>NC_084763.1:5000000-10000000 GCF_028858725.1 Colius striatus | reverse complement strand
GCCACCACCATGAGCCACACATGGGCAACTCACACAGGCACCCAGCAGGCTGCTCCTCAGGAACATCACCCACATGTCAAGCTGCAGATGAGCTCTGCTTTACCATCCTCTCACCCCTGCCCCTCAGGAAAGGGGGCAACTCCTCTGCCCTGAGCCCTGGACCAGAGGCAAGGACAGGGGCTGCCATATTTGGCCATCAGCCCCATCATAGCACTAAGAAGAGCTCATGGGAGCCTGATGGAGGCTGCTGGAGACCATCAGACACTGTTGGATGAAGTAGAGCGCCAGTCATCACTGGAAAACAAGGAAGACTATTGGAACACTGATGGAGACCACCAATGCCACTTGGTCCAAATAAGGTTATTGGAGCCTCAAGGTGACATTTTGTCAGTGTGAGGATGATAAAGCCAGTGAGCAGTAGCTGTCCTCTGATAGCTCTCAATTCAGGAACAAATGGGTGGCAATAAAACAAGCATAAAAGTAATTGAAAGAAACAAAACCCAAATGTCTCTCCTCTGTTCTTTGGCACTTTGCGGGTGCCTGCAGACTCCTGTGTCCCATTCTGCTCCCCCCAGCAAGGGACAGACACTGCCATAGCTGGTGTGGGTTCAGCACAGCACCTTTGAGCAGCTCAGGGCTGGGGCACTGGCACATCAGGGTAGGTGCAGGCAGCTGGGGCAAGAGAGGGCTCGTGGCTGCCTCTGAACACTCAGCTCCCACCACACTGAAATGTTCTTCCTAATCCAGTACCATGCAGAAAATCATCCTATTGATCTCACAGACACACCTCATCACTGCTCAGTTTGCTAGCTGGAACAGCAAAGAGCCAGTATTAAAAAAGACAAAGAGGAGAGAACTTGATTTCCACCTGCTTGCATCCTTACTCTCTTTGGCAGGACACAAGCCACAGGCTCATCTCTCCTACATGCTTCCAGAGCTTTATGGAGCAAATAAGAAGCAGGAGAGCATTCACTTTTTCTCTTTTTTTACACAAACACCTTTTAAAGCTCTTTCTCTATAGCACAGATGAGAGCATTTTAAGAGTCCTGGAATACTTTGTTCATTGCTGTTACTCAGTAAAAGAAAGCTAAAGACCAAAATTCACCACAAAACCTATTCCATCACCTGAGGCTCCCCTAGTTTCTTGGTGGCATATTTGACAAAAATGCAGATACGAAAATTCAAGAGTTGAATCATGAGGCTTCTCTCCAGCTCTTGGGGATGCTGCTCTCCTACGAAAGCCTGAGCGTACCCAAGTGACCAATTGCAAGATGTGTCCTACTTCTGTTTCAAGAACAGCAAATTGGCTGTAAGCGAGACATCACTGAACTGCTGGCTGCCATCTGTGCTCTAGGCTACATTGTCTGGGAGGGCAACTGTCAGTGGGACAGAGCAAGATCAATCCTACCTCCACCTTATTTTAAGCTCCAGACCATAGATCTGAGACAGACAAATAGCTAAACGGAGTAGGAAAGCATTCATATTCAGCTGTTTGGCAATAGACACACAAGCAGCATCACACTTCTAGTTCAGGAGACAAGGGAGGAAAAAAGCTTCATCTCTAAAGGCAGGAATAAAACAAGCAAGTGGAGCTTTGTCATGAAAATTGGTTCCACAGGAAAAAAAAAAAAAAACAAAAAACCAGCCTTGTGAGTTTTTCTGCCTTTAAAGTCTTTAAGCCCACAGCCAGTAGAGTATAGGCCCATGTGTCAACTACTCATTCACACCTTCATTTCTAATCAACACCACTAGTTGTTTTGCTCCCATGGGGACTGGCAGGTATCCAGCACAGGTTACTAGTAGGGGTAAAAAAAAAAAAAAGGCAAGTAGAACAACACAAAAATCTACTCAGAGAAGCAAAAAACCACAATTACCCAACAGTATCACTGATATGTCTCTATAATGCAAAAATCCAGAGCAGTAGGAATGACGCCTGACTGCAGTTTCCTCAGTGAAGTGAGTAAGAGTTATTATGACTCCCTCCATCTTTGGAAAATATCTTGTTACTACAGGAGGTAATGGCCAATATTTCATTATTTGAAATTATACTAAGAAGTAAGCTGCAGACTAAAACTAAGAAGAAATCCACTTGTCAGGGTTGGATTATTCCTTGTAGCTTATCCTGTGTTTCCTACAGTGTATTTTTTCTATAATGGCACGTCTGTTGGTTTTGAGGAGTCATACGTAATTACATGTTTTACTGTTATGATTTGAGCCTCTGGATACAGTGTTAGTAATGAGATTTTCTTTAACCCCTATTCTTTTAAAATTCTTTCATAAATAATCTTTTCCTCCGATTTCCACAGAAAATCTTAACTATTGAGTACTGTCTCTAGCAAATACCGTTAATTTAAACAACCAGTATTGGGTCATAACAAAGAGAGAGCACAATTTGAGTGTGACAAAAGCAAGATAAAGATTGTTTTCTTGCACTGAATTTGCCTGGGCTCTTGGACAAGTATTTAAATTATCTTTCTAATGTACCACAGCGTATGTTTAGCAGCAGAAGAGTACTAACAGAAGCACCCTTAACTTGATTGTTATTGCTTTTAACCTTCAGCAACCAACCTGATACACCTGGACTGAAAGCAGCGCAGACTTCACTTTCCCCTGTCATTAATCTGCGAGACTTCATACACGGAGGGTGCAGCCCGAGGATGTGCCGTCCTCTGCCCTTCGGGGATACTTTGAGAGCAGATTTTTCTCAGGAAAAGATCAGAAAAAGTTGGCACCCTTACCGCCCGACCTCGCAGCCTTACCACGATCCAACGGCAGGAAAGTCTCAGCCGAAGTCCAGCGGGCGCGATGTGTTTTCCTGGTTGTGGGATAACATGAAGCCTCCTTGCCCGGCAGGCCTTTCGATGAAGCGAGCTTTCCCGGAGAACGTGTTGCGCGGGATGAAGAGTGGTGCGGGTCCCGCGCTCGCTCCGCGGCTCACCGCGGCTCACCGCCCTGCGCCTCCTGAGGGACGGGCCGAAGTGAAATCCCGCCCCGGCGGCGGGAGGGAGGAGGAGCGGGAAGACGGGGGTGCAGCCCACGGCATCCCGCCCTCCCCTGGCCGGGCCGTGCGGAAGCGCAGGCGGCTGGGCCTGCGTCCCTGTCGGCCTCTCGGAGGCGGGAGGCGGAGCGAGAGCCCGGGCACGGCGGCATCCTTCAGACAGCTATCGCCGAGGCTCCATGGAGAAGCGGGGCCCGGTGCTGCACATCGTGGTGGTGGGCTTTCATCACAAGAAGGGCTGCCAGGTGAGGGGGCGCGGGTGCCGCCGCCTCCTCGCCCGCCTACGGGTGCCCCTCTTCTCCTGACGCTCCCCTCCGCCTCCTCCCAACCCTCCCCCATCCCCTCCCCGGCGCTGAGCTGCCTGCCTGTCGCTCTCAGCTTGCGGCGGGGTGGTCTGGGAGCGGCCCTGCGGGGAAGGAAGGCTTGAGCCCCCTGCGGGACGGGGCGCGTCTGATGGGGCTGGGGGAGACCTTGGCTTTTAGCCCAAAGGGACAGGTAAAGGAGCAATTTGAAACCGGCGAGGAGCGCTGAGGCCACGGTTGGCCGCGGCCTGCCTCGTCCCCCGCCGAAGGCCCGGGCTAGGCCGGGGGTTCCCTCAGGCGGGGGCGCGGGGCGGCGGCTGCCCGGCGGGGCCGTGACTCAGCCCGCCGCGAGCAGTTCGTGTGTGCGGAGCTGCCTACGTGACCGCTCCCTGGCCTGCCCCGCGGCGAGGCGGGGCGCGGGCAGCTCCCGGCTGCCGGCCGGCCCTCCGCTTGCTTTCCTCTGCGTGCTGCCCTCCAACTGTGACACCCGTATGTCCCGCGAGTCGTGCGTGTTTCATGCTTTCAGAGAATAGAGAGACAAAAGGTTTTTTTAATGTACCTTCTCTACCTGCCGGCCCAGCCGGGCAGCACCGTGTTGAACTCTCACAGGTGCAACGTCTACACAAAAGGCTTGATGGCCCCAGGGTATAAGTCCACCCTTCACTTAACATTTTTTTGCGTGTTTCTTCTTATCGTTCGTAAATACTGGACTGCCTCATGTGACCTGTGAAGTGGAAGGTATTTTATAGGTACTTTATGCTCATTTTTTTTGTTTTCATCTTTTTAACCTTTGGAACAGGGATACTGCTGCCCAGCTGGGCTCCACACACAGTTACTTTGCTGCTACAACAGCAGATAGATACAGTCTGGACATGCAGTGAGTCTTTTTCCATGGAGTGTTCTTAGTTGTTACAGAAATTACCAAAACAATATTGAATGTGGTAGTTGTTATTACCTAATAATTGGTCTGATGCAAACACATTCCATACAGGGTAGCAGAGAGGTATGTTAGCCAGTGGTAATGCTTCAAGAAACAAACCAAGCATGGTAACGTGTAAAACAATCCCTCCCACGAACAGAGGCTGAAGCAGCAGGGCAGTAACTCATTTTTGGTGTTCTTCCACCTCTTTTTTTTGAAAGATCTGCATGGGTTTGCAAGGCATCCTTTCTCCCTGGAGTGTCTGGGGGCTGTTCACATGTGGATGTTCACAGCACCAGCTCCTAAAGGAATTTGATCATCTGCGTTGCAAGGTTTGCAATATTTATCAGTCTTTCTTGTCCAAGACTGTTAAGAGATGGGAGTTAGCTGGGTGTCCTGAGGAGGAAGAACCTTTTTTTGCCCTCACCTTGTTGTGGCTTCTTGGAAAAGATGACATATTGGAGAGAAAAGCAGAGGTGGCTTTTGTTGCTTCTGTTCATCCTTTGGGGCCTGTATTTTCTTGTAACATTACACAGTGTTGATGCAAAGATAAACAAACACCACTAAGAAAGCCCTCCCAAACTACAGATTCATAGCAGTGAATTTTATCTTGCTGCCAGTAAAACATTTGTAGAAGTATGTTTTTGGTGTTACCAAAAGTTGAGTCGGAATACCTCTGAACCAAAGTCTTCTACCTTGAATGCTGTGTCCAGTTTTGGGCCCCTCTCTACAAGAAGGACATTGAGGTTCTGGAGAGGATCCAGAGGTGGGCTACCAAGCCAGGAAAGGATTTGAAGCATGTCTTGTGTGAAGAATAGCTGAGGGATCTGGGGCTGTTTAGCCTGGAGAAAAGAAGGCTCAGGGGATACTTTCTTGCTCTACAACTACCTGAAAGGAAGTTGTAGCGAGGTGGTGATGGTTGGTCTGTTCCCCCTAGTAACAAGCAGAAGAACAAGGGGAAACTGCCTCAAGTTGTGCCAGGGGAGGCTCAGGCTGGATATGAGGAGAAATTTCTTTCCTGAAAGGGTTGTCAGGCATTGGAACAGCTGCCCAGGAAGGTAGGTACTGGAGTCACTATCCCTGGAGGGGGTTTCAGGGACAGGTGGATTGTCTAGTGGTTGACAGGGCTGAGACAAAGGCTGGACTCAATGATCTTAAAGGTCTTTTCATGCCAAAATGATTCTGTGATTCTATGAAATGAACTGAAGAAGTTAGAGGAAGATGTTTGGGGAAGGGGACAGGGTAACTGTGTCACAGGGAAATGATTTGCAGGAGTAAAATGGCAGTTGGTAGAACTACATACAGCCAGGCCTCCTAAGGGAAATCTAACCAGAACCCTATTTCAAAATAGATTTTAACTGTGACCTAGCAGATCTGTTACTGAACCATAAAAGTCATTTCTTAAAAGAATTGGAGACAGGGAGCTGTGCAGCTGTAGCCTAATGAGTTTGACATCAGTAGTATGTAAGGCTCTAGAGAATTTTTGAAGGAAAGAATTAATTAACATCTTGAAACTAAGTAGACTGAGTCTTATGAGCATTCACTAAAAATAGCTCATGCCTGACTGACCTGCATCTCTGGTAAGAATAAATGACTGACTTAATTTCTCTGTTAGACAACTTTAACTTGGCTGGTACTTGGGTAAAGAGTAGTATGAAGGAGAAGGAGCGGGAATAGATTTGTGTCAGAAGAGGAACTGCTGATCTTGAAAGGTGCTTGCAAGAGGTTTTTCTCAAGTCTGAATTTGGACCCATGTAAGCAGTCCTGACGTCGCTTACATAGTAAAATCTAACTATGGTGAACAAACTTGAGGAATCAGGAAGGAGTAATCAAAGTAAAGGCTTGGGAATTAACATGAAGAGGCCTCTGGAAGAGAAAAGACACTGCATATGGTCAAGGAAAAGTCACAGAAGTGTTGCAATTTGGAGGCAAGAGTGGCAACAAATGTAATCTTACAGTACAATAATGTATCTGTTGATGTACAAAAATTCTATCCACCTTTCACAAACATGGATTCCGATTCTGTCTATCACTTGTAGGAATGGATGAAGTAGTCCTTGGGCAGTCTGTTTTTAAGGAGAATATAGAAAAGCTTGGCTAGGTAGGCTAAGAAAAAGGATTTTGAGGCTGTATTCTATATGAAGATTTTAAGCCACCTCTGTGGATATGGAAACGTTCTCCCCTTTTTATCTCCTGCCTCTTCAAAACTGAAAAGCAGGAGTGGTTGTGTGGTAAGCTGAAACTGGGAACTGAGGTAAACAAAAAGCCTGGTTTTCAGCCAGTTAGTTCACAGGATTTGTTTGCCAAGTGGACATCTACAGCAGACAGCAAAGGCACAAGGCAAAGACCAGGAAGAGGGTGGAAAGGAGTCTCTTGAAAGTGGTACTCCAGGACTTCTCTTTTTGTTTGCCATGTTGACTCATGGTCTCTGGAGTACTCATTAAACCACCACATTCCATGCAGGCTGACTTGGACACTATCAGAAAGTGAAAAATGAGGAGGAAAACCCAACCTTTTAGTCTGAAAGGTTGTGTCAGCTCAAAAACAAGTGGCTCTGACCAACCTGTAGACACGCTGCGGGTGGCATATAAGAAACCACTAACTGCAGGAAAGCAAAGTTCCAAAGCAGCTTTCAAGTGGCAGTTATTCAGGATGGATTTGAGGAATGTCAGATCAAGAGGTCATGCAGCCTGCCTGCCTGTCTCAACAGGAATTTAACATGATTTCTATTAATCTGAAATAAAACTAGTACAACATTTATTTGGGAGTTCAGAATAAGTAGGGGGTTTTGTGACCTGTTTGGCAGTAATAAGAGGAGTGGCCTAAGAGAAGCAACAAACACAGCCTTTTGTCACATGTGGATACTCATACTCTTGTCCTTTTATACAGAACACATGGTTTTGGTGTGGTTAGAGTTCTACACACTTCTCAGGCTCTGCAGGACTCAAGTCACAAAAGCATTGGGGCATAAATTGATAGTAAAGAAACTCTGCTACAGAATGGTGTGATCTGTTTTGGAGTAGCTTGTGTGCTGTGATTAACTAGGCTGGAATCAAGCCAAAGATCTTTGTTCCTGGCTCTGTTGATGATAAGCTGTAAATATTAGTACAATTCCTTTGATTTTATTCCTTGCTTGTGATAGTATTATTTAAGCACTTTAAAGGACCATTATGGGTATGAAATATCTGATAAAGTTAATCAGATAGCTTACATTGAATATCAAAGATAAGCCTGTTGTCTAAACTATGTGGATTTGCTAAGGTCCAACAGGTTGAAACTTTGAAAGAAGCTTTTTGGCTGTTACTAGAAATGCTACTAAAATTAGCATGGGGTGCTAATTGTTTTAAATACACACTGCTGAGTATACATGTAATTGCTATCTCACACATCTGTAAATAATACCACAGACTCTTCCATGGTAGAATTGATGATAGGTTCCACTCTTGGCATGCCTATGTAACCCATCTGTTTACTATTTTGTGTTCATCATTTAAGAAAAACTCCCAGGTATGGTGGACTTTTTTGTTGTTGTTGTTCACTTGCTTGTTTAGTTTTTCAAGCTTTAAGGAGTACTTTGCTTTGGTAGTCTTGCAGTTGCTTCCTTCAAGTCCTGGACAGGAGTTAAAGTAATCCTTTGAAGGATTCCATTGTGGATGTTTTCTCCATACTTGCCCTGATGTGTGAACTGAGAGAAGGCTCCTAAATACATTTTTACAGTTGTGTAACCCTTCTTGTAGTCATCATTGTTAACTTTCATCTTATGATCTGTCTGCTATCTGTTTCTGAAATAATACCCAAGTAGTTACTTAAACATTCTGTAACAGAAATATGTACATTTTTGGGCCCCTCTCTACAAGAAGGACATTGAGGTGCTGGAGAGGATCCAGAGGTGGGCTACCAAGCTAATAAAGGATTTGGAGCACATCTCATATGAGGAACAGCAGAGGGATCTGGGACTATTTAGCCTGGAGAAAAGAAGACTCTGGGGAGACCTTGTCACTCTCTACAACTACCTGAAAGGATGCTGTAGTGAGATGGGAGTCAATCTGTTCTCCCTAGTAACAAGCAATAGAACAAGAGGAAACTGCCTCAAGCTGCGCCAACAGAAGCTCAGGCTGGATATGAGGAGGAATTTCTTTCCTGAAAGGGTTGTCAAACAGTGGAACGGCTGCCCAGGGAGGTGCTGGAGTCACTGTCCCTGGAGGGGTTTCATAGATGGGTGGATTTTGCACTTAGGGAAATGGTCTAGTGGTTGATAGGGCTGGGACAAAGGCTGGACTCGATAATCTTAAAGATTTCTTCCAGGTGAAACAATTGTATGATTCTTGACCTTTCTCTTGCATAAATGAATTAATACTATATCAGTAAAATATATATTTCTTTACCTCTGTTGCACCTTTCACCTACCTCTTTCAGAATGCTTTCAAATAGCAACTCTAGCTCTCAGCGCTTTTGTAAAGGTAACAATGTAATAAGGAGGTTCAAAGCTGTAAAAGCAGTGAGCAGAAGTCACTCCGTCTGGAGTAAATTGCAACTGGCAACTTTCAACTTTTTGTTTTCTGTGTACTTGAACCTGAATGCTTTGTTGGCTGGTAAGACAAGGTGATATCTTGTTTGGGTTGCATCAGTTCAGCAATATATGCTAGTGCACACGTAAATATGTGAATTACACACAATGGCTGTTTATGAATTGACAAGTAAATATGCTTTAAAATGTGTCTACGGTCCTAGTCCTACATTTTTCTAGGAAAAAGAGGATTCACTGTACTGTTTGACAGCTCCCTGCCAGCCTGCATTGGCTCCTTCCCCTTGGAAACCAGGGGAAATTTCCCCAGCAGAGCTGGGGAAATTGTGCTCATCTGAATCTCGTGTGTAATGAGGTCTGAGTGCTGTCCTGGGGAAGAGGAAATGCCACCAGTCCCTGTGGATGGGTGTGCCTGTTAATGGGAGATGGGAGCAGCAGGTTGTGTGGGTGGAAAATGGACTGCTTCTGACCTGGCCAGTGCTGGTTGCTGGGCTGGGTACACAATACTCCCATTGCTGAGGGCTGCCCTCTTGTTTCATTAAGGAAGCTTCCTTTACTGGTACCTTGTGTCTTAAGAGTTTGTCTTTATGAATTCCAACTTACTTTTTGTATGACCTCTTGTATTGAGGGCCCAGAGTTCCCTAGCAAGTCCTCTAGGCTGGAATTATTGCAATAGTATTTGTTCCTCTTCTGGGAGAAGTGTGGGAGTGGGAGTTTTGTTGTGGTAATTTACATTCTTTGAGGAGACTGATAAGAGCCAAAGTTCCAAACACAGGATTTGTGTCTGACTTTGAACTGTGTAACTCTAAAAATTGTGTTAAGCAATTGGGAAAAGTGTCTAAAATGTGTACTAACGCAACTTTGAAAACAAATGCAAAAGTTTCAGTGTTTCAGGTCATTTTAAGATAAGGATCTATTTTCAAAAACTGAAAGAAGAGATTATGCTCTACTATTATACCCTCTTTGTAATGCATGTATTTCCTTAGCTGTTGCTGTGTGCAGTGGGTTTAAAAATATATTTATATACACATATAGTGTACATGTTTATTCTACATATTTGTATTTATGTAAATATGCATGAGAATTATAAATAGTTATTGCATGTATATTTATGTAAATCTATAACATACTTTGAAATCTGATATTAGAGGTCATCATATTGCTGTGTTGGCATTGTTATATGGATGGGCTTTTCAACTTGTGGGTCCTGATAAGTTGGTTCTGTCCTAGAATGGGGAAAGTTTGTAATTTAAATCAGATTAAATTGCAGTTGAAATAATAAATCATTCTCATTGCTGAAAGAGTAACAATGATATTTGGATTTTCACTTGGCTGGATGCTACAGTTGTTATCATGATTTAGATAAAATCACTGGTGTGCTGGTTTTCTCTGGATCTGCCTATAGTAGGACTAATATATAAAGAAAACTTCTTTTAGAAATCTCTACCTCAAGTGAAGGACAAATACTGAGTTATTTGAAATGAGAGATCAAGTTTTAGGTGTAACTTCAATCTGTTGGGGTTTTTTGGTCACTACTGCTTAGCATTGTACTCAGTACTCATTATCTTGCTGCTTTTCTTTCTTAAGTGAGAGGGGAAGAGTTTGTATCCTCCAGATAAAATGTGTTGAAATGTTTTATGAAGGGAAAAGTTTTTCTAAATAGGACTGTAGTGAGTGGGTTTTGCTGATCTCCTGTTCTTCATTTGATACAATTATTCTACCTATTTGTGCAGTACATGCAGTGGGAGAGATCATCAAAGTAACTGTTCCGAGAATGAAATGGATTCCCTCCTTGTAAATTAGATTCTGCAACTTAGTGAAAAAAATCATTATCTTTAACATAGTACTGTCATTCTGTATATGAAATATGTTTCATATAGTCTATATGATTCTGTGAACCCATGAAAACTTATTTGGGTCCAGATTTTTTTCATTTCTAGTCTAAAGAGAAATCTTCCAAGATACCTGTATTAGAGAGCTTTTATTATGGCTATACTGAGTAAGAGGAACTAACTCTTAAATGGCTCAAACATGATAGTATATGGAATGGAGAGGATAAAGTGTTTATACTTGTGAGCACAATTGAATCGTCACAGTTTAGTGTTGATTGAGGATCTTACTCTTAATGTTATTGCTAACAACACTTTAAGGAAAAAAACAGTATCTGAGGATAAACTTCACAAAAAAGTAATGCCAACTGCTTGTCTAATGTTTGAGTGTGATAATTTAGGTGGACATGCACATATATTTCGGAAATTCCTCTTTATCAATGTCCTTTGAACTTCTGATTGTGTAACTGTAATTTAGGTGGAAGGCAATATCAATGGATTTTTTTTTCTTAAGAGAAGCACTATTGTGTTAGTTCCTAAATGTAGGAACTGAAGTACTTTTTTCCTTGCCTGTACTTAATTTTTTAGCTATGAGTTAATGAATGTCTCAAATGTATTCTGGTGAGGAAGTCCCTTTAAAGACAAGGAGCCAAAATAGGTTGCCTGGATTTTTTTACATTCCACAGACAATATAGGGGTATGTATTTGTAGGTGCTTTGCATCTAAACTGTTAGATTGAGTACAAACAAAAATACAATGAGTATTGCATAGAAAAAGTCTAGTTAACACAGCAGAATGGAAGGAAAGTCAAAATGTCAATTCCTGAAATTCAGGTGTATTTAGGGAGTTTTTAAAAATTGTATCTTAACTCGGTAATCCCCAAGAGGTGAGATACTGTGTAGTGAAGAGCACAGTTATTTATTTCTTCACTAAATCACAACAAAATATTCTGGTTGGATTTTAGTTCTGAAATCCATCAAGAGCTATCTGCTTACAAAACAAGACATTCCCATCAAAACCTCATACTGGGCATAATCAGAATTTCCAGCTGTAGTGAAGATCCCTGACACTTTGAAGAGTAAAAAATGGAGATTCTAGTTCATGTTTTATCTAGTTTATTCTTAAGTCTGAAAATCTGCTCCAGCAGTGAGTTCTGAAAACTTACATCTATTTTATCTGTCCCAATTGACTGTTGAGCTTTATTAAAAGACTTTCTCATATTTGCAGGCATTTTTTTTGTAATGCATATCATAGAATCATAGAATGGTAGGGGTTGGAAGGGACCTTTAGAGATCATCTAGTCCAACCCCCCTGCGGAAGCAGGGTCACCTAGATCAGGTTGCATAGGGACATGTCCAGACTGGTCTTGAAGACCTCCAAGGAAGGAGCCTCCACAACCCCTCTGGGCAGCCTGTGCCTGGGCTCCTTCACTCTCACGGTGAAATAGTTTTTTCTTATGTTTAAATGGAACTTTTTGTGTTCCAGCTTCATCCCATTACCCCTTGTCCTGTTACTATCTACTATAGAAAAGAGGGATGTCCCAACCTCCTGACACTCACCCTTTAGGTATTTACAAGTCAGGAAACTGAAGTGCATGTTTATGCGTGCCACATGCATATATTTAGGATTTACATAAAGTCCATTATATTTAAATAAAAAATGAGCTCTTTCTCCCTCTTCACAGAATGAAGACAGAGAAAAAGAGCTGTGAGACAGGTCTCTTCTATAGTCCCTTACATTTAAAGTGGAAGATGAGAGAAAAAAAGCTTTTTTTAAAGTTACCTTAAGTAGGAGCCCCATGCTATATGGCTTGCACAAACAGACTGAGAGAGGAATTTTACTGAGGCTCTAGTAGTTCAAAAACTCAGCAGTGATAGGACTGAGTGAGATTCTTTGTATTCCATGGTCATTTTTGTGTATGTGTGCTGCTCAGTCTCAATATTTTCAAGAACTGTGGAGTTTGGTTTTCTGGTTTTGAGTTTGGTTTTTTGTTTGTGGGTTTTTTTTAATGTTCTTATAGTACTTTCATTTGAAGTAATGGGGTTTTTTTTCTAAGCAAACAATTCCTGACTGCAATTAATCCAAGTCTGCAAATTGAGCAGTAGAAATCAAACAGAATGTCTAGAAGATAAGGAACAGTTAGGATGAGTTTCATCTGTATTAATTCAGTCATCTGCAAGTTAGACTTCGAAATCTGAGTTAGCTCTGTTCAGAGACAATGGAAAGAAACAGATCAGATGAATCATCCTCTGCAGGTGTCTGTTTTCTGTGTCTCTGGAGAATGCTTAGGAGGAATGGCTCCCAGATCTTGCTTTTTGACATATAGTCAACTGATAGGAATTTCACCTGCAGGTACTACTTGTGGGGGAAAAAAATTACTGAACTCTTTGAGCTGGAATCACTGAGAACTCTTTAAGTCAAGAGGGGGTGGAAGGAAATTTTCCAGGGCATTGCATGCTGTCCTTCCTGTTGAATTTATTTTTCTCTTTTAACCTGCTTTTTTGTTACTTCCACTCTTTCAGCCTCCTCTATGAGAGGCAATACTTCTACAAGCAGACATTTGTTAAACTACACAAATGTGATTTCTTCTTAGGAACCAGGGTATTTCCCTATGTAGTTCCTTTTGGGGAGAAATAATACATCAGGATGCAAATCACATCTGTCATAAAGTATATGAGTAAAACACATTATTTAGGGGAACTTAAGGAATCTTAATTCTGCTTTGAGTTCCGTGATCCTCTCTCATTTATACACACCCATGCATACAGAAATCTTTGTATTAAAACACATTTCCGAAATAATTTCCAGAATAATGTAAAACAAGGTTGTCATCAGTGTCACTAATGCCTGTTCAGCTTGTTGAATTTGGAACAGACAGAGCCTGCAGAAATCCCTGTTGCTGGGAGTTTCTGATAGCAGCTGAGGTGTTGATAGCATGTTGTGAGCGAGAACAAAGTAGTTTTTCATCAAATTTCACTCTGCCAAAAGAATGCAGTAGCGGAATCTCTTGGCTTTTTAAAAAGGCTTAAAAAGGAATATTCCTTAGTGAATACATGTTTTTCATGCAGCTCGAATTATTCTTCTTTCCTTTAAATATGTCTTCTAATTTATTATTTTGATTGGAATGCAAAATACAAATGTAATTCTGTAAATAATATGGTCTTAAGTCCTTACAGTATTTCCCTGTCAGGAATGATGTTTTGAAGGCACTTGATGAGATCCAAGGGATCCAGGGTTTCTTCTGTATTTGATGGAAAGAAGCTCCAGCAGAGGTGAATCTAAACCCCCCTCTGTTGGCCATGCACTGAAATAAAACACCTAATTCAGGACATTAGTGTAGACATTCCCTGTCAGTGTTTATGTTTTACAATTTAGGAGTTGTGCTTTATTTATTGCAAAGCTCACTCCTGACAAATCCAGTAATGATTCTGTAAACACTGTTTTCAGCCAGCCAGTTTGAATCTGGACAGCATCAAATTGTATAGTACAGTCCTCTTCTGTATTGCAGATATTTAGATTAAGCTTCTAGCATTTCAATTTTCTTATCTGTGATTTGAAAAGGACAGCAGAGATTTCTTAGGATTCACGTGTGTACTAAATAGCAGGCAATTTCTCTGTTCCTTGTGTGGATGCTAATTCCAGGGTTTGGCTATCCTTTAGAAGTCAGATGCTCTTTGCTTTGCCTACTGGCATGTTTTGTTTAAAAGACTGCAGATTCTTGATAAACAACTATAAATCAAGGTCTGTATCCCCTCCTCCTCCTTCTCCCCAAATTAACTCTTTTTTCTATTGCATGTCTTTTATTTTCCCCCGTGCTTAATTATTCTTCCTGGATTACTGTCATCATCTTGAGGCTCCAGTCATTCACTGGACCTTTATTTTTTTGTGCATGTTTTCAAGAGCTCTCTTATAATGTGAGGAATAAGAACAGTTAGGAGGAATTGAGGAATAATGTGAGGAATTGATACAGCAAATAGCAAGGCTTATTTCTTGGGCGTTTTCCTGTCCTTTGTGCTTTTTTCAAAGTTGTTAGAAGTTGTAGAAAGAGTGACACCATGTGTTAAAGTGAAGAATTTCACTTTTTTTATTTATTTCCCACTTTTTCAGCACTCTCATCCTTTACAGTGTTTTTATTTTATCATCCATCAAATATTAAGATTTTTTTCTATGCTTACCATGTCATGGGGGTTTTTTTCCATGTATACATTTTACAGCTCACTAGTTTATAGCTAGATGTTCTTCAAGAGAAGTTGCAGTGTTTTGAAACAGTTTCTTTCACTTATAAATTTGTGTAAAAGAGATTTTATTCAGTAATTTAAGATGTACATGTCTTGAAAAATGAGCTCATGAAAGTGGATGGAAACCCAGAGAGATCCTCATGGGAAAAGAAGGTGAAAGGACAGTACTGTGAAGATGCTGGTGAGGAGGATATGTGGTAGACAGGTAGTGCAGTGGGAGGGATAGAAAGATTATCCCTGTTTCTAGGAAAAAGAGGTAACTGAGAAATAAATGAAAGGCAAAATTGAAAAGCAGGATTTCTTGTGGAAAGGCAAACAAGGTACTTTAGACCAGTGTGTTGAATGCATTGCAGTCAGGGACATGAAAAATATTTAAAAGCAGTATTTTACCATGAGTAGTTTCTGATATCATTCAGCATCTGTAGGGTAAAAGAGAGGCTGGCATGTGTTACATAGTCATGGGCACTTGAGAGACTGAAAAGCCAAATCTGATTTTGAGAAATATGTACCCCAACAATGACTCCTGCTGACAGCAGCAGATGGAGAAGGTGTTCAGCTGCTTGGTGATGTTTTCTGTGTGAAGATCCGTTTCCTCTTTCTTGTGAGGAAAAGATACTAGGCTGGATGGAAACACTGTGGAAGCCAAATCTGCCCATGGCCTGTCAGACCACACACAAGCCAGTCCATGGGTGCTTTGGAGAAAGAAACAAAGGGTGCTAGTAGGAAGAAAAACTGTATTTCCTACCATTCCTGAAGGAAAGGTGCTAGGCTGAATCACAGAGACTTGCTTGTTTGGTAACAGTAATATATTCTCTCTTTGCCTCCCCTCTGGTTTTGTTTGCTTAGGTTGAATTCTCCTATCCTCCTCTAAAGCCTGGAGAAGGACATGACAGCCACAGTTTACCAGAGGAATGGAAATACTTGCCATTTCTTGCCTTACCGGATGGTGCTCACAACTATCTAGAAGGTAAGAAATGAGAGAGGAAGTTTGATGTACTATTTCTCCTGCAACCAAAAGAAAAATCCTGGTATCTGAACAGTTGGTCAACATTTTTTTTTTCACTATTAAACTTCTTGTACTTTTTGTTTAAGCTGCAAGATACATTGTCAGTGTATTGCTTCAGAGTTTAGAGTGAAAGTAGATCATAAAGGTGTACCTCCTACATCAAGAAATCATATGTCAATAAAATACTACTTCCATTTAGTCCTAGCACAAAACAAGGCTACCAGGCTTCTCAGAAATTCTTTGAAGCAGGAATGAAGTCTTGAGTAAAATCTAATCCAGTTTTGAGGTAGGGGAAGACTGAAGTTCTAAAACTCATCTGTATAAGGTATATAGTCATTATGATTTTTTTAATCCTCTACTAGTTTAGAGATCCTTAGAATAACCTTCAAGTCATCCAATGTCTGTAGAATGACATATTTTGAAAACCAGCAAGTGTAAAGGGTGGAAACAAGAGCTTTAGTGTGTTTGTCAGCAGAATGAAGATAAAAGGATTCCTTTGCTCCAGTGTTAAGATCAAGTTCTCTGCAGTCTCTGACTTGGGGTTTTTTAGTACTGCAATTATGTCTTCGAATTGAACTGCTGACAAATAAGCATTGCTGTGACATTTATATGCATGTTCAGTTGTTTCATCTTTTTTTCCACAGAGCAGTGAACAAGGAAGTCACTTAAAGCAGCAAAATCACAGAAACTCTTTAATACTACTATTTTTTTTTTTTTTTACTTAATGTCCTTAGTTTCCTAATTTTCCAGTTTCCAGAGACCTCATTTGGAAGCAAAGGAAGACATCAAAGTAATCCCCTTTCTAGCAGCAGTTAAGAGTCTCTGATTCTGCTCTGAGTCATAATTTTTGTTCAATTTCTGCATTGTTAAATACTTAACAAGAAGCAGGCTACATTCAAAGCTAGGAATATCCTATACAGCTGCCCTTACCTTTTCTCTCTTGGCTCAGTACCATCCCAGTTAATGCTAAACTTGAAGCATTTTTATTGCAGCACTAAAATATTATCAATGTATATTTTTGGTGAGAAAAAAAAAGACATTAAAAAAAAAGGCATGGCAAGAAAACTGATATACAGCCTTGTGTTTTATAGGCAAGAGTACACATGAACTTGAAACAAATATGTTTCAGATCATAGTTATGTAACATTTACTGCAAATTTACTAGATTATTTTTTTAAGTTTTAAACTAATTCCCATTGATAGTTGCATTTTCACCAAGGGGATGATTTAGTGTGAGAAGTAGTCTTAAAGGCTTTTTAAAACCCTGAGTGATCTTCATAACATAATGAAACTTGTTAAAGGGAGTAAGCTTTGTTAGAAACAGTCACTCTTTCTGTTGGACTTCATGCATATGGGATTGTCTCTACTGTTCATTTTGTTACTGTGAGGCAAACAAATCCATTATTGGTTTCAAAACAGATTTCAATCATGTTTTGAAAGACAATTAACCATGGTTATAATATCCTCTTCTTTACTCAGGATGTAGCAACTTTTTTTGCAGTAGTAGCAAGTGTGTGTATGAGTGTGTGTGTATCTCAAGCCACAATATCTCTTCTCTGGTCATGTGTAAGAGATTTTTTTTCTTTTGTCACACCTGCACAGAGACAGTAATTGTTTTGTGTGAGACAAGGACTCACAAATCCTTTTTGTTAGCATAGTGGTGCTGGTGTGTGGATATCAACCTCGGTAGTGCTAGCAGCTGCTCTAATCTTTCAACTGTAGCTGTCCTCTGTTGTTTTTTTCTCCCATATTCATTGGATTTACATCCTAGTGGCATCACACTCCAACTATACACCTTGTCTTTGCTCCTTCATACTGAAGTGCGAAAGCAGTGTGCCTGCTTTCAGTGGGCTTACAGGAGCTTGATCAGGCTGAACATGAGACTATTGTCAAAATATCCATATTAGCACAGCTGGAGACTCTTCCATGACTGGCTCATTCCCCAGAAGGCTGTGCTGCCATTCAGTGAGGTCTCGATCAGCTTGAGAGTTGGGCAGAGAGGAACCTCGTGAGGTTCAACAAGGGCAAGTGCAGAGTCCTGCATCTGGGAAGGAACAACCCCATGCACCAGTACAGGCTGGGGGTTGACCTGCTGGAGAGCAGCTCTGCAGAGAGAGAACTGAGAGTCCTGATTGATAGTAAGCTAAACATGAGCCAGCAATGTGCCCTCGTGGCCAAGAAGGCCAATGACATCCTGGGATGCATCAAGAAGAGTGTGGCCAGCAGGTCAAGGGAGGTTCTTCTCCCCCTCTTCTCTGCACTGGTGAGGCCTCATCTGGAGTCCTTTGTTCAGTTCTGGGCTTCCCAGCTCAAGAGGATCAGGGAACTGCTGGAGAGAGTCCAGCGCAGGGTCACCAAGATGATCAGGGGACTGGAGCATCTTCCTTGTGAGGAAAGGCTGCGGGAACTGGGGCTGTTTAGTCTGGAGGAGACTGAGGGGAGGTCTCATTAATATTTACAAATATCTAAGTGGTGGGTGTCAGGAGGTTGGGACATCACTTTTTTCTGTGGTCTCCAGTGACAAGACACAGGGTAATGGACAAAAGCTGGAACACAAAAAGTTCCACTTTAACATAAGAAAAAACTTCTTTGGAGTTCAGGTGAGGGAGCCCTGGCACAGGCTGCCCAGAGAGAGTGTGGAGTCTCCTTCTCTGGAGGTTTTCAAAACCCACCTGGACGTGTTACTGTACAACCTGATCTAGGTGGACCTGCTTTAGCAAGGGAATTGGAGTAGATGATCTATGAAGGTCCCTTCCAACCCCTACCATTCTGAGATTCTATGAATTTGGAAACTAGTTCAGGTGCAGGCATAGCTTTACAAATTACTTTTTTTCTTTTTCAAATCTCGTGAAATAAGTGTGCCAGGATTATCAGCAGTAAACTTTTTATAAGTAAGTGGTGCTGAAAATAAAGATACTAAACTCTTCTTAGTGACTTCTAAAACAGCCTGTTCTTTTTCATAGATACCGTGTTTTTCCATTTGCCACCGAGATGCGGGGATCAAACCACAGTATATGGAGTCTCGTGCTATAGGCAGATTGAAGCAAAGGTAACTATTCAAGTTATGACTTTTTTTAATGAAATACTAGGCTGGATGCATTAACAGCCCTAAATTTCAGTGGCTTGCATTATACCAACTATCAAACTGCATGATCAGCTTACTTTAAGAATCTATGAGAATGTGCACAGTAGGTAGCCACAGAACTTGGGAGCTATTTTTCCCTTACATCAGCAAGCATATTGTGATCTCCTGAAATGTGCAAGGCAATTGAAAGGTATGTTTTGGATCTTGAGAGATAATCCAGGTATCAGCATCAAGTAGCAAAATGAAGCTGACAATCTGTTGGGGTGCCAAGTTGTATTTCCAGAAAGTAGGCCTCTTGGGTGGAAAAAGATGAAATTTCTGCAGTGTGTGTGCCTAGGAAGAATTTTAGTGTATTTCCTGGGATCTTTCTCCTAATCCACTTCCTTTGCCAAATGTACATTTGCAGAGTAGACTAGAATCTTCCCATTCATTGTAGTTGCTTACTGCTAGTCAACTTTGAGTGGTCAAGCTGAACAATTCATGACAGTTAAAGTGTGCACCTCATCACACTGAGAAAATTACGTACTTGATCTACTAGAATCTACCCATATTTTCAAAAGTAGTAAAGATTGTATGATCTATGCACTTAGAATTGAGAAATTTATTACTAATTTCTTTACAAATTACTCCCTTTTTCCAATGAAATGCCATGAATTTGGAGTGTCATGTGGATTTGCATTTTACATGTCTTTTATTTAGAAGATACAAATGAAATTATGTTTTACCGTTCATACTTGATTATATTTCAGTTTCCTGTGTATGCTGTAGGAGAAATTTTACATGTGAAGACTTTAATTCCTTTTTCTGTTGAACTAACTCCATGTTGATTTTAGTTTACTCATTATCTTTGCAGCCAGTCTTCACAGTATTCTGTGATTTGGAGTCTTGCTCTATCTAACTATGCAATAACTTGGCTTTATTATTCTCTTGGTTCCAGTTTATGTAGTTCAGTAACCAATTAAGAAGATAAATGTTTTAAATGAACAAATAGAATATAAAGCAATGTGTTTCATATGAGAGCTCTAGCACTCCTTCCATCTGTCTTTTTGATGTGTGGGCTGCAGTCCACACATTTTGGTTTGTACAATGAAGTTAATCACTTGACTGTATTTCTGTGCAACACCTCCCCCACCCCTCCCGCTTTCTAGGTCTTCTGTTAAGTGCTGAAACTCTTAGGTCTAACTGAGAATGTCATTGATTATGACAGTGTGATGATACCTCCTCTGTTTTATGTGTGGCTCAGTGAAAATCCTCAACTATAAAGCAAGGAATTTCTAGGCAAGGACTTTTAAACCTGGTCCATTTTGCAGACAACATTAGAGTGACGTGTTGTGGCTTCTTTTATATTACCAGGTCAAATGCTATTGCCTTTTCCAGGCCTATTGCCTTTTTTCTCGTGCTAGTGTCTTTTAAACAGTCCTCTGCCTATGATCACAGCTGTAAGGGGATCTTTGCTGTGCACAGTGAGATGTGAACACAAGTCTGACGTACCAACGCTATGACCATTTTTACTAGATATGGGCATACTGTTGCATGATTTGGATATTCCACCATTGAAGGCAGTCAGGTTTAGGATTTTGTTTAAATAGCAGGGTGATATGTGGCAACTTGAGCCATGAAAGAAATCTTTTTGAAGTTGTTGTGTGTGGGTAACAGTACTGCAATCCTTCTGTTTCCTAGGTGTTAAAAGTACGACAAGCAGACATCACCCGAGAGACAGTACAGAAGAGTGTCTGTGTTCTCAGTCGGCTGGTAAGGATGTTTGGTTAACTCTCAATGCTTTCAAGTAACATAGTAAAAAATTATTTGGTTTCCATATTCTTATTTGGAACTTTTGGTTCCAAACATCTGTCTTTAAATTGCTAAGGGTAACAAAACACTGAAGTCAAATTGAATTGGAAGGTTGTGGCATTTGAGTGAGCTGCCTTGAATTGGTATCTCCTTGTAAGAGTAATTGTAAAAATGTCTGCCTGTTGTCAGGGTCTGGGATATCTATTTGCACTTTTGATTATTCTTAAGTGCTGCTACCTGTATTTCTTGTAGTAGGATCGAGGGGTTTGGCCATTATAATAACTGGAGAGAGTGGCTATTGACAACTGTGAAAGAGATTCTGATAGTCACGTGTACAGCTACCCTTGTTTTGAAGAAACATTTTGTGTTTCTACCTGTTTAGAAAAAGCTACTAGTCACCAGGCAGGGAACAGAAATTCTTCCTGTGCTTAAAGCTGAAGAAAAGACTTTTACTGGAGTCAGAGTACTTCAGTTAGGAAGTAAGGACTTCCCCTCCATGAACTCTGTATGATACGTCTGTATTGCAAGATAAGAATGGGAGAAGATTGAAGTTAAAAATGAGTGACTAAATAAGTTTTTTTCACTTGCTTTTGTGTTTGTTTTTCTTCCAAGCCTTTGTATGGGTTACTTCAGGCAAAGCTGCAACTCATTACACATGCGTATTTTGAAGAAAAAGACTTCTCAAAAATATCAATTCTAAAGGTAACTTTTAAGCAATAGCCACCCGGGACCGAGCTTTCAGTGTACGGCTGTGAACTGCAATGGTTTCGATTAGTGCTCAGATATTGTATTTGCAAAGGTCATTCAGTTATTCAGCTCTTGTAATCACTCAGTGGAAACTAAATGAACTACCCATATCTGAAATGTGACAATGAGCATGATTGTCAGTCTCTATCTCCATTGACTCCAGTAGTAAAATTTTACTGTCTTTCTGGAATAAAACCTTGAATAGATGAATTTGATTTATTCTGGATTTTGTGTGACCGTGCACCATTAACAGCTTCTGGGTTTTTTTTCCTTCTAATTTTTACAGGAACTTTATGATCATATGAATAGTTCCTTGGGCAGTACTTTGTTAGAAGGGTCACAAGTTTATCTTGGTAAGTGACTTTTTGTTGTACAAGCAGCAGAGATAATGTTACTCTAATCAGCATGTTCTCTTCCTGAGCCAATTTGTTTATGCCCATTAACAGATTAAGCACCAGAGGTCTATGTGCCTGCACAGTATTCTCTTATGCATTGCTTTATTAATGGATTTAAATAAATGTCAATAGGAGTCAGTTGTAGGGTGAAAGCTGTGTTACCTCTTGACCTAACAGTCTGAAAAGCAACTGCTTGGCTGTTTTTGGGAGACAGTTTATATGGAACTATATGATGGTATAGGGCGCTCCGACTTTGATCTGCTTGTTACTTGGGATATCTTCCAATTGATTCTGACTATTTCATTTCTGAATCCACAGTGTAGTATTTACTCTGGTGATTCCATAATGCTGTGTGGCAGCTAACAGGAGTAACAGAGCATGACTATTCATGTTATGAGTGTCTATTGTAGATTTAACTCAAGCACAAAATTTTTTTTGAGTTCTGCTATTGAAATAACCCAGTTCACATAGAATTCATAATGAATGTCCCCTTCCTCCAAAGAATGGTGACAAGTTAGTATCTCTACTAGTTATTAAACTCTAATAATTGCTCTCTTTTTGGTATCTCAGGTCTGTCTCCTCGGGATCTTGTCCTTCACTTCAGACACAAGGTAGGTGTTCTCTGATGGATATATAAACTACAGCACTCATGTCGTGGAGTAAAATGCATTGTAAGGAACTGAAAAATAAACTTGTCTAGACATACCTGAGCTAGGGGTGAGAAGGATGTTTCTTAAGTACTTCTGCTTACAGCCTCCTGATTTCCCTTCCTCTTCTGCCTACGTAACTTCAGTGAAAGTAAGTTCCAGGCAGAGGTTTTGCTTGTTTGCTGGATTCCTTGGAGATTTCTAGGTTTGTGTGACATCTTTAGTCCTGTCCCAGAGTGCAAGTGGTATCTCAGTTACAGTCTTATTTCTGTTTCCCACCTCTCATTACATGACTGTGGTAAAAGAATATTGCTGAAGTCCATGCAGACACAACTTGGAGCATTTTTTCCTGTATATTGTAATGTTTGTGGCTTCTGCCACACAGAACCTGAGGGAACTTGCAGCTCTTTTTCCTAGTGACTACTGAAATTGTCTATCCTGTAGTTAAGGTGCAAGTAGCATTTAGAATCTTTTATTAACTGAGAGGCATCAAGGTAACAAGTTCAAGAATCTGGATTTCATGGTGATATGTGCACTTGCTTAGTACATTTTTGGGGTAGAACTTATTTTCTTTAACTTGAGGTGTCTGCTGGTCATGCTCCAGAAGTGCTCGTGTTTTTCTTCTGAGTGTAGGGAGTCTGGACAGACACTTCTGATGTAAATGTCTCATCTGTAGGTGCCTAAAATGAGGTGGTGTGAATGTTCTTGATTCTTTGCTGAATTATATTCTGTATTTCCATGGAGGAACTCTTTTTTTATGTTTATGCAGTTTACTGTTTCTCAAAGTTCTGGAAGTACACAACATGTTCTTTCTCACAGGCTTTTTATGATCGAAATGACATGATTCTTGCTTGTGCAGGTTTTTCTTTGTGCATCTCAAATGCTATCTTAAAATGAGTGCTCAGGTGGAGAAAGGGTGTTGGAACAATGATTTTCACTGGGCAAATGTATTTGACAGTTATGCAGCCATTAATATAAAATCTTGAATAAGCTTGCACAGTGTTTTTGATAAATGGCACTGGTTCACTCACCATGTTTTACCTTTTTGTGTCTTTTCAGGTCTTGATCCTTTTTAAATTGATTCTTCTAGAGAAAAAGGTAATGTTTGTAGGCTGAGGGAGGTAATTGAAATAGAAATGCAGTTGTTACTTTGTTCATACGAAGCTATGTAGAGTATACTAGTGAAAAATAAATTATCTGAAGTTGTATCAACAACTTTTCATCCATATATAAATTGGGAAATTATGCTAAAATAACTGCTGTTTATTGGTGTATAAGTTTGTCTCAGCTTCTGTTTTGTCCATGTCTTCTGTCAATGCTCTGCCTTAATAGCTATCCCAGACAGAGTAAGTAAAATGGGATTAAGAGTGGAGAAACTTAACATACTGTAATAAGATAGGAAAGGATACACATAATGCAAATAGGAAACGAGTGCTAGAAGTGCTCTTCAGACCTGAATTGCCCGAACACCTGCAGGACACAATGTAAAGAGCTGTACCTGTTAGGTCAGGCTGAACTCAGATTATAGCAAAAAGAAACATTTGTACAAGATAATATACAGTCTATTTCTAGCTGAGGTATCATTAAATAATGACGTTTTTTCTTGATTCCATCAATTCACTGGCTTGTAGACTTGCAAATACTGGTGGAATATGAGTTATTCATCACTCATTAACCTAAAATGTCTTCCTAGCTTACAGCAGAAGTCTTTTAGTAAGTCTAGGTCTTCAAACTTGCAGTTTCAATGTCACCATAACCTATTAAACTGGTCTGCAAAGTCCTGAAGTTAGATCATTCTGTGTTCCTTTGCATTGTTCATTTCCTTGTAATGCTTATGTAATTTTTGCTAGTATTTTCTACATTGAAGATGTAGAAATAGCCTTGTTAAACAAGTTGGCTTTTGGGGTATTTTGTTTTCGTTTGGGTTGATTGTTTATTGGTTTCCTTTTCTTTCCTCCTCCCTGAAGCAACTACAGTAGTAAAACTCAGTCTGCCTTGTTTGTTCTTTCTTTGCTAGCCTTTGACACCCTCCTTCTGAATTCCTAAGTAATTTACTAATCCCAGTCTCTCTGATTTAATTAAACAGGTTCTGTTTTCCATGTTATGCCTTAAGTGCTTTACTAAAGTTAATATCAGTCCTGTTTTCTGTTTCAAAACAATCTTACCTTTTTTAATTGTAGAGACATGCCTGTAATGAAGGCATGCTGCATTTATCCTAGTTTCCATTTATCTGCTTGTCTTTAACATGTTTTCTTAGGTGTTTTTGCATAGGTTTTTGTTAGAATTCTGGGATGGAGATTATTTGTCATCTTTGATTTATAGCAGAGAATTTAATGTACTACAAATGAACAAGAATTCATGTATCGTGCCAGAAACAACTTTTTTCTGTCAGTCATTTGGTAACTGGAGCAATTAGGGGAAAAAAAAAATGAGTGACTGACAGAAGCATCTGAATGACTGACAAGTATCTGTTACAAATATTATAAAATATAATGATAGAATAGATGGATTTAAATATTTACTTTGAACTGTTGCTAGAGCTTTTGTTGGTAAACAGACTTTCTACAAGAACATAAAAGCAATGTCTTGAATAGTTTGTGTGTTCTGACTTTGTGAGGCTTAAGTGTGATTTTTATTTTTCTCATTCTCTCCTCTTCTCTAATTGTCCTTTCCTCTCATGCACTCTCTTCCCCCCACCCCCCTCCCTTCTGCCACCAGGTGCTGTTTTATATTTCTCCAGTAAATAGGTTGGTGGGAGCTCTGATGACTGTCCTATCACTTTTTCCTGGTAAGAGAAGTTTGGACTTCTTTTTGTATGCTTGCTGGTGATAACTGAGACTGACTGTACTGTTTTATTTGGAAAACAACTATGTGACAATAGAATTATGTTGATATGTTGCCTGAAAAATGGGTGGCTTTTATACATGTCTGTGTACTACATATACATCTAATACTTACTACTTGCACTCTGAGTTATTTGTTGTGCTTAATCAGAGCCACTCTATCTTCTGTATTGCCTGTAGGTAACAGAAATGGGACTCTGAATAGGTCACACATTCCTGTCAAGTTACAAACCTCTCTCTTCCTTCTACATTGGCTCTCTAAAAAGGAAAAATAAACCAAAACCCAAAACAACCAACAAAAAACAACAATCCCATTCCTCACCCCAATTCCTTAACCTTGCTGATTCTTAACTTCTAACCAGTCTTCTCAAGGGAAATAACTTGAGGCAGGTTCTTTAAGAGATAAAGTGTTTGGTTTTTGGTGTTTTTTTTAACACTGTCCCTCTCCCCAAGGCAATGTTTTAAAATAAATTATTTCCACTATGCACATGAGTTACTTTGTTCATTTTCTGTAACAAACATCACTTAAATTTCTAATGGGGTGCTGATACTCACATGTGCTGTCACTTTCCAGGTATGATTGAACATGGTCTTACTGACTGCTCACAGTATAGGCCAAGAAAGAGCATATCAGAGGATGCGGGCTTGCAGGAAAATACGCCACGGTTAGATGACTCTATTTCTGTGTCTGCTGCTGATGCTTCAAATCCAAGCTTAGGAATGGGAAAAGGAGGCAGGAAGATGGCAGGAAACCATACACGAGAGGGTCAAAAAGCAAATGTGCCTTTTTCCCAATCAGAGAAGACTTGTAATGGAGCTCAATCCTCCAATGGTACTGTGCAGCACCTGAAAGTTCCTTCCCACGCTTCTCCAGCGTCTTCCGAGAGTGACTGGGAGACCTTAGATCCTAGCATTTTGGAGGAGTCTAATTTGAAAGAAGGAGAACGTGAAAATACAGCACCAGAACGGGCTGAAAATCTTCCAAGCACAGGCATGAGCTCAGAAAGCCTTCCAATTACTGTGCAGCCCCAAGCAAATACAGGACACACGGTGCTTGTTCCAGGACTGATATCTGGGTTAGAAGAGGACCAGTATGGTATGCCACTGGCTATTTTCACAAAGGTAAATATGTTGTTCTTGATACCTAGTAACTCATAAAGACATCAGTTTTTCAGAAGTGGCTAGTAGTTTGGGTCACCCTACTCCAAATGAGCAGTAGGTTACTACAAAACATGTAAGTACAGTCTCTGGCAGGTGTTTGTTCCTAGGGCAGGTGGGAAGCGTGAGTGTATGTCTTGACAGGGATGAATGCATGCACCCATGCACTCCACTTTTCTCCCATATATATACTTATATACTGTTTGTAATGCTACATGATGGTAACATGCAGCCCCACTGTGGTAAACAGTTGGTATGTGTCAGTAACTACTGGTTTACTCTGAAGAATTGCCCATCTAACCTACATGGGGCAATGCCAGAGTACTTACTCCTTAAGTACTTCACATACCTTAATCTAAACTAAGATTCCCAAAGGTATATCTTAGCTGACACCTAAGCCTGTGTTTTCCCCTTTTAATTTATATATATATATATATGTGTGTGTATTTGTAAATGTGCATATCCATATATTAATGTGTTTATATATATATATATACACACACAATGTGTATGTATGTATAATTTCACCTTTCTTTATGTAAATCTTTCTGATTGTTTGTGGCTTTTTCCCTATTCATGGTGCTGAGCTGACAAATTTTCAGCTTCCACTGATGCCCAACTGAACTGTGGGTATTCCAGGGTCTCTCTAAGAACTCTGATGGGTATTGTCGAGTAGCAAGCAATACATTTCCTAGAGCTGGTTTTCCATTAAAGAATAGGAAAATGTGTCCCTTTTAAAGATACTTTTATCAATAAATGAAGTAACATCATAAATACTTTGTTTTGTGTTTAATGTAATAACCCTTTGGATTAACATTGGCCTAGAAAGTAGAAGATTCAAATTTGTTTCCTTAAGCTGATGAGGTTCAGTGGTGTTTTTCCCTTTGGAGGTGTATTTATTTGCATTTCCTTGCAGAACACTGCATTTAATGATTGCGTGTGAGCTTCTCACAATGACTGTCATTGGAAATGGTACACTGTGTGGGCCCAGTGAGCAGCTCAAATGTGGTTGTCCTGTATTGCCTCGTGTCGCTGTTGGAAATGCTTTTTCAACAAAGATCTGCAGTCTGGTGTTTGTCCTTATGGTCTGTCTAATGAAAAGAATGGCCTGTAAATTGTATGTTGTCTAGTTCTATTGACCATACTAGATTGAAAGCAAGAAGAAAATCATTGATAAGGCGGCCTACGAGTCCAAACTTAGTTTGCTTCTAAGCTCACAAAATGGAAAAGTAAACAATTTTAAGGAAGCTGACATTTTCCACATGTTTACATTCTGTTCCACAAAGCCACTATTCATCTGAGTTCATCCAATATGATTAATGCAGAAAAGGCTTTCCATCTCTAAGTTATCAGAAAAATGTGATTCGAAGTTATAGTTTAACCACTTACTTGGAAGCATTAAATCTCTTTTAGAGCTCTCATCTCAGGGTTGGCTTATGCCATGCCGTAGAGAGGTGAAATCTGACAAATTTGAATGGGAGGAGGTTTTGCCAGATGGCATAATACTGTATCCAGGTACACCAGAGTAAAAAGAAAAACGGGTCATTTAGCACCAGTTCTGAAAGATCTAATAGTTGTTTTATTTGCCCTGTTTTAAAAAGAACAGACTACCTTAACAGAGGTGAAAAGTTGTTAGACTTACTTTGGGAGCTGATAAATAGTGAAAGATTTCCAGGCCTTTGCTACTCAAGTATACAGAAATTAAACCTTCCTTTGGCAGCTCCTTAAGCCATATTTTTGGAAGTTTTTCAATTTTAGGTTGATGTTTCCTCTGAAAGCACTATTGTTCCTTTGACACAGGCTGTTTTCAACTGATAAGCGCTTGTCATCTGGGAAGCCATCCCTGTGTCTTAATATAACAAAGGGGAATAGTTGTGCTCCTTTCTTCCATATGTTTCCAGCTACCATGAAGTGTACAATGAAGTGCATGTGCTCTTTGTCCAGTATGCCGTTAGCACTTCTGGGTTCCTACTAGTGAATAAATTGCTTTGTGCTTTATGCAATTGACCAGCTGAAGTTAAACTGCAGAATTAGACTTCAGGGATGTCTTCATCCTATATTCAAGAACAAAGTTGCAATACCTATAGCTGCTTCTCAATGATCTCTTGATGACTTCCCTCAAAGCTTTTTTTTCAAAGTGTATGGGTTTGGGTTTTTTATTTGGAATATAAGACACTAGATTAACCTACTCTAGGTGGTCCTGCTCTGGCTGTGGAGGTTGGACTAAATGATCTTTCAAAGTCCCTTCCAACCCCTAAGATTCTGTGAGTGGCTAAAAGGCACAGTGTATTGCTTTCTATCCTGCTCTTTCTTAAAGGAGGCACACATATGCTTATCAAAAACCGATGGCTGTCTCTGGAGCCTGGAAATCTCCACCTACAAAATGCAGACAGCAATCTGTAGCTTTCGTGCATGATGTGCCCCACACTAACAGAAGACATTGTGGTATGCAAAGCAGAGATACAAATCTTTATCTCTGACTTCTTGTCTCTGAACTGACCTGAGACCTCACTCTTGTTTTATACTGCTTAGTCTGTTGCCTTATAAACACATGTGATTCTTGTCCCTTGCATTGTGTTTCAGTTTCAGTCCTGAGACTGAAAGGCAACATCGCCTTTTGAAAATGAATTCCTGTGGAATCTGGTGGCTTTGCTTTTGCAGGTGTAATGTAGCACAACCATAGATAATTCTGGCTGAAACTGTAATAACCAGGGTTCATACTGGGTGGAGTGTGATGGTAAGAGTAACTCTGAATCTAAGTGGATTTTTTCCTTTTTTTTGGCCTTATGTTAACCCTCTAAGTATCTCTGTTTCTTCAGGGGTACCTTTGTTTGCCATACATGGCACTGCAGCAGCATCATCTCCTGTCAGATGTTACGGTCCGTGGCTTTGTTGCGGGAGCCACCAATATCCTGTTCCGTCAGCAGAAACACCTGAGTGATGCGATTGTGGAGGTATGAATCTTTGCATTTGAACTTCCTCAACTAGAGCGAGAGGGGGTAGAGGGGGAAGCAGAGATTGCATTTTAAATATAGCTTTAACATTTCACAGTCATCTTCAAATTTTTAATACTTCCCTATGAAATAAATCCTTAAATGCAGAAGCTAATTAAATTTGTATCATTTGTTATGATGAGGTTAGACAAGCTGTGCAAAACTAATACCCATTTTTCTGTATATTCTTATATGCAGTATTTGAATCTACAGGACACTTCTTGAAGTTAATTTTGTTGCTGGTGTGCTTTTACTATTCCTGTCACAGGCTTTTTTCATAACTCTGTAATAAAGTCTTCAAAAACAAGTGCTTGCAGCTGAGAAACAGACACAGTAGGATAATAAAGCACATTGCTATTGACTTCCTTCTGGTTTAATCAAAATATTGAAATAGTACCTAAGAAAACACTGTTTTGAGTTCTAGAAAATAGATACAACGATGTAATCAGCATTTAGTAACCTAAGATTGCTACATGTAGGTAACTAACTTAATAAACTGAAGCACTAGAGCCTCTAGGAAGATATATATAAGCACCAAACTTCCTCTGACAAATTCTGTCAAGCAAGCAGCTTTTACTCTGGCAAGAAGATGACCAGATTCTGATTATATTGGAGCATTATCTTACTTTCTGAGAACATTTAAGTCATTATTTCCTTGGCCATTTGTTTCGTCTTGATATAAGGGGATGATTTAGATAGTGATATATAGTAATATATATTAGCAGTTTTATTTAGGTAAATGTTTATCCTTGGACTTATTTCAAACAGATAGAAGATGCTCTTGTACAAATCCATGATCCAGAACTCCGTAAGATCCTGAACCCAACCACTGCTGACCTACGTTTTGCAGATTACCTGGTGAAGCACGTAACTGAGAACAGAGATGATGTTTTCCTTGATGGCACTGGATGGGAAGGAGGAGATGAGTGGATCAGGGCTCAGTTCAGTGCTTATCTTCATGCACTGCTTGCTGCTGTGCTGCATCCAGGTAGGACAGATACCTTGTGTAGGTACTGAGATGAGTGTGGATGCAATAAGCATTTGCTCTGTTACATTAAACTTGTGGCCTATCATTAGATCTCCCTCTACCTTACATTTCATTTTAGGCTGCTCTTTTGGTTTGTCCTTGGCTAGCCTGTTGTTCCTTATTAGTAATTCTTATTTCACAGCCCTACAGGCGCTTTCTTCTTTGATTGTCTCCTTCTTCTTGATTTAATTAAGCTTTCTTCATAAGTAGAAGTGCCTGAAACTCCATAAATGATGAGACTTTTACAAACATGGGTGTCATACAGACTCTGTTGCAACATTAATTTTGGGGAACTAATTGGGTTCAAGGACACATGAAGTTAAGTGGCTGTCTTCAGGAAGTTTTACTAGGATATTCCTTTTTTCCCTTCCTGACAAGGTCTTAAGTAGGGATTCATAAAAGTGAAAAGTCTCATCTAGAAGCTTGATAAGCTTATGTTTTCTGGACCTCAACATTTTTATGTCTTAACTCAGAGGGAATTATCTATATTCCAACCTTTAGTGCATGAAGATAACAGAAAGAATCAGTGTTTTGTTTGTGGAAAATGTTTAGTTTGCCTAGCACGAACCCTCTTAGTTTCAGTCTCGTCACGATTATTCCCTCTTTGCATCAATTAACTAATTCAGATCTTGTTCTGTGATACATGTGAGAAAACATGGGATTGAGAACTTGATTTTAAAGTCTGGAAGATGCCAAGTTCTTTGTATGATAGCACTAGTATTTTAAGATGGTTGCCTTGTTGATATGAAATGTCATTTTTATCTGGAAACTCATACTGCTTCACTGGCCAGCTCTAAAATTATTTCTTACACTCTTCAGTGTTTTAAAGGAGGCATTATTAGAAGTTGAATTCATGTTAGTTCATACTGCAGTTTTGCAGTGTATTTGAGGTTTACTAGATTTAAATGAGTAGCAACATACACTGGGCTTTGCTGTACTATCTGACCAAGAGCAATGCAGATGATGGTTTTGTTCTTAATTGCTGTGTGTTCATTCTCTCCCCTTTCCTGTCTTTGCTCAGAGAATAACTGAAGAAGCCCACATTTGAATTACTTTTTCTCTAGTTGAGCTCTTTACCTTGAGCTTTATAAATGAATTAAAAATAAGAAGTCATTTTTAAGCTTTTTTTCCCTTTTGTCCTGGCATTGTGTATTTGCAATAGCTTAAAATTAAAGTAATAAAACATATTTGAAGTGCCCAGTTCTTAGTATTAGAATTTTAATTGCCTTTAATTTGATAAGAGCCTGGAAAAATTTCTTGTTCTTTGTAAGAAGAAAAGCAACTCATCTCCATTGCTACAAATTATCTCTATTTTAATTTATCAGACAATGAAAAGACTTTGTCAGACTTTGGAACAGCATTTGTAGCAGCCTGGAAAAATACCCACAACTACAGAGTATGGAATAGCAACAAGCATCCAGCTCTTGCAGAGGTGAATTCTAGGTAAGGCAACTTCTTGATTTTCTTCCATTTATTTTTCTTCTTTTTTTTGTAAGCAATGAACATGGAGAACTCCTAGCATACATAGTCAGGCACCACCATTCTGTACAATTACAATCTCCTCCTTGTTCCTGCTATAAAGCTCTGAGGGGGAAACTTTAAAGACTTATTCTGTAAGTACAGAAACCCAATATTGCTGTTGTTCAATACCTTCCTCTAATCTTGGGCTGTAGATTTATGAAGAAAAGTACAACCAGAGTCAGGAGAAGTGAAACTTCTTGAAGTTGATTGCTGACTGTCTCTAGCTGTAGAAAGTTTGTCATTCCTCAAGAATTGTCCTCAGATGGTTCTGCTTTTTATCAACTGCTTCCAAGGAATAGCTGTGTCCAGGGTGCCATTGACAAGGATAGGGAGAGCTGGCTCTTCCATGTTGCATCTTCCGTACTTTAGATTGGTTTATGTGTATTTTCACTCAAAGACTAGATGATGCCAGGCTTGGTAACACTATTTTCTGTGAGTATGTATTGTTTAGCATGTTTGCAGTTTACTACTGTACTGCAGGGAGTTCTGTTTGCTTTTTGCTTTGTCAGCTGCTTTAGTCTGACAAAGGTTTTCCTTTAGGATCCACAATGTGGTTTTAGTCTGCTTAAGGTATCTTTTTTTTTTTTCATGTTGTGTATATTACTAGAAAGAGGTGCCTCTGCCTCAGTGTGAAATGATTGTTAATATATGGTATGCAAATAGAAGACACCTTACAGGTAGTTCATAAGAAATCGAAGGTTGAGTAATTGCTGGGACTTGGCCTTCTGTCAAGTGACAGAGTAAAGCTTTATTGTTTAAATTTTGTTATTGTAAGCTACAGAGGAGTACAACTAGTAATTGTGTGATATGGATTCATCATGAAAAAATAAATACTTAATGTTCTCTCGGGGTTTTTCCTTGTAGTCATCCATTCCAAGGACAGTACTCTGTGTCAGATGTTAAGTTAAGATTGTCACAGTAAGTATGTAGTACTTTCATTTGGGTTTTTTAAAGTGTGGTCAAATACTAGTAACTGTGTAACTGTTGCTTTGATGGTCTAAACAAAATAGTGATTTAAACTTGTCATGTACATGAAGCTACACAATGTTCTGTTGTAAAACTTCACCATGTCTAAAGATGGAACATTTGCCTGAAGTAGATTAAAACGCTACTTTGTGCTGGACTTCATAGAATAGATTTTTTTGCATGGTAATTATAAGGCTTTTGTAGCTTTCTTTTTAAGTTATAAACTAAAGCTGTTATAAATTTCAGCAATGTTTTTCTATATGTTGACTTTAGGCCTCATTTTTAGGAGAAAACAGCCTTTTTAAAAACCTGGTCATTTTTAATACACTTTTGTTCTAAAACTCTTAACTCAGCTCTTACCTGTAGTATTCAAGTCCAAAACTCAGTGGTGCTTGTTATTCCCATAGCTTTTTGACTCTGACTGAAACCAGAATTCTGTCTTGGGGTTGCAGTTCACTGTCTCTTCTTGTTTATGCACTAAGCAAAATAGGTGCTTTTCTCACTTACTGTGTTGACCATGAAACATTAGAGATCGGTTCTTTAAGATGCCAGTAAATCAGCAATCCATACATGCTGCTGATTCCACACCTGCTTTGACTATAGGCAGTTGTTTTCAGTACACTGTGAGTAGAACTAAAGCACAGGTTAACATAGAACAGCTTGAGGAATGAAAAGGTTCAGGCTTCAGCCTGCTGAATCGTTTTGTTGCTTTTGCTGACCCACGACAGATTAAATTTCCATGATGGGGATTGAGAATGCAAATGAATCAAGATTTATCTCAAGGTAATTGCCTTCAATAAGGTGCATGCTGATAGCAGCTCTTACTTGTAATAGATGGTCTTTGAAGGAAGACTTAATTTGAAAGCTGTGGAGGTGTCTCTAATCTTTTACATGCCTTATTTTTGTGTTTGAAAAGGTCGATACTAATTTCCAAGTAGCCTGAGATCAGTGTACAAAGACCAGTAGTTCTTAGTGTGTCTCTAATAATAAGTATTTTTGCAATAGTGCTTTTCTTCTGCAGATATGACTTACGCTGTCAGATACTCATCAAAATTAAACACTTCTGCAAACTGAGCCTGAACTTGTTCTTGGTATTCTTGCTGGTTTTTGCATCAACGCTGATGTTTTTTAAAGTGGGAAAAGAATGTGGCATGCTGTGTTCCTAGGTTTTACAGAAATGGGTTTGCAAAGCCTGAAATGTGGACCTGAATGTTACAATGTAAATTTAAATGAGGTTGTTTTCAAATGATCACACTCTGTACAGTAGAAGTGATTGCTTTTGTGCTTTTCTTTCCAAGTGATGGTAACGTCCATCATCTTTTATCATTTTAAGAAAAGCAACAGTGTGAACAGTAATTGATCAAAACTTCAATCTTAGAGCAGGGTACAAAATGAACTCTATACAGAAAAAAGACTACTGAGTCATCAGTAACATTTACTGTTTTGTTTAAAGGTTATATATTAGGGCTAAAATTTCTCAGAAGTACTGCAAAACTGACCGTGTAACTTAGAGCGTGAATGCGTTTTGGTAAACACTTAGGGGAGGTATAGAGTATGTTGTGTAAGAATGAACCATTGAGTGTTTTCATTCCTGTCAGTATCTCTTGCTGACGGTATCTTTTCGTCTGACAGGCTGACTTAACTGATCTGTGTGGATAAGATGCATGGGGGAATTATGGGCTTGATGATCTAGATCTATAATGAGAGACCTATGTATATGTATAAAGATACATATGTATGCTATGCAAATCTCTGTGTGGATATATCTTTTAACTACATATTTACATCTGGAAGTGATAAGAAGTCAACTAACAGTCTTCAGTATCTCTCTTGTTTAGCTCTGTGCAAAACAGTGAACGTGGAAAGAAGATTGGAAATGTGATGGTCTCTACTAGTCGAAATGTTGTGCAAACAGGAAAAGCTGTAGGTAGGAAACTGTTTAAAACCAACTTTCATCTGAGCTATATCTTTTTTGAAGAAGCATCCCATATCTCAGTTTGGTTTATTTTTATCCAAGTCTACTTTATAACATAGGTAAAAAACAGAGCAACATTTTGTGTAAAGCTGCTGATTGAGGCCCTGTATACTGTGTAATAGTGGAAGGAGAAGCAGATAGATAAAGAAATGATTGTAAATTCCTTTTCCAGTTTGGGCTGGGGATGAACATGGGAAGAGGTGTTCAGGTAAAAGCTTTCATGTAGTCTGGAGATGCTTAGACCACAACACCTCCTTCTTCACTGAGCTCTTCTCATTTTTATGTCACTTTTAGCTGAAACTATCTGGAGCTAGTTGAAATCAGAGGAAGACCTAGTGTCAATTTCTGCAGGTTCTGGGATAGTCTGTAGTTTTCCTGAAAAGCAGTTGTTGCACTTGAACAGGAGCAACATCACGTTGTCATCTGGCAGTGCGAGATAATGGGAGTTCACCCATTGAAGAATCTGATAGTTGTTCTGCATTGGCTTTGCCAAAACTGAGATTAGCTTCCTATTTTATTCCATTGGAGTCTTCCTACTGTTTTTGCTTTTGTACACTCTGGCAAGGAGAGCCTTTTGGCCTAATGAGCCTTCCAGGGCAAAGGAACAACATAAGTCATTTCGGCTGAGCTAGTCTTCAAGTTCTTTGAATATTTTCTGACACAGACTCTGGACTTGAATTTTAAATCCCAAATTGGACAACTACTTGTGTGATTTCAATTTTTTTACTATATATTTCTTTGTAGTAGCTCAGTAATGATAATACTACAGTAATGACCTTCTTTCTTCTGTTTTGCAATGCAGGTCAGTCGGTTGGAGGAGCCTTCACAAGTGCAAAATCAGCGATGTCATCGTGGTTTTCCACTTTTACACAGTCAACCCAAAGCCTCGGGGACTAAATGGTTGTTTTGCACAATGCTGCTGAACATTTCAGGTGCAATGCTTTCTCTGAGCTGTAAAAAAAGACCGCTCCAAAACATAGGAGTGGAGATGAACTACCCAGGACCAAAACAAGGTATATGTTGCTTGCAAGCAGACATGGAATTGTTACCATTCAGTTTCAGTAAAGTACAGAAGAATGGTGAATGTCTCCATACAGTGGGATGGCACTTGCAGTATATTCATTGTATTTTAAATGACTACTTTTCTTTAAAACTGAGCCTTTATAAAGACATTAGCAAACAGGGCTTGTTGGCAAGCCAAATATGTTTGACTTTAGATTTGTACATTTTCTTGGATGTTGGAAATATTTATGTAACCTAGTTATATTTTTCAATCCAGATAACCAAATGATTGTGAATTCTTGATAGAAATGAGCAGAGTATAAATACTGCTTCCTCTTTCAGGTTAGAGTTGAGAGCATCTCTGCAAAAGTATACGGTGGAAACCCTTAAAAGGGTTCCAAGCCAGGTGGAACTTTATTGCCATCACTGGCAAACTAAAATCTGCAGGGTGCAGAGTAAGTCTGTGGCTGACTTAAGGGTTTTTTTCCTTTCTCCTCTGTAGCCATGATCAGTTGTTTGCGTTAATCTGTCTCTAGCTTTTTCTTTGTGTCCCCAAATCTGTGTGATAGTTGCAAAATCGATGTTTTCTTGCTGTTATGCAGTAGGCCTTCATAACCTTGTGTATGTTTTCGGCTGTGTTTCTACCCTGGGACATGAATGAATTGCACTTGGAGAGATCTTCTCAGGAAAAGTATTACAAAACGGTTCTCCCAAATTGGGATTGGATCATAGACAGGTTTGTGAGGCCTTACTCTGTTAAGATGTAATTATACCATCCAATGTAGTTACATACATATGAATTCAAAGTACTAAAACCACCCAAAGCTAGCACAGAAGCAAACCCTGCATGGCTTTATTTGTCTTTTTTTGCCAGTAAAGTTATGAAGACTCTTCCAGACAAAAATGAGCTGTATCTGTTTTCTGTGTCGACTCAGGGAATGTTCTGTTTGGATAACTCCTTTTTTTCATAAGGAAATTAACATTAGAATTGAGAGAATACCTGAAACAGCTCAGTTTGTATCCTTGTGTGAAGAAATACAATAGCTTTTATGAAAATCTGTTGCATAAGGCTGTATTGCATATGTAACCTGCATGTGGTGTCTTCTGTATGCAAGTATACTCCACTTCCTTTCCTGACTTGGAGATCATTTCCTGTTTCTTGCAATGTGTTTGCCTTTCTGTGCCTTCTGACATGAGGTAGCTGTTAACATTTTCTACACTGCATTGTCAAACGTTCTGGTTTTCTGTAGTAAAAGGCTCTTAGTTTATTGCCTCATCAGTATCTGTCAGCATTTTGCATTGTTCTTTTCTGGGGCCAAGACTTCAAGTCATGGTTACTTGTTCTATTCCTCAAACAAAATGCAGCAGCTGTACAAGAAATAAACAAGGAGGCTTGAGTGTAATTTTTTTTAAAGCAATTAAGTTGTAATTTCTTTAGATCCATTTGAAAAGCTAATAGAAAAGCCACATTGGCATCATGTAGTTACTGTCCAAATTCTTAGTTTTCAGTTTTATTGCTTCAAGCAGCCATTCAGAAACACAGAATCTGATTTAAAGCCTTCATTTTTTTTTTTTTCCAGGACAAACTAGATAGAATAAACGTGGAAAACCTGAGAGAATACAGCTAGTTTGAGTAGTTTCATTTGAGAAGCTCTACTAATCTACTGCTTCTGATATACAAGTAAAATATATCTATAGAACTGCAACTATTGCTCCTGGTCTCTGTGACTATCTCCTAAAACATGCTCTTTTCTATTTTATTCCACAACTCGGTAATAGATGTTTTTATCTTTTCAAAGACTTAAGTAATACTTGATATGCAGGAAGAGCTCTGGTGAAATAAATCTAGGGCTGCATTTATTCTTGAGTCTAGAGCTTTCTGATTCAGCATGCAGATAAGAAAATAAACTAAAATAGTCACTTGCTTTTGTGAAATGGCTGAGATATTATCTGCTGTCTGGGATTTAAGTGGTCACACTTCATGTTGTAGTGAAGACAATAAAAGTGCACAAAAGGATTTAAGCACCTATAAAATGTAATATCAGCAATTTAAGACACACTGGGTAAATTTAGGTTGAAGAGCTCGTGATAGTGAGTTCTAGGAGACAGGCAAGTGGTTGATATTTACTTGTACAAGTTACAGACATCCAAGGACAGGACCTTCAAGGATCTCGTCTCGATATCTGTCACCTCCTCACATGAGTTTCTTTTGTAGACTTCTGCTATGCCCAAATTTGTATAGCTGATTTCTAGGTTCTTTGCATTCGCCTTACTCACACAGACTCTTTCACTGGCCCAGAGATATTAGAAAGCTGAATTTTTTTTAATTGTTGGGGCTTGTTAGCAGATTGATCTGAGGAAAAGCAGCATGAGGTGCCCTTTGCAGTGCTAAGCTTATAAACAGCTTCGTGCTTCATTGTACAGGGACTCTGTTACAATACTTCACACTCTCCTGTATTTCTCTTATGGGCAAGAAAACCAGACAGACCTTTCTCTGCAGCCTTTTTCCCATTGTCCCTGCTGTTTCTGTTGTGGAACCGGACATACAACCTGATTAAGACTATTTCCCTCTCATGCAGGCCTCCTCTTCATTTAATGGTTGTAACCTCTTTAGTTAAACCCAATGCAAATGCTAGTTGTTTTCCTCCCCTCTGTTTAAAATTTCCAGTGCAAGCATTATTATTCAGGAATATTTAAGCAGTTGACTTTCATTCCAAAGCCCCTGACATCCATTTCTGCACTGCAAGAAACAGGGAGTCCTAAACAAATTGGTGATAATGTCTCTAATGAGTCAACTGTGAAGCTCCTGTTGCAGCTCTGTCATGCTGTATGTTGCAAAGGTATTTCTGGCTGTCAATGTGCAGCATGAACTGACTGACAGATAATACGGTAATGCACCTCTCAGCTTCCTGGTATCAAAGGCATCAGCTTCTGCTTTTTCTATGTGCCAGCATTTGAGGATCTGCCAACTGAGCATACATACGAGATGGAAGTCCCCAAAACTCTGCTGACCTACCATTTCATTCAGCTAAACTGTTCGGCATTTTTCATCAGTCATTTCTCATGTCATAACCTTAATTCCTGTGCACATCTGACACCAGTTTCCTCTAGTATCACAATGTAATGATCACTTTCAGATCAATGCACTTGTTTGACCTTGTACATCTGTTCTAAGCACTTTGTAATTAAATTTAGTATTTTGCCTAAAGCTTCTGATTTCCATAGAAATTATTACTAAGCAGAGAAACTGATGTGGCAGTGTTTAATTGTGCAAGTGAAGGCATGAATGCAGATTTTCAGCATTGAAACTGTTGCTTGATAATTGAAAAAATTGAAGTAATGTATTTGAATTTTCTTCTGTGGCTTGAAAAATAAATACATCCAGCCAGTGTCAAGTTCTGTCTGCTCAAAAAGCTGTATTATGTTAAGAAAGTATTTCCACCAGAAGACACTTGCAATCATCTGGTTTTGATATCAGTAGCTGCTCATAATACACTGGCAGTGCTTTTGGAATTTGTCTCGCATTCAAACTGATGGTGGATGTTGCTCTTTGGAAATGCAGGACAAGCGGATCCTCTAATGTGACTTGTTACTCCCTACTGGGTACTGCTTATGACTGAAGCCTTCAGTAGGTCACAGACCTCTTATGTCAGGAAGAACTTTAGGTACAACTGTAAACTTTTAATGTAGATTTAGCTAGGTAGTTCATGTGAATTGTGACATCTCATCAGAATCAGGATGTTGAGTAAATTGATTCCTGCACATCCAGTTCTCTGCCCTGGTGAGCTATTTTAAAGCTTTAAAACTTCTACTTCCACTGTACCTAGCTGAGAGTGATTTTTGGTAAATTGCTGTGTTTCCAGTAGGAGGAAACTAACTGCTTTGAGTAACATTCAGGTGTGAGTTAGATGAAGCTCATGTCTAGAAAACAGTTGCAATTCTTTAAAACTTGACATTTTCTCTGAAGTGTAAGCAAGTAGCTGTGCAAACAAACACAAATTTACATCATGTTGTTGATGCAGTGTGATTTTTATTTTCTTGGAGGTATTTAGTTTTCATTAAAAAGGGCAACATGGAGAGTATTCATAGAAGGCAGGAACACTATGTTATTTTACCATGATTAAAGATGTATGACAATGTACTTTGTGGTGTTTTGAGTCTTTAATGCTATAGTAGAGGAGAGATTGACTGAGAAAAGCAGGCACAGAGCTTTAGTTCTGGGATGTTTCTGGCATTGACCCCATTCTTTATCATACATTAGAAGTAGCACTTGGATTCATTAAAAAATATGGAGATGGGTCACTTCTGTTAGTTAAATAGTTAGGTAAATCATAGAATGGTAGGGGTTGAAAGAGACCTTTAGAGATCATCTAGTCCAACTCCCCTGCAGAAGCAGGTCCACCTTGCTCAGGTTACTTTATTCCTCCTAAGCTGACACCATATGTGTGTAACATCTGTTCACAGGTGGCTTAGTCTCACTTGTGATAGAACTTGTAAGTCTGGCTTTCTGGAGTCCTCTTGTAGAAGTTCAAAATTGCCTAATTCTGCATTGCTCCTCTTCTAATACTATTCTAAAAACAACTGATAGAAAATACCTTGTTACTTTCCTGCCTGAATTTACTAATATTGATGAAAACATAATTGTTTGCCTCCATAGTAGCGGAGAACATGTACAAAATCTTCTTTTCTGGTCTTAATCTAGATCTCCAAGAAAGTAGCACAGCTTTCTACATCAGGTGAGCATAAAGGAAATCACATAAGGATGTTTAGACTGAAGGAAGAGCAGTTCTCTAGAGGCAGATGTATTTTGTTGTCTTAAAAACAACATGGGGAATAACATTGCTTGCATATATATGAAATGTGGAAAATACAGAAGCAGAAAACTCAGAGTCTCTCATCTACGAATTCAAGACTTTGAAATGCACCCAGAAACACAGTAGAGAGCTTAAAAGTTCAGGCATGCCAGAAAGTGGCAAAAAGTAACCCTGAGTTTGGCCTATTGCCTAATATTATCTGTGCTGCTCTTAATCAATTGTGTGTGCATGTGTTTTGACATGTGCAATGCTATGCCAAAGAGCTGGCTGATGAGTGTGGCCACTCCAGAACTGTGGAACTAATTCCTTTATTTTTCACTTCAGCAAAAACATGTGCTTAGGGTTAAATGAGCTTGCACTTTCTAAATAAAATCTCAGCACCGAGACTCAGCTTGATGTTTTGCATGTAATCTGAACAGGCTTGAAGGTTGACATAAAAGGTACTAAAAAAGGTAGTCATGTTATTGTCCTGTTTGCTGGGTCTTTGGTCCTAGTGATGCAGTAGAGGGCGTGTATGTATTCAGTACAGTTTAAGGGATGAACTCACATCGTGCTTCAGGGGACCAGTCCTACTCTAGCACTTCAGTAAGTGTATGTACAGTGCTTAACTGCTGAAAAAAAGGTATCTAGTTTCACAAGTTAGACCAAGCCACGGAAGATCCGTGTTTTAGAGCAGGAGAGGAGCACCCACAGAGATACTTGTATTACTGTTTATTACTGTCCCATCTTCTCTGTTAGTCCTTTCCTCCATGTCAGAGTTTCAGCAACTCCGTACACAACCAGGCCTTGTTCTCACCTGCTATTTCTGGCCATTTACCAACCTCATCCACACAGGAACTTGAGAGGTGTGTGAAGATGTACAGACTGCATCCAGACTGCCTCCCAGCATCGTGAGTGAACTCTGCATTTTGAGCTGCTAGTACTCCTCCACGTTGCAAGCTCTATGAGTAAGAACTCTGCCTTGCTGAATTGTACTCATGATAAATGTCGTAGGAGGGAGACATTTTAAATAGTTCTAGAGTGGAACTGAACAGAATCTTGGCTAACATTGAGCGTGACGTGGAAAGCAACTGATTTTTAAAGGTGAGCCTGCTTCAATGTCTGTCTAAAAGCTTTTTTCACGTGGGGAATCCAAATCCAAGAAGAGAAAACAATTGAGGCATCTGTAAATGGGAAAGGGGAGGAAGAACAGTAGCCTGCTAGTAAGTTCAGTGGTCAGCAGGTTTGTCAAGAGGTGGTCCTTAGCTGTACCACATCTTAACAGAAGCACTGAGAAGTGAAAGGAGAAAAGTTGTGAAAAGCTGTAAAATCTTAAAGGCAACAAAAAAAAAACCCCCAAATTTAGTTTTAGCAAATTATTTTGCCCCTAAGTTAACCATCTATCTCATCTTGTTCCCTGTAAAGCTTGACGCAATTCACTGTCCTAAGATCTGTCTGCTCCCTTATAACAGAATTTAGACTTGCAGTTAGGTGTGTATTTAAACAACTCTAAAAATGAGTTGATGCATTAAAAATCAGCAAAGGCCAAATTGCTGCTTATTATTACTTCAGGTAGGGGGGAACTGAAACGCTGTAGGATTAACTTAAAAGTAGTTCTACCAGAAAAGAGGCAAACTTTTTGCAAATACAGCAAAGCTTGAAGAGATATGAAGTTGATTCTCTGAAACTTGTATACAAATGTACTTCAAGGCCAAGTACAGGCTGAATGGGCAGCATGAGGCTGAAGCTGCAGGGTGAGATGTTAGTTTAGAACTCTGCAAAGGCTTTAAGCATATTTGCTCTGTCTACAAAATGAGAACTGCATTTTTTTTCCTTCAGCTGATATCTGTTGTTCTTATAGAAGTCTTTCTGTAATTCTGCCACTAGTGACCACTTCCAGGCACATGACAACACTTTGCCTGCAGTTTCCTCCTCAAATTATACAAGGAAAGAATTTAGGCTTGAGGATAGCATTTGCCAGCTGTGTTTGCATCTGTTGTTGAATCCTGACTGCAGCAACTAAGCTGCTGCTAGTTCACTTACTTAAACATGTCTTTAACAGTCAGTAGAGAACTGTTATGATAACTACTCTTCAAGTACTGTAATACCCATAGTAAATAAATTTTAAATAAGGTACTACATCTACTTATAGGGAAAAAAATGCAGGCACTATCTAGAAACAATATAAACATAATCTGTAAGAAATGCAGACTAGCAGGAAGCTGTGTAGATCATCTGTATGTTAGAAAATGTTCCTAAATGGATAAAATCTAGGACAGTTCTTCCAGGTTCAGAGAGGCAACTGTGACATACAGCCACTGCCATTGAGTTATCCATTTCCTATTCAAATTCACCTTTTGGTAAGAAACTGTACATAAGATTTTAAACTTGAAAGTTCTCAGTAACAGAACAAAACCCTGTGCTCCTTCACCAGCTATATATCATCTGCCCTCAAAGAACACAGGCTTGTCCTAATGCAGGCTGCTGCTGTAGGCTGAAGCGAGAATGACCCACAGAAGTGAGTGGTCCCTGCAGGCTGCGTACTACACTACCACTCATGGTTTTTAGCCTGAGGTATGTGATTCTCCAGTGTGCAATATCAAGTAGTAGCACTGGTTTTCTTTTAATGTGTGCTCCCTTGAACAAGCAGGCTTGCAACTGTTAGCAATTTAGGTGCTAAAAAAAAAAGCTGATGTAATGGGTCAATGCAAACATGTCATGTGACCTTCCTAAAAACAGGAGTAGCTTGCCTCTTTCTCTTGGAGCCACTGTTATTTTGGATCCCATCAATCTCTACATGGTACAAAATCCCAGAACATTAGGAAGAGTTTTATAGAAGGCAGGTTTCTTACCCAAAGGCCCTTTTCCAGAAAAAAACCTTTAATAATTGTACAAGACAAGGCCTTCTCAGTCCCCTTGAGACCTAGCCACAAAAACATATAGGTGTCTTCTTTGTTGAGAGCTGCAAGCATATGTACTGGAGTAAGACACAGAAATAAGGAACAGCCCGTGGCAGTCTCAATGACAGACTAAAGACATTTGCTCTTGATTTTAAAGACTGAAAGTCAGTATCTCATCTTCTGAGCTTCTGGAAGAGATTCCTCCTTACCTCCTTCATGCCTGCTTTCGTCCTCTGACTGGAGAAGTGCTGATTTTACAAAGATCATATTGGGAGAGTCATTTCTAGTAAGCACTGTCAAGTAACATATTTGTCTGCAGGCTTTTCATAGCTTAACTATTTCAAGCAGCCTCCAACAAACTCCTTGCTCACAGCGTGGGCGTGGTGGGAGTGTGCTCTAAGTATTATCTACTTCACGCAGAAAGCAGACTCAGACGCGGCTGGATTCAGTCTTTTTTAATAAATTAATGTCATTCAAAATACAGTGCCAGAACATGATGCAGCTGAACATGCTAGTAAGGTTTGTCATGAAGCACCTGTGTTCGTGTTAGATTGGCGGCGCCCCGCTACTGCTAGTGGTTCCTGGGATTAATGCCAGAGCAGCACTAGTCATCTGCTCCCCTGCACACAGAGCACAGGATATTCCTGAACAGTTCGCTTCCCCCCAGAAGTAAAAAAACCTGGTAGCTAAGGGGTATCTATACACAATCACACTACAGTAACGCTTGTTATTAAATTAACAGAAAATAAAGACCTGGTTAATCCACACTAAAACTTTGTTTTACAATGGAAAAAAAATACATCAGCAGCAGGAAGTAATATACATGAGCCAATGTTACTGTAATACAGACTGTGGAGACATTTACTGATTAAAGCTCCACATCGACCCGCACTGTGAGGGCTGGCAACTCCTATTGCAAGCCCAGCAACTTAAGTCCACACCTGGTAAACTACCAGCTGCTTGGAAGACCTGTATTCTAGATAGACAGGTATAAGTTAGTGAAAATAGAATACATGCACCTCATCATACAGCTTGACTGAACCTGCAGTCATTTTGCCCTGCACATGTTACCATACAATGGAAGATCTACCCTTCCTACCACAGGTAGATCCATGGGATTTGTTTCTTTTTCTTTCAATGGCATTGCTATACCAATGTGGATATCAGTATTAAGGAAGTGCAGCACAGTTCTTTAATTAGGCCGCACCGACAATTATATAACTAGCACTTACCTAGGATATCCAGAAGGAGTTCAAATATAACTGGAAGATACTTTCAAAGAGTTGTGACATCAGCCTAGAAACAGTAACTACTTTTTTCTGAAGCTAATTTTCCTGAACTGAGACTTTGTAGAACTAGGAATTAATTCTTTAGACAAGTCAGATGCTTAAAGCTCATGATATACATATGGTTCTCAATTACCAGATAATAGTATTTCAGATTATGGAAGCGTATCTGCTCATTTCACTGATTCATACTGAATGACGGCAAGTGTTAGGTAGGGCATAAAAATACAACTCATGAAAGACAGGTTTGACATCTGTTTCCAGACCTGTTCTTTCACAACCATCTGTTTCGGGATTACCGAGCACAGGATTGGTTGTGCAGTCCTAAGCGGGGAGCTATACAGGTGGTAAAGTAACCATCTCCCCATCCAGCTCAAATTCATCAGCTCCATCTGGGGAGAAGAGATACGTTGGAGGTTTCCACGGGGACTCTTCAAGGCAAGACGGATAGAGCTTTCCTACGGTGCACCGGAAGTCCTTCCCCAAGTCCCACAGCACACGCTCCGATATGTGCTGCCTGAGGAACCAGCGGTCGAGCTCCAGGTCGTACTGGTAGGTGGCATACTTGGCTCGCTCGTTCATGTGGGTTTCTCGGATAAAGACACACAAGGAGTTGGAGATGACGACGGCTCTGACGCAGGGGTCGGAGTAACGCTTGGCAGGGATATTGGCTGCCATCCTCCATTCGTTTTTATTCACGTCGTAGATTTCCACCGTTACGGAAGACCCGTCAACAGTACTGCTTGGGAGCCTTATGCCAGAATTGCTGGCAATGTGCAGTCCTCCAATATAGAATATTTTGTCACCAAAAGCAGCAGCTGAAGCAAAACACCTACTTGTTTGTCGCATAGCCATTTCTACCCAAGCATCTGACCTGGGAAAATAACAGTACATCAAGTTGTGTGCCATTACATAAATGCAGTTGTGAACGGCTACCGCTGTGCTCCACTGCCACGCGCAAGGCAGCGGGCTCACCATGGTCCACTCGTCTTTCTCGGTATCGTATCTCTCCACAGTTCTCCTGTTGAGCTCTCCACCGACGCTGTCTCCTCCAATTGCATAGATGTATCCTTCACAGCAGACCAGGGATGGCTTTATACGAACAAAGAGCATCGGTGTCTTTGGAAACCAAGTGTTTTGCTGTGCATCAAACCAGTAAAAGCAATTCACAGTTCTGAAGGCCACCTGGAGTTTGCTGCTTTTACTGTGATTGGTTTTTGTGTTTTTCAGAGGAACCTGCCCCCCTGCTATATAGATGTCATTATCGGGAGTCACGAGCGTCCCAACCTTATGCAAGTCAGCTGGAGGGCTACAGAGTTTGTAAACTTTTTCTGCCTGGGGGCTGTAACAGACAGAAGAATAAAGACTACCAGGGTTTTCAGCAGCAGCCTCGATGAATATCATCATCTCCTCCTTCGTCATACCGAGTCGGGGCTTGAAGAACTTGGGCATGGATTTGTAGAGTCCCTGCACCACCACTGACTTATCGTTGGGCGGTAAGCCTTGGAACCAGGCTCTCTGCGTCACCTCCGACAGCGCGTCGATGCGGATCTGGCTGAGGACAGAGGACAGGTACTGCGAGCGCGACTCCGTGTTGTACTCCAGCCACAGCATCGCAGCTTCCCGAACAGTCTCCTCCTTTTCCACGTTTAAGTTGTCGCTGCTTAAGATATCGATCAGTAGGTCATGGGACAGTTGCATGAAAGCTTCCTGGTGGTACACAGCTGTGAACTTGTGCTCTACCATTCTTTTAGCACTCTGTTTTAGCTCTTCACAGCTGAAGAGATCAGCAAAACTCAGGAGGCGCACGCAGTTTTCCGCGTTGATTTTTTTGATTAGGTATTCTCTGCACCGCTGCAACACATCATCTACCTGTAACGCAAAGAAAAGCCACGCTGAGTATTACTGCCAAGCACCAAGCACCTCTGTTTAGTGTTGTTCAACACCCTTAAAGCCTGAAGTATTATCTATACACAAAGTACAGCAGTGACTCGACTACTTCATACTGATCATACACGACACGATTATGTCCACTGGAGAAACTAGTTTTTCAGATGTTACAAACACACTCTTTTACTTCCACCCTCAATAGGGACCAAAAAGCAAGGAGGGATGTGTGCATGAAACTTAGCTGGCAAGTAACTGGTGCCTGTATGGAGCAAACAGAACAACAGCATTTTGAAATAACCAAACAGAAAAGACTGTTTAACAAGATAAAGAAAGAAATGGTTCAGAGATTGGCAGCAGTTACTTCGTACTCCGACAAAACACTCCTACCTGTAAGAAGCAGGCGGTTTCGTACAGCTGTTCCACTGTGCTGTCACTTATTGCCAAGTTACCCGTGTATGCGTAAGTTATGATAATTTGTAAAGTGGCTGCATCCACATTCCTCAGATGCACGTGTGTCTGTTTGCTTTCACTCAGCCCACTCATGAACATGGCTCTGAGGAGAAATAAACATAGCAAGACAACCACAGTAAGTACAATAATCTTCAACAGTCACTTGTAGGTCTTCAGTGGTTACTCTCCAAAAGCTGAACAGTCTTTTTGGTTGCCTGTTTACAGCAATTTAGTATTTAGGATAAAGCATTTGTACAAAACAGTACCATCAGTGACTTCTGTAGAAATACTTTGTATGTATGCAAACTCTTCTGTGTTCACCAACAGAGAAGTCTAATTTAGATTTTTAAGTTTTAATGATGAAATTTAAAACTTTCTCCTGTCAGGTGATGATAAATGGGAAGAAACATCCTCCAGAAAAGACTGTCAAAACAGATTTATGTCATGGACTGAGCTAAGGCACACCAAAAAGCACACTCTTCTGGGAGGAGAAAGCTCAGAAATGGAGCAAGGACTAGCACTCCTTGAAGTACATCTTATATACCAGTCATTGTAACATGCAGTAAGATTCAAGTTTGCAGACAAAAATTGGTGACAGAAAAGACTTATCTGACTTTAAAGAAAAAAAAAGTGCAAGTATCTCCATTATAGCTTCCTGAAAAAAGTAGAAAGGCACCTTTAAGAAAAGGTTATTGTTTCCATAATGGTTTACCTACCTATTGCCCATTCTGTTTTTTTAATCTCACCACAGTTCAGAAATAATCCAATTCTAGTACCACAAAGCAGATACCTGACAATTTTATTAAAGTGAGGGACATTGATTTGTATTAATAGTTGCATGGAAATTCAGCTCAAGGCTCTTTATTTGGGGCTTTTTAGGAAACCAGATATGACAGAAGCTGGAAAGGACAATGAGTGCACCCTACAGTCCTGCCTCCAGCTGCACCTGCGAAGGGAATATGGAGATCTGTTCTCTACGCAAATCCACTCAGAGAAGTACTCGATCTAAAGGCAGTGCCCCACTCCCTCCTGCCCCAGCCTCATCTCCCTGCCTCCTAAGCATCTTGACTCAGGGCAACCTGCGTGAGAGGGAAGGTAAGCTGGGTGCAGTCACACACCATGGGTGGATCATGCTTCTCTGTTCTTCCTCTCCCTGCAGCCTCCTTCAAGAGCTATCAATTTTTCATAATAAAGCTAAATTTAGGAAGCTGAGCATCTTTTTGTCAACTGAAGTAGAGAAGGAAAACAGACATGACAAAACCATAAGCTTGATGCTTCTTTTAACCAGTGCTAAAACTTCATTCCATAAACAATAAACATATGAATAAGAGATGTGAGTACCTACTCTAATGCAGCACGCTACATGGACTCGTGACAGCTTTCCAACCTTATGATTAGCCACCCACATGAAATCTGGCCACAGTTTGAGTGACTGTTGTTTCACATGTTAAAACTATGTCATCTGTACAAGGCCAACAGCAATAATCATTACCTAGTTATCACAGAATACTTGTTGCTAAAAATTTTACCAGGCTCATCATCATTGACAAAAAAAATTAAACACCAAAAACCATGAAAGCAAACAGAACACAGAAAATGCTTCAGAAAGTGTTCCATAGAGTGAGCCCACCACAGCAAAAAACAACAAAAAAAAGGAATTTGCAAATCTTCCCTTGATTAAATAGGGAAAAAAAGAGTTATAATCCCTCCACAGTGCATCCGGGAGGTGAAACGTGTGGATGTCACCAAGATTGGTTTCAAGATTCAAAACTCCTTCCATACAGGGAGGTTAATTACACTGTGTTTTCAACAAAAGATGATTAATCACAGCAGAAAATTCAGGGTCCCTAATCTAAGACTTACTCTGAAGGTATCTGCACATAGTAATAACATTTGATTTACCTCATTAATAAAAAGTTTTCAAAAGCCAAAAAAAACAGGACACCTGGGAAGCACGAGCTACTGAATTCAGAATTGCAAGTCTCTCACTAGGGGGAAAAGACAACCCAAAGAAAACCCCACACACATCCAAAAAAACTGTTGCACTGCAGCAAGACTCAGGCAAGAGAAGAGTTTCTGGTTTCTTTGTTAAGCAGAGAAAACCACATGATTCAAAAAAGGAAGCCATGAATTTGCACAGCAATCCCTGCTTTTAGCAGAGGCTTCTGCTAAGACACTACAGCTAATAAACACAACAATGGAACTCCCATAGCCAAGTCTCAAAAATACTTGTTACCCAACCTTGGGAAAGAAAAAGACTGAATATTCAAGGAATATGTATGAAGAATAAAAATTTACTAATAATTCAGACACAATTAACTCCCTAAAGAAAACAACCCATCACAAGTGGGATTTTCTGTGTTTTTTTTTTTAACCCAGTTCCTATTAGAACTACACAGGATCTGCCCAGAGGGAGGCAAGAGATGCTAGAAAGTTTATTTTACTCTTACGATGCTGGCAAGTAATGATATTTAGATTTTTTTTTAACTTACTTTGCTGATCTTTTGAACTCTGCCAGGACATTAACTGTTAATCAAGGAGGTAATATTGCACTCAAAAAGAGATATCAGAGATTTTTCCAGAATTAACAGATCCTAGTTTGAATACTTACCTGAAATACGAGCTGCATGTTGCAAGAACCATCTTATGGCAAGGAAATTCAGTGCCCTCAACAATCAACACTATGTCAGTTAGCAACTGCTGTTCATAAAAGAATTTTAACTGCTCCAGCAAGGATACAGCATACTCTGTATTTATCTGCCTCTCGTCCTGGGTAGACATGACTGTATTCCATTAATATTTCCAGGACCAGAGAGAAAGTCAGAATCTTTTTGCCAGAGAAAGGTCAGTTGAATGTTTCTGAAGTAACCAGAGAAGAAAGAGCAGGAGGTCTGAAACCTTCAGAAGTGACACTGATCAAAATAGGCAGTGTTCTCCCGGACTGATGAATCGATATTTCGGACTTTGACCTACTATGAGGTCATCATGCTTTACTTGATGTCACAGTCTGTTCAGAGACTTTCAAGAAGGTCTGTAGAACTCCTGTTGAGAGCTACCATGTAGCGAATGGATGAGCACAAGCGAAGTCTGAGGTAGATTTCGTGGTAACATCTCCTGATCACCGGCTGCACTTGAGTGACTGAAAGCAGGAAAATACAATTAATTTACATGTTAGCACCTTTTCAAAAACTTTTCATAGTTCCCCCTTAAAAGTAGTTGTCTAACAAACTTCTTTCTAAATTAGTACTTACTATTACTTCCACTAAAACTCTTGTAGAGAAAGAAATTCAAAAGCAAAAGTATTGAAGATAAATGAAAAGCTGAAGGGTCAGTATATTAAATCTCATCAAGACCAAGACACAGGAATTAAGGTAATTTATTTCAGCAGCACAGCTTCTCAGTCTGGAAAGATAAAATGAGGTTCAGCAAGACTTTATTCCTCTGCCAATTGTTACTCAGTGTCCCCACTGGGTACACTTGTGCACTTCCTCTAAGCATTGATGAGATAGCCACATTTTCTCATTTTTATATTGAACGGCTATTTTTTTTGTTTCTATACTTTTGTCTGCTTATACATTACTGATGCTAGGCCACTAAAAAGATACATGTAGTTTCTTCAACATTCCATCATTTTCCAGCTCAACTCTCCACGTCATCATCAACCCATTTAATTTCACATTTGGCATCCTACTAGAGAACAAGCAGAACCAGAGCCAAAGATTAAACAAACATAACAGCCTATATTCCCAGTGCTTGTTTGATTCATCTTCTCAGTGGAGGCCTTCACCCTCTTAACATTTTGCCTTCCTGGTGGTTTCTTTTTTTGCTTTCTGAGTCATTTCCACACAGACAGGTAGGCATGAGTGCTGCAGACAGGAGAAAGCAAAAAATCGGGAGACAACAAAAGCAAAGGGATGGTGGAATAGCAGGGGTCAAAACTCTTGCAGTGGTCAAAAAACAAGGACCACAAGCTACCAAAGTCTGCTTTTTCTTGTTTGGACATTTCTCCTCCTCTTAAAAATGGGGTCAGGTATTACCTTATCTCCCATGTGAACCCAGAAATGTAATTAAGAATGGGATAGTTGTGACAGTAAAATCATCATCATTGAGGACACCAGTGTACCACACTTATCAAATACTTCCAGATCTCTACTGTTCTTTCTCATTCCAAAGTCAAGAAATAACCAGTGATGTGTTTGGCTGATGTCTATGACATAACAATCAATACAGTTCATGATGAATGGTGAATGCAGAAATACTTTACTTGAAATTACATCTTTTAAGTTCCATAGAAAAACCACACAACTTTGTCTAAGATGAAGGCTGTAGAAATACCTGCCAGCCATATCAAAGATCTGCTGTGTCAACAGAGCCCTGCCTGTAAAACAATTCAAAGACAGCTGTCCTTTAACATTCACTCACTGGAAACAGATATGCATAATTAATGCAACGTTAATTACCACTAATTTAGTGTCACTGATCTTTTTAAGTCAAGAAAAATACACAAACAGGCACCTCAAACTCTGTTTTCACTGATTGTTTAACTAGAAAACAGACAAAATTGTCAAACCCTGTGTTCACTACTTGCTTAGGTAAAGCCAGTTAATTAAGAAAAACATGAAAGGTGTTAAATATTTGGAGGAGGAAGGAGAGACTACTGTCTGCTATAACAACAATTAGATTAGTCTGTCTTGACTTCAGACCTTCAAGGTTCAGGCGCAGTTGACCACTGAAGTCACTAAACCACAAGTGTGTCAAGGACATACAAAGATACTGCCATTCAAAAGCAATGACCTTCTGCTTCAAGTCACAGCCTCTTTTCACCAAACTAGCATGCATCCTCTCTGCGACACTGACCACTACCCTGGTTACCTGATAACAGCTTAACAGGTAACCTAATCCATTGACAGATTTCACACTGAACGGCTATAGAGACATACAGACTTTCTAAGAGTGTTAGGCCAGCAGAAATGAACAGCTTGTGGCTCTGCTGATATCTGGGGTCTCTTGACAGCATTGTTTTTCCTGCCTTGGGAGTACAGTTTAAAGAACAATACAAGCTCGTGGATGAAGCTCTGTTTGGGCAGAGCATCAGTAGTACTAAGCTTTAAGCACAAGAAGTCATCCATATCACAACTTCCTATTCTGATGTAATTTTAAAGAATATAAGTCTTCAGAAATGGGGAAAAAAAAGAATGAGAAAACAAATATGCACTGGTTTAGTCATTAGGTAGCAGAACCAGTCATGGATGCCATGGAGAAATTGATATTCACCTGCTAGTAAGATTAAAGACATTTTTGGCAGCATGCAGCTGACAGTCGGTAACTGAAAAAGCAGACCTGTTCAACAGGAGACGAGCTGAAACTGTGAAATTAACTGCTATAAATAGCTGGAACATTTGAGTATGACCCTCTGTAGCAGAAAAGATGGAGGAGATGACAGGAGTCTTGTTGCAGAACATTTATACGATGTGAACCACCTTTGAACTGTATGTTTCCAAAGCGGGAGTCCTTGGTGTGCAGCTCATCTGAAACCATCTCCGTTCCATGACGTGCTCCAGAGTGTGCACACAGTAGGGACCCGCTACGCACGTCACCCGTTTTCCACATCCACACATTTGCTAAAGAACAAAATCTTGTCTTTCTCACAAGGTCAGGAGTCGTATCCCATTCCGTTGTATTGGAACCACATTAATAGCTCCTCAGCTATTAATCCAGGGTTTCTGAATTTCTGGTCTAAAATTATTGCCACTTATACTGTCATTTACCCAAGGGAGGTGAATCTGTGCAAAACATTAGGATAAGCAGTGTAGGAACATTGTTTTGTGCCTGGAAAGTCATCCAAGACTACCTACTTCTCATATGTCTCTGAGGAGTTCAAGACACTTTTAAAGGCAATACTCTCCTCACTTTAGAGGCTGGAAAACTGAGGCACATAAGAATCAGCCTGTCCAAAGCCAAATACTCGCCAAAGCAGAAATGCAAGATGCTCAGTTCTCCTCGGTCCCAACCTCACACCTCTGTGCTTAGTTGGCTTAGCTCTTAATGCTCAGCTAACTGAAAAACTATGAACTTGAAAAGATGTCTCCAGGCACGCTGCAGTCCTCGATAGCTTTCCTAACTTCATAGTGGGGGACAATTTCTGATTTACACAGGAGAAGAAGGAAAATCTATGGCTGAAGTTAGCTTAATATCCTGAACTGAATTTCTGACAGAATAAAAAATAATCCTTGAATATAAGTTCTATGAATAAGATTTTCCCCTTCAGCAATGTCACCGAAACAACTGTTTTGTTCTGGGTAACTTCTTAGAAGTCCGCTGGCTAAAACAGGGCTGGGTCGTCAGCAGCTGCTGGAAGGCCACCGCAGCACTGGAGTGCAAATTAAACTACCAGGTGATCTAAAGTACCTCCCTACCAAGCTGGAGAGCAACAGGATGATAAGACGCTTCTGTTTTAATTAATTATTCCTTATAGCTTCAATAATTTTAATGAGGTGGCTTGTAACATTTGTTCACGCACTTCCAATCAGAACAAGACCATTCAAAAAATTAGTCATCAAATGTTAATGAGTTACGGGACAGGCTGTTAATTGCCTTCCTTGAATCAGTGTATCCTCTGAGGTCAGGCAAAGATTGATGAACAGAGATATACACTGCACTCCCTACACCCAAATGTTAACAGTAAACTTCAACGTGTAGCATGGAATATTGACTATTTCCAGTTTCAGTAGTAGGGAACAGTTTAAGAGACACAGATGTAACATTCTTCAACTGCACTACATTCAAAACAAAATGTTATTTTTTTCAAATTAGAAGAAAGGTAAAACAAGATACATAAACATGCAATTTTGGGTTTTTTTAAGGACCTTTTTATACTAGGAAAAGAAATAAGTTCTGAAAATCCTGTTAAGTCCGCTAGATTACATGCCTAACTTCCAATAACATTCTGGGAAACACTTTAAGGTCAATGAAGGTCTCACACATTCCTATCTGCATCTTCAGCCATCTAAATAGCTCTTGAATTCTAACACCACAAAGCAGAAATCCTACTTGAGTAAACCTCTGTGTTTGGCTGGTAAAAAAAAAAAAAAAACCAAGAAAAGAAAAAACAACCACCCAAACTTACTTCCCTGGACATTCAGCTTATCTAATCTAGTTGTAACTAATATTAAAAAGCTTCAAATACTACTTTGGTGCACTTCTACTCAAACACCTATTCGCAACCAAGGGCAGTTTCATTCAAATGACAAGTAAAAACTCGCCTAAAGAAGTGAGTCATTCGCTATTTTTAACATAATAAAACATCAGAATTAAGAACTGAGCCACTGTAAGTCAAACTACACAGGCACTCATGTGTGTGAAGATGGCAATCCAAGTACCAAGCTGAGCACTTCAGTACTGCCATACTATTAAAGACATGCTGAGTTACAAATCAACGTGGTGCAAAAGGATCATACCAACTAACAGTGAGGGGGAATACTAGTGCTAAAAACGATGACAAGCAATTATGGAAATAAATGCACCCAGCCAACAGATCTTAAAGATAAGAAAAGAAGAAAAAAGGAGGTAGAAGCTCTAGAGTCTTGAGTAATGTATCAAATTTGCATCCTTGGCAGTGAAAAAGTAGTAGGTAATTGATGAAGCAGTTCAGGACTTGGAAGTTTTCCTCTTTTCTAAAGCTATCAAAGGTGTCTTTGATAGCACTGCAGTCCACAAACACAAGGACACCACAGAGAGTCTAATGAAGCAACGTGAAATTTCATGAAAAAACAAAGATGTTACCATCTCAAAAATTACTGTTCATGTGTAAACTGCTATTGTTTTCTATACATATTGCGCATGAGAGGTCACTTACAACTTTGAGGGAGTTCAGCTTTCTGAACCTACATAGAAGCCAGAGGCTGGAAGTGTCAGACTCCACACTAACAATGTACTTGGTTACAACGTACTCCTCATTACCAGTTTCTTTCCTGTTTTTCTGCTCCTGAAGGAAGTTATACACTAAAGGAAATACCTGCCTAGAAATAAAATTAGCACAAGATAAACCAACAACTTGGCAACTTGGCCTTCTAACGCTGAGCACAGGTAGTTTCCATCCCCAAGGGTGTTTCTATTTTGTTGAAAGACTTGACTTGTTTTGGAAAATTAAACTTTGAAAAAAAAAATATGGGCCATGGATGTCTCCAGCACGATCCAGCCATGTATCAAGTATGTTCAGAAAAGACTGAACTCTAGCATGCTAAGGAAGCTAGGCTGTTTGATTTAACAGCTCATGTTCTGGTTCAAAAATACACGTTACTCCCTTAAATATTCACGATATGATGATGTTCAACTATAAATTCAAGCATTTCTGCCTTAAGAAATTAGATTAATAATTAATGTAGCTTAACTAACCGTAAGTTAGTGCCTGACAGGTTATGAGTCTTATAATGGATCTCTCATACATATAAAATTTCATCTCAAAAAAGCAGCAGCCACTAAATTAAGGAAGAGGATTTTAGGATTTGCACCAATTGCGGTCTGTTTCGTAACCACAGGACCAAAAAAAAAAAGTCTGCCTCAAAGAAAACCAACAACAAATACCTGTCCAAAGTGTAGTAAAAAAAATACTAATTAAGCAGAAGCATCACTGCTTCTACTTTGCTCTGTTCCTGCAAGATGTTTGCTGTGCAGCACCAAGTATAGCACAACCCTTGTACTCCACACACAAAAATATTTGGAAGTGTTGACACCTATACCCAGAGGATGAGACTGCAAGACTTACACATCTGAGTATATTTAATATTAAGAATTACCTAGTTCTCCTGATACATTCACAAGAAACTGAACTAAGTTAATCATGTATTTTAATGATCTAGACACATCATCTTAGCAAAATTCACATAGGTACAGCCCTGGGTGAGGTCCCAGCACCATGCAGCCTTTCAGGGCCACTATGATTACAAAGTAATGTAGAAAGCCAAGCTATGGCTCTGCAAGAAAACCTCTAAAAACACAGATGCTAACTAAAATACACATCCATTTCTATTTCGTTATTACAGTTGTTTCAAAAGCTGTAGGTACTTGTCCTGTTCATAACAGAAAAAGTATTAAATACTGGAAAAACTCAGGCATGCAGATGGCTAACTTTAAAGCTATACTACACATATATTTAGTCTAGAAAAGCTATGAATTATTCGACTCTTCAAATCTGCACGTAAACATTGAAGCCCATCCTGGGTCTCCGTAGGTACTACTATATACACGCCCACCACTAGACAGATCGGCAAGGTAGGCAATTACATGAAACGGCAATGACACCGCAGCGCTGTTCTACAAGACTCCATCCTGTCTGTCCTTTCGAGCACCTCTAAAAAAACCACGCAAGCTGCAAACGTCCCACTCCGCTCGGCTGAAGAGGAGCGCTAAACGCTGGATACACTACAGCCCGCCCCATTACCGGCCCGAGGCGATCGTCCCCTCCCGCTTGCCGGGCGCAGCGACGCGCTACTACAGCAGGAAACACATCTTGTTTTCCTCTTCGACAGCCGGGTGTGCCGTCCCGTCTCTCTGTTGCTTCAATCCCTCTCCTGCTTCCCCGAGCTCCCTTCAGCCCTAAGGACAGAGGCACCTTCCTGCTCGGCGAGTTGCCGCCCGCTCGGCTCAGCACCCGGCGCGCTGCCCTCTTCCTCTCCTCCCCGCGGCTCTCCCGAGCTCCGCCGCGGCAGCAGCCGGCCCCAGCCGCCTTCTTGCTCGGGGCGCCGCCGCCGCTGTCCAGCGGGCCCAGGAGATGCAGCCGCCGGGCGGGCGGGAGTGGCCGCGGGTCACGGAAGGGGCGGGCGGGAGCCGCACCCAGGCAGGGGGGGAGCACAGGCTGCCGCAGAGCGTCCGGCCGGCCACGCCGCCGGGGCCCAGGAGCCCTCCCGGCGAGGGGCGGCCTACCTGCCCCCCGCTGCGGCCCCCCGCGGCGAGGCGAGCAACGGCCGCACCAGGCGAAGGCGGCCGCCGCCTCACGACACGGCGGGACGGGAGAGCGGCCGCCCCCATCTCCCTCCCATCCCCGAACAAACCTCTGACCGCCGCTTCCTCTTCTGCCTCAGCGCCCCGACCGCGGGCGGCCAGGGGCGAGGGGGCCGGGAAAGCGGGGGAGGAGGAGGATCCGGTCTGGCCTGGGCTGCGGAGGCGGCGGCCTCGAGGCGCGCAAGCGCGATGCCCTCCGCCTCCTCACTCTCACCCCGCCGCCGCCGCTCGGCGGCCGTTACGCTGCGGCGCGCGCGGCCGCGCCTGCCCGGCCCTGCTGCGCATGCTCGCAGCGGCGCCACGCGCGTGGGGAAGGGGGGGGGGTACCTACCCTGCCGCGCATGCTCGCAGCGGCGCCACGGGCGGGGGGAGGAACCGGCCTCGCCGCGCATGCTCACGGCGGCGCGACGCGCCCGGGGCGGGGGGGGGAAGGGAATCGGCCTGGCCGCGCGCCCGGGGATCTCCCGCTCCGGCGCTTCCGACGGCGCAGGCGCACACGGGGCCGGAGCCGGCGCCAGGCGCGCGGGTGCGCGCAGCGCCCCCTGCTGGGAAGAGCGGCTCGCTGCAGCTCGGTGCGCTGAGGGGCTTGTGCGCGGCTGAGGGGCGGCCAGAGCGCGGCTCAGCTCGGTCCGGCTCGGGCCCTCGCCCCCGCCACCGGCTCTCCCTTGTGGGACCGGGTACTGCGCAGCTAGAACGTTCTCTGGCAAAGGCAGGCGCCTGGGTTTGCCTGCCCCTTGAGGGAACGGCGGCTGAGGGCTGTGGGGCCTTGAGGCCGCCGCGGGCAGGATGTGGCAGTGAGGGAGAGCAGCCCGAAGTCTGGTCCCTGGGAAAGGAAAATCCTCAGGACAGGCACCTTTATAAAACCTGGGGAGGGCTGGGTTGGTTTGTTTTATTTAATTTAAAATTTCTCTTTGAGTCCATCCGCCAAGAGAAATGCCAGGAACTTGACTTTAAAAAGGTGAAAGCTTAATCTGGAGCTGGGGATTTAAAACGTCCCAGACAAGTCCCACAAGTGCCCTGCACACTGCGCGAGAGCTGCCGTCAGTGGAAAGGACAAGCTGTGGCTGGGCAGGCCCGTGAGGAATGGCATCAGCAACCCTTCCCTAGGGTCTTGGCGCAAAGGGCGAGCTGAATCTGAACCCTGTGGAAGGAAAAAAAACCCACCAGAAATTACAGGAATTGCCCAACCTAGAAATGTAACCAGTCTCTAAACATTGAAACCTCTCTGCTTTTTTCTCATTGCCCATTTTACTTGCTCGGTGCATTGCTTGTGCTTCCTTCTCTCACCGTCTCTCCCAGCATTGGTGATCTGTCATACGGAGACACACCATCGCAAAAGGGCTGCTCAGATGTTCAGCTCCTGCAAAGAGCCAGCACAGAGCCAAGTTATAACCTCCCATTTAATACATTTCCATTGCACATGGTACTGAAATAAGCACTTTTCCATACGGAAAGAATATTGAGGCCTCATCTGGAGTCCTGTGTCCAGTTCTGGGCTCCTCAGCTCAACAGGGACAGGGAACTGCTGGAGAGAGTCCAGCACAGGGCCACCAAGATGATCAGGGGAGTGGAGCATCTTTCATACGAGGAAAGGCTGCGATAACTGAGGCTGTTTAGGCTGGAGAAGAGGAGACTGAGGGGGGATCTCATTAATATTTACAAATATCTAAAGAGTGAGTGTCAGGAGATTGGGACAGCCCTTATTTCTATAGTAGATAGTAACAGGACAAGGGGTAGTGGGATGAAGCTGGAACACAAAAAGTTCCATTTAAACATAAGAAAAAACTATTTCACTGTGAGGGAGGCCTGGCACAGGCTGCCCAGAGGGGCTGTGGAGGCTCCTTCCTTGGAGGTCTTCAAGCCCCACCTGGATGTATTCCTGTGAGACCTGATCTAGGTGAACCTGCTTCTGCAGGAGGGTTGCACTAGATGATCTCTAAAGATCCCTTCCAACCCCTACCATTCTATGATTGTGTTTATCTATCCACTTAGTCAGGTTAGGATGGAAGAGCATTACTCCATTTACTCAGCACTGGAAAACTGGTAAACTTCAGAAACAACAGTGAGCTTTGGTTTTTTTAATTTTTTTTTTTTTTCCCCCTTACATAAGTGTCTCTAGCGGTAGCTTTAAGCAGGAAATTGGGAGTAATTTCCTTTTCCTTTTTAATATAAGTTCCAATGTTACAAAATGGAAATGCTAGATTCACTTAAGAATGCAGCTTAAATGCCTGGAGAATGAGACTGTTAGGTTTCTGTATGTTAGCTTAAGATGTTTAGGACAACTCCTTTCCTCATGTTTTGCATCTCTCTCCAATGTCCTCATTGAAAAGGGCCCCGTGTCACCATTAAATGAGCCTCAGGTGGAAGGGGGAGTGGACAAGTAGCAGCTGCCTCCCATAAAGAGGGTGAGATGAGGTGTTGGGTAGTTTCCTGCTGGGCTGTAAGCAGCAGCATGGATCTTAGTTTTGAGGGGCTCTAAGAGGGCAGGAATAGCTTTGTGTTTTTTCTAGGGTTTATTTCTCATTTTTTCTTTTTATTTCTTCTCTATATTCCTTTCTCTTAAAGGTTGAAGTAGTTTTGGGAGCTTTGGCTGAAGAGAGTGAAGGGAAGCTGTAGGCTTTTTGGTGCTTACTAGAGCTGGACAGGCTGTTCTAGATGAAAACTGAAGAGGGCTCCAGTGTTCTTGAAAGCTCTTAACTTTAGATTGAAGTGGATGCCAGTTTGTAACAGGTCTTGAATTAATCTCTTTTTTTCTGTAATTTTGAAGTGCTTAAGTTCTCTGAAGACTTGAACTGCTGTCTCTTTTTCTTTTCCCTGTGTATTCCCTCTATCTTCTGTGTTCTCTGATTTATTTAATCTTGTCTTATAGCCTATGTGTGACAAGAGTTTCTATGTCTTGTTGGGCTCTAATGGAATAAATGTAGTGTATTAGTTAACTGAGGAAGTGTGTAAATGGGGGAGGGAGGTTTTTGTCTTCTGAATTTGGTATGGCTTTGAACATGAGCTTAGGCATGAACTTTGCTCTTTTTTCATTAGATATCATTTAGCTTAAGCATAAGAAGAATGTCAAAGAAATAGTTGGTTTATTATACTAGTTATTATTGTTCTTAAATATAAAGTACAAATCCTGATTTAACAGAGCTCTTGCTGTAAGCTCAAATGAAAGATATGTGTTGGGATTAAGAAGTGTTTTCTCCATGAAGAATAGTACTTCTGATTGTGTGAAGCCCTCTATGGTTCTTTTGTTGTTGTTTTACGGCCTCTTACTCAAGGCTAATTGAAGGCTAGTTTTTAGTTGACTGGAGTACTACTTTAACTTAATTTTACACATTCATATAAGTTACTGGTCCTGCAGCTTTAAAATGTGCTGTAAGATTCGGTTGAAGTAATAATATTGAGACACGTATGCAAGCTTACTTAGCAAAGGGAAACTGGGATCTTTGACCTTGATAGTAGTGTAAACTTTCCCCTTTCTGGTCAGAAGACAGTAATTTTCTTCTGGAAAGACCTGGTTTCATTGGACTGGGAGAGGAATACCTGCTGAATTCTGACAGAGCATTAAAATCATTTGGTCATGCAGTTCTTAATGTGATTAATTCCAGCCATTTATCTGTTTCAGCATTTAAAAAGAAAATGAATACTGCCTCAAATTCAGAAAGTGGATCATATTCCACAAACCACCCCAGACCCTTTTTTTATGCGCAGCCATCAGAACAACAGCCTTTTCCAAATCCATGGTACCTCAGTCATGTGTACAGTCCATACTGTGTGCCTGCTGCAGGTAAGGCAAATGAGAGCAGTCTGTGGTAGCTTTGCTTAGTAACTTACTGATAGAGTAGAAGAAATGAACGTGTGTTTGTGTTAAGTTTCTTGAGAGCTCCAGGTAGAATTAATGTTAACGTTTTACTTGCCAAAGCTCTGATTTATGAAGTGTTAGTTAAATATGTAGCCCATGTGCTAGAAAGCATCTGTTTCTGGAAAGTGGGAACTGAGCAAAAAATATTTAGTAGTAGTTGTCCTACAGCTACAGAGCTCTAGAATATGTCCAGCAGCTATCTTATGTGTGTGTATATAGGGGTTACATACCTGCACACATTATAGATATGGATAAATATAAACTTCAAAATCCATACAGAAACAGCAATATGAAGTACATCTTGTAAATGGTATACCTATGTTAACTTCTATCTGGAGCTGTCTTTTACAAAGACAATGTTATAGTCATAAAATAAGAACAACAAAAAAAGTACAGGAAGCCAATTGTTGTATTCTCTAAGGAAAAAAAAAAATGACTTTTGGTTGAAGTGTAGCTGTCCAGGGAAGCTTTTCCATGTTTTTTTTGCATCAGATTTGCTTCCAAGCATTGACAGGTGGAGTTTTTACTTAAGTGTCTCATCTTGTAGTTGTCCCCGTGTGTGCAAGCAAATGTTAACCAGAATGACTTCTTTCAGAAAGAATATGTACTGATATGTACTACTTTTTGTTGTTGTTCCCAATGTCTAGGCTTCAGAAGTGGAAATCCGTATCTTCCACTTTATCCTGTTGCGCTCCATGACTACCCTGGATTTTTTGTTCCACAGCATCCAGTGCATGCAAGAATTCACAGAAGGCCTTATTTTAATGCTCCCTCACCCTCCCCTATGTTTTATCATGCGACAAGATTTAGGCACTATGGTACCCCTGGGAAAAAAATGGAGACAAAAGAAACACAGACTGATCCTAGACAGCCTGAAAACAAGCAAAAAAAGCATCAAGATGGCCATACAGGAACGAAAGGTTGTGATGTAGGAAATAAGGCCTGTGTTTCTTCTGGCGTAGGTACAGAGACTGAAAGTACTTCAGAGAAACAAGATTCATCTGGATCTTCCATTGCAGTAGACAGAGAGTTTCATAACAAGAGCCCTTGCAGCTCTACACAGTATAGAAATCTTCCTACTGGAAGCTATGCCTTTGAAAAGGAAGAAGTGAGGATAGAATATGGAAATGGCTCTCCAGCCATTCAGCTGTGGAAGTCCTTCAAAGAAACGATCCCTCTGTATGATGTGGCGAGTGGTAAACCAGTCCCAGATAATATGGTGCAGCGTGACTTGTTTTCTGTTAGCTCGTGTGAAGGAATGATATATGGCTCTCGTGAAGGGGAGAAAATGGTGCCAGGAGCTCCCATAGATGAGAGAAAAGCTGTTCTCTCCTCAAAACAATGTGTTGAGACTGCACAAGAAAGAGAGGTCCAAAATAATGAAATGAAGCTGGATGCAGAAAAGCAGGGAAATACAGGTCAGCAGGTGAAATCTCCCCCGGGTGAAACCATGGCAGTGCAAGTCTCAGAGCTGGCAAGATCTGTTAGTGTAGATAAGACAGTGGTGAGACAGGATGTGGTAGTTAAGAAACCTAGCTCCAAAAAATCTACAGGCTTAAAAACCTCTCAAGAAGAGCCCAGCTCTAGTCAACAAGCAGGACTACTTCCATCTAGTATGGAGGTAATGAGCAACTTGACTCTTCAGCAGAAAAAGCAGAACCTAAACCACAGCACAATGAATGAGAGTCAAACGGACAAAAGTATTTGGTGTGACGAATCAATTGAGAAGTACGTTCCCTCTGACAGTTGGCTGGCTTGCTTGGACAGTATGGACACAAACTACCAGTACAATGTTTGTCTGCCACAAAGGAAACATCAGAGTGTACTCAGTCTTTCTTCTGATGACATGTCTTCTAGAGAGGAAGGCTCATCAATTGATAATGCTCCAGTGTCTTATTTTGTCCCTGACTATGTGCTTCAGAAGAGCACGTATACTTTCCAGAAAAGTACAGAGGCCTTAGAGAAAGAGCAAATTAAAAGTGGTGGGACCCTTAATGAAGGTGAAGTGATTGGAAGGGAGCATGTGAACACCTTGAATGACCAAGCTGTCAAAAACTCTTCAGCCATGAAGACTAAAGAGGCTTCCAGCAGAAGTAAAAAGCTGGCAGCCTTTCCTAGATCTTCTAGTCACAAAAAAATCCATTCTCTGAAGGAAAAAGCAGCTAAGAGTTTATCAGAAGTTGAAGACTCAGGAGAATGCTCTGTGAGGGGAGAAGAGGAGGATGAAGATGATGATGAGGAGGAGGAGGAGGAGGATGATGATGATGACATGGATGAAATTGAATATTTCATTCAAGAAGCCACTCCATATGGAACCTTGACACCCACTAAAGGAAGTTTCTACCAGGTTGGCCAGAGGGTGCTTTGGAAACCACCTAGAAATGTTATCCCGGCTCAATTAATTAGCTGGCCTGCTCAAGAGAAAATAAAAGCTAGGAGTGGGCTTGGTGAAAACATTGGTGTAGTTTACAAGCCAAAGGAGAAAGAAGGAGTTGTATACAGTGACTATGGGTATTGTGAAAGAAAGAGACCTATGGCAAGAAGAGAAGGACTTGAACACCAACGACCGCTAAGGAAGTTCTTGGGAGGTAAGCTAGTCGCTGATGTTTAAGTCGTGCTCAGTAGAACACACTACAAACGTGTAACTGCAGTTGCAAGTTTGTAGCTGGAACCAGTGGGAAGATTGGAGAGTGTTGTACCTTCAGGTGTGGCTTAGAGCCAGAAGTACTGTAGAACTTTTTTTTTTTTTGGAGGTAAAGGGGGTTTGCTGCAGTTTTTTTACCTATTGCGTGAGGATTCTGCATCTCCATAACCAACAGAATTTTGCAGAAACCCTCCTTTCAGTTGGATTGATACGCTTTTCTTTCTGACAATAGTGGCAATTGATTCATTGGAAAAGCCTACGGTGGCTTGAACTACACATTTACCACTGTTTATCTTGCAAAGTCAGGATTTAAACTTATGCAAATGTTCCAACCCTCTTGTCACAGACCTGTTGGGTGCATTAAACAGGATTAAGTTTATTACACATGGTACAGCCACCAGATTGTAACTTTTGCTGCAGATGAGGACTCAAACCATTAATTTCATTGCAGCTGCTGCTCTCTTACTGTTAGCAACAAAAGCTTTTGCTCTGTTTTAATAAAATTACTGTGAAACCATTACATTTGATCTGGAAAAGTACACTTTATTACTCAAAGGCAAATATTAGTAGAAATTGGATTCATCTGAACTGAGAATGAGAGTTATCAGTCAGGGTCTATAACTGGTTACATGGGCACTTCAGTAAGTGGCTGCTGTTTATTTGAGTCTTGTATTGTGAAAGGCATCTAAACCAGGGTGATCTGTTTCTAATAACAGCCTTAGTGGTCTTTACCTTTATTTTCTTTCTATCAAATCTGTAGACTTAAAGCAGCTTGTATCTTTTGCCATCTGCAGTCTCCAGAAAGCTATGGTTTTATTTTAGCAAACTCTTAAAATTAGAATGCGAAGCTTCCATTTGACCTGTGGATCAATCAGTATATTAACATTAGCAAAACTAAACACTGACCTTAAATCATCTTTTTTTTTTACTAGGAAGGCTGTTAAGGGAGAACATTGGGATACTACCAGAAGAGTGTTGGATTAGAAGCGGTGCCAAACCTAAATTTACCAGCCAAATGCATGGAAGTCTCTCACCTCCAGCCAAGAGCAAAGAACAAGGTACAACTTATTTCCTTGATATCTTTCTGTTCTTTAGCAACACTTGAAAAAGGATACAAAACAGAAAGCTTATGGCACATGGATGAGATTTCAAGATAATAAAAGTAATTCCCATTGTTCTAATACTAATTAAATGCTTGTCAGGTGGTATGTAAAGCTATTCACATGTTTGTGAAGGATATAAAATGCAAGGATGTATTATAGCTATTTTTTTTAAAGGTACCATGGAAGATCAGAATATCAAATGCTTTGATGTGGCCAAGCAAAGCCTTTATTTATGCCAGGTTGTTACTGATGAAAACTGTAGTAAACTTTACTGAGATGATGCTTCCCTTTAAGTGCATATGTGCTGGTTGTTCCTGATCTTGAGTAGAACATACAGGAAGTCATGTGCGATGGCTACGTAGGCCAGTGTTCAGAAACTAACATAAACCAACAGTTGCCTGCTGCTACTAAAGGATATCTGAGTGCAAATCATCTTGATGTGGATAAGGAAAAAGTGAAGAAAAGTCAAAGTTATTCTAATGAAGTAAAAGGTTAGATTGCTTCCATCTTTTTATTTCCTCTGGAAAAAGGTTAGATTGCTTCCATCTTTTTATTTCCTCTGGAAGCAGAAGGGCTTTTTTCTCTACAGCTAAGGTCTACTTGGAACTGTTTCTAGATGCTCTTCCAGGGTCTTTCTTACTGTTGGAGCTACTGCAGAACTTGCTGTAGTCTGAGCATTACTACTGTACTGAGTCACAGCTCTCAACTAACACAGTATCAGTCTTTAAAATAACAGAATGTGTATCTTCAGAACACACTGACTTGCTTCATTCTGATAATATATTTCAGGTTTCCTGTATCAAGAGCCAAAAAAACCTATTTAGAATGTATTCCTTAGACTTATGTCTCTGCATTGCTTTTCTACTTGAGCATGTCAGGGTTTGGGATTTGCCTCTAGCATTTGAGACTTTCTATGCTTTCTTTCCATAGACTTCAGGATGTTGTGGGGTGTTTTATGCTAGGTTGCTCTATAAAAATGATTGATTTTTTAAAAATTTATTTTAGCAGCATTATTCTTAAAAATAATATCCAAAAAAGTAATAACTCTAAAATAACTTGGCTGCCTTTAGCTTTCAGTATGTCTCTTCTATCTCTGAGTCATAGATGGTACAGTGTACTGAGGATGTTTGGCCTAGGTGTTACATCTTGAACACTTGAAAAGAATTGTCCCTAGAGCAGAACTATCCCTCACTGGTTCCTTTTTTGCCCCATTAACTTATCTGAGTCATGACCCAAATACAATACATCCAGAATTATAGTTAAACTGTGATTATGTATTGTAGACCTCCCAGACTGTTGCTGAATGCATGTAGTGTCAGTTTTATCTGCCACTAAAATAGGCACATAGAGGGAAGGGAGGAGGAGGAACATTACAGACCTAGCTGGGGAAATTCAAGCTTAAAATTGCCTTAAAACTATGCTTTGGAGAAAAAACACCAATTGTGTCTTGCTGTTTAGGGTGCCCAGCTTTGCTTAAACCAAAGAAGAAAAGAATAGGCAAGCCACCTTCAAAACGCAGAGACATGAGATGTGAGGTGGAAGAGGAAGTGTGGGAGATGCCCAAAAGCAGCGTACACAAAGGTTGGTACACAGGGACAAGCTACACAAGTGACTGTTACAACCACTTTTTTTCACTGCTGTCTTGGAGACTAATGGTCCTTGGTTTGAACTGCAAGGATGTTGGCTGGCTTGTGAAACAATAGTGAATGTGTATGTAGACAAGAAGGGGCGGGGGGGGGGAAGGCAAAGGTTCTTTTCTTTAAGCTGCAGGTCTGCCTCAGCCAAAATGTTATCATTTGATACAACACAAATGCATAGAGATGATTTTTAAGAACTTTATGGAGTAGAAACTTCTTGCTGTTTTGGAGGAAAATGGGGGAAAAGAAAGGAGGGGGAAATTGCATCAAGTAGGTTCAATAACAAATATGCTTTTGTGCATTCGTGGGAAAGCCTGTAAAGTTGTAAATTGAAAAGGGTCAGTACAGACAAGAAGCACCTAAAAGATCAAAGTTCTTTCTGTAAAAGAACCAAGCTGGCAAGCTAATTTGGATATTCAGTCAGGAAATACTCTCATAGAGGACTCCATTTCCCTATATTTGCAAGGTTGGAAACAGACTGAAGCATCTTCTTAGTCAGAAGTCAGTCTTGAAGTCAGATTATTTGAACATCAGTATTAAATCTTTAATTGCTGATCCTTGCTTTGTAGTGAAAGCATCCAAGAAACCTAATGCCAAAACACTGCATTTATTTGCCTCAGAAAAGTCTTGAATGCATTCAGCAAGTTACAAGAGCACACAAACTACACTGTGAGTTTCATATGAAACTCTTGTCTGTTATGGTGGGATATTCTGAAGTTCAACACCATTGCTGCAGAATCTATCCATGCTGAGAAGTTGAGTGCATAGTTCTAATATCAGCCAATAGTGTCTTCTGCAATAGGAAAAGGCAATCACTGATGTCCAGTGTCTTTAGAAGTAAATTGACACACATTATTTGGAGAGAGTACATACCTTAATCTCTTCCTTTTTTTTTTTCATTTAGGGTATGGAACAAGAAAGTTTCTCCATAAGAGAAGATAACTGCAAAAATTGAGGGAGGAGGGGGAAAAAGTATATGAGTTTTGTGTAAATCCAAAACTTGATTATTGTTCTCTCATGTATTTCGTACGTTGCTGTGCACTCTTAAAGGGTAAGAAGTTGCACTGTGAAGACTGAGGACACTGTTAAACTGGAATTAAGTACTTAACACTAAAGCCACCTTTTTTACAATTAGCACATCCACTATTTAAATAATAAATTTAATAGAATTGCACTTTGAGACTTCTTGTATTCCATCCACTTGTGGAGGCAAAAAAGTTTATGAAAGGGATGTATGTGCACATCACTTAATGCTGCCACTCTAGGATTGTGAAGCCTGTCAATGCATCTCACTTCAGTCAGGTTGTCTATGATGTGGACATAAGTACAAGCTTCTTTCATCAGCTGGACTTCTGGCTGGATTCAGGTTTTTGACTTGATACAGCTTGAACTATATTCTTTTACAGTTTGACAAGTACCGACTTCAAGTTTCAAGGCAGTTCATCAGATCTTAATCTATTTAGTTTTAATCCTCAATCAAGTATCTAAAGTACTGAGTTGATGTGATGCTTCCCCCTCCTCCCCTTTTATTTCTGTGGAGGCTTTTATGAATCCTCTATGGAGACCCTGACCTAGAGAGATGGACTGTGAAGGTGAAAGAATGTTTACAACAGTGGTGTGCCCTGTTCCCTGACTTCTTACTGATGACTTATGTTACAGTTGATACTGTACTTGGCAAGTTGCTACAGAAAAGTCTCGTTACAGAACTAAGATGATAAAACTGTCTCTGCTGAGCTACCTTTTTAACAATGGAAACACTGCCCTAGATGAGGTGGATAGATCAAAAATGTGTGGTCTTTCATGCCTATGAAAACTAGTATCATCATGTGAGAAGCATAACCGTCATTCTGCCACTCCAGGATATTTCCAAATGATAGTGTGAATGAAAAAGGTAGGGAAACTGGAAAAAACCCCACACCAGTTCTTTAATAAAAGGATGGGGAGGGAAGGGACAGAGACAGCACTTGTGTGCTGCCTCCTATCCCACTGTTCTTTCTCTATGTCCTAGAGTAACCTACATGGATGAAAGCATTTCCTGTGACTGCATTCAAGTCTTGTGCCTACTAATTACTAGTTTGACCTGTAACTGAGGTCACGCTGTCATCCCTCAATGAGGAGTATTGAAGTTTCCCTAATCAATTGCTCCTTGATCTTGCTATTATTTTTAATAGCACTTCCTTACTTGTTAATGAGCTACTGTAATTATAATCTTTACCTCGAGCTGTGAGAGAAAAGTATCCACTTCAACACTGTTATGTCAAGTTTTTAGTTCCTCTCTGCTCTAAGTACCATAAGAAAAGGAACACACATTCTGAATAGGGTTTTGTGCTACACAAAACCTGTTGTATCAGAACTTCAAAGAAAAAATGGGAGGGCTGGGGATTACTTCAAGCATGGAGATTTTTTTAATACTTTGGAAAATACAGAACTGCTGATCTTGGATATCTAATACAAGAATGTGCTGCTTTTAGAGGGGGACAGATTTTATTCTGATCAAGAAAATGAATTGTAGGATCCACAGCTACAACCAAGACCTCTTAGGTAAGGATTGATTTATTTTTCCTGGAACTTGTGTGTAGTTTTTGGATTGAAGACTAAGCCAATTCCACTGACAGACTTACCTGTCTCTTGCTGCTTGTCTGAGAGAGGAATATTCATGATCTCACAGTTAGATGGCACTCATTTTCTGTAAACAGCTAATATTTCCCAGGTACTCCCAAGCTCATGGGTGTCTTCACTTCATAGGTCTTGCACTAATCAGAGTGCTTTATACCCAGACATAAGAAGCAATTTGGGGCCTAGTGATGCTAACTCTCAAGATGATGTGAGGAAGTAGCAGGAGTGTTTAGACAGCTCTTTGTCTGAAAACAAATGCTATTTTAAACTAATTGCTTAATCTTGTTCCTATGCTGTGTATCTACACTAATGCTTAAAGTAGTATGCATGAATGGTCTAGTGTTCCAGAAATATGCCTTGGATAATGCTATATGTGGTGTATTCTACTAGTCCTGTGACCTTAACACCAAATCTTCTACTTGGCTGTTTCTACACTTAGCAGCACAGATGATTTTCAGTCTCCATCTTCAGTCAACAGGCTTAAAGCTCTATTTAATATTCCAGTGGGTAAAATGGCGACACTACAGGAAGGATTGTGAAGTACGAATTGCAGTTTAGAAGGCTGTGAAGTCCAAGCTCCCTGTACTCAGCCAGGTAACTAGCCTCAGTGACACATGACATTCAATTTTACAGATGCACGTGTCAGCTTTCGTTAGGGCTGAAGCAAGTGACTAGCCACAGTGCTGGCAGCACTGGGAGCTTGTAACTGTAGCAGCGCTGCTTTGCCTCGGAAGTTTTCACAGGCTTCCAGCAGCATCTGCCAAAGGGCACCTGAAGAATCTATCTGCTGCTTGGCCACGTCAGTGACAAACCTTAGAGGCCTCTGAGACTGCCGTATTTGGAGCTTAATTTGGACAGACTTACTGTCTGTGACTCAAAATTCCTAAATCATTCCTTGTAGCTGACTACAACCTTCATTGTAAAGGGGGTGTGGTGTAACTGCTGCAGTGGAGCAGTGGCTGGTGTCAGCTTGCCAGGCTTTAATTCTGGATTTTCAGTTTGGTAGCACCTGGGTGGCAGAAAGCTTTCCCTTTTACAATGTCTGAATAATTACAGGTCTTTCTGTTAAAATCAAACAATGCAAGACAGGAGCCAATGGCTAAAAAAGCCCCTCACATGTTGCATGCTAACTGCAGGCATGCCAAGAAAAAACAAATGCAGTTGTCCTCAGATTCCTGACTGACTCACCGCCACCAGCCATCTCAGTCAACAAGACTATAAACACCATGTGATTTCAGGGCTAAAGAAATAAGATAGATGTCAGTACCTTTGCTGAAATAATCTTTTTGAGAATGGTTCAGTGTAGTAGTCACTTGATCAGCTCTGGGAGCTGAACACCCATGAAGCTGTATTGCTTCTGAAGTATGTTGTAGCTGCATTGCACACTTAGATTCATGGGACTATACAATTATGCTATTCCTTACAATACACTCAGGTTTCAACAGAACTCTCAAATGTCAATACACATGCCTACAAAGAAGGCAAAGATCCCAAGCAAAAAACCTTTGGGGAACACTCCCCCTCCCCCCATTAAATAATCCAATGCTTAAGATTTCAAAAATAAGGCTTATCAGTCTTTCAATACTACAGCTTTCTGCCCTGCTTTCTGGATTTACTTCTACATAGAATCCTTTTCCATTAATACAAATGGGTGATGTTATTCATCTCTAGTAAGCTTAGAGTCTCTTAAATGCCAGCTTTGGCACTGTTTAAAATGCTAACTGGTGGAAAGAACTGTGTTTCTCAGCACTCTAGCACTGGCTGCCATTCAGTGACTACAAATCAAAATAACAGCTTTGACTTTGAAACTGGCTCTGAGTTTCAGTGAAGACCTACTAAAGTCTTTATGTATGGGATACAACAGATTTATGAAACTGGGAATGATATGGGAAAATCAATAGGAATCAGTTATTCAGATGCCTTCCAGTACAAGAACTAGGGTGTATGAAATGAAACTAGCAGAGAGCAATGTGAAAGTAAATGATGTTTCTTCAATAACTATTAATCTTTAGAGTTTCTTATGAACAAGGAAGTTCTATATATCTCCAAGTCAAATATACCCAAGGCTGATAAAAGCTAAAATGTAACTGCAAATGCTAGTGGCATTCTCTGCTCTGCATAAGCAGCTGCTGTTGACCATGAGGAGGAAAAAAATACTGGTATAAACAGACTTTTAGTCTGGCACAGAACAGTGATTTTTGATATCTCAAAACAACCTTTTAAACTGTATTTGATGTAAGTTAGAAACAGCCTTTTGAGGGATTTTTCTGGATTGTTCAAATAATAAATGCTGGTAGGTAAAAGGGGAAGGTTGTGTTTATGAGGAATGGGATGACAAAGTGAGGAAAGACTTGAATTTGTTTTTATTAAGCCAAACTTGAGAGAATCTTAAATGACAAAAGCAGAAGTCATTGAAGAGATCTCCAGGTCAGTTCTGCTCCAGGCAAACTTCAATAAGAATTCTCGGGGAGTGTTATCAGGTGAACATTAGCTGTGGCTTCCAGCATCTGTCAGCAGTCACTGCTCTCAATGCAGAGATTTTTCTCAGCACCAAATGTGACACTAGAGAGAACCAGCCTATAAATCTCTTTATGCTATTTCAGCTGTTAAATCTTTTTCTAGTGAAAGAGCCAGGAGCTTTTAATTTGTTGATGCTGGGAACTAGTAAGAGAAACCAATAAATCCCATTACAGGGAGATCTACTAAATAATACTGGAGGATAAAACACCACTCTACATTCAAACCCCGGGAATAAGATAAAGAATCTTCCCTGATTGCTTTGTTTTTCCCTAAATCATATTGTAAATGATTGGCAAGGAACAGGAGTTTAGTTTTACTAAATGACTCTTAGATATGTAGGAGGGAGAAAACATAATTTAATGTATACAGTTCTCTGTCCTCTTCCAAAGCTCTCATGAGCATTTTAGTCTATGGTTCCTTCATTTCACTGTCATGTTCACTCTATCAATGTTAAGGCTTCATCATGGTGGGGATTTTTTCCAATATAAGGGTAAGCACAGAGACTAAGTTCTAGGTAAGTCCCTCCTCATCCTTTCAAAGCAAGTGTATTTCTCTTTCTCAAGAATACCAATATAAATCATAGCTTTGGACCTCTGTACCTTGGCTTCAAAAAGAGATGCTTACTCTAATGCAGTTTATAGCTACCTCAGTCTTTCTAGTTGAGCCTGCAAGATGATTTAAAAAGAGAAGCATGGTCAGTCTACAAAGTCAGCTCAGTACACAACAGTTTCCCTTCTGCCTGCTTACAAGTTCTTTACTACTGTTCTGTGGCTGACATGCATACAGTTGAAAACCATTTTGCAAGCCTTATACTTTTATACTCTTGTGGGATGATTCATAAAATATTGCTACATAATTCTAATAAGCATAAAAAATAAGTTGGCATTTATTTCCCCAAGCCTTTTTAAAAGGAGAAAAGCCCCCTCAACTGTATCAAAACAACTGATAGGGAAGTATATGCAGAAATTGATCTTTTTAATTTCTAATATGAAAACACTCTTCTAAACTCAAACCACTACCTCTTTACAGTGAAGCTGAACCTCTAACATCATTACACTTGGCTCCCACATCTGGTCTGGAGAATGCTTTAGGTTTTGCTGACTTGTTTGTATTAATGGTGATGATGTTGAGATTCTGCTACACAAAAAAACCCCCACCAAGTCTTGCTGACACTGCAAATTTGTCTTAAAAGTAAATGCTCTTAATTAACTTTTTCCTCCCTTCAGCAGTACTCTTTATTTCCCTAGCTGCCAGTAATAGGATAAGTACACCGAACTTGAGAATACAGGCAGTATACAGAGGGAAAACCAATAATACAGTACAACTTGTTTATTGTAAGCACTGTAAGTGAACCCCCAGTGCTCTGCATGGTGCTAACTGCAGTCTCATTACAATGAGGTTTTGTCTATAATGAAATCACTTCATGTGGGGAAAAAAAAAAAAAAAGACACTTCAAGAGCCAGTCTGCTAATGCTGCAGATTTGTTAGGAAAACCCTTGATAGTCACTGCTTCCTGCTGACAATCACATGGAGCAAGGCAGGGGCCCAATCTGAACAAGACAGATGACCCTCAGCAAAGGTTTTACAGTATAAAGATATGATTGATCAAGTGCTGCTTAATGCAGCTCTCTTCCTTCTGGCTGTGGCACTGTGGAGGGGCAGAAGAGGACAGCCAGCCTAGGATGCTGTATGTATCCATCTGCATGTTCTGACTTTAAGAAAGCCCTTTCTGGTAGTTTCTCCCTTGTTCTTTGGCTCCTTCCTTGCAGTTCACAAAATGAAGGTGCAGCAGCTGACTGCTGTCAGTCAGATTCCGACTTCTCGTTAGATTTAGATGATTTGCGCTTTCTCTTTCTCTTCTTCTTCTTTTCCTTTTTTTTCTTTTCCTTCTTTCTCTTTTTTTTCTTGTGCTTATCTCTACATTCTGAGGAAGTAGAGCTGCTGCCATCTTCATCATCCTCATCACTGTCATCACTGTTATCGTCATCATCTTCTGAGGTAGAGTCCTCCAGGAGCTGCTTCAGTTGCTGTATCCTGAGTTTAAAAGAACTGAATGAGAATCCTTTCTGGCTCTCTGCTCCCTGTAATAATTTATTCTAGCTTTTATCTGTCTCATTCCTAGCTTGGGAAATGGAAGCTGCATGCAAAGGGCAGGGGAATGCTTCCTCTTTTGCTGAATTACACATTCCTGTTACGGTTCTCCCAGACTAATAAAACCAACCTTTTTTGAGATAAGCTCAATGCTCTGTTCTTGGGGACCTTTCATTCCATGGGCCATGAAGGGCAGACTAACTGATTGGTCAGTATTTAAGTGTCCAAAATAAAAAGGCAACAGCTATCACCAGACCACCACACAAAGTTCTGTGTGTAACCACAGACAGATGCATATTGGAACTATGATGTTATGTCATTCATTGCCCCGCTGATACAGATATGATGACAGTGAAGCTGAGAGAAGAGAATCTACCTTAGATGCAAAGGTATTTTTGACATTCGTCCTTTGAACTTTCATGGATGGCTGCCAAATGGGGACAAACTATTTGCTCAATTGTACTTTTTGTCTTCAGTCTCCCCTGTATGGAGGAGAGTAGCAGCAGCACCACTCGAAAGACTCCCTAGTTTGTTTAGTTATCTCACTGATGCAGTTCAAGAGGGAAAGCATTAAAAACTCTGCTGCTTTATGTATGGAAGAATCACCTCACGTAAGGAACATCATCAACTGCCTAAAAACAGCTTTCTAAATCAACCCCTTTGTGCCTACTGAAGGTACCTCCCTTTGCCAAATTTTAGAAAGCAGTGAATTCTTTAAGCTTAAAACTAAACTGAACCCCAGTACCTGAATACTATGTCATAAATGAATACAACTTCTCTTTAAACTTTGTTTTGGGGGAAAAAAAGTAGAAACTAATGGAATTAAAAAGGCAGGAACTACGTCTGAGTGATTATTGAGAAAGTTGTCTCTGCCAATGTAAAGAAACTGCCCCTAAAGGAAGTGTTCTGAGGTAAAAGTAAGCTTATACCAAAATTTCATCTATAGGTGAATATCATGTCATCAAAAAGAATACAAAATTGGAAGTGCAATTTACTAGAGACACTTACCTCATTTCTTTTTCATGACGTTTATTTTCCCTTATTATATCATACATTGGATCTTCATGTGCCTTCAAAGTGGAAAACAGAAAACCCAGTGTTGGTTAATAGAAGTATTGATCACTGACTGATGTACTTCCTAAAAGAAAATACACCAAAACAAGCCTATGCAGGAAGCCTTTATCAAAAGATGGATGAGCTCTTAATGCACAAGCATGCTCTCTGACTGAACACTGTCAATCTGAACTGAGGGCAGAGTGTTCACTTTAGGAAAAGCTTTCCTAATTACATCACCAGTTACGGGGACTCTCCTTTGATACCACAGAATCACAAAATAGTAGTGGTTAGAAGGTCCAACTAGATCAGGTCACATAGGAACATATCCAGGTAGGTTTGAAACCTCTACAGCAGGAGCCTCCACACCCTCCCTGGGCAGCCTGTGCCAGGGCTCCCTCACCTCAACAGTAAAATAGTTTTTCCTTCTGTTTAAATGGAACTTTGTGTTCCAGCTTCTTTCCATTAACCCTTGCCATAGGAATAGCTAGACATAGGTGAAGTTCAACATTATGCTCTCTGCCCTTACAGCACATTTTACATACTTGGATACGAACACACAGGAATATAAGACAAATGGATAATGAAGTTGGAGTTGTTCTAGCACACTGTAAGCTACCATTATTGGTTCTTACATCAGCTATTTTTAAATTAAATGGGCATTGCAGCAAGAGGGAACAAAGACAGCAAATTAACTTTGGAAGCATTCATGCCGTGCAAGAATGCAGCAAAAAGATGGGGTGATCATTTCATTTGGAAGATTAAGCAAACGAGTTTGATACACAGGAGAGATCAGACATTGACCAAAAGTAGGAATTTAAATGTCAATAGCAAATGAAAGATGTTGGGAATACACTACGAAGGGCCTTGGACATACAGCTAGAATTTGATGCAACAGAGATGAAGCCTGAAGGAAAAATGAGTACTAAGGGCAATGTGGTCATGGGAGAGGGCTAAAAAGTACTCTTTGTAGAGAAATACAGCCAGCATGAGTCCAGAATCAGGCCAGAATGAGCCCGGATCACATTTTTCAAGAGCAGAAATGAAGACATAAAACATAGAGTGATGAGAGCTCAAAATATAGGCTAACAGTGCAGAGTGAGAGGAGCAGCTAAAGGAGTCACACAGAAAGGATCCACAGAGCTGAGATGTAGCCTGGTGCAGCAAGAGATCAGCCTTGTAGACAATGACTAGATTACAGACCTAGACAACAGGCTTCATGATGTGGTTGTTCCCAGTGGGCACGAGAGGCTTGAAGCAGCTGTCATGTGGGCAGCTCAAGCTTGGCTTAAAATGTTTTTTTGCTATGTTGACATTTTAGTGACAAAAACATGAACATGAACTGTTAAGTTGAAAAAGGTTCCTGAAGGTTTCCACTGTAAATGTAAAGGTTACTAATTTTTCCTCTTGAAGGGTAGATTTTTCTGCAAAGCAGTCAAACGTCCAACCACATCTGTAGCTTTTGTTCTTTATAAGGAGATTTTCGGCATCTATATTATACTAGAGACAGAGGAAAAGTCCTTAATAAAGCATCATCTAACAGGCTTCTCTTCACTTGCCAGCTTATGCATCACCAGTATTGAAAAACACAAGCAACAATCCTGCAGTCTTTGTACTCACTACTCGAAATTGTTCCAGTTTCTGATTGCCTTTGATAAAGAATGGGCATTCTTTATCTCCTGTTCTGTGTCCGTAACGTTTACACCTCCAACCTTAAAAGGGAAAAAAAAGCAACAGTGAATTGCACCTCTGACTCGGGTCAGAAGAAGAAAAACCAGACAAAACCCAAACCCTATTTATGCAAAATAATTTCAAGTTGTTGTAACAAAAAGAGAGGTACAAGCATTATGCTGAGAAATGTCACGTCCATACATTGCAAGGCCACTACAGCCCTCGAGGGAATGCTTGTTTTTATATCAATATGATGCCAATCTACCTGGACCTCATCATCTGTCCACCAGACAGACATTCAGCCCTCCCCCAGGGTTAAACAGATGGCTGCACGAAGGTCCAATGACACCTGGCATGTGTTCAGCCTTACACTGCATGACTTTGACTTCTTTTCCCAAAGGCATCCAAAGCCCTTTTGTCGGCGCATGCGCCAGGAATTCTCGTGCACTTTCATTGCCTGGCACATCAGGGATGCAGTCTTCTGGCTTTGTTTCATTCTCCTATGCAAAAAAAAGAGACAAGGACAAGAACATCACTTCTTTTTCTTTTAACTGTTAAAAAATTAACACTCCAAGTGTGCACTTAGGATGGAACCTATTTCCCTGTAACATCTCTTTTTCAACACATCCAAAATCCCTGACCCTTTTAACAGCATTAAGTCATTTTCTTTTTCCCCCCTCATCCTCCAACCTTCCAGTTCATGTTCATTCCATCCCTTACCACTTATTTTAGCAATTTATGTAAACAATATAAATGAAAACTTAACAGAAAAGCAGAGATTTCTTTTTCCTCTTCCTGATCACAAGACATAACAATTAAAGCCAGCCTTTACAAAATAGAGCAGGATTTTTTAGGTTAAAAAGTGCTAAATTATGGCTCAGGTACACAAATTTGGCAAGATCAACAGTTGTTATGAATGGGAATTTTTACACAAATACTTGAGCATAAGCAATGGTGAAGAATCCTGAAAAAGATGCTACTGAAACTGAAAATCTGCTTCACCACAAATGGTTCTCTTCCATCCACACTATTAAATATTGTGTGCTAAGAGGTGATGAAAGAACAGGCACCATCCTGTCTGATTCTGGACATTTCACTCTGGATTCACCAAGTCAAAGAGGTCAGCTTATAACTGAGGAGCTATGAGTTTTCCCCTGGAAGCACCTACTTCTCCCTGTTATTTATGTAGGTAAATGTAGACACTGAAGATAAACAGAGAAAAGACAGATTGTGCAAAATTCTCTTGTAATGCTAAAGATGTACTGCAATGTATTTACTAACCTTAATTAGCCCTGGGGGAGGTTTCTCATAGCTGAAAAGCAATAGAAATGTTGTTACTCTGCAGCTTAGCACAGCCAAATAAATTGAGAAACGACACTATTTCAATGGCATAGAGTTCAAACCTTCACCTCACGTTTTCCCTTACATTTTACTCAATCGATAATCACCAAAAGCTGTAACAGAACATGGATACCTGGATGCAAGCAGACTGAGACAGTGTTTCTCATCATCACCACGCGTGTCTCTTGCAAATATCCTTTGGGTTGGTATCGAGGGGAACAACTACTTTCACCACACTGCTTTACGGGCAGGTGCCATACATCCAGCTCAGCTTCAGTTACCACAAATGCACAATCCTCTCTTCTCTGTAACACCCCTCCCCAAGTTCTCACAGGTCCTCATCTCTATTCCAGCACTGCTGAATCACAGACTTGCTCAGCTGAAAATGCCAAGTCAGACCATTCCTTACAGCAAGCGTTCCCAGCCAGACGTGGTTTAGAATAATAATTTTATCTCCTTCTCTCTTTGCCTTAAACCTGAACAGAGAACCTGACTGACCAAAATACCATCTTTCCCGCAGCACTTCTCTGGAGTTAATAGCAGATATAAAACTTATAGAAATCCAACTAGTAAGCAGGTGCTGCACAGCGCACGGCAACTGAGACAGAACGTGTGCCGAGGAGTTATATGCCGAGGCACTACGAAATGGTCTTATAACAGAAACCTGAGTGCCGTTTGGTGCACTTGACAACAAACAGGCTTTTACCTTCTCTTGGAAACAACAATAAAATAAAGATCCTGTTCTTGGGAACCTTCTGATCTTTTTATTCCATTACACCCATCTCAATGAAACGGCATAAAGCTTGTACGGCACTGCGGGCCACTGGTGCAGCCATTAGGCAGATCTCAACGCTTTTATCTTCTTATTTGTTTCTTAATTTACTCTAGTGGAAACGGGCCGATCAACTTCTACTTTTATGCCGCAATTCCCAGACTTCTAGAAGCCTGGAGGAGCGTCATTTCCACCCCCTAAAACGGTTCCCGGGTCACCGATCACTCCTGGAAGCGCCCCGAAGCCCCCGGCGCACACAGCGCGGCGGGAACGCCGCAGACCCGCTCTCCTGCAAAAACCGGGCGTGTGTTTGGAACGTGAGGGAGCTGGAGCAGCCCCCGCGGGAACGGAACGGGCCCCCGCCTGCCGCGGGGCTACGGAGAAGGCCAGCAACCGGAACCCCCCGCCCTGGAAAACAGCCCCTGCTGCCGGCGGAGCGGGCTCGGAGCGCGGCCGGGGCGGCCCGGCGAGGCCTCCGGCAGCCTCCCCTCCTCCGCCCCTTACAAGGACTCCAGGTGCTGGAGCTTCCGGAGCTGCTGCGCCTCCTGCCTCTTCCGTTTCCTCTCGTGCCGGTCCTGAGTCCTGCCGCCGCTCGCCGCGGGCTCCGGATGGCTCTTGTGCCGCGCCCGGCTGCCCCTCGCCGCTCCTTCCCCTCCCACCTCCGCCCCCGCTTCTTCCTCCTCCTGCCCCCTCGGCGCCCTGTGGGACATCGGCGCGGCGGGCAGAGCCGCGGCGGACAGCGAGGCCGCGGCACCGCCCCCTCGGCTCCCCTTCCCTCCCCTCTCCCGCCGTTCCCCACCGCGCATTTCGCTTTCACTTCCCCTGGCAGGCGGGGCGCGCACGGCCGAGCGCAGCCGCACCGCACCGCGCCGCGCCGCACCGCGCAGCCGCCCTCCCGCGCACGGGCCCGGGCCGGCAGCAGCGCAGCCCCCTCGGCTCTCACGCGCCCGCCGTCGTCTCGGGCGGAAAGAAACTTCCAAACGCCAATGAGAAGTTGAAAAGCCGGCAGTGCTGTATTCGGGCGTGGGGTGTGCTCCTCCTTCCGACGTGCACACTCCAGGCATCCTTTGGTAAAGCTTATAGCCGTTTGTATTTCCCAGAACTAAGTATCATAGAATAGTTGAGTAGTTTGGGTTGGAAAAGACCTCTGAGATCACGGAGTCCAACCTCTCCTGTCCCACTGCCAAGCCCAGCACTGAACCACGTCCCTCACCAATTGTCATGTCTATATGATCGTTGTGCATGTGGTTTAAGTCTCTGAGAGGCTTCCATGGTGGTCTTTCATGGTTCATAGCAGTCTCTGATGGTCGTATCAGAATGTCCTCTGGCCAAGTTTTTCTTTTAGGCTCTACATGTGTGGTATTTTCAAGTTAATTTTTAGCTCGTCAGGCCCAGGCCATAATCAGGCTAGAGACCTGCTTTCCTTCCATCCTCTATCCTTCGTGTTTCTTCAGCCAGCCATGGCAACGTCATAGAATCATTTCAGTTGGAACATCAAGTCCAACCACCAACCTCACACTGCCAAGCTCTATCCTTTTGTCTCTTACGTTTTTCCATTGGGGTATGACAGTATTCTGTTGTGTTTTGTATTTTTCCATTGTGCTACGACATGGCTATGAGGCAGCAGGCAGCCCCCTCCGTGCTGCCCACCGTTCACCCTCAGCACCCTTCCTGGGAGTGAGAAATAACGTGGGGAGTGTTGTGCCTTCAGAACATGTGTCTTTTTAAAAAGGAAAATCACCTTGGTGCCACAATTATTTACACGTGAGAGCTGAGAGGGGTATGGATAAGGCCCTGAGGAGTATGGCGGTGGTTGGGCCATGAGGTGTCAGAAGAGCAAGTGGCCTCAGAGTGGAGGGGAAGGCTGAGGGGGTCACCAGTTCCCCAGGGATGCAGCTGAGGAGGTCATCACTTCCCTGGGGATGCAGCTGAGGGAGTTGTCACCGCCACATGTGAAAGGACGGATGGCCACCATCATGGCAGACACAGGCCATGCTCGCCAGAGGCCAAGTGCGTGTGGATGGAGGGAGGAGAAGGTCAGGGCCATCTCTTGCAGCACCCAGAACACATGGAGTCAGTTTGGGCTTTTTTGTTTTGTTTTGTTTTTAATGGGTGGGTTGGTTCCATGGGAGAGGTGTGATGGTGGGTGATGTGGCAGGGGCTATCCACAGGCCCAGAAAGGCCTGACTAGGGCTTCTTGCTGCAGCTGGAGCTGCCTGACAAGGGAAAAGCAACTCCTTCCTCTTCAGCATCCAAACAGCGCTGGAGAGCCCAATCTGCTCCTGGGTTTGGCAGTTTCCTGCTCCAGCTGTGATCTTTCTATTGCTGGATGAGAAATGGAGGCAAGGTCAGTGTTGGGAAGGTAAAGTTTAAATTGCTTCTTCAGCCTCATGCTGAAGTTTAACAGCACAGTGAGGTTTTGGGGATTGCTTAAGAAACACAAAATGATGTCTTAGAAATCCAGGAATTGAAAGTTGTTTTAACTGTGACCATCTTGGTGCTTCAAAAGTGCATGTGGAAGGTGCTGTTTGCTGGTCATCACTATTACAGCACCCTGTGCTTCTGAAGTACGAGAAGACAAAACCAGTCATGCCAGTAGACTGTCTTTCACAAGAGAAATAGCAATCTTAGGGTTTATTTAATTGTGTAATGTTATTAAACGAGCACTACTTTAATATTATTTTAGCTTCTGCTTGGTCAAACCCTACTTATTTGGGATGAAAGATCACACGCCTTGTTTCTCACTTGCATTCCGTTAAATGGCTTCCAATGTAACTTCGGATCCCAGGAAACTGTATTTGTCCAGTTAATTCTGTCACAGCCTTTTGCAAAGACTTGGTGCTTATTATAAGGTTTAAACAACATCCTCTAGCTTTTGCATGTCGTGCCACTAATATAGAATATGGATGGAGGTTTTTATTTCATGCACTGAATTTTGTAGGCTTGCTGGCATTGCAAAGAATGAAGCAGCCCACTCTATTACAAAACAATATATACTTGGACATAAAGCCAAACTCTGCTCTTCACAAACTAATTCCAATGTATCCAACTGACCGAGATGTCTTGAGGTGGCCCATAAACTGAGAGAAAACCTTTTTCATTCATCCTGTGGGTGTGTAGTTTGCTTGTGTGTTTCATTTAGTAGAGGCCTTTTGGGAGTTTTATTAGTAGCTTTTCTTTGGGCTTAATCTGAGAAGAAGAGACAGAGTTTCTGCCGTTTCTTGAAATAGTGGATTGTAGCAGCTGACCTGAGGTACAAAACCTAGTGTAAGACCTCTTGTCTAGAGGCTGAGAGGCAAAATGAACTTATTTGCCAACCTGAGATAAAAACCTATGTCCCTACACACATTGTGAGGCAAACACAAGGCAATGGAGTGGATGAAATAGATGACGTGATGTTTGCTGAAGGCTGAGAGATTTGCTGCTGTAACACATCAGATGGCAATCAGTCCCTTATGTGGTCACATAGCTTCGAGCAACAAGTGAGGCGGGAGAATTATTTTCAGGTGTGGCAATTCCATTTCAGATCTCTGGAAGAACTTAGATGAGACACAGTATCAACTTGTCATTCTATTTAGAGAAATGGCAATAGTGACTAAAAACAAAATACCAGCTTGGGCTAATGCCTACTAAACAGACTTTATTTTGGAACCAAACTCCAGTGACATAATGGAATTGTTTTGTCCCCCTGCTTTCATTCCAGTGTTATTTTGCTACTTTCAAGTACCTTTTTACTTCACATTTTCAAACCAGCAATGTAGTCAGACTCTGGAACAGCTTTCCAGTGTGGCAGGACAGTGAGAGAGAAACTAATTAATTCTAAGATGGAGAGTTTCCATTTTATGAATGATATTCCATGGGAAGGATGTGTGCAACGGCAAAAGAGAGGAATTCACCAGAAACCCTACCAGTCTTGCTCTCGTACACCCTCAGCGGTCCTAGCTGGGCTGAAGTAAAAAGAGTTCTGCCAGTTTGGAGCAGGTAAGGGCCTTAGATGCCCTCAAATTCAATGTCTTCAGCCTTGACAGTATAATTGGCACAAATTCAGAAACTAAGTGCATAGTTGCAACAGAAGTGTGGGGCTGCAAGCGCGGGCAAAAGGACAGACCGTGGTAGATTATCCTCTTCTTACTATTCAGTCAATGACAGCTTGGCTGCATTCTTTGCATCCCAGCAGTTTGTATGTCCAGGCCTAATTTCTGAGCAGATCAGGGCATTCATGTAATACTCTTCACTGCAGTAACTGAATGAGACACACAGAAGGTAGAACGAGACAGATACATAAATCTGCTCCACCTCAGTGATTTGAATGTCTTCTTGCTTTGTTTTGATACAATTATTTTTATAGTCCGTTTCTTCATCTGTCTTTAATTAACTTTATCACTTTTATTACCCAGCTCAGAAGTACCTCGCTGTGAGGTCAGCCCTTTATAATGCCTATTTTTTAATAGAAAGAGATTATTTTAAGCTGTATGTAGCCCCAAAGTCTCTTTTTTTCCCCCTCCTTTGCTGAGAAAACCCCTGGATTCCTGTGACTTGCACACTTACCCAAGGAGACAGTTGCTTTCATATCAGTCCTTAGGAAAGATCAAAACAAGACGAATTGTGAAGAAGGAGAGAGTAGAGAAAAGGTAACTGTTATTTCCAGTTCTGTTTATTCTGGATGAAGAGCCTCAGTATCTGTAAATTGCATAAATCTGTTCTATTTAAAGTGTCCATATGAGCTGAGGATCTGGTTCCTGGTATTTAGCAGGACACTTATTTGAAGTTGTATTGGAGTATTTTTCCTTTATTTGACATTTTGGGAAGTTAATTTTGGGGCAAATGTTGTGTTACCGTAAGAGCTGACTGTCATGACACCGTAATTCCAACATCACCAAGACATCTAAGTGGGAACATCAATTGCAGTCACAATATGAAATATTTGATAGGCCTGGATGTTTCATCATACCCACCAAACACTGTTATAAGCAGCTGAATGTTTCGGCTGCAGTCGATAAGAGTGGGGCCAAATTAACGTCCATCTGGTTCATCCCATGGGCATCAGGCTGCCTGTGAGAGTGTAACCCTGGCAGAACGTCAGCCAATCTGTTTTTCTCCATTTTTGGCCAACTAAAGCTTTGGGCCAGGATCTGTTTCTGATTATGTGTCAGATATTACACACAGGAGAGGAATCCAGAACCCGTGTTAGGCTCAATGGGAAGTTAAGCACCTCCTAATGGGATCCAGAAGAAGCAGCAGGCTGAGCAGAGCACAGTCATGGCCAGCCCACAGCTGCGTGGTGCTACCCGACAGGAGACATTCAGAATAGAGTGAATCTAATATCTGAACCATTTTTAAGCTTGGGGAAGGCTCCCTCAGAACAGCAGTGGCACTTGTAGCCATTTGGGAACCTCATCTCTGAAGAGAGGTGCTGACTGTTTCTTACACAGAAAAAAACCTGTAAGTCCCGACAGTTTTGTTTGTTATCTTAACAATAAGAAAATGAGAGACCTGGATTTGGTTCCCTCCTTGCTCTAGGTATTCAGTGATGGTGGCTCCTGTGTCACTGTGAAAAAAATACCTTAACCATCAGGCTAATGGCTACATTGGTGGAGGCCACCCACCGTTTGCATTCTGGTCCTTGGAAGCAGTAGTTGAGGTTCATGGGGTCAGAAGGACAAGTGTGTTTGAACTTGGCACCAGGAGTACACCAAGAAGGGTGCTCATCCCAATGCTGGAAACTGTGTTTCTTTCTGTAAGATACAAAATCAGTGCTCTAAGCAGGTATCAGAGCCTGATTCTCCCTTGATTAGCACCATTAGGAACAGTGTGACCAGCAGGACCAAGGGCAGTGGTCATCCCCCTATACTCAGGGTTGCTGAGGCTGCACCTCAGCTGTGTTTGGTTCTGGGCCCCTTACTACAAGAAAGACATTGAGATGCTGGAGCATGTCCAGACATGAGCAACAAAGCTGGTGAGGGGTCTGGAGAACAAGTCTGATGAGGAGCGACTGAGGGAGCTGGTGTTTAGCCTGGAGAAGAGGAGGCTGAGGGGAGACATGATCACTCTCTACAACTACCTGACAGGAGGTTGTAGTGAGGTGGGGATTGGTCTCTTCTCCCCAGTAATGTGTGATAGGACAAGAGGAAACGACCTCAAGTTGCACCAGGGGAGGTTTAGATTGAAGATGAGGAAGAACTTTTTCCCTGAGAGAGTTGTTAGATCCTGTCCCAGGCTGCCCAGGGAGGTGGTGGAGTCCCTATCCCTGGAGATATTTAAAAGCCAAGTGGATGAGGTGTTGAGGGACATGGGTTAGTGGTGGCTGTGGATGAGGTGTTGAGGGACATGGGTTAATGGTGGCTGTGGATGAGGTGTTGAGGGACATGGGTTAGTGGTGGCTGTGGATGAGGTGTTGAGGGACATGGGTTAGTGGTGGCTGTGGATGAGGTGTTGAGGGACATGGGTTAGTGGTGGCTGTGGCAGTGCTGGGTTAACATTTGGACTAGGTGATGCTAGAGATCTTTTCAATTCAAATGATTCTGTGATTCCATGATTACACCAGGTGATAATATCATCCTCCTTCTTCCTGCTTCTCAGGTTAATCTCATATCTACAACAGGACTGCACAGCAGTGGAAAGTGTTCCCACACACCTGAACCTTTTTACCTTGGAGTTTAGTGCCATACATCATCATGTAAAGGGAGTGAGGGAGCAAAGAACATGATGGCCACAGCTGTATTTTGTACAATCCTGATCCTGTCAGCATTCAAGGCTCTCTAAATGTCTCCAGGGGCAAGCCTTTTAGGAAAACTGGGCAGAAGAACATCAAAATTCTGGATCCCAACTAGGTACAGGTGTGAACTAAGTATAGAATTGTGTGTTTCTGTAAAGACTCAGTTACTACCTTGGGTATTCAAAAATGTGCACTTACAGGAAAACTTTACAGCTGAGCAAGGAAGGATCTTTGGAAATTAGGGTTGGACAGCAGCTGAGAGGTTAGTTGAACTGCAGCTTTTGTTTGAAGTCCCTTTGTGCAGCTACCTCCCACTTTAAGCACTCAAGTCTTTTTTCATCAGATCTAATCCAAAGACTGATAAGCTGGTACTTATAAGAGTAAGTGCCAAGCCTCTGGTAGTTGATTGTGTGGATGGACTCTCTCCATCATGAGGAGACTGCCTTGTTGATCACTGGAGTTTGTAGTGGTAGTCTCCCATTCCATCAGAAGTGTGGTGCTTACAGTCTGTTCAAGACTCCACTCAGTGAAAATAATCTACCTTTGGTCTCTTCGTTATTTTATCTCACTTAAGATTTCAGGGATGTGAAATTGCTGCCTAACTTATATTTGTCATGAGTTTTTGCCCTTTGCTTTCTGATTTTCACCAATAAACACAAATAATTGTTTGCAGTCAGGACGTTTTGCATTGTGCCACTGACATTTTTTCAAGAGCAAGGTGATGTTTGAAAGGTGTATATTCGTGTAATACACTTAGTACAGCATTGTAGCTCTGGGTATACAACTGGCACGATGTCTCTTTTGTTAATAGAAGGCCCTGGTACATCATTCTGGAGGCAAAGCTTTGTGTAGCCTTTGAGAGACTTTGCCTGAATGAGGACTCAGCACATTTGGGAGCTGTGTGAGTAGTAGGAGCACTCAGATGCTAACAGCACGTTATATAACAACAGTAGGAAAGGGAGATTTTGGCTGACAAGCCTTGGACAGTCTCCCAACTTCTTAAAAAACATACCATCCTTTGTGCCCAAGCTGAGTGGGCAGGGCTTTGGTTTCATAAGCAACGGCCAGATGCAATGAAATCTGTAATTCTCTATTTATCTGTTTTTTGACAGATGAGAGGTTGACTCGGGATAGCTGCAATTTGAACCCTTTATTAGAGGGATGATAGTTATTCCAGACTGGATGGTTCTCATGTATTAAATCTATATATGTACTGCTTCTTAACCCCTAATGGTTACAGTCTTACTGTCATCAAAGCTGGCAGGAGTTTTGCCAATGACTTAGTAGGGATCAAGGCTAGATTCTTGGCCTGGTAGCCAGGTTTGAGGGTTTTTTTCATAGCTGCAGGAAATTCCTTTCTGAGCTTTGGCTGTGTTCTTAAATCAGTGATCAATTTGCAAGAACTCTTCCCTTGCAAAAGCAGATCTTTTTCTTGAATTTTGCCTCTAATACAGTGACTGGTAAAACAGCTCCCGTTTAAACGGTGCCCGGCGTATCAAATAGAAGAGGCAATTTCAGTGCCAGCATCTGCCCTTGGTATGTCCCCTCTGAGTTGCCAGCTTTCCAGTGGAACACTGGATAAGTTGCCTAAAAAGGCTCCAGTGTTTATTAATGGGTCACAGAAATAAAGTGAATGAGAAATACAATCTAAAAAGTTTAAGGCAAAGGTTCTGGGTTGTGCTTGCCACCTACTCAATGGGAAGATGACTTTCTCCTGTTAAAATAGCTGGTCTGTTACTCCCATGCAAAACAGCTGTTCTCACTTCACCATAGCTCTTTTTTTCAAAACTATCCAAAATTCACAGCTCTTTAAGCTTAACATACTTCCCATATGTCAAGTTACCATCAGCTTCTTTCTAGGTAACTGAAAATCAGCCACAAATGGAAACTCACAGTTCTACAGCTTCTTTCCCTGCCCCTCTCAAGAGGGTAATACAGAAAGATTAGTGTAGCAATGGTAGAGCATGAAGCAGGTTGATCGAGGAGTGTCTCTGACAGGAACAAGAAAGGGATTCTGTACTGGGCTCTTGAAACTCATGCCAAACGTGAAAATAATGTTTTCCAGTGATGGGTTAGGACCCTTTGTATTTTTCTTCCATGGTCCTAGTTTTGCTACTAATGACATCCAGGAGCACTCATCCACAGCTACTTTTACTTGAGAGTTACTGTCATCTGTAGTCATATAGATACAGAAATGGAAGGACAAATATATCATTATAGTTAGAGAGGACAAACACATTGTTTCTTAGTCCCAGCTGTATCTAGGCAAGTCCTTGCATGGCCTATACTCCTGTGTGTCACTGTGGAGTGTGCAAAAAAATAGAGTCAGTTTAACATCCTGTAATAGGGCTTTCTCCTGCCAGCCTTGAGTGGTGCTTTTTGGTCATGCTTAAATAAACTAAGAAATGAGAGATGTTCTGCCCAGTTATAAAGTAATTTTAACAATGTACCAGTGATATTGCCAAGGCAAATAGATGTTGGCTACAGGTGGTTAGGCTGTGTTAATAAAACATTAGGTAATTATCTGGAAACCACAGCTTGGAGGCTCTGAGAAACAAAACAAACAAAACCAGGGCATTTTAGGCCCTCCAAAACACAAGATAACAGTGGAGGCCCTGACAAGTCAAGCACAGGCCTCGGGGCTATAGACACAAGTCACAAACTGTCAACCACAAATGACTAAAGAAATCAAGCCTTAGAAGCAGCAATTGATTTTATGGGTAAACAAAGAGAACAAAGAATGAGTCTGCAACGTGGGTAAAACCTGTAACATTCAGTCAACTGAGATTTCACATGGAACTGTGAGATGACAGAAAAGGGGCAAACTGTTAGCAAACATGTAAAAATGACCCCAAGCAGACTTAAAATGAGGAGAAAGAAGTGCACAATGTCATTCTCTTCCTGGCAAAGAAGAAGAACGTGTAGATATTAGCACATTAATCATGGCAAAGAACTTGGGATGCTGATAACTTCATAGAATCATAGAATGGTAGGGTTGGAAGAGACCTTTAGAGATCATCTGGCCCAACCCCCTGCAGAAGCAGGTCTACTTGGTAGAACCAGCCCTTGCTTTTCCTAAAAACAACTGATGTTAATGACTTTTGAGCCCAGTGGAAGGGTGAGCAGATACCAGAGAAAGGCAGAGATAATAGTAAGTTTGTGTGTAGTAGTTTTAAATATCTTGTTATTCAATGAGCTGTGATAATTAGCTAATTTGGATTATAAGTCTTAGTGTGATTATAACTAGCAACAACTCCTTCAGTTGCTAAAACTTTAATTTTTGGCTTTCTTTATGTTCATGGAGCATTTCTTTAGCTCACATAGATTGTGTGGGATGTTTGGTCTGGACCTTATGCATAAGGACAGATAAAACTTGGCTGCAACAAGTGCTGGAGAAGGTAGGCAACAAAGACTGTGACTTGTGCTCCAGCAGCCCAGCCAAACAGGAATGGGATCAGAACGTGCCCAGCACTCAGTATGATCTAAAGATGGTTGTGGGATGCAAAAACACCCAATTTTGTAAGCCTGAGCCTAAACCTGTTCTTTAGTAGACAGATAGATGACTGGAAGAGGTTATTGGAATACCACCCTACGGTTCCTCCACAGATGGACACTTTTCTGTTAAAGACAAGCTCAGAAATGCAGCTAATATCCTATGAATCTCTGTCAACCTGCTTCCAAAAGAACGCTGAGATTTCTAGAAGTGGAGTGTTCAGAGTTGCTGTCTGAGTGCATGACTTTTTCCTCACTCAAGATGCAAAATGTGGATAAAAATTCACACAAGTGACTTGGTGCTTACTATCTAGAGGAGAAGATCTCCGTGATCTGCTTGTATTAGTAAGAACCCCGTGAGCACTATCCTGTAACACCTCTGCACTTTGGGCAGTTCCCGGGGGATTCGCATGTGAATATTGATGAAGGAAGGGGAAAATAACAAGGTGTCCTGTTTCCAGTTTGCTTAGGCAGCCGCCGCTGGCAGCTCCAGCGCTGGTATGCATGAAGGGACTGACCTGACTTGCCTCTTTACTGATCGCCTGACTCGTCTCTTTACTGATAGCCTCGGGCAAAGCGAGTCAGCGGTGTGCTCGTTTCAAAACGGAGGCGGGTTTCACCTCTGGCTGAACAGACAGCCTTACTTTTTAGGAAAGTTTGCACGGTTTACTTTGTGGCCAGTTGTTTGCAGAGAGACCGTTTGCTGTTCTCCTCCCAACACCTCCAGCTTCCCGAAGGCGTTTGACAGGCAGAGGGCTATGGGCAAGGGATGGGGTGGGGGAGGGATGGGGTATGGGGGATAGACTGGAGCTTGGATAAAAGAGGTTCTGTCTTTCTGAGTTGTACTCCACACCTAATTTACAAACCAACTTTATTAAGGCAGCTTTGTTTAAAAGAATGTTTGAACAAAAGGGTATTATTTTTAATTACAGAGCCGTAGCAGTTGTAGCAGACAGAGTCCAGCTCGGGTGGGATAAAACAGGGGCTATCTATTAGGTTCCCAGTTGTGACCATTTTCAGACCTTAGCGCCTGTGCTGCTTCTTGAGAAGCTTTTTAGCCTTCAAGTAAATGCATAATGCTTCTGCCCTCCCTTTTGATTCAGTGAAGACCCTTTATAGAAGGCAAACTACCAGTGAGTGATTGTTTTTATTGCACTGGACTAGATGATCTCTAAAGGTCCCTTCCAATCCCTACCATTCTCTGATTCTGTGGTTTGGGCAAACCTGTGTGATCCTTGTTGCAGGGACCGCTCCTGCAACGCAGCTCTGAGATTGGACATGCTGCATATCAAAGTTCAGCAAGGCTTCTAAATCAGCAGGAGGCTGAAGTTTAGCTTGCTGGTTTTCTACCTTTTTTTGACTTTTTTTTTGGTGTGCAGTCTCATAGTTGCTGCTGCAGATGTAAACTCTCACTTGCTGGGTGTTTAGGCCAAGGTACAGCAGGCTTCCTTACCACTTGTGCTGTAAGAAGATATTGTAGAAGCCCACAGACTGAAAACCCAACCACAGGTATCCTTTGTTAGGAATATCATAGAATCATAGAATGGTAGGGGTTGGAAGGGACCGTCCAACCTCCCTGCAGAAGCAGGGTCACCTGGATCAGGTCAGACAGGAACATGTCCAGGCAGGTCTTGAAGACCTCCGAGGAAGGAGCCTCCACAACCCCTCTGGGCAGCCTGTGCCAGGGCTCCGTCACCTCAACAGTGAAAGGTTTTTCTTATGTTTAAGTGGAACTTTTTGTGTTCCAGCTTCATCCCATTACCCCTTGTCTTGATGCTAGATATAATCAAAAAAAGGGATGTCCCAACCTCCTGACACCCATAATTGAGATATTTGTAAATATTAATAAGATCTTCCCTCAGTCTCCTCTTCTCCAAGCTGAACAGCCTCAGTTCCCGCAGCCTTTCCTCATAAGGAAGATGCTCCAGTCCCCTGATCAGCTTGGTGGCCCTGCGCTGGACTCTCTCCAGCACTTCCCTGTCCCTCTTGAGCTGGGGAGCCCAGAACTGGACACAGGACTACAGATGAGGCGTCACCAGGGCAGAGGAGAGGGGGAGCAGAACCTCCCTTGACCTGCTGGCCACACTCTTTTACAGTTTATGTATGATATCTGCAGTTTATGTATAAGCACCCTGTTGTTTCAAAACCATTCTCTAACTTTGTGGGTACCTGCAATGTATTTAGAGTATTCTTTAGTTCACAGGAGTTTTAATGATTTGTTATCCATCAGGTTTCCCTTTTTGTCACCAGCTGCTTATGTTACACTGTGTGTCACCTGTGACCAGCTCTGTTACATTTTTAGCCCCTCCATAGATGAACTTTTATGAAAATCTGGTACTCTGTTTCCACGCTTGTGTTTAAATTTCAGCTCCTCTGGAAAAGGAAGTTTTAACCTTTGTGGTCTCTGCTTTCAAGGGTATTTAGGCCTGAGCCCACCCCCTTTTTGGTGTGTGAAATGAGGGGAATGGCGTTTTCACACATACCCATGTATATATTGCCTTCATGAAGGTTGAATGGAAATCGGTAACATTTAAATACACAGGTGTTAGAAATGGTAGGGAAACCTGGATGCATGGAGTAGCTTTTCTACAGTTTCACAGTGGCATATCCACACTGACCCGTGCATCAACAGCTGACCACACATCAACATCACTGCTCTAGTGTAACTAGGAAACAGTTCTGCCCAGAGCTGGCTTGCTACATTTAGTAGTGTACAAATTACAATGGTTGCAATGCAAAGGCAAAAGAAGGCACGAGTGGTGCTTCAAAAGTGTGTGACCCAGGCTTATGCTTTTGGCAGCTGTTTCCCTTGCAAGCAGCATCAGTGCTGGTGGAAGCCAACAGCTGGCTCTCATCTATCCTCATGTTTGGCTGGTGGGAACCTCCACCACATCTCTGGTGGCTGTGGGCTTTGGCAAGTGCTGTCAAACCCCTTTCTGTCAAAATGAGCCGGATTTGACAAATCGCTTGGACAGTAATTTAGCACAATGCGTTTGGAAAGACAGGCTGATGGGCACTAAGACAGCTCTGTTGATATAGCTCACTATGCTGTGACCTCCACCGGGCAGTTGCTGAGCAGCTGGGGGTGAGTGAGACTCTACTGGCATGGCAGGGCCAGGAAGAGGGTACTGCTTCACTGTGTTACTTGCAGTTTCACAGAATGGTTGGTGTTGGAAGGGACCTCTAGAGCTCATCCAGCCCAACCTGTAGCTAAAGTAGGTTCCCCTCCATTAGATCACACAGAAACATGTCCAGGCAGGTTTGGAAACCTCCAGAGAAGGAGCCTTCATGTCCTCCCTGGGCAGCCTGTGCCAGGGCTCCCTCACCTCAACAGGGAAATCATATTCATATGGAACTTCCTGTGTTCCAGCTTGTGTCCATTACCCCTTGTCCTGTCACTGGGTACCACAGAAAACAGACTGGCCCCATCCTCTTGACACCCACCCTTTAGGTATTTATAAGCATTCATAAGATCCTCTCTCAGCCTTCTCTTCTCCAGGCTGAACAGGCCCAGGTCTCACAGCCTTTCCTCGTCAGAGAGATGCTCCAGTCCCCTCATCATCTCTGTAGCCCAATTTGTGTGACTTTTGTTACAACATCTGTAGTGGGTGGAGTAGAGGTAAGCTGAAGCTGAATTGTTTAAGAGACGAGTGGATGCTGTACTTAGGGAAATGATCTAGTGGTTGATAGGGCTGGGACAAAGGCTGGACTCGGTGATCTTAAAGGTCTCTTCCAGCTGAAATAATTCTATGATTCTATGAAATATGTCCACAGTATCAACAATTTTAAAGTGTATCCATTTCTTTCATCCTCTGTGCACCTTTGTGTTCACTTCTAAACCACTACCAGGAATAAATCAGAATAAACCCCACATGTTAAACAGCCTGTGGGAGTGGCTGATTGGTCCAGCATGGCTCTCCATGATGAGCAGAGAGCTCTGTGTCACAGCATTTCTTATGGCCCTCCAAGAAAGAAGCCCAAGTCACCTGGATCACTTTGGTCACCAAAGGCATCCTTTCTAAGTCATGCCACTGACAGTACATTGCACACAGTCATATGATGTGTAACTGATAGGATTGATATTAAGATATTTTGGGTACAAAGGGTATTTCAGGTTCCAGGCACTCTGAATTTATCAAGTATCTGCATAACATAAAAGCAGTGTTTGTTCAGAATGCTGTTTAGCAAAAGCAGAACTTAGAATGCTTTAGGGATAGAGTTTAGCCATATTTATTAGTTAAACCCAATGTTGACAGACTGTGTTTCTGTGGTTGTTTCAGAGTATCTGAAGATCTCCACCACAGATCTTGCAGATCTTTAGGAGGAGAAATTGAGTTGTAATTGAGAGTTTTGTTTTCCTTACTTGAAATTCAGCTCAGCAGCAAGAGCACTACAGTTCTTCCACATTAGTTGTAACCCACAGCTGTTCTCTACAGAGCTTTTTAGGGCTCTGAGAGAGTGCGCAGACTGAAGCGAACAGCTGCAGAAAACTGCAGAAAAATAAGTCAGAGTCCCTTCACACAATCCCCCTGTAGACTATAAAGCAAAACCCAGCATTACACTGTGACCTGTCTGAGTGTTGCCTACTGATTAAAAGCAAATTGGTATTTTTTTCAAACTGGATTTTACATCAGTTCAAGCTGTGTTTCTCATTGCTCTCACGTTTTCCCTTCTAGTACCTGAGTTCTCTGTAAGTTTGCTACAATTCAAGATATCTGCAAGCTACAGCACTTGGCACATTCTTTCTAAGGGGAAAAAAAGCCAAAGGATTACCTCTGTTTTTCTTGAGCTATAATCAACAGAGTATTTAGGAAACATTGTAAACCCACTCCACATTTTTCTGTCTCCATACTCTACCTTTTTAGAAAACCTCCATATCAAAACACAACACATATTTCAGGCATCCAGGGACTAAATCTTCAGGTCTATAATCTTAGCTATATGATGGGTAATTGAGAACAGTTAGTGGTTAAGTACTGGGTAAGTCGAAGGGCTGCTCAGCAGAATGTTTCACTAGTCTTCACCTCTCCTATGTTTATGTGCCAGAATGTGCTGCAAGCATTTGAATTTGTGTTAGGCCCACCACCTCATGGCTGCCTGGTGCTTGGCTTCAAGCACATTCTGAGGAGCAGAACAGCATCTCAAGTTGCACACCAGCTGTATCTTCCCTACCTAAAGCTGAGGCTTTAGATCCTCTTCCCATGTTACCATAAATTAATCTTTATGCTCCTCAGCTTTCTTCAGTGCTTCTGAGACATGATTTGTACCAGCCATGCACGTTTTCATATCTAACTTCTTGACACTTCAGCTCTTGAATTTCTTCTCTGTGTGATAAGCTCCAGGAGTAATGCTGCTGTGATACACAGAGAGTGAGAGCTAGTGTTTTACTCCCTTGCCCTTCAAAAGACTTGGGAACAGCATTGAATCCTCAAGATACATTTTAGATTGATAAAGCATAGCCCAAGGCTAGGAGAATAGCAGGATGAGCGTGAACCAGCAAAGTGCATCCCGGGGTGTATTGGAAGGGATGTGGGCATTAGGTCGAGAGAGATTCTCCCCCCCCCCTGCTCTGCTGTTGAGAGACCACATCTGGAATATTGTGTCCAGTTCTGGGCCCTTCAGTTCAAGAAGGACAGGGACTTGCTGGAGAGAGTTCAGCACAGGACCAAAGATGGTGAAGGGAGTGGAGCATCTCCCTTGTGACGAAAGGCTGAGGGACCTGGGGCTCTTTTGCTTGAAGAAGGGGAGACTGAGGAGTGACCTCATTCACGTTTACAAACACATAAAGGGTGAGTGTCAGGAGCATGGAGCCAGGCTGTTCTCAGTGATGGCCAATGATAGGACAAGGGGTGTTGGGTACAAGCTGGAACAGAAGAGATCCCAAAGAAATACAAGGAAAAACTTCTTCACTGTTCAGGTGAGGGAGCACTGAAACTGGATGAACTCCTGTGTACCCTACTCTAGGTGGTCCTGCTCTGGCAGGGGGGTTGGACTGGATGGTCTTTTGAGGTCCCTTCCAACCCTTAAGATTCTGTGATTCTGTGAGAACTGCAGCCCCTTGAACATTACATGGGGAGCATAGTATCCTCCAAAAGGAGATGCAAAGGCACAAATCCCAGCTCTTTAATCCTCATTTAATATCTGACCTGTGACATGCCCAAAAGTTGTTTTCAGAGAGAGGATGGGCTTCAGCTGTACCGTGTTTGTAAGTCTGGGAAGGACAATCCTCCTTCCAGCTTCTCCAGTAGTTTTAGGCATGTCTGTGCTTATCTCTCTGCTCACACTCTATTAGTCACTGCTGTGTTTCTGGCTCACTGAAGAACAGGAGATCTGATAGTGATCAGCATCCCCAAAATGCTTCTGGGGAAGCTGGGTTAGTGTTCAAACAAACAAGATTTAGGGTTTTTTTTTCCTTTCTCTGTGTGTGTGTGCTTTGAAAAAAATAGCCAAAGGTCAAAAATGATGTTTGTAAGGAAACTACTGGACAGCTGTTGCATTTTGTGTGACCTGATCTCGGTGGACCTGCTTTGGCAGGGGGGGTTGGACTGGATGATCTCTAAAGGTCCCTTCCAACCCCTACCATTCTATGATTCTATGATTCTGCTACCTTTATGCTCTCTGAACAGAACTAGGAGGACAGAAAGCCACGTGTCTCGCTGTCTGACAGCTATCTTGAGCCATATATGTGCTTACAGAGAGGCACATGGTGCATCAGCTACAGGGAGAATAGAGAGGAGGTATGAAGCACCCAGGGAAAGAAAGGACCAGGCGTTCATAAAACTGGTGACACTGATGATGGTCTTGAGGGACTGGTAATTACACCAGAAGTGGAGAACTTGGCAGAGGTGATGTGTAATGAGGACAAAACTGCATAAATATGAAGAGTCCAAGGAATTGTTTTGAAAACATTGACCTTAAATAAATGGGCATAAATAAAGACTATGTCACTGCCTGGCAAAAAGAAGTGCCAAATGCAGGGGCAAGCTTTATCTTTATGTTGGTTGTATCAACATACTCCAATGCTGAACTATGCGTTCCCCTTAAGAAAACACAAACCAGCACCAAAATACTCTGTTTAAATCTCGGCAACTGCCAGACAATTCACACAGCTTATTTAAAAGCTGCTTCACAGGCCTGATCTGGAACGTGCAGCGTGGCTGTTGCTGGAAGGCAGATGTGATTTGTAACCATAAACCTGGTTATCTTTGAACAGCTGCCGAGTTGCTAACTTTTTTTCACTGGTTAGGTCATGGAGCTGCAGCCATTTCCCAGCAATACATCGATATTATACAACAGTGTTTGTGAAATCCTTTTAAAAGCACTTGATTTGGCTGCACAAAGAGAGCAGTGCTGGGCCTGTTGGCCATCATCTCCCCAACAGTGGTGCTCAGGCGCCAATTGCCACACCACCTTCCCTGGTTTTAGGGGATTTCTCTTCATAATTACTCTGGGTTCTGCTTGTTTAATGATTTATCACTCACAAAATCTTGTTCCTTAAATAAGTTATATGGCTAGGTGTGTCTGCGTTTCCAACCAGTTACCTCAAATCTGCCACCATCAAAGTCACTGCTTCTCAAAACCACTGTGTTATTGAATGTTTTTCATCTTCATCTTGCTCTGGGTTTGATGCTTCTTGTGCAGCTACTTAACTTCTCTGTGCTTCTTCAGTGAAACCAGTTAGAACACTGGAGAACAAATACAACTTCCTCAACGGTGTGAGGGGAGAGCTGATTTCTAAGGGTGAAAAGGGGGACAGATGATTTCCAGAGTGGAAAACGGGGATAACCTATTTCTAGGGGTGAAAAGGGGGATTGATGTTTTCTAGAGGGGAAAAGAGAGACAGCTGCTTTCTAGAGAGGGAAAGGGAGAGCTGATTCAGAGGGGAAAAAAAGGGATAGCTGATTTGCAAAGGGGAAAAGGGAGACAGCCGTTTTCCAGAAGGCAAAGGGGACAGCTGATTTTCAGAGGGGGATAGCTGGCCGACTGTGGCGGTCATTCCTCGTGGATGCTGGTACTTCACTGCGTGGTTACGGAGTCGTTGTTTTCCCGTGTCACTCGCGGAGTTTCCCTGGCCGGCTGTTACAAACGCCGCCGTCGGCGCCGGTGCGCGTCAAGCAGCGGATGCCAGCGCACAACTTGGATCTCCGCAATTTCCACCTCAAATGATGACATTTGCGACGGAATTTCAAACCCGCGCCGGGATTTCAGACCCGGTGCGCCACGTCGCACGGCCGCCCCCCCTCCGAGGCGGGGGGCGAGGGGCGGCGGGCCCGGGGCCGCTCCTGCTCCTCCCCCGGCACGGCTTCATCCACGTTTGCAAGTTTCCAGCGGCGGGAGGAGGAGCCGGGGGGGCCGGGCGGCGCTGGGCGGGCGGGAGGGAAGCGGCTGGCGTCCGTCCCGCCTGCGCTCGCCGCCGGAGCCGCGGCGCCGTGCCGCTGCCGCCCTCCCGCCCTCCGTCCGTCCCGCCATGGCGGGGCCGGCGGCCGCGCGGCGGCGGGGCGCGGGCTGCGGCGCGCTGCTGGTGCTGCCGGCGCTGCTGGTGAGCTGGGCCGCCTGCCAGGCCCCGCCGGTGCCCGCGGCCGCTCAGCCGCCCCTCGACGGCACCGACCTCCGCGTCGAGCGCCGCTTCGTGCCCGAGAGCTGCCCGCGGACCGTCAAGCCCGGAGACTTCGTGCGCTACCACTACCTGGGCGCCTTCCCCGACGGCACCCGCTTCGACTCCAGGTCTGGCCGGCTGTGCAGCCCTCGCCCCGGGTTTATACTTGCAACCCTTCCCCCGGGGTTGAGATCGTATGAGGGTGCTCTTTGGGGAGAGGAGGGGAGGACAGCGAGCAGGACTGTCCCCACGAGCGTGTTTTGGTGTTCGGTGATGGTGGCGCCGGGAGGGGGCCGTGGTTGAGGTTCGGTTTGGGTCCCATGAGCCCTTTTGGGGTGGCTGGTTGGAAGCAAGTCGGTGGCGAGCTGAGCAGTGCCCGACAAGAGAGAGCGCAGGGCATACAGACCACCGTAGGAAGAGGTATTGGAAACACGAAAGGGCGAAGAGCTGGGGAGTGACGGCTGGGGCTGAGATCTCTGCGGTGGCTGGCTCCAGTTCACAGCAGTTTGTGTGCCCCGATGGATCCCCACCAGGTGCTTCCAGCTGTGTTCGCAAGGCACTGACAGGGAGCTTTCTGCCCCGAGACAGAAGACTTGAGGACATTCAGTTAGTCTGGTAGACAGGAGCGTATATCATATCACAGTCTCTCTCAGTGTCATCAATTGCTTGCCTGTTTCTGTCCCTGTGTTTCCTACGCCCTCCTCAAGGCTTGAACCTCCTCGAATGCAAACGTTTCTGAATCGTCATCTTTGCCAGAAGTGCAAGAATCATCAGGCTTTGCTTACACAGAACTTTTTGGATGTTACCCTTGAGTAAACGTGGCCTATGTACAGTGAAGTGCCTGGGCACTTCCTTGCTGTTATTTTGGGATCAGGGAGCCTAAATAGTGGGATCAGGAGATTGTGAGGGATGCTGATGCTGCTGACAGCTTATTTGTTTTTCCTTGCCTCGGTCATTGCTGCTGATCAAAGCATTACTCAGAAAGAGAAAACAAAACATATTTTCACTAATCCTGGTAATCTTCCTTGTGCTTCAAGGACAATCTGTAGCCTCAGGGCTACTGTCCTTCAGAGTAAGCTCAGCTCTGGAGCTGCCTGCCCTTCAGTGCGCTGGTACTGCCACTTCAGCAGCGCTCCTTCAGATAAAGCGCGGGATGCGGTTCAGCTGGCGTTGCTGCAGCTGCAGGGAGAAGGCACAGTAAGACACTGAATCCATTGGCAACAGGCAACCTTGGAAAATAAGTCTTAGCTGCAGATGTGAGGATGCTCAAAGGCAGCATCCTCACGGCTCCTTTCAGCAGTATGTGACCGTTGGAAAAGCAGCCACGTGTTCAGAAATGTGTTTCTGATTTCAACAGATCGGTTCTGAGGCTCGTTCATACGCCAGGTCGTACCTGCAGGTTTCTGCACTGAGGCAGGGCATTTGGAGAGCCTTCCCAGGGGCTGGTTCTCTTGTTCTGTGTTATTTAGCTCTAGATTATTTGGGGCAGGAACAAGCTGTGTAGAACTGTACAGGCTTAATCTCTTTGGGTCCCCTAAATCTCAGATTGTAAATGATAACGACAATAGTCTAATCTCACTTGAGTGGATGTGTGGCCATCTCATTTCAAAAGGATGCAAAAAGTCAGGGTTGGTCAGTTCCTAATTCTTTTCCTAGATGTCAGCTCGTGCTGACAAACATTTTTGTTATTTGCTTAGTGTGGTCTGCTTTTTAAGGTTGATGGTGGCGATGTATCATGTTAAGACAATAGAAAGGGAGGAGATTTTTGTGTTCTGTATATTAATGGGAGATGTATTTTGAAGTATTTGTCATAAACTCTTTAGTGTTCCCTGAATACAAGTTATTCAGTCAATTTATACCACAATTAGCCAGTTAGAAAGCCCATTTTTCTACTTGTTAGAGTTGTTACTTGTTTCTTTTATTTCCTTCAGTTTATCAAAGCACTTTCCAGCATCAGTTTTGTCAGTCACTGCTATGAAATGGGCCTAGAAAATACTCCCTGTTTTGAGCTAAGGGCCTTTTCAACTTTGCTTCTCCAGCTGCTGAGAATGTTCTTGAGGTGTAAAGCTCTTTTTCTGTATTTCCAAGTAGAAAGTAGTGATACAGCTCCTCTTGTTAACAGGCTGTTGACAGTCTTAGTAATCATGACTGTGCCACATAAGCTAATTGATACGTTGATAACAAAATGTTGAATGCACCTCTTTCTTTGTTTTCTGTCCCTCCTGTCAGTATTTGTATTTCCGTGGCCATGAAATGACTTGCCTTTTGAAGTCTGAACTTAGTTGCCTAGTCTCATCTGCTGTGAGTTTGGTTAATTCCTCTGATAGACACTAATTTTGCTTAGTTTGAAGGAATTTGCAAGCTGGGGCCTGCAAAGCTGCATGATCCGCTCACAACTTCTCTCTTTTCTCCCCTTAGCATCAACGTTTTCTTATTTTCTAGGTTTATAATGGGCATAAAATGCTTTTCTGTTTAAAGTCCATTCCAAGTGTTGTCAAACTTTGTCAATTGCTACAAAATATCACTTTTGGGGGTTTCTTAGAATCTGCTATGTTACTAGTCTTACTGTCTTAATTATGTTTTTGTGTGTGTGTCATAGAATTTGTCAGGAGCTAATTTAAATGTGACATCCCTGCCTGGCAATAGGAATGTTTGTGAGACCGACAGTGAATAGTCTGTACAGAGAGTTGTCAATTTTAAGGTAAATATTTGCCAGGAAAGAAAAAACATATGATGGAGTAAACAGAGAGATCACTGAGTAAAACATTGGAGGGATTGGAGGCTCAGGGACTGTTAGGAGGCTCAGTTTGGTGTGGAAGTGATGTGTACAGCCTGGGAAGGAAAGTTTGACATCATTTCCCCAGCGATATCTATCTGGCTGCTTTCCAGAGTATTTTAGTAAGCAAAGAGGCATTAGCTGTTTTAAAATGTATTCTTTCCAGTGCTGCTTCTGATCTGGGGGGAGGGAAAAAAGAAGAGAAAGTCTTTTAAATTATAAAAGGAATTTGAGAAAACGGAAGCAGTAAAAGCTTAAAAATAGGCACGAAGCCTCTGGAATGTTTCCTGCCGTGTGTTTATACATCCCAGCAGCAGCTCAGGCACAGCCAAATGAGGGCATTGTGTGGATTTAAGGTGGCCAAACTAACCACGGAAGCTGGTGTTAGTTTTCTGCAGTGGTAACGCTGCTGCTGCCTGGGGAAAGCTTGGTCATCGTTTAAGCATCGTTTCTTTGATGTTCGTGTGTTATCAGAGTGGAGGATGTAGCCAGCTGTCTTGATTCCTGAAGTCTGCCAAACTTTACTGTTTAAAGCACATCTATATTTTTTGCTGTTTAAATCTTAATGACATGAGTGCTGGGAACTTGGAGAAGAGAATAAGTAACCAGTTGGAGAAAGTAAATAACCGATTGGCAAACCCCACAGCTTTTAATGAAGAAGGCATCACTTTCCCTTTCCTCTTCCCCCACAGAGAATCTCCAACTATGATGTCTCATACACGTTCTAAGGCTTATTGACATTGTGTGATATGTTTGTGGTATGACCAGTGTGCTGAGGTCCTACTGTGGGAGCAGCCATCCGTTCAGCCCTTGTAGCAGTGTTTCGTTTTTCTTCCTCATCTGTCATTTTCCAGTGCTGCTTCAAGCATTAGTGTGTAAATAAGGCATTTGTAGAGAGGGACTTTGGGTGCCTGTAATGTGCATTTCACACTGCTTGAATGCATTTCAGAGAGCACTGGTGAGCAGTGAACAGAAGGAGAGATGAGGAATATTTGGCCTTGCCCCTCCTCTTGGCAGCTGTCTTGCAATAAAGTTACGTTACCAGGGTGAGGGGGAGACGAGGTGCAGTTAACTCTCCAAACAATAGTGAGAAGATGGATAAATGAACCAGTAACCACTAACTCTTCCCCCTTCAGCTACGACAGGGGATCCACGTTCAACGTGTTTGTGGGAAAAGGGCAGCTGATTGCTGGGATGGACAAAGCTCTGATCGGCATGTGCGTGAATGAGCGGCGGTTCGTGAAAATCCCCCCCAAGCTCGCCTACGGAAGCGAAGGCGTCTGTAAGTGCAGCACTGGGCCCTCAGTTGCTGCTGGTGTGAGTAATTCAGCAGAGAGGATGGGGAGTGGAGTCACAGAAGGGCAGAAACTGCGAGTAGTGCATTTTGGAGAGGTTCTGCCCTGCTCAGGAGTGTTTGTTAATCCTGGAGCTGAGCTAATGGCTCCAGGCTCCCTTGGAAGGAAAAGCTGTTGACTGTGAGGACCTTGAGCAAACAAACCTTGCCACTGAAGTTAACTATTTATTTATACCTACCTCCCTGTTAAATAGTTATTGTGTTTTGGTATTGTGCTGCTCAAGTGCCAAAAGCAGCTTTGCTCTGCAGGCTCCGAGGTAATGAGTGCTAAATCAAGAGCAATTTGCCTGATGGACTTAATTGGTAACAGTTCACATTGCCAGATTCTCCCCTGCCTACGTAGCTCCAACAATGACATGGGGACAGGGGAATATGAGCACAGAGGAGTAAGTTCTACACAGAACCATAGAATAGTGGGGGTTGGAAGGGACCTTTAAGGATCACCCAGTCCAATCCCCTGCTGAAGCAAGTTCACCTCTGTCAGGCCACACAGAAATGTGTCCAGGCAGGTTTGGAAACCTCCAGAGAAGGAGCCTCCACACCCTCTCTGGGCAGCCTGTGCCAGGGCTCCCTCACCTCAACACTAAAGAATTTTTTCCTTATGTTTAAGTGGAACATTTCAGTGTCCTAATTTATGCCCATTACCTCCTGTCCTGTCACTGGAGACAACAAGAAAAGCTCCGCCATCATGGGTTTTATTTAGGGAATGTGTAGATGGGATCCCTTGTCAATGATGTCACGTAGAAAATGGGAACTAAAGCGCACTGTGCTGTTTTTTTTGCAGCTGGTGTCATACCCCCCAATGCTGTGCTCCATTTCGACGTGCTCCTGATAGATCTTTGGAACTTGGAGGATGAAGTGCAGGTTCAGACTTACTTCAAACCTGAGAAGTGTCCTCGGACAGTCCAGGTGTCTGACTTTGTACGGTACCATTACAATGGAACGTTCTTAGATGGGACCCTGTTTGATTCAAGGTATGCGGCTGCTTTGTGTGTCTTTCTGTATTTTAATTGGTGTCTGATGTCACTTTAAACCAGCACTTCCTCCCCCTTCACTGCTATAACAGTTACTGCCGATTGCCCAGGAAGACAAGAATGGGACGCTAGCATCGTCTGTCAGTAATTGATTAAGGGACTACAGAACAGCAGTCCTGACTCAAACCAATAAAACAGTACATTATTTCTGCATGAGTTTACCAGCACAGTTCCTTTCAGTTTTAAAATTTCTCTCCCTATCTCTTTATTATTATTTATTGCAGTTAGTGAAGAATTTTATAACCCCTGCAGCATAGCTGTTCCAGTCAGAGACAAGCTTTGTAAACTAAGCGGAGTTCGTACTGAAATCAAGCTGCTAATACTTTCATACTGAGGTTTTAAGTTCTTGGTATTGTCACAGTAAGTTTACTTCATTGAAGTTCAGTGGAAATTGATGCTTTAATAACAGCTGCCATTAAGTTTGTGAGCCACTTTTCAGAACCTTTTAGGTTCCTGAAATAGGAAAGTGCTCTGGAACACACTCACCAGCCAGCTTGGTAAAACTGGGAGCAGTATTTTTGGAGTCCCAAGTTGTGAGTTACACTGTGCATAGCACATGGCTTGTAAAAATCAGAATGACAGAATTGTTTCAGCTGGAATAGACCTTTAAGCTCATCAAGTCCAGCCTTTGTTCCAGCTCGATTGGCCACTAGACCATTTCCCAACAGCCTCTGAAGCCCCTCCAGGGACAGTGACTCCAGCACCTCCCTGGGCAGCTGTTCCAATGCCTGACAACCCTTTCAGGAAAGAAATTCCTCCTCAGATCCAGCCTGAGCCTTCCCTGGCACAACTTGAGGCTTTCCTCTTGTTCTATTGCTTGTTACTATGGGGAACAGACCGATCCCAGCCTCACTACAGCTTCCTTTCAGGTAGTTGTAGAGAGTGAGAAGGTTTTTCCTGAGCTGCCTTTTCTCCAGGCTAAACAGCCCCAAATCCCTCAGCTGTTCCTCATATGAGATGTGCTCCAAATCCTTTACCAGCTTGGTAGCCCACCTCTGGATCCTCTCCAGCACCTCCATGTCCTTCGTGTAGAGAGGGACCCAAAACTGGACACAGTATTTGAGGTGCAGCCTCACCAAAGCCGAGTACAGGGCAATGATCAGCTCCCTGCTCCTGCTGACAACACTGTTCCTGAACCAGGCCAGGATGCCATTGGCCTTCTTGGCCACCTGGGCATGCTGCTGGCTCATGTTCAGCTGCTGTCACCCAACACTCCCAGGTCCCTCTGTGCCTGGCAGCTTTCCAGCCACTCCTCCCCAAGCCTGGGGTTGTTGTGGCCCAAGTGCGGAATCTGGCACTTGGCCTTATTGAAACTCATGGCACTGGCCTTGGCCCAGCCATCCAGCCTGTGTAGATCTCTCTGTAAAGCGTCCCCACCCTTAAGCAGATGGACACTTCCACCCAGTTTGGTATCATTGGCAAACTTACTCAGGGTGCACTCTATCCCCTCAGCCAGATCCTTAATGAAGATGTGTTGTGGTTTTGTCCAGCTGGAGACAAAGAGCCACAAGGGTGCTCGCTCACTCCTCCCCTTCCCGGCCGAGCGGGGAGGGGAACCAGAGAAAAAGGGGAAAAAACCTGCGTAGGTTGAAATAAGAACAGTTTAATAGAATGCCAATAAGAAGAAACAAGTTCAGGAAAAACAGTTATAAGAGTAAATGAGGGGATGTACAAAAGGAATGGTGCGTGCCGCAGCTGCTCACTACCCGGGACCCAACACAACTGCTACTGACCAGCAGCCGAGCTCGCGGTTCCGCAGCGCTGCCCCCGACTAGCTCCCTGCCTATATGTACTGGGCATGATGTCAGTATGGTATCAAATACCTGTTGTCCAGCCTGGGTCAGCTGCCCATGCTGTGCCCCTTCCTACTTCCTCATCAAAGTTAACCCTATCCTAGCCCAAACCAGGACAAGATGTTAAACAGAGTGGCCCCAGTACTGAGCCTTGGGGGACACCACTCGTGACCAGCTACCAACTGCATTTCGCTCCATTGACAACAACTCTTTGGACCCGACCATTTAACCAGTTTCTCACCCAGGAAAGTGTCGGCCCATCCAAGCCAAGAACAGCCAATTTCTCTAAGAGAATGCTGTGGGAAACAGTGTCAAAGGCCTTACTACAGTCAACAAAGACAACATCCACAGCCTTTTCTTCATCCAACAAGCAGGTCACCCTGTCATAGGAGATCAGGTTTGTTAAACAGGACCTGCCCTTGACAAACCTATGCTGACTGGGCCTGATGACCTGGTTGTCCTGCATGTGCTGCATAATAGAACTTAGGATGATCTGCTCCATCAAGCTTCCTGGGCACTGAAGTCAAACTGACAGGCCTGCAATTTCCTGGATCATCCTTCTGTCCTTTCTTACATATGGGTGTTACATTGGCTGACTTCCAATCAGATGGGACTTCCCCAGTCAGCCAGGACAGCTGATAAATGGTGGACAATTAATATTGTTCTTTCCTGTGGTTGTCTGACATTTCATTGGGGTTTTTTTTGAGGTTTTATTTTCCTTCTTTTTGTTTGTTTTTCATTCTGTAGCCACAATCGGATGCGAACTTACGACACTTACGTGGGAATTGGATGGCTGATTGCTGGCATGGACCAGGGTCTCTTGGGAATGTGCGTGGGCGAGAAGCGCATTATCACAATACCACCTTTCCTGGCCTATGGGGAAGAAGGAGATGGTAAAAGTGTCTTCATTTAGTTACATATTTAATTCAAATAATCCATATTTTTTAAACAAACTTGTACTTTATGTGTCTTAAATATATGGGCGGCATCACAACCTGTTTCAGGCAATGAGGTGGCAAGAGAAGTTCAAACTGTATTATGTACAGGATTGGACTGACTAGAAAGTACAAGGGGTTTGATTTTATTTAAACTTAAACAGTAAGTTGCTAAACAGACATGTTGTTGGTACAATTGTAATTGTTATCTACTGAAATTGTATTTCATTCAGAGGATGTAACCTGTGACTGATATCTAGGGGCTGCAAGAGCTTGAAGTCAGGTGGCTGTGTGATTCTTTCAATGACTGCCACAGAGAGCAGCAGACCTTTGAAAGGAGAATGTATTTTTAATTCCAGTTTTGTTCTCTTTTGAGTTTTTTTTGCAACCAATGCCCCAGTAATAACTAAAAGATGGAGTAATTGTCCCCAGGGACTGTGTGCAGCCTGCCAGTCATACACAGGAGTCCCCATGTGACATGAGGGGGCAGTAAGGTATAGTTTGGGACTCTTCCTTAAATTCTTACTCTAATGTTTAAGGATGTGTCTGTGGTGTTTGAGGTTTCATACCCCTTCTGTGGCTTCATTAACTGATAGCCATCTCCAGGGATAACAAACCTTGGTGGAGTTAATGTTTGCCGAGTTCGTCAGCTCAGTGACTCTCAGTCAAGGCCCCACACTATGATATGTGTGTTGATGGAATGGTACTTTTTCAGGGAGATTACTCAATTTACCCTTCTTTGACTTCCATCACATGGTCTCCTGGTTTGATATCAACAGGATGGGAAGAGTCCATCTGCCAAATTTGTCTCCTAATGGTTATTTTAGGCAGCTTTGTGAAGTGCGTAGGAAATGGCAGTGGCCTGAGCCATGCAGCTCAGATGGAGCTGGTGTACATTGATGCAGATGAGTGTTGCTGAGGAGGCTGTTGTTTTCAGTGAGGCAGTGCCATCACAGCAGGAACTGAATGAAGTCATCTGAGTTGGAGAAGTGAGTGACAAACCCACACGTGGAACAAGAAGTGACTGACTAGAAGCAGATGACGCTGATTTATCCTGGGAGGGGAGGTGCTTGGTATTTGGCAGCAGGTTACTTTACTTCGACACTTTTAAGCTCCTTCTAGAACACCTGCTATTTCTCAGCCGCCTTCTGCTCTAACACTTTTGTAGGTAAGGAGATCCCTGGGCAAGCTTCCCTCGTCTTTGATGTGGTTTTGCTAGATCTCCATAACCCCAAAGATGGTATTGCCATTGAGAACCAGCAGGTGCCTGAGTCCTGTGAGCGGAGAAGCCAGACAGGAGACTTCCTCCGGTACCACTACAATGGCACACTCCTGGACGGCACGTTGTTTGATTCCAGGTAATCACACCATTCAGCCCTACAGATCCCATTTCCCGTTTGACTCATCTGTTTTGTCCATAATACACCCAAATATGGTTCTTTTGCTTTTCCTTCCTTTCTGAGATTTTTGAGTGGAGAAAATTCGTAATAGAAAACTTTTGGATGTGGACAGGAAGAGACCAACTGTGTGTCCTGACAGGATCACGGCTGCCATCTAGGGGTGGGGATCCACCTGGTGAAGCTGTGGATGCCCTAGAGACCTTAGATGTGCCTAGCTGTGGATGCCTTAGACGTGCCTAGCTAGAGATTCTCTGCCCCATAGTTTTATCTGCCGAATATGTAATACTACTGAAGAGAGAGAAAATAAATCTGATTCCATTTTAAGTCCTGTGAACTCTGAGCCACTGTGCTAGTGGCTACTTTGAAGCTAATCTCAAGAGAGTCTGTCCATTTTGTACTTGAAAACTATTTACATTTTGAAGGCTCATGTCTTTCAAGACTGAATTCAGCAATGGTGTTTCCATGATAAATGAGGAGGGATTGCTGTCACATCAAATCCAAAGCTCTCACAAGCATTATGTGCAGACTTACATGATGAATAAATACCCTTCTTTTCACTTTTGTTTGCTGTTTAATGAGCAGTACTTTACTCTCCCACTCCAGCTTTCAGAACAGCTGGCACAAGTAGATAAAGAGAATTGAAAACAAGCCACTGTAAAATGTTTTATGAAATAAAGTCATGGAAAAATGTGCTCCTACAGCTGCTGCAAGCTGAAGATCAGGATCAGTTTGCAAACAAGAGCTGTGCAGTGTATGTCACGTGTGCTACTTCCAGGAGAAGGCAGGGAATTGTATCTCCTGCAATAGAATTGAGGTGCAGTGAGGTTCAGGATCAACCCTCACCTTCCTGTTCAGCTGCCCACCTTGCCCAGGAGGATGGAGAGCAGGAGACTGCATCAGCAGCCATCACTGTAGACTTTAATTTACAGCTTATGAAAACTTGTATGTTAAGAACTCAGAGCTTATCCACAGTACACTTGCCCAGAATCCCTCTTTTCTGATATGTAAATGGGTATTGTCTGTACTAACTAAAGAACTTTTGAAAATGGCTGTAGTATTTATATCAGGGTGGTTGTCAATAAATAGTAAGAACTGCTTTGTAGACAGCAGCCTCTACATCACTCTCAAGTGCTGACGGTTGTTAGAGGGCTTATTCATTAAGGATGTCGTATTCTGGCTTCCTGTAGCATTTACAGCTGCTGCAAGCTGAAGGACAGGATCAGTTTGCAAACCAGAGCTGAGCAGTATGTCGTGTGTGCTACTACATGTTCAATATTGCCCCCTCAAAGGGTCAATGTTGAGCAAGTACCTAAACAGAGCAACTAACAATAGTTATTGAAAGCCTTGGAATTGTCCAGGAAAGAAATGCCTCCCTAGTGCAAGGAGCATGCCAAAAGCACTGTGAAGGGCTGGGGTCGAGAGCTCTGATAATCTTTGCTTTCATTTTGTTTTGTTTTGTTTTCCTGTGCAATATTCAGCTGCAGAACTGTCCCTGGGCAGCTCAGCCAGGGCTGTCTGGGCTCAGAGCAGTTGAATAAACCTCTGAGTGACACTGGGGTCTGTTCTGGTCTTGCTTTTTTCCCAGAATTACCTCATGAAGATGCAATAAAACCTTTCTGCTTTGTGCTTTCATGTAGCCTACCTTGAAGAAAGGCAGAAGACAGACATATGTTGTAATAAACATGATTTGTTGTTGTAGGCTTGTTTTATTCTGGCATTAGGTGTTGAAGCAGATCCTTCAACCTGTGTGGAAGTGATTGGCATAGTTTGGAAGGGAGTGATAGTACTGATACTGTTTTGTTGCTGTGACTCATTTTAATGCCGTTCATCCCAGGAGAACCTTCTACTGCTCCTTGTAGTAGTTGAACTACATAGCTGTGGTTGCACAGTGAGATAGTCTGAAGGGTGTCTCTTGAAAACGAGTGTAAACTACATCTAGTTGATAAGCACTTATTAAACGCAGGGCAGAGGAAGGTTTAAAGGAGAAACCCCATTTTTTTCAGTGACTTGTCAAAGCATGCTTTCTGTTTAGTCTGAAATACATAAGTGAAGGTTTCTTTCAAGATACAGTAAAAATCCATTTGCAAATAAGCTGTTCCCTAGCCAGGGTCCCAGCACAAATGCCGACTGCTGAAACTTGGTGGCCTAGATTCGTTGAACGCGGTGGTTGCATTGAGCCTCTCTGGTGCTTTGACCTTAACTGGATTAAGAATGGTGCTTGCAGGCCTGTTGCAAGTGTCTGTGTTTTCTCCAGTACCCCTGACACTGCTAAAATGCAGATATTTTCCACAGCTACTCACGAAATCGTACCTATGACACCTATGTTGGGAAAGGTTACGTGATTGCTGGAATGGATGAAGGTTTGCTGGGTGTGTGCACTGGTGAAAAAAGAAGAATAATAATCCCCCCTCACCTTGGATACGGGGAAGAAGGAAGAGGTGAGCTGGACTTTCCATTCTACTCTTCTGTAATGAATGATGTTTGGCACATCTGTGCGGAGTCCCATGCTTTTGGCAATTGAAAGGCTCCTGAATGAGTTCCTTGTTTTGTGGGTGTGCAACTGAACAGGATTACACCCAGAATCTGCAAAATTATTTTAATTAGCTAGGTAGGTAGGACAGAAGGAATGCAGAGCCAACCTCACACGTAATTGGGGACCTGAAATGATTTGGATCATCAGAGTTTCAGCCAGACTGGTACTTGTTGACCTGAACTCATCAGACAGACTGGTATGTGGATGCCAGGAGCTCTGAAGTGTGAGATCTTCATTGCAGTGTCTTAACAAGCTCTGTGTGCTGAAGGAATTCACTGGGTGAAGTTTTCTTCTCCATTCCTTCCACAGCCACAGGTTTTGTGGACCCCTGAGCCCCCTCTGGAAATGGTGGATGCAAGTAACAGTGAAATATCTGTGTGTTTGTAATGTACAATGAACATTCCTTTGGGAAAAACTCCCTGATGCCTAAAATGATTGCTGTGAGGGGCTGAGTATGATAACCCTGCTACCTGGTTGCTGTCTTAGAGCTGGTGTTCCAAAAGGTACTTCCTGGGCTGCTCTTTGGAAGTACCTTTGAGGAGAAGCCTGTCTTCAGGAATGCAAATTCTATGCTGTTGATTTGGGAATTGGACTTTGTAGCAGCAAAACCCATTTGTGGGTCTGGATGTGTCGCTCTGTCCTGCTCATGCAATTGCACATGGTCCTGGGGAGAAGGGAGAGGAGTTTCTTGCTATCAGGACATCTTAAGGAAAGGCAGCATTTAGACATGGCATTCCTTGAAGCATGAGAAGTTCTACGAGAATGTTGATGATCAATAGTGAATTGGTGCATGAAACACAAATCAGTTACTTAGGGTGGTCACAGGAAATACATGGATATTGCTTCATTTCAGTGTAATGTTCAGAATAATAGAGATCTTGTACCTTCCCTGTTGAACTGAGTGTGTATTTAGTGCTTTTTCCCCAGTTCTTTCCTTGCATCTGCTGCACACAGAGGAGATTTAATCCTTGAATTCTGAATGGGAAGAGCAAAATGACTCAATAGCAGACACAGTGGGAGTACATATTCCTACAGGGTGCAGTACCAGGGCACCATAAGCTTGTTTGGGTACCACTTCTTTTTCTACTCCCCTGATTTGGTTTGTATTTAGGAAAGATTCCAGGGTCTGCAGTGCTGGTGTTTGACATCCACGTGGTTGACTTCCACAACCCCTCGGATTCTGTCAGCATTACTGTTAACTACAAACCTTCCAACTGCACCGTGCTGAGTAAGAAGGGAGATTACTTGAAGTACCACTACAACGCTTCACTCCTGGATGGCACTTTGCTGGACTCGACGTAAGTGTATCACCTGGTAAAGGAAATATCCCTGGCAGCTGTGACAGCAGCATGAATTATCTGCAAAGTGGGCTGGCAGGGACTAAAGGATTTTAAAGTAAAAAATTGTCAACAGCAAACTAAGCATGAGCCAGCAATGTGCCCTCGTGGCCAAGAAGGCCAATGGCATCCTGGGATGCATCAAAAAGAGTGTGGCCACACATGGGTGCCAGTTTTCCTGTATTGTAGCCTTGTGGTAAGTGTCAGCATGGAGACACTATCAGAGGGCTCCTAATGTTTCTCTTCCTCCTTCCTGTTGACAGTAGGCTTAAGAGGGAAACAAGAGGTTGCTGCAGTCTGTCTCACACAGAACTAAAGTGAGCTCACCACACTGCCTGCTGCAGCTACAGGGATTCTCCTGCTAGCTGTCTTCTGCCTTCATCTTTTGGATAGCTCAAGTCACCTAAAGAATATTTTATTTTTGGAAGGGAATTTGAGGAAAAGTTACTTTTAAACAGCTTTTAATTAACATAGGAGGCAGCTCATTGCTTTCACAGGGTGCACTGTAGCCTGCAGAGCTGGAAAGGTGGCTGGCACTGAAGCACATGACGTGATGCTGTCAGCAAGTAACGTGTTTGGATTCAAAACACCTTTCATAGGGCAGGAATGCTCAGCTCCCAGTTTGCAGCGGGAGCTGTGGGATGTGGAGACTGTTTTACTCAATGGAGTTTGTAGAGAATCAAAGATCACAAATCACATGCTCCTGATTTTAAGGCTGACCTCCTAAGCCACTGAATTGTTTTCTTTCCAAATAATACTCTTGTACCAGCATGTCCCACAGTAGTATGGCCAAGCCAAACAACCAAAGGAAGGAGACTGACAGAGAAAAGGGTCCTGCTGTTGTGGCACACACTGAGTAAAAAGTCTTAATGCTTTTAGAATCACAGCACATGTCTAAATTTGGAGCTTTTAGCTCATTCTGGGGCTGTTTAGTCTGGAGGAGATTGTGGGGAGATCTTATTAACATTTATAAGTAGCTAAAGGGTGAGTGTCAGGAGGTTGGGACATCCCTTTTTTCTATAGTAGATAGTAACAGGACAAGGGGTAATGGGATGAAGCTGGAACACAAAAAGTTACACTTAAACAGAAGAAAAAACTATTTCACCATAAGGGTGAGGGAGCCCTGGCACAGGCTGCCCAGAGGGGTTGTGGAGGCTCCTTCCTTGGAGGTCTTCAAGACCCACCTGGACATGTTCCTATGTGACCTGGTCTAGGTGAAACTGCTTCTGCAGGGGAGTTGGACTAGATGATCTCTCCAACCCCTACCATTCTATGATTCTATGATCATTACTGATTTTAGAAACAGAGCCACCAGCAACAAGGTACAGATCAAAATCTCGCATGGTGAAGTAGCCACAGCAGTAGTAGACTTCTGAGCTGTCTCATTTAAGTGACTGCTACATTGGAGTGACTGATTTCATTAAAGGGATGGCTGAGCCATGTGAATGGACCCAGATCCTTTTAGGGTGGTAGTTCTGGGACAAACGTGCATCTGGAATTTTTACATCTGCTAAAAAGTCCAACTCTGTTATGTGAAAGGCAAAAGCCCTTATTTCGAGATAAAACACTTTGGGGAGTTAATTATCAGGATTAGTGATTTTAGTAGGTTTTAATTCAAGAAGCCTATAATTTCAGTACCAGAAGACTTGTCAACAGTAGAGAAACTTCTCTTTGGTTTTGGCTGTAACTTGCTACCTTGAGAACAACAACTTCAGGTAACTGCTTGGTAGAACAGAGCATTGGGCATGAAGTTAATTTTTGGCTATCACAGGGCACTAACTAGAAACTGCTATTTCTGGTGTAATTTTGAACAACAGAAGTTCTCTATTTTCTTTTCTTCCTCTCCAGACACAGCCTTGGCAAGACCTACAACATAGTTCTGGGATCTGGACAGGTGGTGGTGGGGATGGACATAGGCCTTCAAGACATGTGTGTCGGGGAGCGACGGACAGTCGTTATTCCACCTCATCTTGGTTACGGAGAGGACGGAGTTGGTAAGTGAATGAAACCTCTTGCTCATCCACTTGGCATCTCCTGAGTAACTGAAACACAAGCATGTGTGTTTCATTCCTTGCAGTGTGTTGGGGCATAAAGCGAGTCTCTCTTTTGAGACTTGAGAATGGGACTTTTGTCATTTCATTATTTCAGCCAACCCTTCCCATTCCCCAGTGGAATGAACAGACCGTCTGTGTTTGCACTCACACTGTGGCTGAGAGGAAGGGAACACGGGCTCTCAGTAGTGTTGCTTTGACAAAGCAGAAAGCTCCAGATGTTCTGGTGTTGCAGAGGGAGGTAAACTCTGATAGGAACTGGGTGCTCATGCTTGGATGTGAGATGTGGTATTTGGGGAGCAAAGCTGAAGGGGACTGTTCAGCACTAATGTGTTAGAAAACTCAAAGAAAACTCAATTCCCAAACTGCATAAACTGGATGTAAGATGTGGAAGAGTGTATCAGTGCTCTTGAAACCTCAACACCATAATTTTTAAGGCAGTTTGCTCTGTTTTAGAGCACTGAGGCTTATCAGGGACAACAGTAATAAAAAGAATAATATAGAGGTGACGAGGACTTTCCAGTCTCAGTGTGTGTGGTTGTTATTGCTGTTCTGAGTTAAAAGGCTGGAGGGAAAGGAAAGGAGACTGTCAGGAGATCACAAAGATAACAAGCTCTGATAGCTGTAGAAAAGTTGCTGTGTTCTTTGAATGTCTCTCCAGAGTCTGAATTGTATAAAGACTGTCTAACAGCCCCCCTGTGCCAAGCTTAATCGAGAATGAATTTGTGCTAAGAGATAAAGGAGTGTTTTCACTAATTGTCTTCCATGAAAAATCATGAGTATTTGCTGCTGGACAGAAGCTCCTTTTTCAAGGGTCAATTAAACTCCTTCTGTGTTTCATGGAGGTGACATCCCAAGCTGTTGCAACACTGCTGAGTCTGTCAGTAGCACCTTGATACACAGTGTATCAAGGTGAGATGAAGGAAACTTGATTAATTCCCGTGGCCTTACCTATATGCAAGAAATGGATGCAGTTGTGTTATGAAAGCTTCCTTTAAGCTTTGATCTCCTCTGCTGAGTTGGTGGGCTTGGGATCACAGTATAAAAGCACTTTTTGGAGCAGGAAGAGAAATTTAATTATGGTCTAAAAGGAAATATCCCTTTCAGTGCTCCCCTTTGCCCTTTGTTGTGACAGAAGGAGAAGTGCCCGGTAGCGCTGTGTTGGTATTCGACATCGAACTGCTGGAACTGGTGTCTGGTTTGCCTGAAGGGTACATGTTTGTCTGGAATGGGGAAGTCTCTCCCAATCTTTTTGAAGAAATAGACCAGAATCATGATGGAGAGGTACTTTTGGAGGAGGTAAGCTGAAACAAGGAAAACATTTGCAGTGTTTTTTTCATGCCTCTGTCATCAAGATGTTTTCTCCTATCACCATCGATGCAGATGTTGAAGAATGGGGTCTCTCCTCTTCTCCTTCTTCTTCTGACATGGTATTTGTTGTTGAATTAACAGAAGAATGGGGTCTCTCCTCTTCCCTTCCTCTTCTGACACAGTGGTTGTTGTCAAGTTAACAGGAAGGCAGCATGGCACTTAAAACATGGTTATTCAGCTTTAGAGATAGGACCAAAAAGAAAAACAGGAAGAGAAGAATGGCCACACTACTTAAGATCACTTACTATTGTGGTCTCCTTGGTCAGCAACAGGCACTTAGGGCACAAGTGTAAGGGGTCAGAGTTAGTGTTCAAGGCTCCTTTGCTGTATCAGCCTTCTCAGTGTCCGTTAGTTGGAAGCTTATGGTGAATTCTGGAGCCAAAGCTGAGCCTGCAGCAGTGCATCCAGGAACTGTGTAATCACTTCTGGAGCCTGGATTCCCACAGGTGAATCATGTGCTGTGTGAACAAGTCCATCCCCATGCTTTCTCTTAAAATCTGAAGCATGAGAATGTCACTGGATGCCCTAACTGAAAGCCTTTGCCACACCACCTCTGACCACAGAAACCTCTGTGAGGTTTTCCTCTCTGTTTTCTCTTAACTGAGGAGTTCTGTTATTTTAAGTCTTCTTTGTTACCTCTCTGTCATTGTGTTTGGTGTCCTTCCTCGCTGGAGCAGCACTGCCTACAGCACCCACAGGGCAGCCTGTGGGCTTGTGGAACACTGTCACTGCCTTTGAGCATTTTAACAAGCCAATGGCGTAAAATCAAAATCTTGTTCTCCCTTTTCCTTCTGTCTGTGTTTACCTTCTGCCTTGGCAAAGAGCTTTTAACAGTCTAGAGAATGAGTGAGGTAGGATGTGACTGTTGCTATCCAGATCCTTCTGGTCACCCACCACGGAGGAAAAGGAGGAGCTGAGGAGATATTAGAGGATGATGGCCTAAAAGGTGTAAATGAACAGCACCAGCAGCTCTCCTCATTGAAGCTCATTTAACAAGCAGTGACAGGGACACCACTAATTGGGAAAGCTCTGTTTGATTGTGTACTTTCTGGTTTTGGCAAACCAGTAGGATAACTTTTGTCAGATGCTGCCTTATCACCTTGATCATATGTATCAGGAAAAGGATTTATAGGGAAGACCAACCTTGTGGCCTTACAGCTTTCCCCACTGCAGGGTTAAGTGGAAGGCACAATGCCTTTAATAAATCTCATGGCATCCTGATACTCAGTCTCATTTCTGTGTCTCATGTTTTTTCTTGTGTGTTGTTAAGATGTAGGTGGATGTCTGTTTTACAGTGTCAGCTGCATCAGTGTGCAAAATGGAAGCCCCTCTGTCCATATAGATCTGTTCCTGTGTCACTCTGCTCCAATCATCTTCCCCCTACATTATGAAAAAGAACATTTCTTCATATGGGTGCAGGACCCTCAGGGGTAACTCAGGAGATCCTTGCTGAGCTCCACCTCACGTGCTTGTCCTGACTAGTGCAGTTTAGGTTGTAACCTTTATAGGACAGTAGCAGTGTACTCTTACATACACTGAATAAGCAGTAAAATGTTGAATGGTCAACACCAAATAAGTGCAACTTCTGTAAATATTCTTCAGTTTAAAGTTTTCTCCTGCTTTCTCCTTTCCCTCCACCTAGTTTTCAGACTACATTCAGGCCCAAGTCGATTCTGGCAAGGGGAGACTAGCTCCTGGTTTTGATTTTGAGAAGATCATTAAAAACATGTTCACCAATCAAGATCGAGATGGCAACGGTAAAGTTACTGCTGAGGAGTTCAAGCTTAAAGACCAGGAGGCCAAAGAGGAGCACGATGAACTGTAATGATAAGGAAAAAGAGCCCTGAGCTGACCTGCTGTCGGGAGGTGTGTACTGGAAGGGGTTTTGGTGTTTCTGAGTGGGGAGCATTTGGCTAGATAAATAAATAGATAGCCCCTGTCTGTCTGTAATGGCATGCTGACAGGCTCTTAAAACAGGGAGAGATTCTCAGTTGGAATTCTTGGGTACATTGGAACAAAAGATGGGATGTATAAATGGGTCATTGTGAACCACAAGGGCTGCCTTTACACTAAAGATTCGGAGTTCTCATTGAGCACTGTACAGTCCCATGGATGGGTGGGTGGGTGGGTGGACAGGAGAAAACTCACCAAGTGCTTTTTAAAAAACCTTTTGAACCAGAAAATATCCCCCATGAAAATAACCTGTAAAACTAGTCAGCTGCTGCAGCTGGTTCCTCCAGGAAGGCGTGAACCCTCCTTCCAGTACCCGAACCAGCCCACAGCAGGGTTTGCCAGCAGGAGCACCCACCTGCATGTTGTCATAGCTGTGCCATTGCAACACTGCCACAAGCCATGAACTGAGTGAAACGGGCCTGGAATTGTAACCATGCATGTGCCAGGTTCTTACCTTAGCAAATAAAACTTTGCTGCCATCTGTGTTGTATTTAATGAATGACTTTACCTCTCTCTGGCCTGCTGAAACAGTGTTCCCATCAGCAATTCCCAAACCTTCCCACTTGCAACCTTATTTATATTTTCATTAGACTTTAAATGTTAGTATTAAGGGGTCCAAATACTGTCACAAATACTGGATACAATTGCTTTTGCATTGGGCTTCCATCTCCTCTTTTGGGAATTGTTAGGCTGCAGGGTAAGGACGTAGAGCCATGTCTGGCATGACAAACAAGGAGACGGTGACAGAATCAAGAGACAGCCTTGCCAGTTCACCTCTGCCAACATTCTGGCCCATCCCTGAACATGGGACTGGGCTGGGAAGTGCTCTGTAGGTGATGTGAACTCTCAAGACACCCATCAGATCTCTAAGTGCAGGCAGCTGTTGAGTAGAAAACACTCTAAAAGGACATCGTCTGGAAGGCCACATGACCCCCCCCTCAGTACACGCCACGCAAAGGGCACAAATACCTACCATGAGACACTGTCAGACGAGTAAGAAGGGAGTTGTGTCTCCATTATATGCTTTGTGTCTAGTTTCTTGCTTTTTGTGATCTGTACAGGTGGGCTGTAAGCTCCCCAAGATGCTCTTTTTACAAACTGGTGTTTCAATTGAATGAAAACATTTTGTACCGGTTTTTAATACAGTTGTTAGAGGAAATGCAGTGAAACTTTTTTGAGTTTGATGCCATTAAAAGTTGGATAACTGATGTTTTTTGTTAAATAAAATGTTGATCAACTATTGCTGTTTACGTTTCTCTTTTTACCCCCTACCATTTGGATGACAGGAATGAACTGAACTTTGTGCAGCTCCTCTCACATGCTGCAGGTTTGTCTTGAGTATGGGGTCAATATTGCTATCAATCCTCAGGAAAAATAGTTTAAGCTAAGGCTGTTTAATTCAAAATGGATGAAAACAATAAAACACAAGAAAAGATTTGTATTTTTTTTTTCCATAACTCACACAGGTGAAGTGAGGTTGTTCTTTGGAGGAGTTCCCTAAATTACACATCCTGTATTGCCATCAGCTGTGACAGTTGGGAGGGTAAGGGTTCTCTCAACTGGGGGCTCCAAGGCTCCTGAACAATGAGAAGAAACAGCATTTCATTACCCAGGCTGCTGAAAGCAAACTTATTGGGCTTTGTATCTGATGTTTGCTATTGGAGCACAGGTGAGGTGTCTGAGGACTGGAGAAAGGCCAATGTCACTCCAGTCTTCAGAAAGGAGTGCAGAGAGAGACCTGGGAGTCCTGGTTGATAATCAACTGAGCATGAGCCAGCAATGTGCCCTCGTGGCCAAGAAGGCCAATGGCATCCTGGGATGCACCAAGAAGAGTGTGGCCAGCAGGTTGAGGGAGGTTCTTCTCCCCCTCCCCTCTACCCTGGTGAGGCCTCATCTAGAGTTCTGTGTCCAGTTCTGGGATCCTCATCTCAAAAGCGACAGGGAACTGCTGGAGAGAGTCTAGCAATGGGCTACCAAGATGATCAGGGGACTGGAGCATCTTCCTTATGAGGAAAGGCTGTGGGAACTGGGGCTGTTCAGCCTGGAGGAGACTGAGGGAGGCCACATTAACACCTGTATTTAAAAGACAGATGTCAGGAGAATGGGGCATCACTTTTTTCTGTGGTCTCCAGTGAGAGGGGCAATGGACAAAAGCCGGAACACAAGAAGTTCCATTGAAACCTAAGGAAAAACTTTGATGTTAAGGTGAGGGAGCCCTGGCACAGGCTGCCCAGGGAGAGTGTGGAGCCTCCTTCTCTGGAGGTTTTCAAGACCCACCTGGACGTGTTCCTGTGTGATCTGATCTGGGTGGGACCCGCTTCTGCAGGGGGTTGGACTAGATGATCTTTAAAGGTCCCTTCCAACCCCTACCATTCTATGATATTTTCACTTCATCTGTAGCTCAAAACACACATATATTACAATTAAATACTGGATGGGTCTGGTTTGGGTCAGTGAATACCATGGGTATTGGTGGATGGCAGGTGCAATCCAACAGTCTCTGACTGGAGTGGCTCCTTAGAAGTGTCACCATCATGTGGAAGCAGCTTTCTCAGAAGACTGTGGCACAAAATTTTCTCTTCCATTTTGCTTGGGAGTGGGCTGGTCACTGTGGTTCACCTGTTGTGCTTCTGCTTCTGTGCTACCCAGGTGGATAAGGAGTGAGCCCCAAGTTGATTTGCGTGCTGCCAGAAGTGATCCTCAGTGCAGAACCAGCTTCTCCCTCTGTTCTCATACACACCCCCAAACCTCTTCTACCTCTAAGTTTGAAATAATTTCTTCTCATGCAGAAAGTATCTATTTAGGTCCTTTCTTGCATACTTATTTAGAATAATAGATGATAACTCTTTAAGGGTCATTAATAACTGGATGAAAGCAGATGGTTTTGCTAAAAGAGAGACTCGCAGAAGGCAGGTGCTGTTCTCAGAGGAGGCAGCTGGCTCCTATCAAGCAGCTGGAGGATGAAGGGAAGCTGCCTGCAGGTGGGGTTGGTGACTACCTGCTGGGTTGGCAGAGGCTTCAGGGTTGGTGAGTACCTGTTGGGTTGGCAGAGGCTCCATGGAGAAGAAAGGGAATGCAGCTGTGTGCCCAGAAAAATCCAGGTACTTGTAAGTATTTTTTCCTGTGGGATTTTTTCTGTCTTAATTTGCCAGTGATACTTTCAGCTGTATAACTCTGCCTGTTCCACCTATATTCAGACATTATACTTAAGTCAGATTTTATAGTTGTTGAACTCAAGTATAGGTTTTTTTTTTCTTTGTGAAAATAATGTTTGGACTTCCCTTTAGGCTTCAAAGTGGTACATTTAGCTAGTACTTGCTGCAAGTTTTTGACTGGGTTCAAGACTGTTAGTGGGTATTTGATAGTAAGACATTTGAGCTGGCTGCAACACCCACTTGGAAGAAATTGTTTTAGCTAAATAAAAGTCCCAAACACTTGACTTTGGACATGTGCCACAGACAGAACAGATATTGTTGAGTAGAGGGAAAAAAAATCAGTAACAAATTCACTCAACTTTGCTGCTTATTCCTTGCTTTAAACTTTAGATATACTCTTTTGGCTATAGGAAAATGGTCTGGGAAAAGTATGATACCTTTCTTTCCAAACTGAATCATAAATGGAACAGACTTTTAGGGATGCAAAATGTCTCTGGTTAGAAATTTGAGTTAGACATACTGTGAATTGTATCTTGTTCCTAAGACTGAATGTAGAGTCTGAATAGCAATTAGGAGACTAAGCATTGCTGGAGAAGAGTGGTTTTTCCTGTAGCTGTGGTGTTATTCTATACAGTTAATTTTGTTCCAGGCTTTGCAGAAACAAGTGACAGAATCGATTCTTATTTGTAGCCAAAAGACTAGTGACAAAAAGATGGGATTTTGAAAAAGGGGAGGGTATCTAAAAGTGCATCTTATGTTCTCCCTTAATGATCCCAGAAGCAAGAGTTAGGGCTGATGGTAAGATATGAGATGATGAAAGGGTATTGGTAAGCTGTACAGCACTGTGTGGGATTTTAAAATCAAACCTCCTGGTTCAGCTTGCTCATGTCAGTGACTGCTTTTTTTAGAAAGCTATACGTGTGGCTCTGCAAGCAGTAAATTATTTGGCATGCAGATGCTGTTTGAACAGGAACTGGGTTCTAAGAGATGACTGCAAGGTGTCTGAGTTGCTCTTACATCCTAGCAAAGGTTCATGGCTCTGGCAGCCCCTTAGTGCAGAACCTGACAGGATAGTGATAAAAGGAAAAGAGTGTGCTGGAGCTCTGAACTTCCCTGCCTGCACTGGAAAGGTAAGAATCCTTCTCTTTAAGTGATTGCCAGTGTGGACAGAAGGTTTGGTCCATCAGCTTGAGGGTGGATTGGAAAACCTTCCTTACCTAATGCTTGAGAGATGGTTGATCTGAAATCCTCTGTCAAGGCAGAGTTTTAAGTGCCCATGTGGTTGGGAAACCATTCTGCAATAATTTCTGAATACACTGGGGCTCTAGGCAGCTGATACTTATTTCAGTACCTTGGATTAAGGTGTAGCTGGAGATGTGGTTTGGTAACTGCTTGTAAAGATGGTGCCTAATCCTTTTCCACAGTGCTCTGCATCTGCTTTTCTGTATGGTTTTGGCTGGGTTTTTTTGTTTGTTTTTCAGCTGGAGGTGGGCTGAGTGATGAGGTGCTCATCCCACTGAAGGAGCAATGCTTTACTTCCTGTAGGGCTGGGTGAGGCTGAGGAGAAATGCTAGAGGGAGGATCAATGAGTTTGCATGCAATCCTGAGACAAACTGGTTTGAGACTGTGGGACACTGCTGTCTCTAAGACACACTAAACAGAGAGCAGGATTGCCTCCTTCTCTTTACTGGTTCTGGGATGGCCAGGGACACCCACTATGCTGGTGGCCAGAATGATCCTGTGCCACAGAGCGTGTTGCTGATATATCTCCTGCTGGGGTGCTGTAGTTGTCAGCCACTCTTCACATATGCTAAATTTTATCTGTTACTCCAAAGATAGGCAGTCTGTAAAGAGAAAATTTTGTCCTAGCATAAACTTTGGGTAATTAGCCCCTTGCAAGGGTGGACTGGTTGAGTAAGCAGAGCATCCAGACACCTTGCTGTTTTCCAGAAGGCCTTTTGAATTTCTATTTAGCAGCTACACCAAAATAACCAGTAAGATTGCTTGTTTAAAAAAAAACAGAGAAGACCAAAGCCCAAGAACCACCAACCCTTAACTAACTCCTGCTAAAACCCTGACGTTGGCTCAGCTGGTGTAAATTCTGTAGGTGCCTCAAACCCCAAGTACAGACCATTAAAGAGACTGCATCTGCTGACCTGCCCTGGTAAGGCTGCAGTGTTCCCCTGGGCCCTGCCATGCCCAGTGTGTTGATGTTGTCACGAGACATTATTCTGATCACCCTGAAACCACAGTGGTGGCAGAAGGTGCCAACTTGGAGGCTGCTCCCTCCCATACAGTTTGGCAGTAAGAGCACCCTGCCCAAGGCCAGTAGGGGTCAGGGAGAGGGGCCCCAGGGACCGGGTGTGGAGGTTGGCTCAGTGGCACAGCCCAGCAGGAGAGGAAAGGGAGGAAGTGTACATTGGGGAACATCCCTCCTGTCCCTCCTGGCTGGGTGTTCGGGCTGCCCGTGAGTTTGTCAGCTCCCACTGTGGTGGTTGTGCTCTAATACACTCCCACCTGTGACATCTGGTACAAAGCTGTTCCATCCCTGCTGCTCCACAGGGGTCTGCTGTGCCCAGCCTTTGATCCTTCCCCAGGCAGCCACTCGCCCTATGGCTGCTCCCCACCTCAGCCCTGTGGCTACTGCTCCTCTTCATGTCCCGCTGCTCCCGCACCCGCTCCCACTGGGTTTGTGTGCCTGTGGGACACAGAGAGGGCCAACGGCAGCTCTCCCTGCTGCTGCCAAGCTCCCCCTGTCTTGGCTTTGGCCTGACAGGCTCTTGGCAGCCAGGGCTGTGGTGGCTGCTGCTCGTGTCTTCTCCCATGTTGGGCACTGCCAAGGCTCTCGGCTCTCCAAGGGATTGCAGCCAAGGGACTGTCCTCTCCTCGGTTAGCCTGCAGTTTAAGTGGTTTTCTGCTCAAACAGATGGCCCCTGGAGATCTGGCTGCCCTGGTGCAAGAAGGGAACTACGTGACTGTAGCCCGTGTACAAGGAGGAAATCGTCCCTCAGCCAGGCTTCACCCATGAAGGCACATGCTGGGGTTTTAGAAAGGTTCCCAGCCAGCACAGCGTGCGATGTGGCTATGAAGGATGTTCATGCTACCTCGGGCTCTGCATCTCAAATACAGGGATGATGCAATTTCATTTGACTGCAGAGGTGGGGTAAAGAAGCTCCCCATCCTGCCTTCCTGGATGAGTTCCAGCAGGTGTGGTAACAGACATTGCCTATTTGGGAAAAAGACGTGACTGTTGCTACCAAGTCAGAATGTAGATGATAGACCACAGGTTGGAGGGAACGAGGCCATCTCCTGAGATGTGTATTACTTGTTGGTGGGAGACAATGTGGATTCAGACTCTCTCAGATTTTCCTTCCATTTCCTCAGGGAAGGGAGGATGGCACAGTTCCTGCTGTGTATAAAAGAAAGGGGAAGAATGACTGTGTTGTGCCTTGGTGAAGTTGTGTGATTGCTTCTATTTTATTAATGAACAGAGTACAGATCCATTAGGACCAGGGTCATGCCACCGTCCTTAACTTCTCCTGCAAGGCACCAGAGAAACATTCCAAAGTTGCAGCTAGACTGAGCTGCATCATTCTGTAACTGATGCTGAGAGGTAGTGTCATGGCTTCAGTACAGGAGAGATCATTTCTGAAGAAGAGTGATAAAACACTGGCCCAGGCTGCCCAGAGAGGTTGTGAATGCCCCATCCCTGGAAACATGCAAGGTCAGATGATGTGGCTCTGAGCACCCTGATCTAGTTGAAAGTGTCCCTGCTTATGGTAGGGGATTGGACCAGATGACCTCTGAAGGTCACTTCCAACCCAAACTATTCTATAATTCTAAGAAGATTGAGTAGGTGTTTAGACACGGGACATGCATGATGAAGCTAGAAGAGCCAGATGTTCTACTGATACTTATAGCTTGCTTACAACTTGCAGAAGGTGGGAGGTGACTTAAAGTCAGTCTGGAGCGGTGTTGCCTGAGTGCGACTGAGGCACGGGGCTGGTAGCAGGAAAACTTGGTTTGGCAAGATGGCCAAGTCATCTTTTAAAATCCAAGATTAAGATCTGGCTTTATTTTGATTTTCTGTGTGTAGAGCAGCTCACTGAGGATTCCAAGAGAAATTATTTTGGAGGAGCCATGCTAGCTTTGACAGGAAACAGAAGGCTAGAAGGGGAGTAGCACAGAAAATAAGCTCTGAAAAGGGGCCAAAGTTCTGGCTGTGTACCATGAACTTGTGAAACCATCTGTTGTCACAAAGATGAGAAACTACCTCATGTACACTAACTTAAAACACTCTTCCCATTCTACAGAGGATAAAGAAACAGTAAGGATATGGAATGTTTTGTAATGATACAAAAATGTATTAAGAAGAAACACTTTGCCCAAATTGGGTGAATAAAGCATTTTTTACTGAAGAAAAATATACGTATGAAAAACTTCTGTCAAAGTCTGTACGTAGCAGGTGAGTAAGATCTTCAGCTGAGACTGAAGTATCTTCTTTCAAAGAAGAAAAGGCAACACAAAGGTGCATGCTGCTTGTTCACAGAACGTTTACATCTTCAGTTTTACAAAACAGCCACATTTTTGAAAATGCTCCTCTGAAATGCCTGTTTAAAAGACAGTGAACCACAGCATCCCAGCAGCAGCAGTTTATCACATCTATAAATCCGATTTAAATCATGTTATAAGAGGAGTGTGAGACAATAAGTAAGAACAGTGTTAAGAGCAGTAAACGGAGCTTCTAGTTGACCACAGATATGTCCTATATATTTCAAAATACCAAAACCAGGATAAAAGTTTTAAATTAAATTAAAAAGTTCTGTAAATGAGTAATGAAGACATCTAAGATAGCACACATCTGCTCTTCTGTCCACTTGCCTTCTGGAAGGAATGGAGTGACTTGAGCCAGCAATTTACAGGATTTTCTGTAGGATGGAGTTGGGAACTTCCAGGGATTCATCCTTCACCAAAACAATATCGTAAGAGTCCATATATTTTTCCAAAAGCTCATCTACCTAATAGCAGAGGGATAAAGACAAAGAGCCACTTGGTTACAGAATGAATTGCTGAAAGCCTTTTAGTCATTGAGGCATTGCCCAGGCCTGACTCAACTGTGTGCCCATGCCAGGATGTGAGACCTCATATTTATTCCAGGATCTCACACACAAAGATACTGGAAGAAAAACTACTTCCTCGGCTTTCAAAAAGGTAGAGAGAAAGAAAAACTCGAAGTTTTCTCTCCTGAATGCAAATGGATGTGCATTATGACTAAGCAAACCATCAGTTCTGTGTTGCCTCAAAAAACCTCCCCAAAATAGGAGAGACTGCCTAAGTTTCTTACTTGGAACATCATAATTTTGCTCTGTTATCAATCCAGTATTGAAAGAAGAGGGAGGAGCCACTGGAATTTAAGGAAATTAATTTTTCTAGCCTCCAAATTTTCCTTCTTAACAGAATACTTTTTTAGAAGTTGTTCAGTACAAAAAACACAGCCATTTACATCTGTGGGGTTTGTAGCTTATGGGTTAGAAAAAGTAATCAAAGCAAGAAAACCATGGAAAATATCTGAAATCTCAAAGCAAGCACTTTGATGTCTGAAGCTTATTGTAATAAATGTGTTTTTAACTCACGTTTCCCTTGTAACGTTTACACGGTTATGTAAGGCCACTTACTTTATCATTAAGATAGCCAATCTTCAGAATGTGCTCAACATTTGCTACTCCATCTGCCATACTCAAATCTCCTTGAGAATCACCCAGCAGTATGATATTACTGTTGTCTTTTAGTTGCTTGAAGTACTCTGTATTCTTCAAGGCACCGTCATGTTTGTTGTAAACATGAATCAATTCTCCTTTAAATCCTTTTAATATTCCCTGTAAAAAAAAAAACCCCACTGAAGTTAGTTCTAGTGTCATACAGGACAGAATGGGTGACATTACTGCTGAACTGCGTTTAACTGTGTCATCTCTAATGATGAATGAGATAAATTGCTGTTAAATAACATGAGGAGTGTAATAGCAGTGTTCAGAGTAGACAGCCAGTGATCATCCCAGCTTGCAGGCTGGCCTGAGGGGGAGGCTGTTGTGGAAGGAAATAGTTGTTATCTTGGTCACACCACTGTAACAGTGTTTAACTGTTGCCCTCTGCTTGTGTTTTTTTTTGCCTAGGAGAGTGTTGAGCATTGGCAGGGAAAATGGCTACATCTGTTGCACTATGTTTTCACCTTAGAGTGTGTATAAATAGCTACTAAACACACAAACAGGTTTGATAGGAATGTGTTATTTCATACGTACGTTTTCATCAAAATCCATGAAATTGGAAACCACTTTGACATTAGAATGGTAGACCCCAGCCTGGTGGATAACTTCCTCAAGAATGTCCCCAATCCCAGCAGAAAATATGAACACAGGAATATTATGTTCACTGAGCTTATCAAAGAAGTTCTCATATCCTTCTCTGCAACACAGGATGGAAACAGAAATTGAATCTCAGGTAAAGCAAGCCAAGAAAGGTCAAGAGTTCTAGAAGACATTCACATCATCTTTCGAAAAGGAAGTTACATTTTCCCTGAGCACTTTATTTCTTTTACCTCCCCTTTTTAGGTTGGCAAGATACATCAGCCTAACACAAGGCACATAGTTTTAATGAGAAGCTGCTGCATGGGGCTGTTTGGTCTTGGTCTGGCTAATTTCTTCTTCCAAAACATCTAATAATGTTTTAAAGATTTAAAAGTACTTCCACCTTCTCCAGCTTTCCAGGAAAAATGAACAACTAGTAGAACTCTCTCTAGCTACTATCAGGCTATACATATTTCAACCTTCCCTCTTTTCTCTAGGGTTATTGCCATAAACCAATTTTGCTTTTAAATCCCGAAAATATTCAGTGTTGCTCTTTTCTGAAAATTTTTTAGCTTTCAGCACCCAATCAAAACTAAGGATACAAATTCAGTGGGAACATAAAGGACTCACTGTGTTTCAAGACTAAGGTGTCACTTCTAAGCAATGTGGGCATTTTGTGTGGTTTTTTTTTCCCACCTTTTCTCCCCCTCTATTCCCCCTAACACCCAGTAAGAACCTAAAGAAAATGCTCCAAAACTATATTATTCAAATCAACAGGAACTTACTTCAGCATAACATCAGATTCTCTCACAATTTCTGCAAACTTATCCTTTTGTAAGCCTTGTTCAATGAGTAGTGCATGAGATTTATTGTACCTAGAATATAAATACAAAATGGGTCAAAACTGACTTATGAAGATTCACCTTTCATTAAATCTGATGACAAAAAGCATCCTATGGGGCTTGCTCTTCCTCATTCAAGTTATCAGCAAAGCAAAACCGGTTGTTGCACAACACTCCAAGAGATGAATTCAACTAATGCATTAGCTAAAAGCTAAGTACTGCCATTAATTTGCTTTTAAAAACTTACTAAATCTAATCTTAGTACAATTTGAAGATGGAAGGTGTCTCTTACCATTCTACCATATACGGATATTTTTCTTCAATAGTGAGAGCTGGATCAATTTCAATAGCATAATAGGTTTCTTTCAGCTGCAATAACTGAAAGGAAAAAACCACCATCTGTTTAGTGCATTTTTATAAAATGATACTTGGTATCTGATCTAACCAATCAAAATCACCCTCTTCATTCTATTTACATTAGTTAGATAAAATGGAATCTGAAATGCTCTTTGAAGAAAGAGCCTGTAAATAGATCTAAGAAAGAAAAGCGGATGACGTGAAACTGCACTACATGCTACTATCAAGAACACAAGTATTTCTGTTCACTTCTATTAGTGATGGGGTGTCTTGCAAGCAGTGAGAAAGCTCATGGAGCTTTAAGGACTTAAAAGTATCTCTCATGTTGTCGTGCTGTGTAATTCAATGCACAGTACAGCCAAGGAGTAGCAACAGTGTCTGTACAACAAACCAACAGGTAGTAGGTTTTCTGTTTACCTTTTTCCGACATTCCTCTGTGATGATCTTAGAGTTATCAATGATGTCTGGGGAAGGTTGAAGGAAAAGTGTTAAACAAGATGGTATATTTCTTTACTTTGCTCTACAACATGCAAATGGCATGGATGACAGTATTTGATGACATACCATTGTCTTTCCTCAGAACTTTTCTTGCCAGTAACTAGTAAAAGGCACACTGTTCTTCCTAAGCATGAAGATGTCCTTCCCCTCATCTCTGAAGTAAAAAGTCGATTACAAGCTCTCTTATCTGTTTCTTGAGATGTAACTGTTTCTGAAATCATCATGAGGCACCCTATGTGTTTTAGGATTTCCCTTTCCTTAGTAATTGGGTTCTCTTTTTTTGCTCTAAAAAGCTACAGGATAAAACTGTCAAGCATTCTGAGGAGTTTACTGTATGGTTCTTGCAGGCATCAGGACTATTATGGGCTCTTAAAGTAAGTCAGCCCTAACATATCTAGCCACTAACATGCTGTAGTTCAGAACTTAATGTTTTAATTGTGAATGACAACTTAATCTGATTTTAATTAAAATATATATACATAAAACCACATATAGACAGTCATTAGAATGCTGCTTCATTAGGGTGTAGAGGTTAGGTAACAATTCATTATATAACCTCACATAATTAGGGAATAAACTGGAGAGAAAATGAAAATCTAGGAAAAACTAAAAGGAGTGAACAAACCAATCTGTAATTAAAAAAAAAGTACTCACTATGACAAGTTGGACATCTTTTTCCATTGTAGGAAAATCTACTTAATGTCATATCAAAATCTGTAATAATCTATTTAAGGAAAGAAAAAGCAAAACTGTCTTACAACACGGAGGGACAAAAGAAAGATGCCTAGAAATTCTGAATGATCAACAACAGTTGCAGCTGAGTAGCAGATGTGTCACAGAAATATCCTTACTCTACTGAACTACTGTAATATAGGCAAGAATAATAAGAGTAACTTTTTTCCTAAGAAAACTGTTTTTCTAATTCCTTTGGTCAGAATTTTTCCTGAAATGACCGGGCTTACACGTTTATATAATTTACTTAATTGGTGTCTGTCTGAATTACACTTGAATCAAAAAGGGCTACTGAAAGAGTTAACAGATGTTTAAGCTTTGGAGATTTCTTGAAGGCTAACTTCTGTTTTATATATATATCTCAAATTTTTTTTTGGCACAGAGCAACAATCACAAGATTGCTTTAATTCCAAACTAATTACATCTTCTACTATCCTGACCTGAAGTTTGGCAGCTCCACCTTTGATGAGGCCACAAATAATCTCCTCTACTCTCCCTGGATCCTTAATATGGACAGTCTTCTTCTGAAATTCTGGCATCTGTGAAGAATAAGAACAAAGACAGAAATATACTTACAGTGGAAAATTTACTAGGTAATACTTGCTATGCATCAGATGGGAAACTATATAAAAACTATAAAAGTTTGAGGTGACACCAAGACATGTTCAGAACAGGAGGGCAAGTTAAGAGTAAAAAGAAACAGAATATAGTCTCTATTGTATTACCTGATGACTGCATGCAGTTCTGTTTGCTTTGAATATCTGTTGTAAATGTCTTTCCCCATATCACATTATTTAATAAGGTGGCACAGAAAAGATAATTGTATTTGTAGGAAATAAGGGAGAGAGAAGAGGACATTTGGGATCACCTTATGGTTCCAATATGTCACCAGGAGATGGTGAATCTTAAAACTAGTTCTTTGTGCCATCAATATGCTCTTCAAGTTTCAACACAGATAGAGAAGACAGGCTGATTTTAGACACCCGTTGTTTTGTTGAGAATAGTGTATGTGTCAACTGAGTACTACAGTATAACAAGGCCCTACATTAATTCCTGCTCCCTAGCCCATCCATTGTTTTCCATTGTGTATTTTACTGCACGCTTTAGAGAAAACCCACACGCTGCCACACCACATGTTTCTTCTGAATGAAGAACATTTCTTTAATATTATGATAAATGCTGAATTTGGTAAAACAAACCAGAACTCCACCCCAGAAAAACCCCACCCCTCCCCAATCAACACCCTTCCTCCACAAGCCTCTGCGTACTCTAAAAGTTTCAACCTTGCAGAAATGGTAAAAGAACTACTTATTGACAGACATATCCCAATTTAGTATGTATTTCCTTCCTTCATAATCATGTATGACATCAGATATTTGCAATCTGTCTACATGTGCATTTAGGAGTAGTAAACTGTATCTTTATACAGAACATCTAGGGTGATGAAGGCTTTTCACCTTCTGATCATTCAGCTTTCCTTGTCTTATACCTAGCATGTCATCTTTGTTGCAATGAGCTAATTAAAATGAAAAAACCCCAAACCAGCTTCTCTGCCCAGACACATTTCTGGAACCAGAGTTCTCGTACTGGCAATTGTTAATATGTCACATTTCTTCCTGCTCTTGATGCTGCTAAGCCTTTTGCCTATTAGTAACAACTGACTTGCAGTCAAATTGCAATTAGGTCATTATCTAAGATGACATTTTAAACTGTTGTAAACACATGGTTTTGTAATAGAAAATACACTTCTAAATGGAGGTACCTTTAAACATCAGCTCTAGTCCATTCTGCCCTCAAGTAGGAGCAAGATATTACAGCTACATTATTCTCAGCAGACACTTGTCTAACCCATGCCTCAAAATCTCCACTCACACATTTCTTGCTTTCCTCAACCACACATTTTAGTGCCATCTATCTTTATGTTGAGAAAAGTTTGTTTAATCTCCATCTAACTATCCTTACTGTATTCTTAGGTTATTCAACTTGGAGAAAAGTCTTTCACAGGTGCTCACTGGATAATTTTCCCTTCTTTCTGAACTAAAGAATTCCTGTTTCTTCAATCTTCTTTTGCACAACAGAGTTTTCTAAACCTCTGTCGTTTTCTGAGGTTGACTTGGCCCATCCACTTGAACCACACACTTCTTCAAACACAGCACTAGTAACTGTGGGTATAACTTCCTGCTCTGCTCTGAAAAGGCCTCAGCTGAAGGGCTACTTTGGCTTATGTCTTCATATACATTTGCATATACATTTTAATACACTTACTTTGTTAGCAGTAATATGCTGATAATGATTCAAATACAGTTGGTAAGGACCATATATTCTTCAAAATTACTCCTTGACAGAAACAGGCAGTTGCACAAAGTGCTAAACTTCACATTTAGTCTTGGTGGATTGTATCTTTTCTTCCACATCAGTGCTTCTATTTTTCAATGTAACAAATAATTCTAATCCCCGTTATTTCTTATTGCTACTTTCTGGCTGATATCCTCAAAGACATTAATTAAAACAGCAAATAGAAATTGTTCTGAAACCCTAATCTCAAGTCTCTGATAATTTTCCACCCATCCAAAATTTTCACCTGTACCAGGATATCTTGACATAAATTCCTAAGTCATGACAGGATACTTACTTTGCTTTACATGTCTCATAGGGAAACAAACTGGATTGATTTCACTCAGTTTGGAAGACTCTATTGCAAAGACATTTTCTGTAAAAATGGTACCTCCAAAGCTGAGACAGTTGTTCTCTGTGTGGTTGCAGTGCTTTGCTACTTTTATTAGCACAGCAAATCCAAAAAAGGTACAGTAGGACTGGCTTTCAACTACCAGCTACAGCCCAGGCTGGGAATCATTGAGAAAGTTAATGAGTGTTAAAAAAAAAAAAAAAAAAAAAATGAAATTATCAATTAAAATTCCCTAATCCTTTGAGAAATACGCTTACAGGGTGTTTATAGATATTTGTTTACAATTACCAACAGATCTACCTACACAAACTAAGATATTAACAATCTGCAACTTTTAAAGGTGTTTTATAGTAGTACTTTTGTATGTTACACAGTGCTGGTAAACACAAGTAACCTCTCTTGTTTGGTGGACGTAGAGCATTTTTTCTTTGTAACTTTTTCACTGTAAAATGACTAACCCAGTTCCTTTGACGTTCAGGAGGTAAATTGTAGATGTATTTTGAGACTTGGAATGCAAAAATTAAACAAAGTGAAATCTAAATACATGCTTTTGTAAGAGGCAGTTCAAACATTGTTTTGTTTACTTAGATACTAAGCAAATGACTTCCTAATATAACTGACATAAACGGAACATGTTGGGGGGGATGGAGAGATCAGAGGGAGAGACTGTATGAGAAAAGCTGGATTGCTTACTACTGTTTTATTTCAGACTGAGGCCTTTTGTAAGTTTCTGAAACAACCCCAGGAAAAACCTTCTTGGTAAACATTTGGTAGATGATGTTCAACAAGACATTGCCTAAGATTTTAAGTATGATGAAAGCTTCCTGCTTGCATGTTGTAAACTGATACTCCTACTCAAAATTTTTAAAAGTTCGTTTATTTCCAATGCATCTTTCATTTTTACACAAGATTTGAAGTCAGAGGAAGAGTGTTTTAATTGATGGAAAAAATACCCCAGTCTTCTGGAGCAAGCGTAGCCCAGACAACTTTAGTCTCACAGGCACTTTGACAGGCAGAACAAAGTCTTCATTAGGGATATGCCATCTGATAAAACTTTAGACAAATACGGTTAGGCAAAATAGCCAGTGTTCCCATCACTAGTTCCTTGTATTCATATTAGCAAGTGAAAAATTAAATAGCAATTATTTTATTTAGGCTTTGTCATTATTATATCACAAGTAAATCAAACTCTCTAATAAGCAGTCACCACTTTTCTAGCAAGCTGTCTCCTTCAGTGTCTTAAACTTCTGCCCAGTCTAGGTGTTGATGTTTTGTTGCATATTTGCCATTCTTCAGAGTTGAAAGAGACAAGTAGATTCAAGTGGGAAAGAACTTGTAAGATAGATGAGAAAACAAAGAGTGAAAAAATGCTAAGAAGAAAAGTTCAGCCAACTCGACAGAATATATGTTTCTACTAACCATTTAAGAAAACTCTAGGAGTCACAGAATCATAGAATCATTATGGTTGGAAAAGACTTTTAAGATCTTTAAAGATCAAGATCATTAAAGATGAAGATCTTTAAAGACCATTAAAGATGAAGATTATCACTGTTCAGGTGAGGGAGCCCTGGCACAGGCTGCCCAGAGGGGTTGTGGAGTTTCCTTCCTTGGAGGTCTTCAAGACCCACCTGGACATGTTCCTATGTGACCTGAATCTACTTCTGTAGGGGGGTTGGACTAGATGATCTCTAAAGGTCCCTTCCAACTCCTACCATTCTATGATCATTGAATCCAACTACTAACCTCATACTGCCAAGCCCACCACTAAACTAAACTCATTATACAGAAAAGGCTTCAAGTTCTGATGTAACAGTTGGCTGGGAAGAAGACATATGGAGAAACAGCCCAACAAAAAACCCAACAAAGGCAAGAAAGCTTTTCAGAGCAAGGAGCTTTTATATACAGAACGAAAACTCTTTAAGTGCAGGAAAAGGAATTAATGTTTCATTGTGACATCTGAAAGTACATTGTATTGAATCACTTAAGTGCTGTTATTTATTCTGTCATTTTATAGAAGTGTGGTTTTGCTTTCTTACCAAGGACATCTTGATGTTACTGGCTAGCTCAGAGCCCAGTATCTCTTTTAAAACACATGTTGAAAAGATGAAAACTCCCAAAGGTAATTTGTGGTTGGCATATACACTGGCCACAAATCTATTTAAGTTTTTTGTCTCCAACATTTTTAAGGCGCCTTCAAAGAGAAGAAAGAGAAGAAAACTGGAAAAGATTATTTTAAAGGTTGAGCTTAATTGGATTTATGAAAAGGAAAAAAAAAGATCTGTTTGTGATAGCAGGTAACTGGAATAAGGATGCAGGAAATTCTTCTGTAGCTAACAATGTTATATTCATACCTTGATGAATGAACAGTAATGGACTCACGCAGGTTTGGAAATCCCTCAGTCCTACAAACCACAGAATGGGTCATTTACAACAAGGACAGTTCTGCAAATTACAAGTCTATTTAGTATATGAGACATGCATCTGTGTAGCTGTGTTAGATAAAGAGAAGTACTTACTGTAAAGATTGTACTGTATTTTAGTATTGAAATACAGTTTCTTATATACAACTGGATTGCAGAAGTGCAAACAGAGCTGCTTTTACATTGTATCTAGGTGCTGCTTATATATATTGTTTGCTTAGTATTTGAGACAGTGTATATCCAAGGGCACGCTGCATCAGTTCGATTGCAAAACCAGAGCTGGTGATAATCACTGAAATGAAAGGCAGGTATCTAAGTGAACTGACAGCTGCCATAGCAGGCATTTCCCATCAGGTATCCTAGGAAATGAATACCGACTGTGTGCACAAGCTGTAATGTCATCTTCTATAGTTAAGATATTCTGAACTTTTGAATTTACTGAGTGCTGGAGGTAAAGCAGTTACTTCCCTCCCTCTACCCAGTAAAACAACAATGTAAGTCCCCATCATTAAAAAAAAATATATATAGAAAAAATTCCAATAGAAAAGGAAACTTCATAAAAAGGACAACTGGGGGACCTTCTGTTGTCTTCACTATCCATAATTTTCAGTTGGGAAGGATGAGCTGATGAATGACTTTCTGTATCTTAACTACACAGAGATATGGCTCATTTCACAATCAAATCTACATAGACAGCCTGAAAGATTACTAGTAATAACTAAAAATATAAGAGCTTATCGTCATATGTCTGCTAAGTAATGTTTTCACCAAGGAGATACAAAATGAGACAAAGTATTTTTATACCCTGTAAGCCTACACTACTTGGCAAATACAAAGTTTTCTTATTCTGCAAAGACTAATCTAGTACGGATGCCTCCCAAAAGTCACAGCAAAGAAAACACCCTGCATTATGGGTGAATAAAATGTTAAGGAAACTTCTCTATGATTCTCATTCTCATTGACTGATAGAATACTTTGTCAGGTGTCAGTAATACTGAACACTATGAAGAATGCACTTAAAATTCTGAACACTAAGATGTGCATTCTTGCACTTACAAATGTAATAAAAATATTCCAAGGTATCAAGTCATGAAGGTGGCAGGACAATAAGTAAGAACCAGCTGTAATACTACTGACAGTATGCAAATTTCAATTATTATGCAATTTCTTTTCTTCTACTTTATTGGTCAACCTGCCCTGAGGAGGTTCCGGACCTCTTAACTTCTGGCAAGGACACACAAGGGTGGGCTGGCAAGGAGAGGGAACTATTAATGCTATTTCTGAACAAGGAAAATGCAAATCAGGGTGATGAAATGGATAGGATTCAATTATTTGTAAATTTTATTTCTAGTTTATGGTGACAGCTTCCAGATACAAGAGTATAAACCAAGGATAAATGCCATTTATTTAGGGAACTGCAGATGTTCAATTCCAAGGTCTGAGACTAGCTATCACATACACTTACTTATGTACATGTACCAAAAAAGGCAGGGCATGGTGTCGGTGATGGCTGTGAAATGTGATCCTTGGCAAGGTACAGAAAATTGGTTTCAATGTTCTCAGTGGCAGAAAGCAACAGTGGTGACATTCTAATGAAAAGGTGTACATTCCTCAGTTTACATTAATGTCTTATTTTGCTCTGCCTTTTTCTTTTTGCTATTACTACAGAACAGTACTTCCATCTATCTATTCTAGGAAACAAAGCTTACAAAAAACATGGCCAAATCATGCAAGCTTCCTAATGTAACTTCTGCTATTTGTAATGTGCAAGTTACAAGAAGTAGAGGAGCCATAACAAAATCCACGGAGCGTCTGTATATGCTCACATATAGCTACATGTGCTCATATGCTCACATACAGATAACTGCCTTTAATTCAGACAATTTGAATCTTGGGCCATGGGTGCCATAGAGGTTTCTCTTGCCAGCCCCAGCTGTTAGTAGGTTTATCTTTTAGACAGGAGCATTAAAAGCTACTGGATATGAGTGCAGTTGTATCAGTCACTCCATTATGTGCAGCTAGTCAGGGGAACTGCACTAGTGATCGTGCAGTCTGTTAGCATAATGTGAGCTCAGGAGAGATATTTACTCATTTATAATCACCAAAACAAAACCCGTAATATGTTCTATATTCATAAGATGTAAAGTCAAGTATGGCAAGAAATCCTTAGTAACTAGAAATTACCAAATTACTCTGTTTTGCCAAGAAACAGGCTTAGGATTACTTATCTAAAAAGTAAATAGGCAAATGTTTTCATGAAAATGAAACAACAGAGCACTGAGTATCTCCACAGTTGCTTGATAACGTGCTGCAAAACCCAGATAACCAGCACAGGTTATATTAAATAACTGGAAGGATCTTCTCTACCTAAGCTATTTTAAGAAATGGAATGAGTACTAAAAATATCTTTACTGTTCTATTTTTTTAATTATTTACATCTTTTTACACTTCATGTGCTGGATTCTGGTGTTTAGTTTGGAAAAAGAACCCATATAAAAATCTGAAGAGAGAGCGTTCACAGAAAACATGACAACAGCATTTCCTCTTGTGCTTTTAAAGGAGAGTACCTGTGTGCTGAGCTTAGAGCACTCCTGAATCTTCTGTCCTTGATTTTTTTCTACTGCAACAGCATAGATGGCAAGCAGAATCCAGAGAAGTGGGGCTTGCATACAGGCTGCCAACAAAAACCAACCAAATCCTTTTAAGAATTGGTCTGCTATACTATGTGATCTTTGCTATTCCTGCTGTATAGAAATAAAAAGCAGACATGCATGGTACACAGCTAGGTCACACTGAAAATACCCATGCTTATGCCTACTCTGATACATATTTAAAAGCAGAGGAACATTTAAGTTGAATTAATCTATTCAATAAAAAAGGCAGATATATTTATTCCTTCAGTGCTATTGCCAATTCTGTGCTATATTTATTTTAAAAATACAGTTTGTTACAGTAAACAACTATAACTAATGCCTCAGCTGATAACCTTGGCTTAAAAATGCAGGCAGAAGACAGAGTCAGAAGACTGTTGACAGTATCTGTGAGCACTTACCAGAGGGTTTTGCCAGGAGCAGCTGCAGAAGCAAAAGAAAATTCCTCTTGCTTGAGAAACACTAATATAGCAGCACAAGGTGCAGTTGAGGGCGTTTCCAAATAGAGCCTGACTAATCCTCGTGCAAAACCCCAGGGTCCTGTGACGAACGTCAGCAGTGCAAAGCAGTTTGTCATGCTCAGCAGTTCGGCCTGACAGGCTTACAGATGATCAGCTGGTGTGCCAACAACAAAACCTTTGACCTTCACTGAATGAACAGCTTCCATGGATGCAGCAGGCACACTTGGGCTGCTCTACAGAGGAAGGCACTTGTTTTTCAAAGCAAAAGTTTACTATTTTTGTTACTTTTCAACCCTTTCACAAAATCTTTACAAGTATTTTAAGATTTCTTGTTGCAGAGTGCCACAAATTTCTTGGGGCTCATTGTCATGGTCTCATTAACATTTACAAGGGAGCACAAGTTTATTTGTGTATAAGCAGAAAATTAATTACCTAATTAATCTTTGCTTTGACTTTAATTATCTATGTTATACTGAAACAGAAAATCAAGGAGGCTTGTTTGTCAGGATTTTTGAGAGCCAAGGTGACTCAATGTGCTTTCAGAAGTTTGCCACTGGGTATGTTTCCTGATCAAAGACAGTAATTAGGTGACACAGAAGATGTATTTAAAAGGAAACTTTTTTTGACTGTGAGAAGATGAGGGAAGTATTGTCTAATTATATTTACATTTTGAAGTTGTGTAAATGCCTGGGAAGTATCACGTGAGGTCACTCATGCTATAGTAACAGTGTGAGCTTCCCTGTACTCCCCATAACTTGTGTTAAACGGTATTCCATCAAAAAAACATCACTATTTCAGGCTGCCAGGACTAACCACAAATATCAGGCCAATTCATAGGTGGCCATGAATGTAACCAGTGCAATTGTCACAACTGAAGGAAGGGCAGGTTAGTAGAGCAGCACACACAAACCCCATAACACTATAAAAAAATCCCATATTACCAGGACTTAAGAAATTCATTAGCTATAAACATTTCCTTTTAAGGAGGACGTGCTGGTTTTCTGCATTAAAAAAAACAAACCAGATTTTTTCTGAATAGTACAGTGGTGCCACATGTTTTGTGTCCACATTCCAACTGTAGGCCAGTATGTACTCTGTCAGGATTCCTTAGACTCTGACCTACACAAAGTACTTTGATTTTTTAGTTGTGCTTTCTGCGTTTGATCCAATGAAACAACTAGTGAATACCTTAGCTGACAGAAAACGTGCAGGTTTCATCAACACTCAAAATTGAAAAAGATCCCCCAAAATATACATAGAATCACAGAATGGTGAGAGTTGGAATGGACCTGTAGAGCTCATTCAGTCCAAAGCCCTGCTAAACCAGGTTCCCCTCCATAAGGTCACACAGGAACGTGTACAAGCGGGTATGGAAAAGCTCCAGAGGAGACTCTACACCCTTCCTGGGCAGCCTGTGCCAGGGCTCCCTCACTCTCACAGCACAGAAGTGTTTTCCTTGTGTTTAACTTTTTGTGTTCCAGCTTACGTCCATTATCTCTAGCCAAATACCCCTTCACGTTAAGGTCTTTCGTACCCTGAAGCACCAAAACAGTTCAAAAGGTATGTTCAAAACATAACATCATCCCCGCAGTAAATTGACCTTACTGGAATTGGTATTTGTCAGGGTTCACAGCTCTCATTAGTCTGTTACAGCATTTGTACACTGTTGCAACCTGTAACATACAGGGAATATTACCTTTTATGGTATTTTAATATAGTTAGCATGCTTTTGGTTACCTCAATAATATTAAGGAAAGCTATATCTAAAGCAGTACCTTAAATAAATATGAATTATTAGCACAACCAAAAGCTGTACCTTATGTCAGTGCTGGATTTCCAATTTTGAAAAGTCTTCAGAACGACAAAGTAAAATATGCTCGCTAGATGGATCATGTAGTTCAGGTAAAGGCATCACTTTATGCATACAATTTGCAAAGTATTTGTCTGAGCTTTTATATATTTTAAAGGTGACAACAGTACTGATTCAAATGACTCTTGTAAACCTCATACGTAAGACTGGGATGTGCTGGGACTGGCTTGTTGATATTCTGGTGCTTCTCAGATGTCATTAAGTAAGTGAGAAAATTAATTCTAATGCTATCAAGAATTTAAAGAAAGTTAGGTTGATCTTTATGAAAGTTGGGGAAGCAAAAAAAAAGGCGTTTTGTTGTGGTTTTTTTTCTTTAAATTTACATGTACTTCAAGGTTGAAGAGTTGCAAAAATAGTCCAAATTTTACAGACTAAGTTTTGGTATCCCAGACTAAATAGAAAGCATTTAAAGTGAATGATTATGGTGTCAGTGAAAGATCTAGCAAATGACGTGAGCAAAATTTCTGTAAACATTAATACAGCCAACACCTAATTCTTAGAAAAACATTTGTATCTCTAACAACAATGTACTTTCACTTTAATGAAAATGCTGTATATGAAACTCCTCATCTACAAACCAGGGAAGACTCTCTTTGCATCTCTAGGAAAGCTTTGTGTCAAACACTTTAATTACAAATGCTAATACTGACCACGTTCTGGTACTTCTGATTTGAGCCAGTTGACCATTTTGTCTATAGTGTTTAACTTATGGTAAGACATGAGTTAAAGTTACCACTTCTTTGTTGAAGAGAGGGAAACAATGTCCAACATGATATTTCTACTCTCACAATACCAAAGGTCATTTAAATATATATTAAGTCCCATAAACTAAAGAGGTATAGCCATTTCAAGAGATCAGTTCTATTTTAACCTTTTCACTTTGGCTGAGAGTCCTAGCTTGACTGCAGAATATTCTACACAGGGAAAAAAGAATGACCAACACTTAAAACATTAGATTATTTGTCATAAGACTAGGAAAAGGTTCAATTTTATGTGGTGGTGTGTTAGGTGAACTTGGTTTGTAGAGCTTCCAGTGTTCTCAAAGAGCATGGAGCACTGGAAGTTTTAGTCTGAAGCAAAGAAAAACTGGTTCTACCGGTTCATACACACCTCTGTCCTAACTTGCACCTGTTTGTGGAAAGAAATGAACACAGCACAGATAAGTTACCTAAGCAAGTAAACTGAACTTTTTAAAGTAGAAAGTTGAATACTTAACTAAACTCACATCAGCTTTTAAAGATAACAAAAAGGTCATATTTGAGTCACTTCTGTTCATGAGAATATTTACTACAAAAATTAGAGGTGACTGAAATCTGTCTACAGTATAAATGTTAGCTGGTGGCTTGTCATGAGCTTATGACCTTTTATTCTGCTTTAGTGAGCTTACTACAACTGAACAACTTGGAATATATCCCCATATGTTTAGCATATTGTCCAACTTTACTTGAGCCATCCCTTGTACTGCAAGTATAAATTTTAAACATGAAGGAACTGTACTTGTTTTCTAATTTTCCTAGTAAGTCTACCTAGTACATATTTTCTAAAGACTGCTTGATATAATCTTCAAAGACAGGGAAAGCTAACTGAACCTTAGCACTCAAGTACAAAAACCAAGTAGAAGAAAAGAATGAACGTTAAAGAATTTAATCCAAACATGATTTGTATTCATGCTCTAGTGAACTGATTTAATGAGCAGCATACCAGTTCCAGTAATAGCTTTTTGTAGCTGTAAGTGACAATTACAAGGAAAATAAGATAAATGTCAGTTTGATGAAGACAGGGTAAATAAAGGTTTAGAAGGATGCCTTCCAGGAAGTTTAGATACCACTTATTTTTCTAGAATAGGCTTGATGTAAAAAAGCCAAAAAAGGTAGTCATATTTATAGTTGGCATGACACAACATAGAAATATTATTTGTATATCAAACTATGTGTGTATTAGAGAGATGAGGAATATAAGAGATTCTTTAAACAGAAAGTGCTTGAATAGCACTTGCTATGCAAAAGACATAAGAACATATTCAAGACTAAATTCATTAAACTGGGATAAATTCAGAGAAGACACACGCTAAGAAGGCAAGAGTCTTCACCTGAATGGCTTTAAAGCTCATCAGTACCACTTTAGGTGAGAACTTGTTTTGTCTACTCAACTATTTTATTTTAAAAGGCAAAAATAAACGCAGGCACAGAACTGATTTGGAGGTACACACTGTATAAAGACATAGAATCATAGAATGGTAGGGTTGGAACAGACCTTTAGAGATCATCTAGGCCAATTCCCCTGCTAAAGCAGGTTCACCTAGATCAGGTTGCATAGGAACATGTCCAAGTGGGTTTTGAAGACCTTCAGAGAAGGAGCCTCCACACCCTCCCTGGGCAGCCTGTGCCAGGGCTCCCTCATCTCAACAGGGAAATAGTTTTTTCTTATGTTTAAATGGAAATTTTTGTGCTCCAGCTTCATCCCATTACCCCTTGTTAGATACAATAAAGACATATTTAGAAGCATTATTTGATAGAGATTTTCTAGATCTGATCTGAGATCAATCTTTCTTTACAACACAAGGTAATCATCCATAGTCTGGCCAGCAGGTGGAGGGCAGTTCTCCTCCCCCTCTACTCTGCTCTGGTGAGGCCTCATCTGGAGTTCTGTGTCCAGTCCTGGGTTCCCCAGCTCAAGAGGGACAGAGAACTGCTGGAGAGAGTCCAGTGCAGGGCCACCAAGATGATCATGGGACTGGAACATCTTCCTTATGAGGAAAGGCTGTGGTAACTGGGGTTGTTCAGTCTGGAGAAGAGGAGATTGTGGGGGGATCCCATTAATGTTTACAAATAATGGTGGGTGTTAAGAGGTTGGGGCATCACTTTTTTCTGTGGTCTCCAGTGACAGCACAAGGAGAAATGGGAAGAAGCTGAAACACAAAAAGTTCCATTTAAACATAAGGAAAAACTATTTTACTGTTGTGGTGAGGGAGCCCTGGCACAGGCTGCCCAGATAGAGTGTGGAGTCTCCTTGTCTGAAGGTTTCCAAAACCCATCTGCACATGTTCTTCTGTGACCTGACCTAGGTGGACCTGCTTTAGCAGGAAGGCTGGACTGGATGATCTCTAAAGATCCCTTCCAATCCCTACCATTCTGTGATTCTGTGATTTATGGCTTAACATAAGGAAACACAAGCTGCTGCAGGCTGGGAAATCTTTCTGGAAAAAAAAAAATCACAATGGTTTGCCCTATTCTTGTGCTTTGTTGGGCCTCTGCTATAGATCACTGCTAGACAGATGAGACCATCTGTATCAGGCAAGACCTTTCATGGAAGGTAAGATGACACACCCTGTTTGTAACACATGGTGACAGGGAGAATAACTTGCTCTTCATGACAATGCTTCAGTTTAATTTCAAGCATCTTATTTTTTATCCCATCCTTTCTTTTTCTTAACTTCAGAGAGCACAGATACAGAAAATTTATTTCAGAAATGTTGAATTTGAGTGGTACTCTCATTTTCCTGGTGAGATACCTTCCTGATAATATACAGATGCTGGAGTCTGGCCATCTGAAGGATCTACTTGCCTCTCACATTACATAGAATCTAACGGTTACTGAAAGAATGTTTACAGATGAGGTTGTTGGTACAACTAATCAATCAGGCAAACAGTATAGAATTCTAAGAACAGTACAGAATTCTAAGAACAGTCAGTATGTAGATACTGTGGTACATTTATTAGCTTAATTAGCTATCAGGTGTACAAAAGATCACCTTGCATAATATAATTTTAATGACCTATGCTAAATTTTAATGTCCTATGCTAATTTTTCACAAAAAATACATTGGCATGTATACTTTTTATAATGAAATATCCTGTATGTATCTATATGCACATACACTGAAAGAACTTAAACAAATTTAAACTTAAACTTTACCTGCATGGACATGTTCCAACCCACCTGGACATGTTCCTATGTGACCTGATCTAGGTGAACCTGCTTCTGCAGGGGGGTTGGACTAGATGATCTCTAAAAGTCCCTTCCAACCCCTACCATTCTATGGTTCTATGAAATGCTTCTTTTCCTAGAAGCTTCCCATGTACCACTATCTAGAATGGAATTTGCATTATGCCCAAGGCCTGGACTAAAGCAGTTGGTGCTGATTATCTTTTTCTCTTATCTGTTTCTAAGAAAAAGAAAAAAATGCCTAGATTCTAGCTGTATCTAGATCAAATAAACCCTGACCCTTGAATAGTGGAGTTGTGGGACCCAGTTTGAAAGCAAAGTCAGCAGGACAAAGTTTAATCTACAATGCATTACCAGACACTATAATTCTGATGGAAGAATGTAGTACTAATCTAATATTCCAATTAAAGTTACACATTGAGATAAATTAATTTTTTAACTGTTAGGATCTCTTTGACTACAGACCCTTCCTTAAAACTCTTGAAAAACTAATCTATTAAGTTTAAAGATGAAAGACAGCTACTGTAAATTCATTTTAAAGGTAATAGGCAGCATGATGGCTTGAGGTATGATAGATTGTTTTGCCCCCCTATCTCTTTGTTTTCTGGGTGCTTCTGACTGCTGTATCCATTCAAAGATGCAACTGGATGCTCCTTATGTATTTTGTCTTTGTGTGTTTGCCCTGGAAGTGATCCAGGACATATTCAAAACCAATCTGTAGTAATGTTATCACTACTGTACTTAGTACTATACTACTACTGCTGCTAATACACAAGGACTGCTACTGATTTGTAGTAATTCCTACCCTTCAGTTCACAAACGTGTTTTCCATGGTAACGTGCAGACTAGATTGAAGTTTACCCATAAGTCACGTACACTGCAAAGGCAGATGCAATCCAGGATAATAAGTGTTGCCTTAATAACTGCCAAGTGTAAAAACTACACTTTTAGTGTGATAACTAGTAAGTTTCCAACAAAGAGAGAAAGCTTTAGAGCAAGGAGCTTAATGGTACATTACAGTGCTTTTGGATTATTTCAGTGATCCAATCTGTAAGGCAGACAAACAGTTCTTTATATAAGGGTGCAGTAGGAAAGCTACAGCTGACTGGGGAAACAAGTAAGAACAAGTACATTTGAACAGGAATCTTTCCTGTTTGCAAAACCATCTCAAGGAGTCTGAAATTCCATATTCAGACATCTAACAAACGTTCAGTGTCCAAGTCTAGGCCTTGCTCCCACTCCTTAAAAAAATAACAAATTAAATAACTCTATTTTTGAAGGCTGGCTTATACAAAACAGAAGCCACGTTTCCTTCTAGCAATAGGCATTCTTTACATAATTTATAGAAATCTTACTAAAATTATTTCACAATTAGTAAGTCAGTGCAGTTCTGTACTCCTTTGTGGCATTACTGAACAAAAAGAATATAGTTATTTTTAGTATTTAAACATGGTGTAATTTTTGTCTGTGTGCCACAACCTTAGGCAGATATCCACTTCTACTGAAAAATACCTCATCTTTTTAACATTCACTTAAAACCCTCTATAAGGATTAGGCAAATTAGAAAAATCCAGTGGACTTTTAATAAGCCCTGTTTCTTTTTCCCCTTGAAGAGTCAGAAACTCCACACAAATAACCTAAGGCAGGAGATGATCAAAGCAAGAGCCACGGATACCAACTTAATGGCAAAGTGCCAGTCAAGCTGCTGCATGATTTACATGCCTACTGCAATCTGACTACAAGTTCTCTGATGTTTTACAGCAGCTGACCATTGGTTGTTGATCACTTTTCAGTAAAACAAAGTAGCTGACATCAAGCAACTGATCAACATTAACTACTACTTGAAAACCTCTGCCTGAAGAAGAAATAGTCACTACAGATCAAGCGCTGAATAGTAACATGAGTGCCAGAAGGCCAGGGGAAAAGTTAGATTTCACGTCCTAACTTACATTATCTACATCATCCACGACAGTCTACTTACCCAATTCTCTTGCCCAGACTTATCTGTCCTTGCATCTCTTTGCACACTGGTTAGGAAAGGAGGAGTTGTGAACTATTCCTTCGTCTCATTTGTGCTTAGCACCTGATAGGATCAGCCAAATTCCAGTGCTGAGCATCTGATAGGCCACAGACATAGCTGTTACTCTAGGCCCTCTGCATGCAGGAGCAATTCAGGTGTATGTGTCTGAACTGGAGTCAAGTAGTGGTTAAGATATGCTGGTGGCTGTGGAATAGGGCTTCCTAAATGATCCGTTACTTACGAAATAGTGGATAGCGACCCTGCAGATACAAAATTCACACTAGTGCCACCTGCTGCTCTACACTGTCTGCTGCAGCTCAACCAGCAAAAATTTAAACCTTGAAAACTAATTACCATCTGACAAATGCACCAAATTACAGCCATAAAATCTAACAGTGTGCTTCTATTCGAGAATTTTTCCTTAAATTCTCTCCAAGGCATACTCTTCACAGAAAGTGAGGAGTATACTGTAGTATACTTGCACAAAATATGCACACATGGAGGGAATAAAGGGGGGTGATGGTGTTAAGGCTACTGACAGGAACTGTCTGTAGCCAGCCAACACATAAAAAGATCACATAGTTTTCATTAAACAATTCAAGTGAAAATAAAAACTAACAGGCAGCGATCTTCTATTTTTTTTTACGGAAAGAACCAAAACTTCAGAGAATTTAAAAAAGTTTCCAGACTTGCACAAATTGTGACCTTTTTACAAGTACATTTAAAATTGCTGTTGAATTTAAAGCTACTATTCTCCTGCCTATAAATGGATAGAGCCAATGGTTCCTTCAATGCCTATATTGATCAATTTAGGTATTTTTTATAATAGTTGACAGTTTTCATTAACTCAAGACTGACTGTTGAAATGCTATGCAACTTTAATTCATAATATGAACAAATTTCAATTATGTATATTCAGACAACAAAAAATCATCTTACTGCTTATAGTGACTGACAGTTAGTGATGACGCTTAATACTTGCTATCAGTCTTAAAAGAGTTTAATAGAAGAGATGCCATTATTGCTTAAGCAATAATAAAGAGTTATTGCAAAGAGGAGAAAAATCACTTGAAAACATGACTTAATACATACTAAACATTTATGAGAAGGTAATATTCACTGAAACATTGCTTTTCTGTCTTGGAGAAAGATCTTACACAAAAGATAAAAAGCAAGCAGCAAGCAAGCTGTTCTGAACCTACACCCAAAGCATATATTGTATCCTGACATCCGCTTGTATTTACTACTTGAGGCTTAACTTTCAGACGTTAGTTCATCATCATGATTTTGATGTTATAATCAGGATGAGTTCTAAAGAAATGAAATGCAGAATTAAAGATGTAGTTAATCTTCCCATACCCATACCTTGTAAGAATACATTTTTGCAAGACCTACTGAATTTAAAGAAAAAGTGTCAACTTCATGAAATTAAAACCTACTTTTGAAACAGATGGTTAAACTGTAGGATCAGTTTATTATACTAAATAAACTAAACTATTAGTATGTATGGAGTATGTATAGTAGACTATTTTTTGATTCTTTACAGTGTTAGAAGAAAACAATGAAATTGAGTCAATTTTTCTTCTCCCGGGATCCAAACTTTTAAAATTTCCAACTGAATTTTTTCATAGTGAGAATAAAAACCTATTACTAGTATCTAAGTTGTATCAACATGAACTATGCTTAAAGTGTTCTTCCTGGCTTCTGTAAACTTGCTTTACAAGTCACATTCTAGATTATTATATATGATAATTGTGCAAAAGCCTGTAGGCAACACAAACTTGTTTTGGTAATGCTGGTGTTTATCACTCTGTCAGTGTGGTTTGCTCTTGAGGAATACAGTCTAAATCAAAGCCAAGTTTCATAGAAATAGTCATATACATTTCCAGTATAAATTATAATTGGTGTTAAAATTTAACATATCTTAAAAATTATTCTAATACTTTAACTGCAAGTTATATAAGGGCTCTCGGTCACACATCAACAGGCAGAAGTAGCATTAGGTCCCAGGAGTTCTTCCACTTTTCAATACTTAGTTTCATATCATGGCAACATTCTTTTGGAAGAGTATTATTCCCACATGGATCACATCACTGGATAGCTCTCAATGCCATGACATTTTAAACATTAGCTTTGCAATAGCCAGGAAGTGACAATGTACTGTAGTAGTATCGTTAGAGAGAGTCCATGTTCCTTCTGTGCTCCTTTTATTAAGTTTGCTGAGGTTCAAACTCTTATTAATCTTTGTAAAGGACAGAGTATTCATGAAGGAGTTTCATATACTGAATATTTAGTTTCTTGAATATGTATAGTATATGTTACGTACTTCTTTACTTTTAGAAGTATTAGTGTCTCATGCCAGAGTAACATCACAGTTACTACAACAGCTAGTTACTAGCAACAAGACAAGAATAAAGGAGTGGTATGTGATTGCTGACAGTTGTAAAGGTCTGTACCCTTCAGTGGTGGCACAAAATACTCTGATGCCCTATAAAACAAGAAGCTGGTCCCACCAGAGATTGGCAGGTAAAAGAAAAAAATAATAATTAAAAGATCTCCACAAACCCTGTGACAGTCACACACGCACAATATGATCCTATATTTCTTAGGGAAGTAGGTAAATAACAGTTACCTCACTTCTTACTTGGTTGCTTACTTCTCTCCAGGAAGATTCTAATAATGCAAAAATCCATGTATTTCTCTGCCTTCTCTAACACATTAAAAAAATGTCCAGAAACATTTAACAATGGCTAGTTGAAAAGTTTCTTGTAAAATTGCACATTGTTTTTAAGTTGATTGTTAATTTGCTGTTGTTGAACTTTGACACAATGTCTGTTTTTCGGGTAATTATATCCTCTCACCTCAGAGACAGAATGGAGAAACAGGCAAATGTAACTGAGTGTTTGCCTACTTTTCTGGAAAACAAACCTGAGAAAGTCTCAGTTTTGGATATTCTGCTGTTCTCATTTTCAACCAGTTCTATTATGTTTCTCATCCTTAAAAAACAAATACAATAAAAATCTCAAGTGAGGAACAAGCTACTGAAAAAAATCCAAGGTTCTAACAACTTTCTTTGTGAAACAGACAAACAACAAACACTGTTACTCCATTAATCACTTCTACTTACATTAACCCTATATTTTAGTTAGCATGGGATATTCCTTACAGATGAGTGTTTTTGATGGCAAGGCTTTTCACTCTGGTTTGTGAACACCTGTTTTCTGATGAGTTTCCAAAAGGCTTCACAAAGTGTAAGCAAGAAACTGAAGCCTATTGTCAGTAGAATTGATTTGCTATATAAGGATCCACAACTTCTTTGCAAACTTTTTGGGGGCCTGATAAATTCCAAAAGATTGAGTGTTACAGTAAATTTAATCCCTTTCTAAAACAGCTATCAAACATTATCTAATAAGCTACTTTAAGAATCTAAATAGTTATGAACATTCATCTTCACTGACTATAGGAATATTGATAGTTTCGCAGAAAAGGCAATTTGGCTGTGCAGAGTAACACAAAAGGCTTTGAGAGACAGTTGCCTCAACACACAGAGTAAAACTTCACGTGACTGGCTATATACTTAATATTTATGCCACTGTTACTTCAGCAGTGGAGCTAAAGTAACTGTTTACATTTATCAGTGCCTACAGAAACTCCCTATTTTCAAACTTCAGAAGGTCAATGAAAACACAATATTAATACTTTAACTCCAAAGTTAAAGCTTTGCTTCCAAATCAGATGCACTAATTTTATGGTGTATTTATTAAGATCAAATTTGTGTATCAGGCCAATTACCGATTCTAAAGAATTCAATTGCTAAAATGTGGGATAGATATTTTATGATTCAACGTGGAAATATGGTTATATTTTCAACAATGCTTGAGAAATCCTTTCCACTTTGTTTCACATTAAATATTCTTGATATCATAATCCCTGATGTTAACTTGTTTTAGAGGTATTCTATTTGATGATCAGGGGACTGGAACATCTTTCATATGAGGAAAGGCTGCAGGAACTGGGGCTGTTTAGTCTGAAGGAGACTGAGGGGGGATCTTATTAACATTTATAAATATCTAAAAGGTGGATGTCAGTAGGTTGGGGCATCCCTTTTTTCTATAGTAGCTAGCAATAGGACAAGGGGTAATGGCATGAAGCTGGAACACAAAAAGTTCCACTTAAATATAAGAAAAAACTATTTCCCTGTTGAGGTGAGGGAGCCCTAGCACAGGCTGCCCAGAGGGGTTGTGGAGGCTCCTTCCTTGGAGGTCTTCAAGACCCACCTGGACATGCTCCTACGCGACCTGATCTAGGTGAACCTGCTTTAGCATGGGGGTTGGACTAGATGATCTCTAAAGGTCCCTTCCAAACCCTACCATTCTATGATTCTATGATTTGTAAAGGTCAGTGGCTGTTAAGCATTTGAACACTGTCAAAAGTCAGCATTTTACTTACATTTGAGTCTTATAGTCACCTAATCTTATTTTAAGAAAGAAAATCAAGCAAAACAAATTCCTTTAGTTAATGATAATAAAAGACTATTTCACTATTGTGAATTAAAGTCACATAACCAAGGTGTAAATAGGCCTGCTTCCTACTTATTTGGTAAAAGTTACAAATCTAGGTAATTTTGAGTCTAAAATGGGTATTAAACCAAACTGGAATGTTACCCAAAGAAAACCTGAACCAAAAAAAATCTTCTGAAAATACAAGAACATTCCTGTAGTTTTATTCTAACACAGAAGACCAGCCTGGTACAGTAACTTGTGTATTAGAAAAAACACATTCCTATAAAGCTGGCTTGTTCAACCTCATTCCCTTAACTTACACCAGATTACAGTCTGGAAAATAGCACCTTCTTCCCAAAACTTAAAAGGAAAGCCTCTCTCACGATAAACTAAAACAGATCTTGTCAATGACAAACATTGAATCAAACCTACGTTCGTGGATAAAAGTACTTCAGGAAGTTCTCCAGAACGTGGCACATTCATGTCAAACACACACACAACACACACACACACACATTTTTGCCCTCATTTGACAAACTAAACTCCTTGGTATGAAGATTGCATAACTATTTCACTTATTTCAAAGAAATTTCACAGCCTGTTTACACGTGCCCACTGAAAATACTCTTTGAGGAAGCAAGAAGACTTGCAGCTGAGGAACTAAAGAAGTTTGGTAGTTGAGGAAGCTGCCAGCTTGAGTATCAGTTGAAATGCTAGCTCTCTAAGTGACAGGTAATAGTAACATGTGGCATCCAGTAGCTAAAATGTTTCCATATCAGAAAGTTGACATGTTTTGAAGAAACTATTTTTCTCTTGGAGTTCAAAGTTGAGAAAATCTCTGAATTTTTGGCAGAATTTTTGGAAGTACCTATTCAGGATCAGAGATCTCTGTCGAAGAAAATGTTAGCTGAAGTACATACTTAAGAAATTAACTTACTTTGGTAATCAATTTAACATTGGAGTAATGATTTTTTTTTCCCTACCAAAGGCAAAAATCTTTGCAACAAAGATAAAAGTTACAGTGTCCGAAGCCAAAACACCGATTAAACATGGTACAGAAGTTAATACATATCTATATTTTTTCAATTATTAGGCACTTTCTGAACTGCAGCTCAAATGAGATAGGAGTTGGTGAAACTATTGGATCTGCCTTTGAGTGTTTGCATGATCAGGTTTTAAAATGTTATGTTATTGTTTATATAACTCTAAGTTCCAGTATTCCAGTACTAGAATTAAAAACTAAAAAATTATAGTTAATCTAAGTTATACCACTGTAAGTTTTCAAATGAGTTTTGTAAAATCCTACTGTAGAGTTCAGAGACCTTTTTTCAGAAATAGGTTTAAAATCTCTCTAAACTGGCAATCCAAACTTTCTGCTTTTCCAGAAACTGTTTTAAGTGGTCTCAGAGAAACTAAAAAGCAAGACATCCCTCTATGAATTGTTGAATCATGTGACTGATGACTAAAAACAGCATTCAAATATTTTTTTCAAGAGTAAGTATGATTACTATGATTAGTACAAACACACAGTGGAGTCCTCTGGATGCACATTATCATAAACTGCACTGTATGACTTCCAACGGCAAGTGCTGCAACACACAGTCAAGTGAGTGGTTAGCTCACAATTTACACACAGAATCCCAGTTTTTGCCAAAATATATGTTTCCCTAGGTAATTAAAAAACAAATATATTCGAAATTTTAATAAGGTTTTGCAGAGGAGATCACAAAATGCCTGTCAGCAAACATCAAGGAACTTAATGGTTTCAGTACAGTGGTGTCCAAATCATAAGCTTTTGAAGGTTTGAATTTTGAAGATTTTCAACATAATCAGTATGCTGTTTATATTAACACCTTTTACCACCCTGTTACTGATGAGCAGATATTTAAATAATATCCTAAATAACAAGTTTAGCAATGGCAGTAGAGAGAGAGCTCCATCTTCCTTTTATAGTAACCGTAAAGATACATTGCTTCCCAGTTTCAACAGATGGCTGAACACTCCCACCTCTTTTCTTTTAAACAAGTTACAAGCAAGCTTTTAAATTACCACCAAGACCTGTAGCTTTATGCATAGTTACACAAGGGCCGGACAGGACAGGATGGAGCAGGCACTTTTAGTGGTAGAGGGTCGTGCTGCAGGGGAACTGCTGCCGCTGCCTCCACTGTCTGCCTTTATGGTCAGAAACTGGATTCAAAACGCCCTCTGTCCCTTCTCCTCAAGGAGTGAACACTAGACACAGCCAGCCCCACACATCTGCACAAAAGACTGATCTTAACTGCTGGTGTCAGCCTGCAAGCTAACCGCCCGACGCAGGGCACAGACGTGAAGGAGACGGGCCCGAGGCGAAGGGCGTGTGGCCGCAGGTGGAGGGGCGCCGGCCTCCTCTCCGTCGCTCTGCTCTCGGCCTCTTAACCACGTACCATCTCGATGATCTTGGTCTTCTTACCCGTCTTCTTCTTCATAGTGAAGATGTACTGGGCCAGCACCACCCCGCCGACCAGGACGCACACGCTGGCGCTGGCTACCGCTCCCATCTTCGCCACGGCGGTCCTGTCCATGGTAGCTGCCAGGGGTACAGCAAAGCGCCCGAGGGCCGCTGAGTGGGAGAGGGGCCGCCCCCTCCTGAAGGAGGAGGGTGTGTGTTTGGGGATGCGCGTGGGGTGTGTGCCCTTCGGCGCCGGCCCGAGCGGGCCCGCAGCAGCCCGTCCCGCCGAGTCGCCCACAGCAGCGCGCCGCGCGCCCCGCCACCTCGACTCCGGCGCGGGCTTCCCGAGCGACGTCACCTGCGCGTGGCCTGCCGACGGTACCACGCGAAACGAAGGGGCGGTGGGGGAGAGAAAAGGGAATGGCTAGTGGAGCAGGGCGCCTTCGAGGCCGAGAGGTTTCTGTGACGGCTTTGAAAAGGAAAAAACACTATCCGTGAGCTTAGGCTTTCGCTCAGGAAACGCAAAGGAAGATCTCTCTTCATCTGCCCCCCCCGCATAGGAAGAAATGAGAGAGCCCAACGGTCCTGCGCACCGCTCCTCACACTACATTTCCCAGGGCCGGCGGGCGGCGGGGCGGGGCGGGGAGGGGCGGCGAGAGGCGGGGCGGCGCGCGGCTGATACTTAAAGCGCCGTGAGAAGGGCGCTGGAGATGGCGGCGGCAGTAAAGGGGCTCTAGCTTTGCTCGTACGTGCTTTAGCGGCGCCTCCGGAGCGAGGAGCTTGCGGAAAGAAACCTGGAAGCACCGCTCTACCGTCCTGCTGCGGGAGGTGCCGTCTACCGCCCAGGTGAGCCGCGTCCTGGTCTCTTCTCGCGCGCTGGGGGCGGAGTGTGTGTGCGTCTCCGGGCACGAGTGAAGATGCTGTGGGTGCTGCTCAGGGGCTCCGTGACAGAAAGGTTGTGTGGGGAGGGCTATGCTGCCGCCAGCCAGCGCTTGGCTGCAGCAGGTCGCCTCGGTGACGGCAACAGGCTAAAGTGCAAAAACTAAATGTTTTTGTTTGCCAGACATCGTTTTCTTTAAAAAGGAAAAGTGAAGGATTACAGGCTGCATTTGCTCCATGGAAAACAGGCTGAACCCGTCACTTTTCTTTCTTCCCGGAAAGAGCGGCCGGACCTGGAACTGCCTCGCCTCTCCCGTGGGATGGGGGTCGGGTGGGTCCAGGTTGGTCCCACTCATGGCAGAGCATAGGCACAGAGCTGTGAGTTTTGAACTGAGGTAATGTTATTGTCAAGCCGCCTGCAAAAGGATTAGATTCCTCTTCCTCCCACCCCCTTCTTGAAATAGTAGCAGGTAGGGAGAGCAGAAAAGCTGATTTGTGCCCTCTGTGGCCGAGTTCTTTAGTCGTGTCACTAGGACTTCTTCAAGGCGATTACTTGGTGCAGATTTTGATATTGCCTGTTAACGTCTTCACTTTTCTAATAATAAATTCTCTTGCAGAACACTTGTGTCAGAATCTCTTTTCCTGACTGTCCTTGGTAAGAGAGAAAACCTCAGATCTGGCTTTGAAAACTTATATTACTTTCTCAATGCTTACTACAAAAGGATTCTAACAGTTCTTAAAAAGCTGTTATGTTTTGCTTTTTCAGGTAACTAACAGTATGTGTTACAACTATTTTGTAAACAAATGCTAATGTTTACTAAGATTGTTTTCTAAAGGGAAACCTGAGACACTTGAAACTAACATGTGTTTAACTCACCGTAGAGCAATGTGGAGCTAAGAGATGGAAGATACTTGATAGGAGTTGTTACTAACAAAGGAAACGTTATGTTATGTAAACATTTGTGTGTATGTTAGTATACACTTTAAAAAAGGTTTATTTTGTTTTCAGTAAGGAAGAATGTCCCTATTTAAAGCTAGAGACTGGTGGTCCACCATACTTGGAGAAAACGAAGAATTTGACCAAGGCTGCCTATGTGTTGCTGATGTTGATAACAGTGGCAGTGGACAAGGTAACTTCAGAGTAATATAGCTGCTGGCTTTTAGTCTGCACAGCTGCAAAAGGTTCCTTTCATCAATGCCTACTGAAAGCTTATTGGCTAGCCTAGTTGGCTAGTTTAAAGTCTGTTTTCAATGTGTTCTTGTGAGGTTTAAAAAACCAAACTCATGCTATGTGTCCTTTGTTTTTGTAGATTTCTAAACATCTTTATTCTTGCTTGTGTTCAGTAGTGCTTCCTCATGTCCTTTCCCCTCAATGGTAAATACCTTTAAAATAGAACATTTTCAGGTAGTCATGGGAGCAAACACCCATTGTAAATCACTGAAAAAACCTAGGGCAAAAAGGAAGGTGAGAGCTAATAAGCTACGAATTTGGAAAAAACTTCTTTTTTGCCTACGAGAAAAAAGAGAGGCCATTGAAACAGGTGATGGTGCTTGGGTAAATTTTGCTTTTCTACATAGTCATTAATGTGGCATGTTTTTATTATAATGGAGAATTCTTGTGTATGTTTCTTCCATTAATAAATATTTGGGATCCTTATGATGTACTCACCTTGGAGATCTGCTTTTGGTCAAAAGTACTTGTGTTTGACTTCACTGTTGTCTTACTCCTTAAAAATTTGCTTAATATTGTCTTATATTGTCCCTATTCAGGGAAACTTGACTAAACTTGAGTTGTTACTGGTTTGATGTACAGCCTCTTACAGAAGGGATGAATTTAGATCTTGGGAAAAAGACCTTTAAGATTGAGTCCAACTGTTAACCCTGTGCTACCATGTTCACCATTAAACCATGTCCCTAAGTGACCTCTTTACACATCTTTTAAATGTCTCTAGGAGTGATGCATCACTTGTTCCCTTGAGCAGCCAGTTCCAGTGCTTGATAACCCTTCCAGTGAAGACTTTTTCCTGATGGCGTTACATTAAACCTCCCCTGGTGCAACTTAGACCACTTCCTCTTGTCCTGTTGCTTGATACTTGCCTGAAGAGACTGACCCCCATCTTGCCTTAACCTCCTTTCAAGTAGTTGTAGATATGGAGGAGATCTCTCCTGAGCCTTATTTATCTCCAGATTAAACAACCCCAATTTTCTCGCTATTCCTCATAAGACTTGTGCTCTAGACCCTTTGTCAGCTTCCTTGTCCTTCTCTGGACGTGTTCCAGCACCTTAATGTCTCTTTTGTAGAGAGGGACCCAAAGCTGAACACAGCACTTGAGGTGCAGCCTCATCAGTGAGCAGTACAGAAGGATGATTGCTTCCCTAAACTTCTGGGCTGTACCATTTCTGATAGAAGCCAGGAAGCCATTGTTATTCTTGACTATTTGTGCACGGTGGGTGGTCCATACTTACTTCCACCATGATATCTGCCTTGTTGGCCTTTCCTCTGACTCTTACCCATAAACACTTGACCCTTTCATCATCAAGCTTCAGATAGTGAAAGCACTGCCTAACATACAGGCTTCTCCACTGCCTTCTTCCTTGCCTGGTGCTTGTCATTTCTGATATGCTCATAGAATCATTGAATCTTTTTGGTTGGAAAAGACCTTTATCAAGTCAAATCACTAACCTCACACTGCCAAGCCCACCACTAAACCATGTTCCTCAGCACTTCATCTACATGGCTTTTAAATATCTTCAGGGATGGAGACTCTACTTCCCTGGGCAGCCTGTTCCAGTGCTTAACAACCTTCTTGGTCTAAACCTACCCTAGTACAACCTGAAGCCATTTTCTCATCTCTTTCTCTTCATTACTGGTGAGAAGAGACTAACACCCACTTTGCTACAACCTCCTTTCAAATAATTGTGGAGACTAATCATATCTCTTCTCAGCCTCTGCTTCTCTAAGCTAAACACCTACAATTCCCTCAGCTGCTTCTCATAAGCCAGACCCTTCACCATCTTTATTCACCATCTCTGGACATGCTCAAGCACCTCAAGTGTCCCTGTTGTTGTGAGGGCCCAGAACTGAATACTCTGAATATTTGAGGTGTGGCCTCACCAGTGCTGAATACGGGGGGACAATCCTTGTTCCTGCTGATCACAAAATTTGTAATACAAGCCAGGATGCTATGGGCCTTCTTGTCCACCTGGGCACACTGCTGGCTCATGTTCAGATGGATGGGACTAACACTGTCCTTTTTCCTGGAACAGCTCTTCAGCCACTTACTCTCAAGACTGTAATGTTGCATGGAGTTGTGGACCAACTGTAGGACCCAGCACTTGGCCTGGTTAAACCTCGTATAACTTTCCTCAGCCCATAGATCCAACCTATAATTATGTTAATAACATTTGACTCTGTTGCCATATGTATCACAATCCCCTACTTCTACTGAGATGTAGGACTAGCTCACAGTCCCTCAAACAGAGGTCTGCTGCCTCCATTCTTATCTCTAGTAAGGCTGCTTTTTGCCCCTTTTCTCCTTCAAATCTAGTTTAAAAGTCTCTCAATGAGCCTTGCTAACTCATATACAAAGATCCTTTTCCTCTTTTCAGATGTATGTACCCCATCTGCTGCTAGTAGACCTGGTGTCCTGTAGGTTGACCTGTGATCAAAAACCCCAAAATTCTGCTTGAGTTTTGAATAATCTTCTACTTGATGAAAAGTGAATTGATCTAGAAGCAGGACTCAATGTTGTGGGAGTAGTAGTCTGTTCTCTTTACTTTCTCAACATTTTATTTGCTCTTTGGTTTTAGATGAGGCTCTCTTTCTTCCAGAGTTCAGGACCAAAAGTGAATCAGCTGGTTGCAGTTGCTTAAGCATGGTTTTTTTAAGGAATTAATAACTAAAATGGATTTAGCTTATTGCTGATATAATACTTCCAACTGAACAGAAGAAAAGACAAGAGTGAGGAAGGCAGTCAGTGTTCTCTGAATGAGAGACTTGGAGGTACAAGTTTTCTGCCTCTAAAGAAAAGAGGAGGCAAGCAGCTTTTCTGAACTTTTGATTTGGGTTCCTGTGGAGCTATGCCAAGCCTTTAGAGCTTGGTGAACTTGATTTAGGAGTACTTGTACATTTTCCTGACTTGTAGACAAGTTTTATTGGTTCTGATTTTGATCTGCACTGGTGTGATGACCAGGCAACCAACTTGAATTGTTGGCTGTTACTGTGGGAGGTACTTCTTCAGGGTTTTTTTTGTTAATTTTTTGTTATTCAGTAACCACCAAATGACTACTTGCTTTAAATACAGATTCTAAAGTAATTCTGAATTAACTATTGCATTTCTCTTTGAGATAACAGATCTATGTCATGAGGGGATGATCTGAAGGCCTAGCTTTGTTGACCCACTGTAGTAGTTACCTGGCTTTAGTTTATATTTACATAGCTGTCATGGGTCTCAGTTTATTATTTCACACTTCTACTGGTGTGATGTCTGCACATAAATCCAAGATGTAGGAGCAGAACAGGACTCTTTAACAAGTTTGAACATCAACTGAAAATGATGGAATAATAATAGTGGTCAGTGTCATCACTGATAATTGCCAGATGGAACCCTCTGACAGGTTTTCACAGATTTGCAAAAAAAGCTAATTGCTAATCCTAATTTAGAAGGCAAAGCATAATCAACGTGAATCAAAACTTGTAAATATTCTGTCTTTTAGGGTATTATTTGAAGCACTTCTGCAGCAAATTGAGTTCTACATCTGGTACTGTATTCTATAATCTTTGAGTTTTTTTGTAGATAAAATTATTGTGGGCAGTTATATGGGATATCTCCGCATCTTTAGTCCACATCCTGTGAAACCTGGAGATGGAATGCAACCTGAAGACTTGCTCTTGGAAGTGCAGTTACGAGAACCAATATTGCAGGTGGAAGTGGGAAAATTTGTTTCGTAAGTCATCAACAGGCAATATTGCTATTTAAGACTACTTACATGTGATTGTCTTTTTTAGGCTGTGAGTTTGAATTTCATAGAATCATAGAATGGTAGGGGTTGGAAGGGACCTTTAGAGATCATTTAGTCCAAACCCCCTACAAGAAGCAGGTTCACCTAGATCAGGTTGCATAAGAACATGTCCAAGTGGGTCTTGAAGACCTCCAAGGAAGGAGACTCCACAACCCCTCTGGGCAGCCTGTGCCAGGGCTCTGTCACTCTCACAGTGAAATAGTTTTTTCTTATGTTTAAATGCAACTTTTTGTGTTCCAGCTTCATCCCATTACCCCTTGTCCTGTTGCTAGATATAGAAAAAAGAGATGTCCCAACCTCCTGACACCCATCCTTTAGATATTTATAAATGTTAATAAGATCTCCCCTCAATCTCTTCAATTTGCATATGGACAACTATTAAGCACATTTGTGAATAATGCACTTGATCTGGTTCTTGAATCATCTTGATAATGAGAGAATTTTTACTTAAATGTATATGGAGGATCATCTTCCTGATACTTACATATACTTAAAAAAAGATTTGTACAATAGGAAAAAGCTATTGATGCTTTTTCAGGTGTTAAGAAAACTTCAGTAAGGTGTTATAATTTGAGGTAATATTGGACAGTGGTTTTGGGTTTGATAATGGGTTGAAAATCTTTAATTGTGAGGAATTTAGTGGGAATAAGTGGCTAGGTAGAAGGGAGATACTTTGACTCTAAGGAAAAGGCTGTGTATTTAATTGGCTGTAAGAAAATCTGCTTAGAGTTTTATTTTAAAAATGAGAAGAAAATCTAAATGGATGTGAGAATAATCCAAGTATTATTAAGCAACTGCATAGTTACTTTAATTCACTTTTGTACCAGCTGCATGAAACCTAAATTAATTAATTAAACTGGGGCAGAATTCAAACCATATCTACATTCATCCCTGAAACCTAAGTAGCATTTCCTGTGCGGAAAGTTCTCGTAGCTATAGAAAATGTTTTAGATCATATTACAGGGTAAGACGTTAAAAGTTCTGCACAAAATCACTTCAAGAGTACTTGAATAAATTTTAGAAATTAGTTCTTGAAGTTAGTTTCAAAATTCAAATAAATTCTTTAAATACTGCAGCATGGATTGAGGAAAAGATTACTGCTGCTGAGTTTTTTTATGCTAACATCTAACACGCAAAGCTTGGATTTGTCTCAACTGAAAGTAATTTCAACATGTTACATGAATTTTATCCTGTCTGCGTTTTACTTGGAATATATCTGAAAACAGTGCTTTTTAACCTTTACAGTGGTACTGAAGGACTTCATCTGGCTGTGCTGCATTGCCGAAAACTCTGTGTATATGCTGTTTCAGGTTAGTTTACAGGTATCAGCTTTCCAGTGATTTTAAGTGTATTGAAGAAGTTGGAGTAGGTTAATCCTAAACTTGGTATGTACAATATTTGCTTATCCCTAAGAGGTGTTGTCATATTCTGTCACTCAAAACTGTCTGAATAGGAAACATGAGTAATTAGGTCTAGATATTTTCCAAGGGTTAACAGATTTTCTGAGCTGCTCTCTGTATACTGTGATCTGAAGCTAGTAGTGCTTGTGAACAACTAGTTCTTACTACAGTTTTAGGAATGGACGTTACTGTTCAGTGTGCTAATGAGCAGATGGTTGTTTAATGCCAACTTAGATCTTTAAAAATGAAACCATTACAATTATTTCTGAACTCAAAAATCCAGACAATTTCTTAGAAAGCCAGAACATCTGTAGTGTAGCCCAAGAGAAGGTAGAAGGTTAATATTGGTAAGAAGGTGAAACTACTGTTTTGTCTTAAATCCTCTTTATTCTACTGCCTTTGTCTGGAAACTGTAAATGCAGTGTTCACTCTGTACGTAAAGCCAAGTCATGAAATACCTGTTCTGTGCCTTTAATTCTCCCAAATGTGTTCGTAAAGAAAGGCTCAGATTTAAGAGATGTATCAATTGTACCTCCATCTTCAGAATTCAGTAGACAAGTCTACATTGTTCATTTCCTGTCCAGGGACGTGTGTGGTGGCTCCTTTCATAAGAGCATGGTTTTCTTGTAGGACCAGTTTGCTTCCTGTTCACAGCCTGGTAGGCAGATAGGTTACAAACTCATACTCTCTCGACTTTTGGGTTTTTTTGCCTTCTAGTTATCTTACTTGGAGACACCTGTGAAATTGGTTTTTGTTGAGAGATGTTAATTTGAGATGTACTGCAGTTTTCATACTTTGTGTTCTATGTGATAGAGCTTATGTCTTACGATTGCAGCTTACCAATACAATTTTAATTAAAACAATTGTCAGTCCAGAAGTATTTTCTAGTTATAACTTGCTGTTTGATCTAAATGGCATAAACAAGTAATAAAAGTAAATTTTTGCAATCTTTCAATATACTTTTCTTACTAACTTGTAAGCATTCATGCTGCAACTGTAATTTTTGTCATCTGAACAGGTACTTTTGAGCAAGCTCCTTTGAGAAATAGCAATCATTATTTCTTTATGCTTCCATGGCAAATTACACTTTCATAAAATGAGATCTTTATGCATATTGCCATATGTGTTAATCATAATAAAAGTAATGATGCTGCTTCTCCTCGAGAAATGAAAGCATCCCTCAGGGCTAGCTGAAGTATGGACTCGATATTGTCAGTATATGCAGACTGACTACTTTGAGTTGTCTTTCTGTTGGTATTGCTATTTATCCTGCCTGGATAAGTAACTAGCTAAGTCTGTTCCAGCTCTTTCCCTAAAGTGGCCTGCTTTAGAGGGATTGCTTAAAAGCTATATTGGAGTTCAGTTGGAGAAGTTGCCTGCAAGGTTAGCATGAGCTACAAATGTTTCATAGCATGTTTGTTAAGATGATATTGGAATAATCTTTATGTATTTAAAGCTATGTACTTTTTTCCTGCTGATGTGACTGTTCTCAAAGGTGGGGTTTTTCACTTACTAATATGTAAGTGTTACTCTACATAATAAGAATTTTTTCTTTATAGGATATGGGAAAGACTGAGTATTGAAAGGAGAGCTTTAACTTCAGTTTCTTTAGAAACAGTTGTTTAATTTTTTCTAGTACCCTGAAGTCATGAAACTAAAGTTCATGCAGACCTTTTCAGAGAAGGTGATGTATATCATAACATTATTTTTGTTAGCATATGTTGTCTCTTTTATTTTTCCTTGTTGATCAGTGCATTGAATTTCAGAGGAAAGGTGATAAATGTCCTAATTTTGCCAAATTATAGCTAATGACTAGCTACAGCTTAACTTGAGACAAAGACTATTACAGCTGAGACTGCCTGTGGGTTATAATATATTTACTGAATAATAATTGTAAAAAATCCCTTTTGAGCAGGGTTTTTTTTTTCTGATCTTAGAGGTGTGCCTAACATGAAGAAAAACCCATTTAAGCAAATCTCAGCCCCTTAGTAAGTCATTATACAATATTTAGTATAATGAGACCTTATTTCTCATTCGGACCTTTAGGAACTTTCTAGCTTGGTGATTTTTATTTAAAGTAGCAGTTTGAGACATGCTATCTCAGTCATTAGGAGTAGGTTAGTTATTTTCAGATTGCTTACACTGGTGTTCCTGTACTTTTACCACACTGCATTGATCTAAGATACATATTTATACCCTTTTTTTTTTTTTTGTAGGAACTCTTGGTAATGTGGAACATGGGAACCAGTATCAAATTAAACTCATGTATGAGCACAATCTTCAGAGAACTGCTTGTAATATGACTTACGGTCCATTTGGTGGTGTAAAAGGTAAGATTCTCGTTGCATGTTCTTATTAGTTATTTAACTGTCAACAGTTGAGGATTAAATTAAGTTTTGGAAGGCAATGTGATGCTGCTGCCTAGAGGAAACTGTTTTTCTGTAAGTGATGATACTTTTTGTCTGATGCATACAGAAAATAATTGAAGCTAAATTGAAGTAAAGAGTACTAAAAGTAGAATAATTATTTCCTCGCATCTTGAACCAGATATGAATTTACAAGGCTAATATTTGTTAAAAATGGCGAAACCTCTGGCTTCTCCCTTGTCAGATACGTTAACATCTAAAATAACTGTTTCCTTCTGTGCTTTAGTTCCATTTGCTTTTTTATAACTTGCTTATGCTGGATAAAGAAAAAATTACCATCTTCATTCTCTGATCCTAGACTATTAAGTTTCTTTAAACAGATGTAATAGACTTAAAAAAAAAGTTTTTCTAATCAAAGTTTAAGTGGAAAATGTATTAATGATGTGTTTGTAGTTTTGGATGAGTTTAATAGGTACCAGTCTTTTTTTGAACTTCTGACACAATAATGAATGTTTTTGGATTCCAATCTGGAAACATTTAGATTTGTACCATGATAGCTCTTTCTCTTCAGAAGCAGAGTTTGCCTAACAATATTGGGGGATGGTACTCATCAACACAAGTAGTGTCCCTAAGCTGTTGGCAGAATGATATCTCTTTGCTAAGGCAGAAAGTCAATATGGAAAATATATACAGACAACTTTTCAGTTCTGTCTTGGAATAATCCTCTAGTTATATTTCTCTAATGTCTTACCCTAAACTCAGCTTGTCCCTGGGTTTAAATTCAGCTGACCAAAATTCATATTGATAGAGATTTTCACCTACTAATTTTGCACAACCAGCTTGGGAAAAAGTCAGCTGACGTGGTTGAGATGGTATCTATGCTATAAGTATCTTGAGGAGTGAGTGTATAGGGTATAGGCTTATTCTTAACGACAGAAAGACGAGGAGTTTCCTAAATCTGAGAAGAAGGAATAGTGTGTTTCCTGACATCATATAGTAGAATTGCAGTGTATTGAGGGGATCTTAAGCTGAGTTGTGAGTATCTGGAATGGTTCAGGAAGAATAAAACAAATACTTCTCTACCACTATGTACTTCTGCAGAATAAACTATTTTTTGACATGCATGTTTACTTACCATGGAGATCTGAGAGGTCAAACCACCAGCTCAATCTTGATGCCAGACCTCTTTCATAAACCTTATGAGATGAGACAGATAAGTGATGTAGTGACAAAAATGTCTTTGCAAGCTATGGAGACAGAAGGTAATGTTAACCTCAGAACTTACTCATCCAGCCAAACACTTTTCAGTATCTAAGGTAGGTAAAATGAAAGTCAATCCTGACAAAGCAGCAAGAACAGCAGAGGGAATTAAGTTCTGCAAACTTAGGCTGTTTTCTAGCAAAGCTTCCGTCTTGGCACATCAAGCTGCTTTCCTTTTCTGTCTTTCCCATGTTCCAGTATTAGTGTATTTATTGCTGTAGAAAAACAATGACCTGAGGTCTTGTTTAGGTGATAACAATGTTAATATAGAGGGAGGCAAACATCTGAGTTATGTAATAAAAAAATGTGTTCATGTCATAAGATTAAGAAGTTTAAATCTGGGAGAATTATAATGAATATTCAGATACCTGCCAGCAGGCTGCTAAGGCATATGTTGAAGCATCAGAGAAACAGGCAAAATAGACACTAGAGAGAGTTCTTTTGGGGAAATGAATGTTCTTTTTTAAGATTTCCTGGACTGAACATCCTCCATGTAGCTTTCCTGGACTGACTGAATTTCTTTTCAATGATGTGCTTTTAATCATGCCCCTAGCCTTTTTCAATGAATCTCAGGTTGAAGTATTATCTTTAACACCTTGTTTTCTCCATGATGTTTATGAATGACTGTTATTGGGGCTGTATTTCCATCTGATCTGCTTCACCAGCCAGAGTGAACCAGAAAGGGGGTGTGTCAAGTATTGTCAACTTCAGTAAACAGATGCCTGTCCTGGTCTGGCCTGCTGTAGTATTTGTATGTGTCTTTGGCAGATACTTTGGGCTACAACTGAAACCCAACCAGTCTGTAAATAAATATTTTCTCTTTTACTGTCCACCTTCCCCAGGTATCTCTGGAATTCTTGCCAGGCATGTGCTAACATTCGCTCACCTTCTGCAGAGGTTAATTTATGATGGTGGCAGTGATGTAAGCATCAAGCAGTGGGCTTTATTTGCTAACAATCTGAGCAATACACCACACTCTAGAAGTGGAGTAACAAAGCATAGGGAGAGGTTTTGTATTTATTGCCCTCTTTTACTGCTGTGAGTAGTATGTATCTCACTGCCATACTTGAGCATCCTTGAAACAATGTGAAGGTGAAAGAGACACTTCAGAAGTGATGTTTACAGAGCTGGTGAAGCAGTCACAGGAGAATGGCAGTTAACAGGAGTAAAGCATGTGTTACAGGGAGAGCATACTGTAAGATTGTTAGGGAGGAGGGTGAATGTCCATCCCCAGGAATGTAATCCTTCACCTAAGGAAGCGAATGTTTCACTAAGTGACAGAGTACTTGATCTAGGAAGTTGCTCAGTTGCTTCCATTGAATTTGTCTTCATTAAGATTATGCTTTTTTTCTTTTTATTTGGCTCTTTATACTCTAACTTCAGCATACAAAAATAATTCCTACCCAGCCACACCAGTTAATGCTGTCAAAAGAAAAACAGGATTGAGCTTGTGTACACTAGTTTGTACTGATGTCTTCTAACACATTCTTGAGAGTTTTCTGCCCTTTCTTGGGATGAACAGTTATTTGGGTTCTAGCTATCATGCTCTTTCTTGTTGAACTGCTTCCAAACATTTGCCTGTCAATCTGATGGATACTGCTGAAAATGACTGGATCCTTTACTCCTTGCTCTTACCTCAGATAACTTTTGGCATTCATATTTTTCTTGTAATCATAATGTGAGATCTAACTATATGCAGATGCAGTCAATGCTGGCTAGTGGGCCACTATACAGCTGTGGCATTGAGATGCCAAGTGCTCTGTTAGTGTCTTGATGCTTTAAGTTGTGTAGTCAATTTAAAACATTGGGATGTAAGTTGAGATATAGCTTCTATTTCCCATACTATATCTTCTTCTGCCTCTGTGGTGGCCCCTGCATATTCCTTTAGAAGTCTCGATTTCCTTTATAAAAGGAAGATTTAACAGGAAAGGACATAGCTGAGGCTTCCTGCTGTTCTCTGATTTATAGAGGACCCTGTGGGGAAAGAGCTTGAGCATGTTGCCTTGTCCTCAAGAACCTTCCACAGTAGGGAATGGGATTGGTAGGGTTGCAAGAGATGTATGCAACAGGCTGGAACAGAAGTCTGAGGTTGGGTGATTGGTACTAAAATGAGGGAACTATTCCATAAGCAGACAAGAAGGTATGCATAAAGCTGCAGAAGGAACTTCAGTCTAGCAGTTCTTTAACTTTGAGCTGCTGAAAATACTGCAGTTCCCTTTGGATCCTTACAGAGGCTAAAGAGGTAGAGATCTGTTCAGACCAAACTTTCAGTTTTCATAGTACTAAAGTTTGGTTTTATATTGTATTGGAGTAGAATCAGGTTCTGTAACTTACAGAGAAGGTTAGTGTTCTTAGGATGCCTGTGTTTAAAGTGCCTGACATTTTTCTCTTGAGTATTGATTGACCTGGAGTCTTATCAGAGCTTTTCAGAAATTAAGCAGAAAAGCTGTTACAAACAAATGCTGTAGTGTATTTGGTTACAAAGCTTTGCTAAGCTTCCTTCAGCTGTTTGCTGTTAAATGTGTGTTTATATAAACCTCTCCCTGTGCCTACTCTGCAGCTTCATTGGGGAGGAGGATTTCTCACAGCTGTTATTACTGTGGTAGCTGGGGAAGAATGTCTCTGGAGTTTACATGTTTGAAATGCAGAAACAAACACTACTCAGTCAGCTTTGTCTAATTCAGTTTTAGCACTTCTGTCCCTGATAGTTTCTGTCAATCTCAGACCTTTGTTATAATTTGTTCTGTTAAATGGCACGTTTGTTTAGCTGAAATGTGATGGAGATGTAAAACATCCCAAGTACAACTGTCATTTCCCAACTGTTGATACTTTTTTCTAATACAAAAGAAAAAAAAAATTAGAGGTTTCTGAGGAGAAAATAGTGAGGTATATCTGTTTTGTACCCTGATTGCTAGCAGGTTAATTCTTGCTGATGTCTTCAGATTAATGATTTGATGCTACGAGCATCTTTCACAAGGTGAAGAATTGAGGTAGATGTTCTTACAACAGGAACAGGTGAAAATCAATCAACTCAGATTTCAACTGCCTATGCTGAAACTAAAGAAATGACTAAAGGTTCTGAATTAAGCCGAAGACTGACAAGTTGTCAATTGATTTACATGTATTAACAGAGTGCATTTGTCTTCAAAAGAGTAGTGTGAATTGTCGTTGTCACCACTAGATGGTCCTCTCATTACAGTTATTGGTTAGTAGGCTGCATCTCCAAAGCTGCATTTATACTTGAGCTGATTGTACAGGTATATTTATTGCAAGACTTAACTATAGAAAGTACAAAAGCACCTTCTGAAAACCTCTATACCTAAAAGTGTTTTCTTGATTAAAACAATATGTATTCTTCTGATTGTAGAACTTTAGCAAACAGATGAGATGAACTTGACCTGCTTTGAAAAAAAACGGTTAAGGGGCCAGGGATGTGGGAAATAACAAGGACAGACATTATATCTTCAGCTGAAATCCTAAGCAAAGCTAATGGAAATGTTAAAAAAAAAAAAATCAATGGAATAAACCTACAAAGGTGAAAATGCAATCAAGCACAGTGTAAGCAGAGTTAGGTGTGACTTAAATCTATGGCAAAAGGAAGAATTATAATACAGAACTTTTCAGTTCTTTGCTGCTTTTGCTTTACATTTATTCTTTGCTCTCTCTGGTGCTAAAATAAAAGCATGAAACTGTCAAGTGACATACGAAGATAAACTAATCATTTTATATTTGAGAATTTCCATTGTTAGCCCCAACTTTCAAAAATAAACTTAAATGTTAAATCTTTTATGTAGAATGCTAGTATTTGCTTTTCGTATTTCTGAACTCATCCTCATGATTGTAGAGCTGTAAGTTGAGTTTGTTCTGCAATGCTCTGATTCGAGCATAGGAGTCTTTTTAGGATGATTCGTGATAAAATCATGAGTTAGTAGTGTCAAACCCTGGTTTTCAAACAAATAAACTCTTAACCTAGCCACAAAATGTCACAGCCCTTAAGTAATGTACAGATTGTACAATCTTAATGCTTTACATCAGATCTAAAATTTGAAGAACGTGAGGTCCTTCCAAGCTCCTTTGGTTTAATTGTTTTAAAAGAAAATGAAGATGAAAAAGCATGCACTTTTATAATTTGCTGAGTACCCTTACCTGTGATGAGGATTCAACTACAAAAATTTTGCTTAAATTATGTGATTAAGTTTAATAAGGTCAGGTTATATTATTATGGCATCATGCAGTTATGCTAGCAGACATTGCTAATCTGTTAACTCAGTTTTCATTACGCGGAGGCATGTTTGCTGATGGCTCACTATCATGGGCAGTATTTTGTTTTCACATCGGTAGTAGTTTGTTCTAGGTCTTATAAAATACTTGAGTCAAATACCAAGCTGTTGGGTAAGATCATGTTAAAAAACCTGATCAGTTTGTTAAAGCAAGAATATGGTTTGGATAATTATTTTTGAGAGAAATGAGCAAGTTGAACACTTTAGGCCTGTTAAGGTTTTCTTTTTGGTCACTCCAATGCAAAGCTCTCTCCTTCTTACTCAAAGACCTGATTTCTCTAATGTGAGTGAGGATGTACTTGTGCTTCTGTGATTGCTATGTGGTGCAGAGGCAGATGAGCTAGTTCTAAAAGAGCATGTGTACTAGATGCAGCATGAAATGTGCTGGTTTAGAACTCTAGGTTACTTTAGGTTGTATCCCAGACTGCATCTCTCATATGGTTTCTGTGAAGAATCATGATTTTTGAGATGAGGAGTTTAAAATTTTGTACTGGACTTGTAAACCCTAAATGATTGAACTTCATTTTGCTGATTGAGAATCACTGCAGATTGAAAGCTGCTGATAAATGAGTTGAATGTTTTGGCATCAAGGGAATGGTACAAAGCAAATGAATTTGATATAATGTTTTAGTTCAGAACTCCTTTTTTACTCTTCTTTATGCAGTGGTATACCTCCACTTCAGTTCTTAAGGCATAAATCTGATAATAGTCAAGTGAAAATGATATTTAATGATAAAGAGGCAAAGATTTTTTTTAGCCTTTTAGTGATTAGATTTTTAGTCAGTAATTTGATCATAGTTTGGGTCCATTCTTTTTTTTTTTGCCTACAGTTCCACAAAAATAATGTTACTTTAGCTCTTATAATTAAAATAATGCTGAATTGTGTCTGCTCTAGCTGTGCAGGAATTGATTAATGACTTTACCAGTATTTTCTTCAATTATATAAAATAATAGCAATGAACTATCATCATGTGGTAATAATAAAACTTTTAATGGATGGATATACACTCAGTTCAGGTAATAGTCAACTGCTTACTGAAGAATGTAATAAATTTATGTCATGGTATAGTAGATTTGCAGGAAACTGACAAAGCAAAACTCACTTCTGAGGCAGTGCCACTAAATTATTATTTCATAATCCAGTTTTATAGCTTTTTTCTAATGTTTAGGTAATTTGTGCTGATGTTACCTTAATACTTTTGTATTTCGCACAGGAAAAAACTGTGCTGTGCCTTGACTGTCTTACATTGAGGATATTTAGACATGTTTTTTTATTGTGCCATTAAAGAAAAATGAAACATGCTTGGAAATTCATTCCTACATTAGTAGTTTCTGTTAAATGGATGACAACTCGGCTTACAGCAGTTAGCTTAAAGTCTTCTACATTTTGAGAGTAGGTATACTACCTATGTCTGACTAAGAATTACTGATGTAGAGCCTGCTTATGAGACATGATGGTATTATGCTGTTATATAGTAAAAGAAAAATACCACTGCTTTGAAAAAGTGTATGGGCCACAACTTTGTTCTTTGCATTGTTTGCTTTAGGTCAGATGTGACTTGTGTTTGAGGAGAATATACAATAAATTTATCCTGAAATGATGTGAAGAGTGTAGAAGTGTTATAAAATAAAAACAAAACTGCTGTTCCTTGAAACTTCACTAGCTATACAGATTATCATATAAATTGTGTGGTCAATTGTGCATTAGACTGAATGATGGTCACAGTGGTACCTTGTATATGAACAAACAATAGTGTATAAGGAGTGAATACTAAAATTCTTGGAAGACTGGTGTGTGAAGGGCAGATTTCCTGAGCTACTGTATGAAATGATTAAAAAGGGTGAATGATTACATGCTGTGATGGGAAGATGACCTTCCCCAGGTCAGGGTTGTTCAGTGATTGTTCTCTGGGGTGTATGTGATATGTTAAGGTGGGTGTATAAACATTCCCATCACTTCCTGTTTTCTTTTTCAATTTACGTTGTTAAGATTTTGCCTTCTACTTAAGAACTAAGGAAACAGTGCATTGATAGCTTACCAGTAGGACACAAGCTATTGGGTTGCTCTTGAATAAAGTACTGATCTGCTTACTTTCTTAGTTGCTTATTTTATAGTTGTATTCACTCATAGACAAGAAATTTTTATTTTCAATGCAAAAGCAATATTACTCTTTTCTATGATTCCACAAAATAGACTTGCGTTATCTAATAGTCAGTCAGTGACTTTATTATAAAAATAGCCTCTTTATTTATTATAAGTAATCTCTTCAAATGAATTGATAAAATATTTAGAATTGAATCTTCCTAATAATGCACAAGTTTTGGAATTTTTAATTTGAAACTTTAATGCCTTAAATTGGCTTCCAGAATAGGTCACATTTATTTGAAGTTGTTCAATGGAGACTGTACCAATAAAAGGAAATAATAAAACAATAGCAAAGGAAAGGAATAAAGAAAATACAGCACTGACATGAAAAAGTTACAAGCATAAATGTGTGAAAATACCTTGAACCTCTCTTTCCCTGCAAATGGTCTTGAATTCATTTTACTTTTATTATAGCACTGGCCTGGAGGCAAAGTATGTTTGAGTGTTACAACAAAGAGGGTGCTATACAGAGGAATTTTTTTAATAATGAAATACAACATATGTGTAAACCACGCAACCTTGTAACAGGAGATGTTGTAAGAAGGGTAGACTGTGCTTAACTTTTCCACAATTCTGCAAGAATGAATTTTATTAGGTGTTAGTCAGAAAAAAATTATCAGCTGAGTTTTATGCTGTAAGGTTAAATGATTCTTATGACTATGTTTAAATACAGCAGCAATATAAATTTGAAGTCTGATTTATTGGCTAGTGCTGTTAAGGAACAGAATGTTTAACTGTTACCTTCATGTTAAATTGCTCTGAATAAGGACAGATTATTTGAAAGGCTTGGTCTTTGTGAGTTTTCATGGAATAGATCTGCTGATGCCTACTTCTAAACAGTTTGTAACGTGATTTTACAAAATCCATTAGTGTTATCTCAAATAATTGAATTAGAACCTCTTGTCTACATTGAACATGTGACTGGAAAAATAATCAAGGAGAACTTTCTTTGAATCTCTTACTGTCTGTTTCTATTCTCTTTCCTCAACTTCCCTTAACAGTGAGGAGTAAGATCATAGCTTAACTGAATGAAGCAAAAACTCCCACTGCCTCTAGTATACTAGAATTTTGCTTCAGCTATGAATTGCTAAATATATCATTTAGTCTGCATTTTGTTGAAGTGAAGGACTGTAATTAAAGTGAAATAAAACCAGTTGGAGGAACACATAACTTGGGGAGTGAAATACATAACTTGTATAAGTGAAAGATTTATTCTTCAAAACTTTGATAGATTTTGATTATTTTCCTAATCTTTTTGTTGAAGTATGGTACCCAAATGTGTGTGATTATAATGCACTGGTAGTATAAAATGTTCTGTATCTTACATATTGGGGTTACAGCTTCTGCAGTACTCCTGCCAAGAGTCGGTGAGTGCCAAGCAGAACAATAATTACTCATGTGTTTTTAATAGTGCACATATATTAATAATGACCCAATCTTGCATTTGTCTTTTTGGTGACATATTGTTGACTCATTTAATTCATCATCCTACTCTAATCCCCAGATTCTTCTTCTTTGTGCTATTGCCTGCCGTTCTCTGGTTTCCTGTGAGACAATTGAGATCGTATCAGATGACTTAAGTTTAGAGATGCTGTCTCTAAAGTTTAGAAGGGCAATATTTATTATTATTCTGCTATTTAATAAATAGTTTGGCATGTTGAATTTTCTGTTACTTCAAATGTATGTACAGTTTTATTATTTACATATGTACTTACTTATTAGATGTTCCAGCATTTCATATGATGCGTTTGTCCATCAGATTTGTTTGCTGCCCCACATTTTTTTCATCCAAAAAATGCAAGTTTAGTTTCTATTTAGTCTCTTTTGTTTTCTCAGCAGAGACGTTTGTATGCAGCTTGTATTTCTTTCAAATGCTTATGTTACTATTCCTTTACAAAAAACTCAGTAGCCTATAGAAATTTATTTAGGTTGCCAAACCCTTGTTGTTTGTGTTTTCCCTAGAGGAAATGTATCTTGTATGAGCTATCTTGTATGAGTTTGGATTAGTAGGTTTGGTGCAAATCACTCTGTGTAGAAATCACTCTACTACATTATTCAAGAGAGATTTTCTTGGGGATTTTGGGTAGTGATGAATTGATCTGAGTATGTTCCAAGCACAGAAACAAATGTAAAGAGAATGAGTACAGTTTCCCTGTATCAAAAGTGAAATGTAATAAACTAATAAGGGAAGATAATCAGTGTAAATGTGACAAGGTAATTTATTCCAGATTCATGAGGAGAGTTTGAACTTTGTGCTATCCACTTGGTGCTGATCATGGTCACAACTTTTTTATAGACCGTGTTGATAGGTTTGTTACTGGGGAAACTTGGACTTGAAATATACAGATGAATGAGTTTTTAAAGTGTCACCAAAGAACTAGACTTTCAAGAAACTGGGAAAGAAAGTTTGTTTTTTTTTTCTTTTTAAGTTTTGTTTTATATACTTGTTATGTGTAGGACTGCTGTGTTTTCTCCTGGATGTTGATGCAGACTTTGCTCAATGGGTCTTGAGCTTACATTAAGCATAGTTCTTAACTAGAAGAGCCTCCACCTACAAGAAGTTCAATGGCTGGTGCTCTGCAATGCTGTTATTTTAAGTGACAAAGCTTTAAAGTTCCTTTTTTTAAACCATACTCGTAGTCAGACTCAGTCATGAGAAACATTCATAATACTCCAAAATGTATTTGACTACAGGGAATAAAAACAAGGAAAGGATTACAGCAGAAGCAGAATATATGCAACTGCTCTTCAGTATGATGATTGATCTAAATGGCAATGTCGTCTTGCTTACCTGCAAAATGTAAAATACTGTAAAATATTAAATAAATTATAAAAATGTAATAATATAAAATGATATTTTGCAAGCCTAGTGGTGAAGTAATAAGGTCATTAGAGTATTCACAGTGTGCTTCCAGTAGTCTTAAAATATAAGACAAAAAATTGTTCATGCTTGCTGAATCTATGGTGCTTTTCTGAGATTGCCAAAAAGGAAACCAATAGGGATGGTGTGTGTGTTTGTTTTTTTTCTATGAAGATGTAATTCGTTGACTCATTTGTCCACAAAGTAAGAATTAATCCTTGTAAGAGGAAGGAAACTGCTGGAGAGAGTCCACTGGAGGGCTTCCAAGATGATGAGGGGACTGGAACCTATCTGCCTTGAGCTGGACAGCCCAGAACTGGATGCAGGACTCCAGATAAGGCCTCACTATGCCCTCAGGCACTTAAATGACCATGGAGCACAGGTTAAAATTAGAGAGTGACTGGGCAATAACATGAGCCATCTCCATCAGCACTTGTGGGTGCATCTTACCTACAAATCCACTGGTCTTGATATCTACCTTGCCTAGTAGACCTGTAACCCAATCCTCAAGCAAGGGAAGGTCTTTCTCCAGATTTTGTCTTACCTTCCAGTGACTGGGATTTCTGAGGGACAGCCTTGGCAGTAAAGACTGAAGTAAAGAAGGCATTCAGTAGCTTTGCCTTCTCTCTATCCTCTGTCACCAGCGCACTCATTCAGCAGTGGACTCGCATTCCCTCTAAACTTCCTTTTCCCCCGATACACTTGAAGAAGCCCTTCTTGTTTTCCTTTACATTCCTTGCCACATTTAATTCTAAGAGGACTTTAGCCTTTCTTATTACATTCCTGCATACTCTGACAGTGTTATTATACTCCTACCAAGTGACCAGGCCCTTTTTCTATGTTGCATAGACTTCCTTCTTCCATTTGAGTTGTTCCAGAAGCTCCTTGTTCATCCATGCAAGCCTCTTGTTTCCTTTACATGATGTTTTTACTTGGGGAGACCTCGGGCTTGGAAGAAGTTGCACTTGAAGATTAACCAGCTTTTTTGGGCACTTCTGCCTTCTAGAGTTCTAGCCCGGGAGATTCCTTCAAGCAGGTCTTCAGGAGGCAAAAATCAGCTCTCTTGAAGTCCAGAGTCACAATCCTGCTTCTTCCACATGGGATCCTGAACTCCACCATCTCATGGTCACTCAGCCAAAGCTGCCCCGAGCCTGAACCAAACCTTGTTTTTTTTTTTTAGTACAGGGTCTGGTAGCACACTCCTCCTGTAGTGGGTCTGGGATGGTAGTGATTTTTCTACAACAGCTCTTGCAGTGCTGTGCTTACTGTTGATATCAATATTATGACTACTGCTCACGCAGCATCAGAGCTGTCCCTCCAGCATTCCTTCCCCCACCTTCACCAATAGCTGTGGGTGAGCACAATCTTGGGAGGGATCACGGCCAGAACAGTTGACCAAGGAGATATTCCATACCATAAGTTGTCAACTCAGTAATATAAACTGGGAGAGAGGAGCAGGAAGGGGAGGCAAGATTAATTTCTGGCCTTCCAAAAGCAACCACTATGTGTACCGGAACCCTGCTTCTCAGGAGCTGGCTGGACATTGCTGCTGATGGGAAGTAGAGAGTAACAGCTTTATCTGCTTTTGCTTTGCTTCCCATGTGCATGGCTTTGCTGTTTCTTTATTAAACTGCTTTTATCTCAACGTACGAGACTCCCATCTTATTTTCTCCCCTTCCCTGGCTTGCTGAGGAGGTAGGGGATAGAGCGATGTGGTGGGCACCTGGCATCCAGACAGGGTCAAACTACCATGCTAGCTCTAACCATAACAGATTTGTTGGTAAATTTATTGTATCATTGTGACTTCAGGTTCTGCTGATAACTTGAAAGTACCTAAAATATTAAAAAATAGAGCCTATGTTAAACTTCATCTAAGCTTAATGAAAAGTCTGCTATTGTAGCTCATTAGAAACATCCATGTGCCTTAACTATTCACTCAAAGGCAGCACAACTGCTGACTTGTCCTTATTTCACTTTTATTTGTATGAGATTTCCTGGTTCAATAAGACATTTTATATTATTTGTATACGATAGAGGTATAACTTCAGATAAGGGCAGCTTGACTTTGCAGAATTTCACAGAGTAGAATTTCTTCTACCTCCATAGAAAAAATGTATTTCAGTACTGTAATGCCTGTATGAATGCAAAGTCTTAGAAGGTAGGTTTTCAGCCATTGCCAAGGCTTGAAGAGCAAGATACAGAATTAAAGGAAAAAGGATTCTTCTGCTTGATGAATTATCATGATTCAGGCAACATCCATGCATACAGCCATTCTGTCAGGCATAGCTAATGTCCCATTCCAAGACCTACTGTATATTGTCTATAATTAATCTCCTATATTGAAAAAAGAAAAAAAAATGAGATACTGCTTTCAGAGCTGCCTAAACATTTTTCTTGAGACTTTCTTACACTAGATAAAAACATTCACTTTTCAATGTGCCAAGGATTCTTCAGTGAAGATGAAGGTTGTAATCAACACATTTTAGCACAACAATTTCTTTTAGGGGAGATGACTTCACCTCTCATGACTCTACAGTGCCAAACACCAGGTTTCTTTCAGTAGGAACACCTGTGTGTTGGATGTTGCAGCTATGAGACTCGAGGACTTCTATACTGTGTATCAGTCTTTTGTGCTCCTTTGAAGTATACTAGTTTCTTAAGGGTCCTTCCACCACCTCAGGTTGAGATGAGATTTAAAGGGATCATTCTCAAGTTGTATAACTTAACTACGTTCTCTTCTGTGGTTGAGTCAGATCATTAATCAAGGAGTATAGCACAGGTCTCTTGATTGTGTGAATTAGGGCTGATTGACCTTTAAGGGTACTCTAATAGTTCAAGATTCCATCTAAAATATTGTTTATACTTTATGGCAGGCAGAAATCTGCAAGAGGTTAGGTAAAGAGAAGATAGTATGATTCCTGAGAAGAAAAAACCATTTTCTTATGGCAGCTGTGACTGCACGTTTTACTCTGTCTTGACCAGGGAGGCTTCTTGCAGAGTGGGCTATTGCAGAGAGGGCATCTCTCGAGTTGGGACTTCTTTTTCTTTCTCTTAAACTCCTATCCATTTCTCTATTTTTGCTTCTTTCACGTTGGAGGGATTAGCACTGAGTGATGCAGTGTTCAGGGTGTTGCACTGCCTTAGTGGTGCTCTTAGATCCTCTGGTCTGGAATGAGTGGCTGCAGATGAAGTCTTGAACTTTGATCCCTTCTGTAATAATGCAATGAGTAGCCACCAGACCACCAAGCTAGTCAATTCAGAGTTCTTTCTGAATGTACACTGACATGTGCTTCCTGGTTTGCGTTAGGGAAGTAACCTAAGACTTGCTTTTTACTTAGCATACATTGTTGTAAGAACTGCCTGACATGTTTTCAAAGGGTTTTTCCATTCATCAGAAGTGATTCCTGAAGTGCTTTTCTCACAGCTGACCCAGACCTGTTTTGTTTCATGAACTACACTCAGCAGCAAGTTGGATTCTCCAAAATGGGTTTGAACTGGAGGACACTTTGTTCTCTGTGCCAGAGACATATTTTTGGGGTGTATTTCAATAATGAAAAAGAAAACCTACTTGCTTGTTTCAAGTCAGGACAATTTCTCTTCCAGTGTCTGGGAATATAGCTTTCATGCATCACTTCAATAGTCAATGCACTGTGGATTTCACCTTTGTCTTAGTAAAACTTTTCCTACATATCATTAAAAAGCTCTTAAGTTCCTGGGTGTCCTTATGAATGCCAATTTATCTTTTAATTTGATTTGATTACTTTTGAAGGCATTAATCTGACACATCCTTAAACTCTGTATCTTCTTGAAGCTTTTTCTGATTTCTAATTTGTGCCATTTAATACTGTAGTTTTCATTGCATGATTTCACAGGGTGTTCAGACCTTGTGATTACATAATATACTTTTTATGAGACTGATTTGGTGCCAGAGGGGAGGCTCAGAGTAGAGGAAATAATTAACATGCAAAAACTTGAACTCGAAAATAGCTTTAATTAGAAGCTTATTTTAAAGAGCTACCACCTGCCTCTCATTTTGACTTTGCATTAGCTCTAAAAATACATTGTGGTTTAGGAGTGTGACGTAAGTGTATTCATATCATGCTAGAATAACAAAACTACAAAACAACGGTAGCTGGACTTGTGCTTAAAAGTAACACTTTCTGGCTGAGGGACGTTGCTCTTGAGACACAAGCTGCTGAAACTATGTAGAGTACACTAAGTGATTCCATCTGATCCGCAGAAAACACTATGGGTTGTATTTTCACTTTATAAATATGTCACTGGCAAAGCCAACTGGCTGCAATAAGCTTTTTTGAAATGGATGTTTCTGGCTGAGTTTTTTGAAGATTGTGTTTCTTAAAGTGAAATATAAAAACTCCATTCACTAGCTACACATTAAAAACAAATGGGCAAAGGAAATAAGTTGACCTATAAAAAGCTGGGAAATAAGAGTTCATATACAATTTAATTTTCTTCAATTATGCCTTACATGTAATAGTTTGGATAATTGGAGTTTCATCCACTAATACAAGCTAGTTAAAATCCTAATGTGAAAACTGAATAGGAATAACACAAATGTGATGAACAAAGCAGTAGGTATATGAAGTGTGTTCTTCAAAGCAAAAAGGATGATGAGTTGTTCGGTCTTGGGTACCTTACTTGTTTCTTCAGACAGTATGGTTCTGTATATTGGAACCTGTACTTGTGGAATCTTTTTTTGTTGCCCTCTGTCTCTTGCCAGATGAAACTCAACTGGACTATTGCTTTCCTAACCTCATCCTTGAATGATAATACAGTGTCTCTGTATTCCTTCTGGGTCACTTGTCCCTGCTTCCTCTTACACTTGATTTTTTTTTTGTTGTTGGTGTAGTCAGGAGCTCCTTATTCTTGTAGGTGTCTTGCTGCCTGCTTTTGCTTGAGTCACTGCTTGTTGGGACAGTCTGTTCTTGAACTTGGAAGTGAATAATCAACCAGCTCTCATGATCCCGTTTTCTCCACAGGGCCATATTCCATTAGATACTCAAAGGCAGATCCCTAGAAAGCCTTAAGTTTGCTCTCCTGAAGTCTAGGTCTTTGGTCCTGTTTTATGTCCTGCATATTACTCTTATGATTTTACTTCAGTATTGGGCAAACTGTCAGTCTGACCACTTTTGAACAGTAATGGTTTTCACATAGAATTGTTTTTGTATAACAGTTTACTAGTGCAGATTCTGAGATTTTCAGCTTAGGAAGATGAGTTTTCACTTAGTTCTCAGCTAAAATTCCTTTTGAAGCCAAGTATTCTTGCTAAATGGAGGACTTCTTATATTTAATAAGGAATAAGATTTTTTTAATGTTGAATAAAATTATTTTCTATAGATACTAATTTGTCAACTGGAAATTATATTACTACCTGATTAAAGCAAAACTGACTTGTTTGACTTTTTTTTTTAGTTATTGTTATGCCTCACTGTATGCACTTTAGACAAAACTGACCAGTTTTGAGCCCCTCTCTACAAGAATGACATTGAAGTGCTGGAGAGGATACAGAGGTGGGCTACTAAGCTATTAAAGGATTTGGAGCATCTCATATGAGGAACTGCTGAGGGATCTGGGCCTGTCTGGCCTGGAGAAAAGAAGGCTCAGAGGAGACCTTCTCACTCTATACAGCTACCTGAAAGGAAGCTGTTGTGAGGCAGGAGTAGGTCTGCTCTCACTAGTAACAAGCAATAGAACAGGAGGAAATAGCCTAAAGTTGCACCAGGGGAGTTTGAGGCTGGATCTGAGGAGGAATTTCTTTCCTGAAAGGCTTGTCAGGCATTGGAACAGCTGCCCAGGAAGATGCTGGAGTCACTGTCCCTGGAGGGATTTAAGAGACAGGTGGATGTTGCACTTAGGGAAATGATCTAGTGGTTGATAGGGCTGGGACAGAGGCTGGACTTGAGTTTAAAGGTCTCTTTCAGTTGAAATGATTCTGTGATTCTGAATAAGAATGACTTTTAAGGTTTTAAGAAAAAGTCTATGTAGAATGTGAATGAAGAAGATGATGATGTGATTATGTGCTTGAGATGCCATTTGTGTTCCTGATTTTTTTTTGCAGTTTCTAGCTATAGAAATTGTTTTGCAATTCTAGCTATAGAATCGTTGGTGTGAAGGGTTGAGGTATTTCAACATTTTGACTAGAAGCCAAAAAGTTCAACTTTGCCTTTATCAAAAGAACAATGAATTGTGCTTTCAGATGACCTTCATTATCAAATGATTAATATTTGCAATGGCTTGTACCATGTAAAGTGAATTATATACAGAATCTGGAAAGAGGGATGGGAGAATTGAAATTTTAGAAAATGGGAAATTTGAAAAAGGGATGAGAGGGGCAAGTGGAAAAGACCCAGCTGCTTTATCTTACTTTTGTTTTTGTTCTCTTTTTACCCTAAGCTAAATTTCTGTTAACCAAAGGATGAGTAGTATGATGTATTTCTGACCTATTACACTATTTTAACTACTTGAAGTTTCTGTGAAGGATCACAGTGGAAATACGCAATGTGTTGCATTGTTATTCACTTTATTTTTTTCAGATATTGAATATATTTTCAACCTTTGTTACCTCTAAGTGTAAGAATGGAGTTTTGGTCTTCTCTTACTTTGCTTTCACCATCATATGTTAGAAAACAGTTCTTAAAGGGTTCAGATTGGAGCCTAGTGAATGGACAATTTGTTTGGGCCTTTCATATATCTGGAATAATTCCTGAGACACAGTGGAACATTTAAATTGGGATGAACAGGCATTTCGAATTATAAATATTTCATGTTGTTTTTGCAAAATCGGGACTTATCTCCAAATTCACAAGAGATGCTTCTATCAGCTTCAGAAGGTGTTACTCTTATTGATATACTTCTCTTTGGATGCATATAAAGCATTGTTTGTTTGAATTGTTACCCTTGCATGTGAAACGCAAACTGCCTAATCAGCTTCTGATCTCAGAAGTCTTACAAACGAGATTTTGAATTTAGATTAGTGTACTTGAGGCATGACAAGTCGTGTCTTGAGGCTGCTGAAAAATGGACAAGGCTTGAAGTAATTTACTCCTAGATGAATTTTGTATTAGTTTTTTTTTAGTCTTATTCATAACACAGAATGGACTTGAATTGTGTTGTCATTCCTTGAAGACAGAATCTGAAAGCAAAGTGTGGAAAACATTACCATTGTATTTTCACAACAATACGTATTTGTTGGACTTTCTGTTGTGTTGCTTAAGTAGACTTGAAAGAGTAGAACAGATTATTTTTAAATCACTGTTATGACTGCTTGTAAAGTATAGAGGCATTTAAAAACTAGAATAATCTTGTGTTTTGTGACTATTGGGTCATGTCTTTAAACTGAAATTGTAATAATGGTATTTTCTGGGATTTTGCTTTGAAAAAATGTCTCTTTTCTTAAAATATTCTGAATGTTTCCTCTCAAACTAGTTTATTTTAGTAAGTAAGTTTTTATTGGGGTTGGAGTATTTAGCTTTCTTCTTATGGTATTTTCTACCATAATACAGATGAAAAGGAATCTTGTTTTTGTTAAGATTACTGTGAGCACAGTTTTAATTTACAAACAATTTTAGGATTAAAACTATAAATAACATTGCTTTGTTTCCTTCACATTTCTTTCTTTTACTTTCCTTAGGTCGAGATTTGATATGCATACAGTCCATGGATGGGATGCTCATGTTGTTTGAACAGGAAAGCTACGCTTTTGGACGTTTTTTACCTGGTTTTCTTCTGCCTGGTCCATTAACTTACAGCTCTCGGACAGATTCTTTCATTACAGTGTCATCTTCTCAACAGGTTGAGAGTTACAAGTATGTAACTGTCAAGTATGTAATTATAGCATATATTGTTGCTATTATTTAGTATGTTAACAAATTTAAAATAATCATGTCTAATTTGTATTTCCTTTAACATTGTATTCCAAAGCAGGTGATAGATATCTGCAGGAAAGGAGAAAAAATAAAATGTATATTGCTGAGTGATTATATAGTCATAGAAGAAAGTATACTGTGTGTCCTCAGAACTTCATAGACTTCATTTGTGTGTTAAATTTACTAGCTTGTTGAGGCACATCATGTTGTCATGCAAGTGCCAGGTTTTTCCTTGCTTCAGTTGAATCTTACCCGTGCTTTCAGTGTTTCCACTACAGTGCTTGAGGAAAATGTTCTTTCTAGTTCTCAATGGGATCTTTATTTTGATGCAAGTAGGTGTTAGTCTGAATCGGTTCAGTTTTCAGAAGATTTGAGAGAGTACTTCAGCTTTTATGATCATAGCATCCTCTAACAGGATTGAGGGTTAATAAGGAGAGATGGAATCGACCTGAGAAAGCAGCAGAGAAGGCTGGGTAACTTCCTTGACTGAGGGGTAGGTGTTAAATCCAGTATGTAAGTGATGGTATAAGGGTCAAATGCACAAAGGGAGATGCTTTCATAATACCTTAGAGGAAGTGGGATGAGTGAGGGCCAATATGAAGTGTGCATTTTTACTAACACCTGCAGTCTTGGCAAAGAGAAAGAACTAGAAGTTGTGTGCAGTTAGAGATGTGACAGGGTAGCTTGCGAGGCTGTTCCCGAAGAAAAGACAGGTAAGGTGACACTTGTGTTCACCATGGAGGAGCAACTTGAATACATGGGGCTCTTCTGGGAACACCATGCTGAGAGTTTATCAAACATTCATCTGTTCAAAATCAGATGGGATTTTGATGGGAGGAGATGGGAGGGGATGTTATAGTAGATGTCTGCTATGAAGCATTTTTTAAACAAGAATTTTCCCAAATGCAGGCCCTGAGTCTTATGGGGGACTAATGTCTGCTAGGAAGGCAGCATAACGGACTTCAGCAATGTGGAAGGTGTCTGACATGCATTAGGGAAAACTTTTTTGGTTCATATGTTAGCCTGGCTGGGAAAGATGCTTTACTGAATCCACAACTTAAATGTTTGGAGAAGTAATAGCGTCTGTCAATGTCGCAGACATTGACCGCAGTGACTGCGGTGATGTAAATTAAGATCTTGAGAGAAAGGAAGAAGATAACCCATGGACTGAAGACTGTAGATTTCAAGAGAATGTACTTGGGCTTTTTCAAGGAACTGCTAGGCAGAATTCTATGAGAGATTGCTTTGAAGGGCAAAAGGGTGCAGGAGAGCTGATGTATCTGCATGGATAACCTTCTCAAAGACCAATAACAGTCCATTTTGATGTGGAAGAAAATAAGGAGTAGCAGAAAGCAGCTTGACTGTACAAAATTCCTCAGTTTAAATGGGAAAAAGGAAATGACGAGATGGAAGTTAATATGGACCACTAAAAAACATTATAATATGGTAAAAAACATTAAACATCATGTTGGCATGCAAAGGATGGGATTAGCAAGGTAGGAACTTGGTTAAAATCTCTACTGGTTTTAACCCTCTGGTGTGAAGAACAAGGATTTCCACAGATAACTCAGATGTAAAAAGGTTGATCCGGGAAATTAACCCACTACTGAACTGGTGTAACAGCTTCTAAGGTGTGAAAGACCAAAGAACTTGATGTTTGCTTTGCCTCACCCTTTCTCCATTAAAAATGACAGGGGTCTCCTCTTAGGGCTTGTGCATCTCTCCCTCGTAGTGAATTGGGGTGGGATGGTATTTGGAGTGGAGCTACTCCCCATGATAAAGAACTAAAAAATGGATGAAAAAGTGGCAGAGGTGTCAGGCTTACAGAGTAGTGGTTGTTGACAGTTTTAACTACCAATAAAGATGGGTGATGTTCCTCAGGAGCTGATACTGGAGTCAGTAGTTCATTAACATATTCATTGTGGACAGTAAGACAGAATGTATGTCCTGAAATGATGATGCTAAATTGCAGAAAGTGTCTGATATAAAGAGTGTAGGGCTATCATTCAGAGGAATCTCATCAAACTGGAGGATTGGGCTGAGAAGTACCTTAAGGATTTTGTCAGATGTAATCATATTAAAGAAAGTAAGAATGCCACTTACAGATTATTCTTTGGGAATTTAATCAGTGGAATATGATTCTAACACAATGCTTGTCACACTACCTGCTCTCTCATTTGAATTTCTCAGGCAATATTTTTATTATGCTGCTTGAGCTCTGATGTTCTTTTCTGGATATTGCATGAGGAGATTATAGACATATTATTTTCTTAATACAGAAGATAGATGTTGCAAATAAAAGTAATTTAATAAAAAATTCATTTTTTCCTAATAAATTATATTATTTTTTCCCCTGAAGATTGATAAGGAATAAAGAAATAATTTTTCTTCTTAGAAATGACTATCTCATGCATTTTTATTATGTTTAGATTTTTGGCTTTTACAACAAATGTAGCTAAAATATTTCCTCAGTGTGTTTCTGATTCATGGGTCTTTATTGTTGGAAAGTCAAGTTTTAAAGGAATTCTTCATTTGGTTATTGGTCTTTAGGTGCCAAGTGTTAAGACACTGTAGTACTGATCTCTAGTGTGTGTCTGAACTAGTTGGTTATTAGAGTAGAGTTAAGTAAACCTTCTGAAGTGAGGGAAGTAGACTTGATGAGGAGAGGTTATTTTATGGTATTTAACATGCTTTTTTCTTGTTTGAAAGCAGTATTTCCTCTGCTGGTTCAGAATTCTTTCAAGATATAAATAAAAGCAAAATGCCTTCTATTTACCTGATTGTATACTTATTGTGCTAGCTGAATTGAAAGTTTGTGTTGGTCATCTGTGGCTTTATTTTGTGTTGAAAGACTTGTATGCAAGTAGTTGGTACTTAAACATGAGTACGTAGTGCTATTCAATGACAGTTGGGTTTGAAAACTATATATCAGTCCCTGATTAGTTAATAAAGGGGACATTTAGACATAATTGCATTAAAAAGCAGTTGACTTAGTATTTTTAAGTATCTCACAGTACTCACCTTAAGCAATTAAATTTCCTACTCAAAGTACATGGTTTCTGAAACTTCTTTATTAACTGAAGTAAACTATAATCTTTTGGTAGCAAGCACTACAATACATGCCTCTGAAGTATGAGGGCTGCTGTTGTCATAGTTTTAAATCTATAACTTTAATGTAAAAAAAAATACATTAATTTGTTAGACATGAATTGGAACGTTCAGAATTGTGTTGGTTTGAGCTTAGGAGCTGGTGACATGTCGTGACATCCAGAACTGAATGCTTTTCTTTGGGTTAAGTTTTTTTAATGTCACATTTGCTGAAATGTTAGTGTTTTACGGGTTACCTAATGTGCATTCATGGGAAACATGGTAGTTCAGTAAGTTGAGACACCAGCACAAATTCAGGAAAGAAGAGTCAATGAGGACATAGTTGGAACAGCAAGGATTGCATAGGTGTAAATGAGGACAGATAGATGTGTCGAGCTTTTATGGCAGTTGACATCTTTTGTGCTAATATCTTCATTGCCAATTTTACTATGGTTGGCTAGCAGTTAATTAAATAAAAAACCCTAAACCCATGAACCTCCCATCTTTTGCTACATGTGCCACCTACTGGTGCCAGTTTACTGTTATCTCTTGGATTAGAACCACTTAGTTTAATTTAATGGATGTGCTTGAGAGTGTAACTATTAGATATAGCAGACTGTATTTTGGAGTAGTTTAGAAAGCTTTTTTTAAAAAGGATAGCAAGAGCAAAAAGTTTACTTTTTATCAGATTTCTAATTTCACAATTTGAAAATGTTGGTTCATTGCTTCTGCCTTTGGTCTAGATTTCTATTCTCTAGTGTGTTTAGATGTTGAATTGATTTTAATGCTAGATAAAATCTGAATAGAAATGTTTGTGTTAATTTCTGCCTTTACACTTAGCTGTTATCCTACAGTGATATTTATTTTACCATCTTTACTGATGATAGATGCATTGCAGTAGACTTTCTAACAATTGTTTTAGACGGTGCTTGAACCATGTATCTCTAATCATAATATAATTACATTTTACTTTTTGACAAATGTAAGGGTATTAACTACAAGATATATTTTATTTTTACTTTTTTTTAAACTTCCTATCACAGATACCAAGTGCTGGCATTTGCAACAGATGCTGACGAAAGACAAGAAACAGAACAGCAGAAACTTAGTTCTGGAAAAAGACTTGCGGTAAACCCTGTTTATTTTTCTATAACGTGTATGGTACACCACATATGTACTAGAAAGGCCAAAGCTAAGTAACAAATAGAAATGTTGTCTGCTGACAAAGGACCTGATCCCATTGCCATTAAAGGCAATGGAAAGACTCCAAGAGATCTCTGTTAAGATTTCTATGGGCCTCAGTTTTTTTAGATTGGGTCTTAAACCTTGCTTGTTCTAAGGAGGATCTAGTTGTTGTTCTAGTATGAATCTCTGTACTAGAAGTAACTGTTTCTAAGGCAGTACTTGTAATACAGAACCTGAACTTGTAAAATAGATAAATAGTACACCTGAAACACTGCTCGTGTTTTTCATTTCAGTCTGTTTGTGACTTTGTATTGGATTTACAAAACTAACCTCATCCTGCTTGAGGAATCTTTTTGTGCTTGCAGAAACTCAACAGTGAAAAACGTTTCCATACATAGTCAATATCTTGGACTCCTTTTGTCAAAAAACTGTTTATTCAATGGCCTGCAAGAAGTCCCTGTGACTAAGTTGTTTAATACTTGAACTGCGTACTATTAAGGGGAAGGAAATGTCATTCTCTTTTGTCATGCCCTAGAATGACTTTTCTGCTAAATGTACTGTACCAAGTGTTAGATTCAGCATGTATCTGGGAAAAGTAACTGCAAAATACTGGGAGAGCATCTTCCTTCTTGTGGCTAATTGTAGAATGTTTTCAAACTAAGTCAGAATCATACATCTTGAATCGGAAGAAGACAATTTTTAAACAAGAAATTTGTAAGCTGCATCAGGTATGCTGCAAATAAATTTTTAAAAGCTAAAATGAGAAGCATACATGGAGATGAATGTGTATAAGCCTGGCTTTCCCCCCTTTGGCTTCTCAGATGGCACTTTGAGTTTCATGTAGTAGACATACCAGTAAGTTCACTAACACATTCTGTATTCTTTCAGCAAAGTGATTGATGCTGTTCACGTAGGAATTGCTGACAGTTAAACTTTGATACTTTTTTTTTTACTTCAGAAATTCTGAATTTCTGTTTAACCAGCTTGGCAGTGGTCAAAAGCAATTTTTGTATGTGTGAGTTCAGGTTTCTCAGAGGAACTGAAATAGCAAACCAATGAAATGTATCAATAACCAGTAGTGTTGTTTAAAGATGTAAGGACACAGGCAAGGCAGGATTTGTAAGTAGTTGCTTATATCAATGTATGTAGTTGGAAAATAGACAAGCTATGGTATACACAAACATTCTTCAGATTGAAGGGGATATGTATGAGTGACTGCAAGCATGAGTATTGGCTTACACACCTAAAACTTTGTTTTTACATTTGCATCTGTTGGTAGAATATCAACTTCTGCACTCCAGCCTTGCCCTTAACATCAACTGAGGCAGATTTAAATAATGCTAATACTCTGTTCTTGGATTTTATAGATAAAGTACAAAAGATAATCCTTTTGAAGGGGGTATGTGCTTTAAAATTTAAGTATACTTAAATGACTGAATAGCCATCAATTCATAACTACTTAAAGTGGATGTTTTTCTTGCTTTACTCTCAAAAAAATGTTGATTTTGTATTTATGTTAATGGTATTCACGTAACTTGATGAATTCTGAGCCTTCTCTAAGTTTTTTCTTTAATATGCAGCTGTCGACTAATCTCTGGAGTATGCTTTTTCTTTTGAAGGTGGATTGGGTTTTAAACATTGGAGAGCAAGCACTGGATATACGTGTTGTCTCCTTTAATCAGACAGTTTCTTCTGTTTTTGTGCTTGGTGAGAGGAACTTCTTTTGCCTGAAGGATAATGGGCAAATACGATTCATGAAAAAGCTTGATTACAGTCCGAGTTGCTTTATTCCCTATTGTTCAGGTTTGTAAAAAGAAAATCCAATTTAATTTAAGCTTGGTTACTTTTACAGCTAAGATTTATTCCACTAAATGAATATTACTTTTTCAGAATAAGTGACTGATGTGTAGGAAATCTGTGAAATCAGAACTGTCTTTTTGGATAAAGCAGGTTTATTTTCAAATGTTACTTTGAGAAGTTTAATAATTTATTAGAATCCGAATAGATATATTTGCATCACCAAATTGAGTTATTTGTCTAGTGTTTAAGTTTGCCTAGGCTACCAAAGCAACAAAAATGGAAGAACTGAGAGATTCTAGAATTGTAAACTAGTATTTGAGGACATTTTGTTACTTACTGACAATTAAAAATCAAGTAGTTTACTGTTAGGAGATGAAACTAACTTATTATATTATATGAAAGCAACTTGGTTGGATCCTGTTATAGAAGTAAAGGTTCTTGATACCTATTCTATATTAATGATATAAGCACTGAAGAAAAGGACTGGCTTTTGAAAAATGTCTCATCCTAAAACTGTTTATATCTTTTACAGTGAAAGAAGGAACAATCAACACTCTAATTGGAAACCACAGTAAAATGTTGAATGTTTATCAAGATGTTACCCTGAAATGGGCCACTCAACTTCCTCACATTCCTGTGTCAGTAAAAGTAGCGAATTTACAGTAAGTGACTTGTTCACTTCTTTCACAACTGGAAATGATTCTGAAATTTGCTTCTAGATCCTGACAAATGGTTCTATGGTATGTAATAAGACTGGTAAAAGGAAAATTTAGAAATCTTTTGTGAAATAGTCATTCCGTTAATAGGCATACTGTTAGTTGTAGAAGAATACTAGAACTGCTATACTGTGCTTTAAATTTTCTAATTCCCTTGATTGAAGGTAGAACCTGGGATTTAATCTGTCCAGTGGAGTAGTTTCTTCTTTAAAAGAATGAGAAGTGAAGCGTTGTGAACTTCAGAATCCTCCCCTGACATGGATAGGGAATGTCACTGTAAATCTGTTCTTCATTAAGTTTTTAACGGCATATGAATTCCAAAGATGGTTTCTTGGAATGGATTATTAAACTTTTGAAAGTAAGGAACTGTTTAAATTGCTGAGGACTGCACTGTAACAGACCACAACTTTGTGTTATATGTGTAAGACAGGTCAGGGAAAGTCTGCTTTGGTGTGGGATTGAATGTAGAGAAATTGAGACATTGATAATTTATGCTGAGTCTGTCACTGAAATAAACAAACTGCAGAAAAATTCAACCAGTGTTTTTACAATTCAGTTTATGCCTGTACTGTGTGCTGCCAGATCTGTGGTAGATGCTGACTGCCCAGTCCTGTGACCATACAGGATGCAGTATGAGTATCCCCATCAGGCAGATATCTTCTGATCCCCAGTGGCTTGTGGCTACTGTGCCAACATACACTGGATTGTTGAACAACTGATTGTAAGTTGGGCATTTTATAACAAATGAAGGTGTAGTATCTGACTAGCCTTACTGACTTTTGCAGAGCATCTGAGGAGTGTTTGTGTTTTGGTATTAATCATTACCTAACGATTTAAAAGATATTTTATAATATTTTTTTTTTACTTTCTTGAGAGGGTGGTGCTGGCTTTCATCCAGCAGGTCTGACAAGTAAAATATAATAAATAGTCCCAGTGAGGCAGTTAGTATAAACCAAAAGTTAATTATGCAGGATATGACAGTACAGCTTTGGAAGGAAGTTTGGAAGAAGTAGTTGAGAAAAAAAATGAGGCATTGATTTTTACAACAGCAGGTGGTGCTAACATTTGTATATACAATTATTTGTTTGGAAACTTATGTTATTGAACTGTCTGCATATTCTTAAAGGCACTATTGAAACAGATTCTGTCTGTTCCATGTGAATTTTAGCACTCAGTACTTTGATCATAGTGAGAATTTTTGAGACCCTACTAATTTGTCCCAGATAATTTTGCTAGTGAGATTAGGAATTGCCACAGACCTACTAATGCCAGGATGTTTGGTTTGGGGTTTTGTGAAGAGATAGCAATCTAGTTACAGAAACCTTTTTTTACAGGGTACTTATCAGTGAAAAAACATCTCTATGTGTAGGCTCAATTGTATGAAAGGCAGGGAGAAGTCTATAGTATACATGTTTCAGAGCTGTGCTTCTGTCTTTCTAGTTAATGTTCTGTATGCTTGTACTTTCTGACATAAAAAAAATGATGAGCTAAACAGCAAAAAACATAGTAAAGCTTATAGAGGTAGTAATTTGGATTAAATATATATATTCAAAATTTTGGAAGGAAATTCTTTGAGTCAATGTGATAATGATTTTATAATACTCCACTTGAGAGGTCTCAACTGAGGCCTCAGGGCATTACTGCAACATAAATAATAAGTACTTTAAAGCATAGAGTTGTTAATCCAACACTACTGGGAGACTGAAGTGCCTTAAATATGACGTATGTCAATTAATTACTTTCACATCCTTTCCATTTTTTATTGCAATAATACTTAAAATAAATGGAGTGTTCTGAAAGCAGTTGTCTTTGCAGATCATATATTCATCTGTATTTTCTTATTGGCATGTTTGTTACTTCTAATGTATGTCTTGGGTTTGCTGGATAAGAAAAGAATTACTAGAAGCTATTTTATATAAATCCCTTGGGGCAGGGGGAGTGATTGCCTCTTAAAGGCAGCCATATACTTTATCCTATAATCTTGGTAGTCTGCTTCCAAAATCCACTGTTCAGATGCTTTGGAGAATTCCAGCAAGTAACTTGTGTTCCTAATGTTCTCCTTCTCATTCTTTGATTTTTTTTTTTTTTCCTCTTACAATAAGGTAAAATGCAGTATTTCCATATTGCAATACTAGTATGTAAACGATGATAATAACACACGAAAACAGTTGTGAATAGATTCCAGCATAAACTGCTTGATATGCATCATTTTCAGAAACACACAAGGAAAAACAGAATCAAATGTAAGTGGTTATCCTTAACGTTTCTGAGGCATCTGCACTCCAAGTGATGTACTTCTAAAATGTGAACTATACTTTTTTTCCTTTTGTTTAAAACCTGAATGTTTTCTTTGAGGAAGTTAAAGATTTCTTGTGAAAGCTTGTCATCAGCAACTTGAACTTCAGGCAAAAAAAAAAAAAAAAAAAAAAAAAATCAAATTTATCTTATTCTGGGTTCTGCCTGAAGTTCTCTAGAACTATCATCACTGAACTGGGAGTTCAGTTCTAATCATTCTTGCAGAACTGCGTCCCTTATTTTGTTAGTTTCTATTCTGGTTCTGTTAATTTATAGTACTTACTAACTGTTTATGATGTTTTTAATGTCAAGGGTTCTCTTCTATGCTTAACACTGCCTGGATTGTTTCAGAGGTATAACCACTTACCTTGACAACTTGGGTTAATGTAAACCGCTTAGGATCTTTGTCTCAGCACATAATCATCTTCCCATTGATAAGTCTGCTTAGACAGTTACATTTTTACATGCTTTGTTGTCATCCTTAAAATTGTGGATAAGCAAAAGCATTCTCACTGAACCTGAAACTCTTGAAGAAAGTGGCTTAGGTATGCTGCCTGGGTTGATTAAAAAAACCTGCACACAACCCCCCCAAAAAACCCTTCTAGAATGGTTTGAAGAGAAATTGTCCATATTCTTTGGTTAGAACAGCTGAAATCTGGTGAGCTACACAAAGGAATTAGCAGAATTCCTACTCCTGTCAAATTTTCAGTGTTGAAATAATCGTGAGCAGCAGTGTTTGCTTGGTATCCACTGTAATTATAGAAAATACCTTCTTAGCATTGACTTCAAAGTCCATTCCCCTTGCCCTTCAGTTTCCATTTTTCTGTTTCCTCAGAGACCTCTCTAAGACCTCCTTTGTACCTTCAAATCTCCTTTGCAAGGGAACTATCTGAATTTGTCACTTCTTAATGCTTCTTGAGATGCATTAGATTTTTTAGGAATGTGGTTCCTACATAAAGTTAGTGCCTCATATGAAAGTAAACTTTTTTTTCCGCTTGGCAGGGGTTTGGGTCTGTAAGGCAAGTGACTAAATACTCCCTCACCAAAAAGATGGGTTGTATTTAAATCATCTGAAATAACTTTCTCTGAAAGTAACAGATACTTTTTAAGGGCCTGTCACAAGTCATATTTGTTTTTCTGTCTCTCAATTATCCTGTCTCCATAGGCTTGACCCTAAAAGGTCCTCGGAGTAGATTAAAATACATAGACAACTACTCTTCAATTTATTTGATGCTAACTCACTTGGCAAGCTATTCCTAGGACTTTTGTGTTTTAATGGCTGATTGATTGTATTAAGTATTACTCTGGCCTGGAATAAGTATATTATGTTCAGGTGTATTCAGTTTAAAGCAAAATAGCTTGTGTTGTTAGCCCCAGGGCTGTTTTCATCACAAACATATGAAACACCACTGTGGCTTGAGTTGAAACCACATAGATATAACATTATAGTTTGGACATAGTTTTAGGAAAGGGATTTCTATTTTAACCACTTCCAAATTACAAACCCGTTTCTGAATAAGAATGTATGAAGCCTTTAAATCAAGAAATTTTTTTCTTCTAAATGTTTCTAAAGCTCACTAGTCTTAATTTTAATACTTGGTTTTGTTTATATGCTACTTTCATGTTAGATAAGTATGAAAAGTAGCCTGAATTTTTCTTTTACACGGGAATAGACTGAAATACACTTCTTTAAATACCTTTCTTTTTCAATTCGCCATCTCATGGTGTCCCTAATTTTGGTTCTTTTTTATAATAGAAATACCACCAGGCTTTATTTCTTGCACAGAAAAAGCACAAAAAAAAGTTGAATTTTGTATGGACTTTATCAGCAAGCACAGTTCTAACAATAAACCAGCCTTCTCAGTTTTTAAGGGATGTGTTGTCAGGAGGACGTTCTATGATCTACTTGAGACTCTTAATACTTTAGGCACCATATTGTCAGTGAACACCATTTTAAAATGAAGGGTATTTTCACCTTCAGCCACGTTTGAGTTTGATTAGAAATAACACAAGAAAATAATTTAGTCAGCTATAGTACGTGTCTGTAGGTAGTTGGATGCTTTGCATATGTTGTGCCTCTTGCTTTTAGGAGCTATATCTGGGAATTAGAACATAAGAACCAACTTCCATTTGTGAGCATTTAGATATACTACTATGTCTGTGAGCAGAAAGACTGTTCTTCACAGAAGAAAGAGTCTTGAAGCAAATAACCCACAAAATGACGTGTATGCCTTATAAAATGTGAAGTTCCTTTTATTGCAAGGGGTTGACAGGTATGGACAAGTTGGTGAAAGTTACTAGAATATTTGCTTTTCACTTTCATATGTTTGACAGAAATATCATTTTACCTGGTAATGGAACAGTATATTTTCTGAAGAGGAAATATAAAACAGTCTGGAAAGGGGTTTTTTTTGTGTGTGTGCAGATGTAATTTTTCACCTTTAAAGAATAAGAATTTCCGAGTTCCTTAAAATATTAGGTTTCCACAATCCAACTCTTTAGCTTGAGTTAAGCTAGTAAATAGATTTTCATTATTTGAGATGGGGAAAATATAATTTCCTTTCTTAAACAAGTAACTGTTGAAAAGCCAGGAAATTTAAGTAAACTTTAAATGTTCAAGATGGCAAGCAGGGCTACTTAGCTTTATCTACACTTCAACTCTTTATGAACTCCAAATCTGCCTAGGTTCATACTGATGAATCACCCCATTAAAATATCAGTTCCATGTCTTCACCACTGATTCTGTTTTGCTGAGTTTGCAATCAGAAAGAGATTTTTTTTCCTACTGTTAGCACTATGACTAACTATGGTGTTTGAAGTTTACTTAGGTAACCTTTTTTTCTTTTTTGATTGCTTCTCCAAGTATAATCACTGCAGGCTTGACTATAGGAGTCATGCCTGAACTTAAATAAATGTTGTGAACTACCAGCCTGTTAAGACTGTATCACATAGTAGTGTAGTAGCCATCTGTTAAAGTCATCTACGCATAGGCTGTTGATGTTCACATTTCCCCTTGTGCTTTTATGTATTTGATTATGGGTTCTACTGAATTAGGGACCTTCTTCATATCAAAGTTGCATTGTATAGGCTGAGATACAGGAAATACTGCAACTTACTGAATCACTACAACGTTACTGACTGAAGATGCTACAACAGTGTCCAATTTTCATACTACTTGTAAGACAAATAATGCAGTATGTCCAAAATTTCTCATATTGTTCCAGTCCTTCACGCCCTGCAGAAATAATAAAGAAGCAGAAACTGTTTAACTAATGAAATTACTGCAAATGAGTTTTCTACGTAATAATTAGTGGTTGAGTATTTGTATTGTCTCACATGATGCTGATAGCTAGCTGTAGCTAGTGACCTCTCTAGTGATACACTCTCCAGTTATGGTTATACAGCTGCTTTACATAAATATGTATATTTTAAAATAAATATTTTATTTTAAAAGTTAATTTTGGAGACAGTGAGTTCTAATTTACTAAAGCAATAGTCTCTTGCTGTGTATTGAGTTTCCGTTTTACTCCTTTACTTCTTTATAAGCAGAGATGACCATTTAAGGATGCTTATAGATCAAAGTGGGAAGTTTTGTTGGATTGCCAATCTGATGTGTCACCTTTGAGCTGTCAGTGTAATTGTTGGCCTTGATTATTTGAGGACCATGTGAGAAACAATGAATGCCTGCAAATAAATTCCTGATTCTTTAACCCTAGGTTTAAAAGAATGTGAGGAAGGGTTGGATGGTTTTTATGGCATAATAGCTTACTATGTGTTCCAATACTCTGTTCGTGTCCCATCTCTCCCCATTAGTCTGCAGCTTGATTGAAAGGCTGAGAAGTATTGCTCTGGTGACTGACCAATAGATATTGTTCCTACATCACTTTCAGTGCATTTGAAGCGTAAGTCAAGTGATGTATGCTGCTGCACTTCAGGATTGCTAATTTATTTGTCTTGTGAAGAGGAACACACTACAGAAAGATACATTTATTGTGTTTATTTCCCTTTAAAAACAATCCCATCTTTACCCTGACACCATGGAGAGAACAACGTTTTTGCTGTGTAGAAACATGTTGGACTTCTGAAGATTGGACTTCAGAGTTCTGGTGTATAGCCATTGTGGTGAAAAGTTTTAGCTTCCAGTATTTATTGAGAATAAAATTAAAATCTGTGGTCAATTTGCAAGTGAGACAATATTGGCCTGGTCCAAATATGAACTTGAAATTAGAACTTATTTTCTGGCACAGAATCACAGTACATTGGGTGGCTTGATGAACAACCCTTTTGTAGTGGGGTTCTCAAAACAGTAGAAAGGCAACAGGAACTGAATATAACTGGAAAAAATATGAAGAAATATTGTAGTTGATTCAAGTATACAAGGTGTAAAAGTGCAATCATATAGGGTAACGGGGTGGAGTCAAAGTAAAACCCCTCTCATTGAATTTTTAAGCTATCCAGATGCTTGAAAATACTTTGTTTTTCATTCCAGCCCATCTGTTATTCCTTATTATAACTGACATCACTACGGCTACCACAACTATTAAAGAATCACGATATAAAAATGGCAAAACTGGCATATAAAACCAGCAAAATGTAGCACTTATTACATAGTTTTATGGAAGGAAAACAGCAAGAATCAAACTTTATAGTTTGTTGAAAGATTTTTCCTTTTTCTGTAGAGTAGTACTGTAATAGAAGCACTGCCAGTTATGACACAATATGAACAGTTCAGTTATATACATATATATATAGACTTTTATTTGAGTGTTCTGTAAGAATGTTGTCTGATTGGAGAAGTTAAATGCAGAAAATTCTAGAATCTTTCTACTTAAACCTAATTACGTTTTAAAGAAATATTTTTAAGAATGCATCACTAAATTGCTGCTGGATGGTCAGGGTGGTAGTACGAAGTACTAACCTTTTTCAAGGTCTCTTGAAGAGATAATTTTAATGTGGTAGCTTAGCCACACAATATCAGTGTGATTGTATTTCTTTTACCTTAGTAGGTTTCAGATCCTACAGAAAACATTAATGTGTGAAATACTATGTCCAGCATATACCATGATTCTTGACTGGGCTTTCTTGCAAGTTAGTTTCAAGTAGTATATACTGTATGATATTGAGCACGTGCCCATAGTACCAGTTCTCCTAATTTTACTGCATGTCACTTGCTTTTTCAGAAAGCCTACTTTTTACAGTCATGGTTTTGTAAGGGTTTCAACTTACTTTAGAATAACACTTCAAATATTCCTGCCCTCATGGTTCTAGAGAAAGCCTTTAAAAGTGGAAATGGTAACTCTGAAGACTAAGAAGGCAGGTAACCCCTCCCCTCTAGTATTTGAAATAAAATACTTGCTTTCAAAGAAATAGCATGTGTTTTTTTGGCTAATCTATGATTTCTTTTGTCTCCTCATGTTGTTACACTAGAAAAGTGCATCAGGTTCTGAACTCAGTCGTGGATATTGAGCAGTAGGCTGGAGTTCATGGATGTATTGTGACACTTGCTCAGCCCATCTTGTTTGAAAAACAGTTATGAACAGTCTGAAGCTGTTGATTTTTGAAAGTCTTTATTATGCTATTAACATGAAAGATACTATTTCATAGGACCACCAGCAGGTGGAACATTTATGTTAAGCTATAGAGATGAGAAACAGATAGTAGTGCCCTTTCAAAGAGCAGCTTTGCACTTCTCAAGACAGGGTGAAAGGACAGTGATAAGTATTGTTACAAGTACTAGTGCATGCACTTTTTCCTGCCTGAAGTGCTGGTGAATTTTGAAGCTTGCTGACATGCCACTGTTAAATTGAGGAGAAGCAATGGGAATTAAATTGTCTGTTTTTAAAGTTATGTAATTATCTAGTCCTTTCAGAATAAATCTGTGATAAAGACACACGATGGTTATTCTTGTTAGTGTCTTTCTAATCTGTAGGTAGTCTGATTTTCCTTCTGTACTGTCTAGTATTAGCTCCCATGAAGCCATCAGTTAAGAATAAGCTTTAGATAAAACTTACTAGAGTGTAGATTTAATCAGTATATTAACCTTGCATCTCTATATTGCTGGAAGCAAAGACACTAGGGCCCTTGCTGTCTTGCCTGGAGTGGAATGATTTCCATCCACTATCTTGAAGTGGGAGAAGAGAAGGTTTTACAGGAGGGAGAAACTTCTGAGGCTCTCCATGTCCTACGTTTTTGATACTGTAGCTGCTACATCTTGATATAGCTTTTTGAGCCCTTGGGAGCTGCTGTATTACCTGTGTGCCCGTGAGGGAGTCTGGCCTTGAAACAGGTTTTAGACTTCAGGCAAGAACGTGTGAATCAAGAAACACTTGCTCCTTGATAGAGCTCTAAGAGGGAATGAAGCATAGAGATATTTTAGGTGTGTTGTAGTGTTTGTCTTAATGTCTTATTGCTAACACTGGTACTGTTATAAATGAAATCACAGTGTAATTTCTCATCTATTATTTGGAGTTCCAACTTGGAGGCTGTGCTGTTATTTAAAGTAATCAGGTGTTCTTATCACTCACATTCATGTTAAATTCAGATAATGCCACTAAGCATCTTAGATAATGAATATGATGTGAAAGTGATGAGTTTTTTCATTGAATATATTACCCTTCAGAGCTCTTCACGGTGTTTTTCCTGAAGAGAGGAGGCCTGTGTCATCACTCCCAAATATTCTGCTTTTATTCTACTTGGTGACAAATACTAATTTTAATTTAAGTCTACATTTTGTATAGCTGACTACTTAATTTTTTATGAAACCTTCACTGCTTTGCAAATAGTTTTGATTTTATATTGGAAAGCGAAGGAAACTAAGTTGGCTAGTCCTCAGATAAAAAATTTTGTATCTCATTTGTAGCATGAACTTAAACTGCATATTTAGCTTGCCTTTACCAGTATGTGTGTGAATTCTCTGCTTGAAGGAGACAGATGTTATCATGCACAGGTGTCTGTCCCTCTGCATGCATTGTTAAATCTTAACCTGTTAAGATTTCCTTACATTTAACTGTCAGGCTATTATACTAACCCTACTAAAAACCAGTCCTGCTTCATTTAACAGGAGACGGTGGTGTTTAGGGCTCTCCTGTGTCAAAGCTGTGCTGCTTGGCTTGCCCTCACAGCCCAGCCTTATGCATCCCTGCAGGTGGCAGCAGTGGTCTGACGGAGGAGACCCCTCACCCATACTGTTGTGAGCACTGTTTGTGTTTAACTTAAAAAACCCTATTATTTTCTATTGGTTCTTTCATTTCATTCTTTGGTGGAAGATGCTGCTTTTTATTTGGTTGCTGGATGGTGATTGGCCTTTAATGCTAAGATTCTCAAAGAGAAAGAATTTGTCATGCAATAAGGCACTTGATTGCTGTTTTGCTGTGTAGTATCACCATGTAAAAGTTAGTGAAAATGTCTTCACTCACCATTAGAGAGTGAAATATTGTATCAGACCTGGAAGCTGAAGAATCTTTCAGGCATTTAAAATGATAACACTCCAGTCAAATTCAAGTTTTATTCAGTTCTGACTCAGTGGATTTTGGTGCTTATAAGAGGGGATAGATGTTGACCAGTTGTTCTAATCTTGAATTCTTTCTTTTTTTAATACCTTCAGTGGAAGATTTGGTTTGGGAGAGTGTGTTTATTAAGAGTAAGATGAGCTTTTAATTTCCCATAATTTATGTTAGAAAATTAATGCTTCTAATCTGTGTTCTACCTTCAGTGTTTTATCAAATACTTCACACAGGTAAAGGTAAAATGAAATGGAGATGGTAGTGAAAATTAGAACAATTTGGATTTTCAAAAACACTAAATTAAGTGTTGTTATATGTAAGAGAATTAACTATAATTACTTCAGAGATCTGAGAAAATGAAGAGAGAGTGGGGTTCAAAATGCTTGAGCACAATTCAGGAATTAGTTTCCTAATTTAGTAGTTTGTAAGCAATACATTATCAATAAGGGGCTGAAAGTGGTATTGCAGAGCATCTGGTTTTCTAAAATGATTTGTATAAATAGTATTTAGGTCAATTTCTGAAATTGAAGCAGTTTTGTATGCTATTATAAATAAAGCTTTAAATGGTGTGAATAACCAGACCTTATCCTTTAGAGCTCTCCAAGGCTTAGCTGGTATCATTCAAGCAGAATTCAGAATTATAGATTAAATTGTTTGAATGATCAATTTACTGTTATACAACTGGAAACATGCAAAGCATTTTAATTTCTTCAATGATTGTTGTAAGCAATTTCTTCAGTAAGAGAAGACCTTCAAAAACCATGTGGTCTTGTTATTACCTGGAATTCAATAAAAGATAGTTTTGCAAATTATTACCATATGTCTGTAGGAGTTACTCTTTACTATGAACTTATTTTAGATACTAGAATAATTTGTTTCATACTTGGAGTTCCTGAAATCTAAGTGTCCCCTCAGATTTACTATTACTTTGACTATTGTGTGATATATAGTAAAACAAATAGTTGACAATAAAAGACATTTAACCAGTGATTGGAATTCCAGATTGTGTGCAAAGTGTGCCAAATGAAGTAATGGTATTTGCAGGGATATTATATGAGTGCAGTAGCTGTGGGGGAACTACTATAAAACTGTTAAATATATTCCCCTTCCCCCTGCTATCTTCAAGCACTGTTGTGAAAGCTTTAGATAATAAAGAGTCTTGACTGGCTGATAAACATTCTAAGAGATAAATTAATGTATTATGAGTCATGTTTTAACTGGTTACCCGTATTTTTCTTGTGTCTGTTTATTTACAAACTTATGGACACCTTTAACAAGGAGAGATTACAAAAAAAGACTTATTTGTATGTTACACTTTGAATGATCATTTTGGGGCCCAGCAGAATGGTAACTGAAACAAAGGAAAAGTGTCATTTGTAGTGCTGCTTAAACTAATGCTTTTGTTTCTGAGCTAGTGCAGACTTGAATGGCATCACTAACAGGGATACTGGTTAAAATTAGTTTATTTTAACATGGAATTTTTGAATGTGTATTATGTAATGCTGACAAACTCAAGTTAGGAAAAGCATATATAAATTATAGGAAAACAACCTTATTGAGTTGATTTTGTTTGATGGAGTGATTACCTGCAGATGACTGCCAACTGAAAGGTACATAGGAAGGTCTGTATTTACAAACCACTTTTGAATGCATTATGCTTTCGTAGTAGATCATCAAAGATTTATTGCTAGCAGTGTAGCTGTATTTCTTCCTGCCCTTTTGATTTATATTCAGATGTCCTCATGCATCTTTCCTTCTTAGCTGAACAGATTCACAGCCTCAGGAAAGACATTTTAAGATGGTCTGAAGCTAATGTTGGAGAATTGAAAAATTGTCATTTTTCGGGGTGTGAGTTCCTTCTCCAGCTGTGGAACAAGCTCATGATGCAGTTTCTCTTGTCTATTAGTTATTTTTCATTATTTGCTGTAACTAAATAGCAGAGTGTATGGGTCAATGTACTTGGTAAGATCTGCTTCAGCAATATCTCTTTTTAAGAAGACTTTGCTGTGCCCATGGCCAGGATAGCACTGTTCTTTGCAAGCACTTGACAGGCTTTAAGTGCATTCCTATACATGAGGTGTTTTTTTACATACCTTACCAAGACGGTTGGACACAGGAAAATTAAGATGAGTAGTTCTTCATGTATTCAGACAGCCAGAGAAACCAGGGATCATGCTTAGTTGCACTTCCTCTCACATTGGATCAAGTGTTTACAATTTGTCAGAAGTAACAGATGGAAATACCAAGCTTACAGGTAATAAATAGGCAAGATGGCTGCTAAGACAGATAGTGGATAGAGTTGTATAAAGTACAGAACTCTGTATAGAGTTCAGATGGTCTCAGTTACAGCATGGTTTGTCCAGAATATTTGGTTGTAGTTGTGACAGCAACACTAGGATTGTGGCTTCAGTATTCTGTAAAATGGCATTTTGGACTATTCCACTGCACCATCAGTTACCAAAATTAATCTATCACATCTGTTTGCCTTCATAATTACTTTGGAAATGATGTTTTCTATCTGTGTGTACTGGAGCCATGCAAAAAGACAAGGTAGGAAACCAGAGAGTTCTGTTTTTTTTATAGCTATGTAAGTTGAAAGAATATTAATTCTTAATTATAGGTTGACCACTTAGATAAATGAAATGTTATATGTGGGTTTAATTAGTGGAATAGTGTATTAGGGTTTGTTACTAAAATTAAGATTTGTACTTAAGAATTAAATCTGACTGTCTTTGCTTTATGTGACAGTTGTATTTTGATATGTCTGCTGTGAGATGTTCGAAGTGTGGAATAAGAGTAAATTATTGAGGTGAATGTCTCATACTGTGATTATGGAAATGAATAAAAGCTTCTAATTTAGAGTAAGCATTCTAACAGAAATCTAACTTTCATTTAATTTTCTAACTTTTACTGTTAACGTCCATGCTACTCTGTCCTTACTGTTCAGTTGCTCATCTTAAAAGTTACTCCTAAAAAGTTAAGCAGAATTTTGGCAATACTCCCCTCATAATTTAAGTGTTTTCCTAAATTTTAAATGTGTGTGGTACTTGATTGGATCAACAAAATGTTCTAGGACTAAGTTCAAGAAGTACTGTTCCCTTGAGAGAAGATCTTCTGTAATAGTGTAGCCAAACCTCATTTTTATTGATCCAGAGAAGTGTAACAGGAGTGTTGTGGATCAATGTGGCTTCTTTTCAGGAAGATACTACAGGGCAGAGCCAGATGGGATTTGAAGCCAGCATAGTAGCTGCAGTAGCAGCCAAAAAATGGGTTAGGGAAGATACTGATACCATCAAAGTCATGCTGCTCTCTTCACTGTGTGTTCCATCTGTTAGTGATTTCTTCTCTTTCATCCTTTCCCTTCCCTTACTTGCTGTTCCATTTACCTAATTCCTCTTCCAGTATACCAACCTAAATGTCCACACTTTACAAAAACTTTTCAAAGAAGTAACAATTTGTGAATTAAAACAATTACAACTGTACTGTATACTCAAGTTGTTTGTCCTGATCCCCTTTCCCATACCTATTTTGATCATACGGATTCTGAAGCACTTGGGTGATGTTTTAGTCATTGATCAAGCGCAAACTGGTTCTTAAGTGTAACAATAAATGGGAGTGATAGTAATAAGCACATCTTAATTCAAGAATAAGTATTGTTTTCTTTTGGTCCAAAAAATCTCATTAAAAACAAGAAGTTGTATTATATTTGTAGATAGAAGTATACATTTGTAGTAGAAGCCACCTAAATTCAACTTTGCTGCTGCTGTGATTCTTCCCAGTTGCTTAATAACTTTATATTTTTTAATGCAGAGACTTGAAGGGTGTTATAGTCACTCTGAGTGACAGTGGACATCTTCAGTGTTCCTACCTTGGAACTGATCCTTCAATCTTCCAGGCTCCTAAGGTTGAATCTAGGGAAATAAACTATGAAGAATATGATGCTGAAATGAAAGAGCTTCAGAAAATCATCAAGAAGGCCACAAAAACACATGGTATACTTCCTTTTCTATAGTTTTATGTAGTTTCAATCACTTGAGTTTCCTTTTAGCACTTAAAAATATTTTATTTTCACACTTTAACCATAATTGCATTTCTATAGGAAATCTAGTACGCGAGTTTAGGTCTAGTAAAAAAATATACAAAATCTTAAACTGTAAGGCTCTTGGATAAGAGCATTTCAATTTGTTTTCATAATGCTTAAGGGAGCTTTCAGTGTATTTATCAGGTTGTAGATAATTTTCACTGTTTTCAAGGGTTCAGAGGAAACACTGATGGTGCATGTACTACCCAAAGGCAAGAAAAAGTATTTCACAGCAACTGTCTGATATACAATCATTGTATGGTAGGGGTTGGAAGGGACCTTTAGAGATCATCTAGTTCAAACCCCCTGCAGATGCAGATTCACATAGATTAGATCATAGGAACATGTCCAGGTGGGTCTTGAAGATCTCCAAGGAAGGAGACTCCACAACCCCTCTGGGCAGCCTGTGCCAGGGCTCCCTCATCTGAACAGTGAAATAGTTTTGTCTTACATTCAAGTGAAACTTTTTGTGTTCCAGTTTCATCCCATAAAACTTAGGCTTCAGAGAAAAAAAAGTATTGCCAAACACTGTTTTATTATTATGAGTAGTTTTTTTAAGTAATACAATTACCAAATAATTACTTCTGTTTAAAGCAACTCTTCTGTTACTTCCACTTCTTTTAAAAGCAATTGTATTTAAATAATATAGAGCGACATATCAAAACCTAAAGACCTGATCCATGATAAAGTCTGGATTTTATATACATGACTAATAACGTGCACAGATGTTGTTCAGTTAAGGACACAATTTCTACAGAGCTGCTTGAAAATATGTTTTCATAACTATGTTTTCAAACAGTGTATCTGACCTGCACAGAGAATTGGAGGTGTATTATTGTACAGGAAATTATGGAAAAATCAAAGAGAGCCAATTAAAATCTTTACCTAGAGATAGCGTGTTCTTAAAATGAATTGGAGTTACTCAGGGTTTTCTCTGTGACAGAACAAAAGAGTTCACATTTGAAATTCCTAGAAAAAAGTTTTCTCTGCAGTCATCAGCTTGATTCTACAGATCAAAGATTTCTCTTTTTTAACTGTATGTTACTTTGTTGTGGTAGCCTAATACCAGGTTTTTAATTTTGAAAATCCAGTAATTAGTTAATTAAGTGTATAGCTGTGGGTGAATCCTGTTGATCTTTACTGCAGCCTTTTCTTTTTAAGTATTTGACAGTTTTGGCTGTCAAAACCAGAGGAAAGAAAAGCATGACAGAAGGAATAAATCCATTTAAAGTGAATTAGCTTCTGTTAGTTTTAACATACGTGTAAGATATATATATATATATATATATATTTATTATAAAAAGCGAGCATTGCTGTCCTTCATAACTTCTCTAATCAATGTCATTATATGATTGACAAGACTCCTGTGAATATTGTTAATCTCTTTTATTCTATCATCTTCTTATTTTTTTTACTTCTTCAGACTTCCTTATCTGACCTAAGCTGTTAAGAGTGGTTTTTGCAGATTAATTTTAATGAAAGCATTTTCTTTTATGGAGAGATGCTCTAATGATGTTGTGTTTGAATGTAACTGGATGTAAAACTTGAGAACCTCTTTTACGACAAAGTATTTTACTTAACAAAGGATGCTTTTCAGTTTCACATGTTTTGGCTTTTTCATTTGAGCTTTAGCTATGTTTCAAAATAACTACTCATCATATCTGGTTGACTACAAAACACTTCTGAGCATCGATCACCATAAAGTTACTGCTAAACGTGATCTGCAAAATGAGCTGTTGACTTCACTGTCTTTTGGATTCACATTTGTTCAGTAAGGGCTTGTGTGTTTTTGAAAATATCTAGCCTTATATGGAAATAATTTTTCTTTGTTTCGTATTGACTTCTGAACATGGAAGGTATTTAGAATTAGATCATCTTATAAAAAAAACCTTAGAGTAATTATTTCCATAAATGTCTTGTATTTCTGCCCAATGCTGACGATTAAACTGTTGAACTTAAGCTGTTTTATACATTGTGAAGAATAAGAGTTTATGTTATAAACTGATGAAATATTTTCATATCTTTACTGTTATGCTAACTTAAAACTAGTGTTACTTGCATCATTCTGGATGACATAAGTGATTAAATATAGGTGTTTTGGCTCAGTTTGATAGTAACAAAAAGCTGATACTTTATATGTAAACTCTGCTTGTTATTTCTATGGTGTTTCTATTGCAAAAATGACTGTATGGAAGGTTGCATCATAGTTTGCTTGAAGTAACCTTGGGAGAAACGATTAAGAAAGGGTAGAAAAGGAAGATGTTTTCTTATCTGTACAACTGTAATGGGTTGTGCTCAGCTGTGTGTGATGGGCGGAACCAGCTGCAATTGTGAGAGTGTGGCTTCTTTATTAGGTAGTATTGGAGAAACATGTTTTGGTTTTGCTTTTGGTTTCCTTGTAGTAAAGAGGCTTTTTTTTTTTTTCTGAACACAAGAAAATGAAAACTTAGATTCTATCTTCATCAAAATCTTTTTTCTTAACTTTCTTGTTAGAGATAATGTGCTGACTACTAGTTCTGGGTCATTTTTAGGACCCTATGTGTAATAAAATTTTTGCAGCTTTCTGAATGTGCTCATGCTTTCAATTATTCAATGAATATGTTGATTTCCCCTTTCCATTAAGTTTTTACTGCCTGTTACTTCAGGAACTATAGATTTCCTGTTTGGGTTTTTCTTTAACCAATATATTTAGTATTAAGAAATAAAAGTGCCTCTCAGAAAAAACACAAATACCTTAGAGCTGGGCTTGTGTACCCTTAAGAGGAGATGATGTAATTCTTCATGCCGTTTAAGTGCCTAGCTTTTAATCCTTACAACTTTTTAAAATGTATCTACATAAGGTTTTATGTCATGGATGCAAATGGGTTTGTACTATTCTTTGCCTTGCGTGTTGGCAGCCCTGGAAATCCTCAGGTAATATATTGTTGTGAAGCCCCATATAATATTGTTTGTATAAAACTGTCATGTACCTACCTCCTCGTGCACAGGAATTTCTGAAAGCTGTATTGACACTATTAGATGCAGAGTCTTTGTTTCTAATGTATTTGTTATCAAATCAATTAGGTAAAAGTGTTACGAGATGTGCGGTGCTTATTTTGGACATAGTTATAGATATATTTGTACATATATGTGAGGGCAAAAGTTTAAAAATCTTACAGCCTCTGAAGATCACAGATAGTAGGTGTAAATCTTATAAAAATGCATCTAAAATGCATTAGATGTCCAGAATGAGGTCCAGGTTTAGGTTGTCTCTAGAAATATTATAAAAACTAGGAAGTTTCTTTGGTCAAAATTCATCTGCATTGTTGTGTTTTTTTTCCTTTACATTAATAAGTGTAATGATGTAAGCCTGAAACTTAATGCTATTGAAGTTGTGTTATTTTTAGAAGTGTAGCTACATGTTTGTTAAAGGAGAGTTGATGAACTTGTTTCTTTCAGATATTTTGCCCAAATCTGAGAAACACAAAGATCTAACTGTCACAGCCGAAGTTTCACCCAATTTGGATGCAGAATCTGTATGTACCTATTGCAAAAGGAAAATACTATGTAAATATTGATTTAATGCATGAGTAAATAACTGTTACTCATAGATAGCACTTGCTACATATTTGTGGGGCTGAGTTCCTGCAGAGCCCCCACTTTTCCAACAATTAAAACACGTTCATTATTGATTTTAAACTAGAATTATTAAAATTGTTTAACATCTGTTCTCTGAGGATTTTAGATTCTTGGCTAAGCAGATGTAATGGGAACTTAGGATCCAGAGTAACTTTTAGTAGTAGTGAGAATTTGTAATGGTGAGCAGTTAATGTTGGGAGAGATAGCAAAAGTGTCACTCTGTGGATCTTTCAAAGATAGAATACAGAAACCACTTAAAGATGCATTGTAAGAAATAAAGTTTCTCTGGCAAAGCATCATTTAGTGTTCTCTGTTGTTGCAGCCTAATTAGTTCATTAATGTTGTATATGTATGTAGTTTATAAAAGTTAAACAAACTGTCACATTTTCTTAAACTGTAGGGACTGACCTGGTGGAAAATGAAATGTAAGCATACAATAAGATACTAAAATAAGCTGCAAGGTCAGGAATTGCCAATTGAAATAGAAATTAGAAGGAATAGCAAGGTGCCTGCTACAATTTTCTTCTGATGTTCAAAATACAGTTCTGATAAGATCGTGTAGTGATTTTATAGCACGTGCTGTAGTGTGTTCATAATATATTGACAGATTGGAAGTCACCTTTCCCTACTAAATAACAGAAGACATTTCCAGAATTTAAATAAATATATAGTAGAAAGTAGTGTGCCAAACAAAACATTTCAAATATTCATAGATACATCAGTTTAGTAGTTTCTTAGATATACAACATTCATGACCTTTTACTGTCCTTTTTGCAGGCAATTTCACAGAAGTTTTACGTTTTTAGAAGGAACTCAAATGTATTTTCTGTATTTTATCTGTCCTAGGAGTGATAAGTCCTTTACTGTTAATTCCCTGTTTACTAAGCTGATTATAGGAAAGTAAAATTGCATTCGTTGTGTTCACTCATTCATGTGTAATATTGAATTTACTCTGTTTTCATCTTTTTTTTCACAGCAAGCCATTGACAGTGAGGTAAAAGCAGAGACAGTACCATCAGTCACAGTAAAGGTACTGTGTATAATTCAAATAGTTTCATTCAAATATAGGTGACAAATTTTAACAAACCTGTCATTTTCTGTGTATTTCGCTTAGTTCATGAAAACTAATGAAGTTTGAAATGCAATATGTACTTCATACTTTTTCTCCTTAGTATGACATGGTGTCATTCTAGCAAGCCAACTTCTGAAGTCATAAAGCAGTTGGAGTTTTATTTTTGATAGGCTTATCAAGAAACAGGCACAAAAAACATATTTAAGATGGAATGAAGCTGTTTAAGTTAATTATAATTTTTCCAACACCTCAAAGGGAAAATGTTTGATTACTCAAAATGTGACGTTTATCTTCATCTTTGTAGTTGTCAAAAATACATTTTTTTTAGTAAAAAGATTTTGTACCCTTTGGCATGGAAAAAAAAAACCAAACCAAAAAGTGGTGATGGGAAAAAACCTAGGAAAATACAATTTGAAAATTGATATCAGTACAATCCTCCATGAATTGCTACCTGTAACTGATTCCAAAGTAAATGTGTGCCCATGCATGTCTATGCAAGTGTTGTTGCATCTCAGTATTGCCTGACAAGAGTTGTGGTTTTTATTTCTGTGTTAGAAAGGATCTTCACAGAATCACAGAATGGTAGGGATTGGAAGAGACCTTTAGAGATCATCTAGTGCAACCCCCCCGCTAAAGCAGGTCCACCTAGATCAGGTCATACAGGAACACAACCAGATGGGTTTTGAAAGCCTCCAGAGAGGAAAACTATTCTTGCTCTCTGGGAAATTACTCTAAGAATGTCAATGGAGCCTTACTTTTGAGAATCTTGCAAGTTCTCTCACTGTCTTGAGTGAGAAATTCAGAGGGTAATGGGACTACTTATTGAACTAGATTCACTTTTACTAGTGTGGTTCATTTGTACTTGGTCAAACATCTTTATTTGCATTTTTAAATGCTAAAAATGATACAAGCTAAAATCCTAATTTTGATTAAGTCTGACAGTTTTGCTTAAAGAGGTTTAGATGAATGATGGTGGACTTTGAGTCAGGCTGTTTGTGAAAGGCACCTTAAAGTATGAGATGTGTATTTAAGTTATATCCAGAAAGGTATGAATTTGTAAGCTTTTAGTTTACATTGATGACAATATATTGTATAAGTAAGTTATTACAGTGAAAACTATGGTTTAATTGCCAAATTAGATTTGTGGCAAGCAGGTATGATTTCAGTATTGGGAGTGTAGGTAACTCTCATTGTTCTCTCTCATCTGTTCATTACTGCTATTGTAAGGCCAATGGTAAACAGTTTAAAATGAGCATGGATGTGATTATGTATTTCATAAGCTTCTTAATGGGCAGACTTTCCAATTCCTCATTGTGTTTTCTTGTTTTATGCATCTTCTGCCTTTTAATGAAACAGACATAGTAAATGTAGGAATTACCACACATTCAGTTTTTTCCAGAATATTTTTTCCATGATGAGGTCATTCAACTGATCTTCATATGTCTCCATTCTAACTGCAGTTGATGGAAGAGTCCTTTTAGTTAATAAATTAAATTCTTTAATATTTACACATTTATAAGCATTGGTTGTTATGACAGTAAGACATAATTGTACATTCCGGTTGCATGTCATCACTATTGCAACACTAATTGGAAATGAACCACTAAAATTGGACAACTTGAGAACAATTTTCAGAAATTTAAAAATTAAATAGCATTTTAATTAACAGTTGACCATCAGTTTGTCTTGGGTTAACATTGCAAAGAAAATGATATCTCTCATTTTTTGGTAGTCTTTCAAGTATTGTATTCTGTTATTGGCTGTGAGTAAATAAGAATTGTAAAAGGAAAGTACTGATTTTGAAGTTACTAAACATTGCTCTTCATGGGTTTTTCTTACCTTTTTGCTGGTTATGTTTGTTTTCTGCTATACAGAGATTAACTTTTTGCTTCCTTTAAATACTCCTGTGTCACCTGACTTAGGTAACAATACAGAGCAGAGTGACTGCGCTGAACCCAAGCCTGGCAGTATGTGTACAAGCTCCATTAGCAATGACCTGCGACCAGTTCGTCTTCAATGATTTTGGTAATTTATTAGAGTACCATTACAGCTATTGCATCATGCTACTTTTAATGAGGATGTTTGAAAGGTATAGTCCATATAGTGCATTGTTGCAGATTACTGCAGTTAAAGCAATTACAAATTTGTCTTGCCTGCACTCCACAGCTTCTAGATGCTGCTTCATGGAGGAAGACAAAGTAGAAAGAAATGGAGTTAGTTCCTTGGTTATGGTATGCTGCATGGCAAGTGAGGAGAGACAGAGTAGTAGCTTCATGATGGAAGAAAAAAGGAAAAAAAAAAAATCAGTTATTCTGTGCTACTTTCCCTGGGGCATTTTGTTTTGCTGGCGATTTTGTCTGTAGAAATGGCAGTGCTGAGCTAAAAGCCAGGACAAAGCTTGTTTACCTGTGGACAGGCTAGCATATTCTCCCAGCTTAGCATTAGCTATTTGGCCTTTCTAGCCCTCTTCCAACTTTCAGGCTGCACGTGGGATTACTTTGAAGTGTAAGTAGAGTTGAAGACTGGAGAAGTATGTCCTGCTGGCTCAGATGAAACTACAGAGCGTTTCTGCTCAGGAATGTCTAGTGAAGTTCTCTTTGAAACAGAACTTTAGTGATGGCTGTTATCTGAATATACACTTCTTATGTTCCCTCAACATTTGAGAGGAGCGAAGAATTGTTGGCTTTGAAAAGCACCACAATATAAAGCTACATTTATTTGATATTCTCTTTAGTGTGCTGAATTGTTTTATTGGTTAAGCTTCAAGATAGTTCTAAGTTGGAGAAGCTTATAAGTTAAGTTATAGAATAATTAGAAGATAGAGAGTTGCCTTCGGCAAGTTAAAGATTTAGAAGGTCATGTCCAATGATTTGACAAAGGTGAACTGATGGAAACAACTGTCATAATTGAGTAGACTATTTCCCAGAGTGCTAGAAAATATGTAGCTTTCATTTTGGATACTCCTATTACTTAATTAAATTTTGTGTTGTTTTTAGAACCAGATTCATCTGAAACCGTGGTACTGTCTGTCTTTTTGAAGGGGAATTGTTCTCCATCAGAACTAGAAGGAAGTTGTATTGTTTCATATGATGTATCAACAGGTAAGGTCCTGGAGTTTCCTGTTTGATTTACCTTTTTTGAGGTTTTCACATAAAGCAACATTTCTGATAAATGATCTTTTGAAATATATTAACAGGAGTAGTAATTGAAGAAATAACACATATTTGTCTAGATTTTAGTTAATATGTTGTGTAACATCATTATGTAATTCATCTTATAGAGGTAAAAGTATATCCTTATGGTTTGGGAAATAACTCTACAAGCTTCCCCCCTTGTTTGTCCTCAATTTCCTTCTGTTCTGCTCTTTGAGGGACCACCTCTTGGAGTGAGAAGTTTATTACATCTTTATGACTATTAAGCCTTCTGTGCTGACAACAAATGTGACAGTAACTGCCTGGCTACAGAGGAAGAGTTTTGAATAAGTATGGGGAGTGATTATGCCTGACTTCCCTTCTAACAGCTGAGCTTAACATGCTAAACAAATAAACTAGCCCAAAGGGTTGGGAACTAAGTTGTTCTTACTTGTAATGCCCTAATGATTTTAGTTACAGAATATGTAAATTTACCCTGCCATCCATTACTGATGTCTGATTGCTTGATTTTCTACCCACAGCTTAGTGACTGTGTCAGGGTACTGAGAAGCTGTATTTAGGGTAGAGCTTCCTGTTAAGTGCAGCATAAACCAGTCTAAGCCGTGTGTTCCCTTCTCACTACTTGCCTTTGCTCCTGCGCTTCCTCCAGTGTTGTGCTCAAACATTTAACAGTTTTCTCAGTCAGATTTGATGATTTGATTCACTGTGAACACAGAGCTGTGCCAGCATAAATGGAAGGGTGACATGGAGTAGACTGGCATCAAAGAAAAGCATGTGGAGTTAGAATTAGATACTCAAGATGACCACCCTTCACAGAAGCCCTATGTAGACAATTATTTAAGCATTTACTTATCACTTTTCACTTAGATCATCATCATGAAACATTATGTTTAAGTTGAGAGATGATTGAATTCTTCAGACAAAACTGAAACTCATGTTCTTTATCTTACCCTCTTTAGACCAGGCTTGGCAGATAAGTGCACAGGGTGGGAGACAAAAGGATGCTCCTCCCTTCTTGAGCTCCTGCATAAGCGTCAGTCCCTCTGTATTATGACTGCTTCTTCCTTATGAATGAGATGCTCTACTGTCACAAGTGTCCAACTTAGTGATGTAGCTTTAGACAGATTTTGTGATATAGGTGATATACTTTCGAGTACCTAGGATCCTCTGATTTTGAAAGCCTGCTTTTTATTTTGCTGGTCTTCTGTGAATTTGTTTTGCAAGACTAGAGTATCAAACTGAAAGAGTATCAGCAAATGAGTGCATTTCAGATGATACTAGTTACACTTACACTTAGATATTAGGTTGGATTTTGCATTTCTATTGGTTAATGGGAAAGCAAGGAAATCTTGTATCATGTTTGTTTATATGTAGTTTTTAAAAATCCTCAAATGATATGACATCTGACAGAATTAGGGAACTGTAGAAGAAATTTTAAGAACTCATTTTTAATTATAGAATTTGGAAGACTTGTAAGTAAAAGAGTATAATTTAGACACGAATCTTTTTGGATATTTGTTTAAATTACTAAGTTGGCATAATTCTATTCAGTTGTATACAAATGCTAGTGTTATTTGTACAAAGCAATCAGATCCTGAAGTGTAATCGACTAGCAAACAAAAATTAAGTGGCTTTGTGACTTAATTTTATCTGAATAGAGACAATTTCCTCTTTTGCTTATTAAGATATCCATGCCTGTGGCCAAATCAGTCTTCAATGTATCTCTGGGATTCATGCAACTGAATGTTGAGTCACTCAGTTGGATGGGTTTGTGCTATTGATGAATGGGTCTCATGTCTTTTTTGGCTAGTACTATGGCTTTATTGTCTACTTAACAAATGTCGCTTAAGTTCTTTAAAACCTGTTACTACATCTCCTTTTTTTCATGTTTGAGTAGCAACTTATGTATTCTTTTTTCTCTTTTGATCCATGGCTTTGATCCATCTCTGTACCGTAGAGCTCAATCCTGAAGGTGAGTGAATGGAAAAAAGATGCAAAGTTTGAATGGTTTAGTGACAGCATATACTGAATAAAGCAGATTTGGAAGGTGGCTGTTATTTTAGCTATTGTTTCTGTAAGTTCTTATTGTCCTTGGTTTGCTATGAAGATGTGAATAATTGAGAAAATTGAAAGTAAATAAGACTTAAACGTAAGGTGATAATTACCCATGAGGAAACTAGAAAGTAGTAAAGACATTTCTTGAGGCGTATTGCACTTCCTCGTATGTAACATAAGAATTTTGCAAAGTATTAAGTGCCTTGTGCACTGAGATTTAGAAATGGAGAAAACAATTGTGTGTTCTTGCTTTACCATATTTTGAACTATTTCATCAAGTTTCAGTCGGAACTTATGCAGCTAAATTATAGCTCTTTTGATGTAACTGAAACAGCTAGTAAGGATTTGTAGCTAATGCTATGCTGTTTAGACTGAGTAGCTCTGAGAATGTCACTTACCATGTCTGTTTCAATTCCTGTTGGGAACATCCTATTCAAGGGTAAATTGATGCTTTATAACTGAGAATACTAACAGTACAAAACAGCTGTGATTGTGGTAGGTGTGATACAGAAAGACGAAGCAGGAGTAGATAGATTGTAGGTGGGCTAAGAGATAAAGGTAGTGCAATGTAGTTTTGTAAGTGTTGAAAAGACATAGTTGCTGTACAACATGTTTTATTAACTTGAAAAATACAGAAGTACAAATTCCCTCACGTTTTGGGAAGGGGAAAAAAGTTACTTGTCACAGATTGAGGTCAACTGAAAGGATGTTTTCAGTTTTGCCTTTTTCCTGAGCAGAAGTTATGCATATTAATGTATGTATGGTCTTATTTTTTGGTACTTATGCTCTTAGGAGCATTTTACTAATTGAAGTAAAAAAAAAAAAGATAACTCTGCTAATAATGCCATTCTCTGGTTTCTGAATATTTCAGGAGACCTTGAGATGTTGTACAGGAAATAGCTTGAACCATCTCAATAAAATACTATTCTTGGTATAGCTAGCACTGTGTGACAGAGCTCTGCTATACAAAGTAATTTTGAGACTATTAAAGAATGTAAATATATACATAAAATGTATAAAAATAAAATTCCATCATTTTAAATAGTAACACTCTAAAACTGAGTATTTGAATTTTAAGACATTTCTTCTCAGGATGAAGACCTGATGCTGAAGAGAATATTGTGGAACTATCTGGGACAAAATTTATTTGGGTTATTGTGTGGTGCACTGAACTAGATAAATTTGGGGTCCTCAGTATCATAAGAAGCATTAATTATCTTAATATTTAACATCCTAAATGAAAGGTCTCAGCTTGAATGCTTTTTATCATTTAGATCAATGTTATGTTTCAAATATAATTGAATGCACGAGTAATTTCAAAGTGAAATTGTAACTGCAGCACATGTAACTGGTTTATTACTTTTATTAGGCAAGTGCACAGTATACCTTTTAGTAGTCACTTCAGAAGTAATGTTAAAAAGCTTGTACTGTTCCAGATTAGAAAAGAATCTGAATTTTAACCACTTTTTTCTTTATTACAATGCCAAAATTGTGTATTGTGCAATATGTTACAATTCTAGATGAAGTGGGATCTATTACTAGACATAACACCAGAGGACTGAGGAATTTCTGACTCCCACACTTTACTACTGCTTTGCATTTCTTTACTACCATTAAAAAATACTGAAGTGTTCTGAAAGCATTTCCCAGCAAGATTTTTTTCACTAGTGATAAATAGTCTTGGTGCTTTTCACCTTTGTTTTCTTGTAGTTGTTTTGGACTCATCAACTAGAAATCTCCTCAATCGTCTCCTAAAGGCAGATACTATTTGAATTAGTTTTGATTTGACCTTTGTCTGAAATACTGAAAAATAATATTTATAATGAGGAAGACTGTGAGCAGACTGTCTAGGAAAAGCTGGTTTGAAACAAGAAAAAATATCTTGTTTCAAATGCAAAAATATTTAGAAATATTTTTGGCTAGTCTTGTCAATATTTTTGTTAGTTGATACATCTCTGTATCTAAGTTCTGTAACAAGATGTTTGTGTTATGTTCTCATGAAGAAAAGACTTCAATTTTCTCATCAGATGAAGAAGATACAGTTGAGTGAGTCATTCTGAGAGGTCATGGGTTCATTATCAAGTTTTTTTTCAGGAATTTTCTTTGGAACTCAAGGATATCCTTTTGATGACCAATCTTAAGCTTTTTGCTCATTTTATGCCTGTTTTAGTTTTTCATAGAATAGTTACTTGGAGTCATTATCAGCCAGTCAAAAGTGCTAATGGACTGACAAGCAGAGGGATGAATTTGAGAATTTTAGTAGCATTTTCCCAAAATAATTTTTCATTGTAAGAGCAGCAAAATTGTTAGCAAAACAGGTTGCTTGGATGACTAGTCAATGGTAGAACTATGTTTTCATTACTAGCCTGCTAAGCTTCATGACTTTTCTGTCTCCATATAATCTATGATAGCAACTTACTTGAAAAAGTAAATTTAAAAGAGAATAAATTATGCTGAAGTAAGTGGTGAGGTTAATGTTCTGTAGGTTATTTGGGAGAGAATGAGTGATTGCTACAATGACACTAATGTTATTCTCAGTAAGATGAATATTGGTGCCTGTAGTGATGTGTGTACCTGAAGAAAACAAGGTTTCTCTACTAGGTGTTTTGTTAAAAAAAATCCTCAAACTATAACCATGCTACCCAAAAGAATAAGATCTCCATTTTTTGGTAGCAGCTAGTGCTTTTACCTTTCACATAAAACATGCCAGGCAGTTTCTGACTTGCCAGCAATTTTAAACAGTGTCTATATTTTATCAAACTTTTGACACATTCTAATGAACAGATTTTCTCAGTTAGAACTTCCTCTTTTGCACCATTCAGAAAAAATTGCCTGTGATGTTAGATCCCAACACCGAAGGCAGTATACAGTTTATTCTACAGCTCTGTTTCATTAGGACGCAATGAGTCAAAAGATAGAATTTAATATTCCTTTGGGTAATAACTTGTATTAGATGCGTTTTTTCCTAAGCTGCAAACCTCGGACAATATGAAACTTGCATAGGTGTTACTTAAGAGTATAAAAATAAACAAATTCCTAAAAGATTTAGTACATGCTTCAGTTTTGTTTGAAGCAGCAGGAATAATCACACAACTGTCATCTATGTTGAAGTAGAATTGTTTGTTTAGAGCATTAAGATATTAATCTTCATTCCATATTAATTGACATAATCGCAGGTATGCCGTGGAATTGGTTACTCACGCTTTCCCATTCAGTTGAAAATGTTCAGTTGAAAAGATAACTCAAAGTATTTACTTTTAAAGGTATTTTAAGTGAAAAATCTAATAAATTTAGAATTTTATGTTGGTTTTGTTTTAATCTAGTAACCATGTTAAAAATACCTTGTTATACCTATTAACAGCAGTATGAAGTATTCAGAATATGGATTTGAAAGATGAATCTCTGTTGATTTGTTTTAGGAATACCAAAAGTTGCACAGTGCGATTTCAGGCTGCCTTTGCGGTTAGTTTGCTTTCCAGCTCCACCTTCAAAAGCAGCAAGCCACAAACTAACTATTGATACCAATAAACCCCCTGTCAGTTTTCTCACCATTTTTCCAGGTAGGCTTTTAAACATGGCTGTAATGGGAAATGTGGTAGGAATCCCAACAGGAATTGTTTGTCTGTGCAAAATAATGAGGTAATTAGCAAAGCTAGTGTTAGAAAAGTATATCTTGAAAGAAATGATGGCATAGTATTTCAGTAATAATCCATCTGGGCTAGTTTATCCGTCTCAGGAAATCTGAAGAATTTCTTTACACACTGGACGTGATATAGATCTGATGTTATGTATCCAGAAAGTTATTTTAGATAAAATTGCATCAATGGTGGTGTAAGGGAGAAAACATTGGCTTTGCCCTGCTTATCTTTTTTTAATGAATGCCTAAGTGGTAAATGGATCTCACGGGTATAGTTGCTTTAGAAGATTATTTATGGAGTTACAGATATATTGGTCAGGAGCTAATCTTATTTAATAATTTCATTACTTTTCTTGGAACAAAACAATGACATGTACTTAGCAGTATTTTCTCATTTGCAAACCTGAGCTATGTTTTATATTCAGGAGAACATAAAAATAATATGATGGAAGAAATAGGTGGTATTTAGGACTGGAAAAATAATGAAGTTGGGTACTATAAACCGTAATGTTACAAAAATTTCTGCTGTAATTATGTGCTTATAATTTGGAAATGATAGAGGAGGTGGAAATTACACAGAAATACTGTGGTACAATTATAGTACAATCATAAGGAAACAAATAAGAGCCGAGGATGCATTAGACAAAGTGTTTCTGTGCAGGAAACCATGTTATTATGCACTGTCACAGTGCGTGCTGGTTGCTATCAAGTAAAAATCAAACTCAAAAGTGTAGGAAAAGGCTGTGAACACGATCTCAGAGTTTGAAGGAGAGAATTTAAATGACTCATTTAGCTTAATAAAATGCAGGCAAAAAAAGGGGAATATGGCTGCCTTCAGTAAATATTTTGTGGCTGTATCATGGATCTAGATGATCATAGTAACACAAGAAGAAAAGAATAAACAGGGCTTAGGAAGTGATTATACCAGTCTGGCAGTGATTAAGCTTCTGAACTTCAGAGGACTAAGGTTCTGGAAAAGTTTTCTGAGCTGTATGGGCCAACATCTTCAATGTTGACATTTTTAAGGTGGAGCTGCATCTCTTTTTGAAAGGTTTATGTAGTTTTGTCTGAGCTGTGGAGTGGACATGCTTGGAGCTTTTGGTAGCATGATTTTGTTCACTTTGAGGGTAAATATGCCTTTTCTCTCAAATGGGTGTGCTGTGTAATACTTCAAACAGAACCATTTCCTCAAAGGTCTACATTTTTGGGTTTTAATCACAGGCTTCCTTTATGGCTCAGCAGTAGTGCTTTTAAAATAGAGTATTATATTTTATTTTTAACCTAGGGATGCATTGTTGAAAACATAACAGAAAGCATAGGCCTAATATATTCCAGAGAAGCTATTGGATTCTTCTGATTGCTGTGAATCCCATTTTCAGGGATTGGGAGTGTAAGAGGGAAAGTATGCTGTTGACGCTGTGATCTGTCAAGGAACTATGGGTTCTTGGTGTACTCAATAAAATTGTACCTCTTCTACTCACTGTTTTGCCTTATTTTTAGTGGAAGGTTGGGAAGAGAGATGACAGTAGTTTTTAAAAGATAGTATGCTAAAATTGAGCCTTTTAACCTAGTACACTCCACTACATGGAATGAAAAATGTGGGTATGCCCTGACTTCACAGTGTAGCTAGTTTTAGCAAGCTAGATATTTGCACTCTGCTGAAAGCTGAAGGGTGCTTAAACATTTTAAGTGTAATTTTTGCATAAATATCTCAAAAGTGACCTTTCATCCAGTAAAAAGTGATAGTCTTTGGGAAGTAAACTAATAATAATTATTTCTAGATATTACAGAGTGAACCTTTGAGAATTCTGTTTCCAGGCTGGGGAAGAACCGCGGTGTGTATCTCAGCTTCCACCTGTGAATAAAGGGAGGATATACCAAATTACTGCTGATGTTATTTACTCCTGAGCTCCCAGATGCAGAGCAGCCTCATTCAGATTGTCTTTCCTAAATTGTTCATGCAAATGTTGATATACTCCTGGCTATGGCTTGAAGTCTGAATACCAGTGTTGAATTACTGAAAACTGTATTTAACTTTCTTTTTCAGACTTCGTTGATCCATCTGAGGATGACCAGGCAAATGTTCTGGGATTTCAGTTTTTAACTGGTTCAAAAACCACTCTTCTTGCTTCAAAAACATCACGTAAGTGTTGTTGGAATTTAAGTAGAAGAGGCTTTGATCGTCTGTTAGTATATGTACAAATAAGAATGTGGATCATACACAGAACTGTGAGAATTAACACAGGAGTTCCAGAGTGTGAACTTGACTGTTCCTTACCCCTTCTCAGGAATCTAATTATGTTACTAAAGAAGACCCAAAATTTTATAAATTAACCCTGAAAAATTGTACTAAACATGTAGTACAACTCAATGACAATTTTCTGAAGAAATGTGATTATTAGGCAAATTTTTTAGCAATCTTTTTATTCACAAATTAATACTGTCATAATAATGGGGAAAAAAACCCTCTTCCTGAAGGTTGTTTCAGCACCTGTGTTTGGAAGCAGTGATCTACTGGAATTTTTGAAAACAGCTTTCTCAGTCTTCGCTATCTTTCAGTGATTCTTGACTATAGACATCAGAGCCTACTTGATTACTTCTGTACATTCTAAGTAAATGGCTGCTTCTGTCTTCATATGCCTGTATATCTTTGCAAGTATAGGATTATGGATTCATTATCTATCCTATTATGTTCACAGGATGTATGTACATGCATAAAGATATGCTGTTACCTGATACAGTGACTCTTGTGTAGAGCAGTTTGTGAATTTTGTCATGTTCCAACCATATGTGAGTTTGTCACCTTTAAAAAAGATCGTCTCTTTTCATTTTGGAGAGTTTCTGATCTTGCTCTGTACAACTACTCAAGTCGCTAAACTCTCTTGGCATGTGCAATGGAACCAAACCAGTTCAATTGTGTTTAGCATTTTCCGTGCCAGCAGAGCACAAAGTCTTCGTTTAATACAGCAGACAAGCAAATTGAAAAGCTAGAATGCCTATTGGACATTGCAGGGAGTTCAAATGGAGCACTGTGTGAATACCTTAGGAAAACTGAGTTAGAATTCAGAATCTAGTTTGTTGATGTGAAATTCTTTTGGCACAAAAATAATCTGCCTCAGTGTTTTCAAAAATCAGTATTCATGATGGGTTGTATAAATATTGGTGGCGTCAGCTGTGAGCTATGAGATAATATTTAATACCTTTCTAATGTAATCAAATGTGTTAAAAACAGAAACCATCTGGAGAGTAACTTCATTAGTACCAAGAATCACTTTACATTTCTAAGGTTCAAATCCATTTGTGTTGGTTCGTGTATGCATTATTTGCATGCTGTTTTATTGTTAGTTTGTTTTTACTGTGTGTTTAAATAGTAGATGTTAAGCAGTGGTAACTAACTGGACATGGAATGATAGTTTCTAACAACTAAAGAATTTAAAGGATTTATAATTCTTTTCTGGATTATGGTTTAAATCTTATCTTAGATCTCTGTTTTGCATAGTTGCTAAAACTGGTGCTGTGTAAGGGACAAAATTTGTGTCTACAAATGAATGTATTTTAGCTTTTAGTGAGGTTCTTACTTTTAATTCTCCCACCCCAAACCCGCAAGCTTTTCCTCTCAGGTTTGTTTATTCACTAGCTAGGAATGACGCTTGCAGTCTTACTATAAACTTTCCCACACTGCTTTACTTGTGAAGTTCACTTTACAAAGGAGATTCAAAATGTCTGTTTCTCTGAGTGTGACTATTCATTTCTTGTGTCTGGGAATCCTTACTTTAGAAAACTAATATTTCGTTTGATGCCACCTTGTATATTAGCAGCCTGTTTCCAGCATCTACTTCATGCATTGCACTGTGTTGGTTCCAGAATTTCCTAGGGGAAGGTTGCTTATTTGAAACGTTACCTAAGTAAGACTTACATTAAAAAAAAAAAAGATGTGATATTCAAATGTAATTCAGAATATTTTTGAAAAGAGACTATCCATAATACAAAAGCATTGCTTAGCAGAATTTCCTGATACGAAAATGATTGTGCTTGAGTGGACAGATCCATGAAACTAATGAATGCAGATGAAACGATATATTATTTGGGTACTTATTCTGATATGTAATTTAAAGAATTTGAAGTCTGTTAAAAGTGCTTACGAAACATTATCTCTGTGGAAATATACAATTTTCTCTTTGACTAGGCATAGTGGTGTTTCAGAAGAGTAAAAAAGTTAATTGTAAACCAAAATCCATCCTGATTTCTGGTTTTCCATGAAAGAAGTTGATCTTAGACAATAGAAAACATCTCTTTCCATTGCGCTTAAGAAACAATCCTTTAGTTCTGAATGGGAAGAACTGCATGTAGAACTAAATGTCTTGAGGTTCAGTTGAGTTTCACTGATGAAGCTGCAAACATGAATGAGATCTGTTTTAAAAATTGCTTTAAATTTTGTTACCTGACCAATTTTGGACAGTGTAGTGATTTAAAATCTTTCTTCAGCCTGTCAAGAGGACTGTTGCAGTTAAGCACAGCCTGAAGTTCATTTTAACAGTTAATACATTTTAAGAAGAAACTTGCTTCATGTAGATTAAGGTTTTAAGTTTTCTTCTGAAAACTGTCTTTCAAATCCACTTACTTTTGATTAAATGCCAGTTTTGACTAGGTTTCTTTGTCAATGCAGGCTTCTTAGATGAAAGTTGAACTGAATTTTCTGGACTTCTTTTGGATTCCCTACTAGCAGGGCAGTAATTCTTGATGTGGATTGTGGTAGTTGGGCAACCTGTTGTACTGTTAAAAGTCTTTGTAGCCAGTTATGAACGAGTGCTCCTCAGTCTTTTGTTTCTCTGTTTGAGAAGTTTATTAAAATCTCTTGTGACTTTATGTAACCACTTATTTTAACATAAAGCTAACACTGTTTGGTAAACTATAAAGCACAGAATGAGCAGAAGCGCCGTTAATTCTTAAGGTTTTTCATTGTATTTCTGTGTAAAGCTTGTGTTTCATATAACTACGAAGATTCTCAATTTCATATGGTTTTAAAATCTAATTAGTCTATTTTGAGAGCTAGAGATCAAGTAAAGCAAATAACTGCAATACTTTTTACTCAGGCCACAGTAAAATTAGATTGTGTTTGTATTGACCAGCAAACAATGTATAGAAACTAAGTATGCATTTTGGAGGAAATTAGTTTTATCCATTTTAAACCATTAATGTATTAGATATGTCAATTTTAAATGGAATGACTGTTGATTTGGCCTGAAAACAACTAGGCTAATTTCCCTCAAGGAAAAAATCACTTAAGGCAAAGTATAATACAACCAACTAAGTCCAGCCACTACATTGTGTGTGTTTAAAAAATGGATATTAGGTTAAATGTTATCTCTAGCAGATGGTGTTCTTTCCTTTAACAGGCATATTTTTAAATAAAACTTGCTTCTTTCCTGTTACATTGTAAACAGAATTTGTCATTCTCTATTCAGTAAAATACGTATCCTGGGAATGATGCCAATAGTAATGTCAAACAATCTTGAATTACTAATGTTGAGAAAGTTTTAAATAAGTACATTCAAGTTCTAAAGAATTTTGGTTGATTTGATTTACTGTGAACCTTGTTAAGGGATGGAGAACTATTTTGTATCAAACCCCAGCAACTCTTCTTCCTCCTAGTTGAATTTCTGTCCTTTTGGATAAGGTATGGGTAGATGAGTAATGAAAATGAATAAGGAACTGTTGTTTGAAAGTGTTTATCTGGAAAAAAATGCTGCTATGATTTTCCACAATGTATTTCTCAACATTTAGTTAGTCCTGATGTCCTGGAAACTGGAGAAGATTATACAAATGTGAGGTAGAAACAACAGAAATAAGATCTCATCCTATTAGGTTAATAACTTGAAATTTACCAAAATGTGGTCAGTTCAATGAATTTGCTGGGACAGATAACACTGACTAACAATTTAGTTTTTCAGTTTACATTAATGTAATGTGCAGATGAATAAAAATCACCTTCTACAAGTAGTAGCTGTATCCACAGTGAATCATAGCACTATCAAAACTGAATATTGTTGTGACTGGTTAAAGTAGTACTTTCTGTACTAGAAGATAAATCTTAAGTGCAAATATTAGAGAAATTGTATGGATTGTATTACCTAAGAACTCAATCAACATTTCCAAAAGGCGTTCAAAGTTTTAGGTGGATTGGACCTGGTTTGTTACCACTTACTAGATGGTTAGGATGCTGGGCTTTTGTCATGAAGTGAACTGAGCCTGATTCTGCCTTCATTCCTCAGAGGGGTCACTGAGGTCATTTTATAGTAGAGAATTGCAGACAGCCTGTTGTTGTGACTTAATATCATCCACTAATTCTTGTATTTCCTCATTATGATGTTTTTTAATAGTTTTTGTTCTTCATGAATGAGTCCATACTCTGAAGTTATCCTGAAGCAATAAATGTTTTCATTTTGTGCTGCAAAACTACCTGTTAGGATTTAAGAATATAGGACTGACATCAATAAAATAAAAGTATTCCTTTAACACTAGTAAACGTGTATTTCTTCTGAAAATCTCATGTAGACTTTGGATACAGTTAGCAAGTTAAGTTTTGTGTTGGGTAACTGTTGTATAATGAACGTATGTAGCTTAAATTTGTGTTTATTAGTCTTGTATTCATTCTTGTTTTTAAAGAACGATATAGGATCCAGAGTGACCAGTTAGAAGACCTTTGGCTGATAACAAAAGAACTCACACTTCGACTTGAAGAACATTTCAAGAAGCAAAACTGCAAAGATTTTGCATGTACCTTTTCTGGTTCAATTCCCTTGCAAGAATATTTTGAGCTAATTGATCGACATTTTGAGGTATGTTACGTAACATGTGAATTGCTAATGTTCTGCTAGTTTAAAAATTGTTTGAATGTTAGGATTATGATCATATTACAGCTATAGCTATTCGGAGGCATTTGGCTTTCAGAGAAGTTGCATATAAGTGCTGGAAAACATGGTGTTTTTTTTAGCATATGGAGTATGCATTGTCTCTGAAAGAGCCCTTACTGGGAGATAGGCAGAGCACATGTAGCTCCTGTGTAATCTGCAAATGATCTGACCTCTGGTTCTAGTATTTACCCTTCTACTCCCTGTCTGTACAGAAGCTATGGGTTCTTTACTTACTAATGTCATATTAATTGTAAAACTGTTTCTAAAATTTGTCTGTAGTTTCAGGCTATTCAAGTCATCTGTAATAATAAAGCTATGAGCATTTTTTTTCTTAAGCATCCCAGTGATTATATAAAAATATCTTTAAAAAAAACAACTGCCCTTGTAGAATCACACACAGAATCACAGAATGGGAGGGGCTGGAAGGGACCTGTAGAGAGATCATCTGGTCTGACATCCCCCTGCTAAAAACAGGTCCACCTCAGTCAAGTCGCACAGGAACGTGTCCAGGTGGGTTTGGAAAACCTCCAGAGCAGTAGCATTGGAAGCTAAAGGAGATTTTCCACATCAGATAGGTGTAAGAAATAAAATTACTTATTCTTGTTTGGTCATGCAGATGACAATGACAATATCTACAGTAGTTCAGCTAGCCTGTAGAAATAGCTAATAAAATAGAGTATCCTTTCAAGTAAAACAGAATATTTTATTGAACTCGTGGGCAAAAGCAGCAACAGATGTAAGAGTGAGAAATACTATTAGATGTTCTTCCATGCTGCCAAATTTTCTGTAAGGTGGAGCCATAAAAAGGTAGAAATTGTAGTAGGGATTCTCTGGGTATTTAGGAGTCAATGTAGATCCAGGTCTGTGTCATGAGTAGTTATTCTGTTAGTCTTTTGACTAATTTGAAATTCCAAAAGTTTGGGTGTTTTTAGTGACTGATGTTGTAGAAATACCTTAAATATAGGCTTCATTACATTGTATAACAAGTTGAAATACATTGACATTTCAAATATAGGTGTCTCTGCTGGAATGCTACTTTAGAATCCATTTCTGTTGGAGCTGTTTATTTTGAAGTTTTTGGAATGTTACAATAGCCACCTGGTCAAAAAGATATGAAATGTTCTATCAAAGAGATCCTAATGCTTCCATACCTATTAATTTCAGTACTCTTTTTTGGTAAGCTTGGGAAAATATTACCCAAGATGTCCCTTTTTTCCTCCTACTTCTAGAGAAGTTGCATAGAGTTTCTTTATCTCTTAGCTTTCCTGAATTGTCCTTCATAATCATGTACTGACAGAATAGTACATTTGTTTATTGTTAAATAGAATGTTTTCTTTATTAAATATAATTTTTCAGCACATTTTGGGGCACTTGAAAATGGATACGTGTTATGCTTACATCTGGAAAGCTGCATGTTTTAATGTTTCTGAGTCACTGCTTTTTGAAAGACTCCCCTTTAGTGATTTTTGTTAGACGCATGTACTGTAAAGTGATAAAGTGATGAAAAGATGAAATAAGAGTTTTTACTGGCTGGGCATTTGATGTACAATGTTGTACAAAGTTTTGTGAATGCTTATATATAAAGAAAGAAAAAGGCTTTCTCTCCAGAAAAAGACAATCATTCAAGCAGCGAAGAATTTACAACTTCTGTTGCTGGTTAAGAGAAAAACCATTTACTTTCTACTGCAATGACTATCAAGTCCAATACATTTTGTGTGTCTGTCATAAATAGCACACCAGTCCAAGAAGCAGCACTGAGATACTGGTGGTGAAATTTCACTATTATTAGATTTCTTGAGATACTTCTGCATTTTCCCAGATCATTGTGGCTGTTGACAACTAGTTTGATTTCAGTGACAAGTGATAGTTCTTGAAAGTGTTTAAGTTTCACAAGGAGTGTGAAATATGAAGCTGGTATAAATTACATTATCATGTTAGAATAGTAGACACTCTCCCAAAAATTTTCCTATTGCTCTCATTTCATTTGGAATGTGCATATGCAGTATATATGAACCTTAACCTCAGTTTGTGAAAACCTTTTAATTACAGCTACGTTTGAATGCTGAAAAATTTCAGGAGCTATTAGCTGAAAGAGCTGTACAGTTTCGAGCTATTGAGCGGCGATTGCTGACACGATTCAAAGACAAAACTCCTGCTCCTCTTCAACATCTGGACACCTTGCTAGAAGGAACATTCAGAGAGGTCAGTAAAGCTTGATTATGAGCCTAACCTTTCTTTATGTTGTTGGTAAAACTTAGTTTAAAGCATATCATCTATGCTTTCCTTGTTAGATTTACCATCCAAGAGATGAGGAAGCAGTAATTTGTTTAACCTAATATTCCCTGTAACTTTCCAGATGATTTGCAATAGTTTTATTTAATCTATGACCACAAAATCTTTATTCTTAGGTCACACCATCCTGACAGCACATCATTCTTTCTTAACTGATGTTGATAGTGTAAATATTTCATAGTTCATGTGAAAATATTTTATAGTTCATAGCTTGTGTAAATATTTTATGGTACACTGTAAACTGGTGGAATTGTTTGGCTGCTGTAACATTCACAACAAAATTGTCTAAGGCTGACCATGTCCTTCTATATGGGAATTTTATGTTCTAATTACTTCAGAATGTGATAGCTGCAGAAGAAAAGATTTAAATTCATTCCTAAACTGTCTCTATAATGGAAGTACACAAGGAGTAACAGAATTTTTCTTCCTTTTCCTCATACCTGCATTGCTTTAGAATAATCCTTGCTTCATGGCATGTCTTCTTTGCTAAGAAGTGACTTTGTGTTTTGTGTTTTTCTCCTTGTTAGAGAAGCTGAGTCACAATTAGATTCCTTGCTGGAAAAAAGACTTCTGTTACTGTTGTATGCTACAATAATTAAAATCTAAGGTGTCTCAAAAAAATGTTTTTCCTTACTGTTTTCTTGAAGCAAATATTTCTATTTGTCTTTATTCTCTATTTCAGTCTTTACTGTGAATGAGTTAACTATTTGAAAGTTTGAAAGTGTGGATATTTTCAGTTATTTTAAGAGATACTGGGTATTGTGATTAGATTCTTTAACACTTTGAAGTGTCATAACTAAATAAGCCCTGAAGATAAAAGTGAGTCACCTGAGTCTGCTGTGTAGAACTGTTGCCTTCAAATTAAAAAGCAACTGGGATGTGCTTGACAGTTTTCTTCTGCAGTTGAATTGAAAGATGAGTTCTGAAAACAAGACAAAAATCAGGTAGTTGAAGTAGTTGCATATTGCAGAACCTTACTTTTAGTCCTTGGAACCATAATTAGATTGGGTGCTTTTCTTACCAATTACTCCTATAAGCTTTTCTAAATTAGAAATAGTGAAGTTAAAAGGAGAATGAGGGAAGATATTTATTTCCAGAGAATTTACGTTGTTCTACATTGTTTGAAACTTTCAGGCAAGCTCAAGTTTTTCCTTGGTAAATATCCTTGGCTATCTTTTTTTTATGTGAATCCCCTTGCAACAAAAGAATTATGGTGGTTGTTAGTCCAAACAAAAGTGTCGTAGTTATTGCTATAGAGATCCAAATGCTGCATATGTTGTTTTAAAAGTGAGAGCTGTGGTAAGATTTAGCATTGTCTTTGCTATGTGGGTGAAATGAAATTGCTCAGTGATGCATTTCCTATATTAAAGACCTTGTTTTCTTTTAATTCACTATCCTCTTCTGTCTTTGAACAAGGATATTTAATGCAAATAGTTGAAGTATTCAAAAGCGTATGTTTTCAGTAAAGAAATAATGAGGCTGCATAAATATGAACAGTATGAAGTCTTGCTCCAAAAACTTTTAAGCATGTAGCCTTTTTGACATTGGAATGAATATGATTGTGGTTTTGAGAAGACTGCTTTTCAGAAGAATTGTTCAAACAAATCTGTATTTTTTTTTCCTTTTGGAAAATTGTTTTGACCACCATGGTTGTGTTTTCCTTATGCAGAAAGCGTTCAATTAAGTGATGATCCATACCCCATAGACTTACAGGAATGACTCTGCATCAGTGGAATTGAACTCTAAGTGATATAGAAGGTTTTTAAATAAAATTATTAAGATAAATCCCCAAATAAAATACTGTTAGAAATTAATTTTTATTCTACTCTCATCTCCTGCCTTGTATTACATATTTTTATAACAAGAAAAAAAAAAGCATTATTATATCCCCTTATTTTTCACTGATGTAATTGTTGTGTTCAAAGAAAGTTTTTTGTTACTTTTAACATCAGGTTTTGCAGTCAGAAGGGAAATATGTATGTTTTGGTTTTATGATGTATTCCAAACCTTTTAGTCTAGAACAAGAAGGATTTTCACACTCAAACTGTTTTTTTTTATTCTTTCTAACCCAGAATCTCCACGACTTGGGCTCTATATCAGTTATGTTCTTAATACAGTAACTATTACAGCTTAAGATATTTTAAATTAAATTTTTAAAACTCAAAATCCACAATATTATGAAAGTGTTTCTTATTGTTTCCCTTATTTCTTTGCATGACAAAAGTTATACAGCAGAGAGAACCTTTCTGTGAACAGCCTTTTAAATATAAATGAAATAGTGGTGAAGATTCAACTTCTGTAGTTTCATTTCCTAGATGTGATACATACCTACTTATTTTGTACCCCTTTTGTGACGACCTGCAGATTTTTAGGAATTTCTGAACTGATTTGAGTTTTACAACTCAAGTAGATGATACATGTGAATTTTCAGATTTTCAACTTGAGGTAGAAGTTGTGTTTGTGTGAAATGTAGGTAAATGTGCAAAGTGTTTCAAACCTGTAGATGCCAAACTACAGAAAACTAATCAAGTTGCATTTGATTCTCTGGTAAAAAATCTTTTTACTTAAGAACTAAAATGGTATATTAGTCCTTGTGTATTACTAGCAAGGCAGGATGTCTTTAGTGCTACAATAAAATTGTTGACGGGTTTATTATAAGGAAACTTTAGCGTTGCTTTTCATCTTCACAATTATGGAGAAACATATAAACAGGCATTAGTGTATGCAATGATAAAAAGCTTGCTTTTGGTTTTATAGTCCTGTTGAACCTTTTCTTCTAGAATTTGTCTTTCTAAAGTAATGTTATAGGTCTAAATGGACTTGAGTATTAACAATAGTAAACAAATAGTGACATCATGAGTTCCATTTTGAGAAGGAAAAGAAAAGCTGTTATAAAGGTAGTAACCTTGTATATTAGCAAAAGGAAATGTTATTATGATGGTTAGGAATGATATGTAGGGAGATGCTATGAAAACAATAGTAAAATCAATTTGTGATAGATAGTATTTGTATGCTAATGAATTAATTTCTTGATCTACAGTTAAAAAATTTCCAGTGCAAGTGGATACGTGACTAGATATTGTTCTAAGGTAAATTGAAAAGCTATTGAACAGTTATTGAGACTGCACAGGTGTTTTATAGTTTAAAGGACTTCTCAAATGAGATAACAGCAAATTTTATGGTAGCTGTTGTAAACAAGTAGTACTTTGTGTAATGCTCACCTTCTAGACACATGTTATTGCCTGGAAGTGTAACTTAATGATCTTTAATATCTGCAATGTCTTTCTGTCATTAAAAAAACCAAAAACATAGCTTGGCAGTAGCTGTAGGTGCTTGCCCTGGTATTATAACTTTTGTACATTGTCTCTTGACATACATTATTTGGGTTTTCAGGTACAAGCCTGAAATGAACAATTGTCAGAAGAATCTTAATGTTTAATATCTTATTTCAACCCACATAGATTTTATCCTAGTGGATCTAAGGAATACTGTGTCTTGATATAAGCTGTGGTTAATCCTGTAACCATGCTTAGAAGACTACTGCAGTTGCATTCTTTTAAGGAAAGAGGAGGAAGGATGATTTTGAAACATGGGGTGGAGTTCTAGGGCACTAGCTGTTGCTTAACTAATTTTAAGTACTTAAACATGAATCTAAGAAAAGATTGAACAGTTCCAGTTTCTAAAAATGTAACGGCAAAGCACTTCACATTATATATACAATACAAGGTAACAAAATTAAGATGAATTACGAAGCAAATAGATTTGCCTTATACCCCTACACTTCCATTGTATGTAGTGTGACTCTTCCTATTCTTTGACACGATTGCACGTTACCTCAAAGTTTCTCTGTGTTCTGGAGACTTCTCCATCCCCACCGTGTGAAAACAGGAAATCGCTTGTGCTTTTCAATACTGACATCTCAACTTTTACCGATGACCTTAGCACCCACCAGCACCCCAGGTTGCTTATTTGTGCACTAGTGCTGACTGGCAGCAACCACTTAATGATTTATGTCTCTTCATATTACTGAAAAATTCTGTGTGATCATTGAATGATGGTTGTGAATGTACCAACAGAACAAGTCTGACAGAAATAGTCGACACAGTTAAGCCTGAATGTCTAAGGTTATACAACTATGCTTTCTACAACAATGAGTATTTCTTTTTGATTGGTGGTACATTTTAGCTTTTCTTTGAAGTATTATAAATCTCAATGTGTCTTACTTTTAGTAAGAGGAACCTAATATGCTTTTCCAAACAGAACTTCTAGAAATAATTGATGCTGCAAGGTTATTAATTTCATTTTCTCCTAATTAAGCTATTCTGTCATGGTCATCTTATGTTTTTACTGAATAACCTCTCAGAAATACTTCTCTATAAGCAGCAGTAAAGTAACATTCAACATAATTTTCAGATCTTCCTCTGTAAACAACTTTAAATGTTCCAGTGAAAGCTGCTCTCTTTAGTACATGGGTTGTATTTATCTTGGCTGGCCTTGATCATTGAGTTCCACATGTGAATTGCAGCCTAAAGAGATTCATGCTCATAGGTATTTTTCACTTGGAAACTGCTTGAAACAAAGGGTACAGTGTTTAGTCTTGCAGATTTCAAGAGGTGCTCATAAGGTATTGTTTACAGGGAATAGGAGTAATCACAATTCCTACAGAGTTGTTTGTGTCATCTCCGTATGTTTTACCTTCAGCATTCCTATACTGTTCATCTTGTTCATATAACTAGTAGCACTGGAAAGTAAACATTTCATGATTGGTCTTTTAGAAGTAATCAGTAAACACAAATGCTTTCAAATAGAAATACCATGACTTCTCTTAGAATGAAGAAGGTGATTCCATCAGGAGGATCATTTTTGTTTTCTACATGGCAGTGAACTTTGTAGTAATTCATTGCCTGTGATTGAGCTTTATTTGCATCTAAGGGTAGCTGTTTTCCTCAAGGTCTGTGAGCTGAGCTGGCCCTTGTGTATACAGCCCTGGCTGTTAGTTGAGGATCTTCAGCATTCAGTAGAGACTTCTGGAGAAACAGATGAGTTCAGTGAAGGATTCAGAAGGCAAATGTCTTGAAATGAGTGCACTGTTTTTTTCTTAATAGTTCATGTCACAGGAATTGCCCTTTTTCTTATAATTTGGAAGAAATATGCTTCCAATATTTTCAGATTGTCATGAACTTCGTTACACAACTGTTTTTTTTGTAGCTAATTTAAATAAAGATGACTATTTCATGTTTTTTTTGGGATGGAATTTAAGCAATTGTGGTATCAATTAATTCCAGCTGCTAAAACTGGCACAGGTTCATGCTGCTGCACAGGATTGGCATTTAAGCATCCTTATGTTTCTACTCTGTTTATGGATAACCTTTCTTGCAGCTGGTTTGATCCTTTTGGAGTCCCACGTTATTTTCAAAGTGACATTGAGTAGCTGTACTACATGACAAGATCTAGTCTTGAAGCTGACATTGAAATAATCAAATCAAAGAGTAACTTTGTAGTATTCTGTTTGTCAAAGAAAGGAAAAAAAAATAGATCAACACCTGATTGAGCTCATGTTGAAGGTTCAGCTTTTTTTTTTTTCTCCAAAAAGAGAAAGCTATGATGCAATAAACTTATAATGTATGGAGAAAATAGCAAATCTTTTGTATCCTTGGACCTAATTTAGGAGGCCATGGGAGATGCACTAAAGAATTATTTCTTGAGGTTTCATCACAATGTGTAATTAATCTGAATTTTGGACAGGACTTAAAGGAAGCTAGTTAGAATCCCTTTGAGCACATCTTATTTAACAAGACAATTCTGAGGAATTTTCACCCTAGTATTGCTGGTCATGCACATTATGTCTCTCATTGTGGTTTGTGATCAAGCAAGTGTAGTGCAACCTTGTCAAGCAGTGTTTTAAAATATGTGTTGTTTTTTGTCCCATCTGTAGTATTTGACACTGTCAGACAAAATAACTTTGCATGTACATTATCATGATTAAGTAGCTGAATCTGAATTGTCTTTTCTGAAACTTCAGCAGTTGAAAGCCAGTAATCTAATTAATAGTTGACAAATATCTAAATGCAAGCATATTTTGTCCTTCAGTTTACAGAACAGATCCTTACTCCAGAGAGCCTGGTTTATACGACATAGTGTTCTGGCCTGGTATTTCTAGGGGCTTACCTTTATGCATGGGGATGTTGTAACACATCTCCTTGTGTTCACCACCAGCTAGATGTGAATGTGATGCCATCAGGAAGCTTTACACTTGTCAAAATATACTAATACGCTTTCTTCATAGCATTACACTAATGTAGTTATGTGGCTCCCAATTGGAGACAGTCCATGCTCTTCTGTCTTTCAGCTGGTGTGGAAGAAATTTTTTTTCAGTTTTGGTTGAGAAAAGATGTTTGCAAATTGAGTCCAACCCCTCACCTCACACTGCTAAAACCCCATCACTAAACCATGTATCTCAGCACCTCCACCACCTCCCTGGGCAGCCTGTTATAGTGCTTAACAACCCTCTTGATGAAAAAGTTCTTCCTTGTCTCTCAGTCTCCCTAGTTCAACTTGGAGTAATTTCCTCTTGTCCTGTCATTCATTACTGGGGAGAAGAGACTGACCCTCACCTCACTACAACCACCTTTCAATGCGGAATGATTGTGTCACCTCTGAGCCTACTTTTCTCCAGGCTAAACAACCCCAGTTCCCTCAGCTGCTCCTCATAAGCCTTCTGCTTCAGACCCTTCACCAGCTCCATTGCGCATCTCTGGACACGTTCCACCACCTCAATGTCTGTCTTGAAGTGAGAGGCCTAAAACTGAACACAGCACTTAAGGTACAGCTTCAGTGCTGAGTACAAGGGCATAATTGCTTACTTGGTCCTGCTGGTCACACTATTTCTGATAAAGCCAGGATGCTATTGTCCTTCTTGGCCACCTGGGCACACTGCTGGCTCATGTTCAGCTGGCTGTTGGTTAACAACCCCAGGTCCTTTCCTGACAGGCAGCTTTTCAGCCACTCTGCCCCTCTGTCTGCAGAGCTGCTCTCCAGCAGGTCAACCTCCAGCCTGTCCTGGTGCATGGGATTGTTACTTCCCAGATGCAGGACTCTGCACTTGTCCGTGTTGAACCTCATGAGGTTCCTCTTTGCCCAACTCTCAAATGCCTTTGTCTTCCTTACATGTAGTTAACTTACAGGTGGTAGTATGAGAGTATGTGTGTGTACATACACATAATGAGTCCTATCTTCATTTGTCTTCAGAATTGTTGTTGAATGTCATCTTAGAGTTGTGTATCTTTACAGCAAAATTGTACTTCTATGATAGTTGATACCAATAGGTGCAAGCAACTAGCACTAGTACAAAATGTCTTCTCATTTCTCTCCTTATCTCATGTACATTTACTGATATGGGAAGGTGAGTCCTTTGTTTCTAATCTGTAATGTACTACATAGGTGTAACACGAAACAAATTTGGGCTTTACTGTATTTTTAAAGTAAATGTAACTTTCTAATCTTTTGAAAGCATGAATACTGTTGCTTGCATTATTGTAACACTTGCAATATGTGAAACACTAGGATCATTGGTGGTTTGTGGTCAGTGGCAAATAAAATTCGTTGTTATAGTCACTAAAACACGTGGAATGTCATTACAGGTCCATTAACGCTTTGTTTGAGCCCTTAACTCCTTTCCTTGCTTATTAATCGGTTGATAAAAATCTCAAACCCGATCATTAATGATTGAGTATTCTGTCTAGCTGCACTTCTGACACACATGGCCTCAGGAACTCAACATTTTGGGAGTGATTCATTACGTGATTAGTAAGGACTTTTACCTCAAAGCAAGACCATTAGGGTTTATCATGCATGACTCAAAGGCTATATATCACATCTGCTCCTGTAATAGTCATTTTCCCCAGATAATGTCAGAGAGAACTACACCCATAGTATAAATTAGCTCTTTTTGGCTTGAATAAATATACTCTTCTTTGGAGGAGTTATATTTAACTTCTCTTGTTTTATTGCTGTTCCTGCTAAATGTAGTTTTTTCATAGCCGCTAAAAGTACCTTATTGCCTATTACATATAATTAAAATTCTCCATTTTACTGGATTTCAAATACTGTTATTTCTGTTTCACTAAGACTTACTTAGCTTTAACAGTGGAATACTTACAATGTCATCAAAGCTCCTTTTTATTAGAAGATATATTCCAAAAATCTCTGCAAGTAGTTAGCTGTTCTTTGGAAGCATATATTAGGATTGCTGGCACAACTATTCTGTTTTTTGGCCTGTGCTAGCAAGTACTTGCTCCAGTATGGGCAGTCTTCACTTAGGTCAGCCGGTTTGTGGGAAGAAGAGGTAAAATTGTTCATATCACCAGTAAGGGTTTTGTTTTATGGAGAAAGTTAGGTGCGTGTAAAAGCTGGAAACAATACAGCCATCACAAAAGAAAGAGGTTGGGATTAAAATGTCCTTGTGTGTATGGATCTGGCACAAAGCACCTCAGCTGGAGTCTGCTGGACCTCATTCAGGCTGGCCTGTCACATTTTCCACAAAGGAGAGTTTCAGCTACACTGAGCTGTCATATAGACCTGTCCACTGAATTATTCCCCATGAACCTGTGAATAGCCAGATTTGAACACTCACTGCTCTATTTCAGTCATCAAAGGATCAGAGGTATACTTTTATTTAATTTTCATTATATTTCATTATATTCCACTTTAGATCTGTTGCACCAGTGTGACCTATCACAGGATTCCCCATACTTTAGTTCAGTCTTGATGGGTGCAGGCAGGTTGAAGTCTCTAGTGTATGAAGACAACAGTAAAAAGTGATTTATCATGCTGCTTATGCTATAAATGTTCTTCAGCACTTCTTGTGATACTTTTTTTTCATTGACCGATGCCTTGTTGAAGAGAAAAAAAAAATCATATTCCTTTGTAGAAGTAGATGTTGTATCCTAACAGGAGCTCACCTGACTGTGTATGAGATCTTTCTGTAGGGACTGAAAGACCCTGTGTGCATTTGAATGAGTGAAAATGAAACTGATTGCCTATAATTCTCCAAAGAAAGGAATACTGATAGGTCTTATTCCTTTGAAAGAAGTATAATCTCTGATCATCTGAAATATCAGATATCTTTGACAAAGATTAAGTCATTAAGGTCTTTCACTGGGAGAAATGTGCTCCACAGGCAAGAGAGGAAGTGCTATTGCAGTAGTGTAATCAAAACCTGAATACAAAAATTGATACCTTCTTCATAGAAGGATGGAAAACACTAATATTTCATGCCTCAGAGAGAGTTTTCTATATCAGCCCTGTAATTATGCAGTACAAAAGCATTTGAGACATAAACTGTACAGCTGAGAACAGGGAGTGAGCATATGTGGTACAAGATGCAATAGTTACTACGTGCAAGTTCAGATACATAGAATAGTAGGGTTGCAACTGACCTTTAGAGATCATCCAGTCCAACCCCACCTGCCAAAGCAGGTCCACCTAGATTAGGTCACACAGGAATGCACCTAGGTGGGTCTTGAAGACCTCCACACCCTCCCTGTGCAGCCTGTACCAGGACTCCTTCACTTCAACAGTAAAATATTTTTTCCTTATTTTTAAATGGAACTTTGTGTTCCAGCTTCTTTCGTTCACCCCTCGTCCTGTTGCTCAGTACAATAGAAAAAGGTGGATGCCCCAACCTCCTGACACCATTACATGATCTCTGTGAAATTGTGTATTTTGAGTGGGTTACATGTGAAGAATTAAGTGAATATTAAATTATTATCAATTTTTGTTAATTTCTGCATATAGTACTAGGAAGTTTTTTTTCTGTCTTCTGGTGTTATTTGAATAGTTTGCTTTTGGGTGTTTGCTATACTTGTTCTACCGGTATGAACTACCAGTGCTGTGCTATTTCAGGTAGCTGAAATAGCATTGGACTAGGTAATATTCTGGTGTAAGCTCATGATAAGCACTGCTGATTTCCTTGATGTACAACAGATAATAATTTTGCATGTGGGTGGATGACAAGTATATATTGGTTTCAAATTCATCCTGAGGGAAATATTTCAGAGAGTTTGATACTTGGACTTAGTGAGGTGCTTGGATTTGCATTGACTTATGTTCCTTATACAAAAATTAAATAACAAGGGAGAGTGCTACGTAAATAATGTAATGCAACTGCATTTTATAACAAACTCTGATTTTAAATGAAAAGACTTAAAACCTCCCATCCCCTGTAAAAGGGCACCTGGGAAATATATCTTTGAGGACTAAAGTAAATTCTTTCAAAACTCACTCAGATCTTGGTGTGAGTAGGGTATTGGAAGTGCATTTGTACTGCCGTGTCTGCTACCTTAATCTAAAATTGTTACATCAGTGTCTACAATAAGTATTTCCATTAATGTGTAGAGAATGAGCATCTAAATCACTGTTCTGTTGATCTTGGCTATTCTTCAGGTGTGACATCTAATTTAGTCACTGATGACTGCCCCAACATGATTTGTGTAAACCATTGGTCTATACTCTATAGACCAATGACAGAGGTGGGCCTAGACCTCAGGTCGTCAGTCCTCTACTCTGACAAGAACATTTAATAGTGCATATTTGCTTGCTGCACACTCCTGATCATCAGATTTAGGATTCTACATGATATTGCCTACTAGAGGCAATGTAATAGTTGCCTGTGCATTGCTGAAGGAAAAAAAATAGAAATGGTGTAGACACTTCATAAGAGAAATGTAATCTGCTTCTTTGTATGTATGTTCCTTGCAAGTCAGCTCAGAGCTGCTGCTGTAGCCATTACCTCTCTGAGGAAGTGTAACTTGTGTGGTCATTCTCCCAATTTAGATCCTTTTAATAACATGTACAGTTTATGTTGGATCCAAACTATTGGTTAAATCTCTAAAGTGATAAAAACAAAAGGGAAAAGAACTTTGCCATTTCTTGCCAATTGGCATCTCAGCAGGTCGATTTTATGTTTCAGTTGTGCTGAACTGCAAGCTTCCACACAGTAGGTATTTCTACATTGTGAAGCCTTTAATTACTCTGTTGTGGGTAACTTAAACCAGTGTGAAAATGAAAACGATGGTTAATGCAGGAAAAGTTGGTGTAATGAACTGAGAGGGTTAGAAGTCAGGAGGGAAGACTAATGATGAGTATCATAACTACAGAGGTATTATTTTAAGACTTTTTATTAAATAGAATGTTCTGCCCATTTTACTTGCCTTGAGTTCTTTGAAGTGTTGTGACTGTCAATTTCTTCTTTTGCCATTGGCAATTTGTAGATACAGATTTGGTATTATTTAGACAACTGTGAAAAGTCAGTGTTTGCTTGACTCTCTTGTTGTATGGACAACCAGGACACTGAAATGTTGAGGTGGCTGATTTCATCCATAACAACTATAATCCTTAGTTTTTCAAAAAGCCTTTTGCTCAGCCTCGAAAAAACATGATGTGTGGATGCTGAACACTATACTTTACCAGACTAAATTCCTGGTAATAGGGGAAAGAAGCAGAGAAAAAAGACATTATGTGTTTTAGGAACTAAATATATTAAATAGTGTTTTTTAAAGGAATAATTCCATTTACTTTTAGGAAACTTGAAAGTGTTTGGTATGGACAACATGATTTTCATTACTCATTGTTTATACTCCTAAGACCAATGTACTTAAGAAAAGCAATACTTATTAAAGGCCTTTGAATTCAGAGTCTTTCATGTCACAATGTGTCTATTTACTGTTGTCAGTAGACTTGTAATATATTTAGCTTGAAGAGGTTAACAAGCATACCTTGGAGTGTTACTTTTATTTTCTGTCCTGTGACACTTAGCAAAATTCCATTATACAATTGAGAAGTATTATAATGTTAAAACGTTAATTTGTTCTGCATTCCGTTAAAATTGGATTTTTTCTTGTGCATTGGCCCATGCGTTTTGTATAAAACCTGTAATTTAAACACTGCACTATAGAAATGCCTTAAATTAGTAACCTTTTGCCTTTGCTACCTTAATTACGTCTCATTATTTAGTACTTAAAGAGCAACCTCTAGCTATTGGTTAAATATTTGCTAGCTAATTAGATTTGTCATGTTAAAGAAAACAGTAGCTCTTGCCTCTGTTGTGATTTGAATGAGGTTTCAGAGTTTTGAGAAAATGCTGTGATTTGGAGGAAAAGTAAACTCTGTAGTGTCTTTATTTTTTTCATTTCTCCTTAATGAGCATTTCATCATGCAGTACACTAGCTGTGTGTTACATGCCATAGACATAGGGAAGTCTGTCTTAAAGTGTTTTGAAAAAGACTTTTGTTTTAATATGTTCTGTGTCTTCTAGTTACAATTATTCCTTTTAGCTTCTATGACCATGTTATACACTCAATTTCAGTTTTTTTTTTAATTCTGGAAACAAATATGAAGCACATTACTTTTGGCTACTAGTAGCTGTCTTTCAGATTTTTTTCATCCTTTTGGGAAGAATTATGTATGGTTTCATCAGAATCACAAGGAATATGATTCATTAAGACATTAAGAATTAGGTCTCCTGACTAATTTAAGAAGCACTTGTTTTTCTGTGTTTTTTAATTGTGTGCAGGAATCATGAACTGCAGAAGCTATGAACAACTTGCAGGTTGACAGTATTTTCTTCATGTCTAAAACATTAGATCCCAGCATTTTGTTTTGCTTTATCTTTTGCTATTTTTTTCCTTTATATAAAAGTGTGTGAAAATATGGTAGTTTGTAACTGCAATTAATTAGAACTCCATGATGTGAGATGCCCTGTTGTATGCAGAGATACCTTATTTCTTTTCCCTTTTTTTTCTGAGATTCACAGTAGTGGAAGCTTGTCTGCAATAGATTTGTCTGACTTGATTCCTATTCAGTACTTAAAGCACTGCTCTCGTTACCTATTTCTGAAGTTGCTCCCAGCACTGTCTGTTTCCTTTTGGAAGACCAGTATCTCAAATTCCTTCATTCTTCCCTTATGTTTTGTTACTTGAAAGGTTAAAAATTGCCTTCTGGTATGGTTACAGTTTAATTCCCATTTAACTCTCCATTTATGTTTATTGTTGGGATATCACTGACCTCTTATTTTTAACAAAGGCAACAGAATTATGGAGAAAAACATGTCAATACAAGTCCTTGCTCGTATGTTTTGTCTTCTATTGGAAACCCATCTATGGAACAGAGAAGCGTGTATAAGGTAGTTTCTATGAAGACCAGCTTTAATTTCTGGAATGTACTTTATTAAACATTCGTCAGGGTAGTGATGGGGGGTAAGAGCAGCACATTTACAGAGAAACCGGTTGGCTTGTCTCATTTTAGCCTAAGTACTTCAGCCTTTGAAGGGGTCGGAGTGATTTGTTGATTATCTCTCTCCTTGGTTTTGAGTTCTGCAAGGCAATCTGTGAAGACAATGAAATGACTGCTCAAGAGGCCCTGTTGTTCTTTGCAAAAAAGAAAGAAAAAAGTTCTGTGGAAACCTTTCCCCAGGAAGATTTTTTTTTTGAGATTTGTGTGGATTACAAAGCATTAAGAAGGGTCATTCCTTAATTTTCTTTCTGAGTAGAAACACCAAGATACAATTTTAGCTGGTATTAGTAAAAATTGAAAAGTATGCCTTGTGTTCTGGGACTGGTGCCAAGATCTGTATTTGCGACTCCCAAGACAGGTCTAAGAGTGAAAGCTTTTCTTTCTGCCCTCAGAAAACTGCTAGAACAAGCGTGTGACACCTCTGTCCTCTTGCATATGTGGTATTTACTTCCCCTTGCAAAAAAAATAAAAGTTTTAGAAGTTTATAGTCACTGCAAAGTATTTTCTCTGGTGAAGGGGTGAGGGAGAAGTCCTAACTCTTTTTTTGATCACAGGCACATTTTTCTAGTAGGAGGTCACATGAAATTGCTGTATTATGTTTGGGTGATTCAGGAGCAGATCCACAGCCAAAATGAATTACCATGGGAATTAGTAGGTGTGACTTAATGCAAGCTAAGGTCTGTTCTCTAGCCCAGGTAAGTCTCTTCATGTTTTAATTAAACAAACAGCACTGTAAATTCTAAAATTCCATAAAATGTCCTGTAAATTGTACTAATATTTTGGAAAAGATTCAAAGTTTTCCCTCATGTTCTGTGAATTATAACTACCTATGTGGTCTCAATTTCTGTCTTATTTTGATCAGGGATCAAATGGAGGGGTTGAGTTTCTGTGTGTATGTTGCTTTTTTAAAATACTGTGTTTATCAGGTGAAGAACAGTTAGAATCATGCAAGTCTGGACTCTTCCAATATGTGTTTCAAGAGGCTTATCAGTGCCTTAGTGAGACAACAACTGAATTTGTTGTACTTTTATTGTGAGCATTAGGGAGCCCTCTTTAATCCTGCTCAATCTAGGACTGTTTCTTACAAAATAAACTACTTCATTAGGCCAACTAAATATGGATTTAGATGTCTAAATTATGGTTTGAAAAATACATGTACTCAAAAAGATTTCATTTTTAAAAGAAAAAAGATTCCTGAATTTTTTCCTCTTCCTCTTTTTAACTTGTGCATTGCATACAGAACGATGTTGCTTCCAATGGAGAAATGGATTGTTCCAGCAGAGTGCAGCAAAAGACTAATATTGTAACTATGTTTAGCTTTCCTGTCAAGAGTTGGTACATTGTAAAACACCGAGAACTTGGATAAGGAGCTTACAATTCATAAAATACCAAATAAATTATGGAGGAACTGTGTAAGAAGGCTATGCTTTAAACTTTTTCTGTAGAGTTTTCCTTCTGCAACTGTGAGACATCTGTAGAATTTTCTAGGAAAATCATTAAAGAAGTGTTAATATATAGTGGGTAAGTTAAGTCTGAGATCTCTCAAGCATTCCTAGTAAATAGAGGAACAACTCAACTACCTACAATTCACTGGTTAGTAATTTATATGAGGCTGGACGGCAAGTTAATGGTAGAGCTGAGGGTTTTTCCATTCTTCTCTATACTTAAGCTGTTAGACTCCCCTGCCTTTTATGACTTTAGCTACTAATGTTTTGGGACTTTTTCTTCTGCTTGATTTCATGGAAGCTAGTAAGCCTTTTGAAGCTTTACTTTGAATAACAGCATTAAGAAAAAGATCTTCATTACCTTAACCCTCCAAAATATAAATGAGTAGTGTGCAGATACTGGTTTTCTGCATAATGAATAGAGTCTTCTAGTTTAATCTTGAGGAAATTCCCAATGCTGAAAAAGATTCTTGCATGTTCATTACATGACTACATCTCTAAACTCACTTTTTAAATTTCATATGGGCATAAATTTGCTGGATATTAGCAGTGTAAAAGAATAGTGAAGGGACCACTTGAAAGCAGAGTGTTTTATAACACTAAAGCTGGTAGCAGCTTTAGAGAAAATTTAATCTTAAAACATGTTAATGAGTGTAAGAGCTACATATTTAGCTAAGTGAATATATGTATATTCAGAGACTGATCATTAAAATGGATATGTAAAATACTTCTAAAGGAATCTCAAAGGAATGTAGTTTTACTTAATCCATCTGTTAAAAGTTATATAATTTGAATCAAGCCATACTTTTTTACTAATGGTTTCTACTGTTGTTCCCATGTCAGAATCTGGATTTAGAGCCCTGAGCAGGTTTATGTTTTCACTGTTTCAGTTGCAGCTTGATCCCCAGTCCTCCCGATCCTGGGTTTCAAAGTACCTTGCACTGCCAAAATTGAAGTGGGAAGTGTTCCCAGAGAGTTCATTCTCAGCTCATTAATCAATATGAACAGCTCAAATAAGAGCCTGAGGATGAGTGACCTGGGGTCCCCACAGTTTGTCAGCACTGGAGACCCATCATTCCCACAGTATGTCCTCCCATCCTTCAGTGAGTCTCCTTTCCCCTCTTGCTATGGGTGGCTCTTCCTTGACACCTTTGCTCAGAATTGTGGGTTATTGCTTGTTGCACTAGTCCCTTTCTCCTTCTCATTGATCAGATGAGGAGAGTTCCCTAGGGCACAGTAAGGGAAGTAACATATAGAAAAACTCATGTTGCCGTGTTGAGGGGGTAGGCATGTTTGTTTGGAGAGAAATCAGAGCAGGCTTTTAGGAGGCTATCGCTGTATTCCACTCTACTGCGACCAACATTTCCCTGATTTTCCCATGGCAGCTGACTCTAGCTGGTGGTAGCAGTCTCTGGTATGTGATGAATGATTTCCTTCCATTGTTACCTTGAGTCTTTCAGAGAACAGTAGAATAAAGTTTCTGTGAAAGTTCTATTGAAGTTGAAAATGCCTGGCTTTGGTTCTAATGCAGTGTGAAGGAACTCTAAATTTCTGGAGTACCTATAGACCTCCAGTTCGGCTCAGGACATCCAGTGTATTGGATTCTGTGCAAACACAGAATGAAGTTTTGGCTTTTTTATTTTCTGAAGATCTTGCCATTTTAGTACACCAAATCCTAACCAAGTTGAGTTTAACAAATCTTAACATCCTTGGATAAGGATGAAGGTCAAAATAAGAACATTTAGGAAAGCTGTTACACAATAAGATGGTTCTGTGTTCATTTATTGGATTTTCTAATACTGCTTTTTGTTTAAATTTTTGGATCTGTCTCAGTCTGTAGCCTGAAGGGAATTAGTTACTGACCTTTCCCATACCAGAAAATCTTTAACAGAGCAAGATCGGTGCAAAGCTCATCTAGTATTTTTCTTGCCTCAGCTTTGCAAAGACTTTCTTTACAAGATGACAAACGAGAATCCATTTGAGAATCACTTGCTAATGAGAAAATGTGATTGTTGGAATGGTCGTTCTTGTGAAAGTGATGGTTAATTTTACAGAACATGTTGTTAATCTTGGTAAACTAAAGGAAAAAGTGGTCAACAAATACAGACTATAAGGATCATGAAGAAAAATTTAAAACTGAGTGGTGTGGGACATCTGGTAATGACTGATTTTTGGACTGCCTACAGTATTCGTGTCAATATTTCTTTTATGGTAGCACAGTGTTGCCACACTCAAGTTGGAAACCTTCTCTACAGACAGTCCAGATTTAAAATAACAATCATTGCCTCAAATATTGTACAATCTAATACAGTATTTCTCTGTTCTTTTTAAAAATGATTTTTATCACACTGATTTTTATCTTCTGCTTGGAAGCTGGAAACAAGGAAAGACAGAAAATAAAGTGCTTAGAATTTAGACAAACAGCATCTCATTGTTTTACAACAGCATTTCTTTAATAACATAAAATGGATACTTTAAATTAGCACTGACAAGCAGTCAGGAGTCAACCTGTCTTTATGTTCTGAGAGGCCCAGTTGTATACCTGCCAGCTGAGTGCGACTTCTATGTAGATATTTTTTACTTGTATTGCTGGTTGCTTCATGAATTCTGCTAGGAACACCCCATGTCGATCTGAAATAACAATTTGAAAAACTGGCAGAGGTTACAGATGGCTGAAATACAGCTGTCATTGCAAAGATTTAATAGTAATAAAAAAATGAAGAGGTAGTCATTAAAGCACTTTGGATTGAGGAGACTTTGGGATGATAATTACACCTTAATTATCATGATGGGAGTTGGTAGATTGGTTCTGAAATTAATATATGAAGTCATTAGTCTTTGAGAGCCACTTTGTGTAAGTAATAGAATGAAGGTTTCCAAAATTCTAGTGGGAAGAATGTTAAGATAGTGACTACAAAGAGCATACACACAGTTTGAGGTTTGAGAAGAGGAAAAGTGAAGGTGAACCAATAACTTGAAGAGAATATGATGTGCTCATGTGGGTTTTTTTTTGATTTACTGGTGATAAAAAATACGCCTCTGGACTTGACTCTATAGCACATGAACTGCATGCAGAGAAAGAGGATTGAGGACCCGGGAATACAGGGCTGTCTTTGTTATTGTGATACCAGACCCCTTGCAGCCTTTGCTTTTATTTTTTCAGACACTGCAACCAGTAGCAGGGGTATTTATGATCTGTGTGGAATCTGACCGTTCATGGAGACTGTAGGGACAGGAGGGAAGGAGATCTGAGCCTTGGATAGGTTTTCTTAAGCCTAGAAGATGTGAGTACAGACTATTTTGGAGTAAGGTATTTTGTAGGAGAGCACTCTAGGTATAGTTATCAGTGCCAGTGAGACTTAAGAAAGAAGATTGATTGTAGCACAAGGAAAGTACACGTGGGCCAATGGCTGATGTTACTGAGTAAGACAATAAGAGTTTGGAAACTCAGAACTGGAGGAATGTAGTAGAGGTTGTACTTTGAAGAAAAGATGGGTGAGATGACCCACTGAAGAGGAGGAGAATATGGAACTTTCAGATAGTATTTTTACACATACTACTTGTTTTTTTAAATCCAAAGAGATGATGTATAGAGGCCTAGAAATTACTTAAAACTGGAGATGGTGTTTAGACTTTGTGTGTCCTGATGGGACGAGAAAGTAGGGTGGAGGGTAAGAAAACCCAGGAAGTACAGAAGCTAGTCATGCTTCAAAGCAATAATAAATATTTGGTAAAGATAAAGTAACATTTATACTGCTTTTACACTTTTGTCACAGTTGATTATTTTCATCTAGTAAAGATAATAAATGAATAATCATAAAATATTTGTGTTTGAAAGTTCTTCCTTGGTTTTCATGAGGAGTATTTATTTTCCATCAGTCCATTACAGTGTAACATTGATTGGTGCATGTAATGTATTATTCATACTGTTCTAGTTTCATCCCATTAGCAATGCCAACATTATGCGGAATTCTGCAGTGGTAATCTTGTGTAAAGAGTCTTTGTACAGCGACCCGTGCTGTGGTTCAGATCCCCTTTCACATTTAGTGACAAGACAGTGAACAACAGCACCTTATTGATACCACTCAGACTTTGTTCCCCCTTGCTCACCCCAATGCCATGAGAATTGTAAATGTACTGTAGACCTATAAACCAAATTGTGAAAGGCAGAATGTCTATCAGAGCTGGTTTATTTGTAGTTCTTGTGTTATATCTTTGTTTTCCTGGTAGCTAATATCTTTGGAAGAACCAAGTAACTAAAATCATCACATTACAAAAATAACAAAAGCAGAATTAAAAACAGTCTTTAGATAGTCTGGCATTTTGGTCCACGTATATGACTCTGTGGGTATAATTTTGATCTGGTAAATTGTTGTGCATAGATCTGATTTAAAAATGTGCTAAAGCCAACTACTCAGCATAGTTAAGATTACTGAAGGTCTGCCTAATGTTAGTACCAAAAAACCCCAAGAGCTTTTTACATATAGATCTTTAATTTTCTATCTTTAGCATTAATTAGAGGAACTTTTCTCATGTGCAGTAGGCTCAGCCCAGTGTCCATGAAATTCAACGATAATCTGTTCATTGACTGAAGGATTTGGGCCTGACCTGGTTAGATGAATCCTCAAGGATTTATTTTTTCTTTGAAAAAAACGGACATCACAATTTTTTATCCACTGTTTACAAAATGGAAATCCCTAGATGGATGAATGTAAAACTTACCTTAGTTGCTAAATACTTAGATTTGGATTACAAGGAAATTAAATTAAAAGTTTGAAGAATGTATTTTCTCAAATGTTGTTGTTTAGAACAGCTGTGTAAACAATCTCTTCCTGGCACAAATACTTAAAGCATGGGATTTTTTTAAGGTGGATATGTCATGAAGGAAAAATGGTTGGTATCTGTGAAACCATATTTCTTTGGATTTTTCTTAATCTTGGTAGGGAGAGCCTGAGCGAAGTTGGGAGAGCTGTCTGAGAAATGGGAATCTCACAGATCAACCAAACTTACTCCCACAGTTCTGAAAAAAATAGGTGAGGGATGGCAAAGAATCTCAAGATTTTAAGAGATAAATAAGACAGAACAAGGGAGATAGACAGCTTGAAGCACAGAAGGAATAAATTCATTAGTCAAGGAAAAGTATACCAAAGGAATAGAAAGGAAAAATTTAAAAGAAAAAGTATGATAGTGAGGAAGGGTGAGTGTTATTAGTTTTAAGTGTGTGCTTATTCTAAGAGGCATAGTTGTACTTTGATCTTTGTTGAGGCTGGTGAAAAGATTTGTTCAGTCTTTTGGAGAATAAGTAGGCTAGCGTTCTTTAACAAACTCTGATGTTCTGAAAGGTACTTGCATATATGCAGGGTTTTTTTTTGTCTCTGGCAAGAAAATGTGCATGCTGGATCTTATGAAGAAAACACTGATCTTTCAAAGCTTAAGTAAAGATGAGGTAGAGAATACTCTGTTACAGCATAACTTCATTGTGAAATTTTATCTCTGAGGTGATGAGTAGATTTTTAGTATAGAAAATCAGGGTAAGTTACTATTTTCAGTGAAGTTATATGTTCAGACTTTGATTTTACAGAATCAAATCAATCTATTTTTACAGAATAGGCTTTATCATTATTTCAGGAATGTATTTGAATAGACAGTGCTTACAGTCTTTCATAGTCATTAATTGCAATATGGACATATATAATGTCAGACTATTTTAACAATTCATTTTCAAATAATTAATCAAAATTCAGTATAAAACAGTATAAAATTAACATCTTTGTAGAAAATGGGAAAGAAGCTTCAATCAAACAGTTAAAAAATCAGTGACTCTCCACTCCCCTGTGTTGTTTCCTTCCTACTTTACCTGATATTTCCTCCTCCAAATGAGGAAAAAAGGTTTTTACAATATCATAGATGTTATTCAACCTACATAAGAGTAACTATATCTGAATGCATTCCCATGAATAGGAGGGTTATGAGGAAAGAATTTAGTCTGGCCAGAGTAGCATATGCCATAGCCAAACAGCTCAGTGGGTTATATGATATTTTTTTCTCACTGACTTGCCGCTTGTATTCTGGCATTACAAACTTTGCATTCCTGGCTTTGTTTGGGTCCAACTTTGGAGGGTCCTATCCCAAGGTCTTTTTTCATCTTCCTGATTAGGGAGATGAATAGGAATTAAGGAGGGTTGGGATCTGGTATCATACTTTTAGGACATTACTTTAACCCCTGTGTAAAGGATCCTGTGTGAGGATACGGAGCTTCAGTTAGATGCCTTCCTGGATTTGGTTTTCTGAGTCTTTAGTGGGTAGCAGAAGCTCCTGTAGAGCCCTAAGCTACTGAGGGCTTGCTAACCGTAGTGTATTAAACCACCAGTAGGTTAAGAGAATGTAGGCAAGAGAGATTATTTTGCACTGCAAGCTGCTGGTCAGTTGTCATCCTAGTAAGAAAGGCACTCAGACTGTGTAAGATAACATTCACAATTACTGGAGCTAATGCTGTAACGCTGATCATCTTCTGTCCCTTTAGATGCTGGGAACTCCAGCATAGATTCAAATGCAACTCCAACCCACGTGCAGTGTGCTCAGCAGACACCAGCTGTAGAAGAGATTCTCCCTTTTGATCATTCAAAGTATTACAAGATTTTTCTAGGAAAACAATGAACCAACTCTGTTATTTCTACAGTCAAAACGGAACAATATTCTCAGGAGACCTTGCTGCACTTTAAGGTAAAGGCAAGGCCAGGCAAGTGGTGTAATGACTGGTATGGAGGTGAAGCTACCTACAGGCTCCTATGACAATGCTTTGGTTCCATTTGTCTGGTGACTAAGGGATTTGTGCATCACAACTCGAGCTTGAACAGGCCTGAATGACAGGCGAACTGTCATGTGGATCATGGACCCTTGGTGTGTCATGGTCCTCAGGGTCAATATAGATGTAAAATGGGATTTAAGTACAGTAAATGAAATGGTTTCTAAGTAATACTTAATGCATTTACTTTGAAATGTAGTTTTGAATAATTAGTGTATCCATCACAACAGCGTTATGCTAGATATAAATTCCTGAAGAATATGACAGATGGTAAAAAAGTCATTATTCCCAGCTCTAAGAAGGTAGAGACTTAGTAGTGTAACACAAACTGATTGCATACAAACAATTCCAATATGTTTTTAGCAGATATAAAAATAACAGTAAGAGAGTTTACCGGCTAGTATATAATTCTGGGTTCATTCTGTAAGCATCTTCTCTTTCAAGTCAAATGCATTTAGGACCAGATTTTTCTTTGCTTCAAACTGATAACTTAGCACAGCAGTTCAAAAGAAATAATTAGATCCAGCAGGTAGTCTCTGTCACTTAGAGGTTTAGGATATATATATCGCATATAATTAGTTGCAGTGTGGATATTGTTTTCTACTAAATATACTATGAGATCTGGTAGTGGAAGATATGGATGTCTTTTCAGCTTTACAATGAGAGCTTTTACAGTCTTTTAAGTTGCTACCTTTCAGTATGTGTGTGGTACTTATGTGTGCACTAAAAGTGCAATGTAAGTGGTAAATGTTCCTTGCAAGTGATAGTATAATAAAAGGATGTATTAAGAAAGTGAATATCTTGAGCCATACTGAGTAAAATGAATTTTTGTCATCTTAGGAAATTCTTTCTCCATCTGCCTTTCACTTTTCAGTTTTTCAACTATGTATTCCTATCAAAACATTTTTATGTGTAAATTTTGCAAACTGTGTTCCATATTAATGTTTGAAAGTGACATTTTCTTGTTCTGATGAATTTGTTGGAGTTGTTAATCCTCTTGGAGGTCTTTGTACAGATATTTGATTTTGCAACTCCTCTTCAAGCAAAAAACAACTGTCTCACTGATAATTAAAGATGACAAAAAAATCTAGCAACAGGAACAAATATGGTTTTGGCATGGAAATTTGGATGTATGTTGTAATACGTCTCATCATATTTGTACCAGGTTGCCACCTTGAATTTTGATCCTTACACATTTCAGGTCAACTAGAGTTGGAGGGTTACAGCTGTATATATGTAAACTGAGGAGAAATAAAAGATCAGTAGATTGATCTGTGAAGTCATAAACTTGTAACACAGTGGAATTTTCTGTTTCTTCACAAATTTTACATTACAAGCTTGTGGGATGTTAAGTAGCAGTACTGAGACTGATGAAGAAGGATGTTTAACTGAACATGAGCCATGTTTTCTAACGTGGCAATCAATATTCCATATAGATGTGAAAAGGTCTTGTTGAGGATTAACAAATTATGAGGAAGCAGTAGAGCACAGCTAGAAGATTTGAAATAAGGTGGCCCATGAACAGATTTGGGAGTACTTGAGCTTTGCTGAGAGCATGGTATGATTCTTGTTTCTGTGTGTTACTTCTTGAAGTGAAAGGCGAGTATAGAGCCTTGTGGATGAAATAGTAGACAAACTGTACTCCACAATCACTACTTTAAAGCCATTGCTGCTACCACGTTGGATGTTCTTTTCCAACTCAAGAATGTTATATTGAAAGCACACTTAAGGATAATTTTCAATGGTTTCATGGCACAGGTTGGCATCTGAAAAGAGCAGTTATTAAAATATTTTGCACGTGAGGTGGAAGCAGCTTTATTACTTTCATTGACTTCTACAATTCAAAAACCTACAGATCTAGATGTCCAGGAACCACTTTGCTGGCATCATGAGTGTCTCCTGCTGATGTCTTTCCTTTTTCTTGCTCTCATTACTTCTGCTTGCTTTCTCATACTGTTTTTTAGCTAGTATTTTGCAGGGGTTTTGGGTGGGTTATTGTTTTCCCTATACATAGCATTATTCAGTATTCTGGAGTTCATTATGTCTCTTCTCTTTAGAGTTTTTGACAAAGTATGCTTTCATCAGAAAATATTGTCATTAAAATTAGCCTGTTATCCAGTTTCCAGCTTTTTAGAATTATTTGTAGTCGTCAATGTTCTATCCAAATATTTTCTATGTGAAGCATATGTAAAGGTTTCTTGTTCATGTTGAAGTTGAAATTAATTTGTATTTCCTTAGATGAAAGGAGACAATTGGAAAGTTAACATTTTGAAGTTAAGCTAAATGAATGTTTGACTTCAATTACTTTTTTACACTCCTCATATATTTGTTCTTTAAATGATTTTTGTATTGTCCAAATGGAGACCATGACCGTTCAACTCAAACCCCACAAAATGGCTAAAATGGAATAGTTTGGAAAATTGTGCTGTAAAGTTTTTAGTACTGTGTGTTTGCATTGGTATTTTAAATTTAATATTCTGCAAAATGAAAATGCTTAAATCTGCACCTCTCCACTAATTACATCTTTCAAGCTGTTGTCAGTATCTTTTTATATTCATTACAGGTACAGAAGCAGTGTAACAAATAATGTCTTGCATTAGGAAGAAGTCTAAGTCCTTGTTTTGAATCCACTATTCTCAACGTAGCATTCCCTTCCCAGCTAAATTCTAAAGGGAATCCAGATGTTTATTTAAATATTCATAACACAACTGCAGTTAGAGCTGAGGGGATCATAGATACCTGTGTTCATTTCACACTACATTCATCTTGTAGTTAAAAATGTCGTATTCATTGCAGTGCTAGCAGATGAGCTCTTTGACAGGAAAATGCATTTTTTTTCCCCTCTCTACAAGTAAGGCTTTATGGAAAGTAGGCAGTAGAGCTGTCTCAGAAAATGTAATGTATTGAGTATTGACCCCAGCTCCACAGAGGAAGCTTTGTGTACTGTATTTAAATATTGTATTCTCAAAGAATTCTGAATTTATTTGCACTTGCCTTAGCACTGGACTTATCTAGAAAGGACATACAGCATTTTAAGCAGTTGCAGCTTTGCAGTTAAGGTGGAGCTGAATTACAGGTTGAAGATGGGGAATTTATTTCATTGTTTCTGGAAAAGATAGAGTTTACTACCTTGCCTGACAATCAGTGAAGCGAGGATAAAAAAGAATGCTGCCAAATCTTTAACAATTTGTAAAACATCTGAAGAAGATTATGTGGCAATATTTGCTGGCAACCATTCATAAGAATTATGATCAAAATCTTAGATTTTAAACATATGTTACCTGATAAGTGATGAAATTCCAATCTGTGTAAAATATTTATATCAGGCCTGCATTTGCCTGTCACATTTGTCCATGAGAAAGTTAATGGTTAAGGAGATAGAAAGTGATGTGCTGGATGAATATTAATTCTGGAGTAGAAGAGAATGCATGCAGTGAAAGGAAATTTATGCAGGGGAGTGTGAAAGCCACCAGGCAGGGAATTTGGGGTCTGTATCTAGAAAGTCATGGGAACATGCAAGTAGCAGAGGGAATCCATAAGGTGAAAGGGAGAAGAGGAATGTGCTTTCTAGCTATTCTGAGCAAATAAAGCATCTGTAAACCTTTCAAACTGGTACTGGGTGCTTCTGCTTTTCTTCTACTGAAAATAAGTCGAAATCTCAGTGACTCTGGCCTTGAAAGCTTTAAAGAAGCAGCTAAAGTCGGGAAGTATGACTGATAATACTAAATGTAAAATAACTTGTAGTCAGCAAAGATTATGTAGATTATTCTGTCAAATTGCTGAAGTCCTACCACCACTCTTCACTTATTTAACTCACACGTTTCACTGTAGATTTTAATAAGTTATGTGTTTAAGAACTGAAAATGGGAGTTTTTAGCAAATTGGAACAGGAATATTAGATGAAAGAAACAGAGTGGTTCTTACAGGAGTCCTGGAATATTTTCCATAGAAGATTAGGTACAAATGGTACTCTTCTTTTTCAGATGTTTTCTTCCATCCTTACGCACGCATTCCATTTCCAATATGGTATCTATCTAGGTATCTCTATGAGCAGTTGAGACTTTTCCACACAGATTCATATGATGATGAATGGTAAAACATATTTGCACTCTCAGCTCATAGCAGTAGCTTTTTAAAAAACACTGTAATAATGCATTTTAAGTTTCTGTGTGTCCAACTTTATTTGGAAGACAAGTAATTCTTCTAGGCAAGCTGTTTGTACCATTATTGTCTGGAAGAGTTAGGCAGATGTTTGAAAATACTGCTTTTTTTCAACATTTCAAGCCAATGGGAAAATATTTGAATGTACATGGTGTTGGCTAGTTTGAGTTTACTGGAATGAATGATACATGTAGAAAGACTGAACTGTGAGGGAACATAAATGAAGGCTTTAAATGCCATGTCAGGAATAATATTCATGGGCATGATAGGAGTTTGGTCCCATCAGGTTACCCCGTCAGAGCTGGCTCCTGGGACAAAGCACACCCAGAAGTCTGCGCAGCTCAGCAGCTGCAGTGCTGTAGATTTTGTAGGATTCGAAGCTTACTTTCTTGTTTCCTGCAGTGAACAATGATAATGGGAAGTACTGGACAGTAGGGATAAATATTAAATCAGCCCTTGGGCCTCCAGCCATGTTTTCTGATGCTTGGACCATCTTTTTTATAAACCCAGGAGAGTTTGGTAATTATGAGAAGAAAGTATAATTAATTTATAGAATTCTAGTTATTTTGTTGAGTACTGTCATTGGTAGTACAATGAGGCCTTTAAGTAACATCCAGTCACTGTATAAAGCTGTCTCGTGGCTGCTAAACTTTCACATTATACTGAAGTTGGATATAAACACTCCTTTTATAACTTGCATGTCACTGAAGTGCGCAGATGTCTTGGCTCTGAAAGCACATTTGTGAAACGAGTGCAGTACTGGAGTTATGCCAGGACTGAGACTTGGTAGTTTGAGGAGGAGTCCTAATACCTCTCAGGATGGGAGGTCAGCTGAGTAAGTGGGCCTCCCTTGTTCTGGCAGCAGCATACTAGTCCCGAGAGAGTGTGCTCTATGCATATTAGTTGCATTATGCTACAGTTCACTTCTGAAAAATCTGTATGATAACCCTGCTTTGGTCCTTGTTGAAAAGGGCCAGTTCTGTTTAGTGTAGGCAGTATGCCCTGTTAATCAGGGAAATTAGAAATTAAAATCTGGGGTTTTTTTAATTGATTTTTTGCTTATTTTTCATTATATAGCTGCTATGTGGATGTATATTTATATAGTCTGTATTGTGTTATGTAGTGTGTGCAAATATAGATTTGTGCATATATATAAAACAGGTTATGAAGGTAGCTGTAAAATACCCCTAGTGGCATAAATTGTTTGATTCCTAGAAAATTTCAGATGTTTTACATGTGAATGAATAATAAAACAGGTGGGACATCCATGGCCGGATGGAGCCATGGCTGTACATCATCCAAGTTGGATATTGTACTTTCTTTTGTATAAATATGTTATATAATTTGGCAGAAATGTGGTGGGACAGAGTTCTTTTTCAGATAATTTATGTTCTCGTTTTGATCTGTCATTTGAGACTTAGGTGTGAGATTTTATTCTAGTTATTTAACACATGAGGAACTGATGGCAGAGAGTTGAGCCCAGAGCTGAAGCAGTTGTTTTTCAACACTGAGCCACTTTCTCTAGTAATAATGATGAGATATGAGCTAAAACTAAGATTCTAAGCATATATATTTTACATTTCTACATGACATCTATTGGATAACAATACTGTCTCAATATAAAAAATGATCCTGGGAGAATTCTGCTTTTGGTAGAGTATATTTGCACATGAATTACAGTCAGATGTGAGTTAATTCTGACTGTGCTGCAATTCCAAAGTTGTTGTATGTCCAAGCTTTACTGGGTTAGCACAGGGCTAAAAACACTTCTGTAAAATTTTGGTTTTTTAGATCCATGAAGAAGATGGAGCGGAGCATCTCCTTTATGATGAAAGACTGAGGGAGGTGGGGCTTTTTAGCTTGGAGGTCACTGAGGAGTGACTTCATTAATGTTTACAAATACATCAAGGGCATGTGTCGAGAGAATGGAGCCAGGCTGTTTTCAATCATGTCCAATGATAGGACAAGGGCCAACAAGCTGGAACAGAAGAGGTTCCAAAGAAACACAAGGAAAACTTTCTTCAGTGTGAGGATGAGAGAACTCTGGAACAGGCTGCCCAGATGGGCTGTGGAGTCTCCTTCTCTGGATACATTCGAAACCCACCTGGATGAGTTCCTGTGTGACCTACTCTAGGTGGTCCTGCTCTGGCAGGGGGATTGGACTATATATAATATTTCAAAGTCCTTTCCAGTCCTTGAGATTCTGTGAAGCACCAGTTACTCATAAGATCCCTATGCTCAAGTACTTCTGAGACTAATTAAATTGGGACTAGATGCACTATTGCTGTCCATGGGTAACTAGGTCAAAATTGAGTCAATTCACTTCTGCTGAAAGACTGCGTAATACACCAATTGCACAAATCTCAGCCACAATTGGAGAACAGGACTCCTTCATGCTTTTGCATTATTCCAAGAGATTAATGCTATCTTTCAAATCTAAAATGTACTGAGTTAGAGAATTCTTAGGTTCAAATGTGCAGATCTTTTATAATGACATACTCAAGCTTATAGATGGTGTGAAATTACTTTTATAGAAATAATGGTTTTGGTGGAAAAAGTTATCGTTGGCTTTTGATTTGCAATGGTTTTTGAAAAAAACTGGTTAGTGTATTTTTGCTAGTTACTAGCAAAGAGCAAGAAAATATTTTTGTGTTAAATGCTTTGTGATTCTGTGAAACAGACATTACAAAGGATCACAGAATGGTAGGGGTTGGAAGGAATCTTTAGAGATATTTAGTCCAACCCCCCTGCAGAAGCAGGTTCACCTAGGTCAGGTCACACAGGAACACGTCGAGGCGGGTTTTGAAAACCTCCAGAGAAGGAGAATCCACACCCTCTCTGAGCAGCCTGTGCTAGGGCTCCCTCACCTGAGCACCAAAGAAGTTTTGTCTTGTATTGAAGTGGAACTTTTTGTGTTCTAGCTTTTGTCTGTTATCCCTTGTCCTGTCAGTGGAGACAACAGAAAGAAGTGATGCCCCAGCCTCCTGACATCCACCATTTAGATACCTCTAAGAATTAATGGGATCTCCCCCTAGTCTCCTCTTTTCTAGACCAAACAGCCCCAGTTCCTTCAGCCTTTGCTCATAAGGAAAACATTCCAGTCCCTTGATCATCTTGGTGGCCCTGTGCTGGACTCTCTCCAGCAGTTCTCTCTCCCTCTTGAGCTGGGGAGCCCAGAACTGGACACAGGACTCCAGATGAGGCCTTACCAGAGCAGAGTAGAGCAGGAGGAGAACCTTCCTTGACTGCCGGCCACACTCTTGGTTTTAGGAATACTTTGTGTAATTCTTGGTATAGATAGCAAAATAACTATATCTCCTGGCTATTGTAATACTCTGCAGTTAAGCTGTACAAGTAGAGAATCCAATTGTGTCCCCCAAACTCATTGATCTAAAATGCAAACATATTCTACCTTTCTGCAAGAACTTTTACCTTATGAACAATAAATTAGCCATCTATATCAGAAAAAAAGCCAGAGGGAAATCCTACGTATGAAGTGGCATGAAAATGATCAATGTTCCTCAACAGAGTATTTAAATATTTAGTCCTTTCATGGTGACTTATTTCCATTCAAAGAGAACAATGCCTTCAGTTTTTGTAAAAGGTTTATTTTATGTGTGTGTATAGACACAATAACTGGTTATATGTTGCACTGTCCTGTCAGTGGGTTTCTCTTCGTAACAGGAGAATACCACTTAAGTGTTTTCAGAGCTTTATTTGCTGTAATACTGAGATCCTTCTCTGCAGATCTGCTACATAACCCTAGTCATACACTCTTTTGTATTATACACTTAATTATTTCTACCTGAATGCAATACCTAACTTTCTTTGCTTATGTCATGTAGCAAACATTTTAACCTTTGATTTTTCAGAATTATTTGTAAGTTTCTTCCTGTTCTTTGGTATGCCCTCATGATACAGTGTTTTGCATTAGTTTCTTGGTGTATTTTTATACTCCATGGTTATAATTGACTAATGAAGATGAAAAGTGCCATATTCAGGACAGATCCATTTAATTTCCTACTGGATCCTCTCTTATATTTACATAGTTTAATACTAATTTCTGAAGCTAGTGAGGGGTCTAGAGAACAAGTCTTATGAGGAGTGACTGAAGGAGCTGGGGGTGTTTAGCCTAGAGAAGAGGAGGCTGAGGGGAGACATGAGCACTCTCTACAACTACCTGAAGGGGAGTTGTAGTGAGGTGGGCATGGATGTCTCTAATAGTGAATGATAGGACACAAGAAAATGGGTTCAGGTTGCGCTAGGGGAGGTTTAGATTGGACGTGGGGAAGAACTTTTTCCCTGAGATGGTTGTTAAGCATTGGAACGGGCTGCCCAGGGAGGTGGTGGAGTCACCATCCCTAGAGATATTCAAAAGACACATAGATGAGGTGCTGAGGGATATGATTTACTTGAGTGAAGGGCTTGGTAGTGTGAGGTTAGTGGTTGGACTTGATGATCTTAAAAGTCTTTTCCAACCATCAATTCTATGACACTTTCCAATGGTATCTACTATTGGAATTTCATTCCTTAAGTGGTACCTTCTTTAACGTTCGCTAATTCCCATAGTTTCTGACAGTACAGTTACTTAGAGCAACCAAAATAAAACCACGTGAAAGTAATTTCTATCTTCTTTTAATATTATGTAGCTACCAGAAAACTTTTTCTTAGCATTCAAGTCAGAGGTGCAAGAGGGAAACAACATTGTTCAGATGCTTACTGGTGTATTTAAATTCATGGGTTTCAAACCATGTGAAGAATAGCCTACATTCTTATTATGGTACTCAATTTTAAATGAAGGTAGTGGTAGAAGGTTTTTTAATAAGCTTAAAAGTTGCAGTGTTTGTGGTTGAGGATGGAGATGAATGAACATCTTCAGATAAGGTAGGAACTCAGCTGAGAACCTTTTGTCTCTAATATAAATTTCAAATCACAAACTTGTTCTGAAATGAAAGATTCTTCATTTTTTTAAACTTTTTGTTTATGATGCAGAGGTAGTCTAGGAACAGTTAATACATAATGCATGGCTATATGCTGCAGTGGTAGCTGTACTGGCATTAAAAGTTGCTCCTCTCAGGCAGCCCTTTACATGCATTCTGGTTTTGTGCAGGATCAGCTCTAATCTGCTACAGTAAGAGTGTTTACCATCTGCAAAATTTGGTGACAATTATACTTTGCATTATACATTATTATAATTATACATTACTTGAGATGTTTTAGAAGGTTTTGCATGGTCAGATACAATGCCTCAATTGATAATTAAATTTCTCTGAGGAGCCATAGCTAAGAATTTTGTCACTTGAGGTAGACCTGCCATCTGTACCCAGAATGAGGGAAGCTTTTCTTATTTTCTTACACAGGCATCATAATACTGTATCAAAACTCCTCTGACCTCATAACATTGCTCAGCTTTAAAATCTCACATTTAGGTAGGTGAATTAGCCTTCAAATAAGTGAATGTCAAGATGTTAATTAGATTCAGCTAGGCATTGTATCTTTTGAAATGTATCTGTCTTCACTAATTCCAGCTCTTATGATTTATCTGACTTTGAGTAAGCTGCAGCAGCAACTGAACTGTGTCAAGGTTTCTGGAGTGATGAGATAATCCCTCCTGCCTGTGTGACTCTAATGCATTGGTTATATCAGTTTTCCAGGTAAACTGGTAATTGGCCATATTCATGAATAATAAACCAGAAAAGTCCCCATTACTGTAATACTTCAATATGGTTTTCATAAGTATTTCTTATCCTTTTCAAAAAGGCTATGAAAGCAGTAGGACCAACCTGTTATAGTTACCCTTACTTCATTTGGAAGTACAAGACATGCAAATATTCCAGCTGGTCTAGTGTGAAGAAGGGGTCATGAATTTGAGACAACTCATAATTCCACGAAAGTAAATCTGTTAATAGAAATTTTCTTTCAAGTCCAGCAATATTTTTCATTCCAGATTTAATATGCAAGGTGACTATTTCCTTAATTTGACTATTATAATGAAATATGTTTGGAACACACATGGAACTCTCATGTATATACTATTGAGAATACCCTGTAATATGAATTCATTTTAACTCTTTTTGTTTTACTTTAAATGCCTTTAAGAAATAACCTGGCAATAATTTTCTCAGGTTAAAAAAAAAAAGTTCTTACCATTATTTTAATTAAAGAATCTAAATGTAAATGTTCTCTATAAACCATTAAATCAATCCAATGTCTTAATAATATTGAGTGTGCAATCCTTACATCTGCATGACTTTTGCCTTGTATAAAACTTGAGAAATGCATTAGCTAGCACATTTAAGTCTTGTCTCTTAAAATCTAGCACTAGCAAAAAGACCAGTCTAGCCTGTTAGAGGAATTTGGGGAAGCCTGTACCTTCTCTTTGACTGCTATGGGCTTCAAAGTGAATATTGTTTCACTTAACTTGAGGACAGCTGTGCTTGGGATGGAGTATAGACCCTGTGACCATAATGGCTTGAAAGAGACGCCAGCGCTCCGTCAAAAAAAGCATGTAGGGATGACATGCCAGTGTCCCAATGTCCTGTTGAGCACGCTGATCCTGGCAGCTGACTTTTTTGTGATGAGTTTTTATTTTCACTCTTATGCTTTTGCTGTGGAATGGCTCGTTGTGAGAGCCACTCCGGCAAGTACAAGGCAGAATGTGCTCTGCTTGCTGCGATGGGAGATGTAGGTTGGGCAGACTGGTAAGGAAGTTTACTAGCACAGAGCTGGCTTCGCTGCTTTGAAGTCTGTGAATCTGGAGCAAGGGATGTAGGAAGCTTAAGGCCATTTTGCCTTAGATGGCACATGTTTCCTGTGTTTTACCAGAAAGCAACCATCTGCCTAGTGACTAGGATGTGGTCCACTACAACTAAAACAGAGTATATTTATACACAGGTCCATCAGTTTTAGTGTAATTTCTAACCACTGTTATCTACAGTTACACAGCACAATCAAAAGAGGAAATGACTGATGGCAATAAAAAAAAAAGGGCATGTATGGTAAGAGATGTCAGGTGAATATTTTTTAATATAAAAGAGGACCAGTCTATACATTTCCAAATTTACAAGCTCTACTGTAGGTTCCTGCACCTTGTTTTGGTACCTAAAATACCAATGAACTTTCATCTATTTAGAGTATTTTTACCCTTTGAAATTATTGGAAGAAATTTACATTTGAGCATAAATGTATGGTACTTAAATAGCCTGTGTATCACTGATATAGGTTTCTAATTTTTCACCTATGACTTCTAATGGTGTTAAAATGACTATTCCTTCCTGTTACCTTTTTATTATTTCTTAGAGTTAATTTTCAGCAAAATCTACAATATAGAAATCTCTGCAAGAAATGTGCATATTGACGACAAAAGGCTTTGTTTTGGTATCAAGTAATTTTCAGAGTAGAATGTTTTCTCCACTGCATGCTGAAAAGTTTATTTTTTGGTATTTCATAGAATCATAGAACGGTAGGGGTTGGAAGGGACCTTTAAGAAAGCTTGCTCTATAAATTAATATAATGCCATCAATGAATGTTAGAAGTGTAGGGCACTGTGACTTTAATTTGCCTCATTCATTTGCACGTTTTGAGGGTATGTTTATTTTAGCTAAAGTGGAAAGTGGAAAATCTAAAAGCTATTTCTGTTTCTTTCCCCGTTTTCAGATACTGTTTAAAACACCTTAGATAAGTAGTCAAACTGAAGGTTACAATTAATTGTCCAGAACATGAGAATGGAATGCTGGTCTGGTGTAACCCAAATGAGTTGCACTGAATTTGGCATGGAACATAAAAGAGGGTGAAGTCACTTTTAATGATATGTCCCAATTCGTAAACAGGTGTTTGCCCGAGGGGAACACACCAGTGTTACTTTGCAACCATTATGGTAGAGTGAATCACTGGAATATATGAACATTTCTAAACCTTCCCTCCCCCAAAATATGTTATGTCAATCCTTTTAGCAATTCATGTTCAGTGAGGTATTGCTTGCAGCAGTGAGAGAGATCAGATTCCAGAAATTGTCACTCTTTTTATCTATTAACCCATCTAATGAATGATGTTTTAAAATTTGATTGGCAGTTTCTTTTCCTATCTTAATTAAATTGCTCCTTCATCCCAGTGTCTTTAAAGGACAGAGCCTTTGTTAAAGATGTCAAGTTAGTCTTTTATTTTTGTTTCCATGGGGAGCAGAGCTTGTTGACAAGATAAAGGTGTGGAATCAAGAATATACTTGTTAAAATACTCATTAAAAAGTCATAAATAGTACTAACTGGGACAAAGAGGAAAATTTGCCTGGTGACATGTTCTTCACCTGAGATGCAGAAAGCTTGTAACAGCTTCTACTAATTCAAAGTCTTAGACTAAGATGAAGATTAAACAGAAGATAGTAAGGCTTGTTCTGAAAGCATGAAGACAGCTAAATGCATAGAGACGAGAATTCAGTCAAAAAGTAATTTATTTCTTTGGTAGTACAGGGGCAACTTTTGCTTCTGTTGAAGAGAAAATATTGAATCAGCACTGTAGAAAAATAAAATAGATGTTAAAGGGAAAAAACGTTGATGAGGGGAACAGTTGACGAAGCGTCTGTTTATTAAAGTGGGGATTAGAAGCAAAATATTTTTAGGTCACTAATTGTGAGTTGTTAGACTAATGTCCTGCAATTTGCATTTTAATATGCATCAGTAGAAATTGCTTTCTTGAAATACTCGAAGGCTTTATTTGCATGTCCATTTGACTTCATAGGTCAAAGTGTGCAATCAACTTTTTGAAGTTCACTGACATTTCTCACATGGGTGTATTCCTATTTGTCAGAACCAGGTGGCTATAAAGTTGGTCAATTTAATGAGACAGAATTTTCAGTGGCTTCAAGACATAGAAACCCAATTAGAAACAATAAAAGTTGTCTTAAGCTGTTGAGGAATGTATTTGCCATTCACAGTAATCTCATGGACCTGGAGAGCTATTGTTTGCAAAATTATCCTTTATGATCACTACTTTTTCTTGGGAGTTGTACAGATTCTGACTTGCAAAACAACTATTTGTTGCACATTTAAATAGTCTGTTGAAGAGCTGTACTTGAATATACAGCCTGTAGTGATGTACATTTTGTGCTTTATAATTTGTGTTTGTTTTATATTTACATTTTAAACCATCTGATGGTTTGCCATCATTTTTTAGTTAAGTGTGTATGCAAAATTTTTGATAAACTGTTGATCTCACTTAGAGAAATGATGTTGTAAAATGGCCTTTAAGTCTTGATGCTATAGTATATGATAATTGAGCTTAAACAAGATAAAAGTATACCTTCTGTTACCAGAAGACCCTTACCTAAGAGTTACAAAATATAACAAACCAGAGAAAAAAATTGGCCAGATTAATGATCCAAATTAAAGACCACTCAACTAAAGCATTCTAAAGCAATTTGAAGTTGTGTTAAAATGAGAAAAAGTTCAAGGTATAGCGTTGTAGCAGTGATATGAAAAAAAAAGTGGTGGGAGTTTACTGGTCTTGATTTTTCTATTAGTTCTTGAACTAAACCAGTGTATTACAGGATAAGATTAAAGAGCCCAGTTTATTTTTAAAATGGGACACTTCCACATTACAATAATTTCATGGGTTGCCAAGTAGTCAGAATAAGGTTGGAAAGAAAGTGGTGAAGATGTTATGAAAAGATCTGCTTTCCTTTCTACTCACATAGTAGGTGGCACCATGGGTTAATGTATTAGCCTTTCAATTATAGGGATCTTACTCGGGTAGTATGTGGAATGTATTTGTTTTGACAGGTATATTGGTGCCTATTGTCACATCACCAATTGACTTGAACATCAATAAAAGTAGTTAATAGTAGTTGTAATGGGATATTGGGAAAAGCTTTTTACTTGTTTGACTCCTGAAAATGACTAGGAATAGGACCAGACAGAGAAGTCTGACAATTACTCAGATTAAATGCTAATTGCATTCTTGAGAGAATAGTTTTCAGCAGTGAAGATGTGTCCCTAAAAATAGTTTTCTGTATTATATATAGAGTATACATATTCTCCATGTATAGAGAATACATAAATTTTCTCTCTCAAAATATCCTATTCTATAAATACCCTATACAGTATTCTCTCTAGCTGTGGAGAATAGAACCCAGGAATCCTTAGTGGTTGGATCTTGCAAATCATAACTCCCTTGATAAATCCTGAGTAAAACTAGTGTCCCAACTGATATAGAAGGCCATGGATTATAAGCAAAGTCTCACCCTTGCTTGGGAAGCAAATGCCTCTTGAATGAAGCTGCCTGTGTGCTTACAGTTCATGTGAAGCTTTTGTAATATAATCAGAAGTTTGAATAATGCAAAATACAGTGGAAAGTTTAAATATGGCCACCCAAGTCCTTGTATGAGAGTATAATCATCTTGTAGCAGACAGACAAGCAAATCAGAGCTATAGTCATAAAGACCACTGGCACTTTTAAACATGTTTCACAATGTGTTTACATGCTAAAATATCTGTAAACATACTGAGATCTCTTCATATGAAGACTAAGAACACACTGCTAATAGAAATCTATATTTTCTATATATGCAAATGGAACTATTTAAAAAATGATTTGTAAATGACTGAGTTAATGTAAAGTAAATGGACTGATATTTTGCTTATTGAACTTGCAGCTTCAGATGCTCTTAGAGAGGAATGGAAGGAAACAGAAATTCAAACCTGAACTATTTCAGTTGTAATTATATTTGTGACATGAGTTAAAGCTCTGAGAATAAGGTTAGTGCAGGTGTGGGTTTTCTTTCCTAGAAGGTATTTAAGTGTCTTGAAGCAGTATCAATCAGATTGAGAAAAGAAGATAGGGATAAAAGACCAGGGCACAATAGGGAAGAAACCTGCTTGATCCCTTACCTATTTAAGTTAATTACTTAATAGCTTATTTTTCCTCCAGCTTTTTTCTGATGGGTTTTGAAATGTATGTATAAGGGTCAGTGTGAGGAGGCTGTTCTGTGGACAAGTGTGTTAGAATATTATTTTACATTTGAAGTCCTCAGTCTAAAAAGTTCCAATTACCTGAGTGGTGCATTGATGTTAAAAACTTCTTTGCATGGGAATTGTTGCTTTTCTGATTTCTTTTTTCCAACTGTGATACGACATAGTAACTTCAAGAGACAGAAATATGGACTACATAATCATTGTTGATCTAAAGGGAAAAGCTGTGTTACTATCAAATACATAATAGCTGTCAGTAGTCACTAAGAACATTAAACATTACTGTAAACCTTTGAGAATCTCCTGTTTAGCTCATATTTAAGGATTTTAAAGGTTTGGACAAAAGAGGTTAATAAAAGGTGACAAAGGAGGGAAGTTTCAGAGAAATGGGTTACTGAAATGAATGAAAGGACTGGAGTAAGTGTAAGGGTGTTTGTCTGACATTAATCTTGAGTAATACAATGGAATGACTGAAATGGAATTATGTTAAAAAGTAGGAGTATAACAGAATCAATAAGAGTTGATACAAATTAATGGAAAAAGAGGATATTTTTATTTATGTTCCTTTAATTCTGTCTTTATTAAAAAAATATGTTTAGTTCCCACAAAACTCCTTATTGATTATATGATATGCTATTGATTTTTTTTGCAGTAATTAAAAGCTGTGTCTTAACAATTCTATAGCCATCATTGTTGTTGATTCTGCATAGTTCACCTCTCATTTCTACTGTACATTGTGGGTATTATTTTATAAAATCACCACAAAAGGGCAGGAAAGATTGTGGGTACTTGAAGATAAGGGAGAGGGGGCTAAAACTACACTGCTTTTCAAAGAGCTTTGAGTGGATTTACAGATTCAGATAATACTACTTTTTTTTTTTTTTAATAAAATCTGTTTGTATGTCACCTGTGAAACATCAGCATCAAAGCTGAAAGAACAGAGTACCTTGACATCTTGTCATACGAAAGGTATGCTTCTAAATCATCTGCTATGGGAAGGTATATCAGATGACAAAAAAAAAATCTTTGTAATATTTTCATAGGTTGATAATAAAGAAATAAAGTGAGAAATAACCAGTTGAAATGTGCTGAAAATGGGAAGATATTTGGAAAGAAACCAAGTGATTGTGGAAGGGTGAGACTAAGTGAAGCAGCAGGTGAATTGAGAGATAAACTGGGTGATATCACATGGAGAAAAACAGATAAGAGGAGCACTTGCTAGGAAGACTAAATGAAAGAGGGCAATCTCCAATTAGCAGGGATAATTACTGAAAGAAGTTCCCCACTTTGAAAGGGATTTTGTCCATTGGTGCTCTGATGGCTCCTGATAATGATAGTGATATTTGAATGTTGAAAATGCTAAATATTAACTTTGGGGGAAAGAATTTTCTCATTTAATATGGAGCTACTCTTTATCAAATAATTATATCAGGGTGACTCATTGCTGAAGTTTAGGGCAACTTCAGTTTTTCTGTTTCTGTATTATGAGTATTAGTGACTGAATGCTTTATACACACAGAATATGACTATTGAAGAATAGAATTCTATATTAAGAATTATATATGTAGTCTATATATTACATGTATAAATGATAAGATTAAGAATTAGAATGATACATTGGAATAATAACTATTATAAAATATTTAAAGAACTTGTTTAAATTTTGCATTTGATTTTTCCTTGTGTAAAATCTCAGTTATGCTGAAGTCAGTGACAAAGCTTTCTTCAACTCAGTATTAATGTAGAGTTAATTTTATTTTTTACAGTTGATCAATATTTAATTTTTTACACATTTCCTAAAGAGCAACTAAAGAGCAAAAATAGATGGTTTCAGATTTATGAAAAAATTAGATCATGAAGTTTAATGTACAAATGTGGCATTGGAGCAATTTACTTAAGGTTAATTTTGCACTCTTCAGGACGTAGTAGAAAATGTGACTGCAGGATGCAATGACTTTTTTCCTAACTTGTTGTCCATTTTACCCTAATGTTAACCAAATCAGCGAGACTTTCTGAAGCAATAAATTTCTTATGGACATATGAGCCTTTTAGTGTATAACTTGACACATAAGCACTATGACCCTCACTTTCCAGAGACATGAGAGATATATTCTAAACTTTTAAGTTTATATATTTAAAACTTTTAAGTCTTATTGATGCTCTTTCTTGTTATAAGATAGATGCATGTTGTAGTGAAGTCTACAATGTACAGTATTGTTTCAAAACTTGCTTTCCATGTTAATGGAGTGTACTGTTGCCTGTGATAAAACATCAGGTTCAAACAATAACCATTTTTAGATTACTCTAAAATCACTTGCCTCCATCACAAAATACTGTTTACCTGTGGATTTTTTAATACTAGAAAGATGTCTTACCTGTGGTACACAATGCAAAATGACTGAAAACAATATTAATATGGGTATGGTGTTTGCATACTGTCCTTGTTAGGACGTCAATTGAAGTAGTGGAACTTTGTTTTCTGTGGATGGATCCCCAAGGGTCCAAACAAGAACTCTCACATTGATCCTTAAATATGGTGTTTTAACTTCTTGAGCCTTAAATAAAGGATCCTTGTTAGCTTCGGGTTTATATTGATTGATTTTAAACTCTATTTGAGATTTTAACCAGAAATACACAGTCTGCAGATTTTGGTTGGAATGGCTTATTTCAACAGGAAAGGAAATATTCTTAACATTTTCTAGGTAAAGTTTTAGCACACTTATACTGTTTTGAGGGAAGAAGAAAGATAAACTGCATAGAGTGAGAAATTTTAAGGAGTCCTGATGTATTCTTGTGCCTCACCACATTGTACATTTATACTGGAGTACTCAAGCAGCATCTTACTTAAAATCTCTAATGCATTTATTGGTAATGAAGATGGACTCTAATTGTCCTTTGTTACTGTTTCTTAAGGTGTTTTGTTACAGTATATACTGCTAAAGATAATCTGTGCATATTTTGTGAGTTAGCGTTTGTTTCATTATGCTGTGGGTGAGCGAGATTGACAAAAGCAGCTTTCATGTAGAGAAGGTTAGACCTCCTCTGTAGTCGATGGAGAGAAAGAAGGGTCTTCTGAGTCAAAGTTAGATGAAAATTAAAAACCTTCTATGGCTAAAATTAAAGGCAATGGCCCCTCCACAGTTTATGGAGAAATTTAAGGGAAACTAGCCACCTCATCTTAGAATTTGTCTTTGTGGATGTCACTGTTATAAACAGATATACTCTTGTATTTGCTCCAGAAGTAAGCAAGACTGCATATCTTCCTGGTTCTTCATAGTTTCTTTGCTCTGTGAGGGTAGCAGACGTTTCTTCTTCCAGTGCCTTTAACGGTAAGCATTGCAATGGAATTATTTCCTTTGGGAAATTACTTCTCTTTTATATTTTCCCCAAGGAATTTTCCATTTAGAAAAGAACATAATGTTTGGTTCATATTCTCATTGCACAGCAGGTTTTCATTACTACTTCTTCCCACAGGAATGGTACTCAGTAATTCTCTCCAGTCCTATCATTTAACAGCATGCCAGCTGTCTCCTTTCTTACATGATCGATGGAGCCCAGTAAGTTAGTTCTACACCTGATATGAGGTTTTATCTATTTTTATATATTTTCATCATTAATTTTTGATGAATGGCTCAGCATCACTGAGGGACTTGCTTACATGTGGAGCCTGTCAATACAGTCTGACTTCAACCTCGTGCAGCTGCAACGTGAATCTCAAATGCCATCCTTCTCTCTGGGCTCCCGAGAAAACTCCTAAGCATTTTTGGTAACAGTGAAGGCAAGCCCTGCATTTGGTACTGAAAAGATAAGAATATGAATGAAAGTAGGGAAATGTTTTTCCTCAGGTTCCTACCACTTTATTCATGTTAAGTGAAGCCTATATCCAGTGAAGTCCCTCAGGGGTCGGTGCTAGGACCAGTACTGTTCAATATATTCATTAATGACCTTGCTGAGGGAACAGAGGGCACTGTCAGCAAGCTTGCTGATGACACTAAACTGAGGGGAGTGGCTGACACACCAGAAGGCTGTGCTGCCCTTCAACAAGACCTAGACAGGCTGGAGAGTTCGGCAGGGAGAAATCTAATGAAATTCAACAAGGGCAAGGTTAGAGTCTTGCATCTGGGAAAGAATCACCCTGTGTACCAGTAGAGGCTGGAAGATAAACTCTTAGAGAGTAGTGTAAGGGAAAGGGACCTGGGGGTTTTGGTGGGTAGCAGGATGAGCATGAGCCAGCAATGTGCCCTCGTGGCCAAGAAGGTGAATAGCATCCTGGGGTGTATTAGCAGAGGTGTGGGCGTTAGGTTGAGAGAGGTTCTGCTCCCCCTCTACTCTGCCCTTGTGAAACTGCAGCTGGAATATTGTGTCTGGTTCTGAGCCCCTCAGTTCAAGAAGGTCAGGGAGCTGCTGGAGAGAGTTCAGTGCCAGGCCACAAAGATGAGGGAGTGGAGCGTCTCCCTTCTGATGAAAGGCTGAGGGAGCTGGGACTCTTCAGCTTGGAGGAGACTTCATTGATGGTTACAGGTACATAAAGGGCAGGTGTCAGGATGGAACCAGGCTGTTCTCAGTGATGTCCAATGATAGGACAAGGGACAGAGGGTACAAGCTGGAACACAAGAGGTTCCAAAGAAACACAAGGAAAAACTTCTTCAGTGTGAGGGTGAGGGAGCACTGGAAGGGGCTGCCCAGATGGGTTGTTGACTCTCCTTCTCTGGGGACATTCCAAACCCACCTGGATGAGTTCCTGTGTGACCTGCTGTAGATGATGTTGCTCTGGCAGGGGCATTGGACTGGATGATCTTTTGAGGTCCCTTTCAAACCGAGAAATTCTGTGATCATCCGTAATGAATGCTGTTTTTTTTTTTTTCCCCCAGCAGATACTAAAGGAAGAGATGGTTGCTGCTCTTTCAGAGGATGTAACTGTGTAATTAAGGTCATGTTTCCGAGCTCCACCAACTTGAAACATTAAAGTGAATTTGTTCTGATATTTGGCCAATTTATTTAGTCATCCCTCTAGACAAAACGTTTATCTGGATTTTTGGTCGACAGTGTGGCTAGAATGAACGCTACCCAGATGTGTTTTCCTAACTTTGATGGAATAGAATAAAGCAAACAAATACCCTTTTGAATAAATCTTGTTATGACCAGTAATGGTTGGAACTAAGTTAAAACTATTAGATTTGACTGAACCAGGGCATGAACTTCAGCTGTATTACATCAGAGGAACAAGACAAGTGTTTAAATTGAACTCTTTTTGAAAGGAAAATCTTTTCTTATCAGAAAGCCTATCTCTGACAAAATCAGAAAGAACATTTGTTATTAATTTAGTGGAGTGTGTTTGCGTGTGGTTATATATTAGTGTTGAAAAATGAGCTCTTTCCTGCTCTATATAATTGGGGGTACTATTTGTTAATCCAAATATTATGCAGTAGAACTGTCGATAAACTTCTGCTCAGAAAATGAGGAGGTTTTTCCAGATTTAAAACTGGGAAAGTTACAAGGTTAATAATCACATTTCAGGCACTGAAGTAGGCCTGACACTTGCTATCTCTTTCCTCTGCTCCCCTACTTCTAGCAACCCCACTGGGAATCTTAATCTAGGTCAGCAGGAATTAATAAAACCCCTTAAATTTATTGTCTCATCTCCTTTAAATAGTCACCTTCCTGATAGAAAAAGAGATTAAGGAATGAAGTGTTTGCACTGAAGCTGGAATATAAATGAGTTAATTCTTGTGCATTTGATGGTAAGCTGTTTCAATGCTTTTTTTTTTTTCCTTCATGGAAAAAATGACTTTCCTCTAGGAGGTAGCATTGAATTGATCTTTGAATCTTTTTGAGTGTGCCTCTGAAGCCTTCTTGAAGGTGACAGATTGTTTTCCCTTTAACTCCATATAGCACAGATTGTCTTGTTTTTTGGTCAATGTGCCAGGGTACATAGGTCTTGAGGCGAAGTTAAAAGTGTGTTTATCTCGTAATTGGCAAGTTTGCCACACAGCTGTTCTTTCAAAAGAGAATTGGTGCTAAACATACTGGAAGGAGTTCTTTTAATCTGTTAGCTCTTCTGTATTTTCATTTGTTTTAAGGAAAAGATGTGGGATATGAGTGGGGTTTGCAGTTGCACCACTGAAGTGTAGGGAAAAAAAAATCATATTTCCAAAGACAAGGGTGAAGGCCTTTTGCCTATACTGCCAATTTTAAACTGTTCTTTTAATGCTCTTTCTCAAAGGCTAGGAGATTATTGTTGCATTGTTAAATAGTTTATTTTGAGTGGAGTGTTAGAAAGCTATACAGCTTCAGATATGTAGAAGAGTAGCAGGAGCACAACACAGAATGTGTTAATAATGTCCCAATCCTGTAAATACGTGTGTCCATATGTAATGTTGGCATTTACTTTATCGGACACCAATCTATAGCCTGTTGTGAGAGATAATTCATCACAGTATTACTGTGATGAAATAGTTTCCACTCACAAATAATTACTAGTTTTGCAGCTCAACTTACTTTGAACATAAGCTGAGCCAGTCTGGGGACAAATACTTGCTTCTTTTTATTTTTTGATTTCTGCTTAAGTTTTGCCTCCTAGGCTTAACTGGCAGAATTCACTTCCTAAGCTCGTGTTGCTAGGGCAGGTGTGCATGTAAAGAAAAGTGCACCTGAGCCTGTTCCTGTGGGCTTTGTGCTTGTGAATTAGCAGGGTATTCCAGGCAAGAATTTATCAGTTTGAGAGTTAGAAGGTGCCATTCCAGGTGTGCAGAAGAATGAGTATTTTTGGATGTTATCTGCAGTACAACATGTTCAGTGACCTAAAAATATGTTGTTTTGATCACCACCTGAGGAGTTGCCATTGAATACGCTGTAATGTTACTCCAAGTGGTTCCTTTTTTCTTTTCTTTTTCTATATGTGGACATTCCCAAGGCAGGATATGGTAAGCTCTTTGCATCTTCATTATTAGATTAAGTCCACCTGCTCTGTTACTTGTCAGAAGGATATTTTTGATCCATCCATGCCTATCCCCCATAAAATGGAGACTATCACTGAAGATAATCACAACTGTGTGGTAATAACTGTTGGCACAGGAGGCGAATATTGTATGAAATAGGGTCAAGGAGGTCAAGATTGTGTTGTTGTGGAGCAAGCATTACTGTGGTCTGTGCTTACTTAATCTGTAGAGGAACACAGGGGCTTTCTCTAAATTAAATTGGTCTAAAACTTACTGTTGTGTCACCTTGCATGAATGATGGATTTTTTACTTTCATGAAATGGGTAGTTCAAAGCTGTTTTCTTTTCTTTTTTTGTGAATAAATGTGAGTAAAATGAAAATGAAAACTTAATGAACTCCAATCTCTTTGCTGAATTCTCTTCAAGTTTTATACAGACTGTGTTTGAGTTCCAGAGAAGCTGTATTTCATTGTGATATTCCTTTGTTTTGAAATGGTTATTCCTTTCAGAACAAATAATTATGGAAAATTGGTAATTCAAAGACAAGGTACTCAAGCAAGTAATCAATCCATTTTGCAACCTTTGGACCTTGACTTGATTAGCCTATTTTATTTCAAAATGTACTGACATTTCAAGATTTTATTAATAATAGAGAAATTCTAGAAAATATCAAAATAGAAAAGTAATTGTAATGAGATGTCCTGAAATTAATATTGTAGTTGCCCGAACTTCTAATTAGTCTGCTGTTTAATTTGATTGTTATGCTTAGAATTTGTTTCCAGACTGTATTACTCAAATCGTTCTGAGTTGTAACCGTTACGCCCAGACAATGTGTTAGCAACCACAATTGTTTTCTGATCACTTACAATCATTTGCTAACTCAACATGAACAGAGAATTCTGTCAATTTCTTTAGGTGGTTCAGTATAAAGAAGTGCCAAAATTGCAAGTGGGATTGGATGGGCAAGTTTGACTTGGAATTTAGCTTAGAATTTCAGTTTCTTCAGTGGCTTGCCATTTTGTTTGATATTGATAATTTTGTTGTTAAGGGTGTTGAAATAGAAGTTGCTGGAATGGCTTTGTATTCGTCTACACAAATGGAAAAAGATCTATATTGTGTTGGATTGTTTTAATTAATATTTTAAAGACATGTTTCTTAGCATGTTTTTTGTTATTCATATAATAATTCATATAGTGTTATATGTGTTATTTGTATAAATGAGATGAACCTTCTTTAGATCTGTGTTACTGTGTGCTTTCTGGGAAGCAATGATTTGTGGATTTATTATCAATTTCTAACATGACACTCATCACCTGGTATCTAACATGCTACAAATGCTTCTTTCCCCGTTCAGTGCATATAACTGATCATACTGGGAGTTATGGTGTTTAATAGGATGAAATCCTGCCTTTACCAAATCAGTGCAACTTTCCCAATAGAGTTCACTAATTCTTGATTTTACCCATTGAGTTTCACTGTACATAAATATTTGCAGTGTGTGTCTCTTGATTTCCTGGCCATCCATAGATTCCACTGGACTGAAATACAGTTAGAAATGTACAGGGTGAGGCCCATGATGGTTTTTAAAACTTTAAGTTCACAGCTTTTTAGATACAAAACATGCAGCTTCACTGTTTAAAATTTGTTCCTTCATTGTAAAATTTCTTTTGGTCATCATTATATAATATTATGTATTTGGTGACATAAACCAAGTTCTCCACCTTTCTGTCTCCATTTAGCTAATTACTTGGCTGTACTTTTTTTATATGTTGCTGCCAATGCAACCACAAATTCACAGTCAACTTCTGTCTTCAATATTCATTGGCAATCAGAGATTCGATGACATATCTGTGCATTGTTTAGCACATCCCTGTGCTTAAATGAAACTTTTGTTTTGAAGGAGTAAGTAAAGGATTCATTGTAACTCACTGGCTTCTTGGTATTTGTATAATTTGTAACACGTGTTATTTCACTCAGATAAGCTACTAATTTTATAACTCTGCTTCTAAATTTGGATTTTATAGTATAGAACTTATTTTCCGATACATTTAGAAGCATCATATGTATTTTGGAATATGTTTGTAGCCTTCCTTCAGGAAAAGCTTCCACCCTCCCCACACCGTCTTGGTATTTAACAGTTGTACCAAATAATAAGCAGTTACATGCAAATCTGGCTACAATATATACTTGTGGCTAGACTATCAAGAGGAAATCAAGAGACAGGTATTTAATTTTTTTCTATCTATTCTTTCTATTCACCATATTAATTTATCTGGCTTCTGAAAAGTGCTTGTATTAAAAAACCAACTGAGCAAATGAAGTATATTATTAAAACTATCTTCACTGTAATCCTTACAACAAGTGGAACAACACCAGAAACAACAGTGATTCATGTATTCTGTTACAGAATCATAGAATCATAGAATGGTAGGATTGGAAGGGACCTTTAGAGATCATCTAGTCCAAACCCCCTGCAGAAGCAGGTTCACCTAGATCAGGTCGCATAGGAACATGTCCAGGTGGGTCTTGAAGACCTTCAAGGAAGGAGCCTCCACACCCTCCCTGGGCAGCCTGTGCCAGGGCTCCCTCACCTCAACAGGGAAATAGTTTTTTCTTATAGTTAAGTGGAACTCTTTGTGTTCCAGCTTCATCCCGTTACCCCTTGTCCTGTTGCTAGATACAATAGAAAAAAGGGATGCCCCAATCTCCTGATACCAACCAATTAGATATTTGTAAATGTTAATAAGATCTCATGGATTTAAATAAGGAAGCTCAGATAATGATAGGCAGCAGTTAAAAACAATAAGATATGCTTAAATAAAATGAGTAAACTGGCAACAGTGATGCAAAGAAGCAAGTTGTTCCCCCTACATTAGTATTGCTAAGACAGAAAAAGTTTCAAAATTGGTTTATACATATAAAGAGCTGCATGTTTAGGCTTACAGGAATATGAATCTGCTTCCTTTAATTAGAATATACTTATTTAAAGTAGAGCAAACCAGGTGCTTGGATTTTCCTGATGTAGCTTCTTGAAATATATAGTCCAGACGAAACAGAAGTTTCCTGTGAAGCATGGTGACATTGATCTATCAGGGTTTTAACTTGATTTTAAATATCTTAATCAAGTAGTTTCTGGTAATGCACTCAGGTGCTTGGGGTTTTGAATCCACTATATTTTGCTTAGAGTTTAGGGGTAGAGGTAAGAGTTGAGGAAAGAGGGCTGGTGAAAGTAAATAGCCTGTTTTCTAAGTGTTCTAAAAAGGAAAAGGATTGACTTCTCTCTCTCCTTGTGAACTGACCATATTCATACTCCTGTGTCTCTGGTTAGCTGAAATATTTACTTTATCCTATAAGATTTTCTCATTAGCATCATTGTCCCTAGCTTTTAAAATGAAATAAGTTATGTGGTGTGACTCTGATGATAATTCACTGTCACTTTGGTTTGTGGAGGTAAGACAGAACTGTGGTGTATGTGAAGTCTCAAAAGAGAATTCTGAATTTATATGGTACATGTATTTGGCTCTTAAGGAATGTTTTGGGTTGACTGCCATCTTAACCTGTAACCTCTGATGTGCTTGTGGATGATACTGCTTTGTGGCTAAGACCAATTTAGAGAGGTGTTGTAGAGCTGTTAAAAATTTGTCAAGGAAATAATATAGAAGAATATAAAACCACACACAACCCTTTCAACCTTGAGTATTTCCTTAACCTGACTGCTCTAGTTTCCAGAATCACAGATTGCTGTAACAATTACTTGTGGTGATCAATAATTTTGTGTTCATTAAGTGAGGCAATAGAATTTCAGGAGGTAGCTGGATACATCCAGATAAAGCACAGGTTGTCGTGCTGCAATGTCTTTCATTTCTGCAGTCTTTTCAGATCGAGGCCATGTGGAGCTTCACTTGGAAGTTGAGTGTTTGGGATGTAGTGAATTGATGCTTTGTTGTCATCATGATAGGCCTGTGCCACAGTTTTAAAAACTGCGGTCATAGTTAGCACTAGCTGAGGCATTCTTAAAACCATCAAATGATTGTGGCCTGAGGTAGTTAATCCCAATGTCTGCTCTCACGTACCCCTGGCAGCACTGTGGGAACACCACAGCATTTACAAGCCCTCCCTTGCAGGAGCGATGTGGTTATTCTTTCTGGTGATGGAGTGTTTGATAAAGATCGCTCAGTGACATGGATATCTTTGCCTGCATTCCATAAAGCTCTAGTCACCTGTCAAAGGCTGTGCACAACAGTTGTTGAGTGAGAAGGTCTGCACAGGGAATCAGGCTGCTAATCACTGGTTTGTTACCTTGTAAACCACTTTGAGAGTAGCATCTTAGAAATTAAGTTTACTCCCAGAATAAGCAACATTAAGGATTTTATTAAATTTATATCACTGGTAAAGATTTGCTTTGCTTGTGTCTTAGCTTTTGTATGTGGCTGTATTCTATGTATGCAGGTTAAATAAAGGGTCTTGTAAAGCAAAAAAAGAAAGCCTTTAAATGCTTACATGTTCTATATGAACTAGATTATGTGATGGAGACTTCTTGAAACCACAAAAAATATTCTTTTATATCTTATTATAGATTTAGTAACAGAGCTGAATTTTCTCTAAAATGAGTGAATGTGGGCAAAGGGTGAAACAGTAGTAGTAAATTTCCTGTTGCAATAGGAATGAACAAGCAGCAATCCTAGCATTTCTCTTCTCTATTTTAGTCTCCTTTATATGTATTAAAATCCTGCTTTATGAAGATCTAGTTTGGTTTAAAAATAGTTGGAAAGAATCCATTGACTGCCTTTCAGAAAATTATTTCACAAGAACGATTGCTGGAAGATACTTGTGAGCTTGTGATCTCTCTTTACTTGTATAACTCCATACAGAATAGCTCTTGAAAGCAGATATAAAGGCTTTGATTATGGATTTGTTTACTCTGAAGTACATAATAGTCTTGATAATTTATCATCCCTTTGCACATTTCAGAACAATTACATTCCTGGTGTTATATTTCATATTTTGACAAATTTTATGTAGAAGACTTGCCCCTAAGTGCTGTGGATGAAATGTGAAGGGATTCTGTGTTCCTTAAATGCCAAACTTCTGAAACCTAATTTCTGCAAAAAATTTTGATACTTCAAATTTACTGGAAGCTGAACCCAATGTGATAGAACTAGATGAGAATAAAACTAGTTGGCTAAAGTTTCACCAGTGGTGGGCAGTTATGTTTTTATTGGCTGTTTTAGAAGGAAAACAAATTGTCATATTTCCTGTTCTCCATTTTAGAATGTAGCATAAAACCTGTGAGAGCCTTCAGTCCCACTGGTGTTAGGGACTCCAAGAACATATACCACCAAATCAAAAGAAAGCTCCTTGGAGCTTCATACTTATTTCTTGCTCTATACTTTAAGTTTTCCTCAGCTTCCTAGCCAGATAACAAGGCATTTTGTATTTTTTGAATTGTTAGTATTTTTTGTATTATTGGAATAAGCCTAGGAGAGTGTTCATGATTGCCCCAAGGAACTTGTCTGAAAATAAAAAAGTGAGTATGTTGCAAGTCTTTTTCAAGAGGGATTAGTAGTTTTGAAGTTGTTACTGGATATTAAACAATGCCCTAAAAATATCTTCAAGCACTACTAATGGAGAAATCTGTTTTTAAAACTTGATTCACCATTAGTTTACAGTTTGCAAATGCTTCACAAAGTCTACTTAGGAATGAAATAAGCATAGAGAGAAATCTTTCTGCTTCAACATCTAAGACTGAAACTGAGAAATACTCTATGCTTAGAAATTATTGCAGCAAATTCAGATAATGTTGAGAAGCAAAGTTCAAGATGAAAAAAAAAATACTTCTGGATTTCTACTCTGCCTTTGCAACTGTGAAGGTGAAATATAGTAAAATTCTCAAAAATGATCTGAAGTTAGAGAGCAGTTCTTCTCTTTGTTCTTACAACATGGTTTCACCACTGAACTGGCCTGTACCTTGCTGTCGGTAGGTACATTGGAACAGTGCTAGATGTTTTTCAGAAAATTACAAACAAAAAAGGATGTAAATGAAAAAAGCAAGTTTTGATTAGTTGTAAATATATATTCAATACTGTTGAATATAGATTCAGTATTTCAAACCATTGCAGTAGCTCTTAAATTGTTCCTGCATCAACCACTTTGCTTTCTTCCATTGCTTTTAGAAAGAGTTGTTTTAAAAACATATTTTTACTTGTCTTTGTTGGAAAGCTTTATGATACTGGAGGAGAAAGAATATTGAATAGCCAATAGGACGTATGCAATGTAGGTGGACCTTTTTCTTGGTAGCTTCTAGTTGGTCTGTAATCTTAGCATCTAAGCTTCACTTGGGACTGCCTTAATATTTCTGCAAGTGTTTGAGTGAAGAACCCCAGAACACTTCTAAAATTTATAGCTGATGTCCTAGGAGATGTGTAGAGTCATTTCCCCTTTGAGGAAAGATTTCTCTTTTTCTCATATTAAGTATTTAGTGAAACTGTTACTCTCCTCTCCACAAAGTATGTCATGTTGGTTTTCACTGTTTGGGATTAGTTTCTCACTTCTTCACATGGTTAGCTGGGCTTTTTTATACTGTTCTTTTGCTCTGATTTATGTAGTATTTGGACTCATGAGTGTCCTCTGGGTTCTCCATTTTATTTGGGAATGTTACTTTTTAAAATCTAAACCAAAAACTATCAGCACATTTTGTTTGAAAAGTTTCATATTTATAGTTCCCTAAAATTCTGTTTTCTTTATCTTCCCAGTCACGTGGGTGCTTGGAGGGAACACACATGTGTCTATAATGCCAGTGATGGAGATTAAAAATAGTTTTTCTCCACCAAATGCTAACAGCTGGTTGGCTTGATATTGCTGCTGAAGATGCATCTTACAGTATTTTGTTTTCCTGATGTTGCCAAATGTTAATGGATGAAGTTCTGGTGGTTTTACTTTGCAAATTCTGTTGTAATGTTAATTACACTTTAATTGCATTTCTGTGAGGGTTTTCCCATTCCAGTCAAGCACCTCTTACTCCATTTTACAGATGAATAAACAGGAGAAAGTTGTTGAGGGATGTACTTCGTCTTGATTTAAATGACAGTAAAGATAATCAGTGCTGCTGTAAGCTAAGCATTATTCAGGCAATGTGAAGATATAGTGGCATTCAGGAGAGCAGATCTTGAAAATTGTGCTCCTCCAAGATTGACCCTTAACCTTTGTTCCTTTCTTTTAGTTGAAGTAATATAGTGCAAATATTGTGGACAATCTCTTGTTTTCGTATTGAAGTGACAGCAATTGCATGTGAAATCGCTGTCATCTTTTCACTAATGATGGAAAATGTCCAAATATTGTATTTCAAGAAGGAAGGCATTTGTAGCAATATTTTTCAAAATAACATTTTTTGTAACCCTGTGAGTAGATGATGGTGTATATAATGGCAAGTTATTCCTGAACTAAGTAGAATATCATATAGTTGCTCTTCTGGTTTTTTCCCATTTTGAGAAATACTCATCAAAATTATCTTATCATCTTAGAGGTGAAACTGCCATTTTATTTTGAAAATTGTGGCAGTTGAAGTGATATTTACTTCATATATGTGATCCATAATGTTTACATTTTGGTGTAAAAGCTGAAGCAAGTAGTGCAGAACACAGACAGAGCCAAGAGTTATTAAAATAACAGATGGCTGTTATATGTATGTGGAAATAATTATATACCGAATTTTTAATTGCATAAAAACAATGTACTGGTTTTGATAATCTAGTGGGCTTGCTGATCATGTAGGGATTAGTGTCTTCTGTGGTATAGACATGAAAGTTTATGTATTATATGATAGGTATCAATTTCAGGAATACCTTAAGAATATGCTCTAGACAGAGTCCTTTCTACACTGGTTGTACTATGTAGGTTAATCCTCTTGCCATATGGATTCAAAATTGCCTTGAGTATGCAAAAGAAATTCTAGATAAATGATAACGCATTTAATACTCTGTGGTTTGTGTTTATGGAAAACAGAATTCCTCAGGATCTTCTAAAGGAAAACAGGAGTGTGCCAAAGGTAATTTCAGTATTGAGCGTTCATGGATGGTAAAGTTATATTTAACAGACGTTTGTAATTTTTGCAGGTAATAGCTCTAGCAGATGCAGCAGAAGAAAATCAAGCCAACATGTTCCAGGCATTCACGAAGTTGAAAAGTGCCACCCATCTGGTGATTATGCTGATTAGTCTGTGGCAGAAGCTCAGTGCTGATCAAGTTTCTGTTCTGGAAGCTACGTTTTTGCCATTAGCAGAAGATACACAAGAGCTGGTAAGAACTTGTAAAAGCTGCTTGAAAAATGCTCATTGGCAGAGCCTTAAGCACTTAGATTTATGTATTTCACCATGTTCTTGGTTGAAGACTGTCCTTTGAAGTGGTTTTGTAGCCTTATTAAGTAGGTGTTTGATGCAAACGACTGATTTCACAGACAAGTTGGAAAGTAGATTATGGAATCTTTCATTAGAAGATATAAGTGATACTACTGAACTACCACTTAGTTCTTCCTAATCAAGCCAAGGAGGAGTCTCTCACTTATGTTTAGCTGTTTTAATTTCTGATTTGTTACCACAACTCATTAGGATGAGCAAAATAGCCTCAGTTTTTTGAAGACTCTTATATAAATGCTATATAATGTGCACGTGAATACACGTGTGTATACATTGCAATACTATAATATAGATGTGCACAAAGTAATACATTATAGTTAATCTATTAAGCATTTGCCACAATTTGTCTTTAGTGTTTGCACATCGGTTTATATAATGGGTGGAAATTTTACAAAGAAAACAGTGTGAATAGATAATGTGCTTGTGTTCTCCAAACCATGCTCTAGATAGTCCTGCATAACAAGCTATCTTGTAAATTCTGCTCTGATTTAGTGAGTGTGACTATGAGATAGTAAGCAAAATTTGGAGAATAGCCTGTAAAGAAACATAATGCTGTATTTTATCCTCACCTGAGGTCCCTAGCTAAAGATTTCTTTAGTTGAATTAAAGAGTGTTCTAAACTTAAAACAACTAGAGTCTGTCTCCTGTTAGTTGCAACTCCATCCTCCTTACTGGTTTTTAGGAGAAAGTGTTTAAAGATAGAAGAGAAATAAACTGACACTAATATATCTCAACAGTTGCTTTTAGGTATCTGAGCTATAAAGTATACTGCATAACTTTTCCCAAATGACTTCTATAGAATACAAATTAGAATTATCTAAGTACATGTTAATTTTGCTTTTCATATCCTGCACAGGATTTTGGCAATGGGCAATGAAGTCAGGTTTTTTTTATGTACCTGGATTACTTGGAATTGTTTATGGCCATTTACAAAGCTGATGCTGAGTTCCAAGAAAATATAAGTTCATCTACAATTTCTGTCTGGGAGGGAAAAGTGTTTTGGGATTTCATGTGTTAGTGACCTATCAGGGGCAAAGCAAACAGTTTTGTTAGATTTCTTGCTTTTATTTTGTTCTCGCTTAAACTGAATCAAGCTGCACAACTGAGGAGCATGCATTCCCATGAGTGGATTTGAAAGACAATTTGTATGAATCTCATAAAAGCCCAAACAGCCATTTTTACAATGACTTACTTCTATTTTGCTATCACGAGTTGCATTGTTTTGACACATGTTTTGGTAAAACATGGTGATGTTTGTTGCATATCCTATGATACAGGATATCACTTCAGTGTATATCTCAATGTATTTTTCATATAGTAGCTAACAATATTCCATGTTAAATCTGTAAGACCTCACATGAGTATTACAAGGATGTACATCCTGCAGAGTAGCCAGGATGAAAAATATAAACTGACAATAGCTGGAGGTGGAAATGCAAGAAGCTCTTAACTAGCGTTCAGGTATCTTTGTGAGCAGTTGAGTTGAATGCTGGTGAAAGGAAGTACTCTGAAGAATTTTTATTTACTCTTCAAATAATTTTGCACAATGGCTCGTTGCATTTTTTATGTGGAGGGAACGTGCTAGAAGACAGTTTGGATGCACTCTGCATTTCCAGATCTTTTTCAGCCTTGTGAGACTTAAACTATGAAAGTGTTATTTTTAATAAAAGGGAAATAGTTAGTTAGAATATACCTTTACCATAAAAAGTAGTGCTTCTTTGACCATTACATCAACATTATCCTCATACATGTCATTCTCTTTAGAACAGAGCTGCCAAGCACTTCAGGTAGATATTTGGTGAATGTAAAAGTGGTGTTTTGTGTTCCCATTGTCACCAGTGTTTTTTTCTCAGACTCCTTAATGGTTTCTGTTGCTGCAAACTTTTGTCTAGGAGCATGTAAAATGTGATTTTTCTTGTCTACAGAGATACAGTGGAAATAATACTCCAAATGTGCATATTTTCTGGGAAAAATCAGAGATTTGGCCTCATTTTATTTCCATTTAATTCCATAGCATTTTATTTCTGACACTTAAATAGTATTTCTTTGATTAAATGTCCTCAAAGGGTTGCTTTTTTTAGTTTTAGAAAGACAAGAACATTGCCCCTTTTCAATGATTCTTTAATGAATTCTGCACACTGTGAGAGGTATGAGACTAGAAATTGAGGGGGATCTCTCAGGTCTCTTCTTTTGAGCATTGGGATAATACTCCTGCTAATGGAACCATTAAGAAAGTTAATCTTATTTGCATGTAAGTTAGGTGCAGTTCCATCCAATGTACTTTGTTACTGTGGGACTAGAATTAAACCCATGTTCAAAATAGAAAAGTATATTATTTCAGAACAGTGTTACATCTCCATGCAAACTACACTTTAAAATCTGTAGTGGTTTTGAGGCCTGCGTTTTGGCGTCTGTTGAAAGATATGGTAGAAAACTATTTTAGAGTGCTTTTGGAAACAAAATAATCCATAATTGCTGAAATAAGATTAATGATGTATCAGTTTTTATTATGCAATTCTCTTTGTGAGGAGAATTGCTGACTGTTCTGCAAGACTAGCACATTTACTGTTAGCTTAGAAGAAGAACGATTTAAAATCTGAAAAATGAAAAAAATCAAGGACTGTTTTAAGGGGTATTTTTCAGTGATTACCAAGCTGAGTTATCTGGATGGAAAAAGATATTTGAAAAACACTGGGTTTATCATAAAGCATATGTTTACAATAGGAAGTCTTTTGGGACAAGGAACAAATGTGTCTGGGCTAATTGAAAGGATTCAAAGGATTCGTGCTACATGAGATATTTCTGATACGTTTGCATGGCACTTGGATTGACTGAGGGCTCATGTATCTGATCATTAACCTATTAATGCTTGCTTTAAGCTATTACAAAGGGTAAAAATGTCTGTCAATGCTAACATGAATACTTCAGGACTGATACAGGGCCCTCAGCAGTAGAGCCATCAATAGTAACTTTACTGAGGAATAAATATTTTCATCGTTCTCATGATGTCACCAAATAATGACATAGTCACATTTGTGGTACTATAGTTAATAGTCACAGCTATAAACTGGCATTGAGGAAGTACATTTTCATCTTCTTTTACTTGTTTGGATTTGTACCAACCAAGCAACTGCTTGTATTTGATCTTAATTTCTTATTGAAGTTGTAATTTGAAAGAAAAAAAAAAATGCCTGAGGGTGAAATGCATTTTTTTTTTGTTACTCTCTGACCTGATGTAATTAAGTTAGTCACTATAAATGTACTACTCTAAAGTGTTGATTAGATAAAGTAGAAAATTGCTTTTAGGCAATGATGAAAAAGATAGTGTCAGAAGAAAATAATGAAGTGTGCCTAGTAAGAGTCATAGGATTTACTATTGAAGGTGTCTGTGCCTTCTGTAACAAGGTGATCTGAATGTAAATCACCAGAAAAAAAAAAGATCTATTAGTTAGGAAAGACTAGATAGCCTGCTAGGTTATAAGCATGATATCAGATGGGTTTTAATGTAGAGTTCATGAGTAATGTATAAAATACTTCTGTGGAACGTTTCCTTTACTGAGTGAAAGTTGTCAAGATTAAGCATTAAGGTTATTTCTGTAACTCCAGGAAGATGAATTCTGTCAAGACTGACTGTATGCAAATTTTTCTTAATATCCATTGATGTTTAGTACTTTTGAACCTTTGAGCTAATAACTACACTGTTGGTGAGTGTAGTTTTTGAGCCTTAATTTTTAGTGAAAAGGGACAATATTCCGCTAAGTTCTAACTCTTGTAATTAGAGTTTGAACCAACTTAGGTCTCAATCACAGTAAAATACATCTGGAATTAGTTTTGTCTTCTATACTTTCATTGTCATTTTAACCATTTTTAAAATGCAAAGCTCCAATTCTGTAATAGAATGATATATTTTAAAATAGACTGAAATATTTAGTATTTCATTTGCTGTAGGCCACTACAAATTATCTTTTGTTATTACTACTTTAAGCATTATCACAGTTCCTTTAAATATTTGTGCATTATCCTCTTCTTCCAGTTAATTTTATTTACTGAGAAGGCAGTGGATTACGGCAAACACAGCAATTTGGAGAGAAATTACACCAATATCTAATGATTTTCATCTGTAGCTGAATTAGTGATTCTTCACAGTGAATTCTGTGGATAGAATAGAAAAGAGCCAATGTTTTGTTGGTCTGAGAGAAAGGCTTAGTGTGGTCTGGAACCTTTTGTGTATTAATGAGTCTTTGTTTGATGATTCCCACTTAAAAGGACTGGCAGAAGATGCTATGCCTAATAGTATTTTAAGGGTTTTGTAATTTTTTGTGGTGGCTGGTAAGAAGGAAATATAAGACTTTCTTTTTAAACTCACTTTGGGTGCTTTAGTAATAATATTGCTATTCAAAAAAAGAAAGCTTTCTCTTTTTCTTACAGATGGCATAAAATTAAATTGAACAAAATTACGCAGAAACATCTTTTAATATCGCAGCAAAAGTTCTAAAGGGAAGGAGAATTGTTATATTCTTGTCTTGTTTAATTGTGTTCCTTGGAATTTGTATCAAGCTCAGAAAAAGCATCCTGCCATAATAAACTGTATGTTATTGGAGAAACTGACATTTTATATTTTTTGGTATTTTTTAATAAAATTTTGAGAATAAATTTTGTTTAACACAAACAATTATCTTATTCTGCCAATATTACTGTATCTGTTGCAAACAGAAGCCTGCTCAAAAAAAATCTTATTTCTTGATCTCTGAAGTTCCCTTCCAACTCTACTATTCTATGATTCTATGGAATTAGTCAAGGCAGAACTGTGTTCTGCTGTGATCAGTGTGCTTCCAGCCTGTATTACCTCCTTCAACTCAGATACAATACGAAGTATTACGGTTCTCCCAGGACACGTAGCCTTTGTTTGATAGATTAGATAAGCTTCTTTTATCAGACATCTTTCTCTATGTAATATTGTGATGGAGACCTCTAAACTTTCTTTTTGTTAGGATACTGTAATCCTCCTAGTTCAGTTACAAGAGAAGCTAAAATATTGTAGTGTAGGAGTAATTACTGAATTTGTGCAGCATACCAGAAGGTCAGATCAGTTGTTGTCAAAACTGCTTAATTTCAAGTGTGATGCATTACCGTGATTATGGCAACGTTGTTCACCGAAAGTCTTAACTCTCAACATACATAATCAGTGACTCTTTCTTTTGCATGTTTTCTTTTAAAGGTGATTGTCAGTGGAGAATTACTTTGATATTGTGCCCTATTTGGAAGATCTTTAGGCTCTTGCCAAGTATTGAAAAGGATTGTACTAGTGTTTTGGAAATATGTGATTTATGATTGTAAAATTCTACTGGAATTACTCATATTTAAAAAAATCCAAAACTTTAGCAGTTTCAGCATCATTAGTGTATAGCCTTTACATTATGGAATAGGACAGGGTTTAAGGATGCACATTTAAATAATAAACTTGCATATTTACTGTTGGTTTTATTTTGTGATTCTCATGTCAGTTCAAAGGCATGATGCTTTTATTCTGACCACTGTAAAACTGTATTTTATGGAAAAAATCCAACCATGTAGCTTGACATTTTCTGAGCAGATAAGAAATACTCTCAGTTTTATGAAACTACATTGAACGTAAGACTGTGTCAGGAGGTTGGGACATCCTTTTTTTCAGTTGTAGCTAACAACAGGACGAGGGTTAATGAGATGAAGCCGGAACACAAAAACTTCCACTTAAATATAAGAAAAAAACTATTTCACTGTGAGGGTGACAGAGCAGTGGCACAGGCTGCCCAGAGGGATTGTGGAGTCTCTTTCCTTGGAGGTCTTCAAGACTGCCTGGACATGTTCCTATGTGACCTGATCTAGGTGACCCTGCTTCTGCAGGGGGGTTGGTCTAGATGATCTCTAAAGGTCCCTTCCAACCCCTACCATTCTATGACTTAATGAAGAATTTAGCTGCATACCACTTCTCACAAATCTGATAGTCAGAAATGTCATTGAGTGGTTATATCAAGATCTAATCACCAGACAATCCAATCTTTCTTCTTGGGGCAGGGGAAAGATAACACATCATCTGTAGTATTGCTGCTTTTGTTTGCAAGGTTGGATTTTCTTGGTTCTGAATTGCAGTTGTAATGTAGCAGTCTCCTTCCTTCAAGACCCGCCTAGACATGTTCCTGTGTGGCCTGATCTAGGTGGACCTGCTTCTGCAGAGGGTTGGACTAGATGATGTCTAAAGGTCCCTTCCAACCCTACTATTCTATGATTTTATCATACTGATTTCTCCCAGGTGAAGTTTCCATACGATACCACTGTATGTTAACCAAGCAGGGCTCAAAATGAATTTTTGCAAGGAGTTGTTGATGCTGTTGTAGTTTCTATTAAACAGTTATTTCTACTTTGAACAGGTCAAGTTGCTGATTCTGTTGTCACTGGCAAATTATAGCACAGCTGTGTGAGAAGGACAAGTGTATCGGTGACAGGCTTTTAAGAAACATATTCACAAAGGATGTTTTTTAAAGCTGATATTTGCAATCTTCTACCTCAAAATGTGAGGTATTAATATTTGAATTAGATGCTCTGCAGTTGTTTGGAAATAGTTGCTGGCATGAATAGTTGTTAAGTAGCATAGATTTGTTGTGCTGTACTCAGACTGGTTTTAGAGATCTCCTGCAGTTTCCTGAAAAAAATCTGTATTCCTTTCTGTACTCTTCTGTTTATTCTTGTTTGCAGACTCTTTAATGTTTTATACTTGAAATATCTGTTGTATCAGGATCCCTACAGAGCTTAATTGTTCAGGAGGTAATGTTGTGGTCAGAGTTATCAGGTTAACAAGTACTTTGTACTTCCCTCTTTTTTGTGTTTGCCTTATCTCTTGTGTTTTAAGTAAATTGTAATTTGTTTCAAGTAGGAAAATACCCTAAGTCCAAATCCTTAATAAAATGTAAATGTCTGTAATGTAGTTGTTGACAACAGATTAAGACTTCAGAGTACTGTCTCACAAGTAATGGTGTTTTTCTGCCTGAAATTCTTTCCTTAAATTAAAATGAAGTTGACTCATCTCCTATTTTGTTCTATTTCTCCAGAACTAAGTATCTTAATAATTTCATTCATTTTAATTGTTCTGTCTTTCCTTGTCTTGGATATTTAGCCATATACTCACTTTGATATTGTTTTCATCAGTTTGCAAATTCCTGTTAGAATTGAATGATTTAAAATGCCGATAGAAATAAAAATCAGATCAGTGAATCTTTTAATCATATCTTAAGGATGATATGATTAGAGCCAGCAGGATTAGTATAAGAATTTCAGTTGGTGCTTTTTGTATTTTGTGTTCAATCCAAATACCCCCCTTAGGCACTTTATAGATTTGGAGCATATTTAAGCTTTAGTCATTTGTCTGGAGTTCTGTCAGACTTGAATTCCACTGGTCTGTAGGATTTTACCATTTCCTGGCTTTTTAGGTATTCCAGGTTTTTGTTACTTTTATATGTAGAGGGCTGCCGGGTTGGGTTTTTGGGGGCTGTTTTTGTAGTGTTTTTTTTGTTGTTAGGGTGCTTTTTTTGGTGCTTTTTTTTTTTAAAATACAAAAGTGAATTACTGAAGATTCTAGAATAATCTGTGACTCACATTTTTTTTATAGAACAATTTGGATTTGAAGAGACCTTAAAGGTCTAGTTCTAACCTGCTATGGGCAGGGATATCTTTCACTAGGCCAGGTTGCTCTGTTAAAGAAAACTTGTTTTCTATTATTACAAGGATAATTCTTCAACCAAGTCCTGTGCATGTTTAAAAATACTCTGTCTCTGGAGACTGTTCAAACTTTGGTACATTAAGACTCTAGTATATTTTACTGCATTTTGTCTGAGTGATATATAGATATGGAGTCTACTTGCTTGACTTTTTGTTTCATTTTATTCAGACTGTTCAAAAGTTATCTTAAATGCCTCATCAGTTCATTTTCAGCAGTAATTTTTCAGGGATGAATACAAAGGAAAGTCTATCAACTCCCTTTCTGGCAGAATAGGCAAATGTTTCATACTATCTTAATGGCTGCTGTGGTATTTCACTTCTGTTTGAGACAAATGTGTCCATTAGAAACACAAAATAATGCTTGAAAAATGTGAGTTAGGATGACTGGTGCCACTAATAGTCTGATAATGGTCTGTGCCTGTGTTGAGACCTTCAGATCAGTAGCCCTGGATTAGTGGTTTATCAGTTTGCTTTTACAGTGATTAAAAAAATTATCTTACTGTAACACAAAGTACAGAGATACGTGTGCCTGGTGTTTGTTGTGAATTCACATTTACAGTGCTTTTAGATGTAGAAATCTCTTTGGTGGTTTGCATAACTGTAAATGCCAATGTTGTCATTTAGTAAGGTGAGTTTCCAAGTATTCTAGCATTTTTGAATGCTGATGAAATCATGATTGAGACTAAAGTCAAGAAATAAGATATAGCCAGGCAAATTCCTGAGTTAAGAGCAGCAAGAATTCACATAATTTGGCTTGCACCAATTTTGCATAGCTTTTGCAGTATGTTTCACATAGCATGTGGATTCTTTCAGAACTGTCTTGGCTATCACTCCAAGATGAATTACTTCATAGGCAGCTTGAAAGATGGGAGTTGGTTTAGGATTAATATGAATAACAGCAAAGGCTTTTCAAAGTCAATTCAGAATTTTTGAGACACGTATGATACAGAATCAAATATCTATGGCTCATGAACACAGCATAGGAAAAATCTTTTTCAAGTTTATCCTATTAGAATACTGTATTTATGCTTAAGACAAACACTATTCATTTGTAGCTAAGTTTTCCACAGTGTGTAGAGTTCTGTTTTTCTCAAATGAAACCACTGAACAGTCACTTCCTCCTGCTGCCCTTTCCATGTTATCCACTCCATTCTTTCCCTGCAATGTCCTCAGCCTTACAACATTTCTGAGCTCTTACAGGAGACACCTCATTCTGCTCCAGGTCTGCTTCCTAGAGAGCACTGTTTCCCCACACAGAAACCCTGTCCACGGTACCACCAGGTTCGAAAAACTGTGCCCTAAATAATATTATAATTTATTTTAATCTACTCTTCTACAAAAATCATAGAATCATAGAATGGTAGGAGTTCAACGGGACCTTTAGAGATCATCTAGTCCAATCCCTCTGCAGAAGCAGGTTCACCTAGATCAAGTTGCATAGGAACATGTCCAAACGGGTCTTGAAGGCCTCCAAGGAAGGAGCCTCCACACCCTCCCTGGGCAGCCTGTGCCAGAGCTCCCTCACCTCAACAGTGAAATAGTTTTTTTCATAAGTTTAACTTGAACTTTTTGTGCTCCAGCTTCATCCCGTTACCCCTTGTCCTGTTGCTAGATACCATCGAAAAGAGATACTCCAATCTCCTGACACCCACCATTTAGATATTTGTAAATATTAATTAGATCTCCCCTCAGTTTTGTCTTTTCTAGGCTAAACAGCCCCAGTTCCTGCAGCCTAAAAAAGGATGCAGTTTCCTGTCTGGAACATCTTAAAAGCTTTAGAATGAATTTTATTTAGGAAGAGATTTAACAACGCTTGTTGAACGTAAAATTGTGTAAACCATTGTGCACCATTGTGTGCCGATTTCTCCAGGCATCTGACTTATTTCTCTTATTTTGCTGTATCTGCATAACGTTTTTTTTAAATAAAAGCTTTTTTGTTGTTTTTTTGTTGCAAACCATAGCTAGTGTTTGCACTAAATTGTCTTTTCATCTCATCTTTTTTATAAACTTTCAAGGTTTCTCTTGGCAAAGTGACTTGTTTCTTAAGTAATGCTAAAGTCATGTATCTTAAAAGATTGCCTCCACAGACCTTAAGCCCATTTAGAGAAGGTTCTTATCAGAGAATTATTAACATCAGGCAAAATACAGAAGACTTGTAATTCTATTGGTTTGAACTGTCTATTTGTGGCTGCGTTTCATTGAGCTCTAAGAAATATTTGTCCATCTTTCTGTTTAATGTGTTCTGTATGTTCTCTGATCATTTGGGCAATAACCCAAAATTATTGTGTGTTCATGTAGTTTATTGGCCATTTTTATATTTAAAAAAATTAAAAGCCCACCATGATGGGCTGAGGTGTCCTAGATGCAGCACAGTAGATGATGTTAGGATGGTGTTCAGCTGATTGTAGTGACTGTTTATGATGACATTTGTGTTTCTAGAGTCTGGTCCGGAATAGGATTCAATATTCTTTCAGTTTAGGGATATGCACAGTAGCATCTGAAAGATTGTAACTATGGATTGAAGTAGCTGTTTTAATTTGACTTTTTCTTACTTTTGTGTGTCTTGGGAAATATTGAAGATGTTTTGGGTTTTTTTTCCCCTGACAGTCAAAAGCTACTTTGCCTGTTCCTTTTTGGAAGTCAGGTAGATTTAATTGAAGCCAAACTAAATGGCCTAATGGAGAACCAGTGATGAAAATGTCTAACCATTTTAAAATAATGCTGTTGTAGTGGACTTCATCATTAGCAATCACTTTTTGAGGGTTGCTGCTCTTCTACATGAATGGAATTGATTTCTTGGTTGTTAGACTTTAGTGCAAACACTTTTGCTTGAAGCTCTGTCACTGGAGTTTAAATTTCAGTCAAAAATTTCAGTGACTTTAAGTCCTGTCTTTGTGTCTGGTGTAAGCACTGCAGACAATATTTATTTCTCAACTGTAGTGAAAACCATCTGGTCTTTCCATGGGTTCCTAAGTGTTTCTCTAGCTTATCAAAAAACCTTGTGACAGACAAAATCATTAACTGATTAACTTTGTATCTTTTCAAACTTTGTAGATATAACATCCAAGCTAAGTAATGCCTTTTACAGGGATGACATCTGCTTTTTTTTTTTTTTTCTGCTCTCATATAGCAAGGATGTTTCCATCAGTGTAATGGAAACCCTTTGCTCATCTCTTCCATCACTTGTATATCTTATTTCACTGTTTATAGTCACAATTTTAACCAGATATTTTAACTTCTTTTATGACGCAGTGTAATGAATTAGATTCATATGTCACAAAGAATCCCACCTGTTCAGTTTACTTTTGTCTGCATGTGTTTTGAGCATTTTGTGTTCAGAGCTTTTGTAGAATTTAAGTTCTAGTACATTATCTGAATTTATGACAGTTGTAGAACACTAAAGGAAATAAAACGCTGTCATAAGATCTAAGCATTCAATCTCAACATATCCCAAGGCTCCTTTCTGTCCCCTAGTTCCATCTATTATTTGCTTTTGTGTGTGCATTCTTTTTAAAGCTTGATAACTCTCTGAAAGTAAATACACAAATCATTTACATGTTATTCTAGACTCCTGCGGTGCATATGATTTGGTTACAAGAAAGTGCTAATCTCTACCTATTGCCTGCAAGAGAAAAGCAACAATGTATAGATGCAAAATATGAAGCCAAGCCTTTCTCAATTAAAAAGTTAAATTGATGAATTACTTATCTTTTCTACCTATTCCCGGTGATGCAGTTAATATGAAGAAATAATACCTTCTTTTCTGAGTCTTGAATCACATTTGTCGTAGCAGTTACAGCAACGTTTGCTGGTCATTGATGGTGAATTATTGGTGTCATATTTCTGTTGTAGATTTTCCTGTCAGACTTCAAATATACAGAATGCTACACAGAAAGCCATTAATGAATATTACAGCTATGGCTATAGAATCATTCTTCAGTGTAGGTTATAGACTAGAACATTTTCATTTTTCAAACATCTTTTAGCTTCTTAGTTTACAAGGGACGAAAAAAATTTCTTGTTCCTTCTCTTCTCCCGTTACACCAATAAAAACAGCTGACAAATGCAGTCTTACTTTCCGGCTTTTGTCCTTAGTTGTATAGAATTGCCTGAACAGATTTTCATCAAGATTTCTTTATATATAGAGGTAGCTGTTCTGTACTCTCCCTAGTCATAAGGCTGCTTTGGATTTAACTGGACTTACTCTGTCAACAGTCCTGGAATTGGAGAAGATAGTTTTATGGTCTACTGAGAAACCAGTTTTACATGGAAATGAAATACAAGAGCAAGAGTTGGAAAATGTTTAAGACTGTGGTACCAAGTAAGACATACCTGTGTGAGCCAAGGACGGAATACTAGCCACTTTTAATTTCCTGACTTCCTTTAGCTAGTGTTTTGGTCCTTTTATTTAAAAAAATATTCCTTTTACCTGTGTTTTTATAACTTATTTCAAAGGATGTATTGGCCAGCTTCTCAGCTACTGTATGCCGACAACAATTAATCACGTTTCTTTGTCTTTCAGTGAAAGTCAGATTTGTATGTTTATATTGCCTTATTTATAATGATTTGTAGTATAATTAGGAGTGCCTGACTTGACTGATTGTGATGTTTTGTACATATTAAGTTTCATTGCCCAATATGTGGGAATCTTGACAGCATTTACCAGCTCATTAACCTCTTTAAATTGACTGCAGAATAAATTATTTCCTGTCCACAGGTCAGTGGATGGATTACAGTTCAATGAAGTATTTCTAGAATATTAGAAAAATGATAAGCTACCACAGCATGCATTGACTGACATGATACTTGTCATTTGCATGTTTTTTGGAGGGAAACCCTAGATAAGATAGCATGTTTGTTGTCATTGTCCTCAAGTCAGAAAAGGCAAATGTTGACTAAGAAAACCTCACTAGCTGATCCTGTTCCCCTGCAAAATGTTAATGTTTTATACACATAGAGCATGTTTTTAGGACAATATTGGGAATAGTGTATGTTTTGACCATTAAGTTCACGTGATTGTGTGGTCTCACTGATACACTTGACTACTAATAAGCATCTGTCCTGGACCTGTTCTTAGGAAGTAACAAGTTCAGGAAGAGTGTCCTTTGTGTGTTTGTGTCAAAAGCAGTACCTTAGCCTTCACAAAAGTCATATATGTAATAGAATAGAATATGAAATTTACAGTTTTCTTGACAGTGGCAGAGTTAACATCATTCTTTAAAATGTTACACTTACCCAGCTGTAGGAATTTAGGTGAGTAGGTGGTTTTGCTGTTTTTTACAATCAGAATGCATCATGAAGAGGAGCTTAGAAGTACAATACTTTGGGGATAAAACAACTATAACTGGATACTTGAGTTTTCTTTTTGTTCTGCCTTAGTAATCTCTATATGAAGAGCTACCTTGGTGTTTCCTTCTCTTAATTTAGCAGCAGATAGAGCTGGGTTGTCCCAGACTGTAGCCTCAATGTCTGGAGTCAATAAAGACTGTTGCCAAAATAAATCACAACCAATCAGGAGTGTTGAGAGAGCAGACACTAATTCTACAGTAATCTGTAGAATTACAAAGATTACTTCCTTGTACATGCAGGTACCTAGCGTAAATATAAAAAACTTGCTTGCATGTAGCTGAACACTAAGATGTTGAGCCCTGAATTAGCAGACCACAAAGCTTTTCACACTAGTTGCTGATTTTAAGCTCTGTAAAATTATACTGAAATTATATGAGCAGATTTTGTGACTAACTTATGGGTTCATTAATGATACTCACTTGGGATTAATCGCATGGTCTCATCATAGAATGTAATTCAAGATTATAGAATGCAACAAGTAGTCAATTCTGCATTAGACTCTGCATAAATTAGATGTTGTGTACATTTCTCACATTAACCTGATAACCTTGTCAAAAATAATCTTCTACTATCCAGGATTCTTACTTGAAGGAACACAAATGATTGATTGTCACTGTAAACTGTAGTACAGATTACAAATTCGAACCTCATTTTCAAAGGTGCTTTTCAAGGTGCCTTATGAAGAGTACGTTGCTTTCACTGAGTGATATTTGCGGGAGTCAACACTTAATTTTGTGAAAGTATATATACTGAATATGACACCCAACATAGCTTTTCCTCCTGAAAGCTTTTGCATAGACAACTGCTTGTTATAACTGAACTGATTACCAAGCTGCTTGTCTCATAGGTGTTTACAACTTGACTCTACGCTGTTAGAAATTCACCTAATTCTGTTAACTTCCTTTTCTTTAATTCAGGGTTGGGAGGAAACTGTGGATGCTGCCATCTCTTACTTGTTAAGAACTTGTTTGTCAAAGAGCTCTAAGGAACAGGCCCTGACTCTCAGCAGCCAATTGTGCATGCCTAAAGATACTAGCAGGCTGAAAAAGAACATCACCCTCTTCTGTGATAGATTGGCGAAGGGCGGTCGTCTTTCTTTAAGTACAGACGCAGCCACTCAGCAGGCTGCTGTCATGCCAGGTAAGACATGAAGCATATGTTCATAATTCAAAATATATATTTGTATATAAAAATCAAAAGTTGTGCATGTTGTTTTCACAGTTTGTTTTTCACTGGTTATGTTGCTGATGAGCAGAATGAGTTACGTAATAAGTTTTATCTCAGTTTGATGAGTTATGTCTGCTCTTAGAGCATATACATGGTAATGCAGCAAATGAAGCCCAGATGGACATCTTTGTGCTCTCACTTATTTCTTTGCACTTTTCAATTGAATATATACACGCACTTGGTACATGCATGCATTTCTAACGTGATGGAAGAGCAGGGAGTGACACGTCTTGCTTTCTTGTTATAGAAATACTTATGGTTGAATTACTGGCTTTGACATATACTTGTGACTAACTGTGAAGTAGTGATAGCGCAATAAAAGAAAATCTAACTTTAGAAAGTAGTGGTTGGCTGGATGATATCTCAGAAAAAGTGTGAAATTAAAGGTGAAACTAAAGTAGGTGTTGAAGAATAGTTCTCATTTGGAAAAGTAACATAGAGAAGATTTCAGAGTGTTTCATGATGATTTAAATGAACATCATTTTTTAAAGGAATGACATCCGTGTCTGTTTCTATATTCCTCTGTTTTAGTAACAGTAGGAGCAAAGCCACATCTTCTATTCATAGAGTCTGAAGGATGGCATCCCTGTACTATTGCCAAGACATTTTTTCCCTGCCTTTTTTCTTTACTGAATCTCTTAATAAATATCAGATACTCCTGCTGACTTGGAAGCAGGTTTTTTTTTTCCAATTACCTGTTCTGAATCTGGGTTGGATATTCATTCAGCTTTATAGTCTCCTAGAGCACATAATATCACTGATCTTTGACATCAATGGCCTTCACCTACAGCAGTCTTCCCATCTGTAGGGAGAAGTATGAGTCTATGCACACTGCATGCTTAATGTTGGAACTTCATTATTCTTGCCTTCATGGATGTGGTTGTTGATGGTAGTTGATGATAGCTGTTTTTGTGTTAGGGCAGGATCTTGATTTTTGTTTTCTGTTTTCTTACATCACAAAGATTAAGTTGATTCATGTTCAATACAATCTGAATGGCCTGTGCAATGTTTCAGCAACTCAAAAGTCCATGTTATTGCTGTGTACAGCCCTCCTTTGCATATGCTACTTTAAATGATTCAGTAAAACAGCTGCAGACTGTGCAATGGTAGAAACCATATATATAATTTTTCTTCAGTGTTACACTATGCCCATATCTGGAAGTGGATTGATAATCATATGAAATGGAGCAGTGAACTTTTAAAAGATACATAGGCATTGTTTTGCCTTCTGATAGTTTTGAAAAGGTATAAATAATTGCAGTTCATATTTTTCTACCTAACCTAGTAAGGTGACTTGATAAGGAAATCAACTTGTTTCTGTTCAATTGACTGGTATTATTGAGTTCAGGGAACCACTCTATTTGGTTATGATTAATTCTGTTAGGAAAACAGTAAAACTGTTAAAAACTGTAAAAATATTAAAAGTTATGCTCTTGATGAAGGACCTTAAGTCTTATTTTCCACTTTGCACATACAAAGACTAAAATTTTAAAAAGTGTTAAACACTTCTATTACATGAGGCCAAAATATCACCAAGAAAGGTACAAGTGATGTGTGCTAGAATAATTTTTACCAGTGTGGTATAGGTAGACAGTTATATTACCTCTCAAAAATAATGCAAGGAAGTCCATTCCAAGCCAAACATAAGAGATTTGACTGTGGTCTGTTAGCCATGTATTGATCATATGTGGGACCAGAATTCCTTTTTCACATGATGAATGGTGAAAAATTAAGTACCTGTTAGGACCTGTTTCAGACCTGGTGTAGCTATGTCCCACTCAACATAAACTGTTTAGCTATTCTTGAAGTGCCCTAGAGCCATGACTTACATTAAAAAGAATCAAAATCTGTAATCCAGATTCCAAAATAAATCATTTTACTTCCATAATTGCTGACTTTAGTATGTAGCCCTTTTGAAACTCAAATCACCTAATTAAGAATCAAAATTATGACCTAATTAGGCTAACACTTCAGAGTGTCCTAAGAAAGTGTCATTTACAGAAATTATAAAACCTAATGTAGCTTTCTCATGTTCACTGCGTTCAGCCTGAAGCCTTGATAAAAGGATCTGTACATTTATACCTGTACTCATAAACTGCTGAGAGAATATGCTTTTTGTAAAAGTATGAAAGAACTTGAAATAAGAAATTTGGTCTTCATTTACAGTACAAGCTCATTAGAGCAATATTTCTGCCAAGTGCTTAGAGTACTGTACTGTTTTAGTAGTTACTGTCCAGTAGGTTGGTTGTTTAAGCTTTGTTATGCACAGATATGCTTTGAAACTGTGTGGGTGTTTGTCTTTGAACAGAATGCAGAAAATCTGGAGCTTTCCTGGGAGAAAAAAAGTTTTAGTGATGATTTTTAAACATGTTTTTCTTTGTCACCTGTTTGGGTTTTCTCTGGATGCCTACAGTGACAGGTAGTGCTGTGTGTTAGATGCAGGTCTGAAGGGAGAAGTAATTGAGGCTGGCAACATGATTTGTATCAGCTGTATGTTTCAGAGGGAGGTTGAACTAGGTTTCTTCCTCTCTGATTTGATCTTCTATTAGTAGGTGGAATGTTTCAGGGATGTTCCTGGGAGTTGTCTGCCCATTTAAATTCATGTAAAAAGAATAGTTCATGTGCCTAAGACCACATGTATTTAGTGGGAGCAACCAGATGTATTTAGTGGGAATAATCAAATTTTCTCCATTCTTGATTCCAACTAAAAATACCTATTCAGTCTAAACTAAGAAGAAGTTGAGAATGATGCCTTACAAAGGGAAATTGATATATCAAACAATTATGTGCTGTTGATTACAGAACTCTTTGATAGTGCCTGTAAAATAGAGGAACAACTTCTCCCAGCCCTTAAAGGAAGGAACAGAAATAGGTGAAGGTAGAACTATACTTGGAAAGGGAGATTGTGAGAATTGAATTTATATCTGAGGATTTATGGTTAAATATTGGATGTTAATCTAGGGAAAAGTTCTTCAAGATGTTTAAGTGCCTAGCCAAAGGTGGCCCCATAATTGTTTGGTAGGTATCGTTAGCTTGAGGATTTTGTTCAATTTCCCTTTTTATTCAGCCTATTCTTAATGGTGGAAACTTCTTTTTCTGTAATAAGTAACTTTAAAAATAAGTGTTTAAAAGTGCCTGGGACTCTTCTGGCATTGCACCACCAACAGTAAGCTGGATTTCTGAAAGCTAAATTTAATATGTTCAAGATGGCATACCCTGAAATCTAGAGAAATTGCCTGAAGCCCCGTTGAAAAACTGATTATTATCTTTAAGTGTGCAAGTATTTGAAAGATCCCTTCAGAAAACAGTTATCAGTATTTGTAGTTAATCCAAGAGTATATGTAAGGGGTATACCGTGGTCTTTGCTGGATCTGTTTCTGTTCATTAATGGCTTCAGTGATGGAAAGTAAAGAATATGGAGCACGAATGTTAAAACTGTGGTTTTGCACAAGCAAGCAGAGGTTTTAAACACAATGAAAGAGCAGTAGCTCTGCTGTTGATAAATTAGAGGAAGAATCTGAAGTCAGTGAGATGTTCAATCAAGATGAGCTCAAATCTAGCACGTAAGAGTTAGAAAAACTGAAAACAGAACTAATTCCCTAAGCTCTGTTGCTGTAGGATAGACAGGAGTTACTCTTGGAGTTATATTGGAGCAGCAACTGAATTAGTCAGCGAGACAATCCCATTAAAGGTGAATTCTGACTTAGGGATGTAATCACGTTCCTTTGAATTATGAGATCTAATTCTTTATTTCTATTCTTCATGAGAATGATTTGGCTGAAATTAAAAGGTAACATAATTCAAGAAAAACGTATACAAACCGAATAGAGCTTGGAGAAGAGCACAGAAAATGTAAATGGTGGAAACAACTTTGCTTTTTATTTCTTCTGAGATAAAAAGTGAAGGTTAAAGAGGGACATGATAGCTTTTCCAGTATGTAAAATATACTTATAAGGATGATTAAAAGTTAATCAGAATCATTGGTTAAATATGATTACAACTGTAAGCCACATCAGGCTGTATCATGTACCGTGTTGCCTTTGGCAGTGTGTAAATGGTTGGATGAAAGGAACGGTGAGGGGCTTAGGGAGTGGTGCCAACCCAAAGTGTGGGTCAGTGCCAGAGAAGTGCTGGGGAAAGGTGCTGTAGACCACCTAGGTTGTCACATATTGAGTTTACTGGGCGCGAGCATTTATGACATAAATGCCAATGACCTGTGGTGAGTTAATTCTGTGGCTTCTAAAGGTCTCTTGTAACACCTGCACATTTTTCAATATTGCTTTGAAAGCCTTGTGCAGCAACAACAGTGCTTGTTTGCAGACTTGCTTAGATGTCATACTGATTGGGGCTTTGTTTTCAGCATTCCCTCACCTGTATTTTGTATATCTCACCTACTCTTTAGCTAGAACAGAACTGTGATTTTCCTATAGTAGTTCCCAGTGTGCAAATGGCACCTTATGAGGACAGGCTGTGGGACCTGGGACTGTTCAGCCTGTAGAAGAGAAGGCTGAGAGGGGACTTCATTAATACTTAAAAGTATTTAAAAGGTGGATGTCAAGAGCCTGGGGTGACACTTTTTTTCTGTAGTGCCCTGTGGTAGGACAAGGGGTAATGGACAAAAGCTGGAACACAAGAAGTTCCACTTAAACACAGGGAATAACTCTTTTACTGTAAGGGTGAGGGAGCCCTGGCACAGGCTGCCTAGTGAGGATGTGGAATCCCCTTCTCTGGAGGTTTCCAAAGCTTTCTGGATGTGTTCCTCTGCCCCCTCATCTAGGTGAACCTGCTTTAGCAGAGGATTTGTACTGGATGATACCTAGAGGCCCCTTCCAACTCCCACCATTCTGTGAAATGTGTGGAATGCCAAAGACTAGAATCTTCTCAGGTCAACTGAATCTTCATAATTGAAATTATAAGGCAAATAGGACTATTTTGCATCCACAAATTAGGATTTCATAGTAAATTGCAATATTTAAGATTGATATGTCTTTAGATCTTTATATGGGATTAGTGTGTCCAGAGTGTCAGTGGCAAAGCTTATCTGAACACTTAAACACCTTGGATAATGTTGAACAGTATCTCTTGATAGTGTGTGTGGTGGTTTAGTGTCCTTATTTGATATACATTATGTTTCCTGCACATTAAACTGGTTTATTGCAAATTTTGGAGGTACAGGTGGCAGTTAATGGTCATCTTTATAATGTTTAAACTTTGGGAAAACCATTAGTGTGTTTCTTAAGTAACCTTTCTTTCATAGTATTTGTAACTAAATTATCTAAGTCTTTTGGTGATGATTTTCAGTTCTTACTGTTGTTTTTCTTAAATGGAATGGGTTTTTTGTCTGTATCAGGTCTGTATCTGCTACACTCTGTTCCATCTCTATCTCCATACCGCACTGAATACTTTCTGGGTGCGTATCTATACTTAGTCATACTTTGTAAGACAAAAGTTTTCCTGATTTTTTTCTGATGCATAAACCTAAAAGCCTCATTTCAAGATCCTGTAGTGATACCTGTGAGTGAATATCATATTTCAAAGCTGCTTTCTTAACTGGAAAACTGCGATGCAACCAACTGTGTCATATTCCTTAAGGAACTCTCTGTTTATATGCTACTAAACTTGAGGAGGATGTCAGGGTAAATTGGAAAAACATATGGATTTGAGTTTCTGAAAGAGCAATATTCATACTTTTATATATGTTAGACATAAACACTCCTGCAAAGATGTTCGTACACAGTGTGTACAGTAAGACTAGTAATAGCTTGTTCAATTGGAGAAAACGGTATTTTTGCTGTTGTAAATTCTTCTCTTCCCGTATTACTTATTCTTTATTGGTCATTACAGGAAAAGGACAAGCAGTACAACTCGGGTATTGTCAAACTTCATAGCGTGGACTTCAGTGTCTTGCAAAATGCCTGCCTTTTCTACTTACACAGATTTCTCTGTCGTGGTGGTGTTATCTCAGTAGCAGCTACAGTATTTTTTTTTTGTTTGGAGACATTAGACTTGTAGTTTAAATTCAAAACTAATATAGCAACCTGAAGAGGGCATAGAAGTCTGCACTGGGAACTAAACACTTCTGAACTGTCAGCAGATACTCTCAAAAACTTGTAAGGAGACTGATAAATCACAGTTTGAGGACTTGCCCTGTAACTTAAGTATTGTGAGCCTGAGATCGTGGTGCATTGTCAGCTTAGTGCAGGCTCCCATGCTGGTTCAGAGATGTATATAAAAATTATCAACATATTTTTTTCCCTCAAATGTGGCACAAATCCATTGCTCTGTATCTCCACAGAATACTGGTCCATTATGAAGTGTGATTATCACTGCAGATATTTTCCATATGTCTTCTGTAGCAATAATGGTTTTTTTTCTTGCTACTTTAACCCTTAATTCTTTTAGTTAGTTTTTTCTTAGTTGAAATATCTTATGTATTCACAAAGCTTTTTAACAATACCTATGAAATCTATATATGGAAAAGCGAAAGTGAAGTTTTAATCACAAAGCTTGCCACAAATACTTGCAAGGATTTTGTACACTTGAGATTGGTCAATCTGCTGTTGACCAGATTAGATTCAGCATTTTCCCTACCTTTTTCAGTGTTTCTTCTGCTTCTGCTCTTTCATGAGACAGTACCGTATATAAAAGTGTCTGGAGGACATTGGTAAGTATCTGTGATCTCAGGAATCTAAACCTGTACGAAAGTGCCCATTTTTCATTGAAAGTCAGTTTGCTGAGGACTTTTTCTTCCAATGTACCCAGAGACTTTTAAAGCACACTTGTAATACACTGTATGCCAATTAATTCCTGTAGATTTGTTGGCCCTTGAATACGAAGTTGACATTAACTTGCTTAAACTGTTGCAATGAAACCCTTTCCTGGCTTCCTTAAAATCATAAAGGGCTGATCAATAAAGTACCTTGAAAGACTGAGTTCCTCTGAAAGTGGGTTCTTTACAAACAGTGAACAGGTATTTTTTTAATATACAAGATGATGTTAAAGAAAGTGGAACTCTACAGTGAAAGAGAAAGAGAAGGTTTTTCTTATATTTACTGGCTGAATTGGTTTAGTAACTATAAAAAGTATAACTATGCATCACTAGAGTATTACATTCATTAATCTTCATTTTCTTTAGTGCTCAAAACTTAGATGGATTTATCTGATTTGGAAGTTAACGTGTGTTTGCATTGTAACAAGCACATGGTTTTTCTCTCTTGCCTGTAGAAGCTGGAATTCCCATACTCAGATAAATGTTTCTCTTGGGGGAGTTGTGTACCAGTCACATTGAAACCAAAACAGATCCATCATCACTGCATAACTGTTTTTGATCTTCCAATACTTTTTATTGTGCCTTAAGGCAAACGAATGTTTGGCAATGTATGTACTTTTTATCTTCTCTTTGTAGTTTTTCCTTCTAGTAAGGCTACCAGTATGACTTTGCTTTGTTTGTTTTTCTCTGGTTTTTCCTCCATTACTTTTTGCACTACTTCTCTCTTTGTTATGCCACACTGCTTTCCTTCTCCATACTGGGGCCTTTGATGTCCATGCAACTATATGCACAGTTCCTTCACTATGATAATTGGGGCAAGCTAACTGTCACTATCCATTCAAGGGAGCAGGTGACTCTGACCATGAGAGGTGGCAGTAAAAGAGTAGAAAGACACCTTTCCTGGTCAGCTCTCAGTTTGGGTGGCCCAAAGCAGTAACCACAGAGAACTAGCAGTAACCGTGGAACTAGTGTGGCTCTATCAGGCAATGAGGTTTTAGTGAGGTTTGTCAAAGGCATAATGGAGACTAAATCCATAAACAGCATTGTCATTGTGCACTTATGTATCCAATTTATGCAGCGCAGCATGGCTGAGCTGTGGCACCAGTTTCAACATAACCTTCTCTCTCATCTAATTGCAGATGATAATCACAAAGGAATGATAATAAGAACAGAGAAGTTGCCATAACTTACAGCCCTTAATGTTGTTAAGCACTTCTGTTGCATTGTGTAATGCCAGCTAATAATAAGACATGATATGGTGTATAATGGAACACACTACTGTGCTGCAACTTTCATGTGACTTCTGATTTCCATGTTTAAAACCTTCTTGAAGAAATTTATTGGCTCTTCATGTTGAACAATTCTATCTTAAAAGTCTATAAATAAGCAAATAGTATTATATCAAACATTTTAAGCTAATAATTTGCGTTCTGTTTTTGAGACTAAATTATGTCCCTTGCCCTATAAAGCTGATTTACTGAAAAGGAAGGGGAGTAGCAAATCATTAGGGAGAATTTTGGGAGCGCTTACAGCAACAAGATTTTGTGGTTGCTCAAGAAAAGCTTAACAGCTTGATGGAGCCAGAAACGTTGATTGTTTGGCGCTCTGATGTGAATTGTTACTCTTTGCAACTTCTTTCCATTGTAACTTTGTCTACTCTAAAACTTCTATTTCTTTTAGTAAATAAGTCAGTTCCTTTCTGTGGAAAAGAAAATCGAACTATATGGATTAAAGTGACTTTCCCAAGGTCATACCATGATCCAGTAACACCTGTGTGAAAATAGAATTAAAATGTGCCTTGCAGGCTTGTGTCGTAGCTCCTATATACAGTTGTTTTTAGGTGTTTTACAGTTAAAACACAGATTACAGATTAACAGATTGTGGTGAGTCAGCTTGCCTTGTGACCTTGTTCTTCATGGTTCAGGTGAACAGATGTAAAAATGGAAACCTGAGTATCAGACATGAGAAGAGTGAGAAAGAGCATCTGATGTGGTCTTTTTTCATTTTAATGAATTCAGCCAAATTTCACCACCTTGCTGGACTCTATAGTTTGTGGTTATTTTTTAAGGATTACCTATAAAATGGTGTAAAGCATTGGAATTATTTTTTTATTGGAAAGAAGGCACTCATAGAAAATAAAAATATTATTTTCAGGATATTCCAAAATTACAGTATTATGAAAAGGAGCAAAAGAAGATGGAAGTGTAACAAGACACATTTATGTGCAGGGTTGTGAAAAGGTTTTTATTGTGATGTTTAGAAAATCACTCCTCCTCCAATTGATATTACAGCTGGCAAAAATCACTGAGAGGAGTACAAAGGTTAAGAAAGCTCAAGCAGTAACATTTAAAAAATGAATAATTTAAATAGGAAAATATTATGCATAATGAATAAAAAAGAAATCCTACTTGAGATTTGGGATTCATTCATTTGTACTATGAAATTTAGTTGGCAGCAATGCAATTCCAACTTTCCTCATCTAACTGCAGTTAGGATCAACACATTAGTGCCTTGGTGTGCACAATCCTGTTGTTGGCTCTTTGCATTGAAATCCATTAAATTTTAATGTGTCCTACTTAACCATAAGTGGTCACAAATGATTCATAATGTTGAGGTAAGCTTTTGGTGAAAATGATTGTCAGTTGAAAGAATTTCCCCTAATGATTGTGCTTGTCACTGGGCTTTATTTTTTTATATTGAATCCTTGAGCAGACCACAAGCAAAAATAAACTTCTAAAATCCGCACTAATAACGTTCAAAATACTGGAAAAAGTGTTGCGAAAGGAGAAAGTGTACAGCCTCTGACCTTCCATTTCAGAAGACTCAGTAGTAGCAAATAAAAATACAAGTTATTTTAAGAGGCGGTAACAAATGATGTAATCTATTTTTAAACAAAACCAAGCTTCAATGACATAGCATAATCTTTTTATTTAAGGTATGATATTAATGGGGAGTCAGTCTTGTGTGTCTAATCATACTTTGGATTTCCACTTAACAGAATTCCCTTGTTACTTTGAGTTTTTGTTTCCTGTGATAATTCAAGAACAACCTATCTGATGTATTTGTACGTGGGCTGGTAGACATTTTAAAAGTGCAATTAGCTCTGCAGGTCACATGACATTACTTTTTCAGTGCCTATCTAGGCAGGACCACCACAATGTTACAGTGGTTGTCTAGTTTTCTTAGTACAACCATATCTGTTAAAAATAAGGTATATAAAGGACAACCGGATGGATGTGGAAAATAATTTCCAGCTCACGACTTCTTTCAAAATGCTTCAGCCAGGTTCTCTGAGAGTTTCCCCTTTTTCCTTTTTAAAATATGTATGTGCAACGTTTATCTTAAGTCAGTTGTGTTTCTTTTAATGTGATATATAGCTCAAGCCAGAATATGTTAAGGTTAATGGCTTACTCATTTTCTTCTGACTGGAAGTAGCATCCTTTAGTCAGCACAGATGCAACTGTACACACACCAGGAGATGCTGTAGCTGTTATTTCAGGTACCCCCATCCATTTGTTTTGCCTTTGCTACTTTTCTTTCATTTCCGGCTCATTTATGTTGAGTAAACATGGCCCTTATCAGATGAATCTTATCTGAAATTGATTATCTTACATTACTGTTATGAGCAAGTGTGCCCAGACTGTGATAGGTATTTTCATGATTTTATGTTGCCACTGAATTTAACTTACAGCTTTTGCAGAGAAACTCTTATTTCTTATTTTGTTTGGTCTTCAATTAAAAAAAGATAGTGCTTGAGCTATGATGATACTAGTATTTTTTTCTCAATATCTCAATTTTTTTAACAGAATTGCAGATGTTTGTGTATGTAGGATCGATGTCTTCATTTTTATTATGTAGACAGTCTAAGTAACATGTACGAGTCTGTGGAACTCATTGAATTATCAGTGCAAAACTATATGTACATCACTGACACCGCTTGTAATATATTTACTCTTTCATATTGTCATAAAGGAGGCTAATAAATGTAAAACTAGTGAAAATGTAGTAGTTTTGTACATACAGAACTGATTTTTCAATTACTTCAGACTTTTTTAAGAGCCTAATTCAAATCCTGATGAAATCTATGGGAGTTTTTCCACAGACTTCAGTAAGCTTTGGCTCACGACTCCGCTGTTCAATTTTTCAAATAGATTTGCCAAAAAATTTGCAGAGAGTCAGGCACTTGGAAAGTTTTTTACTTGCAAAGTACAGCTGGTTTTGAGTTGCATACAGAAAAGTTCCCAATTTTTTTTTTTGAAACAACAACAAAAAGGTTTTAAAGGTTTTCTAACTTTTAATAGGTAAAAGAGTGGCTTTAACATTTGAAGCTGAAATTGCTTTGGGTGTCAGTTAAAGCATGACAAATTCTGTAACAGAAGGTTATTTTAAAAATGCGTAGTTATATGATAAAGCTTAAAATTAAAATCTTATAGTAAGTTTAGCTAAAATTTTCTTGGATTGTGAGTTTCAGAGTCAGGGATGTCTGTCCTAATAAATGATTACTTTCTTTTGCTACAATGGAAAACTACACTGCAATTAAAGAGTAATTCTCTGAGGTTAACAACACTAATTTAGGAGAGTGTTCTTGAACTTCAGGGAACACATTATGCAGCTAGATCCATCTGGTGATGCAGGGTGGTTTTCATTGCCTCTGGGTGGTAGGATCACCAGACATGAGGTCGATGTGGTTGGACAGACTGGGTTTTAGAGAGCATGGGGCACAGCCAATGCCTCAAAGCATAGATCATACCCTTGTGCATTGACTGAAAACTAAAGCAGTGACATTTTCAGGTGACATCTTGAGTTATGGATGGCAGTCAATTAAGTGTAGAATCTCTCTCAATTTCCTTTTTATTTTGGGGTTTTTTGAGTGATTATCTCCAGCATAGATATGATGCATATCTGACTGCAGTAAAGCTCCACAGTAGCTACATTGTGAATTGTCCCTTTGTGGTCTTGGTGGCTTTTTCTTCAGGAGAAAAAGCTTCATACCTTACTGAATCCAAAGACCTGGCATTGCTGTAAGGTTGTGCATCATCAGTATTGAACTCGGAGACTGTTTTTCTTTTTCAAGAATGAGAATATTTTGTCAGGCCAGTTGTGTTTATGACTGTTAGTCTACTCATGAAGCTGATGTTGACAGTTGAGCTAGTGTTCATACAATAAGTGAAGGTCCACAAATTCATGTTTCTCTTGGTCTTGTCTTCATCCAAATTCACTCATCTCTAATCTTGTCATCTGATGTTTGAGCTGGAAAGTGACTTGACTAGTCAAACAGGAGCTGCTTCATGACAAGGGCACATCTATCTTTAAAATAGATTTTTGGTCTAATAGTGTCACTGATTGAGCCATAGTTGGTTATAAGAGGGCAAGCAGAGTGAAAAGCTACATGAACTTGAATCCCTAAGATTTTGTTTTGATACAGTTACCCTTTGAGGTAAAGATTTAGCTTACTCTCTGCTAATTAGAATGTTGCTAAAGCACTAATTAAAAAAGTAGTGTGTTTTTAACTACATAGTGCTAAAGTACTTTCTTATAGGATTATAAAAACCTTCAAGGAACTGGTAAAAACTGCAGGCTTGATGACTTTCATGTGATTAACATGGTAGACTGTATATTTGTTGGGTGTTTGCTATGTATTGTAAGTGCAAATACCACAGTAGGGTGTATTGCCAGTAGCTCTCTGTCTTTTGATGAAAGATGTACTTTATTAATTCTGACCTTTACCAAAGCTTAACTGTTATTCCACTTGAGGAAAACTAGTTAGCTGTAAATTAGAGAGATCATGGAAAGAGGTAGTACTTCAAAGTTGGGATATGATTAGGGGGATGTTCCACTGTATTAATCAAGTTTCAATTTTAATGACCTACTGTCTTCTATGTAACAATAAGCAGCTGTGACACACTATGTGTTTCAAAGAACGTTTACTCAGCCTTTAAATTTACCATTAGAGATCAAAGAGACAGTCTAATGTATACAGATGATGAAGGATGCCTCAATTCGAATGGATGGCTGAACAGAAATAGTGTATCTAGAGGGCAATAAATATTATGAACCGTGTTTTTTAATGTAAGTTTTGTGGTGCTGAACTATATTAAATTTTATAGCTGCACTGAGAAATCTTAGAACCATAGAATGATAATCTTAGAACTGTATCAGAATACTGATAAACATGTGTTTCTTCTAGCGCTTTTTTCAAATAAAATTAAGTCAGAACTGAGGGTTTTTAAAGCAAAAATAATTACTGGTGACATTACTGAAAGCAGCTTAGAAATAAATGGAAGCTTGAATTGGATATAGGAATTTGTGGAGGACATTTCAGAGTTTTCAAGTGTGGCTAAGTGATCTGACTCTTTCCTTCCAGTCTTAAAATCTGTTTAAATAGATAGGGATTAGTAATTCTTGGCTTTTATCTTCTCTAAAATGGAGAGAGTTTTCTTGTAATCAGAGTAGTCATTAGGGGTATTAGGTTGCTGTTCAGTTATATTTAAAGTTAAAAACTGATGTTCTCATTTGAATCAGGTCATTGGTAAAGCCGGCAATAATGTGACAGTTGTTGTGCAGGAGGTTAAAGCTAGTGGAATAAATGATGTAAAATATCTGATTACATCCTACCATAAGTTTTTGAGAAGAAAATTCTGTAAAGCAAAATCAAGGTAGATATGATGAGGTAATTAAAGACGTAAAGGTCTAGCAAGGGCTGTATGACATGTTATAGATTTTCATGTGTTCCTGTGATCCTACTCTGAAAGTCCTTCTGAAAGTATGTGACAGGTTCTTATGATGCCTGTGACAATAAACAACTGCCATTTTTCCCAACAAAGATACTGTAGTGGCAGAATTAATACTTTTGCAGTATTTTCCCAGCCTGAGGAGAAAACATTAACCAGTTCTGCTTATTTAATTTAATTAGCAGTCAAGGAAAAAATGCATGTCTTGCAACAGATTTCTCAAATATTTTCAAATAAATAATACTGGTGTCTATGTCAAAAAAGTCTTTATTTTTGGTCATCTTTGCAGCACATTCAAACCATTTTTCTGGTTTAACATAAAATTGATTTTCATGTGGGTAACTTGATTCTTTGTGGCTACAAAATTGCATATATATGAGATCATTTTGATGTGTGTAGTTACAGTGTGCATGTAAACCCTGTGAAGAAATATGAGGGAAGAAACTGGAACACAAAGTTCCATTTAAACAGAAGGAAAAACTATTTTACTGTTGAGGTGAGGGAGCCCTGGCACAGGCTGCCCAGGGAGGTTGTGGAGGCTCCTTCTCTGGACACGTTCCTATGTGACCTGATCTAGGTGGATCTGCTATGGCAGGGGGATTGGACTGTATGATCTCTAAAGGTCCCTTCCAGCCCCCACAATTCTAGGATTCTGTTATAGACTGAAAAAAAGAATACATATAGAGGTATATATACAATTAAAACTCACCATGGTAGGTTGCATTAAGAAGTTCTTGGCAGGCAGAGCAGTCTGGTCCTGAACAGTGAAATAATTGTTTTGATCAACAAGATAAGAATGAAATCCTGGCCCCACTGAAGTCACTGGGAGTTTTGCCATTGACTTAATTTAGTCAGAATTTCTCCAGTTTATTTGACAGTACTGTGTGTTACTGTCTTACTGCTATTCATGTAGTGATTAGTAACCTTTTGACTTACCGGAACATAAGAGCGAACTCTGAAGCAGACTTCTTTTAAAAGAAGTACATTCAGAGTTTGAATTCATTTAAAGGGCTTCCTTCAGTGTTTGGACAAAAAGGAAGGTACAGAAGCTGATCTTTACCTCATTGCAGATTTGATGTTAGTGTGAAGGAAAACAAAAATACACAATTCTGTTCTCTGAGGGGGAAAAAAAATACATTAGAGAAGTGTAAAAACATCGTTTTATCCTGTAACTTCAGTGCAATGATTGCAGTGCTATCCTCTTGCCTTCATGCTGAGTATGGAGAATATAATATGAAGAAAATGACAGTAGCATTGATTCATTTCTATTGCAACTGAACACCAAGCAGAAAATACTTAGCATGTAGTATTAACAAACACTTTGCAAAGAGTGACTTTAGCAAATGCCACATATTGTGAATTTGAAATATCACAGAATCACAGTGATAGGAAGGGACCTTTAGAGATCATCTAGTCCAACTCCACTGCAGAAGCAAGTCCACCTAGACCGGGTTGCACAAGAATGTGTCCAGGTGGGTCCTGAAGACCTCCAAGGAAGGAGCCTCCACAACCCCTCTGGCAGCCTGTGCCAGGGCTCCCTCACCTCAACAGTGAAATAGTTTCTTCTTATGTTTAAGTGGAACTTTTTGTGTTCCAGCTTCATCCCATTACCCCTTGTCCTGTTGCTAGATACAATGGAAAAAAGGGATGTCCCAACCTCCTAACACCCTCCCTTTAGATATTTATAAATGTTAATAAGGTCTCCCCTCAGTCTCCTCTTCTCCAGGCTGAACAGCCTCGGTTCTCACAGCCTTTCCTCGTATGAAAGATGCACCAGTCCCCTGATCATCTTGGTGGCCCTGTGCTGGACTCTCTCCAGAGGTTCCTTGTCCATCTTGAGCTGGGGAGCCCAGAACTGGACACAAGACTCCAGATGAGGCCTCACCAGAGCAGAGTAGAGGGGGAGCAGAACCTCCCTTGACCTGCTGGCCACACTTTTCTTGATGCATCCCAGGATGCCATTGGCCTTCTTGGCCACGAGGGCACATTCCTGGCTCATGTTTAGTTTATTATCAATCAGGACTTTCAGGTCTCTCTCTGCAGAGCTGCTCTCCAGCAGGTCAATCTCCAGCCTGTACTGGTGCATGGAGTTGTTCCTTCTCAGATGCAGGACTCTACACTTGCCCTTATTGAACCTTATGAGGTTCCTCTCTGCCCAACTCTCAAGTCGGTCGAGATCCCACCGAATGGCAGCACAGCCTCTGGTGAATCAGCCAGTCCTCCCAGTTTGGTGTCATCGGGGAACTTGCTGAGGTTACACTCTGTCCTCTCATCCAGGTCATTGATGATATATATTGATGATGATATATTTCCCCTACTTTGTTTTTTCTTTGGTTGAAAATTTTAAGTGAAGAGAAGCTAAGGTTCTCTTGGGGAAGATAAGAAATATAAAGAATTTGAATGTACCTCAGTAATTACACTTAGAGTCACACATTACATTTGATGCCTCTCAAATACATATACTCTAACGATATATTATTGCTTGCACCCTAGGCTGTAACAGAGAGGGCTCGCTGTGTAATTGTTGCTTAACAAATTCAGCCATTTAGCTGGTGCACAAAAAATACCACAAGTGTTAGAGTTCACAGGATAAAATGAACAGTCTGCTATAAGTAGTATTTCATGTTAGAGAAAGTGCAGATGCTGCTGCAAGATGTATTATATTTCCATAATCGGTAATAGATAACAAGAATTGTTTAACAATCCATATCCTTATGTGTGCACTTACGCTATGAGCAGATCGATAAAAAAGCATTAAGCCTGGTGCCAGCTGAAGATAGTGTACCTGCAGGCTATTTAACTGCGTAACGGAAACTAAATCTGGATTTCAGTAACTCTCTTTGGGCAAATCATTATCTAGGCAATGTCTTTTCAATTTCTGTTTTAGTTTGTGGGTCATATGGAAAAGGAAAGTCAATGGACTTTCGTTTTTCTTTGTATGAAGGAAATATAACCAGTGTCTTAGTGTAAATGTGTCATAATAATGATTTAATCACTTTACCTTATAGTTATTTTCATGTCCATCTGTGAAAGGGTGGTAGGGTATACATAGATGAAAACTTCATGAGCACATTGAAGTGACTGCTAATTAAAATAAGTTTCCTGAAGTGTTTCAGACATATAATGTATTATCATGTACTCATAGAGTGAGGGGTGTGTTGCATTCTAGATACTGGTTGGGTTTCATAAATTTTACATAAGGATTTAAGTACACAGACCTATGCTGAACTGCTTGTTGAATATGAAGTCATGGACAAAATATACAATTTCAGAATAGCTCAGATTTAAAAACCTTTTAAATGTGATGACAGTGGACACTGAGTCCTCAACATGAGCTTTTTCACTCTCAAGCTGCTGTTGCTCTGTGTTATTTGGTACTGTACACATGACCTAATTAAAGCAAAGGGACAGAGAATGGTTTTTTTACCAATGAAATGTATCCTGGGCCTTTGGTCATTCTGTATATCAAATCATTACACTTAGAGTACGTTTCAATCATTTTGAGTAGGCAAAAAGAGTGTCACAGACATTCAGTGAGCTTGGTAATACAGCAAATTCTTCATAAGAACGCAGACGTTTAATGCAAGAAAATGAAGTAGCATGGTCCTTACATAGTGGGACTTTCGTACCTTATGTGGTTTGTAGTGGCTGTTTAATAGAATTTGTCTCCCCTCAAGTTGTTTCTTTCAGTGGAAGAACTCTGATTTTACTGTGATGAGGATGAATTTTGGTGCTGTCAGATTAAAAGTTGATAGCAAGTGAGAGAAAAACAATCAATCAGAAAGATGTAATTTTTTTGTATGAAATGTTTTTGCTACCTAATGATATAAAGAGGATAATACTTGATAGTGTTTGTAGTCAATTTGATGAAAATACTTAGAACAGCAGGCCACAAAGTATACATTATATGTTAGTGCTGTGGTAGAGAGTTTAAAGAAAGATGAAATTGCAAAAGAACTGGTAAAGGAGGATTGCTGAAGTATAGAAGAAACAGCAGCAAGATTGCTATTTAATCAGTAGCTTCACGGGGAAAAATCCACCAAATAAATGAAAACATTTAAAACCTGTGCAAAACCCTGTCTTCTTTGAGAAGGGTTTTAAACATTAAAAACCCATTTCAAATAATGTTTAAATTGACTTTCCAAACCAATTAGTGTTTATACCCTAGAAACTGGGATTCTAGTATGTTCTTTTTATCTAGTTTTTTAACATGATGCATTGACTTTTCCTGGCAAGGCTGCAGGGTGGGGGACTACAAATGTGGCTTCTCTGAGAAGCTGCTAGAAGCTTTCCCCCTGTCAGATAGAGCTAATGACAGACCCACCACTGGCCAAGGCCGAGCCCATCAGTGATGGCAGCAGGATCTCTGTGATAACTTATTTAAGGAGAAAAATTGCTGCACAGCAGCAGTCAAGCTACAAGATGATCCCTAAAAACTAGAGTTGAAAGAATTAAATAAGCATAAAAGTAGCTGACTTACAGAATCATTGTATTCTCTTTGCTGTCACTTTATCATCTTGGACAGTAGTAGCAATGTCAGCTTTTAAATAAGATTAAACAGAACAGTTAATCCTGTGCTTTCCTATAGAGCAAACCACTTTGCTTCAGACATTGCATTTTATTGTAGCAACTGACCTTGCTCTTTACCAAAAAAGGCAATTTGGATTTGAACACAGTTCTCCCTTATCCATTACCTTCTAGTGGATTTAATAAATTTGATGACATAAGACAAATTGCTTCTTTCCCTCCTTTCTGAAAAGTTCTGTGCCAAGTGTCTCTTGAATTATTAGAAACTTTTGGGAGCATAGATTTTCATATATCTTCAGATACCTTCAGATAGTTGGCAGTTTAGTAAAGCACCTCAATCTCCTGTCTACTTCTGAAAAGATTTGTAGAAGATACTGTGCAAAATGTTTCCTTCAATTAATTAACTCCTTCATTCTTAAACAAGAAGTCCAAAGTAATCCCCGTAATGCAACATCACTATTATCTTTCAGTTGTATCACTTCAATACCATTTGAATGCTATTGATGTCAGTAAAATTGCTTAATTTACACAGAGAGAGATGTGGTACTAGTGAAAGAACGAAATTCTATGCAATGTGTGGAGTATAATTTGCTGAATAATAAGTTCCTTTAAACAAAGGAAAAATTGTCTGTAGAATAAGATGTAATTTTGAAGTATTATGTACAGTTCCATGCTCATTTCCTCTAAATAAACAGTATTAATTGAATGATATTATAATACTAAATGGAGGCAATGTTGCCTTTTGTTCTTCCTAAAACCAAGCCTGGAGACTGAATATTGTGAAAGTTAGAGCCTAGCAAAAGATAAAACTTGGATTTATTTGGTCATTAAGATGTGTAGTAAATGAGGTATTAAATATAATTGGGATTAAAGAAAATGAGAGTAATATATGTTTCTTGTCGCACTATGGGAGGAAAGCATTTGATTTGTTCTCAGCTCCTGGTACAGTTAATAAAAATCATACTTAGTCATTAAGTAAAAGTGACATTTTTTTGACTAACCAAATATGGTGTTTCTCAGGTGTTACACATTACAGACAAACCTGATACTTTCTCAGTTATACCCATTACAATACATGAAAACAATGTGCTGTCCTTGGTATAGTTGAGAAAAACAAGTGTTTTTAGCAAAGGTTTCATTTCAAGTGTGGAGGGAAACTTCTAAGTTGCAGAAAAAGGATTCTCTTTCTCTCTTTTGAATATTTTGATTTCCTAGTACCCAAAGAAAGACACCAGATAGAAATTCACTTCAGTAACATTAAACAGAGGATGCTTGTATCCATGTTTATCACTTGAATTGCTTATTTCCAGGAGATAGAGGAGAGGCTGGTTCATTACCACTTTGAAAACACCATGTCTGATTACTTGTGTTAAATTTCAACATTTGCCATTTTGTATTTCGTAGTCCAGTGTCTCTCCAAGAGTAAATTTAATAAGTTAGCTTGCCAAATACTTTTGGGAACCAGAATTGTTGGAACTAAGAGTTTAAGTGTTTACAATATCATTGCTGTAGTTTTTAAAGAAATATTTTCAATGATACTTTGGTTCCAGAATCTTCAATTTTTAGGGGTTGGGTTGTGATCTAAGGGTTAGCTTCCTAAAGCTCATTAAGGTAGTCAGCTAGCCTGGTTTTTTTTGTGATATCTCATGTTCACTTTAAATGTTGTGTAAATATTGTTAGATAAATTGAGAATAGTAATTCATGAATGTCCTAATGATTTGATAACTACTTATAATTAGGTAACAGATAATTGGATCATTTCAGAATACTAATAGAGAAATGTATATCTGTTTTTACCTTGTATGCTCTATGTCTTCTATTTGAAGGAGGGTGAGAGGAAAGGGAAAGGAAGAAGTGGTATCTGGTTCATAAACTCTACATCTCTGTTGGAATAAGGTAGTTCTTAGTTGCGTTCTTGAATACAGTTGTTTGTCTCCATGATTGCTGTTCAGAGGTTGTTCAGTGCCCTTGAACAGTCTGAAACCTAATTTCAAGTAAAGGTTTATGATCAGTTCCTTCTTATTCCAAGAGTGTTTTTTATTTTGCCAGACACTAAGGATTTCTGGCCTTATTGCATTAATGACAAAGATCAATCTGTTCAATTTTCAGTCAGGACTGGTCATCTGCTCATGTGTCACTAAGGTAAATGACTCCTATATGATCTTAGTAACCTTTAGCTCATTTTTTCCATGTTTATTTAATCTGTCATGAACATGAGTAACAGGAGTTGAACACAGTATTCCACATGTCTTACTACTGTCTTTTTCAATGGTATTACTGCTTTCTTGGTCCTTATTTGGAACATTGTCAAGTTGATTTCAGGATTGCATTCACTTTTTTTGTAGTCATTACACTGAAGCTTTCATGATCGTCCTGTGGCTTGATTATTTCTGTGGGGTTTGTATCTTCTTTTGTTTCTTTAACACCATTTCTGATAATATTAGTTCCTCTCATAATATTAAATCAAATGCAATTCCTATTGAAATCTGATTTTGGTAGTATATAGCTAAAGTTTGTCATTTTGTGTATTAAATTAATTTATAATCCTTTTCCAGGTAGACCAATTCTATATACGACTCTTTTAGTAGCCCATCGCAATAGTGCTATGAAGTATCACTCTACCACTTTACCACTGCTGCTTTTCTGAGCAACATATTTCCTTCAGTATTTATGTTTTAATCCCAGTTACTAGTCCACTTTCTTCTGTTATCCACAGTATAGCTGATACTGCATCTGATGCTGGTAGTTCCTGTATTCTCCTGCCCCAGATCATGTGTTAGCATACATCTCAAATGTATTGCTTTGATTTCATTAATTTTCTGATCTGAATTAGGAATAAACCTCTCATTAACTATGTCTGTCTGACTACTGTTCTATCATGACTGTCTCAGACATTCAAAAGACCCTACATAACATGGTCTCATGCAGTGAATTGCATTATCTTTTATTTCATGTTCACACCTGGCACAAGAATCCTTTTTTTGACTGAGCTGCCTCTTGTTGTTTAAGAGCCTGTAAGGTGTTTTGCTTAGGCCAGTATGCCTCAGTCTCTTGAAGGTAAATAGTTGTATGATCCTCTGAACCATTCAACAAATACTCACCCTGAAAGTCTTGTGGTATGGTTGTGTAACAGTACATTTTTTAACTCATAGGTTACAAATCTGCAAACCATGCCAAAAACATACACTGTCTCTTGAGCTGTAGGGAATGAGGACTTGCTCTTAACTAAGAAGTCCAAAATTTGTATTTATATCCATGTACATAAAAATACAGCATGTCTATTTATGTGTCTATATGCTAGCATCTTCAGCTTGAAGAATACTTCATCTATGTGAGCACTGGGACAGGCTGCCCGGAGGGGTTGTATGTGGATTTCTGTGCACAAGATAAATATATATGTGTAAAACAAAACTAAAAATGGTGAAACCTTTGTATAGTCCTCTTGCCCCCCAAAAAGGTAGCATGAAATTGAATTTTTCACTGGATGAAGGTTGTCCTGAAAATACACTGATGGCCAAATATTCTCTAACTTCTGCTACTGCTGTATTTAAGCATTTTAAAATAAAACCTTTTCCAATTATTCTAAATGAAAGCTATGCTTAGTGGAACACTGAATAGGGGGAAGATTGTGAGACCCAGACAACAAAATAACCCCAGGTGTTTTGTGGTTTTTGTTGTTATAGTGTTTGTCAAGAGTTGATATTCCCCTCAAAAATTCTTGCTGCAAACTGACTTTTTTTCAATGCTGTTACATAAAGCCAGATGGAAGTCCTCCAAGCACTACAGAACTCAGTAACAATTACCTCTCACAACACAGCAGAACACACAGCACGTTTTGTCTCCAGTCTGTGCTCATCAGGTGACTTAGGTTGTTGGATGCAATGATACACTTATGTGGTCGAAGCACAACTATCATCATTCATCCTCTGTTCACAAGGAGTAATGAATTGCTTTTGGTAGATATTGAATGGCATTATGTAGTTTTAATGTTACTGCTTTCTCAGTCCTGTGTAAGGGTACTACTGAGTGTTGATTTTGATTGTTTTCTTGGCTACATATCCAATAATGCTTCTTTAATGAAAACAGCTGTTAGATCTCTTTTTAGCAATTTGTTTCTCAATGCCGTTTGTATGACTTGTGTACCACATGCACTGAACCTCATCCTGGAAGAATAGCCAAGACAATTTGACAGTTTAAACAGCATAATGCCAAAGTACCCTGAACTTCTTAAGAGGTTGGGAATGTTCAAAATATCTGAATGTGCTAAAAGCTCAAACAGAAGCCACACAATTGGTCCAAATTATCTCTGGATACCTCTCAATGCGTATAGTGGCAACTTATTACAAGCCAAGCAATGGAATTTATGAACTGGAAGTTTAATTAAGGAACAGTTCAGTAAAATAAGGATAAAGTAGAACAAGAGCCTAATAGGGGGGGATGAAGCCCTGGCACAGGCTGCCCAGGGAGGGTGTGAATGCTCCTTCTCTGGAGGTCTTCAAGACTCATCTAGCCACATTCCTGTGTGACGTGATCTAGGTGGACTTGTTTCAGCAGCAGGCTTGGACTAGATGATCTCTAAAGGTCCCTTCCAATCCCTACTATTCTATGAATATATCCGTGTTCCTGCTGAAAAATGTTTTGATCATTTTCAATGACTTTGGACTGCATGTTCAGTTGGTATGATCTTTCAATAATTATTCTAATGGAATGTAATAACAGAAATGTTTTCCATATTTTCATTGAATTTGGTCATGTAAAATCAGACACCAAAAAAAGGAAGTTTGTAACTGCACAACTGTAGCCCCACTATGAGGTTTAATTGCTGAGTTTTGACATCATCAACTCATTAATTGGTGACTACATTTTTCTAGTGAATATCTGAACTTAAACTTGGACTGTCTTCTACTGTGAGTTGGAACAGTGTTCATCTCAGACACTCAGGAAAAAAAAAATCCCCTTTTTTTCCTTCTTACACTCTGCAATGGAAATATGCTCGCATTCCTGGAATGTATGTCTTCAAATGACAGGCTCTAATCCAGACTCGGTTATATGAATAAATATTCTGTGGACTTCATCATATACTCAAATAGATTTTGTTTTCTTCTATAGATTACATTGTTTTATCTCCCTTCTAGAAAGCAGCAATAGCACTACTTCCAAAGCCTCCATGCAGTGTTTATTTCAATAGGCAAGCTACTTGCTGATGGGCCGATCCTAATAAAATTTACAAGCCTTAAATAAATGTAGCAAGCAATCAGTAGAAGTAATTCTGTTTTAGAATAATGTCTAATGCCTTAGACTGCTTTTTTAGTATACAGTTTCCTAAAAATTATGGACAGCACAGAAAAATCAACTGAATATGGTTTTGCATATACTTTTACAGTCCCTGGGGAATATTTTCTGCTGTTTATCTCTGTTGTATAATGGTAAACACATAGGTGACAAAACCCTCTATTTAGAGAGCTTCCTGCTCACATTTGACTTTCTTGATGCCAAAGCAGGAAGCTGCCTTTCCTTCTTTCTATAGACTCTTGTAAGAGCTAATTTCAGAGGAAAATGGAAACTTTATGCGTAGTTTAGATTGCAATTGGGTGGAAGAGAAAGAGGAAAACCCAAATAGTCTTTCCCTCAAAGTACCTTTTCATTTTTTAGAGGTATACTACTTTTGTTTTCCTGTTTTTCAGCTTTTAGAGCCATGTTAAAAAGCTTAAAAACATGCTGATAGGAACCTGTAGGAAAACTGTCAGTACTTAATTTTTGCTCAATATGTATTATATGTTTATATTTCCTTTGGGTGTGGGTGTCTTTTTCCAACTTAAGAACCAAATGTGTTACAAAAACAGATGTAGTGAAAATAAACAAGAGAAGTCTCATTTCCTTTGGTGAACAAAGTTCACAATTAGCTTGAGTATAACTTTGTGTGTGATGTATCATATCAAACAGTTTTGCTGACCAAAGCTTGCTTTCTTGGATTTATCACAACTGATAAAAGATCTGTGGTGTCAGACAAGAATTTAGCTACACAGAAAAGGGGGAAAGAATGGGTCAAATGTAATAACGTATTCTAGATGTTATTCCTGCCAACAATTAATGGGGAAATTCATTTTATGAAGCACTGTTTACTGACTGACATCTGGAGAACTTCTCAACTTGGATAATTTCCAGTATGTAGATTTATATACTACTATTCCTCCCTCTTTTTTTTCCCCCCTTTTCCCCTAAATATTTCACTTTTCTGATTTGTAATATTCATTTCAATTATCAATGCATGTGAATTATTCTGCTGCTGTGATTTCTTTTAGAATTCCAGGTGCATATATTCCCCATCATTCGTAGCAAACAGTATGATTGTAGAAGAAAGAGAATTTACCACTCTTAATATCAATGCTGATCTTACTACTCTCTCTATATATAAACCTTCTTTGTATGTAAAATAATGGATTACTCGTTAACACTGCAGGCCTCACTGTTCTCTATCAAGAGAATAAAGGTATGGAAGCTGTGATTTTTTTTCCTTAAATTGTAATAATATCTGATAACAACAGATGACAGGGAATCTTAATAAATCTCCTGCCATTGAAATCAAGAACAGGAAATCTTGTTTCCTTTTAGTGAGTAGCATGATGTACCTAAGGGCAAATAGACTTTTCTGACTCTTATTCAGTTGCTATCATTGTTGATGAAATGAAATATTTTGGCACCAAAAGCCATAAATTCTCAAGGCTACATAAGTTGCTGACTTTTGAGTTTTAGAATGAATGTTGTAAAAGTTCTTTTATTTCCATGCAGAAATTTAATAGATGGTCATTTACTAGGTGAATTTTCACTCATGCTGTTAGAAAACATTATAAAACCTTTAAAAATGTATGATGCCATTTTTAATAGTTCTTCTGTGCAAGAAACCTTAATTTTGTGTCCTGTATTTAAAGATTACTGTTTAATAGTGTAGATTGTATCTGAAGAATAAGAAAGAGAAATATTTAAATTGACTTGTAAAGCAGTGGTTTCCATTTCACCGAATCTCATAGTTTACATTTCAGTCACAATTTGCAAATGGAAACAGAAGTATTAGTTTACAGGTATTTATTTTCATTTAGAGTGTAGGTACAGTTATATTCAATGCATGTCAGACATTGCCCCAGTGTTACAGTATTTTAACATGAAGACATTTTTCTCATTTCCCATATTTCCCATTTGCTTCTTCAGTTTCATAGCAGGTACTCTAAATAGCTGAAGCTACTGAAGTTGTAAGTCTGCACATCACTGACGTATTCACTCCTGATCCTCCTCTCTAACTGGAAAAAAGTTATTTGCTCTGAATCAAATGTAACCCCTACATGGTGGCTTATTCTGTTAGAATGTATCTGGAGCGTAGTAGCGTGTGTCTTTCTTAGCAACAAAGGATACTGTAATGGTTCTTGAGCTGGTAGGAATGCATGTTTTCACAGGATTCCCTGGAGCTGCTATGCTTTACCCAACCAGGCAAAGTGCAGGTATATTTCTGCAGGGCAATCCTGCATTGCTATGCTGGTGTGTCTGAAACTGCTGGGGAAACTGCAGCTCTCCTGCTTGGGGATGCAAACTTCTTCCTAACGACTGGTTTAGCTATTTAGTTTATAAGGAGAGAATAGCCTGTGGGGCTGCAAATTGGATACACCAGTTAGAACATTTCTTCTCAAAATAGAACAACTGTGACAGAGGTGAAAACTCTGTCCTTTCCACTGAGGGGCTGATGTGCTGTTTATAAACATGTGCTTTCAGAACACAATAAGTACATGGTGTTTTTTTTTTTTGCATGGTAGTTGTGATCCTGGGAGGGCTCTGAGAGAGATGCAGCTCAGCTGTGTACTATGATATATTGCTGGCAATTCACTTACTGTAAGGCCATGTTTTTGGTATGCGACAGTGACATACCCTCCAAAGGCCTGAGCACATCTGTTTCAAAATTTATTTCAAGCTATTCTACTGCAAGCTCTTGCAGCTATCTTCAAGACAGAGATCTACTACTAGATTGTCCCTCCTCATATTTTAAACATAGGCCATTAAAAACGTTCTCTCATGAACTACTAGGAAAGCAATATTGCAAAATACAAAGAATCTATGATGCCATCCATCCTAAGATCACTTATGAGTAAGGCATTGCAGTGTGTTACTAGACTGTGAAAGTGTCCCTGTGTTTCCATGTCTCTAGCTCTAAGTAATAAAAATTTTTGATAGCCCATTCCAAAAATATTGTCATATGTCATTCTCTGCGGCAAGCTAACAATTTATTGACTTAATAAAATTGTGTCGTTCACATTTAATTACTTCTATTACAAAACTCTCTCAGTAATCTGATCTTTAAAACAAATCAAGTTATTTCTGTCTTCTTTGGGGAACCAGTTTTACATACTCTGTGGTCTTAATGCATTTGAACTTTTTTCAAATCCGCATTAGTAGTAAAGAGAAGTCATTAAGCCATAATCAGCCTTCTAAACAACAGTAATAGTTTAGCAAACATTTCTGTGGCATGAAAGTAAAAACAGTTCCAGTTTTATATGTTCCCGTCAGCTAATTTATCACCTCTTTTCCTTAATTATGCACCAGTGGATTTGTTTTGTTACATAAACACCGCATTAAGGTTCTTCCATTTTCAACTAGGTGGCTGTGCTACAATCCCAGAGTCTGATTTAGAGGAAAGAACGGCTATACCGGGCTCTGCAGCAGCGCTTCCCAGTCGCGGGCAGATTGCAAAGCAGAAATCCCAGCCTGGTAAGAAAAGGAAAATGATTGTTGTTTTACTTATAGGTATGCAGCTTGTCTTTTCAGAATGCCTGTGGACATATGAAACAAGGGACATATATCTCAGGCTTTGTTAGCGTCATATTCAATTTCTCTTGCAATTATAGTACAATGTGTAGGATTCTGAGTTCTTTCAGGCTCTTCTAGTTAATCTGTAGAGATCGATCCTGGAATTAAATAACCACAGTTGAAAGTTTTTGTGATACATTATACTTGAATGAAGTTCAGATTTAATTCATGATCCCTTCCACAGAGGCAGAATAAAACTGAGGATAGTTTGATGTAATAAAGGCTTTTTTTTCCACAGTATGATGGTTAGACTTCGTGCCAGCTGATTAAAAATATGGTCATTACTTATCTTTTGTGGGGAGACTTACTAGAATTTCAGAAAAATATTATTGGATATAATAAAATGAAATTATACTGGCTATAAAATACACTGCATACAGTGATGACACATTTTCTGGAAAGACTTCGTGCTGCCGGGAACTGTGATACAGTGTTAATATATTTTAAAAGCAACCCTGTGAAGTAGTGCATTGCAGTTTAATAAAGTGTCTGCTGAGCTCTTGGGCTTTGACTGCAGCTATTTCCCATTTTGTTTACTAAGTTATACCTTCACTCCTCTTTTCTCTCCATTGTCTGATTTATTTTTTCCTGTCATGTTTATTTTTAAATGTATCATAATGTTGCTTATGAACACAGCGTGTTGGTTATAGGTGGGTGCTGAAGTTAAGAGCAGCAGCTTAGAGATTGCAACCAAGAATAGTCAGAAATAGAAAATTCTTGCTCATTTGCAAAAAACTGTCAATTATGTGTTCAAAATGCATTCAGATGCTTGTTTGCCTATCTAACTGCTGCAGGAACAGGCAAGGAGTTGGAATATATAGTTCATTGCAATAGCAGAATTCACATTAGCAATGGGAAGGATATCTAATATAGCAATGTATAGTAATGCCACCACATAACTCCAAAATGAGTATCCACTTGCAAAAACAACCTGGAAAAACACTGAGAGCCTAGAGTTCTGCCTTTTTTCTAAAGTGCTAATTACTTGCAATTCTCGTGGACTTCAGATCATAAGAAAGGAAGCTGTCAAATTTGACATACGTATAGTTTAACCTTTGTTATCGGGGTGTATCAGGTACCCTCCTGGTGTTAGAAAAGTATATCATATCTCTGGTGAAGGGTACAATCCTGATAAAATTCCAACTTCAGACAACTAGACCAATAAATCAAAAACATATGGTAGGCAATCCCTCTTCATTGTCTGATGATTTAGGCTCATATTTCTACTTCAGTAGATAGTGTTCTGCCATGTTTAAATAACTTGATTCCTGAAAAGTGTAGAAGTACATTCATGACATCCTGAAGCAGCAGCATGAGGACCTTGTGTCCTACTGTAAGTCTTAGACCACAATAAGCACTGAGACTTATATCACATAGCTGGCAGTTGTTGCTTTGGAACACTAAAGGGCATGCTGAAAACAGTCTTTAGGTTTACAGCCATGTGTTACACCCATGAATTTAATTAATCTACAGTAAGAATTGACTGCCATCTGCCAGTTAGTACTGCAATATAGACAGCATCTAGAGTATCTGCCACTGAGCTGTCTGGAAATTCTAATTACTACAACATAAGAGCCAAGGGAGCTACTTGAACACTAGGCATGAAATCACAGCATTGCGATGTTTTTCTGTATGTGATTTTTTGGCTTGAGTTCTTGCCTAGGCCCCAGAGACTGCAGCAAGACAACTGTGATTAGAAGGAGTCCTAAGTGAATATTTGTTGTCTTATGTACCTTTTAAAATGAGTTTGCATTTAATGTAATTATGTCCAGTCACTAAGAGGAAAAAAGGAACAGTGTTTTTTTTTCTTGACATAGAATCATAGAACGGTAGAGATTAGAAGGGACCTTCAGAGAATCATCTAGTCCAACCTCCCTGCAGAAGCAGGTTGCATAGAAACATGTCCAGGTGGGTCTTGTAGACCTCCAAGGAAGGAGACTCCACAACTCCTCTGGGCAGCCTGTGCCAGGGCTCCCTCACTCTCACAGTGGAATAGTTTTTTCTTATATTTAACTTTTTGTGTTCCAGCTTCATCCCATTACCCCTTGTCCTCTTGCTAGCTAGTATAGAAAAAGGGATGTCCCAATATCTGTTTCCTGAAGGAATTTAAGAAAGACTTTTATGAGAAGTTGAGAGAATTCGTTTTCTTCTTGTAGATGACTTCTGTTAGTCATATCTATAGCTCCAGAGGTATTTTAATGATAGTGCAAAATTATACTGAATTTAGAGAAATTTCTGTATTTAGTTAATATTTTTCATTGAGCTGTATCAGCTGAACAAATATTCCATGCCTAAGCCTTTTTTACCCAAAAATCCCCACGGTTTAATGATTGAGGTTTAAGTAGTTAAAAATAGTTTGAGGTTGCAACACCAAATAGCTCAGAACTGAAGAGGAAAAACAGGGTCTCTTCAGCTGTAATTGACTGATATCCTCATGTAGGAAACATAAAGAGAAACATCTAGAAACACTCACAGAGGAAGATGGAAATGAAAGGACTAAAGTGAACTGATCCACTTAAACTATTTGAAAGGATTCTGTAGGTGACAGGGAACTTTAGTTTAATGTGAGATCCTGCCATCCATCGAAACAGAGTGAGAAGTGTAGCTGTGTACTTGCTCCATCTGGTGCTGGACCAAATCTTAGCAACGGGCTTTTGTACAGGTTAAATTCTACTAGTTGTTATATACACTATAGTGAAAAAACCAGTAGTGATGTTACCTTAGTGGGAACACATGCATTTCTACATCAGAACAAAAGGTAAACTCTGGTTTCTCCCACTGATATGGTGTACTGGATTAGGATGAAACTCAAGTAGTTCTCAAAAGTAAAATTTTAGACATAGAGAAACAAAGCAGAACCACATGCTATTCCTACAGAAAAGAAGTGTAAGACCTGAATTGCCTCTCAGCAGGAAGCAGTGGGAGTTCCTCACTGAGAATGGAGGAAACAAGTCCTCTCAGAGGTAGACTGTACTGGGACACTCTTGCTCATAGTGAAATTATTTATGTGTATACATTTGTTGAAGAGAAGTGGTATTGAGAAGGTTGGAACATAGAGAAATGATGACTGGAGGAGAAAGCCTCAAGAGCAAGAGAAGACTTGGATTCTGTGCCAGACTCTGAACATCCTGTGATTAGGTCTACATTCACAGAATCACCTTAAATGTGTTGTATAAGCTATGCAAAGAATTGTGAGGGAAATGAGGGAGACTAGGACCTCGAAGACTGCTGTTCTATGAGAAAGTATGCTGTAGGATAGCATCCTCTCACAGACTTGCAAGTTCTCATACAAAATACTATGTTGAGACTTTCCAGGCAACTGCATGTCAATGAGGCTTTTGTCTTGATTTGGAATGCTTCCTTAGGACAGCAGAAAATGACATCTAGTAGTCATGCTGCAAGTCTGTGCAAGAAGAGAATGAATGGTTCTGGCCCAATGAGAATCTCTTTAAAAGGAGAATTAATGGTTACATGATGTTTTCTTTTTATTGCTGAAATAGTTCACACAGATTTTTTTTCTAAGTAAATAATAGGAAGAAGTTTATGATATTTAGAAATTAATAATACTATTGGAGTTGTAGGAGTAACTTCTTGCCAACAGCTTTTCTCTGAGTAGGTACAAAACTGTGCTCCCTTGAACATTCTCTATCCCAGTGAATCGAAAAGAATTCTTCCTGCTTAAGTCCTCAAGGCACCAAGTCTGTGCATTGCATTTGGAAGAGTAATATTAGCTTGATAAATCTATTCTTGCTAACTTTGATCTTGGTGTCTTGGTTAGTGAGGACAGAGCAGCATGATTTCATGGTGAGCTGTGCAAGTCTGGTAAGGAGTTGGAGTGTAATTTGAAGTTGAGTCCAGTTTGAAGTCTCTTTTACATCCTTACTTTTTTATGAACTCACAGATATCACAAAGCAGATATTTTGAGCTCTACTATAGTCAAAAGTACTCACAAGCAGACTTTCATTTAAGTCCTCTGGACTTGTTTCTTTCTTTGTTATGCTCTTCCTGCTGTCTTCCATTTTCTTCTTTACAAGTTTCAAATTTTTTACTAGAGTCACAGCCTTAGTGATTTGATTTCAAGGAGAAGTTTTCATATGTTAAAAAAGGTAACAATTAACAAGTTGCAGAACTCTACTTCTCAAGTTCCCCCTTGTACTTAAATATTTCTGAATGAATGAATTGAAAGTTTTATTTGTAGCAAGTAAGATCAAGGAAGTTCTTGTACGTGCTGGCTTTTTAGAGACGTATCTAAGGGATAGGGTGAAAAACCATAGAACAACTTTCCTCTGAACAATTAAACTCTGCTGGTGATGAGCTTTAGGGTAAAATAACATATGTCTGTATCAGAAATATAGTATTCTGTATTCCTCCTACGCTACTTGCTATGAAAGAGTTCCCAAGCTGTATTTTTTTAACGAGTATTCCTACTGTGTATTTTAGACTGAAAGGACCTAGTTGCTCTTTTATGAGTAAAGAGTTTTATGCTGGTAAATCAAAAGTAATTCCACAAAGCTGATGGAAAACTGGATGAAAAGTTATTATGAATCAAAGAATGATCGGGCTGAAAAATGGATCTTGGGATTTTGTGGAGGTTTTTTTTGTTTCTTGGTTGGGTTTTTTTGTGGAGCAACAGTGCTGATTATTTTGTAGTTTGCATACTACAGGGTTTTACAACGCTGGGAGTCAGCTTTGCAAGTGGCATGTCATGCAGCTATTGGAATTTTAACAACTTGTAGTACTTGATTTTCCTGGCAGAATTTTTCACCTAAATCCCATAAATCTACCCTGTAAATGATCTATCTAAACAAAAAAAGAGTCTTAAATATTTAAGAGAAATGTTTGCCTGACTTTGCCATGATACTTCAGAATAATCATTGTCTCTACTTGAGAGAGCAACAGAGAAGATGCCTTAATGTTTTCATTTATTGTTTAAATACAAATATTTGTAAGAAGTTGTTAGTGAGACCAAATGCTTGGCATATGCACTGGCTACTGTGCTGCCACTGTTTCTGTACTTTTCTGTCATGCAAATATTTAGATGATTTAAAGATTAAATTTCAGAGCTCATCTTGAATGATTATATTTAGTAAACTAAATTAAACTTTCATAGTTCAATGCTCAAAGCATTTAAGACCACAACCTGTCTAAGCATATATATTTATGTATTTGAATAGATTTAACTGTCTTGAATTTGAAGCATCTGGCTTATTACTTTCAACTAAGTACACCGACAGCTATACATAAATGTCCATGAGGCTGAACTATAACATCCAGTAAAACAAGACATTCTGGGCCAAAATTTCAAAATACCCTCCAAAGCTGCATGCAGACATTGCACAAGCTGCCCATCTTTTCCTATAGGTTTCATGTGTATATTTTATTTGCCATACTACAGCATTGGGTGGCAGTGTTCATGTGGATGTTGTGGGTGTCATTTAAGAGGACTTTTCAACTTTACTGTTTCGATCAAAGATTGCCATTATTATTATTTCACTTGTGTAAACAACTCCTGTTAGTAAGCAAGATAGCTACTATTTTTCTTTAAAGGGACTAGTGACAGTAAAATTTAGCTGTGTTTAATTTTTCTTATGAGTCATAATTTACATGAACACACAACTGTGTGAAACAGCCATCTATAAAGCAGGTCATCACAAAGTGATGTAATCTAAGATGAAGTTTTGCAATTGTGTTTCATTCATTTGATTTTTGGAAAGGAATATTCTTAAACACTTTGACTTTGTACAAACAGATAGTAAAGAGCTTTTGGATATAAATGGTTACCAGTTATGCAGAGTCTTTTTATTTTAGTACTATGCTGTTCTTTTACCTTCACAAATGAGCATAGATTTCTGTGAATTTGTTACTAAAGGTGTTTAAATATACTGCAAAAACTTTAAAACAGGTTTGTGAGATTTCTAATTGCTCTAGATGAGCCATGTATTATTTACATGTTGAACTAATAAGTGCACTGAATTTCCAACATACGCAAGATAGATACAAGTGGTCTTACTACAGTTATTGTCATTATTGTTTGCTACACTGGTGATCATTTGGATACTGATATTCTTGGCAGTTACAGTGAAAGTATTTTCTGTGTACACAGCCAAGCTATTAAAGTTTTCAGGTTAGTATAATAGGAAAGAAATCAATCCTAATGCTGTGTTGTTGATTAGATAAAATAAAAGGGAAATGTATAAATTAAGCTAAATATCATTTTGGAAAAATGTACGTGCTGTCTGGAGTAGGATTTCATGCCTGTAATTGAACTTTCAAAACAATCAGTTGAATGAATCAGTGTTGTTGCCAACCCAGAGTTTTCAACTGTCCGTGACCACAGTTTTGAACCTGAAATTCTATCTGAAGTTTGATCACTACACTGATGGCAAAAGTAAGAATAAAAAGTCTGATTTCAGACCTACTTTTTGAAAATCATTGAAGGACCAATTAACAAGGCTCATCTGAGGAGAGAAATGTGTCTCTGACAGTTTGAGTTCAGTTTCAAGGATTTTGACAGGTGGGTTGCAACACACTATTTTGTTCTTGAGCCAGCAAAGAGTCTTGAATTAGAACAAATCTGTCAAAAATGCTGAAACCTGTGATGGCCTCAGGTAAGTGAAAGCTCCTTCAAGACTTAACATTATTAGTAGCTCACATATTTCCCACTAATATATTGTGATAGTGTGAGACTAGATCTGTATCTTTTTCTGGACATTGCTGTGTAATAGGAAAGGTACCAGGAGCCTGCAGCTGCACCTACCTAATACTTCAAAATTGCTAAGCTAATTGTTTCCACAAGAAAAGGTGCAAAGAAAATCACTGGACTACAAAAAGCCTATTTTTCTGGAGAGAGTTGAAAAGATTTATGGAGGTTTTCTTTTCCACAGAGTCTGTTTTTCTAAAGAGCAGTACAGCTTAAGAGATTAATGTGAGAATTCCTTCATTAAGTCAATACCAAATGAAGTACAGTTTCTCTTTTAGCAGGAGCTTGTATATACATCTCCTGTGAAATGTAACACAAGAACACAGCAAGTCTGATTTATGTTCCAATATTTGCAAATTCAAGTATATTATGTGTGTTACGCACCGTAGTGGGTAAAGAGATCAATCTCGATGAGTTTACTCCATACCAAAGGTTGTGGTATTGTTTTACAAAATGTCTCCTTTCAAAGGTTAAAAAAGTCTCTGACTAATGCCAGTTTGTTTCCTGACTGTCAATAAAACAAAGAACTGAGAAGTACCTCAGAAATTGTCTCAGAAATTTCTGAGATCACAGAAAAGAGGTATGAAGTGGTGTAGAGAGCCTAAACCTTTGTCATCAAATTCAATGTTTCTCATGGAAAATATTTGTTTGTTTAAAGCACTTTTAGGATTTGAGAGTTCAAAGGCACTCTGCTGCAACTTTAGCAGTTTCTTTCTAATAATTTTAAGGGATAAGTAAAGAGCAATACAAGGCATAAAGTAGTCATGGCCACAGCCAATGCTTTTTATAATCTTTGAGAAAGCCTACTTTTATTTTTATCGGGTCCTGAACACGAGGTTGAGAGGAAAGGGCATGCTAAATATGGAACAAAACAAATCAAAGCTAAACGCATTGTTAAGAATACCAAATAGGTCTTGTATGCAAAAAAAGGGAACTATAGCACAGAGCAAGGAATAAAAACCCAAAAGTTTGAAAGTTTTTTATGTGAATAGATGTTTTTCATATTTCCTTGCCAGTTATCTTGCATAACTATGAGCTTAAGAGAAGTAGATGATTGTCTGTCACTAGGATCCATTCTCTTATCCTCACTTGGTAAAGATGAGCAGGACAGAAACTAGTTTGACTTTTCTGGGTTTTGCTACTGCTTTTCATCTGTGATGCTGAAGGTTGATGCTCTTGTTTTCCTTACTAGGGTTTGTAAAATTTCTTGTGTTGTTTCCTCACACTAGTAATTTTCTTCATCATATCAAGTGTTGCCATCTTAAAGTACAGACTGCAAATGTGCCCAGCACTTGGCTGCTGGTAGATATCAACTGGTGTCTATTGTTTTCTCTACCTCCATAGTGAAATTTTGTCACTGAATACTCAGTAAAACTTGTTTCTCAAAATATATATTTTCCTAACTAATGTTTTACCATTTGCCAGTTCTTCTACACAGCTTTATGTACCCTTTTTTTAGTGTAACAGGGAAGTCATCATTTTGTTCAGAACGTGGGTAGCTTTGAATTTCATATGTTTGGATTAGTGTATTATTCCTGGCTTCACTTGTTTTGTTTGATCTTTATTCATTAGTGAGATAGTGCTCAGATATCTGTGCCACTTTCTTGATGTTACAGACTTATGTCTATAAAATTTACTTTCCACTATGGATTCTTTATGTGCATTTGTGTTAGATGTTAATGGCTCCTTTGCCTTCTTGGCAGTCTTTGAGAAGTAAGAAAAAATAATGCTGTTCTGTTTTTATTTAAGATACTTATTTCAGGCATTATTTAAATAAAAGAGAAATTTATCAAAACATTATTTGAATACCCACTCAGCTTTCCAAGCCAAGGAGGATTTAGAGGCTGTCTGGTGTATTATTGAGTCCAGGTCAGTTGTTCATGGCCCTGGACAACAAGGTTGGCAGGCAGAGGAGAATACAGACATTTTTGGATTCTACCATCCATCTTTATGTAAGAGATAATTAAAAGGAAGATGTTCAATAGTTAACAACAGAGCTAAGCTGAAAACTACAACTACAAATTTTAAGAAATCCCCAAAACTCATTGAGCACCCCAAAGAAGCGTTTTTTCTAATGCAGAAACTTGGGATTGGAATTGCAGGGTTTAGACTCCATATAAAAGTCAGATTAAACATAATAAAGGTTACTTCTGTCCTCAAACTTTCTCAGAATTTTAAAGTTAATACAAATGTAATTGTTTGATATATCAGATGAGTATTAGTTAAATCCAGGATAAGACTGTAAAATACTTTTCCAGGTCTTTTTTTCCAGGGTATGTGAAATGCCAAGACTCACTTTATAGCTTGTCAACGTTGGCCACCAAAGGGAGATTAGCTCTGGGTCTTTAGGAACTGTTTTCTGGAAAAAAATGACATTGTGGAGGTGTTAGAGGTTATTTTCCAAAATATCTTCTTTTAGAAGTAATTTTAGTGTCTTGTGCCCCTTTCTCCCCTCCCAGTTCCAGAAGGCAGCCATCCATGTTATGAGCTAATGGCTTAAACTTTCTTTAGAAAAAAGACTGTTCTTTGAGATAGAAGATTGCATGAAATCACCTGAAGCTCCTACCATCAATTTTATCTCTGAGGACTGACTCTGCAACCACTTGAAAAATAAGGGATTTGAATGGAAACATTGACTGTTGTTTAAAAGAACTGCTGACATGCCTGAAATGAGGGAGCACATTCCCACATGCTCTTTGGAGAGTGTTACTGGAATTGCTAATAGGTTTTCCATGTCATTTAGTGGAAATTATCAGTGCCATTATAAGCCATTTTTTAGCATTGCTAGAGCTTTGAATTATCAAGGAATGGACATTGTTATTAATGTGGATGATGCGTGATGCCACAGCTTATCTTCTTGGTTAAATAATATTCTGACTGGTACTGAAGTGTTTCCAGAGTTAGGTTCAGCAACTTTTAATTATTAGAATGAAGTACTTGGAATGTTACTTCACCGTCAAGAGTCTACAACTCAGAGGTTTTGCTGTAGAGGCAGTGTGATTTCCATGTTTGTACAGGTAGGTGATAGTCTAATGTTAGGGCTGACATGAAGAGGTTTGAACCCCTGAACCCAAAGAGTCTATTGTGGTTCAAAAGTTATTTTCACTTAGGTATGCTGGAGCAGTATGTGTTTCGGTTGTGCTGGATGTAGCTCTTAAACCTGGTCGTTTAAATATGAATGTTACTGTGCATTTTTACATGTGTATGCAGTAGTGTTAAGAGCTGCTCCAGTTTTTTGAATGCTTGGTGACACAATTCCCCAGTGTGAACATGTGCCTAATACAGAGAAGACCACATTCTGCTTTTAGTTAGTAATGTCTTTTGGGGCCCCACCTCTGCATGCTGTCACAACGATAATAGCTGATGGTCTGTCACAAACTTCTTGGTCTTTGACTTGGTTCTAATTGCCTGTGCATGTGAGATGCAGCACATGTGTCCATGTTGTCCCTAGTGCTTGAATGTATTCTAACATATTTCTAACTTCAGTGGAGAATTAACATTTAGTAGTTGACAACTCTTCAAGTTTGATAAGTTAATATAGATAAGTTAATATAGATCTGATGTTTTCTCATCAAAGGACACATCAGTTAAAATAACAGAATTAAAGTTATGCTTTAACAACTGTTTCAAGTTCACCACATTGTGTGAGATTAGTTGGATGACTTCATTGAAGAATTGTTTATATCAAACAAAAAAAACCATGGGACCAGCCAATATCAGAGTTTAGGAACACTTCTACCAAAGAGTCGAGCAACATCAAAACAGTAGCCCTTGTTAATGAAATCAACACAGAATCACAGAATGGTAGGGAGTGGAAGAAACCTCTAAAGATCATCTAGTCCAACCCCCTGATAAAACAGGTTCCTCTCAATGAGGTCACTCAGGAATGTGTCTAGGTGGGTTTTGAAAACCTCCAGAGAAGGAACCTCCACACCTTCCCTGGGCATCCTGTGACCTCCCCCTTACAGTAAGTAGTTTTTCCTTGTGTTACGTAATAAAAACATCAAAATAATATCAAGAAGATATGGCTGAGTGAAAATGAATGGTTTGAATAACTCAACTTCATTATTATAGCTTTATTCAGTGAGATGCAGTGCTTATTACTTACCCTGAGGTAAGTAGTAATCTTGTCAGCCTCATCAAATATTTATCACCCAACACTGCTAAGCACATTCTAATTCTGAGATACTTTGTATTGCTGTATGCCACAGCCTATCCCCTTATCTTTTTCACCTGTTACAGTGATTGCATCTTCTTTGTTTGAGGTGTCACCCTCACAGGCTTTGTATTAAGCTTACTGCAGGGTTTCCAAAGTAGCATGTGAGTTTGAAGTAGAAATGAATGAAAAACAGTGTAACTGCTGAATATTTTAATAGCTACTGGAACATATAACCAGAAAACTCATTCTGCACAAAGCAGTGCTGGTGTGTCTTACCACCCTCTGTTATTGCAAGAGTAAATCTATATCTATGCATCAAGGTTAGTAAGCAGTATGCCAGTGCATAAACCTCATCAAGTTGAGGTCTTTAGTAACATACAATGGATGCAAAACCGGTTTATATTTCCTATCATGGACTTGATTTCAAAGTTTGGTTCTGTTTCAGGGAGAAGAAATAGAAAGATATTCTGAAATGTTTAGCAGCATCAGATGTGTTACCTAGAGTGATGCTACAACTAAGTCTCTTTCCTTTCCTGCTACACTGAAAACAAATGTACCAAGTCACTTACTGATAGGTGATAAAAGCCCGTTTGCTTTCATTAGTGGTGTGTTATTTACATCCCTTGTTACCTCACAGAACAAGGTGAAGTACAACTGAAACCCTGTACTAATTTAGCTTGTTACATTTCTTAAACAGAGTAAAAAATGTTATGATAGCAGTTCAGATTTATTCAGATTTATTTTTAGCTCTATGTATAGCTCACATCTAGCAAATAAGATACTCTTACTTAGTCAAATCAGAACTCTTTATTTATCTTTAAAATTTCTCCATAAAGATTACCTTTCCCTTCATGTTAATAATGAATGGAGTTTGTGATTTTTTTTCTTTGCATTTTGACTTAGATGTCATCTGTCTTCAAGTCTAGTACCCTGAGAATCATGGATAGAGTGATGGGCTGTGTAACTCTGTGCAATACCTCAGCTTTGTAGTAGTAACTTGTCTTTTGATGTGATCTCTGCTCCTGTTCAAGAAAACCCTAAATGTGAATGGAATTAAAAGTACCAAAATTATATGCAGTTAGACAGAGTTAGAGGTCTTGTGTGGCTCTGTTTGTCAAGAAAATTTTCTTCTTTTGTCACTTTATTTTGGTATGTTTAATGTTCCAACAAATGTTAGGGTTTAGGGGTTTTTTTTAATATGAGTACTAGCAGCTTACCATGTTGAGATTGGCAACTGCTGTCATTGCAGATGGAAAAGAGGAAAAAGCAGCAAGGTAAGAACAGGGGATAGAAGAGCATAGAGTAGAAAATGAGAAAAAATAGAGAATACACTAAATGGGTATTAGTTCTCTCCCTTATATATCCAGCAAAACTTCTGATTGTGCAAATCATGATTAAAAACATGTGCTGGACTGCATTGCTTCAAGCACTAAGCAAAGAGTCACTGCACTGTTCTCAGTGCATGGTACAAGATGTGCTGAAGATAACTTTTGCCCAGCTAGCCTGCTAGCAATACCTAAGTTAGTGAATTTAAAACTAGACTTGTGGTATCTGAATGAACAATGACCTAAATCAGGGCAGTTGCCATGGCTTTATCTTTTCTTCCTCTTAGCTACCACGTATTTTTCCACTTGCTGGTGCCAGCAGTACTGTTTGTATGACCAGGTGGTAAAGCGGCTTCAGGGAACTGAGCTGGTTGCAACCTTGCCCCAAATGTGGTTAAAGCTGATTTTTTTACCTTAGTCTTTATCCATTACAGTTAAACCATTAAAAGAAAAGGTTACAATTTTATGCAGGTCACTGAGTTCTAACTGGGTCTACAGGTACAAACCTTCTCATTCTGCAGTAGAGGAGCTTGGTATGTGCATCGGGATGCATGGAGGAGAACACAACTATCTGTTTTGTCAGCAGACTGTAGATAGATTAAATTAAGCATAACATCAAGTTGTGCCCTAGCTTTTGACTCAACTTCCTGAACCATTCACCATGTAATTGCAGGAGCATGAGTGCTAGTTCAAGGAAGAAGGAGGTAACAAAAAGACATGACTTTTCCAGCTTACTTTAGGTTACGCTGCCACATGACTCACAACGACAGTACCTGAAGCACTGAGAACTCAGGATTTAAAACTGTGTGCTATGCCTTATTAAGTAGAATGATAAAATTGTTCTGAGTTCCATTACTTAATGAACCAGTGCCTGAAGTATCAGTTTATTTTTATGCCATGAAACGTGGTTTGTGTATGATGGGGAACGTCTTCAATCTTGTGTTCACAGTCCATTGTGCCAGAGTGTATTTATGCTTTTTCCTGGCAATTTTCTCACAGCTTAGAAATTGTGGACACAGGATATTATCCAAAAAAGTTCTTAAGCACATATACACTTCTAAGTATTTGTAGTCTCACAGGACTTAGGAGTACAGTAGGCGAAGTGAAAATGCCCTCTGGTCTTTCTGTATCAACTGTATTTGGTCTTTCTTGGAGTAAATGCCTGAAAAGTGTCATATTAGGACAGCTGCTTCTGCTGTCCTTCTTAGCATTTTGTTGGTTTCGTCAAATGGAGAATAGGTCAAGACTTCATCATGAGCGTGAAGCTAAGCCAACACATAAATATCCTGGAGCAGCAGTTTTAACATTTTGGAATATTTATCACTAACGGCTAAACTTTAGGATAATAAACTGTTCATGGACTGCGTTAGTTTTTCTCTAAAATATAATTTTTATTGTGGCTGAATTCCAGACATCTGAGCATAGACTAGAAATCGGTCTGGAATTGGTGTAAAATGAAGTTACTCTTCTTTCTTTTCTTTTCTAACCAGTGTTAATGGCTATTGGTAGTTATGAAGGCAAAGAGACGAGGACTTCTGGATTTCCTGTCCTGGTATCAAGAACAGTCATAGGTAGCACTTAAGTTATTCTGCTACATATAGAGAAAGGTACTTGAAATTAATGAAAGATTTTATTAATTTGTTTAGGGATTAGAGTGTGTTTTCCCCCAATCTGAATGTTGCCTTAACTGTATTTACTACCTAATTGTTCCTTCTGTTAAATTCAGGGTAATTTCTACAGCAGTTTAGGGGTTTTTTTCCCCAAAAAAGTTGTTTGATCTCTAAAATAAATGTTATTTCATTTCTTCTCAAAGTAGGCGTCTTTCATGATTTACTTGCTGAGTGCCCTGTATTTCTGGGAGAGATAATCCATAAAGGCTTTTTGTTGTGGTTTGTTTGGTTTTTTTGGTATTTTTAGTGTTCTGTTTTTTTTAGAAAGAAACCTGATTGCTAGCCATTTGATTGCCACCATACCAGCTTTGAGGGTCTGCCTTCTCTTCCTTAAATCATCAATAGTAAAATATACTGCTGACTCTCTGAAAGCAGGTGTTTCAAGTGTGCTTGCTCACCATTTTCTGCTATCACAGAAAAATAAGAGTTGACTTTGAGTCCTTGAGATAAGTTTTTGGAGCTATTTTAAAATAGGTCTTTATGATTTTGCCAGATATTTATTGTTGTTCTCATTGCAGAACCATGGTGATGTGCTTTGTTCTAAAATGTCACAAAGAAAATCTGTTTTTATAGCGAATGAGATGGGTTTTTAAATCTGCAATGTACATTAAGTAGCACATGTTGCCTGATTTTGTCATAAGTAACAGTTTTTGGGGAGGCTGTTCTTGGCAGGCACTGCTTGAAGTAGAATTAACAGGCCCGTGATGAGAGAGATCCCAATAGACCTGCTAACTTTGTATAGATACATAAAATAACCACAAAACTTTCCATAGGAATCTCTGGATAGACATGGTACATTCCCTTGTTTTGTTCACTTCTCTTCTCCCAGAAAACTATCTACCTGTCACTCGTATCTGTTCACATCCATTTGTGCTGCATCTCTTTCCACCTGCCATTCCTGTAGAAACTGGTGTCAATAGTTTTGAGTTGTTCTGGCAAGAGACAAATTGTCTCATATTGAGTTGAATTTAAGAAATTTGTAAATGTTTGCTTTGCTTTCCAGTGCAGATTTATGACCAATAGTAAAGGGAATACCTTAGTAATTGATTTACCTTTTCCTGAAGGAAGATAAGAATTCTGATACTGGACCAATGATAAGCAAACTCATTTTTAAGTTGTTTGTTAGGTTCTTTTGATGAAAATATAGGCACTGGAAAGGCAGTTGTGGCATAAGCTCAAATATTTCTTCTTACTGAACTTATTTTGGGCATATTAATTTAATTTAAGGGTAGTATCAGTTCACATATTATCGACCTAATCTGTTAGAATTGGAAAGAAGCAGACTTTTGCCTTTTCCAAAGATCAACTTTACCAGATCCCCTAGCATTTTAAAAGAAAAAGGGAAGACAATTTTCTGTTGTCTTCAGTGTATCCAAAGGTCAGAGTTTTTTTCCATTGACCTCCCTGTTAAGGATACAGAAAGTAGATGGCATAATATTTCCTTACATTGTTTTGAATATTACTGTTGGTTACTGTACATTAACAGAGTAAATACATATGTATTCAAGATTATTGATAGTACTGATAGGCTTTCTTTTGCATTATACACACTTAGCATCAGGCATAAAGACCCATATTTTGATTGCTTGTTTCAGGTCCCTAAAAGTATTTCAGTAGCTGAAAACATGAGTGTGTGTTTCAAGCTTGATCATTCATTCCACCTATATTAGAAGCTGAAGTTTTTGGATGTTGGTGAAGGCAGCAGATTCTTCTAAAGAATTAACTGAAGGACTAGTGCAAACACCCATATCTTTCAGCGAGTTGTTTTTGGCCTTACCCTGATGTTTGCATATGGTAACTGAGCGTTTCTGCATGCCTTACAGAGAGCCATATGATATTGAGGGAAACTCTAGGTTCAGGCATTCATGACTTTGCTTCAGGACTTCTCATGCCGTGCTCGCACATTGAGCCAGTTTCACCTCAAGCAGTTCTCTGCTCTGCGTCTTTGCACAGCTGCAAAAATATTTGAGCCAATCCATGAACAGTAAAAGGTAAGAGTTGGGAAAGTATGGGTGTATATTTCAGAATCAGTATTGCTTATGCTCTCCTGCAAGGTTTGTAGAGATGTAGCTTCAGCAAGTTATCTCTATCTGCACATCACTCTGGAGACTCAGCACTCAAGTTCAGATGCCAAAGAGCAGGGAGCAGTAACTGTTCATACAGTTTACTCTGCAGTACCTAAATGGAAGTGTGGATGACAGTAGACATAATTTGTGGTCTAAATAGTGATTGTAATGGGTATGCTAAACAGGGCAGGGCAAAAAAAATCCCAACATTTGTGGAAGGAAACAGTTTATGTGGAGAGCTTGATGTTCACACTATCTATATTTCAGGGGGTTTCATTTCCGACTCTCTCTAATCTGGTCCAGTGGACTCCATTAGTGGTTGAAGTGCATTTTCTAGTGTTGCTTCAGGTAAAAGGAGTCTCATCTGTAGTCTTTGAGATTGTTCTGTGATATATGAACCAAAGTGCAGAAAGTAGGGGTGACTTCAAAAGCTCATTTCAGTCCCAGACTTAAATGACAATGTAGTTGCACCCAGTATAAGGGACTGGTAGCAGCAGCAGAATCAACTGAACATGCTGTTCAGTTTTTACTCGTGTTTGACTAAAGCCTTCCAGCAATTGGTTTCTGATTATTAAAGTATTCAAATTCTGCCCATGCTATTTTAACTTCAGATGAAGCTAGGGTGGATTAACCCCAGCTGATTGCCAAGTGCCCACCAAAGTTGTTCTACCTCTCTCTCCCCTAAACTGGACAGGAGCAAGAGAAATATAACAAAGGGCTCGTGAGTTAAGGACAGGGAAATCACTCAGCACTTACAGTCATGGGCAAAACTGACTCAGCTCGGACAGAAGTGTTTTGATTTGTTAATGAACAATCAGGACAGATCAGGGAAATAAGGAATGAAAAACAGATCTTAGAACACCTTCCCTGACTCATTCTTCTTCCTGAGACTCTCTTTCGTCCCTGCCAGTGGCGCAGGGGACGGGGGTTACAGTCAGTTTGTTACAGATGGACTTTGCTACTGCTTCCTCTCACAGGGAGTCCTCCTCACACTTCCCACTGCTACACTGTGTGGTCCCTGCCACAGGAAATAGTTCTCCATAAACAGCTCTGATGTGAGTCCTTCCCACAGGGTGCAATTCTTCACAAACTGCCCCAACGTGGGTCTCATCGATGGGGAAAACAGTCCTTCAGGAACAGACTGCTCCCGTTTGGGTGTCCCATGGGATCAAAAGTCCTCACAGCAAACTTGCTGTGGTGTGGGCTCATCTCTCCATGGGTTCCCAGGTCCCACCAGGAACATGCTCCAGTTTGGGCTTCCCATGGAGTCACAGCCCCCTTCAGGCATCCACCCGCTCCAGTGTGGGGTCTTCCACAGGCTGCGAGTGGATCTCTGCTCCCCCATGGCCTCCATGGGCTTCAGGGCCACAGCTGCCTCACCATGGGCTGCACCACAGGTCACAGGTGAATGTCTCTTCCAGTGCCTGGGAACCTCATCTGCCTCCTACACTGACCTTGGTGTCTGTGGAGAGATTGCTCCCACATTCTCACTCCCTTCTGCTGCTGCAGTTCGGCGTCTGTACAGCAACTTCTCCTTCTCCAATACGTTTGTCATGGAGCCATTACTTCCAGCACTGCATGGCTCGGCCTTGGTCAGTGATGAGTCCATTTCAGAGCTGACTGGCACTGGCCCAGTCACATAAAGGGGAAGCTTCTGGCAGCTCTTTGTTTAAGAAAGCCACCCCTGTAGCCCCTCACTACAAAAACCTGGTCACAGAAAAGCTCTGCAGAAGTATGTTCTTATGGTAGTTGCAGGTGCAATTTTTGTAATCTAGAATTTTTTGTCTTGTAGTTCTATAGTTAACTGAATATTTCCTGTTAAGGGATACTTTCATGATACATCTATCAGTTCTTTATACTGCTTTGTTATAGGTGAATTCTGTGTAGAAAATTAAAGCAATGTGATTTTAAAAAAACTAAACATTCTTCTGTGATAAAGACTGTCTTACTGTATGAAGAGCTGCCAGAATGTGTCCTCATCGGTGGAATGAAACATCCTCTGAATTTTTCCGTACCTGAGAAATATCAGTAGTGTGATCCACAATCAACTTTTGCAAAAGTAAAAATGTATCATTTTGATAAAAAAATACTTCTGGCTATCCTCGAGACTGGTTTAGTTTACTTTGCAGAACCCTCCATGACTTCTGTCTTACAAGACTGTGAAACAGACTTTGCAAAAACTGATTTGTTCTTCTGAGGATGCCCAGTACTGGCTACACATTAAACTTATTTCTTAAGAGAGGGGAAAAGTACGTCTGTGTCTTATTAGGTTTATGCATCTAAACCCCACTGATTCAAACACATTTTCTTTAAACAGAAATTATTTTAGGAAAAAATGCTTCTTTGAGGACGTTCTCCTTCAGACATTTGTCTGATAAGCAAAGCCTTTTCTCAAAAGAATTACATCTCATTAACGCAAAGACCAACTATTCTTTATTTCGCTTTTCTCTGAATAAAAGTTTTGTTTAGTTTTATATTCCCTTGTCTTACCCTGCAGGATAAAAAAAAAAGCAGCATACTTAAACCAACAAAAACGTTAAAGATTCACTGTATCATCTTCCAGGATCAGTTGTATATGTTTAGCCAATTGTAGTTTAACCACTTATATACTGGTTTTTAATATTTCAAGCAGGATAGTCAAACGTTGTGGCAAAATTACGTGCTGATTTTGGGCCCTGTTCATATAGCTATGATAACAATGGTGCTGTTCATAGGCAGGTGGCTTGCAGAACTTAGGCCTGAGCTTTTTCTCATCCTTTAGTTTAACCAATAAATATTTACTCTCTTCTTTTTTGTTTAAATGTCGAAGTGTTTCTAAGCCAAAGCATTTTGTTATCATGGTCATTTTAACCATTTTGAACTGCAACATTTGTAATCATTCTTGCACAATTTACCATGAATCTGTGGTTCTGTTACAGATATGAATCTATTTTTTTGAAATGGAGAGTAGGACAAAACCAGACTTTTTTTTTAGTGTCCTTGGAGCTGGATTGTTCTTTAACTCAATATGTGAAAAACACCATGAGGTGGCCTATTGTGTACTGCTTCATTGATAAAACTACCCTTTCTATGTAAAATACTACATCCCTTGTATGTGTTCTTTACCATGTTCAGTTTACAGTATACATTAAGATCACAGGCTTAGCATGGGCAGAAGTTTAAAGACCTACATCAGGAAAAGACCCAGGAAGAATAAAAAGGTAACCAAATTCACTTGATAATTAGTCTTACCATAAAACTTCATTATTTTGATTTAACAGAAATCTTTGGTCTAGTTAAAGGGAGCTTGTTTTTTTTTTTCCCCTACCTGCACTTCACTTTGGTCAGATTGGATGGCTGCATATACTTGAACTTGTCCAAACAGCTCTGGAAAGAAAAATCATAGTTTTATAAAACTGCTGGCTTTAAAGCAGAGCAAATTACATCTGTGCTGGTATAGGTAAAGGCAATTTAATAACTTGATCCACAGAATAGAGAGTTTTGCTTTAATTGAGTCTATGGATTACTTTGGCTCACTTAGATCAGAACTGTCTAATTACCAAGCTATATGGCAAATTAAAGGGAACTCAAAAGAGCATACCTGTTACTAATGTACCTCCCACAAGTCCTTTTCATTTGAAAGTATATTGTTTGTTTGTTCCAAATATCATTCTAACAGAAAAGCCTTCTGGCAATGAGGAATAAGGATCAGTTACTTTCCAAGTCTTAGGGAGAGTATAAGGATCTTGCTCTATTTGGTTTTGGTTTTTTAATTCTTCTTCTTCCCCTAAGGGGTTGCATTTGAAACATGACTTATAACTTTCTAAGGACAAATTTATTTCTGCTGTTTGATTGCACAATGTATTTTGGGATTTAGTCACCTAGCCACTTGATTGCACATGCCTACTGGGTAGTTAGATTATTAAACCCCTTAATTGGATTCTCCAGTTCATTGCAGAAATAACTCCATTAGACTGAAATAAAAATAAAAAGCGGTACCAACTTCTCGCTTTGGAAAATATAAAGTAAAGTTGTTTACCAGGGTTTTATTTGTATCTCCTCTGGCCTGAGCCTTGATGAAACTTAGTTTTATTAGTGGATTTCATTGACGTTATGTTTTTTGACATTTCTTATTTTGGCTGATAATGTTGTATGAAAAGGCCTCTGTGTGTGGTATATTTAACCGTGGTAGAATTTTACTTTCCACTTGTATTCACATATTTTTGTGTTCTGTCATACAGGTGGTATGTTAAGTGGAATAAATGGTTGCAGTGATATTTTCAATGATGCAGTCACTGTTTTACTGGTGGTGCTTAATACATGTTGGAAATATATCTTCTTTAAAAAAGAGAATAGCTTCTTGTCTTCAGTGCTGCTGATTCATAACCCATTCTGTCCTGCACTAAACATAGCATTGCTCATTTACGCTGATCTTGTTCCAGGAATGTGTTGTGTAACAGCTGGCAGTGCACAACCAGAGGCACGATCCCCGAGTGCCTCCAAATTATTTCAGCAGAAACTGTAGTCTTAGTACCTTGCATACAGTGTATGGCACTTCCTGACACATAGTATCTACTGTCTGTCCACCTACCCTGGTGCTTTTATATCTCCTATTACTATGGTGCTGAGACAGAGTCTTAAGCATTCTCACTGTTGTTTGCGCAGGTCTGTTGCTGTTATTTAAGAAGGCAGGAAAAGTGTTTTCTCCTGTGGTACAGAAATGGGTTGCTAACAACAAACCCTGTATCTTCAGCTTTCTGCTGGAATTTTCCTACGTTGTCTTTTTCAATCTTCTTCCTCTCTGAAACAGTATACCAGGTTATTGTTCGTCAGGCTGTGTCATTGCCAATTGCTGGCTGTTTTCACATGGGCAATGCAATAAATAATGAAGGTAGGGGCTGCAGTTACAGGTAAATGTTGAGATAAAGAGAATTTATTACTGAGGAAAGATGTCTTATCTTTTTAGTCTGAATCTTCTTATTGTACAATAAAAATATTGACGAAGCCAGCATTCATTTTTTTAGAAACCCAGTTTTATGATCCATTTTCCTTTTATAATTGGGTCTTTATGTCTTTAAACATATAAAAATGCTTTGCTGTAACCGATGCCATGAAATAATGCAGTTGACAATAATTATTTTTCAAGAACAACTTGAATCTTTTGAGATATACAGTAGTTTATCTGCTTATTAGATCACGTAGTCTTCATGATGCTATACTTAACAGAGATTGCTTTCACAGTGTTCCCTTTGTAAAGGCAAGATTTGAAACACCTGTTTTGGTGTTTAAAGTGGGACTTAGGAGTGGACAAAAGTTGTAAGAAAACAGTAGTGAGCTCATGCTCTGCTTGAAGCTTAGAGGTGCCTTAGATGCACTAAGGATGTCTGTTGGATTGAAGGTTCCCTTCACGTTTCATTGCCTTTCACTGCATAAGTGGGAATATACCTGAGTATTACTGGAGTTGTGTTTCCTGGTTATGGTGAAAATGTGTTCAAACAATCTGTTTCAAGCAAAGCTCAGACATGACAACTGTATAGATTGAAAAAAACCAGGGAGTTTTACAAAGAGACAACTCTGTTTATTGTGGCGCCTGTCATCAGTGGAAACTTCTGCCCTTGATCCACTCCAACTGGAGACACTTGGTAGGCAGTCTTGCTGCTGATGGAAAAAGGGAAGATGAAGTTCCAATGCAAAGTACAATATCTCCTACTGGCTTTCCTTAGTGGCCTTCATGCAGCTTTTTTGGGGTTTTGAACCCTTTCCTTTGAAGATGTTTCATTATGCCCCTAGGCTGTGTAGGCAAGTAACCAGGGATTGCATTCTGGAACTAGACATACTCTTGTTGGATTTTTCAACCCTGAAGTCAGATATTCTTGAGGAGGTATTTCTGGATCTCTCCCACAATTCCAAGTAAACTTTTATTGCATTGGCCATTCAAACTGCAGAATCAAAAGTAGAATTAATTTTACTGGAATGTTATCTCTTGTTTTGTATCGTGTTTATATCTTGTTTGTATCTCTTGTCCAGAGTGATCTTTCAGATCCAGATTCACAAGTTACACTCGGGGACCTAATTCCTCTGGATATGAGTTTGTCCTGCACGTACACATGAATGCAAATGTCTGTGGAGTGTTGTTAAAGAAAATTTTTTGGAGAAAGAAACTTTTGTGAAGGAACTGAATGACAATGAGGTAGATAAACTCTAAGGAGGGGAAGGAGAGAGACTAGCAACTCTGAGGTCTGTACTGTAAGCCACAGAAATAGGAGAGAAGGAGGAGAATAGAATTTGGGACACAGGAAAGAACAGTGAGGGCAGCAGGATTTGTCTGGGGAAAAAATGTGAAAAGATGAAGACCATATGGATTTCTTTTAGCTTCTTTTCCACTGCTGAGCTCTACTTTGTTTTGGGTTATAATGATTTTCCAAGTGCAATATGTTTAAAAATAAATCAATGTTTTCATCAGAGTTTATGCACTTGCAGTCCTGATTCTGTTTTTAAAATGCAGCTGTTGAGAATCACTCCAGATAGCTTACATTTCTTTGTGTTTTCCTTGATAAGTTATGATTGGGGTTTTTTTTTGCTAGCTAGTTCTCACACAGCTTCAGAATTAGGCTTGTAAAAACTATTAAAATGTAGTTGACAAGCAGAACTAATGGTTCTTGTGGTTTTGAACGTGTGTCCTTTTATTTTGGTCTCATTTCATTCTCAGTTTTTAGGCTGACTGATCCGGTCTCAGAAAAGTAGGCCTATGGACAGACACGAGTCAGTAAAAGACTTTGTGTTCATATATAATATTTTTCTGTGGAAAAAACCTCCTATACTGGAGAGTAAACAAAAAATCCATTGGGAAAATAGATAACCATTTTTAGTAACTACTCAAGAAGCAGTATGAAATCAACTCGAAGCAACGATCCTGCTCATGTGTAGCTCAATTGAAGGGCTTGTTTGAATTCTTATATCAGGAAAAACTCTTACACTTTTGATGCATTAAACATGCATCAAAAAACTTCTGTAACTCTAAACGTTCTAACTTTGTTACTGTTTCTTAGTCCTTGTTGCATATGTAAAACATTACTGAATGGATGTTCCAAGTAGAATATTTAAAAGAAAAAAAAAAAAATCTAAGTAATCATCTACTTTCATTTGTTTGTGTTTGTTCAGGAAATACTGTGTAGTCAAAACATTGCTTGACACTACAGCCTTTTTCAAGAAGCAGAGTACTCGTGGTGTGACTATTGTATTACTGCAAATAACAACCTCTATCACAAAACTGGCAAGTTTATAATATCTCTAAGTTTACTCTGTGTAAGTTAAAGACATGCTCTGATAAATAACTTGATTTTTTTATTGTTAAGGTAAGATTTGTGTTGTATTCTACTGACTTTCCATGTGAAGAAATTATTATATCCTTCTGCCTAAGCAGAAGTGAATTGGGCTGATGTAATTGTAGCTTATCCCTCTAATTGTGGGATAATTCTCTGATTTTATGTATATGTACTCTACCAACCATCCTGCATTTTCTATATGTCTATGGAGGTTAAAAAGAAGACCAAAATCATACAGACCCAAAAGATGAACATTTTAATATGGAGATGAGGATTATTTCTCGAGAGGTAACCTTCTGATATCAGCCAATACTGAGTTCTGCACTATGCTTAGTGACAGCTTCCTGATGGAGTTACAGCCTGTTTGCCCATTTAGGATCTTTTTTTCTGCTACTGTTGTCAACTTTCATTGAAAAAATACCCAAAGCATGAAAGACCTTTAATAGAAATTTAACCTGATTCATTCTCTTCATGACAACGCTGTCTGTCTAAATGTCATGAGTAGAGGGATTAGGAGACTTACCCTGGCTGTTGGTTTTCACTCAGTGGTCAAAATAGAACCAATTCAAGAATAAGGGTAGCAGGAAAAGCAGTTAAGCCTTCTGCTAAAGTCATTGGTTGAGCTAAGACTTGCGAGGTAGCTTCTCGGCATTCACTGCATACTTTCAGAGATGATACTGTGTTGACATTCAATTTCTCAGAAGTTCCAAGTGTTCTTTGGCTTTGCTTTAGGCCTCGCTGCTATTTGCAGCTCCTGCACAACTTTAAAAGCTTTCCATAGGGACTGTGTATATCTGCACTATATACATACCTGTTTGTGAGCTTCCTGCATATACTTTTATCACACTGCAAATTTCATTTTTATTGTAAGACTACTTGGAACTCATCCTCTTTTTTCCAAGTCTTTGGGTAGAATTCCAGGCTCATGACACAATGAGAAGAAAGATGGGTAGCTCTAGAGAACAGGTCCATCCAGTTATAATGTGAAACTTAGAACTGTTCCTAAGGCAAACACTTTTTTTTTAAAATGGCTATAAGGTCATTATAATATTTTTTTCCCAGCGTTCAGTTACAAATAACAAAGTTCTCTTTTTAATAAGGGTTACTGTTGATTATGAGTTTGATCAGTACTGAACAGATCATATAGTAAAGATGATCAAGGGTCATCTGCTTGATGAACAGCAACTTTAAAAAAGGTAACTTTCCTACCAAGTAAAGAGAAAGATAAATTCAGAGTAAAATGGTGTTGTGGGAAAATCTCATTTGTACACTCTGAACTCTCTGGAAAGGGGAGTAGAATAAAGGCTTTGAAGGTAGTGCAGGTAATTTACTGATTACTTGGGTGTGTAAATCTCTTTTACTAAAGAAAGTGATTGTTTTTTGGATCCTCTTGGAATTTTTTCCCCTTCATTTAGACACTGAAGTTCTTGGATGACTGTACTTTCAGCAACTACTGTGTTATTGAAGGTGAAAAAATTATCTTGCAAGCATGTGGATACTGAACCATAAGACTGATTCTTTAGAGGGAAGGTTAATATCTCTGCTCAAGAAATGTACTGAGGGGGCAAGGAGGAAAATTGAACATAAAGGAAAACTAAAAGCAGACAGGTCCAGTGGTGGGACTTCCCGTAGATTAGTGGGAGAGGCACCGAAGTGTTTAACTTAGCATAGGCTGCCTCTGTTTTGTACAAATTTCGCTTACCCTGGCAATGACCTGGCAACACTGCCTGTGATATCTATTGAATACAAATGCTGTCAGCAAAAAGTAGGATACTAGCGTTAAAAAGTGTATTCTATTAAAAACTAACAATGTATCTGATTTTGGAGCAGGCTGAGTTTTTAATGCAGTGCTACTTACTCGGTTGCACCTCCTTTGTGGCAATCTATCTGTGTATGATGAGATACTCTCTTGGTAGTATCAGTTTCTAAATAAAGGAGATACTAATGCCTTCAAAGCATCATATACTGTAAAAGAAATTACTCCAACAGCTCCACTGTACTTGAAGCTTTGGTTTTCCTTGAGGCTTCATTGGATTTAGATGTTCTTTTTAGACCCAGATTCACAATTAGGGTATACCTTGTGACTTTTGCTTGTTTTAGGATGAGATACCCTTACAACTGTTAGGAAAGAAAGTAATGCTGCTCTTCTACAAAAACTGCGAGAAGGAGTTGCAGATGTGTTTGAGAGATTGTTTTTTGTTTGAAATTCAGAATCATCTATAGATGACATATTAATTGGCAAATGGAGAAGAGCTTTATTTTTGCTTGTTCTCATTCTACTGGCTTAGAAACTGCTTTTACCATTCTTACGTCTCTTAAATGCTTATTTTTTTACAGTGTTTTATCTTTACTGTGTAGTTGGTTACTGTTTGTAACAAATTTTTGTGGTGAGGGATGGAGAAGTCATTTGTGTGCATTCTTACTTAGTCATGATTTATTGCTGTGTCAAAAAAAGCTGTCCTTGTATTTGGGATGCAACAGTTTTCTCCTGTCATATTGTGACAGTCTACTTAGTTTATCTACTGCTAATGTAATATTTTTGAGTCAACAAACACTTCTTGTTCTTGAAGAGTTTTGCTCTTGTAGCCTACTAACTTTAGTAACTCATTTTAGCAAGAGATTTTTTCTTCATAGCAGATATATATTTGGTTATTAAATATATCAACTCTTGGATAAATATAACCTGCTCCATGTAGATTATTACTTTCTAGCTAAATGTCTTGCTTTTTATTACTACTTCTAGATAAAATGTTTTTTAAGTAACCTCCTTGCAATCTACAAAGCACAGTGATGTTCTCAAACAACTTGACACTCAGGTTCATTCGGGCAAAGTGTAGTTTTATGATGAATTTTTGTAACTTATGAAGTCGTTACCCACAGCACCAAAGAACTGATCCCTTTAATAACTGAGAGTTTTCTTTCAGTGGTGCACTTTGAGAATCATAGAACGGTAGGGGTTGGAAGGGACCTTTAGAGATCATCTAAAGCAGAAGCAGGTCACATAGGAATGTGTCCAGGTGGGTCTCGAAGACCTCCAAGGAAGGAGTCTCCACACCCTCCCTGGGCAGCCTGGGCCAGGGCTCCCTCACCTGAACAGGGAAATAGGGGTTTTTTTATGTTTAAATGGAACTTACTGTGTTCCAGCTTCATCCCATTACCACTTGTCCTGTTGCTAGATACCATCAAAACAGATAAACTTGCTGATTTGCTTATTAATAATAACTATTACTGTATTTTTTCAGTTCTTACTATTTGTAGGTAGCTATTAATTGTGTGCAGTAAACTACATTCAGTATTAACTGTTGCAGTAATCCCAGCAGCACTGTAATTTGAAATATGTGTCACTGAAGTTAGTGTTAATTCTTTTCTCCAGAAATTAATTTGCCAGTTTTGCCCTGGATGGTTAGTGTAGATTCCCATAAAGTTTAATAGAGTGGCTACTATAAGTATTTTGTAGGCTAAGACAATATTTTACTTTTAAGTTGAACCTGTTGGATCTGAAATTTGAACCTGTGTTTGAAATGAGTTGAAAAACCTCAATCTGATGAAGAGAGAACTGATCTGTGCCATAACCTCCAAGTAGATAGTTTGCTGGAATTAGGATTGGCTAATGTAAGTGTATCCACTTAAGACTGCTAGAAACTACAAAAGTGGGGGTGCATTATGATAAACAGATAAAATTACCCAAGTCATTGCTTCAGATGGCTGATTTGTCAGGCACAGGCATCTTTATATTGCTTTTATATTTCTGACAGAGGTGATGTGGTTATTAATCAATGATTGTCTTGCTAGATTTAAAAGTAAAGGCTGGCCCTAATAACGTTAAGTGAGGGGCTGTGGTAGAAGCCTCCTTTAATAAATAACAAGGTTTTGCACTTATGTTGTGAAACACATTTCATCTAAGCAGGATAAAGATTTATAGAGTTGGATAAGTTATGCTGCATTCATTTTAGTATAAGAGGAACTGAGGTGCATTGAGTTGGAGATTCACCCAAGGTCATGCAGAAAGGCAGAATCAGAATGAAGTTACTTCAAGCCAAATAAACATACCCATCCCTTGAGAACTGTGAAGAGCTGCATGAGTAGTTATTCTATGTCTTGCTGCTGTTGCATAACTGCCATCCAGTGTAACTGCTTGTGGAGTAATACTTCATACCAGGGCTGAAAGCTTCCTTCCCTGATGCAGTTAGGAGTACTTTCCCTTTGACTGCGATATGTCTGGGATCTCACCCAAATATTAGTATGGTTAGGATAATCTATCTGCTGTGTGATCTTTGAAAGCTGCTGCTGAGTTTCTAATTGAACAAAAGCTGAAGATAAAATTAGAAACCTTGTCCCTTGAAAAGAAGATAGTTTCTAGAAACTTAGAATCATAGAATGGTAGGGATTGGAAGGGACCTTTAGAGATCATCTAGTCCACTCCCCCTGCAGAAGCAGGTTCACCTAGATCAGGTTGCACAGGAACATGTCCAGGCGGGTCTTGAAGACATCCAAGGAAGGAGACTCCACAACCCCTCTAAGCAGCCTGTTCCACTGCTCCACAACTTGATGTTCAGTTGTTTTCCTTGGTACTGAGGAAGCTCAGTGATTTTGAGTGCTGCACTGTTGGGCTTTTCTTAGATGTAAATTTTTAAAAAGAAACTACAAACTAACAGTGTATAAAGAAATTACCTCCGTTTATTTTGCAAAATCGTGTAAATGCTATACTTTAGTATGGCTTTGCAAACATTTTCAACTGGATTGTGCTAAGAACTGGATGTGTGTTGCAAGATCACTTGTATTTTGTGAAGAGATTTTTAAAGACATCACCTTCATTTTGTTTTCAAGCTTTTAGTACTTTTAATTTCTCTCTCAAAATCACATTGTACTTTAGGAATCTTAGCAGCTGAAAATATAATATGATCAAAGTTGTTTTTTTCTAATGTAAAAAGCCTACACACATGAGAAAAATAATGAAATATGGAATGTTTGGCATGACCTCCTTACTAGAAGATCCCATCACACTACAAAGTGCGTATTCTATTAAGTTATATTCTTATCAGCTGTGGAAAGTGAGATGCCTTTAAAATGCTTCCAGAAGATGAATTCCAGATATTTGAGGGTTTTCTGACATGATGGCTTTGTAATCAGACACATTTGTGTTAGCATGACTAGTGCTTGTGTTCTGGAATAGCTGGCTATTTCTAGAGCAAATATGAGGATAAAGTCCAAGAACCAAAAATGTCAACAGGGTTTTTTTAACCCTGCACTTGGTATTAGCCTCATCTGACAAATACCTTGCTAAGAGCTTTGGTTTTGGTCACATGGTCTTACGCTCGTATTTTCTTACATGAATCTCTGGTCCTGAAGGTCAACATTCTAGGTAATCTGGGGAGCTGAATGGTGTTGCAGTACACTTTGGAAACATCTTTTTTTTTTTAATGTATAACAAGTTTGCAATGATACCTTTTTTACTTTTTTAAAAAAATATAATCTCATACTTTTGCTCAAGGTGGAAGTTCCAAATATATATGAGTTGCCTAGATATGAGCTAAACCTTGAGTAGAATTACCCTCCCTCTTTCTTACAGAACAAAATTATAACCTAAAATATTCTTATCTCTCTCCTGTCCTGCATCACTACATTTCAGAGCCAGTGAGGGTCCGTGGATGTGGAGGCAGTTAAAGAATTTTGAAGTCTGCATTCACTGAAGTCTTTATTTATCTGATTTGTCTAATTCTATCTTCAAGAAGCTCAATGCAGTTAAATTATATTACCCTTCTCCCCTACCCTTCCATTCACTTTTCCCTTCCTGGCTGCTGTTTTCCTCACGTGGAGTCTGTTTCATGAAAAACTGTGCGTCTTTCCTTTGATTTTGTGTACACCCAAGGTAATTTTTTTCAGAAAGACAAGTATATGCTTAAGTCAATTCTCAATCTCTGATTGAGAGCCATGGGAGAACTTTATCCCTCTTCACGAAAAGCTGGTTCCTACATCATTTTAGCTAATAGGTGTTGTGTCTTTGATTGCTAAGGTGTGTGAAATAGGACCAATAGTAAAATATTGTTTTTCCATATCCAGTGGTGCCTATCTTGAGGCATTGCTGCTTCTTCTCTTCCACCACTTTTCCATGTGGTGTCACAGACTATAAAGCTACTTCCTTGGTTTTACTTTACATTCGTTGTAATTCTGCTGTTGAGTGGTCACTCTGTGTGCTTGTAGAAACGTTTTTAAACATACATGTTAAAATTATTTCCTAACACTAATAAGACACCAGCATAGATGGGCTCTTTGTATTAATTTACATTAGCTGCAAAGAATATGCAACAAGGAAAAGTTTAAAAGCCCTGTAGGAATCTGAAGATGAGAGAGGATATTGATTAAATGTATGTTTTGGAATAATTCTTTTCTCAGGGAATAAGACCGAGGACCAATCTCACTGATTTACACTAGGGATTAGTTTGACCTATTGTCTTTGTTTCAGACCTAAATCCACATACTGACAATATGTAAACTTACTGCTTCATCCTTATACATTTTCTTCGAAGCAGATACTAAAGACATTTGGCTTTCCCCATTTTTTTAACAACAGTCTGTGGTCACAGTGTTAAATTTCTGATCCTGTTCCGTGGCTGAAAGCAGTGAATGTATGTATAATTACTTTCTTTTTAAGCATACATTTTTCTAAGTGCTACAGAATGGGCAGTGTTTCAAAATGCACACTATTAAGACAGAAGTAGTATTTTTAGCAGGTAAATTAGCAGAGATCTAAAATTCAAGTCAGCAGCGCTGGCCAGATTTCTGAGGAAGTTTGGAACTATTGGGACAGGCAAGGGGAAAATTCTCTGAAGCTGGAAAATTGCTGTATTCCTGAGGCAAAACTTTACTGATAAAGTGTTAGCCAAACTGACCCCTTGGTGACAGTGAAATCCTTGTAATGCTTGTTGATCTGTAATCTGTTGCTCTTTACAGGCAACAACTCTCCGCAAACCTGCAAGTTTCTTGTGAAATCTTCAACAATAGACATTGTAAAACAATTATGCAATGCTGCAGTGTTTTCTTTCAGGATGAAAAAAAAGACAGTGGTTGTAAATAGTTTAGCCCTCAGTAATTTTCTGCTACTTGGGCCTATGACAGACACAGTGTACAGTGACAGCTTAATTAGGTATAAGGTCATACCTGTATCTGGATCAAATGGGAGATGTAGAAGGCAAAACTTTTTCAATAACGAACTGCCAAGTGTTTCTCTTTGTCTAAATTCAATCTTAAATATTTTGTCCAAAATGAGTCTTCCCTGTAGACTTTCCCAATAAATAGGAAGTCATTTTAACAGGGATGTAATATTTTTGAGTCATCATTGTGTAAACTGGAAGTTTTACTGAAAAATGTCTTTGCACTAAATTCTCATGTGCCCTAACAGTCAACCTGGGAAGAAGCTTTTATAGGGAAACTGGTATTCTTTGTATGGGTTGTGTTTTCTCTCCTTGCTCTTAAAAAGTCAAAATGAGGAAAGTAGTTAACTAGAAACAGGCTTGCTAAGGTTACTTGTTTGTTGGATTTTTTTTTCTCTGAAATGCTATTTTACTGCACAATTAAGATTGCAAGATGCAAAGGAAATTAGTATAAAGCATTTTTCCATATTTACTTTGCTCCCTCCCCCATCCCCCTGTTTTTTAGGAGGGTTTTGTTTTCAGGCTGACCAGTGAGAACTAATGTTAAGATGTATAATATTTGCTAATGTTAAAGGCACTAATAAACAGGTTGAGAGTGTGAAAACTCATACATACCACCACTGGGACTGTAAGTCATTCATTGTTTCACATGACTTCGAAAAATGAAACAGACATTAAAACACACAGTCACTCTCTGAGTTGTGGAAACCTGCCAGCTATCTTACAGTTTTGTAAGTGGTTCTTTATTGTCTTCAGACCAAAGAAACATGTAAGGTGAAAATTTATTTTATGTAAGTGTGGCCATGCTTAGGATAACGTTGATTACTTTTGAAAATTCTGCCCAGCAAGCTGTTTTATCTGCACTTGAAGATGACACATGGTGACTGTGGTTGTCAGAAATGAGATTTTTCAAGTTTTTGTGTCATCTTATTGATCATGCTTCATTTACTGTGTTAGCTGTTTCCAATTATGTGGGAAAGAATAATTTGAGCTGCATGTACATCAAATTTGCACATATAATTCTGTCTTAGCAAAAAAAAATTAACTCAATTTAATACAAAAGAGTCTAGAAACTAAAGTACATCACATGTATATGTCTTTCAGTTCTCTTTTTATTAACCTCATGATTTCACACCTTTAATCTTTTTTAGTATTTTATCAAAACATTAGAGGTGTATGATCAAATCATACCTTTTTTTTAAATAAGAATATCAGCTCTAACAGTCATGTTTGGCCATGTAAAGTATTTTCGTAATATAGTGAGCAAGTAGTTTCATTCTCCTGATCTCTCTGATTATGGAGAAGGACCTCGACTGACACTTTGACCACATTAGAAACAATTTAAGCTCATTGGTTATGTTAACCATAGAGATCTATTTTCCCATTAAACTAAGGGATTGCATTAATTTCCTTTGGTCTCCATACAAAAAAAAAAAAAGGTGAAAGAGTGATATTCATTTAACTTGGAGGTGATTGAGGATTATTTTCCTCATTTAGTTACTCTGACTATTGGTAAAGAAAAATCTTATAAGAATTATCAAGGCTATTATAACCTTTTCACACTAAGAAAAGAAATTATTTTTGCACATTGAAGCTTTGAATTTGCACAACCCAGTAATATTTTTATTGGAATTCAGCTGAATAGCATCTTGGGTGCAGGTCGTTGTAGCAATTCAGGCTTTAACTGCAGCAGGTACCTTAGCAAAATCTGTGGCTCTAAGTATTGTATTTACTTATAGCTTACAGTGTTTAACATGAACAAATAAATTAGTTACTCAATATGACAGTCTATTAATAAATAATGTAGGTACAGAGTTTTTATTTCTGTGAAGTTACTGTGAGTAGTATATCATCTTGTATGCAGTGGATTTTTTTTTCTTTATGGCAAGATGAGCACAGACCAAACTCATCAATCATCATATAACTTGTATTAGAGGTTACATTTGCATAATGTACATGAACTGTTCTATAGAAGACTTTAGTGTAGTACACAGAAAAAACTCTTATTTGCTCTGAGGTTTCATAAATTGATTCCAAATAAAGATTTTCTGGCAATTCAGTAGGTTACTAGAATAGCTGCTACAGAACCCATGTGATTACTTCATTGCCTTTATGTCTTCCAAAGAAAAGGAAAATCAGATACACCAGTGGTACAGATTCCTTCATGGCATATTGCCATGGTATGTCATGTATTTGAGAAACTAAGTCTCAGCATGTAAAGATATTTTGATTTTTGGTCTCTGATGTTGTCAACTTGATTTCTGTGTCCAGGCTCCTAATGTAAAGTTCTGTAAATTTAGTGGTAGCTAGGACCTGAAATGTCCAAAGTGACCTATGAACTCAGTGTATTGGAAACATGTCTAAAGATACTAATAGAAGTCACTGTCAAATTTGAATCTTCCCATAAAAGTCTGAGAGAAATGCAATTAAATATGATAGAAATGTCAAATAAGCTTGTCAAATTGTGCACAGTTGTTTTTATGGTGTTGATTTATTGACCACTGCTACCTTGATTAAAGCCATCAGGATTCTTATATCAGTGGTACTAAATATGATCACACATGAAATGTAGGTTTTTATTATTACAATTATTCTCCTATTCCTGATTTGTTAATCATTGTAGAGCTAATGTCAACATGAAGTGTGGAGACATATATTGAGTTGCTTATACTTTTTTATATGAATCTAATTGAGGCTTTCAAATGTCTGTAAACTTGATTTCATAATAATGACATGGTAACACTTTGAAGTTGCTGAGTTAATGATATTAACTCTTACATGCTGCAAACAAAATTTACATGTGAAAATGCCCCCCAAAAATTAAATTAAGGTGTTTTTATCCTTTCAATATCTTGTCAGTACCTTCTTTCAATTGTGTGAAAAAAGTCTATGTTTGACAACCTGTAAAACATTATCTTTGAACTAAGATAATGAATTTATCGTGATTGACCTTGAGAAGTAGGTTTTTATGTTAAAACAGTTTAAAGTAGAAGAGTGGTTTACCATAGGAACTATGTTCAGGAAAAGAAGTCTGCTATGATGGTGAAGAGCCCACACTTAATCTCCTGATTTGTTTTCTTTGAATGTGAAACCTTTGGACAGACCTACCACATGCAAACAGGAAATGCCAAAAGGTAGTAGCTTAGCTAGAAGAGAAGGTGAACAGAAGGTTATTTCTGGATTTGTAATCTGTAATTATTGCTACAAGCAATGTAGAATCCTTATTAAACTTAGCAATAGATTTCATAACTCCTTTCCAAATCAATACGTTCTTTCATGATAAATGAAGAATGTTGCTGTAACAGATAGGACAAATTTCTCAATTACTGGTTTTAAGCAGCAGGAGATTGGATAGTTCAAAAGAACTCAACTATACCCATGATTCAGTTTTTGTTTTAGGTAAATTTGTTTTGTGCTGTCCAACCAGCTCACCTGTCACACATTTTGTCTTGATCAAGTTTTTGTTGGGAATGAGATCCAGCTCTTGAACTATTTTTAAAATAGAAGCTATTTCATTCATCAGCTTACATAAGTATGACATAAGCAGTCTGATCATATCTAACTTCACTGGTAATTGTTATGGGTAGTTTGCATCAGCACAGGATAAGATTGTGTAATTGATTTTTTTTTTATGTTTTCCCAAAACATATTGTTTAAACTTATCATTTGAACATTTTGATCTAATATTTATATTCTTTCAATATCTCTTTTTCCATGTTCAAAGTTACTTGGATGCAAGTTAAGTGTTTTGGGGATCTGGAGGGGCAATTGTGGATGTTGTATGCTTTATTTGCTCATGTTTTTTGTGCCTCTATTAACTTGGCATTTGATTACCGAGGTACTTTGGAAAATTAATTCTTCAAATGGACTAAGTAGTTGTTTTATTTGGAAATGTGTTGATACATCTCACGCAAGCTGCATTGTAATCTGAAAGCTCATGTATGCAGACATGACTTGAGTAGGAGCAACTTCAGATAGGTTGCTCGATTAATCCTACAGAGAAGATAAATCCATAGGTGGCATGGTGCCTTCAGTGACAGCTTAGTACTTACAATGGTAGTCTAGCAATTGTTGCGTAAGGCAGTTCAAGGTTTACAAGATGACAAATCTTGACTTACGTAGAAAAAAATTGAAATATAGTGATTTTAAAAGGGTGAGACATGATTCTTACTCGTTACATGAAGAGTAATTTAGTTGTTTTGTTTAAGCAGCAAATAATATCTCCCAAAATAAGGAACAGGGTGAAGAAATGTGTTTTCAATTGCTAGCTTTGTTTTTCAATGACTGTTTCCTATACCATCTCATTCATCTGGGGGTGGGAGATTTGACATGACACTACAAAATATAGATAGATACATATACTTTGAAGTTGCACAAGCTAATGGCAGAACTCCTTGATGTTTGTGGCTTAGGATTCAAACTGTATCTTATTTTCCACTCCTGCTTCAATTCCTGCCCCTGGAAGAAGTCTTTCTCTGTCACTATAGAAAGAGGATGACAGTTTAGTGGAACACTAGTCCTTACAGGAAGTTGCTGTAGTGAGAAGTAGCAACATGAAAGCCAAAAAGAAAGCAAAAATATCAGAACCTATCGTTGTGAAAGGCAGTCATTATGTGGAAGATAGTTATGGTGGAGATTTAAGCCTAATACTGGCTTTAAAGGGAAATGAAGTCTTCTAAAGACTCCTTGTTTTTCTTGTGACCACTCATTTGTTTGATTTTTATTGCTTTTTAATGTTTTTACTCTTTGAAATTTTTACATAAACATCATTGCAAAGTCAAACATATTCAGATAAAACCTAATAAATCTGACAGGAAAATATTGTATAACAGTTCCATTTAGATGGTGAGGACTCTCCCATTAAAGACCCCTACGGCTTTTTTATGACTCTTTTTTTTAATGTTTGGTTCCTAGCTTTTATAAATTATGCATGTTGGCTTTTCATTAACATAGAAGGCAAACATAATTCATTGAGAAGAATTCTTCAGTCACACATGATTGAGAAGTTCAGAGGGATCAAAAGCATGTAGCTGTGTGGTAGGAACAAAACTGTATTTCATGTGAAGGCTCCAGCTCTCTGATTTTTGATATAGATTTTTTTTTTCCTCTGGTTCCACAAAAATTCAGGAATGTTGATACATTACACAAAGACATTTTGTAACTGCTGGAGCTCTACAAGAGCCCACAGAGTGATGTTAACCTCTTAATAACAAATGAAGTAATTGTTGCATTGCTTTTTGTATATAAGGGGAGTCATGCATTGCAATAATTATTTTTGCCCACACAAAGATTTAAAGCAGGTTTTTTTTACTCAAATGTCTAATGTTGGTTGAAGGAGAAGATTGAAGGTACTGATAAGATCAAGATGACACCAAATAAGGGAAGCTTTGTTACTGTGGGGATGGTAAGATTTTGTGGGTTTTTGATGTTTTAGTCTAAAAAAAGGTTTTACGTTCACAAGACTTCCAGTGAAAAATGTGACATGTGAAAACAGTGACTAAGGTGTGTGAAGACAGGGATGATGGTTCTTACTTTCTAAAAGACAGTGAGGGAGAAGGATTAAATTTTATAGTGTTAGTGCAGGAGGAGAGTTTTCTGTTCTGTGAATACAGGAGATGGATTACAGCGTGCATTTGGAAGATGGAAAAATTACATGTGATCCAAAGGAGAAAGAACCTCAATGGGAACTTGTAACCCAGTGGTTGTAGTACTTTGTTTAACACAATTTTAACTGATGCAGGAATTAATCCAGTAGTGTAAATTAGAGGGTAATGTAATTAATTGAGTACAAAGTACTGATGTGGATTTTAATACCTATATCTATTATTTTTTTCTTGAATAGCAAAAGTAATAAGAAAACCTTGTTCTGTATATGCAGGATATCTAGTGTTTCTAAAACATACCTGCTTTCTGAAAAAAATGCTATTGGAATATAGTTACCAGTTGAAACAAAACCAAAACCTGGAAATGTGCACATTTGCAATGTTGTGTCCTGTTTTGTCCACTTCATTACAAGGAAGATGTTGATAAAATTGCAGAGAAGAGACTTCATCACAGAACTATGAAGTTCAGAGCTGGAGTGCTCTTATGAGGAGAAGTTGAGGGAATGGGACTGGAGGAAGAGAATACTTGAGGTGGGACTTGAGGAACAACTTGCCTTTGTAAAGAAAGAGCCTGGCTCTTCACAGAGCTGTGAGAGATGAGCAGATAGTGGTCATAAATGGAAACAAAGAAGATTCCAAAGTGAAACCAAGGGTGAAAAAAACCACTTTTCAGAGTGACAATGGTAAAACTTTGGTACAGGCTTCCAAGTGAGACTGTGATATTTCCTTCCTTGGAGGTTTCAGGACTAGATAGAAAAAATCTTGAGCAACCTGAACGGAATTTAATGTTGACCCTGCTTTAAGCAGGAGATTTGATTTAGACTGTTCTATCCAGGGTTATTGTATGAATCTAAGGAACAGAAAAAATCACACTGTCTTAGTATTGATTATGTCATTGAAATACAATTCTTATGCCACTGGATAAAGGAAGTGTAAAAGATGTTCAATGATTGAAACATAATTTAGGGAGTATAAAATAGCTGGAGATACTTTCTCCTTACATGTCCATGTTAACTGTTGTATTTAATATGCCTAGGTTTCACTTTGCAGGCATTGACTGCTTTTTCTAACTTCATACTTGTTTAAGTCACTGGTGTGTCTCTGTGCTGCTTTTGTTCCTGAATTCAGGTCAGTGCAGATGATGGTCAAGCATTTTAGAACAGGCTTTTATTAAGGTTATCTTCTTACTGTACTGCTACAAATGAGTTCTTATTAGAAAAGGCAATCTTATCCTGAATAAAAACCCATTACTATTCCCATTTTGCAGAGGCTCGATCTATGGATCATACTTTATTTTTCATAATTAATGTTTTATATATGTAATCCTTGGGCCCTGACTGACAAAACTCGTGGTGTCATTGTTTGAATTTTTCCTACAAAATTCTTCCCTGAGTAATATCATTATGTCAGTCAGCAGAATTCAGTACACAGAGATGGTATTCAAGTACCTGAAGTTGAAATAAATGACATTAATCCCTGCTAATAGTTTTTAGAACATAAGTATTTATGCTTCATAATTAATCCTTAATATTTCTTCCAGTGACTTTCAGTGTTCAGTAAAGATTAGTATTGGGTTGTTAGGTTTACTGTGGATTCTGTCAAAAAAAAAGGCAGTCAGTTTAAGTAGAAAGTAAAAGATAACTTTTCACAATGAGCAGACCAAATTCTGTTCTATGAATCCAGGTTATTCCCAACAACTTGGTTTATCCTTCAGATTCATGCGAGGGATTTTATGACTCTGTAATTACAGATAACTCTAACAAAATCTCTCTTAATGTATATACCTGAAACTGATTTCAAATTAGCAGAGACTAAAGTGGAAAATAAAGTTAAATTGATATTACTGCAACAGAATTTTAATCAAGATATGGTTGATAACGAAGTGGTGGACAGATGTAGCAGTACATGTCCTCCATGTTAGTTACGGAGGCAAAGGGGGCCACTGATTTCTGTGTAAATCTAAAGCTTGAGGCTGCTTTGGTTGAGACATTTCAAATGCAAAAGTAGTTGAGAGATGAAAAGCAGAGAAGGCACAGGAAACCTACACAAGTCTCTCATCAACTTCTTCCCAAACTGTTTTTATGTGGAGCTTAACTGCTTCAAGGAGCCTTGCACCAGTTTTCTACATTTCAGCACAAGACTTGTCTAGAGGGGATTAGACATGTTGCCAGATACTGGGTTTGATCCCACACCTTGAAAAGTGATCAAAGCATAGTACTGTGAAAGCCAGCTAATGATAGTCCTACCAAGTGTCAGATATACAAAATACCCTCGTTTTCTGAAATCTCAAGGTTGGGAAAGGGGAATTACTGGGTCAGGAGTGAAATGCAATGCGTGCGATGAATTTTGCAATAGCTGGCTGTGTGTGTTGACCTTTTCCAGTTTTCTTCTGAGTAGCTGGTGCCCTGTGAACTGGATAAAATGTTACTAGTGAAAAGAAAATGGCCCTAATAAATCCCTCAAATTCCATAAAAGAGGCTAAATGAATGGGTCAGGGTGATATGTTCAGCGTGTGTCTCATTTAAGTCTCTGAAGTATTGGGAAATGGTGTTTGGCAGGGCCACGCTCCCATCCTGAAACAAGTAAATCAGTTCAGTACAAACCATTGAATTACATTCACAACCAATGTAAATTGGCATCACTCTCCTACCTTCATACTGATTTAAATTGTTTGAATCTGATAAAAAGTTTGGCTGTGTGTTATTGCAAGCCTTTTCTTTCTCCACCACCTGCAGTTTGTAGCCAAAAGTTCATTTCTCCCAGGCTAGATGCAGCTTTTAAGGTACCTTCAAAGAAGCTTGAGTAAGGCAGGCAGCCAGAGAAATATTTCCCTTCACTTGAAAAAAGAGGAGCTAAAATACAGTTAGATCATGAGGTGAGTGTTCTGCCTGTGGTGCTGCCTTGTATCCAGAACCTTCAGAACATACTGAAGAAACTGCTTCATAACAGCTTTCATAAGAAGCTCTTCCAGTGCAAACGTTGCTGTTACCTTGTTCACCGGTTATTATTGATAGCTTTTTATGTTTCATGATAGAATGATTATGATGATTTGTATGAGTAAGACTCTGTGATCTGTGAAGTCCTATGGAATGTCAGCAGCAGTTTACAAGATTTTTTGTCTACAAATCTAACTGCAGTGTCACATATATATATATGCATACACACACATATTTAATATCATATTTTAATTATTTTTATTTAACCTTTTTACAGTGAAAAGGAGGACTCAAATTGATAAATGTAAAATGGTAACAATTTTATGTGTGTTCCTAGAATGCTTCTAACTGCAGACATGCAGGGAGAATACTGTGGCTGCTGCTTTTTTTTGTGTATATATACTAAAAACGTTAACTTGAACTCAACCGTTTAACATGCCTAATCCATAGCAGCTGTAATGGTCAGTGAAACTATTTCTGTAAACCACTTCTATTAGCATTCTGAGCTTCCTTTAGCATTGATTTAATTTTAGTCAACCACTCAAACTTCAACCAGAATAAGCTGGTGCCAGATCATGCATCAATGACACATGTAGTCTGTGCTCCTCGGGAACCTCGCGCAGTTGCAGATTCCTCTTGCCTGTACGACCACTTTGTAACTGATTAGACTAGACGTGGCAGTAAAGAGAAACCACAAACATAGCAGTATGCCCTGATAGATATTAATACAGTCCAGTCTCTTAACAAAGTGAACAATTGCCCAGATAATGATTTCCTGCTGTGGACTTTTTATGCTTTGTTTGTTAAATCCTATTTTCCTTCCTACTTTCCTGTTGACTACAGCAGAACTGAGTTTTATTCAAGCTGACTTGGAGTGGGTCAGCAAAACTCTTCACCTTTGTGGAAGAGAAGTTAACTCATTGCAGGCTATCTGGTTTTAAACACATCTTATCAGTGCACTGAGCTCCCACCCGCAGCCAAAGGGAAAGAGTTAATTGTGCTTTATGATATGTGGGAGAAATGAGGACCTGAGGTACATATTTGCTAATGTGTTTAAAGCAAAGCTAGAGTTCACTGGACCATGATTTGGTTTGTTTTCATTTTCTAACTGTTCATTCTTTCTTTTCTTAGTATTTACTCATTGCTTTAGCAACTTGGCAAGACGTTGTGCTAACTGTATTGAATATAACATTAACAGTGATTACTAGCATAAGCATCACTACAAAAAAAAAAGAAGGTATAGTGAAAATTAATCCTGTGGAATATCACATTACTAAAGAGAATGGCAACATCATCTCTGCATTATTCATTCAGCTACTAGCATGAGGATACTGGAAATAAGGTAACTTATAACATAATTTACAGAAATATATGTTCAAATAGGTTTTTCTAAGGTTATGCAGAAGGGAAATAATTTACTAACATTCTACTGTTTGTATGCAATGTAATGGAAATTTCAAGTTGATATATTATTAACACTGCTGCTTGCTGCCTTCACAGTTGGAAAAACAAGCAGTCTGGTAGTCTTTGGGAAATCTGAGCATTTGCAAGAAATATTTTACATTGAATAACTTTCTTGCAAGTACAGGAAAAGGAGAGGTCAGAAGGGTACATTTTTGATCAAGGAGGCTTAATCAAATCTTGATAACTTTTGATGACCTTCCTCCTTCATAATCAAATCCACGGGTCCCTTTTTTTTTTCTAATAAACTGACAAATGTCACACAACTTATTCAGTCTATTATTCTGAAAAAATTAGGCCCACAGGCACGCCACTGGTGTTAGTTGTCAGTCGTCAGAAGTAATGAAGTAGCCTTTTCTTTTATGTCAGTATTGTTTTGCACGCTGTAATATGTTGTGTGTATATAATACAAACAGTCAAGATTGGAGATTCCATACTAGCACTGTAAACTCTTAATTACTATTACTATATTCAGGGTAAAAACTGGTATTTTACCAGGGTGAGAAGTTGTCACTGTAGCAAATAGAAAATACTATGTTTAAAGCAGTGACTACTTGTTGGAAGCTGTGATTTCTTTGGAAGAAAGAGTTTAATACTGTGGCTTTCTATGATTTTGAAAAATACCCAGGGCATCTGAATCACATTCATGTTTTCCCCATTTTTACTGTCTTTATTAGTACTTTTATCTCCTCAGGTAGTATTGCTTCAATATTAAGCCTTCTGGTAGAAAAAGGCTTTTGAGACATACAATAAAGGAAAAGTCATTGATTGTGGAAGAGAAGAAAGTCTAAAGCTAAGCCTTCCAAGATTGCATTTAATAGAATGATAGTTGAAGTCATTGAACTGGCAATAGCATGTTTCCTGTATCCTTTAGAGCCCTTTGAATGGTAGAAAGCCATACAGCTGTTTATTGTTGGATTCTTGGATAAAAAGTACTTCCAGTTGCAGAAATTGATCACCCCAGTATCTAGTGAATGTTGTATTTGGTCCATGTCTGAAATTTAGAAAGGCTGGGAGGGGAAAGCCTCCAAAATTGTAACTATCTGTAAGGACAGCTGCCAAGTACAGATGACTAGTTCATTTTGCTATCTCTGATGCTTTGTGCAAGTATCCAAAACAAGTTATATTGTATTGGTATGCATTTGTCGTTTGTATTCTTTCAACTGTAGTCTCACTTGTGCTGCAGGCATGATGTACAGATTTATCAAGATAAATACTTGGCGAATACAAATTCTAGTGCACTTTTTTTGTACTGTATGTGGATGTGCCAGGTAGTAGCTTTTTTTTCTGTCTTATTGCCTGTATAACTTATGATTGCAACAGTTAGGAGAGGAAATGCTTGAACTTACCAGCTAGGGACTGTTGTATGATTGCTCTATGGAGCTAAACATAAGCATTTTGCAGATTCATTGGTCAGCAAAACACCACTGTGGTGCAAATAATGATGATTAGGTATATATACACGGGGAGAAACTAAAGATGGCACATTAAATGAATAAGTTTGAGGAGGAATTGGGGACTAAAATACACAATTTCCTTAACTCAAATCACAGCTTTTTAAACCGTGGTATTTTTATTATATGTGTTACACTTAATGGCAATAAAACTAACTAGTTATAGGAATATGTTGGAGAAAATTCAGTTATAACCTGAATCACTGCCCCAACTGTGAAAGATGCATTTTTCCAAACATTTAGTGGATGATTGGTGGCTCTGATTTCTCTTCATTTCAATTTCAAAGGAAGAGAAAGATCCTGAATGATTAATAATATTTCAGAGTAAAATAATTTTATACCACTTTATATGACCTTCCTGTCCTTGGGGATGGGGATGGGGGGGAAAGGGGCCTGTTTTTAACAACTTTGCTCAGTCAATCTGACATTTTAGATTTCCAATCTGGACATTATAGATTTCCAATCTGCAGTCTTTGTGAATCTGGAAAGCCTAATATTGCTGTTATTGCTTCATCAGTCATTTTTTATCCAAAAACTTTACTGTTATGGGAGTTACTTAGTACCAAAGAGTATCTGCTACCAGGGTAAGTCAGCTTGTACTGTGGGATAGATAGGTGAATATATTTTTTAACTTAACAAGAGAAGGCAGATAATGACCTAAGTACCTGCCTTTTTTTCTGTGCTAGGTGGACAAATAGAATGTTTTTTATATATGTCATGACACCTGAATGCTGCTTTGGATCATCAGTGGAGCTGAAGAGATGCAGCCTTGTGTCCCACCCCAAGTGACTGTTTCCTGCCTCATGGTACACTCCTTGTCAGAGTTTCTAGAAAGTGAAATCAGTACCAGGCTACTAGCATCTAACCAAAACAGCTTCAGTTGTGTCATTGGTCCAGTGTTTGCTTATCAGGGTACTCCCAAGGAAATTATTTAGAGAGATCATAATTTTGGACCTAATATGAAGATCAGAGCTCACATAATCTGTACAGTGGAGAAAAATTAATTGCTTCTACAAAAAAAAAGTGTGCTTTTATTGTGCAAATAATTAAAAAGAATGTTGGGGTTTTATCATGTTTCTTTTCATCACATTTGATTTAAACCAGAATTGTGTGTCTCTCTCCAAGCTGGCCTTTTTGATTTAAATTGTGGCACCTAAATCCCCACACTGCCTGGTGAGGTAAAAAAATCACTGCCATCAATTTAAACTAAATCATTTCTACAAAGCAACATCATCAATTTAATATGGATTATCATAATAGTAACAAAAGAAATCACACTTCAAAATTTTGATGTGCAAATGGGTTTATGAAAGAGAAATTAGAAGGTTACTAAAAGGTCTGATGTGACATCCAAGAAAGCTCTGAGGCAGACACATAAATAGGCTTGTATTTCCCACTCTGAGGTCCAGAACTGGCATAAGTTATCCCCAATAATCCTGCTAATGCATTCTGCCATGGGCTGGCTGAACCTCTTTGACTCCATCGCACTCCAGGTTTGGGGTTTTTTTTAGAGGAGACATTTACATCCTGAATTACATAATTGTAACATTTTCTTTGAATTCAATCTCCAATCCTCAGCAGCTCGTAAGCTATATAATATTTTTCCTGGTAAAAAAGTGCTGACTCAGCCTTGTTGTTTTCTGAATGTTTTTTATAATGAGCTTTTTGAGATGAGCCATATTATTTTGCAGTAGTCTGGCAATGACACTGTGAATGGCCCTATTTTGTTACACTTGTTGATTGTCCATGTAATGTTACACTTCTGTTACATTTCTAAGGAAATAGCTTTTGTCTCAAAGAAATAACACCTTATTTGAATCTCAGCTTGAAATAGAACTTGGCTATTAGAATATATGTGCTCCTTAATGTCTCCCTGACATACTTTGAATCAGTTTTGCTCTCGGCAATATTCAGAGCTTAGAAATGGTCTTGTGAGGTCTTGGCAATCCCTAATGAGCCTGTAGAGGAGGCAAGTTAATTGAGAAATAAGACATCTGACCCATATGCAGAATGAACAACAGCAAAACAATTCATTTTTCCAATTTAGATGTTGGAAAAGTGTACAGAAAGGCACAGAAAATCTTTCCTTTTAAATAGAATCAAATTTATGATCTTCACATTTCTAAAAGCCTAGGTGCTATCTGTACTGTTTCTTTGATGGAAGAGGATAAGTGAAGTATAAATTATCTTTGAATACGGCATAAATATTTGAAGCAGAAAAATGGGAATTTCTCCTTTACTTAATTCTGCCAACAAGCAGGCAAGATGACCTGAATCTCAAATTTCATTATCCACAATGGTAATATGGTTATCTGTCTTTCCTTTGATTGTTGAAAGGATGTTGGGGAAGGTTTTGTGTGATTCTGTAACTCTTCTATTTCCGTTTCTGTTGAAGAACCGTTATTGTTCTCTGCTGCCCTTGCAAATAAAAAAAGTTCAATGGTCAGCAGACACATGCAACCTGATGGCTGAGGAATGAAAAATAATCCTTCACCTTCATTTTCTGTATCACTGGCCTTTCTTTGTGTGTCACAGCAAAATAGATGAACCAGAGTTTTGTAAAAGTTCGTCTGCTACTGGTACAGTCAACTAGGGCATTGAGATTCAAAGTTTCTTCCCTAAAATCTTATTGCTGACTTTGCTGTTCCTATTTGTGATACAAGAAGAATGTTTACCATTATCACCTTGAGATTTGGTTAAAAACCTCAGAACAAGCTCTAGTTAGTGTTTATACCCATCTACATACAAGTTCTTTTCCTGAAGTGTAATACAGTTCAAAACTTGCCCAACCTCAACCAGAGAAAGAGTTTAGGAAGCGACGAGGCAGCACAGATTATGCACTTACTGAGGATTTTCAGTGGCATTTATATGCGACTTTCCTGGCAAGCAGTGAATTGGTTACATCTCACTTGTCCGGACGTGTTTCTTCAGGTTGTCTGACAAGAAGTTACTTCCTTGCCTGGTATTTCCCTAACCTGTTCCAAGAAAACCTTTGCAAAGTGAATTTGCAGTGAAAATAATCCCAAGATTTCAGCAGTTCTAACTGACTGCAGAGGACAGGCTTATTTTTGTTGCTTCCCCTCCTGATGTGGAGCTAGAATCACAGAGCCAGTTTATGGCAGCAACAAACAACCCCAGAAGTAGATTAATTTTTTATTTTTTCTGTTCTCTTTCATTCTGGGGTTTTGTAGCTGGAATTTCCACATTTCTCTTCACCTACTTAAAGGCCACACTAACCTACCTGTGACATTTAGAGATGAAAGCATTTTGTGCCAGTGACAACCAGGCATGATCACTGCGGTGAACCAGTTTGTTAAACTTGTTTTTGAATCCAGCTGGCACAGTGAACAGTGACTCAACTTCTCCCTGTGGCAGGCACGTCAGCACACACTCTCTGCCTGCCGCCTTCACTGGCGCGGGCGGACAAGTAAAACTTCCCCTCCTGGGCCCAGTCTGAGACCTGTAGCATGTTTTAACAGCCTGACAGAAGGCACGAGCGACTTAGTATGTCTGGCACTATTACTGAGACACTGGGGGTTGGAATCAGACTTCACAGAAGTGCCACGGTAAGGTAACGTAATTCGAGATGAGCTGCCTGGCTTAGTGGCGCTGAAAGCTGTCAGAAGTGTGATCCTGATTTGACTATATCCGTTCTTATTGTTGGCCTCTGTTAGCCATTACATGGCCACCTTCCATTATGCCTTGCCCAAGAAGGCCATACCAAGATACTTTATGGGTATCTTCCAACTCTGTTCTTCTCTTTGTCTTTGGTTGTTGTGACCAGGTGTTAGTCTGCAACCCTCATCCCTCAAAAGCAGTTGATATTTGAGAGCTTTCATGTTCATTTGATGGTAGTATCAATTTACCCTTCACTTGTTGCGGATATGATGATTGATATTTTTAGTTGACTCTTGAAGTTTAATTTGGAAATAGTGATGGAGGAATTGGATGTAGCTCTACTGAAAGAGGAGCATTATCATGTTGCTTAGTGATACAGCAAGCAGCTGAGGCCAACTGATGCTCCTTCATAGAATCATAGAATGGTAGGGACCTTTAGAAATCATCTAGTCCAACCCCTCTGCAAAAGCAGGGTCACCTAGATCAGGTCACATAGGAACATGTCCGGGTGGGTCTTGAAGACCTCCAAGGAAGGAGCCTCTACACCTTCCCTGGGCAGCTTGTTCCCTGCCACTCTTCCTCCATTTTTTTTGCAGGCTAATCAAGCTTGATGGATGGATATGCAGCAGATGACAGGAGTCCTGAGGTACAGTTTTGACAAATTTTGAGTACACTACGTAGGAAGAACAGGTAATGTGTAATGACCATATGGTGACTATGTGTCAAGTTACCAAATTCAGCTGATTGACTACTAAACATACAGCTACTTGAACTGATCACTTGTCTCTAGAATCATATAGGAAACAAAACCTTCCTGCAAATCTGTGGGTTTTGCTTATGAAGAAGGGCAAGCATGTTGTTTAGTAGGTGGCAGGAAATTTTTTGAGTTCACAGCCTGACGTCTTATTCCTCACGTAAACATAGTTTTCAGCAGATAGTTAAAGGTTTCCTTTCAGACTTCCATAAAGGGTAGTGGTGGGGTTACAGCTAAAAATAAAGTAATATACACTTCTTATTTATGATTTTTTTTTAAGTCTATGATTTGTTATTATTATTGCAAAAAGTGTGGTATCAAGTGTATGTATTTGAGGTTATTGCATCTCATAGTGTTTCTGGCAACACCATCCAGAGTCTACACTGACTTAAAAAGAGAAGTCATAAAGCTGGTTTTATGACTGCCTGTCTTTTGAGGAAAAGCTGGACTGAAAGAGAGGTATACTTTTTTTCTTGTGCATGATTTTATAGAGTACATGAAATCTCACTTTATTGCAGTTACTCTAGACTGAAGAGAGTATTGATTATAGTATTTATCATAAGACTATGAAGGAAAAACATAGAATGGCTATAGGATTTTCAAAAAGTCCTACTTTGCTGTATGTTCTCTGTTTTTCTGTATGAACTCATTTGTGTAACTGTTGGAATGTATACGAATGTGTTGGGAGTAGCTCGTGGTACACACATTGGCTGTCTTAATGAGGAAAAGTAGGTGGAAGTTCCCTGTTGCTGCAGCAAACTGGTGAAGTGTACTTCTGGCATACTATTGCTGTCAACATTGTTTATTATAAGATACAGGGCAGGACGCTGCAGTTATCAGGAAATTCCAGCAGTTTTCACAGTTGGTTGTTTCCCATGGGGGTTACAAGGAAACTTCTTAAATTCTTTGTGTCTAGACCAAGCTGTAACAACCAGCTACTGCTGGGAAAAATCTTCTAAATGACAATGAGGTCCTGTGTACTCAGTCTGTTTCTGTGATGAGGTTGAAACATATGGATGTCTTTGCCAATAGCAGAGGAGTTGTAACCTCCCCTCTCCCAGCTCCTTCCTCCCATTCAACTCAGACTATCTACAGATATGTACAGTGTCAATAGAGAACTTCACTAAGCAAAATTACATCCAACCTTAATAGATACTGTTTTCCAGAGGACTGAGAATTCAGGTTGATGTGGATAAAGGGATAGATGGAAGTATAACTTGTTGCTCTTAGTAGTCTGTTGAAACTCTAAGTTTTCCCAGCAGACAATCTGCTCATCAAATGTTTTGCAAAGTCAAGCAGAATTTCAATAATTTACACTAACAACTGTCTAATTAGTTGTGGAAAACTGGATTTCATAAAACTAGTGAGAGAAACTGCATAAGCAGCAATTGGGAACCGTACATCACCCAAATGTCCTCAGCTAATGTGCTCTGATGGGCCTGTTGGTTGTGGTGGTTGATATTGTTGTAGTGCCCTGGTATTTGTTTCACAGGTTGTGTCTCTGTTCTGGAGAGCGACATGGCAGCCTGCGCCTTAGCTTTCAGTCAGGGGATAGAGCAGGAGGGAAGAAGTGGCAATAGAGAGACAATGGAATACAAGGGGACAGTGTTAAGTGTACATGCAAAGCAGCTTTTCAGCATGCTTTAAGCCTTACTATTCTGCAGCTGAATCACTAATTTATAGGGGAGAGTGTGGGGATGTCCTGTGTAGAAGCTGTATTCTGATAATACTTCTGGAAAGATTTTGCTTTAGAAGCCATAAAATGCTCAACATGTCCCCAGAGGGGAGATTCAGAGATTAAAATTGCCAGCAGCCTGGCAGTTTAGTGTTCTGAGAGAAGCAAAGCATGTTTTTGAATGAGTCAAAAAAACCAGAGAACTGATTCCTGTCTCTGGCTTCTTCAAAAAGTGCTGCATCCTCAGGCTGAGTAAATGCACTCATGTGCCTTCTTCAGTTATATATGCTGCCTAAATCCTAGTAGATAGTATTACTGTTACTACAGGCTTTTGATTATTTTGTAAAGCTTTAATTACACCATGGAGCAACTTGGCTTTGTCACCTTAATAGAGGCTTAATTACTGAAATCTCTTTTGGGGACGAACATTAAATAAAATGTTACCTAAATATAGGTAACCTAAATTCTACCTAATACATCTATACCTTGTGTTTCATGTTTAGATGTTTCTAAAGACTTATGCTATAGATTATGGTACAGGAACAGTGGTGGAATTGAGGTACCTAAGGTCAATCTTTGACCCTTGTATTTAAGCTTCACAAAAAAAGGACCTAAAAATTTTGAGTTTCCTCCTGGAGAATGCTCTGTCTGCAGCTGCTGTGCACAGGAGGGCCAGATCTGCCATCTGTTGAGCATAGGTGTTGATCAACTTTAGTTTTTATTTCAGTGTACTACAGTCACAAATTTGCAGAGAAAGCTTTGAGGACATCCTAAACTCACTCACCTGAAACATGTACAGTTAGGCATGCTGCCTGGCCCAAGACCTTAGTGATATCACCTGCCCTTAAAATGTTGTTGTGAGACTGGTGCCCTGATAAGGAAGGAGAGCTGGAAGGAGTTTGACCTCATTGTTGCTAGGTGGGCAAGGTGTGTGAATAGTCTCTACTCAGAGGAATAGAAATATCAGGATCTGGGTCTTGAAGGCATCCTGTGCTTCAGAGTTCTTGGATCATGTCACACCTCAGGAGAACACAGACCACAGGTAGGGACAGCTTTAAGACTTCTCCAGGTCACTTCTGTAAAATTGCAGTCATCTTCTACAAATGTATTAATTCATAGTCTACTCTGCCCTGGTGAGACCTCGTCTGGAGTCCTGTGTCCAGTTCTGGGCTCCTCAGCTCAAGAGGGACAGAGAATTTCTGGAGAGAGTCCAGTGTGGGGTCACCAAGATGATCAGGGGACTGGAGCATCTTTCATATGAGGAAAGGCTGCAGGAACTGGGGCTGTTTAGAAAAGAGGAGACTGAGGGAGGATCTTATTAACATTTACAAATATCTAAAGGGTGGGTGTCAGGAGGTTGGGACATCCCTTTTTTCCATTGTAGCTAGCAACAGGACAAGGGGTGATGAGATGAAGCTGGAACACAAAAAGTTCCATTTAAACATAAGAAAAAACTATTTCAGTGTGAGAGTGATGGAGCCCTGGCACAGTCTGCCCAGAGGGGTTGTGGAGGCTCCTTCCTTGGAGGTCTTCAAGACCCACCTGGACATGTTCCTATGTTACCTGATAGAGGTGACCCTGCTTCTGCAGGCGAGTTGGACTAGATGATCTCTAAAGGTCCCTTCCAACTCCTACCATTCTATGATTCTATGAAGCAGTATTGTAAACTCTGTAAAATATTCTACTTAATATCATAAAATGCTTTTGTCTTAGCAGTAAGAGTCTCATAGCAGTCTCTTTTTGGTAAAGCTGTGCAAAGATAGTGATGAGCCTGCCTGCCTTTTGAGATACTTGTGGAGGTAGGATAGTGATAAGTGGTGTTTTACTTTATGGAGTGTCGAAGGGATATCATCTAATGTACGTTTCCTAAACCCTCTCATATATTGTTGTGCTCACTATGGCAGTAAAGGATAAGTTAGAGCCTTTATTGCAGAGAAATGTGATGCAAAGTACTGTTATCTCATAAATTAAAAAAAAACACAAAACCCACACCTTATAAATCAACTGGTTATAGTGAGGGTCTTGTTCTCTAATTAAGTCATCCTTCTCATGTTTTTACACAAATAAAACATTTTCTTTTTCATTTAGGCTAGTGATTTATGTCTTTGGCACCCTGTACTAGTGCTATAAGAGCTCCGAAGTGTTCATTGTTAGGCTCAAAGTACTGCAATAATTCCATTGCTTTCTGTCTCCATGTGCAATTTTCAGTCAAAGATTTACAGCAGTGCACCCCATGGATCCTCATATGAAATTGTCTCATCTGCAAAAACAGATACAAATTAGTCCCTTGGCTATTTCTTCATAGTTCTAACACTGTTACGCAGCCTGCATATGGCCAGCACACCAGCATACTCACTCCTATTGATGTAAGAGCCAAGTCAAGTTATTGCCACTGTCTGTAGATGTGCTTTCTGTACAGTTGTTTTTAGGATAGCATTATCCTTATTTCCCATTGTCCTTTAATCTTAGAAAGCTGTGAGAAGCAGATAGAAGATCTGTGTTGCAGAAACCTTTGCAGAAAAGTGCTCAGTTATGTTCTCTCAGAAGGCCAACATCTCTCTCAAGTACACTTAATTTGGTAATGCTTTTTTTATGATCAGCTTCAATAGTCACCATATGTTGACTGTAGGTTATGAACAAGCTGGGTTTTGAAACCGCTTGTAAGTTACTGATTAAAAACTAGTTTCAGTATTAAAAAAAAATGTTTCCTTAAAGACAGTTTTATGTACTAGAGAATAAAATAGTAATACTGCTTGTAGCTTCTTAGCAGTATTCTAACGAGAGCTTCTAAATCAAACATGATCCATTTTCATATTATAAGAAAAAGCAAAACACTAGTTTTGTAAACTTCAGTTCTACAAACTCAGCCCATTAGACAAAAGTCAGGTTAGGTTCTTACAGGCTCATATGTCATCCATGTAGAGTTGGAATTGGCTGCAATATTCTTATTGATTCTTTTTTTTAAGGTATTTTGAAGATGTATAAATCCAGATTTTTTTTTTTCAGGAGCCTCCTATTGTTTTGTAGTGATTGAATAAAACATTACTTTGTCTAGAAAATAAAGATGAAGACTGAGAAATATGCAAGAATGCTTCTTCTTGAAATTTCTGAAATGTTGATGAAGTTTCTAAATTACTCTTGTCCTGGATCTATTTCTTTGAGCAAAATCACTATTTCTGTGCTTTCTCTGATTTAAATCAGAATATGCATTAGTGAGTGTTGTTTTTCTGTCCACATCACTTGTGATTTGAATGTATTTGCTTTTGGCTCAGATATGTGAGACCAATTTCTCTGCCTGCTGTGTTTCCTGAATGCTATCTGCTATAGGTATTAAATTTTATGCCTTTGGTGTACACTTGCTCCTTTACATCTTCTTGGAGGTGTAAAGCTCTTTCTTGATCATCTTATTAGATACAAAAAGGGAAGCCCAAATCCAACACTGTATATGACCTTTGTGTGAATCCCTAAAAAGCCATGTTTCCAGTCTGAAAAAGTGGTCAGAAATTAACTTCTGAGGGGGAAGTGTCTTATTTTTGATCACTGGTTATATCAGTAGTGGAATAACAGTTTGATACTTTAGAAATCTGAGTTGAAAATGTTTGATTAGTTGTATCAGTGCTGGGGTGCTGTTTATAATTGTTAAATGTTTGACTTTCTGTACATTATCTAATTATTACATGGCATAACTATTCTGATTTTATGGGATGGCTTGTAAGGTAATCATATTAGCAGTATTAGATGTGTTCTTTGGAAAAAGAAATTCTACCACTGATTGACAAGTACTTATAAAATACCTTTCACGTTCTCCATGACCTCTTCCAGACCTCAGCCACACGTTTCCCATATTCACAAGAACAGGAAAGTAGTTTCCTTAGTAATTTTTTTGCTTCCCTTTTGCTCTTACGCTTGTCTAATTATAAATCTAAGCTATTGTTATTGCCTTAAATTACTCTTATAAGAGAATAATCCTTGTTTTGTTTGAACCACATGCAGGTACGTACTAATTCTTAATTAGTGGCATGAACTTAATGGTTTTGAATTCTTCAGTGTAGGCAAAGACACTTGATCTTACCATCCCTTTGCAGTTACTTTTCATGATCAACCATGCATTACAAGCTGCCTTCAGTTCTGTGAAAAAGCATCTATTATGTCCTTTTGGGAAAATGAACTGCTCTCTCTTGTGCTGCTTAAAACCTTCATGTCCCATACACATACAAGAAGACAAGGAGTGGGCAAAGGCTAGACACCAAGGAGTCACTATATATAGTAGGGATTTTTTCTTTTGACTGCTTGAAAAGATAAGTAGCCGAGAGAGTCAAGTGTTGTTTCTCTATAAATTGTGTTCCAGCAGGTTTATCACTAAACGCTGTAGGTTATGTTGAGTGGAATAATCAGGAGGAAGAAAGGGAGGCTAAAATAACAGAGTGGTAGGACTATTTTGACTCCACAATGAAACCCTCCTTGACTTTTCCCCTTTGAGTGGAAAGTGCTTATGTTACAAAACAACATGAGGTCAGCCTTTAGGTTTTGCTCTTAGTCTTGTTTCTTGCTGATCTGTACTGAGGGAGTAGTTACCTCACATATTTGCATCCTTTGCATTTGTGTTAAGCTTTACATGCTGTTACTGTTTGGATGATAAGAATAGTAGTCTGTTTTCTTACTGAGTGTAAAGAAGAACTGATGAAGAATGAGAAATTACCTTGATGGCATTGAAGAGCCATGCCTAGGTGCAGTAGGAAGATGTCCCAGAAAACATGTGAGCATCCACTTTCCAAATATCTCCTTCCCTCAAAGGCAGCATACAGCGTTAAGACTATTTTTACAGTTATGAAGTCAGTATATAGAAAAAAGGTTTTGATGCACCAAATAGATTTGATAGCAGTCTGTGAAAGTTCTTCTGAGTTCTTTTGAAAAGGTGAATCGTAGCTGGTCTAGTCTTCAGTCTTTTTTTTTCTGGACTCTTACCAGCTTAGGATGACAACTGCTTGGTTAGTGATCCAGTGACAGACCCGCAATGTGGAAGAGGTGTGGGAGCCTGAGTGTAGTATTTAATGGCTGTGCTACAGTGGAGGAGGCCCCCTGTCAGGAAGCAATAAAATAGTTATAAGGTAATGACTGTGGAGGCACCATATATAAGGTTAAATTGATATATGTAAATCACTGACTTTAAGATGCTGAAGCTGCCTCTTGGCGCCCATCTTTTTTTTACACAAGTGGGGATCAAATAGTTACTGTTTTGATATATGGTATGTAGCTAACCTGCATTAAAGACCTTAAGGGAGTTGAGCTCTTAAATTCCTTTGAAATGTAATGGAATTTGGGCACCAAGTCCTGTTTCTTTTTAAAAAAGTCACTGGCTCATTTGCTTTTATTAAACTGCTTTTGAAAATAGTGTGCAAGGGCTTTGATATGTTCTTTTGCAGTGTGAAAGTAGCTTAGGCACTGGGTATACAGACAAACAAGCACATCTGACTTCAAAAATCCGTTGGCAGGGGCAGAAAACCAATGCAAACCCATTAGGATTACCTGTTGATGGCTTTCTACTGTTGTCTAACACATGGTGCATAATACTGGCTACAGGTTTTGGAGGTCTCTATACAAGCTGCATGGGATCATTTGAACAGAAATATTTCATGTTGGCTTGTTTGGTGTCCATAAATTTTATTTAATATATTTAAAAGTAAAAATAAATCTGTAGTTTATTGGAGGCCTGACTCCTGCCACATATGTGATCTCTAAGTATATGGGAACATGCCTGAGTAACTTTCATTTGCTTATGTACCTTGTCTGCTTTAAAATCATACATATCCAAAGAAAATACTTAAATTCAGCAAAGCTGTTACGTGCTAAATGACATAAAATCTAGTGTGGTTATCGTTACCCATATTCAAAATAGATGAAGCAAATCTTTAACACTACTGAAGTCACAGTATACTTGCATAGAATATAGTATCAAGATGTCTGTGAATGCTTAAACACACAGTTTGTATATAGGAGTGGATCAGTTTGTGTAAAATAGATATAAACAAGATTTCACAGGGTTATGCTAGCTGCAACTTAACAAATGACCTGAGATGATTTTTTTTTAGGAGTGTCTGATTGTTTCCCCTTTTGAGGCTTGAGGTGCCTTTTCATTGCTTGTAAAAAAAATCAGTGTTTTGTATTGCTGTGTATGGAGTCTGTTTAAAGGCATTAAACCAAACAGATTTTCTTCAGAGTTATTCTATTGTGAGGCTGCAATTCGGTTGTCCTCTCATTGTTCACACAGAAATGCTGCAACATGAATAATAACTTGTGTATTTATGGGGAACTGGTATTGTTTTTCCTCTGAGTTTGCAGCTTCAAATGTAACTCATCCTACTCCAACATTACAAAACAAATTTTCATTGGTGCTCCTTCCAAAAATATTTGTAAAATACTGTAAATTTGCTAGATTGCAATCTGAAACACTTGCCTTTTTCATTTTCAGTGGAAACTATTAGCAGGATTTTCTTGACTACACCCAGGACTCCTCTGAACAATGCTGAATTATCCAAATATTAAGAAACCAAAACAAACAAAAAACAACCCAAAACCTTAAACATCTGTCAGACTTCACAGAAGAAAAGGAAGTTTTCTTCATATGGTGATTTACACTAAGTACTTTGAAAATTATATCTGCTGTGATTAAAGGCTATAACTGGTACTATTGATACCATTTGTGCTTGGAAACTATGCAGCACCGTAAGAAGGAGTATAAGACAGAACAATTGCATTCTGCTTCTGTTCAGAGATACACAGAATTAGGTCTCTGCAGAGGCTTGTGGTTAATGTTACGTGCTCTGCTACCTGAGTGAGTGATCTCTGGGGCATCAGACTGGCTTTTGTTTGTGAAGGTGCATGCAATAAATGCACAGTAGACATTTGAATGATTTTTTTTTTTAACATAATCATGTAAAAGAAATGCTATTAAAACCAAACCAAACCAAATGTAACTTTTTGCTAATACTTTTTAAATTATGTGAGTGCAGATTTTACAAGTGTTCATTTATAAGTTCTCATGTAAATTCAAAAGTCCAGCTGTAATTTTAAAACAGAAGTACCTTAATCAGAGGTACTACAAACCTAGATAATCAGCATGAAAATATTTTTATACTGTCATGTGTGATATATCATTGCTTTGCTGTATAAACACAATTAAAGGGTGCCTTGGGGACTCCCTCAAGAGATTGAACAGGGAAACAAGACCAGCAATTCTAACACTTTGCATCTGATGACTTAACCAATCCAGACAGGCTTTCATTCCCAAAGAGTTCTATTCCCTGAAATATGCATTGTAAGAATTCACAAGTGCAATTGTCTAACACTTTAGGTTACAGACATTCAGTCTTTCATATTCTACTTGCCAGTAAAATAAATAATCTGTAACCTTTCTGCAGATAAATATAATTTTTCTCTCCCTTTTCCCCCTCTTTTTCCCTGAAAGAGATTAGCAATAATTTAGGTTTGTGAGTGGAGCGAATTGGTGAACATTGTCTAAGCTGCTTCAGGCAAAATGAACTGGTTTAGTAAAAGACAACCATTTAAATTAAGTTAACCTTACTTGTTTTGTCTGGAGAAGGTTAAGGAACTAGACAGTAGGGTGCTCTGGAGGAGGTGGGCATCTCTGCTGAGGAGAGTTGAGGTGAGTGGCTGAAGTGCTTCAGGGAGCCACAGCTTCCTTTACTGAAAGCAAACCAAGCAGAACTTGAAATGTAGTGCCTTAACTCAGGTAATTGCTTATAATTATTTAGGTGATGCTTTCATATACAATCTAATTCTGAATAATACTCTAGATTTACTAGTTTTGGATTTAAAAAAATCCCTGTTTCTCATGCTTTTAAAATTATGTATGGGATGCTATAGGAAACTTTTTAGCTTATTGAAATTCATTACAGAGAAAACCAAAACATGCAAAATGGTGCTTTTCAAAACTCATTGCTTTTGATAGCACTCAATGGAAACATGTTAAAGAACTTCAATCTCTTTTGGGATGCTGTGAAATCAATTGACTAATTTCAGTGATCATTTGCCCACATTTTTAGTTATAAATAGCTTAGTATATATTTGTTATGCTCCAGATTTGATCTTGTAGTAATGAATCCCAACAAATTCAGCTCAAAATCTGAAAAGCAGTTTGGCAGTGTCACTTGGAGGAAAAGAAAAATTCCATTTAGTTAACTTAATCAGCTTTGATCCAGGCTCTGGTTTGGATTATAAAATTCTCTTTTCCAAAAATTCCAGCTGATTAAAATGTTTTTTTTAAAGAAAACATCTTTCTTTTTTGCCTTGAATTGTTTTAATTGCCATCCTTACATCACAGCAAAAAATGTTAGGCAAAGAACTTCCATTCGCATGCCAAATACTAGAATGCATACTCCAGCATACTGTTCAAAGTCATTATATTGGGTTGGATTCAGTGTTACCGTGGGCAGAAGGCAGAGATCATCTTTTTCAATATGCTGTTTAGGTCTCCAAAATAAGTCCCACCTTTATCCTGTGTTGTTTCTAATTTGGAGAAAGGCTAGTCAATGACACTGGAGTATTTGAGATTAGCATATTTTGCAAAGGCAGAGATGTTTACCTATTTGTATATGTGTTTTTCTGTCATGTGCATGCAGCAGTCCTCATCCTTTTCCAGTCGTAACGGTAGTTACATGTGGCTGTTATTGAGGAGCTTTTTCTTTCGTGATTTCTTGACTTTGTGTCCAAGCAACTGAAAACAAAGAGAATTTTTACAATACAGTCCCTGTGATGGACTCTGAACTGCAAGACCTAGCCAACCTGATGAATAGACTGTGAGAGCTGTCTACAGATGTTGGCTGTTAACCAAGAGCACTCATAGTTCTAGGTCTCTGAAGTTAAACTTATTTTCCTTCTCCGTGCTGCACCTGATATGCAGTGATTCTCTAAAGCAAGTTTCGTTAACAATTCATTTGTCCTTCTGGTACTGAGAGTCTTCCTGTAGAGGCAATAAAATTCCTATTGGCCTAATCCAGTTGACCAACTCAAAGGACCAAAAATCCTATTCAGTTGATTGTGAGTGCTGCCTAATTTCAGAAAGGGAGCTTTACACATTTTTATAAACTAAATCCAAATGAAAACCAGTTTCTTTTCAATCATCTTCATAAGCTCATAGGAGTGAAAAGTCCATTTGTGAGAGGTGTAAGAGTGGTGACATTAAAAGCCTGTTCGTTCCCTGTCCCTCAGCCTCAGTGCAAATGATAGGCATTGGTGAGTTGAAACTGTAAGGAATGAATTAAAATGAAAGTTTGAAAAGAAAAATATACAGACATGGTATGTATTTACTTATTTGATTCCAGAAAAGTAACTGTAATTCAGAAATATTGTACTGTTACATCCGAAGCCTTCAACAGTACTGCAAAGTGATGAAATGTTTAAGATTTTTGCTAACTGTCCAGGAATATTCAGTAGCTAAAAAATAAATAACAAATGGTAAGGGAAGGAAATGGACTTTTAAGCCCCATTTAAAATTAAACCTTGTGTTTATTAGTATCAATCCATAATAGTAATACTTGTATTTGAATATACTGTTACCAACAGGGAACATTTGGTCTATTTGGACATGCTGTGAGATCCAGGCAGCTGCTGTGACTTAGCCATTTTTAAATACTTAATAAACTGGCACTCCTAAACCTGACTTATTTATTATTATGGACATAAAATCCTGCAAAAGAAAGCCAGATGTTTTGGGAAAAGAGTTTGGTTTCAAGGTTTTGAGCTGTTTCATGCTTTTCATTATAATGCTTCCTATTCCCAGTATTCGTATCTTTTTATATCTTCTGATAAGGCTACCAAAAATTCTTGCAGTTCACCCATTCACCACATGAAATAGTTGAATGGAAATTGTAAGATATAAAACGTGTGTGGTTTAAATTGTTTCTTCAAGAGCTACTGTGTTTTTAAGAGCAATGTGAAGTTTGGTTTTTTTAATTCAGAAAAATCAGAATTGCTTTTAAGTGCTTTTGAAAATCTTGTTCATGATCAAATCCCCAAAAGAGAGCTTGTGAAGTTTCAGTCTTCAGAACATTGTTGCAAATAATATCCTTTATACCAAATCCTACTCCCTGTGATTGAACTATGTGACTATTCTCAGTCTCTGTGTCAGTTTTGCATTGGTTTCATTCCGTCTCTGAAAAATTCCACCAACTTCAGTTTGTTTGTGTTTCTTTTCCATATGTATCATCCTCACCTCACTGGCAGTTTTTGATTTCTTTGTCTTTGTTTCTCTGAAATCTCTCTTGCATTTCAAATTTCATATTCATTCTAACTTTCTGTGCAGAAGCTTATACTACTATGTTCATTTAATTATGCCTGTATCACAAGAAGGTTCATCGTTCACCATGGACATTATATTTGCCCAGACTGGATTGTATTAGTTTTGTAACATTTAAAGTGTTTGGTTTTATGTAGCATGTCAGAAGTTTGTGTAGAATGAGGAAGGAAGTGGCACTAGTTCCTTAACTGTGTACGCATTTAGTTGTCTTATAATTGATCTGTCTCCTCAGTGACAAGTGCTTGAGTTGTCAGAGATTTGTAGCTCATCTGTAACATTTCATTCAATTTTATCCGTGTGATATTCTAATTAAATGAGACTTGCTAAGAGAGCTTTGAAGTCAGAATTCTGAAGGCAGACGAAATCATGGCCAGATAGAAGGTAATTATGTCTTAGAAAATAGTCTCATCAGTTGTAGATAATGACTATCTAAAGTTCAAGAAAAAGTAAGAATGTAAGAGTGGGCATAGGTGTGGGAAATGTGTGTTAACAGTAATGTGAGCATTGTCTCCCTTCTCAGGAGAATCTTCTCCTTTTTCTTCCTCATCTTCCAGTGTCTGAATTGGTTTGCTTATACATACAGAGCTACAGGTGAGTAAATGAAGAAGTACCATTTCAAAAAAACAGAACCTATGAACATCTAATTGATTCAGTACAGCAAATTTATTGGATCAGAATATTGGAGAATCATGCAACTTTTGAAAAACCTAATGAAACTTAGTTAAGGAGAAGCTTAGGTACATTCAGACCATGACTTGATCCTTGAGATACCCTGAAATTACAGATTTCACGTGGCCTAAATTAATAAAGCATCTGGGAAGTAGGAGCCTTTCCAGATTATTTATTGAGAAAAGTAATAAAATTATTGCACCCAATTTTGGTAGTGAGCAAAGACAGGAGGAGAAAAATCTAAGTAGGTAGAATAAGGAAGTCATGTGAAACTCATCTGGCTACAATGCTTTCTCATCAGGTTGCATTTTCCTGAAATTGTCTCAATTTTTGTTGAAGAGGAGAAAGGAGGAAGAAGAGACAATTGAGAGATGTGTTGCTTTGGAGCCCTCAGTAACACACAGGCAATCCTGAATTGCTCTAAACTTCATCTGCCCCTGATATGTGTGAACTAACCATGTGAGGATGTAGATTCTGGAGACTGACATGAGAAAAATATTATTATCCTTGGGTGAGATTTTTTTCTATGCCAAAATAATCAATATGTGTGCATCAGCACTGGTGTAGCAGCAAAGAAGAGGCTAGTATGTATCACATGCCTAATACCTGCTTGAGGGTAGTCTCAGTAGTTTGTGCAGGACTTTTTTTCCATCTAGAATGCTTTCCTTTTTACTTGGCAGCTGCTGATTTGTTACCCAAAACATAGAGAAGTGCTATGTACACATGTATACAGACTTTATCATATTTATGGGATGAAACAATGAACACTGGAAAGAAGAAACACGGATTTTATTGATTCATTTATTGTAGTAGATGATAAGCATAATTTAAAGACATTGAAAGAAAATAACATAGTAGATAATTTCTCTTTGAAACAAGTCTGAGCAGGAAGTGGAGGGGTGATTTTTAAGATTTACTGTGGAAAATCTTAATGTTTAGCTTACCTTAAAACAGGATTTATCTGTTAAAAAGTATTAAAAGAATTTATCATAAGAAATGGTTGCTCTTAATGATGCTTTAAAAAGCAATATATTAATTTCTATTATTTTTCTTTTAATTATTTTAGTTATATATTGAAATAAGAGTTTTCAGATCAATGTCATAAATGTTGCCATTTATAAGTTTGAATGTACTCCTGTGGAACTTGTGGGTTCATGCTCAGATGTGTAGGTACCTTAACTTTTTAGTGGAATAATAGGTGACTGAAAAAAGGATTTGAAGTTGAGTATCAACATAGAACCTGGGGTATCTGTTTCTGTAAATGATGGAGTTAACATTTATTAAGGATCATAGGGTTTATCATCTTTACTTTTTATGAGTCTAAATTTTAAAGTGGATCATTTCCACCATCTGCTTGCCCCCAAATTCAGCCTTTTAATTTGAATTAATTTAATCTATATCCTTTTTATACCTTTGAGATAAAATGCCATTATTTGATCATATTACAAATGGAATTAATAACATATAGAGGATGGTCTTAACTTGTTTCTTTTCTAGTTTATTTTTATATCCCTGTGTCCTCACATATTCATTGAAGGTATTATGTTATCCTTGGGGAAAAATAGAAGTGTGGTTTGAAAATTATCTCTGTTTACTACTCAGATCTTATTCATACAATTGCGAACCAGAACTTTAACTGCAGAATACAGTACCTTCTTTGATGAAAGATTCTTTTTCACTGGAGTTTTCTTGGATTTTGATCACATCTTTGTTCCAAGTCTAAAACTATTAAATGGAAAATAAAATTGTGTAATGTTTCTCTGATATAAATATATGTTGCACATAGTTTTATATTGTAGGTTTAGACTCTAGTTGTATCTGTTGAGTGTGTTTATAGGTAGATGTATATTTAGCAAATATCGGTGTATAACATTAGTTTTACAACAGGTATTTTTCCCCTTATATTTGACCTTTTGTACCATGCATACCCATTGATTTCAAATATAAAAATCCAGTATTCACAGTTCCTTCTAAAATGGTGTCTGAATGAGGACTTAACCCACAAATGTTTTCCTGTATTCTACTAATACACCTACTATTATACCTCCCAGCCTTAATCAGAGGTTTGTTTTTTGGTCTACAGACTCTGGCTGGAGCAGGTGTAAATGGAAAGCAGATTTCTAAGTCGTGAGCCCAGCAGCTAACAACTTCCTGCCATATAGTTACTCGTGTATTCCTATAGGACTTGTAGTTCCTTAAATGCATTAGTGGCATAGCTGGGTAAGGACAGTTACTATAGTGGTAGTTTAAAGTGAATCCTGTATATTCTGTGAATCCATAGTGTATCCTATGTGTTGTATTGAGATTACAAACTGGTGCATAGTAGTACTTAAGAAGTTACTATGCTCTGAACAGAACTGGCGTGGTTGCTCAGTACACATTATGTAAACATAATGTGCTGTATTGATACAGTTCCAGAATGATGTAAATTTGGATTGCTTTCAGATACAGGATTTAAAAAGTCCAAAATCTAATCAGACTTTAAATGATGTTGCATAGGATTTTAGAAGGTAACTGAAGCTCTGTGAGAAGTCCATTGAGTGCAGGATGATTAAAACGCCCTCATAATGATGCAAGTAGAGGCCTCAGTGCAGCACCATGCCTAATTGCATTTTTAGTTACAATCATATCATTAGCTTCACTGAAAGGAAAGATTATTTATAGGCACAGATTTCCCTCTTTCTTAAGTTGTTTTCTGGGTGTAGGTGTTTCTGTACCCTCAAGGTCTTTGCTATGTGCTTGCTTTTCTCCTTTGGACTTCCATGTTTAGACTTAGTTGCTGTCCAAATTTTGAATGTTTCTGTGCACAATAAAATCAGATACTGTGTTATTTGGATTAGAAAGTCTAGTTAGTTGCAGTACAACGTCCATAATTTTTGACTGAAGGTGAGCCTGCAGTATCTTGTATGATTCTGATTTTGTATCTGAAGTTTCAGCTTTGAACTTCAGAAGTGTTCATATGGCATGTGAATGGAAGTGGCATATATGTACAGATCACCTGTGAGTAAATCTGGATGCAAAGGCAGAAGAGATTTACAGTCAAAATGTAATGTAAATTAATATATTTTGCCAACAATTGTATGTTTCTAAGCTGTTTTGTGGTCTTCAGTAAAATGGAGAGAAAAGGGGGTTTGCAACCCTCAGATTAATGTGCTTTTCACCAAGATATCCATAAAACCCTAATGCCAACTTTGTCTGTGAATAAAATACCTATAAACACAGTATATAACACGTTTTTACATAGTTGACCTATTGAACATTTCCACATGTTTTTCATTTATGTGGAATTGTTCTCTCTTACTAGACTCCATTAATTTTATTTTTTTTAACTTGATTTAAATAGAACAGACACCTTAAATACCTTAACAAGCATAGCTGACCTTGTTGTGGAATTCTCCAAGAGGAATTGTCTGCAGCTGCCATGCCCAAGGTGTGCTTAGACCTGGTTTGTGAAATGAATGAGGTAGAGAAATCCTCAGAAGGGTTCGTACAAGTAGTACAAGTTAGTGTAAAAGCCAGACACAGGGGAAAATATCGACACTGGTGTGTGAAATTTCCCACCACTTGTGCTGTAGTGCACTCATATGCACAATATAATGGTTAACTGGTAATATGAAACCATTGGGTGGTTTGGGTTTTTTTTTTACAAATCAGAAACATTAACTCTTGGCATGTCATATGAACTCGTGCATAGTGTAATAACTTCAGCATATGTTGCTGTTGTAAGGCAGGTGTGAAACAAAGATATTCAAGCTTGAAAGATCCTTCAGCTAGCTTTAAAGGCAAAAGGAAGGCCAGAAGGATGCATGGTCTGGAAATAGACAATATAAATGTTTTAGGAGGATTCATTCTCTTGTGTGAAAAATATAAATGTGCATAAATAAAATCAATACTTAATCCCTGTCCTTTTCTTTTTAATTCCCTTCACTTCAACATTCTGGTCTTTGGAGGGGAAAAAAGCAAGTTACCTTTAGTTATGTTCATGTTGTTATTTTTGTCTCTCTTTAGCTGTAAAAGTACTCCCAGTTTTTCAAGTTGCATTATACACAAGAAAAAATAAGGTTACATGCTTGATCTTAAAGGAATTGTTTGTATCATTTTTGAGGCAGAAGGAGAGTTCCTCTTCAATATTTTCAAAACTGTGGTAGTTAATAGTCCAAAGTATTTGAGATTATTAGTCATGTATTGTTTTGATAGCCTTCAGTATATGTCACTGCTTAGTTCTACCTACTGAAAGCACCAGCTCTCAGTCTGATGACAATCCATGCTCTAAATAGAGATTTCAAGGTGTATATTCATTTCCTTTTGGTAATGAGAGAAACTTTCTCTGGCTCAAAAACCCCTAAGTGGCTTTATTAGAAAAGTGAAACTAAGGAGTGATTTAGCCATATTATGATCTTGATTTTAGATTTTGTTCCCTCATTGTTGCTAAGAACTTTCAGAACAACAGATGTTTTAGATGTATAACATGAAATTTTAAATATGAAGCAAACCCAGTGGATAAATCACAGGCTCAGGGCTGTACAAACTGCTTCTCTACTATAGAAAAGTTATGTTCACAATCATTGTGGTATGAAACATGTCTAGTTCTGCTTTAAAATTTCCTGTATCTGAGGATAAAATACTTGTACTTAGGTTGTATCTTTGAGTCCTTAATTTGTGAATTAGGATAGCTTGCAGAAGCCATACAGTTTTTTTCTTGTGTGGTCTGGGTACATTCTTTTTAACTTGGTAAGAATTCTTATAAGTAGGAAGTCAGAGCTGATATTTGCAAACTTCATATGAAAGGGAGTGTCCACAAAATGCTGAACAGTCAGAAAGAAAAAGACATTGTAGTCAGACATTGAAACTCAAAGATTCCTGTACACAGTCTACAGTTTTATTGTTTTTAAATGCAGCCCCCAAATGAATCCTCTGTGTGGGAGAGAGAAAGAACAGAATAAACTGTTTCCAAATTGTAAAACTGAGGACTTGAAGTCAAGGGTCTTCTTGCTTCCTATGTACTTGCTTGTGAGTTGGCAATGTAATGGCTCTGCGGTTATTCTTCCTCTCTCCAGCTGTTAGCAGCAGCAGGGGTAAGTGTAAAGCCTCACCCCTTATGAGCTGCCATTTGTGCTTTTAAAGCAGGGTCCTGTTGTGGCTGTAACTTTTGTGAGTGGTGTGTGAAGCCTTGTTGCAACGGAAATCAGTAGAAAGTTTGCCATATCTATGAGAGCCTTTGGATCTGGCCCTGAGCTTTTTAAGTCTGTAACTGTCATGGAAAATAAATACTGCACTTTAAGGAGCAAGCTCCAGGGTCTCCTAAAAGTAGCTTAAATAGCTCAGAGAGGAGCCGTATAATAACTCCAGCTTTCATATAGTAGATTCTCACTAGTTTTACATCCCAGGGATACTGCTGGGACGCCCAAATCTCTGGTCAACAGTGTAATGATACATGGCAAATTACCTAGGTAATGGCAGTTGGATAAATCACCTCCAGCCAATGCTGGTTAGCCAGGGAAGGGGTGTGCTATGTATTAACTGGAACCAGTTCCCCAAAGACAAAATCAAAGGAAAAATGGACTTGAGAAAATTTTTTTAACCCAATATGATGATTAGTGGTCATTAGTGAAGATGATTTATTTTTCCTTGTGGAAAGGCTAGTGAGTGACTTTAACAAAGCAGATGTGACTGTTTTAACTTTTTATAGAAATTGCTGGAAGGGATCAGAGATTTCACAGCGAAGCTATTCACCTTCAAGATAAAATTTCTATTTGTATTCTTCAAATAAGGCAAAACAATAAGACAGAAACATTTAAGGAAGTTCTTGCTAATGTCTAGGGTTGCAAACCAGGTATAGTTAATTGGCATTATTGTTTCGACATTAAAGAAATGAAACAAATAGCAGCTATCCCCAAACTTCTTAAATGCTTTACTGAGGAATAAGATTAAGCTGAAGACCAATGTGCTGTCAACTTGGTAGGAACTGAAGGTGCTGAATATGTCATAGGATCCTGGCAAAGGAAAGTGCTATGACTCGTCTTAGCCAGGGCACAGGGGTTTTTTTTTGGGGGGACATAACCAGAAAACCAGTTAAAATCACAGAAAAGTGTTATTTTTCATACCTGTATCCAGAAATGTGGGGCTTCTGAATCATGTCTGATGTTCACAGCTGTGGGGAAAAGTTAATGTAGTTTAGGCTGATGCCAATTATAATAATAATTTGAATCATCCAAGAACATTTCAAGATATTTTTCTGACAGCAATAAATTATGTGCTAGTAAATTGAGCTGTTAAAAGAAGATGTTAATGGAAGGAAGGTACACTGATGAGCATTAAGCACATCCTTTGTGAAGCAGTGATATATGAGCCCACAGTGGTATTTTTGGAACTTCCTTTGTGGAGCATTGTTGAGTGCTGGAATTATCACCTCTTTATGAAGGTACAGGCAGGGGAGGATGCCTTACCCATCTCTGTTGCAGAGTTCAAATTGTAACTGCACTATTTTCAGTCTGGCTGTGTGGAGTCAAGCCTAGAGGCTCCCATCTTGTTTCATTGATCACATTGCTGATTTTATACTGTTTTGAGTTTAGTTTATTTAAATGCAAGATATTCAAATATTTCAATTTTAGTATTTAGAGTATGACTTACAGAATCACTTGCATGTAGGATACTCTCTGAGGTTTGCTATTGTTATGCAACATTCAAAGCCCTCTGACTTAGAACTGGTATTTATATTTTCCTCAACTTGTTTTCCTGATGTAATGTGCCCATCTCTGGCTTTCCTGTAATGTTTCTGACAAAAAAAATCCAGGACAGTTATTTAGTGCTGTGGTCTGCACTCCCAACTAATCTTTTTTCCCGGTAAGCTGGGTACAGTGTGGTAAGAGAGAAGCAGATGTGATTCATCATCTACTGTAAAGTGCAGCCAAATGATACATGAATTCTAAAAATGAGTAGAGATTGAGTGATGGAAGGTGAGACTGAAGCAGTCAGGGAGGATTCATGCTAGCAGCAGAATACAAAGAACATAACCCAGGAGTTGATTTAAAGAGGCTTTACCCTTTCAGTAGCTTTAGGCAGAGGAGTAATCTCATTGACGAATCTTCAATCTTCACTTAGTTTTCAGTATTTATAGGCAGATTAATGGGTCTGGAAAGTCTGTTAAACTCTTCCTCTTGTGGCAGTGAATCCTATAGGCCAGTTATATTAATGATATAAGATGAAATGAGTACCAGTATTCATAGTAATGAATTACCACTTGTTGGCTAAATACTATGAAAAGACTGCAGAGGCATTTGCCTAGAGTATGAAGAGTAATAGTAGCAATTGAATCTTGTTTCTATCGTAGATGACATTTTGAAAGGTTTTGAGTGCTTCAGGATGCTCTGTTTTTTCCTAGCTTGTTTCTGGCAACTAGAACTGGGTTGAAAGTCTTTTCTTTAAGCATCTGTAGTTTCTTTCTATACTGAAAAGTAGATCTGATGGAGGAGCTGGAGTTTCCCCTTATGAAGAGGAATTCAGTGTGTCTGGATAAGACTCGGTGGCTTCTGCATTTTACAGTTTTTTTGTAGCTGAATAAATTGTCTTATGAAGGTGGTCCTTCTCTGTCCCAAGGAATACATGGGGATCCTTTTTCTTTCCTTAGGAATTTGTTTTCTCATGGCTCATGTTCTGGTTCCAGCAGCTCTGTCATTGAGAATGACTTCTGTTATTTCCTGACTGACTGTTCTCCTCCCTCCCCCTTTGAAGATGCTCTCTTTGCAAAAACCACCAGAAAGCTCGTGACTTTCTGAATCTTGCTTCTGACCTTGCTTTTAGTCACTAGTGGAATCAAAGGCACTCTCAATGTATTCCTTTTTTAGGTTACTTTCTTGATAGTGTCTGAGAACTAACCAAATACTTGCATAAAAGAGAAAAAACAGTTCTTCTCAATGAATTCAGGAAATCAGAGGTCTGTTTCTTCATTTGGCCATACTACAGGTTATGCCAGAAAGAAGGAAGCGACTCTCTAAAACCAAGAGAGCAATCAAATGTTTAAATTCGCCAAAGAAATCCTTTTGGTTTTTTTATTAATAGTCTTGCACAGTGCATGGTGACTGAGTCACCATGTACAAAAATAAAGGTGATGTTTTCATTATGCTAAAATGTTTAATGAGGATGATCAAAAAGGTTGAAGCTGTACTCACAACAAGGGGATCAACTACCAGTTGTAGTACTAGGCTGTGTCTGCCAAAGTTTGCAACAGGAACCAAATGTCAGTTGTTTGATAATGTTAATTTTTCCAAGTTGCCTCATCGGCTCCAATTTAAGTCCCTCCTGTGTATAACTGAAAACAAGGATGTTCTGTCAGTGAATCTCCTGGTTTGTTCTACTGGCACCATTTTTCTTCAGTTAATGAGAATGTACTTTCTACAGTTGTAAAGGTTTTTTTTTTTTCAAGTAAACCAGGAAAGGAAATGAAGCTTTCATGCAGTCTGAATTATCTAATCAGAGGAGCGCTTAAGATAAATTCAGGAGGGATTAAGATTCCTGGTATGAGCATTAAATTATTGATAGCCTTCCAAAGACTGAAAGAAATGTTACCTTCAGTACTTTCTGGAAGGATGTGAATAGAAGGCTGTTGTTGAAAATGTATAGTATATGTTAAGTTGCATTTCAGGACTCTTCACAAATGGAAAGTTTCCCCATATGTAGGGATTGTACTGAATTTTTATTTAGCTACTTTTGCCAATACTGTAGTCTTGCAGAAAAAGCAGCAAAGTAAATTTGTAAGTCATTCAAACTGAAAGGAAATCAGTTTAAATGTTAAGCATTTTTTTGACAAATTCTCTGTTAGAACAAATGTACAACCTGTTATAATGCAACCTGAATATCAACTCAGACAGTTGTCCAAGTATTAGAGGTATGTAGCTTAAATCTGATGAAACAAGTTACTCTCAATATGACAGACTGAGTAACCAAACTGAGCTGGGAAGAAACTGTGAACTACTTGTACTTAACTTCTATGGCAACAGTCGTATTTTAAGTGTGGCATGGTAGAATATTATTAAGATAATGCAACCTGAACTAAAAAAGAAAAGCAGTGAGGGAACTTGAGTACTCTAAAAACTTTAATTATCCAAATGAGGTGTCATATTTTGAAATATAGATTATGATGTGTAGTCAACTAGCAAGATAAATTCCTTAAAGAAACTTTGGCTTCCATATCTTAAATCTCCTTTATGCCATTTGCAATTTGAGAGTCGTTAATTCAGTGAGAATAAGAGCACAGTGCTGCAGCTGGGAAGGATTAACTCAGAGAAATACTGGAGAGGGACTGGCTCCTTGAGAAAGGCATGTAGAGTTGGGGCAGGTTGCTGAGCATGCCCTGACAGAGATGAAGATGAGCATCTGGTCACTATGGGCAGGAGCACAGGCAGTAGGTTGGGAAATCAGATTTTCTACCTCTACTTGATGTGCATTGGACCATGTGTAGATAGTGTGTCTGGTCTGGAGCTTCCAATAGGTGGAGGATACCAATTATCTGGAGCAAGTTCAGGTGGCCAGGGCTGGAGCTCCTCCCCCATGAGCAGAAGCTCAGGGATGGGATTGGTTCACCCATACATAATCAAATTATGCCTAATTAAATGCCTTCAATAGATTGTTTCTTTGCAGTTTACTTTTAGATGGTTTAGTTTCAAAGTAATTTTAATGAATAAAATAAATTTAAATTATACCTGAGAGTGTTTTAATAATTTCTATTTGTTCACTGATTTGTATGATCATTAATCTCAAGATACAGATGAATATCTTTCTACCAGCAGATATATTGATAATTTTGGAAGGATTCTCTTTCAGTGTTTCCTGCTGGAATTGTTTCACTTCAGGTAGATACTAATGAGAGGGAAAGACTGCAATAAAGGATTGTGCTCACGAGTTCTCTTAGGAAGTGGAGATTTTTAACTTCACATCTTTGCTTCAGTGGAGTTATAGGGAGTGAATCAACCACCTCTAAGAAGCCAGTAGACTGATAGGTGGGGGATGCCTGGGTATCTGGGGAAATATTGAAATCCAGTACTTGAACTGAAGACTGTCTCTTTCCAAGTGAATATCCTACCTGGAAGCATTTTTGTCATCCTCTGTTCCCCTTTTTGAATCTGGGAAATTAGCCTTTTCCAGTTTAAAAAGATTATTGAAAACTTCTTGATGAGTTCTGCACTTAATTTGATCTGTAACGTAATATTTGGTATTTTAAATGCTATTTTTCTTTGTTTTCATGTCCTTTATCTGCTTCCGTGGTCATTTTCATTTCCAAGTGGTTTTACAAAAACAGCTCTCAAATCTTCTGGATTTAGAAGTAGGGATTTTTTTACTTATTTAAGAAGTGAAACTTTATTCTGCAAGGCTAGTAGCTAGTGTAAGGTGGAGCAATGTCCATGCCAACTACAGAACATTTGTTAACAATGTTTATTATCATAATGCTAAAAGTATGTTATTACAAACTTTGTATGAATAATATTTTTGTGCAGGTTACAGCATTCAACAAGGTGTGCATTGTAAAACAGTGTGTCTTTGGCTGAATGACCTAAGTGACTTGCAAAGTGAGATTTTTGTGTTCATTCACACAAATGTATTCATGCCGTTAAAATTTGCCAAAACTTAATTGCTTCTGAATGATGAGAGAGATTAAAAAGGGAAAAAGTCATTCTGTGTGATCTCCTTGTGAAGGAAAGGACTTCAAACTAATGGCTGGATTGTAATTTATAATCTGTTCCCATTTTATTTTTTTTCAAGGCAGCTATATGTTTTGAGTCTATTGTGCTCAATGCATGTGTGTTGTTTAAGATGGAAACAGTACTGCTTTGTGATCTTCAAGGAACTTACCTTGAGTGATGTGTTGAAAAACATTGGAGTTACACATCCTGCCTATTTTCAACTCATACAATTCTACAGAGTAAAAAAAAGTAGACTGTTGATCAGTGTTAGTTTGCTCACAATGTAGCAAAGAATCAGCTCCTACATACGTTCTGCACTGTGATTAATTTGTCTTTCAGCTCCATATAAGCTATAGAAAAAGAAATATGAAACAGCTAAATGAATAAATTTTCACAGTTACAAAGTGAGATGTGTGATCAGTGCCAGCTACTCGAGCTTCAGAGCATGCAGAGAAGTGGGATAGGACGAAACATCATCCCACTCTAAGTCCGATTTCTTACATAAGGCAGTGGATTACTCTCTGATTGGGAATTCCTTTCTCCATTTTTTATCGAGTGAGGCTATTTTCTTGTATCGAAGTCGATATCTAATTTTTGCACAGATGGATCTTACTCTCCCTCGTATAATGAAGGTAATTGCTAGATAAAACTGAAGCTGATAACAAATGGAAAGTCATTATAGCATTTTGTCTGTTATGTTGGTATCATGCTTTGGAAGAAGTAGTGCCATTGCTAAAGAGCCAGAAACACATTGCATGTAAAGTCAGTGCAATTCTACTGTAGTCAATGAACTTGTGCTGTTTTTCTGTGAGGTGAAGATCTGGCCTGTGTTCTGGAGCTACTGTGAAGGATGGGTTTTTTTCCTCCTATTTCAGTAGTGTCTCAAAACCACACTGCATTACCCTATGCTTGTCTGTCACTTTTTAGAATTGACATTTATTAAATTCTCATGAAGAATGTACAACATTTGATAATTGATTGGTTGACTCCAAAGTAACTAAATGAAAACACAAAGCAGTTTTTGCAGTATGAGTGCTGACAAGAAACCAAAAAGTTATGTTCTAATATATAACTCAAAACTTGACATATGACTACGAAATGTATAGAGAGGTATATTTCACTGTTACTGTATTGTCATAACAGAGGGCAAAGTTGTGCTCTCCATTAAATGGAGTTCAGTTTCCTGGTATCATTAATGTGAAAAGGGAATTTGGCTTCCATTTTCTTAAGCCACCCTATCTTTGTTATTGATAAACTATAGGTTATCTTGGTTCACTGTACTGCTCCGGGCTTTAGTCTTTGAGACTGAAACAGAGAAGCTTTCCTGAACGTCAAGCACTGTAGTTGGGCTGGTGCTGTTTAGTCAAACCATCTTTACTGGCATCAGAAAAGATGATGGATTGCAGTGAAACGAAACCATCAGGATCTTAAACAGATCAGTTCCTTTCTTGAGTTCAAGAAAAAGTTTAAACCACTGGATAAAATTATGTGCCAATTATGTATAAACTTCTTTACCACTAGAATAAAGGAAGCTGTAATTCTGGAGACTTAAGTTTTATTGAGTTCATCTGTTTTCATTTATAAATAGAATATAAAAGAAAAAGAAATGTACTGGTGGACAGTGAAATAATGTATCTTCTATACGGTTGCAGGGAAATGATCAAAACCCCATGGTTTCTTTCTTTGACAGGTTGAATGAAAGAAGGCTCAGAAAAGGCACATCTATTTTAAGAATGTCAGTCTTGAATAACTTCTTAATGTTGATCCTGAATATTGAAGTTAATAATCAGCCTGCTGAATTTTAACGACATATTCAGGCTCCTCCTGGAAAGAGGAGATTTGGAAGGAAGACAGTTCTTCAGAGAAGAATTTAGACCAGGCCAAAAACCTTTGTATTTGGAGCATAGGTTTTTAATTGCCTCAGAAATTCCTAAGGCTCTAATTTCATTTTTAGAATTGTCCTTTTGTGTGGAGCCTTTTAAAGTTAAATACCATTTAAATATAAAAAACAGGGAGACATAAGGTATTTAGTATATAGAAAAAAACTTAAACTGGGATAATAAAGCAAGAAGTAAAAAAAATACCACAGTTAAAATTCTGCTGTTGCATCTAGCTTGGATATTTGCTGTCTGGAAAAGGGGAGTGTTTTTTTTACTTAAAAGGGATAGAGTTGTTGATATCAGCTTCTTGGGAATGATAAATATATATACTGCTAAATTTTGCTTCTATTTGCTAGTCAACAGTAATCTTACATTGCATCAAAATCTTAAAATTAATCACTGGAGTAAATCATAATTAGAGCAGCAGCTGGTACAAACACGAATGAAGTGTTTAGCATACCTGTCAGTAATGAATTTCTCTTGAGTATATTAATCTAACTATGAACATAAAGCTTGCTAACTGAATTTATGGTATATGGAGTACAAGTTGAATATATTCTGAAGTATCCCCTTAGATCCTTTTAGTAGCAATTAGGTCTGGAAAGACAGCCTTGTGGTATTTTCATTGCATCATTAAATGAAATGATTAGCTAATAGTCTTGTACCAGAGCCACACCAAAGGAGAAGTGTTAACTTAAAAAAGGGGAGTTTTCCTACTTAAAAGAATTAGTTAAAACCATTATCAAAATATTGATTTGGTTTATAGATACAAGTATATTTATAATGTAGAATCTTGAAAAATATGTTTGCATATGAACATAAGCAGTAAGTAGCATTCATGTAAAAGTCAGATGTATGTAATGTATCACATCCCCTGTAAATTCCCAAAACATCCTTCAGTAGATTTCGGTGAAATCGGTAGCTAAAAACCGCTGCAATAGTTTAAAATTCTTATTGTGAGGGGGTCTAAGATTCAGTGAACATCGCTGAACATGGAATGTATCTGCCAGAGTTGTGCTGTTGTCTGTGGTAATTTAAGTCTGAACTATGGGCATCATCTTCTTGACAGCAAGTGCTCTACTTTGTAGCTATGTGGTGCAGAGCGAGTGCTGTATTTCTCTTGATTTTGCCTCAAAGCGTATCAATCTTAGAACAGTTCCTCAACAATGCTTTCTCTGCATCCAATCAAAAACATAAATGCTAAAACCATCAATTTGTGGTGGTTTCGGTTTTTTTTGACACCACTGCTTTGTTGCAGTTTAAGGCTTTATTCAGAGTAAGAAGCAGTAAAACTTCTGTGGAATCAGCTGGGGAGTGGGGTGGGGAAGCTGTTTCCAGCCAAAATCCAGATGTACTTTGCCACCTAATTTTAACTCACACCAAAACATGAGTGGGATTGAGGAGTCCTGCTGAGTGTTGTTTAGATTTATGGCCAAGCAAGTAAACAGATGTGGCTTCAGCACAGGAAGCTTCACTCAGGTGTTGGTGGCACCAGCAGTGGCAATGAGGTGGCACGGGCCAGTAGTCCCAAAAGGCACTCAGAGCCTTTGTCAGGCTTCTAGCTTGTCCGTAGTGCACAGAGTTGGGCATCAGAACTCCCAGTAAGGCTTTCCTTGCTATGGAAATCTATGAAAGATGAGAAAGATGAGATGTGGAGGACTGTGGGACACAAAATTGTTAAAACACAGCCCTAGAAGGAAAAGAATGAGCTAAGATCAGATCCAGCCCTGAGTGAAAGGCAGGTAACTTTATTAGTGTGAAGATGTTTCAAAGAAACATGCAGCTTGACCGTTGTAGTAGAAATACCCTAAGGATGCTGAATTTTGGCTTCCTGCTCAGGCCAAAAAGCGATAATGCTACTCAGGCAAAACTTCCAAAACATGTATCCAATGGAAGTGTATTACTTCCTTGCATTGCCTTCCACCAAGTTAACAACAGATATTTAAATGACCTTACATACATGAGCAGTATAGATCTCTTTGCTTCTCTGTAGTGTTCAAAATAATTCTTCTAATAGCTGTCATAAATTCTGTGCCTAAAAGGCTGTCTGACAGCAAGTCTAGTCAGAGTTAGAGTTGCTTCAGTTATTTCTGCTTTTTTTCTAAGCTTGTAACAGCAGGTGGAACAGAGGAAAACCAGGAATATTTATCCATACCCTTGAACACTTTAGAGCTCCTTTCCAAAGGTGAACCATCTGTTTACTGTGGAAAATAATTTGTAATACCTGTTTTTCAGCACCAAAGTACCAATGAACCACTCTTTTAAAGGTCACAATGACTGCCTATATTTCACTGCCACGGGAAATCCATCAGGCAGTAGTTTAACCTATATGCCTCTATGTACATGTATGCAAGTTTCATATTGTATTACAAATTTGTAATCTACTTTGTGTTTCCCCAAATAGTTCTTTGACTCATAATTGTGTTTTCTTTAAAACTGTGGCCTGTTTAATTCTTGGTGGAGACAGAGGAAAGGAAGAGGATTGCAGAAAATTGTTTCCACAGTATTTGAGTGTGTAGAGATGCTTAAGAAAGTGAGAGTGGATTTCTTGGAAAAATGATAAATAATGCACATTAACCAAAATTGTAAAGACGTCCTTGTGGAAAGTCTCCTGGATTGAAGGTAATGGTAGGGTGTGCCAGGATCCTAAAAATACTGCCTTCAAAAGCTGTAGCAAATGTTATTTGATGTGTTTATCTATGAACCTTTTTGCTTAATCACTTCAGCTTTCCTGAATGAACCTCTATGCATGTAGCTAATGCAGTCTGGGGATCACTGCTCCTCCTACATGGCAGTAATGTGAGATTTATTTGAGGCTTCATTTTATCACATGGACAGAATACGATTATTTTCTTCTTTAGTTAAAAAAAAACAACAAACCTTCCACTTTACTGCAAAAGTGTAAGTGGAATGTGAGGACAGTTATGCTCCTCTCAGAGCCACTGTGTTAAATATACTACTCTGTCAAATATACATGGTGCTCTGTAGCACTATGTAGATTTACCAACTTAGGCTTCTGGATTCTCAGCATTATTCTCATTGTACATTATGAAACTACTGTGCGAAAGTCTGCTGTCTTACTAAATGAAGTGTCATTCATGAGAGCTATCCTCAGAAACCTTCCAGGAAACAAACTGTAAAATGGTTTTCAATTTTTTTTGAGATGCTGCTGAATCAATAACCAACACTATAAGGAAATGTGGCTGCTGTAATGTGAGTGCCCACCTTTAAAGGATGTGGTACCGATTCTTTTTTTTTTCTTTTTACTGTGCTATCCCATATTTAGTTGGTGAAAAAGTAGTTCTACAAAAACATGTATGATTTTTCTACTTTATATTCTGAAGCAGCATTAGTAAGGCTGGAGACAAAACATCAAAATGGAAGTTGCTGCTTTTTAAAATCTGCTGTATCAGGCCAAATATATAATAAGAATTCATTTAAATAACTTTGTTTTGATGCAGCTGTTTCTTCATTTGTGGTAACTTGTTTATTCCTAATTGAGGATAGCCAAAATTCTATGAAAGCATCAACTCTTTAATAGAGTCTTTGGGTAATAGGAAAGGTGGAATATAGAAAAACTGGAAATAAACAATAGATCTCTTAAAAGACTATGTGTTTGGGTTTTTTTTATGTTCATCTCCAACTTATTCTGCTGTTTTTTGAACCCCAGCACTGAATTCTTACAGTTCAGGTCATACTGAAGTCTGTCTATCAAATTCTGGGTTTTAGTTACAAATCTGATTTTGGATAATCTAGAGAAAATATGACATCAGCCTGATAGATGTATTGCTCTAAAAAGAGTGCTGCATTGCTTCAGAATTTGCAGGTTACTGTGTCTTTGTGCATGTAATGAAAAGCATGTAGCAGACTACAGAACTATGTAATTTTGCGGTGCCCAGACAAGATGATCTTATCAGAATGTGATTATCCATACTGTCAAGATTGCAGATATCAACAGTAGCTGTATTTTCCTGTGAAAGACTGGAAGGGGCACTGTATTCACAAAAGCATCTTTGGTATTTTCAAGATGTCTAGAGTTCATTTGAAATACACTCTTTGAGTTCATATTCTGTTTAATAGTATTGATCATTTCTGTTGCTGGCATTCTTGGGCAATATTAATTTTTAAGAAAAGCAATGACATGTCCTATATAGACATCAGGAAAAGATGCTTCTGGTGTCTCCATCACAAAAGATTGGATAAAGGTGGATATGTTTACTTTCATTTTTCCTCCCATTATTTTTCAAGTGAGGAGATATTATAAACTGTATTTAGGATACGTAATTTGCTGGTTCTTTAAGAACTTGTAGTCATTTTAAGATGTAATTAGAAGCATTCTGTATCTGCAGATTTTTTTTTTCTTGTATGCTTCTGCAGTTTTTATCAAAGATGGATCCATTTGAAAAGAATCTTTTCCTAGTTCTGCAGGAGCCTCTTCTACACAAAGGGAAAGCTTGTGGCTTTCCCGTAAGCCACAATAGCTCAAGCTATTAGTATTCGCTTCATGCATTATGTTTCCATTGAATATTTCTTCCTTGTCCTTTAAATTTGTTTTTAGCGTCCCTCTCTATTTTCTGTGTATAATGTTCATTCTTGTCTAAGTACAGGAAGAACCAGTTATTGTTATAATGTTTCAGTTAGGTGACATTGTATATCAAGGCATATTAGGCATTAGGAAATACCACAGATAGATGGTTGATGGCTTGCCTGCTCTGGCATTTTATTCTTCCAGGCTGTAGACAGCCTGGCCATCTTTACTTCTACCTGTGATCTTTGACAAGCTTGTATCTTTAGACTAGATATGACTAATGATCTTCATAGATATTTCAGGCAGATCTGTTTAATGTGGATTTTTAAGACAATTGTGTCTCTTATGTTCAAATAATGATATATAATTGAACTTATATAAGGATTTAGGCACAGAGATACTTATGGATTAGTTAGACTGAGTGCTTTTTCAAATTGTTTTCATTTGTAAGCTAGAACACTTTTTCCAGAAGAGCTGCAGAACTGTAATGAAGATTTGCTTTTCAAGGCCTTTAGAAACAGACCATTGATTACAAATTTGAGTCACTTATTTTTGCGTACAATTAATTGTCTTTCCTAAAGTGACAACTAGTAGAATTATCATAGCAACCTTCATTTGGAAACTTCACACTTTTCATATGTTTTTCCCTTCTTGTCCTTTCTCTCACTGCCCTGTTAATGATCTTTTCATTGTGGTTTACTCTCCATTGTATCTCCTGGTTACAAATTATAGAAAATATTGTTGTCAGCTAATTTTTTTCCTGTCTCTCCAACTATTTCTATTCATCTTTCCCATTCCACATCACATTCAATCTCTTGGTCCTCAATCGTCTCCATGCCTGAAACAATCCTTCAAGACTCTTTTTTTATTCCTAATCCTTCGTAAGACTTATCTTTAGGAATAGGAACATATCTTTTCGTTAACTGCTCCTTTGTACCTTTTCTTAGGTCTCATGGATGATAGGCTTTTTGGCAAAAGGATTGCAGTTATGAGTGCCTAGCTTATTGATGGTGTTGCTAGTTCTCAGTTGTACCTCTTGCAAAATGTGATGCTTCACTGAGACCTTCAGCTTTTGACATACTTTTCCAATCTTTTGTGTTTGACTTTCATATTAAATCCATTTTTTTCCTAGGTGTTATGTTTGTGGAACAATTTGCATTACAATCTCAGGAATTAGAAATCAAAAGTAGAGCACCCTAATATTGGTTTTAAACATTTGTATTTTCAGAGTTTGTCATGAGTTCTGGAACTTGATTCATCGTTTTGAATGTTGGGGATTTGAAAAACTGTTTTGTCAAAATTTCTTATGCTAAGAGGTGATCGACAGTTAAACTTTGCCTTTTTTGGTGGGCTTGTGCTATCCACAAAACGTAAGTTCTGCAGTATCAGTACAGAGGTACCTGGATGACCAATAGTGGTTTCAATATGCAGGTGGTCAGACTACTTGATGTAACATTCCCTTTTGGCTTCAGCTCCTGTAAAGTGGAGTTTAGAATGTTTATAGAAGCCTTTGCCACTATTGTTACTGAGCATCAGGGGTTTATTTTTGTTTCTCAGTCGTGAAGATGAACTTTTGCCTCTTTCATTTTTTTTCACCTGATCTTTCTTGGGAGTTTTGCATTTTGCTTGTTTGATTCCACATATTTGCAGCTTCATTAATTGCCAGGGGCAAGAGGGAAGTGCAGAAGATAAGTGTTAGTATTTGGTTTGAGATTTTTTTTAATGTACAGATCACAAGCTTTGACTGTAGTTTTTAACTGGGTTTTCTTATTTGTGTTGTAAAGGAGGGATGAGTCCTCCATATCCTACATTTATGAAATAAGAGTAGACAATTTCCAACCACACAGTGACTAAGGATGTTCTATTTCTTTGAAAAATCTCAAGAGAAAGAGAGCATCCAATTGTCTGTGCCAGATACAGTGTTGTCTTGGTCAGTCTGTGACCAGCAGTGTACTGGCTCTAGTAAATTAGCATCTCTGGTGGTTGTAGCAAAAGAGTTCTGAAACTCTTGACCTTTTCATACTCTTACCAGCCAAGATTTCTGTCCTGAAGGATTAGCTAGACTAATTCCTCTCGGTAATCGTGTCACCTTTCATCATGAAAAAGCAACTATTTCCATTCAAAGATTTATCACATAAAATGATTTTTCAGTATTAAACTCCTAATTTGAGTGAATATTTAGTTCATGATACCAAGGACTGTAATTCACAGTCTAATTTAGAAAATGAGAAATTATACTGTAATAAAGTATGCTTTATTCACAAGATGTTTTAAGCCTATTATATTTTTATGAATATATGTTCTCTGAAGTCTATACAGATAACCCTTTCTTAACCTCTAAATATAGTGCAGTGGTAACACAGAGCATTTCATCCAGGGTACAAGTAATCTAGCAACAAAAATGCCTGTGTTACAAGATTTGAGTTCAAATGTTCAAGGGTAGGATTGGCTGTAATGGTATATCTGTGAAAAAAATAAGCCTGTGGTGAAGTTGGAACCCCAGTGCCAAAGCACAACATATAATTGGGCCTAATTTTTTCCATATGTATCAACAAAAACAGTCTTTGCTTCCATGAGAGATGAAAGCTTCCCTTTCTGTCATATTTTTATTTTGTATATAATTCCTAACTCTTTATAATTTCATAGGCTTTTTAAAAAAACATGCCTAGATTTAGGGAGAGATGAGCTGTCACCCTGGATTTGAGTTTGTATTTCTAATAGAAAAGCCTTTTTTGGTGGGGAAGGGAAAACACGACTATTTCCCCTCCCCTGCCAACAGGGCTACTATGTTAAAATCCGTGTACTGTGCCTGTGAGCCATCCAAGTTGGCGTGGAACAATCCATTTGTGAATTGATTTAAATACCTCATTTAAAATAAATAATCTAGTGGAATTAATGTCATAAATCTTCATAGAATAAGCTTACTATTTATATAAGATCGAAGAAGTGTTAAATACATTTCTGTTCTGTTGACAACGTGTGGTGGTGTTTTTCCCTCCCTTCAGTTTTATGCCCAGTCCCAAATAAAAGATGCATATTTTCTTATACATTTTTTCCATTGTTTAATGTGATATCTTTCCAAATAACCTTTCTTAGTCCTGTCTATAGATTCAGCTAAGATGCATCTGTAAAAGACTGATAGTATAACTTAAATCTCACTTACTTTACATTATATTACTTTATGTTCTTTAAATTCATTGTTGGCAGAATGGTTGTGATTTTCTCTTCATTGTATTTTAGGTCCTACAGAAAGTTAACGGATTATGAATTTTGCAAAGGATTAAGAGAAGCTTCGGTATCTATTCCCGACACTTTTGCTTCCTCATAAATGCAGGCACACGGAAATTTGTGTGCCTTCTAATACAATGTAGAGCCAGCCAATCCGCCAAGTAGAGTATCCCAAGCCTCTTGCAGATGACATTGATGCAATGACTGTTAGGTCCAAGTGCTTTGCCACACGCATAGGTAGTTTCTCCACCACAGCAATCTGCTCTCCCTGTTTCTGTGGCAGCAACCACTGAGACTCCAAGGGTTTGGCTATGTTGAACAGAGTTAGTTTGGGCTCTGCATGCTGCTTAAATAGCCTTTTCATGTGTCGTCTAAGGAAGGGAAAAAAGAGGTAGACTTCATAGAAATGTCTCACAGGATGCCAGCGGTACCTTGCTGGTTTAGTAGTTCACCTCACTTCAACTCTAGTTACATCTAGAATTTGTTTTGTAATTTATCCCTTCCCTAACTGATTCTGTGGAAGTGATTTTTTTTTCCCCTAGCCCTACATCTATACAGAGTTTAAAACATTTTGCTGTAGCTGTGATTATTTTGCTAACGACAGAGTTGGAAGTTGCACTGGCAATGGAAGCAGATGTGAGTGAGATTACTTTTGAGTTCACTGTATTGTTGCTGTGCAGAACTTGCTTCGATGTGGATATGAGCTACAGTCATCTTCATATTACTCAAGGGCTGTTATGTGTCCTGTAAAGGTAATGTACATAGTGCAGCACATCTTTCCCAAACAACTTTATATGTTAGTTTTTTTATTGGGGGGGGGGGGGGGGGGGGGGGAGGCACTTGAGGAAGAATCAGTTCTTCCTCTTCCCATTCAGCTAGAAAATATCTAGCTAAAATCAAGGCAAGAAAGTCTGTGTTAGGGTAACCTGTTTCCGTGGATCCCCACTGATGTACTTTTGTAGAAGCAACCTTACACATTTTCACTTCTGATTTAAGGGGCTCTAGGAAAAGAAGACAGCTCAGAAGAATGAAGCAAAGACGACTTTTCTGCCTTGTTGTCATTTAAGGTCAGCCAGAAAAACATTCTCTCAGACAGTAGGTGACCACAAATCCCTCAGCTCTCCTGTAGCAACAGAAGGATTTCTTTTAATCTTAATGCAGGTCAACCACCTTAGAAACAAGAGCTGCTACCTACGGTGGTCACAGCCTCCAGGTACAAGCTTTCCTTCTTCAAGTGACAGGAACAGACTACTGATTTTCTTTTTCAAGCCTTGGGCTGGTTCTGCTTACATTTACAGTGTCAATTCTCCATGTGTACCATGCAGACCTCTAAAATCCCCATGCTAATACCCCCACTTCCAAATACTGGGATATCAGAAGCAAGAAGTCTGGCCTGCATGCCTACTTCAGATCAAATGTGCTACTGTCCTGCTCCTGTAGCACCTCTCCTGAAAATCCTCTGCCTAGACCAGGATATCTTCTGATGACTAATTATATTCCTTATTTCTAGTGAAATGTACTGCAAATGAGATACAGCTCTTCTATCGCTTCCTTTATTGACAGACACTGCTTTTATTTGTCTTCGTTAACTACTGTCTGCCTGAATCACCTGCATTAGTCCTCTCACTTCACTGCTTTCACACTCTCCTTTCAGACTTTCATCTCTACTTTTGCTTTTCCTGCAGCAGTTCCTCTCAAGCTGTCTTTTGCTTGACTTCCTATTTTGGCAGTATGTTTCTATTCCAGCCTCTGAGCCTCCTCTTCATAAACTCCATCATTTTGGACTCATTTTACCTTCTCAAACAGGATGTCCTGAGCCAAAGTTTTAAGAATGTAATTCTGACCCCACTCAAGTCAATTGGCTGAGCATTTTGCCAGCTATCTGGTAGTTTTGTATAGATTTTTTTCCCATGTGTTTGGGCACTATTTACATATATAATTGTTATATATGGCTCTGTCTCATAAAAGAAAAATAAGCTAAACTTACTCCAGTCTCTGTATAGTCAGATGATTGATATATGACCAGTATAGACTAACAAAAAGAACATTCTCCAGTGCGCATATTGCTTTGATTACTGAGGTTTTTAGAACGTCCAAGCGCTGTACAAAATGAATAACAAGCATCAGATGTTTGAAAAGTTAACTCAATAGAAGTCAAGGAAATAATGCTTAGTAGCAACTTGTTACAAAGAGTTCATATTTTTCTATTAATGGAAAATGACACAAAGATACCCTTAGGCCAGCTCAGTATTTGTATTAGTAAGTGACCAAAACTGTGTGTCAAAGCACTTGCACACATACTAATCACTTGCATTTGTAACTGCTTCCTCTGTCTTCTTGGCAAAATATCAGTGTTAGGAAATTGTGACTAATGGTGAGAAGGAGGAACATTGAAATGCTTATCTTAATAGGCACTGTGTCACTGCAGTCTTTATAGATGCCAAAGGAAAAAAAATATAGTTTGATTAACCTAAATAAGATAGAGTGTGAATGAAGCCGGCAGTTCCTTTGAAATGTAAGTGAAAGTGACCAAAACAGTTCCTACAGAGTTTGCTTTTATTACTTATTAGTTTTTATTACATTTGTTAAGAACGTGAACAGTGCATATACTCATTCCTTCAAGTCAGAATCAGTGTTGTGCACGTATGGGCATGAAAAAAAAGCAAGTCTACAGCGTTCGTCTGTTTTGATTTTGGGATATTTTTGCTCCTTTTAAAATCTAATATTTCTGGATAAAATTTATATCCTTTGTTCCCTTGTTTAAAAATAAGGGGAGGGGGAGTGTGTGTTTTTGTTTTGAATAATGAGTTGTGGCGTCTGATTGTATAAGAATTGCTCTATTGTTTGGACGGGATGACAGCCTCTTGTGTTTTAAGGAGTTTTTTTTCCAGGCAAATAGCTTTTGAGAATGGCAGCATTTCAAGATTATGAAACTGCTGCTGATGGTAATGGTTCTGTGATAATTAAACTGTCCACAGCCTCTTTTTTTGTGAAACTGAGACAAGGGTAGTTGTGATTTCATCAAAGGCTTTGTTTGAGCTCTGGCAGCTGGCAGGGCAGAGCCTACTGCTAAGCAGACTGAGTACCATCTTGAAGAGTTTTCACTATACATTTCCTTCATCGGCTGCATATTCATCACATTTCATCTTTGCCCATCTTGTTACGAGACTGGTCGGCTTCTTGGTGTTCCTTGTTGACAGAATAGCCAATTTGTCCTCTTAGTACTAATGTATTAAAATTGCCTTTTGGAGGCTTCTTAAGCTGAAGGTAGAGACCACATTCTCCTTGGGAGTTTCGTTCTTTGTGTGACAGCAGAAAAAAAAAAGCACAGTAACCTAAATGTGTGCTGATATTAAAAATACCAAAATTATAAAATACATTGTGTCTCTGCATTAAAAAGATTTTCCTATCTTATTTTAAAGAAGTGTGCATCTAGACCTGAAAAAGTCTGTGTCTAAACAGTTGTGTGGTTCTCTTTAATGCTTTAAGACTGGTCAAGAGTTTAAGGACAACCACAAGTTCTTGTGGCTGAAGCAACACTGAGGGGTTTTCACAACTGCTTTTGCATGGGTGACTGTGCTATGTAGGCAAGAGATTATTTACTGTTTTGTGGAAAAACATTCCTGTAAATTGAGTCTCTAGAGATCTATGGGAGCACAGCTATATAGCCTGGCACATAAACTTTGTTCAGAGATGGGATGCTGTTGGGGTGGGTGCTACAGAACTACTGTCCATTCTTGGGTTTGGAAAGAGATGGTCTTTTTTCCTAGCAGAGGAAACAAGCTGAGGCTGCTCACTCAAAGGGCAGGACTAGCAACTCAAAGACAGGTTAAGGAAACACATGATTGTAAGTAGAAAGTAAATCTGTATAAATTCCCCTTGTAGCAAAGAAAAGGTTAAAAGGAGTACAGCATTTGCACTGTAGAAATGTGTTGAAGAATTTGGGTGAAAGGTAAAACAGTGAAGGAAAATCAAGAGGATTAAAACACAGAATAGTGTGATTCAGAGTTTGGGTAACTGGGGAATGTAGGAGTCAGTAAATACAGCACTTAATTGGTGAATTGTAAAATATTAATAAGTAAGAGGTTGAGAAGGAAAGTAGGAAGCTGACAAATACTGGCAAGCAATGAACAAGACAAAATGTCTTTAAGGCTATTGGAGATAAAGGTCTAAAGTGTTTGCAAGTGCAGCACTAGATGGGTAGTACATATTTCTCAGTTAATTCTCACAATTCTATCTTCTGGGAGTTACATGTGATGACTGAGCTGGTCTAGGATCACTTCTTGCTGAAAAAAGGAAACTTCTACTTTCTTTTGCCTGCTCCTCACTGCAGTTCTGGGGCTGAACCCCTGCCTTGTCCATGTGCTATCACTTTATTGACTAAACTTGCAGAAAAATATGCTTGCATGGGTTTTGCCTGTTTAGCTTTCCATTGCATTATGCACCGACTCAGTTGTGAAGCTTGATGGGCCTTAGCACCAGCACAAGGAAGAAAGGAATGGGAACAAGCAGCTGGAGTAAGAGACATGACATAACACCCTGTTGTGCATTAATGACTCCTTGGAGCAGTTCTTTTATCTACCTCTATGCTATGACTGCTGTTTTTATAGAATCATAGAGTAATTTTGGTTGGAGAAAACCTTTAAGATCATTGAGTTTAACCACTAACCTCACACTGCCAAGCCCAACACTAAACCATGTCTCTCGGGACCTAATCTACCTGGCGCTTTCTCCAGGGATGAGGACTCAAACACTGGAGTGGGCTGTCCAGGGAGGTGTTGAACAACACTCTCAGGGAAAAAGTTCTTCCTAATCTCCAATCTAAACCTCCCTGGCACAACTTGAGGCCATTTCCTCTTGTCCTGTCACTCTTTACATGGGAAGAGACCAACCCCCATCTCACTACAGCCTCCTGTCCGCTAGAGAGTGTACCCCCTGAGCTTTCTCTTTTCCAGACTAAATAACCCCAGCTCCATCAGCCATTTTACCATTATCTGAATGATATTTAAGTTCAAGTTCCTGCTGAAAGGAATGGGAGCTATTCTTGTCTCTCAGCCACATGTTTTCCCTCCCTTGTGGTGACACCACCAGTGCCTACATGCTGGGATGGTCAACTGAGCTAAGAGAAAGCAACCTGACAAAAGAAAAGACATCTATTTTCAACTGGATCTCTTCCCTGATTTGGCTGTGAGAGCTCTGTTTGTAGGGACCCAAGAGAAGGGAGGAGAAGGAAGGGTGGACCTTCATTCCGGGCTGCAGCCCATACTTAGATGAGCTTCAGCCAAGGGTGAAGCTGTGCCCATAGCCTTTTCAGGTCCCTGCTGCGTTAGGTTCTGGTTCTGTAACGTGGATATAGTCTTACATGCCTACAAGATAATTGTAAATAAAGAAGCAGTTAATGGAGATATGGTAAAACTTAAAGTGCTGAGTTCTTCAAGCTTTTGGATGGAAGGCATTGTATGAATACTGTTTGTATTAAAGTGAAGGAAAGAAAAAGCTGTTTAAAATTTCAGGAATAGCTGTGGGAAATAATTTTAGGTCTGTGTAAGGGATGCATGCTATTTTAGAAGAGGGAAAAACACCAAGAGAAGAGTTACAGCAGAGCAAAGGACAGCTAGAATGATGTAGTAATACAGAGGTTCTGGGTATGCAAAATAACTAGGTCTGAATTGTTTAGGAAGGAGGGGGATCCTACTGAAGTAAGAGAGATTACACTTAAAATGTAACTGTTAAGAGATTTAAAGGAGTAGGTCTTGAAAGGCTCTTGGAACTAGAGCCTGGGGAGGAAAACAATGAGATATGGACGAGACTTGAAGTGCCATGTATGAAAGGAACTGAGGAGGAATCTTTGGTTTACAAAGATGGTTATTAATACCGTACAGCTTCCAAAGAGAAGGCAATAGAGAAGCGACTAACATAGATTCCATAGATTTTGGCTTCTCTGAAGGTATGGAAGTCTCTCTGTGGATATTTCCTAGTCCATGGTTATAGGCAACAAAGGAAAGGAAAATATGTGCTGGACTCTGGCAGGGTCAGTTCACCGTGGAAAATGTGACATGTAGTATTCTGGCATGTATGCTCTAGTACAGCCACCAGATTTCTCTTTTATGGTTGCATTTGAGTACCCTATTTTTTGTTCAGTGTCTAGGCTGGTGGCTGTTTATTTGCTCAGAAAATTGCACTGTAATATTTGCAAGATACTCAGTGCATGACACTCTCTTGCTTCATGTTGATGTTCTTGTGTTCATTCATGAGAACTCACATATTCTATGTGTTTTTAGTCAAACCAAGTATATATTTCTCTATGCAGATGGCAATTATAGTGAATATATAAAGGGAAGAGATTGGGACTTCCTTTTGACCACAGCCTTCTCTATTCCTGTGTAGGTACCTCATAACATGAAAGTAGTCATAAGCAGTCATGCATACCCAAGGTTAAAAATGGTTTCTCACAGTAGTGTTATACAACCTGTAACTGGATGCCAAACCCCCAAAGTGGACTAAATCAATAAAAATTCCTCTTGGTCTACATTGAATAAAGTAATACTGAAGTGGAATAGCCATACTGTTTTATGTACCCACATCCCTCGGTACTCTCTTGCAGGTGGCAGGGTTACAGCATTCCCCAACTCAACTCCAGACTGCAAAGGAAGTAAATGGTGAGGGGCAAATCTCAGAAGAATTCAAAAGCTTCATTTCTGCAGTTTTTCTGTTTAGAGTACTTATTCATTTTGTTTTGATTTGGAAACCTAAACTTGAATTTCATTAATTTTCTGGAATTTAATTACCTTTTGTTTGATAGAAGTTTTACATGTTGTAACATGATTTTAATAATATTCCGTGTTTATGCTGTTTAGAAATGCATGTCTTATGTAGTCTTCAGCTATGTAGCATATAAAAGCCTGCTCTCTGCACAGTAACAGAATACTTTGATTTATAGTCCTTTGAACTCATTTATTTATTTAAGGAAAGAAAATTCTCTGAAGTGTCCTAGTTTGGACATATAGAAAACTGTATTATTCCAAAGGCAATCACGGACACTGAGGAGAAAATTCCATCTCTCCAAACTATTGTTTTCTTCTCCAAAAGCTATTGTTTCTCCTGTTTGTATAATCAAGATGATGGTGCTTGGAGATTGTGTTTTCATTTCAGCGTGTTATTGTTGCTCAATTCTAGTTAGAAACTGGAGCTAACTCTCCAATAATGATTGCTAATTCTTGTAACTGTAGATTCACTGAAGATCCAAGACCTGGTTATTTGTTGTCTAATAAAGTTGTCTGTGTAATGGGTCACAGATAAAAAGGTGACCATGATCTCTGAGAGCAGTGTGGTTTGAAATACCAAGAGTGACTTTTTAAGCAGAGGTGAAGCCGAGGCTGAAAATGAATGAGGTATTAGTGTGCTTTGTCTTGTGTAGTTTGAAAATGGTTATTCCAATCAAAGGTGAAGTCAGGAATTGTAAACATCTTAAAAATGAAAACAAAAATTAAAAATAGCTTAACTGAAACTGCAAAAACCTTTGGCTTTGCGGGAAGATTTATGTAGGTTCTTCGTTTATCCAAATTGCTTCAGCCATGCATAGAAACACGAGCGATACTTTGGATTTCTATAGCGCCTTTCATCTGAGAACCTCAAAGCACTTTGGATGCATTAATTTAATTAAGTTTCACAGCACTCCTGTGAGCTAAGTAATGTTTAAATAAGGATCACTTCACCCAGCACTGAAACGAAGCCACCCCTAGGGTGGAATGCGGTAAGTATTTAATAGTACGTAGCAACACTGCACAAAAGTTTGGGAAGAGCCTGAAGAAAATCCTGCATCCCACTGAGACTGCTGGGTGAATCTTCTTAGACCACCTATCTGTTGCTTGTTACTTTTCCTTCTTAGTTGTAGGTTAAATTCCACCATCTTTTTGATTACTGCAAGGTGAGAGTAACTTGCTTCTACATCCTCTCAAAAGATCTTTGCCTAGCCGTGATTTAGCTGACAGTACTGTGATGGTCATTCAATGAGATGTTCCTTCAATGAGATGGTCATTCAATGAGATGTCTCCGTCTTGATAGTTTGTCAGTGAATGAAGGAGTGAAGCTAGATGATAGGATTCACTCCTATCATCTGCTCTGTCACCAGTTGTGGACTGACGGCACCTTTTTTCCCTGAGAGCTTACCATGCCAAGTACCACACTGGTCCGTCCCAGTTGTGTTTGTAAGATCTAAGGGGATCATGGTACAAAGTGTGACTATCCTCTCAAATCATGTCTTGGTGCCACAAAAAGATGGACTGCTATTTCTCGTAGCTGTTTTAGCATTTATGTTCAAAACTGAGCTGATGTATTCAGTCAATTTTTCCCAGAGCTTTAGACCCATGACAAAGCATTTATGCATTGTTGTTTTTGGAGTGTTGTAGAATTTGAACGTACCTTTTCGTGGCTACTTTAGTTTGAAGAGTAGCAGGTTTGGCAGTTTTAACTTTCAACATGTCCTGCATGAGTTTTACCCAAATTGGAAAACATAACTGAGGTGGAGAAGCTGGAAACTCATGCCAGTGGTACTTAGTACTTGCTTTGGAAACCTGAATTGGGACTTGCATTGGTCAGCAATACATTGGTTATTGAAAGCAGAAGGAATTTTTCCTCCTCTCTGCGATGATGGAATTACCTCGAGTTGAAAAGAAATTGCTGCAATAACTCTTACTTTTTGTTTCTGTATTTTCTGTCACATTTTATGTCTCCTTTGTATATGTTTTTTTGTTTTACTTGCCTACCAAAGTACTGGGTGTACCAATTTAAAAACAAACAAAAAACCAGACAGTAATCTTTTATTTTTAACCTTTTTCATATGCATTTATTCTTTTTAAATTGCCTTCTCATTTTTAACATGACATTGAAACTTTCCTGTCTTGTAAGTAGTACAGAGGGAATATAATGAGAAATTCTGTTTTGTCATAACCAAAGGACAGGTGGTTTCCATTATAAGCTCAGCTGGAGCTTCCTTCCATGTCATCAGCTTCCCACAACTGAACTACTAGACTCATCTCTGCCCTTTTTGGTGGGGAATACGTGGAGGAGGCAGAACACAGCCCTTACAGATAAGGGAATACTCACATGGTTTCTGTCACAGTTTGGGGATTAGGTTCATTTATGAACTCATTTATTTTGTGAGTCTTGTTTGTACTTGCAACAGTCATGAACTGAGGATGTTCTGATGGCAGGAGTTTGGCATCTGAGGAGCAATGGTGGAAGCAGGATGTCTGGAAGGTTGCAGAGAGACAATTTAGCGGTTTTGGTATCATGTGTCTCTCACCTGCTATAACAATGGGACATTTTGCAAATGGAAGTGTTGTCTGTACCTGAACTATATCTTCCCAAACCTGCTGCGTGATGGAACAGTATGTGACTGGAAGTCTTTTGGGAAGAGAATCTGGGGGGAAAAAGACCTGTTTTTATCCAACTGTGGCCACTTAACCAAAGAGGAAAAAATTCCTAGTTGGAGATCAGTGTGCAGAGGTGATAGACTTTTCAAGACAGTTAGAGAATCTGTTAGAAAATTGAGAGGAGACATGCCAGTCCTGATTCATGGGGGAAACAAAGACTGAAAAGTGGAAGGAGAGATCCAAAGGGAAAAATTTAAGCAATAGACCAGTTGCTTCATGGTAGCATTTTCTAAAAGAGAGATGAATGAGGTATGAGACAATACGATAGAGACATAGGAAAACTTGAACGATGTGGAGTCGGGAGACATTGTTCAGTGGTTCTCAAACTGCTAAAATTAGGGCCACTGAGTGAAATATCAAGCAGCAAGTTGCAAAATCAAGAATAAAAAATAAAGGAGATATCCTTCCATATGGCATATAAATTGTGGAATCACCTTCCCACAAGATGTTCTGGAAACCCTAAGTACATCCAGGCTCAAAGATGAGATAAATTTAAGGAGAAAAGTCAGTTGAGAACTGCTAGCTACAAAGGCATAAAGCTGATCTGTCTCTCAGGAAACTTTCCAACTGCAGATTAATAGGAGGGGAACATGGCTTTGTATTTGCTCTTTGCTTTGTGCATACTACCAGAATATCTACTTTGGATTCCTATCAAAAGGTTGCAATAGGGCTAAGAAGGATTATGTATGCCATTCCTGTGTTTCCATGTAAGTACTTTTGGAAAGATTTTTTTCCTTAGAGGTAAAGAGAGGTTTGTTATTAGACAGAAACATAAGACATAGAAGGAAATGGGAAGCATGACTTACCGAGTTTATTCTAAAAAATTAGATCATGCCTAGCTTCAAACTCGTGAATGCTGTCACAGAGGTAAATGGAAATATGTGTATGCTAAAATGTAAGCACAGATGTATGCTCTTCCCTGGTTTAGTGCCACGGTACATGGCAACATATGAAGGTGTTCAATTGCAAAATAACAGATTAGATCTTTTTTCCCTGCTATACAACTGTGCAATTTGCAAAGAGAATTAATTGGTTTTGATACATGTACGCACACATTTTCTGAAGATAGATGGTAGGTGCCTATTTGATTCTTTTCATATTCCCATTACCATGCTGGAAGAATGCTGAGAAGCATAACAATAATGGAATTTCCAGTGAGATTTGGGTAATCCTGAAATAATTTGCGAATTCAAGTTATGCACAGAGTTTTGAAATGCTCTTATTCAGTTTTGCTTGAGGGGCAAGTTGAATTTTTAAGCAAACATGCTATATAAGCAACTTTAAACAGACGTTTGGAATATAGATTTTACTTAAAGCCTGAAGATTAATTGTGAAGGAAGAACTAATCCCAGAGTTAATTGAAAATGGTGAAATTAAAATTATGAGATATCCATAAAATCTTACAATGAATTGATTTATTTACATCATTGCAGTATTATATGTAATTACATGCAATAGAACATACAGCATTAGGTAAAAAAAGAAATCCCAGCTTTTTAATTCAGCAGGTGCCTTTTAAAGTTAATAATGAAGTAAAAAAATAATTCTATCCACAGAGGAACATCTGAATAGAAAATTCAGTTTATTCTTTAATTTTTCTATTTGAGCCATTTTTATTCCTGTGTATATGTTCATATTGAAGGAAATAAGTAGAAAGGTAGGTTCAATCTTTAAGACTTCTTCCCAAGTTATTTTTCATTATGTTCAAAAAAACACTGGCCTCTGGATCACTGGTTTTGAATGAACTTTGCTCTTTATTTACACAGCCATTCTTAAATTCGGTTTTATATTTCAGTGATGGAACAAATCTTTCTTATTGTTTGTGAGAGTTCAGCAGACGCTTCAAACCAGAAATATTGGCTCAGCTGGCAGCCAATCTGACCTGTGGCTTAGGTACCAGGAATGTCTTGCCTCAACTCCTAGCCTGTTTGGTCATAAACTGCATACTGTGCAATATTCTTGTTGTTCCTTGGGGAAGACTGTTTATTTTTGCAAGTCAAATACAAACCAGGTGGTGAAAGGCTAAAGAGCTAAAGAGTAGGCAGGAAGTGGTTGGAAACAAAGCAATAGTAGCCTGTTGGTTCTCAGTCTGATGACCTGACCAGAAGACTTAGTCCCAGTGGCTGTGTATGTCTAAATTGTGAAGCTGCTGTCTTTAGTAATACTACCTTCTGTGGAGCAGCTGCCAGGAATGGCTTTAGGGCTGAGGCTTTGGTAGAAAATGACGTAGACAAGGATGTAACTGTGTTCCTGGTATTGTTCTTGGTTCATTGATGAACATGGTAAAATGATATTTTTCTGAAATATTATGTTTGCCTTATGAACTCTACTACCTCAAATCAGCCAGTGTCCCACAGGGAACTCTGATTTGGCCAATATTGCTCTGCTCTTGTGTGCTGCTTAATCTTGTAAACCTGACTAAAGATTTCACTGCCAGCCATAGTCTGTGGTTAATGTCTTGCATCAGAGGTGACGAAGAACCACTCTTAGTTCAGAGTCACCATCCCTAGAGATATTTAAAAAATACATAGAAGAAGTACTGAGGGACATGCTTTGGTTTAGTGATGAGCTTGACAGTGTGAGATTAGGGGTTGAATTTGATAATCTTAAAGGTCTTCTCCAACCATAGTTGATTCTATTATAAAACTGGGCCTTCCCTTTCCCTCATATTTCGGATGCAATGTTATGCAACTGTATTCCCATACTACTTGTTTTCTTATCTCATGTACTCAAATGGCATTTTTAGGGAACAAATATCCAGTTTACCTTCATCTCTTCTCATGGATCCTCTGGGCTCCTTATTTCTTCTTTACCGATGAAGTATGAATCTTTCTTAACAAGAAATTTATTCTACCATTCTGTGTTATGACATTAAAGGCTTATGAAGAAATACATCTGCCACTGCCTTCTTCTGAAGAAAACATTCGTGTCCTAATCAGCAGGTACCTTTCCTGTATAAAGTTTCAATGTGCAGAGTACAGGTTTTTAGTTCATAAAGCAGAGATTCAGTTTGCCAAGGCCTTCAACATCTCTATTCTTCCAGTGTGTGACACACAGCACAGGGCTGAGCTCCTATCCCATAGTTATGGCCAAAGAAGCAAATTTGGTTTTTAAAAAAGCACTATGATTTTATAAAGAAAATGATCTGGCAGTAGAAGAGCAAAGCTTTTTGTATAAGTCAAGTCATCTGGCTTTCAAGTGTACTTTGAATAAAAAGAGAAGTCCACCAGACCATTACATACCCTGTGGAGAAAATTCTGCTGAAACTGCAAAAGCACAGAGTGTAGCAAGTGTCATTTCTGTCTCCTTCCTTCAGTAAGTGCGCCCTGACCAATGAGGAAATTATCTATGTTGGACATAGTTTGCTCAGATATGTGTTTTACCTAGCCTTAATCCTTCTAGTACTAGCAAATCGAACTCGCTATCCAAGCAATGACAATTCCAGTAGACAGCGTGTGTTATAATCAAGATTGTTATCTCATACTTTGTATGACACTAGACATGAGAGTAAGTGCTCTGTAATGTGCGTATTACAGCTCTTTTTTTAACTTCCTCTTGTGTTTTGTTTGATGTAAAGTAGAGATGAACAAAACCAGATAATGATTTTGGAGTCGATGTATTGCACATGTTCGTGACTGGAAGCAGAAGCAAGAAAAAATTGGGCCTAGAAACAAAGGACAAATTTTGGGCAGAGAGGAATAACTTCTTTACAGATGTGATTCATTCTTTACTTGAAGGTTTTACATCAAAAAGCTCAACTGAAAGTTAAGGGCTTGTTGACTAAATTATTGGGTGAAATTTGTTCTGTATTATTTCAGGCGTCTCACTAGATGGTTGGGTTGAGATCATCACAGACTAAGCCATTCTATTCTTTACAATCTGTGAACAGTGAAGGTTACTGGCATATGTTTTCCTCTTACCATGCTGTGTTTTCTTCAGTGCTGTGCCCAAGTGAGGACCGACATTGTGTAATAATACCCAAATTAGTGACATTCTGCTCAGTTTAGCTCCAGTATGTTTTTTGTAGGTTCCTGACAGAGAGTTTCTGTGGTACAGAGGTACTCTGTGTTTGGTGTGAGTGCACCAGATGAATAACCACATTTTCCTTTCCTACTGATCCATTAGAGTCTCTTTGGTAGTGCACTTTGGGTTTGTGTGGTACTAGCTGAAAGAATCCCCTATCATTCTCACACTTGTGAGGATGAAGACTTTTGTTCAGTCCTTCATCCAGAATTAGATGTAAGAATAAAATCAGTACCTGTTTTTGGAAACCCTTACTAAGAAGTGTTTGCTCATGGATTTCTGTCCTCTTCTTTGTTCCATGGACAGTAACCCACAGAAATTTATTTCTACCAGTTCCATAGAAATCTTATCTATTCCCCGAGAGTGGCCCAGGGCCAAAAGGGTGTGAAGGGAAGGTTACAGCTCCCATAGTCACCTCTCACATGGGCCGGCAGAGCTGTACTCCAGCACTGGCACTGAGCTTGTCCGTGTGCATGGAGATTTCTGCTGTAATCCTGCTGGAGTGTTGATCACATCTGCATGAGACAGAGCTTGGGTTAACGAGCCCCATGCTCTGTTCCATAGAAACCCAGGGGTAAACCCAGACATCTCCACTTAAAGGGCATTTTCTTTACCTCTTCAAATGACGTAGTTTCAGCACCATCTTCCTACAGAACGTTTACTGTCAGGAAGGCATTTTTGGAGGTATTGAGTTCACCCTGCTTTTTTAATTATGTTTGCTTTTTAACATGTGGCATTTTATAAAGCCAACAGGTCGTATAAATCATAGGGCTATTTTTCAAGTTTAATATAAGCCTCTAACTTATAAGTGCTTCCTTATAGACTGTTTTCCTAGTAGAGTATACCACAGAATTGCTTAGGTTGGAAAAGACCTTGAAGATCATTGAGTCCAACTGTTGATATAATTAAATGTCAGGGTGTGGGCTTTTGATTTTGAGTGTGTTTTGATTCTCCAAAATTTCTCTTCTAAAGCTACACTTACCCAGGGAAAAATGAACAATGCCATTTTTTTTTCCCCCTGTAGTGAGTTCGTTTATGTGTAAAGCTTTTTGCACAACTTCAGTGAATGTCTCTGAGACACAGATGAATTGCAGGAAACCAAGCTGAAAATGCATTTGGTTTTCTTTGACATGAAGCAGTTGGACATATTGAAATGGGACATTTGGATTTGTTGAACTGGGATTTCTCAAAACTGGAATTTCAAAATGTCCCTTTTGGTCCAGTAACTTCATATCTAACAAATATCTGTCTTTTTTTTGCCTAGACACCTTATATATTAGTAATGGTTGCCTCTTGTTCTTTCCCCACCCTTGTTGAGCTCTCTTGACCAGTTGATGATGCATTTTAAAGAAAGTTTAAACATCTCAAAGATCTAATTTCACACAAATTTCATAGAAGTTGTCAAGTGGGTGCAGAGGAGAGGTTCAGATTACTATGGGGAAGGCTGAAACCAGAATTTTACTGTTACAAGTTGTGTTTGTGATCTTGAGTAAATATGCATTTACCTCAAAACCAACCTGATTTGTGGCTCTTGCTCAGGAAGGAATTAATAGATGTGAAGGATACTTGAGAGTACTGTAAGGTAAGAGGGGACAGGGATGGGTTTATCTGTGTAAACAGAGAGAGGAGTAAATCAGACAGAAATCAGGAATAAGAATCAGGACAGGAAATGAGACTTTGTCATTTCTGTTGTTTTTCATAACCACAACTTGTTTTATGGTGGTGTTGGCAATCTGAAACTTAGTGAAAAATTTCATTCTTTGTTATATTTCCATGTTTTGATATAGCTGAGAATGAAAACCTATGTCAAATACCAACATTTTCTATAAAGCAAGCATTCCACTTCCAGAACTTAGTTACAGTCACAGACTTTGCACACTTCAGAGTTATGTATGTTTGTGCAGTACAAGTACTGACAATCATGCTTAAAAAATTCTGACTTCATTATTCTGGCCTCTTGGCACTTCAAAGTTATAGGCAAGTTTCAGAAAACTGCCTTTGCAAATCTGGGTGACCATTCAACTCCCTGGCAAGAGAGATCTTAAAGGAAAAACTTGTTCTTACTGTCACTGTTCATTTTTGTGTTTTATATCAGTCACAAGCCAAATTTAGAAGATTATTACTATGAAAATAGGTAAGTGAGGTGGAAAGAATGAAAGACACTAGAAAGTTGTCTAGTCTTTTTAATTTTTCTAACTATAAATCAACCTGAAATGGCCTTTATTTTATCTCAACAACTTCAGCTATCAGCAAATTTACCTTGTAAACTCTTGGTTTATCATCTTTATTTTCCTTTCTCACTGTTACAGTTCAACCTGATGAGATGCAACTTACCCTTTTAACTTCGTAATTTTTAAGTAAGCAAAAAATGAATGTGGTAAAAATTTTGTTAGCAACTTGTTAATCTTTAATGAGTGCAAAGGATGATGCTATCTGCTGTTTACAGTTTTAATGGTCTAAGGAGTGTTTTCCAGCTCTCAGATGAAGTATAAATAATAGTGATATTGCAGAATTTGGTAGAGTGAATATATGCAAGTACATGATTACCTAATTCTACATGATCATGTGAGTATATTTACATCATGGTGGAAATACTCTTTAAGTTTTAATCTCAAGTATATTATCCTTCAAGATTTCACTAACCATACAAGAAATTCAAAATGATGCTAACTTCAGAAAGTTTTAATTTCTTTTCTTCTTACAGATGTCTGTTTGTAATGCAGAAATTATACAAGTAGAGCTCAGTTCACTAGGAAAATGAGCTTAGTGTTCTCAGTTTAGTCCAAGTTGGACAACGCATTATTTGGCACAACTGAGTGGCCTAGCTTTAAGAGAAGTACAAGACTGAATAGCACAGAGGTTTTATTATTTCAGTGAGCCAAAACTGTATGGTTAGAACAATGAGAAACTCTTGTACTGCGTCCTACCTGCTTGCAATTGCACTGCTTTTATAATCTACAGTAAAAAAAAAGTCTCCTAGAGAAATGTTATTCTTTTATATTGTGTATAGATGAAAGACTTCATGCTTCTGTCTTTCACATACCATGTTTGTGTAGATGAAGTTATGTAAGTTTTATAGAAACATAGATAAAAATATTAGTGTGAGCATTAAGCAGATAACATTTTCTCAGCAAACAAATGAGAGATACTTTATGTTCAGTGGACAGTTTCATGTGGTATGTTGTGCCTTGCCTATTGAACAAAATGTACTCTTAAGGGGAAATGCCCTTTTCTTTGTCCAGGCTTAATGTCTGTTTGATAAAACATTGAGTTTTGTTGAGATCTATGTCTTAAATTATGCATTCAGTGCCTGTGAATTCTAAGGATGAAATTTAATATATTAAGAAAGAAATTATTCCAGTCCATGGAAAGCAGTGTTTGTGTTGAAAGAATATAATAGAATAGACTGCCAGTGATGAGCATCCCATACTGAGGGTCTTCAGAAGAGGCTTAGTCACCAGTTGGAAAGTACTAGCTCAAAGATAAAATTTAGTAAAAGCGTGACAGAAATCCTCAGTCCGATATACCTAATCCTTTGCTTAAAGATATTGAGCATGGGGCCCTGAATTTTTCAGACTATGGTTGTAATAAAAGGATGGGTTTATTAAATTATGGCCTTGCAGTTGACATATGGGTTGAAGAAGAGCTATTGAATTTCATTTTGAGAAAGAAATCAAAGAGACTGTGTTTGGTTTGCTGTTCTGTCTTGGACATAAAGTTACAATGCACAGGACATTTTACATGACTTTAGCCTGAGCTGAGGTTAAATAAATAAACTGTGAAGTTAAGTGAAGTTATCAAATACTTGGTCAAACAAAAAATAAGGCTGCCTTTTTCACATAGTCTTGGCCTTCCCAGAGGTGCCGGAGGAGGAACTTCAGTATTAAGGGTGTTGAAAATAGCTAGTAAAGCAGAAGCCAATGCTAATAAACAGCTTTGGAAGTACTGAGAGTGGTTTAAGCATAGTCTGGATTATTGTTATTACTGTGTTAAATCACAGCAATCAAATAGCCAAACATCGCTTTGAATGATTAAGTGGAACGGCCGTCAATGAAAAACCTTCAGACTGTATTGCAGACATACGGGGGTGGGTGTAGTCACGGTCAGCTCTCCCAAACGTTACTTTGCATGCTGTTGCAGATACAGAGCAGGGTGTTACATGATATTTTCAGAACCTGGCAGATTTTAGTTTGGTTTGGATATTTCTTATGTACCTTGGCAGGCATGCGTATCCCTGCAGCCATACAGCAATCTGCATTAATGGCTGAAGTAACACCTACTAGTGAGGCACAGTCAATCAGCGACAGGCTGCTATTGACTCATGACTTCAGTTGACTCATAATCCTGTTGAGCTTTGTGGGTCACTTTCTGTTCCCACCCTGAAGGCCATTGCCAGTTCCTGTCATGATTTGAATGCCCATTGATTAGGAAAGTAGATGACAAATGAGCACATGCCTTTAAGGAAGATATGATAGAGACTTGTATTAGTTCCATCCACTAATTAAGTTAATTAAAACTATTTATTCACATTTACAAAAGTCTCCCCTCAAGTTTTAGATAGGTTGCACTCATCGTTGAGTCATGGAACTGTAGAATCATTTAAGTTGGAAAAAACCTTTAGGATCATCCAAGTCCAACAGTAGAATTCAATGTGTCAAAATTGCTCCGTGTGTCAAAATGACACAGAAAGATCTCACGCAGATAAATGGTTTCTTTCAAATTGTATGCAGACTTTATCATCCACCTTATATATTTCTGTCTTTTCTGGAAGAACCTGGAAAAACAGATGAGGCTTGAAATGTGCCAGATCTGGGTATTGTCACGTGGAGTTGGCTTCATAAGCCAGATGAGGAATTTCTAGATCAGGTTTAAGAAAAAGATTAAAGGAAGAGAAAATTTAGATCCCGGAATTTGGGGAAAAAAAAGAAGTATTAGAAGCATTTCTAGGAAATAATTCAAAACAGTCTAGGCTTGAATGGAAAGTGGTGTTTCAGCATCTCCAAAGATAGATATCACACTATTCTGTCATAGCTTTGCAAACATGAAGTCATTTAACTTGTCATCCCATGTATGATGTGTGGTAGATAGGGTAAGAGCTCATTGTCTGTTAACTGTAACTTTGTTTAAATGACTGGCCATCCTTTTCCAGGCTACTGCACGGAGAGTCAGTCTGGTAATGTGTATGCAATCCTTCAGGCAAATACTATTTCTGACAGCACAGTTTAAATTCTCCTATGTGGGTGGAGAAGATGTGACCATGTTAAGTGCAAGCCAGCAGACTATACCACCATGCTTAGAGGAACTGTCAGTCTTGAGCTACTTGGTAGTTCCTTGCTGCATCTCATTAAATGAGATGCTGATACCTGGATCTATTTCAAAAGTACTTCTGTTTTACTGCCTTCCAAAAGGCATGAGAAAAGGGTAGGTACTACTTTAAATAATGTGTTTGAAACTATTAAATATTGTTGTTCTTGTGTTTTGCTATTTTCTTGTTCATCATCTGTAGTTTAAATGAGTATTGGTAAAACTTCATTTTGATCCTCTACTTTTCATGCACCACTGAATGAGTGGTATTCACACTTCCACAACCCTGTACTTCTGCTGGACCATTTCTTGCAGGTGATCATACTGTTGCACCTTTAGCTGAAAATACTGTAAGGATGATGTTTACTTTCTAGCTTAATGTGTTTTCACGGTCTGCAGACCATGACTTCATGGCTGACACTGAAAAACACTCTTACAGTTCCAAGTAAGGGTTAAAAGCAAAAATTATCTATACCTTAAATTACAGCTCCTTTCAAGACATTTTATATGTGATGTGTATTGCCTTTCTTCCAACAAAATCCCTGTTGCAGCAACAAGACCTCTAAACTGCAAATCTGTTGGTAGAGTAACAATAGCATCCAGCTTTTTGCAAACTCCTAGTAGAAGCAGGTAATGGGCAGAGGCAGTAGGACTGTCTACATTTTGATAAATCTCCATCTACTGTATTTAGATTTCACTCTTGCTGCAAGAGAATGTCTCTCAGTAATATGTATTTCTTTACCTTTTTGCCCAAACTGTCACCTTGAGAGACTCCAGTGGAGCTTTTGGTGCTCTGTGTGAACTTTGATGATCCCCTGCAGTGAAAGATCAGAAATATCATGTGTGAAAGGAGAGACTCCTTTGAGAACACACTGGAGCCAGAAAAGCATCTGTTTCCTAAGAGAGTTTTAAATAAAATTGTATTGCATTAAATGTAATACATGATTTAGGTATTTCCTTGGATGATGTCACCAGATTCTTTTTAGACTTAAAACCTCTGGAAAAAGAAGCTCATACCAACATGACTTGCAAGTCATATGCACAATGTGATGCAAAACATTTTTTAAATAAATCAACTGATCTTTATATGATGGAATGAACATTGTTCATTAGCATTTTACATTTGGTTCAGAACATGAATGTAGATTTTTTTAAAATTTGATTTTCTGCTTCACCTCAGCTCTTTGTTGCCAGAGTTAGTTTCAGAGAGAGTTCATTACAAAATCAAGGAGGGAGAGAAGAAAAGGTTACACACGAAACCACTTCCATGTTTCATCAAAGTGGTTTTTTTTTTTTTTCAAAATCAGTATTCTAGAAACTTTAAATAATACTGAAATATATAAATGCATTGATACCACCACTTTTGGAGTATGAGTTGAAATAATGTGTTACAGCATCAGAGAATTCTGAGGCATTATTTAGGAAAGCATTTAAGACTATCCTTTAGGTGCTTAGTTAGGGCAGTGCTTCTCCTTGTGCTCAACTTGAATACATACATTCACTTCCACTGATCTCAAGTGACTGGAGATATTTTTCTGAACAGGAATTGGAACTGATTAAATATCATGCATGAGTAATTGGCTACTTTACAAAGAAGTAAACCTGAGTCTTAAAGCTCCATCCAGAATCGTATTGTCAAAGAGAAGTGTTACTGGCTTCAAGGTAGCTTGTGAAATCTGTGTGTCCATCTTCCTGGCATACACCATTGCTTTCAGAAATAAGGACAAGTAACAGTGGCCTGACTTCTTGCTGTCTTCAAGCACAGAATTGTGGCCCTTACATACGTATCAAGTAGGGAAGACTAGCATTACGTTGGAATATAAAGAAGCCTGTGATGTTCCCTCTGCCAGAATGAACTTTTTTTGGGAAGACTAAAGGTAAAACAGCTCCAAAGGCAGGTCTTTCTCTGCTATATAGATATAACCATGGAATCTGGGAGACCTGCCTTTCATACATTTGCATTAATTAATAGTAAATTGATGATATTATATTACTCACCAGAACAAGAAAGAGAGAATCAGAAGCTTCAGAAACATGTAGTATGAAAATTAGGCTCTGCTTCTGCAGGTATTTACATGTTTGAGAATTCCTGTAGGACTCTAGAAGTTCAGTGGAATTACTTATGCATAAACCACAGTGTTTACAGTACCTGACCTTGAATCAAGGATCTTTTTTTAACTATTTGTGGTATACCCTTTAACTATGTTGGGATTTGACATTTTGTTTCAAAACATTCCAAGCCACTGATGATGTTTAAACTTTTTCCGAAGTTGGAAGGAACCGCAGAGTGATTGATAAGATGAAACATTGCACAGCAAAAGATGTTCTCACTCTATTTCACTATATTTTCTGGAAATTATTTACCTTATTGGATCTTTTGGTTTGTTTGGGGTTTTGGTTTTTTTGATTTAGCACATTTGTCTTTGCTTTCTTCTTCCCCTCTACTCTGCCCTGGTGAGGCCTCATCTGGAGTCTTGTGTCAAGTTCTGGGCTTCTTGGCTCAAGAAAGACAGAGAACTTCTGGAGAGAGTCCAGCACAGGGCCACCAAGATATTCAGGGGACTGGAACATCTTTCATATGAGGAAAGGCTGTGGGAACTGGGCTGTTTAGTCTAGAAAAGAGAAGACTGAAGGAGATCTTATTAACATTTACCAATATCTAAAGGATGGATGTCAAGAGGTTGGGGCATCCCTTTTTGCTACTGTAGCTAGCAACAGGATAAGGGGTAATGGGATGAAGCTGGAAGACAAAAAAATCTACTTAAATATAAGAAAAAACTATTTCACTGTGAGGTTGAGGGAGCCCTGGCACAGGCTGCCCAGAGGGGTTGTGGAGTCTCCTTCCTTGGAGGTCTTCAAGACCTGCCTGGACATGTTCCTATGCAACCTGAACTAGGTGAACCTGCTTCTTCAGGGGGGGGTTGGACTAGATGATCTCTAAAGGTCCCTTCCAACACCTACAATTCTATGATTATATAACCCCCATAATGAAACTGATTGCTCTTCCCAGCATCATTACTGTCCAGTTCAATGAGCAGACTGTGATTAAGGACAGTTAGTTACATTGCACTCTAATTAAACCAAGTCATGTGCATGACAGGAATTTATTTTGAGCAGTGATCTTGCAGAAAACAGTAATTTCAACATAACCTGTATTTGTGGAAATCCCATAGCAGTGCCATTTCCTGAAAATTTGTAATACTGAATTGACTGTCTATAAAAGTTAAGCATGTTTTCCCTAAAGTCACACAAAATTATGAAAGCTATATTGCTCTCCTGCAGTCTGACTATACTTAGTTTTTATTGCTTCCTGAGCCCATGAGAAAATCCATAATACATTTAAAACTGTTACTTTCATCACTCCAAGCCTTAGATGCGGGTGTGTTGGGTCTTTCTGGAGGTGTGAAAAGGCTCACTGCAGCCCTCCTTCTGTTTCTGCTGATTTCAGTGTGGGATTGGAGGGCACAGAAATTTCTAGTTGTTGTTCAGAAATGCACAGAGTTGTGCCTTAAGGAATGCTTAATCGAATCATCATTTCTGAGTAGCTTTCAGTGAGTACTGAAATTGCCATTATCACTACTGTGTCCAAGATATGCCTGGAAATATCCAGGAGTGTGGCAGGGAGTGACTCTAGTTCCATCTGCATGAGATGAGTGGAAATAAGTGGAATAAGGAGAATTATTTTACAGGTCTTTTGTATAGTGGGATATTAAGACAGATCAGAATACATATCAGATTAAAGATATGAACTCCTATTAGCTCACTCCTCTACCACCCTAAAAATCATCCTTTGCATTTGCAAAGAGAAGATGGAGCAGGGATGGGACACAAGAAAAACCACAGAACAACAAAAAAGCAGCTCCAGATTTTTGGTGAGAAATAGAAAGGAGATAAATGTCCATTTAGAAGAAATTTCATCTGTTACTTTATGACAACCTCTTTTTATTTTGTTCTTTTGCTTTTAAGCCAACGCTGAGACTTATCATAAGATTACATTTGGAAAAAAACTCTTTAAATATTTTTCTCATATACTGTAGCTTAAGAGGAATGTGTGAAATTCAAGATTGGAAAGTATTACACAAAAGTATTCTTTTCCCTTTGTTTTTTTTAAACACATTTTTCCTCAGACCTCCCTCTCCCTCTCTACCAATGTCTTTTTCCCACAAGACTCCAAAGGAAAAATGACATCAAATGGTAAAATCCTGTTGTATGTTATTTCCAGAAGAATCCATGGAAATCTTGAATATGATTTTATCATTTGCACTGTAATGTTCCATTGTTGAAAGCAGCAACATACTGAAGAGTATTCAGTTGCTGCATACTTCATGGTAAGCAAAAGCTGATGTTTCTGTGAATATTACAAAACGCTTAAGAATTTGAAGCACCTCAGATCACTTGTATGATAATAGGAGTGAGAAATGGAAAACTCTTGTTATATCAGCTTGACCATCTCCCTGACACGGCCAGATTGTCTTCATCGTGGTACTAATTTGCAAATGTCATAGGCCACGGGGTTTCCACTACTTCCCTTGGGAAATACGTGGCATTAATGCATCCTTGAATATTCTTTTCCTTGACTTCATCTTCTTGATCCTCTCTTATATCTTTTTATTGCAATAAACAATTCCTAATGTTGCTTTGCCCTGAGCTATTTTATTTCTCCCCTCTCCCTTTTTCTATTTTCCACGAGATCACAGTTATTTGCTATGTTCCTTTTGGAGTTTCTTTTGGAAACTTACTTTTGTTTTGGAAATTCCTTTTGGAATTTCTTCAGTTTTGTTATAGTTTTCTGGTCCCGAGGATCTATGGGCTTGTGTGTTTTATATATAACTTCTAAATATATATAAGTTATAAAGAAAATGTTGGAAATGTCTGCTGAGGAAACTGATGTTTACGTATGATGGTACAAAGTTGTTTTGTGGCTGTAAAAGTTAAACTTGCACAAGAAGCACAGCACATGCCCTAAATGCAAGTCTGTATCAGATTCATTGTTCATAGAAAAATGAGGATTTTCTCCCTTATAAACCTAATATACTTTTTAGTCTATGTATCACTGAAGCTGATGTTGGGTAAGGCTGGGTGCATTTTGCACGTGTGTTGTAGCTAAATTTATTGAAAGCTTTATCCTGACAGTTATATTATGTGTGTTAAAAGGATAACTATGCTATTTGGACTTACACACTAACAAGAATATAAAATGTGGAGGGAGTGAATTTCTAATTCGAAGCAAAAAATACAAAATTTGTTATTTTGAGACAACCTCCAATGACTGCTTCAGGTTTTTCCTTTACTCCTTAATTGAAGTGTTTCACTTAGACTTTTTATCTACTAGCTTATTTTTAAAAAGTACCCAAACATTGTACTCAAGGAAGTCTATTTGCAGTGTGAAAAGAAAATGCAAGTATTTTGAATATATAAACAGTGCTGTAATTATTGACTGTTTTTAGCCAAATCGTTTTGACAAATTGATGAGAAATTTGACCAATGTTTTGTCTGACCTGCAATTTTTTAAGGGAAGTCTTATCACCTGAAAAATTTGTTCTATATTCACTGAATTTACACAAGTAAATAAAATGTTTGCAGCTATACTAACGGGAGGTTGTAGGTCTTTTCAGATGTCAAATATGAGCTGCAGCCAACCTAAAGGAGTAGAAATAGGCTGTGATATAAATATATCCGTGAAGGATCTTAGACCTTCCTGCAGGCGGACACTGGGTGGCTGTCTCCAGGAGTGGGATTCATGGCCATTCATATGAAAATGGAGGAAAATCTTGCCCTAAAGCTAACCTGCCCCTGGAGTTTTGTCTATCTGTCATGGTGATTGCTTGTCTGGGAAGATAAAGGATTTGTTAATAGCTGGCTGGTCAGTAGTCTATCTGTCTGGGAAGTCAACAAAACAGCACAAGGAATCAAGCAGGCAAAAGACTGATTACTATGGTATTACTTCTCCCCAGGAGAAAGGGAAGAGATAGGTCTACACACAAAAAAAGAGGCCCTGTTTTTAATAGATTATCATCTGTCTAATCTCAATGAACATGGACCAAATATTCTGTTTTTCTGACAGCAAATTATTAAAGACTCAATATTTCTGAAAGACTTGGTAGGATTTTGAGTTGAGGTGAATGGGAAGGTATGAGCATGATGAATACATCGAAGTATTGACATTTGTGTGGCCAGCATTAGTAGTTTTTCATTGGTATTGTGCATCTTTACCTTAGAAACCACTGAATTAATTTATTGTCTTAACAAAGATTAATAGCTAATTAGAAGAGAGGTTTGGCCACCGAAAAGCCAGCTAGTTTATAGGGATTTACTTCATGGCAAGAAATACCTGTTTCAACTGAAATATGTCATTTGTGACTTCTTGGGATCATCCCTAAATGAAAACAACCATTTCTCAAAAACTTTGCAAGCTTTCATAGAAAACCGTCCAGGATCTGATAGATGATTGTGATAAGCCAGGTATTTGGAGAAAATAGGTGTTTCTAATACAAAATTTGGGCTTTTAAATGACATTTTTCACAGTAATGATCATAGTTTGTTTCAGATTGATAACTGCTTTTCTCAGCAATTTGTCTTCCTGCAGTATGTCCTGCTTATTGGTGTTTTGGTTCCTGAATGGAGTTTAGAATACTATTATTACTGTTACTTACATAGCTCTATATTGCTTCTAATTAACCAGCATCCCATTCCTCCTGTTCTCTCCTTGATATCTGTACTATAAGCTAGGTTCAGTGTTTTGGTAGCTGCCTTGTTTCTTACAGAAAGTGTCTAATACAGCAACATGTGGGTAGGTGTGTATATCTGTGTGACTGGGGTCATTATAAGAAACAGCAACATGCCTTGGGAATTTTTGGTCATGTCACTGGATGTTTTTCCTGATGTTCAAATTTGGTAATTTTCTATTAGGAATGTTTCACGTGTCTTGGGCATTTTCCAAGAACAAAGTAGAAGAAAGCAAGCAAGCCTAGAAACTGCAACATCATAAATGTAGATGTTTGAACTCTATCATTTACAGCTTGAATACTTCATAATCTGAGGAACTGTGAGCTGATGAACACCATCTTACATTAGCAGAAATAGAGGGTTGATAATTCTATCTGTTTGTTCATGCCTTGGACCCATTGGTGGCAGCTCTAAAGTTTTTTAGGTGTTGGGGTTCTCAACAGAAAATTTTGTTGTAGGGATGTGTATGGGTGTGTGTGTATACACCCATACACATGTAATATAGTGAAGGTTAAAGACAACAGTGTTACACAAAACAAGCACGGCATGAGTTATTTAGTGTCAAGATAGAATTAATGACAGTAATATTTAGCTGCTGCACTTCAGAAAACAAACCACCAAAACAAAGAACTTGCCTTGGAAGGGACACTGTAATTTTTCCTGACGTGTCATTTTTCACAGTTGGCCTGTGTTGTCACAAGCCCATGTCTGCAAGGTCATGCTGCTGCCTAGGGACATGAATGCATAAGAGCTTTGTAAGGTGCTTAAAAGTTACTTTACAATTAAAGAAAAAAGTGGATATTTGATAAATGTTGTGTTATTCTTACTACCTCCTTGTTATCTCTGTTGTGTTCCACTGCTATTACATGTCACTATTAAGTCAGAGAGATAAATGGAAGAACTTTAGCAAGTTTTTTTTTTCAAGTTTTATGGAAATAGACCCTGCTGTCCCCAAGGTAAGGGTTTTCTCTTCTACCCTTGCTATTTTCTGCCAGTTTGACTATTGATAGCTTCATATAGGTTGGGCTTGTCACATTAGTTTCAGTTAGTAGGGGATATGTTTAAGAGTGAGTGATGGAAAATGTTGTTTCACAGTATCCATCCTGTGATGCATGTGGTCCCTTAGGACAAAGAAAAGTTTACTGAATGAAGTCCTTGCTATCAATCACAGTACTTCCTAAACGAAAAGCAAATGTATTTGACTTACACAGTTTTTTAATGAGTGAGTCAGGCCATGCTTCCCACTCATTCAGCTGCCATCACTCCCACTTCAGATACAAAACTGATCATTTTGGAATTATGTATGCAGTGATCAGTGACTCACTGTTGACTTGGGAGGCAATGATGACGCTTACTCTCAGTTTATTATTCTGTTAAAAGCAATACAGAATACAGATCAAGGCTAGTTTCTCCTTTAAAGCAGTGTAGGAAAATTTATAGCTTGTCCATCACAATGATCAATCTTCTGCATCGCATTGGAGTTGATGATTTTAAACTAATCTCCAAGCTAAACTGTGTCAGTTTGCTTGGGATAAGCAAAGTTACTTTTGGAATATTTCTGAAAAACCCTTTGGATTGTGTCCATGGAATAAAGATTATTGAAACAAAAGGGAAGCTGTGTGTATTTCCTCAAGCAGTTTATAATGATAATGAAAGTTATTAGCAGTGAATAGATGGCATTATTGAAGAGAAAGCTGTCATGATTTTCAGAAATGTGACTTGAAGGTGCTTGGAAAAAATATTGTCTTTTTCTTTTTTTAACAAAGAAAGCAAAAAGATATTAACTTTGGCCATTTGGAACATTTAGTTTTGGGTCCAAAATTTTATGAAAAGTGGTTCTTTTACAGCTGTAGTTTGTCCTAAGGCTGTTTTATGTCAGATCTAGAAATAGCAATATTAACCGTCAGGCCATGAGATGGGGTGTTTTTTTCCCTCTTTTCTTTTAGATGGGAATAGCTGAAGAAAGTGGTGCCTCCCTTCTCTAACTTCATCTGAACTCAAAATAACTTTTGTTGTCTTGTTATAACGGCCTGTTTTCTTAGTCACTGTGTGAGAGACTGGGAAGTGTTGAATACTGTAGATCAAACACTTCAAAGCCAACTTTGACTTAGTTTTATGCATACTTCAGAGTAGACTAATGTACAATAGTATCCAGGAAACTCAGCCAGTAATTCATACGAGTCCAAAATGTTCTCCTTAGGATGAATCATAGCAGCATAAATGATAGGATTGGAGAAGATCCTTTAGGTCATCCAATTCAAAGCCTGTGTGTCTTCCTCTTCACTAATCCCCTCAAGGATTTTATCTACCCTATCTTGCAAACCACTCATATCTTTGACTCAGCCACCCCCCTGGGTAGTTTCTTCCATTGCCTAACTGTTTAACCTGAACATCTTTAAACCTTACACCATCCTGTTTAGTGTGAACAATTTATGACTACAGGGAAGAAAAAATTCATTGCTCCTCCCTTTTGCCATCATGCTTAAATATCATCCCTCCTGTTAAATGTTGGGGAGGTGGGGGGTAGATTAGTTTGTTGTTTTGCCTTGTTTCTTTTTTTATTTTCTATCTGCATGAATAATACTTTTGGGAAAGTTGGGGGTGGGTGGGGTTGGTGCTTCTATCACTGTAACTAATTTTCTTTGAACTTTGTTTTTGAGCCTCAGAAGTACACTTTGATCTACAAATAAACTTTTCCTGACTCAATGACTTGTATGCATCAAGTCATGCTTTTCAGGAGGCAAATTAAAGTGATGGTATTTGGGGTCTTTGTTTACAGAAGCCACTTTCACGAAGGTGCTAATGTGCTCTGACTGACAAATACACAATTGGAGAGAGTTAAGTGATTGAAGGTGGAATCTGTTTTTGACCTCAGATATACACAATCTCATGTAATTTAGTCATATATTTTAATTGTTTTGATAAACCTAGCTCTAAAAACTACTGGGCTTGCCTACTGCAGAGAAGATTAATTCCAAAAGCAGCTTTCCAGTTCGCTGCTATGTTGATAGGGATGTAAACCTCTTAATAATCATTTGTCTTAAATGTATTCTGATGATAGGATTTTTGGCTGATGTATAGAATGAAACATTGAGAACTACATAATGAGGAGAATAACAAGATGGAAGCATTTTTGTCCTGAGTAAATGAGGTAAAGGGACCTTAATCTACAATTTTTTTAATGTTATAACCTGTATTTCTTAGGATCTGCCTAAGCTTGTCAGAATATATAGATGATAAACCTCTCTGATGCTAATCATTTCAGCTACTATGATATAGTATGAACCAGTTACACCAATGTGAAACTGATGTTATTCTGCTAGATGACTAATAAATAATGCATGCTGAAAAAGATACAGGGTAGAGATGGGAAAGCTGATTATGGCAAGCCAAGTTTTCATCCTGCTGCAGTCTGTACATCTATCACCTATCGACTCACCTCTCCCATAGTTTGCTCATGTGGTAGTTCTTTGATTCATCCAGATTCCCTATGTGTTGTGCTGTCATGCAAAGCTTTGTGAAATTGAGGTAAATCCTGCTTCAGTAGTACTTCAGTTCTGCCAGCCCATAACTACAGTTAGCACATTAGGTTCAGCGGATCCACTGTGTTTCATGAGCTTGAAAGTAACTGTTCACATGGCCTGTTTCAGCATGGCAATCTGTAGAAATAGACACAAGGGTTATTTGTAAGGAGTCAGTGCCATGGGAATAACAGGATTTAAAGGTTTTAACTATTTTAAGAATCAAATACATTTTTGGCATTATAATTTATAATTATAATTATATTTAATTTCTAAAGTTATATTTTCAGCCTAATAAAGGAAAATATGCATTAGGATATTATTTCTTTGCCTCACAATATTTTTATAAACCTCCCTTCCTTAATTTCTGTGCTGTGGTGCTGCTTAGGTGTCCTCTAGCCAGTCCTCAAATGAATCAAAGTTGAAGGCACCGTGCAGCACACTTTAAGTGTGCCACATGGTCAACTTAGTGGGCAATGCTAATGGAGAGGTCTCTGGTAAATCTGTGGCTCTTCTCTTCAGGTACAGAGAGATGACACATCTTATCACCTTGCTCTTTCTCATCCAAACTATCTGCACGTGCAGCTTTTGTAGGAGTATGCAGAGAGCGGGTTTCATAATCCTTGCAACCTCTTTTTCTTGATTATGGTGGCAATGTAAGATGTTCTCCAGTATCTTTATGTAGTACAGAGCTGTATACAACTATGTAGTCAGGAACAGTGTTATCTGTGAGGTCTGCAGTGGCTTCTACACTGTATTGAGATACATGGGATATGTCACTGCAAATGCATGTCTTTAACAGCTTTTTCCACTGTGTTACTTCTGCAGGGCTTTCCTCAGCAAGTATCTGTGTTTAAGGTTGTTGTTTCAAAGATGTTTTTTAAGTGGTATCTCCTTTTGTCTCCTCTCAGCCTTGTTAATCTCTTAGTCCTAGAACAGTATTCTCTTCTCCAGCATTTGTATCTCTTTTTGGTTTCTTATGATCCACACACTTCCTTACCATGCTACCCTACCTCCTTCTCCTAGATCCTTAATGAAACAAGATGGGACCTGCTGCTGGTCCTTTTGGCATCTCAGCATGTGCTATGTGATAAGAGTTTTGAACAGAAGAACTACCATTTGAGAGCTGACCTGTGTAAGCCCAAGTCAGCCCTTAACATAGTATTTTTAATTGTCTCTTCAAATAAAAAAAAATAGTAGAAACTTCAGTAAGGGGAACTTCTTAGCTCCTTGGGGGCTTTGGGCATCCAGCTGTTGCTGAAATTTTGCTGCTTTGGTCTTTTGTATCTTGGTGATTTTATCCTTGATCTCCTGCTCTGTAAGTTTCACTGATGCTTTCCATCAGTCTCAAGGCTTGTGATAACATTTGTTCAGTTTAGTGCTATCAGCCATGAAAACCACTGTAAATACTGAAATCCTCAAGCACCAAAAAACATTAATTGTGTAAAATAAAACCTGGAAAAGAAATCTAGATGGTTTTGTCCATGTGCAATTGGACAGATATGAATGAAAATGTATTCTTTTAGAAGTATGTAGATTGTTGGTGATAAATTCTGTGTGAACGTGATTGTGAGAGTGTTTGAGTTGACATGGAACTTATGGCTTGGGGTTAAAAGACCTGGATGCTCAAATTTTCTTCTGCTGACCCATTGGATGAATTCACTTCACTGAGTGTGTGGGAATTTCAGTTTTCTTCAAAGATGGCTTGTAATAAGAAAAAAAGCACAGCCCATAAAAGCTATGTGTTATTTTCATTATTATTATTCATGTATCATTTGGAGGTGGTGCCCATTTATTTTGGATTGCCTCAAATTTCTTAGAAAAGGATTTAAGTTAAATTATCTTCAACCTAAACTAATAGTGAACATGTAAGAAACAGATGGGTTAAATAATCACTTCAAAGTTATGCAAGTATGTGTGTATACAAATTTGTGTGATTATCCTCTGTTCTTTCTGTTCTTTCTCCATAGATAGTCAATCAACTTTTTAATGAATTTCTACCCACTTTTACAATTCTGTCGGGTTTATTATGGCAAAGATTAATATCTGATCCAAGATGCATTCATCTCTTGAATTGATGTTTAAAAATACGAAACTTGTACTCTTGGTTTAAGGCAGAAATTGTCTTCAGTACAAGGGGTTTGCTATTTTTGTCTTGCCTAGAGAGAAACTCTTTTATAATTCATATATTAAAAAAGAAATCCCTGTTAATGAGTTTATGGAGCCTATTTTTCTATTGTTTTGCAATTTGTATTGCCACTTCTGCCTGGGAAAAAGCAAAATGTGAGTAGATTGGAGTGACTGTGTCTCAGATCACATGCCCAGTTGTTTTCTTCTGATATAAAAGTAGTCCATGGTTTGATAACTTCTCCTGTGTCATCCATCATGTGCATAAAAGAGCTGACATAAAATTGCTTTTATTGCCTTAATTTTTTGTATTTTCTGAACTTCTGAGTGCTTGAGTTTGCAAGTGATGCATTTTTATTCTGTTTTGTATGTAATGTATTGTTTCTTCTAGCTGTAACCAAGGCTTTTACAAACTGATGGAATCAACAATATACTGCATGTAGTTGCCAAGTACATGGAATTTTAAAGCATCTTTTTTCTGCTTTATAGGTTTGTCTGAGGATGCAGCAGAGGAAGCAGAAAAGCCATGAAATCTGAAGATGACCCTCAGGAGGAGTTTCTATCTGATGTCAAATGCATTTATAATGCAGCAGTACCAATCTATTTTACTCTGCACTGATTGCAGCTTCAGGAAGGAGAGGACTGTGCTAATTTAGGCAAAAAGTTCCATTCTAATCATTTTGGTTGGATCTCTCTGTCAACCACTAGGGTCCTTTCTGTGAGCAAAGTTTAAGCACTTACCCAGCTGTGGTAGGGGTGTTGTGTTATGTTTTGTGATATATCAGCCTTTTCTAAGGATTCAGTTGATTGATCAAAGACTGTTTACACATAATTAAAAGCAACCTTTGTTTCAGGATATGTTTTATCTTTTTTCAAAAGATATTCAGAACCATACCTCCCTTTGAGATTATATTAACATTTGTTATATCACAGTTTTGACAAAAGATAACTATCTCGTTTCCTCTTGTACTAACATCCACAATTGCAGACAGCTGAATTCACCACCAGAAGAAAAACTGGTAATCCATCAACTTTTTTTTTTTCTTTCTCCCTCTCATGGCTTATACAGACTCCTGCTCTCTAGAGATATAGAGTAAAATATGGTTTCTGGACATAAAGGGCAAACCTTTTTACCATCAACTATGTCACTATGTATGTGAATAAAATTTATACTCTAAGTACCTTGAGTGCAGCGACACATGGATCTTTTTATGGTTACCTGTGATTTCTGTTTTTCTTGTCAATCAGTCTGTTGTAGTTATGGGTAAAGATTTTGAAAAGTAAGTAGCAGCTTTTGAGTGCCTTAATTTTGTATTAATCCAGTTGAAGGGTGCTTTGAGGGTTGAGTTTTTAGAAAGTTCTGAGTATTCACCTTCCAAAAGGCAAGTCCATGCAAGGTGCCTGAAATGTTCCACCCAACAACTGTGGTGACCTTTGAGAGGACCATGGACCAGCATTTGGAAGAATCAGGCTGCTCTGGAAAAGGTACTCAGAAATGAAAATAATTGAGACTCCAGTCAAGTGTTAAAAACAGGTATTTGAATGAGGTCTCTCCTGGCTGTTCATAGTTCATATTGAAACACAAGTTGCAGTCTTTTGAATGGATACAAAAAATAGGTATAAAAAGCACTACTGGTTTCAGTTTCGTTTCTGGTGGATGCAATTGCATGAGCCAACTCCACATCCCATGCTCTTGTTGGTTTCCTCAACAGGATTTCACCAACTCCTGTTCTAGCTGTGGAACTGCAGAAGAGAGTCCCTCCAACTCACCTTTCTGCTGTTTCAGCAGAGGTTATGACAGTTACTGTGGCCTGTTCTAGCTTGATCTGTAGATAAAAAGGAGATATTATTTTTCAGGATATCCTAAGACTTCAACCTTCATTGTCTCTGTACCTACTTCCAACCTCTTTGCATCCACCACCAAAATAAAACCAACTTTGCACCACTCGTGCGCCTGCTGCTTAACCCTCTTGGTCCTACTTTTGGCTCAGGAAACATGATATAGCCATGTTTCATGGAGCCTTTTCCAATGTTAGCTATTAAATAGAGCTAAGTGGCATGGGAACTGGGTAAAGCTTCTGATATCTCTGAACTGAAGTGGGCAGTCAATAACAATAAAAATGACTTTGTTCCCGAGGAGACCTCAGATATCCACAAGCTATAAGGCTAGAAATCTTGCCTCTTTCCCAGGAAGGAAAAATCCTACCCCCTGCTTGTTACCGAGTGATTCTGCTGGCTGAGTTCTCTTCTCTCTGATCCCTCCCCTATGGTTTTTGCAGGAGGGTGGTATCCAACCCATTGTCAAGTACCCCGCTGCTCTGTGAAAATAAGACAATAAAATAATCCTATAGTCTCTGTACACACCTCTATGACCACTGAAAACTCATGGAGAACTAATCAATTATTGTAGCTATTAGGCTTAAACTTTAACTGTAGATTTCAAATATTTTGTCTTCTTGTCAGTGACTACTAGGTACCTAGAAAAATCAACCACAGTTACTGCTGAAAGCCTGTACCATAGCAATGCAGAATACTGGACCAAAGAATCTTAAGCTGTGGGCATATAATATAGCTGGAAAGCACCACTGTGGGACTTCTGTGAAATATAGTACTCTGTCATAATTACCATTATTGAATGTGATCTCAGTACTCAGAGCTGACTGGCTTCATTGGGAGCTTTGGATAAACAACGAGTAGGCACTCAGGCCAATTATATCATCCACTCTCATTTAAGTTATTTTCTGTCATTTTAAGATGTAAGGCTCAGAAGCGCTCTTATTTGGCTTTTCTGCTCCATGCTTTGTAAAATGAGGTCTCATGAGAATACTTTTACAGAAAGGGGAAAGTATATTGGTAATAAAGAGGAGGCAGGAGGGGCAAGGTAGAGCTGTCTATAGTAGTAATGTATGACCTCTTTGTATATTGCACCAAATTGCAGTAGTTGATGGTAGCATCAGGATTTAAAAGTTGCATCGAGTAAAAATTACTTAGTTTCCCCCAATGCCAAAGAGTCCATCTAATTCAGAGGAAGGAAGTCATTGAAATGTAGTCATTTATGCAGCAGGCTAAAAGGAAATACTGCAAAGTAATTCCTAGCAGTTCTCAAATGTAGTTTGAATTTTTAAGAAAGTTCTTTTTGGCTGAAGAAAAATCAGGCCAGTTGCAGGAAGTTTAGAAGTTAGAGAGCTGTCCAACTGAAAAAATGTAAGGAAACATTGCTAGTTTGTGGGGGTTTATATGTTTGGTTCTCATCAGTGATGTTTCTGAGGCCCAACAGACACTGCGGTCCAGTCAAACTATTCTGAACAGGACTTCAGAGCAATGCCAGGTCAAATGTTCTGGTCTGCTTAAACATGCAGCTTGTCTGTATGTTTATCTGTTTGAGGAGAATTTCATATTTTTCAGGTGGGTCACAGATAAAAATGAATTTTTAGTGATTATTGTGTTGAAATGATTTTTGTGTACATGTATCTAAACCAAATTTTGTGACACTGAAAACCATGCTGTGAGTCATGGCAGCTTCATTATATTTGTGCTGCAGCACTTGGAAATGCATTTTCTAAAATAAGTCCTCTCATAAAATACCTTCCTTATTTTTTCTGCTAAACAGGTAAATACTTCTAGTGTTTGTTTTCTTGGTTGAGTTTATTTTTCTGAATGTTATTGTTCAAGGGCTTTTCTTTCATTTTGTTTCTGTGCTGTTGCAATTTAGAAAAACAGATTAAAACAATTACTATGATGACCGAAATCTGGAGGTCTGGGCTCTGCTGATCTTTTGGGCTTTGATTTGAACACAATGCTGAGTTCAAACTAGGACTGTGGTTTCCAGCCCCAGATTGTTTCTTCTGTCCAACTATTATTAAAGTATGACACAGAAAAATAACATTTCTTTAATGGGGCTGGGTTTTGCTTTATAATATCTAGTCTCTTATTCAGTATTTATTGTGCAACAAGCTTTAGAGATAAGTTTCAATATTCTTGTATTGCCTATAAAGAGTAATTTACTACCATAAACTAAAATTTGCTGAGCTAAGATGGTATTTCTATGTGAAGTCTTTCCAGCATACAAAATATACAGGGAATGCATGACACTGAAAAAATATCTTTCCTTCTTATCAGAATATCCTGTGTATAAGCAATCTATTTTCAAAACTGCTGCAAAGGTGCTGTAAGATATATATACTCCTTAAACTAGAAACCAGGCTTCTTTAATTGAAATAAACTTTGAGAGTTTCCCATGGCCTTGTTTCTTTTCACCCTCAGCATCATGCTCTTCTGTTCATTTATTCCCTTGTAGCACTAAGTTCCTCCAGTATTTCTGTGGTATCTTCATGTTCTGTTTGCAGGCAAGTTAGTTCCTTTGCAGCTCAGAGGTAACCTTTGCGTAGTTTTCCCCTGGCTTGTGAGCCTTGATCCTGTTGAAGGGAAGAAATGCCCTCATGTCCTATTGAAACAAGTGAGAGGCCGAGGCACTTGATGTCTAGAGGGCTGGGCTTACAATTAGCAAAAGTGACCCAAGACAGGTTTTTGAATGCATTGTTTCTATGAGAACTGATCCTAATATCCTAATAGACCAAGTTCATCATGAGCTTGATGTTGGTTGAAAGACTTAGCTTGGTCCTCTCTACTTGTCTGTCTTTTGTCTTGTAAATTCTTATAGTGGTTGATAGTATCAGGAATGATTATTTCTGTCCTTCTCCTTTGCAAGATAGCTAGCTGTCTTTTGTATAGAAGCTGCTAATTTGAGGGAATATGCTTTATCCAGGAAACCTGCAGATCGCAGCAGACACACTTAGCACTTTTGTTATCTTTAAATGTATAGCAAGTGGAACACAAAAAGTTCCACTTGAACATAAGAAAAAATTATTTCACTATAAGGGTGAGGGAGCCCTGGCACAGGCTGCCCAGAGGGGGTGTGGAGGCTCCTTCCTTGGAGGTCTTCGAGACCCACCTGGACATGTTCCTGTGTGACCTGATCTAGGTGACCCTGCTTCTGCAGGGGGGTTGGACTAGATGATCTCTAAAGGTCCCTTCCAACCCCTACCATTCTATGATTCTGTTAAGTGTTTTAGTTAATCAACGAATGGAAATGTAACTTGGTGAATTGATTCGACTCAGTGTTCTGACAGTATGTTCTAATTGCTATATCTTTACGTCTCCTATAGCAAAGAGTACAAACAAATGCAACATGCAAGCACATTTAAGTACATTTTTGGGGTTTTTAAAATACTGTGGGATTTTCCAAGAGTTGGAAGCAGAAAAGGGAGCAAAATAGAATTGTATTTTCGTATGCAGTCATTGTAGGTTGTTTTTTTTCCTTTACAAGCAGTCATGTGCTTAGATTCAGTATGTGTGTATGAGGCATCCGTGCTTGCAGATGAACCTGCATAATCGAAGGTTTCAGTACTCGTCCTTATTCTTAACATGAAAGCATTGAGCAAAATCAGGGGTTTATAAGAGGGGGAAAAAAAAATAAAATCACAAAAGTAACCAGAAGCCCTGGAAGGGACCCACACCCTCAGGCTACGGTGTGTGATTAGATGTTAGCTCTAATTGGGAGTACTTTCCATTTGTGATCTATATGGGTATATTCTGTTATTCACTTATTCTCTAGCACCACTTCAACACTGCACTCTCATCTTAAAAAAATATTTCTTTTGGAAATTATCTTTGGTAAAACCAGTTGAGACTGCGGGGAAAAATGATAACAGTGTTTGATAAGATATTTTGCTTCGTCTTTTTAAGCAGAACAGAGACTTGGAGTGGTTCCTAAGTGGGAATGATGATAGCTCACCCTCCACTGCAGCTCCAGCTGGATGCAGACTGACAGCGTGTTCAGCTGCAGGAACAAGATAAAAGCTGCTCTGACTATATAAGCTGTTGCCTGATCAGAAAACTTGAAGGGAGGTCAGTCATCCCAAGTCATTACTGTAACCTGATTAGAGGCCCAAATCTACTTTTGCTGAATTTGAGTATTTCGCTGTTGATTTTGACAGGAGAGCATCCATACTCTTCCACTGGAGGCTTTACATCATAATAAGATGACATATAAACACCATTTAACTCCTAGCTGGATGATGCAATTATGAGAGTTGCTCCAAAAGGTACTGTTCCCAAAATACGATGTGCAGTATTAATTAAATAGCTGCTGCAGAAGTGGTTGCTTCTCTGTAGAGAGTGATTCTGCATGTGAAATGGGCTCTTGCAAAATGAAACTCGAGAACATTTTGTACATGTTACTTCACTTACGAGAAGAAGTCACTCTCGGGATGATGTATAGCAGCTTTTCAACTACCAAAGCTGCACTATTAAATAGTTTAGGAAATCAAGCAATGAACAGCATGCTCCCCTTCTGCTCCCCAACCAAGAGAGTATGAAAGGGAAGTATTTCCAGGACACATTCTATAAGAAGAATGCATTTGCTTAATTTAGCATTTGATCAACAGAAAGCTTGGCCCTCTCACTTTTAAAATGTTGCCATGATTTCTCTACATTGGTGATTTTATTATTATGTGAAATTCAGGAGAAAGTACTTTAAAAAAATTGGCACCTTCAGACTCCTCTCATTATACTGAGACATTTTATCATTGTTAATGAATGTAGCATAGGTGCTATCCTTAGACAATGTCAGGAAAGAACAAAGGTTTTGATCCCAGGATGGCTTGGACTGGTCCTCCTTACTTTGCTAAACCTAATGAGACTGTATTGCAAGGTCTACAGTATATTTGGGAGAGAAATGAGCTTTGTATAGATTTTATTACTTTATTCATTTTAAAGGATAGACTAGTTCCACAGCATCTTGGAAGTGTTAGAGAATATATGAAGATGTGGGTCTATAACAGATGGTAATCCAAATCATAATGAAGCAAGCATTCAATAATTAATAGTTACTTCAAGTGCCCACAATATATTATGGTCATGGTTGGATTCAATTACAAGAGACATAAAGAGGATTATTGTACTTTTTCTTCCCCTGATGGTATAATGAAGTGGAGGCAGTTGGGATCCATAAATATTGGAGAACAGTCAAATTGCTGCATATATAACAGGAACTGTTTTTCCAGCTGTCTGTATGTGTAGTGTCTTCCTTCTGCTTGAAAGTAACTAGGAACTGCTGAGAATACAGCTTGGTTAACATGGTATGATTCCTTCTGATCCAGTAAAGGGTTCCTCCTAGTCATATAGTTCAGTGGTATGTTCCAACATTAACTAGATCTTTCATGGTGGTATGACACGTTATCTTTCATGATGACACTAGACAACTGCTTTGCAGGCATCAGGGTGAGAGTCCCAAAAGTAATCAGAAGATGTGTGTGACTTGAGGGAAGTGTTTTGCCCTTCGCTCTAGGCAGCAGTATTTCAGCTGGAAGGATTTACCCCTCTGATATTGAGGAGAAGGCCCGGGAGGAAGAAGCAGAGACCCAAGGAACTGGATTCACAGCAGTATCGTATTGTAGAACTCCGGTGCCAGCTGCCACAGAGAAATATGTTCTCCTGAGAAGAGGAATCCTTCCTCCCCTGGGTAAGACTGTGCCCTCAGGATAAGAGTTTTTGGTGGTCAAGCAGGAGAGCTGGATGCAGTGATGACAACCAGCTTGAAATCAGTAAAAAAGATGACTGAAAAGGAATGTTCCTGTGGCCAAGCAACTAAGGAAGAACACAGACTGGCCTTTCAGAACAGCTAATGGTTTATTATTGCTGTGTCAGTTGTACCTCTTTAGTCCCACACCCCTACAAATGAAGAGGCTGAGAGCCACAGGAAAGCAAGATCTGAGCAGAGGTGGATGATACTTCCTTGCTGAAGGCAAGCAGGACAGAAAAGGTAAAGAAAGGGTGGTCTTCCATGCATGTGCTAGAGGTGACGTTAGCAAAACCAAGGTGGAAGCGAGCCGTGAACGTTGTAAGTGGTTATTGATTGTGGATGATACACACTTAATGTGCTAAGAATTTATTTTTCTGTCTCCCTTTAACAAAGTCACTCCACATTCAGCATTCATAGACTTACCTCATGGAGACAGAGATCCTTCCTTTGCTTTTAGTCCTCCTTCTCATCACCCACATTTTTGTAGGTAACAGTCAGTCTTTCAATTGTATCATTCATTTCTTTTCCTTATTGCTGCTTTTTTTTTTTCTACTGGATCCCATCAACCATAAATTGATTATTTTGTCCAGGAGACCCTTTATATAGGTGTGTTTTAAAATGCTGAAAGAAGGAAAACTTGCAAGAAAATTAGCCTTTGGTTAAACCTTTGTAATACAATGTAGCTTTTCTTTTCTGGGATGAATAACATTGCTTTTAGCATCAGGAAAATAATGAATGGAAAACCAAATGTGCTTTAAAAAAAAATGAAGCTTTTCTTAAGGGCTACTGCCCAAGTATGTCATCCAACAGAGGAAAGTTGGTAGTTGCATTGTGTTTTGTACGACAGCTACCCAGACGGTGATGTGATACCTTTTATTGGGCTAACCAAAGTTAAAATTAGAACTGAGCAAATAAATCCTGATGAGTAACAGTGTTCGTACATTTAACCTTTCTTTCTTCTCATTAAGATCAACTTTTTCAAACTTGGCCAGTGATTTTTGGCTGCCTGTTTGCAGGGAGCAGAGAGAGGATGAGTCTTGAGTGAGCTTCCTACCTTCAACTTTACAATTTTGATCACAGAAAACCTAATACAATCTTGTCCCACATATTGAGGTTTATTGCACTGCCCAGAAAAACTATTTTTACAAATGCTCTTCCACCTCTGTCACTTGGAGATATCCAGTAGATAAATCTGAACCCTGAGTGTTTAGTTGAGTTAGACTCCATCCATGCCTCTGGATAAGCTAGGAAGCAAATTGGGCATTCACCTATAGGTTTATTTGGGTTGCTGTAGTAGAACTGGCGGAGGCCTTGTGATAACATTTATGGAAACCCACAGGCACCATGACTTTTTGCACAGAAGTTTGTTACAAGATCACTTCCATGTTGACTAATGATTGAAACTCGTTCCTGTCTTTCTCTAGTCATTGCCTTGCTGCTGTAAATTTGCAGGTGCTAACACAATCCCCCAACAAATTTAAAGACAAATTATTCCTTCTCTGTATCACTTTCACCCCTGCTGGTAGCTGCCTCTCCTTCAAAACCAGCCCTGTACTACTGCAAGTGAAGTGAGCACAGCACATGAAACGAGCCAGCAATGTGCCCTCATGGACAAGAAGGCCGATGGCATCCTGAAGTGTATTAAGAGTGTGGCCAGGTCAAGGGACGTTCCCTGGTAAGGCCACATCTGGAGTACTGTGTCCAGTTCTGGGCTCTCCAGCTCAAGAGAGACCAGAAGCTTCTAGAGAGTCAAGTAGAGGACTACCAAGATGGTCAGGGGACTGGAACATCTTCCTTATGAGGAAAGGCTGTGGGACCTGGGACTGTTTAACCTGGAGAAGAGAAGGCTGAGAGGGTACCTTATTAATGTTTTTAAATACCTAAAGGGTGAGTGTCGAGAGGATGAGGCCAGTTTGTTTTCTGTGGTGCCCAGTATCAGGACAAAGGGTAACAGACATAAACTGGAACACAGGAAGTTCCACTGGAATGTAAGCAGAAACTTCTTTAGTGTTGAGGTGAGGGAGCCCTGGCTCAGGCTGCCCAAGGAAGGTGTAGAGTCTCCTTCTCTGGAGGTTTACTAACCCACCTGGATGTGTTCCTGTGCCGCCTGATCAAGGGGAACCTGCTTTATCAGGGATTTGGACTGGATGATCTCTAGAAGTCCCTTCCAATCCTCATCATTCTGGAATTCTATGAGCAGCCTGGCAGTGGTAAGCAGATCAAATTGCCTGTTAATAATGAAGTTGTGTAACTCTCACTGATTCAGCATTCAGCGGGTGTGGTGAAGCAGTTACCAAAATAGTAAATTTACCAGAATGGCCAGAGGATATTTTTGTCCAGAAAAAAAAAACTAACCCCAAACCAAAAAAAAATAGTCAGAGAATAGAGGCAAAAAGCATCACCCTTCTCCTTACTTTCTTGTGCCTACTCCATTGTTACTCGTGGCTAGACTGTCAGTCTTGTGGCTTCTGTGGTGAGAAGATAGTGGATTTGATTTTAAGATAGGGCAAACTGAAATAGGGGTAGTCAAGGCTCTGATGGTGTGCCTAGGCAGCTCCAGAGCCATGCATTAACTGATTTCCCCTTCTCTCCCCACACATGCACAGTCTCCTCTGTGCTCCAGAACAGAGCAGAAGTGGGGATGCTCACTTTTACTTCTCAAGGGCAAATCTGCTCCAGCACATGACTCCAGCAGAGACTGTGTCTGTAGTCAGGCTGTGCCAACATCCTTCAAGACTTGCCATGGATTCCCCAGCTCCATGCCTCTGCCTGACTCACGTCAGAGGTGTCATCTGACTCCCTTTTATGTATTTTCCACTCTTTGTAAACTACAGTACCAGGCAGTCCTTAGAAAATAAACCTGTGTAACCATGTTTTGCCTCTCCTTACAGACTCCCACACCTCTCTTTACTGTGTGCCCACCGTAGGGGTTAATGTACCACACTGTCTCAGCTGCGCTTGGCTGAGTCACTGTCCTTTCCCTCACTAAGTCAAAACTAACCGACAATTTGGATTGTGCTCATATTTTAGACACTCCAGTTAAACTCAAGGCCCTTGACTCAGTTGGGGAACCCAGAAAGCAAGACTTCAGATTTGGATAATTTGGTTGCAGATGAACAGAGCTGTTGTTGGGGTGCTCCCATGCTCATCCCTTTGCAATCCAATTGGATTGTGCTCGCTGTGGGAAAAAAAAAAGACTTAGTTTGCATTACACCTCTTGGATAAAACCAAGTATAGCTTTCAGAGCCCTCTTTTCCTCATTTTTTTTAGTTTACATCATGTAAATTCAAACTGTCTTGTCTTAATCCTGTACTGTGTTTGGGCCAGGAGCCGAGAGGCTGTGAAAGTGTGTGTATTTTATCCCCTGTGCTCTCTGCAGAAACAACTTTACACACCACAGAGACTATTTTAAAACAAATGGCCGTTCTTTGAAATCCTATCATTACAGAGCCCAGGCTTGATTGTTGTCCTCCAAGTGCTTCATAGCCACAAAATTCCTGCATTTTGGGAATTTGTGCTGTCTATTCATCCAGTTGGAGTGGATCCAACAGCAAAGCGTGGAACCCTTGTGAGCACTGGCTAGTGCTCACAGTGTTGTTTGCTCTAATAAGATGGCCTGTGTTGTCGTTTTGTGGAATACTCAGATGTCAATTCATCATCATTTGGAGTGTGGGGATGATTTTATTTTGAAACAAAGATGCACAGAAATGGTCTGTAATGAGTCTGGTTGCTTTCATGATTTCGGCACAACAGAACTGAAAGCAGCTCCACTGTGGGGTGGCAAAACTCTCAGTTGTGTCAATTATTGTTTGATGTCTTTATGTGAACGATTATGAAGGTAAACACACGCTTCAAACCAAGTCCATCTAAGAAAAGAATTGTGGAAGTTAAGAAATACCACCATGGAGGCTATTTTAGGGAAAGATTGGGGTCTCTATCCTGCAGGTGCTGTATGCTGTGCATGTCCCAAGCCTCCTAAGCAATGCCAATGGGCAGCCAAGTCACACAGCTTCCTTGGCATAGTCTGTAAGTACAGGGGCAAGCTCGTGCCTTTTCTCCAAGGATTTCCAGCGGGACATTGATGTTCCTTTCTGTCTAGCTTCCACCCAACCACTGGCTTCTAAGGAAAGCCTAGGAGACAGTTGACAGATGCTTAGCTGAGTTTGTGGAGTAGCTTAGGTCTGGCATCAGTTTGAACACAAGGGCTAACTAAACAGGTTGAAACGAAGTGGACTGTCCTTGGTTGCTTCTGGGACCAGATTAAAATCCCCCCAAGGACATATGGCTGCTTGTGTGCACAGTACTCAGTGCTGCCACTTTGAGGTCTACAGATCCAAGTTCCTCCTCTCTGGGATCCCAGGAGATGCATTCCTTTAGAAGAGGAGACCAGTTCCTTGGGTAACCCAATACAAAGTGAACTTGAATGTGGAAGACACCCTAATGTTGGGGTTGCCCCTCTTTTGAATGACTTTATCCTGCTTTCCTCTGGAGACCTGCTGCAACAAGTGCTTATAAGAAGGCACTCAGTCCATGATGTGGTTATTGTTACTGACCTCATCAAGGCTACTCTGACAGATGAACATTTCTCAGGGAAGAGTCTGTGTGATCTCTCAGCATGTTGAGCAGTTTACAAAGTACTTCCAGTGCTGCAGTGTTTAATGATAGTGATCTTGTCTATTGTCTGACTTCTGTACGGATACAAACTACACCAAAGCCATGCAGACTGGCTTCAATTTGATCAAAATATAAAAATGTTAAAGCAAATTTGATCAAAGCCAGTTAGAATTTTAAGCAATTTCGTAAAGAGACAGCTCTGTGTTGTTATTCCAACTACCTTATTTAAAACCCCAAAGCCACAAATTCTGTCCTAAAAATAGTTTATCACTAGCCTCTCACAAGACACGGTTTTGTGTGTCAGAATACCTGCCAGCCGCTACCTTGAGACTTCAGCATCTATGTGTAAAGATAACTAAAATAAATAGCATACACCACATGTAAATACATATTTAAAATTCTGCGAAGCCTTAAAACCATTGATTAATTGTTTTCTCTGGTCACAGTAATTCAGCTGACTCTCTTGGGTTTAACTTGCTAACAAATACAAGACATGTGACTGATACTTTCCCAAAATAAATACCATTCCCTGTCTCTGTTCACCTCATGCATCCAAATGATGGATGTAAAGGTATGTTACTGTCAGAGAATTTGGGGATTTGGCAGAAACCCCATGCAGGTCTGTGTAATGACACTGAAATCCCACCTCTGACACGTTTAATGATGCTCTGATCTCCCCATGAAAGAGCCTTAGATAGAGGAGAGGCAGGCAGATGAATTACACTGCCTTCTGGAAGTAGATTTTTTTCTCTCATCCAAGTGACTGTATGTTTTTTTTCTTGGTGAAGGTCTGAGATGCATCTGACCTGGGTGAATCTGTAGCAAAATGAGACTGGTGTTTAACAATTTTCTACTTTGTTGCTAGTATATTTGCTTATTTCTCCCTTTCTTTTTGTCTGTGTACTCTTGTGTACTTTTGGGCTTAAGCACATGAAGACTCACATGAAGGTTTAATTAGGTTGGTGGGCAGTTCAGTATCGTTATTAAGTCTTACAGTGCTGCTTTAATAATGGCTATATTACTCATGATGAGACTGCATAACTAGCAGAAGTTTCAACAGGTCAGTGCCTGATTATCCTGATTTGCTCATGTATATTATCTGAACATATCCTGATGGTTGGAGCTGAAAAAACCTGCTTGTGATTGTCAGTTGATTGCTCTCTCTGTGTGGTACTGTCATTCGGTAGGACAGATCAGGTATTAGTGCTTAATTGAATGTGCTTCATTTAAATAAGAAGCCAAGAAGAAATAGTAGGGAGGATTTTTTTTGCCTATTTCAGCTCCGATGTTGCACAGGAAAAAAGTAATCAGTAAATTTATTAAGCTTTGTATCTAGAAAATAAGAATAAAGGAGTCTTTGGAAGACTCTCTGCTTTGCTTCCAGGTAAAATAAGGTATATTGTACTAATAGCATGGACAGTAAAAGCAAATGTCCTGCCCCCCAATGCCAGATGAGTTTAAAAGCAACAAGCCCTTCCTGAGAACAAGCCAAGACAGCGTTTTGCTGTTAGGAGCGAGGCTTTGGGGAACACGGGTTATATTGCTCTAGCCAGATGATCTGTGATTGAGGTGCGTGGTGGAAGCAGCTCCAGCTCAGCTCTGCTCTCACAACGCTGCCACCTGCCCGCGGCTCCACTGCACAGCAGCTTCGTTTCGCCTGCCATGGTCAGCAAGCTGGAGCTTTTTTTTATAGATGACTTAAAATTAATGGCCCTTAGTCTCCTCTCACTCGTTAGAGTGTGAATGAGAGCACCCACATGAACGAGAGGAGACTCTGACTTGATGTATTTCGTTCCTCAGCTCAGAGGTTTTTTTAAGCTTTTATCCGTCATTCAAAAAAATGACATCTAGAAAGAGTCCTGGGAGAAGTTCTGCCATAAAATGGGAAAAGCAGCAGGAGGAATGGATGCACAGGGTAGAGTCTCAGCAGGTGAAGTGATGATCTTACAGGATGCACACCGTTGGAAACTCGTCTTTTAGCAAAAACATGAGCATTTGCCTTCCTGTTCTTGGTAGGGGCAGCTGCTTTTGAACTGGACTTGGGCTGGAAGGAAAAATCTGCAGTCAAAATAAGCATGTCTTGTCTTTTAGGCGGGCAGAGGGTGGGAGCAAGAATTTCTGTGCGTGCAGAGAGGGTCTGCCTCATTTGTAATCATCAATCTTCCCTTTCAGAAGAGTACTCCTTGTTTATTGCATTTATTAGCTGGCACAGGAGCCCGTCAAAAGGCAGGTTTTGGTTTGTCTCACAAATGGAAAACAAAGTAGTACCTCTCGTACATCATTCTTCATGTGATTTCATTAGCTCTTATCCTTTATCAGACACAGCAGATGTTCAGGGGTAAGCCTAACACAAAAACACATAACTCACACAAAAATATTTTTTATTATCTCTGGAAGACAAACTATTTATAGCAGCACAGTAACAAAAAGGAATACGAGCATATGCCACTTCACTCTGTTTCTTTGGCCTGTGGCCTCTTGGATAGCTTCTGCTGGGAATCCTGTAGTTAAGACAGCATCAGCATTTGTTACAATTTCCTTTTTTTTTGGTTATTTTAGCATATTTGATACAAACTGCTACAGCAGTCTCCCTATTGGAGTGACATTTTATGTCGCATACAAGTATTTTTCAGTTTGAGGTACTGGTGGCATTTATATGCAGTTTAGTTTATGCTCTGTTCATTTGGTTTGTGTTTGTAGGAATACAGATGATGAGGATCATTTTGAAGACTTTTGAAATGAGAAACTCCCTTATGTAAGGCTAACTTTTTTTTTTGGTGTGTGTTCTTAGAAAATATAATTTAAACAATGGAAGTATGCAAGTTTGGCTGGGCCAGGACATTCTATGTTAATAAACTTTAAAAATGTTACTCATTATCTTTATCTTGCCACAAATAAATTAAATGCTTTGTATGTTCCAGGGGTTTATGGAAAACTGTCAAAATGACGAGTTGTTTGATAAAATTTATAAACGTTTATTCAAGTAAGTCTCACTGTAGCTTTTAGATACTTTCTTGTACTTTCCTTTTATTTAAGGACTTTGACCATATGCCATTTTTAATCCTGTTACAGTTTTAAAACCTCTTAGTGTGGTCTCCAGACCTCACCATTTAGTTTTCTGAGTATTTTGCAGCAGGGAAAGCTGTGTCAGGATCATCTCTTCGGATATACTCAGGCTGGTCTTGAGGTTATCTCCTGGAGGAAAAGAGGCTGTGTGAGAAGTACTGTTTGTTCACACTGGTGTAGACACTCTTAAATTCAAAACACAATTAAGCACAGCAATGAATGAACATGCATAAGCCTTTGAAAGGCTGCAGCCTAGCTCATATACCCCTGAGCTGTGAAGACTTAATCAGCCACCAAAAGATGAACAGCAGAGTAACTCCCATTCGCTCTCTTGCGTGAAAGTGCGATGGCTTCATCATGATCTTATGAGATACTACAGGGCTTCCTGATTGCTGCGTGCTGATGCACAAAGATAATAAAATACTTTCCCAAATTACAGGTCTCTCTGCAAGAATTTGCAGGATTGAAGTTTATCAGACCCACGTCTCCAACTACAGCAAAGGCGTGTGACTTTCCTGTTGACCGTCCTGAGTTACTGGATCAAGAATTCTTTTAGTAAAATGTTAAGAACAGTAGAAGTTCAAACTGATATGAAAACCACCTTTGGTTTGCACCTTATAAATGCACTGTCATTTGACAAAACACAACTGGAAACAGTTGTGCCAATTTACGTGGCCTTCAATACAGTGTTTGTCAGAGACATATTTTCTTCTGTACTTTGAGAAGTCTCATAAACAGGAAGAAGCTGTGTTAAATTAATGCAGAGCAACAGAAAGTAAGAAATGCAGGCACGCACCCAGTCCTGGTGTACTCACCTTCTGGTGTGGTACGTTTAGTATGTGCTTTCTTGAATGACCCTTAGGAAGACCTATACCCAAGACCTAGAAGAGTGAGTTTCCCAAACAAAAAGGAAATATATATGAATTCAAGTGATTCAGTGCCTTCATCTACTTCTGGTGCAACTCAGCCTGCTAGAGATTTTTGACTTGCCAGTAAAACAGATAAAGAAAGATGTGGGTATCATCAGTGTTGCTATTGTTAACCATAAAGCTTTTCTTTCTCTTTTTTTTTTTTTTTTCCTTTTTAGGTGGGTGCTGAGTTGAACCTCTGTTAGGATCAGCTAATGGCTGACATTGTTTTATGGCTGACTGCTGGGAAAGCATCACTGCAGAAGGAGCTGAATTCCATACAAAGTGGTATTTGTGAACAGCTACCGCTCCGTCAGGCTGGGTGAGCCTAGTCTGACCAGCAAACAGAACTAGTGAACATACCCTTTCAGTAGCAACTGATACCATGTAATTCTCATACAAAAGAGGTAAGAGTTTTGATGACATGACTTCTGTTTTAACTGCGGGCGTACAACGAAGTCTCTGTGTGTATCCAATAGCAGGACACAGTTTTCAGAGCGATTTTGCTAAAATTACCACAGTTTTGAATGGGGCTTGGAAAACTGTCTCTTCAAACAGAGATGCAAAAAGGGGAACAAAAAAATCCTTGAAACTACTTGATGTAGCATTGCAACCGGAAAGGATGGTGACCTCTAAGACATAGGCTCAGGGAGAGGCAAAATGCCAAGACAAACCTGTAGCATTGAATGGGTGAAACTGAGGTGGAGAAGGATTGAGATGGCTTATTTCCCTCCCAGCCTGAGTTTTGCTTCATGAGAGGTTTAAATGAGAGCATGATCTACCTCTGTGACATGTCATCATTATCAATATCAGGAAGAAACAGAGGTTGCTGCTAACAACGAGCGTCTCCCCTCTTCCCCGAAGAGAGGATAGATGGGAAATAGGGCATCATCAGGAGACTTGGAGACAGCACCAGCCCTCAGCAGGCTCCTCTTCTGGGCAGCTCACAATCTGTGAAGTGTGGTGCAGCAGCCATGGTGCGAGGAGGCTGAGAGTCCCATTTCATCAGGAATTTGAGCAACAGAGATGGGCAAATTCCTCACCCCAACACTGGTTCTACTACGAAAGCGGCACGGAACCAGTGAGCTCACCCCATGGATGATATTTTCAGAGGTAAGTTTTAGGCCTAATCAGTGTTGATGAAGGTCCTTTAGTGATGATCACACTTTTTATTGTATTCTTTTAATAGGAAAACTAAAACTGAACTAATCTCTGTGTGTTGCTCCCTAACTGCCCTGCCTTAGGTATGATTTCATTATTTGTTCTTGTTAACTGCATGAGTTATGGCAGGGTTTGAGTATAAAGTTCAGTTGCTGTCACCTCTTGTCCTCATTTTGTAAAGGAGATAAAACTTTTTCCATTTTCAGAGTATTTTAGCAAGGTCCCTGCTGTTATTTGGATGGCTGGATTGTTATTTGATGCCCTCAGTGTGATTTGTATGTTACTCACAATGGGTGACGTTAATATTTAATGAGTTTTAGACCATCATGAAGGGAAGATTTGATGCACACAGTGATATACATACTCTCCTGTGGTAGTTGTCACTTGAGAAATTATTAGGGTAGTTTTATTTATTTTTTTTCCCTTTCCTACAGTTGTTGCTTTAGAAGGGCTGTGGCTGCAGTGGAATTAGAAAAGGGAAATGTAGCCACTGATTACAGATAGAGAAATAAGAAAAAAAACAAAAGATTTTGCCAAAAGATTCAGTACATCTTTCCAATTGAAAAAACCCACATTCAGACATGTGAAAATCTCTTCTGGAGTAGCACAGAGTGACATGCACCTCTACAGGCTCATCTGTGTTTAAAATGCAGGGAATCGTGGAGATGATATTTCCAAGAAAAGAATAATATATCCAAGTCACACACTGAGTTTGTTACGTGTTCTCCATGATACAGAGCAAACGTTGTACCCCACCTCTATTTTTAAGACACCTAAACCCCTTTTAATGGCATCTCAATGATCATGTTTACCTGTGATGGTTCATTTGGCAACTGGTGTTGATTTAGATTGGGAGATTAAAAAAAGAAAGCCTACTTTTCTCTTTAGAGAGGGATTTGGGTAGCTATGTCTACAAATTTACTAGTGTCAGCTTTCCATAGTCCCTATCATATGTGCAATTTTAGCTATTTTAGCCCTTTTGCTTCCCTCTCTACAGGCAGGGGACAAATTGTGTTGGAAATGAGGTGTGCAAATCTTACTTTTTGGAACAAAGATGCAGGTTTCCAGAGGTCTTGGGTTTTGGGTTTTATCTGGAAATGATCATGCAAATCTGATGGTCTTACATCTTGCTGGGAAGTGAAAGGTATTTAGAGTAGTCCTGTACGTACCAGCATGTCCTGCTGCCTGATTTATTATTGCTGTAAGCTTTTTGGAGATAGCAATTCACATCCACTCCCCAAAGAAAGAAAAATAAGAACATCTATGAACCCCAAAACATTTTTCAGCTTGCTGTCAGACCAGTTTATTTCAGAGAGCGTTTGTTTCCCTAGATGAAAGAAAACGGTTTGTAAAACAGGCTTGGGAAGATCTGTCACAGCAAAAGCTCCTGCTACACACTGCAAGTGTCATCCCGACCAACACCATACGAGTATTTCCGTGCAAAAGCCCGGTTTCGGTGATGTCTATCGCTAATGTGGCCCGGTTTTATGCGTAGTAATTTAGTAAAGCGTGGACCTGCGAAGGGGAAGTGTCAAGGAGGAGCTGCACAGGCTCCAGCCCCCGGGGAGCGATGGTCCGAAGGCCCCTTACGGCAGGTCGGGCTCGGGGAGGCTGTCAGCCCTGCTACTCCCCAGCCCCTTCGGTGAGGAGGTGGGGAGAGCCCTGGGCTGCCCCGGTGGGGAGAGGCAGCCCCGGTGGGGAGAGGCAGCGCCGGTGGGGAGAGGCAGCGCCGGTGGGGAGAGGCAGCCCCGGTGGAGAGAGGCAGTCCCGGTGGGGAGAGGCAGCCCCGGTGGGGAGAGGCAGCCCCGGTGGGGAGAGGCAGCCCCGGTGGAGAGAGGCAGTCCCGGTGGGGAGAGGCAGCCCCGGTGGAGAGAGGCAGTCCCGGGGCTCGGCGGGGAGGGCTGGAGGAAAAAAAAAAGCCAAAAAATAGAAAGCCCCTTTTTTTGTTGTTGCAGCGACCCCGGAAAGCCGCCAACTCCGGCTGCGGGAGCTTGTGCTGCGCTGCCGTGAGAGAGAGGGCCGGCGGGGAGGCGGGAGGGATGCCGGCGGCCCCGGGCGGGCGGGCGGGCAGCCTGGGAGCGGAGCGGAGCCCCGCCGCCGCCTTCCCGGCGGGCAGCCTCCGTCCTCCCGTCCCGCGCTTCCCTCCGTCCCTCTCCCCGCTGGCCAGCGGCCGGGACAACCTGCCCGGGCGCAGAGATGGCACTGACACAATGGTGCCCGCCGCAGGCAGCCGCCGCTCGCTGCCCAGGTACCGGAGTTTGCGCCGCACAGGACCTGTTTGTTTCCTCCCCTCCTTCCCCCCGTCTCTCTTACCTTTTCCTGCTCTGGCCCCTGGTCCTCTCTTTACCCCGGCCCGCGCTAGCGGCTGCGGGCGCAGACCCCCGGGGCCGGGCCGGGCGGTGCTGTGGGCGGGGGGGGGCCGGGACTAGGGGGAGGGAGCGGCCGGGCACGTCCCGGCGGGACAGCGGGGTCTGGGGCTGGCAGCTCGTCCGTGCGTGTGTGCGCCGGGGGGAGGGCGGCATGGGGGCCGGGGGGTGCCGGAGGAGGGACTATGGGGAGAGGAAGGTATAAGAAGGGATGCGGGCAGGGGAAGGGGGGTGATGGAAAGAGGGGGTGCGGGGCCGAGGGGCAGGCGTTGACAGCCGCTTTCCCCGCACCCGCAGTCCCCTCCCCCGGTGCCGCCGTGGGGTGGGACTCCCCGGTGGGCCGCCGTCTCCTGTCCTGCCCCCCACCCCCCCGCCGCCGCCGCCGCTGCTGCCCGGAGGTGGGTGCTGGGGCGGGTGTGCCGGGGGCGACCGGGCTCCGGCCGCCCGACGGCGAGTCCTGGCCGCGGCCCCGCAGCCGGCGGCCGACGGCACCCTCGGGACGATGCCCCGGCTCAGCGGGGGCTGCGCGGCCCCACCGCGCCTCGTCCCGGCCGCCGCTGCCGCCGTCGCCGTTCTCCTGGGCAGCCTGTGTCTCCGCGGGGCTCTGGCCTCTGCCCTGCTTACAGGTAAGGGGGCGCGGGTGCACAGGTTGCCCGGTGCCCACCTGCGCCGGGGGCTGCCCGGCGTCGGGAGGGCGGGCGGCTGGAGGAGGTGTAACCGCGTGGTTTGGGGCATGTGAGCGCAGGGACCATCCTCCGTCCTCCCCACCAACACCTCCTTTCTTATTAAAAATTGTTTTCTGTTGTCTCCTCTCTTTTTTTTTTCCCCCACTTCCCTTCGAGTGTTGTGTTTTCCTGCTCTCTGGGGCACAGAGGGAAACGCTGAATCAATTTCTAGTGCAAGCGAGGAACCATTTAGGTTTCGAGAGGCGATTCCAACATGACACAATGACGGCTAATCAGCACGAGGGCCATAAAGGGATTTCTAATTTGATCCTGGTTGACAGTCAGCCTGCCAATTTTGACTCATTTGCCAATTGGCTGTTGTACATTGAAAGGATGCTCAGTCTAGGGCTCGTGCTGTACTTCTGGTCCAAGTCCTCAGAGCGTCACAGACAGCTTTCTGCTGATTTTGGTGAGCTCTGGATCTGTCGTTTACGGAACTGTCCTACTTTGCATGGAGTACTCATTATTCTCCACACGTCATCTGAGAAGAGAAAAAGCGTCCTTTGCTATAACTGAGGCACAAAGAAAGTCTAGGTTTGAGCGGCAATGAAAGGCCAGTCATTTCCCAGTTCCCTTTAGAGCATTACAGAAACGCTGAACATCTTTGCTTGCTTAAAAAAGCAGGGAAATTAAGGCGAGATTTAAAATTGAAGGCTAGAAATTGAGCAGGGGAGTGCGGGGAGGACGGTTCCCAAAACTAGTTGAGGGGCATTAAAATCTAGTCAGTGTTTAAAAATTTCTTATTTCCATTTCAGGATCCGTTGCAAAATGTGAAAACGAAGGGGAAATTCTGCAGATACCATTTATCACAGACAACCCTTGTATAATGTGTGTGTGCCTGGTAAGTTTGGATTTCAGATAGCGAGAACACTCAGGCCTGTACTAAATGTAGCCGCACAGAGAGGGGAATATTTCACATAATCAAATCTTGGGTGCCTCTGTCGCCTTTATGTAACACAAGGTTATCTCAGAGCTGAGCTAATGGAAAGTAATCCAATCCATGATCTGACAATCATTTCTTTGACTTCAAAACTCTCGGGCACAAAGTGGTACATGACTTTAATATGACATTGTGAAACCACATTTACCAGGTGAATTTGGAGGGAGAACTGTTTTTTGCCAAGTCGGGGCTGCACACAGAAGCCTTTGCGTTGCAGCTCAGTGAAAGAGGTGATAGGGACAGTTTGGAAACACTGTTGCTTGAAGCTCCCACGTGCTTAGTTCCACACACCAGTGACTGAGGAACTGCATGAGTCTGCATGGGGAAGGCTGCAGCATGATGATACAGGCTGTGGTAAGAGGACAGTGAAAGCACAAGTGATGCTTTCATCCCAGCACTTTGTTCTGAGGGTGACGCTGCCTGCTGTGCTGGGAATTCAGTGGTTAATAACAGCACTAGCTGATACGCGTTTTGGGGAGAAACATTCCCTTTCCTTGTAACTCTGCTTCCCAGTTAAGCAGTTTTGGGAGCAGTTCAGCTGGACAAGCCAAGGCTTAGGAGACATTGAAAAGCAGTTTTTCTAAGTAAAACTCCCTACAATGTATTTAAAATAAAGCCATAAACCTTAATTTGCTGTCAAATGCAAAGAAAAGTATAGACCAGAAGGCACTACATTTTGGAAGTTACAGAGTAGCTGAATGTACAGAATGTGTTCTACTTCAGAACTAAGTATCAAGACATCCACTTCCTCTCTTCTATTATTGCTATTAATATTATTGGCATTAGTCATCATTATTATAAGTCTATAAAAGACTTAAAGAATTGTTCCAGACTGCCTTTTGGAAGGCAATTTTGGCAACCCTAGGACCCTGATCTTGAAGCCCCCTGAGGCTGGTGTGTGTATCTGCTGTGCCGAGTTCAACAGATTTTAAATGAGACTGATAACTTTTTAGCTAGCAGAGATAAAGATTCTGTTATTGATTCTTGTAGGGGGGTGGGGAAGGGAGGAGCGTGGGATGTGGTGAGTAAAGAAATCAAACGCAAAACGAAAAAAAAGAAAGAGACAAAGCTGTGTTTTATCATGGCTCACCTTCCCAAAGATGTCTGCCACCACTCTTGCTAATGGAAGCTGGTGTTAACCAGTGAGGAAGCAATTTATCTGTGAAGGAGCAGAAGTTCAGTCTTGGACATCAGGACAATAATGCATCAGGGTAAAATACTTGTATTATAGATCTCTCTAGACCTTGGCTTTATTAAATCAATGAGCACCCTTTTAGTGCATGAACCTGAAGAACTGCAAGAAACACTGAACGTAAGAACTCTAAATCTCTGCGGTTTGAAGGGCTTCCTTTAGTGAAGTGGCAACTGTGGAGGCACTTGGCTCCCTTTTATGCAAGGGGAACACTACATTTTGTTAAGAGTACAGATGCCTAGTGAGCTACTGCAGTTACCTGCCCTGGATACACGCTCGGTTTTATTTCTGCCAAATGATAAATGTGATCTCTGTTTCTTGAGTTGGAATCTGGGAAACCCAGTAGAGGAGAGGGAAACCATCCTGGAGATACTGATTTTAATGCTGCACAGCATCCAAAGCAATGACTTATTGGACAGCCCATTGCAGAAATCTTTGTTCGGGCCTGCCACAAGGGAAAAGAGAAATTTTAAGAGGTCTGAGGAGAGCAGAAAAAAAAAGAAACAATGTGGTGATTTGCGACCAGGAGGGAAGAGGGAACCAGGTTTCCTTACATCCAGTTAGAAATATTGATTGTTTAATAGCAATTCAGTGAGGAACTTTGTCCTGAAGACTGATTATACTCTTCAAAGGCAAACCTGATGGATGTTCATATAGCAAGAATTGCGCAGTTAAAAACAGAGCTTAATCAAATGTTCCAGGAAGGAAGCAACTGCTGTCCCAGAGAGGAGAGAAAATTCAACAGAGGGCACTTGTGTTAAAACCACCAGTAGAATGAGCAACTGAAATATTGGATTGGATTATGGCAGATCTCCCCCAGCAGTGATACTTTTCCATGACTGCGCACTGCCATAAATAACTGCACAAGGTACAGAAATCTGCGCTGCTCTGGGAAGAAGAAGAATATCTAAATAACTCCCTCCCAGGACTTTCCCCATCTCACAGATCAGAAGGAGATGGAACTGAAAGGCAGGAACCGAATCACCGAGTTTGGCAGTACAGAGCCTGCAGGTTGTGTTGTGGAGCATGGGGAGTGCATCCTAGCAAGGCCAAAAGGGAGGAGGAAGCATAAGCAAAGCAGTCTCCAGCTTTCTCTTAACAGACTAAATCAGTTGAGAGGGCAAAGCAACAGGTAGTACTTTGAGAGCAAACGTGGTAAAAAAGTGGAAACTCATAGGTTATGGGTAATTTGCAATAACACAAGGACGACTGCAGAGGACAGGTATACACCATTCCTTGTACACCACCAAGAACTCTGGGTAGGAAGGTGAAAAGCAAAAGTTGTCATTTCTTATTGATTAGCAGAGACAGAGTGGGCTGATTTTTATGGCAGGATTGTGAACAGGAACAAAGCAGAGCAGAGACTGACACAACTTTAAAAAAGCTTCTAGCTCTTGTTTTATAATTATGGATACCACGAACCCATGAATCTTGAATATAAAAGGGAAAGTGGTGGGGATCTCTCAGAGACGGCCAAGTCTAGCAACCAACAAGGTGAGTTCAAAATACCACTATGAGATAACTCTGTTTTGGACTTCCCTACTTGGCAAAATGAGATGTGGTAGAGTGCACAGAGCAGCATTAATGCTTACCCTTAACACAAGGAAACAGATAAGGCTGAGATTGTGTAAATGTACACTGTAGCTCTGTGTGCAAGAACCACCAGCTGAACAAGCCACTATGGCTAAAATCAAGAGTTTCCTAATTTGTAATTTGTATGTCTCTGCTTTAAGGTCTTAATAATGCCCATAAAAATGGGTTTTTTGAGCATCTGTAAGACAATAGTTTCAATGTGAGCTTTTACAATTACAGTATTTTAGCAATGGTATATTGCTGTCCAACTAATCGTCTCTAAGCACTTAATAAACATGTATGAATTTGATCTCCAAAGAACTGGTCGTTAATTACAGCTGACTGCAAGAAGTGGTGATTTTTATTTTATGTTTTTTAGAGAAAAACATCAAAGTCAAAGAAAGATTGTGGTTTATCCACAGGAAATTTCTTGTAGGACTGCGATGAAAGCTCAGGCCTCCTAACTCCTGGTCTAATGGTTTCACTACAAAGCCGTCCCTTCTCACTTCATGCACTTTCACTTCATAAGTGGATGTGGGTGGTATAGGCACAGTATGAACATGCTCTTTTTTTTCTCTCTCTGGGCTACACAGATGCCGGCTTTTTGGTGTGTCTGCTCTCCTGAGCTTGTTGTTAAGGCGAATTAAAGTTGACTTTGTGACCCAGAAGTTTTGAGAAATATGATTTATGACTTGCTGTTGCTATCTGCAAAAATGCTGTTAGAGGTAGTGTGCTTTGGTCTCCTGCCGATTTTGAACTTCTGTGGTTCCGTGTTTCTGAGGAGATACGCTATCTCTGGAAAGCCACCTGGCTTTCCATGGGGTTTGAGATACTGGAAGAGCAGTGAGCAGGTTGAAGGCAGCTGAAAGTACCTGCTTTCTTGTGGATTCACCTTGTATGCTGTTAAACACAGAAACTGGAGAAAGCACTGGCATCCTTAGTGTGTAGAGCTGATGGGTAAAACATATACAGAAGTTGCACTGGAAAGTTGTGTTTCTTGAAGCTAGGTCATGTATGAAGTGCAGGATGAGCTGCTTGTGAAGTGTCATGGCTGAGCATCCCTTTGAAACCATATTTATAACTGAAGACTTTTCTGATGGAAGGATGAAAAATGCTCTAAGCTGTAGCAAGCTCTGTATCAGAGGAAGGTGAACAACTGAATGGATGTAATAGGCAGTAACAAGAGGCCAACCAGATCTCGGAAGACAATATTTAGGGAAAAATATTCCCCTGAAAAGTGAAACTGTTCTTTCAGGTAGTGATGTGATCCTTGACACTACAACTCTGTCCTGTCACTTTAGAAAACGTAACAATTGTGAACTTATTCTATGCTTAGTATTCAATAGTAAGAAAATCTCATGTCCTGTTGGCTTCTGAAAATTGACATAGTGAAACAGTTAAAAAGTTGACTGAAAAAAAGTTTGTGTTTTAAAGAAGTTGTCTGAATTGGCAATGATGATTGTAGGTAAAAATATATGCTGTTGATGGGATTCATAATGGAATTATATTGATTCAGTTTGAGAAATGGATTCTTTTATTCCAGTTATTAGATAGTTTAAGACTGCAAGTGATTATAACTACACTACTTAATGCAAAAATTCTCTTCTAAAAATACTCTCCCACATCTGTGGAAAAATGAGTTTAGTTCAATCTGTAGGAGAGTTTCACACCCCTTGTGCAGTTCAAGGAACCCAAACATATAATGTGTGATGGACTCAGATCTTTATATTTCAGATAGGAAAGTTTTGCGCTGAGGGTAGTGGAGACATGAGTAAATTTCTGCTAGTAGAACCAAAACTTCATAAACGTGAATAGTTACCACATCTGGGTAACTTCTGGACTTTTTGTATATTGAGGGTTTCAAAATGTGAGGAGGAAAATGCTATTAACAGAATATTGGGGGAACTTTTGAGTAGATTTCTTTTATATATGTGTCAGCATATAAAATAAGCATGGAATATTTAAGTTCAACTCCGTTACAAATACGGTAAATGATCAAGTGCAGCAGAGTTTTTGTTGGTACAGCTTTTTGGCTTGAAGGTATCTAAAACTCAAAATAGAAATAGGCTCACACCTGATATTATGGCATTTGCTTTCAAGAAATATATACTTCAACATACGTGTGGAAAAGACATAAAAATGCTACAATCCGTCGGAAATGGGTGAAATGAGAACCTGTACGTAATTATAGGATGAGAATGTAAAACCACCACAGAATTAACTGAGCCTGAATTCAGCTACTGAGTGCTGAGTTTTTGGAAGGTGAGATGAGCTCAGCAGTGACAATGATGACAGGTGGTGGTGCCGCTGGTGGTGAGGAGAGCTGTGTCATTTCATTGCATGCTGATTTATCATCATCTGCATGGACCCTGAACACCGTGCCAGAAGCAAGCAGAGATCCAAGAATAACCTCTCCACTGGCCAGTGGTGTATGTAGTTTTAAAATGAGCGTACCAAAAATGCGAGCTGAAAGGGACAGGTGTGAAGCCAGGAGCTTGCAAGGGAGTAGATAAGTGTTACTCAGCTAACAGTGGCCTTCACATTGCAAGAGCTTTTAAAGTTTTCCTGTCAAGAGAATGAAGGGGTTTATTTTTGATGTGTTCTTTGTGGGGAGAAAAGGTCTTTTGTTGTTTTTTTATTTTTCCAAAATACTTTTGGAACGAAGTGAGTTGTGTCAAGAAACATCTGATAAAAGCCAGTAGGGATCTTGACAAACCACATCTAAACCAGTGCCATTTCTCCCACCTTTTTTTCTTCCCTCTTTCCTCATGCTTGCGCCTCAAACTTGCCAACTGCACCTGAGGAGTGGTAATCGTATGTCTCAACCTTTTATCACCTAAATACAGAACAGAAGGAAATAAATGTGAGCCAGAAAGTGTAACCAAGTGTTGGAAATCTGAGAAAAGTTTGGAGACAGGAGCTCAGGAAACTAGAAATCAGAGCTTTGCTTGGCGTAAGTTTTATTCAGCGTGAAACATCATTCTGTAGTTTAAATTTCCGCTTTTAAATCCAAATGTGCAACATAGAGTTTGACCTTTGCTCGTAAAAAATTATGTTAAATACATTGTAAGACCTAGTGTTCTACCTATGTTGAACCTACAGAGTAGTGAAACCAAGTGCAGGCAAACAGAACAACACAGGAAGAAGTAACTTCAACCCACGGTCTTCCCTGCAGCTCTCCCCAGAAAAAAACATCTCCTCATTGCAGACTAAAGCAAGAAAGCTACTAGATTTGCTGGAGTTCTTTACCTGGGGTGTAGCTGATTTCTGTGGCACAGTACACAAGTTGAAAGCGCATAGCTGGTCTGAGAGCAAGTGTTTGACACATGTTCAGTGAAGATGGCAGTGCTTTAGGACATCAGGATTCAATTGCCGTTGCGTCAAGGTATAATGTGGCCCAGATGACTTTTAGTGGAGTAGTGCATATTAAAAAAAAATAATAAATCATCAAACAATTCTTTCATACCTATTTTATTTAATTTAATTTCAAAAGTTTACATATATCAACTACAGAATCTACCAAGACTGCATCTTCTTTCAATTTAAATATTCTTGGTCTTTATTGCTGTATAATATAATCAGCTTTCTCCTCACCCACAAAAATAACAAACAGAGAGACAAAAAAAGCCTATGATACAGTAGTGTCCTGGTAGTTTTCACCCCCGTATTATGGCAAAAGAGAATGTTGTTTTGATTGGTATGTGAGGGGTTTCTGGAAGACAACCGTGGTGCAACATGATGAAAGCTTTATTGGTTTTTATCCAAGTTAAAAAAGATACAGATCTGTATGCTATCTCTTAAATGGAAAAAACAACAACCCCTTATACCCCAAAACTAAACTCTGAAAACAAAAAACAGTCGTAACTCCATGCCTGGTGCAGCTGGGTGTCCCATATGTGCTTTGTTGTGGAGACCAAAGGACAACGTGTGTCTGTGTATTTTTAAATATATATGAAGACAGTTTTGCAAGCGAGAAGTGAATTGAATCCAGAGCTCAGAGCTGGTTAATTATCTGTGATGGAGATGATTGCTCTGGTAGACTCTCCTGAAGGACGGTTTAGGTAGGTTCTGTTGTCCTTGTTCTTAATTCATGCAGTACCTGTAAGGAGAGGTTTTGGTCTATCTGAGAATGAAATGCAAGATATCTATGGTAGAAGGATGATTAATCTTGCTTGATCCTCAAAGTTTGCAACGGCAGCGTTGAGGCAATGTTCAAGTCAGTTTAGGGCGCATTTACAGATAGGCCACCCTGGTACTAGTACTGCGTGCAACTGTTCATCTCACCTTCTCCTTTGAGGAATGAGAATGAGTTGTATAGCTGGGTGTTGTGTCTGCCAGCTGTGGACATTTTGGGCATTCTGTGTTTTGCTCCACATCCCAGAGCTGCCTCAGAGTGTGGCACATCCTCACACAGGGGATGTACGTTTGCCTTCAGTTCTCTATGCTGTACCATGACATGTAATCTGGAGACATGGTGCACACTTGTATGTGACAGCTTATGATGAAGCCTTTCTGGAAATCTGCAAGCTTAAGCTATTTCATGTTGTTCTCAGACCACATGGGGTAGTGGAGGGTTCACTACTTGCACATTTCTAACATAGCCAGTTGCATTGAGCAAACACATATGCACACGGTGCTGAACTGATTATAGGTCTTGGCAAAGTCCTTCTGGAAGAGAGCTGGTGATATGTCACTGTAATGATGATGGTGATCCACTCCATCCAGCATGGAAGTGAGATTCTCTTTGACACAATTAAAGGATCAGAGAGCTCAAACACAAAAGAACATATTTGAAATGTACAAATAATATATGGATAAAATATGAAGGGTTCAAAAATGCCATAAACTAAAAGGAAAAATGTAATATAAGTTGCAAATGTCTTTGGAACGTGTCTACAATAAGTGCAAAATGGATCAGTCTAAGTTAAAGCACTTTTTATTGCCAATAAGGAAAACATTATTAAAGAGCTGGTCCAATATCAAAATGGCATTTTAAAAGCATACGGTTACCTGTATATAGTTTTTATTAGCTTTCAAGTTTCTTCCATTGAGTTGTTAATGGTCTTTTTAAGAATTATGGTCCTGTAAGTGAATGGCTCACAGTGTCAGTACTTCTGCTGTTCGGCATTGTGCTGCTGTGTAAAAATAGATACTTCTATTTTTTCCTCCGTTAAATATCTGGCTTTATTTCCCCATTATGTTTTAATAGAAAGTATTGAAGGAAGAAAAATATTAAGCAGCAACCAAAAAAATCAAATGAAAATGCAACCATTTTATATTGAGCTTATGGCCAAATAAAAGGACATTGTGAAGAAAAAACAATGTTGTATAAAAGCTTTTACCTGTAATACTACTGTTAAAATTACTATCATACCAGTACTTGCTCACATTATATGAAGTTAACTGCTGTAATTGCTTCCTCTGGGGCCTCTTGGCTTCTTTATCTTATGTGTTAAGCTGCAGATAAAAATTTCCTAGTCTGACCATGCATCTGAGTGAGCTCTGTGCAGCATTTTGTATCCACCTGAATCAAGTGCTGAGCTCTGGGTCCAAGTACAGTGTGGATCCCCTCCCTTATTGATCTGGTGTGCTGAGACCTGCAGTTCATATGCTTTTTGTCTATCTCTCCAGTTTATGTATTTATTAGACCTTTTTCCTGCCCTTTTTTTTTGTTTTTCTGTTTTCCCCTGTGTCTGGAATCCACTTGCTGTAGATACTTGTCCAAAATGGGCAACTAAACAATGACTGTGTACCACCACCTCTTTATAAAATGTCCTCATGTATTGTCCATGATTTGCATCCTCTTTACTCATTTCCTCATCCTTTCTACACATTAACTTCCTGGCTGTAGTTTTCATTTTCTGTGTTGTATCTGAGATTGTTCAAAGAAGGGAAGCATTGTACATTTGCACTGTAAAGCGCTATGGCAAAAGGCAGTACTGTGAAGTAGCATTGCGTTTGGAGTTCTTGTGAGTACAGAGGATGGAAATGTGATAAAATGCTGTTTAGAAAAATAAAGCAAAAAGATCTGATGTTTTCTCTGACAAATGGAGGCTTCAGTTTTTCTGAGTCCCTGTTTTACGTAAACATTTTTGCAAAGATTCAATGTTAAAGAGAGAATCAGGTCATCTTTAACTCTGCTTTAGATTACACTGCATTTTGCTCATGTAGGGCATATGGTAGCCACACCATCTTATGGATGTGTAAACCCCAACCTGCAGTGTTGAAACTTCCTGTAAATTCGATATTTAGTGACAATTTTTCAATCATGTAGATGCTTCCATTTCAGTTTTAATTTTCTCTTTGCTAAGTGTTGTATTGGCTTCAATCTTCAGAGTTGTGCCAGACGTGAGAAGTTGAAGACTACTGTTTCTGCATCATCAAAAACCAGGTATTGCTCAGCCCTGGACTGCTAAGGTTCTCAGTCCAGGCTCCCCTGTTGACTGCAAAGCCAGCTGCCCCTTTCTTTAGGGTGGCCATGGTGTGGCTCACCTCCTCTTTCATATCTAAAGATCTCATCTGAGGCATGGAAGCAGCAGCTGCATACTCCTCCTTCCCTAGGGGGATGCAAGCCAATGTGTTGTAGAGCCCTGGCAGGGAAAATCAGATTTCTGACAGCTCATAGGTTAAAAACTTGTGTATTTGGGTTTTGTTTTCTTGTTTTGTTCTTTTAACTGCTTCTGCCATCTTTCTATTCAATTATATTCAGGAGCTGCAATGGGATTTGATCTTCCCCAAGGTTTGGAACCATCAAAATGTGTTCCGATGGCCATCTAGAGTCATGCATTTACATCTGTTTTTCTCTTTTGTCTCGTGGTTTATTAATGGTTGAAGAATAACAGACCCTGAGATTGTCTCCTCCTCCTTTTTTTTTCTGTCTGGGTGGCAGTATGCAGTTGAGGCATGGTTTGGGAGAGATGGGGAAGAACTGATAAATGACTGTGCAAAGGCTATGTAGTGGTTGTGATCTGATGGTGCCAGTTAAGTGAAACACTTCCAGGTTGTGCTGATTGGAAAACACTGGGGCAAAAAGGAGCCAGGCAGGGTGGCCAGGCTTGAGATAAGGGTATTAGTGAAGGATTGCCTGTGGGACCTAAAATACTGATAAGAGCAGCAGGCTCTCCTACTACAGGGAGGGAGGCTGTTGATTATTTGCATGTGATAGAGAATATGTGGGGGGTTTTTTTGCTGTATATGACAATACACCGCAGATAATTTTCATATTTAGCACCTTACATCCTCCCCAACCCAAATACTCAGTTCTGGGGAGAACTGGAGCAGTTAACTGGGTTAGATGGATTGGTGATTCAGTCTGCCAAATGCTTTTGCTAAAAAGAAATGAATAAAATTATGTTGGCAGGCAGAATGCATAGCATACAAGCTTTTTAGACAGTAAACCAAGAGTTGGTGGATGAGTGGTTTGTTAAAGAAATGAGAGACAATTAAAATCATTATACATTGAAATGTTGATGATGTGGTAGCGTAAGAAACCTTTTTTAAGAGATTCGTGCTTGAGGCATAGTCTGTCTATGATCTAAACACGTTAAGCATTTCTGGAGAAACTTGCTGATGTGGACATGTAAGATGCAGCACAGTGCACTGATAGTGAACAAGAACTTGTTTAACGTGAAAATGAAGAGGGAACAGAAATGTGTGATTTGTATAGCTTCTGGAAAAATGTCTCTGTGTGTCTGATTTAACTTGGCGAGGTTTCCAGTCCTCAAGCAAGAGCTATTTGACCCAGAAATCAATCTGAAGTGGAAATTCAAAAAATATCTAGAACTCTAGCCCATGGTAGTAAGAAATTTGCATGGTTTTATGTACTTGTTGTTACAGGAAGGGTATGTATTCGGTGCCTAAAACCATATATAATAATTTTAGCATAAAATTAATACCTTCGATGTCATCAGGTTTCTTGGCATAATTAAACCTGTCCATATGTGGAAATGTTCAAAGATGGAAGCCAAGAAGGGAAAAAGAAAGCAAATCACAACAAAAGAGAGGTTGGCTGGAAGATAGCTATCTGGAGAGATGAGCAGGCAGGTCCAGCCTGTTTGCTGGGCATTGCCTCTTTCATACAAGACAGTGCAAAAACTGCTGGTGAGACAGAGCTGTAATTGAGAGGAACTGATGTGACTCTAGGAAAGCTATGTACGACTCTCCAACCAGAGGCCTGAAAGAATTTTAGGCATTTTCTGTAGACTTAGCGTTGCTACTATGTGTTTATGAACAGCTTGTGACTGTGGCCATAAGGTACTGTTACCAACAAACTATGTAGGTTAACTCACTGAATAGTGCTTAGATTGGCCTAAGCAGCCCATGCAAACTGTCTTGTCTCCTCCATTGAGAAGACAACTCAGAAGAGAGATTTCTTACAACTGACAAACCAAGCACAGAGGTGACAGGACTTCCTAAGTACGAAGCCTGCCCCTAAACCCCTCTTTCTGTTTTGGGACCAAGTACCTCAAGTACTGTGCCATTCAGGGTTCACTGCTCTGAGCTGGGTGACAGAAACATCTCTTCTCATGTCATGTGGCTTAGTACTTGGAGGCTGTGGGAGGAAAGGAGTTTATTGTAAAGTATGTCAAGAGTCATTGAATGTAGAAGTTAGTGACCTCACCTTGATCAGCAAACTTCCCACTCTTCTGTAGGCTAGGAAAGGTAGTTTCAGTTGCCTGTGTAAAACGAGCGGTGTGGACGGACTGGATAAAACATCGTTCCTTTTCCAACAAAGACCAGACTGCGACTGAAACAAGAGCTTTCTCTAACTGCAGAGGAAGGCATAATTAATAAACAATTATGTTTCCAAGACCTCAAGTTGATATTTTTTAGTTTTCTTTGTGTCAGCCCTAGATTCTCATTTTCCCGTGGCGCTTGAGTTTCTCATTGCAAAGAGAAACTCATGCTCAAGGTGGGAAACCTTTGGATTTCAGGCCATCTTTCTGCCTCTCCTATGTTTCCCTCCCAGCTATCTGGGCAGTAACATTGCCTGAGTTCTTGCTCTTCAAAGAGAACAGTGCTGTCCCACACAATGAAATCATCTCTGTCTGCCTTACAGGCACTGTGGGCTTCAAGGCAGGCATAATCCCTTTCCTGACATTTGAGTCTCATTAATTGGGTTAACAAGATGCTATCTGTGCTCCATACTTATGTAAATATAACCTGCTAGCAAAGATCTTAATGGCACCTGATATATCACACTGCCTTTACATCTATCAAGAGGCACCCCTGCAGGAGTCACTTCCAAAAGCAGGTTGTGTTCTTGGTCCCATGGCTCCCTTTATAAGGCGTTAGAAATGCTGGTGGTCAAGGCCAACTGTTCAGATGTCTTTAAAGTGTCCCACTGGTGACCAAAAATCACTTTGTCAAGATGACAAATGGCTTGTGCATACCCTGTTCACCTTAGAGCTTTGCTCTAATGTCAACTACGTTTACTTGTCAGAAACAGGTATTTTTTTTACTTCCAGCAGTGCAAGTTAGGCAAAGGAAAGAAAGGAGTAAAGGGAAGACACAGGCTGAGGGGAAATCTGCTTGTATGGCTTCTATTCAATATATTTTTATAGTTGAGATTCACAAGCTTCGGGCATACCAGAATCTGTTTGTTTGTACATGTGCAAAACAGAAAGAAGGGAATTTGCTTTTCAGAAGTGAGAACTGTCCCTGCAGGGCTACGATTATGCAAAAACATGTTTTAACCACTGGATTTTTCAAGCCGAAAGAAATTGTGTAATATTAGTTTCTTATTTTGAACGACAGACTTCTTTCCAGAGCAACATTTAAAAATAACTGTTTTAATTAGTTGGGCCAACCCAGTACATAGGGCATTGTGCATGTGTCTGCTCAAACCTATGAGCTCGCGTGGGTGGTTTCATTGACTGCGGGGGTATTGTCATGTGGTGAAGTGATTGCTGCTGTGAATTAGGGCTGCTGCGTCTCACCCAAAAGCAGCGAGGGCCAGGCCACAAAACATGGTCAAAGTCAGCTCAGGGACTGTGAAAATGGCTTTGACATCTTTGGCTTTTAGTTTCCTCTCAACGACTTTCATGTCACTTTTTGCTTAGTTTGCAAGTCAAAATGCACTTGTTTTTTGTTCTCCTGGTAGCTACAGTGTTCACTGCAGCTTTGTAAGTCACAATCCAATTTAATTCATCAATGTGGTTGATCACAACAAAGAAAAGTCTCTTCCACCTTCCTTCTTGGCATCTGATGGAAGCTTTGTGTCCATCAGGACTTCGAGTAGGTAAGAAGTAGAGACATATAGAAATGAGATGTCAAATAAAACATCATTTAACTTTTTTTCTAAGTAAAGTCTCCTGTGGACCTTGAGCCTTCTTTTGCTGGTACCAATTGAATGAAGCCTGCTTGAGGATGAATGCTGCTGTGAGCTGCCCGTGAGTTTGGATTCTCATTGCCACTCCAAGGTTTTACTAGCGTGGAGCAGTTGTAGCAAAAAGGAGTGAGCTCCTGTGAAGTGAAGGCAGCATTAAAAGACCACAAAAGCTTTTGCCCCCTTCAAGGAGGCAAAATGCCTGAAATGCTCTTGGTCCTATTCTCTTCCCATTCTTCTCTATACAGACTGACAAGCCTGGGGGCTGCCCCTTTTCTCTGCACGCTGCTGTAAATAACCTCCTCTTTTTTTTTAATACCACTGTGTAGCACAGGCAAGATCATGTAAGAAAACAAATGCGGGGTCAGCGCTCAGTTTCCTTGCAAGTTCATTAAAACAGCAGTGTCTGGAGGCCTCTTGCCTGCATAATTTTATAATAGAAAACAGACTCTTGTTGCTTTCTTTTGGGCTACTATATTTATTTCCTCGTTGTTCCTCAAGCATTTTGGTCCCATTTCAAAACTTGCCTCAGTTAAATGAAGAGGGGTTTTTATTTGGCGCTTCCCAGTATAAAAGCTGTGCTGCTACTGCGAAACTTCGAGGAGTCCTCTGCATTATGAAGCTGGGATTGACAGGGGGTTTCCTGACAAAATAGCATTAAAAAAAACAATGTGTGGATTAAAAATTTGGAAGAAAATAAAAACGCTTCCCTGGCTGAGATCTCCTGGTGCTGCTTCTGGCATGCATCACATCTTTGAGGATACAGTATCATGAGAAAACTGTCACTTGGTGATGTATTAGGGTAATATATCATGAGAGCATCGTTTCTTTAGAGGATATGGGCAGTAAAATACATGATTTGGGCCAGACAGAGCAGCAGGGGACCTTGCTTTTTTTTCTTCCCTCTTCTTTAATCTAGCCCTGTTTTTGTGTTGTACAGAAGTGAGTTTCTTCATGGGATATGACTTGTGGCAGAGTAAGTTAGGAGGCCCATTGGGCTTTTTAAACTCTTTAAGAAGTACGTGGCCTCAAGGGCTGCTTTGTTCAAACAGGCTCAAGCCCAAAACTAGAGCCTTTGCCACTGCCTAAATCTCCAGTGTAAGGGGTGAGTAAGCAGACTTTAGACAGAGAAGGAAATAAAGATGCAATGACAGGTAACTATTGCTTGTGTAATATATTTGTAGGTTTAGCCCATCAAAATGTGATTAAATGATGTTATAAAAAAAAAGCAGTCAGTGCATGTCTCTTAAATAAATGTCAAACTAAGTTCTGTTCACATTAGTAGAAGAAAAATTGCTATCTGTCAGTATTCAGTCTATAATAGCAGACATAGTTTCCTCATACAGAAACAGGAATGCTGAGCTGATGGACTCAGGTTTTTGTGTACTTTAAAAAATTGTTTTCATAGTTTTTTTATCTCATTGGCAATATCAGTTGGGAAATTAGCTGAACATAGTCTATGGGAGCAAGATTTCAGTAGTTAAGAAACAAAAGTAGAGTACTGTTAGGACACTTTTGATGAGACGGTTAATTTTTGAGATGAGACATGTGATACTGTGGCTTACTCTGAAATTTGTTGAATTGGAATGATTTAATAATTTATTTTAAACCTTTGGCACAATGTGCTTTGCCCTCTGTGAAATCAGCTTAATAAATCATCAGTGCCATCTTCAACAATTTTGAGAGCTAGAATTTACTTGGAGTTTTCAGACCAGTTTGGCTCTAGGATGATATGAGCAACCTTCTTCTCCAAGTCGTCATATGAAGGGGGATCAGCAGAAGAGTATGCTTCAGGAGCTAATATACCCAGGGCAATGATACTGTTCCACATTTGCTGACTTCAACTGTGTGTGAGTGGCCTCTGAATCAAGCTAAGGCAGTGGAAGATTTTATGGCCTTTAGCTGCCCATCACTTCTCTGAGGGAATGAATTCTGCCCCATCAGCTTCATTCAGAGTGAACCTGCTAGATTAGGCTGGACCACACTCTAAAGATGACTTGAGCTAATCAGCTCAAAATGAGTTGGGCAGTGGTCACCCAAAAAGTTTTACTGGCCTATCTGAGTGACTTAGAACATCCAGCAAGGGGCAGAGCTTAAGTTTATAGGGCTGGATCAGTGAGCTGCAACCTTTTCCAGCAGCACGGGTGCAGGTTTGCACCTTGAGCTTCAAATCGACAGGTATTGCTTGTAACTCCTGTTTTCTTAGGCACTGACATCAGATTTAGGTAACTGATATAATTCATATGAAATCTTCCCTGACAAGAAAAAACATGATTGTTTGTTTGTTTAAAAACACATTTAAAATCTGTGCATGAGATGCATGCATCTCATGAAATCACAGAATCTTAAGGGTTGGAAGGGACCTGGTGTGGTCTCCCACAGAACCTTAGTGCATGCCCCTTCCTTGCTACCTCACTCCTGGATGACTACAGGTAGTTTTGGGGCTATAGTATGAGTTGCTGGGAACCTTTGAAGACCGTGCAACCTGACAGAGGAGAACCTTCTTTTGCAGGGGGTTGGACTGAATGATGTCTAAAGATCTCTTTCAACTCCTACCGTTCTGGTTTTCTGTGTCTCTGATTTCTAGGAGACCATCATGCTATTTCATTGACAGGTAGAGAGTTTTGCCTTGAACTTTACAGCTGAAGAGCTCTAATCCAAAGTGGTACTTGGAAGTTGAGGTGGAGGCAGGGAGACTGAGAGCTTAAGAGGTCTGGATCCTGCTCTAACTTTCTCACTGACTTAATCTGTAGTTATGATCATTTTGTCTGTGTCTACTTAGCCGATTAGCTCACTGGAGCAGGGTTGTACTCCTTGCATGTGCTTATATGATGTCTGATGTAATGGGACCCTGATCCCAGCTGCAGCCTTAGCATTTGCATTCACACAAACAAATGTAAGAGGAAGAAAGCACTCTCTTTTCACCATGTAGTAGTGCAGGGCTCTGCAGTCAGGGAGTACTGGGATTGCAGCAGGCCACCGAGGTCACTTCCCTCATGCTGGTGAACATCATTAAGCACAGAGAAGACAAAAAAATTAAAGATCTGTTCAGTCTATAAGGAATTGTGAGTGATGTGTCCTGAATGACTTGCACATACTCATGTCTTTCTCACAGCAGTGGGGAATACTTGTTTGCTGTGAAACTCGGTGTCGTCTTTCAGCAGGGCCTTTGTTTTAATCATCTTTCCTAGGGAGTGGGGAGAGCTTGAATTATGAAGGGGGTGGCTGATGCTGGCTGAGCACTATGGCAGGGAGGGCTGCAGCCTCCTCTCTGCTTGCCTTCAGAGAGGCCAGATAAACTAAAGAGGTTACAGGGATGAGGGCATAAATTGGAGGCTACCCAGTGCTCTAATCAAAAAAGGAGAGAGAGACTCTCTGGACTGAACAGGCATGTTTCATACCTAATGAAATACCATCACTTTCATCTAATGCAGTTTATGCTGAAATCACAGTCATGTTGTGCCATGGGCAAGGACCTAATGCTGAAAGTACTGAAGAATATGCTTTGCCTTCACTCCTCTGAGTTGTTTGGTTGACTTTGAAGACACGCTTAAAATAATAGAGCTTTCCTCTGTGGGGTGAAGCATATGCCTTGGTTTGTATGTAGGTTTATGTGGTTAAACAGAGAGGACTCTATCATTTTACAGAAAGCAGACGTTGTTTCATAGGGAAATATTTTTTTCCACCTTGAATTTAAAGACACACCTCGTGTGTTAAACCGTTTTTGTTATAGTACTCACTAAATTTTGTTTTGCAAGGAAAAAAACCAACAGATAATTGGAGGGGAACAAGGGAAATGAGACCTGTTTCTCATCTCCCTTGGCAGTAGTTCGACATGTCTGCAAACGTCTCTCACTGGGGAGTGACATCTCCTCCCTGAAGCCAAGTTGTGTGTCTCTTGCTCAGACAGAGAAATGCCCATGGCAGACAGAAGTCCCACAGTATTAGTAGGGATCACTTGCTTCATCAACTCTTCCAACTAAAGGGAAGTAGATTGAACCTGAGACGGTGAGTTCCAGGAAGGAATGCCAAAGGAGTAAGGGTGGTATTTTCAGAAAGCACCTCAGGGTTTGTCTGGACCATAAGTTACACACGTGCCTGAGCCTGTACTCCAGTTCAAGTTGGCCCAATGCTGGCGTTGTCTGCACATAAGCATAGGTGCAGGCACATGCTTAGGAGCCTGGTGCTCCCAAACTTCGCCGAGAGACAGAGTCTGTGGCCAGTGCTGGCTCAAACATTTTCTCCTGTGGCCTGTGTGGACTGAGATATGATGTCTGGCAGAGCCATTAGTGTGGCCAGAGAACGTGAAGATTGTGGCACGTGGCATGAGCCTGCATTTGAGCCTGTGCCGTGCCTTGCGGTGGAGATGTTGCCTGTGTGACTGGAGTGCACTTGTTTAGTTTAAAATGTCTTTTTCTTCCCCTGAGGTCATATGTGCATATTTGAAAGCTGCATCCCAAATTCCCCTGGGGGTAACTTTTGCCAGTGTTTGAAAATTGTTATTGTTGTGGCAAATCATCTCTCAGGCTTCTCCTGGCAGAAACTTAAGGATGCTCTGAACTACTTGGTGAGGAGTCCTATCAGCGTTACTAATGGGACTGTATATGGTAGTATGTGGCTGAGTAATGGTAAAAAAATGAGTGTTTTCAGGATTAGCCATTAATGGTAGTTTGTGTTTCTACCTAGTCTTTCCTTGTTGCTTTTTTTATTTTTCTCTCCACAGACTTTTTCTGGTTAAATGAAAGTTTAAGCAATATTTTTCCTAGTTAATGTAAATAGCTAATAACCTCAAAGAAGAACCTCATGAGGTTCACCAAGGACAAGTGCAGGGTCCTGCACCTCAGAAGGAACAAACTCATGCACCAGTACAAGCTGGGAGTTGACCTGCTGAAGAGTAGCTCTGCAGAGAGAGACCTGGGAGTCCTGGTTGATAATAAACTAAACATGAGCCAGCAATGTGCCCTCGTGGCCAAGGCGGCCAATGGCATCCATCAAGAAGAGTGTGGCCAGCAGGTTGAGGGAGGTTCTGCTCCCCTTCTACTCTGCCCGGGAGGCTTCATCTGGAGTCCTGTGTCCAGTTCTGGGATCCTCAGCTCAAGAGGGACAGAGAACTGCTGGAGAGAGTCCAGTGCAGGGCCACCAAGATGATGAGGGGACTGAATCATCTTCCTTATGAGGAAAGGCTGTGGGAACAGGGGCTGTTCAGCCTGGAGAAGAGGAGACTGAGTGTCAGGAGGTTGGGACAGCACTTTTTTTTCTGTTGTATCTAGTGACAGGACAAGGGGTAATGGGATGAAGCTGGAACACAAAAAGTTCCATTTAAACATATAAAGAAACTGTTTCCCTGTTGAGGTGAGGAAGCCCTGGCACAGGCTGCCCAGGGAGGGTGTAGAGTCTCTTTTTCTGGAATTTTTCAAAACTAGCCTGGACATGTTCCTATGTGACCTGATCTAGGTGAACCTGCTTTAGCAGGGGGTTTGGACTGGATGATGTCTAAAGGTCCCTTCCAACTCCTACTGTTCTATGATTCTATGATATCAGAACTGCAGTGAGGGCCTCCTAAAAGCATTTTTAATACCAAAAAATCGAGGGGGGAAAAAAAAAGGCAAAACCCCCAGACTCTCACTGTGGAAATCTAGCCCCTGAGAACCCACATCTGCAAGGTCTTCTGCAGCCAGCTGTGACAGCACAACAGTAGGCTTGCTGATGGAGGCACTCGGTGGTATGACCCTGCCTGGAGAAATGAAGACGGACTCCTGATTTGATTTTATGTTTTTCCTCTCTTGCAAGCCAAATCCAGGTTGAAAAGAGCCATCCTGCCGGTGGCTGTTGTGAGCCGGCAGGAGCCCAGTGGGGAACCCTGTAGAAAGTTGGCTGTGGCTTCCAAGCTGTGGTTTGGCACACATCCTCTCCCAGACCTCTGCCAAATATTCAGATCTCTTTTTAGTGTTTTGTTTTTCATTGTTTTTTTATGTTAGCATTGTGTTTAACGGTACCACATGAGTTTAAGGCTGTTAGACTGATACACTTTATAACCAGAATAGGCTATTTTGTGTGGAGTTCTTTGGTGGAAGGTAAAAATATGAGGTGTATATAGAAGGTGAACACGTTGCGTTGAGGGGAGGTTGTGGTACAGGTAACATGAAGCAGTAACGCTGGTATTAGGTCTGGTTAGTGTCTTTCTCCTGGGTGGGAGTTTGACATCACCTTTGCATGCCAAGTTAAAGAGATCTTTGGTTCCCATTTGCAAAGCGTGGGAGAGGAAAGAAACGTAGGCACCCAACAATACTTTGTGGTCTTTCCCCAAGCACATTAAAACGTGATTTCTCCATCAGTTGGGCTCGGCATGTGCAGGACAGGAGTCTAGGGTCATCCTCTGACATGTCCCTCAATTTCCCCTTCCGAGGGAGTCTGGAGTAGCAAAGCCAGCCCTTTGCTGGGCTGAGCGCTGGCTGGGGAGTTGCGTCAGCTGTGGCAGCATTGTTCTGCATTGGCCTGACCTCTTTTAAAAAACCTACGTATTTTTCCAGCACTAATAAAAACCTTAGCTGAGGTTCTCTCCCTTTCTGTGTGTATGTGTGTGCCTGAACACTAAATTAAAAAGGAGGGGGGGGGGGAAATCCCAGATGTGATTCTATAAACCATCTGTTTAAAATAACTATTGTGCAGGGCTATAATTAAAAGTTATTTATTATGAATCTTGGGATCCCATTATGGATTTGCCTGACTCCCAGGTTTCTGATTTAGCGAACAGTTTGTGTATTTATGAGCTATGTGTCTCTTCCGCACTTCTCGGTGCCAGAGCGCGTATCCTTTACACAAAAGGAGGGGAAGGAAAAAAATCCCCTACCCTCCCATAACTGTTTGGCTTCTGAATGTTGCCGTCTTAGAAGTTTTCTTCTAAGAACAGCAAAAATCAAAGTATCTGAGAGCTTTCAACAACTCCAGAGACGTTGTTGACAGCACAGATGGAGGTTTGGTAATACAGCTCTTCCTGCAGGCAGCTACTTAGCGACTTTTTAAATGTATGGCTGGGACAAGTAGTGAAATGTTATGATTACTTGGGGGTAGGTGGGGGACATATTTGGAAGGAAAGGGTTGGTTGCTAAAGTCCATTTTCTCTCACCCTCCGCTTTGCCCTTGTGAAATGGGAGGGAAGGAGGCAGCAAAGTTGAAACAAGCAGATGGACAGTAGACATTAGGAACAGTGTTTTGGGCGACAGGGTGAAGGGGGGAAAAAAACCCCGACCTGATGACAATTGCTCTTTGTATTATCTTTGTGCTTTTACACCCAGTGGACCTAGGAGATCTGCACTAGATAATGTCTGACTGCAATAGACTAAACAATGATTTACCAGCCCTATTTTATCTGCTGCTGTGCTAAGATTGATCAGCATGGTACATTAACCCTTTCCTCCACATTTGCTGGCCTAGTTTTCCACATGCAGCATTGAGGTAAAACAAGAGGATTTTTGTAAAGAGCTCTGGGATTAAATATGGTCCTAGAAGCAGCAAGAGGTGCTTCCTAGAGCTACGCTCATCACTTCATAGGACCAGAGGGATTTTGATGTGAAGACTGCTCTGGGGCAGTATGTTGCCATTGTGGCTCTACCGGATTGTTCAGCAAAAAGCCCTAAATGTAATGGTGCGGGCTGCAGCCCTGAGCAATGCTGTACCTCACACCTTGGAAGAGCAGCCTAGGCTTGATGACAGGGAGTTAAGGACCTTGGGATGGCATCTGAAATAGCCATGGCTTGCCTTTAACACCAGATAGAGAGGAGGAACATCAGCTTTGCAAATCCTACCCTGGTTCAGTCCTTAGCTGCCATTCTTGCGCTGGCAAAGCTTGTCTCTGTTTACCTGGGATACACAGATCTGTGCCGCAGGCAGGAGGTTGTAGCTTGTCCTCCTGTAGTGACAGAGCTGATCTTGCTCTGTAAAACAAATAAAATTTAAAAAGTGGGACTGGGAGGTGTGTGTGAATGTGGCACCTCATGCCCACCTTTGAGGTGGTGATCCAGGTTTGGTGCCCTCCATGTCCAGAGAGAATTCAAAGATAGAACTGCTTTCACCACAAGCATCCTTGCTCTTGGGACTAGTGGCTTTTGGGACCATGAGGCTGCTGAGAAGCAAGGTCTACTGGGATAGAGAAAGGAAATATGAATCTGTAGCCTACTGCTTAAGACACATTCCAAGGGCGAAAGACCCTTCAGTTCCCGTTGCTGCACTGCGAATCACTAATGTTCTTTATGTGGAACAGTTTCTTAATGTAAAACAGCCCTTGGTACCAGGACACGGACTCCAAAATCTTCTTTCCCAGAAAACCTCTTATCTGTTAGGACATATAGCCTGGCTTAGGCTTGCTTTCTCTTTCCAGTTACTTACATCCTCACCTGTAATGCAGATCCTGAGTTTGCAGTTGAGCTACCAGCATTGCTGGTATTCATAGAATAGTAGGGATTGGAAGGGACCTCCAGAGATCATCCAGTCCAACCCCTGCTAAAGCAGGTTCACCTAGATAAGGTCACATGGCAATGCATGCAGGCAGGTTTTGAAAACCTTCCTCTAGAGAGGGAGACTCCACACCCTCCCTGAGCAGCTTGTGCCAGGGCTCCCTCACCTGCACGGTAAAGAAGCTTTTCCTTAAGTGGATCTTTTTGTGTTCCAGCTTTTGTCCATTACCCCTAGTGCTATCACTGGACACTACAGAAAATAGGGCTGCCCCATCCTCCTGACATACACCTTTCAAATACTTGAAAGTATTGATAAGATCCCCTCTCAGTCTCTTCTTCTCCAAGCTGAACAGCCCCAGGTCCCGCAACCTTTCCTTGTAAGAGGAAAGAATTTTAGGGGAAGAAGAGTAAGATCCAGATTTGGCTGCACGCCTGAGTTGGCTCAATGGTACCAAACTTGTCACTGGCAGATAAGATTTCTGATTTAAGTGATGTAGGGCAAATGGAGGGCTTTTATTTAGGAACAGTAACTATCAAACTATCTCCTGTTCGAAGTAGGTGTGTCAGGGTTATTCTTAGGAACATTTTGCATTGCCAACAACAAGCAACCGTGTTGGGATGTACCTGAGGCTAAAGGGAGGCAGACAGGGCTTAGGGGAGTGGATGAAAACCTGCCTGGGAAGTTGGGCTGCATGAGACATTTGGCCCAAAAGTCCCCTGGAAAACAGAGAACAAAGAGAGCTGTGTTTTACTTCTCATCTCTCTTGCTGCTATTCGTAATAATTTCTTCCTTTGAAGAGGGAGTCTGAAGGGTAGACCCCTGACATGGGTCCAGCTCAGCTAGGCTGGCCCAGATAGGCACTGTGCATCTTGCAGAGGTGCATATTGCAGCTGGTTAAATCATATTCTCCAAAAGAACATGCTCCAAACTGGAATTTGTTCTTCCTTCAGACCTGCTTTCACCACGTGGAAGATTTTCCCACAGATAAAGGTAGGGGGGCCGCTAGGCTTATTAAACCTTTCCTTGAGCAAACTCTTATTAAAGAGAAACAGATCTTAGCAGCACTCTTTAAAATACACACTGTTTGCAGTCAGTTTGGTAAACTTGATTCTGCTGCCCTTCAACAGGCTTTATGGAGACAAAGTCAGGGGATGCTATATTCAAGTAAAAGGATGCAAGATTTTCACCCTGCACTCTAAAAAGTAGTTGTTGAGCCAGTTGCACTGCTGTGCCGTGGCTGCTCCGTGCCAGTCCAGAGCTACAGACCTGCCATAAACTCAGCTTAACTCACCAGTTAAATTGCATTTATGGTTGCTCTGCAATGCTGGAGTGATGCAGAGCAGCCAGCACGTAGCAGTGACCTGGCTTTTTACAGTAGTCGTTTGTGTCGCTGCAGCTGCGCTTTAAGGCCTGATTCCCATTTGCTGATTTCACACTGGCTCCGTGAGTGAGAGTCCTCATTTACACTGATAAGATTGAAGTGCCTTTATAGCTTCCATCAGATCAGGCAGCAACTTTGAAGAAAATAAACCTCTGATTTTAGACAAAGAGCTGGAGTGTAATAAAAGCTGCGTGTTATCCTTCACAGGCTTCTTGAATAGGGCCACAGGGAGCAGAAGAAAGAGTCTGGAAAGCACAGATTCTTTTCCTTTAGTTTTATGATTTACATTTTTCTAGCCCTTTGATTTTTTTTTTTTTTCAGTCTCTAATTAAGTCATAAGACTGGGTGAGGTGGGTGCTTGCATCTGGTAGATGGCCACCTGTGTCACCTAATGAACCGAGCTACTAATTATAGGTGGAGGTGACTTCTGAGGGCTACTTTGTCAGGAATTTCAACTACCAAAATGTTGCTGAAAGAAATGCCTGAAGTATTTGTTTTCTGCCCTTATTTAGAAGTAGGGATAACGATAAGGTTTGACACCACAGAAGTAAGGCAGGCTATAAAAAAACCTGCTACCTGCTGTCACACGTCCTCTATTGATGATCCTTAATGTGGTCAAGCTGCTCTTTGGCCTTGTCTGTTGCTGGCTTTTTGCCTTAGGAGGCTGATGCTAACATGTACAGTGGTTATGCCTGCTTGTGGTGTTTCATTCGTTCTCAACATTTGAGGGAGAAAGCTGAATTACTGACTCTTTTCTAGCTTAGCCTCTATAGTAGCCTCTTTTGAAGGGCCCCTGTATAGCTAGGTAGTAGAGCTAGCTAAAAATTACTTTCAGCAGTGGCAGAGAGTGTTGTTTTCTCTGAGATCACCATCTCTTCCTCAGCCATCTGTCCTTTTGTCACCGTGAGAAACGATTCCTGAGCTGTGCAGTTCATGGAGCAGCACCTTAAGACCTTGACGATATTTTAACAAGCCCATCGTGTAGATAGTTGTTAATTTAAGTAAAGTGTGTTTCTTCAGAGAGGCATCTTTTTTTTTTTTTTGCTATGATGGGTAGCAGTCATGAATTACTGTCTAAGTGGATTTTAAGCATCATTTACTTGGTGTCTTGGAAAAATCAGGGACTGTTTTCTAGAGTGTTGCCTTCAAGGCGAGAAAGGTGTTTTGAATCAGAAGGACCTCTCCTGTAGTGAAAGCAAATTACTAGCTTCACATTTTGTTTTCTGAATTGCAAGAATGGTAGCCCTGCATTTGGTTTGCTTGCTATAGCTTTTGTCTACTTTTTCTTTTCCCCCCCCAGAATAAGGAAGTGACATGCAAAAGGGAGAAGTGTCCGATGCTCTCCAAGGACTGTGCTCTCGTCATTAAGCAGAGAGGAGCTTGCTGTGAGCGTTGCAAAGGTGCGGTTCCCTTCCTGTTGTTTCTCTCTTTTCAAGATGTTATCACTTCCCATTTCTGTTGCCAGAGATAGGAAGAAGTTGGGAGCCTCTCAGCTAGGGACATGGCTGTCACCAAAAGCTAGAAAAGGGCGGTAGTTGTAATGAAAAGAAGTATGTTTACAAAGCTGGTGTAGATGCATAAATTCACGTATTTGTCCTGTAATTATTAGGTTTTGTGCAGTGTCAGTCTTTCAGAAATATATCTTTAACATACTTCATTGGTATGTTGTCAGTCTTTTGAGAGACATCTTCTAACTTTATCAGAAGTATTTTAGATCACATCCATCTGCTAGTAGTCACCAGTCAGTAGGAATTCCTTAAACTTTTTGTGTGACTGGAGAGAATAGGAATAATGCTTCTGAGTCGTGAAGAGCAGAGTAATTATTCATGACTATTTGTATTTCTTCTCATACTAGGAACAAACCAACAAAATTCTATTCATTTTACTAAATATTTCCCAATTTGAATAATAATTTTGTGGAGTTTTTTATTAAAGTCAAAATGGGCCATAATATGAATGTTATACATTTATTTATTGCCCATTGCTGTATCTTCCAAGCTCATTAGAATAAGATAGCTATCAAATATTTAAAAATCAATAAATTAATTGTGTAAGCATGCGTGGCTTGTAACTATCATGCTTAATGAGGTGGAGAATGTTGGATTCAGCGAGCTTTACTTTATTTTTCTCTGTTGTGTAATTCCCCAGTGGTGATAGAGTGGTTTTGAGAGGGAGATAGGGTAGGATAAATTGTTGGGAAATGCAAGCATTTATTGCCTTCCCAGAGGAAATATAAATGCAGGAAAACAGATTACACTGAAATTCAGATGGGAGAGACGTATGATGGATATGTGTTTTTCCTGGATGGCTGCAGAGGTGTGTTAGCTGCTCTGCTGATGATTTGCTTCTGTGCTGCAACTTTGGAATAGGTTTGGCAAGCCCCAAATTAAAGATTTGTTTAGAAGTCTGGCACTTAAAAGGAAATTAACTGGAAAAATAATTAAAGCATCAATGAAACAGCAAGAATTTATAGTAATAGGTTTTACATCATTATAATGTAAGTTATTTCTCCTTTCAAGTAGTGTTTAGTGTCAGCTTTATAGCAAAAGATTCCTAACTGTTGGTTTGATTAGGCTGAATGTTGATTTTTCAATTCAATAATGAGGATGTCTAGTTGGTCAGTGGTCTGAAAAGTGTATATAGATACATATGCAGATGTACTTGCATGCATGCAAAATAATTCTGTGATAAAAGAAAACCTACACTTCAAAGTTGAGGCTACAGATAATTCAGACTCATTGTAGGTTTTTCTGGTTTTCCTGAATTGGGGTGGGCACCTACAGATCATTATTAATAGGCTTGAGCTGGCATCCGCAGGTTAGTATGCCTGACATCTCTAATGGGCAGATGAATAGAAATTGCTCAAAAGTAGAATTAGGAGACACAGGGATAATTGCAATATAAGAGGGAAGAGTTATGTCTTACAAAGATGTAAGTATGAGTCTTTTGAATGTATCAGTAAGCACGTGGACAGAGAGATCCAAATAATAGGCATCCTACAACTTCCCCCAGCAAAACTACAGAAGACACTAAGCAGCTCTGAGCTTGTAGAGAAGTTCTTCTCTGGAGGTTTTCAAAAACCCACCTGGATGTGTTCCTATGTGACCTGATCTAGGCAAATCTGCTTGAGTCCAACCTGATTGGATTGGATGATCTTTCAAGGTCTCTTCCAACCTCTACCATTCTGTGATTCAAGTAACTAACAGATGAAGACAATGAACGGTCATTTTTGTAATGGAAAAGGGTTACCAGCAGGTCCTTGCAAAGTTCTGAGCTTGTTAACGGGCTTAGAAATGATCTAGAAAAGGGGTGAAGAGGCACAGAAAGTTTGCTGCTGCTGATCTGATCTCTTTAGCATAGTAAAGGAGAAGGGCTCCCCATGAGGAGATGCAGAAGGTTCATAGAATCATAGAACAGTAGAGGTTGGAAGGGACCTTCAGAGATCGTCTAGTCTAACCCCCCTGCAGAGGCAGGTCCACCTAGATCAGATTGTACAGTGATACATCCAGGTGGGTCTTGAAGACCTCCAAGGAAGGAGACTCTACATACTGGTGACAAAATGACAAAAGACTATAATGTGAATAGGAATAAACAGGTGCACACAGGATATCACAGTCCTAACTTAACAAATATAATACTAGAGTCTGAGATGACAATTATCAATTAACAAGTCTTTCTCAGTGTTATAAAAGATAATTCTGTGGCAAGATAAACTCAACCTGCAGTAGCTGACCAAAGGGAAAACTGAATGTTGTATTTGTTAGAAAAGGAGAAGGATACAAAACAAATTCCCTGTTCTCCCTCTGTGTGAGTCCATGATGTATCTGCTGAGGGAATACCAGGTAGGCTGCTTATTCACACTCCTCTCAAGCCTCTCATAGAGCTATGGAGCTTGTCTTGTGTTTTACTTTTCCCTAGGTGTCTGTTGTTAGCTGCTATCATAGAGAGGGTTAGAAGGACATTTGATTTGATCTGGTCTATGAAGACACTTCCTCTGTTCTTCAGATGCAAGAACAGCTTTAAATTTCAGGCATATTTATTTTTTTAAAATATAAAGGTTCTTGAGTTCCAGGAGTTTCAAGTTTTCAAAGCAAATGTGAAATTTCTGGATAAGTTTTCCTTCTCTTTCTGAAAGGTAAAACAAAATACACAAACTACAGCAGTCCCAACACCACACATCACCAGGTTGTTCTGATGCCATGGGAAGAGACTGATGGAGCCACCTCTACCCCTGGAGAGTCTGCTTGCTCTCGTGCCACTCTGAATGCTGCTGAAGCTGCTGCTCTGTTTCGAGCAAAATCCAAAATGAGTGTCCCACGAGGAATATTTGGGGAATCAGCCTGGCAGTGCAGCACCTCGGCTGCTCCCTTCAGTGTCCCAGCAGCTCCCCAGCACTCCCAGCGTGGAGCTCAGCTGCAGCCAGGACTTGGCCCTGCAGTGCTTGTTCTCAGTTACTATTTTGTCAGGCTGCCAGAGTGCCTATAGGGAATGCAAGCAGGAAAAGGGAAACAGGGATTTATTTATTTTTTTTTTACTGTTAGGTATTTTTTATGTTTCTAATTTTTTTTACTGTCTGCATTTCATCTAAACCTGAACAAAATGTTACGAGAAGAAGACATCAGAACTTGATGGCTTTTTTTCTTGGCTTCATTCCCAAAGCCTAGAAAAGCTTAATCAGGCCTTAGGGGCTCCTGCCAGCTGTCTTAGATAGCTTCATGTCTTCCTGCCTTATGAAGGAATGAGTGGTTGCTGTCATTCGAGTACAATATCAGGAGGATAACATCAGGACCAAAGGGTATGTTTCCAGAATTGGCTTGTGTAGGAAGGAAGCCACTACTCATGAGTCACTTGTGATATTGCTGCCAGGATATTCTATTCTATTAAGAGGAGCACATGAGGGCTGGATGTGTAGGCCCAGTATCTCTGATGGCAAAGATGTAGTGTGAGACAAAGAAACATTATATGCCTGCAATGGTGCCTCCAGCTGCACCTCCTGTCTTTAGAGCTTTGCATTCAGGAATAACTGAATTGTTAGTAGATAATTTTTCCTGCAAATGATTATGTGTTGAGCCTAACTCCCTTGCTTCCATATTTGTACGCTACTTTGATTATTTCTGGAGGGATTTTCCCTCATTTTTCTTACTAAAAAAGTAAGAAACAGCAGCAAGTATAGCTTGTGCAATCAGGAAATTCACTGTGATGGAAACAAGGCGTTATCCCTAACATGTTAAAAGATTTGGCTTGATTTAAGATTTTAATCCACTAGACTAGCAATGTGTTTTAAAACTATTCTTGACTGTAGACACATAGAGCCGTGGGTAGTCAAGTCGGTGGGTCAAGACTCTCTCTTGTGTGTGTTTGTGCATAGTGTGGAACAGAGAACTGTGGGGCTGTGATTACAGCTCCCTGCTGTGCAAGGAGAATGCAAACAACTGTGTATAATAGTGAGAATTTTTGGTGAGATTATTCTTCTGATGGATAATTATTGGAGTTTATGAAACACACTATGTATCTCTAGCATACTATTATTTTGGAACTATTAAAAAATTAAGCCCTCTTATTACTTTAGCACAGGATAAACGGGACACTTTTCATCTCTCGTTTTATTTAGTACGCTTAATGAAAATGTGGGATCACTGAGATTATAGAAATAGATTTGGCACCATTTTCTTATTTAGTTGAAGACTCGAATATAGAGCTCTCTACACCTCTAATAATAAGTTATGTGCTCTCTGAAGAAGTGATATTACCAGCTCAGGCAGGGCTGCACAAAGTTTGCATTTCTGAAATCATGTACCATGTTCTGGCCTCTTATCCTAAGAACCTGAATCTTCTATGGATGTGAAGGATAAAATTTGTTACAACAGATTTGCTCTGCAGTTACTTTCACTTCCCATGTGCACGTTTACTTTTGCTGACCTTGTTAACTTTTGAGAGTTACTCTGAGGGATTTTTTGTTGTGTGTTTTTAAAATTAATGAATGATCTTAGAGATTCATGTGCTACGCTCCAGTGATCTGGAGTCTACCAGAGAAAGGAATTGCAATCCAGGCAACACCAGTGCTAGTCCCTCTGAATATTGAATATCCAAAGCTATCGTAGTTAATTGTGCATTTCTTGGAAAGGATATCAAATATTACAGTTGAGGACTGCAGCCAATTTCAACTGTTATGACTGGCTCGCAAAAGAAGTTAGTGGGGGAGGTTATGAGTTTATCAGTGTTCTGACTACTCTACTGATGCCCTGCAGGAGTATACATACATTTGGCACTTTATTTGCCTGTGGACACCTCTAGTATGAGATACTTGATACCAGTTTGGTGCCCTGCTGGGCCTGTCCTGGAGGGGAGTGCTTTGTGTGCAGCTTTGATGGGGTACTGTAACTTGCAGTCCATCCTCCCATGCTCTAAAGCCTGTTTTCTGAGACAAGGGTGCAACCTCATGCATGGATAGGGCAGGATGGGCTGGAAAGATAACTATATATTTTTCTACTAAAATCTTTTTCACTTTGATCTGGATATTCTAGTCATGTCAGAGACTGGTTATGGAAAGAGATGGTTTGGGGACATAATCCAATCTTAACTTTTCTCTTAGCCTTTCTCAATGCCTCTCAGTTTCTTGGTGCTGTGCTCCAACTCTGAACCAGGAGGCCTGGTTTTTTTTAGGGACAGGTTTGTCTTGGTGTTCATTCAGTATGTAGCTTTGCATTTCAAGTAAAGAAAGGGATTCTGAAGCAGTGACATATAGATGCTGAGAACAGTATTATCCAATATCATCATGGTGCCAGCCTTGATTACTTCTTGTTATGCCTAAGAAAAGGTCTCTATCTTTTTATCCTTCCTTTGCATTAACTCTTCTTGCAAAGGTCTTAGCACATACGTTTCATATCGCTGGAACATCTGGTATATACTATTTTTGTTCAGTAGTGCCCCGAATTTGGGATTTTCTTATTACTTCGACTAATATAATTTTCCATTTATGTAAGAAGCTTTTCATGAACTGTCTTTTCATCTTGTCATAAATACTTTTGCAGTCAAATGTAGGTTACTCAGACTTTTCCAACTGCAGAGAAGTTTTTCAGGAGGCTTATGTTAGAAAATAGTGTGAGATTTCTGTGGTGATACATGGCTGCACTTATACATTGCATGTGGACATTGTGTCCTGTGCAGTAAAGTAAAAGGAAGCTAAAGACCAAGATGGAGGCTTCACACAACATTCATGTATAATGTTTCTTTGAAACAACATGACAAATGTTATGGGACACTTAATACTAGAATAAGAATTTTTTTTTGCTGTTTAACTTTGAAACAGTAAGCTGTACTGGTCATGACTGACTTTGATGGTTTGAGGAAATTGAGTACAAATGCCAAGTAAATGTGTTGCTAAACAACATCATTTGTTGCACCCCCTGCAGCCATGAGAGGTTACAGTTCTCCACCTGCCAATCTTGTCAAGTACATCAAGTATCAGCTCAAGAATGGCAGCTCTAGCTGTGTGACATTTTGGATCATAAGGTTCTTAAAAGACCCTGCAGAGCAACTTTTTTTCCCCTATATACATAAATATATATTTTCACAAAACACAAGATATTTGGGCAGGTAAAAATCTCGTTCCAGTGGGGTAAAAGGGGCAAAAACAGCACTGTGAGGAGCTGGTGTCTTTGTTTCTGCTGCTATTTGGTCAGTGAACATGAGCTGCTTTGTATCGTATGCCTATGAACTGTGCAGTCCCAGCCCGGCTCACCCCCATGGCCACTTCACTCTGCTGTTTTGTGCGCCCTTTACATGGCCCCTGCCCCTCACATCCCTTGGGCATTGTAATTGCGATGGCTCAGCTGCAAAAAGGTTCAATTGTACTCAGTTACAGAGGAAAGAGTTGGATTTTCACTGTTTAGAGTTAGACTTCATATAAGCATGGCAGACTTTGTATATATTTTCATGCTTCTGTGTTGACAAATGAAGACCAGGGTTTCCCGATAGGAAGTTCAGTTCTCTAGTAGCTGTAAATGGCTTTGCCATCATTAAGCCACGTGAAAATGTATTTTATAATAGGTGTATGTGTGAGTCACAGTTATCCTAGTTGTGGCCAACAGATGTAACGCCAGGAAAATACTGCAGAATTTGCAAGTTATTGGGGTTTCTTTGTTTGGGGTTTTGGGTTGGGTGTTTTTGGTGGTTTGGTGGTGGGATTTTTTTTAATAGAACTGGTACTTAGTGTTAGCATGCCTGGATACCTCCCTGAGGATTAATTTATCAAACACTAAATAAAACATGTCTTCTGCCTGTTTTCTTTTTCCTAATGTTTATTTTCCATGCCAATAGAGAGGTTACTTTTTTTTTTTTCCCAAATAGAAAGTGGAAGGAAAGCAAGAAAAAAGACTTAATAGGAGAAGAAAGATTCTGAAGAAATGAGGGATGGGGAGTCAGTCTATTGTGCACCAATCTATCACTTTCTCTTGGGAGAATAAGGAAATGACTTGTCTATAAAATTCTCATTAGTCTAAAATAAGCAAAAATCTCTTCTGAAATCTTATTAGGCAATGTCAAATTGAGTAATAAAGACTTGTATTAAATCAACTCCTGAGGACACTGGTTGAGCTTTAGCACTACTAAACTGTTTCCTACAGTCAGCTTCCTTATCTTCATGATACTACTCTGTGCTGGGGTATCTGGGGAAGGAAAAAAAAGGGGTCATTTCATAATCACTGGATTTGGAAAGACAATTGGCTTCCTGATTGTCAGCTTGTCTCTCTGCCAATAACAAAATCTGCTATAATTTGCCTTTTTTGTCGTTGTTGTTGTTCCAGTCCAATTTGGAATTAAATCACTCTTTTTCAAATGCAATTAGAAGATGAGTTTATTATATTTGAACCTAAGGTGCTCAAGTAAGGCATATACAACATTAAACCAAAGTAGCTAAATTAGTACATTAGAAGTGATTTACCTAATTTATCATTTTTTTTGGTTCATGAATAACTCAAGTCTAGAGGATCATTTTGCCTTTGTGAGGTGATTAGAAGGTAATTAGCAGTTTCCACAGCGTGTACAACAATTGACCAACTTCAAAGTGTTCAATGGTTTAGTTTGATTCAGATAAGCAACTTTTAGCTTGCATGTTTGTCCAGGACTTATCTGAACTATTCGGGTTGAAGTAGGTAGTAGAAACAAAAGCTACAACTCACTGGAAGTTAATATTTTACATAAATAAAACATGAGCTGTTCTTAAAGAAGCAGGAAAGACTAAAAAATTTGGACACACTCCTTGACTGGTATGAATCACCTTCACTCCCTTAAAATTGATGTAGATCACTGATATTTAACATCCTTCCATATGTGGAATACTAAAGCTTTTCCTTGTGGAGTATATGTCATGGGATCGAATTTGTCTATTAATGACAAATCTCTTACTTTTCATGTACCCCTTAGAACATTTTCAGTTTTTGGGAGTCGCCTCTTGAAAACCTCTGTACTCTCTTTCGTTCAAAGTTTTGTTTTAAGTATGGATTCAGGCAGAAGTGGACAGAATATAAACTTTTGCGCTAAGCTCTGATCTTTCTTGCTTTATTCTTTTCTCCTGCTCTCCCTTTCAAATGGTGGCTGAAGACAGTAAGTTAACGTAACAGTATTTCCAAAGGGAATTAAAATGGCTTTTACGAGCTTGAAGTATGTTCTGTCATACTGTGTTGTAGAAATAGCCATCAGCGACTTTGCTGATGCTTTTGGACATGAGATATTCAGTGACTGCTACTTTCCAAGCCAAATATGGTTGACTTTTAACCATGGGTGAGCTAGAGTGACTCAACTGAGTTGGCATATGGAGCGAGGCAGGTTTCACTCAGCTGAATTTAGGTGAGGCTCATAGATTTCCATGCTATGAGTAGATGGACTGGGAAAGTCCAGGTATATGTTTGCAGGTGTCAGTTGAGAGATTTGTAAGTTGAAAGTAATGTTTAGAAAAACTGCATGGTATATGGGCTTTGTTTCTTTTTCCTTTTGATGAGTGAGTGGTGGGTGTAGCTCTGAGGCATCCAAAGGGCAGAGTGTCAAGGCACACCTTTGGTCAGAGTCTGGTTAAAAATCTCATTTGGAGACTGTGAAGCACTTTCTTGCTCTCCAGTTTGCCTGACATTCGGCCTTCCCCCAGCTCTCTCCAAGCCTGCTTGTGTTACTGGCCAACTCTCCACTTCCTTCACGTTGTTTTCCTCAGCTGAGCATCTGCTGAAATCCAGCTCCCACCATGCCTTATCTTGGTGCTTGCACAATGCTGCTCTGTCTCCCTTATTCAACCTGCTGGCCTGTGCCAAAGCTCAAGAGTGATCTTAGTATCTCCAACGCTTCTGCATCCTGGTGTCTATGTCTAAATTTCCCTTTTGCTGCCTGCAAGCCCTCTCTGCCATGATTACTTGTCCCCCGCCGCTGACATCACCTGGATCAGTGACAGAAATAGCTCATGGGCAGATGGAATTTGGCTCTCCCTGTGCTGCTTTTCAGAGGGACAGTGGCTGGTGCTGCAAAGCAGAGGTTTTAGTAACATAGCTTGGATAAGTGCTCCAAGCATGAGCAGTGGTGAATACACAGAGGCACCACCTTCATGCTTTCTCAACCAGACTAATCCTGGAACCAAGAAGTTCAGTTTAATATACACATCTGTATGTGCAGATTATCCCAGGGTCATTAGCTTTCTTAAACATTTTAAATGAAAGGGCATAATTGGTGGGCAAATATGCAAAGTATTTTGCAGTTGCTAGTTTCCAACCTGGCCCTTGATTCTGCACAGTGCTGAAGATATCAGACCCATCTGAAGGAAACATGCACACAGACATTTAACCACACAGCTCATTCCATTGAATAACTTCTTAACTGAGAGGGTTGTTAAACACTGACACAGGTTGCCAGGGATGTGGTGGAGTCACCAACCCTAGAGATATGTAAAAGACACATAGATAAGGTGCTGAGTGATGTGGTTTAGTGATGGACTTGACAGTGTGAGGTTAGTGGTTGGTCTTTTCCCAACTGAAATGAGTCTTAAGATTCTGTGTGTTCAGCACATGTGTAATCTCTTTCTCAGATTCAGACCAGTATGCCAGTTTGGCTTGGGTCTCTGCAACCTGAGGATGCTAAAACATGTTGAACAGGCTCTGCTACTAATCTGGATTTGCAGTGAGCAGTACACGAGACTGTGCTACAAGTGGTTTTCAGAGTTGGTCTTCAAAATGGGTAAGAGAGGTTTAGGGCTTCACGCTCCTCTTGTGACATGTTGGCCTGCGTGTATGAGAGCTCACACTGAACTGTATTTAATATGCTGAGAATATGAACATTATTATTCAAAATCATTTCATAAGGGCTTTGCTAGTTTAAAAAGAGTGACATGCAGATGTGTGCTTTGTACCTTTCAATATTTGTCAAGGATTAAATTATCACAGCCAGCTCTTACACACTACTGATCAACTCTTTTTAGAACATACTTGTTTCAATTTATGTAAGTGAAATCTGCAAATTTCTCCTGTGTTTCTCTGTATATAGCCTGGAAAAAATTCTGAATACTGCAGATCCTTAAATACAAGTCCACTGTTGTTTAAGGTCTTAACTGGAGGTAGTTAACACATTTGTAAATGATCTTTATATATCAAGTTTTCTTTAAAGATTAAATTTCAAATTATTTTCTGTGGATTTTAATTCCTCAGCAGTTCAGAGCTGTGATCCTCAAGTTTTCTTATACAGTGGGCTCAAAGGTTTACTGGTGTAGGGCTGATAACTTGCCTCTATTTTCAGAAGGGTTTAAAATGTAGCCCAAAGCAGTCCAGGACAGTGTAACCTACATAGTAGACAATGACAGAGTAGGTACTGAGATAGAGTGTGGAAACTACAACATTTGATTGTAGTTTTGTGCTTGGTGACTCTATGTATGTGTCTGTGTTTCAAAGTCTGTGGCAAAGAGACTTTGTTGGTTTCATGGGCTCTTTGATCAAGCTCGTTTTGAATTAAATAGACTAGGGAAAAAACCCTGAGGAAAATAGGCATTTTTCCTGCAGAAAATGGGGTTTGTGTTGCTTCTAGATTTTTTTCTTTCCAAAAATACTTCAGTTCTCCAAAGAATTAAATTTTAATTGGAACCATTTTGTATTAATAAGCTAACTCTTTTAAAACAAGTATTTTATTTCCATGTAATAATGTCTTCTGTAGTTTCACTTTTCTGTGAATTATTCTTTTCTTTGTGTTCCTTTTTGGTTTTCCATTCTGCAAAATACCAAGAAAAAAAAGTGGGAAGGGAAGCTAGTAAGAACATGTAATAAAAAACTGTGAAAATTACTATCTGTTTATTATTCACTAAACAGTTCAATGAAACTTCATTTTGCACAAAAAATGCATGCTGATCCTATGTATGGAAAAAACTATTTTATGTTAACAAAGTTGGCATATAACACACAAAGACATGTAAAGCCAAACCCTGTGGGACTCCCAAATGTCCCTCTAAGAGGTTCACCACCCACGCAGAAGAGCCTGATGGCTTTTAGTTTACGTGGATGTTGATCCCTTCTGTCAGGAAAGTGGAAAGGTATAAAGGAGGGGTAGCTCTGCTGATGTCAGTTCATCTGTGCTGAGCTGCAGTGGCTGAAGAGCTCTCTTGGGGGTTTTAGTTAATGGATGAAGAAATCATGGCCAGGCTGGATGATAAACGTTTTCAGCTCTTCTCTTACCCTTTCTCTTCCCTCTAGCCACTCTCCAGTGTGTGAGTGGCTGAGCATCTCCTGGATGGACTGCAGACTAATCACCGACATCCATTTTGAGATAAATTGTCACTAATTTTGGTTTTGGTCTGGAATCGTTGTAGTTTGGTTTGTCTGGAACAGTAAGTAGCTTGGCCAGTCATGCATCAGCAGCAGATGCCCAGGATGATGGTGCTGCCAGCCCTTCCAGGATATAATCCTTGTCTCTCCCAGCAATCAGCTCTATCTTTTAGAGAGGATGGGTTGCATTTAGGATGCTGCTCTGTGATCCTCAGCAGCAGCCTCCCATGAGACCATTGAGTTCAGCTGAAGTGACGAGCTTCTTTCTCTTCCTCTAGACTGCAGTTTTGGAGGAAATACATACAACAGCTCCATGAAGTGGCACATCCCTAGCAATCCCTGCGTTACGTACCAATGCCAGGTAAGGAGGACATCAGCATCATGCTAACTGAGTTATGAGCTTTTCCCATGAAATTATCATTTCTTTTTTTATCCAGTCCAAATAACCTGAAATATTTTATACCCAAAACATATGGACTTTGAAATTAAAATAGGTTAAATCCTCTCAGATGTGGCCAGCTGTAAACAAGCATTGAGAAGGATGGGTTTTATATGACTTGAGTACAGGGATACCCAAACATTGCTGAAGAAGAGGTACATAGCCATGCCAATTCCTGCTGTCTTGACCTTGAAATAAGTCCTCTTTTTTTTTTTTTCAGCATGTGGAGTCTTTTGTAGGACACAAATTAGTATTATAGTAATAGCACTTCTGTGTGTATATGTCCATAGGTTTTACGTGGGATATTCTTTAAGAGAAACTCACAACCAGATCTTTCCTTGGGCTCCCACACTGTTAACACAATGTTATTTTTGGTAGCTTGCCTCTCTGCAACCATAACATTTGCAAGATTGTCCATTTTCAGGCACAAACCAAGTAATTATGTAGGGAAATTTAGTTTCTGCCTGTAAATAGATGCCATGATATAAGCCCAGCCAGCAACTGAGCACCGCTCAGCCACTTGCTCACTTTTCCTCCAACCCTGGTGGGATGGGTCAGAGAATTGGTAAAAAAAAAGTAAAACTCATGTGTTGAGTTAAGGACGGTTTAATAATTGAAATTAAATAAAATATATTAATAATGATAATAATGAAAATGAAGAAAACAAAAAAAAGCCAGAGATAAATAAAAACCCAGAAAGCCAAGTGATGCCCAATGCATTTGCTCACCACCTGATGACTGATACCCAAGCAGTGATTTACTTCTCCCTGTCAGCTGCTCTCAGTTTATACCCTGGATGTAGCATTCTATGGTATGGAATAGCCCTGTGGCTAGTTGGATCAGCTGTCCTGGCCATGCTCCTTCCCAGCTTCTTATGCCCGTCCTTACTGGCAAAGCACAGGAAACTGAAAAGTCCTTGTCTTAGGATAAGCCAAATAGCTTATCAACAACTATAACATCAGTGTGTTATCAACATTATTCTCACACTGAATCCAAAACACAGCAGTGTACCAACTTCTAGGGAAAAAATTAACTCTATCCCACATGAAACAAGGATAATAGGTCTGCCATTTTTTTATCTGGTTTTATTAGTAACACTCAGGCAGCTACTAAGAATTGCAATTGTTAGAAAGGGGAGGGATGAATGAATAGCTTCTACAAAGAGAAAAGAGTTTCAAGATTTTTCTATCTGTGATATTTCTGTGCTATGAAACCCACCCACATTTTTGAAGACAAGTGTACTGGGAACAATGAATTTGGAGCAGAAGTATTCTGTATCCTTGCACTTAATAGGATACAATGTGAATTTAGATACTTTTTATCACTACTAGCTACATGAAATGAGCAATTCTTTATTATCTGTTTCATTGTATAAATACAAAACTGAGAGACCCTGTTAACCTAGGTCCACATATTTAAAAAATATGTTTCCCTTGCCTCCAACTGCGAAGCTGCAAGTGTCAAGAAAAGGTAGAAAAAACAAGTAGCAGCCTTTTGTGCCCAGATCCTCACACCCAGATTTGTTCAGGAAGACTCTTGACTTCTTGAACAAGAAGTACAGGAAATGTTAATTTACTAATACTTATCAGGCAAAGAATCGAAGATAAGCGGCTCCCCTCTACGGAACAAGATGCTTTTATCTGCTTGCTGAGTCTTTTTTTTCCTCCAAGGAGAGAGGGACGAGAATGCCTTGTGTCTGGCCTGTTTTCACTAGAGCTGCATGGCAGATTACTGAGGCTAAGGATTCCTGATAAAGCAGGATTCCTTTTCCTAAGAAGGTGTTTGGTTTCTTACCTGGTGCATTTTAAGGCAAATCCTGTGTCTGGAGTCAGGGAGACTCAAGTGGGTATTTCGACTGTGGATTAACCTGAATTCTGATACCAGGCAGCACGTACGGAAAGAAAAGAGGTTTTGAAACCCGGTGCTCTGCAGCATGTGCCAGCCTTTAATTGTGCTACTAGTAATTGTGGAATTTTTGCATGTTAAAGCAACCAAAACACTAGTAATGAACATGTCTGATTTGCTTCTCTTTCAGGAAGGAGTGATAGTTGAATCGGAGGTACAGTGTGTCGTTCATTGCAAAAACCCTTCCAAGGTTGCGGGAATGTGTTGTCCTGTGTGTCCAGGTGAGATTTCATGGGGAGATGCTGTTCCGTATGTGCAACTGTATTTCTAATGATAACCATCCTTACCTGAGAGGTTGCCTCTAACTTCTCTGTTATACTTGACAAGTTACTAAGACGTGGGCTGGCAATGCACTAAACAACACAAGAAGGGCGAGCTTAATATTTTTTAGTAGAGAACACACAGACTAGGGGATGCATAGGCAGTAGCCTGTAACAATATCCACAGATATGTTTATGTCATTTTTCAGAGGATCTGGCTCAGAGCTGGGGAGAGTTTCGAGCAGCTTCTTACAAGGAGCCATCTCCAGCCCCTTCCCCATTACCAGGACCACTCCATGTCAAACCATGATAGTCAGTCAGCTGGGTTTACCTGGCTGATGACTGGAGTTTTGTTAGGAGGGGAAGTATAAGAGTAATCCTAAAAAAAAAAAGACTCACTTTTTGAAGGGGAGTGGGAATGGGTTGCCTTTGTGAAGCAGTGACCAATTAACATGATTTAATAGGCTGATTTGATTTTAACAGATTTTGTAGGTAAGCATTGCTGCAGTTGTGATACAAGGGGTTTATAATATTCCAATTAGTTATAATTTCTGCCAATATCTGATATAAACTCAGGGAGTAAGAATGAGTAGTAAAAAGCAAACAGCTTAGAAAAGTGTTTCAAAGTCACTTATAATGGGAGACTTAGCTTCGACTTCATTGGTAGAAATTTATTTGCTGTAGGAAGATGTTTTCTTTCTCCCCAAAGACATTTAGGTGTTCTCAAGGCCTTTGTAAAGGTTTCTGAAGTGATTTGTATCAGAGCAAGTAGTGTAATTTGCTTTTCATATTGTTCTACGGTGAAGTGTGTCATAGAGAAAAGGCAGTGTGCTACCCTGAGCTAAACTTATCCAAATATTGTTTTCCAGGTTGTATTTTTGAAGGGAAACTTTACAATGAAGGAGAAGAATTTAGGCCTGAAGGAAAGAAATGTACCAAGTGCTCTTGTATTGTAAGTATTTGCCTTTTGGCATTGTATCTCCCTGTATGAACTTCAAAAGATGCATTATTACTGCCATAACAAAGTGGAAAAAAAGGAATTCAAAATTATTATGCATTCTTCTCTTGGAGTTCAGGTTTCTAAGGAAGATTTTACTGTACTAATACATTATTTCACTCATATTCTGAGTTTATCCTATTTTTTTGTGACCTTACACTGTATGTAGACAGAGCAAGATATTTGGGAGAAGGTTGATATTTTAAATTAATGAAGCTTTTTTAGTGATGGGTTCATGCAGGAGGAGACAGAAAGCTTTTTTGGGTTTCATCCACTGATCAGCATTTATTACGTTTCCTTAAAACCATCTTTCGCAAGGATTCCTTTCAGCTGTATGTGACAAAGGCCTTTGCTCTGAATTACGTAGTGAAAGGATGAGAGTAGCCTCCTTAGGCTGTCCCAGGCGGATTTTGGCTTTATGAAAAGGTCATATCCTGAATTTTATCCTTGTCTAGCAACAATATGGAGAGGAAGTAATAATTGCATCCTTTGAGTAATGAGCGCAGGTTGCTCTTTCACTTCCATTAAGTCAAAAGATACTGCTGTATGAGTTAGAGCAGATAACTTTGACTTCGTTGGTGGCGTCTGTGAGACCAGTGAAATGCAAAGTTGAAATTACTGTTTTTGTTGCAATCGAAGGGCTGGTTATCAGCAGAAAATGCAAGGGCAGTAAACTTTACACTTCCATAGAACACTAAGAGTTTTGTCTGTACCAGACAGCTCTCCTGCGTCATGACAATAAAAAGACAGAGAGAAGAATAGCATTCAGAAATGAGTATGCATTCATATATAGACACATACATTTAATGAAGCTGTTGCAGAGAATTTGGTCTAGTTTGTGAAGAAAAAAATCCTGGTGATCTACAAAATGAATTTACAGTACATCATCACTACTCCAGTGGAAAATTAGGCTACTCAGGGTGTTTTGGTGGCTTTACAAAAGTTTTAATCCTGCAATAATGAAAATATGTTGTAATGTATGTCACAGTGATGTACTCCTTGGACTCCTGCTCTGCTGAATGTCTCCTGTCCCAGTCTGAGGAGCATTGCTCTCTCTGTACTTGATTGGATCCCCTCTCACTTTAGCTTCAGCTGTAAAGCAGTAGCTTTACACTTCAGCTTTCTTTAGTCATGTAGTCATATTCCTCAGGGGAAGGCAGGTCTAAATGGTTGAGAAGTCTGTACAGACATGCATGAGTCTTTTTGGGCTCTGCTTTGCTCCTTTATAAGTGCCATACAGATATTGCCTTCACGCAGTTGTTGGTGTGCCGGTTCCTCGATGATCAACTTTCCGTTGTTCCCTAAATAACAGAAATGACTGTGCTGAGAGGAGCCCGGGAGCTTGGAGATATTTGGGGAGAGCAATATAAGGAAATAGGAGAACACGGAGTGAGACCTGAGGGTCTTTCCTTGGCAGTTATTGTCTCAGCTACGTTAGAGAAGGAAACATTATCAGCTACTGGCAGCAAGATATTTAAATCCTTAAGTGAGGCTTAATGATCCCTTCCGAGAAAGGTGGTATGATGGTTTTGGATATTAATGACATCTGCACAAAATGTTCAGCTCCAGTTCTGAATCATATCACCAACAAAAGAAATTCCATCTGTATGTAAGCCACATCTGACCTTCCTGCCCTTTCTCTGCACAGCTTATTTTTTACCCTCTTGCTTGTTTCCTTCAGAATTCAGGCCCATGCTAATTCCTATATAATTTAAATTTGAAGCAACTAATGGGAGCAGCCTCAAGGCTGTGATGGTGGTTTGCTGATTGCTATATATATATATCCATTTAGATTTCCCCCAGTGAATTTCTTATCTAAGCAGCTGGTGGATGTTTTATTTAAAGATACCTATCTAGTCATGCGATGTGATGGGAGCAAGCTTGTGTGTGATGTGCTGTAACTTGTGCAGGCTTTAATAGATGAAAGGTTGCCCTTTGCTTCAAATTAGATTTCTTCTAGGATTTCATATTTTAACTATTTAGTCTTTTGTAGAAATGGGACAGAGGAAGTGGCACAAATTTTTGCAGACATTTAGGGCGGGCTGGTGGAAGAATTCAAGCAACTCTCAATTCAGGGTGAATCCTGTATTTTACTTGGGAGCAGACTTTTCTGACAGAGGATTCTTCTGGACTCCATAGACCATCACTGTCCTAGGGATAGCTCAGGTTGAGACTTCATGTGGCACTGAACAGGAAGAAAGTAAACAGGGATGGCTGTAGTTTGTTTTCCTGGAGAGATGTAGGGTTGTCCCGTGCTTACTGAATGTATTAAAATGAGGAATTACTTAGAAGACGAGGAATTTTACCATCGCAAAGTGATGCACTCAAAAGTTAGCAGGCCTTTGGAAATTTCTTTGGTAGCTTCAATTTGTGGTATTTTCAACTCAAAGTGGTGCCTACCAGCTATTACTGAGCTGCTAAAGAACATGTAATGGCCCTTGAGGTGTTTTGTCATTGTATACATTAATTGTTTCTGCAAATGAGGAAAAATGGGGAAATTGGGAAATCAATTATTTCATTGGTTATTTCATTGGTCATTATTTCATAAGTTTCACCAAACTTATTTCATGGCAGTCACTGAGACATCCCATTGGCTAATAACTTTTGGGTTGCTACCGAGCCAGGCTGCGCTCGTGGCAGTGAGGCAGAGATGAAAGGCTCTGTATTCCATTACCACTCTCCTAAGTCAGCTACTCCTTGGGGCGACTAAGATTTCTCACTGAAAATGAAAATGTATCACCTCTCACTCAATGCATATTGCTTGTCAGGAGTGAACGAGCTGGCTTTTAATGACTTGGTTTCTCTGGGGAGAGGCATTTGTGTAAGAAAGGTGGACAGGATAATAGGGATCTCCTCGCACCCCGGCTGAAACCCAGCTGTCTCGCAATATTTCATATGTCTGGCCTGTTCTTGCTTTTCATGATAGGCCAGCAGCCTGTTGTCGAGAAACCTTGGATATTTTCCCTACCGTAAGCACCTACTTAAATGAAGGACTGACTGCTTTAATCAAATGTTATTTCTCAGATACTGCTTTTATGAGATAGAGAGAGTATGTTTCTGCTTGCACACTGAGAGCGCTTGGCTTACATATTTTGTTTCCTATACCCTGCATTAAAATAGTCAGACTGTGATTATCTTAAATGTTTTCATTTTGTCTTTTGATGTAGCATGTTTGGGGGGAAAAAAAAACAGCGGAGAGAGAACCAGGGAGAAAGGAGATTTGGCAGGAAAGTGACCCTGCATGAGAGTGGTAACCATGGAGAAGCTTATCTTTAAATGGTAGTATCCAAACTCATAACTAGCCCCTTCTGAGTCACAGGGCTGTTACCCAGACCATGGGCACTGTGCGTTTTGGCATGCGAGGCATGCAGCAGTACAAGGTACTGCCATGCTGAGAGCGTGCAGCACTATAGAGACACTGCAGCCTGGGACCAGTCTTCCTCCACACCCCCATGGGGAGAAGAGGAGTGGACCTGCTCCTGAAACAGTTGGAGACTGGATTTATAGCATTGCTGGGATGGCCGAGGGCTGAGAATGGTAAGGGTTGTGCCATCTGTGTGTTGTGCAGGGAGGCACATCATGGGGACAACCATCAGCAGCAGAGTGGTCATGTGTGTTTGGGTTCCCAAGCATCACATCATCATTTTACAAAAGCAACATGGGCCTCTTAGCTGCTCTTCCAAAACTATTCGAACCAAATGAAACCCAAATGGCTAGATGCAGAGAAATGGGGATTTGAGGCTCTTGAAGAGCTGAATTTAAGAGCAGCCTCTGCTCAATCTTCTTTGCGTCATTGGGGACTTTTACACTGCTGCTCAGGCATGCTCAGAGGGACTCGAGAGGCACACAGCTCCTGGTTTGCAGGTGTACTCGTGGCTCTGCAGGAAATGTCTCATCTCACTTACATTCCCGAGTGCTAGGGCTCAAAAACTGCAAAGTGAAAGTTTTGCACAGAAAGAAGGAAATTGCACTGAGAAAATCTGTTTCAAAATCAATGAGTAACAGGCGTTGCAACTGTGGTAACGAGAAACTACATATGTTAGTGTTTTGGACACTGAGAGTGGAATTCATTTTGGCTAGCTCCAGCCATTCACAAGTAATGTCTCTGGTCTGAACTACTTTATCTGGGCTCCTCTTCAGTTAATGGAGACAGAGAGAAAGAGGTGGGATGGATTACTCTCTGCAGATGCCTATCTTCCTCCACTAACTACAGGGGAGGCCTACCCGACATCCTGGCCTCTGAGATGGCTGAAGATAGCTGAGATGGATCCCACCCCTGCAGTCAGCTGGGTGATAAAGCACCCTGATACTGCTTTAAAGGCTTGGCTTTAAGTGATACTGGGAGCCGCTGAAATACATTCACACCACAGCAGACTGTGTGGAAAGTACTCCAGTGTACTGGGAAGCCCAGGGGAACACATAATTAAGTGTATCCTCAGTGAAGACTGGTAGCAGAAGCTAGGTCCAAATTCAAATTTCTATCCTCAGTGCAGCTCCAAATGCTGCACTTGCCATATTTGCATATGTACTTCAGCTGCTTTGATTCAGCTCTCAGCTACAGCAGACACCATCAGCCCCCAGCTTGGGGGCTAGGAGACAGAGTTGTAGTAAGGAATGGAAAAGCAGAGAGTTGGTCTTTTGATAGGAGTGTTCACTTTCTAAGTTAGTGATATAAGTGGATGCAAATGGAGAGCAGTAAGTGTTCAGAAATGGGACATGAAGAGGTGCTCACTGAACTCCCCCTATGTTTATCTGCAGATATTTGGCAAGGCTAGAAAGTTTCATTGTCTGACTAGTCCAGTAAACATGCAGTCTTCCAGGTAGATGAAGAAGTATGACTGTGCAGGTAGGTGTGGAAAAGCAAGGATTTGCTATGTGCTGAACTTCAGCATGAAAAATAATGTGGCATAAAGACATAGATAGTGTCTGGTTATTTTTTATCTGATTTTCTTCAGACTTTAGAAAGCAGACCCACTTCCATGAGGACTGTACTCTGCATGTACCATGTCTGAAATGTCAAATTCCTTTAATTTTAGAAATATATATATATATATATTTAAATAGTTTGTACATTAAAAAACCCATATTGGTTAGAAAACAATGTGAGGCTTATTTTTTTCTTTCATTGATGTTGACCTTTTAAATCTTCCTTTTGAGTTCTCTTGAGAAATGTAAGCATTTTCTTAAAAAAAAGTGTCTTTGAGAAGAAGTTAAAAATAATTTCAATAAAATTCAGGGAGTAAAGTTAAAACTAAAATTAATCACGAGTTTTTCTGAACTACAAGTAATCTCTGGAATAGCAATGCAAGAGTGGGCTTAAGTTAGTGTAATTATTTCATGAAAATGATTCATATGCATAAGGACTTCAAACCTCAGATTTTAGAAAGCATCTTTCTTTGGCAAAGTCTCTCTGTGGATATTTTAATTTTATCCTAATCTCTCCTACCTGCAGAGCTTCCTAGATCACCTAGTCTGAGTGTGTTCCCAGCTTGAGCTGCAGAAACCCTTTGCCATACTTTTAATTTTGATAAGAATCGAAGGAGTATTTCTGTGCAGTGAGAGACTGCCCAATTTGGGGACCTCTCCAGGGGAAGAGAGTTATTGAGCAGCTTTGTGAAGATCTAGATGACTCCTTGAAGTCCTATGGTTTCAGAACACCCAGCATCTTTCTCGTACCCCTTTCTTCCTCAGAGCCTTTTTCATGCCTCTCCTATTCTTCAGGATTCACTTAAAATTTACATTCCACACTTCAATGTGGTCCATACTCCTCTGACCATGCAGTCAGAGGGGGCCTATCTTCATCTATTCTTCCTGCTTCTCCATTGTTTTGCATAGATAGCACTACCCAGTAGTTATTATTTCTGAGATGGCATCTATGCCACCAGTCAAAGGTGAGTGCCTGTTGTGCTTTATATCATAAGGACATATATTCCTGTCCCCAAGAGAAGAGAGAGTGGAATAAGAATCATAGAATTGTTTCAGCTGGAAGAGACCTGTAAGATCATTGAGTCCAACCTTTGTCCCAGCCCTATTAACCACTAGACTATTTCCCTAAGTGCAACATGCACCCGTCTCTTAAACACCTCGGGACGGTGACTCCAGCACCTCCCTGGGCAGCTGTTCCAATGCCTGACAACCCTTTCATTAAAGAAATTCCTTCTCAGATCCAGACTAAACCTCCCCTGGTGCAACTTGAGGCCACTTCATCCCTTGTCACTAGGGAGAACAGACTGACCCCTGGCTCGCTATAACTTCCTTTCAGGTAGCTGTAGAGAGTGATAAGGTCTCCCCTGAGCCTTCTTTTCTCCAGGCTAAACAGTCCCAGATCCCTCAGCTGTTCCTCATATGAGATGTGCTCCAAATCCTTTATTAGCTTGGTATCCCACCTCTGGATCCTCTCCAGCACCTCAATGTCCTTCTTGTAGAGAGGAGTCTAAAACCAGACACAGCATTTGATGTGAAAGTGTGAAGAAAGATTAAAGTATGATTTGGCAGATTTCTGTGGGGAATTTTTCCTGCTGGAATAGGAGAGTGGAAGTGACAAGGAACTGGAGGAAGGAGCCCTGTCTTTATACAGTTTTTCTTTAGACAGAGACTGTCTTTCCAGTTTGATGATACAAGATGATTTTGTGATAATTAATGGATTAGGTAATATTAGAAGTCTCAAAAGACTTAAAACTTCCTGGGTACCTGAAAGGCCTAAGTAAACGCTGATTAACAACATCCCCTGACCACACATTGCCTGCACAACCTCTTGCAGTACAAACTGTCTAGGACTTCTTACCATTTAAAGGAAATTAATGCACAGAGCAAGATGGATTTTGCACTCCTGAAGAACATAAAGAAAACAATAATGGAAGCTGACTACTTTTAAATGATGATAATAAAGGCTTATACTTTTAGTGTAGGTTGCTCTCATTCTTGAGAGCTAAGGAGCAGGGCTTATACTGTCAGGTCTCTGTGCCTTGTCTTGTTAAACTTTTCCTAATTAACAGACTGAGATTGGTTGTTCTTATTGACAGGGAAGAATTAAGTACACAGAGCTTTAACAATAAAGGAGGGCTGTTAACAGGCAGCCTCTGATGAAGGGACTATTTTTTATGGGCATTACTCACTCCTTGCAAAGGCAAGGAACTGTCTTTGAGGGAAAACAAAGTAGAAAGACATCAGAAAACAAAGAACCTGGTTAAAGTAAGCATACAAACAAACAAAAAGGAACCTGCTAGTCATCAGGGAATGAAAGGGCTGCACGTGGTTTCAGAAGTGTAAAGGCAAAGGTTTTTATGTGAGAGGGCTGTAGTTGTTCTTGAAGTGGCTTCAAATGAGAATGCGTGTGGCATCTCGTGGGAACGCTTGTGTGCAGAATTGATTTGGGTCGAAAGGATTCCCACAAGTTGTGGTAGGAAGCAGTAAAAGCAATAGCTTGTCAATTAACAGGGCTTTTGTTTGCCAAACATTTTATGGAGAGTACAAGACCCTTCTGGCTGGTGTTACAATGAAGGAAAGGCTGAGAAGGGTGCTTGGCTTTCATGTTTGTCACCCTTTCAGTTTACATAAACTTGGATGTCACATGTTTTGGGGGTTGTTATTGGATAACAATAGTTAATGATTTTAAACTTGCACACAACCCTCTGTGTACTGAGACAAGATGTTTTAGTATGCACTATCCTGCTAAATGAATTAACACAAGAGCTTAATTAACTGTGTAACATCTATTTGTTTTTCTCACTCAAATTTTCAAAACTAGGAAAAACAAAAGATTGATACATGTGGGGTTTGATTTTGTCGGTTTTTTTTACTCTCTCGCTTACATCTGACCTCTGCACCGCTTATGGATACTGTATTTTTTTAGTTGTCATGCTGTAGCCGTGGCCTTTGTTCATATTTAATGTCTTTTGTAGAAGACGTAAATTGAAACTTGGGATCTTAAAGTTTGAATTGCTATTGAACTCCAGTGTGATTGTCAAATTCCATCTTGATTTGCTATCAGTCTGCCTAAATTCTCCTTGCTCTTTGCACTGCATCCTACAGCATCGCTTTTATTTTTTGCCCTGGAAGTGTTTTGTGTTGATAAGGGAACAAGTTTCCAACTTTGCCTTATAAACTGTTCTCCATCTGTGGTATGTGAAAAATTAACATTTCTTAAAACAAAACAGTCATATAGAAAGGCTAGTCAAAGTTCCTGGGATTGGGTTAACTTTTAAAATGTTAATTAACATATTTATTATTTTTATTGCCTTATTTAGTGATGAGAGGTAAACACATTGGGTAGTCAAAAGGAGGAAAATTATACCCAGCAAGTTATTGTCAGGATTGTGACAAGCTGTAACTTTTTTTATACAACTCATCCTTTTAGGCTGAGAGCAGGATAGGCAGAATAATTCATTGACTGTCAAAACAGACATGGGAAACAGAAAAGGAAAAAAAGAGTGCTTTGAGACATGACAGTGATTTACTTATTCTGCCTTTAACCTGTCAGAAATAAAGTTTGACTAGGAGCCAAGCTATCATAACATCTTTGGCACTCTGCTGTGGGTACATCAGTCTGAAGGAAAGATGCAGAAATCCTTGCAGGCAACTTGGGGTTAGTCAGCAGTGGGACGTAAGCCTCCAACTTCCACTGTTAAATGCTTAAATGTGAAAGATGAATCCTTAAAAATACTTTCTAAGTCTAGTGATACAAATTGCCTGGATGTCTTAACTTTCTTCCAGGAAGTCACGCTCTCACGGTACCTAAACTTCTGTCTCAAACATGACTAGAACACCATTAAACTTGACAGTCCCAAGCTTCATTGAAAACCCAAGAAGTTTTCATCTCTCTGCCAGAAGCTTTGTAATGAAGCATTGAGATTTTCTACAGAAAGCAGATGTGTGTGTGGGATTTTTTTGTGTTGTTTTAAGCTGGAGTTTAGTGGCATTACTCAGTATTTTGTGCTAAAATCATTGAAATGGAAATTTCTTTATCGCCTCTACTTGGGTGTCAGAGCCAATGCAATTGGAAGTGTAAAGTCCAGATTTCCAACAGGCTCAGATCTGCTGTTTAAGGAGTCGGAGCCCCAAAGGATTTGAGTAGCTTGCATGCTTTGTGTGGTTTCTTTTCCTTTTTTGTCTTTTCTTTCTCCAGAATACAGCACCAGATTTCTGAGAGTAGGACAGAACCTAAAGTGCCCTTGCCAGTATCATCTTTCTTCACAGGAAAAAACAGAGCTGGCCTCAGCTCTGAGAACTTAACAGTGAGGGGATTTTTGTTCCTTTTACTTTCTCTGCCTTGCACCCGAATATTCAACAAGTTGAACAAAAAATTGAAGACGATGTATGTGAAAATAATTAAGTCCAAGAAGTCTAAGGATTTTGTGCTCTTCAGCGCTCAGTCTGTTCTCTGCCTGCTTTCCAAGTTGCAACATTACTCTCCTTCTCCTAGATGCAGCTGAATAGCAATCCTTCCTATCAATCTCAGTTGCTGATGCACTATTTATTCTTTCAGCAGCCAGCTGGACTGCCCTGCTCTCTGTCTTTTGAGGTCAGGTTTTTTAATTCCCCAAGGTTCTTGCAATTACCATTCCTCCCCCATCTAGGTTTTTTAGTGGTACACTTAAGCAAGCGTGGGTATGTACATGTCTGGGGCCACGCAAGGAGGAAAAATCCTATGTTTATTATATCTTTTACTATCCACTGCTCTTTGTAGCTGACATGCACATGTAAAATCTTTATCGGCAGTACCTGCACAGCATCTGCTGCTACGACTTTGTCTTTTCTACTGATTCTAACACAGTGAGCATTTTATAAAGTAGCTAAATGGGAATAGGACCCATAAAAGTTGACACCTGGTGGAAACCAAGCCAGAGAGGCATTTTCTTTCCCTATGGTGTTGTTGCATTCCTTGTGGTCAGCTATAGTAGCTCTGCCTCCTGAAATATAGGCTGTAGGGTTTTATGCCATGTTCAAATTGGCATCGCTTGAAGCTTTTAACATTTATGGTGTTTGGAGGATGTATTCTTGCTTTCTGAGTATTCAGTGCAGCAATGCAGAGGTAACAGTAAGTAATTATATAAAATGAGGAGTAAGTTACAGGCTAATTTGAGGGCTGAGGGGAGTGGAGGGAAAAGAGACGTGCTTGTACATCAGCAGAAAGATCGTCAGCCCTTGTAGTACATTTGCTGTTGTTCCCTTGAGAGTGTTTTCGCAGTATTTATCTGGGTCAGACGAGAAGCTAATCAGGATACTATTAATACATCTAATGGCCAAAAGTACTTTTAGCAGTTTTCATAATGAGTGCCTGTGTTTCTATTTGTAAATATCTTATGCAGCTACCTCATTCCTGCCAGTATCTGGGGAATTCTTTATCTCAGACTTTCTTCAAACTTACGGAAAGAGAAAGTGGCAGAGTTCCCAAAGTAGACTTGGGTTTTGCTTGCTTAATCCCTGGTACTGCTTTTCAGACTTTAGTGAGTAGCCTGGTATACATTTTTTGTCTGATCTTTCATGTTGAGCAAAGCGTTTCAAACAGAGAGGATGTTCCCTTCTCAGGATGTGACAAAGTTTAGCAGAGGGGAGCCAAGTCATGCCTATGGAATAATTTCTTTTTTTTTTCAAAATGATGTGTAAAGCACACGGTGGTCCAAGGGAAGCAAGCAGGGCTCAGACTCACTGGGATCCTGGAGCTGCTACAGCTAGGGAAGGTGCCAGCTTGCTTATGAAAACCAAGGGGTATCCAGATGTTGCAGAGATAAAAATCTGCAATTTCTCTCTCCCCACAAATTCCTTCATCTCTCCTTCATTTTGAACTCTCTTTTTCTAAATACTTTATTTAAGTTTATTAAATGGGTAGATGAAAGCAAAGACAAGAATTCATAATTGGTGGTGTACAGGATGTATATAGTATATGTGCTCTTGCAAGCAAAGTAAACCAGTCATACTGGGAGTAGGAACTTTAAGTCAGTATCACCAAAAAATCTCATTTGAAATTCATGTCAATTCTTATCAAATGGAATACTTTCTCCTAGGGATGACACTTGCCCACGGAAGAAAAACTAAAATAAAATGTAGCATACCACACATTCCCAGTCAGAATAGCCTGAAATATTCATATCTGGAATGCCAACAAGCATATTTGTGGTTCAACTACAGAATAAATCACAGTTTAATATCATTAAAAATGATTTAAGAACAGAATCTCTGGGTAGTGCATGTTACTGAATGTATTAAAATTCATGTCCCCCTTTCCCCTATGCTGAACAGTAATTTGAATAAAATTTGCTTTTCTATAATAGCTTGCAAAATTACTGGTTTAATAAATCAGAATCAATACGTTGAAAATGTGTAGGAGTGTGTCAATTTGTCTTCAACAGCTGTAACACCAGAATGAGGACATGTCAGCCCTGTGAAATATTACTGAGATGTTTCTTTCCAGTTTGTTGACAGAAATGAAATTGGGGTTCTCTTGAGGAGTCTGGGTTTTAATGTTTCTGTGCAGAAAGGAAAGCAATGAAGAGAAGCAGGACGGAAAATTTCAGGCATGTTAGATGGTGATCGTGCTCTTAGCTTTGGCATCCACTTCCAAAAATCTAAATGGCCTCAAATAAGACAGTGCTGAGTACTACCACCACGTACTTGACTGAGAAACTCTTAACAGCACTGGCTTTGAAACCTTGGCCCTAGGGAAGACGTTTGTTCTAGCCCTTTTGAATTCTGTTTCATTTAGACTTGATGTCTCCTTTTATCTCCATTAAACAATGCTGAACTTGAAAGGCTACAAGATATTACAATGAATATGCTTTTCTGTGATAAAATCGAGATAACTTGTAAAAATGGGATCTGGGAGCTGGGTTGAATGGTGTAAAGCTGAGAAACTAATTATGTCCACTGTGTGATTTTATCACCTATTGCTAGAGCACTGCCAAAACAACAGCCTGCTGACTTTAGAGATGTCGATGTGCTATCTAAATTTTAAAACCCAAACCTCTTTTTCATGTAGTCCTGTGTGATTTCCTGGTTTAATTAGGTTCATTTCAGTGATAGATTGAGTCCTGCATTTGTAACTTACCGTTTGGATACTCAAGAGCAAACGCTGGCAAACTTTACAGTAACATCTTGTGTAATGGCCTTGGAGATCGAATGGAAAATTGAGTCTAAGTGGATTGTTTTGCCATATTGCAAAAAAAAAAAAAAACCACATTAGTACTGTGTTGGGGGGAGAATGGGGGACAGGGACAGCTTATATTTTAAACAAAACCTGGAACATCCCCAGTGAAATGGAAGAAGTGGAGCATGCGTGGGCAACACCAGGAGCATGTGTGTGTGAGTGCCTCTGTGTACAGTCATGTGCAGGTGCATGAGGCCTCATCTGGAGTCCTGTGTCCAGTTCTGGGCTCATCAGCTCAGGAGGGACAGGGAAGTGCTGGAGAGAGTCCAGCACAGGGCCACCAAGATGATCAGGGGACTGGAACAGCTTTCATATGAGGAAAGGCTGCAGGAACTGGGGCTGTTTAGTCTAGAAAAGAGAAGACTGAAGGGGGATCTTATTAACATTTACAAATATCTAAATGATGGGTGTCGAGAGGTTGAGGCATCCCTTTTTGCTATTGTGTCTAGCAACAGCACAAGGGGTAATGGGATGAAGCTGGAACATAAAAAATTCCATTTAAATATAAGAAAAATCTATTTCACTGTGGGGGTGAGGGAGCCCTGGCACAGGCTGCCCAGGGAGGGTGTGGAGTCTCTTTTTTTGGAGGTCTTCAAGACCCGCCTGGACATGTTCCTATGCAACCTGGTGTAGGTGAACCTGCTTCTGCAGGAGGGTTGAACTAGATGATCTCTAAAGATCCCTACCATTCTATGATTCTATGACAGTGACTCTGTGTACCTGTCCCTGCGTGTCCCAAATTCCAACTCCCCCCTCCCTCCCCGAACCCCCCAGGCGGCTGAATGCCTGCGTGCCCCTGCCCCGCCGCCGGGGGGCGCTGCCGGGCGTGCCCGGCCGGGCGCGCGGGAGCTCCTCGCTGGTGCCCAGCGCCACCTGGCGGTGGCGAGTGGGTAACACGCCTGAGGTCGGCGACGGGGGGGGAGGTTGTTGAGGGCGCTTTCTGGGATCACCTGCCCTGATTTCAGCGATCCCCTTAAAAACATGATGGAAACAGGGCTGTGATTTCATATCTGTGTAAACCAAAAAATACTAGAAACGGCAAAGTAGGAAATGCCATCAGAGCGCTGAAACTTCTTCAGTGGGGACTGAATTGTTACGATGAGTCACCTTAATGCTAGGATTTGTCAGGGTTACCTCATCCATCAATGCTAGTCAGGCCTTGCGAGGGGATGTGCTGCACCAAGGAGCACTTGCACCCGTCGCCAAAAAGCAGGTTGGCAGGTGACATGGGAAATCGCCGCCACATTATGCCCTGGGACTGGCGGAGCCACTCATGAGGCAACGCAGGGCTCAGCGGGGGGTGGAGGGACTCAGCCTCTCCTGATACCGAGTTTGGCCAAAGGATGCTTGCTGGCCTGTGCCCAGTGACACATGGCACTACAGACAGTGAAATCCACATCAGAGTGATATAAAAAGAGAAGTTATTTCGTGAGGCCGTAACATTCCAGTAGAAGGGTGCTATGAAATGCTACAAGTGCTATCTCATTAACATTTACAAATATCTAAATGGAGGGTGTGAGGATGTTGGGCCATTCCTTTTTTCTATTACATCTAGTAACAGGACAAGGGGTAATAGAAAGAAGCTGGAACACAAAAAGTTCCATTTAAACATAAGAAAAAACCTATTTCACTGTTCAGGTGAGGGAGCCCTGGCACAGGCTGCCCAGAGGGGGTGTGGAGGCTCCTTCCTTGGAGGTCTTCAAGACCCACCTGGACATGTTCCTATGTGACCTGATCTAGGTGGTGCTGCTTCTACAGGGGTGCTGGACTAGATGATCTCTAAAGGTCCCTTCCAACCCCTAACATTCTGTGATTCATTCTATGAATCTAAGCAGCCTGATGGGCTATCTCTGAGTTCAGAAACTCCCAAGAAGAGAAATGGCCAACTACAACTGACTGGGCAATTCCGAAATAGACGTTTTGTGAAGCCGTATTTGGAGACTCTGAATTTGGAGCTTTGTTTCTACATGGAGTGAAAACTCAATTTAAATGTAATTCCCTAGAATATGAAAGTTCTTGACCTTTTTTGTGTGTTTGAGTTGACTTCCTAGCTGGTGATGTTACTGTGTGTGAATTTACATGCGTTTGTATGAGGCCTTTTAACACACTCCTGTTCTCTGCTTTTGTCTCTACCCATAACAATTTCTCTGGTAATGAAATTTGGGTCAGTAGGGTCAAACTGGGATTTGATTTCTAGTGATGATACAGTTTTGAAATAAACTTCTGCACATACAGGTTGACAAAAGTTTGCAGTACTGGTATGATAGATGTTAACATGGAGCTTTTGAGTTTCAGCCTAATAGAAATGATAGGATACAAAGGAAGGAAATCTATAAACAGTTGTTCTCCGTTGGGGCGTTAAAAAAGGCAATATTGAATTGGAGTCCTGTCAGCCATGAGTGCCAATTTTGGGCTGTTGTTTATTATCAGAATGAAGACACATGAAATCATCAGTCATTAGCTTGCGATGTGTAAAGAGCTCTGAAATGTCTTTGCACACACAGCAGAGTCCCAAGCAGCAGCTGCAGCTAGCACTGCTCAGCACAGCCTCTCTGCCTCCTTCCAGCAGTTAGCAGGATGCAATAGCTTTCCTGCAGGGTTATCCACGCTTGACTTTCCTTTTGTTTGGGTAAGGTAATGTGTAAGGCATACTCACACAGTGATCAAACTGACAACAGTGTGGAATTGAGTGGGTTACTGAGTAGGGTGTCTTACCTAGGAGGAGTAGCCACAGTCCTCCCTGGATTTGCTAGTCAGTATTCATGTTGCCATTGAGGTAGGGGACAAATTTAGGCTGCAACTTTAAGCTTACTAACACTCTTTTGCAAGTCTGATTTGTAAACAACCTTAGTAAACAGAAGGTCGGTTCTTGGGTGATAGGCAGAAGCAGCAGCAATGCCAATGGGCATCTACTCCCCTTGTTCTTTTACGCTAGCTAGCTAGAAGGAGGATCCACCCCATGAAGTCAATAATTAGGAGGGCCTGTGCAAAGTACTATTATAATTTAAAAGGAGAAGCAATCTGCGCCCTAGTAATTCCTATTAACATTATATTTCCTTTATTTGTGATGAGAAAGGCCTGAGGATGGTGTAGGAAATGTATAGAACAAAATCTGCACGTTTTATTCCTTTTTTCTTTTCTCTCCTTTTCCCTCTAACAGAGAATGACTTGCTAATCTTGGGAAGCTACTCACCAGAGTTGGGGCAACCGTGTCTGTGGTGTACTTGGCTTCTCACAGGGAAACAAGAGGATTGTTTTCTTTGAATCATCAGCGATTCACTCACAAGTGACTAAAAAGAAATATCTTGGCCTAGTGTCTTTGTGTTCAGCAGGACACTTATGGACACCTGGTCACATAAGGATCTGCGGACTGAGGCAGGAGAAATGTTCAGCAGGGCTTGTCTCTAGAAGTTGCTATAAGGAGATTTTAATTTAATAGTCCTCCTAATACAATATATTAAGTTTTACCACAATTTCTTCAGGCGATTGTAAGAGATGAGAAGTTCAGAAATGTGCTAATTAGAAAGTATAGTAGAAATATCAACAATAAAACCTTGGGCAGGCCAGATTGACTTCATCACTGCAGCATTCCACAGAGCCCTATCATGTAGTTTCAAGAAGTCAGAGGGTTGAAGGCATTTGAGTTTTGGATGTAGAAAGGTCACAGGTTTTGCTCTAAACCTTCTTGCTCCTCCTAAGAGGGCACAGTGGAAAGAGGAGAGGAAGAGGCCAGTGACATTTTGGGCAGCAGAAGCTCCACAATCTGCCTTCAGGATGCAGAGGGAGACAGAATTTAGGAGGAGTGGATGGTATGTGAGATGTTTGAGTATCTGAGGGGGATCATTTGTTATTACTAAAGGCTTAATCATACATTTGAGTTATATTTTTTTAATACCTTTACCCCACTACTGTTAGTTTGTTCTTTGAACACACTTTCTCAACCTCTGTTTGCTTTTGCTGATAAGGCTAGTTGTGGCACGTTTACTGTACAGTCGGGGATTGGTTAAGTGGGATAAGGGGATGCTCTCATTAAGTGCATGCTGTCCAGTGAGCTCTGGCAGAGTAGCCAGAGCATGACAGTGTTTGCCTCCACAGCACCTTCTTCAGTCACATACAGAGATGATTTTCCAAAAAATAGGAGAGGAAGAAGTGTCTGCCAGAGAGTAGCATTAACTGAGAAAACTGTGGCATATGGCAAGCTTTGCAAAGCACGTATGGTTTTAAGGAGAACGTGACATACAGATGTTGGGCTAGCATTAAATAGCTACGAACAAAAAGTGGACAAACATGACAAGTTCTGGGGGTTTGCATCCTGTGAGCAGAGTGTTGCTTCATGTCCAAGGGAATATCCTAGCAGATATGCCAGTTGCAAGAGGAATGGGATTAAAACTTGGATTTGAATTTTCTTGACTTTGACTGTGAATGGCAGAACACATTATTTGCAGCTGTTAAAAAAGACACAAATGTTTTCATATTACTTTAGTGATAGACTTAATGAAGAAGAATTTTAGGAAGCAGGGAAAGGAAGTGGGGAAAGGTCCACGTGACTTCAACTACAGCTATATCCCTGAATTGGTAACACCTTCCTTATAGAAAACGGGCATGTTGCCATCTAAGCTTAAGTATGAGCTCACCTTCCGCTGGGACTCCTGTCCTGCTTTCTTGAAAAGCATCTGTATGTAGGGCTTATTTGCAGCCCTCTTTCCTTGGTTGTGGCTTATCCTGTTGGAAACAGAAGAGGAAGCTTGATCTGGCTTCACACCTTATCCTTTCTCCCTACATGAAGGCAGGCAAGGAGCCAACAGGAGAGCAGTGAAAATACATTTCATTCTGGAACACTTAATCTCTATGCATTTTCCCAGGGAGCGTGGCTTTTCCCTTTTCTTGCATGGTATTTTCATGAAACTGAACGTTGTCTATTCATCTGATATCCTTGAGAACTGTCAAAAATAGAACACTCATGTGAGTTGCAGGATTTATTTACCTTCCCCTAAAACACGGAAAATTCTCAAAACACAGGAAATGTATTAGAAGAACGAATCATTATACCGAGGAATTTGGGAAAAGAATGGTTATGTTTTCCCCTGCTGCTCCTCCTGCAATGCAGACTGTCAAGAGCAATAGCAGAGATGTATTTAGCCAAGCATGGAAAAACAACAGATCACAAATGTGTTTATCTTTCTCTGTTGGTAGAAAGCACATCACTTCTGTGTAATTTGCAATAGTGGAAAGGGAATTGAGAGATGCCCTGAGTTATGCCATGCTGAGCTGGAAGGGAGGCAGAGCAGGCAGGAGGTGCACAGGCAGAAGTGTTATTTCCTTGGGAAGCTGAATGGGAGTCGATACAAGCAGTTGTGAAGCAGCCAGAGAGAGAAGTAGCTTTTTGAGGCAGGAATTCCCTCTCCAGACACAATTCTTTATAAACTTTGTTGGCTAATAAGACCAAGACAGTCTCCTGTTGATGTCATGACAATAGGAGAGCCTAAAGACATCATCAGTAGGAATGTGTGAGCTGGAGTAAAATAAGTATTGATTGCACCTCGGAGTGAAATAAACTACTGTGAAAGACAGGCAATGTTAGTGGTGATTTCATGCTGGGTGAAGCCAGCAGTGCCTGGGAGACATAGGAACACGATATTTCTAGATCAGAAAGATTCCTGATAAGCACTGCAGGGTAAGCATTTCCCTCCTGCCTGATGCTGCTATCACTGTAGAAAAGCTGTAACGTGGTCTTGTGTTCTCTGGTGGGATTGGCACGAGACTTAAGATCTGCTCTGAATTTCCTAAATCTGGAATTCTCTGGGTCTTAACAAATGTCCTTCAACCGTGGTAGCATTTCCTTCTGCATGATGCATGGGTCAGTGCAGATGAGGTGTACATGACACTGTTAGCCAGGTCTAAGAGGCTTGTCAAATCCTCAGCGGTGCTTCAGAGTGGGCTTCAGTTCATAAACAATGGCTCTGCCTAGGCATGGGAGAGCTGCTTGACAACTTATTTAATCACTGGGTGGGGAAGAAGTTTAAACATTAAGAGCCGAACCATGTGTCATGTTCATTAGGAAAGAAAGTAGTCTGAGGTAATTGTGTCTCAGTTATCCGACACATACTGGTCTTGCTCAAAAGTCACAGAGAATGTTCTCCTTGCTGGTGGTTCCTCTCAGTGTTGCTGTGGCTCATTCATGCTAAAACTTGAAATAAAAAAGTTAGGTATTCTTAATGCTACAGTATACTCAAGTTAGCTTTAATCTCCAAAGCAGTCAAGTTGTGGCAACACAGGCCATTGCATGGGCTAGTGCATGCTGTAGTCAAACTTAACCACAGACAAGGTACTTTCTTAGTGAGGGAGCAGATACTTGTATTGTCCGCAGATTGAGCCTGTGGGAGAGAGCATTTTCCTTTGTGAAAGATGACCTGGGCAACAAACAGATGTTTGCTTTGCCTGCAGCTGTGCTGGTTAAGATGTTACCATCCCCAGATGTTTGATATTCCCATTTTGCTTACGTTTCTGTCTCCTGAGCTCCGTCAGTGGAAGTGAGCCAGGAAGCACTTGCTATATGTGCTTCAGGCAGTCATCTGCATAAGCTCAAGCAGCTGAGATAGGTGGCTTGAGATAACCTGACTGCCTTTGCCTGAAGTTCATGCAGCCCTTCTCCTTGGCAAACCTCTGAGTATGGGATAGTCTCCAGCTGGCAATGCTTAGATCTGGAATGTGACCATCAGCTGGTGATCTTAGTCACAACTGCTGGCCTTATTCACGTTTATCCCTCCTTTTGTGTTGCTCAGGAGTGTTACTTTAAACCGTCTTTATGGTCCTTATGTTTTTGAATTGTTCAGGTAATGACTCTCACTCAGGGCTTTTCTGCCATTCCATGTTTCTTAGCCCCCTCTGTAAAATTAAAGTTAAGTTCTTGTTTGTTCCTTACTTCCAGCACTCAAAGGTAACCTGGCTCAGAAAACCATAAGCTAGCCCAGCACTGAGAGTGGAGGACGTTGTTGTAATGACGAGGCCTTGGAAGGGGCTGGTTTTGCTGGGATTGATGTGCGTTCTCCACCTGAGTGACGTGATCCAAACTCAACTGTGCTCAGCCTCCCCTCGAGCAGACTGGGCAGTTGCCTCCTGGAAAAGATTGAGCAGGTTACCAGATTCTGGTTCACTGCCATAGTCATTTAGAGGTTCTGAGCAGAAATCTCCTGTGCACAGGGGAAAGCATTTTTCTAATTAAAACTACAGATTTTCAGCCACTTCCATGAAACTGTCTAGCCATCTTGTGTAACTTGCCTCCTGGGGAACAGGCAACTGAGTGAAAGTAGACAGAGTTTTGGTGTGGCATCTCAGTGGGAGGACTTGGCTGGGACTGGCTCATGGAGCTGCATGGAGCTCAGCTCCCAGCTGTCCTTGTGCTGAGGAAAGCTCCCCAGGAACCCACTGGTGAGAGCCCCACAGTGATCCCTCTGCGAGACACAATGTGCCACGGGTTGCCAGGGCTCACTGATGGATGAACAACTTCATAGTGTGTGTAGTGCAACTGTATGGGGAGGAGAAGACAAGCCAAGCGAGGGGATTGGATCTGGGACATGAGATAAAAATGAGTTTACAGAAAAAAATATTTCTGTGAAAAAACACAACTCAGAGATGGGGAAGAGGAGGGAAAAGGCTCAGATACTGAGAGAAGGAAAAGGAGAGAACCATAGCATTGTAATTGGTGTCGAAGTTGTGTCACCTTGATGAATCTCTGCATTGCAGTGTCCATGCAGTGCTAGCACAGCCCCACGTTCCTCCTTGGGTGGTTGCTCTTTACCAGCAGATGTGACCTGTGTGAGCTCTGCGTTGTTCCTGTGTTTCTGTGAGCCACGCAGGAGGCAAAATTTCTTCTTCCATGTTTGCAGCAGTGAGTGGTCTTTACGGCCTTTGGATCTCTGAGAGGGATCCAAGAAATGGAAAGATTCATTAGAAATTCTCTTTTCAACTAAGAGAAAAGCAGTAAGGATGAATGAGAGAGGGACTTTTGCCAGTGCTGGAGATTCTTAACAAGGAAGTGCCACACGGACTGTTCCACAACAGATTTCCAGCAGTGTGTTTCAGTTCAGATCTTTTGATTTTAAATTTCAAGTCCAAATAAACGTTGTTTAGAGAAGAGTTTACTCGGGGTTTTCCATCCTTTCCATTCCATTTATTTGACTTCATCTGGTGAAATGCTCCATAGAAAAGAATTATCTTTTAAACAGTGTTGGCAAATTAGAAATATGGAGAAGTGGAAGTTGCAGATTTCTTTTGGAACACCACGGGTGGGAGCAAGAAGAGGGGGGAACTGCTGCTTTTTCCTTTGAAATTTCACAAGTAAAATGTTGCTTTAAAAATAATTGTTCATTTTCTGATGCTCTTAGTTCTTTTGATTTGCTTTTTTAATGGAGAGAGGCTTTAGCAGTTCTCTTCAACATATACTTACTGACTTTTTTTCCGCCTTGTTTTGCTGCACTTAAAAATAGCTACAAGTACTGGTTTACTGTTTCATTATATGCCACTCTTAATACCACACTAAAACCCTGTTTGTAATTAAAGAGTTTCACTCTTGGGATTAAAAAAAAAAAGTGCCTTTTCTCTCTCTCTAATGAATTTGCAAATGGGACAAATGTGTGGTGCAGTCTGCAATGAATTTACACCAAAATAGAAAAATCTGTATTTATGAGTGTTTGACATCTGTCCAGGATTTTTTCTCCTTCCCTTTTTCACTCTTTCAGGAGGAAAGAATGAACAATTATTTCATAAAAAGAATCCATTAAAATCACTTCTGTCAAATTCAGCTTCAGTATAAGGAGCTGCTCTTTCCCTGTGTTCAAATTGCCTTAACTACAGGGGCATTACCTTATGTTGTGTATGAATTTGACTGTAAAATGTTAACCTGACTACTCCAGAAAGCTCCTGGCCCTTTCTTGAGAAATCCTTGCATTAGGAAATATCCTGTCCACAGTCTGTCTTACACAGAGTCCATTGTATCTAGGTAAGAGTCCTGGTGCTTTTGAAAAACTAAGTGAAACTTTTTTGAGTTTTGTAGTAAAGCTGGAAAAAGGGAAGAAAAAAAGAAACATAGTTCAGAGCTGTCTTGACTTAATGACGTTATTATGGAATAGACTGATCCCTTTAGAACTTGCTAGAAAAAAAAATGAGGAGTGGGTGAGGGAGCTACAGGGCAAAAAGAAGAAACAAACGTAACATCTCTTAAGTTAAGCGTGCACAACAATTACATGAGGAGTCCAGAGTTAGCCTCAGATGCAGTAGTTGTGTCACACTCTAGTGATAATTTGACTGATCATCCTTTCTTGCATCCTCTTAGAAAGAGGGGTCGAAAAGAGTAGAAATATATTTTCTGTTGCTAATGCTGATATGGGATCTAAAGAGATTTGAGCCAACTTGGAGAGCTTTTTGAAACCATCAGTAAAATTAATTAGGAAAGTTTGAGAGGGCTGCGGATAGAAGGGATAATACAGAGAAGATTTCATGTGGCTTTGAAGAGGAGCCTTTCCTAAGCAAGTGTTTCACATTTGGGAGAGGCCTGGAAGGAGGCCGAAAATGCAAAATAATCCTTTTTCTTTACATTTACTTTGGTTGCTCCAGATCCTTTCAAACAGAAGTGAGTTGAGGTGGAAAGTCTCATACAGACAAATTGTAGTGTTGTTATCTAGGAAGCGATGCATTTTCTTCTGAGTCTTCACTTAAAAGACAATTTACTTCCTTATGGTACACATAGTTTCTGAAATGCTGTAAGATGAGTAGGCAATATTTTGAGGAGTCCTCCCAACAGGGATTTCTCTTCATCCTTAATTTGCTGCTTCTATTTTATTTATGTCTTAAGGAATAAGCTATGTAATGCCTGCGTCAAATCAAGAACCCTATGCTTTCTCTCCTAAGATACCTCTCTTGCTAACGCCACCTGAAGAATGCCTGGCACACAGAATTTGGTGGCAATCCTCAACCACTTAAAATATTGGCTGAATTTTCCTTCTTTGGAAAGCAGAGAAAACTTGTAAATACATTTGGTTAGGTTTTCCCTTTGCATAAGTCCTAGTTAGTGCTGGTGAAGACAGTTTGAACCGGCAGATTACCATCTGGACAACCTTAATGCATGATTTTTACAAAAGCCTTGGGAGAAATGGAAGTCTCAAAGTTGAAAATAACCTTTGTGTCTAAGCTTCTCAAAATGCTTTGCAAATCCTAACCAGGGCTTAAAAGTGTACAGGATTTAGCAGAGTTGGGCTCACACTTGCAAAAAAATTACAAACAATCTTATTCTGCAATTTGAAAATACATGAGAGAAAAATGTATTTTCTCCTTAAGAAATCATCATATTGTTTTGAAAATAACGTCCATGTAGTGTCTTTGAACTACAAAGAAAATGGAGTTGCCAATCAGACTCACCTGGTGTAAAAATGCCAACACGTCGGTCAATATATCGTTTTAAATAAATGCTTGATTAAATAAGAATTTCAAGAATATTAAACATAGCCAATAAAAAAGTGCTTGTCGCCCACAGCAAAGAGAAAAATAGCAAGCCCTTAGCAATGGCTGCTCTAATATCAGTTTAACTTGGACATAGAATTGTAGAGACCTCATGCAGGTTCACTTGGCAATACTTGCCTTCTTTGGTCCTCTGTTCTGTCATCCCTCGCTATTTTTAGCCCCATCTGTAAAAATATGTTTTTGCCAAGGAGCAAAGTCAGGATAAATTGCAGAAAGCATGTAAGCAAAGAAAAAAATCACAAAGCTTACAGGACAGTTGCAATTGCCGTTCTGTTAAGCTGCTTCATGTTTGTTCCCTGGCTTTCTGTTGCCTATTTAGATCATAAAGCTGCTCAGGCAAAAACTTTGTCTTTTGATATCTTTTTGTTCATGTTTAAAGGCTGCAGCAAGTTGTTTATGCCTATGTAAATACATTGGTGATACTTAGAGAAGAAAAGGAAAACTGGGAGCATTTTGTTAGGTCGTTTGAGTCTCCTTCTCTGGAGACATTTAAACCCCACCTGGATGAGTTCCTGTGTGACCTACTCTAGGTGGTCCTGCTCTGGCAATGGGGTTGGATGAGATATCTTTCCAGGTCTCTTCCAACCCTTAAGATTCTGTGATTTAGCTTTGTACTAACACCTATAATGCATGTGAGCAGCTTGAATGGCCTGTCTTCTCGGGGACGTATTACAGTGCCAGGCTAAGAGGTCGATGTGAGCTGCAGGTGATCCAGGAATGATGTCTTATCTCTGGCCAGCTCAAAAGGTTGAAATAAGGGAATTTGTCAGCACCTTTCTGTGCAGCCATGCTGGAGAGGTTGTACTGTCACTAAAATGTCTCGAGTAACAACCTGAGCGAAGTCTGAAGCAAGGCTAGCTGCCTGTGGAGAACAGCTACCATTTGGGAGTAGGACAGTTTTGTGTTTTTCATGTCTGCAAGTGCTATGGAAATGTCTTGGATTGTTGCTGGATCTGAGGTGGCCCAGGCTAGTGACGTGTATGCTAAAAATTTGACCAGGGGGACTTCTTAGCGACCGTGGTCCATTCTTACAGCTCTTATTTGCTCTAACTGATCACTAACTGGAAAATGATTTAGCTTGAATTGCTGATGGTTAGCAGCCACCTTCTAGTTGCCATTTGTTCATACACCTGTCTGTGGTTTGATTGTACATCGTTTTCCTTGAGTGATATTTTCTTTTGGCATACATTTCTTTGGGAGGCAAGGTGAGTACTGCAGAGCTCCTCTGTGATGTACAAATAGATGTAGGAGACATTCTTTCTGTGTATAGTAAGATACCAAGCTTCATCTGCAGCGTTTTCTAGCAGTACTATGTACATGATTGAAAGAAGAATTACTGAACTAAATACATGCAAATGAATTATAGCATGCTAGCTGTGTGAGCCAGAGGGCTGGTCTCCTTGAATTCAGTAGAAAATTTTGCTTTGTGGTTTTTTTATCTCTTTCTCTCCAGTAACTTGAGAAACCACATACAGTGCTTCTGTATGGCATCTGGTAGCTTTAGTAAATATTGTTTCACAGAAATGGAACAGTCAGGTGGAAAATTCCTGTCGGGGAAGTGCAAGCCTTGCTCATCCCACAAGGAACATGCCATGGAAACCAACCACTCCCTACATCTCATCAGACCTAACACGTGTAGCACCAGTGGCATGCTACAAACTGTCAGGACTCGGGACCAATAATTTAGACCTGTATTTTTAGATTGTCTGTGAAAAAAAAAACAAACTCTCCTTGTGGATGAAAAAAGATGGGTGAATCTATAAAGCTAGGCTGAAAAGAAGCAAATGTTGGTATTTCTAAAGTTAATATTTTTTCCTTATACATATCTGTCATCAGCCTCCACTTATAAGAATGGGTGAGTACTTGTCTAAACAAACATGACATCTCTTTTATATGATGGGTCTGGGTTTTAATTAGTAAAAAATATAGTATCATTTTGAAAGGTATAGCTGCTATTAGTGTTAACTTATAATAATAGATTGGAGTGTGTATCTGTTCTCTTCTTTAGAATAACTTCAAGTGACATTTTCTCACGTTATCAGAGAACCTCTCTGCAAGGCCAGCACAAGTAGAGGGAAGGTTAATAACTGGAAATGTGTGCAGCTGAGAACACTGCAAATACTGAAAACATACTGAGGGGGGAGTTTTGGATTATAATCTCAGGAGCATGTTAAAAAAAATTGAAGAGTAGGGCAAATAAAAAAAGCACAAGAACTTTTGGAGACTTAAATTGCCAAAGTTTTCTGCCTTTGGGATGAGGGTTACAGTATAAATAATGCACATTTTTTCAATCATCTTTGCTAATTAACTTCTTTCCAGTAGTTCAACAAATCCTACATATAAAAGTGTATGATTCTGTTTCCTATGGGAATCTTTAATGAGTCGCTTTACACTGATTTTACAACAATTTTACATCCTTAGGCACAAAGGAGACTTAAGAGTGGAAAGGAGAGACCTACACTTGCAAGCAAAACCAAAAAGTATTTGCTTACTTATTGTCTCTCTTAGGGCTTTTGATGATGAGGCAGTAAGCCAATTATAAGAATGCATTGTAGTTTACATTTCCAATTGCAAGTAATGTGACCCCATTCTTGGTCTTAATATGATGTAAATATTTTCTGAGATGTAAAATGCAGAAAGATCTTCCTGTGTGACGTGTCTCACAATGTGAAAGATTCTTCCTTTGTGCTAAGTGCTCTCTTCATTAGTCCCTAGAAGCATAATCCTTCTTTCTAGACAACCAAATGGTTTCATGTGGATCTTTTCATTTTTGACTGCATGGTGATGTTGCTTTATCAAGAGGACAAAGGAGGGCCTTCACCTTGGGCTATATCTCCATTCTGAAGTGCTTTGTTTAGCAGGATCCTACTGAAAAGGCAGAGACAAGTATTTCCAACTCCTCTGGCAGTCTTTTTGAATGAAGTTGACCATCTGCTGTGGCCTGAACATGACCAGTGTATATGGCTTCACAAAGAATTTAGATACAAGACTATCCAGCTTGAGAATGTTTATGTGAGTTTAGCCCAGAGATAAGTGCCAAGCTGGCTGGCTTGCCATAACAGTGCTAATCCAGAGCAAGAACAGCATCAGGCCTTTACACAGGTGCCAGAAGAGCTGGGCTGGCCAAAGTACAGCCAGCTCTGGTATAGTCAAGGTGCCTAAATGGTCAAACCCATGTTTTTGTAGGTTGTACATCGTGTCTAAGCTGTCCCTGGACATCAGATCTGGACATCAGCCTTTTACAGATGCATTGGTGCCAGTAATTAACAACAGAATTCCACACAAAAATTAACAGCAGTAGCTGGATATGAACTTTATTGGGAAAAAATTGGAAGAAAAGGCAGGGGAGATCTGGATGTATGTCATGGTCCATGCAAGGGTATGAAGGAGGAACAGACTCCTTAGGGTTTCACGCACCGTCTCCCCATGCATGTGTGGATGGTTTTGCAAGCTCAGAAGGAGGGAAAAAAACTTGCTAGCCAGGACTGGGAAATGTCAGAATTTGCTGCTGATGCTTCTGTAAGCCATTACCCCCGGAGGAGGGAGGAAGTGGTAGCGGAACTGGGACTTGTAAATGATTTCTAATCAAAGTGCTTCCCAAGGCTATTTCTGGAGACCTGAAGATTCCTCAGCACCCCTTCTCAGACGTGTGTTTAAGACTCAAATGTGTTACTTGATCACAACATGGAGTGTGCCCTACCCTGGAGTAAAGCCAAGCTATATCTGTGTGGAGCAATAGCTCTAGGTAGTACAAAGCAGTGGAACTGTGCGCTGTGGTACAAGGGATGTTACCACAGATAAGTACTATGGACCTACAGTGAGTCTAATCCTACACCACTTCAGGCAGGCTACTCCTGTGATTGTTTCACTGTAGGAATAATTTCATAATCTACTGGTTTCATAAAAGTAGGCTAGTTTTCCTAAAACTATATCCCCAAGAAATCCTCTGAGCTGCAATTTAGCACTTTCTAATGTCTGTGTAACACTTAAAAGTGTATTTTTAACTCCATTTGCTAAGTGCTTAGGACAAACAGGATCTCATGTTAAAGACTTTTGATGCATGCATTAAGGAAGCAGAGTGTATGTAATCCTATATTTCCTGAGGTTACCTCAGCATATATGTGAGGCATAATATTTAAAGAGGGTATGTGCACGTTAATGGCCTTATGAGAAGCTAGAAGTAGTGTCTTTACTACTAGTACAATAACTATGATTTATTTTACTGTGGATATTCTGCAGGTATTAGTGGTTTTCATCGTCAAACCTTCAGGCAAGGATATTCAAAATTGTAGAAACAGTCAGAGAAGGATTAAATCTCAACCCCTCCTGGGTTTAGAAGTCAACCTCAACCCCCTCAACTTCATTCAAAAAGTCCTCAACCCCTCCCTCAATACCTCATTGCCCCGAATCACTGAAGGAGACTTGTTCTCTTTGCTTGTGAATGGGACAGTGACTTGGTGTGGGCTATTCTGGCATGTTTTGACCTAGCAACAACTTTTCCAAATTCAGGTATGTAGGCACCTTCTTCTAGATTGTGTGCTTTTTTTTCCTCTTCCAAGAACAATCTTAGCTGATTCTATTAATGACCTTGTTTATACATTTGCACCTTCAAAAAAATGAATCTTCAAACCTCATGAGGAAACGAAGTTCTCCTTGTCTAAAAGAGAGTATCCACACAGCTGAAAAGAAAGCCTTTATTTTGTATCTAAATGCCAGATGTCAGAATTTGGGTATTTGGAGATTTAATTCACTCGAGTCTTGCAATTTAGTCCCATAGATAACTGAAGGTGAATTATTTAAAACTAATGCTCTAAGACAAAACTGTGCAGATACATCTGTAGCATTTCTTGTCGTGAGCAACTATTTTAAAGAATGATGATGAAGTGAGAGTCAGAATTGTCACCTTTCTCAGGACCACAATGATACTTGTGTTCTGCTTGTGCAAGAAACGCTCTGGGGACACTGAAGGGATTTAATAACTGTGTATCTCTGCAAACAGGCTGTTCAGAGGGAAAAGCTGTTCTCAGAAGGGAGGCCGGTACTGAGCTGTACTGTGGGAATTGCAAGTGGAGGTGAAAGTAGTCACTGATAGCTGCCAAAGTGTGGGGTTTATAGGAGTTTCCTTTCCCGTAGGACATGGCAAGAGAGGCTTGTAAGGTGGTATCACAAAGCTTGTGCTGCAGGAAAAGAAAAATAACCCAAACCAACCCAAACCTTTATGCGAGTTTATCTTATGAAATAAATACATTGTGGTGGTGACTGTCATTTTGCAAGCAGTGGGTTAGGACTTTGAAATGTTATGCAAATGCACACTAGTGGTGTATACACAACTGTACACCCACTGGACTGTGCTTCATGTGTTCTTGATGCCAATGAAAACAAAGCAGCCTCCAACTGATTCAAGGGAAAAGTCATGGCTGTGAGAAGCCAGAACCTGCTTTACAGAGCTACTGCTCTGCTTCTAATAACTGAAGTCAGGAAAGTCCCTTGGATTTAACCCTAACTTTCTTATTATCTGGGATGGGATGTGAGTAAGCTGAAGAAGCTTGTTAGCAGTTTTTAATAGTTTTTTTGGCTACAGATAGTTTCCAGCATAGCATGTTTTATTGCAATTTTTCATAGAAACAGTTGTTTTTAGAAGAAAAATAAATAATCACGTGGCTCATGGCAAAGCTTCCATAGTCACTGGAGACCTCTGGTGTAACAGCTAAATTAATCACGAATAGCTGAACTCTCTCCTGCACTGGCATGCCAGAATTGTTTCCTTGCCAATGTCTTTGCTTGCCTGCTGCTGTCCCCAGGAAGCTGCTGCTCTTTAGCCCCGAGGTGGTGGAGAGCTCTGCCCCTTTCTGTGGCGTGGGGCTGCCCTCCTGGCTTGTTCCTGCTTACACGCTTATCTTGGCTCATTTTTCACCATTGCCCTGTGTAACTTCTGGGACTTTTGCTCAAAAAGCTGTCATCCAAAGTGGACTGAAAATCAATGGGAAGCCTCTGGCTAATTTATGTGACCTTTGAGGCAGTCTTTGCCTATATCCAGCCTTAAAAGGCATCTCTTCCATCAGGTGTATGTCTTCTAACCTCCAGCAATATGGAAAGACACTGTGCTATAGCGAGCACTGTACGGCGCTAGATCCCTGTCCCTGCTTTCCTGAGCAGTGTTCAGAGAGATGACTTGGCCCTGTTTGAGTGTGCCCTGTGCAATAACTACCAGGGAGATTAGAGAAGGAAGCAGAGCCTATAGAAGGCTGTCTGGTTTATAGGAGATGCTATACAAGGCACAGGGGCAGCAATTAGTTTAACAAGACCTACAACAAAGAAAAGAGTTTGATTAGTGAGTGTGTCAAGTGGCAGCAAATGACAGAGGTGATATGAAAGGAAAACCTGGATCTGAGATGCTGGCCAATCATCTCCATTGTGAAAGCAAGAGCTAACCTGCTGTGTAGCACTGGGTATTGTCAGTGCAGTTGAGAAGATGATGACAAATTTTTAGACACTTTCTCACTGTGAGGGAGAAGAAAAAAATTCTGTGAGTGATGCTGGGAATAGTGTTTGGGATAATTAAACAGTTCACAATGATGATTGAGGTGGACCACAAATCCAGACATCTCTGAGCCATAAAGAAATCATAGAATCATAGAATGGTAGGGGTTGGAAGGGACCTTTAGAGATCATCTAGTCCAAACGCTCTTGACTTTTTTAACTCGCTACCAACTAGCAGAAGGAACAGGCACTTATATTGCAGACTTGAAAGCTCTGCCTCCTTCATGTAACTTTAGAGACATTAAAGGGTCTCTAATGAATGACAGAGTAATTTCTGGGACATGTTGTTTCTGCTTGCTGGAGAGATTTGTTGAGAAAAACATATCTAACCCTGGAAAAAGCCTGAGTTGTTGAACTCTCCAGGAGAAAGATCAATACAATAACAGCTCTCAAACCAGAACAACTATGTGGGCTCCAGCTGAAAGCATCCAGCACTCAGGGTAATTGCAGGCCAGCCTGGAACATGAGTATCATGAATCTGTGTACCGGGAAAAAGAAATCACAGGAAAGACAAGACAAAAAAATCTTATCTGGTGTGAAGGGTGCAATAGGTGTGAGACAGACCTGTCTTATGCCTCATTGCCTCTGCTAACCTGGAAGTAGGAATATTTTTTCCAGGAGCAGCAGAAGTGATGAAGCCCTGCTTCTGTAGATGTATGGCCTTTGTTTCATTGCCTGCCCTGACTTGAATAATCTGAGCTTTCCTCCAGCACCACCATGACGTGGAAAAGAGAGGAGTCTGGGAGATGCTGGTCTGACACTGTGGGATGCTTTCTGGTGTGCCTTCTGGGACAGAAATTGGAGACTCTCTACTCTGCAGCAGCCTAGTTTTGGCAAAACTTCTCATTTTGATTTTTATTTTTGTCACATTTTATCTCTACGTGCCTTCTTTAGAGGACTCTTTTGATTATTTGTGGCTGGATCAGGGATTCACAAGCTACAGGCGTGCCTGGTTTGTGCCTGCATGAGCCTTCTTTTCTTAGGAAGTCAACCTGAAAGAGGAAAAAAGGGCATACTGTGATTAAATCTTTCAAGGCTTCCAAGTGAAGAAGGGCTATTTACAACATCACTTTCCACAGAGCCAAGAGCTCAGTATGTAAACCCTGGAGGGGAGAAGGCTGCGGGCTATTCAGCTGCTCAACTCTGCAGTTAGGCTGTTGGGTCAGCAAGAGATTTGATTTCAGCTGGATTGTGAAGCCAGATGCAACACAATCCCAGCAACACTTCGGCACAGCATTATTAGACCGGAGAAATATGACCAAGTGCTGTTTGCGCCGAGTCCCCCAGCTGAGAGCAGAGTGCCGTGTGACCTTCCCTGAGGAGACTTTCTGCAGTTCCAGCAACTCTGACATTTTAGGAGCAGTGTCTCTGCCTGTGCATACTTGTGGAAAGCTACTGTGCAACCCAAGATTTCATTTTCCAGAATGTTCTCTTTCACCCAAGGCAGTAAATACCCTGGTCCTCCAACTCCTTCCACAGGAGAATCAGTCCAAGTTGTGTTTCAAAACTTGAAAGAACCAGGACCAGCAGCTCCCCAGCAGTCCAATTTCAAAGTTGAGAGCTGTACCCTGGAATAGAGTACTTCACTCTCTAGGAGGATGTTGGAATATTTCAGCAAAGACAGCACATCACTTCCTTCTGAGAGAAAATTTCTTCATCTAAGCAATCCCAGGAAATGTGGCTTTTGAAGTGGGAATAAATGGCAAGTCTGGGTTGGCTTGGCACTTACACGAGTCAATTTGTACACATGGTATTTGTTTGATGGAAAGTATAAAAGTATTACAGGCTTCATCCTACCCTAAATTACTAACTAATGGACGATTTAGTTAGTTCCTCAGGAGTTAGATACAGCAGCTTGCAGATGCACTTGCAAAAGAAGGAGGTTTTTCAGTTCCTGGTTTCAGGTCAACGTATTTCGACTCTCTGATGCTTCACAACCACATTTGCAATTCTGTAGGAGCTTGAGGACATGAATTTACATTAGCTGGAGGCAACTAATCCAACTTTCTTATTACCACAGCTTGGTGATGACATAAAGAGTACACCTAACTACTTGTATTGTAAGGGTACACATGGAGGAAGAGGTGTTGAAGTTAAAGTTTTATCTGCTGGAATTTGATGGAGTTCTTCATGATTCTCTTGGCTGTATCAAGAAATGCCTTTGCATCAGACTGAGAGAAATCAGTGAGAAAAGATAGTTTAAGAACTATGTCTTTACTTTGCCTGGGAGTTTGCTCTAGAAATTTATTGAGAATAATCTTTCTGCTTCTCATTTCTAATCATTTCACTTAGGACAATAATTTACATCCACACTAATCTGCATGATCTGGTGTTAAAATGAAGGTGAGCTCTTTTAAAGCATTTGCTGTGTATGTAGTTCTTAGGGAGCCCACTTTTGACTGTCACTAGGACCATTTTCTAAACCCTTTTTTAGCAGTGATATCTCAGAAAATAAGATTTGAGATCTAGATCCAGACTTTAAAAATCTAGCACACACAAGACAGTATAAATACCTGCTCTTTTGAACTCAAGATCTCCTTATTCTGGATTTTATCCAGTGCTTTCTAAAGATGCATTTTTAAAATCCTAGTCTAGACAATAGATCAGGCTGCAGGGATGTGGGAAGTTCTGGCTTGTCTGTCTGTTTGCTGAACTGATTGATGTGCTATTTGCTTCTATTGTGAAAACTGTTTTGCTACTTTGTGCCTTTCCTAAAAACCTTCTCCTTTGCGTGACCTGTGCATGAAATAGGTGTTTCAAGGACCCTGAAATACTTTGTAAGGGCAAAGTTACTCCCCAGAGGCTGTCTGCAACGTATTACACCAACATCCTTACAAGAAGTAGAGTGTCTTTCACCTGAGTTGGGAGAGAACGCCTATTTTATTTTCAGATTAAAACCACACTCTAAATACAGTATCTTCTCACTGAAGTCTGCTTACATGACACATCAGGGACTGTACAGCTGATTGTAAACTCAAGGTGTGGGTTTACAAGCATGTGATTCCAGGGGCATTTTGAAGATGTTTGCATAGTACATGGTACTGACCTGTTTTATGTATTTAGTACGTGTTTGGGGGATAATGAAAGTCTTTACCATCACAGAGTAGTTAATATGAGAGACAGAGCTCCTGGTGATGTTTGACAAGTGTACACAAGCCAAAACAAGTTCATATAGGAAGCCTTACACATGTCAGTGAATGTAAGTGAAATAAGAGTCCTGGTATGCCTTAATAATTTCTTTTCCAGCATGATAATACTCATCATTATCTGAATCCCAAATGATATATCTATCTCTCTATCAGCAGATTTCTGTTTGTTGCCTTTATGCCAATGTTGCCACAAAAATATTAGTGTTGATATTTTCATGGTGGTTGCAGTCACCTGTACTGTGCTAGAGTGGTTGAAGACACATAGTCACACAATCCTGTGTTTATTTGACTTCTCTTCCCACTGGCATAGGGAAGACTTTCTCAGGAGTGACCCTGTTGAACTTTCAAAGGTATTTTTCATGTGGTGGCATAAAATCTTTATTCATAACTGGAGAGAACCTTGAACATCTGTCTTAGTTCTTACATCAACCCCTGCTGAGGCTACAGCATGAATCTGACCTTGCTCTAAATGTCTGGAATACATATCCTGGAGTTGAGAGAAATGTAGTTTTGATATTTCTTTATGATTTTTTTCCCCTCCCCCATAATGTTAGCCTCACTAGCAGCAAACAAAACCTTTCAGACTTCTAGAGCAAAAATTAAAAACAAATGCCTACAATCCACTGTGGGCTGAATCCTAATGCCAGCACTTAGACAAAGTGTTCTGCAAAATCAATGGAAATTTTACTTCTGTTGGAGGATTAGCAGAGTCTTTCAAGCACAAGGTGAATATAGGGCAAAACTAGGGAGGAATCTCTTTCAGATGATTTATAGCATCACTAAAGCGCAGAGATAAAGCCTGAAAGTGAAATGGAAAATGAGATACCCACAAGAAATATGGTTCTTGATAACACTGAAGTGAACCTTTAACATTAAGTAACATGTATATAAAATGTTACTAAGTTTAGACGTATTTGTTATCAGTAGCAAATAAATTAGAAGTATGGAAACTTCTGTCCTCCTGAGATTTCATGAGCGCTGTCAAAATCTGCTTATGACAAGTGCAGCTCTGCTCTTGGTGGTCACTGTTCTTCCCCTCGTGCTAGGTGAAGCCCAAGGCTCTTGGAGTTTAATTGCAATCTTTAGGGAGTCTTTGGACAAACAGAGAGTTCCTGTTTGACCTACTCTAGGTGATCCTGCTCTGGCAGAGGGATTGGACTGGATGATCTTTCAAGGTCCCTTCCAACCCTTGAGATTCTGTGATAGTGTGACATTTTTCTCTCTGTCTGTCCTGTCATACAGGCTGCACACATGCTGTACACCAGGCATGTGAGTAGTCTGCCCAGAAACTGCACTCTATTCTTCATCTGCTGTCTCCAGGAAAGTCACCTGGAGCCTGGATGGGTGCATCTCTCAACTCTGCTAATTTTCTTGTGTCCTTCTTGATCAATGAAGTATCATAGTTGAGGTAAGACCTTAGCAAAAGTGGATGGACGGGTAGCTAGACTAGCCCTGGGCTTTCATTTTAGGAAAGACTCGTTGTTTTTCTCAAAGATGGACCTCCCATAGGAGAGTTAGAAAGTGCTAGTTCATCTTCCCTTTTCTCCTGTGTCTTGAGAAAGCTGCTGAGATGAGACAATACCTCAGTCTTTATTGCCCTCTGAGACAATACCAGGGAGCCTATTGCTTTGTTTTGCAGATATAAGGTGGCAGCAGTAGCTACAATGGTTTTGTTTGTCTCCGAGGTGGAAAATCAATCTTTTCCTTGTAGACTGCAGATTTCTTACAGAGTCTGTTACCTCCTGAGGACTGTGGACTGCAGCAGGATCCCTTCATTAAGACTTCACATAACTATCGCTCAAGGATTTATTTTCCTAGCTCTTGAGTATTATTTCTTACAGGAAGCAGATGTCACTTGTACTTTATTGGTCTGACTTTCAATTCACCTTTGGTTTTACTGGAAGGTATTGCTTTAGACCTTGAATATTCTTGCAGCCTGGGAGATGTTACACGTGACACGGAATGTGAGCTAAAAGCTGTAGATGTAATTGGGAGGTGGAGGAGTCAAGGTGTTTACTGTGCAGTTCTCACCCTGGCTTAGGCCATCCAAAGCCAATCCTTTTGCTCTCTGAGGTTAATTTTTGCCTTGATTTTTTTGTTGAACTTTTGTTGCACCATTTTTTTCTACACATCTGTGTTCTGTGTAGTTTAAAGCACTGAGAGCACTAGCTAATCCTGCTTTGAAGGCTGATATTCTGAATGCATTGTGAGTTTGGAAGTGCAATGACTGGGGCTTTTAAGAAAACAGAAACATTGTGTAGGTTGTGGCATTTTCTTACAGTGCCCAATGAAGGATCTCTCTGAGCTCTGTAGGGGAAGTAGAATGATCCTTTCTTTAAATGGCACCGGCTGATTTTTTTTCAGACTGTTTTTGAATTTGCATCCCAGTATGATATTCAAGCCTAGAAAAGCCTATCTGGGGCAGCTGCAAGTTAGAAAATAGTTTTCTGTTCAAAAGTAGCATTACATCTGGAATCAGGAGTAAAGAGAGAGATGCAACTGGAAGTAGTTTTGTGCAGAGGAGTGGCCAACACAAATGGTAAAAAGAAGCTGTAATCAAAAGGCTGAAATAATAATAAAAATATCAGTTTAATTTGGTATTAAAAAATAACCCCCAAAACTGTACCTCAGGGTGCAAAAGCATTGTCTCAACAATGTGCTAAGCCTGAGCTTTGGTTCCATCTGTCAGAGAAGCAAGACTCTAAAGCAATTCTGGAAAGGCATAGAATATATGAGTATTAAATGCAGAGGTAAAGTTGCAAGAATCTGTGATCTGTGCTCACCATGTGTTGGAGCATCGCTTTGTATCCCATAGATGTACCCCTGATCCTGTCACAAGACTGACTGAGGTCTCTGTGCCCTACTTTTTGATTTGCTGGATTGCCACCAAAGTTTGAACTTTGTCTTCTCTTAACCCTTTTCACTGGGCTGGATGAGAGCTCTGCTTCAGAGAGCCCTTCGTTGGTATTCTCTCTTTCATTCTGCACCTGCGTCTCTTCTCACAGAGCTATTCCCTGAGCATCATAAGGAACATCAGTGAATGAAGAATTCATTTTGTTTTGTCAAGTTTTCGGTCTGACCCTTAATTTAGAGCAGTCATTTCAGTCTACAATAAACTCTGTGTTCCTGCATGCCGCAGTGAAAGAATTACGAGCAATCCTCAGCCATGTGTGTTCAGGATGCTTTGGCAGCCCCATGGGACAGGTAGACTTCAGTGCCTGAAAACTTATTATAGAATGAGGGTACAGTCAGTGTGTTATTTTCTGTATAATAGTGCATATGTGGGTCTGCCTGTATGTAAAAGCTTTTACATGATTCACTGAGGCCATTAGGAGTGGAATGGCATGCCATCAGTTCAGGCACTGAGCTCTTCAAAATGAACAGCTTTTCCCATCTTTCCCCAGGGAGCCCAAAGAGGCTTCCAGAGTGTAGGTGGGAGGAGACTGTTCATAACTCTTCCACCGCAGCATCCAGGAACACAAAGCTTATTGTTGGGATGAGCCTGCAGCTCTGAGTGATAAATAAGGCAGGGCTGACTTCTCTTGAAAAGACAAAGAAGGACTGATTTTTAAAGTTTAACAACCTGGACCTCTCATGAACATATGAAGCATGTGTTGATAGAGTCCTGAGCTAAACTCAGTATTCCATAAGCATAGTGAAATAATCAGGCAACAGAGCAAAATGAGAACAAAGATCCCTTTTGACCGGCTTAATCTTAGACATATATTCTGTGCTTTTGTCTGGTGTGCTTTTTACCTCTCTCTGTTTCTGCTGTTCAGTGATAGACCAGGATTATATCCAGCCCAGGTTGCTTTTTTTTTTTTTTGTTTTCTTTTGCCACATTCATTCTCAAAATTTCACCTGCCCTCTTGGTTTTTAGTCCTCTGAAGAAAGCAGACCTTGTAGGTTTGCATACTTGGACTCAGAGGCTAACAAGAATGTGCTTTCTTAAGTGATTTTGGCTTTCTTGGTTTCTGAGGTCATGGACATAGTGGAAGAACACCTGCTCTCATCTTGCTTCAGCACTTAATCCCTATCCCAGACAAGCCTAGAAGGGCATGGCACAGGAGGTGAAGAATAATGTAAAAGATTGCTCAATAACCTTTCTGAACATCCAGAAAGGTTCATGGATAATGGTGTTATTCTCCCTGGTTTTCTCATATCCACATTAAGAAATAAGATAGAGGCACTGTTTCTTCAACTCTTACATTTGTTGCTTAAGAGAATGAAAATACATGAATGACCCAAGGTCTCTGCAAGCAATATAGAAAGTGCTGAAGGACAGTTGTACACATTCCTCATGTCCCTGATACAAGCAGAAATTTCTGTTGGCAAACACTACTTTGGCTTAGGCTTTTCTAGACTTATGACCAGTCTGTGGGGGTTTGTGCATGTCTACTTGATGTTTTGCTTCATTTCTTTTTTCTGACTGAGCCTATTTTCCTTCAGGGTGGCAGGACACAGTGCATCCAAGAAGTCTGTCCCATTCTCTCCTGTCCCCAGCACCTTAGCCATATTCCTGCTGGACAGTGTTGCCCCAAATGCTTAGGTGAGTATTTTTTTCCCTGGGAATTTTGCAGTTAATATGATGTGTTTCTGTGTAGCATCTTTATACCACTAATTCAGAACACCGATGGATTCTGGGAGATGGAAGAGATACTATTGCTCAATGGAGTTTATAATCTATAGATTTAAACAGGTACTCGGGGTCAGTGGTGAGTGGTACTAAACAAGCAGCTGCAGAAGAGCATTTGAGCATAGACCAGTTGTCTTGCTTAGAGAGACACCTTTCCCACCTTCATTACATGTTTTACAGAGAAAGTTTAGGCTGGAGGAAATGTTTCATTGGCCACAAGAAGAAAAGCCTCAACCTCTCATTTTTATTCAAGTGTGCATTTGCATTCTTGGTTTTGAAGAAATACAGGTCAGAGGAAACTTCTGGACTGAAATTGCATTCTTAGAAGCTGTTGTCAGGGAGGCCAGAGACCCAGGAATCTGCCTCATGGTTGCCTTCTTAAGGTGGAATGACCGTTTCAAACAGGAGTATTTTCAATTGCATCTTTCCAACGCATTTTAAAGGAGTAAGTCAGAGGCCTCGAGGAAGGGCTAGTTCTTCTAAGTCATGCCAAGGAAAGCAGTGACTTTTGAGAGTCCCTATTTTGCTCTTATATCCACAGATCTCACAGGTTAATGTTCCTCAGCATGTGTCCCTCTGTTTCATAAACAAGGAGCACTTACATCCTGCCAAGCAAATTAGCTTTAATTTGATCTATGAGGTTATAACTAGGTTTGCAACATTTTTACAGCCAACTAACTCCCAGTTCTGTACAGAAACTTTTTGTCATTTTGACCATATCTTTACTACTATCCAAAGTCTGTTTCCAGGTCTAGGTTAGGGGTACAGAGAGCTCTGGCCTTGAGTTTTCCAGTTTCTCATAATACTTAACATTTTTGAAAGCTTGAGGCAGACCTGAATTTATTTATTTGCAAGTTGAGAAGTGCTACAGATAAACATCTGCCTAGAACATTTAACTGCAGCACCAGGGTGTAATACAGTAGAAGAATGAAATGACAGGAGAACAGTTCTAGTGCTGAGCCTCTATTTTGGCTAAGGACATTTTTCCTTTCCACCCCATGCTTTTCCCAACTGAACCTTCTTAATCTCAGCATTTCAAACCCAACTTTAAATTCTGACTGCTTCATGGACATTTTTCTACAGTGTTTTTTTTCCCTCTCAGAAACTTCTCTAAATGAGTTTGCTAACAACAATGATTTTTACTTTAGGTGGTCTTTAAAGCATGTCATATACCTGTAAATAGATAATGTCAATTCACAGGGGAAGCATTGAAAGTTTTGGAGTGGAAGTAGAGCCAAGAGATCTGTAGCCTACCACATGGCAGTCAGGAAACAGAAACATTTCAGGGATGCTGAGGCATGGTTTTTAAAGCATCATGTGGAGGACCTCCCTGCAATTGAATTCCTGATACTCAGCATATATAGCTTAGAAGAATGCCGTGGACTCTACTGGGATTTGAATTATTAGTTTAACTAGTGGTTATGAGCCAGCAAAACTGACCATTAAGCTAATATCTTCACCACCACATCTTTTTAAAGTGGTAGCTCCTTTGTCAGTGGTTTTTTACCAACTATTTGAACTGGGTTGGCCACCCAGAATTGTGCTGGGTGGTTTGCAAGGCATGGCAAGAGGATGTGAGGGAGAACTGGACTTTTGTTTGCTTGTTAATGTAAGTAATGCAATGGAAGTCCTAGCCCCACAGAGAGGAGCAGAAATGTTGTTACAGGCTGGACTTTGTCTGTAAGTGGTGCATGGATGTTGAGTGTTTCCTTTTTAGGGCTACTGAGCATCCTCAACTGATTTCATGTGTCAGTCCAGCAAGAGAAATTAATCCTTTTCAGAAAGACACACGCTGAGTGAAAGGAAGGATGGTTATGCAAGTGCAGGTTAGTCCAATGCAGCTAACTTGCAATAAAGAGGTGTTCAAATTGTGTCTAACTGAACAGTAGCAAACCTTTCTTAACTTTTGTTTAGTACCTAGATATGTAAAAACTCAAGGCTAGTCCAATGGATTTTGCTATGTGCTTATCTTTTTTGTTCCCTTGTGTCTCAGAGGAAAATGGAACCTTTTTCTTTTACACTGTTATACATTTTTCAAGAATTATTGAAAAGGGAAAGAATTGCAGTGTGTCAAGACCTGGTGGTTTGAGAGCTAAAGTATCAGCCTAGTACACAGTGGCTTCTTGTATGTACTTACAGTGGCCATTCCTTACCTCGGAACTGATGCCTATTTAACATGAGATCTCACAAATGATAAGCCAGGAGACTGGCAGCCACTTGTAAAACAACTTATGAGTTGGCTGCCACCAAAAGTAAACAGGGGAAGGTATTCAAAACCAGGAAGGTAAATACAGTGTTCTTGTAAAAAGCTTGTGTTTATATATCATAATGGTCACTTGTTTAAAATAACCGATTAGGAAAGAAGCTGAGGAATAAGAGCAGACCCACAAAGTGTGTTGCAACCTGGATCTGAAAGTGCTTGGAGGATTGCAGGACTTCAGGAAGGAGTTGGTACTGATATTGCCTTCCCTGTGTACTGCTCTAAACTTTGCCTTGCTGTCATAAAACCCAAATGTTGTATGAATTAAGGAAATTAAAAATCTTATGTTGCCCTTTTTCTGCTCATAAACGATGCAAATGCCTTTATTTCTTGCAACCCTGTGTGAACAAGATACACCGAGCTATCTTAATGAGACTAGACAATACCTATGGGGGTTTTGCTTCAGTGTCACTGAGCTGATTTAGTTTGGCTGCTCTGGACCCCTGAGGTAGATATGCTAAAACTAGTTAAGGCTGCTTTATTTGATAAGTTATTGCATTAAGTTAAAGACTGTTTAAACTAGTTTAAATGTACCTACCCTAAGAGCTTGCTGTGCTTACTTTTTATTCCTTTAGCTGTGCTGTGCACTTTATGATGAGAAGAAGAAGGAAGATTTTTCCAATATAAACATGCCATAAATCATATTTATATTCCCTCCCACGGTAGAATTTGTATAGATGAATGTGTGCTAGAACAACGAACTGTTAAAAGTACGTATTTTTTTCACACCAGAATGGAAACACATAGCAAATGACACATTGCACATGAATTTGGTCTGCTGACAATAAGCCTTACTATTTTAGTTGACAATATACTGTTTAGAATAGAAACATTCTGTTTCTATTACTGTTTATTTATATTCAGGACAGAGGAAAGTGTTTGACCTCCCATTTGGAAGCTGCCTCTTTCACAGCAACGTGTATGATAATGGGTCCTCATTTATTTATGACAACTGCACAGTGTGTACGTGCAAGGTAAGTCCACAGGGCTTTGGTGTGGTGTGCCGCTGGTTGTCTGGCTTAGCGGTAATTTGTAGGGCTGTGGAACTGTAAGCCTTGGTACTGTTTTTCTTTGGCATCTTGTGTGGTCCCTGAGAATCTAATCTGAAGAGCACTTGGAGTTGTGCTAGGAAAGTTTAAAAAAGTAACCGACTGCCTCAGCTGAGACATGATGCCTCCCTCTGTGTGATGCAAAATCAAATTACTTAGATGATGTGATCCTCTCTAAGTCTGCAGTACAGTGGAAGAGTTTCTAAGTGAGGAATTACCACATTGCTGCTGAAGGCCTATGATTTTTTTTTTCATTTCCTCTAACATGACTGTGAGCACTTGCGCTTTTACCTAGGAAAAAAAAGTGACAGTGTCACCAAATCAGTAAGAATTTACAAGCCAACAGAAATACAAGCTGAGGATTAGCTTCACAGACCATGAAAAATGCCCTTAATCCAGTAAATAATTTTTATTCTCTCTGAGGTGACCTATCCAAAACAGCTGGGCTGTAGCTTGGGTGGATGCAGTGACTGAGCAAGCAGAAATGTTATGGTGGTAAGGACACATGAAAGCACAAATGTCTTGGTTATGATTTCATGACTTCCTATTGTCCTTTTACCTAGGATTCAACAGTGATATGTAAAAAGAGATGCTTACTTCCTGGTGAATGCAATAAAAACAAAGACCACTGCTGCAAGGAGTGTGTCTCCCGTGTCTCTCCTGAGGAAGTCAAAGTGTGCAAGTTTGGCAATAAGATCTTCCAGGTAAAGTTTCCGGTGTGGCTCAAGAGCAGACACCTTTGTAACAGCTGAAACAGCACGAGTTTATGGCAAAAAGGGTTGCTTTTTAGCAGAATCCTCATCATCCTGTTTGATGATGGAACAACTCAGAGGCACTGCTCTACAAAATTTGTCATCTGTGGTTTTTTTCTGAGTTTGAGTAAATTCTGCTGTTACAGCAGGTGCTAAACATTAGTTCTCTCTTGATGGGACATGCTGTCTTCCTCCATATGCAGAGATTCAAGCTGCTGCTTCGTGACAAGTAATGCATTTTTAGTAAGAGATAGTAATGCTCTGCTTTCCCAGACAAACACTGATATTCATGAGGAAGATATTCTGAGTGGTATGTAGGCTTTATCTGCTGAGCCAAAGAGTCTGTTCCATAACTGAGCCAACAGGAGATTTGTGAAGTTCATCTTGGCTGAAAGCTACGAGACCTGATTTACTGTATTTCATGTCTCTGCTCCAGATAGCACCTCTGACATCTTATGTTGGGATAACCACGTAATAACTGTTACCTTCTGCACTCTCACCCAATGTTTTTAAATCACAAGGGATTCCCTGCAGAACACTGATGCTATTGCTGAGACCCTGTTTGTTTTTCCAAGTCATGTGGCATTTTTTTCACACAGTGTCAGAAAAAGATTCTGTCACCTCATGGGCCATCTGTGAATCAAGAGACCCTTGAATCAGATCAGATGTTAAATCCTTTGTGAATACTTGGTTTGCTCATCCAGAATTGCTTCCCATTTATTCCATCTTTTGTGTACATAGTTGAAGTGTTTATTCTGGAAATTACATGAGAACCTACTGTATACTGAGACTAAACTCCATCTGATTGGCACTTTCACACTGGTGCTATTGTGCTTCAGAAACAAATGCCTGCTTCTTAGGCACCCAACTAAAATATTCTGCTTCTTGTGAAGATTTTATTATATTACTAAGTATTATATGGAGTAAGAAAAAATAACGAGACAGTACACCCATTTCTGGCCTGCTGTGCAGAAAGGTAAATCCAGCATCACTCTGTTGATGTTTATGGCCTTACATGGGTAGAATGGGCATAGCCAATGTGGTTTTGCATTCCTGTGAAAAAACAGCTGTGAGGAAAAAAAATCAAAGCAGCTGCATGCAGTCAGCTGTGATATGTTCTGGTACCTTAGCAGATGTTTGGAGAGTGGTCATTAGAGGCCCACAAGAACCAGTACTGCATCAGGAACACCCAGCAATTTTAACAAAAGATGCAGGAGAGACAGCCTTTGACCAGGCATGCTGCACTAAATGTTAGGCTCCTTGGCATTTCACATTTAGTCTGTTTTTCTCTCTGCTCAGAACATCATGTTGAGGTGGGCACGTAATTGTTCACAGCTGTCTTGTTGGACTGCCTGTCAGGTCTATCCTCACCCTTGCTTCACAGCAGCCCTGTAAACAGAAAACATGCACATCTTGGCTCTAAATGGGCTAGCACAAGACTGTGAGTGAGACAGAATGTTTTAGGAACCACACTTGGCAAATGCAACGCAATGTAAAAGGGAGCCAGGGCAGTTCCACAAGTAACCTTTTCCAAGTAAGTGTGGATAAGACCACGAGGCATATTTTGTTTTGCACCTAATACTTTAAGAATCATACATAGACCATCTTACCTGCTGTGCAATTGAGAACTTCAGCACTGATCTGTTCTAAACATTTTCAGATGTTTAGCACATCAGGTATTTGTGAAAGTGCTGTAAGTAATCTAAATTTGAACTCGTTATTCGACTGTTCCTACTGTAAGTCAAAATGATGCTGCATCTGGGAATAAATTCACTATATGCTGACATCTTAATCAAATACTTTCATGTGCAACAACTTAAAGACATCACTCAACCCAATGAATCAGGTTTTTCTAATTATGTGAGCTTAAATGAAAATTTGTGGTAGGTGTGTTCACATCTCAGACACATACTGGAGAGACAACAACGCAAATAATCAGGATGCTTACGGAAAATGCAAAGGTGATTTGATTAGCCTTGGAAAAATGAATTTCTGACCTAAAGGGCCAAAGGGAAGAAAATCCTACTGCATTTTATCTTTATCTTTAATCTGACTGGCCATGGACAGACACCTCAAAATAATTTAGACTAAACAATGACAGAATGCCAACAGGGAAAGTCATCCTTTCTTGTGCAATGATACATTGCTGAAATAGCTTCCTGTTGCCACCCCAGCTGATAGTATATCATGTTGCCTCTTGCAGGATGGAGAGATGTGGTCCTCTGTGAACTGCACCATCTGTGCTTGTGTGAAAGGCAAGACAGAATGTCGCAAGAAACAGTGCATTCCAGTCAGCAGCTGTCCTCATGTGAGTTTTTTAAAAGAACAGAGCTTTCTTCTCCTTTTTTCCTCCACCATTATCTTTTTCAATGTTTCTTGGAAGTGTCTGCATGGCAATGGGGCACGCAGACTGGAAAAAAAGGATATTCTGGCATGTTAATTTAGGCTGGCATTCCCCAAGTGTGCTTCTGCTACCTTGAATGTGGGCTTCCGGCCTCTGTCCTTGCTCTGAAGACTCTGCTGCTTTTCCCTTTCCTCCCATTAACTTTCTCTGACTGAAATATCGTCACTGAAACATCTCTTTCACATACATTTAAGAGCTTTGTAGGGTGGTAAGATGACGATATTAATATTTCAAGAGCAATCCTATTGTTAAGGCAAAAAAAGTTATTTTACTTGCATTTGTCGAGGCATTTGAGGCTTAATACTGGATTGAAAATGTAAATTAAACAAAACAAAGCAAATAATTTAAATCTAGCCATGCCACTTTCTCTAAGGTTGCAGCTTGAGTATATTTTACTTGAAAAGTTCAACTCAAAGAGTGGTGTAATTGTAACTTTATTTAGTTGCTTCAAAACTTGACATTACTTGAAACCTCAAACTAAAGTCAGCCTTTGTTTCTTGGATTTCTATCACTGACTAACTATTTAGTTTTAACGGCTCAAGCTTTCAGAAGAGGGAGCTCTAAATAGCACCTCATGTAGGGGTAGATCTTTGAACAGAGCTGCAGAAGAGAGAGCCAAGTCGTTAGCGTTACACCTTCTCAGTGTTTCCTTCTCCATCCTGGAAGGCAGTGGGGAAAATATGAGTCACACACACCTAGGTGTAAAATTTTAAATGACAAACTCTAGTTTGTAAAATTTTACACGTGTAAACTTTTGACAGCCAAAAGCTGTGACAGAATAGAGAGGCTGTTCCTTGGTGCTCGCTGTTCTGCCGTGGCTGTGGGCTGTGAGAGCGATGCTTGCTTCCTCGGAAGAGGGGGCATCCTTTTTCTGTCACCCTGGCGCTCACTGCAGAGGGCAGTTCTTCTGTTAATGGGCCTCATGTGAGATGTTGCGTACACCTTAGGAATTGTGAACAAATGGAACTGCTCTTCTGGGAGCCTGATTGCTCATGACAGTTATGTTTGCTTCCTTTAGGCCATTCACAGTATAAGCAGGAGGAGAGAGCTTGGACTCTTCAGGTCTCATCAAATTCTTTGTTGATGCAGAACCTGGTACACCTTGCATTTCATTTATATTTTCCCTGTGCTGATGCATTTCAAACATTTTAGGTGCCCCTGAGATCAAACAGCTAATGTGGCTTAATGTACATCTAAATTAAAATGCACCACCTCAGCAGTACTTGTATAGAAATTTGAGCATTGAAATGATCAATTGAAGTGGCTTCTAAGATGAAAATATTGGTGTGTAAAAATTCACCATCTGCACCGCAGTCCTGTGGCAGGATAACTGAGTGACTCACAAACTCTTTCAGTGCCACTACATGGTGTGATCCAATGCTAATGTGAAGCCCTAAACTGCCCTAGACCTCAGAGTTGAGTTCTTAGCCAAGGTCTAGTTCCTTAGGGCTGAAAAGACAGCTTTGTTATGCTGCAGCACCATTCCCTCCAGTATCTAACCAGACAGTGTCCTTTTCACCTTAAAATGGAGCCTAGAGCAAGCTGGGTGCAAATCCATCCACCTCCACAGGTACAGGTTAAATTTCTGCTCTTTCAATCTGAATCAGAAGGACAAGTAGGAGAAAGAATGTGGACTCAAGACTGAGATTTATTTTCCTCTTCCAAGTGAATACCAACTAATTTTAAAGCAAGCAGTGTATGCTAATGGAATTAAATCTTTTTACTTTTCATCTCTGCTCCACTCCCTTTGATGAGATATTCTGTCACAAATTTATAAACATGAATTAAGCACACCACATTATTCAAGATAAAGATATATTAGTTATTCTGATACTGAAAGCCTGGATATCATGTCTAGAGTTACATGTCTCTGTGAACTGTAGGGGTGCAAACTCCATTTCTTTTCTATCCTCACAATATTTCTGGCAGTAAGCAGCCTCTACTGACTATTGAAGATAACTGTGGAATAAGATGCTGTTTAGTGTCCCTTAGGGTGCCAGGCCACATAAAGTTATCTCATTAAAACTGCGTTATGATACACACGACTGAGTGTGAAAGGATTGCAGATTCACAAGGAACTTACAGTGTTATTTCCTTGACTTAAACATTTTACCATGCAATCTTAATACTCTTTGCTTGATGTTGTGGGGTTTTTTTTTTTGGAGAGGGAGTATTATTTAATTTATCAACATAGATTTTGGCCAATTATTTCTTGAAAGGATAGGTTTCAAAGTGGTAGTTCTGCAGAAGTTTCCAATACCATTCAACCATTTGTATTATTCAATGTGTTGGTGACAGGCTGACATATTTTTTAAGACTGTTTCTGCCATTTCTTTGATTTTCTTGTTAGAGTTAGACACGCTTTTCTGTTTCTTTTATTCTTTTCTTTTTGGACCGTTTAATCCTGAATCAGCAACTACAGGAAGTGTCTGTTTTAGCTTCTTTTCATCTGCTGCAGCTGAGGCAATATATCTCACAAATTCAATCCCTCCTGTCATATCTATAGTAAAATCTATCCTCCTTGGGCTTCTAGTGAGCCTTGTGGCTTGTGGTTTCTGTTTCTTACTTTCTGATCACTGGCTCCATAGAGATTCCTCCTTCTAGTCACCTGGAGTCTCAGCCTGCAAGGTGTGGTACACACTGGCCCTCACCCAGCAAAGCTATCGAGCATGTGTCCAGTGCTGCTGAAGTTAGTAAGCCCTCCATGTGTGCTTAAACACATGCTTAAACACTTTACAGAAAGGGAGTAATCTCAGTACTTGGCAAAACTGAGTTTCAGAGTTTCATCCTTTTCTTGCCTAATTCGCTATTCACTTGCCCTAGCCCTGCTCCAGCTGCCTTCTTGCCTTCTGCCATCTCCTTTCTGATTACCCATCGTAATTTTCTGCCTTGCCTCCTTTCCTGATGCCTTTGCATTGCCCACTAACAGTGTTAGCCTGTGCTAATGGTCAGTGGTCATGGACCTGTCCCTTTTTGTGCTGCTAGCTTGGTGAGTTTGGCAGCATCCAGCCTTTTCTGGGCTCCAAGGCTGTGCAAAAGTTAATAGACTTAAATTCACGGCAAGTGAAGACATTTGCAGAGTTTGATTCTGTGGGTAAATTTTGAACTCGTGAACTTCAAGTGAGCTGAAAATTTATTCAGAACACGTTCTCCCATCTCTAGCACAGACTGCATTTAATGTTATACACATCTGTTATTATTACAAACAAAAAGTCGCTGTTTTTAGTCTGGTGCCAAATGAGGCACAAAAAAACAACAGCTGTTGCTATTGCACAACCAAACAACCCCCTTCCCCCCCACAATTAGTCTTGCCTTAAAAAAAATACCAAATGAAAACCTTAGACATAAAATTGAAAACCTCATAAAAAGGAAGAAAAATCCCAGAAAATAAATAGACTCAAATGTGGTCTGCTTATAAATATTCATAGGGAAAAATGGGATCACATCACTTAGCCCACTCCCAAGGGAACCCTCAATGGTAACGAACTCTTGCAGCACATGTTAGCAATAATGGGTTTCCTTATTCTACAAGACAAAAACAGAATCTCGGGCCAACATGGTGGCTCAAGTAACCAGCCTCAGCAGGCTGCCTTGGAGATTCCAGTTTCACTTGAATTCTTGCCACTTCCAGCTCTGCTGATGGTTTAAACTCCTTTATTGAAATGGAGAGGTAAGGCTGTGCAGTGCAATGTGTGGCATTCATCTGCACATCTTCCATTCCTACAAATAAATGTGACCAAGCTCCCTGTTTCTGTGCAGTTTTAACAGTTCCTCCTCTAAGAGGTTTTGTGCTTGGTGAGCCTCCCTGTTGCAGCTTAGTCCTCAGCTATTCTCTTTGCTCTAGGGCTTGGTGGTCACGCAAACATCTAAGCATTGCCCACACTGCCAGTGAAACTCTGATCCAGCTGTTTTCTCAAGGCCAGGTGTTCCTGAAGTCTGTTCACAGGCAGTTGCACATTCAAAGACAAGCTTACATTAACTTTCATGCCCTTCAGATGATGAACCCAAGCGCACTGGTCACCAGGCTCTCATTCATTCCATCTGGGTGCATCAAGCATGAGCAGGATGGAGCGTGCTCTGCTCCAGTCTGCTGGAACAAACTCGAGCTCATTTCTTCCCTATGCCCATTGTCAAAGCTTGTCAGTGCTGGAGGCAGAGAGCGAGGCAACAGCAATAGGACTTTCTGCCTGTGCCACTTCCCCACCATCTGCGTAGGCCTGCCACCTATTTCTTGTCTGTTTCACAAGCGTTTCTGCTCTGTTGAGTGGGCGGAAGCGCACACCTCTGCATACTCGCTCTTGCTGGCTGTTCCTTGCTTACCTGCTTGGTGGGGAACAGGATCAAAGGTCCCACAAAGGGGACTTTCTCTGTGTTCAGCTATTGTTGGAGCAAAGGGTCAGCGCTGGGAAGAAGCGCAGCTCCATCTGCCTCTTCCATCCCCGGATGGGAATGCGGGTGAGCTCCAGTATCACCATAAGGTCTGTTATAACCCATGCCAGTTTTTTTCTGGGAAAAACATATCGTTCAGTCTGACATTTTCCAGGCTTATCCTCTAGCTTGACAGTTAGCTTTTGGGAGTTAAAGCAAAGTCAGATAGAACATCTTTTAATTCCATGAAGACTGACAAGGAGCATGAATGTACGTACGCAGAAGCATGCCTCCTGCTTCGAGCCAGCCTTGTGTAAGACACAACCATAAATAAAATTGACCTGGGCAAAGCAGTAAATAAAGACTCAAACCTTTTGTCCACATTACTATGACTAGACCAAATCCTTTGCTTTTAGAGATTGCACATTCTTGGATGCATGCCCGTTTACTTCACTGGGGAGGCTGGTCCATGACTCGTAATATGATTTGATGAGAGATACCGTTAAGATTTAGCCATAGAAGAAGTCTGGCCAAACTAGATCTCTGCCAATGCCTCCTTCCTTCTTTTATTTTTGTAGGCAAAATGAATGATTTGGGGTGGGGGTGGAAAAGATTGCCTCTGTGTGGCGACTGAAAGGGTGTGCATGGGAAATGTATGTATTTTGGGAGGTGAGAGAAGAGGTAGCAATCTTGTTAACCCAGTGACTAGTGTGCTTTAGATACCTGTGAATACATGAGTCCAAAATTCTCTCACACTGTCTTTAAAGAGAAAAGTGGTAACAGAGAAGCCTTTTAGTATTTCATTTCTTATAAGACTGCCAGGAAGCTCTTTGAATAGTTCTGTCTGTTTTTAGCACCTGATATTTGAAGCTGTAACCAGGGCATTGAGTTCAAATACAACTTGAACTGTTTTCAAAGGCTTATCCAGCCTTACAACATAACACAGTCGTTGCTCCAAAAAACTCTTTCATTAAATCAGCCTGTCTTTCTCCCAATTAGGGTAAAATCCTGAACAGAAAAGGATGCTGTCCTATTTGCACTGAAAGTAAGTTCTTTCTTCACATTCTTTACATTCTTTTTTATTCTTCCAGAGAAAATAAATATAGTTGAAGTATATTTGCTTTTTTGTCCTTTTATTTAGAGGTGACTAAAGGGCAGGTGATTATTGCTGCCCACAGGTTTTGCCTCCTAGAAATCTGTAAATTTACTTAATTTTTATTTTATTTTATTTTGTTTTGTTTTATGTTATTCTTTCCCAAATAACACTACTTTTTTCACATCTGAAGTGCTGCTTTTTGAAGGCTATATTTGGCCTGTGAAATCTGTAGGCCATAAAATAAGCAAATGAATAGAGTTGTAACTTTTAGGATGAGGTACCTTTTATACCTATAAAAACCTGCCCAATTATGTGTGTATATATAATCCAACACCTTTGCAATTGATTTGTGAGACTTAAAAAAGAGGTGTGCAGAAATCTGAGACGTGGTCTGGGGCAGCAGTGGAAAGTACAATAGAAAGCTCTCCTGTCTGGATGCTGTTTGGCTGAACCATCACCTTTTTTGTCCTTTTACTCTTCACTTCAGGAATGATCATCTTATGATATCACTTGTGATCTCTCCTAATCAACAAAGCACTTACCCAAATACTTACCTTTAAACTTGTCCTATTAAAGTCAACAGGGAGACCTGTCTTCATGGAAAAGGATACAATTACATGTTTCCTTCAGGATATGTTTAAGTATTTTACCAAATAGGGACAAACTGCTAAAATGGAGTTTTATGATTTATAGGAAGGCTTCTGAAAGAGGATTGGGGTTTTAAGGAGAGTGTTTCCTATTCTTTTGTCTGAAATCAAATTGGTTTTGCTGATCATCAGCTCGTTTCTGGGTGATCTTGGATTGCACAAATTTCGTATGCTAAATACCTGCTTTTCTACTTTGCAGGTCAATTATTTTGAAACATGTAACTTATGATAAAATAAATCTGGTTTGCAAGTCTTCAGTGTCAAAATGAAATTAAATACAAGGGGTAACTTCAGAAACACTTGAAATAATACTGAGCAGAGGGAGAAATAAAAGAGGATTCAGCTGATCAGCTATTATTTTCATGTTAGCTCAGTTTCAAGGGAGAAGAAATTTGCATAGACTTCATGTTGTTGTTAGTGTAATGAGTGTATCGATCTCTTTATTGCCTTATTTCTCATTTAACCTTTACCATGTGTTCTTTTATAACATGAGAGAGGGAGGAAAATAATGGGGCCAGCCATTACCTCAAAGCACTGGAGACCCTGTAAAGGGTTAAAAAGAAGACAGTACAATGACACCTTCAGAAAAATAATGACTTGTGATAATTGTTTCATGGGCGAAGGAGGCAAAAAGTAGATTGCTTCAAAGTAAAAATAACTCCTTTAGGAACCGAGTTACCTGAAAAGTCGGAACTTCTTGATGATATAAGAAGGGAATGGTTATGACTATGAGACGTGAAATTAAGGACAGACCACTGTTGCTTGTCTTCCTGCCATGTAGATCTCTAAAAAGCCTGTTCTGCAGTTTCTGTTGCACGTGAAACAGAGGAGTCCTTTTTTAGGAGAGATGTCTCACTATGGATTCATTTAGTATTTGAAAGAGAGCTGATGCTGAACTGATTCTAATTTTTTCTGACTAAAAGGCTGTTCCTAGCTTTTATCAGGTAATGTAATCAAAGAGTTTAAATATCCACTGTCATAGGATGAGGGTGACTACCTCTAGCTGCTGTGACATTGGTATTTTAGCAGTTGCCATTTGCAAGGAACTTATTCCACCTTTGTACCAGAAGTGCTGTAAATCTCACAGAATCACAGAATCTCAGGGGCTGGGAGGGACCTCAAAAGATCATCCAGTCCAACCCCACTGCCAGAGCAGGAACTTGTCCAGGTTGGTTTTGAATGTCTCCAGAGAAGGAGACTCCACAAACCATCTTGACAGCCTGTGCCAGTGCTCCCTCACCCTCACTGTAAAGAACTTTTTCCTTGTATTTCTTTGGAACCTCTTATGTTCCAGCTTGTACCCATTGCCCCTTGTCCTAAGAGGCATAAGAATTTCAGTGATGACCACTATCTCAGATAGTAATTAGAAACTAATTCAGATGGTTTCTGATAAGATATGCATTCACAGCCCTTTCCCTCATGCACCCATTCATGTTGATCCTTGTTCCACACATTAAGACAGCAGACATTTCTGGCGGTCCAGCAGATATTAATTTTCCAAAGTAAAAACAACATAGGAGGTACAAGAACATACTGTACACAGGAGAGCTTTGAGTACAGTTTAAATGTAGCCAATTTCTACGAAGTGGGTCAAAAACAGTCAGGTTGTTAAAGGATATACTTTAAACTGAAAAGAAAAATAATAATCAAAGGATTATTTTCAAAGTAGTTTGTTGCAGAGAGAAAAAGTACCTTGTCTCCTAAAGGGCTGGAGAGTCTCTTTTGTCTACTGTTGCTGAAGTTAACTATGGTTAGTTTTGGCATGTTGCTGTTTAAGCTCCATGGCTGGCGTACAGTTATCACTAATTAAACACAGTGGTCATACCAGTGGAAAATTCAACAGTTTAGTTTATGCTGCTGTAAAAATGTAATGAAATGTACTCTTTTGGGCTTGATTTAGAAAAATCACCACTGACGTCAATTCCATAAATTAGTAATCCTATGTTAGACCAAGGTCATTCTCATATTAAAAAAAGAAAACACTAAACCTGAGTTCAAATAACATTAACAGACTGCTCCCAACTCCAGACAAAGATGGGAATTTGCAGTGGAGGTTGAATCTTTGTTCTTGACAAAGAAGAATTGATAGGCCTTGCTGAAATTACAGTGTGCAGTATGAAAGCTTCCCACTGCAATCATGTAGATATGTTTTAATCACAATCAGTAATCCTAACACAGTCTTACTCAAGTCATTGTGAGGCTTTGGGAGTGAAGATTTTTCAAAGTGTGCTGCAGTCATTTAGGTCTAGCAAGTACACATGATGAATTTTTCAGTAAAGGCATCTTTTGGGGCAGGAGATTTCATTCTTCACAAATCATTCTGCAGCTTTTTTAATTGACAAAATGATTGATGGAGCTAAACCAAACTCAAGGGCGTTTGGACCCAGCCTTAGGAGTTAAAGGTTGGTATTTTCCCCTGGTTCTGCATCCTTTTTATGGATTTTTATAGAAATGCTGAAAAAAAGTACTGACTCTTCAAAGGGAAATAAAAAAAAAGAATAAAAAAGGTGGGAGTATGCATTGTAGGTACCTGTGAGAGCAGGGAGTGGGACTGAAGGACAACGTAGGGTCCTGCTGGTCCCATTTCTTGTGTTACTTCCTTGCCATGGAGAAATACATCAACAAAAAGACTGTAATTGTTTATTCATACTGGAATGCTGTTCGTGATTTACATCCTCAGCTGTTTTAGCCATGATGGTCTACGGTATAAATATGTATTTGGACAAATTGGAATAGCTATTTTATTTATGAAATAGACCATAAAGGCTCCTGTGGAGTTTTTGACACCACACCTTGTAATGTGTATTATATCAAGCTGCACTATGCAGCAGTTATGAGGAAAAGTACTCTATGGCTATGCATTTTTTTACAGAAAGCCTAATGAAATTCTATTATGCATGGTCTGTAGCTAGTTTTCAAAAGTTAATAATGTGTTCTGTTTGATTTAGGGCTTAATTCAGCATATGGGCTAATTGCATTCAAAGTTTCATTTTATTTTTAAAAGTCTGAGATCTTTTGAATTATAGATGTGCAACCAGAACACCCTTAACTGGTAAACTTGTATTTTTTCCTCCCCTTCCTTTACTTAGAAAGTGTCCAAACCAATTTTAGTTATAATATAAAGTATATTTTTCTTGGCCAATCTTAACTAGCTACAAAACCAGGAGAGTGTGACCAGACATCTGGACATCTTGGACTTCAATTGACTGCTCTGATCTCCTGAAAAAATAAAACAGGCTATTCCATGAGCACCAGAGCTAACAGAGCCTGGTTTCCTATGGATTTGTGTCCCATTTCCTTTATATCCCAACAAATAATAAACCCAGCTAGAGACAATATATCCTGTGGCTGCTCTGGAGCTACAAAGTGTGCTAATTGCCCAGCCAATACGCTCATGCTCTCTGGCTGGTCAGGATGTGTGTGCTGGCTGTCTGTCTGGCCTCTACCAAGCAGTACATATATCTTGCCTTTCTAGAAATACTGTCTGAAGAGTGGGAGTAGGGGCATTGGGTGGAAGGCAGACAGGTAGTTTTTGGCAACTACTTATTTCAATAACTGGTTCTTACCTTTACTCAACATACTACTTAATTGAAATGAGTTATCTTTCAGACTTTTATGTCTCCATATTGATCAAACAGAGATTTTTTTTCTTTTCCTCTCATGTTAAAACTCAGAGAATGAGAAAATGTTCTTCTTGCTGTTGTTTTTTCAGCTTCATTTTTTGTAGAGATAAGTGTGTTTTCAAAAATGATGCTTCTTGCCCATGTTCACCTTCCCCATTTCTAATGAAAGTCACTGTTTCATTTGAACTGGGCACGTGATTTGTAAATGCAAGGAAAGCGTGCCAAGAGTTCTCTAGTATTCCCTTTAGCACCTAAATACTATTATCAGCTTGCAAGTAAGCTGTAGAGCCTTAGGTGGGAGCTAAGCAAGCTGCATGAATCACACATGTAGTTTAAGCTTGTCAGATGTAAAAGCATGAAGCTTAAAAAACAAAAGTGAAAACTACCAAGCTCCCAGAAGCTTTTGTGAAAGCCTAGATGTTTTGACCACTGTGTAAATGCAGTATTTCCAAAAGAGGTTTAGAGGTGTTTGCAGACAGCTCTCGATAATGTTTCATTAGAGTTGAATGCCTAAAGCGCTTTAAAATCACTGTCTCCTGAACATAGCTCTGGGGCCTTCCTTTTAAAAATCTTGAGTTTTTCAGGCACAGAAAGAGAATGGGTCTATTTGCCTTCATGTGCATGTGTTAGATGAGCAAAATAAGACATCAAAGGTCATGAATCCCAGGTTCAAAACAAGCTAGAGGCAGTGATTCTTCATTGTCTTTGCCCAAGGATATTGCAGATGCTAAAACCATCTTTGGGTTCAAGGGGAAACCAGGAAAATTGATAGAAAAGAAGTCTATCAAAGGTTACTAAATAAAAAGAAACCGTGTCTTGCTTAGAAAGTCCCTAAGACAAAAGTAGTTGGAGGCTGGCAGAGTCTTAGGGGAAAGAATCATGTGTTATCGCCCTTTTCTATCTCTTCCCTTAGACAGCTGATAGAAACAAGGAATATCTGCAATAGACTGGGAATGATCTACTGTAGGGAAAAAAAGAAGGATCTTCACCAATGACCCTATGCCATGTTAGCACAAGCTAGCAAAATCCATACTCCAGCACTTGGGAACATAGCTTTGGGCATGCAGCAACACCTCTCCATCCATTATGTCCGAATAGAGGAGCAAGTCACACATGATCCTAACTAGAGAACGTGTGCTTCCAATAGATTTCAAAACCAGCCAAGCAGAAAGACTGGTTTGTTTCAGAAGGGGGAAAAAAAAGCAGCAAACCATAAATCACGATGGGATTGAAACTCTCCCAAAAGGAAATAAACAACAACCCAAAACCTAAAAATGGCAGAAACTCTTTTCAAGTTGCCTGTCTTTTGCAGTCTTGTTACACCCGGTATTTAAGGTTTATTTCTAGGCCAGCCAGCTCTCCTTCCTGGCAGTGCCTGAGTTATCACACAGGGTCTTGCAGGGTGTGGATTTATTATTTTTTTTAAAACCTCACAATTTTAGCAAACCTTTCAAGAATGTTTTACACAGTGATATCAGCAAATCAATTATTTGGGCTGTTTTTAGGTAGATTTTCCCTCCCCCATTTCCTCAGTTATTAAAGAAAACAGTGAAATTTGGATCAGACATTCAGCTATCCAGTCCAAAATACATTCTTTTTTATTTTAACTGCACTGCATCAAGTTGACATATGACGTGACACGATGTAACATAACATAAAACAACACTACTCTGCATAACACATTAGAAATTAAAAAGAAATATTTCCTTTGGATCCCATTGGCACTATCAATTTTACTTGCACATCTCTAGATTATGTTTGTTCCTCTCGTGTCTTGCCTCTTAGCCCCTTGCTTAGATAAAGAACCAGCCTCACCTTCCCGATATGTTAGTTAATAACATGTGTAGCATGTCCATGTTCTTAGCCTCTAGAAACCAGACAAAACCTAGTTGTCTTCTCTGAAGTCTTCACTGATGTTTGGGTTGATTTTTTTTTACAGTTACTGTTGGTAGTTTCCTTGTTGTCAGAAAAGTTGTCAATATGTTTATAGAAAAAGCTTAAAAAATGAAATAGAATCTGAGCAGATAATAAAATCCATCTTAATGTTCAACATGCGGGTAATGAAAGGAGTATACAGGGAAATCAGAAACACGTTAGTATGACTTAGCAACTGTAAATCAGATGGTCTCCATATAAAACGTATAGCTTTTTTTTCCCTTTGGTAAAAATTATGTTGGTTTCTGCCAGTTTATGGAGAATCAATTAATCTTCTTGTGGACTTTGGAAAACAGTTATTAACACTCTTATTGGTGTCAATGAGGGAAATGAGACACACAGAAGTGCCTGTTTTAAAAAGCACTCTTACCTAAATGTTTTGGTTTTCAGACTCTACTTAAAGTCCATCAGGCCTGATTTCCAAAGGTGTTCATCAAGTGTGGTTCATTTTGACTTCTTATGGAGCTGTCAACATGATGTCTTGATAAATCAAAACTTGTGGTCAGTCCCTAGTTGCCAGGCATAGAAAAGAGGCGTAATAATGACACCAAAACTAGTTACTGGCTCAGCTAAAGCAGACATGTGACAAGTTAGGAGCAAAGTACGAACCTCCCAGGTACCAGCTATGTGATGGCACTGCACCATGTGGTGAGAGAGACAGGCTAGGCTTTGGGAAGACTTCACTTGCAGTAAGGATAGCTAAGCACTGCAATAGGTTGCTGGGGGTGGCTGTGGAACTGCTGTTACTGCTGCTCCTTAAGAGCAGGTTAGATAAACGTCTGTCAGGAATAACATAGGTACACGTAATTCTGCATTACAGCTGGAGACGGAAAAGGTAACGTCTCCTGGGGTCTCCTGCAGCCCTGTTCTTTGTGTCTCTGTGTAGGTGTCCATGAATGCTGTTTAACTGCAGCTAGTCAAACACCAAAAACATTTTAGCTGCTTCTCTGCCTAGGCTGAAAGGTGTATTGCATAATCAGACCTGCATTCTACTCCACTGGAGGAATTGCCTGCCTCTCCTCCATAACATACATGTCTCCTTTTTTTGTAGGTTTGAATTTGCCTTTTTTAGCTGCCTTTTCAGGCAAGCCATTGTTACTTGGATGATTTTTTTTTTTTCTTTCAATGAATAAATTGTATTTCTTGTCACTCTCCCTTCCTTTGATTTTTTTTTCCTTTTTTCTTTGATTGGTGCTGTTCACAGCTCTTTGATTATTGAGTCAAATTTGTTTACTGCACCAAGCCCTCCCCTTAAAACAGGCATCGTCTTTCAAAAGCAACCTCAGCCCTTGGGTATCCAGCTGGCAGTAGCAGTGTGCATTTCTCTGCCTTGAGACTCCCTCTTCCAGGAATGGCAGCAATGAAATGTGGTTAGGACCTATTGTTATACCAGAAGGCTGCAATGCAAATAAATTTGCTGCTCTCTTTGATTGCGAGGCAGTTCAATCAATTGCTGGGTAACTGCAGGGTAACTCAGCATCATTGACACGAGTGTGGAAACACTCTGCCTTTGAGATGCAGCTTTTCCAACTAGCATACAGCTGCAAGCATCACTAAGAAGTCTCCCTCCATTTGTAACATGTTGTGCATCAACATGTATGATAGCTTAAAAATTGCAGTTCTACAAAGAATTTTGGACACCCTCCCCCCAGTATACCTAGTTTATGAACATGCAATGTTTAGAAGTATGTCTGTGTAAAATACGGACAGAACCAGGTCCTGATAAAGTGGTTTGATGGCTTTTAATTGCAGGGGACTACCCCTACCTGACTGAGGACATTAAAATTAGCCTCAAATATATACTCATAATGTTTTGAATTCTGCTTCTTTTAGTGGGTTAGGTTTTGCTCCCACAATGCAACTTAAGAGTGGGAGCTCACCCCAGGGGAATTTAACTGTCTGAGAAGAATACCCTGTAGTTTTGAATACTTGTTTACGCTTCCAAAACTGGCAGCAGAGAGACAGGCACCTCCAGAGAGTAATTCCCCACGTATTGAAAGAGATGTCTAAAACTGCTGAGGTGAAACACTTTCTAGTCATGTCTATTCCTCTCTGTCAGTGAGAGAGAGACTGGATGAATTTCGTGTTTAGAAAGCTGAAGCTAGGTCTGAAGGCTTCCATCACACATCTGAGAGATATATGGGCTCTGCAAGCACAGAGCCCTACCGGCTCTGATACATGAGTGAGGCTTGTTTATTCTGGAAGTTGAGTTTCACAGCTGTTGTGAAGATGTAAACTGTTCAGGTGGTACATTGTGATTAAGGGACAAACATGTAGGTTGGAAGATGTGTCTTTGATTCCTAGCTACAGGTCAGCCTTCTTCTTTAGTCTAGAGAAGATGAGACTGTGGGGAGGATCTCATTAAATATCTTAATGATGGGTGTCAGGAGGTTGAGGCATCCTTTTTTTTTTTTCCTGTTGTATCTGGTGACAGGAAAATGGGTGATGGGATGAAGCTGGAACACAAAAAGTTCCATTTAAACATAAGGAAAAACTATTTCCCTATTGAGGTGAGGGAGCCCTGGCACAGGCTGCCCAGGGAGGGTGTGGAGGCTCCTTCTCTGGAGGTTTCCAAGCCAGCCTTGACATCTCCCTGTGTGATGTGATCTAGGTGAACCTGCTTTGGCAGGGGATTGGACTAGATGATCTCTAAAGGTCGCTTCCAACCCTACAATTCTGTGATTCTGTGATTCTTATGGTGCCCCAAGGTTTAACTGTTTTTTTGTTTGGTTTGGGGAATACTTTTACTAGACATAAAGCTTCTGTTGTTCAAAAACATTCCTAGTGAGTGTCAGGCGATTGCAGACAGATTAGGTGAGAGCAGCGTCCTCTAAGTTCTTATCAACTGCTTTTTTTTCAAACTTTGATTGATCCTGATATGGCACTTTTGTTTCTCACTCACCTGCAGAGCCTGGAGTTTGCACTGTATTTGGAGACCCTCACTACAACACTTTTGATGGACGGACATTTAACTTTCAGGGAACATGTCAATACGTTTTGACGAAAGACTGCTCCTCCTCTGCCTCGCCCTTTCAGGTGCTGGTAAAAAACGATGCCCGTCGGACCCGTTCTTTCTCCTGGACAAAGTCAGTGGACCTTGTGTTGGGCAGAAGCACTATCAGCCTCCAGCAGCACCTCACAGTGAAGTGGAATGGGACCCGCATCTCACTACCGTGCGAGACACCACAATTTCAGATCGATTTGGATGGTTATTTGCTGAAAGTGACAACCAAAGCAGGTAGAGCAAGTGGGTGTGTGTGTGTATCTTCTACCTGAAGAGCTTTTCGAGGGCAACATGAACAGCAGTCAGTCAAAAAGGCATGGTAGCAGTAATAAATGTAGTTATAACTACATCTAAAGAACCCAAAAAAGAGCCCAAATCCCTGCAGCCCACAATCAGGCACAGGTACAAGCTATGAGTTTGTAGTCTTTGCACAACGTTTGCTAAGCTATGCTTCATTCTGCAGGTGATGATTAACTGACTTTGTAGATGAATCTGCCATGATTTTCACTTCCAGTGGCTTAAGTAGTTTATGCAGGATCATTGATATTTATAGATAAGAATAGAGCAGAGATCAGTTCTGAAACATAACATTCCTTCTTTTTCTTCACAGTTGTAGCAACATGCATTGCAGTCTAAGCTAGCAGTTATCTCAAATCACAGTAACTGATGTCTGGAATGAGTTTAAGTTGTCAAATTATGGAAACTTTACAGTCCAGCTACAGGCCAAGGGAGCTGAGGCTCTTCAGCTTGGAGAAGAGGAGACTGAGGGGTGACCTCATTAATGTTTACAAATACATAAAGGGCAGATGTGAGGAGGATGGAGCCAGGCTGTTCTCAGTGATGGCCAATGATAGGAAAAGGGATAACGGGTATAAGCTGTAACATAAGAGGTTCCAAAGAAATACAAGGAAAATCTTCTTCAAAACCCACCTGGATGAGTTCCTGTGTGGCCTACTCTAGATGGTCTTGCTCTGGCAGGGGGATTGGACTGGATGCCCCTTCCAGCCCCCTTTCAAGGTTCCTTCCAGCCCTTGAGATTCTGTGACATGACTATGCCACAAACTGAAGGTCAGGGTCTGAAAACTGAAGTCTAATTTTCTGTTCAGTACCATCTTGTTGGGCTTGCTTTGTGCTTGAGTAAGAGTTTGTCTGTGAGGAACAGAGTCCACAGAACCAGAAGCAAAAAGAAATCAGAAACTTCAGAGATTTGGCTACTTTAGTTGTTAAAAGAGGGAAGGGAGATAGCAGACTCTTGGGTCTTTTCAGTCCCAGAAAACACATTAATTGACAAAATGCTATACCAGGGGGCTTACATTTAGTCTGATAAACTATTCTCAAACTATAGTATTGTTGCATAGATAAATACTGAGGGGAAGTTTAAAACTTTCTCATTAGCATGTGTTAGTTGCCACAGTAGTCCTTAGAGGTTTCATTTGCACAGTGAAGTACTGTTTCAGTGAGAATACTGTTTACTGTTAATTCAATTAAAGGCCATGTGAAAGCATTGAAACCAGTCTTTCTTATGGAGTGATACGGTCACAGGCGTGACGCACAGTCACACTCATTATCTAGCATCATTTTTTTTTTCAAGGGGGACACTAGCACCCACTGTTGAGCTGAGAATTTAGACACCTGTTATATAGCCCCTGGAAATATAAGTCTGCATAATGTGGATCCCAGCTCTGGGCTCATTCCTCAAAGTGGCAATGCAGATTTTTGTGGCTGTCTGTAAAACGCACACAAGTTGACCATTATTCACAACTTCTAATTAAAAGCATCTTGAGGGTTTCTCTTTGCAGCCAGCTGAATGCTCTGAATTCTGGCGATGTGGATTTCATTAGCCAACCACAGGCCAAGCAAAGGTTTTCAATTGAAGATGAATGACAGCTAATCCTGCTGCTATTCTGTTTGTCTCTAGTGCAAGCCTAATAAATGACTGCACACATCCTTGTCCATGTGTTGGCAGAGGGAGTGCAAACATGGCATATGACAGCATACCAAACAGTGTGTAATCACTGCAAATTATAGCCATAATAATTTCTCCCCTTAACAGAGCAGGATCAGGTTTCTCTCACTGAATGCAGCACAATGGGCCAAGTTCTCCCTGCCTTAGCACGTAAGGCCTGGAAAGAGGCAGAACTGCATGGCTCCATTTTGCTGGGAGAGGACAAGCAGCAGAAAGGCTGTAGAGAGGAGGAATGTGCTGAGTAGGACTTGTTTAAAGACAAGGCTTTTGCCCCTCAGGAAATTCCAAGTGCCAGGGGGGAAAAAAAAAGGAGAATTTTCTCTGTTTCAGAATTAAAATGCATTTAAAAAAATAACCCCTTACTTTTCCAGCGTAGAGTGAAAAAAGAGGGGGAAGGAGGAAGTAGTGAAAAACAAGTAAAACCACTGTGCTAGAAGCAGAATTCAAAGTAAAATTGGGCTGAGAAGTACAAAGTCTGGTGCTTACAGCTCAGCCAGCATTCCCACAGCTTTTGGTTTTCCTTTTGCAGAGCTGGGAGCTGAGCCCTGGGTAAAACAGGAGCCCAAAACTTCAGGAAACCTTGTGGTCCCTGGCTACAGGGCAATCTGTATGGCAGGGCTGTCCTGAAGTTGCATGCCCTGAGAGAGCAGGCTTCCAGGCAGCCCACCAGGCAAGCTGGCAGGAAAACAGCTTGGAGTCTTGCCTGTGCTATGTTGGACGTTCATTGAATATAACATATCTCCCTGAAGTATTTCAGTTCTGATGAATTGGCATTTCCCAGTGAAAACCTGTTTTGTTGCTAAATTCCTCACCAGCTGTAGCCCTGAATGCCATACAGAAGCAATTCTGGCACCTTACACTTGCAGGTACCTTGTCATGGGTGTCATTGGGGTGGTGTGGAGTCCTTGTCTAAATTTTGTGTGTTAAAAAGATGAGAGAGCAGAGGGTCACAAGGCTGGTGTTACTAATCTGTCCCTCTGGTTCGGGGGCATTTTTTTGTTGTTGTTTCTGTGCCGATCTTTTGTACAAAGTTGCTTTGCTGAGAGTTTCTGTACCACTTTGGCACTAAATCTTTAAGATTGGTCTGCCAGTTCTTGAGGATGCCTTTACCAATTAAAAATCATGCAGAACAATTGATGGGAGTTCCCAGCATGGGAAACTCAGTGTATGATGTCCATAAATCCAGAAGGATTCTTTTTTAAACCTAATAGAGTACATAGTGTGCCAAGTTAAGAAATCAAGTAGCGAGTTGGTTAAGCATCCTTCAAAGAAAGGGGAAAATTGGAAAACCCTAAAAAGGAACTCAGAGAATATTCCTTTTCTGCACATTATCCCAGATAGGACAATGGCTGCATCCTTTGGCTTCACATCTCCCGCCTTCTGGTCCTTGTCTAAGTAAATGGGAAAGTCATCTATTTTCAGGGGTAAGGAAAGCAGAGGGGGATATAGGCACCAAGAAACTCTTCCAAACAATTTCTATCTGCCAAGGCGATCATTTCAAACACTGCTCCATAGCATAATCCTGTCTGTCACAGCTCTTGTTGGTTTACAGAACCCAACTGAATGTTGTGCTCATGAACAAACACAAAGGCACACACTGCACAGTTGAATCAGGCCTCAGCAAAATCATCCTTCACGTAGGAGTAAATACGCTTCCTTGTTACCCCAAAAGGGAATAAGCTCTGTTATGGACAGAAACCTTTAGACTGTTCTTCAAAGCTAGAACCTACCCTTCCATCTGAGCAATTATAGCAGAATATGATGTAATTAAACAATACCTACCTAGAGGAAAGTACATCCTTTTGAGGTAGTTAAACTATTAGTCTCTTGAATCAAAATCAGTAATCAAAGCAGGAGTCTCTAGATTTTAAAATGCACATTTTGATATGCTGAGTTGAAAAGTCATACTTTAATGTCATTCTTGTTTGCATATCTGGAGTTCTGAACTCTCACAGAGAACACACAAATATTCAGGGTAATTTCAGAGTTAACCTTTCATAATGAATGTAAGTGGTTTCACTGAAAGTCAGTAAGTCTTGACTTGAGAAAAAAAGTTGTAAAAGGAAAATTAAGATAGAATCATTAGCCAGGCTTTTATGGCTCGGCTTAAAGTCAGCAGCTTCTAAGGGGGCTTATTTGGGGAAGAAGTTGAACATGACCTTAAAAACTGGAGATATTTTCTGAGAGATCTGTCTGAGAATTCTTCAGGCTTTGAGAAAGTTTATATGATTCTCAAGTGTGAAGAAATCTTAGTTTATAAGTTAATGGCAAGGTTTTTCTAAATGCCAGCACAGCAGTATTAGTCTGGTGTCTGCAAATCAAGCTGTGTTTTGTTTTGTTCAGCGTTGTCAGAAGCAAAGACAGCTGGATTTTTAATCTGTCCAGCAATGATAATGTATGAAGCAGCTTAAAAGGCAGCTTTCCCCCTTGCCACTGTGCTGGCCTAGTTAACAACTGTAGTCTTGCACAATTTCTCACTTGTGTGGGTGTAAAGTGCCTTTGGAGAAAGACTTAGTGGCCCTATCCATGTGCTGGGTTTATTAGATAATTTGAAACTGCTTTCAGGAATAGTCAGATGAGGAGATATTTGTGCCATCATTGCTAACGTATACTGAGAGGAAAACATGATGCAATCAACTGTAGTGGCTGGTGATGCAGCATTATCTGCACAACCTTGCTGGGTAAATCATCCCCCAGGCTTCTGGTGGCACGGTGAGCACCAGGACAGTGTGCTCTGAGGGCAAAGCACCCCTTCTATAGCCAAAACTGCTATTTGATTGAGCCTCACCCATTTTCTCTGGGGGTTTCTCTGGCAAGGGTAGGAATTGTCATAGGAGACAATGGGATATGTTGCTGAAGGAAGGATTCCAGCTTTGAACTGAGTCACTGGTATGTTAATTACTTACATGAGGATAGGGCAGGATTTGGATCACATAGTGACAAGCACTGATTTACAAGAGGAAAGGGTGGTGCTAAGCCAGCCCACACAGCAAATGTAGAAAGCTGGAGTGAAGCCCTGGTCCTGCACCACAGAGTGATGCTGTTTATCTTGGCCAGGCAGGGAGAAAAGGGTAAAATCTGGATTATCCAGTTTAAAAGCAGGTTCCTCTGTTTGTCCTAAACTAACCGCTGCACACAGGTACTTTATAGGAATAAATTAACTTCAGCAAAATGATTTATGATCTTCAGATGTGGAGTTACTGTGGAGATGCAAAGGAGTAACGTTCATCAGACACTGGAAATAATTAAAAGAAAGGTCATTTTTGGGTAGAAGTTAAGCAGCAGCTGTTCTTGGTGACATTTCTTAGTCCATATAATACCAAAATTGCTTTCCCTTATGAGATACATGTTTACTCCTCAAAGGATGGAATTCATTTAGTTTACAATCACCCAGGTAAAAGCTACAAGTTTAGTCTTCACCTGACCTCTGGACTGTCTAGAATATCATTGGAACCAGAGAGGCACTCAGAAGGTAGTTTGTTCCCTCTGCATTAGACGCATACGTTGTGACCTACAGCTGCCTATTTCTCTCCATCAAAGACAAGGACTAGACAGCTGATTTAAACTAGACACCTAGCTTTCAGGCAGGTAAAATGGATTTCACCCACAGAAAGCAATTTTGACTTTGATGTACTGGAAGTGCAAAACCTTACTGTAAAGTAGCACTTACATCCCAGGCACTAGGTGAAAGTTAGATGTTTACTGTCATTCCTCAGGATTGCTGGCTTACAAAGACAACTTGAACAGGTTGGCAATTAACACCTTTGGAATGAACAGGATGAATTCAGTTCAAAATACCTTCTTACAACAACGCTTTACCCTTCTAACATGTCTTGTGGTCATCTTTTAAATTCTACCCACACAAAAGAAGTTATTTGTGTTGGAGTAGTTGTATTCACACAAATGAGTGATCAGTGTCAGCTTTGGAGGCAAGAGAGGAATGTTTTCCATAAGGTGCTCACTGGTGGAGTCCTCTGGGCCATAGGCACCTTGGTGTGCCCATGACCTGTGCCGTGGCTTGCAATGGCTGAAATTCTGGGCCTCCTGTGAAATCAGCAAGAAAAGTGCCTTGGCAAATTCAATTTGCAGGATTTTGCAAGAGTCCTATTTTGATGTAGAGAGTAGTTCTGTCTTGTTTCTCAGCTTTTTAGCAGAGCCCCATTCATTAGCAAAAAGGAACAAAAATAAACAGAGGCAGGCATGAGTATATTGTGATTGATGGTGATTTAAGAGACACTACACTCGCCAGAGGCACTTACTGGGAGGTACATAGAAATCTAACAATTATTATCAGAAAGAAGCCAATGGCTTTATTTAGGTTTCCATGAACACTGTTTCACAAACATAAAACATGGTTTGCTATTCTCAATTTCTTCTCTTTTTTTTGTGTGTGTGTTTGTCTCACCTCTTCATTAGGCTTGGAAATCTCATGGGATGGAGACAGTTTTGTGGAAGTCATGGCCGCTCCGCATCTGAAGGGCAAACTCTGTGGTTTGTGTGGCAACTACAACGGGCACAAGCGCGATGATCTGATCGGGGGGGATGGGAACTTTAAGTTTGACGTGGATGACTTTGCCGAATCCTGGCGTGTGGAGTCCAATGAGTTCTGCAGCCGCCCGCAGAGGAAACCTGTGCCTGAGCTCTGTCATGGGACGGTCAGGGTGAAACTCCGAGCTCACCGGGAATGCCAGAAACTCAAATCGTGGGAGTTTCAGAGCTGTCACTCAACAGTGGATTACACCACGTTTTACCGGTAAGTGTGGCTTGCTGTTGAGGGAGATGGTAAGTTACTGTGGGAGGAGAAAAACCACACAGTTGGCTGAACTTCAGTAGTTTTTGAGCACATGCTTTGAGCTGCTTTTGTTAGGAATTAACATACAGGCTTAGAGTTACATTATGATGAGTTTGTCTGAGTCGGGAAAGATGATCCTGAGCTAATAAACAGTGAACCTGAGCTAATAAACAGTGAACAGGCAACAGTGAGAAAGGCAGGCAGGCAGGCTTCTGATCACCTAGAGAAAAACTTTTTTTGGAGATTGAGGAGAGAGAGGGAAGGGATTTCAAAACATTTTGGTGAGCTCTTTCTGATTTCCAAGTCAGCTGTAAAGTTGAGGCTGACTTTAATTGCCATTGCATAGAAGTGTGGCTTCCCAGAAGCATTTTGAAAATGGCTTTATTAAAACAGAGGTATTCAATATTACTTGTGCCTCTTGGATGGTGTAGTTTGTGGGTTGAGAGTTTGAAAGGAGTCAACAAAAAGTTCAGTGCATGCCCATCCTGCCTTGGGAGCAAAGGAAGACAGACAAAGATCTAGAAGACTTGTCTGAGGAAATTATTTAAGATTTTTTCTCTTTAAAATGCTTCCAGTCTAAACCACAGAGACACCATTTCTGTTCTTTAATTGGTATGAGTTTATTTGCCCCTCCCTTGGGAAATAAAATTCGCTTTTCTTTTGATTGCTTGACATAAAAGATAAAAGCAAGCTGAGTCACAGTTGGGTGATGGTGGATGGAGCTGCCTGATCTCTGTGCTCCCAGCGTTCCCCACTTGCACACATCTGCTGAACTATTGGACTTATTAGGAGAAGCTTTCTAAAATGACTCCATTTCCCTTATGAATTGCCTTTCCTCTTCTTTTATGAGACAGAAAGACTTTTATCTACCCCAGCAGAATACGTCTGGGACTGGGAAATGCTAGAAGATGACACAGCTTGGCTTGTATTCTTTGTGCTTCTGCATTTAGTTTGCTATAGCGTACCCCTGTACTAGGAGCCTGGCAAAGAGTGAAGATTATATTGTATGCAGTTTATAATACTTTATCTTTCCCCATGCTGGAGGCACAGCACAGAGTACTAGAGATGCTAATGTCTGCACACACACACACAAACACACAGGGTCCGTTGAATGCATTTCAGCAACATTCCCATCTCATTTCCATCGTCCTCTAAAGGTAAGTGATGACAATGCAAATGGAAAACAGGCACAGAGAGATTTGTTTCATTTTGCAGTGGATTTTTCTCCCTTTTTAAAAGTAGCTCATGATTAATTAAGTGCAATACACTTCCTGACACCACAGTGGAAAGAGATTTATATTTTGGCTAAGGCAGCCAGAAAAAAAAAGTCTCTACATACTTGCACACAAGAATTACAGTAGAGCATTGCTGTTCCTTTAAAATTATGTTCTCCATTTGTCCTGGAAAGACAATGAAGTCAAGCAAGTATTTGTTTATGTCCTTTTGTAGAAAGGTTCTTTTTTTTTCCTAAGGAAACTTCATGTTGAAACACGAAATATCTGTCAGAAGTAGCTGTTTGTTTGCTTCCATTTAGATGTTGCCAACTGTTAGAATGCTCAGCTCCCAGTAGAGGAATCAAAGATAAAATGAAATTAAAATTAAATAGTGGTATTTAGTAGAATGCTGCTTCTTGTAAGAAACTGACAAAATTGTAGCAAGTGATTTATTCAATCAATTTATTCAATTTATTCAGTATGCCCATGACCATTTTTCATAACAGGACATTCCAGCAAGAGCGTAATGATTATGGGACACCCATTCAAGAAGATTCTGAGAACCTTTCTAACATAAATCTTTGTATATATAAATATGTGTATATTTATGTGTGTATTAATGTGTTTTAATTTTTCATGATTGTTTTTCAAAGAACCCATTGCTGCTGACTTACTTTTGCAGAGAAATTAAATTACTGTTAAAAGAAATTTAAATTAACATTTACAGCTTTTACTGAGGTCTTTTAGAAAATCATATTTAATCAAACTTTTCTTATTTCAGGCTACACTTGACTAAAATTTTTCCAATTCTACTTTTCTAACTATGAGCAAGCTCCTAGCAGTAGGAGAAGGGAAGAGGCAAATGGTAGGGTTGGGTTCTTCCATTTTTTTGGGATGGATTTTTTCCCTTTGAAGTGCTACATTCTCAAGAGTTAAATTTTCTTGGTCATTCTTGCCTATACTATCAACATTGCCTCATTTTTATTATGCTGCTCTGGTAGTGACCTGCTGTTAATAAGAATTCTCAGAAATAGAAATAAACTCAGCAGGAACATTACAAATTAGGGTGTGTTTTCTCCAAATACCGAAAAAGGCAGTGAACAATGCATTACAAACATTTGTCTGACATTGTGTTACTGAGGAGATCTCTGTGAAGATGTCTCAAATTCATTTTTAAGTTTCATTCTTTTTACAGCTGTAGTTTCTCCTTTTGTTATCCATCCAAAAAACATACAGAGCAAGATTGTCATGATCGTTAGGTGAAAGGGATATGGCTAATGTTTTAAGTAGTAGGGATCTAGGTGCATGATTGTGAGGTGAAGGACAGCTAACTCCTGAGCTTGACCTTGACAGATTTGTGACACATTAGGAGAAGTTGTTGTGTACTTTATCCTTAATCTCTTTTTTTTACATTGTGACTTTGGTGACTTGCATTTCTCTGCAAAGCACGTGGTAGAAGCAAGCACAGTGTAAGTGCAGAGGAAAGGATTTTGAAATAGTCCAGACTGCAAACTAACAATTATAGCATCTAATTTTATACCACTCTCTTAATTCTTTGTTTTGTAACTAGACATGTTTTATCGTCTTTTAATTGTGGTTTGGTTTGTTTAGTTTTCAGTTTGTATTTTTTGTTTGTCTTTAATGTATTACTGGTGTTCAGTACTCATGAGTAATACTCTAAAAATAAGCCTTAGGGTTGAACTTTATGGAGGCAAGTACATTAAGCAGGGAAAGAGTTTTGAATTTCCAGGAGATATTGGTAAAGTCTGGGTGAAGAAGAGGTTTGCAGTAAGAGTCATCACTATTGACACTTGTTTATTTTGGTGTGTTAATAAGGCTAAGCATCCTGGATTAGCCCTTGCTATCTCCCCCCACAAAAAAAAAAGAAGAGAAAAAGTTACCAAGATTAACTTAGTAGCAGATTTTTAGAGGGGATACTTTGACCATGTATGCAATAAAGCTTTCACTCAGAATCCTGAAGCTGCTCTTGAGTCTAAGCAGCACTAAAAATAGGTGATACCATCTGAACTTCTCATGCTGCTGTTTTCTGTTACCAGAAAAAAAGCTGTCACATTATGAAGAAATATGGTACTATTTAAGCTCTTGGATGAGGATTTGGAGAGCTTAGGGAACTTGAGGAAGGAGAAGAGGACTTTCTTTGCTCTCCAAGCCCTACCCTGTGGCTGATCTCATTGTGTCTTTGAGCTGTACTGGAGCAGGGGCCTAGAGGTGACTCCAGTCCTGGTGAGGCCAGGGAGCAACATGACACGGGGTGCAGGCTCCCAGTTTGTCCCAAAGCCTGCTTTGTTCAGCCATGGTTAATGCCTTGAGACCCTCCTTGGGAAGCACTGGGGATAGCCCCAAACAGGGATACAGGGACCACAATGAGAGAGGCACAGCAATGCTGCTCATACAGGGGCAAGTTGGGCTGCAGGAGACACCATAAAGGACTAAAATTCCTGATAACACCTGCCCTCGTTAGCATCTGTGGCTTTATAGTAGGTTTTGTTAATAGTTTGGTATCCCCAGCAGATTTGGAACATGACGTCAACACGATATATTACCCATCTCTATGTACCTAACCAGCAGCTGAGTTCATAAATGACTAGGCAGACATTACTCAAGACTTTCAGTACTACCATAGTTTTGGGAAAATATTCAATATCTTGCTTTTACTATGCATTTCATTTCCCTGTTTGTGATTGGAACATTTGTGCTCCTAGCTCTTGAGACAAGTCTTTTTATTGTTCTTACTCTTCCTATTATTATTATTATGTATTTTTGTTACTGTTGCTATTATTATTATATTTTTAAAACAATAGCATAACAAACAATTAGTTACTCCTTTTATCTTCTGTAATTGTCCTAAGACATATAGTTTTCTCTCAAACACTTTATTTTAATAATATTCAGTATTTTATGGCAAGAAGTAATTAACATAATAATAGCCTCATTTGTTTGAGTCTGTTCATCAAGTGCATTCAGGAACTGCAAATCGACTTTATCTTAATTCTGTCTTAAATATTCTTTGTGACTGTGCTGACATTACTCAGCGCTTGGGTAATCTGGTAATGAGTTTCTATTCCAGTTTACCGATTAACTTTATGCAGTTAACAGCTGCAGTCTTGCAGTTTTTCTGAAAATCTCCACTTAACTAGAGAAAATATTATTGTTTAGAGTCATTGCACAAATTACAACGTTTCGTAGTCCGTCAGCTCCCAGCTATTAAGTTTGACAGATGTGCCAGGAATGGTTGCAGAGAGTATGTGAGCTGCAATGTTGCTAATTTAGTTACCAGCATTATTTAAAAGATGGGGACCAAGGATTTGTGGCTTTGAAGCAGAAGGTTGGAAGGGTTTTTTTTTTTTCCCCTTAACAATGCCATCCTACAGCTGTAAAATTCATGTGGTTATGCCCCTATGTTCGCTCAGTGGGATGGTGCAAAAGAAATGCAGGCTGAAGAATGGCTTCAGAAAAGCCCTTTAGAAACGTTAAAGGAGTGGGTGGAACTGGGATCTCTGGAGCAGTGTGTTTGCTACCAAGCTGGGTATTGCAAAATTGTCTCTGCAAGATTTTCTGACCCTCGCTGTGCATGTGGGCACAGTAGTAGCCTGTGCTTCTTCAGCTGAAGCAGAACTGCTCCAGGGCTTGCTTGTGGTAAGGATGGCTCACTGGGGTAACTCCTGTCCCAGCTCCTGCTCCTGCACCAGCCTCTACATCTGTCTTTCCACCCACTCCAGGGCACTGCTGGCTTTTCCTCCGCTTCAAGGCAAGCCAGTAGTGTTGGCTCAAGAAAAGGATGGATGGCATGAAGCCATCACTGGTCTCCTCACAGACCTGGCATGGAGCAGGAGCTCTTGCTCCCACTCACCCTCGTGAAAAGGTCAGGATGTTCCTGCACTCGTCAGATTGCATGCCCAAAGCTGGCCCTGAATCTGGGTACTAGCAGCAGTGTAACCAGTATTTGTATTTTTTTTTTAAGCAAATCTGCACAAGGACTTTCCTATGAGCTAGATGCCTCACTTTCCAGTCTGCTCGGTTCAGCATCTTTGAATCTTCCATCCATTTGAAATTACCACTGGAGCTTCAGTTGCTTCCATTGTGAAGGGCTTGATAATTCAGACTTTTGTACAGAAGTACTCTACTTTATATGATTCTACTTATGCAAGGTGATCCTTTGCAGATCTGCTTTGCAGAAATGTCTAAATGCATAGGCACTGGGAGAGCTGATGTTCCCAGCCTTTACAAGAGCACTGGTGCTTGGGATCATATTCTCCATACACATCTGGCCAAGTTGCCTACTGCCTTTACTTTACGCCCCTATATGACTTGCCATTATTTCCTAAACCACTTCTAAAGGTCAGCCTGTGCATCTTGTGTAAGACTGTGATGAACTCACTGACTTACAGGTAAGAGGCACCATGACTTACACTGCTGGTGACTGACAGTGCTAACAGGTGGGAGATACCAGACTCCAGTGTCTGATGTGCTTTGAGGTTTCTAGCAGCAAGCATCAAACTTTGCTGTCTATATGCTTATGATAAGTAGTACTGCAAAAATACCTCATCTTTATTAGACAATAGATCACCACTGTTTTAAACGTCCTCCTTGAAGTATTTTTCATCTAGTGTAGCCAAGAGTGAGTGCAAGCTGCCAGAAAAACACTGTTTAGATTTAAGGATTAGAAGTTTGGATTTGAACAAAGAGGTTGAGTGGTCAGAGAAGATAAATCTGAAGCCAAGTTGAGCTCAATTATCTGCAGATCATGATTCCTTTTCATCTTTCCCCACACCCCTGGCCCTGGTGTGGTATTTTTCACATAACCAAGCCCCATCCACTTGTGTCTGTTTAGAAAAGTACCTCAGGAATTTGGTGCTAGAAAACATTCTTCTCTTTGTATCAGTAGTTATTACAGCTGTAAAACATTGAAGCAGTGCCAGAGGATTCACAGATGTCTCCTTTCCTGTTGAGGTATTGGGAATGGGGGGATGAGAGTGGAGAAGCCTCCAAAATCTGACAGGACTGTGGTGTTGGACAGACACCATTCACCTGGGACAGTCTGTGGCTTGCTTCCAGCTGAGAAGCGCATGCTTCCCTGATGACCCACTTTGTGCTTCCCTATATGGAAAATTAATGGGTTTGTGTTTTTTGTTGTTTTTTTTTAAGAAGCTAGTATTTTTTATAGGAAAACCAGATGAAGCAGCATGTGATTAAAACCAAGGGAAGTTTCCTTTCCTTCAAAGGATGACGTGTTGGGCATGTATTTGTTTTGCTTCCCTAACGGTCACAACCCTACCTGATACTGTCCTTTTACATTGACTGAGATGTTAATTCCTACTGGTTGTTAGTACAACTGAGGCATCTTTTATCTCCTTTCCAGGAAAGAGCTCATTTTGTGATTATTGTGCATAAAGGTATATAGAGACCTTACAAGAACCTGCTTCTGCCTAGTAAAACTTCATTTCTTTCTAGTTTATTATGTGGCTCAGTGAAATTCAAGTCAGGTGTTTCATAACCAAATACTGTCTTCCTCATTGCCTACTGTCTGGCAGATGTGAGACTCTGCATGTGAAAATGTAAGGTCAGATTGACTGAGACAAAAATGATCCTGAAGGATAGTAGGAACTATGGGGAAGCAAGGAGACAGAGAGTCACCTAACAGAAAGGCAGGGTACCATGAATGCCCTTCTCATTTGTTAATATGAGGTGCACTCTCAGAACTTGTTGTTCCTGGATTACCTTTAACAGAGGTTTTGTAGGGTGGGTTTTGTTTGTTTTTTTCTATGGTGCCTTGGAGTCATGGGATAAAATCTTGATCAGATGAAGTCAATGGGAATTTTGCAATATTTGGGCAGCTGGTTTTCATCATTGTGATTGTTCCTGTCCCATGCAGGTTTATTACACCCATCTCTTGCATCAGTTAGTAATCCTTGGTTAGCTCTCCTACCATTTGCTGTACCACAGACAATTTAAGAAAGGAGCAAGTGATTTGGAGGTGGGGGGTTTATTCATTATTGGAATAGACAAAATGAAATGCTTTCGGGTCAGGGCTTCCAGATCCTGTCTGCTTGCCACTTTTTTCTTGGGAGAAATCTAAAGGGTGGCTTTCCAAGGCAGAAGACTACCTGACCTCAGACAACTGAGAGATCCTTTTTGTGTTTCACTGACTTGACTTCACTTGTGGTTCGCTTGTCTTGTCTGTTAGGAGTTGGTAGAAAAAGCATTTTATACTAGGTCTGTTGTCCCTCACATTTTTCAGAGCATATTGGATTGGCTTTTAAACATGCCCTGGGCATAACTTCTTTAACATAGTGTTCCTCATCTCAAAGATCTTTATTGAAGCTGCAATCTTAAAGTAAGTGCCACTGTTTCACAATGAGCATGAGTGTGCCGTAGAACTATCATGGCAAAATATAAGCACATCCCTGGGCCCTTTCCCATTTTGGAAAACACCCCTGATGTTTCAGTAACATAATACAATGCATGACTTTTAAAAAGAAGAGGTGAGCAGGTGTGAGGAGGAACTAGTAGAAAAGCAGAATGATATCCTCCCTTGTAGAAATGTTTTAAAAGACACCACCTGCCATTTGGTGCAACTTGATCCATTGCCAAAGCAAAAATACTTGCTACACTGAAGTGTTCTTTTTAGCTGCAAAATCCCATTTTTTAGAGAGATACTATTCCGACAAGTTGTCAGCATCATCAGAGGAAACCACCCTATGTCTCTGTTGGGTGCCACAGAATTTTAACTACAGCTGCTACAAGATCCAAGACCTCAGTTCGATCTCATTTTAATTAACCTCTAAGACATGTTCACAGCAGGGCTTTCTTTGCTAGTTTGTTTTAATTTAATTTTAGATTTTATGTTTTAAGCTTTATTGCAGTATTGATTTTAAATAAAATCCAGAGATACTTAGCTGATGGTAATACGTCTATTTCCATGAATAAATAATTCAAGAAACCCACTTGTCGGATCTGCTATTCTGCCTTAGGCAGAGGCTAATTGTTGCAAGGAAACCCACCCATACTGTAGCTGGTCAACTGTGCCATGTCATATATGATGGAGAAATCCCTTTCGGGCCCCTGAGATGATCAGTTTACATCTCATAGCATGAAATTTTAATTATCTTCCCTTTAACATGCATAACTGCAAAGCTACTATATTTCAGCTTCTATTTTAAGCCACCTGCAGTATATCCTGCCTAATTAGACACACAGCAAAGATGAACAAGGGTGTTTATAAGCAGGCAAATGAGACGAATTTGTGGGAAACGTTTTAAAAATAAGCTTAACCTAATCCTCCTGTTATTCTTATGAGTTCATTTATGCTTCTGGCAGGATAACCAGACAAAGCAGGACGTGAGCTGTGACCAAGCACAGAAAAACTTTTCTGTAGAAAGTTTGCCTTAAGGTTTTGACAGCTCTGAGCAGCTTATCGAGCTTGCTGTCGTTTAGAGAGTTGGCTTACCTCATGCAAAGGGTCCATTCTGGAGACTTTGTATGGGTTAGATTTAACCCAAAGCTTTCTGGAGGGCGTTTTTAATAGCTAGTTTTTAATTTTGCCTTCAGTTCTTCTGTTGTTTCCTAAGTCTCACAGGGCATCCAAAACATCTGGAGTGTTCCCATTCTTTGAGCTCTCTGGGGACCTTTGCATTATGTCAGCTTTGTAGTAGCTGTCTGTGGTGTAAAATCCAGGGTAAAGTGAAATATGCTACTCTCCTGTCTGACCCTGTAAGGCCTCACAGTATCTATAGGTGTCATACTCCATATTTGCTCTCTTTAGTATGCAAAGTGCTAGTGTGTAAAGCAATTAACTTCTGTTATTTACCTAAGCCTTATTTTTCCTTCAATCTTCACATGAAGGAATTAGCACCTGGCATTACTGGTGATTTATGCAACCTTGCAAACAAGTGCAGCACAAACTGTTTCAGGAGGCCTCTACTGCTGCCATCCAACCTGCTAAATGTTCCCTCCATTGGTAGAGGAGCATCAAGAGCAAGAGGAGATTCAGCACCAGGCACTGACAGCCTGATGAGAGTCAAGCGCAGCTCTCATTTAACTGTGAGCACACGGGTCCCACACAGCTGTGTGCAGCAGGGCCAGTGCTGAGGAGTGCTTGGGGCATGACAGCAGAAGCTCTTGACACTCCCCATGGCAAATCTTGGCACATGAGGATTGTTATAGCCCTGGGCTGTCACAATTCCAGAGCAAAGAGCAGACTCGAGAGAAGTAAGGCTAAGAATGGGTGGAAGTATGTGCTTATAAAGGAATATGTATTTATCCATCTCAAGTATTTAACATCGCAATATCTAACCTTGGGTGAGGTCTGTGGCACCAGCTGGATGCGTGGGTATGTGTCTCAGGTTTACCTGCCCTTTAAACTGTTGAGATGCCACTTAGAAACACACGTGTGTGGCTGTGTGCTCGTAATTAACTCCATCTCTGGTGGACTCATCAGAGCATGCACAGACTTAAGCCACGGTGACATGGTGAGGTCTCCAGACTGCAGGTTGCCAGTGCCATCCTGGAGCAAGGGTAGAACTAAAAGGCTTCTGAATCCAAAATACACCATAAACAGTATCTTCCTCACTCAGAGGGAGCAGTAGGGTTATATTTTTCACCCAAATGGAGAGTTCTGCATATGTGAGAGCAGATGCTGTGATTTCACCTCTTCATCATGATATGCAGAGGATGAGAGCATTTGAGTCTCTCCCTGACTCCCTCACTTAAGCCAGTTGAAATTAAAATTGGTGGGGAATGTGCTGGGAATACCAAAGGGAGTTGGAGCCATATGTTTTTTTGCATTCCTGGGTACTCCTACAACTAACATTCTGTTTATATAATATTCCTGAAACATAAAAGCTAAAATAAATCCAGCATGTGAAAATTAATAACAAGTCATTTCTCTTATGATCAGTCCAGAGGAAGCTGTCGTAAGTGTTAAGGTATTCAGACAGCTGATTTTTGTACATCAGCTCTCAAGTGAGGTATGTAGTTTACAGAGAGTGAGTGCTTAAGGTTATGTAGTCTATGAGTACATGAAGTAAGAGGCTGTTGAGGATGGTGGATACCATGGCAGCAAGGAAAAAGTTTGCAAAGTTCATTTCCTAAGTGCTCCTTCTTAGCACTTTACATTTTCAAATTGCAGTGTAAACATTTAATTCTCATTGCACCCTGGTTTAAAGTTGTTGAAGTGAAGAAAGAGTTCTTTGCTGTGCAGGAAGCCAAAAGCAGATCTGAGATTAAAATGTGAAAGTGCCTGGTTCCTGGTCTCAAGCTCAAATCCTTCTGGTGGGATTTAAGAGGTTTCACATGCACAAGAAGTGTATTGTCTTATTCTTGTCAAAGCACAAGTTCTTCTCAGACTTTCACAAGAAAAATGTTGCTAGTGTTTTTAAGGAGGTACTAAATCTCCTCTACTCTTGTAAGGCCCAGCTAGATGATAGCCTCATTAATATTCCATGCAGCAATGGCAAGTAAAAACATCTATAAGACAAGTCAAAAGCTAGTAATGGATTGAGGCATGGACTATAGAAGGCTTGCTTTTGGAGCAAGAGGAGACGACATGCAAGAAAAACACCATACTCTGTTTTGAGATATCAGGGGTTTGACTGAGATTTGAAAACCCTTTTTTGTCTATCTGCATGGCTCTTTTCTGCTTTCCTGAGTTCTGAGTACATCATTCACAGAAAAAATGCCTTGCTCTCTGGAGGGATGTTTCTCATCATGGCAAGGTGATGACATAGATCGTAGTTGTCCTAGATATCCTTAAAAGTTGACATAAACTTGCAATGATTTGAAGATTTGTCACCTGTACAGAAAAATTTATTTAAATAAATAATATTATTTAAATAATAAATTTAAATATTTATTTAAATAAACTTATAGATTGCATGGCACACAGAATACACTTCTTGGCCTTGTTTACAAAGACAAAGATGATTTGCTGACGAAATGGAGATCACCAAGAGATGACTTGAAGGAGCTGAAGGTTGTTCTGTAATCAGAGAAGATCCTACAAACAAGGGGCTAATTTATCTGCCATTGAGATTGTTAATGTGCCCTTGGATTCCATACATCAATTAGGCTGTGTGCTTTTAAAACAGTTCCCACAGTTTGCTTCATGGTTCCTCACTTTAAAGAAGGCCCATATCTTCACTGAAACCATTAGCAGCAAGCATCTGAATTCAATAATACCCACAAAAAGCAAAATATTGAAATACAGTAAAGGCACTTCAGTCCATCCATCCCCTGCAGATGAAAAACATAGTTACTGGGCACCTGTGAAAGGTGTACTCTGCATGGTCAGGCAAGATCACACAAAACATAGTCACAAAGAATCACAGAATCTTAAGGGCTGGAAAGGACCTTGAAAGACTGTCTAGTCTTACCCCCCTGCCAGAGCAGGGCTACCTAGAGTAGGTCACCCAGGAACTCATCCAGATGGGTTTTGAATGTTTCAGAGAAGTAGACTCTACAACCCATCTGGGCAGCCCGTTCCAGTGCTCCCTCACCTGAACAGTGAAGGACTTTTTCCTTATGTTTCTTTGGAACCTCTTCTGTTCCAGCTTGTACCTGTTGCCCCTTGTCCTATCATTGGACATCATTGAGAAGACCCTGTCTCCATCCTCCTGACACTCACTGTTTATGTATTTGTAAACATTAATGAGGTCACCCCTCAGTCTCCTCCAAGCTGAAGAGCCCCAGCTCCCTGAGACTTTCATCATAAGGGAGATACTCCACTCCCTTCATCTTTACGACCCTGCACTGAACTCTCTCAAGCAACTCCAATGAGGGTCCAGACTTCTCTTCAGGATATTCTCTCATGAGCCCATGCTTTCTCCCAAGATCTCTAGACTCCTGCCTGTTTTGACATAATCTTATTCCATAGCCATAGCCTGTGTTCTGGGGTAGGCAGGAGATATCTCTGGCCAGAGTTCCCATCTGGTTTTTGAGGAGAGGAATTCACACTGTACGATTCTCTTTATCAGCTGCATAGCCCCCAGAATTTTTAGCCTGTCTCATTTACTTTTCCTTGTCTCTCATTTCTTGTTCATATTTATGTCTAAATGATAAAGTTCAGGAATGCTTTTTAGTTATGGAATACCACAGAGATTTTTGTCAACATTCCTCAAGTATGGAAGTTACAGGTTTCCATGGGCAGAGGAAATAAAACTGTGGCACTGGAAATAATAACTGTTATGGCAGAAAAAGATACTATTTATGATCTTCACTGTCCTTGCAGCAGTTGCAGGCACTGGGTTCAAAGCTGTGCCAAGTTTAAAGATCATATGTACATGCTTAGAGAATTGTTGATGGGAACATGTTTTAGTTCCATAACTGTGATGGGCCTGATTGACAGTGGTCTATGCAGAGTGTTTGAAAGCCTTTCCATATGACTAGGAAGTCGTGAGTTGACAAATTTCCTCAGTGTTTATAATTAAAAGCCAGAAGAAGATATTAAACAGTTACTGGTTTCTATGTTGTGGTCAATATTAAGATTTATTGACTTGAGAACTAAGATTGATGGAGAGGAAACCAAGCTTGAGTTTTCCCCTGAGGCCTTACCAAGTCTGGATGTTGACTGAAAACAGAAGGTTGCATGGCATAGACATCCAGTAGCATCCTTTTCCAAGAACAGGAACTTGTTTCTTGAACTTTCAGAATGACTCCCAACTTTGTTATATTTGTTACAGTGATTTACAAAAGTTAGCATTACAGTGTTGTTTTAAAGAGCCTTTTAATTGTGGATATTCCCCTTCAAGGTAAAATTGTTGGAGTTCTGTTGAGTGCATGAAAATGCTGGGTTGGTACCCTAAGGGAGGGAGCATTGTGTGTTAAGCAGGTGCAATATGAACAGCAGCAACAGGAGTTTCTCGTGGTGTCCTGCTGTTATGTTTCCGTCTCAGGCTGTGACAGCACAGCTTGTTGAAGTCCATGGCTGATATCATCCCTGTATTTATCTAATCCTTGACTGTCTCAGGATTACAGCAGGCAATCTGATGGCTTTTGTGACATGGACCGCCCCTACCTGGGAAGCAAGAAAATACAGCTGAACTCATTCCAGGCTCGTGTGTTAGAAGTTTTATCATTTAAAAACATCAGATGCCTGAATGAGGAGCATTTGAGCCAGGAAAGTTGGACATCAGAGACTGGTCTTACAAACCAACGTGTTATGTGACTATCACTCCTATATATACAGCATATGTATTTTTGCCTGCTTCTGGCTGTTGCCTGAATTCTGTACATTGCTAAAGATCTGAACGCTGCTATTGTTTTACCAGTCTCTATGAAATTAATCTCTTGCAGATGCTGTCTCGAGGCTGGCAGCATCCTTCATTTCCAAGCTTAGGGTACTAATAAAATTCTTAAGTCTGCTTTCCATTCAGATGTGAGAAAGCCTTCCAACTTGATATGAACTGACTCTTTTTATTCATCTTTTCTCAGTGGCGAGAGTGGGGCTAGTTCATCTCTCAGGATTCTAGACAGAATTGTATTTCACAAGGTATCCTAATAACCCACCCAACAGACCCAAAGAAGTAATTTCTGATGCCCTCCTTCTGTGGCAGCTTGGAGCCTGTCAAATTACACAGACTGAATTCAGGCTTCTTGGTAGCTCAGCAAAAAGATTGTATTGTAAACCGAGTGTGGAATGACCAAGGGGTGATTACTATGCTTATGTGCAATAAGAACTGAAACAATTTTTTGTAATATTGAGTGTCAACTGCAAGAAAGCCAGCTTTATCCTAAGATTAATGGTACTTTTGAAAACTGGCAGAGACACGCGTTTCAGTTTTCGAGGCTTGTGTTGCTTTTGTCCTCCTCTCTTGTACCTGCTTTGAATGAGAATGTTCTGCAAGCATAGTGACACCTTATTTGACTTTTTGGCTCAGGAAAAGGCATTATGTCCTGGTAGCTAGTGTTTCCAGAAAACAGTAATAAATTCTTCCAGAGTCTACCAGAAGGCAGTTGCCTCAACATTAAAAATTGTTAGTGTTCCCTCATATACCTTGTAAACATGAGTGCTGTCTTTCTGTGCAGCAATCCAAATGAAAGTGTGAAATAATACTTTTTTTGGTTGGTTGGTTGACCCTTTGCTTTCCCTTTTTGCAGTACAGGTGTGGCAGTGATGGAGGAACATGTTTACAGGTCTGTGGGGCTGCTGGTAAAAAGATCCCTCCCAGGGCTGTTCACAAAGTGAATCATTAGCCTGACTGTAACAATAAATACCACTGCAGAGAACATGCAAGGATTTATCCAAAGGTCACATTCACCCAGAAGGTTTCTCTGCTGAAAGAAGCTCGCAGCTGTGTTAAGATTAAAGAGTGTCAGAGAACCATAATGTGTGCAATTTTCTCACTCTGAGTAAAATATGAGCTGTTTGTCTAACAGCCCCAGCTGAGGGATGCTGGTGTCAGACTGCCTTGGGGCTGTCATATGTATTTCCAGCGGGGTTGTAGCATTCAGGAATAATCTCCTCTTTGATGCATTTGTCTGACACATCCTAAGCTCCTGTGATGCCCAGGGGGAGATCTTCCTCCCGCTATTCCGAGTACTTTGATAGTCACTTGGAAAAGGGAAACGTAATGGGAACAGCCCAGAGAAATGACTGAGGTCAATGTCCCAAAAATGGAATGAATCATTTACTTTTTCACTTGGATGTGCTTAATACGTGATGGGCCAGGCTATGGTGTGATAAGCATTTTATCTGCCACAGCAGGTAGGTGCTTGGCTGAACAGTGGTTGGTGGGCTTCAGTGAAAACCCTCATGTGAGTTTTTATGCACGTGCATGAGGACACACTCATGTAGTTCATTGTGTGGCAACATCTCTATGACTCATCTTGTTAACCTACTTCTCCTTTCTTTGACAATATTTTCAAGTCAGGAATAGTGTCACAAGTATAATACTGACTTCATTGGAGAAGCAAGAGTTTTGCCTTTAGTGGCATGGCACTGTCACCCATGGTCGCATGATGTCTTGGTCTGTTACTAGCAGATAGCATGGGTTTTCTCTTCCCCTACCAAGAGCAGACCTGGTTTTCTGGGCTCAGACAGGGAGCCTCGTGCTTTCAAGACCCCGTGCTGGTGTTCTTGGCAGTGGCAGTCTCCAGTAGATGCCGTGAAAAAATACTGTGGTGATAGAGAGGGACCTGGAGTACTAGTGTACTGAGTGTTCCAGGGGAAGCAATTGTGGTTATCGTTGCATCTGTGGACAGTAAACAAGTTAATCTTTTGGCATTTGTGTTTCAGAAAAGACCAGAGAAAAGTCATGAGAAAATGTAATATAATTTCAATTGCCCTTTGTAATTTCCTACCCACAAGTCATTTAATTCTTTATCAGAGGCCTCCACATTGGAGGTGCACATGTGGTGGGAGCGAGAGAGAGAGAGATCTGCTGATCTCTCCTCCTGAGTTTCCATTGGAAGTTGATTTTTCTAGAAACAGTGGCAAGTTTTTGTTGTGTATTTTAGAAACGTTTCTTGTGACCACCTCGTGAGAAGTGGACCCTACTGGGAACTACACAACAGATCATAGGCAAATGTTTTGACAGCCCAGCAAGAACTCTTTAGCAGCCAGTTAGCAGATTATGTATTTACAACCAGTGGGATTAGAAGTGACCTTCATACTGACAGCTCTCTCAGCAGTGTAGCCATGCTGGTTGTTTCGATTATCTCTGAACTTGCTTTCTTTCTCTGTGAATCCACACAGTTCTTAGGTTGGCTTGATATGGAGATTCATATAAATGCTCATAGGTTGTTTTAAGAGATGTGTTTCCATGTGTGATAGCCTTCAAATATGGAAAACTGCCATGAAACACAACATCAGGAGAGAGGAAAACACCTGGGGCGGAACTGGTGTCATGGTTCTATTTTACTTCCGAAACCCCCAAGTCTATGTCCAAATTGCACAAGATAAAATACCTTAAATCTGTTGTCTTAGCTTGTGCAGAGGACCTCAGTTGAAGCAGAGCACACAGGTTTTGGCAGAAAACCAAAATGACTTTTGTTGATTTTTTTTCCCCTTGATTAATGCAAAGGTGATTGAGTCTTAATGAAGGAGAAAAGTGCCCACTTTAATGCAGTATCTCTGTGTGCTGTTATGACACTAAATAGAAAACCTGCAAGTAGTGCAGTGATTTACTCAGCTGTAGCTCAGACACAGAAGAAAACTGTAGTCCCATTACAAGGCAATAATCCCTTTTCTTCAGGCGGCAAAGGGCTTTTATTTTGAATTTCCAAAGTTTTTTAGTAGGTATAACATTTTTTTGCCACCTCCAGGAGGAGCTGGGTGAATGGGAAGTGTGAGGCTTGGTCCCAGCTCTGCCCTGTGTAACATATGAACCAGACCAGGGATGTCTCAGTCAAAGTCTTAATATGTGAGTATGCAAGACAAAGCCTACATTCAAATAGAACCCTCTGAATGGTTGTCAGATGCTACTGTAAAGTCTGTCCAACTCCGTTAACCTTCCAGTGCACATGAGTTATCAACTGTGCAGAAAATGGGCAGTCATTTGAACCACTCCCATGCCTGTCAGTGCAGTTTTGCAGATGTGCACATTGTACCGGAGGCTGAAAACGTGCAGCTGAACCACCCAGGCAAAAAGTACTTTAAGAATTATTTTGCATGTCTTCTATACATCCATCCTTCTTCCCTGACTCTCTCTGCCACTCTAGCTTTATTGATGCGTGCTTGCAAAAGAAAAATCATAACAAAATCTCTCTTTAGAAAGAGATGTTGAAGCAGTGACCTTCTTCTGAACTTTACGTCATGGTTTCCATTGGCCGTCATGCTTGGAGCAGTTGGAAATTTCCTGGCGGCCTATCCTTTGGCTCAGCACTGGGGTTTTCACTTTGTCCTCGTTGCCCAATTAGTGGGCAGGGAGCAGAAACGGGCTTGTGGAGAGGCTTGGTCTACTGGGTTTAGGTCTCCAGTGAACCTAAGATCTTTGCTAACGTCTGTGCTCTCTGTTGAGTTTGTGGCAGTGGTTGATGAGGCATGTGCTTTGTTGGAGAGGCAGGCTGTAGAGGTTAGATTTGGCACCTTTTTCAGTCTGATGGCTGGAGTTTACAGAGTTTCTGTGAGCTGGGGAGAGAGTCCAGTGCTGAGGGCAGCAGCTGGGCACTTGATCTGCAACTCACAAGTGAAAGGTATTTGCCACTTAGCTGATCCCTGATGTCTGCATTTTCTGACTCGCATGCTGTGTGATTCCCGTGATGATTGGAAACGGCAATAAAAATGGACTTAGAATGAAAAGGTTCACTTCTGCCATGTGGTCTTTTGGAGCGCCCTGGGTTTTCCTATGTAGGTTTCTGGGAAAAGGGCTGCTCCAGGGGTGAGGAATTTGCACTCTAACCAAAATATGAAGCAGTTGGAAGTTCCTTGGAGATAAGACCATGAGTGTGACTGACAATGCAAATGGGATATCTAAATGGAGAAATGTATTTTAACTGTTGCAGTGTAAATAAGTGTCTTATCAGGGATTATCCCTTTGTGGTGCAGTACATGTAGAGAGCTAGGACCAGGTTTACCAGTTGTTACTGGCTCCAGATGATCCTCTATAGCTCTTCTGCACTTTACGTCAACTCAGGGTCAGACCTTAGTCTCAGTGCAGGTGAGATTATTTGCTTGAGGCCACCCCAGAATGCTGTACATGCGGGTTCACCTGTCTATTATGGATTAATAGAGAAGCGTATTTAAAGCCTACTCTAGGCTGCTGTGCAACTGTATGCAATGAGTAATTGTCCCTGTGACTTCTGCTGCAAAAAACTCATAAAGCTATTTTGTTTGGTAATACAGTAATATTAACAATACTTACAAATAATTATAATTATACAAATAATTATAACAGTAAAGAAGTGTTTCTCCTAGCCAAGTTCTTCTTTTCAGATTTAAACCTGACATTTTGCTATTTATTTCACAAATGGAAAAACATCTCTGAGTCGCATTATTGCACAGAAAACAGGAAAAAGAAAATCTGTGCTGGGATTGTCATCATGACTGATGGAGGCTAGACAGTTTAACAGATTATTCACTAAGCTGCTGGAAAACTGCTGCTGTTTTCTTTCAGATTATCATATGGGACAGCACTTGTTTCTTTCGTTGTCAAGAGACACTCTCCATTTTGAATGTCACCCTTCATGAACCCCGTATTTTGACCTGGATACCTCAGACCTGATTAATCTGAAATGACACGGCCAAAACCTTGGGCCAGGACAGTGTATGTCTAAAAAATCTAGTAAATTCTAGACAAGTAATATGATAATAATGATGAAGCAGCAGCAACTTCAACCTCTGCACGTATTCCCCACTGCTTTTGGAAGTCATGCGCAGCAGACTCTGAGTACACTTGAGTTTGCTGCGGGTTGGGATTTGGAAGGGCCAGATAGCACATGTCTGCGGCGCACCAGGCAGCATCAGATGTAGCCCCAGGAAGCATGTATATCCCAGAGACTCAATTTATATATCACTCTGTGGTCACAGGCTGTGATCTGTACATTTTGTTCATCCCCAGGAACACACTGGAAGTCAAAATAATAAAGAAGCTCTGCATACTGTGCAGAGACGGTCTGAGGCACAAGCTCAATAGCGATGAAGTGCCTCACGAGGCAGAGCAATGGGGAGGACAGTAGATGGGGCCAGAGCCAGCTCTGCCATTCTTCCCCTGCTGAAGACATGACTTGCATTTTATATGGGTCAAATCACTTCCCAAATTGTTGCCATTCCTGAGCCTCCCCATAACTGGGTCTCTAAGGAAAAGGTAGAAGTTCTTTGGATCCGCCCATTGTGAAGAACAAACTTAAGACTTGGCATAATTTCTGCCTTCCATTTCCCCATATGTGAGATCTGACCATCAGTGCAAATTACCTAACAACTGCCTCTGTTTTGAATTGAGCCTGGGGCTGAAAGCTGTTTGTATTTAGTGAGCAGTATGCAAGTTGCATTAAATGAGATGTTGACTTCCCTCTGATATTAGACATTTACACAAATGAATTGCAGCAGAGAGGTGTCCTCAGCAGAAGCTATGTAAAGATGCTGGAGCCTTTCCCCACTTGTACAGCAGTATCATTGTCAGTACTCAGTGGGAATCACTTAATTTCTTCTTAAATAAGAGATTTTCATGTCAGGGCTCTCATCCTGACTGTGTTTTTTACATGAAAAAATTATGATTTTTCACAAGTTAAAAGCACACAAGTTGCACAAGCTTAGCAGGAAGCACATGGGGAAGATGCTATTTCAAAGTACTTTGACTTTAAAAATATTTACTGTATTAGCACATGAATGTAGTTATGCTTTGAGGATGTAAATAATTTTTAGAGTGCATTGGCTTGTGCTATGCATTCACTTCCAAGGCTCCCGGTTGCCCATGTACATGTGCGTGAAATGAAGTATGGAAACAGACCACAGGAAAATGAAAAGCTTTTGAGGCTTACCTGCTGATCTCAGGCATTCAGGGCTGCTTTCTATCCTTGCAGCTTCTGATTGGCATAAATAAACATGGAGTAGCAGGTTGGCTATTACCCTCGTGGAGTTCATACTGCAAAAGAGCAATATGTGTGTGGCTGGCTCCCTCCCCTGCCTTGGAGTTTCCAGTCTTCGGAGTATATCAACAATGTATTTCTTATTTCCTCAACTTTTAGATTCCATTTGAGTGTAAAGAGAAGGGAGGACAGTGCTTTTTGAGACAAAAAGGAGCAGCTGGGGCAAGAAGGGAGCAGGAGGACTCCTTTATCTGGTACTACCACAAAAGCAGTTGAGTCAAGGCCTGAGGTTAGTTATCTGAGACCACTGCAGCTCTCTTCTGAGCCTCTGAAACCAACTGAGCGGCTGCCTAGCTGGAAGATGCTTTGACACACCAAGAGGGTTATTAAGCACTGACACAGGCTGCCCAGGGAGGTGGTGGAGTCACCATCCCTGGAGATATTTAAAAAACACGTAGATGAGGTGCTGAGGGACGTGGTTTAGTGGTGGCCTTAATAGTGACCAGTTAGTGGTCAGACCTGATGATCTTAAAGGTTTTTTCGAACTGAATTTATTCTATGATTATTTGGCTTCAGCAGTTTGGTGCTTCTGGGCTAAGCAGCTCCACAGCTGGGCAGCAAGAAACTGAGTCCAGCCACGTGGTCAGGTAGACTCACAGGCTCCAGTGTCCCCAGAGCAGAGCTTCAACCTTGCTGTCCTTCACAGCTCTTCTTGTTCCTCCTGCTACCATACTTCTTAAACAGTGGGGATACAAAGCAGTTGGGAAAAGACATGGTTTCCATATGATTCATCAGGACACATACAAGCTCTGTGAAGGAACAGATGTAGGAGAGTTATGGGGAACAATCTCATAAATTGGTGAGACTGATTGTATGTGAAATTATTCCACTGGTGAAAACAAATATAATGTATTACTGCAGAGCCTGGTTTGGGTCTAGGAAAGTTGGGTAGAGATCCTTGCCTGGGGCTCTCTGTGAATCTCCACTCTTTCTGCCGAAACTGGACTGATTTATGGTTGTGTCTGGAAACTAGAAGTGGCCCAAGATGAATCCAGATCCAGAGGCAAATGTCCTTAAAATTGAGAGTTCCATTGTGCGAGTGTGCGGATATGCGTATGAGTGATGGAGAATGAGGTTAGTTTGCTGCTAAATTGGAACAGATGTCGGATCTGGAATTGGAGATTTTGGTTCTTCTCCTTGTCTTGTGGAAACAATGCAAAGCTATCATTTCAACTGACAAGTTGGAGCTGGTGTGCAGCTTAGATCTCAGCTTTGGTAGCCTCTGAGCTGTTTATCTGAACTGAAACACAAAATACAATTAAAATGTTACGATCTCCGAAAACCAAAATGGAAATAGATGTTGGTAACAAATATTGATGCTCCTGTGAACAGGAACCTTTCAAACTATCTTGCACTTTACTACTGTTGTTGTAAATGGGTCTGTGTGAGCAACTCAAAGTCGTATATCAAAAAGGAGATGAATTGCTTAATGTATGTGTGATAGAACTGAAAATGAGATTGGTCTTTTTTTAAAGACTTAATTCTCCTATTTTGAAACACAGCTAAGGAAAATCCTATATGAAACAAACGGATAAAACCATCATACAAGAGAAAAACTAATGAACATACATACTGAAAGGGAACATTTTATTCTCCCCAAGTAATTCATGCCATTTTATGGTTTATTTGAAATGAAGTAGTCAGGCCTGGCGGGATAGTGAGCAACTTGGCACATGTGTTCGGTTGCATCGATGGAGAAAAGAAACAGCTCTTTCTGGAGAAAAGTCAGTATGTGAGCATGAGAGAACTTTTTCAGAACTGGTCGTGTAGGATGAGACGTCAAAAGCAGCTGGTGCTAGCCAACCATACCTGGCATTACAGACAAACAGAATTTTACCCTGGGCTTCAACAGGGACAGAGTTATACCAGTACCAAAAGTTTCTGGAAAGTCGTAACCATGAAAGAGCCTTCTTTTCTCAAGCCAGGCCATGTCCTGCTGTAACCAACTTTCTGGGACAAGGGAGAGGTTGGCTTGAGGTTAACCACCACATGCCCAGGTGGGACCAGCTCAGAGGTGGCAAGTGTAGAAATGCTTAAAATATACTCCTTAGCTAAAGCTGGAGCTATTTGCGTAATATCCAAACACCCTTAACAATTTCTTAGAAATAGAATTAGTCATTTCCAAGTCCTAGCTACTCTTTTTATGTAACCAAAACATCAGAAAGCCTTACTTAGAAGATCCTAGAGTACTAGCCTCAAGCACAGTTCAGTATTTCAATGCTGCCCTCAAAAAGTGTAAATTTTAAAGATTTATGTTTGTTTAGCTTTAAAGAATTCAAGACAGTCTGTCCTATACAGTATTATACATTGTTCTGCCAGTAGTAAACTTCATTTGATAAAGAACCAGCCTTCTTTGCAGTTACAGCTTCCCTATCAAACTGCTTCCTTCACTAACACTTCAGTGGGTTTGAGAAGCAGGCATACTGAGAAGCAGAGAGGGCAAATCATAATGGGGTGTCTTGTAATATTTCCTACCTTCAAGTGTCAAGATCTCTAGCATTTCTCCTTGCTCTTGAGAAACGTACAGTCACATCTCACTAACTCAGTAGTCAGGTCACAATGCTGCTTGCATGGAGTAACCCCATGGGGTTGAAAGCATACGCTGCAGGAAGTTTGGTTTAGGACGTATGAGATGGCATGCTGCCTTGGACCGCAGTGCTGTAGTATAATCATCAAGATGCCTTATAAAAACAGATCTGATGGAGTACAAAGGAAACCCAATTGCAGTGCACAGCAATGCATTTTATTGAGCGTACACAACCAAGAAAGGTATTTTTTTCTGTACTTCTGAGCACATCTGCTGCCATTCCTACAAATATATACCCGAGGAAGCTCTCTCTTCTCAATGTGAATTAAAGACCAAAGAGTAGCAGCATGTGGGCATAAAAAAATAACGTGACGGTTTACATAAAAGGCAAAGGCAGAAGTGTGGGGGGTAATACTCCTTTTTTTCTGAGTTTCATGTCTAAACATTTAATTCTGATCACCTTGTCTTCCTGCACTTTAAGTACAGCCTTTTTGTCACTTCCCGTCGTGAAAATTGTCCAGCAGTTCTGTGAGATGATACACAAGTGTTACTTTTCATTCTGGCAGCAACGTCACTTTGGTGAAATAATCCTACCATTAAATAAGAACCTCACAGCCGTGTTGCGAAGCTTAATTTGTTTGAAAAAATGCTTTGCAGTATTCAGATGAAAGGCACTCTGGATAGTCAAAGTATTATTACTGCACAGCTGGTGGTCTACACGCTGCAGATGTTTCTCCTATGGTGTTGCATGGTTACTTAAGTGGCTTCTTAGTGCAGATGTTCATGAGCGAGCATGCACAACCTCCTCTGCCTATGCTTTTTGACACAGATTTTATTGCTTCTTGACTTTTGATCTTGAAAAGAATATTCCTCTGCCGGTGAGGCTGGCTCTTTTCCTCTCATTGTTTTAAGGCTAGTAGGTGCTACGTGAGTGTGTGACTACATCCCTGTCAGTTCAGTTCCCATTGCAAACAACAGCATCTGCAGATATTTACTGTGGGTCTTTCTCTTTAGCCTCCATTTCCTTCTGTGGCTTTTACTTGTTCCCACAGTTTTTGACTCTGGGGACTCTGATTCTTCTGTTAATACTCCATCACCATCACTGTCTTCATGCAGACATGATGATTCCCTTTGTACTCTTTGCCCAGATGGACTCAAGAACTTTGTTGCCTCTTGATTCTTTCTTTCCATGGCTTCTAGTACCGTTACATAAAGGGATCTCTAAGAGCTGCTGGGCTTGCCAGTCACATCAATATGATCTCTCTGAGAAGATTCCAAGATATGATGAAATTCTAATTTCTGCGTGTATGGTGCTACTCTTTCCTTATAAGTGGAGAGAAGTAGGGGTCTGACAGCAGCTGACTTGCAGGTGGAGTGTGCTGAACATGCACAAATCTGAGTCATCTTGCACAAAGCAAAATGAAGGTGCTATGTGATTTCATTAATGTATTTAGTGAGAGGATTATTGTTAGAGTTTCAGTTCCTCTTGCTTTGCCGTAATTCTAGCAAATGGCAAGATATCCAATGCAGTGCAAGGGCAACTAGGTAAACAAGACTTTTGTCTAACCTGAAATGCAGTCCATAGCCTATGGCATTACTGACCTAGGAGGAAAAAAGGAGCAAATCTGTATATGCACACAAGCACACATAGAGAAAGTGGAAAGGACAGCAGAATGGTACCAGTCCTGGTTAACATAGATCTTATTTACAAGATTCATGTGAAGGACAGGGAAGATTTTGGCACAATATACCGGAGTGCTGCTTCTGAAGTGTTTTGAAGAGCAGATCTCTCTTCACAGCGTATTCCAGAGCTACTGTCTTGTGACTCAAAGGAACGAGTCTTGGCCACGTATCTTTGGGAGAGACTCTGAGGAAGCAGAGGCTTAAAGCTGACTGCATCCAGACAACTAACTTCAGAGAGCAAGGGGAAATCACATCACTTTCTGCAGCACTTTCTGCAGAATTCATCATGAGTCAAAGCAGAAGGCTCAGTCTTTACCCAGGAAAATTAGATCTGAAGGTGAGACACCTTAAGAAGAGCCTGACTACATTATGAGGAGAATTGGACCTTAAAGATTTGGCCATTTCCCCTGATTTTTGTGTATAACAATTTGCCAGTGCTCATGAAATCTAAATTACATCTCTGGAGACCATAGCTGCTCTTAATGTGCAGAACTGATACAGCTTATGTAGACACTCCTGTGATCCTATTGAAGTGTCTCATCCTTTCTCTGGGTTCATCTACATAGGCATAGCTTTCATTGTGCCTCTGTAATGTCTTTGAACTGTAAAAATTGTAAGAGGATTTACTCCACCTTACTTCCCCACCCTTGCCTTCTCCAAGGGGACAGACTTACAGTACTGCCATTTGTTCACATCCCCATCTGTTTTTTCCCCTGGGCTGTTGGCACTACAATTATTCCTTTTCTTTCAGTGCAGCTGTTTCTAACATTCAGTGATGGCAGACAGTGATGGTAGGGAGGGAAGGGAGGAAAGATGGAGGGAAGGAAGGTACGAAGAGCTTCCGATGTTCTCGCATTACTCAGTTCATCTTCTCTGATTCATGACCAATAGCTCCTTCTCTCCTCTGATATATTCCTTTTCTCATTCCGGTTAGGTATCTCAGCTGAAATCTAGTCATCAAATGGGTAACATGTGGATGAATATTGTCTCATTCGTTGTGATGTAATTGTTTGTGATTTACTATTGCTTGGTAACAAAAGTTTCTTTTGCACATGATAAAAGTCATTATTAAATCATTGGCCCCAGAATAGTGGCTGAAAATCAATCAGGAGGGGCTTTTACTACTGCCACTTTGGCTTGAGATGGAAACGTTTCCTACAGTAGCTCTGCTAGGAGTAAGCTGGGCTTCCTTACTAAAGTAATAAAATGCAGACCATCCTAAGGGGATGAAGGAGTTGCATTCCAAAACTTGCACTGCAAGCGACCAAAGTTTAATGGAAAACTGAAAAGATTCTATTAAAAACCAAGTTTCCTTCTGTATATCATACACTCTATTTTATGCTTTCCCTACTCCCTCCTATTTTTCCTTACTGGCATGAAAACAGGATTTTTGTTTTGACAGAGCTAATCCTCTCATGCTTTCATATGGGCCCTCAGGCTCCCCAACTGTGGAAAGATCCATGGGAAGCAGAAAAAGCACTGAGCGGGTGCCACACGGTAACCTCAAAGGGAAGAAATCGGTGGCCTCCCAGAGGTATAGACTGTAAACATTGTGGTTCCTGAGGACCCATGGAGAACGTGAACTATGAATCCTGCACAATCTCCAGCAACAGCTTTTCCTTCCGTATTGCCTTCTGGGATTTCTCTCTCCTGTCAGCCGGGTTCCTTCAGGAGACGTGCTGGATGGGCTGCTTCACCACAGCTGTGCCAGTTCCCTCTTATCAGAGCCTGAAAGGCACACTCAGCCCTGACAATTTCTGCCCACAAACTTTGCCGGTGAGAAGGGTTTGAAGTCACTTGCAACTGCTGCCAAGTTTGACAGCAAGCTTCATAGCAAACTGGTACAGCTCAGAGATCTCGCTGCTGCTTCTCTAGGAAGGCTGAGGATGATTTTATAGAGTGGAAGGTGATGGAGAGAGAATGAACGGCTTTGTGGCTCCATCAGGCAACGCGCTCAAGTTGTCTAACATCAGGCACTGATCTGCTCCATGGATTCTCTTCCTAGCCACAAAAAAAGGAGCATATTCAGATATTTAGAACTTTGTATTCAAGGTGAAGCCTGGAATTTAACTTGGTGTCTTTGCCATTAGGCGTCACCCACAGATAAGCAGGAAAATAACTCATGATGGTCCTGTCATAGGGAGGGTTTGCTCAAGCTCGTGGCTGTCTTCGTATCTAGCCGAGTAAGTGACTGTGCCCAAACCAACATACTGAAAGGTAAGTTTGTTATGAAGGAGAACAAACCTTGGCTCCATCTGCTCATATCATCTCATCCCACTTCACCCAAAATTAGATCATCCCGACCTTACCACATCCATATGGGCTCCTGTGGCTCCCAGGCCAGGCTGGTATGTCATGGAGTCTCTATGTCTAGTACAGAAAACTTTAATTCATAGCATTTTAATTCAGAAAGCTTGAATTTAATGTTTAGCCATGTCCTGTAAGAGTCTGGATCCTTCAAAGCCTTGAAGTACAGAACTGCAAAAAACAGGGCTGATGACAGATCTGAGTCTTGGCTCGTGTGTTGTCAGTAGGAAAATCCCCATCCATTTTACCGGAGCCAGCATTTCATCCACTGTGTTTTTCAAGCTCTGTATAATGTTTCAGAATTGAGATCTTGCACTCAGGAAGATTAAAGAACTGTGGCAGTTATGCAGAGCATCTCATATCCAAAGCTTTCTGCATGTGAAGTAGCAGGCTAAGACAAACTGCCCATGACCAGCTTCCTGACTGACTCCTGTATCACTATCAAACTGTTGTGCTCACCTCCTCCCTCTGGGCTATGGAATCTTGCATGGGACCACAGCAGCACCGCAGATGCTTTAAGACAGCTCTTCTTGGTGGGCAGGAGGACCTCACTGTCAGGGTGACAGTTGAGCTTATGCTTACCAATGCCCATGTGGTCTTGAGAACATGCAGAGCAAAAGCAGAGGTGCCTAAGGAAATGTGAAAGCAGGAACTGAGTATCCAGTATGAAAAGGTCAGCCCCAAAGGCTTCAGGGCAACCAAGCCAGGACTGCAGTTTTGCATTGGGTGTTTGAATCCTGCCGAAATCAATCATTACATGCCTATGTCTTTGTGTGGGGCTGGGCCAGGACCATGCAGGAAAACATAAAACCAGGAGCAAAGTGTGTCACTTCCTCCAGGTCCTGTTTTTAGCAGTTATCTTTGATGAAGAACATACAGAGAGAGCTCTTGAGGTGAAATGCACCGTGAACATGTGACAGGCTGGAAGATGACTTGCTCTGTGAGCTTGACTTTGCTGAAATGAGATTTTAGGTCTTGGTTTGTAAAGTGAGCAAGATGTTTTCTAAGTAGCTGTCTCCTATCTGCTCTTTTCCTTGCTCTCTTTCTTTCGTATTCCATCTGGAGCCATCAACTTTTTAAATGCTCTGCAGCCACCTAGAGGAAAAATATGCTTGACTGAAGTTAATTTTATGTGGATTAAGCCAGTGAGTGGGCTCTGCAGAGTTTAAGAATGTGAGTTTCTAAACTAGCCAGCCCGTTTATTATTATATCTCAAGACCTCCTTGGAAATACATACAATGTATCATCATCAAAAGCTGAAGATAACTTTGGGTTATGTTTACATGTTGAAAAGACTTCCTGCTTCATGTTCTCATTGTGCTTGTTATTGGATATGACATATTTTTATGACGAATAGCATAACAGGGATGTGATCTGTTTTGTCAGTAGACAGGAGGTGATGGTCTGTTTTGAATTTCTATTTTAGAAGATGTAAACCTTGTATTATTTTCTATGTCTATCTCATAACTATGGCAATATGCTATTGGTATATCTACATGGTTTATGTTTCTATAGGGCCATGACTTCAAAACCTCTCAATAATTTTTGAGGTTCTATCTAGCATGTTTATAAGCTCCTGAAAAACCTCTGTCTTTTCTCAGATGAGGGCTGTCACACAGAATACTCTAATGGGCTCCCTGTCTACTAGAGTGAAATTGATGCAGTCGTATTAGATTAATTTAGTCTATGCCATGTTCATTTGCACTGTATGAAGCATAGTAACAGAAAGTGCTGCTTGAAGGGTATCAAGTTAGATATCAAAACATGCCTGTCTTTTTGAAATGGAATTGAAATGACTGTTTGTTCCTCTCTCTAGATAAGATATGACAGTCAGTTTCCACTTGTGCTTGAAGAACTGGAGACTGGATGAACTCCTCTTTAAAAATCAAGTCTAGACATGGAGAAAAAGAGAAAATTTTATGTCAATTATATAACGCAAAAGCTTGAAAAGATGAATTTTCCATGGTAGCTATGCCAGAGGACACTGAAAATTCCATTGCAGAGTGTCTCTGTCATGAGGCAAATTCATATTAGTGGTGAAAGTGCTGAGCCACATGTGTGCATGCAGTGAAAGGAAGTGTAGCAGGCTAGTATAGCTATTGGGAAGGTTCACTGAGGCAACCTCGATTTCTTTTGCTCTCATAAGAAAGACTTCTGATGTGGTTGGTATTGCTTGAACGTTGCTGTGTTATGTCAGAAGGGGATCTGTAATAAGGAATCTTATAGGGTTAAGTAATTCAAAATGGGAAATTATGAAATTTAGCTTCTGAGAGAAAATGATGGAGTTTTGGAGACAGAAAGCAGGTCAGTTTTGCCAAAACTCTCTGCCATAGGGAATCAGTGATGAGCAAATAGGTTGTAGACCACAGGCCACTAGGCCTATGAATTACAAGATTTTTGGTAAAAAATCCCTTAGGAGGTGACTTTATTTCTGAACGTTAAACCCAGAAATCACCTAGAGGTTTTTCTTCACTGGAAAGCTCTGCAGAAACACATGATAAGCCATACCAGGTATCATTAGACATAGAATCAGAATGGTAGGATTGGAAGGGACCTTTAGACATCATCCAGTCCAATCCCCCTACCAAAGCAGGTCCACCTAGATCAGGTCACACAGGAACATGTCCAGGTGGGTCTTGAAGACCTCCAAGGAAGGAGATTCCACACCCTCCCTGGGCAGCCTGTGCCAGGGCTCCCTCACCTCTACAGGGAAAGAGTTTTTTCTTATGTTTAAATGGAACTTTTTGTGTTCCATCTTCATCCCATTACCCCTTGTACTGTCACTGGATGTAACAGGAAAAAAAAGTGATGCCCCAACCTCCTGACATCCACAATTTAGATATTTGTAAATATTAATGATACCCCTCCACAGTCCTCTTATCTAGACATACCATTACTATAATCTTTACTAATGATGTGATGGATATTTGTAAGTGACATGTCTTCAGAAAGCAGGATCTAGCTTTTGAACCTTCAGTGTCAGGTTCCAGATGATACTCTTAAATTTGCCTCTGTAGTTTTTTGTTGGTCCAAACCTTTTATTGCAGATGACCTCTTCATAATGAGTTTGGAAACTGTCTGTTGTAGAGCAGAGTTGTTACGGTCCTTTTATTTTCCAGACAGATATCCAAAATCTAGATCATACAGGCCACCAAATCCTTTTTGCAGTAATCTCACCAAATAGAGTAGAACAAGTTGAATTGTTGGAAGTTGAGATGAAGCTGGAACACAAAAAGTTCCATTTAAACATAAGAAAAAACTATTTCCCTGTTGAGGTGAGGGAGCCCTGGCACAGGCTGCCCAGTGAGGGTGTGGAATCTCCTTCCTTGGAGGCCTTCAAGACCCATCTGGGCATGTTCCTGTGTGACCTGATCTAGGTGGACCTGCTTTAGCAGGGGGGTTGAACTAGGTGATCTCTAAAGGTCCCTTCCAACCCCTACTGTTCTATGATTCTATGATTCTAAGTTGTATGTGTACTGACCAAGTAAACAAGTAAAAGAGAACATTTTTTTTTGATGGGTGCATTCCAGTGTAATATTGTTCAAAATGGGTTAAGAAAGGCTGTATGTCCTTCTCATTCTAATAATTCTGTATACAGAGTTGTATGTAGTGAGCACAGAGAAGTGTTTTTCAATTGCTTCACTTCAAGGTACATGCTATGTATCAACTTAAGCCACTGGAGTTCTCATGCATACAGATCTTTATTTCAAATGCCAGACTTTTCAGGGTTAAACTGTGCAGGGCTCAGCACAACTGGTCTGAGAGTGAAAACTCTCTCCTACTTTCTGAAAGTGAGTGAGAGTGCAAGGGGTCATCTGTTCAGGGCTGTGGGTGGTATTTCCATATTTTGTTGGAGTTTCTTGAGCAAGAACTCCACTCTCTTTAAAGGTGGCAAGTCAGCTGCTCAGATGTATTGTAACCTTCAGCTCTAGGAAATATTCTGAGTCATACCAGATGCTTCTTGGAGCCCAGCATGGGACTTCATTGTCTTCTTCAGTCATGGTTCAGCTATTTCCCCATGGAGGGATTTTAGCCAACCTTTCCATTCTCAAGACCAGAAAGAATATTTAAAGCCACAGATGCCTATAAGGGTCCAAGCAGAAGATGCAAAAAGCCTACTTGACACATTAGTAGGAGCCTTACCGTGAGGAAAGAGGTAGGGAAGATTGCTGTACTGTTTTGTTCTTTATTTGGTTCTGCCTCCTTCCCTCCTTTTAGTGCATTCACCACTGCTACTACATATTCAGAGAGATTATAAATTGGGTAGTGTTATCCTGAGAACTTTAATTTTATCCAGTTTTAGAAAATGTTCCAGAACATTTCATTGTTCATTTTACCATATTCTTGTGGGTAAAGTTGGTTAAGGCAATAAAACACGATTCTGGCACAGTATGCTCTTTATATAAAGGTTAAAAATAGACACTTTTTGGCTTTATCCAAAGGCTTTTGGATGATACATTTACCAGCATGTAGTATAGGATTTTGGTGATATTGTGCAGCATAGTGTGTTTTCTCAGAGGTCTACATGGACCTTCATTTATTTAGTGTCTGGAAAATGCCGTCTTTGCTTATCCTTTGTGAGGAAAGTATGGGCTCTAATTTATTTTTTAAAGGAGCTGGATGCACAAAGAAATCAAAATTGAATTGCTGCCTGTCTCTGCAGTGTTGGAAATTACCAACAATAATTATCACTTGCATTTAAAGCATCCTTCTCTCAAGTTGACTGAACTCCTCTAAATAACTGCTTTGGAAAGGTGCCATGGCAAGGCAGGAATGGATATCTTGTGTGATTCTGTTTAATTATCTCTGAGTGCCAAGTCTATATCTGGAGCAGGAAAAAATGACAGAGTTAAATTAGAACACTTCAATGTGTATGTAATATGACTGCAGAACATGACACTTGAAGTCTTAGATCACGTGCAGCTCTTGCCCTTTGGAGGAGTTATGTATGTTGTAATTTCTTTCTGCATGGCTCCATGTGGCAATACCATCCATGGTTAACTCGAAGTTGCATAAAAATCAGGGATTGGGATGAAATTTGAATGTGTGCTTCAAATACCTAATACTGCAAACTCCCTCCTCTGCAATCTGCCAAACCAACTGTGATATTCTCAAGGATTATGGCCAATACTGTCTTTATAGGAATGAGATTTCCCCATGGAAAGCATTATGCCTGCAGTTAGATTTGCTATGCACTGCTCACCAAAGATGAGCTGTGACTTTCCCTTTCAGCTCCCACTTTTTTAGGGGTTTTTTGGAGCCAGTTCAGCAGTGTGGGAGTTCTTATACCATGGAGGAATCTCCAGGTCAAAGCACATCTATGCTGCCTGCAACTTCTTCTGGGCACTTCCCTGCTTGCCACAAAAACAGGTCAGGGCACTGATGATTTAACTTTGTTATGAATGCCTTTATCAGATCCCTAATTTAAGGCAATTTTGCCATTGTTATGATGTGTGAGAAAAGCACAGAGGGAGGGCAGATACAGTTACCCAGTCTCAGAAGAAATTATCCTTGAAAATGACTGCTTTTGCTTCATGAAACGGTCTGTTCCCCAGGCAAGTGCTTTGAACGAATACTCAATAGATGTAAAGGCTTCTGTGTTTTCAGCAGCCTCCAAAATTACCTTCCTCATGAGTTATTTGCTGCTTTTGCATTAATATTAGTAAATTCTGGAGAAAGAGAGAATGATCTCAAGCCTCAAAGCCATAAAAAGTCTCCAGCTCTATATACCATGCTTCAATACATCACTAAGATTAAACATGTACATACAGACAAGAGAGCTTGCAATGGCAACAGCGTGAACCTGTCCATTGTACAACAGTACGTGGCTCATCTTCTCAGCTTCTTACCTTGTGAAATGACTTCTCTAGCTGGGGCCATAAATAATGACAATGCATTGGAACTCGGTAGGAAAAGCAGCCCAAATAAACTTTCTTGGAACATAACTACCAGCAGAAGCTATTGGCTTTTATTTTTCCTGTGAAATAAAAAAGGTCTAATTTTGGATCAGGAAAAAAATCCTAAATGTTACTGCTAAATTGCAAGCACTCTGGTGTGATTATGGGAATCCAAACTGTCCTTTAGAGTATGGTTATTTTCATAACCACTGTTAAATTAGGCCAACCTTGTACTAAAACTTGATTTGACATTCCCAAGATGAAGTTATCCCACGAAGTCTGTCTCACAGGGTTGTGAGGCTGGAAATGAATCCTCCTCTCTCAGCAGATGACTGCTTAGGCTTTGGAGTTTTCAGGTGTGCATCCCAGGTATGGAGAACAAACTGCTTAACCTCCTGATGCCTCTTCACATCCTTAAAATGGATGTAGTAATGCACTATCCCTGTAGGTCTCTTGTGACCTACTGGTGGACAAAGGAAGATGTTAGTGTTTGCCATCTGCATAGAGCCACTCTGGGGAGGTGTCAAAATGTTTGAATAACACACTGCTTGAGATTCCTGTTGTGGAACATGAAAAAAAGGGAAAAAAAAAATAGTCCCTCCTAAAATGACTGGTTCTGGGTTTGGATTTGTGTGTACTGCAAAGGAAAAGATACTGCTTGTGTTCAGCATCTGCGATTTCAGTCCCGCGTGGCACAAGCTGAGGCTGTAGGCTTTGTGGCTGTGATCTTTTCTTCTTTTTAAGTGTGTGTAGTGCAGGGCCCCGGTCTTTGCCCTTTGTAGGACTTGGAGGCTTTCCATAGTTTAATGTGAAAAAGAGCTGTTGCTGAAGGAGAGTACTCACCCACTTTGCTTTGAAGATGTGGCAGCAGAGTGTGTGTGTGTTTGTCTCCTTCCAGGGTGTGTCCCACAGCTGCCGGATGCCTTCACTTTCCTGGATTTCCCCTTGCAACAGTTGGTGATTGCACACACCCAATTAGCACCATCTCTGACACACACTCCGCATAGACAGCAGCACAAGGAATCACAGTGAGATACTTGTTACCAGTTGAGGACTGAGAGGTTGGCTGTGCTCCAGTGCTTATTCAGAGTAGGGGCTCCAGATGAAGTGCACCAGCACAGACAAGTATGTTTTTTAGAAATGTAAATATGTCCTTCAAAGAAATATAATTGTCTTTTGGACAACATCATTGCATCTCTAGAGGATTTCACTGAAGGCAGAGCTAAGGCTTCCTGAAGTATCTTCTATGTATTTCCATAGCTGATCAAATGGCTCTATTTTATAAGTCACTTGCATTACTGTCTTCCTGTGGGATTATTTCTGTACGACTGTGATGTTTTGATGTTTAAGATACTGATATGTTTTTACTTCATTTAAGCAAACGTTTTGGTCACAATACTTTGGAAGAGCCAATGCCTCTGTTAGCATGCAGTGCAGTAACATATCAGTACAGCTTCATTGCCAGCATAATTCCAAAGTTTTACTGAAAACATAGTTTTCTGTCATTTGAACAGTCCAGTCAGAGTACAGAGAAGCTTCTGAAGACATGCAGTTAGTGTGACCAAATCTATTTATCTGATTCAAAGGGGGAATGAAGAAGAGATAAAATCTGTTCAGGTTTCTGAAAAGTATCCAAAAAAAGGAAAAAAAAAGAGCTATGGGCATACCAAAGGCTTTTGCAAGGGGAAAGGATGAGGACAGCACACAAGAATCAGTTTTTAAATTTACCTAGTGAAGCACCCTGTAATAGCCCTCGAATAACACAACTGTAGCAACAGTAACTGTGAGAAATGCAATTAAATGCAAGGAGTAAACACACTGAAAAATATACAGACCCAAAGCCAAAGCTTGCCCATGGACCATTTGGAGCTTCCCCCTCCCTAGCCAGACCCGAAGGACAGACATCCTTTGCTTCTCCATCCTTTCCCAGAACTGCCCTTTGACTCTTGGGGTGACTATGATACAAACCATGTACCTGCTCTCTGCTGATTTCAGAAGTGATATGAAAAGACCCCTCTCCCTTGACTGGCAATGCATCTAACGATAATTAATATTAATGCACTGAACTTCCCAGGAGGAATTTCACTAGGAAAACAAAAAAAAAGTGTTTTATTTTGATTGACTAGGCTTGGCAACTGTGGATATGGTTTTCTTTGCTCTCATTTTTTCATTTAACCTTAATTAATTAATTAATTAAACCTTACCAATGATCAGCCATTGTAACTCATTAGTAAAATGGCTGCAATGTGATGATTGCTCCTCAGGCAAGCCTAGGGCTTGAGCCCAGCAGCTGGCACCAGGACTAAACCCTTCAGGAAAATAAAAATTACACAAGCAATTAGATGTGTAATGAGTCAGATGTGTAATGAGTTTCTGTTGCACGTGGCATGCTACCTTTCTTAGTGGACACATCTGCTGAATGCTGTAGCAAATAGTACTGATCTCAGCCAAGGTGGAGAGATTTCCCTCTGGAGACTCGCTGGATATCCAAGGCCATTTCATTGCCAAGACCTAATGGCATAGTGTCACTTACCTGGGTGCAAGGACTAAATTCTTTGCATCTTCAAAAGAGTGTGGCTGCCCTCCTGCAGACTGGAGACAGTGTCCTCCATAATGCCTCAGACTATGCCCAGGCTTTGTCAGGGTGAGTGCTGGCCTTGCCACAAACATGTTAGTGATTAAAAAGCCTGGACAATTGATCACAGAATCACAGAATATTAAGGATAGGAAGAGACCTTCTCAAGAGGGGCAGAACTGCTTGAGAGAGTCCAGCGAGGGGCCACCAAGATGATCAGGGGACTGGAGCATCTTTCATACGAGGAAAGGCTGCGGGAACTGGGACTGTTTAATCTGGAGAAGAGGAGACTGAGGGGAGATCTTATTAACATTTACAAATGCCTAAAGAGTGGGTGTCAGGAGGTTGGGACATCCCTTTTTTCTATTGTATGTAGCAACAGGACAAGGGGTAATGGGATGAAGCTGGAACACAAAAAGTTCCATTTAAACATAAGAAAAACCTATTTCACTGTGAGGGAGCCCTGGCACAGGCTGCCCAGAGGGGTTGTGGAGTCTCCTTCCTTGGAGGTCTTCAAGACCCCCCTGGACATGTTCTTATGTGACCTGATCTAGGTGACCCTGCTTCTGCAGGGAGGTTGGATTAGATGATCTCTAAAGGTCCCTTCCAACCCCTACCATTCTATGATTCTATGAAAAGATCTTCCTGCCAGAGAAGGACCACCTAGACCTTCCTAGATCACAAAGGAATGTGTCTAGGTGGGTTTTGAATGTCTTCAGAGAAGGAGCCTCCACAACCCATCTGGGCAGCCTGTGCCAGGGCTCCCTCACCTGAACACTGAAGACGTTTTTCCTTGTATTTTTTTTGGAACCTCTTATGTTCCAGCTTGTACCCATTACCCCTTGTCCTATCATTGGACATAACTGAGAAGATCCTGTCTCCGTGCTCTTGACACCCACCCTTTATGTTTCTTGTAAACATTAATGAGGTCACCACTCAATCTCCTCATCTTTGTGGCCCTACACTGAACTCTCTCCAGTAGCTCCCTGTCCTTTTTGAACTGAAGGGTGATTGATGGTGAGCCTGGAAATTTCCTGACTTAGTGAGAGCATCTAAGATAGCTTTAGGTGTGTTGACTCAGTGCAGGAGGTGATTTTCCCCTCTGAGTAATGGTAAAATAACATATTTATGCTCTAAAAAGCAATGCAGGTACCTCAAGTTTAGGATTTTGTAATTTGTAAGGCAGGAAGTGAGTGAACATGTAGACAGCCTGGCACGCCTGGCAAACACCCCTAACTAAATCTGAATGGAGAGCAGTAAAATGTGATTGATAAAGGAGGCTAGTACAGAAAGAAAAAGATGATGAAATGGTATCTTGGCAGCAGACAGTATCTGTGGGAATTATTACAGACTGTCATTGTGATTTGCTCTCAATTTGTTATAGCAGCAAAAAGCATCTACTTCACCGTAAAAGAAGACCTGCCTCTCCTAAACGGTGTGAGCTACATGGAACAGTGCTCAGTTCGAGGATGCTAGCAAGAGATCACAAGCACATTGTGGCCAAAGGAAACAGTTTAAAATCATTTAGTGTGTCACATTAAAAAGTGACCTTTTGTGTTTATGCAAGGTCTTTTATCAGTTAACAAATTTAAACAGTGCAAAGGATGTTTTGCTAATCTGTTCCTTGCAGCCTATCAGCTGTGATACCCATACAGCAACATCTGTTGCTGGGAAAGATGTAAAGGGACCTACCACAGAATTAAAGTGAAATAAAATTACGTTGTCCATAGAAAGTAACATTATTTCAAATGAAAACCACTGGTCCATAAGTACAAACATGTTATATATTTGATCTGAAACAATTATGTTTATCCACAGTGTGTATGCATTGGTAAATGCAGGGCAGGTAACCTTCTTGTATTATTTGTCACAGTGAATTTCTATGTAATTTCTTGTTGGGAATCCACTGAGAGTACAATGAATAAAAGCTCATGGAAATGTCATACAGAACTGTCAGGTTTAACCATTTGAATGGTCATTCAAATAGCCAATGACTTTCATAGGATGGTAGGTGTTGGAAGGGACCTTTAGAGATCATCCAGTCCAAACCCCCTGCAGAAGCAGGATCACCTAGGTCAGGTTGCATAGGAACATGTCCAGGCGGGTCTTGAAGACCTCCAAGGAAGGAGACTCCACACCCTCCCTGGGCAGCCTGTGCCAGGGCTCCCTCACCCTCACAGTGAAATAGTTTTTTCTTATGTTTAAGTGGAACTTTTTGTGTTCCAGCTTCATCCCATTACCCCTTGTCCTGTTTCTAGATACAATAGAAAAAAGGGATGTCCCAGCCTTCCAACACCAACCAATTAGATATTTGTAAATGTTAATAAGATCTCCCCTCAGTCTCCTCTTCTCCAGACTAGACAGATCCCAGACTTTGGTGAGGGTAAATACTCCTCCTCAAGGGGCACTGCTGCATATGCAGAAACTGATTACTAATCTCTCCTTGTTTCAAATAAAGGGTTCCCAATGACTCTAAAACATTGTATGGGCATGAGGGTTCCTGATTGCTTTGACTGATGTGCAAGCCCCTCTTCCAATATATTTCCAAGATATTTGGGGAAAGTTTCTAGAAAATCAAGTCTATAACCACCCTTTTCCTATAGACAGTTGAATTCCTGGTGTACCGCAAGAGCAAATTAACATGAAGAACTCAGTTTTTTACTTCAGTTCTTGGTCTTTCTGGAGGATTTGTGCTTCTCACAGAAGCAGAGAAGTTCTTGAATATGCATGGAACAGGGGCCAAGCCCATTGACACCCAAGGTGTGTGCACAAAGCACTCTCAGAGGAAAGCAGAGGAGCTGAGGGCATGGCTTTCTGAGGGCTGAGCAACGTCTTCCCCACACCTTGTCCCTTTCTTCTAATGATTCCCCTCAGAGCAACGGATACTTGTCATTTCTGAATTTGTGTTGCTGTGTCTGCAGAAGTGTCTAAGCTTTTTGCATATGCAGAAACTGCCAACTGCAAATCCATCAGCTCTTGCCAGTCACATTTTCGGTCTGTGCCAAATGAGCACATGTTCCGAATGACCTGACTTGAAATATAGTGGTGACAAACACAGTAGCAGTTTCACTTAGGGCTATGTTAGCAGCTTTGCTCCCTGCCATGTTTCGTGATAGCTCTGTCTTGTGCAATGGAAGATGGTAGTATTTGCAAGTGCCTAGGGGATTTCCTAGCATGAGAACTGCTCAGTTATACTGTATCATCCCTGCTCCTTTGGAGTCTACTAAAGTCTGGCATTTAGTAGTGAAGCTGATGAGAAAACAGGCATAAAGCTGTTTTGAGGCCTTCAAAGCAGGGAGAGGCTGGAGTTAACCTGGAGAGATGGCATTGTTTCTCATCCATTGCATGGAAAGGCATGTGCTCTTTATCTACTGAAGTAATTCACATTGCTAGTGGTAAATTTATTAAAGTCTGTTTTGTGTGTTGACACAAAATTGTTGCAAAAATGGAATTCTGTGGTCTTGATCCTCTTTGACTGATGTTTCTTGGGTCTTTTTCTCAGCTCTCTCTGTGTGGTTTCCTTCTGGATGCTCTTGAGAACTCTCAGCATCAGAGCAGCACAGCAAAAGAAGAGCTAAGCAGAGACACGTTTAACTTTCCTATTGCTTAGCACAAGCTGCTGTGACACGGAACTCCACATGATTGAGAAGTGAACAACTCCAATCCTCAGTCAGATAGCTGCCAAAGCTTTCCTTACTTATTTGTTTTGGGTCTTTGTTCTGCAGGTCCTGTGTGACAGACATGTGTGAGTGTCCAGTCCACAAAAACTGCTACTGCGAGTCATTCCTGGCATACGCCCGAGCCTGTCAGAGGGAAGGACGCAAAGTCCAGTGGGTGCCGGAGCAGAACTGTGCGGGTAAGTGTTTTGGGACTGCTTCTTAGTAAGCCAGTGAATAGGCTGATAGGCTACTATCATCTTCCGGGGGGGAGGAGGATCAAAAATGAACTGACTGGATAGCACTGAGATCGTACCAGCAGGGAAGTTGTATTCTGAGTTCTGGGGTTATCTTTCCTCACCAGGGAAGATTTTCAGCCATTGAATATTAATGTTTATTTCACTGCAAAACTTTTCACTTCTAATGCTGCCTGGTCTTAATTTCATGTCCTTCCAGGAAGCAGTACATGCCTTTTTGTTTCAGTATATCTAAACAGTTGATTACAATTAACGTTTAAACTCCTTTGAACTCCTGTTAACAACCACTTACATTTCCAGAGACAGCATACATCTACGATTGCAATAGATTCAATAAGGAAACAATAGATAATGTATTTAATGGGAATACTAAAATGCAAACCTGTGTTAATTTTGGTCCTTGGATCAGATTCCCCATGTGATTAGGACTGTGTTAATTGCAAGTAACAGTGAATAATTGTTTCCATGAGAAGTGATGGCCTGTGGTTGTGGGCACTTGAAGTAAAATGCAATATTGCAGGTTGATATTTCCCCTGATGATGGTCTCACTTGTTTAGGACGTTCTATAGTGGCATTGGCTTGCCTGGAAATGTATTCAGATTTATGTAAAGCAATTGACAGTAATTGGAAGGGGAAAAAAAAAGAAAGATACTTAGTGCTGGTCAAAGTGCTATTACTCTGTGGTCCATTTTGGTGATTGTGTGTGGCTCAGAATCTATCTACTTCAATTTCCTTTTCTGTTGACGGCATGATAGCAGGGATGCATGAGTGATAGAGGAAATTATATTTGATTGACTGTTCCCAAAAGGCTCATTTTTTTTTTCTTGCAAAGGAACAGAACTATCCAAACAGGGTGTCACTGAAAGCTCTATTCAAGGATGTGGTCTCAGACAGCACTAATACTGTATGTAATTTTAATGTATTGATCTGGTAGCAGATCCATGCAGAAGCTGAAACAAACATCCTGAATTTCTTTTTCTTTTAACAAAACACTTCAGGTTTCAGACCTGACTGTGACCAAAGAATAAAAACTTTGGTACCTACCTTAAGAAGTTTCTACAAGTGTTAGCATATGACAACTTAAGTAATTGAGGCTTCTTTTCACATCATTTTTCCTGGCATTTTATCAAAGACAAGAAAAGTTTCTATGGCAAAAGCAGTCCTTGAGAGAACGTTGTGACAGAATTGAAACACACATCTTTCTTTAAAGCTAATAAAAGAGGTATTTAAATCCCCACGAGTTTTTTAATCTCAGTGCACACTTCTAGAGGGACAGGGGAAATCTTGATAAGCAGAAATTACAGAGAAGCTGTATGTGGTCAAATACCCTCAAAAAATTTAAGCATTCAATGTCAAACAGGTAGCACCATCTTCTACAGTAAATCATATGGTAAGCATTACAGGTCATTCTGTAAGTTACCAGTTGCCAGCATCAAGATTTGAATCTTTAACTTACCTTTTTCTCCCTGAAACTTGTAGTTACAATTATTGTGTCTTAATTACGGATAAAAGTTCCAGAGTATGAAACAGTATATCTGTAATAAAACTTTAGCATTTTGTGACTTTCATTTCCTGCTTGACATTTCATAGCTGGTGGGATACTTGGAAGAGCTGTGTTCTGATGAAAATGGAGTATGCTTATTAGTAAAGTCAGGTTTTAATTATTCTTCTGTGTGTCGTAAAACCAGATCTTGAGTGGCTGCCAGTTCCTCTACCCTGACTGCTGTACACTTAGCTCATTTTTATAATCTTTAGAAAGTTTGTGTTGTCTGGAGAGCCAGCCAAACAGGATGCACAGAAGGCAGAGTTACATGTCCTGTTCCCTACATGCTCTTCCTCCTCCTCTAGGGCAGCTAGTTGCTCCACAAAACACTGCTCCTCAAGGTTTGCTGTCCTTTGAGGTTGATTTGGTAAGGGTCGGTTGTCATTTAAGCAGAGGAGTGAAGAGAAGAAGCTAATGAGTAAGCAAAATTATTAGAGTAGGAAAGGCTTGGTGAGATCCACACAGAAACTGGGAGGATTTGGAAAGGAATATATGTTTCCATGGGAAGCAGTGAGGATTGAGACCTGTTAGGATGGGCACAGAAAGAAATATGATGTGTGAAGGAGAAGACAAAAACACAGGAGAGCAAGCATGAGGGAAAGAAGAAATAAGAGAAAGTAATACATGTGAGAAAGAGAAAAGAAAGAATAGAAATTGAAGGAAGTTTGAAAAGGAAAGGAGATAGAAAAAAAAGAGATTTCTTTTTAGCCCAAGCAAGGCTAAGCAAGCAGTTTATAAACTGCAATTAAGTAAATGGAAGTGGTGAAAGGCCTTGAGCCGTAGGAATTTAACATTGCATCTCTGAAGGCACTGAGAGAAAGAAGACTCAAGGGTGACAGATGGCAATAAATCCCTTCCATGGGCATGACTACGCAGGCAAGAAAAAAAAAAGCAGATATGGGCTATAATAAAGTGCAAAGTGCTCATGGTAGCACTGATGTGCTGAGATGCTCCAATAGCCTCATAAAAACAAAACAATTTTCCATTTTTCCTATGTGATTGGTTGAGTTGTTCTCTCCTGGGTCTTCTCTGCTGTGGAATTTTCTGGCCAAACTCACTCTTTTTCCCTGTTCCGTGTTGCATTCCTTTAATTGCTTCACTCCATGTGAATATGTGGCAGAAGGCTATTCTGACTGTTCAGTGGAAAGTCATTAAAACATAAAAATTGAAAAGATTAACACAACTGTATCATTAGAAGGTCGATTCCCAGAGCTATTGCTGCCTTCTCTGTTAGAAGGAGATGCTGTGAATTGCAAGTACCACGAGTGACGTTCGGTTTGAAAGTCCTACAAAACACCTTGAAAGCCCAACCAACAGAAGCAGCAGGATGATTTGTTGATGCACAAATATTAGCTCAGAAACATCTGCAGAATCAGATATCATCCACCAAGGGAATCCTTCAGCAGTTCTCTGTAGATATTTTAGCTTTTGTGTTGGGGAACAAGAATTCCTCCCAAATAATTAATGGCCATGTCTACAAAGACAGGCGCAGACAGATACAAGCCTCCTCTGTGAAACTGCCAAACTGGCTGGAATAAACTGGCTCTGGTCTGAAAACTGTACAGCCTTATTAGACAGAGTTTATTAGCTCAGGCACACTGCTGTATTTATGTGACTATATGGCTTATGGCTTCTGGACTGGAGCTGGCTATCATCCTGCCAGCTCAGAAAGCGGTCTGAGGAAGCTCACATCTGTCATGCCAAACACATGTTCTAGAAGAAGAGTGGAAAAATCCTGTTGTGACTGGTAACGTTGCAAAATGCACCATTATTAATAACTTTTGTACTTTGGGGTTGTGTTTTTCTTATTTTTTTCCCTTTTTTTTTTTTTCTGGTACACTAAGGAAGTTATTACTAACAGAGCTCCATTCTTTGGGAGGAATTTGCCTTAAAAGATGGGTGCAAAGGCATCACTTCTGTTTCCCATGTTTACATGGTACTGATTCATTTCAGCAGTCCCTGGGAAGCCTACTGCAGAATGTCTTTATTTTTTAAACTGCCTATGAAGTGAAATGTTTTTGATCAATCACACCACATGTTAACAACTGAAACACTCAACAATATAAGCCATCCAGGGAACTTAAACAGCAGCCATTGTGCTTTTCTGACTTTTCCCCTGACAGAAAGTTAATAATACCATTATAGACTGCCTGCAGCAGAAAATAAAGTAATATCTTCTACCTGGCATCATCTGAAGGAGGTGTTTTGACACACTACATCCATGTGTGGTAGTGCAGAGCTGGGGAGTACTTACAGATGCCATGGCTTCCAAAGGCAGGCTGTATTATATTCTCATTTTCTCTGAGGCAGAGATGAAGCAGTGGAAAGGAGACCTTGGCCAAGTTTCCTCAAACCAGCTGAGACACCAAACAGAGCTCAGGTGGAATGAACAGGCAGGCTACTCCTGCAGTGAAGCGATGTGAGATGGAACCTGTGCAGCCTGAAGCTCACAGACTTTTCTGTATAGAAACCACGTGCCCTGAAGCCTAATGTTTCAGTTTGTGGTTGGTCAATTAGAGATCATTTGAAGGGAAACTCCTTTGCACAGAGCAAATACAAAAGCTTCTAGTAAAAGATGCCTTATGATAATTTGCATTCTGTATGAACAATCAGTATTCATCTTTGAACATCTTGGTCTACTTTTCTAGACAGTTAGTACATTGTTTGCAAAATTCCTGGAGACTCTGCATATTTTTGTTTCCCCTCTTATAGTGATTCAGTCTCTATTCTTAATGCACTATGTAAGTGCAGAGTTTATGCTGAATCTAACGTTTTACTATATGCTCAATACTGCTTACCTGTTTCCTCCACCTTCTAAATTTCCCATTTCATTTAAATTCCATTTTAGCTATTCCTTTTGTTTGTTCCTTCTTCAGTGTGCTTGAAAGTTGTCAGACAGATCAAGATAGCGTGTGTGATAAAGCTGGGGAAAAAGTTCTCAACAGATCTATGCCCACAAGCAGAATAAGCCTATCTTGAACATTGCTAAAAGATATTTTTTCCTATTCTATTCTAAAACGATGTTCAATAAAAAAATGTCTCTCATTGTTTCTTGGTATCTTGCACTGATGTTTTCTCATGCTTAAAAATACAAAACTCCCTCCCCTCAAGTATTTATCTAATATTCAACTATTGATTCTTTGTAGCTCCAAGGTCATTTTCTGCTGTACAGTTTTTCCAGTTTTTTTGTTAGCTTATTTCATATCTGCATCCTCAGAAATTTGTACATGTTCCATGATTCCTTCTTCAGGAAGGTGGGAGGGACCTCGTTAAAAGGTGTATGTCAAGGGGATGGGGCAGCCTTTTTTTCTGTAGTATCCAGTAATAGGATTAGGGGTAATGGACAAAAGCTGGAACACAAAAAGTTCCACATAAACTTTAGGAAAAACTTCTTTGTTGTTCAGGGAGGGAGCCCTGGCACAGGCTGCCCAGGGAATGTGTGGAGTCTCCTTCTCTGGAGGTTTTCAAACCTGCCTGGACACGTTCCTGTGTGACCTTATCTAGGTGGGCCTGCTTGAGCAGGGAGGTTGGACTGGATGATCTCTAGAGGTCCCTTCCAACCCCCACCATTCTGTCACTCAGTGATTCAGAGGTGTTTTTCACATATGCATAAACGCCATAAAATGCATTAGAGGTAAAACTTGCAAGAAGCTGATACTCTCTTGTAGATCACTTTGTTTATTGGTGAAGAGGAACACCTTAAATTTATGACGCCTTACAGCCCTAAGGTTTCCATCCTCTGTGATACACTCTTATATATATCTGATCTATTTATTTCTGCCTATTTTCTCTTTATGAATAACAACAGTACTACAATGGCACTCTAAGACCAATCCTTACAACAAAACAACATTTTTCTGCCCATAAAAGCAAGAAAAATCTGGACCTAAAATGGAAGAAACCTTCTTAATGCAACCACCTCCCTGTAAACAGCAAGAGGCAATTCTGGATGCTTGAGAGTTCCTTAGCATCTATAAACTATTTTATCAGTACTTGTTTTTGCCATCAGACCAGCCGTTAGAAAGAATAACAGACTTTTATTTGCTATCGAACCGTGTATTATTGTCTGCACTAAAAAGGCAGGATATAAAATGTTAAGAGTTTAAATATTGATCTGGAGGGGATATAGTGCTTTTCACTGAGCCCTCAGTGGTCTCTTGTGTTGGAAATGCATCGAACTGTCACCCATAGAAATCAATGAATAGATACAGGAATCGTTAAGAACAAGAATCCTCATTCTCAGCCACCCCTTGGTAAAAGAGCATAAAACATGGAAATAATTGATTCATTTTTTTGAAAAAGAAAGATTTTGTTTTAGAAATGGTGCTACTGAATTAACAGCATTGTTTTGATTTGCTGCAACGTGCAATACTGAAAGTATCATCTTGGGAACAGAAAGTCTGGTGTGGTGAATGACTCTCTCTTCCTTCTGTAGGAATGGGACCGATAACAAATGTCCTTGTAAATGTTACAGGAACCTTTGATAAAAGGCATTGTAAGATAAACAATGGTAAGCCTTAAATATAAAGCATAGATCTGCTTATAGATAGAAACCTTGTCAAAGCTATAGAATCATAGAATGGTAGGGTTGGAAGGGACCTTTAGAGATCACCTGGTCCAACCCCTCTGCAGAAGCAACTCCACCTAGATCAGGTCACACAGGAATACATCCAGGGGGGCCTTGAAGACCTCCAAGGAAGGAGCCTCTACACCCTCCCTGGGCAGCCTGTGCCAGGGCTCCCTCACCTCAACAGTGAAATAGTTTTTTCTTATGTTTAAATGGAACTTTTTCTGTTCCAGCTGTGTGTACCATCACCTGTTTTAAAATTCTCAGGAAGTTCAAGGCTTCTAGGAACTTGATACCTTTTAAATGAGGAACTTCGCTACCATTATGCTTGTGATATAAAGTAGTGTTACATTTAAGATAGTGGGATCTCTGTACAAGTAATTATTTTCCTCTAAATGATCATCATACTAAACTGTGCTTTTGATATTTGCAATAGAAACCAAGCAAAGAGATATGTAACTTTCCTTGTGGGACTGTGTGTAATGCATGTCTTTTGTTCTTTTTAACTACTTTTCAGCAACCCAGTGTAAGCACGGTGCAGTTTACGATACCTGTGGTCCAGGATGTGTCAAAACATGCGACAACTGGAACGAGATTGGCCCATGCCACAAGCCCTGCATTGCAGGGTGCCACTGTCCAGCAAATCTGGTTCTTCACAAAGGAAGATGCATCAAGCCAGTCCTGTGCCCACAGCGATGACACTAGTTCTCCTCCTGCGGACATTAACACAGGTGGTCACTGACCCCTTTGATGCTCACAGCCAGTGAAGGACTCCAGCTGTTTGTGTGCAGATTCTGCAAAGTACACATCTACTCACAGAGTGTAAATATGCTCCTGTGTGTGTATTTATGTGTGTTTATGTGCACACATGTGGCACCTAGAAAGAGATATAAATGTATGCTGTGTGTACGTAGATACACATATCTGTACACAAGTGCCCTAAACGTAAGTACAACCCATATATTTATATATATATGTCCACACACCCAAATATACATCATTTCTATATATCATAGAAGGATGAATTACTATATGTATATTTTTTGCTATAAAGTTTATGTATTATTATTTCTAGGACCCTGATCTGTAAGTCATTGTATAAATAAACCAGGTGTTTTTAATATAATGTAGTGGCACGAACAGATTGGATGACTTTGCTGTTGCATGAGTTTGTCGTTTCCAAGGAAACTTTTCTAGGGCCACAGCACTGCCAGACTGGATTAGTTTCAACACAGAACCTGGATTTACAGTTGTACAGGAAACACATTTCTCTGGAGATGGAGGATTTATCTAGGAATATTTCATGCGTACCTTATTGCTGCATAGTGATTGGTGACAGTGCTTAATCAGGCAGAGAAAGCTGGGGATCGGCTTTTATGCTTTACTGAAATAACTGTGCAAAATGATTTCCAAAGCTGGTTGGCCAACTGCCAGCATAGAGATATTTCTTTCTGGAACGGCACCAAAAAGTCAGGGGCCAGATTTGCAGAAGTGTTCAGCACCCAGCAGCTCGCTTTGAAAATTCGACCACTTCCCATTTCATATCCTAATGCCCCGTCTCTGTTGTTGTCTTTGGCAGTAGCTGTGAATACACAATAAGAGCTTGAAGAAAATATCTCTGTACGTCTCAGCCCCTTTAAACATGTTTGAAACTGCTGGGTTTGTTTCATATTTCTCCCAAATATTATGAAGAAAGCAAATCCCACTCTGAATTGGAGTGTTTGATTTCAGTGTGCCTTAAAACATGAAATATGCCAGGTTTAGTAGCTCATTTAATTTATCAGCGTGGTTTAGAGGAAAGATAAATTCACCCCACCAAAAAACAGTAGAGAATGTCAAATGCTAATTGGAGAACTGCAATTTATTTCCTTACTGGTCTTTTGCTTGAGGTTTACGAACATATGGGCTCTGTGAAGTTTGCACGACTTTTGAAGTCTCCCAGGAGAGAAGCAATAATATGGGATTTCATTAGAAACTGTTAAAAAAGCCATACAACCTTCTCAAGCCTGAAGGGCAGGGGGAGGCTGTTTTTCTTCCACTGGAAAACCCCTTGTAGAGCCTCATGGAGATGTCTCTGGAGATGACAGAAATCTTTGGGCATCTGATTTAGGTTTATAATGACTATCCTCCCACACAGCCACTTCCATTAACGCCTTGCATCGAAATTGCACGTTGTAATGCTATGAACAATTCTCCTTTAATTTTTCACTCTCCAGGAAGTTTGGCAGTGTCCAAGTTTACAGTGAGTAAGTGAGTGCAACGCACTTGGGTTCTACAGCCTGGAGGAAGAAGCTGAGTAAGCTTGGTCAGCTTAGGCATCACACTATCCAAAATGCTTGCCCCACCACAGTGTTAAAAAGAAACTGGGCAAACAATGTCAAGAGAATTCAATGGTCAGCTATCCAAATCTTAAATAAACTCAGTTTGATCTTTGTATGTCCCTTCTGTGTTAATTTTCTGGGAATAATAAAATAATTCAGTTTTACTGGGAAGAGAGGATTTCAAAGCCACATACACAAGTGCATTGGGGAGCAGAATTGTGAACGTGTAGATCACATCAAAGTGGGAAACTAGAAGAGCTTTTTGGGGCTCATGTGATAATTGAATGGTGAAGCTGAAATTTAGAGCAATTGCAATTGGTCCAAGAAGTTAAAATATAAAATGACAGTCATTAACATAATTTAAAGCATCAGTTAGACCAAAGAACATTTCAGCCTGGGAGCTTTTGGTGCTGAGATACGGGGTCTAAGCCATTAAAAAGGTTATTTGCCTAGCTCTACTTTAGGATAGATTTTCATTACTTACTGCTCAGTGTTTCCAAAATAAAAATACAGGCAAAGTGGATTGCACGCATCAACTGTCTGTAGAACTGTCCTTTCCTTTTCTTCTCCTGCCTGATGAAATTGAGTGAAAGGTGAGGAGAGAGCCCTCCAGCTCTCTCAGCCCACTGATCCCTTTCAAGCAATGCTTAATTGATGCCAGGTGAAGAGGTGACTCGGTCTATCTGTAGGATGAACTCTATTTTTAAATCTTAAAACGGTTCAGTTTGAAACCTGACCTACAGGTCATCTCAAAATGAGGACTCATTCCTCAGTTTAGCTTTTTCACTCCACTTAATTAAGGGTAGGCCCCTGCTTTTTGCTTTAGGGATGTAGACTGAGGAAGGGAGGAAAGCGTTTTTACCTCTAAGCTTTCTGGTTGTGCCCTTATGATGCTGTAGAGCTTTATCCTCCAAACTCGAGTTTTCAAGGCAACAGTAAGAGCTGTCAGCTTCTCCCTTCACATGTACAGTGCAAGGTACAGGATTTCTGCTTTTCTAGAGATTGCCTCCGAGTTTCAACTGGGCACAGGTTTTACAGCTGTAGCTGTAGTTACCCTGTGCCCAGCTGAGCTATTCAGACCAGATCAGTCCCAGCTAGAGCTGTCTGTCTTTACCGTCCTTTTTGCTTTTCTTCTTCTCACCTACTCAGAAGTTGAAACTGTAGCCCAGTAACATCAATAACGGCATTACCACTGGCCTCACAGAATTTGGGTTGCAGCCCATCTTCCTCCTTAGTGCAGGATTCTTTCTTAATGCTGATGTCTTGGCTCATGAGGTATTACCACTAGGATGCTAGAGCCCGAAAATTTCTGCATATCATTGGAGGTTTATTTTTGACAAAATTCACTGATAATCCATTTTTAGTGTGCTAAATGTGTTTAGTATGCAATAATGAGCTTTTAATAATAGCATAAAGTGGATGACCCATATGGTATATTCACCGTGCAAAGCTGATGGCTGTGGAAGATTGGTCTTGATTACACTTCTCGTCAATCTGTGCATATAACTTTGTGCCAATTTGTAAAGTGAAATGTATTTGAAGGCATAGAGGTTCCAACCAAAGAATGATCCAGAAGGAAAGTCTGAGAAACAGCTCTGTAATCCAGCGGATGGGATCAAGGAAAGACTTGGATCAATAGCTTCACCTGCTGTGTGTTCCCTGGCAAGTCATTTAATATTCAGTATTTCATTGGGGAAGTGAGGCTCTGGGTTTATGTATCTTTTTAAAGTTTATGGGTAGAAAATGTTCTAAAGTGCCATACATCACCAGGGAAATATCAGCTGGTATTTCACCAAGCTCGAGTCTGCTTTGCATCTGGTTGTCCTGTATCTCCCACATCATCACCTCTTCAAAATTAGCTTTCAGTTGGCATACATGGAAGTCAAATGCATTTGCTTCCTCCTCATTGACTTTCAATTCTGTCTATTTTTGTCATATGTGTTGAGTTTTATAAACCACAGAGACAGACCATAGCCAAGCAGAGCGATTTGAATTCTAGTCCAAGACTCTGTAGGTACTCCCACATCTTCCAAGAACACCTTTCTTCTATAGAGTAAGGTATGCACTTGGAGCAAAAAACCATTCTTAATGTTCTACCCAAACGTGACCCCATCCTCGTATCACATAAATAGTTTGCAGTAGGTAACCTAGAAGTACATTCTTCTCATCAGAGGCTTTTCTGCTTATTTTTGAACACAGGGTTCAAACACATTTTGTCACTGTTTGGCTTCCCACTGGCAGAACCTGACATTTGCAATAGCCAGCCTGATCTTGATTGACTGAACAGGAGTAGTTTCTCTTCTTGCTTTCATCAAAAGTGGACAAGGTTATATCAGAGCTAACAGATATCAGAATAGCAGTCCACGTATTTCCAGCTGGACAGGCTGGAAAAAGAAGCAGTCAGCAGCATTTAGCACTGAAAGGGTGAGACGTTTCAGGTATTTCAGGAACAGTCCTGATTAAGGGGATGTTATGCCAAGGTCTCAGTATTTGAGAAACAGGATCTTTATGTTGCATAACTCTGACCAAATGCTTGTTCTGCTGTCCCTGATTTTACCATTTCAGAAAGCCCTGTGGTGAGAGAGATGTTTCTGCTTTCTTACAGAAACATTTCTAGGGTATAACGGCAAATGTTTCAGGACAAAGGCCTAACTGTTACAGAATTCCTTCTCTCTCTCTGTAAAGGTTGTTGTGCAGATATTTCTAGTGCAACAGTCACCGTGACACCGGAGGACCAAAGTCCACAACAACAAAAAAAGGTTCCCCCTTGAACTCGAGGTAGCTCTTGATCCCTCAGATGGCTGTGGCACCGTGTTTAAATTAAGATAGTACAATAATGTGAGGGAATAAGGAGGCAGAGTGGCAGAGTAAGGGTAAGAGGCAAATGAGAAAGGAGAAAGTAGTAATAGGATTTTTTCTTGCTTTCTTTGTGGATGCTTTCCTTGTAAAGACCAAGTACATCCATACTCTCTGGGCAAAAAAACCTGAGCCATCAACCACCCAAAAACCCCAAACTAACCACAGCAAAATTGTATGTTGAGATCTAAATAGAATGGGTGTGTATTGGTAAGTATAGAAATCCATAATTTAAATAAAGTTACGAGTTACTATTCCTAGTTTTCTCCCAACCCTTAAATCACAGTAGAAAAAGTCACCAAAGTTAAGGAAATGGATCTTACTTCCTGAGTTGAGATGAGGCAAACATCTGCAGAATCCTCTTCTTGTGCTTCCACTAGCACAACAAATCTGTCCTGGTTTCCTCCAGGATATATGTTTTAGTGAACACATATCATTTCCCAGGCTACAACTGTTAAAACAAAGGCTACAAATGCACTTTTATAACTAGTTTTGTTCCTGGCTTTAAGCTAAAATTGCAAGTGCTACCTGCTACTAAGAAGGCACAAGCTTTCTTGTTTTGGCAGCACCACTTATACCAGGCGGCAGCACTGCTCAGCATCAAGCAGAATCTTAGAAACTCAAGGCAACGTTAAATATGACACGTAGCATTTGCTATTTGTATGACTTTACTCTTTCCATGGGGAGTTATGAGTTCATGCCAGCCCTGCATACAGAAGGAAGTTGGCTCTAATGGAGCCTGTGTGTGTGGTGGGAGTGGGGTGGCATAAGTATAATTACCATTATCTTTGATAGTGCTTTGCATTTCCCTGAGTGATATTTATACCTGTGCATCGATATAATCTGGTTTTGCACATGGAAGTGGAAATGATGGGAGTGTAGGAATTTCCTGCCCGGACAGACCCACATTTCTCTTCTTATCCAGTGGTGAAGAAATGCTTCAAAGAGCTGCGTGTAAGGCTCATAATGGACAGCTATGCAACAACCTGTTCACGGAGGTAATTTAGCCTTATACTCCGGCAGTAAGTGGTTGGTGCTTTAATGACCCAATCGTTCAAAGCACTTAACTATGTGCTTAAACTTTGAATAACCTCATTTGCTTCAGTGGGGCAACATACATGCTGACTTCTAACCACATGCTTAAATGGTTTGCTGGGTTGGGGCCAGACAGTTCAGCATCTGGCAGGATCAGATATTAAACCTCATGATATTTTGTATATCTTCATGATTTTTATACATAGATCTATCTCATGATGATGATATTTTATGATTTTATCTACTGCTAGAACGTCATAGAAATCAGGGCTTTTTGAGGGCTTTTTCTTTAAGACTGTAGAAGATTGTGGAATGTTTTTTCTATTGATTTCCCATGTCAGCATGATAATTTCTTACCCTACATTGTAATTTCCTACCCTATTTATTTCTTGTTGTTGTTAAAAGAAGGACACATTCTTTCTGAATGACTTGATTTCTGTGTTCGGTTTTTTTCTTGTTTCATTAGTAAAAGCAGTAACCAGTAGGGACCAGTTTCAGTGGCTTAACTGTTGCTAGCTATGCTGGTTTTAAACTGGTCTGAGATCATATTAGCACTATCCTGGCTTTATGGCTGTGGAAGCAAACCACAGTCCTGCTGTGGCTGCCCTCAATTATTAGGCTTCTAATTGCTTCTAGCTATAGTTCATTATAAAACTCTTGATAATACTGTGTTAGGATAAAAAGCATCTGCAACCCAAATCACTATAAATAATTTGCTACGAGAGTTCACAATTTATAAATGATGAGGAGAAAAAAAAGTCATGTGTTGAACTTTCTTACTTACTTAATGTTCTTTCCCAATAATTGTTATAAGTCATATTAGTAAGGAAGAAGGAAGGTGGAATCCAGAAAATGATGGAAAAAAAGGAATTTAGAAAGTAAACAATTTTCTTTTTGTTATTTAGTGCAAGTATTCAAATCCTTTAATATAACATGGATCAAAATCCATATGTGGGAATGTGCTAATTCAATTCTGCAGTTAAAATGTCACTGTGCTTTGAAGAGAGTGAAATAGATGAGTAGAGCTTAGAAGAAATGATTTCTTCTGTCTTAGGCACCTGAATGTTTGGTTGCTAGTTTGGAGTGTGAATATGCAGGTGTTTGAACTCCACCATGTCTGATATACAGCCCTGATTTTCTTCATATTGATGTGTATCAAGAACTCTAGAGAAACCCATAGAATACTTATGTCAAAAGACAAGGTTGGGGGAGGGGGATATTCCCCTGTTTCTTGTTCATAATAACTAATTTTCCCTGCAAATGATCAAGGGGAAGAGAAGCTGCAGGGAAAATTACAGTGTTTGTCACACGTATTAGATGTTTAAAGCCGTAAATGTATGGGTGAGTTACTTGAAATATTTTACATGCAATTTGTGGAGAATGCTCTGTTGTGTCAAGAGCATCTCTGCAGAATGGTTACATTTTAATATTTAGAATTGCTTTGCTTACTCTTGCTGAATTTTTACCAGATTTCACCTGAGGTCCATTCATATAAATACAAAATCTATTTAAAACGTTACTAAATTTCTGCCTTCAGTATGCCTCTGTTGGTACCTTTGTTGGATGTAAAATGACTGTGTAGTTTAATGTACCTCACAGAACTGCAAAGCTCTGCAGTACCTTTGGCACAGCTTGTCTTTGAGTGTCTATACAGTCTTTGCAAGAATATTGTACTGATATAATTTTGTAAAAGTAGGTTGTGATGTTTGTAAAGACATTATTTATTCCCTTATAAACATAGTATTTATTGTCTTTATGCAGATAAATATTGACAACTTATTGTTTCGTAGCTATGGGTGAAAACTGTTCTAAATTGCAATGTCTGACTCTGAAAAGCGATTCTCACTCAATGATTGATACTGTGTTCTTGTAAGGACTGATGTTAAATACTGTTACTGCATGGAAGGTGAAGCAGGAGCCATATAAAATCATAGAATCATGGTAAGGATTGGAAGGGACCTTTAGAGATCATCTAGGTCAACCCCCCTGCTAAAGCAGGGTCACCTAGATCAGGTCACACAGGAACGTGTCCAGGCAGGTCTTGAAGACCTCCCAGGAAGGAGATTCCACAGCCTCCCTGGGCAGCCTGTGCCAGGGCTGCCTCACCTCAACGGGGAAATAGTTTTTTCTTATGTTTAGATGGAACTTTTTGTGTTCCAGCTTCATCCCATTACCCCTTGTCCTGTCACTAGATACGATAGAAAAAAAATGAACCCCAACCTCCTGACACCCACCATTTAGATATTTGTAAATATTAATGAGATCTCCCCTCAATCTCCTCCAGTCTAAATAGCCCCAGCTCCCGCAGCCTTTCCTCATAAGGAACATTCTCCAGTCCCCTGATCATCTTGGTGGCCCTGCACTGGACTCTCTCCAGCAGTTCCCTGTCCCTCTTGAGCTGAGAAGCCCAGAATTGGACACAGGACTCCAGATGAGGCCTCACCAGAGCAGAGTAGAGTACCTCCCTCAACCTGCTGGCCACACTCTTCCTGATGCATCTCAGGACGCCATTGGCCTTCTTGGCCACGAGGGCACAAAATGTTTTCCTTTACTTTTACCTGAGATTTGGGAGCTGGGATTTTGGGACCTTTTCTTCAGTTGGTCACTCATCTTTGTGGTACCAGGTGGCCGACTTCTTTCACTGCCCTTTGCCTTACTGTTCCTACTGGTGGGACAGAACTTGATGACACTGATGACGCTTTAAAGAAATCACAGAAACACAGGAACAATGACTAACAGAAACCCACTGATCTGCATGTGGGGAAGGCTCCTGTTAATGTCTGTTGGGCTGCAGGTCAGACCTCAGTATTGCCAAGTATTTTGGGGTTTTTTGCAAAGAGGAACCTGCCCTATTTCTGAACAGGCAAGTAGATCGTGAACCCAAAAGGCTGGGACTGAGAGCAGGCCTTGGTCTGTGCTGAGAGAGAAGGTGAGCTTTGGTGGATTTCTCCCTCCCGAGGAGGGCATAGAAGGGAAGAGGTCTGGGACTTTTCTTGCTTTAAATTCATAAGACTACTGGTGCTGCATGCTCTGTAACTGTGGACTCCATGCTTGGTCTGTACTAAGTATGGTGATGTGAAGCCCGTCATTCAGTGTCGTTAAGATACTGAATGTTCATTTTGAGGAAGGCAGGCTTATCTCACCAGTCTTTGTTCCATTTCTGGGATATGAGGGCACAGCAGAGGTGGCAAGGTCTGTAGTTCAAAGACTGGGTGATCTGGCCCTCCATGCTGGCATACCAGATGACTGCTTATACGATCACATATAACTTATACTTCAAATTACCAGTCAATGTTGATGTCTGTATTACTCTTCCTACCCATTTTGGGTGCAGCCTTCTCACCAAGAATGCTGCAATGTCAGTTTTCCTCCCAAGAATTGTTCAGTTACAGACTTTATCCTCACTTCTGTCTTGCCAGACTTCTCTTGGCTCTTGGTGTAACTGAGCTCAAAAATAGTCAAAAATAGTTTTTTTTCTGCACAACATGAGGACTTTACAGATTTCAAAGCAATTGCACTGTTTGTGGAGTCAGAGAAGAGATCCCATGGGCACCTCTTGCAGCTACAAATTCTCTGACCCTCAATGTCTATAGGACACAGTACCAAAGATATCTAGCTTTACATGGGAAATGCCACCTCCAGCCACTCTTACCTCACCCACAGACATATCCACATGTGGTTTATGGGTCATGCTGTTCATGACCTCCAACCTGCGAGCCTCACTTTCACTGCTGGATAGATGCAGCTGGGTAAAAAAGATGAGATGGAAACAGAGGTACAATATGAGAAACTCTCTTAAGGCATGATGGGCAGACAGGCTGCAAGGGCAATGAGGAAGGGGACAGGCAGGACAGGCACAGAGAACAAAGTGCTCCAGCAGAACACCTCAGAGGCTCGGGCTCCTCTGCCTTTGCTGCCATGTTTGTTTGGGCAGACTGTGCCTTGCACGTCACAGCAGCAATTCTCCCCTCCCTCCCTGCTCCTGTGTGACCCATTCTGGCTTCTGACACTCAGTGCTCAAAGAGAAAAATCTTTAGTCAAAACATGGAAGAAAGGCCTTACATGAGGCTGAGAAAAAAAATCCTGTGCCTGTTTTTCATTGAAACAAGCTTTATTTATGCCTTCCAGGAGACTCACTTAATTCAGACTAATAGTCAAAGTACTTTTCTTCGTCACTTACAGTTCACCATTAATAGAGTTGTGATGTTTGGGAGTATTGGTAATAATTGTTCTGCTAATTAAGCCATACTGAAAAGCTAATAAGCCCCATTTAGGATTTTGAACTGATCCATAGCTTCTGTTTATATCGTCACGCCCTGCGGTTACCACACATTAAATTTGCCCTTGAAAGACAATGCTTTGTCTTCAGTTGTATTCATACAGTTTTATTGAGTACATCTGGAAATCAGGCTCAACATGGCTGTTATTTTCTCATCTCCTTCCGCTGTCCTGTGCTAGGACACAGTGTTTTGTAACATCGTTTCTCCCCCAAGTGTCTGTCATAGTCTCTGGACTCTACATAGAGAGATAATGCAGTTGGAGGACTCTATAAAATCAGTTTCAACATTCCAGAGATGAAATTATATATAACACACAGAATTTAGATAATTTTGAGTTAAAAGCTGGAAAGAGAAGAGCGATTTTGGTTGCTATTTTCTGAATGTACAGCAGATGGTGCTTAACAAATATGCTTTACAACAAATGTCTGAACACAGCAAACCCTGGCAATTTGAATTTTAATCGTGATTCCTGGTTTTATCTAATTGAAAATGCAGTGATTTGAATGGAAGGCCCCCACCAGGACTGTCTTACTTCAATTTACACAATATGCACAGTGTTTGAAGGATGGGGATACAGCAACAGTTCCAAAACAGTGTCTCATGTGCTATAAGGAACCATGCATTTGAAGAGAGGTTAGGCATCAGTAGGATTGTTTCTTGATTGTTGCTCCTTCATTCCAGACTCATCATGATTCTCTTAACTAATGGGAAAATGTTAGTCCCAAGGTTCCAAATACTGCTTTTGTCATGGACAAATGAATATGATGAAAACGATGTGATAAGACCTAGTCTGATGTTCCCAACCTCCCATTCATATATCTGTCAGTGAAAGGGTTTTTTTCTGCTGGCACCAACAGATGAGCCTGTGCTGTGGCTCTGGGCAACCTTTTCCCAGTGTGGGTGGGACATATCTCAGGACTAAACCAGAATTTGCGTCACTGTTTCCCCTCTTGGTATCTTGTTGGTGAGATAAGGACGGTGCTGTGACTCCTAGGTGCTATTTACATTCTGTAGTGTCAAAAATTCAAGATTTATCTCTAATAAGACAGCTGTCATTATATAGAAGCATAAGGTACCCTGAGCCAGCGGAATAATGCAAAGTGGGGCAGTGAGTCAGAAAGCTACAGATAATTTCCTGAGATGCTAAGTAAAGTTTTAACGAAGTTTACTTCTTTCTGAGACCTGTTTGGTTTTATTTCCAAGAAAAAGAAGAATTTCTTTTTCCATAAAAGTTCTTTCTTTTCATGACTGATGAAAGCACTCCCAGCAAACATCTCAGAGGCAGAAAGTTCTGCTGCATAAACATGGACAAGGTACTGACAGCAAGAATGCAAACATTGACACCAGTCTTCAGTAGTAATGTATCAGCCCCAAGCTTGTATCCCTTCTTAACCCTGGAGGGTACTTAGCTGCAAACTGTAAGTAAAAACCCTTGACAAGACATTTTGTCCCCATAAAATTGGCCTAGAATTCCTTGATTTGGACTGATGTAAAAGAACAGAGCACTTCTAGATGCTCTGCTTTGCCTGCTATGTAGCCAGACGTGCCCAGAGCTGTCCCAGTTTCACTCATTTAGAGTCAAAACTTGATTCTCTGTTAGAACTGGGACAATTGGCCAGCCATGGAATGGAATGGGGAACCCATACATCTTGTGGGCAGCAATGGGAGATGCACTCCTCATGCTTGCCTGCAGCAGCTTTAAAGACAAGCCAGCCTTTAAGTGAAGTTAATGCAGCTGCAGGCCTAGTGCCAGTGTTAAGACTCCTTTAAGAGATTGAACACATGAATTGGATGCTTTTCCACCACATCTGCACAGGGATGCACACGATGACCTGCCAGTTGGACTTGGATATAAAGTCACACATCTGCAGTAGATTTAGCAGGATTCAAAACCAGAATGATTTCAAATACAGGCCTGAGCAGATTAACTTTGAAAATACATTGTGCCATGAGATGCTATGAATCATACCTACTAGTCTAGGCAGGGTTAAAAAATCCCTTAAGCTTTGCTAATTAAACCAAGGCAGAGCCCAGGTTTCAGAGCAAAGGTGAGTGGTCCATTAATGACTCAGAACCCTTGAGACCTGAGTACAAAAGCTGCCACAAATTCAGCAGAGACTGAAGATCTACCAGGACCTTACACGTGCAAGCTGTGTGAAAAGGCCCTTGTTCCTTGCTATGGAGGTGAAGAGGGAATGAGAACACATTTCTCTGGCATATGACAGCACAATTGTTTATGGACAATGGGAAATGATGTGAATTTATCTGAGGTGTTGCCAAACAGAAATGGCCAAATTCTCTCTGAAACCGTTATAACAACAGACAATTAAAGGAGCCTCTGTTTATCAATCCTAAGAACATTTTGAGGAGTGATTACAGCCAAGATCATTGGGAGCCTGTGTGCAACTGAGCATCTGTTTAACCACCATCTGCAGCTGTTGGCCCACCTTCTCCCTTTGTTTAAATTTCTATTCTCCACAGGCTGCTGCAAGCAGATCACAGTGCTGCTGAGGCAATAATCAATACTACTCTCATTTGAACTCGCTTGCCATTGAGAAAGTGGCAGATATTTCGAAGTGTTTTAAAACAAACTTGGGCAACACGCTGCGTTGTTTAATTTGTGACTTCATTGCAATTATAAAGCTGTAGGAAAGAGATTCATTGATATATGAATCTGTCACAAAAGGATGACTTCTACTCCTCTTGTTTCAGTCCCATTTTGCAGAGTGCTGGGAAAATTGCAAAGCAGACTGAACAAAAAAATCTCTTATGGGATGAGGTAAGAATGCATGATTTGCCCAGTCTTGAAAAGGGAGTGGTCTGGAACATGGAGTCAGATCAGCTCAAGTGTGTACATGTGTGTTACACAAGTTTATGCAAGTGAGATGGAGGGGACAGGCACGGAAGTAGAACTGTTATGACTGTATCATAAGATTCAAAATGCATTGTCAATTTTAATGGTGAAGGCAATTTCTCTTTCCTTCCCAAAATCAGAATATCCCTTTCTGATATAGAGAATGAGAGTGTTTCTCTACTTTGAGTCTTCCCAAAGTACTCAGGAGGGAGTCACACCTTGAGACTAAGTCCTCCTCCATACTTAATAATGTCTTACTGCAAGCTGAACAGAAGCATGTATTTGGCCCTTCACCGACCTGCTTAAGACTGACATTATATTAGAAGAAACACTGAGCAAATCCTTGATGAAGCTGAAAGGGGCAAATTTTACTGCTGTATCTACCAGTACCTGAGCAGAACTTGTGCTCTAAAATGTCATATTTAGGAAATCTCAAAGCTGCTCTCCATCTAAAGGGTGGGGTATTCAATGCCCCAGTTCCCAGGGAAAAAAATATGAAAAGGTGAAAATGAAACCAGGTTAGATTGCAGTATCACGCCCAAGCTAAGTCTTGTCTCCTTAGCTAGCAGAAGGCATGTTCAGACACTGTGAGAGGAGAAATCGCTTGGCTGCAGGTGCAATTGAGAAAGGAGGTATAAAAGGAGTTATGTTATTTAGAAGGTAGGTCTCTATTATGCTTGTCTGCACATAGCTAGATTCACAAGCTTACCCTGTTTTCTCAAAATGGTAACTTGGAGTTAGATACAATAAGGGTGTCCCCGGGAGCAGAATGTGTTGTGCTATATCATTTAAAGACTTAACAGATGCTATTTCTTATCTTTGGGTTTAACTCTACCACTGTGAACTGCATCAATCAAAGTGAAAGACAGCAGCTTACATCAGTGGAGTTAGGCAAGTGTAAGCTCCAATTGGCTTTGAGATATAATACAGAAATAAACTCTTACATCTACATTCAGTGAACACTGGACTGGTTCTTGAGGTATGCTGTAAGGCTGTGGGTGGTTACCATTCAGTCTACATTCAAGCTCGACTCTCACTGACACTAACAGGTATGCCACGTACTTCTTATTCAGAGAAAACAGAAAGGCAATTACACATCTTTGTTTAATGTCAATTGCATTAACAGAAATCACCAGCCCAAGGCATGAAGCAGCATGATTAAGGTCTGAGTAGGAACTCTGCGGTGGGTCCCTGCAATCTGTCAGCAAGGACAGGGGCTGGGGCTCTGCTTTTGTTGTGGTTGTATGTGACAGGAATCCCGAAGGGAGTGAACAGCAAGCAAAAGCAATGTGAGAATGAGACTGAAGATGGGTAAGTAAAGCTTGTGGTGCTCAAGGACTTCTTGGAAGACTATCCATGCTGAACTGTGTTTAAAAACCCCTTCTTTCTGCTGTCTGTATCAGTAAACAGGATTATAGTATGGACAGTATTTACTCCAACCATACAAATGTGACCTACACAACCAACTTCCAAGAAGCCGAGTGTCTTGTGACTAACTGCTTAAAGACTAATACTTAAAAGTAAAAAAGCAGGTGTTTAGACTGGATGCTTAGTAGCATAAATTCACATAAACTGTTACTAGCATAGTTCCACTGAAATATTAGAAATCCAACCAGCTGACATAGTCCTTCAGGTCCTTTCATCATTGACCAACAAACCATCCAGGGCCCTATCTACATCTCAGAAATGCACCTGACCCATCAAAACAATGATCTTCTCCCTGCATGGAATACATTATCATCAGGAGACATTAGAACAACAGTTTCAGAGCTCTGATGTCCCACATGTCTCCTGCAGCGCCCCCAAGGATGGAGTTTCCTTTCACAGGCCCTATCCTATCACCTTCTTTAGCATGGTCTGTCATCAGCTCCCACTGCTGTGACTTTGTGTTTAGTCTAAAAAGTCCAGTTCTAGATAGTCTAAAAAATCGCTCCCTGCTAAAAGAAGGGACAAAAGGTTTCTCACAATTCAGAGTAAATCCATGAGAATATCTTTCTGAAGTTTATTACAAGCAAAGACTAAAAACTAATATAATGCTGAATATTCATCTCCATAGCAGAATAAATAATGATTATGTTGTCAGAGAGATGGGAAATATTGACTACAAACACCTTATAAATGTCTTTTCTTCTATAATTGTATGGGTAAGTTTAACTGAAGCTCTACACAGCAGCTATGTTTTTTAATAAGAGTTTGTAACCATACTCTATGGAACTTTTAATAAATTACCTATACTAGCAAGAATTCAGGATATTTTTCAGTTGGACTGTGAGATCCCATTAGTGCATTTCTGAAAAGCTGTATACATTGTTTATGGCGTTTCAAACAAAAATTAAAGGGGTTTTTTTGCTTTTTTTGAAGACATACAACAGCTTTGCAAATTGCTCTTTTCAAATTGTTTTCATTAACTGTAAAGAAGTCACATATCATTTCATTTAATTACAGAGAAAGTTTGACTAGACTAAGGTAACAGCACATTTTTAGAACACAGCTCCTCCATGACTTTCTTTGCAAGGATTCCTTTACTCATTAGACAGAAAAACTGACAGAAATGAAATTTTAAATGGGTGACTTTGAAGACTGTCTATGCAAACTGCCTGTAATAGCTGTAAACTATCAGAGATGTTGCTGTGAATACTAAAAGGCAATTTAAAGTCTTCGTAAACCAATTAGTTCTCAACAAGTGGTATCAGTCAAGGGGGAAAAATTGTAACACCTACTAACAGATTAAGACCTAACTCTTCTGGGCTTTTTTTTTTGTGAATGTCTTCATTCACAAGAGATGAATACATCAAAAGATTTTGCTTTGAAGGTAGTAAGCTGAGGGAATCTAGTTTGAAGTTGGTATCCTCGGCTATGCATCAAGTGTATAAGGTTTTGTGTTTTTCCTTTGAGGACTGTCAGGCAACGTTTCAAGAAGCAGCAGTAGCTCTCAGTTCGGTGCGCATTTCACGTCAGGGATTTCTTCCAGCAGATGAAGGCATGCTGGATGCTGCATGCAGCACAGTAAGTCAGAAATGCCCTCTCATCTGTGCTCTTAAGGTAGGAGTTCCAATACAAGGTATGAGTGTTTCCCCTGTTAGATATAACCAGGGATGATGTCTCAGCAGCATGCACAGGCATGGTGTTATCCCCATGGTGGTGCAAGACCTGGGCCACCTGCCTCAGAGAGGGTGCTGCTGAGGTGATGTGGGACAGGGCGTCTTTCTACTGTGGGACACTGAGCAACAAGCACTCACGTCATCTATGGGGTTGGAGCTGGGGCTGAAACAGTTGAGGCTTGTCCCCAGGGCTGTGATGGGACTGCTCTTTGGGCCAGGGAGGCGTTGGCAGCCTCCTCTTCCCTCAGTGAGGCTGGGTACCTGCAGGGCTATGGAGTGACGGCCAATGAGGCCAACAGAAACGTCCACCCAGAGAAACAGCAAGGGCTGGTTTTGCCGGTATCTCCATAGAAAGCAGTCTTTGTTTCCACTGTTTCTTCACACAGAACTGCTTCTTCCTGCTATGCTAAAGCTTTTCCTTTTTCTCCCCACCTCTCCTCAGACCTAAAATTCGTCATCTTCTGTCTTGATTGTTGCTATCTGCTTTGCTGCGATCTCCATCGGGGCGTGCAAAATAATTACCAGGCTCATTTTCACCTGCTGGTCTGAAAATACAAATGGTTTCTCCCAGCTTGCTTAGGATTCCTCAGTTGTGTCAAGCTCAACCATTTCTGTTTAAAGGCCCTGGCAAGAAACTAACAGTGCCTCCTTTATTCAAATTTTCAACTAGAGTGAATATTTTTAAAATGCTGATTTTGTTGAATAAAACTCTGTCTTTTCTCTTGGTCAATAGGATTTTGTTTCCCCATGTATTCAGAAGGCTCACAGTCTGCCTTTCCAGCTGTCTGCTGCTGGTAAGGTTTGAAATTTGGAGCTTGAGTGGATGCCTCACGGGGGAGACTGCTGAGCCTCTTTCTAGACAGGCAATATACTTGCAGTTTTAGTTTTGGAGTGTTTTGACCAGCAGTTGTAAATCTACCAGCTAAAACCCACGTTCACTGTCTTTCAGCTCCAGGTCACTGTGAATGTGTGTTGCAATGCTAGTTGCTGAATGTTCTTGTCCTTAAGGGAAAAAAGAAATAGTTGTGTTATACAGATGGGGAAATAAGTGTTTCCATAGAGGTGAAGGGATGTTACAGCACTTCGGTGTGACTCATTTGGCTTTCCAGTCCAAAGCCTCCAGCAAGGTAGGCTGCTATGAACAGCAGTGTGGCTGAAGGAGAGGGAAAAAAAAGGTTTCCAGATTGAAATAGCTGTTACTATGTATGTGGGTTTTTTTAATGTGTTTATTTATTTTGGCAAATAATTCTGCATAAAGACAACATCAATGGAGTTTGGTAGCGATGGCTTCTGTAAACCTTGCTCCAGTAATGACTTCTTACTGCCTTGCTACAGTTTTTCTTCAACTGTAAACATGATTATGTCAAAGTCTCCTACAAAGCCAACTTAGGTTTTCTCTAGTATAGCAGCATGATGACCCTGCCCAGAAGTGGAGATTAGTGGTATGACAGAAACTATAGCCTTAAGTGGCAACTAAGCTCATGAGGAATAACTAAAAAACTTGTCAGTGGTAACTATCTGAACTTCGCTGTAGTTAGGCAACTTGATCTTTTAAGTCTTGGCTGACTTGCTTAACAGTGTAAACAAAACATACCTTATAAATTGCTCCTCTTTCACATAAAGCTGTTGGAATACGTACAGTTGGTGTGTACGTATGTGTAGTACGTAGAATATATTCCCTAGAAAGTCTAGAGTGCTTAAATATTAAACCACTCATCGCTGTTAGAACACAAGAAATTAGCTATCTGAAATTACAGATTATTTTATTTATGATAAGCAAAGAAAGACCCAGTATGGCCATTTTAACTTAGTGTAGAGTAAATATTCATTTTGGATTAATCTCTCTGGGAACACGTTTTTTTAATTCTCCCTAGCATCTGTGATTTGCATTAATATATGCAAAGCATTGTAACAGCATATTCTTTCCAAAGGCAAGTCTCTTCAAAATTAAATGCTCCATTTTGATAAAGAGAATTCTCTTTTGTTTTAAAAACAATCCCTAAACATGAAACTTCTTTTTTTTGTTGTTTTGACCCACAGTAGTCTATTTTTACAGCAAAGGCACAAAGCAATTAGAAATATCAGTTCAAAGTGTTTAATTTTGTCTGTTATGAAACTAGACAATTCCTTCACAATATAGGCGTACATGCTGGTTGCACTGGAGTGTCTCCATCCAAGACTAAAAGTGTGAGCCTGTATTTATGTGTGTACACACATATATCCACATGTATTTTCTACCTATTCTGTGTAAGTAGTAGATCATGATATTCTTTCCTTTAATGAATCAGATTTCCAGTCCTGAGTTTACTACTCATCACTTTTATTTAGGGCTTTTTCCTACTTATTTCACTAGGAGTTTTGCTCAGACACAGCCTGAACAGGAAATTAAGGATGTCTTCACATTTAGTTCAGAGTTAATTCTAAGTGACTATGATTTTCCTCTTATGAACTTCAGAGACCTAGACACCCACAGTTTGTAATATCTATCAGTCTTTCTGTCCTGTTTGTTGGGAGATTCTTCCAGGTCACCTGTTTTTTTCATAGATCAGCATATAAGGCAGATTATACCTCACCATGAATTCGTGGATCATAGAAGAATTACAATTAATAATTCAAAGACCTGATGGAGATTGTGCCCTGTTTCTGTTGTGTCTGTTTATATTTTCAGTCTTGAATCTCTCTCAACAGCATAGATGTCTTTAAGAGGTCAGAAGAACGGCCATTTGGAAAAGTAAAACACTGTATTTAAGGCTGAGTCACTTTTCTTTACATCTTTCTGACAATTTAAGTTGTTTTCCATGACTGAAGGCCTCAAATTCATCTTAGCATTTCCCACGTTTAGCTTCGTGAGAGAGTCCCACGGCCTGTAATTAAAGAGATATGCTATAAATGTCACCACTTTGCTCTTGAAACAGTTCTATTTTTACTTGATTCTTGACATTCAGACTTGTTAGAATGCTGACGTGTTTTACAACATTTCCCTAAACATCTCAACTGTGCAGGCGAAATGGCAAATACCTTTTTGTAGCTTGGACAAATACGGTTTAGAAAAAGATTCTCAATAGTCTAGCACATTTTCTTTGTTATCGGGTTACTGGGGCTTTTTTTAGCCCCTTTGATTTAAATATATCCCTCTTCTGTTGTCACAGTTGCTGGAACTCCTTGAAGGTAATCAGATCAATTTTTCTCTCCAGTTTCAGTGCGTTGAATCAGGTGAGAGGTGCAGCAGACCCTGTAGCCTCTGGAGAGAGACAACCACGCCAGAACTAAAAACTCGGATTTTCAAAACCATCGATTTTCTTGTTCCTAGCTCAACATATGTAGGTAGCTATAGAACAGAATTTGAGAAGCACTAAAAGAGTAGCAGTTTTCATGTGTTTCAGCATCAAATTGTAGCTCTTGAAAAGCAATTTCTTAAAAAAAAATAAATATGTAGATCTCCTGGTAATAGTCTGATGAGCAAGAAAGTATAAATGTTTAGATAATTAGGATAATTAAAGACTTAAAGACTCTGGATCTGATTTGAGACATCATTCACACTCAAAATCTGTCATTCCTGTTAGTTTCTTTCTTGTTTAACAACTCAGATTCTCTCTTAAAGATTTTAATCTCCTCTTCTGACATTTTAACTGCAGTTCATCCATAACATAAACAAACAGAGCAGTTTTCTTCAGCAGTTGATGGTAGATCTTCCCTTCCTCTTGTATTCCTGACTACTCACTGTGTGGGCTCATCAGCTTTCTAAAGCAAAGGTTTTTTCTTTACATTTTGACTTTGATATCCTCCCATTTTGCATGGGCAGATAAACTGTCCATTTTATCATTAGGGAATCGCTGGAAGAGAATCATAGAATCACAGAATGGTAGGGGTTGGAAGGGACCTTTAGAGATCATCTAGCCCAACTCCCCTGCAGAAGCAGCTCCACCTAGATCAGGTCACATAGGAATAAGTCCAGAAAAGAGATTACTTTTATATTTGAAATTGTGGCTGAGGCAGGCGTGTTAGCAGCTGACCTGGAATGAAGAAAATATCTGGATCTGGAGTTTGTCATGTTGTTTTTTCAGAAGATGGAAATGGTTCCAGTACCAGCACCCTCTTAGAGTCTTATCTGTAATGGGCCTCTGTCTGTGCAAAAACTACTATTAAATACAGAGAACTTAAAGGTGAGCAGATGGATGCAAGGTAAACAAAAAGGAGAGTAGCAGCAGCCCAGAGACAACAAGATTTTTTTCCTTATCAATAAATTCAGATTTTTCTCTCCTCAATCTTTTCAAAGGACTGTAAAAAGACTAAGATCACACACAAACGTGTAAGCTTCTTGAACATGTGGCTTTAGTTTGAGGTGGCTTTTCTATGGTGAGATAATGCTGTGTGGGCCCTGAAATGTTGAAGAATATTGTTGAAGAGTATTCTTGATATAGTTATTTTTTTCCAGTAGCCTATAATTTTTTCCTATGTTATAGGCAAGTATTAAACCCTCTTAAGCTGAGCACCTTTTAGAGATGGTATTTCAAACTATTCCATCATCTGGAATGATGTTTCCATAAGCCATAGTTTTACAAAGCAGGAGAATAATGCAATGTATTAATAAATAAGTGCTGCCATTGCTTCATCTGGTAGTGATTTACATGCAGACGGTCTCTCTCTGTGCTTGGTGCACTTTTCTAATAATTTTCATATTAGAGGAGGAAAAAGAAGCTAAATTTTGACTCAGAAAGTGTGTAAAATAGTCAGATAAATTATTATTGTGCTTCCAATCAGTGGTTCTAATTTTACATCACCTTTTAAGTGTTTGCTTTTAATCATACAGGGAAGAATTTTGTTGTTTACTTAGGTCAAATAAACCAGTCAGAGTTCCATCCATGGACAGTAAATCTGGTCAAAGTATAGTGTCTGCTACTCATCTGAGAGGGTGGAATAAAGTGGGGATTTTTCCCTAAGACCCCCTACCTTCAGATTTTGGCACTGATAGTCTTCTAAAATTCTCCATCTGTCTATTTGCTTGTCATGTTATAGCTGTAAAGCCAAAGATAAACCAGAAAGGAAGCCAGGACAGGTACTCCCTCTGGTCCAGCCTCAGGCATTTGGGGAAGACCAAGACAGAGAGATGTGTGTGTGTGACCATCAAGCAGAGGAGCACTGGTAGCATTGTGAAGGACTGTGCAGAGATGCAGGATGCATATCCTAAAGAAGCCAGAGTCTGTGAATTCTGTTGATTGTGGAACAGTGCTTTTCTGTCTGACTTGTTCCTACCAGCTCCAGGAAAAGTCTAGTTTCAGTTGCTGCTGGCTTTCTGCAACTTCTAAGGCAACAAGTCCTGAGATATTCAGTAACACCTTGTTTTCTAGTAGGTGCAAATGCTTTCATGCTTAATTTCAGAGTGACTTTATCGATAACAAAACATTTTCTTGGGAAGTCAGGAGGGAGTATTTGCTTCGTTTAGGACTCCCACTAGAGGGAGCAGCGATAATGTTTTTACGCTGAAGACACCAATCAAATTGCATTAGTAGCACTCGCGTAAATCTGGGGCACGGAGAAAAGGTTTGAGTTCCTGCCTCTCTCGAAAGCCCTATTATGTACTAAATCAGGTTTCAGAGGGTTTCTCAGTGCTCTGGAAACACTCTGGGTAAAATGGTTTTGAGGAAAGCCTGATGTTTTCCTTCTAACTTGCGTAACTGCATTGTTGAAAGACTGTATTGAAGTGCATTTTCAATGACAAAATGAGCTTTAGTTGCTCTCGGGAATGACTTAGGGATTGAATGTAAGGTGTGGGTTTTTTCTTCATAGCTAAGATCTGTGTGTAAAAGTGTCATCCTCATCTTCAGAAGCAGGTTTTTTTAAGCTGAATCACAGAATCTCAAGGGCTGGAAGGGACCTTGAAAGATCATCCAGTCCAACCCCCCTGCCAGAGCAGGACCATCTAGAGTAGGTCATACAGGAACTCATCCAGGTGAGTTTTGAATGTCCCCAGAGAAGGAGACTCCACAACCCATCTGGGCAGCCCCTTCCAGTGCTCCCTCACCTCAACAGGGAAGAAATTCTTCCTTGTATTTCTTTGGAACCTCTTGTGTTCCAGTTTATACCCACTGTCCCTTGTCCTATCATTGAACATCACTGAGAACAGCCTGGCTCCATCCTCCTGACACCCTTTACATATTCGTAAACATGAATGAGGTCACCCCTCAGTCTCCTCCAAGCTAAAGAGTCCCAGCTCCCTCAGCCTTTCATCATCTTTCTGGCCCTGCATTGAACTCTCTCCAACTGCTCCCTATCCTTCTGGTACTGAGGGGCCCAGAACTGGACACAATATTCCAGAGGTTAATAGCCTCTCTCTGCTAACCACAGCTCTTCTAATACACCCCAAGATGCCATTGGCCTTCTTGGCCACGAGGACACATTGCTGAATTCTGGACTTACAAATATAAATATTTTTTTACAGATATTTGAGTTTTTTGTCAGGGTTGAAATAATTTGTAGTTGGCAGGGATAAAATATATCTTGGGTGGAATTTCTATTGTCTCTTGAATTTTTTTTTAACTAACAGCTAAAAATGACTATGCTGCCCATGAAAAAGCTAGGCAGCTTCTGAAGAGTGCCTCGAGCAATGCAGGGGATTAGACATTGCAATCTCTTGGTATTTACGATAGTTAATGTGTGCATCCAGCCCTGTGGTGAAACTGACAGTCCAGTGTGGGGTTACCTACACACTGCAGTTAGGGGAAGAAGTGATGCATCTAAACAGGATCTGTAAAAATTCAGGCACTGAGTAGAATCCACTAAGTACAGGTAGTAGTCTGTGCAGTGCTGGTGGGAAGGCATATAAGCAGCTGTCACAATACTCTTGTTTTCTTTTGGTAGAAAAACCTTGTAGTAAACATCTTTGGAAAGAGTCATTTTTGTGAACCAATTTTTATTTCACTCATCCACTTCTTCCCCCTACCCCATATTTTGATAGCTGTGTGAAGCATGAACCGTGTATCCACAGCTATAAGACCAATTTGAGTGCTTTCTGTTCTTTTTCCTTCTTTTTATAATCCCAACCCTGTGAAATACAATTTTATTAGTGTAATACTGAGTCTGAGTAATAGCAATAAATTATTTCACAGGACAGACTTTTATACTTTTTTTGAGTGCTGTTCACAGGGAGAAATTGTGTCAGTAGTGATTTATCAGTATGAAGCTATATCTTTTACCTGTTAAAGGGATTTTCCTTCCCCTTTCCTCAGTTTCTTATGCCCTCTTAGTATGTCTGTCTCTGGCAGGGAGCAAGCAGGGTGAAAGGGATGACGTGCTACTCGTGCAATAGCAGACAGGGTGGCCATTCTGTCTCAGTTGGAGATGGCATCCCAAATGCCATATCCCACACCAGTTTCAGAACAATCCCAAACCCCTGAAAGTTAAAGACTGCAGGTATAAAAGTAGAAGGAGCCATAACACAGGTTTTCACAGGCAGTGATGTGGGAAAGTACTCATCCTAGGGTTTTTTTGTACTTAAATTCATAAAATGTTTTATTCTGAGGTGCGAGGCAAGTCTTAGTTACTGGTCTGTTTCTAGTCCTGTATCACAAGTTACTGGTACTGAATTCTATAGATAGCAACACTAAGTATTTCTTCGTATCAAGGAGCTTCTCCTTCCTGGTTGAAGATGTGAGCGTCTCATGGTGCATATTTTTTACTCTTCCACATGGAATTTCTTCTAAAGCTGTTTGCTCTCATTGTGTCACTGTGCATCCTTCTGAATGCAGTTCCTGCCTTTCCTCTGTAATTACATTTCAGGTATTGGAAAAGTGTGATTAGATCTCTCTGAGATTTCTCTAGGCTCAACAAGCTCAATTTCTTCAATACTTTCTTCATCTTTCAAGTTCTCCAACAATCTTGTTGTCTTGGTGAACCCTCTCCAATTTTTTTGTGTCTCTCTTGAACTGGGGAGATGTGCCTTCTAATTTAGTATTAAATGGACTGGGATAATCACAGCCCTTGATTAGCTGGCTGCACTCTTGTTGATGACATGACAAGATTTGCCTTCACTGCTGCAAGGGTACACTGCTGAAACCCCTTCAGGTTGCCATCCATCAGGACCTCCCAAGCTGTGTCCTGGGCAATCAGACATCCCCTCTACTGCTGTGTTGGATTACTGCATCCCAGGTGCAGGATTTAACATTTATCTTTGTTCAGCTTCAGGCAGGTCTCTTTGGCCTGCCCTTTCAGGCTGTTGAGGTGGCTCTGTGAGGTGACTCTGCCTCTTGTCCCAGTGTGATATTATTTCTGCACTTTGTAATGTACGAGTTGTGTGTTATAGTATGGCAGGAGGGTGTATAGGGGGTCTGTGTTTATATTTTATATATATATATATATATACCTGAAGTAGATAAGTGACCTGCTCAGAGGTAAAAGGTTCAGCTGTCTGAATGAACAGACAATACTCAGTTGTGTCAGACAAGTGCTATATCAGGTGGTACTCAAGTAGGAGTTTAATGCTCAGCTTCTGTGAGAAATGAGAGGAGGAAGGCAGCATTGTGATAGAGGTGTGAGTGGTAAAATAGACATTTTATTTTCAAATATAATCTAAAGTTATTGTTTTACAAAACCGAAACGCTCTCTAATAATGCTGTTTGGGAGAATAAACTGTATTAATGAAGCTTTCAAAAAAAAGTATGAAAGGATGCTGTTTTCCAGGTGCCTTTGTGAATGTCTATAATATCTTTTCTATGTCAAAGACTTATTAAAAGAGAGAACATGAAAAGTGGGGAAAACATCATCTAGGCATACTGATAATCTGAAGACATGGAAAAAAAGTCACTGACATAAATTGATTGTGTGCCCAGAACAGTCCTGATAAGTGAAAGCTGAATTTTAAAAAAGGATCCTATAACTGAACATATGTTTTTGCAACTAAATCTAAATCTCGACACAAAAAGTGAAGAGTTCTTAAATTAAATGGCATAATAGCATTAAAAGTGTTGCTTTTCACACAGTTCTAGAGGGGAACACAAGAAAATGAGTCTGTATATTCAAGCTGGCTTTTGTCAGTAATTGTTCCCGAATTGTGAAGCTGACCTGAGCTGAAGGGACTGTAATCTGAGTGTCAGCTCTGTATTCTGTCAGAACTACTGTATCTGTTTTCAGAAGTGGAATCCTTTTTGGACTGTATCTGATGTGTCCTCATTACAAGCTGAGCATACCTCGTCAAGCTGAGTGAATGGTACATGCACCAAAACCACAAGCTGCTGTTAATGTATGGCATCTTAAAATATCTACCGCTCCAATTGCAGACAGATAGCCTGGCTATTCTCAATCTTAATCTTTTTTTTAAAGTCTGGATGATATGTGTGGATAGCAAGCAGGCTGTTGCATTACCAGATGGCATCCAGCTCCCTAGTTTCTTATCGGTAGAGGACGACTGTAACTTCGTTAGATGAAAGAAACTGGTTAAAAAGAAAGTGAGTTATTATCTATTTGGAGAAATAAACCAAGGATACCTACAATACAACCATGTCATAATTATTAAACTAATGATGCAATAAAATCTCTCTGAGAAATCTTGGGAGTAAGAGAAGGGGGAGTTCCTGGTACGTCAGAAGTTTAACACGGAATGAGAAACACTAATATGTAGTAATTGTTCTGCAGCCATCTGTGCATAAGCTATATTTTTAAGCATGAATTTATTTGCTGTGGGACTAGTCATGCACAAAAACACTCCCTCTCATCTATTTTCAGAACAAAACCCTGAGACTTATCAAGTGGTTAACACTGATGCTTTGTGCTTAAACTAAAAATTCCTGCTGTTGTTGCTTTCTTCTTTCCCAGCAGATTGAGTTGCTGTTTTCTGCTTCTCCTTCTGGAGGAATGGTTTAAAGGTTTTTGGTTGCTTTAAGAGGCTTGCTGTTCTAACAATAATTTGTTAGTCATGGTCTCCTTGAAGTTTTGAATGCTTTTGCATAAAAATGGATTTGGAGCTGGTATGGGCTGAAAAACTCTTGCTAAGGGTAATGATTTGAACGAAGAAAAAATGTGGTTGGAATTATTGAGTGTGTTAGTAAATGTCCAAAGAGTCCAGCAGCTTACAACACTTTCTTCAGTCATCCTCATAGGCACACAAGTGACTGCTCTGTTTTTCTCTCCCAGGTTTCTCTGCAGCCCTTCATAATGCATCTCTCTATTGTTTGGATCTTTGTAAAGATTTTCCAAATCCTTCCTGCCAGAGCAGCCTCCTGCCCAGCCGGAGGACGTGCGACACAGATGCTCTGTGGCATAACATGTTTGTTGTTACCAGGAAAATGTCTTCCCTAGTGCTGCAGTTCCTTTCTAGAGGAACCACAGAGGCTTACTTCACACCTTATATGAGTCAATCTATTTGAAATACACCTTTTAAGGCCACTGATATCTATCTATCATGCCACGAGACTGGAGTTTTGTGATTACAGAATACAACAGTAAAGCTGTGCCAGGTATCAGCTCACTTAATTTAAGAATAGACCATTTTTTAAGGCATAATAAGATACCCCATAAACAGTAGTGACAGGCATAAACTGCACTGTGTGTGGTGGTGAGATAGGGCGATGAATGTAACTTAGATACACGTTAGATCTTTTTCTCCATCTCCTTTTGTCTCCAACAGTACTTCAAATAATGATAACAAAGTGACAAAAATGAATTTTCCAAGAGTACTAAAAAAAATTGACAGATCTGTCAAATTACCATTGCCTTTCGTAGTGAAAGAGGAAATCTCAGGCTTACGACTCCTGAATTATGTTGCTTCTGAATAACATTTCATGTCTGATTTTGTCTGTAAGAAGATAACTCTGAAGGATATGAACAGGTATGCTGAAGGAACACATGTCTCAAGCACACATCCACACTGCTTTTCAAGCAGTTTCAGGTGGTTTTCCCTTGTTTCTAGTGGAGAAAGAAGGTGATGGCAGGGCTGTCTGTGTTGGGTTTATGTCTCTCACAGTGATGGACGTGTCCTCAGGAACACTGGGAAGAGTGTTCTTGCACAAAAAAAAGAAAAAGTACTGTCTAATCTCTCAGCCCTAATAGGAAAAAAAATGTTTATAACAGAAGAATGGATTTTCTTCCAGAAAGGCTTTAATGATCATGCATTTACTTTCTCAAATTCCCAACCTCAAGAGGTAAAGTAATTATTATGTCATTCGTAATTGCCATTTTTTCTCCCTTTACACATAATGAGATGAGGATTAGGTGTACTGCAGTCTTTCTTTACTGCCTGATCCTCTTGCTATGAGTAATAATATATAACACAGGGGACACATGCAGCTTCTCTCTGTGTTTGTTGTCTATAACTGAGCCCTTGCTGCTTTGTAGAACTTACCAGAATAAAACCAATGCCTTATATATTGCTTGTATATCTGACCAGATAAAGATGCTTGTTGTTAAGGGTTTTTTTAGGGAGAAGTAGGGGAGAGCAGTAGGCTGGCAAAGCACCTGAAAAGCAGTATGAATAACCATGCTGAAAGAAAAAAAGTCACTGATTTTAATACAGGAAATTGCAGGCCACATGCTCCACAACTTGATGTCTCCACACAATTTCAACAGATGAACAAGAACACTTCTCTTTCGCCTAATACCAAGTTTGTGTTCGTAGACTTTGAGTGATTTTGATGGCTACTTTTGGTACGAGTGTTGATTAGAGGATAGCTAATACAATAGATCTTGCTCAAGGGTTTCCATGAGCTAGTAAAATAAACTTGTATGCAGATAGAAGTAAGTGGAAGCAGACTGTCTGGCTTTCTGTGTTGCACTTGGAAAGAGTTGTGTCCATAGCACCAGCATGTCTGGCTCAAGCTCACCACTTTTGAGGATGTACAATTGGCACTGAGAATATAAGAAAGCACCGTGAAATTGTTCTGCACAACACCAACTCCAGCTCATGTGTTTAGTTTATGATTGATAACTTGGCTGCAAAACCAAATTCCGAGCTTGTTGGCAGTGTTTGGGGCCAGATTATCTTATGCCAGATGTGGAGGGTGCGTAGTTTATCGTTCTGTTAGGACTGGCTCATCACAGCATCAGAGATAGCTCGATTCTACAGGGTTGTTAATGAGCTCAGAATTAGAGGGGATAGAAAATGAAGATTTTTTTTATTTGTGTGGTTTCAGATTTTAAGTGAAGGGAATTTTTGGAGTCTGTCCAGAAGACTAAATGGCTTGCCAGAGATTTAATAGGCTACCTACAGTCAAACTGGGGTATTGCCATGTACTGATTGGAAACATAAAAATCTTGTCTGAATTCATCCATTATTGTCATCTTCCCCTAATGGTGGCTTGAATAAAAGAAATCACTATTAAAGGAGGGGGAAAAAGAAAACGTTACAGTACTACACCTCCTGTTTTTTGTTAGACTCGTTTGAGGAGGGAAAGGTGTTAACAGTTAGGTAGAGGATGATTTATTTTAAGAGGGACCCATGCCAATTAAAGGAGGACATACCTCCTTTCACAGAAGGTGAAGACATGCCCCAGACTTATTCCCCTCTCCCCTGTGAGCTAAAGTTGCAATTCCCACTACGAGTCTGTTAAATGCCATATGGAAGAGACACTGTGTCCTGCTGCGTAGGAATACAACTGTTTGTTCCCTGTGTAGAAAACTGGATGAGGATTAGAGCAGATGAAACATGCTGGACATGGAAGGAGAATTCTCTGTTTGAGAGCCATCTACTATCATCCAAGGGCTTTGTAGTGCTAGCATCTGGGATTTATACTAGGAAGGAGCAAGTGGTATTGTGATGGGATTTTTAAAAGGGTTGCTAGATTGAATAGCCCCCTTCACCGCCTGAACAATTATAGCTGAACTTACCCATCAAACCAAGGGGGAAACCGTCTCCAGAGAAAGATATGAATTTCTTGTCAACTTAGCTGGTTCCTTATTAACAAAGCAGGTCTGGAAAACTTGCTTTAAAAGGAGATGGACTGAAACTTGATCTACTTTATCAAATCTTACTGAAAAAAATATGGTGAAGTCTATTTCTTAAAACCTTGAGAAAGTGCCCACAGAAAACGTTTTAAACTTGTATTCAAAAGCATCACAAACGTGATTTTTGGAGACATACATTAACTGAGAGAGATCTTTAATGAAAGCTGTGGTACAATCTATAGTAATACTTCTAAAACCTTTGGTCATCTCTTCTGAGATAAATACCATCTAATTAGCCCCAGGTAGACTGAGGTAAGGTTAACTTCTCAGGAAAGTCCTCGACAACTATTGGTGGCAAGTAGTGTTCTCCCAGGCAATTCCTGAGCAAGGACTAGTGGACTAGCTTGGACCAAGGGCCACTTGAAGTAAACAATTTAACTGGGGCTACCTTGCTTTGGAGGGTAGGAGGGATCAAGAGTATAAATGCAGACTGTTCTGTGTTAATTGACCTTATTGCCAGAGGATGCTCCTGTGCACATTTGATGTAATAATATTTGATAACAGCTGTCTTTCTGCCAGTTTCCCTTGTGAGACACCACAGGCTTCACTGGATTTTGCAGACCTTTTGAGAAGAGACAAAGTGTCTCGTTTGATAAGATGTTGGAGCCAAGTAGATGTTCACTTATATCTTGGATAACACTCTTATTGATAATATCAATTATTATTATTATTAATCAATATAAACCATAATATAAATTTTTATGATATTGTAATTCATGATTTTTTTTCTCTTACATCTAAGAAATTCTTCAAGAAATGTTATTTCTAAACACAAACCAGTCTCTCTGGTTTTGCTCGTTTCTTTGTTCTGGCATCACACCTGCACTGCAATCTTTAGGGAATTGCTTCCTCCCCTCAAGCAGCTTATTGAAATGCTATGTTGCAGCTTCAAAAATATTGCAGTATTTGGGTAAAAAATGTATCTCATCAGGAAATAGTTTTGCTACCAGTGAGTTGCAGGGGTTTGTTGTCCCACTTATTGACAGCTGGTTTCACAGAGTTAAGCATTAACATTTCTCTTCATGAACAGATGTTGAATTTTTTTTTCCTCTTAATAGAGATGGTGCACGTGGTTTGACATGTAAAAAGTCTGAAGAAAAGTGAAGACTTTGACTGCTTTTGCCCTTGACCTATGTTCACTATTTTTGTTCTTGACTTCTGTACCAAGGCTTAATTCAATGATTCTGTAGACAAGAAATGTAAATCAGGTGCCCTTCTTGTGCTCTTGTGAATCACAGTAGCATGTACTTTTCCCCCCTGGTTTTCATTCACCAGCTAAGAGAGATTTGTTGAAAGAGGAAATGTAAATGTTCAGAAATACTGTTAGTTCAAGTGTCTCTCATTCCTCTAGCTGTTAAAAGATCCTGTGTGATTTGCTAAACCTTCAGCAGCCCAACCGTGTGTAATGTACCAACTTTTTATACACAGAAATCAATTTAATAGAGGGCATTTGTAAGAAAATCTAAGTGAAATTCCTTATGAGTGAATTCTCTATTCTTCCTGCAGTTTCCTTACTCTTCAAGCAAACCATTTTTTCATGTATTCTATCTTTTCTAGTGTTTGCAGATGATTATTAATTGGCAGTTAAGGTGGTGATAACTTCTAGTCTGCCTGACTAGACTAGACTAGAATGTCTGACTGAAGTTCTTGGGATCAATGTATGCTGTGAAAGTTTATCTGTATAGTTTCCATGTCTTTTTGGTTTTATGCAACCTGAAAGTTATCTGAGAGACAGCAAGAAACAAGAATAATACCTAGGCAAAAGAAAGAAAGGACATGTGCATTGAATGCATCCTTTTAGGTGAGAAAATATTGCTTATCAGAGCTGTAGCATTTTAATAGCAAGAGCATTTCTGTTTATTACTCTCCTTCTGTGAGAACTTTGTATGAAATTCCTTTTTCTGTTTTTTCCTCCCATCCATAATCTCAGCTAAACCATTATGCCATCACCAAAAATATATACATTCCTTCCTCTGTTGCTTCTGGGATGTAGAAATGAGATCTCTCTCATATGTGTGGTGTTAGATGCTGAAGGTATAATACAGGGTATAGAAAAGGTACAAAAATTATTAGCAAGGTCATTTCACCGAGTGTCCACAAATTCATGAGGCCATCCAGCACAGATGAAATAGGCAGCTGTCTCAAAGCATCTCCCAGGCTGTGGGAGCAACGAGCCCAGCAGCATCTGGCTCATACAGAAGTAGTATCCTTCAATCAGCTGCTTGAGTGTTTTATATTATTATCTGTGAAGTGGGTGATCAGCGCGCATAAACGTGTACTCTCAGTAGCAAAACTGTAACAATAATTATTGCTTTCATAGATCTCTGGTTTCTGTAATTGGATATTTCATCTGAAATATAAGAAACCCTAAACTACAGAAAGTCCGTGCCTACTGGAGAGACAGATACTGGGAGAGGAAGAATGACGCTATAGCTATTCAACTACATTTCCTTCCCTTCCGTTCACTGCTACTGTAGGTTTTTTGTTGTTGGAGTTTTTTTAAAGTAGAATTTTCAATTGAACTCAGTTATGTTGGGTGGATTTTTCACAACTGACAACAGAAATTTGGCTGTTGACAGCATGCTGGCATTTTTAATTGATCTTCTAGCACCAGGTGCACAGCCTCCAGTTGACAAGTTGAGTGGTTGCCAAGAAATACAGCTGGAAGGTACCTGCTGTTACAGTGTTGCATGTGCAAAAACAGATTGGGCACATGCACTTTTGGAAATGAGTGTCTCTCAGCCCACTCATTATTTACTGCTAGCCACTGCAGGCAACTTCTGGGTGGCATCTCGTTTTTTGCAAGCCTGACTTCTGCCAATTTAACATTTTTTCTTCTCTGTGGTGGTGTCTTCATTGCCTATTGCCTGTCAGATTCAACAGGAGATGAGTTAGGCTAACCCTTTTAAGACTCAGGTTCTTGTCAGAATGGGACAGTTGTGTGAGAGGAAATGTCATCTGTCTGTCATTTGACTTTTGCAGAAAGCCCCAAGGCGTGCCTGCTTATCACCTGCAAAATCCTAATTATAAGGCTTTTAATACTCAGCACCTATTCAAACAGTGCACACATCCACCAAACATTTAATTAGAACTGGTTTAGTGCAAACCCTTTGCTCATAGGAAGAATTCTAGTCATCCTTTGTGAATCAGAGAAAAACCCTATTCCATGGCACAAATATGGCAACACGATTGAAGTCCCTTCTACAAATACAACAGGGAGGGCTTATGTGTGTTTTGTTATGATGTCTTCATTTCAACTTATAGTATTGTTTTACCATCGTATTTTAACTTGAGAAACTGTTAATAACATGCAGTTTTTCTGAGTGTTAATTTGCAATGCTGCTGAGCTTTGCAAACAATTATACAAAGTGCAAGTTTATATCTTTCCATTCTACTAATCTCAGAACACATCCAGAAAACATTTTAGATGACATGCAAATGTTGATTAAATACCACAGTCAAGGTCTATACATTTTGCTGTCATTATTGCCTTACTCATATTTACAGTGCCTGACATGCCAAACTGAGATTTTTTGGGGATAGATGAGGAAATTCCTTGACCTGTGATGCTATCACTGAACAACACAGAATGATGCTATGCAGCCCTTGTACAAGCAGACCAGGGCTTGTTTAATTCAACACCTCGATGATTTGAACTAAGTGTGGCAGTTTGACCTTCTGTTTCATTTTATGTAGCTAATACCATTTTCATTGCCACTACAATATTCTGGTGAGAAACATGCATTGGAGCTGTGTCTTGCACAGATTTGGCACAGTTTGAACTTGAAACGGAACCATTTTTGATCAAACGATCAAATTTTGATTAGTCTTCTGTATTAGCTTTTAGTATTGGCTTCAACTAGAAAACCATGGATAAAAGTTGGGAACTGAAGGCATTAATGACCAGCTAAATGATAATCCATGAGATTATGACTGAGATTCAGAATTGATTTACAAACAATTGGTTTAGGCCAATTGCTTTTAAAAAAAAATGGTTTAAAAAAAATTGGTTTAGGCCAATTTTGTACTAGAAATATGTCTGTAGGTATATATGTATGTATATGCCTTTGTATCAGTGTAGATGTAGAGTATCATCAAGTGAGTGTATGCTTCTCCATGCCTACCTAGTGTGGACCCTTCAGATAACATGATGTCTCACAGGAATGTCCCACAGAGAGAGGATCTAGGGCTGTAAACCCACAAAGCACTGTCTCCTTCTAACCCAAGGATACAAAAGGACAAAAAGACACAGATACAAGGTGAAAACAAGGTTATCAAGGACAAGCTGCTTGTCTCTGGAGCCGTGTAATAACAACCTCCATTTGAGCTCCAGAGGGGGAAAACAATAAATTTCACAGTCTCCTGTTGTACATCTTGCTCACTCAACAACAGCTCTTTCCTTTGCTTAGTTTTGGTTTTCCTTGGGATTCATGACTTCCAAAAGAGATACGTATGAGGAAGGATTGCATTGTGAAGGTGGCTCAGACATAGATTTAGTTTTGAACACAAAAAGGCCTGGTACAGGTCTAATAGCTTTCTACTGCAGTTTTCCATCTAAAAAAAAAAAAGACATTGTGTTCTTCTCTTGCTTTTGTTCTTTTGAGTTCCTCTCTTGCTTTTGCTTTCTTGTTTATTTTCTTAGTTGAGGGGATTTATATATCCTTAGAGAATTATGTGCCTGATTTTTTTATTTGAGAAACACACAGCTACCTCCCTGCATGTGGCAGAGTTGATTGTATGACTCACAAGAAGCCCCTGAAGTCTCAGTTTTGCTGTTCCATGACTGCATTACACCTCACTGCCTTCACCGCCGGGGGACTTCCAGCCGCATGGCAAACAGCTCCAGAATCTCTCATGCTTTCTGTGTGGCTTCTGCTAGGCAAACAGCTCTGAGAAAAAATGAAACATGCCACCCATTTTCTCCAGTGTCTTCTCAAACAGGGTCTGTGCAGTCTTGCAAGGTGCCAAAGGCTGCTTGATCCTCGTCATGCTGATGGATTCTGTGAGCACTTGGAAGTACTGAGATACAGGTGGCATCAAGTCAGATCCACTTCATGAAGCACATGAGAGGCCAGCCCATCACAGCCTCTGTTCACATAATCTTTAGCTTTGATTGCTGCAGATGCAGCCCAATTTTTTTTTTCTTTTCCACTTTGAATTTCTTATTAGTTACAAATTTCAATTGAAAATCTACTCTTCAGGAGAAGCTTCAAGTTTCTCATGCCTTTAGCATTGGCACAATAAACTGGCATAGGCTCTGAATCCTGGTGAAGTGTCTCATAGGAAATTCTGGACTGGCATGCAGACAAAAGATGTACAAACTGCCAGTCTGTGGACATAATTTTTGCACAGCAAGAATCAAAACACCACAGTTTAGAAATCGGTTGGGGAAGTCATTACAAGGTACTGTGATAATCACGCTCCCTTTGGTCACTTTCATCTAAGCCTTTAAATTTGTATGAAATTAATAGAGATCCTACTGCATGGTTGATGATGCTTAAAATACTACTTTCATTCAAAATATTATCTTCATTAAAATACTGCCTTTCAAGGCCAGGTTGAATGGGACTGTGAGCAGCCTGGCCTAGGGGGAAGTGTTCCCGCCCATGGCAGGAGTGGAACTGGAAGATCTTCAAGGTCCCTTCCAACCCAAACCATTGTGTGATTCTGTGATTCATCTGCAGTCCTTGCCCGAGTCTGGTTCCTATGGCATTTGAGTTTGCACAATGATATATAGGACTAGAATGCTGGGTTTGCAGCACTTGCCAGTCAAAATCTCATTGCCTTCATCACCCATAAAGAATTCCTTGTCAGCCCCTCTTTGTGCTGTTCTGTTGTCTCTGGTGTTAATTGCAGAACACCTTATCAGTGCTCACTAGCATAGAAGAAGAATAAGAAAATGATTGCTGCTGTTGGCAGCCAGGCTGGCATATTCCATGTGCCATACCATTGTAAACCACACTATTATAAAAGGCTGAATTTGCTCCTGGAAGGGCCTGAGGAGTGGCAGAGCCAAGGCTGAGGAGGGAGTGGGACTGTATGGGCAGGCCCAGGAGGTGATGAGCTGGAGTGCAATAAAGGCGATGCAGCATTGTTCATGCACTGGCTCTACTGCCCACTGAGACCTGGTCTGGGAGGTGAAACAAGCCCCTGGGCCACTGCAGGGAAGCCACAAGGAGATGCTGAGTATTTAATAGTGTAAATTCATTCAACTGGTATTCTGGAACTTGCCCCAAATTCTCCCTCGGCTCATACCATGCCATTATCTTAAATATGCAGTTTAAGGTGTGTGACAAATCTGAGCTCAACTGAAATAATCTGCTCTTTCTCTCTGTCTTCCATAGCAGGAAATCTCTGTCCCTAGTTCCTTATATGAGTGTGTACATAGCATAGACATCTGTCAACTGTGTATTTGTTATCTCACTGCATCACATCTGTCAGGCAGGCTTAATTAAGTGAATGTGCTTCCAGCTCCAGCAAGACTTTCTGTGCATGCAAAATGCACCAAACCCCAAATATGGTTTTGGTAATCAGAAAATTGAGTGGAGTGGATTAGAGGGAAAGCAGGAGGTAAGCAGCGTTTGTTAGTATTTCCAGGTTTGCAGCCCCAGAGCCCGTGTCTCCGGGTTTTTGGAAGTACTTGCAAATGTTGGGTTGTACAATATTGTACAAAGAGAGGATGCTAGAGAGGACTCAGACAGTTGGGTACATTTCACTGTTTATTATCTGTGATTTCCTTTTTGTTTGGTATTTCTCTAAAGAAATGCATTTTAACCTTAGAAGTTTCCTCTATTAATTGTTAAATGCTTCCCATATTTTTGAAGGTGAAGTGAAGGCACACTTTTGTATGCATGTGTGTGTTTGCTTTTTACACTTCACAGTTCAGTGTTCTTACAAACCACTGTTAATCTACAAGGTCAAGCCTAGCCTCCAGAAGCCTTTTCCAGATGGCACTGAAGCTCAAACAGCCTTTGCTACCTCACAGGAATATACATTACGGGAATGAAGCCCCCTTCTCTTGAATCATCTTCAAGTGAAAAGCGTGGTTTGAGAAACTTTAGCCTCTGAACAAGCAATAATCACTGAGGATCACCTTTGGAGTGTGATGGAGCCAGTAGTCATATGTTGCACACGATGGGCAGTGATACCTCTGCAGAAGCAGTTCTTGGCACCTTCAACAAGCTACCTGCTGCTCAAGGTGGCCAGTGATGCTTCTCCCCTGCTTGTCACAGGTAGGTAAAGTTAGTGCCTTGATCTCTTACTAAATTAACTGCTGCCTTGAACTCTGAAAAGAAGGAAGCATTGCCCTGAATGTTTGAGGAAACAGAAGAGCTAACAGGAGTCCAACACTCAGCTCCCAGGTGGATTTTACCTGCTTTGAATATCTGCCTGTGTGCAGCATTGCTGCTTTGCACCTTGAATCCTTACAGTAAAGCAATTCAGAGTAGCACTCCCTGATAAGGAATGACCTAGACCTGTAGAGAATAGGAAGGCAGACACCAGACTGTTTGTGTTAGAAGCTTCTGGAAAGGAATTTGTGTTATCAGTCACAGACTAATTTAACTCTGCTGAAGTCCAACAGTTTGTATAGGTGCAATAACAACATAATTGGAAAGAACCATCCTCAACTGACTGGTATTCATGTGGATTTAAATACCTTCCTTGGCTTGGCTTCTATATGAATAAGATAAAGATGGTCCATTTCATTAATTTTTACATTAAGTTTCTTTGAAGTGCCAGTGGAGAGGATTTTGTGTGTTGAACAGTCTAACTCAAATATAGATGTTCTGAAACTCTTTTGTAAAAGTAGATTTAAGATGTAGAACTGCCAGGAGTTTCTGAGTTTAGGAAAAAGGATTTAGTGTGACAGCTCATATAATGCAATCTTAATGTCCTTCCTGGACCAGATAACAATTTGGAGTTTGGCACAGGAACCTAATTAAACAGATTTTCCCTGTGGATCAATCATGAAAAAGTTGCTAATATCCAACAGAGACATCTCTTTTGAAGAGGATATTTCATCTGGCACATTCTTACCAAGAAATTTCTCCTCTCAGCCAGGACTGGGGACTGAAGGGCAGAGAGATATCCTGACTTTGTGTCAGAAACCCAATGAATCTAGCTTATGGCAAACTGACTTGGGTCTCTTTTTTTAAATCTCTACACATGTGGTATTTGGTCTAGTAGTTATTTTTGTGTTATTTTTAAGTTCTAGCAACTGAATTATTACATGAAAATCCCAGTTACAGATAAGGTAAAATACCAGGTTAAAATCATGATGAAATTTGAAATCTAAAAATGAAACCAGGACCTAAAATCATTATATGAACCAGAGACTAACAGCAGCCCTCCTCCTGGATTCTATCATTTCCAAATGTTTTCACTCTCCAGATCTCTATGAACTTTTATGTCAAAAAAAATCCATTATGAGTCTTGAAAAACAATGACATTCTCAACACTACTGATTTTTCCTCACCCAAATCATAGTGGCCAAAGTTCTGTGTCCCAAAGGTAGGTAAAGTCATTCTTCTCATCCCTGCCTTGTTTATTATGGCACAAAGACAATTCCACTAAAACATTCACCTGACAAAAAGCTCAGAAACGTTGAATGTCCAAAAAGAAACAAAACCGTGGAACAAACGTGTCCATGTCCCACCTGTGTTGTGGTCCCTGGGAACTTCCATCCTTCTCTTCCCTGTCTCTGCCTGCCACAACGCTCTTCTGAAAGTCTGCGAAATAGAAAGTCCACTATAAATAGCCCAGTGCCCCTGAATGGCTCAATGTACATCAGCAGAAGAAGGTGACCTATCTTCACCTGTGATTTTTAAGTATGCAATGTATTATTAAGTAATTTCAGAACAAATCGAACAGACACTTGAAATCAATTGAAGTAGCTGCAGCAATTTGAGCTAAGGTGTTTAGATGTCTCTCCCTGCTTCTCGTGTGTCTTCATGAGCTTCAAAGGCTTAAAAAATAAAGCCCAAATGTTTGTTTGTTGTAGGAGAATGCATATGTTGTACATACGTTCATGCTTTTATATTCACAGCTGCAGGCCTGTGTAAATTGCTGTTTCTTGAAGTCTTCCATTCATGGTCATGATGGCAGATTACACATTTCCTTTCTGGAGGGCTAATTAATGTCATCCAAATTCTGAACAGTTAATTTCTAGGTAGTCTCAAAGCAGCTGCAACATCTATAACTAAAGAAACACTCTTTACTTGAATAAATGGCCCATATGCTCTTTTAAATATTGTCTTGGGAAAGGCAGATGTTTAACACTCAGATACTGTTCTCTCAAATGGGGTTCATCTGGCCCCTGCTGAAATCATGGGGGTTCTGCTTAATTTGCAAACATGTGAGATTAAAATCACAGGAGGAGATAGGGCAGCCAATCAACCCAGTATTTTTTTGGCAGAGCTCTTCTCTAGTGGCAGTTGTTCTTGCTGTATGCATGCGGGGAACTTAGTGGTGCTGTCAGAGGAGTTAAGGGATGCTGAGAGCGTTTGTGGGCACCTGTAGTGTCTGGGCATAGAGCTTGGATCTTGTGGTCCATTCAGTCTAGGGGACCGGATCCCTAACCAAAAATTTCAGCTAGTAATCAGCTCCTTTATCCCAGTTTTAAACTTGCCTTTTGGGAAAGGGTTTCCACAGCCCATTTCCTTCAGCAGATGATTTGCATCAGTGGAACAGCTGCATCATCGTGGGCGAAAGGAAAAATTAACAGAAATGTGCATGTATTTAATGTTCAGATTTCCTTTAAAAGTTTTCAAAATGTGTGTGTTTTTATGAACCCTAGTTGCATGCTATCTGTCATCAGGTTCCTCTTGTTATTTCAGCACTCTGTTTCATGTGCTCCTTTTGACTACAGTGGAATATCTGCACTTTCTCTGGCTTAGCAGACACTATTTTTCTTTTCTCTCCCTGTATCAATGTTGTTACAGAATAAATAGCAAACAACAAAGCAGCCAAGCTATCAAGTGGCCTTCCTTCTAGTAGGGAATTTCACTCCTGTTTTTCCCCACACTGCTGCTGAGAGATATGCCCAGTAGCTATTCTTTTCTTTAGCTGTCCTGGCAGGAATGAGTTGCTGTGAATCCAAGGAGCAGATTAATCTTCTTCATCTTAGCATTTAAAAGCTAAGCGTCTAGTTTGAGTTGTCATCTAGGCTCTTTCCCTTGGCTAGGCAATTTCAAGGGTTATCCAATACATCCTAGAAGAGGGGCAAAAATTTTCTGTAAAGCTTTTGTTGTGCTGAAAATCTGTTGAGTGACTTGGTCTAGAGATTTCCTTTCTTACCAGGCTGGAATTAAGCAGAACGGACGTTTGTTCTGCTGAGCACCAGCATCTCCTGGAAATGAAAAGTGACCTTATTTGATTCCTTCAGTGCTCAAGTGAAGCCTTGTTAGGCTATCTGTGTCCTAGCTGAAATGAAAAGAGAAATAAGTGAGACTACTTCGTTTACCTCATTAGTGGAAAAATAAGCATTACATCAAAGAGTGCTAGAACAAAGGAATATTTCCAATTTTCAGTTCGGGTTTTTCTTTAACTTGTACCACTGCCTTCGTCAGTGCAATCAAAATAGGAGTTTGTACAAACTCATCAACAACAGCAGAAATCCCCAGAGCTAAATGAACCAAGTCTTGCCCTCTCCGTGTTTAAATACAGGTACTAGTGTTCAATTATTACCAATACATTTTGAGGGGTTAGTATGATTCAACAAAGCTTGTACTTTGAAACATGGACTATTAGAGATGGGAAATCCACTGGATAATATTTTTCTTTGTTTCCAGAAGATTTCATACAGTACAATAAAAGCTTTTTAAGGTATTATTGATAAATTCAAGTGCTACTTGGATTTCTTGTGTGGGATACCTGCGAGAAAGTAGATGGATTGAGTACAGGACAATATTAAACAACAGTTCCTAAGACCAAACCAGTAAATCTGATCAGCTGCTTTACAGAATTCTGGAGATTATTTCATCCTGACACACAAAGGTCTTAGCTGTGAAGACAGAAAAATAAGTAGTTCGGTCAAATCATCACACTTCCACATGATGAAGCAGGGCTATGAGACAAGGATGGATTTCAAACAGAACTAACATGGAAAGAGCATTTATTCAGCCCCTCATGTCTCTGGCATCTAAAATGATGCACTCTCCATGTGTTTTCGTGGTGGAAGTTTGAGTCCAGATCACCTTAGAGGTGAAGGAACAAACACTGAGTTCAACTCTAAAGTCAGTTTTCTTTCTGCAGTTTACTTTTTGGATCTTAACATTTGGTTTCAGATCAAACTTTTTCTCCCAGTAAAAGACACTAGTGATTAGTGGTTGCATTGTAGTCATGAAAGCCCTAAGAAAGGTTTGTATGAACAGGTGAAGAGGAAAAAAAAAAAAGTGGAAAGGACTTTTGGGTACACAAGTCTTTCTTTCACTCTCAAAGCCACAAATTTCAAGCTAAACCATTATAGGAGAAGTTGCTTTGGAAATAATTTACTTATGTCAGGAGAACTGTGGACATATCTGGCACCAATGTAATGCAGGAGCATTAGCAGTGGAAGGGGGGAAGCTTCAAGACCAGTGGAGTAGAAGAAGAGACTAAGTTTTTAAGCATAGCTCTGTACAAGCAGAGGTGCAGATGCTCCATAGTGTAACCCAATTGTTGCGCGGCACAATGGAGGTTTTCATTCGGTTCCCTGATTTGTTGCATGTTTCTGTTGTGCAGCACAAGAACACTACTTCAGTCTGTACTTTAGTCTCCTGCTTGAAAAAGGGAGAGTTATACAGCTCTCCACGAGGTGTGAATTTGGACTCACTAAGGGCTCTGAGCTGTTTGCACTGGAATGTCTGGGATGGATGAATTTTAAAAGCCAAGGTAAATGCACTGGGAGTCAAATAAGCTGCTAAGTCTCTGAAAGGAAACATATGCTCATTTTATCTGTTTGTTTTCCTGAATATGGTGAATTCATGCTTTGTTTTGCATTGCAGGGTATGCTGTGGCATATGCTTTACTGATTACAGGAAGCTGAGCCTGCAAAATTCATAACCTAACCAGGGAAGGATATTTGCAGCAAAGGTAAGAAAACTGGGATGAAGGGAGAGATACCGAGATAGTTTTAATTTTCTCTCATTGCAAGAAGATTAAGTTGCTTGAGAAGTTCAGAGAACAAATCTGAACCTACTTACCAGCACATCCACTTCTGAGGGCTGAGATAAATGATTTTTTTTAAAGTCCAGCCTCAAAGCTATTTGTTATCCAGTAGAGCTACACAAATATTGGAGATGCTTAATGCTTCTAGGTCGGGCTCACAGGGCCGATCCTTTCCCAGCTAGACTATCCTCAACAGTTCTGCAGTGAGAAAGCTAAGCTTTAACCTGGGTATGTACATCTAACAACTATAGCAGTGTGTTGTTGGTAACTGTTCTGAAGTAAGAATACTGTGGCCGTTTTTGTGAACTGCTCTTGCATACCAAATTTTTGAGCCACATGGAACTGTTAGGTGCTGAGCTTACAGAGAGTGATAGTGTTCTCTTCATGTCAGGGGTGGAAAGGAGAGCAATGACTTTTTGGCAACAGCTCAGGAAGGTAAGCTGATACTTTCCAAGTCCACCTGCCTAAAAAAAATTACAGTGTCTGAAGGTCATTATAGCATAGTTGGAGCTGCTGTGCAGAAGCAGTACAGAGGCTCTCAGAGCATTAGATATCTGGAAGCTGGGCTCTCTGCTCCTTCTTAAAGAAAGATTAAAAGTTTCTTCTCTTTCTTTCCTAAACAATGTCATTAGCCTATTAGTATTAAACAACCTTAAAGTATCTCTTTCTCTTAATGAATTTGTTCTCTGAGTCCTTTAAAAATGAGGTAATATGAGCATTGTGCAGTATTTGCATTCTTCTGGGTCAACCTAGAAAGATGAGTCTCTACAAATTATTACAGCCCTGGGCATGATGAGGTGTGTTACCAACACTTAGGTGTTACAAGCAACCCCATTGAAACCTTCTTGCAACAGGTGGTTTTAGTTCATTAGAAATAAATGCAAAGCTACCTCCTGAAAAAGATTTTCCTCTTCCTTTGTCAAGGCCATATGCTGGTGTAATTTAGCATAGGCAAATGAGAAGTAAACTACCTTTCTCCAATCATCCTTCTGTAATGAGTTCCAAAAACCTGAAGATATGTGTCTGTGCTGATAATTAGATACATAGACACAATTAATAAGATTTATCAGTGCAGTCCAGGCAATCTGCCCCATGTCAGATGTTAGAAGCAGACAACCAATAGGTTATAAGACAGTGGGCCTTGGGTTTGGATTCAGGCTCAGAGAACACCCCAGAATATTTCTGGGCTGCTGCAGACAGAATAATGAGACAGGGAGAAAGGTCTTCTTTACTGACTTCAGCATACCCCGAGGGCATTGGGCAGGGACCAGCCCTTATTAGGCAAGTTTTTGGTGCTGCTCCATCCCACCTTCACAATGCTAATTTAGAACTTGCTGTTCCTGGCACTTGGTCACTGAAAGAACCGATGGGATCAACAGAAATAGCATCACTTTAATTAAAAATAAAAATGGTGCTTGGCAGGAAATGCAAATGATTGTGTTAACTTCAGCCCAGATTTTAAAGGTATTAAGGTGCTTAAAGATACAGGTAGGTACTTGGGAGTTGTTTCTAAAGTTGCTATATGCCCAACTCCAATTATTTTTAATGAGGCTTTTGTGCCTCCTTATTTCAGAGATGTCTGATAGGAACATATGTGAGGCCTAAAGCACAGGAGGGCCTTTACAAATCTGCTAGGATGTCACTATAGAAAATGAGACTTCATTATTTAAGCATTACAAGACTGACTTGACATTAAAATGATCTGTAGATTGTATTGATGCCTTTGACCTTTCAGTGAGCTTATGGCATTCACATTCAGTAGCCAATGTGGAATTAAAAAAGGATATTCTGGCTTGTCAGAAGAACAATTACGTTACAGATATGGGCTGGAATTATGCAACTGCCTAAGTATGAGGGAGGAGAAAGGGAAGTGAGTATCACAGTGTTTTAGTATCAAACACCAGAGCTGGCTCTGAGACCACTGCAGGGAGCACTTATGCTTTAACACAGCTGTCAAAGAAGCAGCAGATCTCAGGTTTGAAGAGTTTCCTCTCAATGGCCTGAAGGTAACACTGGGTAACGTGGCACAGGACTTGGCACCAGGAGAACCAATGTCCTGCCCCAGCACCTGAACTGGAGCAAGACCACAGGGACCTTATCCCTCTTTGCCGGTCTTTGGAAACTATTTTGAGATGTCCCAGTGCACGAAGCTACTAGCAAAGAATCATATTTCTGTGGTAAGCTGTTTGCCACAAATATAGTTTACATATTCATTGTTCATTTTACACACACAGACACAGAGACCATGCACACACATCCTTTTCTCTCCCCAGGGATCTCCCTTGCATATGGTATTTCCGCTGCTGCAGAGAATAAACAAATGTTGGGCTGTAAATATGGATTTTAATGCCAGTCAAAGAACTGTGCTGATAATGATGCCGGTAAAGGCCATGGCTTCTTAAAAGCCTAAGTGTTTTTTCAAATGATAAATGATAAGCAGTTAGGGAGAGAGCGAGAGGAAAGGTAGTTAAAAGCATTGTATTGAAATAGGATTAAAGCAGAACACAAGTAGGAAATAATGTGCATCAGTTTGGTTTTAATTCTTTTAGATGAAGGAGATGCAGGAAAAGAAAGTACTGAAATCTGAAACTCAGGCAAACATCAACATCCGGCTGAATGATAACAGTAATGCCTACAAACAGCACAGTGATAACGGTAATTAATGAGATTGTAATCACAATGGTAATGATTTCTTTGATTATTTATGTTGTTCTGATGTGAGTCCGAAGCCATCTGCCAGGTTTTGACCTCAAAAATCTCCTTTATCTCTAAAATAGAGGGACTGAAATACTGTTATCACTGTAATTAATTACTTAGTTGCTAGGTTGCTGTGGGTGCAAGGTGTGCTCACAGAGCGATGGCAAGGTCTGCTGTATTAGTGAATTAGTACTGGATATATCTGTATGGATTTGGTGAAAAATTTGGGACAAACCACCTTTACATTTGAAACAAGTGTACTTTCAGACCCGCTAAAAGAATTTGTGCAGAAGTCAAATAATAGTTTGAGCCATAAGCAAAAAGAAAGCGAAGGAGCTGTGGATCTTTTAAATCAAAGCACTGCATTACTTGTGTCCAGTTCTGGAACCCTCAGTTCAAGAAGGACAGGGAGCTGCTGGAGAGAGTTCAGCACAGGGTCACAAAGATGATTAAGAGAGTGGAGCATCTCCCTTCTGATGAAAGTCTGAGGGAGCTGGGGCTCTTCAGCTTGGAGAAGAGGAGACTGAGGGGTGATCTCATTAATGTTCACAAATACGTAAAGGGCAGGTGTCAGGAGGATGGATCCAGGCTGTTCTCAGTGATGACCAGTGATAGAACAAGGGGCAACGGGTACAAGCTGGAACATAAGAGGTTCCAAAGAAATACAAGCAAAAACATCTTCACTGTTCAGGTGAGGGAGCACTGGAAGGGGCTGCCCAGAGAGATTGTGGAGTCTCCTTCTCGGGAGATGTTCAAAACCTACCTGGACGAGTTCCTGTGTGACCTACTCTAGGTGGTCCTACTCTGGCAGGAGGATTGGACTGGATGATCTTTTAAGGTCCCTCCCAGCCCTTGAGATTCTGTGATTCTATGTGAATACTTCATTTCAAAATGATGTTGTTCAAAGCCTATCCTAGTGTGCACTTGAAAAATACTACAAGACCCCTTCATGGTTAGGGAAAAGAAAACGATTTTGTAAAAAACACAATATGAGTAATATTAATATACTTTTACAGTTTTTTGTCTTGACCAAAGCACAGAAATCCACACTCTGTGTCACACTATGTGAGTGTTTATGTAATAGTTGAATTGAACCAAGATAATAAAGAGGACTTGTTTTGAAAAGTAAGATAGCAAGAGTAGATTCTCATGATGGTTTAGCTGATGCCTTTTGTGTGGTTCCTTTTTGACATTTACTGCAGACCAAACCTAGCAATTAGCTGTTCTTGGTTTGCTCTTTTTTATTCTGTTATCTCACAGGGACTGTCAATACATCCCTTTGAAATATTTTTCAACTTCTTCGGTTTGCTTTTTGTTTTCATATAATTGACATTTAAAAGAAGTGCAAAACATTTCCATAACAACGCTCTTGTGCGTCTCCTTAACTTCAAGCCCAAGAGCCCATCTTTTTCCATTTCCAAAACAATTCTGCAATGAATTGTTAATAAAAGGTTGGGGGTTTTTGTACATACATGTCCAGTACTTGTTAGCTTTCTCTACAGGTAAAACCCAAGAATCTGAGCATTTAAAAACAAGTGCGACACTGCAAATGAGTTAATCTCCAGGCAGTATTTCTTGAAGACAGTCTGAGTGCACATCACTGATCTGTTATGTACTCAAATTAATGGGAGGCTGCTCTAAAACTTGACAGATATGTGCTGATTTACAGGTGGCTATAAGAAAAGGCATTTACATATTGACAGGATAGCGGCATCATTCCCAAAGACAGTAATCTGTGTTGGTTGGCAAGCCAGAGAAATAAATTGTGTAGTAAGAGACATGTATCTAAAATTAGAGTTGAGCCCATGATCATCTATCTATATGCCAAAGAAGGGTACAGGTAATGACTTTTGAGATGTGGAGCCTTATTTCTGTCTAATGCTGCTGCTTTGACTGTCCTTTACACTCATCCAGGCAGGATGCAAACCCAGCACGCTTCTGCTGTGAGAGCAACAAGTTTGCTTCTTCTGCATGGGGGTGAACAGTTCTTTGTTGCCTTTACCAAATCTGTGATTTGATACAGTCTTTACGGAAGTGGGAGGGAGTTTCTGGTGGTAGTCCAGCACCGTGGGCAGTGATGTCTAAAGATTTCCTCTAAAACTTATTGAAGTTCACCTGAAAATCTGTCTCCTGGGTTCTGCTGGAAACGAGTTCCAAATTTTCAATTCCCCAATGGTTAGAAATCTCTGGTTTTTCCAGACTCTGATTATTCAGTCACTATGTGTCATTTTACTCTCGTTCTAAAGTCATCTTTTACTTTAAAAGCTTTTCTTTCTGGTGGAGAATTAGGTGCCCCTTTCCTCCAGTGTGATTACTGAAAGTAATCTTATTCACTCCCAGCTGTGTCTCAACAGTCTTCAGATGCTTGAAATCAGGTGTGATTTTTCTATACAAAGCAAAACTAATAGTCAATATAATAAATCTCAAGAAGAAATTATTGGACAGCTCAGTGGAAGAAAAGATATATGGCACCCTTATGACCTTTTTGATTACTTCTTCAGCTCTTGGCAGAAAGATCTTCAAGTTGGCAGACCTCTAAGTGGATTCCTCTTTTTCTCTCCTCTCACTCTTCTGCTCCTTCTCCCCTGTCACACTTTGTATCATGAACTAAAGCTGCATTTTGGTAGTATCAATTAAACACTGAGAGTGCACTTAGATTAATGTTTCTGTCTGGATCAGAGCACAGGTTGGAATTGAACCTCCTGGTTGCCCACGCTCAGTGTGCTTTGTTTTGTACCGTCAGTCAGTGTGCTTTGTTTTGTACCGTCAGGTGGTCTCAGGGCTCAAGAGAAAATTAAGGTGAAAGATGTACTTGGAGTGCTGCATCTCAGCAGCAAATAAGCATCCAGACTAGGAGGCCAGACTAGAAATAGTCTGAAAAGGAAAGTAATTATAGTACAGTCTGGAAACTGAGTCCTCAGCACCAAGTGTTTTGCTCCAAAGGTCTATTCCCATGGTTCACATTCCTTACTTTTCAGATGTAGTCTTAGACTTTTGCCCCTGTTTCCTGGCTCTCTGAGTGGCTGGTACAGGTAAATCATACCTGCATGAAGCTTTCTTTTGGCCTTATAATATTTTTGCATTCATCTGCATTGCTTTGAATCTTCTATACAGTGTTCAGCCTACCTTTGGGCAAAGAGATGAAACTACCCAGAAGAGAGCAAACTGGCTGCTCCTCCAGTGTATGAATGCAATCTCACAGATGCACATCATTGGTAATCAAGATTAGGAACCAACAATGCATTCACCTGCTTGAAACAGATTCCTTTGGATGGTATCCCTTGGTTACCTACTGACTCATAAATACCAATTTGGAAACAGACTATTGTACTAGTAAAACCTACACTGAGATAGGTAGATTAATATTGAAAGGCTTGGGTTGACATGACAGATTTAAACCTTGCATTTACATATTTTGACTTTTCTTTCCCTGGTGATGTAAGCCTCAAGATTTTTCTTTAAATCTTACTCACTAGCTTAAAAATACTTTTAACAGAAAAAATAATATACAAACTGGTTACCTGCCTTCTAGTCAGGTACATTCGCTAGAGCTTGGAGTACAGGTAGGTAGCCTTTTTGATGGTTGTTTTTTCTCACTCAAGGTGAGTTTTGGTTGCAGACCCTGTGTTTGGAGAAGTGCAGAACAGGGCTCATCTGACTACAGTGCTCAGCAGACCTGATCCTGCACTTACTGAACTTGAAGTGCTCTGACTTAAGAAAGAAGAACTACATTTTAAAGGAATAGTTGAGAGACAGAGCATTTGTTTTAGCAGCTAATTAATTAGTCCAAAACAGGCCATGACCTGTGCTTGTAGTCCTGCAAGTTTATCAACTTGCTTTTGCCCTACCTGTCTGAAGGCTTTGAGAGAGAGCCTAAATAGAGATTTGAGATCTTGGTGAATGGGCAAGAGTTGGAGTTTTTGAAAAGGTGATGTCAGGATTGTTCCTGATGTTAGTACAGCAGTGAAGAAAAGCCTGAAGCAATAACGTTTTATATTTTGCTTAATCTAACTTCATTGTGTAATGACTGCTGCTTCCAGAGGAAATGAATCCCAAGTGGGGCACGTTGTTGGTTGGCTGTAAAATTATGTTATGCTAAATCAGCCCTTCATTCTTTCAGTTTATTAAGTTTATGGACTTGATTGTGAGAGATGAATGAGTGATTATGGAGTATATGAGCAGGGAAGTTACATACATCCATGTATACCCTTGTAGGACTTCTCTTTTGCACAGCAATAACCAAAGCCAACCAAAGAACTGGAGGGTGGGAATGGCAGGGACAGATCTACAACCACTTATATGTTGTGTTACAGTCTAGAGAACACTTACCCCTCTAAATTTAAGGTGACAATATTAAGAATCTGATGATTTAAGAAAGCTGAAAAGAAGAAGAAAAAAACCTCACACCTTGATACACTGACAAGGTGAAAAGATTTGTAAGAGACAAATAAGAACAGCTATGATAAGAGCATATAGACTAATGAATGACAAAAAGATCTTGATTTATCCCCTCAGAATACAAAAGAAAGATGGCATTTATTGAAATTAAAGGCTGAGGGATATGGCTTAGTGATGGGCTTGGCAGTGTGAGGTGAGTGGTTGGATTTGATCTTAAAGGTCTTTTCCAACAAAAAAAGATTCTATGAAATTTAGATCTGATAAAAGCCAGTCCTCTTCCTATATTCAGACTATGTGGATATTTGCCACAAAACTTAACCAAGGACAAAAGCTTGACAGGATTCAAAAGGAAGGATATGGATAAACACTAACATCATATATAGAGATAGATGTATAAACTTCTGCAAACATAATTCTTCCTTACGTGCAGAGAACATAAACTGGAGGATTGTATGGCTCTCTATAAAGTACCTTAGTTATGGTTATTGCCCAAGGTATCACCATAGTTAATTTTTAGACTCATACAACTCTGTTCTCGAATGGAGCATGTTGTGTTTGGCACACTATATCTTTGCAATTTTTATTTCATTGTTAATGACACTTTGTATAGGAAGAGGAAATTCACTCTCTTGTCATGTTCATCACAGGGGCTTGTGACAAAGACTGAGATATGTATTTTTAAGAGCTCCCCTCAAAGTGAGTTTAAAAATTGATGAATCACAGAGAGTCTGATTGGTAATCCCTGGGTAACCATTTCTTTCCACTTCTTGTTCTAGAGCTTAGGTATGGAGACTGTGGTATCCTGCTTTGGCTGAGTGGTTTCACCTTCTGCAAACCCTGAATTACTTGTAAAATTTGATGTGAATGTGAATACATTTAACAACATAGGGATAGCACTCTTCTTGCTTAACTGATGTACTGTTCCTTGAGCATCATTTGGCACACCTTGCCAATATGCAGAGCCTGCAGGATGGACCTCATAGGAAAGGTAAAGCTGTCTGGCACTGAGCTTCGGGACCTTCTCTCAGCCAAGAGCATCAGTACTCACTGATGAAGGGAAGGGAGCACTGATGCAGCCCTGCTCCCCCCTCATCCCCAGGACAGGAAAGGGCCATGCTGCTGGGTGCTATGCAGGTCTCTCTGAATTCCCATGTGTTGTCTTAAAGGTTGGGCAGAGAAGAGGAGGGATGTGGGAAAAGAGATCTTTCTTCAGTCTCCTGTGTCTGGTCCTTATACAGTTGAGAATGGTTTCATGGGAGCTGCACAGTGTTATTAAGGCAGAGAAATGTCACATTTTCCCCAGGGTACTGTTCTGCTTTAAGCTAACTTTCTTTTTCTTGTATGCTTTTTAGTGAAGACATTATTAATTTGTAGACAAGTCTTTCATGACATGTTTCTCCTCTTTCTATTTAAAGACTCCTTTTCAGCTACTATAAAACCTGCCAGATACTGGCAGTTCAAAGGACAGCTTATTGTCTTGCCTTCAGAACAGGCTGACTGATATACCCTTAAAGGATACTGCTAGGAACTCCCTGAGAAAAGAAAGAGGGGTTGTGAAGAGGTGGTGGAGGAGAAAGCCAAGTGACACATCGATAATGGTGTCTTCCATAGATCCTAGTTGTCCATGGGCATTCAGCTTCTTCTGCTCTGAAGCTGCACACTTGGCACTGAAAAAGTCTCCTTGTTTCTTTCACCCAGCCACTGTTGCTTTGATACTCAGCAGTCTAGAAATGTCCTCTTCTAGACATCTATCTGTAATATTTTTTTCCTGATTGCATACACTGACAGCAGAACTATGAAGAAGATTGCCTAAATATAAATTTTGAGAGGCAATTAAGTACAAGATGGCTGGACCTTGGTTCCCAAATGGTCTTTTAATGTGTTCATCTGTTTCACCACTTACTGCACCTGATAAATTGATCCTAAGCTGTATGTTTTCTTGGTGTGTATCCTACTGCAGAGTTTGTAGAAAGCTTTGCTTTGTGGCAAAGTTGATGTACTACATTCTGGAAGACATCTTTCCATCTATTCAAATAAATACAAATGAACAGCTTTTACTGAGCCATCATTTTCACACTGCTACTGGATGACTCTACCTGTGTCTCACCAAGTCCTAGAACTACACATGATCACTCATATTTAGTTGAAAAAAGGTTAGACATCCATTAAAAAAATCAGTAAATTAATGGTTCTGCTGTCCAGAGAGTAACTGTTTGTGTCCCAAATGTGTTACTGTTGTTAAGCTCACAGATAAAACGCAGGATTTTCAGAACAGATGAGTGCTCTCTGAGTGATGTGAGTTGCATTTAGGATGACATTTTAAAAGGACCTATTTCTCAGCATTTGGCAGCACTTCATGGAGAATTAGACAGTTCCCAGGTAGCTCAGGCTGAACAGAGAAAACAGAAGTACAGGTTTCTCAGACTGATATCCAAATTTCATTTCTGGAAAGCTTTTCTCTCTCCCTTGTCCTTATGCAGTGGCTTCTGAGATGTGAAAGAGTTGTTTTTACTTTTTCAGTCTTTTGGATGGCTCATTTTCAGCTGGGTGATGTTTGGGTGAACCCAGTGCCTTGGATTTGACTCCTGATGACTTTGTTTGCCTTTTCAATGTTTTTTAAAGAAATCCATTCATTTACTTCCAGCTCAGCTATTTTAAGAAAGTTTACCACATGCTGCACAAAAGGGACACATGGTCCTGCTGTGCAAGTAATCTTGCAAAGATGTACTAGCAAAGGCATTTATAGCACTAGTATTCATGGAGGACCCTGAGAGCTGCGCCAGGGTGCAGTAGTCATCTGTGTGAACCATCTGGAGCAAGTCCCTGACTGAGAGAGATGAGTGCCGGATACAGTAGTGGTCACAGTGTGGTGCCAGGGCAGCTGCTCACTGAGGCTGAAGGCATCACAGGAGGCTCCAATCTGGTGCATTGGGCACCTCTCCATGGGGATGGGGTTGGGGATGGGCTGAGGCCACCCATCAGCCCATGGATAAGGGACAGGATCAGTGGGTTCTGTGGCCAGGTAAGGCAGGGCTGTGAGAGACTGGAGACTGGAACTGCTGCACGATAGGCAGGGGCAGAGCTGTCCCCAGGAGAGGCCAGTCGGTGTCTCAAAGGACTTATTTATGCCCTCAAGGCCCTGGCAGCAGCAATAATGTTAGCAAGACTCACAGAACCATCAATAATTTGGGATTTAGGGATGTTTGTGGGTAACATACTGGCAGTAGCTGAGGTTGAAATTTGCTAAAGAAGTCACCCACTATTAATAACTTCCCTTAATCAAATGAATGCATTTCAGGGTGATAGCACACTGTGATCTCTCCTTGGAGACTGCTCTTGGCAGGGGATAGATCCATGTAGCCGTCATCGTGTGTGTGTGTATGACAGGACAGGATGAAATGTATGAGTAGCAGTGAGCTACTTATACGTGGTTGTATTTGTATTCCTCTGCTTAAACGAATAAACCCTTCAGCTTCAAATTTGGCAAATTGGTGACATTAAAAGTGCCTTATAACATTGCCTTTCTGAGCCTCTCCTCTAAGGATTATCAGGCTGTTCTGCTTGTTTGCAGCTGCTGCTTTTTGCTGTACACTACTAAGCTGCTGTACTGCTTTACCCTAGAATCTACTGCTCATTGAGCTCTGATACAAGTGTCCCTGCCATGGTGTTATGCCTACCAGGCTGTACACTCATCCTTCTGAGCTATGCGGTCCAAAAAGTGACACAGCACAACCCAAAAGGATGCTCAAAGTTGTCCATAAGTGAATTGGTTGATTTAAATAAAGACAGTGTTCTGAATGTTTGAAGACTTCTGTTTAGCATTTCATGGCCATGTATTTTTGAGCAGGGGACAGAACATGAGCAGGATTGTGCGTCTCTAACTTCACTGTGTATTACGATTCATTCTAATCAAAGAGTCACATTTTAGTTGACTGAGGGATGTTAGTTATGTCTTTTTTACTTCTTTGTGTTTATTCCTTTTCCTCACTGGTTTCCAGCCAGGCATGAAAGAAGGATTGCTCAAACTGCAGAAGAGTCTACGTTATGTTACCTCTGGCAGAAACACCACATTTCTGACAAGTGAGTAAATACATACAACATTTTTTAGCCTCATTTTGCTGCCTTAAAAGGCACAGATGCACGTGAAGAAATAACTACATATTTTGAATTTCAGCAGTGAAGCCAAGCAGTAGAAGGAAACGCTTGAGAAGCACATCTGGGTTGACCTGGGCAGTCTGCCTCCACAGGTAAGTACAGTGGACCTGCAGGAGTGGATCTATACAGCAAAATTCCAAAGACCCAAGTTATTCCAAGTTAACCATATTTCAGGTGGATTTACTTTGGGTTAATCTAGTCTAGCCCTGTAAAGTCCACATCTATCAGTGACTGGAGTGCCATAGGGGCAGTTGTAGAAAGCTTCTTTCAGATAAGTTTCGTTTCAAAGACATCCAGTTTGAGTTCTTCAGGACTGTTCAACCATGTGACATAAAACATGGTAAGTGGGGACCATTGGGAGGTTCACTTCCAAAGGGCACTCTGGATCTGAGATAAAAGGCTAACACAGACACACCCATAATTTTTTTCAGTCTGTCCTGGGTTTCTAATAAGTAGTTTAGGAAGATGCTTCACAAATTTGAAAGCTCTACAGTGGGCTCAAGCTTATTTCTTATCGTAGTGTTAGCAAAGGTGATATTTCTCCCAAGCTAAATGTTCAGTTATGGTTCAAGTAGTTTATTTATCTGATGACAAAATTCAATATGAATGTTAGAGTTTTTTTAAGGGCCAGTTTCCTGCATGCAGTCTAGCAGCCCACACAGATGGGTTGCTTGAAAGCAAACTTACCATTTTTATTTGAGTATCATTAAGGGCAAGTAAAAACTGAAGGAGTTTCTTCAGAAAGACATGGGAAAGAGAACCTACATTTAATGAATTTTGACAGAGGAAGAAAATTATGGCTTATGTTTTCTGTGGTGATCTTTCTGCAATGAAATTGCCAGAGGGGGCTCTTACAGAACTGTAATGCAGAAGCAAATGGGTCAGCTTCAATTGTATTTTCCAAAAGCACAAGTTCAAATACCTACAAAAATTTCTTGACTGAAGCCTTCATCTCTTTTATACTGTGGGGTGTTTCTCTCCAGTTGAAGATGAATAATGTGAAGAATGCTCTCTCAAACATGCAAGAGCTAGGGGAGATGAATGGGATGCAAGGATGAATGAATGCTTTTGTCTTGAGCTTGCTGGGATTTTTTGTATGATTACAGAAGTTATGTTCCTTGTGTGTTGTGATCTGGATTGTGGGAGGAAGCTGAAGACACCAATCGGGATTAAGAACATCAAATCATTTCCCTACTGGAAATTCATCAGGATGTTGCTAATGAGATCTGTAAAGCTGAGATCTCACGCAGAAAATTTAAATGGTTCAGTCACTCTGTGGTGGCTTGGAAAGAGTGAAGTTATTTGGGAAAAAAACCCCAACTGAAATAATTCATAGAATCACAAAAGGGTAGTAGTTGAAAGGGACCCCTAGAGCTCATCCAGCCCAAATCCCTGCTAAAGCAGCTTCTCCTCAATCAGGTCACACATGAACGTGTCCAGATGGGTTTGGAAACCTCCATAGAAGGAGTGTCCACACTCTCCCTGGTCTGCCTGTGCCTCATAGTCACTCATTTTTCCTCGTATTCGCTTGAAACTTCCTGTGTTCCCGCTTATGTCTATTACCCCTTGTCCTGTTGCTGGGCATAACAGAAAAAAAGTGTCATCCCATCCTCCCAACATCCACCCTTCAGGTAATTACAAGTGTTAATGAGGCCTCCCCTGTCTTCTCTTCTCCAGACTAAACATCCCCAGGTCTCACAGCCTTTCCTTATAGGAGAAATGTCCCAGGCCCCTGATTATCTTAGTGACCCTCCTCTGGACTGTCTCTAGAAGTTCCCTGTCCTTCTTGAGCTGGAGAGACATGAGATGTCACCATGGCAGAGTAGATGGGGGAGCACAACCTCCCTCGACCTTCTGGCCACACTCTTCTAGATGCATCCCAGGATGACATTGGCATTTTTGACCATGAAGGCACAGTGCTCACTCATCTTTAATTAATTATCGACAAGGACTCTTAGTTAATATAGTTTAAGGAATGATTTTTCAACAAAGACAGTGAAAGAGCTTAGATTGGAGTGAGATGCTGTAAGACCTTATTTGGACAACTATATATTCCAGTCTTTCCTCTTGAAAGACAAAGTCAGACTGAGATAGCCACAGAGGAGTGATGAGGGGGACAAAGAGCTTAATATCCATGTAGAAAACATTAAAAGGGCATGGTTTGGTTAGCCAAATGAAACTAAAACTTGATGGAACATGAAGGCTGTAAATACTCACGACCGCTAACTTCCCAGTCAGAAGGACAAATCTAAGTCAAGTGACAACAGTGGCACATGAACAAATGGATATTAAAAGCCACAAATCAACTTAACATGCAAATTAGATTCCCAGCTGTCAGAAGAGTGAGTTTCTAGACCTGCTTTCTGAATTGTAGTGGGGGCAAAACCACGTGTCTGAGAGAGAGAGATGGATAGTATTTTGTGAAAGAAATAGTATGCTGTGGTGCCTGCAAGAGGAAGGGACAGGATACAAGGACCCTTCAGGATGTTATCCAATACAGAGATCAAACTATGACTATATTCTTGCCTGTGCATTAGGTTTGGATATATTGCATCCATTTTTAGTTGCCAGGGATTTGCTTATGATATGTATATGCTGTAACAATGCTATGTGTGCCTGTAAACAAGAAAGCTCGTTACTGTAACAATGTGGATGAGACAAGGGAGCATGGCTGTCAGGAGTGCAACTGGTGAACAAGGCAGATAACAGACTAATGACTGAGATTCTGTATTGTGTCAGAAAACCAAGAATCCCATGTTAAGTGTCTACAGTGTTGTGTGTTGGGGATGTGAATGCTGGAAGTATCAAATATAGCAGTAGAAGACACACCTTTTAAGTTGAACACATGCTGTTGGTAATGACTGAGGCTTGACTGTGTGCCTAATGAAACGAAGCATTTTAACTAATGGGAGAGTACAGGATACAGTGTTTCAAGATTTGATTAAATATATGGAGACAGGAGCTATGATCTGGCTTCTCACTTGAGTAGCTACAGCTGGACCCTCCTACATGCTGTTTGAGCAAGCAACTATGCTAGATGTTGTCCAGACAAGGCTTTAAAACTGAAGATGGTTCTAAGAGATAACAGTGGTTAAAGGGGGCTGATAATGTAGGATCCAATGGCAGTGTGACAGAAAATTAGTTGAATAACTGTGGCTAATGGATAAGCATTTATGGACCAGCCCTTGTTATGCAGCTTCTGTGGCTCCAAGGCTCACAGCACCAAGAGACATGATGCAAGAGATATATTCATTAAGGACAGCCTAATATGTGTTTAGTGTAATAAGAGTACATCACTGCAAAAGATGACTTTTCTTATTCCCCCTCCCCTCCAAGATATCTGCAGTGTCTTTCACTTAGTGTCTGAAGGGAAGAGTAATTCAAAACATATGTACAATGTAGAGAACTCAGTAAACTTGTTAGGGAAAGCACTCCTTGAATTAAAATTGCTCAGCAAAGTGACCATGTGGATTTTTTAATTGGCAGCATGGCTTGTAAAAAACAAACAAAAAGATGCAAAGATTTGTCCAATATTGGTTTCAGAGAGCATAGTGCAGGACCCCAATAGGTGCAAGTTTGAATGTGCTGGCGTTTACCCAGTAACACCAATAGAGCTCTTGGACTTTAACAATATTAGTGTTCTATTGCAATGGTCTCTTAGCTGGGGGATGTTCCTTGAGGTGAGAGGTAGAAGTTATCCGAGAGACTGCATTCCTAGAAGGCTGCTGGAGGAGCCAGAGAAGGAAGAACATAAGAGCCCAGCTGGGGAACAGATCTGGCTGTGCCTAGAGCATCTGGTGCAGGGGGAACATTGCAGTAGAGCTGTCAGCTGCAATGGCTGGAGGAGTCTTCTGCAAGCTGCTCCAAAAACAAAGGGCATGCTAGCTGCTTAGCCCATGCCTCATACTTGCCAAGAGCACCCACACAGATGAGGGTGAGCATTTGAAGGTCCTCAGCAGACCAAAAGTGGAATACTGCCTCTCTTTCCACCTAATGGGACTCCAGGACCCTTTGGGGAATTGCTGTGCTGTACACCTACATCTGTGAGCAAGCTGTTGGAATGAGTCTAGACTGTCCTTTGGGGAAAGTGAAAACAAGGACTGTTTAGGCAGCAAACCTGGATATATATCATCAGCAGAGCAGGTAGGATGCTGGGTGGCTTAGTACGTACTGAGTTTGGAGGTCCACAGTTTAACTTGTCACTGGACAAGCTGCCTGCAGGGTTTCCATGTTGCCTAGGGATGAAACAGTTTCTTACCTGAGATAACCTTAGTAAGGCTACTGAAATTAAAAGCCAGCCCTTTATCCAGGGCTCAGGGAGTCATGGCATTAAAAGATGTTATCAAATACTCCTGAGCTTATTATCCAGCAAGAGGTTAAAGCAGAAAACCAGTGGGAACACACAAACTCATGTGAACCACAGCAGATCTACCAAATCCAAACCAGAAAGAAACAGTATGTATGTAGGGAAGAACCTCTCAGATACACTAAAAAAAACAACCTCTTCAAAACAATGTTATGCTTAAAAGTAGGTTTTAGTGGGCTTTTCCTTTGTTTTTTCTTTTATGGGTTTATACAGCTATACTAGGAGTGACAAATGGGGGTGATGTAGAGAAGCACACAGCTATCCTTTGCCATTTGGAGACTGGCAGCAGGGAGGACATTTTTTTATTCAATCCACATCCTTGGCCAAGTAAAGGTAGAAGAAATCTCATGTACATTTTGAAATGGAAAGACCACACATAGATCAAGACTGCTGTTGAGCATCTCAGATGTCTTACTGTTCTTTTTCTAAAGCACATATTTCTACCCTTAGTTCAAATATGTGAAAATGTAAGCAGACATCTCTCCTGACTCTGCTTAATTCATAAAATGATACTTACATGTTACAGCAACAGTTAAGCTGCAGTCAGGGAGAGAATGGAAAACATTCTCCAGGAATATTCTGGAGACACACTGTGATACAACAGTGCTAAAGTAAAGAAACAAATTCAGTGGTTAAGTGAAGGAACTAGAGAAGCAGCCTGCCAATGTGAAGAGCTGCTCAAATACTTTACCCTGAGAAGTCTCCTGCACTTGTCTTTCTTCTTCTACGTTATTCCTTCAACAACACATTCTTGATTAAATGTACATCCAAGAAGGCTACTGCAGCACAAGCTTTGTATTTCATGGTCACTTTTTGTATTTCATAGTCACTGCTACAAAAAACGCAGCAAAGTACCTCCCTTGTCCTCTCCTAGAGTTAGGACTTGAATCTTTGAAGCAATGCTGAAATTAACTAAGACTTGAGATGTATAAGAATAGTGATAAAGGTCATTACTATCAACAAAAATTAAGAGAAGACAAATTTTACTGATTGAGCATTTTGCCTTAAGACCAGGAAGAATAAATGTCTTGTCGGAGGACAGAAAGTTCTCTGGGTATTAAAAACAATGCATTTACAAAAAGAAGGAGGTGATTTTCCTTTGATATTCAAAGTTTAAACTGGTGTGGTCTCTACCATAATTCTTAAAGCTGTCTCCTTAAAAAAGGGATTGTGAAATAACATGCTGTATTAACCGTAGTGGTCTCCTATGTTCCCTTCTATCTTTGTGCACCTTTGACTGGGCAGAAGTGACTCTGTGCAATAGATTTTCAGGTTCTTTGGTGGCTATGCCATGAGTTTTGATGGCTTCTGTGTGTATATATTTGAGTGGCTTGTTGTTGCCCAGGAAAATGGAAAACCATTCCAGCAGGGAAAAAGCATTTTCCTTTGTGGGTCCTCTGTATTGAGCCAGTGCTTTCTACAGATGATGTTTATGAAGTTGTAGGATCTTAATGTCTTGGACACATTCAGTGCTCTGTCACATGTGACTACAAGTTGCTAATGGACTCGTTAAGGCGAATTGGAAAGACAATCAGTGTGATTACATAGGTTTTGTTTTTGTTAAAAAACAGGGTAAAAGCCCTCTTAATTTGTCACTGAATCACAGAATCTTAAGGGTTGGAAGAGACTTTGAAAGACCAGTTTAAGCAGCTCTTTGAGCCTGTGAATTTTTGACACTATATAAAACAGCTGACTGCCAATAAAATGACCTGAAGTACTTACCCTGAAACAGAAATGAGCATGGGATACCACTGGAGTAATTATGGTAGTGCTGAAGCCTGCAAAGTTAACAATAAAAACTGTCCAATGAAGCAGTGCTATGGGGAATTTTTATTAAAAGGTCAGCTGTTGTGTTGTTTCTTCTCTTGAAGCATTATAAATGTCATTGAAAAATAGATCAAGAGCAAACACTGTATGAACATATGTATTTCATCAGAAGGTCCCTTCCAACCCCTAACATTCTATGATTCTAAATAATGGCTGAACTCTTTCTTCCTTTCTTAGAGGCTAAGCTGTGTTTTATAAATCCAGCCCCTGGATGTCCTGGCTCAAGACACAGAATCATAGAATCATAAAATGGTACGGTTGGAAGGGACCTTCAGAGATCATCTAGTCCAGCTCCCTGCTAAAGCAAGTCCTCCTAGATCAGTTCACACAAGAACGTGTCCAGGTGGGTTTGAAGACCTCCAGAGAAGGAGCCTCCACACCCTCCCTGGGCAGCCTGTGCCAGGGCTCCCTCATCTCAACAGGGAAAGAGTTTTTCCTTATGTTAAATGGAAACTTGTATGTTCCAGCTTCTTTCCATTACTCCTTGCCCTGTCCGTCGATACAACAGAAAATAGTGATGCCCCAACCTCCTGACACCCACTATTTACATATTTGTAAATGTTAATAAGATCTCCCCTCAGTCTCCTCTTCTCCAGACTAAACAGCCCCAGTTCCCGCAGCCTTTCCTCGTATGAAAGATGTTCCAGTCCCCTGATCATCTTGGTGACCCTGTGCTGGACTCTCTCCAGCAGTTCCCTGTCCCTCTTGAGCTGAGGATCCCAGAACTGGACACAGGACTCCAAATGAGGCCTCACCAGGGCAGAGTAGAGGGAGAGGAGAACCTCTCTTGACCAGCTGGCCACATTTTTCTTGATCCTGACAACTATCTCTCCCTGCTGGAAACTGGTTTTGTCATTGACTTCAGTAGAGGTAAGATGTCTCCTGTGGCCTGCAATTGTAGATTCACTGTACAAAGCTCTCAGAACACTTAAAAAACCTTACATAAATCTCAAAAAAGCCTTACCCTCTTTGGATATATAAACATGTCTCTGCACTTTCATCTAAGCCAACGGGACTCTGTGTATTTTGAGGTTCTATACATATAATTTCTTTGCTTGATCGTATCCAGAACGCCTGTGTGTGAAAGGGTTTTGGGTTTTGGAAAGCTGCAGAGCTCTGTTGTCCAGAGGAACATTCCACGCTCTTCCCTCCCACTTCAATGTATATTTGGAGGCATAGAGACATTTTCCCTCTGAACACCTGAGAAAAGCTTCTCAAATCTTGCACAGCCCTGGATCACATACGCACAAATAGTTTGGAGGACAGTGGCAGCAGAAGGAAGGAAACCTTTAGAAAGCCAGATTTTTCCAGCTGATTAGGGAGCAACATGCCAAAACGTTGGACTGAGAGTGGTAGCTGTTGACTCAGTGTTAAAGCAATAACGACAGACCACTTAGTGTTAAAGAAATGGTGACAGACCAGCAAACACTTTTGTCACACTCTTTTAATCATGGTAGGGTAAGAGGAGAAAGAAATAGAGAGGAAAAAAAGGAGGAATAAAACAATGTTCCATTGTAGAGAAATGATGAAAATATTGTGTTTGCAACTCAGCAATTTATTTCAAGATTGATGACTAGCTGGAGGGGAGCTGTTGACTTATGGCAGTGTTTGACTATTGCACTGAATTTATGTTACTTGGCAACGGTAACACACATTAAGTAAGAGTGCAGCACACCTCCCGGCTGGTCCAGCCTGCATCCCTTCAATCATGCAGTCCAATGTGTGAGACAGAGGTCATATCTATAGCCTCTACCAAATTCCTTGTAAAATTCAAGTGCAGCTGCTTCCCTCAAAATTAAAGGTTGTTTTAACTGTGTTTCTTTTCCAAGAATACTTGTTATAGCACGGGGAGGACCCTTGCTTCTCTTTCAAGGCCATGAAGTGCTTAGCACATCTGGTTTTATTATGCCTCTCTGCAGGGCACAAGGCACTGTGTTACATAAACTCTGTCAGAGCTGATGTTTGATGTTCTTTTGCTGCCTTCCAGGAATTTGTCCTTCCTATCGCAGGTAGATAGCCAAATCTTTCTCTTGGTGTTAAGGGACACTCATAGATGTATAAAATAAATTAAAAAAAAACCCAAAACAAAACCCAAAACTAAAGAATGCTAACTAGGAATAGCTCATCTTTACCTGTTTGTTCAAAAGGTTCAATACACTTGCCCATTTCTGTTTCAGATCAATTTACCTGGATCATATCCTTTTTAATTGGTTGGGACATCCCTTTTTTCTATTGTATGTAGCAACAGGACAAGGGGTAATGGGATGAAGCTGGAACACAAAAAATTTCATTTAAACATAAGAAAAAGCTATTTCACTGTGAGGGTGAGCGAACCCTGGCACAAGCTGCTCAAGGAGAGTGTGGAGGTTCCTTACTTGGAGGTCTTCAAGGCCCCCCTGAACACATTCCTATGCGACCTGATCTAGGTGGAGCTGCTTCTGCAGGGGGGTTGGACTGGATGGTCTCTAAAGGTCCCTTCCACTCCTACTATTCTATGATTCTATGATTCTATTTCTCTGTCTAAAGAAATTAATAGCAAGCAAGCAAGCAACGTTTTAAAAGACCCACCAACCCTTTTGCAGCTTTACCCAGGGACTGCTCAGAGCAAAAAGGAAAAAAGCAGCCCAACGTTTCACTAAACAACTCGCCAGGTAAAACAGGATCCCTCCACTACACCTCTTCACTCTACCTGTAGTGGGTTGACCTTAGCTGTCTGCCAGTTGCTCACCAAGGCTCTCACTTATTCTCGTCCTCAGCAGAACAGGAGCAGAATACACAATGAAAAAGCTCGTGGGCTGAGATAAGGACAAGGAGCTCACTGTCACAGGTAAAACAGACTAGACTTGGAGAGTAATAGTTTAATTTCTTGGCAATAAATAACAGAGGAAGGTAGTAAGAAAGAAACTACAGCCACCTTCCCCCTATTCCCCACCCTATTCATCTCAGGGTCAACTTCACTCCTGACTCTTCCACCTCTTTCCTACTCTGCAGGTGGCACACGGGGGTAAGGACTGGGGGCTGTGGTCAGTTAATAACCCCTTTCTCTGCTGCTCCTTCCTCCTGGCACATTTCTCCCACCATGGAATTCTACCTGCAAGAGATAGTCTTTCATAAACTGCTTCAGAGTGGTTCCTTCCCATGGCCTGCAACAGCTGCTTCAGCATGGATCCTTTCCACAGGGTCCAGTCCTTCAGGAATGAACTGCTCCAGTGTGGTGGGCCTCCTGTGGACCACAAGTCCTGTTAGAATACTCTCTGAGCAGAGTATAAAGAGTCCTGAGAAAGTTGTTGGAATACTGTGCTCTCCCATCTCTCTGCTCTTGGTGGGAATATGCTGCTTGAAAGGACACTTCAGATCTGTCACTTCAGATTGGTTCAGTATGGCATTTAGGGCCATTTTAAAAACCTGTTCTCTTAAACAAAACAGGAGATAAAGTTCAGGAACTCTAGGTGCCGACAGTTTCAGCAGCTGAGGGTGTCCATGTCAGAGGTTTAAAGTCATTGGGCAGAGGAAACAAATACCCAAAAATCTTCCGTGAGAGGAAGAGAAGGAGCAGCTTTCCTCTCAAGAAAGCCTCATTCAAAAACATTAGAAAACCATCTAATAGAGTTGTGAGCTAAAAAATAACCAAAGTTGAAATGTAGTAAGGAGTGCAGTGTTAACATTTCTCTCTCTTGTGCCATTGCATGAACATATCAAGAAGCTACCTACTGACTGATCAGCTCATATAAGTGAAATTAGAGGAAATGGAAAAGGAAAGAATAGTGACAGAATGTCAATATTGTGCTTGGTTTACAAAGCAGGAAAACTATGGCATGGTTTAATAAAACATTGTTTCAGTTATAATTAACTAAGCTAAATTTGCATGACAATACAGTGCATCTTGAATGCTCTGCATATTCCTTAAACATTTAATGAGAGGATTAGCTTTTAAGCAGCTATGGTCTAAAGCTCTACATTTACACTGAGACAAAGTTACAGGCCAGAGCTACTCAGTTGAAGTTTTCTGAATGTCATTCTTATTACTCATTCATTAAAAATCATTAGAAGCAAGACTGGGCAAAGCATTTGAGAACCTTGAAACCTGATGATTCAACCAGAGGGAATGAAGCATCAGAATTTCCTGAGTTTTGCTTGGTTTACCTCAAGGTAAGTTTCATACGTCAGTTTAACTTGGAAAATACACTTATTTCTTTTTTCTTTTCTGAAGAATAAATATTTGATTTAACTTCTGGATATTTGACTTTGTGAAGATACTCAGTAAATAAAATAACAGGAACAGGACAATTGCTGTGAAACACTAGTTTTTTTTAAAGTGGGATTTTTTTTCCCCTCGCTGAGCGAATGAGGAACACGGTGAGAAAGAGAAAGGAAAGTGGGAAAATGAAATGTCTCCAAACCTAAAGTAATGGTATCAACTTGAAAGCAAAAACTGCTTCTTAAGTGTGTTTTTACCCAACACAGCTGGTGGAACAAGCCATTGTTTGACAGATTACTGAAAATATAATGCAATTAGACAGAACCCATGTGAGTATTTTTTTGTGTGGTTGCTACAGGAGATTCATGATATGTAAGCTTACCTTAAAATTGCTTTTCAGTTCTAAAGTTCTGAAGAAACTCATGGAAAGGAACTGGTCTGGAAGGCTGCTGAAGAGGTGGTGTTTCATGATGTTAGGTTTAGATTAAATTTTAAAATATTGAGTATTGAATTAACGGCAGAAATGCATTAAAATACGGCGCTTTTCTTCTCTCAGTATTATTTTCCTTGTGCTCTTTTTCACTTAGACTTTTCAGAAAGGAAAAGAGAACTGAACAGGAAAATGGAAGTTGAAAGTACATCTTGGTTTTGGGGAAGGTAAGTGTGAAACATGCACTGTCTACAAAGACAGGCAGAGAAACTGTCAGGAATGTGGAAAACTATTGCAAAAATAAGAACAGTTTAAGAAATGTTATAAAAGTACTCACATTTCTTCTTTCTTTTTTTTTTCAATAGCCATTATGTGACACTTTGTAATTGGATGATTGCTTATTACAATGACAATTGCACATCAACAGAAGACTACATGATATACTGGTGCTGTAATTGTATTGTTATTGCCTTTCATGGCAGATGAAAGGACTCTGATGAAGAACTCAGCAACTTAAACAATTGATGTGAGTTCTGTGGAAACCAAAATGCCACCAAAGTTGTCTTTTCCCTCTCAAAAACCTCTACCTGCTTACTTGTATCGCTCTTGTGGAAAACTTTGGCCACTAACAACTGTATAATAATGCAATTATGACAGGGCAAGAGTTAGAAGTTAGGACTTGGTGATAGCTGTGCCAATATGTTTCCGTGTGGGATGTACCAACACTAAGGATAAGGGATGTGAATGCAGAAGTATATAAAGGTCTTTAAGGGGCTCCAGAGTATATGATCATCCTTACCCAAAAAAAGGTGAGGTAGCTGGTCAGTCAATAAGGATACCTTGTACAGCTGTCCAAAAACAGAAATAAGGAATTCACTATCTCATCAGAGAAGGCATTATGTTATTACTGTGCAGTAACTGTACCAGGAGGAGGTAGAAGTAGGCAGCTGTGACTTGCACAGTTGTTGCTGTAAACAGTACATTGGCAAGTATTAAATAGTGCTTTCAAATATCTTAATGGTGGATTTTGTTTAGCTTCTAGCATAGGAAATTAGTATTTCTCTAACCAGAGCCTGTTACTGTTTTAATTTAAAATAATATGTACATGGAGACATGAAGAAAGGTACTTATGCCTAAAACCTGGAGCTGTTCATGGATATGAACCAGTACCAGAAAAACTGATGTTCTTTGGAGGATGAAATTGTCACTCTGCCAAATTTGGTGAGAGATTTTTCAGAAGCTGCAGAAGGCCCTTCAATTTTGTTTTTAATTGTTAGAAGATAATTCATGTTTTTTTCTTAGATCTCCCATGAGATGTTTGAGGTTTCAATTGGATATTAGGAAGAACTTTTTCCACTGAGAGGGTAATTAAGCACTGGAATGGCTGCCCAGAGAGGTGGTGGAGTCACCATCCCTGGAGATATTTAACAAATGCATAAATGAGGTGCTGAGGGACACGGTTTGTTTTAGTGCTGGGCTTGGCAGTTTGAGGTGAGTGGTTGGACTCAATGATCTTAAAGGTCTTTTCCAACCAAACAATTCTATGAATCTGTGTAGATAAATGTCCCCAAACCCCTACACATGAAAAGACTCAGAAAAAGGATGGGGTAGTTTACTTGAACAGAAAAGTCATAAACAGTGGCATGGATTAAAATATCGTTATTTATTTAAAGAAGAAGAAACAATGTGGTTATGAAGATGATTTGCTGTAGCATAAAACACAGATTGAAGGATGGAGGATTTAAGAGTAGAATTTATGGCTTGTATATGAGCCTGGAGGTTTGTTCCATTTAGATTCTGACTCAATATGTGAATGGAAAAGCTCTAAATTGAGTAAACTTGAAGTGAATCCCTAAAGAAGGAAGTAGGGTTAGGAAAGCACGGCTTATTCAGGACAGGACAGAGAAATTCAATAAATAAGGATTAGTAGCCCATTTTTGTTATTAACAACATTGCCCCTAAAAATGAAATACTTGTATAATGACCTCTAACATTTTTGTGCTGCTTCTGGTTAAAAAAAAGTCAAATATGTACACAGGTTGTGACATTTAAATAAAATGGCACCACATATAAAATGTATCCTAAGATACAGCTGGAGAGAATCATGATAACATTTTTCCTACTGGAAAATAAAACAGTATTTATTAAATTAAAATCAGGATGCATCAGGTATGCCCTAGTTGCAGGAAGGTCAACTGCTGAGAACAGTGTCACTTCACCTAAATAATTTCAGTCCTGTAAAGTCTGCCAAGCATGGATCATTTTTACAGCTCAGCATAAATAATAAATGGGTGGTTAAAAGCCCCAGATGAGGATATAGCAAATCTCATTGCCTTCTCTAGGCAGCGTGTTGGTTTGTGCAGCTGTTCAGAGCATGTAAAAATAGCTGCCATGCGGTCCTGGCTGTGTTTTACATCTCTTCTGTAGCATTGGTGTAATGTACTGATCAAAGCACCAACTGGTGGAGAGATAATGTCTGATACTGGAACGGTGGACTCCTCTGTTTGTTGCAAAAGCCCTTCTGAATGCTGCCTTGGATTATTTCCAGAGTTGCAGACGCAGTTCCAGGCATTGATGGCCAAAATCTTACAGATTCACACACTGAATTCAGCAAATTTGCTGAAATAATATTAAAACTGAGCTAGTTGTAATTGCAGCTGGGATAAGTTAACTAGAAAAGTACTAGCATAGAGCAGATGTGCAAAATTGGCCAGTCTTTATTATTCTTTAGCTATTTGTTCATAGGAAACTAAAAACATAGTGAAACTGCAACAAGTTGGTCTTTATTCCTCATTGATATCAACATCGTTGCCTTCAGCTGACATTGGAATGGCAGCCTAAAAAACCTCTGCAATTAATTTAGTATGGAGACATTGGAAAAGCTGTCAACAGAAACCTTACTTGGAGCTTATTTCTGCTGTGAAATGCCCATGTTCTTACATCCTTCAGTGTCACGTCTTTGAGGGGAAAAGGTTGTTCATTTTAGATTGTTTACACAAAACAGGATGCACTGTCCTTAATTGCAACCAGAACAGCTAGGTAATTACAAACCTTTTCGAGCAGGCTTGTGAAGAACATCATTTTTGTTCCCTTTTAAACTTCACTGGATTCAGGGAATTCACATATGCCTGTGTTTTTTAACTTCTAAGGGATCAGTGGGAGTACGGAGCAAAGCAAAGATTTCAGCAGAGACTTAGATTCACTGAAGTGAATACACAGCTTTGCTGGAAAACTTTTATGGGGTCTTCAAACTGAGAAAGACCAGCGACTTACATCAAAGACTAGAAAGCAGTTTTCTCCTTCTGGCCATTTCTCATTTAATTCATAAAGTTCTGCTTTATTTCTGTGCAAAGGAGGGTATATGCTCAAATTCATTACATAACTGACTTTGAAACTCATTCTGTGACTCACACTTTGATGCTGACCTCTGCAGCTACTCAGTTCTCAGTATTTAAAGGAAAGAATACGAGTCCAATGGTTTTTATTGTGGAGACACTGTCACATTATTACAGACTCGGGCTGAAACTAATTTAACGAAGCAAGATGCTCTCTGTATCAAAGACTGCTTTCCATGGTCAGATCTATTACCTTACCTCACCAAAGACCAGTAGCAGGAACTAGTTTTGCTAAGCCAAAACATGTACATATACGAAAATGAGAAGGAAATCTATGGTCCTTGAGCACAGAGCAAATTTCCACTGAGATAGAAATTACCTAGTGGCTGTGTGGTTGTTATCTGTAGGAAATGTCTCAGTCTGCTCAAGCTTTGTGGGGTGGTTTTTGGGCCTTAGGGTGCCCAGGTTGCTGATTCCTACTGCTGAGGTCATAAAAATGTGTACATGATAGAGAAGTACTGTGGGGAGCCCCGACTACACAAGAACACTATAAAATCCAAGTCTTCAGTTTGGCAGAGAGAAAATAGAACGATTTCTCCTCTGTTCTCCTTTTCTGTAATACTTTCTACTTAGCCTTTGCCCTAGAATTAGAAAAAAAGTATGGATGAATGGCATGCCAAGAGATCTATTTCCTACTCCTGTGGCCAGACAAACTTATTCCTAAACCTTTCTTGATATTTATCCCTAAACATTTCATTAACTGAACTAGAAAAGCTCCTGGGTTTCCACTACATCCCCAAACAATCTGTCTCAGAGGTTTCCCTTGCCTTACAAGTAGAGAATTTTTTGTTGTTCCTAATATCCACCTTAAAATCCTTGCTGCAATTTATGACCATCATGTCTTGTCCTGTCCCATGTTGATGGATTTGAAAACTAGTTCCATGTCTTTCTTCACTCGTTTCCACTCCTGATTAAACAGTTCTTTTGTGTCCTTGCACTGGGGACATATCCTAAGCTTTTGATAATTTTTGCTATATCAGGTTTATATTTTAAATCAGGGAAAATGAATTATTTGAATAAAATAATTGTGCTAAATATTGAAAAGACCAAATCCCAATGGCTTGATGAGCAGCACTGGTAAATTGAAAGTGCTGAATTTGGGGGTTTCTTCAAGGAAATATTTACATTTTTACTTAAGGTAATAGATATGCATGCACACGCTCATACATACACATATTAAAGAATCCCACATACATGAAAATCATGGCCAGTCTGCAAGGATAGAGAACAAATGTATGTGTTCAATGCTTCATTCCTGAGTTTCTTGAATTGTGACTCTAGTGCTTCATGAAAATGATGGATAAAGAAGAAAGGTTTATCTCTAACAGATCCTAGATGTATTTAAGCCTCCTAAAGCAGTTTTTCATGAGCAAAAGCACTTTAGTGGAAGGTGAAAAATAAACATTTATAGGAATGCCACTAATTCAATCTGAAATGAATGCTAATAGAGTTTATTCTGTCAGTGATTTTTTGTTGTTGTCGACTGAGGTACACATATGTGTTTGATGGCTTTATGAATAACCTTGAAAACACTGTTTATCCTGTAGACTTGGATAAAAATCACCATAAATGTCATCCTCCTTTAGGTCTCGACTCAGCAGAGCACTGAAGAACGTGCTTAATTCTGAATAAAAGCTTCAATTTCCATAAGAAACAAATATGTGTTTAGCATGAAGCACATTTTTAAAGGTTTTTGTTAAATCACAATGTTATTTTCAGGCAGCTTCTTTTTCTTTAGCATTCAACATTTTGGTGCTGTCTGATTTATTGCTTGTTACAATGCATCTTCCATCACCGCCTTTCATGCCCCTCTGTCGTTCCGATGTGCACCGCCACTATAAATAATGCTGCTGTGTGAGTATGAAAGAACAGTTGCCTCCAGCAAGTATCATTGTATGTTGTCACTATGTTTGTGAAGGTTAAAGATTAATGCTTAAATAAGGTACTTAATAAAGTTCACATTATATACCATATATCTTCTATTTGCTGCCATTACCTTTTCCTGTTATGGAGGTGTTATTGACTAACTGCAATAGTTGTTTGGAAACAATGAAGAGAGCAGTTATTCTACATCTACATGTGCTTCAGACTTTCCAGGTTTGGACCTTTTACTGAAGGGATGATGGGCTTGTCTTGTTTTGTTCTTGTCTATTACATAGCTTCTTGGGATGGTGAACTCATCTTGCTTTGTGGAAATGCTGTGATGTCTACTCACAGCTAAAAGAGAGGCTGTAAAGTTTAAGTTTCTTGCAGCTGAGAAGACTGAATTTGTAAATGTAGCTGGGATTTAAGAAACACTGTGCTTCCTCTTATTTCAATTGTTCCCTCGTCCTGCTTGTCAACTTTTAAGATCATAGCTCTGAGCACCTAAGTCTTCTGAGACATTATATGTGTAGTCTATCTGCCTAAATCAGTTCTGTCTGCTGTACCAGCTGGGTATCTCATAGGGTGACGGTGAATAGCGGTGCAAAGCTCAAGTCCTCTCGTGAATTTGTAATTGTGATGACAAAGTTGTTTTATCACTGCACCGAGTAGGATCTATAGATGAGCATATGTTACCAGTAAACCCCTGATTTAGGAGACGCTGCCTTTTATGGTATTGACATATTATGGACCGTAAAAAGGATCATTACCGACTGAGAGGCAGATCTGGAGAAAACAGCTGCTGGTAAAGTAGGAGGCAGGATTGTCTTTTATCAAAAGGCTGTGATTTATCTGAAGTACTGAATCTCTCACATGTCAGGCTTAGTGTACTGTTGCTGAATTCCAGACAATTACTACAGAACCAGACCAGAGTTTGCTGCATCTCTGTTGAGTTTAGGAAGCTGAAAGCTCGCTAAATTTTAGCTCTTAATAGACAAGTTCCAGAAAAGAGTCCTTTCAGACCTTTGGCTTGTCAGTTTGTACAAAAAATTTGGAAGGAATTGGAAGTGGAAGGATATGGGTTGTGGGAGTGGAGGGTTTTAAATGCTGGTTTTGTCCTAAAACTTCCATCTGAGTTTGGAAACAAACCTGTTGTCTCACATAGGCAGCAGCTGATTCCTGCTTTTTAAAGTCTAGGCTCTTTACCGTGTACTTTGCAGAGAACGTATGGAATTAAAGTAGGCTTTGAAAAACTATTCAGAGAAAAAGAATGTGTGTTGGTGCTGAAAAATTATAGAATCTGATCAGTCCCTTGCAAGCTGCCGTATTCAAGGCTTCTTATACCTGACTGTGGCAGTGTGCTTAGAATCATAGAATGATTATGGTTGGAAAATACCTTTAAGATCAAGTCCAACTACTCACCTCACACTGCCAAGCCCATCGTAAAACTAAACCATATCCCTCAGCACCTCATTTTATGTGTCTTTTAAATATCTCCAGGGATGGTGACTCCACCACCTCCCTGGGCAGCCTGTTCCAACGCTTAATAACCCTTCCAGTGAAAAAGTTCTCCCTAATGCACAATCTAAACCTCTCTTGGCACAACTTGAACCTATTTCCTCAGGTTCTATCGTTCATTACTGGACAGAAGAGGTGGACCCCCACCTCACTACAACTTCCCCTTCAGGTAGTTGTAGAAAGTAATCATGTCTCCCTTCAATCTCCTCTAGGCTAAACATCCCCAGCTCCCTCAGCCACTCCTCATAAGACTCGTTCACTAGGAAGTCTGGGAAAGACACTGGTTTTGGTAGCATCAACATACCCTACAAAAAAGGCACACCACACAAACAGCTGCACTGTTGATTTTTTTAACGTAGTTACAGGACAATGATTGTGTGCAAATGAAATTTAATCTTGTCTGTTCAGTCTGAGAATCAAAATGATCATTTCACCGTGAACTGGGGGTAAAAAAAATCATGTTTTCTTTGTTCTCTAGGTGAAAGTTACGTGTCAAGGGGTGCAATGCTTCACTTTAAAGTCACACAGTGCTGCCTTTTCCCTACTGCACACATACATGGAATACAGCAGGGTAAGCCTGGCAATTTGCCTCCACAAGATCTGGTTTACTTAGATCCACAAGCAAGTTCCTCATCCCAAGAGAGTCTGTCCTGCTGTAACTGAAACTCTTTCAGTAGCAATCAAAAGCAACGTGTTCATTAATGAGGTATCATTATGGAGGTAAGTACAGCATCAGGACATAGTCACTTGGGCAATGTGGTCACTTCATAAGCTGGCTGTTCAAGCATGTATTACCTTGGGTGGCCTTCAGGGTGCTCTATGCTGTGAAATTAACTGTTGCTCAGCTCTTTCATTTTAATTGTTGCTGTTAAATTGTCAGGTTAACTCTTCCATTTGAAAGGCAGCAATAAAGGTGCAGACACCACAGATAACTGAACACATTATTTATCCACTTCATGGCATTTAGGAGGGACAGTCCAAAGTGGTTTAATAGTCTATGCTGTAAAAAAGCATTTAAAAACCCAGACACTATGTTTATGCCACGGATGGTAGCCAAAGCCTTAACCTACTCAAAGTACATGCCTAACACTACACAACTTTGTCGTCTAAGCTGGAAAACTTGAACCTGTCAGGGGACACTCAGGACTAGAGATGAGCCCTTTTACACTGTAAAGGTGCCTAGATCAGGTGAGGAAGGCAGGAGGATGCTCCTCTCTCTCTCATCTAGCTCTTCTTAGCCACCAGCTTGGCTTATACTTGGGACAGAAGGGAGGAAGCAAAATAATCTGCCTCTGTCCTAAACTGAAGAGTGATGCACCTAAATGATGCTACACAGCTTAGATCTGGGTTTGACTGCAGGCAAACCACTACGTACCAGTAAGAGGCCATTGTGGTAATTCCTTGTGGCTTTTTGCCTTCACGGGTAGCATTCAATTTAGTTAAGATTTTCAGCTAAATCAAAAGGTCTGAGAAATCACAACTTCAGCAATTTCCTGCAGAATATTTCATTCTCTTCATTTTGCAGGGGTTGAAACATTATCACTTCATCTACACTTAATTAAACTAAAATACCTGTTACCTGACCTGAAGCAACAAAGCTGAAACTTTTAATTTTCATTTCACTACATTAGTGAGCTCACATCTCCTCTCATCATTGCCTATTAGCATAGCTCCAAAAAGCAGGGTAGGGGAAAAGATATAAAAGGTTATAGGTGTACACAGTCTGTTAGACTAAACTCTGAGTATGCTACGATAGCATATGATCTCATGTTAATTTTGAACAGGTACCCCAAAGTTTTCACTATAACTTACGTAACATAATTGCTGACCTGAGACTGAGTATCTGGAGGATCTGGGATGAATTCCTAAAACATACTACTTCTTTTTTTTTTCAATTATAAAAATGGAATGAGATGTTCTACATATACATTATACTTATATATAATTTACTCTTCAGTCTTTGAACTCTAATCTGTTTGACAGAACTGAACAGTGATTTTTAATTCACCTAGTCCTAATTATTTGCTCTGCTCCCTTGACTATTTTAACCTTCTTCAAATAGAAGAGATTTGTCTTTGGAGCATGTTAGGATTTGAACAGAACAAATTAGATGCTGACATGACTTTTTTTAAGCATAATTAAAATGCATGACCAAGTCACACTTCCATACCTTTAAAAAAAGCATTTTATTACATTAAATATTTTATCCAGGACAGTTAATCCATATTTATCTTACGGGACCATGGCAGTGACTGTAAAATTGCAGGCCATTGATCCTTTCCTGAACTCCTCAGAAAAGATCTATAATAAAATTATGGGCTAAGATTTCCTTATAAAGTTCAGGCAAATACTCCTCAAAGTAGAACAGTATTTAAATCAGATCATCCAATAGCGTGCTCCACTCTGTCCAACAGGAGTTGATGCCCACTGTGTTGTCTAGTTGGTAATTCCTAGGTGTTCTCATCAGTAGGAATATTGCCCAATTATTTTGTTCTCACCTGTGCTGTGCTGTAGGACAGACATCTCAGCCACTTGAGCAAGGGACAGAGATGCTCATCAACTGTTCTACATATTCAAGATTTTGCCTTAGACATCTTGCATTTTGGGATTGTAGGAAGGAGCCAGATGCAAAGCAGCAAAATCCGGTTGTGGTCCTGGGTTTTATGGAGAGAAACTGTATATGAAAGCTTTTAAAGTTCTTTATTAGAGCTTTCCTTCTTCATTGCTTCTTTACATCTTACTACCAGTTTGCCATGCATCACTTTTTACCTTTCTGGTATGGAATATGCATCAATTACATAGACTTTTTTTGATGTAAACAAACTCTGCTTTCCCGTATCCATTTCTTGGGTGTCAAACAAATATACAGGAAGCTCTGAAGTTTGCCCTGAGCCATTTAAATATCTACTCATAAACAGATACAGATGTGTGTGTATCATGTAAATTTATATGTAGAATTTACCAGATACTTCATTTAAAAAAAATGTTACAGCTTAAGAATTGCCGATGCTGAACTCCTCATAAAAGGGAAGGTGTTACAAGAGTAATAAAAAGGAATAATATTTACAAGCATAATAAAAAATTGTTCTTGTAAAGTAGCTTTCACAAAAATGCTTGTTTTGCTCTAGTAAAATTAATTAGTTTGGAGGCAACTTTGACAAAAAGTTAAGAATTGGAATTTTTTGTCTTGATGGTTTAAAATGGATATTTTGGGGCTTTTTTTAAAATGCCATCTGCTCTGTAAAACATCTCTTTCTTTTAGTTTCTCATATCAGTGCTGGAGGGAATTCAGACATGTCTGCTGGTGTTTTTCTCATGAAACAAAAATGGATGATTTCTAATTATTGTGTGGGTGTTTTTTTCCACAGCAGGTGTCATGGATTGCTGTTTTGTGGTGAGAAGGGATGGAGGGGACCAGGCACCAGCAGGTTTCCCGTGAGATGCTCTGTGTCATTCCTGTCACAACATGGTAAAAGCCATTTCCAGCCTTTCAAACCCTGAGCCACAGCCAGATTAGTTGGATTTTCGTCTCTCTGAAACACCAGCTGCTAAGATCTGCAAATATAATTTCATATTCTTCTGTGACTTAGCGTAGATTCTCAGATATCTGCATGTAAATTAAACAGAAGTTGGTGAAAAGCATTTTAGCTGGTGAAATTTCACTGAAGTTCAGATGCTGTTTGTAGTGTCTGCTGCTGGCTGTGATAACAGGTGGTTGCTAACAGGGTGACTGGTAATAGGAAATGCATCTTAGAAAACCATGTATTAAGATCTTTGGAATGGAAAACGTAGATTAAGGAAAGAAAATTTTCCATATTATATTGCTCTTATTACTAAAACAACTCATTTTCTTTCATTCTTTCATTCAGCCATTTAAACAGCAGCAGTGTGGACAGCTGAAGCTCTGCACAGATGGACAAGGAGTAAACAAGGAAATATTTTCTTACTTTTTTTCTTCCTCGAGTGTCACACAGTCAAGAAATGGTAGAAACCAGTGCAAATAAGTAATCACCTCCTCTCAGCAGCCTATCAGTGTCTATCCCTACTTCTTATGTTCCCTCAAATTGTATGTATTTCAAGATAAAGCATCCTTTGCACCTGCCTTCAGTTAATTGAAGCATATTGGACATTTGCACGTTGCAGCTGTGCATTCAAAGCAGCCACAGCAATTTATATAAAAGTGTTTCAGTTAACCTTCAAATGGGGATATAATTCAGCTAGAGATATTATGTAAACAGTACTTTGCTAAGACAAATCCTACTGTGAAAATGAGAGGTGGATATACTTCTTGTAATTGCTCAGGGCTTTGACTGCTGGCAAATACATTGTCATCCCAGTTGAATATCAGTACATGAACCAAATCTGAGCATCAGAAAATGAGCTCTAGCTACCTAAAATATCTGTCTTTGGATGATCCTTCCAGGGTGTTTGCTTAAAAAATAAGCACCTAATAATTGACCCTTAAACCATGCCTTAAAGCAAGCATTTATGGCGTAGTTGCCTTTGGATAAAAGTTTCATTATTTTTACAGCAAATGTCAAAGTCCAAATATCAGGAGCTTCTGTTGTCTTCAGTTTGCTGGAGAGACAATAAAGGTGAGTTAAATAAAGCTGGACACTAATCTTGTTCCAGAGTTTATTAAATATAGGACATTGTCAATCTCACACATTATTACAGGTGAAATGAAATCACAGCCACCTCCAAAAACATCACATTGTTCTTAGATTCAGCAAATAATCTGGTCTGCAAATAACAGCTGTGCATTGATGATGAAGCAATTCAAAATGCACTTAATCTGAGAGAATCCAACAGGAGATTCTTAAAATTAGCAGCTAGCAACAGGACAGGGGGTAAAGGGATAAAGTTGGAACACAAAATGTTCCACTTAAACATAAGAAAAAACTATTTCACTGTGAGGTGAGGGAGCCCTGGCACAGGCTGCCCAGAGGGGTTGTGGAGTCTCCTTCCTTGGAGGTCTTCAAGACTTGCCTGGACATGTTCCTATGCAACCTGACCTAGGTGAATCTGCTTCTGCAGGGGGGTTGGACTAGATGATCTCTGGAGGTCCCTTCCAACCCCTACCATTCTGTGATTCTATGAAAAGAAAAAAATATTGAGAATATTTTTGATGTAACATTGGAACTTTTTTGAAAGCAGGTATTTTTCATGACAAAAGTCTGCTTGCATTAGAAAAGAACTACATCACAAAAGTCACAACCTGAAAATTTTTACCATTATAAAATAACTGTGCATGTGCATTCCGTGCATTCCAGATTTTTGGTGATGAAAAGAGTAATAAAAGGTTTCATGAGATGGCCATGGAAATGGGAAATGGGTCTTTCAGCTGGCCAGTAGACTTCCTGACCAATTTCACTGTTACTCATATGAAAAAAAAGGCAGCAAAGGACAGATTCTTAGTGATGCTTAAGCAGTATTTGTTTAGCTCCTAACTTTTCAAAGTTTTCTAAAGGAGACTTCCCTTATTCAATTTCTTTTGATATTTCAAAAGCATGTTAAAATCCCTTCAGCAACTACTATGACAAAAAAATCTAAAATTATTCCTTTTTTTTAAAGAAGATATGAAATGAGAAATCATCATACACATTTTATTTCTGTAGAGAAATAAATCAAAAGTCCTATATATATGAGATTGTTTTGCTCATCAACTTTCCAAAGAAGAGAGACTTTAATTAATCCTTTCACCGGGAAAGATATTAAATCCTCATCTAATCCCCAAGCAGCAGTTCATGTAAAGTCTAGAATCATTTTGCATGTTCATAATCACAGAAAACATTCTTTTCTCCTAAAGCAAATTGTGCTACAAAAGTTGTGAATGCTTCAAGTACAGAAATGTTTTGCTTTTCCTTTGTTTAATCTTTCCCTGATTTGATACACATGAGTATGCATAACAATGATCTCTTAAAATTTTCTTTCTATTTGAAAGAGAAAAACTAAGGAACACCTCATCAACTTGGATCTTTTAAAAATATCTGAAAACTTGACTCTGGGGAGCAGGAGAATCAGATAATAGTTTCATGTGGAAGAGGCCTTTAAGGTCATCAAGTCCAACCACTAACCTCAGGCTGCTAAGCCCACCACTAAACCACACCCCTCAGCACCTCATCTGTGCATCTTTTAAATAACTCCTGAGATGGGGACTCCCCCACCTCCCTGGACAGCCTGTGCCGGTGTCTGACAACTCTCTCAGTGAAAAAGTTCTTCATCATCTCCAATTCAAACCTCCCTGGCACAACTTGAGCCCATTTCCTCTTGTCTCACTATTCACTGCTTGAGAGAAGAGACCGACTCCCCCCTCACTACAGCTTCCTTTCAGGTAGTTGTAGAGAGTGCTCACGTCTCCCCAAAGCTTCCTGTTCTATAGACTAAACACCTCCAACTCCCTCAGCTGCTCCTCATCAAACTTGTGCTCCAGACCATCCACCATCTCCATTACCCATCTCTCTACACACTCCAACACATTCCTAGATGATGCTAATTATTGTATTCTGTTTAGCTTTATGACAACAATAGGAAGACCTATTTCAGAGGTATGTTTGGACAAGGACTGGAAATTTTGTACCTAACTGATGGAGATGTATAAACAGTAAATCAGCTCTGCTCATACATGTAATTATAAAATGACTAACTAGAAGAAATCAATAACCTGCTCCCAAATTGAGTCACAAGCCAGAATGTCAGCTCATGTGCTTGGTCACAACCTGTGAGCCAAAAAGAGTTGAGTCCATTTATTTCCATGAAGATCTGGCACTGCCTGTCCATTACTTACTGCAAATAGAGCCATTGTCCCTGGTTAGCTCTCAAATGCTGTCTAAGTGTAATGTGATCTATTAGGTAATTAAACCCATGCTGAAAACAACAAACCATCTCACATTCCTCTGAGCATTTGCATCATAATCCATTTACAATGATGAGCAAGGAATCATTAGAGATACTCAAATCATTGTGCACATCTTATTGAAATGCTGATCGCTTAAGAGCCTCAAGTCTGCTAAGATGTAGGGGCGTAGAAGTATTGGAGTGAGTTTATTTGCCTAGTTACGGTTTGCTGCATCTTCGGTCTCTAAGGGATGTGAATACTTAGACCAAGTTCATCCAAAACTTTACACTGGTTGCTAAATTTTGTATTTTTCTTTGGACAGCATTGTTTCTTAGAATTGCTCTTTCTGCTTCCAAATCAGCACATAGAGAAGTCCCGTTGTACTTCTCTTTCTCCATAGGATCATAACTGTAATTCAATGCTTTCATTTGTGTAGAAATGGAAATGGTGATGGCAGTCCACTTCCCCATTTTTTAATGAAAATATGTTTCACAATGTGACCAGGAACATTAATGTACTGCTTTTTCTATTCTAAAGAATTCCAGATAATATCTGAAGAACTATGCCTGAATACCATATTTGTGAAAGACTCTAGTGTTTTGGAAATAAGGTTTGAATCACACCAGACTGAGTAATTTACATCTATATTCTAGTTTAGGAAGAGCTGGCTTGCAGAAGACTATTTTTCTGTATTATTTGTCTAACATACACACACACACTAAAGAGTTGGATATTGTACCAGATCCAAAATGTGACCTACTCTAGGTGGTTCTGATCTGGCAGGGGGGTTGGACTGGATGATCTTTCAAGGTCCTTTCCAACCCTTGAGATTCTGTGATTCTGTGAAATACAGTTCTGACCACTGTATGTCAACCACACAGCTCATGTCAGTACACACTGCCATATGTCAGCATGAACAAAAGAATAAAGACTTTATCCACACAGGCTCTCTGTTGAAGATGAGATAATGTCTTCAGTGAGTATTTCTTCACTTCTCTCTGGTCCCTTTCCCTTGCTGTGTCTTGATTTAGACTGGGATAGAGTTAATATTCTTCCTAGTAGCTGGTACTGGGCTGTATTTTGGAGTTAGTGTGACAATAATGATGAAAACACACTGATGTTTTAGTTGTTGCTAAGTAGCACTTAATCCTAAATTAAAGATTTCTCAGTTTCCCATGTTCTGCCAGCAAGGAGGTGCACAAGCAGCTGGGAGGGAGCATGGTCAAGACAGCTGACCCAAAGTAGTCACAGAGATATTCCATACCATAGGATGTCATACCCAGTTGTGGGGAGTTGCTGCAGAGGAGCTGATGGCTGGAGCACCTGTCAGTGAGTTGTGAGCAGTTGCATTGTGCATCACTTATCTCCCTTGGATTTTATTTCTCTCTCTTTACGTTACACTCCTTTTCATTACTACTATTATTATTGTTAGTTTGTTTGACACTGTTCTTATCCCAACTAGTGAGTTTTGGGTTTGCTTTTTTCAATTCTCCTCATCGTTCCACTGTGACTAAGGTTAAGCCACGACCCTGCAATCCAGTAGATTTAAAATAAATGCTGGCACAAAGCTGCTGGGATTTGAATAACTCATCCCTCTGGCTGCCTGTCTTCTGACTCCCCACATACCAGTTCTGACCTGGGACACATTCCACCTGCTAACAGGATTTTCTTTGCTGCCTGCATACTGCTTTTGGAGAGAAGTGGGTGAAGAGTATCTTTTTCTGGAAATCTTAGAAAACAACTTTAATAATTGAGGAAGTTACACTGTTCAAACTGTTCTTCGGCTGCCTGTTAGTGGTAGCAGTGAAGTACACTTATTTTACTCTACCTTAAGCTTTATTTAAGGGAAATTTGGTGTAACCTGTTCCCTTTACAGTGGCTTTTATTTCTCTGTAAGTGTGTGTGTGTCCACGTGCAGGCAGTCAGAAGCACATCTGCTACTGCAAAGGATTTCTCCCCTAGCCTTGTATAATTTCTTCAGCCTTTTTATAAGTGGAATTAAGCCTAAGAGCAGTTAGAATTCAACTGGCTGCTTCTATATTTAATAAATAATAACCCTGCCATGAAATTGTAATTGGCAATAAAAAGTCCTGCAATTCATCTAACAGCTTTCCACCTCTGCTGTAAATCTGTGCTTCCACTCTGCTGCTCATCGCCAAAAGACAGAGTGTATTCATTACTTCAGATACAACTTTTTCCATAGGAAGGAGAACTGGGATGCAGGCATTTTGAGTTCTTTCTTCCCCCACTTTCTTTTACGCTCCTACCTCCCTGTGGGCAGTGTTCCTCCATTTCTTTGACCTACATACTGGTTTGTGCTGGTTTTTTTCCAAGATTTTTGTGTTGATAGATTAGACTCATTTCTCTAGATCTCTCTCTAGCATCTGTAGTGCCATTTAATCAGAGACTAATGCTGGCAATATAGCCTTAAAACATGTTCTAATGTATTAATTACTATATTTTGCCATGTTTTGAACTTTAATTTTAAACTTTACCTACATTTATATTTTTAAAGTCTTCTACCCAACAGAAATTCGTAGCAGAAGCTGAGCTTGCTGTGGAACAAAGAGCTCACTTCTCCTGTGGGTTTGCCCACTACTGCTTTTCAAAGGAGACTCGGCATAGTTTTGGTTCATTGTTGATTTCATGAGTTCTGACTCAGCATTCAAGGACCATGCACTTGCAAGGGGTTGGGATTAGGTCCCTATTTATAGAGTCTGTGTCAGAAATTATAGCTGAATGCTCATCTGAATACCCCAAGTGTTCTGTGTGCCCAGAGTTGAGGATAACTATGCAGACAGCAGAATCCAGGTGGATAAGCAGTGACAGGCAGAATGGTGTGAGTCTGTGTCACACCTTCACTTTACAAAGCTTGTCACTAAAAGAAAGGGGATGGCTCAGCCAAAGTCAGAATAGGAATGTGCAGAGGTGCAAGGAACCTAATATATTCCCTGAAGTCCGAGCCTGTGTCTTGGCCACTGGATTGTTCTTCATCCTTTGCAGAGGAAGAGAGAGCTTTATCATGTCTAGGAATCCTCTAGGAGCAACTCCTGGATCAGAGCAGATTTGAATGGAAATAATGGAAATGACATTTTGTGTGCAATCATCAGAGGCAGCAGACAGGAGTATGAGGAGTGGGAGGAGAGAAGTATTTCCCTCTCTTGGTGTGATATCCATATACTGTAGACTAAGATGGACTATGAATTGATGGAATGGAATGGAATGGAATGGAATGGAATGGAATGGAATGGAATAGAATAGAATAGAATAGAATAGAATAGAATAGAATAGAATAGAATAGAATAGAATAGAATAGAATTTTCAGCTGCAAGAGACCTACAATGACCATCTAGTTTGTTAAATTACAGTTAAATTAAACATGGGCGAAGGGAACAAAAATGCTCTTAGGCCACAATATGGAAAATGGATTGAAAGGGATTTCTATTTCTATAGGTTAAAGGCAGTATGTGTTGGTGGTTGCTGCTCAAAGCACTGTAAGAAGTTTATGGAAACACTGAACCTAATTTTCTTTCAATGGTCTTCCTGTCCTGTGTGAAACAGAGCTCTGGCCTTGCTGAGGCTCTGGTTTGTAGCTCAGAAGGCTGTGTAAATGGACACCAAGCTGTTGATCATAGAATCATAGAATGGTAGAGTTTAGAAGTGACCTTTGTGCCAGTCGTAGAAAAAATGTGAGCTGATACCTGTGTCTGCACAGCCTCCCTAACTCCCTCTCAATGTACATAGTGCTCATTGCAGTTAAATGAGACTTTAAGTGGAGGGAAGAGAAAGCCAAGGCATCCATATGGCTGGTGTTTTGTTCTCTGCAGTTGCCCTGTTAATGAGCACATGATCTGTGGGGTGATGCAGTCAGGCGGGCTGGCTGTGTGCCTGCCAGGGTGCTGGGAGCCAGCCAGGGCTCACCTGAAGCCACCTTTCCCTTTTGGCAGTGCAGGTTTGTTTCTGAGCTGTATTCTCCTTCCAGATGCAGCTGTTTGAGAAGGGCAGACGATGCCTTGGCAATCAGAAGTGGAAGATTCTGAAGGAAAAATCTTTCCGGTGATGATGTGAGCTGCTCATTTGTTCTATCTACCAGCATCCCTGCACGTAAGTCCTTGCCAGGATCTGATAGATGCCGTACACGTTGGCTGCCTGCTCAGTTGCTTAGAAGTAGGAATGCTCCAAGTGACTATGTTGACTGCCTCAATATTTTATAGGAATGCACATTTCTCAGGTGTCTGTTTCAGTTCATGGTGCTTGGCTCTTCTTTCACTAAAGCTACTTGCAATTCCAGTCACCAAACTGGAAGCGCTCCTGCTCTGCAACAGACTGAAATGAATGGATAATCATGCCTTTGCAAATATACAGTTTTTTTGATGGTTATGTTGAGGGGAGTGGAGGGAAGGGATTTGAAATTTCAGAGTGTCTGACAGTTCCACTAACAGGATATTCATATTTAATGACATTCCTCTGCATGTTTTCTTCATCTGTTTCCTTCTTTACAAAGATAATTCCTTAGAGAGACTGCTTATTCTTCAAGAGTTTCTTAACTGAAACAGATAAATGGATGTGTAGCCTTTTTGTAAAGTGGACCGATCTGAATTAAGACTACAAACAGTAATGGAGATGTGGAAAAGCCTCCTCCTTTTCAAATTTACCTATGGAAGAGAAATCTGTTCATATTTTATCATTCCTATTCTAAAAATGTTCAGCAATTTCTACAGCTCCAGGGCTTTAATATGACTAAAATCTAGATTATTTTTTTTAATCAAAATATCTGATCCAAAACTTCAATGAATAGGAAGAATCTGCTTGCTGTCAGTTTGAGGATCTGAATCAAAGCTGGATAGACACCAATAGGTCAGGAATCAGCCTGGAGCCCAGCAGAGAACAGTCTTCTCACTCTGTGATGCTTTTCATATTTAAAAATAGAGTTTATTCAGATTCTTGGATGAAAAATAAACCACCAAATTCTCCATAAAAGGGAAAGGCTCTTCAACTCCTGCTGCCAGTCTCTAAGTCCAGAACTCAGAACTTCAGGGAACATGCAAATGTAGCAGCTGGGACAAAGTGGCAAACCCGGGAGCCTCTGCAGTGCCTAGCTGAGATTTACAGTCTTGCAAAGAGCAACCTGGAAATGGCTGAGATCGACAGCGTTAACATGCTGCTGCCAGGCTCCCAGCCAGCAACTCTTGGTCCTGCTTTGGGATAAAGGTCCTGTAGAAAGTGAGATTAAAATCAGCTCCTGAAATCTTCTTGTGTCCCCTGAATCTTTAAAAGCTAAGTTACAGCAACTTTATTCAGAATGATGGGGGACAGGATTTGGAAGTTTCTGCCAAGACAATCTAGTAACTATATTTTGCTCATAAAAGATGATTGTTATTTCAAGTCTTTGAAGATTTACAAACTTGATGTGATTTCCACCTGGAGGGGATCAAAAGAAAGGAGTGCTAATGTGGTGGGGGAATAGCTACAACCAATCTAAGGAACATTTGGAGCCCCGTGCTTTGCCAACAGCAGTGACCTCCAAGAGTTCAGAAACACAGGCATCCCATCCCTAGGCACAACACAGGCTCTGGGGCTGCCACTGCACCTGTGTCTGCCATGGAGTGTCCACATCATGCTGTGCAAAATGACCCATCTCCATCTGTTGTGTTTCAAAGCTGCTGTGTGGAAAAGACAAGAGTCTCAGAATGAGGAATTTCTATCTTAACTAACCAAACTCACTGTGATGTACTTGGTCTTTAAAAACTTTGAATCAGTACTTCCTTTTTTTTTTTTCCAGAGGCACTTTCCTTCATCTATCTCACTGTATCAATCTTCTGGTTTCCCTTTCTGCTGTTGTGTAATGTTTCCTCTTCTTGCCAGTCAGGAAAATCATGCCACTGTGGGAAAATACAAGATACGTGTTGCTTGTCTCCCACCATGCGTCTGCACATGGAGCGTATCAATTTTGTTACAAACACAGAGTATTCTCTTCAGCTTTCACTGGGGCCATTTATGCACTTCAGTTTTCTGGTCCTTTGGTTCAAGGCTTTATTTAAGAAGTCTACATTTGTGTAGCTTTCGAGATCAAGATAAGGGAATGGCCAATGAAATAACCTCTGAAACAAGTCCTCTCTATTCTTCCTTCAAATAATCCATTCTTTTTGCTTAAAGGTTATTTTCAAAAGTGCTTGATCTTTCCTTCTTATGAAGCATGCTTATGCTGTGCTGCAATACTGAAGTGGGACTTAAAAGAAGACATTCAGAAAGGTTAAGAAAGCAACATCACATTTTATTACACACTAGGAGGAAAAAATGTCTTAGAATAATAACTTGAGAGCATTTTGTATTAAAGCAGATCGAAGACTCAGGTTTTTTCTCTCTGTAAAATTGTCTTAATCTCTTCAACCATTGAAAGTTCTTTGAGAATTTTCAATGTCCCAGCTGAGGAAAACAACAAAGTCAGTTATAGGAATCAATTTCTTCTCCACAGAGGAATCGCTAGGACTTGATCTTGCCTTTTATAGACTTTACAGATTCAATCATTACAGTGTTTCATTTCGACATTCATTTCAGAGGTATTCAAACAAGATGCTTAATCTCAGGGAAGGGGTGGGGAAACAAACCCAAGCACCAAATTTCAGAGAGCTGGTATGACTTTGTAGAAGTTTTTAACAAAATGTATTGTATTTTAGAGAATTAAGTTAATTCTGGATGTCACACCAAAGGCAGCCCACAGCTTCAAATTCTAAATGGAAAGAAACCAGTATTTCAGCAACACCAGCCATCAGCAAACCACGGTGGTGACAGTGACTGAGAAATACTCAAATACATAAAAGCTAATAATAATGGAAGACTTGAATTATCCCTGTATAGACAGAAAAGTTCTGGAGCAGGGCAAGCTACAGTCTTTTATAGCACCACAAGCAAGTAGCTGGCAATGCTGCAAGAGAAGTCACTCTTGGTTGGTCCCGAGAGCTGTGCATGATCTGCTGTGTGATGTAACTACTGAAAAGCCTCTTAGTGCCTGTAATACGCTTGAGCATAACAGCTCTGTAGGAATGAGAGTGCCAAAAATCCCGTCACATTCAGTGTAATAAAATGAAATTCTGAGAGAGTTCTGTAATTATAAGAAAGCAAGATAGGAAGAAGAGCAAAAAGAAATGGTAAGATGCTCTGGAGAAGCTTGGATGCTACCTAGATACTTCACAGCAGAGGTTCCGAATCAGCTCATACAATCAGTCAGAAACAAAATCAACAATCTTTTTTCCTCTCCTTTGGATAACATATTAATGAGCACTTTCCCAATGGTTTTCATCAAAACATAGTCGTTCTGGGACACTTTTTATCTGATCACATTCCAACCCATGCATCATTTGCTGCTGTTAATTATGGACCACTCCTGCATGTGGATCAGTGCCAATCTTCTCTCAACGTGACTGGTACTATCTGTACAGGCCTGGACCAATGCCCTCCTCTGAAAGACTCTAGCATATCCTGGAGAGGTTTGAATATTGCTCAGACACTCAGAGGTTTATCTAGTCCTCCAAATCCAGGCATGTCTCAATTTGGAAGGGTTCAGAGTCCAAACCTAGACCTAAATTTCACAGTTTATGCCCCCATCCCCTGCTATTATTGGCCCTGGGAGCTGAAGGCTCCTGTAGTCACCTCTTTCTCTTGCTGCCCACATACCCAGATGCTGTTGGTATGTTGTGGAGTTGTATGCTCCAGCAGCTGGGAGAGGGTCTGCTATGCTGTCCAGAGTGAAGAGTTTGCTGCCTCCCAAACTCTCCCACAGCCATCCATGCTTGCACACAGGTAAACATAGGACTAAGTTCTGCCATGAGCAAGTAATGGGAAATTGAGTGAGTTGGTGGAGTGTGGCTGTGAAATGCATCATCCTCTGCCTTATATTGTATTGGTATCAAGCATCCCCACAAAACTGAACAAGTTCTGGATTTATATGTGATTTTCCTCTCTGGTCAGAGAATGTGTGCACACTCTCTCATCTACCATCCTGGTATAAATCTGAGGCAAATCCACTAGAGATGGGGAAAAATATCCGAATCAACAGAAGGTGGGAGAGAGTGGTGCCCAGAAAATCAGTGAGTAGAAAGATAACTGATTACTTTGATTTGAAGAGTCCTTGAGCTTGTAAGTGCCACTAGCAGTGTCTGGGAGCCACACCTTTCCAGACAGCACTGGAAGAAAGCGCTGCCTGGACTGGGTATACAGCATGTTAAAGGAAAGCACAAAGGCCTATTTATGATTTTTCTTTTTTTCCTGGTAAAGACAGCTTCAGAAGTCAAATGATAGGCACTGACAGGGAAACTCTGATAGCTTAAGCTTAAAAATTTGATAGGGTTTTGCTGATCCAGGGGAGCGTCGTTGCTTCTGTCCGGATACATCGTGTTTCTGCAGATAATTGAAATCATAGAAGGCTGAGCTGGGGTAAGTAAGGAAAGCTGCTGAGTGGAATAACCAGGCTCCTGAGCTTAATGCAGCAAAGAGATACATGCTTTTACAGGTGTGTCTGACTCCAGAGCTGATAGCTTGGGGTGAAAGGCAATCCAGAATCCAGAGGGCACATGGCTGGGTCCACGTGTGCCGACTTTCTTTCAGAGGGCTGCTGCTCCTGCTCCTGCAAAGAGCATGTGGACAGCTGTCGTCAGAGTTGCACTGAAAGAAAGCTCAAAGGGAAGTTGCCAGCTTGGCTTGGGGGTTTTATTTATTTTTTTTTCCCCCTATCACTCAGCTGCACTGAAGCCCGACACCTCTGGTAGCCAGTGGTGGAGCAGTGAGAAGCTGGTTTCGTTGCTGCGTTATTACAAGAGAAGCCTGGCTGCTTTAACTCTTGCAAAAACCCAGGCAACTCAAACAGAACCCAGTGATGGAGGCTGGCTCCACAGAAGCCAGCAGCAGCTCCCAGGGAGGTACCGGCTGGCTGGATCTTACCCTTGTCACCTGCACTGAAACGGTGACTTTCACTGAAGTGGTGGCAGAAGAGGAGTGGGGATCCTTTTACTACTCTTTTAAGGTATTCTCTTACAGCGTGCGTTACTTTTCTCACGTGCTTGCAGCTCTGGTGCACTTTCAGCACCTCTGTGGGGAGGCAACTAGGATTATTGAACTTTTCTTTCCCAGATATGGGTCAGGGTTTTTTTCCGCTGCAAAGACAGCAGACAGCACGTGTGAGGCATTTACTGAAAAACAAAACAGTTATGTGAACTGGAGTTGAAACTTAACAGGTCTTAGCCAATTGAATCCCTTTCCAAGAGGGGACAGTACTGTATTGCTGTAGTGGTATTGTAATTATCCATGCATCTTTAATCAAAAGCTTGCATTAATTTAACACATCTTTTCTGTAATTTCTCATAACCATCATCTTGACACAAGGGACTTCTTTTCGATTTTCCAGCTGCAACAAACATTGTACACAAGTGGGAGGGTATTTGGTTGGTTTTTGGTGGTGTGAGGTATTTTTTTAAGCCATGACAGACAGGTTCTAATGAGTTGATTTGTTTGTTTGTTTTTAACTCGAGCGAGGGCTTTAATGTCTTTTGAAGGCTGCTGTTAAGAATGCACCAGATGAATCATTTAGTTGTGAGTGCTGTTGACTGACATGGGAAATGTATTCATTCATCTCCAAAACCAAACATCACCCTTTCAATATGTGAACGTAGGAAAAAGATGAAAGAAATACTGAAATTCATCTTTCCTTCAGATTTCTCTGTGTGTTGTCATTGCTTAATTTCATACTGTGTGCCATGTGTCACATCACTGTTGTGGCACACTGTGCAAGTTAAGTTCAAGTTATTAGGAAGCCTGACAAGGAGTATCCTGCCATTCCTGATGGAGCTCAGGACAAGAGAGATCACTGTCACTTGGAAAGATACAGGCACTTACATCATTTGACAATACATGAAGGTAAAAGGGGACATGTTCAGGGGCAATTTTGATTTCTGGGAGACAGTACTCTGACACAATACCAGTGGGATCAGTGAATTACAACAGGTTTCCTTCCCTGTTACAGAAAAAGTTGATCTGTAGTTCTGCAATTAATTAATATAACATCTCTCTTAATACACTGAAGATACTTTTTTTTCTTGTAAGACTATGTTATCTAGTATTTCAAGGATAAAAATTCTTCCCCCTCCTCTTTTTCTTCATCTCATGTTAGACTCCTAAAATGCTCTTGAAAAAAAATCAGAAGCACCAAGCAAAATGGTTTTTAACAACTTTATTTCCCTTGTTCTTTTCACAGTCAGGGCTGTAAATCTGAGCAACGTCATGGGAGCAGTATTTTATAATAGTAAAAGTGACAATTAATTCCCTGATTAGAAAGTCCCCAGGCAGAAAAATGCTCCTTAATAAGGGAGATTGTGTAAATTACAACAATTAGAAAATCATGGATAGTTATGTGTGCTCCTCCATCGCTAAAGGAAACTTGATTCTGTTAGCTGAGAGTTTCTCATTAGACTTGCAGTCCTCTGTTGGATGTTTGGCTCTGGCATACATAGCATGAACTCTGCGAGGAGGTTCACTAATTTCACATCAATTACTAGCATGTTGATAGGCATGGAAATATTTTGACTCTGGAGACAAGTGACAGCTGGTGCTGCTGTGGGGAAGAAGGGATATAGCACCTGCTCTGATGACTACTGTGTAGGGAAGACAGGGCTCCCTGCCAGCAATTTCTGCTCTCAGTAAAAGCTCATGTGTGGAAGGTGCTGTTGACACCTGCTGAGTTGGTTGGCTGTCCTCCACCAGTGCTGCACATGTTGAAGCTGTGTCCTTGTCCCTTATAGCAAGCCAGGCAGCATCTTTTTCCTCATCACAAGCACAAGTTAAACAGCTAAAGCAATAAGAGCTTCAGCTTGGAATAGGCTGAATGGATTAAAACCCAGAGCTCAGTGCTCACAATGCAGCTACACATGCAGTTTTGGCTTTTTATTGAGATTTTTCAACATGTTGTAGCCTGTGGCTAACAGGAAAAGCAGACTGGATGAACAGCCACCCCACTGGCTGCCTGCAGAGCCTGCGTGCTGGGGTGCAGACAGGGCACCCCAGGGCACACAAGCAGTTTCTGCTTGGGAAATGCAGGTGTAGCTTATCTTACCAAAGCAGCCATAGGAAAACATGATCTAAACTGATAAATGGAGTCAAGGGAACAGTTCCTGTGTTAATGACTTTTTAATGATTATGCCCCATGACAGGTATGTAGTGTTTCTCATATGCTGCTTGAACTGTGGGACCAGACTCTGGTTTCCTCTTTTCGTGCCAGCCTGTGCTGTTATACTGTGGTGACAATGTGACAAAAGCAAAATAATGCACCTTGGAGTATTTCAGTGCCAAAAAGTCCTGCTACAGGCTGAGTTGTGAGTGCTTCCCTTCTCCCTCTCTCAGAAGCATTTGAGCTTCTGTCTGCTCCTCTTCAGAGCTTAACAACTAAATCCTGCAATGCTTGAGATTAGAAAGCATTTTGTCAGTTCAATTGGATTTCTTCTTTCCTTCTTTTTAATTTTTTTTTTGGCTGGGAAATGGAGCATTTCATCTACTTGGAGGAATGCACATTTCCCTTGTGGTAGCCATTACCGTAGTTTCTTGGCCAGCTGTTCATAAAGGCTTTGCCCATGGAGTCTGCTTTGGGACCATATCCATCTGTGCTATCTAGGCTGGCTCTCGGAGTTCAAAGTCACAGCCTTTGGGGCAAGATGAGCTGTTGCTTCCCACAGCAAAGGCATTGGCTCATCCCCACCTACGCTCGGATCTTGCTGCTGTGTTATGGCAAACGGTCCCTGAAAATCCAGATCATATTTCTTTTCAGATGTCTTTACATGAGGCATCCAGGTAGGTTGCTATTTTAAACCCCAAGAGCTCCTGTTGGATGTGTCAGCAGAAAATTTAGAACTGATGTGAAAATTGATATTAATTACAGCTCCAACCTCCCAGGCCAAAGGAGAATTCCTTACATCCCTTTACAATCTCCACCATATGCATTTAATCTATCTGTAAAATCTCTAAGCAAGTGTCAACTGCCCTCTGCCAAGTACAGTAATATGAAAAGAACAGAGAGCATCTGAACTCCTGTGGCTGTCACTTTAAGACTTTCTTAACTCTACAAACCTGACAAGGTGCAAACCAGAAACCTACCTGGAGAGAAGATGAAATCTTAGGTTTGCCTCAGTTGTGTATAGGATTGGGAGGCTTCGGTGGGGTTGGAGGAAGCACTTGCCCTTGCCAGGGGAAGCTTCCCAGCCCTGAAGCTTCCCCAGTGATAGGAGCATGTGATCTTCCTCAGGACACAGTAAGGCTCAAGTCTTTTTAAAGAGGTCTACTGAGAAATGGGATATCCTACTTTGATGGAATTGAGTAAAAGTTGGAGTATTCAAAAGGAGAAAAGTTTCAGCCACTGTTCCTTTCTTGGTGTGATAATGTTCCATGATCTTCTGCCTCTCTGAAAAGTCTTCTTCCACCATCTAGCATACTTTCTTATTTTGTTTTATGATGTGTTGAGCTGAGCCCTCACCTGTGGAACAGGACAGGGAGGATTTTGTCAATTACATCCAAGCTTGTTTGGGAACCCCAATCTCTGCTCTGCCAGATAGAAACCCCAGCCACCAGTCCACACGTTGACATCCCCCTCCCTCTGGCCCCATGAGCCTTTTGCCACAGCAGTGACACTGAAGTGTTAGAGCTCTCATGAGGAGTAATGTGCATATTGAATCCACCACAGATGGTTTTACATATATAAACTAAATTCCCAGTGTGTTTGACTCCCTGCCTGTGATGTTGTAGCATTCCTTGAACCTGTATGTTTTAGCCCATGTAGCTCAGATATTAAACAGGACTGCTTAGCCACACCAGAAGCACAAATCTAAGAAGATGGGCTGCTTACCCATGAAGACCAATGCTCTTTACAAAGGTCAGAACTTATTATTTCCAGCAAAGGTCTGAGGAAACCAACTTGTGGAGAGAGGGTTTGCATGGACTTGCTTTGTAGGACTATCAGGTAGCAAGGTTCCATATGACATCAGAGCTTGTTGTCCCTGTCATTCAAATGCAGGAGTCTCTTTATCTCCTGGAAAGCATTTGCCTATGCTATTGCTTGTTCTGATTTTCAAGCACACCTCACGGATCATCCCATCATTGAATGCATAATAGAAAAATAATAACAGGTGCTGTCAAATTTCTGGAGTGATCTCTGCAATTGCAATGATACATTTTAGAGAAATAGGCATATCAAATAATTCGTAAGTAACTTTGCAATCTTTTGGTGGGGGGAGAGGAGGAGAATGGAGTCTACACAAATAAGGTGTCAGGAACTCCTGCACACAGCCTCAGCAGTGTGCTGTAATGACTACCGCTGTTCCTGAGATGCTGCTCTGAGAACGTAATAGCTGATCTCTTTGTGAAACAAATCTACAGTGCTTTTGGCCAGGCTGGCTTCATCTAGTAGCTTAAATGCAACACAGAAGTGATTTGGCTGTATGACAGCTTGCTCTGAGCCAACTGACTTTAGCAGTTTTAAACTAGTAACCCTTGTACTTCTGATTCCATGGTCCACACAGTCACAGGGCTTGTGTCTGCTTCTCCTGTGGAAACATACCTAGAAATCACTCCTTTTTCCTTTTATTTTTAAGGTGTTTTAATTGAACAGATTAGACATGCTTGATCATTTTACCTCTTCCTGTGATTAAGAAAACCCAACCTTTCAGGGTTTTAAACAGAGCTGTCCAAATCCCACGGTTATGGATGGACCATTGAGTGACCTAACATTATCTCTTCATGTTGAAAATTTTCAGGGATAAAAAAATGGATAGATATGCCATGAAAAATGTATATTTTCTGATGACATTAAAACCACAGATGTCTGTCTAATTCTGTGGAAGTTTTCTAGGGTGCAACAGGTAAAAAAACCCACCTGCAATACTGTCCTCATCTATTATTCACCTTGCACCAAAACACAGCAGAATGGCAAACGTGAACTATCTGCTTGAAAAAAAAATAATTGCTACCATTTGTTATTGATTGAAATTTTCCCCTCTATCCCTGTTGTACCTATGGAAGATTTTAAGGGCAGGGTGAGGGTGGTTTGTTTAGCTGCTGTTTGAGTTTCGAAAGATCACAGCAATTCCCATGCACTGAATGTTGTGCACTGAAGGGATCCTGCCTCACCCATGATGGTGAAGTCAGAGCTAAGATCTATGATTTAAAAACAGTGGGGTTCACCAAGCTAAAAAAAAGGATAAATGAAGTTCTGCTGGATTTCAAAGTGACAGCAATCTTAATAACACAATTACCCCTTTCCGTGATAAAACACCCTGATTTAGTGAACAGACCTCCTCAGCTTGTCTGTTCCCCTAAGCCTAAAAGGGAGAAGGTATAATAGGGTTTTTTTCTTCACTGTAAAACACTAACATTCAATGCCATATAGACACAAGCTCATGCAAAACTGCTTCTCAAACTCAGCAGAAGACATCAGCTCAGGTCCCTTCCAGCTCTACCCTTCTTTCATCCATAAAGACTCCTGGGGAAGCGACTGTTGCAATCCCCTCTGACACATTATGAAGGCCTCACGTGGTAATGCATCTCAAGATCACCAAAACACCCTGTAGCAATATGCCAAAGGGATAACAGCCAGCCTGTGAGAAAGCATGTCAGCAAGACAACCTCTGTGTAGGAGATATGATAACCGGTGCCGTTGAAATGGGAAACCAGCAGTTCCAGAGGCTGAACCAAGATTTATGGAGTTTGAATTAGGCTCCATTCCAGGCCATGTTAATAATAATGGTAATAAAATAAAACATCAGCTCCTAGGAGGCTTGTTCTTCTCAGATGCAGTCACAGTGGAAGCACTTTCAAAGGCAAAATACGAAACTTCGCTTTGAACTTTCTCTTTTCTCAATCTTTCTTACCTTGCGGTGGGTTTTCTCAGAGCTTTTCGGTGTCAGCCAAATTGCTCTCCCAAAATGTTCTGGAACATCCTGTGTGAATGCTGTATAGAAACATTGCTGCCTTGCTAGATGGAGAACTTTCTTTCAAAAGGTACTTTGATTACAGAGATGACCAGTACAATTTCTGCTGCTCCTGACAACTGGGGCTTAAGATTTCAGTGATCTTTCCAGTTGTCAGCATGTTTATTTCTTCCTGAGAGAAAGCCTACCAGCAAATGAATCAAGAGGGGTTCAGATATATTGGTACATTTTCTTGAGCATTAGGAGAGGCTTTGAATTAACCCTCTGAACTTTTACATTCACATGACCAGCACTTACTGTATGAAGCTTAATTCTAGACTTAGTATTCCATCCACACTCCCTCTTTTCGTAAGATATTTGGGGCCCTTTGTTTTGTTCCCTCTTGACAGTCAGAACCAATATCTACAACTAAAGTGTGTTTAATGCACCTATAGCTGATCTTCAAGCAGATTTCTGTTAGCTTGGGGTTTTTTCATGGCCCAACATGTGTTGAAAGTTTTAACAAGAAATATGGATATTTCTAGATTACACTTTAACCAAGTTTGTTCTTTTTTATGTATTAAAGAATTTTTTTAGTAGGTGATAAAAACAACAATAGTCACAATCCCTTCAGTGGCATCACATTGTGCTTCTGATAGTCCATTGTTTCTGATGGTTACAAGTTGGCAGAAATTTTTCCTCTTAGGCCTCTGCATAAATGTAAGACAAAGGTGACCTGATACTTTTAAAGTCATTTTTCCTGTGGATTAATATGTTTGTGTCATTTCCATGCTAGCAGCCTTTACATCTGTACTCTTCACTTGCAAGGTGAATTTTAATTTACATAAAGAGTCCCACAAACATGAGTTGTCCATGTTTCTATGATACAATAAATAATACACAACTTGTGCAAAAACCTCATATGATTATGTAAATATAATTAACTTTAAGAGCATTTATTAAAGAAACAAGTCTTGTGCACACTTGTGTGTGCATAGTAATTCAGGTAGGTCAAGACATCTGGAGGACACCTCTGCCAACCACTTGAAAGCAAATTCAAGCTGTGTCAGATTGCTCAGGGTAATGACCACTCAGGTTTTTAATATCTCCAGGGATGGAGAGCCCCCAGCCTCTCTGGGCTTCCATCCCAATTGATCACCTGCAGAATGAACTTTTTTTTCTAATATCTAATATCTAATCAAAATGTCCTGTGTTACAGCTCTCACTTGTGGTCTCTTGTCCTTTCATTCTGCACTTCTGAGAAGAACCTGGCTCCCTCTTCCCTGCAGCTTTCCATTAGGTAATTGTAGTCAGCAGTTAGACTCCACAAAGTTCCTCTAGAGTTCCTTCTGTGGAAGAATCTGGTAGTTTGGGACAGAGGGGGTTTTAATTTGTTTATTCATTTATTTTAAACTTTATTAATTATGTCAGAGCTTGTGCCAGTACCTTTAAGACTCCTTAATTAAATTGAGCCAATGAATGTCAGTCTTTGATTTCTTTCAGTGTTGCAGTCCAAAATGCAATTTGCCTTAGATGTAAATTGCAGATGACACGATGTTGGGCAGGTACATAGGCCTGTTTGAGGACAGGAAGGCTCTTCAGAGGGACCTGAACAGGCTGGATTGATGGGCCCAGGCCAATTGCATGAGGACAAGGCCAGATCCCGGACTTGAGTCACAACAACTCCATGCAATGCTGCAGTTTGAGGTTTTTGTTAGGTTTATCACAGCCTATGGATTCAGAAATTTTGTCAGAGACAAAATAACAAGCCTCTTCTGCATGCAAAGGAAAATGCACACAATCTCCAGACAGTTTTTCTGGCTGTGATGATTTGACCATGACTGGATGCAAGGTGCCCACCAAAGCCACTCTATCACTCTCCCCTTCAGCTGGACAGGAGAGACAAAATATAATGAAAGGTTCATGGGCCAGGTTAAGGACAAGGAGATCACTCAGTAATTACTGTCTGGGATCCAGGCAAATTAATGTATTACCAATCAAATCAGAGCAGGATAATGAGAAATAAACCCAAATCTTAAAATATCTTTCCACCATCTCTCCTGTCTCTCTGAGCTTAGTTCTACTCTTTATTTTCTCTACTTTCTACCCTTGAGCAGTACAGGAGATAGGGAATGGAGGCTGCAGTCAGTTCATCACACATTGTCTTTGCTGCTTCTTCCTCCTCAGCAGGACTCCTCACACTTCCCCTGCTCCAGTGTGGAGTCTCTCCCATGGGAGACAGTCCTCCATTAGCTTCTCCAACATGAATCCTTCCCACAGGCTACAGTTCTTCGTAAACTGCTCCAGAGTGGGTCCTTCCCATGGGATGCAGTCCTTCAGAAACAGACTAATCCAGCGTGGGTCCCCCAGAATCACAAGTACTGCCAGCTCGGGCCCCCTCTCTTGATGGGGCTACAGGTCCTGCCAGAAGCAGGGGGTAACAGCCTGCTTTGGGCATCCACCTACTCCAGTGTGGGGTCCTCACTGGGTGGCAGTGGATCTTTGCTCTACTGTGGTCCTCCATGACTACAGAGGCAAGGCCTCACCATGGGCTGTACCATAGGCTCAGTAGAATCTCTGCTCCAGCACCTGCAGCACCTCCTCCCTTTCTTCTTCACTGACCTTGGTGTCTGCAGCATTGCTTTTTTCATGTATTCTCACTACTCTATTTGGCTGCAATCACATTGGTTTGGGTTTTTTTTCCCCCTTCTTAAATACTTTATCCCAGAGGCACTAACTTGTTTCTGATCAACTCGGCCTTGGCCAGTGGTGGGTCCATCTTGGAGCCTATTGGCATTAGCTCTGCCATGGGAGAAGCTTCTAGAAGCTTCTCATAGAAGCCAGCCCTGCAGCCTCCTCACTACCAAAACTTTACCATGCAAACCCAATATGCTGGCTTGCACTTAAGCCATGAAGAAGCTTGCTTCATTGACTAAAGCTGGTTAGAATCTTAAAGCAAATTAGTAAAACATGAACATGAGCTCCAGATGTCAAGCAATTGCATGCTCCAAACATAGCAGGCTCGTGGCATAGCCAGGCATGCAATGGTTGTAGTCAAGCCAAGGAAATCCTCTTGAGTTTGATTTTTTCAGTGACCTTATTTAAGTCATCAACATGTTTAGTTTTTCTAATAGGAAAGAATTGTTGTATGACACTAGTCTCTCTCACAGCACTCCCATGTAATGTAGTTAGCAGTGCCCGTTGCAAAAGCAGCCCTTGCCAAAAGCTTCTACACAGAGCTTTGGGAGATGTTATTATCTCTCTTTTTATCCAGAATGCCTCTGATGTCTGTGCAACGTGTTATTAAACAGTATTCCTTGTAAATCACCTTGCTGAGGGCTGTTACAAAAAGAAGAATTTTGCTTGATGAGCAAACACAGCATGAAATGAAACACCTCTATGTCTAAGCAACCTTAAGGTGATGAACAAAACAACATTATTGAAAATGTAGCTGAAGGAAGGATCCACCAGCCACCTCTCTAATCTTATAACTATTTCTGAGACCTCCACAGATGGAGGTTTCACTGACTCAATCTATATCTGTATCATATATATATGTGGTATCTTTTTAAGTGCTTTTTTTAAAAATTGGTCAACCTGAATTTCTGTTCTGTAGCTTTGGTTCACTGATTTTTGGCCAATCCGTGGTGAAACTGAAGAAAAGATTATTCCTTTCCTTTTTTATGTCAATATTTTTACGTCTTCAAGGCTGTGTTCATATTTTCCTGAAGCTTGCTTTTTTTTTCTAGATTACCTGCAAAAAATTGCTGATTTGCTGACTTAATTTAGTCAGTTGGTTTGCCTGGCTATATCATCTACACTGCTGTCAACTCATTGCTCTGTGTCTCTCTTGAAGCAAGGCATCCAGGAGTGGTACAGCAGCTGGGTACAGTGGAAGGATTAAAGCACATGAAACTAGTGTCAATCCCATGATGATGGTTGTTACTCTAGTGGCAGGGTGACATTATTAAATCACATTCCAGTTGTGGGGCACTTTACCTGCTGCATGTGGGGAGGGATGTTTTGAAGGCTTTCCAAACCCAGTGTGGTTACATCCACTGCACTGTACAGTCCTGCACTTCTCCTTTGTTGAATAGCACCTTGGGTTTTGTCCAGTGCATATTTCCAATTCATCAAGATGGTTTTGAATTCTAATCCTAGCCTCCACAAAGGCCTTTATCACAGTGGACATCCCATTAATAACCACAGAAGTTTTCATTCTGCAAGCTAGAGCCAACTGAGAGAGGCTACAGTGAATTAAGTTCCCTATTGTTACAGCTCCTTAATCCCCAAGAATGGGATCTTTCTCTTCTCTCTGAACGGCATCTACCACAAATACATTAATAGAAACTTTGGCTTTCTTCCTTTGTCTATGGGCTTTCAAACTTACCTCTCCTATATTCAGCTTTTGCACCTTTAGTGTTATCTTTGTAGTCTGGTTTAACTGTGTATTTCCGTAGAGCCTCAGCCTAAAATTGCTAAACTGTTAAGCACTGCTTTTTAACTCGGCAGGGGGGGATTTGAACAGACTGTATGTGCTGTGTCTCTATGGTTGGGAAACACTCTCAACACAGTTTCTGATGCTCTGGAAGTATTTTTTTCTGAGGGAATCAGAAGATTCATGTGTCAAATCCTTCTTCTATTTGTACTCGGATCATTATGATTTGGAATCATATTCATTTCTTTCAAGAAAATGCTCTCCTGGTTTTTACACCAGAGAAAATGAGAGCAAGTCTTGCCCCTTAGTTTTCTTCACATGTGAAAGATCTTTTCTGAAATTGAAAAGACAAAGCAAACCCTGAGGAGTATCCACTGATTTCAAGGACAAAAGTAGTGTGAAACTTTACCTTTTAAAATTGTAATTACCTTCCAAAAAGACACTCCATTCCCATTCCTGTACAAAGAAAATGGATCTCCATAAAACTACTTCTATCATGTCCCTGCCACATTTTGTGAAGGGAAATTATTACCAAGAAATTCCAGAGATTTTTAGACACCCAAAACAAGATGTTTGGGGGTTTTTTTTGGTCTAAAAGTTAGCATCCAGCCTACACAAGGTGTCTTCTCTAGGTCACTCTACCATCAGTGCAGACAGGCCATCCCAAGGTAGGTGAGATGAGTCATCTCACTCATCTCTGAGACACTGCTATAATCTAGACAAGACTATGATAGTTTAGAGCAGTTTTCTTTTGAGTTTTAAAGTTAGGCAAGATGACCCAAATGGTAAATTACATTGACCATTCCCAGATAATGCACTGGGAAAAGTGAAATCACTTAAATATAGCCTTTATTTTATGCTTAAACTAATCTCTGGGTTCCCACACAGAATAGAGCCTCAAATTGCTCATACTCCAGGTCTAGCCTCTCCTGCATGCCCACGTAACCTGCAGGGTAGGATGGCTACCTACCTGGAGCAAAGCTGGCTGGGGGCTGGCTCCCACAAGTGTCTCCTGAGCAGAGGAAGCACCACGGTTGCTGGCTGGAAAGCGACTCAGATCTGAAGAGGTGCTAAAGCTCATGGCAAAGCAATCTACTCCTCAGCCCTACTCCTTTTCTGCCATTTCACCTTCCCTCCCCTCACTTGCAGATGAGCTGCTTCATCTCTACATGCAGCAGGAATCCTAATTTCTGCTCACCTGTGCCTGACAAATGCTTTTAATGAGTGCCCTCCCCTCTTTCTGCTCCATCCCCAGGCAAGCAGGCACAGGTCTTAATGACAACCTCCTTTCCTCCACTTGCTCAGGACAGTTCCTTGGGGTCACTTCTGTAGGGGCCAGGAGGTGAAATCCCTCTTGAACTTCAATCCTTCTCAGTCTCCTCCCTTTTCCTCTAGCTCCTGTGTCAGGAACTGGAAGGTCAAAAAAACCTGCTTTGACATGACCTGAAACTCATCCCAGTTGCTAGAAACTGAAACCAGGTGATATGTGCCTCTGAAATACTGAAAAGCCACAATAAGTCAGGGCAGGGGACTGAAGGTTCTGTATTTTATTCATACAGACTTTCTCCATTGGAAATGTCAAAGGCAGAGGTCTGCTCAGGAGCAGCAGGCTCTGTTAGACAAAATGTAAGAGATCTCTCATGGAAATTGGGTTTACTTTGACCACTTTGAGTGATCCAAATATCTATTTTTTCCTCAGAATAGAGTAATAATGTATATATTATTGCTGCTAGATATATTAGGACTTTTTTTTTCTCCTAAGCTCCCCTGATCTACATCTTTCAAACCTGTTACTGTGAAAAATCATCTCTTTTCTACTGATCTTTGCAGATGAGGAACAGAACCATCTTCCTCCATGACACTATGTGCAGCTTTATACAGGACAGGTTTTTATTTTCAGAAGGGAGATTTTTGCAGAAATGTAGAATATTTTCTCCCCACTGACCCCACTCTCACCAGTCTCAGTGTTTCTCAGGGCATCAGACTAAACACACACTTCACACTCTCATATGGCAAGAGGAAACCTACAGACTACTGAAAAACGACTATCCCTCACCTAGAGAGGATCAAACGGGGTTTGGTAGGACAAAAAGACGTGCACTCACAAAACAAGTAAAAGTAGGTAGGCACATCCTTGTTCTTGCAGTCAGAGGGTCGTGATGCTTTGAGAGCAAGAATAACTTGTTTCCTTACTTTCTTTTTCTTTGAGCACACTACCACTAGGGGACGTTTCGTCATCACGTATCACTCTTCACACAATTTTACTTTTCCTTACAGTGGGTCAGGCTTTCTTTTCAATCTTGGTACTCATCTACATCATGGAGTGGATGTCTGCATTATGTAGGTCTCGTGGATGACTCCTACTCACTGGGGCTGCAAAGAAGTATTTATTTCCCCACTTCTCCAAAGGAGATCATCTACAGATATCTCTTACAAAGCGAGGCAGCTGTTTACTTCACAGCTTGCTCGACCAACACAAGGAAACTGAGGGCTGCCTCTCATTTTGGTGTTAAGAGCTGAATACAGACACCGCTAGTGTTTGTGTGAAGGTAGAAGTAACATTACAGGCACTGCAAATCAAACTGGAGTGAACATCACCACCAGTGATGCATGTTAAGTGTTTTCTGAAAGGACAAGTATATCTTTTAGACTAAACAATTAGAGTTCAAGTGGCAAAACTCACACTTCACTCCTTTTTTCTGTTCTCATCTCCTTTGTCATAGGATAACTGTCTGGTTTAACCTAAATGACTAACCACTCACCTACCAATACACTTTTTTTTTTGTTCTCTCTGATACAGACAGAGCAGCTGGTGACTTTGTGGATCCTCTTTATTGTCACAATTGCTGGAAATGCCATCGTGCTCTTCTCTACCTGGAGGAGGAAGAGGAAATCTCGAATGACCTTCTTCGTCACACAGTTGGCAATCACAGGTAGTATGTGGGAGGGGAAAGGGCGTCTGAACTGTATAGGAATCAGTATTAAAACAAAGCCCAAGAAATCACAAGTTAAGTGGTGAAGAATGCAGTTGCCATCTAAAATCCAGCTGCAAATTGCCATAAGACAGATGAATGGCTGCTTATCTCATGGTTCAGTCTGCCTCTGGTTTAAAAAGATGTTGCTAGATGTAGTTGTGTCTGGGTCAGGTACAGGAGCTTCAGCTCCTCGATTCCACTGAATTCATCTTCCAGTGTGAATTTGCATCCATGTTTAACAAAAAGTTATGTCCCTGGCTGTTGTCATGGAAGTGTTTAGATTAAACTGCTGTGAGGTGATTCTCCAGTGTTTTTCTACTAAAACTGTTTCTAGAGTACTTCATAATGGTATTGCTTCATCAGTTACGCTCTTGTGTTGAAGACTAAAAATTGCTTCATGTTGTCTGGTTTAACCAAGTAAGGGAAATATTAAAATGGAAATGTGGAGAAGAAAGCATTTAGTTAATTTCTTTTTTGAACACAAGAAAGGATGCTGACCCAAGAACTTCATAGCTTTTAAACAAAATGGAAAATGTACAGAAATCTGGTTTGCAAATATGTCAATATCTCAGCAACTAGGAATGGAAACAAGAGCATAGCCAGCACATTGTTTCTCTGTGGCCTTGAATGGATTGAATTTGTTGGGCTTTAAGTTTCCCAAGGGAAAATATGTGCTGTTTTTATAACAGTGTCCTGCTACCAATCCCTGCTTACAAGGCAGCCCTGTTGTATTGTTTGTGCATATTGGATATATTTATATACCCATTTTTTCTTTGGAAAATATGGTAGGAATTACAGCACTTTGCCTTTACAGAGCTATTTAACATGTGGTTTTCCCAGCAATATTGCATTCTCCTTTGATATCTGTTATATCTTTGTTTAAATTAGAAAAGCAAAGGACTCCACTCCCCAGTTTTCAACATACACTCTTTGCAAGCAAACAAACTCCTGCTCATGGTCTCAGCCAAGTCTGCCCAGGAGCTTGTCCCACTTGAAGAATTGCTGACAGCTGAAACTGTTTAACCAAGGTGCTCAAAGTGATGCAAAGAGACTGTCAAATAGGTACAGGTGGTGTAAGAATTGTTACAAGGGAAGGAGGTGAAGGTTTGTACAGACTCCAAGTGCTGATAGCTGTTTTTCTTATTCACTTGTGAGTCATCTGTAATAAACTGGTTTCCCCTTTTATCTCGGTCGTGACTTTTGTGTCACTTCCTTCATGTGCCAGCACTATTTCTCATCAGGTAAAGTGTGTTGATACAGCCTTACAGCACAGTTTGGAAGCATCAATCACAGATCAGTGTTACAGTGTTCAACAGGAATTGCAAAACAGCCAGTCTCTGTTCAAAGAGCTCCCAACCCCAGATGAATATATGGAAGATGGTAACAGGTAGGCAACCAAGCAATTATATGTGAAAAGAATGCAACTGAAACCTCAGACGGATATCATCCACTTTCTGCTTACTGTCATCAGGGAGCAGAGTGCTGAGGATAAACATCATGAGAAGTGCTCAGAAAGTGAGGAGGGTGGAAAATTATCTAGTGTGGCACAGAGGGCCCAGATCATACATACATACATAGGTAACAGAAGATAGGTACTAATAGGAAGAGCTTAACTAAGCAGCAAAAGGTCTTGCCCTTGTAAGAGAGCAGATGTATTTACTGCAGCAAAGAACCAGCATAAGGACATGGTATCCAGGTGAAAGGAATAAAGCAAGAAGATAAAAGCATCTGGATCAAGATAGCTCTCGAGAAGGTTGATTCATGTGAGCTGTACTGGGAGGAGGCTACTGCTGTGGTGAGTAAGAGTCTGGGTGTCCATTTTGCCATTTTGGATCCACAGGAAAGGCTAAATTTTTGAATTAGAATGGAAATTAATGGGAAGCTATTCACCAGGGATTCAAATACCACGAGAGGAGGGCAAGGCATTGCAAGTGCAGTTTTGAGGGAGATGGAATAATCAGTGGCAAAGCCAACAAAGCAAATACGCTTTAGTTGTGGGCAGCAAATTGTGCTATACAGCTGACATTACAATAGTGACTGAGGTCCATGTGTTCCACTTGCTGATTCTTCTGACCTCCCCTTCCCTAATATTATCCCTAACTTTTAAAGTCAGAGCTCCAAAGTGCCTGAGTTCAATAGCCTGTTCCATTTCATATTACAGAGATTCACATAGAAAACTCACTTAACATTCACATCTGCAATGTTAAAAGAAAGAATAGCAGCTTGATCAGCAAGGCTCCTTGCAAGCAATGTTGACTTCTTTTTTTGTGATGCAGGAGTCAGAACTCTAATTTATCTTCCCGCACCAAGAGCTCTTGTCAGTATTTTGGCACAAAGAAATGACTTAATTCTTGAAATGGAGCCATTTCACTTTCTTATCTTCAAAAATATTAATAAGAACAAAGCAAGCTGGCAACAGTCATCATCCTTTCACAACAAGTTATGAGGTAGACGCAGAACATTATGAAAACACTGGCTTGTCACATTGCTTTGACATGCCAGGCATATTTAAATCCTACCAGCTCAAACTTAATCTCCCGACAAACGATTTCTGCTTAGTCAATATTACTACTTCCATCTATTTTGAGATTCTTAAAATATTTATTATTTCTGCCCCAGTAGCAGAGGGAAGAATAATGGATATAGCTTTATCAATGCAGGCATTTCAAAGCCATTTAAAAACTTTTGGTCTATCGATCTGCGGCTCAACAGTTGAGTAGTCCTCAATTCTAATGTCTTCCCACCAATACAGTATCAAAATGAAATGAAAATACAGCCTTTGTGTTAGAATAAACAAGGTATTCAAAGCAAATTGTGCATAATACATGAGTAGGAAATGAGCACTGTTGTTGTCCTTGACCGGTTGCCAAGCCAGATGCAGAAGAGAAGCAACTAACTGATTGAGGCTTCTTTCAATGAAGCCAGCATTCAGTGGTTCAACCTACTGGGCAAAGTTCAGAGATAAGCCTCTGTACTGACCTGTTACTACACTATAGTTCAACACAAGGCTCAAGGCTGCAGGGATATGTAGGAATGTGAGTAATCCCTTCAACTTCAGTGCGCTTAAAGATGTTGCTGAAGCCTGGATTCAAACTATTTTGTATTAAATATGTGCCTATACAATGCCTTTGTGGGTACTACATTTAAGCCTATGTTTCATTCCAGCTCATGCATAAATCTTTTTGAAATTATCTGGGAATTAAGCACTAGGAAATCAGCTAAGAGTTAACAGCTGAGTTGAACAATAGTGCTAATCACTTAGTATCAGCTAATTTAGCAAAGAGGAATATTGCCTTGTTTGCCACGTGTTCAGTTTGCTTTCAGGCATATCCCTTTTTTTGTAATGGGGTTTTTTTCTGAGAAATAAGCTCACCTCTGAAGACTAAAACTAAAGCTAGGTTTCCCACAGATTTCTATCTCCAAGGCAATTTAGTTTCTCAGAAAGTGTAAGCTCTGATGATCACTCTGTGAGGATGGTGTTTCTAAAGACTTTATCCAAAATAGGTTTCTTATGAGTTTAGCACAAGTTATGCTCGTGGCATAGCCATCTCTCCTGGCAGGAAACCTTCCACATCTTCCCCTGCCTTGTGACATTTCACATAACTTGCAGCTTCTTAGTGCCTTTATGATCTTTGCCTCTGACTGAATCCACCAAGTGGTTCAAGACCGAAGGGTGAGGTCTGTCAGGCGAGTGAGTTCACAGGCATAGTGCCACACTGGAAATTTTCAATCAACACATAGTTGCTTTAAGATGATTTGACCACACGTTTGTACCCATTTAGATCATATTAATGAGCTCTACCAGATGAAGGTTATCTTAGCTCTATATGCAAACTGATGAGCATACATAAAACAGAATTATTTGAGTAGCATTGGACAATGGATATCATTTATTAGCTAAACAATCCGTTTAATGAAACACTTCTATTATTTGACCAATTCTAAAACTGATCAAGCAATACCTTAAAAAACACTGCTGAAAGGTATTTTACTTCTGGAAACATCTGGAAAGCTGGAGCTGGAAATGTTGTGATCATTAGTTTTGTGACTTTCTCTTACTAATACAACATTTATCAGAAGTCAGTACTTTAAGAACAGTGTTAGATTTTGTCCATTGTTTGGAGGAGAAATATATGTAGGCATTTTACTGAATGCCCAATTTTAAGACATAGGCTTACAGACCTGGCTGGAAATACATGTTCATGTAGGTACTGCTGTGGTTGGACTGAAGAGGGAAAATAAAAAGAATGTCACCTAACTTCTATGGTAGCTTACATATAAACACAAAAATCAAAGACTACCTGTAAAAGTATTTAGCTAGTGTGTATACAGAAATATAAATGGCAAATCCTAAGGGATTACTTGAGAATGACATTAAAAAGACAAAGAGGTACATATAAAAGTATCTCTTCATATTGCTGCCACCTTCTTTAGGCCCTCCCAGAAAGATGGATCATGGTCCATAAGTAAATGCACTCCTTTTATTCAGTGTTTAATAATAAGCTAATACACTTAAAACTTGCTATGAGAAGATTATGTGAGCAAATGGGTGGAAATGAACAATACTAAAGCAAGAAGTGCTTCTGCCCAGAGAGAGCATGATTGTGGAGCTAAATCCAACTGGTCTTAGCTCTCAACTTCTAGGACGTCTTCAGTTAAGATAGCTGAAGACAGAGTCTGACAACTAATCTCATAGTAAGATGCACTAAATAAGTCCATGTAGTATTACAGTCATACTACTACAATGATTAAGCATGAACAAACACATTAGAAACTATCTTTCCTTTCTTCTTTTCTTCCTACACCAAGACCACTATGGCACTGACTGCTTTAATGGACTGTCCTTCAGTACTTTTCTTCCTTGTCTGTGCCACTTGAAGAAAGGAAGATGACTCGTTACTTACTCCCTGATCTGTGTGAAAGCTTCATATAACAACATCATTACCAAAATTAATGTGTAGAACAATATTAACAGATAATTGTCTCCGTTCCAGCTTTTCAGCTGGAAAATAGTGCTTGTAATACTTCTGCACTTCAGAGAAATCACACATGAATTCATCAGTTTTACAAGTACCTTAGACATCATAGTGATTATGAGCATTAGATTTTAATTGCACACATCCAATTATCATAGAATCAAAGAATGGTAGGGGTTGGAAGGGACCTGTAGACATCATCTAGTCCAATCCCACTGCAGAAGCAGGTCCACCTAGATCAGCTTACATAGAAACATGTCCAGGCAGGTCTTGAAGACCTCCAAGGAAGAAGCCTCCATACCCTCCCTGGGCAGCCTGTGCCAGGGCTCCCTCACCTCAACAGGGAAATAGTTTTCTTTATGTTTAAATGAAACTTTATGTATTCTAGCTTCATCTCATTACCCCTTGTCCTGTTGCTAGCTACAATAGAATAAAGGGATGCACCAACCTCCTGATACTCACCATTTAGATACTTGTAAATATTATTAGGATCCTCAACAATTAGCAGCAAATTGAGTAAGACACCTTAATGGAAGTGAACTGCTGGCAACCAAAGAGCCCATAGAGTTCCCAGTTATACTGGAAAACATAATTTGTGAGCTGGATCTTGTCTGGAACCTGCCATCATCCCACCCAAAACACAGAAACCTAATGCAGAATGATTAACTAATGCAAAGTTTATCTCAACTGGTCCCAGAAATTTGTGGCTTTCACCCCTTTCCATACCTTTATTTTCTGCTAATTTATGAGGGAAAAAATGAAGACTGAAGAAAGGTGAGAATCCTACCAGTATCCTACTTGTAGAAAAGAAGACTTAGAGGAAGTGGCAATTGTACTGTGGATTTAATTCATAAAATTGAAGGAAGGATATATGCATTTGGTATGTTTATTATGCCCTAAAATGTCTTGAAAGTGTAATTAACATAGAGTGAGGAAAGAATCTCTGCTAATGGATTGTGTTTTACACTTACGTGTTCCCATCACAACTGAAAAGGATGTATCAAAATTGAAAAGGAAGAGTGTAATTTGTTAATATTCCCTCAGGCTCAAACCCCTGAAACTTGCTGGGGTACCCAATGGCATCTAAATCCCACAATTTTGGAAGCAGTCTGATTCCCCAGCACCTAACAGGAAGTCCAAGTGCTCTGCAGTTCACCTGAGTGTACACACAACTTGAAAAACAGGGAAAGGAGTAGATTACCTTCACCTTTCCTCTGCAGGCTAGAGAAACTACACCATTTAGAACAACTCTTCATTTTGCATTCACAGAACAAATGAGAATCAATTCACCAAGAGCAAAAATGGTCTCTGGGAGTAAACAGGAATATTAACATTACTTATTCAGTGCATGTCATGAAACTATGTTGAATTGTCTGGACTAGGAGTGAATAAGAAAATTCCTTGTGTGGCTGCATTCATTACCTGGAGAAGCAGCAACCATTTTCCATCCTGATTCTGCCAAGAAGGCTAACTCAGTGACTGGAAAACAACATGGGACTGACTTACTTTAAGTTAGGTATGTATTAGTGTACATCCACCCCAAAACTGAGACATAGTCCAAGATAAGATAAACATGGTCACTGCCTGCAACACCCCACAGTAAGATGTGGCAAAGCAGATTTCACATCCATTGCTGTTTCTGGCAATTTAATATCACCTAGCAGAAACTCAAATTCTCTTTTGAACTTTAAGTCAGATTTGAAGGTGAATCATAGTACACTAGATCATAATAAGCAACTCAGACTCTGACACTATACAATTACAGTTTGATGTTGTGAATCATGTTTTACTATACTCTTACGTGCACTTACGCTTATGTCTAGCTCTAATCATTCTTGTCTGCATGTATGGTTAGTCAAGACAAGACCCCACCTTTCCTGAGGTAAATATCTTATACATGCATTTGTCTTAAAATGCATTTGCTCCTAAACCAAGCCTATGGCAGGTGGAGTAAAAAGTAGAATAGCCTCAGAAGTTAGGAAAGCAAACCAAGAGTGAGCATTAGCATCAAAACTGAGAGACAGAAAGAAGCTTTACGTAAAGGAGGAGAGTCTCTTGAGAGTGTAAAAATCTCTATTTCACAGTATTTGATCCTAAAGTCAAAGGAAAATTGGCACAGAAAATAAAGCAGATTTCATGTTTTAGAGGTGAAAACATGAGGCTAGAGGTCTGACATAGACAACCTGTCATCCTGAAAATACATTGCTCCAACCCAGGCTAGTAGTGTAGGAATAACAGTGAAATTGGGACTAGCATTAATCTAGTTATATAAAAACATTAAATCTAGTTACAGTTTCCTTGTGAGGTTTAATGTAAAACAAACTACTTCTGGTGCAAAATCAACTGTCCTTGGAAAGGTATATTTATATTCCACCAAGTCTGGGGCTCTCAGAAAAAAAGGTGGCCTTGGAGGACTGGCAGTAACCCTGTGGTCTCAGGCAGTTCGGTTGCCTTTGCCCTCTATCAGTAACAGAGCTGATCTCAGTGCAGTAGCCAAAGAGTTTCAGTCTAGAATGTGATATCTCAAAAAACACACTGGTTAGTGCCTCACCAGGGAGTTCTCGGAGAGGTGAGATGGTCCAAGAGTGTAGAAATGAGCTGTAGATTTGCTGATGGCTACTTCTTCTGCTTTATTTTCCAATTCCAAACCAAAATTAAAGTATTTTCAACCAGCCTGGGCCCAAAGCTTGTGTACTCTATATTTTGCCTGATGTTCCTATATTTTTAGATACCTTCTTAAGGGCTGAGTAGAAAGTCCAGGGCTGGACATGGTATTCTTGCTTGCTCTGACTCAATCCATTCTAGCTCACTGAAGTAGCCCTGGCATAGAAGCAAAAAAAACCTATCTGAAGTGATGTATCTATAAAAGTAGAATGCAATGTCCCTCCCATTAGTGGAAATATAAAGATAATGAGCTCCAAATTTGCTACTTAGAAGCAAGAATGGTCATCCACTTAAAAACCCTGTAATGGCTGTTATTTATATAGCCTACTTTAATCTTACAAATGCAGGAACAAGATGTCCATGATTCATGGTTTGTAATTAATATAATCACAACCCACTAGACATCCTTAAACCAACATTTTTCAGCCTGTTGTCTCTGAGCAGTGGTCTTCAGATCTCTTTACAGGTAGCAAAAAACACTCTGCAGTGTAGCTCTAAGTAGAACTGTGGTCTCTGCCTCCTCTCTCCTCAGTGTACAAAGTCTAAATAGTATATTAAATTGTTCCAGAAGCGGGTTGTTTGTGTGTTCATCCTCCACAGGAGCTCAGAGTGGGATTTTCAGTGCTTAGTGATGTAAACTATAACCTCTAAGCAGTTACAAACAGCAGTCACACTCACCCAGGTTGCCAATAGCTCCATTATTTAGCCTGGAGAAAAGAAGGCTCAAGGGAGACCTTATCTCTCTCTACAACTACCTGAAAGGAAGGTGGGAATTGGTCTGTTCTCCCTAGTAACAAGCAATAGAACAAGAGGAAAAGGTCTCAAGTTGTGCCGGGGAGGTTCAGGCTGGATATGGGGAGGAATTTCTTTCCTGAAAGGGTTGTCAGGAATTGGAACGTGCTGCGAGAGAGATGCTGGAGTCAAGGTCCCTGGAGGGGTTTCAGAGATGGGTAGATGTTGCACTTAGGGAAATGGTCTAGTGGTTTATAGGGCTGGGACAAAGGCTGGACTTGATGATCTTACAGGTCTCTTCCAGCTGAAACAATTCTATGATTCTATGATTACCAGTTTCAGTGTAGGGTATAGTGTTGTGAGTCTTTTCACATCTCACAGGGCTGCCTGAGACTCTGAGAAGCCAGCAACCAAGACGAGCTCTCATTTCATCTGCATCTCAGTCACTATAACACTCTCAAGCCAGAGAAATCTTCTGAAACTAGTATTTTGTGGATTTGTAACATATTTTCAGCAGAGGTGTGCATTCCTGTACAAAGAATTTGAGTCTTTCCTTTTATAACCCTTAGGGACTTAATAGGCTTTACTCCACAAATCTCCTTGCTTGTAAAGCAGAGAAAAACCAGCTAGACTATGCCCATAAATATTCAGTACAGTACACAATGATTATCCTTTTGCAGTGTATATGTATGTTAAAACTCACAAGCAGGCATCATACCTCTGTTCCTCAGTCACCTAGGAGTGCCTTTGAATGTTGTCTCTAAAGCTTTGAATGCCATCTCCAGGGCCCCTGGACACTCCTACAATGAAAATAATATTAGAGGAACATCTTGTGACAATCATTTCTTCCAAAATTCAGCCCAGATCATATATTTTTCAACTAAGATGGAACCAGCTGCTCTGTTTGCTTTTCCTGGGTAATAAGTTATTTCTGAAAGGATTAAAAAATGATGAATGGACCTTAGATGCCCTGGCATTGTATAAAGGTACCATCATCTCATTTCAACAGACACACACACACACACACAGAGAGCCTGAACTTGATTCTACTCACTCACCTACAGATTTCCACACGGGAGATCCACATTTATCATTTCTATTATTTTAAAAGGAGCTGCCATTATTTCAGATCTTTGCATACAAATGCTTTTCGACCAGACAACTGTGTGACTAACAGAAAAGCCTTTCCCTTCAGATTTCACCAAGTAGCTTTCGCCCCCCCTTTCACCTTCAATGTAATTTCTCTAACCCTGTGCCAGGATCTGCATTGTGCAGCTAAATTACTGCACCACCATCACAGCTTTGCTGATACCAGTAGAGCTATGTGGAGATCATAAAGGTTTGTCTGGCTGACTACAGCACTTCTGAGGGCTGTAAAACAAGAATGCCATGTTGTCTGGGCACGTATTTGAAAGAAACAGCAAAAAGAGCAATGAAATTCTAATCTTAGTAACTTTTTTAGTTATCCTAGAGACATATGAATTGAGTAAGTCTTTTCAGACACCTTCTTTCTCTTGCAGGTATGTGGTTGAGTTGTTTGGTGAGAACTTAACAATTGCAGGACTTTTTGTGACAAAGTGATTTTATCTGTGACCTTCTTCCTCCAAGGAAGTTACTGTTACTCAGGACATTACACCTTTTGCTTTATAACAGTATCATTATTAGCAGGGAAGGTGGAGGGGAAATGGTCTGTTAGCTTCATGTCATGTGAACAGAAGTAAGCTAAAAGAAAGTATCTGGCTCTACATCAGTCCTGGGAAGCAGAATGGGACATAACTGTCATAAAGATAATTGGATTAAGTTTCATGACTGCATTCTTGCTCACTGGTATTCATTTTAGGGATTATTCATGTCATCTATTTTAGGAGCCTCACTGCAGGTACGTAAGATACAAAGTCACTCTCCCTGTGCTCCATTTATAGCCAATAGTGGAAAATACTCTGAGCTGTCTTTAGGTTTCACTGACTTTTACAGAAGGATTCAGTTCCCAATTTAGACCCCTACAGATGACTGTATGAATCTGTATGGTGTTTGTACGTCACCAAATATATCAGGATTAGTATTTGCCTTTGACAACTAAGAAGCTAATCTTCCACAGTTTCAATCAGACCTCAGAAGGCCCAAAACCCGCTTGCAAATACAAAGTTTTACAGAGAAACGCTTATATATTTACTTATTTATTTATATTTTAAGCACAGTAAGGCATATCAACATGTTGCCTGATGGAAAACACATGATTATTTGTTTTGTGCTGAGCTCTGTTTCTAAACAGCCATCTGGCATTTGTCCAGACTTTTCTGGGCTCTGCCCAAAAGACAATTTATTCAAGTGGGGTCTGGAAAAAAAAAAAGGTGCAGCTTAAGTGACAAATGTTATTCCAAACCTGTACAGTAACAAAACAGCTGCATGATTAACCTTAAAGGAGAACCTTTGGAGGGCAGATAACTGCTGTGCCCTGCTGTGTTAGTGGAAAAAACAACTTCAAATTGCTGAAGGATGCAATGTGGATATGGATGCATTTTAGCAGATCGTTCTGTTTCTGCATGTATTTAATACATACACACACACACACATAGGAAAAAAACCCTTCAAAACCACAGCTATGTCAGTGTTAAAACTCCATAGCCCAAGCCTTGAGATCCAAAAGAAACTCGCAGGTAAGTCATACATTTCTTTACTGCTACTAAGTTAGGCAGGCAGATGCAAGAAAGAGAGAAGGGTAGACTTGCTCAACAAGAGGAAGTCAAAATAGGATGGAAATTACATCTGGAAAAACCCCCAAACATTTCACTTCCAAGTCAGACTTTTTGCTAATTCTTAAGGAACAGGGATAACACCACCGAAAAGCAGTTGGTTGATCACACCTATTTCTCACACTGAGAGGTTACTGATAAGGAACAGAAGCAATTTTTCTTGTAAGATGTTTGTACTTTCATTGTAACTAGCAAAAGCTAACAATAGATAAAATATTACCTGTATGTGACAGAAGTCTGAAGAGTAGAAGTGGGGAATACAGAGGATTTTCAGTAAGGGGAAGCAGTTTGTTCTGAAGGTGTAGGAACCTGAAAGATCATGACAAAAAGAGATTAACTATTTGCTTAAAAAAAAAAAAAACAAACCCAGACCAGAATTTTGTGCTTGTGTAAATATTTTTATGAAATAATTTGTGAACTGAAAGACTAATGTAAACAGCACAAATCAGATCACATCTACCAGATGTGCCAGGACAGCTTTTTATCTACTCTTTAGTAGAACTTTAACTGTGGAGATGAGTAGCACACCTCTACATTTTAAGACAGTGTTGTTCTATGGATGGATATTTTCTAGTCTTGGGTGGAAGAACTGATTTCTATCCATTTACATTTTCATCTCAGACAGGGGAAAACAGGGAACTGATGCCACATGAGGAAGGGTTTGGAGAGACTTCTTAGAAAGTGGCTTTCCCATGCTACAAAGATACTTTTTTTCTAAAGTATTATGGGATTGCTGGAGTTATTGCTCTGTCACTCAGTCCAGGAAAACAATTTAAGGTATACAAAATGTAGTAATTTCATATTGCTTGTTAGGAAATCACCTCTTGAGTGATATCTGATAAGTCAACTGAAATACAAGAAATGTCATTTTTTATTCAATCTTCTTTGTTTTAATGAAACATGCAAAATATTTAAAAATTAAGGGGAGATTCTCTCCTATTTAGTCTTTACCCAGGAACTGCAAGGTCATTGACCTTTGCTTGTGGAAGTCTGTAACAGATTCCCTCTAAATGGGCTGAAAGCAAAAGTGACTTTTTCTATCAGCCCTAGCATGGAATCCAGTGTCACCATTTCTGAGGTGAGCGTTGTGCATAACCCTGGAAAAGTGAGGTTCTTTCAGTGTTTTGTTGGTCTCTCTAAAAGGAGGATAGCATGTCACCTCCTCCATCTTCCATCTACAGAAGCAATTTAAATTTGAGTGCATGTATTTCCCTCACAAACACATAAACAGCAAATTGACACATTTTAAGTACTGAGTTTATTAGATGATGGCACAGCCCTTTTGGAGTAAGTCTCACAGTACTGACTGCATGGGACAGCACTGATCCACTCATTCAATGTATGCATTTCCAATCTCTAATCAGCTTCTCTGAGCTTTTACAGCACTGTGATTCTCAAACTCCCTCTGAAACATCAATTAAGTTTCTTCATGCCAAAGAGTTATTTAGTGGCAAATCTCATTGCTCCAAGTAAGAAACTCTCATGAAATTTTAATGCACAAAAGACAACACAGTGATAAAACTACACATCTGAAATCTTTGCATTGCAAAGGTATCTAATCTAATATTAATAAGTGTTAACCACATCAGCTGCACATCAACCTAGTTTCTCTGAAGAGTCCTCTCCTAATGTTATGCTGCTAAATCTCACCTCTTGCAAACACTGAAGCTTCTTAAACAAACACATCAGTAGTGAGCCCTGAACCTTTGAGGCCTGGCACTTAACAGCTTGGCAAATTCACTGGAACACTGCAAACATGATTTTCATCAAGTACCTCCCAAATGTTCAGTTTGCTTTCCATGCAGTAAGTAAAACAATCGAGTTGGCTCAAAATATGCTACCTTTTGCACTCCTCAGGTGTTCCTCACTTATTGTCTCTTCTACTGTAAAATCTTCTTCAAAGGAAAGTTTTGAGGTCTATGGGCATGTAGCACAACAGATAACAGGGATCTGGTTGCAGAGTGAGGGAGACAGAGATTCAGCATTGGCCACATTGGAGTAAATGAGTCGTTGATGGAAATCAGCATGAAAGTCTTTTGCACTATGTCTGGGGTCAGGGAATGTAAGCATATGCTATTTCAAGTATGGATTTTCTGTCAGCGATGGCATTAAAAACATGTATTGCACTCTGCCGCTAGCTTACTGTAAGCACACACCACCTCCAAGGGCATGGAGCACAGAGCAGCTAGAGTGCTTCAAATTAGACTTCAGCTCATTGCCTACTACCTTCTCCTGGGTACAGGGGAAAGAAACTCCACCACTGAAAATAAGTGCTCTTTCTGGGAGGAACACTCACACTCCCAGCTAGACCAAAGCTAACAAATTATCAAATATCAACTTGTAGAGCTGGAAGTGAAGAATGGGGAAGGGAGCAATGGAGAGAATGGAAGGAAAGCAGTACAGTTTAGTCATTATTAAATGGAAAGTGCATTCCACTAATGCAGCAAAAGGGTGAAACTGTTTGTTTCCCTTTTGGGGGAAATCATATGCCAATAGAGAAATTGCTATTTCAGATAAAGATTTTGAGGCCAATGGGAAAACTAAATAGTATGTTAGCAGCTTGATACTGGTTAGATTGATACTTGTTGTCTGCAAAGATCTTAGCCTAGTATATTTTACATCCTTTATGCCTGTGATTTACAGAAAGACTGCAAAACCTGGACTCTTTAGACAGTATAAAATTAGTGTTACGTTTACAGCAGAAATAGGCAAGATAGAAAAAAAGAGTGAAGAGAACTACAGCAAACTTTACAGCAAACAAAAAGTACAATGAGGAAAATAATAAACAAGCTGAAGCCAGGGCAACTGTCATGATGGCAGATCCCTAGCAGACTATGAGGATCGGCAATAGTCATTCAGATGCTAAATGCTACAGCAAATATTGTTGCTCTCCTCTGCCTGTGCAAAGCTGCAGACCGCCTGTACAAAGGCTGATTATAGGAGAAAACACAGATGAACTCTCAATTCTTTAGGTAAAGGAGTAAACTCATATGTCTGAACACTAAATTCATGGATGTTGCAAAGCAAGAGATGACCTCAGGAGAGAGGAACATGGCAGTTTAAGGCATTCAGGAACTAAAGCAAAATACCACTTCCTAAGTGAACATCAAGGATGTCTTTAAAATAGCTCCATTATTATTTTACCAAGTGAACTGCTTGTACAGAAAGCCCTTTTTCTCTCTGTGGCCTTCACAGCTCTCCCAGAGCCCCAGTTGATGAGACAGACACTCATTAGCAGGTAAGCCAGAGCACCTTCATGGGACTGGGCATCTCCAGAGCCTCCATGGTTTGGGAGGAGGATCTCAGAGATACCAAAGTCATGCCTTAGCATGTTCTGAAGAGCTTCCCTCTGCAGGAGATGAGAGAGGACTCCATGTGCCTCTTGTCAGTCATCAGGCTTCTCAGCAAAGCGTTCTCAGACACCTTCTTGAACTAGAGGAGAGTCAGAGTCAAATCAAACTGGTAACTGACAGGAGAGCACAAGTTGTCAGCTGGAAAGCCACAGCACTAACTCCAGCAGAGCACATCTCACTACGTTACAAAACATTAGAAGCATTAAAGCACTTCAGCTTGCGTAGTTTGGAAGTTATGAGCACAAAGGGCATTTGCCTTTTAATAATGTTTTTACGAGCTGCCTGAGTGGTTTGCAAGCAGCTCAATATCCACTGCTGCATACCATTACTGCTGCATTTTCTAGAAAACTGCTTGGGAAACATAAGAAATAAAATGACTGTGATCAAAGGGAAATTACAATACACAATTGCATTTCTGTGAATATTCTGCCCAGCTAATACAAGTAGACTGGAAAAAATTGATTCAACATGATCCATCGGAAAAACAAAGCAGGGCTTTCAAAACCATACCCCTTACAGGTATGTTTTTAAATAACTCTATGTTTCACTTACATGGTTTATAATGTTGATGTAAATTTGAGAAGATCTGGAGAAGGAAATGGTTTTGAGTTCTTTTGTTGGACCTCTTTGTGTGCAGATAGTGTCACAAACAAAACATTTTTTCTCTTGCTTAGGGCTAATTTGATCATCTTGAAATGTCACAAATGAATGGACTACCTACTCTTGCAGGACAGCACTATATATTTTCAAATGTATTTATAAATCCTTAAACATTCATTCATTAGTATATCAAATGCATTTTCAAATGTATTTGGCAGGTTAGCATAGTTTTCAGCAAACAATAGTTCCACAATGCATTTTTTTATGCTTTGCAGAAAATGTTCTTGAAAATATAGTGATGTTATAAATTCATTGGATTGCTGGATTTATACAGTCTGTTTCTCCTCAGAGGTTGCTAAAAATATTCACATCTCTTCTTGGTTGACCATTCATTGCTCCTGAAATGGAGAGACACTTTAATCATCTTAGTGCGTTTCCCACATAGTTCTGGTTTTTGTGTGAATTGTAAATAAGTATCAAGCTTTGGAAGACATTCCAGTTTTGGAAGGCATTCCATATTCAGAAGAATTTTGCTAGGATGCTGACTAAAAGGATGTGGAAAAAGGCCTAATTGATTTTAGCTTTCAAATGAGAGTTATTGTTTACAAGCTTTTACACTTATCAATCTCATTGAATTGCCTGCAGGGAAAATCCAAATTTCTGGTTATTCATCCTAAAACTACTCAGACCTTTTTGGCCAAGAAGTCAGGCATTTATTAAAAAAAAAATCCTTTATGATTAAAATGCTGTTGCTTCAATTTTGGGCTGGGATTGCAGCCTTGTCGTGGCTGCTGTTTGGCTTAGCTGTTAAACCAAAAAGTGCATCTCATCCAAAGGTTCTTGATGCTGGTAGGAAACTTTGACTTCATTTTAGCAAAATTCTATGCATGTCTCAGGGGCTCTGTGTGTCCTCATATCAGTATCACTTTGAACTCTTTGGGAGCCCAGGGAAGGAGTGTGTCAGACAGGTCTGACTTGGTCACATCAGGAAACATCTGATGCCTCGGGTCTATGGTGTGCCACAGCCCAAGGACACAGTGTTGTGGGAGACCTAGGCACACCCTTTATTCATATTAATTATGTGCTTTGTGAAAACAGAGCAGCAGCATCTTGAAGTCTGGCTTGCAAAACATTTGACCTCTTTAATGTACCTTTCCACTTTCTTCAAGGCAATTCATTTATTTGGACAGGGCACAGCACAGGAAGAACAATTGGGTTGATATTATTATCACACTTGGCACACACATCATGGCACAGGGAAAGGTGAAGGGCAGGAGGTAAACTCGGGGATTTCTTTGGGGCCTCAAAGAAAAAGCAGACATTAGGATGTCTGATATTTTGATAACCTTTCCTATGTCCCAGTGGTAGCCCTGAATATGCTTTGCAGATACACTCAGCAGCCAATGGACTGAACTATGTATTTTTTTACATTGGCATGCGTCGTCTTTCGCTGTGTCAATTTGTGCTGGTTTATGGGAAGGCTTAATTCTTGTTTTGACAGCTACAGAATTGTTCTGGGGTCCTGAAGGACTGATTATGGTTTTTCTACCTTCAGCCTGTTTCAGACATTCAAATCCTAATGACAGTTGTGCTTTGTTTTTGTTTTTAATAAAAGGTGCTTGACAGCCAAGCTGTATAATCCTTTGGGTCCAAATTTCAGCATTAAGGGAAGAAGTGTATTTCTTTCTGAATTGCTTGGAAAACATGTTGCCTACAAATTATATGGATTCCTGTTTGATTCCCTGCTGAAAGTACAGGTGGGATTGTCATTTGACAGAGAGGATGTTTATTTTACAGTTACTCTACATGAGAGTTTGACTTCTGTTGATAAATGAAGGTAGGTGTATGGCTTCTTCATATGCTGGTGGTAAACGTTGAGAGACGGGATTGCAGGAGCACCGTGCTGCCAACAGTATGACCATAATGACTGTGCTTTACTTGGAATCATTTTTTAGTATCTCATTAGCACCTGTTAAAAGACATTACTTTAAACTTTTGACATTGGAAGTACAAATACAACATTAACATCTTTTAGTCCATCATCTGTACTGCAACTTTCCTAATTGGAATCAGATGGAAATTACACTGGAAATAGCCTTTGCATGCAGTAAAAAAACCACTGAAACAAAAAGCTGCATTAAAAAGGTAGGGATTTTTTCTATTCCCTTCTTGCATATTAAAGCAGTGATAGTCATGTATTATTCTGAGTTAGTTAGATTGTCTTCGTGCCACTAACAGTAAAATACTTTTCTCCATCTTTCCAAAGGGCTGTAGGATAAAACACTCACTATTTTCATGTGGTGCTTCCTCATCTGCCAGTCTGTGGGGTTTTTTACAGGTTTCTGTGCAAGAGACACTTCCTTTAACTCCATTACCTAGCTGGTTGCCAAATGCTTACAGGGGTTTAACAGCATTTATGAAATTCAGGTCAAAGACATCACATATGGTTCTGCAGAGACTTAGTTATTTTAATAAGATCAAACACTTTGAAGTCTATATCAGCCAAGTTCAGCCCAACTATAGGACTGAGATCCAGACCATATGTAATGAAATCTTCAGCCTGTTCTGACATTTCTATATGTTTAATGGAAAGCAGCTTGGTATATATTTGCATGTGTTACCTTTTACACATGACAATTTTACAAGGCTGTTCTCCAGTATGATTTTGTTCATGCTTTCAGCAAACACCAGGGGAGACAAAAAGCAGCTACAAAAAATGGGAGTGAACCTTGTTCTACTGTTCTGCAATTGCAAGCCTAAAGTTGGACAAAAGTTGAGCTGCAGCATGGAATATCACTGATAGAGCATCATGGGAATCTGATTTACAGTTTCCCACAAGGGAGGAAAGAAAGTTTTATTCTTACCATTCCAACTTGGACTAAAGTCATTAACAATACCTGAGTCTACTAAGACAAGATTGTAGGAAGTACAGGTATTGGAGTATAATGACCAGAATGTCTGAACTACACCAACAGAAAATATTCCCAGGAGATTCCACATTTTTTAGATGAGAATAATCATGCAGCTGCTGTTGTGACTAGGATATAAACACGAGGTCCTTAAAATAATTGAGATAAAGAGTTACCAAAAAGGATCAGTAAGGGTGATTCAGAGGAAATAATGAAAGATACAAGATGCCGGGGAAGGACAGAATTAAAATGGGCTTGTTTTGGTATTTGATATCTCAGAAGGTATATTTCCTCTGGAAGGTGCTAGAAGTACAGGCATCATTTTAAAGAAATGAAGAGGGAATGAATGACAAACCCTGTGATTTCTATGTCCTTTGAGAAGGCATGTCCTTGTTTTCCAGGAAAACAAAACAAAACCTCAATGCCCTTCACAGTGTCAGGACATGTTAAATTTGGATTCCTAGGGACCTTCTCTCTAGCTCTCTTGTAACCACTATTTCTTAAGACGTTAACATTGTGCAGTACATGCTTTTCTCAACTCTTCATCTTTTAACCTGGATGAGCTCTGGAGTGAGGCTGAAGTCTCACTACAGCATCTTGCCTAAAAGGACTTGCCTCATCGCAGGAGGAGAGGGATCTCAGAGCCAAAAAGTAAGAAATGCAATAAATACAATCCTTATGCAATGCAACAAAATTTTCTGTCTCTTCATATGAACTAGAAAGGGAAAAAAACATCACTTCTGTCACTGAAGAAAACATCCACGTAGCTTAAACAGGGGAACTGAACAGGTTTCCTCTTGAAATTTTCAAGTGGGTTTTGTTTCATCCAGTACATTTTGTGTTCTGCTTCAGGCAGGCAAGCCTGAAGGAGAAAACACACAAAAGCAATGTAGGACACATCATTGGTAAATGTGTTAAACCATGTCCGCTCCAGCATGAGCACCACAACAAACTGTTTGTGGGTATGTGCTGATTCCCCACAAAAGCTTAGAACACCCCAAATTCTGGTTCTCACTTCTCTCCATCTTCCCAGGAACCCTCCAGCAGAGAGTTGGGATCCTTCCCCCATCGAAATACAACCAAATCTGCTCCATATTGATGCTTCTAGGAGTTAAATTCAGTGTGAGTGGGTTCAGGGCAGCCCCTGGGAGGGCAAGCCACCTTCCTCATTGGCTCCATCTCCATCATTGTGCCCAGATACTCTGCAGTGCTGGAACAAGGGACTGAAAACAACCACAAACCCAGACAAATGCAACTGGAGAGACTGTGAAGAGGATAAACAGGCTATCATAGAGTGAAAGTGTTAGGGCTGCACTTGCCCCTGTGCCCTTAGCACCTGCTCATAAAGCACTGCATAAGGCTCCTGGGAGCTCAGAGTTTTAAGAGCCAAAATGTAATCTTTTTAAATGATATCTTCTAGGTGTCTTGCAAGGATCTTGTTCTGCAGGTGCCCAGAGGAGGTACATAACCTATTTCACCATCAAGCTGCTGAATGAGAGCAGGGGACTATGTACGTTTTCTAGCTAAGGTGGCCACAAGATTATTTCTAGTGCAGCAAATACTTGCCAAGCCACATGTGCTGTTTTCAGTGGAAAGCACAGACTAAGGGAGTAAGGTCATAATGAAATGAACCACAGATGTGTCTGTAGGAGGTAGAGCAGCTTCTCCTGCTCTCTCTCCCCTGTGCCTATCCTTGAACCAACCTGCGACCTCAGGAGCCCTAAACACACTGAAATTGAAATTGATTGCACCCTCTGGTCTGTAACAAAACCAGCTAGGGGATTTACTAACTTGCAAGGCAAGCTCACAGCACTGACTCTTATTAGCTGACAGCACATCAAGTGTGACACAGAGCAACAATAGCAGAGCAGTGATGGCTACCTCATCACTTCAAAAATCACAGGCAGGACCTTATTGCTTTAATAGGGCAGTGATGCCATTGTTGGTTTTAAGGGTCTATCACTCAGGTGATAGTAAACCTGAGGCAGGTGACAGTAAACTACTGCTTCTGCTGCTTCCAGTGGATGTGCTCATTGGGAAAGGGGTAAGTGTCAGAAGTGCACATGAGGTCCAAAAAAATGAGCCCTCTGAAGAGCTCAGCCCTGACAAAGAGCTCACACTGCCTGTCTCTCCTTACATAATGTTACTGCTGCTGCTGTGCCTTGTGCAGCTTATTGCCGTCAACAAAGCAGAACAAAGCATCCCTTGTTAAAGTGGAATCACTCTGGAAGCGACATGAGAAGAGGAACAAAATTTCAGCAAGATGCAAAGCTTCACCAAAAAGTCATGGATCACCACATCCAATTTAATAGGACTGTTCTCATCAGGGGAAAAAATGATCAAACTGCAGCTGAGATGACACATGGAGGTTTTTAACCCACCACAGTTTACCAGCAATCTGCTCTCCACTTCTGACAGAAAAGACTTTCAGCATCTTTAGGATAAGTGTCTTAAGGGAAGAGTGATGTCAGTACTAATAATCAAATGATAGAGATATTTTCTTGCAGACTTGCTAGCACAGTTTTCTTTGTCGTAACTTCCTTGGTTGTAACGAAAGAAATATCCCAAAGTCTGCACAATGTACATCCCGTTGGCAATGACACCAAGTCGACAAATATCTATGAACATATTAACTGGGACAGTTGTAACCTGTCTTTATTCCCATGCCAGATCACTAATTACCTCCATTTGTTTTCTGTAATGGACTTGTGTCTCTGTGGAGGTTTGTTAGCCACGAAAATTTGTCTCACTCATAGCAACAGCAGGCCAGCATCCAGATTTATCCCTCCAAGGGTAGTGGGTTGTTTTTTTCCACGTCAGTTACATGAGGCAGTGCTCACCACCCAGGCTGCTGCAATCACCTCCTGAACCAAGCACTCCCTGTGCTCAGATGTGTAGAGACAATGCCTGCACTCACTCATGCCGATTAAAAAACACCCAAAGGGATTTTACCATGACAGTCTTGGGTAAAACTGGTCTTTAGGGTGCAGGATTTTCAGAAGTTTGTTTCAATATCTGCCATATTTCTCAGCCATGGATGTTGTAGTACTATATACTGAGCATGTTTCAGTCTCCTCTGGGGAACATGCGCAGCTTCTCCTCTCTTAGTTGTTTTCTTACTCTTTTCACAGAATCATAGAAACAAAGAACAGTTTTGGTTAGAAAAGACCTTTAAGATCATCAAATCCAGCACTGCCACATCCACCACTAAACTGTGTCCCTAAGCACCTCATTTACACGTCTTTTATATACCTCCCGGGACAGTGACTCAACCACTTCTCCGGGCAGCCTGTTCTTTTAGGATAGAAATTTTTCCTGATATCTTACCTAAACCTTCCCTAGTGTAAGTGGAGGCCATTTCCTCTTGTCCAGTCGTTTGATGCTTGGGAGAAGAGGCTGATCCCCACCTCAGTACAACTTCCTGTCAGATGGTAGGAGAGCATCATATCTCATGTTTCCTCTCTTCAACAAGGAATCAAGAACTGCATCGTTCTGTGAATACACATTTGGCTTCAGTTGAAAGTTATAAACTGTCACTTGCTGGGGGGGGGGGGGGGGGGGGTGAGTTCTATAAAAGAAAAAAAATATATTAATTGATTTTTTTTCTTATTTTTCTGAGAAATTAAATGAGGCACACAGTTGCCTAGCAATGCAGACACGGAACCACAGTACACACACCACTTCCCGGTAAAAAAGAAAATAGGAAAATATTAAGAAAGCAGTGGAATTACAAGGTTGCACACAGTTACAGGTGAAGGCTGGTTAGCACTGTTTTCAGGAATGAGCTTGGTGCCATTTGGCCCAGGAACATTCATCAGTGAAAGAACACTAGCATCTAATATGCAAGCCACCAGCTTAGCAAGGAGCAGTGGAGATGCCAGCAATAATGAGGACATTGAGGTCTAAAGTGATGTATTAGCTATGTTGGTTTCCTGTTCCCAACCTTTACCAGTTAGGATGTCAATGATGTAATCCAGTGATACTCTACAGAGATGTAAGGTTGCCAAAAGCAACCAGGGAACGCGTGATCTGCTGAGATCACATTGCTGAGATCGTCTCACTTCTAAACACTAACCTCTACCACAGCAATTCAAACTACATGACAAATGAGGGTTTCAGGACACTGTGGTCGTGGCTGTAATTGCATCTGAGATGATACATGGGTGAGAAGGATTCATCTACCAGTGAATAAAGCTCTACTGGCAATTCATGAACTGTGTGTCAGATTTATAGCCTTGGTTTTGTGTGAAAGGGGGCTTGTAGGCTAAAGCAATGATGTGATGGTGTGAAAAACATGAAGTCTAATTATTGCAGCTCTGATGAGTAGTAAGAACAGAATAATTAGCACCAATAAAGGTTTGCATCAGGTACTTGTACTGGAAGGGGACAGGGTGGAACATAAAGCAAGAAATGGCCAGATGGGACATTCAGGGCAAGAAGTACTGCTAGTTGGTGGAACTTGCACTTGTGCTTACCACCGGGGTGACCAGTTAGGTGACTAGAGAGTGAATAACAGATGTGTAACAGAAAACGATGCATTGAAACAAAAGATTAGAACATATACAGCAGAGAGCAGTAGCTTAATTTCTTTGCCTATATTTGCAGCTTTGTTGCATTTTTCCTGTATGCTGTCTGATCACCTGCATGAGACACATTATGTACTGGGTGTAAAAGTGTGAAAGTGTGCAGGTGGGTCAGACTGAGAGAGCTCAGTCCTTTGCAGAGAAGGAACAAGGAGCCCCTGGAACAGACAGTAGAGAAGAAAGGGAGTGAGAGGAGCGGATGCCTGGAGCACAGCTGAGCCAGCCAGATAGTGTAAGCAGATCCTGGAAGGAGCAGTCACAAAGTTGAGTAGGATTTGGGGCTGCTGGGGTGGGGGAAAAATTAGTCCAGTACTTGTTAGGATCAAAAAGACAAGAGAGATTTCCAAAACCTGCTGAGGGCGTGAGGATGTGGTGGGGGTGAATGCTTCTATAATAAAAGGGTATTGAGAAATCTGGCTAATTTGGCACACACATACAGCTGGCTGCATCTGCTTTGGCACACACATGCATGTTGTGCTCAGGGGCACACGCTCAGAGGAGTGCATGCTGAGCCCCTCCAGTGACTCAGAAACTCTGCACAAAGAGCTCTTAAAAGGTACCGCTGAGGGAGAGGAGCTGGGGCTGTCAGCACAAAGACACTGTGAAGTTTGAACCTTGCTTAAAAGCCCCTGCAGTCACCTGAAAAAAACCTCACTCAAAGGCTGTCAAGGGGAAGACAGTTTTGAGTTGTCTTTAAAGCTCCTGAAGCACTGAAGGCTATAGCTATATTAGTAGGTAATGCAGTGTTATAGACCTGTAGCATGATCAAGACAGGGCTGATACCCACATTGTGCATTTGGGGAGTGTTACTTCAGCCATGTAAACTCCCCATGGTCCATCATCCTGAGCAGTGGCTGCCATCCCATGGTGTGGCAGCTTCTCTGCCATGTGGGATGCCAACCACGGTTTAAAAAAAACCTGCACTTCTGATGCAAACTAAAAAGCTGATGTGGGCCTATGCTGCGAGTGTGCTTCTGGGCCTACCAAAATTGCTTGTGCCTAGCAAACTGCTCTTCACTTATTGTCCCAGACACTAGCAGGACACTGTCCCATCTCTCACCTCACCTGCAGGATCCACTTCCAAAGATCTCTCCTAGTGTGTTGGAAAGATATGACAAAGTGGTGGTGAGAAGAGGGAGATGGAGACACAGCTGAAGTGCCTTCCCTTTTCCTTCCCTTTCATCTAGAGAACACAGAGATGGGTGGGAGTGATTGCAGCCCTCCTCCCCTGGAAGGAAGCTGAACCCTCATTTACCGCCTGCTTGGTGGGTGCTCAGACCATCAGTAGCTGGAGGATATCCTGAGGTGAAGCTCTATTGATGTGTATTGCTTTGAACCAATGAATATTTCATCACTGGAGAGCGAGAGAATATGAATCAATAATGCAGGAGTAAGGAGAGGAGAAAGGCTGGGTTTGACATGTTTCATTTGAAGAAACCAACGAATTTTAAGTGTTTCAGAAAAGACTATTTTCATTATATACACCTACAGTCTTTTCTATAAAGTCTTACAGCCACTGTACTCATCATAGGAACAATCACTCCTTGCCCCATCACTCTGATCAATAAGCAACATTTAACACAAGGTTTCAAACATAAAACTTCCTTCTGGAGGTCATCTCTGAGCCAGCCTCCCTCTGGAGGCAGGGGAAGAGAGGAGAGAGTAAATGAGGTTGGGAAACACCAGGAGAGGAAAGAACAAATGAGAATTAATTGAAGGATAAAGTCTTAAGGAGGGAGGTAATGCAGTTATGTGCAACAGCGGTGATATTTCTACTCTAATCTCATTTTGAACTGAGCCTTGAAGAAAAAGAGGAGATAAAGGGCTGAAGAAATAGAGGAGATAAAGGATTGCTGATACAGAAAAAATAATCCTAGTTTTCTAGTGAAGCACAACAGGTTGCTTCTTCTAAAGCATTAAGCTGAGCTCTCACTTCCCAGCTAGAAATGTCTAGAATTTCTACCATTTCAAAGAGCTTAGAAGACACTCATTTTGCCAAAGACTTACCTGTTTGCTTGGAAATACTGGTTCAAACCATTTACTGCTAAACAAAAAAAAACCCAACAAAGTAACATTTGTAATGTTTTCTAAATTATTGAAACATCTTGTTTCTAAAAAGCATACATTTCAAACCAAAATCTCCTGATACAGGGCTTAGAGTGCCTTTATCACACTAAACTTCAGAGATGGGTTTTGAATGTGTAAAATGGTGATGTCAAAATGAAGCATCTTACCACTAAATTTTTATAATATGGACTAAAGCTATTTCTTTAGACAACTTGGTTTTGTCCTGACAAATCACACAAAACATTTTCCCAACCTGCTCTTTCCCTTTGCGTTAATTTGTGCAAGAAGAGCAACACTGTGTGTTATTTGACGTGGTGAGATGCTGGATTAAGACATGTTTGCTTCCACGGACAGCATTTAAAACATTTATCCTGTCCCACAGGCTGCAATATCTCCTTAGATTTTCTCACTAAAAATAAAGAAAAGATAGCCTGAGGTGTAGTTATTGTGGTGAATGCAAAAGCACAAGCTTAAGTAGTTTAACTTTAAACTGAGAAGGCAGGGTTAGTCGTTAAATAATTAAGTTTGTGAATAAAATCCTGGTAACATTACCACTAATTTCAGCAGCATTTGGATATCACCCCAGATACTTCTGCAGGGCACATATTTATTTGTAAAATAAAATAAAAGACAAAGGAAAAAGGACATGAAACAGTCAAATACTTGGCACAGCAAGGATCAAGCAGATACTCTTAGACTCTAACCTACAGCTTCTCCAGGGCTAGATTTGATCCACAAGTCATGGAACGTGAGTTATGGAACATTAGGGACATGGTTTTGTGATGGGCTTGACAGTGTGAGGTTAGTGGTTGGACCTGATGATCTTAATCATAAAAACATAGAATGGTAGGGGTTGGAAGGGACCTTTAGAGATCATCTAGTCCAACCCCACTGCAAAAGCAGGTTCACCCAGATCAGGTTGCAAAGTCTTTTTCATCTTAAAAAGTCTTTTCCAATCAAAATGATTGCTTATGTGATTCTATGAAAACCTGGGGGCCTTAGGAAAGTGGCAGTGGGTCTGGTAGGCTACAGGATCAGGCCCACCACACAGGTCTCTCCATGTTTCTCATGGACAAGCCTGAAACTTTTAGGTTTATGTGAGATTAAAACCCACCAGTGTTGTTTTATGCAGCTCTACCCACACAAAAAAAAAAGCAGCAAATTGTTGTTTAAGGAGGAATTGATCTCAGTTAATTCAAGGCATCTTTGGTATAGGAACAGACCAACCTAGGGCTGATGTTACCATCTCGTCTGTTTGAATGGATTGCCAGTAAATTAGGAGAACAAGAAAATACATACTCAAAACTTTCTGAGGCTTTCCAAGCTCCTCTGGCATCCTGGGCTGACTGGTCATGACGTGGCTAGCCACAAGACTGGGGGAACTGCCACACCTTGAGAGTGATATCTGCCTCTGCGGCTCACCTGCAGTCATGTATTTGCTTCTTTTAGTGTTTCTTAAGTTAATTTTCTTTACAGATTCGTTCACAGGACTCATAAATATAATGACTGACATCATTTGGCGTTACACTGGAGATTTCATGGCTCCTGATATTGTTTGCAGAGTCGTTCGCTACTTCCAGGTATAGAAACCTCATTCTCCCTTATATACCCACATCAAGAAACCCTCACCAAAAAATGCTCAATAGATACATTTCTGGCACCAGAACTGTTAAATGCTTCAAGTGTTGACTTAAAGATGAAATGTTTTTAATTATAGAATTAAATCTTTTAACTTTTGTGGAAAAGATAAAGAAAAAATTATGTGGATTAAAATACAAGGGTTTCTTTTTCTCTTTTCTGTTAAAAGTTTTCACATATTCCTAGTTCAGTATTCTTGCTGACATTATTTTCTGCAGTAAATGTGTCTCAACTGCTGTCTCATATACCTTCTGCTCCAGGTGGTCCTTCTATACGCCTCGACTTACGTCCTTGTGTCACTAAGCATAGACCGGTATCATGCCATAGTTTACCCAATGAAGTTCTTGCAAGGAGGTAGGAGAATTTCTGCACCTTACTATTGCTATGGATGTTATTGGATAGTTTATTTCATTTCAAAATTCTTAAACTTCTTGGCATGAATTATTCATTCGTGCTGTAGCAACATTTGGACTCTGTTACAGTTTTCTAAATGGCAAAAGAGCTGTGGTTTCAAGATTTATTAAACTGCACATAGCCCTCAGCAGTTTTTATACGAATTGTGTTAGCAAAGAAGCAAAATGACATTTTTAAAAGTATAGAGGTTTTCATTATCTTCCAGCATTTTGAGAAGGTTATTATGGGCAAAAGCTACCCTTGTACAACTATATTGACTCTAGGACCTGCAACAGCTATATTATCTGTTTATTTAGATTAAAAAATAGCTTGAATATGGATGTAATACTGAGAAATCTCAGTACTAAAGAAGTTTAATAAGAGAACTTCAAAAGTTATAACATATAAGTTTGGATATCTACTGTTTCCTACCATTTCTTCTATTTGTTATTTTTACAACACTAAAATATATCCTGGCTGCTTAGCAGTACAATTTAGAGAACACAGTTTCTTTCCTACAGAGCCAAAGTGAGACGTTAAGTATGTTGCACTGAATGAATAAACAGAAATAGCAGGTGGGGAGGGAGTGGAATAGTTACAAGGAGCATGGGCTCTGGAAGATGTGCTTTAATCAAATGCAAATACCATTCTTGTTTTGGAGTAATGATGGCTTTTATCTACCTGCTCTGTTCAGGGCATTGGATTAGTGCCTTAAAAACCTGTGAACCAACCACAGCCCAGGCAGTGGTACAGCCTTGGTGGATGTTAAGGTCTGAAAACTTTGAATACTTGTGTGAAGTGTAGCTTCATACTTCCCAGTGTGCAAACCAACATTTTCAGAATGAGGAGATGGATACCAAGGTTTTCTCATCAGGCTTTGGTGTGCTCTGCAGCTCCTGCTGATGTTGTGCAAGGGCTCTTAAACCTGCTGGCTGAGTGGGGCGAGCTGTGAGACAGATCCTGCTGACATTTCTTCCTCATACATGGTGTAGGAAAAGCTGCATCTACTAAATTACCACCACAGCTTAGTAAAGAATTTAGTAGCTAATCTTTACAAACCACTTTGAAATTAAAAAAAATCCCACAAAACTGCCTCAAATCTTCATAAAAACCTTTTTTAAACCCATTTTCATTTTATATACCTATACCATAAAGTTTCTTCTTTTGTTTTTAAGATGGAGAAGAGCAGTGCTGTGGTTTAACCCCAGCCAGCAGCACAACAATGCAGCCTCTGGCTCACACCATCACTCTCACTCAGTGAAATGGAGAGGAGTATTGGGAAAAAAAAGCAAAACTTGTGGGTTGAGATAAGAAGAGTTTAGTAACTAAAAGGAAATAAAATATAACAATAGAACATATAAACATAATTACTACAAAAATGAATATAACAATTAAAAGGAGAAAAGAAAAATCATTCAAATGATGCATGATGCAGTTACTCACCACCACTGACTGGGCATGATGTCCTATGGTATGGAATAACCCTGTTAGTAGTTGGAGTCAACTGTCCTGGCCATACTCCCTCCCAGCTTCTGGTGCCCCAACAGCCTTCTCCCTGGCAGGGCAGGGTGAGGGGCAGAAAAAAACCTTGACACTGTGTGAGCACTGCTCAGCAATAACAAAAACCTTTCCTGTTGATATTCACACTGTTCTCAACACAAATTCAAAACACAGCCCTGTACCAGCTACTTGGAAGCAAATAAACTCTATCCCAGCTGAAACCAGGACAAGCAGCCTTAAGGCAGCAGAGCCATCAGCTGGGTGCAACTCTGGAAGGGAAAAAAGCTGCAGGCAGTGATAGCACTGACAAACCACAGCTGCCTCTGGCAAGAGTTGACTACACACTAATAGGCAAGCAAAGACCATGTTCAAAGAGAAAAATGAGGCAGCTGTAAATTCAAAAGAAAGATTCAGAGAGTTATACTCACAATAGCAGCTTCCTGGAACAAATGTAAATATTTACCTTTTGCACCCAGCTATTTCTAGCAGTGGTGTCAAGGAGGAGGCAGGGTGGGGAGGCCTTTTGAAATGCCCTCTTAGCTATTCTGCAGGTGGAGAGCAAAAGAGATTTACAAAACTTTTATCCTTGGTGATGACACAGAGAAACTTTAAAAACAGTTCTGAAACAATTTTTGACAAACTTCTTTCCAAAATGAAACACTCATCCCCTCAAATCCTTCAATCAAGAACTGAAAGTATTGTTTCTCCTTACCAGTTTTAATTATTATGTCTCCATGTAGCCTTGAAATATCATTTTGAAAAAAAAAATCATTTTGCTTTGAAAATGTCAAACAATTTTAGTTTTTGTTAAAATGAGCTTTAGCTACCAGCCTCAAGCCATGTTAAAAAGCATTTGCAAGGATCTATACTTTGCATGGCTTCTAAGAAAACAAACTTCAACAGCTAAAACATTTCATACTCACTTTGTGAATACATAAATGGCCACAGAAGGTGCAGAACGTGGAAGAATTAAACATTCAGATCCTAACATGTTTGCTGTATTCAATAACCAAAAGAGTCACAAAAAAACCATCATAAAGATCAAAAATAAACTGAGAAGGCAGCTAATGAATATTTCACCATGCTGAAAAAGGTATATGCAAGCATATATATAGAACAGATACGTATATACATATATACAAACTAAGCAACAGGCAATAACAGAACTGCTTAAGGAAAAGACAAAACCTAATTAGGTGTAAACTGTCCCTTGCATGGCTTTGGGATGTCCAAAAATCCATCAGATCTAGGATATTCTGGCACACCTTGTGTTCTCTGGATTTAAAAGGTAATTTTAAAATGGCACTCACAGTTTAGAAAGATTGCAAAGCAAAACTCCTCTCAGGAGGTGCCCTCCCTCCACATGTTCCTGGGAGCAGACAGATGTGCACAAAACTGCTGTGCACGGGTGGCAGAAGGTCAGCAAAGGGGACAGTGACATGAAAACATCCTTTACGAGAGTCAATGCCACAGCTCATGATTGAGATTCTTGTTCCAGCCCTGAGTGTTAGTCTTGACCACCTCAGTGGTTTCTACATGTAAAGATTAATCACATTACTCTATATTTAAAGAGTAATCTTGTTTTTAAAGGAAAATAGTGAGACTGGCTGAATAGAATACCATCCTTCCAAAGCTGTAATTTATAATTCATATAATTCTAGGTTGATGATATGCTGGCATTTAGAGTGTAGTAGAGCATTTATACAAAAAAACAACCCACAAAACCAAACCCAACATTAAAAAACCCTGCTTGTGAAGCAGCCAACTAACTTTAGTCTGACAAAACAAGAATCTGCTTACCTAGATGCTAACATTGCCCTGTATACGAGGAAGGCCATATTTTACCAAACACAAGGGACATTAAAAAACAAGAATAAATAAAGATTACAGTTAATGCTTTATAAACACAATGATGTAATACCACTCTCACCCAACCCAAATTGCTCACTTGTCTTCAGATTAAGGACATCACTATACAGTGCAAAAAAATTAAGTATATTCTCTAAGTATCATCTTTTCCCCTTAGAAAACAGACAAGTGGACCTTACTGCGGCTCTTATGTATGTAGTTTCAGGAGCTAATTCACAATTAAGAAATGCCTTCTTGTCATGAAATATTTTGTGAATATTTGTTTTGCTAAGTTTATTCTGTTATGCTTTGGGAAACTTTACAGTTCTCCTTTGCCTGTGCAATATTTATAGACTTAATCTAACCTTCTTACTTTCATAGATGCCATCAGTTCCCTTAAACCTTAGATTAGCAAAACCATATTTTGCTGAACGTGGGTAGCATTTAAAAATGAGCAGGAGAAGCGACTATTTGCAACTGATGTTTTATAAAGCACAAAATTACTTTCTGAATGTTTCTCCCACACGCTTCCATATTGCACTTTGAGCTTCAAGGAGGAAAGACATTCTTCTTGAGATGCATAATATAGAGTGATTTTCTATTTCCCAACCTCAGGTATTTTGTAGGACAATGTGGTATTTCAACACCAAAGCTTTCCAGATCAAAAATCTATCCCCAACTATTCCTCTTGCAATCTGACTCAGGAGGAATAACTGCTGTGAGAATCACTGGCACTCCACAGACTAATCCTTTTCCCCCCACACTTTTAGACTAGAGTTACCTGGACTTTACTCTGAAGATGCAGATTTATGAACACAGAAGTCTTGAGGCTATTTGCTCCAATCCATTGATTTTTACAAAATCTCATGAGTGCTGCCAGGTATCATCTGCTTTCCCACCAATCTTCCCCACTTGTCAGTGGAGGAGGCCAGAAATCATGTGGAAGTAGTAGCCCAAACCTGTCAAGTGTTTGAGATCCTTCAACTCTGTTTTTTCAGCATGAGGTCCATCGGGATCTCCTAGTTGATGTCTAGTACGGCAGATGAAGCAGGGCTGAGCACTTAAGTACCATCATTTTTCCCGTCTCTCAGTTAGCAGTCTACCCTTGAGTATATCAGCTGGGTTTGGTTCCCTCTATAATGCAGAGAACTCTAGGAGTTGCCTGAGGTCTCCAGGACCACATTTCTTTGGGGCAGTACAGTTGCAGCTGGAGTTAAAGAGAACTGGTCATGCTGGTTTGTTCTAATCCTGAACTGAGGCACTTTCCCCTTTCCTGATAGGAAATGTTTTGAAAGATTTGTCACTTTAAGGTGTATCAAAATGTTTCATTTCCATTCCAAGGAAGGCATTTCTCATGCTAGTACATCAAGTATGCTCAAATCTAGTCTATGTTTTAAGCAACCCTTACCAGTCTCAGCTTTCCTCTGTTATCTGTAGCAAAACGGCTTCTTCTTTTGTCCTACTGATTGCTGCTTTCCTGTGCCTGGAACAGCCTGCAATAGGGCAGGCCTGCAGTCCTTTGCATTCATTCAGGATGTTGTCTTCCTGGAAGACAGAAACCATCTCAAGTTTCTGATTCACTGAGACTCTGACCTTCACCTTCCTCATAGTGTTTCAGATTCAAGTGCCCTTAGCATCTTTAAATAAAACATGGAAAACACAAGCCTTTTTGTCATGAGAAGGAGCTGAAATCCCTTTTCTGCTTTGCAGTCTTTTCAGCACCAGCCAGCTGCAGCCCAAAATTCCCTCTACTCCTCCTCTCTGCCTTTCTATTCGTACTGATACAAAGAGCCAGTCAAGCCAGCACCTCCATTAACACCATCTATTTGACTTTGTTACACAGAAAGACAGGCGAAAGTTCTCATTGGAGTGGCCTGGAGCCTCTCTTTCCTGTTTTCCATACCGACTCTGATTATTTTTGGGAAACGGCAGCTCTCCAATGGGGAAGTGCAGTGCTGGGCTCTCTGGCCTGATGACTCCTACTGGATACCCTACATGACAGTGGTGGCTTTCTTGGTCTACTTCATTCCTCTGATCATCATCAGGTAAGGCTGCACAGCAGTGAGCAAGCGCGTGGTGAAAGCTGTCAAGTGTGCATTCAGCTTAATGCTTTAATTTCTACTCATTCATTATGATTTCACTTCCACACCTGCCTCAGTTTTTATCACATAATGTACGGGTCGCTGTACTTGCCCTGGGTGTTCTCCATGCGGTATTAATAGCCAGAAATCTTTCCTCTGAAAAAGAAAGGACTGAATCTCTAAGTGTGTCCACTTATCTGCACAGCTTCAGGCTTTAAAAACCCAGGATAAATGTCTAGCTATTATGACAAAACATAGTTTTAATAAAAGAACAGGAAACCACACTTAATGCTAATTAAACTAAAATTAACTTAAAGTGTTCTCAAGCTTTACAGACAAGTGCGTTTCTTCACCAGGATTGGAAAGAAATCTCCAAGCATTTGAAGATACCAACCACTCCTAAAATGCGAGGCAATAAAATTCTTCCCATGTTGTAATGGGAAAGCACAGCTGCAGATATTTGAGACTGATTTGCCCAAACTCACAAAGATGATCTGCAGGAGAATCTATTTTAAACTGAGGTCAACCAATATCCCAGATTGTGCTGAGTGATTAGTGAATTTTCTTGCCTCCCTTTGGGGCACTGCCACTAGCTGCTGTTAAGCACAAATTATCAAGACTTGAGAAGCTACCAATGCAAAGGAGCAGTAAAAAACTGATGTGGGAGTGAGGCTTCTTAACTGCCTTGAAAGGCTGCCAGTGGCAGTAACTTCTTCTCTGAGTCCTTTCCTTTCTTGTCCTTTTATTCTTTTTTAGTAGCAAGGTTACAATAGGACGTCTTGGTGTCCCTCTCTTCTTAGAGGCAAAGAAGACTTGCTGAGACTCCTTTTTTCCCCCATAATTTGTTGACATACTGTTTGGACTATGAGATATAAGCTATGTTTGCATGTTCTTTGGACATCTCTCTTGGTCCATCTGCTTTTCCAGCAGGTGATGAGCCATAAATCCTCATTAACATCCCGTTCATTAGTACCCCAGGTGAGAGCAGGAGCTGATATTTTCTAGATGATGACAGAACTGGCCACATAAGCTTAATAGTAAAGACCATGATGTCGTTTATTTCCTTTCCATTTAAGCTGTACCTGGAAGTTTCTATTATGGAGATACAGTTCTGCAGCTTCTAATGGAAACAAATTTATCTCTGATAGAATCAAAACCATGTGGTGCCTGAACTCATGTAGCTGACTATTTGATACAGGGTCAACATTGGCCAATGTTGCTCCCCAGAGAGAAGGGACTATTTTTATACCTTACTTGTAACACACCACTTTGCTAAACCTTCTGTTTTTATGCCAGGTTGCACAGATATAACAAACAAGACCTTGAAAATGTCTTCTTAAAGAAAGGACATAGTAGCAATAGAGAAAATAACTACACCCAGATTGTCCAATTGTTCTTCCTTCCCAGACAGGATCCTTTTCTCTATGTATGTTTTCCTGTCTCTTAAAACCAGCCTAGTTTTAAATCAACCCAAAAATGTTCTTAGGAATATGTAAATAAAAATGTGGGTGGATCTGCAGCCCAGTACAAGAAGCAAAAAGAATGAACACACACACACACACACACACAGAAGAGATAAAAAGTAATTTAACTGTGAAAGGAATGCCACTAGACAACTTTGTGGCTGGCTGTTCATACACTAGGAGTTTTGTTATGAATTTTCTTGAGTAGCTAGCAATCAGGAAATTCTAGCCAGCACCTTTGTAGGAAAAAAGTCCCATAGCCTACCCAGTTATCAATCATTCCACAGGTGTATGAAACATCTCTTTCACACTCACACTTGCAGATTCACACTTTTTCTGGCACTGTTCATCCAAGTGCATACAAAGGATAAAATTACAGATTAGTCACTCCCAGCTACATGGCATACATACTCCTTGGTCAAGAAGAATGCAAGCTACACAGCAACAAATTTTTCAGAGCTGCTTGACGTTATGCCCCCTCCTCCCTGCCAAAGGAAGATATTCAGATCAGCTCCATGATTTGCTTTACACTACGGAAATCCCCAGAAGCAAGAAGGCGATGAAGACACAAGGGGAAAGGGAAAGGCAATGTAACTGGCATTTCATGAGATTGCTCTGACAGCTGGGATGTGAATAAAGCATCCTAAAATTTTGTGGCTTTAACCTTAAGTGACTTTCACACGAGAAGTTTGTGGTAGGACAGGAGCTTAAACACTGGCCTTTAAGCCACAGGGCAGAGCAATGCCCGTCACCTGCCCTAACACGATCATGGTTTCTGTGCACACTAACACAAATGCTCCCACGACCTTGCCAGCAGAAGTCACATATTTGACAGGTCCTAAGTGGTACTCAACACTGGAAGGAAAGAATTGGGGTGGCACAGTGAAGGATTTTTTTCTTTTTATGCCTATTTATTTCCAGTTGTCAGTGATGCTATTTTCTACAGAATAGAGAGGATTGTCTAAAACCACATAAAAAGAGGATTATCATCAGGGCAAGGTCAGCAGAGACATTATGAACAAATCCCACACAGCTTGGAAAGAACTGGCTGGGTTTTTTTAGAACACATTTTTTTCAAGTTTCAAGCATACAACTGAAGGTTGCAACTTCCCAGCTGATGCATCTGTAAAGCGTCTGTCAACACAGCCTCGAGGTGTGACATCTATTTCTGTAAAATTTCTTGGCATTTCAGGAGTTTCAAGCTAATCCACCTGATGTAGCTGTGGCATATAAATACTCTGATAAGCAGTTTACAGCTAAAGAGTGGCAGGAACGGCTGTTAATGTGTTCAGAGATTCAAATTCTCTGCAAAAGTTGTGTCCCACCGACCACTTCCAGATGCACAGCACACTTGATGACAAACAAGTTGGTGTTTCACAAGGGTAAGAGAGCTCATGTAGTTTTGTGTTACTCTGTCAAAAGATTAAGTGAAAGGTGTTATTTAGTAAATAAAGAGTTTTGTAATAGGTTTGGGGGTTTTTTTAATGGTCTTTAGCTGAAGATCTTATTTTTAAAATGCCACAACTTAACAATGGACAGACATTCCATAAATATATGGCTGAAAAGGCAAAGATCAGTATCTCCGAAGGCAGGAATACGAACAAACCAGAAGCCAAGACACAGCCACGCTTACTGAGGGAGTGAGGCAAGGTGCAAACAGAAAATGAATAAGACCTTTTCTGCAATGATTCATTTTGTTTGTGCAGCTACTTCATTTTCCCTGCTGAAGCCCTCTGATTTAGCTGCATGGCAGGTGCCTGATGTAATGTGGGACACTGGCTGCCGGAGTTAATTCTTAATTAGTTCTGCCGCCTGAATTCACTGAAAACCTAACCTCTGGAGCAATGCAGTTTACTGATGACAGCAGTTTTTCTGGCACAGTTCATCCAAAGTGCATACAAAGGATAAAATTTTACTTTTCGGGTGCAGGACTTAATTCCACACTGGATATGCTGCTTTGGCTGAGCAGTTTTCACTTGCTACAGTCCAGGTACCATCATCTTTTAAGCTTCTCTCATCCATCCCTCAGGTGTCTCAGCAGAGCTGATTTCACATGTTCCTGACACAGCCTTCAACTAACTCACGGGAGTTGTGTTATTCATAACTCTGCAGCCTATGGAATGAATTATTTAGCTGATAACCTTGTGCTCAGCCTGGAAAAACCCTTCCAACTGATGAGCTAACCCCCCTGACGTGATGTGAGCAAACCCTATAGATTCCCAGCCAAAACACGAACTAGAAGGAAACAAGAATGTCTCCTTTTTTTCTTTTCTTTTTTTAATATATAACAAAAAAAAAGCAAATTGATGAACAAAACTGCAACAGCCCTGAAAGGTTAAAATACCTGGGAGGTCTGTTCTCACCACTTCTTCCCAACTAGAGAATTGGCAATCAGTTATCAAGCAGCTTGTGGTTTTGTGGCAAGTTTTTTATCTAATTATAATACAAATGAACAAGACCCAAACAGCGAAAAGAGAATGAAAAGCTGTGATTAGATTTTTAACTCAAGTGCATGGTTATCTTCAAGAGCTGAAAAAAGAGGAGAATATTTGCTCTTCTCATGTAAAAGCTGCCGTCCTCCCCACTGTCTCAGTATCAGTCAGAGAGAGCCACCAATCCTGCATCAGGTTCTCTTTGCAGGGCTTAAAAATTTGGCTTGTTCTTCTCTCTTATTTAGACTAATATATGACTTTTTCTGCAGCTGGTATTGCCAACACAACAACAACCCCAAAAAATCCTAAAAGTCCAAATCCTAAAAATCCAAATTAGGCAAGCTGCAGAATTATTCTGTCCTATTCTAGGACAAGTATCATCAGCTATAGCCAGAGCCACTTCTCATATGCCAAGAAAGCTCAAACGGTGTCATAGTTTAATCCCTCTCAGGCATTCCTGATAAGAAGTTAAATATGGGTCAAATCAAGATTACAGGCTGATGTCCTGAAAGTATTTGCACCTGGGCCCCTCAGATCCTGTGATGGGGAGACAGGAGAGCTACTGGCTTTCCATTCTGTATCTCTACTCTGTGCCAAACCACAATTACATTCTGGCACTCGAGTATCCAGAAATTCAGTGTCATTTTTACTGTTATTCATGATTGCCAAATACATTTTTTATATTTTAACCTGAAGAATGTAATACATGGGCACTTTTCTAACATAATTCCAAATCCAGGTTAAAAAAAAATTGCAAAAGTCCCTCTTGAAGCACAGAGAAAAAAACACCCATCTGCTGTTTAAAATCAAAACTCCAAAGAGAACATTTGCTTTGGAGCAGTAGAAAAATAATTAGAAGAGAAAAAAACAACATCAGCTAAAAGGAAAAATGAGGAACTAAACCCAAGGCATTGCAATGAAATAAAAAAATGCATTAAATAAAAGGTATTTGTCTGTGTTAAATCAAGTACAGGAAATGAAAATACCACTAATAAAAATACCAAAGGTCATTTTTTGAGCTTGATTCAGCAAACATGATAATTTTTGTCTGTAATTTCCATTTCTAAATTAAAAAAATAAGCCTAGATCTCCCACATATGTTGTAATATTCATTTACCCATTACACATGCCTCCAATGGGTTGGTCAGATGAAGTTACACTCGCCTTTTGTCTTTGGATAAATAGTGATGGAAATTAGCTACCACAAAACACAACGCAGCTGCATCACTTTGCACAAATAAAGGACAAGGCACAATAGGCAGTACTGGGTGATAAATCCAAGCAATTAGCAGGGAGAATATATATACTTTTTGCCATGGTGAAGGCTCATTTTATCGACATATGCTGAAGATGAGTGAGATGCTATTGTAATGCAATCATTTCTTTTTGCAAAATAGTCTGTGTTTAAAGAGTGGGCAGATCAATAACTCTTAAGATTGTTAATATCAATACATAGCTTTACCAGAAAACATTTTCTTTTCCAAAACAAAAGCAACCTATGAATTAAAAATAAAGATTGAGTAGAACTATCCAAGGCAGCATTTGTATGACTAACCGTAAGTTAGTTTTTTATATGGACAAAGAATACTGTAATTACCAGTGGAAGCATATTAAACAACAGCATTAACTAATAACATGCTACAATGAACATGCATCTCAGTCCTCAGTCCTTTGGATCAAGCTAAATTGGTTTTGGAGATGCAATGAATTTCATTTGCTGAGATAGATCCGTAGTTTAAACTATATTCTTATATTTTCCTGTCACCTCTCCATACATATATTTTACCAGGGCTGGAAAAATCACTGCATTTTCAGATCAGCAGCACTTCCTTTCTATCCAGTGGCCTTTCAAAGCCTGAGAATATGCTTCTTAAAAGGTCTTGGATTATTTTTCCATCCAGGTTTGGCTACTCCGCCTGAGCTCTTTCTTCTCTTTCAGTAGTTCACCTGCGAACAATGGGCCAGAACAACTCACATAGTATTTTAATGTCGTTGTGCACATTCAAATAACTACAGCACATGTTTATACAGCTCCCAAAAATCCTCAGTGTGGACTAGAACACCGGTTCACTATGCACTTCCAGAGACAAACAAACTCAAGAGCATCTGAACCCAGTGAACTGTACATCACCACTCCCAGTACTTTAAGTGGAGACAAGAGCAAACAGCATGCAGCCGTGTTACATGTGTTGGAAAATGAGCTTTGTAGCAATGTGTGCTTCTACATCTTGACAGTGAAGGCTGAGCAATTTGATGCCAAGAGGAAGGAAACAGATATTATGATATGGTCAGAATAGTGCAGACCAGTGCTGAATGCCCTGCTGTCTGAATACCAGTTGTCATCTGTCTCCTGCTACTGTTTGCTCATTTTCTGCTTCATTTTCCATCAAATGGGAATTTCTTTCCATCCTTTGAGACGTTACCAACAGCCACAGCCTCCTCCAGCCACATTTTACAGAAAGAAAGAAATACCAGACACTAATAAGACCTGGAGTCCCAGAGAGATCAAAAAATTAAGGCACAATTGTGGCTGGTGAAACAGTCAGTGGGAAGTGTACCTAGCATGATGAGTAACACCTTTCCTGACACCCACCCTGAGCAGCTTTACAATACCTCTGGTTCCTCCTGATAAGGAAGGCTCCAATGTATTCAACTGTAGAGAAAAGAAAGGCATAGAAGAAAACAGAGGCAAAACAGAGGCAGAAAGATCAGTACAAAACTATTATGTTGGCAGCACTTCAGAAACCGCTGGATTAAACCGGGAATTAAACTTTCTCCTGGACTTCTGAAAAAGAAGGGTTCAAATGAAACGGTGTGTAATCTCAAATGGAAAATGCCAAGTGTATGCTGGGGCCTGATGTCACATCCCACAACTGGTGCATGAGGAAGACAATTGCCATAACTGCATCTGGTGAAACTGCTCCTATGAGACTGCAGCCAAGGCAGCAGTGGTTTGGAGGTCAGGTAATGCATGTGAGCAGCCTGACTTCACAATTCAATACTTGTGGCACCTGCCTAGAAGTAGGGAGTCTGAGTATTTTGACTACAGACAGATTTCTTTGTCTCGATGCTTAGGCAATGTTGAATGTGTCCTACTGGACACATGCAGGTCTGCATCACAAGTGATATTGTTTCAACTTCAAATAGGAAGGTCAGGCCTGAGATAGTAGGCTAGGGAGAAAATAGAAAGAGGACTTTAGGAGCTGTAAAATTTCTTACAATTATCATTATGACACATTCTTATTCATTGGAACAATCAAAGGAGAAATGATATGTGAATTTTCCACTATTGTCAGTACAAAGTACAAAGGAACTCTCAAGTGTATCAGCTGACAAATAAACAGGTTCTTGCAAAGCCAAGAGATAAAAAGAAAATGTTCAAGTCAGCTGGGAGCCATGCTGGACCTTTGAAGGGATTAAGGAGGCCAAGCTGGAGTCCACAACAGATGCATGCAAAACCCTCACTGGGCAAGTATGCTACACCTCTGCTGCACAGCCCTGATGTCATGTTGAATGTCTAGCTCTCACCTATTGAGTCTGGAAAACAGATGGCTGAAACTTCCATCTTTCTAAAACTTGAATATTTTAGAAAGAAAATCTCCAAGGCACACAAACACTACATTTGTAAACAAGTCTAAAAACTGAGGGTGCTGTAGGAAAGGCTTACATATCAGTCTGAAAGCTCTAATAAGTATAACATGTCTCTTGGTAATAAAAATAAGCCATGTGGTAGTAAGACACATTTTTGTCTCTATAAAACACCCTGAAATAATCTCCCTAGTTGCACCTTTTTCACAGTCACCACTAAGGATTATGGCAATTAATGGTCAGGGTGCCCTAGGCCTTCTGTTATGATGCTTGGTTTTTACATCAGGGAAACGCAGCAACCCGAGTGCATTAGCTGAAATATTTAATTGTTTTCTTTTCTTCCTTAGCAGACTAAAAAGAAAAACACCAGTCAAAAGTATGCTGTTGCTTAGCGATTTTAGCTCTATGTTATGCACACTTGTAGGAAAAAAGACAGACAGAGCAAGACCTCACATTGTTTTTATGTAAACTGCTGAAACAAAGGTAGCATCTCATCTAGGATGTGGGTTGAAAGAGCTCTTCAGCTTGAAGGAATTCTTTTTACCTATTCTATATTAAATAAATAGAATTCTGGATTTATTATCGCCTAAGGAAAGTCATAACTACCTGAGGTTGTCGTGGACAGGGGCATTTCTCAGCTTTCTCATTAAAAGCATATGTATATCCCCCTCTAAACAAGCAAATTGTGGCAGATCTGGTTTTGAATCATCTCTTCCCATCTACCTAATATCCTTCTCAGTTTCAGTACCAGGACTTTGAGACCTCAAAGTGAGCATCATGGTACTTAACTGATTTCTCATGGATTTTGCCCCTGTTGATGTCCCCAGGGTACCATTGTTGTCATTATTATTAATCCTATGAAGTCCCGTGGTCTCTGCGAGCTCATTACACATAGATAAGTATATTCATAGAGCATAAATGACTGAGATGTCAGTTAAATTTACCATGCCTCTTAATATCAATGACTCTTTCCCTTCTGTAGCATCATATACTCAATTGTGATTCGAACCATCTGGATGAAAAGCAAAGCTCAGGCTGTCATCATATCCAGCTGCCCTGGTGAGTCTCAGCACACACGTGTCTCCAGCCTCATGATTTGAATCTGTCCAGTTCCCCCAAATCCAGGAATGCCTGGACATGCAGTGTCACATTGGGTTCCCATCATTGCAGAGGGAATGGGGTTTCTGCAATTGTTCATTCATAACTGTTTTCTACATTTTTTACCTCATTTCCTTTGACACTAAGTCCCCTTTAAAGAAATGATAGAACACATTTGTGAGAAAAGAATTAAAAGGGAAAATAATCTTTGCTCTAGAACTTAGAATCTCTGGTCCTAGAACTTTGCTCTTTTCCAGAGTGTGTTTTTCCTAGCAGATACTTAGGCAAATCTTTTTCTGTGCTTTCACACAACTTTGCAAGTCTGGATTGTGGTCAAGATCAGAAATTCCTGTCTACAGAAAGCCATGAAATGAGCTGAGTTTTCCACTTCAAGACCACAAACATTTTTTGACTGTTCTGATAGATTTTGGCAAAGAATCTGAGCACAGATCATTTCAAGATCCTCACCTGTCAGCTGCCTTTCCTATTAGTTATGAAGAAAAATATGTTCATTTATACTAATGAGTTTTAGTACACAACTGTGGGAGCACACAACCATTTAGTCAGCCCAGTGGTGAGTGGAAACACATCACACTATGGGAACCAGGTTGCTGGTTCTTGCCTGAAGTAGGATCATGGATCATGTCATACAGGAGGAAATGTCCTAATGTGATGTTGCACATATTCAGACATCGTTATGTCATAACCTGACATCTGTCAACTGTAATTTAAGACTTACTTCTCCTTTGAAAAGATTGAGGCTGACTATTCCTAATGGTTGTGCCTTCATGACACAATCAACATTAATCAGTCTTGAAAAAATAAAAGTAATTCTCCTCATCCAAGAGGCATATTCTGCTCTGTAAGTCAACAAGTGATTTCCAATAATACTAAGTATGGACAAATTTCAAGCTTCTAGATGGAATATTACATTGATATCACACTCATTTTTGTTTTACTTACATTTCTTTTCCTTATAAATTACACAGCATTGGCAGGCTGTTTTTATAAGAGGTGCAAAAACTCATATACACATAGTTATTTCCAGTTACATTAATCAAAATTCCAGTCCTAAGTTTGAACTAAGAGAGTTTAAAGATGTTTTGATAACAACTGACCTTCTTATGTATTCACTATGACAAACCTAATTATTCTGACCCAGCACCATGAACAGCAAATTGACATTAATAATGAAATCAGGCATATTATTGCAATCGTGCTGGTACTGTTATTCAAATACAGAACTTGATTCTCAGAGACATTAGTGTGACTTCAGAGGAAATGAGATCAACCAGCCTTGGTGTGAGACTGAAGAGGATTTGCTTTTCTATTCAAGCCACAGTTCATGTCTGAAAAGTTAGCCTAACAGTATTTCGTGCCTCATTATTGAGTCAACACGAGGAGTAAAATGCATAACTGATTATCCAAAACATCAAAAAGTGTAAGAGGTTAAGGGAATGAAGTATGTAGCTTTTAAAATCCTTCTGACTGAAATGCAGTTAAAAGTGAACAGGTCATCTGTTTTGCCAGGTAATTTCTTCTATGTTCCTAAGTATAGCTGCCAGTTCCTTTCAGAAAATGTCTCCTATGACACCACTCTGGCTGTTTTTTTGTAGCTCTGGTGGTGCATAGTTTTATTAGGCTGATACAGTTGGTCATATAAGCAGTGTTTTTTCTCATAAAATGTCAAGGATCAGGAATACCTAGCTGCCTCAATGCTTCAAGTTGATCTCTTCTGCTTACATTTCTTCTTTAGATTTTAGGTGGTTCAGCTGCTGAGTGTCAAACTGGAGCAGGTTTGCAAGGGTCTGAAATTCAGGAACTGCTGAGCCCCTGGCTGATGCCAGGCTGCCCTGCCTGAGGAGGTACCTGCTGACACATCTGTGCACCCGTCCCCCTCTTTTACTAACTGAACAGTTCTTTCCCCAGGTGGCAAAACCTCTGCTGGCTACACCAGTCGTGGGTTCATATCCAGGGCGAAAGTGAAAGCAATCAAGTACAGCATCGTAATTATCCTTGGTAAGTGCCAAGCTCCATCGCTGGTAGCTAGGGAGGGTGCTGACCTTAGGAAGCTGGTCTTCCTCAATTCCCTGTATCATCAGAGGACAAAATGCAGTAGATGGCTCAGAAAAGGGGCTTTACTTAGACCTCCTGACCTGCCTTCTGACCTTGTCCTTGCCTTCTCCTCTGGCTGACAGTCTCCTATTTTAAGCATTTGACATAAGCCTCAAATGAAATGCTATGTGCAGCCCCTCATGTGTCAAGTAAGGGAAAGACGTTGCCTAAAATGAACAAAGGAAAGGGTGACCAGCTTCCCACTCAGGCTGCCAAAAGACTTGGCAACTGAGTTGTCTTTGAGTGTATAGACTATGCATGGCATGTTAGCTACTGGGACTGTGCAAGGGAGAGGAAGGAGAAGAAAGGGATGCAGAGAATCCTCCAAGGCGGGAAGAACGAGCTCTCCTTTCCCAACTGGGCAGCAGATGACTCAGTGCAGGTGTCCTCCGTCTCCCAGGGAGATGACATTATCCTGATGGAATTAGGAGGCTGACATTTCATCTTGATAAATAAAAGCAGCATCACACAGGGTTTGTGATTAGCTGCTGGAGACAGGCAGGCAGGCAACTGAAGCTATTTACTCCCAAGGGCTGACAGCCATCTCCTACCACTGAAAAAGATATCAGTCCTCTTTCCAATGCTACACAGAATTCAGACTCGATGATATTGTGATAGTAGCTACTACTGAGGTACTTAGCTCACCATTTAGCAGTAGCATCTGCAGACATGAGAGGCTGGCGTGATTCATGTTCTTCAGAAGCCCAAGAATGCTTCCTCCATGTCTGAACTTTTCTGCATGGCAGTCAGAGAAAGCTTTTGTCAGAAACAGCTACTATTACAATGCCATCAGATGTTAAGAGCTCACCTGGCTGCTCAGTATTTCAAAGGACCTTGATAAAATTAGGCACCAAGCATCCCTTGACACGCAAACAGATTAAGGCATTAAAGCCATTTACAGTTCTATGTGTTCAGTGTTATGCCCCATACACTGACACTGTGTATTGCTATTTTGCTGGTATCTGTGCATCTGCCAGTTTGGTTACTTGAGAAAACAAAAGGAGGTTTTACCTCTTCCTTGCACGTTCAGTGAGCGCTCAGCTAATGGCCAGCAGAGAAATACTCATTAATGTGACAAGAAAGGAAGCATGAGGCAGTTCTGCTGTCCCATTTGGGTCAGAGAGAGATTGTGCAGCTGATTTCACAGATACTTGTACATTTGCAACCCAGGTACTCGGAGATCAGTTGAGTGAACTGCCTGTCCCAGAGTTTCTGTGTAAATTGTGAATCAAAAGCCTTTGTGAAGGGAAATGACACAGAAATGTGTGAGGGACAGATTCATTCCCTATGCCTGCAAATAAACGCAAATCTATGGGTTTGGGTTTTTTTATTCCTACTGCCTCTGAACAAAAGCAGGGGTTATAAACAGTGCAGTCTTCCCTTCCTTTCCCCAAATCCATCTCTCAAATTGAAGCACAGGAATCAGTGAGTCTTCCTGTAAGCTCCATTTCCTCAGTATTTCCAACCAGCATGCAAAACGATACACTTTTCTGCCATAATGTGGTGTGAAAGAGTGTCATTCCTTGCTCCTGGGTGTCTAAGAGCTCTTTTTTAATAGGTGGCTGTGATAGGCAGCACTGTCAGAGTGCAGCACTTCATTGGTGTGTGGGTTTAGATTGGCTGCTCACTCAGGAGACCATTAAGAGAGCACATCACTATAACTGATGATGCTTTAACTGGCTACCTATTTACCCTTTATGTGTGTGCCGTGTTTGGAAGTGCCTCAACGTGTCTAAAGGGAGCACTCTAAACACTTAGAAGAGCACACATAATATATTTTATGGGCATTAAAATAAAAATAAAGACAAATAAAAGCACAGTCTAATAACTATTCTCTTAAATAAGACCCTGAATAAGGAGAGAGTGTTTTTTGCATGAACAAATATTTATGTGTTATGATAGTGCTTGTGATCACCTCCCTAAATAGCTAAACTATCTAACGTCAAGCTCTTCCTCTCCCTTCCAGCATTTGTTCTCTGCTGGAGCCCTTACTTTCTTTTTGATATCCTGGACAACTTCAACATACTCCCTGAGACCAAAGAGCGTTTCTATGCATCCGTGATCATTCAGAACTTGCCAGCCTTGAACAGTGCCATCAACCCCCTCATCTACTGCCTCTTCAGCAACAGCCTCTGCCCTCCTTTCAGGTGTTGCTTCTTTACTGTCACTTTGGCTACCTCCTAAAAAAAAGAGAGAGAACACAATGTCTAAAATGACCACCTATTTTCATGTCTCTTAAATCTAACTGTTCCTAATTATCCTTAGGGAAAGAAGAACTCGAAGGCTGGGAGGCACTTTTCGGGATAGGAGTGATGGAGGGCAGGAGATGCAGGTCCTGTCCAAACCCGAATACATCTAGTACAGATGACGTTTCCCAAAGGCACACCAGCATCTGTGGAAGAAAGCAGAGGTCCCCCCCCAAGTCATATGCATCTTGAGTAGATGGACACATGCTGGAAAGACACTGCATGTTGCTTCTGTTGAACAGCACACGTATTTTGGATTGGAATTGCAGCTTCAGCAATTGCACACTGCTGGTGTCAAACCCAGTACAAGGAGCTTGCATGCCACTGTTGTGAGGGCTCATTTTGGTCCTCTGTTTTCAAGCAAGCTGTAATGCATATGTCCTCCAAATGGCAAAAAGCAAAGTAAATGATGTCTAGTCAGAGTCTTTTCTATTTTTCAGGAGTCACTAAAAGTCACCTACTGTACCATCTGGCTCAGATAACTGCTAAAGAGTATTTACAGGTAATTACGGAGTAATGACCTCACTTTGAACCTAAACAGGCATTTTTCCAACAAGAACACATGGTCACTCTATGTAATTATACCTGAGTTTTATACACATCCACTTGAAGTCATAGCCTGAGAAGAGGAGACTGAAAGGCTGTGTTACTGCCTCCCACATCTCCTGGATCCACTGCTCAGCTCACATCAGTCCTCTCAGCCACACGATCCCCTGCAGCTCATTCTCCCCTTCCCTGCTCTGCTATCTTACACATTGGTGGCATCCTAGTGTACCTGCAGGGCTTTCATGTGACACGTCCTCACAGCCATTTATTTCTGGGCTACCATATTAATGAAAGGTTTGCCAACCCCTCCCAGATCCTGATGATACACACAGATCCTCAAATACCTCTATGACAAAAGCCCTGAGGATGCATGACGCACACAGATCCTCAAATACCTCTATGACAAAAGCCCTGAGCACTGTTTTGGGGACCCTACAGGGAGCTGCCATGCAGGGCACTTTGTTAGCACAGATCAATCTCACTGCCCACACAGCAACATTTCCCTGGGTTATGCCCTGTGTAAATCATCTATGTCACTGAAATCATGCAGGGAACCATATGCATCTTTAGACAAAGTCAGAGGTGAAGAAAGACCTGAGTGAAACCATAAAACTCAAATTATGTTTAGATAAAAATATCTGCTCACAGAATCATAGAATCCCAGAATGATCAGGGCTGGAAGGGACCTGTAGAGATCTTTCAATACTATCCCCTGCTAAAGCAGGTTCACCTCCATCAAGGGTGCACAGGAACACATCCAGGTGGGTTTGAAAACCTTCAGAAAATGAGACCAAACATCCTCCCTGGGCAGCCTGAGCCAGGACTCCCTCACTTGAACATCAAAGAAGTTTCTCCTCATGTTCTTCCTGTATTCCAGCTTGTGTCTGCTACCCCTTATCCTATCACTAGGCACCACAGAAAAAAGACTGGCCCCATCCTCACAACATCCTCCCTTCAAGTGTCGATAAGGTCGCCCCTCAATCTTCTCCAGGCTAAACAGCCCCAGATATTTCAACCTTTCCTCATAAAAGAGATGTCCCAGTCCTCTAACCATCTTGGTAGACCTTTTCATGATTATCTTGGGTCAGAGTTACCCCAAAGTACTCATATCTCAAAAAATTCTCTGCCAAAGTCATTCTGAAAGTGTTTTGTTGGTGGTCTAGTGTTGTAAACTCATTGAAGGGTCCACAGAGCACCATCCATCAGGCAGAGCTTTGCTGCACAGCATCCAAGCAGCTGGACATCCCCTCATCCTTGGGGCATCCTGCCCCCACACTGTTCTCAAGTTTAAGGAGACCCATTCTCACACAGGTTCAGCGAATGATTGGATGATATTGATTTCAAGGTTCATTTTACTGCAAGGCAGCTTATAACATTTGCATGATAATACACACTAACCAGCTGTGTGGCAAGGGTGTTTGTTTCCCCTCAGTAAAAAAATGGCCTTCTTACTTCAAGTGGAGTCAGTTTAAACAGGGTTTTTTATTATTATTATCCTTTGCAATCAGTTTGTTCCCTGCAAAACAAGAACTGAATAAAATTTACTCATAATTACCTATATTACAAAAATCTTTTTTTTCTTAAGTAGGAGATACATAAAATCCTGCGGGTTTGTACTCTCAGGAAAATAAATAAGGTTTCTCTTTTTATTATTATGAAGTTCTGCTATGCCTAAATTTTGGTAACAACTTAATTAAAACGATGAATCTACACCAGCCTTTAGAGCAGTGGTCTTGAATAGATTGTATATAAGAACTAGACAACATCTCTTTTCTTGTGGGCATGTTATAACTTTTCCAAAAGAGGAGTGTTCAGTTTAAGTCTCAGAGAAATACAGACTGGGTTTTTATGGTTTTTTGCCTGATGTATACACACCAGCTACCTACTTTTGAACAATTAATGAGGTTTGTAGGCTTAGTACCTGGAAATCAGATAATATTTCTGAGCACTTCTTTGATTTCCAAATTTAACATAGCTCAAAGCCCACTAAAACTTACCTATTATTCACTGGGGTCACCACATGAATTATCCCATCCAAATTAAGCTTGTACATGAGTAAATGTAGGACTCCAGCCTTAAATGAAGTCAACACTCCTTGATTTTCAAAGAAGTAGCCTTTTTGTTTCATTCATTCTTCTGTTATGTACCATTTATACGTTGTTCATATCCCTTTTCCTCTGGACATTAACATGATGCCTTTCCTCATACAAGGATCACGTTATTTTTGTCTGCATTCCTTCCAAGGTTTTCAGTACAGAAATAAGCAATTTCATTTTCTATCCTGCTTTCTTACTGTGCAGGAGATGGCTTTTTCCTACCGTTTCATAGTCTCCAAAACTTTAGTCGTAAAGAAACAGAAAAAGCTGAGTTTTCCCATTAGTCTGGAAAACCTTTGCATGGCCCACTTTTGTCTCTCAGGAGAGCGACTTAGGGAATTTCAGCCTACTCAGTAAGTTTCTTATTCTATGACTGCAACCTCCTCTACATCTGTTGACTGTTTGGTTGCTTAATGGTGACAAAAATGTCACAGAAAGCCCCACACTCATAAGGAGAGGTAGCAAAAGTCAATGTCAAGGTCCAAATGCCCAGAGAGAGAGTCTGAATACAAGAAAAAGAGGGCAATCATCTGATTTGTCCACAACAGCCCATGAGGAGTTGTTTTTCATCAGCTTTAACACTCAAGATTCATCTGTGAGATCCTTCAGACATTCCCACAGCAACCAGAAATATTTGTATGCATGACTGTTAGGACATATAATCCTGTATGATGATAAAGTCTTATATGATTATAGATTCCCAGGAAGCATGAGAAAATCAGATAGACATCCCTCAGAAAAGTCACATCAAACAGCATAGGACTAGAATACTTTTGAAAATAGTACATTAATTCAAGAGAACAGAAAATGTGTCCTTTCTGTGACAGGTTCAAATAAAATCTGAATGAGGAAGCTATTTAACTTGCTCTTGGACATTTTTTGATGTAATTTAAAGTTCAATTCTCTCAGTCCAGATTTCCATCTGTTACTAAAACTGTAAAGCAATGTTTTTGTCTTTCATCTTGGTTTTGCCTTTGAAATTTCTGTCTCCTTTATTATTTTTACTTTGGAAGAAAAAAACCAAACCCTAATGCAAAAATTTAACATCTAGATCATTGGATAGGTATATTCACAATATTCCACATTGCAACTATGGAAGAATAGCAAAGTAGAAGCCTACCTAGAAGCATTTTACATCCTCCTGCATGCTGCTGATCAAGGTAGTCTGTGCCTGGTTTGGGGTTTTCTTTCTTGAAAAACAGCTTTCATGGAAAAAATAATTAGCCCTTTTGATGTGACACAGGATGATTTGACTCCCACTCAAAAAAAAAAAGTCTTAGACACCTCTAAGACTTACAAGGCATGAAAGAAAGAAGGTTCGTACCCTAGAAGTTACCAAGACTTTTAAATGTGAGTAGTTTTAGTGGGAATCAGGCACATAAATGGACTCACACAATATGTTTTTAGAGTACTGGTTATTGCAAGCATCAGACCCCTACTGATAGCAATCTCTAAGAAGCACACGTAAACAGGAGTAGCAAAAGCAAGCCTAATACTTATTTTAGTTCAAGCCCTGGCACTTGAATACCAAAAAGCTTTTATATGGATTCAGAGTTCCTGTTTTCTTGACACTACAAGGTTCAGGAAATGGTGAAAATCCTCTCTCAAACCACAGGCCTCTATATAAAACGTAGAAACAAATTACCTAACTAAAAAAAAGAACGTTTTCAGAGTGACTTTGGCAGAGAGTTTCACAAGATCTGAGTGCTTTGGGGTAACTCCTCAGAGTTCTGCTTGATAATAAACTAACCATGAGCCAGCAATGTGTCCTCGTGGCCAAGAAGGCCAATGGCATCCTGGGATGCATCAAGAAGTGTGTGGGCAGCAGGTCAAGGGAGGTTCTTCTCCCCCTCTACTCTGCCCTGGTGAGGGCTCATCTGGAGTCCTGTGTCCAGTTCTGGGCTCCTCAGTTCAAGAAGGACAGGGAACTGCTAGAGTCCAGCACAGGGTTACCAAGATGATCAGGGGACTGGAGCATCTTATGAGGAAAGGCTGTGGGAACTGGGGCTGCTCAGTTTGGAGAAGAGCAAACTGCAGGAGGAACTCATTAATACTTACAAATATCTAAATGGTGGATGTCAGGAGGCTGGGGCAGCACTTTTTTTCTGTTTTATGTAGTGACAGGACAAGGGATAATGGAAAGGAGCTGAAATACAAAAAGTTTCATTTAAACATAAGGAAAAGCTATTTTACTGTTGAGGTGAGGGAGCCCTGGCACAGGCTGCCCAGGTAGGGTGTGGATGCTCCTTCCTTGGATGTCTTCAAGACTCACCTGGACAGGTTCCTGTGTGACTTGATCTAGGTGGACCTGCTTCTGCAGAGGAGTTGGACTGGATGATCTCTAGAGGTCCCTTCCAGTCCCTACTATTCTGTGATTCTGTGTGATTCTGTGAAGCTGTTTGTCTCTACCTTCCAAACCCAGACTCTGGTGCTTATAGAAGCAGAGAGTTTAGTTTATTCATCAACCTCGGGAAACATGATTGATTTGGGTAGTAAACACAATTTTTAGTGTAAGGTAAAGCATGTTTCATTTTTGTTAGCAAACTGTAATTTATTTTACACAGTGTTCAATTTAGATAAGCAGTATAGCTGAATGGTTCGTTAGATAATCTTTTGTCATGTTTGACGGCATCTTATTCCGAGTATGCATAAAATATGGGAGGAGAGGGTTAGGCATACAATCACAAGCATGAATTTGCAAATAGACATCGATGATTCCTCAGACTGAGTTGTTTATAGTGGTAAGTAATTAGAAGCTTAACTGTCAATTTAGACTCAAGCGAGGCAAATGAAAATGGGCTAAGATTCAGCAGATATAATAAATTCAATAAAAATGAACAGAGTCTGAGGCATCACATAGAACTGGATGATCTTCAGAAGGCAAAGAGCAGAAACGTGGTGAAATGTGCCACGCTGTGTGCTAATAATCAATTACACCAATTACAAGAAATTCTGTTATAATTGGCGAGCTCATCAGCTGCAAATATCTGAACAGAAGAAAGCCTTGAGTGTGTTTGTTAGCCAGATGATGTCTGATTACTGACAACAACATGGCTGGTGGGGTCAGGAGGCTGATATGATCCCAGAAATGTATGTGGTGAAGCATTTGTCAGAAGAGCTGAGGCTTTACTAAGTGTCATGGTTGCTCTCTGTTGAGATCACTCTGCAAAACAAGAGGAGGAAAGAATACAGAAAAGAACAACCTGTGATTTCAGATTGTTGGAGATGGTAAAAAGGAAAGCAGAAAAGAGGTATTCTTACTGCCTGCCAATGCAAGGAGAATGGAGAAAATGGGAAAAGGAGAGAAAGGAGAGAACTACTTAAAATACATTATAAATCTGCATCAAATCCCGTCCCCTGAAATACTCTTGCTATGAATAAATTTGAATACATTCAGCAGATACAATGATCAGACTGACCAGACCTTCCTGCATGGGTCAGAAACAAGTTTTTTGTTACAAGAGAGCCCTCCTAGTCTGAGCTATGGCTGTTTATTGAGATCTAAAGGCAAGGCAAGGCAAGACTTTTTGTGCAAGCTCTTTAAGGGCATGAGGAGCTGGTTCCCCTCATTTTGAATCATGCTAATGGGCCGTGCCTTTGCAGTGAGGAGATGTAATATGAAGAGCACCAGCGAGGGACAGTCATTTGGAGAGATAACACTGTAAGTCAAGCTGTTAAAGCTGGAAAAGTAAATGAACTTTCAGGCATGAGCGTGCTCTCCCTGTTATCCAAAAAGTGGATTCATTCATCACCTGGTAGACAACTCATCAATAACCCCACACTCAGGAGAGACATTGCTTATTTATTTCAGATTTGTGCAGTCTTGGGTGCTCGGTGGAAACTCCCCAAAGCAAGCACGCCTCACAAGGGTTTCTGCACTGTATTTATACACAAAAGTTACAAGGTTATACACTCCCTTTTACAATAATTGGTCAAAATGTCTTTGCCTAGCATATAAATTAACATGCATGCCCACTTTGACTTTTCCTCCTTGTTCAAAGTCTGGGCTGTAATTGGAGTTGGTGGTCCATGTGCTGGTGGCCACCCTCCCTCCCTCTAAGAACTATCTTCCAACTAGTTTCTTTGTCATTTGGCAGACATAGGCAGTTCATCACAGTCACTTGACTGTAATTTCCATTAAAACTACCTTGTTCTTTTGACATTTCAACATCATTCCCACTCCTGTTTTACCAACTTGCATCACAGGTTTCACAAAAGTGCAAGGTGACAGCTGGCCTTTTTGCTTGTGTTCAGACTTTTGGGCTGAGACCAATACTGACGATAGAGTTATACAAGCAGTACTTGTTGAAGTATAAACCTCTCTCCTTTTTACCCAAGGCACCATGGCTCTCACTATTGTTAGGTCTCACATGACAACATCATGTTGAAGCAGCAGACAACAGACACACTGGCAGCTTGCAGACAACCCAAGTCCACTCACCAGTAGCTGGGTTGCCACTCTGCTGCTTTCACACATGCTCATGGTTTTACAAAGATGGGGTCCATAATTCATGGCATGACTGGAAAACTATCTACTGGGCAGTACAGACTAATGTCAAAGGGAAAAAATCTGGTAGCTGTAAATTAATAAAATGTCCTTGACTTAAGGGATTTGGGTCCCTGAAATGCATTACACAGAAAATTAAAGAGAAGTCAGACTCCCTTGATCATGCTAAAAGCTAAAAGGTACTTTATGAAGCTACCATAGAGTGAGAAAAGACTCTAAAGTGATCAAGTAGGAAAATATCACTAAGTCCCATTTGGAGCCCATGGCTTAATCTCCTCATTCAGGAGAGAAGGATTACTCCAAGAGAGTTTTTAAAAACCTAGACAGGGGAATTACTGATTTGTATAGATGTAAGATAGGTGGAAGAAGATTGCTCAGATTTGACTCGGTGCCAAAATAACAATTTAAAGGTGAACTCAGTGTTGCAGTGTTTATAAAATGCCACGAGTGTAGGATGTTTCATAAAGGAAAGTCAAATGTTGTCACTCCTTCAGGAATCCTAGGCAATTCCCTGCATATCCTCCAAAAACCAGGCTGTTAATTGGTTATTTCCACGAGACACAGTGTAGTTAGTATCATCTGTAAATAATTATTGTCAAACAAAATCCTGCAGCAAGCTTTCTGCATGCAGAGAACATCTCCTGGATGAAAGAGAAAAGGGAGGCATCACAGCCACAAGGTTAGGGAACGTGCTTAGAGCAAGGTCTTGATGTAGATCTGAAAACTCTAGGGATATACAGTCAGATACTGAACAAATATTCAAAGATTTAGATGAGAACAACTCTAACAGGAGAGATAAGAAGAAACTTGCTGGCAACTTCTCCCACATGATGCCTAGCATCTGCCCTGTGGTGGTGAACCCCTCCACTCATCTCATGAGTCCTCATTCAAGAGGGAACACCCTCACAGGGGAGCTCCCTGAAGCTGCCTTTGCATTCCCATCCCTCTGCAGTTTCTCCCCTCTTTCTCAGCATCTTTCACACCAAGATTTTCATGCAGTTTGGGGCTTCTTATTTAGTCTGGAAAAATATCTGCATTCTGAAGAGAAAGAAACAAAAAGACAGATGTTTCATGCATGAGTTTAACCTGGGTCAAGAGGAACAACATGGCTCTACCTCAGTTTTTGTTAAAAGCATTGTTTGGTAGGCCAGAATCTTTCCAATATATTAGCTACATGACTAGAGTAAACACTCCTTTCACATCCCAAAGACGTGGGTGAGATATCTAATTAACAATGTATGGAGGCATTTTGTTGATAGGACTCACAGAGGGGCTTGGTAAGATATCAGAAGGGCTCTGTTGGGAACTCAGCTTTACACATTTGAACCCATTTAATATTCTGAGACAGATTCTCTGCTCATGTATCTCAGCAGGTCTTTATCATCTCCCGTTGAAGATGCAGTGTTTTTTATTAGATCAGGCCTAGGTCCATGTATCAAGGAATACACGTGTGAGTCGTTCTGAACCATGATCAATCATCAGAAAACAGGCATAATTATAATTTGATAATTATGAGAATAACTGCAAAAGATTAGTAGTTTACCCAGCTGGAGACTTTGCAAAAGCCTGAAAGCAATTAAGCTGCTATATTTTGAAAGTATCTAATCAATTTAATTTCTTTTCTTAGATAAAGCAGAATGAACTTCAGTTTGCATTGTCAGAGGAGGCCTGGGGGGTAATGAATTAGTGCTACTGGTACATCAACCCAGCCCTGTCACAAGTCAGGAAGATTCTTCTTGCTGGCTTCAGTAGGAGTTGATCAGGCTCTGTTCAAGGAAAGCACAAGACCTGTTTAACATGTTTACATTTACTATTTCGGGCAGGATCGAACTGACACCTCAAATCAAACTGACATTTAAAAAACAGGTTACAGAGAATTTTTCAGGGTGGCCAAGCAGAATGCTGAGAGAAAACAGTGCACATTGACATGGAATTTTCTAGGAAAAAAATAAGCAAGAGGATGGGAGGAATAATTTAAATGGTGACAGAGGAGGAAGGAAAAAAAACACCCACTAAAAACCTATATGCTTCCTAGATACACAGGTCATTCCTACTTCTTGAAAGACTGCTCTGATACCCAGCCAAAGTTTAGTGGACTCAAAGTACACTACAGACAGAAAAGTCATAGAATACCAAGAGCCTTGAACCAGCATGTATTTGATGTCACTGTGTGCCACAAATCTCCCCAAGAACATTGCGTGAACCTCTAACACGTTCTTGATATTTTTATGGGCTCAGCAGTGATATCATTCCTGGATCACTAAGTATGCTTAGTCACACCTGTAGGAACCGAAGGCAATCATAGAATCACAGAATCATAGAATGGTAGGGGTTGGAAGGGATCTTTAAAGATCATCTAGTCCAACCCCCCTGCAGAAGCAGGTTCACCTAGATCAGGTTGCATAGGAGTGTGTCCAAGTGGGTCTTGAAGACCTCCAAGGAAGTCTAAGAGATCACGTAAGCATTTCTCTACTCAAGATTAGAACTCTGCCGAGTTTCACTCCTTGCAACAGTATAAAATCCATGGGCCTGTTTCAAAGGTCCCAATAGATAAAAAGTCCTCAACAAAATTTGCCACTCTGCCCTCAGAATGTGACCAAAAGACATAGACTTTCAAGAGTGTGTCTGGAGTATTCCCCAGGGGCTACAGTCTTCACCAAGAGTTTGGGGAATCACTATAATCTTGGAGAAGAGTGGCTGGAAAGCTGCCTGGAGGGAAAGGACCTGGTAGCGTTCACCACCATCCACCTGATCACGAGCCACCAGTGTGCCCAGGTGGCCAAGAAGGCCAATGGCATCCTGGCTGGTATCAGAAGTAGTGTGACCAACAGAACTAAGAAAGCAATAGTCCTCCTGTACTCGGTGCTGGTGAGGCTGCAACTTGAATACTGTGTTCAGTTCTGGGCCCTTCAGTACAAAGAGGACAATGAGAGGCTGGAGTGTGTCCAAAGACGAGCACTGGAGCTGGTGAAGGGTCTGAAGAATAAGTCTGATGAGTAGTGGCTGAGAGAACTGGGAGCATTTAGCCTGGAGAAGAGAAGGCTGAAGGAAGACACGATCACTCTCTACAACTGCCTGAAAGGAGGTTGTAGCAAGGTGGGGATCAATCTCTTCTCTCCAGTAATGAACAAAAGGACCTCCAGTTGTGCCAGGGGAAGTTTATATTGAAGATTAGGAAGAACCTTTTCACTGAGAAAGTTGTTATACGCTGACACAGGCTGCTCAGGGAGGTGGTGGAGCCCTCATCCCTGGAGATATTTAAAAGATGCATATATAAGGTGCTGAGGGATACGGTTTAGCTTAGTGATGGGCTTGGCAACATGAGGTTAGTGGTTGAATTTCATGACCTTAAAGGTCTTTTCCAACCGAAACAATTCCATGATTCTATGGAGACCCCAGAACTCCAGATGTGGCCTCACTGGAACAGAGCAGAGGGGAAGAATAACCTCCCTTGATCTGCTGGACACAGTCTTCTTGAACCACCTCAGGATGCCATTGGCCTTCCTGGCCATGAGGGCACATTGCTGGCTCATGTCTAGTTTACTGCCCAACAGAGCTCTCAAGTCTCTCTCCACAGAGCTACTTTCCAGTAGGTCAGCCCCTAACCTCTGCACTTTGTTGCACCCAGCTCTTTCCTTAGACAATGCCTCTGCATATGTGCCACCCATTTGTCTAGGTCACAGATACACCAAGTCTGAAGTCTCTCTTTCTAATAAAGTAAAGGCTTTTGGATAAAAGCCTCATAATCCTTAATTGCTTTGCTGTTTGTCAAGAGGCACAAGCAAAGGTGAGCTTCAGAATAAAACTGTTTCCCCTGTCAAGACATTCTTTTTCAAGATTCATGATACAGCAATCTGATTTTAATATTTCTATGGCATATAAAAGCCACCCACCACTCCATTTCTGCTTCACAAAGCTAATATGACTCAGATAATTAACTCAAGGACAAATGATTATCAAGCTACAAGACTTTCACCAGTGGAGTCATTAAACCCTTTAAATATATAACCATTGCTCTATTGACTGACAATCTTTATGTGATTAGCTGAATTTAGTTCATGATCTTTTCAATCAGTCACCAGCACAAAACGCATGACTGCAGTTCCCCAGTCCTCCTCTGCTGAATTGCTACATTAGCCTCCTCTGAAGTTTGAATCACAAGGATTTGTGAAGTTTCTGCCACTACCTATTAAAGGGATTTATGGTTCATACAATTTCAGGTGGCATGCCTGCAAGCAGAGACAGAAGGGGCACTTCTGCTCCAAAGCTGCTTTTAAGTCCTTTAAAGCACTGCTGAAAGCAGGGCAGAGGAGGTGGGGGGTGCAGGGAAGAAGACTTTTCTCGTAGAGAGTATGTCTCAGGAAAGTTTGTTTACTGCAAGACACAGCTACCATCACAAGCACAGCATGATGTTTTGGCATATCAAACACCCACATCTAGGTCTTTCTTCTGCCACCCCATTCAAGCACCAGAAATCCCTCACAGCACGTCAGAACAACGATGATCCTGATGGCAAGGATCCCCTTCTCTTCCTATCCTCCATCTCACCCTTGTTATGCTGACAATAGGCAGTAAGAAACTTGGGGATTAGTAGGGGATAGGGAGGACTGGAAGCAGGTGCCCTCTGCCAGGACAGTGCAGGCAAAGAGGGCTTTGAGTAACCTCCTTCCAGTGAAAGTCCTTTCACCGGGGCTCCTGCAATCACTTTACTACTAAGAGTTATGCAGTCTGAAGTCTGTAGGCAGACCAAAGAGAGCATGGAGGAATATTATATTGATCTGATTCGGTATATTTATTGCTGATTTGGAAAGACAACAGAAATAACTTCTGCTAAACTATGCAGATGGCAAACAGATGAACACAGATGAAGGCTGAGTGTTCACCAAAGCAGGACAAGGACAGTCGGTAAATCAGCCCTGTACAAAAGGTACAGTCAAACACCAAGCTATGCAAGAGGGGGGAAAAAATGTCCCCTCTACCTGGAGAAAGCAGTGCTGTGGCTGAAAAGCCTGAGACTAGAAAGGCACTAGAAAGAATAATAATGAATGAACAACACAGCATGAGCTCCCAGTGGGCACCAAAGGAGATCAGGGGAAAGAAACGAGGGGTTGTTCAATACCTTCACAGGCACAATGGGACAGACAGATGTGGAAATCACATCTTTTCAAAAAGCTCTTAGAAAACATAGCTAGGCTGCCAGAAAAAAAAAGCTTGAGGATGGAAGGAAATCTCCTACAGTAAGAAACGTCAAGATCAATCTCTTTTGCTTAGAACAAGATTACCAATAACAGCACCTAAGAACTTCCACGGGGAGAAAAAGCACAATGCCAGAAAATTAAGTTTAGTGGAGCAAGGCGTTACACATCAATGATATAAAGCTGAAGCCTACAAATCAATTCAGACACTAGGATCACATTTCAACAGTGAAACTTTTTAACCAGTGGATGGAATTATCATGAGAAATACTGGATGCTTCATCTTTGATATCTTCTAATCAAAGATGAGGAACTCCTGTTTTACAAATACAATTCAACAGTCTTTCCCAGGCTTAAAATCTTTGAAAAACAGTTATATTCTGCATGGCTTTGCCTCATCTCTTCTAGCAATAGTTAGCTGTGTTGGTTAAATGGTTGGCCAGTTCCCAACCCGATTACTGTGTTCTTGGTCTAGGACAGAAACAAAATCAAAACAACAGTTGCTTTTATCAAATCAAAAAGCATAAAGTAGCCAGGTATCATGTTGAAGTGGCAGAGAGAAACTAGAGTATGGGACATTCAACCTGAGTGAAGCCAACTCATAACTTCATCCCAGCAGGACACAGAGAAAACAGAGCTTATTAAATGAACGCTGAACAAGACATGTTTGGGTAGCAGGAAGAAACTTGCGGGGCTATGAAGGAGATCTGCTGGTCCTACTGCCATCAGTGGAAGTTCTGCCTTTGAGTTCAAAATGAACACACAAACATTCCCTCATTCACCTGGGGAAAAAGGTCAGAATCTGAACAATGTTGTGATATCATATATATACTGTTGCTTTATGAGGGCAGGGATAAAACATAAAAAACAGAGATACAGAATAAACTGGACATTCCTATCTATTTTTTTTCCACTAACCAAAGAAAGGAGAGCATTGGATTCAATTAGAAAAGCAATCACACTTGTAAGTAATCACTGTAAATGCATTATAATTAGCATACCGGTATTTGGAATTTGTTACTTCATGCTAGCACTTAATCAGTTTAAATCTTTGTAAACTCTTCGATGCTTGACTGAAATGAGCAGCACCTGCAGTTCCTGTAGCTCTGGGCAAGCTTCAGATTAAAAATATCATGATTGCTGTATTTGCAGGTAAAGAAAAAAAAAGTCACAGGTGGGATTGGAAAGAAATTCCATTCCCTGGAACATCTAGGTGTGAATAAATGCTCTGTCATATATCACTTTGGGGCTTGTCTCCTTTTTCCTCTGCTGATAAACCCGGCCAAGATCACTCTACTGATAAAACAGGACATTGGGGGAGATGGTCTTTAATCCGTTTGAGGATGTCAGTTCCCTCTTTTGCTCTTCTAGCAACTGTTCTGGCATGATGCAAACCTTTGCATGTGGTACTGGTCGTGCAGCAAGTGAGAAAAAGAGTCATTTTTCATTTTCACAGTGCAGCACAACGATATTACCAGTTGCAAATTTAATCTGCAATGTGGACTGCTTATAGCTCTACAGCTGAGTCACTGTGATTGCTTGGATCTGCTTTTGTAATTTTGAGAAGGATTTATTTTAAAAAAAGCAGCAAGGGGGAGGAAGTAAAGGACCAAACTGGCTTGTTGGTGCTTGGCAAACACCTGAGTCTTTTTCTCCTGAATGGAGGATTAATGGACATTAATACTTCCTGAAGGCAGTATATTCAGCAGATTCCCACAGGGGATGCAGTCCACTGTGACTATTGAGATGTTCTGCTTCAGAAAAACTTGAGAGCTGACTTTGTCTGAGTGCCAGGATGCCCGTAGCCCAGCAGCAGTGGGTGGAGCTGCCCACTGAGACAACCTCAGCACGTGGGACTCTGGCACTCGGGGCAGCAAGGAAAAATCTGTTCCCTCCACCAGCAATACTTGGGCTTCAACGTGCTTAAGCCACCCCCAAGAGACAGTCTGACAAATATGTGCATTGGTGTCTACTGTGTGGGAGTGCAAGCACAAGAACTACCAGCATAAGACAAACTGGTAAAGGTCCTCACAACAGTCGAACAATACTAATTTTTTATTCAGTTTTTTTAAGGCCTGAAATTGAAATCACACAAAATACTGGCAGATTTGTGTTATCAACAAAAATACAGAATTAAGCCTGTTGTGATTTCTTCTGATTAGAACAGGAAGGTAATATTGTAAGTGATTAGGGACTTTTTTTAATAACCTCCCTGTGTTCAACTGCATCCAGCTTTAGCTTAAATATATTGCTCCCTCTTCACCTTCAAGCTCAGACAATGGTATTTTTTGTTCAATAAGACAGATGTGAAAATTATTCATTACCTGATGAAATACTGCTGGCTGAGGAAAAGCATTCATGAATGCTTGAGGGAATTTGTTTACATGCATTCATTCATTGTCAGTGTTAACCAGACTGAATGTCTTTGACTTTCCTTCCCCCTTTTTTTTTTCCCCTAAACAAGACATTTGGAGACATTTCGAAGGTTAATTTAGCTTTTCTCAAATGTCACCTAAACTCTGAATTATAAAGTTTGTCTTGTTTCTTCTTCATCCTCCATCATAACTAGCTGTTAGCAACGCACTCAATTCTTTGGGCCATAATCTCTGCAAACCAAAGACATTTGAATTCATGAGCTGAGCTCTTAGTCGGGTTAAAATAAATCTCATTTCCTCAGATTTCTTTGGTTTCTTCAGCTTCATTATTTCCACAGAAGATAGCAACAGGGCAGCCAATTCCACCTACATATCCCTGTGCTTACCAGGCAAGGATGCTGAGAACAAAGTGGAGGTGGGCATCCTGTAACATAGGTTTCAGTCCAGCAACTTATAAGGTCCTTTGGGTATCAAATCTCCGTGGGATTTGAAGCCAATGGATTTTCTTACAGCTATTGAAGCTGATGTGAATCTGAGGTGCCATGTCTGACCAGGCTGGCAGAAAGATAACTATTTAATTTTGTTATAGTTGTTTCTAGCCTGATGATTTCTGAGAACCACTAGTGCTAGCATGCAGGGAGGAATGGGGACATGCTGTGAAGGATGGCAGGAGGCCAAACTGCAGCAGCTCTGAAGGATCAAATCTGCACTAGGATCACTGAAAAGATGCAAAACTGTCTGTAACCTGACAAGCCTTTTGAGACACCTCTACCTGGCACAAAAATGGAGGAACCAGGAGCAAATGCCTCACACTACTCAAATTCCTGCCTTCCTCACACACAGGGTATTCTGCTAAGGTCTCACCTCTGTAGATATACAAAATGAACTGAGACATCTCGTTTTGCACACTGTACACCTGTTACCAGACCAGTGCCCAAGACATCAGATTACCTGATGGGTGTTCTGCATTAACTGCACCAGAACTTCCCATCACAAATTCTGAAGAACTAATTCACTGCTGACAAAACCTTACTGAGGACAGAGAGGTTTGGTCCAGAGATTTGTGAAACCTCTTTTCTACGTAATTCAGGTATTACCATGCTTGCCATTTGTTTTGAGTTTGTGTGGAGCCGCTTTTGCTTGGTAACGGGTGGCAAGGGCTGTAGTGGTGGCATCTGTGAGCAGTTCTCAAAACTTCCCCTGGCTCTGAGTTGGACCCACTTTGAGACTTGCCGGGCCGATCTGATGCCTCTGCCATCACTACTGAAGATGGGAAATCTGCAGCAGAAGAGGAGGTGGAAGAGTGGTGCAAAATGGAGGCAACTACGTGAATCCCACAGTCAGAGAAGGAGGTAAGAGGAGTGCTGGACCAGAGACCCCTCTGCAGCCCATGGTGAGAAAGCAGCTGTGCCCCTGCAACCCATATAGGGCAATGGCAGAACTGTGAGTCTCCAACTGCTCCATGAGGATCCTATACCAGAGGAGTGATTGCTGAGGGGCCTGTGCCAGACATGGTGAGTAGGTCTGGACAGGCAGGAGACTGTATGAGGAGACGGCCATGGTGCAGGCTGTGCTAGAGAGCCTGCGGGCCCCAGAGACACACACAGGAGACAGAGAGGAGCTGCAGCCCTCAGGATGAACCCACACCAGAACAGCCCCTGCAGGGCTGCCTGGTGTGTGAGGACCATGCGATGGAGCAGGAAGCATCATCAAAGAGTCCAACTGCCTTCAGAAGAGACAAGCAGCAGAAGCCATAAGGAAAGGACTGTCCCCCCTGAGCCATTCATGGGAGGAGATGGTAAAGACACCAGGATCAGGGCTCTGAGCCCAGGAAGAGGGGAGGAGTGATGGGAAGGTGGTCTGAAATGGCTGGTTGTGCTCTTCATCATTGTCCCACTCCGTATTACCTTCAGTTGAGTATTTCTGTTTGTAATGGTTTTGGTTGGTGGCAAATAAACTAAGTTTCCTTTTCTTCCTCGAGTCAAGTAGTCCTGTCTGTTTTGCTCAGGACCCTAAGTGGTGGGTGAGCCCTCCCTATCCTTGGGCTATTCCAAAGGCCCTTGATATTTTCTCTTCCCCATTCTGCCAGGAGGCAGAGTGAGTGAGCAGCTCCTCCCCGTTCCTTGTTCCTGGACCAAACCCAAACACCATTACACACCTCTCAGTAGTCAAACAACATCAAGTCATCACCATAACAAGGAAAAAAGTCAGCCTTACCAGGTTATATGATGACCTTGAGCTGACTCCTTCCTCATTCAGTAAGGAACGTGGAGAAGGGAGAAATGGAGCCACCTTCCCACCCCGTTGTCAGCATCCACCCAAAGGCACACCCAAATCAGCTTGCCTGAAACAGATGAGGACAGGTGGTCAAACTCCAAGTTTCTGTAAAAAACATGGCTCTGACAACTCTTCCCACAGCAAATTTCCAAACAATATTTCTTTTGTTGCTGAATGTGACTGTTTTATCTGGAAATCCCAGACACAATGAGCAAGCTCTGAAGTACTGGAGTGAAACAATAACAGGAGGCGGGAGGAAGGGAGGGAAAGCATTCAAAGTTACCAGAAAGAATACTGCAATTTTCCAATGAGCTCACGAACGAGGGTTCATTGACACGGTGACAACTGGTATTTCAATCAGCCTAGAAAGACTATTTTATCTAATTTGCTGATGAGCTCAGGCAGAGCCATCTTGTTCACTCATTTCCCTGGTCTAGTGCTAACCACACATGTCACCTTGGTTTGTACCATCCAGCCATGTTCCCCAAGGACCCTCCACCCAAGGACAAGCATTCAGATGATGCCTGCTCTGCTTTTGTGATAGCACAGAAAGCCCCTTTTTTCATGTCAGTGCTAATCTAAGAAAACCAAATATATCAACAAAAATATGATAGCCATGAGACAGCCTTAGCAGGATAATAACTTTAGAGGGGAAGAAGCTGGTATTGTCTCTGTAATTATAATCACTTAATGGGCATTTAAAGCAGCAACGTAATTACTCAGCCCTCATGGTAACCATGCCTTGGAATTTCACAAAACTGATACAAAGAAAACACCAAGTAAAGGGTCATTGCAACAGTATGCAGTTTCCACACAGCATAGTCCCTTACCATGCAAAAGACTAAGACAGCTCAAGAAAGATGGAGAATTTATCATGGTGATGCTGGATTTTAGAGGACATGGATCTGTGACACAACCACTCAGCTACTCTCCTCTTGGATGGAAAACTCCCAGTTTGAGTTTGGCAACCCAAAACGCCCATATTCCTTGTTTTAACCCAGTTCAAATGATGTCACCGTGGTTTGTCTTCTGCTTTCCTTAGCTGCCAGGAAAGAAGGGAGTGAAAGAGCATGAGCACATTCCCAAGAAGACAACACTGAAAAATGCTGCCAGTGACACAGACTCTGTCCCTCTGTGAATCAAGTTAACCTCTACCACCAAGAGAGCTCTAACTCAGAGTGGTACTTCAAAACACAACTTTATGCCACCAATTACCCTTTCTACAGAAGGTCATGCTACCATCTCTCAGACTTCATCCTCCTGCATTCTCTTGGACATTTGCCTCAGGAGAATAAAGTTTAAGAGCAGGCATGCAGGGATGTTGCCTTAATGTGCTAGCATGTGATAACTGAGTTCTAACACCATCAATGCCCAAAAGCTGTTTAAGTTGGAATGGGAACAGGCTGAGCACCGAGATGCCAGTTCAGGCCATCAGTTCCAGGTACAGGGCATTGAGAGATGTACACTGGGGTAGCCTCTGCTCCTCCTGCATGCCCTGCATCCATGGCTAAACACATCCCAGAAAGAGAAGGAAACTCTCATCCAGGACCACGAGTGTAAAAACAGGGGCTGGGAGACTCCAAGGACCTCACTAAGAGGCTCCTTGTGAGGCTGAAGGAAAAGAGTGCCAATCAGAAAACTACATGAAATGCTATCAATCACCTCTGCCAGACACAGCAAGTTCTGTTTGTTCTGCCACACCAACTGCAATTTGCACAGGATGCCCAGATTTTTCCCCCTCATCTTTCCTAGGGGTATTGATGGATTTTCCCAGGGGCTTGTTGAGCTTACTGAGTAGCTCATACAATTCCTTTTGCTATTGAAAAGCATACAGAAAGGGCCACCATCTAGTTTGGTGCACCTTAACCTACAGAGCAGGAAGGTCAAGTGTCACCATCCCAAACCCAGCTGGAAGGAAGTCCCAGGCAACACTGTGGCTGTAAGAAGCAGATTCTTTGCTCAACTTTAAATATTAGATACCTCTGTGAAGCAATTCCTGACCTTTAAAAAATGTTATTTTTATTCATTCAGCAATTTGCAATACTATATTTTAAATAATATCGAGTAATCCTTTGTCCTTTTCAAAATGCCATTACATTCACCCAGGCACTCAGATTTTTTTATTTATATGCCTCTTTTTAATGCAGTTTTACTGTAGTACTGAAAGTGAAGCACGTAACCTTTGGCTACACTTTTAATTTCTCTTTAATTGCATCGCTGTAAGACTTCACACTGCACTGAGTTTGCTGTGAGCCCCTGAGACTGTTTCTTTACCTTCTCTGTGATATACTAGTCAGGAGGTAGGAGTCAGGGCTGCATTTCTCAGCTTCCTTGCAATTCAAACCAGAGCCCCGTGGTCCTGCAACATCCCCAGCCGTTCTCCAAGCTGCAGGAGGTCACAGCACAGCTTGAAAGTGCCTGAGCATCTGTCTGTTCTGACGGTGCGCTACTGTGGATGCAAATATGTCTGTGCCGATGCACGCAAGGTGGCTTTTCATCTGAGTGGGCAGGATCCCAAGACCACCCCAGCTCAGAGGGGTATCTCCCTAAATATTCAGGACCAGCACTGCTGCAGCTACTTCGCTTTTGTCATCTGAGCTATAGAGATAAAAGCTTTGTGCCTCTGCTTTTATGCCAGCTACAATCTTTAAATCCCCGACTGCTCTCAACCCTTTAAGTGCCCCATCTTCATTTGTACACAGGCAGCAACATCATGCCAAGGGCCATCACAGGTTTCAGGATCTCTGAAATGTCCTCTTGTCCCTAGCTACAGGACAGCACTTGAGAAAAGAGTTTAAAGTCAGCCCAGATCCAAAGAAAAACACAAGAGACTACTTCCAGAACGGAAAGATGACATCATTTTTGCATTTCCATTTAAAATGATAATTATTTTCTGAGTTATATACTAGTATCTCACCTCGATATACATTTGACATAGAACCTTTTACACTGAAATGAGCCAAGTTTCTGTAGTTAGTTGAGGAAAAATCATATAGAGAATATGAAAAGACAAGCATCATTTTCTAGAGCTCTAGTATGCACCATTTATAGCGATAACAGCATCTTAAACATTGAACTGAAAGCAAAGCTCAGCCATATTGGACCAGGACTGACTCCTGTTTGATCAAAGCTGACAGTGTGCTTTCAGTCAATTCAGTATTTCCAAATTCCTCCTCACGCTGAGCTCCATTCCCAGTCGACTAGCAGTTATTGTGCTGTGCTGCCAGACAGGGAACTGACCTCAGTTCACATCTACATGCTCTTTCAGCCAGGTCACTGTAAATCAGGATTTCTAGGGGCCAAGTGTCCTGAACGTGCAAGGCTCCAGCAGCTCCCTCAGACCTTTCTCTGTCCTTCCAGCTAGGGTCTGTCCCATTCAATACGGGCTTCTGCTGGCTATTGAGTCATGTTCAACACATCAGTTGTTATTTTTTTGGCACTTCAAACCCTGGAACAAGTGATAAAAGCCTACAGCCTTGTACCAGGGGAGATTCAGGTTGGATATTAGGAAAAATTTTTCACTGAAAGGGTTGTCAAATAGGCTGCCTAGGGAAGTGGCTGAGTCACCCTCCCTGAAGGTATTCAAAAGCCATGTAGATATGGTGCTGAGAGACATGGTTTAGTGGTGGAAGTGCTGGGTTAAGGATTTACTCATAAAAGTCTTTTCCAATCCAAACAGTTCTGAGATTCTAAAACACTTTTGTCCCAGGATAGACACAGCTGACCAGTACACCAGGGAGCTCAGTGTCTGTTTAAAACCTGTCCTTCTGGGTGATGTAGGTGGCACCTCCCTACAGCAGTGCAGAGCCTGCTTGCTTTGATTGTTCAATACAACCAACTAGCAGAATCCAAAGACTTATTATAATATTTCCTAGCAGTTTTATCCTTAACTCTCTCCAAATCTCTGGCTGATTTTGCTCACGATGAGCAAGCTCAACAACAGAACTTTGCTCCTCTTGTATTTGGCACAGTTCAACTCTGCTTTTCTTCCTGGATTCTCAAAGCTATGTCAGTGTTAACAGTTGGCAACACATGAGATAACTGTTCTCTTTCTTTTGAGCCATTTCTGCAGTCTAAGGCTTTCCTTCACATATCACACAATTGTTTTCTTTTCACATCCTCATGGGAAAGCTCAGGCAGTGTGGCTTGGATGAGTGGACAGTGAGGTGGATCGAGAGCTGGCTGAATGACAGAGCCCAGAGGGTGGTGATCAATGGCATGGAATAGAGTTGGAGGCCTGTGGCCAGTGGAGTTCCACAGGGATCGGTTCTGGGGCCAGTCTTGTTCAACATCTTCATCAACGACATGGATGAGGGGACAGAGTGCACTCTCAGCAGGTTCTCTGATGACACCAAACTGGGAGCACTGGCTGATTCACCTGAGGCTGTGATGCCATTCAGCAGGATCTCAACAAGCTTGAGAGTTGGGCAGAGAGGAACCTCATGAGGTTCAACAAGGACAAGTGAAGAGTCCTGCATCTGGGAAGAAACAACCCCCTGCACCAATACAGGCTGGGGGTCAAACTGCTGGAGAGCAGCTCTGCAGAGAGAGACCTGGGAGTCCTGATTGATAATAAACTGAGCATGAGCCAGCAATGTGCCCTCGTGGCCAAGAAGGCCAATGGCAGCCTGGGATGCATCAAGAAGAGTGTGGCCAGCTGGTCAAGGGAGATTCTTCTCCCCCTCTACTCTGCCCTGGTGAGGCCTCATCTGGAGTCCTGTGTCTAGTTCTGGGCTCCCCAGCTCAAGAGGGACAGAGAAGTGCTGGAGAGAGTCCAGCACAGGGCCACCAAGATGATCAGGGGAATGGAACATATTTCTTATGAGGAACAGCTGCAAGACCAGGCTGTTTAACCTGGAGAAGACTAAGGGGTGACCTCATCAACACTTACAAGTACTTAAAGAGTAAATTATCAGGAGGATGGGGTGACTTTTTTTTTCTGGAACACAAAAAGTTCTACTTGAACACACAAAAAACCCCTTCTTTGGTGTTGAGATGAGGGAGTCCTGGTACAGGCTGCCCAGGGAGGGTGTGGAGGCTCCTTCTCTGGAGGTTTCCAAACTCACCTGGACATGTTCATGTGTGACCAGATGGAGGTGATGGGGGTTGGACTGGATGGTCTCTAGAGTTCCCTTCCAATTCCTATCATTCTATGACATATGAATGAAATTACATACTCAGCTGACATAAAAACCCATTTATTTTGACAGATGAGTTTCATCTGGACCAATTCCTGATCTGCTTTTACTGCACAGACTGCATGAAAGTTCATGCTATAACATGAGCTGGCTGGGAGAGGGTGACTTCTGCAGTAACACTCTATGCTCATCTGCCACATATGTCGAATTGCAGCTTTAACCAGACTAAATCACTGAGCTGGGAAAGCCTTTAGAAGATTCCAGTTAACACTGTCATACCTGTATTTTGCATAAGCCATTCTCTCAGTTAAATTAACTTTTTGTTTTTCTTCAAATGTTCACAATTCTTTCTCATTTAATTTCTTTTTTATACACTCCATGAAGAAGAATAACTTAATAATGTTTTTCTCTAAGTGAATGCATTTCCCCCTCAGTCTTTCAATCTTTGTCAGTCAGAGTGTAATCCTAGGAGGTGGTATTGCAGCTTGTACAAATTAGGGGGTTTAGGCTTCAGCAATCCTGAGGAAGCAAAAAGTCTTTATCTGAAAGAAAGTTTAGTTTATGCTACTCTAAATTCCTCTAAACTCAAACATATGTAATAGTAAATGGACAATGAGATTTTATCTAGTGATGAGACTGAATCCAACTGCTCATGAAACAAAACTGAGGAAAAACAAACCTGGAGTGGCATTTGAATGGCATCTTACCTGTCAGTGATCCCTGCTACAGGTGAAATAAAAATGAACCATAGCATATCAGCTATGCAGGTCAGCATGCTCCATGGTGACAGCCCATAGCGTAGTATGTGACCTTCCCAGCTCTGGGTTTCTCTTTCAGATGGATCTTACCGGTTGCTCACCATCACCCATTTGTTTTCTCACAGCTGTGAATCAGGAAGCCACACAGGCACACTGATGAAGTTCATCTACAGGGTCTGCTTCCAAGAATACGGGTAGCATTTGGAAAGATTTGCTGCAATGGACACCTGCCACTGACTGTGCAGAAATAATAGATACAGTGAATTCAATAAGCTGAGCGAGTAAGAGAATTTGGCTCCTTTGCCTTTTACCTTAAAGTGGTCTCTCTGCTCCCTTATCCTCTCAAATGGCAACAGGGAAGGGCAACTTGCAGTAACATAGAAAGTGCAAAAGGGCATCAGGGGACCAGGAAATGATGAAGAGCATCTGTACCATTCACCCTCAGCCATGTTTCCAAATTGTGTGCTTCCCTCATCCTTGGTTCTTATCAAGTGTAATCTGACCCATCAAAGACAGATCAGCTTCATTCTGTCACATTGTCAGAAAACATCTGTCTTTTTGGTCACTTTATCAGAGGAAATTGCCTTCACTTGTGATACTTTCAGTAAAGACCTGTCTGGACATGTTCCTATGCGACCTGATCTAGGTGAACCTGCTTCTGCAGGGCAGTTGGACTAGATAATCTCTAAAAGTCCCTTCCAACCCCTACCATTCTATGATTCTATGATTCTAAAGCTTCTGTGTTTTCTGTATTTTCTTGTAAAAAATTTGCAAGAGCCAGTTCCAGAAGGAAACATAGACATTTCCTTCAGAGTGACATCAGTATCCAAAAGTACAGCACTGTTAGTTATATGTGAAATGTAAATAGAGGTGCACAGAGCAGGTAACTTTCCATGGTCGTGGCTTGCTCTGCACAGATGGCTTTTAAATCCTTTGAGTCCCACAGAGTGAAGTGTTATCTCTAACACAAACATATTGGATGAAGCACAAAAGTAACAAGGGAATGAAAAAAGAGGGGAAAGACAGTGTGAGGTAACAGGGAACACTGAGGTCCTGTGCCTCACCATGCTTCCAGGAAAGATATCAGCACCCAAGCCCCACCTAAAGAAGGTCTGAATGACTTGAATAACTCAGAAAGCACACCAATACAAAGATAAAAGAAACAGTTAAGCTGGCAAACAACATCATGAAATATCGCCAACCACACGTCTGTTTCAGAAACTCTGAGAGCAGGAGGAGTGATTGCACAGGTTACATGTTGATCAAGCTCTGTATGAAAGCTTTCCCACTGAACTACTTAGCAGAGCAACAAGCTTCAACATCACTCTTGGAAAAAGGAATTAGGAAAAAAAAGGAGCCTCAGAGCAGGACAACTGTCCAATTCTTCATGTGGCAGCAAAAACAAATAGCAAGCTCTAGTCCTACCTTCAAAGCAGAAGTGCAGCTTGAAACAGTGTTTACTGAGGATCAGATCATCTTTTTTAGAACCAAAAAATTCTTTCTTGAAACACTTCCAAGATTTACTGTAGCTACAATTATACAGATAGGCTGAAGTAAGGTAGCAGTATGGTATCAGTTCCCTTCCCTTTCTTTTAAGCAAGATCTGGGAGTTAAAGTTTTGCTTTAAGTAGCTATTTCTTAAAAACTGTCTTGACCAATATTTCTTTCTAGAAGTTGGGCACACACCCTAGAATGAAAGCACACAAAATCATTCATGACTTCTGAAAAGCTATTCCTCCACCAATTTTTTTGCTAATGTTTGTTCATTATGTTCCCAGAGATTAACAATCACAATAATATCTCATTTTTCTTCTGGAGCCTTGAGAAGGATCTTAATTCTAAATAGTCTTCTGTAAAATTGGTAATAAATCAGACTATTTCAAATGCAGCAGCTATGGTGGGAAGCTCTTTCATGTCCTGTGTGCTTCCTCTGTGCTCTTCTCTGTGGCTACATGCATTAAGACAGGTCAGGTCACACTCCTTTTGAACGACTGCACCACGATACAGAAAATGAAAGCACTATGAAGTTGCACCCATAGTATGGGAAACATAGTCAAATCACCACTGTCACCAAAAACAGATGTCATCCTGACTCATAGCAATTTGAAATCATTCATCAGTAAAACTCACTTCTGGATTGGCTGATTAGGTTAGTAGCAATATGCTTAGTCCTCACTGAAAATAAATTCATCTCCTACTGAGTCATTCAAGAGGATACACCATGGTCTAATGATCCACCATGACAGCACAGGTAGGTTACTGTGGTGGGCACCCATGTCACAGAAACGGGTTGTAATCTCCTACATGGGGAATTTGGGGCCAAGAAAGTTATTTTCAGACCATATAAACAAACACAAACAATCTGGGGTTGGTTTTCTACAATTATGCTTGCTACTCTTTCTGTGAGGCCCTGATGATGATGTGTACTACAGGTTTAACCTTGCAATAAGCTCAAGCTCTTTTTAGCTCATTAATAAATGAATTGCCAATAGAGAATGACAACAGACTACACTGGTGCAGAAAAAACAGCTAACATGGACAGCTTTCACCATCTAGCTCATCAGCATAAAAAAGCATTTTGACAAGGTTTAGAAAACACAGGTCACGTTTGGCAGAGACAAACACCATCTCAGCTCCAGCTAGGCAGTTTTGCTCAATTCTATTCTGTTCAGTTTTATCCCATTTCCAAGCACCGAGGTAAGACAAAGAAAGATGAAATAGAACACATTAAAAAACCCAGAAAAACACATTCCAAATGCAGTCTGACTTTATTGAAACCATGTTTCCCTTCGGCAGTCCTGCTGCACCTTGACATTACAAATATTTATGCCTTTCATTTTATTTCCATTGGAACTTTATTGCTTCACTACTTCCTTATGTGTAAGGACAATCTTAGAAAACAAACCATCAGCATGGACTGGCTTCCTTCTAAATTCAATTACCAGCTCAGCTGAGCATTGTGGGTTCAAAGGAAGGCAACATGTCACAGGCTTCTAATTCAAAGGCATCTTTACAATCCATTTTTTTAATCACAGGCAAAAACCTAATGGATGAAACAAACCAGCAACTATTTCAGTAATTAGCTAAAATGTTATTAGTTAAAAAAATACAGATTCTGACAGCACCACCATCTTCTGGGTAACATTTGATTGGTTTTAAGCACTAAGGGCAGTAAACTCCAAAGTGATTCTAAAGAAGTCATGGAATACAACTTACTTTTGATCTTGTTACCTTTTTTCTCTTCTCAAAAAAACAGTGGCCAAAAGAGTAGCAAATCAAGAGATCCTGTACACAGTAGCCTGTAACTGCAGCTAAATCCATCAAGGATCTAGAACAAAGAAAACTAAAGCTAAGGAAAACATCTACTCCTGGCGCTTTCATACAACTTGTATTTTGAGTTGAATGGCCTTTGAAACACTTTCAGGAACATGAAAAATTCTACTGTACTCAGCCATTAAGCTTGATTCTAACTGTAGCTTATTTTTATGAGCAGTAGAAGATAAACTTCTCCAAATATAGATACATTATGTTTCCATAATCAAAATCAAAGCAAACCAAGGCAATAATTCAAGCACCATCATAAAGTTAATATGCAAGAAAAAAAACAGGAGGCATCCTACTCTGGGCTATTTTCAGCCTTTGATACCTTTCTTTAGCTAAGGAAAAAAAGAAAAAGTTAGGTTTTTAGAAATAATTAAACTGTAAAAGCCAACACTTCAGAAGAGGACAGGATATTTTGCATGTGAGGCAGACATATCTACAGCTAAACACTACTTGAAAATACTGTTTCCTAACTGCATCCTAAGGCACTCCTGGGACTTGTACTCGAAGAAGCTGAGCAACCAGTTGCTCAGTAACATGAAGATGATACTGGTCAGGTGTCTAAACACAACTATAATTAGCAATGAAAGCAAGAATTTGGTGCACTGGCTTTGAAAATAAGCTTGGTCAAGCCTGAAGAATGAACACAAGTGACGTTTCCTTTCTAATGAATATCAAAAGGACAGAGGTTTTGCCTTTAGTTGGCCTGTTTCAGGCTCAGTGTGACCTTTAAGTGAGACCCAGCAAAAGTTTTCATATCCTTCCTGCCAAAGCGGCACAACAAATGCTGCTCACACTCAGAATCAATTCGCACATTGATAATCTTGACAGGGTGGAGAAGTGGCCACAGGGATCCTGCCTCAGTCCTCAGAAAAGCAGTGTCACTCATTCACTCTGCATGTTCTGTCCATATCTCATGATCTATTGGCAGTAACTGTTCTATACATGCTGTAAGAGGAAGTAATAAAGTTGTTGAAGTACTACATGATGAACCCACTTCAGCAACTGACAATTTCAGACATTATATGAATTTCATCAATAATTGAGAATTACAGCACAAGATCAGAAACAAGTCTATTTGGGGAGAAGGAAGTTCTGCCTAACCCTGTGTGCTGCTTTGGGCTGGGATGGAGTTTATTTTCTTCCCAGTAGCTGGTATGGAGCTATGTTGTGGATTAGTGCTAGAAAGGGTGCTGATAACACAAGTAACCATTTTGCACACTGGATCTGTTTTCCTGGCACATGCCTGATGTTGGGAAGTGCTGAATTAGTTCCTTGTTTTGTTTCTCTTGCACATATGGCTTTTGCTTTACCTATTAAACTCTCTTTATCCCAGTCCATAAGTTTTCTCCCTTTTACCTTTCCCATTCTCTTCCCCATCCTGACTTTGGGGGGAGTGAGCAAGCAGCTGTGTGGGGCTTTGTTGGCAGCTGAGGTTAAACCCCACCGCCTTGTAAATCCTTCTACTCTTCTCCTCCAACCCAACAGGTCATCTTAAAGCTCTGCCACAGTTAGTTTATCACATTTAACTTGGATTTGTTCTGAAAGGGAAGTGCTTACATTGTATAGCTACAGCTGAGAATTTGCACTGAGAGGTTTCATTGCCCGAGCAGTTCCTGCACAGCTGACTAGTTCTCAGATCTACAAGTTCTGTATGTCATTTGATGTTCCCAGTCTTCTTGTCCTAATTATTCTCCCTAATAATATTCTCCTTAATTATTCCTTAATGTCTAAATTCTATTAATATTCAACTGGTAAAGTCTTCCTTTCACACCATCTGCCCTCCTGCTCTTTCTTCATAGTACAACAGTAAAGCCTGTATAGAAAAGTACTACCGTCATTTAGAATTTGAATATCTTTGTCCAGTTGCTCAATTAACTCAGAGGCACCTTCTTCTCTTATGTTGAAAAACATCATGTTGTTTTAGTGCCATCCTTCACATTATGTAACTTTGGTGAAACAACAGGGCTGACAGAAACTACACAACAATGCAAACTGAAAATGCAGATCTCAAGTCCTAATGAGCATTCTGTAATTACTTTCAACAGTGCTGATTTCTGACAACCCTTGTATTTATGTATTTGCTTTTGCTGAAGGAGTTTTCTGTACTTCACCTGGGAGCAAGTCCTGTGTTGTGGAACTCACTGTTTTCACCATAAATGCTCAAGAGACAAAGACTGGTTTAGTTTCACTGTTAAACTTAATTTTTGGAAAAAAAAAAAAAAAGCAAAAGAAAAGGCATTTTTAAAACAGCTGAGAATGGGGAAGTGCAAGGCAGTACTGAACAGGACTTGGTATCATTGTTCCACAAAGACTTCTTATTTCATCTCCATACTAAATATCTACCGTTGCACAATTATCAAAAGTTCTATACCAAACTCTAATTGTGCCTGTGGAACTGAAGTAATTTATTGCACTCAAAGCCAGCAATATTTCTGATTCCATCAGACAAATCCATATGATTCAACATTACCTGAATGTAACAGAACCTGTTGTCAGGTACTGAAGTATTCCAACCTTTTGAGATCCCTTCCAACCCTTAAGATACTGTGATTCCAGTTCTGTGCTTACACTATACTGAGGCTAGAATGTATTCAGAGATTAACTTACTGGAGTTACAGAGCTATTGATGAGTATCTTGCAAAGGGAAAAACAAATTCAGTGAGAGCTAAGACACTTCTGTTTTCTGGTTCAAGTTGCAGCGATAAACATAATGTTAACATGGTGCTCCTAGGTGTAAAGTGTTGTATGACTTTGTTCTCAATCCCAAGGAAAAAAAAGAAGTTTAAAGTACTGAGATGACAAGAAATTCATAACATGATAGAATTCTCATCAAGAATTCCCATGTTTCTTCCCACTATCATATATTGCATTGTTTTACTTCCATTTTCCGGTGTTTTTCCATTACTAGATTTTACCATCTTAACATTAGATGACAGTTATTTGGGTTTAAGATCAGTTCAAAGAGAAGGACAGGAAAATAACCCTCAACAGAAGCTCAAAATTTACAGTGTGTGGTCACATACTTAGTCACAACAGCCTCTTCACCAAATGAGGAACATTCTTCCTAAAGTACATCTTGGAAATTCAACTTTCAAGTGTTTCTTCATTCTAACCAGTGCTTCACTCAAATTACCTGAGTTTAGAAATTCAGGACAAAAAGAGAAACACTTTGAACTGTCTCCCAAGTTCCCTTTGCTTATAACCAGAAATTTAGTATTTTCTCAATGTCTTTTCACATATTCCTGCACTGATATGCCACAGGAAAAGGAGGCTGCAAAGAGGTGAGTGAGTTTGGTTTAATTATCTGAAGCACTTCCATGTGCTGTTGAGAGTTGAGGGTTCAGCCTTGATTGCATCCGCTGTGGCAGGTGTATTACGCTGCAGTTGAATAGACAGAAGAGCAGGAACGTAATATCCATCAGAAACATGAGAACAATTTCCATCTTTTTGCTTTTTTATTTATCCACATAAGTACATGTCGACAGTTGGCATAAACTTCATAAAAATACAGTACCTTTTTGTGCTGGAACACTAGTCACAATGTTTATATAAAGACTTTTTTCCCCCCGCTTCCTTGAATTCAACGAACAGTTTAAAAAGCGACTTCCCAAAAGCCCTTTTTGTGATAGTTTTCCTTATAGAAATTATTTTTTTTCCAAAATCTATTCTGTAAAAGTTAAAAAGCTAATGCATTTTCAGCCACTCTCCCTCACCCTCTCCATAAAACACATCTTAAAAAAATAAGAAGTCTTAGAGAATACTGATCAGTTGTCACACTACTACTTTATCACAGGTTCCCATCGAGTTGATACTGTTATAGGCGTGACAGATGCTGCTCCTATAGCACCTGATACCACTAGATGCTATTAGGGCTAAGCCAGACCAGTCATATCAATAGATCAATGTCTGAACAACAACAAACACCCCCCCCACCCCACAAGCCAGAACAAAACTAAAGCATGAATGATATAGAATCATAGAATCGTAGGGGTTGGAAGGGACCTTTAGAGATCATCTAGTCCAACCCCCAATATACAGAGAACCATTAGACTTTAGAAGTATGATACTGTTAGAATCACAATTGCTGTGACACTTCCCAGTGGCAAATGGACACACAAAAATTCCATCGGGTCAATTAAACGGCTCAGGGGTGTCTTTTGCACTGGGTATCTTGGAAAGTGAATTCTCTGTTATTGGTAATACTGGTGTGACACCGAGACACCAGAACAACTGCAGAACCAGTCTGACATTGTTGGAGCAACTATACCCATGCAACTGGGTGAAAACTCATTTTCCCTTAATGCCGACAATAAAATCCAGGCAGGGTCTAATAGACGGGGAACGAAAACAGGGCGTAAATTTGGAAAGTAATTTCTTAGCAAGTTAGGCGCTGAAGGTCTACTTAAGGCAGTGAAGGATTTATTTTAGTATCTTTCTAAGGCTATGACAGATTTTTCCTGAATAAAGCATTTTCCCTAAAAAAATTTCATGTCTCTTATGCCGGCTTATTCTGAATGTATAAGAATGCTAAAACTCCTTGGATGCTGACAAGTTGAACTATTGCTCACGGCAAGTATTACCCTTATTAGTCTTCTTGTTTTTTTAATATCAGTAAGATTCCAAGAACATGCACCTAAATAATGAAGTTTCAAGTCTGCCTACAAACTCTTTTTGTTTCAAAAGCGAGTTTAAAAGCACGTGTTAAGCGATCCAAAATGACAAATGTTCTTAATCCCCTGAAAGAAGAAAAGAAATCAAATTGCTTCTCTCAGACATGACTAGTGAAACTACGTGACTTTTAATAGAATTTCACCTCATCCAGAAGGGAGATGGGAAATGAAAACGACATGAGAAATGTGATGCCAGATGCTGTAGCACCATTCCTCCTTTTGTTCCTAGCTGCTAGCACCAAGGCTTTAAAACAAACTTGCTTTGCTAAGACATTCTGACAGTCCCATTTCACAATATCATTGGTTTTGAGAATGGAGTCACTTTCCATAGCTACTTTTAACTCTTTGTTTTTGGATCAGTGTTAACTAAAATGTGCAAACATATAATCATTTGCATAGCAAATCTCAAGGGACTGACCCTGAAATAGAAATCCAAACTGTTAGGTTTAAGATATTTCTATAATCAGAATTCACTTAAAATGGTAAAAAATAAAATACACATTTTTCCATTTTAAGTCTAGTAGAAAAAGTATTTCTGATTTAGAACGCTTACAGTTACTAGGTTAAAAAGTTGAAAGACTGATAGTTCTTTGCATTGAAATGTTATCACTTTGGAATCTTCAAGATTCTGTAATTGCTATTTTCAAACACTGTGATGAAATGTGGTCTGGAATCCTTGCTCATAAGGGTACACAAAGGAATTTTGCCACTATTAGCAGGATCTTCGACGTCCCAAATTTCAGGCATGCTGCAACCAGGCCTAGAAAACACGTGAATACAAAAAGAGAGATGAAGAAATGCCTTCACAAAACATGCAGCTTGCTGAACAATGTTTTATAACCCCCCTCAATGAATGCTTGATCTATATTATTTTAAGTTTGTCTTTATGCTAGAAATTCTGAATAGATTACAGATTCAATACATACAGCAGTAGTTTTAAAAGTAGGATTGAGAATGTGTAGAATCTGTCTGCTTTTGTGGTTATACAATTAATAAGAATTAATTTGGAGGAAGATTCATATAAACCAGTTCAACTTATACAATGTACACTACCAGGAACCCTTACAACTTCCTAAAAATAGAAGTGTGACCACCACCCTTCAACATTTCTAAAGAAAACCCAGGAAATAAAACACCTAATAACTCCTTGGGTTTTTTTTATTGAGGCACATAACCAACATAATTCCCTGTACAGTTATCTTACAAAACCGAGAATTTTGACAAAGATAATAGCAAAGAAATAAAACACATTCATCTCATTTTATCCTAAATGCAGAGGACATAAAAGCAAAAATCCAAACCAGTTGTGCTCTAAAGGCCAAAAAGAGGGAGTGTGGGCAGCACAGCTTTTTGTTAAGAACAGCTTAAATGTGACAAAATTTTCAGTGACCAGCAACGGTCATAATACTCTGGTGCTCAAACTATGTTTTATTCTGCACCTTTTATTCATACTAGGCTTTCATTACACACACACACACATCTGTTCTTGCCATCACAGAATAATGTCTCATTTCCTTTTTCAATCTCTTCTGTAATTCACAGCAAAGTTTACAAGTACGTACAAGACAGCTTTTCATACACACAGAAAGACCACAAGGTTGCTAATGTGGGTCAAGTTAATTATGCTTATTAATAGCTGGAGACGCTGGACAAAAAAGTGTATTTTAGAGATTTTTAATAAAGCACAGATCAACATTCCAAACAACTACTTGATACAAATCTTAGACTATATATTAGAGCAGCATATCGTTCTTGTGAGAGAGAGAGAGAGAGAGAGAGAGATTACTCACTTTTTTCTGCTTACACACAATGACTCTTCCAGAATGTAGTAATTCACTCCTAGTTTTATCAGTTCTCTTTTTACCTCTTTTGCAGGTTTTCGACTGTACATGGAATACACTACCTTGGTTCTGGCCCTTCAAAAAGAGAAATATAAAAGTTATCTGGCAACATGGAATCAAAATGTAAGCTTCAACTTTAGGCTGGACAGGAAAGCCCTTTGTTTCACAGGACAATTAGGCTAAAACAAAGCTTCATTCAATGGCGGCGTGTGCTTTAATGGGATTGTTTCTTCACAAAGACAGTGATTCCAAGAATAATGTGTACAGGCTTTTGACATTTCTGTGGCAGAAGACAATCTTTGTAACAAAATCATGTGAACAGAAAATGTAAAGATGTCACTATACAATATTCAAGGCTACAAACACCTTTGCTTGGACTGGCCTCCAGACCAGAGGAAATCATTTGCCTGATCTTTCCACAAAAGGTTACACTCATTAACCTCATTCAGACTTTTTATAAGCAGAGGGCAGGACCTGATGTCTGCCTATGCTGAATCAAGTGAAATAATCCCTTGTAAACCATGATCCTGTTCATATTACTCAGGAATATCCTCCCTTGATTGTGCAAAGCATGACATAGTTTAACTCCTGATCATTTTCTGATACTGTGTCATCTCTAGCTTTTTTCCCCCCGAAACGTGCCCTGACCTGTATTTTTGTAGTTAGAACAGAAAAGACTAGAACAGAACATTTCAGTTGGAAGGGACCTACAGTGACTGTCAAGTCCAGTTGCCTGGTCAGTTTAGGGCTGACCAAAAGTTAAAGCCAGTGAATATCAAACACACAACTAAGCACATAATGGATGTAAAATGAATCTCTTCCACTTCTCCTTTATCCTTCTCTCCTTCCTGTGGTTTGCTTGTTGTATTTTGTATTTTAACCAGTTTTATGCAGTTACCAAAAAATAATGCTACAATATTAAAATTTTAAAAAGAAATTCATGACCTTTTCAGATAAATTCAGTTCAATTTAGAGTAATATCCTGATTTTTAAAATAAAGTACAAAACTCAGTAATTCCTTTAAAAAAATTCAGTTTCAATTGGTCTTAGTCTTTCAATAATTAGATATATTAGCATTAAAAAGTGATAACCAATCAAAGAAAGCTAACAGAAGTAACTAAACTGGCTATCTTGAAGGGAAAAAAAAAATCAAGTCTGTATACATTGTCAGGAGTAATCAGAAAGAAGAATAAAACAGTACACATTAATTCCCATTACATAATTACATTGTTATTTTTTGTATACATTTGAAGCCATATCATAGAATCATAGAATGGTAGCAGTTGGAAAGGACCTTTACAGATCATGAAGTCCAACCCCCCTGCAGAAGCAGGGTCACCTAGGTCAGGTCACATAGGAACGTGTCCAGGCGGCTCTTGAAGATCTCCAAGGAAGGAGCCTCCACAACCCCTCTGGGCAGCCTGTGCCAGGGCTCCCTCACCTCAACAGGGAAAGACTTTTTTCTTATGTTTAAATGGAACTTTCTGTGTTCCAGCTTCATCCCATCACCCCTTGTCCTGTTGCTAGCTACTATAGAAAAAAGTGCTGCCCCAACCTCCTGACACTCACCCTTTAGATATTTATAAATATGAATGAGATCCCCCCTCAATCTCCTTTTCTCCAGACTAAACAGCCCCAGTTCCCGCAGCCTTTCCTCATATGAGAGATTTTCCATTCCCCTGATCATCTTGGTGGCCCTGCGCTGGACTCTCTCCAGCACTTCCCTGTCCCTCTTGAGCTGGGGAGCCCAGAACTGGACACAGGACTCCAGATGAGGCCTCACCAGGGCAGAGTAGAGAGGGAGAAGAACCTCCCTCGACCTGCTGGCCACACTCTTCTTGATGCATCCCAGGATGCCATTGGCCTTCTTGGCCACGAGGGCACTTTGCTGGCTAATGGTTAGTTTATTATCAACCAGGACTCTCAGGTCTCTCCTTGTAGAGTTGCTCTCCAGTAGGTTACCCCCAGCCTGTACTGGTGTATGGTGTTGTTCGTCCCCAGATGCAGGTCTCTGCCCTTGTCCTTGTTGAACCTCATGAGGTTCCAGTCGAGATCCCCCTGAATGGCAGCAGCCATTCTATCTATCCATATCTGTCCAAAAGCATTGCCTTTCTGATCAACATAAATACTGAACAAATACTGCATGTATTTTCAATCTGACTAAAAAAATGAATCAAGTTCTATGGGGTTTGAACATATTTTACAATATAACACGATGTCATTCCTACTGCATGTTACCAATATTAAAAGGATTAATGTCAAAAAAATGAAGCCTTGACTTTGAAATTTACCTTAATCCTGCATCTTCGTAGTGAGGGTGATTTACAATAGGACGAAGTGCTGACAATTTGACGCTTGCCATTGTAGGCATTGCTCCTGCAAAAACTGCATCTGAAACACAGAAAGTCACCTTTGAAATGGAGAACTAAGCAAAACAGCAGAGAAACTCTTAAATAGCTAAATAGCAATCCTGTAGAAAAACAGAGAAGATGGTACTCTTTTTTTAGAAGGCCCTACATGGCACTGACAGGAGATGCACAAAAACTCTTGCTAAAAAAAAACCCAAGAAAACATAACCTTGAGCTCAATGTAAGCCATTGGGTAGCTAAATATCTAAGAACAGAGATTTAATACATCTTCATTTCCTTGAATGGGTAGAATAACTGATTCATAATAAGAACACGTTTTTCTTTGGCACTTGTTAAATGAGCGATAAAACCTTAGACCACTTCAGCTTGGAAGTATTTTTCCAGCGACAAAGGCAAGTACTTTGTTTCCAGCTAGTTTTCTGACATTTTTACTCTGAGTAAAAATATGGGTGCAACAACAAAACAGACACTTCCAATTCTCTTCTAGCAAACTGACAATCATGGACCCCTCACGTAAAGGAGCAGTGTCATTTAGGCAAAACCTATTTAATTGGACTTTGCAAAACCACTTTTGTTGTAGGAATACTACACCAGTAGCTAGACCCTCCAGACTGGCAGCCTGGAGACTAACAAAGCAATTTATCAGTGTGTTTTTTTTCATTTGAGCTATCTTCTATATGGTCAAGTCTGTGTGACTAAACCATGGCTTTAGGATAGTCTGAAGGTAAAGCCACAGCTTGTAGCAAAACCTCTGTAGTGGTTCATACCAAGTTCTATGGTGACACCTCACAGTAAATAGGGAACATTACACATTATTCAATACTTTACCTTGTCTGGTATTGACTTTTATCCATTCTATAAGCTCCTCCTGTGGCAAATTGCTAAATTCTCCCATGATGTTCCACTGGGTTTGAAGGTTTGCTGATCCCTCTATTGCCATCAACGCTAAAATAGCAAAGACCAACGTTTTGGGCTGGATTTTACAGAAGAGCCATCCAAACAACTGAAATGCAAGAACCAATTAATTTCTAGATGATAATTCTGTAATGTTGTATGCAGCACAGTTCATTTTTCTTCCTCTATAAGAAACCTAACATATTACAATATCTACTGTTAGTACAATACTTTTATTACAACATCTACTAGATATACTACTAATGCATATTACATCTCTACTATTGCTTCTCCACCAAACTTCAGTGAGGCCTGCTACGAAGTATTCGCATTTACCAAATGTATGGCATTATATTTGTAACTCTATGAAAAACAGAAAATTGACATTAATGCAGCTTTTAAAGTTGCAGCTCAAACACCAATTTCTGCAAGTAAAGACAATTCAATAATGCTAATAACACATTTGGGTTTTTCCTCCTATTTACATCAAGAGTTACTATATGTAGTATATGGATCAGAGAGTGTACTGCAAACTCTTGAAAATTTATCAGAAAGGCAGACTTAATGAAGTTAATGTTGCTTTCTTTGTATCCAATTCTTCCCCTTCCTGCACTGAAAAAGATAGCTTGTGTGTGTTTTTCCCCCTAGAGTTTGCTGGAGGCTCTAAGCAAATACTCATAGATATGTGAAAGGGGTAGTTAAGAAGAAGTATCACATTTGCTCTGTTGAACTGAAGTTTTAGCAAGAACACTTTATCTTGTTGATATCTGACCTAAACCTCAAATAAGACCAAGTATGAATAACCCTTTTTTTTCCTTTTCCCAAGCTGTTGGTTAAATAGAAGGCTTCACATTTCAAAAAAACGTGAAACTTGCACTAAATAAATACATTTAATTCAGAATACCTTTACTCATTTTTTTTAATTGAAGCATGAAATTTAAAGTTTCACTGTAAAACCTCTCAACTAGGCTGACTACACCAATTAGGTACGTTATTTATGTTATAAACTAACAGTAAACTACTTTAGAGTACTAAAACTCTCAAGCCACCTCTCCAAAAAGACTTGCTAAATGCTTCAGAAATGCTCTCCAGGGAAACTACCAAACTGCCTTGACCACTGTGTAGATCTGGAAGGATGAAAGGAAATTAATTCATTTGAACACTGCTCTACAAAACTCCTTTTTACCAACAGTTGCAAAAATCTCATTTCAAGAACATGTCAGAACATTGGAATTCTTTATTGAGTTATTGAGTGGCTTATTGAGTCAAAATCGCATTCCTGTCATGCTTTTATAAAACCTCACTAATAATCCAAGTATCTAAAGTTACTATTATTCTGTTTACATAAAGAGCCTAGAACAGTTGAACATATATGCAAAGCAAAAGCATCATCTTTTACAAGATGTAGTTCCTCATGTGAACTATATATATTTTTTTATATTGATTCAAGGAGGTTCTATTTGTTTTTATCAAATGAATAGACTAAGTCTTCAGCTATTTTTCTTTGCTTTCTGAATTTCCTCCTAACAGAAACGAAGAAATGTGTGGATGTAAACAGCTGTTGGTTTTATTGTCCATCAGGTGGCACAAGCTGCAACACTGAGGTCATGGAAAGTAGAGAGATTCATACAATGGGGTGAAAGAGCACAACATACACAATTCATTTTGCATGTGCAGAACAATTCTAGTATGCCATTTGCTTGTTTGGTTTGTGTTACAAATATCCCTCTCAGGATGACCACTAATAAAAGGTTGAATTTTGAAAGGCAGATGATTAACACGTTATCTATTTATAGCCTCAAAATACATTATCTTAATCTACCACTGCAGGTCCAGTTTTCATGGTCTGATAGGGGAGGATAGTGATGATCTCAATTACAACATTACATGTTTAATTTGCTTACATTTTTCTTACAGCTGTAAAACACAAATTGTTGCTTATTAACTTATCTTTCATGTAAACATCTGAAGTTTTACATAATGACAAATATACAGTGTGTTAACCATCATTTAGTCACAAGTCCCACTTTCCCCTTCTCACCTCTATCACAGCAATTCTTCTGCACAGACTATCAGCTTTTTTTAACCTTAAAATACTCAGCAGTCAGTAGCACAGAAAAAGCTCACTAAAAACCACTTGATATTTTCCTGACTCTACAAAAAATAAGGAGTTTTCTTCTCCCTTTGCTTGCTTAACTCAGAGCAGCCTTAAAAGTGGCCTGATGGCTAGTGGCTCACCAGCCTTATGGGCCAGTGTTTCCCTCTCATGAAGTCAGTCATGTATTTCCTAGAGGATTACCAGATGCTCCCGACTAAAGAAAACATACATCAGTCAGCCTAGAAAATGTCTTTTACAGGTATCAATCAGAACCAATCTAGGGAATATGCTGAACAGACAGAAGAACCTTCACTGATCAAGATAAAGGAATTAATCTTATTTTTACTCATATTGTACACATCTGTGCGTACTCAACTTTAGAGTGACTTCTCCCAATGCCTAGTCCAGGGCCAGAATAATCACAGGCCTTAATATATGGGGTAGTTGGACATTTAACACCTTTTACACAGAATAGTGGTCCAAAGTGCAGTAATCTAAAGCCTAGGCCTTCCCTAGCATTCAAGACCTAATTCTTCCACAACTATGCCTCATTTAGAAAAACTGAATCACAGTATAACTATTACTTAATCAACAGACCAACACTTCAGCTAAGAGCTGAGAAACAGAACAGCTGGGAAACTTGACTGGCAACAGCAAAGAGGAAAAGTAGATTTCTCTGAAGTCTCAATACTCAATTACAAGGTGACTAAAGCTATTTTTTAAAGAGGTTTTGACATGTTTTTAGCATTTTATATGTTCAATTATACAGATACATTTGATGTTGGCAAATACTCAGCACTTTCACCTATGCCAAGTAACAAAACAGGCATCAAGAACGGGGTGAACATTACACTTAAGCAGACTGATAATGGGTAGCCTGTCCAGCATTATAAAGAACTGTCCTTCCCTGAAAGAACATCCAGGGAAGCAATTCAGTTTTCTGGGAAACACTAATGTGTTCAGCTGCCTTAACAAGAGGCAGCTTTCTCCTCTGCATAATCCTGTCTCATTCATTCATCTTCCAGTTGTTTGACTCAGGCACCAGATATTCCGCAGACAGTAACTGCCTTCACCAGACAATCCTAATTCCTCCTTAGGATCCCTTCTACAAAATCACAGCATGATTGAGGTTGGAAGGGAACAGGTCCAGTCCCACCTGCTCAAGGACAGTCACCCAGAGACGGCTGTCCAGGACCATATTCAAGACAGCTTTTGGGTATCTGCAAGGATGGAGACTCCATAACCTCCCTGTCCAACCTGTGCCAGTGCTCAGTGACTTACAGTGAAAAGGTGTTTCCTGACACTGGGCACAGCTGAAAAAAGCCTGGCTCCATCCTCTTTACACCCTTCCTTCAAGTATTTGCACACGTTGATAAGCTCCCCTGAGCCTTCTCCAGGCTGCACAGTCCCTACTACCTTTTCTCTTCTCAGCCTTTTCTCTTGAGAGAGGCTCCAATCCCTTTATCTCCCTTGTGAAGATTTGTTGGACTTTCTCCACTATGTCCATGTCTGTCTTGTACTGCGTAGCCCAGAACTGGAGCCAGCACCCCAGCTGTAGCCTCACCAGCACCAAGGGGAAGAATCACCTCCCTCAGCCTGTGGTTAACTCTCCTCTTAAGGCAGCCCAGGATATTGTTGGCCTTTTTTGCAGCAAGGGTACATTGCTGGCTCATGTTCAACTTAGTGTTCAGCTTCCCAGCTGAGCAGCTCCCAACACTGGTTGTTCCTCCCCAGATGTGGGACTTCAGTGTTTCCCTTTGTTGAATGAAGTGAATGAGGTTCTTGTTCATTTCTCCAACCTGCTGAGGCCCCTCTGGATGGCACACATCTATCTGGTGTGCCAGCCACTCCTCTCAGTTTTGTACCATCAGTGAATTTGCTGAGGTTTCAGTCTGTTCCAGTATCCAGACCACTAACAAAGGCATTGACCAGGACTGGATCCAGTGTTGACCCCTGGGGTATATAACTAGTTAATGGCCTTCAACCTGACTTTGCATCCCTGATCATCCCTCTCTGGGCCCAGTCGTTCAGCTAGTTTTATATCTACCTCCCTTGTCTGCTTCCCCAAGGGCTGCTTACCCTACTTTTATTACAACTGCAAAGCTTCTAAAATAGCTATTTAGATACAGACATAATCAAGCTCACTTCTCAAAAACACAGATACTGAAACACAGGAAGACAATCTGAAGATATTCTGTATCCTGAGAAAAATCTTGCAGTGTTTTACATTATGGATGATTTCAAGTTAGGAAAATTAAACCTGAGTCCAGAGACTTCTAATTTTTAAGGCTGAAATGTTCTCAATGTGCAAGACTCCAAAACTATACTTTTGCAAAGAATTAATACACAAAAAATATGCAAGGCAATAAGCTCTAAAGAGCTGTGACAACACAGTATAAACAAAGTCAAACACTATCTAGATAAAATTAATAGTCAATAAAATCTTGCAATGGCATGGAAGTGTGTAAACACAGCAAAATCCACATATGTCTCCCTATGCTCAAGCTCAATACATAGCATGATAGCTCTCATAATAATGCAGTTGGACAAGTTGCATAAAACAAGATATTTGTTTTATTTGGGGAGGGGGAGAATGGAATTTGTGTAAACATATTCTTCACTAGGCAATATAATCTGGTTTATTTTTAGCTGCTGCACTCAGATTCAGCAATTACAGAGAAGTTTGCTTTAGGATAAATATCTAGGTAATACTGTAAGTACTGAAATAGGATGAAAAAAACCCCTTACCTGTTTTGAACACACCAAGGAAGCCATGACACATAGATGTGGTGTCAAAAACAGTTTTAACCTCATGATTAGAATCGCTAGGACACTGTAAGCCAGCAGCTGCAATGTGTGGTATACCAGCTGTAAAAACCAACAAACACAAACACCACACGGAAGCATAATATTTGCACACCTTTCATTTGTGTCTTAAAGGTATAAACAAACATGCAAATAAAGAAACCACACAAGAAATCTGTCATTCAATTATATCTCTCAGAATACTTTGGGTTGGAAAGGGACCTTTAGAGGTCATCTGGCCCAACCTCTGGTGCAATGAGCAGGGACTTCTTCAACTAGATCAGGGTGTTCAGAGCCACGAGTTTGACCTTGAATGCTCCCAGGCATGGGGCATCTACCACTTCTCTGGGCAACCTGGGACAGTGTTTCATCACCCTCAACATAACAAAAATTCTTCCTTATCTCTATAGTCTAAATCTGTACCTTTTTAGTTTAAAACCATCACCTCTTTACCACAGGCCCTGATAAAAAGTCTGTCCCCACCTTTCACATAAGTCCCCTTTAAGTGCCGTAAGGCCATAATAAGGTCTCCCTAGATTCTTCTCTTTTCCAGGCTGAACAACCCTAATTCTGAGTTTACCCTCATCAGAGAGATGCTTCATCCCATATTTGTGCCCCTCCTCTGTACCCAATTCAACAGGTCCATGCCTTTCCTGTGCTGAGGACTCCAGAGTTGGACACAGTACATTTTGTTGCATAATTTTATTAGAAGAACCACATGTAGAACTATTTTCATTATGGCATATTTCAGACAGAATTTTCTGTCAGGTGAACAAAACCCACCTGGACAAGTTTCTGTGTGACCTACTCTAGGTGGTCCTGCTCTGGCAGGGGAGTTGGACGAGATGATCTTTTGGGGTCCCTTACAGTCCTTGAGATTCTATGATTCTGTGAAACCCCAGGAAAGGAATCAACCTCTTTCTCAGTCTATATGGGGAAAATGGAAGATCCAGTCTAATTTCAGTGTCCTTCTCTACTGCTACAGCAAAAGCCCAAGACTCCTCTTTTGCACTGCCTTCCCACAGATATATTATTTGTTCAACATTCCAGAAGGAAGATGCAAGTACATAGCTTAAAAAAACCCCACATATCAGCATCAGATTATTGCAGCCTGTATTTCAAAATTGAGTATTTACATTAACATATGTATAAAATCATCCAGGAAAAGAATCTTACCTCACCATGGTTAAAACGTTCCTCTCTGGATAAAAAAACCCACAAACAGAAAATCACATTACTTATCTACTACAAAAGCACCAAGGTTTACTTTGAAGTCATCTATAGTGGCTCAAGACAACTGAACTAATCCAGTAAGCATGAGTCAGCATCTGCACAGATTTTTTTCCCTAACAAGCTTTGAAATATCCTGCAAATCAGTAACTATCCTACTCAATCCCCATAGCTATTTGAGAGTCTGAAAATTAATTCTAGCAATTTTTTTCATTGCTTCTGTAACTTGGTTCATATATAAAACTGCTTGTTTACCAAAAGAAGTATCAGTCATTTACTCAGGTTCTACACAGGTTGGTTTTGGGTTCTCAGAAGGATACACAAAATGTGAAATGAATCAAAATCATGTATAATTGCTGTTCTCCAAAAACATCTGTGAAGACAGGATGCTGAATCCTGCTCAGGTCTGATGAAATTTTGATAATGGCCATTAGACTATAGGAAGCAGAGATCACTGAAATGATTAGTAATAAATTTCAGAAACACAGGAAGCAAAAAACCAAGTCAGGGAAATTAAAATTACAACATTGAATTGGACAAATTGACTGCTCTTGTGCACAGCATCGACAAGTGATGTCAAATGGCTGTGACAGATAGAGCATATATCACAGATATTTAGGAAATGAAATTAATACAGTTGGCATTTCTTCCTGAAGAAGAAACTTGGGTATGTATAACCTGGAAAAAAAATAATGGGAAGGAGAATTCACATTCACTATTGATAAGAGAAAAGCAAATATACACATTTAAAAAATGGTTTAGGAGCAGAGGAGAAAAATAAATGATTAAATAGAAAACTTTGGGGTAAGAGGGTTAAAATGTCTAGAGCTAAGTTCAGCAGCTAAACTTAGGTTTAGACATCCTATAAAAATACCACACATAGTACATCCAATCCATTCAGTTACTCAACTACACATAATTCACCCTTCAATGAGGACCAACGTAATGCAGGATTTGGAATTATTTAGCAGACAGCAAATCAAATAAACTTCCAGCAGAAAATTCAGTTTTACATTAAAAAGATGATATTTACCTTTCACATTGGCCTGCCTGGGATAAAGCCCACATGACATATTTAACTGCCTGAAGAAAACAAAAGCAAACAATAAGTATGAATAAGCTTTCTAAAGCAATCTAAAGCATTTTTAACACTTGCTAAATTAAATTACACCTGGGTAATCTTCATTTTGAGATAATGCTACGATAAAAGACATGCAATGTTTGAGCTAAAGATTCTTTTTGAGGATGTTTAATTAGCCAGGCAGTTAGCAGTTATCCCATCTGTTACTGTGTAAACTGTAAGTTGTTTTTACACAAATTATACATAATCAAATTTACAGAAACAGTTATAAACTTCAGTTACAGTACTCCTCAGCTACGTGAGAGAAAATTTTTTGGCACTTAACATCAAGGCAAGTTTTACCACTAACTCAGGATGGGATCTTTGCAAAAACTTACATAAAGAAAATACAGAATTTTGAGCCAGTATGTTTGAAAAACTTGTATTTTATGTAGCTTTATAAGGTTTACGTGGCAAGGTTTTGGTAGTAGAGAGGGTGAGAAGAGACCAGAGGCTGCTCCCATGTCAGACAGAGCCAGATCCAGCAGCTTCAGAACAGATCTATCACTGGGCAAAGCTGGGCCCAGTGACACTGGTGGTGCCACTGTTGAGAATATGTTTAAGAAAAGGTGAAAACACCACACAGCAGCTTTGATAGAGCAATGAGAAAAGTGTAAGAGAAACAACCCTGAAGACATCAAGGTCAGTGAAGGAGGAGGAGATGCTCCAGACACCACAGTAGAGAGTCCCCTGAAGCTTGTGGAGATCAGAATGAGGCAGATTGTCTCCCTACAGCCCATGAAGGACTACGGTGGAGCAGATATCCACCCTGCACTGCAGCCTGTGCAGGACCCTATGCCAGAGCAGGTGGACGTGCCCTGAAGGAAGTTGCAAACACATGGAGAGTCCACAGGACTGCACCTTGTGGGGAGAAGCTCACACACAGGAGCAGGTTTTCTGGCAGGAGCTTTGTCCTGTGGGAGACCTAAACTGAAGGAGTCTATTCCTGAAGAACTGTACCCCATGGAAAGGATCAATGCTGGAGTAGTTCTTAAAGAACTGCAGCCTGTGGGGAGGGAACCATTGGGCCTGGGAAGAACAGAGTGTGGATAAGGGGAAGGTGGGTTTGGTTTTGCTTCTGTTTCTCACAATCCTACACTATTTCCAGTTGACAAGAAATTAAACTTCCCCAATTCAAGTCTGCTTTGCTCATGACAGTAAATTGGTGAGTGATCTCCTTGTCCATTAGATTTTTCAACTATTTTTAACTCCTGTCCTGATAAAGGTAGGGAATGAGAATATTGCAGGACTCTGATAGCCAGTCAAAGTTAACCCTCCACTAACTTCTTCCCATCTGAAAAATAAATAGTGATTCCTTCAAAAAAAACCCTAAAAAGGAAGCCCAGGGTAAAGGTGATTCACTGTATCAGTTCCTTACCCTTTTGATGATCACTCCAAAAACCACCAGAACAACGGGCAACAGCAGAGTCTTTGTGTATCTTACTGGAGTCTACAATGGAAATGAACTGCATTAGTTGCTTTCCATTCATTACAGGCACTTGTAATTACTTCAATGGTCATTTTAAAGAATGCAATACAGAGTTCTTCCTTGAGTAAAATGTAAATATATATATACATAAATGTGTATATATATACACACTATATATATATATGTACATATATATACACAAATGTTCTAAATGCATATCTAGATACTGATGAACTAAAAGAGTCTACAAACACATTAAGAAGCTTTGATGCTCTTCTGTAGTCTAAATCTACCACACAAGACCTTTACAGTTCTCAGCACATTTTCCATATACTCAAAACCAGTTACTGACAGCCAACATGAAATCTGGAGTTCACCAAAGTGTAGCCTTTCATTTATCCCTGAGCAAGCACTTCTTTCATCCAAGCAAGCACATTTCTTAGATCCAAAAATCAAAACACTGGTTTTGGATTTAGTTCATTTAAAAGCAATGAAAGCAGTTAAATTTAACTTAAGTTCATTAATGTCTCTAAATTTACAAGTAGGCGCTTGAGCTGACGATGCTAGTAGGAGGTTATTCAGATATTTTAATGTCTAAATTAAGATAAACCAAGTTCCCTCTTCTATAATCATCTACTTTGATCAAATTACCTCTTTTTCCATGAAGTCAAACTCTGCAGCACAGGTATACATTAATGTATCAAAATCCTTGTAGCCAATAAATTTAGATTTTAATATGTTTCCTATGTGAGCCTGGTAGGATATATAGGGAACAAAAAAAGCTGTAGTAAGCAAGAATTGTCCTGTTTTCTACGACAAAGTAGTTATAACATATATGAGAAATAGTTTTAATGAGAACAGAAGTTTATACCATTTACAATATTGTTAGAAGAGCACCAAACTTTATTTCCACTATATTAAATGACATCTTGGAGTGGAACACAGATTGGACTGTGTTAAATAAAAAGCAGAAAGCAGCAGAAAAGGGATGTTACCATCGCAACTGGGTTCAGCAGGAGTATAGTTTTGCATACTCATATTTTAAGATATGAGCTTCCCATCTTTTGCCCTTTGATGTACATCTGCTGACAGGTTTTTAGCAGTAGAATCTGACAATAAAATGGACTAAAGTGAAGCAAGGAGTCTTAGTTACAACAAGCACTTCTGTCTTAAAAATTAGCTTCAAGGAAAGGGAACTAAGAAATTGAGTCAATAAAGAAAAGAGGTAGGTAGGAGATACTCAAAATAAACAAAGCTTTTAAAATCTACTTTAAAAACAAACACACCGAGTATTTACTAACTCTATAGTGAAAATATTTGTCTTCTCACAAACGTTGGTAATAACACCTCAAAGTGACAATAAATAACGAATGAGAAAGCAAATACGCATTCCTCTCTCCCACTTCTGCAAAACAAATTCTGTAACTTCAGGAAAGTATATCAGTAAGATGCCAAAATCAAAACATTCAGAATTAAATAGGTTTTGAGACACCAATCAGATACTCAGATAAAAGAACTTACATCATCAGCTATTCCGAACACTAAAGAAGTTAGGTATTTCAAGGTGACTGTCCCAAATAACCAGGCACATCCTTCAATGACCTTAAAAAATACATATTGAGAATGAAAAAAGCCACATCTCAACAAACTTTTAAAGGAGCTTTTTCTTTTCTGAAAGGTTTAATTAAATTTAGCTACCAGTTACAGACTCTTCTGTACTACCATTCATAAGTATAGTCATTTCTAAACAATTACATTTCCTAAATTTCAGTATACTGGGGAGTTTTAAGTGTTTTTTTCATTTTCTATTGCAGCTGAAGCAGTTTATATTATAGATCACTATACTACGTAATATTATTATACATTATACTGCTACACACATTGTTGCAGCAGAGAAGTTGACTTTAAAGTGAGGCAGCTTCACTGTCAGTTCCATCTGGTTTGCATCCACCAATGTGTGCTGATTATTTCCCACCAATTGCTTCTCCATATTACCAGGTTGTATTACTCTGATGATTGAAATCTCTGGAGAAATCTGCTGAATTATAATTCTTTTTCAAGACAATCTGAACTTAAAACTTGAAATAAATATAAAGATAATATGCACGATTACTACTTTTAGCTACATACCATATTTATCCCCATACCAAAAAGAAAAAGTTCTCGGCAATCTGGCTTAATCTACTTCTTTACAAAAATTGATCAACTGAATAGGACAACCTGGCTCAGTATCTTGTATCTGAGACCAGTAGCTGATGCTTTCAGAAACGATCTAACAATAAAATACAAACTGACCTTTACCTTAATGTACCCAGGGTATCTATGTGATGATGGGTTATCATAGAATCATAGAATGGTAGAGGTTGGAAGGGATCTCTAGTCCAACCTCCCTGCAGAAGCAGGTTCATCTAGATCAGGTCGCATAGGAACATGTCCAGGTGGGTCTTGAAGACCTCCAAAGAAGGAGACTCCACAACCCCTCTGGGCAGCCTGTGCCAGGGCTCCCTCACCTCAATAGGGAAAGCCTTTTTTCTTATGTTTAAATGGAACTTTTTGTGTTCCAGCTTCATCCCATCACCCCTTGTCCTGTTTCTAGCTACTATAGAAAAAAGGGATGTCCCAACCTCCTGACACCCACCCTTTAGATATTTATAAATGTTAATAAGATCTCCCCTCAGTCTCCTCCAGACTAAACAGCCCCAGTTCCCACAGCCTTTCCTTATATGAAAGATGTTCCAGTCCCCTGATCATCTTGGTGGCCCTGTGCTGGACTCTCTCCAGCAGTTCTCTGTCCCTCTTGAGCTGAGGAGCCCAGAACTGGACACAGGACTCCAGATGAGGCCTCACCAGGGCAGAGTAGAGGGGGAGCAGAACCTCCCTCCACCTGCTGGCCACACTCTTCCTGATCCATCTCAGGATGCCATTGGCCTTCTTGACCACGAGGGCACACTGCTGGCTCATATTTAGCTTATTATCAATCATCCCATTTAATGGCCACAAATGAATGTAAATACCTAGGAGGCACCTAATACTTTTCAGAATGTCTTTTTTTTTTTTGCTTCCACAGTTTCTTTCTTCTGTCTTACAAGCTTATTGCTGCTAGCATAAGGGGCACTAAATAAACTATAATTACATCCTGCTTCCATTCACTGCTTTTGTTGTGTTTACCTTTATTTTACAAGACCTAGAATTCGAACCTATTTTAAAATCTCAACTATTTAGTGATTCTACATTAGTAATTACCTTCATGCTTTGTACTTAAATTTTATAGTAGTACATTTTGGGAGAAAGCATTCTATGTTTTTAAAAACAGACCATATGCAAGATTTAGAATGCTAAGTAGAAGTTTAGAAATATACATTTAGAAACATATTTAATACATGATATATAAAAATGCAAATAATACATATTATATATATAAATAAACATTGGTAAAAAATCATCTACTTTCTCTGCAGTTCTTTCTCCATGACTTCCATCATCCATCTTCCTTTTTGATGTCTGCTCAGTAACGAATTAATGTATTCAGAAAACTTTTCATAAGAACACCAAGATTTCTCTGCTGAGTGGCAAGGACTTATTTAGGATCAATCATTTTATAGACATTCTTACGGGGGCAGTGTTGGTCTTTTGAAAATTTACCATTTAATCCTACTCTTTGTTTCTTAGTTTTTAACATTCACACTTTATCCCACAGATCTTATTTTCTTTTCTTGTTCCAGTTAGGAATTGTCCCCAAAAGGTTTCTGAAATTCAAGTGCTCACCCACACACCCTTATCTACACTCTTCAAAGAAGTCAAATACATTTTCAAGGCATGCCTTCCTTTCACAGAAGCTGTACCAGACCTCTCTCATTTTACTGCAAGTATATATAATCTTAACAATTTCATCACTGTTCAAGTTTTATTCTTTTACAAAAGTCAAGACTCACCGCTCTGCAGCTCCACGAATGCCTTGGATCTCCTTTGTAAAAACCAACATGAGATTTGCCTATGCTCCTGTTTTCTTTGGTACCATAGCTAACTACATTGGCATGTTATGTATGTACTGCAGTTTGGTTCTAATTACTTTTTAAGTTCCTTTATTAAACCTATGTTAATTCCATCCAGCTTTGCTAAAGACATTCTTATTAAATGGAGGGTAACCTATCATAAATCAGGCATAATCTCATAATCTACCACAATCTTGGTAGGCTCCTACTTCAAGTGTTTTTACACTGTAGGTCTAAGTAGCAAATTGCTTCTTGTGCTTTTTACACTGTTATATTTGTCATAGTTCTGGGGGTATCTTCCATGTTAAGACATGACTTCTACTGTCCTCAAACCCATCCATATACCCTACTGCGTTTTATTCCATCTTGCTTCCTTGTGGATTGATAAACTGCTTGCTGTTGTTATTAAAAGTATCCTAAAAAAAAATTGCACCATTCACACTGTAGTGAATATCCAATGCAGTACCTTAATTTCCATTTCTGCAAGAACTGTTATCTTTTTACTTGCCTCTTCTAGACTGACCTTTGTTTTAAAGGGATTTTCATACAGATCTTAGGTTTTGCAAACATGTTTAAGTTGGTAATTTAAGATTCTTTCTGATATGAATGGATGTTATACCATTTTACTTCCTTCAGAAATCAATCTTAAATCTCTGGGAATATGGACAATTATTTAAAGACGTTAGTTTAGCTATATTTCTTGATTTTTTAACTATTATAAACTAAACCAGAAGTTACTTCTGGATATCACTACAATAAGAAAAATATTTCATGGTTATTTTCTGTAATTCAAAATATACAAAATTCCTTACCCATATGTAGACTTCTCTTCCATTGCTTTTCAAGATTTTTGGACTTAATTCAAGAATTCCCTAATAGTAAAACAAATGCACATTTTCAGGTAAAATAGAGTAACAAGATATTCCAGCACTGTGGGTGAGGGTAGGTTCGTTTTAAAAAGCATCTATTGTACACCACACAGCTATTCATTAAAAAAGTCTGTATAATTAACACAACCAGAAATAATTAATACAAGCTGAAATATAGAATCATGAATACATGATATTGTGATTTCATCCTGCACTAGTAAAACATGCCAATATAAGAAGGTCTTACTGCAGTAAGACTTACTGCAGGAAGACTACTCTCCTCAACAAGCAAGATTCTCTATTATAGGGTTCTAACCTTCTTTAAATAAAAGCCAATGGGAAACTGAATTATGTCTGCATCCACAAATGACATATTTGAAGCAATAAATAAATTACTGTCAGCATAACAAATCATTTCAAACAAGGCAACAGAATATGAGGGTTAGGAAGAGTTACTGGTATTTTTCTGTTTCACATTATGTTCTGCATTTTATGACACAATGAGGATTTGTTTTAAGCTAATTTCATGAACAATATGATTAAAATTAATTCTCAATTTTTCTTAAGTTTAAAAATGCAAAATCATTCAATGTATTTGTACTTACTATGTAATTACAAAAGCTGCTACAGAAGAGTGTGTTTCTCAAAAGCAAACTACACTACAGAAAACACCACTAGCAATTTATTGTTAGCAGAGGCAGGAAATTACTGATAGACAAAGTATAAACACAAGAAAAAAATAATTAAGCTCAGCCCAAGCTTCTAGGAGGCAAAATGAATCAAAAATTGAGACAATTTGTGTTATGCTAAAGTAGATCTGTTCACACAATCTTATCTTCTATGTACATAAATCTCTTAAAATATACTATGTGAAAATAACAGTAGGGGGGTTGTTTTTCCAATTTAAGGAAAAATTAAGATAGTGAATAATGAGATGAGTCTTCAGTGAATAATTTCACCAACTTGGTGGTATGACTCAGCAGTTTCAAATAGTCTTAAACCACTATTAGATGTGTTTGAGTAATTTCTTCCGCATTTGCGGTTCACAATCAATAAAAAAAGCACTTAAACTCCTCCTCACTCATGTTCTTATTTTACAATTACTCTGGCCAAAAATAAACACATAGTAAATTTTTATTTTTATAAGAAGAGGAGAATGAAAAAAATAAGAGAACTAAGACTTAACTGAATTTTTCTTATGAAGACATCTTGGTGTAAAAATATGACTTCCTTTAAATAATTATTTATTTAGTCTCCAAATATTTTAAGCTCTAATTATTCTTATTATGTGAAAGATCTCTCAACTATCAGTAGTTTCACATTTTACACCAATATATATGTAACAGAAGAGTATTACAGTCTTAGAATGACATAGGATTATTTTTTTAAACAACTTACCCAGATAACCACTAAAGATGCAGCATAATATGACGTCAATAACATTGAATTACCAAACATCAGAATGAAGCACACTACAAGAGATACCTGAAAGAAGAAAATAAAAGTAGTGTTTATGGAAAATGTAAGAATTGACCAAGTGTAAAAACTGACTCGTGTCAAACAGCTTTAAATTTAAAGACATCTACTTCACAGCAAGTTTGACACTCAACTTTAGAGAATTGTTCTGAAAAGTCTATAAGGACTTGACTTAATGGCAACAGGTAGCCAAGTGTAGATGATGTTAATTTACATTTTTAAAAGCACTTACAGACAAAAAGATTTAATCATGGGACTAATTCATCTTACAGGAAATAGCAGCTAAATTTAAGTTATTCCTAATATCTTTTTTTTTTCCAATTATTGTATTATTTCTCCATCATGATGTTTATCTTTCAGAATCCTGGCCACAGATAAAAACGGTGAATCAAATGTTTGTTGTTTACTTCCTTCCAAACTGAGAAGCATATATTTAAAATACAATCATTGCCAAAGGCAAGGAAGTAGAACTCTGACTGTTTGATCATATGCTGTGAACTATATGAGATTGAAAATCAAGGCTGAAATACAATTTTTATCCACCATCCTGATCTCCTACTGTGCTTTCTTTTTAATAGAAAGCAAGCTGAATTACATTTGGAGAGCAAAATCAATGAACAATCCTTGTTGCCTTCTATACACAGGCATAAGGAAAAATAATGTAGTTATTTGTAAAATATGCAGACTTTTGTACTCTTCTTCTCACACATAGTTAGACTTCAATTTCCCACAGAAGAGGGGAGCAAGAATTGAGAACAGCACAAAACAGAGACCGTCATTTAACCCAGTCTTTACCCAGCTTTTTCTGTCATAATTTGATTACCTGAAAAAAGACTTTTTGTGACACTTTGGCACCAAAATTATGATAGTTATTGACGTAAGCCAAAAAACTTAAGTATTTCATCCTGCTTCTGTCAAAAAATTACTAAACCAAGATGCTTGTTTCCAAACTCTCCTGCTAAATGTGACTGGGATCAAGCATTTGGTATCCCACGTTTACATCAGAAACAAGTTGCATAGAACTTACTACTGCCTTTAATGCATCATTTACACTATTTCGAAATACACTTGAAATTATATGAAACACAATTTAGCTGAAAGCTTCTTTTCTGTGGTAAACATTCTCTTTACCCACTGAGTTTGCAGAGCACAATTTTAGTAAAAATATGTTTTTAAGAACAATCGTGTTTCTTCAAAAAAGTTGCTTACATCTTCTTGCCTATTGAAAGCTGTAATCTCACTTCAAAAAGCAAAATTCTTGGCAGCAAAACTTGATCATTATCTCAACTTTAAAAACGAAAACCAGATATATTATGGAGAAACTTCCATGCCTTTGACTTATCTCCTTCCTTTCTTGACTTTCTCACTCATTTTTGAAAAAAACTGGTTTTCCTCAAACAAATTAGTTTCTTTGTCTTCCTTTCTAAATATTTCCCCAAGCAGTTCAATCACAACATCCTTGCATGGTCAAGACCACAGTAGTCTTCAAAACCCAATTTTAGTTGGGGTTGTCCTTCAATGACAAAGGAGCATATTCTATTAATTTGATTTACTAACATCTCTTTTTTGGTTTTGCTAACCTACGGCGTGAGATGAACGTCACCCTTTTCAACTTTTTATTGCTTATGCTCTATTACTTGGTATGTTTTCTAATCTGTTCCTTGAGAAAGTATCTTCAATGGAATGAAGAGAGACAGAGACACAAATGTATCTACAAATCTTTTAAGTCAATAAATTTTCTGGAGTTCAAAAATCCCTGCGTGCCACAGGGGTCAGTTTCTGACACTGTGATATAAATACACATCAAATATTCAAATCCAGATCTCTCTGTCTCTTATTATTTCAACTTTTCAACCATCTTGCGACTAAGAAAAATGCTTCAGACAAGCAGCCTCTTTTGATGCTCTGACCTATTTGAGGGGATTTAACTGTTTTTTAAAAGAAGTATTACCATATGAGCAGAGAGTATCTTCTGTAATTTGCAGGATTCAATATAACCCATAATACACACAGCAAATAATGAAGCTATCTAGAATCAAAAGTGAAAGACAAGTTAAAACAATTTGCAGTGGTGTACTCCACTCAGAACACACATCCATACAAAAAAGATTATTTAAACAATCATTAACTTTTATTGCTAGGGTTTTTTCTAAGCACCTTAGGCATTTCACAACGGCTTCTTTAAAAAAAAATTACTGTGGAGCTCTGAACAACTATCAAACATATTTGAATATTTAGGAACCAAGTATTCAGCTTTACAAAAATGCAAGTCACTGAAATGCAGCACTAACACATCACCTTTCACACTAGAATTTAAAAAAATGAACAAAAAACCAAATCCAGAGTCAAAACAATCATTTATTAATATTATTTAACCTTAACTTTTCAGTAAAATATGGGAACATCTATAATTTGATGCTGAGGGTAAATCAGATTCATTGATTAGGCAGCTTGCTAAAAGTCACATGGGAAATTAATGACATCATTCATTAATTCTGTAATTTCAAATTTCAGGCCTGGTATCTTAAACAGGTTATAGTGAAGAGTTTCTCACAATCACAGAACCACAGAATCTTAAGGGTTGGAAGGGACCTCAATAGCTCATCCAGCACAAATCCCCCAGCCAGAGCAGGACCACCTGAGTAGGTCACACAGGAACTCATCCAGGTGAGTCTGAATGTCTCCAGAGAAGGAGACTCCACAGCCCATCTGGGCAGCCCCTTCCAGTGCTCCCTCACCCTGACAGTGAAATAGTTTTTCCTTGTTTCTTTGGAACCTCTCATGTTCCACCTTGTACCTGTTGCCCCTTGTCCTACCATTGGACATCACTGAGAATATTTGACAGAATTTAATGGCTTCCTCTTCAGTTAGAAAGCTCGCATTGGTTGTTCAAAACTACCAACTCAAACCAAGTAACATCTGCTTCAAGTAAGACAGTAAGATGGAGACATAGATGGATTTCAATCAACAGGCTAAATTTCCAATCCATTTAAGCACTAAGAAATTTTGCTGTGTGACAGTGTCCTACTGCTCACATTAGCATTTGCAGTATTTCAGCACTAGCTAAAATTACCTCAACTGTCTGATGCAACTACTCACAGACTCGTCAAAGTTAAATAGGAAATCATGCAAAGTCATGCCAGCTATCACATGCCATGCAAACATTGCTCTTTAAAAATTTGAAATCAATACACAATCAATGTGTTTTTAATATTTGTACTTCAATATACAAAGTTTTCTCTTGTTCTGATGTACTCATGTTAGGTTGAAGGCTGGTTCTAAAGGAAAAGTAAATTTCTTTTTGTCCTGGAAACAATACTAAGCAGTGCAAATGGTCAACTTTTAAATTCAAGACCAGAAAACCACTGAAGTGATCAATTGCTTAAACCTTTCCTGACAGCAAGAGTGAAATCCAGCTAAAAGTAAAGCATTGGTATAGTTGTGAATTCAATATCCCTTTGTACAAAGCAGCCAATCTGCCTAGGTAAGACAAAGAGGCTATTTAGAGGTGAATATGGTCTTACCTGTGTTAGAAGAACAAACTGAGCAAACTGCCAGGGAAGCATGAAAAAGATATTAGAAACACACAGTGCAATCAAGCTTCCTGTATTAATATTCGGAATCCTTGGGAAAAAAGAGACAGAATAGGCACCAGTAAGTAAAATTACACAGGTGTTTGCATATTATTGAAAAGTACAACAGAGAATGCAATAAAAACAAAGTCACCTTGGAAGTTAGCTAGCAATATTAGCAATTAGAAATAACACTGCTCAAGTAAATTTAATCTCCATTTCCCATCAGCTTCCAAAAACAACACTTCTGATGCTTACTGATTAAGTATTTGATGAGTCACCCATTACCAAACAAGTCTGCTCCTGGCAGCATGTAGAGCGGGCCAATCTATGTCACGTGTAGTGGTCGACCTTCTTGTAATGACTCTACAGTCAGGTCATAACCATTTCCACTTCAGTTGGCATCACAACTATTCTCAGAACAGTCTGCATTTGAAAGGGATTTCACTCGTCTCTCACACATTTCTTCCCTATTTACCTTCTGCAACTTTCTGTTAGCAATCTTGAATGAGATTTCAGGGCAGGGGACAAAGACAAATACTCAAAACTTATCTTTAATCAAAATCAGCCCATTCTTTATGTCTTGCTGTGAGTGTTATATATTTAATGTTGTGTTAGCTCCGAGTTCCTTTCAGAAACATGTTATGCTTTTACTTTCACTAAGCGGCCTCCAACAGATGAAGACACCATAAACATTCTGCTGAAAAGCACAAAACCTGACAGACTACAGAAGTGTCACCAAATTCTGTAAAAATTTCCCCTGCTGCTTTTACAAAGCCTGAAGATCAACTTCTATTGGAAGTCACGCTGAGCATCAGTCTAATGTATTAAGTAATACATGATATAAATGACGATACAAGCAATGCAAATAATGGAGAACGTGAGTTCTTGTCTCTTATTCAAAGATAGTTCCTATATTTCATTGAAATACTACTGTACATGAAACAGACCTGCTCTTGAAGCAGGAGTTGTAACTCAGAAACAGAAAGTTAAAGTGTTTTATTCCCTTTTTGGAACCTCACTCTGAAATGCTTAGTTTAAATACCTACTTCTCAACAGTAAGCAAGATTTGAAGAACAGGAGTGAATCTATCTAATCAAGAAGTGTCATTACCTGATCACCCTAAGCTGAAAGTATAATTTCCTCATTTTTTTCATTTGACTTCGCCATTTAGCATTAAATTAACAGGTGTCTGTCAAATATTAAATCTAGCAATCTTTCTACAATCTGTTCCCTGACAACACGTATCTTTTCCTCACCTAAAAACCACAAGTTAGTGAAGAGCATAAAATATTTTTTGTTTAATCATCAAGAACTATTAGATCATACTGATTTGTAAAGGAAATTCTAAGATTTCAAAGCACAAAGTTCAGCTAAATCATAAATACATTGCAAATCTGATGTAATGGAGTTGGTGGAAAATCCCTCAAGTATTAATGATCACGCTTATTTTTCAGAACAGTGGCAAGACAGTAATATAACCATGTTGCAAGCCAGAAACAACCATGGAAAAGCAAGACTAATGAACTCAAAAGCACTCCTGCATTATGTAATTAGCTTGCTCTGAATCATTCAACTAGTTAATTAGTCATAGAAAGCTGTGAGAACATACTAGCTTATGGGTGCCTACAGCATCCTCTGTTGCACAGCATAAGCTTATTCTAAGTGCAACCAACATACCACTCGCCAAGAGGGACAAAACCAAATCATGGAGCATCAGCTTGTTTCTCATGGGAAGGAAGTGACATCAACCAAAAAAATATTCTGATTTTTAGTTTAGATATGTATTTGCCAACACAGTGATTCTGATTTTTATTTTAACCAGGTCTTCAAGTTGCAAAGTTTTTCCTTTTAATGAGTGATATGACTGCAGTTCTACTGGTGCAGTGTCTGCAATGTAACAGTCATAGGAAAGGTTCTATGTTAATGATATCATTGCTACAGCACTCTGAAGTGCTTAAACAATTGTTTAAATAAATGCATGTCGATGTCCTGTGACGTTCATTTTTTAAAAATGTTGTGAAAAGATAAGTATAAATGGAGAAGTACCTGAGAATATAGGTCAAAAGCAACATCTGCAGCACAAGGAATGGGTATGAGAAACTTTCACGAAGAGGTGGAGTCCACATGACACGAGTGCACTAAAAATAAGAACTGGGTTAGATGATAACATTTGCTCCTACATTTCCACAAAACAAGGCATTTTTAGTTCAAAATGAATGATCACAGATGCCTCAATATAGCAAAAAAACAAACTCAGGTTGCCTCCAGACTTCACGTCTATGACACTCCGTTTAATTAAAATAGATTGTTGCTTTTCCAAAATTAAATGTGGCAGCTAGAGAACATCTGAAAAAACAAAAAAGCCGGGACAGCTGCTGCTTGTCCCTGCTTCTGCTGAAATTAACAACTCATTCAGGCAACTAAAACCATTCAAAAATCCAAATAGTGACTTGCCACACTTAAGAGACAGCACATGGAGAGAGGATATGAAGGATAAACCAACATACTCTCCATTATGTTCTCTAGGTTATAAACATGTCACATTTCTACTAGCAACAGCACAGAAAAAAAAGATCCAAAGCTGCTTTCCAAAACAGGTTGGTAAAACTAAAAGGTAAAATTAAGCTCTTACAGAGCTTATATTTCTACATACTTCGCTCTTTAACCCTAATAAAGCAAAGCATAATACAACAAAGTCAATTGAAAAGCATTTTCATTTTTTTTCTTAGGGTTCACAGTAAATAGCTCAGCTACAACTGCCATCTCCAGCATTTATATTCAGCTCTTTATAAAGCATTTGCAAGTGGCATTGACCACCAGAAAAATAATTGCGACTTTGCAGGTCACCTTTGACGTATAAACAAATGGGTTCAAAATGGTTATCAAGAGATTTGCACTAAAACTTAGAAGCAGCTTCTTTACAACTACTGGACATTCATCTTAAGGTGGACCATAATGAGCCTATGAAAGCTGATAGGATGCCAGGATGTTCCTTCTCCTTATCTTCCAATAATCTTAAAACCACTTTTTAAAGCACTGTTTTACTAAAGAAGACGCTAGAATCAACATTATACAATTCCTTGCTTATTGTCTCGCTATTTCACAAATGTGTTAAATTAATAGTGCAAAATAAATGTGTGGAAATAGCTTAAAATAAATGAAAGCACAGAAGCCCATCACATTAATCAAACACAGTCATTGCTGTCTAAAAGCACTCTCTGTAAAAGCTGCACTCTGATTACTGTTAAGATAAACCTTTCATAAATATATGTACTAACGTGTTGTCTTCAGCTGACTGCACAGATGTGATTAGATTAAATTATTTTTATTAGCAATAAATATAACCTTGATTATTCCAAAGCAGTGTATCATTCTTTAAGACTACAGGAACATTTGATTTACCAAATCTTTTGATACGGAGGAGATAAAGACAAGAAAGAAATGATGAGCATATACAACCATAAAAAGGAAGAATTACCTTAAAAGTGGATTGACTTACGTAGCCCATGCTATTCTTCTATATTTGGAATGTAATACTAAACTCAATCACTTGCAGATGATTTATCAAGGCTATAGACTAACTTTGCTACAGGTATAAATACATCAGATCTGTCTAAGCTTGAAATCACTAAAACATAGTAGCAGAAGCACAGTACAAATAAAAGCATACTGCCTTAGGACCATTAGCTCAATGCCAGAAGGCTAACTACTTTTTTATAGCAGTAGATCTGAGATACCAAGTCTTGTAGATGAGACTAAGGTAGCTTGGATGTTTCCTTCCAGAAAAATGAAAGTAAGTTTTTAGGAACTGGTCTAGCTCCATTGCACATCATGTTGAGCCACATGTGAGATGATTTCGACAGAACCAAAGGCAGATTGAAGAGTGAAACAGCTTTTTATACACAGAAGCATGCACATACACCCTCTGCATGTGATTCAACAGCTCCCACAGTGAAACTAGACCACCTGCATACATGTAACTACACATATTACCATAATTCCATAGAGACAATATTAAGCAACTCAGGTATTTCATTAGGTTCTGTACAAACACAAAGAGCCAGCTGAGATGTAGCACTGCACTGCTGCAAGGAAGTCCTACAATTGACCTTGAATCAGGGCCACCCAACATCGAGCTCTACCTAAGCCCAGACTATGTCTGTGCAGAGTTATGCAGACCTAATTTCCTGTCATTCTCCAAAATACACATTTTCTATGGTTTTCCTCCCAGGTCATCCATGGAGACAGATGAGCTCTCCAACAGAGTATTCTATGGATAGGAAAACTGCCTGTACCACAGTGAAATTCTTTTCATTATTACTACTATCATCTTTGAAGTTTTCAACTAGTCCTTTCTGAAGTTACACTTCACCTTCACAGGCTTAGCAAAACAACGTGTATTCCATCACCATTTCCTAGAAAAGGATAAAACATCCACCTCACTTCAGAATGCCATTAGAAGAATGGAAAGCCACACAAAAATTTTGTATTTACCCTCTTATAGCACCAAAAAATAAAGTTGAGAAATTCTGCAACGTTTACCTGGTCTGGACCAGACAGATAACACCCATGGGTGAAAATTCTTCAGAGGACATTTAGAAAAAAGCATTTCAAATTAAAGATAAAATATCTGTTTCATCCCACAGAGTTTTGTTTTATAAGAAAACTGTGAAAGCTCACTATGAATAGAGGTATCTCTGACTTAAGTGAAACTATATATTCTTACTCAGTGTTTTCTATCAAGTAAAGCTCAGTAAAATAAGATGACAAAACATAACGTCAACTCTTAACAAAAATCATGATAGCTATTTTTCATCCAGAAAATCTTTACAGTACAGTTGCAATTTCAGCAACACAAATATTTACATCAATTAATATGCATAAAATTAACATTCAAAAAAGGAAAAAGAAACACTGCTCAAGGGTATCAGAACAACAGCCACGAGTTTTCTTCCAAAATACGAAGCAGTGACATGAACAGCATTAGCTGGGGACATAGGGAGACATTTAAGTGACAGGGGTTTTTTTTCTGTAACACAGCTTAAAGAAGTTTAGCACTAGAATTCTCTACATACATAAACAATTTTCTAAATCCTATATATTCTGGCTGTAGTATGTCTGTATTACAGAAGTCTCTTTGCTTTTTCTTTTTTGTGTGTGTGTACATTCATGAATTTCTGGTAAGAGACACAACAATTTAAAGAAAACCTCCTCCATTTCTGAAGCTTGTTCATACAGTACATGTAGCCCAGTTATGTCTGGAATGGGCACGAAAATAGAGTATTTTGATGTTTTGAAACTTGAAGTCACTGTGCTACTAAGATTTCAACCTCAGGACTACTTGACAATGTATTTCCTTTTTTAATCATTTGTTTTTAACACCTAAGGTGACACACTGGACTGTGCTACACATTTTTAAGTCGCAGCCTATTTTGTTTTCAGGTTAGATATGAGGAGGAATTTCTTTCCTGAAAGCGTTGTCAGGCATTGGAACAGCTGCCCAGGGAGGTGTTGGAGTCACCATCCCTGGAGAGGTTTCAGAGACAGTTGGATGTTGCACTTGGGGAAATGCTCTAGTGGTTGATAGGGCTGGGACAAAGGCTGAATTTGGTGATCTTAAAGGTCTCTTTCAGCTGACCTTTTCTATGATTCTATGTCCTAAACCCTTTGAATTCATATCCTAATATACAAGCATCATCACTATCACTAATGAAATAAGAATTATCTTAAACTTTAAGAACTAAAGAAAAAGAAAGGGTGGAGTGGTTGAGGAGAGAGACCAGACCTACCTCTCCATGGTTGAAAAAGAAGCATGTCACAGTAACAAGGCCTCCTAAACGGCTCCCACTGTGAAAAAAAAACAGGAAAAATAGGTACAATTTGTTTGTTTAGCATCAAGTAAAACAAATGGAGTATTTCTTCCCTGCTATATTGAGCAGGAAACTTCAGAATATGCACACTCAATCACTCAACAAGAAATTTTGGTCTGAACCTCAGTCTATGTTAGGGTAATCAAATTAGGTTCAATAAACCTGTTTAGAAATTAATGCATGACGTAGTCAATGCAAGACATCTTAATTCTTACAGGAATTACTTTGATCTTAACATGAGAACGTATCTTAAGCCCTTAAGAATGTTCATAATTCACCTATTGAATAATTAGCACCAAGGAGCCAACACTAAACCCAAAAGACGTTAGATTTAATTTATCTCAAAACAGCAATAGATAAGGTTCCTATTTGTTTGACTAGATTTGTAATTACTCATGTCCTGCGATACAAAAAATGTGCTTGTGCATACAACTGCACTGCTAGGATGGATGACAGATCATATTTGCCACTAACCAAAAGTATGATCCAGCTGTTAAGATTCTTTAAATAAAACCCCACAAACCACAAATCTCAGATCCTTTGCCCATTACTAATACACAGGTCACACAGCATCAGGGAGTTCTGGACACATAATCTGAGTGTTAAAGATAACAAGTGCTAAAAGGATCTCCAGGAATTGTGCATTCTTGCACATAAAACTCAACATTTCCTTTCATAAATTCTAAAAGCATCAACACTGAAACTCAAAATGGCTAAAGGAATGTGCTTAATGTTAAAAAATATTAGTTTAAGAAGAAAAACAAACTAAAAATTTGCAAAAAGACACCCAAAAGCATAAAAAAAATTTCAAAGTTGACACTAAAGGTTAACATTGTTACAAAACCTTGAATTTTTAAACAACATCAGATGACTCAAGCAGTTACACTTTGTCAGAGTCAACTCTGGAATAATGGAAGGACTAGGCTTTCGACTCCCTGGGTACAGTAAGCTGAAGCTTCAAGTCATCTGGGGAAGAGCTGTAAGGAACAAAATACTGCAGGAGGGGATATGGGAAATTTACTGGTATTTCCTCAAGATCCAATATTTGACAATCAGCTTAAGGCTTCTGTCCCTTGACTACAAGAACAGTGAGGTAGGGAAGCAGACTCTTACAATTGCAGAATTTACCATTCAAATTCCACTCCTTTATCCATTAAAAAAACAAATAGAACCCAACCAAATGGTATGAGTTCTCACCATATTGCTTCAGTTATCTTAACAGGAAATGCCCCAGACCTTTAGATTAACTTGTACTGTATAAGAAGACTCCAAAGTGCATTTGCATAACCAGAGACTATAGACAGGGATATACTATATTTGGCAAGATTCTAACCTTGTGAGAAAATTAGTGAAGGCAGCTAACCAGCAAAAACTAGTCATACAATAAGGAAAAAAAATAGTCCTACAAAAGCAACTATCTCTCTGACAGCTCAACTCTTCCTTACAGGCTCATCAGAGCAAGCACAGATGTGAGAACACATGCTAGCTTGGAAAATAAGGGAGTGGTCTTCCACTATCCTATCATCTTCCATCACTAGTCAAAGTTGCAGAGACACTAAAAGCAAATGAAAGCTAAAATAAAGATTATACATTCTATGAATACACAGGGACACAAAAAAAATCCCTGGGAAAAAAAAAACAGTTATATAAGCTAACAACTATGACTGTTAAATTCAGGAATGAAGAGAAAAATATTAGTGGATGGTTTTCCACCATCAAGCGAGTCAGGCTACGATACAGCCTTTCAAAATGCATAGCAGAAACAAATTAGTTTTTTGAAGGAGATTTATGCCAATACATAAGATGACCTACTTCAATGTAGTAGAATTGCACTACTCCAGATTCAGTTCTTGTATTTTTCACACCTTACAGAAAAGCCTAGATATTCTGACTTGCTTTGACTGAGAGGAACCTTGGAACATAATGACTAAGCACTCATCTAAATCTGGCATCCAACTATGAATATTCTTCAGGATAAATAAATGAAAACGATCAAAATCCTACCTGTAGGAAACTTGTAGTCACTTGTTATTTGTCATAATCTGAGATAGCCAGTGGCTTACACCTTGATAGAACTGCATTTTTTTATTCTAGTTATCTTGACTACCTACATTGCAGATCATTTATATTAAAAACTGAATTACTATCAATACTTGATAGTTATTTACATTCAACACAGCCCCAGTGTAAGGAAAATAGTGAGAAATTAAGACCTTACTGACTTTTCGATCACATTCATATATAAAATACAGGTTCCATGCACCTTCATTAAGGGAAAAATGACAAGTTAATCATATGAATATTCAAAGTTTATCTACTTCCTCAAATCATGAGACAGACATTAATTCCCTGTGTTAAGGAATACAAATGTATATTCTTTACCATCAAACACCTAATACCTGCAGTAGACAACTTCCTCTTTCACTGTCAGCTCCTGCCCTGCACTATTCTTTATTTGAACTATCAGCATATGCTTCAGAGAGCAGCAAAAAAAACACAAGATAGTGAAGTCAGGGAACAAGGGGGAAAACCAATAATCTCTGAGAGGAAAATGTAGCAGGCTTTTGGGTTTTTTTTGCAAAACTGACAAATGAAAATAGAGCTAAACAGAAAAATCTTTCCACTTCTGTTTTTCTGCTAAATGTTAAGTCTATTTCTGTATGAAGGTGTATTATGGTTCCTGAAATGTAAGGACAGACACTGAAAACAGAAATTCATACAAAAAGGGAAGTGTATACATATCTCCAGAAAAATGCATTATCTGGAATATTTTGCCTTCCCAGTGGAGTTAAAATTGAAAGACAAGCAACATGACTTGAGGCAAAGCATTCAGAAAACTCTCATCCTTATTACAAGTATACTGTCATTCAAACTTAGTTTAAAACTTAGTTACACTGATAATTTTAAGAGCAGAAACCTGTCAAGAGCCATTTAAAATCTGTACAGCATTTAGTTTTATGCACAACCCAGTGGCATCAGGGAGATATCACTTCACTGAAATTTTCCATTACTTTTTCCACCATCATCCTTTATTTTAAGCAAAAAGTTTCTCTGTTGCAGTATTTTTTTAGAATCAATGGAAAAAAAAGCACTACTACTGTACAAACAAATAGGCAGCTTCCCATAAAGCAGCCAAACAGCTCAGTCACAATCTGCCTTACCTGAGGTATGTACCATATATGAAGAACAGTGACATCATTATTCCATTCAAAAGAAAAATCATTGCAACATAAAAGGAAGCAGGGTCTCCCCATCCTAACAAACAAACAGATAACATGTGTTGTCAAATATAGAAGAGAGATCATATTGCTTATAAACTACCATACAATTAGCATAATATAGCACACAGAACACTACCTTAATATGTCTACAGAAAGATGGTAAAAAGTGTTAATGTCACTAAGATCATTGTGGAAATTCAAATCAGAATACTATAACACTAAAAAAAGAGGTGGAGACACAGTATTGGGGCAATCAGCAACAAGAACAGGCCAAGAGGGAATCACTCACTATAAAGACAAAACTAAAATATACAGAAGGTATAAACATCACTAACATTTTCTATAGTGTTCATTTTGACTTCACAGAGCTTTTAAGAATAGGTTTGTACTCCCTATACTCTCACTTCCCATCTCTTGCAGGAGTAAATTTCATCTTTAAGCATCTCACACACAATGCTCTTTGCTTTTCTTGCTTCATCGAAAGCCAAGAGATTTTCTATTAATGCAAGTCTTTCAATGTATTCATTCACAAACACTTCTGTGTTCACATTTCTGTTGTTATTCTCTTTCCCATTATTTCTTTAAACCCTCCAGGCTCTAATCACTTCAACAGTAAAGCATAAAAAGCCTTACTCGTTATAGAGAAGGTAGCAAAACTCCATACTTTCATATGCAGAAATTATTATTCACCATTGCTGAAAATACAGCAAGAGAGTTCTCTAAAGTGAGATGATGACACGCACATCAAACACGATACTCTCCATTGTTGGTGGCTTTGTTGGCTTGGGTTTTACAAAGAAACAGGAATGAGAAGTTATACATTTATTCACTGTTTATTGCTTCTGGCAAAATTAGAGAAAGTGTACCATTCAAGCCCTGAAGAAAGTTCTTACAGCCTTTGTGCAAAGGAAAAACACTACCTTGTCACTACATAAAGACATTTTGAATGATAAAATGAAACAACTTCACAAGCTACCGTCTATCATTCAGCATTAATCAACTGTAGGCCATCTCAAAAGTGCTTCTCAGCAAGGTACTTTTATCCCATAATATTTACTTGACAAGCCAATATTTCAATATGGGAAAAAAAACTCAAGGAAATGGCAGCATCCAAGCTTTCATATCTACATCAAAGTATAAGATGGAAATTCTTAGTTGAATAGTAGGTCAACAAGAGTAAGAGGACTCTCGCCAGCAGAATCACCACATAAGACTTAATCTACAAAGGAGCCTTGTGGTTACCTTTTTCCCCTTCCTCCTCAAGTTGCAGTGAGGGGTGGAAATACAGAGAGGAGGTTTTTGAAGTGTAGGTATTTGGAATGTATTGGGGATTCTATAGAAGCTATAGAAAGTTGATACATGTACAGTGGTGTCTAATTACATTAGGACATCTTATTTTTTATGAGAGACCAACATGTGAAGACTCAGCTACAACTGAAGTTTTGAAGTCCAGTATAGGAGTTCAGTTCAGCAGGAGGAGCTTTCTAATATGCAAAGCCCACATTCTCATCTCTGGTGTTCTTAAAAGTACTTTCTTTTCACAGTTCTCACTTATCCTGTGAACTTGCCATAAACACAGGCTCAGCCAAACAGGAGCATATCAGTGATAAAGACACAGGAATATTTATCACTTCTGAAATACATAACGCCACCATTCTATGCTTCCAGGAAGAAACTAGAATAATACACAACTCACCCTCACAGCTTTCAACGGGACTAAGCCCTTTCCCTCTGTTTACAGTCCAACATGTCTTTGTCGATACACCGAGGAAGTCAGTAAGGGCAGTATAGAGGCGGTACCAGCTGGCGAGGACCACCTAGGTGGAACACAGGATTTCAAGTTGCTGAAAAGGATCTTCAAGATTAGCTCAAATGCCCAAGGTAACCTCTCACAACAACAGGAATTTTAAGACTCAAAATTTCTCAATTACTTGGCATTTTTTACTGTAATTTTCTAAAGGCATCTAACAGATCAAGTGTTCGTTATGAGACTAATAATATGCCCGACTTAGAACAGAAATGATTTCATGCATCAAACTGCAGTGTTTGAAAAATATATTTCAACATTGTCTGGAAAGCTCCCCGTTTAACTATTTTTGTTTCTCACATATTAAAATCCCAGGTTTTGTTGACAGAGAACGGTTAGCCAAATTAAATCCACTAAAACAAATTAATTTTTTTTCCACCTGGCGAGAGTATTAACAGACCAAATCTTCATAGAGCTGTGACTCAGATAAATTTTGATAGGTTAAATTTAAGCATGCATTAGAAAGAGCTTCCAGATGGAATGTATGATAGCATTTTGATTTTTCAGGCAAAGGTCATAATGTTCTTACAATAACAACCAAATTAAATTCAACACCTGACACAGAAAACATCAGTGTTTTACACATCAAAAAATGACAACTCATCTCATAGCAGTCACCAGTGAATGCTACCAAGCTATTCTGTCAGGATATAACTGACTTTATAGAGTTCATAAATGAGTAATATGGCCATTCTAGTTGAGCTGCTTTGAAAGTTATAACCCAGGGGTTCTCAGACTGAAAATATGTTTCAGCACTGCAGTATTAGCTGACTCAGCCCTGTGTCACAGAAAACACGTACAGGAAGGATGAGTCCCTCTTTTCTTTCCCCATGTAATTAATAAAACTCTTTATATCACTTTTATCTTCAAGAAGGGTAGGAAAGAAACACAGGTAATTACACCATGATGTCTGAGAACGTTAATAACAATAAAGTAACACTAATAAATAATAATAATAACAGGAAAATAACAAATCCTCCTGGAAACTACTGCCAAACATACTAAGGACAAAAAGGTGATTGCAAGCAGTCAACATGGATTTAGAAAAGGGATATCATGCCTGCCCAACTTCATAACCTTCTCAGAGGACTGTCTTGGTAGAAGAGGAGGCAGCTGTGGATGGCTTTTTTTTTTTTTAATCTGGTGCCAATTCTGTTCTCCATCTTAAGACTAGATGATGGCATAAAAGAATCTCCTCAGCAAGTTTGCACGTGATACAAAACTGGAAGGAGTGGTTAATGCTTGTGCTGTCAAAAGGACCTCGAGAGGCTAGAGAAATGGGCCAACAGGAACTTCACAGAAGGGAAATGCCAAGTCCTGCACCAGGGAGGAACACCACTATGCATCAGTACAGACTGGAGTTGATTAGCTAGAAGGCAGTTTTGCAGAAAAGGACCTGTGAGTCCTAGTAGACAAGACATACTTGAGCCAACAATAACCCTTTGTTGCAAAGACTGACAAATGTAGCCTTGGCTGTGTGCCACCAGCACAAGAGAGGTAATCCTTCTGCCCTACTCAGCACTGCTAAGACTATATTTCCAGTGCAGAGTCCAGCTCTGAAATTCTATAATTCATTAATTTTTAATACCAAGGCTTCCATCATCATGGCTCACTTCATCTGTGGCCTTTACACTCTCATAATATAAGTTTTATATCTTTCTAGACCAAGACTCCCTGATTTAACATTACATCCTGCAAAGTATACTATCCTGAATTCCAGGAGGCTTTCTGAACATCTGTGCCCTGGCACTTCTGACTGTGTCTGTGTGCATACATTAACACATCTCTGGATAGACAACCACAGGACTGATGAACCAAACCCAAATCCTTCCTTGTTACAGAATTACAGGATCTCAAGGGCTGGAAGGAGTCTTGAAAGAACATCTAGTCCACCTCTCCTGCCAGAGCAGGATCACCTAGAGTAGGTCACACAGGAACTCAACCAGGTGGGTTTTGAATGTCTCCAGAGGAGACTCCACAACCCATCTGGGCAGCCCCTTCCAGTGCTCCCTCACCTGAACAGTGAGGAAATTCTTCCTTGTATTTCTTTGGAACCTCTTGTGTTCAGTTTACACCCATTGCCCCTTGTCCTATCACTGTCACCCAAATGTGATTTGTATGCTGCCAACAGAATTTATATGGCAGCTTAGAGATATCTGTCCACCATATTTGCACCATCAGCCCTGAAGCTAACATCACCTTAAGCACATAAATATTCTTGCTGAACTCCTGTTGAAAAAATATCAATTATTAATTTATTAACTTAACCTTTTTATATCACAAGTGCTTACATTTGCTCCAGAAGTCACCAGACATGAATACTCCTTAACAAGGTACCAGGTTAGGTAAAACACAGAAGCATTTTTTGCCAAAAGCTACTTCATATGAAAGAGTTAACATGGACATAAAAGCAGAAGCAAATCAGTAATACAAAATTGCTAGGTCAACTCGAGCACAACAGTGGTTTTGAAATTTCTACTGTCTCATATCAGATGAGGAAGTAAATGTCAAACTTAGAATCACAGAATGGTCAGGATTGGAAAGGATCTCTAGAGATCATCCAGCCCAATCCCCTGCTAAAGCAGGTCCACCTCCATCAGGTCACAAAGGAACACGTCCAGGTAGATTTGAAAACCTCCAGAAAAGAAGACTCCACACCCTCCCTAGGCAGCACGTCCCAAGGCTCTCTCACCCACACAAGGATTTTTTTCCTTGTGTTTGAGTGGAACTCTGTGTTCCAGCTTATGTCCATTACCCCTAGTCCTGTCACTGAACACTACAGAAAAAAAGTGTCACCCCATCCTCCATCCTTTCAGTATTTTTAAGTGTTAACGAGATCCCTCCATAGACTTTTCTAGGCTAAAAAGCCCCAGGTTCCACAGACTTTCCTTATTACAGAGCACAAGACTGGCTCTCAGATCCAGGAGATCTCTGTGGGACAGGCCAGTCCTTTGCTGTAAAAGCACATAGAAATGTCAACTCTTTTTACTACTTGCCTTTGAGTAAGCACTTCAATGCAAACTACATGGGTCTTTGCAACTTTCACCATTCAAACTCAAATTTTCATCATCATTGCCACATACAGAAATATCAACTGTTCTTTAATGATGGAGAGTCAGAGAGTAAACCTAATGCATTATCTCTATACCACAGAAATGACCACATTAGCTCTCTACCGTTCTGCCTCAGGGATCACAGATGAAACCACTACCACATGTATTGGAACAACCCAACTAGGTGGCAAAACCTGGAAAATAAAAATCAAGACTTTATAAAGATTATAATATTATACAACTACAAAGATTGACTTGTTGCTTTTGACAGTTGTTGGGATTTTTTTCTTGCTTGTAATTATAATATACACAGATGATGTAGTGATTGACCTGCTGGAGAGTAGCTCTGCAGAGAGAGACCTGGGAGTCCTGGTTGATAATAAGCTAAATATGAGCCAGCAACGTGCCCTCGTGGCCAACAAGGCCAATGGCATCTTGGGGTGGATCAAGAGAAGTCTGGTCAGCAGGTCAAGAGAGGTTCTGCTCTCCCTCTGTTCTGCCCTGGTGAGGCCTCATCTGAAGTCCTGTGTCTAGTTCTGGGCTCCTCAGCTCACAAGGGACAGGGAACTGCTGGAGAGAGTCCAGCACAGGGCCACCAAGATGATCAGGGGACTGAAGCATCTTCCTTATGACGAAAGACTGTAGGAACTGGGGCTATTTAGTCCAGAGAAGAGGAGACTGAGGGTGATCTCATTAGTATTTACAAGCACATAAATGGTGGATGTCAGGAGGTTGGGGCATCTCTTTTTTCTGTTGTATTTAGCAACAGGTCAAGGGGTAATGGGATGAAGCTGGAACACAAAAAGTTCCATTTAAACATAAGAAAAAACTATTTCCCTGTTCGGGTGAGGGAGCCCTGGCACAGGCTGCCCAGAGGGGTTGTGGAGTCTCCTTCCTTAGAGGTCTTCAAGACCTCCCTGATCGTGTTCCCGTGTGACCTGATCTAGGTGCACCTGCTTCTGCAAGGGGGTTGGACTAGATGATCTCTAAAGGTCCCTTCCAACCTCTATCATTCTATGATTCTGTGTTTACTATGGACTCTACTTTTTTTTCTCCTTCTGAAGCTCTCATGGCTAGTACTGGCTGTATAAGCAACAGAATTTTTCTGTGTTTCTTAGTAGGTTTAGCATCCTATTCAGTAACTGGATTTCAAGGCTATTTTTGAGGCAATTCATTTTAAATCTGCTAAACAAACAAATATTTTATTAAAATTCTGTCTTAATGCTACCATTGGGCTGGAAAAAATGGAAAGATCCTAAAATATCAAACAGGAAACGAGATGCTCTCAGAAAACATGAGTGGATACTGAATACCAAACGGAAAAATTTCAAGCATCTTCCCACCACTCAGCCTCATTATAATCATGAGTAAAACTAGATAAATTGGGAGAACATACTTCAAGTTGCAGTTATTGGCATTTTTATAGACGTAGTTATGTCACAGAGTACTCAAGAAATACGCTTTTTCAAAATATATTTATAGGAAGGCTAGACATCAAGCAGTAAATAATGGAAAGGAGCACAAGAGAATATTTGTCCACTTTGCATGCCCACACAGGCACAGAGAAGATGAATTCTATGAGCCAGTACAATCCTAGAAAACTCTGAATGAGCAGAGAAGCTGACACATCTCGCACAGCAATCCAACTAATGCTCTTACAGAATGTCAGACGCTATATCTCATTGCTCTTAGTTTGATTTCATCATCCAATTTACTTAGTCATCTTTCATAGTGATACTGATGACTCTCTAAGAGGAAGTTCATTTGACCAGTTACTTTCCTTTTTGCAAGTCAGTCTTTAACCAAAGTCAGTAAATCCTTCTAAGCTAAAAGAAATAACTTCACAGTATTCAAATAAAGCACGGGTTCCTAATGTTGCATTTGTAGAACTGAACTGCAATCCTTTCAGGGTTAAATGGACAAAACAAAAAGCAAGAAAACAGACAAAAAGTCTCAAACCAACCCCAAATCAGTGAGAGCACAACAAAAAGTATTCATCTATACCATTTAATTCCTTGCCCTGGAAAAACTAAGAAGCAAATGAAACATACAAGCCAATATCTCCTATATATATATAGTTCCTGGAAGTAGCTCTGTTCAGAGCAGAAGACTATAAATGCTAGTACTCAACAATTACAGGCATTATTAGTCCTTGGTTCTCCAAAAAAAAACCAAAACCCTGTGCTGATACAAGGAGTTACTGAAATGTACACTAAACAAAGGAAATCTCCTTTTCCAAAATACCTGAGACACTCTAGTAAAATCATAAGACATGTTCTTTCTAGTAAAACAACAAAAAAAGAGAGGAGGAATGTAATCTAACCAGGTACCAACTCTAACAGCAAGTATGTACAAAACTGCAACAGTCTTACAGAGGACTTTCTTCCACAACATGTAAGTGAACTGTTACCACTCACAGATTTTAGGGCCACATTGAACTGTGATGTGGTTACTTTATGGTCCTACACAAAATGCAAGCCAAAAGAACCACTCAGTATCTGTATCACTGCAGGCATTATTGTCACATACTACAGATGCTTCTTATGTTATATTTCCTGAAGTACACAATGTGAGCAACTCGCTTTCAATGAAAAGAACAAAAGACAAGAAGTATAAAATTGGATAGCAACTTCAGGGCACAAAATACTAAGACCCAGAAAGTATCCACATTTAATGGACATACTTTAAGTCTGAGAATTGATCACAATGTATGAAGTAACTTTCTCATTTTAAATCTGGAGCTAAAATAGAGCATTTAAGCAACACCTCATTAGTCACTACACCTTTACAACCACATTTTCTAAAAGAACACTTCTTATAAATTTATAGTCAAATCTAAAGAAACCAAAGATTTATCAGAAGATACTAATTTTAAAACATAACTCACCTCTGGGTAGAGATTGAACCTTTGTAAGGTGTTAATCACTAATGGATATTCAGTTAGTCTGTCATTCATAATTGCCCATACTCCATTCCAAAATGATGGTGCCTCAATTATGATCTTGAAGTAGGAGTAATAAAGACCCTATAGGAGAGTAGAACCATTATTTACAATTACAAGAGGTCACTTCTGCTTTACGCACTGCCATATACAAGCTCTGGCTTTAAATTAAATTTGGTAATGTAACAAAATGACACAAGATGACTATCTAGTTCTTCAAATTTCCTTTATTAGTGCAAATGAAACAAGTAATGTGCGTTTCCTCTACCTTATTTTACAGTCCACCTGGAAACCTCTTATTTGGGCTGGTAACTATGCACTAGCTAAGGATTTCTCAATTCTCAAAATAAAAGCAACCAAAATCTGTATAAAAAGGGTTTTTTTAAATGATGCACAAGACCATAGTTGAAAGTAAATACAAGGCACTTAGAAGTTTTGTATTTTGGGTCCTCTAGAATCAGACTTTTAAATAAGTCAACGATGAATAGGTTAAAAGCACAGTGATCAGCTGCAAGACACACAAACGTTCTGCATGTAAAAGTGTAATGCATGTTAATAGCAAGATATTGACATATTTATTTATGCAGAAGATACTAAGAAATTTTGGAAAGCACATAATCACAGGATGACAGACAAGTTTTCCAATCACTGAAACACAATCTAACCATTTCCGTGCGAAAAGCCATTTCTCTCTCGAGCGTCGACAGGTGAGAAAAGTGACGGTCATTTTCAAAAAGAGTTGTTATGTGATACCTGTTAAAAAAATAATCATAATTAAAAGTGAGTACAGGTTCTAAAGCCCTTTATTAAGTCATATATACCAAAGAAGAACTGGCAAAACATTCAGTGAAGGCCCGTGGTTTACTTCCAAACTGTTGTTTTAATTGGCTCATATATTACACCAACATTCTCCTCTATTCAGATTATTTTAAGCTGAAAAAATATGAACCTCTAGAGCATTTAATAAATTCTATCATGGATTTAGTTATAATACTGTAATGTATTTTAACTTTAGCACAGACATTTAATGATCAAAATTTTAATGTTATTAAAACTATCAGGTCTAGACATTGGGAAAGAAAATTCAAACATCTGACAAATGAAAAGAATCACAGATTAAAACCTGGTGAAAAGAACAGCACAAATAGAAGTAGTGCATTTTTTTCCCCCCATAAAAATCTTTCCTCACTTGTGTTTTGATGCTATTATCTGCCATTATATGCAGATGCACTTACCATCAAAAGAATATTTATATAAAGTTGCAACTATGGGATGGGGAGGTAGAAAAAAAGAGCCAGAAAAAAACATAAATAATTTTGGAGTCAAAACTTTCCATTTCCAATAGAAGCTTCATCTCTAGAAAGGACGGAAATAGCAGTGCAAGTGACTTGGTTTTTAATAGAAATTTGCAAGAAACAAACTACTAAAAATCAATAGTTCTTTTTGAGCTAAGGAACAAAACCAGAGTGGCATAAGCTGTTACTTTGTAGCTCTGCAAAAGTAGCTGGTGAGAAAAAAAAAATCCCTACAGAAGCTATTGTTTCAAGTCTATACTACAAAAAAGAAGGGTGTGAATAGGATGGAACCCAGAAGGTAAGGCTTGTATTGACAAAAACTAGCTGAAAGGCCATTCTTCCGTAAACAAAGAAAACATTGGCCAGACTTCCCTGAAGTGGTCAGAGAAAACATGATGTAAATCTAAGAAACAAAAGCAGAATCTAAATACGCAGAACAAAGGAGAAAGTTGATTTTCCTGGATTTTAAAAATGCACTGAGAGTAAAAAAAAGTCTGTTAGCAGTAATGTACCTCAATTTGTATAGGTAGGCAACAATTTTCCTTCTGGAAAGTAGGTTTCATTGTTCTCTGAACAGGCTTAAGAAACCTTTCAAGTCAACTTCACAATTATTCCATCTTAGAGACAACAATTTGGTTCTGAAAGACCTAAATTTAAATTACCCCAATACCTTATCTAAATGTAAGTCAAAACCAATTTTTTTCTTAAATGCCATATTACTTTCAAGCAATAAATTTAACCTTACCAATGTAGGAATCCTGCAAAAACAGCTGAAAAGGAAACAAAAGGTGTCAAGTTACTCAGTCTTTTAAAAAATTGAACATGAAATCATGTTCATGAAAGTAATTACAACACCACTTCAGTGAGGCACAGAAGGTACTCAGCCTCCAGGATTGACTTTCATGACCAGCTCTTTGAAAATCTGAAATGCGGCAACAGGCAACGTTTCCATCTATATCCTACATCATTCAAGTTGATCGTCAGAATCTAATGCACCCATTGCAGCATATTTTTAATAAGCATATATGTTTTTAACAGTTTTAAGATACCTACTGTGACTGTTTACTCAACTCCTTGCTCAGATTTAGGTTAACACACAGCTCATGCTAAGGCCTGATGTATGCTAAGAGCAGCACTGTTAGGTCAAAGGAAGGGTAGTATCTGGTGGTCAAAGGGCTAAAGGTCACTATGCAGCCATTGCCACCTGCAGCTTGCTGTCTCCTGCAGCTATAATCTTCACATATTGATTGTCTGGCAGTTTGTTCAGAATCTGCTAACTTATAAGAGTGGTACAGGCCAAACTTAGAAGCTCAAAGGCATAAAGACACTAGCTCACTCAAAAAGTTTCTGAAGCAGATCTGGACTGCTGAGGTTTTTATGTTTCACATTGTGATACAGGGGACACCTGCATCACAATAGAGGAAAGCAGACAAGCACTTCGTCATCACCTATTGCTCATAGGTGCACAATTTAGAGTTATTAGTTGTGAATTGAAGAACTTGTGAGTTAGAAACCTCATGCCATAAGTGATGAGTTAGCAAATTCCCAAGTTGGACTAGTCTGTACAAAGTGGACTGAGCCCTTGTTTCTCATGTTTGTCTGTTTTCTTTCCTAATAAGATCATAAAATTTAATTTATAGAGTACATCAACCTGTAAATTTGAGAGATCCAAACAGACTCCTATTGGTTGTCACTAAGTGAGGCTATCATTGCTAAACAGGTAGACTTTGCATGTAATAACATTCAATTTGTCCATTTGGAGACTATCTGCATTGTTGTTGTGTAGGTACAAAACAAGGGAGGTAATCTGAGGGACAAAGGAAATAAGTCATATACAGTGCTCACCACAGAAGCAAAGCCAGGCGGAGTGAGGGATAAAGGGTTGGCATTTAAAGGGACCATTGTGCTGTTTCTAGACTGAAAATGTCTTGGTTGCTCTCTAGGCAGACTGGGAAATCTTTATGGTTAATGATGACCCCTCTTATTCCCGCAGGCTACGGGGAGCAGAGCCTAAGCAAGCAGGACAATCGCCCTCCGCGCCGACGGCCCGGCAGGTGTGGAGTGTCGTGCCCCTCTCCAGGGTGCTGATCCTCACACACCTCCTCCATCCCGCAGCAACCACAGGCCTGCAGAAACACCCACCTTATCTGCAAGAGCTGTGGACTGACTGTACACTTCATGGCCTTGTACATAGCTTCCCAAACCACATTTCCTTTCAACACAGAGCCTGGTAGCACTGCTGCTAGCAAGTACTTGTTATCATTGTCACCACAATGCCACTGCTGGCAGTTCTCAGTACCATCGTGACCACAGGTCATAATGCAACAAACTGTATTTATGAACCTCAATTTTAATATTATTTACAGTTTTGTATACAAAGATGTGTGAGGGGAAACTGGGCAAGACAAGAAGAAAAAAAGAAACAATTACCTAAGGGGGAGAAAAAGAATTATAAACTACCTGTCTACACAATTTAACATTTACCTCAAGTTACATACTTCACATAGTAGTTGAGCTTGTACAATACCACACTGAAACTTCCTTAAGTTTTTCAGCTCCACTTCAGTCACTGAAGTAGTTTTCTCAAAGAGAAGCCTGGATTTCAGTTAGAAAAAGAATACCACAAGCTTTCATTTAAAACTTTACATTTTTACATATAGATTTTATTAGAGAAAAAAAAAAACAACACCAAAGGATTGCAGAGTATATTTCACATTAAGTGGAATTCAATGTCTTTGGAAAGTTTCAGTAGATACAGGGCCTTTTTATACTAAGGACATTTCCATTAGTTCTCACGGTCAGCTGCAAATTCCTTCTTCAGAAAAGCAGGTAAGGATATGATATGGAATTCCAGGTAAGCACATTCTACTGGCAGCACAGCAAACCATATTCCACAAACAAACACATTTTGCAGTAATTGTATGGAAAGAAACAGAGCAGTCCATACCTTTCTGAGTTATTACTCACAAGGCATTATTTCATTTCTCAGCAACATTTCTAAGATTCCCAACAAGATTAGATGCTGAAATGCATTTACATATATACACACCTCAACTATATAAAAAAACACCAAAGCAATTTTAAGACAGATTACATGTTTAGTAAGAATCTATGGTCAAGTCAAAATAAATGTCCATTAGCTACCAGTACTGTTAATGATCTCAAATTCATGTGGTTCTAAATAAGCCAAATATATAGTATTTTACTTTTGCAAATAAATTATCTGTTAATATGGAAATGACATTTCAGATTCAAACACACTACTTATTTCACAGAGAAAACAATACATTTAAATCTAATTCTTTACTTGAGTAAATGCCTTAAAATCAATGTATTAAGTGTAAACAGATTCATAGTTCTTTTGGAAAATTTAACATACATTTTCATAAAACTTCACAATATCAGTCTCCTGTAAGTATAAAATTAAGACTTTTTTTAATAATCACACTGCAATTTGTGTAATTATATTTCAAGACATAATGCACTTAATTCACAGACTTCCACTCTGACTTCAAATCGGCATTTCTCAACAGACTGCATCCAGACTTACATTAAGCTAGTTTCTGGTGGTAAGCATGCAGATCAGCTCTCTTAAATTACCATCCTTTGATCCCACATTAATGTCCTTACTTGGGAGGGAAAGAAGATGACAGGAGAGGAATACTAGAGTCCTAACGCTACAAAGACTTTTACAGCTTCTCTGTACTTGAACTTGCAGATGCCATTTTCTCACTCAACCTAAAAATCCCTAAAAGCAAAGCATATGATCAGATTTTTGCAGACTAGGGCTATTATGTAAAATCTGATAGTTTAGTCTTCAGACTTCCTATTTTAGCCCGTGTTCTTGTCTAAGAAAAGCAATATGAATGGCATATAAAAAAGCATTCTAATTCTGGATATTAACTAGTGAAGGAAAAAAGCCATAATCTACAGAATTCACTTACCAAAAGAACAAATATTGAGACAATGTAATGCAACAGGATGTGAAATATACTAGAAACTGATTAATACTTTGTATCCCCAAAGTAACTAGATAGGAATAAAGCAGGACTGAGAACAATGATGAATGGGTAAGCATTGACTGCTTCTGCAGCGCAGTCAAGATATTCCAATGTGCAAGTCTATGAAATTTAGGAAGGATGCTTTCAAGAATAAGGCCTCAATTCAACAAAATTCAAGTGCCACTAAAACTAATCAAAAAGTACTCTTTCATATATTTAGTGCATGCACCTTCTTTGCTACTGCAAACACCATATGCTATTACATACTTTGCTATTAAGGGTGGACTCCTATGAAAACCAGAAATAGCTCCCTGAAATATGTAATCAGTTGTCTGGACTTCACAGTCAAATTCAAACTCCAGAAATTATAAAGTTCTGTATCTAATCTGCTCTCAAATTTCAATCAAAGGAAAGCACTTTTCAACACTGACCATCAGTTTAACGTTCCCATGTCATTTAAGTAACTACTAGTCTCGGAAATGCTGAATAAACAGAGGTAAGCAAAGCAATTCAGGACAGTTTATTCATCAACTAGTTTGTAAGCTAAGGCTTGTTTCCCTGCCACTACTTCGCAATGTAATTCATCAAACTGAAGAAACTCCCTTTGGCAACAAGCACTACTGGTGGTGTGATTAATAGTACCAGTGTCTTTGGAAAACACCCTGACAGCCTTTTAATATAACACTTTCGAGAGAGTATATCTAATTGCACATCTGACAAATATGCTGTTATTTAACATTTATTAACTTTAGGAATGCATTTCCCATTTCATTTTGCAAGTACTTCAGCTGCTTTTTTCTAAGACTTTGGTCATTTGCTATTTTATTACTTACTCTGAAATATCCCTAAAGAATTCCATCCCCCTGCAATCGTATGTTCTTCCAAAACATGCTGTTTTGATTACATAGCTCAGTAAGAGTTGCTTTTTTTTTTCCCCTCTGGAAATTAGTGACTGCATATGAGAGATTCATAGATATCTGGACAATTATTTACCTAGAAATGTTCTGATACCACATCAACTTCTATAATAACAGTTTTATAAAAGTTACCAGGTAGAAAGTTACTTCTTGTCTCTTTTTAACACAAGGTATGTGCTCTTTTGGTTTTACAAGTTACATTTCCAAATATATCTTGATACAGTTTACAACTCCAGAGAAAATAAAGGGTTAAAAGGACAGTATTTCCATCCTCTCCTGTATGCTTTTACTTACCCAGAAGGAAAGTGAGCCACATCTTGCTATCAGCTTTTACGATAAAGGTCTTCCTTCCGTCAACAAATACTGTCAAAAGAAAGCAAACACTTCAAGCATCAATTCAGAACAGCCTCTGTAAAAGGAAGCCTGTTCGAAGTCTGCAACATTAAAAAATCTTGATGAGACAACTTCAAAAATGCTGAAAGAAATCTCATACAGCGAGTCAGTAACTACACATAAAAGCTTTAAACATCACAGACTACTAAGGGGACTACACAAATCGTCAGGTTTTTAATTCCTTACATAACTTTTACAAAATACTTGTCAAAAGAGGATTTCTGCAGAGATACATTACTGACAAATCTGTTCAGTCAGCCTTTTAAAGAATAAGCAATCCTCCATCCTTTCAGCAAAGCGTTATCAAGAAACAAGCTGGTCATGCCACCACTGTAAGCTGAGCTAGTCAACACGATGAGAGACTGTTTAAACAGAGTGAGTTACACAAACAGCACAGTTTCCCATTTCGCCCCCAAAGGACGCTAAAGTAGTAAAAAGCCGTTTTCCTTCCTCTCGCTCCAAATTCTCGCCAATATTGGTGTGGGTCTTCTCAGCTTTAACCCCCTCCCGTTGTAACGGGCAGGAGGACGTGCACGGGGACAGCGAGAGAGCAACTCGTCCGCCAGCCGCTGCCTCAGGCAGTGCCCGCCACAACCCTCCCGCCTCCCTTCCGCGGGAGACGCCGAGAGGCCACCGGGGCGCCCGCTTCCCGCCCGCGGCGTTCCGTTCCGTTCCGCGCCCCCGCTGCCCGCCCACGCACTGCCTTCCCGAGGAAGGACGTCCCGCCGCTTCTCTTCCCCAGGCGGGAGCGAAAAGCCACCCCGTGCTAAGAAGGTTTTTCCCGCCGCGCCGGGCAAGTCTACCGACACCCGGAAAGAGGGAAGGGAGACGAGACCGAGCTCCATCCCACTTCCCGCGGGCGGAAGGGCAGGGCCCCCAGCCGAGCCGGGGCAGAGGGAGTGCGAAGGAAGACAGCATTTGGGGAAAGGGGACGGCTCTCTCCCCTCGCCTCCCCACACCTCACCTCGGAGCCGGTCTCTGCAGCCGCGCAGGAGCCTCAGGGAGCCGCGGCCCAGCACGTCCCGCTCCCCGTCGGCCGCGGGCCCCTCCCTGAAGGGTCTCTGGGGGTCGCTCCTGGCGCCCCGCCGGCCGCCGCCTCCCTTCCGCATGGCGCGGGCCCCGCCGGTGACCTGCCTGCCGGGAGAGTGCGGCGGGCGCCCGCGGCCGCTCCTGGGGCTAGCGCCCGGCGACTGGTGCTGCTGCTGCCCGGGCTTGAGCGGCGGTGACTCTTTGTTCCTTCCTCGGGTCGGGACGACCATCTCCGCATAGTCCCCGCCGGGGCCGGGGGAGCCGCGCCGGAGGGGAAGGCTGGCGAAGGGGGCGGTCCTCAGCGAGGAGGTTTCCCCACCCCCGGGCAGGGCCCAGAGGCCACGGGGCGGAGACAGAGCCGGCGGGCTCGTAGTAACGGGGCGAGGGGGCGTCCGGCCGGCCAGCCACTACTCCGCCGGGCTGCGCCGCCGCTGCCGCCGCCTGCTCCGCCCGGTTGGCCACGTGGGGACGGGGGCGGTGCTCCGCGGCGGGGCGGGAAGCGGCTCCCGGCCCGGCCCGGCCCGGCCCCGCCCCGCCGCGCACGCACGCGCCGCCCCGCAGCCGCCGCTGCTCGCCCCTCCGCGCCGCGCCGCTCCGCACGTGCGCTGCCCGCCGCCGCCGGCCGGGGCCCTCGCTGAGGGGAGGCGGGAGCGGGGCCCTGCCCGCCCCCTTTCGGGCGGAGCTGCCCGTGCCCCTGCGCTGCCGTGGCCTGTTTGCTCTGCTCGAGTGTTTCTCTCCGTTGCTTTTCGCTTTCCCGTGCCTAAGCCGTTTGGCTTTGTGAGCATCGTCTCGGTTAAATCTAGCCCACCTCAGAAAGCCAGGAGATCTCTCTGGAGTGACTCCCCCCCATTACCGACATTTAGCTTCCAGAAAGTGACTTGGCTGTGGTGTTATCGCATCCCAGGGGGTTCCAGGCGACAGAAAACACACACACACACCCCCGCTCACTGACTTTAAAGGTGAGTTTGCTGCACGGTGTGCACGTGATGTGGCCTCCACCGCAGGCGGGATGGCTCGGCAGGGCTGCCGGCAGCGCCGAGCTTTCAGCTCGCGAGTGACGTGCAACTCCAGCCGAAACATTTCTCTGGCCTCAGAGCTTAAAAGTTCCCGTTACACGGATGTCTTCCATAACGTGGACCCTCGAGACCTTAACTGTGGTTTCACGACTTTTCTAGAGCAGCCGTCAGTGCCTCCCAGCCACAGTTACTGCAGCTCCTGCACTAGCAGCTGGAATTACTGTTGGTTTAGGGATGGTTAATACACAATATAACTGTCAAACAAGACTCAGCTACAGCAAAACTGTCTTTCCTACTCCTACCTGTGTTTTTCTGCTGGGCCTAGTGGTCTGTCACTGACTCATCCAATAGGAATATATTAATTTAATTACCACTTTTGATAATGTTGACTAAGTAAAGCAGAGTACAACCTCTTCACTAGCTGCAATCTCGCCAAACAGATCCATTTCATTCTTTCCTCCCTATTTTTTTCCCCTGGATTTTTTTTCTTGACTGTACATATTCCTTGCTTCCCAGGTGCCCTTCATTGCTGCCTTCAGCAATGCTTTTCTTCAACCCCACACTCTCTTTGTTCATCTTTTTATGCTTCCAAGTTTTCTACACATTTAAGTTTTCTTGGCATCATCTCTTCACTCAATTCTTTTCTCCTTTTCCCGGCCTTTCTACTATTTTCCTCTGACCATAGATATGGGCTCTTTCTAAAATGTTTACAGCTTTCATCTCCTTTTCCTAATTATTTTTATGAATCCTGTCCCATGAAACACAAAGTTTGAGCCCTATGTGGCAAATATCATACTAAAATAGCATTTTTTTAATATGCTTAATGAATATATAGTTGGCATACCATTAGCACAGGAAAATAGTTTGGGTGTACATTCAGCTACTGAGGTAACCAACGTGGAAGAAGAGGATGGCCTTTGTGGGTTTTGTGGTATTTAGGAAGGTTGTTACTACAATAAAGGTGTAAAAGACACAAGCTGGAACATTTGGATAAAATAAGTCCGTGAGGCTGACACAGAGGTCCCGTGTGTCCACAAGTACTCTTGGCTCCATATTTCTTTGCATGTCAAGGGAAGATCATCCTTGTACCCTCATCTGATTTGAGGACATAATTACAAAGGGATTGTGTTACACTGATCTCAACAAAATGAGCAAGGAAGAAGTAGTATTTTTCATTTGACCCACTTATATAGTTGTGTAAAACAGCCAGTCTCCTGAGCACAGAGGCTCTTCTTCACTCACGAATCTCCTGTGGCAGTTTAATGTTTCAAGAAACATTTATCTGTGTTTATTATATACTAAACATAAATGAAGGCGTAAAAAGAATGTCATTTTGAATGTTTGAAGACTGCATACAATTTTCTCATCTGCTTTCCAAAAGTTCCACGATCTGCTCTTTTTCATGTCTGATTTTTATCATGCAATCTTGCTGTAAATTTAGTAACCAAGGGAGCCTATTATTGCTGGCCCAGTAGTTGAAATGTACCAGCTCCAGATAGTTAAGGAGTTCTGCATGTAACTGGCAGAGAAAAAGAGTAATATGATATGTTCTGCTGATTTTTTAACTCCCAAAACCCATTTTCAGTTTTTGCCAAAATCAATAGAATCATGGAACAACTTAAGGACTTCAAGAGTTGAGATTGTTAAGGTTCGAATAATTGCTGAGGGATGGCTCGACCATTGAGATTAACTGGGCCTGCTCCAGCCGGAGGCAAATCAATTACCTTCAGGCTGTTTTCTTTTATTAAAACTCTTCAGGCAATTTATATTTCAAAAGGTACCACACAGAGAACCTGATTACAAAGGCACATACTACTAAACTAAACAACTGTAAAGATTTTGAAAGTTATTGTAAGTGTGCAAAGACAGAACATCACATTCTGAAATGTAAAAAGTGCCCATATTCAGCAATTACAGAATGCTAAAGAAAACTGCCAAGGCTGCTTCAAAAGAGCTGCAGTAGAGCAGTACACCTCTAAAAATAAAGTGACACTTGCTTCAATCCGTAAGAGACGCAAGTAGTAAGAAATAAACCTTGGGATTATGTCATCACGGGAGTTGCTTGTTTCTCCGCAAGTTCTGTGTTTGTCTCCAGCATCCTTTTTCATACAGAGTAGCTCATTACTAATCCTGCACATCATAGTGAAAGGAGTGATCCTAGTAAGCCAACATACCTTACTGTTTATTACAGAAAGGAAGGGGGAGGAAATGTGATAACTTTGAAAGTAAATTTAATTTCTGTGAAGTCTTGAGCTTGCTGAAGGATATATACTAGGCCATTGGAGAGACATCATCTAAATCAGCTTATCCTAACTTCTTTTGTCCAGGGACAGCAAAGTCCATAAGATATTTCTGCACAGTTTTCTTCTGTCCCAGGAAACATCACATCCTGCAACACAACATTCCTGTTTCTGCTACATCTTCCCTATCTCTCTGACCACTTGTTTTCCATGATCACTAGACTCTTTGTACTTCCAAATCACTGTGACAGATATCAGGATGCTGAGTTGGCTAATGGTTGTGACACTGTCACAACCCCTTCTCCCTTCCAAGGTGAATTGAGTAACAGTGCCTATAGATAATTCTCTTTTTCTGTCTATGTTTTATGTGCTGCTCTGCTTTGTTCCAGTGGCACTGCCTCAGAGCATATTCTGCAGATTTTGTGGCAAGGCTGCCATTGCCACCTACCACAAGGTTCTGCTTCTGAAAAGTTTGTGTCAATCCCCCACATTTTCACACTTTCATCAGCAGACTTAATAATAGCAGGACTGCACTGTAGCAAGTTACAGAACTTCAGGCTCCCTTCCCTTGGTTTATTTAATCCAAGGTTAGAATGCAATGAAGGCACAATCTGAAAAGTCTCTTCAGCAAACAATTGTACTGCTGCTGCTTGGTTAGATGTACTCAACCTAGCACTAAACTAGCTTTTTTCAGTGCTGACAGCAGCATAGCTGCAGCAATGTGGAGCTCAGAGCCTCAGGTAACTAGCCAGGCAGTTAAAGAATGTTGAGCTCCATACCATATGGCCGTATCTGACTTAACTCATTATCCACCCTACTTGAGCTTCCGTTGCAGAGCAAACAAATTCTTACCTTAGGAAAGACATTTACGAGAAGATAAATAGTTGGGACCTCTTCTTATGGAGATCAAGCTGAATAGATGTGCAGGGGGCTAAGGAGTCTCTTAAAGCAGAAGTAAAGAAGCAGAACTGCCCTTGGACTTTGTACTTGAAGGAATCTGCCAGGAAAAAAAGAGCAGAATGTGGTGGTAAATGCATTAAAGTGTGTACTCCATCCTATTTAACAGCTCTGTGAGGCCAATTCTCTTTCTGCAGCGTATGAATATATACCACCTGGAGTTAACTCCTTTAAGCATGCATTGCTTGTATCCTGAAGAGAGAAAAATGTACTACTGGTGAGTTAGTAATACAGCAATCTGGTCTCTACTTGCACATCTCTGCTCACAACTGTTAACTATGTATATATACACATATAAATATATATACATATGTAACTACGTATAAGTGGAGCAATTGCAGTCGTGTTTTAACTAGATGTTTACAGAACTATGTAGAACTGGGACATCTACGTCTGTATGGCTAAGTCCTAAAACACACACACACACACACACACACAAAAGCTTATTTCTACTAGAAACAAATGAGAACAATTTACTCAGCTCGCCTACCCTGGCAACAAAAAAAAAGAAATCACATTTTTAGAACAAGAAGTCCTGAAGACCCTTCTTTCTTTGATACAGGAATTGCCTCCTTCATTTTATAAAGATGATTGTAAGCCTCGAACTGCCTGCTGCCAGAATAACACTGAAGAACATTAGTGACTCAGAAAACCCAATTATTCTCCACTAGGCTTTTTCTGATTTCTTAGCTTTCGGTTTCCAGTACCACTCTCACGCTACCTTAAATGCCTTCCCTGCAGCTCTGAAAAAAAACCCCTGTGTTTAAAGAAAAAGGAAGAAATACTATGAATATGAAGAAAAAAGTCAAGCTACACTGGTACCCTCATAGGCCTAATGTATCTCCAGTCACCCTTTCATATTGTAGACAGAACAATCAGAGCAGCACTTGCCCTGTCAAGCAGCTGATTTGGGAGATTTGCCAATGCCTCTTCTTATAACATGGAGCATGAACATCTCCTCCCAACCGGGGCCTGGAATGTTTCTGTAATTCTTCATTGTTCTGAGGACTTTTAACTCCTCTGCACGACATAATCTCCTTACAGCTTTCAAAATGAAGATCCCTTGCTGTACGCTCCACATTCTCACTGTGTGGCATTTGGCCACAGCGAGCAGTCATGCTAATTTGGCATAGATGCCATGATTCACAGCCACAGCAACTGCATCTCATTATGCTTCTATTTGGAGGAGCAAATTATAGAGCAAGTGATCTGAGAACTACAGAACTCACTATTAGCAAACAGAAGTGATGGAACCAGCTTACTCAACCCTGATTTTGCTTCAGCCACCATTACCAGCCACCATGATTTTGCTTCAGTTTTTTGTGGAGTCAGTGTTTATGTGGTGTGTCTCTAAGTAACTACTGCTGAAAAATGCATCAGAGAAGACAGAGGACACAGCTTGCAGTGACAAGCAGGAGCTAAGTGACAACAACAGAATGGTATCATGAACGTTGGCTGAGCTATTGCTGTATCTCATGGCAGAATCTCTCTATGTGTGACTGAGAATATGGACACTATGACAAAAATACTGGAAGGCCAGCACTGGCCTTAAAACAGAAACATAAGAAAAGCAAGGACCTGGAATTGCTCACAGAATGGCTTTTCAGTTAACAACTAGCAGAGCAGCCAGGTGTAAGAAACAGTCGGCTTCTTGAAGTATGTTGCCGTATCAAAGTCAGTAAATCTGCACTGCTGGAGATTTACTGACAAATCTACTCTGGAAAGAAAGTGAGAGAAGCTTGTGGACCACTGCAAAACTTAGACAGCTGTACCAGAAGCAGTAGCAGCATTTAACTTTCTCTCTTCAGTTGTGAGCAAGTTTATTTCTGTTTCAACCTTTGCTTACCCTGCTATTCATTTCAGTGGGGATTTCAATATATTTTTGCTGTCCTGGTTAATGAAAGTAGAGAAGAGGCAGATTAATTAATTAATTGGAGATTTTGTTTGCTTCTGGTATAAAACTGAGAAAAGGGGAATTCTTTGTGACAAATCACAGTGCCTAACATGGCCACTTCAAGGGCTGCAAGGCATCCTTTCTTGGTAAATCTGGTCTTTTTGCCAGAGACCTTATTGAGAGGAGAGAAAAAAAGATGTTATGATCCCTGTAATTTATACCCACACCAAACTAAAAACATAGTACAAATTTTACACACAAAAATTTTACAAATGCCATATGGACTCCTGGTTGGTGACTAACAGCAGCAATTCATGCTTTCCTCATTTCCTTCCTCACCTTTTAACTTGTTGATAATCTGTCTCAAAACATGATCCTGACTACTTGTGTACTTTCCTCGTGCATTCTGAGACCTTGCTAATAACAGCACTCAAATCAGGCTTTAAAGACTGTGTTCCCAAAAACATTAAGATATGCCACACTGTCAAACCACTATATGGAATTCCTCCTTTTCTTTCAATTTCCCATAGGGAAATACAGTTTATTTGTAAGCATCATGGCTTTATACTCCCTGGCAGTCTGTCCCCCTCTTATTTTTCACACCACTACTCTACTCTCTTGAACTGCTACGAAGCAGATAGTGCTCCCTTTCAATTGGAATAAGGCTTTTGCCAGGGTCCCATCACCTGTGCTGACAGGTACCGCTATGGCCCAGTTTAGGGCTTATTTTTGAGGTCACAGTGCCCTCTACTGACTAAGAAAGCCTCTTTACTTCTGTATCATCCTGCTTTAAAAAAAACAACAAACCGAAACCAAACCCATATGTCAAGTGTTGATAGACTCACTAAAAAGAGTAATATTTTTTTAACACATTCATTTCTGTTTCAAAATATACTTTCATCTAGACTAGCAGGCCAAATCTGGCTTGTTTGATTGGACAGAAAACAGGTTAGCCAGGGCATATTAATTTCTTGCTGACTATAAGGCTGCTTTGTCAAAGTCTCTGTTAATTTAAATGAAGCCACGGATCTACACAGAGCTTGGATCACACCTAACTTGTAAATATTGAGCAATTCCACATAAGGAGCTGTTCTGACATACTTGCAAATTAAGAACAACCAGGCCTGTGTTTCAAGTACAAATTGTAAATACATCTGCCACAGATTTGTATTGCCCCCGGTGATCATTCTGACTCTGCAGATACAAATCACCTATGACACATGGAGGGGTTCTTTACAAACTCCTCTCGTGTTGGTGCTTGCATTCACGTCTCTCCATGAGTGATGTGGGGCACTGGAGGTGGTTTCACTCCCCTGTGAGTAGTCCCCTGGAGCATCAGTACACCGTCCTGCAAGTGAACCTGAGACCATCCCTGTTCTCCCATCAACCCATCTCTCACAAGTAACTACAGACCCCTTGTGATACTTCTCTCACTCCAAAGCACCATTTACCTTCACACAGGTCATGGGCTTCTCTGCCCACCCTACTCCTACCATCAGAAAATACTACTTGCTTTTGATTTTAGCAAAGAAAATTCAAATCAAAAGAAAAATCTATGGCCAACAAAAACCCTTAGCCTGGACCACTTCTTAAGAAGCATGCAACAGGTAGCACTGAAAAGGTTGGAAACACATACACATCTTTTTAAAATATCCTATTTGTTTCACATTCTGAAGTTCTTCTACCTTGACAGAACAACTCATTATGCTCAGAGAGCAGCAGCTGGCTGATTGTTTCATGAGGCAGGTGCAACCACTCCAGGCTCCTCAAGGTGCTACAACTTGTTTCCCAGAAGGGCATCGTGTAGCATGATTCCCCGTAGCATTACACGTAGGAGTTCAGAGGATTTCCATTCCAGAGAGATTACATTGATGATATAGATCACTGTGTATACTGATGATGGACTGAAGCCTGAATATAGTACAGCATTCGTTTTCTCATGTTAGCCTGGTGGCAAAATGAGAAGAGTTCACTAAATGCACTTTCAAGTGTACACATGCATATGTAAGTGTATGTGTTTGCATATATGTATAAAAAATGTCTATAAAATACTGAAAATCAAACAGCACTGCTGGGCATGGAAGGCATATTTCAAAGGCAGCAGACATACTTGTCTTTATCTATCTATTTTTTTCCATGCAATTGCCACATCATACAGTCACAGATCATTTCACTGATAGTAAGTAGAGCTGAGGCTCCAGAATGAGGCCCAGGGCTGCACTGCAAGGAAACCGTGGCCTGCTTGTAATCCTGAGTTTCTCTGAAGAAATACATCACAGGAAGGATGCTCTTAAAATAACCACTTAATGGAAAGAGAAAAGCTTGTCAAAGAAGAGTACACTGGATAGGGTGAATACTTAGTGCTGTTTTCAGATGTAAGAACACACTGTTGGGATCACACAGAGAAACACAGAATGACTACCTGAAAAAGGTGATAAACGTTGAAGAGAGATTTTCTCTTTAGAAAGATCTCCTTTCCCCCTCCCTCCCCACCCCCTGTCTGCTGAAGCAACACCTAGAAAAAATTCTACCCATTTATCAAACAGAAAGAGCTTCCTTTCCTACTAACAACTCACAAACTGCCTGTGCCAGGTTTAAAGTAACTTTGCATTTAGATGCTGAATTCATACACAGAAGTGCATTTTGCAAGCAGCATGGAACCTCCTCATTTCAGCTGTCATTATAAGCCTTATTGCCAGCATTATTGCCAGAAAAGTTGCAGAGAAAAGAATGCAAAATAAATTATGACTGCCTGTCTTTAAGCCGATGAAAAAAACCCAGTCTCTTACACTATAGTGAAATTAGTCAACATTGTTGCACAGCCCTGGAAAAACAAAATGTTACACTGGAGTATGTGAAAAGGATTTTCATATCTCACTTGTGAAGTCATCTATTGACTCCAGTTAGTACTGGTGAGATCTCAGTTAAAGGAATGTGTCTGATAGCAAGCACTGCACTTGAGGAAAGACTTGGACCCACTGTAGGGTAAGAATTTTTTTCCTAATCTCTTTTATCCCTTACTGTCATTCTTATTTCACATCAGCCATGGTAGTTGCAAGGTCAATTTCCCCCACCAAACAGATATGCACAGCAGAAAGCCCCCTTGAAGTCTACACAAGGGAGATGTGAAAAATACCCTGGAGAAGAGTAATCAGAGGCAATGAAATATCAGTTTTCAAATAAGCAAAAAGGTTGCTACAAAAAGAGACAGAAGCACTGAATAAGGAGTGAATGGCTAAAATTACAGTCTGGGTCAGGTTAGACATTAGGGCCAATTTCTAAGGAAAGAATAGTTAAGGATAGGACTCTTTAAAGGACCTGTGGAATCTTCATTGTTGGAAGCTCTTAAAAGCAAGAATGATAAACATCTTTCAAAGGTGGTTTAATTATAAACTGATCTTGGGTTGAGCCAAGAGATGATCTCTGAAGATCTCTTCCTGCCCTACCTTTTATTATTATAGACCAGCTAAGCCATCAATGAATCTTTATGAAAAAATCTAATCCCAAATATCTCCTGACCCAGCTGAGAGCTAGAGACCACCCAGCTCCTAATATACCAAGGAAAATGCTACTTTTACCCTGAGCTGCCATTCCATGGTTGTTTATTATGAAGTTTCTATGTAACTCAGAGGTTATTGTTCTTCTACAAAAAAATAACAGAAGCGCCTTCAAATTTTGACAACACCTGGAAAAAAAAAGGAAAAGAAAAAGAACTCTGGAAGCAGAAGAGCAAGATCAAACCTGTAATATTTTCTTGGGCTTTTCTTTTGAGGTGAGGAAGGAGGAGAAGAAAGAGGAAACACTGGGTTTGCAGTTAAAAACTAGCTTGGGTCTTAAAAAGATGCCCAAGTTTCATTAATAGGTCTGCCACAGACCTGTCCTTTTGTAAGTACAGTGGATGATCTAAAAGGAGCTGATAATAAGGAAAGAAGGGCATTGCAACAATCATTTATTCATAGTGTTAAGAATAGGGACTGCATCTGTGGAACAAGACTGGAAAGGAACAGGCAATAAATGAGGAAGAAATTGAAAAAGTCAAAGGAAAAAGAAGGAAAGAGAGGAAAATTAATATTGGAAAATAACCTTAATTTTTTAAGGACAACAGAGGCCTAATTCTGACAAATATTCTGCTATTTTCAGTGTTTCGTGTTTTTAAAGGAGTACTATTGGTACAACAAATGCTGGAGAGAATCTTGGTCCTAGAACTTGGATCCCCTGATTGCTACTTGTAGTAGGTCAGAGGCTCTGAAGTCTCATATTTCTGAAGCAATGCATAAAATCTCAGTCAGTCATAATTAAATTCTTCATGTAATTCAAGAGATTGAGAAAGCATCCTTTTGTCTACATTCTTTACCCCAGTATACAATAACTGTCACTTCTTCATGGAGTAATATCCACTGTGTTGCACACATTCAAGACTCTGTCTCTCTTGTGATAGGTTTTTGATGCCTTCCTCTCCTGAACCAACTCTGGAGGTCTCTTCCTCCTCAAAGCTTCCACAAACATGTCCCAAAGATCCTGTGGAGAGGATGGTTCTCATCCTTCTTCCTTATTGTCACTACTATGTGAAAAAAGGAGAAGAACAGCACCCCTTTATGCTTGAAGGAGAGGAAGGCTAAAAAAGGCAAAGGAGTTCACACCAACAGACACCTTACAAGAAGAAAATTGCATCTTCAAGTTTTTCTTACATTTCTCCCATTGTAAGTTTCACCTCAATCAATACTGTGAGACTTCTGTCCTTCCTCTACTTTACTCTTCAAAAGATACCCTGTCCTTTTAGTCATTGTCATGTAGTCTTAAAATCCCTGTAATTTTATCACTAATGGAAATGGAATCTTCTTTCCTGGGGTTTAGCCCTCCCATTTCTGAAAAGCTCCCCAAATATGACTTGGAAGGACAAGGAGGAACTCAAACCCCACAGCTCAGTCAAGCATGTGTCTTCACTTCTCAGAGATGGCAGGGCATGGCAGACACATGCTCCTAACAAACACATTTCCATTTGAAACAGATTTATTCCCATGTCACTTGGTAGGCATGCTGGAGGCACTCTGATCCTCCAGCAGAGACTCTGTTTGTCTCTTTTAGGGGATTAGTCCATTTCTCTCACTGTGTCCACTTGAACATAGAAACCAAAATCATGAAGATTAAATATGAATATAAGTCCTTAAGCTCATGATTTTTGAAGTGAAGGTCTGCAAGCATATGAAAATTATTGCCACAAAAGAAAATACATGCATCTTCATGCAAATATGCCATCCACATAGTTTTGCCCTGAGTAAGGGGTTAGGTGTGGCACACTTACCCGGTTTAACAACAGCAAATCCTGAACAACTATTCAGTTACACAACCCTGGTGTAGAAAGAAAGCTTTAAGTGGGTGCAGACATCTGCTTTAGGCCTTGCAAGGCTTCCTGAGCATTATAAATTGGCTTTTGTGTAAATGAAAATCAGGCAGTGTATTTTCTGCCTGGTGTGGTGTTGAGTACATGTTCCAAAAGCATTTAAAGATAACTTCTTTGTTAAGATGTGGCCCGGGAAACTTGTTAACCAGGAAGAAATTCAAAGTAGTACATGTGGATATGAGCTAATTATTTTCTCTTTTTTTCAGACAGCATTTATTACAGACAACACTAATATTTGCTCAAAATGAGAAGGTAAAAAAGAAAAAGTAGGGGTTGGAAGGGACCTTTAGAGATCATCCAGCCCACCCCCCCTGCAGAAGCAGGTTCACCTAGATCAGGTTGCATAGGAACATGTCTTATCATCCATAACAACAAAAAAAGACATTAGAATTTGCAACTGCCTGGATGCCATCCAACCAATAAGTAGGAAACAAACAAACAAAACTACTGAGATAAAAACAAACCAGAGAAAAGCCTAATCAACTGAAGAATCTTGAACAGATTGCTGATGCATACCAGCACCCTTTCACTTGCACCTGAGGTAGAAAATCTGGGGAGATATACTGAGGCAGACTGTAGGTTATGTATTGTGTAGTGGGGGAAAAAAGGGAGGGGGGAGGCGAGTGCTGCCTGAAAAAGGGTTGAAGTGGTACAATGAAATGCTGTAGCAGTGACAAAGCAGATAAGGACGCTGTTGTTGCAGGGGCTTGAGGTCAGAGGATGGACTTGAGGTCAGAGGATGGAGGAGGCCAGTGGGGAGAAGGGAATTTGAGGAACCACAGTAGCGACACTGGGGGTGGCACACGGAAAACTTTGGATAGAATGAATCTTTGTTTTCCTCCTCCTGATCTTCCCCCTTCGCTGCTGCGTCTCGCTGCGGCCTCGGCCAGCTGGGAGGCCTGCGGCGAGCCTGAGGCGGCGGGAGGCCTGCGCCGAGCCTGGCCGTGTGGCGCCGCGCGGCCGGCAGGGGGCGCGACCCGCCCGCTGCGCGCGGCCCTGGGCCCTGCGCGCCGCGGCTGCCCGTCCGCCCGCGGCAGGGGGAGCGCGGCGTGGCCCGGCAAAACATAGTCCTGTCGTACGGACGGGGATCGTTCCTGGGTCTTCTGGTTAGCCCGAGTGTCAGGGCACAGGTTACGAAAATATATTGATGCCTGACAAGAAATTATGAGGATGACTGCCGTCCATCTCACAGAATCGCGGAATGGTGGGGGTTGGAAGGGACCTCTAGGGCTCACCCAGCCCAACCTCCTGCTAAAGCAGGTCCGCCTAGATCAGGTCACACAATAAGGTGCTCAAGTGGGCTTTAAAAATCTCCAGAGAAGGAGCCTCCACACCCTCCCTGGGCAGCCTGTGCCAGGTCTCTCTCACCTCAACACCAAAAAACTTCCTGAGTTCACTTATGCCCTTGTCCTGTCATTGGGTACCACAGCAAACAGACTGGCCCCATCCTCTTGACACCTGCCCTTTAGGTCTCAATAAGATCCCCTTTCAGCCTTCTTCTGGCTAGACAGCCCTAAGTCTCACAGTCTTTTCTCATCAGAGAGATGCTCCAGTCCCCTCGTCATCTTGGTCGCCCTGCGTTGGACTCTTTCCAGAAGTTCCCTGTCTATCTCATTTAGCACAGCATGCTCCATCCTCCCCTGTGGAAAAAAACCCCATCCCTGATGGCAACAGCTAAGCTGGGAGCATTTCCCTGAGCTTTGAAGATTCACAGCAAGGTTGTGTTGTGAAGGGACACCTATGTCAGGAACTGTATATGCACACACATGGACACCAGCATGGACATCAGGTGGGCTTGGTATGACACAAAGCTTCCATCCACTACAACATTGAAGAGAAACAGGCTTGTGGCAGGGAGCTGTGTAAGATGCTGACCTCAAGCAAAGTGTGCAAGAGGGACCCACATCTCTACCTGTAAAAGGAATCTGGTAGAAAAAAAGAGACAGGACTGCAGCAATACAGCTGTGCAGGAAACATCCATTCTCCAGCAAAGTCAGCACTCCACAGTGCAAGACTGTGCAGCATCCAGGGTAGCAGGGAAGGGGCAGTGTTCCTCAAAGCACTGACTTTACATCTGCAAAAAAAGGGCTAAATCTATCATAGCACCCCAAGCTACAGAAAGGAGTGTGGATTGGCTCAGCCTTTACAGTACTCAGGACTGCTATTTTGTGTTAGAGCAGAGGTTTTTTTGGTTGGGATTTTTTTTCAGCATCTAGCAACAGAAAAAAGGACAACAGAACAGCAGTGTGTACTAATGTAAAGAGTATATATTCAAATAAAGGAGTATGACTTAGGAGCTCATATAACCAAGAAGTTCAGCAATGCGTAAGTGGATTTATCAAAAAAAATAGAACCAGTTTGTCGAAGCTGAAATGATTTTCTAATTCAGACTAAATGATTTTCAGATGGAAATAAAAAGAGGAAACTGTATCACAGTTAAAAATATGTTATCTTGATAGGTGATGAAAGGCTTTAATATTTCATTTTGAAACTGCTATAAAAAAGTAAGTTAAGGAAGAGTAGTAACTAACCTGAGGATGCACTCAAATATTTTAAGTGATTACGACACTGCACATTTACCTGAAATATGTAATTCATGTTCTTCCTTTAAATCAGCCCTATATTCTCCTTCAAATTAGCTTTTTGCACTCTCAGTTACTTCTGAATTAATTTTCCCCTATTTTTCCAGTTCATCAGCCAACCAAAAAACATCGACAAGCCCATTAGTTTAAATTCATAAGTAGACCCACGTAATGAGTGTCAGTAAAAAAATCACTTTGCCATGATTGTTTATTTTGGTTATGTAACTGGAATGAATTATGTTAGAAATAAATGTATTTGCTGGCATAGTAATAACAGCAAAAGGAGTTTTTAAGGACATATATTTGAAAATGGAAATAGCAGACTAAAAGTGATGACCTAACAAGAATCAGAGAGTAGTTTAGATATTATCCCTGATTTTCAGAGTGGTTTAATTTCACCTACTCCCCCTCCCCTCTTTTTTTCCTTATATTAATGGAAGGTGGGGTTTTCATGACATTTCTTATGGGCATGCTTTTTAAAGAAACAGAGAAACAGCACAAAAGTTACAACAAAATTACAAAAGGAAAGTTAGAGAGTCTCTTGGGGAGGAAAAGGGTGCCCTAACACTGAAATTAAATGTTTCAGTCTTAAAATTAGATTCTGGGGATTGCAACCATCCTATATTCAAATTTCAAATGAATCTTGTACCTTACAGCTCTACACTTGGATATCTGATACATGTGAGGCTGGGTGGAGCAAAGTAAAACAAGTAGTTTACAACGTGTTTTAGATACAAATAAGGAAATCCAGTAAAAACAGCTGAAACCACATTTGTGTTTCATTGAACAAGCTCCCTGTTATGGTCTTTTCCATCATAGCAATACACGGCACTTACAGAGTCAGTCTCATGCCTGAACTTTATGACATTTAAGAATCAGTGCTTTGTTTTCTAGCAAAAGTGTGCAGACCATCACACAGCATTTTTGCTAAGGCTTGCAGTTTTTTAAAAAACTGAGCTTTCCTCACTAGCTGAAAGCGCTTTTTGCTGGTGCCACTTTTCAAAGTGGCTTCAGATGGAGAAATCTGTTTTAAGGCATTTGTTAAAAACATCAGTGAAGTGTGGAGCAAACCAAAAATGAAGTCATTGTTCATTTCAAGATTATTTGTGTCATATTCAATGATTGGGGAAATTTTGCAGAGTTCTGTGCTTTTTCTCAATTTTATTCCAAAGCTTCATGAACTTATTAATTCTTATGGCTTTCATTATTTAAATGAAGATGATATACAGTTCTCTGTTTCCTTTTCTGGGGTCTTTTTCGTCTTCTCTGAATAATTCCTCCATCTGGATGCACGCTCAGCCTTTGTCATGAATCACAGATAAAGCAGAAATCCGTTATTGTTGTCCCGTTTGTGGTCTTTGTGTGTTTCAATAACTGCTTTAGCCCCAGCCATGCAACTTGTTTTAAGTGGACATACTCCAGAACCAATGCAGTAGGCAGAGAATTAGCAATGTATCCTAACACAGAAGAAAAAATACAAGAAGCAGCAGTAATTTTTCCTGTGCTTAGGCATGCTTATACAGGTGATTTTTAACATTGTCTTCAATGAGGATCCAGTGTAGCTGAAATTTGATCTGATTTCCCTTCAGGTTACATAATAACGGAAACCTTCTGCCTAAGCTTTAACCACGCTGCAGTTTTGTTTATGATCATATTGCACATGTGACTTCAGTTAAATATTCTCTTTTTTTTCCCTGGTTTGCAATTTTTCATGTGATTTTGGGATTTAAAATGTCTCCCGTAGTCTCGTGTTACACAATGCATAGTCAGTGCAAAGTTTTGTGCTTGGCACTTAGAGCAATTCATCTCAAAATTACATGTTATTTGCCTAATTTGATATTTCTATTTACACTAACTTTAAATACCCACTTGGATCTTATGATCAGCTTCCAATTTATTTCTACTGCAGCATCCGGACAGTTGCTATTTATGTCTTTCTAGTTTTTCCAGTGTGTTCATTCTAGTGAAACTGTCCTGCTCATCACAGCTGCCTTGCAGATTCACATTTCCAGAATAATACAACTCTTAAAAATATTTTAAGCCATAAGTTTTTGGATGTGTGAGAGAGACTTGAACATTGCAATTCTAAGTTTCTAGGCTCCTAGATCACTAGGGGAATCTGCAGCCCTGAGTGACTCTGGGCATAAGCTAACGAGACACCTCCTCAGCATCAAATTGTGTGTTTGTATTGTGTGTTTGCCTGAAGAGCAAACTGTATTGCTTTTGCTGTGGGGGTAACTTGAACATGCAAGGCAGCAGCAGCTGCTCAGGAGCGGGGCTGGAGGCACTGCATGCTGGCTGCGGATAAGAGCGTGCTGATCCTATACTTCACCTCATTTTACATTCTGACTTCTCCCACTTTCTTTTGTGGCAAGACAGCTCTGGCCCATCCCTTGCAATTCAGGTTTGCCTATATTGTCGAGATGGCAGTTCTGCCTTTGAGACAGATATACAGACTATTCTTCTGCAAAGCATAGGGAGAACTAAGCTCTCAAGAAGAGGATCCACAAAAGCAAATGTGTCTCAAACACCACGAACAAAATAGATAAATTAACTTCTGCAGCTTAAGTGAGCACTCTTTATTATTGAGGTAGCAAATAAAAAGGAAGTATCCATGTGTTCTCTAACAGTTTGGCCAAGGTTGAAAGAATAGGAGAACAAAGGCATGATATTATGGCAGGGAACGAAAGAAGCATTAAAATACTATCTCAGGAAGGGATGATAAAATGTTCATGCTGGTCTCTGAATAGAACATAAACCTTTCAAAATAGCAAACACTATAGCAAAGGCTTTCAAAACAGGACTTAGAAGCGGGATTCTTGCTAAAAATTTGTGGGAGCTGTGCATCTACAGCCATAATTGCTTGGAAATCTCAGCCTATAATATCCCTAGTTAGTCTTTTCCCTTATCAGCCACGTAGGAATGAAAACATTTTCTGTGACATTTTCTGTCCATCCAGAACTGCTGGAAGCCATGCCAAGCTGTCTGAAGTGCTAGGCAGGCTATGCAGTACATACTAATTCATTTAAAAACAACTGAAAAATGTTTAAAGCCTTGTAAAGGAAATTAAGGGGCACAAGTGTTAGACTTTTATATGTTCGTATAAAAATGCATGATGTTCTAGTGCATTGTAAAAGGAAGAAGCAAAGAAAGCCAAAGTCTTTAACCATCCAAAACAATCTAATCATCCTCTGGAAATGCACTCTTCGAGGTGACTATGTTAACTGAAAATGGAGTGATTAAATAAAGTCAGGCTGATAAATCTCCTGGGTGCTACTAACTTATTTGTAATATCATTGAAGATGAGTAGTACGACTGGTGTCTCAAGTCTAAAAGCTATGACATTCAGAGGAAGGTAATTGAAGCTTGCCATTCCAAAGCCCTGGGTACATGTTCAGGTATTATCAATGCAAATTTTACAGCCAGCAATTTGCATCAAGATAAAAAATAATTCCTCTTTTGGCTGCCTTGGGATCAATCCATGAGAGAGCACAGGAAGAAATACTAATAGATTTGTAAGTGAGTATGCATCAACCATGACTAAGATAAGGAGTAAGGTAAACAAGAAACTCCTCTCTCCCACACTTAGCTTTCACAAGGAACACTAGTGAAGATCAAGGAACACTAGTGAAGACCAATAAACTTTTTATCTCATAAAAGAATAAAAAAATGTAGATACATACATAGCAGGAGGAGTGATTTTGAATTTAAAGACAATCCAATTGAAGGCAGTCTGATTCCAGCAGCCCATATTAAGCATGGACTGTGGTTTAAGAACCACAGTTTATTCCAGTTCTCTGAGAACTCAAAGCGAGAGTGGATTCTAATGACATCAAATAATCAACGATTTTGTATCTTATAGTTAAAATTATGGTATGTATTGTCCCTAAAGGCTGACAGAAAGACAGTGCAGACTATAAGGAAAAACATCATGACCTTCTCTGTATATCGTATTACTGCTTTCAGGACACTTCAAAATGCCTTAAGAAAGAGACTTGGGTAAAATGTACAGCAGTAATTCTGGCTTGAGGTGACAAGGAGATAGGCATTGCTTTCAAAAGAGTAGAGTAGATAAAAGACTTCTGGAGCAGGTAAAAGACAGATTTTTTGCTACTCTATTCTCTCAGTGAATCTCTCAGAACAACTGACCAGAAGTTAAGCTTCTAAACTGAAAAAAGCTGCAGCTGTGAACTATATCACCTTCACCTTTCAGGGAGTTATTTGTTCTGAAAGTTATCAATTACAAGTTCAGTTACAAACAGTTGCCCTTTTTTAGTTCACCTCTTTGAGCTATTCCCTGCAGTACTTAAGTTGAATTAAAAGAGCCAAAGAGCTAGCTGACTGTTTCTTGCATATGCAAGGGATAGTCATTCATCTCATCACTCTTTCTACTAACCACCCTTCTCCTGACACAGGAGAGCACAGAACTTTGAAGCAGGTACTGCTGAAGTCAGTGAAAAGATGTCTCAGAACCAGGAGATCCTCTAGGACACCGAAACCTGAAGACACTTAAAAATTCCTGCACTTCTTTATTTTTACTGGCAGGCTTCATAATGAGGATAAAAACAATCCCACTGATAGACCAAAATGATTCAGCATGATTACTTAATTCACCAAATTAGTTAGTCAACAGAGTCACCATATTAAGCCCACTTTCCAACCTAAAAAGCCTTTAAAAGACCAAACTTTTCTGAGTCTGCTCCTAAAACTATATTTTATATTAACAGAGCTAAAAGTGCTGCAGTGGTGAATTATTTAATACTGTCTGCACTGGGAGAAATGATCACCCTACTCTTCAAAAAAACCTCTTTGGCAAAGTTTTGTGGTAAGCATCCCCAAAGGCTTTTGTTAGTCCCTCTGATTATCTGCTATGGAGAGCAAGGACCAGGTCCTGTAGTTCCTACAAAGGTCTCTAGAGCCTCACTGACCAATCCTGATACCACTGACTAACATTAATAAGGACCTTGGGTATTAGGCCATTGACAGTTTAGTTCTTTATTCCTAGAATTATCATTACTGATTATTGTTAGTCTGTAGATATATTGAATAGTGGTGTATAATCTCAATATTTTATGTGTATTTGAAACAGTCTTTTTTACTCATGATTCAAAATATTTATTGCTCCATATTTCTAGCATACTATTAAATCAGTGCACTCGTGCTTCTGGAGCAGGAAGTTTAGAAAATATCACTCTCCTAATAATTTGCTTTCTGCACTGCTTATCTCCAACATGGATGATTTGGATATAAATCTGTTTTCTATATGTGGAACACAAGGCAGCCCACAGTCATCATGACTACTTATCAGTCTCTTCAGACTTAACCTACTGGGAGGCAATTCAGAGTCTTCTCTTTCTTTAATCCTCCGTTTCCTCTTTGGACAATCGCAAATAAAGGCTCCAATTGTTCAGGTGTTTGCTGTACAAACAACATCTTGCCAAAGCTCTTGATTCTACAAAGCACAAGGAGTTTTACCATTACAGAGCCACTACAACACTTAAGCACTGGTTTAATTTCAGGCAAGCAAGCCAGCCTAATGATTTGAAGGAGACCATTGGAGTAACTCTATCTTGAATCTGCATACAGACACTATATCTGATTCAGGAAAGTGCCATTGTACACGTTTAGTTTTTACATGTCATCAAGAAAGCCCCCTAGCCTGAGGTTAAGAAAAGACTTTCACAGCACTGAATATCCATGAGAGAATACATGTTTTTTGCTACCAAGATGACGTAAACATATAATAGAGATAAAAGACATCATATACAGCTACCAGCTCCCTGAGCTGTCCTCATTTTAATGTATTCCAAATGGAAAAGAGATACATTAACACGTGGCTGCAACTCAGCATATTTAAAACAGGATGTGAGTTACCTCAGGCTGTTCTCTCCTTGCTTACCTCCACAAGCAAACCCAAATTAAGGCACTACTACTGCTGTTCATTAAAACCTTGCAGCTCTTCTATCAGGTTGAGTTTCTTTGTGAGCCAGCCTTCACTGTTGTGAAGTAACTGCAAAAGACCCAGCAGCTGATCTGAATTTGAGGACAAGCTGAATAATAGGTGTGTAAAAAAACCCTTTTGGAGCAATTATGAGGATCTTCTCAGAAGCTGCTTTAAGGGATGGCTCTCATAGAAAGCTTGGAAGCACCTCAAGAAATCATTTGGTTGTCCCAAGGCAAGGTTAGCTCTAATCACATCGTTCTTGACTAATACATGTTCAACCAGTTCTTAAAGACTTCCTGTGATAGACATTGCTTCTTATCTTCTCTAGGCAACCCACTGCTGTGCTTCACTATTCCTCTTCTTTGAATATCTTAGATGTCTCAGGGAACTCTTCCTTGCTTTAATATATGCTATTAAAATAGAAATAAAATCCTATTAAATAAAAGCCTGCAGCAGATAGGGAAAGGAATTTATTCCTTGCTTCTTTACATTCTTCAAACATTTGAAAGCTTTATTGTATCTTCCCACAACCTTCATTCTCCAGACTAAACAGATCTGATTCCTTTCCACTTTCTTCTTGGACTATGATTCCTAGGTCTCTGCTTACTATCTTAGGAGGTCCTGGAAGTCCCCTATTTCAGTTATTTTCTTGGGCTCCTGTGGCCATACCAACATTTTTTTTTCTGAATGTGATTGCAAAACACTTTGAAAAGAATAAGTTGTGTAACTATATGCAAACTACAATTGTATTTAACCACAGTACAACTATTACTCCATATAGGATTCAAGGTTAAGACTGCCTTTTGCAGACGGGCTGCTCTACCAGATTTTGTGCACTCAGAAAAATCCGTCACCATTTCCACTGCATCCAATGACTTGGAGTAAAAACAACAGAAGCAGAAAGATTTGGCTAGATAAGAACGATATATCAAAACACCCAATATTTTAATGAAAGAAACTGAATATCCACACATTTGCACTTCTGTACAATTTTTGTGATATATATATAATTTTAAGCTGTTTACAAATAACATTTAATGCTTCAAATATCACATAATGTTGATATTATATTTCTAGCAGAAATAAATATATTGCACTTAAAAAGAAACTTTTCATTAGATGTTGCTTCATAGTTTATGTTCATAACTTCTTTTTTCCATAAAAAGATTTCCCCCTACCCCCACCCCATACACACAAACACACACTTCAGTACATGGTGAATGTGCTCACGCGATGCATTATAAACAACAAAGTCAACACGGCAAACAGCAGAACTGTGATACATTCTGTTAAAGAGGTTACATCCAGTTTTTTACCTTCCTTGTTTTTAAACCAAATATTTCCTCATGTTTCTGATGGTACAATAATTTTTGTTCTAAAAAAAAGAAGTTTGTTTAAATGTGCTAAAGTTAAAATACAGCAAACTGTATTTTTTGTCCTTAAACTATCCTTAAGAGTTACTTCAGAGTTTACTTAAATCACTGCTTAGTTTTCTTTTAAAAGAGAAACAAAAAAGAAGCTGTCGTTTGATAAACTAGAGACTATATGCAAGGACAGTTTATTACAGAGTAATGCATGAATCTTCCGGCCAGCAAGTAAGTGGTTAGCAAAGAAACAACATCTCCTGCATCAGAAAACGTTCTGTAAGGAATTGATAGAATAAGATCAAAATTTATCTTGCTGTGAGTGAATGTCATCCCTCTGCAGATGATGAGAGTAAATGCTGTGGCCAAAACTCACTCCCAGATAAAGAGCTTTAAGTGTTACTCTGATCTCATTGTTGCTTTTACCCCTTAGCTAGGGACAAAAATACCATAATTTATAATAACTTAAGAGTTCTGGAAAGCTCCCCAAGTTTTTACAATAGTTTTCACTGACACTTCTGTTTCCCTATAGTACACACACATAAAGAAGATGTAACGCATAATCAAGTTGCCAGCCCAAACCTTTTCAATTTAAAAGAGGTTCATTTTCAAATGCTGGTGAGTGTTTGCTGGATGGTGGAAGCAGCAATATCTTATGTGTACACTCTCAGGCAACGTCCTGGTCTGTGTGGACAAAGCCTTCTGGGAGAAAATGTGCAACTGCAGTTTGTAGATTGTACTAGCAAGTATGTTAGCTATCATAAAACTTACCATCTTTGAACTCATGAAGCAGTATTTCCATTAGAAACTCTGTACCTTTATCCACTTGGTGTATGCTTCTTTGCCAGTTTATACCTAGAAGAGTATCACTGAAACCCAATGGCATTTAATTTCTACCTTTAACCTCGGGCCATATAAAGCAATGCTGAAAACCAAACAGCCAAATTTTAAATGGGTTTTTTATGTTTAGATTCTCTCAGGGCTCCAAAAGTAGAGGAAAAAAAATCAGACAAATGCATCTACGTCAGCTTTGTTAGTCTTTGAGATGCTTTTGTTGGATTAAATACCTGAGGCTATTGACTATCTATGGATAAAAAGGTAATCCAAAAACCACCCAAAAGTGCATGTGACACTTTGGAGGATAATCTTATCATTCTCTTTCAAAAGCATATTCAGACGTGTTCTCTCCACTCTTCTTTAAAAAAAAAAATGCAACAACACAAACCAGCACCAGTTTGCTCAGCCAAGCGAGCTCATAAAGGTGAAGAGCACTTCTCATGGGATAGAAAATGTGAATTATATTGGAAAATAAACTCTAGATGATATTTGGCATTCCTAGACCATCTACCAGCAACAGATGTTCTGTCCTGAAAGTGATATAATTTTGACAGCAGTACAGCAACTCCTTAAATAAGTTACTGAGTTATTGTCAAAGTAGCACAGACATTTTTTTTTAAGTGATTTCACTCTTTAACCAATTAATTATGAACTTATTTTCATTTTCTTCCAATTGTGAAACTAATGTTAAAGTTGATTTTTACTGGGTTTTAGTCTTTTCCATAGAATTTCTATATTGCTCCTGTTGCTACAGTCACTGTTCTTACAGTTAGACTTTATTTTTAGATAAGAATGTTGAACGAAATTCTGTCTCTGTTACAACCAAGAAATTTGTGTCTAATTTGAGTGGGGAAGGAATTGTATCCCTGCAATCACTCCTATGCTGGCCCCTGCCCACAGGAGTGGGAAGGATAGGGAGAAGAAATCTTATGAGGTGACAAGAGCTTTTCATTGGACATCCCGTGGTCTTGGTGAACATAAACCCTTCACCCTCAACTCTATGCAACAGGTTTTAGAAGTAGGATTGGCAGGGAAACTGAGAACTGAACCTATTGACGATCTTCCTGGGGAAGGCTCTCACAAGCTGCCTTTATTCCCTTGCTTGGGATCTGCCTGTATTCCACATTAGTAGAGAATCCAGTGCAAAGGAATTAAAAGGAACTAAACCACCAGAGAACAGTGCAAGTGAGAGAGACTTGATCTGACTGTAAAAATCAAGCCATGGATTTGGACAGATGTGGAGTCTCCTTCTCTGGAGACATTCAAAACCCACCTGGATGAGTTCCTGTGTGACCTACCTAGAGGTGGTCCTTCTCTGGCAGGGGGGATTGAACTAGATGATCTTTAGAGGTCCCTTCCAACCCTTAACATTCTGTGATCTGCGACATGAAACTGATCACAAAGAATTTGGATGAGGAATTGGCTTTATCATGTTTTTATACAGGGAGAATCTACTGCTCTATTTTTTTTCAGATGAGAGTCACATTTGTTCATAGTGAAAAGTGCTTGTGTTTCATTTAATAGTTTTGTAAACAATGCCAAAATCTAGTTTCATTTTCTAGTAAAAGCCTAGAGAAATTTCTCCAAAACAGGGGCATTTCTGCATGCCATATATTGATGTTTCCAGAACAAGGACTGGGACAGGGCTAAAGACATTCTACACGATATTGCTTTGAATCGGCTTCATGAAGGAACACAGGTCAATGTATGAGCAGGCTTTATGTGACTTGTAAAGTATGCCTAAATCAACCCACGTGTTCCAATCTTATTTCTGGGGTTGTGTAAAAGCTGCCTACTTGACCATTTCCGCAGGGAAGTATCAGCATTAAAGCTACTCTGAATTCTGAACCTAACCATATCCTCTGCAACTCCAGATAAGTTAATGGAGATGCAGAAGGAAACAGATAAAAGAAATAGAATTTGCCCACAGGCTTTAGTGCATGTCATCATAGGGTCTTCACAACAACTCTTAACAGAAGCCAAGCAACTGCAGGAGATTCAAATTTTCTTCCAAATCTCCCCTGAAATTCTGTGGACTCGTAAATGTCCTTGAAGAGTTGTGCTGTTGGGGGGGCCATATAATTTAATTTCATGAAAAACAGGCAGTTTATATCAAAACAGATCACAAATAGACACAACCTTGCACCATGCATTATTCAGGTGAATCTGATAGCCTGGAGCAAAATCTAGTCATTGGATATATCAAGCCAAATTCAACGTCTGATTCTAAGCCATTCAAACACTGCAGAGCTTAGCTTATTATATTCATTTATGCAGTTCCTTCTAGTAGCTCTGAATCCACAAACTGTAAATAAAAGTTCATGTTCACATACAGAGCACAGAAGTTGTAGATTACTCACTGACCTGCTGATAAAAAAAGTTGCCTGAGACAAAGGGAAATTAGGATAATACTGCAGATATCTGAGGGGGTTGAAATGACCAATTTGATAAGATTTTAAATTCACCTGTGGGGAAATACATAAACATGCCCCTTGTCTGTGGCATGCAGGTATTGGCCTGCAGTAGGAACTGGGAAAAGCCCGGTAGGTTGTCAATGCTCTGTGTGATGGGGCATGTAAGACGAGGCAATAGGACAAAAGAAGGTGTGTGACTTGCCTTGCACTTAACAATGATGGGAGGTAGGTGACCCAGCATAATGCACTCTGCTTCTTACCATACGATACCAATACACACTGGTTGAAGGTAGAACAATGCCCAAAAAAACCTGTTTTCCATTCAGTGTACCAGCTCTACACAGATCTCTAATATATATGAGATTGAGCTGCTAGTTCTTTTTTATCACTAGATGTGTTATCATCTATAACTTGGATGCAAACTCTACACAGAAACTCTGTGTTGACTTCTTATTGACAGTGAAATATGAACTCCAGCCATGCAGAAAACAAGCATCACACTGGTATTCTTTTGGGCAGTGCAAAGAATTCATGTTAGCTTTCTGCAGAGAGGTCATTTTTTTTTATGCCTCTACAGTTCCTCTGTTGCATCAGACATACCAGAAAAAGCAGACACTGAATGAAAAGCCTGATTAGTAACTGAAAAAAGGCAGATATGAGTTTAAAACAAAACAAAACAAAACCCCCCACCCATGTGAAGTTCTGCACTGGTGTTTTCCCAAGGAAACTCGACCATTCTACTGGTAGATGGAAAACCAGACAACACAACTCTCATTTTCCTGGCCAAAGAGCTTGTATAATAACAGTCATGACCAAAGCCTAGACAATCAGAATGAGTAGAAGGATACTCTAGTGCCACTCATACCAGCCCATTGATTATAGTTTGATCTAGAGAGCCTGTAGACTGATGTAGCCTGAAATTATTGACATGGTATATATGTACAGATAGAAACAGGTTTTCAGTGGCAAGCACAGCAGCAAACAAGCATCAATTTAAAGATCTGGTGTCTTGGGTTTCTAAGTTATGTAACAGATTTTCCCAAATCATCATTTTCCTTCATCATACCTTAATACCATAAACAGTTAAACTGTTCCTCCTCTAGATATAGGACAAACTTCTTTATGGATTGAAGGACAAAATATGTCACTACTGGTACAGTTCTGTAACACAGTTCTCTCTTTTTTTGGAATTGATAAACATTTTGTGAAAGAAACAAGCAAAGAAAGGCAGATTTGTTAATGATTTTCTCTTTGGGATTATAGTAGCAACTAAGAAACACTGCTTTAGGTGAATATAAGCCAGTCTTTTAAAAAGGACAGTGGTCTTCTCCACTTTGTCCTGTTCCCAGCAAACGTGTGCTGAGATAGCCTAAAACATGCTCAGAGTTATAGCAACACATCTTTTCTGTTTAAATGCTCATCAGTCACAAGAAGAGATGAATATGAGTAAGGGTATTGCCTTCTTTCAGAATTCTTCTAGCATATGAAAAAAAGAGACCTATACACAACAAATTTGTACACTGCTGCATAAACACAATCTCTTTCCGCTAGGTATGATGTACTTTTGGAACAAGCTGCACGCAACCAAAACATCCTGGCAACTGTGGGATCCATTTTGGCTGTGTTACACATCGATCTGTGGGCAGCTCCAAGCTGCATGCTCTCTCTTCTTGTGATCCCTCAATGGAGGAATCTATATCCATTATGCATTTTCTTAGCTGAGTTTGTTATGAGTTCAGCACTCCTGCCACAAGCCTTTCAGGAAGGTCCCTTGAATTTTTCATACCGAACTTGCACGTTTAAAATCTCACGTTTCTCTTGTCTTACATCACTCATACAAAGGGCGTCATCACTGCAGAGGAGTGACGCAGTCCCTGGATAGCTGCATAAGGACCTTGCTGAAAATAGTGGTGGTACCTAGGCATGTGGAAAGAAGGGAAAGTGGGGCCACTACCTTGCATGGAGCTGGCTATAGCAGAGGGCGTAAGAGGCATTCCCAGGCGGCTGTATGGAGGCAGAGATCCTTGGATTGGGTGAGGAATGGGTGTAGCTATAGATGCAGTGCTGGTACCCAGGGCACTCAAAGACTGTGGATGCTGAAATCCAGGAAAACTGGTAGAGGAGGACACCCAGGAACTGAGGGACAGGTTATCAGATGTTGTAAAGGCTGACCCTGCAAGCAAAGAGAGAGAATGTCTGACATTTGCACTGCAACACACAAAGCTGGTAAAAATAGCAAAAAGGGAGAAAAAGAATCTTTCACAGAGAGGCTGGTTTTAATGACATGAAGTCATTGGAAATACTTCCCAAATACTTCTCTCTCCTTATGTCTTTGTATTATTATTTTCTAACTGCTGTCCTACATCACTACATCCTAGGTAGATTTCCTTTTTAAGAAGATGACTGCAATGGCTTGAACAGTAAAATCCACTTTGTCTATTGGGTATTTTTGGTATTAAACACTGGAGAACCCTGCAATGCTGACACTAAACACTGGAACACCTACTCTCATCTGAAATCTCCCTGCATGAAATCTCTGTTTTGAAGACATACTTGTAGCTTTTTACATCAGATTTCCCAGAGATCTGGTTATTTTTTTCTGTAATTTCAGTCAGGAAAAAATGCAGAAAAATATCATTTGCATTACAAGCTTTTCTCTTTTTTTTAATCCCAGTAAAACTTGTCAATGCTGCATCTTTTCACTCATGCCAGCTTTGTCCAAACTATAGAACAGAAATTTCTGAGGTGTTCAAACATTTGTTATTTTTCCCAACCATGTACAACGCCCTAAGAAACACCACTAATGCTTAAATCATAATAAGAGACGTGAGCTCTTAAGTGAAACGCACAAAAATATTCAAACCTTGTTCTTAGGATAATTATGTACTTTTAAACAAATGGAAGTGGTTTCTTTGGTATTTTTTTAATCTGAAATGTTCCTAAAAATATTTTCATAAGTCTCCCACATCTTGGAAACACTTTTTTTTCTCTGAAAATTGCAGAAATCTAAAATAAAAGAAAAATGGTTTCTTTAAATTAGAACTAATTACTTATTTTATTTTGACAGTAGATTTTGTATAAGTAATTTACATATACAGAAATTATTTATCATATTGTTGTTGGTTTCTCATTTTATTAATTGGTTTTATTAATGCATTTACTATTTTATTGCTTATGATTCTTAAAATAATTTCTTTAAATAAATAATTTATCTAATTATACATGGTCATTTTCAATCTACTGACAACGTTGCCCTTCACCTCTGCAGTTGCTCTGGGCATCTTGTCATCAGATGAAGCTGGAACACAAAAAGTTCCATTTAAACATAAGAAAAAACTCTTTCACTGTGAGGTGAGGGAGCCCTGGCACAGGCTGCCCAGGGAGGGTGTGGAGGCTCCTTCCTTAGAGGTCTTCAGGACCCACCTGGACATGTTCCTGTGTGACCTGATCTAGGTGAACCTGCTTCTGCAGGGGGGTTGGACTAGATGATCTCTAAAGGTCCCTTCCAACCCCTACTATTCTATGATTTCTAGAAATGAGAACTATAATAAAATCCTATAAACACTCTTAATTTTTAGACCTCCACAAACAATAATTCAGCTCATGTCCCTTCTGTATTTTCTTTCTTGTCCAACTCTGTCCACTGAGAAAATGCTTCTTTCTTTATGAAGTAAATATACTGGCAAGAATATTTGACAAAATACAATTTAAAGCCAGTACTGAAAAATGTTCTGGGATCAAAAAACTTGCAACAGGTATTAGTTTAATAAATCTGATTCTAGAAGATAAATTCTTCCAAAATGTGAAAAATATATATAAATATATATATAATATATAAATATCTGTCAAAGGAAATTTGATGGGATTAAGTATACTTAATGGAATTATGTATACTATTCGGTCATAGTCACATACTCAATCCAAAACAATCAGCAAACAGCAACATAAAGAAAATCATGCAAAGTATTAATTTTTTTAAAATGTAAATTCCTTTAGGGATATGTTCTCAAATCAGAAAGACAGCTACTCTTCAATAATTTCTCCTATGCTTAATGAAACAAGTACAATGGCGTAGTAACAGGGAAGAGAAATTGTTTTGACTCAGAGACAAACCAAATCCTGGCCCTACCACTGAACCAAATCCTACCCGCTGGGAAGTTAGGATCCAGGGCCAAGCTAGAAGGGTAACAGTACACTCATTGACCAGAGTAAAACTCTTTACACTTACTATACTACTGGAAAAGTGGAATGAGGATCTGGATTTACCTAGAAGGTTTACATTGGCTTTGTTCCAAGTGGTTACTACGAATCGGTGTGTGGATGCTGGAGTGCAGACACCCAGACATTAAGCATTAAAGATTTTTAATTGGATTTATATCTTTGATATCTGTTGATTCCTTTAGAAATAGGCTTCTTATGATAAATATACTACTGAACGGTAGCCACTTCCATCTTTAGATGCCTGAAATTACCCGAGTTAAGAATGCTCTGGGTGGATGCTAAAATAATTAAAAATAAATAGCACTGGTACACTTTCTGTGTTCTACACAAAGTAAACCATACCTTCTCATGAATAATCATGAAACTACCAGCTGGACTGAACACTTCTCTGATGAGGGCAGGCTTGAGAAAGTTGGGATTGTTCAGCCCAGAACCTTTCAATACTTAAAGGGAGGCTATAAGAAGATAGGGAAAAACTTTTTCAGGGCTTATTGCAATAGGATGAGGGGTAATGGTTCTAAACTAAAAGAGATTAGATTTAGACTAGTTATAAGAAAGAAATTTATTACAGTGAGGGCAGTGAAACACTGGCCCAGGTTGTCCAGAGAAGTTGTGGATGCCCCATCCCTAGGAACATGCAAGGTCAGGTTGGATAGGGCTCTGAGCATCCTAATGTAATTGAAGGTGTCCCTGCTCATTGCAGGGGTATTGGACCAGATGACCCATAAAAGTCCATTCCAATCCAAACTATTCTGTGCTTCTCATGAGGAACCTCCCTAAGTGCCCTTTCCTCCTCCAATTGCGATGGTCTCAAATTACAACCTAATATTACAAAAAGTCTCACACACCACATTTGCCAGCACCTAGAAAATGTGCTTTAGTAATTCTGAGGCAGTCAAATTCTCAGAGAGCTTACAATACACACTGCTTAGCAACACGCTCTAAAGGTCCCTTCCAACCCTACCATTCTATGGTTCTATGATTCTGTGTATGTATGTGACTGTCAAGGCTTGTAAGTATTGAAGGATGTTCTTCAATTTTCCATGCAAGGTAGTTCTAACATGCAGCAGAAGAAATTAGCATGTCTGTGGTGTTTCAATAAAATCATTATTTTTCTCCTCATATCTTGATGAACTTTTCCTTATTTAAGGATACCAGATCGAAACAGAGAATGAAGGCCATACCAGTTACTCATCCTCAAGAGCAGTATGTTCTGCCCTCTGTGCATACCTCTGGCTGCCTAGAACAATCATATCATATGCTATCATATTGCTCTCAGAGTAGAAGAAAAGCTGGTTGCCACAACTCATCATCTTCCTCACTTATTTGCCATATTGTGGGCAAGTGCAGAAATGTACCCTCTATATATTATATACATATAGTTAATTGTACTAAACTATTCTTTTCTCCTATGACATCTTCCTAGGAACTCTCTTCAGAAGAGAAAGGCTTAGATAGCCAGCTCTCATACTGAGGTCCACCTCACTAACTTTGTCACTCCAAAAGGAGGACATCATACCAGGGAGAAATTTAATTCTTGGAGAGAAGATGCCTTGCTCTGAGCATTTCTGGCAAGGGAAAATTTTACGCCATTTTCAACAATAACTGGCCTGGGATCTAAGTTGTCATGAAGTGAGGTAATCTCCCAGAAGTATGCAAAAGGATGGCATTGTACCAGCTGAGGAGTTGCTCCAGAAACCCTGCAATCTAAGGAACTGCTCTTAGAATAGACACGTATGAACAAGCTCACCTAATCACATTTTGTTGAAGAGCAACTCATAGTTAAAAATAATTGTGTTTTCCCTGCACAAATCCAGAGAGCTGATGACCAGAAATAAAGTTCTTATCTTAGCCACACCGTATGAAGTTAGAGGACAAGACAAGGGCACTGCCAGTAGGAAGGCAGATAGAACTGCTTTACCTCAAGTGGCTGTTGCATATCAGGCAGGTCACAAAGTCATCATGCAAAGTAAAATGCAACAGAAGTTTACACTAGTCAGCAATCCTACAGGGTGGGTTTGAGATCTATTTCCAGTGGCAAATTATGACAGATGCAATTTGTCCAGCAAGTACCCCCACAAAGAACAACTCCATCTTGCTACTGCTTTTGCAACAAACCATTTGATAAAGAATTTAAAGTGAATTCCCTCAACAGGAAAAGCACCTTTTAGAGATCGGGATTGACCAATAAAACATAAATTTCCCATTGAGCTATGGACTTTTCTTCCTGTAGAGGCAAAGCAAGTTAACCACAGGCTGGTTGAAGATAATCAGAACCAAGTCCTCCATTTGCAGAAGGCTGGAGGGGCAGAAAATGGTACATCTAAACAGTACTTTACAAAAGTGCTGAGTCCCAGCTAGGAAGTCCTGCTAAGGGATGAGGAGCAATAGCTTGTTCTCAACACCACAGAAATGTTTGCCTGTTTTAAAGGCTATATAGGCATCTCTAGAGGTGTCTCCTGAACTAGCCACCACCATCAGTGCCATGGGCATCTCAGATGTCCAGAAGAGCTGTAAAGTAACAATTATTATTCTTCGTTATGGGACTTTATGGAAGAGATACACACCAGAGAAATGCTTCAGAGTACTACAGTACTGACTGTGGTCCTTTTCTCAAGCATAACTAGGTCACCACAGTTTACCTGATGAGCACATTTTCCTACCTCTGCTTTGTGTTGCCTGGCTGTCGTCTCCAAGATCATCTTCTCCTCCATAGGTTCGAATAGGGGATCGGGCATAGGAATGCTTTTGGATAAGGCTCTCCACACTTTCTCTGTGAAAGGAAACAACCTACTGTATCAATTCATCCTAAACAGTCTCCTAATTCATTAGGCTAGATGCAATCAACCTGCTGCCTTCTCCCTGTCCAGATCACAGCTTTCTAACACAGGCCTCCCCAAATCCAAAAGGGTTACGTCACAGCGTGCTAGGGGAAATGCCCAATTTGGCCTGCAGTGTTTTAACATTGCTGATCACCTCTTCCCTACATGGTACTGCCTCCTCAGCAAAGCAGAGTGAGCTACTCCCTGCGTTTCCTGGATGTGCTCTCAGTGAATACAAGATCATCACTCTTCACAAATTGGAAAACGTAAGCTCTGGGTTTATTTGTGCTAAGTGATAGGTCTGGGTTCAAAGAGACACCCATGGTCCAGCTCCTTTCAGACAAGCTTTCACACCACACATGACCAGCACCACCTCAACTAGCACTGTCACATTTTTATGAAATCAAGGGCAAGAGACAGAGGTGTCCAGAGACAGCTCAGCTCTAACCGTGCTCTCTCAGCTTTGGAGTCGAGGCCAGCTCGTAGCAGGAAGTCTACAGATATTAGTGGTCTCGTGCCATATCTATTCTGGGAGGTTAGATGTGCCTGCCAGGTCTCTGCCTTGCCAGTGGCACAAAGCACTAAAGCCACCCAAACAATTTTTAAATAGAAGGAAGGCATATCTGCATGATAAGCCATAGCAGTTTGTAAGGAAGATCCAACCTGACACGTTCCCAGCGTATTTCCATGTAAGTAGGTGGCATTGTACCAAAGATGAATAGGACCTAGGCATGTTTCCAAAATGGCTTTGACCTTCTGTTCCCATTTAAGAAATCTAGGTAGTGATAGCTGTTTAAATTTGCTGCTCAGAGAAGGTTTTGTCTGAATTTGTCTGAATGAGTGTGACTATTGCAGAAATTCCAAGGAAAAGCATTTTCCAAGTAGCATGATAAATCACAATGGTGCATGTTTTCCTCTCCTCCAGAAAGCCCATTATGGTCATTTTGTCCTTGGTCTATCACTGGCATCATTACTTATGCTACTCTCCTCAGAAAAAAATAAATAAATAAATAAATAAGAGGATCTTATCAAAGTGATTTAGTTGTGTCAGGGTTGGAAGTGGACTGAAAGCAATGGCAGCTCCTACATATAGGATGGTATAATTGAATTACTGCCTTTTAAGTGATTGAAAACAGTAGGCATATCGGGGCTATCTCCAAGAAGATTTTACAAAGAAAAAGACAGATGGCATTGTTTACATTGTGTGCTGACTGCCTCTTGAAACTTTCTTTTCCCCCCCTAGAGGAAAAACGTGAAATGCAAGAAATTTTGCTTAATAAAAAAGTGGGATGAGTACAGAATAATGAGTTACACCAGTGTTGTCCAAGTGCTTTAAATACCAGGCTATAAAAATATTCACAACCAAAGAATTACTGATCTATAAAGGTCTGAAAAATAAATATGATGCAGGTGATTGTCTGGATTGTCTCTATAGCCTTTATTTCTAATAAAGGTCTGGTTGTAATGACAGGCATTACAGCATGTAATAGTATCCTGATGCAACAGAAACAATGCGGGCTCTAGTTTTAGTGCAGTGGGCCAAAATCGTCTCTCAAATGTTGGATCCAGTGGTGGTTTGGGGATAAACTCACCCCAATAAATTCACATTTGAATTACCTACAGGGATTTAAAGCTAAATCAAATGCCCACGATTATTGCAGAGTAAATTCTTTCCAGATGGGTTTGAATGTTAGACAGAGAACTCTATTATTCTGTATGGTTGTCTTCTTTTAGAGGAAAAAGAGAGATGACTTCTTAGTGAACCCTGAATCTGCAATGTCTGAAACCAGGGAACTATGTGGTAGGTTTATGTGTTTGTTTTTAATGTTGTAATGTCGCAGGTAGAGTGCTAAAGGTTTTAGAAGATTGATCTTATTCATCATTGGCACAAGAAGCAAAGGTTTTTGTGGCAGAGGGAATGGTCTAATGAGGAAACTTGGATCAGCAAAGGCAAGTAATTTTACAAAAGCAATTACTTTAGTTCAGCTGGGTTCCTTTGGTTCTGAACTGTATATATGTATCTTGCCTAGCCATGGTGGTGGTTTACACTGTAATCACAACACACCTACTAGTTTTTCATTTTAGAGGTTGAGACTGTGACTCACATCATAAACTCAAAGCATTGAAATTCACACCAGAATTTAGGCACCTGCTCCCCAGAGACTTCAAGTGAACACTTTTCCACCCACATACAACATATGCTGCATATAAGCCTCCAAAGAGACCTGTGAAATGCAAAAGACTGAGAAGGAAATCACCTAAGAGTGCAATAGGAAAGAAAAGCAAGAAGTGGTGTATTTGCTCCACTAATGAGATATATCTCTGAGCAATCCCACCAAGCACTGTTTCTTCCACCTAAGAGAATAAGAGCTGAAGTCTTCACTCACATCTCCCCCACCTCCTGGACAAGTGACCTAAGTTAAGGGATAGTCTTTTCTTCCCTTTGTTTCAAAAGAAAGGAATGGTGGCCAATGCACCATGCTCAAATATTTCGTGCTCAGAGAGCACCACCTGAACATTAAGATTTCTCAGAGAATAAAAGGGGTTGCAGGTCATCTAGTCTATGGAAACATGTGGAGTGTCTCACATCGGTTGGAAAGATGAGGCCAACCTCCTCCACCCTTTAAAGACAGAGGTACCTTAGGACTTTCTCCAAAGTAGATACGTATGAAGAAGAAAACTTTAACAAGATTTAAGTGCCTGTTCAAAGGGCAGGAGCAAAACCTCACGGTCTGGAACCCAGGTTCCTGCTTATACCCTTTCATCACCTGGGGCCAAAAGGACTTATATCTCAACATTTTCCTAAAAATTCTGTTTATGGAAGTGGGAACTCTTTAGGAGAATATCCAGAATATGGTGCTCTGTACAGTAATTGAAATAAATTTTTGTAAGTCCCAAAACATCATCATCATCATCACAAGGAAGGACATTAATTTAAACCCCTGTCTTTATTGTTCTGTGTGCCACATCTTTCAGTATCTTAATCTGGTTCAGAAGATTCATGGAAATAATTTTATAGATTTATCATTCAGTAATTTCTATTTGTCATTTTAAGCTCCTGCTCAATAAATGAAAGTAGCAAGTGAAGGGTGTGGTGGGGTTTTTTGTATTTTTCAGAGCTGAGCCACACTAAACTGACTGAAGAACAAAGTGACTTCCAGTTACTCAGTGCTCAACTGCGGTATTGCTGTTATTCAGTTTGTGATCAGGCACTCGTCATTTAATACTTGGACAAAGTTTTATCTTGTAATATATCTTAGAACTCCACAGTTTCTTCTATTAGCAATAAATTAGCAACAAACTTTGAGAGATCATAAGCTGCCAGCTGGATAAAGGAAAGATGCCTTCTTTCTGTCAAATTATTTTGTGTGGTCTACCAACAGCTTTCTGTCTTCCAGACCTCTCCTCAGCTTGCAGATATCTTGTAAATACCCAGAGGAAGAGAAAAACACACACATATTGTATTACTGTGATTAAGTTGTGCAATATGTACAACTGGATAATAGTAGCAAATGACAGGCTGGAGAAGAGCAACTTAGGGACTGAAGCTGTTGGAGAAAAAGAAGAAGGAACCATGTGCCAAATGGAGAGGAGAATACTAAGCTTGTATTGGCTAGCATGGTCAGAGAAAATGCTGAGGCACAACAAATCTGAGGAGAGATAATGGGGAAAAGAAGCTCAAGCTGATCCCAATGATCTGCACTCTGACAGAATCAATATGGTTGGAAAAGATCTTTAATATCATCAAGCCCAACCACTAACCTCACACTGCCAGGCCCATCACTAAACTAAACCATATCCCTCAGCACCTCATCTACGTGTCTTTTTAATATCTCTAGGGATAGTGACTCCACCACCTCCCTGGACAGCCTGATCCAGTGCTTAACAACCCTCTTGGTGAAAAAGTTCTTACGAATGTCCAGTCTAAACCTCCCCTAGCACAATCTGAGCCCATTTCTTCATGTCCTGTCATTCATTACTAGAGAGAAGAGTCCACCTCACTGCAACTCTTCTTCAGGTAGTTGTAGAGAGTGGTCACGTCTCACTTCAGGCTTCTCTTCTGGCTAAACATCCCCAGTTCCCTCAGCTACTGCTCATAAGACTTGTTCTCTAGACCCTTCACCAGCTTCAAAGCACATCTTTAGCCCATCTCTGCCAATAAACCTCTTCTCATTATGAACAAAGTACTTTTCTCCTTTGTGCAAGAAATAAAACAGAGAATTTGAACCAGGAATAGAAGGAAATGAAGAGTTGAGAGAGTTTATCAATTAGCAAGGTTTTGCAGTACACAGGGAGCATCTTGCCATTTTGCAAGCTTTAACCTCTTGACTGAACATTTCACTCTTGTCCCTGCTGGCAACCAGTTCCAAAACCAAATTCCCAGCTAGAAATGCTTTATGTCTTACAGCTACAGGCTGAGGCTTTGTTTAATTAACAGTGGCTTGTATGTACAGAATAGTCTCCAAGGATCAAAGCTAGATAGCAAAATCTTGATGTGGCTGACAAATGACCCAACAACATTTTACAGACAAGATCTTGCCTTAGATATGAACTGGGAGATGGCAGAAAACAGAGCTGACTTGGGAAACAGCTAAGGAGTGAGGCCCTGCATGAGGATGCTTACTTACTTTTTCTGTTAACCCAGATGACAGAAATTCTCTCAGGAGATGGTAAAGTCCCAGCTTACCCCAAGCAGGATCTTTAATTAAGATGAAAGAACAGTCCTTTTTTTTTTTTTGTAGGTGGGAACAGGCATCTCTCTGATGCTTCTTTATGTCTTTGCTGTCTTACTGTGCTTCAGCTGTGCGTTCACAGCAGCCTGGTGATGATCAGAAGCTCATGACCACAAGCTCTGCTTATAGAGAAGAGGACTCACCTGGCCATAATGCACTGCCATCACTGATGCTACTACGTGCCTACATGCACCTGAAGCTATGGACTTTCCTCAGTTTGGCAGATAGCACGCTCAGAGAATAGGGATAGGATGGCTACCTTCTCTATTTGAGACAATGAGGCTTGAGGCAACTTATTTGGTTCTGGCAGAAGGTGTTAATCCAGAAAAGTTAATCCAGAACTAGCTTCTTGGAGCCAGGCCTGGGTTATTATCCATCTTAGACCTATAGCATAGCTCCAAAGAGGATGGATTTGATGTAAGAGGCAACCACAAGCCAGGATCAACCTTCTTTAAAGACGTGAAAAAGCGAGGCTGTTGTGAGAAAGAGCCAGGCACTCTGAACTCCTGTGTTCTGGAGAAGTAGCCGTTCCTGAGACAGTGACAAGAGGTACAGATGTCAGAGCAGACATGCAGAAAACACTGCAAGTGTTTTCTCTTTTTGTCTTTACTCTCTAAGTGCCAGGTAAACAAAGAGGTAGGGATATCCTCAGAATCTATTCCTCGTTCCTGGTGTCATGTGGTTTGGTTTGTTCATTCTTGGTTTTTTTGCCTCATTCTTACCAAGAAAAAGGCAATGTTAAGGAAAACAATAAAATAATAAAGCTGACTACTATGTTTTGCTTGGCCATTCAGTTCAACACAAAGAAAAATACAGAACAGGATATAAAGTGTATGAATTATCAGTTTGGAGCCTGAACGACTTCTTTAGTTCTGCATTTCAAAGGTTTCCTTTTTTTGCTGCTGCCAGTTAGTATGTTTGGAAGAAAGCCCAGATAACAGAAGACATCAGAAGTGAGGTGAGGTGAAGACAGATGGAATAAATGGACTGAGAAGGCACAAAAATAAACTTGTCGGAAGTCGCACTGTAGTAGAACTCTTTTTTTTTTAAGGGAAAAGGTGACTAATTTGTCCAAGACGTAAGTGCTAAAAACAAGTCTGTAAAGAAAACAAAAACAAAAACCCCAAACAACAAAATAAAGCCAACATAGAAAGATGAACAAATACATTTCCATAACAGCAGCTAAGAGTGAGCAACAAACACTATTGGAAACACTGTTCAGATATCACTCAGCTTTTGTGTTCCTATGAGTTTTAATTGCTATTTTACACATGCATAGACATACAGACATGCTATTTTGCTACATAAATCACAGAATCATAGAATGGTAGGGTTGGAAGGGACCTTTAGAGATCATCTAGTCCAGCCCCCCTGCAGAAGCAGGGTCACCTAGATCAGGTCACACAGGAACATGTCCAGGTGGGTCTTGAAGACCTCTAAGGAAGGAGCCTCCACACGCTCCCTGGGCAGCCTGTGCCAGGGCTCCATCACCTCAACAGGGAAATAGCTTTTTCTTATGTTTAAATGGAACTTTTTGTGTTCCAGCTTCATCCCATTACCTCTTGTCCTATTGCTAGATACAATAGAAAAAAGGGATGTCCCAGCCTCCTGACACCCACCATTTAGATATTTGTAAATAAAGATTATAAATATAGATAAATATTACAGGCTGACCATGGGAACCCAGTTAAGCTCTGACATGATATGGACAAAGCCCTCAACCAGACCAAATCAGACTAAAACTGCACCAGTTCCTACCAGGGAAGAATCAGAACCCATCAGACTACGTCAGCTCATGTGAGTTGAAGTATAATTTAGCACAAAAGTTAATATAGAGACACCAAACACTTTCACTCAATAGTTTTGACTTTGTGTAAGCATTGGTTGGATGCAATACTCAAAAAATACCTAGGTTTTTAAGAAAGTAGGAACTAAATTATGAAAAATATAAGTTTTGATGACTGAAAGAGACCTGACATGGGAAGAGTAATGACACCTATGAAGAAGGAGCAGGTTATTAAATAGACCAACACACACACTCCTCTCATTGTAAATAAAAATGGGAAAAACAGCTATGTCTATAGAGAGAATTTAAAATATATGTATAAAATTACATTTCTCCAACTTTGGAAAAAAGCACACATACTTCTAAATGTATGTCAAAGCTATTTCTCTGTATCTTTTTAACCAGTTGTAGTGACATGCTTGACTCTAACATAGCCAACCACACAGAGCTGCACTTCACTCAGTGACTGATAAACCTTTTCTTCCTGGCTGCCAGGCAGAGGATGAGAGGTGAGAACACAACAGTACCGTGAAACTGGAAAACAGTACTGTGAACCCTTGGAAAACATCCTCTAGGGTGGAAATTATGGGCTTGACCTGACATCATCTCCTCCCCTTCTGCACACACTACACCTGCATGCCATGCATGGAAAACACCAGCAAAATAAAACAGCTTGTTTAATGTTTTATACAAGTGACAGGATAGATAATAGAATAGCTAAGTGGAAAATGAGTCAGGGTATGAGTGGTTAAAAGCTTGGGGAAATAAGAGGTTTTAGTTGGCATAGAAAGCTTTCTGCTGGAGAAAAGGAACCAGATTTGAAGGGGATGCCTCAACTGCTCTAATGTCCAAGGTATCTGCAGCAGTCTGGAAGGGATGGAGCAGAAAATGTAGACAACTCAGTTACCCTTCTGGAGCAGCAGCCAGAGTCTGGAGTTACCTCATTACATCTAGAATGACACTGGATACCAGACATTGAGGCACCAGGTGTTTCTCTCTGAATTCATGACTTTACTTCTCCCAACATAAACATTGGGATCTCCCAAGGTTGGTTGCTGATATTTGCAGACTGAGAACTAGTTGAAGATGAAAGATTAGCTGAGGAGTTTGACATGCTGGACAGCTAAAGCCCTATTCAACCATGTACATGGGAAAAGGTTGTGAGGAGTATGTATTTCTGGCTGTTGAGCAGAAAGGGGGCTTTCAGGAGTCAGTGAAGTTCTTCTAGACCAGCAGTAAGCAGTGAGAATAGGGACAAGGGAGAATAGGGAAGGGATGGGAGAGGGCTGCTGTGGACAGCACGTCACTAAGCACATGGCTTTGACAGCTACTTGAGCAGGGCACTGCCCAAATCCAGGCATTAGCATCCATTTCACTTGCAGCCTCGTAAGACAGTACAATATAGTTCTATATCTCAGAGATGGAGTTCCTCAGGGGAAAATTCAGAATCTGATTACCATGCAAATCCAGCTGGGATGCAGCTCTCTTACTTCTCCCATCCCCCAATCCTTCCTTTTGTTGCCTACAAACTACTTAGATGTGCAGCTGTATGTTTCCATATTGCCTCTTGAACTACGTATCTACCTCCCAGAAGCATTGTTGGGCTTGTGCAGATGGGAATACTCTCCTAGCAATAGTTAACAGTCCACACCCTGAACTTGCCTATCACATACCGGATCAAATAGACAAGCAACACACAGACTGTGATTATGACCTCTCAGTTCTTGTTTGATCTGTCTTTTATGATTCAGTAGTTCTGTTGGCTCTTCACACTATCACCTTTCTCCATGGGTCATTTGCATGATGTTTAAGGGCCATGATTTCTTTCTTTTTTTTTTAAAGTCTAATTCTTCACAACTCAAGAGATTCATTTTGGTTTTAATCTTAAGGCCTGAATTAATAGTTAAAGCTCTGTTCTGCATCCTGTATGGCTTTGGCAGTTTTCTCTTAAGCAAAACCATAGAGATATTCCCTTAAACCCTATCTCCAGAATGAATTGCTCATTGCAAAACCTGCATTAGTCTTTTTCACAAAAGTTACCATTAAAAAAAAGGTAATGTTCGTCCACATTACTGCATTTGGCCTCCCATAGTCAACACCACAGTATGTTAAGCTCCACATTCTGACAATTGCTGCTAAATGTTCAGGTTTCCAATCACAACCACTGTGGGAGGCTTTTTATAAGAGTGGAAATGTAAATACCACGTAAAAAAGATCAAAAGGTGAATCAGCAACTTATCTAAATCACAGTAGCCCCAGATAAAGTCTGCCCTGTGTCCATAAATAGATTACCACAAGTAATGTATGGAAAGAGTTGATTGTGGAAGGAATCTCACATCCTACTGAAAATTCGATACATACCAAACTTACCAAAGATTTTTCTCAGTGGTTAAAAGCTTTGCATATGTAGCTCTGAGTACAAGGAAACCACTGTAAGCTATTTAGACAAGAACAAAAGAAAATACAGGGACTTGAGGAGCTTTGCTCTTGCCTACCTCCTCTACCATTTTGCATATTTCGCTACCTTTACATATATTATTTTAACTCGAACACGCATAATGCAAACAGATTTAATCCTCAAGGCATTTGCAGCTTGAATTTCCTACATAAGGGTCGTAAATCTAGAATGGGAAGCCTGAAATCGTTAAAGTCACATATTTATAAAATCATATTCAATTATGTTAAAAAAGTGCAATTTCTGTCATCATGTCATAAAAAGATGTGTTTTTCTCTCAGATCTACTATAAAGAAAAGCTCCCTATATTGTTACAGATAGAGGCTGTTTTCAATCAGTTACAAGGAGCAATCCAATTACCGGATGGTTTAGTGCAGTAACTGACTCCAGACTAATTTAATTTCTTCAGGTCTCTAAAGATCAATTGATCTGATTTGTTTCCCTCCCCAAAGGCTGTTTAGGAAAAAGCAAGCTTAAATACCTGGAAATGAAATACAAAGCTCTGTACACTTTCACACTACTTAGGTCATTCAGAGAGGCTGGAACTGGCGATAAATGAGTGCTCCCTTGGCCCTAACATCATGGGATGCTTTACGGGAGATCATCAGGATCACCGCACAGATTATACATGCGAGGGCTGGATGTAGGTCTGCTTTGGAAGCAGTGCAGAGGAGCTATTTTCACAGCTTCAAGACAACTATTCCATTTTTAACAGTTGTACAAGGGTGCATTTGGCCCACATAGTCTGTTCCCTGGCAAATAAATATTCATCTCAGGCAGCAACTGGGTTTCCAACTCTACCAAGGAAAATCATGCTGTATTCAATATATCACCTACATCTAGTAACACACATCACAATGGACATCAAGCAAGAAATTCTTCCTGCTGTCATACCTCCCTGTGCTGTTTCTTTTGCTTTACATGGCATTTCTTTAAGCTGTTTCTCCTGGCACTAAGATGAAACCTATAGACCCAGAGAGAGTGACCTGCTTATCTGCCTCAATATTTTAATGCTGCCACTGAATAAAACCCTTGGTATTTCTGGACCTTCTCAGATAACTTAGGAAATTCTCACACAGCCTCTTAGCAGCCCTCTTGTGGGTTACACTTTTCTTATCTCTACGTGATGTGTTGTGCAGCAAGTTTTGTTTTGTTTTTTCTTTTTAAATATTGTTGTTCCCTAATCAGGGCTAAGTTCTCCAATATAAGACAAAACAAGCCCTTAACCAAACTCTGACTCTCAAATCCAGAACTTTAACATCATTTAAATCCTTTTCCCATTCTGTTTACTGTAGGTTTCACATTTGGCTACCTTATCTTTCATGGCAACGTTCATGCCTGGGCCAGGCTGCCTGTCTCAGGCTCTATTCTTACACTTATCAATAAACAAAAGGGCACTGTGGTTTATGCTCAGCATTTCTGACTCCGTGCCATGTGCTGTTATAATAAGATGTCCTCTAGAAAAATTCCCTTCGTATCCAGCACCATGATAGTTACCTCGATGCAGATGAACCAACTAAGTTTTTCTCCCAGCTTATCTATTCAGAGTCTTTCAGCCCTTGCAAAGCTGTGTCATGTCACCTGTCTGTAAAGCATGAAAATCTAAGCCTCTTCTCTTCCTACCAATCCTTTCTGGACTATTTATCACACATAAACATGAGCTTTGGATGTTGTTTACCACAGTACTCTGCCAATACAGCAGGCTATGCTATTTAAATCTACTTGGGGTTTGGACTGGTTGTGTTTAATTTTCAATGAAGACTTGCACTTGGGAAACATGTTTTAACAACTTTGCAAGTGTGCACTGCAGTCTACAAGATTGCTATCCCTAAATTAGTGCTCTTTTACCCAGTTACTCAACAGATGATCACTGATGATCTTGTAGTAAAATATATCACTAAGGTAGAAAATACACCACCATTTCCCATCCATGGACCTGCTTTGATTGATGTACTTCTGAAACACTGTAAAAACTTTCTCTAGCTATATAGATATGACTTCACCGAGCAGTTTGTCCCCTATGTGCACCCATGAAATATGACTCAGATGTGTCTGTCCCCACACAAGAACCTGGAGTGTTTTGGCCTCTCCAAACTTTCTTTCATGACTGTCTGCTCATAGGAAAATTTGGGTGTGCTATATCCATCAAGTTCTCTTCCTGCCTAAAGGATGCAGGCAGCTTAATTTGCTTCATTTGCCAAACTATTTGACACGATATCATAAAAATGTGACACGCTGGAGCGCTACCAAGAAATTGAAGATTATTTCCTACTCAGTGCCTCTGTCCCTGTGGCAGTAGTTGCTTTATAATGAGCTGTGCACACAGAGAACTCAACAGTTTGCAGATAAAGCTTTCCCCTGATGCAGCCTGCAGCACAGCTTTGGTGAAACAAAAATGACATCTTCGTCGTCAGAGCAGGAGTTAGGGGATTTGTTCTGATGACAATAATTGCTGACTTCAGTGTCTGGGACTGCTGAAGTGTATTTTGGGAAGCTCCCCTCTCTCTTTTCCACTGTGTGGAGCAGTGGGGAGCTATAAAGATGTTTTTCACAGGACCAATGCCCTTGTTTCCCATTGACCCAATTCACAGCCCTCAATAGTATTAAATGGCATGATAAGAAAAAAGCTTTTCATTCTGAGGTTGTAAAACTGACCCTCTCCTCCCTCTACAGGAAGCCCCTTTAGGAAAATGAATATATGAGTCCCAACTGGAACAGATGTCAAAACTCAGAGCAGCTCTTTCTTCATAAAGTTTATATGTATTTTTAAAGGAGGTGGAGGAGGCTTACTATATGCAACAAGATAACATTAAAATGCAGAGCTTCCCAGGAGTTGAAAGGATGCTTTTCCTACAAACTCTCTTTATCTTATCTACATGGAAAGTAAACAGAAAGTCCCCATTACCTCTCGATATCAGTGAGTCTGGAAGAGTCCCGGAATCCTTTAGCAAAAGGGTTGCTGTCAATTTTCAACTTAGTTATCTGGAAACATAGAAAAGAGCAAAGCAACATGAATATGGTGCTAGGGTATTGCAGTGTACAAAGTGTTAACAGATCCATCCTCCTGACTATGCTGCTAATTTTATCCCTGCTCCTGGTGTGTGTGTGTGTGCATGCGTGCTGCTCTTGAGAGGCTGCAAAGCTGAGGAGGCAAACCAAGGTGTATTACACACATATGGCAATGGAAAAACCAAAGGGCTCAGTGGGCTCAGCCTTCATGTTATCCAGAGCAGGAAGAACTCTCACATACAGAATTACTGCTTCCAAGCACTTTAACAGAATTAATCAAGTTGTCTTTTCCACTAGTATCCCACAGCAAAATTCTGACCCTCGTTAGTTGATGTGCAGCTCCACCATCGTGAGCACCAATTTGGAGCCACTGCCTGCAGACCTGAAGCCATTACTTCAGTTCAGCCCCACCTTTGGGGTTTCTTTCTTTTACTGAGATGCAGATGTTCTCAGCCAGACCTACTAGCCATCACATAGGGATGGTTTAACTGTTTTTGCACAGGAGCTGAGAAAGGGAAGGAAGGAGTAAAAATGGGGGCACAACTCAAATTTAAAGTGACAGAGCTTAAGGTTAATGTAGTAACCCCATTAAAACCACCACAGTTTTGGAGAATCAGAGCTCTTGCAACCAAAACTCTCCTCCTTTCTTCAGCTACAGACCTCTCTAGTGTATCCTGTCAGCATTTACATTCTGCCAGAGTAACCCACTGGCTGGGGGTCCCTCTACTACTTAACTTTGCAGTGAAACTTTTCAAGGTGGTGGCTTTCACTGTGGTCTTTTGGGAGCAGGGAAAAAAGAATACATCATTACCCTTGTGACATTTTCTAGCTGTTCAGTCAAATGAGATTTGGTGAGTAAAACCTGAGGCATGATCACAGTATTCAGATTTTTCAGCCTTACTTCTTCCAAGAATTAAAAATAAAACTTGGAGTGGGAGCTTGAGGAGGGACAACACAAGCCCTGTCCTGCATGGCAGTGAGTGCCACCAACTCTATCTGAAGCCCATGAAAATCAGCAGTTCATAGCATCTCATACTGAGCTGCTATGTCAGCCTGGCTTTCCTCAAAAGAAAAAAAAGCACCTTTATTGGAGAGGCCACAACCTCGTTTTTCATAGCGGGCCTTGGAGACTCGCTAAATAAAAGGGATCTCTTCCAAATTTTCAAACAATCGAATACTCCCATCACACAAAAGTATTTCAAAATGGAGTGGCATCTCTTCTAAAATTAAAAAAAAACGGTGAATATTAGATTACTGGCCTGCAGAAGAGGAGCAATGTGTTGAGCAGCTGCCACCCTCCTGCTTTGCCACTCTGGAAGCTCATTGAGCTGCTGCCTTCTCTGCCTGGCATTTCAAGTCAATACAGAACAAGCTCACTGGGCAAGATCCTTGTCTTGAGACACTATGTAAATGGTGAGCTGCAGCTCACCAGTTGTCCCTATAGGCTGGTCAAACAGAGACAGCTGAGACCTCAGTGCTGTAAGGGCTTGAAGCTGTCTGGTCATGCAGGTACAACTGCTGGACTTGTCAAAGGACCTTGCAACAGCTCAGCACAGTTAGTTATAGTCTCACTCTGCTCCCAAGATAAGCACTTGACTCACAGTGATGTTAAAGAGTGGTGGGTTAGGGCCTCACGTACAGTGAACTTTTTTTATGGCAGCATTCAGAAAACTACCTTGAAAAAAGGCAAGCTCTAACTAGTTCCATCCACTTAGATCATCAACACACCGAGCCAACTGGGCTGCAGAATAATAAGGACATCTATTCATCTCTTGAGCATATTTTCACCAATCAAACTTCCATTTTCCTAATATTAAAAATTTGGTATGACATCAGAAAAGAAACTTTTTTATATCTACCAAAGCCAGATGAGACTCAATCATTTATGGCCGTATTTTTCCTGAGAGACTGTCTCACAAACAATCAGAGAACATCTGCTAGAAAGCATTTTAAAATGAAATCTGACCTACAATTCAACTCTGTGGCAGTGGTTTGGCTGTTTAAATAAATGCATGCCCTTTAAATCTTAAATTATGAGATAGTTTGTTGAAAGTGTAATGTATTTAGCTTTTATCTAATAACCTCCAGAAATGCAATCAATCCCTCCTTAAAACAGTTCTGAAAGAAATGGCAAAAATGAAAAAAGGCTCCATTTTCATTAGTCATAAATAAAATGACAGCATCAACCTCTAGGGGTTCCGGAGATGTTCCATTGAGAAATTTTCCAGGGCTCAATGTATGTGCTTTGGGAAGGTTAGTTTAGAAGCATCTCTGGTGTAAATATGCTCGGTAAACACAAACCATCCTGCAGAAACAAATTCCAGGTCCAGTTGGTTTTGTGCCTGTTACTATTTTGCTAGTTTCTACAGAAAGTTACATGGAAAAATCTAACCACCTGTCCAAACATTATATTCTTGAGTCTGCCAGGTGCTGAATGCATTTTCCACAATGCATTTCCACAATCAGGTATGAGCCTCAGTTTAAAAATCAACATGTTCTGATATTAAAGCCTTAAAGCGGGATGTGGGGTCTATTACAAGGACCAGCTTGATACTACTACAGTTAACAAGAGAGCTTCTTTGGTCCCCAATGCAGTAGTTTCATTTTATTCATAGCATTTAGAAAATAACTACTTTTGTTTCACATTAAATAACCCAGCATGTACATTGACTCTGTGAAGCTGCCTGACCACTTTATTTGGACAGTACTTTAAGAAAGTAACCTTTTTAAGGTAAATTCTTCTTAACTTGGGGGAATCAGAGAGGGAAAGAGGGGTTTGGGATTTTGGGGTTTTTTTTAAGTGCCATTAAGCCCTTAAAGCACACTCAGAATTGCACTAAAGCCAAAACCATATTTCCACTGACTTTAATATTTAAGCTCTATCCACTGTGTCAAGCAGAGCCTCTGCTCGCCGATTGTTTATATACTTCCTAAAATTACTCATTAGCAATCCATTGTTATGATCTCCTCCATTTTGTATATATTATTCACTGGCATGCAAATTGAAATTCAAACATCTGGATGTAATCTGGGCAGCCTCTGAAAAGCATATCTCTGAGTGATTTCCCTGACGTTTGAGCCTTACAGCTTAATTAGTCAACTTTTTAAGCCAATGAAATCATCATGTGCAGAGCAGAGTATCTCTCAGCTAATAGCTTGTGGCATGAAAGATCACGGCAAATAAGAACAGTTCCTTAATGAGCTATGATTAGAGAAGGACTCTGATAATATGCAAACAGCTTTGTATAGACAGAAGGGAAGACAAATGAAAGCCTCTTTCATGTCATCTTTCCTCCCATGAATAGTGCTTATGGTCCTTTGAAGTCAGTAGTACTACCAGTATACGTCTGAATTGCTCCCAAATATGAAGTAGGTTGAGCACAGTCACTAGAGGCACTGGCATGGAAACGTAGGTGGTATCAGAAAGTTTCCTGGTTTAGATTGGAGAAAAGAAAGAGTTTTCAGCAGGGTGGGATTTGGTTAAATCCGTGGAAACTGTACTCACCAGCTGATTCTGGTAGGCAGTAACAGCAGTAAAAACTGTCTCTGGAAAGATGAAAGTCCTGAACTCTTCCGATTTCAGATTTAGCAAAGAAGCCGTGTGATCCTTCTTCTTAATAATGTGCACCCTCGGCTGGTACTTGTGCATAGAGTTCAAAATGATCTGCAGGAAAGAGTGACAAGGCATTGTCCTAAGAGGGAGGTCAACAGGAAGACTATGAAACCATAGGGGAAGAGAAGATCTTATAAACACTGTAGGGGAGATCTCTGAAATGTAACTAACCAGGGGATGATTTTCAGGGCAAACTCTCCAGTTTCTCTCATCGGTTACAGAAAACAAAGTTGGAAAAGTAGGTATCCCAGGAGCTGCTTTCCTCTCGCTCTCACGGGTGAGCACACATTTTTTGAAGCATAAATACCTGTTGCTAAAGGTGAGGTGTTTTACATACAGAATTTGTTCTTGCTATGGCGTGCTCCAGTTTGCAGGTGTCAGCTGCAAGGCTAAATGTGTAAGTCTTGGAAGTTCATAGCCCAGAACCCACTCTTGGAAAACTGTTCATATGTAGAATGAAAACAGCCAGGAACCTCTCTCAAAAAAACCCTCCCAGAAAACAATAAAACTGATCCAAAAAACACACCACCACCACCAGCACAAACCGGCTGACCAAAAATAAAACTCTCCAGGTCCTTTTACTGCAGCAAACCTTTCAAGCAAACTACTTCGTAGATGCTCTTCACCGCAGACTACTGAAAACAAGCAAGGAGGGAAACCAGCACGGAACCCCAAAATTGCCAGGTTTTGCCATGTTACCCTCATTAATAATTGTTTACGAGCTCCCAAAACAACTCTAAATCTCACGTATCAGCTAACCAATTTCAACGTTCGCTAGAGTCAAACCCAGCCTTGCTTCAGTTACCAGCGGCTGGAGGCCTGGTTGGCTGCTTCTAACCACAGTATTACAATATAAGAATTAAATACAGAGCTCGACTCGCACCAGTCCTTGTTTTGGATATAATCACAGTCACAAGACGAAATTGGCAATGGTGTGGGTGGTTCTATTTTGCAGGGGCCATGAGGACGTTACAGTCAGCTCCGTACATCTGGAATAGCTAACGTGCATTCCTCGGGAAGCGTTAACTTCAGCAGAAGCTCAGCAGAAGCGGTGCAGTATTTCACGCTAACTCAAGTCAACGAGAAAGGTTGCACGTTGTTTTGGAGTGGAGAGCTTAGAGGCAGCTTTGTCAAGGCTAAAATTTCTGTAAGCATTTTTTTTTTTGCTCCTCCTTCAAGGCCAAGTATTGTCAAGACTCACACTGTGACTTTGCAGGGGGCACACAGCAGCACAAGTCGTTATAGTGATGGGGGACCATTGCCCGTGTTGCAAGTCTGTTTCTACCAGCTCAGGTCCTTTCTCAGATCGTTTCACTGTTTCATATGTGCACACATACAACAACCATTGACCCTGCCTTTGATATCCTTACCACTTCTCCCTCTCTTTGTAGAATTCTTTCTCACCATCCTAGACACTTGAGTTGCTCTAAGCAGATGGAAAAGACAATTTGGAGAATGGTGATGAGCTTAGTGATGGGATGGTACACGTAGCTCAAGGTCTTTCATGAGCACAATACCCATGCTAAGGCATTACATCTGAGCAGCAGCTGAGCTGAAGAAGTGCAACAGAGCAGCTCCCACACATGCCCTTTCCATTCTCTCCTCTGTGTATGCCAATTGTGATAGAGAAACTCTATTTCTCAAACAAGACTGTGTGATCCTGTAGAAAAGTTTTCTGAAACCAGAAGTGCACATGGATAACATCCCCTACCACAATGCTCTACCCTATATGTTCTCACCAGAGGAGAGTTGGGTCGTGCAGGTACAAAACAAGTACTGAATGTAGCCAGAAGATCACCAAAAAAAACCATAACCAAAGTTAATGGTCTTTTTGTGAGGGTCTGTGTATGTGGTGACCCATCTGCATCTGTGCACACACTGACAATGTTGCCTTGCTCACTGATGCTAAACTCAGCAGGATATTGCACAAAAAAACCCCTTAATATCCCTGCAACTCCTTACGTTAGGATAATCAAAACAGCCTGAAGGAGTTCTGAGAGGAGTGCCTCTCTCAGAGCAGCCCCCAAGGGTGGTCTCAAAGTCCAAGCAATCTTCTACCTGCATGGTATAGCCATGGGAAAATACCCACAACTGTCTCTGCAGCACTCGTGCTGGTGTGTCCCAGAAGAAACATCAGGTGCACGTATACGCAGAGCAGCACAGCATGGTCACAGGCCCACAGCCTTCCCACCTGCCTTCCTGTTGACAGCCTGCAGCAGGGGAGATGACCACAATCCATCCTTACAGGATCCTGTTTGCTGTAGGGTCAGGCAGGTTTGTAGGCATCTGGCTTCTACTGGCTGCAGACCAAGTCACCAGAAGCAATCTGGATGCCAGCTGCAAAATCCCCACAGTGGCTTTGAATTCAGGAACTACGCTGTGTACAGGACTTCCATAGTCACCAGAGAAGAGAGTCACTGGGCAAAGTTTGCTTCCTAAAGTCATGGAAGTTCCTAAATTTTGCCAGGTTGGCTTTAACAAAAATAAAGCCAAAGCACAACTTGGGCACAACTCCTTATAACTATTCTGCAACCTCTGCTTTCAACACAGGCTTTTTTCACAACTTTGTGTTTGCTTTTGCAAACATTCACGTGTTTCACTTTTGTGACCCTAAATGTCAGAAAAGCAACTATGATAATGCATACACTCACGGTTCACCTCACCATAAACAATGCCACCCCAACTAAGTGCAACCAACAGTTGCAGTCTCTGTGAGAAACATCACTAGAAATCTTGGGGGCAGGGGGGGAAACAATAATTGATCATGTTCATAAATGTTCCACAACTAGAAAAAAGTGGGAATTACTTGCTCGGCTGTAAAAATACAGAGACAGGAGCCATTTCCTTCCTCTGTTAGGATATCTGAAAGGGTTTCCATGGAGCAAGCTGTATGTCATACACACACAGATAAGACTTCTGTGGGGTTATGCACACTGCTGAAGATACAGAAGAAGAGATGCTTGCCAAGTCCAAAAGTCTTGGAATAAGAGAAAACAAACAAACGCCTTTCTCCTCTTCAGATTCCTTTTCAGGAAATGAACCACCCCACAAATAAAACACCATAATTACCTTAACAAGCAAAACTGTCTTCTGGAGGATGGAGAAGGCGAGCAACTAGAACAAACTGGAATAAGGCTGGATCCAGCTTCTGGTATTTAATAACTGGTATTTAAAGCTGTCTTTCAGGTAAACAAAACTTCCTTGGGAACCAACTTGCCTTTTCAAACATAATTAAGATTTTTACCAGGTGAATTAAAAAGATCTCATCAGTGAAAAAAGGCTCTTTCAAACTGAAGGTAGAGGTTTCAGTAGGCACTTCAATTAACCCCTTCTTTTAGTATACAGGAGCTCAGAAATGCCATTGGCCATAGCACAGTGAGCCCTCCTCAAAGGCTCCAGAGAATTAATTTCTTTCTTAATTCCACTGAGCACCAAACGATGGTGTTTACATAGCCTCAATAAGGCAACACATAAAACCTTACACCCTAATCTGGAACATAAAACCCCACAAAATAATTAAAAGGGTGCAATACCTGTCACACAAATCTCAACACAGAATCTAGCCTTTGGGGTTTATTCTTAACTGAACATATAAAACTTTCCATCAACTTTGGCTGTCCAAAGCCTTCAGGTAAGGAATGGGGTCCACCTCTACCACTTCTCTGAGAGGTGATCAGAAGGCTGCATCTCAAACACTTAAGGATCATTTTCTTCCTCTGCCTGTACTGAAGATGATAACATCTTCTGGCTCTATCACGTCTGCTGTTCCCGACAGCTTCTCAGACCTACTGCTTTTTTATACTCGTCTGGGCTTCTGGGAACTGCACCACTCCTAACTAGTTTGCAATATAGTGCTTGGAGCCCTTTATTAGAGACACACATGGCCCCTGTTATGATGAAAAATGCTTCTTTTTAAATGTGCACATATACTGCTCTATCATCACTCAGTGATAGAGCCCACAAATCTTCAGCTTTGTCCTTCTATAGATTATGAAATAAAAGAGAAAGAAAAAAAGAAAGACATTCTCTGCTAGTCAGGAAGGGAACAACGGTGGGAACCAGATTCAAGAAAAATACACCCGCAGACGGATCTTCACAAAAGAACAACACTGAGGTATCTATCTGGGCCTTCTTTTGTTTTGTTTGGGGAGTTATTTTAAATACTTTTGTTGTTGCTGCTGTTTCCAGAATGTAATTTCAATGAGTACGACTGTGGTTCAATTCTTAGGTCTCAAAAGGAGTAAAAATTCCCTTTTGGGTGAAAAACATTTGCACTGAACACAGCTCAGACAAACAGCTGCTTTCTCATACAGTCCTGAAAGGCAACACATATCAAGCCAAGGGAAGGATTTCTATACCTTGAATGCCACAGTTATTCATCTTTCCACATTAGTTACCCCTACACATGCTTTGGAGTTCAAAAATCACTTGCCTCTTCCTGACACCTCACTTACTAACCCTGGCTTTGTGCTCGTTCTTAACTGCCCTGTTCTCAGACAACAGCCCTTCCAAATACATCCCCCTGCTCTTTCTTCCTCTGGGGAACTGCTGTGCCCAAAGGTGACAATTTTAGCTCTTCCTTCACAATTTGAAGGCACTATCTAGCCATTCCATTGCTTTTCAGGCACTTTTGGGGAAGGGACAGGACAGACAACGCTTCTTATTACCATCTACCTTTAGACAGTCAGGGAGATAAAGGAGTTGTCCCCAGGGATGGAGCACAGCAGGAGACCATGGCCAGCAACTCTTCATCCTATCTACCAGCTTCCAGCCTCAGAACTTGTGACAACAAACTGCTACTGATCAGAGCTGGGACTTCACTCCTTTAGAGGACCCAGACCACTGTGTAACATCTTGACTTGCAGGCAGCCTATGGTTATTCCAAGGGCAACAGAGGCATATTTATAATTCAACAGCCCTCGACTTTGGTGTCATACCACTGTTTTCCTGCTGATTATTTGCATTCATGCTACATTGAGTCTGAAAGTAAGAGAGCTCTTATTGCCAGACCCAACCCTAGCAGGTTGCCTTTAATGAGAGGCAGCTTCCAAGCACACATGGAAAGCATGTGAGCCTGCTAGCCAGTGCACGTGGGAGAGCATACTGCCAAGTCACAGCAAAAGCCAGGCAGAAGCATAACAGAAAGCTCCCCTGCCTCCCTTCTGTCCCTCACTTTGATGCTGAACTTGTCTTCCATGGATGTCTGTCTCTGACAGCAGTAGGAGCATAATTTGAACACTTGCATTGACCTTGTGAAAGATAAAAAGGCTGATTTATGAAGTCACCTGTTCCTCAATAAAGAGTCTAGAGAACAAGGTTTGCAAGGAGCAGCTGAGGGAACTGGGGATGTTCAGCCTGGAGAAGAGAAGGTTGAAGGGAGACCTGATCACTCTCTACAACTACCTGAACTGAGGTTGTAGTGAGGTGAGGTTTGGTCTTTTCTCCTAAGTAACGAATGATGGGACAAGAGGAAATGACCTCAAGTTGCACCAGAGGAGGTTTAGACTGGAGATTAGGAAGAATCTCTTTCATTGAGAGGGCTGTTAGACACTGTCCCAGGCTACCCAAGGGGAAGGTGGAGTCCCCATCCCTGGACATACTTAAAAGCCATGTAGCTGAGGTGCTGAAGGACATGAGTGTGAGGTTAGCAGTTCAACACGATGGTCTTAAAAGTCTTTTCCAACCAAAATGATTCTATGATTCTATAAACAGAGATGAAAACCCAACACCTTTAAGCTTCACTCAGCATCCTCCTCCACCGCACTACAAAGAGCTGGCCGAGAGAGATGGAACATGGGGGCCACAGCAGCTTTTCTCCATTGTGGTCTCTCTCTCCTGCAAGCACTCAGCCCTGTGGCACAAGCAAGCCATCCCTTTACCCTTTCCCACCAGGAGGGCTACTCACGTGGCCGTGCTGATCCAGCTCGTTGTTGGTAAGTTTGACTTTTTCAAAGGACACCATCTGCTTCAGCAGTTGCTCCCCCGTGAACGGGGAATCGGGGTGGACATACAACCTAAAAAACACAGGGAAAAGTCCTGCTTATATAAGAAATAAATCCCACCTCTTGGCTTGTGTGTGTGAGCGACCCCTCTGCATAAAATTAAAAAGCTTGTAATAAAAATAGTCATAATAATAAAAAAGCTTGTAATAAAAAGCTCTCTGTGGGGATATGTGGTGGTTTCACAGATGTAGTTTTCCTGAAAGCTTGGGGTAATATGGAACTGGTACTCAGACAAGACACAATCTCCCCTAAATTAACGAACTCCTGAAATATGATCATTAATGAAAGATAATAAAGCAGATGAGTTGAGTTGTTTAATTCACTGGAACATGATGAAGAATCCCGTGCCTGAGTGCTAGACTGCTCTCCGAGCATACCTATCATTTTATCTAAAATGGAGACATTAACTAACATTCGTTGTTGTGTCTTTTCCCAAATGAAAAATTGATCATGTCTTTCCCCACAGCTGTACTAACAAGCACTTAAAATAACAATGACTACAGCTCTGAGAGAGAAAAAGCATGGTGTCATTAGAGAGATAATGGCGGAATGTAGATAAAAATGCATTTTTCTTTATATGTAACATTAGGCCATGATAATGATTTTAACCTGCACTCGATCACATGTTAGCTGTGGTGACATCTGTTTAGAAGAGGTTGAAGGCTGCAGCCCAGCACAGTGGTCTGGCACAAAAAAAAAAAACCACCTTAATTGCAGCTCTGTAATTAACAATCCACCACTTGGGAAATTAAGCAGAAGAAAAGGAAGCACAAAAGATATGTAGGTGCAGTGATATACACATTACAACCGGATGGCTATTTAAAAGCAAAGATTTTTTTAAAGGAAGAAGTGTACTGCTGAAAATTATTTCACTCAAATGTTTTTCTGTGAGAGCGAATTAAGAGCTGAACTAAACCCTCAGCTAGTGCTAACCAGACCTGTTCAGCTTCCATCAGTGTTGCTTATCACTCGCCAAGGGCTCAGCTCTCATTTTGGGTGATGCCTTCGGCCACTCGGTTGAATGTTTCCCATCAGGCAGCTGGGGCAGTGCTGAGATGTCAGCTTAGAAAGATAAACTTCCTCTTTTTTTTTTTTTGGTTATTGGTTAGGCAAGAGGAGAATGAAAAAAAACGTAAATGATGGGGCATAATTCTTGGTCTCAAATCAAGGAATGCCTATACTAAAGACTCTGGGGAGCAGAGCCCTGTTGCTCAAAGAAGAAAAGATTTGATCCTGTGGTCTCCCTTTTTGCCAGCAGAATCCCCAAGACACATTAAAACTAAGTTTTACCAGCATGGCTCGCTTCAGATGTGCAGGATGTTTTCCTTACACCGATCTGAAGCACAGCTTGGCTGGTATAGCTGCATCCATGGGAAGGATGCTGAGCCAGGGTTCCTGTAGCAATAAAATACTCCTAGCATACAGGCATCCTCCCTGCTATTAACTCTGCTGATGCACTGCAAGGCTCAGGAAAAATTACAATGCATCTGAAAACCCACAGCTGGAATCCTGTTATGTCAGAAGAATTTTTACCTTCTCATTCAAGTTAACTTTGCCTTCTATACAAAAATGAAAATCTAAAACTTTGTGACCCTGCATTAAAAGTAGCAAAACAAAAGGGAGCCCCAAGTTTATCCAATGTTTTCAGCCCATCTTGTGGTATTGTTTTTAGAACTTGAATCCTAATCTTGAATGGCTACATAGCTAATAATGTTTACCATGATTACAGAGTGTCAGGCTCAGCGAGGTTTGGCTAATCGGAACCAAAAAAAGAGTGACAAACTGTGTGCTGGGGAACACGTAAAGACCTTGGTGTGCCTAAAAGCTGAGCACAACTGTTTTACACCATAGGTGGTTAATGTTTGGCACTGCTTTCAAACTATGAAGTGCTCAGATGTTGGCAGGGACCTGAATATATCACAGAATCACAGAATGGTCAGGGTTGGAAGGAACCTCTAGAGATCATCCAGCTCAACCCCTTGCTCAGGCAGGTTCCCCTCAATCAGCGCACACAGTAATGCATCCAGGCGAGTTTGGAAGCCTCCAAACCCTCTCTGGGCAGCCTGAGCCAGGGCTCCCTTACAGTAAAGAAGTTTTCCCTCGTGTTTAAGGTTAGTTACAATAATGTATTATTAGACTTTGCTTTTCTTCCCTGATTTGCTACATGCTGTCAATCCCCTCGCAACAAGTGGTTCCACCTGGTGAACTTCACCTGCCCACACTTTCCTACAGTCTGACCTTCTGCATCTGAAAGAAGAGGGCTGAAAGGTTGACATATCACCCTCCAAAGCAGAAGTCATCGACAGGACCTGAGTGCACAATAGTAAACAAGTCAGAGAAATAAACATACCCATTCCAGTACACAAGGACCCTCAGAATGTTCGCATGGGCTCTGCTGCCTGAGGCCAGACAGATGTAAGGAGCTGTTCCTTTCAATTCACAAAGGCTTTAGGAGCCATATTTGGATGCGAATTTGCTCCAAGGTTTGTAATGTTTCATGATATATGCAAGGTCTGAGTGCTGCTTCCCTCTTGTATATTTTCTAATGCGACAGCACTCTCCTATTTCAGAGTTAGTCTGGTTCTACAAGCCTTGTGCATGCTGCTTTTAATTACCTAAGTGTTTAAAATCATTTGCAAAATATAAGAATACCTTTTAAAGTTTTCCTACCTAGAGTTGTCTGTGAGCATATAAACACTAAAAATTCATTAAATAAATTATTGTAGCCAAGTACAGTAATTACAAAAAAAATATTGAAAAAACACAGACTTTTGAGTGAAAGAAAAGAGGTAAAAAAAGGAAGAAGAGCACATAAAGGTACATGCTGAAACGTATTAAACTGATGTTTCACACAGTCTTAGACATTTGGAAGAACAAACATAAAATATCACATAGCAATTCTATCCCCAGATAGCACTTTAGAAGATTTACAAAAGGCTCTCTGAAAAATATTTTTGTTTAAGTGTTCGTTGCAACATAAACTTGTCTTAAACATTGACAGCAGGAAGACAGGGATAAAACTGGGTTTTATAGAAAGTTCCCTGAAGGGCTAATCTTTCAAACAGAATTACTTCTTAATTTGAAAAAAAAAAAGAATAATAGAATAATCTGTTTTAGCATTGAAAGTTGTTTTTATAATGGAAAGAGCGAAACACCTAAGGGGTTCGATCCTGCAAATCTTACACCCATGCACAAGATGACTCCCGAGTAATTCCCCTGGTGCCGTTGTGCCTGTGGAGATGCAGGCAGTGACGTAACTCCTGAATAATTCCCCTGGTGCCATTGTGCCTGTGCAAATGCAGGTAGCAATGTGCATGGGGAGTTAGCACCCTGCTACCCTTGCCCAGACACCTCTGAAGTGAGGAGAGTTAAAACTCTGTTTGCAGGACAAGAAATTGTAACTTCATTAAGTGCTTCTGTTACCAGAGCACGACTAAACCTGTTTCAGGATGGGAGGAGTACTACTTTTAATCTGCTTGAGCAAGCCTCTCACCCCTAAAGATACATAAACACTCCAGGAAAAGCACTAGTGATGCAAACATAGTCATGCTGAGCCACCAGACATCCTTTTTCTCCTCAAACACGGGCGTAAGGAGGAGAAAGTGCTTGTAACTGCCATTCACAGAAAGAAAAACTAATCGCTGCCAGTGCTATGATCAATTTTGGCTAATCAGCCTGAAAATGAAACAGGAAAGGTATATACTTACACACAAAGGCTGAAAATATCCTACAAATGCAACTGCAGAGACACACATTTACATGCAGACGCACTGATCCGACGGGAACCTTAAAAGGGCTACCACAGTATGAGAATGATAAATGTTAAACTCCAGGAAGGTTTGACCCTGCCTCCGAAACACTCAGCAGGACAATTGCTAATTATTCCAAGGATCAATCTCTTGGTTTATATTCCTGTATTTCCTCATTGAACTAGTCCATGCCAGATTGCTAATTCACACTCCATCTATTTAAAGGTGTCCCAAAAAGCACTTGAATGGAAAAAATAAGAAAGAGAGAACCCTGCCTTAAAACTATTTCTGTCCTTCCCTTATTTCCTCTTTTGATGCCGACTCTTTTGGAGCAGGATCCATGGGGTTTTTTCTTTGGGTTTTGATCAGTGCCCATTACAATACGTCAAATGAAGCCCTCAGACGTTAACCACATTGCAAGAAGGAGTTTTTGGCGATGAAAACAAAGCCGACATAACTCCTAGGTTGCTGTCTTTAATCACAGCTTCTCTGCATGCACTTTGTGTTTGTTTACTTCCCTGAGCCGCCTTCCCAAGATCAGCAAGATTTCGGTTGAACTATTTATATGAGGAAAGAACACAGGATTCTGTCCCTATACTCACACATACACCAACAAAAAAACTGCTTCCATCTCTTGCGTTTCACTTCTAATTTCTGTCTCTGTAATAAGCAAGTTCTTAAGCCCAGGGTAAGCCACCTGGAGCGGATCTGTGTGCCTGCATAGAGCCCTCCATGAGAAGTTTCTTTGAAGCCAGAGAGGCATCCACGTTATTTCCATATCTTCGGCTCTGACTCAGCAAAGCCCTTGGCTGTGTGCTGCAGTCTTACTGGGCTTGAGGACTTCAGGACACACAAAAGTGCTAGGCTGAAGCACGGGTCCCCACTAAAGTGTCCTCCTACCATACAGCCCAGTGCTTCAGCCTCAGTTTCCCAATGCTGAAAGGAGTCAGCCAATAATTACATCAATGGAATGATTTTTGAAACTCATTTTTCTGCCTGATCTAGGTGAACCTGCTTCTGCAGAGGGAGTTGGACTAGATGATCTCTAAAAGGTCCCTTCCAGCTCCTACCATTCTATGATTCTATGAATTTACTCAATTCTTTTCCTGAGATCTCAGAAAATGTCATTATTCTTAACAAAACTAAATAAACCTCTGTGCTGTACAACTGATCTGTGCTTCACCTGCCGTCTAAGAGATGACTAAAAGCAAGAGTAAAATTACTGGCTAGTAAACTCTGGGTATATTATCAAGAAATAACATAATTTCAAGCATAAATAGCATTTAAACTGTAGTGCAATATTCCTCCTTGGACTTGGCCAGTGGTGCCTGGATTGCTTTAAGTGATGAGATCAAATGCTGAAGGTGGGAGGGGTGGCAAACCCGAGAGACACATTAGTTTGTTGTTATTTTTTTAAAAAGCTTTCTTATCTGAATTGAGACAAACTTCATTTTGAAAGTATGTGTACAAAAAGAGAGTCTCTTACCCAGATGGAGGAAAACTTCATGTAGAAAAATATATCTTTATATATAAATAAAGGTGTATATATATATGTATTTTTTAAAAAGCCTTAAGACAATTCCCACATGCCTTGAGACTTTCATCATAAATCAAACCTCAAAACAGAGATTTGAGGCCCGATTCTGTATCACAGAAATTAATCAGAGTTTTGCAATTAACATTGAGCACGGACTCAAAGCCTCAGAGCACTAGTAGCAAACAGTGTGGGAATGTTAACAGCCGATATTTTTGAAGGGAAAAAAAAAGAAAAGAAAGGGAAAAAAAAAGAAACATGAAACCAACAGTAAATTCTACAAACCTTGCAGGGAGTGGAGGGTCAGCTTTTCCAGCCACTAACCAGGAGGACCTGTGGTAGGCATATCTATATCTTTTATTGTCCACTGGAACTATATCCATTAACACAATGTACTTGGCTTCAGGATCCACTCCCGAGAAGGAAACCCTGATGGTAGGAAACATTCTCCTGAAATAAAGGCAAACGAGAAAATAAATATGGGGATGGGGAACAGAAATAAGGGGTCTGAAAAGCTGTGAAAGTTAAGATTGTTGCTTAAATCACCTGAAAAAAAATTATAAAGCATCTATTGCTTCTGCTTCAATGTGATAAAGTTAAATCTTAAGTATCTCTGGTGGGCACATAAAGCGCAGCTTGAAATCAGAACGACTTCAACGACTAGAAAAAAAATAGTGGTGGAAGTGAAAAAAGTGCAGGCGAAATGTACTTTTGCCTGTTAGTTAAAAGCACACAACGGTTTCAGAAAATAATTATACCTAAAGTACACATAAGTCTTTGGAAACGTCGATTATATATATTTTTTATGGGTTCCATACCAGCATCAGGGGAAGTAGTGCAGAAATTATTTCCGTTCATATTCCCATTTGAGTGTTTTAGCTGTGTGTTCTTTCAAGACTGCTCACAATACTTCTGAGAAGAATTTGCAAAACTAAGCTTCCCTTGCTTCACTAAAGTTTGACAAAACGTAGTTTTGAAACGCCGTGGACCAGAAATAAGTAACTTTAGACAGTTTAAAACTCTAAACTTCCAGATGCGAATTTCACCTTTTTAAGTACTTAAAGTATTAAAGTAGTTAAGATACTATTTTCTTAAACGCATGCTGCTAGAGCCCGCTGGTTAAAAAAGAAACTCGCCAGGGAACTACTTTAATAACAAGTAACTTCGGGGATCGCAAAACCCGACATTTGTCTGCTGCGAACTGCGTTTTACTGACCCAAATCCCTAAACTTTTCCCGAAGAACGGTGTGGTGCGCGATGACAAGAAAGCCCAGGATTCTCTTACCGTTTATTTGCAACCGAGAGCAAAGACAGACAAACCAAACCAAGCCCTGTCTGAATTCCTTCCCCGCCATCCCGCGTTTCCCTCTCTCTGTACCACCCCAACCTCCTTCCCCTAAAAAAAATCCAAAACCAAAAAAATCACTGCCCTGCTCGGGGGAGCTTTTAGCCACAGACTAAATTCTTGAGGAAACAACTTGTCTATGAGGCCGATGGGTCCCCCCGCTTAGATTTCAGCCGGCGTTGCCCGGCTGAGCCCGCCGAGGGGCTGCTGCTGACTTCATCCCTTCAGCCCATCCGTGCTGCTCACCCAAAATAAGAACTGTAGGGATCTGTTTGTTTTGCCTTTTTTTTCCCCCCACTCTCCCTCCCTCCCGAAGCCACTTTTAGAAAGTTGCCGGGAGGGAAGTCCGGGCTGCCCAGCCTTACCTCCCGGACTTGGTGATGATCATCTCGGTACCCAGTTCGTGAAACTTGTCCCAGAGCTCTTTAGTCTCCAGGCTGCAGGAAATTTTGGCCATCTCCTCGCTGGGAATGATGGGGGTGGTGGGGATGAGGGGTTCCGTGCAGAGAGACGAGGGGCTGGTGCTAAAATCTCCGTGAGGGTCCAGGCTGGATAAATCACTCAGAGACTGGGCGCAAGAGGATTTCTCAACGAATTGTTCTGTAGGTTTAATAGGAGGAATAAAAGGGGGGAAAAAAAAGAAAAGGAAAGGATTCAGCCAGGACAGGGAGACCTCGAAGGAAAAACTATTTCGCAAGGAAAAAAAGGACTATGCATTTGTCGTTCCGCTGCCCCCCGCTCTGATCCAGCGCACCCGCACATCCCCGCTGTCTCTGAGGTGTCAGCGCATCATTTGAGGGAAGGGATGGTGATTTTGAGAGCTGTGCCTCACTCCGAAGGCACCCGGGAGAGATGCCCGTGGGGGCGACGGGGAGCAGAGTCTCCTCGGTCGCATGGCCGGCTGCTTCTGACCCGCTCCGCGGGGCGCGGAGGGGAAGGACGGACCCTGCGCGCGTGTCGTGTGTCCCGTCGCCCCCCCGCCCGCTAACCGAGGGTTTCCATGAAAATGACGCTAATTTTCATTAAAATGGGAGCGCTCGGCTCCCAGGGGTTGCTGAAGGCCAGGGGAGCGCAGACGGCTGCTCCTAAATAGCAGACAGCGGGAACCGCGCGGCTTCCGCGCTTCCTCTGCGGAGAAGAGAGCTCCTAAGGGTAACTCAGCGGCTGATGGGGGCTCACTTCCCGCGGGAAGCCGTCCTGCTCTATCTCCCAGCCGGTTTGCTGAGGCTGAACACACTCCGCTGGAGAAACGGGCTCCGGGAGAAGCTGCGTGCGTCCAAGCAACCTGCGCGGGTGCGGTAGCTGCCACTGCCGCGGATGGCTTCCCGCAACCTTCAAGCCCTGGGAGCTTTTGAGGGCTTCCTCGGTGGTTTCACCGGGAGGTTTCAGCCGAAGGAGAGGCCGGGAGGGAACGGGGCTGGGAAAGCGAGAGGTCTCTGCCCCGATCCCGGAATGCGGCTCCGGACCCGGAGCCAAGAAACGGGATGTGCCCGGCTGCCCCCTGCCCTAACGGGAACGACCGTGACCACCACTCCGGGCAATAAAAGCCGAGCCGCAGGCTGGCGCTTCCCTTCGATTTCTAATCGAACAGAGCGGGACAATGAATTGAGGGGAGAAAGAAAGGGAAAGGGGGAAAAAAACTAAACTCATTGAATGAATGTTTTCAGATTAAAAAGTATGTATGAAGAAAATCGCGACGGTTAACACAAGACTCTGTAAATATGTCAAATAGGAACACTACAACATCCCCGGCCTACGTTACCGCCCGGACTAAAATAAAGTTCACAGTGAGAGCCCGGACTATCCGAAATCTGTCGAGTCAGTTGAATAGATGGAGCAGAAGCCGAAGAAGCTGCCTTTTCGAAATTCTTCTAAGGCTGAAAGTAATCTCTTGCATCGGCGCCCTGAAAGCTTAGTATTTTGTTGCTGCTGTTGTAGTTTTCTGAGAACTCTTGGATACACGCAATGACCGCAAACCGGGGCTGTTGGGGAGGAGAGCGGGGCAAGATGCTAATGTTTATTAAAAACCTTCGTAAATCTGAACCGAGGCGAGCGAAGAGAAGCGAAATCGCTTACATGAAAATGGCGAGGAATTACTATGAAAGTTCTCCTGGTCGATGTAGAGTAAAATAGTCCGTGTGAGCCTAAACCGAGTAGATGGGGAGCGAAGGGATCTTCGGTCTACATACAAGTTTTACTAACCCTTGTAAACCAAGGGACGCTACCCGGGATTCTCTTATTTGACTTCAAAAGCCCAGACGAGTTGCAATAAATATTTGAGAGATTCATGTCATACCAGCGAAGAGAAATGTAACTACCTTAGGGTGGGAGATTATTCTAAGAATGGCGAACCCGGAGAAACAAACGGCGTCATTTAAACTGGAGGAATTCAGACAGTGGTTTACGCTAGAAACAACCTCACCGGGAAACGACAGTGGGTAAGAGGGCACTTCACCGGCTTCTGCGAGACGGCTTCTCGTTCTGCAGGGAAAACCTAGGGGTAGGGGGAGCTTTGGGGAGCGGGAGCCTGGCCGGAAAGCGAGTTGCGCCGGGGACGGACGGAGGGACGGACAGACGGCAGCTTCACGCCACACGGACACGGGCGGTCACCCCCCTCCCCACTCACCCAGCGGCTTGATGGTGCTTTCGGGGGACTCCTTGTCCTTGGAGCTGCCGCTCGACATGAGGGCGGCGATGGAGAAGGCGTTGGCCCGGGAGGAGAGCTGCGGCTTGGGAGGCGGTGTGTACTCCATGGCCAGCCGGCGGAGGAGCGGCCGCGCTCGGCGCTGCCCGGGCGGGACGGGACAGAGGACCGGCGGCGGCAGAGCCGGGGTACCAGGAGGAAGGGAGAGATGGAAGGAAACGTTCTGCTCCGGCGCTGCGCGCTCCCCCGCCTTAACGCGGGGCCGCGGAGATCCTATCGGCCGGCGGCCAATCGGCGGCGGGACACGTCAAGGGCCCCGGCCCGGCCGCGGAGGAGGGGGCGGAGGCGGGCAGCAGCAGGAGGAAGAAGAAGAGGAGAAGGAGGAGGGTGGGGAGGGCTCTGCCCACCCGCGGGGTTGTCAGGGGGGCTGCCGGCCCTCGGGCCAGCTCCCCGCCGCCACTGCTGCTCCCCCTTCGAACAACCCGTCCCAGCTCCCCGGCTGCGGTTCGGGCTGCGCCCCCCGCTCCTCTGAGCTCTGGGGTGGAGGGGACAGGCCACCCGGGCGGGGATGCTCCCAGAAAGGTCCCTAAGGCTATTGGCTTTGTCGAGGCAAGAATCGGTGGAAAGATGATTGAAAGGAGGAAAAGAAATTAGGGTTTTTTTTTCTTCTGCGTGTGTGTGTGTCAATTTTCTGTTCTTAATTCTAATTTGAAAAGACTACAAGTTTTAAAACAGCCGTTTTCGTCGTTGTGTGCTTTCTGCTGAGACGGAAGGTTCCTTAAGGCTGGTTGTGCGCTTGGTTTTTCCCGCACCGGATCCCAAATATTGTCATCCCTATGAGATGTACTGGCCCCTTCGGACTCCGGATGAGACCCTTTGCTGGGCTTCCGTCCCAGACAAGCCAATGCCTGGGCCACTCATCCTATAATTTTCTTCAACTCCGTTTCATCGGCTCCACCAAACTAGATGGTATTGATCAAGTATTTAAGACAGAGAGAAAACCAGCACGGGCTGATTTTGCCAACGAGTAGGTTATGCCAAGGCAGTGATTTAAGTTGCTCACCAGTACACCGTGTAAGCATCCTCCCATCAATAAAAACAAAAGCGAGGAATTTCACTGATGTCCTTTAAATAAAAACAGAACTGAAAATATTCGATCGCTAAAACGACTCAGGAAGAAGTGCAAATTTGTTCACTAAAGTTCCACGGAAAAAGAGAGGGGTTTAATGTGCAGGCTTCTGACAAGAGACAGGCGGACTGCCGCCGCTCCGGCACAGATCTGCGCCGCTTCTATTCCTGCTGAACTTCATTAATTCACGCCGAGAAGCAATTATTCGGGTCACCCCTTCGCAGCCAGTGAAGTGGTCAACACGAAAATGGTGCCCGATGGCTTTGAAACGAGCGAGAACTGACCGCGGTTTACCTCTTCATTACCTGAATTTGCTAGTAGATAGAAGAGATAGAATAGAATAGATTTATTTACTTATTTATTTATTTTAATCGCAATCAGGACACGTGTTTAGAAGCTCCTGGAGCATTTGGCAGAGGAATTCAGTGCGGCCCAGCGGTCTGGGGTCCCGGCCTTGCCCCAAGGAGTCAGCCGGGATAAGGGAGGAGGAGGAAAGCCCTGGCCCTGCCCGGGAGCATCACCTCTCTCCACGGACACGGTGAGACAAACGATTCTCCTGCCATCTACCCGCAGAAAGAAAAGCAAACAAACTAACAACAAACAAATAAATCCCCAAACTATCTCTTTGCTCCAAGGGACCTCTCTCCTTTTCCCTGCGGAACAGACTCGAGGGTGTCCCGGAGCCTTTCTAAAGCAGAAAGTCGAAAGATTTCCATCATGACTGGCCACCGTCTTTGGCTGACTGGGGAAGGACTCGGCCCTTGCCTTTGGCTAGAGGGAGGGAGGGAAGGACTCGAGCCCTGCGTGGGGATGCAGAGGGAGCAGACGGAGGCGATGGGGACGGGGCTGGAGATGGCCTCCGGGCCGGGGGATTGCTCCCATGGGTGAGAGACCGGCCATGGGGACGTGCGGGTCCCTGCTCTTGCCTTGGAGATCAAATGTCCAGGATGGGAAGAAACTGGGGACTTCGTTTTATTTTGTTTTAAACGGGGTCAGTCCACACGGGACTTAGCTCAGTAAAGCCGTGCCATTTTTGTCTCTATCCCACGAGAATCTAGATTTTCTTAGTTTTCCCCCTCGCTCCGCCTCCGATAAGGAAACGAGCCTTGTCTAGACGTCCAGAGCACCCCCTCCTCCTCCCTGGGTAATGATCGAAGCTCGGCTCCGGCCGCTTAATCCTCGCTGCGGCTTCCTCCCACCGCCGGGGCTGAGCCGGGAAGACACGTGTGTCCGGGGACACGAGTGGGGAACGAGAGAGACCCCCCCGGCTCCCTGGGCGGCTCTGTCTTCCCTGCCTGTGGCCCTCTCGGGGACGGAGGAGAGCTTTCAGAGACCGAGGGGTTGTCGACGAACCCGGGCACTGCCCCAGTGCTCTTGGTCAACCTCTGCTTTCCCAACCGAGGGGATCTAATTAACCGCTGCGCGCCTTTCCAGGGGCATACGAGCCGGGGCCACCGGTCTCGGCGTCCCCTCCACGGCCGGGGAGAGAGCGTTTATCACCGTCTTACTGAGCCAGCTGCCGAGAGCGAGCTTTCGAATCCTCCTGCACCCTAGCAGGGTGGTTTCCTCGTATGAACTCGTTTAAATTAAATAATTCCTTACATCCGTATATAAAGAACATCCCATCTACACCTCAGAGTTTATGTTCTACCTAGCAAATCCAAGTGTCTGTCTCTAGTGTCGATCTGCTATGGCAGAATCATCTCATTAGGCTTCATTATGCTTTGAAAGCACATTTTTTTCCCTCCATCCTTCTTTGCGTGAAAAGCTTCTCGCTACTTTGTGCCCTGGGAAAACCCAGAGTGAGGGTAATCGCTGCTTACCCTTCGTTGCGCTCGTTCAGATACCAGCTTTAATTAAGATTAGATCTCGGTTTCACCCGCAGGTTTCAAACGAGGAGCTTGCAACCCCCGTCCAAAACGTATCTCTACTCCCTGAAAAGCAAAGGCGAAAAGTTGATCCCGCTGGAAAGACGAGCAACCGCTTCTTCCCGGCCCGTTTCTGACCGAGCCAAAATCACGACGAGAACGAGAAACGGGGGGGAAAGAAACCTGCAGACACCCACCAGGAAATCAACCCAGCGTCCTGCCGAGCGGGAGAGATGAATTCAGGTGCACTTTTGCGCGGGTACGCTGAGCTCTGGCCCTGCGCAACTTTGCGCAGCCGCGCAGCCCCGCCGGCGGGCGTGAGGACTAACATCACTTTTTAAGCACAGCTGTTTCCCGCAGTAGTGGAAGGGATACTGCTTTTTTCCTTTCTTTCTTTCTCTCTCTCCCTCCCCCCTTCTCTCCCAACAGCCCCCAAGCCGCACACTTTCCGCAGCAGAGACAAATCTGCTCGAACGCGTTCCCTTCTTGGCACGGGAGGAGTTAAAATCCTAGATATTCTCTCCCCCTTGTTGATGAAAAGAGCTTGGCCTATGTAAAGAATCGTGTTTATTCCCTCGGGTGGAGTCTTACGAGAGCTCGTTGGTGTCTTGCGAGAGCATCGCTACTTTACAAAGCGATGGCTGCAGGGCTCCCCGGCTCTGCCTCTCTGTAATATTACGAGACCATCAGCTCTGCTTTTAGGCTCTTTTGTCTTTTCTTTTTCCTTACCCCCTTCTCTATCGCACATAATTATATTGCCCTCTCAGCTGGATTCACCCTCTCTTTGCTCTTTCCTGTTTCGGAGCAGCCTCTACTTGGGGTATCTCCCCCCTTCGCCGCCGGTTCACGCTCTTCCTTTCACGAAAAAAGCCGCAGAAGCCCAAGTACCCGAGATCCAATTTCACAACAAAAGCATCTCAATGTCACCTACACCGAGAAGGTGGCTTCTTGGAGCAAACCGCCAGGCAGTTTAAACCCATTAGGCAACTCCCAGATGCAAATCCGATGGTGGGAAGAGAAAGGTTCTATTAAGACCCGAGGGCTAACAATTAGATTATAGTCCAATTGCCAGTGGATAATGTGCTAAAAGCTTTCCCACTTAGTGTAAATTCCTCGCTGAAAATTATTCACACTTTACAGGCTGCTGCACTCCTGAATGGGAGATCCTCCTGGTCCACGGAGGGTGAGAACGCCGGGGCATCGCTCGGCACCGACACACGCGCGGACAAGACATAGGAGCTGGAGGTCTGATAACCAGAAGGATCGTTTAACACATCCATCCTGATCCAAACCCGTACAGCAAATCTGCTTCTGCTGCGAGCGTGCGACTATGGGTACATCCATAGGTGTACGAGCCCCTGTCCCAACGTGTGCTACGGTATGTACGCTCACCGGCACGTCTGCCGGGGACGGTTAGACTTAACACCCCTTGCACGGGCAAAAAACACACTGTATTTTGCAAATAAACCTGAAGTTTAGGCTTAAAAAAAAGCCCCAAACCCAAACAAACAAACCAACAAACACACATATACACAAAAAAACCCAACCAAAAGCCGAAACAAACCCGAGTTGGGTAAGCCAATGATTTCTTATTTTTTTTTTTTTCGGTTTCAAACTGTCACTAAAAGCTGACGAAATTTTCACTGAAGGTTTGGAGCCGTAAACCTCAGCAGCTCTAATTTAAAGCACCGCCGATGCCGGGTGCGATCGTTTAAATTAATGTATTACAAAATGTCTGTCGGTTTTAAGATTTATCTTTCGAGAAAGCTGCAACGAACGCACGAAACGTTACTTTGCCTGTGTTGGGGAGGAGGTTTCTGTCCTGAGCTGATTAGCATCCCGACTATCCCCGAAGGTCGTTACCCAAGGCGATCACCGCTCCCTGTGGCAGGCAGACCCATTTTAGTCAGCCGGATTGTTTTTCCTCCCAAGGCAGCTCCGCAGGCAGCAAACGAGCAGGGGATGAGGGGTTTGAGGCCACCGATGCTCTCTCTGTCCCCTGCCTGCAGAACTCTCTTTCCCCTCACCGGAGGCAAGCGCTTGCAAACCCGGTGAAAGGATGCTCCATGGCATCTCATCCCACCTGCATGGGTAGGTGGGACAAGGTTAGGCTCCCCATAGCAAGAGGGGCAGCAGGGCCCTCCTGCCTTCACACAGTGTGGGACCTTGGCCCCCTTTCAAATCCCATGTACCACAAGTCTTGAGCCTTTTTGTTTTGTAAGCCTTTTTTTGTTTGTTTGTTTAATTAACATCCAAGTTTATCTTGCTCAGCTTTCCCAACAGCATTTCATTGAAAAAACAAAGCAAAACAAGTCATCCTCACTAGCTCCCAGAACAGCCAAGACCTATGTAGTGCTACACACACCTGCAGTGACCAAGCACCCACTTTGGAGTGGAAGATTTAAAACAATAGTCAGGGGTATGATAAAGCCACACAACCTGTGATGCTCTATTTTTATACATCCATTTCACTTTCAATTTCAAACCAAGGTCCTTAAGAGCCTTTCCACCTGTTTTGTAGAGTTAGGGGAAATCTGCTTTGAATTAATTGGCAGAACTAAGCAGAAAAGGTGAGGTGTAGGAGGGGTGAGGTGGCTCAGAAAGCTCCTTCAGAGGGCTTAAAAGAAAAAAGTAAAGATCAGAGAATACAACATTTTCTGTTTACAGTTCAACTATTTCATCGAAGGGGACTGGTTTTCAGTGGCTTGCAAAAGGATCTGTCTGCCTGGTTTCTTCACACAAAAACCATTTCTTCTTTCTTTACACATGAAGCATTTTAGGACATTCTTCATGACCATATAAATCACCAAATGTGACTTGTTTGCTCAGCGGGTAGGAATATTATTCAACACAAAACCCCACGTGTGTGGAGGTATAGCTGTGTATACACATACACCTGCGGTGCCATGCAGCTCAACTCACCCAGTGGTGCTTTTCTTACTTGCTGTCCATGAATCAACACAAGCAACCCACCGTCTGCCACAGCTCAAGATTTACTGGGAGCTGAAACCACCACTTCAACCCAAAATTTCAGTGTAAAATAAGACTCCTGTATTTCAATGCTCAAAGGTGTAAAAATGTGTGTTAGGGATGTGGAAGCTGTTTGCCTGAACATCAAATCTCTTTTACTTAATGTCTCACTGAAGTTGCCATGTCCTGACAAGTATATGTACAACTGCCTATTTGTCTGTCCTAGAGACAGGACCGAGCTCATCTTGACTTTCAACTCAAAGATGGATGTCAAGACGCAGTTCCCTGGCAGACTGCAGGATTGTGATGGCTCCCTCCTCTTTGATCAGATAGGGCAACCCTAAATTTTTAGGCTTGTAGTTTCCCAGAAAGTTGTCCCCACAATTGTTTGTTGGTTCAGACAAATCTCTGGCTACTGAGTGATGTGATTGTGCAGTGGGACTGTTTGAAAAACATACTCAAGCTCCTGAAACAATACTCTGTTTCTTTTTTTCTGCCACCTGTAACAGATATTTTTAGTGAATCTGGTTTAATTTGATTTTCTTTCAGGCCTTATTGATTTTTTTCCATATTTCATACTTCTTTTTCAATACATTATTCAATAAATCACCACTTTTGATCTTTATTAAGCAATTGGAATTTAAATAGGTGCTTGGTAGCCGTTTTAAGTTGTTTTAAAATTGCATATTTAAAAGATATTACTAAACAACATGTTGCCAATGCAAAGCAATTAAAATCCAACTAAATAAAGTCTCAAGGAGCTTCTTTTGGTTTAAAAAACAACATTAGACTTTACACAGAAGTCGATCTTCAGGTCACATGCTTTTTATGAGAAAGGGTGATTTGTTTTCCCCTTGACTTTTGCAGACCTGGGGCCGGTAGAAGCATTTTAGAGTTGCCTGTAATGGTGATGTGAAAATAGGAATAGCGGGAAGCGTGGGGAAGGATAGAAACCTCAAGAACTAAGAAAAAAACATTTTCTGGCAAATGCTAAAACTTTTTCTTTCTTTTTTTCTTTTTTCATTTTAAATAGAAAAGTCTCTGGTTTTGGGTCTCCGGTTTGAGGTGTCTTGGGTGTTACTTACTTCATCTAGATTTATAGTTCCTTGACACTTCTTTTGTTGTGTCCAAAGTTTTGTCCCAAAATATCTAAAGCTGAGAACCTAAAATTAGAGCCTGCCTTTGAAACTGCTGACCTCTGCGTATTTTCCCTCTGTGAACATACAGCAGCAGGAATACGCCCAAAGACAACGAGTTTTGCTTTGAGGGCCGGCGGTAGAAAGGCTTAAAAAAAGACTATCAGCCATTTTCCAAGAACTTCAGTAGTGGATGCTTTTCTGCTTTTGCCCAGAGATGCATCTACAGTTTGTCCCACATCTCTCCTGGTAAATGTAAAGGAAATTTGTAGTTTAAAACAAAATAAAACAAAATGTTCTAAAACAAGGACATAAATGGGGAATGAAGAACAAAGATTTCATTTCTGGCCTGGTGAGCTCAGAAAGCAAGAAGCAACATCATGATTTACAATTCTCCCAGATCATACAGAGCAACTTGTAATAAAATATGTTATAAAGTCTGGGAGCAGCACTACTGTCACCAAGGAACTGCTCCAGCAGCCTCCTGTGTCTGAAGCCTTACAGTCACAATCGCAGGAACCCACTGCACACGGATAGGGCCGCACTGCCTGACCCATCAGGCACTACAGACAGGGCTGCCAGATATTTCTGGCTTATTTCCACACTGTAAGGACAGAAGGAGAAGCATTCCCACACCGTGGTGCGGTGAAAGGCATTGCTTTTGCTTATTTGAACAGTCAGTATGTGGAACAGGATTGGGCCATGTGTTCTGGCATGAAAAGGAATTCTTTTTTTTAAGCTTTTTTTTTTTTTTAAGCCTGCAATTTCAAAAGTATCCAGGATTAGGGTTTGGAAAACATATTTCAGTACCCATAACATACCGCTGATTTATCTGGCAGCAGCTAAGCTTGCAGAGGGAAACTAAGCTGATTTGAAATAACACGGCCGTAAATAACGTCAGGGGTGAGGGGGGTGTGTGTGTAAGGGGGGGGGGGGGGAAGCAATTCACAAGTTTGTTGTAATTCTCTTTGCTGGAAGGCCAACACTGAAGGACTTGTCATCTCAGCAGCGTGAAGACAACTGTACCAGTGGAGTGCTTCCCACCCTGTCCAGGCGGGTTGCAGAAGCAGGCAGCTTGCTTCCATTAGTCATATCAAAGCAAGGAAAGCAATCAACCTGGTATTTGCACCGTGAAAACGTGGCTAAAAGCCAGCTTAGGTTGCCATCAGCTTTCAGGTGATCAGAAGTGAAAATCTGGCCTCTTTAAAGTTAACAGTTCATATAGCACTGATCACAGAAGAACTTGAACCAATGCTTCACTTGGCCTTACCAAGCTTCTCGGGAACTTTTAGGCTGGTTTTAGAGCTTAGCTTGGTGACTGTAGTAGAGTATTCATGGTCTACCTTTCAACTTTCAGCAGTAACAATTGTGATAATGAATGCACAAATCAATTAGGCTCCAGGGTGATGTGGAAATTAACTTTTCCCTATGACAGGCGTGAAATGACAATGGTTTATATTTAATATAAGTGAACATGCTAATGAAGAAAATGTATAACCTCGCAGTGTTTGGATTTGTTCGTTTAAAATATGGCTAAATAAGAGTAAATAAGGCATCGGCCTCAAGTGTTCTTGCAGGATGCAAAGTTGGGCTGGGGTGTTGGGGTTTTTTTTTAGCATGCAGGAAAGGTTTATTAAATTTGACAAAATGATAACTGCTGTTCCTGTGAAACACAAATGAAGCAAACATAATTCAACTAACAGCATAATACCTCGCTGTACACGTCGAGTAAATAACCGAGAAATATAATCACATGGATCGTTTATAAATGCATATAAATCCTGTAATTTGGAGATTTTAGGGATAAAAACAATGGGAAGTAAAAAGGTGTGAAAACAGCTCCTTTCCATCAAAAAGGCAGTCAACACTTACTTCCTAAGGCAGCTTGTTTTTTTCCACAGACCACCAATCCTAGATTTTTCTTTTGATGATTTTTTGTTACACAAGGATTGAACTATATTTGCAGCCCAGGGTGCTCTTTTGGCCCAACATCGGAAAGGTAAGTGGGGAGCCTTTCAAAGAGTACCAGGCAGATTCCTCTTGTGCAAGGCGACCATCAGAGGGAGGAAGACAGAGTTACGTGACCCTCCATCACCGCTGGCCTGCCCCTGCTCCTGCTGAGCCTGCAAGGTCTTTGGAGCAGGAATTAGCACTTCTGTATGTCTACAGTTACCCAATACAGCCAAATCCTACCACACGTAGGTGATGACTAGTAGCAAGGGCAACTCTGAGTTACATTAGTAGTTGATGAAGCTTTCTTGTCTTCACCCCTAGCCACTACTAAGGTCTTGGCTAAGCCCAGTTAAACCAGTGACTGACTTTGCCTCCAATGGTAGCCTCTTAAATTTAGGGATAAACACTTTCTCTTTTCCTTAAAGAGAACCTTGTTTGATGAAGGGATTGATGAAAGCCAGCCTGAAGCCACAGGCTGTAATTTCATCTGTACATGGAGTCAACGTAAAAGAATATTTGTCAATAATAAATCTTACTAAATCTCTTACATTAATTGAAACATTTTTCCATTAATGGCAATTATTATTTAAACTCTGTTATTGTAACATATTTCAAGTTAAAAACATATTTTGACATTGTCACTTCTCAGCAAGCTAAGGATTTGACTAAGAGATTAAGTCTCACATGAGTTTAAGTGAGTAGGTTCTCTTCAAAATCCATGGTATAGACCCTTCTAATATAATCCAGTCTATATCCCTCTTTCTTTCACAGAAACTCTTGAGCAAGTATGGAGTATAAAACTTTGTCGTGCATCTTTCAGTTTCAAAGAGAGCTGCCAAAGTACAGTACAGCAAACAATGTTTTAATAAATGGTTTTGCTTTCCTAGCACCAGGAATGCTACAGTGCTGGTGTGAAGACAAAGCTTGTATTTTAGCTTTGAAACACTTGTATCTAAATAGGTGATGCTGTGGGAAGTGATATTACTTTTATGTAATGCACAAAATACTAACACTCTTCAACTATGGTTACTGTAGATACACTACAAAGGCCTAGAGTAAAGGAGAATAAAAAAGGAAATTCCCTTTAGCCTACAAAAATAAGTTACATGGATTAACTAAGCAAACAGTAAAACCAAGGCTGGCACTGCAAAAGAAAAGTAATGGCATACAGTAGGCTGTAGCAAGGTGATGGGGGGAAAGCCTGGACATAATTTAGTGAGTACTTTGAAACAGGTATCTTATATCAAAAAGAAAAATCAAGATTAATGCTGGCAAAATAAACAGCTATATCTAACACTTGGTAATGGAAAGAAAATTAAGACCATAGGGTTGAGAGACAGAAGATTTGGTGCTAAGTCCCAGGGGTGGAAATATTTATCTGGGATAAAAGAGTGGCTTAAGTGCAGCTAAACTTTTACAGGTGTAACGACCGCTTTGTACCTCAGGTGATGCCTCCAAACTTCTTTGGCAATAGCACTTTTGCTATCCATTGGTGTGAGATGGTAACTAGACCAGGAGACAGGAATTTACTAGTCTTTGACCCTAGCCTAGAATCATAACTGCTTTGCTTTGCCCTCAAATGAGCTCAGTGATACCATGCTGCTGTATGAGAGACTTTGGAGTCTGCTCATTAAAAGCATCACATAGAGAGCCTGGTATTAGTACCGCTTAGAAAACAGGGCAGCTGGAAGACAACTTGATCTGTAGGCCTCACAGAGGAGAAAGTAGAGTCTTTTCCTAAAGCTGGTGTTGTTTCTTGTTAACAGCCAGTGACATTACAGCACTAAATTAGGTCAGATTTTAGAGAGCTTTTAAAATGGGATGGGGGTTTTTTTGCTATTAAAGCAACCAATATTTGAACCCTTTTTTTCCTAAGTTCAGCTTCAATGAGTTGAGAGCCTTTTGCACTGAAGTGTTCCCAGGGCTGCAGAAAAGCAGTTCTGTGTTTAACATGTGCTCATGTTCTCAGCAAAAGAAAGGCCATAGGAAATCTGTCACTTAATATTTGCAACCTGCGTGGCATCCTTTTCTTCACTTTGACAGGGGAGATTATGCCCACAAATAAACATTCCCAATAGTATATTTGGGCTCTTACCACTTGGCATCTGTCAAGCAACTTGCCATCAGCTTTCTAAAATTGACAGTTTCAGTAGATTTCTGCTAAATGCTGAAAAATAGTTTCTCTGACCTCTTCTCTATTGAAGATTCAGACACCAGCTGAGGCAGCTGTCCAGTTTTCAGTATGATATAAGAGAAGAGGAATTAACCCAACGGCAATTGAATTTGGAAACATCTTTAGAGAAGCCACCGACTGCTGCAGGAAAGGGAGTCTTACTTAGTTCTGCTGTCACTAAAATGGATGACATGTTCTAATCTACAGTGACTGATCTCTCTCTAATGCCTGACCTGAGCGCTGGAAGACTGAATGGGTACAGACTGCAGCCACAAGCACAACACAATGGTCACCATTATTTTGCTGATCTTCTCTACCAAAACCTGAGTATATACAGTTTTGAACATGTTAACCTTGGTATTTCTTGTCTCTCTTCAGGTTGTGCTCTTTTGCCTGAACATTTGTGTCTGTTAGGGGTTGGTGCTTTTGATGGCAATGATGGTGGAATTCCAGCAGCAGCGTGCATTTGTTCCACAGACAGCGCAGATGGCAGTGATGGGGGCTGGAGAAGCAGACACTGAACAGAGAGGGGGGTTTCTAATGCATCCTTGTCACTTACACTATTGTTTATCTGTTTTCTGTTGACAGCAGAGTGTGTTCTTAAAGCTGCATAGTGCTGGAGAACCAGCTGCCATGGGAAGGAGAGGGATTTCACAGAAAATACAGAACCGAAAAAACAACTTCTAAGTGCATATGAGGCACATAAATGAGAACTGCAAGGGCTACAGGAGTAGTGACAGGAGACTCTACAGGCAGAGAAAGAAAGGAATGATTAACCCTTTTGAAAGCCATCTTTTCTCTTTCCTGTCTTTGGTTTTTAAAGAAAAGAATTTTCAGTTTATTTAAACACCATGTACATCATCTGTGTGCTGCCACTGGCAGCCTACAGTCCTTGATATCTATCACTCACTTCAGTTCTCACTTTATATTTTATTTCTTTTTTAAAGCAGTTTCTGATGTAAAATGTCACCTCTCTCTAGGAGCAAATAAGCTTTGAGTTCAAGCTGAAATACCGTCACATTCAGCACCAGAACCAGAGGAGTTAATGAACAATGATCATTCTGCAATGTTCTTCCTGTGATGTGTCACTGCTTTTATATTCTTAAGCCATTGTTTAGCTGGAGCTTTACTAACACTTAGAATTTCTAGTGAACATAGCTCAGCTAGCCATAGGAATCATGCCATCCATGACCTAACAAACACAGGATCATCTCCTAATCAATAACCTAGTCACGTTTTCTTTGTCAGCTCCTAAGACTGACACCAGAAGCTACAGTTCCTCACTAGGCTCCTCACCTCTGTCCTCACAACATGCCAGTCACTTTTAACCCTGAGCCTCTGTTTATTAACAGGTAGTGAGGACATGAAACCTGTTTATCATCTGTCTCCAGTAAAAAAGAGGCAGACCTGACCAGAGCACTGGTTCTTTGAATCTCCTGGGGAGGAAGGAAAGGACATGAGAGGCATAACAGAACTGATGAAACTTGAGGACACTGGTGCAGGCTTTTCCTGTGAAAGGAAAGACTTCATAGCTGGTTCTGCATATGGAACCCAGATTTTACAAAAGCTGGGTTCCCTTCTGAAGAAGACAGACAGAAACCAGATTTACTATCTGTTCAGCAGACTTTATATTAATGTGCCCCACTGATACCAAATAGCTTTAAATGTCTCTAGGTGTGGCCCTGTTTGAAGGCTTATGGTAAATCTCCTAACAAGCTTGTTTAGTCATCCAAGTGCCAGGGACTGGAAGAGGTTCACACTATTACACATGATATAGTAGCACATGCAACAGAGCTAAAGTTAATTTTACTCCCTCTTGTGTTATTTGAATTTACCTTTATGTATTTAGTTTTAACAGAAGCTCATAAGTGAAACAATAGATAAACCTGCATAGTCAAAGCAAGGAAGAACATGTCAGATCTCACAAGACTCTGTTGAGAAACCAGACCCACTTCCTAGGCTTGAGGAGCAAGTGTACTAATACATCTAACCCATACAGTGTTTACTGAGGTCCAGGCTGTACCTCTATGAAGCAGGCAGTATGTGCAAATTTAGGTACAATTTTTCAGGAGCAGGTATTGAGAAGAATAAAAAGAAACACTTTGCATAAAGTAGCAGAATCTGTGAAGGCTGCTCACCCATGAATTTATATCCTGTAATAAACTTTACTGTGTCAATTATCTAATAAGAAACATGCTCCAATTCTTCCATCTATGGAGGTACAAAGAGAATCTCTGCCTCCTATAGTAGTCTGTCTACACTCACAAAACAGGTATACAATTATTATCATGGACATCCTGTCCTTATTTTCAAATGAAATTGAAATCAGCTAAGTAGTTCAGAAGTTTTATTGGAGAAGGGATGAGCTGGACTGACAGGCAGAATCATTTCAGCCTTGTGTCCTCAAGGAAGCTAGTTTTAAGAAAAGTCACTAACAGAGTTCCCTTGTGATACTATCACAGCAACAAAGCCTATCTATTTTGTGTTGTACAAACAAAGGTGGTGCTTTGGGGTCAAAACTCTGTGAGAGGCATTAAAATATCTTGCAGATCGCCCCTGTGTTCAGTGGTGAAGATCCTTCAAGTGAATTGTTAGATTAGACCTCCACTCAGTCAAGAGATACTGAAAGCAAATTACACAGCATCCACAACAGGTGAGCATAGGAAGAAGCAAAAAGCAAAAGACCCCTTAGACAGTCCAAGCTGAAAAATCCAGACTGCTGCTCCCCTGTTGTTTCATATCCTACATTTCTGGGAAGGAAAACAGCAGCGTTAATAAGGTAAGAGCACAATACTCCAGGAACTTTCCCTGTTCTTTTGCAGCTTGACCAGCATCTGGTTAAAAAAAAAAAGAAAGAAAGAAAAGATAATGAAATACTGTAGATGTGGGAATACTTTGCCCTTGGCAGCAGTGAAGAAACCCATATAAGTTATCTAATATGTCAGCAGATTGTTAGCAGCAGACGTGACCCCAGTTGGGTGGGTACTGTGTCTATGGAGAAGTATAGTGGTATGGAGAGGAACATAATGAGAACCAGGCTGAGCTGCAGCATGGAGAAAGGCTTTCTTTGCAGTCACTGTGATGTGTCAAGAAAGTGGAGCCTTTTGTGAGTCAGCAGCAGCAGTCAGTGTTCAGTTAGCTTTCCCTCAGAGGAACGCTGCTGAAATGGCTTACAGACCCGAAATAAAGTTGCAAAGGATGAAAAAGACACTATTATATCATCCTAAACCTTCCCATGTGAGTGATGGGAAGGCTTGACCTGCTCTCTGGTTTCAAACGGGGATTTAGAGCATTTGGGAACAGCATCTGCTGTTCCTTTTCCTCCTCACAGAAGTCCTCAGAGCTTTGCGAAGCAGCAAATGCTGTAATACACCGAGGAAGGAGAGGAAGCAGAAAAGCAAAGGAAAAGAAGAGATGTCTTTGGACAATTAGCCTGTTAATTAACAAGTACTGCAGAAAATGCACCAGGGAGGCAGTTACCAGTTCATCATCATATGACACACATCTTTAATGCACAATATATTGCCGTCCCGCTGCTCTTCTCCCCTCCCCATCACTTCTTGTCCATGGAAGGCAACAGGTTGCCATTTAAAACTAACATTTCAAGGCAGTGCCTGCACAATTGCTCTTTTAATAACTCCTTAGTGCAGATTCACAGAGAGATGATGCTGGTGTTTGCAACCTCGTGCCACTGAAGTCTGCTGGAAGCAAACCTAAGCTTTATGGCTGAGCAATAAGTATTCATATAACAAGGGCAACAGAGTAAGTAGCACCCATGAGCCATGAATATTTGTCTGAAGGAAATAATCTTCTTACTACTTTTCTTCTTACTATTATCTTATTACATTATCTTCTTACTACTTTTACAACACTTTAAAACACAGCAAGATTCTTGCTTACGTGGGAGCATAACAGAAACATGTATCACCATGAGTAGCTAATGCTAAAGATTGACAGTTATGTGTTGATAGATGCAAATACCGAGTAGAATGGTTCCTTCTAGACAGCAGCAAAGCAGGAGGAAGAAGGGATGCCCAAGAAATCCAAGAGAGAATGACTTTGTGTTTCTGGTGCCTTTGAAATATAATGAAATTAATCTGTGCATGAACCACACAAATGGGTCATTGAAACCTGCTGTAGATGTCAATGCTCTCTTCTTTCTTGGAAGCTAAAGAGAGACCTGCAGAGATGTGTTTTGTTTCTTTCTGAAAAGCAGCTGCTTGTGCTTTCCAGGTAAGCTGCAAAAGCCAGAGGACAAGGCTGGCAGCCTGTAAGTACACACCATGCCAAGGAAAAGGGAAGATAACAAAAAAAAAGGACTCTAGCAATACAGCTACATTATCCCATGGTCCTCTTCAGAGAAAGTGTGCCACCAAGTGTCTATTCAAACATCAGCTGTTAAAAGCACCAAGCATCTGATTTCAGTTAATTAATACACAGATAATCTGTAAAAAGGAAGCAGAGAGCACTCATCAGAACACTAGAGAGATGCAGCTTTGCTGGCAAGCATGTGACATTGCTTCTGCAACAGAGTGTTTCAGAGAAATCATGCTCTTTTTTTTCCTTCCCCCCTCTCTGGTACGTGAGGAAAGGCAGAACTCAGTTTCAGAGACTCAGTTCATGGACATTTTTGCTTAGGTGCAGTGATGCTCCTCAGGAGCCCACTCTCAGCTCAAGCTGGAGTTGCCAGGGCTTTGGCATTAATAGCAGCACCAAGAAGTACTTTTCAGCAACACAACTCAAGTGCTTTGCAAATAAAAGTATTATCATGATAGGTAGGAAAGGAAGAACTATGCAGATGGTTTTTGTGGTGCTTCTGTACAAGAACTACATAGATTGGTCCTCTGAAGTACCAGAAGGTAAGTGCCAGGGTAGGAAGCTTACACATATCTCCCAAGACTCAGCCCAGCATTACATCAGAGAACTTCTACACTCCTTTTTGGTGGATAAACAAAGGAGCCACCTGAATACAGATGCTTGAACTGGCACTGGCATTCTCCTGCCACGCCAGGCTTCTACATCTGGAAATACAGTTGTCAGTCTCCTGTTGGAAACAAAAAGCCTGAGGTACCTTGCAGGGGTAAAGTTTCTCTGATGGCTGTTTGGCAGCCCCAGAGGGAACGGAGAGTTTCTGTTTGATGGGACAGTCCTGTCAGAGAAACCAAGGCAAAAAGCACTTTGGGCTTTTTTTCTTTTCTTTCTGTAGCCAATCTAGGCTGTGAACCAGTACTGAGGGACTTGTTACAACACACCACCATCATGAAGACCCACCAGGTACTCTGATAAGATTGCAGTAGGGGTGGAGGTAGTTTTCTTTCTTGACTTGTGACATGCATGCAGTACCTATGCAGAGGTTTCTTTACCTCCATGCAAAACCCCATTATGTCTAAGCAGTTTATTTCTTTTTTCCTTCCCCATGTTCAAGAACAAAATGAAAACTGAGAATTGCTAGCATGCCACGTACATTTTGCAGCCCACATCAGAAAAGTCCAAAGACATATTTAAAGTAGCTTTTATTTCCTTTTATTTGCTTCACTTCCAAAGTAAATTGAATAAAATCAAATTAAGGACTTTCAAACTTCGAATTAGGAGTTTGACTGAGGAATTTAAATGGAGTTTAACTAATCATAACATACACACTTTCAGTGCATTTGGCTTGGGTCTTTTTTCTGTTGTCTCTGTGTAGACAAGCTCTTAGGCTCCACGAGCTTTGGTCATCTTCATTCACAGAGTGAATGCAACAGGATCTTAATTTCAGCTTGAGCTATTAGTCACTATCCAGATATTATTGCAAAATTAACAGTAGTTACAGAGTTTTACTGCTACTTATTTTGTCTTTCAGATTGCAGGGGATAAATGCAAGTTTTGCTTCACAAAGCAAAATAAGGGGAAAAAAAGAGAAGTCAGACACACAGAGTCTCTCAACCAGCACAATTCTCTGAGATTAGGAGTCTGTCACTCAGCTTTCATCTCCAATTTTTCCCTTTGCTCATTTTTCCATCTAAACAAGAAGTGTTATTAAATCGAGAAGATTAGCAGCAAGATCAATGAGGGTTTTTTGTTTCTTTACTTCCCCTTCTTCTCCTGTGTTTTGCAAAGAAAGAGACATTCTGCAATCACTTGCAAAGCACACAATGACAAATACACTGAAACTTTGGATATGAGTGTTCAACTAGGTGCTGCAGCTAAGCCTCCCGTCCCTTAAACCAGCGTTTCAGCCAGGGCTACCTGTTCTCAGCCTCATTTCGGTATTATGTTAGGGAGAGAAGTTTCTTTGTATCAGATCTGACAGGCATGTGTTCCCGAGGAAGTGGAGGGGAAGCCCTCCGTTCATATGACTAATTAGACAGGCTTCACGCTGGGTTGCTCTTTTTTGATGCTGATCCCTGTACTAATTGTCAGTTTGTTCCTTGGGAAAGCAAGGTTGAGTTCAAATGCTGCAGAGCCTTGTTCCCTGTTAGCTTGCTTGACCTTAAACTGATGCGAATTGACAAGGAACAGATTGAGAGTGGTTCATTCCACTCTCAGAGAGCACATTTTGGACTCCCAGAGGAAAAAAAAACCAAAAGGAAGCCGGGAGCACAATTACCAGAGCAGTTAGATAAAATGAGTGGTCGTACCCCTGAAGCAACAGTATGAAGAGTTTAAGGAGGACAAGGAAGAACGACTGATGAGCAGCCAGCGAGAGCCGAGATTCTCCCTTAGGAAAGCAGAAATGGTTTCATTCTTGACCAGATCCCCGATCAGATTTTTTACTCTGCTTTTCTTCTGGTTAGATCTGTAACAATTTAAGACCATGCTACCACAGCTGAGCCACACTTACTTCCCAGCAGCTGCCTAATTTTTTTCTTTTCTGCTGAGGCTGTTTTAGCTCTCATCAGGCTTTCATGGCAGGGGAGGAGGTGAGGGGGGGAAAAAAGGGGGAGTATTTAATCAAATCTGACATTCAGGAGCTCAATCCTGCAAGGTACTGAGCTCATTGACCTCAGTCCAGCAAAACAATATACATAGGACTTCAAAGGGGGTACTCACATGCTTAAAGTTAAGCAGATGTCTAAGTGATGTATTGGATTTGGGCCAGAGAAAGCAGGGCCTTCCAAAAAGCGAAGGCGCTTCGGCGCGTTCAGGTCTGCAAATGACTCCCTTGATCGGCTCAGCTCTCCGTCTAGCTCCAGAGCAGGTGTTACAACTACAGCAGGGTCTAAGATGAAAGGGCTTGGCAGCAAAGGCAGCAGAGAACTGGCAGCTTTTAGGCAGTAGACTCTGGTCCTCTCCTTGCTAAATAAATGCTCTCTTACGCTATCTCTGATTTGGCATGAAATGAGGCAGCCAAATGCTCCATTCTCCTCCAAAGTCCTAAAATTCTAATTTACAATCGAGGCATGACAATGTTGCAAAAGAGAGAAGAAAGAGTTTCATTTTCTTGGTTGAGCTTCTCCCCCTTTTCTTTCTGATGCTTTTAATTTTAGAAGAGAGTTCAGGAGTGCAAAGCCATAGCTTTCTGATCTCAGGGGAAGACAGCTAGGAAATCCCTGTGCGTGTGTGTGTATGAGCATCCTCAGAACCAGACTTGAAAAAGTTGGCATTGTGCAACTACAACTCTCAGACTTTCCTCCACACTGTGCACAGACTTTTGAGGGAAAGTGGAGAGTTTGCAGCCAAGTGCAGACTCCTTTCATCTGATTTTGGACACGATGGCCTCAGGAGGACTCCAACTATCTAATGTGTCTCAGAGGTAAAGAGCAAACAAGACTCTATGATGTTAACGGCAAGAAATAACAAAACCTTAAGCAATGATATCTACTGGAAATCTGTGTTGGATCTCCACTGGAAAAAGTTGTTCTATCTGCTCAGCTCCTTTTGTCCAACACCCTTCAGTTAAATCTGTTCTACATCAGTACATAGGCACACACACCTATGTATTTGCTGGTTCTTAGTTTCCTGCCCAGTAGCATTTGAACCACTAGAAAGCTTGTTTCTGGACACAGCACAGACGATATTTCTGTCCACCTTAGTGTGTGGAAGTATAAGCAAGTGAGAGGGATACAGATAGAACATTTCAACCTGGAAATAAATTAATTCTGCAGAAGTTCAACTGGCTGGACAACAACTAGGCAATTATTGAAGATCTATGAAACTCCAGACTTTGAAATGTCTTTGAGATCTGCTGGGAACATGTACTAATCAGTACAGTATGCTAAACACCAGCTTTCTGATAAAAGTCACTACTAAATTACAGGGGTTTTCAGGCTTTACACAGAACTCATAATGTGATTGTCATATTTCCTTGCAAGATGTGACATTTTAAAAGAATTCTGCTTAGGATATGCTTCCCTTTTCAGTGAGACTGTCCAAGTGAGGAAAAGAGAGAGGGTGTACTCCACAAACAGCTGGAAGAAGGCAGAAAAACAAGAGATTCTCCAGACAAGCAAAGCACTGTCACACGTCCGACTTGAAATGTGTGACATAGGTAGAGGTTAATGCAGATTAAAAAAAAATCATTCCAAAACTCTATTAATACTTATCTAGAGCAGTTCAAAATATTTTTTCCATTGCTGTTTTAATAGCCTATGAGTGTGGATTAGAGGATGATTACTCCAGTCCTGCTTTCTTGTGATATCTCAAGAGAAAAACATCATCTCAGTCTCTCAGCCTTTGGGTGTTCAAGGTAATGACAGACTCTTTCAGACTTGCTACAAGCACATATATGAAGGGCTGCCATATAACAGACCATGAGTCTTTCTTCTGTTACCAGCAATAGACTTTGGTCTAGACTTTATCCAAGTAGGAGAATATTATCCCAGAAACACCTTCCTCCACGTTCACATCAGCACAGACCTGCAAAAGACTTTTCCTGTAGAACTTTATCAATAGGTTCATTAGCAGAAATATTTCAGAAAACTCTTTCAAAAAGCCAAGTAATGTCAGAGAGAGGTCAGTGTCATGCCTGGTATACCTGTTCTCTCTGAGCATACAGTCTTCCAAAACCAAAGCCACAGGCTTCTCTGTTCAGTCTCTCTCTGCATGTCCTCAAGAAGAGCTTGTTAACAAAACGAGGACTTGCAGAATGCTGGAAGGCACCATCCTACATCAAGTCTGCATTCAGATCAAAGACCTTAATCCAAAACCTGTCACAGGGAGCCCTTATCAAAACTTGAACCAAGATGTTATTTCTTGGCCCTCCAACTTTTCCTTTTAAGTATAAAACAAGGACTGATTTTTCTGAATCAGCTGTAAGAGTCAGTGACAATCTCCTACCCATCTGGGAAAGCAGTATTTCCTTGCATCCTATTCCCATATGTTTGGACAACGTTCCAATAGCATGTATTGAGTAGTTCAGCTAACTTCAGCACAGCCATAACTGTGTGGTTGTAAAAGCTCCTGTGCATCAAGTGATTGGAAACACGCTTGCCAAAAGATAGAGCCGTGGATGCTGGTATCCTCCTGCCCTAGAGATCCTACATCTCCAATAACAACTCTCTACTAGAGTTTAAGATAATAGTTATATAAAAAGCCCAGACTATAGATGGCATGGTATATTTTTCCCTCCTCTTTTCCTCATTTCTCATATATGAAAGAAAATATGGTGAGAGGAAATAAAGTGTGATTATCACACAACTTTGAGAATAACAGTTTTGATCCCATCGTTAGTGCTACACCAGAACACACATTACAGTCAAAGTGTCCTGGAGATCATTGTGGAAGGAATCCATTTCAGCATCATGCACGTGCTGTGTAGACCATCTAAACCACAAAAGAACAGCAGGTTTGCTGCAGTTCAAGGTCACTTGCAAATGTCTGTTGAAATGAGTCTTATGAAAATAGCACTCTTGATATTGCAGAGGTCATGGGCCCAGTGCTGGGTTTGTCAACAGAACAATAATTATTCCACAATAACAAGCTCAGCCACAACAATGGGGACAGAGAATCAGGCCGTGGAGTCTCCAACCTGCAACTTTCACCTTCAGCCCCCCTATTCAGAGTGGAAGCAGCAGTGTGTGTGGCATGCCCTCCAACTCACGTACAAGGTCACTGAAAGCAAGAAGTGTGGCACTTGGTGAAATAAAAGTTTAGACTAAACAGTGGGTGATGTTGTTGGGACTTGACCATGTGAAGGAAGCTTTCATCACCAAATCACGTTTCACCAGATGTTCACGAGTACACGCACCCAAACTCACAAACTCTTGTCTATTAGGAGGAAACTGATGCCATTTTCCTTTGTTCACTAGAGTAGGGTCCTGTTTGGACTAGGTTTATAGGAATCTTTCAACATCTAACAGCTCCCATTGTAGACAGCTGGGAGTGAATACTTGAAAACCTCGTCATCAGATATAATCACTGTGGGAGAGATAGGGAGAGACTAGGAGAGCTTACCAAACAGTGCTACTGACAGTTTTACTCAAAGGTTGTCACAATACAAAGCAGGTAAAGTGAGGGAAGGGAGATGGGATGACTGAGGGGACTTTAGGGTAGATGATGATAAAAGGTCATAGTTTTGAGTGAAAGAAGACAAAAATCTGGATGAGAACAGTTTTGGAAGGAGAAGGAGCTTGAAGACTGGGAGCAATGTGCTGGAAAAGTGTCAGAGAACTTAGAAGCACTTGGGGTACTTGAACTAGAGTGTAGGGGGGTTGAGAAGTAGAATATTATGAGTTCCCATCACCCAGTTTCTCATGCTAAATCAGGAGGAGATGGGATTATCTCTAGCTGAGATAAGAAGACCCTCATTAGCAATCCAGGACACACAGAACCATGTAGATTTTTCTTGTCAGTCGACTACCAAGACACTCTCCTTCTCTAACAGACTGGAAGTATCCCAGCCTTTCCAGTCTCCCTTGGCCGTAGGGTAGATCTGTCAGCATTTCTTAGGTAGCCTCAGGAATAGAAAGTTTCACGTTGTGATCTGTTGTAAAAAAGCTTCTTCCCTTTATCCAAGAAATTCTAACATTTTATTGTTTGCCAGTCTATCTCAGAAGATTCACCTTTCAGTTATGAAAAACAACACATGTGGTGTTTGTTGTGACAGATACCCCCCACCTCAACCCTGATAACTGCAGAGTGAAATCTATGTTGTGAGTGGATTTCTCTACCTAGATCCTTTCAAAATGGTATAAAAGCAGTGAGTAAGTTCTTTGGATATGAACCTCTACAAAGATCATTTCCTAAAAGTTAACATTTCTTTCAACCAAAGGAACTTAATGAAAGTTTGACTATTTTTTATTAAGGGATAATGAATTAATCCTGAATAGTACTGGCTACCATTAAATTATTTTCTTACCCCTAAAGATAAAGCACTGCGAGATATCTTATTCACTATGATCTACAATAGTTTAACCTTCAGCCTTATTGAGTCAGATCTCTTATGGCTATGAAGTAGTGTCTTAAGGCAAATGACACTGTCTCTATAACAGAATTGTCTTATTTTTCACAGGGGTGAAACATTAATACAAAAATTTCTAAAAAGGTTTAAGGTAGGAGAGTACAGAACCAACAGAAAATGGAGTAAAATATTAACAATGATTTTGAAGACAAACCAGACAGAATTTAATTGAAAAATGCTGTGTTTACAATTCGACTTTAAGCACATATAAAGACAGGTCAAACTTTTTTAGTGCTGGAGAGAGTCCAGGGCAGGGCCACCAAGATGATCAAGGTATAGAACATCTTTCGTATGAGGAAAGACTGTGGGAACTGGGGCTGTTTAGTCTGGAGAAGAGGAGACTGAGGGGAGATCTTATTAACATTTATAAATGTCTAAAGGTTGGATGTCAGGAAGTTGGGACATCCCTCTTTTCTATAGTAGCTAGCAACAGGACAAGGGGCAATGGGATGAGCTGGAACACAAAAAGTTCCACTTAAACCTAAGAAAAAACTCACTGTTGAGGTGAGGGAGCCCTGGCACAGGCTGCCCAGAGGGGTTGTGGAGGCTCCTTCCTTGGAGGTCTTCAAGACCCGCCTGGACACGTTCCTATGCGACCTGATCTAGGTGAACCTGCTTCTGCAGGGGGGTTGGACTAGATGATCTCTAAAGGTCCCTTCCAACCCCTAACATTCTATGATTCTAGGTATAGTGGATGTCACAACAAAAAACAAGTGGGTGATGGTATTTTCTTCTCACAAAATAATCCAAGAAGCACCTGATGGAATTGTCCTGCAGCAACCTTAGATGTAAAGGAAGAGAAGTATTTTTTCATAGAAAGAGTTAAATTCTGGGACTTATTGCCTCGGACTGTGAAAGCCAGGATCATAAAAGGGTTCAGAGAAGAATTAGGCAAATCTGTGGCAGATAAATACATTGGTGCATATTCAGAAACAACTGTCCTTGAATTACACATGATTGTAAATTGGGAAAACATGCCAGAAAAAAGAGATCCCTTTCTATTTGTCCAGTCAGGTTGTAGCAGAACAGCTAACATGGTATTGGCCTGTATGAACCTTCTGGCTTGATTCACCATAGCAATACTTCTGCTTATGGGAGTAAAATAGATAAATCTTTTATACTTTTCATTCACCAACATATTTTTGCCATTTCTTCATCCCCATCTACCTGTTTAAAAGTGATGCTATATAAGCCTAATGCCTATATTAATAATCATTAAATGCATGAAAAACAGGCATAAAACTAATTGTAAGGAAAGACATCATCACCTTTATAAGGAGGCACATAGTGTAATTATTTAGCATATGAATTCTGCCACACTCTTTTAGCATTTGTGTTTGTCACTCTCTCTTTGAATACTCTAGGTTGAAAAGAAATTAAGCCTAACAGTCATTTTAACATCTTATTTCTTTTAAATTAAGAGTTAGCAACTAAAAAGTCAGATCAAAACCAAAGGTTAAACTCTTTTGAAGACTATAAGCTTTCTTTCACCCAAAAATATACCCTAAAAAAAAATACCCAAGAAAGGAAGGAAGGTAGGAGATGAGTAGGTTGAATGAGACTAACACTGATTAGAAAGCAGAGAACACCTCAAACAGTGCACAATTTAACTGTTATAATTCAATTAAAGTCTAACACTGAGGTCCAGAAAATTAATTTGCTGGCTTATAACAATTCTTTCCTAAACCTCCACACCCCAGTCATTTCAATTCAATTAAGAGTAGATTATATTAAAACACACAGCATCAACTTGAGTGTTAACCAGCATTTCTCAGGAGCACTAAACAGCCTGTTAGCGACAGCTGCAGAAACCACATCAGTGCTGGCAAGCACCTCATGGGATAAAAATACACTTTTAGAAATTGAGAATCAACAGAGCTTGAAAATAATGACGTAGCAAGGAAGGGTTACCTGCATGTAACTGCTACCTGCTGTACACAGGAAGCATGATGTAGAAGTAGGTGACTGCTTGCAAAAAACCTAGACATTTTTTCTGAGTTTACTGGTGTTACACTTCCCTTTCTGTTATTCCAGAAATCTCTTTGATTCTCCATTCACCATGCACAAGCTTCAAGAAGCAAGTGGTGCTTTTCCATGGCCTTTATTCTTTTGATTCCACTAACCTCCCAGACAATACAGATGTTTCTCAACCCAGAGACCTCCCTGTGAAGAAAAACAAACCACTTCCCTCCCTCCCTAACCAGGTAATGGGCACATCATTTAACTGTTTTACTCTTCCCTCTTGGTTTTAGCAAGGTCAACACCTGCCCAAGAGCACCCAGAAGGAAACTAGGAGCACCTGAAAGTCCTGAGAAGCTTCTTCACCCTGGATATGCAGCCCTGTGCAGGGTAGGTCCACACCTGGTAGAGGGATACTAGGTACTGTCTTTAAGCTCTGTGTTGGTGCTATCTGTGAATGGTGACAGACAGCTTCACCACATTCGCTCATCTAGAACTGCTGAAGCAGTACTGCAGCTGTTCTGTATTTTCATTGGTGATAGACAAAACTCCTCTTTGCTACCTAGAAGTGGACTACTCGAATGGCAAACTGTGGTTTAGACTGAGACTGCCCAGTGGGTTTTGCTTGCTGGAACACTCAGCAGTGGTGTCCATGTCTTGGTGGAAATAGAGACTGTTTCTCAAAGCTTTTCCTGATGTCTTAGGGGGCTGCTGTGAAGTCATTACATACAATGACCCATGGTTTAGGACCTGTCTGTTTCTTCTGGCTGAGCATAGCCCAGTAAAACTGCCCAAAGACTGTAATAAACATTAATTTAGTAGCTGAGCCCTCAAGCTTTACGTTTTAGTGGTTAAACATCCCCAGAGACAAGGAGCTATTTTGTAATTGCCACAAACAATCAGTTTATATAACCCAATATGCTACATGACACCTTCTTAGCAACCAGTTCAGTGTCAGCTGTTCCTAATTAATTAAATTAAAGCTTTTTAAAGGCCTGTCTAGAGCTGGCTAAGAAAGGTATTTCTCATTCTTCCCACCTTGTACTTCCTCAGATTTTTTGTTGTTGCTGTGCTTTAACAAAAAGCATCCACCAATAACATCAGTGGACTTTCGAAAAGCAAAAATAAGTTCAAGAAATTAGAAGCCTACCCAACTGAGCTAACCACAGCACTGCACATCAGCGTCCATTAGTTTGAAAATATATGTTCAAAACAGGTGCTGCTTCTTTTTTTTCTGCAGCAGTGGGTGTTATTACACTACCAACTTTCAAGCAGCACAATGTTTAGCTAAAAACGGAGCAGCATGTGGAGGGGGACCAGTACGTTACAACATTAGGCACATCCCTCTTAAAGGGGATAATATCCACTTCTCTCCATCATGGCATCACTTACTACCCATTTTCTTTAGGACAGATAGTTACTGCCAGAGAGAGAAACGAGAGATTTTAGAGGAAAATAAAATCAAAGCCTTAATAAAGTAAGAACAATTTCTTCCTTTATGATAAACAAGTTCTGTTTGCTCAGAGGGGGGATCCAAAACCTGCTGAAGGCTATGGAGCCTCCCTATTGATTTAAATGGGCTTTGGATCTTCTCTAATTCCCTCCTTACAGTTTTATCTTATTTCCAAAAGGCCAGATGCTGGGTCCATATCTGTTCAAATCTGTATTTTGCTAATGGAGCTCAGGTTTCCTTAGAAAGAAATGTAACCGTGTTCCCCTAATACCCACTGCTGGGTGGCTCTAAAAGAGAGACTTAGTCCATCCTGCGGTGGGGAGATAACAATCATATTTTAAACCACCTTACTTTAAATGAAATTAAATAGCTGCCAGTGTTAATTGAGGACACTTGTCTGTGGAACCAAAAGATCTGACATTACTTTTTTCTTTCTAAAAGAGCTGCACTTATTTCACCTCTCCAAACAGTGAGAAAGGGATGACCTCCCAGGAAATCGAGGAGATAGATGTTTGTGCAAAATGCTTTTAGGGAGACAGGGAATCTTCTCTAAGTTTCTGTATAATTTATTAATGGCTTATTCTGTATAATCACTCTCCCTTAGATAAAACGACAGATAATATATACACTTGGACCTTTTAACAATAACTTTCATCGGTGTGTGAGTGATGCAGTATCTTACCTGTGCAACGTCACACCCAAAACTGAAAACCTGAAAAAAGATAATTATAGACAGAGTAGGAGAAAAAAATGCTGCTGCTGAGAGAAATGGTCTCGTGTACGTGACATGGCATTGAACGTGCTGGACAACAGCCTGGGCTGAAGCAAGGTCACAGAGCAGCAAAAGGGCTGTTCTGTGGTTTTAACTATAGGTGGTATTATAGACCATTGCATTCTTTGATGTCCTTCCTTTAAAACAGCCTGCAGATTAATAGAGAAATAAATCCAAATCAAACAAGTATGGACTAAAAAAACATCCCAGATTTGTTTTGCCAGTAATTTATAATTTCTTTCAAAATACCCATCATAGAATCACAGAATGGTAGGGGTTGGAAGGGACCTTTAGAGATCATGCAGTCCAACCCCCTTGCAGAAGCAGGGTCACCTAGATCAGGTCGCATAGGAACATGTCCAAGTGAGTCTTGAAGACCTCCAAGAAAGGAGACTCCACAACCCTTCTGGGCAGCCTGTGCCAGGGCTCCCTCACCCTCACAGTAAAGTAGTTTCTTCTTAAATTTAAGTGGAACTTTTTGTGTTCCAGCTCATCCCATTATTCCTTGTCCTGTTGCTAGCTACTATAGAAAAAAGGGATGTCCCAACCTCCTGACACCCACCCTTTAGATATTTGTAAATATTAATGAGATATCCCTTCAGTCTCCTCTTCTCCAGACTAAACAGCCTCAGCTCCCGCAGCCTTTCCTCGTATGAAAGATGTTCCAGTCCCCTGATCATCCTTGAAAAGAAATCTATCAACTTTTTGTGTTGCTGTCTATACTCTCAGGATATCTCTCTCAGTTAACACCAAGTCCTTTGCCAGTGTTTGATATCCAGTGTCTGAACTGTCCTAATTTGGCAATCTCTGTAGAAGGAGATATTTACTTTCTCAGAACAACAAATATAAATGGAAGAAATTACCCAAAGCTTTTGGGTTAATTTGTTCAGACAAGCCATGTGATACCATTTCTGCTTCTTAGAACAATGAACGTACAAGCATCTCTAGGATTTCATGAAGGGGTTTTCCCTTTAGTCATGTCAAAATCATTTCTCAGTTGCCTCCTTTGAATATGCATACCGGTAAAACTCCATCACTCAAACCTTTGCAAGAAGCTATCCAGAATATGCCTAACATGGCAGGAGAGAATTCACTCAAAGAAACACACAGAAATGTAATATTTCTCACTTTGCCCTCACTTTCTGTGTCTGATCAAAACTGCAGGGCCTAATTGATGACATACTCTTATCTGTTGTTTCTAAGACTGCAAAAATCATCCCCAGTGTAATGATTTCCTCTTAGTTTGGAGCTTATCCCTTTCTCCTTGAGCTAGCTGGGGAAATGAATCCTTCTGTAAGCATTGCACTCTGTCTGGCAGGGCTAACTGTGAAGCTGTGGTGCAAACCCTGCAACTGCTATGCTAAGAAAGTTCAGAATTTTTTATACAGCTGTTAATTAAAATAACACCTTCTCTAGCTGCTAGACCATATCCCTTTAAACACATCAGATCAAGGGTCAAAGGTTTATATGATGATCAAAACCGGATGGCCAAACTGTCTTCAGCTTAACAGAGGTATAAATTAACTTGGGTAAAAGTGAAGTGAAAAACTTAGAGAAAGAGGGGGAAAACTCAAAACCCTGAATAATCTAATCCATTATATTTAAAGGAGTCAAATCCATTTTGTCCACTGATACTTTAGGGAGCAGGAGAACTGCATTTTGTTTTCACACGTGGAATGAAACGCAGAATGTGCTCCATAAAGGCTCAATACTCAGAGGAGTTTCTTCTTTTCCAGCACCGTGTTTGCTTTTTCCTCTCTGCTTTTCCCACCTCCTCTTGCCCACCCCCACTGCTTTTATTCAGAAAAACATAGTGTAAATAAATCGGACCACCAATAAGGTTGTGAAGTATTAGCGGAGCAATCTTGTACTATTTCTTTGCTGTGGCCACATATAGACCTTGGTTAAAAACTAACACACAGCACATTACACATTAGACTTTATTAACACTTTCCTCCCACTTGCAGTTTTTCCATTTGATTTTCTCAATTCCAGGCTTTTATCACCACAGTGGTTTGATAAAAGTCTGGCTTAGTTGTGTGACACTGCCAAAAGGATTGTACTCTCAAGAACATTCTCACCATTTCCAAAGTATCCAATTTTTATCTCACTTGTACTGAAGAATACTTGCCCCTTGGGGCATTTTCTGCTTCACTTGAGTGCTATGTTTTTTACATTTATATATTTATTCCAACTATGTCATCAGGTTAATATTTAATGGATGGCATTTTCCCCCACCTGCCTGGGGTTAAGGTTAGATGAAGAGCTGCCTGAGCAGCAGCAATGAACACTGAAGTTGTTCATATTGATTGTTGTTGCTGAGGAACACAAATACCTGAATGATTTATAGTACTGAAGAGTATTCTCTGGGGTTTTGGGACTGCCAACACCTGTTTGCAGCTTTAAAGGGTGAGTGTATTTGAGCTAGACCCCTGGACGGATTGCTCCACCCTGGGATCTGGTCCTTGAGAAGCCTTCATAGGTCTCCCCTTCCCTCCCGAGCTGCACTGATGCTGAGGCTCTCACCCCTCAGGTCTCTGCCTGAGCTACATCACTGGTACATCCATGCTTGATCTCATATACCCTTGACCTCTGGACTAGGAGTCCTGTCTTGGCTGTGGAACTGCCTCATCACCATGGACTCATCTAGCAACCTGAGCTCTCACATCAGCCTGGTGACCACCCCCAGTCTTACTTTGCTTGAGACCCCAAAATATTTCCTAATTAAGGATTTAGAGGCATTTTTAGAATAAGAAATGAGCCATAGTACATCCTGTGCTTTGTGAAGAAGATTTCTACAAGCATGAGTACCTAGCCCACCTAGAGATCCGAATTCTGACAAGCAAAGAAAAGCATAGCAATATATCATGACTTAGCTGTATTACAAGAAATCTTCATTTTGGCTTTACCTGGAAGGTTCATCTGGAAGACTGGAGGGGAGGGGGGAAAACCTGTCACCTCCCCAGAATATTTGGGGCTTACAAATTTCTATCAGCTCAGAAATAAATGCTGAGCCAGGCACTAGTCAGAAGATATCTTTGCCAAGAAAATTGCTGGTGCCACAAAAGGCAATGTTTTCGTGAAAAAGAAGGTATTTACAAAAAACACGTGACTATTTTGTGGCAAATGAGTAACTGTTCAAAAGCTTGCAAGTGAGATTGCATTACACTTTCCTGTTATTTGTTGTCCCTGTCGTTTCTTCTGGTAGATAAACCATTTACAGCTGGTTACAGTTCCCACACTGACTAAACTAACCTGGCTCGGTTTGGAAGATGAGAAGAGCCCGTTTAGACCCAAGAGGACTATTTTCATAGAAGCTGATGCTGAAGCTGGTGACTTCAATGACAGTAGGAAATGGCTGTCAAGGAGAAGATCACCTTGTTACCTCTTTCCATGAAGACTTTAGAGAGATTTTGAGAGCAGACTGACAGTAGCATGTCCCTTTCCCTTTCTTCCTCTTACTCTCTTCCTTCTTTGTCTCTATCACAGTATGATGAGGCTCTGATGGATATGTCCATGGCACAGCTCCTGTCTTTGCTGGGTGAGGGAAGCAGTCAAAGGGGATTAGGGGAGCGAAAGGGCAGTGCTAAAGGCACAGGCTGAGTTACCTCAGGTTTCTGTCTCCTGATAGCTCCAGCCTGATGCCCAGAGCTGATCTCAGAGACAAAGCAACACAAAAAATCCAGGAGACACAGACACGAGCGACTTGTGTTTTCTACCAGCACTGAATTTCATGGGGTTTTGAATCCAAAATGCTTTACAGCCCTGTTCCATTAAGAGCAGTGGGACAAGGAGGCTTCAATTCATCAAAGCCATGGAACAAATCCCAGCTTAAGCCATTAGGTTTCACATGAAAAAAAAAAAAAAAAGAGAAAACAGAAGCCAAAAATGCTCAATAAAACCACAGAGACAATAAATCAGGCCACTTTAATGCAGAGAAGTTACCTTTGAAACATCCTCTGGCAAACCTGCTGAGAGCTTCATGTCCCTAATGAAATCTGAAACCCGCAGGCTTGTGCTTTGGCTGTTACTAGTGACTCCTAGTACTAGTTACTAGTCACCAGTAACTTGTCACTAGTAAAGGACAGAGCTACTCCCCATGGCCAAGGAAAAAAACCTTGAAACATTTCTGCCTCTTCCTCCTTCCAAAGGAATTCCTGTTTTCTGGCACTTCCAGTAGGAGACAAATCCTGTAGAGATTCATCAGGAACTGGTGAGAGAGAGATGCTGCCTACACTGCTGAGAGTTTTTCATAGAAACATAGAACCATTTGGGTTGGAAAAGAGCTTTAAGATCATCAAGTCAAATCCTTCACCTCACACTGCCAAACCCATCATGTGTCCCTCGGCACCTCAGCTACATGGCTTTTAAATATCTCAAGGGATGGGGACTCCACTATCTCCCTGGGCAGCCTGGGACGGTGTCTAACAACCCTCTCAGAGAAAATGTTCCTCCTCATCCCCCATCTAAACCTTCCCTGGCACAACTTGAGGCCATTTCCTCTTGTCCTATAGCTTGTTACTTGGGAGAAGAGACCAACCCCCACCTCACTAGAACTCTCTTTTAGGTAGTTGTAGAAAGTGATCATGTCTCCCCTCAGCTTCTCTTCTCCAGTTTAAACAGCTTCAGCTTCCTCAGCCACTCCCCATTAGACTTTTTCTCCAGACCCCTCACCAGCTGTGTTGCCCATCTCTGGACACACTCCATCCCCTCAATGTCCTTCTTGTAGTGAGTGGGCCCAGAACTAAACACAGCACTTGAGGTGCAGCCTCAGCAGTACAGGGGGACAAGGCTGGGTCAGGCTGTGGTGCTCTGTACCCAGGAGATGACACCCAGGCCTGGAAATGAGAGGAGTGGTACCCTCTATCACCCAGCCCTTAACTGTCAGCACACACAAGCAAAGCACAGGGAGCATTTCCCCACAGTGAGAGATACAGAGGTTTCCCCTTCAAACACGTCCAACCCCACTTCTACTTCTTTCTAGCTAGTTATTATTCTTTTGGCAGAGAGTTTGTTGAGCCAGGAGAAAGTGCCAAAATCGCTACTTTCCTAGGGACAGTGGGTAAAGGGCAAGATTGCCCTGAAATTAGCAGATAAGAGCAGACCTTAACTGAAGCTTTTATCGGTTGTTTGTGTTCACCGAGGCCAGATGATTTTCAAGGAGCCGCTTAGAGATTTAGAGCACTGATGTGACAGGATGCCTTTGATTTTAATGTTCCTGCCCTCTTCTTGCAGCCAGTGTTTATGTAAACTTGAGAAAAACTGCCACTACTGTTCATCTCCCTCATTTTTCAACCTTAATGGTAATTACATTCCACGCATGACAGGAGACTCAGCCTTGCCTTCAAGAGCGGGGCTGTAACGCTGCCTTTGACATGCCATTACTATGCATTAAGTCACAGTTTCACAGAGGGGGAAAAATAAGGTGTTGCAAAAAAATGTGTGGGCTGAGGGAGCATGGCAAAAACTTACTGTTGATGTGTGGGAGAGCTTTCCATGAAATGCTGCAGCTTGAGGTTTCCAGAGGCATCCAACTGATGGAGGCAGGATGATCCTAGCAGAATTTAATCAAAGCAAGGCTTCCAGTTTCCCTGAGCTCTTTTGAAATCCCAGCCTCTAAGCTTTCCATTTTAAGGGCTGGAGATTTTCTTACTAGTCTTGTGGAAGACAGCAAGGCAGTCCTCGACGTGTGTGAGGGGGTGATGAGGTGGGAGGCATGTGTAATGCAGGTTTGTGTCTATGGGTATACTGTATAGCTCTTCCCAATCAAATAGCCCCTATTTATAAGCCTTTCTTTCTGCAGAAGTTCTTCAAGTTTTGCACCTAAAGCTTTCATGCCAAAGCTCCTTTAAGTACTGGGTTTTTTCATGTCAGATCTCCTTTTTTAGGGACAAAATTGTCTGTGCAAGATCCCCACCATACCCTTTCTTGCTCTCTGCTTTTCTCTCTCAGCTGGTAAGCACTCTCTTTTCTCTGTGCCTTGGAAAAATCCAGTGCTACCAACAAACTTTCATCTGCCCACCCCTGCTTGAACTAGAGACCATGACAAAGGTTGCTTTTATCTATTGTAACGAGAAAAGATGGTTATTTGAACCTGTTGCTTACTGAGGAAATAACTCCCTCCCTCTCCTTTATTTCACTCTCCTGAGGCTTGCTGTTCCAGATGCAATCTGGTCAGTTGATGGTGTGGAGGGAGGAAAAATAAGTATTGGTTGCTCGTTTTCTCTTCCAGGTGCAATGCTGTCTGCACAGGCATCTGGCTGGTGGATGCATATATCACATTTTTGAGAAAACATTGCAGGCTGCATTGTCAACAAACTCTCACAAGATACAGCTCATGACTGCTTTCTGAGTGAAACACAGTCAGAGCATTACAGTGTCCATGAGCATCACCTGAGACATCTCATAACCACAAGCAACGGGTGGCAGAGCACAGAGAAGACATTTCAATTTGAAAGCAAAGTTCAAGCTCCAGCTCCCAAATATCACTCCCCATCTGAATCGTGCTTCTTCCAGCCACAGACTGAAATAAAGGGACCACAGTGAGGGATTTCAAGCAAGTCTTGACATAAAAGCATCTTTGACTCACAGTTTCAACTCTGAAAAAAAGCCAACTGCTCTGGGCTAGGATTCTTTCTGCAGCACTTTAGTTTCAGCCTTGGCTCCAAGATGCTGGAGAGGAAAAATGTGATTTTGCCTTGAGCAGCAGTCAGACTACTCCCCCATCTTTAGCTCACACCAACCCTCCTGCTGCTCCAGGACAATCCCTAGCTGCTTCCACAGCTCATCCCCTCTTCCCCTCACAGTCCCTACCCTTGCCTGCAAGCACAGGCTCAAGCTGAGGCCAGGCTGGTGGTCACAGCATAGAGATCTGCTCTTAGCTCATCTTCCCCTGGGCTGATTTATCTGCTTGCAAGGGTCAGTAGTTGCAGGTGTTGGCAAAGGAGAGCTAGGGGGCTGCCTAGTGCTCCAGCCCTCATCTCTCAGAGCAGCAAGGTGCCACAACTTCTCAAGCATGTAGGCAGCTTAAAGATGATGGTGATTTAAAAACTACCTCTGCCGAACAACAAGCAACTTTTTCTCTCCATCCCAGAGAGCAAAATCTATGTGTGTGTGTAAGAGGCCAAAAGCTGCATCTGTTACTCTGCAAACACAGGCTCCCTAGAGAGGGGAAATATTTCACCTGTATGTTTAATCCAGCCTACACTGAAACAGCTCAGCATTATCCTCCTTCTGATGGAAATGGACTGCACCCCAATGATCTTACTTTTCATTCTTTAAATTACAAGTTAGATTTTAAAATTCCATACCACTTCCAAAGACCTTTTAAAAGGCTTTTTTCAGGGTTTTATCTCATGGCTCTAACAGAATTTGCTTTGGATGACACAAACCAAAATAAAAAAACAAGGAAAAAAAAAACCCTTAAACCCCAATCGATTGCTCTGGTAATGGAAATGGAAACCCTGCTTGTCCTTATTATCATGAGCCTTATTACCCTTGTCATCACCACAGCCATTATGCCATGAGGCTTTTATTCTCCAGGCATTGTGAGGTCCTGTGGCAGAAGGGGCAAGCAACCAACCCTCTCCCTGCTCAGAGCTGCAGCAGAGCCACACTCCCATCTGTCAGTGGTTCCCTTAAGTGGCTCTTTGTCTTCTCTGCCTAAGGACTTAGACTTTATACTATCTGTCTCAGAGCAATGCCCCGAGTTCTCTGCTAAAATCAGGGATCCCCTCCAGTTACAGCCTGTGCAGGCTTACATAAAAAATAGTCCTTGTCTCACAGAGCTTGCAATTTGCACCCTGGGGGCTTTCCAGGATGGATCCCATGAGGAACGGAGACTGGTACTTGAAGCATAGCACTGAATGGGAACAAACTGCTTGTTTTCACTTGGAAAACCCACCATCCAGTTCACAAGACATGGCTTCCCTGATGTAGGACGTGGAAGATCACATTTCCTACGAGTTCCATTATCCAGCCTAGATGCGAGTCCAGGTCAGCTCTAGCAATGTTGATAGAAATTCCCAGATTTTTAGGCAGATTAGTGAGAGCAGGGTATACACCTCAGCAAATACATTTAGAAAAATGCCACTGTGGTGACTTCAGCAGGCACACAAGAAAGACAGCAGGTAAGGGAATTGTAGAGGAGTATGTCATTAACCTCTTAATTTCAGTAAAATTATACTACTGTGACTGGGTATTTCTGTAGGCACAATTCAGCTGGAAGAAGCACACATTTTTCTCCTGAGTGACATACAACAAACTGAAATTGGAGTGACTGTTCAGGAAGTATAAAGCATGACTGTGGCAATAGGATTAGACCAAAGTATTTCGCCTCATATAGAAGTCTTGGCAGCATGAACAGTTCCCTCATGGTTCTCCAAATGATTTCCTCTACAGAGCTATTTAATGGAGAAAAATACCTCAAAAAGTGCATTTCAGAAAGAGGGTTCTTCTAATCTTAGGAATACCAGTGCTGCTGATACAAAAATGCTATGGGACACAAAGCCCTCAAGGGATCTCCACATCTCTTGAAGGTGCTGCAATGGGCTCCCACAAAACATGCCACTTTTCTAATATGTCCCCAAAACAAGCGAGGTCCAGATCTCTGTGTGGTGTCTATCCTCAGGTGCCAAGTGCACAGAGAAAAGGGCACTACTGGTTTCTTGTAGGATTGCCCTGGGCTGCTGCCAGCAAAAGACCACTGCCTTCTCCAGGGGCAGAACGGTGAAATCAGGCAGGGCACTGCAATCACCCAACCACGATCATTCCAGGACCAGAGCTGGCACCTCTGTGTGTCCTGAGCATCACTGCAAGGATGTTCTGTTGCAATGCATAAACGTACTTGAAGGGCTTTGAGGAGAAGGCTATAGAAGCAGAGGGAATTGAACCTTTACTTGAGCTCTATGCATGCATCCTGGGCTCCAGATCTTTACTCCAGATCTTCAGACCATCTAGAAACTCTCACATCTCTCTTTCTCCTTTCTTTGCCTCCCATGCCACTGGCAGTCTAATTAGCTGTTCAATTAGCTGTTCCTATTATTGCTACCTTTCCCTTGTGATTGCCTCCTTCACTCCTAACAATGAGGAATGTGACTCCCTGGCAGTTATCACCTAATTGGGGCTGAAAAAGGTCACTGGCTAGGCATTATCCTGACCAAACCAAAATGTGCATTGACATTAGGTGCAAACATCATCCTCTTGGTGAAATGTCCCAGCTTTAACCAGAAACATGCCTTCCAAATTTGGCTAAAGCTGCTCTACAGAAGCTTTGCTGTAGTTCTTTCAGATCTGTGAGGACAAGCTGCAAGCAAGAGCCCACAGAAGGAAACGATGCTCTAACACACTGTGTAAGCAAGTTTTCGGGCAGCTGTATTCACTGAGGCATCCAGTGGAGTGACTGTAGTTTAAAGTAAGTTCATCACTGGGCACAGCTATCACAGAGATGAACTTCTGCATTCAGACAATCACACATAGCTGCACATCACAAGAGTGGTCGCAGAGAGTCTTGCTGTGTGTTGGCAGTTGATGTTTCTTTTCCACAGTCTATTTGACCAGGTCACAAAACCTTGATTTCAAGCATTCATTTGATTCCTAAGTGTTTGTTCTCTTTAAATGTTTTAGTATCCTGCTTTTACATGCTAATGGTCTGTTTATACCACCAAAGTTTTGTTGATATGAGTATTTGAGACTTGTGTGTTCATCATCATCCTAAAGCCCATATCCATTTGCCTGTTCATGCATTACATTACCATTTCTGTTATTCTTAGTTTACTCTATAAATCCTTCAGTCATTCACTTAGAAAACTCAAATAAGACCCTGTGACTAAGGTGCCAGTCAGACAGTGTGCTTAAGTTACAAAGTTAGCTGGCTAAGAGATTTGATGGACAGGAAGGCATGAAGTCTGACACCAGAAGAAAACACTGTTGTGATTCATTGAATATCACTTCTTCTGCTGTTGGGAAGCAAGATCCAGGACACAGGCAGGTTGTCTGCTGTGGTTATGCTCTCTGGGAGGCAATCTGGGTGTGCTGCAGGGATTACTTAGAGGACAGGTGAAGCATTAGCCAGCCTAGGGAGGACATCTCTTAGTCTCAAGGGTGGTCAGCCATCTAGGAGCCAAAACCAATCCTGTTCATTATAGACCAGGATCTAGCTTTTGGTGAAATGGAAAATTCTGACAATGACATGCAAATAAAAGCTGGAATTGCCTTTGGCTTTTGGGATTGAAGACTTTTCTCTTCATAGCACTGTTTTCATTTAACAAGGTCTCAAGGCTGATACCTTCACACACCCAAGGAAATCTGCAGTTTTCCTGAACTAGTACTGCTTGGTATAGGAGTACATGAGTAGAAAGTCTCACTGAGCTGTGAGGTGAGTGTTAGAAGGAGATACTTGCAGCTCAGACTGGTTATATAGTCACAAACAGAGGAGTGCAAATATCAGAGGGGATGTTCCTTCTCTTTAGGAGCAGAGGAAAGAAGGTGGAAGGAGGGGGCATTCTGCTCTGATGGAAAATCTTCATGTGCTGATCATTGACACTCGGATTTTAGATCTGACAGAATGCAAAGACCTAATCAAGAAGATTAACAGTGATGAGGTTGAGGTTCAGCTCTGATATGAAGTGATTTAACACTTGGCTGTGCAAAACACTGAGCAAGAGAGTTTCCTTGTGCCTTCATCCAAGCAGAAAACCGTCTGTGAAATTACCTACAATAACAGCATCCTTTATAAGTTTTCATCCCTGCACCACACGGTTCCAGCTGTCTGAGGCTACTTCCACACAGCCCCCTGCACGCAGTGCACACACAGCAGTATATCAGGAGATGGGGCTCCCACCTTTCCTACACCATGGTTCAGGCACCCAAAAATGTCAACAGGCTGAAACATTCCAGGTTAAACTTCTAGTTCAGTATAATTTCTTTTTTTGAGTTTTATTTAAAGTCACAGGGGAAGCCTGCTTCAACTGAGAGACAGTTTGATTGAATGGGAGTTTATCACCTCAGTGCTCTTCAGGCTGGGCTTTCAGTGAATAAAAATGACTTCAGGTTTACTTCAAAGTCATTTACAATTTTACTCATTAAAAAATGAAGGGAATGGTGATTCCTATCTGTCAGTTACCTTTTCACTAGCTTTCCTGCTTTCTCCTTTCCTGTTGCCTTCACAAAATGAATTGTGCTTGGTTTTGCTTCTAAGTCTATTTAAAGCATACCACACTTCACTGAAATGCAAGAAGGGATATTTTGTCTTTCTACCTTTTCCCTTCAATTCCACAGACTGGGCAATGGTTATTTGGTGATTGCACGTGTTGCCTGATAGCTGCCAGAAGCAGAGGTTGACCTGGGCAGTGGGGCCCTATGCCATGGCCTGGTGGAATCAAAAAAGCAGAACTTTCAGTTGTAGAAACGGATTGGGCAGTACACTTGAAGATGTGTCACTCAGATTAGCTGATCAATACTGCACACAATTGGCCACTTAATTCAATACATTCTTACTGTGCTTCCTCTTTGGAACCTGGTGTTTTACTAGCTAAGATTTAGGCTACATGGACACCTACTGTTTTGATTCCTTGGCTATACAACCTTATCATTTCCCTCTGGTGGTGCAGGTGAGCTGCCTTACGCAGCTGTCACCTCCCTCCTGCCCAGTCTCAGGATGGAGTGACCCATTTATTGCAGGACTGTTATGAACTCTGGCCAACTGACTCTTATCAACAAAGAATTAAGGGTAATACATTACATTATGCAATAAGCCAGGAAGTGGGCTGGCTCTTCCTATGCTACAAATATTTCAGGGAGCAGAGATGGCAAAGCAATATAAAAACTATCTAGCTTTTAACAACTGAGATGCTGCTTTCATTATTCATTTCCCTCTACAAACACTTAACAAAACCAGACATCTCCTGTCTTTTCAGCAAGGCCATGTTGGCCTCTCAGTTGTAAAAAAAAAAGTCAAGATAAAAGAACTTATCCTGAGCATGTATTATTTGGTAAGGTAATGAGCAGAGCAGATAGGAGAAACCAGTGGAGACAGACATTACATGCCCTGCCACTGTTGGCAAATGCTTTAACAAAGCAATAACAAATCAAAATCAGTCTAGTTCCTTCTTTCCTACCTGTTCTCAAGGGATATCACTGGTCATGGTTCTATTTCCATTTATTCCCATTTTGGCCACACAGAGTTGCTCCTCATGTGCTGACACCACATTTGCCACTCCATAGTGACGCATTGACAAGCTGAGCTGGGGTTTGCCCTTCTCCATCCTGCCATTCCTCCTGCCAGGAGTGGGATAGAATCATAAAATCATTTCAGTTGGAAAAGACCTTTAAGATCATCAAGTCCAACCACTGCCCATCACTAAACCACAATCTTCAGCACCTCAGTTACATAGCTTTGTAATATCTCCAGAGATGGTGACTCACCCACCTCCCTGGGCAGCCTGGGACAGTGTTTGATAAACCTCTCAGAGAAAAAGTTCTTCCCCATCTCCAAACTAAACCTCCCCTGGCTCAACTGGAGCCCATTTCCTCTTGTTCTGTCATTCATTTCTGGAGAGAAGAGACTGACCCTCACCTCACTACAAGAGAGTGATCGTGTCTCCCCTCAGCCTCCTCATCTCCAGGCTGAACACCCCCAGCTCTCTCAACCACTCCTCATTAGATTTGTTCTCCAGACCCTTTAACAGTTTCATTGCCTGTCTCTGAACATGGGATGCAGGCAAGACACGAGTGTGATGGGACATCTCACCAGTCCCACAGGTCCTGCAGTAACAGTGGTTTAGTCTCTCTGCTTGAGCATGAGACTCCATGCCACATCAGGAGGTGGCATGTGAATTTGGGAACAGCCTGTGTCTCTCTGATTACTCTACCTGGAGACACAGCCTGGTATTGGTATCCTCTCCCTTCCTCCCTGGGCTGCTAAGTCATCCCACTGCCTCTTGCCCCTGCTCCCATCCACTAGTAGCCAGTGGAGAAGGCAGATACGTGCTTCCATTCAGTTTTCCCCCATGGTAAGCCCAGCCAATATCTTCCTTGCAGTGCTGAGGCTGCAGTTTGGATTGCAGTGCCAAAATGCAGTTGTTGGCTACAGTCCCCAGATGTCTTTCTCTGTTTACATTTCCCCCTATCAAGGCTGTTTTCTAACACTCATGGTATCAGGGTTTGGGGGAGGCAGGATGATGTCCTGGGACTCCCTCAGACATCCATTTTCCAGCAGAAGGCAGGGGCCTTTTGTTGCCAGACAGCCCCATAGGATGCAGAGGTGATTTTCTCTCTGAATTTGCTCTCTCCATGTCTCCGGTTCGATATCTCAAACTCAGCACCAAACTCTTTCTCTGATAACTGTAACTAATGGCTTTTGGGATCCAGGGGGATGTTTTGGAAAGGACAGAGCGCAGTATCTCACCAGGTCAGGGACTGCAGAGAGTTTTAGTGATTTGGGGTTGGCTCTCCCTGTGTGCTTTTACATTCCCCTGCTGACACATCCCGTGAGTCTGAGCATACTGCCCTTTCTGAAGAAAGACCATGAGATAGGAGGGAAGTGAGGGAAGAGAACACCCAAAAGGTGATGGGTGGAAGAAGAGATAGACAGCAGTGTTGCTCAGGTGTGAGAAGCTTCTGTGATTCCTTCTTTCTAATTCAACGGCTCTTCTAACAAACTCAGTGAAAACCCCTCTACTCTAACAATACATTTCTAGAGGCTCATTGGGAAATGATCTACTGACTCTTAAGACCTGAGTTGGCATGTCTGCACCATGACATCAGACATGGGGGTAGCAAGGATGACTGGAAATCATGTAGATACTTCTGAATTTACAGCTCCTTTCTAAAACTGAGACAGGTTCTTAGAAACAGAACACAGCAAGAAAAAAAAACAGATGAAAAATAACCAGGTAAATCACAACAGATCTCAAATTGATATTAATTTATAAATGCTTTAGAATAAAGAATATTAAAGTATGTGTGTTGTCCTGGCACTTTGGGCTACCTTTTCTTTACTTGAGCTTATACAAGACATGTGAAAATTAAATGTCAGTTTGCATCAGGTTAACCTAAAAACGTTCTCCTCTAGTCCAACATAAAGCATCTCTTCTTAGTCATATGTTAGGCAATGAACAAAATAATTTTGTTCTGATACAGAGTAACTCTCTCTTAAATCATGAGCCAAAATAGAAATCCCCAAATAATCACATGTTCTTGCTGCTCAACTTAGATACTCAACTTAAAGCTGTCATGGAAGGTCAATAAACTTGGGCTTCCCTATCGTGCCAGTATTCTTGGACATAGAATGGTAGGGGTTGGAAGGGACCTTTAGAGATCATCTAGTCCAACCCCCCTGCAGAAGCAGGTCCACCTACATCAGGTTGCATAGGAACATGTCCAGGTGGGTCTTGAAGACCTCCAAGGAGGTATCGTGACAGTACTTCCTCACATTTCTTGGGTTCCCAAATCTGTGGTCACACTAGTTCATTTGCAGAGGGCACATGTATCCTCCACACTGCTGAAACTCCCACTGAACCTCCTGGGTTGTAATACTGTGAGATTTTTGAAAAAATTAGTCAAATCAAGTGTATTTTGGGTTTAGGGAGGGCTTCTGAGATGGCTGTAAAGACTGCCTTTTGGGGCACAACATTTCAAACTTTAATCCAGCTTTAATATGTTTACTTATTTGGTCTGTGTGCTGAAATAAGTTAGTGGAAAGGAGTTGAAAGAAGGTTGGTTCAAAGCAAGTCATCTAATGATGCTACCTCCTCTCATCCACCAAGTCAGAATGAAGGTTTCGATTTAGAGTAAGTCGCATCTGTTTTGGTCAGGCAAAGATTTTCCACAGCCAGAAGCTGCCTTCATCATTTGCTGTGTGACTTGTGGATTGAATTTGGAATTGAAACTCCTTGGCTAAAAGCTGTTACAGACAGCACCCAGTGCACTGGGTGGAAGGTGTTACCATATACAACGTAAACAATACGAAAGAGATCGATGTCCCATGTTAAAAATGGAATCATTTTCATGTCGTGTTAAATTTATCAGGAAGATTCTTCCAGTGTTTCAAACCATAAAGGTTTTATTGGAAGAGCAGAACATCAACACAACTTATTACAGTGTGAACAGTTCCAAACAGTTCTAATAAGACCCTGTGCACCCTCAAATTTTTCAACCCAGCAGCAAGCATTATATATATTTGCACCTGTAGAAACATAAAGGCCTTTTACAATTAAAAATACTCCCTTTGCCTTCTAGTATGACTGAAAAGATGGTAACAGCAGATTTGATTGTTTCTTTAATCCTCTTGAGAAATTGAATCAGCTCTGACATCTCTGCTTTTTTTTTTTTTCTCCAAAAAGTGAAATCTTTGAATCAATTTTTAATAAGATTGTAATTGACAAATCCATTGGAACATTAGTGAACATTTAAATACTAATTAGCTAAGCCACTGCTAATCTCTCCTCGGCAGAGCTCACAGACACAGATGTCAATTAAACCCGAGTTTGTCCCCAAGGAAAGAAAGGTCAGAGGGTAGTGTTCAGTCAGCTGTGAGATTCTGTTAACACAGTGTTAGGAGTAATAATCTCTGCAGAAAAAAAGCTAAACTTTCTTTTACTTTTTTAAATTAAAAAAAGAAATTAAGTCTATTAACTACAGGGTGGAGAGAGGAGAAATAAGGGGAGAATTACAAGTGAATCAGTTGTTGCCTCTTTAGCAACAAACCAACCAACCATCAATCTATTGCCTAAGGAGTTGAGACACACTTACAGCTAAATCACCATGTATCTCAGGCAAAGTCCTGTTGGTTTCCACTAGGTTAAGATTTAGGGCTTTATTTACTCATGAAATTGCTGTAAAGTGTTAAAATTTGAGGATTGTTTTTTTCCCCTCTTCTCAGAGCTCCCCCCTTCCCAAACAACAAGCACATCTGAAGGCCTCACACACCTCCATCCTTCCCAGGACCTACGATCTATTGGTTGTGACTAGCAGGACAGCAAAATAAGTGGTGTGTGCTCACCACACTCTCCCATTTGGCTTCCTTTTGCTTTTCAGAGCACTCCATTTCAGTTTTGCGATTAGGAGGTAGATGGCTTTGAGTACACAAACAACCTCATTAAAGTCAAGGGGCTTCTCCTGCACTTTGAGTTACATAGCTCCTTAAGTGCTTTGGTAGACCGAAGCCATAACTCATTGGGACTGGCAGCACAGGGGTACATTTAAGTATATACTCCAATGTTTCTGCAGATCATTTATTTATGTTGCAGTGATGGACTTCAGCACCTGTTTGAAGTTAAGCACTTGTTTCCTCAATGAGGGACTCTAATACCTTCTCTTTTTTTAGTTATATCTAGCATCCTTTCTTCCTCAACACAATTTTCCAAGGAGAGGCTGCAGTGGAGAGAAGTTCCTGGGACAAAGAGTCTCAGAAGTGCAGTCCTACTGATAATGCAAAATCAATGCAAAATCAGTCATTGCAAAGGAGGATTCCTGAACCCAGCTGCCACGGTGAGAAGCGGGTAGATTAACAGCTCCCTCTCATCAGAATGTGGCTCTTGTATCAGCCTGCTTGGTCAAAACCTTGTGGTTTACATAAAATTTGTGACGTGGAGTGTGGGTGGCCTAGAGCGTGGTAAAGTTGGAGCCAACACAGAGGCACATGGAAAGTGCAAACTGCTACGGGAAGTGTTTTGAAAAGCCAAACACGCTGCAGTGATATAGCTTGGTGAGGCCTAATGTGCAACATATGGATTCTCCCTGCTTTTGGAAAGCTTGAGCATTATATCCTCTTAACTGTGCTTAAAAACTAGAAGAAAAAAAGAAAATCTTATAAACCATTCTTCCAAAACACAAGATTAAAAAATCCCTAACATATCTTTAACAAAAATAATTAATAAGCCTGTTCGTGTACCACACTGGTTGGCAAGCTAAGTACAAGTTGATTTATTTAGGAGCTTTGGAGAAATCTCAGCAGAGAAAAATATTACAGCTTGCTGTCATAATTTCCTAAAGCTGAAGTGTTCATAGATTTGTAATGCTTCAAGGTAGGAGGGGGCCACTCTGTCATCCAGTCTGACCTGGTGTATATCACAGGTCATTACATTTCACCAAGTTACCTTTGCATCGAGTCCAATAAATCGTGTTTTGCTTAAGACTATCTCCAGAAAGGCATCCGTCTGGATGTAAAGACTTTAGGAGCCAGAGAATCCACCCTTTCCATCCCCCTGGCCCCTAGTGTGTTCCAGTGATTAGGCTCACTCTAATAAAAACACGTGTTGTTTTCAGCTTAATTTGTCCAGCTCCAGCTTCCAGCCACGTATTGAGGTTATGCTTCACTTCACTGGACTGCAAAGCCCTTTGGTGTTCAGCCTTCTCTTCCCGTGAAGATGCCTCTCTCGAGGACCTTTGTGGAGGATAAACAGGCAGGGGAAGCTCTAAGTAATTTCTCTCCAACCTTTAGTTTTGTTTTACAGCTGTTTCTGTGCTCTCTGGGTATACACCTTACGAGCAGAACTTGCTGAACCTGCAGTATTTCAGTGTTGTTCTCACCAGTCCCAACCACAGACGAGCTCAGGGCTCAGTAACATCTTTATTCGTGCAAGTGTTACTGGCAAAGAGAACTGAAGTATTATGCTGCAATCCCCTGCTCTCCTTCCGGTCCCATACAACCAGTAGAGCCTTTTGTTTTGCAGAGAACAGCCTCCATTCTTGTACATGAGGTCTTTAGTTTTTACTCTAAGGTGTACAGACTGGAACTTTAACTGTACCACTTCGTCTCACTGGGCTACCCTCACCAAGCCCTTCAGGCCAGTTTCTAACACTGCTTAATATTCCTGACTTTTACTATTCAGATAGTCTTCGCCTTATCTCCAGATTATGATTTTACTTCAACTCTCAGATAAAAGATGTCGAACCATCAGGTCAAATATGAATTGCCACTGAACCAAACCAGAAAAATCCACATTCAACTAAAATTCCTCATTCCCTGACAATTCCTTCAAGATTTAGTCCACCTCATATATACTTTATCAACAACACATAACGCTAATTTACTTCTGATAAGTATCAGGCAGAAAGTGGTGTGACAGATACCTTACAAAATTGTACTACTTCTTTTAGCAATAAACTTTCAAAGGAAGAGATCTTTTACCAATAGTCTTCAATATTCCATCAGAGGAGGATATCAGCTTTGATTTAAGAACTGATATTAATTCTCTTCCTGTCCTTGAATACTTCATTAACAGAACCCTGTAGAAATTCATTTGTTATTTTGACTGAGCCTGATGTTTGGTTAACTGGTTTAAGTTATCCCACTTACTCTTTGTGGCCAATGACTGTCAATTTGATATGTAAATATTGGTAGTTTTACAGAGTGTCCCAGGTCTTCCGTGGTCTAAAATTCAGTCAAGATAAGCCTCAACTCACATATTTATGGTCTGAAGATGCCTATTTTGCAACCACTTTAGCATGCAAAGAACCACATTCATGTGACCTTGCTTAAGTAATTTATGGGTCTTGAGCAAGAAAGGTCTTGAAACACGCTCTTTTAAAGCCACAAGAACCAAAACCAGATGACTTTGAAAGGAGTAAGGTGATGCTGCATGATTAGTACCAGTGTAGATTATCCTCTCTTGAGAACACTTATGTCCTTAGATCATTTTTGCACGAGAAATGGCAACCGGGCAAGCGTGACTGTGCTTACGTGTGAAGACGCTCTTTGTGCTCTGGAGTCGGTAGGTCTAAAGAAACCCTAATAACTTGACCTCAGATGAATAAAATCCACCACAAGGTATCTCCAGGCCAGGAAGGCACGTGCACATGCCAAAAAGTTTACTAGCAGCCCTGAGTGGCAGAGCTGCAGGGCATTTATCAGCTCTTCTCCCACTTGAATCCCACACGCTGGCAAAGAGTGAGCCCACAGCCACATCCCTCCCCATCCCACATGGCTGCCTGTCACCCCACGGTATCTTGTTGGGTTCCAGGCCCTTTCCTTGCAATTATCATGTTCCACTTCCAGTCTGAGTCACAGTTGCCAAAAGTGATACAGAGTTGCAATTTTGACATGTCAAAGAAGTTACACAAGCAGAAATCCCCAATGGCTAGCCCCTCCAGCATGGACAAGGCTGTCCAATAAAGCCTATGTTTGCTCCAAAACTAAAGTGATGCAGATGTGTTTTATACTGTGCAAGAAAGAACACAGCTGTAAGAGCTGCACAAAAATCCTGACTTAAACTCTAATCTTCAGATAATTCCTGCTATGTAATATGCTCAGCACCAGGGGAAATATCAAAGAGCGCTTCCAAATACTATTTTCACATAAAAAGTCACTAAATAGCAGACCAAATCCTCAGCTGGCCTGCGTCAGGGAAGCCACGGAAGTTTATCTCACCAGGAATCCAGTTTGGTATCATATAAATAGAATTAACATGGTTTTGCTCTCCACTAACAAGTAATGTAATAAAAATAAAGTCCATGGGGCCATAGCAAAGAGGCTTCGGGTTTACCTGAAACATGCATTGATCTTCTAACTGCTGCAGAAACTGGGGCCTCACGTGATGGCCTCAGTGTGGAAACGTAGATTGATTAGATACCTAATCTACAGCGTGTCTTTCATCCCAGAACAGTTTCCAAACATTATTGTCACAGTTGGCTTTTCCTGATAGCTCCCCTGGTATGTGATCATCCTGTTTGCTGCAGGCCTGGTTACAAATGTGCTTTTGGCATCAGGACTACAACTGTAGCTCTTTTACATGTACTAGGTACGTACATTTCTGGATACACAAACTTTTGGGGATTTGTAGGACAAGATGACACAGAGCTCTCAGACTTGAAGCACCAGGAACTGACACTTCCTTTCTATGAAGGGTTTGGAGGAGGGGGAAGCCCAAGAAAGTGGAAGCCCAAGGACCAGCAGTCTGCCGGACCCCTCCATGGGTAGTAGGGACGGGTGAGCTAGATTGCAATCTTTGGCATCAAGCCCTGGACTACTTTAGAATCATAGCATTGTTTTGGTTGGATAATCAAGTCCAACCACTAATCTCACACTGCCAAGCCCCACCACTAAACCCCAGCACCTCAGCTACACAGCTTTTAAATAACTCCAGGGATGGGGCCTCCACCACCTTCCTGGGGCAGTGTCAAATAATCCTCTCACTGAAAGGGTTCTTCCTCACCTCCAATCTAAACCTTCCCTGGTGCATCTTCAGGCCACTTCCTCTTGTCCTATCACTTGTTACTTGGGAGAAGAGACCAACCTCCACTTCACTGCAACCTCCTTTCAGGTAGTTGTAGAGAGTGCTCATGTCTCCCTTCAGCCTCCTCTCCTCCAGACTAAACACCACCAGCTCCTTCAGCTGCTCCTCATCAGACTTGTGCTCCAGACCCTTCCCCAGCTCCGTTGCCCATCTCTGGACACACTCCAACCCCTCAAAGTCCTTCTTGTAGTGAGTAGCCCAGAACTGAACACAGTATTCAAGGTGCAGCGTCACCAGTTCCAAGTACAAGGGGACAATCACTGCCCTGGTCCTGCTGGCCACACTATTTTTGTTACAAGCGAGGATGCCATTGACCTTCTTAGCCACCTGGGCATACTGCTGGCTCATGTTCAGCCATTGTTGATCGATTCCCCCAGGTCCTTTTCTGCCAGACAACTCTCCAGCCACTCTGTCCCAGGCCTGTAGCATTGACTGAGGTTTTTGTGGCCCAAGTGCAGGACCAGGCACTTGGCCTTGTTGAATCTCATGCAATTGGCCTTGGTCCATTGCTCCAGACTGTCCAGATTCCTCTGAAGAGCCTTTCTGTCTTTAAGCAGAACTATGCACCTGCCCATCTTCATGTCATCTGCAACCTTATTGGACTTATAAATGGGGTTCTTGCCTCTTTAAAATTTCTTTAGTGTTCAGAGGAGGAGTTCCCGACACAGGTTGCCCAGGGAGGGTATGGAGTCTCCTTCTCTGGAGGTTTCCAAACTCTCCTGGACATATTCCTGTGTGATCTGATGGAGTTGGACTGGATGAGCTCTAGAAGTCCCTTCCAACCCTGGCCATCCCAGGATTCTGTGATCTTTACAAATTCCTCTATTGAGAGAGCTGGGGCTCTTTAGCTTGGAAAGGAGGAGGCTGAAGGGTGACCTCATTAATGTTTACAAATACATAAAGGGTGGGTGTCAGGAGGATGGAGCCAGGCTCTTCTCAGTGATGGCCAATGACAGGACAAGGGGCAATGGGTACAACTTGGAACATAAGAGATCCCAAAGAAATACAAGGAAAAACTTCTTCACTGTTCAGGTGAGGGAGCACTGGAAGGGGCTGCCCAGATGGGTTGTGGAGTCTCCTCTGGACATTCAAACCTACCTGGACAAGTTCCTGTGTACCCTACTCTAGGTGGTTCTGCTCTGGCAGGGGGTTTGGACTGGATGATCTTTCAAGGTCCCTTCCAAACCTCAAGTTTCTGTGATTCTGTGACCCTTTCAGTCATGAGCCCTGTGCACCTGGCACACCAGCTCCACAGTCTCCAGACAAAGCCAGAGGAGGCCAGACAAGCCTTACTCCTCAACAGGGCAGCTCCCTGGCATGGACAGCTCCCCATGGCACCAGGTCAGGCACTGCTTTTTCTCTGCAGAGGGGGCAAAGGATCACTTCTGTGAGACCCACAGAAAAGTCTTTTGGTGCATTATTCTCACAATAGCAAGCTGCAGTCTGCAGCAGTTCCCACATCCTGGATAAAACTCCCTCCCCTCCTCTGATTACTGCTAACTCATACTTTCCAGGGCTGATTTATCCCAGGCCTCGTAAAAAAGCTTCAGAGCAGCCAAAGCATGTTGCCTTCAGAGCACATCAGATTCCTTCCAACACCAGGTATTTAAAGAAGATGTATGCTCAGGGAGGATGCCTCTCCCAGTCCAACTCCTACATACAAAGGCTTCACACTTACCTTAAATCACACAGGGTGAGAGCTAGGCTGAACTATTGGTGCTGCTATGATTATAGCACTGGCAGGGTAAAGACTTGCTTATTCTGGTCTCTGCCTCTCACTCTGAATGGACAAAAAACAAGAGGAAAGATGGGAGAAGAGAGGAAACAGCTGAGCTTTTCACAGGATCGTGGAAGGAGAATGGGAGCAGATAGAGGAAAACATTGGATTTCCCTAAACGTCTGACCAGCACCTTGTGTATTTGGTCACCAACTTGCTCTGCATCTCCACAGATATCCTGCTTTTACTTTGCATCTACTTTCCAGGAGCCATAAGTACTTAAGCAAGGTGCGAGTCACTACAAGTGACTACAGCACAGGTAGGCTACCATTAGCCAAACCTGTATGAGGAATAGATACCTTCACTTCAATGGGCCAGGAGCAGGCACAGGAGGTCACCTGCCAATGCTCACTGAGGATGAGGATGTACTACTATCAACATTGTTTCTCCAGCCCTGTGTTTCTTGAAAACAATGATGTAAAAAAAATTGGGTTTTCCACTCACCTCAACCAATTCATGCTCTCCATTACCAGACTCTTTTTAGCTGCGCTCTTTATTGGAACACACTAAAAATAATGTACATTCTCTTTCACTGGTATTACTCTCCAAAATAAAAACATGTAGAGGTGTATAATGCAGAGATAATCAGCAGTAAAACGTCACCCTGTTTCACTCTGTGGAAAAAGAGGCAGCAAGCTGAGCCTCACCTGGCATCCCTGAATCCCTCCAAAACCTTATCCTGTTCTTCCCAAGACTCCACATTTCACCTGGAGAAATTAACCATAGAGAATACAAGATTAAACACTCCCACATGTAAATACACTCCCATAACAATGAAAATGGAATATACACAGCAATTAAAGCCCTTGACTTTCTCCTAACTCTGTTGGAGGAAAAAGACAGGTGATGAAAGAATAGAGTCCTAATTTTCTTGTTCCCTACAGCCCAACCAACACATCTCTTCCACCCCTGATGGAGCAGTATCACATACACCTGCCTGTTGGAGCTGGCACCCATCACACAAGGGACTGAGCAGACAGAGAAAATGACTAGTCCCTGCTCTGGCCATTTTGTACAGTTTAGACATTAAAGACAACTTATTCCTATTACTACACCTGCTTTTGAGAGGCAATGGAGATGTGTGTGCCCTTTTGCTTCATATCACGTAGGCACAAGTTAGTCTCACACAAATACAGCAATGCATACACTAAATTAAGTAGGAAGAGCCATGTACTTCACATGACATTAGACACAGTCCTCTGAGCATGATTAAAACCAATGGGATTATTCAGTGGACTCTGGATAAAGCCCTGCTTTACATAGTTTCTATGTTGACAGATTGGTCTGGCTTCGTCAGTGCTCTTCTCCCCAAAACAACAGATCCCTAACATTTCTGACACCAGGCAGGACACTGTAGCAAGCATCAGATATCTGCACTGAGCAATGCCTTTCCCTAGCCAAAAAAACATCCCAAAGATTTAGCATAATAAGTTATTGTCCTCTTAAAGAGCAGCAGACACACAGATCAGCCTCGTTAAGGAAGCAGGACAATTTTCTTCTGTAAAACTTCAGCCTCTGTAAACGTTGTAACTGGTCCAAAGGGAGAAGGGGAGTAGTTTAGTAGCCTGAGGAAAAATTCACAGCTTCCACATATGCTGTTGCCCAACTGGGGGAAATAAATGAAAGGGAAGGGGAACTTTGCAGTGCTGAACTTCTCTTTTTCTGCTCTTTTTCTCGTTTTCCTTTTGAGAGCATCACTCTCTCCACGGGGAAGTGGATCACTGGAGGGATGGTTTTCATCCCAGGAGCAGCCTGGCCAAACACATCGGTTGAGCTTGCTTTCCAGGCTCATGGCAAAACATTCTCAGCCAAGGCCTTTAGCCTTTAAAATTCACTGCCCCTGAAAGTCTGCCAGGTCTCCCGCTTGGCAAGTTCCAACCCATGTTATAAGACTTTTTGGCTTAATCTGCTTTTTAATTATGTTTTATTTTTATTTCATTGCCATGAGGGCAGGCAAGTGCTTAATGGGTATTGATTTGGGTATGTTTGTTTATATTGAATGCCAATGTGCTTCCCTACGTATGCGAGAAGCACATCTCTAAATACTTGCATTAACAAGTAACCTCAAAGCTGGCAGCCTAAATCACTTTCCCTACTTTGCTGTTTTACATGCATAAAGTAGACCAGAGAGATGCCAGCTGGGGCCAGGTAGGGGATGGATAGGAGAGAAATGACCAGAGATGCAAAGCTGGAGCTTTTCAAGATGGGGGAAATCAGGGAAAGAAGACCTGAAAACATCACCAGACAATTCCTTTAGCTCTAAGCCAGGAAAACACTTGCTGGAGAATTGCACATGACCCTAATGATCACAGCAAGTCCTGGAGGGAGGAATGCCCATCTATGTCAGACAGGATCCAAACCATTTTGGCTGCCACATCGTATCATGGCATGACCAGTGCCCAGTGGTATGTACGGCATGCGTTGTGGGATGAGCAGCTCTCCTGCTCAGGAAGGGCCAAGAGCATGGGAGGTTTGTCAAGAGAGAATTTCCCCAGTCCCAAGAGGGTGGAGAGGCTACATATTTGTAGGAAATATTGCCTGCCAGTGGGCATCCACTAAGACTTTGGGTTAGTGAGCACTCCATCAGCAAGATGGCTTTACAGCCCTCAAATACAGGCTGGGTCTTTCTCCCAGTGTTTTCCCAGAGGGTTCTGGTGAGATTCCAACCTAATAAATAGAAAGGGGAAGGAGCTGCACCCAAACCCCCACCACCATATTCCAGGGGGTAGCAGATGTGCTTGGGTAGATTTTGTGGTGACTAAGGAAAACGAACACACCATTGAGATAACGGAGACGACGACCAACTTTTGAGCCTTTGGCAGCTAGAAAATTAATGTATGGTGATTATTTAATATAGGATTAAGAGATTCCTTTTTCTTTCCTCATTCAATTTCTGTTTTGCCCATTCACTGAGGTATCACTGCATGACTAAGTTTGTCATCAGGAGGAATATTCATTCCCATGCATTCCAAGTCATATTCTGAATCAAATCTACAAAACCCCATATAGAATAAAGATGTTCAGTGTGACATTATTTTACAGGAATGTGACAAAGGAGCACCTGTATATCATCAGAGTTAGAGGGATCTTGGACTATTGGAAAAAAAAACCAAATCATATCTAAAAAAAGCCACCATGCCAATGCAACTGCAGCTATTATTCTGCTTCTTTATACAGCCAAAACTGCCAGACTGTTTCTAAAAGAGTAGAAAGATCACCTGTTAAAACCTACCACCCTAATTTGTAATAGAAACACATTATGTCCATTTTGTGTGTAATACAGAAACACACATCTGTTCACTTCAGCTTAACCTTCCAGTTCCATATTCAGTCCCTTCCTTATTTCTCATGATTGCCTTCCATTTAGATGTATACACACACACCTCAGTGTTATAGTGGAAGCATAGACACTCTTTACTAAAATGTCACTGTCTTCCTAACAGCAGGGCTTTCTGGGGGGAGGAACAGCAGCTCTGCAAAACCACCCTGAAGTGCTCTAATGGTACAACTGCAGATCCATTTTATCCAGCCATTACATTGTGTTTCCTCCAGCTTCTTTACTTACACGTCCTGTCGGATAAATACATCACCACTTCCACTTGCATCCCTTTTACTAGTGGTTTGAGAAGAAAAACCTCAAACCAGAAAAAGATTGACACCTACTTTACTTACCTGAGCCATACAGAAATTGATGACGTTGCAATACCAGCACTAACCCACAATTCCACGTCCTTTTTCTTCACAGTGTTACTCTTGGTACACAAACACTGTTGGCTTTGAGACCAAACTTTGCCCAATTCTGTTTCTATCTCACACCACATTTTTCTCTTCTCTTTTTCCTCTCTCTTTTTTTTTTTTTGTTCTCTTCATCAGTAGCTAATCACACCCAATATCTGCAGTCTCTCAGGCACAGAAATACTCATATTTTAGGCACAGTCATGTACCTGGTTATCCCAGCTAGCATTTTCTGGATCTGAACACATAAAGCTTCTGAGGTTGCAATGGCAATCTAACATTCAAAAAGCCCTATGGGAAAGTTATGTCGTTTACTGTGGGTTTGTTTACTTGTTTACTGAATAGAATTGGTTTAATTGTAAGCTATTCAGATTTACAAGTTACACTGATCTAAATAATTCCCTAGCCAAATGGCAGAGAGAAACCCTCAGGCCCTGGGCTTTGGTGAGATTAAATCAGTTGTGTATTAACTTACTTTTTAAGCATTTGATCAAAGTACATTCAGCAGGCTCCCCAAAAAGACATCCAGCCCTCCTGCTCATCAAGCTCCAGCCTGCTGCAGTACTCCATGGTAGTGGTGGCTGTGTGTATCTACGATAACTTAAAGTTGTGCACTGAGTGTGCCTGTGTAAGCCTTTTGCATGAGGAGAACTTTGGCTTGAAAGTGATACTTCCAAAGACTGGGCATATGAAGTGCTGACAAAGAAACAGAGCTTCTTTTTAGCTCATTTTAAGTTTCAGCATGACCAAATCAAGCCTTCTCTTACAGAATTACTCTTCAAAACAGAAATCAGAGCTCCAGTGAGCGTGTTGCCTTTTTACTCTCTCCTTGCACCTCTCTGTTCCTTTCACATAACAGCACAGTTTAATCTGCTTTTTTTGCCAACTTGCTACACAATTGCTTTCCCCAAACTGGGCAGGCATGTTTCACTGAAGAGCAGCTCTTCACAGTGCCACTTTCCTTCTTTTACAAAAATCACAGCAGAAAAAGAAACCTGGGCAAGAGCTTATCACACTTGTCCCAGCTTAAAATGAGCTAGGTCTTTTGAAGAGCTCCTAGGCCACAGTTTGTTTGTGGGTGCTATTATCTGTCCCACAATGTGCACTACCCCAATCCTTCTGTTCCTACTACTATTTTAGTGGTAAGGTAAATTTTTGCAGTTTTGTGCTGGGTCTAGGGAACTAGAAGGAGAATTATCTTTAAATGCATCTATCAAACTCTATAAAACACGCTACGCAGACCTATTGCATTTACACCCTCATGGAACAGGAGCAGCATCCCCAAAGCAGCAGAAAGAGTGAGGGAGAATCAGACACTTAGCATTAATTATTGACAGCACTGATGCTTTTGTGTGTGTGTGTGTGTGTGTGTGTGTGTGTAAGAATCCATGCAGCTAGAGTTTCTGTGGCATTTGAAAGGACAGTAAACCCTGAAGAGCCTGAATGTTCACAGGGGAGCTTATCAGTTGTTGATGAGGCCCTGTCCAGCCTTACAGACAGCCAGTTTCCTTCTGCACCGGGGCACTATTTGCTGTGGAGCCAGCAGAAAGGTGATAAGCTGTGGAGAAGATTTTTTAGGAGTCTTGCCTATCTTTCACACCAAGTGGCCAGAGCACATTTTCCACAGTTGCCACTTACAGATAGGCTGGCTGCTCTCGGATAAGGCCGAGAAAGAAATAGGAAAATGGGTTCCAGTTTGCTTCCTCTCACAGTCCCATAGGATTCTGAGGTTTGGCCAGACTTTCTTCTTCCCGCTCTCCTCCCCTTTCCCACCCCCTTTTTAAATATATAAATCTCCCAGAGCTTATAACTACACCAGACGAGGTAGTCATGGAGTCGACCCAGAACAAGAGACAGATTTCAGTCTGGCTATCAGCAATTCCCTGTCTGCAACTGCCAGGCAGGAAAAGGCTGCAAGTTCTGCCAGTTGATAGCAGATAGCTGGGTTAAACTGAGCTGCAACACTTTTACAGCTCTCTCAGAGGAAAGGAGGCCTCGTGAAGTTCACCTTTTGCCAAACAGCGAGTGACACTTTTTGGGTAGGGCCCCAGGGTAAGGGTGATGCAGAGCATGATGGGGCCTCACCACTTCACCAAGAAGCAGAACGTGAAGTTCAGCTCCAGGATGGAGCATCCTCATCTCTTGCTCCCCAGGCTGCTTCTCTAGATACCGTGGGAAAGGCAAATAGACAGTGGCTGAGGTTAACATTTGGGGAAGATAACATTAGGAACCTCCATGGGGGGGCTTTAAGCTGATGTCTGAGTTTGTTGTATCCTCACCTTTAAATCTTGCTCTGAATGTTTGACCCCCTTGCAATCGCCAGAAGTGTACCAGAGCGTTATCCCTGTTGCTGCTTTTCGGGGTTGCAAACTTACACTTCGAGGTTAAAACGCTTTGCTCCTGACTTCTGACGATGACAAGAGTTGCCTCAAGTTACCTACATTGATTTTTGTTTAATACTCCCCTTGGGGTAACGCTATTGGCACATAACAATACACAATCACTATAAATCTGGCATCCTGTAGGAGTGTGGTGGTATTGCATCAACTAGGCAGCTTGCTTTGACAGTGGAAACTGCCAACTGCAATGTTACATCAGCCTCTCTCAGCATCTAAGCGAGCTATACTCATTACTGCCTTCCACTAAAGAGCCTCCCAGCAGAAGGAAGAGATTCAAGCAAAAGGCTACGTGCAGCTGCTTCAAAGGCTTAGCAGAATCTTTACTGCTTTAAGGCATAAATTTGAAATAATAAGAGTCTTGTATTCAAGTACTGCAGTGCTGGCCTTTTTGAGTGTTGCCAGTGTTTTGAGGTCAATGTGTGAAGAAGGAAATGGCTGAGGGGGAAAAATATATTTCAAAAGTTTCATTCCCAGTTTGAAACTCTCTCTGGAGTCCGAGCCCTGCGTTTTCAAGCTACCTCTCATGTTTCCTGACTGATTTGATATCTACCACTTCTTAACAGCACGAATCAAACAACTTTCAGCCATCAGCCTCTTCCAGCAAACTACTGTGACAATTCTGCCCTGCTGATATGCAGAGTTTGTCCCCAAAATGTGTTTGCACCTGGCTCACGCAGTGCCAGGCACAAGGCAGCCCTGACACATCCCAGAAAACATCCTGCCTGCCTGTAGCCTATGAAGGGAGTGGAAAAGGGGCTTATTTTGAACTCCATGTGGTTTCCACACAGCCTCACAGCCCCAGACGCGGCTTCTCCCGTGTGTGCAGGAGCAGCGGGGCTCTGCCAGCATCCCCCATGGCTGGCACCCGCCACAGCCCTGGCAGCTTCATCCTGCTGCGTGCCAGCTCTGTCACAGCCCCACGCTGCTCCTCCACAAGGTGATAACGCTTCTAATTAGCACTGAGACCTCCTGAAAGACACGTGGACACAGAGGGGGTTCAGCCGCAGCCGCCGTGCTCCCAGAGGTAATGAGGTGCTGGGGCTGGAACAGGGAGAAGTCAGGAGATAAGAGAGGGCAAGAGGGAAATATTTTGCTGACAGAAAAGAAATATGCTTGGGCCTAACATCTAGTGCCAGTGATATTTTAATCTCATTGGCGGGGAGCTGCTCTTCCAGGCGGGCAGAATTAATTTGGTGTTTTCAGTGTCTTCCCCTGGGGTGGATGGGCAGATGGAGGGACACACTCCCTCTGCCCCCCGCCGCCCCGGCACTGGGGCCACAAAATATCCCCTGACTGGCAATCCAGAATTCATTAAGGAAAAATAAACTCAAGGCCTGATTTTCCCTCGGGGCCACTGTTGTCTTGGTGTCACCAGTAACTGCAGTGAAGTGGCTCCTGACCTGTTACGGTACAAAGAAGGGACAAGCCAAGACTGCAGACTCCCAGGCCCCTGATCCTATTTAGCAGTGGCAATTAATGAGGCACCGCTACGGCTGAATTGCTCACTGCAAGACCACCTCCATGACCCCTACGTCTGTCAACAGCAACAGGAGCAATGACCTGACCAAAATGTTCTTGGTGCTACCAAGAAAGCACAGCACAAGGGTGTAAAACCATCTTTCAGAAGGGCCCAGCACCGAAGACGGTCTTTCCGTTTTATGCTCTGCAACCAAAAAGGCACCATGTGCAGGATAGAAGATTTCTTTTTCCACCTTTGCTCCTCCAGATACCTAATGGAGCCACACGCACACACACACACACTCAAGGACATCCCTTGTAGAGCCATCCATGTCACAAGGACAGATATCACACTGTCACAACCACAGCAGTGTTATTCTACATCCCATTCTGCAAAACACTTGTTCCCTGCAATACCTTGAAGTGTGCTTGTGCAATGCTTCCCACTGACACAGAGATAAGAGAGCAGCACCAGCTTCTCCTACAACAGGCCCACAAACCCCTCTGCAGCACAAAAAACGTGTTATCTCATGAGCTAGTTTTCAAGATTTTACTAATTCTTATCTCCTAGCTGAAATAGAAATAGCTCAAGATGCGGCATGTGGGAAAGACAAAGCTTTTTACAGAATTCATACCACTTGCTACAATTCCTAATTTGATGACTCTTTCAACTACAAAAACTTGCTGAGTGAAGTTATTTGGGTAGTCTGCTTGCAATAGCTGCCTGACTTAGAGCTAGGACTACTAAAGCATCTCAGTTCACGTAGGGCAATAGGAGCGATTCAGACCACCCCTTCTACATGGGTGAATCAGACTCAGTGCCTCTTCAGACTGTGCCCATTTCAGTCTTTAGGCCTAACTGCATTCACCCAGAATATTCACCTGGTACAGACTCATGAATTCTCATTACGGATCGATAAGGAAGGAAAAGTATGGTTTTGATCTAGTTCCATTTCTGGAACATCAAAGGGTGATGCAAGGGAAGAAAATAAAATAATAAAATGTTCAATTTACCCCTTGCAAGATAGAGAAACTAGTCCTGGAGACACACTACTTAAATTTGTTGGTCTATCACACGCTACTAAGGAGAGTTTTCACTGTAAAGAGCCTGCAGTCTGGTCCAAACCAATAACAGGGTATTTGTCAGCCACAAAGAAAATCCATTTTCACTAACCTGAGAGACATCAAAACTGGAGAACAGACAGTGGAAAAAACACATTACTGCAGCCTGGGAGCAGTGGTCTGCCAAGTTCAGAGAGTGAAAAACAAAAGGGCTGTAACCTATGCTGGATAATATCAGAGAAATAATCCCTTTCACCCACATGTTTACTGCCTGCCTTTGTTTAGGCTTACACAAGCCTGAAGGCTCATGTTTCCCTTTTTCTTGATCACCAGCTTTAGGGATTTTTTTTGTCATCATTTTGTACAAGATGCTGCTTTTCTTTAAAGAGCTCACATAGACTTCAGTGCAGAATAAGGATGTTGGTCACTCCAGGAGGGAAATCATCAAATGAGTATAACCAACAAGACCAATCCAACAACAGACACGCACAGGCTCCCTCGTAAAATGTAACAATCAATATAACAAAGAGAAATCTAATTCCTGCCAACCCTCTGATAGGCACTGTGCATGCTAGGCCTGGATATTTCCTCCTCTTCCTCTCTGCCTTAGGAGAGGTCATTATTTGAGCCAAACATGAAGCTAAACCTATCAATAAAGATTTATTGGCCTGCTGACAAAGTCTCCTGGTTGCCAGCAGCACTGTCACAGAGAGACTCAGCAATGGCACAAGCTTAAGAGTTGCTCAAGAAAGCATCACTCAGGCTGATGAGGGCTAACCATTGTGTATGTTTGCCTAAACTCACAGCTAATTGAGGTGGGAAATGACTTCTCAAGAAGACGGACACTCCTCCTGATCTTGATTAACTCCCTCTGTATTGTGGTTTACAGAAATATGTCAGCGTTCTCCATCAATCTGCCAGCAAGTCTTTTCTCTAACATATTTCAGCTTGCCACTTGGCCTTTCACTGCGGATAGGTGCTGCCACAGCTGATATCCCTCCTACATGACATCAGGGAGCAGGGCTACCTCTTCCTGCTGGTGCTGACCTCCCCTCAGCACAACAGAAATGAAGGCAGCAACTTCTAAAAAAGAAACCAAAATGGTGTTGTGGAGTAGCTGTAGTTGTGGATTTGGAAGTGAACGGTTCTCAAGTGACTTTTCACATCCTCCTCAGCTACAAAGAGTGCCAGAGATGATGCCACGGAAGAGAATTGGTGCTGCTTTGAACATATATCTATTGATATCATTTGCCAAGTATAGTTATAATATTTTGACTCTTAAAAAGATCGTTTTGCTTGAAATTGATAGGGATGTTTTGGCACCTCAGTAGGGCAACTTACATTGCACTCGGGAAGAACTGAAGTTGCAAATGCAGGGTGAGAAACACACACTGTGGGATCCTGATGGAAAAGAAGTTGAGACTTACAGCCAACCATAACTACTCAAAGCACCAATAAGTACCTCTATAGACTGTTTGGCACCTCTGTGTGCTCTCTGTACCCCTGATGGCGCTCCACTCCTTAGGTCTCATGTACGGTACTTCAGGTAAAGTAAAGACTTCTCACTTGTGCAGGCAAAATACATTTATAGCTTGAGAGAAGGAGAAAAAGGGCCCAGGATAGTGAAAGCTGGGCTGAAAGTCATTCTCTTAAAACCTTCTTCTGCCTCTAGACCCTTGCACATATCCTTTTTTTCCTAGGGCACCTTCCCCTTGCCAGACCACCACGCTCCTCCGCTACACAAGTGGCAATCTGTATGGGAGTTAGTGATCCGCTGCAAGAGATGTGGACTGAGGTGTCTAGAAATGGCATAGAGGGAGCAGACAGACACTAGGAAATATAGCTTTGAAGGAAAAATCAAAAGAATAAAAATATCTACTATGTTAGTTTAAAGAGACAGTGCAAGGATATTTAATTTGTTCGTCACCTATCAGAAATGATGCAATATAGTAGTAAAAACCAAAAAAGGAGAATGGTAACCAAGTCTATTCATCACTCATATTCATAATAACCTTGTGACTACAACATATTTTGGTTTCAGGTTGGGCTATCAGACAAACAGCTTCTCGTGGCAGCTTTGTATTGCTTCTTTGGGAAAGATCTCCTTTTACTGTGTCTCCATGCAGCATCTAATTCAGTAAAGTTCTGCTGCAAAATGAAAGCCTATAGACAATAGTACAGAAGTCCACCTCAGAAAAGCTAGCTAGGTTTAAGTAGCTGGAATAATTGGCAGGGAATATCCTACTTGCTTAATCTGTCATTTGGGCATCACTAAGCCTACATAATATTCAAGATCCGAAAGAAAAGCAGCCTCAGAATCCACATCTGGGGTTTTTTTAATACTATTCTGGAATTTAGACAGTTGTCATTCGAACTTCATACACACACATTCCCACCAGATCATTAATAGAGATAAAGACCAAGAAAACCTCAGTTAATATGCAGAGTGCTAAGTAAGCTAAAAATTTTGCTATGTTATTTTTTACGTTAATCAGAAGAAAAATCTTTCCCATTCCTAAACGTTTTACAGTCTTCACCAGTGCAGAGATCATGTGTCTTCCAACTGTGCCATAAAAGGTACAACTCCCTTTCTTCCTCCCATCTCTAAGGAGAGGACATGCATTGAAGCTGAGCCTGCAAGAGAGCTACCTGCTGCAGAGCTCTGCATGCTAATGTTACTGGGAGGGAGGAGTGGGTAGGGAAAAGGGAGCACACAAATGATTGATGAAAACCAAATGGAAAGGTGGTAATTTACCTTCCTAGTGAGTAAATTAATAAGCTAACTTCTCCTAACTTCTCAGAGTAATTTTGTTCCTTTCATACATCAAGTGAGGTGGTTTTTGGAATACAAGTGTTCCTGAATGGCTTGGAGGTGGCAGAGCCCAAAGGTGCATAAATGATCGCCTTAAATCACCTTCTGACCTTGTTGATCTGCACCAACAGACAGAGGGAGGATTTCCCGTTTAGGAGGAGGGAGCAACCAACTTGAGCCGCTCACAGACCAGCCTGTGAATGCCTCCTTCTTATTTTCCCCCCCCCCCTTGTTCTTTTTTTTTTTTTTTCTTTAAGATAGGATGGGTTAATTTCCCAGTTCTTCACAATTTATCTGTGCTGAGCTGGAAGAGTGTTGAGTGGGAAAGGGTTTCATTGTCCACTAGGGCCTTATGGCTCTTCAACACCCACCACTTCTGCGTCATGTCAAAGAAAAGCAAATAGGTTTATTAAATAGCTGTCAGGCCGAATGAGGCTGCACAGAGAACAAACAGAAGGGAAATTGGATTAGAGGCAGAGTACATGCCACACTAAACAAGGGTACAGATTTACAGCTTTCTCTGCCTTAACTGGACAAAGGACTTTGAAGACGAGTTTTGGGGAGGGGGGAGATGAAGCCTGGGGAAGAAGGAGCAGGTGACCCACACAGCTCAGGCAGTTGTCCTCCTTGAGAGCTGCAAGCATGGAGATGAAGTTATCACTCCTCCTCAGAGCTCATGGCTGTATTTCTCCAGCATATCCTTTCAGCATGTGAACAGAAAGCATCCCCAGGCTATCCCCTGCCACCTCCTTCAGGGAAGATGCCTTCACCCCAATCTTCCCAGGTGCCAGTCCTAAATCACACCATCTAGCCCAGCACGGAAAACAAGAGGGAAAAGGAGTGATGGGAGAGCTACAGAGAATTAAACTTTCCCTGATAAAAGCAATGGCTCACAGGCCTGCTTGGAGAGGCTGGGCTCTTTTACAAGTGGCTGATAGTTATTCCCAGAGACCCCAGCCAAATTCTCACCACAGAGAAGGAAGTGCCAAAATATTTTCAAGTGTTTTTAGCTGTAAGAAAAGGGAAGAAAAATGCAGAAGAATTCACCAGGGGCTGGTAGGGTCAGAAGGATCATAATGCACCAAGTAATATAAGGAGCTATGAGTTTTGGGCTGGAAAGCTGCAAATCTCAGCTAGTTACATGTACAGCAACTGAAACTGACTACTATCTATGCTGCTATAACAGCCTGAATTTTCCTTATGCTGAGTGAGGAATCTATACCACATCATACAGAGCACACTAACTGACTTTACCATGAAAAGAAGCAGGTCTTGAGCTGTTTGTCCTTGCAATCACCTTCAAAACCTGGGAGTTTGTCTCCTACAGCCAAGCTGGAAAGCAAAATGCTAGATCCCAGGTGCTCCTCCACACTCAGGTCCAAGACTAAGCATTTCTCTGAACCCCACCTCACACCACATCAGGCAGACAGGTTTTTCTTCTCACCTCCATCCCAGCACCATCATCATGAGACTACAGGCTTTCAGGAGGGCAGAACCCCTTCAATGTCCTCACCAACAGCTTAGCTCCTGTCTGTAAGAGTGTAGGTAAATGTGCTGCTCATCTGTACATTGTCCTGTACATTTTCATCACCAGAGTGTTTATAACCAGCATTTCCTGAAGTTTGATCTGACCAGCACTAGGATTTCTCTTTATTTGCTAGCAGCTCCGAGTAGAGTTTGTCCTGTCCTCAGGAAAGGTAAGAAAATATGAGAGAAAGGATGCACAAGGGGGAATTTTCTATAGTAGGTTGTCAAATTTTATGTTTGAATTCATAGCTTCTTAGCCAAGTGAACATTTCTGCCTCCTTCCATCAGAAACATACATTAAAAGCATAAGCAAGTGTAACCCTGCACTTTCCTACAAACTTCCAAGTTACTATTCTCCTAGTGACATGTCTTTCCACATCTTCACTCATTTAGCTTGAATTTGCTCATCATCTTTTCAGTTACTTAAGCACACGGTGGCCATTGGATTGTCTGCAGTGCTGGACTCTATCATACGCCATGATGTTTCTCACACACTGCAATTTCAGGGACAATTTGTTTTCATATTAGTGTGCATTTGGAATTGCTCTTGACTATTTTAAACTGGAGGAATTTTACTCTAAAGAGCAGCTGTCAAGATTGGCACTGGGCATTATATACACTATCTGTAATGGTCCAAAGATACCTCAACATGATGCTGCAAAAAGAAGCGTCTTCATGCGTGGTCCTTGGACTATGTTCTCAAACTCAAGCTCGTCTAGGTCTCAAAGGTTTAATAAAGCATTGAGACATTAGCTGATGCATTTTCAGCCACCTACATATGGCATCCAAGACATAAACCTTGGTTCTTCTGCACACTAGCAAAAACCTTGAGGTCTAACAAGTGAAATTATTTCAATAACTAGTGTATTATCATTTGTAAGATGATGGTTGGGAGATGAAGCAGCATTCAGATAATATAAATAGAACAACAGATTTAAGAGATTGATATGTTTTTGAAGTGGGAAGGTGCAATCAGGATAGCCTGTGTCACATTGGTACTAAAATCTCTGATATCTCAAGATCTTAACCAAAAACATCCATACTCATTTTATTGTTAGGGGTTGGATCAAGACCTGTATTACAGCTGACCTATAGATTAGATCCTTAGGCAAATGCAACATGTTGCCCAAGTAATAAGGTCATTATAAAGATAATTATGTCATTGGAGAGATCCTGCCAGCAAGAGAGACAATTTGGGTATGAGTGGAATTGCCCAAACAAGCTGTCAATGTTTTTCTCTTCTCCTGGAAACTCCCCTATCACCTGATCCCACAGTCGGGCTCAGCAGCCTCCCCACATGGCCACGGTGCCAGAGGAGACAAGGGTGACACACACCATACACCCAGCCCCAGGGTGAGCTGTCATCCCCACCATGTTATCTGCCCTCCCTGTGACAGGAGCCTGTCATCAACAGCCAGGCAGAATCATCCCAAATGCTCATCCTCCTGGTACAGGGATGGTTAGGCTGTGGCTCACTGAAGGAGTTTCAGGTGCAAGTTGGTGCCTCTCTGAGCTTAGTAGGTGCTATCATAAAGCACAAAACTTAACATTATGGGGGAAAGTGCTTTGCGCAGCCATCACGCGTCAGTACATGGTGAGGATGCTGTGCTATGACGGCGAGAGAGCTGTCCCAGGACAGATTAGGGATCAAGAGATAATTTTCTTACAAGAAGTCACGTCTCCTTTGTCTCAACACTGTAAAAACACAAAGGTTTCCCTCTCCTTCTCTCCACTGGTTTGCCAGGAACCGATGCCATTGTTACCAGAGAGTGCTGAAAGTTTCCCTCATGTGCAGCAGGAGCTGTTTCCAAATGTGTTTTTCGCAATGATTGAGCCTGTCTGGTTTGGGATACTGTGGCTGTGCTTAACTTTACAGTCATATTACATGCTGATAGATCTTACTTGCTTTTATTTCACTAACAGAAAGCAACAGTATCTCACTCATGAATTATCTAAACGGTTTCAGCTCTCTCGATAATGAAACATAAATCAGGAGACAAGTTGATTAGTAGCATGCTTGTATAATATTGCACATCCACCAGCACTGGCAAAGGAATACTCAAGCCAAAAGTCACAGGCTTTAGTTTGTTTGCTTGAAATAAAACAGCTAGAAAGACACACATGTGACTTGTTAATTGTTTGTACCACAGCAGCACACAGGTAGTAGCTATAAGGTAGGTCAACACAAAGACAGAAGGATGGTTGTACTTTTCTGGGGGGAGGTGCTGAGAACAGAATGAATCTATCTTTGTAGCCAGAAAGATTCTGAAGAAGTGATGACTGTTGGTAAGACCCTTTCCTCATCATCAGTAGAGAGGCTCAACCACTTTACTAAGAGCAGATTTAAGCCTACATAAGCTTCAACAGAAAAAGGGTTAGGCTAACAGCAGTCCCCACTGAAAATCCCACCCATTATGCATACACCAGGACTGAATTAGCAAGCAATATGGTAAAATCACAATAAATCAAATAATAACGCAAACAAAGCAATAAATCTTATCTTATACATCATTATGAGTTTTAAGTCTGGCATTAAGCAGAAAATGCATTTAATTGAGATCACAGTAGAGCTTTCTTCAGAAGCATCAAACCTGATAGTACTAGTGTTACAAAACCAGGCTGTGCATAGGAGCCACCAGGCCTTGCTTTTTCTATATGAAGTTAAAAAAATCAGCAGATAAATATACCATTAAGATACTTTGTGGCATTGCCTGACCAGAGGTTTTGCCTTGAGCAAGTTTTCTGCACAATTGGGCACATGATAGGCCTGCAGATAAAAACACCGTGCTAGATACAGAGAGGAGATTTGACTAACACATACTACAATATAGGAGCAGCTATTAAGTTGTTTGGAACACAGCAGACACAGGAGACTGATAGGCTTCCAAAACAAGCTATTGTTCACTTTCTGGTGAAGAGTACGGTAAAGAAAAAGCAGCCAAACCCCAGAATCCACTGAAAGCCTAAACCGACCAACCAAACCCAACCCATGGATTGAAACAGTCAAGTTTCAATGATCTGTGAAGTTATTGAAGTGATAAAATGGAAGCAAGTGGGGAGAACACACACCACAAAGTAAAACCTTAGAGAAAGTTAGGGCCAGGTCTGCATTAGTGACAGTAACACTGTGGCAGAGAGGGATTTCTGGAGCAAAGCAAGTGGTGGTGAGAACTCGACTTTCACGTGACACACAGGGGCTGCTTCAGCCTGGCTCTCAGCGGGTTCCCGGTTTGACTTAGCACCCGGTAGCTGGAGCTTATCAGGCAGATATCTGTTGTTAGTCTATCCAGAAGAAACACAGTTTGCAACCTCCAGAACTGCCCCACAACACAGGCCAAAGCATGCTAAGTGGGGACACGTGGGTGACGGACTCCAAAAGCACTCCGGCACAGAATCACAGAATCTTAAGGGTTGGAAGGGACCTCAAAAGATCAACTAGCCCAAGCCTCCTGCCAGAGCAGGACCACCTAGAGCAGGTCACACAGGAACTCATCCAGGTGGGTTTTGAATGTCTCCAGAGAAGGAGACTCCACAATCCACCTGGGCAGCCTGTTCCAGTGCTCCCTCATACTGAAGAAACTCTTCCTTGTATTTCTTTAGAACCTCTTGTGTTCCAGTTTATACTCATTGTTTTATCTAAAAGAATATCTACATTGGAGAAAACTCCTATTCAAACTCTCCAACATGAGGTTTTTCATCTTGCAATGGAAATTCTTTCAGGGAGTGTGTTGACTGCAGCATTCCACAGTAACTAGTACCAAAAATATATATCATGAGACACACTTTAACTTTTGGTCAACCCTGAAGTGGTCAAGCAGTTGGACTAGGTGATTATCATAGGTTCTCTTTAACTGAAATGATTGTATTATATTCTTAACTTCATAATCATGCCTATCTAACCAGCTGGAGTGAGAAGACTTCATCACCATGTCTTTCAAAAACCCCATACTGAATCACTTGATTTCAGCACATATGGGAGCTGTACTGGTGCAGGAGCAAGACAAGACAAAGTAAGCTGCTGCAACACTGTGCTGACTGCATAGCATCATGGATGCACGTGTCAGATTTGTCACCTAGAGAGGTTAGAGCATTCTTCCTACTATGCATAGGGAAGTTTGGCCATCATGCTAACCAGACTGCTCATGTTGGTTTACCATTCTCATGGCATCTTCCAACTACCACATAAGAAAATAATCAAGGACCAGCAGCAGGAAAGATCTGGTGGTCATCTCCCATCAGCAAAGCTATTCTACTCTCCTCTAACAGTAATGTATGTGTGTGTGTGTCTATATGTGCCTGTGTCCTTCCCCACTCTTTTTTTTCTTCCCAAGGAACTCTTCTTTTTGAGTAAAAAGGTTCCAAGATGCACTGGGCAAAATAGAGCCTTGCAGCCCACAGGTTCCCACAGTGGGTTTGTAGACAACCATACAGCCTGATGTTTCATGCCAGTCTCTATGTTTCAGGTAGATGCTATTAAAAAAGGCAACTGGTCACAGCATTTCCTCTGAGTGGCCAGACTGTGACCACACCAAGAAATCTAAACCTCTAATCATGAATGTCTGAAAATGAGAATCCTGTGGCATGAAAAAGATGGAACACTGAAGTAAATTGTCTAAATGTCTGTAAGAGGTTAGTCTGTCATGCAGACAGACACTATTCGTCCCTCATCCTTTGCAGGTGGCCTATGGGTCATAGAGGTCTTGATACTGGACTGCTCTGAAACCTCTCTCGTAACACAATGATGGAGGAAAATTGGTTAATGCCAAAGGAAGACTTTCTTTAGCAGTGTGGTTCTTTCTTTTTGCATGTATCTCACTTCAACATTTACACATCAAATAAACACATTTTTAAATAATTGCCACTAGCTCACTGGCCAAGGACAAACTGAGCCTCCCAAGTTAATTTAACATAATTGTTTGATTTTATCTGTTTGATAAATGACGGTCTGACATGCTTCAGGGATGGTTACAAGAAAAAGAGGTCCTGAGTGACAATGCCTGCTGCCCTTCACCCTCTCACTTTCCAGGCTCCTCTCTGGACCTTGAATTTTTATTTGAGTCCCTTTCCAGCTTGGACCAAAAAGTCAAAAGGCTTTTTCTCAGACCTGATAGGCAAAGTCCCAGAAAAGCAGTACATTAAACACTAACCTGTGGCTCTAGAAAAAAAAAAAATAGGACTGGTAGTTGTTTGCTAAAGCCTGAATTAGAGACTAGCGACTTGAGATAAGATAGGCAATCAGCTCTGACTCTGCCACTGCAGACTTCTGGTCTACTTGCAAGGGAAGACATGTCATCATTTCTCTTGACAGTCCCCAGGATTTCAGGGAGATTGCCTAGCAGTCACAGGAGAAAAGGGGAAATGAAAACAGGACTCTTAAGGAAGAATGGAAGGACTGCAGGAGAGAATGTCTTGGCTTTATTTTTAACAAGGTCCACATGAGCCCTGAGTAAAGTTAGATGTGGTTACATATGTCACCTCCAGATCCTTGGGCAGGGAAACTATGACATATTGATGTAACTCAGTTTTTGCTGGTGCAAGAGTGCCTTACCTAACAGTCATGGTGTCAGAAGAAGTCTGAACAGAAAAAGGTCACTTTACTTTTTGTGCTGTTCTGTAGTTACTTGAATAACATCCTTTTTATTATTATTATTAGAATTTCTTCCTAATCTGCCTGTGCCTCAAGTGCAATTCCATTGGCCATCTTATCCCTGGAAATACATTTCCCTAGACATTTTATGCAGCAGAAAACAGATCTCAAAGTAAACCTATCAGCTGTACATTCCACTTCATGTTCAGACACTGAAGCAGCAGGACTAAGGTGGTCAGTCCACAGGACTGGTTTGCCAGATGTGCTTTTGAGGCTCACATTAACCTCTCTGACAGGTCAGGAGCAAGGCAGAACCCTGGATAGCAAGTGCTGCACTTGAGTCAATACCACTGCAGCTGCGTGGTAGCTCCTTTAGCTGTCAGTTGTAGTATCCTCTGTGACTGATGGCTAGCTGCATGGAGGAGAGGAGAGGAGAGGAGAGGAGAGGAGAGGAGAGGAGAGGAGAGGAGAGGAGAGGAGAGGAGAGGAGAGGAGAGGAGAGGAGAGGAGAGGAGAGGAGAGGAGAGGAGAGGAGAGGAGAGGAGAGGAGAGGAGAGGAGAGGAGAGGAGAGGGTCCATGAATGACTGTAAGTTTATATTATTTATTTCCTTTCTCATTTATTTTCTACAGCACAAATTCATATACAAGCACATGTCCTAAAATAAATAATTGTTCCACTACAGTTTCTCAAAAGGCTACAAAAATACCTTTTGTGCCCATATCTAGTTGTAAGAGATGGTACTTTATTCCATTGTGGAGGAAGAAAAAGGGTTTAGTTAGGATCTTCTGGCACAGAAGTTTCATTTGTTCAGTTGTTCCTGACTATGATGGCCACTGTTCTCACTGATTGGTACCAAATCCAGCAGAAGGAAAGTGGTTATGAATCACAAAAGGGTTAGATGGAAAAAGGCAGAAGAGCTGCTGGAGGGACTTTCCTCTGTTATAGTACATAGTCCAAGACACACAGAGCACACAGATCTCTCTACTTGCCTGTATGGCTTCCCAATTCCTAGACTGATACTTGGAAGCTGGAGGCAACTGTACTAAGTGCACCACTGCTTTCTCTCCTCAGTATTCACACCACCAGATGTATAGTTAACTTGTTAACCTCCGTAGCCTGAGCCTGGGCTGCTTCTATCAGTTCCACTGATGTGAGGGCTTTACCTGAGCCATTTGTCACCAAATCAACTGCACCTGTCCCCAAGCTTCTTTGTACCTTAAGTTAACAAATACTAATTGAATTGGGAATTCTTCAAAGGGATATTTCTCCCTTCTCCACTTTTCTGTCCCAAACAAAACATCTCTTGTTATATGCTCTCTTTAATCCTGACACTACTCAGAATAGAAACATAGGAAGATGGTTATTGCAGCAGAGCCTTTTCCTTCTTTCCAGAAACAAATAAAATGCCAAGTTCAAAAATGTCTTGCTTTTGGTCACAATCTTCAGGCCAGTTTACCAGGAAGCATATGTATGTACATTTTAATTTTATACAGTCAGTCTTCCTTCCCTCAAAGCAGTCCTCAACCACACAGTATGCAGCATTTGGGATCTTTATTTTCCTTCCTTTTTTTTTCCCCTCTAGAGTTCATTCTAAAGTGCTTCCACAGATATTTTTCTTGCTTTGTATTGCATTTCCTCTGTAAGCCTTAAAAGACTTGGCAACACAACTTCCCTAGCTGGTATAATACGGCCATAGATATTTTTAAATCACAAAAGCAAACCTTCCTGCTCCCCCTCCCTCCTCCCCAAAACCCATATCATGCAAACATCTCTCTCCTCCTTCTGATGGAAGTAATTTCATTATTTTAAAAGCACTTATGCAACCAACAGCAGTGACACCATGTGCATGTACATACACCAGCCTCCTCAGAAGTCAATACAGTTGTGCCCTCTCCCTACTTTCTCCTTTCTCTACCCTTTACCAACATTAATCATTTCCTTTTACCTTTTAAGTAGGTGCAGGTTGGTATCCACCATGTCTATCTTAGAGGTGAGTTTCCAACATAGAGCATGAAGTCCAAGTAGGTTGCTACCTTCAGTGCAAAAGGCATAGAGAATGCCTTTTTGGCGACTTATGCAAGTCTTGCTTCATCATGGAAGTCACTTCCTTTTAGCAGAGAAATGTTTCCCTGACCACTGGATTAACTCTGCTCAACCTCTATGCAGGCATGGGGGTCTTCATTTAATCCTTACTTTGTAGCATATTCACTGCAGTGTCACTTCTTCACAGTATCTGTAAAAGGTGTTTGCTGATATTTTGTTTGGAATTGGTTTTGAGTGGAAAGAAGATGGGGGTGGGTTTTTGTTTGGTGGGGTTTTTTTATGATCATTTATTTGCTTTCTATTCTTTTGAATGTTTTTCCTCTCTTCAGTTAGAGGGCCATTATACTTGCTGATTCTTAGGTTTGAATTCAGCACCCCTCACACAACATTGCTTCCTACTGAAGGTGTCTATATTCTCATCCATGAATTACTTTTTCTGAAATCTAGTTCCACTAATACACTTCCAACTAACAAAAGCAGTTACCCACACTATACGTACCCTGACAAGCAGAGACAATCTCAACATAAAGTGAAACACATTTCCATCACTTAACTAGGGCAATCTACCAGAGAGGCTGGATGGAGACAGTTATTTTGGATATAATACTCCCATTTCAATACTTGGTTATCTCAGACAATCCATTTTCCCTGAAAAGTTAAGTGTCAGAGGCAGAAGAGTCTCTGGGTTGGGGCTCTTTTTGTCCTTTCTTTAAGGAAATTCTTTGTCAAGCAGCAAACAATCCCAGCTTTGGGAAGGGAATTTTAGGTATATCTTTTCTTATGTTATAAACAGTTGTAGTTAAATGTACAGACTTAAGAGGAATGGTGCAACAGGCAGAAAGGAGAATTGTGTTATTCAGCAATCCTACCTTTGTCTGATAGGCTATGGGTAGGAAGAATTCTGCTGTCGTCCTCCTTCTCTCTCCAGGTAACAACATCCCCCAACCAAAACTCCTCATGTCCCCACAGAGCAGGAAGATCTTGGCACGTGGTGACAACAATCAAAGAGTGTAAAGAAAGATCTGGTCACTGTATGTCTTAGCATCCAGCAATATTGGAGCTTCTTTGGTCTAAGAAACTATAAAGAGAGCTTGGAAATTACAAAGAAATTAAATTAAGAGTATTTTGGGATGTTAGAGGTTATACAGATTCCTTGTGCAGTTCCTGCTCTCGTGTGTTTAGAGGCAGGGTGCTGCAAGGGCTCTGTAGAAGCCCCTGACAACCAACCCCTCCTCCCTGCTTTGCGATCTTGTGCTGCATGGAGTGTGTGATCCCCACTAAAAGAACTGAGCAACACTCCAAGAGCAGGGACATTGGGGACATTGGGCTAGCTGGTACCTGAAGTAAACCTTAAGTGTGAGAAAAGAGCCAGTGACACCATGGTCATTCAGCACACCCAAGGATATACCCTCCCCATCTCATTATGCACTTTAATGTCCATTAAGCATTAGCAAGTCCTGTTGCACTCTGCTTGGCTGACCTCAGAGTTTCTACTTACTTCAACCAGCCCTCTCCCAGTACTGGTGTTAGTTGTCCACTCAGTTACCCCAGTATTTGGCCTTCCTCTCTTCCTCCACAGTGTTCTCCTACACCTATCATCTGTGTCCTCTATTTCCAGACATAGTCTGAGCTACCTTTAAACACATCTGAGTCTCTCAGGCTCCAGAGCACTGGAGGAGGCAGGGAGGAGCAGGAAGCAGGGCTCTCCAACATGAAGCTTTCAACTAGTTATGGAAGGGTCGGCCTTAGGAGACCAAAAACTGAAATTTGACTATAAGCAGAGCCAGCTCACAACTATGGCAATGAATCATGTATGCTGGAGTGTGCTTTTCTGTGTTGAAGCACACAGCTTCCCCGCTGCAGGAAGAGTCACATGTGCCAGAGGGCAAAGGAGATCATCAGCTGTACAAAAGTCATGCTATGTGTCTGCTAACTTTTATTATTCAGTGTGATTTCAAGCAAGAATATTTAGTTTTCATGGGAAATGATGGAATTGGGTTTTTTTGCAAGAAGAGCAGAAGAAAACCTCTGTACACCTCTCTCTGTTCTCGGTGAAAGAAGGAAAAGTGACAAGCATATCTTATGTTGTCAAGGAAGAAAGAAAAGTTACCTCAGAACAGTGATGGCAGTACAGCCATCAAGTACAGCCTTTAAGTGCAATTTATTCAGTTTCTTCACTTCAACTTATTTTTCCCTGACTTAAACAATGCTTTCCATTATTAGAGGAGTGAATTTAGTACTCAGGTTATCTTACAAGTATTACAGAAAATACCTACAGTTTCTATAGTAACATCTTATTTGCTTTAACCCTTGCAGTCACCAACAATATTTCTCTGCCTCTACATTTGTTCAAATGGACAAGTAACACTGAAAAGACAAGAATAAATGGACAAGTAAATACTGCAGGAAGCAACTGTCAGTGTGAGACAAACTCCATATGGAGAGGCATCAACAGGAGATCTGTGATGGACCTGCAGAGGACTCTGAAGAGCACAACCCTTTAGCAGGACTCACATAAAGGTGGCATGAATACTGTGCTACTCCATGGGGTGAGATCCTTTAAGGAAAATAAGCAGTACCGTGCTATTAGCTCATTTTCCAAAGGCAGGCTTGGCAAAGGAAAACTAGCTGTGGAATAAATGTCAAGAAGAGTAAGAGCTGGGGAAGCAATGGCAAAACAAACATGAAGAACTGCCTCCAGATGTTCGGGCAGATCCTCTTTGCCTCTGATCAGAGTCGTGGAGCAAAACTGCAGCTGCTCTTGTTTCTACTCAAGATTTATATTAAAAAGGAAAGCATCAGCATTTGCCTGTCCTCCTTTGGGGTGTGCTAGAGTCACCCAGGCTCCAGCAGAACATCATCTGCACGTGGAGGTTAACATGGCTGAATCAATCTGATCGTGGATGAAAATTCAGCTGCTATCGATTCCCCAGTTACACTGATTGCCCTTCCCGGGTCAGAATGGAGACCCATCCCATTGTTCAGTGAATACAGTATTCTGTTCACTACATCAATTACCCTGACCCCAGGGGGTCCAAAAGCCTCCCTGCACACCCATTTACAGTGACAGCTGTCATGCTAATGAATCCACATTGACATTATAATTAAACCATTACACAAAGTGAGGCCTGGCGCTCAGCTGTAAGCAGGGAACACACACAAGGCCACTTAGGAGGGGTTGCCTGTTAGAAATGTGGTATAATAAGAGGAGGTATTCCTCAAGTTTTAGAAGATAAGAAACACAAGCAGAAGGTGCAAACTTGACTGGGGATTAGAAAACAAGGACAAGTCTTGAAGAAGTGACTTTTGGTTTCCCCTTTAGGGTAGCTTTTGCTAAAGAGGTAGTTTCATGACACATTAGTTTCCCAGCCAAGTCTCTTTTTTAGAGTACATCTTAGAGGTGCTCTTCAAAACAAGCAGCTCCACAAGCACAAAAATCTGCAAAGCCTCTGTACTCACCTGAGATAGAGGTATCACATATCACAACCAGTCCAAAGACAAAACATACAACCCAAATATACAACTCTTGATGTAGTGTATGTCAACTGGCCAAGAGGACCTAGGAGCAGCCAGTTCTGTTTAGCAATTTCACCCAAGTCATAATCCTCCCAGAGTTCCTTTACATGCACATACCCTTTTAAGTTTGGCCATTACTAACCAACAGTTTCACCTTATAAAGTGTTTAGATTTTTGGTTGTTTTATTTTTTGTGCTAGTAAGGGATTGGGTGAACAGAGCCAGAGCTCAGTGCAGGGACGCAAAGATGATGAACAGGCTAAGGGAGCTGGGGCTCTTTAGCTTGGAGGAGACTGAGGGGTGACCTCATTCATGTTTACAAATATATAAAGGGCAGGTGTCAGGAGGATGGAGACAGGCTGTTCTCAGTAATTGCTAATGATAGGACAAGGGGCAATGGGTATAGGCTAGAACATGAGAGATTCCAAAGAAACATAAGGAAAAACTTCTTTACTGTTCAGGTGAGGGAGCACTGGAACAGGCTGTCCAGATGAGTTGTGGAGTCTCCTTCTCTGGAGACATTCAAACCCACCTGGATGAGTTCCTGTGTGACCTACTCCAGGTGGTCCTGCCACCCCTTGCCAGGGGGTTGGACTAGAAGATCTTTCTAGGTCCCTCCCAGTCCTTGAGAGTCTGTGATTCCAAGGGATGTTGCCTTTTTCAGACCTAAATGTAGGAGGCTGGACAAGGTTGAAAGGCAAAAACATCAAAGTTTAAGAACAAATATGCTTTTTTGCTTTATCCTGGGAGTACTGACATTCCCAAATAATGTTTACAGTTATATGGCAGCCTGTTACATAAAACCTTAATAGTGACTGAAAGATTTTCTTCTAAGGAAGTATGAGTTACATGATGCAACAGCGCTCACCTAAACATAGAGTACAATCTACAGAAGGTACTATTATGAGGAGCATGGAGGTTGACAATTTGATAGTTTGAACCCACACACTTGGCCCTCAGCATCAAAGAAGCTCATCAGAAGTCTGAGTCTGAGCAACAGAGACTACAAAAGGTGCCTTCAAGTACAGGGAGCAGCTCTGGGATGATATTGCATGCTACTATTTGAGAGCATACTCTCATATCTGAGTACTGAAAAGTGCTCAGCACAATGGTATATCTCAGGCTTTCAAGTTTGAGAAATGTAAGGGCACAGCTGTCCTTCACCAGAAAGGAGAACTACCTGAACTTACTGCAAGGCCTTGGTGGTCATGCTCAAGTGATTTTGGATCTATCAGAACAAAGAGGAATCAATGATTTTCTGAGGCTATCTAAAGACTTCTACACCTCTACTGAAGATATTTAGCAGAACTCAGCTTCCATGTAACCCAACAATTCACACTGGCAGGCTAATTAAGCTCTGAAGACTTCTCTGTCTTGCTCGATCATTAAAAGATGACTGAAATGCCCCTTGTTTGTTTGTACTATTGATGAAGGTCATATGGCTTCTGCACAGACTTTTAAGATCAAATCCAACTACACCTCATAAATCTCAGAGAGAGATGAGGAAGTACAAACCAGGAATATCAAGTGGCATCATGCAGTCTTCCATGCAAATGATCAGAAGAGCTAAAAGTCTTGGGTTCCCCATTATCATATTAAGCCAGTCCAAACCAAATATTTAGTCCTGGAAGGGGATATAACCTGGCAAAGTTATGGGCAATTGGGAGTTGGACTCTGGTCAACAATTTCAGCAGTAGGTTATACTTCTAGTCTTAGTTATAATACTGCTGCCACATGAACAGAACAAGACCTTACACTTTTATTTATTAAAAATCAGAATGGTTCCTTTGCCATCCTTAGAGCTCTGCAATTCCACAGAATCTGAAGACTGCCTATAATGTATGTTGTGTTATTCTGGTTTCCTAAACTGTACTTTGAATGATGAATGGGAGGCTGAAGCAGCTGATAACAATACTAATGGTGAGAGACCAAACATGCACCAGTAGCTCAGCTGAAATTGCATAGCTGGCACAGAGCTAGGCTTGGGCTGAGAAACAGATGAAGTGTCCTGAGAGCATGTCAGCCCTCTAGCCCTAGAAACAGAGTTTTCTTTTGCAAAACATTTTTCTCCTGGGGGATGAAGCAGAGGGAAAGAAAGGGACTTTTAAAAGCCATGAACTTCATGACTTTTAACCAAGGATGCAATAACAATATCAATAGCTGAAGTGATAGCAAACAGACCAAAGGTACATGCAGTCACATCAGCCTGCTCCTCTGTGGAAGGGGAAGCTGTATAGATTGGGAGAGTATCTGCTTCTACACTTGTGCTATTTTGTTGTGCCCAGGGCAGGTCCACCTGTACATTTCAGGAGGAATTTAGATATTCTTTAAAAACACTTGACATTTTTACTATGGGATTCTTTTCCCCTATGCTCTGCCTGCTGCACCTAGATAAAAAAAGGTTCATCTTTACTCTCCTGAAGTCAATCTTGCTTTCTCAAGGCTTGGACTGTGTGTCCCAGAGATTCCTTTATAAAGGCCTATCTGCTGCAAGCACTGCAGCATGGTGCAGCAGCATCATTCCTCTGTGCTAACTCATAATATCAATGTATGTATTTCACCAGCATATTTACAGGAGCTGTGGTGTCTATCTGGTTGGACAGCCTGATGGGGCTGAATTCAATTTGCCCCAAATCCACAAGTATCAGCTAACTAGAGTATTAATATTTTCCTCATCAGAATGTCTTTGCACATGGTTAAAAGTCTAAACATTCCCACCAAGTATTAATAAGTGCTAGAACTCTGGATAAAAAGGATTCCCCTCTATTCTGGTCTATTTAGTAATTTATGACACTAGGAGAAACATCAGTGACCAAGAAAACACAGTTTTGCTGGGAGATAGCTAGTCCCAGCTGAAGCAAGACAATTTGAACTGAAAGGCTAAGTTATACGGAGGGACGAGTTAACAGGACTCCAGGATAAGATACCCTAGCAAAAAAATCCAAACACAAGTTTGTGGGCTTGCTTTTTGGTTCTTCATGTCTTAAGAACTAACATTATTCAAACACAGGATTTACTAATTCAGCACGTTTACACAACACCTGAAGCCTCTGGACACCTCTGAACTAGAATCAATCCACGATATTTGAATTTAGGCATTCAGTCAAGACAGAGGGGGAGAAAGGGGGCAAAGGAGTCAGTATGCTACAAATCTCATTTTTGCATTTCAATATTTTTCCCTCTGTGCCAGTTTTAACAATGAAGAGTGTTGCTTTTCAGCACCCTGTCCCCTTTTACAGGCAGGTCCCAAACATCCTCCCAGTGTAATCTCCCCTGCCTGAAATTTTACAAGATCCCCACAGCTCTTCAATTACCTTCGTTGGCCTGTCAAGACTCCAGCATCTCAAATTCAGTTAGCTGGTGTTTGGACCTCTGCCAAGGGCCAGCCTTTGCTCCTAATGACAGCCAGCTGAGGGGACACTGAGAGGGGCTGAATTCAATTTGCAGGCCTTCTAATCTGATTAGGGGAGCAGGGTTTTTATTTTCTCCAAAGTTTGCAGTAGCCAGGATGAATGATGGCCAAAGGATGAGCTGTCAACATCAACAAAGGCTTGGAGACAAAAGAAAAAAAATGAGGGGGTATAAAAAAAAATTTTTTTAAGAAGAGAAATGAGTTTGCTCTGATTGACAGCACAGCGAGCTGTTGAGTGAATTGTTCAGGTGACAATGTTGTGTTTGCAGAGTGTCACTCTGTGTGGGCTGTTAAAGCAGGAATGGATCCAGCTACCAGGCAGATGTCAAACAAATTCTAAGGAGAGCTTTGCTTTTTGGTTTTTTTTTTTTTTCACCTCAAACTGATCGAGTGTCCAGCCTCAAATAAATTGTCCCATCCTGGTCTAAAATGTGTAACACTGTCATCATTTTCTACTTCACAATACTCTATTACAACCACTGAGTCACAACAAAAGCTTATTAAACAGTCACAGACACTCCTAATTTTTCATCCTTGCACATCTGAAGGTTTTGTTTTACCGAGTGGACTGGAGCATCACTCAGCTAAAGGCAACACCTCTTCACATTAAAGCACTCTCCTCAAGGATATTATTTGCTTTACTTGATAATACAGCTAGGACAAAGTCTAACACTACTTTCTCACTCAGGTTTTCTTAGTGTTTGAACATCTTGCTTTTCATAATTGCCCACTCAGTTAATCTATTTTTCCTATGACCAGAACACAAACCTGGAGGAAGGCTTTGGAACTATGGCATGCTGCAGGCTCTGCTCTTCCTCTTGAGACCCAGTATGGCACATTCAACACAGCTACAGGCTCCTCTACTACCTCTGCATTTATTTATCTCTACTCAGTTAAGACAGTTTCTGAGGACAATTATTTAAATAGGAAGCCTTCTCTAATAAATGGGCACAGAGCAGGTTCAGACACCAATCCAGTGCAAAAGGTTCCATAATGCAACATCAGAAATACTCATACACTCAGGATTTCCATTCAGAAGGTTTCTGTGGTCTGGCATCCATCTTATAAGCCAGAAGCAAAGCAGGCAGATTTGGAGAAAGAGATGCCAGCAGGGGAACCCTGGTTCCAGATCTGTCATAGATTGGTGTGGAGCTGCTCTTCACTTGGTAACAGGGGGAAAGAGCTGCAGTGCTGGTCCCAGTAAGCAGTTTCTGAAACATCTCCCGGCTTTAAGGTGGACCCACCTCCAGCCAGGCCAGGCCAATCTGGTGCCTCTGCCATCACTATTTAAGAAGGTAAATCTGAGCCAGAAGAGGAGGTGGAAGTGCAGTACAAGATGGAGGTGACTAAACAGACCCCACAGTCAAAGAAGAAGGGAGGAAGGAGGAGCACTGTACCAGAGACCCTCTATAGCCAATGGGGACAACACGGGCTGTGCCCCTGCAACCCGTGAAGGGCAATGGCAGGACTGAGAGCCACCAGCAGCTCTGTGTGAGTGCACCTGGATGGGCAGGAGACTGTGTGAGGAGGGAGCCACGGAGCAGGCTGTGCTGTAGAGCCTGCAGGCCCCAGAGACACACACAGGGGGTAGAGAGGAGCTGCAGCCCTCGGGGTGAACACACATTGGAGCAGCCCACGCAGGCTGCCCGGCCTGTAAGGGACCCTACAGAGGAGCAGGGAGGCCCAGTGAGGAGTCCGACTACCTTGAGGAGAGGCAAATGGCAGGAGCCACTGGGAAAAGACTGACTGAAACCCTCATTCCCTGCCCCCCTGAGCCGTTCAAGTGGAGGGGAGGAGGTAAAGACATCAGGATCAGGACTCTGAGCCCAGGAAAATGGGAGGAGTGAGGAGAAGGTAGTCTCAAAGGGCTGGTTGTGCTCTTCATCACTGTACCACTCTGTAGTGTTTTCTATTTGTTATGTTTTGGGGTTTTATGGTTTTGGCTGGTGGAAGATTAAATTAATTTCAGTTTTCTGCCCCAAATTGAGTAATTTTGTCTGTTCTGCCCAGGGCCAAAAGTAGCAATTAAGCCCTTCCTGTCCCTAGACAGTTCCAAAGGCCCTTGGTACTTATGGCTGCTCATGGTCCTTTGTTCCTAGATGAGCCTGAACCAGGACAAGATCTGACCCTGTTATAGCTTCCTTGACTTCAATATTTGAGTGACATCAATATGATTCACAGCCACATAAAGACCACAATGACTTCAGCTATCCATGGAAACATCCGAGAAGACCACTTCTTCAGAGACAGAACTTCTGAAGTTCTGAAACTCCCAACTGGAAAAGTAAGAGCCTGGCAGCCCCTCAGAGTACCTCTGAGAGAGTATATTGGTTAGAAGACAAGCTCAGATAGCTCATAACACCACCCTTTCTCATTGCTCTGTAACATCCACCACAAAAGATCACTCTCTCATCCTCTGAGCACATCAACTGGTGAAGCAGCATGAACAGACGATTTTGGGTATCAGCCTTGAGCAGAGGACTTGAGAGCCTGAAAGAGCAGCAGGGTAGGACTCAAGACATCACCACCACAATAGCTTCACCTGAGCACATGAAGATAGGCATAGGTTCAGAGATGAACAAGCAGGCATGGGTCATGTCCCAAGAGCTGCACAGCAGCCACAGGAGAAGGAGCTCAACGTCCTACAGGTGCATAGCACCAGAGTCTTGTGAAGGAGAACAAAGGAGTTGCATCACTGCCTGAAGGCCTGAAACTGTGTGACTGGCATTAACATACCTTCAAAACAGGCCTCAAAAAGAGAAACAAGCAGAAACCCCAAGGATTGTGTATGATGGAGAAGAGACTGCTACTGAAACCACAGAGAGAGGCAGAGAGAATTAAAACCAAAATGATAATAATTCTCCTATTCTCCCACAGGCAATAGGAGAAGGTGTGTAGAAGCTGCTTTTGTAGCCAGAGGCTTACTATGCTAGCAGTTTTGACTGACTTTGGCATCTGAACTATTCCTAGGCACTCACCTCAGGTAAGACTTCTCTTAACTTTGTAATTTGTGACAGGGTATCCCTCAGCCATGTGCAGAGCTCTGAGGTGTCTTGTGCTTGAGAGTAGAGGCTTAGCATTTGGGATGTAGCTTGTCGTCTCCTCGAGGATGTGCTTTCTGCCTCTGTCCATATTTGAAGCCTCTGCAAAAATGAATTTGTGTTCACAAATGCTCAGCTGGAACCTATTAGCTTGTCTGCAAAGATCCCTGATGGTCCCTTGCTCTAACCTCCCTCAGTTCTTGCATTCAACTGGATTAGGCTGTCTCCACAGAACATCCTAGGGCTAAAGGGCCAAGCAAAATGTTTCTTGCAATCACTCTTCTTGAAGTCTTTTCTCCTGTCTATCTGGGGCCTCTGTGGAGCCAGACAGGAGAGCTGACAGCAGGGAAGCTGCCTGTGCTGTGCCCTCTGTTTCCCTTGTTAATGCTCTGGCAGAGAAGAATGAGAGCAGCCTGACAGAGGTGCAGAGGGGTGAATAAGCAGAGATGAGGAAGGAGAGGGGAAGACAAAGCTCAGATGAATGAGCAGATACAAGAAAGATAGGAGTAGATATGGACACACAGGCACATAGGGCAGCAGCTGGGAGGATAATTTTGGAACAGGAGGGGTACAGAGAAGTCTCACTGGCCTGCTAGAGCTTGGAGTCAGCATCCTAAAGTATCACCCTTTCCTCTCCTGTCAGAGGATGCCTGTGAACATCTTACTGCCCCTTTACAGTCTAATAGCAATAATACAACTCTGCTCTCTTATAAGTTACATCATGAGCTCAGCTAGTGCAAGAACCATCGCAGACATACAGATCCCACTCTCCCCGTGGGACGCAGGCAGGGAAATCAGTGCAATGGTACATACCCACCTTTTACTATTCTCAATGTACTTCAAATGCTATATGGGTAAGAAATTACAGTCCAACTGACATATTAGTGGAAAGGAAAGGGTGGAAAGCCCACTGACCTGATGTTAGAAAGTAGCAGAATCACTCATGTTTATGACAAATAACCCATGCTCTTTCAACCTGAAAAAGCCATAACATTTTCAAGAAAGCAATATCCTCTGTGTGGAGAACAGTACCATATAAAGGCAAAAGAGGCAATTCCTTTCATGGCTCGCTGAGATATTTTGATCCAAGCCTCACGATAGACTGTGCAATGACACTCACCTGTGCTACTTCATCACTTTGTATCTTTGTTAAGAATAAACTGATCAAAAATGGATGCTGTGCTTTTGTATTGGCCTCCATCCATTCAAAAACACTTAAAAAAAATGACAGAACTGTAGCAGCCCATCAGTGATGCTAAGGGTTAGATGCCAAATGGCCATTCCATATTCTAGATCTACTTTTGAAGTACAATAACTCCACTAGATAACAAATGCAGATGGAAAAGGCAAAAGCACCAAACATCCTAAAAAGCCTAAGGATGACAGAACTTCAAAAGATGCTGCATTTTGAGGCTATTTAATGCAGTTACACCATGGGAACGTTTGGCCCATTATTCATAATATCCAGAAGATGAAGACGAGTAACACACTTAATTGAAATTCTTGTCAAAATGAAAAATTAATTATCTTCCAAAGATTCTCTGTCAAACTGTCTCTTTCTATTTGCTACACAGGGGCAATATCAGCAAAATAGCTCTGCAAGTCCTTGCCACCAGCAAGTATATTATATTATGTACAAGTAACGAATGCAGAAGGAGCCAAGTAGGAATTCTGTGATGAGGAAGCGTTTAATCGGAAAATACCTGCTCCAAAAATCAAGGCTGGTTTAGGAGAGTGTGGGAAAAGCTTTAGGCATTGCAGTCTGAGCATGGTTATCTCTGCTCAAGGGGAAAGTTTCTGAGAGGTAGGAAGGGTTGTCACTGAACTACAAGATGACCCAACATCCCAGGTACTCTCCCAGCTATGGAAATTCTAGGCTCTGTTTTGAGTAACAGCAACAAAAATCTTTGCTCAGAGGAAGGACTGTGGAGTTGTTAGCTGTTTTGGATTCCTGCTGCCACTGCCAACAGCCCAGAAACTCTCAAGGGAAAAAAGAAACCAAGGAGAGAGACTTTCACATCTCAGGACTACTGAAGGATAGTACAATCATTTCATGTCCATCCCTTTTCTTAACCAGGAAAGCACCAGCAGCTCAGGCAGGACTCACACCTCTGAAACTTCACGACCTCTTTTCCACAAGAATGGTCAAGGAAAGCTGAACAGAGCACTCTGATAGCAGGCACAGATTACTCAAGACAGTGGCAGTCCACTCAGACCCAACCAGGAGTAGCCATTCAGTTTCTAAGTCTTCCTTGAGCAGAGATCTACACTTTCTAATCATCCAGCTATTTGCTTTCTTCCCTGCCAAGCACCAGCCCCAAGACACAGAGAGAAAGAGCAAAGTCCCAACTGCCTGTTCAAGGCCCCAGTCTACCAAACCTAGAGCATAACTAGAGTGGAGAAAGACCCCTGGCTTTTTTCACTTGCGCCACATTATCACAGAAAGGTGGATTAGAAGTTATCTCAGCTCTGCTTTCTTTCAGAGCTCCTTGGCAACACAGCCACCAAGATATAAATACGCACACACAAAAATTCACAGCAGGCCTGTGTGCACGCACACACACAAGCCAACAGGCAAAAGCATTTCAAGGCATTGGACAGATATGGCCAGGAGGCAAAGGACTCTTGGAAATCCTGGGAAGAAGAGAAAAATGGCAGATTTTTTTTTTTCATCCTCCTATTTAATTTTTTAAGAGTAAAAAACCAAAATTGACCTCAGGAAATAAATAATTTCACAGCTGTCCTACCTACCAGCAGTGAGTTCCACACAAACTGGAAGGAGACAGGTACAGTTTCAGGTCTTGTATTGTGTAAAATACAGTTTAAATAAAGAAGACTCAGTTCTGACTGAGGTAAGGCTGACAAAGGACCAACTTAATCCCAGTACTCGATACTTGACTGATTAAAGGGGTGTAAGCAAGAGAGTTCTCCATCCCTGAAGGCAGCAGACAATTAGCATTTCATGGACCATTTATTACTCTTCTACACCTTAGGTGGCTGTTAGCACTTGCACCAAAGCCAGGGCTAAGAAGAATAACGCTCAGGTATCAGTGTTTGTGTTCAGCTAAGGTAAATGCACAGTAGAACAATATACCTTAGGCATCCTGTGCAAGAGGGAGACCAACATGCTGCTGTCAGTTACTACACTTGTACTCAAAAGTGCCAAAAGAACCCACTGCATCAGGTCCCTCTTGCACAGCAAGCAACAGCACTCACCTCAGTACATAGCTCCACAAAGTCCTGAAAGATTTTCTCAGCAAATGACAGGGTGAAGGCTGCTCACCCCAAGCTTCTTATAGCCTCGTTTCTTCCTGACTGGCTCTGGGCAGGGAGCATCCTCACCTGCTCCTTGGATGAGAGTTTTCCTACAGGTGATGGGTGTTGATGCAGACAGACACCTGGAACAGATACTCTTTCTCCTAGGTCAGTGGGACAGGGATTGGGCAAAACATTTAGGGATATCCTGGCTCACAGTACTTGTTCCCAGACATCTAGGAATTTCTGTCGGCTTCCTAATGAGCAGCACTAGATTGGAGAGAGGAGTAATCATGTCAAGAAAGGAGTGCTTGGAAGGTCTTTGGGCTTGTGCAAGCTCTTCCCTCACAGCATGAAGGAAAAGAATGTTCATCAACTGCTCCTATATCTCTCTCTTTTCTTTCTGTCCAAACTGTTTACATATTGAATGTTGCACAATAAGATGAAGAACTATTTATTCTGAGATGTCTATATTAATGGTTCTTAAACCAAGAGCACAACTTATTGTGACTCAGAGTCTGGAAACCCTTCTGTGGCTCAGCTTTATTATTGTGAGCAGCATTTCTGAAGTACATGTGGCTCCTGTGGTCTTTGAGGAAAGCACAAATATAAGAGTTTGCAGTGGAACGTGAAAGTGCTGCAAGTGGAACCCATTCATTGGAAAACTGAGGCTTCGGGAGGGCAAAGAGAGGGAAAAATCTCATGGATTTGTGTTATCTGACAGGGATTTTTAGAGAGGGAACCATCAAACAGAACCAAATTTATTGTGAAGCAAAGAGACTCTTGGTCCATCACTTGCAAACATGTGCAAGTCCCCTGATTGCCCTGCATTATGAGGTGTTTTTCTCCCTACAGCTTTAGAAATCTTCAACACTTATATTCATGCCAAGTTTTGAACCTAGTCTTTGAATCCAGGTATAAATACTGATTGTGAATGTAACAGGACAGAGGGCAATTCTTTGGGAAAATGTCATTAGAGCTTTCTCCTCGGCTCACTTCCTTCCCCTCCCCACGCAGCCATGCCAGCGTTGCGTATGTCTACTCCTGGATGGTTTTTAGGCAGTCTTTCAGACCATAATCCATCTCTTCTGAGATGAACTGCCATTTCCAGATGTTATGACTGCCCTCTAACATGTCTCCTTCTGGTCCTGCTGGTCCCCAGGGTCTCAGCCAACATCTGTCTGGGTGAGCTGCTCCGCGGTCCCTTTCAGTTTATTTTGTGGCAGCTGATATCCTGCAGAGTTGATACTTCACCATGAAAGAAGATCAGACTCTTCCCTTAACATGAATCTTCATTAGTGAATTGCTGTATCACGGTCCTTTTATGTTTAATCTCCTCAATTAGTTCAAATAATGAATTTACTGCCAGGAAAGTTTACAAAAGCAGGTCATTTTAAATAAATACTCACTGGGTAAGTAGTCCCTAAGTGCACTCAAACCCTGCATGTGCTCACCCCAGCAGGCAAAGAGCCACACAGAGGGCTCTGTGCAGCCACTGCCGCTCTCCCCATGCTAGACATGGGCAACGAGGGCTCCGAGCTTTGAGAAATCCCTGCTTGTTATTTGGGAGTCGAAAGAACTGCTAACAGTTGGTTCCTAGGGGAGCTGCAGATGTTACTTGTGGACATATTACCTGTAGTCTAAAACTCACCTTCCTTTTAAAACTCTCACAAAAAAGCAGAGCACATTTACATGATAATCAGCAAAGGCAGAAAGATTTGGAGGAACTAGGTACTACCATTTGGTCTTAAGCTATCATTCACTGACAAAGCAGTGCATTTTATTCCTGTGTTTTGTGCACAGACCTTGGAGGTAAGCTGTTTTCAATGCTATACTTTCCTTACAAATCTGGCTTAAGTGACAACTGAGTATCTTCAGGAAATGTTCTTTGTTCAGTTAAATAGCTTATCTTCCAAAAGCTCTGAAATTACTTGGTATTTGGAAGATGTTCCTTCCCCAGTATCAATGGCATGCTCACCTTCCTGCAGGTTTCTGCTCTGATTATTTTCTTTTTATCTACAAAAGTAGCTAATTGCATACATTTTTAATGTAAAGTTTTAACAAAGAGACTAACATTTCCTGTTTAGACATCTTCTTTGAATGGTTAAAGCATTTTCTCTTCAAGGAATCAAAATGAATACCTTGAGTCTTCCTTCAAGCAATAAAAGAACACAATAAAATGAAACAGGGAAAGAAATACTTTTCCACATTTCCTTATACTTTTCTGGTAGGCTGATGCTGGAAAACCACAAGACGATGAGGGAAAGAACTTACCACAGTCTCAACTGTCCTAATTTTCCTGTAGAGCCAAAGAGAAAAAGAAAGAATAATTCTAAATGTGGGTTTTTTTCTAATGAAAACTTGTATTTTCCTGTCAAGCTCTACCGGGTCTAGTTGAGGACAGTAGCCCTATAACTTGTTATTATGATTTTGAATATCGAGTGTCTCCACTGATGTCCCAGCGGGTAGCTTGCTGTGTGTGGCAAGACCTCCCTAATCGCTGCTGGATGTTGGAGTGTCTTCACATTTTGTACACCTGGACCCACTTGTAGGTTTGCCACGTACTTTTCACATAGGCTTCATCTTTTTTTCCCTAAAGAGATTTTTAGAAAGGTATTTTAAATAATCACGGTGCAAACCAGAGCGTTGAGGGCTTGGCCCTATGAAGCACTGCACAGGAGAGAACGTAGAGCCCTCCAGTACCTTGGTGGGACATCTGAGTGCTTCAGAAGTGCCCTGCTCAGGTGTCTGCACAGAAGAGCAAAGATGGGGACATGGCACTTATGCCCTGTGTCTAAAGTTTAGAAAGGCGAGTGTGGATTCAGAAGCAACCAGAACCTATCTCAATAACATAACGGTTTTTCAGAGTAGCCCTTAGACTGCGGATTTACTTGATCTTTATTTAAATGCTAATGCCAAAATTATTAGAAAACCTACTTGCTGTCTCCTGAGTACTGCTCCCAGCCTTGGATGAAAGGTCAAGGTTGTTATCCCTCATAATCCATCATGAGGAATTTTCAGACCTTAGGCAACGATGCTTTGGTCGTTTTTTATGCCACCTTAAGCCCCATGGCTGCATATTGTTTTCCAGGCAAGGATAGCAAACAAACCCATTAGTACAAGTACCTGCGACCTGGGTCAGGAAAGCCTCATCCTCCTATATACAAACATACATATATATATACCTAAATAAGACAGAGAGGGTGAGACAATTTCTCAGCAGCTCTTGAAAGAAAGCTCTTTCGTGATGAAATTTTTACTTAAGAAAAGCTCCTAAATCAATTGCTCCCAGGCGAGAGGGGGAGGAGGGAGGACGAGGAGGGCTGCATTTTCTCTTCTCAGCAGTTTCCCATCACCCTTCCCCCCTCCCTCTCCTCCCCATCACCAGGTTGCAGGCAGTCCCTGTGTCCAAAAGAAAGAGGCTGCCCCATGACAGGGCACCTTGGTGTGTACCATCAGGCAGTGAGGGCCTTGGCTGGCAACGCTGCAACATGGAGCGCCAGTCGCTTTCCGCCACGTTTCCCTCCAGTGGGCCGAGAGCAGGGCTCCCATATCAGTTTAGCATACCAGAGACTTAGAGGGGCTTACCAGGCTGCTCTGTTTAGGGGATAAAAGATGGGAGCTTGGCAGGAATAAACATGTCACTCGGGGAGCCTGCTCTGCAGGGCCTGATTTCCCTCTCGTGTCGGCTTGCCGCTGGCGCAGCTTCCCAGATGCTGCAGCACTAATCCTGATTTATGCTGAGCTTCACAGTGGGTGCAGGACCAGTCCCTGGTGCTCAGGAAGAGGGAAAACACGTCTTCCTTGTGCTGTCAGGAACAACATGTGTAAATAAAGCAATTTTCTAGCTTCTTGAGTGGGGACACATGGCTGCACACATGTTTGTGAAGCATCGTTTAACACTGCTGGGACTCACTGCATGTGTCAGGGAGCCTGGTAATCCCACTGGGAAGAGGAACCACAGGGGTGAGCTCTGCTCCTTTGATGCTTCCCCTGAGGTTGGGTTAGCAAAATCAGCCATGATTTTGAAGCAGCTCTGGCTAGAATCACCTACAAGACATGTTTTTCAGTGAGTGGACACCTGGCACTTTCTGCCAGTGAGTTGGCTCACGGTGGCTGCACCATCCCCAAGAGGTGAAGTGTCTTGCAAAGTGAGCGGAGGGCTGTTCACATACCTTCCCAAAGGGAGGACAGGGAGAACGAGGTCATTTATTTATGGCGGCTCCCAGATGCTCACAGGAGAGATAACAGAGCGTCGAGCTGGCCCTTAGCAATATGTTTGCTTTCAAACTGCTAACTTTCCATTTACAAAGGGAAGGCTGTCATCACTGTTTCCGTGTTGTTTCTTTACACTGCTTTTGGATTTTTGGTCTTTTGCTAAAGAGAATAGCAGGGGGGAAAAAAGTTCCCAAGACTTTACAAAGGGTCTCAGTGGGCTTCCCAAAGATGTCTGCTCAAGAGGACAAGTCGTCCTTCACCATCAGCCCGAGGGAGCCAGGAGCATAGAAACAACACTTCATCCTACCAACCGTCTCCATTGGACAATGCACAGAGAAACATCTCCCCCAGATCTCGATGGGAAGTCTACCAAGGGCAAAGCCCTCCTGGAGTTTTTTTTGGAGGGAAGTTATCTCTCTCCCCCCTCCCCACCCCTTCTCTCTGCTCAGTCGCAGTGGCACGATTCAGCTCGATCCCCGCGCTCCCCGAGAAACTGCAAGGTCCCTTGCAGATGTTTGGTAACACATCAACGGCACAGCCCAAAACAACGTCATGAAATTCCCCCCCAATCTCCCCCAGACATTACCTAATTGATAAAGTGGCCGCCCCGCGCCGCAGCAGCTCCCTCCCCAGCTCGTGCGACACAGCCGGGCTCTGTTCCCTTTCGCCATGACATCATGCCAGCACTCGCCGCCCATGCATCATGCTGCCTGCAAGCTTCCTCTTCCACCCCAGATAAACACGGCCAAGACAAGCTCCCTCAGCAATAAAAGAGAAAGAAAGGAGTGGGGAAAAAAGAATAGTAATAACTTCCCTCCCTTTGTGCAGCTTCTGCCCCAGGCCCTCTCTCTTGCCTGGGTTGTGGTGAATGCTGCTGGACCAGGGCTTGGACATGGAGCCTGTCTGAAGTGGCCTCTAGCCTTCTGCTGTTTGCTGGCAAAATCCAGAGAGGCTCAAGAATGCAAAGGTTTCTGCTGTAAGTTCCAGACACAAATACCAAAGTTACTCTCACTTATACAAGTGTGCTCGCGTCGGCGGAACTTCCACAGGGTCAAGTATGAGACCAAATGAGACCGTCCAGCGCAAACTGGCACAGAGCTGGCACAACCTAGTTGGTGGGGCTACAGTTAAGTTTGCAAGATGTTTGGTTTACTGTGTGCTGCACCTAACACAGAACTGGAAATCAAGGTTACACAGAGAGAAAAATGTGTGCAAGTAGGTGTAGCAGGAACAAAAAGTCATTTTCTTCTTTTCTTGTTAATAGCTTTTGATTCGAGATTCCCTCCCAACATTGTCCTCCTCGATATATAATCTCTCCCATGAGCTGAAAGCTGAATTCAAAGTTATCCTTTACTGTCTAGCCCATAGATGTCATGAAAAAGATAGCAGTGAATTCCCTATCATCGTTATCATCTTTACTTACAGTGGGGCTTAGCAAAGTTTTCACACAAATGTAATTACTGAGACTCGCTGATCAAAATTAACTCTAAACCCCTGTGGAACTGAGCAAAAATAATGTTAAAAAAAGTAGATCCAACTATCTGAAAAGTGTTCTTTTCTACATTATATGTTTTACATAAAGAATTTTAGCTTTTTAAAAGAATATGTTTCAGTTCAAAATGTCTTTTTTTTTCCAAATCAAATGCACTTTTTGAGTTCTAAAAGAATCTCCCCCCAAAATCATGCAATATAACCTAAATATGTGCATTTGCGTGTGTATGCACACACGTGTAAGTATGCAGAGAGGCACGGAGAAAGTGAGAGAGAACTCACCAAGAAAAGTAGCTCCTTTTTTATTAAAGTCAAAGCTAACCCTGAACAATTTTTCCTTCTGGTTTCTTAGTTTAGATATGAAATAAAAAATAATAGAGGTCATCTCTTCACTCCTCTTACACACAATATCCTTTACTTCCTCTCCTGACAAAAACCCCACAACGCATATCCGGGCTCTGGGGTCTAAATCTGCATCTATGAAACACTGAAACAGTAGATTTTGGAGCCTAAAAGCAAAGGAGAAAAGAATAACAGTGTTTTTCTTCTGTCAGTGCTGATCAGGTAATTAACTCCCACATATTAATTAAAGGCATCAATTGCCATGCACTTAATACAGCACGCTGTGGGGTTTTGTGGGATGTTTAATGAAGTGGCAGCTCAGTCACAGTAACATTCCTGATTCTGAATTTCTCTGGCTGCAGAGAGTAAAGTGGTTTTACATCCAAGACTGGGCTGCCACAGTACTTCTCTTGCAAGAGACATGAGAAATGGAACCACAGCTCAAGATTGGGCTGCTGTAGGCAAGCTGGCAGCGCACACGACACCAACACCACCTTCCTCATTAATGAATCTTTCTTAGTGAGAGGGAAATGTTTCACTGTGGGTGTAGGTTGCTCTGAAGCACGATCTGCCCAGCCTCAGCCATGCCTACTGAGTACAGGTTCAGCCCAAAAGGTTGAAGCCCTTCAATATGGAAGCACTGCAAGGAAGATCATCACATCTGCTTGCATCTTAAATCCCTTGGCGTTATTCTCTCTTGCTGTAGGAACACAGGACAGATGAGAGAGACACAAACAAGATTTTATTTTCCTCCTCTCTTTCTCTCTCCCCCTCACTTGGGAAGAACATGGCTATAACTCCACCGAGGATAAACAACCCCACAGCTAATCTTCCCACTCCTCAGGACGGTTTGTTGAAATTAGTGAAAGGATGCAGACGCTGCGCAGACTGCTCGATAAGAGTTATAAGCACTGGTTTGTTATTACTAAAGAGAAGGAGCATAACTTTGCTGTCTCCAATGATTTTAAAACAACATTCTCCCTCACAGCTATCTCCCTACCTACTCTATTTACATTAAATAGATGCATGAGTGTGATGTGCATATGGAAGGAAAATAAATGGTTTCCAAGAGGAGGGTGTTTTGTCTACTGTATACATTTTTTTAGGATGTGGCAATATAAACCATAAAATCTAAAATGAGAGTAACTCCAAAATCATCACCAGAACTCACAAAAACTCCCAAACAAACAGCAGAGCCTGGGGATACCAGCAGCTTAATTTTCTTGAAACACCAACCAATAAGGAAATAAGGGTATTGGTGAACAACGGGTGTCAAGCCTTACCCAGGCTTGCACCTCAAGCTTCCTGTAATGAATGGTGCAGGTAATTTCACCTGGATCCTGACACTAAAATCGGGCTGCTACTTTATTTGATAGTTTAACTCAAACACTAGCTTAAAGGTAACACCAGCAGCAGAGTATCACAGCTGGCTGCTTTAGGAGTGAGAAATCAATGTCTGTTCAGGCAAGTGCCCCATTGCACCTCATTCTGCCCCACTGAACCCCATTGGACCACACTGCACCCCATTAGACTCCCCCAGGATAAGGTAGCAGCAATGTCCACGGCGGGTGCCACATGTGAGCACTGGCCTGAGCCATTTTCTGCAGCTGTCTGCAGGGCGAGATACATGACACGTATTTAGGCTGCAGCTGCTCTGAGGCAGACCAAGAGCCTGCCTCTATGTTTTGTATCACCCCAAGCGCCGCAGGATCCCTGACCGAGGCTCCTCGGAGCTGCAGAGATAATGAGCTGTCGTCATCTCTGTCGGCTAGAATAGATGTAAGTGGAAAAATCCTCTGGCTAATGCTGATCTGGCACTTGCTGAACGCGCAGGGAAGGTAGAAAGATGGAGGGCAGCGACTAGCGACGGCGGGGAGATAAAAGTAGGATTTCCCATATCTGATTTCACAGACTCTTGATGGCTTTTTTCTTTCCCATTGGCCTGTCAGTGATTTTGCTACATTTATTTATACCCTGAAGAGGCAACTCTACAGCTGCTATTTGTTCTTTGACCAAACAGCACCTAAAAAGGAACTTTATGCTGCTGTTAAAATTGCTGTTGAATTAAGCACCAATTCATTACAATGGCTCTACAGACTACGGTTAAGTTTTTGGAGACAACTTTGGCCATAGATGACTCCAATTTAGTTCTAGACCAATTGTAACTTCAGTGGAGTTGAAGTTACAAAAATCATCTGTAACATAACAGTGAAACTGACAGGACAACGTGAAGTTTTAAGAAGAATCTATCTGAATGGAAAAGTTCTGGAGTGAAAATCAAGCAGGAACTTGTCTGCCTTCAAAATCCCAAATTTATAGTTAATGGAGTGTGTGTAAATCTGCAACGGCTGTTACTCTTTAAGATGTATAAAATTACTGAAAACTACATACAATTCTGTCCAGCAAACCAGTTGCAAAAATATTGCAGTGCAGCCTTTGTAATCACACACTTCTGTGTGGTTTTTCGCTGGTTTGGCAGCGAGGGAGCTGGACAGCAGGCAACTGCACACCTCACTGCAACACAAACCAGTAACACAGCAGTTCTGATTGTCTCGCACAGCGAGTTATTATTTCTTTACTCCTGTTTGCTTTTTGAAAGGTAAACATGAAAACAGTGCAGTCTGAATTGGATGGGGTTTGATTTTCTGTATTAAAAATCGATGACTGGCTAACGGATATGAATTCTGTGCTTTCTGAAAGGCAATGCAGGATGTCTAGGAATGAAGTGCATGAATCCTGCCATAATTCCCAGGATTTCACTTTACGAGCTTCTTTATTCCCCTCTCACTATTTCTTTCATATATTCCAAGGTATTTATTTCACACAGGCAGGACAGCTTGGGCCAAGCCTTGTGCACAATTTAGAGTCTGATTGCAGTCTTCTGTACATACTGGTGCCATAAAAATATATGTAGGTATGTGCATATGCATATCTCTATGTATACTTGATTGCATATAAACATAGACATACATGCATCATCTATTTTACTTTGCAATATTAAACCAATTTATCTGTAATAATAGAAAGGAAGAATACGATGCACTATTTCCTTTCTGTGCAAAATATAAGCTACAAAGGTTGGCTTTTTAAATTTTGCTGTAGTGTTAGTTACTTGCAAGTGTTGTCATCTCAGAGCACTGTACAACTGGTGATATACCTTCAGCATAGCGTACTTGCTAACCCTGTCACTTTTGTATGCCATGCAGTCATGTGGTTGTAATCAGAGGTCCATGAGGCTGGGAAGAAAAATCACTCTCTTTCCAGCTGTTCTGTCCTTTTACTGGCATCACATTTGGAGAGCAAACTGTAAATAATAAGGAGTTGATGATGCTTCCATAGCTAGCAAATTTCCAACTTCAAAAGCTTTTCTGCTTCTGAAGTTAATGGCTGACTTCCCTCTGAGTTCACTTTTCATGCTTTTAATATATGCCATTCTAGACCATTAATAACTATTGGTGTTTGTGGCTATCATACATGGACTCAAAAGCATATGACCATTCTTCATGGTTCAGAGTCGCTGTTCACAACTGTATTACTAGTAAAAGGCTAAATGACTGCTTCACAACAAAGCTCTTTGTGGTACAAAACCGGTCTCAGATTTAAAGGATGCAACAAAACCTCCTTTACAAGAATTTTTTGAGAACTCTGGATATTTCTGAACGTTTAATATGAGATTAATACACCTAGAATCTCTGATAATCAGACCTTTTCACACGTAATTAACCTCTCCGGCATTTAAGCTCTGGGGCCAAACTTGTGAGAGCCGATGGACCTTTTGTGGGAAGATCTACCCTCCACTTAATGGAATGTGCACATCCATGCTGGTGATGAGGTTACACATCTTTCTTTGTTGCACGCAAAGCAGTCTTTGAGGTTAAAGAAGGTGAGTAGGGAAGAATTTGAGGACCACAGGGGATGGTGTTGAAAGATTATCCTGTCTAGAAGAGTAAGAATTTGTGGTAAGGCATAACAGACCCGCTATTTAAACTTCAGATGCAATCATCCAACACATTCACCTCAGATTCAAACATCAACTTTCTAATAAATAATATCAGAAATATTTTTCAAACAACAGCTATATCCTTAAAGAATAAAGCAACACACATTTTTGGGGGGTTTTACGCTAAGCAAGTGTTCCACTTCAGAGCTACAGAGTATGGTCACAAGTTCTGTCCTTGCAACTCAAACAAGGACACCTAGAGCAGGTTGCCCAGGATCAGAGAATCATAGAATCATTTTGGATGGAAAAGAACTTTAAAGTCATTGAGTTGAACCCCTCACCTCACAGTGCCAAACCCAGCACTAACCCACATCCCTCAGCACCTCAGCTATACAGCTTTCAGATATCTCCAGGGATGGGGACTCCACCACCTCACTGAGCAGCCTGGGACAGTGCTTAACAATTCTCTCATGAGAAAGAACTTTTTCCTCCTCATCTGCAATCTAAATCTCCCCTGGCACAACTGAAGGCCATTTCCTCTTTTTCTATCACTCATTACTTGTGAGAAGAGACCAACCTCCACCACACTACAACCTCCTGTTAGGTAGTTGTAGCGAGTGATCATGTCTCCCCTCAGACTCCTCTTCTCCAGGCTTCTCAGCTACTCCTCATCAGATTTGTGGTACCAACCCTTCACCAGATTCATTTCCTGACTCTGGACACTCTCCACCACCTCATTACCAGATGGGGTTTATATATCTCCAAGGATGGACATTTTACAACCTCTTTGGTCAACCTGTGCCGATGCTCAGTTACCTTCACAGAAAGTGTTTCCTGATGTTCAGAGGGAACCTCCCGTGTTTCAATGTGTGCCCGCCACCTCTCGTCCTGTCACCGGGCACCAATGAAAAGGGCCTGCCTCTCTTTTCATTCTCTCCTGCCAGGTATTTATGCACATTGATGAGATCCCCCTAAGCTTTCTCTTCTCAAGGCTGCACAGTCCCAGCTCACTCAGGCTTTCCATGTGTATGAGGTGCTCCAGTCTCTTCACCACCCTTCTGGACTCCACCATCATCTCCCTCATCCAGTTGGCAACATTCATTTAGCCTTGGATGCTATTGGCCTTCTCTGCCAGGAGGGTGCATTGCTGGCTCATGACCAGCTTGCTGTTCAGCAAGACCTCTTGGTCCTTCCCTGCACACCTGTTTTCCAACCAGTTGCCCCCCAGCATGTAACTGGCACGTAACCTTTCTCCAATATAGAGGGATCAGACCAGAAGGAGTGTCACCTGCTCTGTGCCAGGTAGAAACTTGCCTCACATCACTGAGGACAATATAGAGAGAGGTAGCACATAGAGAGTTGACCTTGCCCACAATGAACACAGTGGACAAGATCTTGCTCATTGATATCAGAAGATCAAAAGTAAATCCATCTTGGACATCAGACTATTCTGTTCATCACTGATTGATCTTTGATGCAGAGCAGCAAAAGGACAAAAGCAAATAAAACTCTCATCCTGCAATATTCTTAAAGTGGACATAGCCTTTACAAATTAGGTCACCTGTGAACTATGATGAAGCTTGACATTGCAGCCACAAAACAGAAGAAACTCAGTCTCTGTCCTGGAGACTTACTACCAAATCACCAAGGTAGTTCAGTAGCTGGACTGATATGTCACGAAAATTTGCTTCTTATTGTGTGATAAAAAATCTTCTCCTCCTTTGGTTTCTATTCTGTTTGACCTTAATCAAAACACCAAAACATATGAAAAACCCAGGTGGGTATGTTCACATCCCCGTGATCCAGCACAGATCTGAGCATGAAGCCTGTCTCAGCAGTTCTTCAAGAACATCTGCTCAAACTGTTTACCAAGCTGAGTTTCTTGATTGCTTTTCTTCTCCTCCACATCAGGCTATGTTTACACAAAGAATTTCAGCAGTTACTATACAAAATCTACATATTTACAACTGCAAACCAGTTTGGGACAAATGGCATAACAAATTCTTTCCAGTTTACTGTTTTCTCACTTATTTGCAATTCTGCCCACAGAATTCTTGCCTCAAAGATGTCGTGTCACCCCTTTCCTTAAAGTCTTCATGCATAAAAATGTCAGCAAAAGTAAATTAGACAAATATTTTGTCATTGCATTGCTCAAGATAAAACACAGAGTGAGAAAGAGGTTTTCAAGCCCTAACAATCCCCAACATTTAAAAACGGTTGTGTCCAAGACTTAACGGGCAGATGTGGCTCAAATCAATTACTCTTGCATGGGCACCCTACTGACAAGGCCCAGGACACCTGGGACATTGGCACAAGGTTGGCAGATATGATATAGAAGTGTGAGAGACCCAGGCCAGTTGACCAGCAGCTGAAATTCGGATGTATCAAACAGCACACAGACAACCAAACAACTGGCCACCTCCTAACCGCCTAGAGCCAGGCCACGTGTGCGCAGAACTCATCCTCTCAAGTTAACCAAGTGGTTTTAAAGCACCCTTTGGTATCTATCCCACTACTTGGGCACATTTGAATGATTTAAATTCAAATAACTAAACCGTAGGTTGATCTAAGCAGACATCTTTCAGTAGTTTCTGGAGTTGTTTTCCACCCTGAGAATGAGACAGGCACCAAACAAATGCCTCTCCTAAACTACTCCACATGTAAGTGCCAGTTTCTCCAAAATCCAGGTGTTTTATACACAGTGGAACATAATGAAGGGACCAAAACAGAGAAAACTTTCCCCAAGTATGTCCTAGCCCTGCAGCTGGGGCACATGATACGTGTGCCTGCATTCCTTCTGCTTGAAATGACCATTCTAGCAGGTCCTGAGACAAAAGCTACCACTACCCCGAGATTTCATCTGCTTCTGATTGAAAAAGAAAAAGAAAAAAAGAAAAGAAGGAAAAAAACCAAGAACAAAAGCCTAATTTCTTCTGAAACAAGTAATATAGTTTCAATCACTTGTAAGAGAGAAAAATGAAAATATGTAAATTCATCATCATGAGAACTTAGGTTATTCTCAGCTTTTTGCTCAACAGCCAAAAACCATAATTCAAACCAAAGAAAATTGTTTACACAACTCTTTTAAATTTAGATTAGATTAACTTTTGATTGAACCAAATTGGATGCCTCTTCTAAAAATGGAAATGAAACAAAGGAGAAATTTGACCACAATTATAGGCAAGCTAGTGGTGGTAAACATGTCTTCCAAAGATGTTTGGGAATCAGATATCTACAAAGTTTTGTATTCAAATCTGTGCCAGAGCAACAAGCTCTGACCTTGATAAGACTCACTTAGGATCCTATCTGTTCAAGACAGTCTTTTAAATACAAAGGTGAGAAAGAACAGAAGCAGAAAGTGGAAGAAACGACCCTACATATTTTGTTGAGTAGGTCACCTTCCATAAGTTGTCAGTTCCTGTGTGACTCATCCCCTGCCACCAAAAAAGTTACACCAAAAATGTAAGTGGGAGGTTTCATCTTGGCTTTTGTAGGGAGTACATAACAGAAGATGACAGGATCTGCTAGCATACAATTGTGTCAGTGGACACCACCAGCTCTGAAGAGGTGTATCTCACAGTGACAGAGAACTCATTTGCACAACACAAATGGCCCTGAGTGTATCTATTTTATGTACAACAGAAGATTTGTACTTCAAGACATTTGGCAGACTAAAGCAGACTTTTCAGTGAAAGCAAATTTATCCAAATTATATTTCTGAGTATGCTGCCACAACTTTGCCCAACAAAGTTCATACAACAACCATGACTAAATTTATATACCAATTATTACTACATAAGCGTGTCTTGCATTCTGCATGTAAGTGACCAAACAGTCCTATGACTCTTAAAAAACCAGGGCATTAAGGCAGCTTTCCTGCCTGGCTGCCATTGCATGTGACAAGACAAAAATAAAACCATGGGCCTCTTGTAAACTTTAATCATCATATTAACACCCATGAGAAAAGCTTTGGGTGATCCCAATCTTGTTCAAGAGGGTTCAGCTGTAGATACTTACAGGATGTTCTGCCTCTGCTGATTGCTCATTATCCAAAATTAGCTCTCAGAGCAGTCTTTGCCATAGTGTCTGGCAAAGTGGAAACTGGACCTGTTCTCAAGAGCTTTTGACATTCTCAGGACCTCCACTCTTCCAGGAATGCATGCCTTCACAGAGCAGGCCGTTACACAACTTTCTGCAGGGAGAAGTCAAAAGCTTTGTTACTCGATGAGGGAATAAACCCCTGGAATAACGGGGCAATCATGATTTTGTTGCATTCCTGATATATTCACCACTTTATTTGGGTTGTATCTCCAGCCTAATGCTGTTCAAGGTTGATGGTTTCAGACTCTGTGGTAGGTCCAGTAGGTCTTGTAGACAATAAGTTCGATCTTATGGGGTCTTTGACAGCTCAGTGATGCTCTCTCAGCACTCAGAGAATAAAAAAACCATATCAGTTGTGCTTTTCTCAGGTATTTAAATTGGTATTTAAAATTACCTGATGTAAAAACCTGCAGCCTTGCTGAAAACCTGAGATTGTGAAACTGCCATCAGCAGTGAGGTCATGTGCCTACAGAAATAATCACTCTTTGGTCAAAGCAGAGCAAAAACCATTCAACTTTCATATAGACAAAAATCTCTCCAGTGAGTCTTGTATAAGTTATTTTAGATGGAAAATCTAATTCCTGTTAAGGCCAGGCTTACAGTTTCTAAGCCCTGAAAATCTGTAAAACCAAATTACATCTTAAAGATTTCTTCAAACTTTTCCTTAGACAAACGGAGATTACAGTAGCTGTTGATTTAATTCTAGTAGGATGATGTGCTGGTGTAATTTATTAGCCATAACAATTTTCAATGATACTTGTGGTAACTTTCAGAAGGTTGCTTTTTTTCCTTAAAGCAAAATCTTGTTATTTTTCCAGAACCTAAGCTGTTTCACAAATTTGTTCATCAGAAGATGTCTGATTATTTTGTGTCAACTCTTCTTTTCATGCTGTCCAAACATTTACGTTTGTGTGCTTTTCATTTATTACTATTTTATAGTAAAACATTTGGTTTACATATCTACATTATTCACATTGCATACTACATTAAACAAAATGCAACTTGAACCAAAAGTAATCAGAACAAAATTAACACTTCTCACCTTTTTCATGATGGAGATCAGGTTTTCCAAGTGGGAAACTTCAATTCTTTCACATGATTCATGATTTCTCATCAAAGTTCCCTGTGGAACACTGTCCTTCCACTGGCTTTGTGATAGGAGTGGAAATGTGCTCTCTTTGAGCACTTAAAGGAAAAAGAAATCATATCCTCCCATTTCATGTTTTTAAAATGTTCCCTGCTGCTTTTCACTCCATATCATTAATGGATTTGTTAAAAAACTTTGTGGTAGCCGTTGCTTGGTATTGCTACATTTTTCCGCATGAAAATGTCTTTTAATGTGGCCGTTATGTAAATAAATATGTCTAAAATGTACTTTGCTATGTTACAAAAAGAAGCTTTAAAACATGTGCTTCTTATAACTCTTATAAAAATTAATGAAACACTCATTCTGACACAGTGGGTCTAGTTTAACCTCGAAAAACTATGTGAAAACACTAGAGTAAAAGAAATGAGATTGCTGTTAATGTAAAATATCCACGTGAGATGCTTTGGATATTTCTATTTAGCTCATTCAGCCTCTGGCTTATGAATCTGGAGGTAAGCCAGTTTCTCTTAAAAATAATAAAAGTACTATGCAAATCCAGAACGGACCATTTTGGAGGAAGGCTGTGCTTTCATTGCATCAACTGTCCTTGGGTGTAGGTGAGAGGGAAAAGCTTCTTAACAACAAAATTGTGGCAAAGGAATGCCAACAAAAAGATTTTTGCTTTTCCAGTTGATTCAGTCTGGTATTTCCCTGCTCCTGGCAATTTACTCCCACGGAAGCTGTAGTCTCCAATAAAATAACTGTATTTAATAAAAGCAAATCTGGACTGGTGCTAGTCCCAGCCTGTGGTCACAGCACGGCTGGACGGCAGCAAGGAGCCTGAGGCAGAGCCATGTGTGGCTCTGATCGTCCGTGAGTCACACGTGGAAAGGGCTGATCCTCCAAAACACGGAGGAGGTGATGAACACACCTAGTGGCACCAAGAAATTACTGTTTTGGGGTCCCTCTGGCCCTGATGCAGCCATGCAGAGCCATGCAGGTTGCGAAGGGGAGTCTGGCTTGAGGATCAGGCATTGATCCTGCTCACCGTGGTCTCGTCTCCCTTGGCACAAAGGGGTAAAATTGATGTTCATCATGGGGTGTCCTAAAGGTATGAATGGTCTTCAGAAGTGGCACTGCCACCTTACATTTTATGCTGGAATTGAAGACCTGAAATAGCTCTTTGCAGGACTTGCCTCTACACACAAGTTGAAACTACCACAGCAACTGGAGCATCTTTCTTAAGAGGAAAGGCTGCAGGACCTGGGACTGTTTAGCCTGGAGAAGACTAAGAGGAAACTTCATTAACACTTGTAAGTACTTAAAAGAAGGAGGTCAGGAGGATGGGGCAACACTTTCTTCTGTTGACTCCAGTGACAGGACAAAGGGTAATGGTTGTAAGCTTGAACACAAAATGTTCCACTTAAACACAGGGAAAAATTTCCTTGCTGTGCAAGTGAGGGAGCCCTGGCACAGGCTGCCCAGGAAGAGTGTGAAATTTCCTTCTCTGGAGGTTCCCAAACCTTTTTGGACACATTCCTGTGCCCCTTGATCAAGGTGAACCTGCTTTAGCAGGGAGTTGGACAGGATGATCTCTGGAGATCCCTTCCAACCTCTACCATTCTATGATTCTATGACACTATGAATTGCAGAAGCAATGGAAGAACCATAGTTGCTCATCCTGGGCAAAACCAAGAAGAAAGGTGAGAGACAGCAGTAGACAGAAGAAAAGCCACTAGCATTTCATGCATAAGCAAGACTCCCCAGTGAGTGCCTTAGTGGCAACTCATCTGGCAGCCCCTCTGCACCAAGCCCGTGCTCTGCCTGAGCAGGCATAGCACAAAAAAAAGAGGGATATCCCATAGCTCAGCACAGGGGTAATATTTGTGAGCAAAACAGCCTGAGTCAGAAATACTCACTCTTCAGAAATACATGTTATTCTCCACTTGTACAAAAAAAGTCAGAATAAGCCACACATTTATCTGTCAATTAGTGAGGGAGCAGGTACATAGGGACAGTTTCAGGACAAAGCACGGGAAAGAGGAGCAGAGCAGCAGGGTTCAGCTTTCCCCACGGAAGGCAGATCTCTGTTTTTCAGGTCATAAATAAGACAGGAAGCGATGCAGCCTGATCAAAGGGCAGTTGGAACCATGTACAGCTTCCACTTAGAGCAGCCTGCAGCTGGCCAGCCCTTTCCAGCATCAGATCAATATTTGGCGCAGGCCACTACCATTTGCTTTCAACTTGAGTCATTAAGAAAGACCAAAGTTTTTCAGGTCATGTAGACAATTCCTCCCTGAAGGGAAAGGGGGAAAAAAAAAGAGTATTTGCCAAATTGAAGGATATAAATATGATATAATATTGTATTTGTTTTACAAAAAGCAACTTTTCCAAACATTACACATCATTATTAGGAACAGTATTAACCCACTTAGAAACGGTGGTCTACATCAACTTTCAGACAGATTTATTCCTCATCAGCCTGCTATTATCTAGGACACTTCTCAAATCAATCAAATCCTCTTGTAATGGAAATATGCCATCGCAAAAATTGTCATACCTCGTAAAAAGGGAAATCCATTTCACTACTGGAGAGATCACATCGATTAAAAAATCACTTATCACTGGACAAGAAGATAAATTTTGTTCAAAGTGTCTGGGATTTTGGGGGGAGGAGAGGCAGAGGTTATGGTTAATGTTATAAGATTAGGACCACTGTTTGCAACTTACCTTTTGAATGATGTATTATGTTATCCCATGAAGCAAATCTACTGTGGCTTTCATCAGTTTTTTTTTTAGTACTAACAGCAGTAAGGATGAAACTGTATTTTTGTATAGGAAAAGCCATAAACATGTGAAAAAAAAATACAGCTTGCATGTTTTACTTCTGTACAATCTTCGTTGGTGTTCCCTCCAAATGGCTGACAACAGCCAAGGATGAAATTTATGCCTGGGACAGGATATTTTTCCCTTCTACCTTTGCATTAGAGGTAGTGGTGGTGACTGTGCTCTGAAAACCAGTTTCATACATTGTGGAGACAGAGTTAAGTGTTCTCCCGTGGCTGTATGGTCACTGAGAAACATGGAGATGGGGAGGTTGAAAGAGTTTGATTGGTATAGGCAAGCCAAAATCCAGGTCCAGCTCTTGGACAGCAACTGAAGTGAATAAATTCAGTTACTAGTTTCAAAAAAAGACCCAAGATAGCTGAAAGTACCAGACGTGCTTCACAGGCAGGACCACAGCAGGAGTTAGGTATGGACGGTCCCCAGAAGGGCAGCCGCTGTTAATTCACCAGGCCTTAACTTGAGTAGATAAACGAGCCACAGGTTAAATAACCTGCTGGTTTAACTCGACCTCTCTTTCAGCAAAACAAGGCACATTTTCCTGTGGGAGGTTTGAAGCTGCTGTCAAAGCTCTCAGAGCATCTGCCTGGGGTTTGTGTGGCCTTTGCCAGCTCCCTTCACACTGAGGCTAAAGAGGAAAGGCTGTGTGTACTCAGTTACCGCTGGCGGGGATGTGCTGGTGCTGCGGGGCCTGCTCTGTCTGCTCACCTCTCCCCGCTGCTCTGCGCAGGCCCAGGCTGGCAGTAACAGGGCTGTGCGGGTGGCAGGGAAGGTCCTCATGGGAGGGGAATGGGACTGGGTGCAAACAATGGGGAACAGTTCTCACAGTATCCTCCAAATCAGATAATGGAGGCCTGCTTCAGTGCTGGGCACAAAGAGGAGCAAAGGGAACCAGGCATGGAGGTCAACCATGCCAAACCTCTCCCTTTTGGGGAGAGCACTCTCTCTAACAGTACAGCTATGAATCATAGAATCACAGAAACATTTCAGTTCAAAAGAACCTTTAAGTTGAACCACTGCCCTTACACTGCCAAGCCCTGCACTAAACCATGTCCCTCAGCATCTCAGCTACATAGCTTTTAGATATCTCCAGGAATGGTGACTCCACCACCTTGCTGGGCAGCCTGAGACAATGTATAACAACTCTTTCAGGGAAAAAGTTCATCCTCATCTCTAACCTAAACCTCTCCTGGTGCAACTGGAGGCCATTTCCACTTGTCCTATCACTCATTACTTGGAAGAAGAGATGGACCCCCACCTCACTGCAATCTCCTTTCAAGTAGTTGTAGAGAGTGCTCATGTCTCCCCTCTGCCTGCTCCAGGCTAAACATCCCCAGCTCCCTCAGCCACTCCTCATCAGACTTGTTCTCCAGACCCTTCATCAGCTCCATTGCCCATCTCCAGACACACTCCAGCCCCTCAGTGTCCTTCTTGTAGTGAGGAGGCCAGAACTGCACACAGTATTGAAGGCACGGCCTCACCAGCACTGAGTGCAAGGGGACAATCACTGCCCTGGGTCTGCTGGCCACACTATTTCTGACAAAAGCCAGGATGCCATTGGCCTTCTCAGCCACCTGGGCACACTGCTGGCTCATGTTCAGCCTCCTGCCGATTAACATCCCCAAGCCCTTTCTGCAGGGCAGCTTTCCAGCCACTCTGCCCCAAACCTGTAACATTGCCTGGGGGTTGTGGCCCAAGTGCAGGACCTGGCATTTGGCCTTGTTGAACCTCATGTGATTGGCCTCGGTCCATTGCTTCAGCCTGCCCATGTCCCTCTGAAGATCCTTCCTCCCCTCAAGTAGATCTGTCAACCTGCCCAGCTTTCTGTCATCTGCAGACTTACTGAGGATGATACTCTGATCATTGATAAAGATGTTAAATAGAACTGGCCTCTACATTGAGGCATTTGCAAACTGGTACAGGGACAGATTTCCCTTACAGGACTTTGCTTGAGCCAGTACCTGCCTCACATTTAACCTATCACATAGCAGCTTTTTAGTCTAGGGCTCACCTGCCTCTGGTTTTCCCTGGATGCATCCTCCTCCCTGTTTGCCTCTCAGAGGATCCCCTGTGTGTAGATCTTGCAGGGTCCCAGTGTTCATCCCATCACAACAAGAGTATGCAGGTGGTTGAGTGTCTGCATCAAAGGCAGAGCTGTGTCTGATGGGCTCTGTTCCAGCCCTGGTCCTGCCTGTTTGGCCCATGCACAGAAGGGGCCAGAGATTCCATGTCCGTACAGTGTGGGTAGCCAGGGAAAGTCATGCAGAAATGAAGAGTCTTTAGTAGAAAAAAGATTAAATCTGTGCACTCAAAAAACCACAAATGAGGCCAGACCCAGCCCTAAGCAACACCAGCTTTGTGCTAGAGAGCTCATATGCTGGGAGCCTCACTGACACAAGCATCCCTGAGAGCTTTAGGAACAGGGCAGCTGACATGAAATTCGGAGCCTGATCTGCAACATGAGGTGTTTTAAGGTAGAGCCAGCACCAAAGATGCTCCACATCTGAAACAGTTTCTCCTTGTTTAGCCCCCATACCCTCATGTGAGTGTCTCAGGACTCAGGCATGCCTGCTCTGGCATGACTGGAGGCTGACAGAGAGCAGGAGACTTGTTATTTGCTCTCTGCACCTCCCAGCCACCAGCATCTAACCTCTTTGATAGAGGAATAAAGCTGAGTGGCAAAACTCTCACACAGGCCTTGCATGGAGATGCTAAAATGGCTTTTCAGCTAGTTGCAAAGGTTACCTGAAGCCCCTTTCCAATGTGTGTGGGCATCTCCCCGGAAAAAAAAAAGTGTCAGGGTAGTGCTGAGAGTCCTCTCTGGCTGGCAAAGGAGGATAAATGAAGAGGCCTGAACACAGATCCTGGCATTTCACATCTCTTCTTACCAAGTTAAGGGGGAGCAGGGTGAATGTGAAATACTGCTAAAAATGTCAAATCAACCTCATAGAAATAATTGGAGATCATAAAAGTGTTCTCATGATTCCCCTCATAAAACATTGATAAAGACTGTATGTTCTTAGTGAAATCCACACATCTGCTTCTACAATGGAACTGTCATCAAAACCTTTTCAGTGGCCCTTTTTTAAACCTTATGCAGCCCCATAACTGGAGCTTTAATTCAGGTGAAGCCTGTAACAAAACTGAGCTCTTTCTACAGAGGGAGATCATTTAAATTCAGCTCCTCTTCAGTTACAGGAAAAGCAAGAAATTCTGCAGAACACATCTCTTTGTGCTCCCTAATACTTCTAATTTCCATTCAATCATTATGTTAAAGAAGCAGTTTGTTTAAAAAAAACACAACATACACACACACACATGCAAATTCACCCAGAAAAATGACTGCAGAAAGCAGACTTTTTCTCCCCTGTAAGATAAAGAGTTCGATCCTTACCATCTCTCTTTTTTTTTTTCCTGGCAAAACTCTCTCTGGAGCTGAAAGGAGGGCAAGATTGGCTCCCAGCAACCCACCCTTACTTTTACTACCTGCTGGATTTCTCCTCATTCACTTCAGGGCCTTAGTTCTTTGGTGGTCTTCTGTTTTGACATCTGCTTACTCTTATCTCTAATCAGTTTTGCTGATAGACATTTCCCCTGAGTGCTGAGACTCTGCCTAATAGATATTTTCTTAAAAAAAAAAAAAAAGCCCCAACTACTACTTAGTAGTCAGGAAATTATCTTTGTGGCCCACAAGGGTGAGGGACACTGTTCCTAACATTCCCATGCAGACAGTTAAGTCTCATTCAACTTTATCTGATTTGCTCTATTCTGCTCATTATACTCTCATAAAATAACGGCTTAATGACAGCAATCCATTTTTGTTAAACCTGCAATTAGGCAGACTGCATAATCTCCCAAGGCACTGAATGATCAGAGAATGCACTGTAAGTAGTTGTTAAATAGTGCGGTAATTTGCTACACTGTCTGCCAGATTAAGGAACTGAACTTGGAACTTGTAGCTTAAAGTGAGGAGGAGCAGTTGCAACAATTGGTCACCTGATGGAAAACTCTTCAGAAACAAAAAAGTATCACACATCAAAGTACAAGGTTTTACAGCAAGAGAAATGGGTAAAATGAAATGTTTTGCCCTCAGCTGATACTAATGCTTACTACAATATATAACTGCCAACATTTTGCTCTGATGGTTGTGCAAAAGATGGTGGCTCTCCAACAGATGGGAATGCCACAGCACCCCATAACAAAGCATGAGTTCTTGTTAGTTTAGAAATGCTACACTGAATTTCCAGCTAGACAGCTACTGTGCATGAGGGACAACAAATAGAATAAGCCAGGCACTGGTCCCAACGCCTTCCAAAACCTTAGAAACCATAACACAGAGTATTAGAAAGGATACTGTGAAGAAATTTTTATGTATTGTCAGGATTCTTGAGAAAATCCCTGACTGATTTCTTGTTGCTCATCTTAACAAAGTAAACAGAACCACAGAGAGAGGAGGAACTGAGTCCTGGGTGATTTTGATTTGAACTTTCAAAGGGAGTGGGATGGTAAGGAAAGTTTGCATCTGGGCTTTTAAACAGTAGTCTTTAAAAAAATCAATTTTTTTCTGGGTCTATCAAATGTAATTTTTATTGGATTTCCTTCTGCTGGTTTGTTTTTATTCCTTTTCAGTGAAAACAAAGACAACACACTTGCAAAAACATGTCTGAGTCCAGACGGTCAGTGCAGGAAATTCCTGCAGTTCTGGTGAAAACTGGAACTGGAGGGAGCAGGGGGACACATGCTCAGGATGAGCTACAGCATGAATCCAAGAGATGCCTGGCCATTTTGGATCTGCCCCACCATCCATGAGCACACAGACAGGTCGAACTGCCAGCTGGCAAGAGCCCAGGTGTGGCAATGTGGACTTTTACCTGACAGTTCAGGTGACTACAAAAAGGGAAGGACAAAAGCCTATCAAATCTAATTGAGGAGTAACCTGAAGTTAGGGCTTTAAGGCAGCACCGGTGCAGGAATCCATAGGAAATCTGGAGTCCCTGATTCCAGGGCTGCAGTTAACTCATTTCCACTTGTTTTTAAAGCATGGTGCAAACCTAAAAGCTGTTAATAAATTCATAGCACCGTATTCAGAACTGAAGTGAAAGACCATGAGGACACATACAGCATCCTCAGCAAAACTCAGAGTGCTCCTTCCCCCAGAATGAGTAACAACTCTGTGTCTTGTTAATAACAGTTTATAACCTCATTAAAGTAAGTAAATACAGCAGAGCTGGGAATGCAAAGTCTGTGCTAGACAATTGTGTCTTGATGGCTCCTCATCTCTGGGCCTTATCTGCAGCCTTACCCAAGCAGCTGGCAAGCACTGTCTCCAAAGTGCTGATGTCTCTGTGCAGTTGTGGAGAGGGAAATAACATTAGATCAGCTCCCTGGGAAAAGGTCTTGCAGAGCCCTGAACTGTGCGGCCAGTTTTCTTGTCACTCCTGGCAAAGCAGTGATCTCATCCTCGCCGTCTCCAAACTCTCTATCTCCAGTGTAGGAGAGGGAGGCAGCAAGGGACAAGGGGAGAGGGAGAGGGAAGCTGTGAAAAGAAAGATCCCATTGTTAGAGTGCTCTTATTTGTGTGAATGCTTGCCAAGACAACAAGATTGGGTCTGATGACATGAACTTGAGGGTCAGTGGGGAGCTGCGAAAAAATGCCTGAACGCCTTCAGAAAAAAAACCCCAACTTCCAGATGTGAGTGAGCCTTCTTTCAGCCATCCAGTCCCTGAAGTCTACCAGATTAAATGGCCTGAAGATGCCTGCATCCATTTGCGTGGCTGAGCAATTGCAATACTTGCCTTGGAAGGGGAAACTGAATCAAAATCTTACACCCGACCATGTGCTTCAAGGTGTGTTGGTATTGAATTACTCTTCAGGAACAGGGTCATAAAGGACAGAAGAAATCCAGAATCCCCCCTTAAGGAAAAGCTGGGAATGAATTGCAAAAGCCTAGGGCTGTGCTGCACATCTTGAATGAACTGTATGCAGAGATCCATCCTCTCTCACTGTTTAAAAGCAAAAACAAGACTGAAAATACTCAGGTACTAACATTTATTGCCAAAAAAGCCAAACAAAAATGTCAGGTACAAGCCCAGCATCTGGCCTAAGTAACTCCTGAATGCCACCATCATGTAGGAGGGAATTTATTCTGAGTTCAGGTCAGTTTACACTCACTGAGGATGTGCCCAGCCCCGCACCCATCCCTCTGGGTCTTGCAGAGAGCAATCACAGCTATCAGGAGAAGTTGGTGCTGATGGGGCTGATAGAATGCACTGACAGAGCAGATAGAGCATTTGCAAAAGCCAGGGCCATGGGTTGCACACAGGAGGGAAGAGACAGCTCTTATTCCAACTAATTAGATACTGGGCTCAGCTGACAGTTATTAATTTTAAAACAACTCCAGAACTTACAGTGCCTCAGAACCACTCATCTGGTTATTTGGGTTATTTGCAAGCTGCTTTTGCAGCAGGTGCCTATGACTTGGCAGTGGACGAGTATGTCTGGGTCCAAGCCACCTTCTTTCTGCTCAGCTCAACACCACTTTGTTTCCTCAGCTTCCTCCTTTCCCAAGGTGTGATGGAATGAGTGTTTGTGAAGGTTGAAAGCACTTGCTAATTTGGGGGTTGTCTGGGAATATTCCGGTGGCTCTGCATTTCCAATGTCTGTGAAGCCAAGCTGACAGTTCACTTATACTCCCAGTTTTCCCCTCCCCCTCTGCAACTTTTTCCAGAGCCTGTTTCTCGCTGACATCCACCTCCCCACAGCCCCTCTCTCCAATTCCCCCTCTCTTCATTTTTTAAAATCGACCTGGTCTTTGTTGTACTAATTAGATTATCTCTGCTTGAGGGACCCAGAGAGCAGCCCCAACAGAGCAGAGCCTGGAAAGACAGGACACATAATCCCTGTTATCAAGAAGGCTGTCATTTGGCATGTAGATCAGCTAATTCTTTCAATACCATGGGACCAATTGTACATCTCAATATTGATTTTCCCCCCAAGATATGATCTCTTACATTCCTACATCAGTCTCACTTGCCCTGGCTAAAAGGCTCCATTTACCATAAGGCAATACAACACGTGCATTCACACCCCCACCCAGCCCCCCTCCCAGCTTTCTGAATTCACAAATGAGAAGGTGCTTTGTGGGGAGGGTGAGAGGGTGAGCAAACGCGGGCGAGGCAAGTTAACACAACAATTTCAGGGGGGGACAGGGAATGAGGCAAACCTACTGCACTTTCACTTTGCATTACCAAGTAATTAATTCAGAGCTGACTGACATCAAAGGTTGAAGGCCAGTCATGGGAAGGGGCATTAGCAATAAATCATATGCTAAAAGCAGTAATGCTTTGAGTCAAGCCACATCGCTACCATTCAGCAACCAGCCTGTTAAATAAGTTTCTGCTTGTTTCTCTTGTTCTTCCTTTCCACTCACCTCAGTATTAATTTCAAGAGATGCTATTCATATTTTGTGCTACATACAAATCACCTGTAGCTAACTGCAAAAAGGAGAAACACAGCAATGGACTGACCTTCATTTGAGATACCAAAATGCTTTAAATGATAATCAACAAATCAACTTGCACAGACCCCCCTTTATCATGATTATCCTTTCAAGGATAACCATGGGGAATCAGATCCTCAAGGTAGTCATTTCTGTCAGTTTAGAGGACTTTTACTGTTGGTGCACCTGAAAACCTCCTTGTTGTCTTCCTACAAATGTATGTCACTGGACAGTCTGTGTTCAACTGCTTGCACCTAACCTTTTTTTTTCTGTCCCAAATTACATTCATAGCCTGACTATTTAAAAACAGGTTTGGGTTATATCATTCATTTTCTATGCTCAGTGAGACTTACATTAGAAAGAAAGAGGAAAGAAATCATTCCCAAGCAAAGGAAGAGGGAAAAATTCCTGCAGTTCCACCATCTAAGCAGCTCTCCTGACTTACACCAGCTGAGGACTGTGCAGCTGTAACAAACAGCCTGTCGAGCCTGATGTTGGCACCTGTTAATACCATCCACAGAGCTGAAAACATTTCATTGCCAGGAAACTTGATCCACAGCACTGGGATCACATCCTCCACTTCCAAAAAGTGTCATAGGATCTCTTACTTCCTCCTGGACAGCCATCAGAGCCAGAAAAAACAGGACCTGGGTCCAATGCCTCAGCTGAAAGCAGCCTTCCAGCAGCGCAGAGCTTCCTGTAGAGCCTGAACAACTCTGCCAGCATCAAAGACAAATACACGTTTGAGGACCACTCTTTTGTTTAAGGGCTCCCTCTGCCTAAGTTACCTCCTCTCCATTCCCTACTAGCCTTTCCACTCCTGCTTTCCAACTACTCAACTCTTCCAGCTAAACATTGGCTCTTTTTTTTCCACACTGCAATGATCCAAACACCTAAATTATATTCAACATGTGACCAACACATGGACATGTTGAAAAAAAAAAAAAAGCAAAGAAAGAAAAGAACTCCTCAGACATTTATACTTTTGTGATGCAGAAGGATGATAAATCAAGAAAACATTTTATGCCCAACACTACGGTTCACAGATTTTCTCAAAAGGCAACTTCATAAAACAGCACACCTTCAAAAATCAATTCTGGGCTGGATTCTCTTCTCTGGGAGATAGGGAAGAGAAAGAAAAATTCTAGGGAAAAACTCCCTTCTAGGGGAAGAAAAATCTTGGCAAATGAGATTTAAGAGTACCCAAGCTGCCTGGCTCTTCTGGTCAGCAGTGTGGTGGGGATGTGCTCCTGTCATGGGAGACATGAGGTCTCCCCTGCTTCTGTGGGAGTGCACGGGAGCATTAGCAATTCAACTACACCCTGTCACATAAGAGCATAACAGGCACACAAATAGAGACTCAGACCTCAAAGGACTTCCAAAAGCAGAGCCAAGGGTAGAAGCAACATTTATGAGAGAAGGAGACATTTCTCCCAGCCCCTGACTGTACATGCTGGATGGTGCAACCAGAGAGGAACCAGGGAGAGAAAGCAAGCAAAGTGAGGAAAAATGAGAGCTTATGTTGTCCCTCTGTAACATCACCTCTGAGATCTCTGGGGCTGTTGGCTCCTTCTCCCATCCCAAGCCCCAGAAAATAACATCAACAATAAATATCAAATGGCTGTTAATCTCTCCCCATTGCCCATATGGAAGGATGGAAAATACATATCACAGCAGTGACTCATTAACAGTGTGGAATGAAAGGCATCATTTTCAGAAGGGATCAATCACCGTGACTGAAGAACATCCTCACTCACAAGGGATGAGAAAAGAGAAAGTAATGGAAGAGAGACTCTCTTGCCTCTTTTCAATGGCCACAACCTCATTCTTTAGACTCCAAAATGCAGATGGCAATGTGTAGGTATTACTGAGGGACCAAAGTGTGCAGGGCCTCCTGGGAGCCAGTCCCTTAGGAAACCACAGCTCTGCAAGCAGTGGGACCAAAGAGTCCCATTTTCCTGTAGTTTTGCACCTTGCAGGTGTGTTTTTTGGAGTCTAGTAAATGGAAAATTTTGACTGAAATGGTTCCTAGCTTGGGGGGGGTGGGGGGGGCACTTTTGAACTCTGGAGTCTGCTCAGCTAGAGCATGAATGTCTGTCCTCTAATCAGGTATTTACTAACATGAAACCTGTAAGGAGGAAAATCTCCGAATTGCTTATTTCCTGCTGTCCAATGGTTTTGAAAACTATTTTTGAGGCAGAGGTATCCACACACACACCACACAACGTGCACCATGAGGCTCCACGTACCACTTGGCCTTTGGGATTTGGGCTTAAAATGGGGTTTGCCTAAGGAAGCACAGCAGCAGCTGAAAGAGATTTTCAAATTTCCTCTAGTTTGTTGTATTTTGGAAACTCACTCCATGCAGACATTTAGGCTTGTTTTCACTCAGATTAAGAACAATGCCCAAAATCTCAGTGAAATGTCACAATCATGACTCCAGAAAGACTGTTACAATGGCAAGCTCCTGCTGTGCCTTTACTTTGGGTCTCAAGCCTACTCAATTCATCCAAAGTTTGAGAGTCTCTACAGCACATGGCAGAGGCATCCCACCTATTTGGAAACTCCAGTAGAGTGTAGTGGCTCTCACTCTGATCCTGGAAGCAGCAAGATTTCTGCATGTGCAATGTCACGATGTGTGGCTGACTAGTGCTTGGAAAAGGAGGATGCTCTGTATCTCCCTTCCTCTTCACTGCCCTCCACAGGGCTGCACAGATTTATCCAGAGTTTCTTTGTGAGAGCTCAGCTCCCCACCACAGTGCCCAGTGCCCAGAGGCAGGCAAACTGCCAGGGAAGGTCCCTGGAGAGCTGCAGGGGAAGACAGCTTTCCTTTACGCCTGCCAAGTCTGCGGTCCTACCACAGCCCTGCCAAGGAGGGGAAACCTGAGGAAATACGTAACAGCACATTCTTCAGCATTGCTTTTCCCCTCTCAGGCTTGCACCTTCTCTGGCTCAGTGCCACGTGGCCATCTGGGGTGGGGGAGAGCTGCACTGCATCTTTTGTGGGATCATGTGCCTTAACGCTCTCCTTTCCCATCACCACAACGAGCCCTCTGCTCCATATGTCAGGGGTGGAAGCAGGCCCAGGGATTACATCCAAACAGATCTCTGCTACCTGCAGGATGACCCTAAATTGAAGTATCTTCAATGACAAAAAAAAAAATCAAACTCAAAATCCTACCAGGTGCCTATAGACAGCCAGTAGGGCAGGAGACCCAATTTCACACCATATGGGGAAAGGAACATTAGCAGCCCCACTTTGAGGAGGGCCCTGGGGCTTATCTGCTGCTTGGGAGGAAGGTCAGCTGTGTACTCTGCACAGAGGAATGCCATGGCTGAGGGGTGGCTGCTATCAAGCCCCACACATTCAGGAAATTCTTTGGCTCTTCTCACCTACCCAATGGTTTTCCCTGGTGTTTAAAGCCTGGTTGGCAGAGCTGGCCAGCACCATGGTTTGTCTCAGGTCAGCAGCGAGCACTAATGCTGGGTGTCTCTTTGGGAGGTGATCCTCTGATAGGGAACACTACTTAGAGCAGGGTGGCAGAGAGATGCTGGCCCCAACTAGGAACTGAGCTCTTGAATTGCTTCCTTCTCCTTTCACAGGAGCCATCTAGTCTTCAAGAAACTGATACTCTGTGAACTCTAAAATGCTGCTAGAACAAGCAAAAAACAACCCAACTCTAATGCTAGACACGACTCCAGTGTTTGTCCTAGTCACACTAGTAAAGCTAGGTTTGCTACAAACCTGCTCAAGTTTTCCTGCTCAAGATTTTGTAGGGACTTTCTTGTTTTGAAATTGATTTCCTCTAGGGGAGAATCTATTTCTGACAAATTTTCAGGTTTTGGGGGTAGGAAAAGTGTGGAGATGAATACACACACCTGTGTATCAAGAACAACTTTTTTTGCCATCCAAACTTCACCCACAGGAAGAACACAGATTGCCCAAAAGAACAGGTGAAACAGTTCTCAGGAGGTGTCTGAAAGATTATTTCCTTAATGCAAGAATGTATTTGCACCAGATCAGGCATTATGAGGTATCTTACTCTGGGTTTCCTCACTGACATGCCAGAGCAGGATTTAAAAAACACACTCACCTTGCATAAAAAAAAAACATTCAGAAGTTTTCCACATCCCCCACTAGAGAGAAGCTCTTGTCAGAAAGAAGAAAAAAAAACACTTTGAGAAGTGGTTGTTTTTATCTTTGACAAGGGAATATTTCAGTACAGATGACCTGACAACAGGCTTTGGATAGGAAAACAAAGATTGCTTGAAACAGAGTTGAGACAGGCTAAAAGGAACTAACAAGTCTTTAAGAATATTAGGCAATGGAATGGTGGAGAGGAGACTCCCCCAGCACCCAGGGAGTTTCACAAAATAGCTAAGAATTCTCAGGAAAGATAAAAACCCAAACACACCCCAAAAATCCCCAGCCACTCCTAAGACACAACTGTTATTTATCCTGGCAATTGCTAGATGTCTTATATCACAAAGCACAACCAAAAAACCCATAACAGAACTCAATTCCAAATCACCATTTGAAAGCAAACACTGGGTGACAGGGAAGAGGCAGAAGGCTGTCTTTCCTCAGCTCCCAGTTATCATAGAATCATAGAATGGTAGGGTTGGAAGGGACCTTTAGAGATCATCCAGTCCAACCCCCCTGCAGAAGCAGATTCACCTAGATCAGGTCGCATAGAAACGTGTCCAGGCGGGTCTTGAAGACCTCCAAGGAAGGAGCCTCCACAACCCCTCTGGGCAGCCTGTGCCAGGGCTCCATCACCCTCACAGTGAAAGAGTTTTTTTCTTATGTTTAAGTGGAACTTTTTGTGTTCCAGCTTCATTCCATTACCCTTTGTCCTGTTGCTAGCTACTACAGAAAAAAGGGATGTCCCAACCTCCTGACACCCACCCTTTAGATATTTGTAAATGTTAATAAGATCTCCCCTCAGTCTCCTCTTCTCCAGACTAAACAGCCCCAGTTCCTGCAGCCTTTCCTCCTATGAAAGATGTTCCAGTCCCCTGATCATCTTGGTGTCCCTGCACTGGACTCTCTCCAGCACTTCGCTGTCCCTCCTGAGCTGAGGAGCCCAGAACTGGACACAGGACTCCAGATGAGGCCTCACCAGGGCAAGTAGAGAGGGAGAAGAACCTCCCTTGACCTGCTGGCCACACTCTTCTTGATGCATCCCGGTATGCCATTGGCCTTCTTGGCCACGAGGGCACATTGCTGGCTCATATACAATGTGTCAGCTGTCTCCAGATGAGGCCCATCAAACCAACCACCATGCCAGAAGAGCATCCTCTACAACTGGCTCTCCTCAGCAAGCCTTTCCTTCCTGAGCATGGGCAAGGGCATCATTTTGTCATCTCATCACTGCCTGTAGCCACATCACAAAGGCATTGAAAAGAGACATAATTTAATAGGTCAGTATTTAAAGGTGCAAGTGGGATAGGCTGTTTTTTTTCTGGAATCTCTTTCACTGAAAAAGCTAATTCATGTTAATTTAATCAGGTTGTTATCCTCACAAACTATGATTTCTGTGCACAAGGCTGAAGAGCTGGCAGCTCTGTGCTCTCTGATTGCCAAAGGACTAACCACCAAGCCACAGTCTGCTATTTAAGCTCCTCAATGGGGTTTTTTTTTCCATCACAAAATTTTATTTTCATTTGCTTTGCAAAACTTCAGGATGAAGTTTCCATGGCAGCTGTCTGAGGCTGAGCATGGGGTGCTTGCTGAAAGTTCCCATCAAGGTGGTCCTTGTTCCTACTGGAAACCTGAGCAGAGAAGATACGTGCTGTATATGTTATACCCAGGCAGGTACAGTGCAGCTTTAAGACCTGCAAGCTTTGAAGAAGCAGCTGGAAATTTGGGAGAAGAAAACTGCAATGTTTGTAAACAGTGCTTTAAATGAAGCCAGAGTGGAAATGAAAAACAAGGCAGGATCAGGTGGCATCCAGGGCAGGGTGAATCTTTCACATACTTGGCATTGGATGAAGAAGGGTAAGCAGCCAGACAAGAATATAGGTTAGGGAAGAAAGTGATGGAATGTAATGGAGAGCAGAGAAGTAGCTGGACTCAGTGGTGGATAGTGGGAGAGTTAGAGAAGTGAAATAGACTTCTACAACTTTGGAGTGGCAAGGAAAATGGAGGGGGAATTGTGGAGGAGAAGGAGTAAATGCATCAAGGAGGGATGATGCACTGTGTACCACCAGCATTCTCCAGGAAGACATGCTGTGGGAGAGGAGAGGAGAGGAGAGGAGAGGAGAGGAGAGGAGAGGAGAGGAGAGGAGAGGAGAGGAGAGGAGAGGAGAGGAGAGGAGAGGAGAGGAGAGGAGAGGAGAGGAGAGGAGAGGAGGCAGGCCACATAAAAGGAGGATCTGAAGTTTGCAGGTGGTGTATTTTGTCAAGTTGGATAAGCTAGAGCTGTTCCTCGTGGAAGAGAACGGTACCAAAGGAGGAGCTCAGCAGCCTTGTGGGATTCAAGAGCATTAATGCTGTGAAAACAAGAAGCTCTTGTGTTCAATGGAGACATTATAAAAGTCCGTTTCTTAACATGAGAGTCTCGCATGCCACTTCAAATGTTGCACAGGCTTCTTCTAAGCTCTTCAATCCATACTCCTGGGTGCGAATGTTCAGCAACAAACTCATCCCTCCTGGAGACCTTCTTGGTTTCATGCCTGTTAAATTACTCACAGAGAAACATTTTAACCTTCCCACACAGATAAAAAAATGTTGCATACCCAGAGCAAGCCTAGATTACCTATCCCAGCCAGTTGTAAAAGCAGATTGCAGCAGATTTAACGGCTAAATTTGCTAGATTATTATAAGCAGCAGAGGATGAATGCTTTTTCTTATATATATCATCCAAAATGACCCCCAATAAAAAGAAGGAATGCAAACGCCACTGCCTCACACCCTGAGAGACACTACATCATCTTGGTCTGGTATACATCAGTGGATTTTGATTCTTTCACGTGTTATATCTGGAGGTCAAGGCAGAGAGTGATTTTAACATACCCAAATTCTAAGTGTCAGACATCTGAAGCAGATTAATGATGTCTGTGTAAAACTCCCCCTGATAAAATGCTACGGTTTGGACCCCATCTCCAGCCTGACTGTGGGACTAAAGCAATCTTCTTCAACTCAAGCTGAACCTGTTGTTGTTTAGTTTATTCTTAGCTGGACAAAACTTATGAAGAAGTTAGAGCTCTCTTCACTCTCTCCTGACTGCATCAGGGGTGAGAGGAAATAAAAGCAAAAAAAAAAAAAGACTCCTGCTTATTTCTGCCATAAAGGCTCAAAAGATTGCTCTCAGCTCACACTCAAGCTCACAGAAAGTAAATAATCATCATGTGGGATGCTGAACACCCACAAGTCGCTGCTCTGTAGGGATGATGGCTTTTCATGACTGCCCCTTCAAGATGTAAGAGGCTTGTTGTAGACACGGCGTAGGTCTGAGTCCTGAATCTTAACCTGGTTCTCTCACCGGCCTGGAGAGTGATATGGAAAAGTCATTTTGCTGCTCTGTGCCTTTGCCTTGCTTCAAAGCCCCCCACGCTCTGTATTTGGCTCTCCCCCTGCTCTCACACTGCCTAGGAAAACCTCGACTGCGGGCAGCACATGCAAGGGTAACTAAATCATGATTAGTCACTCTGATGCCAGTGGGGTAAATCTGGAGAGTCAGTACTTCATTACTCATTTCTATTTATTTGGCTGAGGTAGTGCAAAGCCTATTTTTAAAATAAAGTAATTAAAATGTTGACAGAGGGTTGCTGCTTTTGGAAGAAAAAAATGCTGAGGACTTTCCCAGACTGAAAACTGTTTAGGGCACTACTCTCATCCATCACTCTGTACGGCTCTGGGGTAACTCCTTACAACTGCAAGTCATTCTCTATCAGCACACAGGGACAGCTCTCGAGCAAGACACAAATAGAAACAGGCACAAAGCTGCTTATTGGTAAATAAATTAAAGAAGGGGATTTGGGAGAAGGAAACAAGACAAAGCTCACTCTGTCAGGAGAGCAGAGATTTACGTGAGAGATTCACTGGTGCTTCAGGCCACTGCTGCCATTTTCCAGGGTATGAATGGATGGATCTTTTGCATACGTTCTGCTGGGTTGACTTAAGTAAGTCTTGACAACTCTCTTTCCCCAGGGACTAGACTAAAAGTATTGTTTAGAAATCTAATATATGGTTTATTTACTCAATTTGTGCTGAGCACTACAGTTCCTTCAGGCCAGCTTCAGCAGTCCATTACTCCATTAATGCTCCATTACTGAAATTAGTGCTGTAATTGGAAGGAGGGAGGATGATGGGGAAGGGGACACTTTTTAAAGGAGCAGGTCCTGCTTAATCCCATCATGGAAGAAAAGCATTAGAAAAAAACTCAACTGCTCCCCCTCAAGCCATTCCCTTAGGGAAAGGAGTAGAGAAGAGAAACTTCTCTCTGGTGGGTGACAGGCAATAGCTGTGCAGTGCACAGATAGACCTGAAGAACTCACCTGGAAGACTCCCTTCAAATCAGAAGACAAAGTGACATTGTCAAGATGCCTCCACACAGAGGTCCCCTGTGCCAGAAGACACTTAGGATTCACTTTAAGCTTCTGGTCCCTTGCAGGGAGATGCCCACTACACAGGCAGCCTACAGCTGGCTGCTTCACAGCCCTAACAGCCCCAAAGAGAGGAAAGGGAAGAGATGTGGTGCTAAGAGAGACAGCTTAGTCACTGAGGTGGTGCATAGAGTTGAGTTTGATTCCTGTCCTTGAGGTCATGGAAGGTGTAACTGTGTTTGGGGTGGCTGAGATTCTTTTTGCTACTTTGCTTAGAATCATAGAACCATAGAATGGTAGGGGTTGGAAGGGACCTTTAGAGATCATCTGGTCCAATCCCCCTGCAGAAGCAGGTTCACCTAGATCAGGTCTCATCTATTCCCCAAAATACTTTGCAGCATGAACAATTCAGAATCTGTGTATGAATATTAAGTAGCCAGCTAAATTACAAGGAAATTTCACAGATATTGTATCCAAGAATTGTCTCTGTGCATAGGATCACATAGTTTGCAACAATTTTTCAACATTAATTGCAAGCTGATTACTGAGTAACAAATACCCTATGTGATTGTTCTGGATAACTGAAATATATACTGCAAATATACATATTTATTGGTTTAGTTAAATAGAAGACCTGTCATAAGACTAGCAGCAAGGTAATACAGTAGCCCTAGAGAGGTCATCTGTTACAAGAGATTAAAGAATTTACAATATGAAAAAAATGTCAGAGCTTTTAGCTGGGCTGCTGCTGCTTCCATCTTCCAGCCAGTGACACGATTTTTTTTGCCAGGGCTGGAACTGGAAAGTCCCAAAGGAAGCCAAAGAACTAAAAGATTTTCCTATGGGGTTGAGGGATGGTGAGGACAGGCAATAATCCTGAATTTGTTCACGAGGAGCAGATTGATACAGAGACGGACTTTGCTGGAGGGGTCAAACCAGTAAAACTTAGCTATCTGCTATTAATGCATGGTAGGGCTTAGGGTAAAGTGCACGTCATATCCTTCTCTTCTCACATTTGGCTTTGTTGCTGTCACACAGACTTAACAAGATTTGCTCTAGAGAAGCTGTTTGATTCCTGGGATAAACCATTTCTCTGGAAAGGGAGCCTGTGGGCATCCCAGCCCGACCCTCTCTCCAGCATTGGCTGCAGCCCAGTGAGAGTTCAGCTGCAAGCACAAGGTCCATTGCAAGGAGGAGAAGGTAGAGGCTGAGGGAGAGAAACGTGGTCTCTCCCTCCCCCAACAAGTGATGTCTATCCTATGACCAAGAAAAAAATCCCTCAAATCAGCCTAGAAATAAATGCAAGCAAACCTTTCATCTTACATGCTTATGAAAAAGAAATCTAGCTCTCTTCCTTTCAGACCTCTGTGTTCTGGGGACAGGTCTGCACCCCTTATGGGATAAATGGAAGATGCTACTCCTTCAGGCTGTGCTTCTGATCAAGGCAGGTTTCCCTTAAAGCTCTACCAGGCAGAATAAGAGTTTGACACTCTTTCCCTGCCCAAAATCTGAGCTGCAGGTGACCACTGAGGATGCTGAGGAGAGTTGCATCAGCAAGAGCATGCAGATGGCTGTAGGGATGGCTGGAAGCCACTCTGCAGGATCCATTGCCTTGGGAGAGCCAAGGCATCCCAGCGTCCCAGGGTGCTGTCTCTCTGAGCATCTGGCTGTGCCTCAGAGACCTGTGTATCTCCACTGGCTGCCAGGGAGCAGGCAGGAACCCAGTCCCCCCTGCTGCTAAGCCCTTGGCTAAGAAATGCCTCAGCATGCCAGGATGCTAAATATGCAAAATATCCCCCTGTTGATGTACTCCTGCTGAGTATTTCCCTGTACTCTGTGCTGCTGAGCCTACACTTTGAACAATGTGTCCAGTTCTGGGTCTCTCACTAAAAGAAGGACATTGAGGAGCTGGAGTGTGTCCAGAGACAGGCAATGAAGCTGAGGAAGGGTCTGGAGCACAAGTCTGACAAGAAGCAGCTGAGGGAGATAGAGGTGTTTAGCCTGGAGAAGAGGAGGCTGAGAAGACATGATCACTCTCTGTAACTCCTTGAAAGGAGATTGTAGTGAGATGGGGGTTGGTCTCTTCTCCCAAATAACAAGTGATCGGACAAAGGGAAATGGCCTCAAGTTGCACCAAGGGGAGGTTTAGATTGGAGATGAGAAGGAACTTTTTTCACTAAGAGGTTTGTTAGACCCTGTCCCAGGCTGCCCAGGGTTGGGGGAGGGGGTGAGTCCCCATCACTGGAGATATTTAAAAGCCATGTAGCTGAGGTGCTGAGGGATGTGGTTTAGTACTGGGCTTGACAGTGTGAGACAAGTGGTTGGACTCAATGATCTTAAAGGTCTTTTGCAATCAAAACAATTCTATGATGAACACCACTGAAGGAGGATGACTGAAATGCAGATGGGCATTTCATCAGGGTGAAGCCTGACAAGATACAGTGGAAACAACATTAACAAGAATAACAAAGCTTCAGTTCTCCATCTTTCTAACTTCCAAGCTGTCTTGGAGTTCTCAGCAAGGGCTTCAAGAGCAGAAGTAAGACTGGGAAGGACAGGTGAATGCCCTCTCCACAATTAAATTCCAATTAACACGCTATCAGTGACGAAGGACACATTTTACATGGTCGATTAAAAGACTCCCCCCTATTGATCTCTGCAGCTAATCATTGTCCTACCCCTGCTTAGGGAGCGCAGACACAAACCAGCAATCTAAATTTATTGAGACTCCCAGCAATCAATAGGTCAGACTCCCGGAGGAGCATTCTGCAGAAAGCATCTCCACTGACTCACCATGGGCCAGGGAGCCCCAGGTCTCCAGCAGCTCCCTGAAGCTGCTCCCCTCTCTGCCTGGATGGTTCACACAAGGCCAGGGCTGCTCTGTGTATGCTCTTTGTCAAAGCCCAGACAAACAGCCCACAACGATCAACAGCTGCAGCGATCTCTCAGCATCACAACGTGAGAGCCGGGTACCTGGAGGCAGCAGACAGCCCTGCAGTTTTGATTTAAACAAAACAAAAGTGAGTAGCTGTAATTTCACAGATGGGAGCAATTTATTAGCAGGGAAAAGATGTGGTTGCTCTAATCGGAAGTGACTGGGGAGCTTTTGATGCAAATGGCCATTTGCAGCTGCCTCTCCCTAGGTCAGTGCAAGGCAATATACCGAGAGATGGAAAAATCAAACTGGGTATTAATCTGACAGCCTGCAACAGAGTGACAGCACTGCCAAGCAATATTTCTGGGCCTTGCCATGTGCCCAGGTGATTTGCCACTTCTGGATTTTATAGCATGTGATAGCAAGTGGATGGCACGCTCCACTGAATCCCCTGGACAGCTGCCATTCATATGACTGCAACCAAAGGGCCACAGCTAAAATCCCTGCAAGGGACTGCCCTGGGCACTCTGAGATGACAGAGGTGGGAAAGACAGGGGGAATACCAAAAAAAAAAGCCCTGTCACATTTTAATCAGTCATCATCAGTCATACGTCAGCTTGAATGCCTTGTGCAAAGCTGGTGGTACACATCAGCCTGTCCTTGTTCTCCAGCTACACTACAGCAAAGTGTGTCCTCTATAGCACTGCACGCTGGCCAGTGTGGGTAAAGACAGGGAAAGGAATATTTTTGGTCTAGAAGAGATTTTCATGGCTGGTAAACAGAGAGAAAGTGGGGGAATGGGGGGAAGCAGCTATAAAGATGAGCTACCTACCGCAAAGCCTCACTTCAAGGATGGTGGCACTGAGAGGGGAAGGAAGAACATCCTGGGTTCTGTATATGGTGGTGTGGATGGCTTTTGTCTGGGTTAAGGCTTTAAAAGAAAAGGCCAGCATGGCTCAGCGTGGCATTCACAGGAACTTAGAATTTCAGCATCTGGACATCACAAGAAGCATTTCCACCCTTGAAACTTCTGGGGGAGTCATCCCTTACCTACCCCAGCTAAGTTAGAAGAGTTAGGTGAAAACTCAGGTCACAGAAGGACTGGTCTCGAAAGAAAACCATTGAAAAGTCTGTGGCTGACTGCAGTAAGCTTTGGAGAAAGTTCTCATTAAAGGGGTACAAGTAACTCAACAATACACTCCCATGCTTGAGGTGATAGAGGAAAGAAGCAGGATGGAAGTGCAGAAGGGGGATGGAAGTGCCAGGTGGTGACTTGGGCACTGTGGTGATCTCTGTTTTTCTCCGGCTACAAACACCTCCTGCTACCAGGTTTTCTACAAAAATTAGACATAGTCCCAGCACAGATCTATTAGAAGATGCAGATGCAAACTGGTCAAGAAAACCATCTAGCTGTTCCTCCTTCAAGCAGAAGTCCCACTTGTGGAGTAAATGAAGGATGCGTGGATGTTTGTCTGCTCTGTAATCTCCAAGACCGAGTTACAACCATCTCACGGTGATAAGGAACGTGGGAGACAGGCCATGCTCTTGTGAAAATGCACAGCAAAAGATTTAAAGAGAGAGAAATAAAAACTCCAGACAAGCTACATATTGTTTCACTTCTCACCCAACAGGCAAAGAAGGAAGCGCCCCTATTGTTGCACAATGACTTCCTCCTCTTCTGAAGTGGCAACCCATGAAAAACATCTTTGGGAACAAGCACACAGGCAGAAAGTGGGTAAAAACATGGGGAATGGGCAGAGTCCTTTTAATTTAGATTACTGAATGACGCAAGAAAGCTGCCTGGGGGAGATGTCCTCAGAGAAAATGGTAAATCTTTATGTCACATGACGTTAATTACACTGTTTCTGTGAGCTAACTCTATTACAGTATTGTGTACAGCCCCAGAAGATGGTACTTCTGTGGAGTCCTTCCCAATCAAAAGCTGTCCTGCAGGAGGCCCAGGGGCCCAGCTGTGGGTTTTACTGCGCTGTGTGTCACAGCTCATAAAGGCTGCTTAATGCACTTCCTCACAAGTACTTCTCTTTATGACTTTTACCAGATTAGAGTCATGGAGAGGAGCAAGATCCCCATTAACTTCTTCTTTAATGTGAGCTCCTTTAACATGGGCTGCAAATGAGATGCGAATACCTTGACCCAGACGTCCCAGCCAGGCCTCCACCCTGGGCCTGGAAAAGCACTGCAATGCTGGTGGTGCAGGGTGTCAAGAACAGCTGTAACACTTCTGTTGACTTATCCTCCAGCATAAGACCTTGGAGCACAGATCTCAGCATAGCTGTAGGATGTAGTCCTCAACCTGCATTCAGAAAAGCAGCAGAAGTTAGTTCTTTGGTGTGCTGGATGGCTGGGACACCAGCAATGGCCACCATGGACACAGGAGACAACGGACAAGAACAGAAGTACAGAGCTTGAGCAACATCGCTGGGTTTTTGTTGGAAGCAATAAATGTCAGAGAAACAGACAGAAAAAAGCAAGACAAGGCTAGAGGGCAAGAAAAGTATCATCAGCCAGGCTCTGAGAAAATACTGTAAGGAAGAATTTGGTCCAACCACCATCACATCAGGGTTTCAGATCATGAACAAGAGAAACAGTCTCATAGCATTTGACCCCTTTTCCCCTCAGGACAGTAGAGTTTGGCCAATACAAATCAAATTGCGTCAAATTTCTCTTCTCCAAATAAAATAGCTTACAAATCCTCTATCTAAGCACTATTTTGCTCAAAGCAAAAGCTGTAACAAAGATCCTAAGCAAGGTGTTCAGTAGCAGGACCCAAACAGGCCAAAGGCAGCCAAAAAGCTATATGGGAGCAAATGTTTTAACAGAAACCTCAAGGTGCCCCAAACTTATTCTGGTGCTGAGCAACTGCAAGTCTCTTTCTGAAGAAAGCCACCGAGGGGCTGGAGATAATTAACCTGTAGAGGTGCTGGGTGCCAACAAGACTGTGCAAGCTGTTTCAGGGGAGCAAGAGTGAGCCAAAGATTTAGGCTGGTTGCCCGAGGCTTGCAATTTCTCTGAGACATTTTTCCATAGCAACTGAAACAGGCTCTCCCAAGAGCCAGGAGCAGGGACACGTGCTAACCACCTCACACAGTGCCTGCAGGAGCACAACCTGTGATTGGCAAGCCAAAAAGACTTTTTCAAACCAGTGATGGGATGGATGAAAGAATGAAAAACAGCCAGTTGCTGCTAGAGAGACAGTGGATCTTCTAGATCCAGCTGGGCTGGGGACTATCTGCACACTGCAGAGGTAACACTTGTAACCCTTCCTCTACCTACTGAAGTTCACAGGGGACTTCCTGCACAAAGCTAGCCCTATCATTTTGCTGAAACTGAATGAATCCTGGCACAAAATATTGAGTCAGTATCTTCTGATCATCTGAGAAGGATCATGGGTGAAAAGCTGGCTGGATGGCTAGGTCCACAGAGTTATAATGAATGGAGTTAAATCCAGTTGGTGGCTGGTCACCAATGGTGTTCCCCAGGGCTCAGTGCTGGGACCTGTTTGGTTCAACATCTTTATCAATGATCTGGATGAGGAGATTGAGTGCACCCTCAGTAAATTCACAGATGACACCAAGCTGGGTGGGCGCATAGACCTGTGTGAGTTCAGGAAGGCTCTTCAGAGAGACCTGGGCAGTTTGGAACAGTGGGCCAACACACAGTTGATCTCTTCCCTCCAGTAACAAATGACAGAATACAAATAAATTGATTTAAGTTGTGCTAGGGGAGGTTTAGGTTGGACATTAGGAAGATTTTTTTCACTGAGAGGGTTGTTAAGCATTGGAATGAGCTGCCCAGGGAGACGGTGGAGTCACCATACCTAGAGATATTCAAAAGATGACTTGCTGAGGGATATGGTTTAGTTTAGTGATGGGCTTGGCAGTGTGAGGTGATTGGTTGGATTTGATGATCTTAAAGGTCTTTTTCAACTGTAACTCTATGAAAGCAAGTCTTTCTATAGGCTTATATGGCCATTATACTTAGGTCACATGAGTAGTGGGTTTCTCCTGTACTACAGACATCCCACGACGGTTGCTCATCAGTGCAGCAATCTCATGCTACAGCAGACTCTTCCAAAAATAACTTCCTGTCTGCTAAAAATGCTTTGTGCATTTGTATGCCCAAGTTGCTGAGCTGTAACCACTGCAAGCACATGGATGTGAGGAATGCAACCTGTGCATAGAGCTGAGCTAGAAATAGACTTTAGATGAACTCTTTGCAGGTGTGTAATGCTTTTCAAGGCAAAAATCCGAGTTTGTCACTGACAGATATCTACAGAAAACCTTGTTTTTGCAGGTAGAAACAAAAAGCAAAATATTTTCAGCAGAATATTCTCAGAGGCCTAGGAATGAGGAATGTACAAATTAGACATGCTGCCCCTGATCAGACATTTTCCATAACAATGTTCTCTGAGATGGTCATAGAGGAGGAAGGGGTGGGGGGCGAGGAGGAAAGGTTAAATAAAGATGTAGAGGAGTTTTATATCCTATAATTAACTGTCAATACCACCATGAGGGAGAAAGACCAGCCTGTAAAGGACCAAAAATTAAAAGAACCTTGATGCTAGGCTATTTCTTTCATGAAATGCCCCTGATCAAAATGCCATCAATCCAAAATGCCACCTAGCAATGTGTGCAAATCTCTTGTGATAGCTTCACCTCTGTAGAAAAGCTTCAGCAATCCTTTCAGGAAAAGAAAATACTTTCCACATGTGAAAATTAATGATACAGAAAGGACTCAACTATGCTACAAGACTCTTTGAAGGCTGTTCTGTACTCCTGCCCCGGATACCATCATCATCAGTACTTGAAGAATCCGCGATATCCTTCTGTTGATGAAGTTTGTCAAAGAGAAGGTTCTTGAGCAGCAGGGTCTCAATACTTTGTGGCCCCCCAAAGGGCACTCATTTTTCACACCATCTCCTGAGCACCTCTGAAAGTTCTTCCATTCTGGCTTAAAACTTTTAGCTGTGATATTTAGCTTCAAAGAGAGCATCAGCAGAGCTAACAAAACCTGTTTTGCTACAAAAGCCTATCTTATAGTCAGACTCCTGAGTACCTTCTTGAGTGTGTGTGCCTGACAAGGCTTTCTCAGGGCTGGGACCTTCAGAGCTCCTCTCTATAGCATGGGCTGGTCATCTTCTCCTAAGGAGACCTCTGATGACATCTCTTCCTCTCTGGGACTGCTTCCATAAAACCTACAGGAATAACCTACCTCTAAGATCTGGCATTTTCTAGCTGGGTTCTCACCCAACCTGACAAGTCCAGGAGTTACCGTGGAGGTGTGCATCCAGAGCATCCTCACTTCCTAGGGAAACAGTGGAGAAAAATCCCAAATGCATCAGCAGGAGGAGCATGAAATTACTCAATACAACAGGAGAAAAAGATGCTTCAGGGAAGGGGAAAAAAAAGAGCTCTCCAGCATTTCAGATTTCAGGTTCAGGCTCCTGAACTCGAGACGGTTTAACTAGAGAGGAGCTAAACTATTACCTCTGAGTCTTGCCCCACGGCTATCCTGTCTGCTTGCTCACAGCTCCTGCCTCCCCATCCCAGCCCACCTAACAGGCAATCCCTCATGCAACCTGTCCCCATGTAGATGCTCTGGATGCTCCCATGCAAGGGGTCTGCTGAGAGCTACAACAAGCCAGATGGAGACCTCCACCAAAACCAGTACATCCAGGTTGTGCAGTGAGAGCTGCCCACAGGGCAGGGAGGTTGTGAATCCCCAACGACACTGTCTAGCAGGTTACCAAGGGTTGGGGTGTTTTTTTCTTCCTTCCCAGCTCTTGAAGGGAGCCCTGGGAGCAGAAGGGTGAGAGAGTAGGGGAAAAAAAAGGCAAGTGGGAAGAGAGGCTGTGGTGGGAGGAGGGGCAGGAGGGAGTTATGCTCACAGCTTTTCACAGCTGAAAACAGACCCCGCTGCTGGTAATGTGAGAGGGCTGGAGCAGGCGCCAAATGGATAAGGCTGTAGACAGTGGGGCCAGAGCGCTGATACTTGCCAGTACCTGCAGATAGCAGACAAATAATTGGCACATGTTAAGAAACACACACACACACACACACACAAAAAAAAGAGAGGAAAAAAAAGAAAAGACAGAGAGAGAAAGAGAGAGAGAGAGAGTTGTTAGATGTCCGTATTTTCTAAACATGTCTGGCAGGAGCCCCTGCAAGGAATTTAATCAGCAAGAGTTGTTTAAACTGGGCTTTGAAAACAAGCCCTGTGCTGCTAGTAATGAACTTCATATCATCTGCAACTCCTGTTTGCTGACGACATTCAATTTGTTAATTCTGCAGCTGGTGATAGGGGTCAGATATGAAAGTGACGATTGTTTTTTGACGTTCCAACCCCTGCTCACATCTTTCTAATTAATCCTTTTAGGAGCCACCAGCAGATCAAGAGAAGTGTGGGGAGGGAGGGGAGAGGAGAGGAGGGGGAGGAAGAGAGACGGTTTTTACGCGCCTGCCCTGTGACTCCTTGTCTCCTACTCTGGTGGAAAGGAGGCACGAGGGCATACCTGCTACTTTGTCTTATGAACATGAGCCTTTTTGGGCTGTCTGAGAAAAGTTTAATGTTGAAAAGGTAGATACTAAAAAATAAAAGAAGGCTCATCTTCCCCATAATATTGCTCATTTTAAAATCTGGCAAATATTTCATGTTAACTACCTACATGGGGGATAAGATGGGTGGTGATTCTGGTAGTGGGGTTGGAAACCATTCTCCCACCAGCTCACCCTGCTGATACAAGGTTGGTAGATCTCCATAGAGTTGGTTTAATCAGCTGAGTGTGTACAAGCCACACTTGGATCCAGCACTTCAGTGCCTAGACTATATGAAGCCCCAAAGCAGAGACATGTCTCTGAAACCTCCTCTAGTTGGCATCAAAATTGTTCTTGCTGTATTCCCTGCATTTTACTTATGGCATTTAGGTCATCCCTGTTTCATCTGGTCACTGGAGGCTTCTGACAGGTCCCTGCTTGTGTGGCAGGGAAAGGGGATGGTTGCCAAAGCTGGTCCCAGTTCACAATGGACTTTATCATGGTGCCCTACAGCAGAACTTCAATCCAGACATAGTGCACTGAGGCCTGGGTCCCTCTGCAGAGGCTGGACAAGGAGGACTTGCAAGACAGAAAAGCCAACAGTCAAGAAAGGGGAAAAAAGAGTGATAAAAGAGTGGAAAATTGACTAAGTGACAGAATTTTGAGAAGACAGGAAGGCCTGAGGCTATGCACAGATATTGTCAGTATGGGAGAAAGGCAGAAGGAAAAAACCCTTCCTCTGATTAACACTAGGCTGAAAGGCAAGACTTTTTTCATGAAAGAACTCAGTCTTTCTTTCCCAGTCCACCTCAGCATTCAAGTTTGGACTCATGAAATAAATCAGCATCAGCCTTGCTGGAGCAGGAGTCTGATAGAGTCTGGACCAGTTCTGGGTCAGAGCCGAAGGAAGGGCTGCGGGTGCCCTCTCCTCTGCGAAGACCCCTGAGAAGCAGTACCCTGGGAGTGCTGGCACAATGGGGTACATACAGCTGCCCAGCTACTCTGTTCCAGTGGGGCCTGATACTCAACCTTCAGCTCAAGCACGGTGGCCCTAGTTTCTCTCAAGAAAATGGAGATCTACCAGTTCATTTTAATTGGGTATCTGTGGGATCCTGCTTCATCTGTGCCCAAAATTGGAGCCATTTGCTTACATGCTGTCAGTGCTCCACTTTTCCTATAGAAGAAGTTTTTGCTTGATTCACTTTATTAATCAATGAGCACTGCTGTGGCTTCATAAGGGTTTATCCATCCAATATAAACGTGCAGTATCCAGTACTATGAAGAAAAATCCAAGCAACCACCATAAATATTTATCTTCCCTTTTTAACAAACTTTATCAGTATGAACTGATTTGCACACAGAAAGGTCTACTGCTCTTTCACTCCAGACTCTAAAAATCAGTACAACAGAGGCACAGTTCTGCTCTTGGCATGTCTGGAACAACACTAGCTTCAATTAAATTAGCCTAGATTTACAACAGTAGGCTCCTGAGCGAGCTTTGTCCTTACAGTTTCTCTACAGTTTGTTCTAAATTTTGTGCAGCAAAGCTAGGAAAATACTGGGCAGGGGGAAAACTAAAAGCTGCAATTAATTTGATGAGTCACATGAAAAGATTTAGGGCAAAATAAAGGTACTGAGTGGCACTTGCTCAAAAAAGGACGTTATGGATAAGCATACCCCGTAATTACCACCCAGGACAACAAGACTGATCATTTGCCTTACGGCTTAATGTTCAAAAGGTGAGTGCCCAGCACACACTGAGTGCCCAGAACACACCTCAGGTCTTATGCAGTTGATTTTAGCAGCATACTCCAAAATGGAAACACCAAGAAGTTCATTGTTAGCTGCTTGAAATCTCAAATCAAAGGCCTTTCAAGCACCAACACCACATAGTCAACTGCCCAGTCAGCAGCTGTAAAACCAGATGTCACATTTCAGTCACAACAGAAAACTGTATTTCACTGTCCTCAACCAAAAAGAGTTCTTTGACTTCTGTCATTTGGTTGCTTGAGTCTTGGCTGAGTTATAAAACAAGAGAAGACCACCAAAGAGTGATGTTAGCATAAGGAATTCTGCTAAAAAAAAAAAATACACTAAAATTTACTGAATGGATTCAATGAATAAAATTACACCAAACAATAATCACGTGATCTGCCAAGGTATTGTTAGAGGCAGAGGTATCTTCCCACTGGAGCATCACTACCTGCCACTAGCAAGTAGCTCACAACTGAAGCCTGCTGGTAGAGTACCTGAAGGCTGCCTGAAGTTCCTGGTAGACACCAGCCCCACAGAAGACCAAGAGCTCTGTTACATCTGCTGGTGATCAAAGACAAATGACTGGAAGGAAGAGGCTGCACTGGGGCACCAGCAATACAACTATTTGAGATCAGTGTTTCCCCATCAGATAAGCAGAAAGCAAGCAAACAGAATCCCACATGCCTGGAGGAAGCTGTCATAAGGTGAAAAACTACCAGAAAAGGCTGAATTTCTCAGTATGTCTGTAACTCCACGCACTATGATTTGCTCACAGGCTTTCACGTGCTCCATTTAGGAACATGAGCATGGCTTTCACCCACCTGGAGTTATAGGATGAACTTACCTGCTTATGAAAAACCTGTTGGCTCTGAACATCCCTGCAAGCAGCAGCACAAACAGTGGCAAGTGCTTGGTGGTATCCACTCTGCGTAGCCAGAAGCATGAAGCACTTAGTGAAGAACATTATCCTTTCCAGTGTTTACATTCAGCTCAAGCACATCTGAGCCATTTTATTCTCTGTATGGCTAAGTCCCACAGGTACCCTGTCATGTAAAAGACACGATGTTTATTATTCAAGTGTTAACAAAGTACTTGAATGAAAAAGTAATCTATTTTTTGGGGGGGGGGAAACTCCAAACCACAAAACAAAGAAAGTATGGCAAGAATCTCCAGCTCCTTGAGCAACAGGAGTACCTTTTACTGCTCAACCCACTGCAGAATTGTCCCTGTACAAGCCCTTTGCAGGCAGCTGTATCCCTCTTAGCTGCCTCTCAAACCACAGCTTTCAATTTGTGACACCACTTTGCTCACTCCATCATTCTGGCAAGATATTTCTTTGATATCCAAACAACATTTCCTCTTATTAAAAAAAATGCCATGTATGGTTATAAATTCTATTTTAGGGCAACAGTTCTGATTTTCTCAGGTGAGAAAAGGCTTTTACATTGACTCAGAATGCCTAACACCATAAGGAATCACTACCACACACTGTCACCTTGTTTTTCCTGTTATTTTCATTTTTAACCAGACATGTCTCTTGCCACAATATGGGGTTTTAATAAACGAGAAAACACCTATGCTAAAGAAACACATCCTCTCTCCAAGAGACATACACAAAGAAAAAGCAAAACATTTCTAGATGGAAAACAGCTAAAAGGAGGAAAGTCAAAAAGGATATTGTTAAAGTAATCAGCATTCCCAAATAGATGATGTCAAAATGGGAATTATCCTTCCAGAGCTGCCTGAAAATCTAAAGCAGGAGGTAAATGTCCAAAGAAGTGTATTGCACCACTCTCGCCTTGTGCCGGTAGAGAGGACAGCTGGAATAACGCACTCACAAAACAGTCGTCTTCCACAGCCTTTTGGGGCTCTATGGAAAGGGTGTAGGTGGTCCAAAGGGACATAGTTACAAATAAAGGAATGAAATTAAGCACAGTAACATTTGTGCTGTTTATCAGGACAAATTCCCAAGCAATGAGACATGGCTGACGTGAGAAACAGTGTCCTTAAGGAATCGATGGGAGCTGTTTAAAGGCTGTGGTAGATAAAGCAGGCTATGCTACAACTTGGAAAGAAAAAGTTTCCAAATTCCCTGATTTCTTCTACAGAGTGAAATGGCAGAGTCTCCACTGGGCAGCAAAGTTTCAAAAACACCTTTATGTCCCTGACTTGTTTAGGTTACTGCTTGGAGATCAATGCAGACCAATTAGATTGTGTTAAAATGGTATTATTCAGCAGATAAGTGTTATCTTGGGCACTTTGGTCCAATGTTATCCTCTTGCATTTAGAGCATGGGTCCTGTGATTAATAATTTACATCTGCCCTGCCCTGGCACTCCAGTCTCAGAGAGATTCTGAGGGTGCTACTGCAGTACAAGCAGAAAAATCAGGTTGGGTGAGATGGAAGGTTCCCAGTTTGTGTTTAATGTTATTTATCCAGGTCACTTCTATTTAGGTGTCTAGCTGTGGACAAAGAGGTCTACTTTAATCATGTCTACCTCCAAAAACATTAAGATTTCTGTGTGGATATATATAAAACATATATAGATAAGCTCCTTGACGTTTCCAGTATTTTTATTCAGTCATATTAGCCTGAATTGAGACCTGTCTTCCCAGGCAACACATCACCCTCATGGGCATTGCAGACCTGCTTCTGAGGTGACAGCATGTTCCATCACCTAAAAGCATCAGGACCCATACTGCAGACCACAACTTGCAGGTTTGGGGTTTACCTTCTTTCTCTCAGCCCAGGAAGGTCTATGGAGTTTGGAGGGCTACAGTTCAATAGGTCAAAACAGGACTGGTAGAGTAAGAACAGGTACATGAAGCTACCCACTGAGCTATCTAGATCTACATTGAGGAATCTGAATGAAAACAGCTTGATTTGTAAATGAATACTTAAAAAATAAGACCCTTCCAGTGAAAAGTCTGCTTAAGGTGCATCACTTGTGAATGACAGATGACTGTAACAGCTAAATCAGCTTTGCAGGTATTTCATAGAATCATTACAGTTGGAAAAGACCTTTAAGATCAAGCCCAACCAATAAGCTCACAGTGTCAGGCCCATCACTAAACTAAATAACATCCCTCAGTTTGCAATGTGTGTTACAGAGAAAAAGGGAAAAGTCTTAATTGCTTCTGTGAGCAAATGCCTACAACAGGGCCTGGACATGTTAGAGAGACAATTCCCACTGTCCAAATGCCATCAAAATCTTCATAATTAACATTATGAATAGATATCAGTTTTCAATAGTAAGATTTAACAGCACTGCACAGCTGAGACCATTCCTCCAGTTATTTACAGAGATCAGTTTCTGACATGGGACCAGAAGGATATCCACACTGACAAGTGAAAAACAGGAGAAGCAACAGAGAAATAGCTTAAACCAATACTGTTATTGTGCAGCATCACAAATACAAGATAATTCACCTTTCTCTTCTATAACAAGAGGTTTGATCTGTGTCCCACAGGCTGAAAACAGATGAGAGACCCACGTACCAGCAGGCCCAAGTCTCTAGGCAGCAAGTGCCAATGCATTTTGCATTAGCACTTCACATGAGGAGACCCTGAGTCCCAGCACCAACAGGGCTAGAGGGGGTGTGAAAAACCTCCAGAATATGCTTTCTCACAGCCTGACAGATAACCTGCTATGAAACCCAAAGAGAGTCGTATCATCCAGGATGTAACATGCCATGTTATAACTCAGTTGTGGAAGGAATGAGTTGCTACTCACAGGTTACAGACATAATCCTTAAAACTACTATTGAAAAGCACTTTTCTTTTAAACAGAACTTTGCTCCCCACACAGACTATTCCCCAAATTAACATCAAATCTAGCTCTTTCAGCTCCCTCTGGAACAACACAGCTCAATTGGTTTAAAAAGCAGAAAAGAAAAAGACCTGCTTACTAAATGTTTTCATTCTCTGGAGTTTACTTTGTAGAAGTACCAGGTAAGGAGAGGAAAGCAGACAGAAATGCTTTAAAATAGAAATACTTAGTTTAAAAAAAAAAACATCAAGGAGGTTCTTTTATAAGGTCAAATCCAAGATGTTCTGAGTGAGGAGCGGATGGGGACAAAGCTAAAGTAGTAGGTTTCTCTTTAAAGAAATGCAGACCAAGTAGCAAAATATAGACTGAAAATTAAAGTGCAAGAAGACAAAATGCTTAAATTAACTTGGGGAAGTCCATTTATCTAAGTCTTGCCTATACTAGACAGGGCTTGCTGGAAAAGGGAAAAGTGCAAAACTGCCAGTAAATTGTCCAACTGGAAACGCAACCTCATATTAGGAAAAAGAAGTCTTTGGGCTGGTATAGCCCAACACAGTTTCTTCGAGCATGCCAAGCTGGGGAAAGGACTCAGCTGCTGCTGAAGCATTTACCTGCACCTGCAGCTTGATGAGGAATAGTGCTGGCTTCACTGGCAACAGTTAAAATCTTGGTATTTAAGGCTACTGCTGGCATTCTTGCATCCAAGCCCGGAGAAGCAGTGGCAAGTTTCACAGACTGCTCTTCAAAACAGTACAATGTCCTGGGTGGCAGCATTTATGATTTCTACATACTCTCCTTAAAAATAAAAAAGAAGAAATCCTTTACTTGAAAATAAAATCAATTAGCTGCAAAATTTTAAGTGTAAATATCCAGAGGGGAAAGTGTCCCTTGGCATGGAAGGATTTGAAGCCCTCGCTAGCCTGTCAAAAGAGAGTCCTGCTGCAAGTTACCCTGTTTCCCCTCCTGATGCTTCCCCAACTTGCAGGTGCTGCATCTCAAACACAAATTTTGAACATGAGTCAAAAGCCCTAAGCCCTTCCAAATTCTCCTCACCCAGGTGGCTCAACAGGGACAGCAGAAGACTGTATCTGCCATCTAGTCTTATGATTTTACACTTTTATAACCTGCCTCTCTACCTCTAATGCTTCCCTAAGCAGCATCTCATCATCTGGTTTTAACTCATTGCAATGGAGCTACAGCAAAAGCTTGTGAAATGCTGTCCTAAAACACATTTCTTCAACTGATTCTACAGCTTGTATATATTACAAGTCTGTCCTGTGTGGCTTCTACTTTCAAGCTTCCAACAGAAACTATGGAGGTGCAGACAACACCATTTTGTTGCTGTTCCCAATTTTGGGAATGCCCAAGATGGCTTCTCTCCCCAGCTCAAGAGGGACAGGGAACTGCTGGAGAGAGTCCAGCACAGGGTCACCAAGGTGATCAGGGAACTGGAGCATCTTCCTTATAAGGAAAGGCTGCGGGAACTGGGGCTGTTTAGTCTGGAGAAAAGGAGACTGAGGGGGATCTCATTAATACTTACAAGTATCTAAATGGTGGGTATCAGGAGGTTGGGGTATCATTTTATTCTGTTGTGACAGTACAAGGGGTAATGGAAAGAAGCTGGAACACAAAAAATTCAATTTAAACATAAGGAAAAGCTATTTCCCTGTTGAGGTGAGGGAGCCCTGGCACAGGCTGCCCAGGGAGGGTGTGGAGGCTCCTTCTCTGGAGGCATTCAAAACCCACCTGGACACATTCCTGTGTGACCTGATCTAGGTGACCCTGCTTCTGCAGGGGGGTTGGACTGGCTGATTTCTAAAGGTCCCTTCCAACCCCTACCATTCTGTGATTCCATGATTAAGGGAGTGCCTGTGTTGGACTATAAATGCACACTGCTTGCAATTCATTTGCAATTTCCTAAGGTAACAAGAGGAGGGTCGTTTCAGCCGATGGTCTCTGCCATTTGTACGTGAAGCAGCTTGTCATGCAGAAGAGGCCAGTGGGGGTTTCTGATAGACACTCTTCTCCATACAAAGTGGTAACTTTTTCCAGGACAATTTTGAATTTCTACTACCCAACTGTGGGTCTTGGAATTAAATCCTGCATGGCATATTTCATATTTGTGGCCTGCAGTCATAGGAAAATTATCCTCCAGAAGTGAATTCAGCAGGACCGCAACATGGGACTTGCTGTTCAAAACAATAGGAACAAAACATTTCTTCTTTTCCCTAGCTACCACGGCTTAAAAAAAGAGAGAATAAAATAAAAAACTCTACAAAACAACTTTATCTTCTAGAAATGTCACATTTGCTTTGTGTCCTTCAGAACCCATTGATTTCTTCTCTCTTCTTCCCCTGGAGTAATTGGCCAAACCTTTTCTGCCCATCCACACATTCCCTACCAGAGGCTGCAGAAGCATTCCGTGTTAGTCAGTGTCAGAGGTGCTAACCTAAAGAGACAACACAAGTGAAATAAATAAATCTCTCTGCATAGCCTCTTCTATCCTTTTTTGATCCTACTTTTCAGGAGACAGAGAGCAGAGGAAATGTTTCCACAATGATATTGTTTCAGATTAAAATGAAGAAAATCCTTGATCCTTTCTGTGTGCTTGGAAGCCTACAGTAATCATATTAATCCAGGGTCCTTATTGCTGGTTAATGGAATTCTTTTAATATTGACCCAAGTTTCTGGTAAATAGATTTGCATTGATCTGGTGATGTATAGAGCTCAAGTAAGTCTATCTATGTGTAAGCAAATTAAAAACCTTAAGCCTATACAGCCAAACTGTATAATCCCATGCTGAAAAATTGATCCTCTGATACTTTTGATGCTCTCCTGGGGACACTGGGTTTTTTTTCTTTTTAGGTAAAGAGACACCTTCAATTTATTTGACAGAAGCAAAAAAAATCAGCATAATAATATTTGAGAGACACACAACGTATCTCACACTCAACAAAATCCAGTTCAAAACCACCAGGATAAGTCTTTAGCATTAGAAACTGCACTTTGGATTGGGCAATGTAGCATTGATCTAACTGTTGCTACTGCAATACTCATGCTTGCTTTCCTGCCTGACCACAGTGTCTGCTATTTTTGAAGGAAGAAGTTTACCACAATCTTGCTGCAATGGCAGTTGTCACCAAATTCAACACTAGCCTTGTCCTGTCAAGTCAAGTTAGTCTCAGTGTGCCTTTTCCCTGACTCAGGATGAAAGAATCACAACATATAGATCTCAAAACAGTAAATAAAATGTTATGCCTTTGTTGTATAAGTACAGTGATATTGAAGAAGTAACCATGAAACCATGTGGCAATAGTAATCTGATCTACTAATCTACTCTGAGATCCAGTCTCTGACCACCACCGTGGGTGTTGACAGTCACTGACCAGGACACACAGCAGCTCTGAAGGGTGGTTTCCAAAGGCACTGCACCCCAGGGAAGCTCATCCCACGTCTAGCAAGAGTTGCCTTCACTTTGAAGCCTCTATTCTAAGGGAAGGAAAAGTACAGTCACTCACTCTCATTATGTCCTCATTAAATTCATTCATTAAACTGGAAACGATTCCATTTCACTATCAGACCGGGCCAATGAGTTGAGAAAGTACCTGAGGAGCAGGAAGACACACACACATATACCCAAGGAAGTGGCTTAGGCTTGGTTTCCATAGAAATTAAGACTAAACTAAAAATTAAAGCTTAGTTCCATTGCCAGCTCAGTTTCACACACATTTTGACCCTGCAGCACAGCTATGCTACATGTAATCCAGGCTACTTGCACAACATTAGAAAAATCACAACCATATGCAAGATGCCCAACTGTGTATAAAGATTAACCTACTTGGCAAATCAGAGTACATATAAAATGGAGGTCAATTTATGTTACCCAGTCAATACCTGCACCTTTGCACCTTCTCTAGAGGTCTTCCAAATCCACCTGGACACATTCCTGTGTGACCTGATCTAGGTGAACCTGCTTCTGCAGAGGAGTTGAACTAGATGATGTCTAAAGTCCCTTCCAATCCCTACCATTCTATGACTCTATGATTCTATGACCTGCCTTTGTTGTGCTTCTATAGTTTACGAGCACAGATGGAGCAGGAAAAAAACACAGAAGACTGACAAAAACCACAGTAGTTGGACTGGGAGAGCTCAAGCAACATTTGCAATGGGCATGGAAGACAAGCAGTACCTCAGTGCTCACCTTACTGAGTGGGAAAGTTTCAGGTGAATCCGTTCCAGAAAGGGAAGACAGTGCAACTCTGTCCTGTTTTCAGAAACATTAATTATAAAAAATTGACCAATAATCTTTAAAACCTGCCCATTACAATTATGAACAACTGGAGCTTTGCAAATTGAAGCAAGTGTTGGAAGACATGGAGATCTCCTGACTGGAAGCCCTCCTGTTTCCCCATGCATAAAACATTGTCATCACTTAGTTATCACAGATTCACTCAAAACAGGAAAACCAGCATCATTTTAGTTACCATATTGCATGCTACCATCCCTCCATGTGTTTCAAGTAGTGTTTTCACTACTTGTTATTCCGATTTACACTGCTAAGCTGAGACCCAGGACTAATACCTAGTCTCTATTGGCCTGTGCAGGCCACTGCTCTGCTGGAGGAGTTTCAAATGCAAGGTCAGGGGTGGTTTTCTTTTGATGGGCTTCCCACACGTTTCAGTAAAAGCAGCTCCATAATGAAACTGTACTCTTACTCCTCAATGACTTCTCAAACACAAGCATACAATTACAAAGTGCTAAAACAATCTTCCCGTGGGTCAGTTCCTTGAACTTGCTTTGGGGTGACAAGAGGGAAAGCCTCCGTATCATCACCAGCCTTAAATAGTTAGTAGAATGAATACAGCCCATCCCTGCATCAAAGGAAACTCACTGCCTGCAAGGAACTCAGTGCTGCATTACAGCTGTCTTCAAATCAGTACAAATGTGATGGGATACTAAAAAAAATATCTTAGCATGGGTTTTTGAAACCAGTTTTATCACAAAAGCAGTAAATTTCTGTCTGCACAGAGCAAAAGAGCCTTGCCACTCACTCCCTACTAACAGTAGCCATTATCTGCTCTATGTTTACCTGCAGGATTTCAGACATAAATGTCTCTTTCTCCAGGTGGAGGAGCCAAACTGTATAAAAAAAAAGAGAGTAGTATGCCCTGACCTCTTAGCAAGGCAAGGGGCTACCTCAGCTGGCTGTGCAGCCCTCAGGACTGGGCACTTTCCTGAGTCCTGGTGACCTCGCTGTTCTGCCCCAACCCTGAGCTGGCTGTGCAGCCCTCAGGACTGGGGCACTTTCCTGAGTCCTGGTGACCTCGCTGTTCTGCCTCAGCCCTGAGCTGGAAGGTGACCTGCAGGAAAATGAAAAAAAGCCATTACTGGTTTGTGTCAGCTCAGAAAACCGCAACAGGGCCAGGCAGGGGGGAAAAAAAAGGGCTGGAGAGGAAATCAAGGAAATTCACTTTGGCAGAAACTAGCAAAGCCTTTTTCTGAATGTTAACTATCTAATTTAATGAAGTCTAGAGATCAGTAGAGACAATTGTCACTGCCAGCTTTGATGCCAATCACAGTTCTGGAATAGGAGCCAGCAAATGCATCCAACGTACAAAGGGGAAAACAAAAACAAGGCAAGGATTTGACCCCATGCTCTCACGATCTTCTAAGATGAAAGATCACTTTTCAAAACCATGGGGGGAAAAGTCCTCCCAGGCAGAACAAGTCATCAAGAAAAAGGAGAGAGAAATCACAAGGGGAAAGGGTACAGAACTGTAATTTCTCTCTGTCGGGCTGTGGTGTCTTTAGGGCCAGCAGCAGGAACTCTTATGGGCTGAAAGCCTCTCTGTGGGCTGGGAAATTAGGGGAGATTTCCTTTCCCCTGGGGGCACACTGCTGCTGTGCTGGTGGGATCCAAACATGCTCAGCTCCACCACTCCCCTCACTGCATCTTTCAGAAGGCACACGGTGAAGGAAGTTTTCTGCATCTCTTGCTAAGTATACACAAAGTCCAAACCTCTGTGTGCATCGAGGGTGTAGCTAAGCCAGTTAATGCAGTCTGATTTCTTTCAAGTGGGTTTTTTCATACAGGTTTTCAATGAAAATTTGAAGTCATTCTGGTGTCCATCACAAGGGCTTGGAGTGTTTGGGATTAACCACCTGATTATCACCAAAACTGCATCTCCTACACTGATTCCTGTGTTAATACAAAGATTAACACAGCTTGAAGGAAATGTACCAAATGCTTGCTGGGTGCTCTGAACCCAATGCAGGCACCTGTGCTTTGAGAGAAGATAGTCCAAGACCCTGAATTAAGATTGCCACTGGAGTGCACACTCAGACAGCTTCATCACTAGGTCAGATTTGCTCAGGAGCTTGCTATAGATTTCCCAAAATAAAACAAAATAACAAAGATGGTCAAACAACATTATTATGATTTCACTTCCCAGTAAGGTCTCTCCTTACCTCTTCCAGTATTTCAGCTCCCTCAGAAGGGAAGCTGATGATTTCCACTTCTTTCCTGAACAGCTGCAGATCTGGAGTTCTCATTCTTAAAACAGTATGGGCAATCTGCTCTCTCCCTAGCCCAAGGACTGAACTTTTCTTTCCTCTCTCATCTTGATGGACCCTTCCTTCTCTGAAATTGGGCTTTGAGGATGCTCTGTAAGGGAAAACAGCACTTTACACCCCTCCCAAAGATTGGGATCCTCAGGTGTGCCCATTTCTTGATTTACACGACTTTTGTCTACCTACAGCCTCCTTAAAATAGTCACATCAAGAGAAACTCTGATGGTACTAAAAGTGTCCTTAGGTTGCACAGCATGCCACTTACTCTGAAGTTTGCATGGAATTTCTACCTGGTCTGCAAACACTGAGGGTGATTTGGGGATGGGATTTCCCTGAAGGTATGGCCCGTACCTTGTATTCAGTTTTGGAGTGAGCCTGTCACAATGCACAAGCATCCATCCTCTCTCCTGTATGCTGGGATATTCCTGAGATATATAAGACCCTAAACATTTCTGTTTGATTTTCCCTTGCCTTCTCCACTGTCTTTGCTCCCGGGCTGTAGACCTGAATCCCAAATCATATGATCCAAAAGTCAGGACCACATGGATGCATATGAAGAGCCCACAACTGTCCAGTGCAAAATCACACATTTCCAGCCTTCGTCTATTTCCCATGTGTCTCATCAGAGCATCACTGATAGTAGTCACCAAACTACACCAAGATTCACCACACATTAAGTAGCAACAGACCTTGGCAGATATAATTCCACCTAGGCTGGTCATATATTTTCCCCAGAAGCTGTACAGGAACACCCACTGAAGAGCACTGAAGACGCATTTGGACAATGCCCTCAACACCATACTTTAACTTCTGGTCAGCAGTTGGACTGGATGATTCTTGAAGATCTCTTCCAGCTGAACCATATTGTTCCATTCTATGCTATTTTTCTTCCTACCTCTTCCTTTCCCTAGCAACATATGTTGAGGAAATTTCTGACCTTTCTTCCCAGCCCTGCACTAGCAGAAGGCATTAGATGGGTAATCATGTCCAAGTCTGGGACCCCTGGGACTCCCACTGTCTCCTGCCAAGGGCACAGGGAATGTGTCCCAGCTCAGCATGGGACCTGCAGTCCCTGTCTGACCCACGGTGTAGCTGTGTCCATCTCTGCCCTCTCTCCTGGATGGGCCTGGGACCTGTACTGCAGAGAGCTGCTCTCCTGGATGGAGCCCTCAGGCCAGAGTCAGAGTTTGTCCTGCGCAGATCCAGGCACAGCTCAGCAAAACTGCTCTGGGCTGTTCCCTGAGCTCACCATCAGTCAAGGAATGGGGAGACTGGGGTTTGCAGCTCCAACACACTTTCAAGGACAGAGGGTTTGCTTCCCTTTGAATTAACTTTGCAGAGATTAGAAAACATGCTGTTTATGGTTACATCACCATCTCAGAAAGAAGTACTAAATTATCTTATGTTCTTTATCATATTTTTTCTTTGCACTGTAATAGCTCTTTTCCTCCTTTGGTGTAGGGAAACAGCTGTTTCTATTACATGTTCTTGCAGAACCCAAGTCTGTATGAGAGAGAAGTTTTATCTCTTTCATCTCAGGCATGAGATTTCTGTCTTGGTGTTTAGGTTTGTTGTCCTGATATATGCATGTTCCCTAAACTTTGGTCACGAGGGCACAGAACTCAGCATTCTGCTCCACTGGGGCGTGGAAATCTTGTCAAGCTGGAGTATGATCCTTCACAAAACTCATCTTTCCCCACCTCTCCCCAAGTTGCTCTGTGCTATATAGACAGTGGCTGACTTGGTCGTGTCACCTGCATGCTGTGGATCATAGAAGCTATCTCTTGATTAGAGGGACAGAACTTTAATGAAATTGATTCTTTTCTCCATTGGCTGCATTCAAATTTGCCTCCCAAAACCCAGAAGTATCTCAGACCAAGGGACAAGCCTTCATATAAAATGAGAAAAGTCTCCTAATTGGAGAAGTTTTTTGACTTAAAGAGATAATTAGTGAAATATATATTGTTAGAGCATCCATCAGGACTGCCAGAGGTCTGTCATTTCCATTATGAGCTAGACTACTGAAGACAAACCAGAATTAGGCTGGTTTTGTCCCTTGTGTTGGAGCCAGCCCCAGCACAGAATGCATCGGCTCATGTACATTAATTATATCTTTAACCAAATTTGATCTCAACTTAATCAAGTTCAGAGAATTGAAATGAGGGTGGATTCAACCAAAACCAGAAAAAAAATCCTCTAAAGAAGGAGAAAAAACCTCACCACTATTCTGGCTATTCATATGGTCAAGAAATAGCCATTCAAACTGTCCAGGCTCACAGAACACATGGTTTGGACACAGTGAGACTACCTTACAAGTAGTACTTCTTATATTTTATGTTGACAAGACAAAGACTAAGAGGGGAGAAAATCATTCATCTCTGTAACAACAGCGGAACAGTATGTGCCAGAAGAGAGGAAGCTGAGGTATGTCTATTGGTTTAGTATATAAACCTCAGCTTTGTACAAAGTTGGAGTGGAACTTACATACATTTACTTCAGAAACCATGTCAGTAGAGAGTTTCTGGGTCACTGATGCTGTCGTGTTCGAACGTTGGAAATCTGGTCATTCAGAGACTGATTAAGGGCAATCTTAAGAGCAGGTGGGCTTGCTGCTGTCCCTACTGCCACTGGAAAGCCATGCCAGAGATCCCCTGCCTCCAGCCTTCAATATTCCTTCTGTCAATTCCAGCCAAACTCTTTTACAGTCATCCTAACATTTTATTGTAGACTAAACGGTATTTTTTCCTCCTTGCTCTTTGTTCCCCTCATGTACACTGATGGTAATTCCAGCCTCGTCACAGGTGTCTCTTTGCTAGATGAAGTAAATCCTGCTCTTGCAGTTCCCTCTCAAAAAGTTTCCCTTTTTCTGGGCACACTCTCTGTCCTGTCCTTCTGTGCACAGGGGTGTCTATGTCCGTATGCTGTATTTCCTGTGAAGCTGCACCCATGCTTTTGCCTGGAGCCATTGGTTCTCCCTCCTCTCCTGGAAGTGGATCACCTGATGTGATCCTAAGCTCTCTTTCCCCTACACTTTCCCAGATTATCACACAAATATTCATAAGTTACCCTGTCTGTCATTAATTATCACTGCTATTTGTCCCCTCCATCATGCTTCAAGAGAGTTTTCAGCCACCAGAAAAGCCAAATTCTGGAACAGACTCAACTTCCACGACGGGGTGGGGAGCAAAAATCCTAACTAGTTTTAAAACTCAGCTTGATGAATGAAGAGGAATATATGATGTGACTACCTGAAATATCAAGAGTCTAGACCTCATGATCCATAAGGATCTTCCCTATCCTGAGTCCAGAATTACTAAATATGATATATGATAGAGTCACTAAAAGCATCTCACTAATCACTCACATGGCAATAACATTTTGGGTGAAATTTTGAAGAGCAAGAATGAGCTGAGTACCAAAGTCCCTTCAGCCTCTGTAGAAATCCAAGATACTTTCTAATTACACCTATTTCATTTCCAGTGGCGGCTACAGAACTATATTCACACAGAAAGTTCCTCTTTTCTGGTATTAATAAACTACATGTTCATGTCAGAAAAGTGTAGAACAAAAGCAGTATCCGTCTTTTAAACACTCAGAAGTGAAAATAAAGGAGAGATTAGAAAATTGTGCAGTTGCAAAAGCCAGAAACTGATCTCACCTCTCCCAATCCTCCCTGCAACACCTAATTTGTGTGAACATCTCCTTTCCTGTGTTGTGTATCTACTGTTGAGTGAGTCAGAGGAGGCTGAATCAGGAAACACATTTCCCATTTAGATCTGACTACTGTGAAGCCAGGTGGTTTCAATCTCCATTGCATAAAGCAGACACAAGAACAGTCCTGAGGAAGCTGTCTCCTGTATTCCCATGTTTCCTGATACTCCTCAATTGCCTCATGATTCCATTAGAATAGCAGGGATATGACAATGAAAGGCTCGACTAGGGCAACGTTTGCTAAAAAACCTACTTGAGCACTGAAAATCTTGTATGTAGAAGTAAGACACACATGACTAGCTCGGGTGAAGAACCAAGACTTCAAAATATAAACAGCAAAAGTGCAATGCAAAAAATCACATTTGAACACTTCTCTCCACATTCAGCCCTTACCTGCCTTCCCTGAGCACCAGCGGCTGATTCTCAGGTTCCCTGGTTTCATGTATCCATATCAAAGTATCACAGTATTGGTTTGGTATCTGCCACATGCCTACACACAGCTGAGCTTCAGAAATGAGGTGTGTGACTCCCAGGACTCTGAGGAGGGGAGAAGAAAAGGAGTGAGAAGTCCAGATCACACCTATATGCATCAGCAGTATGAAGCTCTCCAAGAAATAAAGAAGTCCCATAGCAGTCCAGAGATGACAACATACAGGATGGCAACTCAAGAACTTAGCAAAGACATTATAGACCCAAGTCCAAGCCCTTCCTCTGACTGAGGGGATCCCGTGCCCCCCACAGCACAGCACACCTCACCTCAGAGCTTCATAGTCACCCCAAAAGAGGACATTTCCTTGCTTCAGATGTTCTGCTTAATAATAAGAATCCTAGTTCTTTCAGTGAAAAATGCAAGAGCAAGACTTGGCAGTCCGGCTCCTGCTGTAAGGACAGTCTATGCATTATCCAGCAACTCTTCAATGGAAAGAGCTGGGCATGGTGCTTATGTTTTTGTGCACAAGATCCTAAGTTATTTCTGAAAACAGAACTTGGATGTTTTTGACAAATCTGCCCTTTTTTTTTCCTCTAATGTAACAGATTTTTTGAATCCAACAAAAAGTCTTTACCCCCATAATTTATTGTGGCAGTGAGTTCCACAGATTAACTATATATGACATAAAAGGGCATTTTCTTTACCAGTTTTAAATTTATTGCCTTTTAATTTAATTAGGTATCCTCCTGTGCCTCTTTCACAAGACAGGATAAATAGGAGCACCTGCTGACCTTCTTTGTGCCGTACATTATTTTATATACTTTTGCATGTCACTTCTTATTAGTCTCTTTACTAAACTAAATAGCTGTAATCTTTTTAATCTCTCCTATTATGGGATACTCTCCAACCTCTAATCATTTGCTTTGCCCTTTCTGAAAAGTTCCTGAGTATTTGGGTCTCTCTAGGTATTCATTTAAAAGTAACATATAATTTACAATCATTTAGTCTTTAGAAAGTCTTACATTGTTTAGACAACTGGGTTCCTTCTGTTATCTATACTGGTGCAGATTTATCAGGAAAACAGTGCCTGTGGGAATGATCTTTGTTGGAAGCAATATTTGGAAACAAGAGAGACCAAGCTCAGCCTCAAATACATTATGTATTTGGGGCAACACTTTGGGGTGTACCTTAGCTCAGCCCTAGTTTTACATTCACAATTGCTTTGAATCTGTAGTCAAATCCATCCCACATGCAGTTCTCCAGCTCCAGTGATTGGAACGTGCTTCAGGTGACCTTACCAGACCTTTCTGTAGCACTTTCTGCCAAGTTTCTTCTCAATGGTTGTGGGCTGATGATTTCATTTCCTCTTCATGGAGGTGGGTCCCAGCCAGCAGCTCACAGAGTGCAGGTACTCGGTACAAGTGGCTCACCCAGCACTCCCGGTTTGGGCACCTGCTGTTGATGGAAACAACAAGAGATAATCTCCAGGTTCAGTATCTCTGAGTTATCACATTTGCTGAACTGATAGAAATTCATGCAAGCATTCAATGGATAGTTCAGAGCAGTGTCAGTGCCAAAATACAGCATCTAGTTCAGGAGTTTGAGAGTCATCAGAGCTCTCTCATCTCTTTCAAATATTTTGGGGTTAATAGCTTCTTTTTTAGCAGGCAGGGAGGTGTGGTGAGCTCAGGTGGGTTGCTAGCCCTAGCATTGGATAACTTCTACCATCAGCAAACAGTAGCAGGCATTCTCCTGATTTACCTCAACTGTGCCTCAGGAGGCATTATCTCCAGGTATTACAGCTCTTTGTCTGCATTTAGACAGTGTCTGTTCTACATCCCAGAAAGGTCTCAATGCCATCATTACATTTCGTTTAGGGTTCAGATTCTATTCTTCAACATCATAATTTAAACATTATAATCCCTCTGTCCAATTGACTCACACAGACAATTCCCCTCTATCTTCTTCCTTAAACTTCCCTGACAGGCACCTGCCTTCTCAGGGCCTAGTAGCCATGCCATGCCATGCCATGCCATGCCATAGCACTGGAGCTGCTGGGACCAGAGAGGGATGCAGCATTCCACTGGATAGTATCTTGCTATGGGTATGGTGTCACGATACCATTTCATCCCACACCAACAGCGGCCAGTCTGCAGGTGCTAAGAAGAAAATTAATGCAAACTCTCTCTCTCTTCTTAAACAGAAAGTCATCATTTTTTTACACACACACGTACACAAAGCTGTAACTCTGAGTTCATGTCAGCTGCCTGACCCCAAGCACATAGTACCACTGAAGATATCATTGACAGTAGCAAAACCCACAGCAGGTTGGGAGATACAACACAGAAACAACGAGAGACTCTCAACCTTCTGATCAGCACCTTGATTCCAGGTGCTGGAGCCCAGAGCATCTCAAACAGCAACTCATAGGCCTTTTTTTCTGAAATTTTAATCCCAAATCAAGCACTAAAACGTGGGAGGTTTTTTGTGAAAAGTGGCTAACTATTCACATTCAGCTGCCTTCAGAGGCAGTATGTTGAAACGCATCAAATCCCAACAACTGCTTTCTGAACATAACACCCACTTGACAGAGGAAAGAAAGCCTTTAGCACAATCTCATTTACCTGGTGGTGTTTCTAAAGCAACAGCAGTCCCAAAATTATGTAGGAAAACAGAGCCATCTACAGGGGGAAACCCTTCTGGTTTGGCAAGAAAATGAATGCAGTGAAGTAAGGAGAGATTCAGTGTGACAAACACAAGGACAGGATCAACCAAAGGCTGTGTAACCAGCACAGTGATGGATGTTACACAAAAATATCCTATAATAAAGTCTTGTGAATGAGATTTAGAGTCTCTTTGACTCTCTAGTAGATTCAGCAGACCATTTCCACGAGCATTCAACCAAAGCAACAACAAACTTAGTTTCCCAGTGACTACATCCTCACACTACAGTTACTAGTACTTGCTAGAAGATGCTTTTACTGGTGCACATCTTGTACATCCACTCAGGAGACAGGCTCTGTCTGAGGCTGTGGTCTCACTTTCTCACACTGAGGTCCTTTCCTTCACCCTTCTGCCACCTGGGCATTTCCCTGCCATATCAGAGACACGCAAGCTGTTCCTGACATAGATGGCTATAGAAGATGTAAAACAGCTCATTGTGCCTGCTGCACAATGCAAAAAGACAACCTCTGGCACTCTTTTTGCTATTTAATAGCATACATTCAGTTCCCTGCTAGTGACTAACAACGAGCAGACAAAAAATTGTAGTTTCACCAACAGCACAGGGAATGACTCCTAGTAGTCTTTCTGCCTCTATGAAAAAAACATCTCAGGCTTGAAGTGTCCTTAATTTATTGTTTGACTATCCTACTACATGGCTTTGACAGAGAAGACATTAAAGGAGAGAGAAAGGAAAGAAAAGAAGGGTTGGCTGAAAACACGGACTCTTTGGACCAGAGTGCCTGCAACTCTTAAAAAACTGTAGTGGAACAGCTGCTTAAAATGACACATCACAAAAGAGAAGATATAAAGTCTTAAGTTTCAGGCGCTGTTACAACTTTGGGAAACATTTCCCCATGGCCAGATGATGAGGGATGTTTTGTTACCTTAACACAGAGTGCTCCATGCTTAGCTGGATTAAGCCAATTAAAACAGCACGAAATCAATCTTTCTTTAAATACGTAAAAGCAGAGCAAAAATTAGGTTGAGCAAACCCTCCCAAATTGATTTCCATTTCTGTAATGACTGATTTATGTGATATATAAAGTTCAGTTTCATAGCTAACTGGACTCCTAAATGTTTGCATGTTCATTCTTATTCCATCATATTCTCCTGTAGGATGATTATTTTCAATTCATCCAGACTTGAGCTTTTTGAGTTATTAGGAAAAAAATTCCAGACTTACCTTTGACTGAATTCAATAATAGTTTTAATTCTATTAAATTTAATTGAATTACCTTAAATGCATCCTGCAATTTTATAGGTACTGAACAAAGTCATCAGTGTAACAGTATAGCTTTGAGCTTTAATATTGTGGATATAGGTCATAATATAGGAAACTAGGGCTTCTGTGGGTAAGAAACGTTTCCTTTGGCCTAGATTGTCTCACGTTCTATGTCAGAAAGAACAACAGTTGTGCCTCAGACTGTATCACTTCTGCCAGGTTCAGATCTCACACAGATACCAGTGACACCTCATGAGATGGCTGTTGACTTCAGTGGGAGCTGGATGGTGTGGGTTAGAAAAGGAATATCACGTATATGGGTTGTCTGGAGCCTTGCTGGCACAGAGCAGCTTGGGTCCACTACTCTCCCTGGCCAGTTCTATCTGAAGACAAAAAGTAGCAAATGATACTTTGAAACCTTTTTTGAAAGAATTTCACTGCTTGTTCTTCTGTTTTAACGATGAGTTTAAATGAAAAACATGTGGCTATCAATTAGATGTGGACTGTAAGCTCTTCCAGACACAGGCTGCTCTTTTTGTGTATACATACAGGGTGAGATATGTTGCTGTTAATTTTAACTGAGTTGCGTCTCATCTAAAGCAGTTGTCCAGGCTGAATTCTTTGCAGAGAGTCCTTCTAAGCAATCCACCCCATCTATCTTTGATGACATATATTTTGAGCCTATGGAAAAGTTTTACACTGACTCATATTTCTATGTTGCCTCATATGAGGAAAAATGCTGCTTTAATCCCATCTTCTTGCCACCCACCCAGCCTCAGTCACTCCTAGCCTTAATAGGTGAAGGGAAGGGGATCTCTTCTGTCAGGGTGGCACTTTTGCATTCCTGCTACCACTTTGCTTGGTTAAAATCAATCCACCCTGAGGGAAAAGAGCCTCTGGGAGGTCCACAATAAAGACTGAGTTGGAGAGGTGGAGTACTATTCCCCAGGGGCTGATGCCACCCGAGGCAAGAAGTGTGCAAGCAAGGAGGGTGCAGGAAGTATAAGTCAAACAAGTGTCTCTAGAAGGGGAAGCAGACTTGGAAAGGAAGGAGAGATCTCTAGAGTTTGATCTTCAGGTAGGCTGTGTAATTCTTCCCTCACAGCCACGTTCCACTACACATTGCCCAGGAATGTGGTGAGTGCTCTTTCTACTCCATCATCTAAATCACAACAGGAAATCCAGTTATCACCCTGCTTATCCTCAGCTCAGTGGTGGCTCACTGACAACTGGACAGTTTCCGAACAGTTGCACATCTATAGCATTACATCTTCATTTCTCCTTCTCAAGGTATGTCAAAATTGTCTAGAATCGATGTTTTGCTGAAATGTGGTGCAAAATCAGATCCTACAGAAAGCCATGGCTGAAAGAAAGGCATTTGGGTAGTTAAAGTTCAGTAAGTAGTTGCTGGGATTTTTTAATGCATGTGTTTACGCCCCTTTTGTGCCTGAGTTCTGATCTAAGTGAGCAGCAGCTATTTTCATCACCACAACAGCACAGGAATCACTGAAGAAAGTCAGTTGGCTACCAAAGGCACAAATGTGTTAAAGGGGTCAAGAAAGCGATATGAAACACCAACTGTTGTTTCACTCAGTATCCTAAACTTTGTTAAAACATACAACTTCTCTCCACTACTACTTTTTTCCTAAAGGGATAAGCATGAATATAACTTCTGTTTCTATTTTTTACGAGATGTTGTATCATTTTCAGCTCATTGTATAACATTTTTCAGGGACAAGCTCACAGTAGACAGGCTTGATACTTGCCTCTGATTCTCTTGCAAAACAAGACAAAACTCCTTCAGCTAATGAGAAGATAGAACAAATATATAGTTAATCAGCTAAATCAGAAAACAAAGATGAAAAAACCATCAAACTGGAAGTTAGGGGCGTGCTAGGTACATTGTCTTTATGAGACATAAGTCTATATTTGGGATAAGTGCAAGGAAAGAGGCTTCTCACAAAGATATTTACTTTCTAGCAACAGGAAGAGAGGAAAGAAGTAATCTAAGGGATTATCTGCACCAGATAAAAGCACTTGGATAAACTCCCATGCCTATTAACAGCTCATCTCCAAGAAAACATAGTGAAGCCCACAGATGGGGCAAAAAGGGATGTTTACATCCTATAAAACTTTCTCCCAGGCTCTTCCAGTACAAGGAGTAGGAGTAGCTGAGGAAATCTGGGATGAAGAGGTCTGCAAGGTTGCCTTTCACACCCTAAACCATGATCTTTCCTGCCTCTGACCTCAGCAAGCCCACATAACACCCTCTCTGTTCATGCTTTGCTTTGTGTAAAAACAGGGGAAAAAACTAGCTCGTAATGGACTTACAGAAGACTATCAGTGGTGGGGCAAGAAACTAGGAGACAATTTTTTCCTCTTCTCCACAACTGGCCCACAAAATGGCTCAAAGTCTCAGGTTTTCCAAAATGCCAGACAAGCTCTTCAAACACACCTTCGTTGCTGCTAATTCCACTGCACAGCCATGAGGAGATACTCTATACGTTACAGTCTGAGCTCACGGCTGCCTCTGTATATGCTGACCAAAAGTTTGATGGACTGTAGTAGATCCTCAGTGTCTATCCGTGGGGGTAAGAGGAGAAAATAAAACATCCTAATAGGCATGAGAAGGGATTCCTCCACAAGTTCTCTCAATTGGATCTCCTTCTTCCAACTACATTAAGAGAAAGTAGCACAGTAAGAAGCCAGACATAGAAAGCTCCACTACTAGTCACTGCACTGAAGAACCATAGGGAAAAATGCTGATAACTAAACACACTTAAAAGGACAGAAACTCAGCTGGGATAAATGGCCACAGTTTTGACAAAGTATGTGGATCTGGCTGCAGTAGTTTACATTTTTAAAGCTATAGCTAAGGCAGGCTTTGAGATGGGGAGATGCACTACCCCACCACTCCATCCTGCTTCACAGCTGAGCAAGCTGCAGTAGTCCAGCACTCAATTATGTCACACTCAAGCAGTACCTGCCAACCAGGACAGGAATTTCTCATTTACTTTTAGGTTTGATTCATGTTACTATGATAACAGAAGGTTATCACAGAGGTTTACAGAATGAGCTTTCCTTTAGGTTTTTCTTTGTGTTTCCCTGGTGTCTTGAATCACTTCTAGCCAAACGAGTCTCCTATCAGCATCAAATGAGTCTGCAAGAGAGCCCTAAATATCACTCTGTGACTAAGTTATAGTAATTCCTAAGAGCAAGAAAAATAACACTACTGTCTACACATATAAGCTAAACATGAGGCAGCAATGTGCCCTCGTGGCCAAGAAGGCCAATGGCATACCGGGATGCATCAAGAAGAGCGTGGCCAGCAGGTCAAGAGAGGTTCTTCTCCCCCTCTACTCTGCCCTGATGAGGCCTCATCTGGAGTCTTGTGTCCAGTTCTGGGCTCCTCAGCTCAAGAGGGAAAGAGAACTTCTGGAGAGAGTCCAGCACAGGGCCACCAAGGTGATGAAAAGAATGGAACATCTTCCTTATGAGGAAAGGCTGCAGGAACTGGGGCTGTTTAGTCTGGAGAAGAGGAGACGGAGGGGAGATCTTATTAATATTTACAAATATCTAAATGGTGGGTGTCAGGAGGTTGGGACATCCCTTTTTTCTTTAGTAGCTAGCAACAGGACAAAGGGTAATGGGATGAAGCTGGAACAAAAAAAGTTCCACTTAAATATAAGAAAAAACTATTTCCCTGTTGAGGTGAGGGAGCCCTGGCACAGGCTGCCCAGAGGGGTTGTGGAGGCTCCTTCCTTGGAGGTCTTCAACACCTGCCTGGACATGTTCCTGTGCGACCTGATCTAGGTGACCCTGCTTCTGCAGGGGGGTTGAACTAGATGATCTCAAAAGGTCCCTTCCAACCCCTGCCATTCTATGATGATTCTAAGATTTTTTACTTCCTGATCAGAAAAATTTCCTGTAATTTTATTTGGTGTGATGAGTAGACAGCTATCAAAAGTCCTGTTTTGTCTTCAAAGACTTAAAGTCTCTGTACAGGCACAAGAAAAAAAGAAAAACAATGCCAGGGCAAGTGTAAATCATGAACTTTAATAACCTATGGACGCATCTGATTCTTAAAAAGTAAATTCCTTATGAATCATTGCTCTGAAGCAAATGTATAAGTTTGAAGAGTCCTCTGAAGCAACTTAAGTTTTATCTGTTTGTCTCCAGTGAATACAGTCTTAATTTATACAGAAAGTCATACTAATTATTGGTCAGATATGTAAAATGTATTTAGATCAGACTACATAACTAACTAAATGCAAATCATGGGAGATATGTTTAACTCACAGCACCATTTTAGTCTGCTGAGGCATCAGCCTGAAGCTTCTCTCCCCTATTTATTTCATGGTCTGCTCTTAAGAGTTTATTGTAACCTCAACATTTCCAGAGAGCACCAAGGAAAAAATATTATATTTCCAGCCAGTTACTCGATTGCCAGTGTACTAGGACTTTATATTGATTTTCTGTCCTCAGCTGCTAATGTGGTGCACTTGTCTCTAGTTTTCTCCTCACAGGTCACTAAGATTTATGGCTGACCCGAAGGAGATGAAACCAGAAGGCAGACTGCTGAATTGCCACTGCTGGAAGCCACCTGCTGCTGACCGATGCCGGGTCACGCACCTCTCCTCCATGCTCCAGGCCACCCCAAAAGCTCTCCTCGATGTTTACTCCTCACGTGGCACAGCTTGGCCTATTCTTGCCATACATACTGGCTGATTAATTCCTTTCCTCCCCACTAATCAAATTTTAGCTTAGCTGTTAGAAGAAATGCAGTGAACAAGTGATCTGCTTTAGGAAAGGAAGCGTTTTCCCTGAGACATTGCTTAGCAAGATGTCTCCAAACTACGTAGTTATTGATCTTTCATTACTTTTTTCCTAAGAGAAAGAGGCCTCAGTATATTTGAGGGGGGTTTCATAGAATACTGTAAAATAAACCAACATTAGGTTGTGTGAATGTGGAAAAAAGGATGAAACCTGTAGCTATAGTCTAAGGAGGGAGGAAATTAAAGGATGCACACACACACACACAAAGAGGGTTGAGGTTAGGATCCTCAGCTGGGACAGATGGGGCTTAGGATGAAGGGGATAAAGTTCAGTCCCTGGCCTACAGACAGGTGAGAGTTAGGATTAGGGTTCCTAGTGAGTAAACTAACAGCAATGGTGCTGGAGTGCCTCAAAAGTATCTCAAAAAAAGTAATTAAGGACTCATAATAGCAGTCTCCTTTGTCTCGGTGGGTTAGGGTCCTGGCTTGTGAATAAGCCGAGGGCTTGGGTTTGAGCTGACAAGATTCAGAGCTTCCAGCTGGGGCTGGAAAGGGGCTGCCAAAGGAAACTAAGGGCTGCAGCAAAAGGAATTGTCCCCCAAGAAAGATGATTCACATAATTTTACTCCTAGGATTCAGAATATTATTTCTGCAAAGATTATAGAAAAGCCACAGCAACAGGACTCAACATTTTATTGCTTTCCTTTTCCTTGCATAGCTTCAGTGTTTCTTACAAAGAACTGCACGCACAGTAGATTTCTCAACTTGAGCTATGGAAATAGCTTGCCCTGGAAATTTGTGAGGAAATATAATGACTTAATCCTCACGTGTACTAAGAAAAAGAAAAGAATGCCCACCACAGGTTGCTAAATACACAGAAACATCAGCCAAATCAAAAAACTCAACTCCCTCTTGAAACGTGAGCTGAAAATAGTTGGAAGCTGGGAGAGCATGTGGCAAAAGTGTCAATCTTTTCAATACTAAAAGTCATGTTCAGATGAGGGGATGAAAATGAGTCCCCTGGCTGCCAGAACAGTCCCCTGCTCTTCCCCTGTTCTGTGGGTGGCCAGGGCAGGAGGAAGTTGGACAGAAAGTACCACAAACGATGGGGAGCATAAGTAAAAGAGGAATACAGATGAACCTCAATGAACTGGAAGAGACACTGACACCAGGTGCCCTTGAACTACACACCATATGGGTATCCCCCTCGTGCCACATGAACTGGGGAGCCCCATTACTGTGCCACATGCACAGCAGCGGGCACAAGATGCATTACCATCACTCTGGGTGCAGCACCTGGGGTGGGACACATCCTCTGCTCTTCTCCCCTTCCAGGTGTGCCCCATATTCAGAGAGGAGGAAAGGGTGCTATACACACCATCGACTCCAGGTGAGGTAGTTCAAGCAGCCTCCAGACCCCAAGAGCCACAGGATTCCCTGTGAGCCTTGCCTCTGGCCAGGAGCTTCCCAAAAAGCCAGACCTCAAACCGCTGCAACCCACAGTGCTCAGTGCCACCGAGACCAGACTCTCCTGCAGCATCCCCAGCACTACAATGACAAGACAAATGATGAAACCTTTAAACTGCTGTCCCCAGTCCTCTGCCAGCAGCCCAACTTTGCCATGCTCTGGTAGCAAAGAGAAAGAAAAAGGGAGACTGCAAGTGAAGTACCTTGAATTTTCTACCTGGAGGGAAGCGTAGCCCATGAACCCCTATGGTTTGGTTCAGTTTAGACATTTTTGAACCCATTAGGGTTGAATAGGTCCTAAATGTCCCCAAACACGTTTCCATTATCCCTAATTAAATTAGTTTATTGAGATTATCAACGAAAAAACATTATACAATTAAAACATTTGCACTCAATCAATTTTAATCGTATTCACTACAATCACCTGCGCCAAAGCAGATGCCTTCTAGCCTGAGATAAGTGAAGGAAAAGCAATTTTTGAAACTCTCATTTACTCAAGTTTGATTTGATCACGTAGTGCCGCAGTCGGTTTAGGGTATTTTTTTCCCTGTGAGAAGCCAGCAGCAGCAGCCGTCTCCCCCGGCCCCGGTGCGGGGGACCGAGCCTCCGCCTGTCCGTGAGCACCACCTAGTGCTGTCGCCGGCAAAACGTCACGAAAAGGCCACCGACCGATGCTTTTGCCTCCCGACGACTTAGATACCCGATGCCAGGAGGCTCACGAGGGCTTAGCAGAACCTGGGTACCAAAAAGAAGGCACATCCAAGACTCGCCTTCACCTTCCCACAGATTCTTTGCTTTATCTCCTGCTGGGGTCACTGATCAAAGCCCATCACCAATGGCAAGTCCATCCATCGGCTTAAAGCTCTATCACCAGCCTGCTCACCTTGCATTCCTCTTGGGCTTAAAGCACTAAGACATACAGTAACCCACACTCTTCTGACCAAAACCTCTGAGTGAAGGAGGATTTGGCTTCCCCTATCCCCAGCCACAGCAAAACACAAGGATGCTTGTCCAAGTTTTTGCTCTACCCACATCTCACAGATGAGACTCTGGGCAGGAGCAGCCCAGGCTGCTGCTTCCTTGCAAAGTATAACCAGCATAGAGGTGGTACTGAAGTGTCTGGTTTTCATCCAGCTCGTTTGACCTAAGGAGCCCTTGGTAGCCAGCACAGACCAGGATTAAGTCTCTGACCACCAGGTCATGGTCCTGCTTTCCATCCAAGTTCAGCGGGTGCAGTGTGTTCTTCCACAAAACAAAAGTAAAGGACAACTGGCCCTAGAAACTTTGTAAGCTGCATGTTCTGATCCTCTTCTGACACATGGCCATGAATCAGGCAGAAAAGGCGAGTGAGGCTCAGGGTCCTGCTGCCTGTGAGACACACCAGTGGGCTGGAGCTGTATTACCAGCCAGACCAGCCAGCAAGGCTAGAAGAAAGCATCACACTCAACACACAGGTACTGCTCTGGTCAAGGGAGGCTGTCCTCCCCCTCTGCCCTGGTGAGACCTTACCTAGTGTACTGTGTCCAGTTCTGGGCTCCTCAGCTCAAGAGGGACAGGGAACTGCTGGAGAGAGTCCAGCACAGAACCACCAAGATGATCAGGGGACTGGAGCATCTTCCTTACAAGGAAAGGCTGCGGGAAGTGGGGCTGTTTAGCCTGGAGAAGACTGAGGAGGGATCTCATTAATATTTACAAATATCTAAATGGTGGATGTCAGGAGGTTGGGGTATCATTTATTCTGTTGTGACAGTACAAGGGGTAATAGAAAGAAGCTGGAACACAAAAAATTCCATTTAAACATAAGGAAAAACTATTTCCCTCTTGAGGAGAGGGAGCCCTGGCACAGGCTGCCCAGGGAGGGTGTGGAGGCTCCTTCTCTGGGGGTTTTCAAACCTGCTAAGATATGTTTATGTGACCTGACAGGGACGGACTTGCTTTAGGAGAGGGTTGGACTGGATGATCTCTAGAGAACCCTTCCAATCCCCACCATTCTGTGAATTGCAGGAGGCAGTGCCTGGCTGGGAATCCAGCTGGAAAGCAGACCTCTTGCAACCCTGAGCCAGGAAGCTCCTATCCCCTATTTTCCAGGTGAATGCTTTCACTACTAGATTGAACACAAACAAGCAAGAGACCAGATTGTCCAGTGTTTACATCTTGAAACAACAGCTATCCATAAGCAGCCTGCCCAGTTTACATGTACATACAAGAGTAAAATCCTCAATTCACACAGTCTGTTCAGGTTTAGGTTGTTTCTGCCTCTCAGACTGATGTACATTTCCACATATCTGAACTTCTGGATTAAAACCTGAGGCTTTTACAGACACTCTACGTTCAAATTAGAGGAGAAGTTGGCAGGATTCTGCACGTTGGAAGCATTAGAGTCCTTTTTCTTACCCCAGTGACTAAGCAGAGCCTTGCTGCAAGTCAAACCTGTGACAGGACATGAGAATTCTGGCTCACGTGCTCATATAATATTTGCAAGGTTGGCTCCAAGTCTCAGATTTTGGTGCCAGTTTTATATCAACATCTGGCCTCTCTCTCCAAATATGAATGCAAATTTACTCTGAGCTATGTTCTTCCACTTGTGGTTGAAGACTTCTAATCTCCTTTGCTTCTGTCTCCAAATGCTTCTCAAACTCATCCCTGCAGAAACAGCAGTAATTGATAGCAGGTGTTTCAGACGTGTTTACTGCTCTGTGGCACCATTTGCCTCCTGTCTTGCCATACCATTCTCTCTTCCAACATCATGAACTTATGCTCACTGATCCTGAACGGCTGTACAAGAAGATTGATTTAGAGATGGATTACTTTGCAAGTATTCAGTGCTTCTCTTAATAATCGAAGCAACCCAATAGATGTGAGCACTGAGGAAGCCAATACTAATAGAATTTTTTGTTTTGTGAGGGTTCAGGGTAAGGTTTTCTTTCCTTTCAATAAATTTTAAGGATTATAGTGTTTCAGTTTCTGATTCTCTTCCCATGCTCTGAACAAGATTATACATATTGAAAAATAAAACAATAACCCAAATGTACTAAGATCAGTTGTGTCTTGCCCAAGTCATTCCATAATGTATAAGCTGTCTTGCTGATCAGCCTGCTCTGTGCTGTATCCTCCTATGCTTAGGGAACAATAAAGTATATAGCAACAAAAGAGTCAGAGCCTCCAGGAAACACATCTTGCCAGAACTCGAGTTGGATGGACATGAAGCAGAAGGAGTTTGGAGAGAGGAATCAGGTCTGCAACAGCCCTTCAGAAGCTCTGCGTAGCAAGTTCAAGGCGGCAAAAAGAGGGAGTTTCTACAAATTTTGGCAAGGGTAGCTAACACCATCCAGTTGCAAGTGTTGAAATTGCCCCATATTCATATGATCTGATCTCTGTGACTCCATCGCACAGCTCTGCTTCACTCTATATGCAAAATCCACTTTTATTCCCTGAAGCATGGCCCAATGCCTTAGCTCACATGCAATTCGAAAGCCTACATGAAACTCAGCACTGGTCTTTCCCTGCCCAGCATTCCTCTTATTTGCTGACATAAACACATTAATATTTCCCTGATGAAATAGAGAGGGAAAATGCTCTTTTTTGGTTTTTTATCATTATTATTTTTTCAGGAATGTAGGATATTAAAACAGATATTGTTAAAATTGCCAAGTAGTTTTGCTAACTGGCAATGCCCTACTTCAGGCAGCCATGACCCAAGTCATCCGAGGATGCTGGAACATGGCATATTTCAGTGCAAATCCCATTTAACTGCAGCTATCACTCCCCCTTGTATGGCTGGTTCCCAGTCTCTCACTTAAGGGAGGTGCTCTGGAGAGCACACCACAAGCCATGGACTGAAGCTGAGGTTCAGATTTAGTGCTATCCCCATCACAGGTTTGAAGAACTCCCAGGTGAGGAAGACAGGAAAGTCATCCTTGTTTTTTCAGCACCAAGAAAAGCCACTGGCCTGACATGGTGTTTCTGAATCCCTCAAACACCAACTGCAACAATTCAGTACTACCAGCACCAGGCATATGGTGTGGAACAAGTGCATTCACATCGAGCTGCATCAGCAGCAAACTCTTTGCAAGCAGAGTACAGAAATATTTACTCTCTTCCTTACCAGCAAGGGCAACAAATTCAGAAATCAAAATTCCCTTTTCTTGCCAGTTCCGTGTGTGACCTCACTTTGGGTCAGCCATGTTCTGCAAGTTACTTGGGAAACAGACCCAGATAAACAACCTGCAGCACCTCTGCCTGCTAATGTTTCATGTCACCTACTGACTCACACACCGAGTTCTCCATTCCCTTGCCCCCAGAAGTCTTCCCCTGTAGGTCCAACCGCAAATGCTGCATGAGTGTTGCACAAGCCATAGTACAACCACAGATCTGGGAAAGGAGTAGGTTTCTTGAGATCTAGCATATGGGACAGATGACTGAACAAGAAGCAGGGCTGAGGGGCTATAGCTACACTTATTGACATTAATGCCAATAACACACATGAGAGTGCCTGACTAAAGCCAAAGTACAAATGCTTCACAGTTGGCATCAAACACTGGGCAATGCAGCATTCTTGAGAATGACGCTTTCTTGTCCATCCTAGACTAAGAAAAGCTCTGGTTCAGCTGGAGATCAGTTCTCTCCAAAGTGGTGCTGGAGTTGTCTGCTCTGCATCAGCCTTCCAGCCATGAGCTCCACAGGATTGCAGATTCTGAAGAATTTTGATTGGGAAGTGTCAAAAGAAAACATTGTTAAAGAAAAAGGAAACATTTGACTCAAATGTTGATCTTTTCTCTGTTTTAAAATGCCAATCAAAAATGTCATATTTAAAGTTTCCCCTTCCAGAAGAAAGCCTGAATAAATAGCCAAAGCTAACATTGGCTGACAGAAAAAAACATTGCAGCTAGCCTGAGAGAGATGGTGTTTTGCAGGGCCAAAATGTTTCAACAACTCTTTCCTCTTTAGCTGGAATCTGGGAGCACATTTCAGTGCCTGAAAGCACTCGGCAAACACAAATTGTTTCACCCTTTTACGTGTGGGGGAAGGAAGAGGAGCAAAAGCAATTAAGGGACACGCTTACGATGAAGGAGGATGCCCACTGACAGAACTACAGAGATTCATCATGGTTTCAGTCCCATCCCACGGGAACAGGTTCCCTTCTGTGAGATGCTAGTGATGTCCTGCAGCCAGACCCATCCCTTAGCATCCTCATTCCTCTCATAGCAAATCCCATTGGGCAGAAAAAGAGCTGTAGCAGAGGGAGCAAAATTACTCCAGAGGCTGTCTGCTGTAAAGCACGCTTTACAAAAATTCTCAGTCTGGCAAATCTGCTCATTTCTGCCATTTGGTCATCCTGACCAAAGCCATTCAATGGCTTTTAACCTCCTCTTCTAAAAGGGTAAGGAATAAAAGAACAATGCCCAAGAAAAATGTTTTCTTTATGAAGCCATCCAAACTTTTCATTATCTTTCTTTTTCAGGGAAAACTAATAACAGCAAACCACAGAAAGATACACTGCACGGTCTTGTCCTCCCCGATGTTACTGAGAGCAGAGGAACACGAAACTAAATAAAGATGTTTACTGACAGACTAATAAACAAATGGGCCCATTTTGATGTAACCTTGATGAATGGAGCATCCAGGTGTTTTCAATAATGGCAATAAGCACTACAACTCAAAGTATTTCTGATTCAAGTATAATGCATTATTAGGCCATTAGAGGCTGAGTATAGAGGGCCATTTGTGCTCAGCCCTATCAATAATGTTCCTTCCCAGTCTACATTTAGGCCAGGGGAATTAGTCATACGGATATTCTATTTAATAAAAACCTAAAGAAGACGCATCAAGAATCACATTACATTTTAACAGGGTTACAGTAGTCCAGGAGGACCACAAGTTTAATTTTCATAAGAGCATTCATTCCTCAATTATGTCAAACATGAAAATGTAAATGGCAAATTTAATGCTAACAATATCCCTCAAAGCACATTGGCAGGTAGCAACCATTATGTTGAGTGAATGCTGGCTGCATAACAAGCAGCCCCAAACTAGACAGCAGGGGATTAAAATTGCCAAGCTGAGCTCTGCTGATTACAGCTGCACACTACTGAAAACATCCTTTGTAATATGCATGTGGACTAAGAGCAGATTCTTTCCTCCTGAAGAATTTGCTGACAGTGCAAGATTCACTCTCAATATCGGCCAAAAGTGGTAGCCACAAGATGTGATAGCAACTACCCTGCTATCCTTCCAAGGTCCTTCCAGGGAATTGCAACAAGCTGAATTCATCCCCAGACGTAGTTCCACCAAGGAGGAAGGAATTGCATGCACAGATACACTTCATACTGCCTTCAGATACACTCTTTGCACAATCAGGAGTATCCAAATAGGAAAGTGACGTAGCAGGTGGAAGTTAGATGCTCATATCTTGCTTCCAAGTCGCAATCTGTAGTTTCCCCAAATGATCCGAGGTAAAAGAGCAATTAAAATGTCCAATGACAGAAACACACTGCAATACTTTAAAGTAGCTCTCCATTACCTGATGCAATTTCATAACTATCAAAACCACAGCAAAATATAAATGAAGGGGATGGCACCATGGATTACATCCTGCACCTTCTGAACATGGCTCCAATCTCTGCCTTCATGCAAGTGCCTGGTTTCCTTGGCATGCCACGAGTAACCTGGGACTCTAGCCGTGTTTCCACATAAAATAATAGGATAGGTAGTTAGACATGCAGTGCACAAAGCAACAATTCTCCACCAGAACCTTGAAAGGAAGATGCATTAGTGTGCACTGTGCTCTCAGGTGGTGCTGCTGAACAAATGCAGCCCATGCACTTCTGTGACATTCACAGTTCAAGAAAGCTAGGAGCATTGGGATCTGCACTGCTGTGCATGCCCAGCTCCCTCCCATTTGCCTCTGTTCACAGAGCAGAAACTATCACCACCACTGCAGTTCCCAAATGGGTTTGTTCAGTACGGGGTAGACTGATCTCCCTTACTGAGGTCAATGGAAGTCTGTGCATTAAGGTCACCTTCTAATATATAAGAACACACAACAAAAACATAAGCCTTCAAGAGCGTATAGGTGTGTGCATGTAGCAAACAGATTTAATGGAAGTATTAATTCCTTCCTCTCAGACAATGCTAATTAAACCTCTCTCTATAAGACTTTCTTATGCCTAATTTTCTTCATCCTTCTCGTCTCTGTATGTCAGCTGACTCCCACAATCAGCAGATCCTTCATTATCCTTTTTCCTCCATCAGAACAATCATTCCTCACATGCCCTCTCTCCTGCTACTGCCCACTCTGCAACCTCTACCCTGTGCAGCAATGTGCTGCTACAGAGTCAACCCTGCTCCAACCCAAAACCTTGGCATCAGGTATTTTTGGAGCAAGAAGGGGTGAAGAGGCATTTCCCCTGTCAGATTCTGCAACTCCCACTTCTCTTTTTCCAATGATCCCAAGCCCTATAGTCTGGTTGGTGACCGATAGAACAGACACACTTTACCCAGCAGCTTGTCACACACAGGGACCGGCACCAACTCCCATCACACAAAAGAAGTTTCTGATGCCAAGTTGTCTCACGAGAGAATTATTTCTAATGCTTATGCTACAGCACAAGAGAGAAATTTGGAATAAGTAAATTAGCCATAAGGATTTTACTGCTGGTAAATTTCTCCTTTTCACAAGTCAGCAATAACAAGGAATGAGGCATAGCAGCATAAGCAGGGTTTCAGAGATGTTACAATACACACACTTGTTTAACTTCCTTATCTCTTGGCTACTTTCCTGCTAAAAGGAGGAATGATTCTGTAGCTTGGCCAATAAAAGTGGCAACATTTTGCTTTGGACTACACAAGCTCAGAAGACAATTTCCAACACATCCCCCCATTTGCTAAGGTAGCATGGACATCATCAGCATGCATTTAGAACATACTGAATTGAAGATGAGAGAGAAATGAGGGAGTAGAGACAAAAGGGGAAAAATAAAACATGGTTGAGGAAATTACTTGATGAATGGAAAAATTTTCGAAGCAATTTTCATTGACAATCCAGTCATAAGAAGCTAAATTGTCTCATGCTGACGTTTTGGAAGGAGTGAATAAAGTTTTGGAAGGCTTCCTCAAATTTCTGGAGCCACAGAGAAATCCACTATGCCTTTATTTTTTCTTGGCATAACTGAATATTTCAAGGGAGCTCAGTTTTCCCGCACTGTAGAAGAGTTTAAGTTTTCTTTAATAGCCTCTAATAGCAGTCACACTTTACAAAGCATACACAACTCAGAACCCAGCAGATGTGTTTTCATGATGATTGGTTCTTGTTATTTCAGTTTCTGTGCCCCAGCTTTCCTCCAAGGATGGCTGCGGGAACCAGCCCGGAACAAGTGCTACAGCGTGAGACCCTCTCCAGCCAGCCGTTGTTATGTCAGCACCAGGAAAGACTCAGCTTTCATCAGCCCAAAGTGAGGATCAGTTCTCGCTTCAGTTCCAAATTTCAGCAAAGAAAATGGGTTGTTTCGTGGTGGCTTTATAAAACCCCAAAGCAACCAAGTTCTGGAGGACTGGAAGGACTCGCCTGTGAGCAGGCTGACCCAGTACTACCAAACACAGAGTTTCCTGGCAGATCAACACACCTTGACCTTGACTCCCAAATGCAAGCACCCACCTCTCAGGTTTCACGTATTAGGAATTCTTCCTTCGGAGGCAACCGTGGTTTCTTTCCTGGGGTGGGTTATTTTAAGCCCATGTCAGATGCTGTCAGTCACCAGTCTAAGAGAACTGCTTGGACCCCTGGCTTCACTCTCAGTGTCCCACGAGGAACTCCACAAGCAGTCCACAGCCGTATTGGCACATGGCTCTCACCACTCCGCTCCCCAGACGTCTTGGAATAATAAACTGGTAATTGAACGGCGAGTTCAGTGCTGCTGTTTGCACAGAGCCATGACCGCTGAATGATTACCACAGCAGGCAGCGTGACGGAGGTGTTGAAAGAGTCTATTAGTCTGCTTAGTCTAAGGCAGTATGGAGTGTTAATGCAAGCTCTCTGCAAACAAATACCCAGTGCAGATGAAAGAGCAGCAGCAACTAGAGGGGCTGTATTCTCAGGGGAGATTGTTGTCAGAGAAATGTCATGCTTGAATGTGGGAGAAATGCACTGAACCAGGTGACCAGTGCTGGAAATGCAGGTGGGGAAGGAGTTGTCCCTGCACCCTCCTCGGAGCTCATGTGATGGGGAAAGGCGAGGTAAGAAGACTGCTGCTGCTTGCTGACGAGGAGTCAAACCCAGCCTGTAACATGATGTGCCTCAGACTCATTCCCTGAGACGTAAAATGACCCGTGAAGATACCCCAGGGCACAGGTCATGCTCAAGACTGCCACATTCAGAAGTCAGAGAAGTAAATGAGTCCAACTTATGTTGATAACCCATCCTCCCCCAGCATCCCTGAGGGACATCCACTCATCTCCCTGCCCCAGTGGCCCTGAGGCATGCAAATCCATTCCCAGCCAGGGGACCTGCAAGCCCAGTCCCTGACAACCATCCTCACTGTACCAGGGCTTGCAGCATTGTCTGATGCTTCTGCAAGATGGTGGCTTGTGGATGGTCCTCAGTACTCTCTGGGCAGGCCCTGGTGAGACTGGAACATTTGTCATGAGGCAGAGGGTCACAATTCGTAGACCACTCTCTCAATTAACAAGGCTAAAATAAGGTGTTTGCTGGTGATAGGCCATATCAGTTTTGGTCATGGATGACTTTTGAGCAATCACAGCTGAGGAGGACCATAGATTCCTTTGAACAGCCAGAACAGCTACCTGTTGTGGTGCAAGTCTCCTGTTACAGAAAAATCCTTATAAATAACTTCTTCCACAAAACTCAATCCTCAAGCAACATTTTGTAAAACATCTTGGAAAATTTAAAGTAGTTTTTAGCACTACGAGTTTAAAACATATCCAGGTTGGTGGCTTCAAGCTGATTCTCTCTCTCCTCTTTCATCTCTCAACTTTTCTCATCAGGAGGCTGATCTGATATGATTTGAAAGTTTAGGATTGACCGTGTTTGTCTTTACCAGCTCTCCTGTTACCATGGCTCTTAAAAGGAGTTCAGGTCACCTCACTCCCAGTTGTCTGGACACGAAAGCATTAAGACACCAAACACCACTTTGAAAAGAAAAAAGAAAAGGCTTTAAAATAAAACCTTACAAACCAGAAAACAGCACAGAAAGTATCCTTGCGATCTGGAAGAAAAGGTTCAATGGAATTACATGTTGCCCCCAGTTTAAGTTTTAACTGGGAACCATAGGTGTTTAAAGAAAACAGAAATCTTGTTTTGTGAAACCTGGAGTCAAACTCTGCCCATTTCTGTCCAGCGTCCCTCTGTGCAGAGACAGCTAACCCAGTCCAAGCCAGATTTGATAAAAACCCCAGCATATCTTCCCCGTTATTTCTCCTACCACTTCTCAAGGGCCATGTCCATGGAAGCTGGCAGAGAGATGCCAATTTGCACTACACAAAAATCTGGCCCTTTAGACACAACAGGGGGGCAAATAAAGGTCAGTGCTGACAGTGCTCAAGAGTCAGGGGGCATTGCAGCCTCCTCCTAAGCCCCAGGACCAGCCACACCAGCAGGGAGGCTGAGCAGTGAGCAGCTGGGGGTGCCTGGTGGTGATGGCCCCTGACAGAGGCTGGAGCTGTTGCAGCATCATCTCCACACTCTTTCAGAGGACAAAACAGCACAAGTGATTCAAATTTTCTAGGATAAGGTGCTCAGACACTGCTCCTGAGCACTGGATGCTTCTCCTTTTCTTCTTTCCCCTTCGCCTCAAGATTAGAGGGAAAAGATGCCTTGGCACAGCATCCTGCAAATGCTACTACTGCAATTAGAAGTGCTTCTTGCCTTTCTGGCTGGAGTAATCCCTTTCTGCCCAAATTCAGCCAAATCCCTGCACTCAGGGGTTGTTTCTCCACAGCCAGCCCCCTCTGTCACCATCAGCCTGTGTTACGGTCCAGCAGACCTGGATTTAACACTCTGCCTTGTGATTCTGCCCGCTGAGGATGTCCAGTGGCATAAGCTCATCATATGACTGCATGCTGTGCACATTGGGGTAACCATGTGGAAGAGCTAATTACAAGGCAGGAAATTAGAGCACAAGCTTGGAGGAAGCAACCTTTCAGCACACAGCAGAGCCAATCCTACAGTCTTTAGCAATTGTGCCTTAAGTAGCAAGAAAACTGGCTGCTGAAGGAGGACCTGGGTTAAATCTCTCTTCCCCTCTGTTTCCTCTCAACTTCTGCTGTTGCTGTAGCACAACTCAGTGGAAATCTAAGCAACGTTGTCCAAGAGAGAAGGAAACTTTCCTTTATTAACAGTTCAGCAGGACACTTAAGCATGTGCTTAAATTTAGGCATATGGATTGTCTTACTGACTTCAACAGGACAGCTTGAATGCTTTTTATTAGGCGCATGAAGGAGAACCTTGCTGAGTCAGATCCAGAAGGTTCATACTTTCTCCAAGATCAAAGGCAGCACACCAGCTCCTACAGCAGAACCCACACAGCTGCAGTTTATTTGCTTTACACTGACTACATTTGAGTGGAATGAAATACAACCTGCAAGCCAAATTAAGCTCTCTCCCTCCTGTGTTTTGTTGCGATGCCTTGCTTTTTGAGCACATCAGCAGAACAACTTGACATTTGACAGCACAGACAGTTGCAAGTGAAACAATGGGATTGTTTGTAAGTTGTTGTTGCGCTCAAACACAGAAAAGAAAAACTGCAATATGGGCAAGTAAGGTGTCAAGTGAGTCAGAATGTTTCCATTGGCACCAAGACACCTCTGTCCCTCTCCTCCACCAGGTTCAGCAAGATGGAAGAGATGCCAAACAGTGAATCCGTTTGACTTGGGAACCTGCATTTATTACTACCATTTGTTTCCAAATCTCTACACTAGCATGACAAAATAGCAAATGGGCTTTGAAATATCTTCCCCCCAGCCTGCCCATCCCACTCCCTCCCTCCAAATTATCACCAAAGCAAAGCATGCAAGCATCACCCCTCCAAGATGATAGAGGAGCTCTGGAAATAACATCACAGTCACGTGAAAATAGGCTCAAGCATAGATGGCTACAAATGATAAAAGTTGGCTTTTGGCCTGCTAACTTTGCAAACACTGCTGTAGGTCAAGGGGTGAAAACACGGAGAGCTGTCAGATCATGTAGGAATCTCAACTGTGACTTGAGGAGAGGATCAAAGCGCTCTCAGTCTGCTGCTTACTGTTGAGCAGGGCAGAAAAATGCCCAGCACAGCTCAACAGCACAAGTGTCTAGGAAAATAAGAGTAACAACTATGGTCAGTGCATAGGCAAGATCAGGTATCCTAGGAGCCATACAAGGAACCTGAAAGCTAAGAGGTGTCACAAGGACAGAGGCAGCATTTGGGAAGTGATCCCTTTCTCTCCAGCATCATCTGACTGGCTGCATCCAGACAAGACCTCTGGAGACTGAGGAACAGTAGTCAGCTGGTAACAGTAAAACAGCCAACAACAGAGGTCTGTCTGTGAAGCAACCTGGCAGCACTGACACACGGAAATACATGCTTATAGACACACATATGTATCAATCCCATTCTCATGCTTTTTTGGCATAGCTTGAAAAATAGACAGTAGCTGGATACAACTGACATCCCAGAACATTTACAAGATATAAATAATGGTCTTGCTCAGAAATGTGATTAATGACAAAGAAACCCCCTGTGGGCTTCTTGCCATCTCAGCAACTCCCATTTTAAATCCTTTATTTAATATACACCAGCCCTTGCATCAGGTTTTCTTACCATGCATACCACAAAGTGAAACTCAAATGCAGAAGCCAAACTTATTTCCAATTAATCTGCCTTCTACTTAGCAACCAAAAAGCCTTAAATGCATCAAACCAGACCTGAGATCACTGTCAGCTGAAGACAGCAGATTGATACTGTGAGAGCATGAACTGGAGCAGAGCACAGGCTTATGTCAGTGCTTGTTCTCTCACTCCACCGCTAGTGCCAGAAACATTGCAGAATCCAGCTAATCCCTAAACATAACCAGAAGTAAAAGCCACACGACAGATTTTGGACAAAATATCAACAAGGGTCAGGTTTGTTAAATAAAAGATTGTTGCACTGGAAGGTCACATTTTCAGTGCTGATTCACTTTATCACCTTTGTTCACAGGGATTGATGAAATAACTAGAAGAAGGAAAAGTTTCCACTAACACACCCATAAATGTATCTTTCCTCTGAAGCAATGGAAAAACTTTTAAGGCACTTAGATGCCATGATGATGAGCATGGCATTAAAAAATGTAGATAAGATAAGGCAGGGGATTGTCTGGCAGGAGTCGGCAGCTGTAATTTGACATGACGATAATTTCCCTCGTGAATGCTGGGATAGGGGCAATGTGGCTCTCACATCTGCCATTAGCAGGACAACAAATACAAAATATTCCTCTAAAAGAGTCCTGTAAAAATCACCCAGTCTCCCTAGTCGATGTCTGGAGTCAAACACTGCACTCTTAAATGGGAGGCTAAGGAGTGAAAGGGACCGCATCAAGTGTTGACAGCTCATCAGAGCTTAAATGCTAAGTGAAAGCAAGATCAGTGCTTGGATTAGAACACTGTGGTAAAAACAGAGCACCAAGGAAGAGACAAGATCATTAGGCACAAGTTTTACAGAGAGGTAAACTGAAAATGAATTTTGCTCATGTATTAGCTTCCCTCCCTCTAGCTATGAGGACTCAGGGGAAAGAAAAATCTTTGTAAAGTCATTTCTTGAAACCAATTTACCAGCAGCCTCCTACATAAGGGAAACATTGTGCTGAGAGGAAAATGAGCTGACACCAGCATATGGGAATAAAACACAAGTACAGGAAGAGTAAGGCAATGCTTTTCAGGGGCATTTGGAACACTATTTCCCACTTCACATGTCACATGTTCCTTGAAGCAGCCTTCTACTCTGTCCAATGCATGGCTACATTACCATGAGATAAGCCTCACCACTTAAAAGTGCACACACCCTTTAAATGGTGGGGTGGATCGTAGTAATTCCAGCAGAGCTTGTTTTTTTACTGCCAGGTATAATGCCCAGGAGTCCCTTCAAGTTTAGTCATCCATGAGTGATGGAACAAATGTGGACAAACTACAGAGGCCTTCTTATCATTTGCTATTATTGGAGCTGAAAAACAATGGTATGAACATCACTGCAACCTGCTGCACCTTCCCTTGATACATGCATGATACTTTCCCCATGTACTTCAGAAAACACAAACTCCATATTCTACAAAGTTTCTTTACTCACTGAGGGAAGCAGTGCCTCTGCAGTCACAGTCCAGGTATGCAAACCAGAGAACTAAAACCGGGATGCACTTAGCCCTCACATCTGGGTGTAAAGGAACAATCTTCTGACACCTCATCGAGACAGGACAAGAAATCTATTTTATCATTTCTATATAACTGCAGGGTAAGGCATTTGCTATAGAAAGTTTACAACACAATAAAGGAGTGTTTTGTTTTAAAGGTCTTTAATCATTTTCAAGTGCTACTGCTAGAGCTCAGTACACAGGGTTAAACACAAGCTCTGTCCTTCATGTTACCTTCATGTGTCCAGTTTTGGGCTCCTCTCTACAAGAAGGACATCGAGGTGCTGGAGAGGATCCAGAGGTGGGCTACCAAGCTGGTAAAGGATTTGGAATACGTCTCACATGAGGAACAGCTGAGGAATCGGACTGTTTAACCTGGAGAAAAGAAGGCTCAGGGGAGACCTTCTCACTCTCTACAACTACCTGAAAGGAAGCTGTAGCAAGGCGAGGGTCGGTTTGTTCTCCCTAGTGACAAGCAATAGAACAAGAGAAAACAGCCTCAAGTTGTGCCAGGGGAGGCTCAGGCTGGATCTGAGGAGGAATTTCTTTCCCAAAAGGGTTGTCAGGCATTGGAACAGCTGCCCAGGGAGGTGCTGGAGTCACTGTCCCTCGAGGGGCTCAAGAGATGAGTGGATGTTGCACTTAGAAAAATGGTCTAGTGGTTGATAGGGCTGGGACAAAGGTTGGAGTCGATCTTAAAGATCTCTTCCAGCTGAAATGATTCTATGAACATGCACACATTGCAAACTCTGGAAACTTCTATAGCCATTAATCATTTTTTTTCCCAAGTTTTCCCCTTTTTGCTTGGTTTTTGTTTATGAGGAAAAGTCCTGGCACCCCGCAGCACTAAGCATTTGTGCACATTTCTCTGGTGCCAGCTTGACACAATGATGTATTACAGTCTCCTTTCTCTCCAATGAGTCATGGAAACAGAGAGCAGGGAACTCATCATCATCCTGATATCCTGGGAAGTCCCCATAGTGCTTCAACCAAGTTTCACCCAGATCTGCACTCATCCCTCCTAAGGCAGTTACACACATGGAGTGAAATCACAAAAAGCACGTCAAGCTGAAGGGTCTGTATGTAAAATTAGGCCACAGAATCCCCTCAGCTGGCATCAATATCCTAACACACAATAGATGCTGTTCAAAGCTCTAAATTCATTTGTGCAAAATAAATGCAGATATAAAATAAAAATCATCCCGTGGCAAAACTGAGGCAGAGTTTACAGTGGAAGTAGAGCAGAATGCAAGAAAGCAGCTAGAGCTGTTATTTATTGGTATGCATGTATATTTATATACAGATATATATATATATATATATATGAGCATTTTACATTAGCAAGAGGTTTTACTATGGCAAAATAAATTCCTGTCTTACTGAGGTAGAAAGGTCAAGGTATTTTAAATTAATTTTTCCACAATTTGTGTCTGACAGAAACTGATGCTGTCTAGGTAAGTACTGCTATCTTGGGATGAGCTCAGGGCCAGCAAAACAAGGTGATAAGGAAGGGACATCGTCTCAAAACCAATAAATCTCCTTCCCAGATGGCATTTTTATCTAAGAGTGCCAAAAGAAGCTAGACAGGAAATTTGTGGACCTATATCATGGCAAAGTCATTAAGAGTAAGTGAGTTTCTGAAAGACTAAAAGCGAGTTAATCTGGTGCCTCTGATTAAAAAAGGACCTCAGCACTTCAGCTCCATCAGCCTAACGTTTACTATGTATAAAATAATTTAATCCACCAAAGCATCAGTCTCACAAACATCTATGAAGGAGATAACATTTTAAAGAGGTCCCCAAATGACGTGCTAAAACCCATGAGGCTTCTCTGGGCTGACTGAGAGGGTTCCTGCTCAGAGGATTTTCGTATAACCCCATGTTCAATTTTAAGGCAAAACTGTGAAAGCAGGGGGTGAAGTAGACACATTAAAACACAGCAACTTTTCTCTAAAGTAGCCCAGCCCTTCTGCTGTGTTTCAAGAGATGGGCTCTGCAACAACACAGGCTATCTTATTCATATCAACAGACCACAATGACATCGGGAATCCACGCAGGGAGGAAGATTCCTGCTACAGACAGCTGTGGCCATTATGTCCATCTGTCCCAGGCTGGTAGGGAGTGAGGCAGCCTCCCAGACACACAATGAGACACCTGCTTCTGCCCAGGAACATGAAGGGGGTTTGGCATGGTTTGATCCCACCTATCGCTACCTGGGTTTAGCAGCTGTGAAGACAGCAGAGTAGAATTCTCCTGCCTCTCCCATGAGTACCACCACAATTTATTACAATAACATTTGAGTGCTTCGAGCACCATCAACCAAAACCTGCTCTGAGCCTCACTAGTCCCCCAGGCAGCTACAGTCCATGTCTGGCAACAGCAAATCAATGCTTTGGCTCCATCACATCCCCACACCAGATATCACTTTGCAGCTAGGTCAGGTTTTGGACCAGATTCAGTTCTGGAATTAGTGACACTAGAAGATGGTCAACCTGCACTCATCCCACTACTGAGCTGTGAATTCTCAACTCCAACAACTCACTTCAAGACAAGGCTAGCCAGACCACAGAGGTTAGAGACAACCTCACCCCAGCCACAGGTTTTACCATGGAAACACATCAGGCACTAGGAATTCACTGTTTGATTCTCATAAAAAAGATAACAGCTTTTAAATTTACTGGTATTAGCATCAGACAGATTCAAACATTCATGGTAACCCCCCCCCTCAAACTCACTGATTTTCCTTAGAAGTAGAAGAAGGTAAGCAAATATTTACTTTGCTGTATTTTTTGAAGACAATAAAAGTCTTTTCCATGTACTTTTGCAATCTTAGCATAAGGTATTTGTAGAAAGAGGAACATATTTTTGGCAGAGGAAGCATATTTTGTTCTTCAAAGTAACATTTAACTAATGCTCAGAAATGCATTTATGTAATCTGTGCTCTGTTACACTGATGTATTAATAATGAAATTGTAGCTCTCCAAGAAAGTAACGAACATTAACAATGGAAGTGGAATCAGAATCCTATAATGCAAGAAATACTGCTTGCTCAGCTAGACACAGAAGGTGCATCAGTGATTTGAGTAAGAACATGAAAGGACCATAATGATAATGACATTCCATTTGCATGGTTACTGCCTTTCAGCTGGAAAGTGCTCTCTGGACTTTATAAACTGCCAGCCCAGGAGGTGCCAAGCTGTGGCAGAAGGAAGCTGAGCACCGCCAGGTTTTGAGGGACCTCTCTAGGAAGGTAATTGAGTAGTTTCTGTAAGGCTTGCCTTTGGGACACAGCAGCAATAGTCCTTTTGGTTCGTATGAAGCACCCTCACCATAGACAGGCTCATTGCTACTCCAATTCTGAGCCACTGTCCTGGATATCTAGGCTTGTTACTACTTTTTGATGCTGGCCTATTCATCAAAAACAGAGGTATTTTTCCATGCAGAAGCTTTTTCTTGCACATTGTTCCCACCAGCACATTCACAGTAAGGACCACAGAGATCTCGCTGTTGTGCTCCTGCTCCAGGGTGACCAGAGACCCAAAAGCTACACTCCCACTGGGGTGTGCCATGGTATTCCTTCCGCTTCCTGGTCCCCTCATCATTCAAACTCAGAATATTTTGAATGATCCAGCAGCTCTGGCTTCTGAGATGGGCCTGCATTTCCTTACTGTAAAAAACAGGGAGGAGCAGGAAGGGTCATCACTCTCATACAAGTCTGGCTGCAGCCTCCAAGCATGAAAGTACTTTGTAGCCTAAAAGCAGTCAATCACATGTTTTATAACCATTGAGACAATGCAGAAATTAACTTTTTAAAAAGCCTTATAAAACCTTCTGTGCCCAGCTGTAATGCTGCATGTAGTCTTATAGACTAGGGAGCTTTTTAGTGTCTGATAAAATAAGAGACAGAAAGTGGTGTTAGTCAAATAAAGGCAGATTGGAACTGCATCCTCCTCCAGATTGCTTGAAGGCAAAACGTGTTTGTGAATAACTATGGTTTGGAAAACATCAATATTTCTGTCAACTGCTACTGACCTAGAACTCAAAATCATGAAACCCAAATACAGATATTTCCCAATTCCCTGCTACAAGAGGCATGGAATGCCACAGAGCAATAATCAGCAGAGGCACCTTTAAAAGCAGTAGTGCTAAATTAATCCTCCCATGCTACACAGATTTTGAGAATAGTCTGGTCGTATGGAGTTTACTGAAGGTTGGGGTCACGTGTGTGTGTATGTTCCACCCCCCTTCTCTCTAAACAGATTTCAATCTTCTTTGATTTTCCATGCATGAGTGCCCAGACTGAATGAGCAGATCTGTTATCAGCTGCAAGGAGTCTGGGCTTACAGCTGTTGACTGATAACTCCCCACAAAACCCCCACCCAGTGCACCACGTCTTGCTTCCCTTTGCATATCCCCCTCAGTGATCCCAGGCTGCAGTTTTGCTTGAAGGAGCCTCTATTCTGCCACTTGCTCCTCTCAGCATCTTCCCTGTGCCTGTGCAACAGACGCAGGGTTCAATAATATACCAAGCACTGGGCTGCAGTGCTGTGTTTTTCCAGATAAAGACACAGAAGAGTTTTGTGTTCTAGTGTAAAACCATAATAAATCGTTTGCTGGCAAACAATATCCATTATTTTGATTCTTGACTTTCTTTTTAATCAATAACAGTGGATGCATAAGATTACTAAAGGAAACAAGATTACAGCTTCCGCTGTTAATATCTCTAGTAGAAGAACAACGTGTTTCAGATGGTAGAGCCCATGACTTCTTTGACATAACACGTCACCTTGGTGGTTTGATTTCCCAGATTCAAAAGTCAGGATTTCCAGAACAAAGAGCAACTGAGCAGTTCTCTTGGAGAAAGTACAGTGGTGGGAAGCATCTTGCACACACACACACAAACCAAAACCATTTGTTTTGTGTCAAGGGAATAATTGTCAGTTGAGACTCTAGAGATGGTAAATTGAATTGTCTGTTCTGCATATACTAATGGGAGCTCAATGTTAAGTCAAATAATGCTTTGAAAAGATGTGAGGTTGAAAAAGCAAGCTGTTAACAAGGAGAGGGGCTAAGGGTGCTTTTCCATTTGGAACATGCTTTTGCATTTTCTTTCCAGTCTTGGAGGATTAGGGTGATAAAGAGATAGGATTTGCTAAGAGTATTTTAACTGACTAACACATGGAAACAATGCAGATTGCTCACATCCTTCTTTGTGGATTAATCCCCAAGGCTTCTTTTTTATCATTTGCCTATGGATGGGAACTGTGCTGGTAAAGAAAATGACAAACATCTTCACTGAAGTTACCTGTATAAACTCTATACTCTACTGAAAGTGGTAAGCCTAGGGAATTATGACAATTTAAACAAAGTTTAAATGAAGTATTACAGGTAGAGCTCCCACCACAAAAAAAGATAATCGGAATCTGCTCTTACAGAATCCAGTAAAGCTTCATGAGATTCAGTAGGAATGGAAGAACTCACTAAGCTATTACCTTGTATACATTTGATTGTCTTTAATCAGCAAAACAGATGTGATGATTTGACTCAAATTCTCCAAACCCCTCCCTGGTCTCTCTCATCCATGCATCTTGTAGGTGCTACATAATGACAGCCAGAGAGTCATCACAGGCAGTTTCCACAGCCATGGTCAGCCCTGCTCATAAACTCTTCCAGAGGGGATTGCTGATGAGGCTACAAGTCCTTTTAAAGGTGACCAAGAAATACAATAGGATCCTCCAGCCCAAAGAAATCTCTTTGGTAAGAGGCCAAGGACAGGGAGGTCTGCTGTCTTTGAGAAAGCCTTAAAAGCTTCAGTCTGAGAAAGATGAAGAAAGAAATGGTGTTTCCAAAGGGAAGTGAGAGCACGTAGCTGGCTGCTGTGTCTTAAGGCCTTTGGGGCATCACTGCCCCAAAAAAGAGAAGCCACAGATCACACAGCATTTCTGTTCCTTGCAAACTAGGAAATTGGGAGTGTTTTCTTCCTCCAGTGTGAAAACCAACCACTTGGACATATTACACCCAAGGAAGAGCCAGCTTTTTCTCGCATCTAAGGAACATTTCACTTTGATTTCTCCACAATGGAGTATCCTGCCATGACTTCCAGAGCTCTCAGACCCATTGGAAAACCTTACAAGTTCCCAGTTGCCCACATACAACCACCCCAAATCACAGGGGATTCACAGCAGTCCCTGTCTCAGAGCAGACACCCCACAAGCAAGCCCCTCCATCCCTTAGTGCGAGCAGAAGTCTTGGAGAACAGTTCATCTGATCTAGAATCCATAGTAGTTTGATATGTCAAATGGTCTTGGCAAAGAGGGGTCTGTTGCTTTCTGATGTCCCAGAGGGATTTCAAGAGCAGAACACAGAGGTGTTCATGTCCTGCTGATTCAGGGACACAAAAGGTAAATTTCGCTATGGGATGTCTCTGCTCCACTTCAAACAGAATCAGTGCTCACGATTTCCTAGAGCATAGACAATGGGATATTAAAGCTGCTTGTCCAAGAGGACAAACCTTCTTTGCAAGGCACAGGCTCTGCTTCAGTCCCCATCGAGACATGAAAGGACTCAGAATGCACTTCTGCATTTCTCTTTGTGACTCAAGACTGCTCCTCAGCAGCAGGAATTTGTCTCACAGAGCTGCACCTGCAGCACAGCTGCCATTTCACAGAGCTGCCCTTGGCCAGGCTTGCAGCCCATTGGTACTAGGCAAGAAGGTAAGAACTTCCTTTTCAGTAGCAGACTAGATGGTGGGAAGCCTTGGTGACTGTTAAAGACTTATGTCAGGACAGGAGGGTGATTTAGCCAATGCCCAGTTGCCCAGTGCATCGAGGCTTAAGTGAAGCTGTCAGTCACGTATTTTAATTCTGGGAGGAATTAGGAGACTTTTCAGCAGGCCAACTCATGACACATTTGAGGATCCATTCTTAATCTTATTTTTGACACCAGTAGCAGGACAAAGAGACTGAGCACCAGCCTCCTGTTAGCAGAAGCAAAGACCACGTGTCCCATTTCCCAAACATAGCACTGAACTTTCCCCCTGGACCTCCATGGTTCAGTCAAATGGAATAAACAGATGAGGATCTTATAGCTGACTTACCAGAAAGTATTTTTCCTCTTAAAAAATATGCTGAACAAGTACTGGGGGGATAGAGAGAAGTCTTTCCAGAGCAAATTCTCTGCATTTATTTCATCTTTTGTTTGACAGAAGTAGGCAATTTCAAAGAACCCCATTACCCAGCAGCATGCAACAGAGGAGTTTCATCCTCAGGCTGTCCTCGATCTCAGCTGTCTATCTTTGCAACTTTGCCACCAGTGACTACATCACAGGAGTAAGCATTAAATGACCCAGCTCAACCTTCATCCTGCCTCATGACCTGTTCTATGGTAATGTTTTCCTCCTCTTGCTTATCTCATTCTTTATGGCAGGAAAGGTGTATTAGTACATGTTCAGATATCTAACCTCACAGCATCTGTTATGCAATGAGACTTTGGTAGAAAGCTGCTTTCAAGAGCCAAAAACTTCACACAGAAACACTTTCACTCCACACAAGGCAAGACCAAGGCTAAGCTTCCCTAACTACTGGGGAGTAAATGGTTTTAGGCAGGAAGGAGAGACTGGGAAGACCCTTTTCTTGTACATGCCACCAAGTCACACATCTCCTGTCACAGACAGGCCTACAGAGGCATTTGTCAGACTTTTGTTTTCAGAATACCACATCATCCTCAGAAGTACTTAACATTTTGCTGGGGATCCTGCTGAAGTTCGTGTCTTCACACACGTGCCATGCACAGCAAGGAACCTCTGCTACAACTCTGCCATGTAAAAAGCAAAGCTATTTAAAAGGTACGGGGGATAAAGTCTGGCAAATATTCTGCTCCTCATTCATTGCAGCTCTAGAAGGAAGGAAGCTGCTTCAGATACCAGAGAATTCTTGATGAAAGAGCTAATGGGCTGCAGGAAAACATCACCTCAGCAGTGCTTGATCCTTTAACTTAAATGCCTACTTGTAGGCATAAAGTCAAAGGAGAAGAACTTGGCATGTCCAAAAATAAGACTAGTTCTGTAGTTTAAAAAAAAAATCATCACAACATCAAAAAATGAAAGCAAACTTCAAAGGAAGGAAGGAAAACACAGCCCAGAAGTAAATATTTTCTATGAAAATTACCACAAAATGCCAACTTATATCTTACAAAGCACTAACCAAAAGTCTTTAAACCTTCAGACGCCAGCTTATCCAACACACTACTCTGCTCTTCCCAACTCAGGATATGTGAGGATACTTAAGGAATGCAATGCAGATGTTTATGCTTTTTTCAAATTTAAGCCTTTCTGAAACACTAAACCCATCAGCAGAGGTTTTCAGCCACCAGACACCAGTCTGTTAATTACAAAGCAGAGGGGCCTGTCTGTCTGAGCTGAGAAAAAGATGTAGGGGGGACACCACTCATCCTAATGAATACTGAAGCAGAAGATTCAGCAGGTAGCTGTAGATATTTTCTTTTATGCTTGACTTTAAGTTGGATCACAGTCTTACATCTTCCTGGGCAGAGAAGATCTTGTTCCCAAGTCAGTTTTGGTAAGGCAACTTCTCCTGACTTGTGCGGTCCTCAGCAGAACCACAAGATACATCAACTGTTAGGGCAAGCACATTGCCAGAGGGCTGCTGAGAAGGTGGTTAATCTGAAATTCAAATTCCAACACATTGCTTGGGTCTGACTTGTTCCTGGGCTGAAGGATGTGGACAAGCCAAAAAAAAGAAAGAGCTAGTGAAAATAATTAGGATCATTATTTCTTGGCAACCACCTTCCCGTTTCTATCATTTGGTATATTTTTGTATTTTGCCTGTCTGCAGATAGCTTTAAAGGTATTACTGGTGTTTGGACATGTGAAAGTAAACCAGATGCCTTGGCTTGGCTCCAACTTTGATGTCTTACCCCAAATTGTCCATTTCTGGTAAAGGTTGTGACCAGAAGGATGTTGGTGATCTTACTGGGACAAGTGGACTATGCTCTGAAATACAGAGACTCCCTTAGGACAATGTTGTCCACCAATTAAAACCACCTACAACTTCACCTCCACGCTGCTTTTGATCCACTTGGCTGTCAGGATTGAACCATAGGCACAGGAGTGGGAATATGTCAGAGCACAGACTTTACCGTATTTCCTTCATGTTTCAGAGGTTTCACTTGAGTGCAATCTCTCTCAATGGAGGCATTCTGGGGTCACTTTGCCTCCAGAGCCCAGTCCCCACCTTCCCTCCCATGGAAGAAGATAGACACTGTGTGTGTACAGTTTTGGACTGGGAATCCAGAACTTCCCTTTTCAGTGCTAAACTGACCTTACAGCTACTGAGCACCTCAGATGCCCACACTGCTGCTTTATCACACAGTTTTCCTTCCAGTCTCCCATCTGTGTCCTCTACTCCTCCAAAACTCTCGAGGGGTCTCGAGTTCCTGCCAGAGACTCTGGATGCTCTGGTAATGCAAAAAGAAATTAATTAAACCACAGAAAAGGTTCAGGGTTTTTACACCATTATCTCTGTTGCTGCCCCTTTGAGGGGAAAAAGAAAAGCCCTTAACCCTACTAGACAGGAAATCCACAGCAAGGTAAAGTGTTCACTCAGAACACAAAGTCCTAAAACATGGAGTTTCTGCACGGGGTTGGTTTTTTTTCTTTTTGCAAAGGCTAAAGCCTCACTTTTTTGTTTTTCTTTTTTATAACAATCACAGTAATAAGAGCTCAGCTCTGAAAATACTGAATTGGCATTTCTAAAGCCTCTTGGCTGTCTCATTTTGCTCTAGAAGAGTTATCTTCTTGGCACTGTCCTACAAAAACATACTGTGTGCTGCATCACACGCTAAGAGCCAGAAGAGCAACATTTATACTACTTTATATGAATGAGACATGAAGAAAAATAAAGTGTCTTATGGATAACTCAACAAGCTATTCATCTATCCAGGCCTTAATTTATTTGATCTATAATAACAAAATATTTCCTGCTTTAATTTCATTCTTTAAATTCACCAGATGACAGGAGAATATTGTAAGCAGAAATTCTGTACTAGAAACCACATTCCCGTGGTATTGAGAAATCACTTTCTTGTGGTGGAACTAGAAGCCTGCTCTTGAAGATGCAAGGATTTCTTTTTCTCTGCAGTAGTTTTCAGCGTGGTTGAGATGTAGCGTATGCTACAAGAACAGACCTTATTTTGGATGCCAATGATCCTCGCGGGTAGTAAATCTTTTTTCTTAAGCAATTAAATTTCCGGCTTTAATCTTTCATTCTCCTGATAGAAGTGGTTTCCTGGATCGGGCTGAAAGCCAGAAAATAATCTGCAAAACAAAGAAGGTTCCCCCCAGCTCTAAACTACATTTAATATTTCTCTTTCACTGCAATCATCCCGGCCGTTTTCTGTTTAAATCTTTCTTTCTTCACTGTGTTGAAAGAGACCAGCTCTCACAGTGAGGGAAAAGTGTACAAGTTTCGGGACACAGAAACATGTCATAGTTTGGGTTGGAAAAGACCTTAAAGATCATCTAGTTCCAACCCCTCTACCACATGCCTTAAGAAACCTGAAGCATCTGTACACCCCAGATCTTTCTCGTTCTATTATTCATTGGGGAGACATCCTCATGCCTTCCCCTTGCCTTTAAAATCTCAATTACAACACCACTAACATAGAAGTTCACGCCCATCAGTAATTCTCCTGTCTAGGATCCCCTCTACTCTGCCCTTGTGAGGCCACACATGGAATATTGTGTCCAGTTTTGGGCCTCTCAGTTCAAGGGCAGGGAGCTGTTGGAGAGAGTTCAGCACAGGGCCACCAAGATGATTAAGGGAGTGCAGCATCTCCCTTCTGATGAAAGGCTGAGGGAGCCAGGACTCTTAAGCTTGGAGAAGAGGAGACTGAGGGGTGACCTCAATATTTACAAATACATAAAGGGTGAGTGTCAGGAGGATGGAGCCAGGCTGTTCTCAGTGATGGCCAATGATAGGACAAGGGGCAGTGGGTACAAGCTGGAACATAAAGAGGTTCCAAAGAAACATAAGGAAAAACTTCACTGTGAGCGTGACAGAGCACTGGAGCAGGCTGCCCAGATGTTGTGGAGTCTCCTTTACTGGAGACATTCAAACCCATCTGGACAAGTTCCTGTGTGACCTACTCTAGGTCATCCTGCTCTGGCAGGGGGGTTGGACTGGATGAGCTTTCAAGGTCCCTCCCAACCCTTAACATTCTGTGAACCCACTGCATGCTGCTGCTGCTGCTGTACCAGCTGATCCCTTCTACCTGTAAATGAAAGATGATTTTCAGAAATGAAGAACTGCAAAGGTAATAGTAACCTTATGACCTAGATGGTCCTGAGACATTTTACTTATGCAGTTAAACAATCTAGAAGGTGTTTGTTCAGCAAGACACCGTTGCTTCCTATTAATCCTACCCTTTCCACTCTGCGGCCACATTACAGGAAGCCATGCCAGCAGATAGACATGCATTACCAGTGGTCTTGCCTCTTACAGGGGGGGCTCTCTCCATTAGGAGATGTCTGACAGACATCACCTAGTGACACATTTCAGAGTAACACAGGAGACTGGATTGGATTGAGAACACCTATCAGATTATGAGCCTGAATCTCCTGACAGACAGTTTGCGTGTCAAGGAGGACACTCTGCATCAGTGGGAACGTCTCCACATATCAACACATTAGAGACTTGTCCTTTCTGATGATGAGTATTGACTCTTAGCTGGATAGCTTCAGAGACAGTAATGAGGTTTAATGCAGGTCTTCAAAGAACTCAAATTCTCTACTGGAAGTCGGAAAAGAATATTACACACATACACCAATATAAAGTGCATTATATATTCCAATGATGTCTTGCATAAAATTAATACTCCTTTCTTAACTAAGAGTTCTCTCTTCATTACTGTTTTAGAACTGTCTAGAAAATTATGGGATTTGGCATTTGGAAACATGTTTTTAATCAAAATATCACTTGAGAGATACAATTGTTCTCAGTCTGCATGACAGCTCCGTTTTCCAGGTTTCAATATAAGGCTTAATACATTTATGTGTGTTTTCAGCTCTGATCACATCAGCTACTGAATTGTTCTTTTTCCTTCTGCTTACCTAGTAAAATAAACTCTGTGATTTGTTGGTTTTCAGCACTTAACTCTGATCCTGCAGACCTTTAAGTTCTTGTTCAACCCTCAGGAGGTTTAAAGCAAGACACCCAGGATTATTTAGTCCACATAAGCTATCAGCATTTCTTCTTTATTGCCCCTTGCTCAATGGCACAAAATATGAGATCATATTCTATTCAATATTCAACAGCAAGCAAGGACAAGATCAACAGTCCTGCACCCTCTACGGGCTTACAAAAAAATCCTACAATGCATTTCAAAACAGTTGGAGACAAAAGTCTACCTTTCTGATGCCCTTCCTAGTCTCTCCAGCACCAGCTGCTGCCTCAGTGTGCCTCTCTTTCAAGCATCAATTCATGCAAAGTAGTTCAATACATGAAAACTACTAGGAATATGCTGAAACCGTTTCCTAAACCAGAGCCATGGAATGCTCTAGGATCTGAGAAACTGAGCAAACACCTGTAGCCCCTGAGTAGATGAACTCTTTGTCCAAGATAAACACCACTTTTCACATTGCTGTGCTCCTACAAACAGAAGCCAGAGGCACGACACGGTATTTGTGTTATCGATTACCCTGACACAGAAGATGCCGAGAGGACGCTCCAGCTGCAGACTGTGTGCCTTTTAAGGCAAGCACAGCTCTAAAGAGGTCAAAAAACGTAATTAGTCAGTAATACAATTGCAAGAGATTCGATTAAAGACCACAGTTATTCATTTTATTTCATTTTGCTGCAAACCACTGAATTGACTATTTAAGTTGAAGGTTATTTGGTTAAAATCAGAGATATATAGAAGAAAGAACATTCCAGTGCTACTTTTGGCTTTCTCACCTAGGGCAGAGTTCAAGATACTCCAGGATGGATTTCAAAGCTACTGAGCCTGCAAGAAGCAGTAGGTATCTAATTGCCCTGAAGAGCCAAGGCAGAGCTGCTCTAGTGTTAAATGTTACCTTTACCATCAACCCTTCCTACACATCCCTAAAGGGATTGTTGTGTTTTCACAAAAGCAGGTGCTCTCTCAGGGGACTGCTATGGTGTACCTCTTGCAAATCTCAAGTCTAAAACATACCCAGGCTATACTCAGCTAGGGAGTGCATTGATTTCTGCAGAGAAGCACCACAGAAGTCATCAGACAGGCTAAATCTAGATTTCTGATACTTCAACTCCAGACATGCCAGCCTAAACAGCTGGACTATTCAATGGCTAGCACATGCGACCTGTTCCACTACTAAATACTACTATGGCCTCTCTTTGCAGCAAGGGAGACAAGTCAGGCTTAACTGAATTAACTGCAAGAAGTTCTAAGGAGTTGTATTTAATGGTTGGTGTTCCTGGAACATGCCCACACCAAATATTCAACTTTTTTTTTTAGAAACCACAGCAAGATGTAAAATTTTAATTGTTTTTCTGATCTCTTTAAAAAGCTTAGTTTCAGATTAACCCAAACTTCCATTTCCAAACAACTGTCCACCAGGAACACATTTACAGTTGCACAAAGCCATCTGCACCTCCTGCATTCATCCAGTCATTACATGAGGGCTGTTTCAACTGAATATGCTTCTGAGCACTGTGTTCAGGTTGTTTGAAGCTAATTCAGTTGCTTTAATTTTACCTGGTTATGGCTTGAACTTCAAAGCAAAACAGGAATTAGCAATAACTGACTTCCCTACAGGTTATACACAGAGCTATTTCTTCTTATGACAGGAGGTTCCTCTTGGCAAGTCTCTGCTCACATCATGAGAAAGGGCATCAACTAGCCACTGCCTAGAACAGCTCGTGGTGTAATGTGGTACCTGCCTTCAGCTTAGCCCCCAGGAAAGCAAAGCCATAAGCTATCCCACCTGCAAGAGCTTGGCAGAATGCACTGGGACAAATTTTCTGCTCTCACTTCTCCAAATTTTGTTTCCTGCTATCCAGGAGCAGCTGGAAGAGTTTGTGCCAGGATTATGCCATCTTTATTCTGCTTTTTAACACCACAGTTCCCACCTCCCACAGCAAGTACTGGGCACAGGTGGCACAAAACAAGTGACAGTTCTCAAGCACCTCAACAGCCTGTTCTGTTTTAACAGCAGGGAGCTGCCAACAGCTCTGCAAATACTCACTACTTGGTGAAATCAACACATCTGCACATTTACTGTCACTGAGACAGTCAAAACTAACTCTCCAAATGAAGCAATACTCTTGCACACTTGCAATGGTTGCTTAACTTGTTGTACTACTTCCATTCAAGAGCAGCACTACTTATGGCAAAACCTTAACAAAATCCACTCCTGGTAAAAGTCAGATAAAACCATCTGGCATCAATTTACTGGAGTGATACTTTGCTTTTTAGTGCAGTGCTATTTCCCCAGATAATTTTGCAAGGAAGTGCCATTCTGTTTCCAGCCATCTCTATTGTAGCTGCACTTGTACATCTAGTCACCCCAGAAAGATCTGGCTACAAGAAGAGTCAATTCTCTGAAATCCTAAACAAGACATCTAGCTAGATCAACAAACTTGCTAGAGGCCCTAAGGAGAGCAGAGCCGCAGGTGCTGATGGGAAGCCTCTTGCAGTCAACCCATTGACCTTGATGAGGCACAGGCAAATTGACAGGAGGTGTTCAGCCACCTATGTGATTAAAGAGTAGAAGTTTCTCCATGATAAATTTTCTGTCCTCAGACAGAACATAAAGCTAAATCCTACTTCCAGGGAGGCCTTCCTAATCCTTCTTGTCCTCCAAACTCCACATACACACCATTAGGCAACGAGCTCAAGGATATCAAGCAGCAGGCAATTAATGTTAACTGACTCAGCCTTCCTTTTCTTTCAGCAGTAGTTTGTGGTCTTCTTGAGCAGACTTTAGAAGAGAAATAGAAGAAATTGAATACAGACCAACTAGTGAAAAATAATAGGCTCTGACAAGGGAAAACCAGAGCTGGATGTGACTGCAGAACCTATATTCAATGCTTTGCCATTCACAGACACTTTCAATCACTGCCAGCAAGAAGCAGAGTGGCAGTAGTTTGCCAACTTCCATATGTGCATGTCCTGGTTGCTCTTGACTACATATATTTTTCCGACAAGCCATTATGTCAAGTTCAAGACTTTGGCATTGAGCTGTGGTTGAGTATTCCAGACCTCAAGAACCTTGGTTCAAGTCAGAGTAGCTTTTGTAAGGCAATACATTATTTTCTTCTTTAAGGGTACCATCTAGAGCTTGGAAGTGGTTATGCTGTCCATCAGTCATCAAGATAGTCTAAAATTGTTACTGAAGAGTAGAAAATAGCTACTGGAAGTTACCTGCCATGATTAAACATAGCGACTCCTCTGTGATCTCTAGTCTAAAAAGGCTGGGATAATTCTAACAGACTGAAAAATTAAAAATCTCTGCTCTCTCTACAGCTTTGTTTTCTACTGTTTTCTTTAGCAAAACCAGTTGAAAGTCACTACAGGAGTTTCAGGGATGCATTATGCATAGTAGTGAAAAGATTTTGTCACGTTTTCCAATCATCCTATTGGTTTTATTTACACAGTCAGTAATTAGCAAGCATCCTGTTCATCTGAAGAAGATGTATTTCCACTCCCAAAGGCTTTTCCTGGAACACAAGTCATCAGGAATCATTGCTGCTCCACATTAAGAGTATAAATATGCGCAGATTACCACTTTCTACCTGGCAGTGATGCAATATTGTTTAGGAACTAAAGGCTAGAGAACATGCTTAGCAGATCTGCAGGCATGCTTAATTCACATACACAGAAGTAAGCCAAGCATCTTTAATGTCCTCTCTCATCACTCAAGAGGCAGACATGAGAACTTCACTCACAATATTTGCCACTACAAGAGCAGCATTCACCTTCTGCTTCTGACGGGTGGTGAATTACAAGCACAGTGACAGCCTTGTTACCTCACACAGAGACAGACTCCGAGTTTAGATTTGTGCCAGGATGAGCTCCAAGGACCCAGGAGAGTTCTCAGTTCCCTGACCAATGGGAGGTCAAAAACCAAACCCAACTGGGGCTGTTCCTGGCAAGATACCACTGAACTGTACAGGGGAAATAGGTTAAGAAATAATCAAGAGGGTGATTGGCGTTTTCAAACTGGCATTTGAAATATATTGTTCTTTGAACTTGGAAGTCAACCTGAAACAAAAGTACATGCTGAGCAACACTCTGCAAACAGCCACAGGCTTCATCAGCTCTTCATCAAACTCTGGGTAACCAGGGACCACCACAATTAAAATTCTGGAAATACAAGCAAGGCAAGAGTTGTGCAACACAATCCCTGCTCCACTTACCCTAATGATGGTTTAAAGACAACAAGGAGCAAATATGAGGAAGTCTCTGGAACCCAAATGTTGTGCAAAGAAGTGGACTATCAGCAAAATGTTTACATATGTGTTTCAGGGAGGAAAGTACCGTATACCATTGAAAAAGGACAGTCTGGCTCTGGAAAGGGCTATTGCCAGGTAAAACCTTTTCTCCCAGAGATTAGTCCTTGATTCTCGTTTACCCCCAACAGAGAAGTCAGCCAACTGTTTGGTGTGAAAACAAATTCTCCCAGTGTGGCCACAAGCTGAGCTAACACAAGAAACATTTCCTTTTGCCCAGCTTCTGCAGATGATGGGACTTGGTCCCAGGGCATTGTATTTAGTTTCAGTCTAGAGCTGCAGATCAGCCTGTGGCTGGGAATCCCACCCTCGCCCTGGTATGAAGGAAATAGTGTTGAAAGGAAAGCATTTAGCTCCAAGGGGGAGGATTATTTTTAAGGACTAAACATTTGGCTGTTTAGGGTGTAAACCATGTAAAAGAATTTAGTCAGAAGTATGTGTTCAACTTGGGGAATAACATCCAACTACTCTCAGTATATTTAATTGGTTCTGCTAACAGAGCTCACAGAGCACTCAATTCTCCTTTAACCTTTTCACTTTAGAAGCAGAGCACACAATGAGTTTGAAGATGTATATCCTTCTGTTTCTTGAGCAGGCAGCTTACAGTTCAAGTAAAGCTACAGTGTACTCCTAATACTGCAGTTGTTACAATCCAAGAATACTATAGATGGGTCTCAACTTCCAATTTCTACAGAGCTTAGAAGTCCAGTTTTGAGATCCAACTATGAAAGGAATTGCCTCCAAGAAGAAGGATTATCTCCAAGGACTAACTGCTTAGCTACTAAGAGTATAAAATGTGCAGTGATCTTGCCAGCTCCATGTGCTAAACTAGGAGAACATCACCAGGAAGCAACATAGGCACTTATCTGTATAATGAAGTGTTAAAACACCTATGAGGAATGCAGACCAAGGAGGTCTACACTGAAACTTTCTGAGAATCAGGCACCAAACTGCATAGTCCTTCCTCAACTGTTACTTGAACTAATCCAGAAGAAACAAAATAAACAAAGCCCAAAGGAAAAATAATGGAATTTGGACTTTTGTTAAGTCTAATCATTTCTTCCCCCAACCTCCCACTCCTTCCCTTTCAAATGGACAAGATTTCTGCACCCACTATCCTGGGGCATACAATGGGAGAAACAGAACAAATCATTTCACATCTGTAAAGTTATGCCACTGTAGCCAGTACCCACATATAGAGACTCATTGGACCGACTCCAGGGGCCCTGTTAGTACTAGGATTTGCAGGCAAAAATCTTCATCACACATACTACTGGCACTAGCCAGGAGCCCAGAGTTTCCAGTTTATTATTCCTGCTTCCCAGTACACAGTGTTTCACTAAGGTATTTAAACAACCTTCAGTTCAGAAAAAACCAAAATCCAAACCACCAGACACATGCTTATCACTGCTGGTGTGTGATGTCAAACTGACACCAGCCAGCTCTGGGGGAAGGTCCAAGCCTGCAAAAGCCAAGGAGAAAGAGAGAGGGAACCACACAGCTAGTCCAGCACAGTCAACACAACTCCCAGGAGAGAAGACAGCCAAAACAGAGCTCACTAAAGGCATTTTTTAGCAGCCAGCCCTGCCAAACAGAACTGAATTGCCTCCAGCACAGCTTTGTCTAGCTGTCCCTTTCCATGCACAAAGTTTGAATGCTGCAAGTATTTTCTAGCTACTCAAGGCATTGGGATAGGATAGGAGCTAGACCTCCAGATGCCTTCAAGCAGTCTTAACAAGTGACTTGATTGCTAACATTTATTTCAGTTTTGCATTAATAATGTTGCACATTATTTTTACCCTCTTCCTCTTCACTGAAGCTTTTACTCCCTTCTCTCTTGTCAGTGTCCATGAAGGCCAACCAGTTTCCCACTTAACTTTCAGCTCCAGATAACTCACCTTGTGCTCATAACAGTCTGCCCAAACCAAAAGAACATTATTCATGAAAAGACAGCATATAGTTTTATCCACCTACCCTTTCCTACATGGCCCTCCAGCAACCTATAGTATGCTACTGGTAGTTGAGAGAGCTTCAACACTCTCAAATTTGTACTTACCAATATAGTCCTCCAGGACAATGATTTTCTCAGCCATTCACAATGCTAACTCAGACCTAACTGACCAAACAACTCCTTGCAGACTTAACATTAAACCCTTTTCCTACCAACTGCAAAGGGCTCCCAGCCTTTCTATAGGCTCCTGCCAGGACTGTGCTAATTCATACCAGCTGTAGGTTGGAACCATCTTTCTCCCAGCTGATGCTATTTCAAGTCATCTCATCCTGAGATAACAGAGCTTAGTAGATGGCTGTTCTTCTAAGAAAAAACACATGGTGTCATCCTCCAAGGGTTTTTCTCTGGTTTGCCAGGGGGAAAAGAAGAAGACTGTAGTACAGTCTTACAGTACAGGATTTTTGGTCTGGGACCCTTAAAAGAACCAAAGCAAGCATCAATTCCTGCCTTGGGACTAAGGGCCTTGTGGAAGGAGCTAATGTTTCTCCTTACAAAGAATAAAGATGCCAGTCTCTAATCTTCCTAAAAGAAGGGGTTGACTTATTAAACAAACACTCAAAGGGGAGGACATATGGAAATCCATACCAGGTGAGGAAAAGAGTTAGATCTACACCACAGAAGATATTCATTCTCACTGAAATCAACAGGATCAAAGTATGGAAGTTGTTCTGAGGTAGACTAATGGGCTGACAGAGTACCTGCTAGTAGAGTTTGAACCTGTGTCTGTAAAGCAACTGCCCTGATTCAACAAGGCTGTTGTTCAGCTGCTAACACACTGCTCTAACAAAGTGGAGTGGTGTTTTGAAATTCATTCGAATAAAAACTGAGCCAGAGCTAAAGGACATCAAGAGAAGTGTTACTGAGCAAGAACCTGGATGACTGAGATTTGATAATGGATAATTAAGAAAGCATCACTGCACTTCAACAGTTTGAATAGTGCCACTACAGCCCCAGGAAGAGCAGTGTGAGTTTGTGTGAACCAGTACCAAAGGAGAACCATTTTCATGAGTTAAGGATCAACCAGTCAACTTTCATGTACTCGACTATGCTGTACATTAGCCATGGCAGACAATGAATGATAAAAGAACTGCTCTGTGCTAGGATCACTGGACTGAGAAGTTACTTTTCACTTCTATTTTTAAAACTGTTGTGTTTATCCAAGGCCACTCATGGGAAGAATGCTTAGTCAAACACAAATTACTTAGTTGCAGAAATAATAGGGAACTTTTTAAAAGGAGAGAAATGAGAGTACTGAATTGACTTGAATTTATTTGACTTGAATTTTCTCCTCATATGGGAAAACAAAGTAATATTTACATACTGTAAAGACAAGTGTCTAGCCACCAAAATAACATCATCAAAAAGCCATCAGCAGAAAAGGTCTTATTATTTGGATAGATTCTTCCGTCTGTGGTTCTCTCTTCTCGAAGTCTAAATAAACACTCAGGCTGCAGCCACATTTCATCTATTGGAAGTTTGGGGAGGTTGTGAGCCTCAGTGTTTAAAGTGCACAAGTTTTATCTTGGTGAGCAGCAGGAGCAGAACCCAAGGGAATCGTGGGAGAGGGTTCACAGCCTGAAGCAATCACCTTTTCAGACTGAATAAGATGAGACACCATGGGGAGACATTTCCAGTCCTTCCTGGAAGGAAAACAAGGTAGTCTTAAGTATACTACCAGAAGGAGCAGAGATGTCCACCTTTATGTGATATACACTGTAAAACACAGCACAACAGTGCCCAAGAGAACACCACCTGAAGTGGCTAGGGCTAGGACATCTCAAGCTCTTTACTAGAGATCAACGCACTGCCAGTATAACGTTTGCCTGCGTACACTTTAGGAGGCCATGTTACCTTATAGAGCCTCCATCTGTGAGGTGCTGAGTGCTCTCCCTATCCTTTCATTGCAGTGGCAATTAGAGGTGTTCCATGCTTCAGAAAGATTGACCTGAGAATCCTCTAGCCCTCTTAGGAGCAATTGCACCTCCAGGTTCATAGGTGCAGTGACCACCAAGAGAGAGGTGCGGGATTGCTGGGGAGGCCTGTGACATCCCAGCTTGACTGGGCTGCAGCTCCAAGAAGATGCCAAGGACATCATCTGGGAGATGTTGCTGGCAAGCCACAGCTTCAGCACATCAGCAACAGCAATGCTTTTTCTTCTGATTCAGGACTGATCCAGGTGAGGGGCTATGCAGCCCCTCATGCCAGCCAAAACCTTGCTGCACCCTGGTTTTCTTAGTTTTCAGGTAAGTCAGAGCTTGGAGCTGTTGTAGACTTTAATGCGAGACAAAGCCTGGGGGTTATAGGACAAATGGCAATTGTCTTATTGAAATTTCTTCCTAATTAACAAGTTTCAATAGGATTTTCCCCTCCCAGTGTCAGCTAGATATAAATGTTGTGAAACAAGCCCTTCCACACATCAAAGCAAGAGAGTGGTTGTTTCTGGGTTTCAGAAACTGGATCCAGACCAGTACTTGGAGACATGCTTTTTCATTTTTAAGAGCCATTGCCCAATGTGATTCCCCAAGGCCCCAAGCCTCATTCCTCATGAGCTTCATCCCCCACGTTCCTCCCAGTGGCTAGCCCATTGTTTGTAAGGGTCCCCAGTAAAGCTGTTGTAAATAGTTTACACAACACTCGGCCAACCAAGGCAGAGACGGTACTGCCACAGACACGTGAACATCTCGAGCTGTAGCCGGGTTATTTCACACGTGATGAGAAATGAAAAATAAAGCCCTGAGCATTCCAGTCATACCAAGTGTGCTCCCAACAGTGCTTTTAAACAAATCTCCACTGTTCGAGGGACAGAGCAGAACTGGAGTCTGTCTGCTTCGATTTAAATCTGTCCCTGAACGATGTCCATGAGTTAACAGGGAGAATTACAAGGGAAGGAACAAATAAACATTGCAAAAAGAAAAAGAAAACCAGACTTTCTAAACACCCAGATGCCTGGATAGTTCCCAGGCTAAGCATCCATGTGTTAAACAGAAAAAAAACATTCTTCTCAACAGCACACAAACATTAGCAGCTCTGAGACTGCAGAATCTATCTGTGATTCAGGTATAGATCAACCAGAGCAGCACAAAACAGGAACCCCTGCATGGTTCTCATGAGCTGTGTCTTGCAGGGTGCACAGTCTCAGGCCATCCTACAGGGATGGCTGTGAGCACACAACCTGCCCCACACAGGATTGTCCTCTCTGGGGAAAGGGCTTTTCCATCCAGGGAAACACTTCTCCTTGTCAATATGGGCAATACACTTAGTGGCATGGTCAAGTGCAAAGTGTCTACTTTGCTCTTTGGCTACTGTACATACAGGAAAGGTCTGGCTGCTGCTGGTTGTTAGCACCATTTCTGCCTTTGCTTTCTGCTGCAGCCAGGGAAAGACTTACTAAACTTTGTTTTGGACGTACCTCAGCCAAAGCCTTTCTGGTTTTAGGGCATTGGCCCCACTATTGTCCATTTTTTGCCTACACTTCTGCTACTGCAGGCCAAGCAGAAAGGCTGCATAGCCCCTCACTCTGCCACACGAGACATAAGGAGCCCAAGTTTGGAATGGCAAGTGAAGAGCCACAGATCACAGCCTGGTGTTAACATACAGTGCTGAAACATGCCAAGTCTCCAATGAGTGACAGTAGGTCACTTAAATGATATCTACCTCGTCCCACAAAAGCCATCCAGAGTCCCATTTGGCCCAGATCTTGTACTCATGTGGTTCAAATTTATGCCAGCATTTAATGCAGGAATGTTAGAGCTTGAGAGTAATATGTGTTTGTACTTCTAATAGCTATGTAGAAAATATTAGACAAAGCCAATAAAAGAAAAAGCTTTCCCCTGTCTCTCTCCTGAAACTCCTTTTCAGCTTAACCCAATTTTCCAAGTCACTTAGAGGCCCTTAAATAAAATGAAATCCTAACGATGTCGCTGCCATGAATAATTAATTGTACCAGTACAATCTCTCAAACAAAATCTATTCTCATTAGATTAGAGGTTTTCTCAAGACACACGAGTTCATTATGGCATTTTTACATCCTTCTTGTCTCTTACATTTCTTTGTCTCTGCTTATCTATGTCTTTCCATATTTGTGTCAGAGACTCAGGACTCCCGTCACCTCGATAGCCTCCAAAACAACACATCAGTGCCTAGGGAAGAGAGCTTCTGTCCAACCAGACAGGAGTGCGAGAGTAGCTCACAGGCAGCCCAGTGGGGTGAGCAGTTCACTGGACACTCCTGTTTCCAGGATCCAAGAACTCATTTCAACAGGTTTACCCTCTGCTAAAAGCTCTAACCTTAAACGGTTAGCGAACATGGTTCAAGCTTTGTGTGAAATCTTTGTTAAAGCCATTCTCAGTGTTTTAAGTTATAGGAGGTTGAAGTGTTTTACCTCTTTAATAACCAGGCATTCTTTTTTTTTTTCCTCAGCTTTGTAAGGATAGAGGGTCAAATCCATTGCACATAGGAACTGGTTTGTCCACCACTGTTTCGGTAGGTAAAACTTCCAAGGCACTCAAATCTGTGTTCATCCAGAGACCTAAGAAACTATTGAAAAGTATAATAGGAGTCATTCACAGGATCCTTAATAAAAGGCTTTGCCACAAGAACTAAAACTTCTGTTCAGATGTGACTGCTGGCATCTAACATGCTGTTTTTCTTGAGCCTCTGACAGTCTGGGTCCATCCAGTGGATTTTCTCCTTTTGAGAGTGACAACAACATAAGTAATGAGAACTTCCTAAAGTCCCCAGAGCAACTATTATTAGTAACTTGGAAGATGCATAAAAATAAAATCCAGATCACCAAATGTCTTCAGGAATGCAGTTTGATTTTTCACAGAAGCAACCATTACTTTTGGTGCTAAAGACAGATTCTGTGTCTGATAATTACACTTCACCATGTACATGTGCCCTGTGACTTCAGTGGAATATGGCCACTTTGGATGACTCCTGACAAACTGCAAGGCCCGTGTAAGCACATGCTGTTAACAGTGTGCTGGATCAGGGAACTGGAAGAGACCTCTGCCCTGTCACAGGATCCATCAAGCACCATCATACACCTACCTGCAGTCTTCTTTGGAAGATACCACTTCCATGGTTAGGAATTATCTTCTGGCCCAAATTTACTTCTTGGAGCACATTATCATTCCTCTTTTAGGTCAGTTTTGTCCTTTACACTGAAGAGAGATTCTTCCTGAAGGAGTTTATCCTCTTGATGCATTCATAAGCAACATTCATAACTTCCCAGCTTTCACCATCTTAGATGAATTAAATTCTCCTAATCATCCAAGCTTCCCTTCACACCACTCCACTTGGGAGATTATCTGTGGTGAAAATGGGGGACAGGGACTGTACACAGCATTGCACATTAACACCTTAAGCAGTGGAGTTGTTCCTTCCACCCTGCCAATACTTCATGTTAGTTACCTTAAGACATCAGGATGGTAGATACTTCTTTTCCTGGTTACTTCGCACCTATGACTCCCCATGAACCCCTGGTCATCCAACATGCCCAGCACTTTGCTGTTTCCAAGTGCTATACTCTTGGATTCTAAGAGTAATTATTGTTATTAGTCACTAATTTCTTCACCTAGCTCTCTGTCTTGCTGCATTTCATCTCGTTTTCATTAGCCCAGTTCTCACTGAAGCACATCACCACCCTCTACGTGTTGCTGATGCCTCGTAACTTCATGTCAGGATCAAATTCCATTGGCGCTGCAGAGGCTGGCCACAGACATGCTCTGGCTAGGAGGACTGTAACCACAACATCTAACCTACCATTGGAAGAGCCCAAGGGAAAGGGACTTTACTCCTTTAGTGTCTCACTGCCCATGTTGATCTGTCCTTAAAAACACCGCCTAGTTTTTCTGCAAGATCATTAACTGAACTCTTCAATACACATTTTTCCCCTTAAGGCTCTGTTTAAAAACATGTCTCCAGCCCTGTAATCCCCCTGTCAGCAAAGCTTCCTGTTATCTCTTCTTTATCTAACTGTTGTATTCATCCCTATCTTATCCACCTAAACTAATAAATTCTCTCAAAGGACCATAAAATCTTCTCTGCCAGGTATGACGTTCCACGTTCCTGTTGTCTCTGCAACGCTTCCCTATAAAGCTTTGTCTTCACTTAAAGTCGAGAGAGGCTCTGCACTTTGATGGCATTAGCTCCAAGTCCGTGAGCTCACTAGTCCCCCTTGCTCTGCTCATTACTACCTTCAAAATTTGCTTTCCTGAAATAAAACATCTTTGTTTTCTTTCACCACTTTTCCATTTAAATGAACTCTACTGGCATTCCAAGCAGTTTGGTTTGCTTTTAATAATCAAGTCTTTGGTAACATCCTTGCTGTTGATCGTCACTGAGTCTGCAGTACTGATGACTCCTATTAGGCCAACGACTGGTGAAGAAATCTGCCAGTTACTGGACACAAGGCTACATGGCTCCTACTAATCCTAGCTAGTGTTTTCCCTGCCTAGATTTTCCAGGTCAAATTTAATTCAAGAAATCCACTCATTTCTAAACCTAAGCTGAGGTACCTGCAAACAAGACTCTCAAAACTGGACCAGTAGATTTTTAATTATTTCTTTACTATCTTTCCAAGTTTCAGCTGGCATAGAGTTAATTTTCTTCCTAGTATCTGGTACAGAGTTGTGTTTCAGATTTGTGCTAAAGAATGGCGGTGACAATAGCAGCATGTTTTTGTTATTGCTGAGCAGTGCTCACACAGCGTCAAGGCCTCTTCTGCTCCTCACCCTGCCCTGCCAGCGAGAAGGCTGTTGGGGCACAAGAAACTGGGAGGGAGCATGGCCAGGACAGCTGACCCCAACTAACCACAGGGCTATTCCATAGCACAGGACGTCATGCCCAGGGTATAAACTGGGTGCAGCTGGCAGGGAGGGCATCGGTCAGCAGTGAGCAATTGCATTGGGCAGCACTTGTCATTTCTTGGGTTGTGTTTCTCTCAACTGATAGTCTTTGGTTCCCATTTTTGGTTCCCAGTGAGTGAGCAGCTGCGTGGTGCCCAGGTGCTGGCTGGGGTTAAACCATGACACCATCCTTCCCATCAGTATTTAGCCCAAAGTGGGTCATTTTGACCAGTGTTATCCATTTTTTGCTCCTTTGTCACCCATCATATTGTGAGCACAGAATTATCAATACCTTTACCCTTATTAATCTCTCCTGATTACTGCCCCTCTTTGAGCACCTAATTTCTCTTTTATGATCTCTGTCCCCAAAATGATAATTACATGTTTGTGTTAATATCCTGCTGGCCTTGACATTACAATTGAGTCTGTAAACAACTGAAGTATTTGTATCATCATACATTACTTTGCATACACGTGTCCTGCCCCTTAACTCAGATGGACTCTTTATTCATCTGGGTCCTTCCCCGACTGACTCTGCTCCCACCAAAATTAGGACTTATAGTCTTATGTCTGCCAACCCCAGTATTCCTTTATCTACAAGTGTACCCCTCATATCTCATTTTCTTCTCTGTTCACACTGACACCACCAAGCCTCTCAGCTCCTGCACTCACAGGTCCCATTCTGTTACTCACTGATAACTCTTCTAAGCAGCTACCACAGAGTGCATGTACACCCTCAGCTCAGCAGCAGGCCAATGCTAGCTTGCTTTATTTATCCATCCCTGCACTCATAAGGACTCCTCCCTCCCACAAGTCTGGCATCTAACCATCTTCTCTTTTCAGACTGTCTCCACCATTATCTCAGGAGCCATCTTTGCTCTGTCGCTTTGCTTTTGTAAAGATGAAGTGCAGCATCCTCACCCCAAAACTCAGCAACTGGTGGTTCGGTTCATTTAGTGTAGATTAAGGCAGAAAAATCTCTCCCATGGTCTAAGACCCACAATTCCTCTTCTACAGATAAAAATCCCCACAGTCTGCAGCAGATTCTGCTAGTGTGGGTGAGTAGGCTATACCAAACTAACCAGGAGTTCCTAAGATACGTACGTAATTGAATGTGAGTGCGTGTGTCTGTGTGACTATACAGAGTGAGTCAGCCTGTTATCCCTACAAGGAAGGTCACTACAGCTATTCAATCGCCATGGGCAAAAGCATTAGTGTAGCCATTAAAATCAAAATCAGATTGATTTTTGAGATGATCATTATGCACGTTTGCAATTACAATTTTTCCTCTTAAAAACTGAAAATTCCTCAAAGACAGAGCAGTGCAATAAACCCCAGAGTTTTCTGTTCAGCTTAAAATATCAAGATAATTCACCTTTAATGTTCCTTGACCTAATTTCTTGGTCTTTTAGTATCACAAGGGCCAGAGAACATTAAGTGGTATCATCTGCAATGTGGATACCAAGGCAACAGGATCTCAGCTTAAGGACAAAGTAAAACCTCATGGTACTTCTACAGAGCCAACAAAGCTCTCTGAAGACTCTTTCAGTGATGCTACTTGTGCTGTCAAGTATCTCATTTCAAAACTTACCTGTACCTTACCTTTGTACAATTGGGACACTGCAGACACTCAGTGATGGGAAGTTACACCACGTGAAGTGAAAGACTCTCCCCAGTAAACACAGAAATGGAGTTTAACTTGGTATCTTATGGGAAGTGCTTTCACAACCTCCATCTCAATTAGTGGCATCTCATCTTGCCAAATTCTTCACAATAGCCCTCATATAATATAAAATCGTTGGTAAGCCCAGTTTTTGAGCTGACATGAAACTGCCAGAAGAGGACAGAAGGGCAGAGGGAGAAGCAAAGATATTTTTCCAAGCAAAAAAAAAAGGCAACAACTCCCAGTAGAGTTTTTCAGCGGCAACTCTCAATGCAAAAGAGGGCAGAATCTTTGTCCACATGAACAGAGAGGCTTCAAAAGCAATATGAAGCACTGCACTATCCACAGAGAAGCCACTCTGGGTATATACAATGGAAATGAAAGATAGCCATTGATTATTTCTTATTTGAAATAAAAAACCCTATTATATGCAAGAAACTACAGGTTATTATGAGTTCTTCAACTTGGTTGACAAAGTAAACTGGTATTATTTCCCTTCAATGGATACTAAAATTCTACCTGCTTCTTTAACAGACATGAGACACCTCAAAAGGTTTACAAACAGACAGCAAAGAGGAAGAGACCTTCTGAACAAGCAGTTTCTCCTCACAGCATATTCCCTGAACTTCACGATCTGTTTTTCACCCCTGCCCATCTTCATGCCAAACCCGTCTCACACAAACAAAGCAATGCCAGAACAAGACAAAACAACTTTAACTGTGTAGTTACCACTATAATCTATGCCGCACGTTCTACACATGGAAGGTCCTTAAATTGCAGTCATAGAAAGAGGAATGAAGCCAGTACAGAGAAGAATGGAAGGAACTGGGGATTTATTTTCCATCAGAAATCTCTCAAGTGCTTAGTCACCTGTTAAGAGGACAGAAAAAAAGACTCACTCTAAACACACAAATAATCCAAGGTAGAGGAAAACTGAATTATATATCATACCATGTATATTGCTTACATGTAAAATGATCTACATTTGATAGTTCAGATAACCTTGGGATCAGATATTTGTACAGTGCAAACAGGCCCACATCCACTCAGCTTGCAATGTGTGTATATTCATAGAATCATAGAATCGTTTTGGCTTGAAGAGATCTTTAAGATCATCAAGTCCAGCCTTTGTCTCAGCGCTATCAACCACTAGACCATTTCCCTCAGTGCAACATCCACCCATCTCAAACCCCTCCAGGGACAGTGACTCCAGCACCTCCCTGGGCAGCTGTTCCAATGCCTGACACCCCTTTCAGGAAAGAAATTCCTCCTCACATCCAGTCTCAACCTCCCCTGGTGCAACTTGAGGCTGTTTCCTCTTGTTCTATTGCTTGTTACTAGGGAGAACAGACAAACCCCCAGCTCACTACTTCCTTTCAGGTAGCTGTGAGAGTGAGAAGATCTCCCGTGAGCCTTCTTTTCTCCAGGCTAAACAGCCCCAGATCCCTCAGCTGTTCCCTATATGAAACATGCTCCAAATCCTTTATTAGCTTGGTATGATGCACATACACCAGATGAAAAAGATGGCCAAAAGCTTAGGGTTCTGACTACTTTTTACTCATGTGTTTGCCTTGAGGTTCAAATCCAATATACTGTCCAGACCAGTTTAGTGCCTTAAAAATGTGCATGTTCTTGAACAAGACAAGGAACAATAGCTGTGGTCTCATGAGAGAGAGTCTTTGACAGAAACACCCTCTGAAGAAATTATTGCTGCTTCTGAGTGGTGCTTTCATGTCACTCATGCTGCCCCCTTCGATGATCTGCTCATATGCCCATGCTGGGAACCAGACCAGAGAACTCATCCAGCCTTTGTAAACCTTATAAAAATGACAACTTCCACATGATTCAGCCCCTGCACGGCACCACGCTAGAACACTGGATAATGTCACCAGTCTTACATTGTATGGTAACAGATGTCTGCAGATACTTCACTTCATAAAGGACCACAAAAGCCCACTATCAGAGGCCATAGGAATTCTAGCCCTCATCAGAGAAATGTAATTGGCAAAACAATATTAAGAAGGCACTAGTTGTCACCAGCAGTGGCTTGGAAAGCTTGTTCAGATGACTTAAGACAAATGTTTGCTTCACTAAATAAAAAAATCCTTGCTCTGAAGAACTATATATCACAACTATTTGCTAGGAAAACTTGTGCTGTCTTTTGCTTTGTAATTAATAGGTAGCAAGATTAATTCAAGACATACCAAGGCCAAAGTCAGGCATAGTCGTCTTAAATCATGATGTCCGTGCTGTATTTATGTTACACCCTATTCATGTGGCCACAGGAGAAACAGAAATACAACATTACCAGTGTAGGGAAATAAGACTACAATCACTACAAGTGATGATTCCATGTTTCACAGAGCCAGCTTTATGTCACATAATCTGGAGGCTGTTTTTTTTCAGCCAGATGAAGGCAGCAGGGTGCCTGACTTGTTACAGCAGCGCTTCACCAAGCAGCAGCATTACCACATGCATTTGAACGAAAGAATTGAGCTGCCCACGAATGGGCAATCTACAGACAGGACTGTTTGGTGACAGCCTTGACTATGAATCCCTTGGGCCAGAAAAGAGATACGACAACGGGAGCAAATGGCTCAAGGACGACTCTCTCTCTACAACTACCTGAAAGGCAATTGTAGGGAGGGTAGAGTCAGTCTCCTCTCCCCAGTCTCAAGCGACAGGACAAGAGGAAATGGGCTCAAGTTGCACCAGGGGAGGTTTAGATTGGACATTTGGAAGAACTTTTTCTTTGAGAGGGTTGTTACTGGCACAGGCTGCCCAGGGAGGTGGTGGACTCCCCATCCTTACAGATATTGAAGAGATGCATAGATGAGGTGCTGAGGGGCATGGTTTAGTGGTGAGCTTGGCAGTGTGAGGTGAGGAGTTGGACTCTTAAAGGTCTTTTCTAAGCAAAATAGTTCTCCGATTCCAGGACTTGTATCTTTCGGCGGTCAGTTGCACGAGTCACTCCTGCTGAGGGTACCGCAGAGTTTGAGTTACTGATGCTCTCTTCTTATTTTGAGGGAAAGCTACCCAGTATCTCCTGAAAGCACTGGCTATCTCATGAAGGTGAACACCACGCCTGCCTCTGGCAGAGATACCTGGCAAAAGAGAAACATCTTTTCAGACGCGTAACGCCCCCTCGGCACGTTCAGCGACCCCATTGGCCGGCTCCACAGGAGGACGGGCACACCAATGGCTTTCCCTACCTGAGAAGCAAACGCTGGAATACCGCCCGCGGCCACACCAGCGCTACCTGTATCTTCCCGTCGTGAGATCGCAGCTGGGGCTACGGCGCTGGGAGGCGGCGGCTGCCGGGGGCGACGCGCAAGGCCCAGGGCTGCCCGCCCTCAGGCTGCCCGCCCACAGCGCCCCGGCCCCGGCCACAGCGCCCGGCCCGGCCCGGCCCCGGCCGCGGCTGGCTCGCGGCGCCATCTAGCGGCGACATGCGGCACGGCGCGGCCCTCAGCACCTCAGCTGGGAGGAGCGGCCCTGCCTCCTCCCCAAGCACGCCCTCCCCAAGCACCCCCATCCAAGCATCCCCCTCCCCAACCACCCCCCATCCAAGCATCCCCCTCCCAAAGCACCCCCTCCCCAAGCACCCCCATCCAAGCATCCCCCTCCCCAAGCACCCCTTCCCCAAGCATCCCCCTCCCCAAGCATCCCCCTCCCCAAGCACCCCTTCCCCAAGCATCCCCCTCCCCAAGCACCCCTTCCCCAAGCACCCCCTCCCCAAGCATCCAAGCATCCCCCTCCTCAACCACCCCCCATCCAAATATCCCCCTCCCAAAGCACCCCCTCCCCAAGCACCCCCATCCAAGCATCCCCCTCCCCATGCACCCCTCTCACGTGTGATTCCTTCCCTTAGTTTGGGTAGTACTCAGTTCCTTAATTATCTCCGGTTAATGAATTAGAGCACTGAGTGCTCACCGGCTGGACAAGCTGCTGGTGTACTTCTTACAGGGAAGTATTTTCATTATTACCACAGTTTAACCTTGTTTCAGGTTACTAACAAAAACATCTCAAGAAAGGCACCCAAACATGCTAACTTTATCACTAAGCCAAGGTTGCAGCTTGTCTTTCCAGCCAGCAGCTAAGGGCAGCACAATCATCTTAAAGGGGCAAAGAAAACATGTGTACACTTAAAAACCTCACCAGGTTTTGAAAATGAACATACCCACAACTCAGTTTACTGCTGACCCAAATGCTCCTTACATCTAGATTCTCCCTCACAGGATTTCTGCAGATTTCTCTGAGTCTATGTTTTTTTTATTATACAGCAACATTTCCTCATGTTGTTTGAACAAGGATAAAGCTCTAAAAGCATGAACTTCCATACCGTGGCATCAAAGCTTTCCCAGCACAAGTAACAACAGTACCAACCTGGATATTTTGGCAGCCAGCTTGCACCGGGGTAAATGCACCTAGTCAAGCTGCAGTTCTATCTCCAATTGCCCACCTACAGATACCCAAAAAACCCAGAAGAGTTCACGATCACTATGCAGTGAGGGAATTCTGAACTGCTTCCTCACACTAGCTAAAGAAAATTTACACTGGAAAACTTGTAGGTGGTACAAGAAAGAAGCAGTAGAAAAACACTTAGCCACATCTTATGAAGAAACAAAGTGATTTTGCATCATTTGCTACTATTAGAGATCTTGTACACACTGGGGTTTACACTCCTTCCTTCTGCTGCAAGAGTAAGAAAGTAGCAGACTATGCCTGAGACAGAAGGAGCCTTTCCTGAAGTATTGTGTCACAAACACAGATAATTCAAAGAAATAAAGGGCAACAGGAAGCAACAGGAGAGCCAATGCTGTCTGTAAAGGTCTCCACACCAACAGCAGCACAAGGAAGAGCTTGAAAGCTCACAAGGTAACAGAGGAAAAAGGATCCTTTTGACCATTATTTTGCACTCAGGAACTCTGCACTTTGTTACACCTGTCTGTTAAACCAACAGTAGCATTGCTAAACACAACGTAAACTGTAGTCAGGGAGTCAATGCAGGTGTATGGCTATACATCAGTGGCAAAGCATTCTTCAGAGTAAGCACAGTATTTTGAAAATGAGTGGCTACACGTTGCTCTTTTCATACACCTGCTCATCTCATCTGTCTCTTCCCAGAAAGCAGCAATAAGTATAGAATATACTTCGATCTTGTGTCCATTTCTGGTGTGACTGTCTCTGTCTTAACACACTGTGAAGCTGCTGCACATGCTGGCATAGACTTGCTAACGAGACACACAGGGGGCTTCCTCTAAGTGTGGGTTATCTGGCACTTCATGTCTTCCTGGAAGGTAAAGAATGAATTTCAATCACTTTCTCTATATTTCAAGTGGTAGAAGTGGGTGATGCACAAGTATGTTACAAAATGATTAACACTGGGGCATACCCTATGCTGCCTTAACCCTCACAGCCTGTTGTTCAGATTCATACTACAGACTTGCTTCAACTCAGCATCCAGTTTTGCCTACAGTCATGCACTGTACAATTGTGTTTTATTTTACGCTGTAGAACAGTTCCTACAACAAGGACATGCTAAGGACAAGCAACTGTCCCTATGGTTTTCATTTCTTTTCCATCATCACCTGCTACCTGGTTCATGCTGCTCAATTCCACACCCAAATTGCTCAGAGAATCATAAAACAAAGACCTCATATGATCACTCTTCTTCAAACTCTTTCCTTCTCTGAAAGGAAAAACACACACACACACACACACCTCTCTTACCTCAATCTGCCCTTCAATGCTTCCTTCATACTTCTTAATGGTAACACCTCTTATCTTTGCTCTTGCAGCTGTCTTTCCTCTGCCTCCAACTCTCACTGCTTTTTGTTAACGCTTCACATCTCATTCTTACTTCCCATTTTCCTCAGTAATCATCATTTTATTGTTCCTTGCTTGGATCATGGTAAGGTCATGGAAGCTGAGAAGTTCAATGACCTTACACTTGTTCTCATGGAAGTCTGGCCTCTTCAACTTATTGCTCCAGCTCTAATGTAAGAGTTAAAACACTTAAAATATTTTGGGAAGGGAGAACACGCAGGTCAAATGGGTGAAGCCTCTTCAATGCATTCCAGAAACATCTTATGACATCCAAGACTGCCACTCTGTGCCATTCCTTTGAGAATGTTAGTTTCTGTAGTAGTTCTTAAATGTTAGTCAAGTTAGATCCATTCACCCAACCGAGTGACACTTAAACAAGCTCTACACATTCTATACAGTAAAGAGGCTAAACTGAGAACATCTCTCCACAGTAAGAGGTAGAAAACATCATAATTAAACACAATTTATTCATCATTGCTGACTATACAGCAAAGAACTGATGCTTGTAAGACCTACATTTGTGTTTCTCTTCTGATAGATTTGTAAATGAGAATTATTTTGTAACATTCTATTTAAGTTGTTTAGACTGGAACAATGGTTTCAATTCAAATCTTTTCCAATTGAGCATCAACTTTCAGCAAGGCCTAGAAATCCTGACAGATGTTTCCCTGTATAAACTCAAGGAAAACTCAGTTTTCAAACGTCACGGCATAACTTCAAGTAGTTTGATACGAGCAAGCAAAAAAGAAACTTTCTCACTTGTTCAGACCTATTTAAGAGCTTTGCCCTGTATGTGGAAATTATAAAGTTGGATAGGTTTTTAGTTGCAGTGCAACAGAATCTTTACAGAAATTAAGTTAGACAGCATATAACTTCCAAATTAGCAACAAACCCAAATGTAACTTCTTGACCCTGACTGAAATCTAAACAAAAGCAACTGAAAAAAACCTGACAGTATCATCTGGAGTCCTGTGTCCAGTTCTGGGCTCCTCAGCTCAAGAGGGGCAGAGAACTGCTGGAGAGTCCAGTGCAGGGTCACCAAGATGATCAGGGGAATGGAGCATCTTTCATATGAGGAAAGGCTGCAGGAACTGGGGCTGTTTAGTCTGGAGAAGGAGACTGAGGGGAGATCTCATCCATATTTACAAATATCTAAAGGGTGGGTGTCAGGAGGTTGGGACATCCCTTTTTTCTATAGTAGCTAGCAACAGGACAAGGGGTAATGGGATGAAGCTGGAACACAAAAAGTTCCACTTAAACATAAGAAAAAAACTATTTTACTGTGAGGTGAGGGAGCCCTGGCACAGGCTGCCCAGAGGGGTTGTGGAGGCTCCTTCCTTGGAGGTCTTCAAGACCCGCCTGGACTAGGTGGAGCTGCTTCTGCAGGGGGGTTGGACTAGATGATCTCTAAAGGTCCCTTCCAACCCCTACCATTTTATGATTCTATGATCATTGTGCTATGATCTCATGTATTCTTTTCCTTCCCTCCATTGTAATTAGGTAACTTTAGGAACACAGATATCCTGCTATTGAGATGGATGCAATGCTACAAATGTACCACTTCAGTCAATTTCAGTAATGCCACTGTCATAACTTTATTCCACTCAAATCAACCATATCCTCATCCTTTATGATGCATTGTTTAGTCATTTGCACTCAAATATACTTATAAACATCCAGAAGAGTTACCATAACAGTTTTTATTAAAAAAACCTAATGTACATGTTTTCTCCCTCAGCAGAGCTATATTTTTCTTAAAAAGTACTGTATGTATCAAACATTTCAGGTTTGTCCCATCACTGTCGATCATCTTTGAAGAGCTGTCAAACATCTCCAACTAATGAACTTTACCACAGCCACAAGAAAAAGCTTTTAGCTTTCAAAATGCATGAGAATTAGTATTTTGTGGCATGAAGACAACACACCATTAACAAGTAATCTGTGTGTTCACAGCTTTCTGATACAAATTCCAACTCCCCAGTGATAATTCATACCCTGTAGAAAAATTAACACAAGGTATGGTAAAGTATCCAGATGAACCGGTAGCGTTTGGAAAGGTCTGTCAACATTCATATCTTTAACAGCTCTTTAAAGAGGTAATGGTGCAGATTAAGTACAAGCTTTTTTTGCTTCGGTATAATACATATTTGAAATTAAAATAAAACATGGAAGACCAATATCTTTACATTTTATTCTTCAGAAAAAGAAGAATCTTAAAGAAAGTATTTAGTAGTCCACTTGTGCTTAAAATATTCAATGCATGAGAAAGTCAAAAGAAAAAAAATACACATTTTTGTACACCATGATCAAAAAGGTAACATTATACATTTTCTGAAATTGCACTGTATTTAAAACACTCTCTAGAATCTGAGCCACTTCTACATATGGCTACTGAGGCTGTCCAACATAGTTCCTTTTCCACTTTAATTGCCAACCTGTGGAGGTCCTTCAGGGATGAGTGATGTGAAGAAGGTTGTGATAAAGGACCAGGCAGATGCCATGAATCCAGGCTGCTGCTCTGTGTTGGCATCTTCACCTGCATCATCTCCACTGTCTTCATCAATCCCATCATCCATAAGTCGTTCCTTTAAAAACAGAAGTTGAAGCAATTCAACCAGTTCTTTCCAGAGCTCTGACAAAGTAACCAGCAATACCTTCCTGACATTAAGTAACATCTCTCAGAAAAACCTCCTGAAGAACAACTAGCATTAAGAAAGTCTTGTGATGGAAGCAGAAACAATCAGTTACTGCCAGACTGGATAAACACAGAATTCAAGCAGCAGGCACAGCACTAAGGATAACACTCAAATACTTGTGGTTAAACCCACTACTCTTAGAATAATAGAACCATAGAATTGTTACAGTTAGAAAAGACCTTTAAGATCATCAAATCCAACCACTCACCTCACACTGCCAAGCCCATCACTAACCTAAATCACATCCCTCAGCACTTCATCTATGTGTCCTTTGAATATCTCTAGGGATGGTGAATCCACCATCTCCCTGAGAAGCCCATTCCAATGCTTAATAACCCTCTCAGGGAAAAAGCTCTTCCTAATGTCCAATCTAAACCTCCTCTGGTGCAACTCTCAATCTATTTCCTATGTTCTATTATTCATTACTGGAGAGATTAACACCCACTTCAACACAACTCCCCTTCAGGAAGTTTGAGAGAAGACATGATCACTCTCTACATCTCCTCTTCTGCAGGCTAAACCACTCCCAGCTCCCTCAGTCGCTCCTCATAAGACCTGTTCTCTAGGCCATTCACCAGGTCTTTTGCCTATCTCTGGGCACACTCCAGCACCTCAATGTCCTTCTTGTAGGGAGGGGCACAGAACTGAACACAGTATTCAAGGTGCAGCCTCACCAGAGCTGAGCACAAGGTGGCAATCACCTCCTTGGCCCAGCTGGTCACACTATTTCTGATACAAGCCAGGATGCCACCGGCCTTCTTGGCCACCTGGGTACGCTGCTGGCTCACATTCAGTTGCTATTAACACTCCCAGGTCCTTTTCTGTAGGACAGCTTTCCAGCCACTCTGTCCCAAGCCTGCAGCGTTGCCTGGAGTTAGTGTGGCCCAAGTGCAGGACCTGGTACTTGGCTTTATTGAGCCTCATGCAATTGGCTTCAGCCCATTGCTCCAGCCTGTCCAGGTCCCTCTGAAGAGCCTTCCTGACCTCAAGCAGGTCTACACACTCGCTCAACTTCCATAGAAGCTGACTTTCTATCCAGGCATTAAAGCATACTTTACAATGGAATACACAGGGGCCTCAAAAGACTGGTCTACTCTTACCATCTCTTCAAGATCAGGATTATTTGCATTTTGCCCATCACGGTTCACTTCCACGTTATTGGCTGCCTGGTGTTGGCCTCCCTCTTGCCTGAAGGGGAACCATCCAGCTTGGTGTCTGCAAGAAAACAAACAGTCAAAAAATCGTCTTTTGAAAGGAACAAAAAGATCTTTTATGCTACAGCTAACCACTGCAGTAAATTCTTCAGATATTTTCAAATGAACAAAGCTAAATGTAGTTTTCTGCAAGTCTTACTTCTACATCAAATGGCTATTCTTTCATATCTGCGTTAAGAAGGGTCTTGCTAAGAGCTGTTCTTCAAGATTCTGAAGTGTTGTTCACAACTCTCTGATCCAGCAGAACACTTTAACATGATTAGGTGTTTAATTATAATAAGCTTTTTTATGTCTCCTCCACATTAAGTACTTCAGTTACACTAATTTTCAAAAGTAGACTTAATTTTCATAGTTTAAAGATGATTTTCTGTGGGGAAAAAACAGAACTTCAGCTGAGGTTTGAACCACATTACCATTGTAAATTAAATAACTCTCCTAGTTTTCAAGTGTCTATATTCTGATTTTATCTATTGCATCTGCATGAGAAAGAGCAGTCCTTGTGAGGACTAAGGTTACTATGTAAGGAAACTCTCAATGAGATCAGTCCAAAATATCAAGCATTACTGTTGTTTTTCACTTCTATTTACCTCACTATGGTATTTTCCCATAGCAAAGGAAGCAATGACAACAGTAGTGATATCTCATAATAAAACAGAGAGCACACTCAGGGCTTTGTAAATGCATTGTAAAAGAAGTCTGAGACCCTGTAATTCTGCCAAACCTAGTATTCACTGTTACAAGTAGCACTACTTTAGCTCTGCCTAACACGAGGCACTGCACAAATCCCAAAATGTAAGTTTTGCAGTTTTCCTTTCATATACAAGCAGTGTTTCAAGTTTAAGCAAACATATGCTTGACCTCCATGAACTTCCCTCCCCTCACCTCCACTTTCTGAATTTGCATTCCAAAACTCTGCATTTCTACAACATCAACGTGTTCATATCACCAAACTTTAAGAGCACTGTGTTTTAGGTAGAAGTGGTAAACTACTTACTGTAAAGAATGTTTTGAGAATTATTTCTTTCTTCCTATCAGCTTAACTACTTGTTTGAATTTCCCCTCTCCCCCCAAACACCACAACCCCCAGTTGTAAAAGAGCAGTGCTTAAACTTTTGCCATTTGGATAGCTTTTCAGTTTAAATGGATTATATACTAGCACCATACTCTACATATCAGATCTGCAGCTGTACTGAACTGTTGTACTCACAAATAAACCAGTAGCATGGCTCCCATTACCATGACAAAGCGACTGAAGGAAGAATAGAAGTATACAATGCTCAGAAGGATTGCTGCTCTAGAGAAAGTGTACATCCAGTCCAGCCAGTCCCGGTTGAAGTCCTCCTCATTCACTACCGGGCCACCCTGTGCATTCATCTGAACGTTTGGGTTTACAGGTCTGTTCTCTTGGACAGCTACATTGGGCGCTGCTGCAGGCTCATTTGCAGGAGCACGTTCCGAATTCACAGCCTGGGCAACTGCAGATCTCACTGGCTCAGCGCTGGAAGTCACTTGGGCTGAAGCAGCAGCTTGGCTAAAAATGTAAACATACAACTGGCTTCTCAAAAAACCAAACTCACACACCAAAGTTTAAGCCTATTCTTATCTTCTACACCAATAAAAACAAAGATTCAGATGCAATATATGTCAAAACAAAACTGCATTTTTGCTTAAATCTTTACTTTTAGTACATTTAATTCTGATCCAAAACTGGACTTTTTAATTTGCTGGACAGAACACACTGTAAAACAGCACAGCCAGACAAATAGACACAGACATTTTCATCTGGCAAACATCATCTAAAGTTTTTAACACTTTCATTATTGTAACTCAGTATCACCTAAGATAATGCAGACTTACTATTGCATGTAGTACTGACGTGCATACATTTGTTGCCACCAGATCATCTGTAAGGGACTGAATGCAGGATACATAGAAAATCCAGCAGGAACACCTTGGCCTGGAAACTGGTTGCCTATATTGCTAGAAAAGGATTTAAAGAAAAATATTCAGTTCTAAATTGTGACATTCATAAAATGCACCACTACTAAAAGACAACTAAAGTAGCATTTTTCCTTTCACCTTTTCCCCTAAAATAATACATTGAAACAACATTGAAACAATGCTTGAGATGATCATCCAACCTATTCCAAAAAACCCACTATGGTTTGTTTGATGCAAGAAATTAATAAGTAGAGTTATTTCTAGAGAAAAGGGAGCTATGTTTTTCGGTCTGTAACCAGCCATATCTATGAGAAAAACACATGTGGAAGACTTCTCAAAACCATAAGTGAAGAAATTCTTCTATACAATTCCTTTTAAGTTCAGAGGTCACTCTTAAATGTGCTGCAGGAGCTGTAAAGGAAAATGTTACTACCTTCTATAGCTTTCTTTTAGAAGCAGTAGCTGAAATACCACTGTGATCAAAGATATGAAGATATTAACATAAGCAAAGACAATAAACTAATCTTTCAGATACAGCTGCTGAAGACTGCAACTAACACTGTAAATTACTTGCTTTCTCCTCAATACTTTCAGCATAAACTATTCTCCTCCCTACGGGCTTTTAATTCCTGATTCACACACAAGAGTTATAAAGCTCCTATTCTGAAGCTTTAGGTTTGGTTTTGTCTGCATTTAAACTTCTTAGCCTTTCTTACCTCCTAGAGAATACAGCATGTTTTGGCAAGATATCCAGCTTTCCACAAAGATTCTCAGGTAGTGAACTGTAGCAAACTAGGACATCATTCAAGACAGCATGAGAGTATAACGCATGAAGAAAAGTTTATTCAGACTGCAGGTAGGAAAAGTTGATACTGCTGTGACTGTATTGCAGACTATACCTGTTCCCTAAGTAAGGCACTCCCTGCAAAGATATCACCAAGAGATTATTACTTGGGCTTTCAGATATATAAGACATGCCCAGAATGAAAGACGTGAAGAAGACATTGAAGTCTTTTTTCCATGTTACATATGAGTAAGTATTTCACCGCGATTCTGGACAAGAGCCTGCCATGCTACTCCATGACCTCTGCTAAAACTATTATGTCTGCAGTTAGTCATAACCTGTTCTCATAATAGTTTAGGGAAGAAAAAAAAAAAAGCAAACAAAAGCTACTTTTGTGATACCATATACAAACTGAGATAATCATAAGCAATAACACACGTTTCCTTCAAATGTTTCAAGAGTGAACTGGGAGCCTTACTGATGCTACTTATCTATGAATAATTAACGTGTTGGAACAAAGCAGCTGTCAAGCTGCTACTGAAAAACATCAATTATGCTTTTATCTTTCTGGCTGCAAGCTTGAAGAATGTGTTTGTCTATCCCCCGAACTGGCAAAAACTTTGAAAAACAAGATTTCTCCAGAATTCACTAAAGACCAACCCTCAAAACATAAAGATGATTCAAATATTCTGCACAGGTGTTGTTAAGCACTACATTGTGACAAACCACTGAGCAATGTCTCCATTTCAAGCAGGTACATCACATGGGATGCAAACAGGCAAGACCACTCATTGTTCAGCCACAGCTATTCACCAGTCAGCAGTGCTACCCAACTTGCCTGAGTGAATTCTGCAAGAATTCATCAACTCTTTGTCATCAGTTACAGACTTTAGGGTTCTTCTTTAAAACTGCAATTAGCCCTAGGCTAATACCTCTCCCTCACAAATACATCTTTTTGAAATGTTACAGTATTTAATCCTCTACTTTCCTCCAAATTCTTTCAAAAGTGTCTTTTGTGAAGTCTTAAAGTTTAGTGGTAGTTTCAGAAACCAGTCAATCAAGAGAAACCTTAAAATATTTATGTCATGTTCTTTGCTTTCCCATTCAAGTATTTCAGTGGGCTTTTTCTTTTTTGCCAACAGCTTTTCTAGGAGATGTGACTTTTTGAGAAGAGAGACTTTTCTTCTCAAAAGAAGACTTTTCTTTTTTGAGAAGAAAAACTTTTCAAGATCAGACTCCATTAATAAGAAAAAGTAGACATCAATATTCAAGAACTCACTCCTGGCTTAGAATGCCAACCAGCACAGCAGCATTTTGTTTGCTCATCAGAATGAGGCAGATGTTGTCAATTACACAGCTATTACAGATGCCAGGTTATTAAGTCAGCTTGTGACATTCAGGAACAACTCTAAACACAATGTAATGTATTTCAGCAAGAACCACCTTTCTAAAGGAAGAGGCTCTTAACAGCAAAGCAAGCCAGCTTGCTGTTAAAAGAAAAAGGAAAGTAGCACATGCTTCCTCCTCATCTTTTTTCAAAAGGAGGAGAAAGAGGCAGGAAGCAGAGTATTTCAAAAGAATGGCAGCAACATCACAAAAGCAGAGAAGCAAAGTGGATGGGGTACAGGCATCCCACAATTGGAGAATGAAGCACAGCAGACTGCATAAGAACAGTTAGCTAAGTCAGAAAATAGTTGAAGGTTCAAATGCTAGAAGTGGCTTCAGAGTATTAAAAAAAGAGGCATGCTACTCTTTAAACATCTGGAAAGCTCAGAATTACTTCTCTTGGTGGATGATTGACACCTAAAACTGGAATTCAATTTGAGGGCAAGGTCAGAGTAGTTAGCTAGGGCCATCATAAAGATACTGCTCACCACTAGTGGAAAAATAAGACTTTTTATTCAGACTTTAAAGCTCAACCTGTCATCTGCGTGACTGACAACTGCAATTGTCAAACGACCTTGACCTAGAAAGTAATGATATTTGCTCCTTTTGAAAAACTCTCAGTGAACAAAGGCTACTAATGAAGCAAGGTAGTTATGTTCTAGAACATACTGCACGCTGGCAGTATGTCATTTTGTTGTTCACTTTCCAACATTATTGCATACAAAATTGAAAAAAGCCCATTTCACTGGATGGGCTGCCCACACTGAGGCAGTGGGATTATTTGTCGATGTTTCTTGTCTGTTTACTGCTTCCAAGGACTCTCCAAATGCAAGCCATTTCAGGACTGAGCCCATCTTTCTGCATGTATCTGGACAGCACAGCAGGGATCTGATCCACAACCATGCCCATAGAGGCAGACAGTGCTGTGCTTGCTCTCTGCAGCAAAAGAATAACTTGGTAGATATATAAACTGCTTGCCTAGTCCCATCTCAAAGTTGTGATTGCTAGAACACAGCATTCAGAAAAGCTGGAAAACAACAAAGTTTAAAATTACTTTCTCTGTAATATTTTAACAACCTGAAATAACTTTTTTCCCAAAAGGTATTCAAGTTGCACACTGAGGTTCTGTGCTAAGAACTGAAAAAACATCAAAACCATCATTTGATCACCAAAGAATGCTCTTGGATCACCATCTGGATTCCTTTCAGATTACACTAAATTGAAGGATGTCATTTAGGTGCACTGCTAATATACTCCAGCCACACACAGGCACCTACTCCAAGTGACCGAACTAGAGACAGCCCAAAAAAACCCCAGAAAATCTTGAAATGTGTGCAGTTAAAATGTCAGGTTCGCAGCACTTCTTTCAGTCTACAGATAACCTACAGATCCACTCTTCTCAATCCACATTATTTCCTAATACAGACACTGAGTATTTTCATTTACGTTCTAAGTTACTCTTTCTCTCAAACACAGTAATGTTTTACAAAACGATACCTCCCAGTGTATTTTAATTGAATTATTTCAGCTAAAAGACTCGACAGTGGTTCTGTTTCCTTTTTAAAGTCCATAACCTACTCAGTTTACCATGCATACTGACAAAAAACTCAAATCTCTTACAGATTAGTGATTTACACTAAATACAGTAAACTGCTGCTTTGTCATAAAGGCAAGTATAATTACTTGTGTGAATATGCCTGGGGTCAAAGTAACATAAAAGTTCTACCCACTGTAATTTCTGTTCAGGTAAGGAATGTACTCCTGAAGCAAATCTCTTTGCTTCATCTTATCATTTGCAATTTCTTCCCAGCAGATAGTGTGTTTCAGATAAAAAGGCATTCAGATTGAAGACACTCAGGATGAAAACTAGTAAGAGTAGTAAAGCCTAGGTTAACCCTAACAAGACAGATTGTAAATTCAACTGAAGCTAAGTAAGTTTTCAGCGGTTCTTGATATTTGTTTTCTTTCCAGAGATAGAAACAATTGTTACTGTAGCAGATTCATAGGTTCCTTTGTTCCAACATGCTCTAAAGAAAAATCAAGAGAATCTGTACAATACTGGGAGAATGCCCCATCAGAAAGAAGTCTTTGGTAGCTGTCACTGAGGAACTGACAGCTATCATCTCAGAATGCACTACTCTCCCATCTTCTTCCTGGAAGAAAATTTTCTAAATGCATATCATTTCTACAGTTGAATTCAATACAGAGAAGCAGAGTTACGCCTCTTACATATCAAAAACTAAACCCTCACATTATGCTAAGAATTTAGTGTTCATGATTAAAATATAGGACTAGAAAAAGGAACTAGAAGCAAAAATTTTAGCAGTTACATTACTAACTACATCCACTAGATAAATATTAAAGCTGCACTTGAAAAAGCTGAAGGCAAATGCATGAATTAAAAAACTAATATTTAAAAAGCCTGTGAAAGGAGGCACCAAGAACACTTATTCTTTCATTGACTCCTGGCTAAAAACAACAACATTCATATGAAAAATGTTTCTAGTGTGACTTACACTTCAAGTTGAACAAGCCAAATCATTTTGCAGACTGTGAAACAATTGTAAATGAGCACTTAAGTCCTTTTACAAAGTATCAAAGCACTGAGGATTGCTTCAATCTCACTTACCCTTGCATTAAATAAGGGAATTGGTGGCTTGGTACAGGATTGCTTTGTGCTTGTGGAAGATTACGATGCCTTACTCCATCTGCACTAGTGTTCAAAGATGTAGATGAAGCTTCTTGATTTGCAGGTGAGGCAGAAGTTGATCCAGAACGGTCTAAATTCTTAAAAATAAATAAAATCAAGGTTGAGGATCTCTTCACCACAGCCAGGAGATTTACTACTGTGTCTTAAAACCTATTTGCTTTAATGTTTTGTCACAAGTTTTATAGAGAATATGAGCACCAGGCAAGTCTTCTGGGGTTTTATTGGTTCTGGCAAGCCTTTAGTAAAAATAGAAATTCAAAATTGCACTCAGGTGCACATATACAAAAAGTTCAGCTCTCAGAAAGATTCAGCACTTGATAAAACACAGAAAACCACAAGTCACTGGGAATCAGTTTCAAAAACCCAAACCAAATTAAAGCTAAATTGAAAGAATACTTAGCAACAACAAAAATTCTAGTGGTTATCATTAACAAAAATAACTCAGGATATGACTTCACATTCAGAGACAACCGTGCCTGCAGTGCCTTAAAATACCATTCCTCTACCCTTTAGTTTCCCCTTCTACTCATCATCCCCTTCGCTGTGCCAGCCGACCCATCCAAATTGCTGGGCTCACTGCTAGGAAGGGGCAGGCAGTTGGGAACAGGAACTACTTAGGCTCCACGAAACACATCTAAAACTAGCAGGTCAGATATTCAATACTTTCCAGGATCAATACTTAACCCTGGAAGGAGAACAACAGTTGGCTCTCCTAGACTATTTGTCACCATAACAAGAATAATTTGGTCACTGAGATGCATTATTTTAGTTTTAATAAATCCCCACATCCTGTTGCTAAGTATCACTGTAATGTTTACTCAGCAGAAAATCTTCTTCAACTTTGACAACTCAGGAAGTAAGGAGGTGCAATTATTTAAGACATCCATATCACATTTGCCCTACAAAGGAAAACAAGAAAAATTTACCACTAGATAGTGGAGGGAAAATAAAACAAAAAACAAATGCAAGAACAAACACCATTAAGTTGTCTCCTTTCAAGGATTATGAATTTAACACTGTGCATACTGACTGCTTTAAGCAGTCATTAACACAGTCATTTAAACCTAACACAGTCAACTAACCTATCTAAAACAACAGAGGCCCCCTGGGTCCTATTTGCAAACAGGAGTGTAAATACAGCCTTTGGAAAGGTAGAGTAACCATCCACTGTCCACTCTCTATTATTGTTGAAACTGCCCACATTTCTGCCACATAGCACTCTGAAACAGAAGATAGCTTATTACTGGAAGAGCATTTCCCATATCCTGATAACATGCCATAGATGACAAATGCCTACAATGGTATTGTATACATTCCTTCCCGATTAACCTTGAAGGGTTGCTTAGTGATACTGCCTGCTCTGGAAAAACCCAAGAGAATTACAGTACTGATGACCAAGTCATCAACAGAAACATTAACTGCACTTCTGTTAAAACAGAGCACAAAGAGCACCATTTTTGGAGGGTGTGAAAAGAGGAGGGCTCAACACACCCTCAACAAAAGCATTTTGTGAATAGCTTAACTAGTAAAACTTTAAGAACATTTCCTACTTCTCACTGCCTAACAGACACTGACTACCTTGAAGCTGCTACATAAAATTCCTGGCCATGTACCACCTGTCTAGCCCACAACAAAGGCACCAATTTGGTGTCTTCACAGAGCCACAAAATGTTAAGGATTGGAAGAGATCATCTAGTCCAATCCCCGGACAGTGCAGGGCCATCTAGAGTAAGTCACACAGGACCTCGTCCAGGTGGGTTTGGAATGTCTCCAGAGAAGTACAATTTTCACAAATCAGAATTTGTCTTTTTCCAAAAAATCTGAATGCTCAGTTTCTGCCAAAGAGATGGAGATATGGAGTAAAAGGAAAATGTATTTCTTGATTAAGAAAAAAAGTGTTGAAAGAATAGCCTAGAAAAAGTAGTGCTGTATCATCTAATAAACATAAAACCATGTTATGGCTTGGAAAAAAGTTAATCTCTGCTTAAATAAAGCTATGCCCTTAAATAATCACAGAACGGTAGGAGGTGGAAGGGACCTTTACAGATCATCCAGTCCAACCCCCTGCCAAAAAAGGTCCACCTAGATCAGGTCCCACAGGAACACATCCACAAGTCTAATTGTACAAACTCAAATGGCATGCACTACTTCCACCACATTATTCTGTAGTCAGATTTTCTAAATCTGAGGAGAAATTCCTAGAACGTTTCTGCAGTACACAAGAAATTCATGTCCCATGTATGAAAAAAAAAAAACCACTCACTGAGCTACTGCTGGAGGCTGAAGCTTCATGACCTTCTCTACTGGTGCTTGGTTTTGGAGAACTCGGGGGTGTCCGGGATGTACATACCAGATGAACCATATGATATTCATCTTGCTACAATTTAAAAAAAATGAAGAGCTAAAGCAATAATACTTGAGAAATTTACAAGTAAAGTTGTCTTTAAAAAAATATCAAAGTTGTATTTGTAATCAGTACAGAAACACTATATAAAATGGAGAGACCATAAAGCAGAACTCGAGCCTAGAACAAGAGAAGCTGTTTTACAACTAATATTTTCTCTGCAGTTGTCCATGGTAACACAGTGAACATTCACCCCCAGTTTTCCCTAGAACTGCAAGTATAACAGAATCAACAAAAGGTCACATAGGAAAACATAAGGAAGTATATCACAAGCTTTAGCTTTTAGTTTGGAAATAGATCTCAAAGACCTTATTGGGCTCGATTTCCCCAAAGTTAAGAATGTCGACATTTGCATTGAGATCTACTGAGAAGTCTTGTTCAGTAATAAACGAGGTAAATGAAAAAAATGTAAGCACTGGAATTCACAAGCAGACCAAGATAAAAGTACCAGCCATTGCTTCTACCTCATTCTAGTCTAAGCTTGGCTCAAGCCTCACCTGCAGATACCCAACTGAAGAGCCACTGCAGATGTTCCACACTCAGGGAATGCTATTTGAAGCATTAATTGGGACTTGAATACTCCCTAATTATTTGAAAGTGAGGAAGTGAAAGTGTGGCACCACTAGAAGCCAAGTCAGCATGCAAGTAATCAGCACATGTAAATTCTTCAAGAGTATGCTTCCCCCCAACATGGATGCCGTAACTTCAACCTGAAGTTGTTTAACTATAAAAAATGAAAACACCCCATTATAGTACTGTGCCTTAAGCTTATATGGCCAGAATAAGAACAGGTGTGACTGTGTATTTCAATTGCACACTACAGCTTCCTCGGGAAGCAAAATTTAAACACAAAAAGCACCAAAAATTCCCTTTCTCTCTTCTTCCAAAATCAGCCAAGCTGCAGTATTTAACGAGATGACATTTAGCAGTACTAGGTTTGGAGGGGTCTTTAAGTTATTCAAATAAAAGTTAACACATACATTTACTCATTTTGAAGTGTTAATCTTTAGGAGTGAAGAAAATTGGCTGTTTTTATACACCATTGCATATTATTGTTAGCATAACCTATCCACATCCATCTTCATTTCAACTCCTCTGCCTGAGTCAGTTTCTAGCCCCAGGCATACTCTCACCATTATATTAATTGTCATTTCTTACCAGTCAGTGATGGTGAGCAACGATCAGAGTCAATGCAGATGATCAGCGTTCTGACCATGTCAAAAAGCTTTAACCTAACTAGCTATCTTTCTAGATAAGAACTTATGCCACTTGGAAAGGCAAAGAAAGCTAAACATACTACTTGTAAGCCTATAGTGTACAGCTTTATTCAACATAAGTTTGTTGAATAATGTATTTGTATGTATACATAATCTGTTGGACATCACTACTCTTGAAGAGTGCCACGACTTCCAGCCTCAAAGACTTCTTATCAACAAAATGACACCCCTCAGTATCAAAAAGCAAATATCACAAAGTAAATTGAGAGGTTTAGTAAAGCCTCAGATTACATTAGGAATTTGTGGCTAATCAAGTAGGAAGACTATAGCAGAAAGTGAGAATGAACTTCAGAGTAATCCTACCTTGCTTCTAAAAGTTCTTAAAAAGCACAAAACCTCCTCCCAACAAAAATGTCACTTTCCTAAATCGAGTATGTTATTAAATTCACTAAACTTTAACCAAACTCAAAGCCTATAGCTACTTTTAAACTCAAATATAGCCCCTGTATAGTGAAGGAAGACATTAATTAGGCAAACTTTGCCCTCTAGCATATAAGCAAGGTCTGAAATCATTGTCTCCTAAAACTAGTCTGCTGTAAGCAGGCCAAGTGAAATTAAGGTATTCAGGCTTCATTTTGTCCTTAATAGGCAAAAGTAAGTTTTGAGGTAAGTTATATAAACATTTTCCTGAACTTTTAAGTGGTACAGGACGCATATTGGCTGGCAATGTCCCAGCTCCAGATTTCTAGTCAATGTAAACAGAGTAAATTTCAATCATTTTTTAGTAAGTAGTTAAATCCAACTTAATATTAAGTTAAACTTAATATTAATATTATAAAGTAGCAACAATGTTATTCTGCTCCAGCAACACTCAAGATTCCTCTGCAACAGTTTCTCCATACTTCATACTGAAGTACAATTCCCCACTTTCACTACAGCATTATTCTCCTTTAGAGGCTTTCCTCCATCCTAAACACTAAGATGTGACCCACCCACTCTTGCAGTCTGTACATGTGACTTTTAACTCAACACAATACAAAAAAGTATCACCACTCAGACCCAGCTACTGTATTACAGAGTTTACCTATTTCAGAGGCTTAAAAATTGTATCATTATAGTTTAGTGACCTAAAGTATTTTCCAAATATACCTACTGACGCATCCTAATCTGTCCACAAGGAGTTTGAAGACTACTCAACATAACACACTATATTTTCTGTTACCATCAAAATTAAAACAAAGTTTTTGATCATCTGCTCTAAGTATCATCTTATTCCATACATTAAGAACTTTGCTAACTTAAAGTCCTTATTACTTGGTAGCATCGATCCAATCTACTTGAATCCATTTGAGAAGCAAGTATATCTATTTTAAGATTTCCCATGTGGGTTGTCATGTGTATTCAGGACTTGGATTCATTTAAATGTTGACTGAAAAATCCAGTTAGATTGGTACAATTTTTTTTTCCAAGAAGAACCAGGAGAATAAAAAAAGGAACACAAGAGAAAACAAACTTTCAAAGATCAGCAGAAATTGTTAATAGCTGACAAAAATCAGGACAACAGTTTCCCCAGCAAAACCATTCAGGAACTTAAAATTATGGTTTTGCGTAAGTATGGTTTCCTTGCACAAGTGCCATTTGTAATGTAAGTTCTTGGATTTAATTGTGTACAAGAAATGAAGTGATAATAGAATGGTTTGGGTTGGAAGGGATCTTAAGGATAACTCTAGTTCCAAATCCTCTGCCCTGGGCTGGGACACTTTCAACTAGATCAGGCTGCTCAAAGCCTCATCCAGCCTGCTACTGAATGTTCACAGAGATAGGGCATCCACAATCTCTCTGGGCAACCTGTGCCAGTGCCTCAATCCCCTCATAGGGCAGAGCTTCTTCCTAATATCTCACCTAAATCTACCCTCCTTCAGTTGATGATGTCCAAAACCAACAGACACCTGTTAAAGGATTCCATTTTTGTCATACTGGAAATTGTGCAAAGAAGTCAATCTGCACTACCTATCACTTGTTTGGGACTTACATCCTATCTCCTACCAATCAGAAACACGTCTCAGTCCACAAGTACCACAATCCTACATACAAGGGATACTTGAAAATACATTTCCAAAATATATCAATAATACATTGTTACATCTCAACACAACATCAAAAATTTGAAGCTAAACAACATTAATCTAAACTCTTATTTCCCAAAAAGAGGTTTTGATCAAATATCATATGGTGTTGATATAAAGCTTACTTTTCTGAGAACATCTTTCAGCTGCAGATGATCAGGAAGTAGTCTGCCAGAATACACCAGTCTCTGATCCTTTGTAGACTAGGAGATGGGACAAAGAAAGGAATTTAGCTTTTTCCTGCTGTACAGATATACAGCTGGAGATAACATTCGCAGATGACAAGAAAAAAATCCCTTATCATTCCAACCACCAACAGAGAGCCTTAAAAACATTTCAGAAGCTTCAAAAGCACAACTCACAAATTCATTCTGAAAGAGAATTCCACTATTATGCAATCAGTAGGGTGCCATAACAATTACTAACACAACTGGCAAGTGCTGCTCACGAAAACCATCATATATACTCAAAGATTCCTTTATTTTCAAGATCTGAACTTTACCCTGCTCTGAAAAAGTAGATGGGAAAGCGGCTGGGGCAAAGAAAAAAATAGTTAAGACTAACGGAATCATACTTAAAATATGCAGAAGGGTATAAATTTCCACCTTTTTTGACAAGGAATTTCTGACATTAGTCCCCGCCCCTACCTCCCATCCAAAAAAAACCCAACAAAAACCACAAGAGGAAAGCAGCAAAAGGATTGTTTTTCAAGGTAGTCTTCAAACTTTGGAAAGCTTTTTTCCCTGTTCATACATTTCTCCAGTTTGAAATATCTTTGTCATCCAAACAAAGATTGATTAACAAACCAAACAACAAATTATGTGCTATTCATAAGGTTTTAACTTTTAACTAGTCTATACAGAAGAGATAACTATGAAATTCTTTCAAAAAGAAAACTATTTGGGGCATCTATCTGTCTAGTACCTAGACAGTAAGCTGTCTGGTACTAAGCTTACTGTCTAGGTACACTAAAGCAAAAGGCAGCTTAGTTGGTTAAACAAAACAAAAACCCCATTCACTTAATTCAGTTTATGCTGTCAGAGTTCCAAATACCCTTAGTAATAGTGGGCCACTAACAGGCTGTGACTATAAATGAATAATGAATAAATTCATTTTTCCTTCTTTTTTTAAGCTCCTAAATGTTCACCTATATTGAAAAAATTCTAAAGAGAATTCAACTGTTACATCAGTTTAACTGCTGCTTGCATCCTAAAATAATACACTGATCACTTGAAAGAGAGCACTAAGATAAAAAAATGCCAAATGACGAAATCTAGCCTAACATTAGTGGAACAGATGCATTATCAGCATGAACTATCTGAAGAATTTACCCATCCTACAAACAGCTAATCTTCACATATCTCCTCCTTCTCTCCCAGCCTTCCATTGCCTCCTTTGCAGTCTTATTCCTGTTAATGCTGACAAACACCTGAGATCCAGATCTCTGTAATTAGCAAAAGAATTCACAGAAGTTTTGAGATCTTTTTTCTTCCAATAGCCTTCTACAGACTCCCAAAAGCTTAGCAGATCAAAAAGCTGCAGAACTCTTTTTTTCCCCTGAATTATAAGGAGGACACATTAAGTCAGAGAAGCTTTAAAAAATTAGTGCATAAACATCACATGTAGAACAGTTTCTCACTTCTATTGAAGAATCATTTTCTACATTCTGCTGCATTTTTCTGTATTTGTAGTGACACTATTTTTCTGTCTCACAACACAGGCAACTAGTTATCTGCAGCTCCAATGGATAAAATACTGCAATGAATTCAAATAGCAGTGGTGTTCTGTTTCTATTTAAAACAACAAAATATCTCTGTCTCTTTCGTGTCAGACTAAGTTCTTCTGACCTAAACCATTTTGGTTGCTCCTTTCCAGCAGGAACAGGCTGCTAACAGAGTACATGTTTATTTGTATTTGGGAAAGCCTCTTGGAGTGGCCTCATTTTCAGAAACAAGCACATAGCATCAGATAAAACAATGCTAGAACCTAAAGTTCAGGGCAAGATGGAAGACAGTCTCCACATCCCAATCCAAATGGTATTTAAGACTGAGCTAGTGTGTTTATTTCCCCTGCCTTTGTCAAGCAAGACTCCTTCTGCAATGCTTAGTCCAAGTTAGCTACACCCAGTACATTACCAAAACCACCAAACTAATGCAGCAACTTCCTTTAGAAACAATCTCCAAACTATCCTGTTCCGTCTAGCGAAGTACATGCTAGATGACAGGTACTACAGGAAATGAGAAACAGCAGTTTTAAATTGTTTATGGGTGTCATTGATGCAGTGGTTAATGCACTGAGTCTAAGATCTGCCAGACTGAGATATATAGATTCATTTTCCAAGTTTCCTTGAATAAAGACTTAATCTAGGGACACTATAACTGGAGTACTCTAGCCATGAAAAATTGGTCTAGTCAGAGGAAAAAAACCCTCACATGGACAAATGTGAACTTTAATATAGACCCACAAACTCACTTAATACTGTTTTAAACCTATTTAGCTTATTTTATAAGTAAACTATCTTTAATAATGACTAAACCAATTTAAATCTGGCTATATTTGCAATTTGTACATTTTCAGCTAAGTCATTTACACAAATTAAGCTGGGAGGAAAAAGCAAGCTGGCTCAAGGCCTAACTTCTCCTTTGCCTATTTTAACCACCTCATTTTCTAAAGACATACTCTAAATAAATGGTAAAGTAATTACAGTATTTAGTTACTATTAGTTGACCAATTAATTTACCAACTAATGTGTAAAAGAATGAGGTACGAGTCATATGTGAAACCTTGCAAGATTATGCACAGTAGTGATGGCAACTGATTTCCATTCTACACCCTTAACTTCAAAAACACTGCAACACCTGTATACAGCATCTGTGTTCTGACGTACTCACACCCTTAAAATAGCATTGTAATAGAAGCTATTTCCAGGACCTGTCATAGAAACTTGATCGACAAGCATTTGACTCCAATCTGGCTTGAAGACAAAAGAAAAAGGTGATGGGAAGCTCCTAAAAGCACAAAGAGTTTAACAAATTGAAAAAAAAAAACCCAAACCAGTAACAATATCAAAAACACTATCAAGCCAAAAAAACCCACTTGTCAATTTTACTATCTATAGGAGAAATAATATTGAACACCTCTTTACCTTCTCCCTCCCCCTCTACTCTGCCCTGGTGAGGCCTCATCTGGAGTCCTGTGTCCAGTTCTGGGCTCCTCAGCTCAAGAGGGACAGGGAACTGCTGGAGAAAGTCCAGTGCAGGGCCACCAAGATGATCAGGGGATTGGAGCATCTTCCTTATGAGGAAAGGCTGTGGGACCTGGGGCTGTTTAGTCAGGAGAAAGAGGAGACTGAGGGGGGATCTCATTAACGTTTACAAATATCTAAGTGATGGGTGTCAGGAGGTTGGGGCATCCCTTTTTTTTGTTGTATCTAGCAACAGGACAAGAGGTAATAGGATGAAGCTAGAACACAAAAAGTTCCATTTAAACATGAGGAAAAACTGTTTCACTGTTAAAGCAAGTGAGGGAGCCCCAGCACAGGCTGCCCAGGGAGGGTGTGGAGGCTCCTTCTCTGGAGGTTTTCAAACCCACTTGGATGTGTTCCTGTGTGACCTGATCTAGATGGACCTGCATTAGCAGGGGGTCTAGAGTGGATGATTTCCAAAGGTCTCTTCCAACCCCTACCATTCTGTGATTCATGTTATTACTTTTATTTGAAAGGTTCTATGAAACCAAAATACTCTGTTCAGTTACTAGTTTAATTGCAAGTACAGCAACTCCAAATTAAATTAGAATTACTGAGGTAATTTTCACTAAACTCCTCATCCTTCAACCCAGAACAATTCTGGGGATTCTGAACACTGTTGTCATTTCATAATGAGAGGAATATTGAGGAATCAATTTTCAACAGAAAGAAAGGTGTTCCATGAAACTAAAGCTTAATATTACATTACTGGTTAAAACCTATAGCAGAACATAAAAACTTCTTGTTCAGTTCTTCCTAGAAGCAAGTTCTTCCAACTCAGCAAGATCATAGGATGAGTCAGAAAACTAGTGTTTAAACACAAAGACGTCACAGGAGGAAGTAGCAGAAATCAGCTGAAGTCGTATACTTGTTTCTTTCATAGCAGACAGGCCCTCTCAGCAGAGAATTGCTCTCAGCAACAACTAAATCCACAAATTAATACTGCTTTGCAGATCTCAATGTACCAGTGACAGCCTATGTTGTTGACTGCTTTGCCGCTTTTTTTCTCCTAAAAGTCAGAAATCCCCTCTGAGACACAAAGTTACTGTTTTACCTTCCCCCAACCAAAAAAAAAAAATTGAACAATGCCACCAATTCTTCTATTGAAGTAGATGAACACTAGTCATTTCCTACATAAATGGAACATTTTCCTGATGTTTTCTAGAGCAAAGTCCAGGCCTCACATGTTGCTGCAGTGTGGAGGCAAAGTCGCTCCCTTTAAATAGTTTTCTGGAGCAGTTTTTCAAATACACTGTTCTATATCACTGCCCTTCTAAATAGGTAGAAGATTATCTCTTTATTTTTTTCTGTATGGTTTTTTTCATAGCCCCTTTTTAATTGCCAAATTTGGAACTCAAAGGAACTTACAAATAAACAATATTTTCCTCAGGGAATGAAATAAAGCTACAGGCCTTTATATTCAAAGTAGTGTCACACCTGTTTACAGAACATTTGAGAATAGAGTTTCCAGCACAACCTCAAAAAACAGCCTTTCAAAGAGGGTAAAAAAGCAGTTCTGGCAGTTGTTCAACTGCATTTCAAGCAAGAATATGAATACACATCTATCTGCACCACACCTGAGTGAATTCACTAGACTGTAGTAACTTCAGCTATATGCCTTATACTGTCATTAGTTTAGAAATGGCTCTTAACTGAATTTAAGACTAATTTCTGTAAATTTAACTGAAAGCTCTAAATTCCAGCTCCTAAAAACGTTAAACAGAACACTAGTTATGTGTCTTCAGCAATGCCACCTTTCAGAGTGCCACACTGTGACCTTAAGGCATATAAAAAAGCATCTGTTAACAATTGGCAGCTTCCCTGAAAGCAGAGAGACAGCCATTGCCTTTACACAGACTGCTCTCTAACAGCAGAATTCCTCCATATTTTGCCGAATATCTACAGCAAGTCTTGACCGACTGGCCACACATTATCACGGTGCCAGTCTAACAAGCGGAAGAACGAGGGCTGGCCAACAACTCACCGGCTTACTGGGGTAGACTTTGGAGAGGTGAGATTTTAGCTTGCCCACAGTCCAGTTTAGAAAGCAGTTAATGGTCTGGTCCGTGTACTTCTGGTTGGGGGCTTTGATGATGAGGGTCACCGGGTGATCCACGACGCTCTGGTCCATGGTGCTGGCAGGGGCAGCCGGCCCAGCCCCTCTCCTCTCCCCGGGGACACGAAGCCCCTCGAACCTCCTGGGCGCTGCGGGTGGGTTCAGCGGCCGGGGCCGAACTTCGCGAGGAAGCTGAGGGAGCCCATCCCCGTGCCGGGCTCACATCACGGGCATGGCAGCGGCACCTGCCGAGGCCTGGCAGCGGAGGCACGGGGAGCAAGCAGAGAGGTGGGGAGAGGGCTTAGCACGTCACAAACAGGCACATCCACGCCACCCCCCACCACCACAGGGACGGGGGGTTCGCGCCGAGCCAACGGACGCTCCCTCAGCCCTCGATCCCCCCCTCGGCTACACCTGCAGAGAAGGAAAGAGACGGATGAGCCCAGTACCCGGAACGAGCCCGCCGGGGCCGAACCCCTCCACCCGCGGCACCGCCTCGACCTCCGGCCTGCTGGCGTTTGCGTAAAATGGAGACCGGAAGCGGCGCCGCGTCCCTCCCTCCCTGCGTCGCTCCCCGCGCGCCGCCTGGGGGCGCCAGTGGGCCGGGCGGCGGGGCGCGCGTGACGCCATCGGGGGGGCGGGGCCGGGGCTGCCCCGGCCTTTGGCCCAGAGCGCGGGGAAAAAGGGCGGGAAGGAGGCAGCGCTGAGGCGGCTTGGAGCGGGGCTTGGGGAAAGCCCAGAGGCCTCAAGCACGGGCCCACGGTTCAGGATGTGGGGTGTCTGCCCACTTCTGTCCTAGTGTTGGTGCATAAGATGGTGTCAAGGCAGAAAAAGTGGAATAATTGCTAGCAATGGAATTAAAAGTTTATCACTTGTTTTGTGTCTTGCCTCCATCGTCATTGTGAAAGAACACCTCAGTGTGTTTACCTCCAATCTCCTTGTGAGCTCCAGAAATATCTAAAGGGTGGGTGTCAGGAGGTTGGGGCATCACTTTTTTGTTTTGTATCTAGTGACAGGACAAGGGGTAATGGGATGAAGCTGGAATGCAAACAGTTCCATTTAAACATAAGGAAAAACCCTTTCCCTGTTGAGGTGAGGGAGCCCTGGCACAGGCTGCTCAGGGAGGGTGTGGAGGCTCCTCTGGAGGTCTTCAAGACCCACCTGGACACGTTCCTGTGTGACCTGATCTAGGTGGACCTGCTTCTGCAGAGGGGTTGGACTGGATGATCTCTAAAGGTCCCTTCCAACCCTTACCATTCTATGATTCTATGATAATCAGAATCAAGGCATAGGGAGAGGTGTGCCTAATATCTTGCAAGAGACCTGTCTAAAAGCATAAAACACATTTGTGAAGTTCCAGGTTAGCACTGTAAACTTCTAATCGTCTTAAATCATTTTCAGTTGCTGAGAAGAAATCTTTTTAGAGGCTAGCCCTCAAGGTTGATAGATTGCACAGCAGTGAATACGGGAAAACTTCAGTTCATGATACTTTTGCTAAAGAGCTCTGCAGTAAAAGCTGGCCTCATTATTTCTGTAACTACAATAAATGTTCACAAAAAGTGGCCTTGTGAGACCGCATCTGGAATATTGTGTCTAGTTCTGGGCCCCTCAGTTCAAGAAGGACAGGGAGCTGCTGGAGAGAGTTCAGCACAGGGACACAAAGATGATGGAGTGAAGCATCTCCCTTCTGATGAAAGGCTGAGGGAGCTGGGACTCTTCAGCTTGGAGGAGACTGAGAGATGTCTTCATTAATGTTTATAAATAAAGGGTGGGTGTCAGGAGGATGAAGCCAGGCTCTTCTCAGTGATGGCCAATGATAGGACAAGGGGCAACGGGTATAAACTGGAACATAAGAGGTTCCAAAGAAACACAAGGAAGAATTTCTTCCCTGTTCAGGTGAGGGAGCACTGGAAGGGGCTGCCCAGATGGGTTGTGAAGTCTCCTTCTCTGGAGACATTCAAACCCCACCTAGACAAGTTCCCGTGTGACCTGCTCTAGATGGTCCTGCTTTGGCAGGGGGGTTGCACTGGATGATCTTTCAAGGTCTCTTCCAGCCCTTGAGATTCTGTGATTCTGGATAAGAACAAATAAAAGGCGCTTTCCTTTTATTTCCTCCAGTCTTGAAATGCTGTATGTAACTACAGAAGACACAAGAATTTCAGATAGATTTGATTTTTCAAGTAGACAGTGTCCCTTTAATGTCAAGGAATCAGACCTTTCATTAAGCCCTGCAGTATAAAAAAAGGAATAAGTCACAGAACGGTTTGCGAATAAAGAAAAGACCATAAGGAACTTCAGCTTCTCAAGGGAAAAATAAAAAGAGACTGAAGGAATACCATTAGCACCCAGGACCTATTTTTTCCTTTTAAATAACACCTGGATACAGACAACACCTAATGTGAGAATTTGCAAAACCAGAGAAAATAGTCTTAATTTTTAAACTAATTGACTTCTAATTACTTTGCTCTAAAACCACTCCTTCACCAGCCTCGTGTTTGAGACAGTGCACGTGACCTCTGTGCTTCTACATCACCTGTTGTCCTTGAGATGGCTTATCAAATTGTAAATGTGAACAACTGGTACTTGACAACACTTTCAAATGTAATATTTGACATACTCATATTGGTTTCCCAGATCCCTCCCTTGTGATGGAAGAACAATTATTTGCACTGGAAGTTTTGTACATGCTGTTACTACCGGGCATGTGACTGAATTCCCAGGAATTTCCAATAATAGGATAGAATTTCAAAGCATCAGGCAAATATTTGTGTATAGGGTGATGCACCAAAATGAATCAGCTAGATGAGCACTTTCAAGGGTTAAGACGCAAAAACAGAGGCAAAAAGTTTTAAACCTTGCATGTAGATGGTTGTAACTTTGTTTGACAACTTGGTGGTCTGTGTACACAGAATATTTTTATGACACACGCAATGGCTACTATACAAAACTCCAGACTTGGGATGACCAAGAAACTTCCTGAGTTCCAACCTCAGTAAGAGAATAGTAAGACCTCTTCTGTGATGCCATTTTAGAAGCTGCCTGTTGTGCCATCCCTGTACTGTGCAAAGGTCCTCAGGGGTCAGAATTACACTTAAGGTGATCTCCTTTTTGGACTAAAACTTAAAACCTGATAAAACTAGTCTTGCGTTAATTTATGTTCCAGGAAACATGTTATGAATATACATTGTGAAGTATCATAAAGTATCACACCAACAGGCCATTTGATATTTTCATTTGCAAGAAATTATGTTGTTGTTCTTAATACTTGTCTGACTTGACAGACCTTAACAAATCCATGCTAATGTTTTTGCATACTTTTATTGCCTCTAACATCTCCCCAGTTCTAGGGAAAAATTATGGCAAATCAACTTTAAGAACCATGAAGCTTTATTATTTTTTTATTAAATGAAGGAATTCCTGCATTAAAATGTTATGAAAGACTGAGGGAACATCTTCTGACTCTTGAAATGTCTAAAACAGGTACCTGATTTAAGAGCTGAGGCTTCTTATACAGCCCTTAGACTATTCAAGGGAAAATTGAGAGCGTACAAGATCCAACATCTCTGGGTTCTTACCCAACTTAGGAGCAAAAGATACACTTTATCTATGCTGATACCCATTTATTAAATTGCAATCGATCAAAACCTCAATTATTGACAGTAAAATAGCTTCTCTGCTTCTTCATTATTGTTGTTTATCTGTTTTCTGACAGAGTAGTGAGCGTACAGTCTAAAAATTCTGAATCACATTTTCTCCCCCTGCACAAACGGGCAGGGCTCGGTCTAGACACTGTAACACCAAGTAAAATAGTAACAGTTACAAGCTGGGTTGTAACTAACAAATTCAGCCTCTTCTGCTATTTATACTAATAGTTGGGGTCATGTGAATTTACTGACCTGTATGTGGGATGACAACCAGAAAGAACTTGAGAATCTGTATGCTCAGACACATCAGTTTTCTCCAAGACTCTTTAAAAGCTCTGCCTCACTGTGGAATGATGACAAGGATTCCCACGTTCCTTCTTGAGAAGCAGCAACTTTGAGAAAATCAGTATTTCAGCTCCTACCAGGATTCTCTGTTCTAAATGCACAGAATTTACATTTCATTTAATGATCTGGAAAACTTGCTGTGGAAGGAGGAAAGAGTGGGTTTGTGCTGTTTGCACTCCCTTCAGTTGTATATATGAAGCTGGAGAGGTTTATTCCTGAAGAAACTAAGGGAAAGGTCATGTTCACATGGCTTTTCTTACTCTGGAAGCGTACATCATCTCTTTGGCGCTAGAAAATTTGCTGATTCACAGCAATATTATATGAATTTCCATAATGGTTTTCCATGAGGAAAAATGGCTCTGGAAGTCTTTTTGTTGACATATTAGCAACATGACAAACAAGTTTGGCTACAAGAGGTATCCAATTTGTCCATCCTGATATTTCTGTAAGGAAACAAGCCAAAATGTATATATATTTAAATATAATAATGGGCGTCTCTGTTGTTTGTCAGGGCTTATATGCTGATGTTTTCTATACATACCAGTTGACTCTCCCCCTAAACTTTGAGCCCAGTGGCCAATTTCCACTAAATGTCACATGGGATAGCAGTCTTGGATGTTAGAATACTGAAGGTTTGGAGAACTAAGGGGCTATTAAGAGAGAAAGAAAGAGACTGCACCAGTGTATCCACTGATAAGAAGGTTAATAAGCTTTCTCTTTTCTAGCCACCAGAGAATTCAGATGGAGCAGGCTGAGAGGGAGATACAGAGCTACTCGTTTTCAATTGCAAATCACCTTGTAAAGAATGTGGCAGCTTAAGGCCCCCCTGGTCTGCAACAGGATGGACTGAAACATCGAAGTAGGCTTCTAAGGAATTCAGCTGGGCTATGCAAGTTTCAACAGTTGACTTCTGGAATAAAATCCTGCAAGACCAATATCTGGTTTCTAACAGGGGAGTGAAGATGGTCTTATTGACAAATCCTGAAAACATAACTGGGTGCCAAGTTACTGTCAGTGGTATTCAACATGTCCAAGGAATAACTTCTTGAAATGGTTAAATGAAAACGTGATTGATCTGCAAATATGTTTGCCCTGATGATAGCTTCAAGACTGAAGAGGAGCAGCAGTTGCACATACATGCAAGGTGCTTCAGAGAAGACGTACAGGTAAGAGAATGCCTTGGTATCTTATAAAATCAAACAGTAAATATGCTGGTTAAACAGCTTCAGGGACAGAAAAATTTTAGGTGAGCAGTAGCTTTCTGAGACAGGACTTGAACAGATCCTTCTTTATCCTCTAAAACTGGAGTATCAAAAAGCAAGACCGCTGTGTTATACGCTCTCAGATTAGATCTCTGATTTTATCTCAAACATGGACTTTTGTTGTGTAGAATGGCTTCTTGCTTACAAAAGTAGCATGGAGTTTGATTTGGAACTTTTTTTGTATGTGCTATTAATTCTTCCTAAGCATAGGTTCAAATTAGACCTGTCTTTGCAATCATTTCAATCATTTAGAATGCTAAAGAAACACGTGTTCTAATAGTTAATTGAAAGTAAAGTGCTAAAATAGCCATGGAAAATCTAGAAAAGCCATCTATCATCATGGGTTTTTTTTAGAAGAGCGTTAATCTGTGTAAAACCTACTATTTCCAGTTATCAAATCCCTTGTCTTTTGAAATTTCAAATTAAAAATTCTAAGACACTACTAAGACAAAATGGGGACAAATCAGCATTGCTACAAAGAAACATCTCTTTTGCAGGGCAGTGAATTGAAGAAAATCTACTAATACACTTTGAAAAAAAGCCTTTGGCCTTACTGCCCATGAGAGGCTACCCTGGAGATCAGTGCTGTGATCCAGCATGTGCTTTCAACATTCTTTATGCATGTGATGCCCCATTAACATGAAGGGATCTAGCAGTCTGCCCACATGAAAGACATTGCAGTCTGTTCCTACACAGACATTGGTATGCTAATACATGATAAAGTGACACTGAGACCTGAAATAGCATTCCTCACTCTAAACATTTCCTTGTTTCCTCTTACTTGTGTGGCTATCTTTTGAGGTTATGTAAGCCCTTTGGAGCAGAGACCATTCTCCACAGTGCCTAGATGTAGACTGGGCAACTATTCCAATGTGCTTTAGAGACATGTATGAAATGAGAGGTGCATACCTGTCTAAAGAACTGGGGCTCTTCAGGCATTACATCATGCTGCCCCAGAGTTTTGGGTCCTATAACCATAGAAATAAGTCTTTAAGGATCTCTCATCATTTGAGAACAAAGTGATATTTAATTAAACTAAGAGGAAACCAAGTTTAAAGCAATATGACCCCTTTTTTTAGTTCTTCTTACAGCAGAGTGTATTTAGTCCATAGAACTTGCTACCTCAAGATACTGCCAGGCCCCAGTGCTGGGGGTAGTGTCAGGAAGGATTTGGGTAGGGAAAAGCTTTGGTTACAGTCAGAATGGAGGAACTGCTCCCCATCTAAGAACTGCTCAGCTGCAGTCTGAAAAGATGCCTGTTTCATTTTCTATAACATACAAACAAGCCATGTTGAGGCATTGCCTGTCAGGGTATCATCCTTTCTACCTCTAGAAAGCAGGGATGGACTCATCTGGATCAATGGCAATGTAAAATTTGCTGTCACTCCTTCCTGTAGTCTAAATTTTTCTCTGACTGTATTTGGGATTTAAAAACTTGGGAAATAAAATAAGCCACTTGATGGCAGACAGAACTTTTTGTACTCAAAGGCAGAGTTCTTCTGAAACCTGGCAAATTGCTGATTTACATTGCAAGAGCTCTGTCAGATATTTTAAAAGTGTTTTATCTTATCTTACTGAAAGCTTGTGCCAGCATCTCTAATTTCAGCTCAGGACAATGCAGGCAGGAACATGGGATACAGGCATCTCCTGGCATATGCTCAGATAACCAGCACCTGTGCAGTAAGCATGACATGCTCCAGATACCTCTGGTTTATATTTACTTGAAGTGCAGTTGACTCATGTATGTGCACGGAGCAGTTATAGGGACAGCCATCATGTGGTCTGCACTGTGGCACATCCAGTCAGGTTACTAACTATCCAAAAATCCCAGACACGAGGCCAAATGCCTGCTTTTCAGTTTTAACAAAATTTAGAGGATGAGGGCAAGAAATGTCATGCATGAAAAGCATTAAGGAATCACTGAATGGTAAGGCTTGGAAGGGACCTCTGGAGACCAAGTCCAACTCCCTTCTAAAGCAGGTTTGCCTCTAAAAGGTAGCACGGGAGCACATCCAGGCAGGTTTGGAAACCTCCAGAGGAGGAGCCTCCACATCCTGCCTGAGCAGCCTGTGCCAGGGCTCCCTCACCCGAACACCAAAAAAGTTTCTCCGTGTGTTTAAGTGGGACTTTTTATGTTCCAGCTTTTGTCCATTACTCCTTGTCCTGTCACTGGACACTACATTAAAAAGTGTTGCCTCATCCTCCCAACGTCTGCCCTTTAAGTACTTGCAAGTGTTACATGAGGTTCCCCTCTCAGCCTTCTCTTCTCCTGGCTAAACAGCCCCAGGAGCCACAGCCTTTCCTCATAAGAAAGATGTTCCATCCCTCTGATCATCTTGGTAGCACTGCACTGGACTGTCTCTAGAAATTCCCTGTCTCTCTTGAGCTGGGGAGCCCTGTACTTAGAAAAAGCCTTGCTCTTCCACTGACCACCACAGTACTGTTTTGTCTCTGAGTGTCTCCCCAGCTCCCAGGATATGGTGTGAGGAAACAGCAAAGGCAGAGCAGAGCAGCACTGCTAGTGCCCAGCCTTCCTCACCATGCTCCAGGCACAGTGTGGGCCAGCGCTGCTGCCTTCTTCCAGTGGCAGAAGGGATGGGTTTAGGCATGAGGTTAAGGCAAAAGCCTCCAGGTGGCCATAGGGTAGGGGGAGCACAGTGATGAACATGCTTGGAGTTAGCAAAGCAGCTCTTCCCTTCTTGCAACTCTGGTGTAGCTCCCAGGGCTGCCCTCAGTGTTTCTCTCTTCACCCCTACCATACACCTTGTGTGTCAACGCTAAACAGGTTGAAAACAGCCATATAAATCATTCACAACTTGTTGGCAGAGCATGCAATGTCAAGAATGTGCCTTTGTGAGGGGGAAGGGGGAAAACTTTAAAACCTGCCAGTCTAATGATTAGGAAATGTCTGATCTTTTCTTCATAGCTTTACATATACATCTTATGATTCTTTATAAGAGAAATGATTAAATGCTTGCTGAGTATTATCCAGTCTATAGAACAGAAACCATCGCTCCTCAGAAGAATTTATCATTTTTGAAGTTCCAGTCCTACAGGCTTACAAATGTCACTGCACATGGCTGGAGACTGACAGACTCGAACTAACAACCTTACACATGAGCAATCCCAGAAAGCTCAATGCACCCACTCATGTGCATCAGGATTTACAGAAACAAGGTTCAATTGGCTTGGAAATGAATATAGTTTGTACATTTATGATTTGTTCTCTGAGCCATTATCTCATGTCTGTTGTGATTATACACTCATTTATTTTTGTGTAGAAATGACATAGTTTAGGTTTTGCTTCCAAATATTGTGTTTCCAAGTGATTCTCTATGCTTCTTTGTCTTTTTAAGTGTCATCTTGACATCTGTACTCTGGAAAATACCTTTCCCAGCCTGAAATGCTCTTCTGGTAGCTATAAGATTTTATAATAGCATTATTTTTATATCAGTCCTTTAAATATCACATACTTATTTAAAGGAAGTTTTTACAAGTTCTTGAATATCATGATGAGCATCTCAAGTCTGATTTTAAAGTGTCAAATGGCTGTTGTCCATACTCGTAGGGCTTTACACTGTGTTCTGAGAATCCATAGCAACATCTTATTTACAACAGCAAGGTAGAAGAAAGTCACCTAGGAGTGGTGTCTTGCCTGTAGTTCTTGATGCCTTGGCTTTTAGCTGTTCTGAAAATTGCAAAGGGTGATTTCAACCTGCATGCTATGTAAGCAATAGGGATTAAACATTGTGCAAACTTAATCTAAGCCATGCTGAAATGGTTGCAGAAGGAAGAAAGGCCAAATTTCCTCACAATGACACTTCAAAGAGAAGTCTTAGTCGCGTAAATCTGGATGCTCCAGTTCCAGCAAGGAGAGAAATCATAGGTGTGTATATCATCAACCTTCAGCCTACAGAGAGCTGAGGTTACATGGCTCCTCCTGAACCTGAGGATCATGGGACTCCACTCACCATTTGAGAAAGCCACATTGAGAAGCTGTCAGGAGACTCATTGTACAGAGTCAGTTGCTCTTTTCAGTTTTGATCCCTACAGTCATTTCATAGCAACTTAAGTCACATAGCACGCTGGGTATGGCACACCAGGCTCCATTTTCAAACACTTGCATCATCATACAACCTATGAAGAGCTCTTAAATACAATTAAACATCCTGAAAATTCCTGAGTCAAAGACTCCTGTGCCCTTATTTTGCCAGGTTGTTTTGTCAACATCGTGTTGCTGTCCAGAGTGTTTCTCTGACTTCTGAAAAATGATCAATGCTCAGCAAACACCAGCCTGAGGCATCAACAGGGGAAAAGGACAGCCACAGACACCACAGAGTCTTAGTATATTCTTCAGTGGAAATGTTATCATGATCTTCTCTTAGCCCTACACAGCAGCAGAGATGTGGGAATGGAGCCTTTGCATGTCAACTGCAAGATGTGATGCCACTTTACACTTGGGAAAATGTATGGCACATGCTTAGGAGTGCTTATACACACCTAAGCAGATGTCAAAGCAATGAGTAATAAGGAGAGTCGACAAGTTACTCATCAGCTATTAATTGTGTGTTTCAGTAATTAGCTTCTGCTGAAAACCAGTTTTCCACAGGCCACAACTTTAGGATGGAAATAGGGAGGGAGTTGAATGACAAGCACACAAACATGCTGTGGTTAACCTTGTCAGTCAGTAGATGGCTGTATTGCTTCTAGACATCTTGAGGGAAGAAAATACATTTCCATGGCGGAGAAAGAGAGTGCCTTTCCCCAGGGATATAAGGAGCCACTGACAGTGCTGACCTTGGCAGACCTTTGCCCTATGTTATTATAAATGGTTCCATTTGCACACAGTATTGTTCCTCTGTTTATTTTTATGTACTTGTTTGTTTGTTGCACAAAATCATTTTTATCACTCTGGTTGAGCAGTCTATCTGTTGCTGTTTTATACACTTAGCTGAAGTAATTGTCATCTGCCCTTGACATCCCCTTAATCTCACAGCAACAAGTTGTGAAATCACAAGTAAGCTACTATGGAGAAACTGAGTATTTCATCTGTGTAAAAGTGGGCTGTGAGTTTCTTCAGCTGTGTTGTAGGCTCAGATCTGATCCATATTCACAGTCACTGTCCTGGTTCCTTCTCACCTGGTAGCCTAGCAATCGTATGGGTCAATGGTTTCCTGTTAGTTTAAAGCACACTCACAGCACCAAAGAAATACAATTGCTTCATTGATCAGCCCCAGCAATGAGAATGAATAAGCACAGAGTTTGTGCTACTCTTTCCTTCCAAAAAACCAGTCACACCAAATTGGAATTGCTGGAGACTGCCAGGGCAGCAGGAGGAAGCTTGCAGTGTTAGGCTCTCTCTGTTCTGCAGATAAAAACAACATTTCAGTTACCCAGAAAATCTATTAATGAGTTTTCTCATGCATTAAATGTCCACACAAAACCCTCTTCCCCTTTGCCCTAAAAACACAAGCCAGCATGATGCCAGAAGAGCTCGGTGGTGGAGAAATTTACAACAGGCACAAGGAGATTGTGTTGGCTGCAATGGAAAGAAAAGAGACAAGTTTGTTCTTTGGTAATTGTGGGCGAGTAGTTGAAAATAAGCACCACGTGTAAAAAGCTTCAGAAAAATAAATATGGTATACACTTGCAGACACAGGTGGATTTATGATCAGAAGTTGGTGACGTTGTCTGAATTCTTGGAGCACTGTCACGCCATAAGGAAAGGTGCCTGTGGGTAGGATCCACAGTCCTCTGAAGGCACTGGAATGTTTTTATGGTTTTCAATAGCCCGTGGGACAATGGAGCTGCCAAATGTCATGCATTTCACTCAGGCAACTGGGGACCTTCTCACGCTGGCCCAGCTCTCAGCTGGATTCCCAGGCACTCTGGCTGCCGGTAGAAAAATGTGGCAGGTTTTCTTGGCTTGTAGTTCTGCTTTGGGGCTGCTGGGGGCTGCCGTGGCTCTACTCCTGAGGCACAGAAGCCAGTATCAGCTTTATGCCCCTAAGCAGTGAATCTGATGCAGACCAAGGGAATCAGGATAAAGGCTCTGCAGTTAACATGTCTGTGGCCAGTTATGGCAGGATCCACTCCAGCATTTTGCTCCACAGATAAAGTTGCTTCTACCTCTATAAAGCCCAAGAGTCAGAGCTGCTTTCCTCACATAGCAATGTCTTACTTATCCAGAAGCTCTCTGCTGCTGAAATCATCTGGGTCCAGTGTTTCTGCTTCCCTACTGATGATACAGTCAGCCTTGGTGCCCATCTCTCCCCATCAATCCCCTTTATACTTTCCAGCACCACCCATCCAGGAGCTTCCTCCAGCACTGCATTACTCCACACCTTTGTTCTGCCATGGCTTAGACTAATGTGCATTGATCACTGAGCTGAGAATTGTTTGCAAGTCTATGTAAAATGACACCCAGGGAGTGGGGCACATTTTGGAAGCGCTGTTTCAGTCCCCAACTGGGACAATATAATGAGGAGAATAATAACAACAAAATCAAAGAAACGGTAGTAGCCAAGGCACATCAAAAGTTTCAGCTCATAGAAAATGCCTTCAGTCCAGGAATGACAGCACAGCATGTGGCAATCTGCAACCAAGGTCTGGAACAAGGTAGGATTTATGTTACTTTAGATTTCATACTGGATGACAAAAAGCTGCAAACCAAGGGAATTTACCTACAAAATGCCTTACAGAGCTAGGATAACACAGAATATTAACAATTCACAGTTGGTGAGGGGTCAAGAGAGACATTTAACCTTTCTTGGACGGTACACATATGAAAAACTTGTTAGACTGTCACAAGCTTTAAAGAAACCTGATGCATTTTGCTACTTAAAGCATTCTGAGACTTCCATGGAGCCTTATCTGATGCCACCTATATATAATGACCTAGATTTTAAAAACAGTTAGGAAGCAGACGGCTGGAAACCTGCTGTGAATTTTAACATCTTCCATACAAAGACTGAGTGTAAAGTTGCAGTTTGTTTTCACTTAGGGAAGACTAAAATGCTTTTGGGACTTCTCAGTTATATAATTAGGATTGTCTTGTTTGACACGTGACTGTGAAATGACAATAGAGCCAACCTTTCCCAGCCAGTTCCTGTCTTAGAGGGCACCTAGTTAAGCATAGGTCTGAAGTCATTACTATCTAATAATTCTATAGTTGTCTGCATTCCATATCTTAATGTACCGATTAGTAGATGGGTGTTAGTGTCACAGAATTCATTGGCACCATTAGTGCCTGCTGGGTGAGTTACCACAGTGACCCAAAAATGAAGTGGAGAAGAGAATGAACTACTTTGCCAACATGAAGCACTTGGACTAAACCAGACGTGTGATGATCAGGGTGAAGCAATTTTGTGGATGGCTTTCCCTCTCCTCAGATTAACAGGCTTCAGTCTACAGGTTTGTCTCCCCAGCTATATTCTCTCTGAAATTCACTCAAGCATCCAAGGCATGGACTATGTGAAGTGGCATTTCCAAAGTTCATCAGGCAGGCTGCCAAAAGAATCTCCTCTGCTCCTGTTTTAACATGAATTTCTGTGAGTTGGGGAAACAATATTAAGCAGTGGAATACAAGGGTGAAAATATTTGTGGGAAATTAAAAGAAGAAGAAGAAAAGGAAACTCAAATGTCTCCTTTTGGATTTTAAATAAGAGAAATATCCCAGAGCCTCACGAGCTCAGGGATCCAAAGGTCAGTAGAAACAATAAGTAGTAAGCCTTAAAAAAATAAATAATCTAGTAGGGGAAAAAAGGGAGATTTATAAAAACAAGCAAAAGCAAGTAAAGGGTAATTAGTGAGATAAATAATACTGAATTCCAAAAAAATATTTCGGCTGACAGCAAAGGGACACAAATATGTTTTTAGTGGAAGCCGACCAAAGATAACTAAAACTTGGCCCATGGGAGCAGAATTGGTTTGATGGTCACAGCTATTTAAATAAGATTTTTGAGATTATGAAATCGGTTGTGTGATACTGCTGAAAGAGCTCATTACAATAAAGCAGGCATTTCTGCAGGCTGCTAATGAGAACTTCCTAGGGAAAGGTCGGATTGGAGTTTGTTCTTGAAAACCTCTCTGCACAGCTTTTGGAGACCAGAATACACAGGGAACCAGATGAAAGTAGAGTTAACTATCTGCACTTTTCTCTTATGTTTTCATCAAAACCTTAGTGAGTCACAGACTCTATAAAATCTGTGCACATTCTAATCCCCTCCAAGTCTCAGAAGTGCAATCCATGTTGCACAAACAAGGATGACTCCAGGCACAACAATTATGTCTTGAGAAATATCAAGCTAGATCATCTTTCACCAGGACAAATAGAGACCAGCAAAGATAAAAGACTATAAAAGTATGTTATCCATTTTAGAAGATGTCAAGGAATAATCTGCGTTACAGTAGGAATAATGAAGTCACGACTAATCTGAAAGTGATTATTGTTGTGCAGAACAATATGCTCACAGACATGTGTGCTACGAATTGGAACATACCAGATGCTTGTTTGGAGACATCTTTGCAAAAATGAAGTCTAGCACAATAAACTTTACAGCTTCGGCAAGTGGCAGCTAGAAGGACCAGGTGGAAAACCCAGGCAAGGGAAGGCACATGGTAGACATGCAGAGACTGAGCAGAAGGCAAGCAAAAGCAAGGGATGGACAGAAGATCAGTGCTGTCAGACCTGATGCCTTAATATCAACAGAGTAATATCTAGTAATTGTCACTTAACTGTTCATTCTTAGAACTGTAACATAGAAAAGTTTTGCCAAATCCTCACATTCTTAAGTGTGCTTTTGCTGTGGAGAATTTAAACCTCACAGAAGCCAAGACGTACTGCTGGCAGCAGAATGGGTTTTGTACCTGGGGTTTTTGAAATGCAAATAGAACGAAACTTCTTTTAGTGTATTGTAATCTCCAGAACTGACTGATTGTTGCCTATCATGTAATCCAATTTTATTTAAGGATAACTCAGGTGATAAAAACATAGCCACTTAACCATCTCATAGCTCGCAAACTTGTCTTTTCAGCAATTTACAGTTCATGCCTTCCATAGGCATGACAAGAGTCAATCCCCAGAAGTTAAATGAACCACATCCTCTGTGAATATACCAGCCCCCAGCCATCTGCAGAAGGCCTGAGAAAACAGAGCTAGGAGTATAACCCAGAAGGTCAATAAACTGGTTCTTTCAGACCTGCACTATTTTGGAGTGGGAGATAAAAGCCAGGATGTGAGCTTTCTGAGGCTGTTGCTTCTCTATCTATGGCTACACATTCATAAAGTGTCTAAAATCAGTTCAGAACTATGTAAAGTCTTTGGCTTTTCACACTTATTTGATATTTCCTAATTAGAATTCCACTCAGTGATGGGCCGATTGAAATTCCTCTGATCCCCATTGTAGTTGTTTTTCAGGCTTCCTTTATCTACATAAACATTTCCTGTTCTGCTTTCTCATCCTCCCCCAGTGCCCTATAGTGGCTTCCTATCATTGCTTTTTTAGCATTTCTTTCACTTGAGCCCAAATTGGTTTTCACTGGTGACAGTTCTGTCTGTGGTATTTCTTGCTTTAGAAGTACGTCATGGCTTCTCACCAAGCCAGGAGGTTTTCTGAGTGCTACTAAATGCTTTAGATAAAATGTAACCTTTAAAATTCTTCACTGCATCTGAATTTGACCAGAGCTTGGGCACATCATGTTCACTGCATTGTTGTGATGGCAGCACTCTCTTCCACACGCTTAGGACATACAGAGGGTTCTTGTTTCACAAGAGATCCTCTCAAAGCTAAAATTAGCTTTGTTTTACCACTACTTTTTCCTCAAAAAACCTGCAACACTCGTATTCCAAACTTGTGGCAGGAGCTGTTCCTCAAGTAGAAGTTCCACATTCTACCCTTTTGCAATCTATTTATGCAATTCAGTTTTATAGCTGGCCAAGATTTTATTCATAGAACACCATAATGTGCTTTGGATTCCATTTAGGTGCTGGAATTCTCTGCACTTTATACTTTACTGTTACAATGATTTATTACAGAGCTTGCAGTCTGACTGAGAAAGTCAGAGACCACACAGCAAAAACTGAGGGAAAGAACGAGGCCGTACAGCCCCAGTATGGAATTCAGAGTATTAAAGTCAAGCCAAAAGAGAGGGATTTTAAGGAGGATCTTAAGTCTTTGTTATATGGAATAAGGGAGGCAACAAGTCCCAAGGAAGGTCTGGGAAACAAGCCTGAGTGATGTTTGTCTGTCCTCACCCTCACTGTTGTGTTCTGACCTAAAAACTTGCCTCTGGTGACTGCTTCATACATTCATCTCTGTTCCCTCTCTCCAATGGCCTTAAATCATATTAGTCACTTTTACAGCCTTTACTTCTTCTTATCTTCCTTTCTAGACATAAAAATTATTAATATCCCCTAGCTACCACCTTTGGCCTTGTCCTGCTTACTATCTCCCCCAGTCTCTTGGTTGTTCTATGCCTTTTGTTTTGGGTATTATAATCATATGCAGTTAACCTGGAGCACATTTTGCTGCCAATTAGCTAAACCTCACCTACACTACAGCACAAGAGGTTCTCCCAGCAACACCTAAGGGTGCTTTGGGCTCCCTTTGGTGCATTTCATTGCAAAAGAAAAATTTACAAGCCTGGTCTTTTCCCTTTCCTGGAGGCCTTTCATGAGATACTTGTTTGCAGCATGTCACTGCATCCTTCTCTGCAATGGCGAGGGACTCCATCCTATACACCTGCAGGCACTTCTGTTCATGGATGTCAGTTCTCAAGTAAAAGTGTTTATCATCAATTTTCATGCATTCCCATCCTAATTGTCATTACTATGTATGGCCACCAAATAAAAGATAATTTTCTGCATTTTACTAAAACTGATTTTACCTCAGATAGGGGAGAAGGCATGACATGGCCACTTTTTAGCATGCTGCATGTCTACTTAGCAGAAAGATGTTGTAAACATAGCTTCACTTAGCTCTGAGGATTGTGTTCATCCATCCTCAGCTGGAATGTCTCTCCTACAGTTCTTGTCTTTGGAGGAATTAGTGCGTAAGTTAGTTAAAGTAGGAGACAAGGAAAGTAATTTAGCAGGCAATATAATACTACTTCTGCTGATGGAAGGCTTAGAATAAAATATAGAACAGATTGTTTCAGCTGTAAGAGACATAGAGTGATCATCTAGTTCAATTGCCTGACCACTTCAGGGCTGACCAAAAGTTAAACATTGTCCAAACACCTCTTCAGCAATGTCAGGCCATGGGGTATTAACCACCTCTCCAGGAAGCCTATTACAGGTATTAATCCCCCTCTTGGTAAAGAAATATCTCCTCATGTCAAGTCCAAACATTCCCTCAGGGATACGTGGCTTTGAGCCATTCCCATGTGTCTTGGCAGTAGGTCACTGGGAGAATCCCCCCCTCAGAGAGCTGTAGGGAGCAGGGTCGTGACCCCTCAGCCCCCTTCTCCCCAGACTGCACAAACCCTGTGCCCTCAGCAGCTCCTCAGAGGACACCTCTGCCAGCCCTTTCCATGGCTCTGCTGCCCTCCTTGGGACATGTTCAAGGACCTTCACCTCATTTTTCAATGGTGGGGCCCAGAACTGCACACAATGTTCACAGTGAGGCTGCACCAGTGCTGAGTGCAGGGGGACGAGCCCCTCTTTGCAACAGCTGGTCATGCCATGCTTGATGCACCCCGGGATGGGATTTACCCTCTGGGCTGCCAGAACACACACTGCTGACTGCTGCTGAGCCTCCTACCAATCAGCACCCCTGAATTCCTTTCTGCAGGGCATCTCTCCAGCCACTCCTCTTCCAGTTTATACTTGTGTCTGGCTTTACTCCATTCCAGGTGCAGAATATGGCATTTCAACATATTAAATTTCATCCCATTAGTCAAAGCCCAATGCTCCAATCTATTCAGACCCCTCTGAAAGTCTTCTTGCCCCTCAGAAGAGTCAACAGCACCTCCCAGTTTGGTATCATCCTCAGATTTACTAACAGTGCATTCAACTCCTGCATGCAAATCATTAATAAATACGTTGAACAGGACTGTCCCTAGAGTCCCCCTGAGGAATAGCGCTGGTGACTGGTTACCCATCAGACATAGCCTCATTCACCACAACCCTTTGAGCTCTGCCTTTCAGCCAGTTAAAGTCTCAGTAAGCAATGTGCATCTTGCAATCTTTTTGTTTTTCAAAAAGCAAGCACTGATCTGCAGGATTTTGTTCTTTACCAGATGAATTTCTGTAGCAAACGTGTTTTCTTCACAGTCTGTCTCCTCAACTGATCTCAGTTGCATTTCAGTTATGACAATTGCACCAACCCTTCTCAGCATGTATCCTTGGAGAGGTAGGAAGGGAAATACAGTCATGAAGGAGGCTGAACCCTATTGCATGGAAAGCCAAAAAGAGAAAGATCACTGTTCTGGTTTAAAGCAGCTACTGAATGTGGAGTCACTAAGCTGCAGGGAAATACATTCTGACATGTTCCTGTTTGCCTCTGTGGCTCAAGAGATGGATAACTGCATGGTGAGCTGCTTAACACTTCTGAGCAGCTTGCTGGTCAGTTTAAAAGACAGAGCATTCTCTTCTTCCACCTTAGAAATAAAGAGTCACAGGAATGAATGCCTAAGAAGCAGGTTGGATTAAGATGGAAGGAGTGTAAGATGATTTCATGGGTGTTCAAACATTGGTCAGAATTAAGTATTACCTGAATGCTGGTGTTCTTGATACTCTCATACATAATTTCTCCATAGTGACTGATGGAAAGAGGGGAAAGTCGTGATTTCCTTGAAATGCTGTACCATCTGTCAGCTCTACTCATCTTTCCTTCAAACTTATTTTGAGTTAGCTTCTTTTCTCCATCTGACATTCACTATTCCCAGGCTTGGCTATAGTTAGATTATTGTAATGTTCAGTAAAGATTATGAGACACATATAAATGTTCATTTAAAAAATCTGAGGTATCTCATCTAGTGACATCCCATTGACTCAAATATTGACAACTATCTTTCCACGAGGGGATGTGAAGCAAGGAAGATAACCAATATGAGCCTCTCAGGTATCTCTTTCTGCAGGGAGTGCAGATAGTTTTCATCTTTAGAATGACCCCACTGATCCCAGATAGCCTCTGTGGAAAAGCAGCGAGATCTGAAGTTCACTTGTGTCCAAAGCTGCTGATAAACCTTGCAGACTTTTACCAGAGATAAGAGGATCACATTGCACAATGGCCATTAACCATGCCAAGAAAGGTTTGGATTCCTGGGAAAGGTGTGCATTCCTGAACCTGGATTTGTCATAGTTTTCTTGAACTCAAAAATACAGTGATTATACAACGCAATAAATATGATTCTTTTATATTTAAATGTGATTCTTTTATTGAGTAACATCTGCATTACGTGGGAAGAAATTAGGCAGCTTTTAAAAGCCTATGTACTTTTTCTTGGCTTTTTAGTATTCTTCTTTCTGTTAGTACGACTTTCTTTGAAGATTTAGACTTCCCCTCTGCAGCCTCTGTCTTCAACAGAGCACTAACCCTCAAGAGGTTAAAATGCCAAAAAAGGCACATCCTCATACAATGAGTGTATGAAATAAAGATAATAAAATAAGCAGCAAACTCAGAAGAGAAAGAATAAAGAAGTCAGTATGGCAAACAGTGAGAAACTAAACAAACACATTCAAAACACAGCCCACGAGGGAAACAAACACGCACCAAATATAATGAGAAAGGAAAAGTCAGGCCTGGGCCATTCCCACTCATTGGCAACACATGAAGAGAGTCAGCAAATGCAAACTGCACGGGTTTCTCTAAAAACACCAACAGGCTTCATTTTCACAAATGGAATTTTCTTCTTCCCATGAAGCAGCAGATCACTCTAAAAGTTACTCTCTCCAAAATGTCAAGGCGAATATCAGAATGCGGTTTAATGTTTTGTCTTCTGGGGAAATGTTTATCTACACTAACCCAGGGTAATTGGAAAGAAATTGTTATAAATGATCTGTGGAACTTTGAAATTTATCTTTTGCATTGTGTTGTGTGCTGGCAGTAAAGCAAAAGTAACCTTGTGGTGGTGGTGGTGGTTTGGGGACAGAGCTGGAACAGAAAACATAGAATCCTAGAATCACAGAATGTTAGGGGTTGGGAGGGACATTTAGAGATTATCCAGTCCAAACTCCCTGCCAAAGCAGGTCCACCTAGATTAGGTCACATAGGAACATGTCCAGGCAAGTTTTGAAGATCTCCAGAGGAGCCTCCACACCCTCCCTGGGCAGCCTGTGCCAGGGCTCCCTCACCTCAACAGGAAAACAGTTTTTCCTTATGTTCCAATGGAACTTTTTGTGTTCCAGCTTCTCTCCATCAGCCCTTGTCCTATCACTAGATACAACAGAAAAAAGTGCTGCCCCACTGACACCCACCATTGAGATATTTGTAAATATTAATGAGATCCCCCCTCAGTCTCTTCTTAAACAGCCCCAGTTCCCACAGCCTTTCCTCATAAGGAAGATGCTCCAGTCCCCTGATCATCTTGGTGGCCCTGTGCTGGACTCTCTCCAGCACTTCCCTGTCCTTCTTGAGCTGAGGAGCCCAGAACTGGACACAGGACTCCAGATGAGGCCTCACCAGGGTTGAGTAGAGGGGGAGCAGAACCTCCCTCGACCTGCTGGCCCCACTCTTCTTGATGCATCCCAGGATGCCATTGGCCTTCTTGGCCATGAGGGCACATTGCTGGCTCATGGTTAGTTTATTAGCAACCAGGAAACATTAGGAACAGCTAATGTAGTGAGTAGTTACTCACAGCATATTCCCCAAGACGTGGATGTTTAACATACACACCTGGAGCAAGGCATGCACCTGTACACTCGTGAGTATGTTCATGCCCACCTCTGCTGTGCAAACACTAAGGCAAGGGGCAGAAGGGCTGAAGAAACCAACAGCTTAAGCACTCTGAGCCCATGTTCACACATCTCAGACCTCTATCCCAGGCCCACTCACGCCAAGCCCTTTTTGTCTACTTTGCTAGTCTTGAAAAAATCTGACCAAGAGTCCTGGCATATGGGAAAAAAGCCAGTGGTTTGCTAAAGCTCTTAGGGGTTGATCTGCTTCCTGGGATACATCCTTTTTTCTCTTTTGCAGACTGAAATAAAAATAAATAAGTAGCTAAAAGGAGCTTGCTGGCAAAAATTTCTATCATCTATGTGTTGTTGTAACTCTGCTAGCAAACTCTGAAAGTTTTTTAAGAGGATAGTAGCCAGGGCTCAGGGCTGAGAAGGACAAAAGAGCGGAAATAAGGGAGCAGGGAGGTATGTCTTTTGGCACCAGCCCAGCTCCCATTACTAACGTTGTCACACAGAGGCAGCAGCAACATAGTCTGATCTCAGGAAGATCTCTCGCATATCACATAGATGGAACTAACAACATGTAAAAAGATATGCCATTTTAAAGGATAATGAATAAAGGTATATGTGCCTTGATCCACATTCCAGAGATCAGCAGATATGCGGAACAGGGAACTGAATAAACCTACCACTTCACATCACTTTCAGCTCTTCTTCCACAGTCTTCACAGTCAGAATAGCTTCATGGGAAAGTGACACAGGTCACCAAGGTAGCACAAAGCCGAATGGCAGATGGCAACAAAGAATTGTCAGTGGCTGTAGCATTATCAAGAGAATCTGAGGTTCGCGCTTCCCTGAAGCAGATGCTGCCTACAACCGGCTCTCACAGCATTTGAGCATTTGAACGAGGGGAACTGCTGGTGCAAAGGAAGCAAAGAGAAAGGAAGTTCAAGGAAAGACCTATTGCCAAGGGGTGGAAAGGTTTAAGTGCAACAAGCGCCTCAGCTTGACAACTCTGGTAAGACTCAAACAGAAAAGGGCAATTACTGCCTTATGTTCCAGTTCTAATCTTAAATGATATGATAGTTTCCTAATGAGGGGGAACATTGCCAGAGTTAGCTGTGGTGGAGGGAAGGGAACACTGCTGTAATTACAGATCCTTGCACATTGGTGACAGAAGTTCCCAAACTCCAAGGGGAAACACTTTCATAATGTTTGGTTTTGCACAATCAAATAACAGTCTCAGTTTGCAATGGAATTGAAGCATTTGAGTAAATGAGCCTTTAAACTGAATTGCAGCCCTACATGGTGCATGTTAGGACTGGCAGAGGTGAGCTAGTGTCCTGGAATCTGAACTCAGGCTGGGGGCACAGTGATGGTCAAGGAGAGAAATGCGAGGGAGGGCAGTGGCAGTCAAGGGAGAGAAAACAAATAAAAACAAGCAGGCAAGTCTTGTCAGAACATCTGATACAGCAAAGTCAAAACAAACTCATTCCCTTGTTTCAAGATTACTGCTAGCAGCAAGGGCATTGACTATTTCATACACTTTCTTACTACACAGAACATGTTACTGGAGGCTGGGAAAATGCTTCTTAATTTAACAGGGATGGTTTTTGCCTTTGTGAGCCATACAGTTAGAGACAGCAGTTTACAATGTGTGGTCTACAGGCTCCTTGGATTCCACAGATGACTTCCATGGGCTGCAGAAGAGGCAACTAAGGAACAAGCTTTTGTCTTGTCCCTATACAAAAGTCTGCATCTTTTTTGCAAGATTTACAAAGTTCAACAAGGACAAGGGCAGAGTCCTGCACCTGGGGAGGAACAACCCCATGCACCAGTACAGGATGGGGATTGATCTGCTGGAGAGCAGCTTTGCAGAGAGAGACCTGGGAGTGCTGGTTGACAATAAACTAAACATGAGCCAGTAATCTAGGTGGACCTGCTTTGGCAGGGGGAGTGGACTAGATATCTACAAAGGTCCCTTCCAACCCTATCATTCTATGATTCTATGATAGGAATCTTCAAGTGAAGAAAGCTCAGAAGTGCTGCTTTTACTCTATTACTACTATATTAAAAGAAATGGAAGGTATTTTTCCAATTAGTACTTCCACGGATGACTCAGCTCCTAGTAGCATGATACACAATTGTATTTTCAGAGTGGCTGTTGCTTCAGCCAGCACACAGAACAAGAGCTGGTCATGTAATGAGCAACTGTTAATGATTTGTGTTTTCCTAGTTGTTTACTTGTTAAAACATTTTGCTTTGAAGGAAGAATTGTTTATTCCCCAAGGTCCTTATTTACTGGCATTTAACATTCTAAAACCTGAGTACTTCACAAATACTGAGTTTTTTAAAACAAAACTCCAAGGTGAGTGGATAAAAAAGGTGGGGGAAAGAGATGCTACTTTTGGCATCCAATTAGATATATTAAAACAGGATCCTTCTAAGCACCTGACTTTTTTTTATATACATGAAAAACATAGCCCCCATTGCCTTTAATCATAGCCCTGAACACTCAGCACTTTCTCATATCTGGTGTCATATTCACCACTGGGGAAATGAGGAGCTTCCAAGTAGCCATATGCAAAGCTTGCCTGGTGTGCAAGGAGGTCTGGAGCAGTGGGACAGAGCCCAGGGCAGGATTTAAAGCCCAGGGGCCACTTATCTGCACCACATCTTCTCCTTGTCCTCAGCTTTAAATCCTGTACCTCTGATTGAGCCAATCCTCACCTCCTCTCCGTAAACTTCCCATCGAGTCCTAATCCTCTTGCTTAGCAAATCCTAGGCCCTAGCAAATCCAAGATAAGTGAACTGCAGACATCAGCCCCATGCACAGCTCACTGTCTGGATCAGCACCATTATCCTCTCCCTGTCTTGTCATTGTTGTCCCCACTGTCTTTGTCCTGTGCCACCTCAGTCAGGTTGAGCCTCAATCTCTGCTCGTGGATACTTCCCAGGTCCCCCAGCTCTGATGCTCCCTTCCCATCTCCCTTCCAACTTCTGCCTTGCAATTTGTTTCACCACCAGTCTTCTCTCCACATCTCTGCTGCTGATTTAAACCTCTCACTCTTTGTCCTGGCACCTCCAGGGCCAGTTCCTGCCATTCTGAGGCTCTTTCTCCCCAGCATCTTCCCCTTCCCTCCATAGAGCCAGCCAGCGGAGGCTGGCTGGAAAGCAGGCTGTACCCCATGCTCAGTTCAGATCTCAATATGAAGCATGGCTTGCTACAGAGCTTTGTAACAACTGTATTGGGGAAAAAAAGATCTTAGATTTGGACTGAGGTATGCTCAAGGCAGACAAAATCATCAGGGAGTGGAGCTGCTAAAATTGTAAAGGTTTCTGTTCAACATATGTGAGCCACAAACTATCAAAGGCCTCTCTCTGCCTGAGCTAAGTGTGGCTGAATTTGCTGAAGGAGTCTAAAAGAGAGAGCCCTTTCAGAAAGACCACTTTTGCCTCCTCCCCCCACACCTCCCGAGTGCAAAGGCCAAATCCTCACACCAAACCCCTTCAGCCTGAGCAAGATACGTGTTTCACTTTTATCCTGTATCTGAAAAGTACAGCCACATGTACCCAGGTTCTTCAGAAGAAGATATAACCAGCTGGAAACGAGGCTTTGTAGTGAGATGTGCAGACGGGTTTAATAATACCTGGAGCCACCAGCCTCACCTACAGTAACTGATTTCATTTGGAATCATCTATACAAAAGCTGTTTTGGTGAAGCTTATAGTAAACAGGCTTTTGTTTTATCCTCCTCCTCCCCATGTTGTTAATTGTGACAGATACAGCCTAACATCACTGTAATCTGGGAACCAGATAGTTAGGAGAGGAATTGTAGCCACACCAGCACCTAGCTTTCATCTGAGTTGTTTGTGCTCTTTGATGTCTTTAGCTGGCTAATTAAGAAGCTTGAATCAGCACCCTGCTGAAATAGGCTGTGCCCTTTTCCATACCTGTGACCCTCAGAAACAGCATCCAGTGTACTCAGTGAGAAACGTATCATTTGTGAGTCTTTCAGCTCTGTTCATTTAGATGACCATATAAATGTGTGTTGTGTTCTGCTACAACCCCCCCTCTTTCTGTGTTTCCTTTTTTAAGATTAATCGAGGGGAGGAAAAAAAATGTAAGCCTTGACATCCCATTTTGCAAAGGAAGTAAATGCACTCCTCCCTAAAGTCTAAATGAATGGCCTTTTAAGGTGACTGCTGAATTAAATTCCTGAATGATGAAATCAACAGGCATGAAAAGGTTCTTATTTCCGAAACAGAAAAAAACTGCAGGAAAAAAACACCCAAAAACCATCCAGTAGTGTGATTGCAAGGCTGAGAGCTGAATAGGGGCTGTTTGCACTAACTCAATAAAGATACTTTACTCAGCTTTGGTAGTAATGCAGCTTCACGGGCTGAAGGGAAACAGGGATATACACATTCTGAGCCTGCTAAGCTTCTCTAATGTAAGACATGTGCATTTAGTTGAAGTCCTGAAATACCTCACTAAGAGGAAAGATGACTGAAACCCCAAGCAGATCTCTCTGCTTATCATACATTACATATTTCTGACATACTTTAAGTAGTGCTATATGCAGCCAACATTGGTCTTCATATACATCTAATATGCCTGTAAGGTACTCAGCTGAAAAACAGTTTCTCTGAAGACCTAAAATGCCCTTAAGACAGAGTAAAAATAATCTCATTAGGGGAATGGGACACGTCTGGACATTCTCAGGACAGAAGCTCGACCCAAGCACAGCCTGTCACTCTACCCTTGCAGGGGGAAACCACAACAAATCAAGCCACCATGAAACATAGAAATGAAACAATCTCCCCATCACCTTGGAAAAAAGAGCCAGAGACCTCCATGAAAACTGTAAATTCTCTAGAGCTCAGGAGGTCACTAGTGGTTGATTAACACTACCTAAGCATCTTTCTATCATTTTTCACAAGCAAAAAAAGGACAAGATGGTTTTTTTCCTCTCCTTATACCTGCTGCTCCAATGTAACTTCAAACCCTGGGTCTCCACCAGCCTGTCCTCCATAACATCTTCTGTTGTTGGGCCTTCCCTTGTTACTGGATTGTCGATAGCTATATGACCTTTATGGCAGGAGAGGTACTGTTAGACATTGTTGGGACTTTTTTTTTTTTGTTACTACATCAACCAGACTTGCTTTAAGTAAAGTTAGACCACACAGTGGTAAAACACTGATTCCTTATCTTAATTGTTCTCTTGTTGCTACAGGCGATGGTGCTACACTAGAGATAACAATGTTAGGGGAGAGTGGCTATTTTAGACAAGCCTACATCTGCAGGAAGGAAGGGAATGTGACACCTCTGTAAGTCCTTAGTCTTAAAATAAATGAAGCAGAAAGCTATGATTTTCCTTTTTTGAATACAATTTCTCCTCCTATCACAGATTTACAGATGGTAAGTTAATTACTTGGACAGTTCAAATAGGGAACGAAGAGGGAGCTGAATGATGGCTCAAAAACCTTCCATAGGTTACTCACTTCAATGGACTGGAAGGATGTTGGGGCCAGATTATCACAACAGGCAGGGGAACACTGCAGTCAAAGCTACTTTCTGTGTCATAACCTGGAGCTAACCCTGAATTGGATGCCTCAGTAGGGAATGTGACAGTACTACAGTCTTTTCTTCTGTCTTCTTTGCTCTATATCTACTATAAGTGTGAATTCTAAGTTTTGGACCCTACATTTATTTTATCCATAGCAACCACAACACTTCCTTCAGATTTGCTAAAATGCAAGTCTCTAATTTAGAACAAGGAAGATGGATCTTCCCCCGATTCTCTACTCTGAGCCTGACCAAAATGTAGAGGTCAGCGTCTTTGTCAGCATCAGGGCTTCCTGATGGCCCATCCCATCTTAGAGCCTCCAAGCTCTGGCTTAGCAACCCGTGACCTTTGCTAGCAATCACTGAGAAAGCGCTGAAGAAAAATTGTTGAGTGATGACTCACTCTACCACAGTTTGGTTGCTTTATCATTTTCTAATGCTGCTGATGGGAAGATATTTTCTATTGTGAGAGGCTTGTTTTCCTGCTCCATAGGAACAATGATCCTTAAGGATTTCCTGAGGAGTAACTTCTCCTTGGAGTGCCTGAGATTTCTTGTCTCTTAGCTCCTGGAAGGCTAATTGAATTAACCATCACCCAGTTACTTTTTACCTTCCTGTTCTCTCTTGCCCTTTCAACACCTTCTTTAAAGCAGAGGGCTCCTTATAGGACACAGGCACTGGAAAACAGGGTATGACTAATGAAAAGCATTCATAGATCACCAGTGGAGGAGGAAAGGCTTAGGACTAGGCCAGAGCAAGTGATCAGGGGCTGCATGTGGACCACAGCATGGAGGATTGCATGTGGAAAGGAGCAATGCTGTAGGTCCAGTCCTGGAAGGGAGCAATGCTGTGGGTTCCATCCTGGCTCTGCTGAACTTCAGGATGAACTGCAGCTTGGAATGATAACAGAGATGATAAGGGTCACAGCAGGGAACTTCTTTCTTCTGTGATTGGAAACAGCACTTGGGACTTCTTAAAAAAAGCAAAGGAATAACAGCACTCAAAGTTTACCTGCTCAGGCAGAAAGCTCAAAGCCACCATGTTCTCCTTTTATTTACAGCCTTCAGTGAGGACTCCTCTGCTCTGATGGTCACAGACTGTAATGTTTCATTGCAAGCACAGCTGGCTGGTTTGGGTGACTTAAAGGCAGAGCTGCACCTGCTAGACCAGATGCTATGAAAAAAAACAAGACATATTCTGACAGATACAGGGAGATTGCCTAACCAGTGATGGATTGCATGGCCAAAAGAGTTTAAGACAGTCCTGTGTGACCTGCTGCATTCGGCATCTGTTGATGCCTGGTTGCATGACAGAATGTCTTTTAAGATGTTACCAAACCTACAGAAATGACTCTGTTCCGAGGGTGAGCATGAGTAAATATGTGTGTGCCTTGGGTTTGTGGGATAGCAGAGATGTCAGTCACATTGCAAAGCTTGCTATTGTCCTTTTCTCTGCTCCCAGGAGGCTGGGAGAAGCAGCTGGATGGCAGAGATGCCAACCATCAGCAAAATACTGCAATTGTTTTACGAGTTTAATGCTCTTTATCTCCTAATTTATTTACCAGGGGCATCTGTAATGCTCAGTGAAAGCCAGTTCACTGAGGAGAAAAGTCTTAAAAACACCCTTCCATTTGCTAATGTTTTTTTTCTTTGTAAAGAAAAGTGTTATGTTTCAGAAAATTAAAGCTTTGTTTAAAAAGAAAACAAAACACAACGAAAAGTGAAGGTGGAGAGGGAACGGGCAGACAAGTGAAGTCCAGAACAGCCAAACACCTCCTCAGCTCACACTGAGAGAAGACAACAGCAGGTAAATGGGAAAACAGGGCAGCCAGGTCTCATCTTCTTTTTCTAATTAATGGCTTGACCCAGCAAGGATGGGAACCCCATTGCCCTGGGAGTGTAGGGAACGTGTCCCAGAGGTTCACACGCTGAAGGGTGAATGGTTGCATTGGGTAACAGTGTCTGGAGGAACTCAATCTGATCTCCACATGAATGTGAGAAAGCTGCTGGCTTGATATTTGCTCAGGTACTGCTACATCCTTTGTGTTTTACATGGGGATATCTCTAATGACTGAGACCCCAGGGTGAGTGCTGCCAACCTCTTTGCCAAGTGGAATAATTAATTGCAGGATAGGGGCCCACTGAGGAGCAGATAAGAGTGATCTAGAAAAGGAATGGGAGGCCAGACAGCATGAGATAAATGGTGGTGAGAAAGCCTGCATTCACAGCACTAATGTAGCTGTGTTTCCTGAAAAAGAGAACAAGAAATTCCCTAGTGTAGACAGACTTCTTGTTGGCCAAAAAACATTCTCAGCTCCTCAGGCAGGAAGTGGTAAAATCCATCAGGCAAAATGGTAAATATGTTCTTTTTTTCCAATAGTAAAAATATATTTTAGGACATAACTATTAGTGAAAAAGATTTTGTGGCCAATCAGATGTATTTTTTCAGCCATACTGAGTTTGTTGGTGATGTACAGCAAAAGGAATTTCTGTACACAAAAATGTCTTTTGATAACTTTGTCTCAGTCCAGACCAGTACTTTACCTGATAGGGCCATTATTCGTAAGTACTCATCACTCTTGCAAAAATTTGCACAAATAGAAATGATGTTTTAGTAGTTTCCCAGTCAATGCACCAGAGAAAAGCTGAATCATAATAACCAAGGGGTTTGTGCTGTTGTAAACAGCTGGAGTTTTTATCACAAACTGACATAAAACATGTAAATTAACTTCTGATTCATTTTGGCACTTGGTGTGATTACCTTTGCTTAGATTCCTTCACAACTGAAGTCGAAGTGTTGGCTCTAAACCACAAGAAGTCTACACTCTTGTAGCCAGTTTGTCTCTGTTGGCTGTTCTGAGAACCTCCTACCAAGATTTCCTGTTGTATCCATTTTAGAGGAATTCTGTCTTTTCTTCATTAAGTGGAAGCTGGTAAGACTTAACCTGGTGCTACTGCCTGAGTTCAGTCAGCAGAGTAACACTGTGATTCCTTCCAGCTTCTTTGCCTTTTACAAGCAAAGAAAAGAAAAAGGAAGGAGGATGCTAGCTTAACAACTTCTCCCCATTGTGCCCCAGAGGTTAGGCACCTTGCCATATACAGATGTTATCAAAAATGGAATTATTTTATAAATAAACTGTGAATCAACAGCAGTCTGGATAAATGTATGCTTTGGTTCAGAACTGATGTATCCCATTCTCTGAGAACGTTCTCTAAATAAACAGAATGTTTTCATTTTGTACTTTGTTATGATTTATCACATTGTGGTTTATTTAAGTCTTTCAATGCTCTCTCTTCCATTTGCTGAACCTTAGATATGGAATTAAAATACCCTTGACTGCACAGTGTTCCCTCTACATTCGAAGGAGAAGCCATGTAGCTATCACAATGGATTAAGACATCCTACGTTAAAAACCTGTGTCACTTTTGCAACTGTGTGCATTTATGCAACAAGACATCAGTAGCTAATGGGTCCATCTAAGACACTGAATTGAATGGACACTTTTTTCATAGCTATGGTCATTATGAATACTCTGAAAAAAGGCTCCTTTGCCAATTGTAGCCCAAGAAAATTGAATACTGTTCTCTTGCAAAAAAAAAAAAATGCTCTGCAAGGATTCAGCCATCTTAGTGCACTACATACCATTACAAAAACCAATGACTTGTTTATTCATTGGAAGTTACATGCACACACACTAGATGTTTTGAAGGTCCATAAATGCTGCTTTAGCCTGCTTTCTGCCAAAGGCACAGCTAAGAACCTTTCTAAAGCGTTACTTCTGCTATGGACAGCCCATAACACTAATAGATGTGTAATCATAGAGGTTCACTGATCCTCAATTCTTTCACATAGAATTCCAACATCCACCTTTGCTCTCTGGACTCAGCCACAGCAGTTATGAAGGGATCACCTAGCAAAAGGGTTTCCTTTGGAGGACATCCCCCAAAACATCAGGACCAAATTCTCAACTGCACCCAAACCAACTTTTTTGAGAACTAGAGTTTTGCAGGAAAGAATATTAAAGGAGTTGAGATATATTCACAATAAATATCCTGTGCTGTTACCAAACATATCAACTTCCTTTTGCCTTAAACCACTTATTTACTGTCTAGTTATGATTCATATGACTATATACTGCTGCCAAGTGAATTCCATTACCATGGGGATATTTGCAGACATTTTAAATAGTTGAGATAAATACAATAAGCTAGAAAAACACTGAGAAATAAATTGATATAAAATGGGAGATCAGTGGCTCATGGACTGGAATTAAATACACTGAAGTTTTGGACCAGCTAGTCAACACGTTAGTATCTGCATGAGCTGCATAATCATACACTACAGGTAAAACAATACTACTATTCATTTTGCAATAGTCAGAATACATTTTAAAGAAGGGTAATGTACTCTTTAAGACTCTGTGATTCTGTAATGTATGCAAATATTTGCTTCCTATGCAACTGAAAGTTGCATTCAATTCTTCAACTAGGTAGTTCAATAAAGAACACACAGCAGGTTAAGTGTCTTGTCCAATAAACTATTTCTAGCATAGTATCTTTGGTGAAAACGAGTAATATTTCCAATGGCATCCTGGGATGCATCAAGAAGAGTGGGGCCAGCAGGTCAAGGGAGGTTCTTCTCCCTCTCTACTCTGCCCTGGTGAGGCCTCATCTGGAGTCCTGTGTCCAGTTCTGGGCTCCTCAGCTCAAGAGGGACAGGGAACTGCTGGAGAAAGTCTGGTGCAGGGCCACCAAGATGATCAGGGGAATGGAACATCTTTCATACGAGGAAAGGCTGCAGGAACTGGGGCTGTTTAGTCTGGAGGAGACTGAGGGGGGATCTTATTAACATTTATAAATATCTAAAGGGTGAGTGTCAGGAGGTTGGGACATGCCTCTTTTCTATAGTAGATAGTAACAGGACAAGGGGTAAAGGGATGAAGCTGGAAGACAAAAAGTTCCACTTAAACATAAGAAAAAACTATTTCACCGTGAGAGTGATGGAGCCCTGGCACAGGCTGCCCAGAGGGGTTGTGGAGGCTCCTTCCTTGGAGGTCTTCAAGACCCGCCTGGACATGTTCCTGTGCTACCTGATCTAGGTGAACCTGCTTCTGCAGGGGGGTTGGACTAGATGATCTCTAAAGGTCCCTTCTAGCCCCTGCCATTCTATGACTCTATGATTCTAATATTTGAAAACAAGCATAGGCATTACAAATGTAAGTATATTCAAAAAACATGAAGTTGTGCAACTAGACATTCCAGATATATATTAAAGTGGGGATTTTTAGTGTGTGTATGTGTATATATATATAACAGAGGTGTTTCCCATACACTCTGCAGAGCACAGGATTAACTGTCATAAAGTGCTATCAATGTTTTTTACAGTACTTTGGGCTTTAGGCAGTTAGAGGGGGAAAAAAAAGTGTTTGCAAGGAGCTTAGAAACATCTTGGGTGGAAGAGTATGTGCTGCCAGTTAGTAAGAAGGATACTTAATGACCCCATGATCCAGAAGTCGTTTCATCAAACAATATCGATGACATTATATAAATAACCCCAACCCTGTCCTTTCTACACTAAAGCAGATTATGTATTTTGCACTAAAATATATACAGAGACAGGAGTGAGCCTGAAGTTTGTTTGCTGGAACAAGCACATAATTTCTTCAAAAACTCCCTATCACTTCTAACTTTCTGTTATTACAACAATACAAGAACTTTTATCATCTGGAAAACCAAAGCTATGTCTCGAGTTAATGGATCTGCTTCGAAACAAGCTCTTGAAATATTCTTGGCTTATATAGTGGATTCATCATCAAAAAGACCATTATCTTCCATTATGAATCCCAAACGTCTACATAACTGATTCTTTCAGAACTGTGCTCTATTTCTAGTATTGCTCAGTCATCATAGAAAAATCACTAAGTACTGTTCTCCTTATGTAAAAAGAGAAGTTCAGAATGATGTAATTCAGAGTGCAAAGAGCAATCGGAATTAAGTTTCAATATTTTGTTTGGTCTAAACTTCAGTTTTAAATTATTTTCCACATTATGCACCTATAATTTAGCTAACTGGATTGAACTATAATGGGGTTTGAGTACTGCTGTTTCTGGGTTTCTCACAAAACACAGGTTTGAGAGGTTTTTTTCCTGATAATAGTCAGATTTGACTGTAAGAGATTGTATAATCCTTCAAATTAATTGCATAACTCCCACTGTCATCAGTGGCTGTAGGCTTCAGTCAATACCATGTATAAACAGCCAGCCATTCTTATGCATAGCTTAATAAAAAATAGGTTTTGCTATTTGCTTATTGGCAAGTATTTCCTATCACCTTTCTTTCTGCAAGGTGAAAAGCTCTTTTGGTTTAACTGGAGCTACATGGGTAGGTGTATTCAGCTGGATAGCTTTGGCTAGATAAGCTGTCACCAAAGCCCAAAAGACAGGTACAAATAAGTCATCCTCTGACAAAAGCAGCAGATAAAGACAAGCAGTGAACTGTAAAGATTGCATTCATGGATTCTAGCCTAAGGGTTCAACAACTGGTTTTAGACTGGAAACTAAAGGTCAAAAGCATATGGAACATGAGAGATTGAAAAGTGCAACTGAGTAGCTAAAAAGTGACTTTCAGGAAGCATAGGGTTGATGTTCTGGTGCTGAGGCGTCAAGACCTTTGTTCATACACAGCAGCTGGTCAGAAAAAAAACAAGAAGGATGGTCTGACTACCTTGGGCAAGCTACATGTGTAAGCATGGTAGATTAGACAGTCCTCCTCTCTGGGAAGTGCTGTGCTCCTGATGGTCACGATAAGCAATTTGTTTAGCTTAATTGGTTCATTTAAATGCCAGGTGTAGCCTCAAAGAATGGATGTGGGAGCCAAGTCATGAGCAGGTCACAAGAGAAAGTGCAGTGGCTGACTCGAAACCTGCCTGCCTACAGGCAGCAGGGTCCAGGCTGATCAGACTTGCAGTACAAATCAACACTTTGGGTTGAGTTTAGAGAGAATCCCAGATGGCAGGTAGTCCAGTAAGCATGTCAGAAGCTGGAGTCACAGTTCCACAAGTAAATGGAACAAAGTGTCAAAGTGATTGAAATGACAGTAAGTAGCACAATTCTGCAACACTTTGCTTCAGTTGTTCAACCTTTGTATCCAAGGCCTTGACGAGGCACAATACTACCTCAAGTCTAATGTCAAGCACTAGACATTCTATTGCTTTAGTGTTTGCAAGGACAAAGCCTGATTCTGTGTTTCTAGGGTGATGTGGGTGTCCTCTAATTGAAAGGGGACAACTAGAAAACACAAAGCCGGACTGCTGGGACAGCAGTGGCACAAAGCACACAGTACTTCTTTCCTATCAGAACCTATCCTTGACTTTACTTTTTGTAGAAACAATGTTCCAGTTTGAGTAAAGATAATAAAGGGCTGACTACTGTACATACAGAATTGATTTGTTTTCAATATTTTACTATTATTCATTCTACAATATTTTACTTCTGGAATGAAAGAAAAAAAGATTGTCTAGTGTTTATGTAGGAAATTAACTTCAAGATCTTTAATTCATATAAAGAGAAATATATTTTTTCATTTGGAGAGCAGAACTATTTAAATTTAAAAATAAAAGGAATAAAATGCCACACGGCACTATGTGTCTAAGTACTTTTTTCCCTCATTTCATATGCAAAGTGTGATGGCAGCACCACGCACTATGCTGGGAAGCACTTGCTGATGTAAAGAGGTGGCAAGCCTGACTCTGAAGGCCTTGCCCTCACAGTGGGGAGAGCACGAGTAGAGCCCCCATGCTCACCGGACTCTGCTCAGACACAACGGTTCGGCAGTGCATGTTCAGCTGCAGCGCTGGTTATTAATGATTACACATCTGAGCAGATAGAAAGCCTCTTAAGGATTTACTGAGCCCTGCCCAACCCCCAGTGGGGTTTACTTATTAACAAATAAACAAAGGGAGAACTGGAAGGGCAGGCCGCGTGCTGCTCCTGGTCAGCCGAGCAGCCGCCGCTGCAAGCGGAGTGGCAGAAGGGCAAGAGGGGCCTTTGCTTGAGTCCCTGACTCCTTGGCACAAGAAATCTTTCAATTTGTCAACTCATCAGCTTGCAGCTGTGAATGTTGTACCAACAATGTATTAGATGATGTGTTTTTTCAAATAGCTCAACATTCCCAGGAATCTGCTGTGTTTCCCAAGCCACAAATCATTCACCAGGATGAAGGAAACTACCATAAATGTTGTACCTCGCCTCACTCAAGGAAGTAACAGCCATCAATATGAGTACATGACTAAGGGTTAGGCTGCCTTCCCTCTTACTGATCTATATTCCCTGCTACACAACCGTAACTGCACAAAGCAACCATTTTCTACCTTAAACAATAAGTGCATGTGTGTGCCTCTCACAAGGATCACATCATTGGGTCGTAATCTATCAAAGCCCCTTTCTTTAGATAATTGAAGTAATGGATGTATACCAGGATGATACAGTAAACACACTACAAAACAAGAGATGCTGTATTTTTCCCATAGCAATTGTTCAATAGAAGCCTGTGTTCATAACTTTTACAGCATTTTATAAGCATTTGCTGATGAATATAGATCTTTCTTATTGTTGCAGAGCTTTTCTTTTAAACAGCAAATGGAGAGCCTTAAAAAGGGGGCCAAGAGGTATGTGGTTTATGTTGTTTCATTTGCATAGTCATAGAATAATGTTGTAGGTGGCAGCCACGGACAACAGCCATGATGGCAGTGATGGTAATAGATAGGATAGTTGGTTACCATGCTTCTTGTGCATTTGCAAGTGTTTTCTGTTCTGTGACAGTCCTCCTCTGAATACAGAAAAGCATCACAGATACAGGCTGGATTCAGACAAGTGGCCCTACCAACTCAGTATGTCTCAAAAAAAAGAAAAGGTTAATGGACAAGACAGCAGGGTCCAATCAGATGTGACACCAGATGCCTCATACTATTGTTGGCACCTGTATTACCATTGGTTTGGCCATTTTTTGTGGTAACAAACAAAACAAAATGGCAGTGTTTACAAAAAAACCCCTACCAATGTAAAGGGCGACAGATGTCAGAGGCAACGAAGTACAAGGACAGGAAACATTTCTGGTCAGCATGATAAGCAGCGGTTAAAGGGTGGCTGAGATACTGGTGGACATCACTGCAAAGCTGAGACTTAAGGATGGGTTGGAAGAAGGTGACCATGCTTATTATTTAGTCTCGAGTATCCCCAGTCTCCTATCTTGCCAGAGATAGATTGCTTACAGGAGTGGGAGTTGAAGGCTTCACCGAGTTGGTATAACGAAACTGGTTATTTTGGTAAGGGATCACTTGGTATGCAAATATCTGTGACACTTGCATAGCAGCTCAGAAAGATGCTGTGTGCATTGGGCTGCCTGAGCAAGCATGATTTGATCTGGAGATGCACCACGTGCCCTCGAAACCCAGGAGGTATGGGAGTTGCCATGCAGGAGCAAGTCAACAGAGAACAAGCACAGTAATTCCACCATATCCCATGCTGGAGCTAATGTTATGTGCAAATTCCCCTAGTGAGTCACATCTGCTTGCATGAAAAAAAAAACCCAACAAAAACAAACCCTGAAAACAAAATAGTCTTCCTATGTCTCACTGGCAAGAAGACACTGAAACTGGCTGGGCTGGTTGGTAGAAACAACCTGGCGGCTACCCTAGTGAGTAGGTTTTGTAAATAAGGTGAGTGTGTTCTGTTTCTGTATCTGGAAGACAAGAAGGATACAGCTGGGTTCTGTGTTATGGCAGGTAGCATTCTGCATTGAGGTCTGCAGAGCTTTCACAAAAAGCAGTCACAAAAGTGCCTCTTCTTTCAAAAGAAGTAAATAAATAGAATCATAGAATGGTAGGGTTGGAAGGGACCTTTAGAGATCATCCAGTCGCACAGGAACATGTCCAGGTGGGTCTTGAAGACCTCCAAGGAAGGAGCCTCCACAACCCCTCTGGGCAGCCTGTGCCAGAGTCTTGAAATTTACTTGTTGAGCTCATTTTTTTTAAAGTTCAGTGACAGACTTAGTGAAGCCTTTTCCTTCTGAGGGAAGAACGGCGCACTGCGACAGGAATGGAAAAGTTTGGATTTGTTGTACCTGGAACACAGCATTCTTCAAACCTCAGGGACCTATTTGCATTCACTTTATTTCTTCTCAAAATTAACACACTTTTGCAGAATCTTCCTAGCCCTGTAAATTACCGTATGAAAAGAGAATCCCCACCCCCCCCTTGTGATTCACAACACAGAAAAATGGGACATTAACCTCACATGAAACTCACTGGCTCGCATCTTGCTTCCTCTTGCTTCCTCATTAAGCCCGTGCCACTTTTGCAGTAGATTTCAAAGGTGCAAAGCTCCCTTTTGTTTTTCCAGTGATCAATCCACACAGTAATGTCTTACTTGGAGTTACTTAAAAAGCATCATTCCCTTTTTGAAGATATCCCCATCAGTAACACACTATTTTCTCAGCATTGCATGTCTGAAAACCAAGATAAATGTTTTTAAGCAATTTGAAGCCCTTACTACAGGAGGGAAAACAAGGATCATTCGTACTATTTGCTTTCCCACCATGTATTTTTATGGGAGAGCTGTAGGGACCATATTTTGTATTCAGTGGACAACTTCTGTGGTGTAAAACATCTCTTTTTAGTGTTCAAATAACCACAAAAGCAATGTAGCTGTATCTCATTGTCGTGGACATTACTACCTAAACCAGAATGAAAAAAGCCACATGTTATTTCTTACCTCATCCATTGTGAAAGATTCAGATTTATGAGATAACATTTGGCAGTCCTGTGACCAATGATAATAAAAATCTCTTTCCCTTGGGCATCCAAGAACCACAGTACATTGTACACTTCCAGTTCTTAAACAGCGCTGAACCGCACTGTGCAGGGCTGCATACCTTTCTGAAAAGATGGTGCATTTTCCTCATTGTTGCAAAAAGTAGTCCTCAAATGCACCCCAAAAAAAGAAAAACAGACACTACACAAGAATTGGAGGATGGAAATCAATGAGAAACAAGTCTTCACTGCTGCTCCTAGCTGCCTTGCTACTCTGCCTATAGAAATAAGGTAGTTTCCCTTTTGCTGATGAAAATTGTTGTTTGAATCCTTCTAGTACCAGGGCATGCTCTTAAAAGGTACTTGATAATGGCAGAAACAAATTATACAATAAAGAAGAAATTCATCTATTTGCCAAGTACTTTCCATAATAGAGAAGTGCACCGGGCCTCGTGTGAAAGAAAAGGCAAGCAACGGACCATACTCAGAACGCCCAGCACACAAGAAAGTATGTTAAGTTTCAAATCACACATCATAAATACAGTTCTCCGGTACTTCAGTTTGGGCATAAAAGATCCTACAGCTTAAAAGGCTCCAAAGATACCTGTCGCAAAAGTAAAAAGGAAATACGACATCAAAAGCTGCATCAGAATACCAAAGGCAAAAGTCTTTTTTTTTCTGCCATTCTTGCAGCCCACCCTTTTTCTAAAGTCACCTCTTTACTGCAGTGGACGTTTACCTGACTGGCAGCAGCATTTCAGAGGAGACAACTCAGGGTCTCGGGCACGTGTTCAATCAGCCTGAGGGGTAGGGCTTGTTGGTGTGATTCTTAGGGCATCCCTTTGGCCTCACAGAAGGTTTTTATCTGTCAACGGCTGCTTTCGAATGGCTCCTTTTTCTTATTTTAAAATTGAGTTCTCATTCATTTTGGGGGACTCGACTCGCAGACAGCAAGAAAGGCCATGCTTGGGCCCATTAGCGGGTCTGACGGCGGGGAAACAAGCGGCTCAGGAGCGCCTTCTCCTCCCTGCCCCGCAGAGGCAGCCAGAAAGCCCGGGGCCTCCTGCGGGCCGAAGGGCCCGGTGCCCCTCGCGCGGGCCGGGGCCCGCAGCGGCGGCGGGGAACGGCTCCGTGCCTGCCGGGGAGCAGCTCGGTGCCTGGAGCGGCGGTTATGAATGGGACCCAAACGCCTCATCCGGGGGCGGGCCGCCGGAGCTGCGGCGGGGGGAAGCCTGGCGCCGACACACCAGGCCGAGGCCGCCTCAGCCGGGCGGGTGGAGCAGGGACACGGACGGACGGATGGAAGCTCGGCCGCCGCAGTGCTGCATCCCGAGCGCTCCCCGAGGAATAAGGCGGCTGGCGGTCCCTCGCCCCACTGCCTCCCACCGCTGCGCTCCTAGCGCGCCTCCCTGGCCCCGGGTCCCGTTCTCCTCCAGGCGGAGGCAGCGTACGGAGCCGCAGTGCTCCCGGCGCTGCGCAAAGCGCGTACGGCCTGCCGCCGCTCCGAGAACAGGCCCAGAGCAAGGAGGCGGTGTTGTAACCGCCCCGCTCAGCCCGTCAAGCGCGGCGGCCATCTTTGCTTCGGGCAAAGCCCAGCGGCTGCCGTGGGGCTTTCCCGCTCCCGAGCGTGCCCGGCTTCAAAATGGCCGCCGAGCGGTCACTTTTTTCTCTGACACGAAGCGTGAGGAAATAGGAGTCGGAGCCCGGGCTGGGAGGGGCGGGAGCACAGACGTGGGGGCCGCGGCGAGTCCCACGCCGAGCCGGAAGCCGCTGCGTGCTCGGGGAGGCGGGTAGGGAGCGAGCGTGTGAGGAGCGGGGCGGAGGCGGCGAGGGACAAGGAGGAGGAGCTGGTGCAGGCGGCAGCAGCAGCAGCAGCGGAGCCGAGCCGAGCCGAGCCGCTAAGTCCGTCCGTCCGTCCGCCCGCCCGCCAGTCAGAGCGGGCACGCGTAGGCGCTGTGCGGAAGGGCCGCGGCCCCTCGGCGGAATCGGCGTAGGGGGCGTTGGAGAATCGCCGCCGCGGCCGCCGGGTTGGCTGGCGGGAGGCGCGCGGGGAGGAGGGGGCGGCCCGCTCGGTGCCGCCGCGGCTGAGGGAAGAAGGGAGGGAGGCCAGCCAGCAGGAGCCCAGCGTCAGCAGCGGCAGCGACGGCACCGCCGCCGGCCAGCGCCATGGGTGAGTCTCCAGCCCGGGGCCGAGGCGCGGGGGGACCGTGACAGTCCGGGGCGGGAGCCCGCGGCCGCGGGGTCTCCATGATGGGTGGGCTGAGAGGCGGCCCGGGAGGAACGAGGATGAGGTGGGGAAAGTGTGTGTATGGGCAGCAGGCACCACCGAGAGCCTCATCCCTGCGTCGGGAACCGGCTGCCGGAGCGACGGCCCCGCTGCGGGGCCCCCTGTCTCTTTCGCCGCCCCCCCGCCTTCTCCTCAGATGCGGCTCCAGCCCCCCCCTCGCCGCCGCCTACCCACCCCCCCCTTCCCAGTCACTTCCTGCCTCGCCGAAATTGTATAATGCCGGAGCGGTGCTGGGGAGCCAGGCGGCGAAAATGCCGGAGATATTTCTTCTCCCTCGCTTTCTCCCCTTCCCCCCCATCCTTGTCCCTCCTCCCCTTTTCTCCTTTTGCGCCCAAATTTGGGAGGGAAGAATTTGCTGCAGGAATTAAAGCAGCCTTCAAATATGCGGGAGAGGAGCGGGTGGGACTGAAATCACGGCGCCAGGGGGAGGAGGAGGAGAAGGAAGGGGCAGGGTCGCTGGTGCGCGGGTGGTTGGGTGGGTGGCAGCGGGAGAGGGCCGAAGGCACCGCGCCGTGCCTGCCCGCCAGCCGCTTGCTCGCCTTCAGAGCCGCTTTTTTTCTCCCTTCTCTTTTCTTTATGGGGCATTCTCCCTTATTTTTTTTTTTCCAGAGGGCTTTATGCTGCTCGGATCTGGCATTTACTTACCGATCGCCGCCTCCGCGGGGCTCTCGGTTTGCGCTCTCGCTCGCCATCCCACCAGTTCCCCCCCACCCCGCTCCGACTCTGGCCCCTGCAGCGGCGGCGGGAAAGGGCCTCGACCGGTCGCTTTTAAAGCAAAATGAATTACAAAAATGAAATAAGAAAATTACAGTTCGCGAACAGGAATCTGTGTGAAACGCTTTGCGGCAGTTTCTGTGATCCCCTTGCTTTAGCGAGACAGTCCTGCAAAATAAATGAGAGGGTTGCTTAGTGTTTCAGGAGGATGATGGGGAAAAGAGGTGTGAAGGCTTTTAAGGAAAAGCAGCTAAACTTATTTCACATGAAGTTGTTGATTTCACGCTGAACCAGTTATGTGCAAAGGTGATTCTGTGAAAGACAGCGTTCAGGAATCTTCTGCGTGCAGTTTGTGTGCCGCCTCCTGCAGATGAAAAATGAGTGAACGGGAGACTGTCAGAAGTACCCATTCACTGAACGTTTTTTATTGGCCATGGGAATCTCCCTCTGACTGACGGCGGCTTTAGGTTATGTTTAGTGAAAGAAATGCTTCCATATGTAGATATAGGTGAGATCTGTATTAATATCAGAACCAAAAAAAAGTCTGCGTGTGTGACTATGCAGGCTCAGATCCCTTGGAAGTTAAATGGGCCACTGCTGTATGCCTTAGCTAAAAGGGAAACCATACCTATGATGCAAGATTGCTTTGTAGTAGTAGCTTTTCAGTAATAGCTTAATTTCTGACAAGAACTTTCACTGAGATAAGCTGAAATAATGGTAAACTCTTTCTCCTTTTTAATTCTGTCTGTGTGTATTTTAAAGTTCTTGCTTACTGAAATGTTTGGAAGTTGGGGAAGGTGTATTTTGTGTAGCGTTTGACCATCTTTTGCTTGATACTTGCTTGGTTTGTAATATTTGTGTCGTGTTTGCTCTGTGAGATTACTTGTGTCTTTGGCTGATGACTTGTGAATATAAGCATTTTTTCATCCTGGATTTGGATGAAAAATCTTCTGTTAAGACTTTGCATTTTTTTTGAGGCTGGCATGTGAAGAACAAAAACCAATAAACCAAAATGTTGCTTAGGAGAGCAGGTTTCAAAAAGCCATTGCTTTAAAGGTCAATTACTGCCTTGTCTGTGTTGAAACTGAGTTGAACTGCAAGAAACTCACCTGTTCTGCATTGGCTACTAGGGAAGAACGGGTTGTCACTTGGTCATTCTGAAATGGAAACAAATGTCCCCAGAACTGTGCACATTAGTCTGTGCACTGATAGTAACTCACAGTGTTTCCTTCAGTTTACCCACAAGGACAAGAGACTAGTCTCTGTTGAAATGGCACTCCAGATTGTGACAAACAAATGTGTGTTTGTGTATGTATGGATGAAAATGTGGTTGTTTATCTTATGGAAAAAAATAAAGGACCAGGTTTGACTTCTTTTTAAACTAAAATGTGATATAGGTTTAGCTTTGTTTTTGCATAAAAATGTCTAAATGTGCACAGTAGAACTGTCTTTAGCTATCTGGCATCTTAGTGGTACTTTCATTACTCTCTTCCATGAGTCAGACTCATCCTCTTGTAGTTGAATTTCTTGTAGTTTTAGTAGCTCAGTGCTGCTGTGGTGATGGTTTTAATACTATCTTAAAATATCCATTAAAGGCAACAAATAGTTGTAAAATACAGCGGCTACAGATTCAAAACCTCATCTTAAATACGAAGTTGCTGAAGGAAAATTTGCCTCTGAGAAGGTGTAGGAGAGAGGTTTCTACACAGAACTGTAGCATGACATACATTTTTAGCTTTAATTTATTGCCAGACTGTTCACTTAACCCGTCTAGACCAGAGATGTGTATGTATGAGCAAGGTTCTGTTTGCTGTAAGCTGGTGCTCTAGCTCATGAAGTAAGCTAGTTAATTGCAAATACGCTCCCTGTAATTAGAATGGTATTTAGTCACCATTGAAGTAGTTTAGTTAAGTCTCATTTAAATTAGTAATTCAAATTTGGGGTAGCTTTAAAACGTAGGTGGCTACAAACTATTCCCTAGGAGGGTTTGAATATCTTGAAATGATGTTTATGGAACAAATGTCTTTGGGATGGTAGCATAGGTGAGGTAAAGACATTTCCCAACTGCCAGGGCCAGAAAATTGGTTTACAGAAACCAGCAACTTCCTGTTCACCTCACCAGAGTGAGATTCACCTATGTCAGGGATGAGTCTAACTGGGCTTTTTTTCCGGCCCTGGCTTAATAGCTCTGTAATGTCAATCAACTAGCTCTTTTCTGTTTGTGGAGTTTTTACAAGAAAGAATCAAATGGACATTTACTTACATAACTTGTAGTTTTGCCTTCTGCAGTCGTTTAATGCTGCTGCCCTGCAAAACCGGGTGTCTGCCGCATTGCACGAGCTTGGCTGTGAAGCAGCTGTAGGCTGTGACATTTTTTGGGTTACATTAAAAGTCAGACAGTGACCGGTAGGCTCCTGAGCACTTCAGAAGATAATATGTATCTACTTCCCTTTTGACAGAATTTGAGCTAGAGATATGCAAATCTCACACCTGACCAAACCTTGTTCGGATGTACAACCTGAACTTCCTTCCCTCAGAAGCCACTTAATCTGCTTCTTGTGCATCAGCGCTGTTTCATGCCTCTAAACATGCCATACAGAAACCTGCCACACACACTGACTTCAGTGTCTGCACAGGTAGTCCTGCCTGCTGGTAGCCTTTCTGGAAGCCACTTTACCAGGAATATGTTCTTCAGTGGCACTAGCTCTGTATCCTATTTTCACATGGCTCTTTGTGTGGCCATTTTTGTGCCAGATATCTGTCACTTAACTCACTGACAGTTGCAAACGCGTTTGCAAATAATTTTGGAAGCAGTATTACAGCACAATAACACTACGGGTGTTACATTGAGAAGCATTTAAGCAATTAAATAGGATGGAATTATTTCTTAGTTGCACAGAAGATAGAGATTTTTATCTTTTGTTAACATTCAAAATTGTATCTCCAGCTGTAGGGGTTTTTAGTAGCATTTTTTTGTTTGTTTTATACTTAATGGTTGTGTGCTTTCTGTTTTATTGGGGGTTTTTTTAACCTGAGTAGTGAAGCTGGTAGGACATACGAGCAGGAGAAGGATTGATCCCGCCTTTGATGTACTGTAGCTTTAAGGGGATCAATATTAAGGTACAGCAGCAAGTTTTGGTGTCAGCATTTTAAAAATAGATTGTTTTAAGTGGAAAGATTGCATCATAATCACAAAAGATGTGAGATCTGAAGAAAGTTAAAAAAAAAATTAGCTAACTTTAGAGTCATCTTTCATTTGACCACAAAAAAGATGAGCCATGATAGTGGCCTTAGAAACATGCTGTAAAGGGAGAAAACATCACATTCTAAGCTTTTTCCAGGGCTTTGGGTTAAAGCATGGCAGGAACAATGACCAGAAGAAGAGAAATGCAGACTAAATCTGTAAGATATGCTCGTTAACGTTGTTGGTGAATGTTGGGCTATAAAACAGTGGTTTTATCAAATTCCAATCAAAATAGTCATCTTATGTATAGAAATCAGTCTGTCATACAGCAATGTTATTGCAAAGAGACCTTTGTGAAAGGCAGCCTAAGTCATTGATGGCAGATTTTCTGGTGTGACATTCTATGATTCTATAACAGACAGATTATTAGAAGAATAATATATGCAATATTGTTCCTTTTTATATCTTGTAGATTTAAAGACCATTCATGTAATAATTCAAGTTGAACTTTAAGTAAAATGAGATTTGACCTACTGAGGTGGTCAAAATTGCCAAGAATGCTTAAGTTGGTGTTGAATCAAACCTTTTCCAGTGGTGATCAGTTGGAGTCTTTTATTCTCATGTGTAATTCATTCACAGTTTGTGGGGAATTTTAGTATACTCAGCAGTATTTTTAAACAGTATCCTCTGCTTTTCTTTGTTCTTTAAGAACCTCATCGTGTGATTTCATAGCTGACATTGGTGTAACTGGACTGCAGCTTAAAAATACTGTCTTGGTTGTGTGGTGTTTTTTTTTTTTTCTCTTCTCCTTTGTGATTGATTGATTGATTGATTAGATGAGCTTGCTGATGTAACAGAATGCTAACCTTATGGTAGAGTAGTTTTCATCTAGATATCTGAGCTAATCTGGTTTATTCTCTAGCTGTACAGTGACCAGAGCTGATAGGAGGGAAGCCTGAGCTCACCCCTGACAGTAAACAGAGTTACTAGGTGAATCTGTTAAGTAGCTGCCCAAAAGGAGACAATTCTACTGCTCTCCCCAGCCTTGCAGCAGTGCCTTCTTGACCCAATAGTGAGTCAGTTGATGCAACTCACCTCATGGGAACTGCCTAGTTTTTCTTCCTCAAGATTGTTTCTGTACCAGTTGAGTTCCCTGAACCTTTCATGTCATGGGATCACAGAAGTGTTGGCATGAAAAACAAACTGTAGGTGTGCTCTCGGCAAGAGAGGGAACTTCAGCTGACCATTTTGGCAGCAGACAGGTACGTGAAGTCCCGGTTTGAAACTGGTGTAACATGGCACTGCTGCAGAGAGAAAGGAGCTTGATTTTCAGTTCCCACCCAAACGCTGAATTGTAGGGTGAAAGTTGTGGTAGTGTGCCCAAGGCAGCAAAGCTATGTGGTAGCTGATCTAGTTGTACAACTTGTTTATTTCCACTCTGCCAGTGGATAAGATAGGGGAAGAGGAAACCTCATCCTGTTGGAGGAATTGCTGCTGGAGGTTAAGAAGGTAGTACTCTCCCCTGGGTGCTGAGCCAATGACTTAGCTGAGAATAAACACAAGTGGGCAAAGTTTAATGGCTCTTGTTTGACTGCTGTCATTTACTCCATGAGCACTGAAGGGGTGAGGTAACTATTATCTGCTGTTGCGTCATTGCCTATGATGTTTATGTTAATACCAATATTATCATTAGAACTTTCTTGAGTGATGTGCAAAACTAAAGCCCTGACTACCGATGGCTGCAGAAGTCTGGCGGTGCAGAGGGTGTTGGATGTCCTGACCAGATCCTAACTGTGATATCTTAAGTTGAGATATGAGTTGTAGCTGACTTTTTGTCCAAACTGAAGCAGTTGCAGAGGCATTAAAAGCTGTTGCTGGAGAAATGTAGCTTTTCTGTAAGCTTTCTGACACCAGAGATTTTTTACTGTCTGTGCAATCTTACCATTTCTCACTGCAGCTTTTCAAAACAAGAATGTGAAACTCAAGAGTAAACGACTCAAAATCTGAGTTCCAGATGCTGGCTTAAATGTAATTGAATGCTTTCAAGTTTGGGACAGTGAAAATTTCCAAAGTAGAATGAAGCCAAGAAACCCATCTTCTTATTTCTACACTCCACCCTGCTTCTGGAAACAAATGCTTCCTAATTGTAGTTAGTAAAGGCATACTAACAAACCAAGGGAGTCAAGATTAAATTGTTAGCTTCCTCTTGAGAGGCTTTGCCAGATGGTATGAAATCAAGGTCTGAGTAATCTCTTAATGGTGGGTAAAGGGGAGCCATCCTGTTGACACCTTCTGTGTTCTTTATTTTTGTAGAACTTAGTTTAGGGAGAAATTCCAGAGCAGAGTAGTCTGGGAACTGCTGCAATATTAGTTACTGAAGCTGGCGGTCATCTGCTGCTACTCAGCTGTGCCATGGATTGACCTTCAGTGCTGCTGCTTGAAATCTGTGGGTGTCTGCAAATCTTTAAGTTTTCAGAGAGCTAGAAATTTGTGACAGGCTGAAGTAATTGGGAACAAAGCTTGAAAGAGACTGGGGCAAAAACTGGGGATATGGTTGTTAGTCTGTTTTCAGATACTGTAAAGTTGTGGATTGTGAATAAAAGGAGTTTTCTTTTTAATCAGTTAAAGGAAACATATCTTAATGTTACAATTGAAGAACAATACTGAAAACTATATTGAAAGGAGAAGATAGGGCCAGTGAGCCCCTTAATGACACGTAATTGAGCCCCCATTCTATAAAAATTTGGCCAGGAAAGCTGGTAAATTCAGCAGGGTGTTTTTATTCGCCATGAGTATCAAATGTTATTGTCAAGTCCGTTTCTGAGCTGGTTAGTGTTTAACAACTTCTCCCTAAAATATGTTAAAGATTTGCTGTGTTCTGAATCCTTAAACGGTTGAAATTTCAGCAGATGAGTTCAAAAATATGTCAGTATTTCATGCTGACCAAGTTATTTGAGTGCTAATACCTTAGTAATGAGGGGATGCTGCCATCTTCTTTGTCCAAACGGATGCAAGAATTGATTTTGGAGAAGACTTTGAAAGTGATTAGAACAACTGCTTCTCCAAAGAAATGTTCAATGGATGACCTCTAACCTGATTGCTGAACGGATTTCACTTGGCCTTAGCTTTATGTCTCTGGCTTCTTGCCTAGCAATATACTTGCAAGGCATCCAATATCCTCTCGAGTGAAGGTGACTCTTTCTTGGATAGTTCAGTTCTTTGTTGCTGTGGGTAGTAACAATGATCCTGGATTTCCTGTGCTTTTGAATTGTGTTTCTGGATGTGAATCTTGGCCACCAAGCACTCTGACATGGCAGCCGGATATGGAGAGGATTTAACTCTCACTCTAAAATGTAGCAGGGCTAATCATGCAGGATAGCTGCTCTGCTAGTATACATGTTGAACCATGTAATGTATGTTTTTCACAACCAGCCTCATTACCAATGACAAAACCAAAGTACTTGGGAAGATGGGAAACCAAGACTTGGTGCTGCTGCTCACTGGGGTGGCTGGCTATTGAGCTATGGCTTCAGCCCTCGCAAGCTTTGGTCTTGTCAGCCAAAGCAGAGACCACTGGTATTTTGGATGCTCTCAAATGGATTGCATTTTTCTTTGAAAAAAAAATATGCAGTAAGTACTAGGTTAAAATTGAATTCTTTGATGTAGAATAAATGAAATAAAAGCTTAAGAGTTTCTAACTGTCAATATTAAACCCAGGTGGTACATTTTATGATCATTATGGGCCATTCTTTTGTACCAGTAATCCGAAGTTTTACTTACCGTCTTCCTCACATGCTAATTACGGTGGGAGTTATCTTTCTGTGGCATTTCTCTAGCTTAAAAACAAAGACAATGAAAAACAATGCAGCCACCTGTGTTTTAAAACATATGAATTTAACACATGGAAAGGTTTTTAATAGTTGATGTAATTCTTTAAAATAGCACCTGTTTCTCATCTTCTTGGTCTCATTACAGCTCTTTGTACTATACAGAACTCCTCAGACAGCATGGAAATAGTTAAAAAGTAAAGTATCTAAGTATCAGTAATTTAATATCCTTAAGAACATCTCCTGGTAGTATTTGATGAAACTTTTAGTTAGGAGTATTGAAACATAAAAATAAACATGATTTCAGGGTATCCTTTATAATGAAAAGTCTAACATCTGTCTTTTAGTGTCATTAAAATATGCTGTCATGGGGAAAATGAATGCTATGGAAAAATACCTAACCTTCAAGTGGTAAAAGTACAGTAACTTCACAGAATCTTTAAGAGTTAGAAGGGACCTTGAAAGGTCATCCACTCCAACCCCCTGCCAGAGCAGGACCACCTAGAGTAGGTCACAGGAACTCGTCCAGATGGGGTTTGAATGTCGTCAGAGAAGGAGACTCCACAACTGATCTGGGCAGCACCTTCCAGTGCTCCCTCACACTGAAGAAGTTTTTCCTTGTATTTCTTTGGAACCTCTTATGTTCCAGCTCATACCCATTGCCCCTTGCCCTCTCATTGGACATCACTGAGAATTTAACTTGGAACTACCACTATGTGGTTTTTTTATAAGCATGTTTTAAATGATTAACAGCTTGTTAAGGATAGTCTCAAGATATAGTTTAATTGTTGCAAAGAAGTTGCTTGTCTCAGGCAAAAGAATCTGTGCTTTCAGAAATACTTGAGTGTTGCTGTTCTAGGGTACTAGTTTGCTACAGCACAAAAAGACATTAAACCTTAACAGCCGAGTGTCAGGGATATGTCTCAGAACATTTTCACTCAAAACGTCTTTCTTGGTAAAATCTAGAGGACTTCTGAAGGCTTCTGTAAGTTAAAGCTTGAGGTGTTCGGCATAGAAGCCAGTATAGCAAAAACAAGAGAATAGCCAGGAAAACAGATGGCTTCCATATGGGAAGGACTTGCATCATCCATACAGAAATGTATGGTAAAAGCCCTTTGTCCTATGGTTATTTGGCATGAAAATTCCTTGTGTTAACAGAAGCACCAGAGAGGCAATACTGTAATTTCTGTTACCGTTTTAAGGGGAATACACTTCACTTAGAGTATGTTGAACATAACTGAACACAACCTCTCATTAGCATTTCCGTACCTACATGTTCAGAAAGTTTTACTAGACCTGATAGTAGACCTTTAGACTAGAAATGTAACAATAACTGTTTCTAGTGTTGCCATCCTTGCTGCTTGGACGTACTAATGGGGAGTTCACTTCTGTTGGTATTCAATTTGTAGAACAGAGGGAGTGCAGAACACACACCTGCAGATGCCTTCCTCTGAGTCCCTCAGTTGAAATACTGCCAGTTGGATTGCAGGAATCTACTCTTCCTAAAAATTCAGTGCTGTGCTCAGGCAGATGTCAGATGCCCATTCTGATGCTGCTGCTTCTCTAAGAGATTTGGGGTATGAGAGGCAGGGAATCAGATGGTTTGGGTTTGGTGGGGGTTTTTTGTTTCCCTTTTTGTTTGTTTTAAATAGGTGTAAGCCTGTAAACCTTAATTTGTCACGGTTTGTTGAGTGGTGTTTTTTGAAGGAAATGAAGTGTTAAGGAACAGAAAAATGCTTAACAGTAACTTAGATTAAGACAAAATGGCAAAGGAACTAAATGATATGTTACAGCATAATACTTCAATGTGTTTCTTAATATGCTTTTTTTGCTTCTTTGTACTATGCTTCCAGTGCTAAGACTCTTGAATTAGTCTCTAGGTTGAACACTAACCACTTTGTGTGGACTTTGTGTTTCCTTAAAACGGTCTTTTTTGAAACCACTGGTTTGGTTGATGAAAGTAGTGTGAGGTAAAACTGCCTGAAAGGTCACATCTTTTTTTGTTAGTTTGAAAAAAAAAAACCCAAAACTTTAAAGATCTTTTATTTACACCTCTGGGAAACTTCCACAAGCTAGATAGACAGGACACATGTTACATTCAAAGTGGAGAACAGATGCTTTTTGTATTTATCTTGGTTTTTGGTTTGTTGTTTTGATTTTGTTCTCCTTTGGAGATTTGTGTCCAGGAATCTTTTATAGTTTTAAAAAATATATTTTCCCTTTACATCTTTTATCTTCAAGCCTTGGCTCAGTGTTTGTATTGGAATAGACAGTCAAGGATGGCAAAACTGAAGAGGAAGAGCTAAGAAGGAAGGTTAAAAATAGTGATTGATACACTGAGTGATGTGTGGTTGATGCTTGCTCTACCACTGTTCCTGACAGGAGTTCCCTGGCTGCTGTTTTGGTGACCTCCTTCTGTAAGCTTTGCAGTCTCTTGTACCATTTCTTGCTCTAGTCATTTTGACCCCAGCTTTATGGAGTGGAAGGTAATTGCTTACTTCACTGTCAAAGCTGGTTTTGAGTTGATCAGATGCAAATTGTTGTGTTATGGTGGGGTGGGTGCTGCTTTCTACAGGCAGGCCAAGGCTTTTTGAAAAAGCCTCAATGAAGGGGAAAATGCATCAAAAGAGAAGCTTTAAAATTGTGTTTCTATGCTTGTAAACTTTTTTGTGCTTTTAAAATACAGTTTAATTTTTGTTCAAGGAATTAGTCGTCTAGTTAATTCTGGTGAAGGATGAATTGTTGCTTAAAAAATGTCAATATATGTGACTGACCTGAACGTTGTGTAGAGTTATCACGAAGACAACTTTTAATAGTGTTCTTTTTAGATATACAGGCCTGCTTTTATAGTTTGACAACCTCCCCTTCTTCCCTCAACTATCTGTAATTAGTTCTTTCCAAGTGGTTAACTGACTTCATTTTCCTGTAGTTGCAGCAGCCAAAGTGCAAGAAAGCAGACGAGCTGCAGTGCTGGCTGTGTTGACTGTAGCCGCTGTGGTCTGTGCACAGTTTGCTCAGACATGCCCTTGTATACCATATGCTGGCTCTGAAGGCTGGCAAAGTTCATTTTAAGAGGCAAATTTAAGGTTTACTAGAGTGCCTGCTACATCCTCGTTTTCTTTTTCCTTCAGTTTTCTGCTTTCCTTCTGGACATGCTGCCTGTGTCTCAACTGATAGACTGTACTGTCTATTCTTTCTGATCTTTACAGTGCAGAATCCCTCTTGCAGAACCCTTTTGCACTTAGACATCACATGTGTCTCAGCACTATCTTCTTTTAAACCAGATGATAGTGTCTGACACAGGAAAAGGGAGTCTAGAGCTCTCTCTTCACCTATAGTCACTCACTATGCCCACTGAGATTGTGAGGAACAGTTGAATTGAAAAATTATTCATCAGATCAATGTGAAGTTATTGATTACCAACTTAATCAGCTTGCTCCTAGAGACTGAAAGAGATCCAAATCTTAATTGTGGTTATTCATCAGAAGGATTTTATTTCTTTTGGATCCTTTGTGAGAATAGTTTATTTTTTTTCTAATGCAAGCAAGAACCTCGATTCACACTTGGAAGCCAAGTTATCTTCCTATTAAAGAAAGCTTTTTAATAGCTTTCTGCTATCTGTAGTTGATGCCTGCTTGAGGGAATAAAAATGTTGATTTTCTTCCCATCAGTACTAGACTTCTACAATGCAGATTATAGCAGATGTTATTGAGTGACAGATGTTTTATCTTCACTTTGAATAGTGAAAGGACAACCATAGAATCATAGAACCATGTTCCTAGATGTCCAGCATAAGTTTAACTTTAGAGCAAGAGCTCTAATGGCTTTTAAAAGTATAAATACAGATTGTGTATATTTTAATGTTTTGGAGAAAAAAAAATCTGAGTTAAGGTACTATATATTAACAAGTGTTCTCAGGACTTGTAGAAGCATTACTACACTAAATACTGGTACCTAAAGCTCCTGTTTTAAGAATGGAGTAAAAAAACCTGTCAGTTGCAAGACGTGCAGTCTACCACTAGCATGTGTCAGAAGAAAAGTACATATTAGCTACATGTTTTATATATTACCTCCATATTGACCATTAGGAAAAAATGCAGATTTTGTTAAGGTGTCAAAAGCTTTTAGGGATTTTGAAGATACTGGTAAAGTAAATCCCTAGATTTTGCCACGGGTTTTTCAAGGCTTCTAGATACCAAAGTGGAGACTTTACACAACTAGAGCTGTTAGAAAGAAGACAGTAAAGGGTTACCATGTCAGGCATATTGGAGGAAATAAAAGTACGCAGAGCTTTTAAGGACTAGTCTTTCTATATAAAGCTAGAAATTCTATTAAACTGGTCTTACTCCTAGTGTATGGTAGGAAATTGAATGGAAACACTGTGGCTAAAGAGTATGCAGAAATTGGCTAACTAAGATGGTTTTAGCTTAATTGAAATCCATGTTAGAGCAGGTGCAAATTCTTGTGTTTTGGCAGCTCTGACATTTTTTCAAAGTGGACTGTGTGTGAAGGAAACTTGCCCTATGTCTAAATATCTTAAAAGAACAAATTGGCTCCATAGCAAATGTAAATTGTAGGAAAAAAATGTGCTCCCTCGTCCAAATGTGTGAAATCAGTTAAAAATGGTCACCTTTTGTTTTCATTGTTGATGACGACAAACATGGCTATAACATGCCTAATGCAATGGGTATTTATGCCCTTTCTAAGACTGTTGCTTATAATTGTGGTCAGATTTCAACATTTCCTGGGTTTTCTGTGATGCTTCTGGAGACTTTTTAAAAATAATAGTTTCTAGAAGGTCACGGGGTGGGAGGGAGGGAGGGAGGAAATATTGCATTTCTTTCTCTTAGAGTAAGTTTGATTGAGAAGCTCCAAAGGCAGTTTTGGAGAAGACAGTGACTCCCTGATGTCAAACTGCTCTTCAGTTTTTTGTCTTTTTATTTATTTTTTTTTCTCCAGCTGCCTTTGTTGATATTTGCTGCTAGTCTGACTAGATCATAAATCCTTGAAGAGCTTTCATTAGATCATGTAACAGGCTGTTGGTTACTGCCCTTGTGCAGCAGCTGCTCTTGCCTGTGTAGAGTATGAGCTGAGCTCTCAAGTTGTGTGTAGCTGAGGTACAGAATAGCTTCAGCTCACCTTGGATTTGCATCTCCTCTTGTCTAGATGGATACAGTTTGTTCTTTTGTTAGGCGGCAGATCTTATGCCACAGAGTGTCACCTCTTGGCCCAGGTGATAGTACACAAAGAATGACTTTCCATTTTTCTCTCATGGACACAAGTCAGCAGAGAGTAAGAGAGATGTAAATTATGGTGTCTGGTTAATAACAAACACGATAGGCAGTATTGATAGAACAAGAGAAGTGAGGATTTTTTTATTTTTAGTGTTCTTCCTTAGAACTTACTGGAAAGCCATTGATGATGCCTTCTTTCACTCATTTACATAGCTAACTGCTGGCTATTAATCCATTGGTTCAGATGATGGATGTAAAAACACTAGCTCTGCAACTGGTTTATGTGGGCTTTGACATTTTGCTCGGAGGGAGACCTACTTTAACACTGAGTGCACAGAGAAAATGCATCAAAAGTCAGCTAAGGCCAAATCTATAATTGTATGGCTTGCCTTTGTGCTAAGTTAGAGCAGAGATGATGGACAACTACAAGGACTTAAAAATGTTAGTGTTGGTACAAAATGACAGCTGAAATGTAGATAGGTGAATGTTAAGTGTATGATCAGCAATAATTGTGAACATCTGTTAAAGCTCAGGAGCAAGTTCTTAGGCCGTGTACAGTTTATAGTATTATCCCCTCAGTGCTCAAAAATAGGTAAAAAAGGAAATGACATATTGGGAATCAGTAAGAAAGGATCTGAGAACAAGAGGTATTGCCAAATGAGACTGGATCTGTGACTGTTTTGCTTCTTGATACTGTATGTAGCTCTTACCCTCACCTCTCCAGAGGTACGCAACTAGAAGAGTGTTATGGAAGAGCAGTAGAGATGATCAGAGGCATGGAATGGGCTTTACACTAGATTAAGGCTGTTTTCCAACACAGGTAGTACTGTGCAGTGATTTTGAAATGATAAAGTTCTCCCCTTTACCAAGACAGAGGCAGTCAGAGGGAGTCCTTGCTGCAGGGCCTTTTGTGGATGCTCTGTTACATGATGCCAAGAGGAGTGTTATAAGTGCATGGAAGAGAAATAAATCAAATGCTCTTAAAGTGGAAGAACACCCCTGTCTTAACAAGTGCTTTAGAGGTTGATTTTTGGTGGCTACAGGGTATTTGGAGAAATCCTGCTATCTCTATGCAGTTGTATGCACTTCCTTAGATGTCTGGTTTTGGGCACTGCTCAAAGGCAGAAACTTTGGTCCAACCCATGCAGCTGTTCTTGCTGGATGATGGTTTTAAAACTGCTTTTGTCTAGGGAACCAGGCTGTCTTGTGTGCTTGGCAAACTGATGTAGAAGAGCTCTGTGCTTGACTGTGCTACCTTGTTGGAAAGTTGAAAGTAGTGATGTACAATATGATCAATGATGGTGACTGACATCAAAACCTTTGGGCATTTGTACTGCTGCAGGATCTGCAGTATTAGTTGTATTCCAGCCCGTACATCTTGCTGCAGATCTGCTGTGTATGCATCTGCCCTCTTCCCAAAGCTGTGTGGAGCATCTTGTGCCACCATTCTGTAGGGCATGGCGAACAACTGGCGCTGATTGGCAGGACTGTGGTTTTTTTTGTCCTTTCAGAAGAGTGCAGCAGCAAAGTATCCAGAATTGAGATAGCTCTGGGTGCTGAGAGAATACGAGGGGGACAGCAAAAACAGAAGGGTCATATCCTGCTAGGTGGAAAAGGAGAAGAGGATCCTAGGGCCTGTTTGAACAGTCTCTGTTGCAGTGTACATTTTCTGAAAATAGGCTCTGAGTCTCTGAGAGTATGGGATTGACTAAAAAATTAAATGTTGGGGTGCAGATTCATCGTTGACTACTGGCCTAGAATTTGATGTGGAGATTTTTTTTTCTCATTTTTTAATCAATGCCTTGAGATACTTGAGCATGGGAAGATGTTTAGTGAAAAACAGGAATTCAAAGGTTCTATGTGACATGGGTTTGTACTTTAAGTATTTTAAGTGCTGTGTCAGAGAGCTAGCATAGGTCTCCTGTCATTGCAGAGTTAGGTGATGCTGGACAGACACTTCACTTATGCCTCCTAATTTGTTCTTTATTTTCTTGCTGTTGAACCGTGACAGTTATGCCCAAGTTCGCAGCAGTGTTCTAATGCTCAATATTGCAAATGAAGTGAATTGATGCACTTCACTGAATGTGTAAAGTGACACAGAAGTACAAAATCCTGATGGTGGCTTTGATCTTTGTAGCTTTTCCACTCTAAAATAAAAATACTGTGCAGTAGTGTGGTGAAATGAGATTACATGTTCTGGAGAACATATCTGAAGAATGTTCCATTGATCCTATCATAGGTTCAGATAGCTTGTGATAAAAACCACACTGAATAACTAGAGTAACTAAAACTAGTGAATTAACTGCCTATATTGATCATTAAGTGGTGTGGAGGTTGTGTTGTGTGTTACCATGAAGTGAAGCTCTTGTATGTATAAAACAAACTAAATTAAGGGAACATAAACCCTTGTATACTAAACATACTAGATGGAAAGTAATGGCAGGTAACTTTGGTCAAATGTAAGTAACGTTTTCTTTCCTTTTCCTTCTCTCCTCACATGGCCTCTGTTTCTCTTTCTGGATTGCTGCTGCACCTGTGTGGACTCGTTACTGCAACGGTTCAATTTCATCATTTTACTGGACTACTACTGGATGTATTCTATCAATCCATTTCAACACTGGAAATGATGGAAATGTGTTATTTACAAAGTAGCTGTAAGTATTGCTTTGATACAGATGTATTACAGCTATTGTGGAAGTAGAATAAGCAATAGGGTTTTAGTGGATGAACTGCAACTGAGCTTAGCTGCTTGAGAATCAGAGAGGATAAAAGTTAAGGGGAAGCTATTGTATTAGAAACATGAGATCTCACCTGGCACAATGATCAATGCAGTGGAAGTCAACAAAAAAAGTAGTAACTCCTTTTGAAAGCAGTTTCAGGAATTTAAGAAACTCAGTTCCTGGTTGGTTTCAGTCTGTTTAGAAGTAGCAAGTTAAGAACAAAACCAGCCATTTAAAAATCTGTAGTTTGAAAGCTTCCATTTATGTTGGTATTGGTATACCAGAAATATGAACCTGGCATCCAGCTTCAGTCTTTTACAAGGCGCTTTCTGTGAAGTGAGTATAAATGCTCACATTAAATACAGCGTTAATGCCAAGTGTAACACTTTATGTATCATTCTGGTTAGTAACATTTATATTTCATTATCTGAATCACAGAAGGATTGGAAGGGACCTCTAAAGATCATCTGGTCCAACCCCCCTGCCAGAGCAGGGCCATGTAGAGTAGGTCACACAGGAACTCATCCAGGTAGGTTTTGAATGTCTTCAGAGAAGGAGACTCCACAACTCATCTGGGTAGCCCCTTCCAGTGTTCTGTCACTGGGATGTAAATACTACGCCTGCTAAACAGAGCAAATGACCTGAAAGTTGCCATCTATTCTTGTTAAGTATTTCACCGTCAAAACTACCCTAAAAGTAGAGCTTAGATGTGAAGTGGAAGGGAAGAGAAATAAAAATTTAAAGCAAGAATTACATGTAGTGCTTTGAAGCAAAAGAGTGTTACCTAGATTTAATGAGGGGGTGAGCTGTTTCTGGTAAGCATGCCATACATTAAAAGATATGTAGGCATGCAAAGATGCAGATGGTTGACAAGTAGAACTATTAGGAGTGTCTGACTGTGATATTAGATGTTTTACATCTGATAGGATGAATAGCAATTGCATATTCTTAATAGTTATTAAGGACTTGCACTGGTAAAAAGCTGTTTAATGTCTTAAATGGCACCCACCTACATGTCATGTAATATCTCTGAAGTATTGGCTTCAGTTCAAGGTTTTAGATTGTGATAGATTGTGTTGCTCACATGTAGTTGTAGTAATAGATTGGAACAGTTAAACAGTCTTTGGATTCTAAATTCCTGCCTGATTCTTTTTTAAATCTTTTGGAGCCTTTCAGATGAGACTATTGCTGCACCAGAGACTGAATTGGTACAAAAAGCATTTTAAAGAGGTTCTTGATGACACATAGCAAACATTCCTACATTTAGAAAAGTAATAACATTTGTTGCATTGTGTGTATTTGGACTTTAAACTGTAACACCTAGCTTTAGCTGGCTGTCATTGGGTGTTCCTCTTTTATTCTGTGTGGATTACTGAGGAATCTACCTTTTAAGGTTGGAGGGAGAACTAATGCAGTGTGTATTGTCACTAATTGAGAGCTGCTACTAATCTGCAGTGATATCAAATCTGTCATTTTCAAAATACTCCTGCTAAATTTATCCTTGTCAGATGTATTTAAATTTGATGATGGCACTAGTATAATGTATCTTTGTAGTGGTGCAGCATCACTTGAAAATAATGGTTTGTTTGCCAAATGGAGAGATCGATTCTATGACCTAAAGCAGAATCAATTCATTGACTAGTGCTGTTGGATTGCAAAGCAGTGAGTTCTTGTATTCAGTGCTTTAAAGGGGATAATGCTTTTGTATCATTGCAAGGCATGTTTGCTTTAATGTAAAACAAAAAAAACCCCACACCATTCTTTTTTAATGCTAGGAGTTATTACTGTAATAAGTTTATTTTATCTACTTTAGAAAAAATCATGCAAATAAGCATGAGTCAACCTTATACCAAACTTAAATGAACCAAACTCTGTCCCACACAGAGGAGTTCTGAGGCAACAGTGCCTACAGTGGAACACATTTCTCTCTTTTTAAATTAATTTTAGGTTTCCTCTGTCTTTAAGGTGATCTTAGGGAGGGGAATTTAAACCTGTAGACAATGCATCAGCTTCTGTGGGATGTAAATAACTTAAGCTCTGTAACTGAGGTAGTATCAAACCACATCCTCTCAGCTTTGGATGGCCATAAAGCCTCAAGGCTGAAATCATTGCTCTGTGAGAAACAGTACCTTGTGTTGCTTTTAGATAGTTGTCTCCAAAGGTATTTTTAGATTCTCTGTGAAATAACTGAACTGTTTTGTCTCATAAGACAATCCTCAGACTTGCTGTGATATCAAACACATTTCTAGAATTCTACTGGAAGAGCAGTTTAAAAGTAGCGTGGCTGGTCTCTGGAGGATCGCCAGGTCTGGTACAGTGAGGGAGAGGCATTTTGAGCACCTACAGTATTTTCATTAATGTGAGAAGAAGCAATGGCTAACATCCAGAATTCTCTCTTTTCGTACTAGGCAGTGTTTTGAATAACTTCTTCACAGTACAAGGCAACCGAAGTTTTGCCTTGATGGGAGTTGGTTGCAGTGTGTGCTGCATTAGTGTAGATCTTGGTCTAATTTTAACATGAAGGCCTTGAACTGTGTGACCCAGAAGCAGAGGGCATCCAGCTGGTCCCGATCATGTTGGGTCAGTACCACCAGAACTCTTGGGAATAGAGGAAAGCTGTGCTCTAACTACTACCTGCCTTTCAATTGGGCATTGTAACAAACTTGATTATATTTTGTTTGTGCTTGTACACTCTTGTGCTTGCACAGTCATGGTATGGTAATTGTACTTGCTCAAAATACTGTTGACATACAGAACTTTCTGTGCCAGTCATTTGCTTATTCAGTAAAAAAAAAGTGTAGATTTTCTTATTTGTTGGAGTTCATTTCAATGTCTTTGTTTTAGACAGCTTAGGTTGTTGAGAGGTTGGGTAGATAACACTTTTCTACAAATGTGAAAATGAAGATAACATTTAAATAACTAAAAAAATACATAAGCCAAGAATGAAGTGACAAGCTTTTCTTTTAACTTTTTTTTTTCCCGAATTATCTCTTGCCTTAGCAACAGAAGAACCTTGAAGGATATGTGGGGTTTGCAAATCTTCCAAATCAAGTTTACCGGAAGTCTGTGAAGAGAGGATTTGAATTCACACTCATGGTAGTAGGTAAGTCTCTTTATTTTAAGGGATGACTATAAGAAATAGATTAATGAAGATCTTAAAATCTGTGATGGTGATGTAAATAGGTTTTGCCTGATCTCATGAGAAAATAAGGATCTTCCCCTTCTAGACTTTAAAATCTAGAGGGTTTAAAATGAACATGTTATTCAATGTGCAAGTAAGAAAAAAGTTTGATGTGAATCTAATCTAAAATGTGACTTGCAAGTATAACATAGTGGAAATTGGATTTTCATTTGAACAAAAAACGTGTGACACGACAAATTGAGATCCAGAGTAAAGTTGGAATCTTTCTTTGCACATAACCAGGCAGCAGGATCCTGTATTATCCTGCACTTCTGTGACCACAAAACTGTGCTACAAAATCCAAGCTTTAATTTAAACAAACCTTTCTAGCTTTGTATGGTTGCAAAAAACCCAAACGTAAACAGTGTGTTCCCTATGGACTACAGAGAATGGGAAACTCTAGTTGGTATGGATGAAAAAATAAATAATGTTTGGGTTCTGCAATCTCTGTGTTCAGCTGTTTTCTTCAGGTGCCTGTGAAGCTTAGTATTGCAACTAGTGCATTTGTATGGAAACTATTTTCCAGTTGTCCATTTAGTTATCAGTTAATAGGTGTGCATAGTGGGACATTTGGCTTCTTTGTTTTACTGTCTAGTATGAAGAGTCACTGGAGCAGCATTTTTTGGGGGGACTTACTGATATGGTTGTGCAGCTGTACTGACTGTTGTAGTAACAGCTCAGATTTCAGTTAACTCTATAAGGTATTTGTCACTGAAGAAGCAGCAAGTACGGTATCTAACAGATCTGACACCGTTTCCATTAAGAACGGTTTTACAGGCACTTCTTTGTCCATTAAACATGAACATACTCCATAAACCGTATATTCCCCAGTGTACTCAGTTACTGCCATTACCCTGGAAGTGGTGAGATGCCCAGAGCAGTGTGTGGTGGCTTCCTCTGCTTTCCTTGTGCCAGAGAAGTTAGAGGGCTTTCAAATTTGAGCATGCATAAGGCTGAGTAGTTGTTCAGTAGACTAGAATATGATTTTCATTCTATGATTCTATGGTTTCTGAGACAAGTTCAGGACATAAGTGCTCCTTATTTGAGCTGATCTCACCCATTTAGACGGATTGCTTGGGAAGTGGCTTCTGTATCTGGTGTTTGCATGAAATGTAACTGAAGAGTAAAGTGTTTATGAACTATACATATAAAAAGTTGATGTTAAAGAATCTTTTTTATATTTGTTAAGAATTGATGAAAAGTTAGCCTTGTTAGGAACTGGAGTTACTCAAATATTTAGCTGTAAAAAACATTTGAATGTTTCTATCTCATTATATATTTTCTCTAAATTGTGTTGTTTTTTGTAGTAGTGTTCCTAAACTTTTCTTAAGAAACTAAAGACTCAGCCCTTTGTTTTCCTAACTGATCAGTTATCATTTGGCACTGGTTTGTCTTTAAAAGTCTTCATAAGACAATGAACTTATTAGTCATGTTCTAAAAGGCTAATCAGTAGTTTAAACCCCACTGCTTCTTGATCTTGTAGAATAAAAACTAATAAGCGCATCCTTTTAGGATGAGACATAAAACAGGCAGAAATATGCATTAAACTGAGCTTCATTCTTCTTCCTTCTAACAGATGACATTTAAGTAGCAGTTTAAAGCAACTAATTCTACATCTGAAATACTAAAGCTCACAAGTGGGGAAAAAAAATGTTGTTTGCCTTGGTAGGCTGCTTCCTTCATAATCTTGTGTAATCTCTTCAAGGATAAGATGGTTGTTGAAACACTTGAGAACTCGACAGAAACATTTGGTCTGTTTGAAATCCAAAGTGTATTCTCTGTATTTCTCTTCTGTATAGGGATTTTTTTGAGAAAAGTAAGTGTTTAAGTCAGATGCTTAAGCAAACTTCCAGAAGTAATGCTAAGCTGGTTAATAGCTCAGTTTAAGAAAATCTTAAATATGACATTGTAGTTATATCTGCTTATTAATATAATTACTCTTACTTAAGTAGTAGATATGTGTTTTTGTTTTAGTGTAATGAGGTGTGGAACAGAATTGCTTTCCAATGTGTCTAAACACCAAATCAGGAAATCTCTCTTTTGTTGTCTTTGTATGGAAATTACGCTGGCAACCTGTGATTTGAACCAACACCCAAGTAGTCAGAACTTTGTCAAAATTCTTTTCTCCTATAAACTTTATGTACTTTAGTTATTTGTGGTAGCTTTTCCTAGAGCTTATATACTTTAACACATTCAGGCTTTGTGAGTCTTATTAGAGATTGAGCTCTTCAATTTTATTTTATTATATTTTACAAATCAACTGCTTTGCAAAGTGCAGAACACTTAAGAATCCAGAGGACTTTTCTACACAGTGCTGGTTTCTTTGGTTTTGACTCTGAAAGTTGTTTTGAAACCTCTCCTACAGTAAATTATCTGTTTTGGTTTTGTTTTGTAATTGTCCCTTTAGCCTTGTAGGTCACCTGGAGATTACAATGTAAAGGCAAATGTCATGTGATATTGTCACAGTGTTTCATTTGTAATTATATACACATGCAAGTGGTTTGGTTTAAACGTTGCTTTTTGGCATGGAGGCAAAGGAAAGGGTTGTATTTTGCAAGACTTGAAGTTACATTAAAGAAAAAGCACACTGATTTTAGAATGTTTTTCTTGTTCAATGAAGAAAACTTGGACTGATTTAGTACTGATGTATTCTGGTGCTGGATCATGTTCTGATTGGAATTATTCCTTTCACTTACTCATTTTCTGGTGTAGTTTATTAAGCCAACCAGGGATACCAAGAGCCTCACATGCTCCCAGCTACTTCTTTGCTAGTCTGCTGTTCTCCCTGGCAATTTTAAAGCCAATTATAAAATCATTAAGCATATGGCAAGATAAGAGGAATAGTTAAGTGAAAAATAACCTGTGCACGGGCAGTACAATTTAGTAGAAACTGTTTTGGGGTCTTCCCAGATCTTGTTGACATGGTGTGATTTGAAATCCTCTTAATGAAGATTTCTATAGTATCCCTACTGACACAGTATCTGAGCATATGTTTGGCCTTTGTGACCTTGATGTTTGATTTCCAAGGATCACTTTCTTCACTGTTCGGGTGAGGGAGCACTGGAATGGGCTGCCCAGATGGGTTGTAGAGTCTCCTCTGGAGACATTAAAAACTTACCTGGATGAGCTCCTGTGTGACCTACTCTAGGAGGTACTGATCTGGGAGGGGAGTTGGACTGGATGATCTTTAGAGGTCCCTTCAAGCCCTTAACATTCTGTGATTCTGTCATCACTGATGTACTATTGCTGAGTGTTCGTTGCCTAAATTTGCCATTATTTTAGAGGCCTCTAGGGTCTACTACCATACAAATATAGTTTAATTCAAGCATACTTTCTTTTATACATACTGGAAATTAAAAAAAGTGAGTTTTCACCTTTTCTACTAAGTTTTAGCTTCCCTGGGCTCGTAGTGTATGGTGGCATGCATATCTTGGAAAGAAAAAGCATATTATGGAAAAGAACTAGTAAAACCTTTTTCACTTCTTGAATATGCCCTGCTTCCTTTTCCCCTGTAATGTCACTTCTTCAAAATAACTCAGTTCCTCTGATTCACTTATCCTCTGAAAATTGTCTACACTGTGAGCTAGTCTGCAACCCATTTTGAACTACCTGCATGATGGCTGACTGAGTCTCTGATACTGCTGGTGCCTGGTTAGATAGCACTCTTTCAGTTTCCAGGATACTCTTTCCATCAAGAAAAGTAATAGTATGGGTTCAATGATTGTGTAGCAGATATGACTCCCTTAGAAAGCTAGACTTAAAAACAAATAAAGAAATATATAGAGGAAAATTTTAGGTTGCAAGTATTATATTGACAGAATTAGGAGGTTTCAATAAAGTACAGAAACAGGAAAGATTCTTTGAAGAATGTTGAAACCTTAAAAAAATAATTTACTGTTTTGTATGTACTGGTTCTGTACATTTGTTCCAACAATGTTGTCTACAGAGCATTAAAATTGAGAGTTTAATGCTTATATGTACCTGATGGCAAAACAAAATACTGAATTTCAGAACAATTGGCAGAGGTAAAAATGAAAGAAGTAGAAAACTGGTAGAACCCAGAATGGAGCCAGTGTACTCCTAGAGATGACACATGCCTCTGGAATAACCTCTATTGATAGAGTAATGCCTCACCAGTAGCATATCACTCCTTTTTGCGGAAAGGAGACGAAAAAGTTTTTTGAGAAAGCAGAGTAGGTGAACTCTGAAGGTCTTTCAGAAGTGAATATGTCTCCAAAATGCGAGAGGTCAGTAATCTAACAGTGAGGTTACTGGCCTGCTGTGTAAGTTTTTCCACTGAGTTACTTTCAAGCAAGAGTTTGAAGTATAGATTCATGTGACTATGTTGCTTCAAGTAGAAAATCCCCTCTCATACTTATTTGTTGGTTGCAGGGGTGGTTTTTAATTTCCACTCCCACCCCCCCGCACTTCCTTTTCTACTGCAGTGAAATAGTTTGCAGCGTACTTACTCTTACTGCCTCTTTTTGGTATTTCCCTGTGCCTTTTTCTAGTGTTGAGGAAATAAACCTGCACAAAGTCTAAAACCTACTGGAGGAAGAGAAACTTTATACAGTGGATTATTGTTTGAACTTAGTGTTAGGAAAAGTCAGTTGATCTATCAACTTGAGCTTGTCTGGAAACCATATTTCTTCAAATACTCTCCCAGGTTGCTCACGGTGCAGGTTTTTGAATCACTCAATATGAAAAAAACCTCTTTTTTTTTTTTTTAATCTTAATTTTTGTTAAACTCATTTTAAATATTTCCCTCACTGTCCAATAGTTTAGACTTGTACTGAAGGTTGCTTAAAGACTCTAATGGCCAGAACTGAAGCTGATACTTATTGAGAACTGCAGAGCAATCATTTTTTTTTCTTCTTTGCAAATTTAGTGTTAATTGGAATTGTTGCGCTTACTGGACAGCTTTTACAAAGCCTTTGGGTTTTATCTTCTTTATGGGTTTTATTTTCTTTATTAATTGTTTGGATGCAAAACTTCCTGAGTAGATTATATAAAAGCCAGCTTTGGTGTGATGTCTCTTACTGGTGGGTGCTTGTTGCTTTATGGATCTTGAGTTCAGTCACAATTGAACTGAAATTAATGAATCTGGGAGGTTTTTTTTGTATTAGAATAATTAGGCACTGCATGATGTTCTAGTCATGATTTTGTAGATGCTCAGATTTAAATGGTGTTCAATGCAATGTGTGAACTTAGTTGAATCTTACAGAAAGTACCTAGCTGATGGATATGTCTCTTATGTTGGTTATCAGGTGGCCAACACTTGTTTTGATTCTATCCTCAAAAGGCAACAGATAATCTTGAGCTGTCATGGTGCATTGGTAAGGTATGAGCTGAATGTTCCACCTCTTGTAAATGACAACTCGTGATAAGTCATGCTACTAACTGTTTCCAGTTCCTTAGCACTGGGTAATCAGGTACCAGTTTACTGCAAGACTGGTTTTGGGGCCATCTTTACTACATGCTCGAAGTGAGATTCAAAGTAGGAGTCGTTTGTGTAGATACAAACGCTGTATGAGTTAAGAACTGCTTTTTTTCTTCCTCTTGTCTGAAAATGATAGGCTTGCCTGCTGGATCAAGACATACTGACAATTTCATGAATGAATAGGTTAATATTGTAACCAAAGGGATGTTCTTGGATGGAGTATTTGTGGTCTAAATATCCAATTGTAGTAAAGCCACTGTGACCGGTTAAATGTGACTTTTCTGATTCAGTATGCATGTTTTCCCTCTGGCTGGTTGTGCACTAGTCAGTTCAGTTCTTCACTGTGAAACCATTGGAAATTGTCATATTTTGTTGCTTTTTCCTGTGTTTTCCTGTATATATTATGGCTATTGCACACAACTGTTTAATTTGATTTTCAGATGTTTTTCGTTTGAGCTTGTGAATGCATATACTGACAAATTACAGTGTATACCATACTCTTGTTTAGAATTTCTTTTATTAAAGAGAATGAGCATCTAAGAAGAACTTTTTCTTGCTTCTGTTTTGGTGGTATAGTCTGATTATTTTTTTTTTTTCCCCCCCCCAGCCACTTACCATAATGTAATACTTAATATTTAGACTTGTCAGTATTTGGAGGTGAGAAAGGCTGCTGAAGCTGCCTGTTCCATCAGATTAGTTTTTCTGCTTGAGTTCTTGTCAGCCTTTACTTCCATGCCAATATTTCACTGTAGGTAGTTTTGTTATGCATACCAAGAGTACAAATGTAAGAACTCATACACTCTATCTTGGAATGGTGCTAAGTTTCTTTCAGTGTTGATATAAGCCATATTAAGTGTGTAATGATGCCATTCAACATAGTTCTTTCCCTGTATTAAGCTTGGAAGTGAAAGCTTTTTGGAGGATCCTGACTTCCTAATTTCACAAGCAGTTCTGGCTTTGTATCAACGAAGTTTTGACTTCCATCATTGATGAAGCTTTAAGCCAAAAGTCATGCTTACATCTTACAACTGAAACTACAAATGTGTTAAAACTAACACAAAAGCACATCATTCTGGTACTTCTGTTTATGAAACGTGTACTGTGGAGGATAAATGAGTCTTTCATGAGACAGGTACATCTCCAGAAGGACAGAAATGGTTTGTGATATAAGGGAATTAAATGGCCTTTCACAGAATGAGAAGCAATTGCAATGGAAGTACACAAACAAAATTCAGTCTGGGTAAGGATGGCAAGTGTCAGTTGTAAGAGCATCTGGCTCCAGTATTTTACTACTTGAGATATGTGAAGTGGTGCCACTTTCAATGTAAGGTTACATCTTGCTTATTTGAAAAGAATCTGAAGCACTCCCAGGTGACATCTCTTAACTGCAAAGAGCAGTGCTATTTTAAAATAGCAATTTTGCAGTGTGAAGTCATTTATGGGCCAATTCTGAATCTTAGGTCTGTTTTCTATGGCTAAGTCAGTTAAAAAATAGTAAGTCAGAGATCTGAAAGCAGTTATTGGATGGCTGTGGAGCACTTTGCAGTACAGGGTAGTGAGTTAACACATCACTGCTGAAAAATATACTTATAAGTAGTTAGTGACACTAGATAAACTCAAAGGGAATTGATTCCACACATGCATTGATTATATTTACTGCCTTTATCTACATTGATAGAAATAGCACACATTGTGTTCAAAAGCATGGCAGGGAACCACATGTTTGGAAGCACGTGACATTGACCATCAGTTTATTCCAGTGTATTGGAACTTGCTGTCCTTGGTCTATTCTCTTTTAAGACCTATATTTTTTGACTTTAAGTGTTCCTTACCAGTCCTGTAGCAAAATGGGGTGATGTTCTACTGTTGTGGAAGTACCCATTCCCATTATCAAGGCTCTGGTTGTTTTTTGCAGGTAGACTAACAGGTTACTAAAAGGATTTTGAACTGTTGCGCCAAATGTAGTTGAATTTCTTTTCCTTTGGAGTAATCTGATATTTGCTACAAAAGAGGTAGTCTCAGAAATGTTCTGAAGTTTTCTCATAGGAGATCTGAACGATTTACCTGTGATATAATACTCAGGTAAAGAACTAGTTGAGCTTTCATTTATAAGTATTTCCTCAAACCCTGTGATGTAAATCTGTAAAAAATTTACTTTGTATTAAACCGTGATCCATTAATTTGTTTTCACATCCACATGATTTTTCTGAAGAGGAGATAAAAGTTTCTGTCCTACACTGCAGAGGTAAAAGGGAGCTGTAGGTTTTCTGAGAGTAAACTTTTTTTGTTTATCTTGGAAGTCAGCAGTTCTCTTTTACCATCTGCTCATCCTTGGTTTAGGTCTGAGAAAGTTTATTGTCAGTTTCAGTTTATTTTTGGTTCACTGTTTTCCTGATCAGCTATTTACATCTGCCATTGATGAAGAGGGATTTGGTTTGTTTTCTTTTTTTCACCCCGGCAAATGCTTTACAGAAGCTTTTGAGCAGTTAATGTAATATCCTGAAGTAAAGATACTATTGCTTTCATGTAGGATGACACAAGTAAATAACAGAAGTTCTTGAAAGGACCTGAAGACAAAAGCTTGACTCTGAACATCAGCTTTCTGTGGTCTTGGATAATGTGTGGTGGTGTTCTGCTTAATGACCTGCAGAGAGGTTCACAACATAAAATAGTGCTCAATTTTTAGTTGTCATTTTTAGGGGGATTTCCCTACTGAAGTTGCTACACTGTGATCACTGGAATGCTCATCTTGCATCTCCAGACTCCTGGTAAAAGATTTAAGAATGTGGGAACCTTTGAGCTGGTTGCATGGGCTTGTGGCTAGCCATTTCTTGTGAGTGAAGCCTCTTGTCCCACATCCTGAAGTATATTCCAGAGCACTGATGTTTGTGGCCCATTGATTAACTTGAGTGAAAGCCTAACAAAGTCAGACCTTGAAGAGCACATCTTGCCTGCTACACCAAATCCCCTCCTGTATGTAGGTTATTGTATCAATAAAAATGGCATTTTACATTCACTTTTTTTGTTAAGTTGTGATGGAATTTTTCAATTATCATTCCTTTATGGTCTGGGGATCCTTTACAGTACATACAATTTTTACTTGAATTATTGTTTCATGGGTACATTTTGTCTCCTATTTGGTTTTGGGTAACTGAGGCTAAAAAACCTAAACCAATTATGACTTCAGGGAAATGTCTTCCCTCAGTGATTTTGCAAAATCAGTTCCTGCTTCTGCTGCATTATAGGTAGAGCTTAATCCAATACGTTACCTATTCATTCACCTCACAAACTAATGCAGTCTAGTGGTTGAAAAACTTAATCCATGTGCTTCCTTTATGAGGAAATACACACTGTGTTTCTGAAATACAGTTCTTACTCTGTACATTTTGGTCCTTTTACCTTCTGTTATTGAACTGTTAAATAGTGAGGTCACTTTATGACCCAACATTTTTAGTGACTGCATGCAAAGAAATTACTTGAGACTTGAATAAGTTAAAATGAGATTGGGCCAGATTTTAGCCTTAAGTGTTCCTTGAATTGGAACAATTACAGCTTAAGTTACCACAACTATTTCAGTCAATATAATACGTGTAAAAAGATGTGATTTTTATGCACTGTTAGACTGTGGTTTGAACTGAGGGCAGTGACCAGATTTTTATTTGACTGTGAATATATCTGCTTTGGTTGAATTATGTCAAATGGCAAGCATTCAGATAACTGAATAGAATAAAACTGACTCAGAGGAAGCATTTTATGAACTTTGCAGAAACTTGGACTGTTTGAGGTTCCACTAAAAAAAGCTTCTGCTTTAAGTAACAAAAGCATTTATTCTGCAATTAATTTCAAAGTATTTTTGTATACTTGTGTAATTAGAAAGGAATTGAGACCTACATGAGTTCAAAATATGAAATGTACTATGTAATCAACAGACAAGCTTTTAGGCAGTATGGATATATCTTGTCCCTCAGTTTTGGCACTCTGTTGCCTATGTCTGGATTTTTTGGCTAAAAATAAAGTTAATTTCTTAGAAGTAATTTGCTTTTGGGGCACAGTATAGCATGCTGTAATTGTATTTTCTAATGCCTATTCAATTTTATTGAGTGGCTGACTGAGACCGGGAAAGGATACAGACAGCAGGATAAGAAGTACAGGAAATCAGGAGGATCGGCACAGTGACAAAAGCTGAAATCATGACATGGTACTAATTTAGAGAAAGCAAGTGTCTGTAAAGATGAGTGAAGAGGTCTCCAGTTGCGTGCCTCCTGCAGTTTCTTGACCATGCCCCTATAGAGCTCCTTTAAAAGGCTTCAGGATATCCCTCCTACTCATAAGTGTAAAGCAGCCATTTCTTGCCCAGAGTATGTGACTGAAGTCAGTGCCTTTTGGTTTTTGAATTGAGTAGCATCAAGTTCCAACTGTAGATGATGCTTGCTTTGTTGTTTACTGTTTGTAAGTTCTCACGAGCGTATGCCATTAAGAGGTCAGAATGAACTATCATGAATAACTTTGGGAGACGAATGGTATTTCAAGGAAATATTGCTGCTTGCTTACGTGCTTTTTTTACAGACTCATGGGATAGTTCAGGTTGGATGGAATCTTGTGAAGTTGTCTGTCTGGTCTAGCCCCTGTTCAAAGCACTTTCATGTACTTGGACAACTGCTTTTATCCTTTGTCAGGAGGAGGATACTGAGTTAGTTTACATCAACTTCAAAATGGGACCTAGTTTCAGTTGATGGCAATTTAGGAGCATTTCAGGAAGGTGCCCATATGGAGCACTTGGTCAGAGCAGAGGCTTTAAGTTCTCTACGTATCTTTTACTGAAAAGGCTTGTTCTTTTAAAATGTTAATGAGCAGTTGTCTGACTTTATGCTGAAAGAGCAGTTGTGCTTCAGGCGAAATATTTTATTTTTCTTTGTACTTAGAGTCACACTTGATACTGGAGTTTTCTGAAAGGTCTGTTGTATGTTACCTATGGCTACGTAATATCTGGGGAAGCAATGTAAGTTTTAAGTGGAGGAAGGCAAACAGCAAAATTGTGAATTTGTGCACAGTGTCAGTTCACTTTTCTATTGGTTATTTTATACTGTACACCACTGTTTGGAAAGCCAAGGGTCAAATCCAGCAGGACTGCCTTGCTATTGTTCACTGAACAGTCTTATTTTAACACTGTATGCATGGGAGAGCATATTTGGTCTAATGCCTGCATATGTTTTATGGAATAAGTTGATATATACAGTAGTCTGGTATCTGCTGCATTCTTGAACTTCTGATGTAACATAGTCTCTCTGGTATGGTTATTAAAATTACTTGACAAATGTTTCTGGTAAATGTTCCTGTCAAATCAGTTTGTAATGTTAACTTGATAGTCCCAAGTGTTCCAGAGACAGACAACATTTTAATTGAGAGATTCATCATATGGATGAGATGCTGCATTGGAGTCTTTGCCATTTACTTTACTCATTGTACCATTTTAAACACTTGCATTTTGGCTCTACAAGGCTTGAGCTACAAAAATGATTTCATAACATTTAAATCAGGAGTGGAATTCAGGAAGATGAAAGACATTGATAGTAAGAAACTTTTGTGATCTAATATAGAATCCCAGAATGGTAGGGAATGGAAGGGACCTCTAAAGATCATCTAGTCCAACCCCCCACTAAAGCATGTTCACCTAGATCAGGTCACAGAGAAACATATCCAGGTGGGTTTTGAAACCTCCAGAGGAGGAGTCTCCACATCCTCCCTGGGCAGCCTGTGCCAGGGCTCCATCGCCCCATCACTGAAGTTTTTCCTTAAGTGAAACTTTATGTTCCAGCTTTTTGTCCATTACCCCTTGTCCTGTCTCTGGACACTACAGAAAATAGGGCTGCCCCATCCCCTTAACTTTTAATACTTAACCTTAACCTTTCAAATACTTGTAAGTATTGATGAGGTCCCCTCACAGTCTCCTCCCGACTAAACAGCCCCAGTTCCCGCAGCCTTTCCTCATAAGGAAGATGTTCCAGTCCCCTCATCATCTTGGTGGCCCTGTGCTGGACTCTCCAGCACTTCCCTGTCCCTCTTGAGCTGGGGACCCCAGAATTGGACCCAAGACTCCAGATGAGGCATCACTAGGGCAGAGTAGAGGGAGAAGAGAACCTCCCTTAACCTGCTAGATACACTCTTCCTGATGCATCCCAGGATACCATTGGCCTTCTTGGCCATGAGGGCATGTTGCTGGCTCAATGTTTAATTTGCTGTCAACCAGCACTCCCAGATCTCTCTCTGCAGAGCTGCTCTCCAGCAGGTCAATTCCCAGCCTGTCCTGGTGCATGGGGTTGTTTGTTCCCTGATGCAGGACTCTGCACTTGTCCTTGTTGGACCTCATGAGGTTCCTCTCTGCCCAGCTCTCAAGCCGGTCAAGATCCCGCTGAATGGCAGCACAGCCTCTGGGGAATCAGCCAGTGCTCCTAGTTTGGTACCATCAGCGAACTTGCTGAGGGTACACTCTGTCCCCTCATCCAGGTCACTGATGAAGATGTTGAACAAGACTGGCCCCAGAACCGATCCCTGTGGAACTCCACTGGCCACAGGCCTCCAACTTGTCTTGGATCTGTTAGATTTTTGTCAGCTCCCTTTGAATTTTGTCTCTGGTATGCTTTGCATTTACTAATCAGGTGAAGTTAGGCCATCTCCAGTTTCTTGTTAACCAGACACTCTGAATATTTTATTAAAAAGTAATTTTTTTAACCAAAGATCAAATAGTGGTGCCTCAGGTATAAACTAGCTTTAGACTAGATTGCATATAAGGGCAGTTCCTAACTGAATAACACTAATTTGAATATGTAGAGTGTAAAGACCTTTGTTGATGTGTGTCTTTTTAAAAAGTGAGTGAAACTGTAGTTGATTGTCTTGTTCCCTTAGCATTTTAAAACTGATATGTTATTGCATCATTTTTTGAAAAGCAAGGCAAGAAAGGCTTCCCTGTTGCTAGTAAGATGAACTGATGACAGATGCAGAGAGTTTCTACTTATCCAAATAAAATTGTCAACATTGTGTATTTACCAGTTTCATTAACCGACTGTTACCAGCTTAATTAAAATCAATTTAATGACTGTTGAATGTGATTAATATTTAAATAGTTTATTGCAATGAAATAATAAAAAAGCCCATCAACCACACTTCATTAAAGATGTTGTATTGTTATTTGCATGTTTCCAAGCGGTTTAGTTTAGATACATATTTCTAAGTGGTTTAATTTAAATGCATATTTCTAAGTTTAGTTTATTCTCAATTTGCTGAATGTAAAAATAAGCACTAAGGGTAGGGCCCTAGCCTCAGTAAAGATGAATTTTATTGACTGCATTTTGCGGTTTTGGGGAGGCACTTCATAACTGTATTCTTTCTATATCCATGCTTTAAGGAATGCTCCTTTCTGAGAAGTAGCATTTTTGTCCATATCCTTGGCTGCCAAATTTTTAGTTCTCCAGGCCCACCTTCCCTTCCAATCAATAATAAAGTGGTGGGATATTTTTTATTTTGCTTCTTTCTTCTTGTTGTTTTTTAGTAGATTGTTTAATAAGGAGTCGAAAGCTGCTTGATAATTGTCCAAGTGCTGAGGACTAGACCTTAGGAGGTATGTTAGAAGAATCTGTATTTCCTAGAAAAAAAACATCACATTTCCAGTGTATATACTAGTACTGACAGTATCGTCTGAGTGACACGAACACCTCAATAAAAGTTACCTATTTATTACCTATTTTTTGCTGGAGAGAGTCCAGCGCAGGGCCACCAAGATGATCAGGGGGAATGGAACATCTTTCATATGAGGAAAGGCTGCGGGAACTGGGGCTGTTTAGTCTGGAGAAGAGGAGATTTAGGGGTGATCTTATTAACATTTATAAATATCTAAAGAGTGGATATCAGGAGGTTGGGACATCCCTTTTTTCTATTGTAGATAGTAACAGGCCAAGGGGTAATGGGATGAAGCTGGAACATAAAAAGTTCCACTTAGACATAAGAAAAAAATATTTTGCTGTTCAGGTGAGAGAGCCCTGGCACAGGCTGCCCAGAGGGGTTGTGGAGTCTCCTTCCTTGGAGGTCTTCAAGACCCACCTGAACATGTTCCTGTGCGACCTAATCTAGGTGACCCTGCTTCTGCAGGGGGGTTGGACTAGATGATGTCTAAAGATCCATTCCAACCCTACCATTCTATGATTCTATGATTATGAAGAGGCATAGATACGCAGCTTCTCTTACTTACAATGAACTGCAGGCTCGATTTGCTTTGTACAATCCCCCATCTTCTTGTAGGCTTTTATGTAAACCCTCTTCTTAGTTGAATCTTAACAATAGGTTTTGTTACATATAGAGCAAAAGAATTTCAAAAACCCTCACAGCTGGGTTTTCTTCATACAGTAGGAAGCTTTAAAGTGAGATGTGTTTTCAAAAAAAAAAAAAAGAGATACAAAAAAAAACCCCACAAGAAATAAGCGAGACACTTATTTCCCAACTCAGACAACTAAGATAACTGAAGAGACTTTCTTGGTTTCTGTAGATAGTCACAAATGTCTTTTTAATTAAATTGTGCCTTGATTATGCTTCTGAGAATGGAAAATCAAGGGCCATGTCTTACCTGTTTTGTTCAGGCTGCTGTGTCATAGCCATACTGAGTATATTTAGTATCCTTTCATGTCCAGTAAATTGTAGAGGTCTTGTTTCTGCTGTTGCTGGCTGCAGCTTTTTTCCTTGATGTACTTTGGACCCTTTCCGGGAGGCTTTTTATTACTTACTGTTCAAAAACATATTTAGCTCTTTCAAATATTCTAACAAAGTGACTGCATATGTCAAAACATATGTATAGCTTCAGAGTTATCTGCTTCTGGAAGGAAGCAAAAGCTGTGGTTCTTGAAGCTATTCTGGGAAAAAGTGAGGACTTCATATGCTGGGTGTGAAGGTGGGAAAATGCCAAAAGGGAAGGTGAAAACAGAAGACAAAGGAAACTTCTTGTATTGCTGCTTAGTCTTGAGATGTAAATTTTGATTTGCAAAAATAATTAGCAATTGAATTTCCATGGACAAAAGCAACTGGGACAGATAATCCTGCTGTATGCTGCCCTCTGAGTTTGAATCCCACAGTTCAGATTTAGCACTGGCTGCTGAAGAGGTGGAAACCATGTGGCTGGCTGGTGATGGAGTAGGCAGGGACAAGAGAGAGCTGTGACTGGTGGAGAAGTTTCCTTGGTCAGATCTGCTAACAAAGGTGAATGTCTGTTCAGCCTCTTGCAGTGTGCCAGGAGAGGTTGTTGGGTGGTACAAAGCTACCCACAAGGATCTGTCGTATCTCAAACCTACTGAATAGCACAGCTTTTTGTGAATCTGCCTTTGAGGTAACTGAAGGCCTCGTACACAAGGCTAAGAATCATGCTGTCGAGTGAGGCAAGGGTAGTATACAGCATTTCCCTAAAAGGTTAAAGTACATGAGTTACCACTTCACAGAGTTTGTGACAAAGCACATATGTTTGGAGAAGCATCTTGTCTGCCTGAGTGGGGTGGGTGCTGTGTCTGGGATGTTGTACATAGACACTGTTCAGAGTGAATGTAATTGGTAATGTTCCACTGAATCTTCTGGAGTTGGTCTGAATATTGTATCATGGAGCCTTTTTCCAAGCATAAATTCTTCTCCATACATCTTTCATCAGAAATTTTCTTTGCCAGTTTTGTTACATGTGAGCTCACTGGGTGTTTCCTCTTGAATACTTAAATGCTTTTTCGTCCAGCCCTTTCTGTCATCAGAGTATCACTAAATACTTTTGGTAATCCTCTGGGTAACTTTTTTTCTGATGTACATGATTCATATCTAACAAAAACAAGACATCCGAAAGCTTAAGTGCAGAAGTGATTCTTGCACAGATGTGGTGGTCTGATTGTTCAGGGACCAAATTACACTCTGGATCAATTCACTACTGACATTCCAAGAGTTTTCTCACTTTTTGCCTTGTAGCTCCCCTTCCAGAACAGGCTTCATAATATTTCAGTTCTAAGCCTGCTGATTAGTAGTTAGCATTGGTCATAATTCAAAACCAAGCATATTTTGTGTATGCCATAGACAGGATGAATTAATAGAGCTTTCTGTCTCGTTGCACATGTTTCTTGTCGCTTTTTGTTTGAGGGTGTAATAGTGCATTTGGAAAGAAGTGAGTGAGTGAAAAAAAATAAGGACAACTTTAAAGTGGTAGTTTGTGTGGGGTTTTTTACTTTGTTTTTCAGCAATACCAATTTGTTTAGTTTTATGTAAAGTTTGTATGCAGAAAGATTCTCAAATATGTTGTTTTTGGTGAAGTCTTGAGACCTGGTGCACATTTTAAGTAGGAGTGTGTTTGATGCATACTGTGCCATCCTTTGTTTTCAGAACTTTGAGGACAGATCACATTGTTTCCTCCCTTATGATCCAGAGGTGCTCAATACATTTTTTCGTAAGACATCCAGATATACTTTGCAAAATACTACTTCAAATAGACTGTATTCTACAGGTTGATGCTGCCTATGTCAATGGACTGATATTAGAATTGGAAATAAAATGTAGTCAGCGGGTTATGAAATCTCTGAGAGTAGGAGTGTGGTTGCAAAAAAATGCGTGGTTTTACATAGGCTATTTCAAGTCTGTTTTCTTGGATGGGCTTCATGAATAGAAGTTTAAGAGAACTAATTTCTAGTCCCTGTTGACAGTCAGCTGTTTTCTCTGAATAATTGTTTTCCTCTTCCAAGACACCAACATTATTATAATTTTCAGCTTTGACTCGGGAAGGGCAGCTCTGAGTGAGTCCTGCTGCCTTGGTTGGCAAACCACCACGATGGTTTGGTGGGATTGAGGACAATGGCTTTTGGCTCAAAGGGGTCTGCTTTAGATGGTCTGAGGGGAATGAGGTCTAGCAAATTCTACTCTGCTATGGAGGAAACAATGCATCTGCATTTGGAAGGAGAGAGAGTAAACACACCAAGGTTTTGGATAAGGAATCTGGAGTCCAAAAGCATTAATATAGATGTATAAAGTATAATGTAAGGAAAAAACTGTTTTGGGTGTGTTCCTCTCTTGATTGAATAAAAGCTTACTTCCTCACTCCTATCACTGGGTGTGGGAAGACAGTCCCTTAAGTTTTGAGGAAAAGGGGAGAAAGGAAGTTTGTTTCCTTTCTGGGTTGAATATAAATTATATCCCTATAACTGGGTAGTTCTAGGAAAAAGCCTTTAGATAACTAATGGCTAGCTGTAATCATGTGAAAGAAACCCTTTACACTGAGAAGTATTCTGCTTTTGAATTTTAAAATCAGTGCTTTTAGAGCCTATCTGGGGATTGCAGCTGTCTGTAAAGGGTCAGTACTGTGTTTTTCCTATACCTGTTGTCTGGCATTGGAACACTTCTTGTTCTTATGTATAGGTGAAAGACCAAGCAGTCATGCTTCCTGTTGTCAGTTCTCTTTGACTTCACCACCCCTCACTAGATGACACACGGACCTCTTGAATATCAAAAGATGATGAAGAGTAGAAATAATTGAATACTCATATAATTACACGACATTTCTAGTCGTCATTGCTTTTTGAAATTCAATACAGATACTGCTTTTGCCTAAAAAAAATAAATCTAGAATTGTTTGAATTTCCCTGGAGGACAATGTAAGGTTTTTCTCATCTGCAATGACTGATTGATTAGCACAAGTCTTACTGGCTAGCAGGTCTCACTGATGTTTCTTCTCTGGTGAAACAGTGTGCTGGATGATTGCCTCTACAAGGCAGTTTTACCTCTGATCCTAATTCCATTTTTGAAGTGAATCTCCCAGTTATTCCCATTTACTGCATTTTTGTTCACATCATGGGGCAGCCTGGCAGCATGTAAAATGAACTGCTTTCAGAAAAAACCACTAAGTCAGAAGAATCTATCTAGGCTAACATCTAATAGGCTCCATTTGCTAATTAGCATTCAGTCCATCTGCCTTGAGGCTTACTCTGAGGAAAGAGGACAGAGAGGCAAGTGGGCTGTCTAAAGTAGGAAGTGGTGGGCATCAGTGTCTACAAAACCAAATGTGGTTCTGCCAGTTATGGAACAACTTGCACAATAATCATAAAATGTAGATCTATCTTTATAAGTATATACTTGCAGTTAACTGTTTACAAGTAAAGACAATTTTTCTGAGTATAGCTGTTGTTTCAGTAAAAGTTTTACTACACCTAAGGCCACATTTAAGACTGACTTGGTTCTTGAAGTACAGCTTTTTATGCAAACTTTTGCCATGACTGACCTTTCTTATATGTAGGAAGTAGTTCATTTGTTCTGTGAAGTGATGCTGATTTCCTTAAAAGGAGAAAAAGAAACAAGGTGTCTAGTAGCAAGTTTGAGAAGGCTTGGGATTGTTTTGTGTGTAGAAACACTGAGAATCCATAAAAGCATATGACACTTAACATGCAGTTTATAAGCTTTAACTTAAAACATTTCAAGTTAAATGGAATTAGCCAGAATAGCTCTGACCCTGTTCTTTGCCCATAGATTGCTTGATCAACTGCTGCAAACTTGTCAGCAGTAAAAGCTTCAGTTCAATGAAAAGCTTGTTCATCTTAATTCTGTAACCATCAAGAGGCCGACATTGACAGGTAGCACTTTAGGATCTGCAATGGGCTGGCTATTTGTTTTTCCTAATGAGGAAACTAACAGTTTTGTTTCTTATTTGATGGATGATGGGGTGTTTTAATGATTTGGTTCCCCCCCCCCCGCCCTTCTCATTTGTGACATTTGAAGATGGTCAGATAAGCATGTAGAAGCACACAGGAATGTAGGTATGGTAGGTATGTCTATAGGAGACTTGAGGGGCTTCCAAACATTTGCTGAGTAAAGGCTAATAGTTGTAATGATCTTTAACATCAGGAAATGATTGCAAGAGCAAAAGAACCTCAGTGAAACCTCTTTAAAATACAGTCAGTAATAAATGTGTGAGCATTTTTTTTCCCTGCTTCTGTGCACATGCTGTGAAACAAGTGTAGCTTTGAGCAAACCTGGTGTGATTGGAAATGACAAATGTGATGCTAAAGGATGTCTGATATCTGCTATCAGTGGCACTGTAGCTGACCGTGACCTTTTTATTTCCTGTGCTGTAGACAGTGCTGTTGTCTGATCACTATAAAGATCTTTGTTTCTGTTTATGGCTATTTATATGTAGATAAAGAATGGAGTTAAAAAAAAAAATCTATACTTTGGAACTGGAAAAGCCATCCAGAGCACTTTATCTGGTTTCACTCTGAAATACCTTCAGTAGGCCTCGTGCAAGTACTTTGGGAATGGCTGGTTGAAATACTTCTGTTTTTAAATAAATGTTTCAACTTCAGTCTTTGCTGGATATGCTTTAAACAAGTCCTCTCAGAGTAATAGCTAGGTGTATTTTAGGAAAAGTTTTGACCCAGAAATATGCTGACTTTATGTCCAGACCTTCAGGATTGTTTTAAGCAGTAGAAAAAAACCCCAGCTCATGGTCATGATGGGGAGAGGCGAAGCCCTTAAACCTAAGAGGAGACAAAAGTATGCATCTCATATTCCTTTTTGCAGGGGGGTTAGAGGCAGGAGGATGCTGCTTTTCCAGTAATTAAGAATTTAGCTAGTAGAGAAGGATTATGTTGTTGTTGTTGAATTTACCTGTATAGATGAAAGAAAGAATAGTGTCCTGATAGAGATTGCAGTGCTACATCTCTGAGTGAGGGCATGGAGGATGTTGTGAAACGTAACTGGTGGTAAAAGTAGCAAGCTAGATCCACCTATGAACAAATCTGCAGTACTTGAATCATCTCTGGAGCAATTTAGGCCTGTAATGTGAATGAAGCATTATCAGAGATTAAAAAACCCCAAACAATCTTTTGTGGAAATTTGGAAGGAAAAAAATAAGTTTTGGAGGATTGGTAAGGGACAACTTTGATCTTTATTTTACAGTATAGATGAGTTTAGATCGAACTGTACAAAGTAGTTAATCTGAAATGCATATACTGTAAAGAGGAAATTTGTTGTGGTTCATTGTGGTGAGTTTATTTTGGCAGAGCAGAAGGTTTATTGATGTACACTGTCACACAGCTCAGTGCTGCAGAGATTTTTGCTGAAGTCTGAATTTTGCCTAAAACCATTTTCCAAAGCATTCCTATTGATTTTTCTGTAGGACTGTTTCACTCCAGCATAATGGGGTTCTGGGATGACTTGTCCCATGCTCCTGGTATGATCCGTGATTTGGGACTCTGCTCTTTGCTTTCTCTCTGATTAATTGGTGTGGCTTAAGCAGTGTAGATTAGGGCAGACAATATATAGCTATTATTTTTAGATATAGCTAGCTGTTTATTTTCAAACTTCATTGTACTTTTTGAAGACTTTCCAACTTTTTCTTCTCCAGTTCCTCTTATCCCAACCGCAGATTTTCTGTTGACTCTGGGGTGTGTTTGCTGGTTTACCTTCTGATGAGTATGAATCCAGTGGCTTAATCCTTTTCAATTATCTATTTAGACCTTAGTATTTGTCATCTTGGTTTGACTGTTGTCTTGCCTTTGCTTTTGAGAAAAGAGTTCCTGATAACAGTATCGATATTCAAGTACAGAAACTTGTGCTGTTTTTTCCTCATCAGAATAAGTTTGAACAGTAACTGATGCCTTTTACAAAGATATTGTACTACACAATGACCTATTTTAGCTGTCACCTTTTGAAACAGCTAGGAAGAATCCAGACTTGTACCTTCCTTTTCAAAAATACTACAGTCCATGCAAATTCCTTGGCAGTTGCTGCCTTAGCCATGACTCCATTTTGCAGTCCTTCACCTCATCTGGCTGCCTTATTTTTCATATTCCTACCAGTGAATTTCTTTAACATGGCTTTTTATCCACCAATCAGATGTGGCCAACTGTCTTTTTATAGTCCTCCTTTGATCAGTTAAATGTTGGTAGGGCTGTAATGCGACTGGCATGAAGTTACCACTGGAAAATAACTAGAGCTGCTGTCTCCAAGATCGCTGGTTCCTTTGAGAGGTTGGAACGTGGCAAAGATAATTAGCGTCACAGATGTTAATGGATAAAACAGTGTACAGAAAACCACTCTTTTCATGTGGCACTGGAGTCACTATTAGACATGTTTAATTCAAGACTTGTGTTTTTTGTCTTTGTGTTTTCCCCTAGATTTTCAGTAATTACACATCTTTAAAAACTGTAATATTTAAATGAGTATTTTCATTGCAGTGTTGCACGCTTGTCAGATTCTGGTCAACCAAACCAGGTTATGGTGACTTTTAGGAAAATGAGACTTGAGCACTTTTCCTTTGAAAAGAAAACAAACCAAATCAAACACCCCCCAAAAAACCCCAAAACTTAAAAGGTTTTCTTGTTCAGCGAAGAACCAAGTGAAGGGGGAAAATTCAAACTGTGAATTCCATATGTGGTCAGCCTCTTTTCAACTAGTTTTTTTCTGTAGAGCCTTTTATTTTATTTTTTCATTGAATTTCCTTTTTTTTTACAGATTCTGGAATTCCTTTTTTATACTATTTCTTAATATAGCGGACAGCCTTTGGAACGTGCTTGCATGAGAAAGTTTGATTGTTGCAGAGCGTGTCAGTTGCTCTGAGTATAGAAATTATTCTGAATCATTTTTAAGTACTGGAAGAGGCCTACTGGCCTCAGTGGCATTTATGAAGTGTTGTTTTGGCTTAATTAGGGAAAACTGTGATCCAACAATAGCAGCTGTTCCTCTAGGCTGGAATTCAGTTTTTAACCTGGTCTAAGTCTTGTGCTGCTGCTGAAAGAACTAATAGCACTTGGGCCAGATTGGATTAGTGTGTGAATCCAAGTTGGAGAGTTTTCTGGGAGCTGCAAGGAAGGTTAGTCTGCTTGCAGCAGGGCAAATGGAAAAAAACCCACATGTGTTAGCACAAAGAGGAGCTTGCTTGGAAGCTGGGATTATATTTTTTGATGGGTTTTTTGTGGCAGTACTGGTTGATATGACAGTGATTAGGCATTTGTTTCAGAAGCTTGTCAAAATGAGCCTCAGTTGCAATGAAATAATGCTTGCTTTTATCTAAAAGTCTTCAGCATTGTAATTACTGACTGTACTGTGGTGTTTGTAATGAAGGATCTGTGTTTATGTCTGAGATTTTTTTTTCCTTGAAGAATTTTAAGTCTTCTATATTTGGAAGAGCAGCTTATCCTATGGATACCTTCATACTAAAAATACCAAATGAAGCTTTGCACAAGTCAGTCTTGCGGGATGCAGTTGAAAAATATTCCTTGGTGGCCATTTAAAGATTGACTGTTGTGGATTCTGTATGTGTGTGAAATTTTTGAGAGCTCAAGGGAAGAGAACCTGTACCTGTAGCCCTCCTCAGCTGAAGTCATGTGTCAGGTCAGCTGATGTTAATGGATGCATAACTCAACCCTTTGACAAGGTGCTTTTGAGCTGACACTTCTTTGAAGCACTAGTGGTTGCAGCTGTCCAGTGTGATGTAAGATGAAAGCAAGTCTTTGTTCCTCATCTCAAAAAGAACAACTTCAAGCTTTGTAAATGACCCATCCATTTAGCCTACATACAGCTTGTGATTTATATCAGTTGTATAGGATGTGTTTCAAATGAATCATTCTGGGTATGGAAATGATATTTGTATGTCTTTTCAAATGACTCTTAGAGTTTTTATTAAATTGAGAGCTTTCACATATGTTAAACTGTAAAATAAGTAACTACATGTTTATCAAATACATCTATTTAGACTCTCATGCATCACAGAAGTTTCTCTTATTCTTTTTGGTCAAGTCTTGTTAGTAGAATTACTATTTCAGTGTGAACAGGTATATGATGTAGGTGAACCTGCTTCTGCAGGGGGGTTGGACTAGATGATCTCTAAAGGTCCCTTCCAACCCCTACCATTCTATGATTCTATGGTAGACCACTCTCAACCAACCTGAATGGCAATCTAGTATTTACTCAGCCAAGTTCTTAGAGATGATACATGAGGAACTTCTTGTTCTATGGGAGCAACACAAGACTTTTTCAATTCAGATTTTGAAGCTCAGTGAAAATGAAAATGTTTTAGATATTTATAAATGTTAATAAGATCTCCCCTCAGTCTCCTCCAGACTAAACAGCCCCAGTTCCCGCAGCCTTTCCTCATATGAAAGACGTTCCATTCCCCTGATCATCTTGGTGGCCCTGCGCTGGACTCTCTCCAGCACTTCCCTGTCCCTCTTGTGTCCAGAACTGGACACAATACTCCAGATGAAGCCTCACCAGGGCAGAGTAGAGGGGGAGAAGAACCTCCTTTGACCTGCTGACCACACTCTTCTTGATGCATCCCAGGATGCCATTGGCCTTCTTGGTCACAAGGACACATTGCTGGCTCTCATTTAGCTTATTATCAATCAGGACTCTCAGGTCTCTCTCTGCAGAGCTGCCTCTCTGCCTGTACTGGTGCATGGAGTTGTTCCTTCCCAGATGCAGGACTCTGCACTTGTCCTTGTTGAACCTCATGAGATTCCTCTCTGCCCAACTCTCAAGACAGTCGAGATCCCCTAGCACTGCAAAGGTGACATCCTTCTTTTTGACTTTACAGAATGTAGAAATTAGTGTTTTATGTGTCAGTGGCCTTCCAAGAGCAAATAGCTTTAAAATTCACAGTGAAACCCACAGCCTTAGAGTAGTATAAATATTGAAATAGGAGTTGAGGTGAGATTTAATGATATTTTATATTAAAAAGGCTGATTTAAAGAGATACTATTACACTGTAGTGGAGGAGAAATTGCAGGATTTCTTTATTTTTTTAGGTCTTGGAGGCATACGCTGCTGACAAAAATGTGGAATATATACAAAGTTCTTATTTAGAGGAAATTCACTGTTGTATACACTACTTTTCTGCTATAGTGAGTGCCAGGTATGGCAGTAACCAATAGCTGACAACTCCACAGATGCTGAGAGAAAAAAAGAGGATGTCAGATTTTCAGTAACTTACTATATTTTTTTTAAACATTGCATTTGACTGAATAATTTAAGAAATTGGGTGAGAAAATACTGAAATAATTAAGTTTTGAACTTCTTTTGCCCAAACTCATCCTTGCTTTCTGTAAAGGACAAGCCTGTGACTTGTCTATGTCCTTGACTCTGGGCTGTCCCCTCCCTAGCTGGCAGGAATTGCAGGAGTCCTGATCGACCTCCCATGTCTGTCCTTCATGCTCATCTGGTGCAAAACATAGAAAGCTCACTAGACAGGTCTTGGCCATATCACCTTATCATCAGACTTACCAGTTTTCCATTCCGCTTTATAAATTCAGCTTCTGTTGTTGGCTACCAAAGCAGCTCAGTTTTCCTCTAGGTAATTACCAAATATCTAAATGGTGGTGACAGCAATTTGCAAGCAATGGCTTAGCATGTAATCAAAATAGTTCTTCTCGCTGTATTAAAAAGGGTGTAGTCTAGCGACTATGAACTAGTCTTGACACCACCAGCTTATTTCAACCTACTTCAGCCTTTGTTAGGGGTAAAATACCATTTTTATGACTGTGGTAGAAACTGTCTTATGGAAATAAAAGCATGTAACCACCCTCAAGTAATTGAGGTATCAAATTTGTGTATTTTGCCAAGTTTGCTCAGAAGTGGCAGCAGTATATCCAGCAGAGCATATCTCAGCAATCCTTTTTCTCCGTGTTTGACTAAAGCCAAACATTGAAAAGCAGAATTAACCAAAATTGCAAGTGGCATTGCCATACCTTTTCATTCCTTATTGCCCCCCGCCCCCCCCCCCCCCCCCCCCAAAATAGCACTGGGGTAAATTTGCAGGATCATGTCAAGCTATCTGTATCATTCGCTTGATGCTTGTGCCAGTTAAGTGTCTTGTCCAACATAATTTCCCTTGTGCTGCCTGCAGTAGCAAGTGTTTCCAAAGGCATGAAGGAGAGAAGACATCAAAGGTATAAATTATTGAAGGAAATTTTGACTAGCACTAGAAATCTTCAGTCCTCTGACAGTTTTGTGGGTTGGCTCAGGAGGAGAATGTCTCACTTGGGATGTTTTGAGAGCCAGTTATTCTGTTCACGTGTAGATTTTCAAGGGAGGAGCTGGTGCAGTGTGAGGACAATCAAGGTGCTCTTTGTAGAGTGCTGTAGGGACTCATTGGTTTCCATGCATATCAAAATCATTTTCTTTTTTGTCCCTTTGAATTTTTTGGTGATATTCGTGCCTTGGATATATCACTTGGATGGGTTTTTTGAAGTAACCTCCTGCCTAAACTATTTCACCTTCCTCTCCTTTTGCTCACATTGATCTGTAACACTTCTTGCTCTAGAGTAGAATGAGAGTAATGCAAGCTATGCTGTCTTTAAGGTGTTGACCATGTATCTGTACCAAGTATTTTAGTCTTAAAAGATTAAGTTAATCCAGTCACTCTTGTTATTTTGTCATCAGCATGCAGATAGCTGTGTGGGTTTTCTTTCTGTTCTAGTCATGAAAGATCCTACTGTGACTAATTAATCTGTAGTCTGTCAATTAATATACCTTTCATTCTTGAGTCAGCAAATGTTAGAAATTGTGTGCTGGAAATGCTTGTACAATAAGTTGTCAATAGCAGTGTAGATTACAAATTTCATGTTTCTATGTGTTATTTTCTTTTTTTAAAAAATCATGTAATTGGGGAACTTAATCAACTCTGTTTCTCACTGTATATGTCTCCAGAGAGTAAGTTCAGCTCTGCAGCTTTTTCCAGATGAGTAATTCTTCCAGACCAAGCAATGTTGATGTCAGATTTAGTCTTTCTTAACCTTAAAGACAGTATCCTTCTTTAGCATTTCACAACTGTTTTCGTTCCTCTCCTTTTCATTTTGAAGCAATATGGGTTTTTTCTTCTCTTGTGAAGGCTCTTTATTTTGGCTTTGTCAAAGCCTGTGAAAAGTCAAGTTATATGCTAGTTATGAGATTTAACTGTAAAGATTTGTTTTGGAGCTCCTCAGCTTCTGTCATTTCCAGTTGATTCCCTTAACCTAGTTATTTCACAGATAGCTTGTGCATTCAGATTTTCCATGTAGGTCAGTTTTGACAACTTCGTGTTGCTTGTAATGTCTCTGAAGCTGCAGTGCAGTATGACTACAGCTTGATCAGACATGGGGGTTTCAACTAAAATAGAAAACAAAGTGAGGTAAGCCTTGGCAAGCCTGGGCTGCAGCTGCTAATTGCATACCTGGAATTCCGTGCGAGCTTGAGTGCTTGAAACCCAGGTTGTCACATTTCAGCTGTTGTTGGTATCGGATATGACTGGACCAATGCAGTGGGGTGTTTTGTTTTGGGGTTCTTTTTTTCTGTCTGCAGTCATGTTGAACTGAAAATGAAGAGATGCTTGTGATGCAGTCTTTTACGTTTACTCTCCCCCCCTGCCACTACTGCTTTTGAAATTCTGTACCTTTGACTTACCTCGTCAGTCCTGGTTTTCTTCTGTCCCTCACTTTCCCATCCTCAAGCCCCTAATCCCATGGTTTGCTGGATCATTTCTTGCCTTGCCATGTTACATTATGAATTCTAGTGCAAGTGATGGACTGGGAGTCAAGAACTATTTCTTTTGGCAGCAGCCAAAATCTCACCTGTGAAGTGAAGGCATTGTTTCATGGTGTGTTTAATGTCAGCTGTAGAAAGCTGGAACTGCTTTTGCTTTGAGGGGAAATAATAATACTTGAAAAATGTTATCTAAAATCTGTTGCAGTAATCTTCTGAACTACTTCCCTACTCTGCTTTTAGTGGCTTTTCTGGATTATTTAAATGGCAGCCGTGATGAGAACAATACGCCAAGAGTCTGTCCTCAGTTATTGCACTTAAAAGTTAAATTTTGCTCTAAGAAAGTTGATTAAATTGTCTTACTGTGTCCTGAATACTCAAAATTTTGTTGCTATTGAAGCAATTGTTGGATAGCCAAAAGTGAATTTATTGCTGGTAGATTTCCCTGTTCCTTTGTTTCGCTAGGATCAGCTTTGTGACTCTAACAGATGTTACTTCCATAATTTATACTCCAAATACAAGGTGTGTAATGGTGGAGCTTTGACTTTCGTTCATTTATAGATGTCTATGAAATACAAAGCTGAACTTCTCGCAAGATTTCACGTGACACTTCTACATAGAACTGTAGCTCTGTGAGCAGGTGTGTAGCATGGTGCTGCTGTGGCCCTTGCCCCTCATGGGTTTCATTTGGATATTCATGTATGTTTATCAAAATATTGGTTCATATTTTGTGGAGTGCTGAAGACAGGAACTGGCCTTTACAAAAGCTTCTAAAATTAGACTTAAAAGCATCTTCTTGTCTCCATGTTTGTGATCATCTCTAATTTCATAGCAAAGCATCATTCCCCCTCAGCAAGAGGATGGTTCTGTCATGCCATCGGTGTAGTTCAGGCTCTCTGATTATTCATATAGCTTCCCTTCTGGATAAAAGCAAAAAACTCTGTGTTACAGTGCCATCAAAGCCATTGCACATTTGCATAAAGCTGCAGGTGCTGTTGTGCACATAAACTGTGAATTAATTGTAGAAGGATGAAAGAAGATGAAATGCATTATTTTTTATGTCTTCTGACAAGCACTTTACTGCTCTTTGAGTCACCAGCATCGAACTGATGGGATTACATTTTAGGCAAAAAACTGTCATAATAATTAGAATTTATAAAATAGGAAAAAAAAATGTTAAAAAACTGGTTCACTTGCTAAAAATAAAATAGTTTGATGTAAACATTCTATATGTATAAGTTGTGGAGAAATACAGTGTTTTTCTGTTGAATTTGATCCCTTTGTAATTAGTATTTGGGCCTATCAAGTGCTCTAAAAAGTCTCTCATCAGAGAAGAAAAGGTATTGTTGGTTATCTTTGTTGTGATAAAGCAGTAAAGCATTTGCAGCTTGTTTTTGACTGTACCAAGTAACTGTAAGTTCAGATTTCTGCTTACAGTGCAGTGGAAGCTTTGACAAAAACAGTGCAATTTGTAATAAACCCATTCATAGAATAGAATCATAGAATGGTAGGGGTTGAAAGGAACTTTAAGATATCATCTAGTCTAATCCACCTGCAGAAGCAGCTTCATCTAGATCAGGTCCCATTGACTCTGGGACATACAGTGTTGGTGACTTGTCTTTAATAAGCCTGGTAGTTACCTTTAGTTTACCTAGTTGCTGGGAAAGCAACTTGAAATTCCCAAGTACAGATAGATAGCATGTATGGTCACATTCCCAGCACTGCAATTGATTGTCACGGGGCATGAGCATGAAGCAATCGTTTGTGAAGAATAAAAGAACTTCTTGTGACTTCTGGAAGAGTAATTTCTTTCTTAGAAATTAAGAATCCTCACTATTGGCTAGTGATCTTGATCACTTGATATGTTGAATGAACTCTCAGGTGGGCTCATAAGGCTGAAAATGTAAATAATGCTTTTAAATTCATGGCTTGAATTTTAGAAAGCAAGATCCTAGAAACACAGGAGAAAAATTAATCCTGGATTTTTGTAGTGATGATGTAGTGTGGTGCATTATCAGGAGATGGAATCCATGAATGAGAAAATAGCAGTGTCCAATGGGAGTTCAGTGTAAAGCTGGAAACTGGATTCGACTGGGCTGCTTGTTCATTTGTTGTGGGTATTTGAGTAAGAATGGCGGAGGCTGAAAAGTTGGAGGAGGTTTAAAATGTGCCACATTCTCAACGTGCCACAACAGTGAACGGTGAGAAAAAAACAGCATTAAGATTCAAGGATAACAATTCACTTCTATTATCATAGGGAGAAGGTGCTTGCAGTTTACGTTTCTTTGTAGTAATAAAATCATAACAAGAGCTGATGCATAGAAGTGGAACTGAAAAAACCCACATTTCTTGAACCCTTGCAATTTAGCTGTCAGTAGATTTTCTAACTGGTTATCACAGATTTGGATTTCTGTTTTGTTTATGAAGTAATTTGGAAATGAAGGTGAAACGTTTGTATAGGTGGGTTGAGAACAACTTATTTTGTGACTTTGGAACCCGTTCCCATAGATTGCTTTTTTGTTCCAGTTTACTGTTAATTCTTCATACTTACCTGCTTCAATGTTATTCTGGAGACTGTTTACCATGGTTTGGAAATTATTCCAGTGGTTGCCAATGGTCTCTTCTGATCCCCAGTGAGATATCAAAGGAAATAAGAAAGCTGTGTTGGGTTTTGAGTTTGGTGGTGTTTTTTGTCTCCTTTCTCATGTTACAGTTAGCCTCATCAGTGAAGAGAAAAAGGAAAGTACTTGATGACTCTTTTGTTCACAGAAGAAATTTTGCTGTTTGAGGTTAATTCTAAATGATGTGCCATGGGCCGTCTGTGTCAAGATGCTAATTCTTGACAGAAAATGTTAATCTAAGTGAATAAGGAAAGCTCCAATATTTGTACAACTATTCAGTAATTCATAGACTTGAGAAGAGTTGGAACTATTGCTAATCCTGTAAAGACTGACACAAGGGTCTGTCCTATGCAAGATTGGTGGGAATATGGATACCAAAAAGTATATGCTTACTTCTATCAACAAGAGTAGCCAGCTCTATGTATTTGAATGTGACTATGGGGGAGAAATAGCTTGAGAAAATGCTGACATTTTGAAACACTAATTTACTGATAAATCTGAGAAACAAAATAATGAAATAAACCCTGTATTTGTTCAGAATTTGATGCATATATGGAACATTTAGTGGGAAACTGAGGGCAAGGTAGAAGCAGTAGCTGGATACCAAAAGTAATTGCTTTCTTGGATTCAGGATTAGCCTGGAAAGTCAAAGTATTTTTTTCCTTTCTTTTTGAAACAAAATGTTTTCATGCTGAAAACTGCAAGAGACAGGATATTTCTAAAACTCCCTCCCTCTAAATGAAGCAGTGAGATCTAACTGCATCAGGATGCACTGGGTGATGGGAAGTTATTACTGCTGAAATGATTCTGTTACTTTACCTCCTTATGTAATGGCCAAAGGGCAAAATCTCATCAGAAATGCTTATTGAGTGGGAAGATGCATTTCATTTGGATCATTTGTGGTTGGTGTTTTTTTTATATTAAGGCAAAGTAAATTCTGCTTGTTTTCCACATTCTCTTGTGTTTATTGTGTTCATAGCCTTCTGCATCCTTGGAAGCTGCATTCCCAGTTTTTCCAGTGAATTTTGAATCTTTCAGGTGAATTTGAATTGAGTAAGGTTCTACATGGGAAGAGCAGAGGGATTTGTTTGGTTTTTGTTTGTTTTCCCCCTTCCCCGACATATTTCTAGCTAGGATCATAATATTCTATTCTGTGCAAGCTGCCAGAGTTGTTCAAATACACTTGGTGTCTTTAATTCTGCTTGCCTTGTAATCAGCAGAGAAATACCTATTTGATTACAGTGGAAGCAGCATGACTCCCCATAATACAGTATTGAATGTTTCAGTGCTGGTTTTACCTACAGGTTCAGTATAATTTTTTTTTTTGGTATTATAGCCTTTTACTACTGCCATAGGTGTTGACTGTTACATGATCTAAGGTACAACTGCATCCATGATTGATGTATTGATGCCAAGTCTTATATGTAATACCTCAATTACTAATAGCTGTTAAGCAGTCTAAACTGTTATAATCTGTACTGGCTGATTAAAATTGGCATGGGTCAGGGTGTCTAGGAGGCTGAGTACTTTTGGGAATAAGTTGGTGGCTAAATATGCTTAGCATACTTGTCTTTCCACTAATGTAATCTCAAAACTGCCTTCCTATCTTTGCTACTGTAAGGGAGCAGGGTAAAACCCTCAAGTCTATCAGAATGTCATACTTCAGCCGTTCAGGAACTACCACGTATGGAGTGAAACAGCTGCAGGAACCATCTAGGGCAAGCTGCTCTTTTTCCTTTGCATTCTTTCAAAGATGAAAATCTAATTTCCATATGTTGAATGTCAGTGGCAACATGATTCTTTGGGAGAAGTGGTTGTTGAGAGTCTTTTCCACTTAAAATTCTGTAGCATATTACGACCAGCAGTAACCTTAATAAAAGGGAGGAGAAGGGACAAGCCTTTTTGTATCTAGAAGTAGAATGTGATACACAAGTTTTTCCTCAATAGTGCAGTAGAGAGCCTTTTCGAAGATGATGGTCAACTAAAGTGATGCTCACTGAAAGGGTGAGAGCTGTACAATTCAAAATCAGGATCTTTCTCTTGAGGATTTCAGTAGGGTAGATAAAAAACTTAGTATATCCATCTTGATCAGAGTTATGAGATAGAGAAAGTTAAGCTTCAAACTGGCTGCAGCTATGGGGTTGGAAAGCTGTAGTTTTCAGAAGTTTCTTTCTGTTGCAAATTTATGGTAGAGAAACCTTGCAGCTGCAGTTCACCCTGCCCTGAATATCTTGGAAGCCCAGCGAAGCAGATGTGTGTCCATTACAACCAGACACTTTTAGGCACTGTGTTTACCATGTAGTTCTGAAAAGTCTAGTGCATCTGACCACAGAAAGAGGCAAGATCTGCAGTGATAGTGACAAAATGCTTGTCAGCAAGCCTGTCACTTGTGGTTCTTGTAGAGCTGTCCTGTTGGGGTTAATGCTCTCAGCACTTCTATCATGAGGTTATAACTTGGGTATATCCTTGGCTGCTGCAGCCCATCTTCCTGGCTGGAGCCAGACTCTGCTTACAACAGGGGTCAGCTCAACTGTCAAGACAGAGGAGGTTTGAAAAACGAGCACTACTCACAACATAGCCAGCTTGCAGGAGCTCTGGTTGCAATGTTTCATCAGCTGCTAATCCATTTACAGCATAGCTAATCAGATTGCTCTCTTCGGTACTGCGGGGACTTTGTGCTACGCCATTGTAATCGAGATGACTATTACAGGGTATAAGCTAGCTTGTGGATGAAATCGAGCCAGCTATTGAAGTGGAGACATGGTTTTGTCTAGTGGGGTTGGTAACTGCTTTCTGTTTTGTACCTCTCGATTACCTGCATTAACCCAAGGCATTTCTCTCCAGACGAGTATTGAAACTTTCCAAGTTTAGTTTCAAAATCAACCATTGTTTGTTGGAGATGGAAGGATTAGCAGGTTAGGTTTTTCTTTCCAAAATGTAGTGACAATGTAGCTCTTTCTTCTCCCTTAGTGAAAATATGTATTTTGCACCCAAATTTGGTAGCTTAATAGCAAATTTCTGTGTCAATGTTTCTGTTTAGGTCAATGTACTAATAGAACTGCATGTGACAACTTAGAATGCAGCATTTTCATGTACTTTTCCCCTTAATTCTCATGCTAGTTAAATTGTTGTGTTGAAGTAGTTTCTTTACTAGAAAACTAAGCCAAAGGCTTGTCTTTCTAAATGTTGTAGTAAGCAATTTAGCTGAAATTCTTGCTCCTGCCTCTGTAAAGGTGTAAATGGGAGCTAGTCTTTGCTGTGGGAATTGTAGCTGTGTTTAAGATTGTCATGGCAGTAGCATCTCCAGATTCATTAGCAAAGTGGACTTATTGCTGCTCATGACCAAATTCCCAAAACCCAAACAAACCCCCATCCCCCTTTCCTCCCCCAGCAACAACAGAACCTCTGGGCAATCCACATAATTCTGAAACTTCATTTTAGCTCTTGTGGCTTTAGCAGTTGAACTAAAGTAATCTCAGTGTCTCTTCCTCCTTTTCCTCCTCCTCTTATTTTTTTATCTCCCTCCATGACAATAAGTCTCTCAAATAATACTTCAGATTAAGGAGATAGCTTAGCCTGCTGCTTTGGCATTGTGGTGGGAAATCATACCAGGAAGATAGCTTGTTGGTAGAATTTTACATAGGATAATATCATCTTTGTGTGTTGTAATGGGAGCAGTGGAGAAGGGATAAATGTGTTTGGTGTGTTTAATGTGATCAGAAAAATGATTATCTATAGGATCCAGTGGTGACAGCTGGATTTGCAGGATTTTCCTTGAAAATAGAAAAGATGATAGACTATCCTCAAAGCCTTAGAGTGCAGTGCATGTTTTCATTTCAGGAGTATTTGAAATGTCAGTCTAAATGTTTATATTGAATGTTATACTTGAGGTTTACTGAAACTGTTTTGTTTTCTTCTAGGTGAATCTGGACTGGGAAAATCAACATTAATCAACTCATTATTCTTAACAGAATTGTATTCCCCAGAGTATCCAGGTCCTTCACACAGAATTAAAAAGACTGTACAGGTATGCCTGGGGGAATAACTGCATCTTGAACAATGTAACTTGCAGTGTAGTGATAAGTTGATACAGTTGTCACATAAGCACCTGTATTTCTAAGAAGTTTAGCCGTGATGTGAACCACTAAGAAGTATTCAGTGTACCTTAGCTATACAAATCTTCCAGCTTCTGAAACTTTTAGTCTATAGAAGTGTGGGAGCCCTGAAGTGCTTTGTGTGCTACCTGTACTTTAGAGACCTCATGCAGATGCAGTCCCATTTGGAAATGGAATGTTTTATTCTCAATTAAAATATTGAATATGTCAGTTAAAATAAGTAGATACGCACCAAAACCCTCTGACTGTATAAGGCAGGCTTTTAGAAACCCTGTGTTAAAGGATTTGATGTAAGTGTAAAGACCTAAGGTAAAGAAGTTTTTACCAGTCTTTTGCAGCTTGTATCCTTTGGGATAAGGATGTGTTGTGCTGAATAAGGATGCATGAGCACTGTCATCTCTCCTGATGCGTGTCAGAAACTCAGTTAAGATTCTGGTGAAGATAGCTTGTGATCATGTAGCCAACAGATCATCTAACAGCTGAGGACCAGGGATGTTCACCATTGCTGCTGTGCACCAGCAGAGTTCCTCTAGCTGCAAAATGACAGGCTCAGACCACCTCAGCTGTGGCTGAAGTGATTGTGCAATTATTGAGTTGTCTTAAAGCGATTAAGGCTGGTGTTGAGTTAGAGTACATAAGGTGCTAAGAAGAAACTGTGGAATTGAATGCTTTTTTCAAAAACTGTGGAGCTGAATAACTGTTCTCCAGTGCTCTGATCCTCTGACCTTACTGTTTTGTGGGGCTTTTTGTTTGGAGACTTGGGTAAGATTTTTTTCTTGTCTCAGAACACTGAGTAGATACCAGGAAAAAATTATTTACACTTAAACTAAGAAGGTTAAATGACATTTCTTGTCAATTAGCTCAACATCAAAGTCCTGAATACTGATACAAAATATGTTTGTCACAGAATAACTATTTACTTTGGAGGAAAGCTTTAAATAGCAGCTCAATGTAGAAGCCATAGAGCCTCTGACAAAATGGACTTAAAAGCTTGTTAGCAGGGGAATTAGACCATGGTTTGAATTAGAAGGTTTGAATTTGTGTACCTGTTTCAAAGAGATATTAGGTGGGATGGAAAAGGTGTGCAAATAGTTAAGTTCTGCTGTAATATGCTTGTTAATTAAATAAACCAGTAGTGTTGGAAAACTAAGTAGAGGATGACTTATTTTTTCATTAGAAGAGGAACATGATGTGATTTCATTACTGTTGATTTGCACATTGGTTTAGTGAAAGAGAAACCAATACAGGTTTATATTCATTGAATTATAGTTCAAATAACTTAATGGTGGCTTGAGATCCCTGCCATTGGAAGATATTTTGTTTTAAACTGTGAAAACACATAAGGAAAACTTGCACAGAAACTAACAAAACAAATAATAAGACATTTTTGAAAGGTGACTCAGTCCCAACCTGGCTAAAAGTGCATCAGCATAAGGAAAATAAACTTGAAATTCTGTGTACGGAGCTCCTGGAATCTAATTTAAGTACTTTCATGTGTTAGGTGGCAAGATTAGATGAAATGTTCATCCTGACTTTGAGTTCTTCAAGGTGGTTTGATTTTTGTTAATTGAAGAAAAAATCCCATGCTTTTCAGGGAGCTTCACTTCTTTAGGCATGTAAAGCTGGGGGGGGGCGGAATAGATAAAAGAACACAAAAAGAAGAGCTTGAACAGAGCAGAGCCCTGGCTGAAAAGCCATTGCATTTTTTCCTACTTCCACCATGTGGTCTAAAGCCTGAGGTTTGCCAAGAGCTAGCCCAAAGCATTTTCAGTAGAAAATGGAGTCTATAATGACTTATCAAATGGTATGGTTGGAATAAAGTACGTTAAAGACCACCCTTCCCACTTTGAAACTATTGCTTATTTCATCTACTGTGTATTTTCTTTTCTTTGAGTATAGTTATGTTGCAACATTGCTTTCATGCATGTTACTTGTCATGAATGAAAAAGCAGGAAGCATGGCATTTTAAAAAGGAAACTGAAACTGTGTTATTTCAGAAACAATGTCTAAGTGAGAGTAAAATTGTTTCCCCTACAGCCTTGAAAATTGTGTGAGCTAACAGCTATGTGTGTGATGAGGGTGATTCCAGTCAAATACTAAATTAGAGCAGGAACAGCAGGAGCTGCTGCTTGGAACCATGGGATTTGTGCTCCTTGCCAGTGTAAACCTTTCTCAGTTGAGGATACCAGGCGTTTTGTAGGGTAGAGATGACACAGACCACCAGAGCATCCTAAAATCTTGGTGGTAATAATCTCCTGCTTTTATATGGTGGGAATAATGTATTGGTCAGGATTTGTGCAAGAGCTGCACGTAGATAAATAGAGACTGTGTTTTGGGCTTTGAAAACAACTGCAAGTTGAAGTTGTTTTGTGAGACAGGTCCTTTGTATTCATTTCATGGGCAACACAGAAAAACTAGGTGATAGGATGTCAGATGAATTGAAAGGAAACTTCCTCAGAAATGATGGGGTACAAATTATGTTTTGTCTGATCATGATTTGACTGTCTTAAATCGATGTAGTGGTATGGCAAAGGCTTGTTTAATCCATTAAAAGTTGTCAAGCTGTAACCAGCAGCATGTCATGAATGCTGTGTTGTAGCTGCCAAGGGGGGCCTGTGTGACCCAGCTGACTGGAGTGCATGGGAAAATGGCCGTTTGGAACAGGCTTTTATTAAAAAGTTTTAAATTCCAAGACTTGAGTGAATGTTTTCCATGTATCCCTTGGGAATACTTGTAAATCAGATGATAGGATGCAGTTGGATGCCTAACTATGAATGACACTGGTTTGCAGTGATTTTTCTGGATCTTTTCCAGATGTTACTGCTTTCTGTGCCTTTGACCATGTATGGACACATCATTTTAGGCTAGAAAAATGCAACTTCACAAAGGCTTTATGTAGGATTCTTCACCTACTCTCTGTTAGCAGTAGTCTCTACTGCTAACTGTATATAGTGGATACAATCTAATTACCCACAACAGAAACACAGGACAATTAATTTCACCAACTAATGTTTCTTGTTCTGTAGGTTTTTGCAAACCCTGCTCTGATAGCATAAATTCTCTGAATTTATGAAAAGTAAGAATAAACTTACGTCCTCACCACCCAGTAGGGCATGAGCACTGTCTGCAGAGACTCAGTCAATGCAGGCCGTTTGTCAGAAAGTGACTTTACGAGTTGAGACACACTCATTTTATAAGCATACAGAATCAGGAAAAATGTTTGGTGTGGCATTTCTGAGGATCTCCTGACCTCCCATTTCCTTTTTTATAAACACACATTCAAGATAATGTTTTATTAATTGCCTTTTTTTGTAAAGGCATTCCGCTGTGAGTGCTTAATAATTTAATGGTCCTTGCTGGGAATTTTCGCGCGGAAGAATAAAGCCTCATACCTTGTAACACTTGGCAAGAGTACAGCTCTTAACATTATCATCTTTACTTTGGAAGTGCTTCAGGTTTCTTATACTTGCAGAGAGCTTGGTTATAGGAGGCCTTTGTGGTTTATGATATGCAAGATAGCAAAAAGAATGTGAGGAATCAGAAGTTAATCTCCTGTGTGCTAAAGCGTGTGAGTAGTAAACTCTTGGCTGAGTTGACTATGTGGCTGGGGGTTACTGTCTTGACTTTTGACATTGATTTGGTACAGTAAAATTTCTCTATAGAACTCCTGAGGGGGAAAAAAAAATACATTCCCCACTATTAAAACATAAGTTTTTAAAGCACTGCATGTATTCATTCCTAGGTTGTCACAGCTTCAGACCAGAGACTTTCAGAAGGATAGGAGTTGTACAGTTAGTGAAAGGGTAACCTGGTGATGTCTTGGGCTGCTGTGTGTGCATTGGGGTGGTTTTTTGGTTGGGGTTTTTGTTTGTTTTTAAGCCTTCCTCACCTTGCAGTAAGACCTGCTCAATTACAAGATGGAATTGTCTGGCTTTGAAGTCCACCCTAACCTGGGTTCTTCTGTGACTAGCAACCAAGTAGCCCAGTGTTGGAGGCTCTTGTTTTATGAAGGTGCTTTACTGATGTTTTTTGTCTTTGTTGCATGAAGAACCAGCAATTGCAATTGCATGCTGTAGACAGCTATAGTGTAACTGAGAATTTTTTGAGACCTAGCAGTGAAGCAGTTTGGTGTCTGGCTTAGATAGGATCCCTGCTGATAAAACAAGCATCCTGCATACTCAGAGGTTAAATATGGAGCTTTCTTTGCAGTTAGTTACAGTTTCTTGTGTATCCATATCTTCTCTTCTGAATTGGAATCGGTGTTTTACTTGTGCAAGAGGTATTTAGTCTGACTTCCTGCAGTGTTAATTTATCATGTAGATCTAAGTTGCATCACACAGCCAGTGATTTGCAAGGTGTTTACAGCAATGTTCAGGTGTGGCTGTGAAGGAGTCTATTTCACCTGTATAACCAAGGATGTGCAGGTGCTTGATATGCTTGTGCAAGCAGTACTTATACCATCTCTCTCAAACCTTGAGCTGGTCAAAAGACCGTCCAGATAGGATTTATTATACAAATTTCTTCTCTCTCTGAAAGTTCATTACTGAATGCTCTTGTAGGAGTTCACCTAGTTATAAATGTCTTTTCTCTCTCCAGTAAGGGTGCAGGAGGCTTAAGAAATGTTAAGCGATGAGCAACAAGGTGGTGTCATCAATGTCTGCCAGCTCGTGTGTGGCTGTAAATAAATGGCTCACAAGGCTGATTTCTTGAATACTTACATAGAAAGTGGCATCACTAGTGATTTAATAGAAATTGTCTTAATATCAAGGAAAAAATTGTGATTAAATGTGTGAGTGATTGGAAAGAGCCAAGGAGCTAAGTGCAGATTCATTTCTTACTACTGTAGATCAGACTGATATGACACTCGCTCACGCAGGTACATCTGACGTTGGCATTATCAATAATTACTGAGGTATCAGTAGAAAGAAGGAAGTAACAGTCCATTTGCTGTTCAGCCTAAATTTTCTGTGTCACAACGTGCTTAATCTGTTTGATGACATCCTTATTGCAAGCTGTGCTGCAGATGGGTGGTCCCAACGGGAGGCACACATTCCTACACCCAGCTCTTGCATCACCCCTTATGCTGGTGCAGCTGCCTTCCCAGCCAGGTTTCCATCCCTGACCTGAGCTACCAGGAACCAATCCATCACAGTCACATGAAGTCTAGCTCAGCAGATCACAGATGAATTGTATTCCTTTGCAATATCAATCTGTTTGTAACAAGAAGCCATCACTTGCTGTGGTTCCTTTCCCAAGCATTACACTAGCTGAAGAATAAAAGTATTCTTGAAAATACATTAACAGATCTAGAAGTGTAGAGCCTAAGGTGTTTGGGGGGGAAGGATTCACTTTGAAAAGTGTAATTTTATTGGAATTGACCAGAATGCATGACTATAATAATGCCTGGTTTATCAGAATGTCTGGCTATTGCAGAACATTTAGCAAGGGATTGGACTTAAATGATCTCTAGAGGTCCCTTCCAACCCCTACCATTTTGTGATTCTGTGATATTATTATATTAGTATTATTGTTGTTGTTTTTAGTATTAGTATTGTTGGCTAGGGCTTTTATTATTTCAGCAGGTGTTCTTTTATTACTGACTTCATTTAAATGATGTCCCCTTGTTTTCTTTAAAAAAAAAACCAATTAATGACTATCAAGCTATTGGGATTTTATAGACCAAACACAGAGTCAATATCCCTCTGAAACAGAAAAACAATTCTGTCAGACTTATTCATTGAATGCTTTTCCCAGCATTTCAGGTTGGTGACTAAATTGCTAAAAATTTAATCTTCCCTTATTCATTTTACAGGTTGAACAGTCAAAAGTTTTAATCAAAGAAGGTGGTGTTCAGTTACTACTTACAATAGTTGACACACCAGGATTTGGAGATGCTGTGGATAACAGTAATTGGTAAGACATTCTTTGCATGTTCTCCCACAATAATTCTGAATTGTATGTTGTGTGTATGTTTGTGAGAGATGATACCTCCTGACTTTAAGTGCCCACTTCAGTCTTCAGTTACAATATTAATGCTTTTCAACTTTTTCAGCTAGCTGAAAACTGTAACTACTGTAGTCCCAAGTACCTTTATAACTCAATTGAAATGCTATCAGCTTCTCCGCTTAAAGTGAATGGAGCACTTGGCTCTTTACCCCCACACACAGCATGCAAAACCAACTTCTGTGCTGTCACAAGATGTGACCAGTAAAGCGTATTCCTTTGGCTACTCTTCTTAAGTGTTCTATTTAATACCATTACAAGGAAGTTAATTGTGTTTGAAAGGCTTTTTTTTTTTTCAGTGAACTCACAGAATGTATCTTCAGAGCTATGTAACTGTTGAGCTGGTTACTTAATACGTTCTCTCTTAAAGTCTCAATAAAAAAAGGCAAGCCATGGGAAAGTAGTGTACATCTATCTTTTAGCAAAGGCAGACTTTTTTTTACATAAATGATATAACTTACAGGTTTTTATTCATGTAACCTCTGCAGCTGGCAGCCAGTTATCGACTACATTGACAGTAAATTTGAGGACTACCTGAATGCAGAATCTCGAGTGAACAGACGTCAGATGCCAGATAATAGAGTGCAGTGTTGTTTATACTTCATTGCTCCTTCAGGACATGGGTTCGTATTAGTATGTTTTTGTTTCCTCTCTCTGTCTTTTATCTCAGATAAAACACCTAAATTTGGCATTTTTAGTTATGTAGAGTTCCAAATAGCATTTTCTTAATGGCCTGCAGATCATGCTTAATTTCAAAGATGTGCTTATTGTAGCTTGTCAAATATCAGTGAGCCAGACAAATAGTAAGTTAGAAAAACAGAAAACATGATTGTACATTAATTGCACAACAAGAAAAATAGTATTGGAACAATTAAAAATACACAGGAATTGACAAATGGCAGGTTTAGTTGTGATCTACGTGTCTTTTGTTCACAGCTTCCTGCTTAGGAGAAGCTGATTCACACTTCAAGCAACAGGATTTTTCATGTCCTCTCTTTGATTTGAAAGATGAATTAAAGATGGGCAGTTTCATGCATTTTATAAGCATGCTTTAAGTCACCTGGGGTATAATGTTTTGTCTAGTGCCAGTTCCAATATAGGCATTCTGAGTTGGGGTTTTTTTTCAGTTATTATACAGTCTTCCACCCCTGCTTAGTTTTTGAACTTGATCAGACTTCTATCTAGTGGTAGAGAGGGAGAACTGCATTTCCAGGGTTTACTAGATGCAGATCAACTACATCTGAAACTGGTTGATTATATGTTGTATCACTGTATTACAACTGATTAAATTTGTCAGAAACTCTTAGGCTATACCTTCAAAACCAGGAGGAGAAGATAAGTAGTGTATTCTGTTTTATAGGTCAAAGCAGTAAAACTTATTGAAAGGAGTTATGAAGGGATTCTGAGGAATATCCCTCAGATGCTGAAAAATGCAGACTGTTACTCTTGACTTCTGTAACTAGCATTGTAATGGTTCTAATCATTTTGAGCTAGACAGGTGCTTCTCAAATTTGGAAAGAAATATTGGGAGATGAGGAAGAGTTTTTGTTACATGAACTTGCCTTAACTGAACATGTTGTTGTTCAACATGCATGTTTGTAAAGTCAGCTTTATTCAGTGTGAATGTCAATTTTAAATGTAGACACTTGAGTCCCTGGCATATAGTATGCAAAACAAGTATCATTTAAATAGAGAAGATGGTCTATTCCTCATGTTAGTCAGACTTTGAGTATAACATCCATATTCTTCAAAACACATTTGTCTTCCATCCACATCCCCCTGTTATCTGTTAAAACTTTCTAAAGCAGTGGGAGGTACGAATTGTTTATAAGTAATGCTTCAGGTAAGGTTTGATCTTTAAATTTGTGAGGCTAAAAGCTGGAGAAGTGTGTTCCTCTTTGAATTCATATTATTCTAGAGAAAAAAAAGTATAATGTTGAGCTAGGTTTGCATAGTGTCTTTGAATTACTGGAGTAAATGCTTGTGAATCATTGTCTAATGAAGGAAAAGAATAGAGCACAGATAAAATTTGTGCTGCTGTTAGCATTCATTTCCTCTTTTAAGATACTGTTTTCTGTGCAAAGGACATTGCTCACTTCCTACCTGGATTTTGTGGGGGTGCAGTCTTTGGTCATGTTTCCTGTGCAGCCAGCAGCACACATGACCCCTCGACCAGTGTATTCATCACTCTTAAAGCATTGATTATATTTACATTGAATTAAAGCATTTGGAGGCTTCTGTTTTTCGTTATGGCTTAATACCTTTGCAAAAAGCCAGCTTGTTATAAATCATAAAGAAAAAAAATGTGTAGATTAGGGCCTCCTATTTGAGTCACAACCCCATGCAGTGCCTACAGGCTTGGGGCAGTGACTGGAAAGCTGCTTGGAGGAAAAGGGCCTGGGAATGTTAGTCAACAGCCAGCTGAATATGAGCTAGCAGTGTTCCCAGGTGGCCAAGAAGGCCAGTGGCATCCCGACTTGTGTCAGAAATAGTGTGGCCAGGGAAAGGATTGTTCTCCTGTACTCAGAGCTGGTGAGGCTGCACCTGGAATGCTGTGTTTGGTTTTGACCCTCTTGCTGTACAAGGGACACTGAGGTGCTGGAGCATGTCCATAGTTGGGCAAGGCAGCTGGTGAAGGGTCTGGAGCATAAGTGTGATGAGGAGGAGCTGAGGGAGCTGGGGATGTTTAGTCTGGAGAAGAGGAGGTTGAGGGGAGACATGATTACTCTCTACAAGTATCTGAAAGGAAGTTGTAGTAAGATGGAGGTTGGTCTCTTCTCCCAGGTAATAAGCAATAGGACAAGAGGAAGTCACCTCCAGTTGTGCCAAGGGGGGTTAAATTGGATATTAGGAAAAATTTCTTCAAGCAAAGGCTATCAAGCCCTGGAACAGGCTACTCAGGAAACTGATATTTAGTAACTCTGGAAGTATTTAAAAGCCATGTAGATGTGAAGTGTGTAGATGTAGGTACAAAGTTTAGTGTTGGGTGTGGCAGTGTCAGGTTAACAGTTGGACTCTTTTTTTTAAGGATCTTTTCCAACTTAAATGGTTCTATGATTGACCACATACTGCCATTTTTAGCTGATATCCTCACAAACATCTGAGCTCAGGGATTAGTTTGGGGGTGAGGTAAGGGGAGAGAATGAAGAGGTAGGAAGAGCCTTCCATGTAAGTGAATGGTGTGATAAAGAACTGGAGCCTCATTCTGCTGTTCTAGAGTCTTTATGTAAAGGCTTCCTGCTTTAGTCTTCACTGTAAACTCAAGGCCTTGAGGTGAGCACTCTTGTTATGAGCTATTCAGCTTTAGCAACAGCCCTTCAAGCTGATGTTGCTTTAGGTATCTTTGTGCTCTTAATCTAGATGTGCATTAATGTTAGCTCTTTAGTGGAAACATGTTGAGAAGCTGAGAAATTCGGTGGCAGATAGAAAATATTGAAGTATGTGGTTTTTAGTGTTTTCTTTATTCTTTTATGTACAGTTTGGAGAGGAAGATGAGTTTGACTACCAAATGAGTCAGGTTTTAATGTTGCTAATCCTGATTTCTTTTATATGAAAAATAATCTTGTTAAATCCTTCAAGTGAATCCCTTAAGCCTGACCAAATTTGCTATAACTGAAGCATGAGTGCTTCACGCCCTCTGTGGCTTTACTTAAGCAAACAGGAAATATTGACCACTTTGATCCACATTGATGGTTTCATGTACCTACATGGTGAGTGTTTCAGTTTTTATGTCGTTGTCATCCACTTTCATAATGATCTTTTTGTAATGTAGAGCGATTTAGAGATGAGATATTTCTGCTTCCATTTGTACAAAGGCCACAGAGTTTACTGTCTTCAGCAATCTAATGTATAAAGAGCATCTCACAGTCCACTCTCAGGAGGAAGCACACAAATAAACTTGACTTTCAGAAACTGAAACAGCATATGCAATCAGAGCATGATTCACAACTGTAACTTCATAGTAGTCAGGCTTTAAATGGGACTATCATCCAGCTAATGACACCAGCTTTACTACCTTTGTAGGAGAGTTACTACAACTTGCTTAAATGACTACATTTTCAACTAGGAGAAGTCTCACGACTACTAGTAATAGTAACTTCAGGCTTATTCCTCTGGTATTATACAATTCCAGGGGATTTCCTTTGGCAGCTGCAGCTATCCTTTTGCACTTCATTCAAACCTCTATCACTCATAAATCACTGTCTTAAGAGTAGTTGTCAAGACAAATCTGAAATGGTTTGTACATTCCTGTTCAATTTGTATGAAATTGCAAAGCTGTAATGCTGTCTTTCAGACTTAAGCCTTTGGATATAGAGTTTATGAAGCGCCTGCATGAAAAAGTGAATATCATTCCACTTATTGCCAAAGCAGACACACTTACCCCTGAGGAATGCCAACAGTTTAAAAAACAGGTGAGTTGAAAGATGAGTATTTACAACATAGGATAATTTAGTAAGTTCATCCCTATGGAAATGGCAAGATTTAACTTCTTACATGCAAAATTTAAACCCTGAAGCGACGCCTTGAGACTGCAAAGCTAAGTAATTTATATCTCTAGATTTAATTATATTTCTTGGTGAAATAATCTTGTTTCTATCCTCAGGGGAAGACGTTTCAAGTGTAGTATGATTCTTGGCAAGTGAAGTAGTTCACTGCTGAGATAAAAATCAGTAAGGGTGGAAGGAAGCTTTCAAGATTTAGGTGCCTAACAGAGCTTGTGTGTTTAAAAAAGGAAAAAAAAGAAAAGGTATTTAACGGTACCACTGTATTATTGATTGTGTTGTGGTATTCACTTTCATGTTGAAATGCTGCATTTATTAAAGATGCCTTAGCTATTAGATGAGAATCAGTATACCTGTTGTTGTGGGTAATGCATTTTAAAGATGGTGAGATAACTCTGACATTGCTACAACTCTTTGAATGAACCATGTCCAGTACTAGCTCAGAAGAACACTAGGTCTGAGAAGCTGGCCTTTAGAGATGTGTACAAAACTCCTAATTTAAAACTAAAAATAGAAGGATATTTTCTGCCCTGGCCAGTCTTAAGCAAGGTGCTGTAGATCTGAAGACTGTTTTGGTTGTGTTTCATGTTGTTTTGGGATTTCTTTTTTAATGTAAAGGGGGGAAAATGTTAAAACACAGAATGTTTCTTAATAAGCAGCTTTGTCAAATGAGTTGATTTTAAAGAGGAGAGACTTTTCCTAAATCAAACTTGGAAAAGGAATCCTTGCAGGAATCAGAAACTTAAGTTCTCATAAGATTGCAAACCCATCAACCAGAAATGCTCCCTGGGGCTCTGTGGTGTAGCTGTCAGCTAAATGCTCTGATATTTTTCCGTTCTAGGAATCTGGAGAACTAATCAGCCTGTTTTTAAAAATACCCTTCAGACAAATTGAGCACCAAACCAGCACTGCCTCAGTTTTGATGAGGCTGTCAGTTATTCTTAAATTTTCATTAGTGCTAGCCAACATTTTTTTCAACACAACTAACTGTTGGGAGTCCATCCGTCAGTCACAAGCTCTATTAAAACAGGCAGGTGATGCTGCTTCGAGCAACTGATGCTCAGGTGAGCTAGAAATGGAAAATAGGAGTGACAGCAGTAGCTATTGTGGGAACCTAAAGGGCTGAAGTATGCCTGCAGTTATCTAATCAATTTTTAAGGGACTTAATTGTGAGACTAGTATGATAATTTTAAGATGTATTAGTCTTTGGATGCACAAGTAGAATTCCCATTAGTGTAAATTTCTACCCTGTTGTAGGAAACTGATGTTCATTTTTGCTGGCTTGTGTGGATGGGTAGTATTGCTAGCTGTGAGGCTCTGATCCTGTCTTCTCCTGGCTAAGGACACATGATCATGCTAGTAATCTCGTGATGGTGTTAAACATGTGCAAGTTTTGTGGTGTAACGTAGTCACCTTCATGTTCAAGTAGCTTGCATATCAAACGAAAGGAGAGAGAAACAGATTGCAGCAAGAAAGAGTTACTGCAAAGTATGAGTTCCTCAAACAAATATCTTCTGGTTTTAGATAATGAAAGAAATCCAAGAACACAAAATCAAAATATACGAATTTCCAGAAACAGATGATGAAGAAGAAAATAAAATCGTTAAAAAGATAAAGGTAAGTAATCCTCTCTTGAAAACTGCTTCTTTGGGGATTGAGTGTGTATGTGTGGAGAGTTAAAAGGTTTTGTCATTAATGAAGAGCACACCAAAATGTTTAGAAGATAAAAATCAGATGTAAAACTGTTCTAAGAGTCACTCTTCCTCAGCAGGGGCAATGAATGACACTCTTGGGACTTATGTCCTTTAATGGTTGCTAGATTTCAGAGTGAGAATGTTAGATCACATATTCATTTAATAAACTGTCAAAAGATCACTTTCTTTTATTCCATCCCTGCTTGACTTTTATCCACCTCCCCTGTTTTGTTTGATTCTGAGCTTTGAAGGGAGCCGAGGGCTGTCTTTTATACAGGTGTGCAGTGGCACAGAGCGTGTGCATTGCAGTTAATAGCTGTCTGACTAACTGATAGACTAAAACCTTAATGGAGATGAATGACTAAAGAAAATCAAAAGGACTGTCAGGCTGTTGAAAGGCTTTTTCTTCGTTTACTCGTGTTTTTGGTTTGTCCTTTTATGTTGGAGTCGGTCGTGTATACATTTCTTGAGCCTTGCTTCTGTTTGTTCAGTAGCTTTAACAGCCTGTAGGAGCTTTTAAATTTATTACTGTGAGAATTGCCAAGGGAAGATAAACACAAATAGCACAAAAGGGAAATTATTCTGTGACTAAGCCTAAAGGAGAAGAGCAGGAGAAAAGCAAGGACAAAAGTCCAAAATACTTAGCTTTGTACACTGTTCCTTTCAGCTACTTGAAGCTGCTCTTGGCTCCTTTGTTGTTCATTACACTGGAGGCTTTTTTGGTTCAGCTGAGAACAAGAACTTGGAGTAGTTCTTTGCCAAACCTTTGAAAGCTGGGTACAAGACCCAAAGTAACTGTCCTTGGAGACACTGGGAATATGAATTGATAAATAGTTACTGCTGCAATTGAGTAAATAGGAAATGCTTTGCCTGTTGCTTAGCTTACTAAGTAACAGTAATGTCTGTTTCTTAACTAGATTTACAGAATGCAGCAGTGTGAGGAATTTCAAAGGGGCATGTCTGTATATATATATGTCATTAAACTAGGCCGAGGTCAGTAAACAGAACTATTCTTGCACTTGGGGGTAAGCTGCGTTGCACTCCTATAGCACCAAACTAGCTTACATCAAGTTTACACAGGGGCATGCTTTCAGTATCTTTTGGCAGTAGAAGTCTTGATTTCTCAAGTAGTCCTTTCTCTTGCAGGACCGTTTACCTCTCGCTGTGGTAGGTAGTAACACAATCATCGAAGTCAACGGCAAGCGAGTGAGAGGAAGGCAGTACCCCTGGGGTGTGGCAGAAGGTAAGCCTTGCTCATGAGGTGCTTTTAGTCGATTTAAAGCTTAACAGAAATACCTCTGTGTTTGAAATGCTGAATTTGAATGTTCTTTGGTCTGGAAATTCAGTGTGTATAGCCTTTTGTAATTCTGACACTCTTGGACAAGGAAAAGCTTCAGCAACACGCGATTTTTTTGCAGGAAGATTCCTGCTGAAGCCTCAGTGAGGAACTGTAAAACCTGCACTTAATGATTAGATTGCAAATATTTGCTAACATTCTTATTTTAATTTTCTTTCTATAAAGACTGTGCATTTCTTAAATTCTTCTTTCTCCAGCATTCAATCATAAATGCTGATTTAATCAGCTTGGCTAATATTGGTAAAATGTAAAGTTTCTGGAAGAATTTGCTTTTTCTTTTTCCCCAAAAACTTCTGAGCCTTAAATGCTGGAGTGTAGCAACAGGAAGGTACCTGGCAATGAATTATACTTTTGTTAGGTTGTGGGGGTTTTTAAAAAACGTTATTAAAACTTATTTTCTACTGTTATAGAGGCCTGAAGGTAACCGCATGTTCTTCTGGCAGTGGCGGTGGCTTGTGCTTCAATGCCACGCACTTATTTCAAGCAGCATATGGCATGGCTTGCACCGTGCTGCAAAGTGACACGGTCGCTATTAAACTGTTTTTACATAGGCATTGAACTTTTTCCTTGTAGTGTGCATGTGCTGAATAAATGCAAGAGGGTTTTTTCTCACCATTTCTGCTTTCTGAGGGCAATGGACTGTAAATCTGATGCTGAGTAAAATAGACAAAAAACCCCTTCCCAGCCAACAAGCAGTGTATGGACCAATGCTTTAAAGAGAAATGCTGTAGCACTTTGAAGTGTGTGTCTGGCAGGAAATGAGGCTTGGCAGAAAGTGAAAACCAGCTGCACCAGAGAGGATCCAGCTTTATTTAAGGCTCTACTGTTAGCATTTGGAGACGAACAAACTGGTGCTACTTTTCTTTATTGAAAAACAAACATCATAAATGTTTCACACTCATGTGATTGTGCAACTTTTGAAAGGGGAGAATTAGCCTCACTGAAAGGAACCTTCTCTTCAAGTGGCCTTCAGTCTGTCAGCTGAGGACAGAATACTCAGATATGATGCTTCTCTGGGAGTTTGACTTCATATACTATCTGAGCAGAACTCGCCAGTTTGTGTAAAACCATGGAATAAAATCATCCAGGAATGCATATACAAGAGGAACACACAAAGAACCTACATGCTTCATTTTTCTGCAGGATTCACTGAACTTACTGGGGTTGTTTTAATTCCTTCGTCCTGTTTTTCTTCCTCTTTCCCATCAAAGTGTCCATCTATACCTCAGGGGCACATTGGAACCTGCTTCATGCCTTTCATTTGTGTGTGCCAGGAGCTTTGTGTGCTGCCTTCTCTGTCTGCACGCCAGAGAGTGCTGGGGTGTGCATTTTTCTCCAGTGTCCTCTCATCATCTGTCAAAGAAATGCCATTCTTCTACAGTAATGGGATGACAGGCAGAGTGGAATAGGTGGCATCTCATGACAGCTGCTGATGCTCTTGCTCTGTAGGCAGGTGCATCAATACAACCTTCCTTTGTTTAGCTAAGAACTAAATCCAGATTAAAACAAGAGTTTTGCAACTTATCTGGTGGAGCAAGGAGAAATAGATTGCAGTAAGTCTATTTTCTAAAGCTTTTGGATATAGCTGAATCTAGACTGAGATCTTTAGATCCATAATTATACAGTTGTGCTGACAGGGCATCTGAAGAGACATAAAGCTGGTTAAACTGGCAAAGCAGTTTTTCTCTTGTGGTAGCTTATTCTGCTGTACTGGCTCAGTATAGTTTGCCAGTGTGGCTTAGAGAAGCACAGGAACTTTCCTAATAAAATATGTTAATATGTTCTTAATGTTCTCCTACATTTAACACATATACTGTTTGAGTAAGGAAAGGCTGGAAGTTGGAATCTGGTGTTGAAATGAATGTAGGAGATGGGTGCCACCTAAAGCCTTCAGGCACGTATTTTGGTTGACATCTCAATAAAAATCTACCTCTCTTTGCAGTTGAAAATGGTGAACACTGTGACTTCACGATTCTGAGGAACATGTTGATAAGGTAAGTAGCTTACAGAAAACATTAAGTTTTCTAGATATGCTCGAGAGATTGGAAAGCCACATGGTGGAGAAAAAAGGGTTTGAGCTACTGAGTTCATATCAGTCCCCATATTTTCAATTGTAAACAGGATCTTCCACTCCATGATATCTTGTTTAACCACATATTTAGTAAGCAGAGGTAGTGGTGATGATTCTTTAAATTATTCTCTTTATTTTCTGATTACTTGTTCTTGAAAATGGCGATAAACCATAGGAAACTGAGTTATCTGTTAGTACTGATGTGTACTTAGTTATAGGCATTTTTTACAAACTTTTAGGTGCTGCAGTTGGCTAAAGCAAACCTTCCTGTGGCTTGTTTTGTACTCTCAACAGTTCATGAAGTGATGTCTGCTGTAACAACTGTTTGGTTGTTAAGCTCTGCGTTTCTCCAGGCTGACAGAGGAAAATTACTAAAGATCAACTTCATATCCTAGTATTGAGTTATACATTTAGCTTTTGCAGACTTAAAAGATAGAACCTAGGAAGATTTGGCTTGTTTGTTGTTTCTCACCCTACACACTTTGGGACACCTACTACAGTAGTAACACAGTTTCCATACCTGTTCTCCAATACACGTTTATCCACAGAATTCAAACCTTCCAAAGATTGGTCCTGTAAGTTAATGCTTGGAATATTGCAAACTTGAGATAGTCCAGTGCAAAATAGTCTGGTACTTCCGTGACTGTTGTCTTGACAGCTCTCATTTAAAGGGAAGAATGACAGCATCGTGGGGATGACACACAAGTGGAGGGATGTCATTTAATGAAGTCAATCTCCACGATGAACATAGACTGATTATTTTCAGGTAGTATGTTGTATTTGGACACTAAGCTGATAAATTACACTTATTGACAGAACTCATATGCAGGACCTGAAGGATGTCACTAACAATGTACATTATGAGAACTACAGAAGCAGAAAACTGGCAGCTGTTACATACAATGGTGTTGACAACAACAAAAATAAAGGGCAGCTAACAAAGTAAGTTCTTGTTATGATTATATTGCACTTCAGTCTTTTTTTGCTCTGGTTTTTGGTTGGTTGGTTTTGTGTATGTGTGGTGGGATTTTTTTGGTTTTGTTGTTTATCCTCCAGTCAGTTGCCCATTCACTCTGTTCTGGTCTAAACATTGTATATCTCTTCTCTACTTATGATTTGACTTTTTCCTATTTCATTGCTTACACTGGTTTACCTGAGCATGTTAAATAACTGGGTTTTAGTTAGATTCAGTTCTGAAGAGAATTCTTCCATTTACTGTTTCTGTTGGGGTTTTATTTCATTGGTATTCACTGCAAAGTTTTTGTGCCTTCGTGTTTCTGTTTGGGGATTATTGGTTCTTTTGACATGCATGCTCAGTACTTGGTCTCAGGGATGTTTTTGAGAAGAATAGGTGAATATTTGTTTAGAGACTGAAAATCCAGACCTGCTCCTGTCAGCTTTGAAATGCTGCCCTGACTACTTCTACAGTTGCTTACCATGGCAGGGAAATTATTGCAACATCTTTATATTTTGTGAAAGGAGAGTTGCAGTGCAAGCTTTTTGGGGTTTGTTACTGGGATTTCTAACCCTAATATGTCTTTTTAATTACCTCTGAGAGCCAGTTGTTTGCTGACCTGATGAAGTTATTGGAAGATGTGAAAGTAGGCTTTACTGTATTCTGCAATGTGTAATGCTAGTTGACAATAGCTATACTCTTTAAGTATTTTTCCTTTTCTGCATGTATCAACTGTATCAACAATAATTAATGATAAATAATTAGTAATTAGTGATACTCTTATTTATTTTTGTACCATGAACACAAGTTTCTTGTCCAAAATGTAGGATACTATTCTGTTCAGCTGATGATATGATTCTATGATTTCAACTGCTCTTCCTGAAAAAGAATCCTGAGATTAGATGGCAATATCTACTATCCTCACCCATATGGCAGCAAAAAAGCCATTTCTTTTTACTAAATATATGTGTTCTACACTACCTTAATGCTTTGAAAGTGGCTGTGAGGGATGGGTTTAAATGGATTTAGTTGCATCTATTGTGAGCCCACGTGAGACTTCCCTGCTCAGCGTTGACAAAAAATATAACAGTATATGCCAGTTATATCAACTCTGCCTTAATTCAAGTATGCTTTTGAGGAGTTTGTAGTGAGCTCAAGTCTTAAAAACAGTAGTCTTCAAAGATGTGTATCCATAACACACCAATTCTTCTTGCTGTTGTGTTTCTTGCCGTCATATTATTCCTGACTCGCACCTCAAGGTTTCTGAGCACATAGCTATGGTAGAGGTACTTCTTAAGCTATGTTTGTCCCCAGAACAGTACCATGCTGATGGTAGGGAGAGGAGGAGTTTTAAAGACTAAAATTACCAATTTGGGTATAATTAGCATATAGTCACTGTAGAACAAGTGAAGGAGAGGGGCATATAGGATAGTTGACACAATTGAGAGCAGAGCATTGCCTGTCTGCACATCAGAGAGGAAAATGTGCTGGAGCGTAACAACTTGAGCCAAACACCTCTTTGAGGTGATAGGGTATTAATAGTAGCACAGAATAGCAAATTCTGCATTTCCTTCAGGACTTCTAACTTGCTATTTCTTTGCTTTTTACTGTACTATTATTTGCTATTAATGTACTGCAAAGTGAAGCTTTTTCATCAGAATCCTGGCTATTGGAGGAAGATTTTTTTTGTGTGTGTATTGTTTAATAGGATTTTTTATACCTTTCCAAATCTTAGTATGTTTTCCTTAGGTTTTTTTTGTTAAGTCTGAATTTTAGTGATAACACATTCACCATTTTTTTTTGGTTTATGCCTGCTTAGATGTGTGTTCCAAACTTAGTTTGTTACCTAATTCAAGTAAGGATTGGTTATTCTCCATTCTTCTTAAAAAGAATAATGCAGCCAATATTTTACTTAAAAAATAAAATTTTTCCCACATTACAAACACAACAAGATGGGTTTTTTGTATAAATGCATCTACCAGAAGATTTCAAAATGATTTTCATGTCCTTCATTTCTCCCCTGGCCCCCAGTCAGTTGCTGCTTAGCTTAGCTGAGATATGTGGGGTTTTTTTAGCTGGAATTGACACTAAGGGAGTCTGGAATTACTCTGCCTTCTGGAGCATGCTTTTGCATCTCCTGCCATCTTCAATCACTGTGCTGTATCACCTGGGTATTTCTAGGCAAACGTGCCTTTTGGAATGATTTGCTTTGTAAGAAATCTGTCACTCGAAGCACTGCGGTACTGCAGCTCAGAGGTGAGAAATCCAGCTGGCACTCTTAGCAGTAAGGTTTTCTGTTTTTCAAGAGTAGTAAATTATTGCAGTCTGCTTGTTTCAGCCATCTAAAAGACAGCAACGTCTGTGGCACACTTGTCAGAAATATTTTAAGCCTTTCCTTAGTTTATTCCTCCAAATACAGGGAGAGTTAATAAGTAAATAAATGCAATTCTTCTGGTCTGTGGCAGCCAATGCTGTTTTGTCTTGTTACCTTATCCATAGATTGAGTTGCAGCAGTTTTTTAAGCTTTAACATGCTTTTTTACTTCAGTGTATCATCTTAAGATTTGAATCTAGCATGGCTAAAGCAGCATAGAAGGAATTTTCCTCATAACCATGTATCTTTCTGGAAATTAACTGAAAGGAGAAAAACCAGATTATCTGTGTGTCCCCTTAGGAATTTTATGCTTGCCTGCTTGCCTTTTGAAGGAAGTGTCTGTGTCTCAAGATGGAGCAATGTTTGGCTTGTTCCCTGGAAATCTGTTTCTTTCTCAGGAGACAGAGCCAGTATCTCTGTAGGAGAATGGAGAGGAGCTCTGATGCTATCTGGTGGTATTACAAACATACTGTTAAACGGATAAAACCTCTGGCTCTGGAAACTGCTAGGCTGCTGTAAGAGGAGATATACATGCAGTGATTCTTGTACTTTTCCAAAAGTATCTCCTACTGGCAGCTGTTGGAGACTGGATTGACCTTTTGTACCTTTTAAAACAGCTGTATTTTTACGATCTTAGCAGATTTTTGGGTTTTGTGCAACTGTTAACCTATTTCTTTAAACAAAAATGCGAACATGAAAACAAACACAAGTATGTGCTACAAGTTACAGTAATACTGAGCAGATGAATTGAAGCAGTTTCTTCTGTCCAGCTGATAATTTTCTCTCTGATTTGTCTCCTTTTAATTTGGTGAAACTGGAATTGAGTGTTCTACAAATAACCAGTTGACCTAAGAGCAACCCAAAGTATGTGTGTTCCACGTGTTTCTTTTTGTGTGTTAGGTTTAGTGTCTGACTTCTTCAAATTTTCAACATCACCATTAAAAAAAGAAAATGTCTAAGTGTAATCTGCACATTTACATGGTAACTTGTGTCTTCAAACTGTGTGTTGTGATTTCACACATGTACTACGTGACACGTGGTTGGACTAGATGATCTCTAAAGGTCCCTTCCAACCCTTACCATTCTATGATTTCCTCTGAAATATGAACATTTTAATTGGATCTTTTCTGTTTACTGCGTGAAGCTGCTGTCTTCAGTGGGTTTAGAAGGAAAACCATCTTTTATTGAAAGCCATTTTGTACTCTGTAAAGAAAAGCCTTATCCATCTACTGTCTGTTGAATAATCTGTCCCTCAGACTATCAAAGCACATGATGCATAGGTCCTCCCAGCTGCTTAGCTAAGACTACTTTTGACCTCTTTTGCCTATATTCTTAGTGAATTCTGTGAAATGTGTCTTTATAGATATTGAGACTCACTTTGAGAATCTCAATTTCAGACTTTTTTGACCCCTCCTGTAGCCTCACCAAACATGCTGGAGTTAGGCATGTTGCTCTGAGGAGGTGACAGTCACACAGACTCTCAGAGCTGTTAGGGTTGGAAGGCACCTCTAGAGATAATCCAGTCCAACCGCCCTGTTAAGCAGGTTCCCTTTCATCAGGGTACACAGGAACACATCCAGACGGGTTTAGAAACCTCCAGAGAAGGAGCCTCCACACCCTCCCTGGGCAGCCTGTGCCAGGGCTCCCTCACCTCACTAGTAAGGAAGTTTCTCCTTGTGTTCCAGTGGAACTTCCTGTATTCCAACTTGTGCCTGTTACCCTTTGTCCTATCACTGGGAACCACAGAAAACAGGCTGGCCCCATCCCCCCAATGCTCACTTTTTAGATATTTAAAATATGTCTCTCTGTATATATATTTATGTATTATAATTTGTTGTACATACAGCAGCCAAGCCTCCTTGGGGCTAGGTGAGACCTTTCCTGGCCATGGGTCTCTGTAGCGCAGGAACCCAAAACATGAAAGATTTGGTACAACATCCTTTACTAGGTTACAATTCTTAAATGAACAGATAAGCCTTGATTCAGCATTAGTTTTTGAAAACTTGTTTAGGGCAAGTGGTTGTCCCTGTCACTAAGAGATAGAAAATTGCTTTAAAAGCATGAATATGTAGAGAAAGGATCTGCACATCAAACCTGCTTTAATATTGACATGGTGTAGTGATTTACTAACTGAATTTGAAATAACAAGCTTTAACTAACAGTCTTTCCTTTTACTGTGGAAAAAAAAAAGCCTGCTTTTGGGTGAGCACATGATTAGCTTTAGGAATCAATTGATAATGAAGTTACTTTTTAAACTATTGCTTTTTGGTTTTGTGTTTTCATTTAAGCATGCTAAGCTAAGCCTCTGTATTTTTTGTTTTTTAGATTTGACACAGTTGAAGGCATGTAAGTGGTCATTTAAATTTTTCCAAAAAACTTACAAAGACAACAATTTTATAAACACTAAAAAGGGTTTCACTGTTCAATGTTTCCAATTTTAAACAGGTTCCTGTTATCCCACTCTTGGCATTGGTTTTTGGGTTGGGTTTTTCCCCCCCCCCCCCCAACAGTTTGGGGTTTTTGTTCTAAAGCTGTGATGATGTAAACTATAAGAATTTATAAATACTTCCAGTGACAAATTGGGTCAAATTTCAACAAGAAATGCATAAATTACAGAATTCCCCCAGTCTCTACCTGTACCTCCATCACCTTTACATAGATGCTCACAGAGAACTAGTGGAAGTTTCATCCTTCTATGCAAATTTACCACTCTGGACTGGGGAATTACTTCAGCCTTTTCTGACTATGGTTTTATCCTGTTTACTGGCTCACAGAGGTTCCACTTTGTGCATATCTAGAATAACTTTTAATTTCTGCAGATTAATTTAGAGGGCAGTTTTAACATATGTCCTGATAAATCAGTTAAATGTTTTACATCTTTGTTTAGTGGTTTCGTTTTGTTCTCTTCAGCTGTTTTTTTGTTCGAGTGCCTTGTGTCGTTTTACCCTGAAATACAGGATGATGTGCTTTTACCCATTTAAGACTTAACAAAACCAGCTGTGATAGATGTTGTAAAGCTCTCAGATGTAAATGCTTGCTTGTTAGTTTGTCAGATTTTCTGTGCAGACTGATTTATACCACATTCTCAAACACAGCTCGCATGGCATCCCCATTAGATTGTTAGGTTGGCAATAGAAGCACGGTCCTGCTCCCCTTTAAAGACTCTAGAAACTGCAGCAATGATTCCTCAGTATTCAGATCTAGGATTATTTTTGAAGAGGAAATACATTTGAGGAGCCTACACATTTGGAAGGGAACAACAGGAAAAGAGCCTTGTTTTGACAGCTGACTACCTTCCACAAATGCTGCTACTTACCTCTTCTTTAGCTTTCTTATTTTTGTCTGTTATTGTACTTCACCTGGGTTGAACTATTTTATTTTCCTTGATAAAAGTTGCTAGCAAGTGGCCTTTTGAAGGACTAAAGTAAACATAAGGCTGAGGATCAGTTTCAGTTCTGTTTGTTATACAGCATTTTCAACTATTAGTTTAGATTCATTTTAAGTAGATATATTTTTTTAAGGGAAGTGCCCCTCCCTCTCATCCCCCACCAACTGTCACCTTTAAAATACTATTTGAGGAGAATGCCTGTGAGTTCATATGACATTAATTATTTTTACTCTATGGTTAGTTGCTGAAAATGAGCAAACAGGAAGGATAAAATAAGCCATTAGGTCAAACCAGATCTTAACCATGTTTGATATTTAACCTCCATTACTTTAGGAATGAGTGGCAAATTTGGAATCCAAAAAGACATTGCTAATTATGTTTCACAGAATGTTAAGGCTTGGAAGGGACCTCGAAAGATCATCCAGTCCAACCCCCCTGCCAGAGCAGGACCACCTAGAGTAGGTCATACGGGAACTCATTCAGGTGGGTTTGGAATGTCTCTGGAGAAGGAGACTCCACAACCCATCTGGGCAGCCCCTTCCAGTGCTTGAAAGTCAATCAATTCTGTTCTCCTTTTAGAATGCTCTTTCTGCATGGGGGGGGTTTAGGGTTTGGGGTTTGTCATTTTAAGAACTGAAAGCAAATATAATTTTTGATAGGGCTCAGGCTTGCCACCCCTGTTTTAGAGTTTGCTGAGCTGAGTGACTTTTGCATGTGTTACAGCAGATAAGCTCTCCTGGAAGACTGTAACAGTTCCAAATACATGCAGTTCTTTGCTTTTGCTAATCTGAGAGTTAAAACGTTGTCAATGTAAGCCATACTTACTCAAAACTGAAACAAGAGGGTAGTGATTTGCTTTGATTGCTTTTTGTTGAACAGCAAAAAAAAAGTCTTTTCAAGTCTCTGTGTGGCAACCATCACTAGATCAAAATCATCCTCTTTTATTGGATATTTAATGGAAAACTTGCTATTTAAAACCTCTATCACCATAACATGGAGAGCAGGGTTACACAGCTTTAAATGTTAAGCAGACTCCAGGAAAGTAGCGAATAGAACACTTAAAAAAATGCACATTATTTTTCTACATTAACTTTATTAATAGCTTTCTAAAGGAAAAATTTGCAGCTAACATTTTTATGAAACTGATGTTCAGTTGCCCAGGCATTTGGGTTTTTTTTCTTGCAAAGTTGCCCTCCCTTCAGAAGCATGACCACAGTGTTCAACAGAGTTGTGGTTGTTAACTTTGGACTCAATTTGGACAGTGATTTAGAGAGGAAATGGGGTTTTTGTCTGCACCACTCTTGAATTTTTCACTTTGTCCATTAATTTTTGTATCAATTTGGATGGGAGAGAAAAAGACACCTGAAGATCACTTGGAAGATGCTAATCTTTTTGTTGTTGTTGTAACTTCGATTACCTCTCTTCCCATCACCAGGTCCTGCTAAAGATAGAAAGTCAAATCAGTTGATGGGCAGGAGAATGTATTGTATGAAATGCCTTTTTGAGGAAAGCTGAACTAAACAGTTAAAAAGGATAAAGCAAATTGGATTAAAGCTAGCAGTGCAGCGCACACGGCGGTGTTGTTTGTCTGAATGCTTCAGCATTTTTATCTTGGTTTCTACAGATGCCCTAATGTAGCAGACAGGGAAAAAAAGTTGTCATTGACTAACATCTTCTTCTGGCTTTGTGGCAGGAGCCCGTTGGCACAGATGGAGGAGGAAAGGAGGGAGCATGTAGCCAAAATGAAAAAAATGGAAATGGAAATGGAACAGGTGTTTGAGATGAAAGTCAAAGAAAAAGTTCAGAAACTGAAGGACTCTGAAGCTGAGGTAATGGAAGTGTCTTAAACCCCAGTGTTCTCAAGGCTGAACAAGTGTGGAGATGGCTCTTCTTGCCAAGACTTTGCAATGTAACCTCTCTCTGGGAACTGATTCTGTAGTTAGACTTTAAGTTTAAAGACAACTCAATGATTCTTTCTCAGCTTGTTATCTGTGCTGAAAGGGCATCAGCCTAAACTTAAAATGTAATCTTACTCTTCACATGCATTCTGCCTTCATTTTCCCAGCCATGGTATGCTACAATTCTCCTTAGCTTTCTTCTTCCCCCTCTTTGGAATATTTGATACCTGTTTTCTTCCATGTGTTTTAAAAAGTTCTTGAGCTTCTCATGGTTTACAAAAACTCACATGGTGGTGCTAATTTGCTTTGCATGTTAAAAAAGCATTTCAGGTATTTAGTACAATGTCTGTAAAAAATAATCTACATGAGAATTCCTAGACCAAGAAAGGATCAAGGATGCGTTGTCATCAGTGTTTTGGTGCCATTTGAACACACATCCGTTTTATGGTTATTTACCTCTAATTTCTGTCATCTCCAGGTAAAGTCCTTACAGTGAAACTGTTTTTATGGGCTTCAGGCAGCTCTTGAAGGGATCTTTTCTAAAGGACTGTTAAAAAGTTACATTTAACTAGAAGATTCAGTTTTGAGAAGACAGTTTCTCACGGGAAGCCTAATGGAGAAGTTCAAAACTCTTAAACTTCCTAACGAAAGTTTGGCTCCAAAGTTGAGGGAAACTAAAGCTTGGGTCCAAATTTGAGGGAGAGCGAGGGAACCTGGAAGAGTAGTTGAAATGCTTGGCAGCCTAGGTGTTGTAAGGAGCCAAGGCATACTGGATCAGGGGGAAAAAACAGATCAATTCACTTTTTTTTTCTTCTTCCTTTTGGAGAAACAAATAGCTAAGGGTGTAAATGCTAAGATACACCAATAACCAACCTGAGGATTTTAAAGCTGAGGGTTTATGTTGATGAAGGTGTTGAATTAGCCACTGGATTTATCCTCCCTCAATTTCTGTCTCAAATCTTTTTGAACTCATTTATACTTCTGGCCTCTATACTCATTGTATGAAGAAGAAACAAACAAAAATGGTTCATGGTGTTTTCCCATGTACTGCCTTCTGAGTTTTTGGCTGAGTGCATCCTGTGATACCAGTTTTTAAATGTTCCTAAATTTAATTCCTTTTTTTTCCTTCATTTTACATGAGTTTGTAACCTTCTGTTGTGTTTCTCTAAATGTAGAAAAGAAGGCAATAGTGCTGAGTATAAGGCATTTAAAAAGTCTGTTAAAGGAAATACATTTTGGAGGGTTTGTGCAAGACTGGGACTCCCAAGAGAGGAAGGAAAGGGAGAGTTTTATTTCACCCAGTTCAAAAACTTGTTACACCACACAAAAGGAATCACTTTTCCTGACAGTGTCTCCATTCTCATGTAGAATCACAGAATGGTAGGGGTTGGAAGGGACCTTTAGAGATCATCCAGTCCAACCTCCCTGCAGAAGCAGGATCACCTAGATCAGGTCACACAGGAACACGTCCAGGAGGGTCTTGAAGACTTCCAAGGAAGGAGCCTCCACAACCCCTCTGGGCAGCCTGTGCCAGGGCTCCCTCACTGAAACAGGGAAATAGTTTTTTCTTATGTTTAAGTGGAACTTTTTGTGTTCCAGCTTCATCCCATCACCCCTTGTCCTGTTGCTAGCTACTATAGAAAAAAGGGATGTCCCAACCTCCTGACACCCACCCTTTAGATATTTATAAATGTTAATAAGATCTCCCCTCAGTCTTCTCCAGACTAAACAGCCCCAGTTCCCACAGCCTTTCCTCATATGAAAGATGCTCCAGTCCCCTGATCATCTTGGTGGCCCTGTGCTGGACTCTCTCCAGAAACACTTCCCTATTCCTCTTGAGCTGAGGAGCCCAGAACTGGACACAGGACTCCAGATGAGGCCTCACCAGGGCAGAGTAGAGAGGGAGAAGAACCTCCCTCGACCTGCTGGCCACATTCTTCTTGATGCATCTCAGGATGCCATTGGCCTTCTTGGCCATGAGGGCACATAAAACACTTCTGATGGTCTCTCTCATCAACTTTCAGGAGAGGTTCCTTAAACTGCTCTGGCAGTGTAGGCAATTCACTTCAGTAATACTAATGATAATTCTTTTGATTGGTGAATAAATGAATCCACTTAATACATTCCCAAATAGATCCTTAATACAGTTGATACCATAGGATGAAATCAATGTTTAGGTGTGTTTTCCCCACATGAAGTGAAAGATGCTGCTGATTTATGCATTACTACTACCCAAACAGTCTGCAATTGGCTGCTTTACACTTGCATCATATATCAAAGCAGTCTTGAATTTCCTTTTGTTGGTCACATGTAGCTGCTACAGCTCCTATTGGCAACTCAGGCAGTGTTTGGGGTGTTTTCTGTTACTGTAAAATGAGCCTGTGGGACTAAGCCTTTGTTTCTGTTACTGGCAGTACCCATAGCCTTAGAGTTTTTGGTTGAAGAGTTACTTTCTCTGAGGAGAAAATAGAGTACTCTTATTTTCTTACATTAGTACACAATGTCTGTTAGTGCAGCTTCAAAAGTTGCCATGTTTTCTGCACTGGCTGACTCTGTCCATAACTTTCTTTTCTGTAGCTGCAGCGACGCCACGAGCAAATGAAAAAGAATTTGGAGGCACAACACAAAGAATTAGAGGAAAAGCGCCGCCAGTTTGAGGATGAGAAGGCAAACTGGGAAGCTCAACAACGTATTTTGGAACAACAGAACTCTTCCAGGTAAACTTGAGTCCTGTCTGGCAGTTCACAGTGAATGCCCTGTAGCTTTCTGCTCCAGGCTGTTTCTATGGTAATAACGGTCAGCGGTGGGTGACTGCTGGGGGGGTGTCACTTAAAGCCAAGAAAGATCTTGGACCTGCTTTTGTTTACAAATGAGCATCTGTCAGAAATATTGGGATGATGATTAGCTTCTGAAGGCAGTTTTAATCTGCAAAAACACTGTGTCCACACATAACTTATCTAAAAAAAGTGTATTTGAGAGCTCGATTACACCAGGCAGAAGAGTTAAAGCTTTGAGAACCAAAGCCTTCAACTTCTCACGGTCACAGAATCCTAAGGGTTGGAAGGTACCTCAAAAGATCAGCTAGTCCAACCCCTCTGCTAGTGATGACTGCATTGCCTGACTTCATGTAGTACAAGTACTGTGTACATGCTCAGTTTCGTGTACATCCTACTGCGGCCAGTGAAGCTAAAACATGTGTTTTTAAAGATACACGTTGCTTTTAAAGGAGCGTGAATGCATTTATTTCACAAGCTTTTCTTTCTCTCCTTTTAGAACCTTGGAAAAGAATAAGAAGAAAGGGAAGATATTTTAAACGCATCATTGACATGACCACCAGTTATGTATTAGTTGCCAATATGCCAGCCTGGACATCAGTGTTTGTTGGATCCGTTTGACCAATTTTGCACCAGTTGTACATCCATAGTAATGGATTTAACAGCATGACAAATTTCTTTTGTTGATTTTGATGGAGAATGAGATGCCTTGAGTTGTCTAGGGTGTTGTGTACTTGGAAAAAAAACCCAACAGCTCTGAGTACCTTTTTCCTTTTTGTTGTTTTTCCTTTTTTTTTAAAAGAAAACCAGATGTCATTTTAATGCAAAAGAGAACATTTTACTGTTGTACAATCATGTTCTGGTGGTTGGACGGTTTACAGGAGATTCAAACTGCAAGGACGGTTTTTAGCCAGGATAAACTGCCATCATATGATGATGCAAACGATGCTTCTCTGTTGTTATAATCCAAGAATTCCATTCAGTGCAGCATATACAATAATGTAATTTAGTCTAACACAGTTTGACCCTATTTTTTTTGACACTTCCATTGTTTAAAAGTACACATGGAAAAAACGGAAGTCGTAGGCTTACAGTGCACCTGAGCTTTTTATAACGACCCTTTTATGTTTTGGATTCTTTAAATATATGCTATTCTCATTTAGTAACTTCTTTAGCCAGAAGGATCTCATTACTGCTTCATTTTTTTTTTGTAATAACATATAATTTAGATATTTTTCCATATATTGGCCCTCCTAAATAGAATATAGCTTCTTTCATATGGTAGGAACCAGCGAGTAAAACTTTTTCCTTTAACTCCCTTTTTACATTTTATGGTAAGTAGCAGGAAAATGCATTTATAGGTCATTTCTAGGCAAAATTGTGGAGTTAACTACCAACCTGTTTCTACCTGTGTGCAGTCTTTCTTTATTTTACTAGAAATGGGAATATGGCCTCAAGGAAAATAAAAAAGCCACAACAAATAAAACAAACAAGCAACCAAACCCAACATCACCGTTTTGCATTTAGCTGTATTCATACCCTGCATTTCTGTATTTTTGTTTGTATTGTAAAAAGTCACATAATAAACAATGTTGTGATGTAACACGCCGCCGTCTCGGGAGCTTCAGAGGAGGGAAACAGCCAAGTGTTTCTTGGTGAGGTGTTTGAAGTGTCTCCCTTCCCCACATCATAGAATGGCAGGGGTTGGAAGGGACCTTTAGAGATCATCTAGTCCAACCCCCTTGCAGAAGCAGGTTCACCTAGATCAGATCGCATAGGAACATGTCCAGGTGAAGATCTCCAAGGAAGGAGACTCCACAAACCCTCTGGGCAGCCTGTGCCAGGGCTCCCTCACCTCAACAGTGAAAGAGTTTTTTCTTATGTTTAAATGGATCTTTTTGTGTTCCAGCTTCATCCCATTACGCCTTGTCCTGTTGCCAGATACCATAGAAAAAAGGGGATGCCCCAACCTCCTGACACCCACCATTTATATACTTGTAAATATGAATGAGATCCCCCTTCAGTCTCCTCTTCTCCAGACTAAACACCCCCAGGTCCCCTTTCCTCATAAGGAAGATGCTCCACTGGCCTGACTCGCGTCGTTTTGATGTGTCTTAGGCATTGGTTCAAAGTATGTGGCAGCTCCCTGCACGTTGTGGGACGGTCAGAAGATGAAGTGGCAAGTGGGTGACTTGGCGATCCAAGGCTGTTGCTGGCTGTGGCCAGAAGAGGGCAGCCAGTGCCTGCTCGCGTCCCGCTGGCTCGTGTGCCGGGAGCCACGCCACTGCCTCCTCTCCCTTCTGCAAGCTTGGAGCTGGATCTGGTGAAGCGGTGCCTCTGCTGGGGCTCCTTGGCAAGAAGGGGCGTTCAGTTCTGTTGTCTTTAGTACTGGTTAATTGTCAGTTGTAATACATGTAATAACGAGGAACAGGATACTTCAAAAGAGAGACTGTAAGTTGTTTACAAATTGTAGGGGACTTCTTATGCCTGTGAAACAATGAAGAAGGTCTCTTTTATTTTTGCACGTCCCCTGTGTTACCCCTGCTGTCCCTCTGTTTCTGTTACCAGAAGTATCACTTATTCAGCTTAGCTTTCCAAAGCTATCCAGACATTTTCAGTAGCCTATACAAAGCTCTCGTTGTAACTCATTTATAGCTCATTTCACATGTGCTGCCTGTCTCTTTTTCAGAGCAGACACTGATGATCAGTAAGTGGATGTAGCTTTCCCTTTCAAGTACAAGGAACTGCACAAATCCAATCTCATGATACAGGACAGAGGATGTAGGCTGCCTGCATCTGCTCTCACCCCTCAGCCTTCCCTTTAATTCAATAAATCATGTGGAGAACAGGCAGGAGTTAATCACTTCTAAACTGCCTTTAGGGCTCACCAAAGCTCAGGATACACTCTCTGTGGGCCTGCTAGTGTTTTAGCATTCCCTTTTGAAACTCTGAAATACAGGTTTCATCTACCAGGGAACTTCTTTTAATTCTTCCTGCTCCTATTCTCTGTCCCCCCCCACACACATTTAGGATAGTCACAAACTAGCATAAGCTCTCACTAGAGCTTCTGGATGATGTACATTGATACAGCCCAGGTTTGGGCTGTTGTGGGGTTTTTTTTCTTCCACTGAGTAAATCATAATTTAAAGGTATTTCTGTAAAGTCAAAACTTGTTTTAATGACTAGAATATAGATACTTAAATGTCCCTGTCTTTGTGTCACTGCTGGAAGGATGTGCAGTAGAGGTTTGGTGAGAAACCTGTTGCATCCAGGTGTTACTGGGCAGTACTGGACTTGTAAGAGAGGTAGTGAGGAAGGGACAATAAACCTGGTCCAGCCAAGCACAGCTCTGCCAGCAATGCTGGTGAACATGCAGCCACACTAGCCTGTACATTTTTTTGGGGTAGTGGGTGTATTGACTTTTGTATAGAGATACAGATGCAGTTTCATGTCTATTTTCATAAATATAAGGGCTGCAAACTTGTGCCTTTCTTCTGTTGTAAAATGCATCCCCAGATTAGGTTGCCCATCTGGTTGAGCATGCTGCAGGCTCAAGTAGCTGGATGCTGTTATTGCTGCTTCCAACCTGAAATCCCAAGTGCTGAGTTTTGGTGGAGTGGTGCAGTCCTCAGCTTCCACTGCAGCTTTCCCATGCAGCACTGAGTGACCAGCTGGTGCCTGTTTTGGCTCCTGCAAAGGCAACACATTGGACCTCAACTTCAGGTGACCTTGTATCACTGGACTGCTTGTGATTAGGCTGCTCAAGCAACACCAAAACCATTCTTCAGTCTGGCAGTTTACATTTCCCCTTCATAACTTCCACAGTGAGAGATTCTAAACGGTTTGAGGATTGCTTTTTGCCTTCATAGATTCAAGAAACCCCTCAATCTGATTTAAATACAAATGGCTTACAACATTAATGCTTTCAGAGGTTTCAATACAACTCCATCAATATGGAAATGAAGAAATGGGCCACAAGTTCATGCACTGGAAGTAAGCAGAAAGTATAGCTGAGCTCGTGGAGCAAACCAGTGGACGAGGGATTTGTTGTCCTGTTTATGCAGCGCTGTTGAGCTTTGTTAGTCTTTGGGTAGTGAGGACAGGCTGCCTTAGGTGCCCGAGGCAAGGCTGTGCTCTTCCCTGAGAGTCAGCTGCTGAGGTTTCCTGCCACTTTAACCTTCATGTTTCCAAGCTTCTCTGAATGCAGTTTATGTTTCTGTACCGCCAGCATCTCTTGTCTCCTTAAGGAGACACCGCTTAAGGCTCAGCCAAGGCAGCGATTCCTTTGTCCACAACCCACGCCTGCTACCTCCCATGTTCTGTACAGTATCCTGTTCTGCTGGGTAGCTGGTGGATTTGGTAGCCAGCCCTCACAATACCTTGTCCCTGGCACCAGCATCTGCTGTGTTCCGCTTCCCTAAAGGAGCTGCCTGTACCAGCACCTCCGGGGATGAGCACTTCAGGCACTTTACACTGTGGTGTGGTTTTGCCCACAGTCACTTCTCTCAGGGGCCGTTGCTCTTGGCAACTTGCTTTGCTTCTAACAAGTCACAGGAAGAACTTTTTTCACTGAGGGTGTTATTAAGCATTGGAAAGGCTGCCCAGGGAGACGGCGGAGTCACCATCACTAGAGATATTCAAAAGACACACATATGAGTTGCTGAGGAACATGGGTTAGTGCTGGGCTTGGCCGTGTGAGGTGAGGGGTTGGACTTGGTGACCTTAAAGGCCTTTTCCAACTAAAATGGTTCTATGATTCCATGAAATGTTCACCTTTAGGAATGTGAAAATGGAAGAGGTCAATTTTAAAGGGTGCAGATGGGATTCCTGCCCTGTGCCTGGGTCTGCCCACCTGCTGATGCTGGAACACAGCACAGTGCCTACTGTGTAGCTTTGCTGCCGCAGGTTAGTGGGGCTCTGGCTATGGGCAGTGAGGAGGACATGCAGGTCTTACCCTTCCTGTGGTCACTAGGGTATACAGTTGTGAGACTGGAGGGTTTGATCCATCGATCAGGTTTCCACAGCTGCCCAGGGCATCCCTGTGTGAGCAGGGGGGAATGCAGGAGGGCAGCTGTGGCCGTGGGGAGGGACAGGGGGACACCTTCGCCTTGTTTCCAAATGAGGTTTTAAAAGTGAATGACTAAGGGAACAGATGTTTGAGCAGCATCATGAGAAGAAACTGCTGACAGGCACAGGAAAACAAGTAGAAATCTTTATCCATTCCCCTCGTGACTGGGAAGGCAGCTCTGGCTCGCTCTCTGTAATATATCACCTCTGTGCTGTCATCTGCAGAGGTCTTTGAGGCAGCCAAGACGCTTGCTTTGTGCAGCCAGGGCAATTTTTAAATGAAGGTGATCATCATTCAGCTGGCCCTGGGACAGCTGGACCACATAAGTCAAGATAAAGCTTGCAGTTTTGCTTTATTGAGGGAATATTTTTCATCTGGCTTCTCTCATTCTCTCCTCCTTGGTCAGCTAAAAGTAATCTTCATGGAAACCAATGAAAGGAAACAGAAACAGCAGTCGTGTCGCAGTGACCAAGGCAGATTGTTGTAGTTTGCTGACAGGCAAGAGGAATCCCTTTTCTGCTCTTAAGAGTTTCTCATTTAGATACCTTGAGGATCATTTGCTCCTCTCCTTTAGGAGCTGCCAAATCACTTCTCCCCAGACTTGACTGGTCCATGTGGTTTACTCAAGGCAAGTGCAATGGTGAAGTTTTGAAGTGTTTGCTGGTTTGGACTTCATTTATACATAAAGGGACATTATTAACATTCAGAAACAATATGATATCACTGCTGCTTCTCAGCAAAAGCTTCCGTGGTCTGGGGGCTTTCACAAAGGTAAACTGGGGCAGTGTAAGGACACCAGCAGCCTGCTGGTTCTTCACCCAAGGAAGGCTTTACTACATATGTGGCAAGTCTGAGAACTGTGGTGACAGTATTCAGGCTTTCACCTAGAAACATAGAATCACAGAATGGTAGGGTTGGAAGGGACCTTTAGAGATCATCTAGTCCAACCCCCCTGCAGAAGCAGGGTCACCTAGATCAGGTCACATAGGAACATGTCCAGGCGGGTCTTGAAGACCTCCAAGGAAGGAGCCTCCACAACCCCTCTGGGCAGCCTGTGCCAGGGCTCCCTCACCTCACAGTGAAATAGTTTTTTCTTCTGTTTAAGTGGAACTTTTTGTGTTCCAGCTTCATCCCATCACCCTTTGTCCTGTTGCTAGCTACAATAGAAAAAAGGGATGTCCTAACCTCCTGGCACCCACCCTTTAGATACTTGTAAATACGAATGAGATCCCCCTGCAGTCTGCTCTAGACTAAACATCTTCCTTACGAGGAAAGACTGCAGGCACTGGGGCTGTTTATTCTAGAGAAGAGGAGACTGTGGGGGGATCTCATTAGTATTTACAAGTATATAAACTACCCTGCTAGTGAAGGCCTCTGAGAACTTGGGAAAGTCACCTAAAGTGTAGTTTTCTTCCATTTTCCATCTGGAAAACAAATTCTGGTCTCTCTGCAGAAGAGAAGGTATCTTCTGGAGGATGGTGGCAGGGGCATAAGTTTGCATACCAGATGCAGTGGGTTAGGCCAACTTTGGTGTCCTGCCACCTGAGCTCCTCACCTTCCCCTGGGTTTAGACCCTGCATGAAGCTGATGCAACTCCCCAAAAACTAACCCAAGGAAAGAAGTGAGTCACAGCCTCATTTCATCCTCTCTGGAGACTTTATAGAAAGTAACCCAAAAGTAGGCTCAGACTGAATCAGGGTGATTCCCAAGACTTTGCAGCTCCATTCCCGTGCTCCAAACCCTGGTGAGGGTTCTTCCCTGGCCCCACAGGTGAGTGCAGCACACCTCTGCAACTGTGCTGTCCCTTCCTTCCTCCTCAGCATCACCACTGCCTCTGCACCTGAGGCTTTCTTCCAGATAGTCAGAATTTAATAGGTCTTTTCCCAGAGGCATCTTACCAGAGGGGGAAACAGCAATCCAATGCTGCTGCTTCATCAGCTCTGCCCACAGAGCAGCCTGGTCTGCTTTGCCTTCATTTCTCTCTGCCTGCCAAGCCACTGCCTCACAGAAACATGGGCCTTTCTATTGAATCTTGTAAAAAGATCTAATCCTTGATATTACAAGCAAAGTCTTTGAACTGCACATAAGGGCACAAATCCAACACCTGTCTCTAGTGTGTTTATGCCATGCACTCTGTGCAGTTCTTTACAGACAGTTTCAAAAGTCCCTTCTGTCTTGAACTGGCTTTTGGATGCCCAAGGTTTGGCCAGCTGGGATCCTCATCATCCCTGAAGATTTGCACCTAAAAGGCACCAAGAGGGAAGAAGTGGAAGCTGAGTCTCTACCCAGGCTGTCCTGAAGGCTTTGCAGGGGATGTTTTCTGCCTGTGGTAGCCCACCTGATTTGCAAACCTGATGACAGGGAAGAAACTGCAGAGAAGGGAGTGTGGAAGAGGAGTCACTGACACCTGCATTACAAGTGCAATTGGCTGTTAGCCCCGCTAGGAATGTGCAGTCCTGTCCCCCTCTGCTCCCCCAACCAGGGCCCAAAACAGTGCAAACCCCAGAAATGACCCAAACCTTGGAGAACTAATGTCTGTCTGTATTTAAGCAGCAGGTGGCAACATCCTCTGCGTGATGAAATTCAGCTTAGTGGTTTAAGGAAGGATTTATTTTGCCTTCTCTTGGAGCAGGAGAAACCTCAGGCTGTCTTTGCAGCCTTTGCCTCTCTCAGGAGCACCTTACCACTGCCTCCAGCTAAAAGTCTTCCAAAGTGCAGTGGGGAAGCATTTTGACTTTAGAGAGAGTGCTGGTTTTTTGCTGGTTCATTGGCTTTCACTGAGTACAACCTGAAGTGAGTCAGTGCTGTGTGAGGGCATGCAGGAATGCCTCCATGTCTACTGCTACGCGCTTTCCCTATGTGGTGGCACTGGTAGGTTTGGGAAAGATGCAGGAAAAAGCTTTCCCTGAATACAAGGATGTGCACAAGGTGTGTTTTAATGGCTTCTAGAACAGGCAATTTAGAAAAATATCTGCCCTTTCCCATTCCCAGCATTTGCCTGCAGGGCAGCTTACTGATCTCCAGGAATTTTCTCCTCCTCATCCTGCCCTTGTTTCCTCCATCTCCTGCTTGCTTTCCCAAAGTCCAGGCCCTGCCCCACCAGCTCTGGCCTCTTCTGCTCTAACAGCGACTGATGTGTCTGTGGGAAAAGGCCCCATGGAGCTGCCTCCTCCCCACTCATCCTGCTCTTCTCCTCCAATTCCCCATTGTCCCCTCCTGCCAACCACCTCATCTCACAGAATCCCAGAGTGGCTGGAGTTGGAAGAGACCTCTAGAGATCATGCAGTCCAACCCCCTGCTAAAGCAGGTCGACCTAGATCAGGTCACATAGGAACATGTCCAGGCAGGTTTGGAAACCTCCAGAGCAGGAGCCTCCACACCCTCCCTGGGCAGCCTGTGCCAGGGCTCCCTCACCTCAATACCAAAGACGTTTCTCCATATGTTTAAGTGGAACTTTTTGTGTTTCAGCTTGTGCCTGTTGCCCCTTGTCCTGTCACTGGACACCACAGAAAAGTCTGGCCTATCCTTTCAGCATCTGCCCTTTAGGTATTTATAAGCATTGATAAGGTCACATCCCAGTCTTCTCCAGACTAAACAGACCCAGTTCCTGCAGCCTTTCCTCATATGAAAGATGCTCCAGTCCCCTGATCAGCTTGGTGGCCCTGCGCTGGACTCTCTCCAGCACTTCCCTGTCCCTCTTGTGCTGACGAGCCCAGAACTGGACACAGGACTCCAGATGAGGCCTCACCAGGGCAGAGTAGAGAGGGACAGGAGAATCTTCCTCGACCTGTTGGTCACACTCAATGTACTCCAGGCCATTGGCCTTCTTGGCCACGAGGGCACATTGCTGGCTCATGGTCAGTTTATTATCAATCAAGACTCCCATGTCTCCCTCTGCAGAGCTGCTCTGCAGCAGTTTGACCCCCAGCCTGTACTGGTGCATGGGGTTGTTCCTTCCCAGCTGCAGGACTCTGCACTTGTCCTTGTTGAACCTCATGAGGTTCCTCTCTGCCCAGCTCTCAAGCCGGTCGAGATCCCGCTGAATGGCAGCACAGCCTCTGGGGAATCACCCAGTTTGGTGCCATCAGGGAACTTGCTGAGGGTACACTGTCCCATCATCCAGGTGGCTGATGAAGATGTTGAACATGACTCAGCTCTAAAAAAGAAGACAAAGTTATCCTGTAGAAAGCAAATTCTGTAAAGCCATCTGGTTTGGTTCATTCATGGCTAATGTTGAGGGCCAGAGGTATGGTCACTTTATTTTAAATGCAGGAGAACTAATAAAATAAGGGAGAAAGAAGCAGCACAAGTCAAAGCACAACATTTTGGTACACCAGAGGATGGTCTCTGCAGCTGTGCAGACAGTAAGCACTAGCCCAGAAATTCCTGGGAACTGTGGAAGAGACACATATGACACTGATTTAAAAGATGCTAAAATGTTTCTGTCTCTAAAGACAGATGGTCAACAGTAGAAGCCTGAAAGCCCAGGGGATTTCATTTGATAAGGCTGAGGAGGCCAGTTTAGAAAGTCACTAAGTGATTATCAGTGGTGGGGTTCCTTGTGAGCTCTGGCAAAGGGCATGCTTTTGCTTTCTGTTTCATCATCTGCTCTTGTCATGGTCATCATTCTGGCATATGATTCATATTGCTCTTTGATGAGTTTTCCAGTAGCCTCAAACTCTTCCTTTTAAAATCTGCTCTTAGCATTAACATTGTTTTTCCTAAATCCCAGTTTTAAGTGTTTTCCTGCCTTTCCACGTACAAGGCCAATCCCCATCCACCTGAACCTACACAAGTGCAGTTGCATTGAAGAATTGCATGTAAACAAACGGTCCTGTTTGCTGGGAAATTCAGTTCCTGGCTGGCTGGGGTGGTCCCATATAGTGAAAGGCTGGAGGAGCTGGATTGAATCTGGACTTATGACCCAGAGAACATGACCCAGGCACATCTGCTTGAGCAGCCAGGCTGCACATGTACCTGAGGGCAGGGAGAGGGCTGGTTGCCCTCTTTGTAAGACCACTCTAAAGACACCTTTGAAAGGTCCTGGACATCAGGAGAGGTCCCAGTGACTGGAGAAAGGCAAATGGCTTCAAAAAATGCTGAAAGGATCCTTATGCACTTCAGTGAGGACAAGTGCCAGGTGCTGTAAGTAGGAAGGATTAACCCTTAGCAGTGATGCAGGGGAGCAACTCTGCGGCAAAGACCCAGGTGAGGTGAGGGAGGAGCTGAGCATGAGCCCCCAGCATGCCAGGGCAGCGATGGAGAGCACCAACAGCCCACCCCTACGGGCAGGAGCATGGCCCATCCGATGAGGGAAGGGCTCCTCCTTCTCACCTTGGCACTTGTTGGACAGTGAGTGGATGTGACACATCCCTCCCTGCACTTGATGGATCTCACTGCACTTGCAGCGAGTTCAAGCGAGGCCTGAGCCCAGATCTACAACCCAGACTGGTGAGAGCGTCACAAAATGCCAGACAGGGCCTGGCTGAAAGCATGACTGCTGCACTTCAGTGTCATTGCCCTATAAAGGCAGCTCGTGGCTCAGAAGCCAGGACTTTCAATGCTGCTTAAAGCACTAATCGGGGCTGCTGTCTCCAGACCCATTTGTCCCGCCTGTGTTTCCTTGAGCTCACGCAGAGGTGCTGTGTGCTTACATGCAGGGTATGAAGAGCTGGCCCTGGTTTTGCACGCTGGAGGGGGATGTGCCTCAGCAGCTGCTGTGCTGGCTGGCTGCAGCCTGTCTCGTGACTGAGCCGGCTCTCCTGAGCTCCCAGGGCAGCTCTCGGCCTTGTTGGAGAATTGCCTTATAACAGGCAGTTTCTCCCCATTTCCTGGGGGAGGTTTGCATTCCTCCCACACCACCACAATGCCTTGCAGGTGACTGACCCAGGGAGGGCAATGCCCTTTGGGAGAGGAGCAGGGGAGGGGTGAGCGTGGGCGCAGCTCCGGCCATTCACGTCCCCGTGGCCCTTGCACCTAATCCCCACGGAGAGGCAGCGGCAGTGCCAGATGTTACAACCCAGCTGACCTAATTCAGGATCGAGGGGCCGGCGCCTGCTGTCGCTGCCACAGATGCAGCAGCAGCAGCTGCCTGAGGCTGGAGCACCCGCCGCAGCTTTGGGCCTGATGTGCTGCTGCGAGTGGCTCACTCTGACCTCTTAAAAGCAAAGATATGTTTGTGAATATACCCCAAAGCCTGAAAAGGTCCTTGTTCTCCAGCAAAACATCAAGCACCACCCTTGGTGGCATTTGGCTCCATCCAACAGAGAGGCAGGAGTTGCACCCTTTTCCTCTGGACCCTCACTTTGTCAAAGAAGAGTTTGGGCTCGTTGGAATCCCCAGGGGGATTTCACACACTTTGAGTTTATCTTGATGCCTCCCAAGAGAGCTGATGAGTTTAGACCCACTGAAGGGAGTCTTTAGTTGAGAGCTGATGAGTTTAGACCCACTGAAGGGAGTCTTTAGTTGAGAGCTGATGAGTTTAGACCCACTGAAGGGAGTCTTTAGTTGAGAGCTGATGAGTTTAGACCCACTGAAGGGAGTCTTTAGTTGAGAGCTGATGAGTTTAGACCCACTGAAGGGAGTCTTTAGTTGAGAGCTGATGAGTTTAGACCCACTGAAGGGGGTCTTTAGCTGAGAGCTGATGAGTTTAGACCCACTGAAGGGAGTCTTTAGCTGAGAGCTGATGAGTTTAGACCCACTGAAGGGAGTCTTTAGTTGAGAGCTGATGAGTTTAGACCCACTGAAGGGAGTCTTTAGTTGAGAGCTGATGAGTTTAGACCCACTGAAGGGGGTCTTTAGCTGAGAGCTGATGAGTTTAGACCCACTGAAGGGAGTCTTTAGCTGAGAGCTGATGAGTTTAGACCCACTGAAGGGAGTCTTTAGTTGAGAGCTGATGAGTTTAGACCCACTGAAGGGAGTCTTTAGTTGAGAGCTGATGAGTTTAGACCCACTGAAGGGGGTCTTTAGCTGAGAGCTGATGAGTTTAGACCCACTGAAGGGAGTCTTTAGCTGAGAGCTGATGAGTTTAGACCCACTGAAGGGAGTCTTTAGTTGAGAGCTGATGAGTTTAGACCCACTGAAGGGAGTCTTTAGTTGAGAGCTGATGAGTTTAGACCCACTGAAGGGGGTCTTTAGCTGAGAGCTGATGAGTTTAGACCCACTGAAGGGAGTCTTTAGCTGAGAGCTGATGAGTTTAGACCCACTGAAGGGAGTCTTTAGTTGAGAGCTGATGAGTTTAGACCCACTGAAGGGAGTCTTTAGTTGAGAGCTGATGAGTTTAGACCCACTGAAGGGGGTCTTTAGCTGAGAGCTGATGAGTTTAGACCCACTGAAGGGAGTCTTTAGTTGAGAGCTGATGAGTTTAGACCCACTGAAGGGGGTCTTTAGCTGAGAGCTGATGAGTTTAGACCCACTGAAGGGAGTCTTTAGTTGAGAGCTGATGAGTTTAGACCCACTGAAGGGGGTCTTTAGCTGAGAGCTGATGAGTTTAGACCCACTGAAGGGAGTCTTTAGCTGAGAGCTGATGAGTTTAGACCCACTGAAGGGAGTCTTTAGCTGAGAGCTGATGAGTTTAGACCCACTGAAGGGAGTCTTTAGTTGAGAGCTGATGAGTTTAGACCCACTGAAGGGAGTCTTTAGCTGAGAGCTGATGAGTTTAGACCCACTGAAGGGAGTCTTTAGTTGAGAGCTGATGAGTTTAGACCCACTGAAGGGAGTCTTTAGCTGAGAGCTGATGAGTTTAGACCCACTGAAGGGAGTCTTTAGTTGAGAGCTGATGAGTTTAGACCCACTGAAGGGAGTCTTTAGCTGAGAGCTGATGAGTTTAGACCCACTGAAGGGAGTCTTTAGTTGAGAGCTGATGAGTTTAGACCCACTGAAGGGAGTCTTTAGTTGAGAGCTGATGAGTTTAGACCCACTGAAGGGGGTCTTTAGCTGAGAGCTGATGAGTTTAGACCCACTGAAGGGAGTCTTTAGTTGAGAGCTGATGAGTTTAGACCCACTGAAGGGAGTCTTTAGTTGAGAGCTGATGAGTTTAGACCCACTGAAGGGAGTCTTTAGTTGAGAGCTGATGAGTTTAGACCCACTGAAGGGGGTCTTTAGTTGAGAGCTGATGAGTTTAGACCCACTGAAGGGAGTCTTTAGTTGAGAGCTGATGAGTTTAGACCCACTGAAGGGGGTCTTTAGTTGAGAGCTGATGAGTTTAGACCCACTGAAGGGGGTCTTTAGCTGAGAGCTGATGAGTTTAGACCCACTGAGGAGGAACGTCAGGTAGACACGCGTCTCACTGCTTCAATTGCCTCCTTTTCTATGTCACCAGAGCAAGTTACTTCAGATTTTCCAGGTCCAGAAATGCTACTGGATGAAAATATTCAGTGTGATTTTCACCAGACTTGGCCAAATTGGGTCATGGATTATCACTGTAAAGTGTAGCAGCTTCCACACTTGCCCACCTGCCTCTTCAAGGCATGCAAAATGCTGCTCAGCCCTGAGTATTGGTCTGTGCCAGGGATGCCTGAAGAGATTTTTCTGCATGAAAACTGCTTGGGAGGAGGAAAATGCATGTGAGGGTCCCAGTGCCTGTCTAGGAGCGATTGGTCCTGCAGTGACCCTCCTGAGGCATGGGTTTGTCTGCCACATGAGGGAAGGCAGCAGCATGGGGACAGGGAGGTTGGTTCCAGGTGCTGAGCTCTTTCCCTTGTCTTGCATTCTCTATTTTTTGGCCAGCTCTGCATCTGGTTGAGTCCTCAAGAGCCCAGCTCTGGGTGTGAGGGCTCAGGCACGCATGGGAAAGGGATAGCAGAAGAGCTGTGGCCAGCCTTCACGTATTTTTAATCTGAAAAAAACCCCCAGCATGACTTTACATTATTTTTGTTCTCAGTCCACATTTGCTGTCCCTCCTAATCTCCTCTGCTGCTGTTTACAGAAGCACTGGAGTGGGGGGAGGAACTTCAAGCACCCAGCTGTGACTCTGACCCTAAAGACTAAACCCTGTGGAGAGATGTCAGGGTTGGAGACACCAATACTTTAAATGAGAAAGAGTGTTTTATTGGTCAAAATGGGTAATGCTGCTGCTGCTGTCTTGCCTCCATCACCTCTTGAACTGCCCTAGAGGGCTGTTCTCCCAGAAGAACAGAGGGCTGAGAGAGGGAGCGCCCTGACCCCGCTCTACTGTCAGGCACAAGGTCTCTTGGCAGCGCTCGCCTGTGTTATCTTAGTGAATGTGCAAGGATGAGGAAAGCCAAATGACTTTAGAATCATCTGTGTACAGGCTGTGCAAGCTCAGCTCAGCGCTCTCCAGGAGCAGCTGCTGCAGAAAGCCATCCACGGCAGGGAGCTGTGCTCGCAGGGCAGGCGGATGGGAAATCACAGGAAGGAACAGCAAATTAGCAACCAGCACCCTTCCCAGTTAATTTTAGCAGCAGCCAGAGGTGTTTACAGGAATATCTTCTCCTTCCTCCATGTTCCTGTTGACTTCTTTCTTAGTGATGTTGTGGCTTGGGTCAGTGTGACCTGCAGGAAAGGAGTGGGACAAGGGGCTCTGGTGTGGCTGCTGATGAGGATGGGGCAGCACTTTTCTCTCTAGTGCCCAGCAATGGGACTAGGGGTAATGGACATAAACTGGAACATGAAAGTTCCACTTAAACACAGAGACAAGCTTTGGTGTTCAGGTGAGGGAGCCCTGGCACAGGCTGCCCAGGGAGGGTGTGGAGTTGTCTTCTCTGGAGGTTTCCAAACCCAGTTGGACATGTTCCTGTGTGACCTGATGGATGGGAACCTGTTTAGCAGGTTGGACTGGATGATCTCTAGAGATCCCTTCCAACCCCAACCACTCTGCAGTTCTATGATGGGGGTTGCTTCAGTCTTTTGGCTGGCTAGGCTAAAGGGCTTCATCCTCACTCAGGCTGTTCACAGCTTTCCTCAAATCAGACCCTGCTAAGAGTTCAAATTCTGCCTCTGAACCTGCAAATGTCCCCAAACCTCCATCCCCACCTGCCTGGAGAGGCAGCAAATTGAAGTGAGCATGGGCAGCTGGAGCTTCTGGTGTGCTGGCCCTCAGCAGCTGGTGGCAGGAGGCAGCAGGGGATGCTCCCAGAGGATGCTCACAGTGGCAAAGCAATTACAAGTTTTACAATGTGTTGGGACCTGTTGGGAGGCTGTCACACTGCTCCAGCCCGTGCAGCTTTGTTTCCATGTGGTGGTACAGCCTGTTTAGCCCATCTGCTCAGCAATGGGAAAGGGATGGCATTCCCAAGCCTGGGACATCACCTTTCCTGATCTGAGCAGGGCAGGGGCTCTGCAAAGCCTTCGGACATGGGAGCAGGCAGGGAGCAGGCCAGGCAGCCTCTCACAAGCAAGCCCTGCCTTCCCCTCTGGCAGCTCTTTCTGCTCTCCTTGGTGAATGGAGCTAAATCCAGTTGGTGGCGAGTCACCAGGAGTGTTCCTCGGGGCTCAGTGTTGGGGCCTGTTCTGTTCAACATCTTTATCAATGATCTGGGTGAGAGGATTGAGTGCACCCTCAGTGAATTTGCAGATGACACCAAGCTGGGTGGGTGCATAGACCTGCTTGAGGACAAGAAGGCTCTGCAGAGGGACCTGGGCAGGCTGGAGCGATGGGCTGAGGCCAATTGCATGAGGTTCAACAAGGCCGAGTGCTGGGTCCTGCACCTGGGCCACAACAACCCCAGACAGTGCTACGGGCTTGGGGCAGAGTGGCTGGAAAGCTGACAGGCACAAAAGGACCTGAGGGTGTTAATGAATATGAGCCAGCAGTGTGCCCAGGTGGCCAAGAAGGTCAATGACATCCTGGCTTGTGTCAGAAACAGGAACCAGGGCAGTGATTGTCCCTTTGTACTCGGTGCTGGTGAGGCTGCACCTCGAATACTGTGTCCAGTTCTGGGCCCTTCACTACAAGAGGGACTTTGAGGGGCTGGACTGTGTCCAGAGATGGGCAATGGAGCTGGGGAAGGGTTTGGAGCACAAGTCTGATGAGGAGCAGCTGAAGGAGCTGGGGGTGTTTAGAGGAGGCTGAGGGAGACATGAGCACTCTCTACAACTACCTGACAGGAGGCTGCAGTGAAGTGGAGGTTGGTCTCTGTTCCCAAGTAACAAGTGACAGGACAAGAGGAAATGGCCTCAAGTTGCACCAGAGGAGGTTTAGATTGGATATCTAAACCAATGAAACACTTGGCCTTTGGGGACAGGTCACCACACAGCCTTATCCCTCTGCAGGACCACAGCACCAGGCTGTCTGTCTGCCCCTTTGCTGCAGAGGGAGACCAGAGGCACGGCTCCTGCTGCTGCCTGCACCCGGGTCACTGGCCTTCATTTTAAAAGTCACCCCAGAAGTCAGGAGAGGTGCAGGGTTCACTGACTTGTTAAGCAAACAGGGTGAAGCTAAGCCCACATCACCCACAGCCAGCCAATTCCCTGGGTGGAGGCAAGAGTAGAGAGCCTGACAGCTACTCTACAGCCCCACAGCTGGTCACATGTGGACAAATGACCCCTCAGAGGGACACAGCTATATATTGCTTAAACAAATGCAAAGTTCAGACTGCAAAGAACTTTCCAAAAAAGATTACAAAACAGCAGTTTTCAAAATAACCCCACAAAACCCCAAGCCTGCAGCTCGCCTGTGAGACAGGCAACAGGGTGTCAGGAGCTGGTGAGCAGGGCAGATGGGGAAAGACTGCAGTTCTCGCCCAGACAAGACTTGAGTGGGGGTAGCGGGGCTTGTTCTGCTATTATTGCTCCTAAGGGAGGATGGAAGGGAGACAACAGAGTTTCTCTGTGTACAGCAGTTGAGGCAATGTTTGATCACAGTCTCCCTGAGCAGGCTTGAGAGCAGCTCCTTTCACTACCCATTGGGTCAGGAGGAAACTCAACCTTGGCATGGGGGCTTTCAAAGTCCCTTGTTCTCAAATCAGTAGCAGCTTCCCACATGATGATCCCAAAGCATTTTAAAGAAAGGGAGTAAGTACTGCTCCCTTTTCTCTCCTTGAAGGTTGTGCAGAAGGAGTGAGGGGAGCTTCAGGTCCCTATATAACCTTACCCCACAACTGGCAGCTGCTGGGGATAAAGTTCCAGCTGCTGGAGGTCAGGAGTGATTTCCAGTTATCACCTCAGAAAGGTGAGGGGATTTCTGTACCAGGAGGGGATACCTTTAGCCAGAAAGCAGCAAGGGAACACCTTGGCCCCAGAGGTATGGCATGGAGCTGGTTGGGATAGAGTTTCTCTCTGCAGCACCTGGAGCAAAGACCCCCAGGAGGCAAGGTGAGAGAGTCATAGAATTGTTTTTGTTAGAAAATACTTTTAAGACCACATTGTCAAGCCCAACACTAAAGCATGTCCCTGAGGGCCTCATCTGTGTGTCTTTTGAGTATCTCCAGGGCTGGTGGTTCCACCACCTCCCTGGGCAGCCCATTCCAATGATTAACAACCCTCTTGATGAAACAATTCTTCCTAATGACCAGTGTAATATCCAGTCCAGTTCTGGGCTTAAAATAAGAGTTGGGGCTGCTGAGGCTTGCAGGCTATGCAGGGTGGTGAACCCCCAGCTTTGATGGCCCATTGCACCTCGCTGGTTTGGCATCTCCTGTGCATTACAGCTCCGCTGCAGAGCCCAGTGTGGGGGTTACACTCTGTGGCTGAGAAGAGAAAGCCTGTCTGCCTCAACCATTGCTGGGCTGCTCAGCTGATTTGCATGCCGAGGGGACGTTCTGCTTCCCAAAAATACCTTTGGTACATCTCTCAGGTTTCATTTCCCTGCGGTGGCTGCTTTCTCAGACGCCTACACTCCCCCGTGCATCCCTACAGGCGAGCACCCTGGCAGCCCAGGCTGCCTGAAACCTGGAGCTGCCTCTTTGCTGTTGAGGGAGCCCACATTTCTGCTTTGCACTGTGGCAGGCAGCACTGCCCACCTGTCCTCTCCACAGAGCCTGCTGTTTGTGGCAGAGGAGAAACAAAGCCCCCAAAGCTCTTAAACCCCTCCCAGACAATCAACACCTTTCGCTTGCAGTTTGTCTCCTTTTTGGGTTCATGAAACAGCACAGTGCCAGTGTCTCTTTGCCAGGGCTGTAGACTGTCTGCAGTGTTATGCCTTGGCTGGTTTTTGGCTTTCTACATAAAGCAGCACAAAACCAGGCACAGCTTCCTCACAGATGTGCTAAAAACACAGCAGAAGCTGCATGGGGGCACCTTTGCCCCTTTGAAAGTGTTTGTGAGGTGCCCATGATGGGCAAAGAGGAATTTAGGGGGTGGTGATGTCTCTTGTGGGACAGGCACAACATTGCTGGGGAGCACACACAGCTCTCCATGCTACCAACAGCAGAGCCAGAACCTCCAGTGTGACTGGGGGCTGTAGAAAGGGCCCAGAGCAGTGGCTGGGTGGGAGGTCAGACTGTGCTGTGTCTTGCAGTGGGAAGAAGGCAAGAACGTGAACACTCACCTCAATAAAATCCCCAAGAAAAAGCCCCAGATTTTTCCTAGCATGGATGAAACACTGAAATGCAGAGCACAACCCCAGCTTGGCATGTTGCCCAGCAGTGTATTTACTAGCCCTAAACTGGCTGGAGAGGCCTGTCTTCCCCAGAGCATCCCTTCATGTAGGTGAGTGGTGCTGCCTGGCAGCCTTTGTGCAGCCTCTGTACCATGGCCATGCACCTGCAGAGCCTGGCTCCACACCCCCAGCCTCCCAACCAGGAGCCCTTGGCTTGCTAAGGAGAAAAAAGAAGTCTATGCTCTTTCATGTGGGGTTTCTGTTCCAGCCCTGATGGGGCTGGTGACTCATGATCTTGCTTTGAAAACTGTGGCTGGATTAGGAGCCACAGGCTAGTCTTTCTTCTCAATTATCTTTTATGCTCCATTTATCATTTCATTGCTTGCTCTGAGGTTTTCTCTTTTCTCCCTCCTCTTTCCCTCATCCTGAGTCCTGCAGAACCCTTTGCCCCCTGCCTTGGCTTTGCCATGATAAATCTTGTTCAATCCTTTCACTCTCCTTTGCTGACTCTTTCCCATCACTTCCAACCCTACCATTCTATGATTCCAATCAAAATCTAGCTTGGGAACTTCTAGAAACCCCTCTAGGAGAAGAAAGGGAGCTGGGGTGCATCTGTCCACCTCCAGCCCCATGCAGGGACACTCATGCACCACAGATGGTCCTGGCAGGGAGTGTAGGGTGACATATAGGGTGATGTGCTGGCAGGACTCTGATGGAGCCTGAGGACAGTTTGCTTATGTGGAGTTTACAGGTGAGCACCACCAGACTTACTCTGCTGAGGGAAAACTGTTGCTTCTGCTCCCACCTGCCCTCCTCACCACCTCCTCTGAAGCAGTGGTGGTAAAACAAGCTGCTGTCAAGTCCCTCGGACTTTCCTGTGTGTAATCATATGGCAAAGCCAAACTATGATGCAATTTAGGAAGAGGAATCAGATGTTTCTTAGGTGAGGATTGTGACGTCCCTTCATGAGTAGAACTATCAGTGCCCAGCTGCATGGTTCAAAGAGCAGGAAAGGGAATGGGAACACTTGCAGTAACCCAGGAGGTTATTGCCCTCGGTCTGGAGTGGAGTCAGTGGTCAGCTGCAGATGATAAACAAGCTGTTCAGGAGAGAAATTGTGCCATTTGATGACTGGCCAGATGATTACTTAGCATTTGTGCAGGGAAAGCACAGCCCTGCAGAAGGTAATGTGTGAGTGGCATAACCAAAAGCAGGGGGACAGCCAGAGCTGGCAAGGGTGGCCACTGGCTCTGTGTGCTGGAGGGTTTCCTCTGAGAGCAGCTGGCAGAGCTCGGGCTCCCCGAAGGACTGGGACAGTAGTGGTGACATGCTGCATCTTGAAATGCGATATGGAGAAGCAAAGGCCCTTCTAAGCTGAACAAAGCTGTGAGGGAAGCCAGGTTTGCCTGTGTTACCATGAGGGTTAGTGACCCTGGGCTTCAGGAGTCTTTCTTTCAAAACCACGTGCTACCCTGCCTGAGCAGCAGGTTAGGAAAGCACCAGAGCCTTGCAAGGAAGACCCACCTGTGCTATCACTGCTGCTATGATTGTCCTCCATGCTTACCAGCTGCATGGTGTAAGTTGGAGACACTGCAAAGAGCAGAGGCATGTTTCACAGCTGGGGAAGCAGAAGCTGGCAGGAAGGCTGGTGCTCAAACGCCACTAAACTCATCTACCCTGCATCTCTGCCTGTTGGGCCCCTTTGGTTGCTGCTCTAAAGAAAAGCAGCTGTTGCCTGTTGTGAGAGGAGCAGAGTGGGGCAGGGGACTGATGCTGCTTAAGTTACAGGATTGCCTGAGTTTCTTTGCTGGCACTGAAATGTCTTCTTCACATAGCTGTACTCTCTGCACTGCAAAATGCTTGCTGCAGCTATTTTTACACATGTTTTCCCAAACATTTGCCCTTTTCCTGTGCATCTGCTCCCTGCCTGATCTTGCTGGGTAGCCAGGAGCAAGGCTGAAGGAAGAAAAAGGAGAAAGCTGCAGTTTTCCCTTTTGGGCAGCTGCCTGTAGCCTTTCTCAAGACATTAAGCACCCCTGAGACTTTGATTTTTTTGCAGGGTGTGTGCTGGGCACATCCCAAAATGGCATGGTCCGAAGTCACTGCTCCCTTTGGAAAGGGAAGGCCAAGCTGTGATGGCTGACAGCAGGCACGGTGACTGCTCCAAATCCTCGCCAGCCCCTGTGGCCCCTCTGCTTCTCCCACTTTCTCCTTTTGCTCTCCTCCATCAGCTGCTGCAAGGAGGGGTGGAGGTGGGGGGAATCAGATGTGACCCATTCAGTCTCACGTCCTTGCCCAACTTGCCTCTCCCATGCAACACCTTGTTCTGGGCAAAAAAGAAGAGGTGAGCAATGAAGGGTTTTTCTGGGCTGTGTCCCTGCAAGGTGGGAACCAGGCTTGTGTTGGGCAGGAGGGGCCACCTCACAAAGCCCTCCCTCCCTATCTTGTTCTTTTTACCCTGTGAGGGATTTGGACTTCTTGTGACCACATAGGGTATGGTATTTCTTCAACGTGATGGCCCTGATGAGCTTTGTGGCTGGCAGATCTTGACACCTTATATGTGTGAGCAAATCTACCTGTGGAGTCCTGTGTCCAGTTCTGGGCTCCTCAGCTCAAGAGGGACAGGGAAGTGCTGGAGAGAGTCCAGTGCAGGGCCACCAAGATGATCAGGGGAATGGAGCATCTTCCTTATGAGGAAAGGTTTGCGGGAACTGGGGCTGTTTAGTCTGGAGAAGAGGAGACTAAGTGGGGATATCATCAACACTTCCAAGTACCTAAACCGTGGGTGTTGGGAGGATGAGGAGACACTCTTTTCTGTAGTGTCCAGCGACAGGATTGGGGGTAAGGGACATAGGCTGGAACATAAAAGTGCTCCACTTAAACACAAGGAAAAACTTCTTTGGTGTTAGGTGAGTGAGCCCTGGCACAGGCTGCCCAGGGAGGGTGTGGAACCTCCTTCTCTAGAGGTTTCCAAACACACCTGAACGTGTTCCTGTGTGACCTGATGGAGGGAAACCTGCTTTAGCAGGGAGTCGGTGTGGATGAGCTCTAGAGATCTCATCCCAACTATTCTGTGACTCTATGAATCCCTTGCAAACATTTCCCAGGCAAATGGTTTTGTTGCAGGTGGATTTCAGGCATGAAGCATACCTGGGTCTTCTCTTTAGTTGATGGAGACACGTTCCTCCTGAACATGATTCCTGCTCAAAATCATGCTCTACTCTATTTTTGTCTTATCACATTATAACAGTTAATAAGAATGACTAAATACAGTCTCTAACAAGAATAATTAAGCCATTGCTGAGGTCTCCTAGGCTAAACTCAGCCTCCATATATTCAGGAGATGCCCTTGGCTGATGGTAATCCATTGCAGCAGAGGCCGTGGCACAGAGCAGAGCCATGTGGCTCCTTCTGGTGCTGCTGATGTGCAGGAAAACCTGTATGGCAAGAAAGAACAAAGAAGCTGGAGGTGGAGATTGGTTGTGTGGCAGTAGATAACTCTGAAAATTGTTTGTGAAGTGCAGGGGTGTTTTGTTTATAGGCAGCAGTGAGGGAGGAGTTATTTCTTCAGCCTGTATTGCCACCCAGGCTTGGACTTCAAGCAGTATCCAGAGCAAGCAGGAAACATTGACAACATGCTGAGAGGCTTCTTGGCTTAACTTCCATCTTGGCTGAGCTGAGATGGACTTTTCCCCCTTGCTCTGCCTTTTAGGGCTCTTTTTGCACTCTCTGTGGGCAGAATGCCATTGGCCTCAGGTTGTAGTCTTCCCTTGTCTCTCCAGAGTTGGGCACAATTTCTAGTTTCCTCTCTTTAAGACCCTGGATGCTGCACAGCTGATGGGGCTGAACAGAACCACTGCTGAGGCTCTCTGTGTCCAGAAGGGCACGGAGGGTTTGCTCCATGGCCATAATCTCCCCAGCAAACATTGAGCTATCACAGTAGTGGATTGCCCTGTGCTGTGGTTGGACATGCTTGCTTTCACATGGGACAGGCATCATGGAATCATTTCAGTTGGAAAAGACCTTTAAGCTCATTGAGTCCAGGCCCTCCCCTCACACTGCCAAGCCCAGCTCTAACCCACGTCCCTCAGCACCTCAGCTATATGGCTTTGCAATAGCTCCAGGGATGGGCACTCCACCACCTCCCTGTGCAGCCTGGGACAGTGCTTAACAATGCTCTTGGTGAAAAAGTTCTTCCTCATCTCCAGTCTAAACCCCTTCTGGCATGAATAGAGCCTGTTTCCTCTTGTCCTGCCATTCATTACTGGGGAGAAGAGACCGACCCTCACCTCACTACAACCTTCTTTCAAGTAGTAGTAGAGAGAGATGGTCTTCAACATGGCATTTCTGTTGGAAACAAAAAACCCAACAATGCCATGTCTAGAGAAGAAAGGACAAAGGGGATGTGCTGCTCACTTGAAAGACAGTTTTACTGGGCTTTATTTCATCAGAAATGACATTCCCTGGCTGCTCTAGCTCCTCTGCCTTCATTTTCATTGGGCCTGCTTTTAATGCACTCTTTGCAAATGGGAAAGGCATCTCTGCAACATATACCAGAGAAGGAGGAGGAGGAGGATGGCGAGGTGTGAGCATAGATGCCTTTTGAGCATGCACTGGGTGTGTGGCTGTGCTGGAGCGGACCGGCTGGCAGGTAATGCCAGCAGGCAGGCGAAAGGCTTGGCAGGCGATGCCGTGAGCCAGCAGGCAGGGAGCTGGGAGGATGGCAGGCATTGCAGTACGTCCCAGTCGACATCTGGTGCAGGGAAAGAGTGGGAGGGGAGGTGGCAAAAAGGCAGCCTGATTTCTCAAGAGTTAGCTGCCAGCTTCTTCTTCGGCTGCGCCGCCTTGCCAGCTCCAAGCATTCATAGTCATGAGGCAGCCCATCCTTTGCCTGAAAACATGAGGTGTTTTTGCAGGCAGCAGTAAATGCTCAGCTCTTTCTAGGGTGGGTGGGTCAGAAATGCTGGGGTGATGAGCTTTTACCCACCCAAAGTGGCCATGGTGACTAAGCCCTCACTGCCAGGACACTGCCTGCCAGACAGCACAGATTTCAGGCAATGTATGTTGCATTGGTGTCCAGATCCTCAGTGTTTCCTTTGCATTTCGCAGGTTTGGATGGCCTCAACTCAAAAGTCTGACATACTGAAACTCCCAAGCCATGTATAGGTGTGCTCCAAGCTGGGTTAAGCAGGAGAAACGCAGCCTTGCTTCTGCACTGGTGACACTGGGTTGTGTACTGTGCTCTCAATGAAAGCTAAATTGAAGGGAATTGGGGTTTTCATGTGTTTAGGACTACCCTACTTTGTTTCTTAGCAGTAAACTCTGTGCTTGGCCAACTGTTTCTGCCTGCCACTGCTTTCTCCTTATCTTATGTTTCTAGCACCTGCCAGCTCAGCCAAAGTCTGTCAGTAGAAGTGCAAGTGCAAGTTGCCAACCCACTTGAATTATCCTAGCCATCCCAGCTGGTTTTTCTTAACATTTACTCAGAACTTACTGGAGCAAATAGATCTCTTCCCATTGATGATGGGGCATCTACATCTACATGGGACACTTGTGCACACAGCATCACAGCATCTTCAAGGGACCTTGAAGCATCATCCAGTCCAAGCCCCCTGCCAGAGCAGGACCACCTAGAGCAGATCACAAAGGAACTCATCCAGGTGGGTTCTGAATGCCTCCAGAGAAGGAGACTCCACAACCCATCTGGGTAGCCTGCTCCACCTTGGAATTATTAGGAAAAAACACATCTTGACCACTGGGAGAAGTGTGTTTTACTGGTGATTTCAGGAACAGTCGGACATTGCAACACTCTTCATTTGGAAAAGGCATCAACAGTCAAATTTGTGCCCCCAGCACAGGGTCATTAGTGTCTGTGATTGCCCTTTCGTGATCCCTGGCAGCATGGACAAGGCAAGAGGGCTCTCAGTCCTCACTTGTGATCTGGGCCCCACCTGCACTTAAAGATTTGTGCATGTTTTAGCTGTTTCCTTATGGGTTTTCTCCTTCCTTCCATGCATGCTGTGTTTTAGGAGGTGCCTATGTGTGTCACAGACCACCTTTGTACCCAGAACCAAGCTGCAGACAGTGGAACAGATCTGTTAATGCAGATACTCACCACTGGAGTATAAGGCAGTTTTTGAGAGGAGAGCCACCAAGAATATCTCTGTGACAAACCTATTTTGCAAGGGATTTGCAGCAGCAAATCAGTGGTAGCCTTACATTCCTCGTTGATTTCTGGGCTGAAATAAGGAGAGCAAAGGTTTGGATCAAGTGACCATAACGTTTACATGTATGATTTCAGTTTGATGGCTGCATATTGAAAAACAAGCCTATTTGGTCATTCATTAACCAGAAAGAAGCAAACAAAATAGAAGATCACTCATTCAAGAGGCAGTTTATGCTCACTGAGTCGAAACAAATGTTTTTATTTTGTTTTGTGATGTAATTTTCTAAGCAATTAGTTTCATCCCCAGCCCTTGTAGACATGCTGTGCTGACAAATATTTTCCCAACGCCCAGGTAACGGCAAATGGCTTCTCCACAAAACCCCAGCTGGTCTTGTGGGAATCTTGTTTTGTGAAGAGATGACTATTAAGTGAAATGTGCTTCCCCAAACACTTTTCCCAGCTTTAGCTTGGTTGGACACCATCCCTGGAGACGTAAAGTTTGTTCATTGGAGTTTTTAAGAATCCCTATGGGCACATGAGCTTGTGGGATAATGAGTGATTCAGTTCAATGTGGTTGCACCCCCCAGAGCTGTTCTTGCCAGACCTTTGGGATGCTGGAAAAGATTTGGAGGTCTTTAACCTGTGTGTAGCTTGTGTGCTGAATAAGGTCTTGGGAGTGTTGAAGCACTTGAGCATATTCATTGGCCCAAGCCAATGTCAAAGGTGTGTCTAATGTCAAAGTGCGCTCCAAGAAACATTTACTTCTAAGAAATCTGATTAGAGATCTTTTGGGAACCCAGAGTCTCTGCAGGGAGGCTGCTGCAGTCGGTGTGATCAGAGGTGTCCCAACAGGCAACCTCATGCTCAAGTGCTGTGTTGGATCAGGGCTCAGAAAAATGCAGAAGAGAGAACATTTTTTCTTACAGAGCCCTGGCACAGGCTGCCCAGGGAGGGTGTGGAGGCTCCTTCTCTGCAGGTTGTCAAGATCCACCTGGACATGTTCCTATGTGACCTAGATCTAGGTGAACCTGCTTCTGCAGGGGGGGTTGGACTAGATGATATCTAAAGGTCACTTCCAACCCCTACCATCCTATGATTCTATGATTACTGAAGCCCTGTTGCAGTAGCTTTTACAGGGAAGAAGCTCACACTATGCAAGATGTGTTGTAGAATGTGTGTCATGGGCACGGTAAGGAAAATGTTAGCTCTTGCAGGCCAGATACCAGTGTCACCTAAGGGATAGTGGCCTTGCCACAGGCTGCCTGTTGAATTGATTGTGTGATAGCAGAGGCTTCTCATAGATCACACATATCTGTCTTCAAAGGGGATTAAATGTAGGCAACTTTTGATGCAAACAGAAAGGGTTGGATCCACCCCTAGCAGCATTTCCCCGTGTTAATTTCTATTTACTTGATTCTGGGAAACTATCAGTGTGTTAACTGTTGACTAGAGGCTGGCAGAGATGGCCCTTGTGCCTGAGGGGCTTCTGGGGTTCCTGGCTTTTTGGTTTTATGGAGAAAAATTAACAAAATAGTCCCTAGCTGTTTCTTCAGTTTGTACTGATATGAATAGCAGACAAAGACAAATGTCTTGGCCTCTGCCTGACATTTCTGGTGATGAGTCACCTAAGGAGCCAACCAGCCCTGTGTCAGCTAACTCTGCACAGGCAACCAGGTACCAGTAACTGATGGGTTTAATCTGATGGCATAGGAAGGGGAGGTAACTCAGGAGCTGAGGTTTGGGATCCCCACTGGGGACCCTCTCCCACTCTGCTCAGCTCTGGCTGTGCATCTCCCAACTTTTGTCTGAGGTCTCACTAACTGCAACCAGCGAGTCACTCCTCCCCACGTGCCCCTCCATGCCTGGCAAACTGAAATCAGGCAACTGAAAGATCAGAGCTGGCTCTGTGAGGGCGAGCAGGCTCTGTTTTGGGGAAGCAGGTCGGGTTGGGGTGCGAGTGCTGGGTCCCTGCGTGCGCCTGCCAGGGCAGAGCGTGCGGCTGGGCTGACATTTGGGTGCATCCTGTTTACTCTGCAGCCCACACAGCACGAGAAGTATTTTTAAACAAAAATGCAGATTGTATTGTAATCACCCCCGTGTTAAGGAAATAAACATTTTTTCTTTTCTTGCCACAGTGCAAAACCAAACAGTTGCTCAAGGTTTAGGATTCCTTTCCCTTAAGCTGTCTGCAAAACACAAACGCTGACTTTTTCCCTTCTTCTTCCACTGATTTCCTCACCGTGGCCCCACGATACATCTGATGGAGAAATGTTTCCCATGGGTAATGGTTTTCCTTTATTTTTTTTCTTTGCATTTTTATGGCATGCCAGGAATCTGCTGAGCATTCCTTGCTTTGAAATGTCTGACTGACTGACTGACTGCTGCTCGCGCTGTGAGCAACGCCCGTGCTCTGACAACATCTCAAAGGAGGGGGGAGAAAAAAACCCCAACAGAACCAATACAGGCTAAAAATGACTCTGGTTGCTAAAAATACTGTGGACAGGAATAGCAAATTCACCACACTGTTTAGTCGACTCACATGTGCTTTGGGTTTATTATGGGATTAGAGCTGCCAAACTATGCCGAAGGCTGTGGTTGAGTTTCCATTCTAAGTCTGCTTTTTGGCTTCACCCCCAAACCACAAAAGGCTTCATAGATGCTGTACAATTCATAGGTGGGTGGCTTTTAGGATGAAGAGGTGGGTGCATGGGAGTTGCTTTGCTTTCTGTAGCTAAATTTTGCAGTGGGGTGCCTGGAGCAGAGGAGCTGTGGGGAGCATTGTGCCCTGGTGCATGCCTTCCTGTGGCTGCTGGGCCATCTTACCTGGCAAGAGCTTTTGCCCATCCTCCATTACACCCCTCACTGTGCAGAATCATGACAGGAGAAAAATTTGTCTGTTTTGTCCAACCAAAGCTTATTGTCCTGTCTTTGTCTTTGTCCTCCTAATCCTGATGAAGAGGACTAAGAGGCAGACGGGCCAAAAGACACCTAATTGGGTCTAGAAGTGAATGACTGTGTTTCTATTTAATCAAAATCATGCAGCACACAGCAGAAAACAAAAAAATCTGCCAACCCATCGCTGCCTTTTCATGTGGCAGAAAGTTGAAGGAGTAAAAGTTTCAGGACAACTTGCAAGTGGGATCCCCTTGGGGTACTATATTGGGCTGATGCTGCCTCATCATCCTCCCTGCTTTCCTCCTTTTTTGTTTTTGATGTGGTTTTATTCTTCAACATGCAGAACACATTATTTTGCAAGAGGTTGATCTATAAAAAGCAACAAGTATGCTAAAGCCTTGCCTCAGCTGGGAACAGCTCTGCCACTCTGAGTTATCAAACTCTGTTTGCAGAATGTGTGCCAGGAAGGGAAGGAAGCGACAATACCTGAGGGGACTAACCCAGATAACTTGAACAGCACAGTCTCTTCTGCTACTAGCAGTGAAAAATAGCTGCTGCAGGTCATTACTGTAAAAAGCCAAGCAGGCAGACAGGTGCCATCAGTTTTCAAAGTGTTAAGGCTGCTCAGGGAGATCAGCTCATCACCACCATCACGTCTCTTGGTCAGGCTACATCTGTGACATGTGAGGCATCTGAAACACCTTGCAGCTGGCAGTAACGATAATAAAGCTAATAAATAGACTGGTGGCTTGCAAAATGATGGTTCATTCCAAATCAGGCCTTATTAATAGCACAGGGATGGCAGTGGCCATCTGGGGCCTCAGCTATGCAAACCCCCACGAGAATTTGTTCCGGCTTTGCTTCTCGCCGTGGCTGGTGGGGGAGCCACAGCTTCTACTGGTTTTGTCCTGGGTCAAATGGGTGCTAAAATTGGGGAATGTTTCCTTGGTGAAATCTGTTTCCAGTCAAAACACCTATTTGTTGCTGTGTGTGTTTCGTAAGGTGGCCACGAAAAGCATGAAAGAGAATACTGACAGTAACACGGCTGGCTCCAGGAGGCTCTACCCTCATGGCAAATTCAGCCTGCTTTATTTCTTAATGTCATTGCAGACTTAATTAAAGGCCATTCCATACAGATAAGGAAGAAGGGAAGAAAATCCCCTGTGGCTTCCCCAAAGATCAAGCAACCCCATAAACTCTGATGAAAGAGTCCATTTGTCACCTAAGACGTGAGGCTATGCAGAGCTGTGACTCCTCCCTGCTAAAAGTCAGTATCAAGTTCTAGGTTTGCAGGGCAGTGTGCAATTTGTCTGCCTTTTCTTTTTTCTTCTCCCATTTCCAGTTTGTGGTGGTCTGCAGCAATCCCCATCTCTGCACCAGTGGTGTCCATCTGGTCTCATGCATCTAGACGACCACCCCAATGAGACCTGTTCTCTCTAGAAGACGGGGAGACTGAGGGACCAGCATCTAGGAGAGGGTAGATTTGTGTCTTCTGCTTAATTGTGGTGCAGGCAGCGTTATCTGCCCATGCTGCCTGTTAGCAACAGGATGGAGCTAGGGCTGCTGTCTTTGTGCTCTCGTTTTCCGCCAGCACAGAAGTGCAAGCCCAAGAGCCCTGGGCTGCTCCTCTTCACCTTGCTCACCCTGTGATGCAGAGCAGTTGTGTGTTAGGATGTGAGTGCTGGATGTGCTGGTGGGATGCTTTGGCATGTGTGACTCAGTTACCTGCAGAGGAAACCAAACCAGAACCCACCTCCATATGTACATCAAAACTGGGCTGACTCCATCTGGGTTGGCCCAGACCAAATCTCAGTCCTTGTGGCAGGGATACCCAATCTGGGAGACTGAAATAAAACCTCTGAACAGCTTGTAGTTGAGGGGTCATCAGCTGCTTTGATCCATCGACCCACTCCTACCATGCTGAATTCCTTGCTAATTATAGCAGGGAGGCAGATCTTTCCTCCCCTGCCCTGCTGAGCTGTGCCAGTCCCCGCAGCGAGCTGCTGGGAAGGCTTACTGATATCTGTTACCATCAAGTGCCAGGACTTCATCCCAGCACACAGCTGGCTCCCGCTGCACTATGCCAGCAGAGACCTGCTATCTTTAAATCTTGCCAAGGTTTAGTTTCAGAAGTAGAGACTGAAGTTGCCCTCCTACACATGCTGCTTCTCCCAGGGATGTGGCTTTTGGGGCACCTGAAGAAGTTCACAGGGAAGCAGTGGCAAAAGGGGAGATTCCATGTCCCCACCACGGCTGGTGTAGGAGGAGAGGGGAAAATTCAACAGCAAGTGAGTCATTTGTGAGCAGCTTCAGAGCTGTTTCACTGCCCCCTCCCCTATCTGCACCCTTGGTGTCTGTTTTGGGAGATCTTAAGAAGAGAATGCAAGTTTTACTCCGGTTGTAGTCAAAGCTGCCTGCCAATAATAGATGTGTTCTTTCTGTTTAGTTCACCCACGCAGGGTGATCTGTGCTTTTGTGTTAAAAATGGTGGAAGGCATCTCAAAGTGATCGTGATGGAAAAAAACCAATCAAACAAAACCCCTCAAACCAATCAAAAACTATTCACAGAGTCACAGAGAGGTGGGGATTGGAAGGGGCCTCTAGAGATCATCCAACTCAACCTTCTGCTAAAGCAGGTTCCCCTCAATCAGGTCACACACGAATGTGTCCAGATGGGTTTGGAAACCTCCGGAGAAGGAGACTCCACACCCTCCCTGGGCAGCCTGTGCCAGGGCTCCATCACCTCAACACCAAAGTAGTTTTTCCTTGTGCTCAAGTGGAATTTTTGCACTCCAGCTTTTGTCCATTTCTTATATTGTTGTTAGGTTTGAGGGTTTCTTTGCCTCAGCCGTACTTTTGGCTTGGCTTAGAAAGTCCACGTTTGTCTACTCTGCTTTTGTTGGCTTTTCTGAGAACACATGCTTGGTGCACAAGGGGAAAAATCAGTAACAAAATGTTGAACAAGAACACTATAACAAAGTTTTCCTTAGAATTTCCAAACCAGGCAGGAGAGCCTGTGCTTCACCCCAGTGGTGAGCAGGCAGGAGGCAATCTCTTTATTATCCCTTCCTTGTGTCTCTGCCACAGGTGCAGGGAGCTGCTTTGGAGGTTATGGTGTATGATGGACATAGGGATGGAGGGCAAGGGAGAAACTAAGGGGATAAAGGCAGATAGGAGAAGTGAAAAGGAAGGAGATGTAAGTGGGAGGATGAAGAAGTGGAGACCTTGGAGCTGCTTTTACAAGGAGGCTAGTGGAGGTGCCAACAGACAGATACATGTAGAGAACTATATATAGACACACCTACAGACACACAGAGATAAATGACTCTTAAGAGCTTATAAATGACATGAGCAAACTGTATCTATATACACACACATCATCTGACAACAAATGACTTCTGAAATGGGTACTTGTCAGTGCTCATATCGCTACCGTCTATAACTCCAGCACAACAGATCCAGTGTTCTCTAAATAGCTTCTCATTTCTACCCTCTATCACTCTTGCAAAAATCAGGACACAAAAGGCAATGTAGGTAAGTGGAGCAAAGTGTGTAGGGAGAAAGAAACCCAATGCTTGCATCTCTTTATCTCTGGACACTCTGAAGATGAGGGCTCTACTTGTGTGAAACACTCTGAGCGAGGGACTCATTTGGGACATTAGCTGGGCAGTTTGATGTTCCCCGCTGAAGCCTGTTCTCTGGCAGCACATGTTCTTCACCTGAGCACCCCCAGGGACTAGAGAAATAGAAACCATTGTTTTGGTTTGTTGTTTTTTTTAAACTAGGCTGAACATACTTTTTGCTACTCTAGTGTTAGCTGACAAGAAGTTGTGTCAGAAACAGATGGAACAAAGGGCCCCAATACTATTGTGAGGCATGTATTCTGCAGAGACATCCCAGCAGTAGGAGCCAAGGCATCCTTCATGGAAGGGAGGGACGTGCTGCACAGGAGCAGACATCTATTTGTAATCAAAGGGCAGGGAACTCAGAGGGATTTGAGCGCTTTTCACAGGATCAGAGAAAGCTCCCAAGCCACTACTAAATTACTACCAAAAAAAAAGCAAAGGCTTATTACGTATTAGATTTGTCACAGTGGGATGTCAGAACAGTGCCAAGCCCTCAGCAAGCAGAAGGAAAAGATGGCTCACACCTCCGAGGATTTATCTAGGGGTAAAATCATGTTGGTATAGGAAATGCAACCTGCAGAGAGTAGTGAACCCCCAGAGAAGTTTAATCCCAGTGTGTGGAGAGTAATAGGAAATGGCAAGGCTTTTCCATAGATTTTCATTAAGTGCCACATTCTGGACTATTCATTTGGATTCTTAGTTTTGAGCAAATAGTATCACAGCAGTGCCTGAAGCAGGGGCTGGTGCTCAGGGGATGCCCCACACCATAACCCTACACAGAGCAAGAAGCCTGTCCCAGGGCACAGGTTTCATCTGCAGTAGAGTATGCACTAGGATTTGAATTGGTTTTGCTTTGTTGGCTATATTTGTATTTTGAAATTAACCTGGAAGTCACAGGGCAGTCCTGACCCAGCACCCGCCTGACTGTCAATGAGATAATGTGGAAGCACTTCAATTAAATATGAAAGCCCCCATGCCACTTTAATCCAGTAGCTCAGGACTCTTCTACTGCCTATATACTACTATATATTAATTTGGGTTTTTTTAATACCAGTCCAAAACAATCTGTCCCCCGCCCCGTTTTTGCATTTTTTAGCCATGGGTCAGCATTTCCCTTCTGGCTCGAGAAAGGCTGATGAGACTTCAAAAGCTGGGCTGCAGCCAAGTAATCAGGTCATCAAGGTAAAATTCAATCAAATGCCTTTTCAGTCAGTGTCACTATGGCCTGAATGGCCCCAGAGCCACAGCTACCTGGCAGATCTTGTCTCCCTGATAAGCTCAGGGCTGATCTGCACACAGCTTTGGCATCCGTTTTGCCATTTGTGTCTTGCTCTGTGCATTTGGTAATGAGCTTGCCTTGCCCTCAAAGAATCCCACCATGGTAGGGGTTGGAAGGGACCTCTAGAGATCATTTAGGCTAATCCCCTGCTAAAGTAGATTTCTTTCAGTCAGGTCACACAGGAACAGGTTTGGAAACCTCCAGAGAAGGAGCTTCCACACCCTCCCTGGGCAGCCTGTGCCCATTATCCCTTGTCCAGTCACTTGGTCCCATCCTCTCGACACCTACCCTTAAGGTATTTATAAGAATTGATAAGATCCCCCCTCAGTCTCCTCTTCTCCAGCCTAAACAGCCTCAGTTCCCGCAGCCTTTCCTCGTATGAAAGATGTTCCAATCCCCTGATCATCTTGGTGGCCCTGTGCTGGACTCTCTCCAGCAGTTCCCTGTCCCTCTTGAGCTGGGGAGCCCAGAACTGGACACAGGAGTCCAGATGAAGCCTCACGAGGGCAGAGCAGAAGGGGAGGAGAACCTCCCTTGACCTACTAACCACAGCCCTTCTAATACACCCCAGGATGCCATTGGCCTTCTTGGCCATGAATGCACATTGCTGGCTCATGGTTAGCTTGCTGTCCCCTAGAACTCCTCCTGTTCCCAGGCTGGCAGCTGCCTGCCAGTACGGTGCCCATCAGTGAGGAAGGATGGGGTATGCACAGACATCTTCTCTGTAGTTCACAGCTCTCAACTGCTCTGTCCTCTGGGCTCTCTAGCCACTCCTTGAACCCTTGTGAACTGATGGTTGTTAGGCATCAAGAGGCAACATAGTTTGACAAGGCTTTGCATGAAGATCTGCTGCTTTTTCTTTTAGACCCGTCACCATCACTTAACAATCAGGGAAAAAAAGAGCAAATGGTCTGCGTAGCTCATGTGGCTCAACAGATTTCTGAGAGCTTTCTTCTGCTGTCAGGGGCTGAGCTTTGCTCTCCAGACTGCCTCTGTCAGGAAAATTATTTTCTGCCTGCATCTAATCCCGAGCCAAAGCTGAAAGATGAGACAGGTCAATTTTCCACTGGGTGCGTCTTAACATTTCATTGCCAGCATTGCACAAGCCACGCTGCCCCTGCATGATAAAATGGCATAAGAGGGGTGCAGATCCCAGAGACAGGCATTGTTAATCTACACCTCACAAGTACTGTTTGTCAAATACAACTGTGGGACTTGTTTGCCTTCCATTCCCAAAATGTGCTAGCAATAAACCGAAAATACAATAGGAAACGCATATTTGGCAAGCCCTTTCCAAGGGCTTTGTATCAGTCCCACTGCTGGATTCAGTTTCAGATCCTGTGAATGTTCCACAGAACATCTTCCTTCTCAAAAACATCTCCTTTCAAAATCAACCCCCCCCAAACAATTTGTGAAAAGACACTCAAGGTGTGTTTTCTCCCTAAATTGTGCACGTGATGTGAAACAGGGTTTTTTGGTAAGTGCAAAATGTTGTTCTTGTTCCATTTAAACATCTTCAGCGTTTCTGGTTAAATGGGTAGGTACTGAGCCAGAGCAAAATGGAATTAATTCCTTAACACCCTTTTCCTCTGGTGCTTTGGAATGAAGTAGCCAGTCAGTACCCAGCTGCTCTGCCCATTGCAACTTGAGCACTGTCCAGACAGATACTTTCCCAAATTAACTCTCATAGCACCCACTGGTGAAGAGAGAAAACCAGAAGGCTGTGATTAAAGGACAGCTTCTCTTAAAGCCTGAGGATCTTCCACTTGCAGAAAAAAAGTGGCTGCTCGAAAGCATTATACCTTCAACTGAAGTAGGGAGTTGTGCATTGGGACACTTGGCTCTATCTCAGTTCCCTGAGTGAGTCTTAAAGGACACCAGAAGCATCAAGTCTGCTAATCCTTCTGGTTTTCCTCCTTAGTCAGGCTTTCAGTTAAGTTTCTTCCCTAAAAGGTGTTGTTTTAAATGAATGCAACAGTTGTTGCTCATTCTAATTGATTATAGCAGGAGTTAATACTGCTAATTATCTCTCTCACACTTCCCTCCTATTTTTTTCCACCGTGGAGAAGCCACCAGATGAAAGTCCTGCAAGGTGGGGATTTTCTCTGCTAAAACCTCTCCTTTGCAGCAAGGTGATTAATAGTAGGTGGCGTTAGAATGTAAGAGGTTCCAAGGAAAAACTTCTTCACTGGAACTTCACTGGAGCACTGGAAGGGGCTGCTCAGATGAGTTGTGGAGTCTCCTTCTCTAGAGACATTCCAAACCCACCTGGACAAGTTCCTGTGTGACCTACTCTAGGTGGTCCTGCTCTGGCAGGGGGGTTGGACTGGGTGATCTTTCAAGGTCCCTTCCAGCCCTTGAGATTCTGTGATTCTGTGATGTTATTAACTGTAAATCCAGGTCCCAAGGCTGGCTCTACTTCTGAACCTGATTGACCGTTCCCTGTTCCTGCTCAATAATTTCTGACTGATGTCACTTTACCTGCTGCTGATCCTCTTTTATAACAGGCTGTCAGTCAAGGCAGATCTGACGAGTGACACACATGACAGGGAAGGGAGGGAGGGTGTTTATCCACCCTTAGGATCTGCAGTGAGGTGTCTCTCCAGCCCCAGGCACACAGCACAGCTGTTCTTGGTGGCACTTCCACGCTTGGTCACCAAACCAACACACGTGCCCCACTGAGGCTGTGCTGCTATGAAAACCTGTGCTTTGGGTTGGACGTGTTTCTCCTTTACCTGTTTCCCATCACTGCTGGGTTATGTTTTTAAAGGTCACACAGGCACAGAGTGAAACACGAGAATCCAGCCTGCTGTAGCATCATGCTGCTGCTGGAGACCTGTAATCTCTCTCTGGGAAAGGCAGGGAGAGGGGTGGCCTGGGGGAGGGCTGCAAATTTCCCTGCTGCACAAGCAGTTGGGAGAGAAAATGTAGGAAGAAAAGAAAAATAAGATGGCAATGCTGCAAAACATTACAGTCCTGCAGAGACAGATCCTTCTTGTTCAGCCTTCATTTGCTGACTGATCTCACCAGTGCCTCCCTGATGTGTGAGTTTCCTATGGCACTCCTTGTTCACATGCCAAACATTTCTGAGCCATTTATCTTTGCAGATGTGGACATGAAGGCAGTAAAAGGTGAAAGTGCCTTTGCTAAGGTCATGGAGCAGATGCAGGAATTGGGAACAGAAGGTGGTTTCTCCCATGTTTTCTCCTTTGAAGCAGAACAAGGCAATGAATTTTGACTGAGGCCCTCTAGATGCTTTTAGAGAGGCCAATGCAGCAGCCCCAGCTCAGCTGGATGCTTCCCACTTCCATCGTGCAGCTTCCCGAGACACTGAAAGAAAGGTAAGAGTAAGGACAGCCCCACAGGCATAAAAATGGTCATCACGTGTCTGGAAAATACAACCTTGGGACAAGTGTTGCAGGGTTTTCCAGTCCCACCTGACTCTCATGCCAGGGAGGACATGAGGTCCCATGTGGTACATAGGGGCTGTGGGTGTGGGGTGCATCCAGCGTACACCAAAATACTTCAGTGGACAGATTCAGAGAGAAGATTCTTCAGAGATTTCAGCCTCGTAGCAGGAGCAGTTTCTTCCTGGACCATTCCTCAGGTCTTATTTTTGGGAGGAAGCGATGTGCATGCTCACACAGATCCCTGCATTTGGTGTGTAATTGAGACTGCTCATTTCTGTGTTCTCTTGTCAGGGGGTTAAGATAAACCATAACTGGGCTGCTCTAAAACACATAGAATAAGTATTCTTCCACAGTTACACTGGTACAACATTTATCCATGCAATTAAACATTTAATATGTGGCAAAACTTTCCCAGGGAGCTTGAGCCTTTGCTGCAGTCCCCCATGAGGCTGCCTTTCAGTTTGTTTGGGGGTTTTTTGTTAATTCAAAGCTGACACACAAAATGTTTTAGAGTGAAACTATGATGAAAAGAAGAACATAGAGAAACTCTGTTATCGGACTAACTTTTCCTTGGCAGAGGCTGGAAGGACTGACCCCATGGCTTTGACCAGCCAACCTCAATGGCTTGAAAATGGATTATTTTTTGGCACAAATTATGGGAGTAAACTTGAGCTCAGAGAAGGCAGCAGATATATTTCAGCTCTGACAGGAAAGCAGTATTCAGACACCTCATTAAGCACAAGGATATTGTGTAGCTTCTGTCAGATGCAAGGAAACGTGTAAAATCTAGTTTGTGGGTGCGTGAGGAGATTAAAAGCAAAACAAACAAAAGAAGAGTGGCTTTCGTGCCCTGGATCTCTTATGACTAGAAAAATGTACAAAGGAGAGCACGGAGAGAGTTGAAAAATGCAACCAGAGCTGTGGAGATGGTCCCATAGTGTTGATATCAATAACCAAATTACTCCCACCCCCTCCTCGGGAGGTCACTCAGTGTTGTTCCGTGGAGAAAGGACTGCAAAGACATCAGTGGTGGTGGGCTTTCCACTTTTTGGCACAGTTCTGAGTCTGGTCCTTGGAGCTGCGGGAGGGAGAGCTGTGTGGCTGGAAATGTAAACCTGCCTGTATCTCCGGGCTGTCTTTGATCCCTTCATGCTGCACCATGAGGTTAAGGTCTGTCTACGGGCTCTTACAACCAGTTGCAATGCCATGGTTTGCAGAGCAACTTCTCTTTAAAGCACTGTATAAGCTGTAAAGAGTTAAAAAAAAAAAGGGAGAGAATCTGCCAGATAGGGCAAATCCAGCAAAGATTTACAACCCTTTATTCATGTGTTAAACATTTTCCCTTCCAGTCACTTTCACTGGGCTCCCACCGCCAAACAAAAGGAACAGGACCACTCCAGTGGAATAACCAGCATTGGCTTGAGCCTTTCACCTTACACATGCTGAGCTTAAAAAGTGGTGACTTTCCAACATGAGCCTCCTGGGGCTTTCAGTTGGGTCCAGAAACTCGTGTAAATCTCAAAGAAGAATGTGGGTCTGGAAGGTATAAAACAAGCTGTGGAAAAGCAGGAGTGAGGTGGAAGCTACTTGGCTTTCTATATTTGGAAATCAGAGTATGTGCACTCCCACCAGCTGTAAGTAATTATAATATACAGGGGAGGAAAAAAAAGACCTAATGGGTTCCAGCCTGTCTGTGGTGGCATCGTGCTTATGAACAGCCAGGGCACAAAGTGCAGCAGCTCCAAAATGGCATTTATGAGCCAGGGGCCGGCTGAAAATTCACAGGGTGTACCGATAATGTACAGCCACGTGCTCCCAAAGGTGTCCACCTTCCCTCCCCTGCCCCTCACCATGAATTGCTGGGGAAAGCCTCTTTTGCCTCTGGAGAAGGGACACCAGCAGTGTTGCTGCTGACACAGTTCTGTGCCGAGCCCATTCTCACATCTGTGATGAATTAAATTTAGGACAACTTTGGTGGCACTGGGGTTTTTTTTCCCCCCTCTTGGAAAGCAAGTTTTCTGTTCTCAGAGTGGCTCCTGACATACTTTAATAGTCCAACAGGCAAAATGCTAACAAGAAAAGGAGCAATATGTGTTTTTGGAGAGATGTCAGTCTGGCAGGTTGAGGTGCTGCTCATGGGGCCAGGTCTGTGATGATCTTGTGACACCAGCCATGCCTGAGATGACCATGAGCATTGGGATATGGGAGCCCAAGACCTCTGAGCAGCCAAACCCTAACTACGAAAGAGTGGCTCTGGGGTGGGAGGGGAAATCAGTTTGTAACTCCCATCTACCAGATCACCAGCTGCAAAAAGATCCTCCTCATAAAAACCCAAACAAACCAAACAGCAAATGGACTTCTAAAGCACGATAAACTGTATTTGAGTAGGATGTGGACGATGAAAACAATCAACTGCTTTGGCCAAAACTTGGGAGCACACCCATGGCCCTGCTCAGTGACAGCCTCTGCTCCTGCTTTCATGCCCCCCTGCTTCCCCACTGCTGTTGTGGCACATGAGGTGCAGAACCAGTCCCAAACCCATCCAGCTGCCAGCCACAGATAACGCTGGGTTGATTTTATTTAATATGAAGTGAAAGTTTCTGGTGCTGAGGACATTGAAGTGAGCTCAAACACAGGCCACCTCCAGGGCTTGCATGGGAGGACACTGTACCCTCAGCCTCCACCCTTAATGCTGCTTGTGCTTTTTGGGCCCACAGCTGATCCAAATGCTGACAGCTACAGCTCATCCTTTTGCTCAGAGTTTATCATCACCAAAATCCAGCTGACAGGTGATGGAAAGAGCTGTGCTAAGGGATCATCCTGTCCCCAGAGACCCTAGTCTTGGTCCTGAGATCCTTACTGAGCTCCTCAACTCATAACCCAACACCTGTAGCCCCTCAGAACCTGTAGCCAGAGGCAGGCTGCCTTCTTGGGCTCTTTGTAGGAGCTGCTGGCCATTGTGCTCATGGAGAAAGAAAGCAGCCTGTGGTCCTGGGGCTGGAGCAGACTTAGGAGCCCTTGGGGCCAAGCATAAGGCTGCAAGAGGACACATTTAGCCACCCAGAGCACTGTGGGTCATTAGAAAAGCAAGTAGGACTTTCAATCTAATGGAGCACAAATGTATGGCTTAAAATTAAAAGGTATGTTTTTATCTAGGAAAAGGGTAAGCCCCGGGGAAATTAACTGAGTGAAAAGGGAGGTATTTAGGACAGTCAGTGCTGAGAGGGCATCTGGAGAGGAGAATTTCCTACCTGCCTAACGAAACTTTGCACACTGCCATCTGCCCAGGTAGATCTTTATTTCAGGGAAATGTTAGAGACCAGACTGATCTCTCTTTTAACTTCCCTCCAGTTTCTTTGATCAGACATACAAGGCTCTTATAAAACCCTTTTTGGAGAAGAAGGTCTGTGGAATGGCAGAACTGAAGCAAAACCACTTCACTTTTTCTTTTGTACAGCCTATGCTTCTAAAAATACAGATGACTAATAGAAATCATAAAACATTCACCAAGTCTGTAAACCCATGTTTACAGGTAAAGCTGAGTTACACCCAAAGACCTTTTAAAAAGGGAATGTAATGGATTCCTTTGAACAGAACGAGCAGGTTCCTTCTCCTCAGCTTCAGTCCTCACAGCAGGAGCTTTGGGGAAGCACTAAAGCCTACTGTTGTAGCCTTGCCAAGAGCCACCAAGCAGTCTCAAGTGGTGCATCCTGCTACAGCCACGGAGCATCTCCCGTAACAGGAGCTGGCTGCCTACATAGCTGGTGCTATCCCACCACCCAGAAACTTAAAGTAGCAGTTTTCTGCACCAGTGGATGTGAGAGTTTTCATGCCAGGTTAAATTGTGGCTTTGGGAGAGAGAAGCAGCTCTGTGGTTTCTGTCTGGCTCTGGGGTTGGTGTGATATGGGAAGGGCTGTGTTTCTGCAGGGTCCACAATGCAGAGTCCCAAGCAGAGGGATGCATGGGGATGGTTCTGAAGCAAGTTCCATTTCAGAGCAGAAAGCACTGGCCTGGACTGGAAAAGCCTGCGATCTGACATCCAGCTCTATCACTGACCAGCTGTGTATCTTTAGGAAAGTGGTTTCACTTCCCCATAGCTCAGTTTTCGACCTTACTGAATTTTGCATCCTGCTGTGAGGGTGAAGAACTGCCCAGGAGGTACCTGTGACTTGATAGTCATAGAATCATTTTGGTTGGAAAAGACCTTTAAGATCATCGAGTCCAACCACTCACCTCACACTGCCAAGGCCACCACTAAACCACATCCCTCAGGACCTCATCTATGCTTCTTTTAAATCTCTCTAGGGATGAGGACACCACCACCTCTCTGGGCAGCTCATTCCAATCCATAACAACCCTCTCAGTGAAAAATCTCTTCCTCATCTCCAATTTAAACCTCCCCTGGTGCAACTTGAGCCCATTTCCTCTGGCCCCATCATTCCTTACTGGGGAGATCGGGTTAACAGCCAGCATTGCCCTGACTCAGGACACTGAGGGGAAGCAAGCTGGCCCAGGACTGCAGAGGTGGCTGGGGAACAGTTTCAAGCAGATTGATCAAAACAATGATATGAAAAAAAAAAAAGCAGGAGTAAGTTTTCAATGGTGACAGCATGGTTTGACCTGCTGCAGTGTCCCCAAATCCTGGTACAGTAAGCAGATATTGAGGAACACGGGGCTTTATGAACAACGTAACATACTTTTTGAAGAGGTTTGCAAACCTACCTAACTATCAAAATGTTACTTTTTAAGGTTTCTGTGGAGGTCCATTAAACTAAACTGGAAGTGTCCTTCTTCTAGCTAGAGGACAGATGACAATCCCAGAATGAAATAACCTCCCCAATATGTTTTCCACACGGCACAGGCTATTGGGGGTTTGTAAGACTGTTTACCCTCTCAGCTTCTAACACCATAATCATTTCTATATTGTTCTCTTCATAGGTTGAGTACCATTTTCCCCTGCATGCTTTTCTCTGTTTACCTTTCTTTTTATTCCACATCTAGAAATGCACAAATCTGAGCCAAACCTTCCAGCCCATCATACCTGAGGGGATCTGAAATGAGGTCAGACAAGTTCATCCATCCTTACAGGAATAATCCTGCTGCTTTCCAATGTTCCTGGATGTGCTGCAAATGCCACAGGTTCCTGCTGGAGAAGGGATACACTTGTGGAACTGAGAAGAGAACTGGAGTTCAGTCAGCCAGGTCTTAATGGTTTTCACACTGCTGGATGACAAGGTCACTCAGAAAGCCATTGGTGATAGATAGGGAAAAGCTGCTCTTCCTGCTTCAAAGACATGGGCTGCTGCCATTGGAGCTACTTTCTCTTCCTCATGCCAGGCCTCAGTGCTTGCAACCAAGCATGAAGGAAAGTCTGCAAACTAAGTTGAGGTTTGCAGGTTCAGAACATGAAGAGTAATTTCCTTCGTCGTTGCCAAGGCGAGGAGCTGCAGGAGAGGAGCTGAAGGGCACTGACTGCCCCTTCCAGGGACAGCAGCAGGAGCTTGCCCCTCTTGTTCTCCTGCCAGAGAAGCCATTCCCATTCCTGATGCTGGGAGAGAATTCCTTCTGGAAAAGCCCTGTCAAAGGACAATTGCAATATGCTGAAAACATCCAGCCTTTCCCTTAAGGAAATCCACAGCACTGAGGAGGGCTTCGTATTGCAGCAGTAAGACACTGCACTGGACGGAACAGACCTTGGTGCTGGATGCAAATGGACAGAGTTAGGGCTGAAACTGTCTCAGAGGGTCCTGGTAGTTTCTGACTATTCTCTTAAAGAGGCATTCCCTTCCCTTTTTGTATGTCTCTGCTGTTGGTTTAAGCCAGGCTCGGCAGAACCCACCATCCCCTCTTCCTCTTCTGGGTTCTGCTTCCCTCATGCCCTCTTGGTGAGGCTGAGAACACTGCTTGTGAGGACATGAGTTACCCATTCATAACAGTGATGGGAATTAAAAATAACCCCCCAGAAAAGCCTCTGGGGAGAGGGAGACTAATGTAAGATTTGGCACTGAGGCTGATTATTGTAACCAGTTCTTATTTACTCGTGGGAGATGGAAAGGCCTCCTGGTGTTTTCAGAGCTTTTTCCCTAATTTCCCTTTTCCCTCTTGTCTTCTTCCCCCTTTGTACCTGGAGTGTTTATGAGAGGAAAGGCAAATCAGAAAGTGTTGATGTGCCACCAAAATGCACTTTGTTCCCATCTGAGAGATATCAGTGCGATCAGATAGGATGTTTCCCTTGCTTGCACAGTTCCCAAAACATCCTGGCTTCTCTGAGAAGGGCCACGCTGATGAATACAATAAACACATGGAGATTTTGAGAAACTCAAGTTAAGTTTGCAGCTCCTTGCAGGCAGCAAGTCTGGGTAAAGCCAGAGCTATTTTCCCTGTTTTGGAGGTGATCTGTGGACCCTGATGCTCCATTTGCTCCAGTGCATCACCCCTCGCAGGTTAAATCTCAGCACCTGGCTGTTGCAGTGGGCTCAGGCACACACAGAGGTCATTGAACCTTGCCAAATGTACCTTGGCCTTGAACATCAGGCAGAGGAAAGATGGTGGCTGCCATTTGGTTGAAAAAGCAAGATTTTTGGCATGGCAACTCAGTGCTGTTGCTCTGACCCAGGTGTGAGTGGGAGTACACATCAGAAGGAGGAATATTCAATTCCTTCCCCAGGATGGCTCCTTCAGCTCTGAAATACAGTTCTGGGTCAAGCTGTGGATGGATTAATCATTTTAGGCTTACAATTGGGCTAAGACACAATTCTAAACCAGGCTGGTCCAACACATCCTGGCTGAGGAAATTGCATCAACCACTTTCAGACTGAGACTTTGTTTTTTATAAAAAGGAGGAGGAGGAGGAGCTGTATTTCAGCACTCCCCCTCCACTTCTTCCTAGTAGCAGGATAAAGCCACATTTCTTCAACCCAAATCTGTTCTTGGATCCATCAGAGAAAGGAGAACCTTCCATAGCAAATGAACCAGCTGACAGTCTTTGGAGATGATCCAACTTGCCAGCGAAGCTGAATGGTGAACAAATGACACCCTCTCAAGCTGGAGAATGCTGTGGGTGACAGAAAACCACTCTTTTGTGAATGACAACAGTGTTTTTATAACAGAGCTGAAGTGTTGGGTTTGTAGGAGAGGACGGCAGAGCCGCAGCGGAGAAGCCACAGTGAAGAACTCTGCGCCCTCTCCTTCAGAGGTGTCATTGTGGTTGTACTTCTGGTCACCACAAACCCATCACTTGAAGATGGCAAGTGTTGTCCAGTCTGAAACACTGCACCTCTGAGGAGCAGCCTGGGTTGTCTCTCACACAGAGACAAGGAAGATGGTCCCATCCAGAAACTCCAAACTTTTGTGTCATTCATGACTGATAGGAACATGTTTGCACACAAGGCAGAGTGGCTGGAGAGCTGTGTGGTGGAAAAGGATCTTGGAGTTTTGGTCAACACTGGCTGAATAAGAACCAGCAGTGTGCCCAGGTGGCCAAGAAGACCAATGTCATCCTGGCTTTTACCAGAAATAGGGTGACCAGCAGGACCAGGGCAGTGATTGTCCCCTTGTACTCAGTGCTGGTGAGGCTGCACCTAAAATATTGTGTCCAGCTCTGGGCCCCTCACTACAAGAGGGACATTGAGGGGCTGGAGTGTGTCCAGAGATGGGCAAGGAAGCTGGGGAAGGGTCTGGAGCACACGTCTGACGGGTAGCAACTGAGGGAGCTGGGAGTGTTTAGTCTGGAGAAGAGGAGGCTGAGGGGAGACACGATCACTCTACAGCTACTTGAAGGTTGTAGTGAGGCAAGGGTGGGTCTCTTTGGCCAGGTAACGAGTGATAGGACAGGAGAAGTGGTGGAGTCCCCATCTCTGGAGAAATTGCAAAGCCACGTAGCTGAGGTGATGAGGGATATGGTTTAGTGATGGGCTTGGCAATGTGAGGTGAGGGTTTGGACTCGATGATCTTAAAGGTCTTTTCCAAGCAAAACGATGATTCTATGATTTTACATTTCTGCCTCCTACTTCCATTGCTACAGCAAAGCACATCAAAGGCTGAGGTACAGTTCAAAGCATTTGCTTTGACGCAGCCTTGAGTCGTGCTGGATTTGGGTACCAAAGTATCTTAGTTTCCAGTAATAGGTCACACCATGTTTGCAGATTTTATTAACTTGAATAAAATAAAGCAAATCTTATTGAGCTTTCACAATGTACCCACCATGCAAATGCCAGCTGGTGTGGGTTTAAAAACAACCAGCACCTACAAAAAAAGACAGACAAGTATTTTTAGCTCTGATTCAACGCACAGCAGCAAGCCCCCTGTACATCATAACTGGGAGGGAGGAGGGATGCAGAGGCAGGGATGAACAGCCTTGGAGAAAAATACAAAAAGGGAAAGAAAAGGAACTTCTTAAGCTATTATTGCCACTGCAGTCTTCTTATCTTTAACTGAGTACAAGAAACAATTAAATTACAGTGAAATAATTACTAGGCTAACGAGGGAAAATGGGCAATTGCAATACTCCCAGAGTTTTCCTCTTCCTTCCCTTTCCTGAAAACACTTAAAATATTTGGTAAACAGAGTGGGTTATTTATAAATATGGACAGACTATACAACTCAAACCAGGCCAGCTAAACAGAGACAATGGAAAAAATGATTTGCCTGGGATTTGAAGTCATTTAAAGGGAAACACTTCCCTTAAGGAAATGGTGCTGTGTACCATCACAGTTTGCTATTAAATACTCAAGCTGCTTTAAAAGTCTACTTAGAGATGCTGAATATATAGTTTTAACTCCTAATGAGGTGTTAAGTGGTTCAGTAACTTATTCCTTCCCAGAGGCTAGCTATTATGTCAGAAGAGAAAGGGCAGCTACCTGCTTTGGCATTTGGGTGATTCCCCATCAGGACTGGAACAATTATTGTTGCCTTGTTTGCCACAAGACAACGAGCTCTGCTGGTGTCAGTAGTACAGTGTCATTTTGGGGTTTTTTTGTCTTATTCATATGATAGCAGCCTTTATTATTGCTAGCCAGGGATAAACACCCCAGACAGGATGACAAAGAGGTAGCCTGTGCTCTGGGAATCTTGTCAGGCAGCCTCAGCAAGATGAGGAGCTCCCACTGAAAGCGAAGCTGTGCCAGCTCATTAGGCACTATGAGGAAAACATCTCCTAATGACTTGAGATGCTAGCTACTTGCTGCCTTTTTCAAGCATCAGGTTTTTTAACTCACAGGCCATCTTTAATCAACGTGGTTTTTAAGCCTCAGCTGTCAGCTGCTTTTGAGCAGAGCCTCTGAGAGTGAAGCTGGGAATGATTTGCAAAGGCTTTTTTAGCACAGACCAGCCTGAAGCCAGGAGGAGGTAAATGTTTCATTTTGTTTTGGTTGTCTTAGGTCTAGGTAGGTGCTGCTTTGCTGGGAAGCAGCAGAGTTTGTAGTCTTTTGGCTATAGCACTCTAGCTTAATTTCTCTGCTAGAGCTGCTTCTTCAGTGAGACCAACCTCGATGTAAATGATTTCCATGACGAGAGCAATACAAGACATCACTCTGTCTGCAAGGTGAGAAGCACTATGAAAAAGTTCCTACTGAAGCATAGTAATAATGATGAAGTACAGACAAGTCCTTGTTCTTATAGGGTGTTGCTTGGCTCAGTAAAGATGAACTGTGTGTGCTGTTATGTAAGTTCTCCTTTGGTGATAAGGTGAAGGGATGAATGTGCTCCATTATGCTGACACCGAATGCCCCGTGTGCTCTGAGGATGCGCAGCTGTGGTTGGTCAGGTCTGCAAGTAGAATTGAGAAGGGAAATCTGGAAACAGGGGCCACCTGCCCAAGGCAGAAGCTTGCTAAAAGGTGAATGTTTAGATTAGAAATAGGTCTTTTCTTCTACTGCTGCTCCTATTTTCTTTTCTCCTTCTCTTTCTTCCCCTCTGTCACTCGGATTTTCTGTTTATAACTGGATTCTAGGGAACTGCCAGCATGAAACATCACTACAGCTCTAGAGTCTTACAATGAGGCAGCTTTAGTAGGACTGGTGTTAGCTTCAGAGAAAGAAAAATGTGGCCTGATTTCCAAAGGGTAGGCAAGATTTCTCCATGCTGTGTTGTTTGGCGGAGCCCTGTTTTTTCATTCCTCTCCTACAACAAAGTCTCTGGCTCGGTGAAGATAACATCACATTAAAGACTTGTCATACCTGTTGTCCAATTATTTCAGTCTGTAAAAACAGCTCCAAATGAACAAAAATAGCTTTGACAGGATGAATTATAGTGCTCTGGCTTATGACTAATTTCAGTGCCTGGGTATGATAACTTATAGTCTTAACTGTGACAGCATCTACAATGCCGTGGTAACGGATATGAAACTTGGAGTCAGGCCTATCTTAGCTCTTTGTGTTTCTGAAACTGATTTGGCCAAATGTCTCTTCCACGCCACAGGTCTAATCTAGGAGGAGATTTGACATTTTCCTTGCTCTGTCATCATCATTATTATTTTTTAATCCATTTGCCCCCCGGTTCTTGCTGCCTCTTGAAGCTGCACCACGGATCATCTCTCCCAGAGGTCAAGCCCAACAACTGTTGCATGCACTGCTTGGCCTAAAGTACAGGGGTGAAAGTCTCAGCTCCTGTAACTCAATAGATCATGTTGCTGAGGTCTTAAAGGCCAGGCAAGTGGAAAATATCTGAAGAAGGCTTCTTCCAGCAAAAGAAACACAAGACCAATAAGGCAGTAAAGTTAGTGGGACTATGCACATGCTGCAAGATGAGCAGCTGCTGGAAAGCTTTACTGCATGATGTCTCATCTAAGACAAGTTCTTCCAGCTTATTCAGCTGCATTGCATGATCTTCAGTAACTTCACAGATAATGGCACAGGAAGGTTGGTGTATAGAGAGTCCCTTTAGTTCTGTGGCAGTGTTATTTTTCTGCACAGAACTAGCCCAAAGTTCTCCTCTCCTCTGTACTGCTCCCCACCACGCTCTGCAGTACGGTTAGCTGTGAGCAGCATGCTGCACAGACATAGCCGGGGACGTTGGCATTCACTTGGTTGCTTGGCTACTCAGTCATGAGGTTCCAGGATGCCAGTTTCCAGGGGTATATTCCTTTTTTCAATTGTCTCTGCATTACTCAGTTGTACTCTGTCGTTTATCACCCCGTGGGGGACCGTTTCCCAGTGTCTGCGCTCCGTTCTGCTGCGTGTCACCTCATCTAAACTCCAAACCAAATATTATCCTATCTGTTGAGCATTCAGCGTTGAATAGGGGTTTAGCTGATGAGTTAGATACTACCAGTCACTCTGACATACTGAAGGATAGAAAGGATAATAGGGAACCCTTGCATAGCTAAGCTTTTTATCTAAGAAGCCTTACAGTATATAGTTTTATCTCGTTAATATATTAATCTAAGAGTCAGGTGGCCAAGATTTCACAGTTCAGAAATAAATCCATGATGAGCAATAATTCAAGAGCCATACATATCCATGCCCACAGCTATTACAGTACAGAAATTTTTCATGTCTATACAGAAATCCCAGTCTATGGGTATTGCCTTGGAAAACTGGGGAGCTGGCAGGAGAGGGAACTGAAGGAAGGCCATATTTGCTTTGACTCATGCAGGATAAATGCAGTTTTGGGATGAGATTTTTCAAAACAAAATTGCTTTCCCAATTTTCTGTCCTGTCTGGCTTGACTTTCCAGGATTGTCTGTATGTTGCATATGTGATGGAGTAGTTCCAGGGGTGAGGGGAAAGCCTGGGACAGATCAGGCCCTGTGATTTCAGGCATCTGATTTTATTCCTAATGTTTTTCAGTTGCAAAAAGAGATTAATCCTTCCTCTGAGGAAGGATTTCTGTGATGCTCCCGAGGCACTGTGATTAGAAAGACTGGGAAAAAGACTCCAGCAGATGACTTCTAATCCTACACTGTTAAGTTTTACATTTTTCAGACACGCTCCTTTTAACGTGTGGCAGAGCAAGTACCTCTGAGCTTCTTGATCTGTGACCTAGGCTTGCTTGAAGGCTCTAGGGAAATACCTTCACTGGTACTTTCCCAAAGAGTTTCTTCCCTGCATGTCCTACCCTGGAAGTACAGAAGACATGTAGTAGGTCTGAACCTTGCTGTTAGGAGAAAGGAGGGGAGATGAAATGCTTTATGTGATGTTATATTAACCCCTCTGCCATTTTCAGGGATTCATCTCTGAAATCCCCCTTGCCACAGTCTGAGAGATCATTCTTGGGCCTTTCTGTATGGTCAAAAGACTCATTAAGGCCATATAGCCCTTAGCCCCACTCAGAAAAACATGTCTCCTCATGTTTGGTTTATTATTATCCACTATTGCCAAATAATTTCCTGAGTGAAGAGACTGAAAACTTGAAATCTCTCTAGCAGAGAGATGCTGAGGCATTTCTGTTCCTCCAAGGCTGGGGACCTCATTACAGAGGCAGTAGGCTGGGCCCAGAATTGAAGAGACAAAGCTTTGAGTGTCTCATGTCTTCATTAAAAGGAATATGTTTTATGAATGATGTCTTCTATGTGTAATTTCTCTTTGCTATGAGTTGTCGGCAAGGTGATCTCACTGGAGTATCATTCCTCATGCAACACAAAGGCACAGGCTTTTACTGGACCTTCTAGGACTGTACAGCTTGTACTTTGCAGGTGTCCCCACTGAGATTTGAGGGGATAATGATAATAATTTAAAATTTTTAAAAAAGCCCTGAAGAAGAGCTTTGAAATAGAATCCATCTGGCCTCTGTGTAAGAGAGAAACAAGACCAGAGTCTTCTGTACAGCTGCTGCTTCGAGAAGTCTCGGCATTAAAAGGATGACAGCATAGGACTTCTTCCATTAGCAGGGACTGTCCACATATCAGCTTCTGTATCCTCTCAGTTGGATGCACTGACTATATATCAAGTCTCTTTTCAGTCTGGCAGGTCTCCTGAAGGTACAAGGCTCAAGTAACAGAGTGCTGAAGGGGAGCAGCAGCTCTCTAGAGTCACTCTGCGTTGTGCAGGCACAGCATTAGCTGCTACGTCAGCTTTGAGTGCATCTGCTCCCCACAAGATTGAAGCTCCTCCTCAGACAAGTGCTAAGGTTAAGTGGAGCATACTTGACAGTCCTGAGACCTCAGAAGAACGTGATCTGGTTTATCCCCATCCTGATTGTCATTGCCAAACAACATTCCAGGGAACAAAATTAAGTGGAAGCAGCAGTTAAATTGTATTAGCTTCAAGTAGTTAAGAAAGCTGGAGATGGGGGCTTTTTAAGATCAAACACATCAATTTTTTGTCTACAGCATGGCATGAGGCAAGAAAAATTGAGATGGGTCTTCATTGGGAATCCACATCAGGCATTTAAACTTGTGTACATCTCGTCCGTGTGTTTTGAGTTCTGATTTATTTTTCCCCCCTCCAAGTCCTTTCCTGACATTTTTAAGCATTAAATGTTAATGTGATTAAATGCTAATTTGACTGCAGCCTCTGACAAAAGTTGTATGCATTTTTTTTCATGCTCAGTTCCTCAGGAGTGTGGGAGGTTACTTCTTTCCCTTCACTTTCCTTAAGTTTTGGAACCTCTGTTTCTAAAAGTGATGCCAGGAACCTGTATGTGTATCTCCAGCCTATGATGTGAAAGTTCAGAAGAGTGTAGTTATGGAATAAACTGTAGACATTTTAAACCTGAAAGCTTGGCTAGAGTAAGCTAAGGGAAAACATTCTGATTGTCAATTATGGTAACTTTAACAAAGTGGTTGGCTGAAGTTAAACCCCATTATAATTGCTAGGACTCTTAAGTACACACATCCCCTTCATATAGTAATCATAGCAACCAAAAAAACCCTCCAGCTTTTTAGTAAGGAAGTGTTCCATTGTTTCCATTTTCTGTAATTAATGCCTGCTCTTTGCATTAGAAAATCAAATTCCATTTACAAGATTAATAATTCCCTTGAGTTCTCTTTGCTTCCATTGTTCTGAAGTCATCAAACTTCTCCTGATTTGGCATTAAAAAAAAGGCACACAGATTTTTTTTTTTCTCTCTCTCAAAATTAACCCCATATATCATGTAGAGTGACAGCAGAATAAAAGCTCTTGCTGGCTGAAGGTTGCCTTGTTTCTCTTTCCCCAGAGAAGGTATCTCTCTCTCAGGGGAGTCTCTGTTGGACTATTTCAACAGAGCTTTGACTCTGGACTCATAGATTTACTTGTACGGTGTTAACAAACCACTATCTCCATTCCTACAGGATCTGAAAAAAGCCCCTTAATTATCTGAGAGCAGATGGATGAGGAGTTTTTGCTTGGATGGTTGTTTTGTTTGACCAGTTTAGATCAGATATCTTTAACTATCAAAAATAACACAACTGTAAGCTACTTCATCAGTTTGAAGTGGGATGGTTATCCCCATGGGTCTGCCAAGAGTGGATATGAAGGTATCACTGCCATACTACCCATCCTCTATTCCCTCCCTCTCGTAGCTGTGCTCTCTGCAGCTCACCAAATTCTCCCCCAGCTCCTATTTACCAAGGCAACAAACCCAAGAGCATCATCTTCTACAAAGCTGCACGAATAATTTAGGTTGGGAGATCATCTAGTGTGACCTCCTGCTCAAAGTTGCTCAGTACCACTTACAGTCGAGTTCTAAGTATCTCCAAGGACAGAGAGTACTGGGATTCAGTGGACCCTTGTCCCAGAGCAGCATCACTCTCATGGGGATATCAGGGCTGGAGGCCAAGATTGCTCAGAGTTTTCTGATGAAATGGAATAGATTTCAAGAGTTTGATATTATTCCAGTCAGGTTTTTTTAGTGTTGTTAACATGAACTAGGCCATGGTTAGGAGAGAGAGATTTTCTCCTTTTGCATCCCTTTTATCTCTGAATCGTAACACAGCTTTGCTGCTTCAGAGGCATGGGCAAAGGTCTCTTGATTGACAGAGAGAACAAGAAACCCATCACAGAGGGCTGGCAGAGCCTTATGAGCAGAGCTGTGAAGAGAAGATAAAACTGCCAGAATGATGGGGTGCCAAGAGAAACCTTTATGTCACCCTACGCTTCCTCACCCAGCTCAGCCTTTGCTGCTGCTCCTCTGCCACTGCTATAGCTCCAAGTCATGAAGAGCTCTGAAGAGCAGGAGTGGATGCCAAGGGAAAGGCAAGTAGGTGGCATGGAAGGTGGGGAGCAAGGAAAACAGCTTCTCCTGGATAATTTTCTCTTGGATCTTAAATGCTTCTCAGTGGGCCTAACTATGAGCCTCTGCCATGGCTTCAAAGGAGTCAGGGAGGTGTTAAGTGAAGCCACAGGCAGCTTAGACAACAGCATGGAGAGTGTTGGATATCTGTGGGCAGCCCCTGTCTTTTATCCAAAGGTTAAATAGTATGAGCATTAAATATCTGACCCTACAAAATGGCACAGTATAGTGAGGTGGTGAACCCCTTTAGAGCTGGTTCCTTTAGCAACATGGATCAGTCAAATACTACAAACTTTTCAAACCTTTTGGAAAAAAAATATAAGTCCTTGAAAGTTTGGGGGGGGTTTATTTTATTTGTAATAGTGAATTTGGAATTTGACATCACAAATGTCCCGAACTTTTAGCCAGAGGTCCTTTTCTAATGAAGGAAATTCTGTTGAGATGCTCCATTCTGCTAAGATATACATCTATATTTTCTTTTTAAAGTTTAATTCAACATTTAAAATCAATATCACACCTGACTTTTTCAATTGAATGTGTTAATTCTGGAAAGTCAACTACTCAATACAACCTTTTTGAACTGGAACGGGCTGCCCAAATGGGTTGTGGAGTCTCCTTCTCTGCAGACATTCAAGCCCCACCTGGATGAGTTCCTGTGTGACCTACTCTAGGTGATCCTGCTCTGGCAGAGGGTTTGGACTAGATGATCTTTTGAGGTCTCTTCCAACCCTTAAGATCCTGTGATTCTGTGTGAACCTTTTGATTTAAAAATGTGACCCAGGGCGTGCAGTGAGAAACTCCTGAAGCATAGGAGAGAGGTGTATTTTCACCTTGATATAACCAGGTGTTGTATTTTAATGGTTTGGGTTTGTTTTTTCTAGCAGGGGGAGGAGGGGATGTCCACACTTGATTAAGGTAACACCAATTCTTATCTTGCCTTTACATTTTCATCTACCACACCTGGCCTGATCTCCTGGGAATCTCCAACCCTTCCTGTAATCCTAGTGCCCCTGGCACTGCTGGGGGACTTGCAAACACCTTGGAGAACATGGCTCTGAGTATTTACTTGGGCTTATGATCCTGTAGTAAATTGGTGGAATGTTTCTGCTGGGCAGTGCACCCCACATTACACCTGCCAGAGCCTCTGCCTGGCAAAACCAAATGAAATTTGGAGCTTAATGAAGGAGAAAATACAGTGCCTTCCATGATTTGAGGGACTTATTCTCTGGCAATGTTTCTCTTGTGATACAGAGTCATCATTGTGCCTTCAACAATTACCAGCTTAAATCCCAAAGAGAATCTGCAAATCTGTGTCACCTTATCTACAAGCAGCAAAGAGAAAGGAATACAGATAGAGTGAAACTTCCTTCTAAACCCACTGCAAAGATGGTGAAAACCCTCAAGTGTTTGTCTTTGGCAGAATCAGCCCTTGCAGAACCAGATGGTATCAAGATCAATTGATGTGAATGCAATTTAGTGTCCCTGCCAACTGCTAGTGTGCCTTGCTGCCTATTTCCAACACACTGTGAGGGCCACTGCTGATGCCCTTCCTCATACTGGGCAATCCCCAGCGAGTTGTAATCACTTGCTAGAGGAAGCTGGATTCAAGGAGGGCAGTGCAGATGGCAGACCCTCATGAGCAGCAGGCAGTGTCAGGCTCAGGCTCAAAGCCCTTGCAGAGCTGGGCCAGCAGCCATCAGAAACCTGCAAACCCCTGTTGGCCTGAGAGATAAAGACTATATTGAAGTTCTCTAAAATAAATGAAGACCATTCCAGGATCTTTTTCAACTTGTCTTTCCAAAACCCTACTGACTTATGGAAAAACCTGCAAGGATAAAGAAATGAATAGTATGATTGATGCCTTGGTGTGCTGAAAATCAGTCTCTCCATCCTTGTGCAGCCTGAAGGTGATAGTGCACACAATAGCAACTGCTTGCTTAGTTTGGATAACTGCTACCTGGCAAATCTAATGGTCTGAGAGATGAACAGTGGGCAGCTTGATGACTTTGTCTAGGAGTGCTGGAGGTCAGGGAATTGACATATCCAAACAGGGCACCTGACACTCAGAAGCCCCAGGCACAAAGGTCCCTGTGCAGGCAGCCCTGTATTAGAATAATTTTGTTTCAATTGGAAAAGACCTTTAAGATCAAATCCAAGCACTCACACTGCCAAGGCCACCACTAAACCATGTCCCTCAGCACCTCAACTACGCATCTTTTCAATATCTCTAGGGATGGGGACTCCACCACTTCCTTGGGCAGCCTGTTTCAATCCTTAACAACCTTCTCAGTTTAAAAGCTCTTCCTAAACTTCCTATTAGGTGTGGACTGAGTTCACACCCACTTTGGGTTGGCAGTATGGCGTGTATATATTCGGAGGGAGCAATGTTTGTCTTCCCAGAGGCGCTTGACCGCCACAGCCTGCATGTGTATGCACATGAGAAACAGTCAGATTCAGCAACTGGCAGCTTTGGGATGAGGCCTTAGTCAGCTTAAATGAGTCATTCATCCAAACATTCTTCGAAGCTTATTGCCTCTGCTGAATGTCCCATCTGCTTTCTGTCCTGTTTCAGGAGTCACACTGGTGAGGTATCAGCATCCCCTGACATCACTTGGTAGGTGACAGGGACTTTGCAGCCTCAGGAGACAAGAGCATCTCCAGAGTCATGGGAGGAGCACCCCGTGTCCCATTGCATAGGTTAAAGGTAGACATGACTAACATAGGAAGAATGTGGATCGTGTACTGTCTGGCAAGGGGTTGTGTTTGTGTGACATGGCTACCTGCAGTGTGAAATCAGCATTAATCAACTGCATGCCTCGGGACACCTGGGAGAACAATTAAAGCCTGATTTCGGGATATGTTAGTGAGATCATTTTTGAAGCAGGAGCTGCTGGGAGCTGTTCCTGAACCACAGCAAAGGGTGAGAATCCATTAAATGAAAAGCAGAAGTCCCACAATCTTGAGAACAACGTTTGTAAAGACATTTCAGCCAACCAAGATCTGCTGTGTTGTTTTCATGTTGAGTCACTCTAATGAATACACCAGGTGAATGGAAATTAATATCCTGCAGAGCATAGGGAACCCATGCTGCTGACATAATGCAAAAGCTTGGGTAAGAGGGTGACAGCTATTTTTCTTCATGGCTCTTCAAACTTTGGCAAAGCCCCTCCAAAGCAGAGGATACTTGGCTAGAACAAGGTTTGGAGCTGTGGATGTGACCTCAGACATAACGTCACTTACAGTATAAAGAACACCTCATCATCTGATGTAATTTAAGTCCTTATTTAGGCAGCAAACTCCTTACCCCAGGCTATGCAAGCTCTCTTCCTGTCCAACAGTACTTCATAGTCCCTGTGATTCCAATTAGGCTGTTTATCAGAGTATATAGTACTCTGCAGAAGCAAGGACTGGGTTCTAGACTTTCTTTAAGGTTTTGTTTGGGGGAAACTGTTTGGTTTTTGCAGTTTGTACAACATCAGACAGTAGTTCATGAATACTTTTGTATGGTGGCTCTAAGCATCACGTTCTTGACTGTAATTGTGTCATTGCATAGCTATCTTCCTAATAATGTTGTTAGGATTCATGAGATCAGCTAGAAACAGCCTTTGGTCTCTACCTAATGGTTCACTCTGCTGACTCCTGTTTACGTTGTTTAGCCTTTCCTGCCCTATTTGTGGCTCAGTTATTCCTCAGTTTGAACCGGTGCTGTGGATTTCTCCTCCCTCAGGTTTCTGCCAAACCTCATCTTGTCAATTTTGGAGTGTTGCTCTGATCTGTGAAGTCTATTTGGAATTTTGATCCCACTCTCCCAAGTCCTTGCAGACCCTCCATCTCGGTGCCACCTACAAGCTTTGTAAGTATACCCTCTTCTACTCTGTCATAAATTGGTTGTTTCTGTGCTATCCCTCAAGCAAACAAAAGTGAGTTTGGTAAAGCCAAGCTGGTGGGCTTTTTGAGCACTTAATTATCTTCTAAGAACTTAAAATCTGTATTTGTGCTAAGGTTTTTCAAAGCTGGGTTTAATGGGTCTTCCATTTTTGGGTTTCAATAGCTCAGTGCTGTTCATCTCCAGGCGCTCAGGAACTTTCTTGTCCTCCACTGGCTCAGCATTGCTCAGGTGCTCTGCTGCCCATTCCCCAGGCACTGCTGATGTGAGCTCGCCTGGCTTCCAAGCAGCCACCCTACATGACCTGGTTCTAGAGGAAGACCTTTATACTGTCCTGTTCTCTTGCCTTCTTTATGTTTTCCTCTGAACAAACCTGACTTTCAGCTGGAGAAGTGGATTCCATCAGCAGTGCAGGCCTGCACACTGCCACAGACCAGCAGAACACCCTTTTGAGTCCTTCTGGGCATCTTCCCTCTTTCTTCATGGGAATTGGATCAAACCTTCACAGAAGATATTGCAATAACTAGGCAGCTAGGTGTTACTGGTCAGGGAGGTTCCTCAGAGAAGTTCAAGTCTGCTGGGAATGGCTGAGGTCATGAAACCATTTCAATTGCTGATGCTTAAGGACTGGAAATGTGAGAGAGAGATTTTCTCAAGAGAGTAGTGAGGAGATGCTCCTTTACACAAGATGCTGTGTTTAGTGTGAAAAGTCCTGAACAAAACATTTACTGTTTCATTAACCAATGCCCTGATCCTCCACAGAGCTCTGGCTTTATGCTGAGGCTCTGTGCTCTGCAGATCTCCTCTGAGAATCTGGAGCTATGGGAAAATTTGACTCTGCTTTGTATTTTATTTTCTTCTTAACAGAAGTTTACACATGAAGAGGCAAAGACAGGAAATGAGTGAATCTTAGCACAAGTCAACAACACAGAAACCTGACTGACTTCTCCTTACATCTGAGAAAATCAGGAGAACTAAAGTCCAGGTTTTGTCTCTGAATAATTTCAAAGCCTGAATCACAACTGTTCATGCGAATGAGAAGCAGAGACTGAGCTCTGAAGTCTTTATACCAAAAATCCCAAGAGTAAACCCTCCCAACAGCAGAAGTTTTAAGTAAGTGTGGGCAGAATTGCATTGGCTGCTGCAACAACTGCAGAACCACTGTGAGTTAAAAAGCTCTATGCACATGTTGCCTGCCGTACACTGAACTCTTTGAAAAGTAGAAAGTAAACATGAACTGGGTCTTTCTTTAAATGTTTCCTTAAACTGTCTTAACAAGAAAATGAATTTGATTTAACTCTTCATGTAGTAGAAGGTAATATAAGTAAGGTATAAATGACAAATAATGCCAGACAATAAAGAAGGAAACACACCCCCGTGAAGCCCGTGGTTCCCTGTAAATTAGCGAGCTGACTTGCTCGCCTTTTAAATCTCTATCTGCCACCAAGAGACACCACCTAAAGACATCTGAAAGGCAGGAGTCTATGAGAGGCAATGTTTGAAGGGCTGGATGTCCAAGTGCTGATAACCAAAGCCCTATGTGGAGTGCTGAACTCTATGCTGAACATCCCTTTCCAGCACATGGGCTCTTGTTTGGTGCCTCAAATCTCATGGCCTATATCTTTTTCACAAAAATCCACTTGATGCTTGTTTCTGGGTGGAACCACGGCAAGCTTGGTTAGATACCTCACTCACAAGTCACAAATTCTGACTCTGCTCCCTGCCAAATTCACAAAGTAGTGATTTGTGGCCATTTTTACTAGAGGCTTGCCAGATTAGGCCTCAAAGAAAACATTAGTTGTGGCAGAGGTCTACTATATCCTGTGGTACAAGCTGGAACAGAAGAGGTTCCAAAGAAACATAAGGAAAAAGCTTCTTCAGTGTTCAGGTGAGGGAGCACTGGAAAGGGCTGCCCAAATGAGTTGTGGAGTCTCCTTCTCTGGAGACATGCAAACCCACCTGGACAAGTTCCTGTGTGACCTACTCTAGGTGGACCTGCTCTGGCAGGGCGTTGGACTTGAGATTCTGTGATTCTATGAGATGCCACCACTGGAGGCCTGGAGCAGGGAAGCTTCTGTAAGAGCAGTCTCAATAACTCTGCCTGAGGTGAAGGAAGGATTAAATCTTTAAATTCCTTTCCAGCCTGTGACCCAAGGGATATCTGAGTAATTCAGTGCCACCTCAGATGTGGGGGATGAGAGTCAAATTCCCCTATTCTCTTAAGGAAACTGGAAACCACATCCCAAGCTCTGCTGCAGAACATTTTCTCCAGTGTGGGTTCCTCTCATTTCTCTCCAGAATGAGCTCTCCCACCATGCACTGATGAGAGATAACCGTGGGCCAGTGGTTGGGATCTCCTGTGGGAGGGAGAGGTCTGGGTTTCCGACCCAAGGCCAACCAAAATGAAGCCTTGATCAAGGTATGAGTCATTTCTGCTCACCCTTCTGACTGTATTTGTCTGTAGGATGTGACACTCGTAACTTGGCAGCCTGGCACCGGTGACATCACTTAATCTTTTTGCAACAAGTTTGGCAGCCATATAAAATGCCTCACAGGAAAAAGAGCTCACATCATAGACACTGGATTCCTAAGCAAAAGCTCATGTGACTGTGTGCACTGCTACTCTGCTCATCATCCCCTCCCCAGGGATTTTATTAGCCTGTGGGCTAATTTCGAGCAAATTTGTCAGAGGTTAAATGCCTCAAAAATACACAGTTCCTACAAGTGCCACAAAAAGTGATGGCCACGTAGAACAGAGGCATTCAAATCAGTGACCCCACTAAGAGACTAATGGATACTCAGCATTATTATTATAATTATTATTGTACATCAGAAAACCATCAGAGGAAAGAGCCATCAGAAACCAGACTTTGTACATCCCACCGCCCATGAAATTGCTACCTCCTACTTGTTATTACTCGTCTTCATAAAAACACTGCCTGTCTTCTGCCTCGGGCATCTGTTACAAGCCTTACTGAAGATGTCTTCTCAGAAGGAAAATAATTATTTTAATAGCTCCTTTAGATAAAAAATATAGGCACTGCAGTTAATCAGCTGCCTTTTTGAGTCCTTGCCCGTTAAGAGCCCAGTGCAGCAGGTCTGAAAGCATAGTCCCTTAGGAGAGTGACTCTTCCTCAGAGTCAAGCTCTCTGCTCCCAAAGGCCGTGTCAGAGAGAGCTGGAAGAGGTGCTGCTGTCACATGGTGGGCTGGTAGGGATTGCAGTTGCTGCCTGGAGACTGAAGGCAAATTCTGTGGTATTCTGTTGAGCAACATCTCCTGACTCCTTCTAGCCCTCCTTACGAAACAGAGTGTTTATTTGTTTAGAGTGTCTGCAATGTAAATGGTGCATTTTGGAAAATATAAAAATAGATCAATAGTTTTTTTCTTTTAAGGACGTCTACAAATGCTGAGAAGTTACACCTTCAAAACGTAGCAGCCTCTAGGCTGATTCTTTGCTGCATGAATTAAGCCAAAAGGCATTGCTCAGCAGTATCTGCACCCACTCCGTCGTTATGGGTTCAGGCAATTCAATATCCTCCTTAGACATTGCATTTAAAGGGTTTAAGTGCTGCAGAACCTCCTTCCTATGGAAAAAACAAATTAAACTGTAGTTTTGTTCTTTCCCTTTTGAACAATTCCTGTGGGGAAGAGGAGCTTGAGACCTCCAGAACTGGCAAGCAGATGACATTGCTCTCCTCTTGCATTTCTCGTGTGGTCAGCTGCTTATCCCAGTGTCACTCAGGTGCCCAGGAACCTGTTCCACTAGCTGCTATGGGGAAACGGGGTGTTGTTCAGCCCAGGAGGGCTCTAAGAGGCAAAGCAAGTTCAAGTCCAACAAATGGCTGCTGGGTAGTGATAAAAGTGTTGTTCCCTAGCTGCTTGCTTCGGAACATTATCCAGTGACACATGAAAACACTCTGTGTGGTCACAGAATGGAAGGGGCTGAAAGGGCTCTCTAAAGATCATCTAGTCCAGCTCCCCTGCTAAAGCAGGTCCACACAGATCAAGTCACACAAGAACGTGTCCAGGTGGGTTTGGAAACCTCAAGAGGAGGAGCCTCCACACCCTCCCTGGGCAGCCTGTGGCAGTGCACTCTCACCTCAACAGTAAGGAAGTTTCTCCTTGAAGTGGAAGGTGATGGGTGATGGCTGCTCCCAAGGGCTTTTGCAGGTGTCCTCCCTTCTCACTGCTGAAGCCTGCCTGGCCCTGTGAGACCCTCTCCAGATTTGCCTCCCCTCGGAATGGCAAACTCGATTTTGCCTTCCCCGAGAGGTTTTAAAGCCAGGCCTGGCAGGCAGCCAGCTGCTCGGTAGGCAGCCAGCTGCAGATCCTGAGGAAGAAGCCACCCATGGAGCCCTCCAACCTGTTGGGGCTGACGGAGATCCAGGAATGTCGGATTGGTGGCCACTTGCCACATGAGGTGGCGAGCAGCCCCAGGAGGCTGCATGCCAGCTAGCAAACACCAGCAGACACCACGATCAATTGCTTCTTGAATCAACTTAAATATCCTCAGCTTGGGATCGGATCGAAGAGAAAATCTACCATCAACCTGGATTTCACAAGATTTACTCTCTGCCGCCTACACAGCCTGTCAATAATTTCGCCATCGTTTTTTCAATCGTTCCCTGACTGCACCCCGTTTTTAGCTTTCTCGTGTTAATGCATTGCCTAACTCTTAGGTCAAGCCAGCTGACTTTTAACCTTTTAAACTACAGACCAAACCTGTACCTTCTCACATCTTTTGGCACTTCCACAAAGAAGTGAGATGTGTCAAAAGTTGACTCACAGTTCAGTAACCTCCCTGTAACTGTCATTTTCATTGAGATAACCACAAAAATAAAAGGGTAAAGGGCTTTAATGGAGTGATAATCCTCCTTCTAACCTCTGCACCTCATGTTAGCGTGGGTCATACCCTGGATTAGGCAACTGGACACTCATTGCATCCCTCTGAACTCTGCTGCCAGAGCTGCATCCAGTCTTTCAAGTTCCTTTGGTGCTGCAGATCCCAAAAATGTGGAGTAGATGCTGACAACAGGAAGTGCTGGAACGAGAGGGACATTATTTTGTCTCTGGAGATGCTCCTGCCTTCTCTCTGAAACCTAGTGCTGCCTGCAATGTAAACGATGCCTTAGATGGATTTTGGTGCTTTTTAGCTTCCAAACGTATTTAATGAGCCTGGATCAATTCAAAACAACCTGCTGTAGAAAGCAGAAGAGGATGTTCTCCATTGAGATAACAGCTTGTGGAGCCATTACTGTAATAATACCGTCTCACAAAGAATACTCATTTCAGTGGTTAATTGTTTCCAGCTCTGTGCTGGTGTTGTCCCAGCAGGATTAGGCCCAGCATGACTTCTGCTGCATTGGCTGCTGTTATCGCAGCGCACAGAGCACTTTCCAGTAGATGTGGAAGCATTTAATCACCTAAGCAAGCATTTTCTCCACTCCATCGGTCAGCAGAGAGCCAATACCATAATGCAGCCAGTACCCATTCCTGTAATAATTTGCTAACTCTCCTGCTCAGGAGGATGGAGGAGAAATGTGTGATCCGCAGCAGAACAGCTAGTGCAAAATAAACGTTAAAGCAGCAGCGTCCCTGTGCAGTTGGAAAGCCCAGTGCAGCCTGCGCTCCCTTCTGCACCTCGCGTTCTTCTTCCCCAAGAGAAGCTCAACAAATTCAGCCTTTTTGTCTGAAGTGAGCCCAAATGGTTTGCATTAATTTGTCATGAAATATACATCTATAAGTTGTTTAATTTTCATTAGAGGGATAACCATGGCTTTTGAAAGTAGACACGCACCTTATTCCGCCCGGCTAAAAGAAATGTATGTATCCCACGAGCATCAGGGTGTGTAGCCAGCATCTGCAAGCATACGTCGCTCTTTCTTTTGGCTTTCCTCCCCCTTCCTTTCAATTACACCCACCGATTAAGTTCTGGATTCATTGACATTGCAGTCACTCCTGTGTGGGCACAGTGAAGCTAGTTTCAAATGAGCTGATTTGGCTACAGACAGCACTGCAGACAGTGCAGCATGGGACTCGATGCAGTAGAAGACGGGTAAATACTTCAGCAGCTTTACCAGGACGGACTGTGGTGGGCTGCTGCAGCTCCCTGGGCAGCAACGACTCTTGTCCAAGTCAGCTCAGGGTGATACACAACTAGAACTTTGGTGCAGAATGGCAGTACTGTGTGTCAGGGAAAGGCTAGGCATGCAGTAGACCAGGGACCATTGGCTGAGGCAGACTAAGTATGCAGGTCTAATACATCCCGAAGTGTCATTCTGCAGGGAGTCTGTTGAGTGCTCTCACGACTGTTTGAGATACTTTTGTTTTAAGGAAAAAACCCCCAAGCAGCCTATACCCAGATGTATGAGAGCAAAGTGCCTGCAACGGCAAAAATACCCCCAGTGGAGATGACTGATGAGGCTTTCATGAGGTCTCAAAAACACTTATGCCCTGCCAGCTGTGGAGAGGCGAGCCCAAGGAACTTCAGGGATGGGAATGCTGCAGAGAGCGCCTGAGCACCTGAGCCCCCAGCGTCCCTGGCACCTGGAGGAAGGGAAAAGCCTGCCCTCCAGGGCAAGGTGACAGCAGCGGGGCCGGTTTGGGTTCCCCAGGGCCCTGCGAGCCCGATCCCCCCACCTTTCAGGGGTGAGTGCCCGTGCGGGGAGGGAGGCTACCTCTCCTCATCCTCGGCAGGGAGCCACGGCCGCGCTCCAGAGGGGCGAGTCCCGCCGGGTCGGCCACTCCTTCCCCTCAGGCCCGGCCACTCCTTCCCCTCAGGCCCGGCCGGTTCCCGCCGCCGCCGGGCGGGGGCGGGCGCGGCGCGGGTGCCGCCCCGGGAGGCGGTGGCGGTGGGTCCCGGCTCCGCCTCGCCCGGCCGAGGGGGCGGGAGCTCCCGCCGAGCTACTACTCCCGGGGCGCGGGGCAGTGGCAGGATTCGCCGTAAGGGCTGGAAGGCAGGCGGGAGGCGGCGCGGCTGATCGGGCAGCGTCTGCTGTGGTACCTCCGGCGCCCGGGGAACGCCGGTGCCCGCCGGAGGAGAGCGGGGAGGCGAAGGAGGAGGAGGAAGGGAGCGGGGTACCCTCATCGGGGAAGCCGGGGTCCGCCTGACCGGGCGTGTCTGGTGTGGTCTGTCCGCAGGGTGCCCTGCAGCAGCCGCGGTCCGTCGTCCCCTGGCTCGGGGAGTCCATGAGTCGCGGGCGAGCGGCCCCGGCTGAGCTCCTCGCCCGCTCCCCCGGCTCCGGCGGCGGCCCGGCGCGGCGGCGGTGAGATGGGGGGCAGCCTGGGCTGCCACCGCTCCATCCCCCGCGACCCGGCGGACCTGTGCCACAACCGCAAGTTCAGCGCGGCGTGCAACTTCAGCAACATCCTCGTCAACCAGGAGAGGCTCAACATCAACACGGCCACGGAGGAGGAGCTGATGACCCTCCCCGGGGTCACCCGGGTGGTGGCCCAGAACATCGTGGAGTACCGGGAGTACATCGGTGGCTTCAAGAAAGTGGAGGACCTGGCGCTGGTGAGCGGGGTGGGGGCGGCTAAGCTGGAGCAGGTGAAGTTCGAGATCTGCGTGAGCAGCAAGGGCAGCTCGGCGCAGCACTCGCCCAGCTCCCTGCGCAAGGACCTGGCCTCCGAGCACCACCTCTCTGCCACCAAGATCAACATTAACACAGCCACCCCAGCCCAGCTCATGAGCATCCGCGGCGTCACCGAGAAGATCGCCAACAGCATCGTGGACTACCGTAAAGAGCACGGGCCCTTCAAAAGTATCGAGGACCTGGTGAGGATGGACTGCATTAATTCCTCCTTTCTGGACAAAATCAGGCATCAGATTTTTGCAGAGCGGTCCCGGCCCCCTTCGACGAACACCAATGGTGGCCTCAACTTCACTGCCAAGCCTCACCCCAGCCCCACTTCTCTGAGCCTCCAGAGCGAGGACTTGGACTTTCCTCCTGGGGGTCCAACGCAGATGATATCCACTCGCCCTTCTGTGGAGATGTTTGGGGGAGTGAGAGATGGCAGACCTGTCCTGAGAGTGGCTACCTGGAACCTGCAAGGCTGCTCCATTGAGAAAGCCAACAACCCAGGCGTGCGGGAGGTCGTCTGCATGACGCTGCTGGAGAACAGGTAAGAGGCAGCCTGTGACCTGTGGGCCCAGCTCCAGGCAAGAGTGTAGGTTAATACTGTTTGGGCGCTTTTGAGTCCTTTTGTGATCCTGGTGGCACCTGCTCCTTCCCAGGGTTATTAAAGGTTTCCCACTTACTGCACGGAGCCCTGGAAGTACGTGTGTGCACAGGGATGACTGAGCTGTTACAGGCGGTCACGATTAGCCTGATAATGGTTGATCAAGGATTGTTTCTCCATCAAGTGCCTTTGAACAAATCACAGGACTGCCTGTTCTGCCAGAGGCTGGGTGGGAATAGGAGGGGTAGGGCAGTTCTGCATGTACCCTGCTTCTTAAAGTGTTTCCCAGAGCATCTTACTGCTGCTTTGGGAGACAGGATGTAGCACTACGTACGCCTCTCTCGTAGCTGCCAAGCTGAGACCTGCCGGTGGCTTTTTCTCCACCAAGTGTTGTTTGGGTGGTGACCTCCTTAACGTCACCATTAAGGATGTAGTCTGCTTTTCCTCAGATCTGGTCCTCATATCAAAAAGGCACAGTAAGGGTGGTTTGGGCTATGTAACAAGCGTGGAATGCCACAGCTCATCCCACAAGGGTGAGAGAGCTCGTTACTGAACAGTCATGAGGCATCTGCTGAGCTGGAGGGACTGTTCATCCTTGAGGGTATGTAATGTGGGGCAGCTGCCTGGGGAAGCTGTGCTGTCCCTGTGCCAGGCAGGCCCCCTGAGCTGGTGGGCACGGAGCAAGGTCTGTTTGTGGTGCGGTTCAGTGGGATGGTGCTTCTGCTGTTCGTGGCTGAGAAGCTGAGAGCTGCATCTTTAAATGTAATTCTTTTTTGGTATTCAGGCAACAGTGTTGAGGATGTCTCTCTTGGTAAACTTTCTGCTTGATGCAGAAATATAGGAATGCAATAAGGATTTTGAAATAACTCTCACTCTTCCCTCTCTGTGGTTGAAATCTGTTGCAGCTGTTCTGGCATTTAGTTTATGGCATTGGGGAAACTCCTCTCTGCCTTCGATGCAAACTTCCAGCTGGAAATGAATAGAGTCAGGAGACTCTCGGACTTCTGTAAAAAGGATGTTGTGGGGAGGGGAAGTGCTGATGAACTGTTATCTCTGACAGTGGTGAGAGCTCTGTCCTTTCACAGTAATATGCTGAATAATGGCTCTCGTTGTCGCAGAGGTCAGGCACGCGAGAGAGATGGTGACAGCGACGTGGTGTCCTGTGCTGCAGTACAGTATTTGTGGTCAAGGATACCTCTGCTGTGCACTGCTTGGGACCTGTCACCTGGCAGCCATCGCTGTTTGATAGCCAAAATGGAGATGACAGCCCAGCAGGGCTATTCAGATTTTACGCTGATGCCTTCAGCCTCACATCTTTCCGTATTCCTTGACTGCTCTACTAGTTCAGCTGTCCAGTGCTTCCCCTTTTGCCACTGCTCTCCTTCCTCTCTTGAGCAGTTGGTTAGCTGGAGCAGACCTTAGGATGAAGGGATAGGGGACAGAGGTGGACAGACCTGCTGAGGAGAAAGAAGCATCTCTGATTATCACTAGTCTCAGGATTATTCTAATAATCCAATTTTGGAAGAAAAGTAACTTTGATTTATTTTTATTTATTTACATAAATACATAACGTGTGTGTGGTTTTTTTTTCAAGGACCTCATCCAGTTAACTGATAACTGTCTCTCACTTCTGTATCTTTAGCACTTTGGCGGGGTGGGGGGAACCACAGACACCCAAACCAAACAAAACAGTCCACCTATTGAAAAAGCTAGGCAGAGAAAGGGACTTTGCAAAATAAACCTGCCACTGTGTATGCAGAGTACAGCCCTAGCAGTTTATTTTTGCTCTGAAATGACATAGTACTTTGTTTCCACCCAGGTATTCGGTTGTACTAGGTGGTGTGAAAGGTCTCTCTGATACTTTGAAGTTTAAGAGGAGCCTGATCTAAGTGCTTGTTTTTGTTCCGTTTTATTGCACGCCTATGTGCCATCAATCACCCAGGGGGAGTACGATGCAATTGTTTTCTGTACTTGATTCTAGTCATGATAATGTGAGAAGCTGGAAAGAAATGAAAGTAATGTGTGTCCACAGACAAGCCTGCAAAGCTTTCCTGGGAAGATAAAGGTGGGAACAGAAAAAAATCAACACAATGCAGGAGGAAAAAGTATACATTGGGAAAAGTCATACTCAGCACCTCGGGGAGGAATTTCCTCTTGCTTGTGCTAGCATTGCTGAGGTCAGAGGAGCTTTGCAGCTGTAAAAAGACTGAGGCTTCAGCTGAGATCAGAAACTGCCTTCTTTCTGTGTGTGAACTCTGTAGTCTCCCTCCTGGCTCTGGTCCTGTCCCCCTGGGAACTGATAAAATGCCTTTCAAACTAATCTTTGCCCAGGTATATCAGCTTCAGATGATGTTTTTGAGGCTCTCAAAGGATGTCCCACATGTGTTGCTGAAGTCTCCAGCTCTGACCCAAGCTGGTGGACCTGAAGCTTAGTTAGCTTGACAGTAGGGAGATGCTCTCATGAGCTGTGCTGATGGCCACATAGAATCATAGAATGGTAGGGGCTGGAAGAGACCTTTAGAGATCATCTAGTCCAACCCCCCTGCAGAAGCAGGTTCACCTAGATGAGGTCACATAGGAACATGTCCAGGTGGGTCTTGAAGACCTCCCAGGAAGGAGACTCCAAAACCCCTCTGGGCAGCCTGTGCCAGGGCTCCCTCACCTCAACAGGGAAAGAGTTTTTTCTTATATTTAAGTGGAACTTTTTGTGTTCCAGCTTCATCCCATTACGCCTTGTCCTGTTGTTAGCTACTATAGAAAAAAGGGATGTCCCAACCTCCTGACACCCACCCTTTAGATATTTATAAATGTTAATAAGATCTCCCCTCAGTCTCCCCTTCTCCAGACTAAACAGCCCCAGTTCCCGCAGCCTTTCCTCATATGAAAGATGCTCCAGTCCCCGATCATCTCGGTGGCCCTGTGCTGGACTCTCTCCAGCAGTTCCCTGTCCCCCTTGAGCTGAGGAGCCCAGAACTGGACACAGGACTCCAGATGAGGCCTCACCAGGGCAGAGTAGAGAGGGAGAAGAATCTCCCATGACCTGCTGGCTGATGTGTTTTGTGCACAGCCACCATCAGGTACATAAGGTGTGCTCCTGGACTCTTGTAGTCCACGGTGGTCTAGGAGCTGGAGTACTGCCTTGGTGCAGTACTCCTGTTGGAGAACCTGCCTCACCTAGCTCTTTAAGTCCAGGAATAAAGCACAGCAGGTCAAGAAGTCTGTATTAAAACTGTGTAAAGGGCAGTAAAGAATCTTAATTTGAGATCTCGCGGACTCTCATGCCAATTGAAAGGCTGATTTAGGGTTTGCTTTGGAGTTTGGGTTTTGGGGTTGGTTTTGGTTTTTCTTTTTCATGACCAGTTCACAGCAAGTAGCTTTGAGACTCCTCAGGCTTGTTCTTTCAGGCATTAACCACAGGGAAAATTACTGCTCGTTTCTAGGTGAGGCTAGAAGATGAAGGTCCTCCTGTCTTCAGCCCTGCATAGCCATTGCACTGAGCGAATAGTTGTGCAGGAAGGAAAGAGGGCTGTGCCTTCATTCAAAACAAACAAAAAGCAAGAAAATGTCATCATGTAGAGTAATCTGATGAAGGGGGGAGGGAAAATAACAACCCAAAGCCTTCACACTCATGCCCAGAAGTGCTAAATTTTGAAGAGCAGCAAAGGGAATGTATATCAAATCAGTAAGCATGACTACTACTGCTAAGCTGTTTTGAAATTCATCGCTGCAGTACAAAAATAATGAAATACAGCAAGGTCCTCACTCTCTCATATTACAAGGATCTATGTTTACCACAGTGGTTGGAGTGGAGGAACGAGGTGTTTTCATTCAGAGAACTGGAGGGTAATTTTAGAAGAGATTAACATGATGAACATGGAGGCGAGTGTGATGTATGATCGGCTTGAAGTATCAAATGTGAGGTGAATTTGCCCAAACCTGTGATATTTCTTGCAGGCATGGTTTGGCAGATCTGGGATTTGTTGACAGGGTGTCCAGAGCCAGCCTGTCTCTGGGGATGCAAGTCATCCTCTCCAGCTGACCTGTAGGTCTTCCCCATTCTCAGGGGGATGAAGAAACTTCAGATTTCTTCTCACAAGATTCTTCTCACAAGAAAAAAAAAAAAAGAAGAAAAATGTAGGGTTAGGGTAGCATGATTGAAAGGGTGAGCAAATTCAGGGCAAAGGCAGCAAGTGTTTTCATGGGGATGATAAGTATCCCCAGAAGACATCATAGAATCACAGAATGGTAGGGTTGGAAGGGACCTTTAGAGATCATCTAGTCCAACCTCCCTGCAGAAGCAGCTCCAGCTAGAGATGGGGATGCTCCACTGAGGTACCTCAGAGCTGTCACATGCTCCAGGTCTGAAGGGAAGGGCTTGAAAGTTTGCTGGTAGCTGAGGACAGTGGTCAGTTCTGCACCTTCCCCATGGTTTGCAGCAGACCTTTTCCACCTGTTTTTTGTTACACTGCATAATGCTGAGCTGTAACTTTTGTGAAGACTTCTTTTTCTCGTAGGCACACTTTGCAGTTGAGTAAATGAAAATTGACAGAGGATCTGAAAGCCAGAACTGGCACTCCTTTTTAAAAAAAAGAGCAGGGGGAAGAGGGGAGTGTGTAGAAGAAGACAATGGTGCAGTACCAAGGTTGAGACTCTGGTCCATGGAGCCCAGCTCTGTTTTCCTTCCAGCTCTTTGCTGCTTGCTTTGGTCAGCCTCTTGGTGTGGTTACATCTCCTAGATGCAGTATGGATAAGTAATAAAGCCTTAATACTTGTGTCAAAAATCGCAGAACTAGACAAACACCCAGGCTGGAAGAGACCTCAAAAAATCCTTTTGTCCAAGCTTTGGTGGGAAAAGGAGCCTAGATGAGATGATCCAAGCACTCTGTCCAGTCACATTTTGAAAACCTTGAGCAGTGGGGGCACTTCTGCAACCCTGGGGAGGTTGTTCCAGTGATTGACTGTTCTCACTGTAAAAAATGTCTTTCTTACATGTCTGTAGAATAATGAATACAAGTGCCAATATAAGTTTGTGCCTGTCACTGATGAGTTTATTCATTTTTTTTTCCTCTTTTTGGCTTAGTTGATTGGACAGCAATTAAGTTTACCCTTTAGGAACATGTCAGTGCCTCTTCCTCACTCAGCTTTGTAACTGATTAGGTAAAAGCATAGAGTCTCTCAAAGGTAAGAAGTTAACCTCAATTTCTATGGCGTAGAAACGCAAACTTGTGTTCCTGATAGGGGATAGGTAGATAAACCTCAGCCCAAAATTGCCTCCTGTGAGGCAGTGAGTGGACAGGCAGTCTCTGAGTGACCTTCATTGTGCCACCGTGCTCAGAATATCTTCTTCCTAGTCCTACCTACCCCAGGGAGGTGTTTCAGGGGAGCAGCTACCCTAAGAGCATCCTCACATCACCTAAAAACCAAGCAGGCTTCTGAACTACCCTCTGGAGAAGCCTCTTTCTAGTAAGAATTGAGGAAAAAGCCATCTCATTCAGGTGGTGAAGGCAGGACAACCACTTTCCCATTGCTCCTATTCATTAAATAACAATGTGAGGGTTTTGTTTTCCTCTCCAGTCTCTTAATCTGAGCTGAGAGGTGAGGTCATTAGTAGGGACAACTATTTGCTACTGGGACTTGATGCTTTTTTTGGGAAGGGTTATGGTGTGGTAGCTTGCCTGCTGGCTTGTAGCCATGTTTCCCAGCAGGACAACAGAAAAGGATTGCATCCCATCAAAGAGATGATGTAGTAGTGGATTGTAGTAGTGATGATGGTTGTATTAGCATGCCTTGGAGGCTCAGCACCAGCTTGTATTGGTTATTTCAGTTGCATTGCTGCAGCTCTCGGTGGCCCAGCAAAGCCCTGTGGTGTGTCTTGTTTTATTTCTCTCTCTACAGCCACATGTTTTCTGTCTGTTGGGTTAATACTGAGGTTGGAGCCTTGCCAAGAATAATTCCTCTGCAAGAAAAGATCAGGAAAGAGGGCCTGGCTCAAGTAACCTGACCGTGCTAATAAGTCTTAAATGGCAAAAGAACAAATACACCCTCTTCTCCTTATGTAATAGGGAGGAAATCCTGCCTCCTGCAACTTCAGGAAAAAGTTGAGAAAAAGGGAGTTGTTAGATGATATCCTCTATGTGCGCTTCACAAAGGGATTTTTATGAGCAATAGACAGACAGATGCATGTAAAGCCACCGTTAATTTGCGCTTTCTAATGTCTTGCAGGCCAAAAAGATGTAGTGATGGAGGAGCTATTGTGTTTGGGGTTTTGGGGGCTGGCTGTTTTATTGGGGTTTTTGCCTCCATCTATGTGAGATCAATGATATATAAACTAGTGGGAGACCGAAACTGCCTTTTGAGTACCATCTAACAGGGGAAAGCAGCAAAATCTTCTCGGCTCAGACTCTGAGTTACACCATTTTCCAGTGAAATGAAACTCTACTGTTCAGGATTTGGCCCATTCCTTTGCCTGCATCAAATCCCATGGAAACTGTGTAGTTTAGTGCCAAAAAAGCTTGACCATCTCTCTGGGCCTTAGATCTCCTCTGCTCTACTGCTCCCATCTTGGATAGGGATTCCAGCCCTGCAGGGAAACAGGTGATGTCAAGTAAATGAATGAATTAATTTCATTCCATTTCCAAACTTCTGCTTCATATGGATGCAGCACTGGAAGGGGCTGCCAAGATGGGTTGTGGAGTCTCCTTCTCTGGGGACATTCCAAACCCACTTGGACGAGTTCCTGTGTGACCTACTCTATGTGGTCCTGCTCTGGCAGGGAGGTTGCACTGGATGAGCTTTTGAGGTCCCTTCCAACCCTTAAGATTTCTGTGATTCTGTATGGGCATTGCCTGTTCCTTCTGTAGGAGCTGGGTCACTTGCTCAAGATACTTTGCCACTCTGGGGTCCTTACAGGAGAGATCAGAAGAAGTGGGTAGACTTATAGCAAGATCATGAAGAAGGGTATACACCATCCCTGTGCCCAGGCTCTTGGAGAAGGCATCTGAAGCCACGTGCTCCACAAGAGATCTTGGAGGTGTATGCACTGAGCTGTCTGATCCTGCTTGGTCTCTCAACAGATGTGGATCTGGTGGGTTTGCTGCAGCCTTCACAGCTTTCCACCTTCAGCCACAGAATCAGAATCACAGAATCTCAAGGGCTAGAAGGGACCTTGAAAGATTATCTAGTCCAGCCCCCCTGCCAGAGCAGTGCCACGACACAGGAATGTAGGAAGGGCCATTCAAATCACCCCTCAGTAACTTTCCTAGGGATTTTTCTCTTTTAAAAGGACATCTGGGCATCTTGTTGACTTTGAACTCAGCATGTTCCTTGAACATCTGAGAGGTTGTATCTAACCACCCATTTTTATCTGCTTTAAAGTTGAGAATGAGACTGGAAACACAGTATAGTTAAAAGCCAGTTCATTGATTATAAAATAAGCCTTTCTTTTTCTTTCTTAAGGTTATAATCATATCCTGCCATTGTTGTTCATGCCATAAAGCCTGACTAAAATGGAATGGATCAGTGTGGAAAACGTTTGTTCACGTAGCATTTTTTTCCTCCCAGCATGTGTACCTGATACATCTGGCAGCACTTAATGGCTGCATAGTTTCAGCTCATGCCTGTGGGGCTGTCCTGCACACTTATTTCATGTCACTGGATTCATGTTGCAGATCAGAGGTATTTTGGTAAGCCAAAGTTGCCAATTTGCTCCTGCAGGGTCACATAGCAAAGATGAAAGGGGTTGACTGATTTATGGCAATAAATTGGCAAATTAGTAGGTGATGCTATACTGCCTACTCCTGAGTCAGGAGCAGAGGCCACAGGACTATAACCTCATCCTGACAGACTTTTCAAAAAGCTTCTGCCATGTGAGTTTAGAAGGCAGGCTAGGTATCTATGCAGAGGGCTCCATCCTGTAAACAGTAACCTTTAAGGCTCTGATTTGGTTTTTTTCTGAGGCTTGGAAGCTCCTGGCAGAGCTGCAGAAAGAGTGGGTTTCTAGCTTTGGCTTTAAAATGAGCAATAGGACCCTTCCTGAAGACAAAATACGTCGCTGTTACCGTTTTTACCTGGAAAGAAAGACCAAGGGACCACAAACATGGGAATTAAATACTTCAGGTTCCTGAGGTGCAAGCAGAAGCTCTGTCAGTCCCCCTTAATTAGAGGAAAACACTGTCTCTGCAACCAAGTGCTGCTCTGGCTCACTGTGAACATGGGTCTCCAGCTGTGTTAAACAGAGACATTTAAGCCAGAATCTGATTTTACAGATTTAGCTGCACTCTTCTTGACAGGATTGGGCTTCAGCGTGTTCCCTACAGCTGCGCTGTTAGGAGGACCCTGCTTCTTCAGTCTCTAATTAGCCTTTCTCTGGGAGTCTTGCCCAAATAATGATTTCAAGGCTTGGCTGGATGAGCAGAGAGAAGTTGATAGGACACAGATTGCAGTGTGCATGTAGCTTATTTTTAAGTTGCATTGTTATTTGTTGTGATGCAGGTGTGAGCTGGCAGCCAGAGGCACCGTGTCCTCACTGAAATAATTACAATACACAGCAGTTATTCCTCAACACCATTATATAGTGTGGTGAGGGAGACAAGAACTGTGGCACATTATTAATGAGGGCTTGAAAAGAGGAACTCAGTAGCTTTTCAATTTGCAAGGCTGCTTTTTTTTCTTTTCATTATTATTTTACATGAGGGACTTGTCTTTATTTGAATAATAGCTGGCAATCCTCACCAGTTTATAGGGGAATAAAAGTGCATGGCAGCTCTATAGGATCATTTCAGCTGGAAGAGATCTTTAAGATCAAATCCAGCCTTTGTCCTAGCCCTGTCAACCACTAGACCATTTCCCTAAGTGCAACATCCACCCATCTCTGAAACATTTCAAGGGACTGTGACTGGGCAGCCTGTTCCAATGCCTGACAACCCTTTCAGTAAAGCTTTGCTGAGGGGGAAAGTAAAACCTACCCAAAAGCTCCCCTGTGATGTTGGAGGTGTGGATGTGTTTCACCCCAGGCTTCAGTCTACTCTCCTTCCCTCCTCTTGGGCCTGAGTGATTCACGGTTGGTTCTGAAATGCCCTGTAAGGTGCTGAGAGCAGCGTGGGCATTGTCAACAGCAGATGAACAACGAGGGGAATATGTAGCTGTGGTGAAAAAGGATGTTTTCTGAAACCATTTCATCTCACCCTTGGCATATGCAGCGTATCCACATCCCAGTCAAGGCGTGTGGCATTTGGAAATGGCACGAGTGGTTTAAACAGCTCGGTCACCGTCGGGGAGGAGCAGCGCTGCTGACCTTTCCATCCCTGCTTCAGGGGTTTGTGCAGGCAGCAGCGCTGAGCTGTTATTTTCATTGCCTGTGGTTTAGAGGCCAGTGAGTAAGAGGAATACATTGACCCTGCTTGTGCCCCACGTGTGTGCATGTTCCAGAAGCTGAACCGCCTATAAAGCTATAATTAAAATAAATCTAGTTCCTATGGAAAAAAACACACATTTGGGATTAGATTGTCATCTCTGCTAAAGATGGCTAGGGATACTCTGGTTACTAAGTGCAGGGAATAAATGCAGCAGCTTGTGCAGAGCGGGTTGGTGTCCCTGTGTCTGCCACTGCCTGGCACCTCCTGTCTGGAAGGGAGCCTCGTGTCGGTTGCAGGCTGGCTGCCTGTCCCGTTCGTGTCTGTCACAGAGTGGCACAGTAACGCCCTCCAGCTCTTGGTGGGGCATATCCTCCAGGGCAAAGCTATTCCTGGGAGCAGTTTTATGGCTACAGTAGGTTTATGGCTACAGATCAGGAGGAGGAACTGGAAAATCTCCTTTTCCTTCTGCGTGGCTATTTTTTGCTGTGTTTTTACAGACGTTTCAGGTAACGGGCTCGAGCTCCTGTGCAAATTTAGCTCCGACAGCTGTCCAAGCCGTTCACAGCTGAACGGGTTTGTAATGGGTTACTGAACAGCTAATTGATCAACAAGGCTTTTGCCTTCCTGCCCTAAATCCCTCGCGCTCCTGACACACAGCCAGGCCTGCGACACCGCCGTGCCCTTCGCTTAGCCAAGCGGGAGGACAGCGTAAGCCTCTCTCAGCTGCAGCATGAAGAGGCTGTTGCTTTTGCTTGCAGACTTATCCTTCAACTCCTTTATATTTATAGCTCCGTTTTCCCTCTCTCCTTCCTCATCCGTTTGTCTGTGGGTGCAGAGGACCAGGCGCTTGCCTGCTGGCTGCTGAGGGCTCACTTCAGCCTGGCCACAGGGTAATTGCCGGTCAGTGCCCTCACTCCCTCTCTCAGCCCCTCCCTCTCTCACCCAGGCTTTGCTGGCATAAAGGCTTTCTGCCCAACTGGAAGCTGTGGATATGCACTGGATGGTAACTTAGGAACTTTGTGTTTGGTTGTTTATTCTATTTAAGCAAATAAAGTCAAGGGTGGGTCCAGCTCAATGCCACTGAGTTGCAAGGTGTTGTGGCACAAGCAACTCTTAATTTGGTATTTGAAGGATGAGTTGTAAAATAGGCAAGTTTGCTGCTTTTATACGTGTGAGATCATTTCCATAGGTGTGCTGTCAAACCTGCTACTCATGGCACATAAAATGACTGTCTTGCTCGTCTTGTTTTGTTCCTCCAAAAACATGGCAAAGCGTGAACCCTTGTCAGGTAGGATAGTCTTAGCTCAGAAGGACTCTTCTTACTGGTTTTAAACCAGTTTGCATTTGCAGCAATTTTCCAGTGGTAATACCATCCTAAGCTAACACAGGCAGATGTGGCCCTTCCACTGGAGGCAGTGATGGCCCACTTGTGTGAGGACCACCTTAGGGAAGGCTTGGAGCTGTTCCCCTCTCGTGGCGTGTGAGGCTGATGGTGGCGAGGCACATCCCAGCACCACAATACATGGAAGGGGAAGTACACTGTGTCTGCAACAGATCTGCACCATGCTGCTGCCAAATTAAGTGTTAAAATAAATGTTACCAGCAGGAAAATGCCTCAGTGGTACATGACTACCCCTTGCAATCTTTATACTGACAAGCCCAAGTTTACCTAGGGTTTTGGCAGCAATGGTAGTGCCATTTTTGGCTATCTATCTGTATCTTCCTGCTAGTCCTTTGTACAGCTCCTTCCCTTATCTCTCTCTGTGTTTATACTCCCTTTTCATGATCAATGGAGACTTTGCTACCAGCATTGCTCACCATCCTCTGCACTGGCCACCTTCCTAAAAACACAGCATGGGTGAGGGCAAAGGAGTTGATACTGCTGGCAGATAGCTCAGCTTTATTTCTAACATGTTTCAGAGGGGTATCTTGGTAAAGATAACCCTTTGGGTACCAAAGAAAAAAACCCCAAACCTCACAACCGTTTTAATTGCTTCTGAGTTCTCTGGTGCAAAGCAGCACGACAGAAAAGGAAGCTATGGCTTAAAGAACAACAGAAAGGTTCAGGGATTGAACAGTCCTCAGTCAGCAGCTTGTGCATTTAATAGATATTTGGACAATTTCCACACAGAGCTGTTAGCAGTAAAAATTCTGGAAGTGTTGCTGGCAGATGAAGGTTGTGCTGCACAAGCAAAAGCCACCTCTAAATGTGAGATGGTTCCCGTTTCTTTTTCAAACCAAGACCACTTGGACTTGGCCATGGTTTGAATTGCTTCTCCATCCATTTTTGACTTTGTGTGTGTGGAGAGTACAGCAGCCTTTTTGAGAAGCTGTGTGCAAGGGTGATGGTGGTCCTCTATATTGCCCAGCAGTGCACTTGACTTTGGCAAAAAGAAAGTAAAAGTAAGAAGCTGGATATTGATTGTCCTTAAGTTGAAAGGAAGCTATCTCATTAACCTGCCTCTGTCTTTGACTGGACTTTCAAATCTTGCTGTCACTACCTGAACATGACCCCCCCTTCCTTGTTCTCTTTCCAGTCCTACTAAACCTCAAGCTTTTTCAACTGGCTTTTCTTGGCTTTTAAGTTGTCTTGCCACACCAGGAGTGCTTCCCTCCAGTTATTACAGGTGCTTCTTGATCAAGCCTTTGCTTTTCCCACCATGGGGATTGAAGCGTATCATCTTCCACCCATGAAGCCAAGGACTTCAGTTTTTTTGGATCACTTGTGATCTTTCTCCTCAGATCATTCTGTCTTGTTGTTCCAAGATATGCTGCAGCTTTCTTTCTCCTCCACTGAAGTCTCTTGCCAGGCAGTTTGAAAATCAGTACTTTTTAAGGCGTCTCAAGTTTTTGGTGAAAGCTGCTTGAAAATTGCGGCCTTGCAGTTTATTTCAGGGAGTGTTATGAATTCTTGCAGAGAAGGCTCCTGTATTATTGCTTTAAAGGAAAAAAAACCCACAATGTTTTTGATTTCTGTTCCTCAGAGGTACTTAAAGCTCTGCTGAAAAATACCTTGTTAACTTCCTGATGGGTTGGATGTGGAATTATTTTTAGCTTGCGAGAGCAGTTGCTTAAAATGACTCTGTATGTACGTTAGGAGCTCAGCAGCACAAGTGCTCAACAATTTTTTTCCCCGTCTTCAGTTGAGCCTATCTGATTATGCTGTACGGGTGCTTGCTGCACCAACAGTTTACGATTCCTCTTCCATATGCATCTTATCTTCCTAAAGATAGTGTCTGGAGACGTCAGCTCTCATCTGGAGAGACTGATGAATTTATATCAGAAGAATCTTTTTGTCTAGCAGCTCTTCACCAGGGCCTGCTGTTCAGAATAGCTTTTAAAAATAGAAAGTACTGGAGGACTATCAGCTCTGTCATGGCGGTGTCGTTTGTCTTCAGTGCCTGGGTACAGCTTGACTTGGCTAAACCATGGTACTCGTAGGAGAAAGCCTAAGTTGTCCATGCAAGACTCCTTGTGCCCTGGTTTTTAAAGTACTTATTGGCACGTTTTGGAAGATTGATTGGAGTCCACAGGCAGCTCAGCGTGAAGTGTAGGTACTATCTTGGTAGGTAAGTGTATTTTTCCACTAAGAATGTAAGTAGAACTTCAGTACTTCTACAGCAGAGCTTTGCCAGATGATTACATTGTCATTCTGGGTTTGGGGAGATTCTTTTTATTTATTTTTTCCTGCTCATGAGATGTTCCCAGGGTTGTTATAACCTAAGTACTCAACCAAATGGTACCCATAAACTTTGTGCATGTATTTATCTACTACAAGGCAATTCCATGTTATTGGGGAGCAAGGGTCATACAATAGCTTGAGTCTACCATCCAAAGGAAGCACAAAGGTTCTTGCTTTGTTTTTTATTCCTCCCTGTGCTTTGCTGAACCTTCACCTCTCAGGTTTGCTCCTCAAAGTGGAATGCTCCTGGAAACATTACCAAATCCCAAAGTTTGTTCCCAATGAGTTGGTGGTTAAATTCTGGACAGTTTGCTTATTCCTTGTTTCCATCCCCCTGGATGCTGCATCCAGTCAAACGCTTCTGCGTGTTTCCCTGTGACTCTATTATTACATGCTGTTTTCCATCTTAATGTTTTGCCTTGTAGATGCAGTGAGTGACAAGTTTGATATTGTAGTCCTGTATTATTGCCTAGAGGTATTAAATAGTTTGGTTTATTGTTTTTATTGATTGTTCCGATGGCACAGCTTTAGGAGGCAGTCACGGTAACAAAACCTGTTTGAAGACACAGCTCATCAAATAATCTGAAATGCTTTCTGTGGAGCAATGATTACTTTAGCCTCAGAATAATCAAGAAATGGGAATGAGATCAGTTGTGAGGGGCTGTAATTTCTGCTCCATGGACTCTGTAGGCCTGCAGGTGCATAAGGAGCATGGAAGTGAATCACTGGAACCCTTTTTTTATGTGACTTTATGTCCAATATTGAATCTAATAAAAAAGTCACTGGGGCTCAGCGTGCCATGTTCTCACTCCTGCTCCCAGGGTGCTCCTGTTGCTACTTACACCGTTTCTCTGCTGGTTTTGAGGTGTCATCACCTGTTTAGGCTGAGGAAGCCCAGAGGAAGGCCTGGCATTGCAGTGGCTGGCAGGGCTTCAGGGTGAGCCGATGGGGAGCTCTTCCTGAGCATCCACACAACCCCGTTTCGTGCCCTGCCCGTAGTTTCTTTAGAGCTGTTTAACCCACCTTGGAGCTTGTTATGAAACTTGTGAATCGTGCATGAAGCTGCACAAGGCATAATTTTGCAGCACTGCAAGCACCATCTCCTCCTGTCATCCCTCACTAACAGATGATTGTACTTGGGCTGCAGTATTTGGAGAGCTCTGGGTGTGGATAAGCAGGCTTTCCCATTCCCACGGAAGACTGGCGTTTCTGAGACTGTGTTTTGTGTTGAAGCCTCTGACCTAAATAAGGTTAAGGATCTGGACTACACAATTAGCACCCAAAGCCAGGGAAAAAAAAAACAGCTAAGTCCAAGCCACCATTCTCCCCTTTGCCAGGGCCACTCTGTGTGCAGGGCTCTGCAGTCCTCTTGTATCCTTATGCTTTAAAGGCCATTCTTATGTCCAGACATCTCCAAGCCTGGCACACAGGGGTACTGTGTGACTGGGAAGCTTTCAGAACTCCTTCCTGCATGTCATTGTGCATCTGGAAGCTGGGATTGCTTCCAGCTCACTGAAGACACTTCGACATTGTTCTCTCCTAATCCCCTCCTCCTCAGAGGGGATGGTGTTTTGGGAGGCTATAGCATGTTCCCTTGTTGGCTTTCCACGGGGGAACACAAGCAGCAGTTCATGGGAATAACTTAACCCTAAGTCGGCGATGAGCCAAGGCGGAGGGCGGCTCTATGGCGTGATGGTGGTACGAGTGCTTGGCTCTGGTGTGCTAGAGAGGATGCTTAGCTAGCCAGGCTGGATCGTGGCAGGGCTCCATTGAGCAGCTTGCTGGCCTGCCATCGAGAAGCACAAATGTTGAGGGCAGCAGGGGTCCCAAGTTTCAGCAGGGAGAAACGACATCTCCCCCTCCACCCTGCTTGCAGTCGCTCAGGGGGTGATTTGCTACTGATTTGCTGTTTCTTTTTGTGTGCAGGTAGCCAGGGGAAATAAAAGCAGGTTAATAGGACAAGGAGGAGGGTACTTTCTACTGAACCAGCCTTTTTTTTCCCCCCCCCATCCCATGTACAAGGAGAGAGAGAGAACAAGGTAATGAATATATAAATACATTCAAATGTCTTTACAAGGACATCTTTCAGTGCAGGGATTTGACCTTGGAGGCTCAGATTGTGTCCTTTATAAGGTGATGGCCTTGAGGTCAACCCACTTGGTAACTCAAGGTGCTGCTCCAGAAGACTTTGCACAACTATTGAAGCACTTGCAGGCCTAAGGAGACAGAGCAAATAAAGGATGAAAAGAAAATTTGTTCCAGATATGTAATTTTACCTTTTCTTGCCTTCCAGCGGATCAGGAGCTCAGGTGAAGTGAAAACTTCTGGTACCCCTGGCTGTGCTTCTGATCACTCTGCCATACCTTCTGTTGTCAGTATTAGGAGAGCTGAAGGAGTTGATCAGAGGAGAGGGAACCTGGAACAGAATTAAGGCTGTGGTCTGAGGTGCTCAGAGATGTGCTAGAGATGCTCATGTGTGCAGTTTGGTAGCTTGGTTTTTCTTCAGGGTGTCTCCTGCTAATTAGAAGAACCTGTAAGCAGCTTTAACCCATGAGCACCAGCCAGCTCAAATAGGATCCCTAAATTGATGGTATATAGGTGTGGGAGTCCCCTTGGCAGGATCAGGCCCTGACCTTCAAGCATTGCCTGTTCAAAAATTGTGGAGATAGTCTCTCAAAAAAAATAACAGGTTTAACTCAGAGCTACACTTATAAATTTGGTGATATGTAATCTCATACCTTTTACATTCATCCCTCAGAGCTGTATCCTGTGAAAAAGGTTGTGTTCTGCCCTGGGGAAAGGAAAGTAAAATGAGAGATGGGTATGATGCTTCACAGCCAGGTTCCACGTGATACACAAGATCTGCTGCTGCCTGCTGGGAGCTCTGGGGCACGACCTGAAGGGCATGGCTGCTGTACCTCCTCCAGCTAACCCACATCCCTTTCGCCTCTCCCATCCTCTAGACACAATGGGTGTTCCCCTTCTTGAAAGAGTGTTTCAGAGAGTGACTGTGTTTTGGGATGGGGGTGGGGGGAGAGAGGAAGGCAGAAGCCCAACACCCTGGCTCTACTGGCTTAGGAAATCAGATAGTTTGCCTGCCACATGAGAGACTTCTTCAGTGTGGAGCCGGTGGTGAGGTGGCAATGTTGACTAATTTGTAATGGCAGTGTTTTCCTGCCAAGAGGGAGCTGATCTCAACAAAGGGTTGTCTCACCTCGTAGTCTTACCGTCTTACCCCATTTGCATGCTGCCTTTGCATCTGCGCAGGCACGCATCAGCCCTGCTTACTCATCAGAAGACACCGTCTCCCCAGCTCTGGTGTTGCTGCTTTGTGGCAGGGTAGTGTGCATTTATTTGTGTGTTTTATGACTGAGCAGAAATCCCACCATCATTACCGTGTGTTCACGTGGGTAGCAGGATTTTTTTTTCCCCAGTTGTCTTTGTCTTTCCTAAAGTAGCAACAGGTATCCAATACTTCGTTTAGGCAGAAGGTATTCACTGATAGCTGCCTGTATCTGCTCCTGCATGGTCTGTCACACTTCTGATGGAGGGAGGGTGGGATGTTTTGTAGTGATCCCCACTCTGCTCTTTGAGACCATGGGAAGAGAAGACCCTGCCACCCAGCCATCCCTTTGCAGTGAAGGGGAGAGTATCTTTGCTGAGGATCTGCCCCAGTGATTGCTCATCCTCTTTTTTTCCTGTTCACTGCTCTCCCTTCTTCTACCCTGCTTTTCTGGGAAAGCTGTCCTTAGCATTTTTCTGTGTGGTTGTGTCATGAGGCATTATGAATTTTGTCATCTCCTCCTCATGCTGTCCTAAAAGAGGAAGGCATGACTGCCACCTCTTCTTGTTTGTAGCCTTCTCCCTCCACGGGGCTTTCCTCATCCTCCTGTGCCTCTACTGGTCATTCCCACGAGCAGCACTATCCCAGGTGGGGTGGGCCAGGTTCCTGCATGGCCAGGGGAGTTTACCCTGCATTGCCTCCCTGAGCACCCCGGAGACTTGACAAGAGATTGGCTTTGCTCTATGCTGTCACCCAGAGCCCCATCATCCCCCTCCACTCCATTTGGGCTCTGTTTTTCTTTCCTTGAGCTCATTCCCTTGTGGATGCTGCTGCTTCACAGTGACCTTATTGAGAGTGACATGCCAAATTCCAATCTTGTGCTTAGCTTTTTTCTTCAGTGAAGTGCTGGTGAATGCTGCCATACCTTTTTTCTTTTCATCATCTGTGACATGGCTAGTCTTTTCCCTGATTATTGGGGCTTGAGGCATAGGGGAAGGGATAGCTTTCTTTATCAACCTGTACTTATATGCCATAGCAGAGTTAGCATTTGAATAATATTTGGTTGCTTAAACTAAGAAAATATTGGTGAGCATCCAAAGGGCTGTAGGCTGGTCTGTGGTAGGACAATGCTGCTGTCATATTCTGGAGACCTCAGATACCTGGCTGGTACTGTGTGAGAGCAGCCAGCCTGGCAAAGGGGGTCAAGCACCTTCTGAGTTGCTGCTCTGTGGACTCCACTTCATCAGGAGAAGGCGTGAAGGCTTTTCCTTCTTGCTGCTTATTCTGGCTACCTGGATTGCTAACCAAAATGAGTCCCACCAGAGGGCTTAACGTGGTGCTGAGCTCCTGTACTCTTACGTGTGCTGTATCAAACCTCTGCTCATCGCCAGGGCTGATGGCGAGGGGAATTGCTGATTGGCTCTGGAAGGCTTGGAGGCAGAGGCCTGGAGTTTAGTCTTGGAGGAATAAATAAGGAAACAAATGAAATTGCCTTTTTGATACATATGGGCTGTGAAAAAATGCTGGAGTTATGCTATAGTTATTAGAAGGTCAATAAACTCTATTAACCTTTATTACACTGCTAGGACTTGCATAACGTCGGGAAGTTTTTTTTCTCTCTCTTAACACTAGTACAGAGGCTGTGTAGTGGGTGCTATTTTTCTCTTTTCCCTTTAAAGCTGAAAAGAGATGGTTTGGGTTTTTTTTTTTGCCCAACCAAGGGAGATAAGAGAACTTCCTCTTAGCAAATGGTGTGGCAATGCAATCTCAACCACGTAACATCCGGCTGAACTGAAGCACGCGGTGACATCTGCCTTTGGCAATTTTTATTAGCAAGAAAGGGAGTGTCAGTGTTTCTGCTCATTCAACATGAATCCTAGTAACCCCTAAGATGTCTGGCTGGATCCCTGCCTGTGCAGGGTTACTTCAGTTCAGGGAGTTCACGCTGCCCACGGTTCATGGCAGGCTGCAGCCACTCGCAGGCAAAGAACCTTAAATCTTTGCTTTACTCATTCTCTGTAGCACAAATAAGATGCCGAGAATCATGTGTTTAAGAATCACTGGTCTTTGAAAGGCTTTAGAAACTTTTTTTCTTTAAATTCTCAAGAAGCCCATAGCCTTTTAATATTAGAAGGATTTTTTGAGTTTACCTGTGTCCTCTCTAAAAGAAAACCCTTGGTGACTGAGCTGATGCATCAGCATCATGTTTATTGTCCCCTGTACGCATCTGGTGAAGCAGATATGGCAAGTCCTCCTTGCTTTGGGCCTTAAACCTTGCGTTAGATCTTAGTAAATGCTAGGAGGCTGGCTAAAGGAAAGTCCTCCATAGATGAAGCACTCTACAATTTGTGTAATAGTCATTTCTATAACTTTCTGTAGTAACTAGTTCTGTAGCTGCGTGATGGCTGTGTGCTGCAATAGTGGTAGCAGGTTGCAGGCATCTGTGTTTAGTGAGAGCTGTGCAATGGAATTGATGCCCTTTTCCATCCTCCCAGCCTCTATGATTCCTTAGGTGCTCAGATTTTAGTTTGAATTTGTATTTGTTTCAATTTGTTTAAAATAGCAGACAGCCTTTTGAGACTAAGCTGTAGCTGTTCAGTGGTTGAGTGTTTATGTGACACATTTTGAGAAAGAGCCAGCCTAAAACTTCTGCTGAGTCTTGCTGAGAAGACCATGTCACTTCCCATTGCTGTCCTATTCTCCTAAATTAGGACTAGTCAGGTTTTTCCTCTGCCTCCACCACCATAATTAATCCTTCACAAACCAGGGTTTGCAAATTGTAATCCAAGTTGCAGCTAGGAACCATTTGGCTAAATGAAAAGAATGAGGAAAAAAAGGGGGAAAAATGGGAGGGTGTGCTACAAAAATCAGAGCAATGATTCAAGTAGCAAAGAGTAAGTACTGAAGTACTGAATAATGCATTAATGCTTTCTTTAACTCTGAAGTGGAAGCCTTTTATACTATATAATTAGCACCTATATAATACATCTGCTTTCATGCACTGTAAAATGTCTTACAGAGGTATTAAGAAGTGAAGTGGTTTTATGGACTTGACTATCTTAAAGGTCTTTTCCAACCTGTGGCCTAAGTGGAGAAGGCTCTGTCCCATCTCCATCCCTGATAGTGTGTTGGATGAGTGGTGTCACTTCCCCACAGCTTCAGGCAGGTTCTTATCACCACTTAAGCAGCACGTGTTTCTGAGATCCTTCTATTAGCTGCTCTCTCAGCACCCGGATCTAATCCAGGTTAATCTGGGAGCTCCTTGTCTGCCAAGTAAACTGGCTTCACTTAAACAGGTGCTGAATGGGAGCAGTGACTGAAGTTGCAAGAGAAACCCAGACTGTGCCCTGGCTGTACACCCTGGGGCCAGCTCCACGTGTCACCTCCATAAAGTGTGTGAAGAGCCCAACTTTAAAGTACACAGGCAGGAGAGCTGTAGTGTGGTGAGGGCTTGGCACAGGCAGAGGTTCTACCAGGTGGTCACCTCTGGCTTCTGGTCAGCACTGCTGCCCATCAGGGGAGACAGAGCTCTGGCACGTGGCTGGCTGAGGGGATGGATGTGGCTGGCACAATAGTGGTGCTTGCACTGGGATCAGGTGCCTGGGCAGTGTGGCTGTGTTTCGGCACATAACCCTGCTTTCTGTTGTGCAGCCACGCTGCACTATTCCTTGTCACATTGGAGCACTTGGAAACAGACACCACAGCACACTGGGGTTCTGTTTGGTTGTATTTGTTATAAAGAAGAGGGAAAGTCATGACTGATGCCCTTGAACATGCAGGAATTGTAGAAATGACATGGGGTCCTGTCTTCATGGCTGCTCTGACCATTCATTCACCTGGAGGTTTGGGAGGCTCCAATTTGCTGGCAGTCTTCTTGAGCTTCCGTGGTGTATCACTTTTCCTTGCAACCAAGGAGAAACTGCGAGCTGCCTTGCTCCTGTGTACAGTCCTCAAATGCAGGGAAGCATTTACTGAGTGTGCTGTTGTACAAGGGATTTTTGCAGACCTTGTCTGAAAGGTGGTTAACCTGCTTTTGTAACAGTTATTGCTAACAACTGTCTGTGTATGTACACACCCTTGATTTGAAACTTGTTACTCCACATGTAAGTATCCCACAATTCAAAACTTTCAGTGATCTCTTCTATGATAGAAACTTCTCCTTTTCTGTAGGAGAAATGAATCATTTTAATGAGATTCCTTAACTGACGAGATTCATTCTGATCTCAAAGGCCAGAGATATTAGAACAAAAAGGCTTCTGTGATGAGTGAATGTAAAATAACTCAGCTGTGCTATTTTCTAAGTGCATATTAGAACAAGGGAAAAACCTTCTACAGATCTTGCTTCCAGAGAGATTTTAACATGGCACATCAATAAGGCCATGCCAGAAAATGCCACACTGGTTAGGAGCTCGGCAGAAACTCAAGTGAAGGATTAGTTGCCCTCTGCCAGCCCCATTCCTGAGGTGTGACTGACGTGACTGTGGCTTTGTAGTTGGTCAGACATCCCCTCTGTGGTATCTTTTGGTCAAATGCTTCACAACAGCGTGTAATCCTCTGTGGAAAGCAGCTTCAATTTTGACAGCAGCTTGCAGCCCAGAAAGCTTGGAAACCAACAAATGAGATGCTTATATGGACAGTGGTGACATCACATTATGTTGAAGGAGAGTGAGGGGAAAAGCAGAGAAGCCTTTTGCTGTCTTTACTGTGTCTTGCTCTGTCCTCTGAAGAATCCGGCACAAGCTGTTGTTGGGGCTGGAGACACAAGGCATCACTTGACCTGTGTGTTTAGTCAGATAAACTTACTTTTATGTCAACAAAGACTGTTATGGTAGTATGTATTTGCTACAGAGGGTAATTATCCTTTATGATAGGTAATAAGTTGTTATGCTCTATAACAGTACATAATTTGTGGGAGTGGCTTCTGTGGCAGATGGTAGCCCTTCCATCCAGAAGATCCTGGAGAAACTCGTCTGAGGCAACAGAAGCCTTATGAAAGTACAAAAGGAAGAACGTAAACTTGCACTGCAGATAAAATGATCCCTTGCTTCAGTATAAGTGGGCAATCAGCTGGTTCAGGATCTTCAGAACAGATATTAGAAGAAGTTTCTTTACTCAGAAGTTGGTGCAGCACTGGAAGAGGTTGTCTCGAGGCTGTGGAGTTTTAGTCTTTTGGTGGTTTTCAAGACTCAGCTGGGTGAAGCCACAGCTGACCTCATGATAAGCCTATGTCGAGGTGGTTGTTGAATCAGATGGTCTCTCTTAACCAGTGTCTGTGGTTCTGTAGTACTCCTGGAATCACAGGATTTGGTTGATGGAGGGTTCTTCTCTCTACCACGCACAGCCTCTCTGAATTTTCTGGAATGCAGTAGAAAAAAGTGAACAGTAGCAGCCAATGCAAATAGACTGTTGTCTGTTCTGCTAGATGTTTATGTTGAAAACATTATTTTTGAATAGTCTGCCCCTTCTGTTTTAGGACAGCTCTGCTGGAAAAACTCTGCCAGCAGACTGAGCTGGTTTGCGGACAGCAGTTGTCTGGGAGAGTGCCGACTCAGCCAGATTTTCTGACTTTGAGAATTGAGGAAGGATTACATTCTCTCCTGGATTAGAGTTGCAGCTATGTGATGCATCCCCTGGAGGTTTAAATCAAAACCTTTCCCTGTTTCTCTGATACTCAGAGCAAAGGCTATATGAGGTTGTGGCTTTTGGCTTAAGCTTTGTGTAGCCCCCATCACACTTCAAAGTCATTATCGAAGTAATTAACACCTGGAGTGATAGAAAGACCCTCTGGTTTGCTATTTGGGTTAAAGTTCTATAAATAACACTGTGAATGCCTCATAAGCTAAATTCCCTATTCTAATGCAGTATCATGTGATGTTGTAGACAAAGCTTCTAGGATACTTTTGTATTTAGCTCTTGGAAAGGAGGCTTTTAACTTCTTACCCTGACCTGGCAGGTGGTTTTCTGATCTACTTTGTGCTTCTCTGAGCACTTGCAGATGTGACCTCAGTTACTGGCTGATTCTTATTTTCCAGTCTTTGTTTCTGGTGACCTAAGAGTGCAGCATCAGTACAAACAAAATTATTTATGGCTTGACATGAACTCCACTTGTGAGTAGCCCTACTGGGTTGTCTTTAGGGGTGTTTCTGGCCACGGCAGGCTCAAGTGCATGCCAGGCTGAGTCGCGCCGACCTCCCTGGTACGTGAAACTCAAGAGTTTCTGCTTTTGCTTCCTGGGGCCTGTTTCTTTTCAGTTTTCCATTTCTTTACTTCACAGTTTGGAATGTGCAATTGACTTCAGTTTTAGGAGAATGGGTGGATGTTGATGTTCCTTCAAAGCTTGCATATCACGTTCTGTTCTCTGTAATCTCTAAGTGACACAAGTGACAGTTTAGAGGAAGCATCATCTGCTGTGGCCTTTCCTTCACTGTGTGGTACAGATGCCATGAAGAGAACAACCTGGTTGTTGCCAGTGGATCCTGCTGCCAGTCTTGTTTGTGATTCAGTAGATGGTTGTGCTGAGGGACACACTCAGCTCTGTTGACATGAAAACTCGTTAGCGTTAGGCTGGGCCTGTGCATCACCACAGGAGATTTTTGCTGGAGTAGTAATGCAGGAGTGATATTTTGTCAAAGCCCCCTTTTTTTTCCCCTTGGCCCCCAAAGCCTCAGTCACCTTGGCAAAGTCCTTTGTCCTTTGACTCCTGCCCCTTGCTCTTGCAGGGCACTGTAGCATCAAGGTCTTGTCAGCAGCTTCTTGAGCTTCACTCTAGAAACGTGGTTGGGCCAGCTTTTAGCCATGCTGTGGGAAGTCCTTATAAACACATGGACTGTCCACTAATACAGCTGCTGCTTTATTCAATACCTGTTATAATGATGCACTTCATGTTATCCTTCCTTTTGAAATGTCTCTGAATTTGTAACACAACATAAGCTGCTCTTGAAAGATCTGTAAAGTACACTTGACCAAAGCACTACTCTTGATTTCTGTAGTGCTCTTTCCCCTCATCACAGTGCCTCTCCTCAGTGATTTCAGAGTCTCTCTGAGCACATCCTGTGTACATTCCCCTGTTTTAATCCCCAGTGTTCAGCCTTCTCCACCTTTTAAACAATTCCACTTTGGCATAAAGTCTGCTGCAGAAGATGCTCGTATGAAATGCACAATTGCAGTGGCACTCTGCCAGCCTCTTCAGAGTAGGAGCCAACTTTTGAGGGTCAAGCTCTTTGTTAAGAGCATAAGATTTTCAGGTTCTGTGTCCAGATTCAGCCAGGAAGCTTCAGTACTCTTTGCATAATTCCAGGCTAAATTTTACCAGCGCTCAGATGTCACCAGCTAATTGTGATTCTCCTGCCACCAAACTGTAGTGTTGCTCTTTGGCTTGTATTTAACAAAACAGGCTTCCCCTGTATTCTTTGGTAAGGTTAAGTGGACAAACCCACTTCTCAGAGGAGAGTGTGCTTACATGTCAAGGAAATATTGCATGAAGTTTCTGAGAGTGAATAAGGGGACATGAGGAGCTTTCACACGAGAGCTTGATAGCATAAGGTTCACATACCTGATGGAGAAAGGGAAGCAAACCATTTCAAATCACATTTTCTTGCTTCCCAAGTTCAGGTCTGTTTTGCAGAGACACAGAGTTAAGTTCTTCAAGTAGAGTCCCTATTTGAGGGTTGGACTAGATCATCTTTAAAGGTGCCTTCCAACCTCTATGATTCTGTGATCCTATGAATTGCTTTGCTCTGAAGGCCCTATCATTTTCTTGTTAGCTTTGTTCTTCGTGTCAGAATGATAATGTAGTGATGCCCTTTCCCAAACATGCCCCTCTGATTTAATTAAAGACTATTCAGTTTTTCCATTGCTGCAGTGGGGCAGGATTGGATTGGAGAAGGTGCCATTTCTGGAACTAAGACGCTCTAACCCAGCAGGCAATGATTCAGAAAATCCAGAAAAAGAGCCAAATGTCAGAGGCCTCTTACACTATAACATAATGCCTATATTTGGAAGCTCTAAGTCACCTTTGATTTTTTATGAGCTTCTAAATTTTTATTTTTCAGTCTTGGTCCTCTCCCTTGTTGGACAGACTTGAATAATTCAGTGCAAGTGAAATAAGTTGCCCACGTCCAGTTTTAATGACTCAGAAGAAATCAATGTTGCCACAAACACACGGCTCTTTGTGAACCTCTCTCTTCCTGCAGAATTGTGGGGAAACAGGCATCCTTTGAAAAAGTGGAAAGCAAAAAAAAATCACAAGGCTGTCAACATACAGAGCATTGCCCCCTGTTTCAAAACCACTGCAAGTAAGGTGAACTGTTCTGAAGGGAAACAGTATTACTTTTAACTAAGCATCCCAAGAAATGTGATATGGAAGAAGGAAAATGCATTTTATCACAATATAAATTAAACTAAAAGCCTGCTCCCCTCTTTTTTTTTTAAATACAGGCAGCTGGTTCTGCTTTGTTCTTTGTCAGAAGTGAGTTGAAACAACTTGTGTGGTTTTTTGGAGGGAGTAAATATAACTGTCATCAGATTATTTTGCCCTTACCCTTGCAGTACTCTCCTCTGCTGCTTGTGTACTGAAGTGTTTGACACAGGACTAATCAGTGAAGGAGTAGGTGGAAGTGGTGACAGAGAAGCCTCCTGGATTGTCACCCTGAGTTTTGAACGATTGTGGAAGTTAAGCTCTGTTGCCACTGCCTGCACTTGTTTTCTCTTACTAGGTATGTGCAAACAGGATTGCTGTGTTCAATATCATATAGGTATTTGATTTGCTGCTGCTTTGTTCATTAGGCTACTCCTCTGTAATCATTATGTTACTGGCAGTCTCAGGCTTTCTGTGGTTTCATCTCGTGTTTGGGAATTTGGGGGTTATTTTCAGCTGCCTAGTCAATTTTAAACTCTATTTATTATTTCCTTTAAAATCAACAAATAATGAGGTAGAACAGATTGATCCTTTTGAGCCATTTGTCTGATTAACCTTTGCCTCTCAGGAATCAGCTTTGATTCTGTCCAACCAAGAGCAATGTACCCCAGCTCTTAAGAAGCAACATTTCTTCTGAGGGCCTTGGAAGTCTTCCAAGACTCTTCCTTTTCTGACTGCTGCCACTCTCATGGCCTTGCAGCAGTTTGCAGAGACAGAGTTGGAGAAGGATAGGAAAGAAAAATAAGAGGGCAGCTAGAGAAAAGGTGTAGGGGATCGACTGTAACTTGGCAAAGTGTTTCTGAAAAGCACAGTTAGCTCAGGGCTCATGTCTTCAGTACTCTGCACCCCACACTGAGATGGGTTAGCAAATGTCTGTGAAATGTCTATGATTGAGAGTATTGATGTGCACACTAGGTGGACCCAAAATAATGCCCCTTCTGTGACTTCATCTGGCTTAAAAGTTTTTATTCTTCAAAAAATGATTTTATGCAAGTGGCAATGAGTAGATGATGTCCAGTCTCCTTGCTTCTGCCCTGAAAAAAGAGAGAAGTAAAGAATTAGGCCTGAGACATGATGCTTTATATGCAGGAGAAGGTAAATGGAATACTTCTCTGCTGCTTTTAATCCCCTCTGTGATAGAAACTCCCAGGATTTGAAGTGTCCTCTTGAACATCTTTGCCTCACAGCTCGGGAATCGTCTTTTCTGGGTAGATGAACAAGAAAAAACCTGACATTTCTTTAGCGGAATCTGGGAGTTTTGACAGCTTCTCTCTTAATTCTACTGTTCACAACCTGCTCTGCTTAATAATGTAGGAACTGTCTGTATGCACAGCAGCATGGGTTTCATCCCTTTGGAGACAGTTTGGAATGGATATTCCAAGGAGAAGATGAAGGCAGCTTCTAGGTCTCATTATACATAGGATTCATATGCTTTCTGTTGCTGGTTGTGGTTTGGGTCATTTTGTGAGCAGGTCTTACTCCCTTTAGGAGTGCTAGAAAGAACTCTGCTGCCCTTGCAACCTCCCTTTTTGGTTTTGTACTTATACATTGGGAATATGCATTGTCCTGGGTTTAAGGAATCACCATTCTGTTCCTGCTACAACAGAGCTGTGCTGTGAAACCACAGCATCAGCTGAAGGTAAACCAAACCCAAAGTTTGTAGGTCCTGCAAGAGAATGGCTTTGCCATACGTGTAGCAAAGACACGTCTCTCTCCTTGGTGTTCTGAGAGAGAGCATTGAAGGAGCATCCCTGGACCCAGGGAACTGCTGAAATGGAAAAAGCAGAGAGTAAACCATTTCAGTTGCCTGTTAGCTTGGGTAATGCTGCTGTTTCCCCCCTTCAATTCTCAGTAGTAACCATCCATAATTCATATTTTCCCTCTTTTAGTTTCATTACACTTTCCTTTCTCCCTATGACAAATACTTCAATCACTCACATAATTGAATGCAAACATCGAGGGAACAGTGTTTGTCCAGCCTGTGTCGTGTTGCCCATTTGCTTGATGGATTTCAACTTCTCTGCTCCTTCCATTTACTCCTGGTTCCCTTCCCAGCTGTGGTGCCTTGATCTGCTGCTTGGTTTCAAACCATTCAGCAGGCAGATTAATGATGACTAAACATCAAGGGATGGCTGTTTTAATCTGAACTAGAAAACTGCAAAAAAGTAGCCCTAAATATATTTACATACATGAATTGTGTTAAATATTAAGAATGTATATAAAATTAAACAGCAGATGTATATAATTATACATATATATAATGTGTTTCTAGAAACACTGTGCTATAACATAGATATCAATAGAAAAAGTAAATGTAAGTAAAAAGTGAATATAAATATATATTCTGTTTTTAAAGGAAATGCAGCACTCTGGTTTCAGCCTAATTCCTACTGTGCATCTGTTTTTCTCTGAGAATCTTCCAAATGATTTTGTGGTGTCATTAGCTGGCAGCTAGTCCCAAAGCAATATGGCATGGTTTCTCCATCCGAGCCCGTCAGCTTACTTTATAAGCTCTCTGGTGACTTCCAGCAGCCATTAAAATGTGGCAGTGGATGTGATTGGTTTTTTTTTCCCTTCCATTTAAGGAGCGATTGAGAAGAGGCAGATGCTTTTAGTGGAAAAGGAGAAACCAATTTTATTTCCTTGTCAGACTTCATAGGGGTAGATGGGGGGCGGGGGGGGAAGTTTATGAGTCTGAAAGTCATTAAGTGTGCTTTTTTCTTTCTTCTGTCTGCTTTTGTTTTTTACTGGGGTTTGAGTGAACAGGGTCTTGAAGGGGAAAGGCAACTTTCTAAAGGAGATATGCCAGCAAAAAGATGGTTTTTTACAGTGCATGTATTGATGAACATCTTAAAGGTTACTCCTTCCCTGTAAGGGCACCCCATTTAGATCGTGGGAGCCTGCCATTCTTGCACAGTAACACGGACACACACACACATACACATGTGCTTGGTGCCTAAGTTTCTGTTCACACTTAAAACAATTAGAAAACAATTAATCACAGCCCTTATCCTCAGACTGTTAATAGCTGACTGCAGTGGGAACCTACCACAGCTCTTGCAGTGAATGTGTACCCACAATGGCTACTTCCCCCTGTCATCTGACAAAGACTGAAGGGAAAATAGGGGATGTGGGCTGTGATGTGAATGGTGATGAAAAGGAATGTGCCTTTTCAGCAGGAGGGCTGGGGACTGAGGTCAGCTATGGGGAGAGCAGGCAGCTGACAGGGACCCAGACACCAAGGGCCATTAATGTAGTTCAGCTACATTCTTTTTGGGTTCTTTTTTAATTGCAACTCTCGTGTTTCATGCCTATCACCTTAGAGCAGAACTGTTTTATGACTGTGGTCAGTCTGCATACATAATACAATTTAAGCATACAAAGTTGATGACTCAAGGGTCTGCCTTGTTCATTTCATTAACTAACCCCAACATGAGTCTGTTGTCAAGCCACTTCTGTTACCTGCAGCCATGCTCTACTCTTGGATATGGAAGTTCCCCATGAAACTTCACCGTGGGCCATAACATGGTTATGGCATCTCATGTCAAGAACAAAGAGGAAAACCTTATGGACTGAAAGGGAAAGAGTAGGGAATGATTTAGTGATGTTCAGAATAATGGTTTGGGTTGACTGGTTTTCACACAGACATCATAATATCTGGGAGCCAAGCTGAAGCATGATTCTGTGCAGCTGTACACTGAAGAAGGGGACAGAAAATGAAGTCAAATGACATTTCTTGCTGTTGACTTTAGTTGGGCTTATGCACTGACTAGTAGAAAGCTTGAGGGTTTTGGAAAAACATGGATCCTAAGCAAAGATGTGTGAGCTTGCAAAGCAAATTGAGACCAATCCTGAGTTCACATTGCTGCTGGATGACAACCCCAGGTCTGTGATGACAGGAATAAGCCACGTGCCCTACAGACCTGCAGGTAGGAGACAAGCAGCACTGTCTGGCTGAGGAGCTCTGCCCTTGCAGGCTGAGGAGGGAGACTGGCTGCCAGGAAGAAAAAGCCAAGTGGTAGTAAATCTAACTGTACTGGCACACCTGAAGATTGACTATGCACTAGTAGCTCTACCTTTGCAGCCACCCTCGATCACAACACCGAGCAGCTTCTGTAGGGTGCCGTCATGAGGCCAAGCGTTTGCTTAAATGCTTTGCTGACTCTCCCATCGCTGGACTTAATGTTTCACACTTCACTCACTTCCTCTTCCTTCCCTTTTGCTCAAAATTACCAGGTTCTGCACTGAATTCCATTCAGAGCTCCATTCTTGGTCAGCTCAGCAGATGCAGGTCACTGTGCTAGTTGATGTAAGACTCTGTTCTGGAGACCTTCTCCCTCTACAGTGACAGTCAAGTGACCTGTGCCTGTAGTGGCTGCAATTCTAGTCCTGTGCAGGAATGGTCCAGAACTGTCTGTAATCCTAAATCCTCTCTACCTCTATAGTAGAACACTCTTTAAGATGGTTGTGGAGGAAGCAGCCTCTCTTCCGTGGGTGAAGACCTCAGGTACACTTTGCATGGGTGGATCTCAGATCTACCCTGTGTGGTGGTTTCTCTCTATCCTGTTCGCCTTGCTACAGAGCCATAGGTTTCATAGAATCATAGAACTGCAGGAGTTGGAAGGGATGTTTAGAGATTATCTAGTCCAACCCCCCTGCAGAAGCAGGTTCACCTAGATCATGTCACACCGGATCATGTCTGGGCAGGTCTTGAAGACCTCCAAGGAAGGAGCCTCCACAACCCCTCTGGGCAGCCTGTGCCAGGGCTCCCTCACCTCACAGTGAAATAGTTTGTTCTAATGTTTAAATGGAACTTTTTGTGTTCCAGCTTCATCCCGTTACCCCTTGTCCTGCTGCTAGATAAAATAGAAAAAAGGGATGTCCCAACCTCCTGACACCCACCTTTTAGATATTTGTAAATATTGATGACATCCCCCCTCAGTCTCCTCTCCTCCAGACTAAACAGCCCCAGTTCCTGCAGCCTTTCCTCGTATGAAAGATGTTCCAGTCCCCTGATCATCTTGGTGCCCCTGCACTGGACTCTCTCCAGCAGTTCCCTGTCCCTCTTGAGCTGAGGAGCCCAGAACTGGACACAGGACGCCAGATGAGGCCTCACCAGGGCAGAGTAGAAGGGGAGAAGAACCTCCCTTGACCTGCTGGCCACACTCTTCTTGATGCATCCTTGCTGGTTTGCAGGCAGAAGATTGTGGTGGTTCTTAGGAAGGTCTTGACATCCCCTGTTGCAAAAGGAAATGGGATATTGTGGGCATGCAGGCTCAATCTGGAGAGTGAAACTCAGTGCAGATTATGATGCAGATGCTGATGGTTTATGGTGAATGAGAGTGCAGCAGCCAGCAAGGGATATGTCACCAAGTTTGCAGCGTTGCAAAAGTTTGCTAAAAAGGCTTAAATTATTCTTGGGTACACGGGATTAGAGACAGGAATCTAATGTCACGTGTTTAAGTAAGAAGACACCGAGGGAAGGATTGCAACGCTACCCTGAGGAGCAGAAGCTATAGGCATTTGCTCAGTACTATGACTAATCTTCTGGAAACCAAAAGGAATTCCCTTAGAGGAGAATGCCGTGCGTCACCCGCGGCCAGAAAAAGAGGGAGTCGCGTTTCCTTGACAGCACATCATGTTTGCATATGTTTGTGGCTGGAGGAGAGTCCTTCATCCTGATCACTGCCTGTTTTTGAGTATTTTTGAGTGTGCCCAGGGTGCCAGGATATTAATTTCAATAGCTTTGTTTCAATAGGTCACGTAAGTAAGCAGAGTCAGTGTTTTTAATAGGGTTTCAGATACAAGTGGGGTCATTTTCATCAAGTCGATACAGTTTCTTACCAGTATATTTTAAAGCTGCTGGATTAGAGCAGATGCTCCAGGAACCAAAGAAAACCCCCATATTTAGGAGCTATGATTTCTCTGTGACTTTACTCATGAGTTAATGTTTGCATGCTGTAGGGGAGGATGCAAGAACTGATGATGATATATAAACAGCGTACTTGAGTGGTGTATTGTAGACAGCAAGAACTTGGGCTTTTGGTAACTAGCACTGGCTTTTGGTAGCTCTTTGCATTTCTGCTTCTTTACAGATTTTTATCCCTCTTTTTCTCTCAGTTATTAATTACATTCTGATCTGCTCTGAAGTCCTTGGCAAACACATAAGCTACAAACAGCATGTGTAGTTATGAGCTGCTTTCAATGTTTGTGGGATTGCTTGATGTAGTGCCTCAATAAGCAGCCTGATTTCTTTTCAAAGCATCAAACCCCCAAAACAGCAACCTTGAAAGAAGCTGCATTTCCAAGCAGACATTGCATAAAATAGCACGTGCTAATGTTGTTTGGAATTGCTGGAAGAAATAGCAATAAATAACTGCCTATGAAGAGCAATTTTCCAGGTAGTGGTCTGAATGGTCAGTGGTGTGACCTGATCTACATTGACCTACTTCAGCAGGGGAGTTGGACTGGATGATCTCTAAAGGTCCCTTCCAACCCCTACCATTCTGTGATTATATGAATCCAATGGACAGACACAGCACCGATGACGATTCTTCAAGCATAGAAACATCTTGCAGCTGGCTGTATTTGCTGATTCCTTATGAGCCAGAAAAAAAAAAAAAGAGCCTGGTGTCACCTGAGGAGAAAAGAGCAAAGTACAGGGCAAACATTGATCTCTGTAAATTTATAACAGCAGAGGGAAATCTTTTTCTCACGGAGAGTCAAACCAGTGTTGCTGCCAATCATGTAGCAATGTTGAATTCAGGTTTGCTTCTAGCTCTGCATATGTAGTCTCTGCAAGATGAGAATGTCTTGAATAGGTTCTTCACCTCTGAAAGGGACTGTAGCATCTCTGCAAACATAATGAGATAAAGTAAACAACACCCCTCTTGTTCCTTGTTCAAAGGCTTCAAAAGGAATTTGCATAATGAACCTCACATTGTTGTACAGCTTGCAGAAAGGACTAGCAAAATGTTCCATTTTACTATGTACACACAGACTTGAAGCAATGTTTGCAGCATCCCAGCTGGCTGTGAGCATCCTGGGGTGCCTCCAGATGGGTTTTGAGCAACTTCCCTCTCACCCATCCTGTGTTTTTCAAAGTGCAATGCAACAGTCAGGTCAATCCAAAAGTAAGAGGCGAGCCCTAGACTGTGATTGTGTTGCTACTGCTTATGTTATTGGACTTTGTTTTCCAAGGTGCATCAGCCTAGGTGCATTCAAATTCAGGGTTGGACACAACATTGCAGTGTTTTCTAAATGGAAGTGCCTTCTTTGCCCAGTGCCCAAGCCATCTTTGTTTTGTGGCCTGGCTGAATTTCAAGGAAAATGATGGTAAAAAAATACCTTGTATTTGCTTTGAACTTTCCCTAAATACCTTTTAGTTCAGATGAATGCTTGTGTGCAGCCCAGTGTGCACACCACACAGAAATTCATGTGCCCCTGCTGCTGTTGGGCTTTAATGGAATGCCTTTTTCCTGATTATCCCATCATGTTTTCTGAACCATCTCCACCTTCTCTATCTTAGTAATAACAGCCTCCAAAGACTGGAAATGTGTGGTCTGGGGCTATTTTATAATTCATTGGATATAGGCTTTTTATGATGCTTTGAAGACATCTGAAAACCAGAAGTACATTCAAGTGAAAGCACATTTCATGTTCAGGACTTAGGCTGTGAATAAGTGTAGTGGAGAGCATTGTAACACAGGGGAAGGACAGGACTGAAGCTGTGTTTTGCCAGCTGCTGTTACAGTGTGGCTGTACAGAATTAACATATGGCAGTGAGTGTTCAAGAATTATGCAACAATGCTCTGAGATGTTCAAAGGGTAGTAAAACTTGCTATGTATACCTTTGGCAGACTTCTGTATTGACTCTTTGCAGAGTCCTGAGTACAAGCTTGTAACTATACTGACTCTTTGCTGTGTCTGCATACAGAGTGATGTGAGTCATTTAAACAATATTTATATGCGTAATTTGATTCTTCCGCTGCCATGCAAATGTTTTTGTATCCCTGGGTAGAGGAAATCATCCTCTGGAGTTCAAGGATATATCCAGCAGCTGGTTTTAAGATTGGATAAGGAAGGTGCTTTAAGAATCTCAAGGGCTGGAAGGGACCTCAAAAGATCATCCAGTCCAACCCCCCTGCCAGAGCAGGACCACCTAGAGTAGGTCACACAGGAACTCATCCAGGTGGGTTTGGAATGTCTCCAGAGAAGGAGACTCCACAACCCATCTGGGCAGCCTGTTCCTGTGTTCCCTCACCTGGACAGTGAAGAAATTCTTCCTTGTATTTCTTGGGAACCTCTTCTGTTCCAGCTTGTACCCGTTGCCCCTTGTTCTATCATTGGCCATCACTGAGAACAGCCTGGCTCCATCCTCCTGACAGCTATCCTTTCTGTATTTGTAAACATTAATGAGGTCACCCCTCAATCTCCTCTTCTCCAAGCTAAAGAGCCCCAGCTCCCTCAGCCTTCCATCATATGGGAGATGTTCAACCCCATCATCTTGGTGGCTCTGTGCTGAACTCTCTCCCTATTCTTCTTGAACTAAGGGTAAGCAGTCAGAGTTGCAACAGTGGCTTACTCCATGAGTAAAAAAGCCTGCCAGCATTCTGGAAGCGTGCCAGCAGCTTCTGCCCTGTGAGGGGACACAGGGGATGTTGCCAGGACAGTTGGGTTGAACTGCTCAGGGGAAGTGAGGTACCTCCTGCATTTCACTGATGACATAGCAAACTGAATTGTTAGCTTTGATTAAGCACAAAGCTGTAGGGAGCTCAAGTTGAGGTGGGCTGAATTGTTAACGGTGCTGCCCTGAGTAGATGCCCATCTCCATAAGTGGATGTGTTGTCCCTTCCACTCTCTGGTCAGGGCAGCTGCTGTGGATCATTGATGGGGAATGCTCAGGGATGGGGAGGTTGAGTTGTGGCCTCACCAGTGCTGGGTGGAGGGGAAGGATCATCTCCTTCCACCTGCTGACAGTGCTTTGCCAATGCTTTTCTGGTCCATACCTGTCCTGTGAGCACTGCAGCTTGGTGGGGATGCAACAAGATCTTTACCTGAAAGGATTGAGCTTTTGCGCTACATGGGGACATGTGCAAGTAACTGAAGTTGAAGGAGGATAGATAATTTCTAGTTACTCATTAAACTGACAATACAGATATTGTACAAGGTTCTTCTATATACCTCAATTTAACTGTGAATTTACCTGTTTTATAGGACAAAATCCTGCCTAGTTAACTCTCATAATCTTGTTGAAGTAAACAACATTCAGTGTGCAGGATTTAGCCCCTAGGAGTAAACTTACAGAAGATTCAGTAGGTGAAGAAACTTGGTTTTGATTAGCAAATGGCATTACAAGAATAATAATTACTGATTACCTCTCTACCCTACTTTCAAACAATTACACACATTTCCTTCATCTCCCTCAAATTTCTTGAGCTGGGCTGTCCTAGTTGCTGTACCTCATATGCAATATTGTAAATCTCTGGGAGTAGCTGTTATGGGACTCAGAGAAATCTGTTGATACTGAAGAACAAAGTTGACTGAAAGTAATAGAAGTGTTAGTCGTCTCTGTGTTTGTCATTCAAAAAATCCTTCAGTGTAATTTAAGGTATTAAAAATGGAATCATTAATGCAGTTTCTCTGTAAGCTGAATTCAGATACATTTGTATCTGAAAAAAACCAGGAAACCTATGTGAGACATCTTATTCAAAGCAAACAAATTAACACTGCTTCTCTCTTGCTTTGTTTTATTATATCCTGAGCACTTTTTCTGACTGTACCTCTACAATCTCTTTTGTGAAGTGAGAAGATAGTGACAGGACAAAGGGCAATGGGAGGAAGCTGGAGCACAAAAAGTTCCATTTAAACATAAGGAAAAAACTCTTCCCCTGCTGAGGTGAGGGAGCCCTGGCACAGGCAGCCCAGGGAGGGTGTGGAGGCTCCTTCCTTGGAGGTCTTCAAGACCTGCCTGGACGTGTTCCTGTGCGAACTGACCTGCTTTGGCAAGGGGATTGGACTAGATGATCCCTTCCAACCCCTACCATTCTGTGACTGGATGAAGATAAAAAAGAGAGTGTCTCAGCTCTGCTGTTACTTGTGTACCTGGAATGCTTGCAGTGGAGTGATTCATTACATTTTTTTTCTCTGTGTTTTTCCTTACAGTATAAAGCTTTTGGCTGTGCAGGAGCTGGTCGATAGAGAAGCGCTGGAAAAGGTATTTAAAAATACATCTAATACTGCTGTCATAACATATTTAAGCTTTTAAATCTCTCTATGTTAGCTGGGCTTCCTAACTTTATGGAAAACCATGCAGCATCAAATAGAACATCTTTGTAGCTACGTAGTATGTGAAGTCAGATGGGTGATGTTTTCTCCAAGCCAGCCTCATGCTTTTGGTGACTTCTGGTTTTACCATGAGCTTGGGGGAAGCAATGCCTCTAGCCTGCCCATGTTACCTTTCCCAAATCAGTTCTTTGAGAACACCTGGGATGAGCAGATGATTTGAACTGCAAAGATGAATGTCTGCAGGTGCTTCAGCTTTGTACTTTGCCCCTGTCTGGTGATGCCTTTCACAGAGGTCCTATGTACATCCCAGTTACTTGGATAGGGGCACTTCTTCATTGGCTTTGGCAGACTCTGATTTTGACTCAAAGAGGTGAACTGTATTAAAAGGCAGCAACAGGGAACCAGGCAGGTGATACTGGGGTTTTTTGCATGTGAAGAAGACGTTGTTCACAGCTACTTCTTGTGCAAAAAAGGTTAATATTCACAAACTGTCCTTGTTGATAGCAGTCCGGGCTTCTCTGGCACCTCACACGCTGTACACTTCTCACCTCTCTGTCAGGCCTGCAACTCCCTTTGGCCCAATGCCTCCTAAAACATGGTCTGGCAAGGGTGAGTGACCTTAGCCTGCTGGGAATGGCTGTTAGAGGCACTGTCTGAGCCTTCTGAAGAGCTTCCTGCAGAGCTCCAGCCTCAGAAAAATGATCTTTCTAAATTGAGCTCTCTGAATATTTGATATCTGCTTTCATACAATGCCAAGCTTAAAGAATTTAAAAGGCCAATTTGGCCCTCTGGAAAATAACAGGATGGAATTATGTAAGTTCAAAGAAATTTAGTCTTTATTTTTTAAATACAAGAGGATGGGGAAAAAAAGTAAGACTAGAGCAAAATCCCTTGTCCCACCTGCTCGCGGAGTCAGGTTTTGAGAACATGTGCTGAGCTTTGTATTCAAATATCGTTGTTTATCTGCAATATACTGCAGGAATACAGAACGTTATTAAATGATAATGGTTTCATGTTCATTGCAAGATTGATTTTTGTGGGTTTTGAAGAAGATTTTTCTTTAAGGTGGCTATGGATGTGATAACCCAAAAATTCTTTGTTTTACATGTTGTAGATGGTCTTGAACCTTCTTATTTCTAAACTGCAATGCTTAGCTTTGAAAATGTTGCTGTGTATTTTTGACAATTGTGTGGATACCCACAGTGAATAAAAGCATGCTGGTGAACAGGAGTGCCCTCAGAAAGACACACATTAGTTCTCCTGCTGCACACTACCTGCGTTAAATCAAATCACATTGGAAGTTAATCATGGAAACTCAAGGGTTGGAAGGGACCTTGAAAGATCATCCAGTGCAATACCCCTGCCAGAGCAGGACTACCTAGAGTAGGTCACACAGGAACTCGTCCAGATGGGTTTTGAATGTCTCCAGAGAAGGAGACTCAACAACTCATCTGAGCAGCCCCTTCCAGTGCTCCATCACCCTCAAACTGAAGAAGTTTTTCCTTATGTTTCTTAGGAACCTCTTCTGTTCCAGCTTGTACCTGTTGCCCCTTGTCCTGTCATTGGACATGATGGAGAACAGCCTGGTTCCATCCTCCTGACACCACCCTTTATGTATTTGTAAACATTAATGAGGTCACTTCTCAGTGTCCTCTTCTCCAAGCTAAAGAACACTAGCCAAAATGACTCTTTAAGCAAAGACCTACCACTCTTGGCTGCATTTGTGCCTGGAGCTGCTGAGACAGAAGGGATGATGGGCTGGATTTAACTGCAGCTCATTCCTGGCTTGGAACAAGCTTGTCTGCCCCTTGGATGCTGCTCCTCAGCTGGTTTGTTTCTGTGAGGTGCCATGGGCGCTGGTAGGCACTGCAGAAGGGGATGCTCCTTTTGGAGCTGAACCCCAGCACCACACTTGCTGTGATTAAGAGGAACGAGAAAATCATAATTGCTCTTGGTGAAACAGGACCAGGTCATGTAGAAAAGAACAAGAGTCTTCACCTGGAGAAAATTCTGGGTCAGAAACAGGCTTGTTTTTGTTTGTTTTGGCCAAAGCCCATCATACCTGTTCCAGTAGGTACTCCACGTGAGTGGTCTCACCAGCAGCTTAAAACTAAGCGTATGCTTACCTGTATTTTGTCTTACCTTGAACCTTCAGATCCATCTGTTTGCTTTGCCCCAGTGTCCTCACTGGGCTCTCCCTGGCTGCTGTGGGACTGCATAGCTGACATGCCTTTGCTGCTGCTGTTTGCTGGGGACAGTAATGAACTGATGCCAAGGGAAGGCTGGCAGGACAGCCTTGTCCCTGCAACGGTTCAGGGCCGCTCAGGCTTTAGAAAGAACTATCTTAGGCATGCAGGTTTGTTTGCACTGTGACCTGTATGAAGCATCTCTTCCTCTTCTAGAAGCACAGCTCTGGGAGAGGTCCCCAGGGACACTCTTGCCCCAATGTGCTTTTGAGTACTTTCTTTGTCTAATTTTGGAAAGTCTTTAATTGCAGATGAAGAATTCTACTTGGCATGTGTTAATTGTATTTATTTGGGGAAGGGAAAAAAAACCCCTGCTCTAAGGAATGCACTGGGTTCACAAAAAGTTCCATTTAAACATAAGAAAAATCTATTTCCCTGTTCAGGTGAGGGAGCCCTGGCACAGGCTGCCCAGGGAGGGTGTGGAGGCTCTTCCCTTAGAGGTCTTCAAACCCTCCTGGACACGTTCCTGTGTGACCTGATCTAGGTGGACCTGATTCTGCAGGAGTGTTGGACTGGATGATCTCTAAAGGTCCCTTCCAACCCCTACCATTCTATGATCCAATGATATCTAAAGGGTGAGTGTCAGGAGGTTGGGACATCCCTTTTTTCTATAGTAGCCAGCAACAGGACAAGGGGTAATGGGATGAAGCTGGAACACAAAAAGTTCCACTTAAACATAAGAAAAAACTCTTTCACTGTTGAGGTGAGGGAGCCCTGGCACAGGCTGCCCAGAGGGGCTGTGGAGGCTCCTTCCTTGGAGATCAAGACCCTCCTGGACATGTTCCTATGCGACCTGATCTAGGTGACCCTGCTTCTGCAGGGGGATTGGACTAGATAATCTCTGAAGGTCCCTTCCAACCCCTACCATTCTATGGTTCTATGAAATAACTAGATGATTAGCAGGTTGAACTGCCTAGCCAGGTGACATTTCACATTGGTTGCTGCTTTAGCATTTAGATCTGTATTCCTCTTCCATAGTCAGCAAGTACAACAAAATGATTGCAAAAATGGTGCTTGATGCCAGTAGGATGTGCAGGAAGAGTTATCCATAGTGTAAGAATATATTCTGTCAAATGTTTTCCCCTGTGCCTTTGAGGTGTTAACACAGGCTTTTGAGCTCTTTTAGAGGTAGATTATTGAGGAAACTTAAATAATCTGGTCACAACATTATGTTCAGTAACCCCCTGACAGCCTTTTATAAGATCAGCCTGCATTGGGAACAAGCAACAATAACCCACTATTTTCCTATTTGTGTATTCTTAAGCAAGTGCATCTGCTGTTCCTCTGGATGAGGAAGGGCTGTCCACCTGACTCCACAGGCAGAGCTGTTTGTTGACTTCCCATCTAGAACATGTACTTCCATCTGCAAAGCAGTGATTGCTCTGCTTGAAGTTGGAACAGATCTAGGCTGGTGTGAGAGAGAGCCTGGGTGGGCTGAAGCTCAGGAGGAGTCGAGGCAAGGATTGACATTTTTTTCAGGGTTGATATTCTCAAAGTTGACGATGACTTGCAGCTCGAAAATCATCAGGATGAGTAGCATCAGGTTCACTCTCAAGATCTGTCTGTGCCAGTGGTGGTGAACTTATGCACTGTGAGCTACGTCCAAATGGTCAGTGAGAAGAACAAAGTAATTATCAGTAGGCTTATGTTGTCTGTATGGGGATTTTCACCTTCACTGGAGAAGTTTCGGAGGTCACAAATCAAAAGGGATTGACACCAGTCTTTCAGTTGGTGTTTGGAAGTGGAGGTCCTGTAGCTGTGAAGCACAGGATACGTTTGCTAGGCTCCCAGACAGGCAGCTACGTAGCTTCTAGCCATCTTAGTATAAATCTCTTCTGTCTGCTGGCCAGGTGTTATGTGGTCATCCCCTGGGCATTTCTACCAGCGTGGACATGAAGGTTGAGATGACAGAATGTGAAAACTGTCATCAGCCTTCTCCTGCAGGTAGATACCTTTTTTGTTCCTCACATACTTCCCCTTACATGAAGAGTGCCTTCTCTTTCCTTGAAGAGAACATTGAGGGGTTGTGGAGTCTCCTTCCTTGGAGGTCTTCAAGACCTGCTTGGACACGTTCCTATGCAACATGATCTAGGTGAACCTGCTTCTGCAGGGGGGTTGGACTGGATGATCTCTAAAGGTCCCTTCCAACCCTACCATTCTATGATCTTTAACCTGTTGAATAACATGGAAAGCTTAGCACTGCAAGCAAGCAGTCCTGTGCTCATTTATTTACTTTTTCCACTTCCATCAGCATTACTGATGGCTGGAGTTGTCTTCCATGGTGTGGAGTGTGTTTCCTGGGTTTCTTCACTCATGGGAACGACCAGATGTTTGTATCTGGGAGATGCAAACTTCCTATCATGCAGAATGTTCATACTGTGCCTGAGGAATCGATGAACCACAGCTGGGGTGACACTGAGAAGGTGGCATCATTGTGGTAAATGAAAAGGAACCTGCCTGTCATCAATCAGAAGCAGCTGTTGGCTGAGGGGAAGTGCAGGGACTAATGTTGCCCACTTTTACAGGGTGAGACCAAGGAGATGAGGACAAAAGGGAGCGCTTCTTTCTTTCCAGTAGCATCCCTCTAACAATGCCATTTCAGCTACAGCCAAAAACAGGTCTGGAAAATGCTGAGCTGCCACGCTGTGCATTCCCTGCTGTAGCCTTCTTCCTTCTACACAGCACATGGAGAATTTTAACTAGAGATTTGCCTTTGTTTTCTTGCTCCAGTATACTGTTTCCTCGAGATATTATCTGGACATAAAATGTGTGACGTCAATTGAGGTTCCAGAATTTCCAGTATGAAATGCATCTGCTGGTGGTTTTTATTTATCTTTTGTCTGCTTTTGACTAGATTGAGCCAGATCAGTGTTTAATCATGATTAAGCCCATTGTAATCTCTGTTCTTTATAAAATCCCTCTCGGAGCAGAGCAGGTTGTTTACTTGTGAAAGGTTATCCCTGGGAGCTCGAAAGAGAGGCGCTGATTCCTGTTTGCTGGGGTAAGCACAGACACATCCCTGCTTGCTTGCATGGATATAAATATCCCTCTGTGTGTGTGTGTTTGCTAGGGCAGTTGGAAATGAGCCATAATATGGCTTGCCATGGAGCAGCTGGTCACTCAAGGCCTTTTATCTGACCTGTCACCATTTCCTCAGTGAAAGCACCAAGTGGCTGGTCATGCAGTCCATGCTGCCCTTGCAGGCGAGTGTTATTCCCTGCGGAGAAGCCAGCTCTGGCATGGGAGCTGCCATTGAAGGCTCCTGATTGAAGAGCAGGGAAGGGCTGCTGATACTTCACCCTTGGAGAATAAGGGTCACACCACTGCTGCCTGAGCTCTGCAGCTACTCAGGTTGGATCAGCTGGAATTTATCTGTTGCTCGTGCAACCAAAATGTCCTGCACTGCTGCTGCTGTTCAGTTTCTTGGAGAGTGAGGTGAAGGAGCAGTCCCAGAGGGGTAGGGAAGAATTATTACCTTTGATTTATGGAATTACAAGGAAATCACACAATTTTGGCAAAGTCACCTAAGGTGACCAACTCCAAACAGACCTGGGAAGTGAACCTCAGTCTCCTGAGTCCCAAGCACTCTTGTAATGCCAAGACAATCCTTTCTCTTTGATGTGATGGTTTATTTTTTACAGCAGCAGATGTGTAAACCAGAAATGCAGTTACTTCAGGACTGAATACATACCATAATCCTGCTGTACAGTGTGAGCCTCATCTTGCAATCTTGCTTTGCTTCATAGCTGTTGGTTAAAAAAGATTATCAGCCAGTTGGCAACAAATGAATTAGTTGCTGTAAATGAGATATGCTTACTGCCTGTTCTTAAGACCGTCCTTTCCAGAAAGAAGTTGACCCCTTTGGAACTTCAGTATGTTTGGATGTCCTCTAAAGTCAGATGAGGAAACAGCAGTCTCGTTTTCAAAGAAGATGTAGACTTGGCTGCTAACTCAGGTGCAGAGACTTTGATTGGTCTCTTCCAGCCCTGTTGCTGCATCATGTTTCAGGGCCCCACTTGTAAAGAGGAGAAGTAGAGTCAAGTCTCTTACTGTCTCCTTTGCCTAGTTCAACCATGGGATGGACTTCTACATAATTCATCATCTGAAGCTACATCCTTCTGCCCTGTTTGTTTCTTCAAGGCCACTATGGAGTCAGTGATTAACCACTCAAAGGAGATTATTCCAAACTGTCCAGCTGATTTGACTGTCATTCTTATTCCCTGTTACTTACTATTACTTACCCTTTTGCTCCTCTTTCTTATATTTTGCCCTATCTCTTTCTCATATCTTGCTTGTTTATCTGACTCAGGGGTGCAAAGTCTGGTTTTTTTAGACTTTAGCCCTTGGGTTGAAGATTGAAGAAATCTCAGGGTGAAGAGAAGTATAGCTTTTACTGTGAAGGAGCCATTTTTGGAACAGAAGAGGTTCCAAAGAAACATAAGGAAAAACTTCTTCAGTGTTCAGGTGAGGGAGCACTGAAACGGGCTGCCCAGTGATTCTGTGATTCTTCCAATATGGGAGGCTTCTTCAGGGTTATCTCATCCACTAAACTGACCTAGGAAGCCTGCAGCTACACACAGTTTGTGTCTGGCCTTTCACTTTTCCTCCTTTCTGTCCTCTAGGATGGATCTAGATGGCTAGAAGTTTAAGGAAATGTATTGATGGACCTCATGGCTCTGGCCAGCTCCATAATGATTTCAGTAGCTCTCTATGGCTATCTGTGACTACTTTGTCTTTCCTCTACTCTCTACTGCAAACTATCATTGAGTAGTCAGCAGCACTAGAAGCACAAGCTCTCATCCAGCAGTATCTCTGACATATTTGATCTTGGCTGGATCAAAGGTTGCTCTTAAAATGCTGTCCTTTAGGAGGTGCCCTCTTCTCTCCTAGAGCTTGGCCGTGCCTCTCAGAGAAGTGGTGGTGTGGAGAGTGGTTACTAGACTGGCTTGGCATGGTTGTGTGAGGCATCCAGTCTTGTCCCTGAACAGATGTCAGACTTAACCATTAGTAAAATAATTCTCTACACTTCCAGAACAAGTAGAAACAAACAGAAAAGTATTTATAAATGCTGATGTGTGCTTGTGGGTGGTAAAAGCGATACCGATCCTTAGTCCTTTTTCCAGACTTTCTTCTAGTAGATGGCAGAAGGCAAAGCAAGTTCACGCAACAGGACCAGAATTACAGTTCCCCAGCAATTTTGGGGAGAAGTGGGTTGTTGGGTTTTTCTTCTTTTTAATAGATTGATGTAGCAGCAAGAGTTTTTTTTAATGTCAGCCCAAATCATTTTTGGTAGTTCACGTGCACGTGCTCTACGGGGAGCCTGAGTCCGTTGTACCTATTAGAGCAGAACGTTGGTCAGGGCTGGAGGACAGACCTGTAAACTCTGTGGAGGTGAGCAAAACAGAAAACCATCCATTACTCATGCAAACCTATTAAAAAAAGATGAGTCATTGTCAAATTGGACTCTTTAAGGGCTAGAGGTATGATAATGAATACAAGAAGTGTATGAGAATGCTTTCATAAAAAGTGAGATGGCATGTCCTAATGTTAGCAGCCTGGAAGAGATGCTCCTCCTCCTCATAATAAACATCCAAAGGAAGGAAAAATGGAATAGGATGTGAGACAAATGTAAATGACTTTACAGAAGGTGGCACAGTGTTCTCTGTACAGTGGCATAATCAATGCCTGGAGGAAGAATAAATATTTGAGGCTGGCAATGGTTGTGAGTCATATTATATGTTTTTCTCTTCCTTGTTTTTGTGTTCTTACCATGGGAAAGAATGCTTGCTCTAAGCAGAGATGTAAATCACTTGGGGAAAATGGTAATAATAACAGTAGGAAAGAAATGGACTGAAGTAAAATGCCCTGTGATGTAACTATCTCTGATGCCAGGCTCTGTAGAGGTGGTTAAGCTGTGACCTTGTAATAATGAGGGCTGTGCCTTTTGAGTTGTGCCACAGCAGTCTTCTGAACACACTGCTTTTATCCCTCCTTACACTGCACATCAGCACACTCCAGTCTGTTGTTACCACCACGAATGTGCCAGAAGGGCACAACTGATTGAATAACAATTCCACAAAAACTCCCAACTCGCTTGCTAACACCCCTGGAAATGAGTACATTTTTATCATGGGAGTGAAGAGGCAAAGACATCTTCTGTGCTTAAGCAGCTTTTTTTGGATTAATAACGTTAAAAACTATGATCTCCCTGTCCCCTTTCAGTTTTGCTTGTTTTTCTTTTGTTTAGCACATTTTTCCTTCCCCTCTTCTTTTCCTCTGGCTGAAGCAACATGCAGGTAAGGAGACTTAGATCTTGGCAAATCGGTTTGATTTGTTTGTGGGTTGTTCTTTTTTCTTTAATTGGTGAACAAGAAACTATTTCTTACCAGTTCTGGGCCTCATGTTTCATAGGATGATTTTCTATTTGCTTTCCATATTAGGGCTAGGTTCTGATAAACTGATTTTATCCTCCTGGTACCTACTGGGTGAGTAAGAGTGTAGTCATAGCAGTATCAATGCAATCAATTCCTGAGTTTCGTGTTTCATGAGGAAAGAATTGTCCCAGGGATTAAACAAAACAAGAAAAGAAAAGAAGAGGGATTTCTAGGAAGCCACTGACTCCTGGTTGCCTGATCTAGTCCAAATGAGCACACAGGGTATGTCTCTGAATATCTGCTGCACTGTCTGTGGCCCTTAAAGGGTCAAAACGAAGTATGTGTGCTCTGGCTAAACATGCAGTAGCTCCCTTTGGGCAAGACTTGGACCTCATTGTGTTTGGTCACAGCTTGAAGCAGTAGCTGTAGTAAGACACTGATAGTAGTACTTCTAAAATAGCTGATGCTGTATTGCTCTAATAATCCCAGTGATACCTTCCCTAAACATACATCTTTGTTCTTGGAGAGCTCTGCTTCTGGTGGCAGAAGTAGCAGCAAAATGAAACTTATCTTCCTCCTTTGGAAGTAATGAGATGGGAAAAAGTCTTGTCAAAGAGTGCTTTATTAAGTAAATAATATAGCAATAATATAACAATTAAGTAAATAATATAGTAAATAAAGCACCTGAGTGCTTTATTAAGTAAATAATTCAGTCATGGGGTGGCTATGATTTTAGCAGAGCTAACCAGTTGAGCAGACTGCTTTATGAGGATCTAGCATGTGTTGGAACTCCACCACTCATCTCTTGTAAAGCACCTGGATGTAGAAGCTACCCTAATAGTCATGAGGGGTTCCTTTGGTGCTCTTTGTATCACATCCATTCCCTTAGTGTGCCATTCTTGCTGTTAATGATCATATTGCCTACTTACACGGAATAAAACACTCTCTTGGAAGGGCTTCAAGAATCAAGTGCAAAACTTTGTGGCCATCCTTGACAACCTTAGTTCCTGTATTATGTTCAAAAAGGAAAAAGAAATACCCTTAAGGGTGTGAAAAGTAGTCAGGGAATGTCTTATCATAGAATGGTAGGGTTGGAAGGGACCTTTAGAGATCATCTAGTACAAACCCTCCTGCAGAAGCAGGTCCCACCTAGATCAGGTCACACAGGAACATGTCCAGGTGAGTCTTGAGGACCTCCAAGGAAGGAGCCTCCACACCCTCCCTGGGCAGCCTGTGCCAGGGCTCCCTCACCTCACAGTGAAAGAGTTTTTTCTTATGTTTAAGTGGAACTTTTTGTGTTTCAGCTTCATCCCATTACCCCTTGTCCTTCTGCAAAGTGAGTCTCTCTCATGAAGTACATGAAGAAAACTCCGCTAGTGAATGGAAACATGAGAAACTAACAACTCTCAAAACTTCTCCTACATGGAGGTTGGCAAATATGGTGCTTTCTTCTGTAGGGAAAGGGCAGCACTGAGCACCTTTGAGATCAGCTTCTCACAGATGGTATCTACCCTGTTTTGACAGTAGGTAGATGAGCATCCCATAATTCTTCAACAGTGTCCCGAGCACTTAAAATGTGTTAGGGGAGATGTTGCATTGGCTCTTTTGTTGGTGGTTGTTGTCTCTCAGCTCTACACCAAAGATTTCCTCCTCTTCCTTTTGAAAATCTATAAAAAGCTGTTGTTCATATAAATAATCACTTTTGTGCAGGATGAAGGTAGGAGAACACGCCAGTGAACGACCTGCATTGTCACTCCAGGAACACTATGATGAAAGGCAAGCAGAGAACTGGTTTTATGGGCTGCAATCGTTTTTTTTAATCATATATTCAAAGATAAAGAAAGTCATTTCCTCTTAGATATTACAAAGAATCAACCAGATGGGTGACGGGAGTGAACTGTAATTCATCTAGGAGGGCAGTGTAGAAATTCACTGCTAATTCTTTCCAAAATAACTACTCGAAAAGGAAAGCAAATAACTCGAGAGTGCAAACTCTCCTGCCACTCCCCAGCTGAGCCTGCACAACCCCACTGAAAACCTCAGATCTGATGTGATTCAAACAGGTTTGTCTATGGAAACAAATCATGCCACGCTTCTGATAATTGAGATAACGTGAAGCTTATCAGAGTAACGATTTCCCACACCTTGGTGAAGTACAATGGGTGAGGAACACAGCAGTGGCAGGAGAAGGGCATGCATCCGCCTGGATTCACTTCCACGGGCTGGTTCAAAGCAGGGCCAAGCTCATGAAGGGGCTCACATACCCCATGCAGGAAACAATGCCTTCCCTGTGAACAACTTTCCAGTCCAGCTGAGTGACATTTAGCTGCCGACTAACCCCAGGAAGGCCTAAATGATGAGTGGCCTAAATGCTTTGCTTTTATGCTCTTCATATGGGTGATGCTCTGCAGAGCCTCTCTGCAGACCCAGGATTACCCCTGGCTGAAGCAGGCAGGAGGTGACTTAGTTTCTAGTCTGTGTAAAGCTGAGTTTGAAAACTTGAGCTTTCTTCATGCTGTCTCCTCTGAGGAGCTCAGTCCCAGTGGTTTCCTTCTTTAAGTGTTAAGCTTAGAAGTGGTCTTTGCAGCCAAGCCACGAATTTGGGTCACCACATGGCTGCCAGGTGACCAGCCTGGGGTAGCATAAATGTTTGCTCTCTGGTCCATAACATGGTGCACTCTTTTTAGGAGCTGAGTGAGAATCTGATCCTCAGGAAGGAAACCTTTCTTCTGTGAGTGCTTGTCTGAATTACTGGGATGCTCTTTAAGAGGCAGAAGCAGCACGTTTTCCATGGCGAAAAAAGAGTCCATGAAAAAGCTGTAGGTGCATTCAGATGGACCAGGACATGGGACCCCAACATGTATGCACATTATAACAAATGCATGTGCATCATGTTCAAAGGCACGTGGAGGTGATGACTGACTGTGCCCGGGGGTGCTGCATTATTTCTGAAGACAGACACTGGTTGAGAATTTGGTGCTGCTGTGGAAGGCTCTGCCCCTAGTTTTGCTGTTCACAGAGCACTTTGAAGGATGTGTTAGATAATTTTTGTGAGGAACGTGGAGGATGGCAAGGATTTATCTGGCCATCAATCTGGATGGTTTGGGTTAGCTCTAGGAATCGAAAACCAGCACGTAGAAGATGGGAAGGTATTGCCCCAGGTCTCAATGACCTGGTGCAAGCAGGACCTGCTAGTGTGGCAGAAGGGGCTTTCCAGGGGTAATTCTGTGACTGCTGCACTTTCAGTGGATTGGATCCTTGGCTTTTTTTTTTCTTTTCATCCTTGAGTTTTTCTCCTCAACTTTGTAATTTTTTTCATTACTTCTTCAGCTCTAACTGAACTGAACATAACTCTGCAATGATGGGCAAGAGGGAGAAGTAGAAAACTTTCCAACACAGATACATAGATATCACAGAATTACAGAATAGTAGGAGTTGGAAGGGACCTTTAGAGATGATTGATTTCACAGATTTTCCTGTTGAGATGAGATGAGCCCTGGCACAGGCTGCCCAGTGAGAGTGTGGAGGCTCCTTCCTTGGAGGTCTCCAAGACTTGCCTGGACACGTTCCCATGCGACCTGATCTAGGTGAACGTGCTTCTGCAGGGGGGTTGGACTTAGATATCTCTAAAGGTCCCTTCCAACCCTATCACTCTATGATTCTATGATCATCCAGTCCAACCCCCCTGCCAAAGCAGATCCACTAGATCAAGACACTCAGGAACGTGTCCAGGAGGGTTTTGAAGACCTCTAAGGAAGGAGCTTCCACACCCTCCCTGGGCAGCCTGTGCCAGGGCTCCCTCACCTCAACAGGGAAAGAATTTTTCCTTAAATGAAACTTTTTGTGTTCCAGCTTTTCTATTACCCCTTGTCCTGTCTCAAAAAAAGTGATGCCTCAACCTCCTGACACCCACCGCTGAGTCATTTGTAAATATTAATGAGATCCACCCTCAATCTCCTCTTCTCCAGACTTAGCAGCCCCAGTTCCCGCAGCCTTTCCTCGTAAGAAAGATGCTTCAGTCCCCTGATCTTCTTGGTGGCCATGTGCTGGACTCTCCCCAGCAGTTCTTTATCCCTCTGAAAGAGATTCCCTGGAGGGGGATTGTTCTCCTTTGGAAAGACTCCTGATTATCTATCAGACCCCCATTTGCCTGCTAAGCCTTATTTGCCTTTATGTAATATCAATACTTGAACAACACAAGCAAAAATTATTATGCAGTCTTTAATGAAGCTTTCCTAGAAGGGACTAGTGGAATGGGCACATGAAAAATGGTGTCTTAACACAGGGCCACACTTCCCCTCGTGTTGTTTATATGGTTCTTCTGAACAGCTTGTGAGCACATCCCTCACTCCACTGAATGCTCTTGTTTCTTATGTGTGTGATTTTTGGCTACTTCTGCAGACAGGAAAGGTATATACTTACGGGGAAGGCAAACAAGCACTGAAGGCCCGAGACAACGCTGTCCTCAGTGGGAAACAGGATCCAACCTTTAGTCCCTGTTTCGGGCTTTAGCCATCATAACACTTCCTTCCCTGGTGTTGCATTTGGTGATGGGAGACTCCAGATGCCACTGAAAGGCCCGATGCTCCTCTCTGTCCCCTTCCTTGGCTGCTCTTGCCTGTGGGAAGTGGATGCAGTGTCACTCAGCTGCAGAAGTGTCTGGAGCATCCCCTCTTGACTGGCCTTGCACTGCCACGTGTGACTGCACCAGAACAATGCTCCTGAAGCCTTTGACCTTTCCTTACTCCTACCTCAATAGCCAGTTCACTAAAACACAACACCCACAAATGTGTTCACTCCTTAACTTTGCCTCTCCCTCCTCACAAATGTGGTCTAACTAAACACCTCTCTTCTGGAGCATCATTGTGACATCAAGGTGCTTTACCTGAAAACCAAATGTGCCAATATCAACATTTGTAACGTTTCTGCTCCCAGCTTTCTAGGTCTGGCTTCGTTTGGGTTGCACAAATTGTATGTGGCAGATTAGGTCAGGATTACAGGTATTTGAGAGTGCTTTTTCAGTTGGAAATTACAGTCCACTGAGATGAATAAGGAAAGGATAATGTGCATTTAATTCCATGGGTGTGGTTTTTTAGCTTTTACAATACCGTGCAATATTTTTTAGTGGTCAAGAGTGTCCTTGTCAACTACTGCCAGCTCCCACATTTAACTCCAGGCCTCTTTTGGGTCAAATCTTCACTAAATATGACACTTGAATATCGCTGAAATGATAAAGAATTGATAGAAGTTTCATATGCATCTCTGGTACTTATTAAAGCTGCTCCCTCTAGTGTCTGTTGAAAAGAAAGGAACTGTGTACGTGTGACATTTAGCAATGGAGTATTTATTCCCTAGCTGTCTTGTTCAAGACGAATCAAAATCACCTTTGCTTTGATGAAGCAGAGATGTTGCTTACCTTTGCTGCAGTGCCCTTTTGGCCTGAAGGCTTCTGTGGTGATTAACAAAAACGAGCAGTTGATTGATTTGAGCACCTTTCTAAAGTTCAGGCACTGATTACTGCCATAACACCAGGCTCACCCTGGAAGCTCCTTCTCTCCTTGCCCTCCTTGCAGCCTCTGCTCTGACTCCATGTCTGAAGCAAGAGGTTCCTCCGCAGAGGAACCTCTGGCTAATAAGGATGTGTAATTTATTAAGCTCTAAGACATTGTTTTCTTGGATCACATTTAGTTTCCTCTTTTTGAGCAGAAGATGCTCACCTCAAGGGTGGACACTGACTCAGTGTGGTCCCCAGGGCTGTTATTACAGGAGTAACACTTGAGAAGCAAAGATGTTCAGTACAGAGTGGTGTTGTCATCAGGGAAAGGTGACCCTGCTGTGCATGTTATGGGACTGGTTGCACAAACAGCACCCCAAAAGAAAGCAAAGATTAACCAGGGCATCCTGGACAAGAGGTGGTGAGATGTGCTCCTCAGCCACTGCAGGATGCTCGCTGGCAGCTCTCCTAGTGTGCAGAGCTGCTACACTGGCAGAAATTCCACTTAATGAATGGATTAAGGGCTCTTGCTGGCAGTGCTTGGAGTGCCCTGGGGAGTCTGTAACTCCTCTCTGATCTCCAACATATATTCTTCTCCTTTCTCCCAAATTAGTCCAAGACCCATTGCCTTCCCCTCTCTGATCCCTCCTCAACTGTGCATTTCTCCAGCTTCTTCCAACTGCCTGCTGTTCTTTTCCAGTGTCAGCCATAGGCTCATTCCTGTGCCTGTCTCTGCTTCTGGAGAGGCTGACTCCAGACACCAACTCCTTATCAGGGTGGACAAAGAGCAATTACATCTCTGGGTCCTCCCTTCATGGCAAAAGGATGTTTTGATGATAAGCAAAGGACACAGGACTTGTCCTCATTCCCAGGGTGTTGGTGCCTTGCACACCAAATGGGCAGGTACCTGGCACAAGGAGTTTGACCTTTCAGGGGCATGGGCTGCTTTTTGCCTAGAGCATGCCTGGAGCCTGGTGCTGCATGTTACTGCTCCCTGGTAGCACTGCCTGTCCCCCAGAAAGCAGCACCCAGCTGCAGGAGAGACGCAGGGCCATCCTTGTCAAGAAGCCCTAGTGCTCTTGGCATTATGGTATGTGAGAGAGTTTTGACTCGCTGCTTGCAGGATTCAATAAAGCAGCTCATTGAATTTTAAGAAACTTGCAGCCTGAGAGGCTCGAGAGAAAATAAAGAAGTAGAACTTTTTTCCTTAGGAGGATTTGGGGGAAAAAGCCAAACTTGTTCTGATTGACTGAGAGTTTAAATTCACTCTTTCCTTCCCACTTGAAGAACTCCTCAAAGGGATTGGTGTGGTTCTAACTTAGTTTTGCAAAGGAGGAAAGGCATTTTTTTTTCCTTCCCAAGGTGGGCTAGAAGCTTGTCTGTATATTTTTTCTGTATGAGAGAAAGCATCATGTGGTTTGACGTTGGGTTTTGTGGGCAGAAAAACATGATTTGAGAAATGCCTTTCTCACACCAGAAAAAAACCACCAAAATCCATGGCCTAAGCTTCACAATCTGTGTGCCTGGAAGCCCTGGAAAACGAGCACATATTCAACTCAGCTGCTGCATGCCAAATTCTCCATTGCTGCAAGTGCACCCAGACCGAGCTGATGGCATTTTTCTGAACACGATGTGTAACGGTATTTGTCATCTCTTGGTTTGAGCAAGGTTAAATCAAGGCCTTAAAAAAAAAAAGTCTTCCATTTGGAGGACACAAAATATTGAAACTGGTTGACTGCAGATGTTCTTTTTAATAAAGTGATAGTTTCTGTAAGATTTATTCAGCCCTGTCATATGCTTTGTGCTGGCTGCACTTTCTAGGCAGCTGCAACCCAGAGATAAGTTAACTCTTGTGTGAGGTTACAGTCCAACTCCTAATTTCAACCATGCTGGGTTTTTTTTAGCTGGTTCAAGTTATTTAACTGTCACAAAACTCATTCACCAAATTCATACTGTTTAAAATCATCAGAAAGACACCAGGAACGAGTGACGGCTGCTGTTCTCTACAACTACCTGAAAGGAGGCTGTAGCAAGGTGGAGGTCAGTCTGTTCTCCCTAGTAACAAGCAATAGAACAGGAGGAAACAGCCAGAAGTTGTGCCAGGGGAGGTTCAGGCTGGATCTCAGGAGGACTTTCTTTCCTGAAAGGGTTGTCAGGCATTGGAACAGCTGCCCAGGGAGGTGCTGGAGTCACTGTCCCTGGAGGGGTTTCAGAGCCAGGTGGATGTTGTAGGAAATGGTCTAATGGTTTATAGGGCTGGGACAAAGGCTGGACTTGATGATCTTACAGGTCTCTTCCAGCTGAAATGGTTCTATGATTAGGGCAGTGCCTGGGCGGAGAGCTGAGAGCAGAGGTCAGTTCCCAGGCCATGCAGATACCCTGTGTTGCCTCCTGGTGCCATGAAGCAGCCCAGCCCCAGCACTGCTCTAAGGTGTAGAACGAGCAGGAACACTGTGTGTGAATGTGATGTCTTCCCTAAGAATCCCTGGCCAATCTCTGCATTGCACACAACACGTAAATGATGTGCTGAGCACTTTTGCTTTGGGTGTGCAGCCAAAATGACTCTCACTCTTCTGATGCCAAAAAAAAAAAGTGTTGCTGTTTTGCATGTATCTGAACAAGTCGTATGAGGAGCAGCTGAGGGAGCTGTGGTTATTTAGCACAGGGAAGAGAAGACTGAGGAGATATGATCACTCTCTTCAGCTACCTCAAAGGAAGTTGTAGTGAGGTGGGAGTCGGTCTCTTATCCCCATTAAGGAAAGATGGGACAAGTGGAAATGGCCTTAAGTTGCACCAGGGAAGGTTTAAATTGGAGATGAGGAAGAACATTTTCACAGAGAGGGTTGTTAGGCTGCCCAGGGAGGTGGTGGAGTCAACATCCCTGGAGATATTCAAAAGACACAAATGAGGTGCTGAGGGACATGGGTTAGTGGTGGCCTTGGCAGTGTGAGGTGAGGGGTTGGACTTGATCTTAAAGGCCTTTTCCAACCATTACGAATCTCTGAGAAGTCAATTCGTACAGCTTCAGCCTCCAGGGCAAGTTAGTGAAAGAGCAGGGTTTGATTTTTGGTTTTGAATCGAAAGGCAAAAGAAACACAAGAAAACCATCTCATCCTTTTGCTGATACCCACATAGGACACACTTGTATCCATGCAGTTTATCACTCTGGCTCTTTGAACTATGTGTGGCATGTTCCCCTGCAAAGAGTCACTGTTGACAAGAGGTTATTGATTACCTTGAAAATCCTTCTTCCTTAAGTTGCTGCTTGGTTTGGAGGGACCTCCTGGATACAAGATTTTGTCTGAGGATACTCTTTGACTGTGAAATCCTCTGCGTTTAAACACAGTTTCTCCAGTGACAAGTAGAACATCTGCAGGCACACAGCCAATCCCTTCATGCACAGAGACTCAGGCATGTGTCCCTGGTGTGATGTCAGAGGAGCCTTCACCCCAAAAGCCATTGAGCTTGGCCTCTACCCTTCCTCTTGTGTCGTGCCAGCAGCCTTGGCGCTGAAGTGGAGGCTGCAGGGCCTTCCTGCCATCGAGAAGCACAGAGAAAACCCTTTTCCAGTCAAACAAGTAGCTTTGGAGGGGGAAAAAAACCCACCCAAACGTTCTACTTGCAGCATTTGCACTGAGTTATTTTAATTTTTCATGTATCTGTGAATAACATCCAGCTGGGGGGGTGAGGCAGCCTGGGCTGGGGCCCAGACCACCTCCTTGGCGGCCTGCGGGGAGGCGGAGAGCACAGCCTGTGCTGTGCCGTGTCTCTCGCCGTGGCCTCGCTGCATGCTTCAGTTTGCAGGGTTGGGTTTTTTTTTTAAAAAGACTACAAAGCTGATCTCTTTTTTATTATTTTTTTGTAATTTCCTTCCCTTTCCTCTCTCCCCAGTTTTGTGTGGAGCTGAACCAGCCGACGCTGCCAAACATCCGCAAGTGGAAGGGCCCTAGAGGATGTTGGAAGGGTGTTGTTTCCGAAAAACCCTCAGGCCAGCTACACAAGGTACATTAATCCCCCAGGTCTGAACTTTGGCTTTGCACTTCTCTTTTTTTTTTTTTCCTTTTTCCCCTTCTAACCAAGGACATATTTTGAATGTTCAAGGCAAAACGTTTTGCAAATCCTTGTTGGCGAGGCTCACATCTCTTGCATTTTAAGCTGACTGTTGCTGTAGCTTTCAGTTCAACTGTGTGGCTCATTTTTTGGGAGAATTGTTTTCCTTAGCCTGTGTCAGACTTGTAAGGAGGAAGGTATGTGTTCTCCTCCTCCTCTCTTCTGCCCTCGTGAGACTGCAGCTGGAATATTGTGTCCAGCTCTGGGCCCCTCAGTTCAAGAAGGAAACTGCTGGAGAGAGCTCAGGACAGGGCCACAAAGATGATGGAGTGGAGTATCTCCCATCTGATGAAAGGCTGAGGGAGCTGGGGCTCTTTAGCTTAGAGACTGAGGGGTGACCTCATTAATGTTTACAAATACATAAAGGATGAATGTCAGGAGGATGGAGCCAGGCTGTTCTCAGTGATGGCCAATGATAGGACAAGGGGCGACGGGTACACGCTGGAACAGAAGAGGTTCCAAAGAAACACAGGAAAAACTTCTTCACTGTTCAAGTGAGGGAGCACTGGAAGGGGCTGCCCGGATGGGTTGTTGAGTCTCCTTCTCTGGAGACATTCAAACCCACCTGGATGAGTTCCTGTGTGACCTACTCTAGGTGGTCCTGCTCTGGCAGGGGAGTTGGACTGGATGATCTTTAGAGGTCCCTTCCAGCCCTTAACATTCTGTGATTGGTGGCATGGTGGATAAAAACAGTAGAGAAATGCAGAAGAAAGGGTACACAGTAGGACAGAGTCCTTGGATTTGTCCCTGTCAGGCTGCAGTATTTCTGAATTTGTTTTGTGCCAGTCAGCTGAGCTTGTTCCCTAGTGCAGCACCGTCTGGCATTTGGAAGGGCTCCCTGTTTTCCTCATTTTCTAGTGAAGACCCTGCAGAGGGGCTCTGCAGCCTGCCATCCTCATCTAGAAGAGCAGCTTATCTCACCTCTAACCCACAGTGCTCTGCACAGGTGCTTAAATGCTGTGCCCTCTGTCTGGAATCTGCACCGTGCTGCACTGTGCTTTTCCCTGCAGCATCTTCTGCCATGGGGATAGTTATATGTACTGCACTGAGCTACTTTGCTTATAGCTGCACCTGCTACCCGTGACAGTATCCAAGGTAGTGCAACATTGGGCCAGACACCACTAATGGTGCCCCAAAGCAATCTCTCCCAAGGAAAAACTCTCTTCTTTTTCTTTTAAGGGCACTTATAAGTTTTACAGTAAGGTCCTCCTTGGGCTTGAGCTTGGTGATGCTGGATGGGGTCGTCCTCATGCTGCAGTTGTTATTGGATGTTGTTGTGGGGTAGAAAGAGGAACTAAAACCTGACATGTAGTGAGTGGTTCCACTTGATCAGATTATACAGGAATGTGTCCAGGTTTGGAAACCTCCAGAGAAGGAGCAGCCTGTGCCAGGGCTCCCTCACCTGAACACCAAAGAGGTTTCTCCTCATGTTCCCATGGAACTTCTTGGGTTCCAGCTTCTGCCTGTTACCTTTTGTCCTGTCCCTGGGCACCACAGAAAACAAACTGGCCCCATCCTCTCGACACTCACCCTTTAGGTATTCATAAGCATTCATAAGGTCCTCCCTCAGCCTTCTCTGGGCTGAACAGACCCGGGTCTAACAGCCTTTCCTCGTCAGAGATACGTTCCAGTCCCCTCATCAACTTGGTGACCCTCCACTGGACTCTCTCCAGTAGTTCCTTGTCTCTTTTGAACTCAGAACCCCAGAACTGGCCACAGGACTCCAGATGAGGCCTCACCAGGACAGGGTAGAGGGGGGGAGCAGGGCCTCCCTCGACCTGCTGCCCACACTCTTCTTGATGCAGTCTTATGTTCCAAAGTAATTTAAAACCCCCACGCAGGATGATAGCACCAGAGCTGAAAGGAGCAGAGAGTATGAACTATTTGAGCTGGAAAAGAGAGAAGATGAGAGAGAGCTGAGAGGTCTAGACCAGATTTCATGCCAAGAGACTCGAGGAGCTGGATCTTTTTAGGTTGCCAGCGACAGAAATGTGTGAGCTGGTGCCTGGCGTGCGGAGCAGGAACAGCTGTGTTCAGCATCACCACTGCAAGCCTCACAGTCACCCAGTGAGATGATGAGGCACTGAGCTCAGGGTTGGACAGACAACTCTTGGTTTCCTCTGAGTGATGTACACCACTGCCAAGAGAAACAATGGCACTGAAAGTCACGAGTGAAGATTTCATCGGGGGGGTTGGATTGAGGCAGAATGATTGGTTTTTAGCTTCTTACCACTAGCTGTTCACTCTTTTTTTGTTGTTTGGGTTTTTTGTTGATTCCAGGGAGTTGAATATTCTGGCTTCCTCTGGGATTCAACAGCTGGCATCGAACTGAAAGATGCTTCATCTCAGGAGAGTGCCCAGACGAATGGCAACGGGAAGCACTCGTACCCTCACCCCTACCTTGCACATTTCAAGGTAAGTGCTCTTGAGCCTTTATTACAGAATTGGGATAAGAAGCTGGAAGGACATACACTCTTCTACCACATAATAATTTGCACTAGGCTCTAACCCATCTCATCACTTCAGCACTGTCTCATGGTTGAGGCCATGAGGCTTGTCCATATGGGGGCTTTAAGGGTCTGGCAGATGGCCAGTCAGTCTTTTCCCTTGCTCCTGGGGGTGCAAGCCTTGCTACAAGGGAGCATTTGGGCATGTGAGGGTCAGCGGATCTTCGGTAGCATCCACGGCCGCTGAGAGAGTGCCAGAAGTCACTAGTCTCCTTGTTCTGCTTTTACCAAGTGGACACAGCAAGGATGAGGGACATATCCAGCAGCAGCCAGCTGCAGGCCTGTGACTCTTTTCAGTGCCATGAACTGTGTGTGGAGAGGGGCAAGTGTAGGCAGAATGGAGAGCTGTATATCTCTAGAAGGCTCCTGAGAGACTCGGGCTGATCCCTCACATGTCACTGGCACACTGCAGAATTTCCATTATAAAGCTTTTTCACCTGGCTGAACCCCTCTAAAAGAGCATGATGCATTCTGGAAACTCTTGTCATACAGCAGCCCCCTTCTCTGCACAGGCTGTGATGCAGAGATGCAGTTTGGGGCACTTGGCACCTCTGGTGACGCTTAAGAGAGAAACATTCATGAAATGATTATATTAAAAACCATTGAGAACTAATAAACAATGTGAGCAGGGCACTATTAGGAGTAGGTATTGCTCATGCCACATGACAAAGGGAGTCCCAGAAGGTAAGCAGAAGATGGCAGGGAGCCAACAGCCCCTTTCAAGGTACATTAAGTTTCTTAATTTCAGCGACAGGCCACCACTAATCCCAGGAGAGTCGTAATTAGCCCGTGTAATGGCCATGACATTATTTGCAGCTCATTAACAACTGGTTTTGCATAAACTGATTTTCATAAGCAGACAGCTTCTTTCTGCAACAGTGGTGGTGTCCCCAGAACTGCAAGGGTGTCATGTTCTTGCAAACAGAGCTGCGAAACACCTTCCCCTCCTTCCTCCCAAAGCCGAGTACAGCTGAGACGCACCACGCACAGAGCCAAGCGAGTTCCGCTCGCTACCAGATCCCTGGCAGCAGGGCACGTGGTTCTGCTTTGGGACTCCTCATGCCCTGTCTGTAATGGCACTGATTCTGCCCCCTCCTCCTCTCTGCCACAGGTTGGGATGAATGACCTCACACTGGTTAACCTCCACCTGGCCTTGTCGCCTTCACCGGGGGACAGTGCCAGCAAGAACCACGACAGCCACAAACTGGCGGCCTTCGCTCACACTTTGCAGGAGACTCTGAAAGGTAGGGCACATGGGCTGCTGCCAGCTGGACAGCTTTATCTGATCCAAAGGAATTGCAAAAGAACCAGAGTGTGATCCATCTCAGTGTGAGTCTCACAGATCTCATTGGCCTGGCAGCTGCTGTTACCGCTGTTTGTGTTTGCATCAGGCGTGGCAAATGTGCTTTGCCCCTTCCTCATTGTCTTTCCTAAATAACATAGACAGCGTGGAGGATGCTGCTGGCTTTGACACCATTCCTTTCAAAGGAAGCTCCTCCTGATTTTATGCCAGTGTGAAGTGCAAGTTCAGCCAAAGAAACCAAGAAGACGAGACACCCAGGCTAATGCCTTATTTTAAGTCCTTTGTAGAAGCAACATCTACTTGGTATGAGAACAAAGCTTAATGATAGGATCATAGAATGGTAGGGGTTGGAAGGGACCTTTAGAGATCATCCAGTCCAACCCTCCTGCAGAAGCAGGGTCACCTAGATCAGGTCACACAGGAACATGTCCAGGTGGGTCTTGAAGATCTCCAAGGAAGAAGCCTCCACACCCTCCCTGTGCAGCCTGTGCCAGGGCTCCCTCACCTCAACAGGGAAAGAGTTTTTCCTTATGTTTCAATGGAACTTTTTGTGTTCCAGCTTCATCCCATTACCCCTTGTCCTTCTGCAAAGTGAGTCCATCTCATGAGGTACGTGAAGAAAACTCCGCTAGTGAATGGAAACATGAGAAACTAACAACTCTCAAAACTTCTCCTACATGGAGGTTGGCAAATATGGTGCTTTCTTCTGTAGGGAAAGGGCAGCACTGAGCACCTGTGAGGTCAGCTTCTCACAGATGGTATCTTTTTGTATTCTAGTTTTATCCCATTACCCCCTGTCCTTTTGCTAGATGCCATTGAAAAAACTGCTGCCCCAACCTCCTGACACCCACCATTGAGATATTTGTAACTATTAATGAGCTCCCCCCACAGTCTCCTCCAGACTAAACAGCCCCAGTTCCCAATGGCTTTTTTCTTTCCATTTTTAATGGGGTTTGTTTTCTCCCAAAGCAATAGATTCCATGTATTTACTTTTTTGGACAGCTGGAAGCGTGTTGGGAAAGCCGGTGCGAATCAGGAGATGGGCTGCCAAGCAGAAAAGAGCCCAAATCCTGCTTTGCTACCTGGGTGTCGCAGGAAGGATAATTTCATTGCTTTCAGATAAATTGCTCTGCTTTTACACCAGCATGAAGGACACTAGACTTTAGACCTGAGCTTGTGCAACGTTAACAGCCAGCTCCTTGCGTTGAAGCTGGCAAATTCAGTTCGGTTTTCCGGGAAGCACAACAGCACGTTTCACATTCTAAGTGTTGCAGATCTCCTTAGACAAACAGAGAAATGGAGCCCTTTGGTTACTGCTTAACAAAGATGCAAAAGGGTTACAAGGTTGTTGACCAAGTTTAGCAAGGTTGGTCACTTGGGAGCATTAATATCCCTCTTGTGTAACACAAGAGGTATTTGCAGGCTTTATGCGTGTCCTGTTGTGTTTCTGTTGGAGCTGCAAGGAGCAGCCAGAGCTATTTTTAAGTGCTACTGGTTTAAGTATTTATCCACCTACCTTGAAATTGGAAAGGAGGAAAGTAAACAAAAGGTTCCTTTGTTTTAATCCCCAGAGGCCGAACTGAGAGGCAGAGAAACGTGCAGCTCTTCGTTTCCGCTGCGTCTAAACGGAGACTCTCAGCGTTAGGGCTTCTCTTTATGACACGTTTGTGTTTTCATAGGGGAGGCAGCTGTTACTGGAGCATACTTCTTCTTGGCTTAGCCTTTCACAAAAGAAAATACTCCCATTCCTCCAAACTTGTGGGATGCAGCTCTTGCTTCCTAAACAAACGGTAGTGCACATGCGTTCCTTTGAAGTACTGGATTACGCTGCCAGAATGAATGTTGTGCTTAAAGTCACTGCCATCCTTCAATCTCCTCCAATCTCATCCATAAAAGATGAGTAACAGGAGCTGGTTGGACTGTGGGTACTGCAGTAAATTTGAGTTTCTGCTCCCTTTTGGCCAGCAGACACCTACTCTGTCATCCTTCATTTGTATATAGAGGCACATGAGCATCTGAGATTTGGTCACTCTTCACAGCCTCCTGTACTGCAGAGCACTAGTGTCTCCCTGTTTCTCCCATCACACCAGTGGGCCCTGGTTTCTTTTTTGCCCCTCTTTCCCTTCAGCAGCACTGGAGAGACTTGGTGGCTGCTGGCCACTCGTAGCTAACTCTTTGCAGTAGCCGTTTTGCCTTCTCTCAAGAGCTCCACCAGTTTATCTTGAGTGTGGTGACTGTGGGCAGCACACACGTGCTGTTCTAGATGTGCTGGTGGTGCTTGGACCTGGGGACCAGGCTGTTGGCTTAATCTTCTCCTCCCACCCAGCTTGGACATACCCCATGGGTTACCCATGCATTGGGCTTGGAAGACCTCTGAGAGCAGGTAGGAAGCTTCTTAGCGGCTGATGTACCATCACATCTTTGTCATCATCTGCTTCTCACTCTCTCCAGGAAGGATTTAGGGGTTTAAAGGTCTGTTGAAGTGACTCACTGTGGGCATGGGCAAGTCAGGGCAGGTGTCCTGCAGGTGTCTCTTTGGACTGCTACAGAGCACAGGAGGGTTTCCCAGTTCCTGCAGGAAGGCAGATGTCAGCACTGCAGACTTCTGCAGGCACTGAGAGTCCCTCAGCAGGCTGCATTGGCACAGGGCTGAGTTAGGCAGAGCTTTGCTTTGCTGGCCCAGAGCCACACACAGGCACTGCTGAAAGTCCCTGCAGGGTGTTTGCAGACAGACTGGCCTTTCTCCTCACCCAAGGAGCAGGGTTGTTGTGGGCCTCAGTGCCACGGTGTGGGAGCAGCCCTGAGGGGCAGTGGGAGACGTGGCTTTGTGCCAAGGGCTGTCTGCCATCACGTCCCACCAGGCAGAGCCTCTGGGTCCCCCTGGGACAGCAGAGTCTGTGGGAGGGACCTCTGCAGCAAAGGCTGGGTTGGTGAGGGAGCACTTCCTAATGTAACCTGCTGGAGGAGGATGAAGAAGAGGACTGGATTGCATCAGCTGAGGATCACAGAATCACAGAACCTTAAGGGCTGGAAGGGACCTTGACAGATCATCCAGTCCAACTCCCCTGCCAGAGCAGGGCCACCTAGAGCAGGTCACATGGGAACTCATCCAGGGGATGCCCAGTCCTGAGGAAGAGGAGGAGGAACAAGTCCTGCCAGCCTCAAACTCATCTTTCCTCCAAAAGAGGAAAATCACAGCACAGCACCAGTAGCATTGTCTAAATTTTCCTTCCTCCCCTCCTCCCCAATCTGATTGTAGCTGTAACACCGTGACTGCAGGTTTTGCTGTTGACATCTCTCATTATGGGCAGGGGCATCAATTCTTCTGGAACCGTTGCTGAGTTTGTCCAAGAGCCCTTGGGGCTGATCCGTGAGAGCTCTGAGAGCTGCAGCTCATGCTCCCTGCCTCAGCTGAGGGGCTCAGGGGTGCAGATCCAGGCAGGTTTGCCCCTTTCCTTCCTGCTGCTGTGGGGATCTGGGGAGGCAGACAGGGCTGAGGGCAAGCCAGGACCAGGGGAGATGGAGTTGGTGGGTATCTCAGCAATTGATGTTGCCCTGCTTTTCCTGCTTAGCACAGGGCTGCCCTGTCATGGGGAGCCCCAGTAGCACCTGTCAGAGGGGACCAGAAGCAGTCCTTTCCCTCTCTGATGGCAAGTTGGATTTCAGCTTCTTTGACATGGCCCAGCCTGTTCTGTCTGACAACTTACTCTGCATGCAAAAGTTGAACTGGATGAAGAACAGAGCAGTTCTCTCCCTGGATGTGCCACAGGCTGGCTCCTCACCTCCTGCCTAGCACATGTCCAGGTGCTGGGTCATTCAGCCTCTGCTCTTTCTAAAGTGTCCAGAACAGAGCAGTCAGTTCAGATTTTCACTCATAAGTATGTTCTTTCATAGTTTTTTTTCATGTAAGAGCATTAGGCTTGAGGGTTTGCTAAACAGAATGGAACATACCTTGTGTGGGATCAAGATACTGCTGTCAGGGTCCCTGCCTCTCTGTCATCTTTTAACACCAGCCCCCAAGGATGTGCTCCAGAGGTTTCTGTAATGGCCTTTCCCCACTTCTCTGGCTGAGCTGAAAGCATGGAAGGGGCTGAGTGCTACCTGGGCCATGAAGCAAGCATTAGCCCCTGAAGGACTGAGACTGTGCAGTGGCATCTCAGGCTCCCTGATCCTGCCAAGTGAGAGATCTTGGGTGTTTGCAACAAGGTGCATGCAGAGCTGCAAACTCTGCTGCCTCCCAGCAGGCACTGTCATCCCATTAGGCAAGCAGTGGGTTTTCTTTCGGGTTCTGATGCAGCTTGAAATAGCTCAGGTTCTGATTTGGAGTTGTGTTTTGCTTTTAAAGGTGGGAAGGCCACAGTCACAAACATTTTATAGACAAACAACCCTCCAATGTGATTCAACTTCCAATGTGATTTGCGGCTTGCAAAGGGCACAGACACCACAAACAGCTCCACTGTCTTTTCATCGCCCCTCTGCATCTCAGCATGCAGCGTGCTTTGAAGGGGTTTGTAAGTCGTACGCTGGCAGGGTCCCTGTTGATTCGTTGTTGAGCCTGCGCCCCCTCTCCTGGCTGCCTCCGGCACAGCAGCGGCACAGCCCGAGGAGGCTGATCCTCTGAAGGGAGAGCCCCGGCTGCTCCCACGCTTCGGGCCCGGGGAGGGAAAAGCCTTCTGAGAGACAAAGGCTCGCTCAGCTCTCTGAGGTCGGCTTGGGCATAATTTTTGGCGATGCATTCAGAATCACAGAGTCACAGAACGGTAGGGGTTGGAAGGGACCTCTAAAGATCATCCAGTCACTCAGTAGTTCCTTCTCTGCAGCCTCTGTCACCAGGCGCCTTCCGTGTTCAGCAGAGGGTTCATGTTCTCCCTAATCTTCCTTGTGCTGATGATGTATTTGTAAAAGCCCTTCTTGTTTTCCTTTACTCCCTTTGCCAGGTTTAACTCCAAAAGAGCTTTGGCCTTCCTAGTTTTGTCCCTGCATACTCTGGTGATGTTCCCATACCTTCCCAAGCAACCAGGCCCTTTTTCCACCTTGCACAGATTTCTCTCTTCTCCTTGAGTAGTTCCAGTAGTTCTTTTTTCAGCCATGCAGGCCTTTTGCCTCCTTTTCCTGATTTTATACTTGTGAGGACACACAGATCTTGGTGCTTGAAGATGAACCAGCTCTCTTGGGCACTTCTACCATCTAGGATCCTATCCCATGAGAACCCTCCAAGCAGATCTTTGAAGAGGCCAAAGTCAGCTCACCTGAAGTCCGGGGTCACAATCCTGCTCGGTGTCCTGCTCCTTCTTGAACTCCACTATCTCATGGTTACTGCAGCCAAGGTTGCCTCCAGCCTTCACATCCCCAAACAGACTTTTATTTGTCAGCACAAGGTCCAGCAGCACACTTCTTGTTGTTTGCACCAAGGGAGGTTTAGATTGGACATTAGGAAGAGCTTTTTCCCTGGGAGGGTTATTAATCATTGGAATGGGCTGCCCAGGGAGGTGGTGGAGTCACCACCCCTGCAGATATTCAAAGGACACACAGATGAGGTGCTGAGGGACATGGGTTAGTTTAGTGCTGGGCCTGGCTCTGTGAGGTGAGGGGTTGGACTTGATGGTCTTAAAGGTCTTTTCCAACTGTAAGGGGTCTGTGACTACAATCCAGGGCACAGCAGGGATGTCTCCATCAGCAGCTGGGGAGCAGGGAGAGCACATACTGTGGACACAAGATTAGGGTCCAGAGTTTCTTTTTCTCACTTCATTAGGGTTGGGAATAAAACAGAACCGAGCTCATTTTCTATTCACACAAAGACAGGATGTTTCTGACGAGCATTTTTGAGTTATCCCCTTTGCGTCTCTGCAAATCCAGCCCCAGCCAGAACACAAGACATCCCCAGTTGAGCAGTGTTGCCTCACTCAGCCAGGCAGAGGAGAGCTGCTGTGGACAGGGAGTGGCTGTGTTCTGGTGAGCTCATCCTCTGCCATTGGGCTTGCAGGCTGCTCCTTGGGATTTCTTAAGTGCTGAGGGGTAGAACTAGCACTGCACTTTTGGGACTTGGGTATACAGCTGAGTGTATGAGGTTGTGTCTTCCTGGGAGCCTCACAAGAGGATCCTCAACTCTTAAAGCAAATCCACAAAGAAACAGTGTCAGGCAGGGTTGATGCCAGGATGTGTTTAGTGCAGAAAAAGGAGAGGGGGAAATAACCTTACAAAGACTTCCCAAAACCTCAGAGACCAGAGCTGCTTGTCTTTGGGTTTGTTGCCTTTGGTGACTCACAAGTCAGGGGTGCCAGCACGAGTGAGGTGAGGTTTAACAGCAGGAAATGTCTGCAGGCTGGTTTGTGTTAGACTCACAGAATCATTTCACTTGGAAAAGACCTTTAAGCTCATGGAGTCCCAGCCCTCCCCTCACTCTGCTGAGCCCACCACTAACCCATGGCCCTCAGCACCTCAGCTACACAGCTTTGGGCTCCCTCCAGGGATGGAGGCTCCCCCACCTCCCTGGGCAGCCTGGCACAGGGGCTCACAACCCTCTCAGGGAAAAAGTGCTTCCTGTTACCAGGAAGATAACGGCTGTGAGTAAAGAGCCATGGAAAAAAGGCTTTGAACAGCATTGCTTTCAGGAGTCAATCCAGCATTTGTATTTTCCTCCTCCCATTTATCCTCCCTGCTCCTGGCACCGAAGGGGCAGACATCCATCTCTCCCATTCATTTCTGCTTCTCTTGTTTCCTAGGAGAAAGAGACGTGATCATCCTGGGAGACTTCAACCAGGCCCCGGACAGCAGCGACCACGACATCCTGAGGAAGGAGAAGTTCCATCACCTGGTCCCTTCCGGCACCTTCACCAACATCAGCACCAAGAACCCCCAAGGCTCCAAGTCGCTGGACAACATCTGGATCAGTCGGAGCTTGAAGAAGGTTTTCACAGGTAGAGAAGCGTTGTTGGTGAGGCCACGTCCCCTCAGCCGCGGGCAGAGTGGGGCTGACCTCGTCCCCGCTCCTTCTCTTTCCACGCAGGCCACTGGGCTGTGGTGCGCGAGGGTCTCACCAACCCCTGGATCCCCGACAACTGGTCGTGGGGCGGGGTGGCTTCGGACCACTGCCCCGTGCTCGCCGAGTTTTACCTGGAGAAGGACTGGAGCAGGAAGGAGGCGCCGCGGAACGGCAACGGGGTGATGGTGGAACGCAGCGACTCCCACGCCAGGAACGAGCGGTGACGGGAGCCGCGGCCGCCGCTCCCAGGCCTCTGCCTGCTGCGCTCCCCGCGCCTGCGGAGTGGCAGCGCTGCCTTCTGCTGGCCCTCTGCCCCTCCTGGACGCTCCTGCGGTGCCTGACGGAGGCAGGGGAGACATCTGGGGACGGGATGGACGTTTCCAGGGCTGGAGATTGGGAGGGAATTGTACAGAAAATAAAGCCCACTTTTAATACTGTGCAGGATCTTGGCTGAAACGCGGCTCTGCTGCGAGCCTGGCGGGGAAGGGATGGCTGTTTATAGAGAGTCATGGAGTCCCAGAATGGTGGGGTTGGAAGGGACCCTTTAGAGATCACCTGGTCCAACTCCCTGCTAAAGCAGGTCCCACCTAGCTCAGGTCACATAGGAACGCATCCAGGCAGGTTTGGAAACCTCCAGAGAAGGAGCCTCCACACCCTCCCTGGGCAGCCTGTGCCAGGGCTCCCTCATCTCAACACCAAAGAAGTTTCTCCTCATGTTCAAGTGGAACTCTTTGTGTTCCAGCTTATGTCCATTAACCCCGGTTCTGTCACTGGGCACCATCGAAAAAAGGGTGGCCCCATCCTCCTGACACCCACCCTGTAGCCATTTGTAAGTGTTGATGAAGTCATTTTCCTTTGTTTCCTTGTAAACCGATGGAGTAGGTGAGGCCCCAAAAAGAGAGACACCGTGGAAGTCCTTGGCAAGTCACAAATGCTGTTGAGCCCTTGCAGCAGCCGCCGAAAATGGTCCCTGCGTGGCCTCAAGCGGGGCCTGAGTGTTGTTTCCTGGAGAGGCCCTGTCCCTCCACAGCCCCCTGGTGATGTGGGTGCTTCTCGTCCTTCCCTTCCTCTCTCCTCATGCCCCTGCCAGGGTGCATTTTGCCCCAGAAGGCCTCCCTGGTGCTTGGCTTTGGCTCTCTGTTTGGCGTGCAGCATTCAGCACCGGGCTGCACACAAGCCTTCAGGAGCTGGAAACTTGTCCCTTGCAGAACTTGGTCCACTTCTCCAGTGCCCTTTAGCTTTCCTTCCTGATGGGCATCTCATAGAAGAAGCCCTTGTTCCTCTGTCCCTGACACTGCTGAGTGGAAGGGAAAGCTCTCTGGCATGATTCATTGGGCTGTGGAGGGAAAAACTGCCCCTGACAGCAGCACCATGCCAAAGGAGATGTTGGACCTGAGGGGTTTAGAGCAAAACGGTGCCATGTTCTTGTAGCCTTTATCTTGGTGAAATACTGTCTCATTTCAGGCAGCAGCAACTGAGTTCCCATGCAAGCACACAGCTGAACATTTCAAACAGCTCTGCTGACTCCACACAAAACTAAACCTGGAGGAAGGTGGAACGGTCTGGGTGTGACTCTCAGACCAGGGGAGGTGGCGCTGATACTCCAAGGGGTTAGTGAATGACTGAGAGTGCAGAGCATCAGACCAAACACGTGCCTTCCTTTGCTCCGTGCTCCCTGTTGAGGAGGGGAGGTGCAGCCCTCCTCCCTGGCCACTAAAGAAGATCAGCTCCAGCTTTTGTTCTGGAATCTTTGCTGCTGCTTTGGCCTTAATTTTCCACTTAAATTTCCCCAGTTTGGCTTAAACAGATCCCCAAGCCACTGTGCCTGGACTGCTGCAAAGTACAGGTGAGGATGCCTTAGACTCAAATATCACATGAGGTGAGCAGCAGTAAAATGCCCTAGAACACTCTCCCCCTCTTATACCAAGTAGTGTTTGGTGGTGTTGCCCTGACATAAATAGGCTGAAATGATTTTATAGCTGTAAATATAAGACTTGAAGGGGCCAGATCCCATTTAATCTGCTGCAGGTGTAAAGGAATGCAGAGACAGCAAAGCCTGGAGAAGCACCTGTGCAGGGAGAGGTCTGCAGGGAGCAGCCCCCTGCTTTGGGTGATGATGAGTTGCCTGTTAGGGTGGGCTGCTTTCCTGACCCCTGTGTGAGTGTAGAGAAGGTTAATGAGGCTGATGATTTGATGAAGAGAAAGAGGCTGTGGAGTAAGGTTTGTCCTGCAGGGTTGGAGGGAGGAGGAGGGCAGTACCTGCTGGTGGAGCTCGCCTGGCCTGAAGCATCAGTCTGAGGTAAGTGCCTGGTTGCTGCCTGCTGGGAAGCAGCAGGGCCTGACCTTCTTGGGGGTTTCACTGGGTTTAAAAAGCTGCTTTTGCTTGTTGTGTGTGACGTCCTTGGAGTGTGGTGGGGTGCTTGTGAGCCTGATGGGTTCTGGAGTTCCCCAGAGTATTGGCTGGGTTATGATGGACCAGAAGCTGCAGCAGTGTCTGGCTTCCTCCTTCCACTGCAGGAGCAAACCCCAGCAGCAGTTCCATTTCAGGATGCTGATACATCTTGATGCAGCAGCCCTAGGTACAGATGTCTCTTGATAGAAGGCCCAGCAGCCTTCTGTAGCTGCATGGCCCCAGCAGCACCAAGGGAGGTGCCACAGAAACAGCCCTTCTTGCAAAGCCCCTGGCACAAGGCTCTGCACCAGGCACAGTCTGGGCTCCCCTCAGGGGCACAAGGTTTGTGAGGCTGGCTCCTGTTTCCTATGTCCTGTCACCAATGGACTGATTTGGTCCAGGTTTATGCTTCCTGAAGTGTAGTCCTTCCTGAAAGGTGATTCAGCTCACCTGTGCACAGCAGCAAAGGCTGGTGGAGATCTTCAGAAAGACATCAAGATGCTGGAGCTTGTCTAGAGTTGGGCAACGAAGCTGGGGAAGGGTCTGGAGCACAAATCTGGTGAGGAGTGCCGAGGGAGATGGGGGTGTTTAGAGAAGAGGAGGCTGAGGGGAGACATGAACACTCTCTGCAACTATCTGACAGGAGGCTGTAGTGAGGTGGGGGTTGGTCTCTTCTCCCAAGTAACGAGTGATAGGATGGAAGGGAATGGGCTCCAGTTGTGCCAGGGGAGGTTTAGATTGGAGCTGGGGAAGAATGTTTTCCCTGAGAGTTGTCAGCCCCTGTCCCAGGCTGCCCAGGGAGCTGGGGCAGTCCCCATCCTGGAGCTATTGTAAAGCTGTGGAGCTGAGGGATGTGGGTTAGTGGTGGCCTTGGCAGCGTGAGGTGAGTAGTTGGAGTGGATCTTATAAAGGTCTTTTCCAACTGAAATGAAAGTCTAACACAGACTTTCAGTTGTGTAAAGTCCATAGTTGTTCAACAAAGCCAAAAGACCTTTTCCTCTCTGTATATTAAAGACACCCAATCTCATTTTAAGCTGCATACTGGAAAGAGCTCAAAGAACTTCTTCATGTGGCACTAATATATTATTAGGTCACTTCAAAATGAACCATTCCTTAGAACAGCCCCCAGCTGTTCTAGCTGTTTCCTTGGGCTTTCTCTTACCTTAGACAAAACCTCTCTGTACTTCCATCCTGACTCATCTGTTGTCTGGCTCTCATCCTGGTTTCCAGCATAGATGGTTTCCTGCCCTCCTCCCCAGGCAGAGGGGAGCATCAGAGACCCCTGGTGCTCCTGGCACCGCTCGCAGGGCCTGGCACTCAAGTGCTGGAGAAGGGATTCGGAGCTGCAGGAGTCCTACACGGGGAAAAACTTCTTTGGTGTTGAGGTGAGGGAGCTCTGGCACAGGCTGCCCAGGGAGGGTGTGGAGGCTCCTTCTCTGGAGGTTTTCAAGACCTGCCTGGACACGTTCCTGTGTGACCTGATGGAGGGGAACCTGCTTTAGCAGGAGGTTGGACTTGAGGTCCCTTCCATCACTGCTGGTCACACTGTTTCTGGTACAAGCCAGGATGGCATTCTTGGCCACCTGGGCACCCTGGTGGCAGTCATTGTCCCTCTGTATTTGGTACTGGTGAGGCCACACCTCAAGTGCTGTGTCCAGTTCTGGGCCCCTCACTACAAGGGGGACATTGAGGTGCTGGAGTGTGTCCAGAGACAGGCAACGAAGGGTCTGGAGCACAAGTCTGATGGGGAGTAGCTGAGGGAGCTGAGGGTGTTTAGCCTGGAGGAGACCGAGAGGAGACATGAGCACTCTCTGCAACTACCTGACAGGAGGTTCTAGTGAGGTGGGGGTCATTTTCTTCTCCCTAGTAATGAATGATAGGACAGGAGGAAATGGGCTCAAGTTGCACCAGGGGAGGTTTAGGTTGGAGATGAGGAAGAACTTTTTCACTGAGAGGGTTGTTAAGCATTGGAATGGGCTGCCCAGGGAGGTGGTAGAGTCCCCATCCCTGGAGATAGTCAAAAGACACAGATGAGGTGCTAAGGGACATGGGCTAGTGGTGGCCTTGGCAGTGTGAGGTGAGGGGTTGGACTTGATATTAAAGGCCTTTTCCAGCTGTTACAATTCTATGACCTCAGTCCCCCACCTCTGTCCATCTGTCATTCGTCTTTATTTGTAAAAGTCATATAAAATGGCTTTTGAAATGAGTTTGCTGAAAGGAGCAGACTTTCCCAGCATTGACTGAGTTTCTGTAGAGGAACAATGCAGGAGTGGTGAGACATGGAGACACAGCAAAGCGGCTGAGGCAGCTGCTGGGGAAGGTCAGGGCCACGTCCCCAGCACCAAGGAACCGTGTGGTGATGTGAGCTCCACTTGGTACCAGCCTCTTCACAGTGGGGGCACAAAGGAATTGGGAGAATTTACAAAAGCTCCACTTCACAACTGGAAACACCCTGACAAGGGAGGAAGGACAAATCTGGTACCAAAACCAGAAGGTGACAGCTCCCTCTCTCTCTACAGCATCAACAGTGGCTGCTGCCAACTTCAGCCTCGCACAGGGCAAACCTGCTGCTACACTAACGAAGGACAGCTCAGTGGCACCTGGTGCTTTGAGGAAAACAGTCTGCAGGTCTCCCAGGAAAGCAAAAGGGCCTGGGATCTCAGGCCACAGTGTAGTGACAGAGCCAAGCTGGCTGTGGGAGGAAGGGCTGGAGCCGTGCTGGTGTGTGGCAAAGCCACCCGTCACAGACACGTTATGTACACACAGCAGTCTAAGGTATTAGAGCCGGGGGAGAAGGAGGAGGATTTGACTTGCTAAAAGTCACTGAAGGAAGGCAGCGAGCCCTTCGGTAAGGAAAAGCCAATCAGTTCAAAACTGTCCCTCTCCTAGAGGACTTGCCCTGGGTCTGCAAAGTGAGACGGGTTCTTCCAACGGAGTGGCTCAAAGTCTCTGCTTGATTTGCTCCAGCTCTTTGGCTCGACCTCAGCTGTGTGTGGCTTCCTGGCTGCTTCAGGCCAAGGAGCCACAGCCTGGAGCACGTGAGTGTGTGACCCGGGCAGGTAAAGTCACCAGTGAGCAAACTACACCAAAGGGGAAAAGAGGGCTTTTATTTCAGCACACAGAGGCTGAAAGGCTTTCAGCTCATCAACAACACTGACAGTACAAAATAAAGGCTGCTGAGAGCAGTTCTTGGTGTCTGCCTTGGAAAAAAAACCTCTCAGTTTAGCACATTTATGCTCTTTCAATGCATTTTCTTTCTGGCAGCCGCTGCAAACGCAGCCCTGATGCCATGTGAAAGGCAGCTGCTTCCATGGGATTGTCCAAAGGAACTTCCAGCCACCTTCTCCAACTGAGAGCTTTTCCTCTTGGGTTTTCCTAGGGATCAGAAAATGTCTCCTCAAGACTTTGCTGTCAGGGCTGGTAACATCCTGGGTGTGAAACAGGCTGGGAGGGTTGTTCCATCTGGTTCATTAAGGAAGAGGGTAAGCAGGGAGGGAAGGGCTGCTGGGGCTTGGGTCCTTGTAAGGGACCAGCTGCTCATCTGACCCAATGCCAGTGGGCCAAGGAAGAAAGGGAAGAAATGGCAGCAGCCCTGTCCAGGGCTCCTGCCCAGCCTCTCCTACCAGAGCTCCTTCCCAGGAGTTCGGAGGAGCTCTGGTGAAATGCCAACTACTAGAACAAGACAAACCTCTTTGTCAGGATGCTTGTAGGTGCAAAGCTCCATTTGCCTCTGTAACGCTCTGGAATCAGAGGATGTAGCTGATGTAGTAAGTCCTGGTGGTCCACTGAAGCTGCCCACTTACCACTGCTTTGCAGGGAGCTGCTTTCTCTTCACGGTCCTGGCCAAAGCACCAGCAGATAACACAGAGGTCAGGTTGCTTCAGAGGGGTGCAGCACTTCTGCCAGAACACGGAACAGGGCACCTGTTAGTCTCTTCCCCTCGCTCACATCTTGTTTCCTCAATGAGCTCAGCAAGCTCAAGGTGGCTGTAGCATGGAGGTACTGCCCAAAAAGTTATCTGGAGCCTCTGTGAGCAGAACTCAGCCTCCTGAGAGATGTACTGGACAGATGGGGAACAGTGGCACCTTTTGAAGGGATACAGGGGGATAACTTTGCTACCTCCTTACAGTCATGAGAACAGCAATACCTAATTTTGTGTCTCTGTTTTAAATGCTGTTATCTCCCAGCATAAACCAAACCCAAAGCTTTGTGTGGCATTACAAAGCTTTGATCCTGTGGCACAAAGACCTGCTTCTGTGCACAGGGGTTGTCAATGTCTGTTGTTTCCCAGGTGGTGACGCAGCAGCACCCACAGCAGTGCTGGGGCTGCCGACCCTGAAAGCTCTGACCAGATACACGACAAACACGAGTGAACTGAGGGAGGAGGGATTCCTCTTTCTTTCTCCTTTCCTCTGGCTCTAAACTCAGGTGGGAGAAGGCAAGACAGCACAAAAGATAGTGGGAATTCCTCCCTCTTCTCCTTTCCTGTGCCTCTGAAGCCGGGTGGGAGGAGGCAGGATGTTACAGAAGAGGATGCCAAGCACTGTACCTAGCATATAAAACAGGGTAGATGAGGGGACAGACCCCTGCAAAGGAATTCACAAGCCAAATTTTACACAAACCCTTTAAAAAAAGAGCACTATACACCATCACAAAGGGAAAAGGAACATAAAGGGGCTTTTCTTCCAAATTCTGTAGCCTCTGGGCCACCCTTCCCTCCCACCTCACCCCTCTCATGTCCATCTTTGCAAGCTCTGGCCAGTCCAGCTCTGCACCCTGCCAGAGGAAGTGACTAGAGGGCTGGTAACTGTTAATTTATGAGATCCTGGAGCTCCTGGTCAGTCAGCTCATTGACTTCCATGATCTTCTGCAAGTGCTCCATGTAGCGAGCGTGATCCTGCAGGAAGTGTGGGACCCTCACGTTCTCCACCACGGCGAATCCCTTCAGGCGCTCCACGTCCTCGTACGAGATCTGTAAGGGAGGAGGACAGGGGTTCATCGTGCCCTATGGTCCTGCTGCTTCTCTGCTGCTCCTCTAAACTCCCTCTTTTAGGTGAGAAAAGATTCTGGAGCAGGCTGATTTAAAAGCTTGTAAGAATCCCCTGAAAACCCCAGTAATTGCGTTGCCTCGGCGGAAAACAGCAAGAAATTGTCATCTTAGCAAATGCCTCTGTGCTTCCTGCTGCTGCTTTTGAGTCAGGCACTGAAGGGACTTGCAGGAACCCAAGGGAGAAGGGCCTACAGCAGCTGCAGGAACAGGAGGAAAGGATGGAGCACACGTGACTCTTGGGGTCTCTTCTCAAAGAGAATCATAGAATCACAGAATCGTTTCAGCTGGAAGAGACCTTTAAGCTCAAGGAGTGCAGCCTTTGTCCCAGCCCTGTCAACCACTAGACCATTTCCCTCAGGGCAACATCCACCCATCTCAAACCCCTCCAGGGCCAGTGACTCCAGCACCTCCCTGGGCAGCTGTTCCAATGCCTGACAACCCTGGCAGGAAAGAAATTCCTCCTCACATCCAGCCTGAACCTTCCTTGGTGCAACTTGAGGCTGTTTCCTCTTGTTCTATTGCTTGTTACTAGGGAGAGCAGACCAACCCCCAGCTCACTACAACTTCCTTTCAGGTAGCTGTAGAGAGCGAGAAGATCTCCCTTGAGCCTTCTTTTCTCTAGGCTAAGCAGCCCCAGATCCCTCAGTTGTTCCTTGTATGAGACGTGCTCCAAATCCTTTACCAGCTTGGTAGGTACCTATGGATCCTCTCCAGCACCTCCATGTCCTTGTAGAGAGGGGCCCAAAACTGGACACAGTACTCAAGGTGTGGCCTCACCAAAGCCAAGTACAGGGCAATGATCACCTCCCAGCTCCTGCTGACAATGCTATTCCTGATCCAGGCCAGGATGCCATTGGCCTTCCTGACCACCTGGGCACACTGCTGGCTCATGTTCAGATGCTGTCACCCAACACTCTCAGGTCCCTCTCTGCAAGAGGTGGAAAGATTGAGAGGAAAAACCTGCTGTGCCAAAGACTGAGAAACTAGAAAGGGATTGTGGGGAAGGCCCAGCTTTTTGGTGGGAGGCATGGCTTTGGGGGAGGCATGGCACCAGCTCACCTGATCTCTGATGTTTTCAGGTTTGCTACCAAACGTGCTTATGCAAAGCTAAATTGAAATGCACCTCTAGGAACTAACTACAGAGAGGGCAACCCTTAAGCATCCCAGTTTTGTTTTCTTTCTTTCCCCATTCAGCAGCAGGGTGGAGACTGGGTTTGGCACCAGAGCCTCTGGGTAAAGGTGTGACACTCCTACAGGCCCTACGACCTTTCTTTTTCTCATGAAAGCTGAGATTTTTCTCCAGGCATAGTCATATGATTCTACAAGCTAGGACTTCAAGTCTTGAGCTCCTGACAGCTGAAGGAGCTATGAGTGATGGTCCAGAAAGGAAGAATGCTTTGTCTGTGCATAGCTTCAGGAGCTGCAAGCACAGAGCAGGACTCATCAGGCAGCTGGCCAGCACGAGGAACTTCAGGTGGCTGCCACTTTGCCTCCAAGCTGTGTATTCTGAGCCCCCTGCAGCCAGGGGTGTGTGTGCTGGCCAAACCCAGGAGCCTGCCTGTGCTGCCCAGCTGGCACAGGCCATTTCCTCACAGCAGGCCTGTGCCAGGTGGCTCTGTGGCACAGCCTGCTCCTGCCGACCTCTCAGCCCCGCGCTGCCTCTCGGGAGCTGGGCACCAGGCACTGTGTCATGGGTACCTGGAAACAGGCTGCCCTCTCCACGGGGGAGAGTTGCTGTTTGGGAGGGATTAAAGTGAGCAGGAGTGACCCAGGAGAGTGTAAGGGGCAGGGAAGGGCTGTCTGAAACAGGATGGGGTCACCCAGCTTGCTAAACCTGCTCTGTAGAGGCAATTGGACAGAGCACCAAATGAGGTTAAATACTGACCCTCCCCCTGGGCCCAGCTTGAGGTTCTGCCTCGTTTCCTCCCAAACAGAGGGAAGAAAATGACCTTTTCCTACTCTTTTTTTTTATGGACAGAGGTTTCTGTTACTGCTGCAACTGAAAAACAAGTAGCTGTGACCCGAGGTATGGTTTGGATGGGCTGTATTTCCCCAGTCCTAAAAAACTGACATCCAGAGATCAAACCCATGATCTCATCCTCCTGGGGCAACAGCTTGTCTTCCTGACCACATGGAATTCAAATCCTTGTACTAGGTAAAACAGGCTCAGGCTGAAATAGGCTTACTTAGGCTCTTTGTAATCTGTTCAGGTTCTTGGGAAACACAACAGTAGGTGGCATTTTGCTGCTTTTGCTTTCTCAGCCCCTGGGGGTGATGCTGTGCTGACCTGCACCCAATGCCTGCTGCATTCTGTTTCTCCTTCATACTTGCCATCAGTAAGTGAATCTTTTGTGGTGCTTTCCACATCCCATTCTTTCCTGAAATGTTTCAAAATGCAATGCTACAGGCTTGGGGCAGAGGGGCTGGAAAGAGGGGAGACACGATCACTCTCTGCAACTACCTGATGAGGTTGTAGTGAGGTGGGGGTCAGCCTCTTCTCCCCAGTAATGACCAATGGGACAAGAGGAAATGGGCTCCAGTTGCACCAGAGGGCGTTTTGAGTGGAGATGAGGAAGAACTTTTTCCCTGAGAGGGTTGACAGACACTGTCCCAGGCTGTCCAGGGAGGTAGTGCCCAGATGGGTTGTGGAGTCTCCTTCTCAGGGGACATTCCAAACCCACCTGGATAATTTCCTGTGTGCCCTACTCTAGGTGGTCCTGCTCTGGCAGGGGGTTGCACTGGATGATCTTTCGAGGTCCCTTCCAGCCCTTGAGATTCTGTGATTCTATGAAAACAGGTTCTGTGAACACAGAAGTGCTGTGTGTTCTGGGGGAGGAGGGGGGGCACCTGATTTTTTGGAAGAACATCAGAAGTTTGAGATGAAAGCCTCTTTGTGGCAGGAGGGGATGCATCAGCATGGAATGGTTAATTTTGTTTCCTCCTCTGCCCACCACATTATCTAGCACCTGGCTTGCCCACGGCAGTCAGCTGGGCTGCAGGTCAGGCAGTGCCCTGTAAAGGCAGAGAAGGAAGGAAAAGCCTGAGAAACAGGGTAAGAAAATCTTCATCTGCTGAGTGAGGAATGAGGAAAAGCTGGTAGGAATTTTCAGGGCCTCAAAATGTTTGTGGCTTGCCCTGGTGTAATACAAGGTGCTGTACAGAAGAGGGATTTTGAGGTCAAAGCAAACAGGAGTGTGGTGACTTACAGCTCTGTGCAGGCAGGCTTGCTCAAGTGAGAAAACTCTACCTTTTGATAACAAATGAGCCCACTCACCTTCCCAAGGGCTGTCAGGAGGTGGAAATCAATGGACTCCCTGTATCTCAGGATTCGGAGGATGCCATCCAAGTACACCTGGTCCTTATTGAAACAGCCTGAAAGGAATTGAGAGCCACTGCACTCTGTCAGGGTTTGTTCAAGGCATATTCTAAGGAACCATTATGAGCAGAACAATTTTAGTTTAACAACCCCCCCCCCCCAGATATTTATATCCCCCACTTTGATAAACCTTCCTAAAAACTTACTAGAAGGCTAAACCCATCAGCCAGAGAGAGAAATCAGACAGAGATGGTGCCTGCAGATACTCACAGCAATGTTACATCGCTTGTAAGAAACATGAAAGGTGGTCAAACTGTGAGCAGGGACATTTTCACTGTTTTGACATTTACATTACCACTTTCAACCCAAAAAAAAACCCCAAACCCCATTACTGGTTTGTAGGCACAAATGTGGCTTGGACCAGCCAGCCTGAAGAAAGATGGTAGGGACAAGTTCATGCAGCTGGCAAGCTCTTGCCAATTATCAGAAACATGTGCTGCAAGTGAAACAATTGGGCCCTGGGTGATCACACGGGCACAAGCAGCATGTAAGGAAGTAGCCAGCAAAGGAAGGGTGGCTTTGTGTCAGCTCTGTGGGTTGTACTGTGTTGCCTGTGTATGTCTCTGCATGTGCATTACCTAGATTCTCTACATCTTTGAATGAATATTGCTTGCACCACTACAACACTGGTTCAGTTTGAAGCTCTCACAGATGTGCACTTCCAGCCTTGTTTTCAATAGCTGAAATCCAGAAAGTGCAGGGTCCCACTTCTTCCCCCTTTTTTTGGCCGTGTGACAAGGAGAGAGAGAGAGAAACCACACGGGGAACCCACCTGGCTGTGACGTGTCAGTCCAGCCTCTCTTGGCTCGTACGCAGTAATCCCACCTGGTGTTGGGGTCCTTGACAAATCTGCCCAGGTCCTGGAAAAGCTGACTGAAGGACATCTGGCTGGCCTGATACACCGTGTAGTAGAGGAGGGCAGCTCTCCAAAGGAAAGGGTCTTTGCGGAACAGGACACTGTGGATGCTCGCCAGCCCCTCTTCTGTAGGGTTGATGGGTTTTAGCCCGTGTTTCCTGCGCCCGTTCCAGTTGCACCAAGGCTGGCTGCTGTTGTTAAAGCCCCGAAAGTAATGAGTTCCTGGAAAAAGATAGGGAGACAGGACTTGGAACAGTAGCATCTAATGACTATGAGGGGGAAAAAAAAGGTCAAATAAGGAAGGAGCTGCCTGTTTCAGAACTCTGAACTGGTAGGACTGGGCACTGGGAAAAGTGACATCTTTAGCCTTGTAAGCAACAGAGGATTTTTTCAGAAGTAGATACAAGTTGCATTTATTCACCCACTGATGCAAGTGGGACTCCCCAAATGCCTAAGGGACAGGAATGTCAGCAGGACTTGTGTTGCCAAACACATGGAAAAGAATTTCCCTCGGTGTCTTACACATGGAATGTCCCTACGGTAGGTTAGGCGTTGTATCACAGCATCACAGAATGGTGGGAGCTGGAAGGGACCTCTAGAGCTCATCCAGTCCAACCCCCCTGCTAAAGCAGGTTCCCCTGATCAGGTCACGCAGGAATGTGTCCAGGAGAGTTTGGAAACCTCCAGAGAAGGAGCCTCCACACCCTCCCTGGGCAGCCTGTGCCAGGGCTCCCTCATCTCAACACCCAACAAGTTTTTCCTTGTGTTTAAGTGGAACTTTTTGTGTTCCAGCTTCTTCCCATTACCCCCTGCCTTGTTGTAGTGAACAGGAGGAAGGAGAATCAAAGTAAGGTGGCAGAAATGGTCTTTTCCAAATGAAATGACTCTTTGATTCTGTGAAATGTTGGCTCCTGAAGGGCAACATTTGTGGGGTCTCTCTGAAACAGCCCTACTGCAGCCTTGGAAGAGGCTATGTCACCTTACAGCAGTGGCTCAAAGCAACTGCAGGGCTTATTTTTCATTGAAATTCAGGCACTAGACCAGTTTATCCAGCCTTGATGTGCTCAATTAAAACAGATTCCCTGAAAAGTTTGTAGAAATTTCCCATGGTGCTGGGCCAGCCCTGTGTAATGCCAAATCAAGGCAACCCCACACCTATAGCACAGGTTCTTTAGGCAGGGACATTCCCTTCTTCCATATACTTACAGTGCCTGGCCCAGCACTGCAACATGAGAAAGAACTCGCACAGGTACTCCCCTGTGCCCCAAGAACTGATGGCATGCTCATACCAATCTCATGTCTCAGCATCCCTTCCAGCCAGTGCTCCCGTGCCGTGGAGACGTTGATAGTGAGAGTGGGGCGGCCGTTCACCACCGTCATGGAGGCTCGAGATAGCAGGTCCTCCGTGAGATGGACCACAATCTGAAGATGAGAGAGTTCAGGTAGCAAAGAGCTCTCTTCTCATTCCTCTTCCTGCTTTTTCCTTTAGCCCTTCCATTACTTCGTTGCTCTCTGGTCCTTTGCCCTTCACAACTCTTCCCAGCAATCACCAGTGAGAGCCACTTCTGACCCCACTGAGCTATGCTGGCAGCTCAGCTGTGGGGCTGACAAAACCTCAGTGGACAAACATAATCCAGTAACACTGCCTAGATTCAGGGGGCAGGAACAATGTACACAGTAAATTAGAGAAAATTCCAATTATTGAACTGTGGCTAATTTTGTGTTACTGAGAACTGAAAAGTACTAGGTGAGGACACATAAAGCAACTAGGTACCTATCTACCCAACTGCCTGAAACCTTTTAGTTGGCATTCTAAAGCCACATGAATGAAAGGGGGAAGCATTGTGTATCTGTTTCCTGACCCATGATGCAGGCTCGAAATATCTTGAAACCAATGCCAATATGTGGTACTGGTTTGGCTTGGTCTGGCTTGGTCTGGTCTGGTTTGGTTTGGTTTGGTTTATAGAAGAATGTAATGTTTTGTTTCCCTGTTTTCTGTTTGGCAAATTGGTAATCAAAACAAAAACTGCCAGAGACAGAAGTTCATGCACATTGATATATCTTGTTATTGGAGTTGAAAAAGACTTTTAAAACCAGTGACTGGGAGGGAGAAGGGGAACTCTGTTAGATGAAAACTAAACTCCTTTCATTCTTCATGTAATGCCTAAAGAAACAGGACTGCACAGAAGGGTATAAGGGAGAGGACCTATACGAGACATCACTTTTTATATATACCACAAAAGGGCCCAGGGATCAAAAGCGTTAACATGACACTTCCCTGTACTCAAACCCCACCATTCAGCTTCAAGTTCAACAGCAAACAATCAGTCCCATAAAACTCAAATATTTAAGATGCAGACAAGACTGCTGAACGCCAAAGGATTGAGGTTTAAAGCCTGGGTACCACATAGCCTTATTAACACCCTTTCAACCTATTTTAGACCACTCTAAGCGTGATGTACTAACCCTAGTTTTGCAGAAAAGGTAAAGCATTTAATTCAGAAGGATATGGGATGTTTAATGAGGGCATAGAATCCCACTTCCGTGAAGACAGAGACAAAAATGAATGCAAAGGGAGTTAAATCACAGCAAAGACCAAAAATACTTCTTTTTATCTTCCTGCTTTAAATTGTAGTCTTATAACCTCACTCTCAGAAACACAGGCAGAGCCTGGTGTCAAATGGTAGTCCCACAGAAAGCTGTGATGAGTTTAACCATTTCTCCTTAAAACATTGTTTACTAATTAAACCTAATGTCTGGGAAACTGATTTTTGTCTCTTGATCTCCCATTCCAGACTCTTTCTCATTGCAAAGGATCTCATCCAAGTCTTGGATTGCTTTTATTTAGAATAATTCACCTTTTATGCATTCAATTTCCTTACAGGCAAATCCTATGCAACTCAGACTTTAAAATGTAGGAAATAATAGCCTTTTGCACAGGGCTCTCAAAAATGAGATGGTCAAAGAAAGGAAAAACCAGCACTCAAACCAAGTGAGCAGGCCAACCTCTTTCTGACAATTTTATTCACTCAAGTCACTTTCATTTGTGTTGCTTATAAATCAGTCTCTTGGGCTGCTTGCTTATTTTTCTTGGCCTTTTCTTAGCTCTTTCATTTGGTGTAAATAATATGATACAAGAGAAGGGATGGCAGAACTGATGAATAAATGGAAATGTGCTAGTATCCAAGGAGCTGAAAAAAGGAGGGAAGGAAGGGTGTCGTTCTTGGGTACTCCCAAAAGAGGTGAATTTCAAGAGCAGGCATCTATGACTCAGGAAACCGGCTCGGAGAGGGAGCTGAAACATTCACAAGGGATTTGCATCCTTTCAATTGTTCACAAATTAAATTGGGCACAGCCATGAGAAAAAGATGATGTAAGGAATATTCTTGTATGGAGGAAAAGCCTTCCCTATGGTCCCACAGGCCATTTCTAAGACCTACAGAAGTGTTTCTTCCCTGATCCAGTGCATGCCTTACCTCCCCCAGGCAGCCTTCTTTCACCATGTACTTCCTGACGTGGTTCCAGATGCGGCTTTTGGTCAGCAAGCTGCCTCCAGTGGCCTGCTCAAACTTCTCGTAGCTTCCATATTTCTGCAATGTCCTCTCCATAATGTTGATGGACTACAAAACACAAAAGCAGAGCAAACATGAAAGCAGTCAGACCGGCACGTGTATTCTTTCTCTCCCTCTGGAATGTCTATTCCTTCTCTCCCTCTCAATCTCTCTATTTTTCTTCAATTCATTGAGAGTCATTATCTAGCTGCAGTCCTTAGCTAGAGGATGACACACTGTGTAATCACTTTATACCATCTTCAGACAAATGTTAATGTCAAAGTACTGAAAAAAGCATCAACTCATCTTAGACCCAAATATATCAGCGTGAGACAGAAGCACAGAATCCTACAATGGTGGGGGATGGAAGGGACCTCTTAGAGTCCAACTCCCTGCTAAAGTAGGTTCACCTCCATCAGGTCACACGGGAACACGTTGAGGAGGGTTAAGAAACCTCCAGAGAAGAAGTCTCCACACTCTCCCTGGGCAGCCTGTGCCAGGGCTCCCTCACCTCACCAAAGAAGTTTCTCCTCATGTTCCAGTGGAACTTTTTGAGTTCCAGCTTGTGCCTGTTACCCCTTGTCCTGTCACTGGGCACCACAGAAAACAGACTGGCCCCAATCTCTTGATATCACCCCTTTAGGTATTTTTTAAGTGTTGATAAGATCCTCCTTCAGCCTTCTCCAAGCTGAACAGTCCCAGTTCCAACAGCCTTTCCTCACAAGGAAGATGCTCCAGTCCCCTGATCATCTTGGTGGCCCTGTGCTGGACTCTCTCCAGCACTTCCCTGTCCCTTTTGAGCTGGGGAGCCCAGAACTGGACACAGGACTCCAGATGAGGCCTTAACAGGGCAGAGTAGAGGGGGAGAAGAACCTCCCTTGACCTGCTGGCCACACTCTTCTTGATGCATCCCAGGATGCCATTGGCCTTCTTGGCCATGAGGGCACATTGCTGGCTCATGTTTAATTTGTTGTCCATCAGGACTCCCAGTTCCTTCTCCGTGGAGTTTTCTCACAGAACGTGGCCACAAATCAGTGTGTGTGGCCTCATGAGAATGACTCTGTTAGAAATGGGAGCACCATAAAGCCACCCAGTGCTGTTCCTGGAGCCCTGTCTCCTCTCACTGCCTCCTGTGTGGCCAAAGCTCACTACCACCACACTAATTTCAGGCTTGTCAGGGGACTTGCACTGGACCCATTGAGGGGACATTTGGCTTGTTCCCATTTAGGCAGCTGTGCCCCTGCCCTTACTGAAGGTAGGATAAGAAGCAGATGGTATGAAGAAAAGCAGCAAGGAGGAACACGTTATCTCTTCTTTTTCAAGTTTTCTGTACAAGATCAGGCGCCAGGATGGCTGAAGAGAGGTGTTGTAAAAAGAGGAATGTTGTGCCACCACCTGCATCACCGCTTTGCCTCTATCTGTTACAACACTGCAGTGAGCTCACCCAGCAGCACAGCTCCATGGAGTGTCTCAGGCAACCCCACTACCCCCAGGAGAACCTCACAGACCTTTATCTTGAGGGTTTGCAGAGAAAACAAATGCTACTGCTCCTCAAGGCGAGAGGTGATGGGGCTGCTGCAGTGAACACTGCAACGTCCTTCTGCAACTTGAAAACAAGTCATGTCTCTCAAGACTAAAAATAGAGGATGCACCCTCACCAGGTGCCAAGTGGGTAGCTCTGGCATCCTTTGGCTGACCCACTGCTGTTATATTTGCTGTTACTCCCATTAACTTACTGCTTAGAAATAAGAGTGGGGACAACAACACATCTGTAACAGTGACCTACGAGATAAATGGCATTTTGGTACCTTCCCCATACATTAGGTGTTGTACAAACGCCTTGTACAAATGCCTGGGTGTGGCAGGGCCTAAAAGGGTACAAAAAGAGATTAGAGAGGTCTTTCTATGTCAGTAAATAATACTCTTTTATCTTGTGAACAATCAAGCTCTGACATGACTTGTCATTTAAAAATGACCTCAGAGAAACGAAGCAAGGTTAGAGCCTAAGTATTAAAGGAAGGAATATACATGAACCCTTCGTGCCAGGCCTAATGTGTCTGGAGACTGATGGCAATTACTTCTGGCAAAATTTAGGATTCTGGGCTAGATGTAAAGAATAAATCAAAATGTAGTTCTTGTTTAATAGCTTGTGTATCTTCCCAAAGGATTTTTTCCCCACCTTCTTTTAAAATTGCATGTGAATTTTTAACTTCTAGAAACATTGGCTGCTTTATCAGCTTTTCAGTGTCTGCATATGCTGAGGCGTTTTCCTGCCTTACACTAAATCCTTGGGTAGAGCAGCAGCTTCAAAAATTCCAGTCCCCTGCCCCAGGAAGTTTATTCTCAGCCAACACCCTGAGGAATTCATGATAATAAGCAAGGAGCCAGATCCTTAGATACTTACATTACCGACTAGTTTTTTTTGCTGTATCTGGTTTCTCTGAACAATTAATTAACTTTATTTGCTCACCCTAAATGCAATCATCTCTGAATTAATCTTCTGGCATGAAATTTTGTCTTCACAACTTGTTGGTATTAAATTACAATTAAGTCTTATTAAGTACCCACTTAAATTTCTGGATGCTTGAGTTCCTTTGAACGTGCAGTTGTAGTGAGGTGGGGGTGGGTCTCTATAGTAGCGAATGACAGAACATGAGGAAATGGGCTCAAGTTGCACCAGGGGAGGTTTAGATTGGACATTAGGAAGAACTGTTTCATGGAGAAGGTTGTTAAGCATTGGAATGAGCTGCTCAGGGAGGTGGTGGAGTCACCATCCCTGGAGATATTCAAAAGATGCAGAGGTGAGGTGCTGAGGGATGTGGGTTAGTTTAGTGCTGGGCCTGGCTCTGTGAGGTGAGGGGTTGGATTCAGTGATCTTAAAAGCCTTTTCCATCCATAATGATTCTGTGCTTCTATGATTCTATGAAAGAGACTTACTGCCCAGCATCACCATGTTTAATCTCCTGAACCTCTTCCCTTTCTCTCCATCTCTTCCTTGCCAGAGAACCCCAATCCCTGGAGCAGCTACGCTACGCCATGTTCCCTGAACCCTCACTTTCTGAGACAGGTCTTTGGATGTTCAAATATATGGTTGTACAGAATGGCAGTTCCCCTCAAAACTTTTCAGTGATGTGATTTAAAACATGGTAGATTCTGTGGGCAGAAAGGTTTGGCTTAAAATTCCCTAAAAGCGATTTACTGCAGGGACTGATGCAGGGATGGATGTTGTTTTCAAAAGCCACCAGGCTTTGGTCCTTTCTTTTTGAAGGATTTTTATGACACCTTGCAGAAAGTATCCAGCACTGAGGCTATATCTCTCTACTACTAAGTCAAACAAGACCAGGAACTTGGCTTAAGTGCTGGGAGGGGTCCATCCATTGGGCTGGATGGTTGGTAGGCCCCCAGGCACAGTTTTGCCTTAGGTGAACCAGCATCACTCTCAGGTCACATGTGGCCACAGCCAAAGGTCCCCAGCAGAAGTGGGAACAAGGCTACATCAATTTGCTGCTGGAACACATGAAGTTCCACTTGAACATGAGGAGAAACTTGTTTGGTGTTGAGGTGAGGGAGCCTGGCACAGGCTGCCCAGGAGGGTGTGGAGTCTCCTCTGGAGGTTTCCAAACCTGCCTGGATGCGTTTCTGAGTGACCTGATGGAGGAGAACGTGCTTTGGCAGGGGGTTGGGCTGGATGAGCTCTAGAGATCCCATCCAACCCTCATCATTCTGGGATTCTCTAATAGCAAATTTCAGAGATATATCCCCTGAAAAAGCACAGACCCACTCTGGCCTCTCCCACATCAACCTGGTGCATAGTTTACAGCTTCATAGGGAAGTGTGAGATACAGAAGGGTAGGACAATGAAGGGTGCTTCCTCTACCTTATGTGCCAAGCCAAGTTACTTATATCCTGGCAATTCAGACACCTCCGAACAGATGTTGCAAGTCTGAACACATGCATATTGAGAAAGTTATTAAGCTTGGGCCTTCTCATTGCTGAACACATATTCGCTTATTACTAACAAGGGTGCACCACTACCACACACCCACCCACACCCACACACACATATATATGTTGCCAGCAGCACACAAATCTCTGGGGAGATCACCCCAGCACTGAGATGAACCACGTTCCCAGGGGTGCTGCTGCTTTGGACACTCCTTGCCACAACCGCTCCAGCTGGGTGGGAAAGGTTGGGGATGTTTTTTTGATCCCTGGCACTGAATGCAACAGGGAGCCCATCACTTGGGGTTCTGCACCTGTCTCTGAGGAGACCTGACTCAAAGTCAAGTGTTGTAAGAACTTGCTGGGAAAGGGGGAAATCCAGACCAGCGTGCCAGCTCTTGCCCATTCCAGCATCCAACTGTGAGCTGATTTTCCAGCCTGTGGGCCAGCAGAAAGCAAGGTACTGGTATTGCCACAGTTCCTAAGGCCAAACTGTAAACTCTTCAGCCATAGGTTAAAAAAATGTAAGAAAAGAAGGACTGTGTGGGTGCATCTTGTTACTGGTTAGGAGCAGTACTTCCTGTTCTTTTCATTACTATTTAAAAGGTCTGGTTTAATCCCTCTTATTGCTACTGAAGAGTGGCTAAAGAAGCAGCAGTCCCATGAGAGTCCCTTGCACAGAAAATGCTGCTGATGCTCAAGAAACTAATGACACAGAAGTGATAACAAGAGCAAGACAAGGTGCTGTTTAATTGATGGCTTTAGGTGGTGGCAGTGTCAGCTTTTTAAAACAAATTATTAACAGCCAAGTAAGTCTCTGAATCCCAAGTGACCCGTGTGCAGCAACACAGCTTAGTTACTTGAGAGTTAGTGCAGTTATACGTGCTGATAAGACATCATCATTAATTGCTTGAGGCAACCATGTTTGAAAGTGGGCTCAGTGATCTAAGAGTGCAATAGTCCTATATTCAGAAGCAGCTCTGATACAAAAGGGTTGCAGGTGCACCTTCCCAGGTGCATCTTTAGGTAACACTAAGATATACCAGATGGAACTTCTCAGTCTAATCAGTAGTTATAAAATGGTGGCTGCCCTCCTTTCTTGGGTCAAGTGGAAAGAAGGAACAGGGGTAAGAGCATATTGTGGAGGTTAGACTACTCAGGCTGGAGTATTTTGGGCTTTATTCAATGTTTAGAGTGGCTTTTCTTTTGCATCCTTGTTCTCAGTGTGATAATGAGTATGTTTAAGTCCTTTACAGCAAGCAGAAATATTTGTAATGAAAAACTTTTCAAATACTTTGTAAGGAATTAAAACTTAATACTTACTTGGTTTTTGCATCAGGCCATGTCCTGAAATAAACCTATGCTCCTATTGTAGTGATACCAGAAGGGATCTACAGTCTTCTCTAAGTGGAAGAGGGTAGTTTGTGTAGGGTACTGAGAACTTATGCAACTTGGCTGGCCTGATATGTTTTGTGTTATGTATGAAGGAACACACTTTACCTGTAAGTTTAGGATGGAATTTGTTACTAGTGAAGAATGAGGAGTTTTACAAGTGTTCTTCCCAGCCAATGACACAGTCTTGCATCTTCAACATATCTAAGCTGTTGGGCATTGGAAAGGATTACTCAGTGTTAAATGTCATGTTTTTTAGCCTTCCAGTTCCACCTGTTTTTCCAACATCTGACAAATCAGCTAATTGTAGGCTACTTGTAATAATGACTTAAAAGGTGTGTAATAGGTGTGTAGCTAGTAACAGGACTAGGGGTGATGGAATGAAGCTGGAACACAAAGTTCAACTTAAACGTAAGACAAAACTATTTCCCTGTTGAGGTGAGGGAGCCCTGGCACAGGCTGCCCAGAGGGGTTGTGGAGGCTCCTTCCTTGGAGGTCTTCAAGACCTGCCTGGACATGTTGCTATGCAACCTGATCTAGGTGAACCTGCTTCTGCAGGGGGGTTGGATTAGATGATCTCTAAAGGTCCCTTCCAACCCCTACCATTCTATGATGATTCTATGATTCTAATACAAACACTTGTGCAATGTGGCACAACTGATTTATTAATTAACTCAAAACTGCTGTAATTTTTGAGCACAGTGAGGGAAAAAGAGGTACAACCCTTTCACAAGAGGGATAACTCCTTTTATAAATATATATATATATGTCTATAAAAATAGGTTTCCTGCCTGCAAGTCTCCACTCCATTTTTTTATTCTCAAGTTCTCTGAAGGCACATACTGTGTGAACCTTGCTATGAAGAAAAGAAGATAAAGTAGAAAGAGGGAAACAAAGAAACAGAACAAAATATGAGAAGAGAGGCAATAAAACACAATTTTTGAATGTATTGCTAACTCAAAAATGTTTAGTCTGTGAAGTGTCAGTCAATAAAAGTGCTGGGCTGTGCCCAAGACTTTAAATCTTTCATCTGACCAGAGGCCTGGGGGAGAAGTTGGTGCTCCCAAGCTGGTGTTCCCCACTGCAGCTCTGCTGTGCTAGGGGTTTACAAATCCATAGTGCTTTTTGCCTTTAGATGAAGAAACAAACTGGGAAGAGCGTGATTCATCTTCCAGCAATTAACCAATTCCACAGACATGCACAAAAGCAGAAAGAGCAATAAGAAAATACAGTCTGTTTAATGTCCTAGCAGGCTATGCACAGCTGTGGGTAAAAGTATTTTTGAAGTGATTAAAAATCCTTTACAATTGTGAAATGTCAGGTTTTGAGCCCATTTCACCAAAGTATCCTAAAAGCTTTCTATAAACTTGGTGAGCTCTATGAGTAAAAAGGTGGTTTCAGAGAGATACTAGTCACAGAAGAGCAAGTAAATGTTAAGTTGCTCTAAGCACCTTTTACAGAATGAATGAATCAGGAGTCATTCCATTTCTGTTCACAGAAAGCAAAGCTTCCTAAAATAAGAGCAGCAACAAATGAAAGCCAAAAATGTTTCAAACCCCTAAACTGACTGTATCCTTGTAGCAGGAAAAAGGATGGCTACACACAGCGCTCTGTTTTTCACAGACCTGAATCTTGAAGCTGTGAGTACTTCAGTTGCAACTGAAGCCATGCTTCCTGAACTTCCCATAAGCTACCTCTGTGTTTCCTCTGAGAAGTAAAAAAAATAGCACAGTGGAAAAGTAAATGCTCACCCAGTATTTGCTGATTTGATTAACATTCAACTTTGATTAACGTTGCTTTTTCTGGAGAGCAAATTTGCACGGAGGGAAATTCAAATTTGTGTGGAGATGAACGTTTCTGGTGCTGGTTGTAGATTAAAAAAGAGAGTGTGCCACCTGCTGGGCTTGGAGCTGTGTTAAAGCTGCTTTTTGGGTCACAGCATCACAGAATGTTAAGGGTTGGAAGGAACCTCAAAAGATCATTCAGTCTAAACCCCCTGCCAGAGCAAGACCTCCTAAAGTAGGTCACACAGGAACTCTTCTGTTCCAGCTTATACCTGTTGCCCCTTGTCCTGTCGTTGACCATCACTGAGAACAGCCTGGCTCCATCCTCCTGACACCCACCCTTTACCTATCTGTAAACATTAATGAGGTCACTCCTCTGTCTCCTCCAAGCTGAAGAGCCCCAGCTCCCTCAGCCTTTTGTCATGAGGAAGATGCTCCACTCCATCAATGTGGCCCTGTGCTGAACTCTCTCCAGCAGCTCCCTGTACTTCTTGAACTGAGGGGCCCAGAACTGGACACAACAGTCCAGGTGCAGTCTCACGGGGGCAGAGTAGAGGAGGAGGAGAACCTCTCTCAACCTACTGCCCACCCCCCTGATAACATACCCCAGGATGCCATTGGCCTTCTTGGCCACAAGGGCACATTGCTGGTCATTTCTAGGAAGCGTAAGATGCTGTTGTTCAAGTATTTTCAGGAGGTGAACTTGGAAGAAATGCTTTTCTTGCTAAGAAAACTTAAAAAACTTGCTATGTAACTTAAGCAAAATCCTAATGAAACAATTTACATTCTCCTTGTTTAGTTTCACTAATATCATACTTCATTGAGTATCAAATCCATCACTGCTTTTTCTAAAGTAGTTATAAAGCCTTTGTTTTCTCGTGCTTTGCAGGTAAAGGAAAAAAGGTAGAGTCACATATCAGCATAACATTGAGGAATCATTCATTATTTAAATAGTGATTATTTAGGAGTGGGTGATTTTTTTTGTATCAGAAGGGTAAATCAATGATAGGCCTGTTCCATAAATCATAATGCATAAAATCATTTCTAAGGCTCTGCCATCTCATACTGAAAGGTGCAATTTGTATTAAATTCAGTTTGGCAAATCAGTTAATGCTGACTTGCTGTAATCTATGATTAAGTTGCTAATATTGCTATAGAAAAATCAAAGGAAAGCTTTGAAAATGCACTAGTCAAGGAGTGGTTTTCTTTGGTGTCACTCTGTTGGTTGTTTAGAAGTATGGAAGCTGATTTTAAGAACAGAACAGCTGTCCTCATAAAGAATATAAAATCTTAATGAAAACTTGCCTACTGAGATTTTAAAATCTGCAGACCAAGCCTTACAATAGAATGACTCAATGGGTTATAAACCTACACGTGTTCTTGGGTTTGGACAAAGCCCAAAAAGTCAGTCTCTTTCATGAGTCAAAGGTCAGTTATTAGAATCCACAGTACTTTAATTCATCTGTCCTTTTTACTAGGAATCTGGAGGAGTTTTAACAAAGAAAAGAAACTTATGGAATGACAGGTTCTCTTCCAAGTTGAGTATCACTTGAACCAGGAGATGCTCTATGTAGAAAACCTTGTCAACCTTAAATAAGATCCTTAATAAACCACTTTTAAAACAGCAAAAGTGGGAAGAGGACCGGTTCTCTTACTATACAGAAAAACACTGTGTTTTGTCACTCAGGTCAAACTCGAAAGCAGGATTTTTGTTGTTCTTTGGTAACTCTCAGACAGGTAGGAAGCCAGGATAGTCACACAGGATGGGAATGTCTGCAGCTGTGTTACTGGTATGTCTGCATATAGGAAGGAAGGAAGGTCTTTTAAAATTTTACCACCCTCTGGAATTTGTTTGCTGCTTGATTGAGCCTAATGTATATGCAAATATCCTAGCAAAGTTGATTAAAACAAGGAACATCAACATACACTTATCTAATAACCATGATCTCAAATAATTGCTATCCCCTCCCAGTCCCTGTGTCACCAAGAGGGTTGGCAGGATTTCTACACTGGTGTTTTTCCCCTATTAAAGCCTATTTAGGCATTGTATTTTTCCTGTATTGGACTCTGTTTCATTGCCTAAAGAGCTGTCTTGCCTTAAATTCTGTTTCATGTAAACCCATTTATAAGGAACTGTGCCTTCATCCTATAGAATTCTGTAAGTACTAGGAAGGCTTTCATTGTTAAATCCAAAGATCTTTCTTTTCCACTGTGTATTCTCACCTTTGCACTTTTTAAACAGTAGGGGAGGTTGAAAAGGAGAAACACCTCTCTACAAACAAAGCCAAATACCACCTTGATGGGTTGTCCTGGTTTAGCAAGGAGCAGCTTTTGCTTGGTAACAGGGGGAGCGGGTTACAGTGAAGACCTGGTAAAGAGTTTGTGGACTCTTCCCCCGGCTCCTGGGTTCACACCCACCTCCAGCCCAGCTGGGCCAATGGGCGCCTCTGCCATCACTATTTAGGGACGGGAATTTGAAGTACTGGCAGGAGGTGTAAGAGTGATACAAGAGAGAGGCGACCACACGGACCCTACAGTCAGAGAAGGAGGAAGGAAGGAGAAGCAATAGACCAGAGACCCCTCTGCAAGCCATGGCGAGAATGCAGCTGTACCCCTGCAACCCATGCAGGGCCATGGCAGGACCGAGAGTTACCAGCAGCTCCATGTGAGTGAGCCCAGACGGGCGAGGGACTGTGTGGGGAGACGGCCATGGCACAGGCCGTGCTGGAGCCTGCGGGCCCAGAGCAGCCCCACACGAGAGGCACAGAGGAGCTGCTGTGTGTGTGAGGTACCCCATGGACTTGCAGGGAGGACGGGTGCGGAGCACAACTGTCCTGAGGAGGGACAAACAGCAGAAGCTATCGGGAACAGACTAACTGAAACACTCACTCCCTGTGTCCCTGGGCCGTTCAGGGGGGGAGGAGGTAAAAACCCTGGGATCAGGGCTCTGAGCCCGGGAAGAGGGGAGGTGTGGCAAGAAGGTGTTCTGAAAGGGCTGGTCGGACTCTTCGTTGTTGTACTACACTGGGTTGTTTTATTTTGGTTATGTTTTGGGGTTTAAGGTTATGTTTTAGTTGATGTTGCATTATTTTCTGTTTTCTTCCCCAAGCCGAGCGGCCTGGTCTGTTTTGTCCTGCACTTTAAGGCAATTAAGCTCTCCCTGCCCTTTGGCAATTCTCAGCCTCTTCGGTACCTGAGGCCGATTGTGGTCTTTTGTCCCCTGCTGGGCCTAAACCACGACATGGGTGAAGGAAAAAATAGCACAAAAGGAGGTAAAAAAGTAACTATACCTGCTTAAGAAATCTGTCAGAGGCGTGGCTGTGCTTAGCTAACACGTTTGGCAGAGCAGGGTTTGCGTATTCAAACTGAGGGTTGTATGTGAAATCCGACTGGAAGAATTTCATCTTCTCTTTCTCCACATTGGAAGGTTTGATGGCAGTCAATAAACAGAGCTTGCGGCTGGAGGCATCGCCTTCTCTCCCGTGGATTTTTGAGGACTGGGACGGCTTAGGCTTTGGTAGATTAAAATGCCTCTTAGTTCTGCTCCTGGGTCGAGGCGGCAGTCCCGCGCCGCTCCCCGCAGCCGAGCCGCTGTTGGTGAGCTTCCTGCTGGCAGGCAGTGGCGCGGTGAGCAGCAGCGGCGGCTGTCTGCTGGAGCAGTACCACCCGCTGCTGAGCAGAGGCAGCGGCGCCTGGAGCCTGCGGGGCTCGGGGCCTCGCAGGCTGACGGAGCACTTGGCGGTTCTTCTGTGCTTCTTGTGGTGAGCTGACGACTGCTTTTGGGAGTGGTGTTTTTTCTCCTCTTTGCTTTGCAGAAGGACATTGTAGCTACTGGTTCCAGTGGTGAAAATGTCCTTAAGGATCCCAGAAGGTGGGTGCTGGGGGTTGTTCTCATTGCTGGCGTTCAGCTTATGCTCTTCCGGACTCAGGACTGACTTCTTGGAAAGCTCTGTCTTAGGCCAGTGAAGTTTTTCTGGATGGGGGTGGAGAAGAAAAAGCTGAGTTAAAATTTGGTTGTTTCACAAAGCAATACTAATCTCAAGGACTCAAAACTGAAACAAAAATGAAACTTGGGACTCAACTGCAATCACAGACTCATAGAATGGTAGAGGTTGGAAGGGACCTTCAGAGATCATAGAATCACAGAATGGTAGGGGTTGGAAGGGATCTTCAGAGATCATCTAGTCCAACCCCCCTGCAGAAGCAGGGTCACCTAGATCAAGTCACATAGGAACGTGTCCAGGCGGGTCTTGAAGACCTCCAAGGAAGGAGCCTCCACACCCTCCCTGGGCAGCCTGTGCCAGGGCTCCCTCACCTCAACAGTGAAAGAGTTTTTTCTTATATTTAAGTGGAACTTTTTGTGTTCCAGCTTCATCCCATTACCCCTTGTCCTGTTGCTAGCTACTATAGAAAAAAGGGATGTCCCGACCTCCTGACACCCACCCTTTAGATATTTGTAAATGTTAATAAGATCCCCCCTCAGTCTCCTCTTCTCCAGACTAAACAGCCCCAGTTCCCGCAGCCTTTCCTCATATGAAAGCTGTTCCAGTCCCCTGATCATCTTGGTGGCCCTGCGCTGGACTCTGTCCAGCAGTTCCCTGTCCCTCTTGAGCTGAGGAGCCCAGAACTGGACACAGGACTCCAGATGAGGCCTCACCAGAGCAGAGTAGAGAGAGAGAAGAACCTCCCTTGACCTGCTGGCCACACACTTCTCGATGCAACCCAGGATGCCATTGGCCTTCTTGGCCACGAGGGCACATTGCTGGCTCATGGTTAGCTTATTATCAATCAGGACTCCCAGGTCTATCTCTGTAGAGCTGCTCTTCAGCAGTTCATCCAACTCCCCTGCAGAAGCAGGTTCACCTAGATCAAGTCACATAGGAACATGTCCAGGCAGGTGTTGAAGACCTCCAAGGAAGGAGCCTCCACAACCCCTCTGGGCAGCCTGTGCCAGGGCTCCCTCACCTCAACAGTGAAAGAGTTTTTTCTTATATTTAAGTGGAACTTTTTGTGTTCCAGCTTCATCCCATTCACATCAAGTTAATCCTGACTTCAAGACCCAGGGGAGAATTGTGCATTTATATCACTTTTTTTGCCCTACAAGAACAGTTGGCTTCAAGAAACACTGTAAATGAATGTAAGTATAAGGTTCCTTTGATGAACCCTCCTTTCTTGCTCTGACCCCTTAGCCTTCAGGGGACACAGGTCTCTGGTGCAGAGCAGCTGCATGGAAAAGTCATTGAGGATTAAGTGTATTTAACATCTGTGCTAGCTTGTTAGAGAGAACTGACCTCTCTTCACTGGTTCTAACCATCCCTTTCTCTCCCCAGACAGTTCATCCTAGAACATTAAGTGAGCCAAAAGTAAGGGCAGAAATAAATCCTGCCACAGGGAAACGCTTCCTACTTCTGCATCTGAAATGAAAGGACTCACAGGACAAGGGATATGGCCAGAGCTTGATTAAATCCTGCAGAAGGGATTTGAGCTTCAGCCCACAGTTATACATAGCTCAGCTGTAATTACTTTACATGCAGTAATTATACTCTGAACGGAACATTATCAAGAGAGCATTAAATGCCTGCAAGGGGGGTGGGGGGAAATGATACTAGTTCAATTTCAGCTTTCTTTTTGCTGTAAAAGTAGGTTTTGCTCCCAACATAAGCACCATGACAACGTATATCATGCTGTCGGGCCTCTGCTGATTCCACGTCAAATCCTTGGTCCTCATTTCCCATGAAGATGCTGTTCCAACAAGCAAAAACCATAGAGGTCCTATTTGCATGAACATACCATGGGAAATCAGCAACCTGGATGTTTCTTCCATGGGAAGGAGAGAGACAGAGACATTAGATTATTCTTATCCACTAAAGCATGCCTGTCTCCTGCAAGCTCAGTTCTGTTTCACAGTAAGTTTGTGAAACCTCTTTCTAGGCCTGGTGCAGGAATATACACCCTGGCGTTCCTGTTTGAATTCTGTCAGATCATTCTCAGCACATCCATGACAACCTGCCTACACCGCTTACCTTGCTTTACATGAGCTGTCGTGGTGGGAAACCTAAGTGCCCATCACAAGGAAAACTATCAAAACAACTAGCACAAAATGAGACCCCTTTTTTGGACAATAGAATAGGACAACCGCTCTCAACACATTTCTTGGCAAGTATCTGAGATTCATTTGAGGCCTGTGCCGAGCATTAAAGTAGGAGAATCCTTACTTTTAAGAAGAGTCAATGAAAAGCAAAGTTTCCGGAACACCTGAACACAGAAACATTAAATTTCTGAGTGTGTGACTTTGCTTGCGTAGACAAAAATGAAGCTGGAATTACGTGGCTACTTCTTAGGATGCAGAGGAGAGAATAACCTAACACTAGCAGTGGTAACCACCTTCCCTGCTGCTCAGTTCTCAGAGTTAATACCACACCCTGTATCTAAGAAGTGATAAACAGAAAAGGAAAACAAAACAGAGAGACAATTCAAATTAACTCAAAATGACCTCAACCCCCTCCCAAGTTTTTGCATTGATCCAATACCAAAGCCTCATGATGTTAAGCTTTCAGAGCTAAGTAGCACAGTGGAATAATAATTTATATCTGGATGATTTCTGAACCTCCAAGTGTCACAAATGTTAGTCGAGGGCTGAACACTCACTGGCAGGTTTCATGTGCCCATTGCTGATAGCAAAAATAGCTGTTGCCAATTCTGTAGTTACTTTATAAGTGCCATCTCGTAGCAAAGTGATTTTTCAGCTGCCAAACTAAGCGTGGCTGTCCTTATTTTCCCTCCAACTAAAGAAGGATACTGTTTGGTGCATGTTTCTGCTGGAAACGTAGAATCAACAGATAATCCAGCAGATCTGAAAGATTATATTAGATAATGCTGCAGTTGTTCTAAATTTTTGGATTGGTTCTGTGAGCATCATTTATTTTATAAAATAAACAGGAAAGTAATATTTGAGACATCAGAATCGTGGTGAAAAACAGTCAGTTTTAAAGTTTCTTCTTTGGTACCTTTATTTCATTTGTAACAGTTGTTGTGATGAACTCACAGCTGTAAATCATAGAATCACAGAATCGTAAGGGACCTTGAAAGGGACCTTGGAAGGGACCTTGAAAGATCATCCAGTCCAGCTCCCTGCCAGAGCAGGACCACCTAGAGTAGGTCACACAGGAACTTGTCTAGGTGGGTTTGGGATGTCTCCAGAGAAGGAGACTCCACAACGCATCTGGGCAGCCCCTTCCAGTGCTCCATCACCTGAACAGTGAAGTTTTTCCTTATGTTTCTTTGGAGCCTCTCATGTTCCAACTTGTACCCATTGCCCCTTGTCCTATCATTGGCCATCATTGAAAACAGCCTGGCTCCATCCTCCTGACACCCACCCTTCACCTATCTGTAAACATTAATCTAAAAAAAACCCTTCCTCGAGGCTACTGGGCAGCTACAATCCAAGCAGCTGCTTAAATAGCTGCTCCACAGGTACAATGAGGTTAAAAATAGATATTTGTGGGCACAGATCTCCCTGTTCAACTAGCCATGCTCTGAAAAAGTAGAGAGCTTTTGTGCAAGCAGCTGTCCTTCAGAACATATATGTGTACAACAGACAAATGCTTTCCAGACTGCAGGTATGATTTGTCAGATGTTCAGCAAAGGTCTTTTTTCTTCCTGTCCTAGCAATGTAAAAGTCTGAGCCACTGCTTTTTCAGTCCTCAGTTCACCATTATTGTGTTAGAATACACTTGAATTTCTTTTTGTTCAAAATCAGACACCATTTCCACTAGTTTGACTTGAATTTTCAAATGTATAGAAATGCAAATAAATTATCTGATGTGTCTACAAGCAGTAAGAAAACAGTGAAGTTTGAAAGTGAGAGAAGAGAATATAGGGAGGTGACAAGGGAGTTTCCTCCTTTGAAACACTTTGCAAATGTAGATCACAAATAAGTATTTCTCTTCAGTGTGCAGATAATATGAATAGATTAACAACCACCTGTATTGTATTTTGTGAGTGCAGAGGGCTGTAGAAAGAACATTCTGCAAAAAAACAGGCAACAGAGAGTGTTGTGTATGAATCTGTAACGGTCCACTGCCTCTCAAACACAGCAGGCTTATGTTTGTGGGGCAACAGAATCTGACCAGAGTGCTGGAGTATATTTCCTCACCACTATAAACACCTTTAAGGTTTAGAAACACTCAAGTGTTAAGCAGTACGTGTCAGGCAACTTGAACTTGGCAGCACTGGAAGCTCTGTCCATATATGCTGAAAGTGCTTTAGCTGTAGAATTAGTCAGTGAGTTCCTGTAAAAAGACTAGGGCCAAGCTATTTTCTATTTTCATGGCCTGTTGGTTATTAACTACAGCCTGTATCATGTTGGGAACTTTGACATTGAACCAAAGACTTTATTTTGCCCCCCTGAAATACTCACCTATTTACTTTCCTCTTATAACAGTTTTATCTATCATTCAACTTTAATTCTGAGCTCCAAAACCAAGATTCAACTATGAGCCAATTGGTACGTGTGATTCATTAACTGCCAGTGTTTGTAAATACCTCTGACACATCCAGCATGCACAGGACTCATTGGCATGATTTTTGACTGTGCAGTTTGGTTTTTCTTCTTAAAAACTGCAATGACATTTAAGATACAGTCTTTCTACCTTAAAAAAAAAAAAAACAAATATGAACTGACTTGCAAGTAGTTTCTTGCATGCAAGTTTCGACACTGAAATATGGTATTATGTAACTGACTCCAAATTAAGGTTCTGCAAATTACATTAGATGAGCACAGTGATAATCAGTAAAGGGGAAGACTTGGCCCTAATGAAATCAAGTACCAAACTCCCATTGATTTAACAGGATATAATCACAGCGCACTGATTTACAGACAGATCTGCAGAGGATGAGACTCCCATCGAAGCTCGCTTTGCTGCAGCACGGGTATGTTCAGGAATATTTGGCAGAGGGGTATGGACCCCAAATGACTATCTCTCCTTTTAGGAAATCTCAGCCCTTTAAGGTTACAGTTGCTGTTGTACATCTTGAGGGATGCTCTGTCAGATTCCTTGAACTTTATTTCTACTCCCACTACCAGGAGTAACACCCTACTGCATGCACAGATGGAACGGCATATAAATTACACAGAGAAAGAGTAGCTGTTAAGAATCTTCGTTATGGTTGTAACACGATTGCACAAGGGGACATACCAGGACGTCTCCACCGTGTACTTTCTAGATAAGACTTCCTCATGATAAAGTAACATTGGCTTGAGGCAGCTGAAGTTAATGAGACGTGACATGCCAGACTTAAACACGGAAAGCATCTGAGTGAAAAATGTGGTTTGCAGCGGCAGTAACTGTATTGTGGGGTTTCCTACACACCACATAGACACAGCACTGAAGATAGTCGTTTTGTGTGGTACCAAAACACTTTTCCACGTTCCTGTTATATAGGCATAACACAGGCTTTTATGCATGCATACTACAAAGACTTGTCAGCCTCTCTGAAAACACGGCGAGGAGTGAAAGACACTGTATATAATTAGTTTTATTAGCATCCCTACTTGCATCTTCTGCCCTCGCTCCCCTGAAAGGCAGGCGGGTGCCCGCCCGACGCTGGGGAAGGGACAGGGCTCCCTGGCACACACCCGCGGCCGTGGTCATCCCCTCTGCTTCGCCGTCTCTCCTCAGAACAAGGAGGTGCGAAGCACCTTCGCCTCGTCCCCACGGAGCGGGTAGGCGCACGGAACCCCCTCGCGGGTGACTTTGTCCCGGGAAGGAGCAGCTGTCGGCAGCGCCTGAGGGGTCGCGGGGGAAGCAGCCCCCTCTCGCCCCTCCTCCGGCCGCCGCAAGCCCCTCGCCGCGCCGGTAACGCCCCGGCCGCGGCCGCGGCCCCTCCCGCCCCGCCCCGCCTCAGGGGGCCGCGCGGGAGCGGCCGGGGCGGTACTCACCGGTGACACGGATGGACTCCAACATGGTGCTCCGCCGGGCAGCGCGGCCGCTCTGCCCCGCTCGCTTCCCGCTGTGCGGCGGGCTCCCGCCTCCTGGGCGGGGAGGAGCGGGGAGCCCCTGACGGGAGGCGGGCGGGGAGGCGGCGAGCGGAGCCGGACGCGGCACGGGCTGTGTCGGCTTGGACGCCAACCTGCCCGGCCCCGCTGCCGCCGAGGGAGCACGGCTGGCCCCGGCCCGGCTGGCCCCGGCCCGGCAGGCGGGAGCCGCGCAAGCCGAGCGCCCGCCCGGCCCTGCGGACTACAAGTCCCGGCAGGCTCTGCGGCACCCGAGCGCTGGAGGGCCCGGGGCGGGGGTGAGGTGCACGCTGGGAGCTGTAGTGCGAGAGACGGGGCGGTGTCCCGGGGTGGCCGCTCCCGAGAACTGCCCAAAGAGCCCGCGTTATCCCACCGGCACGGCCTGACGTGAGCTGCCGGCAGCACCGCCGGGCTTTCGGCATCGTCTTTGGCAGGGGCCTAGCGGGCATTACTTGTACTGAATCCAGCGACTGCGTTGCAGTACGCTGATAACGATCAACTATCATCATTGCTGTAATTCGTAGGAGTTGCTATGACTGATAGTCTGCAGGGCCTAAAGTGGGCAGAGAAAGGGCTGCACGGGACTAGGGTGCTCAGCAGGGTACCACCGCGGGAGAGCACAAGGAGATGTTGTCTCTTGCTGGAGAGAATGGAGGAATTGTATCAGAGCAACAGTTTGGGCAGTAACTGAGTTTAGTAATCATGAAGGCTATCATACATTGATAAGCAGTAAACGGAATTTAAAGCAGAAAATAGACTTTGTGTTGCACCTTACTCTTGCTTTACTTGGTGTGCGGTCTGTTGTTTTCCTTGTGAAACCTTTCACTCCTTGAAATGCAATGTGCACACTTTAAAATGCCGATTGAACATCAAATAGGAACAAGTTATTCCACCTTAGCAATTACAGTTGATGGTGGCATGGTGTAGGAAGGTTTTGTACTCATCAAGCAGACTGAAGTCAAGTTACACATACACATTTTAGTGTGATAACCTATTTACTTCTTTAAATGGTCAATGCTTAACGGAAAAAGCACTTTAATTGAAAGTGACTTAACAGAGCAATAGGGCTCAATGTACATTACATGAATGCAATGATCTGACAGGGATGGGAGAGCTGGGAAGTTGTTCACTGCTTTGGCTGAACAGCTTAAATGTCTGCCACCTTGCCTCCTATCAATAAATTCACAGGTGCGATGCACAGGTACACATACTGTCTCTAACATCGTCCTGTAAGGTATAAGATCTGGCTGTATCATCACGTAGCAGTGATGGGAATTCCACAGATCACAGCTTGCTGATACTTCTGAGAACTCTTTTCTGAGTCCTACTTGGAAAAGTTCTTGCACTTCTTGCACATATTTTTGTTTCATTTACTACTGCCTCACACAAAGACAGGTGCCCTGAACACCAGCTATGAAAAGACTGAGGTGCCCTTTTTCTGTCTGCTGATGAAGAACGAATGCTGAAACCAACAACTACCTAGCTGACAAATCTGACATCCCTTTCAACTGTAATTCTTGGAGGAACAGAGAAAAGATGTCTGAGTTTAACCTCAAATACCCTCTAAAGGACTTTTATAACAGTGTAGTATCTGGAACCCGCAGGCTTGTTGCCAAATCTCAAACTGCAAGAGCTGAATAAACACTTTGAAATTTAGAGAGACAAAGCTATCAGCAGAGTTAGGGTTTGCTTGTGACACATGGCAATTCAAGAAGAGAGAAAACCCAAAACAGTGAAATCAGTTCAAGCACTGCAAATAATCTGTGCAGCAGATGAAGAAATGATACATGGCTGGGCGGGGGTTGGACTGGATGATCTTTCGAGGTCCCTTCCAACCCTTAAGATTCTGTGATTAAGATCTGTGATGGCTGCTACAATCTGAAGTCAGTGTACCATTTTACTGTGGCTCTCCAATGGTTTTGCTGTGTAGACCCTAAATTCTCCTTTTAATACTTTATACATGCTTGGAAGCCACAGCAATGAAATCTGTAACTCCGGGTTTTGCCGTGCCGTTTCCACATCTATGGCCTCCCTTGCTCCCTCTGGTGGACTCCCCCTTTCCATGTGTCTCATCTCCTGCCTACTTCTCCCTGATGCCTGTGTGCTCTTTTCCACTGAACGCTTGGGCAGTCACCCGTCAATCTCCTGCTGCCACGTGCCTCCTTTTTTTCCCCCTCTCACTAGCTTTTTTCCTTTGCAGCAGGGCTTGAAGGGTTTGTTAGGTCATGCCAGCTCCTGGCTCTAGCAGGAGGATGCCAAAGGCAGTAACAGAAGGCACGGAGAGGGGATGCTAAAAGGCCACCTGCCCTTGTTTTTTTGCTTTGGCTCTGAGCAAGCTTTGTCACCTTTATTGATTAAAAGTATAACGTGGAAAGCTCAGACAAGAAAAACATTACTAAGTACCTCAATATGCCAAGAATGCTATATATACATTTAATGTACCTCAATCAGTTCTGACCTCAAAGGCATCTTAGCTTGCAAGTCTGTCTGGACAGATAGTGGGAAAAAGATGAGCTACTCTGCTATGAAAAACAAAAATCTTGGCTGCTACCAGTGCAGCTGGCACGGATCACGTTGCAGTGAGGTGAGGGGACATGGGGACAAATGGTAAGGTTTAGATGAGCCACAGTATGGAATACAGCTTAACTAAGAGAGTTCCACAATACCAATAGATCTAATCTTGGTATAATATATCTATTGTTAGGAGACATCTTGCATTTCAGCTTCAACATAACAATGCTTCTAGAGGTGATTTCAGATTTACCTGGTCATGCCTGCAGAGATAATTCCATATTCACCTAGTCAAAAATACTGCCATGTCTAGCATGCAGAAGAGTACCTTTTTAGGAATACGAGCGTCAATCAGCTCTGTACAATCTGGCACAGCAGTGATACATTTTATTGGTCTCTACATCTGTCACCAGCTAACTCTGCACAATTCAAACACAGACATGCATATACAAACGTGTGTATGCCTGCATTTGGATTTTAAATGTGCACATACATATATATATATACACACACATACACTTGTTTTTATGTCGGTTTTATTTGGTTCCTCCCCCATGTTCACACCAACAACTTTCTTCCGCTTCTCTGTGCTGACATGAAAGAATTCCTGAGGAACTAGGAAAGCTGAGAAAGAGAGTTCTTAACTAACTCCACATAATTTGGCACAATGTCAGAGCCACTGGAATGGCAAGGTTAGCCTCCCCTCCTAGACTCCATGACTCTTAGCTGGCTGAGTATCTTCTGATTAAACAGTTTAATTGACCATGGATGCCAACTGACCATCCTTTCAGACATACTCTTTCTAGAAACTCCTTCTGAAATGTCTAACATTGTTGTCTGATTCCAGCTGGGTCCTACGTTTCTAGTACACAGCAAAGGCAGCACATGCTTGTGGGAGCTGCTTACTCAGAGTCTTATTCAATGACATTGCTATTTTAAGATAACTTGAAGAGCACAACTTGATACAGCTCCAGCATTCAGATTGATTTATCCATGGAATTTGTTCCCACTTTATGCTAAGGAGGCTCAATACTGTAAACCCAGCCCAAGGAGGGGAAACAATTGGAGGCAAACTTTGTAGTGAAGTTCAGAGAAGTTAAAGCAGAGCAATATCCTCGTGATGTGAACCTGCAAACATAGCTGACTGTCATTCATCACCAGATGGGGAAAAAGAATCAGAGATGTCTATTCTACACTCACAAATGAGCTTTTACCTACTAAGAAGAAAAAGACTGCTTTCATATGGCAGAGAACTGGGTCATATAAGTACATTAGTGACAGCCAAGCAGCCACATGCTTACAGCATGGACTAATGGATCAATACACCCCTCATGAACTTTCCTCCTCCAACCATCTGCCCACTTCTGCAGCAATGCCTTGCCACTACAGGGGTCCTTCTGAGACAAGCAGGACGTTTCCTTCGGCAGGGCTGGCAGGCAGGGCTGGCAGGCAGCCCCAGCACAGGCTGCCTGACAAACCACAAACACCTGCAGGTGACTGACTCACTGATACTTTGCTGTGGCAACACAAATACCAGGCCAGGCAGCACAGGGCTAACGACAATCTGCTCCCAAATAGTGAGAATATTTTAAATGTTTGTACTGTGTCTTTGGGCCTTGTGAAGTCTGCCAACTTGCCTCTGGTGCTGGGATCATTTCAGGGGAAAAAGCAAATGTTTTCATAGCAATGCATTGGCCTTTTTGGCCCATCAGGTGAGGACTTCACTTGTTTCTTAACCAACCTGAGAAAAGCACAATGATCCTCTCCCTATTGGTATTTGTTTGCTTCCTTATCCCTTCCTCTTCCACACCTCCCACCAGGGTTTTTTTTTTGCTGGTCCAGGCTATACAACAGACTTAGAAAATGAAAAGAGGATATCCCAGAAACACAAAACACCATCTTGGCACCTTTTTACAAGATGCAGCTTCTGCAGTAACAGGTATGACTACATGGTGCTTTGGAACAAGAGGCCTCACCTATGTGCTGGTGCCAGTGCTGTCCTAGAGCTGGAGACCTAGTACTGGGAGCAGGGGACTCTTCACAGTCCACTTCAGCTGGGGGAAGATCGATGACCTATTTCACCGAGGCCTTTCATTTCAGGAGACATCCAGATGCTCCTACTTCAGACAGGATCTGTAGAGCAGAAGGGGCTTTGTCTTGCCTGAGGAAGGTGGTCTCCTGGTAAGTCCCACTTTTGAGGAGAAGCAGAACCCAAGATAAAAAACCCCTCTTCTTCCAGTTTCCGAGCACCTGCCTGGCACTGCTGCCTAGCTTTACCTTGCAGCTCCCTGCATGGTTTTTGGAGTTAGATGGGACTATAAAGCAGCTGGGGCTATTTTATTTACTCCATGATGAATAACCCCTTTGAAGTGGTACCAGTGACAAGTTCATCTGACAGAAATAGTGTTCAAGCTGGGGAGAAGCATAAGCCAAGGAAGAGATCTTATATCTGGTTTTGGAGATTCCCTGGATACCACATTATCATGGAATTAGTAGAGTCCCAGAGTTGGAGCTCTGAGTCAGAGACAGTGCAGGGCATGTACCATCTTGCTTTCTTACAGATCTGCTGAATTCAAAGAGATTTTTGGGTTAGACACATAAGAAGACAAGCTGCCCATACTATACCACTTACAAAATGCTGTCAGGGAGCAGCGACTCTCTCCATTGCCCAAGACCACCACCACCTCCATGTGGGCTTTGCCTCCAGGCAGCCAAAGCCCCTGGAGACACGGAGAGATACGTTCAGGGGTCTGACAATCCCCACCACCACTGGAAGCATGAGGAGAAAAGTATTTAAATGAACCTTTTGGCTATTTCCATTCCTTTTACCTTTTCTCCTATTTTCTTGCAAGCTGAAGTAGCCCTTCATCATACCACACCCAGATCTTCAGTAACAATGGATTTGCACTATGGACTGCTGCTTTGGTTTACCCCATTAGATGTTTCTGTCCTGCTCATTAACAAGGAGTCATGACCTTATTTTCATACTCCTTTAGTTAATCTATTTTCCATGCCATAATAGGTTTTTTAACCAAAAGCAGAATGAAGTATTTATTTTTTAGGGACATTTACTCATCTCTAACATAGCCTCAGTGTGATTATATATACTTCTACTAAAGCTGCCTGTTATTACTAGCATCCCTCATGGGTATGTGCATGGAAAACATCATCACCGTTACATTTTAATTGTGTCTGTTCTAACTGCAGCACAATTTCTCCCTCTAAAAACAGCTTCTTTATATTTCAGGCGTGCATTTCTCTCCCAAATATCCAAAAGCAGATTTCCAAAGCAAAACACCAAGCAGCCTGAAATCCTGTCTCAGCAGCACCCTCTAGTGTAAACGCGGTACTGTTGCTGAAAGGATTTTTTTTTTCAGATGAATGACACGGAAAGTTAAAGAGAAAAAAATATCATGAACTCATGTAAAATCAATTCCATATCCTTTGGTTTTCCCTTGTTTAGCATGTAGGCTATGCTTAACTTGGAGAACCTCCTTTAAAGACTTGAAGGGAGTTTTGTAGGTAACATTCTTGGCCTGTTTATGCATCATTTATAACTCATTTTACGTGTGGCCTATAGTTTCACTTATTTATTTTAAATATGAGTATAAAATGGCAAGAATGAGGCCAGAAAATTATCACCTGCTGAGCCTACAGCATACTGAGTCTTCAAAAAAAGGAGCTAGAGCTGACAGAACACTATTTTTTTCAGTGAAAAACAGTTATTCAAAAAGAATATCCTAATTTTTCTACCTTTCAGAAAATTATTTCAAGAATACAAAATGCAATACAATTTGGCTGGTGAAATTGCTGGTGTGATTAAGCAATTACTCCCTTTGCACTTTGCTGCAGAGTTGCAAGCAAGTCTCAGGCCCTGTAAATTAAGATCACAGTCTAAATTAACATAATGGCTCTTAAGTATTCTCAGGATGTTTTCTTCATTTCAGAATTTTTCGTCAGCAAACGATACAGAAAGAGAAATGGGCATTTTCTAACTGAGACACAAAAGAAGGAAGTCTAATCTCCATTCTCTTGTGTTAATCAGGAAAATGAAAGGTCCTGAGAAACTTTCCATGACTTAGTGATACAAATGCAATATTATACTATGAAGAAGACTGTGAGCACAATACATCTTTTGAGTGTATGACAGGCAAATATTTCTTAACTCCCACAGCCTCATAAAAATGACGAGTTCAACCTCCCAGAAATTGTTTTCTGAAACCAGGTCTATTTGCCAACTGTCTTTTGTTGTTAGTGAAACATGGGGTTTGTCTCGTTCCTTGTTTCACTCTTTTCCCATTTTAACATATTTTCGCTTCTGTCCTTCCCTTCTATTTTCTGGTTTTGTTTTCCCTCTAGTCCTAACTTCTGTGGGATTTTGCCTCAGTTGCTCTTCATGTGACATACTGCATTACTGCATTTCAGCTCTGACGACAGTTACCACGAATCCACCCATGCCATCACAGAACATAAATCATAGAATCATAGAATGGTGGGGGTTGGAAAGGACCTTTAGAGATCATCTAGTCCAACCCCTCTGCAGAAGCAGGGTCACCTAGATCAGGTTGCATAGAAACATGTCCAGGTGGGTTTTGAAGACCTCCAAGGAAGGAGCCTCCACACCCTCCCTGGGCAGCCTGTGCCAGGGCTCCCTCACCTGAACAGTGAAATAGTTTTGTCTTACGTTTAAATGGAATTTTGTGTTCCAGCTTCATCCCATTACCCCTTGTCCTGTTGCTAGATACCATTGAAAAAATTACAGTGTGCTTTTCCAGCCTTTAATATAAATGGTGTCTTCAGTGAGCCAGCCTGTCCTTGAGAGCCCCCCAACTTTTGCATTTGGCAAGTGAGGGAACAAATACAATTCACACTCTTGGAAATTCATTCTGTGTGTTTTGAAAATGTAGCACATTTTCCCACAGCAAATGTCCACTTTAAAAGATTCCCCCCCCCCCCCCCCCCGCCCCACCACCACTTACCAAGGAAGCTTAAAATTAAGCTTTTTGGTACAATAAAGCACAATCAGCACCACTGAAAGTTAAACTGTAATGTCTGTGGGGTCTCACATTCTGGTTGAGCTGGTCATCAATTTCCTACTGAGGTTACTAGAAGAGAGCCTTGTGCTCTGGGCATTGCTAATTTAAATCCATGTCATGCACTGAGTTACTCACAAAACCTGTCTTTTTCTTGACATAAATGTATTCCTTTACTGGAAAATGTCACCCTAAATTGCCTCTGTGATTATCACAGGAGCTGACAAAAGCAGCATAATCACCTTTGGCTTGGCACAGAGAATCAGGTCCTAAATGCTGCCCATTAAAGTGCTTCTGATTGTGTAGTATTTACAACAGAAAATACTGATTAATCCAAACTGCTGTGTTTTGGCATGCTGTGGACCAGCCTTTCTGTTCATTGCTTGGGGGTGAAGTTTGCCTTTTCCCAGGACAAGCCTCTGACATACCAGGATATTCAAGAGGATCTGAGGGCACTGGTCTTCATTTCAGAATCACAAAGGATGGATATGACATTCTCACTGGTCTTCTGTAGTGCAGGATTCCCTTATACAGGGGTCCTGGTGTGTGTCTTGTGAAAAGTGGAACTTCTTACAGCTTGGCTTCATCTTGGGCACTGAGATATGGGGAGTCAGACTTGCACCATACATCCTCCAGGATCCACTGAAGGCACAAAGATAGTGGGGCTGGGGCAAAGGGATGTCGATGCTGGTGGCACAGTCCTCAAGAAGCTCTGCAAGGACTGTCTCCTTGCCTCTTCCCCAAGGTTAAACCCTTTGTCTGAACTCCCTGGGAAGAATTAATTCTGATGGGACTATGGTCCAGAAATAATGATGCACAACACTGTGTACTAGATGACACATTTGCTTTGCTTCTCCTCTCTAGGGCATCTGATGCAATCACATTATTGGTGTGAAATGAGTACCAGAGTCCTGACAGCTCTCCAACTGATTAGCAGTAGAGTGAATTTGTTGGTAAAAAAAATGCCTTTTGAAGGTAAATGTAAACTACAAGTAATACTACCATGTACTGTATTATAATGCATGTATTACCATGCAATAGATTGACTCTCCTTGCAAGGGCAAGATAGGTGAGCATTGACTTTGCGTTATTTAACTGTAAATAAAAGGAAGTTACAGTTGGAAAATGGTCTTTTTCTCTACATGACAGGTTTACTGAGATCTTTCTGTAAATCAAAGCATTTTGCTCATCTTTCTTTTGGAATCAGAAATGGGAACCCAATTGCTCAGCAGACAGGACGTTTTAGGACATATTCTCTGAGGATTACGGCATGGAGCTATACAGTGGCCTACACTGAGATCAGCATTTTCCCCTTCAGTATCTTACATTTATGATTGTATCAGTGTTGTAAGGAAGCCAGAGCTACAAAAACTTTGGCTAGTGCTCTCATTATTGTTTAAAAAGTGTTCCATTCTTTATTAATGTGCTAATGCAAAGTCCCATAACCTTCTGAAAAGGAAAATATACCCCTGAAGAGAGTTGATATGCTTTAAAAAATGTTGAAGGAAAACCTGGGAAAGTCAAAATGGTTTTTATGCCATGTTAAAAGACAAATGACTGGCTTTCGTGCCCACACTCTCAATTCCCATGAAAACTGCAAGCCAGCAAAAACCATTCCCCAAGTGCTTAGTATTGTGTTATTTATTGTTACATAAGAGATTGCTTTCCATTAGCTTACTCCAGGCAAGAGGGAATCTTAAGCCCTGTCACGTGGGGTGAGGAGGGAGTGAAGAGCGTGATTCATAATTTTTGAATGCAAAAGGCGGTTAGAAAATATAATGCTGTTTGGTGGGCAGAGCCAGGTCATTGTTCTGCTGGTTTCAACATGGCATTTCTTTCCTTCCCCTTCTTTTTCTTCATGCCTTCAGACTGTGAAACATCAGTTGAGTTTTCCCCATTGAGTTTCAGATAGTGTTATTAAATTATTACGAAAAAAAATAACCCTGACCTATTTTGATCTCTGGTATTTGCCTGTTTTGATTCTCTGCTGCTCTGATACAGGGATGTGTCTGTTTTTTCTCAGCTATACCTAGTTTCCCTTGAAGGAAATAAAGCCTATCCTTTATTAACACTATACAATCTGGTTCACAAGTTATGAATGAGTGATGAGTCCCATCTGTTAAGTCCTAGTTTTCAGCCTGGTGTTTGAGTAACTTCAGCTTCTGGCCCTCGGGCTGCTCCAACCCACATTTATCTGAGAATGGGACACTTGTTGGCCAGGGAGTACGATCCTGAAGAAGAGAGGCGAACTGGCAGTACTGATCTACTTGCTTGTGGGTAGAAGTCTGTTTTCTTTTAAAAAACCCTAGTTTGTGCCCTGATTGGCAGACAGAAGGTGACAGGACTGCCATGACTGGATGCACTACCTACACGCAACATATGGAACCCCAGAGCCGGACTGATATGGTAAAAGCTGCTCTAGGAAAACTCCCTGAGGCTCTTAGTTTTAGAAAGCAGGCATTTTTATTGCAGCGCTGGATGCACAGGGGATTGCTCCACCTAACATGCACACCACAGGTTTCCACAGGTCAAGCCTATATTGTCACATACATACACATAGCTTGTCCAGGAATATGTGTACATATTCATGATATTTCCTGGAACTAATTATAATATTTGCATCTCTATTAAGCAAGGTCTTCTGTGAGGGTCTCTGTTGGTCTTCAAGGATCTTCAGGACCCTCTGGTATTTGTTTTCTTGTCATCTGCTATTTGAACTTTCCTTTGAACCACGTGCAATGTGGGACAACCCATATGGCTCCTGTCTTCTTTTTAGTCAATTGGTTGTTGCTAGTTATAACTGCGAAGTAATTGGATTTTGCTAGTTATAACTGCAGAGCTCGAGGTTTCTTGAGTCTCTAATCTATTTGTGCCAACCTGTGGTCGTTGAAGCAAGCACAAAAACACCACTACCATAAAAGGTACTGTGGGATTTTCTTCCTCTTGCAGCCTTTGTTCAAGGCACCGACACCATCACACTCCGGGGTCAGGCCGAGAACCTGGGGTGCTGCAGAACCGCCACAGACGCGGCTCGGACCGGCTCTCCCATCCCCTTGCCACCAACTCCCTCACGGGGCAGTGATGAATGGCGGGCTCGGCTCCTCCAACCTCTTGCCGCCACTTCCCTGAGGGGGCGGTGAGGGACACCAGGACCGGCTCCCCAGCCCCTTGCCGCCAGCTCCCTGACGGGGCGGTGAGGGGCACCGGGACGGGCTCCCCATCCCCTTGCCGCCAGCTCCCTGACGGGGCGGTGAGGGGCACCGGGACCGGCTCCCCATCCCCTTGCCGCCAGCTCCCTGACGGGGCGGCGAGGGGCACCGGGACCGGCTCCCCATCCCCTTGCCGCCAGCTCCCTGACGGGGCGGCGAGGGGCACCGGGACCGGCTCCCCATCCCCTTGCCGCCAGCTCCCTGACGGGGCGGCGAGGGGCACCGGGACCGGCTCCCCATCCCCTTGCCGCCAGCTCCCTGACGGGGCGGCGAGGGGCACCGGGACCGGCTCCCCATCCCCTTGCCGCCAGCTCCCTGACGGGGCGGCGAGGGGCACCGGGACGGGCTCCCCATCCCCTTGCCGCCAGCTCCCTCAGGGTGCAGTCAGCGCGAGCGGGACGGCGGGCGGAGCGGGGCGCGCTGCCACCGGATTGGCTGCCACTCCTGTCAATCAGAGTCCCTCGGCCGCGGCAGGTCACGTGAGGGCGCGGCGGGGGCGGGCGCTGCCGGGCGCATGCGCGGCTGAGGCGGGCGCTGAAATTCAAATCCTCGGAGCGGTTGGGGTGGTGGTTTCTTGCCACTGTCGGGCGGCTTCAGGCAGCGGACGCAGCGCGGGCAGCGCCAACAGCGGCAGCGATGGACCCGTTCACTGAGGTGAGGGCACGGCGGCCCGCGGGTGGTGGGCTGCGGAGGAGGCGAGTTGTCGGTGGTGGGGCCGCAGGGGAGCCGCCGCCGCCGCCGCCGCCGCCGCTGCTGGTGGTGGCCGTGCTCTTGAGACTCAGTGGTTTCCTGTCAGCGTCCCTCATTCCCGTTTGCATTGCTCTGGGGTTTCTGGGCTGGTAGTGAGCCTCTTCCTCTGCAACAGGGATACTCTCTGCCCCCTTGCCTTGCTCGTGCTCTTATCTCCAGTAGTGTAATCATCCTGGTTTGTGGAGTGTCAGATTTCTTGCAAGAGAAGACAGAGGAGTTATTCATGCAAGGGTTTGTGAAAGAGAGGATCTTTTCTAAACCGGGCTTTAGGTACCTAAAGGGTAGATGTCAGAAGGATGAGGTGACACTTTTTTTCTGTAGTGTCCAGTGACTGGACTCGGGGTAATGGTCATAAGCTGAAACACGAAAACTTCTTTCCTGTGAGGGAGTCCTGGCACAGGCTGCCCAGGGAGGGTGTGGAGTCTCCTCTGGAGATTTCCAAACCTGGAATGCATTCCTGAGTGACTTGATGGAGGTGAACCTGCTTTAGCAGGGGGTTAGACTGGATGATCTCTAGAGGTACCTTCCAACCCCCACCCTTCTATGATTCTGTGATACTTAAATGCATTTCCTAGCCCTTTAGTATCTGCCTTTCATGTATGTCTGGCAGATAAGATTTTCAGCTGAAACAGAAGGGGCCCTGGAAACGAATGGGAGTGGTATTGACACACATTGTGCTTGCCATATCTAAAGGTAGAGTGTAAAGTTTGTCCAAAGCAACAGTCCTTAGATTAAAAAATGTTTTTTATTTGACATTATTGACTTTCATTGGCAAGTTCAGTTCCTCTTTTTTAAAGAAAAAAAATAAGGGAAGTTGGTTATTAGGGTGGATTTGCTTGTGCATACTTGAGTTTTACACAAGTGTAACAAAATGAGTGAAATTGACTGGCTTGAGTCTGTATGAAGGTTGAAAGTTTCTTAAAGTTGTTGTACTGTGTGACAGCTATGGAACTGCCTTGTGACTGCTTTGAGAAATGTTGTAGTAACAATGGCCTTCAACCCACAGCCTGCCTAAACAAAACCCTATGCTAAACAAAATCCAAATCAAATACGTTGGTGGAATACTCTGTCTGTTCCTCTTTAAAATCTATAGCAAACTGACATCTTTCAAATTAATTCAGTGCCTAAAAAAGGTGACTGCGCAGATCTGCTTTAAAAACTGAACAGAAGGATTTGATCTGACTGTTTACCAAATGTGTTATGCCAAGGCAGATTTACCCTACCCCCCTGTAAAGGCTTGCTAAGTGTAAACATCTAAAACCTCCTTCCTTAGTTGGTAGTGAGTGACATGATCTGACTAGACTTAAATAAACTTCAAGTCCAGACTACTGAATCAAGTTTAAAATGGTTTTGCATGCTGGGAGATGTTCCAACCTTCACACGCCCTTCTTGTAGATTAGCTGACTTTGGAAAGCTGTGACCAGCTCTGAGGCCACTCCTCATGGTAGACTTCATTCAAATGTTGGCAGTGCAGGTGCCTGAAATGTTGCCTTCTCAAGAATGTTTACGCTGTGAAGGGCACTCCGGTGTTATGTAGAAATCTGACTAATATTTATATATTAGTATTGAAGTTTAATAACTTTCCTCAAGAACATTTTCTGAAAAGGAAGCTTTTTACCACCTGCTATGAAGTATTTATGTTCTGTTTGGTTTCTTATTTCATATAACCTTTCCTTAACTTAAATAGTTTCAGATAATCTCTGCCTAGAAATTACTGTGCTCTGTTACTTGCAGGGAACTGGTGAGGCATTGTTAAGGGCTGATTGTGTAAAGCAGAGCGAGCCTTAATTGGCCAAAGCATACTGTTAGTTCAGTGTTTGCTGATTTGCTTTACAGTAACAAATTTTGTCCTGCTCTCACTGAACTTAAGCTCCAATAAATCTTGCTGTAAGATTCAGTGGAATGCTTTTGAATCAGACAGTTTTGAAATAATGGCTTTTCTTTTGATTAATCTTTCAGAAAGTTATTAGCTTTTGCTTGTATCTCAACCAAATTATTAGTACAGAGCACAGTGAGCAGATGATGCAGTGGATGCTCTTTTAGGATCACAATGAGAAGACTATTTGTGACTTCCAGTTTATAGCTGATGACAGTTTCTTGCCCAAAAGCTGTGTTTGGTGCTATGGAGTGTTAGTCTAGGTGATTTTATACTTTGAAGTACTCATTCATTGAGCAAAGTAAGGAAAGTTTGCATATGTGAAGATTGAATTTGTTCCCTTTGCTGCATTCTTCTTAAGCAGGGTAGTTAGAACAAATTCTTGCAATCACATAAGAACCTGATAATTGTCTCTCATGCTGCTAAATATGTACCTTAAAATATACTCTTTTAAAACCAAGATTGTCATTCAACATGTGAAGGGGGAAAGCCTTTTCTGATTTCTAGAAGATGTTTTTGCAATGTGATCTGTGAACCTGTAGCCTGTGACTCTGTAGTGATCAGATCATTAAATGTAATGAAATAGGTATCTCCTACTCTGAACTTCAGTTATTGCTAGAACACTTGAAGAATGTACTTGTAGCAAACACCCTGTTGATGAAAAGTAAGTCTCAAGTTCTGGCGACTGGCTTACTCATAATGTGTAATAGCAGAATGTGAATCACGGCAGTTGCATGGAAAGTTGAGATGCAGAAAGCCAATAGGAGATGGAGTTCAACAACAGAGGCCTGCATTCTTGGGAAGTGACACCCTATTTGTAACAACTGACATCCACTCCATTTTACTGAGCTAACAAAACAGAAAGGAATGTGTCCACATTTGACTAGAACTGCAGGAATACTGGAAGACAGATGAACTGTGCTTACACACAGTTGAGTTTACATAGCCTTTAAAGTTTTATTTATGTGGGCATTCCCTGCACTTTGTAGCTCTGTGTTTTGGAGATGGAAATAAGGAAATTTGCCTTTTGGACACAACTAGCATGGAGCTTGCATTGGAGGCACTTCTGGCATTTCAGGTGTCCCCTGTGTCTGTCCCTCCCATGTCCCTTCCTTCGCTTCCCCTCCCAAAAAAAATGATCTTCATCTTCTATTAAAGTTAGAGAAGCAGTTTTTCTCTTCCACAAAAAAAAAACTGTTGAGATGGACATTCCATTTGTCCTTTGTTGCCCTACAATGAAACATTGTTTAAGACTTCAGCCTTAGACAGTTAAAAATGTGAAATGTCTATTTAATTGCTGTGCAACAGGACAGATAATGGCTGGCACAGTTCTCACAATAATTTATGTGCCACCAAACAAGTGCAGTTTATATGCCTCCCTTTAAAGGCCGTTAGTTCAATCACGCCGTTTCTTGTCTCAAAGTGTCTTAAAACCTAGATCAAAAGAGTAATTAAGTATCCTTTAGATGTGATCAAACTGAGTGATGATGATTTCTAAATGCAGTGTTTTAAAAAAAGAAAGGAAATAAGCCCATGGATTCAATAAGGAGTCACGTCCTAGTAGTGTGGCACATTTAGCAAAATGGTTATTTTGGATGGAATATGTTCATAGTACTCAAGTTTCCAGTAGAGAGAGGATGAGATAATGCTGTTAGATGTCTGAATTGGTGTCTCTTTATATGTTCTTCTGTATACAAAGATATTGTGATCAATACCCTATTTGAGACAACTGGTTATAATAACATCATTTAATCTTGAGGAAGAGACACTCAACTTTCAATTTAGAAGGTGTAATAACTACTTTAAAAACATGAACAGCCATGCATTTAATTTGAGGTTGTTTTTTTTATCACTGCTTGGCAATCAGCTCAATGTTACTTATTTTTTTGGGAGGGTTAGTGCCAGTCAGGTGACTTATCAGATGCTTTAGCAATATGTCGCACACACACACACAAAAACCTACTATCAAGACTTGACACATCAAGACCAATGTGGTGATTCAGTTAAAAAAAAGATAGAATCATACGATGGTAGGGGTTGGAAGGGACCTTTAGAGATCATCTAGTCCAACCCCCCTGCAGAAGCAGGTTCACCTAGATCAGGTCACACAGCAACTTGTCCAGGCAGGTTTTGGAAACCTCCAGAGAAGGAGACTCCACAGCCTCTCTGAGCAGCCTATTAATGATTACTTTCAAACATTTGTGACTACTTCAGACTCTTCTATGGAAGTCTTTCTGTTTGTGGGGTTTTTTCCCTATAGATTTTGCCATTGCTTGTATCTCTTTAGCCTGACTTCCTTTGAGAGCCAAGATAATGTGGGAGAGAGTTGATTTAACTAGATTTAAAATCTAGTTGATTTTAAATCAACCAGATTAGTTGATTTAACTAGAACTTTGGAAAGTACTGGCTAGCTTTGTCTCTTCTTAATGAAAAGAATAAGTGTCTCAAACTTAACTGCTTCTATGTTTTTCATGAAACTTTGTGGCTAGGTCAAAAGAGTCACCTCATTGCCTCTGAAGGTGTTGCAGCCTGTTTTCTGTCTGGTAGACCAAAGATAACCTGCAAACACGTACTAACAGGCCAGAGAGCAAGAAGGTAGATTGGAACGTGCTATGGTTGAAGTACCTGTTACTTGCTGTGGAAGTAGGGGAAGCTGTGGGTATTGCAATGGTGAAATCAAAGTATGGAGATTGGGGTTTATCACAATGAGGAAGGTGGAAAAAAGACAGAAAACCCATGTGATTGGCAATGTAGAAAACGTGGTTTGTTTGTTTTACTTTTGAGGAGAGTCAGTCACAAAACCAGGCTTTGAATATTTCTATCACCCTAGTAGGTCAGTGAGCAACATCTGAGAGCTGTGTTTGTCTTAATGTAGCCTTCAACTATCTATTTCTGGTGTTGGGGATCTTAGTAGATGCTAGATAAACTTGAAACATTTTAACTTTGTGCTACTGCTAGTTACCACACTTACTGCACTGTGTAGTAACACATGATTTCTTGACTACTCAGAAACTCCTTGAAAGGACCCGTGCCAGGCGAGAGAACCTGCAGAAGAAAATGGCTGAGCGGCCCAAGATGGGGGCAAGACCCACAATGCAGAACAAGAGGGTCAGGGAGCCTTTACTAGAAACTGGTAACCAGGCACCTCTTCCTGGTGATGAAGGTATTTTGCAAGCAGTTTAATAAAGATTCTCTTTTGATGGGAGTCCCATCTTTTTGTTGTTTGTTTTTCTAATGACAAGTGAAAACCTTTACTGTTAATGTTAAACAGAGATGGATGCAGTTACCTGACTGCTAGGATTGAATATGCTAATGTTTAGCTTGAACAGAGAGCAGATGCTTTAAGTAACTAGTAAGCTGTTTAAAATGTGTGTAACACTAAAGATAATGCCTTGTGCTTGGTAGAATTTGGGAAGGACATATTTTTGGGAGGCATATCAGGACATTTGTAAATTGTAACTTTATTTGCATTACAGTTTTGTACTGTCTGAAAATGTTTGAACACTAATTTGCTTGATCTGTGCAGTGAAAACTGGTACAAAGCCATCACCGTCAAAGAGGCTCTGCCCTGACAATATTGAGACCCAGTCTACCAGTTCAGAGAATGTACAGCCGGTTCCTTCAAGTTCCACCAGCCCTCATCCTCCTGAGACAACTTCAGAGCTGCACGTAGCAGCTTCGAACAAGGCTTCCTTGGTTCAGCCTCTTGAGAAAGGAAAAACAGAGTCAGAAACTCCTGCAGCCCTTTCAGTCAAAACCCGTATGCAGAAATTGGCAGAGCAGCGCCGCTGCTGGGATAGCGAAGGTGTGTCTCGTGCTGAGTAGTGTTGGTGTTTCCCAGTGTTTGCAATTTTTACTTTTGTAAAGAGTTCAGCACCGGAGAAGGCCTAAAATAATGAAACTGTCAATTACAGCTTAGTTTTATACTAGTGTGATGCCTTTCTCATTGCAACAGTAACCTAAAACTAGTCATCTGCATGGTTAAAAATGTGATGAATTCACGATGGGCTTTAATTTAACTTGATGAGTCTCAATGCTTTCAAAGCTAGTGGCTTGGTTCCACTGATGACAAGAACATCTAAATGTTGATAAACTCAACTGATAGCAAAATGCAAAAGTTGCAAATATATCTCAGTGTATTTTATCAGCCAACTAAACGCGTTTTCTCTTTTCCAGATCCCTCTGAATGTGTTCCTCTGTCTCCCCTCCTGTCAAAAGATCGTCCTGTTTCTCCACCTAAGCAGACATCTAATGCCCTGGCAAGCGATACCCCTATTGGGAGAAGAGGCCGTTTAGCTAACCTTGCTGCTACCATTGGTTCCTGGGAAGATGACCTAAGTCATCCATCTGCAAAGCAAAACAATGCACAAGAACAGCCTGGCACTACTTGTTTATCCAAATTGTCCACTACAAGTGGAGCATCTGCTAGAATCAATAGTAGCAGTGTAAAGCAGGAAGCTGCATCCTGTTCTCAAAGGCTCGTTGAGGATTCTATTAATAAACCAGTGGACTCAAAGATAGCGGTGAGTGTCTGACTTAGTTGCTGGCTAAAAATTGATTTGAGTATCAGAGGAAACAAATATTAACTCAGAACTGTTTTATTTGAATTTAAAGATTTAGTGTGAGCAATCTTAGTCTATTTACAGCTTTTGCTTTATTGCAATCCCACGTGCTCTTTTTCATTAGCAGACCTGAAACAGCTTTAAGTCTCCCTTTTATGGAGACTTAAAGGTGAGTGTATTTAAGTCCTGTAAAAGTAATGTCCAAGTAATTGAGTGATGCTCTTTAAACCATCAGAAGGAGGCTTCTTACAGAGATTTTGGGTTTCACTCTAACTTATCTAGTTGACTGAAATTGTAAATGTTATTGCTGTATGACAGTTCAGTCAGGATACACAATAGGTACAGAACAATAGGTATCTGTTACTACTAATTTCAGCAATTAATATCATTTGTAAAATGTCAATATCTGCTCTGTGGAGTGTTTAGGGAAGCATGGGGAAAAGATCCAAAGTAGCTGCAAAAGCATCTGGAATCAAATGCTGAAACAGTTCGAAATACTGGATAAAAACCTCATAATCTACAAAACACTTGTTCTCAGCTTTTTCTGTTGTTGATGCAGAATGCTTTCATTCTTTTTCCTCTTGAGAGAATAAGAATGTACAGAGTCATCTTAACGTTACTCCTTTTTTTTCCCTTGTTAAGGATCCAAACAATTTAACACGGTCCTCAGGAGTCACTGTTCCCTCTTCTAAAGAATCTGAAGTGAGACAAACCCTAAAAGAGAATCCCTGCAGCCCTCAGAAAACTGAGAAGTGCACACAAAAAGCAAAATCAACTTTACCTCCACCAGTTCAGTCCAAAGAAGAGCCAGTCAAAGGAACACATGTACAACTTGAACCTAAGGGTAAACCCGCAACACCAGGTAAGATGTTTTTCATCTTTAATAAATGGTCATTCAAATCAGGCTTGTGTGCCCTGTGCTGAAAACTGCGTGTTAGTTAAGAATTTATGGTAACATATCAGATAATGCCTGTCTCCTGGTGTAACTTGAGTAGAGTCCTAAGAGTTTTGTGATAATTATCATAAATTATACACCTTCCATATTTTGCAAGGGCACATCCTTGGACATGGTTTTGAAACTCTTGAGAGCAAAAATCAATTTAATTGTTTTCTCCAAGTGGAAAAACATCATTGCTAACCTAATTTAATTGAGACTAGTTAAAGCTCCTTTCAAAATATTGAAATGCTATGTGTATTCCTCTGATGTAAGGTAAAGATTCTGCATATGTTAGAAGAAATTAAAGCTCAATGTCACATAGATGCCCTATCTTTCCTACTGTTTTTCTTTTCAGTGCTAGCATTGATGCTAAAACAAATGATGAACTGCAGTTTTAAATTCAACTGCTTATTGAGTCAGGAACCTGAACTAACAGCTTGAACTCTTTGAAATGAAAACCAGTAGAGCCAGTGTGTGTCTCTAGATATGCTGGCAATAAGACAAGCTCAGTAAAGTGGAGTGGATGTCAAACAGTGTATTCACCTTATGTACTAGAGTGCTCTCTTACATAAATTATGCAAGTCAGGCTAGTTGTAGAAAAGATGAAAAATCAAGTACTTGGTGGATCACATGGATTTATTAAGAGGAGGATATCTATTTGCGTGAATTTGCTGCTTTGTTAACTTCAGTGTTCTGTTACTGTGGTGATTTGCTGTTCAGATTTAGTTTGTGTCAAGTATAACAGAATAAGAGCTGTAAAGGAGACTGCTTAATTACTTCATGGAGAAACTTCAGAATGGCAGTGATTTCTTTCTGTATCTTTGAGAGTTTCTTTTAAAGCAAACAATTGTTCTTGTAGGGGGATCAGGAATTAAGCCCTTCCTGGAACGCTTTGGGGAACGCTGTCAAGAACGTAGCGCACGGAGCCCTGCTACGAGTACTCCAGGGTGCAAAACACCCATTGTTACCCCAAATACAAGGACAATCCAGGAGAGGCTACTCAAACAAAATGAAAATTCCTCTACTGCCAGTTTAGCACTTCAGCTTAAACAGGTATGACTTGCCACATTCATAGCTAGCTTACAAGCTTAGCGAAGATTCTTACTGTTCTGCCACCTACCTGAGGAATTTGAAGTGTTTTGACATCTTAAAGCTGTCAGCTTTTCCCTTCTTCCCCTTTATTTGCTCAGGAACGTGAACGAGAACTCGCATGCCTTCGTGGCCGCTTTGATAGGGGCAATCTGTGGAGCGCAGAGAAAGGTGAAAGCTCAAAAAGAAAACTTCCAGAAGCTAAAATGGTAATGTGGTACCTCTGTGTAACAAAATTCATGACCTGTGGATTGCTTTAATGTGTTCTGAACATGGGGATAGATGTGCAAATGTAAACAAAAGATGAAAACCCATGCTTTGTGAATGGCCAGGCTGAGGAAAAACTGCTTATCAGATGGTTTGATTAATAACAAATTATTAGTTCTTTTTTCCTCCTGCAGAATCAGTTAAGCAGACAAGTAATAATGCTTTGAGTCAATTGGGGGTGGTTTTGGTGATGTTAATTGTGGGTTTTATTTGTTAAAAACAAAATAAAAGCTCCTCACAGAAACACTCAAGTTAGTATTTAGTACTTCAGCTGAATTTCTGACATAAATAGGATCCTTCTTGATACTGGATAGTCAGCCTTTTTTCCTAGCAGATGTTACATTCTGTATCTTTTGGGCAGTTAGTCATTTTGAACATTACCTCCTGAATGTTCTATATTTTTGGTTTTGCCAGGAAAGCCAATCTCAGGCTAGTCCAAAACATCATCCTAGTTCAGATGCTACAGCTTTTGGATCAGCAGAAGACACACCAGCAGGTGACAAGCCAGTAAAGTCTCCCACTGTGGAGTCTTCAGGTAAGAACTCTTACTATTTGCCTATGGCTAATTCTGGACTTGAAGCGTTGCCCTTGACTTCGAAAATTCAATAACTAAAAAAAAAATAACTAAAATTCAACAGCTAGACATAAAATCTTCAGTGGCTTCTTTTTTTGTAAACTACTCAGATGCTCCTAAAGGTGAAGAGACTGATAAACCTAGTCCTCTGAAGATCACTGACCCAAAGAGCCCTGTAAAAGCGATGTCTGTCTCAACACTTGAACGTCTTTCTGAGAAACCGAAAGGTTTGTATTGAGTAGATGTGTATTAACACACTTTGCTGTCTTGTCCAGTAGAGTGTTATGATCCTTCAAGTCTGAACAATGAATTCACCATCTGCTGACACTTGTGTGCTTTGCAGTGAGGCTTATATAAAACAAATCAGGAAACTTCTTATACTGTAACTTTTTCTCTCCAGGAATATTAAACACTGATATTAAGAGTTTACTGGGAAAGGACAGAATGACTGCTCTGCTATGGGACTTGCAGTGAGATTCCAGACCTGTTTGAACTAAAACATTGAAACTTGTCTAACAAGTGGACCTTTTAATTCCCTTTCTGTATCAATTATGCAATGTATGTGATGATGGTATATTAAGGATGGAAATGCTCTTTAGTGTTCTGTATGTCTGACTGTAAGTGTTTTTTGATCAAGCTTACATGAAAAGCAAAAATAGTTGGCTCATCTGATGCCATATTTCAGTTCATTTAATGAGAATGAAGACTTTAATCTTGATGCTACTAACACTTTGAAAACATCACCCTTCAGATGAAGTACACGAAATCGAAATGAGTGTGGATGACGAGATGAATAGCTCGAAAGTGATAAATGAAATTTTTGAAGTTCTTCAAGAGGATGGTCCAGACATAGAAAAGCTGAAGAAAGAAATGAGCATGAGCCTGGAAGGTGAAAGTGATGAGGATGAGCAAGAAGAGTCTCTGAATATTTCATCAATGTCTCTGTTAACCCCTCTAGTGGAATCTGTTGGTCCAGAGGTGAGACTTCTTAGGAGGTGGGGAAGGGTTTATTTATCAGAGATATACAATTTGCTTGTGAACAGTGATATTTTATTGTATTGTGACACCTGGGCAAATAGAGAAGTTATGTTTTCATTAGCAAAATGTAATTTGTAATGAGGTAAAGTTCTCCTCTGAAAACAGCATAAATATTGTATGCTGTGCTAGTCAACTTGTGCTAAATCAAGCTTGAGTACATACATCTGACACATGCCAGACTTACGGTCGTATCTGTGTGTTCAGTTAGGTGGTTACTGATGAAAATCTCGAGAGAAGTAATTGTGAAACTGTACCAGTTTGACAACTAAAGGCGAAGTCTCCTTCAGTTTGCTGGTCTGTTAAATTAGCTTGCTCCACGTCCCAGAAAACATTTGTAAAATGTCTCTTAACTAGCATTCAGCAGCCTCCAAATTGACTGTTGATATGCTAAACAGGATGAGAGAAACCAAGTAATGATAATAGACTGATTTCTGCAATAGAACCTTTTCTTCTTCCCAGGCCTTTATTTCTCCTTGTAAGTCAACTGGTGAAGGTAGCAGTATCAGTGATGTAAGCCTGACGTCTGAAAAGTTCCAAAGGACTAAAGTCCCCAGGGCAGAATCTGGAGACAGTATTGGCTCTATGTCAGAAGATCGCAACCTTCCGTATAGGTAACTAACACAAGTCCCCAGCCCTGGTTCTGTAAGTGTGCAAACGGAGACACTGGCTTTTTTAACTCTCCTAATGAAGCATATTGCTTAAACTACAAATGAATCACAGAATGTTAAGGGTTGGAAGGGGCCTCGAAAGATCATCCAGTCCAGCCCCCCGCCAGAGCAGAACTACCTAGAGTAGGTCATACAGGAGCTCCTCCAGGTGGGTTTAAATGTCCCCACACCCATCTGGGCAGCCTGTTCCAGTGCTCCCTCACCTTCACACTGAGGAAGTTTTTCCTTGGAACCTCTTATGTTCCAGCTTGTACCCATTGCCCCTTGTCCTGTCATTGGCCATCACTGAGAAGAGCCTGGCTCCATCCTCCTGACACCCACCCTTTATGTATTTGTAAACATTAATGAGGTCACCCCTCAGTCTCTTCCAAGCTGAAGAGCCCCAGCTGCCTCAGCCTCATGAGGAAGATGCTTCACTCTATCATCTTTGTGGCCCTGCACTGAACTCTCTCCAGCAGCTCCCTGTTCTTCTTGAACTGAGGGGCCCAGAACTGGACACAAAATTGCTGATGTGGTCTCAAGAGCAGAGTAGAAATGAAACTTATGTCCAATACTTTCGCCTTCATCAAAGATTCTCTGTGTAGTCTGTACACTGCTTAAACTTCAACTGAGCTGAGGGCATGCTTTTTAAAGCCATTTAGACAAGTCAAAAAACAACAATACCTGATATATATGTATATATATTTTTTAACAAAGCTTGGCACACCTGTGAAACATTTCATGAGGTTTCCTCTTTTCAAAGTGTTGATGCATATAGATCTCAAAGATTCAAAGAAACCGATCGTCCTTCAATAAAGCAAATCATTGTTCGCAAAGAAGACGTGTCTTCCAAACTAGAAATGAGAAAGAACGGCCCATCTGATCAAGCCAACATCAAAAAGAAAATGCAGGTATCCAATATACTACTTAAAATCCTTTTTTTTTTTTCTAATTTACTTTTTCTTTGGTTAATTTCCCCTGTGAACGTCCAAGACGTTAACATACTGCTTACAACTGCAAAATTAGGTTGTTTAGCATAAATATCTTAACAGTAGGGAATGAGAACTGCAAAATTAGGTTGTTTAGCATAAATATCTTAACAGTAGGGAATGATACTACATAATTGGAACAGCTAATGTGTCTCTTAGAAGGATTATGCTATAGAGTAAGTCTGCGGCGAACAAGCCAGGAGATGGGGAATCTATCTTATTACTGCCTTTGAGTTAGGCAGCATTCATAACTACACACCTTCAGTAGGCAAGATTGTGATCTCTGCTGGTGCCTTGTTCACCTGCATGGCTGAGTTTGAGGTTAACTGCCCTTTCTTTTGGTGAAGAGAACACTGGATATGGAGTGTACAAACACTCAAGTCATTCACTCCTCACTGTATTTAAACTGCCTCTGTCAAACAGCTGTGCTGCAATGTTCTTTTGCTGAAGTAACTGTAAACTGCAGCATTTTTGTAGTTTACTATCTAAATGGTCTGATTTGGTTTTTTTTTCTGAAGCATAGCCCCCAAAGTACTAATCTTAAGACATTTCCTTGTTTGACTGTTAGACTAAGTCTTCCTGTTCTTGCTAATTCTTTTTATTAGGAGCTGAATAACGAGATCAACACGCAACAGAATGTGATTCATCAAGCCAGTCGAGCTCTGAACTGCTGTTTTGATGAGGAACATGGAAAAGGATCACAAGAAGAAGCTGAAGCAGAGAGACTTCTTCTCCTTGCAAGTAGGTTTTGAATTCTTTGTCATGAATGCTTTGGGAAGAATTGATGAGCTCTGGCAATGCATTTATTATAGCACCTTATAGCTGGTTCTAGTTCTTCACTTGGAAAAAAGGGAAGGATATTTGTTCTGCTTTGGCCTCTTATATAGGCAAAAGGACATTTTTGGTATCTTTCTTGTCCCTAATAGTCCTGCTCTTCTGGAAGATGACTAACATCTCTGTTGCCTTTTACTTACAGCAGAACCTCAATTGTTCAGTACTACTTTTTCTTCTGTTACAACTGCAATTAATTAATTTCTCTGTGTAGCTGAGAAGAGAACTGCTTTAGTGGAAGAACTGAACAAACTGAAGAGTGAAGGACCTCAGAATAAAAGAAATAAAGCTGCTTCTACATCCACTGAATTTGCTCCATCCAGGGGATCTGTTTCCATTTCAGAAATGCGTCTACCTCTAAAAGCTGACTTTGTGTGCGGTACAGTTCAAAAGCCAGGTAAAACTAGCAACTGCGAGAGCTTTACGCCTTCCCTCCCCTTTCCTCCATCCTCCCTACATATATTTCTGGTTCATTCTCCTTGGAGTTTTTTTGTCTTCTGCATCTCAGAACACTGGGGACAGTGAAAATTTAGCAGTTACATTTAATTGATCTGTTTTTTGGCTAAATTTTTTATACTTTCCATGGTTGTTTCAGTTGCATCCTTTTGTGTCTTGTGGAGTTCAAGAAACTTATCAACACTTTCCCAGCTGGTCTCTGTGGTTCCGTGTAACTGATTGGGAAGGAATTAAAATCTCAGGTTGTCTTTGCTCTTGATACCTTGGATTTTTTTTTTATGGGTGCAAGTCTAGTACTAAACATCGTTATATAAATTCTGACCTCTGTGGTAATGTGAAAGGCTCATTAAGGCTCTAGTTTTCTAGTCCTCCTGTTAACATCCTCAAATACTTAATTTGCAAAGATTAAATATTTAAATCATTATCATATTTATTGTCATATTTAAATCATTAAAGGGTTAATATGGATTCATTTCTTCTCTTGTTCCAAAATAACATCTGGCTTTCTCTATGTCTAGAGGCCTACTCTGGAACACAGTAAACTTTTGTCATGTGGTTGGTTGAAGACTCTGCAAGCCCATGATAACCAGTGCTGTTTATATAATCCTAGAATCATAGGATGATAGGGATTGTAAGGGACCTTTAGAGATTATCTAGTTCAATCCTCCTGTAGATATAATGCCCTAGAATATGATTGTAGCTGGACAGGTTCTGACTTCTTGCCTCACTAAAACTTAAGGGCAAAAGTCATTAGGCAAAGTTGTGTTTAATGTTGGCTGCCAAACTTCTAAAGAATTCATACATAGCTTTTCTTGTTTAACTGTCTCCTGAAATCTAAATTATGTTTTTATATCTTCAAATTAAAACCACAGCCACGAATATAAATGGACATATCTGACCTAATTTACAACCCCCACTCTGCTCCTGATGTGTTACAGTCTTTGTTGAGAGACATAAATCATCTCTATTGTAGGAAAGGCTCTCTAACGGTTACAAAATTATGTTTAGTTTCAATCAGTAATTCTAAAAACCAAATTGTGTAAACAACCAACTGTAAACTATTTGTTGTCAAAGTGTTATTCTGGAAGTGCAGCATTTGCTATACATTGTGCACCAGAAGCTCTATTAATGACTTTCACCTCTGAAGAGAACATGAAATGTAGAGTACAAATCAATGCTTGCTGAAGTCTTTTTTTTTTTTTTCTAAGAGCTGAGACTTGTCCTATATAACAGAGCACTTAAACTGTTTTGGTTTTGAGGTGTTTTTTCAATGTGGTATGATATTATGCAATGCTCTTGCTTTACTGTGCAGCAATTTGCTGCACAAACTCCAGATTATCTCCTGACGCTATTGATGTGTGCTTGTGGTCGTTCCCCACCCCGTATATGAGGAGTTAGTGAAATGAGTTGCCTGGATAACCAGTCCCTTCACAGCACTGAAAAAAGTATGAGAACAGGCAAGAGTGAAAGCTGATACATTGTTATGCTGACAGGCCTACAGAACAAGTATATAAAGAACTAAGATTAACTCCTGAATCTAACTGGAAGTTCCTCCCCTTCCCTTTCATACAGTGAGTAGTGTAGGACTGGCCTGAGATGCCCCAAGCAGTAATACATTGAATCACATGGAGATAGTCTTACTGGGAGACACAGTAAGGAAAAAAGTGTTTTAAGAGTAAGTTTCTAAGCAACTCTTGATGTAGTCAAAGTGTTTAACAGCAATGCAGTACTTGAGTGTCTTTATAAATACTTGGCCACCTTTGGCTAACAAAACCATCTGATATATATTTTCAGAAGCAGCAAATTACTACTATGTAATAATCCTGAGATCTGGAGCAGAAAACATGGTTGCAACTCCATTAGCAAGTACTGCCAGCTCCCTGAAAGGAGATGCTCTTACCTTTACTACATCGTTTACTATGTAAGTATAAAGAAGCTGTTTTGGAACCAGTTTCAGCTCTGATGGAGCATGCATACAAACAATATCATCATATAAGGATGTTATTCTGCAAAAAAATATAGTGAGATCTTGAGGTGTGGGTATTTTCTGCCTTGTGAAATAGCTGGAATCCACCTCTCTCAAAAAGCAATCTAGACTTATGCTAATTTACCTCTTGCTTTTTCTACTTCTGTTCTCTCCTGGAACACCTGCAGTGACAGATGGATTGCTCTGACTGAGATGAGGTGGTTTTTGTCTTTTGCAGCCTCTTAAAGCTAAAACTTCATCTCATATGTTAGCTAAAAAGGCATTGTGAGTTTAAATGGCTGTTTGTTAGCAAAAGTCTTCCAAAATAAACAGCAAACTTCCTTTTTCGAGTCCAACCCAACTGTAATTTTCACTTCAATCTTTGTACTTAAACTTAATGGACTGAAGGATGTAATCTGAGGATGGGTAGATGTACTCTATCTGCCTCTTGTTTTCCCTTCCCTTCTGTTCTTTGAGTTCTAGGAAGTACCTTGAAATATTAATGCACACTGAAAAGATCTCAAACAGTCCTATTGGCCAGTGGGAACAAACTATGACTTACTAATAAGAGGTTAGCTATTAGTCAGCACTTTAACTGAGCTTCTCTTGTGCAGAACCTAGCTGCTCCCTGGAGACTTTAGAGGGAAAAAGTAGAAAGCAACTTAAACCTCACAACCAAACAACCCTCCCCTCCATGTTTAACTTATTTTTTTCCCTCTTTCTCCCTTTTAGGCATGATGTCTCAAATGACTTTGAAATAAATATAGAAGTTTACAGTTTGGTATGTATTCGTTCCTGTCAAGAAGACATGTAAGAGAGTGATGTTTTGTACTTTCTTAATGGATTCTTGCTTTACAGGTGCAGAGAAAAGAAGTTGCGAGCACTGATAAAAGGAAAAAGGCAAACAAATCTAAGGTAAATGAAACTTGAAAATCAGCATGTCATACTGCACCAGAAGGTACACTGGAAAGCCTGCAGTATTCTGGGAGAATTGACTAATAGACAGTTTGTCGCTGCTGCTTCTTTCTTGGAACATCTGCAATGACATGTTATGGAATCCTATAGCAATTCAGTAGATGGGACCTATAGCACGTAGAATCATAGAATCATATAATGTTAGGGGTTGGAAGGGACCTTTAGAGATCTAGTCCAACTCCCCTGCTGAAGCAGGTTCACATAGATCAGGTCACACAGCAACATATCCAGGTGCATTTGGAAACCTCTAGAGAAGGAGGTTCCACACCCTCACTGGGCAGCCTGTGCCAGGGCTCCCTCACCTCAACAGGGAAAGAGGTTTTTTCTTATGTTTAAATGGAACTTTTTGTGTTCCAGCTTCATCCCATTACCCCTTGTCCTGTCACTAGATACAACAGAAAAAAGTGATGCCCCAACTTCCTGACTTCCACCATTTATATACTTGTAAATATTGATGAGATCCTCCCCCCTCACCCTCCTCTTCTCCAGACTAAACATCTCCAGTTTCCACAGCCTTTCTTCACAAGAAGATGCTCCAGTCCCCTGATCGACGTGGTGACCCTTCACTGGACTCTGTCCAGCAGTTCCCTGTCCCTCTTGAGCTGGGGAGCCCAGAACTGGACACAGGACTACAGATGAGGTCTCACCAGGGCAGAGCAGAGGGGGAGAAGAACCTCCCTTGACCTGCTGGCCACACTCCTCTTGATGCATCCCAGGATGCCATTGGCCTTCTTGGCCATGTAGGCACATTACTGGCTCATGGTTAGTTTATTGTCAATCAGCACTCTCAGATGTCTCTCTGCAGAGCTGTTCTCCAGCAGGTCAATCCCCAGCCTGTCCTGTGCATGAGGTTGTTCCTCCTGAGGTGCAGGACTCTGCACTTGTCCTTGTTGAACCTCATGAGGGTCCTCTCTGCCCAACTCTCCAGCCGGTCGAGATCCCGCTGAATGGCAGCACAGCCTCTGGGGAATCAGCCAGTGCTCCCAGTTTGGTGCCATCAGGGAACTTGCTGAGGGTACACTCTGTCCCCTCATCCAGGTCACTGATGAAGATGTTAATTCTGAAATATATTGGAGGGGAAGGCAGATGTCTTCCTAGTTCTTTAAAATGCTATGCTTTGTAAACTTTCATTCGTAATGTGTGGTGTCTTTGATAGTGATTTAATGCCCTTATTCTCTGCTTAAACTAAAACGGTCAATATGACTTACCCTGCAGTTTGATTTGTTGTACACATTCTATTGATCAACTATAACAATTTTCTGTCTTCCCAGTGTTAAGTAAAAGCACTAGAAGCTGATTTTTTAAAAGCAAATGTTGCTTTAACTCCTTGGCCATAACCATTTCAGCTTGGATAGGGGCTCCAAGTGTTTGTGCTTTATTGAGGCTTTGGATCTCCTTAACAAGCCAGTGACTCTCTGGATGTAGTTGTGGTGCTGTGGGGTTTGGGTTTTTTTCTTCTTCTGATTCCAATAGTTGGGCACACAGTGTATTAATAGTTTTAGGTTTGATTGCTTCATGTCAAAGATATCTGTCACTTAATAAAAACAAGAAACTTGAGTGTCTTTCAGTTGGAGTGAGTACTTAAATCATGTCTCGGCAAATAGAAACAGGAACTGTCTTCAGTCTTTACTTTCACTTATTTGGCACAGTGAAAACAGGCTTCCTCCTGTCCTCTAATAAAAACTATTTGAAGTCCATGGTTTCTTTTTCTCCTGTGCTGTAGTTCAGAGGAGTTTTTCCTTAAATCTGAATGCTTTTCTGGCACTGTAGGTGAGTTGTTGATGTAGGACTATAGGTGTGATTTGAATAAGTGAACGTAACTTTGGAACCCTATTATGTGAAGGAGAGAGGTCTGCTAGGATTGTTTTTTCAAATGGGTGCTGAACATTCCAAGCTAATGCATGTTTAAACTTTTCTGCAGTAAATATTTCTGAGAATGTAACATTCCTTCCACTGAAGTTGTTCCATGGAGTCAATGAACAAGGCCTCATTCCAACCACTTGTATCCATTCAAAATTTATTTAGATAAGCTTTCAATGGTCTCACTGTTGAACTTTCATGCTAATGTGATGGACAAATTCAGCAGCAGATACATTTATCTTGTTTGTGTTCTGTTGCAGGTTATCACTCCAAAGAGATTATTAACATCTATTACCTCTGTAAGTATGAATGTGATATTGCCATAAATCTGCTTAAGATCACTTCCAAAGGCCATATTCTCTCCCTGAATGAGACTGTGTGTGTGCAGGCTCTTTGTGTCCCTTAAGTGAAACTAGGCTCTCCAGTTTTCTGCCAGACTCTTCAGCCATCAGACCAAGAAACAGATACCAGTTCTATAAATGTAATGTTGGAAAGATGCAGTTATTACAAACTTATTTGGAGTTCCTTTTGAAGTTACTTTTGTTTGCTTGATTTTTAAATGTACTTCAGATGGAGTTTCTTTCTAACCTAGCTTAGTCTTCTGCAGAAATTGTCAGAAATTACTTTTCCACTAAGTTTTTCTTTTTCTCTCTTTCTAGAAAAGCAACCTTCTTACTCCAGGTAAGTAAAATCTAAACCTCTTATGCCAAGATGAATGATCTACACTTGCTTTCTAAAGTAGTATATCAATAATGCTTGTACGTGTAACAATTCTGTGCTTACTACTCCCAAACTCTGTCAATTTGACAGCCTAGAAACTGTCCCTGTGTTTATCTGAGTTACTGATTTTGGTTCTTTTGAGAAGATACCTTCCTTTAAACATAATACCTGGTGTCAGATACCTGTGGTTTACATTCTTTTCCTGAAAAGGTAAACTGAAATCAATTTTAAGATTTTCAATGAGTCTAATAGAAGAGTAATCAAGAGGAAACTTGAAAATACAAACATTCTGAAGCATTGCTTGTGTGTAGTGTTTTTAACACATTCATATATTTTTGACTCTTGGGGGAGAACAGCATCTCTAAGTGCTTTCCTAACTACATCAAAATGTGATACATACTTGTCTGATTACATGAGATACTTGAGCTTGTGTTAGTACAAGTTGCACAAATAAAGAGTTCAGGAACTAACTCTGGAGTGTCTACTGTGCTGCTGCATCTAGTCAGAATCCTGTGTCTGAGCTATAGTGCTTGTATCTATCGATAGAAGTGGAAAGAAGTATAGGTACACAAATTCTGGAAGGCTGCAGCGTGTCACTTGAAGGGGTTAAGAGATTTGAACGTCAAGCTTCTACTGGAGGGCATGTGTGCTTTGTAGTGTGCTCTACAATGCTCTCTGCCCCCTTGAGACTTCTTAAAATGTTTTATCTTCTCCTTTGTGAACATTTCAAAACTTTTCTGAAAGAAAAAAACTCTACCAAGGAGAAATGGTGTGCATCAAGATGCTGTTTGAATGTGCTGTTGGGCTGTGCTGCATCCTGAAACACTGAGTAGGGCATGTATACAGTAGTACAAATAAAGCCTTTTTAAGCCTTGCAGCATTCAGATGGTGTGTTTGTGTTATGGCTTGACTTCAACTTTTTTTCCCTGCAGCCATGACCAGTCCAGGTGTCCCCAATGTACGCTCTACTAACTTCATCCTTGTTGGATCCCACAAGCTATCACTGTCTTCAGTAGGAAATAGCAAATTTGCATTGGACAAGGTAATGGAAGTAGTTGGTTAATAACCCAAAAGTAATTGCATACCCTTTGAAAAATGAATGAGTTTACTGTTTTCAGGCAAAATTACTCTCCTAGAAATGAAACACGTAGGTTTCTATATATGTTACTTATCTCTATCTAAAATGTGTGTTGGTAGTATTTAGTTTCATAGGACTGAAATGTAATTTTAAGATACAACAGAAAGACTTATGTTATTGTGCCAGATGTTCTTTCTTTTCTGTAGCTCAGTGTAAGGTATGGTTATGCAAAGATAATCATAATGAAGGCATTTGGTTAGTAATTTGCCTTCACTGACAAAAAATGGATGTATGCACTTGGTATCTCTGTAGGTGGTCTTCATATTGTTTGTTGCTCTTACAGTCTTGCAACTATCACTAAATAAGACATTAAATGTGGTGTAATGATGATGAAGTATTTGAAATTATCTGTGTATAATTGACTTAACTATATCCAAACAGCAATTTTTAGGACTGAGTTTCCTTTCCTATCCCAATTAAGAACATTTATGTCTAGAAATTTAACATTTTTTTGAAAGAGAGCTAACATTGAGTTTTATGCCATTAGTTCCTTGTCTAAACAGGATAAGTTTATTGGCTCCTGCCATTAGAAGTTAAAAAAATACATTCTTACTCAAGGTTAGAGAGTACAATGAATGTATCTTACACCAAAATACTGTTTTCATAGATGTTTATACCAGCAGCTCTCCTCAGATAAATGAATTCAGAAGTTGCCACAGCTTATGGCAGTATTAAATTACAGCTTTACCTATCCAAATGGCAGCATAAGAATGAATTTACTTCTTGACCAATTAAGCCTTATTGTAATGAGAGTTGTATTGCAATTACAGCTTCTGGTGACTGAAGGATTGGCTATGTTTGTGTGTAAAATTAAGGGCAAAATACATAGTAATCTCAACTTGCTTTTTGGAAGTTTTGGAAGGCAGAGTCCTTTACTGAAGCAGTTAACTGGTAACCTAAGTTGGTTTAATTGCACTGCTGTTACTGACTGTGTGAAGTTCGTAAGTACCAGCTTTGGTTTTCAACCACAAAATGTTCCTCTTAACCAGAACTATGTGTAGAGATCTTGTGCACAGCTTGCTTGTTGGAAACCCTATGTCCTTGAAGTTATGGGAATCAGCTTTTACATTCTATTCAGGAATTAGGATTTGATCTGTTTAGTTTAGTCTAGGACAATACACAAGACTGGGCTAGCAAACTATATATAGCACAAGGTACAAGTAGAGTTCCGGGGAAACTATCTCTTGGTTAGCTTTTTTCCAGGGGCAGACTTCAACAGCTAGAATTTCCCTTTTTTTATAAGATAACTTGTGCTGCTTGTTAAACTATCACCTGTGTGAAGCTTCAGTTTTGACCTGGCCTGTAGCTGTACAAACAGCTGCTTTTTAACTTGCTCTAAGTGTTTCTAATACAGAATAAACTACTGCCACAGTGGATTTTGACTTTCATTCCTCCCTTTTATATGCACAGTTAAAATTCACAGTAGAAAGGAACAAAATGTACTCACGTGTAACCTTCCTTATTTTTATCAACCTTAACTTTGCACTAATTGCATTGAGCATGTTTCTTTTTTCCCTAGATAAATTTTGAAGGGGAGGAAAAAGAACTTTTGGGCTATATGTTCCAGGACAAGGTTGCTGTGATTCTTTAGTTCCTAATTTAAGATGGCAAACTGCTTCCTAGTGCATGTTGCTCATATCTGTCTGGCCTTTTTACAGTACTTATTGTGTTTAATTCCTCTGAGAAAATGCTTACAAAGATTTACTAACTAAACATAAGCTGTTAGGAGCCTTAAAAACTTGCAGAGTTCTACTCTTTGTCTCTTAAAATAATAAGCATGCTGCTAGAACTCAGTTACTTAGACCATCTAGAGCTTTTCCTTAACTAGCTGTTACAAGGAAGACTAGCTGCCTCTTGTCTTCCTACATCAGTAGGAGGAGGAGTTTCCTTCAGAACAAATGGATGAGTCACTTTAAGACAGCTAGTCAGGAAATTTGAGCCAACTTCTTGATGAACTACACAGAGTGTAGAACCTTGCTGAGAGAAGACCAGGGAGAATGACTGGCACTTAAATTAACTTGCTGCCACTGAAGAAAATCAAAATCACCCAGGAACTGAATCTTGTTTCTGATTTATTGAGACCTTGTTTTGTCAAGACTGATCAATACCTTTCTTTTAAAGCAGAAATCAATCATGACCTAAAGTTTTCAAGTGCAAAACATATCAAAATGGGAGGTTCTTATCTGCACACAAATGTGTAATTGAACTATTTTTCTTGCTATGTACATTTTTGACTTTAGGAATGATAGAAATTGATATACTCCAAAGAAATACTTGGTCATTAACAGCCCTCAGAAGAAAATGTTTTGGATAACTTTACATAAGTTACGTTTCAAAATTAAGTGATTTAGTACCTCTCATTTGTAATCAAATGTCTCCTAAGAACTATCTCAAGAATTGGCAAAAAAATTAGTTTTATCTTGACTAGCTTTGCAGATTATCTTCTATGACAAAAAGCCAACATCTTATGGTAGCAATCTGAATGTCCACACACCAGAATGCCAGCTAGTCCAGTCATGGGCTTGAGTTTTCATCCAGCTGAATATTCAACAAATTGCTTGCTTTCCACCCCCTCCACCCAGCTTGCCTTTTAAAGGGATATGTTGACTAGCATGTAGTATTTTCTTTCTCATTAAGTGTACAAGGGACTGTGTTGAGATGTGCTTTAGTATTTAATTAGTAATCATAGAATGGTAGGGGTTGGAAGGGACCTTGAGAGATCTAGTCCAGCCCCCCTGCAGAAGCAGGTCAAGTAGATTCTGTGTAACCACTATGTTCTGTTTGTTATACGCCTTTTTGCTTTACTGTCACAGCTCTTCACTGGTAAATTTGATAATCCACAATACCAATTATTCTGGCCTAACACAAATTAGAAAGGAATGCAAAACTCACAAACTTGAAGTGGGGAATTGGAAACAGCAACACATCCAGGTGGGTTTTGAGGACCTCCAGAGAAGGAGCCTCCACACCCTGCCTGGGCAGCCTGTGCCAGGGCTCCCTCACCTCAACAGGGAAAGAGTTTTTTTCTTATGTTTAAATGGAACTTTTTGTGTTCCAGCTTCATCCCATTGCCCCTTGTCCTGACATTAGATACAACAGAAAAAAGTGCTGCCCTAACCTCCTGACACCCACCCTTTAGATATTTTTAAATATTAATGAGATTCCCCCCTCAGCCTCTTCTTCAGACTGAGCAGCCCCAGTTCCTGCAGCCTTTTCTTATAAGGAAGATACTCCAGTCCCCTGATGATCTTGGTGACCCTGTGCTGGACTCTGGCATCCAGATGAGGCCTCACCAGGGCAGAGTAGAGGGGGAACAGAACCTCCCTCAACCTGCTGCCCACACTCTTCTTGATGCATCCCAGGATGCCATTGGCCTTCTTGGTCACAAGGACACATTGCTGGCTCATGGTTAATTTATTGTCAACCAGCATTCTCGGATCTCTCTCTGCAGAGCAGATCAATCCCCAGCTTGTACTGGTGCATGGGGTTGTTCCTCCTGAGGTGCAGGACTCTGCACTTGTCCTTGTTGAACCTCCTGAGATTCCTCTCTGCCCAGCTCTCCACCCGGTCGAGATCCCGCTGAATGGCAGCACGGCCTCTGGGGAATCAGCCAGTGCTCCCAGTTTGGTGCCATCAGCAAACTTGCTGAGGGTACACTCTGTCCCCTCACCCAGGTTGTTGATGATGATATTGAACAAGACTGACCCCAGAACCAATCCCTGTGGAACTCCACTGGCCACAGGCCTCCAACTCAATTCTGTGCCATTAATAAAAATCCAGGGCTAATGCTACTTATTTCTGTTGTGTGGAAACATTTTGCTGTTTTTCTTCTGGAGTGGTCTTACAGACTCATACCTGGTGCACAAAATTTTGCTGTGCTATGCTGTAGGGCAATGTACATGAGCATGCCATGCACACAGTCTTAGTTGGGTAAATATAACATGCGAAAATGATTTCATCAGCTTCTCGTGCTCATGTGTATCATGTCTTGGAGGAAGCTGAAGTACGCCTGCAACTCAAAGGTGATCCACTTCTAACAGTAGCTTCTATTTCAATGTTGTGCAGGATTTACTGGGGCAGTTTTCTTGGTGAATTAGCAATTTTTCCCTTAGCATACATGTGGCAGTAGTGGTTTGAATACTCAATGTAATTGGTTGCTACATGAGGAGGGATTGTGGGAAATCTGAAAGCAGTCCTTGTTGCATACTCTTCCTCAAAATGCTTGAGTATCAAATAACCAGATAATGTACCAGGTGCTCTGGTACAGCAATTAAGCTGGTTTTTTTCAGTGGTAGAAGATAGATCTTAGAACCTCTTTTGTTAGAAATAACCTGAGTCTTCAACAGCTTGAGGGCCAGCTGAAAAGAACTCCTTTCATTACTTTTTCCCCTTCTAGGTTTTTTTTAACACAAATATTTATGAGTAGGCACTTCTACAACCATATCTGTCAAAAATGCTTATAGCATCCATGTACCAGTCCTCTTTAAGCCCACTCTGGTATTTTCCAAACAAGTCAATGTCAAACTGAGACAGAATCTTGCAGGATGTGACCTGATGCCTTGTGATGTTTTTAACCATGCTTGGAATGTCTGCTTTTCTAGAATCAAGCATGTTTGTGCATATGTCCTGAGCAAACTAATAAGCAAAGAAGTCTTGAAAAGCTTCTAAATGAACTTGAAACCAAAAGTGATTATTGCTCTCTTGCTTGAGGCTGATTGCTTCTTTCTGGCTGAAGATCCTAAGAAAAGGCAGTGCTAACATCCTGGTGTTGGTGACTTGCTCCAGCTGGTAGAGAGATGTCAAAGTTAAATGACTTGTTGTTTTACTTTTTGCAGGTTCCCTTTTTGTCTCCTCTGGAAGGTCATATATATCTGAAATTAAAATGCCAAGTGGACTCCTCCATGGAAGAAAAAGGGTTCTTGGTAAGGGATTTGTTTCAAATTCCTTCCTTGGAAATTACAGGTCTTACTAAATGTAGTTGCTTGTTTAACTTCATGCATGTATTTATAGGGATTGTGAAGCTTAAGACTGACTTGATTTTTATTCTCTCTGAACAAGACCTCAGAACTTTCTTAGTTTGTCATCTAGACATGTTCGAAAGAAAACTGCCTTTCAGGATTTTGTATACCTTCTAAATACTGGTATTTATTATTCTGAGCTTTAGTATTTAATACCTTCTCTGGCTACAATCTGTGATGGGAGGGGAGATTCTATTTCTACTAGAAACTTTTACCAGGACATCTTGGTTTTTTGTCTCATAAAACCCAATTTTCCCTAATAACACACTTTATATTTTCCCACTATATTCACAGACTTTGACTTACAAGGAAGCAACAATATTTTTTGAGAAACCTCAAGCACTTCCCTCTCTAGAACTGCATGCCTGGGTCTCATAGATGAGGCTGTCGAGATTGTGTCCAGGAGATGGCAGTAAATGTGCTGTGAAAATGCTGCAGCAAGGCATTAACAATGCTTGTTACTTTGGTGTTTAGGAAATCAGCACTTCCTTAGACTCTTTTCAAGCAGCTCTTTCTGTCTCCTTTCCTTTAACTGAAGTGAAACAGATTTCATTACATGCAAACATTTCATGTGCTTATGGTATCTGCTATCCCATGTTTTTGTGTATTGATTTCAGAAAGTTCTTGTTTACTTTCTGCTATGTAGTATGTGAAACCTAAGCAGCATTGTATGTACACATTAAATTCTTTCAGAGTAAAGGTTTGGGAACCTAAACTGACCAGACTCATGAGAGTGGCCTGTAAAATAACCAAAGCTTTTGTAATCCTGAAGGGAAAGTTGAAGATGGCTTAAGTACCGAATCATAGAATGGTAGGGGTTGGAAGGGACCTTTAGAGATCATCTAGTCCAACCCCCCTGCAGAAGCAGGTTCACCTAGATCAGATCATGATTTATTACATTATATTAACACATTTTGTGTACCATTTATCCTGTGTCTGCTCTAAGTAACTGTTTAAGTTACCTTAAAATAATGGGAATGTTTACTGTGGACATGAAAATGGTAGTGTGAAACAGCAGTGAGAGGTGCAGTTAGAGCAAAAGGCTGAAAAATTGAGAATGGAAGCCCATGTTCTATGCCATCTGGAAAATAAGTGTACTGCACTAGAAGAAGCTTCTCTCAGTATATCTCTTTTCACTTCTCTTGTGTTTACTCCTGTGAAGGGTTGTACTTGTAAAACCATTCTGGTAGAAAAACAGTTGAGTAGGTGCCAAGTTCGAGGTATGACGTTGCTCCATTTTGATGTTCTCTCTTCCATATTTTTTTTAAGACTATGTTTGAAGATGTCAGTGGATTTGGAGCATGGCATAGGCGCTGGTGTGTGCTGGCTGGGAACTGTATCTCTTACTGGACGTACCCAGATGATGAGAAACGAAAGGTAATGCTGTTTTATCACGATTAAGTCTGAAGTTCTGACTTCAGATTGTAGCCTCCAAAACTTCCTGTTCGTTCTTAATGACAGTAACATTTAGGCTTAAACTAGGGGGGTGTGTGTATATATATATATGTGTGTGTGTATATATATATATGTGTGTGTGTATATATATATATGTGTGTGTGTATATATATATATGTGTGTGTGTATATATATATGTGTGTGTGTATATATATGTATATATAGTTTCCCCCTTCTTAGTCTTAAGGTTTTCCATTGTGCTTGATGAATGGCTTCATTATTTAATTTCTATTGATCAATAAGCTGACTATATCTAGTTGCCTGAAGTTTTAGACTCCAACAGGGTAAAGAATTAGAGTGGGTGATCCTTCTGTATTGCGGAAGCATAGCTGTAATTATGGGCTATCTTATTTGCAGCCATTGTTTTCTTGCAGCTCCACATTATAGCTGAAACTGTTGCTTTTTAAATGGTTCTCTCAGAAACCTCAGTTATTGTCTGGCTAATGAGACAAATCAGATTCATCTGTCACTGAGGTGAATCTTTTTGTCTCTTCTAGCCTGTTCTTGTGGTGTGTACTCAGATATTTCCAGGTCCTTTTAAGGCTGCTTTTGAGAGGTTTTTCTGAGTCACTTAAGCAATTTACCATTAAACACTTGCTTGTTTGTTGCCAGAACACTTTCTTTCCCAAACTCTGTGGCAAACTCTGGTCCTTTTGGGTCTTCTATGCCAATCCAGATGCCTGAGTTTAATTTCTTCCCTGCTAACGGAGGAAGACCATATGCTGATAGTTGACATTGCCAAAATATATCAGTGTACTTTATTCCCCTGCCAGAAGGAAAAATCTCTGCCTACTGTAATAGAAGGTAGGCAGAAAAATAGAGTTAACCAAGAAAAAGCTTTCTATTCTGCTTTTGTCTGCAACAGAGAAGCTTTGTTTTGCTTTCCATATTCTGTTCCTGAAACATTCTAGACTTGTTTCACTGCCCTTCCAAGAAAGGGTCAACTATATCCATTTGACATGCTATCATCTGCAGCAATATGAAACTCTGCCCTTACTAAATGCTTCCCTTCCCCCTATTATATCTGTTCTGTTGTGCTGAGATAGATGGAGCTCAGAAATACCAGTATTGGGCAATGATTGCTTTAAATCATGGAATGTTTTCTCTACATTTCCATGGCTGCAGATATATCACCAGCTTGCAACCTGTTTTTCTTAGTTTTCCTTGGAATGGAGCTCTCCTCCTTGTTTCTGTAACTTTGGTTGTTGTTTTAACTATCTATAGAATAATATAGTGAACATGCCCAATGAACAACAAACTTCTCCATGCTCAGAGCAGCTTGTGATGTTTCCCTGATGAGATATTCTGTAGGTGTGAAGAATCAGAGCCGAGGTCTGTAACTAACTTTAGGCACACAGCTGAGCCTCTGTCTATAGTCAGCAGAAAGAGAACTGCCTTGAAATCTGAAATCATCTTTGAAGAGTTTGAACTACAGAGGGAGCTAAAGCAGCTGGGCTCAGCATGTTGGTGCTTTAGCTGAATGTTTGAAGGTGGAGCCATATGCTTATAGGCTTTGACAAGAATGATGCAAGCACCCCTGAAGTGCTTGTTTTCTGCAGGCTTTGACAGGGGTTATTCTATCAGTTAGGATTTTATTATGAATTTCTCTTGAATTTGACAGTTGAAGCTGTTTGTATTTAAGGAATAAAGGGGGAATATGTTTTTCTAGAGCTTAAGCCTTCGGTTAAGGGGTGGATTTGTTAGCTGTGTTGTATGTGGCTGGGCAGGACACGTTCCATTACCTGTGTTATCTTGCTTCTGCAATTGCTCTTAAACAAAAACAGTGGAATTCCCTCTTTATTTTGTAGGCAGTGGTTGATTTGGGAAAGGATTCACTTTTGTATGGCAGAAATTGTCAAAGTATGTGTTATTCAGCATCGCTCTTGATTGCAGCGTCCTTGACTGATGAACTGACTTCACTTTCAGCATCCTTTGGGCCGGATAAACTTGGCCAACTGCACCAATCATCAGATTGAACCTGCCAACAGGGAGTTCTGTGCTCGTCCCAACACTTTTGAACTAATAACTGTCCGACCTCAGAGGGAAGATGACAGAGAGACACTTGTCAGCCGATGCAGAGACACGCTCTGTGTTACAAAGTGAGTGGGTGAAGTTGTGAGGGCTGCGGGAGGTTATGGGATGTGTGTGGGAGGGGTGTTTGGCCTCAAGTGGTAGTTTCAGTAACATAGGGGCCTTACAACATTGACATGTCAATACAAAGCTCACTTAAAGGTTTTGGGGTGACACTTGAACTGTTCAGCTCTCTTTTAGTCCTATGTTGTGCTATCAATTTCAGACTGAGGACAAAACTCACCTTTTCAGAAGTGGAAATGACAAATAGCTCGGTATCAGTGTGATGGAACCCTTGGCTTCATTTTTTGTTCCCCTCTCTTTTGCCTTCCATAGATGATCAGCTTGATTTTCAGATTAACTGAGCAGAGGTGCAGCAAAATGTGCCTGATCCTTTGGGTTGTTTTCCTTTTAGGAACTGGCTGTCTGCTGATACAAAAGAAGAACGGAACCTTTGGATGCAAAAGCTCAACCAAGTCCTTGTTGACCTTCGCATGTGGCAGCCTGATGCCTGCTACAAACCTATTGGAAAGCTTTAAACTCTGGAAGGGGGGCTATGAAGAAAATATGTATGCAAAACCCTGCATGAACTACACAAAAAAATTAAATGAAAGTGTGGGAAGCCCTTTGGGTCACTTATGCTTTAAATTTGAGAGAGTATTTAATGTTATCCAGGACTATGTTATGCAGTATTTTTATTTCACTTTTAAGAGTTTTAAAACTTTACTTCCTAGCTTTTGAATATGGTAGGAGGCAATTAATTAGGTTTCTAAATGTGCTAAATATTTATGTAACTCTTTCTATTGGAAGCCTTTTGGGTTTTTTTTAGCTAAGTACATTCTCTTCTTTAAACAAACAAAAGATTGCAGGAAATCACACTTCGGAGCAGGGAGGGGGTGGCAAGCTAGTGAAGAAAACCAAACTTACTAAACTTGCCTTCCCAAAAGAAACAATAGCTCAGAGTTCTCTAACAAGGATGGTGCTGAAGCACAAGATGTAATATTGGAGGGTTTGTCAAGTTCTTTTTATAATGATCAGGCATAGAAGTTACTAGCAATTTTTATTCTACAACATGCAATACAGCTATTTCTTGCTTGCACAGTGTCCTTGTGGTCAGAACAAAAGACATGCACATTATATTCATACCACTTTTGCAAGTTCTCATGCAAACTGGTATGGGTAGGTGCATGTTGTGTATATGATATGGTTTCTAGGCGTGGAATTATGTATGCAGTATATTGCACTTTGATAGAAATGAAAGGCCTTGAGTATTTTTGTCAGGACTACTAGATGGATAAAGAAAAGGGGTAAAAAAGTTTTATGGTTGTGTGAATCAATATTTCCTGGGACTCATGGTTTGTACAAGTTAGGATTCTCTTCCATTTGAGAACCAGGTTGTAAAAGTGCTTTTTATTTTTATTATAATACACTACAAAGCTGCTATGTACCAACTAATACTCTGCTGGCTGAAAGCATGGGTCTTCCTTCCCTTCGTAGACATGTCCATAAACACAGATAAAAGCAGCACTTCAGACCCATCATAAACTGGCAAAACTTCTCAGTTAAGACTTGCAATTTTCACAGCTTTTCACTGGGCTTAGTGAAATATTATCTCATTACTTGACTATTGCAAAGGCAGTAGTGGAAAACTTCAACTTGCTATCGCTGTTATATATTCACACTCGAAACACTAAATTCCATTATCTTCTACTGTTTCATCCTGCCACTTTTGTACTTGCTTTTAAATCTAGTTTTCTTTCTCTGATGTCTTTAAAGATTTCCAAACTATGTATTGAGATTTATTTTATTCATTTAAAATAAAGAACAAAATGCTGCTTGATTTTTTTTTTCTTTCCATAAAGAAAATGCACTCGAGCTACTGGTTTGTAGGCTGAAGAAAAGCTGGACTCCACAGAGGATTTTAATCCAAAGTGCTACTTGGTTTGGAAGATAAAGGGAACCCAATTTTGTTGTGGAGGAAGCTAGATTGTCTTTGGGCAGTCCCTAACTTCTTGGAACATAAATACAGTTGTAGAAGCTGCTAGAGACCAGCAGCTCAAGTATGAAGAGGAGAGGTTGATTCTCATTTCCTTGTGCTAGAGACATGGCAGCAGAGTAGCAATGCACCATGGAAGAGCAAATTTCATCAGTGGCTATGTGGTAGACTCTACCTAAACTTCTGAGTGGATGGTAGTGAAAATCATTAAATGCAAAAGAATGAAACAAGTCCATAGAAGGGTATTAAGAGGAGAACTGGATATACTTGAGGGAATGACATGGTTTTATCTAGGCTAGCTGGGTCATTATCCACTGTAGCAACTACTCTGTGTTTGTTCCTTGCCCAAGATGAAAAATTCTCCTGATCAAGGAAAGGGATGAAGTGTAACAGGTGCTAGGAGCTGGAAAAGCTGACCTGGAGGGGAAGGTCTAGGCCTTGGTTATTGATGATGATGATGTGCCTCCTGCCTTCCTGACCCCTGTTAGAGCTGTGGAAAATTGTTCAAAAACATTCCCAGATGTAGTGGTTTTTTTTCATGTTTTGTATCAGATCCTTTTCAAAGAGGCCAGACTGTGTGAATTCAAACAGCTTCATTGAGCTGTGGATGCTCTCAGAAAGAGTTCCCGTTTCAAACAAAGCTTGCGGTTTTGTAAGAACAGGTTATGAACAGAACGGCATCAGAAATCCTGCTCCTTTGGAACTAACCAGTGACATAACCTCCCCTATTCATGTGTTCTAACTGTACCCCAGAAAAGACCTTGATAGGTCATTCCTTCTAGAAATCTGTGCCACCAGAGCGTTTGAATTTCATGGACACTCCATACTCAACTTTCCAAGAGAAACCTTTTTCTTGTTTGTTTCCTTTTGTCACCTTCAACCAAGCTAAGCACCACGAGACAGTAAAACTGACAGTAGACTCCAAGTCATAGTTCCTTATTACTTTAGAATAAGTAAGCTTTTTCCAGAATCACTTCTTTAAAAATAGGGCATTTATTTTTAGAGTGGTGAGTGATGGTTGGGAGTGCAGCTCTTCAGCTGCTTTTTGTGTCCTTGGGCATAAGGGAGAGATGCAGCGGTTGTAAAATCTGATGCCTTAATAGGCCCAAAATTCATCTTTATTTGCAAATACTTACTGCAGCAGTTACAAATCCAATTTTCTGTGCACAGCCTAATGCTGGCTTGCAGAGCTGGCCTCCCAGGTGTTGAAGACAGGGGGTTTGGTTAGTGCTCCTGCAGGCAGTGGCCAGCCTGCTTCCTGAGGTCCCTTGCAGAGCCCAGACCATGCACGGGGCAATTATCCTGGGCTAAACCCCAGAGCTCTGCTTTGGGTTTCAGTAATGGCAGTTTGGGGTTGGCTTTGGGAACAGGCTGTTCTAATTTTAAAAGAAAGCTTTTTTTTTTCCCCCCCTGTTGTTCAGAAATTCAAGATGTTCACTAATAAAGAAAGTCTATAAATGGCAAATGCTTTGCTCTGGGCAATGGAGCTTATTTTAGCTGAGGAAATTTCAGTTTTACTAGCTTGTAAAACTCTTAATTGATGTTATTAAATCCCAACCTCAAATGCAATACAATAATTTGCAATGAGATTGACTGAGAATGTGGCTTCTAAACACATACTGTTCCCTTCCCCCTTTTAATTGCTGCATTTCCATATTTTGGTGTAGAGTAAATTATCTGATATTCTGTAATTATTGTCTGTGCTCTACTTGGTCTGGAGTAAAACCACATGGCTGCACTTGTTTCTGTCCTGGTGTTGCTTTTTAATGAAAGATAAGAAGGCCAAAGAGGTAAGCAAAAGGAGCAGATGTTTTACCTGGCCAGCATGCATCAAATGTGACGCTGTGGGGTGGACAGAGTTTGTCCGGGAAGCAGGTAGATATCCTCCTGACGCTAAATAGCCTTCCTCAAGTGTGCCTCTGTGGGCTTGAAAGTGTTTCTTGGGAAACTGGGTATTTTGGTAACATCTGAATGCCTTGAATGAATTGGAGCCTTATTAATGAAGAGATGTATTCCCTTTTGGTTTTCTCAAGTAGGTGACTTGGATATTTACTGAAATGTTAGCATTTGTCCCAAAGGAGCTTCTGTCTTAGGAGATGCAGCATTGACTACTTCAGGAGAGCAATAATATGGGTCTATGTGACCTGATCTAGGTGAACCTGCTTCTGCAGGGGGGTTGGACTGGAGGATCTCTAAAGGTCCCATCCAACCCCTACCATTCTATGAGTCAACCAAAAAAGCATCAGCCAGCTCATCCTCTGCCTGGCCAAAATCCTGAGCAGATGCATCTCTAGCCCTGTGGTCCACACATAGCCAGGCTATCTTGAGTCTGGACAGCAGCCCAGGAGCTGAGTGGTGAGTGATGCAGCCTTGTGCAGTGAGTGAGATCAGAAGCAAGAGCAGAGCTTGGGCTGATTTGTAAACACTTTCTATTTTCCAGAGTCTTTCCAGCTGTAGTTACTGCTATTTTATGCTGTCTGATCCCTTCATCACCACTAAGATTGTGAGTAATCTCTAATTTCTTAATGTTTTATTTTTATTGTGCTAAGATTTGGTGAGAAAACCGCTTGTAATTCTCAACCTTGAAGTCTGTGTGTGAAGAACAGCAGGTAAGGGCTGCCCAGTATCTTCAGTGATTCCCTGGGTCATGCCTGTCAAACTCACAGGACTGGGTATGTCGTGTTTGTTAGGAAGCAGAAGGGCAAAGATGTGTTACAGGTTGAAGCAGCAACCTGATTTAAATACAGGAAGGGTTGTCTTGTTAACAGGGAGGGGAAGAGAACCTGTGCTCTGTTAGCCTGCATTGATGCTGCCAGGTCAATCAAGACTCTAGCACCTTGTTATTCCTGGCACATTTTAATAAGCAAAGAGCAGCTAAATAATGTATTGACAGTCAGGGCAATTACATACATACGATTGATAGCAACGTAATGAGTTTGGGTACCACCCCCTGCCTCGTGGTATGAGATTAACTGTTGAAACTACAAATGGAAAGCCCAGAAACAATAAAAAACAATAGGCAGGGCTTGGAGTTTGCTGGACGTGGAAAAAATGGATCAGGTGGCTTTGCAAACCCATACAATCAGTGGTCTAGCTGGCAGGTAGCCTTTGATTCTTATTTTGTAGCTCCATGGAAAAAGCACAGCCTACTTGGGCAGGTGAGATACAGGCTGCAGAGAATGCTCTTGTGTTATGTCCACTGCTGCTGGCTCTGATAACTTGCCCCCCCCCGTTTTGTGTGTGTCTTTAATCCTGTTGTTTGCTGGCGTGTGCTGGGAAGCAGCACCATCAGGGCTCCCCGGGAGTCAGTGCCCGCCTTGATCTTTGAACACAGCTTCGATCTGGTCGTTGAAGGGATTCTCCTTTCCAAGCACTTGAGGCCATTCATGTAGAGCCTTCTGCCAGGTAATGCTCGTTCCAAGGGCTGCAGCAATCTGCAGACAACACAAATGCTATCAGTTCCTTGTACCTCTGTAATGCAGGTTTTTCATGCCAGTGTTTAAGAGGGTGAGCATAATGAAGACTCCCTTATATAGATGGGATGGACTGTAACCTCTAATCAAAGCAAATATGCCATTCCTACAGCTTGAACAGGGGAAAATCCTTCTGAACACTCAAAATAAGGTGAGGATCATTGATCTGCCTCCCAGACAGTCAAGCTCAGTGGTCTCCAACCACTACAGTGCCTGGTCCATAGGCTTCTATTTAAAAGCCCCAGAGTCTGACTTTTTCCCCCCTCAAGCCTTTTGTATGTATTTCAAAAGCACTGTTTGGATATAACACACAAAGCTCTTGGGAGCCCAGTGGAATTTGTGCTCCTAAATGCCTCTGATACTTCTAGTAAATATTCTCTCTGCTGTCCTGTAAGGAAACCACAGGGGTTGAGGAGCAAGTGGCCCAATTATATGTTGGTTCAAAACTACCCAGCTCCGGTGCTCTGAATCTGCACCTGCTGCTGGGTATCCTCAGAGCTCTTTTTCCACCTGCAGAAGTGGTAAATTAGCTTTTCTCCTTGATGCCAGAACCATTCAGCTTTTATAGAGGGGTTTTTTTGCCCTGGAAGTTAGGCACCAAAGAGAAACCATATCTGCTGTATTGCCAGGGTGAAAAACATCACGGGAAGCAGAAAGGGGAAGAGAGAACAGCCTGATTCTCCTTTGACTGAGCTGTCACACCCTGCTAATGCATTTTTGTTTCAACTTTTGACCTGTAATTGTGTTTTGCTTATGTGGTAACTTTACTTTCACCCCTAAAACTCTGACATTGATTGCAATTATGAGGTTTAAGCAGGGCTAACGAATCCTCCTTTTTAAGGATCAAGATGAGTTTAAGGAATCAAACTACTTGAATATTGTTGGAGTTTGGGAGCAGACTGGAACCTCTGGGGAATTTTTATGTGCTTCTTTTTATGAAACAAGCTGTAATGATGGGCTGGGAGAGAAAAACTTCCTTTTATTCAGAGCTTTTATTCAGAGCTGGTCTTGTTAAGCTACTGGAGGAGTTGGGGCAGGGGAGGGGATAGAGGAGCCTGTGCAATAGAATGTTACCCCTTGGTCACAATTTCTAAGATGACCATACGTGGTTATTTTGGGACATGTGGAGGCTCCTTCTCTGGAGGTCTTCAAAGCCTGCCTGGACATGTTCCTGTGTCACCTGATCTAGGTGGACCTGCTTTGGCATGGGGGTTGGACTAGATGATTTCTAAAGGTCCCTTCCAGCCCCTACCATTCTATAATGATCCAATGACTGTTAGAGGGCCGAGACCTGTCTCTTCCAGGGTGATCCATTCTGATATGTGAGTCTCCACAAATCCTTCACAAGTCCCTAAGCCTTCCATATGGTTTTTTTTGTAGGGTTGGTCTGGAGAAGAGGAGGCTGAGGGGGGATGTCCTCAGTATTTACAAATACCTAAATGGTGGATGTCAGGAGGCTGGGACATCCCTTTTTTCTGCTGTATCCAGTGACTGGACAAGGGGTAATGGGATGAAGCTGGAACACAAAAAGTTCCATTGAAACATAGGAAAAACTATTTCCCTGTTGAGGTGAGGGAGCCCTGGCACAGGCTGCCCAGGGAAGGTGTGCAGGCTCCTTCCTTGGAGGTCTTCAAAACCCGCCTGGACACGTTCCTGTGTGAAGTGATCTAGGTTGACCTGCTTCTGCAAGGGGATTGAACTAGATCTCTAAGGGTCCCTTCGAGCCCCTACCATTCTGTGATTCTGTGATTATTTCAGTAGCTTCTGGCTATCTGTTTTCTCCTCCTGCACCAAACCAGCTGTGGGGATGCTTCTCAGCAAAGTGTAAATACCCAACTCATCTGACACGCACCATTTCAGCTTTTCCTCTTTTTTTTCTAGCTGCAATGTGCTTTGCTATGACTTAAGGACAAAAAAAACCACCCAAACCCAGGGAGAAGCTGATGGCTCTCAAGCTGTGCTTTCCTGCCTGTACGTAATGATTAAGAATCTTCCAAGCACTTCAGGTTCCGGCTTGTGATGCTCAGGGCTTTCTCCTTCTCCCTGGTAACTTCATAAAAGCAAGAAACGAAGCTGTTTATGCAGGATCCTGTTGAAATGCATTACCCTGTCATCCAAACAAAGCAATCAGCTGTTCTAGAGAGGAGGGATGTCCTTGAGGCCATCTGGCATTCATGAGGATTTGCAGTGAAATTGTGTGGCAAGGAAGAGATGCTGAGGAGAATCCCTGGGCTTGCACTACAGCCAATGGGAAGAGAAAGCCAGATGTCCTTCAAGGAGAACAGAGCTGGACTTTGGGGAACGGTGTCTGAAAGACAATCTAGAGGAAACATAGGAGGATTGAGGCATGCAGTTTTCTTTCAGATGTCAAAAGTAAGTGGTGTGAAGTTCCTCCATCTAGGGCCTGAGCTGGATAAAAAATACCCCCATGTAGCCCCAATTTAGCTTTGAAACTTGAGAGGAATGCAGTCGTACCAAGATTGTTTTGTTTGTAACATAATAGAAACATGCACGAAACCCTCTTCCCCTCCCCAGGAAACTAGGGGAACGTGGTTCTGGGCCCGGCTAGCCACATGAACACTTAGTGTTTACCTTTTTTTAAGGTTTTTAAGATATGAAATCCTGCCTGGAGTGGGGACTATGGGGGCTTGTTTTTCCTGCCTTTTTCCAGTGTATGGAAAAACCAGAATAGCTGTTAATGGGACAGGGGGAGCATTGTCTTTCTTCTTTTCTTCTTGCACTGATAAGTAAGCAAGCCTCAGTTAGGAGAGTTCAGTTTCCTCCTACCTCCCTACTGCATAGCAGGACCACTGCATATACACACTGACACTTGCTTCTGCTGTGTCACAGCCAGCACATTTTAATTTCCTTTTTAAATGAAAGGGACAGCAGATCAATGTCAGGGGAAATGCTGATACTGCACTTCCAGCTCACCCTTGGCAAAGAAGGGCACTGTGGTTCTTGTATCAAAGACTCATAGAATGGTAGGGTTGGAAAGGACCTTTAGAGATCATCCAGTCCAACCCCCCTGCAGAAGCAGGTCCCACCTAGATCAGGTCACACAGGAACGTGTCCAGGTGGGTTTTGGAAACCTCCAGAGAAGGAGCCTCCACAACCCCTCTGGGCAGCCTGTGCCAGGGCTCCCTCACCTCAACAGGGAAATAGTTTTCCCTTTTCCTTCCAGCTTCTTTCCATCACCCCTTGTCCTGTCACTGTATACAACAGAAAAAAGTGCTGCCCCAGCCTCCTGACACCCACCATTGAGATATTTGTGAATATGAATGAGATCCCCCCTCAGTCTCCTCTTCTCCAGACTAAACAGCCCCAGTTCCCACAGCCTTTCCTCATAAGGAAGATGCTCCAGTGCCCTGATCATGTTGGTGATGAACTTGTATCCCAAGTTTCTTCCCTGTCTTGAAGGCAAGACCTAGAATTAGGTTTATGCTTTCCTTGGAGTGCTGCTCCATTAAAAAAAACACAAAAAAGTGAATATTTGTCAAGTGTTTTTTTGATCTTCAGAGAGAAAATTCAGTAGAAAGGCCCAGGCTGGGTCTTATCTGTTGTATTTACGAGCCGTGGGGCATCGATCTCTCCCCAGAGGCAGCTCTCTATGATCCTCTCCATGGGATGAAAGCCACACCTGGCCAGAAGCAGTCACATTGGTAGGAAGTAAAACTTTAAATACAACCAGCATGAGGACTGAGGGAGCTGTTTATCATCTCTCTCAAGTGTGCTCTTAAATATCACTCTCTTGCTCACACTTCTCCTCCTTTTTTTATTGAGAGACACTCTTCCAGGGCAGAGTGCTACGTCTCAGTGCAAATAGTGGTATGTTGATAACACATTTCTCTATACTAGCAGGGAAAGAGAAATGGATTTGAAGTGGTGGATGTTTGGATAAGGCTAATTAACAAATCCTAGAAGGGCAATAACTCACTTGAAGTGAGGCATATCTACAGCTGGCACCTTGACTGGAAGGGAAAATGTACCTATAAAAGCATTAATGTCATCCTAAGAGCAGGAAGGGGAGATCATAACCACTGCAGGATGCCAGGTCCGGAGGGAGGGAAATGTGGCAGCGCTTGGCTGGATCCTTCAGCTCAGCACTCTGGGGGCTACATGTAGGTTTGCATCTGCCCTTCAATGCTCTTTTGTGATCTTTTGGCTTTGGCAGGATCCCTTTAACATAAATACTTGGTGCCTTTAACTCTGTGCTGCCTTCCAGATGCTGGTGGGATACGGGATGTGGGCAAGAGCCTGGATGAAAAGCTGTGATCCATTGAGCTTGGCTCTCACGGTGGCCTGTTGCCTGGGGTTATAAGGAGCCTTGTGCTGGCTTCAGGGTAAGTCAGATAAATAACACAAAAACCTCCTCTTCTTCCCTCCAGACTCTTCATATTGCAGTTTCCCCAGATGGCAGGGTTGGGAATGGGGATCCTCTCATTGCTGTTATCACTTTCATGTCATTTGCCAAGTTTTCTCTAATTGCTTCCTTGCAAAAGGCCTGCAGTAAAAAAATCCAGGCACACTTTCTCCTCATCCCCAGCTCTCTCCTGGTACTGTGTGGTAGCCAGGCAGGAATCTCTGCTGTGAAGGACTCTCTTTTCTAACAGGAGGCTCTTTTGACTTGGCAAGGCTAAGCAAACCACTGCATTGCTCTAGCTGACCAGTACAGGTGTAAAAGAGAGCAACTGATAGATGTATTTTGCCTTTGGACTTGCCTTGTAGGTCTCCCTGTCTGAACTGACAGCACTGTCAATGGGGAAACTGCAGAAAGGTTGGAATCCATCAGTGCTTGGAAGGCACACCCACTGAAGTGCTTCTCCAAGGGCTGCTCTTTCCCAGCATTCCGGACAGCACTGCATCAGGTTATTTGTCAGCAAGAAACTTCTAGACTCACTCCTAAGGCTATGGAATGGACAGCAGCTGGTGGGCAGAGCCTTATGGCAGAGGGGAAAATCAGCTCTGCCATTGCCATCCCTCTCCATCTCACCCACCTTCTGCAACGTGTCCCCTCATAAGAAGAGGAGGAGGCTGAAAGGAAACACAATCACTTTCTATAACTACCTGACAGGAGGTTGTAGTGAGGTGAGGGTCGGTCTCTTCTCCACAGTGATGAGTGACAAGGGGAAATGGGCTCCAGTTGTGCCAGGGGAGGTTTAGATTGGAGCTGAGGAAGAACTTTTTTCCCTGAGAGGGTTGGCAGCCCCTGTCCCAGGCTGCCCAGGGAGGTGGTGGAGCCCCATCCCCGGAGCTGTTGCAAAGCCGTGGAGCTGAGGTGCTGAGGGACATGGGTTAGTGCTGGGCTTGGCAGTGTGAGGGCAGTGGTTGGAGTGGATCTTATAAAGGTCTTTTCCAACTGAAATGTTCTATCTAATTTAGCCCAGCCTCATTCTTGCTCCAAAGGGTCAAGATTGAAACGCATGGTCTTTGTGCTGTGCCCTGTGCACTGCCCCGTGTTGTTGGAGCAGCTGGGGGTGACCGCGTTGTGGTTGGCAGGACAGACTTGGCTGGGCTGTGCCCGCCAGTCAGAGCTCTGGCTGACACAGGCTGCCCAGGAGGTTTGGGCTCACACTCAGACTGTCTCAGGGTGGAGTGGGGCAGACTGGCTGCTGCTTTGCTTTGCACATGTGTTTGAAACCTTAAGCTGGTGTCTAGAAAACCAATTGGCGTTGTTGGTGGCTGATTGCGCAATGTGCTCTCTCCGTGTGTTTCACAGGGTGGGAATAAGCTACCTTGAAGGGAGTATGGTGGGAACCAGGCAACCTCACGCTAGGTTATTGAACCCAAGCAAGGATTTCCAACTCAATAGCTGCTTTTCCTTCCTTTTCACTTATTTCTGGCTGCAAACCTTCCCCTGCCACCCATCCTTGTAGGCCAAGGAAGCCAGAAAGGATTTTCTAATGTGTAGCTGCAGAGCATAAAGCAAGTTAAATGTATAGCTTCAAAAAGAAAGCTTTGTTCCAGGCTGAGATGGGGAAACTCACAGCCTTGAAGGCTGTAGGGCTGAATGGGGCCTCTCGGGTTGCTGCAGTTCTGCATCGCTGCCCTGATCCTGCAAAACTCCTGTGGCTGTTTGAGCAGGCAGGCAGACAGCCTACGTGGCAAGGGTCTGCTTTTGGGGCTTAAGACCTGTTTGGCCTCATCTGGAGTACTGTATCCAGTTCTGGGCTCCTCAGCTCAAGAGAGGCAGGGAAATGCTGGGGAGAGTCCAGTGCAGGGCCACCAAGGTGAGGAGGAGACTGGAGCATCTTACGAGGAAAAGCTGTGGGTCCTGGGGCTATTTAACCTGGAGAAAAGGAGGCTGAGGGGAGACCATTAACACTTGTAAGTACCTAAAGAGTGGATGTCAGGAGAATGAGGTGACACTTTTTTCTGTAGGGCACAGTGACAGGACAAGGGATAATAGACACAAGCTGGAACACAAAAAGTTCCACTTGAACAGGAGAAGAAACTTGTTGGGTGTTGAGGTGAGGGAGCTCTGGCACAGGCTGCCCAGGGAGGGTGTGGAGGCTCCTTCTCTGGAAGTTTCCAAACCCACCTGGACATGTTACTGTGTGATCTGATGGAGGGGAACCTGCTTTAGCAGAGGGTTGGACTGGATAAGCTCCAGAGGTCCCTTCCAACCCCTACCCTTCTGTGATTCTATGAAAGCAGCCACAGAGTTGCACATCTGCTTCAGGGCTAAAGCCATCACCTCTTTTCAAAGATTGATTGATAATACACTGACCATGAGCCAGTAATGTGCTCTTGTGGCCAAGAAGGCCAATGGCATCCTGGGTTGCATCAAGAAGAGTGTGGCCAGCAGGTCAAGGGAGGTTCTTCTCCCCCACTACTCTCCCCTGGTGAGGCCTCATCTGGAGTCCTGTGTCCAGTTCTGGGATCCTCAGCTCAAGAGGGACAGGGAAGTGCTGGAGAGAGTCCAGCGCAGGGCCACCAAGATGATCAGGGGACTGGAGCATCTTCCTTATGAGGAAAGGCTGTGGGAACTGGGGCTGTTTAGTCTGGAGGAGACTGAGGGGGGATCTCATTAACATTTATAAATATCTAAAGGGTGGGTTTCAGGAGGTTGGGACATCCCTTTTTTCTATAGTAGCTAGCAACAGGACAAGGGGTAACGGGATGAAGCTGGAACACAAAAAGTTCCACTTAAATATAATGAAAAACTATTTCCCTGTTGAGGTGAGGGAGCCCTGGCACAGGCTGCCCAGAGGGGTTGTGGAGGCTCCTTCCTGGGAAGTCTTCAAGACCCACCTGGACATGTTCCTGTGTGACCTGATCTAGGTGACCCTGCTTCTGCAGGGGGGTTGGACTGGATGATCTCTAAAAGTCCCTTCCAACCCCTACCATTCTGTGAAAGTGAAATTGCCCAAAGCTGCATCCCCCCAGCTGCTGCAAGGTTCCCGGGGCCGGGTTTTTACCTGGCTGGGATGAAAGCCATCAACTGGTTCAATCAGCTGCCAGGGCTCACCTCCCATCTTCTGCCACTCCTCGGTCGCTGTGAACAACATAAGCAGAGGGGTTATGACCCGTGAGCGCGTAGGCTGAGGTAAGACGTACCCCCTCCCTGCCTCAAAGCACTGATGGCATTTTTCAGCACACAGCAGCTCTGTGTGAAGGGTCTGACAACTCATAGGAAGCTGTCAGAACCAATACTGTGTCCAATCCCCTCTCCTCGGGGCACTAGTTAAGTCTTCATCGTTAATTCGGGGTTTTTCCTCCGCGACACCAATGCCGGGAAGCGCTCTGAACACCAACGGCCGTCACACAACCCACTTCCCCTCCCAACTACAGCGGACGCTGTGGCGAGTAAAGCTGTGATTGATTTAATACTGATTTCATTCTTTTGCATTTCCCATTTTTAGTCACATCTTCAGTGCAAAAATATTAAATAGAGAAGCCAGTGCTCTTGGAGAAGGAGATGGAAACACGGTATTCACAGGGGCTGCTGTCTGCAGCAATAGGCTGTCACTTTCAGTTACTTCCCTTCTGAACAAGGCTTTTTCAACTCCAACAAAATAACCTTTTGAATTACATAAGCATGACATTCAATGCAAGTGATGCTGTGCTGTAAGCCCCAGAGCCATTAGAGAAGTAAAAAGCTTTCTCCCTTCAAAAGGGCTGCGGAGGGATCAAACATGGGACGAGCGGCTGTGGCACATAACAGACTGTAAACTCAATAATTTCTTTTATAATGACAGATTAAGAATTCTTAACAGCATTATGCAGGAATCCTGTTGGGAGCAAAATGTTCTGCATTCAAGCACCGCAGGTTTTTTGGCCTAGACTCACCAAGTCAACACCCAAAGTAACCTGTTTGAAGATAACAGGGCTTGGAGCTTTGTTTCAGGTCCGCGGTGTGATGGGCACGACACGTTCCCCTTCGATCACACTATGGGATGTGCACAGGTGTGATCTTGCCTAACTCCTCATGTATCATGTTATATGTTGAGTATGAGGCCGTGTGTTGTGTTTTACTTTGTGGAGGGACTACTCTTCCAGTGCCAGAAATAGCAAAGGAGTAAGATAGCTAAAGTTTATATCAAGACAAGTGAATTTAGACCATTAATAATCAACCTCCAAAAATTCCCAGACCTATTGAACAAATCATAGAATGGTAGGGGTTGGAAGGGACCTTTAGAGATCATCTAGTCCAACCCCCCTGCAGAAGCAGGGTCACCTAGGTCAGGTTGTATAAGAACATGTCCAGGTGGGTCTTGAAGACCTCCAAGGAAGGAGCCTCCACAACCCCTCTGGGCAGCCTGTGCCAGGGCTCCCTCACCTGAACAGTGACCTCAATCTTCTCCAAACTAAACAGCCCCGGTTCCCTCAGCCTTTCCTCATATGAAAGATGCCCCAGTCCCCTGATCATCTTTGTGGCCCTGCACTGGCCTCTCTCCAGCAGTTCCCTGTCCCTCTTGAGCTGAGGATCCCAGAACTGGACACAGGACTCCAGATGAGGCCTCACCAGGGCAGAGAAAATACCCACCAACTGAGTATGTCCAGATCTTAAAAGTGCCTATGCCTTGGCCAGACTAATCTAGAGCTTGCTCCCATCCACACCAAGAAAAAAAACCAAAACAAGCAACCTCTCTCCCCCTATTTATGACACTGCTTCTTAAAAGAACCACTAAGTTCTTCAGCCAAAGGCAACATCTCAGCTTGAATACACATCTAATTCTAGAATAAATGCTAGTGTACTCAAAATTTACTCAAAAAAAGCTGGGAGCTGCTATGTGTGTAAATGTGTGTGTGTGTGTGTGTGTGTATACATATATATATATATAGAGATAGATAGATAGATGTGCCCTGGCCAGCCTGAAATCAATGTACTTGCCCCACTATGCAACCACTGCTAAATATTTGATGTTTGGAGAGTTTAGGGGAGGATTTTCACTTGCTTCAGAAGGAGACCAGGAAAGTAGGTCAGCAGCCTTAGCTGGCTCTTGAGCACGCTCACAGACTGACAGCTTTTTTTCATCCTGATGGCAAGGTCGAATCGTTGGCTTCAGGGCTGCAGGAAACTTTGCAAAGTGTCTTTCAGAGCTGATGTTTGTATTTGCATGTGTGATTTTGTTTACCTCATTTATTTAACACGATGTAATCAAGAACAGCAAATTATATTAAGATGTTTCTTTTCGTGAAAGCAAATAAATTACCTGAAGTTAGTCATTTAACTTATTAAAGCAATTTCCTACTCAGCAGGTAGTTTGTTCCAAATCTTAATGACTTGTTAAATATTAAGTAGTTGAGGCAAAAGCCAAAAAAGAGACTTGGACATCCTGAAACTGTGCTAAACAATATTGAACGTGAGAGTGGAGCCCACCTCTCTGAGATAAAGTTTTGAACAGAAAGACTTCTTTTCCCATCCTCACTTCTTTACCTCCTCTTCTGTATGATCTGCATGAGACCCAGGATGAGCATCCTGAACTGGGTCACACAGGATAAAAGAAGTTTGTGACTTTTGGTTAGATTGGGCTGCAAAAGGAGATATTTTTACAATAACCTCTGGTGCCTCAGCAGCTTTGTGCTTCCAAGGACAGCTGGGAACCCATGGGGAGAAGTGTTAGAGATGTGCACTTCCAGGTATTGCCAGGGTGCTTCTGTCCCTTTGTGGCTCTGGTTCTAGCTGTCTGCATGCTGGGATTTCAGATATAGTCCCCAGGCAACATTTTTCAAGAAGGATCAGCATGGAACTACTTATCTATGTGGACATAAAATGCAGATCAGGGTTTCTAATTATTATGTACTGTTTTGGGAATGCAAAGACTTCTGCTGTTGGGGAGGGGTCACAGGAGCTCCTGCCTTGTGAAAGGAGGTTGAGGGATGGGGATGATCCACCCTGGAGGGTTGATGAGGATGGGGGCCAGTCTCTTCTCAGCAGTGCACAGTGAGAGGTGGGGAGGTGCGTGCCTTAAATTGAAACATGGGAGGTTCAGGCTGTTTTCCTACTTTCCCATCACTAACTACTTGGATATGTTGCCCACCTCAGCTCCTCACCCCACGTTGATTCTCTTCTCAAAAGAAAGAGCGAGTGTGTTTCTCCTTGTGACAGAGCTGGGCTGATGCCTCAAGCTGGACCCACGAACGTCTCGTGAGGGAAGAGGAACTGAGAGGGACCCAGGCACAGGAATCCAGCCCCATGAGGACACTATCCACTCATGCTCATGGTAATGAAGAAAATGTTCTGCTTCTTTTATCCCTCTTTTTTTAAATGTCAGTTGCAGGAAAAAAAGTGATTTAGGTAACGTGCTTAGCTAATGTCACTTAAGATCACAGGATGAGTCAAAAGTAGCAGTAGGATGCAGGTGCTTAAGGAAGCATAGGAAAGAAATCAGCCCTTCCTGGAAGGGGTGCTTCTACTTTTGCAAACAGTGAGTAAAGAGAAGGTGGCTGTGTTATTCAGGCAGAAAAACTGAGTCACAAAAGTTCTCCCGAGGCTCTGCTCACCCCAGAGGAAGTAATATCAGGTAGTGATGTAATACACTGCAATTCATAAAGAACACCTTCACCACTGCAGAGATCATCCCACCTGCAGCCTGGATGACCAGCTATATAAGCAACGACCGAAAATAAAGCCAAATGTCATGAACCAAGATAGGTTTGGGATTTGTTTTTTAGTTCCTCAGCCTGAGAAGCTGCAGAGGAGAAGCAGGAGGCGTTTTTAGCAGAGGCTCATCTGCTGTCCCTGTCACCCAAGTGCAAATGGTCAGTGTGCTCACACTGGATTGTGCATGCCAAAGGCAGTGGGGAGTTTGTGGTCTCCAGGCTGGTGGTGGGGTCTTATCTCCTGAGGTCCATGGTTACCCAAACTAAAGAAAATAGAAGATGGCATTAAGGGCTCTCCCTTGGCCCTAGCTCTGCCAGGAAGGTCACCTAGCCTGGCTGGCTATGCTGTCCTTCTCCCAGTACACAGCTAAAACATGAGGAAGTATATTAGCAGCCCAGCACTTGACTAAAGGCTTTGTGAGAAAGACAGGGAAAAAAAACCAAACCAACTTACTTTGTCTCAGTGGGAAATCCATGTAGAAAACATCAAAGTGGGCAAATTTCTCAGATCTCGCTATTTCTTTCAGGACATTGGAAAGTTGCAAAGCTCTCTGCAAAAATCAAGTGATGTAAGGATGATTCATTGCTACTTATGCAGCTTTTGGCACCTGTGAGCACTCAGGAACTGCAAAGATAGTGTTGCACTTAGGGCTTGTGGAAAGGAGGGGAAATGGGTTTGATTGTTCATCATCACAGAATCTCAAGGGCTGGAAGGGACCTCGAGAGATCATCCAGTCCAACCCCCTGCCAGAGCAGGACCACCTAGAGTAGGTCACATGGGAACTCATCCAGGTGGGTTTGGAATGTCCCCAGAGTAGATTCCAGTCTGGGTAGCCCCTTCCAGTGCTCCCTCACCCTCATAACAGAGCCTTGCAGGGGCAGCAGCAGCCTTTGGGCTCATGGTGCAATCACAGGCTGCTGTTTGAAGGCCTTTTGATGAGTGCCAGCCCAGCCATTTCTATTCCTCTTAAAGAAAACTGAAACTTTTTGTACAGGAAAAATGTTCTCCTTTCCCATTATCCTTCCTGCTACTGTGTGTGTTGGGGATGCTAACACTTACCTAAGCAGACCAAACCTTGCTCTTACTTTTGTCAATTACCTCTGCTGAGCATCCACCTAACTGATCTATCCAGTGTGGTTTCCACAGCCCTAACAGAGATCAGGATCTCCTAAATATTTAAACTGTGCAGTTTGGATAATAACATAGACAATTAGCTTCAGACAGAGACTCAGAAAGAAGATTAATTCCTACCCTGCAGACACATGAATTGTTCATGGACAGAAGCTATGTGCACGGTGTGTTTTGTGTTGTTGGTGCAAATATATTAGCTGCTAAAGTTTAGGAATGTGCCCAATTGCCTTCTCTGAAGTCAAGAGGGCCAGGACACAAACCAAAACACATAAGTAAGCCTTGGTGAGTTTAAGGCTGTATTTTTTCCTTTAGTGAATGCAAACATTAACACAGCTGTGCACAGATAGGATGTCTTTGGTGCTAGTTGGTTACTGGCTCTTTTACATGGCTGCAGGGGGCTGCTGAGATTAAAAATCAGCTTGTACCATAAGGGAATAAGTGGCTGATATTATGTGACATTCGCTTCTGCAGCCAGATTTTTAGGGTGAGCTTTAAAGCATCTCTGTTCTGTCTGTTCCAGTTCCTGCCTGGTGCCTGGGTGCTCTGTGGTCACACCATCTGGTGATTAAGTCCACAGAAATGTGTCTGAGGAAGATTAGCACAAATCCCAAATGAAGACAGGGTAAGGCTCTTACTCTTGTGCCCTGCTCCTGCTGCCAGTGGAATCTATGCAGTTGGCATTTCATTCTCACAGCTACTTGATTCACAAGCCTTTTCTTTCTTATCAGATGCTTTTTCTCCTGAAAGAACACTGAACCCAAACGGTTTTGTCTCAGAAGATTGCGTTCCTTGGGCATAAATTTGGGCAGCAGAGGGCTTGGAAAGCGAATACATTTACAAATCCCTTAACCATGCTGCCTTCCAGAACCTGAGAGCTGTTTGAAACAACAGGTATGGATGTTTCCTCATCTTCTCCCCACCTTTGGAAAGATAAAGAGTGCTGATGCCTTGTTTTTGAGATCCCAGGGCTTCTGTTCTCAGGCACAGGGGTAAGCTGCAAGTGCCTATGTGCAAGAAGGTTGTCCTGTTGCAGCCTCGTCGAGACTTACCTCTGAGGTCAGGTTCCTCAGGGTCTCGTTGGGGGTCAGCCAGCCACTGCAGGGGCTCACCTGGGCAGGGATGGGGAGAGGGGCTTCAGCAGCAGGCTGAGAAGGGAGGGGAAGGGGGCTCTTAGGGTGCAGCCAGAGACCTTACCTGGAGGCAGTCGAGGAAAGAATAAATTTGCCTGTACGTGACATCCCTGTTCAGCTGGCCTGCAAAGCACAGAGAGGGGAAACTTCATCTGCCTGATGGACAAGTGTGACCTCATTTTGCAGGTCCATGTGTTCCTGTGCCTGAGACTCCTTGGTGGGGACAGGTACCCTGGGAGCCCCAACACCCCCAGGTTACCCTCCCCACCAGGGCTGGGATGCAACAGCGGTGGCACAAATGTATCCTTCCCTCTAAGACACCCCTGTCCCCACAGGGTGCAGAGTCCCTTTCATAGAATTGTTTTGGTTGGAAAAGACCTTTAAGATCATCAAGTCCAACCACTCACCACACACCCATGTCCCTCAGCACCTCAGCTACATGGCTTCACAATATCTCCAGGGATGGGGACTCCCCCACCTGCCTGGGCAGCCTGGGACAGGGGCTGACAACCCTCTTGGGGAACGAGTTCTTCCTAGTGTCCAACCTAAACCTGCCCAGGTGCAGCTTGAGGCCATTTCCTCATATCCAGTCACTTGTTACTTGCGAGAAGAGAACAAGTCCCAGCTCACCTCTAATCTCTCTGCGCAGGGAGGGTGTGCAGTCTCCTTCTCTGGAGGTTTCCAAACCTACCTGAACACGTTCCTGATCTAGGTGGACCTGCTTTAGCAGGGGAAGTTGGATTGGATGATCTCTAGAGGTTCCTTCCAACCCCCACCGTTCTGGGATTCTGTGATCCCTCTCCAGCCTGCCACGGATGATTCGCCTTGCACATGGGGTTAGTCACCATGGCCTGTGCCAGTCTCCCAGGTGAGTGACTGATACTTTATCCATTAATGTGTCTTTCACCCTCCAAACAATTGCAGGGGTTGCAAAGCTGAAGGGAAGATGAGAGGCGACTGTATTTACTCCCAGCTTTACGTTTACCTCAGAGAGGTTGAGCCTTAAAAGGGAGGAACGATTTTGCTGTCAGGGAGGGAAGTGCATGTGCTCGTGTGGGGGAGCAGATTCAAGCACTGAGTCAAACACCCAGCTGACATTCCCTGAAATTCACCATGCTATGCAATAGCTTGGCTTGCTGAGAAAATGACCCATTTTCTTGTCCTTTTTGCTTTGTTGGTAGTCACAACCAAGATGGGAATTAAATGGCCACTCAGCTCTCTGCATTTATGGCACACTGATCATCCCCCCGGGCTTCATTACTTTTTGCAGTGACTAAATATGCAAATTTTGTTGGGTTGGGGTTTTTTTTGGAAACTGCATTCAAACCCCACCTGGATGAGTTCCTGTGTGACCTACTCTAGCTGGTCCTGCTCTGGCAGGGGGGTTGGACTAGACGATCTTTCAAGGTTCCTTCCAACCCTTAAGATTCTGTGATTCTGATCTCTCCCAAGTGAAATGGGGTCCCTGAATTGCCTTACAGCAGCTCCCTCATTTAGATGTGACTCCTGCCTCTCTCAGTGCTGTCCATCACCTGGCAGCAGTATGAGCTGGCTGGGGAGCAAAAGATGGGGAGCTCAAAGATCTAATATCACTCCTGGATATTGGGGACATCCCAGACCCATGTAGGCTGAAAGCATCGGGCCCTGGGATGAGCTGTCAGGGGAACAAGGATTGGGCAGAAAGCCAGACAAATGTCTGGTTGTGCCTGAGTGGCAGCCAAGTGGGGAAACCTGCTCACAACTCATCAGAGGATCTGCCAGAAGTCATCTCTGGCTGCAAAATGTGGTTCTTAGGGTTAATTGGGTCCCTCTGATGCAAACCAGCCCCTCTGAACAGTTTCCAACTGGTCCTAGAGCTAATCACTCCCGATTTGACTTGTGCCAAAGAAATACTGTGTTGTCCTGGATAATTAGAATTCCAGTAGAGGAACTGTCCCTGTGATCAATATGCACTCAAGGAAAGAAGGGTGTTTATATGCCTAAAAAATAATCATCACAGACTCCCTCTGCCCTGATGGGGACAGGATTTTTGTTTGAGTTTGGGGGTGTTTTTCTGCTTTCATTGGGAGTAGCACAGTGCTTAGCAGACAAAAACATGTACAAGGTATCAGGAGCAGAAATGGAGACCTCAGACAAGTACTTTTGAGGGGTAAGATAACCCCCAGCAGGTAACTCAGAAGCTGTGAGGCCACTGGCAATGATTGGGGACCTTTGGGGAAACCACAGCACAGAGTCTGCTGCAGGCTCAGGTACCCAGTGGTTGCCAAAGCCATCTGAAGATAAAATGTACCATTTAGCTTCTCTCTCTCTTTGCTTGAGAGCTAAGATGACAACAACTTTCCACTTTCTCAGATGCAAAAGAGATTCCTTAACCCAAATGCAAACAAGAACGTGCTCCTGGTCTACAAACTGGCAGCAGAATGGCCACTGTGATTCCTTGTGCACAAATCTTGCCTGGAGAACAAGGCACTTTAGCTGTTTGCACAAAAAAAAGCTTCCTCTGCTGTCTGTACAAAGCAATTCACATTCTTTATCCGCTGCTGGGTGGCATCAACTTGTAGAGAAAGGGTTCTGCAGCCAGCTTCCAAGCTTCCCCATCTCCCCCATCCCCAGGGAAACATTTCCACGCTGACCCCAGAGGCACAGCTGTCAGACTAACCAAGGATGGATGTCACACATCGTTGCAGAGGACTGCAGCCTGCTGTGATGCTGTTCCTCCTCACTGCTTGGCACAGGGTGAAGCCAAGGAGCAAATGCCCCATTATTGGTCAGACATCCGATCTCATGCAAGCTCTGGAATGACAGGCTCCCAGATCTGCCCTAAAACACCTTAGGGAATGCCCCAAAACTGCCTCTACATGATGTGAGGTTTCAGTCATCACCCTGTGGGTAGTGAGGAGATGGCAGGAACCCAGTGCTGGCCAAAAACTCATTTCTCTAGTATCTAATCAGTCTTTTGCAACCCCTTGACATACTTAATCATCTGTCCTGGTCCACATTCAGTTTTATCAAGACATCTACCAGTCTGTGAATGGAGGTGTTCACCAAACGTCCAGCTCCACTTGTAACAACAACCAGATGAAGTACAGGCAGGCCAGCTGCAATTTTGGGCCAAGGCTGAGGCAAAGCAACTTGTTTCCTCATCCACAGAATGTGTTGAGCCTGGTTTGGAGGTGAGTGTGTCTGACTGGCGAGGGAATCAGGAAGAATAGGGATCTTCCTTCTAGCTGGCCTGTCCTTCACTGGGGATGGTAAGCTGGCACTCCTTCTGCTACACAGCTGATCTCTGCCTCATACAACAGGACCAGAGAAGGGATTGTTGCCTTGTACTTGGTGCTAGTGAGGCTGCGCCTTGACTACTGTGTTCAGTTCTGGGCTCCTCACTACAAGAAGGACATTGAGGTGCTGGAGAGTGTCCAGAGATGGGCAACAGAGCTGGTGAAGGTTCTGGAGAACAAGTCTGAAGGGGAGTAGCTGAGGGAGTTGAGAGTGTTTAGTCTGGAGGAGGCTGAAGGGAGACATGAGCATTCTCTACAACTACCTGAAAGAAGGTTGTAGTGAGGTGGGGGTCAGTCTCTTCTCTCTGGTAATTAATGATGAGACATGAGGAAATGGGCTCAAGCTGCACCAGGAGAGGTTTAGGTTGGACATTAGGAAGAGCTTTTTCACTGGGAGGGTTGTTAAGCATTGGAATGGGCTGCCCAGGGAGGTGATGGAGTCACCATCCCTGGAGATATTCAAAAGACAGGTAGCTGAGGTGCTGAGGGGCATGATTTAGTGTAGTGATGAGCTTGGCAGTGTGAGATGAGTGTTGGACTCAATGATTTTGAAGGTCTTTTTCAACCATAATGATTCCATGTAATTTCTCAGATCTCTTCCACTCTATCATATTTGCTTGAAATTGCCAACAGATTTGTAAATTATTGAGGGAGAGAAGGTGACACAAGAAGGCAAACAAACAAGAGGAACCCCACAACATCTCACACTTACCTAGAGGATGGTATCTGTCGTGCAGGTTGTCCCAGAGGAAGCGGCCATCTACCAAGCCCGTTAAAATCACGTGGCTGCCGTTGGGAAGGCGGGTGTCCAGGTACTGCAGAGCTTGCACCACGTTGGAGTGCATTTCCTTGGGTGTAGTCATGTGGGCCAGTGTGTCATGGTTCCTGCAGAAGAGGAAGATGCCAACAGGACATTGTGTCAGGTAATATTGTGCCTCTAGAAAGCATCTGAAACTGGAATTTTCTTCTTTGCTGTTCTTCCATGTTAAGTGAGCTAAGCAAGACCTTATAAAGATGATGCTATGTGGTTTAGTCTCACTGTTATCCTTATAAAGATGATGCTATGTGGTTTAGTCTCACTGTTATCCTTATAAAGATGATGCTATGTGATTTAGTCTCATTGTTATCACCAGAATCAGAAGGAGATTGTAATGAGGTAAAGGTTGGTCTCTTCTCCCAGGTAACAAATGATAGGACAAGAGGAAATGGCCTCTGTTGTGCCAGGAGAGGTTTAGATTGGAGATCAAGAGTCTTTCACCAAGAGTGTTGTTACACTGGCACAGGATGCCCAGGGAGGTGATGTGGTCACCACCTGGAGATAAATATCCCTGGAGATATTTACAAGCTGTATAGCTGAGGTGCTGAGGGACTTGATTTAGTGCTGGGCTTGGCAGGTGAGCTGAGTGGTTGGTCTTGATGATCTTAAAGGTCTTTTCCATCCAAACCAATTCTGTAATTCTATAAGTGATGCAAAGGCACTCACTCATCACCCTCCATGGGCAGACTGATGCCCAGCCAGTTCCTGAGCAAAAGATGGATAAGTTCCCCCTCCAGATCCCTTCTTCTCCCTTTTTGTTGCTGAGCATGACAGTACATGATCAGTCCAGGTTCTTCCCAACCTCTTGTGCACCCCTAATCTATTCATGGGGGGGTGGGCAGAGTGACAAACTCCCATTTTGCAAACACTGCTCAGCAGCAGCTGAAAAAGCGTGTTATTGGCATTGCTTTGGTCGAAAAGACCTAACACAAGGCACTACAGGAGCTGCTATAAAGAAAATTAACCCTGTCCTAGCCAGGACCAGCACCACCTCCATGAGGAAAAAATAAAAGCTTTAGCTCTCATGCTGGTTTTATTCCATAGCTTGCAAATTAGTCTGTTAATTACAGTGCAGAGAGGTGAATCAGAGCCATGACGCAGACTATGACCACACTGATTTCCTGTGGTGTTTGAAAAATCCACATAAAACTACTGCAGTAACCCTGGCACCTTGCTCTTATAGCTGCTGCACAGCATCTTAAGCCTCTTGATGTAAACCCAAGAACTTCCCTAACTGTTGTCCTTAAAAGCCCACGCTGCTTTTGATGGCTGCAAAGCCACTGCCCTTGCTGTACTCATCAAACTCCAGCCTGACATTCCACTGCTCTAATGTCTACCTCAGTTTCAGCAGGAAAAGAGATCCATTTGCTCTGAGGGGATGGAGGGTGCTGCTGCAAAGCTCCGTGGTTTGGCTCTGAACAGGGGGAAATGGTGCTGCTGTCGCTCCACCCTAAGGCTTCAGGGTGTGGGATGCCCTGCAGATGGGTGAAAGGAGAGTTTCTTTTCCTGTGGGTTGCTGTGTGTAGCTTACATGCAACACTGTCTTTGTGCCAGGTATAGAAATAGCTAAGGTAGCTTTGTTTCTCACATGCTATGTGCCCCTTGCTACAGCTCTGCAGGAGGAAGGAAGAGTAGCGAGGGGTCTGGCAAATGTAGGAGACTGGAAGAAGGAGGAGAAGGCTGGAGGTGTTTAAGATAAAATAGTCCTCAGGAATGTTCACTAAGGTACAGGAGCTGTGTCAGTGTCCCACATGGACTGAACACCCACGTTTTGTGGCTCACTGGCAGGCCCAGAGTCCTTCAAGCCAGAGTCCCAGGCTCAGGTTTATCCTTCCCCTCTTGCATTGAGCTGTAAATGCCGAGAGGGGGAGGGAGAAAAAGAAAATCCTGAAGTTGAAACAAATTTCAACTCATAAAAGAAAAACAAACAAACAAAACCACTCCAGGCTGCCTAGAGAATGCTGCTCTAGTTATATTATTGAAACAACCACTTTATTACAGAAGCAGCATTCTCCTGCTCTCCTCCTCACAGCAATTGCCATGCTCTCGAGGCACACGTGGGCTATGAGCAAGTGGGTGAATGTTGCCCTGAGGAGGATGTCCCAGCCTGGCAACAGGGAATTCATGGGTCTCTGGCATGGGGGACACCCACAGCAATGTGGGGCTCTGTTCCTGCAACATCTCTGGGAGACAGCAGGGCCAGCTCTGGGGAAAACCCTCCCATTCCTCAGAGATGTCCTGTTTCCCTCCCAGTGGGATGGAAAAAAGGATGCCACAAACCCCAGGCAGCTCTGGGGTGTCCTGGGATTCCTTGGGGCATGTGGAGCAGAGTATGTCCTTTTATGAATGGGGAAGGACAATAAAGACATGCACTTGTAACATAAGCTCTTAAAAGAACAGCAAGTGCACCAGAGCTGGGATGTGGAGCACACCAACGTGTGCAGCTGTGCATGGACCAGGTGGACCACGCACCTTGGGAAGCAGGCTCTCAGGACAGCGTTGGTCCTGCCTTGGTTGTTCATTTCAGCTGAGCCAAGGCTTTCAGAGAGAAAGCCTCAACACCCACTGAGGAGCTGATCTCTCTGCTCAAGCAGACAGACAGGGGATGTCCTTCCAAGTAGTGCGTAAGGTTGCACTAACATCCATCCTGATTGTTTTAACAGTTCCCATGTTTTCTCTTCATAGGCTTGCAGGGCCTATCAGCTTAGCAGCCCAGGAGGCTCCATCCAGGTCCTTTCCCTGAGAAAGGCCTTTAATCTCCTTCACGGCTTCCCAGAGGTAAGAGAAGGGCAAATTTGATGCTTGCACTGTCGAGTGAGCTGCTGGGGAAGCAGGTAGGATTTCTTGCCAGTAAACACCATAGAAGCAGGAGCTTTCAAAAGCATTGTTGTTCTGTCTGGAGGCATTAGCAATGTTTGTGCTCAGGCTGGGGGGATTTGCTGAGTCCTGCGTGGGAGAAATACATTTGCTAGCAAGGGTTTGGGATTCTTCAGTGGGTTGCATTTTGCACACAAAATAATAACTAGATGAGTTCCCTGGGCCCAGGAATTTATCTTAATGCAGTATGTGCTGCTGAAGCAACTGAGGCTTTCTGCTTAGGGAGGGCTGAAAAACAGCGTTAAGATTCAGTATGATCCTTGTGACCGCCACCCAAGCAAGGTACTTTGGAGATAAGACTGTGGGTTTTGCCCTTAAATTACTTCATTTCACCTACAGGTGTTGCAGCACTTGATTGCAAAATACAGCTCTGATGTAAGGCTTCTACTGCAAGTAAACACGTCAGTGTGAGCCCAAATTAATATGATATTCATAACTCCCCTTTCTCTTGTCATTCTCTGCTGAAGTCACGCAGATATTTCAGGGCATTTCTTCACATTTCCTTTCTGTACCAGGCTATGAAATGAAAACAGACCAAGCAGCAACCTATTTTGTAGGCATGTTCATTTTAGGCTCTGCCATAAGGATTTCAAGGTGCCTGAGTGAGTACCAGGGGCTGTTGTGATACCCTCACTCTGTCCCCCTAAGAGGCATTAACAGCCTCTGGGACCACTGAAAGCTGATGTTGGCCATGGTTTGTGCTGTCAGAGCATAGCAAGCAGACCCTAAGGTTAGGATTCTTGCTGCATTGGACCTAGGTGTTTTAGGGAGCACTCTCTGCCCCCCTACAAAACACATTAATATCCTTGGACGTTACTTGTATTGAGTATTGTATGGATATTACAGCTCCTGGATGTCCTACCACCACAGGTATCCTAGCAGTGCACACATCTAATGCAGAGGGGCCAGACAGCCTCATGCAATCTGCAAGGAGCTTTTCCATCTCTCCTCTGCCAGAGACAGGGTCTGCCATAGTCCAAACACACCTCTCCTCCGTCCTTCTGCATGGGGTCCGTGCGCCTGGCCTACCACACAACCCACAGGGCAGCGATTCCTCCCTCCCCATGACCCAAAACCAAATAACTATCCCCCCAGCCAACATTTCCACCACACATCAGCTTTCCAGCCACAGGCTGCTACTTGCCCAGGGTTTGGGCCACTGGCATATGGTGCCAGCTGGTGAGCAGGCACACGCTTGCACGTGCCACATGCACAAATGTGCTGGGCCCACGCTGCAGGAGCTCAGCTCAGCTCCAGCTGGCTGCAGATGGGTGGTATGTGTGGGGCACAGAGGTGTTGCAGGCTCACACGCTGTTTTTAGGGCCATAGGGGTGCAGCAGTGCTTTGTTGACAGTAGCCTTACAGTGAGGGAGTGTTATGCTCTCACTGGCACCGGTGTTGCATTGATGAAGTTCCCCATGGCTGCCTGCTCACCGTGCTTTGCTGCTGTCACCCAAACTGCAAAGCTGGGAAACAGAGCCTGGAGACATGATGCCTTGCCCCAAATGCAGCAATAATTGTACAGCATTTGAAGCTGCTGGTGCTCATTATTTTCCTGTTTGATTTTTTTGTTGTTGCTCTAGGTCTGTGTGTCCCACATTTACACCTCAGTGGGCTGAGAGATACCATTGCCATCTGTCTTTATTTTTCTAACCCCCCTGTTTGGACACCGTAGTGTGGAGACTACTGGGAACGTGTAACACAGGCTGCCAATTTCATTATCTTTCTCCTCTACAAGCATCCATATGAGTCATTGCCCCTCTCTTTGCATGGGGTGAAACACTGGCATTTCAACAACGCTTTGGCTAAGAGCTGTGTCTCCAGTGTGCTCAGCACACTGCTCTCTTTTGAAGGTAAAGTATGAGAGATAAGGCCAGAAAGGCTCTATTACTGCAGTTTAAAGCTGTCCTTGAAGAGGGGTTTTTTGTCACCCCTAGGTTTGAAGTCTACCAGATGCTTCTCACCCTCTGTAACCTCTGTGGGTACATCAGAGCCAGGGCAACTACATGAAGTGACCGAACAGTGACAAAAAAATCTCTCCACTGTACATCCCACTCGATGGAAACAGCATGTTGCTACAGAAACTGCAGCATCTTGCCTTGCTGGAGTCAGAGAGATCACTACAGCCCAGTCACCTCTTTTGACTCTGCAAATGTTTTGGAAGAAAACAGACAGCAGAGAGAATCTTAGCAGACAAAAGTGTCCCTGCCAGGTAATAGATGCTGGGAGAACAAGACAGCAGAGTTTCAAGTAATAAATACTGGTTTGGAACAAACAAATGGGTGAGGAAAGGCCAAAACGGTTTAAATTTGTGGAGAATGTCTTTTCACTTCAGGCAAGAATGGGAAGCAGTGTTAGAGAAAGGGCTAACCTGCAGAATGAGGAATAAAAGCAGAGAAAAGGGAAGTGCTTTTAGTAAAGCCAGTGGAACAGCAGAATCAAAACATGTACACACCAGAGCCTGGGCTGAGCCTGGGAGAAGACACCCTGAAAGTCCCTGCAGTAGGAGCTATTTTGGGAGGGGGAAGCTCACCTGGGGGTGGTGGTAATGGTACCTCCATAAGTTTCTCACTAAACAGATGCCCAGGAGAGTCAACAAATGGCAGGAGGTCTGTGTCTGCTATTCCCACTCAGGCAAAGGTGCTCCTTTGGAGGATATATGGGTCCTTCCCATAACAGGAGGGTGGTGCTGAGGGCAGATTTGGCAGTTCTGGGCAGGGGCACAGAGGGAGCAGAGCAGGGTGATGCCAAGGGTGAAGGTTTCATGGGAGGTTTTTTTCCCCACAAGCAGTCAGGGAGATGGTGGTGCCAGGGAAAGATCTCAAAGGTGGCCCTGTGGTCCCAGGAGGGCTCCCAGATGCTGCAATGGCACTGAAAGCCCTGCATTGGCCTTTGGTCATCCCCATCCAGAGCTTCAATATGCAAAGCTTCAACCCAAGCACTGGGTGTTAAGCAAAGCTTTAGGATACCAAACCCAAGATATTTTAGAGGCCAAGCCTGGCAGCCTCCATAACAGCTCCAACTTCATTACCCAGCCTGCAGGTGAGACTTTTCAAGAGCTTTGGAAGGCAACTTAAGCTGTGTGTCATTTGTTAACATGAGAGCTTGGAAAGTCTCAGCGTAGGGCAGATTTATTTCTTCTGCTTCAAAGAAAACCTGAACATTCATCATGGTGAAAATAACGTCACAGCAACGACAGCACTTGGACCACTTGCAAAGCCCAAGCTCCTGTATGGATGTGCTGTGCATTGGCCTGCTTGCAAGGTGTTTTCTGCCTTCCCACTACTGGAAGGGAGGGAAGCACCCAGCTGGTGACCTCTGGGCATCCTTGAACATTGCTAATGGATAATGCCAGAACTGTTAGTTTTGAAAGCTTCAGTTTGTTCTCCTGCCGAGCTTATGATGTGAGTAAAGCTGGAAAGACAAAATACCTCTTCAGGAGAGCATGGCAAAGACTGCAGGCAGAATGCAGCAGAGACAGGGTGAAAACAGACCTTGACAGGGGCCTGTGTTGTCATCCTTCACAAAGGTAAACCAGTCACGCTCTCCCTCCTGACAGGAGATGACACACTGGGGAAGATGGATGCACGTGCTTTTAAACTGTTTCCCCCCCACCTTTTGTTGTTATACTTCATCTGCTAAGTTAGAAATATTCTACTTCAGACATGCCACTGGTTACTTTATCACTGCCTTGCAAAAGACAGACAGACAAGCTCCCAACAAGGACTAGTAGGTGGCTATGACAAACACACGTAAGGCAACAGCCTGTATTTCCAGCAGGAAAATAAAGATGAAGCAATAGCAAAGAAAAAATGCCATCCCCAGGAAGTGCAAAGCAACGAGACATAGATGTCCAAGCAGTCAGCAACACTCTAGAGAAGTCAAATTGCTGGTAATATATGTTAATCCAGTTTACACCTTACCCATTGCAGACATCATTCCCAATTGTAGCGTAGATAACTATGGCTGGATTGTCCAACAGCTGGTTTCTGGCCAAGCTAAAAGATAAAGATGCAGCTATATTAATGGGGAAATGTGTTCTCAGGCTCTGAATCACACCCCACACTTGGATCAGATCACATTTGGAAGTAGCCTGTTTAGATTTGGCCAGTGCTCAGGTGCTGCTATATATGGGAGAGGGGTTTTTATTGGGATTCCCCAAAGAAAGTAATTTCATTTCAGGGCAAAGACATAAATCAAGATGGGAAGTTTTTAATCAGAGATGGAAGAAGAAGACTATGTTTGGCTAACAACTAAGTTTATGTGTAGGACTGGGCTCAAGACCAAATCAGGACGTGGTTTGAAGTTCAGTGCGAGAGGACATGGATTCATTATGACTTTTTTTTCCAGAGGAGAGAGGGAAAGCAATAAATGCTATAGAATGTGAACAAAATCAGCATCAAGCAAGCTAAATCAAACCCCACTGCCCCACAGACCCTTCAAATTCAGCTGAAAGGGAGAGTTGCTGCCTCTCAGTATCCAGTAGCTACTCAGTCATACTCAATCATGTGGACAACACAGTGGACCTGCCCTTGTCTGTCTACATTGCTGCAAACCAGGACTAAGGCAGTTGTTAGGGGAAAACAAAGCACAGATATAGCCACTGTAGGCTTAGTCACTTCCTTGAAATCACAGGAAATGCTCTGTTGGCTTAACTGCACCACAATCAAGGCCCTGGACGTGGTGCCATCCACATTTTAAACCAGTATTTCTTCTCTAGATGAACGTTTGAAAAGAAACAGGCAGCACTTAGGGGAAGGGTGGCCAAGGCAAGCTATGCTTTCTAGGGCACTTGTGGAAAAGACATTCCTCAAAAATGCTTTGTTCTCTTAAAAAAAGTAGCACCCCAGCACCACCTTTGTAACCCCACTCAGCATTTGGATCCCATTAAACACTCACCTTTTTATTAAAGAGAGGAGGTTTCCCGAAGAGCCACCTGATCCGACACAGTGGGAATAAGAGAAATGGTACAACATCATTATAGTGGCACACATAATGAAATGCACAGCCCAACTTCATTGCTTATTTCCAAGAACGGAGAAGCAATAACAACAAAACTGGAATGAGTCATCTCTACTTTTTGGGTGCTGGCATTTGGATATAAAGCCATATCCAGGGACTTGCTGCCTCTCACCTGGCTTCAGACTGTAGAAAATCACTTTTAAAAGCACTGGGTTGTTTGGATCTGGCTTTTAATCCAGATCTAGCAGCTTTTTCCCATCTGTTGAACATAGTAGTCTCTTGTAAACCAGCCAACCTGACTTGTCAACAGTTGATCTACTTTTAACTTTCCCTATAAATTGCAAAGGGGACTGTTCTCACTCTTCTGAGAGAGTAAGTGTCTCACAGCTATACCACGTTGGGACTGATTCAGGTCCTAAACATAGGCACCAAGTGCCATTTTTGACATCCCAGAGTATCCAAGACACCTGCAGCAGGGCTGGCAGATACAACACAGGATGCCTGAGAGTTTGTGCACTCTGGAGAGGCAGCTGGAGGTAGGAAAGATAGTGTAAAGCATCTTAAATAGCAGTAGATACCAACATTTTGGTATCTGCTTTGCTCTCCCCCGTGAGAGGCAGACTTCTGAAAAAGAGCATTAGGCCAGCTATACCCAGCCTGAGAAGTTCTGCCTTTCAATGGCAATTCACCCAAATGGCTGGATGCAAACCTCTCCTTCTCTAGGAAAAGAGATAGCTACACCTAAGCATTTGTGAGCATCTATAAACTTCCATTTATGTCTTGAATGAGAAAAACATGTCTAATTCGGAAAGCTTTTATGCATAGAACTGGTTATAGAATCATCGAATCATTTTGGTTGGAAAACACCCTTAAGATCACCAAGTCCAACCACTGCCCTCCCCCTGCCAAGCCCACCACTAACCCATGGCCCTCAGCAACTCATCCACATGGCTTTTAAATATCTTCAGGGATGGGGACTCCACCACCTCCCTGGGCAGCCTGGAACACGCTGTTTCTTCTTGTCCTATGACTCATTACTTGGGAGAAATGGCTGACTCCTACCTCACTACAGCCTCCTTTCACGTAGTTGCAGAGAGTGATCATGTCTCCCTTCAGCCTCCTCTTCTCCAGGCTAAACATCTCCAGCTCCCTCAGCTGCTCCTCATAAGACCTATCAGGTCTTTAAAGGCTGTATCCTAGCTATCCACAACACTCAAACTCCATCACCTGTGGTGTGAGAATGATAGCAAACAAATCCCCAAATGCTTTGTTCAAGCTGAGACTAGGACTGTGACTGCAAGAAACTCACCTCAGAGCAACAAACAAGTTCAGAGAAGTATGCCCTACAGGTTGTACTTGCTTAGATTTTGCAGTATTTTCACTCTCTCCTCTTTCTAGCTCCTTCTCCTCTTGTGTTATGCTCCATCTGTTCTTTGCTCAGCTCTTCCCTGCTCTCTCTCTTCTCTTTTTTTCCATTGTGCCTCTGAACTTACTTTGAGGAGCAAATCCCATCCTCCCCGCAGCTCTTGGGAGGAAACTTGTGGACAGAACATCATTAAATCCCTGCTGGATCGGCATAGGGGAAAGATCTAAGAGACAAACCCCTAAGGTAGCAATAATACACTTTGCATTTTAATAGTGGTGCCTTTGTTACCATTGCTCACAGTGATGCCAACTGCATATATCAAGGAATCCTTTATGTTTTAAATAATCCAGTTCTTCCAAGCTAAAAATTAATACATCTATCTGCTGCTTCTCTCCTCAGGGTTGCTGGGCTATTCAAAATCCAGCCCTTCTGTTGAGAAGCTCTTTTGAGCAGAATAAGAGCCCCACAGAATCCTTATAATATATGGCTTGGAACATAACTAGGTTTTGTTTAACAGCCTTTCTTTCAGCTAGAGTTCAACACCCCTCTGTTAAGCCATTCTGCTGCATGGCTCCCTGGACTGGGGGCTGCAGTTCCAGCACAAATAAACGATTGGGATCTCTAGAAATTCAAAATGTATTTATAAAGAAGAAGCTGTTCTTGGGTACATAATACTTCAGCAGGAGTAGGTAGCTCTAAGCAGCTCCATGGGAAGCATTAGCACAGTTACAAATCAAATTAAAGCATTGAGAAAATGAAGGGGGGCTTTTAGAGAGCTGTTTTCGTGGGCAAATTGAATCTTCAAGGAGGTTTATGGTTGTTGTGATACAGGATGCAATCTGTGATCAAAACATTCACGAGAAAAGGATGAGGCAGATTAGTTGCTCTTATACTGTTGAGTGCCCTGGCAGTTACTCCTGGATCTCCCCTGCTCCCCTCTCTGTTGCTTTCCAAATGTTTTCAGACCAGTGGGATCTTTTAGTTTTGGTTGAGCAGTCAGGGTTGGGTTAGTTTCCACTTGTGATCAATACCAAATTTCAAAAGCCTTGGAATACTTGAGCTGCACTTCTTGCTTTTCTTGCTCTTAGTCCCTGTGTGGCTACACTAAAATGCACTGAAAGAGCCTGGGTTCACACAGGACCAGAAGTTCTACATAGGCAAGAATGGCTTATTAGTCTTTTGCTCCCTGATGCCATAAAAGCAATTGCAAATGTTACAATGCAAAGTAAAAAGTCTCTGCTTTTCTCCAAGTAGGTTGGGAGGGACATTGAAAGATGATCTAGCTCAACTCCCCTGCCAGAGCAGGACCACCTAGAGTAGGTCACACAAGACCATCTTCAGCAAGTGCTGCAGGATGTTTAGAGCTTTCTAACTCCACACCTGAGCATTCTTGGCCAGCCCTGACACCTGAGGATCTCACTCACACAGTCAAAAACCTGAAATAGCACATGACCTACAAACCTATGTGATGCTGCTGGAAGGCAGCACTCCAACACCATATTGAAAACAATGACAACTGTTCAGCAAGCCACTTTGATGGAAAACACAAAACCTGTGAGCTGCCTGTTGTCCAATCACAAGCTGAAAGCACAAAACAGGTTAGTTACAAGTTAACCTATATATCATATCCCAAGCATCTTGTGGGGTGACTGGTGAGTCAAAATGAAGGGCAGCAATGCTGAGGTGAATATATTCATGGGCAACATACGTGGAGACCTGGGGGCACCCTCCCTGTCACTGGATGAGCATCCTTCCCCAGAGCCAGCTACAGAGGAGGGAAGGGTCCTCAATCTCCATGGGATAATAGGGGTTTTTAAGAAAGAGAAGGCAGAAATCCTGCTAGCATGGAGGCTGGAGATGCTTTCCTTCAGGGTGAAGATGCACATCCTGAATAGCAATGGGGGAAAGTCTCTCTATGCTGAGTTCTGACACGGCACCGGTGCTTCTGTAGCATGGGTGGAGATGAGCATTTGCTATCAGGCCCTGGTTTGGCTTGCCATCCCTGGGCTCTGGCACTCAGCTGCATGCTTTCCCCATTGGAATCACATCTCTAGTGTCTCATCCTTTCATTGCATAAATGTGGGGCTCTGAAGCCTCATTTTCAGGGGAAGGTTAAGTTGTCCCAGGTGGTGCTAGGTCAGGTTGGTGGCCAGCTTTTTGCTTTACTAATGCTCAGTGCAGCCATTTGAATCCTTCCTTTTGGGGAAACTATTACACCAAATGAAGCAATGAAAGGGAACCTTTACAATGTGGTGTCAATGAGATGATTAAGAGAAGATACTGAGGGAAGATATCCTGGGATTTTGCTGTCTCTTGTAATTTTTCCTCCTTTTTAAAATTCCCTTCTCAATTTCCTTCAGAGTCTTTTGCCCTGACACAGCCTCACCTCCTTTTATATCCTGCAGGTGACTGCGGTGTAAGTGGAAAGGAAACAGGAGGAGAGAGAAAAGGGAACAATGCACACAGCAAGAGATTGAAGAAAAAGAAAGAAAAGCCTGTGAGAGAACTGGGAAAAAGGAAAAGCAGAAAGTCCAACCCTCATTAAAGTAAAGAGAGCAGAGCAAGGTAAAATGGTATCGGGTATATTACTGAATATAAATGAGAAGAACCATTGACGTCTGGTCATCCATTGACCATCTGGTTTGGCCATTACTCTCTCACCAGAAAGCATGTCTGGGGAGCTGCAATAATGGGAGCCACCATCTCTAGTGCCCTGTGACTTATAGAGAAAGTCAAAAGTGCTCAACCCAGGACACTAAGCATGCTGTAAAAAGCTTGTGCAGAAGACCTGAAGCCTCAGGAGCACCATGTGTGCCACAAGAATTAGGGAAGTAGATGAGAGGCATCACCAGTGGTATTGGTGCTGGCACCAGAATGCAATTTTTTAGGTAAAGATGCCCAGCTAGCCTGGAAGTGATCCTTGCATCATGCTACCCAGCTCTTCTGCCTGGTAAGATCTCTGTCAGAGGTGAGGGATTGGGAAGATCCTTTCTGATCCTAAATATTGCAGGAAATCCCAAGCATTTAACAAGATTCTAAGTAGCACTAGGGGCAGCACTGCTCCTCACTTGCAGCTGACACAACCCATCTGTTGGAGAGGAAGAGCAGCCCATAAAGCCAAATTATCTACCCAAGGAGAAGAAATTTTCCCAAGCTTCTGCAGCCAGTTTTCTGAAGCATGAAAATGAAATACAATAGAAACATGATGTGATAATCACAGAATAGTTAAGTATCTTTTAAACCTGCTCTTGGGGACACCACCTATTCCAACACACAAGACCTAACATCATAAACCTTAATTTCTATGGGACATTACCATCAGCCCTTCATATGAGCCCTTTGGCAAATTGAATCAAACTCCATCTTGAAGCAACTGGGGCTTCTTTTTTGCCTCCATTCCTCCATTTTGAGGGCTATTCTAGGTTTTCCTCTCCTTTTTCTTTAAGAAAATGTCCCTTCCAAGCAGAGGTAGGATTAATGAAAACCCATGTTCTTGTACCAGAGTTATCCTTCAGTTTAAAACACTCTTCTCATTCTGCAGTGCTTCTGTCTCTAAAACATTCAAAACCATAATCCCTTTAATTTTTGCTTTGCTCAATTGCCAAAGTGTCCTATCAACCCTTCAGAAGTCCTCATTGCCCTATTCTTCCCCAAAGCCCTCTCTGTATCTATTCCCACCAAAGTCAGTCCTCCCTAGAGAAAGGGGACCAAATCCTGAGGTCTTATGAATGGCTTATGTGAGGAAGGGCTGTTTTCCTGTCTCTAGATAAAATGCTGTGCATGGTGCAATCTTGCAACCTCCTTAGCCTCCTTCCAGCTTTATCCTGCACTCTGGTTGTTCCTTGAAACTCCCCTTTGCACCCCAAAGTTTCTCTCCCTCCATCACCTCTGGCTGATGAGCTGCTAGTTTACAGGGGAATCTTGTCATTAGCTCTGATGTTTAGGTCTTGTACAGCTCTATTTGCTGCAATTGCTTTCCCTGCTGTTCCCAACCTCACCTAAATTATTCCTGTGTAAGGATGTGGCCCACTTCAGGATGGTTGACTTTGCCATTTTGCATCACTCACAGGTGCCATCAAGCCTGCACCTTGGTCTTTGCTCTAAGGTGATCATTCCAAATGTTAATCAGCGTTAGCCTCAAGAGAGATGCATGAGGGACATGGCTCCTCTCTCAAACCCACTGCTCTTCCCTGCTTAGCTGCTTCACTACTCATATCTTATTTCTTGTATGAATCTTCCTGTTCTTCACTGAACATAAACATTTCCTGTGAGGTACCATGTAGGATGCTTTCCTTAATTCTAGACAGATTAGGTCTGCTGCTGCATACACCCTTGGCAACAGACCATGTTATTTCAGACAAAGATGTTGAGTCAGCCCCACAAAATTAATAAGTGAAGACTTAACAATGCCAAATTTTGTCCCAATTTTGGTTTACCTCTCTGTTCTTGATTACTCCTTTAAAATCTGTTCTAAGAGCACATTAGGATCCCTGCGTCATTGACCTCCCCAGTTTTGCAAGAGGACTTCTATTTGCTGGTTTCCAGCTTCAAAAGATGTCAGAGGATGGCATGGACATCTTTGCTATGAGACTGGTGAGTGTTTTGTTCCCACTCTGCCTGCCTGTGTGGCAGGCCTGTGTGTTCCCTGTGCTACTATGGGGTGCAGGTGGCATCTCCCACAAAAGTGCAGAGCAGGAGACTATCCCACAGCCTCTGAAGATCAGGGAAGACTTTTCAGCTCCATCACTACTCCATCACTCCCTTTAAATTCCTCTTTGTGGCCATGGCCAGAAGAAGGAAGTACCACCCATAGAGTTCCAGTGGGGTACACTGGTTTTGAGGCCAGGAGAATTTCTTAGTTAATGTGTGGATAAAGATGATCAAGCTGAACATCTCTCTCCTGAGTGCCAGAAGAAACACTGAGCAACATAAGTGCTTCTCTCTCTTTTCCCATAAGAAATGCACGCAATTAGGAAGGGGTTTCTCTCTGTCTCTGAACGATGTTGATTAATGCAGCATCAAGTGTCAGGCTAGTGAGGTTAAGGAAAAAAAAGAAAGGGAAAAAAACTTAACATACCATTTTGGGAGATGTTCTGTAAGTCCCTGTGATTACAGCGATTTCTCCTGCGTAAACGCAGATACAGAGAGTCTGTCCAGCCACTGAAATAAAGAGAGAAAGTGCAAGCTGCTAAACTCATACAGTACTGAAGAAAACACAGCTGTGATATTAAAAATGAAATACATTCTCATCTCTGAACAACTCTGTGCTCCAGTTCTGTATATACTTATATTTCCCCATCTCTCTTTTTTAACTTGTGCTCGTAAATCCTTTTCATCTTGAATAGGGTGGCCTAAAATGGAAGCCAAGGTGTCCTCTCAGAAACTATCCTCTCACAAGATCAAGGTTCTTTGAAATCATTTCCATCCAAGATGCTTCTATCTTGGTCTTTCAGATAAAGTGCTTAAAACCCTTTTGTTACATATGATTTATCAAAACAATCCCGTTGATTGCTCATTAATCGACTTTTCAGTTGGTTGTTATGGAACAGTAAATAAAAGAGGAGAAATTCTGGCTAGGGATTCATTTCCCAATGCCATAAAGCTTGGACAGATTGATCTGAAAATGGAACAGCCCAAAGGGAAGCTGATGAGAAAAATCATGCTCCCAGCCATGACTACAGGGTCATCTTTGCTGGGGCTGCTGATTTTTGTGTTTGAACTTCAACACCAAAGGAATCAGCTTAAATACCATGGCTTAAGAACAGCAAACTTGGATGAATGCAGAGAAACAGAAGACAATGCTAAGTTTTGAAGCTAGCAACATAAAGGAACTACCTACATAGAAATGCATGATAGCATCAACCAGTCACCATGCAAAAGGCTACTCAAGCAACACCTGAGCTCCTTGGTTTTCAGCATAGCAGGCAGGTGGATGATCAGAAGCAAACAGACCTTCTTGATTAGAGGATATATGTCTGCAGCATCAGAGTAAATGTGAGCCTCCTACTGCCTGTTGGCAACCAGTCTCCACCACCCTTAGTCATTGTGGTGTGGGATTTTTGAGCTACTTCTCTTAAAAATGTCTTGAACTCCCAAACAAACAGACCTTTTGTTTGATTACAGATGTAGGAAATATCAAAACAGAGACTGAAAACTGGACAGTAAACCAAGGCCAACCTGTGACAACTTCAGGGTCAATACTAAGCTCTGATCACTTGTGAAATTCAGGTTCTATGGAGCTCAGTTAAAATACTGTGTACTGAGTAGCTGGGCACTGTGAGAGAGTTTTAAAGGTCAGTTTTGCTGCTGACTCTGAAAAAGGAGGCTTCATAGATCTTCTCTGTTGGCTTGTCAAGTAGTATAGTACCTTAAAGCAAATATGATGTGATTGTAGCTGGGGCTGGGAGCTCAAGGAGAAAAGAAAAGGAAGCAAATTGTACAAGTGTATGGTGGAACAGATCTTTTTCCTAGAAAAGAATATATTCTGCCAACTTTTTCGTTCTGTTGGTAGGGAGCCTCTTCAGGCTTGACTCATGCTTGGTTTGGCATTTCACTGCATTCATGACCTATCTTAGACATATAAAACTATTTGAAACTCCAACCCTTAAGATTCTGTGATTCTGTGAAGACCAGGCACTGTTAATGATGATTGTATCTTTCAGTTCTTGGTAGAAGTCAAGGACCTCTTAATGTTGGTCAGAAAGGTGATTAACAAATGTATGAAACCTCACAGTTAAAACTGAAGGCATTTAAGGTGTTTTCTTTGTGTCTGGCAGAGTCTTCTTTTATTCCATCTATCCTCTCTCATCCACATGAGCCAATGTAACATAGCAAATTAGGTCACAGGTGCTTCCAAACTCTACTTTTGCTACATTCAAGTAAATGTGGGGGAATAAAAAGAAAGGAGAAGAAAGATTGCCACAACAAATGGAACACCGTGAAATAACCATGGTGTTATCATCAGTTACACCATTTGAGCAGCAAAAAGGAAACAGGAGGAAGAGAAAAGAACCCTAAGAAGAGGAAAATACTGGTTTTGGTTAGTTTCTGCAACACTTCACAGAATCACAGAATCTCAAGGGCTGGAAGGGACCTGGAAGGCTCATCTAGTCCAACTCCCCTGCCAGAGCAAGACCACCTAGAGTAGGTCACACAGGAACTCGTCCAGGTGGGTTTGAATGTCTCCCGAGTAGGAGGCCTCACAACCCATCTGGGCAGCCCCTTCCAGTGCTCCATCACCTGAACAGTGAAGAAGTTTTTCCTCGGAACCTCTTCTGTTCCAGCTTGTACCCGTTGCCCCTTGTCCTCTCACTGGCCATCACTGGCTCCATCCTCCTGACACCCACCCTTTATGTATCTGTAAACATTAATGACCCATAATGCCCCAGCTCCCTCAGCCTTCCATTCTCCCTGCCCCAGAATCTTGAAAGAAAGGAAAAAATAATTGAGTTTTTATTTCTTCAGCTTTTTTTTCTCCTTACAAATTATAATTTGACCAGCTCTAACACCTGAATTTCAGGAATTCTACCCTGAAACCCAGGCAGACTGGGCTTAGAGCACTATGTGTTGTCTATATACTTAACATATTGTTTAAAATGCCTAGATCCAGTGTTGCTCTTGATTTTAGAAATCAAGAATCTTTCTCTTTCCTTTGAAGGACTGTTTTATTCTCTTGCTGGGGACCCTGGCTGTTGGCTTACCCGATGGTGGAGTTCAGGAATCCAGTGATCTCTGAGAACTGAGGCCAGTCAAGCTCATCAGTGAAAGCCATTGGGAGATTAGCAAACGATTTCTGAAAGAGAAAATTGTAAATCAACGTGGTTTTACCCTCACAGACAAAACCAGGAAGAATCCTTTCAGCAAACTCAAGTAGTTCTTAGCTGGAACATTAGCTAGACAGCAGCAATTGTAACTGTAGCTGTAACGATGATTATTCATGCATATACTTTAAAAGCTGACACTTGTAAGACAGGCATATCAAGAGATGGGTGAAGGAAAAGTAGAAGAGGTATCTAAAACACATCTCTTGGTGCCCTGTAATTCTGAAGGAGGTCAACAGGTATGTTTGCTCCATCATCCGTGCTGTCCAAATGTGGGTCTCTTTGGGGGAGAGAGGACAGTAGGATGTCCCCAGTATATATGACAGAGGGATAACATCAAATTCACTCAAAACTCTCTTATCCCCTCCAGCAGGATGAATTGAGAGCTTCTGACTCCCTAAAAACCTCTGCTTGGTCCTCACTCCAAATTCTGAGTAACAGTCTGAAGGCCCCTGGGCATGGCAGAGACCAGGGAGAAAAACACACAGGCTGTCCTAACCTTCCCCCACAAATAGATGCAACCTTTACTCTTTCCCTTTGCTCTTACTAATCCCTAATGCTTTTTTTTTTTTTAAGTGGCTATCTCTGTGAAAGCCCCTATGCAGATGCAAGCCTTGTTGCACATTCAAATCACAGTGCCCAGTTCACTTCCACTTTTGATTCCTGAACGTGTCACAAATCAGGAAAGGCGAGAAAAATGGTCTCGAGAAATTGCAAGCGCCTCAGAAGGCCAAGAACACGGAGTAAATTCTCAGCTTCTCCTCGTCCAGGGAACACTCACAAAGGCAAATGCATAAATCCAGCATGCTTGTACTGAAAAACTGCTGATGATAAAGGTAATAACCAAAAAGAAGGTCAAAACATAAAATCTTAGGTAGCTTACAGGCCGGTCTAATCTGTGTAATTTACTAGCTTCATTTTCTTTTCAAGCAGTTGTGGGGTTTCCTTAAACTCTCACTGCTATACACAGCAAGCAGGTGAGTAGTTCCTTCTCCAGGAGGGTCAGAAGGTAACTGAGGAGCCACAAAAGAGCTAAATCTTGTGGTTCCCACCAAGTCCTCATTCCCAGAAAATGATCCTTTGTGTGCACCAACTCCCTCAATCCTTTGGGTGAATGGTAGCTGTGCCTGAGAATATGCCTACAGGTTTTGGACTGCAACAAGGTGGGGGGAGATGCAGGGAGAGGGGAGCAGAGGCAATAAAAGAGAGGTGGTGAGGGGGGATGAAATCCTGAAGCAGATGTCAGTTTAAAGCATGTAACAGTATATTTGACCTACTTACCCTAGATCTGCAGTAGTTACCAAGGTGAAGATGGGTCTGGCTTAATTATCTTTCAGCTGGTTCTCTCCCTCGTATATTTATGTGCCCTTGTGTGTATCTTTATAGGTCTATATATAAAAATTCATTTTATTTTTAAGACTGGAGGGATCTTGCAAATGTGCCTGCTTCAAATCTGATCCTTTTGTGTGCAAACACACACTTGTTCCAAGGGCAAAGCTACGAGCAGAAGTGGAGGGGTACGCTATGGCTTGGCCGCTTGCAATATTTGCCTCCTAGTAGCTTGGCATTAAAAGTGACAGAAATATTGAAACAGTCACTTAGCACAGAACAAATTACAGAGAGAGATCATATCTATAATTCTCTTATAAATCACGGCATATAAGAGTATAAAAAGAGCTCCAAAGTGATTAAACATTCTTAAAGCAAACCTGTCTATGACCAATTCTCTTATTTTCCATTAGCACTCCAAAATCATGTTTTTATTGGACAAGTCCTGATCATTTTTAACTGTTGGGTTTTTTTTTCCCCTCTGCAAACTGAACTTAAATATGAATTAGCCAGAACCTAATTGAGTCACAAATTGATTTGGAAAGGAACATCTAGGCCCAGAATTATAGTTGCATTTGAAGACTGTATATATGTTTAGGCATTGACACTGTTCCAGCAAAGCACTTAAAGCCAGGCTGTGGAAGATATTTCAGAACTGAGGAGTGAAGATGAGTAGCTAATGGAAATTTCAGAGCTATGCTAGACCTTGAACTCTGCAGCAATGCAGTGGGGAAAGCGAGCTCTAACAGACTGCATTTGGCTTAGTCTCAGATGCAAATGTGTCCCACTCTAGAGGTGGATCTACACTGACTTTTAGCTTAAAACTCTTCTGAGCACAGCCTCGTTTAAATACCATTCTCCAGACTATTCTGGCTGAGAAACCATGCTTCAGCCTACGTGCCAGATTTTAGCAGAGAATGATTAGAAGCTTATTCCAGCCCAGCTTTAAATGCCATATTTTGGCCTCAAATGCTCTCAGGTGGCAGGAACGTCCTCACCTCCCAGGTGAGTGTCCTACCTTGAAATATGGGGCAGCAAAAGCCATGGCTGATGCTAAACGTTGAGCTTAAATGGAAGAAGGTTCAGGGTTGCCATGGCAAGAGATTTTTGAGATAAGAATGCAAAAGGGCACTGGAAACCTAATGCTCATAACAAGCATTTAGAAATGCCAGCCCCAGAAATCCTGAAAGCACCAAAGTATCCTTTAATTTGAAGGGGAATTGGGTATTGGGTTTTATCCTGCCTTTAATGCTCTTCAAATCCTTCTGACAGCTTGAAGTACCACAGCCAAATTTCTTATTCTGAGTATACAAATCAGCAAGCCTTAGGGGAAAGCACAGCCACCCTTTTAAAAAGGCATGTATGACCATTTCTGCTTCATAAAGCTGCAATGGACATATATTAGATATTAGCAAAATTATTACCTTATCTCCCCCCAAAATGCAGCATATTAGTCATCACTACACTAGCTGGGAGAAACTTGCATGCAATTCACTGGATTTAGAAGGAAGCTACAGTTCAAACTCCTCTTTCTTTTCTGGTGGTGCAAATAAAGAAGTCAGTGAGGTAAGTGGTCAGGACATCCTGACTGTTTAAAAAGGGATTAATTCTTGTAATAGGAGATATATGGCATGAAACAGTTTCTTTGAGAAGACCTGAGAGCCCCCTGAGTTTGTTGGCAAATAGGTAGTTACTGGATTACAGATAGACACGGGATGTATTTTTCTCTTTATTCAGCATGAAATAGAGATCTGGGAGTTTTAAAAGGCCTCTTCCTAGGAAAGGGTGTGATTCCCAGCACATTTGTAAATACAGTGCTTTTATCTCCAGATAAAATTGTCTCTGAAAGGAGATTTAAAAGTAAGCCTCTATCCTAGAGAAAAAAAAAGTGCTGCATTTAGTAGCTATTTGGAAGTCAATTGTAAGCAGATGGACAGAGCAGCAGGAGCACAATATCCGTTCAACATTAGCTTTCTGCAAAAAACATCCACTTCAACCCCCCCCCCCCAAAGTATTTGTTCTGCTTTGCTAGACCTCATAAAGGGTATTTCTACTGCATTACACTTCATTTTGGTGTCTGAATTTTCAGGTCAATGGAGTGAACATTCCACTCAATTCTTGCTCAACCTTTTAATAGAAGAAAAGCCCAGAAAACCCAAAACCTATTGACAAGCAGGAAGCCTACGTAAAGTTGACTCATCCCCCTCTAACAGCTGTATCATTCTCTTGCTGCAATCGTCCTGTGGGTGTTTGGGGACCTTCTGGAGTGATGGCAGGCTAAGGACTGAGCCATGTCCTTAGCTGCCTCTGTGGAAACGTGCAGCAAGTTCTCCTCAGTGACGATCCCAACTGCCTTTTCTCTGTAACTCAGCTAGATTGCTCTAGGACAGACGTTGGGACTTAACAATACCAAACTGGTCAAAAACTCTTCAAAATCAAGATGCCTGTGGCTTCCCCTAGTGCCTGAGTTGTAGCTTTCAAAGATGTGTCCACCTTGTAAATGGACAATTTCCATTCCAAGAAATGCCTCCATATGCTCTTTTTTTTGGAAGAGCATACTCTAAGAGAGATAATAACTGTACTTGTGACCAGATCCTAGGTAAGCATTTTGGAAATAGCACTGGAAAACATGAATCCCCACTCATATAGTGCACATCTCGAGCTCAGTGACAGATAAAATGGGCTCAGAGTGCCTGCACCTGCATCTGTGTTGGGCAAGCTGGCACTCAGGCGCTTGCAAGCTCCCCCCTCCCCTCAAAACAACCTCCTCCATGAATGCAGGAATGTGGTTCAGATCTCTGCACCTGGTCACTTGGGTTTAAGAAAACAGGAAGACCAGGAAGGCACGAGGGGACTTGACATGGGACAAGTGGATGATGCAACTTGATGCAGTCCTTGACACAGGACGTATGACACAAGCGTGTTCCCCTGCCTGGGATTACACGGGAGGATATCACCCTATGAGAGGCCAATGCTAAGAGGGCAGTAAGTTCCTGATTAGACTGGGAAATCTAAAAACCAATACAGAACATTTTCCCAACAAGGATGTTTTGAGCTGACAGCATAGGCATCTGAATTTCAAAGCTGTTCTGCCCAGACACCCATCTGGTCACCCCCAAGATAACCATGCAGCTACCCAAAAGGCCTCTGCTTCAGTTAGGAAATTTCTTACTGATGTTCTTTCTTCCCTCACTCATCGTTACTGCTCCTTTGCGTGGTGCACTACGGTAGCATAATGAGGGAAAGCAAGCATTCTGCAGAGCCTCTTCAGTAAATTCTGAGCACCTCTCCTGATAAAAAATATTTCCCCACCCAATTAGCTTTAAACCAGGAATTAACAGCTGCCACTGATGTGCTGCTGATTAACAGGAGGACACACAGCACCATTACCAAGCGGTACATTTTACTGCACATTTGTATATGTGAACATGTGTAAGGTCAAATATGAATAGGAAACATAGGAAATATAGAAAATGTATAAAATAGACTCATAAAAATATAGAAAAAACATTAAAGCAATAAAATAATACACTTAAAAAATGTGAACTGACAGGCATGCAACGTTTTCCTTCTGCACACGATAAAAACCGTGGACAGGGTGGGAGGGGGGGGATGTCCTGCTTTGGAATTCCACCTAGAGGGTTGAAATTCCATTGAAATGGAAATTAAAGCTTTGAACTGACTCTAGTATTGACTGTAGAGAAAACCATTTGATAAACTAATTTTTCTATGTGTCTTATCAAAGAAACTTTGGCCGAATCAAAGTGAAGTGTCTTGAGTTTGACAGCATGGGGGAGCAGCAAGTAGGCGAGGCTAATGTCTTATCCTCCCCTTTCAGAGCCCTAACTTCAAATTCTTGCTGTGGTTCCCAAATTAAGGATGTTGTCTGTGAGATTATGACACAGGGTCTCTGAACTCTCTGATTACAAAACCGTTCCTGGATGTGCTTGAAAATTCTCCTTGACGAAGACCTCGGATTGAAAAAAGGTTGTTAATTAAACCTATAGATGGAGGATATTTGCCAGCTGTATTTAATACTACAAAACTAGAGACAACAACCTTACACCCTCCCAACTCTGAGGCAGCTAAATTGCTGCGATTGCCATTCTACACACCAAAAGCAAGACTCAGAGGATAAGCAGGACACAGAGGCAATGACAAAGTCTGAGACAGCCCTGCTCTGCTCTGAATAGCTATAACCAACACTTCCAAGTTCCTTTACAATAGAAACATACTGTGCTGTACCCCATCAGAGGCCTGTCTGGGGTGCCTAGTGTCTGAAGGGACTTAAGGTTATTGATATGATTCTCTTTCACTTTCTTCTGCTAGCTTCAATAAGAGATATTTTAAGCAATATCTTAATGCATCCCTTTCTTACTGGGCTCAGACCAGGCACCAAGCCTGGTGCCTTGTACTTTGGCATGACAGACATCTCTCCTGGGACTGGCTTTAGATGGCTCTGAGTGTGAAGTTCAGGCTTCTTTTTTACTTACTCATATTTAGCTTCTCCATTCCAGTGATGCCTTCACTCCTTTTATTTTATACATTATGAGATGGGTGACTATGAAACTGAACACACCTCTCTTTGCCCTCTTTGCCCCAGTGCATGGCACTAGCTCTAACCTGGAATCACTCTTCCTGCAAAAGAAAGCAGCCCACTTCTCCCTTTCTAACCAGTCTTTGATCTTCCTCACACATTGTCCAGATGGAGTTGAGCATTGAAAGTATATATTGGTTGGGCCTTACACACAGACCACCGATTCCCTTCCTGTGCAAGTTGCTCTACACCCATCAGACAGTAACAAGGTGCCATCAAAACTCACTCTATAAATTCCACTTCGGCTCCTAACTTGGATGATCCTGCCTCTGCAAGCCATTACCAGCCCTCAATCCACACAACTAGTGGACCAGTGAGCTTCAAGCAACACAAACTCCTTCTAAACCTTCATTACAGTGATAATTAAAATGCTGACATAGTCTAAAGCTATTCTTGCCTACGTGGCTCTGCTACCAGTGATACTGGCAGAATCATCATTGCCATCAGTATTATTACCATCTTTATTAGACAAGATAATCTCAATTATCATTAGTGCTAATTTATTATGCTCATCATCAGCTCTGTCATCAGTGTGATTTGTCTAATCGTTGCTCATAAACATTTAACAAAGGAAAACAACTGCTCATCTGCAACATTTAAATCAGCTCATCTCTGGGAACAAAAGTGGGCAAATACATGAAATTCTCAGACATCCAACAGCACTGTAAATACTGACATTTTGGAATTAGCATTGTGCCCCAGAAAAATGTCTATATCCTTCTTCCACAGAGGCCAGTGGAGGAGTAGCAGGTTTGCACCAGTAAAAGTGGGCAACAGCCATCCAGTCACCCCCCCCCATGCAACAGAGAAGGATAACACACAGTCCTTGATGGCTAAGGAGTGGCACTGGCTCAGAATAGGACACAACAGTGAAGGACATGACCATACCTGGGCCTTTATCTCCACCCCTAACTGCACTTTGCTGGAATGATCTTTTCCCCTCAATTATTTCATTCCACGCCAGCGGACTGCAACAGCTGAGGCTCAGCGTAATTGAGAGTCAGGCACATTTTGTTGTTGTTTGAAAAAGGGGAATGCTGGGACACTGCCCAAACCCAGACATCAGTGTGGTAGTGATATTTTACAGAAACTCTTCCCTGTAGGACAAGTCTGTGATAAAACCTTGGACGACCCTCCAACACCTGCAGATGTATTTGTTCAACAAGCCCCAGTGAACACTGAACACTGGAGTTACCAGACCTATTTCACCAATGAGGGGAAAACAATCCAGGACGCACCATTTCAAAGCCAGCTGCCTCAAACAGAAGCTCCCTGGCTGTCAGCAGGGTCACTTGTGCAGCACTCATACAGCTTAGGAGCCGTGCCACCAGGCCTGCTGACGGCAGGACTGATCCCACAGACAGCGCAGAGCTCCTTGGGTGACAGGCACGTGTGTGGAAAGCCAGATGTCCTGGTGTGTGTCTCTGGCACAACACCAGGCCACCAAAGCCAAACTCTTTCCCGACCCAGTTGCACAGATGCCAGAGGAGCAGTGGTAGCACAGGCCATGCCTTTTTTTACCTTCAAAAAAGCACCCGTGGGAGAAGACTGATACATGTGAAACCATAAATATAACTTCCAGTGCAATGCACTCATTTCCCCTTGGCAACCTGAGGCAGGGGGGAGAAAAGCAAACTGGCATAGTTGGTGTAGTGGTTCCTCACCGCTGTCATCTGCGTGACCGTCATCCACTCGGGAGGGATGTGGAAGTGGGCGCCCGCCGAGTCTCCCAACAGCACCACTCCTTGTGAGTCCGCACCTAATTAATGCATCTCGTTAGCTGGGTGAGCAGAAAGTGAACCAAAATAGAGAGTGAGGGGAGGGGAAGGCTGAAAGAGCAACAGCAATGGCAGCTGATGGAGTCATGGGGTGACTGACTACATTGCTCTTCGTGTGGCTGAAATGGTCAGAGCCCACACTGGGATTTTCACTCCATTTGCAGCAAAAACCAGCTAACAGGCATATGCCAGCAAACCCAGAGAAACAAATGCGGACTGGGCATGAAAAGCAGGGAGAGGTCTTGATAATAAAAAAGAATCCTGGTTGTATTCAAGGCTAGGTGGTCCTGCTCTGGCAGGGGGGTTGGACTGGATGATCTTTAGAGGTACCTTCCAACTCTTAAGATTCTGTGATTCTGTGAATGTATTTCAGCAGAAGCTCTGCTGTGTAGCCAACTTTTTTTTTCTCATAGAATATGTGTTAAAAAGTACTTAAACATGCAGGGAAATCAGATTACTCAGGAAATTGCTCAAAGCTCCTTATAACAGAACTGAGTGGTGGATGGGAGAATTTCTGCTGGAACAATCTGGTTGGTTTATAATGAGTGTTATTTAGTATTTGTAGATTGGCTTTGATCTAAAACATTGAACAGTCTTGCCAGGCAATGGTTCATCCCCAGGATGCTGATTTACATGTAAAACAAGGTGAGCAGCAACTGTAACGGTGTTATTTGTACATATGTGTGTACACAGACACCCACATTCACAGATTCACAGAATGGTTGGAGTTGGAAGGGACCTCTAGAGATCATCCAGCCCAACCCCCTGATAAAGCAGGTTCACCTAGATCAGGTCAGGCAGGTTTGAAAACCTCCAGAGAAGAAGATTCCACAGCCTCCCTGGGCAGCCTGTGCCAGGGTCCCTCACCTTAACACCAAAGAAGTTTCTCCTCATGTTCAAGTGGAACTGGTCCAGCTTGTGCCCATTACCCCTTGTCCTGTCACTGGGTCCTACAGAAAACAGATTGGCCCCATCCTCTCGACACCCATCCTGTAGGTATTTTATAAGTGTTGATAAGGTCACCTCTCAGTCTCTCCAGGCTAAACACTGCAGCCTTTCTCAATTCCCCCATCATCTTGGTAAGCCTCTGCTTGACTCTCCTCTCCCTGACATTGCTGTGAGGGAGATCAGCTGATGCCATCCCTTCTTTCTCTGGAGGTCTTCAAAACCCACTTGGACTTGTTTCTGTGTGACCTGATCTAGGTAGGACCTGCTTTGGCAGAGGGGTTGGACTAGATGATCTCTAAAGGTCCCTCTCAACCCCTACCACTCTGTGATTCTATGATTCCCTGGAAAAGTATCACCATGATTGATAATATTTATGGTAATGGGTCAAACTGCACAAACAGATTAAGCTGCTCTCCTGAATCCCAAAGCCATCCCTCTGGGATAGGCCTCAGGCACCACAGACGACGCAGAGGTGACCTCTCTGTTTGCTGCTGTCTCTGATCTATGTATTTCAGCTTAATAAATGAGCTGGCTTTTAACAGAAAGTTTACCAGCAGCCTGTGCTTTTCATGTTTCATTTTTGCCCATCCTCAAGACGAGAAAAGATTTTGCCATTTTGCATTTCTCATGAAGCTGTCAAACCCGTTATCTGTCCCCTGCACTGCAAAGACCCTGAGAACATGACAACATTTGTGAAATTAACACAAATGTCACATTGTTTCTTGCATTGACCGTGAGGATTTACCTTTGCAGAACTTCTCCTCGTAGGGAATTCCATCTTTTGGATCCACTCCCTGTTGGAGGAGAGAATGGGTAGATGATAGTATCTATCTAGTGCCTGAAAAATGGCAGTGCAAGACAGGCTGGGCATTTAGCTCTTCTGGAATGTTTGCCCATGGGAAGCACTGCATCATAATAATGATGCTTTCCATGACAGTATTTTAATAATTATGTGTACATTTAAGTTAATTATAATAGCTATAATTTAAATAATCATAAGCATCAATAAACAAACTTCCCTCATAACTGCTTCCCTTATATTTCTTTAGTCTTTAATAATTACAGTTTTACTACTTGGCATATCAATGACAGTAAATAAATAACAAGTAATAAACCTGAATAAATAAAAGAGAAACACTTGCAGGCTAATTCAAAGGAGGGGAAAAGAGAAGCAGCAATCAGGAAGGAAGTGTAAGGTGCAACTTCATTTACTTACCCATATGCCATTGCAGTTGGAGTCAATTTTTGCATCCCAGTTATCAGGACTAAAAGAGAGTTCCAAAAGGATATACAGTGTTACAGAAAACAAGGCAAAAGGTGCTTTTGAGGAAATCAGATCGTTTGTGCTATTTTTCCCCCAGAATAGAAACTAATTGGAAATGCCTTTCTGCACAGAAGGGTGGGTTTTTTCTTCCCTTTGAATCCAGGAGAGGCAATATTCTCCTAGCAAAATGCAATATCAATTTAAAGGTAATACTGGAAGTAACTTACTCTTTTAGTCTGCATAGTCATTTAAGTGAAGTGAATAGGGATGATTTTGGGGGAAGATAGACCCTTTTCCCCCACCCTTTTCCTTGCTTTTAAGGGTTCACTGAAATCCACCAAGCCCCTCACTACCAAATCCAACGTGGGATGACAAGGATTTGCTCTGGCCCATAATTACAACAATATAATTAGCTCAGGTCTCTTTTACAGAGAGACTCTCATCTATTCAGTCCAGGCACTACACATGCACTCTGTAGGCCCACTTCTGCTAATGCAGGTGTCTTGCCCAGGCTGATGGCATATAATTCTTCCAAGTCCACACCCCTAAACTCAGTTTATCAAGTTGCAATCTGGTTAATGCCTTGGCTTTAAAACCAGTCCTGCTTAACAGCTTCTTAACAAATCAACGGTATAGAGGAGGGCTCTTTTTTTGAAACAATATTTGGAGCACTGGGCAAAATATCAAGAGTGAGGGACTGAGGCCATGCTGTTATGACTTAGGGCTGTGCTCTCTGTTTCTGGTGTATATGGAAGTCTGTGCTTGGGCAGGTGGGAGGTATTCACCTAGAAGATAATCACCAAGAAGATAATCACCCTAGAAGGCAAGCTCGATGTTTCCACCAATGTAACATGAAGATTGGATGCCAGAGCTCAGCCACGAGCACTGTTGTTTTGCCCTTCTTGCCCTGCTGCTCCCTGAAGTAGGCACAGCCTTCTTTAGCTCAAATGGCATAAGGCTTGTAAAGTCTTGGTTCCCCTCCCCACCTTTGGTCTGCCCAATTCTGGCTGCAGGTGCTTCAGAGAAAAGAAACCTGTGCACCACCCCTGCTAATGAGCCCCGTCCCTGGTCTCCATCACCTCCTCTTGTCTCCATCACAGTGAAGTCAAACAACGAGTTCTCTTGGAGTCAGGCCAAAACCAAACACAGAGCTTTTTCTCCAAGAAGCCACAATTCTTAGGAAGCTTTTACAAGAATTCAAAGCTTTACCGTCTGCCAGGGTACACAGTGCTGTTTTTGTCGTTGCAGTCTCTGCCTCGCCAGTGATAGCCCCTCAAAGTCTAAAAGCCAGAAGCAGCACACAGATAGGATGGTCATTGTTACTCTTTGCACTTTTAATTTAAAATATCTAAAATGAGAATCTAACTCAAGTTGTAGGAATAAAAGCCAGTAAATGGGTTGTATTCCAGAGTCCCTTTTGCTAAACCTTAATAAATGACACCTTGCACACTTTGGTGAAGAAATAAGACAAGCTGGCAATTTAATTTGGGGTTTTTTAATATGACTTGACTTTGCCTCCCATTAATTTGGTAAATAGACCACTCGGCAGCAGAGCAATTGGCTTCTGCAGGGAGCACAACTTTATGTCTGCATCTCCCTTGGTGCCATAAATGAATGATTGTTTCTTCATCCAGAACCACATTCCCCCTACTTTTATGACAAAAAAACTCTTCCATTCATTCCTATACCCATTTTCACATGAATGAATCAGGCTCTGCAGAAAGTAGAAGGAATCCCATAGACTCATTATCAAGGGATTACTATATCAAAAGGAAAAGCTTTGCTTACCGGGAAAGTACTAAATTTATCTCCATCAGTATCTTCAAAAGGCAGTTTATTTCTTATAACACTGTAAAAAACACAAAACCAACAAACACAGTCTTAACATATGGGAGGGAAGCTATTCAGAAAGCAAAAGAAGCACAGTAAAAGCATACAGAAGAGATAACAGCTGCCGTGTCGTTCACGGCTCCATATTCAGTTTTAGCTCTGTGCTTGTACTTCAGCAAAGTGACTCTGTCCAAAGGAGCAAATTCTGATTTCTTTCAATACCTGCTGACTGAGCTCTGGAGGTGAGGATGATGGAGTCCTGCATGGCTGCAATGTCTAACCTTCAGTGTCTAGAGCAAACTGAGTGTTGTGTTTTTAGTCTGACAGGCAGCTAAACACTACAGAGCCACTCTCTTGCTTCCCCTCTGCCCCCTGCTCAGTGGGACAGGGGAGAGAATCAGGGAAAAAGGAGTAAAACTTGTGAGCTGTGAGAGAGACAGTTTAATGGGACAGAGGAGGAAGGGGTAATAATAATTGAAGAATTAAAATGTACAAAACAAATGATGCACAATACCATTGCTCACCACCCACCAACCAATGACCAGTCTGATCCTGAGCAGCAGCCCCTGCCAGCTTCCCCCCTAATTTATATACTGGGCATGATATCATATGATATGAAATAGCCCTTTTCTCAGTTTGGGTCAGCTCTCTTGGCTGTGTTGTCTCTCATATTCTTTAGTCTCCTTGCCAGCAGGGTAGCATGAGAATCACAGAAGATGAGGAATCCTTGACCATGTTATACACGTTATTCGCATCCAAAGGATTTAGGGCAGCACTGTACCAGCTACTGGGAAGAAAATTAACTCTATCCCAGAAAGCAGGACACCAGGACATCAAATCTGTGCTAAAAGCAGCTGTATCTTTTTTGAAAATAACTACTACACTGGGCCTGGCAGATCTTGTAAGTCTGCCAGATAAGAAATATTAATGGAAGACTCTCAACCTGGGAAAGAGCTGCAGAATGGGGCCTCATTCTGATGGAGGATAATGTCCTCCTTTTGTTAAAAACAAATGGCAAATACCCTTTCTCATGTTCATCCTTCAAATCTTCACACAGTCTCTCTTCTGTGGTTTTCAGTCTAAAAGCCCTGCAGTTTGCATGCCAGGCTGCAGCTGCATACATGCAACAATATGCTTATTTTATAGGGCGAAAGTGGATTTAACAGCAAGAAGGACCAGACGTGCTGACTTCACAGGCAGCCTTATGCTTTAATTGAGTCTCATCTTGCAATTTCTGATTCTAGTCTCACAAACTTCTGGCCATGCTCAAACATAATGGAGAAAAGCATTTTACCTGGATGTTAGCAATGCAGACCTGAGACCTCAGTAATTTCCCACAGTGCTTAATTAAATTAACCTTGAAAACTACATCTTTTTCCAGTGTCACTTCTGTTTCTAGCAACCTATAGGTTTTAGTAGTACTGGAAGCGTGTTAAAATGATGGGACCAGCTCTGTCTCTGTTCCTTTTTAGCTTGCACACATGTTGACTCTCACATGGTGCTGCTCAAGCATGGTACCTCTCTTTGGCTATGGGACACAGATTAGTTCATTTTTGCTGAGCAACCTTTCATATTTGGCTGCACTCTTTGAATGATATAGTGGACAGCCTTTCCTTGGAAAGTTTTCTTTCCAAGTTTTAACGACCTCTTGAACTCATAAGAGAAGCTGAACCTATCTCAGAGAGTAAATACGTGCAATGAGGGTGTATTCCTCAGACTGCATGAGAAAAAAATACAGAGGAGGCAGGTGACGTGCACTTCTGGTGAGGCTTGTAACTTGTATTCTGTCTGTGACCAATAACCACATGCTGCTTTGGGCTACTTCTCCTCTGCAGTAAGGTTCAGTTGCAAGGAACTGGCACAGATCCATACCAGCTAAAAAAGTTCAACTGTCAAATGTGATTTTTCTAGCTAAAGAAAGAAGAGAGTGAGAGAGAGATCGGAAGAGTTGGACACATTTCATCCCACACATGGTACACAATTTGACTCCTTCTTCCACTGTCTGAACACAATGGGCTCAAACTCAGATTAGTTGTCCTGACTTACATTTCAAAGGCAGTAATAAAATCAGACAGAATCCCAGAATGGTAGGGGTTGGAAGAGACCTCCAGAGATCATCCAGTCTAACCCCCTGATAAAGCAGGTTCACCTCCATCAGGTTATGTTTCATGTTAATCAATCCACTCTCAATAAACTTCTGATATTTTCTATTTCCATTACACAAGCAGAAATGGGTAAGTTAGTCTTGGCAGTCATATCAGTCCAAATTTACTGCTGATAATACTGATTTATTCTTAGGTTTGCTTGACTCCTGCTCCAACTGATTGAAGTACATTAACAGATATGTTTTAGGAGAAATAACCCAGCTATTAAGATTCTCCAAAATTTGCAGCTGCCAATTTATGTTCCTCACTGAGCTATACAGGTGCTGGTGGCCTTCCCGCATTGAGCCATGGTTGAACTACACCTGGGTGAACAAATGAAATGGGGAAGTTTTTTGGGCTCAGGAAATCTCAGAAACTTGCCTCCCTCTTGGAGGTGTCACATCTTTGTGTGTGTTGTAGATACGACCTCTGGGACCTGCTAAAATTATGCAAATATTTTAGGTAGTGAAAAAGCACGTGGGTCCCTCTGAGGAATCTTACCTGAACATTGTGCAACCTCCCTTTATGCTACCTGGACAGTGGTTTTGTGAAGGATAACAAAAGAAAGAGTAAATTCTAGAAAGCTTTCTTAACTGAGAATGAGTTTTGAAAGAAAGACAAGTATCATATTCTGATTCTAAGGACTGAAAACTTGATACATACTATTTCATCTTCTCACACAGGTTAGCCAGAGGAGGAAATGCACATACACTGGAGAAACCCATGAAGCTTTTCTGGAGGGGAAGAAAATAAAAGAAGATGGATAAATTAGTTCACAGAGATGGTGTGTCTTGGGATATTCAGCATCAGGAAAGTTCAGAGCTAAATCATGCATTTTCTGCCTAAGAACATCTGAATACATTAATGATGCCATTAAGGATGTTACATGCCAGAGGATTTTGACTTGACACAGTAATCAAGGATTTGGGCTTATCATTTTATAGAACAACTACTCTTGCTTTCAAAGAGCTGTAAAGATAAAAAGGAAGGAAGATGCTCCTGTGAAATTATCTCCTCTCATGTGCCCAACTTATTTTTTTTCTTCTTTGTAAAAATTGCATCATGGTATCTGACTTTTAATGTTTAGTGCAAAACTAGTGAAAGCAACACATTTTGGGTGATGAGGCTGGTTTCTGCATGCACAAGGTGGCCATGGGAGGTAAACTGAAAGTCAGGATCAACCCTAAAGAGAGGGGAGAAATGGGAGGGTCCAGAATAGGCATTTTTTATTTGTTTTTAATGAGATTTTTGCCTGCAAGTCTCATAACTAGTGTTTGTCTTGGCCAAACCTACAAGCTGTAAAAGACAATTACTGCAGGAAAAACTCAACATTAGTAGACCATAGTCATGGGCTAATCCAGTTGAGGTTCCAGGTAGCCAGGAGGCTTCACATGCTGAAAGAGACCTTCCTAGTGAATGCTCAAGTTAGAGAAACATTGTGCTGCATCCCACAATCGTGCTCCTCGTGTGACTTCCCTGTAAGTTCAGGTGGTCCTTTAAACACTGAAGGAATTCAAGTGGTCTATAAATACAGAGGGTTAGTCAATGCACAGTCTAATTAACTGTACTCATTAAGGCTGCGTGCAGCATGTAAATAGGGAGCAGATGGTTTATACTCATAACTTTATGCAAAGAAGGGTAATTATTTATTTGGCCATAGCACTTAAGAGCTCTGTCCTTGGACCAACTCCCTTGTGTTGCACACTTTATACACACAGAAAAGAAGTAAGATGGTCCTTGCCCTAATGAGATTACAATCCAAATCTAACATAAACAGGAGACAAAGGTTGGGTACAGCTCAGGAAAGGACAATGAAAGACTATTGTTCACTGTGAGAAGCAGTAACCCCAGTGTATAAAGCTCTGAGTGACAAAAGAGAGCTGCAGGGCAGAAAGGCAGTGATGTTGTGGTGCATAAGGCATTGCCCTGTTTGTTTGGATGGATAACAAGGGGTGATGGAGATGAGTGTCTTATGCTGACCAGAGCAGGCCAGTCACAGCAACATGTCATGACCAGGATCTCTATGTGTGGAGGAGTGCTGGGGCAGTGAGGAGGGGATAGAGCCTCTGGTACAAAGATGGTAGCCAACATTTGCACTACTGGCTGAAGTGTTCAAGCAGCAAAGTGATCATGAAAAAGAGTGATTCCTTGTGGGGGAAATCTGCAGCAGAGGAGGAGCTGTGATAGTGCAGTTTCTGAAGGATGTGACAGAAAAATCAGAGGAGAAAAGAGACAAGAAATCTGCAAAAACTCCACACCAAATAACTCTCTTCAGCTCTGTCCAACACACTCAACTGACAAAGCTGGAGTCGCCCCAGCTTGGAGGGGGACAAGAGGTGGATGGGGTGTTGGTAGAGTCAAAGGAGAAGCCAGAACACAACGACAGAGATGGATAGAAATGGTCAATAGCAGCCAGGGAGTGGGACCTGAAAGACCAATCTGGTCTCACTGCTGCAGCTCCATCTGCCCTACACTCTTCCCCATCCCTCTGCACCCCTGTATTTAAGGTTCCTGCATGCCTGGCTGCCTCAATGCTATGTCCTGCAGCATGGCAGGGATGTAGACCTCCTGTTGTTTCCCTGTGTCTGCATATACATGTAGGGTCAGGTAGGTAGAGAGTGTGAGAGGCATGCAGGCAGGATTCCAGCTTCTCTCAAAGAGCTTTGCAAACCTATGTACAACTTCCTGGAAAGAGGAAAGAAACCAATTTCCCCACCTCCTCCATGTAGGGCTAATCCCAGTGCTGCCTAGAAAAGCACTAGAGGCTCTTAAAGCTTTCCATCAGTCTAAGATTTGCAGTGTCTTCATCTGAGCTGTCGGCTTTTCACTTCAGCCTAAGTCACAAAGCCTTTGAAGTTGAGGTACCTGGAGCTGAAACTGCACCAGAGTGACAAAGTACAGGGCTTGCAAGAAATAAATACATAAATAAAACTCCCTTTCATTCTGCTCTCAGGCTGTGTTTAAAGTCTGCTCTTTGCTGTAAGTGGAGTAAAAGCTTTCCTTTGAAAACTGTTGCCAACTGGATCTCCCTTAGTTTCAGAGGAAGACTGTCCTGCAGCCTCAGAGACTGCCTGACTCTGCTGGAAATGTCAGACATGAGGGTGCCCTGGAAGTGATATGAACAATGTTGGGCTTGAGGATCAGTTGCAGCAGCATCCCAAGGCACACCAGCCTCTGGCTCCCCAGCCTACATGTCCCCACATAATGCTTCAGCTTTGCTTGGGGATGTGCAGGAGAGCAGCTCATCTGTGTCTTGAATTACTCTCAAAATGCAGCAAGGAGAGCTTCTGCCTTGCAACTCCCTTTTGGTTCCTTCCTTGACTTCCCACTTGGGCTCCTGGGCTGTGAGTCGCAGGCACAGGATTATGGATGGAGTTTGCTCTCATTAAATGCTACAGCCACAACTCTATTTGTCATTCTTTCATTGTTATTGCTCAAAGGTGCCTCTTAGCATCTTCCTCGGCCATAAGAAAAGTTGGTACTAGAGGTGTTCATGGTGATTGATAGCACCAATATTTTATTCATTGCTTGTTAACATTCCCTAATGACATTTTGTAATTGTTTTAATTGGGTTTACAAAAAAGAGTAATAATGAGCCCCTACTGCTTGTTGGTGTTTTGTTTAAGCCAGTTGCTCACAGATGGCTCACTGCTTTTAATGAACGGAGACATTGATGAGATTTTTGGTGGGGTTTTAGGCACTTTCACTGCATTTCTACATCTGGAAAATACCTGCTTTTTTTTTTTCCCAAACCCATGATGATCTTAAAAAATGCCCAGTAAATATGAACCCCTGGGAGCCAGCCAGACATCCCAGGCTCATTACCAACAGCCATAATTATAGCTCTGTGCTTTATGCACAGTCACACACAGCTGCCAAGCAAAGATGGGGACAGCTAACTTGCAAGAACATGTTCAGAAGGTTCGTGTTCAAACACACAATGGGGCAAAATCAACCAAAACAGCAGATATGGGAAGAATGAGCAGATACAGTTTGACATTTCTGTCCAGCATGAGCAAGAGGGTAAAAGAGGCCAAGTGAATGTTTTTCTCTCTGCACTGGTGTGGATGCAGAGATGTCCAACCACACGTAGGGCTTGAGCCTCAGTCCCACATTCTGCCAGGCAACCCTCTCCCCAAGCAGTGAGAGCACTTCAGCTGCTTTCACCTTTTGCCTGGGCAGGTGAGCAGGCCATGATTTGGCAGCATTCAGTTCATGCAGGTGATTTTCTTACTATTCTGTCACACATTGTCACTCTGGGATATGAGGCTTATGCAAGCATGCTCTCTCCTGGAGATCTTCCTCTGTGTTTCCTACTGCGTTGTTTTTCTGGATGTGAAACAAAAATTCACTGCAATCCAGGTGAAGGGGAAGTAGCAAGAGACAGAAATGCCTCTAGAAATGGTGTTATTTTTAATTTCAAGCTTTAAAATAAGTTTCAGCAAGGGTCATTGCAGGGCACATGCTAGGAATAACTGCAGGGGAAGCTCAGCCAACTACATGGTACCTCATTTGAGCTGACCTTGTATTGTGCAGTGATGTAGGTTTAGAAATACATTGACTGGATAAAGCCAACTATGACCTTGCTGCTTCTAGCCAAGGCACAACCTGCTTGTCCCTCCTAGTGGTAAATGGGTAACTAGGAGCAAGGAGGGACCAAGGGGATTGCGATGGAGATTGGGAGAGGTGTTGGGGCATTGAGCAGCTTTGAGGATAAGAGGATAATAGAGATAAGATGGAAGGAGACCCCTATGCACTCAAAGATTGATGTCAACTATGCTGGCCTACCTAGGAAAGCCCGAAAGGACATGGCATGCATGGCCCATGGAGGGCAGATGGGGCTGTACATGCAAGGCACACAGCCCAATATGGCAAGAGTAGGAGCATGTGTGAGTAAAGTAGTCCTGTGTCCTGGAGGCAGCACCTGCACACCCATCCCTCCTCACCCCCACACATCTGCCCAGGCTCTGGCTAACAGAGAGGACCTCCTTGGCTCAGAGCAGAGGATTAGAGATTCCATGTAATCTGAGCAGAAATCTCAGGCCACCAGGAGCACAGCACTGAACAGTGAAGGGAAATGAATAAGATCTGTCTGGCTGCTGTTCTGTAGGAGCTGAGGCCGGTCTCACCAGTGCATTGTTTATTTCCCTGGCTTGGCAATTTGGCAATTGCCCAAAGGCTAATTAGGTACCTCAGTTTTCACTTTTGTGGGTAGCATCACAGTACGGATTCAGGAAGATACAATATCAATAATTTCTTCACAGACAGCTGAAACATTTGCTCTGCATTAAGTGCCTAAAGACAACTGGAAGCAAATGCTATGGCAGAGCTGACTCATAAGTGAACTCAGTGAATAAAATCTGCCCTTTCCTTCTCTGCTACCCTTTAAAGATCCTCTAGGAAAACTAGTTGAGGCAGAAAGATTCCAAATCCCATTTTTTAAGTTTAAGGGACAAAGGTAGCCTCTCACAAATAAAGGGAGAATATGCAGGGTTTACACTGAGGCCATTGCTTGAGTTTCAGACAACCCTAAAGTGCAGTCACTGTGCTCTGAGGCAGTGACTCAGTTTGTAGGCTCCCTCTTAACATGTGGCTAGAAGGGCAAAGCAGGGACCATAAGGGACAAGGCATGAAACAAGGAGGAACAATAATAAATGCTTCTAGAAGAGGGAGGAAGGAAAGTTGGTTCTCTAGATGGAAAAATACAGGGGAAAAGCTGAGAGGGAAATTCCTGCTTTTGTAAAAAAATCTAAGCAAAATCTATACCTTCTTCTATTTGTTTTTAGGGCTGGCTGCTCCACCAAAGTGAGTTGGCTAGTACAAAGGAGTGTCTCAGTGTGGACATGAACTATGGAGCTCATAGATGATGTCTTCAGCTGCTGCTGAATTTCAGACACAAGTTTCTGTCTTAGATACTGACAGTTATCCCTACTCTACAAGCAGTCTGCATTTTTCATGAGGGTTTTTTTTTCAGCTCTCCTCATACTTTCATATTTACTTTCAATTACCATATTTATCTATTATCATATTTACTTTCTATCATCTTCCTCTCCTTCCCAGCATCACCTGATAGAGAAGATCCTATGCCAGGCAGGATTCAATTCAATGCTGATCAGGTGGATTCACAATCAGGCAAAACAAACAACGACTGGCTCCCAATAAAATGCAAGTAGAGTGTAAAACACACTAACACCATTGATTTCTTACCAGGTCCTTGGAAGTCTTCACCATCCTTTTTGCTTTTCTTATTGCAGTGCTCAGGCCCACCTAGGAGAACAAGAACAAAATAGTAAAAGAAACCCAGATCAGCCTCACACTATCCTACCATTTTTTTTTAATGCCCATTTCCTAGCTTTAAAAAAACCCTATATATCAGTCACAGCATGAAAATGATGTATGAGTCCACAAAGTCTTCATCAGTTACTTTTTATTGGACCAGCAATCAATTATCCCCATGAAACTCCAGTTGCAAGAGTTCATTTATTTTGCTCCAGGGGATCATTTATTTCCTAAGGAAAAGTCCAGATCAGCTGAAGAGCTAAGATTCATGTCCTGTCTGCACTCTGTGAGCCACAGAGGACAGACTTCTCCAGCAACTTCTGCTGAAGAACAGCTCATCCATTCCACAGCCAAAAGATTGGGTTACGTGTGCAAGGTTGGTCTGACTTGCTCTGGAAGGGTACAAAGGAAACATTGGTAAAGATTATATGGGCTGAGGCTCATCCCAGCAGAAGAAGAGCTGGCAGGTGGGAAGGTAAAAACAGAAAATAGCTTTTGAAAGGGAAATCTCCTGCTCAGGATCTAGAGAGGTTGGCTCTTTGTTCTGGAAATACCTGCCCCTTAGGGTAATTTCTTGCTGACAGTGGCAAGACTGTTTTTGAGTCCATGAAAACTAGTACTAGAGAAGCATTTTGGGATTCCTCCATAATGAGGATACTTAGATCTAAATAGAAAGGGAGACTGGAAGAACAACTGCAAGAAAATACCTTGGAAAGGCATCTTTATCAAAGGAAAACAAGTTGATCCTGTAAGGTTACAGAGAAGTCAGCTACTGGTGATACTCTAGTAATTCCTCAAATCCCTTTACACACATGCTTCTCAAAGAAAGAGAGGGAATTTTGTGCAAGGGGCACCATTTGTGAAAGTGAGTGACAGCCAGAGCCCAGAACTGCTGGCAACAGGAGGATGGATGTGCTATGTGTGGTGCAAACAGGGCTGTGGTCAAACACATACTGACAGCCACCGCAGCCAGGAATTGACAAGTTCTGCCAAGGTCCTGCTCTCCAGCTTTCCTCAAGGCTTTAACATTTCAAAACTCTCAAACAATACATTTTGCAGCCTGCCTGGTCCACAGCCCTAAGTCTTGCCTGGCTAAATGCTGAGGTGTGAGGAATAAGCAGGGACTGTTTCTGCATCATGCTGTTAAGCACTCACCCGTGGCCTTCAGAATTTTGTCCTGCACCACAGCCCAGAAAACCACAGTGGGTTTTCTGCCACAAGGACTCTTCCCAGCCACAGAGCTGAGGAGATGCCCCAAATATGCTCATGCCATCCAACATATGTAAGGACTCTTTAGGAGCCCTGATGAACAACACTTTCTAAATTCAGCCATACCTTTCCCTAGGAAAAGAATATCTCACAACTTCAATTTAAGGGAAAAAAATCCCTCACAAATTAAAAAACCAGTCACAGAGGTCTGTAAGGATCATAAGTTTATGCTATGGGTGTCCTGCTCATAAGCCAGCCAGTTACTGAATGAATTGATGAGCTCACCTGGCATTTTTGGGTGCAAACCTCAGGTAAAAACATTTGTTTTTGGCAATGTATCACCTGCATGCTCCCCCCTGCTGCTCCATTTTCACTTTTGGATAATATTCTTCCACCTCACTGATGATAATTTCCATATGTTGCTCTGTATTTATTAGGCCACCTTTGCAAACAGTCATAGCCATGTGATGGCTTCTGTCCTTCCCCAGAGCATTAAGCAGGAAGAATCCTGAAAGTACTGCCTATTTGTCCTCGTTCAGAGGAACAACTGCTTTTGTTTGGTAGGCTTTGAGGACCAGTGGAAAAAACAAAATAGAGGCTAAAAATCAATTACTTTTGAAAATGTTTCAAATGGAAACAGAAATCCAACATATTAGCACTTAGCTTCTGATCGAAGCTGTTAAGTGAGGACAAACTGTTCTGTGTGACAATGACCTGCCATCGGTCCCCTCCTGCAGCTCAGCTTAAAGACCTTACCTCAGAGCCCTCAGACCCAGTCGGTGTTAAGCTAGCAGTGAAGTTCAGCACAAGTTTGTACAGAAACTCAATATGGGAGTGGGGGAAAAATTGCTTTGCCATAGTATTAAAGCATTTGGGGAAAAAAGAGAAAGTATCCCTCAAGTGATGGCACCTCACTGAACAATGGGGACACCAGCTTGGAGTATTAAAGGAGTATATATTTGAATTTAAAGCAAGTATTGCCAATGTTTTATTGTTACTGGGGATAAAACTTAGCATGTTGTTATCATTGACTTAGGCAGTGATCAAAGCAAATGAATTAACTGCTATATTCAAGGGTCAAAAGTTTATAGTGAGCTATACAAAGGGATGAGGAAGAACAAGAACAAGCAGCAACGGAGACAGACCTCAACGTTATTGGGTTTTAATACATGTGTCACATTAATATATGTGCTTAATATATGTTTAATTCACTGTGTCTGCAGTCTTATAAGAATTTGGGTATGTCACAAATAGGTGAGAGATGTTAGGAATGAGTTAAAATGCTGCTTCCTAGTTTCTTCCCCCTGGGCAACTTCTGTCCCCAAATCAAACACGCATCTTGTGTTTGCCACAGTTAATGTTGCACATTACCAGCTGCTATCATTTCTGCAATTAAGTAACTTGAGAGACAGACGAGGAAAATGGCTTTAATTTGAGTATGATAGATGATAAATTTCCAGGGAGGCAGGATTTATCAATCCCTTTCTGCTAGGCAGGGGAGGAGAGACCTTTCTGCACGTTTTGGACAGCTACAGCAATGCTGCCCACTGAAAGCAGAAAACAAGGGAGGAAAGGCTGAACTGCCTCTGAGTGTAGAAAAAACTCTCTGAAATGCTAAGGATGAGGTCTTCTGTTGCAGAAGCTATTTCAGCCAGGACTCCAGGGTGGACTGTGGAGGACACCCTTGTTTTCACTGGTCCCCTGTATTTCCTGGATGACACCAACATGTCAAGCCTGGCACCCAAGGCCATACAACCTCTCTCACTGCAGTTTGGGTAGCAAACACTCTCCTCTTTCTTGTGCCATGAGAACACCACTGAGGAAGGGGCTCCTTAGGCTGCAGTCTGGGATGAATGGACTCATGGGTTGTGTCTGGAGGGTGTGCAGAGCGCCCGGGGAGCAGCCAGCCCCATCTGCCCAAAGATATCTACAAGATATCCACACCATGGATGAGGCTGAAGGCAGGAGGTCGCTGGGATGTCATCTGCTGCCTTCTTTCAATGGTTTCCCCAGAGCTCATCTATTTCCAGTAATGAATATTTTGTAAACAGATCTATTTCTCACAAACCAACTCTAATTGTCTCTCATTTATCACCCTTGTTAGTCAGCAATTTTTCAGGGAAGTAGATATTTACAAAACACATTGAGCTTCCCCTCTAACTCATTCTCATCATGCTTTTACCAGAAGTACACGCACCGAGATACCAGAACACTGCAAAGCTTATTAAACAGCCCTGTCACAACTGGGATTTGTCCTACAGCTCCCACCTTTCATCCTGCAGAGGCTGTAAGGGGAACCTTTACAATTGCACAGGAAAGACAAACCAAACAATGTGCACTCAGGACAAAACAGGGACCTTCTCTGCAAGCCTAGATCTGAAACACACGAAGCTTGACAGTCCTTTCTCCTCCCAGGGCAATTGCTCTGACTTCTGCTCATTTTACACCACTTGTTTATTTTCAGCCTGGACTCTTGTGTGTTCTGGATGAAACATTTTGATTTACTTTTTCTAGTTTGCCTCTGCAAAACACAGTCAGCATCTTTGAGCAATGTTTCCTCACCCTCAGAGTTTTGTCTGCCAGCTTCCCACCCCAAATGCCCCTTGTGCCCAAAACTTGTTTTACAGGGCTCCTGCCTGGGGCAGCTTCTGCATCTGTATGACACAGCTACACTCAGCACCCTGCAAACCCCATGCCACGTTGTTTTCTTTGGGTTTATCTGATGGAAGGTTGGGGTTGTGTGGTTTGATTTTTGGGGGGTTGTTTGGGTGTGTTTTATTTCCAAAAAGAAAGACTAAAAGGAGGGCACACTGCTCCCTAGGACTGCTTCCCAGATCCTTGCTTTACAGCCTGTGGTCTCAAAAGAAGGAAATGAGTTCCAGCCATCGTGTGTGCCTTTGGTTGGCAGTCTGCTTTTACCAGGAATGTAGAAGCTCTCCCATCCCAGCTTGTTTCTGCCTCTCTTCCTGGGAAGCAGTTCACATTTTCACTTCTTTTTTTTCCAGAACTGGTTGGCTCCAAGAGGAGGGTGGCCACAGTCATGTCCATGAGGGATGTGGGGTTTGCTTTTTACAAGGCCAGTTAAAGAGCTGACAGGGGAGGACACGAACTAGCACGAGTGCTCGTGGCAATGAAGCTTATTTTGGTAAGATAAAATGACATCAGCATAAATATGTATATTTTTGATGATGTATGATGACTCCCAGCAAAATCCTTCTACTGGATAATAACGTTAAACTCTGCAGCCACAAAGTCTCTAAGAATCCGGAGCAAAAAGGGATGGGGAGCAGAAGAGGCGGTCTGAAAGGCAGAAACAAGAGTTCAAGCTCCTTCCAACACAGACTGTTCAAGAGATTGCCAGCAGCAGGATTCCAGTGATGAAGTCAAACCATTATTTTGGCCCCAACAAAATCAATTAAAGTATTTTCATGTAACTGGACAGGCCATCTGGATTGAAATGATCTAGAGACGAGCTGAGAATAATCTTCTGCAAAACCTTCTTACTCCTGGAGCCAGAAGGGGAGCTTAGTAGGCAGTACCTACAGCCCCTTAGCCTATGTCAGCCCTTTTTGCTTGCTAGAATGTTCCTGCATCACAGGACTTGGTGCAGAAACTCCTTCACCACGTGAGCTGATAACTTTCTGGACTAAAAATATAACCAATTATCCTAAACCAGCCAGCTTGGATAGCTGTATCCACTGTCTGCTTTGGAGAGATGCTGCAGCCAATGTTAGAGTATCTGTCATTGACATAGCTTAAACCACAAGGCATATTACAGCAGCTTTAGGTATTGCTCATTTTTCAGCTACCTATGGTAACCCTTCTGAAGCATCAAACGCTTTTGCCTCCTGACTTGAAGGACTCTCCAGCATTGTTACCCTCATATTAAGGGTAGAAGAGAACTTCTGAGGCAATAAACATGCAGTGGAAGAGCCTATCCATGCATGTCCACCTGCACTTCCATCCCTGGCCCAAGCTCTGCTTTACAGGCCACTGGCAGCAATCAGGGGCCCACAGAACCCCATTACGAGTCACATCTGCTCACACAGCCTTGCTGGTGATCCAGGAGCTGCAAATGCCCCTTCCACTCATCAACATCAGGGGGCTGCTCCTGAAACTTCCCACCTGTGAGGCAGTCCAGCTTTGCCCAAGCCTCCAGGGAGCACCCAGGTAGCAGGGCTCACCCAGGTTGGATGCTCTCCTCCTCCAGCTCTGCGCTGAAAGCATCACCCTCTGCACAAACAGAGCAGTAGTTTTAACTCATAATTAGAGCCAAGTCTCCTAGGATAATCAGAGAGTAGTAATGGCTCCAGGCACATTGGCAAAGAGAATTAATTTGGGCTAATTTGTCAGAGAGCAGGGGAGCGTGTAACATGACGCAGGTATCACTCAGTGGTCTCACAGTCTCTCCATTACGTAGATAGTCTGCAAGGCCTCAGAAGCAGGGGCTCTTCCTCCCTCAGCACACAAGATCTCACCAGGGCAACGTCATAGAAACAAAGCAAAACAAACTGCTGACCCAAAAAAGCTACTACATGTTGATATTTGCCACCTCAAAACCAGTTAAAACCAAAACATGATACTGCCTTATCATGCCAAGTAACTCTGTATTTATTTTACTCCCTCTGCCAGTACAAACATGGTACTAATTCTGGGCAAATGGGCATCCAAAAGCCTAAATGAATAAACAAAGTACCTGAAAATCAATAGAGGTGAACAAAACAGCGATTAGTATTAAAGTCTTGTTCAAACACTTGGCAAGGGACTGAGCCAACACTTGCAGGCCCATATAACTGAAGTGATCAATCAAATTACAAACCAAAGAAGCAAATGTGAGGTAAACTGCATTTTACGCATGTGTCTCTGACTGTATATTCTTTTTTTTTTCACCCATAATTCATCTTTACTCAGTCTGACTTGTCACAGAGTTACTGGGGGCAATTTATCAACCACTTGAGCATGAACTCTAAGCCCTGCTCTTCTCCTCCCATCTCCTCCAGCCCCCTCATGCTGTCTCAGCTAAAAAAGGAGAGTATAGTCAGGGTAGCAAAATCAGTTTGTTGTAAGAGTTACCTTATTCCTGGTGAGAAATAAATGCACCTTGACAGAAAGAGATTTAACTACCATCCACTCAGAAAAGAGAAGGTGGCTTCTCCTTCTCTTTATTCTCCCACACAAGCAACTCCGTAGGAAAATGTAACTCTCAGCTGGCAGCACAGTGCACTTGCAGCTGCCATCGCTACAGCTCCTGCTGTAGAGCTCCTGGGTGACCTGCTACTCTCACCCTCTCCTTCAGGGCTCCTAATTTAAAATAAATAAATAAATAAAAGGCCCCACAGTCACTGACAGAGTCTCTGCTACTGTTACAAGTGCAGGGAAGGGAAAAAAACCCCATGCAATTACCAAGGAAGAAAGTGCTGGAGACTCACAAATGTTTGTGGGGTAAGTAAAGACCTGACAATTCTAAGGGAGAGCTTGCAGTGGAGTGGGTGTCTTTAATGTACCTTGGGGAAGGCTGAAAGGCTCCATGAGCTGTTTTGGGAGTCTAGACACAGAATTTCTGAAGGAAGCTGTTTAATGAAGTTTGGGCAACATCCTGATTCAGTCATGTTAGTGTGGGCCTTCTCTGCTGTCTGCACTCATCTTCTTTCACCCCTGCTTGGTTGCACACCCATATATTTCTCTGTTGGCATAGCAGAGAGCATAGTAGTCATACAGGACACATACCTGCTATAAAACAAACATCACTGCCATTCTTGGAAAGCAAGCGTTAATCCAGGTCTTAATGCTGGCAGAACTAAATCCATCTTGGAGATGAATCGCAGCTCACTGGAGCCCATAGAATGGCTCTTGGATGAGGCCATATGTAAAGCATTTTATGCAAACCTTTAGAAATCAAACATGTCTTTATCCATCCAGATGCAAGGGGTTTCCAAAAATAGATGCCTAAGTGAATCACATGCCTTTCAACACTGCCAACCAACCACCGTCGCTCACAGGTTTTAGTGCGACAGGGGCTGCATGATGACAGGGGAAAAAAAGCATCCCAAACCACAACCAAAAAACCAATCCCTAAACAAACTGTCTCTGTTTAGACACCTATGCAGATATATATATTTACATGTCTGAGTAGCCAAGGTCTAGAACTTGCAACCAAGATACTGTGGCACAGCATGGAACTGTTAAACACAAAAGCGGTAGTAAGTAAATAGGTTTCCAGCCCGAGGCAGAGGATTATGCACGTCAGCTTAAACCTCTTGCACTGCAGACTAATCCAAGCCAAATAGCCCTGCATTTGCAGGGGGTAAGTAGTGTTTACATGGGCTGCCACAACAGATCAAGCAACATGGGGACAGTCGTGCTGTCGTGGTGACACGGTGGTATAGGCGAACCTCAGCTGAGTATCTGGTTTGGGGTTGTTTTACTGCTTCACAACAAAGTCTGGAGAAAGTAAGACTTTCTTTGCTCTTATTCTCTCACCCAGACTGGTACATTGGCCCTGTAATCCCCACTCTCCAACGACTGTGTTGCTGACAGTCTACACAGCTAACGCGTGTTACCTCCCTTTCACTCAAACCCTTTCGAAAAGTTTCCACGCTCAGAATGTTGATTTCCCAGACAATGCACATGCACTGGAAGTCTCTGTTCTGTTCACTCCAAGTTTAAAAGACTTTCCACAGTCAGTAGCTTTGAAAAAAAAAAAGTGGAAGAGCAACTCACCTTTGGAGGAGGGTAGAGATGACAAAGCGGTTGTCCTGGATCCTGTTCACACAGCTTCAAGGAATGGCAGACCACATCGGCATTCATTTCCTTGTCTATCCTGAAGGAAATGGTGCATAAACAAAGACTATTATGTTCTTTTAGGTGCTTGAAAGTAGAAGCTATGTCCATGGGAAGCTAAATCTCCCCAATGCCAAACAATAACCTCAGCACGCTTCACTGTGGCCCGTAATCGATGCTCGATACAGTGTTGGCTCCTAATGATTTTCTGCCCTGGCATCCTCCTCAGCATTTCAAATGGAGTCCCAGGATGATGAGAAAGCACTGTGCTTTATGTGCAGCACCCCAATCAAATACATTCCTGTCTGTTCTGGTTTTTAATCAATCGTAAGTCTGACAAAGATTTAAAGGTTAAAGTTAATGCATATGCAATTTGGCACATATGAATGTTCAATCATTAACTCAAGGAAACAACCAGAAATCCTTCAAAGATCCTTAACCTTTAATCACCAAGCACGAGTGCTAGGATTGTTTCTTTCTTTTTTGGGACACACCTCTGGGCTAATCAACAATTTAATTAAAAGCTTTGATTATAGGGCTTCTTAGTCCTGGAAGCACTTTGCAGCCCCTTGGCTAGTTTTAAAAATAAAAATAAAAACCCTAGGGAGGAAGAAGGTCCAACAAAAGCGTTGTTAATTAAACGAAGAACTTCCAAAGAGGAATAAAATTACCTACATTTTATGTTTTTAATCACTTGCATTACTTAGCAGGCTTCCCCAAGAGCGTGTACCAAGGTTGAGGCTGAGAGCATGTAGGGGCTGACAATTAGAAAGCTTGATTAAAGTAGAAGGGAAAGCAAAGAGTCAAGTAGTTACAGTAGTTTGACTGTAGAACCTGTGTTGCACACACAGGTTATTCAAATTCCTCCCTCAGCCAAACGAGCTGAATTTCAAAAGGTAATTACATCAGGTGGGCCTGAGCTGAGATTCTAATGGGGTATGAAAATGGTAACCCACAGCAGGCTGTGTTTATTCACTCAGGAAGAGCTGTGCCAAATGCCAAACCAGGATCACTCTCGAGCATCTATGCTTTAATAAGAATGTGAATTTAAGAACCAAACCCCTGCACTTCAATCTGACAGCACATCTGTACGTGTCAAGAGCAAACTAAGCGAAAATCAGAGAGGACAGGGTAATACTTACAGATCAGCTATGTGTGGTCCGTAAAGTTCAGCAAGTACATAACAGAAACCTTGCACTTTTTCTAGAAAAAATAAGGATTTGGGTTTTTTTCAGTGATTGAGCATGATGAAATTGGTTTGATAACAGATGAAATATAGCAGGAGTTGGTTCATTAAGGTGAATGCTGATTTATCTCAGGGGAAGGCGTGTAAATCTAGGACTTCAGTATAGCACCAGAAGAACAGGAAAACCTGGATTTCAAACCTTGCCTAAAGCCCTTCTCTGGCTTTAGACAAGCCACATGATAAAGACTGAAACAGATAACTAGCAGGTGTTAAATCAGAGGAGTATGGCACCATGGAAAAGTTGAAAGAAATCATACACGTCACAGTGTCTTCTAAGGAGTGCAAATAACCAGCTCGGTAGGTTTGCCAGAAAGAAAACAAACAGGTAAATCAACATGCAGAAAGTGATGTAGGTCTTGATGCTACTGCTAGAGCTGCCCCAGAGCTTTTGGGAGCTTGTGCAAGTGAACATGTTTCATGCAGAGCAGGAGTTGTGCAGGAGTAATTGCATTGGAACAAATATTTGACAGTTTTCATTTGGCTTCCTTTCACAGTCTGCAGCCGTGTGCCTTTTTGGGATGCTGCCTCAGGTGGCTTGCTTTAATTTAGGTGAAGTGTGTCCTCCATGCGCTGCAGAAGGCAGCTTATCAGAGATTTCTTTAAGGTACTGTATAAAAAAAAAGAAAAAAGAGGTCCCCACACTGTTTTGGCAGAGGTGCTCATATGAAAAGTCATGAAGAGGCAGGTTCATACAGGCACAGTGATGACAAACTTGCAGCTCCTGAAGCTCCTGAGAGATGTTATTTTCTCTTGCACCTCCATTTCCCTGACAGACAACTAGCTGCACTTGGGGAAGAAAACATAGAGCATCCTTGTCTTTCTCAAAGAAAAAGCCTTGGAAACCCCCAAAGCAGACACTTTTCTCCAGCTCTGGGCTGAATATTCCATTCTAACCAGTGTCAGGCTGGACATGTCTGGGGCTGGGGGTCTGCTGCATACAAGGCAAGTAGTTTTGCTCTGGGGAGGGTACAAAACCTCTCAGACCCAACTCCATGAGTGGGCACAGATGTGCACTCACTCCCACAGCTGATCTCCTGCCAGGACTGCAGACACCCCACTGGCAACCTGCACCCAAGAAAGGAGGATTGGGACCAGAAGGGAATAGCAAGGAAGGAAAAGATCACTTCCCCAACATCCCCCTGCTCATACAGTGATGCAGGCAGATTCTGTAACTAAGATAGCTGACTTTTTCTTATCCCATGCCAGGTGTTTTATTTCAATCAAGTTATTAGCTTCATTTCTTCGCCTCCTTTGCCACATAACTCCTCTCTCTTGTCTCGTCAGAAGCAAATTGCAAGTTAAAAATTGGTCTCCTGGCTAGAATTAGATTTTATTTTTGTTCACCTAAAAGGAAAGACACCACAGACATCAATAACCCTGTGTTTGGTATCACTGCTGATTAAAACACCCTCTGATGAGGCTTGCCTGCAGGCTACCTGGCTCCCTGTATTAGCCCACAGGAGGAAGTGGCTGGCTTCCCCAAAACCTCCCTGGTGCATGTCAGGAGATGATCTCCTTATGAGTTTCCCAAACCAGCTGGTTTCCATAATGTTTCTGGCCCTGAAGAAGCCAGATGGCTACTGTAACCCGTGCTGGTGGCTGTGAGGCAGGGAGGGTTTGGCTGGCCGTCAGCTCTGGGGAGCTGATGTCGGAGCTCTACTGGCCACACTGATTTCTAGGCACTCATTTCCTTTTGCATGTAGGAAGCTTGACATGTAATTACTCCATGGTGTAACACATGATGAGTGCTAAAAAGAACAGCAAAAATGGAAAACTATCGTTGAGCACATAGAGTTCTCTTGGAAGACACAGATGCCACTCAGGCTTTGGCTTCCAGCAAAACAGCCCCAAGCCATGGGCAGTGTTTGCAGGCCTCGCCCTCTGAGCCAGCCTGCACTCATGCTGTCACAAAGCTCCAGCTCTGCTAACACGCACAAGGACAGGATGCTGCAGAGAGAAAGCTCTGTTAGGAAGAAGTCTGTGGAAGTCAGAAAGAAGGGGAAGAGACAGAGAGAGAAAATGATGAACAAATGATTGTTCAGAGGCAAGAAGAGACCTTAAACCAAATCAAATCCTGGGAAATTTAGGGTATACTCGTTTTTTTGCCCTGCTTCAGGTAAAAGAGATCCCTTAAATTGCCTTGGCTTTAAGTGATAAAAATCTGGAAAGTTTTCCCTCTGTAGCTTCATAATCCTAGAAACACAAATTCTGGCTGAATCCCAGAGGATAAACATTAGCAAGAAAGATGGTATTAATCATGTTGCCATTTCCACTTGAGCTCTAAGGTGTTTACTGTTTACACAGCAGTGGCTAATGCAGAAGCAGAGTATGACTCAGAGACAGTGCTGCAGGCAGGCACTCTGAAAGCGAATTTTGGGTACCAGACACTTCTGTTTCATCAGGCAGCCAGCCAGTATCCAGGTAAACATACATTCTTGCTTACACTGTAAATACTGCCCATTCTCACAGGTCTGGCCTTTCTATCTGCTCAACAGACTCCTTTATTCATGCTGTTACTGTTCTTATTTCCATGGATATATTGGCCATGTCGCTTGAACCACACACATGGCAAATATTTCCCTATCAATCAGGATGTGACTGTGTTTTCTGCACAGCCTATGGGATTGAGTGGAATTGACAGGTATTGAATTTTTCTCCCTCTTGCTCTCTAAACACTTTTTGTTCCTGAACTTCATATCACTTTGCTGAAGGCTGGATCCAACCCCAACTCGATTGTAATTGAAATTAGAGGAGGCCCTTAAAAAAAACTAGACATGAATTCTTATTCCCTTTTTGGCCCTAGGAAAAGCTCTGTTGCCATTCATTTGTTGCTCATAGTCTTGCAATCAATTCTAGTCATGTGTATAATGATGAAATTGTTCCTTCAGGTGAAATGGCACAGTCAACTCTAGTAGGTTTGTTCCTTGTGAGCATCCAAAGCTTTCCTGCTGTCTCAAGCTGGGCTGGCAGCGTTCACCTCCTGGGAGAGGATAAATCAAGTTGTGCTGTAGCTCTCACACAATCCAATAGGATACTTTCACTCCTTTCAAGTTCAAGGTCAGGATTTTTTTTTTCTACTGAGTGTATCCATATATCTAATAGAAGGTAACTGGATTATACAGATTTAACTAAAGGGATAATAGGATTTTATGTGTGTAAAGAATGGCAGCTGAAAAGTAATATCTTGACATGTCGGGGGAACAAGGTCCACTGAGTGAATCATGAACACAGACCTAGCATGTCATATTTTAAAGAGGGAAATTGTATTTTAATAGCTGGATCAGCACTTCTAATTGTAACTTCATGGTTATGTGCCTGTAATTTAAAGCACTGAGGATATGGCTTATGGAATAGAAATCAGATAAAGCGTCATTCTGTCAATGAATGAATCCCAGCAATTACTTCCCTGCCCCATCCTGCACTGGGAAATCCTCTCTTGGAAAGGAGGGAATTAATATTCTACATGCATCTTCTGTGAAACGAGGGTCTATGGAGCAAGATGGTTTCTCAGAGATACAATTCGTGAGGTCTTATAGAGACGACTTTTTAACGAAGAATCCTAAGCCATCTTTTTACATTTATAATGTTACAAAGATACCATGAATGAGAGATTTAGTTACTTAAATAGGTATAGGGCTGGTCTGTGAGGCACAGAGCTATTCTGGCATTCAAACTCTTCCCTATTTATGAGTGTGCATTCACACAGATAAGCTCCTTTGGGCAGATGAAATAAGGGGCAGAAAAAGGGGAGTCTACATATATTCATATGAAATAGCTGTCACTGTTGAAGTTTGTATCATCAGTTATGTTTCAATAGCTTTTCTGTGCAGACCAAATGCTCACATCTGACACCTGTCAGCCTCAGCTCATTTTTGAGATTTTACAATAGCTGCTTCCTATACCCGCTGAAAACATTTTCATCTTACAGTCGCTATAAAGACCCATATCAACGAGAAAGAAGAGTGGCTGGGCATACAGCAAATCTATTCTTAAGCTGCTAACAAAGAGACAAAGTGGAGAGAAAGAGAGGGAAAGCGTCTGCATGTGTTGGTGTGAGCTTAACACAACCCCATTCACTCTAACTTTGGGGCAAATACGCAGCTCTGAAGCCAAGTGAGCCACATCATTGACTTCCCTTCAGATAGCACCTTGTTCTCTTTCAGCTACATTCATTTGAGATGCTGCACAAGAAGTGGATAAAGCTTTTTCAGACTCCACGTGTAGATTTTTAATTAACAGAGAAATACAGCAGTACCAACCTAACATATGGTGTATTATTTGGTACTTACCAGGTATGTAGTTGCACAGCCTCTCCACGGCTGCCTTCACCGTACTGTTGTGCCATTGTGCAAGCTGTTCAATTACAGACACCACAAGCACGCACCCTTCAAACAAACAAACAAACAAAAAGAGGGAAAGGGGTTATCTGCAAAGTGTGACGAAGCACCCTGCACCACAGAAGTCTTTCAGGTATTGTTGGGCATTTAATTTCTCGAGAAGCTCCATGGCAGATGAGTGTTCAAGGGGAAAGAAATATATGTGAATTTCTGTCTTTACTCAAAGCCTGTAAGTTATCTCAGAGAGGGTGCTGATGCCAGAGGAGTGCACAGAACAGCCTGGCTTTTACAGCACTGGTTGTTACTCCTGGAAAAACAATTTTCCACCCTATTCAAGGATGAAAATTAAAGAGCCAGGGGGACAGTCACTGTGCCTGTTTGGCCACCTGCTCTCTTGTTATTTTTCACAGGAAACAAGGCACAGGTCTGTACTTGATGAGACTTCTGTATCTCCCCACACAAGCCACACAGAGAGCTACTGAAACTGAAAAACAAATAGGTGTGACTGCCGGCAGAAGAGGGGTCACAAAGCACACCCACATGCTGCCCACCATAAAGCATCCAGGGCATCACTTCCTCACAGACTTTCCCCCGAAGCCCAGCAGTGCCTGGCATGCTCAGGTTTGCTGGGCTCAGCTACATGTTTGCTAAAGCCAACATGCCTTCAGAGTTCATTCTGTTCTCGCTCTGTGGTTGGAATAAAATACTTTCCTGTGAGCTACAAAGATGGTTATTTCTCACCTCTGATCTGGGGATGAGTGAGGTTAAAGCCTTGTTGCTCCTCAGACTAGCTGTGGCTGCAACCCAAGAGCTTGCACACCCTGGTGAAGCCTTTCTCGACATGTGCAGCGCTTTTTGTGGTCTTTTGGGGATTAAGTAGGTTTGATGTGACCCCCACATAACAATCATTCAAAAATCATTCAAAAAGTGGTTCGTTTCGGGTTGATTTGAAGTTGCTGTAGGCCAGCATTGTGCTCTCTCTCCCTCTTTCTGCAGTGGCTTCACCATTTTGTTAATAAAAGGCCACATTTAGTGACACTAAGTCTGACCAATACAGTCAGACCTGGCCACCAAAGTGATGTCCAGGCCTAGCAAGTTGAATAAAGATTTCTCTTTGAAAGCTCTGTAGCTGAGCCCTGTTTCCTCCACTCTGCAAGAAATCTCAGCTCTCCGGACTTGCTCTGATGAGCAGAAGTGAGCTGCAGCACTTGGATGTGACTGCAGATCCACCTTTTTCCAAATTCAAAAGCGTTAATGATCGGGTTTTCAGATTGGCACAAGTCTTCAAACTAAGCTTTTAAATCCCTTCCAAGTACCCTGCCTACGTGCTATTAAATCAAAGCACTGATGTTCAGTGTCAATAACTTTGATGCTCCTATGGATCAAGTAGCAAGTCAAAGAGAGGGTAAGACAAGTGGAACTTGCCTTAAGATCAATAACTTCGAGTCTTCTATTACTCCTTCCACCCCAAACACAGTAATCCAGTGAAAATGACAGTGAACTTGCCATCTCTTTTGCAGGGATAAAAGCCCACTTCTCCACACTTATTAAATAAAATGCTCACTCAAAGTCATCTGCAGAATGATTTATAAAGCTTGCTAAGAGCCATTACCTCCAGCCAGCCTAAAAGAATAGGAAAATAAATGGAGACAGATACAACAAAAAAAACCCCAAGCTGAAGCCATTCATTCCATCTTCCTTCTCCCCCCTAAAAATAGACACAGGCTAGCCCAAATAATTAACAGTTCATTAAAATAGAAAGAAAGGAAAACATGTAGAATAATAAAGACCCAAAGTGAAGTCAAAGGTGACATCCAAGCTGGAGGCTGAAGTATGCTCAGGATTTGGGCTGGAAGAACAGCTCAGGGCCATGTGGTCCTTGTTTAACCATGAGTAGGTGCCTCAGCACAGCCTTATCCTGTGCCATGCCCCAGGAAATGTGCTAAGGACCAGTCCCCAATACACATTTGGACAAGGACATACAGTCAAGTGGGGAGCGTAGTTGACAGCGTGCAAGACATTTCAGCTGTGTGCAAGCCATGCCCTGCACTGGTCCTAGAGACGGAAAACAGACCCTGGATTATTTGCAAGGGTAGCATGGGCATAGGCACACTGGACTGACTGCATCACCGAGTGCTGAGATGGCAGAGTACGTCCTCAGAACACATCGGAAACACACGTGAAAGGCATTGCATGACTTGGTTCTTACAAGGCCACATCATTAACTTACAAGAACAACCTACAGACAACCAAAACTAGCCTTCTATGTCATTTTTATTCACGGGGATGGAGGATTAGAAAAAATAAATGACCAAAACGATGCCTTAACCACAAAACCACATGTCCTTTCTGCATCTTCCTTCCTTCTCTTACCAAGGTCAGGCATTCTTCTCACTATCTTGTTGTCTAGAAGTCATAAAGATGAAAAGGACTCGAAGTAGAATGACAGAAAGAAGCTAATCCTTTGACATTTTCTAAAGCAGACAGCTTTTGTTGTTTTACCTCTCATGCTTTTGCACCAAGAGACTGAGGAAGCCACAAATGAGGAGGTGCCAGCGCTTAGCAGACATGGGTCCAGAAGTCCATAATGGGTTAAGATGAGGAAAGAAGAAAACTCAGGAGATGTTGGGGCTAGCAATGTTTAGAAGACAATATTTCAGTAGGCAGAGGAGCTGGAAGAGCTGACAGTCCCCTAAACACAGGCTGAAGCAGAACAGCGATGGAGCAGACATCAATGTGGCTTTAGGGGTAGGACAGCCTGACCAGATTGTAACATTGCAAGCCTGGATGCAAAGTGAGGGGAAAGCCCCTGTTGTGAGCACAGGTGTGAGTAAGGACACACAGGCCAGGTGAAAACTGGAGGGATCTGGTATGTCATGTCTCTGAGGCTCAGTAACTCATCACACCAGGGAGCTGACAGTATCACTGACTGCAGCAAAGATACATGATGCTCGTGTTACCCGTGCTTATACCCCAGCACTACTGCACACCTTCAGCCGGGGCCTGCCAGCACATTTGCAGAGAGGACAGAGTCCTCTTTCAGCTCACAGCTCCCCTGCTTCCTCCACACAGGACCTCAGATAAGTCTGATTTTCTAAAAGCCTGTCTTCCACCTCTGGTACTCTCTCCTCTCTGGGACCAGAAGGTGCCAAGCACTGCTGCAATGAAGCTCGAGAGCTGTGCTGCAGCTCGTGCTCCCTGAGACATGGTGGCTCTGCCCCCTCTGCCAGCAGAGATCAACCTCTGCCATGCCTCTGCTTTCGGTGACAGCACCCTCAGGTACCAACATGTTGGCACCAGTGCTGCAAGAAGAGATTTTATTTCAGTGTAAGAGCTGGGCCAATACACAACTCAACTCTCTGGTGACAGGAAAGACCAGCTCAGGCTGCATTCCCACACCTTCACTGGCAGACAAGGGAAGAGCCAGCCTCACACTTGGCCCTGCTGCACCTCAGCACAACGCTTTGATGCTAAAAGAAAGTTTTGCCCACCCCAAGCACAGGCTTGGCAGCCTGCCTATTGCTTCATCTCAGGGTGGGGGAGCAAAGAGGTTCTTCTCTCTCCGAATCAGGTGTTTCTGCAGGACTCTCATTTTTGTTATCACAGAGAGGTCTTCTGGCCTCCATTGGAACCAGCACAGAGCAAGTGGCTTATGGACAAACAGCTCAAGTGCTCAAAACCAAAAAAGTTGGGCCAAGGATAAAAATACCCATGGTATTTCCATTTCCTCTGTTACACAAGAATAGAGTCTTCACTGAAGATGTTGAGTTTCTCTCTCATGTTTATCAAAGTACCACAGAGGGGAGGAAAAACCTCCAAACTATTTTAGGTTCAGCTGTGCCAAATAGAAACAGAATTCTTAATCACAAACACAATCATGCAGGTAACCCTACTCGTGGAGCAGTCTCCCAGCAATTAAATGGAAATTCTTCATGTTGATTAAGTCAGTTAGACACTTCTGTGTCTATCGAACCAGGCCCAAGGGGAGATTTGCTTCGCATGAGAATTAGCGGAGGCACTGCTCAGTGTGTACAGTACTTAATGCAGTACCTTGGGCTACTAGATGCTATATGAATATAAATAACAATAATAATTGCCTGACTACTTGGGAAAAACCCACAGAGCTGAACTGCAAAATGTTTGCTCTCACGAGCTGTTCTTTACTATCGCAGACAGGATGCTTCTGGTCACTATTACACCCTCTCTGTACACAGGCACATGCAGATCACATCTCAATTATTCAAATGCTCCCCTGTAAATTCACTTTATCTAGATTAAATACTATACTTCTTGAGACAAGCCAAGAAAGAAAGTCTTGACTGACTTTCAACTGCATTTGCAGTTGGGGCATCCTCAGCCTTAGGTCTCACAGCTGAAATCTCTGGACCTGACTTTCGGGAGTTCTCCTGCCCTTCCAATATGTGCCATCACCTGATTTGCTCTCTGTTTCCCCTATCTACCTGGGATTTTACCAGGTGCCCCTGGTCCACCTCTCTTTAGTCTCCATGACCTGCTACCATGTCTTATTGCCCTGCCATGGGCCAGGGGACGTCTGCTTATGTTTGGGCTCTGCTCCCCTCAAAGCCTTTCATTTAGACTGATGTCATCAGGAGTAGCTTTTGGGCTGGAGATGGTAAGTTACTCAGGAAAAGGGTTGAATCCAGGAAGAAGACAAGGGGAATGTCTAAGGGGGTTCACTGTAGTCCAGGGAGTCAAACCCACCTAGGTCTCCCACTCTTTTGCTCTCCCCAGTAATTCATATTTATCCTCTAAAGAGAATCTATCTATCTCCTGTGCTGGGCTGCAGCTAAAACCTCAAGATGTCAGTGTCTATGAGTAAAAGCTAACTCAGATTATCCTCATTCCTACTATGAAGCTGTTCTCTTTTTAATCATAGATATAATCTTCCTCTGGATTTAGAGGTAGAATTCACTATTGGCCACAGCCTAAGAAGCCAGTATCCTCTAACGAAATCAACAGAAATCTCCCTGCACAACAAATACCATCAGAAATGCTAACCAGTTATCCTAGCTTTTAATGGGTCTTAATTCGACCAGCTAAAAATGGAAAATAATTACTTAGATAAAAAGGACAGGCAGCAATCAGCTGTCTTCAACTGTAGAAATCTCATTGCTGTAATTACTTACGATGTGTGCGAGAATATCAACTTCTTAATAGTCTGGCATCAGTAGAAAAGCAGTTTAATATCTGGACAGTCATTAGCAACTATTGCTCACTTTTAATTTAGTAGATACTTGGATGCAGGTTTTTTTCTCATTATGAGCTGAGCACATATAAGGCAACATAGATATGCTTCATAATTAAAGGTTAAAAAAAGCTCTGACTTTCTTTTTTATAGTTGCACACGAATTTCTTTAGAAAGGAGTTTCAAGAAGCTGACTCCTCTGTCACACTTCAGTAATAGATTTCAGTGCCTTGACAGGCTGAAGGATATTTTCTCTGGGAGAAATTCATTGGTATTATAATGCTTACCAGCCATTAGAAACTAGACTCTGCTATTAATAAAATGCCTGTCTCTTTTAGTGATAGTTTGTCCCATCTGCTATTAATTTCTGAGGAGATAAGAGAAAACCATAACCATTTTGCTCAGCATCAGTAATCTGAAAACTCACACGTCAGGAAGTGCTCCTCTCCATGTCTTTGAACATAGTGTGTAATAATAAAATGACATTTCCAATAAGCTCAGGAAAAAAAAAATCATACCCCAATAATAAAACCAGAGCTAGAGAAATTCATTTCTTAGCTGTGAAGCCTCTGGCAGTTTGAGCAGACTGTTTAACTTAATCCACTCCTGCCGCACACGTTTGAAAGGCTCTATAATTAGAATTACACCTAGGGATGTCAAGAAGTGTCTGGATACTGAAAGCTGCCTCTTGAAGTTTCAGATTTGTAGATAGACTTGTCTGAGTAAAACTCTGTTAAATGAGATTTCTGGCATCTGGCACATCCTCCTTTGCCATCCTTTGCTCATGTTCCTGGGTGCTGGAGATCTTTCTTGCCCCTCCAGACATTTCGCTGTTCATCAGCCACAAATTAAACATACACCCTGGAGCACAAGGAGGAAATAAGCCCCCAAAAGTGGCTTTGGACAGCAATCACACTCACAAACCCTATCGGCCAGGTTGCAATCACCCTGCTCATTCCCTGATGAGCAGGAGCTGAAGCCTCACATGGCAAAGCAGCAAATCTCTTCCTCGAATATCTGGCAGCAGTGCGAGCCCCCATGTAAACGAACCCATCTATCACATTCCTGGTTTTGTATCAAAGACAAAGGTTTTCCCAAAACAGTCTTTGCTTCTGCCATTTATAGATCATCATAGGCTGCAAAGCATCTCTTAAAGCCTGCAGGTGTGGAGTCCCCAGAGCCTGCCTACAAAAGGCAGTACTGCTGCTACTCGTGCAGGTGTTGTTGGACTGGTGTAAAAACACCTATTTCCAAATTCATCTCATCCGATTCCACTTCAGCCTCGAACATGACATTCTTGTTTGAAATAAGACCATTCACACAGGGAGCGAATGAGAAATAAGGTTTTCTTCTCTGAGATGGGGACGTGCATGTAAGTGTTCTAGGTGCAGGCAGACCATGGATATGCAGAGTTGCAATACAGGAATGTCTTCTTTTTCACTATATACTCCTTTCCTAATACTTCCCAATATTCATTTTGCCTTCTTTTAAAGCTTCTCAGCACTGAGTTGATGCTTTTAAAGAACCATTCTTTATAACATCAAGATTTCATTCCAGCATGGACATACTCAGCTCAAAAGACATAACTGTGTGCAAAGCTACGATAGTTATTTTCACATACACAGACAGAGGATTTGTTTCTTTGAAAGGTAATTTAGAAAGGGATCTGAGTGTAGAAGTCTTTTAACTCAGACTTTGCTTCCTATTTCACTTAGACATAGAGGTACTGAAGTGATGGAATGTAATTATAGGCATCCATATTCAAATATGTTGGCATATACAAGACCTTTTCCCCCTGAATTTGCTAAACTATCATAAAATATCTTGGAAATGCTAACTGGTACACTATTCCCAAGCCTCTCACTGGGCATAAAATTACATATAGTATAGTGGCTGAAGACATTTTTGAAATATTAATATCAATATAGCAGTATTTTGAGTGCATTGTAGCTCTGCACTAAAACCAGCACACCCTGGAGTACCAGTTGCTCATGCAACAGCAGTGAGAGGCTGCACACCCTTAACTTCAGAGCTCCATTTTTTCACTATTGTTTCTTTAAAACATCCAGTGAAGACTTTGATACAGTTATGCCAGTTCAGAAAATTCCCTTTTCATCTAGTGGAAGACTCTGGTATCCATACCTGCAAGCCAAAAGTATCCCTAGTGTTTCCTACATTACACTTTTAAGAGCCTTATTTAACAGAATCTATAACCCAAGGCTTTTTTAATGGAAATGCTTTCTGCACTAATTAATAGAAAAAAAACCCCGATGTGTATGTATGTGTGCCATTAACATATTTATCTTTTCCAAATCATTAAAGAGTATTAAAAATCTACTGAAGCCTGAATTTACTGAAGCAGGGGGAGTTAATGTAACTGGATAACTTCATCCTTCTTGCAAAAGCTTGACCATTTTAAGATTCTGAATGCACAAGGCTTGTTTCAGATATACAGTTCCTAAAACTGCCTTAAATACAAGCAGGAGCTCTGCATAGAGCTCCCACATGAATAAGAGTGGGAGGCATGCACATTGTGGTAATCAGCAACCAGGTAGACAATCAATACTAAATACATAAGGTTATGTGAAAACCCCTTATAGTAAAGGCAAGCATCAATAATGTAAAATGTACAAGACTATCCGTGTCTACAAATGCACATATAAAGATCTGTGACTGTGTAATTGCACACATGTACATGTGTATCTGTCAGTATGCTAAGCACACTGTTTTATTGTGATCAATAGATATATTTGCATTTTAAAGCCATAAACTTTCAGTGACACTTGTGGGGATTTTGAAAATGAAACTTTTGCCCTCAGCTGCTGAAAACCAGGAATTCCTGAAGAAAACAGTTCCTATTTTAATAGTTGCTTTAGTATCTCCGCTGTACTAATCACATGCCTGTGGTTTTTCTATCCAAAATATCACCATAGGAAAAAATGTTATGGTCAAATTTGATATTTCTTACCGATTGCCAAGCCAAATTTTGCTATTGAGTAAACTGAGTACACTGAAGTGAACAGAGGTGCTGTGGCTTGGCCCTACTTTAGCTATAATCCAAGTTGATTCCCAGCCTTTCAGAGTAAAATACATTGTGGTGCTCCTCTGATATTGAGCACGTCCTTTTTACCGAACTCATTGAGCTGGAAATTATATGTTCTGTCATGGTGCCTCCCCAGACAATATGCGTGCAGCCACTTTGTCTGAGCACAGTTATTAAAAGCCTCCAACTCCATTTGGCACGTTGCACCGTGTGAAGTTATTGGGAACTCCGAAGGCCACTGGTCCTGCTGTTGCTGCGTGGAGTGTGTTTCACCCCTACATTCACTCACAGCTAGAAAGAGGCAAAGTGTTGAGGACATTGACTGCCACACAAATCAACACAGGTAGTGGCTAGCGGTTTACGCTGCTGGGAAGCTCAGAAACGGCCATTCTGTAATGTAACCAGAGCTGAAAATACATCTCACAAACACACTTCTTCACGTGCTAGGAATTACGTTGCTGGCGGGTGAATGGAAGAGGTGACCCACAAAGGTTGCTGAGTCTGGCATTATATCCAGCACAAAGATGGGGAAATTTGCTTCCCCAGCTGCTGACCCTCAAGACCTCCGCTTGCTCGCAAAGGAGATGGAAAGTGCCGCTGCCCGGCTCTATCGAGCGCTCCCTGACAAATCGCCTGCTGCCAAAAAGGGCAGCCAAAGTTAATCGTTGAAAGATCAGCGCAGCCTGCTGCTGGGGAGTCAAAGAAATAAACCCTGCTATTTGCAAATAGTCCTCACAGTCACAGCACAGAACCCCCGTAAAGCCAGCCAGGCAGAGGCCATCTTACACAGGCCTCTGCCCTGGCATAGGCCTGAGAGAGGCCATCTTACACAGGCTTCCGCCCTGGCATAGGCCTGGGAGAGGCCATTTTACACAGGCCTCTGCCCTGGCAGCTAGTCTGTGGAATCTACAGAGTAGACACAGATCTGTTAAGGTCTCTAATGAGGTCTTCTGCAGCCTTCTCAAGAAGTGGTGGCAGTGCTTACTTATCACTACCATTAGAAAACCTTCTTCCCAATCTGAACATCCCTACTGATATCCATTTCTGTAACTTCAGGCCATAGCTCTTAGAAATCTCATGAATGGATCATGTCTTTAATGTTTTTGAGGACAGATACGTCTTTCTCATGTCTTTCTTCTCTGGACTAATTAATTTATTCAGTCTTTCTTTATAGCTTATGTTTGTTTTTCTCTGAAACCTCCTGTCACTCTGCATGATTCTTGGTGCACAGCCTCCAAAGGGAAGGCAGAAATTCCTCTGAGGCTTTGTCAGTGCCGAGAGAGGGAACGGGTTACTTGAAACATCTTGCAAGCTAACTTCTGTTCACACCTGTGCAGTCTTCAGGACAGTAAACCACTAAAAGCCCATATGATCTTCTCCAGGGATGCTACCCTGACAGTTGCTCCTCACCCCCATGACATGTGTTGTTGACTATTTCTGATGAAGTGCCTTCAACATACCCATATCAAAATTATCTTGGGGGGTGCAAGTACTCCAAATTTCCAAGATCGTTTTGAATTTAATCCAGCTGTCCACTGGGCTCACAAAGCTCTTCAGGTTGTTTGCTAATTGAATAGTACACTACTTCATTATTTTGGCTAATGAAAATACAGAATGATACTATGTTCAAAACAAACAGCCAGGAAAGACCACATTTTGTACACAGTTCCTTTCAGGGAGTGAGACACTCATAATTACTCTCTGAATAAAGCCACCCTTCATTTGTTTTCCTGCCCTGTAGAAGCTTAATCAATGTCACATATTTCAGAGCCATTAGATCAGTGCTGAGGTGGTGTCAAAAGCCCTGCTAAAGTTCAGCTGTAAAATCTACTGCTTCTGCTGTGTCTACATGCCTATATCCTATCAGCAAAGAAAATCGGATTGATCTGAGACTGTTTCTCCTTGACAAATCCAGTGAGGCCCTTGCTCATATTTACTTCCAAAAGGTGCTTTTATAAAGTTTTATTAAGTATTGCAGGAGTTTTTGATGTTTAATTGCCTGAGCTACAATTCCACAGATTTCTTTTCTTCACCATGTTGAATACAGCAGTTCTCTCCTGCCTTTCAGTGTCTCCCCAGCTTTCTGTGTTCTCCAGCGCAGCTTCTCCCTTCCCTGAGGTTGCTTCAGGTACTTCTAGACGAAGTGACCTTTGCTAGAGAACAGGACAATTTGCAAAGACCTTTTAAGGTTGGAATTCAGGATAGTGGGAGCTACGAAACAAAATCTTTAAAAATTAACCAGAAAGAGCAGAAAAAGAAAGCACATGATGTTAGGTACGATGAAACACTTAACACAGTGTCAACAGTTACCAGTGTTGCTGTACTGTCTTTGGATATCTTAAGTAAAACTTTGCTTGCCTTGTGAAATGGGCAGAATGGGGGAAGGCAAAGACCTGAGTATCTGAAAGGCTCCTTCATCCTTAATTTTTGAGAGAAAAATACACAGCATCTTGTTCACCAGATGCCTCACCGCACCTAGCAAAAGAGTTTCTAGGTCTTGTCCTGAATAAATCCCTTAAGCCATACTGTTGGTCAGTAATAAACCCAGAAGCAAAAGCAGACCTAGCACCCAGCTCCCAAACCAGCGCATGGAGCAAAAACTCACTGCCTTTACATGAGGAAAAACAGCCTCATGGGCTTTTACACACAGGAAAAAATGACCAAAGCCCTTTTATCTAAAATAAGGAAAAAGCAGAAGAATATATCACATGTCCAGCATGCAAGAGCCTGAGTAGATTTCAAACTATGCAAAAAGAGGCTGTGGGGCATTTTTTCCAGCCAGGGGAGGCCAGAAGCAGTGGTAAAGAGATTGTCAAATGTTGGGAAAATTCTTTTAGTGACAGGGCCAAAGAAAGACCGTGTATCTATTTAAGAGCAGGTTGGAGGTGGTTAGGAACTACCTAGGTATCCTATGTCTAATCTTGTGATCAGGAGGATTATCATCAGATCCTTTCCCAAGGTAGTAGTATTAAATCCATTTTGCTGTGGAAATGCTTTCTGGGTGCTTTATTTTTACACCAGGTCAATTATTCAGACTTTCTCTGAGGGAGGCAGCCAATTTTTTCCAGAAAATGCAGCAAAAATGACGTGACTCTTTTTCCTAGAGATACTGAGGCTGATTAAAACTTCTGTCTAAATGTTTGCCAATGCAAACTTGATGCTAAAAAGTTATCTTCTTGTTTAGACAAGTAGCAATTTGAAAGCAGAAATGTTTTGGCCAACCTTTCACTATGAGTTATCTGAATTGTTCGGTCTGCTGCAGCACCTCACTGGACACATACCCTCCTCTCCTCCAGCTGTATTCCATATAAGCATGTAGGTGCCTACCTACATCCCAGGATGTCCTAAGGGCAAGGGAGTCCCTTGAAGCATCCAGATGCCTTCCCAGTATGACTACAATATACTAGGGCAGATAGTGCCTACCCAGAGGGCCCTCCTAGCAAGGGGAACAGAAGAAGGAAGCAATCAAGTTGCATCACATTCAGCAGAAGTACCAGAGCTGCATTTCACTCTCCTGCCATATAATTTCTACATATTTCTTCAAGAAGTGTGATACTTCCAGTAGAAAGGCTTAATGATTTTCTGTGGGTTTCTTTTTTTACCGAAAGAATATCTGTTTTCTGACTGACTTTGGCTACTAACACAGCAATCTCAGCTATGCAGGCAACACAAAACCAGAAGCGATCAGGAATGACTATTCAATGTGCAGCCACTCCATTTCCCTTCAGAAAAGAGAGGGAAATAACTTTGAAAGATCAGATGCCTGACCACACATTTAACTTGCATGAAAAGCTCCATTTCTTCAAGAAGATCTCCTACACGTTTGGCAGTGGGCATTTCTCACCTTACAGATGTTGCCTCAGTCGATAAAGCTAAGATGACATAAATGAAGTTCAGAAAGGAGGTGGTAGCAAGGTGGGGGTTGGTCTCTTCTCCCCAATAATGAATAACAGGACAAGAGGAAATGGCCTCAAGTTGCGCCAGGGGAGATTTAGATTGGAGATGAGGAAGAACATTTTCCCTGAGAGGGTTGTCAGACACTGTCCCAGGCTGCCCAGGGAGGTGGGGGAGTCCCCATCTCTAGAAATATTTAAAAGGGACATGGTTTAGTTTAGTTTAGTTTAGTGATGGGCCTGGCAGTGTGAGGTTAGTGTTAGACTCTATGATCTTAAAGGTCTTTTCCAATCAAACTGAATCTATATTCATGATCCTCTCTCAATGCCTTCCCAGGTGGCAGATGGAGCTAGCGGGGTCTGGGATCAAGACAGTAGAAGAAAATCACAACTTTCCTCCGAAGTCTCTTCCTCAGGTGAAGCTGACCTCAGCTTAATTAATAAGAAGGCTGGTTACTGAATCATCCCCAAGAACTGGGGTTACCCCCACCCCACACCTTGGCAAGCACAATCATCGGCTCTGCTGGGCTTTCCCTTTCCTGCTTGTGAAAAGGAAGAGACACAGATGGCTTGTCAGTGTTCTCAAGAGTCAGTCAAGAGAGAAGCTAATCAGTGAAAGCCGGGGGGCAGCCGTCTGGGCTAGCAGGCAGAGCCTGCCTTCATGCACTCACCAGCCCTTCCTGCCAGCCCTAGCTCTGGCAGTTTTCTTGCTCTGCATGCTTCATTTTTAGCTCGTGGTTTGCAGAGGTGTGGACAGTTTGTTTTGGTCCCGAGTTGAGCTCATGTGGGTGTTTTTAGCTAAAGGGACACCTCAGAGAGAACAAATGGTGTGGGAGGTAGGTTTTTTGGTGTCTCCCCACTGAACAAACATGCCAGGGAGATGCTCGGTAGTCCCAGCAACGAGGCTGGCACAGATCCTTTGGCACGAAAGAAAACACCATTTATCTTGTGCAAGGCAACTTTGATGCAATGTGCAGTCACTTTAGGAATTTGGAGCCTTCCTGGGTCAATAGGATGGAAAGGGCAGACAATGCTCACACCTACCATTTAAAAAACCAGGGGCTGTTTAGCTTGGAGAAGACTGAGGGAGGACCTCATCAACACATAAATACCTGAAGAGCAGGTGTTGAGAGGATGAGGCCAGTCTGCTTTCTGTAGCATCCAGTGTCAGGACAAGGGGTAACAGGCACAAGCAGGGACTGGGGAAGTTCCACTGGAACACTAGGAGAAATTTTTTTGGTGTTCAGGTGAGGGAGCCCTGGCAGTGGCTGCCGTGGGAGGGTGTGGAGGCTCCTTCTCTGAAGGCTTCCAAACCTGCCTGGACGTGTTCCTGTGTGACCTGATTGAGGTGAACCTGCTTTAGCAGGGAGGTTAGGCTGGATGATCACTAGAGGTCCATTCCAACCCCCACCATTCTGAGATTCTCTGAAAAAATACTAGTGTAACAATCCTGCAGGTGAGCACACTCACTGCCTTTGCCGTGACATCAGAACCCAAGCTCCTTAAACATCTCACCATTACAAATCACCACTTCTCCCTCGCTGTGGCGGCTGCTTGGTCACTGCTTGCATGGCTGCTGGCCCAAACAAGCCAGTCCCTGATAGACATCCCTGCTTTTCACAACTCGCCCTCATTTTCCATTGGGTAGTTTAGCCCTGGCAGGGGCTGCACAAGCCTCACCATCTCGATTTTGCTGTGCTTTTAGTTCACCCTGCCTCACCGGTGCCAAAATCTGCAGGGGCACTCTGGATGGCTCAGAAGCGAGGCAAAAAAAAAAAGCATTTATCAAGCTTAGGGTTATTTCTAATTGTGTTCTTTGGGCCACAGTGAAAAAAATTCGGAGCTGAATGGAAATATTTCCTTCTGAAGGTCAGACAACTTTGAGAGGATTTTATGTTTACAGCACAAAATTGCTCTGAAAAGCTAAAAGAAGAGAAAGTAAAAAGTTTGTTTTTAAGGCAAGACATATCCATCATTTAACGCTCACATAAAGAAAACAAGCTACCACATCTCTCTAGGTACAGAGTCCCGCACCAAGGGCATTTCTGGTGCAGATGCTTCACCTTTGGTGTTACTGGTGTCGCTCTGTGAAGCACTTTGTTAGCAGAGGCTATAGGATACCCCCAGCTATACCTACTGTGGAGATCACCACAGTCACACAAGAGAGGGCTTGCCAAAACACCTTAGTACGGGTCGTGCAGCCACATGTGCTTGTGAAAGGAAACGTGAGGAAACAGCCCTCGCAACTTGGCCATCAAGACACATTCGACCAGACCACAAAGCTCTCTGGCCCAGATATGGACCAACCATTCTTAAGAATAGTTTCCCAGGCAATGAAATCAATGAGACTCTGGATGAGTCTGAAGGAAACTGTGGTTTCCTGCAGTTAAATAAAACACATTGTGAACCCTAACAAATACTAGGACCCTCTAACACCTTGTTTCCAGGTCCCAGGCCTGCATACATTAACACCAGCTGTTCAGGTGCCGTTCCCCACAGAGCAAAAACATGAACTTTGGGAAGCAGTCATTCAAAAACAAAATCATAAAATAATTCCAGACCCCATCCTGGCCTTGCAAAATCTTCGGTGGTTATTTCACCAAAGACTACAAGTATTTTGCAGTACAGCTGTTGAAATAGATAAAGGAGTGATTTATGATGTGCATGGCAATTCTCAGCTCACCAGAGGAATAACAAATGAACTATTCCAGCAGGCAAACAAAACCTGAATACATACCGACACAGGTATGTCCTTTATACAGCCCGGAGGGGAGCGCAAGGGGTGGTGGGTCGTTTCCGTGAGGCAGAGGGGAGGAAGAGGTAGCTTTCAGCAGAAGCACGAGCCAGAAGATGCAGCATGAATTAAGGGACTTTTGCCTAAATCTCCTCATCCTAAAGAAGGGGAAAAAAAACAAAAGGGAAGAAATCAGGTGGGTAGGGCACACGTGGACTTGTATTCCCTTAATGCTAAGGGTGCAGCCTGCATCTTCGTCTCATTAGCAGTTTAAAGTGAGGACCTGCACGACTGTGTAGCTGGATGTGATGCAGGGACTGCTGCTCGGGGCAGGACACAGCAGGCTGACCCCTCAGGGGGTGCACGGCAGACCCTGTGCTCGTCCATCGTGGGTGTTGTCCCGGCCCCTGCCCCTCACGCACCCCTGGGCCCTGCTCAGGCCCTTCGGGGTGGCTGTGCAGCCACAACCCACCACAGCCCGATGAGTCCCACATGCGTGGGCACTCCATGATGGTGCTGGTGAGGGGATGCCCCCACAGCCCCAGGACACTCTCTGCACCCCAACACCTCCCCTCTGCCCCATTCGTGGCCCTTTCCAACCTGCAGGCCTGGCAGGACCGAGAGGGTTGCCTGGACAGCTCTGGCTCAGCGCTCCCGCATCTCCGGCGGTAGCAGCAGATGACTAACGACCTTAAACCACAGGACTTGCCGGAGCCACTCAGCGTTCATAACGCAAGACACTCCCCTGAACTAGTGTTGCAAAAAGAAGGAAAAAAAACCCAACCCAACTCACAAACCCTTCCCTCCCCCCGCCACCCCCCCACCCCAGTCACTCCTCTGCAGACAAAAAAAAGTCCACCCAAAACCTGTACCCCCCCCCTCTGCTTCTGTAAGATTTTTGACCAGGGTTTCTGTTCAGGGGGATCAGGCAAGAAAAATAAGAGAGAGAAGCAGCTCAGGACAGAGCTGCGGGGGGACGAGGCTCCCATGCTGAGGTTTCACCGGGGCTTTGGTTTTGCTGCAATGAGACAGTGGGATGTAAGGCAGCTACCAGCATAAGGGAGATGAACCCCTCTTTCTCATCAGCTTTGAGTGCACTTGTTTGCAGCCTTCAGCTGCCTGTGAGGCTTGAAAAATCTTCTCCTGCTTTGGCAGACATGACGACTAAAGATTTCCCTGCCTCTTTTATTCGGCCAGACCAGGTAGAAACCTGTCTCATCCCCAGCCTGAAGCAAAAGCCGAGAGTAAAACATGTTTAAATGACTTCACGTCAGAGGTGGAACAAGTCCAGACAGCTAAATCCCAGACGCTGCGGATGCAAGGATCCTATAAGGATACAATGTAGGACTGAGCCAACGGAGGGCCAAAGATACATTCCACCTGTGCTTCTGCCTTTTTGTACAACCCTGGGCAGGTGGCACATCTCCCCAGAAGGCTGCAGGTACTCGTCTTTGCTTCCCACTCCTTGCCTGGCCCTTTCAGAAGTGGGTGGGCTGTTGACATGGGATGCTGAGGGGCCACGAGAAGCCTGTCTCATTTGGCATCCCTACGTGCTTCCTGGGCATAATTAAAGGAGACTCATAAATGGTGTTGTAATAGGAAAAAATAGAGGATATATTAAACTTGGTGATTCCTTCCTGAATCTTCAGACATTCCTGCAGCTCAACGAGGACACACAGGGATCAGGTCAGCTTTAGTATTTAATTTAGTACTTAATTTTTGCAAACCACTTCTTTTCTGTGGGAGCCCAACCTACAGCATTTTTAAAGACGGCCCCGGAAAGTTTGCCTGAGCTTTGAGAAGCAGGAGTTGCCTTGTGATAATATAATCCTGTAGCTCTGAAAAAAAAAAACCCAAACCACAAACCCAAACCCACACAAAACCAGAAAGACTGTTAAAAGCTTCAATGTGAATACAAATCACTCCGTATCTCCATTCTCTAAACCAAGCCTTTGACTTCCAAATGTATGTTTACCTTCTAAAAAGGAAACAAAAGTGGAACCCAAAATAGAGGTAATGGTTGTTGCCTGAGTTTTGTAGACCTCTTCCTGCTTATCATTCTCCCTATAGCTGGCAATGCTGTTTTCCTTTCTTTTTTGAAATAGCAGATAAACAAAAATCATAGCGCAAAGTACCTTATGCCAATCCTACTGAAATCTGCAGGATGTTTTTCTTAACGCTGTAAAAACTTGCTATAAAAAGACACGGTGCTACAGCGACTGCAGCTCCATTAAACCCTTTTTAACACACATATCACTTGGTTCCCAATGACACTTTGAAGTCCTTTAAAACTCTGCATATTGGCTCATGAGCTCTTGCTGCAAAAACAGAGTGCTAATAATAGGCAAGGGGGGAAAAAAAAAAAGCCTTGAGAGAGAGGCCTTTTGGAATGGCTTCCGCTTGATATCTATAGCAAAACACAAATCTAAACAACGGCACTTATAAAGGGTATAGATAGATCCCAGGCATGTAAACCTGCAAAGCCCACAGCTCTAGCCTGTAATCTGCTGTGTTATTTTCTTTCCTTTCAGGCTGTGAAGATAACCTGGAATCGGGTGTGACACAGAGCTGGTTCTCGCTATACCTTATGTATCAGCCAAGCTCCTTAAACCAATTAAACAAAACCCCCACAGCTTTTGGAATATGCAGTCTGGTCAGGAACATGAGGGATTTACATGTGTAGATTTAGAGGCCAGCTGGGAAGGTGACCTCCCACCCCCTCCCTGGGTGCTAAATCTTTCTCCTTCCCACTCGAATCAGATAGGAAGCCCTGTCTTATGCCATGTGGATTTTCAATTACTTCCAAGTCCCTGAAACAGTAAGACTTAAAGCCATCTTGGTATAGCAGTGAAGGAACACATGATGTTGTCTCTTAATCTTAGTAAGTAAGTGCATGAATGATGTTAATGAGAGGTAAAAAAAACCACATTAGATCTGTCACAAAGGAAGGGATTTGACCATAAAAGCTTCCGTTAGGCTTGAGTACAACACTTAAGCCAGGGACAGAAAACTGGGCCAAGGGTGATGCAGAGGTGCTGCCTATCTAGAAACAGAGTTCAGCTGCCACAGGAGACAGAATCACAGAATGGTGGAGGTTGGAAGGGACCTCTAGAGATCATCCAGTTCAATGCCTTGCTAAAGTAGTTTCCCCTTGATCAGGGGGCACAGGAATGCATCCAGGTGGGTTTGGAAACCTCCAGAGAGGGAGACTCCACACCCTCTCTGAGCAGCCTGTGCCAGGGCTTCCTCACCTCAACACCAAAGAAGTTTCGCCTTGTGTTCCAGTGGAACTTTCCATGTTCCAGCTTGTGCCTGTACCCTTTGTCCTGTCACTGGGCCCCACAGAAAACAGACTGGCCTCATCCTCTCAACATCTGCCCTTACTTATATATAAGCATTGATAAGGTCCCCTCTCAGTCGTGTCTTTTCCAGACTAAACAGCCCCAGGTCTCATAGCTGAGACCTGAGCTCTTCTCTCTGCAAAGTACCAGGGCACAGGGGTGATGCCTGGGATGTCCCCTGCTCAAAAAGTTCTGTTAGAATCACCCTACAGCTTGCGAGCATCTTTGTTTCCCCAGCTCCGATCTGTTTGCAATCTGGGCTCACAGCAGGCCTGGAGCTCTGATGGGGACCAGGTGCTCAGGGCTGAGCTGTAACAGGGCTCCTGCGTCCCAGGTGGAGCTGACTCAGGGCTGCTATGGCCCACAGGTGCCCTAGGGCCCTGAGACTTGCCTTAGGGAACCACAAGAGCCAGGTGGGCTGCAGCAGTGAACTCTGCAGAGATGCTCCTGGAAACCCTACTAAGTATTTGCCTGCAGAATGACACACCTAACTAGAGATGAGAATGCAACCAGCATGTTTTCTCTCTTTGGGCTTCCATGTGTCCCTGAAGAAGGGGAGAGGACTGCGTAGAGACAGAGGTGAGGACTTGCAGACAGGAAACCCTCAGTGCTCTGGCAAGAACCAGACACACAGATCATTCGCACGCTGCTAGACAGCAGACGTAGGGGCAATTGAGTTTTTTTCAAGGCTGAATTTGGACTCATGATAAACATATAAATTAAAAAAAGTGCACATATACATCATATACACCTCCACACACACACACACTGCTGCTTCCTACCAAGCAAATGAAGAGGCCTGCAGCTCCCCAGACTCAGCACACAGATAAAGCAGATGTGATGCATGGGTGATGCACCACGTAAAAGGGAGCTTTGGTTGGGGGTCACCAGAGGGGGCTGCAGGGATTAATGGGCCATAATGTGCCTCAGTCAGTAACTCCCAACTCAAGCTCTGCAACTGCACCCTCAAAGCTTTTCTCAATTTAGGCAGAGCTGAGATAAACTTGCACACATCTGTGGCTGCCAAAAACCTGAGGCAAAGCAGATGAAGGCGAGCAGAACCTGACCCAAATTTCCATGAAGGCAGATCACAGAGATGCAATGAAACCAACTTAGGGTTTCTGATTTTTCCGAATTAGGGCTTAAACACCATTTAAGAGTCACCCTTTCCCCAAAGGGGACACTTTCATGTGATTGCCAGCAGAAGATGAGATGCGAGGATAGTGTTACTCTCCATATTCTGTTTTCTCTAATGGGTCCCTGAAGGCCTGTTTATGTATACAGCAAATACATTGAGAAAAGTCCTCAAAGAGAAAAGAAAATGGAAAATACCTGCCTGAAGCCCCAAAACAGGACATGTAAGCATCGGTATGTCATCTGTCAGGGTTAGGGACCACTTGGTTGAAAAAGGAAGGGACTTCCTTGAAATACAAAACAATCACCTTATGAAAGGAGATCAGCTGGCAGTGTGTATTTGTCTGTCCTGTTCTGTCCAAGTCACTGCACACACTACTGCACTTTTTTTTAAAGACATATGCATTTTTTTTCTCCTTGTCACATTCATGCAGGCATTTTTATGATGATTAAATGTTATCTTGCACGGCCTTCTCTCCCTCTCCTCTTTGACGTGTTGTTCAGTCCTTAAGGGAATAGACATAAGCCTCGTATTTTTGTGTCTGGAGAGATAAAACCTGCAGGAAGAAGCCTTTAGATCAAAGATCCTCTCAGTCCCTTTTCTTCCTTTTATTTTCAAAGCGTGGTCCTTTGTGCCCTTTGACTCTGAAGTTCCCACTGGCTCAGCGCGCCGGTTGTTTTTCATTACTGCTCTCCGAATGTCTCCGGCTGTCGTAATTGTCTCTGCGGTTGGTGCATTATCACTGGCACGGATGAACATTTCCAGAGCCCCATGTGGATTTGCTACTGCACCACAGCCAACTGAGTCATTCCCTCTGCCCCAGTTTCCTTATCAGTTGCTGCTTTTGGTTCAAGTTAACGCATCTATTTCAGACTCTCTCTCCATCTCATTGTCGCTCCAAGCTTCAGGGAAAGCATTTAAACCAATATTTTCCTGCACTCATATCTGAAAACTTGTTCCAAGCTATTGCCAAGCTGTAACTGAGATAGATGATTATCCTTTATTCTGCAACTTGTAATGAAATTAACTATCCTGTCTTGCAAGAGCTGTTGATATCTGCGCTCTTGCAAACATAAGCTACTGATAAGACTGACTCCAGTTTTGGGTTTAACAAACTGTGGGAACATGATGACTCTTGGAGCTTTCAAATAGGGAACTCAGGACAAATACAGCTCCAATACTGGTGACATGGTACATTTTCTCAGCTGACTAGTTTTAGTGCAGTAAAACAAACCTGTCATGTTCTTACTATGTGCAGATGACACTATAAATTCAGAAGTAACCTCACCAACATCGATTTTGCAGCCTGAGTTGTGTGGGCATAATTGTGGGCATCTTCATTCAGGCTCTTCTCAATGATGTCCAACGACAGGACAAGGGGTAATGAGTATAAGCTGGAACATAAGAGGTTACAAAGAAATACAAGGAAAAATTTCTTCCCTGTTCAGGTGAGGGAACACTGGAAGGGGCTGCCCAGATGGGTTGTGGAGTATCCTTCTCTGAGCACATTCAAACTCATCTGGACAAGTTCCTGTGTGACCTACTCTAGGTGGTCCTGCTCTGGCAGGGGAATTGGACTGGATGATCTTTCAAGGTCCCTTCCAACCTGTAAGATTCTGTGATTCATATCTAAAGATGACCTAATTCTTACTATTATTTAGACAAAAGAAACAACTCTGTCAACTAAAGGAGCAAGAAAGGGTGTCAATGCTACTGAGAAAGGACTACTAAGAGCCCTTAGATAACTCAAAGCCAGCTGTAAATACAAGTCAGGAAGCCTGGGACCAGCTCTGTGTTGCCCTGTAGTTTGGGTACTAATTTAAATCCCAAAGAAGTAATAGCCAAGCATTACCAACCCAGTGTGATGGTATTTTTCTCCCATTATTGCCTTGCCATAATAGGCAAGCCAAAAATCCGCTCTGCTGCATCGATCTCTGCAGAGCTCTCACCATCACGCCGGGCTTTGTCAGAAATGTAACCCCCTATTAGGCTCCTGGTTTCATGCCGATAGAAGCCATGGTGAAGGAGGAAAAGCCAACCCCAGGTGCTGTCAGGCTGTCAGTGTTTACAAGGGCAGCACCACGACATCAAAGGAGAAGAAAAAGAAATGTTTGGTTGTGGTTTTATTCCATTTGATCTTTCCTCCGGTAATGCAAATAAAAGAAATGCAGCTCGACAGTCTCTTGAACTCAGCACAGAACACGTGCCAATAAAAGATAATTATTCCCCTTGTTTGGGTTAGGGCACAGTAGCACATGTCATCAGAGGCACTTTTAGCACATACCAAAGTTCACAAGATTATTTAAACATATCGTCTGAGGCTCGTGCTGCGTGTGCTGTGCTCAGAAATGGGACCTGTACAACACATGTGCCGTTGATGGCACTTCACACTTCAATGATAGGGTGGGGGTTTAGCTTGGGTTGGTGTTTTCTTTTTCTTTCTCTCTTTTCAAAGAGGCATTTCACTGATTTGCTTCGATAATAAAAGACCTGCAGGTGAGCTGGATAGTTTCCATCAGCAAAACGTCCCTGCAGGGAGAGCATCCATCATCCAGAGATGAATATGCAAAGTCAGCACAAACTGATCTTTCAAATATTAATTAAGCAAGTCACTGGTCAGCCAGCCATGCACAGAGTTTCCATGCTCTGTGGGGAGGTCAGAGTGTATGAAAGTACTCAAAGCACTTAAAGGACTGTATATCTGCTAACTCAAACAAGCTGAGGCGGAGGTTTCAGTCAGTAAAGATTGCACTGACCCCACTGATAATCTGGTTTTGCACAGACAAGCCAAACTCAGGCATGAGGTCAGCCCCTAACACTTGATCTTTCAGATCTATCACTGAAAATTCACGGAGGGCTTATTTGCACTTGCCTGTCTTTTCAGTTGCAGCAGACTTTATGCTGACGACTTAGTCTTGAATACATCTGAGAAGACGACACGGGTAGTTGCTTTTAATTAGCACCGTTCACAGTCACCTCACCACAGAGCAGAAACCTGCCTCTCTGAAATGGCTCTACATTCACTGAACCTTTCTCCCTTCTTTCTGCTTCCTTACCCTGGCTTGGCATTCCCCAGATTTATCCCTTCTCGGCTTCAGACTCAGAGCTGCGTTTTCTCTTTATTTTTTCTGCCCCATTCCAGAAATGAGGGTATTAGGGAAAATACTTGGTTAAACACAGCGGTGTTCGATCAAGCTCCTTCCGAGGGAAATGGTAAGGTCAGTGGCTGGATGCAAATCTGATGAGTTAATTCATCCCAGAAGAGACCTGAAGCTGGAGAAGGCAGGCTTGAGTTGGGCCTTCACAATGAGGAACAGCCCCATGAGAAATCAGACTGTAAGCGAGGGAGAACGTGGGCATCACATCACCCTTTTTTTCCCTCTCCTCAAGCTGTGGCCTCGAATGCAGAATATTCCCACCCTCTCTGTGGCCCCTCTACAAACACTGAAGTCATTAAATCCTCCATCTAGCCAGCACCCTGTCTGCACGGTGGGATGGCTGCCTGCCTGCCTTCCTCCCTTGCTCATTATTTGCCTTCCACAGCCCTTTTCAGCCAATTCAATGAAATACGAATAGCATTTCAGATAAACATTCACTCTCTTATAATACCTTTCCAACACCGCTCAGCTCTCGCTCTGGATGCACAAAAACGAGCTGTAATGTATCTTTCACTGAGCTACTGAATCCTTTTTGAACCCTGATATATGCTCAGTACGAGGTTTATTACCTATGAGAGGTATGGGCATAGGCATTACTGAAGTCTATCTGACTAAATCGTTCAGACAAAATGAGCAGGCAATCTTCTGCCTTGCAAATCAATCTGTCTGCCACAATGAAGTGCTCCAAGCCTGCTGATGCTGGGCCCATGTCCCTTTTCTGCCTCCCCCAAAAAGCATGGTTTGGGATTTCTTTTCGTGGCTTAAATAATGTACAGTAAATGCCCCTAAGTAGAGAGAGGACAACTTGGGAATGCTACCCAGGGTGTTACTGAAGGAACCTCATGAGGTTCAACAAGAACAAATGCAGAGTCCTGCATCTGGGAAGGAACAACCCCATGCACCAGGACAGGCTGGGGGTCCAACTGCTGAAGAGCAGCTCTGCAGAGAGAGACCTGGGAGTCCTGATTGATAATAAGGTAAATATGAGCCAGCAATGTGCCCTCGTGGCCAAGAAGGCCAATGGCAGCCTGGGATGAATCAAGAAGAGTGTGGCCAGCAGGTCAAGGGAGGTTCTTCTCCCTCTCTACTCTGCCCTGGTGAGGCCTCATCTGGAGTCCTGTGTCCAGTTCTGGGCTCGTCAGCACAAGAGGGACAGGGAAGTGCTGGAGAGAGTCCAGCACAGGGCCACCAAGATGATCAGAAGAATGGAACATCTTTCATATGAGGAAAGGCTGCGGGAACTGGGGCTGTTTAGTCTGGAGATTGAGGGGTGATCTTATTAACATTTATAAATATCTAAAGGTTGGGTGTCAGGAGGTTGGGACATCCCTTTTTTCTATAGTAGCTAGCAACAGGACAAGGGGTAATGGGATGAAGCTGGAACACAAAAAGTTCCACTTAAACACACGAAAAAACTTTTTCCCTGTTGAGGTGAGGGTGCCCTGGCACAGGCTGCCCAGAGGGGTTGTGGAGGCTCCTTCCTTGGAGGTCTTCAAGACCCGCCTGGACATGTTCCTATGTGACCTGATCTAGGTGAACCTGCTTCTGCAGGGGGGTGGACTAGATGATCTGTAAAGGTCCCTTCCAACCCATACTTTTCTATGATTCTGTGATTCTATGAAGACACAGAAGTAGCATTTTCCCCTTCTTCCTGGCTTAGAAAACAAATTGGCACTGCAGTATTTTTGGATTTTTGTCTCCCAGTTTCTGGTTTCCCACCATTCATCATTCCGATTCATCATTTATGTGTATTTAAAGCAACCGACATAAATTAACAACCAAGCTCGGGTGGTGTTAAATAACCTCCCATAAAACTGCTTCCCCTCATCAGAGTCGTTTCTCAAAGTGAAAATACTTGAGTAAACACCTTGTTCTGGCACCATGCCCAGAAGATACAAAGTGGGGACTGAGCGACTTTCACCCTCCAAACTTCATCACTGAAGGAAAAAGGAGACTCTCTGTATCTCCTGGAAGTGGCAACACAACCCGGGGACCGAGCAAAGCGTTTCTCTGTGTCTTACCAAAAGGTGGCAGGCAGACAGACACCCCAGCAGTATGTCTGTCACTCTCCACTAAATTCCCATCACACAAAGGAAGAAATTGGGTACATTTTGGAGCTCTCTGGGCCTTGAATTACACACAAACCAGCAGCCACTTCTAGGAGCCATCAGACAACAAGAAATGTTTTCCAGGAAGCAGAATTGATAATAATTTTATAGCTGGGAAAGCTCAAATCTATTCCATGCATGTTGCAAACTTCTCTGTCTGCAGTCTATGGATGTGCTTCCCTCTATGATGCTGCAGATGCTGCAGAACCCCAGGGGGGACCTCTGACCTCTGAGCAATACAGCAATAGTGGTGTTGGTAAAAGTCCAAATAACAGATAAAATGCAAGATAGGGATTTTCATTTTGTGTTAGGAGCTATGAAAGCAGAAGACTAAAGTTTCTTTTTGGGCTGGAGCAGAAGTGGAGCACAGTGCATAGGCAGGTGTCCCATCAGCATGACAGGGGTAAGCCTGGGAGCCCTATCCACAAAGAACAAAGTTCCTTATGCACCTCTCCAGTTATCTGAAATGTGGTGCTTTTCTTCTACCCAAGCCTTTCACCTTTTCATCCTTTGGAGCCAAACTTATGCCCTGAGAAGTCTCCTCCCCCAAAAGCTCTGATGTGGGAACCATGGAAGAAATTTTAATGATCCCATGTTTCAAGTTTCTGGCCTCTTTGAGATGAGGAAGTGAGAAGAGGCAGGAAAGATACAGAGTTATATTCTTGCCTAAAAGTGACCATCTGGGTTTTGGTTCTCTGATCCCCTCCTCACAGCTGAGATTTGGCAAATGTTTTACACAGACCTTCTAAAAATCAAACCTCAGTGAAACTTTTCAAGATGAGCCTCCAACAACCAGAAACACCGCTGTAGCACAAGTTGTGTATGCAGAGATTAGGAAGCGTTGGATGCCAAACAAGCAAAGGAAAGTTGCCCTATTTTTTTTGTAGGCTATACAAAGAAACTGGTTTTTTTCCCTGGTATCATTTCCAGACCTTCAAAACAAGAGACTACTTGCCCCAGATATATTTGGTGCATCGTGCTATTTTAGGCAACAATTCATGATGCAAAATTTATAATTCATGTGTCTACATCATTCCTCTGCTTTAATCCCACATCCAGCCATTTCTTTGTGATGACTAGCAAAAATAACTACAGTCACTTCAGATGAAGGTAAGCTCTAACGTCTAAAACCCTCTGTCTATATTTATCAGGCAACTGCTTGCGTTTTCAAAGCAGTGACCCAGTCCTGCTCCTGCTGACACCACCATGAGCTGATCCATGGGCTCCTGACACCTTCCTTTGCCTGTACAAAGCACCTAGGACAGCATCCTTGGTGCTTCCCTACCTCCCTGAGGAGGATCCACCTCAGCAAAGGGCTCCCTGAGCATGGCTGGGCTTGTTTTCTGCAGAGGGTGCTAATCTTTTCCACCCAGGATGCACGAGGGATGATGCCCTGAACCACAACAGCTCCTCTATCTTCAGCTGTAGCTCTCAGGAGAGGATCAGGAGAGCACTAGAGGTGCGGGCTTTTTGGTAGGTCTCCTACACACTGCTGTGGAGTCCCTGTTCAGGCTCTCTGAGCAGAGTTTTCATCCAGCTGGTGAGCAAGCAGGCTGTAGCAAAGCGTACTGATAGGCCAGGAAAGCTTACCTGATGGTGGGAGATTACGGTACCCAGGTGAAAATGAAATCATTCTCTTTCTCTCAGCAAGATAAGGCAGAACACACTGTGAAGCCCAGCTGTCTGAAGTGCTGTTTTGGATATACAATAGGAAGGATAAGTCAGAAACATTTCCAGCCGTATCCCCCATCAAAAAAACCCAACTCTGGCAGGTTTGAAAATACTGAACTGCTGGGACACTCCAACCCAAGACCTCCATCGCTAAGATTTCACCTGTCAATTACCACTGCTTATAAAGTAAATACATTGCACATTCTTTCCATTCTCACCTCTACTTTGGACTTTGCTCCTCTTGGCAGAGTGTGGCCACTTAGATGGTAGCACTCACCCCTCAGAGCAGGACTGGTGGGTCCTCAGCCTGTTTGGTGATGTTGGCTGCCTCTCCATACCAAACCTGGATGGGGCACCCAAGTTCAGAGCTTCTCCTCACATCGTAGAGCTCTCCCAAGGCATTTCTGAGAGGGAATAACCCCTCTGACAGAAACCACTTACCATACTTACCTAATGGTTCATTTTCCTTGCAAACAGATAGACAGGGCTTTCCTCATTTCTCAAAAGCTTCTGTTTGGGGCATTTGAGGCATTCCACACCCTAACACAAATAGATGCTTTCAGCATGTTTGCAGATGGGCAGTGAGAGAAGCAGAATTGCTGTCTGTTATGTTACACATGCTTGAGCACACGCCAGGTATCTCCTGGGAGAAAAGGCTCCTATCTGGAAAGACATTTCTTCTGTCACATGTACAGGAGAAGGAGAAAAATGAAGCTAATTCTTTTTTTCCCCTTGACTAAAGAAAACAGACATTGTGTCTTTTTTCTCTGTTATCTCAGTTTATCTATCTGCAGTAATCAATTCAAGGGCTTTCATGGAGTGTTTTTGGCATCTTGGCAATACAAGGGGAAGGAAAGATTCAATATATGTATACACAAAAGGATAATGAATACTGAAATGCTTTATTGAGCACTTCAAGGAGCAAACCTTCAAGTTGAAGGGCTTGACAGGATTGGTATCCCTCAATTTTAAGAGTTCATTTTGATGCTAATAAATAAATGTCATTTTTGTGGCTGTTTGTCCTTCCATTTATCTCCCACACTAGCCTGGCAAATGCAAATAAAAGTTATATAGTTCAGGCTAAATGGAATGCAAGGGGCACTTTGCTGTCTATCCCAGATCATCGTGGTCACAGCAGAGATGTGTGGCTCCAGCTCAGTGCACAGGGCACTGTGGGACTGGCTCCTTTGGCAAATGGGTTTGCTGGGCTTGCATAAGGATTGTGCCCCAGGGCAAAAGAGGCAGGATGCAGCTATCCCTGCAGGGAAATTGTAAGTGCAGAGGTGGACGTGGGCTCATCCCCGTTGGCAGTTGAGAGGTTAAGCAGCAGAACAAGCCTGGGAGCTGCAATTTCAGCAGGACAAGGACTTATTGTTGCTGTTCATTTTAAAATATTGCCTGATTGTTTGAGTAGTTTATTTCTTTGGTGATTCAGCCATGAGAGGGAAAGGTGCTGTGACCCACTGAATGACCTATCCATCACACCCACTGGTCCCACCTTCAGGGGAAGCTGCTCACCACAGTGGGCCTGGGAATGGGAGCTGGAAGCAGTTGGTAGGAACCAGCTTAAGCCTTTGCCAAAAGGCCACATCTCATGCCTCCCCTGGTGAGAATGATGATCCATCCACTGCATTCTCGAGCAGTGAAATCCCCTGCTCGTCCTGACATAGCTTTCTCCCATCTTCTTCCAGACTGTGCTGTTGGCCATGGGTGAAACTGAGCATGCAGCTGGCCCCTGAAGGTGAATTCTGTCTGAGCTGAATCTGAGGCACCAACGAGCAGCAAACGCTGTGTATTACCTGCACTGGGGGAAAAAAACAGCAGAGGTTTCCCAAATACCTTTGCTGCTTCTGTTGCAGCATAAGATCCTGTCATTTCCCTCTGCCAGAGGTTTGGAAAGCTGTGTGCCTCACCAAAGTCAGCTCCTGCCCTGAAGGATCAGGCCCTGGACTGCATATAAATCAGTTACAGGTGCTTGAATTAAGAGAATTAATTAATAAGACCTTCCCATCCCCTGGAGGTTCAGACCACAATGAGGCAAGGTAGGGTAGAAGCCAACACGAAGCACTATTAATCCTGTGTTTGTCCCAAGTGTGACGGGCTGCTGGGAGCTATTCTTTGTGCTCATACCAGGGGGAATCGCTGGGACAGAACAGACTTTATTCTCTCTATTTGCAGGGAACGGCTCATGCAAGACATTAAATTTCCCAGTGCCATCACTCAGTCCCAGGATCCTCCTCATGAGTTATTCAGCACCTGCCACTCCAGTCTTTCACACCTGTTTTATCATCCTCACATCCACCTCTGTCTTTCAGAGATGAATATTTATTACCTTCATTGCAACAGTAGAATCAAATCCTCTGTTACTTCACTAATGCAGTTCCTTTCTTGAAGATAAGCACACCAATCTCCCTAAAAAAGATTAGCTTCTGTTTCTTATTCCAGAGTATTTCTGGAGTAAATTACAGCCTGGCTCAAATCCTCCCTGCAGCAGTGAGGGAAACAACTTGTAATGCCTTCAGCTGGGGTGTGGGCACCCGAATACCCCCTACACCCAATGACACGCAATGCTGAACTGGCTCATGTTAGACAATGCTGCCATAGGGCTAAGGCTTCTCCTCCTGCAAACGGGATGGGGCTTACCTTTGCATTTACCACTCAGGGTGCACTGGAAGAAGACACGGCGCGTTAGCAAACTGCCTGGGAGGCAGGGACGGCTGCCCGCAGGAGGCTGCATCAGCTGTGTAAAGAAGGCTGATGGAGATGGACCTTCACTGACACGTTCAAAAGCCTGGAAAATGTCTTTTTAATGTGCTAATGTGTCAGCAAGAGAATTACGAGTCCATTAACAAACAGGGAGCACCTATGAGTTCTCGTCTCACCATACCATCATTTTTTTCTTTCCAAATACACGGCACAAAATTGTGTTCCTACAGTGTCTTGGGTGCCCTGATACGCCATTAGAGAGAAAAGACAATCTCTGCAGCACTAAGGTACTAATTTCCATTAGGAACTGGGCCAATCAGGCAGTTACAGACATGCCTGCCTTCTCTCCACAGCGTGTGACACAGCTTCAGCCTCATCCAGGACCCTGAGGCACAAAGGAGCCACCTTTGGGCTCCTGGACCTGGCAAGAGGGTGTGTGAGACACACACCATGGGGATGCTGATGGCAGCAGGAACCTCTTGCATCCCCCAAGAAGGCTTTCTTGGACAGTATCCCCACTCAGCAGCACGAGCAGGAAGCTGCAGGCACCTGGAGATGGCTCCCACAAAGCAAAGCCACTTTTTTCAGCTCTCATGGAGGAATTAGCATGTTGGACAGGTGGTGTAAAGCCACTCAAACCCCCTCCTTCCACCAAGAAACAGTGCTAACTCATGTCAGTGCCTCTGCTCAAGGATCAGTGCTGCTGTACTCTGCACAATCCCTGCAAAACTCAGTATCAAGGGTCTCTCAAGCCTCAGCAAAACATGAGAAGGAAGCAATTCCCCCCTATGCCTCCTGCCTGTTTGGTGTGCTTGCTCCTCACACAAACCTCTGGGAAAATACACTGTGGAAAGCACTAGAGAACTGCAGGCAGAAATTCCATGATGGTGAGGGCTCGTCTGGCATGGCAGGCACTCAATCCCTGTCCTGGGGTAGACAGGATGCCTCACAAGGCCATTGAGCACAAATCAGTGCTCAGGTGAGTGTTTAATTTCTTTGCTCTGCATGAACAATGTTATTAAATCCACAACATTTTCTTTTGATCAGCCAGGGTGATCTGAATGAACACTTGCCAGTCACTTGACCAATTAGTGCTAGTTTTGGTTGCTGAGATGGTGAATAGGTGTAAGGTATCACTGCACCCGTCCTGGGCTAGGGACAAAATGAGGGAACCCAGGGCACTGAGAAAGGTCAGAGACGGACAGAGGGTGTCGTGAGTCAACCGATATGTGCAGAGGGACTGGCGCGGGTGAAAACGAGCCAAAATAATCCTACTGGCGCTCTTTAAATGTCATATTCCTGGCACAAAAACCTTTCACATGGTTCCCTGCTCGCATCTCCAAGCTCTTCAAATGAGGTGGGGGGGAACTGTGCTCTGGGAGAACCCTGTGGAGAAGCCCTTTTCCTCTGGCAAAGATGCAGTCAGCCAGCAGCTTTGCATGACGTGCCGTGCCCGCAGCCCCAGTGCCCTTTTTTTAAGCATTTATGGAACACTTGCTTTTGTGAAGCTTGGCAGGTTCCTACATCACTTTTCCTGACTTCCTCAAAACCTACCCCAACACAACAAGCTCCTAACTGATGGGGAATGAGGTCCCCCAGGCTCAGCCTCCTCTGCATGTTGCCTGCTGGTGGGCTGGCAAAGATCTCCAGGGTGCCTTAGCCACTTGGGAGAAGCAGGTGGGAAGGGAACATTAAATCTGAGGCATTTCAAGAGAAACTGAGAGGATACAGACACACCTTGTAAAAAAAAATGCTGCCTCTCAGTAAGGAAAATACAACCAGCCTCCCTCTCCCTCACAACAACCCAGAGGAGTTCCAAAATGTAATCAGTTTAGGCTGAACACCATGTTGCCTACAAGATTAAAATTAGGCTCATCAGGTTTCCTCAAGGGACAGTTTATCTGCGGTGCTCAATCAGGCTGCAAAATCTTCTAATGACAATTCCAACAAAGACATTCAAGACACATCCTTAAGTGCCACAGGAAAGAAAGCCTGCCCTTGGCTGCCAAAATTACATTAGGTGTGTCTCTTTTTCCCTCTCACCTTCTACATGCACTGCTGCTTTGTGGCTGCATCCTCCTTGGGCATCCTATTTGGAACAGTCAGCACTGGGTCACTGAGCTCTGTGACTGTCCCACAGATCACATCTCTTAGGAAATGGTCTATGAATAAGAAGATGAGAGAGGGTATGGGTGAGCCTCCCAGCACGAGGAGGCTTGCTTGGCTTTTCACAAGCCAGTATAGAACACAACAGCTACTGCTGCCTGCATGGCATCTCCAGGGATGTGGCTTCGGTAAAGCTGACAATTCCTCTGTTGAAAAAACACTTTGGTTCAAAAAACCCTCTTCTACTTCCAACAGCAACCTCTCCACTCAGGGAAGGATGGCTAATTAAATGTTTCCTTTGCCCTAGGTATGTCCCTGCAAGCTAAGCATCAACCAGATCACCTCTGCTCTTCAGGGACCTTTAAGGCCTCTGAGCCAGAAGTGAAAATAAAATGTAAATATATGTTCCCAAACAAGTTTGAAACTGTTTCCAGCTTTTTTTAACCTTGCCCTCCCTGAATCAGCACTTTGGAATCACCCTGCTACAAAAACTCATGGCTTCTTTCAATGTCCGTTTTACACCTAAGCCCTGCTCTAACCCACGTGTGCTTTGATGCCTCTCCCCTCTCAATTTGCAGCCTGGTTTCATACAGAAAGTGTTTCCCTTTCAGTCCTTTTACCTCTCTGTGGGTCCCAAGATGCGTGAAGCAGCCAGAGTGACATTGAATAATCAGATGGCATCTTGTTCAGCCCCCTGAAGTAATCAGTGGTACCCAATCCAATTACGCATCAGACAGGAAAGTCATTACTTGCCTCGCCTCCAAGCACACAGCAAACACTCACTAACAGGTAAAATTGCCTTTCTGCTCACACAGCCCCTGATCCAGGCAGGTCCACGAGCACTCACCTATATTTAGGTCCCTGTTTATCAAGCTGAAATCAAGCCTCTTTTTCTGCAAGGGTAAGAGCTTTGTTAATCAGTGAACTCGTGTGAGCCGTGTGGATGTTTAATATTCAAATGTAATTATTATCATCTGGGGAGGGAGGGAGCACGGAGCGAGTCTCATCCTGATTTAGCAAGCTCCAAGGAAAGCAGTGACAGCTCAGCCAGTGGTGACAAGAACTCTGTCCTACGAACGCCTTCCAGAGTGTGCAAGGATTTTACCCTCAGCAGCACGCAGAAGTTGTGGAGCTGTCTTGGAAGGAAAATCCTTTTCACCTCCAGCTCCTTGATGCTGCTGTAAGGAGAAGGGCTCTTATGTCAGATGCTTAGTATTCCAGGCTTGCTTCTGACAGCTGAGGTATCCAGAGGTCAGCAAGGGCTAGATTTGCTATTTTTCTTTAAACTCTAGAGAAGAATGGAACAAGGAGGAAGCAAAATCTCACATTGATCTTATCGTGCTCCTCAGATGAATGACTTTCACATGACACTGAAGCTAATGGCATTCACTTAGTGCAGCAGCAGCAACAAAAGAGAGAAAGGGGGAGGACAGGGCCGTATAAGAGAGTCCTTCTACTCCAGGCATCTTCCATTGCTAGTTCTGGCTCAGGATTAACAGCTTGCACCGCTGTAGAGTTGGGTGCATCCAAGACACCTCTGATCACTGCAGTCTGATGCAACGACAAACACAGCAGACTGGCATTCAGGGGCATGAAATGCCCCTGTTCCTCTCTCCATCTTCCCCTGCCAGGAGGGGATTTTGTTTCTCTTCTGTTTTATCCCTCCCTCTTTTAAGAGTTGTTCAGTGGCCAGATCCTGTCTGATTGGAGCTGGTGGGATCCTGAGTGGCTCAGACACCTGCCAGAGAAGGCAGGGAGTTGTTTTGGGCAATGGATCCCACCAGAGGACTATACAATCCTTCACATTGCTGTGTACCTGGGACATGTCTGTGATATTGGAGACAACTAACAGAAGAGAATGTTGGTAACAAGTATCCTGGCTGAGCAAAATGCAATCCTGGGAAGGGCATTAAGACATCAGAGGATTTCATAGGAGCTTTGCACAGTCATTTTGCAACCCAGAAGACAGCCATCCACTACCTATGCCATTTTTCCCTGCAAGTTGTAAGGTTTAATAAAAGAGTTCTCCATCCTGAAAAATGAATTGCATCTGAGAGGTGGCAAAGAGAGTCCAGAGAGTGAAAGCTCTTTCTCTGACTCATAGTTTGCTTTTGTGTAGGAACATTTGTATCAGAAGCAGTGTGACCAGCAGGGCCAGTGATTGTTGCCCTGTACTCAGCGCTGGTGAGGCTGCACCTCAAATACTGTGTTCAGTTCTGGGCCTCTCACTACAAGAAGGACATTGAGGGGCTGGAGCACGTCCAGAGATAGGCAACAGAGATGGTGAAGGGTCTGGAGGACAAGTCTGATAGGGAGCAGCCAAGGAACTGAAGGTGTTTAGCCTTGAGAAGAAGAGGCTGAAGGGACACGTGATCACTCTCTACAACTAACTGAAGGGGAATTGTAGTGAGGTGGGTGTCAGTCTCTTCCCTCCAGTAACAAGAGATAGGACATGAGGAAACAGGCTCAAGTTGCACCAGGGGAGGTTTAAATTGGACATTAGAAAGAACTTCTTCACTCAGAGGGCTGTTAAGCACTGGAACAAGCTGCCCAGGGAGGTGGTGGAGTCACATCCCTTGAGATATTTAAGGGATGTATAGATGAGGTGCTGAGGCATATGGTTTAGTGACGGACTTGGCAGCATGAGGTTAGTGGTTGGACTCAATGATCTCAAAGGTCTCTTCCAACTGTAATGATTCTATAGTTCTATGTCATTGCTGCTCTTCTCCTTGTCCTTACAAGCAGACCAGCAGATGACTTCAGATGATACATATTTTTTTTGATTCAAGTTTTCTGGTAAAAGAATATATTCACTTTGAAAAGTAAAGTCATTTCAAAAACAGGAGCTAAAATTAGACTGATTACTTTTTTTCCTTCTCTCTCTCCTTTATGGCTTTTACAAGCAATTACCCACTTAATGTTTTGAAATTATACAAGAAACTTCAATAGCAATTTTTTTTTCCTGCTGCAGCTCCTTGAATGTGGAGCCTTAAAAGCTTTTTGGGAACACACAACAGCATGAGCAAATGAATTTGCCTTTTCCATTCTCTCCTTTTTCTTTTTTTAAATGAATGGGAAGCAGTGGGATACTTGTGCATCATTACCCTTTTTTTTTTTTTTGTCCTTCTTCTTTAAATTTCATAATGGTGAAGTGAGTCTGCATGACACCTCCAGAAACTGAAGGCAGGATTCTTGTTTGCACCGTGGCCCTTTGCGTTTAAAATAGCTGCGTGGGCTCCTACGCCAACGCATCTCTCGAGTCTCTTCCTTCTTATGGCAGGGTGGGACATGTGGAGGGGAAAGGAGACAAATTTAGTGTGCCTGCTCATGTGACCAGCCCACACGATGCATAACCCATCTGAATTGCTGGGCTGGGTGAGGAGATGGGGCTGCAGCGGGACTGCGGGAGCCACGCTGCAGTGCCAAAGCATCCTCCAGTGCCACAGCATCCTTGCTCAGGCTGTGGCCACCCTGCTGAGGCCCAGGGCAGGAGAGAGGCCACTGGGCTGTTGCCTCCTTGCATGAGGGGCAGAGGGGTGCAAGGAGAGAGCCATAGGGCACTGATTCATGCTCAAGAGCCTCATGGTTTTCTGAGTGGTGTCGATGTGTCTCAGTGTTGTCAGCTCTTCTCCCATCACTTCCCTGTGGCTCCTGATGTGCAGTTTGGGGTGCTCACCTGCTAATGTTGTCCCCAGGAGGAGGGTTTTTGTGTGCTCCTTTCTGGTTCTCAGGCAGACACCTACCTGCTGAGATCAGGTCATCAGGTTGTTACTAAGCTGGTGGCGTATGGATCTCATTGCTCAGGAGCGAAAGGCATCTCTTTTGACAAGGAGCAATGCTCATCTGAAGCACCAGCTCTGCAGCCTGTAAATAAAAAGCAAAGGTCATGCACAGCCAGGCCATCCAGCTGGGTCAGGGAGATTAACAAAACAGATTATCTGTTCTGCTCTGAGTCTTCTCTAAGAGGCAACATTGGTAAAGAAACATGCTCCTACCTCCATCCCTCACCCCCAGGACCCCTTCAGAATCCCCTGTGGCAGGCAGTGCCTTTGCTTCCACTCATTCCTGACCATGACTGCTCTTTGCTATAGTCTGCCAAGGCTCTGGAGAATAAAAGATCTCAGACTCCCACATCTCACTTTGCACAACCCTATTCTCATTCAATGTGAACCTTCTCTCAGGCCACAGCTCACTGTAAATTTCTGCTCCAGTGTTTTAACTCAGAGTCTCTTTTTTTCCCCCTTTACCTCGTATAGAATCATAAAATTGTTTAGGTTGGAAAAGACTTTAAAGATCACCGAATCACAGAATGGTGAGGCTTGGAGGGGACCTCTAGAGATCATTCAGCCCAACCCCCCACTAAAGCAGGTTCCCCCTCCATCAGGTCACTCAGGAACATATCCAGGTGGGTTTGGAAACCTCCTGAGAAGGAGCCTCCACACCCTCCGTTGTCCTGTCACTGGGCACCACAGAAAACAGACTGGCCCCATCCTCTCAACACCTGCCCTTTAGGTATTGATAAGCATTGAAAAGGTCCCCTTTCAGTCTTCTCCAGGTTAAACTCATGAGTCTCTTTTCCTCACATTGCCATCCATTACAGAATCATTAAAATTTGTAGGTTGGAAAAGATCTTTATGATCATTGAGTCCAACAGTTAACTCAGCACTGCCACACTCACCACTAAACTCTGTCTCCACATGTAAAACAACTTATGTCTCCTGTTAGATCAAGGCATTCATAAAATACTGCAAGCACAGCTTCAGGAAGCCACCTTCCTTAGGACCCTCATGCTTGAATCTGTACAATGTTCTTTTCATCCCCCTTTTCGTTGTACCTGCAGGACATCGTGTCTCTTCTCACCTGGGGTGAGGCCAGTCAGGACGTTTATCCCAGAGCTGTCTGGATGGAGGAAAGGTCACCTCTGTTGAAGTCTTCTGTGTCTGTCTAAACTGGAACCTCTCACTAGGTCTCCCTAGCACAAGCTCTGATGAAACCCCTTCATAGTCACTTTCAGCTGGGTGTGAGTAGGAGAGGAACTCAACGCAAATAAACGTCTGTCTTCAGCCTGTGTGGTGGGAGGGAAAGGGCTGGCAGGTACCTCCAGATCTAGACCCACCACTTTTGGAGTAAAATACATTGAACTCAGTGAAACATCTAGACGAAAGAACATCAGAGGGGAAGGAACCCATCCTGCAAAGCCCAGACTTCCCCAGTACCTTTCTGCTGCAGCCAGAAATACTCTCAATGGAAGAAATGGACATTTTGGGAGACAGTTACTCCAGTAAACACAGCAAAGGCACCAGTCTTAAACTGACTGTGATCACATCAGTCTGCTGGGATTTCAGATTTCTCAGAGGGTCCTTCTCACAGGAAGGCTCACGTACCCATGGCAACGGAAATCTCTGGAGGCATCTCTTCCTTGTCACCACAAACAAACAAGCAAGCAAACGAAATCAGATGAAGATGAGAAAGGTTGCACCTTTCTTTTTTGCCCCAAACTCTTCAGAATTGCTAAGAGTCATAAAGAATAAAAGACAACTTCGGAAGAAAAACAAAGTTCCAAGAATCATCACAACTCAAGATTTTTATTCAACAGTGAAGTTGAAGGGAAATACTAGTTCATTTTTTTTTTCCCCCACCTCCCCTTCAGGGCAAACGTTCCAAATGGAAATTAAGTAAAAATATCGTTCCCCCCAAAAGTACTCACAATGAAATCAGCTTTCATTAAATATATTTGTTTGGCAAAATAAAATACAAAAGAAATTAGAACCCGTACAAAAAAAAAGGAAGAATCCCTTGTGGATTTCTAACACTGCAGCAACGGCAACAACGGAAACCCGGGTGCTGGCAGCTGGAATCGCTTCGTGGAAATTACTGTTGAACTTTGGACCAAGGAAATAAAAACCACTTTGAATAGCAACACAGCCAATTTTAAGAGGCAACGGAGGCTTAGGGAACGCTACAGGGACGGGACACACTAGTGGCTTCACACGGAGCTGGTGCGAGTGATCTGCGGAGCGTGGGGCTACTCAAGGGCTGGGAGGAAAAGAAGTTATAAAGAAGCTGTTGCAGCGTATGGTACAGCAAAAACCTGCAGACTTTCCCTCCGGGGGGCCGATCAGCTGGGTGAAGGCTGGTGGCAAGAGCTGAGATGACGGTGGGAAGAGCAATGGCAGTGATGGATGGCGCGAGCACTGGGGAGCAGTTTAACGGTTTTCGTCATCGCATCGGATTCAGTTGTGAGCAGACTCTTGGGAGTGTCTGGGGAAATCTTCTGCTTACAGTAGCTGCTTCTGCTCCCTCCCTCCCCTCCTCCTTCCAGTTAAAGCCTCTGCCCTGCCACGTGGCTTTCACAGGCATGCAGTTTGATAGTGTGGTCCTTTAGTTAAGAATGTCTATTCCAGTATTAAAAATGTAAAAAAAGTCCTCGGGAGGGTGCTTCTTAGTGGCAAGTCTTTGCCTAGAGCGAGGCCAACGGCCTGCAATTACAAGTTAATTAAAGCAATGAGGATTTGGATGAGCAATGGGGAAGATGGGAATGGGGAAGGAAGGGATGCAGGGAACAGGGAGGAATGCAAGGTTTTTTACATCCCTCCCCAAAGCCAAAATCCAAGGTGCACAAGTGGGTTTCTTTTTTTTTTCCTCACACCCTTCTGTTTTGTTTCTGTTTTTCTCTCTCTTTTTTTTTTTTTAATATCTCTCCAGTTATAATATTTCCAGTTTCAAAGCAAGGTTCAGTGGCAGCCTCAGTTACAGTCATAAACAAAGTCGTAGTTGCTGGGCTCCTTTGGGATAGGTGGGGGAGCGTCTGGGATCTGTATGTTTTCCAAGTCAAGGAGGCGTAGCTTGATCTCCATGCTCAGCAGTGTGTCCAAGTCGTTCCGTGTTAGATCACTCAACATATCCTTCCCCAGGAGGGCGTTCAGCCCGTCGGTCCATACACAATACTACACGGGAAAAAGAGGAAAACTATCATTAACAGGCTTCCTGTACAAAAACCTCTTGTCTGGCCTGGTCCTCCACACTTACTGCTCCCACAGGGACTTAGAAGCTGAGATCTAAAATGAGGTTGGTATCATGAAGAAGGCACGATTCACTGAGCTGCTCAGAAAATGGAAAAGCGACTCCCTAGAAATGGGAAGAAATGACAGCATCGAGTTGTTTGACAATTTACTGTCTCCTCCAAATTCCTTGTTGAATATTCTTCAATAGTTATGGGAGAAGGAACAACTTGGGACGAAGAACCTCTGGAGTTATCTCCTTCCCTCCTCTCTCTTTCTCTTTCCCCAGTACTTAACATAAAAATTCCTAATTATCACCTTACACCAAACCTTTAATTCCAAGGTGGCTAGGTCAGGTGAGCTGAATCCCACCCAAAATCCTTCTTGACACTTCATGTAAGAAATCCTGGACCAACCATCTGGTTTTATCATGGTTTGTTTCCCGCAGTTTAAGTGGTACCAACTGACCTACACAACGTCAGGCTCTCACATATCTATGCCTACTTCACCACTATTTAACATGAAATAACATATGGTGAAAACTACAGAGACAGTCAATGCTGTGTCCATGAAAATTAAATGCCAAGCTACCTGGTGCAAGCCTAAATGCTGCAAATGCTGACCTAGCCTCTAAAAGCCCTTCCTTACTGTTAGCTTTTTCCTAACAGGAGATGCCATCTTTCCCAACAGCTGACAGCTTGTGAGAAACATGGGCTGACTAACCATTTCAAATAAGCAACAAACCCAAGGGAGATAAGTGATCTGGAGTCAACTTCCATTGAAAAAGTCACTTCCATTTATTACTACGAGCCACTTATTCAACTATGAACAGAAGTACTCAAATGCTATCATCTAAAAATAAAGATTTCAATCATGAACTCGTGTCCTGGTTTGCAGGAGAAAATGAAATCAACTGTAACTGCATCTCTTTTTTTTTTAAGTCTTACAAATACTTCTGCTAGATTTCATGCCAGAAAATGGATTTTAAATTTAGCTGACCATTTGCTACAAGACACTGCCGAGTTTAAAGATAGCAATGGCTGACTTCATCCTACAGCAGAGATGAGGATTATTTTTAAGGGACAGAGAGAGAGAGAAAATCCCCTCTTGGGGTGCACCTTCATGCAGAAAAAGGGCATATTTTAGAAACAGGATGGTTAATGTATTTCAACATCCAAAGTGAAATCCGGCCCGTTCAAGTCAGTATCAACACAGTAGCAGAGCTGGGACTTCATCCAATGTGTGGGAAAGTCCGGGTGCAGCTTTAATACCAGATTAGCTACTCGGAAGAACTAAATAAACAACTTAGTCTGCCTATTCCAGGCTGTCAAAGCGTGTCACTGAAGACTTTTAAAGCGTGCCATTTTTGTAGAGCGGATGTAGAACATGAGGGAAAGGAAGAATCTATCCTAAAAATGTCGTTATTTTTGAGTATAATTTTTTTTATGATTGACTTTGACATCTTTCTTTGGGAAAGCTTGCCCAGAACTCGTTATGAGAAAAGGAACAGAAAGGCAAAAGGCTCTGCTTGGGTTACAGAGCATCCTTTCCACGGATGCAGCCCTCTGATGTAAATCGTTCATCACCTGCTCAGTGAGAGCGGCCAGCACTCTCTGTGAGAAGGACTCCCGGAGAGCCAGAAAGCAGAACTGCAGTCCTCACTCCTCTTCCAGATATAACTCACTCAGGGCCCACAGAAACCAAATTCTGGCCACAATTCAGATGAGTGCAATGGCCTGGAAAAGGGGCTTCCTCACTAATCTCCATGTTGGCAAGTGCATCTAATTAAACTCCCGTACATTTTGAGCAGAGAGAAATCCTAATGAGATGGTGGAAAAACAGAGGCATTCATTCAGAAGCTTTTTCCTTTTTAATATGCAAAACAGACTAAGAGCCACTGAAAATTAATTTACTACAGATTCATTTTCATAAAAGTCCAATGAAACCTAATTATAGCCTCCTTCATCAGTTCCTCTGTCAAAAATCAAGGATAAGATTAATCCACCTTTTTGCTATGTAGCTGAAACCAGCTATTAGTATTTAAATGAAAAACAAATATGACAGAGTGATCTCACGGTGCTGAATCCTCTGGATTCAGCTCCAACACTTGGCTAAAGGTGTTGCCAAACTTAAGTGTGCAAGAATGAGGTCTGAACCTCAATAACACTGGTTTAGTAATGAGATTTTTATCAAAGAAATACCTTAAGAGTCAAGTCAGTGGAATCCAACAACCAGAAAGGTTGTGTAGGCTCCATCCACCTGTATGCAGTCCCAAACAATCTGGTCTGAGCTCATCACTCACTTGCTTTGTGCAGGATGTCAAACCAAGGACATCCCAAGGTCCCTTAGAACCTGAATCATCCTGATTCAATTCATGTTTTTAGGACACACTCAATTCCCACATTCAAACCTCTCTCTACAGTCAAGAGGGCTGTAGAAGTACTTGAAAAAAAACCCAGCCCTGTAAGTCTGACCTGAAATTGTCATGGACTAACGTTCCCGGTGCTTCACACAAAGCTTTCCAAATCTTTAGATGTCACCCAACAAATCTCCCAAGCTGACAATGCTGCTAAAGTAGCACTTCTATTGACAAGCCCTCCAGTTACTTTGATGGAGAGTCATGGGCTTCATAACATGCCACTTTCCTTTCCTTGTGAGTGCTTCCTCTGAACACTTGTGTTTTTTTTCTGCTTTAATGACAACTCACTCTTCTGTAGGCCATGGAAAAGTACAGAGAAAGCGAGAGGCCCTTTTGAAAACGTTCGCTTGGAGCTGTCAATAGCAGCAGAGACTGCTGCCTCTGGCTATATTTTTGAACATATTAATGTTGTGTCAACAAAGCTACACAAAATCAAGAAGAGAAACAAGGATAATAGGTGCATTAACACAACCACAAGCAATTGGGTTGGTGCATCTCACAATGCTACTGCCCATCAGTGGGGTGTAGTGGCGGTTTTTCAACATTTAGACCATTAAAAAGTATCTGTAGCTATAGGCTATATTTGAGATACAAGCGTCTGGAAAACTTGTAGATTTCCATGACTGTTTGCTCTTAGAGCTGAAACAGATTTGAATTCAGTTTCTGGAGAAATTATATATTAGAAAGCATCTAGGAAATGTTCAGCTCGGAGGATGAAGACAATTATGCTTTGCTTAGACCTACATCTCTCATGGTACATTGTGCCTGGGATCCTATTGCTACTTTCTCTTAGGTCAAAACCAACCAGAAAATATTTATCTGGAATGAACAGTCTTGGAAATGACAAATATTAATCCCTGGGAAAACCCCAATGAGCATAACTTGATTTCCTCTCCTAAAATCCACATGTGTTTGAAGGTTTTAATCCAGAATTGTAAATGCTGAAGCAGTGTTAACTAAATACACTTCACTTGTAATGCAATTTCATGCACTTCAATAACACTACACTGCAATGCAGCTTAATGCAATCTTCTGTGTTTCATCATCTTCACAATGTGTCCTGAACCCAGACCAAATGTGATACCACAAAATAAGTGTGCAAGTGGAACACTTGTGGCTTTAGAATTAAGAAGGAAAAAACTTTATTCCTCCTTCACTGTTAAATATAGTGTGTTCTGCTAAATCTTTACTTGGAAATTCTTTGAGAGAAAGACAAGCAATGCTTCCACATAACTAGATGCATTAGTTCCATCACCTTCCAAAAGGCAATGGTGCTATTACCTTGAGTTTTCAAGTAAGACAAGAAAACAGGGAGAAGGTTGTCATTCTGCCTCGCTACTAGTGTTTACACTGTCTTCATACCAGCAGGATGCATTGCACAACCACCCCCTGTGGAGATGTATCTGTCATGAATGGCATTAAGCAATGTGAAACTAAGAATAAGTGGATATGCTGTTCTGGAGAACACAAGTCTTTGGCTGAAACTGAGACCCAACAACAGTGTAATCTCCCTGGATTACATTGGCAGTACCAAGATGAGCTGAGGATGGCAGGGACTGTACAGTTTTGCTGTACAAATCTTTGGTGTTGAATTAAAAATCATTAAAAGTGAACATACAACAAAAATCCTCCAGGCTATACCAGGTGAAATCTTTACTACACTGAGAAGTGGTGAGCAAGGTCTGTGGAAACTGAGAGGTCTGCCCAAGCTCTCTTCTTTCTCTTACCTATGGTTTATATTTCAGTAGGGCTTAGAAATACTGACCTAGAACTTAAACCCCCAGGTGTTCTACGATGCTCAAATACAAAATGCATTCCTTCCATGGCTCTGGGTGTGCATGGAAATTGCAGAAGGTCTTGCCCCCCAACAAATCCCTCTGCTTTCAGTTTGTCGTGAGACATGATGCAGGTTTAGATGGACCTGCACTCCATACCAGGATGACATGGCATAAAACATGATTGTCACCTTTTAATAAAACTGACTGCTGCCATAAAGCAATTAAGAGGGCTCCAAAGGAGTTTCTGTACTCTGGACTTGACTTACCTCATGCTTGTCTGGAGCAATGAAATTCAACTGGCCACTGGAGTCATACAATATAGAGAAAGCAAGCTCGAGCACCTCCTGGAACAATACAAAGAGACATATTATGAGAGAGGCAATAAGCCATTCAGGTCTGTCATTCCTTCCTACCACTTATTCCCCAAAACAAGTGGAAAAGTACTCTCCTGCCTAGCAAAAGCTGCAGCAGTAGCACATCACTGCAACAGACTGGCACAGCAAGAACCCCATCATAGATGCTTTGGTCAAAACAAACCTCCTGGAGTGCTGACTGTGACTCCCTCGGTCATAGATTCCTTCAGCATTTCAGTTTGAATTTGAGCTAGGCAACGGGGAGGACTAAAATCTTGCCAGGATAGGTAATCTCCTGGTGTAAGTATTTATGCTCTTTTCATTGCTGGAACATTATTCATTTTCAAGAGATTTCTGTCATTTTATCTCTACCTGAACCAAAAGCAGCAGCCTCAATCAAACTGAACTACCTGGGTTACTTAGCCACATAGATCCAAATGAATCTAGCTAGGGAAAGGAAAACAATTTACCTTCTCCTCAGCATCGAAGCTGGAATTTAAAAGGTGCCAAAGTGAATCCATTGAGCACTGACCTTTTTTAAAAGTCATCTGCACCTGGGTTCCTATGGGGAAACCCAACCAATCTGAAAAAATAGTGGCGTTGCACTGGCAGCTCCAGCAGTGAGCACGGGAAGATGCTGTGTTATCACGGTTACTGCACGTGTCACTACAAGTGCCGTTAAGAGGATTTCACAACCTGTAAACCCACTGATATCTGTGGGAAAAAAGACCTGGCTATAGAGAAGAGTGCTGACTTCTAACTCCTTCACAGAATCATAGAATGGTTGGGGTTAGAAGGGACCTCTACAGATCATCCAGCCCAACCCCCTGCTAAAGGAGGTTCACCTTGATCAGAGGGGCACAGGAATGTGTCCAGGCAGGTTTGGAAATCTCCAGAGAAGGAGCCTCCACACCCTCCTTTGGCAGTCTAGGCCAGGGCTCCCTCCTGTTAAGTGGAACTTTTCATGTTTCAGCTTATGTCCATTACCCTCAGCCCTGTCACCAGACACTAGAGAAAAAAGTGTCGCCTCATCCTCCTGACATCCACCTTTTAGGTACTTATTGATGCTGAGGTCCCTCCTCAGTCTTCTCCAAGCTAAACAGCCCCACGTTTCAGAGCCTTTCTCCACAAGATGCTCCAGTCTCATCATCTTTGTAGTCCTGTGCTGGACTCTCTCTAGACATGTCCTGCTCTTTTCACCTCTTGGCATCCCAAGCCCCATAACAGCAATTGCCTTTTGCCGACTCTCAGCTGACCACAGTTTAGATTTGCTACACTGAGTTTTAAAATGGATGAACTGCCTGCCAGGACTGCAGCAGACACACTGCTGTAGATTCTATCCCTGATCTCCTGGCCTGAAGGAGACATAGATCTTTGGATTTCAGTAAGTGCTATTTCATTTTTCGCTTTGTATGATTAAGAGCAGAGCCTGATTTGTAAAACTTGCGATCCTTACAGATACTCTTGGATCATCAGAGATGAGGCTTCTCGTGGGGAAACGCTCTTGGTTTCCCTGGGTTTAGCTATGAGATCCAAATTGCTGTACTGCCAGGCCACAGGAGACAAGCCTGTGTTAAATCCCCAAGGAAGCTGCAGATCCTAACAGCGCTGCTGCACTCAGCAAACAAACAGCTCACGGCTCACATCGCCTTTCTGTGTTTTAGCCATGTCTCTCAGCCACACCTTATTAAGAGTGATGACCCTCTCATTACAGAAACCAATTCACCTCTGCCCACACAAACCTGGCGTTATCTCCTCACACGGTGTAACAAATTACTGACAGAACATGCCAAGTCATGCGCCTGAGGTTGTGAAATAAAAGCTATCGTTGCAAAAAGAGCTTGTACTGCTCTGCTGTGATGTTCCTGAATTTCATGAAGGTCAACACACTCCCATAGGCCTGGCCTCTGAAAATTTGTCCTTTGGGATATTCCAAGTTTTTGTTCATCTCAAAGAAAGGAAAAGGAGAGAAAACGCCTGCCTGAAAGAGGAATATCCCAGGGAGACACAGGTTTGGTCATTCCCAGTTAAAGTAGAGAATGAGACAGAGCTAAATTTAGAGCAGTAAGCTTCCTTTTATGGGGGAAAGTGGGAGTTTGGCAGCTTTGGCTCCAGTTTGGCTTCTTCACTGGTTGCTCCGGAGACTAAAGGCTCGGGAATTACAGCTCCCAGGTGCCAGCATCTCTGCCACCTCAGGCGCGGCAAACTGTCTAGGAAAATGGAAGCCTGAGGAGCTGGAGTTGCCAACTGGCCCTCCCTGCTGATGGTGATCTCGGTGGCTCTGCTGGTGGATTTGTCAGGCAATATCCCACCTGGTTATGTCGCCTTCCCATCCATGCCAGGTGATTCCGAGGGACTGGTAGGGGTCAGAAGGGACCTTTAGAGATCACCCAACCCAACCCCTCAAGGAAAACCAATCAGTCTCTATCAGCCATACATGGTTTCCTCCCCCCTTTTCTGTTCTACTTCTCAACTTTTCTCAAAGTCATTTTCCATTCCAGCTTTTTCCATCAGCTTCTCCTTCTCTCTGGCCTGTTTTCATAGAGTCATAGAATGGTTTTCTCTCTCATTCTTTTCAATCTGCTCTTTCCCTCTTTGTTTTGCTTTCCTCCTCCCTCACCTCAATCTGTTGAACTCACTCCCTTGTTGCTCCTAACTCTTTCCCCCCTTGCACATTTCAGACCTCTGCCCTTCCCTAAGTGCTTGTCAAAGATAACAACAGTACTGGAACCCACAACGTGATTCGCTTTTGAGCTTCACTGAGAACAGGGAACAGGAGACTCTACAACTGCCAGTCAGAAACTTCCCACCCCTTGGTTAAATCTCTGTGAGGGTAGCCGTAGCAGATGGCATGAGGAAAAGTTCTCTCTCCCCCAGTGTCCATTGGTTCCTCATGTTGACCAGAGAAAAGCTGGTTTTGATGAACAGGCACTTTAGGTGCTGAGTGACCCCAGCAGCTGGATCAACCTCACTATTCTCTGACCACTCTGTCATCAACACCCAAAACCAACCCATGTCTTTAATGAAGGTTGAGACTACAGCTATGTTGAGTCTCCTACAAGATCCTTCCTGAGAACTATCTATACAGGCAGCAGCAGGGAACTTGTTCAACCAACATGAAACAGAAGAGAAGCTGCAGAAGGAGAGCAGAATCATTTCTGCTGTCTACGAAGGAATTAAGACTTGCCACATCAGCAAATAAAGGGTGAGAGAAGAACACTTAGAAACACACGGCAATGTTGGGTTTTTTTCCCAGAGTCTTCTCTCAGGTTTTTTTAAAGCTGTAAAATCGAATACATTTATTTTGCCCAAAACTCATTAATATTACTTGCCAGTCAGAAATGAGGACTTGAAAATTAAACCTAATTTAAAAATGCAGTCAAGACGAACAACAATGGATTCAGCTCTGGTCCTATCAGGTCATTCCAGCTTCATATGCATGCAAATTCCCATTCAGTTTGACTCCTATTTCTTTCTAAATGGTCCTGCTGGAAGAATAATGGCCATGTGCAGGCAAATGAAGAGATGCTGAAGCCTTTGTTATGGACATTCTGCCAGTTCCAGCTATGTTCATAGCGGTGGCATTCTGCCATTCAATTTCCTTTTCTGCCAACTAATAAACATCAAGGTGGTAGTTATAGATGTACAAAGAAAGTATAGAATGGAAAGGTCTCTTAAAGACATATCACTGTCTGTGAAATTTCAGGAAGTGAAAGATTTCATACACCAAACTCAAGCAAATTGCATTCTGTCTGTCTTTTTTCTTTTCAGTTTTCATGTAATTCTCCACCTTAGCTGGGTACCCTGCAAACAATGGGATGTTACCCTAAGTATTGCACATGACAGTTTGACTGGAATGACAGTTAATTTCACAAATTCCATGTTTTCTAGGAGATAATACATGGAATTAAGGGGGGAAAAAACAACCTCAAACCCATCAAAACCCCTGCACCACACCAGAAATACTGAATCCATCACAATTATTACTGCCTGGGTCACAAATGGGATGCAGCCATGCATATCAACTCCTGTTCTTCCCAGTCAGAAGTTTTATGCCAGTCCAAAGCAATTTTACCTGAGGAAATGGGGCGATGCTGACAACTGAGGACAGACCGATCTGCAGCACTGCTCTTTAGCATTAAATACTATCTAGACATTACTGTTCCGTAAAGATGACACATTTCCATCACTGCCACCCACTGCTTTCCATTTTCCCGTCTTTCCTTTTTGTGTGGACATATGTGCATTAAGACAAGGAAGCACTAAATATACTTTATGTGCATCATAGAAATGCCCCAGCCAAACGCTGCTGATGGTTCAGCTGCAACATGAGGTAGGAGTTGTATGCAATCCATTGTGTGCATGTGTGTGCTAGTGCTCTGATTCAGAAAACTGACAAGGAAAATTATGCCTGTGGTTGGTTTTTTTTCCCCCTTCACTTAGCTTGACTTTTTCATTTGCACCTATGTAAAAGTAATGCTGAAAGAAGATGATGGTATCCTGGTAGACTTAAAGCAACTTGCAAGTTGGAGAAACAAATACAAAGAATATTTGAGATACTCTGTGTAAGGCAGGACAAGTTATCATCATAGAATCATCACAGAATGGTAGGGGTTGGAAGGGACCTTTAGAGATCATCTAGTCCAACCCCCCTGCAGAAGCAGGTTCATCTAGATCAGGTCGCATAGGAACATGTCCAGGCCGGTCTTGAAGACCTCCAAGGAAGGAGCCTCCACAACCCCTCTGGGGAGCCTGTGCCAGGGCTCCCTCACCTCAACAGGGAAATAGTTTTTTTCCTTATATTTAAATTGAACTTTTTCTGTTCCAGCTTCACCCCATCACCCCTTGTCCTGTTGCTGGCTACTATAGAAAAAAGTGCTGTCCCAACCTCCTGACACCCAGCCTTTAGATATTTGTAAATATTAATAAGTTCCCCCCTCAGCTTTCTCTTTTCTAGGCTAAACAGCCCCAGTTCCTGCAGCCTTTCCTCGTATGAAAGATGCTCCAGTCCCCTGATCATCTTGGTGGCCCTGCACTGGACTCTCTCCAGTAGTTCTCTGTCCCTCTTGAGCTGAGGAGCCCAGAAGTGGACACAGTTGTGTGATACAGTTTTGACAGTGTCTCTTCATTTTCTCCAGTATTTATCTGAACTCAAAACCCATGCATTTTATTTTTAAAGCATCGAAGCAAGAACTCTTGGCTATTTTGTCCATCAAAATTTCTTTCTTGTTGGACCCAAAACTTCTCAGCTTTCAGGTAACTAGAAATACTGATTCAAATGCTCTGATCTGGTAACCCAGACCTCAGACCTTATGAATACACCTCACACCATATAGTATGAAGACCCTCACCACTAAACACATCAGACCTTTCTCATAACCCACCTTTGTCTTGCTGTGATGGCAATTCTTACTAACAAAAGCTCTGCAAGATTCAGTTACCGTATAAGTTGAGCCCTACTGTCAGTTTGCAGCGCTTGATCTGAAACTCTAAAAGACAGCATAAATCTAATTGAAGCTGACCATTGTCTGCTACACATTTTTTCCCAAATGTGCCACCGAACACATCCTTACACACACCATTAACTGCTCACCATTTACCTTAAGTCCTTTTGTTGGCCGTTGTTTTTCTACCTGACTGGACCTGATGGTATCATCAGCTGGACATTAATGGCAATTTTGGCATATGCCATTGTTCACTGAACATGACAGAATGCAGCTTATCAGAGAATACAGCTGGAACAAACTCGTTACTTATCAGAGACAACACAGGAGTAGGTATCACTGCTAGTCTGCTCTGCAGGAGCAGTCAAAATCGCTTTGCTTTAGAGGTAGAAGACAACACTACTAAAGACTATTGGCACGTGCTCTGGTATATCACAAGGCACATCCACCGTGAAAGCAGGATAAAGGTGTCTAAGTTGTCTCAACAATTTAACTCAAACGGTCTGAGGAGAAAACAAAGTGTGTGTGCATACACAGAAAGGTGCCAGGCTGGAATGAAAACTACATGTGCTACTCCAGGGAAGGCTGAGTTGACAGGCTTTGTACTCTGAGGGGTGCGTGCTCGTAACAGTTTGAGAACCATACCTTGTTTTGTTTAAGAGCTCCTTTCTCCTTCATGTGAGGGCAGTCTTTCCCAGTCACAACAGCTTTTATATCTGCCACTGGCACTGTGATAAAAAGAAACAAAAGTAAGACCCAGAAAATTAGTTACAACGAAGATGTGTAAAAGCTACAGAGTCTAAAAAGAGGCCAGCCTAAAACTGGTAACACTGCCACCTCCTTTGCCATTTCCAGCCTGTTGTAAGAAAGAAAAGTGGAAGAAAACGACTAAAATTGGAATTGGTGAGTCTTGACAAAATTTCAGGCACCTGGATAAAAATCACAGTGTGCTTCCTTCTTGCCTGTCGAGACTACTTTGGGCAAGAGTGTTTCATACAGGTGTATACCTGTGTCTGTACAGTTCTTAACATGTACTCATGTACCCAGGAAACACACACTGTTTTCTGCCTGACTAATGTAATATGCCTGCCCCGCTGTTGCTCTTCCCTGGGCATCCACGTAAAGCCTCTGCTGGGCTAGTTGAATCCTACCTCACTCAATGCTGTTGTCTGTCTCTTAAAGTCTGCAGGACTTTCTCAAATCATTTTTTTTAATGTCAGTCCCACCAGCAGTTCAGTTGTTTCCTGCTGCTAACAGGAATAAGGAAAACCAAGGCTCATAACAACCCATTCCAGTTGCTTTAAAATGTGAAACGATCACAAATCACTGGAGGAAACAAAATGAGTTGAGGAAAAAATACTGGAAGCTGCTGCCACTCGGACTCACTCATACAAGTGGGGTCACTGAAACACAGAGATAAATTTCTCTGAGTTTCAAGTGGAAGTCGATTTTCCAACGTTAATTACATTATGGAAAATCTATATGCTCCACAATACAGTATGGCCAGTGTTAACGGTAGTTTCTAGAATCTATACATCATCCACTAGTCCCATGGCTGCAGAAAAGCATTGTGTAGCTACAGAACAGCATAATAATGTGAAAGTCTGTTACTGCCCAGTTCTTTACGAATTCTAATGGCAATACTGAAGCAGGGGAATGCATTTTCTCTTCTACCGGGGACTGCAACACACAGAATTTTATTACAGACGACCTCAGCACTATGGTAGAAGGGAGAGTGTGGGATATAACAGACATTTAAAAAAAATCACTTTCTTTGCATAGAAAAAGAAAAGAAATGGAAGTTACTTGGCCTTTCACTACTCAGCCCCTCCTGCATTTCACGCCGTGGCCCTGCTGATCTTTACTGTTTCCGACACTACCTGACCTTTGGGTCAAGAAGAGGTATTTCTGAGAGGAAAGAGTGAGGTAGGACAAACTGGGAAGTAAAGGAGATATCTGACTATAGCTATGGTACAAAGGTCACCTTAAGAAGAAAGAGTTCCTGACACTAGCTGAAGATGCTCAGAAAAAATGATTTCTCTGTTTGCCAAAGGTAAGGCTTTCTCAAGGTAGATCCATCAACCGGGAAGGCTTTTCTCTAGGTCTCATTCCTGATCTGGGATGCAGTTACTATGGGAGATCACAGACTGATGTGACACCCTGATCTATCTTTATTTGGAACTTGTTCTTGCTTTGGAAAAGTACAGTCAAAGACTTCAGATGATATCAGAAGCTGACTACAAGATGATGCAGGATGTGAACACAGATGTGAAGTGCTCACAAGAGGTGAAGCCCTGAAAAAGAAGGCAGTTGGTTTTTTTTTGTCCTAGCTGGAGTCTGCACAGCTTGTTACCTCTGCCAGCCTGAAGAGAGAGGTGACATCCACTGAAGTGAAAGGGTTAAATCATCCCACGTTTCTTTTTGGAGATGGACATAGGTATTCAAGCTTGGCAAGGAGTACACAAAATGATCTACTGCTGCTTCTCTTGGTCCTCCACTTCCTTACCCACCCATTCTCTGTCATCTGTTGACCTGCTCCCAAATGCTGACAATCTGGTCATCACGTTCAGACCTCAACAGTTCAAAATTCAATACCAGTCTATCCCAAGAACACCACAATGGTTCTGAAAAACATTCAGTGAAATTCCCAAGCCAGTTTGGTCTGACATATTCCCAACGACAGTGACACTTTATAACCTTGTATCTTGCAATATTCTCAGCTCTGCTTAACTGAACTCTGATGTGGGTGTCACTGTGGTAAATCTTGTATCCTTCATAGCCTGAAAACCTGAACTGTTGGTGAAACGGCTGCATCTTTCTCCAGCTGCATCAGCCCCTGCTTTGCCAGCAGGCACGTGCAGGGAACATGTGGGTCTGGCCCAGTCGTTTCTAAAGTAGGAGCCTTCTGTCCCCATGGGATCCTGACACGTTCCTGAGTAGGCTCAAAAGCCTATGGAAAATGCAAATGCAAGATGAAGCTTGCACGCAGGGTCAGGGGCCAAAGCGTGCTTGAAGCAAACAAATCCAGGAACTGCTCGTCTCATCACTGTGCCTGCAATTCAAGCCTGACCTTCATACTTCTGTCATTCTGATGCTGCTGTAACATCCAAGGGCTATTTCTCTCAGCCTCATCCAGAAAAACAGCCTCTTCCAATGCCAATGCAGCAATGTGAGCCCCTGTCCTACATTCTGCCAAGACTGCAGTAAGAGCATGAAACATCCTTGAGGCAGTCTGTAAGGCAGTGAAATCACGGGAACGTGACTGCAAACTGCCAGGGCTTCAGCATCAGACAGGCTCTTCCTCTCTCCCTCCCAACCAAGACTGTGTCTGGGAGCACTTAGAAATTTTAGAAGGTGCTGCCTGGAGGCAGGTTGGGGTTGCAGAAAAGGGAAGCAATTCTTTGTTTTAGCAATATACAGGAAAACTTAAATCACCAATTTTCTCCTTTCTCAGTTTTCATGCTGGAAAGTTCATTTCTCTGCCATTCCATGAAAAAAGTGGAGCTACCAACTGAAATAATTGTACAATCACGTCCAGTTTGATAATGCCAGAACAGCATTTGTTACTAACACAAGTTCAGAGAAGAACAAAAAAGAAATTATTCAATATTCAACGCTTGATTTCTTTAAGTCACTGTCTGGTGACAGAACTTCATTGGTCATTATTTCCAGTATCATAAAAAGCTTTCCCAGGATTGAAGGTCACATCTCCACAACTCATGTTGAAGGATAAAGGAGAAATCATAGAATCATGAATGGTAGGGCTTGAAGGGACCTTTAGAGATCATCTAGTCCATCCCTCCTGCAGAAGCAGATTCACCTAGATCAGGTCGCATAGGAACATGTCCAGGTGGGTCTTGAAGATCTCCCAGGAAGGAGCCTCCACAGCCCCTCTGGGCAGCCTGTGCCAGGGCTCCCTCACTGAAACAGTGAAAGAGTTTTTTCTTATGTTTAAGTGGAACTTTTTGTGTTCCAGCTTCATCCCATCACCCCTTGTCCTGTTGCTAGCTACTATAGAAAAAAGCGATGTCCCAACCTCCTGACACCCACCCTTGAGATATTTATATATGTTAATAAGATCACTCCTCAATCTCCTCTTCTCCAGACTAAACAGCCCCAGTTCCTGCAGCCTTTCCTCCTATGAAAGATGTTCCAGTGCCCTGATCATGTTGGTGGCCCTGTGCTGGACTCTCTCCAGCACTTCCCTGTCCCTCTTGAGCTGAGGATCCCAGAACTGGACACAGGACTCCAGATGAGGCCTCACCAGGGCAGAGTAGAGAGGGAGAAGAACCTCCCTTGACCTGCTGGTCACACTCTTCTTGATGCATTCCAGGCTGCCATTGGCCTTCTTGGCCATGAGGGCACATTGCTGGCTCATGGTTAGTTTATTATCAATCAGGACTCCCAGGTCTCTCTCTGCAGAGCTGCTCTTCAGCAGTTTGACCCCCAGCCTGTACTGGTGTAGGGGTTAGTTCCTTATTATCATGAGAGTGTGATTTTTCTGAAGGGCTACAAAATTACTTGTGCCCATAAGGAAATCCCTATAAACCCCCTGGTAGGAATCATCACAGAGGCATGTCCTCTCCCAGATGGGTAGAAAGCAATGGTGAGGTCCTCTCAGTACTGTTCACAGCAATGTGTCAGCTTTAAGCCCACGCTAATGAAAAAGAGCTCTGCCTGCCCTGGATTTCTCCTCCAGGCACTAGACTGTTTGCCACAGAAGAAACATCTGTCTCTGCAGACAGGAAGCGCTTCTGAATATGCCCAAGTATTTTTGACATCTGCAGTTAGATAAGCAATGAAAATAAACTGTGTTCCTCCCCATGAAAGGCATGGCATTTCCAAGCTGAATGAAATGATAAACTCATTGAAAAGCTGAGCTCTGTCCTCATACACACTTGCCAAAACCACAAGTGCTGTGTTTGAATGCAGGAGGAAATGTCCTCTGCTCTCTGCAAGCAGATCGCGGTTACGTCCTGTGTTAGGAGAAACCTACTACAAGTCAGAAAGATGAACCAGCAAAACAGAAGCAAAAGTAGCACAATCTTTGTGTGCAACACTTACGTTTATCTTGCAGGGAATCGTGGGGGACCTCTCCCTGGGGACTTTCTTCCAAGTCCCCGTAGTGCAAGACCTTGTGATTAGGTGAAAGACGACAATACCAAAATTTGTCTGTTAGAGGAAACACATGAAACAAGGTCACTACCACATCTTCAACAGCAGTATCAGTAGCACAGGAGAAAGCTTATCCAAAGTACAGACACTACAGAGGACTGTCTTTATTCTTTTAGAAGGGATGTGTGAGGTGCAGGGAAAGTAGGGCAGCGACTTCGTTCGGTAATTTTACTTGATCAAAGCTGGCGTTAATCTGCCATTTTTGTATTGACTTAGTCACTGGCTCCAAAAATATATACCAGCAATAAACAATTGACTTTGTTTTCCATGATATTATATACCCTCATGGACAGACGACTGGCAAAGTAACCAGTGCTTTGAGTGGATAACTTTAATGTGCTCATAAAAGCTTCATTTTTAGCACCCGCTATGTGAAAATTAAGCCCTGCCAGCTGGCTTGTGTGGGACACCCAAAACCCGATACATTTGAAATATCCCATACCTTATGAACGTTGTGACTCACGGCTTTTTATAGACACGGGAGAACACCCCCTTATTTATAGAGGGACTGGACATAGCTAACAAGCAAAGACTTAAAAAGCAGACGTTAACTTCCTTGTCCTGCAGATAACTCAGTGCTTTGCACTGTCACAAACCTACACGTGACCATGCAGTTTGCATTTTAGCCCTTCCTAGGGCATTTCCTGCCAATTCCTGCTTTCCAGGATAGAATTCCCCTTAATGGTATTTACTAAAATCTGTGCCCACGAAGAACATCACCTTTGCAGAGCTGGGCCACCACGCTGCCTACTGCGTAAGGGTGGTGCTTGGCAATTCCCTTCTGAAATGGCAAGAATGTGGTTACCCTTCCTTGTCAGGCCACTTTCTATTTAATAAATAGATGACACAATGTTTAGCTGTAAAAAAGACAACCTTGTTACATCCAAGCTATGAATCTCCAACAGCTCAGAGCAAGGCTAGATGTTAAAACACCAGTAGGGGGTACAGAGGGCTTCTCTGGCTCTGTGCTACTCTCGTTGCTGGCAGGGCTGATGCTGTGCCAAGCAGCAGCCTAAGGGACAGTTTAGGGGAAACATTAGCATTGACACAGCCCCACAGTGCTGCGATTGCTGGGAGTGGATGGAGCTACACTTTGGATCAAACATTGGAGGAGCTGTAGAAACGCCAGAGCCAGCGTACGTGAACTTGTGTAGGGTGTTAGCAAAAGAAGGACTTCACAGCTCTGTTAGTAAAATCCTGGCTCCACAGACCCAGCTTCTTTCTAAAGGACACTCTTAAGTCTCTTGTCCAGCCAGTTAAAAATGCATTGTGATATAACACACAGAGAAAGGCAATTCAGCTCTGAAAGGCAAAAGTGAGCATGCCCTTTTAAATGTCTTCCTCATGGTCGATACAAATGTTGTGGGAGAGGGGGGAAATCCCACAAGCTTGAAACTGCTGAGTGTGTAGCCCCTCCTACAGAAAGGTTCCAAAAGATCTTGCAACAAAGGCTGAAAATGGCAATGAGATAGATTATGGTTATCTGCTTCACAGGCATGCACATTCCTGCAAGATTTGTGGTAGAGAGCCCGGGATTATGATTTGGTGATGTATACAAAAAGAGCTGCTGAATTATAAGCATCCCTGGACTGTAAAGCAGTACACACAGTGTTGCACAGTATGGGGTCATGAGGAAAACCCTACCAACAAAGCTTTTGTAGGGATTTGAAACTAGAGCAAGCGGAAAACCTCCTTCAAGAGACTCACTTGAAGAGGACACACACAGAGTCAACTTCTTGGACAGTTTGTGTGTCTCAGAAGGATGTCTGTGAAAGTTTTTCATACCTTTTAACAGGGAACTCTACCAGAACCACAGAAACACTGGATGCTTAAAAAAGATACCCCACTGAATCTGATGGTAGACCATCACACCTCTTGCTCACCTAAGAAAAGCCTCTAGCAGGAGGCTTTCACTTTTAACTTCAACCTCGTTGTTTATTAGGCTGTACAAAACAACACACCTTTCTAATTTCAGATTAGAACAATTTTGTTCTCCTAATAAAAGCCAATATGGTCTCACCACCTTCTCAGCAGCCTGGCCAGAAAGATGGTATAACTGAAAAAAACCCACCATGAATTCCTTTCAATTTAGGATGAACGGAGCTGATGTTGTTAACAAGGGTTTGAAAAAGTCTGTGTCTCTAACCTCCTAGATATACTGTTTTGGTAACCACGGTCCTGGTTTGACTCCCTGTTCCCATAATAAAGAAGGAAAAACCCCTTGGTGGAAATATCTTGCTTCATTTTTAGGAAGGGCTGATTTTACGGGAAGAAGCCCTAGCTCTGAAGGCTTGTGGAGCCTTTTATGGCAATTCCCCATAACCCAAGGTTAATTAAAGTACTAATGGGCATAGACTGTAGCTTGAAGCATGTCTGGCACAATTCTCCTTCCAGCTCACTAATAACTGCCATTGTGCCACAGCTTTGCTGTGAAGGGGTACAGCCTTAAATTAAACCTCCAAATAGAACTAATGAAGTAGCCACAGCCACTAAACGACTGCACCAGCCAGGAGAGCAGCACCTTTGTGATGGGAAGTATCCTTTGCTTCTACAGCCACCTCAGCTTTACTTGATGGGGTGGTTTTTTTCAGCTGTACACGATGTTACAGTGTATCAGACAATATCTCACTTAGGTAAGATGTCAGTGCCTGGAAGGGGAACAGTTTTCAACAGGATGCATGTCATTTTTATGTAGTGCAGGTGCTGAACATGATTTTATTGGAAAAGTAGCGTGTAAAATAATGCTGCAGTCAAAATACAAACCATTTGAAATTGCTTCCACTGTCTAAAAGGGTGAAGAAATCTTAATTGCACAACAGCACATGGGAAGTGGCCAGCATTTACTGTCAGTTCTGAAGTGAAAAACAACAAAAAAGCAGAAGGCTCTTTTCTACCATGATTAGAAACTGGTGTTAACAAAACAAATAACTACTGCCCAACCCTCTGCTCTTAAACCCAAACCTGCAGAGTTCAAGTGCCACGGGAGGCTTTAAAGATGGGACAGCCATTTCTCAATAGACCCTGTACTCCACATCTGGCAGATCCATGTGTATGAGCACATCTGAAAAGGGGGTTCTGCCTCTTCAGGAAGGTGCATTTTGGTTTGGGTTTAGGCCTGCTCTTATGAAATTACCCCAAAGTTCCTTCTATAAGCTACAACTCTTACTTTCCATCCAGTGTTCTTACACCTGCCTGTGTAGAACTCCACCTCAGAGCAAGCAGTTGTAGGGAGGTCAGTCACTAACCACAGACTCTTCAGAGCTGATGGAGACTTCTGATTTCATCACAGTTTTCAAACACCACATCATTTACTCTTTCCAGTGGGTCCTTATGTCTTTTAGCTCACTGATCACTGATGCAATCAAATGAAGGTGCTAAGAGATTCTTCAATGGGAAACAGAATTAATCACTCATTTTTTTTTAACCTGAAAAGGCTTCCAACGAGTTGTTCTGATTTTCTGTTCTGTTTCTAGAATTGCTAGAGCAGCCAGTGGGTTAAATGTATTTGCAGTATGTTGTGAAAGAGTATAGGTGAGGTTAAAAAACCTCAAACAATAAAATCAACTATTGTTTGACTAGAAAAGTAATATTCAAAACTGTGACCAAATAGTATGGCACAGAACATTTTGCTGGTGGGTTACAGAGTGCTTGGCCATTCACTTAGTGTGTTTCCAAGTGCATGAATGACCAATGACTTATATGCCCTTAACAGTGCTACCCCAGGTAAAGAAGTGCTCTATAGCTATAGTCTGGGAAGAAAAGAGCTCAGCTATGCATGGACAAAAGTCCGAGAGTACACCTTTTATCCAAAGATATGTTCCAGATTACTAAAGAAGTGTTTTGTTCAAAGAAAACCTTCCTCATGGATTCAGCAACAGGAACAGTTTTAGATGTACCAGTGAAAGCACATGTACTGGTGTAGATTTTATGTGGACTCACCCTTTTTCTTTCATTGTCTGGTCTTTCTCTGATACAACTGTAATGACATGTTTTCACTCCAACCGGTCTTAACTGCTTAGATGAAAGCCCTCACACTTGCAAATAACTAGCAAGTAATTGGCCTGTGGCAATGCTGGAGGCATATTTGGTTAACTGGAGGCATATTTGGTTACCTGGTTCCTCCCAGCAAGTCTTGCACTCACAGAGTACTATTTTTTATGGGACTATGGAGGGTGAGATGGAGTAATAAAAGCAAAGAGGCTTGGCAGAAAAAAGACAAAGCACATGTTCTTGTTCAGAAGTGAGAGTTGCTTATCCTAGCAAGAGATGGAAAACCTGTCTTCACTTGACTTTTTGTTTTCATTTAAGCTTTCTCTTCTCAAGTTACTTCCATGATGCCCTGTGTTTTCAGTGTAACAGTGCATATCACCAGGCTTTCCCTCCCAATCAAGAGCTGCTGTTCAAGAAACCTCATCTTTGAGTGAAAAAAACACTTCAATAACATGCAATTTCTCTATAACCTTTATAAAGCTAAAAGGGGAATTTATTTCCAAGAGCGCACCCAGTAACATAAACTACAAATTTACTGGATGACAGCATCAGAAGTATCTATTATCCTCAATAAAATGCCTTTATCTGCTACTTAGCTCTACTGGAAATAATAACTTCTGAGGTTGTAAAGCGCTTTGCAGGCTTTCATTTTAGTTACCCCCTCTTTCTCGTAGGAATTAACTAAGGAAGGAGAAAGTTGAAGAGGTCTCTCTGTCAGCTGCTGTCCACAGCCAAGGAACAAAGTGAGGATTTGCAGAGCTTCATGATCTGCTGTTGAACAAGGACCAGAAGAGAAGGCTACAATTTGCTGTTTCATTTCCAGCTGATTAAGAGTGCTTAATAAAAACAGGAGTTAGTGTTGCAGTTCTCCTATGAAACCTTGCAAGGCAAAAACTTTACATTCTTTGAAAGCCCTAAGGATCCTGCTGAGAAAACAATGGTATTTCTGAGTTTCATCTACAGATGGATCCTGCAGATATGATAATCCTGTGCTGAAACACGAAAGGCAGAGATCTGACTACACATACCTCACAGCTTAATCTTCAGCATCCCTCCAGTGAACCACCTGTTGGATTGGAGTCTTTACAATGCCACATATGAAAGTGTTTCACCTCTTCTCAAAAGGCTCTAAGAGCCTATAAACTCCCTGCTCATTTTTTTGGTAAGTCACTTTTTTTTAACTTGCTGTGACTAACCACGTGTGTCCTATCACATGTTCAAACAGTCTTAACAGAAGTTTGCTCTGGAGTCTTTATCATGGCATAAAGCCTGCTAATTACTTTTTACACAAGCAATTTAATGCTTTCAGCTTCTCCTGTGTAGGGCATGTTCAGGTTCCTCTTGTACAATGTGGAAATTTGTGACATTTGTTCCAGGATTGTCTCAAAGGGGAAAAAGAATCATAGGAAAAGAAAAAGAAGCAGTATACATACTAAAGTAAAACAACTACTCGATCTTACTACTTCTACAAGTAGGTTGCCACATAACAAGCCCTTTGGGGGCCTTGGTAATGCTCCATAGCAAGTGAATTCAGTTGGAGCAGTGGTGAGGTGATGGGGCTCCTGAAGCCTCAGGCAGCACAGGGCACACGTGCAGAGTGGTGGGTTGGAGGGCCAGGAAATGAGGAGGTGGAAAGCATGCTCGGGAACCTGGGAACAACCAAAACAATTCTATGACTTGTGCTGTTTTTACCGGGACATTCAGAGGAATTGTCTGAAAGCTCGACTGTCCTGATGGTTAGTTTCACTAGCTAAACCTTTGGTCCTCCATTCACTTCATCTCCTAGTGCTTAGAGTCATGACAGTCTTGGTCTTGCAGCTTGCCCTGCTTGGGGTCCAAAAGAGCCTGAAGGATAAAGGTTGATTTCAAGAAGGTCTCTCTTGCTTTGTGCCAGCTGCCACTATTTGCTGCTGGACTGGGCACTGGACATGCCTAAATAAGGATCCCAGCTGAATGTCTCTATGTCAGACATGCTTGTGTTTAGAAACCATACTTTGCTGCTTCTTTAGATTATTGCACAGTGTTAGATCTTATTGAGTTTAGTCCTAGTAGCTTCATGCATCTTCTTCTTCTGTAATGGTTGTGTCTTCTCCCTCCCTCCCAGAGGGATAATTTACACTTCTGATTCAGGGAATACAGGGAGTCTCACACAAAGAACACACAGCTCCTAGGAGTGTGCAGAAACATGCCCCTTCTAAATGGGCTTGTATCTGACTAAACCCAATCTATTTCAGAGAAGATCGGGTTCTTTGAGGCATGGTCATGGGTTTTATTTGTTTCCAAAGAACTGTGAACTTTTTTGGCCCTGTATAAATATAACATCAAAGCAATTAATCTGGTGGCCTCCATAATTCACTCTAAAGCATGATGCACTGCAGCCTTATCAACTGTGGACCAGAAGATTACTCTGATTTTTCCAGTACTTCTTTTACTTCAATGCCACTTTTACAATTTAAGCCATTTTTTATCCCCTAAGGCTTTTGAGCCTATAAATCATGAACTAACAATAGTTTAAGAGTAAATAAACAGTCTATCTTCCCCTTGGAGACCTGCCAAAAGAAAAGAGTTTGCCACCAACCCTGCTCCTTCCCTGGAATTTCAGTCATTCGGATTCAGTCTCTGAGATGAATAAAATAACTCTCACTACTGAGAGCCAAACCAAACTATGCACCACGTTACCTCCTTTGACTCTACAAACAAGTTGCTGAAGGAAAAACATGCGTCATGCTTCCCTACGAAATCTGTAAAGGAGTCAGAGTGGAATATTAATGCTCTTCCCCTAAACTCTGTGCAGTGGGCTTCACAGGTGTTTGTAGGCTTGACAGAGAGAATGTAAATCTCCATCACATTTCTGCAACTTAACCTTTTCATAAAAGCTTGTCAATTTTCCAAAATAACCTTCCCACAATTAAGGAAAATTGCCTTCTTGTTTCTGAGGAAGGAGGCAGCAGGGATGCTCTCTCTGTGAGGAAAGCAGTTTCCTCAATTGATCTGAAGGTCTCTAATATCGATCTTTGTCAGTTCTTATTCTTAGCTTTTGTATACTGTCTAATTTGTTTTGGATTTGCAGTAAAAAACAAATGGCAATCTGGATCCTCATTAAACGAGGATTTTAAAAGGAAATTCTTAGAAACAACTTCTATTTATCTGATGAATTTTACACCCTGCTCCTGTTATTTTGTCTGAAGAAAGAAGCGTGCTTCTCTGAGGGAAGAACCACCAGAGAGAGTTTGACTGTATAAAATGAGCTGTAAATCTAGCACTGAGCAATGACTCACACGATCGGGAAAATAGTCTTCTCATGTCAATCAAGTGTTCATCTGAAGGTACACAAATTACTGAGCTAAGTGCTTTTTAAAAGTACATTTAAACACCATAATATATTTCATGTATATGGTAATATAAGACAAAAACCAAGGACAGGTAGTGCTAGAGGGAGGGGTGCACAATGAGTTCATCACATATCCAAGTCTGAGAGATTCATATTCTGGCTCTGCCAGCTCTCATGTGCTGTTCCTGCACAGGCAGAGATTTTCTTCAGCGATGAACAAGCCTGGACATCCAGGCAGAAATCAAAATACTCAGTTCAGAGTGCAAGACTGCTGCTTAAGATTTTTGTCAAATGCTGGACCTGTTCCAGATGATCTGTGTGATGAAGCCAGAACCAGTTCCAGAGAGACACAGGAAATCCCACAATAACTGTGACTAGGAGATGCTTTCAGATGCCCCCTGGTCAAAGCAGTCAAGACACCATTACAACCAAGGACCTTGCCAGTAAAAGTAGCATTCCTCATCTCAACTTTTAGACAGAAGTGCCAACAAAAAGGCAGACTGGGCAGCCTGAGCCATACCTTGCCGACGCCGACTGTTCAGTTTCCTAAAGCAGGTGCCCTCCACAAGTCGATTGAGACGTTGCTGCTTGATCAGTTCTAAGATCTCAGGCTGAATCTTCTCTTTTAGTTCCCTTGGGAAGAGAGAAAGTAGGCACTTGTCAAATTCAATCAAAGACCATCCTCCTTCCTCTGAGACAGAGTCACACAGGATGTTTCTGCAAGGCCACAACAGCCACAGGCAGGCCCAGGTCAGAATCTAGTCTGCTCCAGAAAAGAATCCCTTTTTCTCGTAACAAAGAATGGGAGTCAGGATGTCTCTGTTGTAGAGACATCAGTGTGTGACTCAATGAGAGTCTCTTATTTGTTTCTTACTTTACTTATCTAAAAATAACACTTGCTATAATGCATCAACAAGGTTTTTCTGTGGCAAATAATTCTCTTTCACCGTAGCAGTACTGTGAAGCTTATTTGAGGGTCTGTCACCTTTTGGTACATAATCCTCTGCTGATATACTTTACTGGCACTATTATTTAGAACAACACAAGAAGTCCAAAACACATTCTGAAACCATGGTAAAAAACAGTGGGCAATGGCAGTGAGCTAAAATAATGACCAGCACTATATGCTCCTTCTTAGTTCCACACCACTCAATTAACTCCTTACCATCAGAACTTTGTGGAAGATAACCTGTGACTAGGTTCTGCTCAAGGATCAAACTTTACCCTTTGCCAAGGGTGCAGAAGCCAACAATGCATTTAAAATTAATATGATATACTTTTCAGAAAATCCATTTTCTGCATCCTACTTTGATGAAGAGTTCAACGTGTCAAGAGCTAGGCAGAAAACATAGGCACATAACACTTAAAATTTGATTTCATACACCATCACAGGGATTCACAGATGTCTGAATTCATCAGTCATGTCCTCACTCAGATTCATTAAGAACACATAAAAGACAGGTTTAAACATCAACTCGAAAGCAAGCCTAGTAAGATTAAAAAAACCACGGAATGCGTAGAGGATTTATCAGCTATGAAGTGTGTCAGAACCACAATTTTGCATTGCTGTGCAAATTAGGCAATACCAAAAATCATTCTGTCTGGCAGTATGTTCCAGCAATCATCATCAAAAAGGAAGCAAAGCTGTGGTAACCCATAGAGACAACAGAATTTTCTCCCTCCTGGAAAACTTAAGGGAGCCCAGGCTCTGTTGATTCCCACATTGACTTGGATCCTACCCCTTTGATTTGCCAGGCCCCTGCTGAAACCACTGCAAGCCCTCTGCTAGAAATATCAGGCCTTTAGAAAAAAAAAGAAACCTTCTTTCCCCTAGGTCTTAACAAAATGGTTGGAGTTTCTGATGCCTAACCCATTGCACATTCACAAGCTGTGAAAAGCTAGCTGGTCAAAAAATCAAGGAAGCATTGTAACTATAGAAACAGGCCAGCTTTTGGAAATGTATTATTAGTCCTTTAGGATCATTTTCAAGCACTGTTGTTTTCTCATTGGCAGCTAAGATATGAATGTGTTGAATGGTTAAATACTGTGATTAAAAGAATTTTGTGCTTGAATAAACGTCTTGCCATTACTCAGCTGATGAGCTTCCCCATTCCTCACGTGAAAGCTGGGAGCAGGGGCTGAGGAAGACCGTTAAAACACAGTGTGGATTATTCAGTGGTCCAGGCTGAGGACTAAATCTCCAGCAGAAGTGATTTCAGACATTCAAAGCCGGTATAAACATCAGAGTTTGATATTTAGGTAGTTTAATTCAGAAATTGGATGGTTATCGCTAAAAAAAGTGTTAAATATAACATCATAGCTGTAAGACACTCCTGAAAAAACCAAAAATAAACAGCTCACCCAACACACTGACTGTTTGCTCATAGTATTCCCTTTTCTGTTCTCTAAAGCCCTATCTGCCTTTACAAAGCAGAGAAGGAGAGGGATTTTTAACCAATCTGAAAATAAACAGGAAATGCTTTCTGAAGTACTTCACTATCTAAAGGCAAACTTTCCATAGGAGGAAGGGAGGTAGGAAAGAAAGGACACCTTGCTGATGTACTGCAGTCCCCCTACACACGGCATGTATTTGCTTTCACAACCATGAAGCTCATAGGTAGTACTGTCTTCTGTTTTACAGCCCCCACACTTGAAGCACACAGAGTATGCTCCACTAAACAGTTTTTAGTGACTTTGGACCTTAGTGATACTCTGCAATGCCATCTATCCCTTGCCACAGTCATCTGCATTTACTGCCCTCAGCAGCTCACACCAACACATGGTTGCTCTGACTTGTATGGTTTTCAGTTATTTTCCAGATATGATGACTCCAGATACATTTTTGCAAGGCAATCCTGACACTTAAAGCTCCTCACTGTCAAGGTTTCAGAAGTGGGGCAGAACAACCAGACCACAGCACACACTTAAATAAAAGACTTCTTTGAGTCTTCATGTTTCCTTCAGAAAGCCACCTGAAAGTAAGGGAGTTTAGTTCCTCAGGGTCAGTGTCTAGACAGGAGAGATCTGTACAAGACATTGGACCTCCTACCTAACTTCAAAATCAAACAGAACAATGAGCTAAGGGAAGATCATGAATGTAAATATGTTTTGTGAAAAAAAAACCCAACCAACTATTGCCCTTGAGATGACATCAGCTTAAAAGTTTGTGCCTTGAGAAGAGAGAAAGAACAAACTCAGAAAGTCAAAGGAGACAGTGGCTTAAAATATTGCTGTTGGTTTCCTACTGTGTTCCTGTCACGTAATGGCAAAAGTTAGTGGGCTGGTAAGACAGAAGGCTGGAGAGAAGCACACAGTATGACTGCTAGTTTTCTGATCTCTGTGGTCTTGGCAGAAAGGGCAATACTGACATCAGTTACCTGCTTTTAAAACAACGGACCCGAACTGTCAGCAAATCTGACGATCACTAGTAATTATATTTAAATTATTCAAAAGATAGTAGTTCTTCTTCAGCACCAGTTATATCTGTCCCTAGCTTTTACCTTTCCATCTTAGAGTTAAGACTGTTTCTTGTTAGCCGTTTTCCTTCCTGCATGGGGCATATTACAGACATTCAAATCATTACAACACAACCGAAGAGTAATTGCAGAACTGCTTTCATGTTTTTTGTCCTTTTATCTTTCTGGCTTGTAGCTGTGCCCTTTTTTAATCATTTCACCCATTAAGAGCAGGCATTAGCGACTCTTTCTAACACTGCAGATAACAAAACTGAAAAGCATCCACAACCCTTCTGTTTCCATGTGTGCTGCTAGTTCTCACACAGATGTTACTTTGCAATGGCTCCCTAGCTGACATTAACTCTCCTTTAACCAGCAAGCCTCCCCTTGGATGCCTGATCTTTACCCGGTATAAACCCATCTCTGCTGCCATTTAATGTGCTCCTCCACAGCCATTACAAATGAAACACCGATACTTTATCATTTCATTGTGGAATGGTAGTAGAGATGATCAGTAATGATCCCAGAACCTTGAATCGATTCTGTTCTGAAGGACTTTCCATTTACGCCAATCAAAAGTAGAAACTGAAAACCAAAACCATCCCGTGAGACGCAACAACGGTCACGTAAAAGAAACAATTAATCCTTGCAAAACAAGGGGGTTGTAGTTATGAGGATCTAAGGCTGACACTCAAATCCAACTTAACTGAAGCTTCACTCATCCAGCAGCTTGAAAACTTAAAACTTCAGTGCTTCATACAATGAACAGCAGGAGAAAGATTTCCGTCATGCTCACGGCAGGAAAAGCTATCATCTGATTGCCACATTCTCATGCAGAATTAAACAAGGCCTGCTGACTTTACATTCATCATTGTGCACAATCTCTTTGAACGTATCTGCAAGGCTTTAAAATATACAGCACAGCCACGATTGCTCACTTCACTCTCTCCCCACAACGAGGCCCTGATTCTGTACTTCTCTCAATTGTGCCATCTATGCAATTCGAGAGAGTTCAGTACAGGGAATCAAATCAAAGGGGAAAATGAGTGAACTGTTTCTTTTCACAGTCAAGAACAAGTGATCACGGATGTAATCAAAATGCAAATGCATAGAGTTAAATCTCTGCAAATGCAGTTGTGATTGCTTAAACATCTTATTGATTTATTTGGCCTTTATAGCCTTTAGGCTTAGACTTTGTCCTGAATCTGAAATGAGTCTGTGGTCACACTTCACTTGCTTTTAACTATTTGTGTTGACTATTTCGTTCATTCTATGATGGGGAAGGAAACTCTGTGCTGTGGCAGTGACCAGCCAAAGTAATTATGGAAATAAGGAGGTTGCAGAGGGTACTGGCAAGTTTCACAAGGCTAGGCAATGGTGCAAGAGAATATAAATAGTAGACCTGTATCATACTTAAACAATTGACTCACAGGGAAAGCAGAGAAAACGAGAAGCTTCGGTGACAAGCTCAGCAGTACCGAGCAGCTTTGAATCACTAAACGTTGCAGGGGATTGGCAGGGGATTTCTGAGCACTGTAATGATGCAAAACTGACTGGAACCATTTGTAGCTTTTTAATTGATGCATTACTTGAGTGACACGAGTTCTAATTGGGCATTAGGTCCTATCTTCTAATACACTGAAAACATAAAAGGGACATTCCTCCTTTGATCCATATTAGTATGATTAAAATTTAAGTGTGTAATTCTGCTTATCTTATGCTTCTGCTGTTGCCCTGCTGCCCCTGGAGAAATGTGTCCCCAGAGCTTGTACTTAGATATCTTTATCCTTTAGAAACAAATCAAAATGAACATTCTGCTTCTGATCCCCGAAATGCTCTGGTCCAAACTCTCTCTATACCTTGAAAAGAAGATTTGGAAAATCGTGAGCCATTCCACTTGAAATGTGGTCAGGATATCGTGACATTTCAGCTTATGCTTCTGGAGTCCTCACCAATTCTTTGCTCATCTCAAAAGGTTGCTGCTATTCTCAGCATGTCATTTGTGCACTATGGAGTCTGCATCTGTCCTGTGCCATCAGTTCAGCCACAAGCCCAGACTTGGTCCAGAGCCAAGTACAGGCTCCATTTTTTTGCATATAAGAGAACAAAAGGTATTCTGAGAAACAAGAAGGAGCTATGGTGATGATATTAGCATTTGATACTTTGCAGTAAACAAGGAACTGAGAATCCCCATTGGCTAGCTGTCAGAATGTTATCATTATAAACAAGTAACTGCTTGTCATTAACACCAAAGACAAAGCCATGAACAAAGACAGTCATGCACAATATCACTCTTCTGGGGAGCCAGTGTGTGTTGGCTCCTCTTCTGAGCTTCTCCCTGTCTTGCTTAGACAAGTGACATTTGGAATTTTTAAAGGCCCTTGGATAGAAGACAAAGTTGTGTATGTTTGGTTGGTTGTTTTTAAAGTCACTACCAGTACCAAAACAGGCTCCCAATCATGCAAAGCAAGGAAATGTCAAAGCATTGCTTTATACAAACAAGCCACGTGAGACCCTGTAGGGAACTGCTAAATCTGGTTTAACTGAACTCAAAGACAAAGTTACAATTCCCAGCAGAAGAAAACACAACGCACTGCAAGCAGATGCTGCGCTGCTGCTTTTGAGCACGGCTCCCTGGACAGCTCTCCTCCTTGGGGTCCTCCAGAAGAGCTCACAAATGTCATTCACATTTGCTAATCCCTCCATGCAAAAAGAACCAGCAGGGAGAGAAGGGATTACTTACAGAATCGGACGAGACTGGAAATCTTCCTGGTTCATTCTTTCAGACTGGCGTATTTTCAGTATTTCTGTGTAACTCAGATTCTGAAGTTTGCTCTTGAACTGATCCAGAGAGCTAGGCTTGGTAGTGAGCGCTCTCATTATCTGTTCTTTCACTACCTGCATTACCTGCAGTTGAAAAGGAGAGGGAAAGAAAATCTGTGTTAATGCTTTCTGTGATTTCCTTTCAAATCTTATTCTGGGTCACAGTAAAGTTTGTAGGTATAGATTAATACCATGTGGTCTCAAGACTAATTTTCAGCAGCATAACCAACTTCTGACAGGGCAGCACAACTTACAGCAACAGCTCATCTGTTCTGTAACAAGAACTGTATTTGTTTTCTTGGGGGAGCAGTGGGGAGGGTGTCATTTATTGCTTGGCTGCCTCCCTAGACAGGAAAACTATATTCCCTGGTCATGGGATTTTAAGTTCTGCTCTGACAGTGGTTTGTGTGCTCATGGCAGCAGCAGAGTGGCTCTTCTGCATTCTGGGCTGAGACGATGTTCCCATCATGTTAAGGACAGGCACACATACACAATCAGACTCATAACAACAGAAATAAAAGGCTGCAAAGTCTTAAGGAGCTGAATGAGACAGCAGATGCACACCCTGACTTCTGCCAGCTCAACCCAGGCCAAGTGCAGAAGCCACAGGGGCTGGTCCAACTGCCCACAAGACAGACTGCAGAGAGTTTTTCAGGCCTTACAGCTCTCCTGCTGGGTCTTGGAGATGCTCTCCTGACTTGAAGAAAGTAGCACAAAGCTGCTAACTGTGGCTAGTTGCTTCACTTAATCCTTATGCCCAGAGGCCATGTGCACACACTGAAACACAAGAGGTTCCCTCTGAACATCAGGAAACAGTTTTTCACCCTGAGGGCGAGCGAGCACTGTCACAGGCTGCCCAGGGAGGCTGTAGAGTCTCCGTCTTTGGAGATACTCAAAAGCTGCCTGGACATGGTCCTGGGCAATTGACATTGAGTGGCCCTGCTTGAGCAGGGGAGTGGGATCAGATGACCTTCAGAGGTCTCTTCCAACCTCAACCACCCTGTGATTCTGTGAGAGCCTCATGCTGCAGTTACATTATGGCCATATGCAGTAAAGGAAAGAGGACTTGCTAAAAGAGACTGTTAGTCGGGGGAGGGAGAAAGAGATCAATTTGCCAAAGATATTAGAGGATTGCTTTTGAAGCAATGCCATAAACAATGCAAACCAAAAAGTGAGAATGAAGGGTGCCTGGGCAACAAGCCACCTATCTGCATATTAATTATTTTATCAAGAGAAAACTGCTGAGATGCAGTTAACTAAAGGCAATTGCTTGGCTCTAGATCAAATACATACGTAGCACAGATTATTGTCTATCTCTCTTGAAATCCTAGAAGTGTGTGCAAATCGCACACTTTGAAAAATATATCTGATTCTGTGCTTAAGTTGGATAAAAGAACTATTTCTCAGACTTACAAAAGCCCATCTCACCTAAACCCAACAGCTGAAAAGTCAGTAGGAAATGGTAACACCTCTCCAGTATCAGAGTGGGTGTGACAAAACTTAACAGCTACACAGAGGGCAAAAGCCTTTTCCGCACTGTTAATTTTCCTTTATTCTAATATCTTCATCATGTATGTTAAAACAGAAGCTCAGCCCCTCAGAGGTTCCCTAACCATCCTGAAAATTCCTCTTTTCACATGAATATTTCATTGCTTCACATGTGTTGGCTCAGCCTTCTGACTCATTGCCTGCACTATGTTTTCTGGTTTTGCTTCCTGAGATGTAACTTCTTCCTCAGATGTGATCTAAGCACTCATTTTAGCTGTGTCCAGCAGGTGAAATCAAGCAATTAAAGAACTGAAGATAAACTCCTTCCTTACTGTGGGGACTGATCACATCCATCTCCTTTGGGAGGGGCAAGATGCGCTCCCAAAGGCGCTGGCTCAGGTGGACAGCGAATGCCTTTGCCACATTTCCAACCCCTGGATGAGATGGCCTACCTACACTCACCTGGGCCTTGCTTTGAACATATCCTTGAAGTTAAGATTACCACTGGGTAAATCTTGCAAATCTGGCCCAGCAAAGCTGAGCTCTGCTCCCTCCAACCCTACAAATCTAACAGGTACTTTGCTATGTATTTGAAGAAGTCTCTAAAGGTCCCTTCGAACCCCTACCATTCTATGATTCTAAAACTGGTGGTAAAAGGCATGATTAGAGTCTGTACTCCATACCTGCTTACTCTTCATACACTGGAGTATTTCAGGTTTTCAGGTGGCAGCCATATGCAGATAAATCCCTCTGAAGATTTACTTGGCTGGTCTGCAAGTCATGATCAGCTACTTCTCCATTAAAAAGACAAACTCCTGACTGCCATCCTACTGCTTAGAGGGATTAATGTCTCCTTGACTGCATTCAGAGTGTGTTGGTTGGACCACACCAGTCCAAGTAAGAAACGTGTTGCCACACCTTGGAAATCACAAACCAGAAGGCCAAACCTGAATGTTAATGGATCATACCCAAAGAGATGTGGCATACTCCTATTGATTTCACAGAATCACAGAATCTTAAGGGTTGGAAGGGACCTGGAAAGCTCATCCAGTCCAAACCCCCTGCCAGAGCAGGACCACCTAGAGTAGGTCACACAGGAACTCATCGAGTTTGACTGTCTCCAGAGAAGGAGACTCAACAACCCATCTGGGCAGCCCCTTCCAGTGCTCCCTCACTCTCATACCAAAGAAATTCTTCCTTATGTTTCTTTGGAACCTCTTATGTTCCAGCTTGTACCCATTGCCCCTTGTCCTATCATTGGTCATCACTGAGAACAGCCTGGCTCCATCCTCCTGACACTCACCCTTTATGTATTTGTAACATTAATAAGGTCACCCCTCACTCTCCTCTTCTCCAAGCTAAAGAGCCCCAGCTCCCTCAGCCTTTCATCATACGGGAGATGCTCCACTCCATCATCTTTGTGGCCCTGTGCTGAACTCTCTCCAACAGCTCCCTGTCCTTCTGGAACTGAGGGGACTTCACTAGGTCTTGGTGACCTAAGGCTCAGGAAATGTAACAAAGGAGACATCCTCAAAGCAATAGTAGGGACAAAATGAAGCAGAAAACCCCAGTGTCAAGTTGGATGTTTAAAAATATTTCTCTCTTCCTCCTTCTACCTTCTTGGCAGAAAGGATCGCTGCTAATTAATTTTAATTTCTGTTTTATATATCTATCTATAATTAATTAGGACAAATTATTATTAACTACCAGGAATGGAGAAGACAGGAGGGACTAGAAAGTAACTTTGTCCACTGAAAACATATTCAGCTACTGGTATCTCTTAACACAACTGTCTGGGCTTTCAGCAAACTGGGCTTAAACCTCTCCACCCTCACAGAGAACCTGACATTCAGCTGCTGGCTTCACTTCTGCTTTCTCAGGTATGCTAAGAAGTTGTACCAGACTACTCTGTTACACATGGTTTTGCAGCCAGTCATCGTTTCTGCAGTATCATGCAAAAGCAGTATGAAAAATCAGGCAGCTTAATTCAAACGTGTAAGCTCCACCACCACTCAGGGGATCAAATTCCATGGCTGCTAGAAAGCAACAAATCACTGCAATTTCAAAGGGAGATGGGTAGTGTGACTGCTAAACCAACCACACTGCGTTGCTATATTAACTATCACTACCATATCACCTTGAGTTTTCAGCACTAGATCACGTTTGCAAGCACACACAGCCCTGCAATCACTTATGCACGCGTGCAGTTCCAGTCTCACGTGTTCACTCAAGTTATCAGTACAGATCTGGTTTCTTTGTTGTGTACATAGAGGTTTAGTCTCTTAAACTCAGGCACTCACATTGGGGAAACTGCCCCTCTGAGGAGCTTTTCCCATAAATGGGCACTCAAATAAACACTGTACTTTAGGGAGTTGCATGTGTGCAGATGAGCTTTTCAGTCTCATCTCTGAACCACCACGCTCATGCTTAGCTAAATAATGCAAAGGAGGATCAAGACCAGTAGACTTTGGGCACTGCCATTTAGGGGCTTAGTTAAAAACCCCTGTATAAAACCTTGTCTCACTTCTCTGTTACTCACAGTTTTGTTTGATGTGCAAACAATGCAAATTCCTCCTCTTTGCTATGATCTGGAAAGTTATTCACAGGGTATCATCAAAGAGCTCCTTGGTTTAGAGCCTCCCCTTGCTCCCGAGACAGAAGGCAGGAAGTGAATGCCCCAGGCCCAGCACATAAGGGGGTGATCACTTGCCTTGTAATGTTTATAGCCAACACTATTTAACTAGCTGGCCAGAATGTCAAAGCTGCTGATTGCATTGAGTCTCCTGAGCATTTTGGAATCACTGCCAAGAACTTCTAATCTGTTCAATTTCCAAAGCTGAGTTGCCAGCCCTTGATTACTGCTGTCTCAGAGACAGCATCAACCCTTCCTCTCCATGTGTCTGACCTTACAATGAAATTAAAGGTATTCTCTACTCAGTGTGATTGTACATAAATGCTGTAAGACAGTTGTTTTAATTACATTACTCTTTGCTAATCTGACTGAGAAATGAGTGTTTCAGAGGGCACGTTTGCTTTAAATCGTGTCCTTTTTATCTGACGACCTCTTGTATAGTAAAGAGAATCCCAAGTTCCTCATTATGACTAAGACAGTAAATTCACTGAAGGCATGAAGAGAAAGCATCAGGAAAAAAAGAATACTTTTTTCCCATTTAATCACAGAGGACCTTGTCCCTTGTATTTTGTACCCATCTAATGTCTCATATTTCTACAGTCAGTATCACCATAACATTCATGTATTTTTCATCATGCTGTTTTAGTCTAGCTTTGCATTTAGCTTTACTTGACCTCAACTCTGTCATATCACATTCTGACTACTTTTCCAATATTTACCCCCTTCTTTTATTCTTCCTTCTCTCTCTCTTGCCACACCAACTTTTACCTATGCAAATAATGTCTCCTCCTTTCAGGATAGAACAGAGGCCTGAACGCTTGGGTTCTACAACAAGAGGAAAGAGTAGAAAGGCAGAAGTTGTCAATAACTGAACAAGGGGTTTATCAGGGCCAAAATTTACATCAACCCTCCCATTGACTGCATTTCAGTGACTTTCTTATAAGTACTGAAAGCATAAACCTCTCAACTCATCCTGCACCAATGGGCAGCTTGTCCTTGGTACTGACTGGAAAAGAAAGGCTGCCATCTCAGACACCTGCCACTGCCTTTGAGCTGCTGGAAATCTAAGTCTGAGCCTTCCAATCACCAGACATACTCCTTCTATGAACTCACAGCATCAATCTCCTCAGAAACTTCCCCTAGAGCAGCCGGAAGGGCTGCACATCTACAACAAGCCATCTGTCAAGCACCAGACAGAGGATGAACCTGTCTCATCATTTCTCCATGATAGCAGTGTTTCTTTTGAGTCAGCATGCCTTTTCACATGCAATGACCCTCTTACAGCAGCTAGAACACATCTAGAGACCATTAGAAGCAACTAAGATGTACCTCTAGTATCTTGGGACACGTGTTACACTGACAGCTGCTTGGTTACCATCTCATGGAGTTGTGTGTGTCAAGTATAAATCCTGGACCCAAGTTACAGTGATGTGCTTTCCTAATTCCACTCTAAATTAACCAGTATCTACAAGGCATGTTGTTGCAGCATATGATAAAAGAGCAGCCACTGCACTGTGCTATATACAGAGACCACCTCCCCAATCAGATTTGAAGCTTCCAAGATGGGAGAAGCTTTAAGGCTTCATTCAGTAGGTTTTCCACGTGACCATTTGAAAAAATCAACAAGCAAACAAACAGCAAACTGGAGGAAAGGCATCTCTTTGCAAACTGGCTGTCAAGAACTCATACCTAGTTTCCTTCCTATCCAAGTGTTCCCAAAAAGCAGCAGCTTGGTTTACACTGGGTAAAAAATGAAGGTGAAAACGTCGTTAGATGATTGAGATTCAGCTTGATCATTTCAGTCACAAAGGGATTTCCTTCAGTTAAATCCACAGTGCAGGTAAAAATAAGGTTGTAGAATGAAATGGCCAAATCATTCTTAATGAAGAGCGCTTACTGACAAAGGAGGCCATAAAGAAAATCTAATTCTGAAGGGAAAGGAAATTACTTCAGTTTACAAGCAACCTGTCAGCTCCTTTAATGAAACCTTTACATGTTTAACGTGTGCACCAGGTAATTCAAGGCAATTTTTTAGACTGTTCCAAAGGATAGATTGTCTTAAAGTAGATCAATGCTTATGTTTTCAGAGTACTAAGAAGAGTCATCCTGAGAGACTTCAAGGTCCTTGGAAGATAATTTAATGCTGTTTGTTCCCTCCTGTCACCACATATTGCAGCCTGTGAATTCACTACACTAGCCTCTCGGTCACAGCTTGTACCAAGCTTCCACTCTGCAGTACTTTTAGGAATATTAATCCAAACATGCCATCCTACACAGGAAAATTTAAGTCCAGTGCTGGCACGAATTAGCCATTGTCAAGAGACTCCAAAATTCCAGAACATTTCTTCTATTACAGTCTGTGTACTCTGGAATTACACACCCCCCACCCCACCCCAGTTCTCAATCTTCTTAACTACTCCAGAACACAAGGCCAGTTACTGCAGCCAGCGATAAAGAGGCAACTCTAAGCTGTCTCGATGTACATAGGCACAGGAATAATTAAGTTGATTCATTTTCAAGCAGCAGGATAAGAAAGCAGCTGTCAGAGGATTTAGCAGGTATAGGCTCCCATACATTTTATCTCTTCATTTTCTGCAGAATTCAAAACCCATTGTGGGGAAAAAAAAGTTTATATTGCCAGGGTTTTGGCTTTCTTCTTTTTTCCCTTTTTTTCTCATGATTTTATTTTTCTAGTATGAACCAAGATATCTTTCAGTCTGCAGAGTAGAGACTTGACACAATGTAATTGTTTGATCAAGCCAGGCAGTCTGTTTCCATGTGGCATCACTATCAAAATCATTTTGCAGGAATATCTGGCATGGACAAAGGAGCTCACCCAGCACTTGAAGCTGATCAAGGCAGAAGATGGGACAAGCAGTTCCACACAAGGTGTTTTAAAAGGTCTACAGCAGGTGGCTGAAAACCTAGTGCTGTAGTAATAGACCACAGATCTCTTCAATGTGAAACTTTGTTCAGAGTCCTAGGACCCAAATAAATTGCCTGCCCTCTTGTGAAGAAAACAGGGAAGAGAACCTGAAGGAGCCTGAGCTTGCACAGCATCCTAAATCCAGAAGGTTGAGTGGTGAAGAAAGAAAAGGCTGAAGATGAAGTGAGGCACAGAACTGTTTTACATCTCAGAGAAGTTTTGGTAATTTCAGCTTTTTATGTTCTGGGAACTGATGGGATGAGACTGTTGTTAATCCAAGACCATGAGAGAGGAGACAGAGGATTAATTACACTCTTGCAAGAAGAGAGGAATAACAAGCCCAAGGCCATGGGTGCAAGATTGGTGAGCATCATAAAACAGAGTGTGAAAGGGAGGTTGAGAAAAAGTAAGGAAGGGGTCTGAGGAGTGACTGCATCTGAAGGAACTGATGTAATTTCACTTCACCCTAAAAGATTCCTGGCACATCCTGCTCTCTAAACTGTGTTCAGTGGAAGTGGACCACTAATTGCTGCAATCTATAATATTACATCTCTGGGCTACTTCACCTCTGCAGAGAGAAACTGTGTCCACAGCTTGATACTTTCCAAAGAAGCTCCCAAATTGTGTTAGCTGCACTCGTTATTTTTCCCTTGGACACATAGATCACACTATGATCCTGATGGAGAACCACTGGATAACCAAGGAGGCTTCCAGTCATTTTTTAACATTACTATTTATTTGCTCAATTAAAACCAGGCACAGTGGCAGGGGCTTTGACTGGCAGCAAAAAGCAGCATGAACTTGACTGAGAAAAGGAGAATACCAAATAATTCCATTGGAGAGTAATATGGCTGAAGGGATGGCAAGAAAATAATTTTAACAATGAATGTTAACAGATTGGAGTAGACAAAGGAAAAAAGAAGGCAGCTAGCAGAAAAGGGATTGTAAATATGGAAAAGTAACCAGAGGTTCTAGAGAGGATTACCAGCATATGAAGGAAGGCATCTGATAGCTTGCAAAAAAAATAAGTGAATGAATGGAAAAGTTTGAAGGAGGGGAAAAAAAAAGAAGAGACCAATAGATGTTGTATTTCAATAGAAAATAAAGTATGAAGGAAAAGAAGACATGAGATTATGGGGGACATTCTGTACTTATAGAATTATGTCTCAGGAAGCAGCTGATTGATGGAGAACTTTCCTTAAGGACTGGCCGGAGGAAGCTGAGGGTAAAATTGATGATAATAGAAAGGGAAGTGAACAGCAGTCCCTTACAGACTCGAAATGCATGTGCATTTAGAATCATCACCAAGATACATGCAAACACCATCCATAGTATCTTCAACCATTTTGGTAAAAGACAATGTGAAAGCAGCCCACTGGCTCCTTTCAGAGTTAAACCAGATGCTACCCTCAAAGCCAAGGGTTCCGTTCAAAACCATGCTAATCTAAACACACGAGTCAAATACCACTCCTTTGGGCTGAAGGAAGACTGACAGTAAAACTCTTCCTCACACCTCATATTTGCAGAATACTATCTGCATCAGAAATAAGGAATTAATTTTTGGCTTGTTTGTGCTCTGTGCCTTGAGTTAAGCAAGCAAGGACTAAGTGCTGTATGACAAAGCATTTCTGTCCCAGTAAAATGATGTGCAAAGTTAATGTGACAGTTTCTGTAAACTTCCTTGTTAGTTAATTGAAGTCTTAGGTCAGCCAATATATACATTATTTCCCCCAATGTCTGACAACCTCCTTTGGCAAAATAAAACATGCAGAAAATCACTTGTGGGTGGCATTTAATCCAGGGCTTCTCACAGACAAAATGTACCGATCTTCTCAAATAAAAATGTTAAGTGAGGGGAGGGGGAGAAATAAGGAGATATTTGTATCCTTAGTCATATACCAATTGTAATAATTAATATGCCAACTAACATGCCTGTGAGTTCTAAAGCAAAATAATATAAGAGATTTACCCATGATTAGGAATGCACATTTGGGTGCTGCTTCCTTTAAAACACACAATTACATTAAATGGCACACTCTAAATGAAAATTAGTTGGTTCTACAGAAGGAAAGCAAGGATAAGATTCTAATAAAGAGTTTTTCCTACAGGAAAATGTAAAAATCAAAGAACTCAAGTTCTTTGGGTATTAATAATGAATAAAAAAGACTTTTAATGGGCAGAAAAACAGGGTAAGTGGGGGAGTAAATGTTTTTTAAAAGGGGAACAAAAACTGATGGAAACATTGCTCGTTACATCTGATAAATGGATAGAAAAGCAAGAAGAACACTTTCATTTACAGCTTCACATCTTAGTGTATCCTTTACCTGCCATAAAACCAAAACGAAGGTGTGATCAGCTGCATTTCTGCAGAGATCTCCAGACTCTTTTACGGAACAAATCACTATGTTGAGGCTTGTCCTGAAGTATGAAACAGCTACATGGAATTGCATGTGTTCCGAGGCTGCCACTGTCCCCCTCCTTGTCTACCCCCACAAACTCCAGGGACTCTCCAGCTCCACCTCTAGATGGAAAGGGAACCATTGCAACAGGTTCATGTCCTTTTAATACCTAGGGAAATGGAGATTCCCAATTACCCAGCTGAATAACAAGCACATCAGCTAGCACCAAGCACTATGGGGACTGCTTCTCTTCTCCCCTTGACGTCTCTCCTCTTTGCTAACCTTCTCCCAAACCACACAGACCTTGAAAGTCCATCTACTGTGTCTACAATGAACTCCACTTCCTTTAAGTAGCAAATTCTGCAGCTCTATCACCTACTTCTTGCCTTAATTCTGAAGGGCTTTATTAATAAAGAGATGTAGGGTGAGATGTAGGGAATACCTTGCAGACGTTGGTTAGCAGGATTTGGGCTATCAGTCAGATATTGCTCTGGTGGGACACAATGGAGGTTGTAGGCAAAAATGGACAGTAAAAGTGGGTTTAGGGAGCTGCAGAACCACACACTATTCTCAATGACAGGTGACTTTGATAAATAAGACATTCTCCTGATGAAGCAGATGCTTCATATTGGTAACTGTTTTGATGTTTACTTTTTCCCTGATATGGAACTGAATCATACAACTGTTTCAGTTGGAAGAGACCTTTAAGATCATCGAGTCCAGCCTTTGTCCCAGTCCTATCAACTACCAGGCCATTTCCTTACAAGAAGTTGAAATATTGAAAGCTTTTATAGAACAAAATAAATAAGTCACCAATTAGCTGATTTAAACATTCTTATAGTACCCTATAGAGAACAAACATTGAAGTTTTTCCCATGTACATTTTCACAGAGAAGATTTGCCAGTGAAAAATGTTCATCTCTATTAAACTCTGTATATACAAAAGCTCTGTAATTTTGCCCAGCTTTGCTCATTCATACGGGTTTTCCCAGCAGCTGGACCACTGCTCAAACACTAAAATTCCTTATTTGGCTGCTTAAAGTACCACCTCACATTTTTTTCTTCAGCTTTTGTTTTTCTGGACTTTATTTAAATGGCATTCATCACTTCAGTGTTACCTTTTCTTTTTTTGACATTCCATTTTACTATAAAACCAAAACTTCCAAAGTTTCTACCTAATAAAAACCATAGAATCATAGAAAAAATGTTCAGAAACACTGAAAATGTGTTTGTGAATTCAGTTATCTGAACAGGTGTTCGACTATTTCGTCCAATCCTATTAGAATCACAGAATCATTGAATGGCAGGGGTTGGAAGGGACCTTTAGAGATCATCTAGTCCAATCCCCCTGCAGAAGCAGGGTCACCTAGATCAGGTTGCACAGGAACATGTCCAGGTGGGTCTTGAAGACCTCCAAGGAAGGAGCCTCCACATCTCCCCTGGGCAGCCTGTGCCAGGGCTCCCTCACTTCAATAGTGAAATAGTTTTTTCTTATGTTTAAATGGAAATTTTTGTGTTCCAGCTTCATCCTATTACCCCTTGTCCTGTTGCTAGCTACAATAGAAAAAAGGGATGTCCCAACCTCCTGACACTTGTAGATACTTGTAAATATGAATGAGATCCCCCCTCAGTCTCCTCCAGACTAAACAGCCCCAGTTCCCGCAGCCTTTCCTCACAAGGAAGGTGTTCCAGTCCCCTGATCATCTTGGTGGCCCTGCACTGGACTATCTCCAGCAGTTCTCTGTCCCTTTAGATCTGAGGAGCCCAGAACTGGACACAGGTTTATTTGCAGATCCATTATTTGCAGATCCTTTTAGCTAAGGACTGCTGGGCTGCACATCTAGGAACCGTGTGAAAAGGCAGTTTGTGCAGGTGTGCTTTGCTGCTGAATGAACCTACATGTTATTATGCATCACCATTTATAATAAATAAGCCGTGATAATTTTTAGGTAAACCCTTGTTTCCACGTTCATGTCACTGAAGAAAGCAGTGAGATGAAAAAACATGTCTACAGAGCACCAATTTTTTTAAGCACGTCTCACAGTAACAACCGTTGATAGTTGCATTGATATCAGAGAGAGATCAGTCAGTGCCACAAGAGTAAAAATAGTTGCATGAATTAACTGAATGATTCACAAAAATCCACGAAGCAATGAAAAGATCAAATCCATCGTGACTTGTTAGATGCTAGCTATAAAAACTCTTCTGTAAACCCAGAGTTCACAAATTACTGACTTGACAGATCATTATAAGTGCTGTCAGGACTATTACAAACCGAGATCTGCTTGGAACTGCCAAACATACACAAAATGTCTACATTCAAAGAAAAGAAATAGGAAACAAAATGTTTTCATTGTCCCTTTAAAATGTTCTGAAATTACTGAATAAGACTATTGTAAAATTCTGAATCTGTGCAGTCTACCCCAATGAGATCTGTGCCTCAGGTATGTGTACCGTCTCTGTGCTGCTCATATAAATAAGAACAACGCCTATTATTTTTCTCCTTGAGTTGTGGCACGTAACCTGGCATATAAGGAATTCAACTAGGCTATTCTTAGAAGAAGAAAAAGCCCAGATGACAGGTTTTGCCATATCTCATTCTAAAAAAACTGCAGTGGAATGGTTTATGGCTTGAGAGACCTACATTTTAGATTGCTGCAAAGGAGCAATCTTTTCTCCCTCAGATCAAAGAGAAGCTTTTTTTGGGATCTATACACAGTACAGGAAAATAAACTACTCCCCAGGATAAAATGTGATTTATCTGACACCTAATGCTACCATCAACAACCCAAAAGCCTTCAATGACCTCACTTTCATTACAAAACCAATCTACTAGCCATAGAAATCAGGAATGGAACGAACCAATCAAGTTACCAAATCCTTTGCTTCAGGAACAGGATAGACTCCTGCAAGCATAGGGCAAGTCACCTACAGCTATCTGAAATCTTAACTAAAGACATATCAGTGACCATCAGACCTGAGCAGAATGATTCCACCTTCACAACATGTATAGGAAGCACCTGGAAAAAAAAGAAATCACACTTTTCCCCCCTCCAGTGAATACTATGTCAATATCACAGTCTCAGTTTTGTTTTTTTTCCCCTCTGATCTTTTTACTCATATTAAATCAGAGCCAAAGGAAAATTTCTCACAGAAGGCTTAAGACAAGACTCCAGCTTTCGGCTTCAGGTTCACTTTCCCACTATTGATTTGAAACTACCAATGACATACACAGAAACACACACATCTCTAGAAACACATCGATCCTGCCTAGGAGGGTAAATAATGTCTTAAAATACTGTTACTTCCAGTAACCAACTAGTGAGTTATGAATGGAGAAAGGCTTACAATCTTCTGGTGACGAAAGACCCTTTCTCTATTAACTTGAATGCTATCAGTGCACTTCTTTCTACACTGTCATAAATCACTGCACTTCTTTCCAAACTGTCATTAATCCACACTTCTAATCAGCCAGTAGACTCCTCCTTTCCTACAATTCCATGACTATTTACCTTGTGCTCTGGGCAGGAGGTATATTTAGAATTAAATGCAAGCTATTTGTTTTCCTTTGAAAGACTTCAGAGTTGAATCTTCTGCACTCCAGACTGCAACAGTTAACAACAATAACAAAGTATCAGGCTCATTCTGAAATTCCCTACTGCCTCATACATGATTACACAAAGGATTTGCTTTGGTAAATTTGCTCAAGTCCAGAAAGAAGTCAAATGAGAGACGTCACACTCGAGAGAACACGGTCCAGGGGGACCAGACATTGTGTGTTTCACATGTTGGTGATAAGGAGTCTGGAATTGAGGGTAAAGATATAAGGACTATGATTACAGGACACTATTCCCCCTTGTGAATCATAGAAAGGTAGGGTAGGAAGGGTCCTTTAGAGATCATCCAGTCCAATCCCCCTGCAGAAGCAGGTCCACCTAGATCAGGTCACACAGGAATGTGTCCAGGAAGGTCTTGAAGACCTCCAAGTAAGAAGCCTCCACAACCCCTCTGGGCAGCCTGTGCCAGGGCTCTCTCACCTCACAGTGAAAGAGTTTTTTCTTTTGTTTAAGTGGAACTTTTTGTGTTCCAGCTTCATCCCATCACCCCTTGTCCTGTCACTGGATATAACAGAAAAAAGTGCTGCCCCAACCTCCTGACATCCATCCTTTAGATATTTGTAAATATTGATGACATCCCCCCCGCCCGAATCTCCTCCAGACTAAACAGCCCCAGTTCCTGAAGCCTTTCCTCGTATGAAAGATGTTCCATTCCCCTGATCATCTTGGTGGCCCTGTGCTGGACTCTCTCCAGCACTTCCCTAGCCCTCTTGAGCTCGGGAGCCCAGAACTGGACACAGGACTCCAGATGAGGCCTCATCAGGGCAGAGTAGAGGGGAAGCAGAACCTCCCTTGACCTTCTGGCCACACTCTTCTTGATGTACCTCAGTATGCCCCTGGCCTTCTTGGTCGCGAGGGCACATTGCTGTCTCATGGTTAGTTTATTGCTAAGCAGGACTCCCAGGTGAATGTTCTGATGTATTGTGTAATTGTGTGCAGCAAGGGTACCTGAGGCAATGAAAGCAAAAGTTTCTGTAAGAAAATTCTACTGCTTTGTCACACTGAATGTCAGGCACAGAGGAGAAGGAAATCCCTTTAAGGGAAAGATTGGTGGAAGTGATGCAACTGGTGTTTCTGTGTATAAAGTGCTTGCATAGACAATGGAGTAGAGTTCAAGGGGAAACTGCTGGGTAGAGGCCAGGCACAGCAGGTAGGAGAGGACTGGTATTGGGGCTGTAAAGTTAGGGAAAGGTAATAAAGGTTCGGAGAGACCAAGGTGACAATGACCTAACTTGGAAATAACTGTGTAAAAGCACATTTGGAATAAAACTCTGCCTGATTTTTAAAGATGTAAGCGTGGATGAACTTGGCACCAATGTGGATGAAGTATGTTCTGTAAAAAAAAATACAGCCAATATTTAAACACCAGGCTCTTCTGGAAACCCACCGACCCTCTCTTGCATTAAATCCAAAAACTAGTGAGAACAGCCAGCCATCTCCAGCATCTTCTCTGAACAGACTACCCTCATCGCTGGCTTTCCACTGAGAAAATGAGATTTCCTAGTGCTTTCTGAGCAGTCCCAAATCTGCCCAGCAGAAGGCAGATGCCTGTGCTGTCCCTGCCCCACACCACCACACAGGCAGTTCTGCAACAGCAATCTTTCCATGCAAAACCACTTCTTGCTTTTTATCCTCTTTAAACCCCTGCTACAGACAAAAATTTCCCCGACCTTCCCCTTTTTCCACCCTCTCTTCCTATTTTTGTTTACTACCTAGCGTTAAGATGCGCTCCCAGGAGCGTACTCAATGATCCCGACTATCACAGCATAAGCCATGTGTGGAAACATGTAACTTGCTGTTGCAGAGGAGAGATGGGTTGGGGAAAGCCTCATAAGGATGCTATTATAGTAGGAGAGAGGAAAATAGCAGCTCCCCACGGCAGCTGTGAATCGGGCGAAGTGCCCAGGGGCCCAGTGGCAAGGGGCGACGTGCGCCGGACGGCTGGTTTCCATGGAGGAGTGAGCCAGGGAGGCAGGAGGGGATGGCTCACAGGAGGCATTGCTGCTGGCTGCTGCCATGAGGAGGAGGAGGAGAACTACCTCCCGTTACTTCACCTACCATCAGCACCCACGTCTTCGGTGAGCTTGGTTCAAATTTGCTTACAGCTTCTGCTTCCTTGGGCCCGTCTCTCCTGTGGGGGAGGACTCGTGACTCAGAACACATCGTGCTGTGCCTTGTTTGGTGGGTTTCAGGGATTTACAGGAACACAAAATGCCAGGGTTGGGCTTTAAATAAATAAATAAATGGCTCCAGCAAAGCAACGTGAGCCCAAAAGCTGGCTGACCTGTGGCTTTTAGCACTCTCAGCTCTGCAAACTTCTTTCACACATCATTAATCCAAATCATTAAACTAAGTGTGACCTTAGTAGAGTTGGCGTTGCAAGTCACAGCCGTTACCTACCAAGCAGACAAAAGCAATAGTTGCTGGACACACAGCCCACAGAGAGCAGGTTTCAGTCAATTACCCTTATTTTTCTTGTACAGGTAAAGATAAGCTGCTATCCTTATCCAGTACTGATCAACATCACCGTACCTGAGTCCTGCATCCACATTTAAGTTAAAGTTATCACTGAATTCAGGCAAAAATTAATTCTGACACCTCACAAAGCTCTCTTGCACCATCTCAACCACTTGCTCTTGGGAAAGCAGCACACACCTGCCTCGTGAATGTGTAGAGTTTTTTGTATTTAGCTCACTGTGAGACTACCAAGATCCTTCCAACATTTGTAATGCACGTCTGAGTTCATGGGGTAAAGAGACTTATGTAGGAGCAAAGTAGTATTATTAGCTTTGTTCCATTTTTGAAAGCTGTCAGGAGGAGATAGGGGGAAAATGTTACCTGTTAGAGCTCCTTGGGAAGGCAGCAAACTATTCCAATAAAAACCTAGGCTAAGCACCATCCTTTTAAAATGAAAACAGATTTAAGGTGACAGTGCAAAGGTCTGAAGAAGAGGAAATGGCTTGTTACTATCTACGTAAACCTAAGTGCTCAGAGTTGCTGTTCGACACAGACACTTTGACAATTAGCAGGATGGAATCCAAAGACAGATAAACATTTCCTAATGAAAACAAAATTCTAGTCTTCTTATTGGGTGTTCACAGCAAACACAGCCTCTCTTGATACAGATTCGAGCCACCATAGTTGGTGGGGGCTCTTTCAGTTGCTGTGTGCAATGCCAACGTCCTTCTCTTCCCAAATACCCAACTGCCTGCCCTCCAGGAAGCATTGCCCTTGATGGCTCTGCAGCACACTACCCATTAAAACTCAAATCCTAAGGCACTGGTACCACATGAAAAAAAACCCACGAGGCAACTAAATGTCTCTTCAAACTGTGCATCAGCATTGCTGACAGAGGGAACAACGCAGCAAGTTCAAATGTTACAAATACAACCGGTGTCGCTGAAGCTACCACCAATTAATAGCTGAGATGCTGTACTTTGGGAAAACAAGCCAAGGAATTACTCAATACTGTATTGTCTCCAGAGCTCCTGGCTGTAGGGTGCTTATCAAACTGAGATATTGAAGAGAGAAGACAAGAGGCCAAACTGACCCTTTGTTTTACTGTAACCAAAGCTGGGTGAGACTGGGAAACAATTCGGGATCCTCAAAATTTAAGCTCTTTCTGCCCACCTGCACGAAGTAGGATAAAACCTGAGGAAAGATAAACAGATCAAAGGACTGAAAGGAAGTATTTATGTCTAGAGAGAAACACCTGAAAACCACTGAACACTGGAATCTACTTAAGAACCTGGTAACTGCTCTGTTCAAAAGTCAATATATCCCAAGAGACAGCAGACAGTGGCTGAAAACCCATCAGTCAGCAGGTACTACTGCTTACAAGCCTTTCTATGTATATGTATAGGCTGAACACACAAGAGACTTCAATCTGGATTGTTACCATCACAGGTAGACAGATTCTCCAATTCACTTGAATGATTTCTTTTCATTAGCTCAGACTCTTGCTCATAAAAAATAGTCCATTAAAATCTACTTTGAGGTGCTTTTGTTACCACAGGCTAGTTTCTAGGGCACTTAATCTAAAGCAGTTGTATATCTCACTGCAAAAAAACCCACCCCAGATTAAAAATTATCATCAGCCTCCTCCTCAAAGCGCTTTAAAAGAAGCCTTATTTATTCTTGGATTTTTGGAAGACTGCAGCCCACATATTGTCATTTTAATCTTTTTGGTCAATGTGTCATTTTATTTCTTTTTCTTTCCCTGTTTGTGCCTCCAAACCCACTTTTTAAAATAAAGGAAGCCACAAACAAGGAATCATCAGTAAGAGAAGATGTCAGGAATATTTCCTCATTTGAGGACTAGAACTACTAAGAGAATCAGTAACAAACTAGCAACAGAACATAGGATATCCGTGTCTGATTAGAGACTTCCTAAGGTAAGAAACATCTCCAGAGGGGTGAGTGATACCCATCAAACCTACCCACGATATACAAACCTGTGAAGTTTAAATGCCCTCATCTCCTGTTACACTTTAGGGAATGGGGAGCTCTCAAGTGCCAGTTCAGACTAGATAAGTACAGGATGACCACCAAAGGACAATCTGGCAGCAACGTGGATGTGGCTCCTGCCACTGGGGACAGAGGCCACTGGTCATGCAAACTCCTCACCACACTTAGAAGCTCCTTCTGCATTCTTCTTCCCTCTGTGTTTAGGCATCACTTGCTGCCCTAAACTAAGACTTGAGTGCCAAGGAGGGAGAGCAAACCAATAGCCAAATGCAGCTAAGCAAGAGGGAGAGAGAAAAAAGAAATCTCAACATGACAGCTTAAAAATCAACCCTCTGAGCCCAGCAAGCAGAGCAGCCTGCACACACCAGCAGCTGAAACTCTGGCAAGGAGGCTCGTGTGGGAGTTGTGCTCGCGCTCGCTGAAGGGCTGCGGGCAGGTGGGAGGAACCTCGCTTTGCTCAGGGAAGGGAAGGCGACAGAGGGAACAGGAGCCCTATTGTGATGTGCCTATGGTGGGGAATATAGAGGATGTAAATTAACATGCTTTTCCCTCTGCACTCCTGGTGTCTGATTGAAGCAGCCTGCCGATGGAGGGTATTACTAGGTCAGCCGAATCTCAGGCTCTGAGTACATAAGCACGTTTTTATCACTAAGGAATATTATTACTAGGGCATGGTGCCTCTTCAGGAAGCGACTCTGTGGGGGTTGGGGTGTCGTGGCTGTAGCAGCCCCCCGTGCCCCAACAGTTCCCCATACATTTCTGCCCAGCACTGTGCCTGCTAGCATTTCTGAGGGTGCACCTGGCAATCACTCCCCCTTAATCAAAGATTAAATCTAGGGTAAATCTCCTCCTGCCATGACTGTCAGCCTGCCTGATCAATCTGCTCCTGCTCCCTGCTTCTTCCACAGTCCCACCTCCCTTCTCTCACTACAAGGACTGAAGATATCACAGTAAGCACCAGCACCTCTGTCAACCCCACTCTTCTTACATTACTGTTTTTACTGCAACTGTCTAATAAATACTCCATTCCATTAACACCTTGCCCTAAGTGGGAAAAAACAGAGAATGACTTTCTGCTGTTCACAATGATGCTGAAAGGCTTAAGGGGTAAAAGGGATGGATGTCAGCTGGACCAAAGCCTTATAACTACAGCCTCCCACAAGCAGCCCTCCTTTTAGGCAGGCTAGCCTAACATCCCCTGTTATCTACAGCTAGCTGTGCTTCTTGAAGCTCTTTCACTTGCCTTGTCCTCCTTTGGCACTGTGCTTTTCCAGAGATAATTTGCTTATCCTCAAGCAAAAGCCATATTGAAAAATGGCACAGACATATAAAGGTGTCCCTATAATTCTCCTTCCTGTTGTTCTTTTCTCCTTTAATATCAGAAAAGGTAAGTTGCTATTCTCAATGAGTGTAGCATAAGTAGGTGTGCATTACACAAAGGTGTGTCCTTTTTGTTTTCCTCTTAAACCATCAGGAAAACCTTTTTCAAGTGCAAATCCCAACATTTTGGTGCACATGTTGTTGCAGAAACCAAATGTAGCTGCAGCACTAACACCTCTGATGCACATGTGGATGCCCTGCTGGGAAACCCATGTCTGAAAAGTAGGTTCTCTCTGATATTTTGAGAACATTTCATTCCCAAGGACTGCAAACATATTACCCTACTAAATGAGCTCAGCAGAGCACGCTGCAGATTGTTCCCCTTAATTTTACATTTTCTTAGTGGAATAAAACAAGTTTTAGGCTCCACTGGACAGAAAACAAAATGCTAGACAGGACAGATAGCTTTCCATTTCAAAGGGGTGATAAACCTGCACATCTAAAGACATCTCTTTCAGACTTCCTAAACTCACTCATTGGAAAGAGCAGATGTTAAATTTCCAGTTTCCATTCTACCAAAAGCAAGAAGTGGGGACAGCTTTTCCACTCCTGCGATGTTTAAAGATTTGGCCAGCTGAGACCACTTCTTAGTTTAGACTTCTGAGTACAATGCAAATGTATCTAAGTACAGCTGAGAGGCAAATCTGTTCTGTGCATATTTGTAGCTGTGTCCTACAGAAGCCAGACAGTAGCTATGTGAGAGGTACAAGAAAAATCGACTTTGATGATATCACTTGTCCCCTAATCATAAATCTCCATGAATTTATCCATCCATCCATCCTAATTCCACAGGTACTGCAGCAAGCAACCCCTGGTTTGTTTTATGAAGACAGCTGATGAGCAATATTTCCAATATCTTTACCAAAACACTGCACAATGTTGTTTTCTTTCCTTTCCACTGTAACGAGTGAAGCCTCCAAGCAAAAAAAAACAAATGGGCATCAAGGCTGAATTAATACTGAGAGAGGCAAAGATTCAGTCTTGGGCTTGTAACAGGTTTCTCAGACAAGAGAATATCAGAGCTTTAAGGTCCCCTCTTACCTCACAGCTCCACAGGCCTGGAAACAAGGAGGTCAAGGGCATTGCAAGATGAAGATTCCTACCTGACAGTACTTACCCTCAAGTCACACTGAATCAAAAGGTGTTAAAATGACAACAGTTTCACCCTGAGGAACGTTAAGCCATTCTTGTAGCTGTTTTACATCAGGTAGAATTAATCTTTCTTTCCCCATGAGCCCTGGACATTCAGACTAAAGGTTAATCATGCAGAGTGCCTTTTAGTTACAGGAATGTATTTTTAAACTTCCTAATTCACCACAGAAATAAGGTTTTTATAATACTCATGCCCTTCACAGAGTGGTATTAAGATTTTATAATCACTCCCATGAGTGGCCTGCATAATTAAACTGTGCCTTCATCTTTCCTGGACAGTTGGGCTGTTGAAAGCTTACACAGATCACCTATTTGCTGTACTGTCACTTATCTTTTATATCCACAACACACAAACAGTGGGAGGCAGGATTGGGTGGACTATGTAAGAAAAGAAGAGAGGAAAGGAAAAGGGGAGAGTCAGCTCCCGTTTTTAGGTGCTGATCTGCTTGCTCATTTGCTACACTGCTATAGGGCCCATTCAGCCACTATATGTCATGAGAAGAAAACAATAAATGTAGACAGTTTTGCACCTTGCAGGACACAGTCATTTCACATGACTCCTTTTCCATGAGCTTAGAAAGTTCAAAAGCCACCACGTGGAGGAGCAGCTTCCATCCTCATCTGTGCTGGAGCTTCAGCCAACTGCTGGGGCAGTTTGCAATCTGCTGCGTTGTGGCTGAGGCCCCTGTGGTTGCACAAGGGTGAACTGCAAAGGTCACTGAAGGGGATAATTAAAGGTCACTAAAAGTATGAATAAATCTCAATTAGGCAAACAGGTGAAACACAGACAACCTTGTCTACATGCAGTACTGGTATGTCTGTGCTGCTTACCCTCTTCCTACCTTGCTCACACCCAGATACCACAGTGTGCAAGGTACTTCTCTCTTGGTCCCTTTAGCTCTCATTTACATGAGGTAGCGTCAGCAGTGAAATTGTTTCCCTGCTCATGCATGGGGCAGAGCCTAACCCCTTTCAGCACCATTTCATTCGGCAAAAGAACAGCCCTTTAGATCAGTCCCAAGGGGTTGCCACTTTGGACCTTCTTCCATGGTAAGTATCAGTGCTCTGTATTAGGCTTAACAATGGTCACACATCATCATTAGTGCCCGTCATTTACCCTACCTAGGCCCATCAAAAGCAAAACCCTATCCTTAGGAAAGCTGGTGGCATAACCCTGGGCACAGAAGGAAGCTTGAGGAATATGGCTGTTCCCAGGAAGCTCAAAATCTCCACCAAAACTGTGCTGCTAAGCCACCCCAGTCATTGCAGCAGACAAATTACCTCCTGATTAACTCTGTCCCAACAAACGTCTGCAGGGGCTGCCAGGCAGCAGCAACATTTGTTTAATCAGAGCCTCTGGAAAATTAAACACTTTTGGTGCCTGTGATAGATATCACCTTCCTCCCCCTCTCTTGCTCCTTTCTCCAACCACGGTGCCAGAGCCACTCTCCTCCTCTGCAGCACAGTGAAGAATGGAATACAGATGAACAATTCAGAGCTGATAAATCAATCTTGGTTTACTCCGTCCTGCTTCCTCCTCGGCTTTCCTCCCACTCCCATTCCCCGCCACACAAATACACATACCTACAAGTACTGCCTCAGCTAGGTCAGCATGATTTTTCTTCTCCTTTTGTCTCACAGTACATAACAAATTAACCTCATCAATACAAAGACTCCCACCATACCTTCTGCACTGTGGTTGTTACTGCGTCATACTGGCCTCTTGTGAAATGAACTCCCACTCGGACACAAAGGACAGTTATGAATTTTAGAGTATCTCCTGACCCCTTCTAAATAGATTTATTCTTTCTAAAACATGATGTTCAGGTAAGACTAATCAAGAAAGACCCACCAGAGAAGAGCTAAAAAGTTTTTGCCTCATACTCTTTGGCAGGAGTTCTGAGGAGCATGACAACTAGCTAATTTGGTTGCAAACTACTCTCTGCAAGTTGCTGACACCCAAAACTGTCACAGTGGGATTGGCTATGAATTCTGCTTGATTCTAGTTGAAACATAAGTAATTATTGGTTAATGAGAAACAGTCCTTTGCTCTCCACTGGATGTTGAGAAAGCATTGGCAGAAAGAAGTGTACTTCCCAATCCTCCCCATAGCAGAAAGATCCTAGGTCTGAGTAGAGAGGATCACAGTACAAACACAGCTCAGAAAGGAAAAGGGTTTTGCTGTTTGTTCACTCTTTAGGGTGAGGAAGATGAGATTGATCAGGATTCACAGTTTGCTAAATAGCTGTTCATAGCCAATGATGGGAACAGGGATGCTTGTTTCTGTCAATGCAGAACACATCCTGTGGGCTTTTATAATGTTCATCTGTCAGTTAGATGTGCCTCTGTCTTTGCTCTTTTGTTTTTTAACAAAAAAAGAAGTACCACATTGCTATTATCCTTCACACAACTATCATTTAAATGAAAATGAAGCACTTTTTTCAGACAGGTCCAGTGCACTCTAATTAAAAAATGATTTTACAGCCATTTTTTACTGCGAGAAAGCTGTTAAAAGAGTTCCTCAGGAAGGAAAGGAATGCACAGATCAGTTCTTTCTGTGCCACCTCAAATGTGTCAGAGCAGTGAAATAAATGATGCTATTTCAGGCATATCGTGCTGAATTATTTTTGGTAGTTTCCAGCAATTTGGTAAAACAGGAAAGGCAAACCACCACCGTGAAAGGGTTCTGCTACACTTCCTATAACCAGCAGCACACATGGATTTCTGCCCAGGGATGGTGGTATTTGTCATCTCAGGTGTTTGGTAGACACGCTTATTTTATTGCCATCACCAGAAAGATCTGCAACGGCAAAACAGATCTATTCAAACAGGAGCTAATCTGGAACTTGGGAACACGGCTTTGCAAATGTGACAGAGAGCTTGGAAACCTGTACATTTATCATTGTGAAGGTCATATTAACAAACTCATCCGTGGGTACTGGTAGGGGCACTTCTCTCTGGTTGCTTCGCTTGCTTCCATGCACTGAAATCTCTCCTGAGCAGAGCCAGTGCCTCCAAAATCTGATGATTACTAGCATTTACACACATTGTATATGAATCAGAGTTGTGCCTAAGTTCTGGGCTCCTCAGCTCAGGAGGGACAGAGAACTGCTGGAGAGAGTCCAGCGCAGGGCCACCAAAGTGATCAGAGGACTGGAACATCTTTCAATACGAGAAAAGGCTGCGGGAACTGGGGCTGTTTAGTCTGGAGGAGACTGAGGGGAGATCTCATTAATATTTACAAATATCTCAGTGGTGGGTGTCAGGAGATTGGGGCAGCACTTTTTTCTATTGTATCCTGTGACAGAACAAGGGGTAATGGGATGAAGCTGGAACACAAAAAGTTCCATTTAAACAAAAGAAAAAACTATTTCAGTGTGAGGTGAGGGAGCCCTGGCACAGGCTGCCCAGGGAGGGTGTGGAGGCTCCTTCCTTGGAGGTCTTCAAGACTCACCTGGACATGTTCCTGTGCAAACTGATCTAAGTGGATCTGCTTCTGCAGGGGGATTGGACTGGATGATCTCTAAAGGTCCCTTCCTACCCTACCATTCTATGATTCTAAGTAAATCCATAGCCCATAACCCGTAAACCCTTAAGAAGTAAAATGGAAACAGGAATAAAAGGTAAAGCAAAGCCACATTAGCAAACAAATACCCACAGCACAGACACTCACTGTGTAAGATGGTGCAATCTTAAAGCACATTTGTGAGCAGGACTGTCTGCATTTTCAGCTGCAATTGCTGTAATACACCTGGCAAAACTCTATTTGGGGGTAAATAAGCTTAGCCCAACTGAGTATAATTCATGACATTAATTTATTCCAACAAAGCTTTGGCCAGCTTGTATCTGGATGAGCTACAATTTATAACACAATCTACTTCATAGTGCTTTTGTTACATTATCAGCAAACACGCTGAGGGAAAACTCTAGGGAACAGGCCTCAGAACTATGTTTTATCTTTATGCTTTTAGTAGGAATGCTGCATCAAACATAGTTTGTCATAAGAACTATTTTTTTATTGTCCTGGTCTGAACTGAGATTGTACCTGACAGATAAATGAGGGTGAGCATCTCCTTTTGCAGCTACTGTTATTGTCCAGCTATGGCCAACACTGCAGAGTGCTGTGGCCAAAGGACAATTGCCCATCTTTATCACAGGACAGCATCCAAACACCCTAGCTTGAGAAAAATAGAGGCAATGCCTACCAAACCTTTTTTTTTACTTCATTTTCTTCTTTTTAAAAAAGATATTACAACAGCTCATTATATGTATAAGTATTGTAACCTCATTTCACTTTCTCCAGAGTCTTGGTAATTTGACGTGCAAGATTCAGAGCCTTTCAGCTCAGATGGGACCACTAGATCAGCTAGTCTGAACCCCTCTCCAGCGAAGTTCTCTATATCCTGTAGAGTTGGCACGTACATCACTCTCACTAAGTTAAAGATCTCTAAACTATCTCAGATTAGCATCTGGCTAAAACTGGTGGACACTGAGAGGTAGCAAATCCATCTCTCAGAGTGACTAATTTATCAGTTTTCATATCTACATTAATTTCATTTTACAAATAACCCTTAACAACCTGTAATGGGCTTTCAGCAACTGTATTCAACAGCAGCAAATTGGCAAAAGTGCAGGAAAACTGGGGAAATGGCAACATAACAGAACAAACTTCACATTCTCACTAAAGGACTGAGGAAGAGGTCTAGTCCTCTAGCCACCATTCCCTTGTTTTCTGTTTAAGATCCATCTCTTATCCATACATATTTACCTATGGACTATCATCCTCCACTAGAAAAGGTCAAGACAGCAGGTACTGAATCTCACAGCTGGCTCCAAGAATTTCCTCCTCCCTAGCCATAACTGCCTGCAAGACAAACAGTGCTCACCTTCTATGAGCAAAGGAGCATCATTTCGTGGCTACAAAAGTGCAACAGGCCTTATATACAATATCACTTTCATTACCATATGTGCAATAGCATAACTCACCTGAAATCATCTTAAAACTGACTATTGAGCAGAGGTTTTTTTAAGAAGAGACAATTAAGCACCAGGCTGTACAGTTGGCTACTGAAAACTCTTTAATTTTTGTTCTAAGTGTAGAAAATGAATCCGGATAAAGAAGTTTGCCCACAGTACACATCAAAGTATTGATCATCAGAAAGGAACACATACCCAGACATATGCACATATAATACCCAGGACCCACATGCTTTTAAGTCTTAGCCATAGGTGGGGGTGCATTCATGCTGAAAGCATGGTATTACTGTGGGAACACACTCAAGATACAGATGCTGCCTTAGGCAGCCTTTCTTCCTACGCGAATCTTCCTTTGCCAACATTTGGATCAATCTGCATGGATGTAAGGTGCTGAGACAAGAGTAATGCAGGCTCACACATGCTTATGTTGGCTCCAAGTCTGCCCTGCAACGTTCTTCTCCCTTGTCTTTGCCACAGAAGTGGCAAGGTATGTTTTCTCAGGTTAGCCAGTTGCTGAGGTTTTGGAGGATTGTAAAATGAAGTTTGAAATACAAAAACAGAGCTAGCAGCAATTTTTCTCTACCCATCTGCAAATCCATTAAGTGATGGTGTGAGCCAAGTCAGAGAATGTTAATAACACGACTGGTAGAGGACATTTGAAATTGCCTATGGAAGAATATAGGTCCTGAGCTTGACGGCATAATGATGTGTATGAACTGTGGTGCTCTGTTAGGCAGAGCTTGAATGAACGCTGACTTCCTTCCCTGACAACAGAACAACGAGGGCTTTTGTCAGTTCCTAGCCATGATTTATCAAATGCTTAAAAACCCCAGAAACAAAAGAGGTGCATACATATTTGTACTCCCTAATGTAGACATCCAATCTGCCACATTCAAACATGCTATCCCTGCCTGTAACTTTGTTATACATATTCTGACAGGGTTTTACTTTTTTCTATTATTACGTTTGCAATGCAATTTTCATTCTTTAGATATCAAACCTACTGTCTGTGATCCTACCTCTTCTTCCTTATTTGAGCTTTACAAGACTGTTTCTGGAGCTGATAGTATCCAAGACAGAATGCCACTCTGTGCTGCCAAGTAACTCATTCCTTGACATTTTCATCCACGCCTTGTACCTCACAGTCACGTACCATCTAATATTCTATTTGTCTATTCCACAAGCTTCACAGGAAGATGGGTGCATAACCTTTCTTCCCATCTCACTACTCCATCATCTTGTTTTTACCATCTAGACTGAAAACATGAGAATGAGAGTGTCCATCTGATCTAGGTGGACCTGCTTGTGCAGGGGGGTTGGACTAGACGATCTCTAAAGATCTCTTCCAAGCCCTACCATTCTACGATACTGTGATCATGTTGTTTATGCAATGGTCTGTGCCATGTGCTGATCACCATGTAAGCAAGATGCTTCATGCCACAAAGACTTGTATTTTGGATAAGGCAAGCAATGAAGTGGAACATGCTCATGAGGAGACAGAACACACAAGGCTGCAGAGTACCTCCTTGCAAGTTGGACTGGACTGCCCCTATGGCACAGTCTTTGGTCCTGGACTTCTTGACTATCACACCTCTCCTTCTACACTGGGATATTACAGAAGCTGCTCTTTTCTCATAGTGTAAATGGAGCCCAGCAAACGTTCAGCCACTCAGAAGACTGAATTCTGTGAAGTCCTGATGGTCCTGACCATCAGCTCTTTAAAATATTACAGAGAACAGGTTTCAGTTTATGACAATATGGAAACTCCAGAACAGCAGCTATCAAAAACGTTATGTATTAGGGGAAACAGGTGAGGAGAGCCCTTGAATCACTGTTCTTGCCTGCACACAGTATAGCACACAGTGCCATCCATCAGTCAATAGAGTACAGATTCACTTCCAGTCAATCACCTCTCAAAGGTAACAACTAGCCTTTCAAATGTTCAACTTCCCAAATTGCTAAGAAGGATTAAAATTCCATACAGAGGGAAGATCAGGTGCAAAACCAACTTTCTTATTTATCTTCCTGAAGAATTCTTGATTACTACACCTGTATTACTTTCACTAGGGAAGACTCCTACTGTCACAGCCCAGAAACCAATTCAGGTTCATTGCTTCTTGATACTTTTGAAAAGATCTTGTGGATCAAGCTTACAATGAACATGGATTGCATACAATGGCTCTCTATTTTGCTTCCTGGGAATAGGTGTTTGACTCCTCTTCACACAGCATGAACGGAAAGCACATGCTGGCTCTGTAGCTGAAAGTTATGTTTCTAAGTGACTAGGATACAAATGGTTTGAAAAGTTTTACCTTTCTTCACAGACAATCTCCTACTCAAAGTCCTTTACATGGCCTGATATCCAATCTAGTGCTCCATGTTGCCCATCTCTTCTGGCATATGAAGCAGATTAGCAAACAGTCCTTACTCACCAATTTGAGGAGCTCTGCCCTGTAGCTCTCTGGTCTCTAAGCCACACTTAACTGGCTTTTTATAGTTCCTCATGACTGCATAGCCTGCACTCAAAATTAAGAACACATTTATAAGCTGTTAGCTTACAAAAGCAGATCAACAGAACTTCAGAGGAATCAAACCTTTGTCCCTAAAAACATCACCATTACAATCCATTGTATTACTACGTGAATTATAATCAAAACTGGCCTGCTGGGAAATTGAGTACTTCTCACACCCAGGTTACTTGAGATGTTGAAATGCTTCAAATATCACTGAATGTAGACTTCATACATTGTGCTGTAAAGTAGCCTTCACATCGGTGAAAGACTTTCTGCTTCTTTTTTCTCCTCCCAATAGCTGTAATAAGAGTAGAGGACAATGCTCCTCCCAGATCCAGCTGGCACAAAGAGCTGTCACAGAATGAAGGGAACGTGCAACGTGAACAAGCAACTGAAGTCCATAAATCAATACAGAAGGGCAAATTTTGCAGTTAAATTCACCCAGTCATTCTGGTTTTAGTGAGACTATCCAGATAATTAAAGGAGTTTATTTTAATGGATTGGTGCCCAAATGCTTTTGGCATGTAAGCAGCATGTGAGGATAATAATTGGGAGGATATAAATGAAAACAGAGGAAAGCACCATTTCAGCTCAAGATTAGAAAAACAGTGTCAGGCTGTGGAATCACCTTCCAACACAAATGGAAGAAATAGCCTACGCTATTCAGAAATTAGCTGGGCAAATCATGTGATCTGTTCCATGCTCAGTGAGGGCTGGACAACACAACCCGAGAAGTCTTTTGTCATCCACAGTGCACATAATTCTATCCTGGTTACAGATGTAAAACACATTAAGCTTAAGTAAAAATGTAATTCATTATATTCCACTTTGGGTGCATCGCTTATTTAATGGGATGTCTCCTAGGAAAGCAATTTAGTAGTGCAGCCAATAACATTGTCTGCTGTTTAACTGGGACAGAATTAGCATAAATTCAACTTAATAGGGACACATTTAGCTAAGATCAAGTAATTGTGCTACATCACAGCAAAATTCTAGAATCCTGAAGTTTTATAATCACTAAATGAGATGATAACAAAAGTGCACATATGAAACACCTGATGATCAGAATGGAAGATTTTAAGCACAGTGGTGCATTTTTCATTGCTTTCATATTCTGTTGCTGTTTGAGGTCCTTTTAAATCTTGTTTTTAATGGCCTCTTCACTCAGTTGGTATGGGTACTTATCAGAAGGAGCATTGTGGTTTAACCCCAACCAGCAACTAAGCCCCACAAAGCTGAGCGAGCGGCTCTCTCCTGGTGGGACAAGGGAGAGAATTGGGAAGGTGAAAGTGAGAAAACTCGTGGGTTGAGATCAAGGTAAAGCAAAAGCCATGTGTGCAACCAAGAAAAACAAGGAATTCATTCCCCACTTCACATGGGCAGGCAGAAGCTCGGCTATTTCCAGGAAAACAGAGCTACAGCATGTGCAATGGTGACTTGGGAATACAAATGCCATCACTCTGAACATCCTCCCATTCCTTCCTCTTCCCCCAGCTGTGTATGCTGACCATAATGCCATACGGTGTAGGATAGACCTTGGGTCAGTTGGGATCAGCTGCCTTGGCTGTGTCCCTTCCCAACTTCTTGTGTACCGCCAGCCCACTCGTCTGGACTCTGTGCAAACACTGCCAAGCAGCAACAAAGTCATCTCTTTGTTATCAACACTGTTTTCAGCACAAATTCACAACGTAGCCCTGTACTAGCCATTATGAAAAGAATTAATTCTATCCCAGACAAAACCAGCACAATGAGCAACTTTCTGTGTACTTGTAAGTACTGTTCCACTACCATATGGAAAGCCATGCCTTGTTATCACCTTGGACTGGAAAAAAGGTGGTGGATGGCTACTGCAATTCAGCAATCTCACAGAACCAGATTCTGATATAATTGCTTCTAGTAATCCTCAATAAATTACAGAAAATTACCTTATCACATTTTCCAGATTTTCCTACTTCTCACAAGATGAAAGAGCCATCCAAGAATTAATGTCAGTCTGGGATCTGGACAAATGCTACTGTTTTCTGGAGGTAAAAGAAGCAGTCCAGGCTTTGCTAGAGGATATAGAGTAATCTGTTAAGAACAGACGATCTAGAACCCTCAGAAGCATGTCTACTACAGAATGACTCAGGCAGTAGTCATCACAACATACTTACAAATAGCACAGAAATGCATTCATTCAAAATAACTACTCATCTCAAAGTCACCATACAGAGCAAGCCATGAGCCAGGGAGTCTGTGTAGTCTGTTACCTATCTTCTATGTCAATCCTTGATGGAAAAGTTCATCATGGTATAAGTAATTATAGAAAAGTCTTCTTCTAATCTTAGATGGGGACAGTTAATTATCTGTAGGCTCTATGTGTCAGACTCCATATAGCTAACTTTTAGTTACCAACATGTTTTTTGTTAGTCTAATTTTTGTACCTACTGAAGAATATGACAGCTGGCAGGTCACTCTACGAATGACCACAGGGACAAGAATCTAAGATATCTCTTGAGCAATTGAATTTGTCTATTGAATAAACCTATAATTGTCCTCCAGGGTTATCATAGGAGCAGTACTAATAGTGCTTCAGAGTTGATCTTGATGATAATGCCAGTTAAGTCTGCAGACTAGGTGTGCTTACAGACAGCATAAAGAAATACTTAGTTGCCAAGAGTGCATGTTTACAGAAAAAATACACAAAATACATCATTCAACTTTTCTTCTGAACAATCTATGACATACCATTTAAAAGGCATTATCTTTCAAGACTTTACTGGACTCTTATAGCCTGTGACTTCCAATTGCCACCACAGGAGGACTTAGAGCAACCTCTGTTACATCTGCCAGGCTCATGTAGATGTTGTGGATTTCCTGTGGAACTGGACATGACACTGGAAACCAATGACTCCAACTACAGTCAGGGAGCCTCGAAAAGAGACATATCCTCTTCAATAAAAGCAATTCCTACAGAAGCCTACTAGCTCTTTGAAAACCCAGAACCAAAGCAGAGTGTGGTAGCATGATACAGGGCTACAAGTTTCCTCATCTCATCAGTGTAACACAAAATCTCTACTTGGAAGGAACCCTAAACATAAAAAAAAAGAGAAAGAAACCCTCTGTAGATCCTGCAAAAATATAAACATCTTCAAAACAATCATGGGATCATATCCCAAGAGTCATCTATTCTGGGTATTCTTATCCACTAGCACCTGTTTTAGGTGACTGAAATGTCATTGTCTGCTTTGATTACCCACAGTCTGAATGGTTGGATACTATATTCCTAAAGAACAGAAGGTGTAATGAGTAGTTTAAATAAGTGAGGGAGAAGGTACACAGATCTAAAGGTGATTTGTAGCTGTAACTGAACATCTTCCCATGTGGAACAAGAATTTGTACCCCATTTAAAAGTTCAGAGTAGGAACTGGAAGCATTTAATTGATTCAGTAGAAAAATCAGAGCAACTAAATAATTCATTTGACACAAATGTGTACAGGCTCCATCCCAAACCAGTTTTCACCAGTTGTAATGTGCTTTTGTTAGATAACTGAACTCTGTTTTCATCTGTTTCTTGCCATGTACGAGAATTATGGTAACACAGCATATAAAAATAGGTCAGAGGCAATAGATGTGAAGTGTCCAAGACCCCAATCCACAGTCTGTTTTAGGAAAATATATATATATATATATATAAATGAATATATATCTCAGTTTACCAGAGATGCAAGGCAGCTCAATGGCCACCTTTATGTCACTTTAGTTCCTTAAACCATATCAATTCAAATACCACTTAGTTCCCATTTAAAAGCCTGCCTTTAGTATAAACCTAGGAAACAATGAACTTTGCTTTATAGTTATAAACTACCCTCCAAATCTACATTTGTACCACTTAGTTTCTGACAGGTTTCTGCCTGATGAGTTTCTATTATCACTTTAGCATTTCATTTTTCATAATTGTTTTCCAAAGCAATGTGATCAACCATTAGTAGTGTATTTCCATAAATATTCAATCAGCTCATGATACTTGAGATTATCTGGTTTAGGACATAATTTCTCTTAAGTATTCTTTGTTTCAAATCTTACGAAATTTTAATTCAACATTATAGCTGAAAAATCAGGGTTTTATTCACATGTGATTAAAAACCTCCTGAGAATAACAGCCTTTAATCATTAAATACTTTTACAGTTATTTCATAAGAAGGGAGAAAGCAAAGAATGCACATGTGCATCTCTGCATGTGTGCTATTTGTGCAAAATGAGAGACTATTTACATTCCCTGCTGTGAGAACCCTGAATGTATTTACTAATCCCCCAGAAAAAAAACCCCAACTCACATATTCTGGTAGATAAGAAGTTAAACATTCCAGAGAGGAACATTAGATATCATACTGAGAAGTATATTTAAACCAAAACTATTTTTTTTTCAACTGTTTCCATTATAAACCTGTTTCCATTAGAGTACTATCAGTATTTTGGGCAGAAGTAATTTAAAGGAGTGAAGCCAAACTATAAGCACTACTTGAAATTATTATTTAAAAATGAAGTAATTTAACTTGCCTGCTGGCTTTATCTGTAACTCTGTTATTTAAACTCTGAATAAACCCACAAACCCATTTTTTCCTTTTGACAATGAAGAGTTATCTCCACCCAGGCCTCTCTTAGGCTTCAAGCAATTACAGACCACACAGAAATAAGGTATGTCCTTCTGAAAATCCCACCCCTCTTTGGCTTGAGATTCCAATCATGCCAAGTTCAATCAAGAAAATTAATATAGAATGTTGATTTATCTACCTCCAATTAGTCCTTAAAAAAGCAGCAATAGCAAAAAAAGAAAAGGGGGGGAGGCAAGGGAAGGATCATCTCTGCTATCCACCAATGTGAGGTCTGATGACAGCAGCAGGAAGAAATGAACATTAAAACTGGGCACCATTCATCTGGCTTTTCAAAGAAACTGGTAGACCAGAAACAGCTGAATTGTGATTTAAAGCTTCATCCACCTGAAATTCTGCTCCTGGTAGTTAAAGCCCTCTATAAGCTAGGACCTAGACTATTCTGACAGACCTCCCTACCACACCTCAGAAAGAGTATGATCAAGAGATAAAGTGAGGCCAGAGAACACTGATTGCAGTCATCCATCCAGAGGGGTTATTGAATACAGCAGTTTTTCAGGATGTCCTAAAAACTCATCTATTAGCACTTCAATGCCCTGGCAAAGGCTGCCCTAGAAACAAAGAGGAAGAGTTGGAAGAAATGTCTGATCACCTGTTAGCCTGTTCATGTTGCAGTCTTTGTGATGTATCACTACATATTTTACTGTTCAAGCAGTTTTGCAAACACTATACTTGGAATTGAAAGAAAAAGACTGAGCTGCATGTTTTCCTTGTGAACAAATGGACAAAAGTTTCCTGACACCTGGGTGATAACTTCCACTGGTTTCACAGTTGTGCTAAAACTCCTATTAGCTGCCTCTCACCTGAAATATATATTGAGTAACCTTTCCTGAGGCCATATACTGCTGTCCAAATATGTATTTCCTTCTGCCTTTCCTAATGTTTTCAGTCTTTAACCGAAGCCCTTCAAGGCACTTTCCTCTTGTGGAATAAAAGTCTCTCTGAAAGCCTTCAAATACCATACAAATGACCCCAGGATTAAAAATAAGCAGAGCTGCTGAACGTACCTATCAAATCCATGACATGCAAATTCAAACAAACCAAAGCAGATGAACAAATGCCCACCAACCTGTGTGAAACGCTCACTGCATCATTTAGATGGTGCCTTTACAACACAGCACTATTGCCCTCTGGACCTCACACACAAAAAAAGGAATGCTATTAAAAATTCAAAGGAAAGCTAAGTTTGGTTCTGCCAGCTTATGAATTTGTTGAAAAAGTGACCTTTTAGCTCAACTTCCCAGAGGTGTGAATATTCTTTTCGTACTGTAGAATTATGTGGCAATTTAGATTAAAGTTATACACACTGGGTGTTTCTATATGTATGAAAACCTCAGAGCTCAGTCGGGACAGCCATTTGAAAACAGACTGCTGAAGGACAAAAGGCCATTGCTATTTCCTTCTCTAGAAAGGCTCTCTCTTTAAATCTTTATATCTAACACTATTGACATGAGACTTTCAAAGAAATAATGGAACTGAAGTACCATATTGGTTTCAATACTATTTTTTACTGTTTTTTTTCTTCCTTGTGCTTACAGTGCCTAAACATACATACATAAGAAGCTGCTTTAAAGTAACCAGAAATCATCTATTTCAGTTGAGATCAGTTTTCTCAAAAATCTGTTTAGCTTGGCAGTAATTTTCAAGGGGGAATATGTATAGTTTTGACAGCACTACTAGTGAGGCAAACTATGCCACTGAGTCCTACAGGCTTATATTCTCCCATTGAACCGTAAAGACCATTAGCATTAATAGAGGCTACACACATAGACTTCCCTCAACATGTCAATACAACATCATTGCCAGGGAAAGGCCTTCATGAAGGATTGCTGCATGTAATTCTTGGAGGTCAGTACCTCCAGAACACCAACAGGCTGAAGGCTCATGCACAGAGATGTAGGCTTGATTTTCTGGAGCAGTCAGAGAAAGTATGATACCGAGGCTGATTTGTCAACTCAGCTCAAATTTGACAAAAACACCTTTCAAAACAGACACTGACTGTAGGATGCAACTCCTAGTTGCATAATCTTGTCCATGAGCATCTATTACATAAAAACCCCAAAAGACTTAAAAGCAGGCTCCAGATTTACCCTTTACATACTTCCCAAATAACTTCATGTATCAGACATTGTGCCTGAATCTTTTCTTCAGTGTTTCTTTCTCATTTAATTAGGATTCAACTGAAGATTCATGTCTTGGTATTTCCCTTACTTATGAAAAAAAGGACAGAAAGCTATGTTAAAAAAAGAGGTCAGCTCACATTAATGTTTCTGTCATTCATTATCCAGATATAGGGCAAGAGCATACTATGCACTAGAAATGTAGGTCAAAGACTCATCACTGCACATGTTAACAAAACAAACCATAATGATGTTCCATTTACCTAGTTTAATCATCTTTCTTTCAAAAAAGCACATCAGTGACAAGAGTTAGGCTGGGATTTAAATCTGCACAACCAAGTAACTTATTATTCAGCATCCTGGAAGCGTGGTGTAATTCTGGGAAGGAATGAAATGTTAAATAATGGGTCTCAGCTGTGCCCAAAATAGGGATGGTTCACACTGGAGTGAAGAAAGGATGTGATTTCTCCTTGCTGATTGTATGTAGGAGACTCTACTTTATAAAACAATCTGGTGAAGCAATGTGAAGCCCAACAACAACAAAAAAAGAGCTTTGTCCAAACACTCCAAGTAATGAACACATAGTAAATATCTGCACATTGAAATGTACCTCTGAAAAATGTTTCTACCATTACATTTTCAAGAGGTGGTGAAACAGCCTTCTTTATCCTCTTTTTCCTCATTTGAGCAACTGGTATCAAAAGTAAAAATAGGCATTTTTCAGCTCCAACCAGGAGAAAGCTCATCTTTTAGTTCTGCCATTACAGTGCCCATGGCAACATATTTACCAATGCGCAGGCAGATCAGTGATTAACCTAGGAAAGCATTTGCTTACTGTAATGCACAACGTGTTTTGACAGAGAGATGAAAACTCATCGTCCCATGAAAATACTACAGAGGCTGTACAGGCCTGTTGCTGATGTACATACATGCACACTACTGCACATACATGCAGAGTCAGTACACACTGCAATGTAAACATTCAATCATGCAATGTGCTTGCTTGCAGCATCAATGGATAATATTTGTTTGGGTTTTTTCTTTAATTGGCAAATTAGACTCTCCCTTTAATTATGAGTGTTTGACTTAAAATTAATCATGATGCAAATTAGCCACTTTTTTCTCTTTTAGTTATTCTGATCTCGCAAATTAGGAGTAACTTCAGTCACTTAAAAAAGGAATCTAATGCTGAAAAACAATGACATTAATTTAATTAGCATAGACACATATATTGTGGACAGGCTTTGAAGATTCTTTAGGTAACTATATCCAGTGTAGAGGATCACTTTCTATCATTTAATTTCATTTCATGTTCTTGCTCAACACTTCTGGGGCTTCTATCAACCTTACTGTTGTTAATTCCCAATGACTTCTGATGCCGCTGTTGTGATTACACTACATCGACACTACTGGCTCTGTACTGTTGACTAGCATCTACTGGAAACCAAATACATCTCCTAAGAAAACAAACAAACATAAAAACAACCCCAAAGACCTCAGAAAAGTCTGCAGTGACCCATGGATATCCTGAGACAGGCAGGTGGCTAGCCCATGTACAAACAGTCCACGTCACTGATCACAGTTGGGAGAATTAATATCAGCTGAGGTTTTGACTGGCTCTGGGAATACTTTGATGTTGCTGTCTTTGAACACACAGTTCTTCCCTCTCTTCCCCCAGGTCAGGTTTAAGAAAAAAAAGACTACAATAATAGCACGATGAAAATGTTGTGAACTGTACTTCAAAGGAGAAAGCAAGGGAATGGTAGTTCACAGGTCACTGAAGTACAAGACCACTAGTACAAGGCAGTGACTACTGACATCACATTGTATTAAGCTCTTACAGGACGCCCTTTTTTCCCCCCCCCTCCTTCTCTGGGCAGACAGAGACTGGTATTTTACTCCTGTGTTGAATCTGTGACATGAGAAATGAGGCTTCAAAACACAGAGTGGACTCTGACTTCAGGGACATCTTGAGATTAAGCATTTATATTAAACCAGCTTATTTATATAACATGAGAGAGAAGAATCTATCAAAATGCTTGAAATGTATTAATCATTGAAACCTTTAGCATGTCATACTCAGATCAGCTTGTAGTTTGTGTACCTCATCACATGCATCGAGCTGTGGAAGGTGAAGAATGCAGCACCTGAACTCACAAAGCTCTGGAGAAGCAGACAGGGATGGTAGTAGGGCACAGCTACCTCAGCATCAGTATCACTTGTGTGGGGCTCAGTTACAATTGCAATGGGCAACACCACACTCACACATGCACACAACAAATAGGAGCTTGTTGATCTGGCCTTTCATTTGTGAACTTCTTGACCTACAACTCAGACACCAAGATTCCCTCTGTCAGTTGTTTCAGCAAATTAAAGTAGAATTTTAGCAGGGGAAAAGAACAGCTTTGGATGGAACAATGTAACTTAAGAACACTTTAAAAGCCTTTCCTTCAGGCCAGTAACATTCTGTAACTCTGACAGGAGCCTCTTTTTTGACACCTTCTTTATGCCCTACTACTTATGAATTATCTATAGAATCATCATATAACAGTTACTTTGAGTTAAAGCAATGCCATTTATCTCAAAAAACCCTAAGGTACTTGCATGGTCCTTTTCACAGCTTTTTTCCTGTTCTTTCCCCAGAAAAGATTATTGGTCTAGGTAAAAATCCTTTCTTAGTTAGCAACTCTCTTTTTTTCCCCCCCAAACTGAGACAAAAATCACATCAAGTTTGAATTTTATGTAAGCACATAACACTTAATTGATACTTTTTGTTAATTGAATTGTCTTTTCTTGTCATCATTTCAAACTCAGGCAGAAATAGGACAAATTAACTGATCCAGGCAAGCATCCAAAGATGTCCTTAACTGCAAGCCTCAGGAAGAATTCTGCTGTCCTGCAGGCTCCACAGAAAGATCAGGAGAACTGAAATCCAGCTTGCAACACTCAAGCTCCAAGTCCACCAAATGAACAAGTAAATACATAAATAAACTCAAATCAATGTAACCAGCTATTTTGACAGGCCCAAGTCTCTAGGTTTTAATTTTTTGCCATTTTAGGTATGCAAGCTGTAAAAAAACCAACAAACCAAACAACAAAACATGAAAACAGATCAAATAAAAAAGCCCAAAGCCCTCACACAAGACAAAATGACAACCAGAAGCTGTACCCAGCAATTCTAGGCAAAATCCCTGATGCAGATGTAGCTATAACGACAGAGGAACTTTCATTGTCAGGGCTGATTGTGTAACAACACGGAAATTACACAGAAAACCAGCAGAAAAATGCCTTCAAATGGCATACAATGTGTCTGCCCCAGGAGATACACAGTTCTGCTACTGATGAGCCCTTGGAGCAAACCTGCACCACAGGCAAACATTTTCATGGAACTGAGATGATGAAGTCTATCTAAGATGTTCCTTTAAAAAGCAATTCCAGATATTACGCCTGTAAATCAACATTTTTGTTAATGAGACAGTGGCTGCATTGGCTGACTCTACTGTCTGAAAAATCATAATCCAGAGCTTTAGACTACCCTCAAATGGGTCATACAAGCCAAAAACCTAATCACGACAGTTTTAAGTGTTTGCCTATTTGGCTGGCATTTATTTAATAACTCACCTCCAGCTGCTGGGGATTTTTGGCAGAACCTCCATTTGCATGTAAGGCTTCTGAAAAGACAGCACCAGGTTCTACTCCCCAACTCTAACCTCTGCCTGTTACTGCCCAGGATGTATAAACTCTTTGTTGTTTCCTCATAAGCTTTCCTTGCCCTTCAAGCCCCCCGTGGTCTCTTGGACCTCTATAAACTACTCCAGTGAGCTATATTAAATTGCCTGATGGAGACTGAGCAAGAGAGAGACAGGTTGTTGCTGGCTTTTGGTGTGTGGAGTACATAAATACAGCCCTCTCTGTAGTTACTCCCTGCACTTGCTCGTTTACTCTTTGTTGTTTTGGCAGGTTTCTCTTTCAAATTATTTCTTTTGGGCTCTTAATCTTCATCTCTACTTGCCAAAGAAAAATGGTGAACAAGGCACGCAGCTCTCAGCAGGAGCAGAAGCAACACTCAGAACGAGGAGAACAGCAAAGCTGACAGCTGTGCTTTTCTGCACTGAGCACAGTGGGTAAATCAATACCCCGGCAGCCCTGCTGCCATCTGTGGAGTTTCTGGAGCAGACAGGTTATTTATAGAAACTTGTTTGCACAAAGCCAATATTTACCTGTCGGTGCTGTCAAAATTTGCAATACATCTTTGCTGTTACCCTGCTGTTTTTCATGTCAATAGTGGAATTTTCCAAAACACTGTAATGTTTTCCTCTTCCTCCCCCCTCCCCAAACGTTTCCTTCCTGTATGGTTCAGTTACGTTAATTGTGGCAGCAGGAATGCATCTGGTTTCCACGAGGCCTTGGGGATCCTCCAGAATGCTGGAAAGCTAAAGGGATGTCAAACCTAAAGAGCCCATTTCTCTGTCTTGTTCCAGCAGCAGCAGCGTGGCATTTCCCTGCCAAGGCCAAGCTGAGATTTAATGTTACACAAAACCAATCATCCTCAACCCTCCCAAACAACGAAAAAACTTCCTTTTTGAAAATCTGTCTGCTGCTGTTGCTGTTGTAACTATAATCATCCTTTTCCAGCACAGGACAAGTTCAAACACGAAATTTCAGTGTGTTTGGTTTTACAAGGGCACTCAAATTCTACAACTGAGTCCCAGGAATGAAATGAAGGGCTGATCTCAAGACTGGCTCCTTGCAGGCTGACATTCACATCACCAAACTACAGGCATGCCTGAAGAAGACAAAAACGAGGACCCAACCTTTCATTTCTGTCCCAGTGTCTACAAGGGCAGAGGCTGGATAGCACTGCTAGGACAGTGGAAGGTAGTGGGACTGGCTCCTGCCAGCACCTTTGGGTGCCTACTCAAAGGCTGTCACTCCCTAGGACAATTCTCACAGCTTTCAATGGTCAACTCCTTGAAAAGAATGAGTTCTTCCATAATCAGAGATAAAGTCCTACTGAAAATGGCAATCAAACCCAGCATCATAAAGCTCTATCAGTTGCCATTTTAAGTAATGAAAGAGTGTAACTGTTGTTGTACATCACCGAGAAGCTCAGGGCCCAAAAGCTCCTGAGAGCACTGTGGGTTCAACTCTAAGCGAACCGTCAGCTCCTCGTGGGTCAGCACTCTGCCACATCACTGGCTGGCAACCTGCAGACCCTGCAAGCTCACAGGACAGGGCTGGAGAAAGCAGGGCAGAGCTTAAAGCAGGAACAGCAGAAGCAGTTTTCATTAAGTGGTTTAAAGAACAAGGATTAAATGATTCTGTCAGATGAGGAATGTATTTTCTGTGATCTGTACAGCAAATACCAATGGAAGTAGGACATCGCTTAAATACACGTCAGTCTGGGAGCCACCTAAATGGTGAGGGGAACAGGTGAATAAGGACACTGAAGAGCAGCAGAAAGTCTTTTAGATTTGGTTCTGTTTGTTTTAATATTAATTACAGAGCCCCATGACTTAAACAGCTTCCTAGCCCTTAGCTAGGAAACAGAATAAAGCCAGAAAATGGAACAGGGAAATTTCTCACTCTTGTTTTCTCCTCTGAGATTCACAAAAGGATCCTCTTTATATAATGTGGTTTCAGATGTTTTTTTGAATATTGTTTAAAGAGCATGTCAAAGCCACAACAAAGTAATTCCTCCTCTTAGATAAGGTCTACAAACTCCCCCCAGGGTAAGTATTAGAGAGCCTGCAGGAAAACTGCTTGTTAAGCAAATGAAGCCACAGATGTGACTTTCATCTGGTGTACCAAGCTGGGATGTTACTTGCAAGGCAGAGACACCCAATTATGAAAAGTAACATTTTTAACACAGGCATTCCTCAAAAAAATCTAAACCAAAGGCTCCTAGAATTATCTTTATTTTTTTGGTGAGAGATTTTTCTGATCTTGTATTCTGCACTAGGAGTCTGTGTTCACAGAGTCACAGAATCTTAAGGGTTGGAAAGAACCTCAAAAGCTCATCTAGTCCAACTCCCCTGCCAGAGCAGGACCACCTAGAGTAGGTCACACAGGAACTCATCCAGGTGGGTTTAAATGTCTGCAGAGGAGACTCCACAATCCATCTGGGCAGCACCTTCCAGTGCTCCCTCACCTGAATAGGGAAGAAATTCTTCCTTGTGTTTCTTTGGAACCTCTTGTGTTCCAGCTTGTACCTGTTGCCCCTTGTCTTATCATTGACCATCACTGAGAACAGCCTGGCTCCATCCTCCTGACTCCTACACTTTATGTATTTCTAAACATTAATGAGGTCACCCCTCAGTCTCCTCCAAGCTAGAGAGCCCCAGCTCCCTCAGCCTTTCATCAGAAGGGAGATGCTCCACTCCATCACCTTTGTGGCCCTGTGCTGAACTCTCTCCAGCAGCTCCCTGTCCTTCTTGAACTGAGGGGCCCAGAACTGGACACAATATTCCAGATGTGGTCTCACAAGGGCAGAGTAGAACCTCTCTCGACCTACTGCCCACACCTCTGCTAATAGACTCCAGGATGCCATTGGCCTTCTTGGCCATGAGGGCACATTGCTGGCTCATGCTCATCCTGCTGTCCACCAGGACATCCAGGTTCCTTTCCCCTACACTGCTCCCCAGTGGGTCATTCCCCAGCCTGTACTGTCTCGTTGAATGGCAGCACAGCCTTCTGGTGTGTCAGTCACTCCCAACCACTAGCAAAACTGCTGATTGATGATAATGCTCAGGATTTTATAGGATCAATCTACTGCTGGTAAAACCTCTTGTCATACATGTACTATACCCACAACTGCATAATTCTTTTCCTGGAGACATGCACCTGGAGCATGCTATGGGGCCTCTTGGACTCAAGGTTCTGCATTCACATCAGTCCACAGCCAGAACATGGTACTTTTCATTCCTTTTCATTATTAACCAAGTTTCATATTTGCAATATCAATGCTTTTATCCTGCCTTGACAGATCTGGTCTGGCTAGCACTGTGCTATTGGCTCCATGCTGATCAGATAAATACTTGTCCTATTCTATCAGAAAGCAGTATCCCTATCCCAAGCCTTTGCTGGTGAAGCCGTGCCTCATTCATCAAGTTTTGAGGTCTCAGCAATAAGAACACCCCACAAAAAGCAGAGAATCCTCATGAAAAATAGTAATGAGAAAATATGGGCTGAGCTTAAGTACTAGAGGGAGGTTTGACATGTTCATGAATACCCAGAAATTCTGCTCAAGTACAAGTGGCACAATGTTACCAAATTGCACTACTTGAATAAAGGCAAGTTAAAAGCTTGCTAAGGACCATAGTCTGGATACTACCTAAAGGCCATCTTTTAAATTTATGCACTGTGTTTATATTTAGACTGCACAGATCTAAATGCTGCTGACTTAGGTGCTTTTGTATGACCACAGACACATCATTTAATCCTTCCATGCATTCATTTTCTTTTCACCTTACTACCCAGACTGAAGACTAGCAACTACTACATTTAGTGAAGTGGAATGGAGAAGCTAATGCTACAGGTGGTATTAGTACCTCTCATGTACTGGTCAATGAGCCTTGCTCACACATTCCAGGTTTAGAGCAATGCCACTTTGGGCTGGAAGAACGAGATTCAGTAAGGCAATTGAAAATGTTGGGTACTTTCGCTTTTCTCTGCATTACCCAGGAACTTCAGTTAAGAAAGGTAATTTTCAGACATGAGACTATTTCATTTAAGAAATGAAACCGTGAGGGAAGCAGTCCCCTTGATCTGTACTATGTACTATCTATACAGGCCACTTAGCTCTCTGTGTAGATCTACATGGCTTAAAGGACATTGGGAAATGTTGTGTCCCAAAGCATGCAATGAGACAGATGGAACAGAAATTTAATGGTCTCCTCTGCTCTAACGTCTATTACTGGGTTCCAGAGATGGGACCTGGATGACCCAAGTGATCCTTTTCAGTTCAACATTCGTTAGTCTTTTCCTTTCTTGTGCCTGATTTAAAAGAAGGGAAAAAAAGTAGCAAAAAAGCTGATTGCAGCTTTCAGCACACTTATGTGATTAGGGTAATGAGGAAGAGACCATTTTAAAAAGCAGTTCACAGATTCTTTCAAATTTGAGAATGCAGCTGGTTTCAACCTCCCAGCTGGCAAAGAGGGGACTCCTCACTGTAAGTACTCTGCTTAATCTCGGGACTTCTCAATCAGACACAGCTGAAGTAGTGCCATGATTATAGGCCTTGGTCAAGTGTCGCAATACAAGATGATTTATATTAATCAGCATTCTCTAGAATCTGTGCCAAACAAGTCCAACACAACTACAGACTTCAAAAAGAGCCTTAGCCCACTGCTCTTTACTTTGCCTGAAAACAGCCTCTGGGCACATGGTAGCCAAGTAATCAAACATTTATAGCAGCAAAAAAACCAGCACACAGCCTGGCCATCAGAAACACCATTATGTGTTAAACACCTCCTGTAAATTCCCTTTTCGTGTTCACAGGTTGATTTTGACCATTAGGGAAACTGAAACATTCTCACATTTATGTACAATGGTGCTCTGGGTACCTCTGGAGAGTTCCAAGCAGTCAGAAGCCATCCATCCATTGTTGTCTATGACAAAACAACCTGTCTGTCTCTGCTGTCGCTGCACACTGAAATGCTAAGACAGATGTGCCAAGTCTCCTGATTTGTGAAGGAATAAATGAATATACACAGGCTATTTTAAATCCAGCTTAAACCCCAATTCACAGATAATTTAGGGGGTTAAAGAAGAAAAAGGGGAGGGGAAGCATAGATATGGCTGTCTTCATCCAGCTTTCACGGCAGAGATAAAGGAGCCAAATGCTTTCTTGCTCTGCTCATGAGGGCAACTTCTCCCTCTCTCTTTTGATGCCTCATACCAAGGCACCAACCTCTGCTTGGCCACAATGTGCAACCTGCACACTGGCATGAGAGAAAGGAGAATGTGGGAATAAACAAGGTTGAAAACTGCGTCAAAGGAAGAAAGAGGAAAGTTATGGCAGTCAAAATTCACAGAACAATGGGGTGACTTTGAACCACATTCCAGTCTCTCACACTGGATAAAGGCTGATTTTTGGATGCATTTAAATGTTAAGAGAAAAGTACCTGTTTTGAAACCTTTTAAAAATCTAGTACATAAAAGCTGGAATGAGCACTTTAGTCTCTCTACCCTGGATCAAATTCCAGATGACCACATGGCTTAACGTCTTGCTTTCATCTCTAGCAAACAAGACCCTACCTTACTGGCCAAATGCAAGCAATCCCTGTGGCTCCAGAAACACAAGCAACAAACAGCCTGTGGGAATCCAGACTGTCCCTCATACCGTTTACTCACATTAGCTATATCAGAACACGAGTCTTTTTGCTCACAAACGTGATCAGGGTCATTAAGTTACCCTCATTAGCTGCATTTCCCTCTGTGGCATGGATAGGCTGAGAGAGGCCAGGCACTGGAACCTCCTCTATTCTGCTCAGGAGGGAGTACAAGCCTGGGGAATGGAGAGGGTGTTTTTAATTAATCCAACATACACAAAACTGCCTCAAAACACAGCAAAGAACAGAAGCTCAAGGCTTCTGTAGGTCAAACCCAAGGGCTACATTCACATCCTGGGGCAACTTCATTATCCTCAACTGAGATGGACAAGGGATTAATTTAACCCTCAGAAAAGAGTCAAGAAAAACTGGGAGAGGGAAAGAACAAGCCATTAATAAGAGCTAGAAGGATACATGTTCACAGAGGGTTTAGTTCAAATTCCTCCTTTCAGTTGCTGTTTTTAGTGCAAGTGGGTACATATAGTAACATTACCATTTCTATTCTGCTCCCTCTGCTGTTGTCAGAGCCCTTTCTTTTATCATATATTCTCAAATTACCCTTAATTTAAATGATTTATAGTCTCAGAACCCATAAGATCTGGTGAAGTACTCTGAGTATTGGTCATCTACTTCATTTTTTTTTCCTTTTGCTTTCTTTTAGCAAATTCTTAAAATTCATCTGTAAGCAGAGAACATTTTTTTGTTTTTTTCTTTTTTTTTTTCATTTTTAACAAAGCTGCTTTCTGGTTTCTAGCTAATTGTTTCATTTGTGGGCTGCAAGCAGCGTTCCTATTCCAGAAAGAGAATGCTGTCAGGTTCTAAATGTGACTGTGTACCTTAGGTGTAAAACTGTGCAGGAGCCCGTTATTGTCTCAGCTGCCACTATTAAGCTAGAAAAAGAAAAAAAGGGGGTGGAGAAGCAAAGCAGTAACAGCAGAAACATCCAAGGACTCAGCAATTTTTTATGCATGAGGGCACATTTTTGGTAGCTTATTCTTATATTTGCAGTCTTACTTGAAGATTATTTTTATTTGGCCAACACAGTGAAAATGCTACGTTGTGTTTAGTTTCTTTTGATGAACTAAAGCACCCCAACCTAACTGGGAGCACTGGAAAATGTAAATCATAGAATCATAGAATGGTAGGGGTTGGAAGGGACCTTTAGAGATCATCTAGTCCAACCCCCCTGCAGAAGTAGGTCAATCTAGATCAGGTCGCATAGGAACATGCCCAGGTGGGTCTTGAAGACCCCCAAGGAAGGAGACTCCACAACCCCCCCGAGCAGCCTGTACAGAAATTACTCAAATACTTTTCCCAATCCCAGCACTTGTAGAAACAATGTGGAAAACACCTCTGTAGTAGACACCTATTGATGGTGACTTATCTACTGCGTCCAAAACAATCAATACATTATGTTCTCTCTCTCCTTCCCTCCCTCTCCTTTCTTGAGGGTTCCCTCATTCCTCCCTTCCCAAGAAGACAACCTGCAAACCTTCCCATGACATGGCAGGCCTACACCTTGTTCCGAGAAAGGATACATACACAGGAGGAAGACACGTTGGCTTTGGTCATGACTTGGGATCACCTCAATCATGTATCAGTCAAGTCCCTGGGCTTTTACCTGACCCAAATTGCTCAAACAACATGCAAACTGGCATCATTGGTGTAATCTAAACCCTAGCAGTGTCTAGATATGACCTATCATATATTTTCACATTCTAAAATATACTTAGACCCATTTTAGCTCTTTCAGCCCCAAACTTGGCCCTAACAGTGACAAATTTGAGTTTTGAAGTCAGACAGCTCTCATTTGAACACAGTAAGACAGAAATCAGTTTAAATGAATATTAGGAACAATTTCAGGGTTAGCACATGCCACTAGTTTACTCTTGCTTCTCTACAAAACCGCTTTGTAAAAGGAGACTCCACATCTCCTTTAAGAAACTTGAATTGTAGTGCTTTAACTACAAAAGTATCCTTGGCTAATGAAATGGGTTTACATCTGTAAAGTTTATTGCAGGGTCCTTGCAATAAACAATCTTAACCTCACGGGGTCAAGTCTATTTTTGCTAGCTCTGAACCACAACGTTGAATCTTCAGTGTATTCTGTACCTGCAACATCCTGTTAGGTCAGGACAGTGTTACTGCTCACGTGTCTCAGAGAAACAAAGCTAGGGAGCAAGAGTGAAGGTCTCTCGCTTTGCTCAATCAAAGTGACTCAACAACTCTGTGGTGGATGGAGGAACCGAAGCAGATTGTGTCAGTCTGACTCCAGTCACCAACAGCACCATGCTTTCCCCTTTGCTGCTTCTCAGAGACAGCAGGCCTGACAAGTGTAATGAATACCTCCTTGTTCAAGGTTGGTTGTACTTCCATTCTGAATATGGCATGAATGTTCTCTCTTCCCTTCACGACACAGACTGCTAACTAAACAAATCTCATCTTACAGTTCTGCTTCTCCTGCTGTTCGCTCCTCTCTGCCCTCAAATGCTGCAAGGACTTGTGCCTCGATTTCCTCTCTTGGATTCTGCTGAGTAGTTTCTGGCCATCATTCTGCTCTGGATAACACTCAGGGTCACTTTGATTCACCTTTCCAGAGCTATAGAGACATGTTTCTTTACTAGTTTCCCTGTTTGGAAGCAAGCGTACTAAAGATCTCTAGAAGACATGACTTTCTTGCCCATCTATGTGATAGAAGAGAGTAGCAGTTACATATGTTAAATTAGCATGTACCTAATAGCTAACAGGGTGTCTCCTCAGCTTATTCCTGCAATATGCTTGGATAGTAGCTTCTCAGTGAGGACCAGTTTGGACAATATGGAATTCATGTTTCTACTAGTAAGCTGGGGCAAATCTGAGTGCCCACTGATGTCAATGAGAAGCTACTGGATGGCAACTATAACCATTTACAGCCTTGTCTTAGGAATTAATTTCTAAGATAGCACTCAGAGGAATGTAAGGTGATATGATTTAGTATTTAAAAAGACCATCTAATTCTGAAGGTTTCTTAACAGAATTTAGGGAGGTGGAAGGGGTTGCACAGCAGTATGCCCAAGAAATGTCTCCCCTTCTCAATTCTCCTCAATAGCAATCTGGAACACGTAGGGTAGGATAGCTGCACTGCAGGTGGTGTAGGCAGCTCATGCTGCTATTTGAAAGAAATCTTTGATGGTTACCATGAGGTGCTCTCTCATGCACCCTGTGGCAAGATTAGCCTTACTAAAGCAAAGCACTCCAGCAAAAGGTGGACTGCCAGATCAGTGAGCAAAGTGAACAGCCTGAACAGGAAAGCTTCTTTTTCATGATGCTAACTGAAGTTTTGCCAGAGGTGGGATTCCTAAGAAGGGATGATTTCCATCATTACTGCAGGAAGGCCATCCTCAAAAGACCCAAAGGAAAGAAAGACATCTAAGTGTTACACTGAAACTAACTACCAGATGGGCCAAACTCATTTAAAAGCAAATCCAACAACACTTACTGGGTGGCTAGGTTAAGCCACTTTCTGTTTAAAGTCCAGAAAGCCCAGCATGGCTCTTGATGAGACCAACGCAACTGACCCCAGGGGGCTTGGATTATCATGTTTAGAAATCAGTGGATAAGGCCCCCAAATTACCACAGGATTAAGAGAAGAGCAGACCAAATCTCACTCAAGTGATCAAACGCTGCTGTCAAACACACACAGCTTAATCTTCCTTTCTATCAAACCTAAAAATAGACATAAAATAGTAGAAACCTGATCGTTTTTCTTCCTTTTCCAACTCATGTCTTTTTACAGGTAAAACATTTTTAGAACCCAACTTGTCCTCAAGACTGAGAACAGCAGGAAAATAACTTGAATGTTAAGTAACATCTTAAAGGCCATTGTACAGCCTTGTTTCACTATGTATGTGTCAGTATGGTATATATATTAATTTAGTCGTGCTTTTTTGAAGATGCCTTTTAAGCTTGCATAGAATCACAGGAAAAAACCCCCAAACAATTCCCTGGCAATACAGAGATCTGCAGAAATTTACATTTCCAGTGATGAGCCTGTGAACTGTCCTAGGAAGAAGTCTTCTAGGACTACAGGGCAAACCAAAAGGTAAAGGATTCTTTGTAATAACTATATACACAGAGCAAACCATATCTTGTATCTGCAATGCCAAGCATCCCACTTATCTCCTCCTTTTACCTAAACCTGGATTTTCCTGTAAATTCTGATCAGTAGCATACATATTAATGTGATATTAAAAAAAGGAACCTTGTCCCCAAGACCAAGGGACTCTAAGGAACCTTATCTACTTTCCAGAGTAGGTGAAACCACATTTGGACAACACCTGAATATTGGAGTAATCCCACTCAAATCCACCCAATGGCTCCTGTGACTAGTTCTGAGCAGCACAATGGAGAACTACAGACATTTGTTATTAAACAACCCGTTACTAGATACAAATGAAATACGCTTTGGTTAATTATCTCTTCTCTTTCTCACACAGAGAACACTGATGAAACAGGAAACTAAACTGTAGAAAACCTGCAGCTAAGACATTATTTTCCAAAAATACATACAACAATGTAGCAGCATCCTTTCTGGGCATTATGACTTATGGCTGTCCACTGCAGAGTTAATAACTGTAAAATGTTACAGCCAGAATTAAAGAGCTAAGTATTCAGAACAGAACTCGATTATCAACCAATTATGATCTAAAATGCACGCAAACCTACTTCTGCTGAGTCAATGTGGCTTTAAAAAGAGTGTGTTTTTTTTCCTTTAATAAGATTCCCCGTGTCTTTAAGGCTGTTAGGGTTAGCATGGACTATTTATAGGCATCAATGAAAAGGAGGAAGTCTTACTCTGCTCTCCTACTGTTCACTGCCGGTAAGAGATGCCTGTGGGTTTTCAGCAAAATCTCTGCCATCTCTTGACAACACTGGAATTATCAACAGGGGACAACTGCACAGCAGCGAGACAAATCAGTGCTATTACAGGAGGACTTGAATGATGAAATAATTTGATTGACTGTGCTGCTGGACTGTGGCAGCCAACTTGGCTACAAGTACTTTCTCTTCCTTTCCCCGTGTGCCCTGAGAGCAAAGCAAGTAACAAGTTGTTATCCCTGGTGGAACAAACAAGCTTGTTTTGCACCTGATTCACATAGAGTTCTTTGACATCTTTAATTTTCTTTAGGAGGAGTGCCTTTTGACTGACTCCATGGTACAATTTGAATGCTTCACTCCAGAAGAAAGACAATCTCTTGATTCTGGGGATCAGTCTGAAACTGATGAGAGTTTCAGCACTTGTTTCAACGCAGTCAAGGTTTCACCTTCTTGAACTGGTGTTTCTTTTAAGCAGCTCCCAAGTTTGTACCCTAAGCACAATGTTCATCTAAGCAAGGAACACTGCTGAAGTGTCTGGAATTGCAAAGCAAGGACCGCTGTGCTCTGCACAAAACTCTCACAACCTACTGCATTCACCTTTCATATCTGCTCTGTGGCATCAGCCACAGAGAGATGCTCTGAATGGGCTGTGGCACCAGAGATGCACAACACCCTTGTTAGGTTACATGGTTTGGCAGCACTAATGATGTAGAGGCAATGATGAGGACATCAGATCAAGGGCATGATCTGAAAGGATCTGGATTCAGGCCCAGGTGTCTGCCTGTGCAGGAGATCGTGATGAAATGTGCACATTTCTTTACAGTTGCAAGAAGTACACGCTGTGATGATCTTTTGGCAGCCCACTATTGCAAACTGCAACAACCTCTGGGACTTTGGTGCAATAAAAACTTTAAACCATAGTTGAGGCAAACTTCTGGGACAAGCAGCAACTGAGCTCTGGTGTTCAAGTTTAAAATCATATCATTAGCTGTGGGGCTTTCCTATACTTTTCACATTACAAACCTGCCTTATATCTCTGACTGAAAAAACCCTCAAGTTTAATTCCATTACCAATACCCAGCAACAGCTAACAGAATTTAAAAGGTGGCCATTTCCTTCTTGGTTGAAATCTGACACAAAAAGTGCTTTATAATCCAAAAAAATACATCCAGCAATTGTTTGTCTCACCAAATCAATGATCTGTATGCCTGAAATACATGATATTTAACTCCACCAAAGAAATTCTTGGTTATAAGTTTCTGGCTTATACCTGAAATATATCATAACGATTCAAAGCCTTGAAATTTGCTGGGCTAGAACCTTTTGCAGTGAAAACTGTTACTGGGATTGATCCAAAGTTCAGTCTGGAGTAGAGGCCCCTGATTTTCAAAGGAGAGAAATCCTGCATGCAAAGGTGGGCTGATAGATAATTTCACGCATGAACAAGCAGAACTCATTTGCAGATTCACTCGTACGTTTTCTGTACCATTAGAAATGAGCATGATTCCCCTTGCACTTGAAAACAGGACTTGGGGCATTCTAAGCATAACCTCGAAACATTGTCTTGCTGTTTGAGATGGGGTGATAATTGGAACATGGGATTTTACAAGGGAAGCTGGGAAGCAAAACCAAAGGAATTAATTTGTGAAACAACTGTGAATAGGCTTTCCACTCTTCTTTTAAATATTTAACTAGGTTCTAATAGCATCTAAAGGAAGAAAAATTCAAGACCAACTATTAACATATAAATATAATGCAACTTCTCATTGTGGTTACAAAGCATAGGAAGTGTTTCTAACTCAAGCCTTTGCCTATTTACTCGATGCACCAAACCAGCTAGTGGTGTAGAAGTGAGAGGTTTCATGGACATCACATAACTCTTCACAGCTTCAGCTGTTTCAAAATACGGCCCTGAGTGTTTGAACAGACAATAAAGAGTCTCACATCAGGGAGGCTTCCCTTTCTGAAAGCTCCTGTCAGCCAGCTGGCTTAATTCCACCCTACAAAAGGTGAGTGGGGTGGGGGAGAGAAGGTCCTTTGTGAAGGTATAGAGAGAATTTGGAAAGATGAGTGGAGAATCTGGAAAGGAGACTGGTTGATCTTTGGTTTTTTCCTTCCCTATGGCTAGTGCCACAGGTACATTTTAACCCCTTGGTTTGAATAGAGGGAAGGTGAATTAGTTTTCTTGCAGAGCAAGGTTCTTTCAGCCACAACATTCCTCAGCATCACACTGAATTGTCAGATGCAGAGGTGATAACCTCATGGCAGTGACAAAAGCTGAGACGTTTCTTTCAGAGGGGGTTCAGGGCAGTAGCTCCAGCACATGCTGGCACATCTCACCTAGCTGAAGGCCAAGAGTTCTGCTGTGGCTTGTGCTGAGGCAAGGATGAAATGCAGCAAAGTGCATACCTTGACTCAGCTGTGCCTTACACCTATGGCCTGCCTACAGTGAGGGCAGAGAGGCTCTGCAAAGCCGCTCTCACATGGGACAGCAGCAGGCACCGGTAGACCAACAGAGCTGCGTTGTTTGCTTTGCAGATACTGACTGGGACAGTCATGGCAGCCCTTCAGGACTATTCATTGGAGCTCAGATGAATCTATGACAACTTGCATCTTTGCCAGACAAAGGTGGAAAATGGGAAAGACACCACACCTTGATGAGGGGCTCCAAAGGCTGTATAAAATAACACCATCTTTTGTAGTGGCTTTTGCTAGGCACCAGGCAAAAACCCCAGCCTAAAGTTAGGATCTGATTAACTTTCAAGCCAAAGTTCTTGCAGAGCTGTATTTGTAGGGATCTAGAAAATCTATTTTTGTTTTATGTTTTCAAGTCTGTTTAATTACCTTGGTGAGGCTACCAAACAAAGAAACGTGCTGCTGAACAGAAGAGCTGCAGCTAATCCTGAAAAGCCTTCCCTTCGTTTCCAAGATCCATGGGTGTGTGTCTTCTATAAATGTGAATTCACTCAAATCTTTTCCCCATTTCCCTTCCACTCTTTTTTTTTTTTTTTTAATAGCCATTTCATTCTCACAGGTGTCAGAATACAGTGACAGCTTTGATCTTGCTGAAGATAACCATATGTGGGTAGATTCTTTTTCCTGAAATGCAGACTGGGAGTGGATCCAGAGGTCAAGCCAGAAGGTTACATTTATTTGAAAAACTCATTTAAAAGAAAATCCCTTTGTGTGGCTTCTAATATGCCTTTGGATATGAATCTTGAACTATCTAGCTGTGAAAGCTGCTCTCTGTATCACCATGTTCCAAGTCTTAAGAAAATTCAGGTTCAAAGAAAAAGGAAGACTAAAAGAGTTGGGTTTGTAGCTATGGAACAAGCACTTTCTTTGCTACATCAAAAGCACTGATAAAAGCAGTCCACCAATTCAGGATAAGAGTATGTTATTTCATGTATTAATTTGACAGTGTGCTAGCATTAATACAAAGATCTCCTTTTTCACCCCATTACAAGATTGATTTTGTGCATTACAGAGGAGTTCAAAATGTCCAAACTACAGCTAATCAAAGTTCTGGTTTATGTGAAGTGTCCTCTGAGGTCTGATTTTCACATGTTTTTTTTGAAACCATTAAATTGTTAAGTAGAGAAACCTGCCAGAATTGGTGTGAAGTCCATGAAAAGGGGATATATGCTCAGAAGACTTTTCAAAATGCTGCAGAGGTATTGCAATACACATGGGTTCTGCAAGTTACTGATACCACGGATGCATAACTCAATTCATATTTTAATTTCCAGAGTGAATGTCATGACTCTCACTGAATTGGAACTTTATTTCATTTGGGTGGGGTATGTATGCAGATGATGCTACACTAAGAAGACTAAGTATTGAAAACACTGTCCAGTTACATGGACTCTGATTCTGTGTAAAGAGCTTAAAATTGAATCTCCCTGATACAAAGCCAATCTATTTTCCTATCATGCTTTCCCTCACAAGTTCATGACCCAAAGAGCAGCTGTAGTTCCTAACGATGAGGGGTGTGGGGTGTATCCATTTCATTTTCCTCACTAGGGGGAAGAATCATAGAATGGTAGGGGTTGGAAGGGACCTTTAGAGATCACCCAGTCCAACTCCCCTGCAGAAGCAGGTTCACCTAGATCAGGTCGCACAGGAACACGTCCAGGTGGGTCTTGAAGACCTCCAAGGAAGGAGCCTCCACAACCCCTCTGGGCAGCCTGTGCCAGGGCTCCCTCACTGAAACAGGGAAAGAGTTTTTTCTTATGTTTAAGTGGAACTTTTTGTGTTCCAGCTTCATCCCATCACCCCTTGTCCTGTTGCTAGCTACTATAGAAAACAGGGATGTCCCAACCTCCTGACACCCACCCTTTAGATATTTATAAATGTTAATAAGATCTCTAATAAGAACTTTGGGAGTGAAAGAAAACAGGGCAGAGCAGAAGGAATTTTGCTCCAGTAGAGAAGGGGAGGAGCCAGATGCTTCATGAGAAGTACCAGCAGAAGGGAAAGGGAGCTGTTGAAAACATCTGCTCGTGGCCTTGGCTGTTGCTGTTCCCATCTTTCTGAAGGAGCCACAGGTGGGGCAGGATATTAGCTCATTACAGTATTCTTGTTCTCTGGAAGACATCAAGTCATGATGTAGAAAGACATCTATAGCTTCTTGCTTTTACATTTTGGCAATTAAGAACAGTAAAAAGCTGCAGTTTGTGGCTGCACTTTTATTAAGAAACAAAACAAATGAGCAGCATAAGAGCAGCACACTCGGCTGGGGGGCAGACATGCTTCCATGGGTTAGCACTGGGCTAAGCTCTTAACTGCAAATGGCAGCAGACATGAGGTACTGCCACACGATTCCTCTTCACGAGCCCACCCCTGAACTCCTGCCAAAAATCCCTCTGTACGCCACTTAGTGCTTCAAGACAATGGGAGAATAATGACAGGTCTGTAAAATCTGCTGGAACTGACAGTTCTTATTGTTCAGAAAACTTTTTGTGACGCACAGGAGTTTTCAGATTAGCGCTGTACAATGTTGAACAAAATGGGTGTCAAGCAAATCAATGGGCTTTTCACGATTCACTCGTCTTTGTTTTACTGCTGTTCCATTTTTGTTCTGTGCTTGGTGTTGCTTTGTTGCGTGCACTTGCCATTTGAGAAGTGAGTGTGCTCGTACTGAGCAGGGAGTAAGAGCTTTCTGTGACTTGCCATGATGCTCCAAGTCAGGTTGTAGGATGGATTAACTTTCCCTAAAAATGTTTGTTGCTTGGGTCTGTTTTTCCCAACACAAATATATGGAACACTTCTCATTTGAGCAGTTAGTCTCCTTTAGAGTTACGACTATCTGCAATTCATTTGGATATAAACACATTGAGCCACCTAAAGAAGAATATTTGGTTGGAGGTTTATGTGAAAGTTGTACCTACTCTCTTGAGTAATGGGGTGAAAACAAGAACACAACTGAGGCAAAACTGAAGACTGGTGGCTGAAGCATCTGGTTACCTAGAACGCAAATGATCACAATGTTTTTATTGAAACTGAAGGAAGGTTAAGATCCAGAGAAAGAATGAAACATCCAAATCTGTCTCTGGACAGATATAGAGCTTCCCTTCTGCAGTTCTGCTCTACACTTTCCAGTACAGAGCATAACATATGGGAATGTGTCCCCGCAAGCAGACAAAAGATAACCCATTAAATTTAAAGCCTATAGAAACAAGTCAAAACCTGTGGAACACCCGTTCCACTCCAGTTTTCAACATTACTGTTGCTGAGGCAAACAGAGAACAAAAAACAACCTGCTGCCTTTGGAAAAGCCTTGCTCTTCCAAGAACAACATAAGACTGAAGCTCGGATCAATGTCTGGTGGCTTCTCGTGTAAGTCAATGGAGGTGTGCCAATTTGGTCTGGCACCAAGCACTTTAGAAGACACATGAGCCCACCGAACCAAGTGTTTTCCAACGCAACCAATTAAAGCAACCCCAAGATAGCATTTTCTTTTCAGCTTCTGCATCCTCCCAACTGCTGCCAGCATGCCACAGCTCTCACTGAAGCCTACTCACTCCTCTGTTGCTGGAACTCTTATAGCCTGGGAATCTGAAATGCCTCTCCCACATACATCATCCCCAAGCACAAACGACAAGCAACTGTTCTCTGCACCATCAGGTCAAAAAAAAATAATCTAATGCAGGCACAGCTTTGATTGCAACACGTTCTTCTACCTCAGGCACCACTGTGGTTTGAAGCCCTCAGACAGACTGATCCAATGCACTATCCAAAGCTCAGCAGTTATAGGCTGTCTCCCTCCCTCCCTGTCTGCCCCCACCTTTTATCTGCTAATGCATAGGGATAGACAAGCAAACAAATCCCCTTCAAACAAGGTTACGGGAGACATAGGAACCCTATCAGTCACACACTATTTGCCTAATGCTAGTGACTAAACTTGAGAGGTTTATGTTGTTGGCACTGTATTCCTGGAGTGCTAACAAGAACTAAAATACCATCTTAAGAGTTGCATTGACCTTAAAAGACAACGTTCTCCTATGCTTTAACATTATCAATCAGAAGATGAAGCAGAGGACAGTAAGTATAGAATGAAAAACCCCCAAAGATGTGATGAAGCTTCATTTTGATGCATCTCAAAAGTGTTCAAAATGATCAGCCTGGAGCCAGAAACAAACCATGCCCAGGTGTGCAGGAGTCCAAGCTCTCCCTCAGCTTTTTATGGACTATCTCAGCCTAGATTCAAAGCATCCACCTCCAAGATGGGGAGTGGGTGCATCTCTTTGCCTAGGCTGCCGTGTGTGATGGGATTTTCAGCTACATCAGTGCTAGGTAAATACAAATGAATGATACAAGCCCCTAGGGAAGGTAACATGGCAGCTAAATATCTGCTTCACTTCAAAAATGTCATTCTTGCCATAAGAGCTAACATAGATCATTCATAGATTAGGAAAATCACATTATTTTTAAGCCCAGTGCCATAGGATACCCGGGGCCACCATTTCAATAAAAGGTGACTCAGAGATCCCTGGGAAACACAAGGAAAAGTGACTTACATCTCAGAAAAGGCAATAATTCAAGCTTAACGAGGGATCCTCCTGCATTTGTGATATATCGAGTTAAATGCTCAAGAGTACACAGAGGAGCTTAATATAGCCTTCACCATCAGACACCCTCACTGTAATGATGCACTGAATTCTACTTTCTGTGGGTTTTTGTGATTTATTTTGATCAAATACTTCCTGAAAACACTGACAATTCTTTTTGGTATCAACCCTGAGGTGACGCTGGTTCCCTTACCAAAGGGATAAGCTCCAGGGACACACCTTCCTGCCACAAACTTGCAAAAGCAAAGCTGACCAGTTAAGCCATACCTAAAAAAACCCCCAAACAACCTCACTCCAAAAAAAATCACACCCTCAGTCTGAGATTCCCAAGCAGCAATGTGACTTCCCAGCCGCTCCCAACACTGGGAAAAGGAAGTTGTGTGTTGAGTTCTAAAATGAACATAAGATACCAAAAATGGATCCCTAAAAAGCAGCCAGCTTCACATGATGCTTGGCTACTTTAAAATTCCTGATGCACACAACTAGGCTCAGGCAGAGTGAACACACAGAAAGTTTTTGTTCTTGTTTTTGCCCTTCTTCCTTTGCATTTTCACAAACCAGATAAGATGACCACAGCCTCTGAGAGGGTTAAGCAGAGAGTCATCCATGAGCTCCGTGCAGCAAAGCTCTCGGTCTAATGGCAAATACCTGATAAAACACGAACAATGCCCAGCTGAATTCATGCCTGGTGTAACTCAAGTAACCCTGGAGGGTTACAGAGAGACAGATTTGCACACACACACACAGAGAGCTCTCCTCTCCCTTCTAAATACACGGTTTCTCTTTTACAGAATCAAAAGCTGAGTCCTGACAGGCAAAGGAAGCAACTTCTAACTCATGCCCCGCAATGGTGAAAAAGGAAACTCTGCACACTTTTCATGTACTCACCTGTTTCATCAACCAACAGGAAAGCTTTCGAATTCAATGTGTTTCTGAAAAGCCTTCTCCACGGAAGATAATCATTTATACGTTTAAGAAGAGAATATAAAGGGCACAGAAAGCAACGATTATCTGTGCTGAACACAGCAATGAATGATGAGCAACTCATGTTTCCTCGGCTCAGGGACTTAACTAGCGTTTGACACACCATTGTAGGAACGTGCCTGTTAGTGTGACACCGACACCACAAATGCTGGTGACTACATATGGGCACCTCGGACTTTTCAGCTTGCGATATTCAGCTCCATGTGCTTTGCTTCCCTTTTCAAACTCAGAGGCATTCTGAAACGCCTCGGAGAATACAGCCTCCTTCCACAGACTAATCTTAATTAGGCTAAACAGCCACTCAAGGCAATGCAAACAGTTAACTAGTTTGCCCCATGCCCAAAAGCATTAGGAAGAACACATCTCGCTACATGCAAAAACAAAACGGGGAAACCCTTCACGCTACTGGCACTTGTCACTAATTTGCTGTTGCCATTCCTCGACACCGTTTATTGATCTGTGCCCGGGCTGAAACAGCAGGATCAAGCAGAGGGATTTACTTACAGAGATCCCGTAGCTCCATCGTTCCCGGCGACAGCTTCGCCTCCCACACGACAGCGAGCGAATGACTTAATGCTGCTTTTTGCGGCAGGCACGATGCGCGCCAGCGGCAGATGGTCTCCGATGAAACTCTCTGAGGAGACCCGTCCTCGGCGTAGCCATGTGAGAGGAGCAGACCCCCCCTCCTTCCTTCCCTTCCCTTCACACACCTTCGCCTGCTCCCGGCTCCCCGCGCCGCCCAGACGAGCGTGTAGCTTTGCTTATGTTGCGGGTACCCGAGGGCCAGCCGGGCTCCCATTGGCACGGCGGGGCGGCGGCAGCCAATGGCAGCCCGCTCCTGCTTCGGGGAAACTCCTGCCCATCTATTTAGCATCTTGGGAGACCATCTTTCCAAGGAAGAGCACCGCTCCCCTAGCATCCTACCCTCAGACAGAGCATGGGTGTTGAGGGGGAAATAAAAACCAATCCATCACAGCTCCCCACTTCTGGGTGTCCCCCCCCCACCTCCCGCCTACTGGCTTCTCCCTAGGGCCAGGCACTCACCCAGAGTGACGGTGGGGACCCCGAGCCGGGACCACCTTGGCGGGGGCCGCAGGGGAGCGCGCCGGAGCTCCACAATTACTCGCTCCATCGCCATGGAAACAGTCTGGATGCAGCGGGCTGGATTTGTGCAGCACATCTGCTGCCAGGCTCATAATCAACTGCAATCTCATCTTTTTTTCTCCCATGTGTCCCTCCCCCCACCCCCCCCCAGCCCTGCTCTCGCTGCTTATTTGATTGTGAGTTTGCTTTCTCTTTTCATGCACGCTGGGAAAGTACACGCAGACAGAGCTGTGCACACGCTGACTTTGTCCCTGAGCAAACACACTGTGTTAAGCGAACGTATATGAACACATTTACATGAAAAGTATTCACTTGTGTCTCCTCCCTCTCTACTGTGCCCTGGTGAGGCTTCATCTGGAGTCCTGTGTCCAGTTCTGGGCTCCTCAGATCAAGAGGGACAGGGAACCGCTGGGAAGAGTCCAGCACAGGGCCACCAAGATGATCAGGGGACTGGAGCATCTTCCTTATGAGGAAAGGCTGCGGGAACTGGGGCTGTTCAGCCTGGAGGAGATTGAGGGGGGACACCACATTAATACTTACTAGTACTTGAAAGGTGGATGTCAAGGGGATAGGGTAACAGGGCAATACTTTTTTTTCTGTAGTGTCCAGTTACAGGATTAGGGGTAATGGAAAGAAGCAGGAACACAAAAAGTTCCACTTAAACTTAAGAAAAAACTTCTTTACTGTTCAGCTGAGGGAGCCCTGGCACAGGCTGCCCAGGAACAGTGTGAAGGCTCCTTCTCTAGAGGGTTCCAAACCTGCCTGGATGCTTCCCTGTGTGACCTGGTGGAGGGGAATCTGCTTTAGCAGGGGGTTTCTAGAGGTCCCTTCCAACCCCCACCATTCTGTGATTTGCTAAGGAGGTAGGCTCCCTGGGTACCCAAGTAACACCCATTACTCATCTTTCAAGTTTGAGTAATGGACCATTACTTGCATTTCAAGATGACTGCTGTATGAGCCATCAAAATACTGTTTCACTTCCCAGTTCCATAAATTGCATCTGCCCAAAACGGGGTCAAAATCTGACACAACTGTTATGAAACTTTTTAAGCAATATGCTGTTTTGCTAGTGGGCTTCCAAAATTAGATCTGGCACCCACAGATGCTGACCTTAGACTTCAGGCAACTAATGCTACACTGGATGTTCCCTATTCTGCCCAGGGCCTGATAAAAACAGGCAATCAGAAAAACTTTACTCACAAAAGGCTTGTTCCCCATGGGTATATATTTCTGTCCTATGCTCTGACAACAGAAGAAAGGAGAGATGACTAGGTCAGGAGAGGAAAGGAAGCATTCATAGATTCATAGGCCACCAATGAAGTCAGCAAAGGGACTTGACAGTTAGGGACAATTTCTGGCTGCTCCTCAGACTTTCTCTGGGACATGTGAAAAAAAATATATCTTTCATTCTTTCCATGCTTTTTCTACTGAACTTGCAAAATGGGGAGAATACCTAAATGGATCCATTTGTATTACAAAGATAAACCCAGTCAGACTATGAGACACTGGCATATATTATAATGATGTCAGAAAAGAATTTCAGATGGAAAAAGAGAGGATATGTTCCTTCTTTTTTGTGAATATTTTAATTTATTTAACAGAAGAATGAAAAATGATTGCCCTTCTGAAAAAAAAAAACCCAAACAACCCACACTCACATCTCTGTATTGCTCTAATAACAAAAATTAGCTGCATTACCACTGTAAATAGTGGCTTTTTAAAATGCATCATTACAGAGCCTTGTAGATGTGTTCACAGATCTCCTTATATAATAAATGGCTTCTACTCAAGCCTAATCCAGAGTCCAGGAAGGTCTCTGAAGCCTATTGGTCTAGTGCTTAAGAGCAAGGGCAAGAACACAGAGTTACACCAGGAAATATGGCTTTCAGGGCATCTGTCACTCAGTTACCATTTCTGAGAGGGAAAGGAGCTTTTAAGAGAACTGTATTTGTAATGGCTCAGGGTGCCATACAGATTCACTCTGTGCAACACTGTATTATGTCTGACTTTTCATTTTCCTTTAGAGCAGCATCACTTCCTGCAGCATCATCGCTATAATCATTACCCTGAGCTTGCTGGGTTTTGGGGTCACTCGTTCAGTTCTGAAACATTAGACTGTGGGAAGACATTCAATGTGCATTATAGAGGAAGGGGAGATAATTGAAAAGCCTAGATTTCGATGGGGAAAAAAAAAGGAATCTATCCAGTTCCAGCCCTGTCCCATCCTTCTTTCCATCTAAATCACACAGGGAAGAGGGTGGTCTGAGAGTGTGAAGCCCACCCCATCATTTGTGTGTCGATAATGAAGCAGTCCAGCATTTTCAACGTTCATTTTGTGAGTGGTTATTGTCATGTCTTACAGACTGGAAGGGTTGTCAATGTGTAGAGCTTAAAATAGTCACACAAATAAAATATATTAAATGCTACTCAACAACAAAAAGCAACTGCCCAGTTCCTAGTGGGCTTCTATACTGAATTTTTGGATTTTAAGCCAGTATTAAATTGGAGAGCTTCCTAATCAAATGAATTGCTCTTTTCTGTCGTATGATACATAGAGTTCAAAACTCTCCATTAGGCTGTCCCTTGTTAAACAAAGCACTGCTGCAAGCAAACATAATGATTATCAGTGCAACCTCAAAGTGCCTGGAGAAAACTTTCCTTGGCCCAGTTTCCAACACTCTTCATCTGCATTTCACCTGCTGACAGGGAGAAGACTGCGTCCCAGATAAGGGCAACCAGTCAAGAACTCAAAAGACTCATTTTTAAGGTCTTTTCCTGCCATGGGAAAGGAACAAAAGTGACAGAGATCTGTGCTTCTGACAGCAGCAAGCTAGTGGATTTAAGAAACCTCACTCTTTGTCACTTCTTTTCTTAGTAATCTCCTCTGTAAATTGTGTTTTTTTCCTCTCAAGGTTGTGGTGTGAGAATAATCAGACTAAGAACTTTGCTGCGCTCTAAAGCAGGACAGGACACCAAATACCCAAGAAAGCTTTTAAGAGAGATCAAAAATTCAGGTCTGGAATAATCCAGGCAATTTCAAAGGAACGTAATAAATGAGATTTGTGAAAAAGCTTCTAAGACAGCGAGATAAAATGATGTTGTTCAAACAAAGGGATCAAAGATTCCAAGGTAGACACGCTCCTTGCCAATCAGACCACAGCTCCCAGCAGTGTGCTGTCACGGACTAAGACCTCTGTGTGTGTAGGAGCTGAGGAACAATAATCAACAGTGATATGGTGCTTACTCATCCTCCTAAACCACAGGTTTTACTTTTTTTTTCAGCCTAGATACCTACATGGGGAAGATGGTTAACCTACTAAGGCTTCCCAAGTCACAGACTCGCTGGTTGGCTCCCAATGACTCCTCTTACCAATGCCACAGATGGCCTGTCAGTTCTCAGTAAACTTTCCAGCTCTTTCACAAGTCTATTGCCAGAAGCAGCAGATTTGCATCAGGAGTAGTCCTACTCATTTATTCCAGGAATATTTCCAGATTTCCCTTCCACATCTGTATTCTTGAAGCAGCAATTAGGACTGAGGGTGTAGGTAATGCAAACAAGTACTTCAGAGACTTTCAAGGCCACATTTCTCACGTAGTTTGGTTTTCCCCAAGTCCTAATAACAGAAAACCTTGTGCCTCTTTTATCAGGAGCCCTCTGCACTTTGTGTCAATAAAATTTTGGAGGGTTTTGTTTGGTTTTTTTTCCTAACAGTACTGCATCTGAAAGAAGTTTTGGGACAGTAACATGGAAGTACAAATTAAAATGAAAATGCTGGGCTCAGCATAAAGAGATATCTATCCCTTCTGCCACTTAAGACAGCCTTAATACAAACCACAAAGCTTATCAGACTAGGAACACCAAGTGACATATAAGCTGCTGAAAACACTGTGAGGAACACAGCTTTGCAAATCAGATTAGACATGACCTTCAGAGGTGATTTGCCACTATGGCATCCAAGGAGGTCTATATGAATGACAAAACCACAGAACCTTTGGTTCTACAAAGCATGGTTGGATTTGATCCCCCCACCATCCAAGCACTGGTGTGCACATTCAGTATTCACTGCCTTCTCTTGTACTTCGAGCACAGGGAGCATTGAAGTCTCATCCTGCACCATGGGACAAGTTTTGCCCTTCTGTGGATGCATTCATATGTTAAAAGCCTTTGAGATGCTGGGAGGTACCATCAAGAAAATTTCCACTCCTCTTACACAAATGAAATTAAAGCCTTATGGAGTTTCATACAACAATCTTGGACATAGACAACAGCAGTCTGGATGATGACTGTCTAGGGGTGTTGAATTTGCAATACTTCATCTTCTCTGACAACTGAAGTTCTTTAGCTAAGCAAAAGACAGCCTACAAACAATCCTGAAATTGGCTACAGGAACTGACATGAATATTTCTCAGTTTTCCTATTGCTAAACGATTACAGGCAGTCTGAGTGGTGAAAGGAGACTTCCTAGTCTAGACAGCACGACTGTAGGCTCCATTTCCACCTCCAATGTTAACTCCCAAGGAGATCTAAAATGCCTCATGTTTAATGCAGAACCAGAATATCCCCATCTTAAAAAAACTCCCCCAAAACAAAGAGAAGAAAGCCACCATAATCACACATCAGAAACCTGGTGTTAAAAAAAAAAACAAAGAAGAAAGATAAACTGGGTTGCTTAGAGGAAGACTATTCTGTCACAGGGAATAGATTTGAAGTTAGATACATTTTGATACACACACAAACAAAAAGAGGAAATTACTTCTAACCTTGACACTGGGAACAGCAGAGCACGATCTGACAAACAGCCTCCAGTGATGTTTAGGTTTGGAAGCAGTGTCATATACAATCATAGTTACTTTGTTTTTGTATAGCTATCATATATAAAAAAAACCTCTCTTAAAATACACAAGCCCCCACAGCTGTCTGCAACCTTTAAGTCTTGTCATTTCAAACATACACAGCAGTAATATAGCGTGAGAAGGCACTCAAGAATTTCAAATCAATTACAATAAATCCAGATAGTAGCTAGAAAAAGGTTTCACAGTACACATCACCAGCTTCAAGATTCTTCACGTAGTACTCTAGTACACAAACTGCAGGGGCCACAGAAATCACCTTGTGAGTTCTACAAATTCCAGCACATTCAGCCAAATCCATCACATATTCATCATCTGCAGTTTGGGTTACAGTTTCCCTGCTGCTTCCTTTGGCCACTTTGGTTCAAATGCATTTGGTGCATTTGGTTCAAATGCACATCATCACTTTGTATCAAAACTCCTTTGCAGCTTGCTGAGAGACTTTTCAGTCATGTCATGTAAGTCTTGGTTCTCTCTTTCACTCCTCTGGTTTGGAACACATATGGCCAGCACAGAGCAACTTCACACCACTGCAATATCTTACCCACAACAGTCTTCTACCTTTAGCTACTTCTCCAGCTCATGCTTTGCAGATTGTCAAAGCAGCAATACAAGCTGGATTTATTTACAATCCAAATAGTCCAAGACTTCCACTTCAACACTTGATGTCTGCAGGACAGGAACTGAGGAACATACATTGTACTACTATCACTGGAAACAGACGATGCCCTGAATGCATTTGGTCTTGCCTCTCTTACATTCATGCCTGCTCCCCTCCACCTTTTTCATTAGTGCATTGTGGTTTTCTTCTTCTGGAAGGTGCAGATTAAATCTCTACTTGACTATGTGAAACGGCAACAGAATGATTTATTTCACTTTTCTGCTTCTAACAAAACCAATGAACAACAGAAGGGACAAAACAAAGATAAAAATCAGCTGTCTAAGGTATCTGAATTTAACTCTCATGTTGTCATGGTTCACTATTTAAATAATGATGCATGATTTTTTTCTAATATGTTAATTATATAAATAGGTACTTAGGAACTACTTAAACAGGAGATTATTTACCCCATTGACTGTAGAAGCCCATGTGTCAGCACATCTGCTGCACAGGAAGATTAAATCTGTTCACAGAAAACTCATGCTCTCCCTTGCTAATGGGGAAGAAGTTAGTAGTGTGAGACCTGAAGCAGGGGTGTTGGGTTTTATCCAGCAGGCCCTTAAGACTGGCACAATGGATGACATTAAGAAGCATCTCTGCATTTCTAAAAACCATGTATATACTTGCCTAGGCATTCTGGAAAAAGAGATGGGATTGTTATTCAGGAGAGTTTTCTAGGCATGTGTTTCAATTTCAAAAGCTTCTGCTCTGTGTTATTTAAGAGTAACAATGAGACACCCAGCAGCCCTTAGAGGAACTGTATTAGTGTTGATTATGCACCTTCAGGAACAGAATGACAATGCTTGTTGATGATGTTTAGAAAGAGTGTACTGAAAACAGCTCAATTACAGAGTTATCTTTCCCTTGGTTCACCTTCCCAGCTGCTGTTGAAGGACCCCCAGACCATTATTTTAATAGCTGTTGATGAGGGCCTATCCACCATTTATCACATTCATTTCACACTACTTTGGCATCACAAGCTTGCAGGGAAGGAAGGTGAAGTGTCAGAAGTCTCTTGAGGTGCAGACAGGGATTACTAAGACTGCAGTTAATGACAAGAAGAGAAAACGTGAGTCTAGTTTCCAGGTCCAGCAAGTGTACAACAAACCTCCTTGAGAAGAACAAGCTCTGTCTGCTCACACCTCACATGGGCATGAAAGCCAAGTTAATGCTCACTGAAGCTGAATGAGCAGGTAGGGCTGTTTACTGCATGGTTCTTATTTTTGCAAGTATACTCTAACAGGAGCAATTTACTGAGTACACACTCAGCTTTAGCTAGAAAGGGCTATACCCTCCATACACTTGTAAGGCACTTTGGAGCACACAAAATGAACTACTGGCACTACTCTTACGCTGTGTTAGTCTCTGGCAACCAGTGTCTGCTCCCATGGGCTTCAGAACCTCCCTAGGTTAAGCTAGGCTTTGCAAACATCCCCTTCTCAAAGACATTAACAGCCACTTTTTCAATCCCTGTACATGGAAATGTGCAGCCAAATATACATACCTCAGACACGTGTCGCATGCACAACAGAAGCATGCTCACACACGCCCATTCACAGCCAAATGCAGCATAAATAACCTTGCTCTATAAATAGGTTTGCTTAAATGAAGTTTCTTGCTTAAATAAAGCTGGCATAACTACTCTTTCTTTTATGCTGCCTGCTGCATCTCCTATTTAAGTCTGGAAAGTGGTAATCGTGTTGGAACAACTGGAGAAATCCCAGGAAAGCATATTAACGCCCCATTCTGAAAGCCAACAGATACATGAAGGACAGGTGAGCTCAGCATCCTGATGTAGAATATCACTGGTGAAGGTTGTGTGCAAAGGTGAAATGCAGGCAACTTTTTTGTGTGTGTGTGTTTCTGTGAGAGAAAGACAGAGAAACGTCACTACGACAGGAAAGCAGAAATTGCAAACAGCAGATCCTCAAGCACTACAGCAACAGCCTTCACAGAACTGTAGAGTTATACAAATAATCCTTATATTCTCAGTTGGGGAAAAAGGAAAAGAAACTATTAGAAAAGGAAAAGCAACTTTCCCTTCTTTCTCTGCATCTGTGGAAGGCCACCAGACAACTGTCCGTACTTCTCACTATGCTTATGTCTGTGTTCATCAATATGGTTTTATGGACACTTTCTGTCTTATCCTCTTCAAAACATTTCAAGAATCTGTTAAGATTGTTTTCTCTGCAGATGGGTAGGAAGGACCGGCTGTCAGAAAGGACTCTCTGAACCTCCCTCCAGCAACCCTACTTCACATTCAACCCACACACCAGGCCCAGCTCTATCAGTGTTCTGGCTTATTTCTTGCATCTGCTCAAAACTTCTTTCCCACTAATGAGCCTCTCTCTAATCGATCTTCAGAGTACATATTTCTTCAGTCTCAATCATCCATAAGCTAAAGATGCTGTCAATACTGCAGTGTGGCCCTGCTTGACATCTCAAGAAGCAAATCCTGCCTTGTACTCACTCTCTTCATTGCACACGGTAGGTGGAATGACTAACTTCATCTTCCAGGTGAAGAGACAAGTATGTACAGGTCAAGCGATGCAGAGGTCCTTGCAACAGTGGGTACGAACTCCAAGTTGTCTTCTCCATTCCCCAGCCTCTGAAGCACAAACACACTGACAGTGCTAAGCCAGCAGTATTTCTACCTGCCCTATTACTGCTTTAACTCAGGGCTGGACCATTTTCATTCCATTAATGCTTTCTTTTAAAAACACTTCAGAATTGGTTTAAAAAAAAAGAAGATAGAGGCTTAAAAAGATTTCAGTCTTCCTTAATCATGCAGGGCTATATTTTCAAAGCAGTATGCCAGGAGTATTCCACGTGACTCCCATTCATGTTAAAATTAGAGTCACCAGAATAAACCCCATATGCTGCTTTGAAAAGGTACTGTAATGTGTCCAAGGAAAATTCCTGCAGCTTATTGGTGCTTGCACAATTTTTCTGCCTGCTTTTTCTGCCTTTGATTCCTGACTATATTTTTAATAGACTTTTTTTTTTCAAAGTTTAATAACACTTTGTACTATTTGGAAAAAAAATGGAATAAAGTGATTTGCTGGTTATCTTGGTTCCTCTGCAGCCCTTTTATTTTAAAATTAACAATTTAATGAGTACAGCTTTGCTGTGCAGCGTGGAAAGCTTCCAGTACCACTCTTTTTTGATATGGTCACCGTAGCCAACCTTTCTATCAGAACCACAGCCTGCAGTGAGGTCTGTCTGCCTTTCCACACCTGAGCTCTTGTCCTGTTTAGTGGTGCTCAATATTTCTGTTAGCTTGAGGCTAATTTTCATATCTGGGAAGCAGGGAAGTTTCTGTCAGAGAGGCTGAGGCATAGTCTCTCCCTGTCAACACCAGCAACGCTGCTTGTACTGAAGCCACACAACATGGACATACAGGCTTCCACATTCAAAGCCCCAGTCTCACCTGTGTATCTTCTGCCCAACACAGAGCATTTGTAACAGCTGTGGCAGCCACAGAAGCCCACTCACCCAAAGCCAGCTGCAAGCTGGGCTTGCTGCAAGCACAGCTTGTCCTAGTTTGTCTTGGTAATCACAGGCCAGTAAGTACCAGTTGATTGTTAAATTTGCCATTTATGTCTGTAGTTTTCCTGGTCATATGAAGAGCGAGGAAAAAATACATTTCTAACAAGTCTGGTCCTCTTGTCACTGCTTTCAAATTTTTTGCTGAGAGACTGTGCACAGAAAGGCAATGTGAATGCCATGGCTTTGGTTTTTTTCCTCATCCTTTTCTCATTACTGTCCTAAATTTCAAGGCATTTTCATTTCAGCCATTTACATCAAAAGTGCAGCAAACACTGCATCTAACCACTTTAACCTTTAAAGGATGTAAACAAAGGGAAAATATTTTACTTATATGGCCACAGGAAACAAAACCAGATGTCTCCTTGCTAACAGAAATGTGTATTGAGACATGAGAAAAGAAATCAAGATAAGACTGTCCTGTATGAAAACACTGACAAGTAAAGTGTGGATAAAGTTCCTGCCTCTACCACTAATTTTCCAGGTAATATACAGCAAAATATCATCTATATTTTCTTGTTATCCAAGGAAAAATTACACAACATCACCTTTCCCTTCTCCTTTTTTACCCTTTGTCTTCTTTGGTCAGAAACTGGTGCTTAAAAAAACAACCAACCTGAAACTTCCCAGGATAGTGGAGTGACAGCTTGCACTGGAAGCTAGAACCTCTAAGCAACAGAGCTTAGCTAAAGCTCAAGTTTGTGTACAAGACAAGCACTTTAAGAAAGAAAACAGGCAAAAAAAAGCCATTCCCAAAACAACAAACACACCCCAAACTAAATCCACTGGTAGCCAAACATTGCTCTGCCATGGCTGCACACATTGTCTGCTTTAAGCATCAGGGTGCAAATACCCTACTGAGCTGCTGCACCAGCTGAGCTGCAGTAGTAGGCAGTGGCAAATATTTAGTAAAACATACTTACCTAAATGTTAGCAAGAAAATTCTGAGGAAATGCTTTTGACCTCACATTCCTGAAGGAGCTTGTATACCTCTGAGTAATAACAGGTCAGCTATCAGAGCTAAGACAAGTTAAAACTGCTTTAAGGGGATCACATTGTGGCTAATGAGGAAAGCCTGACTTCTTCAGAGTAGCTACTGCATCCATCACAAGGATCTTCTGCACTTTCTTTACGAGACTGGTTGATGCTGCATCTGTGTTTGTTTCAATGACATTTACGGATTTGAATTGCAATTTCTCCAGTTCACACTGGATAAGACAGTAGTTTTTTACACATAAAACTCCAGAATAATTCAGGTTGCTACAAAGCTGTAGGTGTCACCAAGTCCTGCAGATGCAGCCAAGCTAACCTCAAGCTTAAGTCAGCCTGCTCAGGGGTGTGTCTTGGTGAGTTTTAGGATGAAGATTCTACAGTCTTTCCATGCAACCTGTTCTAGTGCTTCACCACTATCAATAGGTGGGAATATTTTATCCTCATGTCCTATCAGTTTACCTCACTGCAACTTGTCTTCTTTCACTGTATACTTCTGAGAAGAGTGTGAGTCTTCTCTGTAACTTCTTGTTCAGACAGTGGAAGAAGACACAACTGGATCCACCCACCTCCCCCCCAGCCTTTTCCAGGCTAAATAAATCCAGTTCCCTCACATTCTCCTTGAACATCACATGCTCTATCTCCCTTAATGATCTTGATGACCTTTTGCTGGATTAACTCCATTTGATCAATCTCTTCCCATACCAGGACACAAATCTCGACACAATCTCTCAGTTTCTGCCTTCTAAGTGTTGAGGGGGGGAAATAATCCCTTTATTGGACCTGCTAGCTATACTTCAGAAATGCAATCCAGCATGCAGTTAGGCCACATCACACAAGGGTGCACTGCTGATTCATGGTACTCATCAACACAGAGACCATCCTACAAATAAACACCTACAATTATATTTGTGAAACATGAAATTAGTCTGAGTCCTCCGTTTGCATTGGCAATCACCCATCCTCAGCTTGCTGTGGTGCAGAAATTAATATAAAAGCCTTGGTCACCATGCAAATCAATACTAGATACTGGAGTGTTACTCTAGCACTAAAATCAGGAAGCATAGAGAAGGAAATTAGAATCATCAGATTCTTCCAAATGATAATAACTAAAGCAAATTGAGCAGCTATAAAACACCTTGTTCTCTAAAGCTTAAAAGCAACAAGACAATAAAGCACCCCTAACCCATGCAAAGATAAATAAGTGTTATGGAGAGATTTTCTTTCTTTTCTCCCGAGGTAGAAGCACCGGTTTAAGGAGTTTGTTTTAGCTGGTACCTTAAAGATTTTACACAGAGAAGGGCCATTTAAGGCCAAGTACATAACTGAAACTATTTGCAAGATGCACAAGTAGAATACCTTCTTCCTGAGGTTTATTTACCAGGTTGATGGAGATAGTTCTTTTCTCTAAGTAGATTAAACTTTGCAGCCTACTGTTTGTGTAATTAGGCTAGACAAAAGAATAGGTAGTTCTTTGCCATCATGACTAAAATGATGTATTTATTCAGTTAAGTCAAGAGGGAGACTCTTTTTGTCCATATAGCTAGATTTTTAGGACTAAGAAACATGCCTGCACGTGTAATTTTGACTTTACAACTTTAACAGTGCCCGTCAGATTTCTACCACTGTTGAAAACACACAGCTGCCAGTAACACCCATCCTGGCTCCACAAACTGGCTTCCAACATTCTACAACCTCAAAATGTCTTTTCTGATCTCTTGACAGGAGATGTGGCTGTGCAAAGCAGTCAGCAGGTACCCCAGCTACATAAAGTGAGAAAAGTCATTAACACACTGCTTAAGACAGGTGGAAGGGCTGGATGAGCCATACTGTTGCTCCAAGGAAAGGGGACAGGCAGAAGGAAAGACTGGCAGAGTAAATTCTGTTGGTGGTCAGAGTATCGAACAGGGAGAGAGGCTAAAGGAAGTTTCACTGAAAACAGAGAGAGAAATCCAGTAAGATTTCTACATCCAGCCACTAGTTTATGTATGTGCTTTTAAAATAACATACAGGCCTCAAAATGCAGAATAAGTATCAGTTATATGACAATCAGATCAATCCAGAACTAAACAAAAATCACTAGGAAGGACCTTTAACAACCTCCAAACACATAGCTTATACAGAAAAGAGTTCTTGGAAGGAATCTGAAAATCATGACAGCTATGAGATTACATCCTTCATCTCACACAAAATAAGGATGTTCCATTTTCCCACTTGGAGACTTCAGAGATGTTATTTTCACTATGAAGGTGTGGTCAATTGCTTCTGAAGAGGTGAATGGGGTAACAATGATATAGTGAGATCTGTAGTTTCCTTTGGACTCTTGAGTACAACAAAAAGTTCTAGGCAGTCTTCAGTTATTCAAGCAAACTGGATACAAGTGCAACTTATCTGCAACACAACAAAGATCTGCCAGTTTCCCTGAGAAAGCTGATGCTTGAAGATAAATCTCCAGAGAGAAAAATTACCATAAAATTCAAAGCATGTGTGGAAACTCTTTCTCCAGATGCTTCCACTCCTCTAGATGTAGACCAGACATTCATGAGGCAAGGATGTTTCTAGAGCATTCTAGTTTCATGGTCTTGGCATGAATATCTTCAATTGCCATGGCAAGATATTTAAGCAGCTGCACTGATGTTTTTTCCAAGCATTCTGACACAGAACTTGCTTTTTTTTCCCCCTTCATGTGTCTGTGGTACTTGGGTTAATATACTTACATGGTGTTAAATCTCAGCTTCCATGTGTATTAACAGAGGCGTTGCCTCTCTGCTTGCCATGACCAACATACAAAGGTAACTTGGGAGTGAGCCTATCAATAAATTATCATTGATCATCTCTGAAAGTCCCTTCCAACTCCTACCACTCCATGATTTTATGATTTGGTCAACAAGAAATCCACCACATTTCCTCTCTATTCGAATTGACAGTGTAGAAGTGAAAAGGCAAAGAAAAAAGGGCCTTGCCACCTTCAGAGGCACACACAACACTTTCCATCCTCCAGTAAGCTATTCTGCTCTCAACTGAAAAGTGACAGAACTCAAGTCCACATCGCACCTTCATCACCATTCCTAAGTGATGACTGCCCCTGCTGTAGTCTCAAGTCCAGATATTCTGTGGGGCAAAACCTAACACTTCCTTCAGAAAGCGCAAGCTAAATCACTCACACCCCATCTTCCTATTTCACCAGTCTCTGGGAACTTCAGGGCAGTTCACATTAGCATGCCAAGGTCCAGTTCAACCTGTAACCACTTAGGAAAGCTTTGTGGAGCCCATGAAGGACTAACTCTGCTATGGGTGCCCAGGGTAACCTATGGAAAGCAGCAGGGGCAGGCACCTCCATGGGCCCTGTGCGCACGGTGCAGCCGTGGGAAGAGAAGAGAGGGAGAGGAGAGCCCACAGGCACTCACACACCATCTCTCCCCTCTCCCTCTGGATCCCAGCAGCCCTCCCCTCCCACATGGCTCTGTCACAGTCAGTCTCAATTTACACTGGTACATCGGGTAGCAGGATCATTTTGTCAGATGCTGGCCAGTTACCTCACGTGCTAAAAATAGAGACAGGCGGCAGCAGCGACCGACTGGCAAACGCCTGGTTAATGGTGACTGACGTATTCAATCAAGACAATACGGGAGATGTAAATTGCAAACAATGAAAGACACTTGTATAAGGACAGATGAGAGAAAACCAACAAAGCGCCCTGGCTTTGCTTACCAGACACGTAGGGAAGATTTCTGCTGCTCTTTTCAACCACGCTGCTATTTAGATTATAATTACTTAAAGCGAACAAACAATCCTACGACCTCTCCTGCTACTCTAAGAGAGGCTATAAAAATCTCCTTGTCAGCTGCATCATTCATCAAGATAACCTCATTTCAACCGAAACAAAACCTCTGAGACATCACCTCCCCCCCCACCCAACCCTGTTCTCTTTCTCCCTTTTTTATTTGCCTATAATAAGGTCTATAGTCTGGGGAGCTCTTGGGCTGAATTCTATGCATTGTGATTCACAAAATGAAAATTTGGTATTATATGCCCAGTGACATTCACATCAGCAGCAATTCATGCAGGAAAAAGCCATATGCCACGCTCCTCTGATTTAACTGTACTACAAAAAACATATCCTAGAAAGAAGAAATAAATACACAAAGATGAGAATGGTTCCTGCGACCTGATTATTATCCACACTTTAAAGACAGGCATGACAGGGGCAGCATCACAATATATGCTGTTTTGGTGACAGTTCCAGTTAGGTTATACCATTTCCCTGAGTGACTAACACACTCTAGATACAAGAGAGGAATTCTTTCCCAGCGCAAAAGGTTTCTACAGAGTACAAAAAGAGTGGTTAGCACAGATAACCAGAGGAGAAACACTGAGTGTAGGTTATCAAGGCTTTCCACTCAATCATCTTTCTGAAGGCTGAAATGTTTATTGGTTTGATCAGCACCCACAGAGATGAAAATGAAGAGTGCTTTGAAAAAGATGAAGTACCAACAGTTTGTGAAATTGCCATCTCCAGGGTGTTAAGCAGACCTGTATGCGTTCCACAGTCACACACAGACTTCATTAGAAAGCTGGGGGATAAAGTCTACTCTGCCAATGAGAGCTAGGTTTTTCACAAATAAAGGATTTCACTGTTGAAATCAACAGCAACTTTCATCACTGGGGAAAGGATACGACAAGTTTCTGATCAAGGAATAGATTGTATTAGAAATACTCTTTTCCTTTTGTCTTCTTTAATAACAGATCTTCTGTTGAGATGTCCCTTCCTTTCCTTGCTTTTTGCTTGAAGAATACACTTCTCTCTTAGAGTACCCATCTGTCATATAAATGAGTAGAACTTCAGCTTTAAAAATGCTTCTCTCTAAGTCTATGCTCTCCATGAAATCATTGCATATGTGATCACCAGAGAAGGAGAACTCAGCCAGGATAACAACGAGATGTGACCCTGCTACTAAAGACTTTTCTTGAAGTCTTCTGGCAAAGACAGAAAACAGTAAAGATAGTACTTTTAATGGAAAAAAAATCTTTGAACCAGAAAACAGTTCATAAGCTACAAAGTGCAGAGAAAGGGCCCTTCTGCTTCATTATCCAATCTAAGTATGTATATCTCACAATTGTTTTTTAAAAACCTGTCTGCATCCCTGACAATGCCAGTTAAGACTGAAACATTTTCTAAATGAAGCAACCAACTAGATCTAAAAATTCAATACTCTCGCTCAGTTCCTTTGAGCTTGACAGTCACAATCTTTGGGGTATGAATATTTACATCTAGATCTGATTTTTACACTGATGCCTCAGAAAGTGGAAGAGTGCATCTTCAGCGTCTTAACAACCCCTTCTAAGGTTTCTGCAGCCAGAAGCAGCAGACAAGTAATAAACTGGCTTTGACAAACATACTGGGATGCATTTGGGTATCTGACAGGTGTAGATAACTGCACAGAGATGGAGAAGACTAACCAGAGCCATCCTCAAATGAGCAGCCAACCAAGGAATGCAAGTGCAGTACCCAGGCCACAAAAAAGTCATGAGGGAACACAGACCAAATGCTAGGGAAAGGTCTTAACCAGGCTCTCCCCACATCACATTAAACTGCAGTCCTTAAAACAGACTCTCCTTAAGAAAATGGTTGCTAATGGAGTAAGACCTGACAGCCTTCCTGCACCCAAGCTCTTCTAGGAGATTTCCACTGTATTTGGAGGATGGGTTTTTTTCTTCAATTAAAGTCATATGTTCTGTGTAAGCTATGCAGCAGACTTGCAAAGCATTAATTGCTACTCATTTTTTAATACAAATTCACGCATTGCACAATTAATGGCACAATGTATTTATAGCAATTATCCATTTCCAATAAAAGTTAATAAAGTGCTAATGGCCTCAGGTGTGAAAACGTGGAATTTAATTTGTGCTAATCTGCCTAAGCTTGGGGAATACTGAATTCACTCCATGTGAGAGTAATTTATTTGCAGTATCCCTGACTGATATAAACAAAGCATTGCTAAGGGAAGGTGCAATAAAGCTAACAGAGGTGCAATCATTCCGGTAGCCCAGCGTTTCCCACAGGTAAAATGCAAACAGAACAGTCTTCCAAAGCTCTCAAAAGAAGTTAAATTCACCTGCTTCAGGCTGGTGAAAAAAACACCCATAAGATGATAATAAACACTTTGGAGAGCATCTGTGAAGAGCTATTTATCATCCCTTTCCCTCTCTCTCATTGAAAGGAAAAGCAGGGGACATAAAGATTTACAGACTGACCAAAGGATTTCACTTTCAAGTCTGTTTGAATTCATTTTTTCTCTTGTTTGAGATAGTGGTTCTTTCATTCTCCTGAAGCTATCTTTTGCCATCTTTCTCCAAGCAACCCTGTGAGAGGGTTAGGAAAAAAGGCCACAAGCACAGAGGAAAGCAGTACCTTTGGGGCTGGAGCTGCTCCTGCAAGCCTGGAGCTGTGATGAGGTGATGGAGGCAGCTGGAGCAAACAGCCAGGCATCCTGGTTGTGTTTTTGGCCCTGCTGCTACATCAGCCCCAAGGCACTTAAGATGTGAGTGTCTTTGCCCCCTTCCTGTAAAATGGAGATGCTGCAACAAGCAGACAAGTGCAGAATATTGCTTGTGCCACTAGAGGGGATCACTTAAACACACAGGGTGACTTGCTTCTCCTCCAGGTGAGGGGCAAAGCTCAGCTGCTTCCAGGTCACGCATGGAGCTGCCATGGCATGCCCTAGCACTAGGACTACGAGACTGCAGCCACCAAATGGGGAGAGTGCATTTCAGACAGGATCTGCACACAGTCTGCTCCTGGAGTCTCCCTGATTTGCAGAGGACCTGGCAAAGGTGGTGACAGCTCCTCTGCCACATTGCTGCCCTGATCCTTTCCGAATGATCCTCTATACTTTTGCTTCTTTATGAGTAACTCGCATTATCCCATGGTGGTGTTGGACCACAATATGTTTCCACACAAGACACTACTCACACAAGCATGCTCCTTAAAAGCCTGTCCTTAAACATTAAAGTCATATTTTGAACCTAGCCTTACACAATTATTTATCCTACAGCTGCTGAAAGCGTGACAGCACTAGAGGAACTGAGAAACCTGTGGCACAGCACTTCCAAACTGTCAGCAAGCAAGGAAATGGTATTTTTCATTTTTATGTTATGCTTGGTTACCTTTTCTGTTATCTTGTCACAGAGCAAAGAAAAATGTTCACAGGGTCTGAGCATGAGCAATAAACATCTTTCGTGGCTATCAAATGCCTCAGTGTTTGCTCCAGCATTTAATTACAGGACTCACGTAGGGCATTTATTGTTTGCATCTGCTGCCACTGTGAACAATGTCTACTCTGCTGATTACCACACAAGACAGTTTGTTATGTGTATACCTGTCAGTGACATATATTATCATCTTGCTGAGCAGACCCTGTTCCTGTACAGGGATGCAGTGCTTGCTGTGCCACCGAAACAACAAAATACCACAAGTGCAGTTGCTCAGGGTACTTAGATCTGCCACTTTGAAATGAAGGTTAGCTTTGCCAGAACGCTGAAAACAGAGGGTTTTTTGGGGAGGTTTTAAGAATGTTTTTCATATTGCAAAATAATTTTTCAAGGAACATTTAAAAGCTGGTGTTTTATACCAGGATGATCTCAAACACATGGCCAGCAGGCAAACTAAATTAACTAGAGTTCTCAGTAATGAGAAAAATGCATCTCTAACATCATTAGCCAACTGTGTCCCACTTTCGTATTTCTTAAACCTGTAGTTTCAGTGAATGCAGTACATTTTGATTCCAAGCATCACACTCCACATGTTTTTCAGTTTTGGTATCTCCTAGTCAACTTTACCTGTACTGAAATGATAAACTGTGTGTTGTTACGACTGAAAGACCTAAATTCAGCTATCGTTCTGCTCATTCTCTACAAAGCAGCTTCAAAACCTTGGTAGGTGAATCAAATAATTTCATCTTTTCCTTCCATATTGGAAGCAGTAATTTTTGTTCTTTTTTTTTTTTAAGATGGCACTACACTAGGCAAAGAATTAGCATATAGTTCATATTGTCTAATAAGACAAGCTATGACTGGCCCTGCAATTAAAACAATCCACTTGCTCACCCTTCTTCCAATTAGCACATGAACTTCACACCTACAAAAAGCAGGAGATCAAAATCTCTGGAAAAGAGAGGTAAGAGGATAATCTTGTCCTCTATATCGTGCCCTCTCTGTGGTCTTCTTGTCTCATGAGAAATAATACATGTATCTTATAAAAAGACCACTAAAACAAGACAGTGATCTCAATGTAAATCCTCATTAGGGCAAGACAGGTGTGTTTAAGGACAACTATGGGGAGCAACACAAAATTTTCCATTGGCAGTATGCTTTCATTTGGCTCCATGGAAAGAATTTTACAGTGGACCAGTTACCTTGCATTCAAACCTACCATCATGTTAAAAACAAACCAACCCACCCCAATTGATTTGAGTACATCGTAGTCTGTGTGGCAACAAGGCCTGGTTACCCTGAGCAGAGGGTAGATGGTCCCTGTGTGAGGGAAAACTGACTGATGGGCACCTCTTGAAATCAGCAGGTGGGTAAGGCTTCTAGATGCTGGTGTGTGAGATAACTCAGCCCAGCCTTCTTACAATCAGCATCAACTCTAAAAATCAATACACAGTGCTTTCTTCTGCTGCAATAAAACATGTAGAATTATGTAAAGCTTGGAGAGAAGATTATATTTTCAAAGTCATAAACCATGCTGTCTTCTCATAAATGACTGTGGAGGACAGAGCTTGTAAAATGTCCTTTGATCACCTGCGGGCTCAAAGGAAGACAAAAAGGTTTCAGACGGAATTGTTGCCACTTGCATGTCTGTCTATCTGACTGCATCTTCATTTCTCTAGAAAACTCACCAGACATGAATTATGGACATCTTAAAATGTTATTAAGGCATAATATAAGCTTAGCTGCCTGACTGAATTACTCTGTTGAGACACCTACCAGTATATTGAGAGACTAAAAAAGGTTTTGGGTCTGACAGTATCATACTATCACTGCAGAGATCCAAGGAGGTTTTCTAATTCAAGACTTGAGAAAAGGTGTCTGTTTTAATAAATGAGAACCAGAGAGACAAAGCATGAGATCATAGATGTTTCACTAAAACACCTAAAATTCTTCCAAGTACGAACAAGGTGCTGGTTGAATTATTTTATTAAGGTTTAAAAATGAGTAAATTTACATGAAATCTGCACATCATGGATTGAAGAACCACGATGGTGTGGTATGCCACTACGTCGTCAAAAGGAAATCTTAATCTGATGCTTAAGAAACCCTTGAGAACCAGTAGTGAAACCTGAGGGGAAGTATTCAATCACCTCACTTGTTTCGGCGCCCATCATTCTCCAGTGCGAGAGAGGAAGAAATAAATCTCTCTATGAGCACACAGACCTCCTACAGTCACTCAATGTGCAAGCTATTGTGATTAATCAAAAGTTTAAAATGAAACCAAAAAAAAAGCTCCTTTTCTTCAATCATGACTAAAGGTTAAAGTAAGTGGGTTATCTTTTTAGAAGAATCTCTAGGTCTCTAGACTTATCATCCAATACACTGAGAGTGTCCAATTTTGTTTTGGAGATTTTAGGGGAGGAAGAGAAGAAGGAAAAGATGAGTGATCCCATAGAAGAAGGAAGAAAATGAATGATCCCATCAGCCAGGTGGGTAATAAACCATAGCAAAGTGGTGTTTCATACATTACCATGACAATCGAGTTACTGAAACTGAAAAGCAGTAACACAAAGAGAGGATAAAAGAGAATTTTTTCCACAGTAACTAAGCTACTGCATCTTGTGAGATCTGCTTTCTTCCCATACGCTCCTGAAAATAGGGGCTGAAAGCTCCCTGGGTCCACAGGGTCTTCATCAGCCAAGTTTTCAAAAAGAGCTACATAGAAACAGGTACCTTTAGCATACAGGATTGATGCAGAAAGAATACCAACATGCTGTGATCACCAAAGCTTCTTGCCAGGTAAGGATAATAAACAGTGGGGTTTAGTTTGGTAAAGCCATTGCCATTGGCAGCTGTCACCCACCAACCAGCTGGATAAAACTTAGGTACCAAGATACGACCTATCATCCCCCACAAATCCAGAAGTGCTTCACGAGCCCACACAACTAACCCAGTTTGCCTCGCTGCAGAGGTTTATCAGCTGAGTAATGCACATCACCACCACGTGTCATTTGCAGCGGATAAGGGCACAGAAATCTCCTTATGACTAAAAGAAAGGATTTAGATAAGCACAACATAGTTACAGAACTGTTAGAAATTAGAGTCACAATAGTCTACTATTCCTTCCCTGTTATAAATCAAGAGTGATTTCTGCAGGCAGAGATCCTGGGTTCATCTCTCATGCACCATAGTGTCACCACCAGACAAATCCTGGTAGCACGATGGCAAACGTTTTTGACTTGCCCCAGAGAGTTCAGAATTGCCTATGCCTTCAATGACACGTGCTGCCCACCTTGCTGAACCTGAAAGAGCTGCTGGGTGAAGCCCAGGATACAGAAAACACAAACAGCAGACTAGTCAGATGACAGAAAAAACTACCTGATCTTCTACGAAGCTTCACTGCAATGTCTTAACAAAGAAAAGTGAATGTCTTTATTTTCTTTTTAGGAAGATCTGGGCTGTTGTCAGAAACAGGACCATTTGTTCCCTGAATCCCCTAGAATTACTAATAATATTCCAACTGAAGTTGTGGGAAATCATGTATACAAATCCTTCCTCCACTCAAATAGAAGTAATAGGCAGTTGGTAATGCATTTATTTAAAACAACCACATACTAGGAAGTAGTCTTCAAAAGGCTGTTGCTTTTTTAAGCTCTTGATCTTAGGTTTCTACACTATTCAGTGAACTATATTGCTATTTCTCCTTCTGTGCTCCTGGACCTTATCTAGGTTGACCTGCTTCTGCAGGGAGGTTGGACTGGATGATCTCTAAAGGTCCCTTCCAATCCTACCATTCTGTGATTCTATGACATTAGCTAAGGGAAGTATGTCAGAAAATTTGTGCAGGAATGAACCTCTAGGTCATCTAGCCTACAGCAGCAGGCATTTTGGAAATCCCTTCTCTCTTTTGCTAGGGTTCTGGTACTACTGCCAACTCTCTTATGTAGAAGAACTCAACACAGGTTATTCCACACTGCATCCTAAGGATTCAGCTTCGCTCTGTAGCAAAAAACAAACACTGAGACCTCCTCAATAATAGATAGTTTCAACTAGAAGTTAGGCATGATCATTCTTGCTATCTCTCACATAACATTTGGGTCTGATGACTTCAAAGCACTTGTATGGCACATGATGACACACTCCAGCAGTCACACTTTTCATTCTCAACCAACAACTCTTAGGGAAAGGTTCAAGATCCAGTAAGAAGATCTCAACAAAGAGAAGGATGCCTGCTGGCCACAAAAGCGTGAGTTTGTCTTTGTTTGGCAAGTGCCAGAAATACTGTTCGGCCTCATGGTAAATGAGACAGTTAAAATAGGATATCTAGACACCATTAAAACAGACAGACCATAGCTTTACTGAGGGTCAGAGATTGAAATGCCCAGATTTTTGTCTTACAACAATAAGGGTTGCAATACCAAGGAGTTTTTTGGATGGATTTTTGTTTGCTTTTGGGGTTTTTTTGCTTGTTTGTTTTAGCTGGCTAAACTGCACAGCACTTTGTCAGGATTGTGTCCACTCTTGAATATTTTATCACTTTAGTGCTCACATGAAATGAAAGGGATGCACAGAATTATCACTGCAGTACTCTCTTTGCATTATTTACAACCTTGGAGGCTGCAGCACTTCAGCATAATATTGCTAACATAAAAAGGCAGAACTTGCCCTCAAGCCAGGTTTTTAGTTTCACAGTCTGCAATGTAACATGATTGAAAAAGGTCTATGGACTTCCCTTACAACCCCCATCCCCTACCCCCACTTTGTAAATGCTGTCACTCTGATGTGCAAAGAATCTGAACAGATCCTTCCCTTCCTCTAGGGAAGAACCCATGGCCTTGTTCCACCACTTCTACCCAGCTGCTCCCATCCCACTCTTTTTCTTGCCTTGTTAAAGTCCTCTGAAGTCGCCCTCATTTCCTTCCACGTCTTGTTCAAGAGCTGAATGCAGATACAGAAGAACTCCTCAAACGATCTGTCATGGGTGAAGAACATGGGATGGAAATCGTTGCAGGTCTCACTGGCTAAAATAGAAAAAAAACAAGGAGGGTGGAATAAAAGAGCTGAAAAGCAGAAGCTTAAAAAAATATAACATATAATACAATTCACCACAAATTCTGTAACTGAGAGAAATCCTCATTTTAGTGGCAAAAGATGTCAAAACATTATCCCAAAAAGTCAGTCTTGGTCTGCAGTTCTTAAGTCAACAAAATACCATACAGAGCCTGTCTACAGGAGACCAGCAGCAAGAATGAGAGGAAGAAACTATCTGTTTGCCTGAATTTTCTCTCAATGGGTGTTTTGTTTGTGCCAAGTTTTGTTGTTCAGGCCAGGACAGAGAGACAGAGGGAAGCAGCACAAGTCTCCTCATCAAAGCAACAGCCTTCCCCACTGCTAACAGCATGTACCATATTGCCTGCTGAGAACCAAACACCAAACCTCATCAGTCACAAAACAGTATTAGATCAGTGTACACACTGAAATGTGAAGCTCTGCTGACACAGCAGATGATCTACCATATTGTACATGGATATACCACAGAGGTAACCAGAGAAATCTAGATAGATGTGCAGATGAGAATGTAACTTGATTACACTGAAAATAACTGGAAACAAAAGAAATGGATCTTCTGTCATCCATCTCTTACCTCTGATGGAAGGAAAAAAACCACCCAGCTACAAACTTGGGTGTGTTTTTTTTTTTTTAACATCAAATACTGGCTTTAAAGAAGGAAAAAAATAGAAGAATACTATAATGATGATCCTCCAAAAAAGGAAAAGCACCATTTGGCAAGACTGCTCTACATCTCCTTGAGTGAAGAATGGATTTTCAAAAACTAAGGGCTAAAGTGGTGCTGACCTCTGGACACATACGAGCAATCTAGGACAGAAGGGGCTTTAGCCAGGGACTGAAAAGGATGCTTAAACCCTACCATGACCTGCTGGGTCACCTCAATAGGTTGCATATATATATTCCTAAAAAAACAGACACTGCTCAGGCAAACTTCCTTTTCTGCAAGAAGAGGAGAATTATCAAGCACTGGTACCCTTTTCTTGAGGCTTCATCACTGTCTGACCTCTGCTTTCTCTCAGTAGAACTGAAGAAATTAAAATGCAAGAGAATGTGAATGGCTCAGGCAAGCTGAGTCCCTGCATCAGCTGCACACACTTGGTCCTGGTACCTCTTCCAGACACAAACCCACCCTTTCAGCATGTTTATGTACCTCTCCTGCACCAGTAGCTCTGCCACTGGCACACGAGCTGTGCTTAGAGCCACCTGAACCCTCAAAGCAAAAAGGTTTCTGATCTCTCCCCACATGCAGTGTTCTGATTATAAAGCAATACTCTGAAGCTTAATTGTAAATGTGAAGCTTAATTTTAACATCAGATTTACGAAGATCTAATCAATTCCTCAGCTAAATAGCAAATATGAATGTTAATTCCAGAGCACAGGTTTCATTCTAATTAAGTAAACTCCATTTACTTCAAAGGATGTGCAGTCAAGGGAGCATTAGTCAAAGCAGAGACCTATATTTATGAGGCATGACTCAATCCCTTTAAAAGAATAAAATGCCCCAGGCATGATTCTCAGAGCACCTTCAGCTTCCATTCATTCCACTGGAGCTGCAAGGGCTCAGCACTTCCAATAATCAGACCTTCAGCCTGTAATAATGTCAGAGACAGAACAGAACAGATTCTCAGAGGGCACTTGTCTTTAAGTCATGAAATACTATAATGATGAGAAGAAATAAAATAACACCAAGCAGAAGAATGCAGCCAGTACCTTCGCTGTATAAATCATAGCATGAAACAAGGCAATAACCCTCGACATGCACTGGCCTTTCTGATCCTCCTCAGAGCCTGAGCTTAGCACTGCTTCTGCTCATAAAAATCAATAAATCAAAATTAATGGAAAGGCCAGGGATTCTTGGAAACTTGGTCATCGATTCAAACTCATGCTCCTGATGATAATCAGCCCCAAACCATAGCTACTATGTTGACTGTTCTGCATGCAGAATCATGTACCATCTCCTCCCTGCCTTTTTTTAAAGTGGGCAACATACTATGTTTCATATCTTTTCAGCTTGAAAATGAAAGAGTCAAAAAAGAAATCACTGTTATTGATATAAATGGAGAAAGTTAGGCCTCTTTGAATGCGAGATCAGCATCTTAAAGCAAAACAAATCCTAAGAAAAAGTCATACCCAAATGACAAACAGCTTCCTCAAAATACCCACCAGCCCAGAGAGTAAAAAAAACCCAACCCACGCTCAGCTTCAAAGGTAGCTCTTTGTATGTCTCAAAAAGTCTATCAAAACCAAAGCAACTCATGAAAGACAACCCATGTGCTAATACTTCTCCTTTTGGCAGGTAAGATGAGGATGAAGGAAAAGGCAATACTACGTTACTATTGCTATCCAGACCAGGGTAAAACTAAGTCACAACCTGTGGTCTTACCCCACTCTCTCCAGCCCCAAGTCAGCATCTCCAATATCAGAGCCCTGCTTGTCTCCATGGAATGGGCAGATTTAGAGGCTGCTCAGTTTTACTAATGAAAAACTTCTTGGATTTATTTTGGCACTAGCCTGCAATTTCATTAGTCCTGAATGGAAACAGAGGTCCAGCATTGAAATAATTTGGAGACTTTCTACATATGAGCTGCAAGCAAAATTCCTGCCCTTAATTTAAGCCCAGCACTCCCTAACCTTCATTTTCACGAGCAGGGACTAACCACATTTATACCCACACAAAAACACATACAGGGCTGCAACACAGGGACACAAATCATCATGATTATTTAATAACATCATCAAGATTTAATTACGCCTCTGTGAGATCACCTTTGAAAGGCAAGTCACAGATGTCTGCCCTACATAAATCAGGTGAAGATCTTGTTGATTTTCCTTTCTTGGCACAATGCTCGGAGCTGTAGATCAATGTGGCACCTCTCAGGATTCAAATAGTCCTTCAAGCTTCTGGCTGATCTATAGCTGTGACTTTGAGGAAGAAGCTTAGTTCATTTCTCATCATAAATTGCACTGGCAAAAAAAAAAGAGCTAATTTCTACCTGGAAGTTTATGTGGTTCCTTTGGTGTATATTTTTAGTGTCTACACAACACAATCTTGTCTGTCAGCTCATTTCCTCAATTACAACAGAGACATTCAAGCATCCCAGACTGAATGGTAAACAGATTTTATATATTATGCTGTTCCTCTGTGGATTAGTAGAAAACAACAGGGAAAAAAAGGGATCAAATTGAGAAAGAAGAAAAGAGTTACATTTTATTTTATTTATCCCATCTCTAAAGGCCTTTTCCCATAAGGGACAAAATTATTGGGGCTGAATTTCTTTTAGCTGTGTCAAGAACAGTTAGGTATTTGCATATTTGCATAAGCCTGTCTTGGAAGGGCATAAATCACATGATGGCATTTCAATAAATGACTTGAAGTACATCAGAGATTTAAATTTCAAAGTTGCTGTGGTGAACTGAATACCACAGTAGGGATTTTTGCATACAAGACAGACTCCAAGAAAGGACAAATGCACCAGACCACACACTGGACTGGCTGGTGTGTCACCTTGCTGTCCAAACACATATGACCAAAAGGCCACTAGTTCCAATGAAGCTGTTTGATAGCTGGGAATGCTGATTACGTCTTTCCTCCACCTTAAAAAGTAGGTTATGTGTAGAAACCTGTAACTAGTTTCCATTTGTAAAAAGAGGGGGAAAAAATCAGATTTTTTTAATCTTAGAATTTATTCTGTGCAATACTTGAAGTAACACAGATTAGCTTTCTGTCCCCCCAAAGCTACAACATCAGACACAGTAATAACTTTGCTAGGCAAGGTACTGCCCTTGATCTTGAGAAACCTTTGCTTTCTTTCTGCTAAGCTGCTCTCTTAATACTAGACCCTCATCCCCCATCATGTCTTTAAAATGGCACATTGTCCTTCTGATCTCTCCCTTATGAACTTCTTGAAATGGAAAAGTTTGTCCTGGTGTGAAAGCAAAATAATAGTCGTATCTACCATGAATATAAAAGCTTGAAATTAGCAACTGTCCAACAAGTTATTTTCAAACTCCATTCACGACACTATAGGGGGATAAATTGAGGTGACTTACACAGTCATTTTTCTGCAAATTTGAAGCTTGGACCCTTTGCATTGGGAATGCATGTGAAAGACAATTTGCTAATCACAAATGCGTCACCTCCTTCATGGATGTCAGCCATGTCAAATTGGTCTACAAAATACAACTAGAATAGATTTGATTAAGCAGATAATAAACAAAAGTGATAGCGTTGCTGTGCATTCTCAAATGTTTCCAAAGCAGGCAGACAGCTTAAATCAATCATATTATTCAGCCAGTCATACAAATACGGTCACCTGGCACTGATGCTGTCGCTCAGGAACAGATAGACAGACACCTGTGGTGAGGAGTAAGCCTCTCTGCTGGGGATGGTATTAACAGATCCTGTGCACCCTGAAACTCATTGAGAAAATCATCCTGAAACTGCATCAGCACAATTTTGAGAGGAGGGAAGCAGTGATGCAGAGCCTTGAGAAACTGGTTCGCAATGTCCCAGCAAGGGACAGATAGGGGTTTGAAAACATCCCCCCAGTCTGAAAGGTACCTGGAGTCCCCTGTGATCCAATCTTCAGAGAGAAGTGTGTTTTCTGTTACTGAGCTGCTGCTTAATTCTGGGTGAGTCATTTATCCCCTCTGCTGTTTTCCCCAGTTTCACAGAATGGAGATGATAATATTTGATCAGAGAGGAGGTGGGTGGAAAGATCCCTTGCACTTTCTGAAGTGCAGCAAGATCCACAAATGAAGGGTGCAATATGGACCTTGGAAATATCATCTCCACTTGGCACAGCCTCCTCTGGGATTATTCTTCGCCAATAACAGAAGACAACCAAAGAGCAACTAACTCTCACTAGCTCTCAGGAGAAGCAGCACTGTAATTTCTGCTTCTTGTGGAAGATGAATACAGTAAAAATAACTACAGCCATGATCATTTTTTTTATACACAATCAAAAACTCTCTCAGTAACACAAAGCACATCAGAAAAAACACACCTAATACTGCAGAAATACAGTGATTGCCAAGTTATCTGCACCACTGATCCCTGTAGTCTGCTGGCAATAATTTGAGAGAAAACCTTTGGCTACTTTTCTGGCACGTGACAGGAAAAAAGTGTAATTTAAGGCAAGGAAGGTGACTAGCAATGGCAGTGCAGTAATGAAGCAGTAATATTGCTGCCAATGCTGTGGTTTTCTTTCCTAAGGAACAGTGCTGTTTAGAAGGCTCACCTGGTATTAGAACAAAAGCCACTCATCCTTTTTTCTTTGAGGGAATATGACACAAGCAACTAAACTTCAAGACACAGTCAAATAATGCAAAAAGCTAAGCTGCATTTGTTATGGTGAATTATGTGAGGGTTTTGTTTTGCCTGCTTTGAAACAAAAAGGGTATAAGGAAGCAGGATGTGCCACTGGATTCCCCAAGGATGGGGGCACATGTGTGTGTCAGAAAATGTCATCCCAGACAAGGCTATTGGGAGTGGATCCAAATCCAAAATTTCATTACCAAAGCAGCATACACAACACCTACTCAGGAAAGCAATGAGCTGATCACATAGAATAGGGCAAAAATGCCCCCTCCTCCCCACCTTAACATGGTATGTAGCATTTCCAGAGCACCAAAATTACCCAGCAACACATGGCTGCAAGAGACCAACAACTTACCTTACCTGGTCACATATTTAGTTGGACTAGAAACAACATGAAATTGCCAAACATGCAGCAAAACTATCACCTCAAACTCTTCATAAAGGCATAAGGCAACAGCATTTCTCTGAACCAATGGGGTTTCTCGTTAGGGAAGCTGGAAGAAAAGTACATATAAAAGGCTTCCTACAGTCTGTAAGGCTTCCCTTTTCAGGACTGAGAACAAATTTCACTGTGCAATGAAAAACAAGGATTCCAGGAAGCCTCAAGTCTGAAGAGACAGACAGGACTGGGATGTTTACAGCACACACAGCCCCAAGCTCTTCACTAACTTATCCAGATTTGCTTTGAAGGTGACTGCTGCTGTGTCAAAAGCATCTCCCTTCTCCAAGATATCATTAAATGAAGGAGCCATTCTTTAAAAATCTACCTCTCTCATTGTCCCACATGAAAGTGTTGAAAGGACAACCCTGACTATTGCAGCACAAGTCCATAAAGCCTCACACTCATGACTAACAGATGCAGCAGTTCAGAGGTGGCATCTATGCTACGTCCATAAAGAGTGGCTGAAGAGCAACAACATCTAGGCAGACTCATCCTGCCACATCCAGAGCTGATGGTGAAAGGAAAGAAACTAGTGAGGCCAGTAGAGTCCACATAAGCAGTATCACTGTATAAAGCCAATACCTTTTGCAACTCAGTAAACATAGACACTTGACTTTACCTCTCATACTTGGAATGGACCTGAGGATTGAGTTTTGGAAATGCAAACAGAAAGCCAAAATGTAGAAAGAGGAGAGGTACAAAAAGGCAACAAGGAAACGAAAAAGATTACACAGAGCCAGTATCATGCCAATAAGGGTTCCCCATCTTTTCCAAAAGCAGCCTGTTTTTATTTATGATAAAACAAGTGTCAGATATGAGTAACTCTGAACTGCCTCCACAACATGTCACAGCACACTGCTGGGCCAAACGGGGAGTAACCTGCTTCCCTCTTCACTCCTTCATTACTCCCAGGTTATTTTAAAAAGCAGTGATCAATAACCATAAGAAAATGCAGTTCTAAAACATCTGATGGATAAATGCGAGTGTTTAATTGTATATGAATTTTCAGAGGTGAGGGAGCATTTCACTCGGTCATGTGCTTCTAGGAGAAAACTCCTACAGAGTGGAAATGGTATGAAAAACCAAGGGTTTGTATTTGTCATAGCAAAAAGGGATGGATGTCTTTTGTGGAAAAGGGAAAAAGACTTAGATCTGCAAGCACAGACCTGCAGCTATGCTCTGGCACATTGACAGTACCCTTGAATAACAATATAGAATCAGAGGCTGATTTAGGTAGGAAAAGACCTTTAAGATCATCAGAATGTTAATTGGTTAAGGTGATAAATCTGCTTAGGGACTATGAAGTCCTTATGGTCACTTGTAGTAAACATATACAATAAAAAAGGAATGACACATAAAGCAGAATCTACAGCAGCTTTTTTAACAAGCACACAAAACCTCCTTACAAAAGAGAATGCTGCTGCTTTGTCAGGCTCCTGATACCTTCCAAAGCAGACAAGGCAATGATGGCTACATGAAAAGCTTAAAAAAAAATGAGATATCTATATAAAAATAAAGCATTTCTGACAACTTCTAAGCCCACAGACTGTCTGTCTACTTGAAGTCCGACTGACACAGACTAAGGCACTGACAGAAAGCCAGCTAAGCTCGGATCCATCACAGGAAACACCTTATCACATCTGTTACATGTTGATACCCTAGTCCCTTCCCTGTTACATCTCTTCTCTCCCAAGCCCTCAAGAGAAACTAGCCTCACCCGTATCTCCAGACAAATCAGGAAGCATGACAGTAGCAATGGGGGAGGTAGATATTCTCAGCATTTAGAAAGAGCAGCATAAAGGCAGTCACTTGCACTGCATAACCACTCTTTTTAGCCCCACGACACCCATTGGCACAGTTTATTGCTAAATGCCAGCCTCTGGCAGATTTTCTATTCACTGTTGCAGCACCACAGATCTAGAACACTGAGGGCTGAAGTTAAGTTTTCTGGGTGCAGAACAAGTGGGCACTCGTTCTGTCTTTGCTTTTCACATCTCCTTGATGTCCCCTCCCACAAGCTGTACACTGAGAAACTGCCTTTCACCGCAGGATTGCTGACTGCTCGAGAGAGCACCAGCTTATTGCTTCTCCTCCTAAAGGGATTCTTGCTAAAGAGCACACTCCTACCCCTAATTACCTATTTTCTTTATTAGGAAGTTCCATAGATTGCCTTACAGGTTACAGCTCGTGCCTCTCCAAAGACCTTCTGTGAGACACTGCATCAAGAATATACTCGGGTTACCATTTGAAATACAGGCCATGCTGTTGCAATTCACAAGAGAGGAGTTGTCACTGAAAATTAATTCTGCTTTAAATAGGCTGGCTAGGGCTCCATCTGTAAGCAAAACTTAAGCAAGCCTGTGAAAACCTGCAGGAAAAACACTACAATAGTAACTTGGGAAGTCTACAGGGTTTTTTAGGTCCCATCTTGCTCTCATTCCCCCTTCCCTCATACAGATCTCCTTATTAAAACTCAATCTATAAAATTATAGTAAAAAAAATTATGTGGATGTTGTGCAAGACAATTAGTGGAAAAATCCCACTTTTTTGGGGGGGATATTTGATGTTACAAGTGAACAATAGCAGGAGAAGTGCACAGAAGAAAAACAACTGAGCAGATGGGGAAGCTGACAAACCAGCAGTCAAGCCAGAAAGGAAAAGTATCTTTTTCCTAGTACCAGGCCATTCTCCTACTAGAAAAAAACTCCAGTTACAACTGAATTACCCACACAGACCTGGAACAGACCAGCCACAAAACCTCTGTACTCACAGTTAGAGGCATCTGTACGTTAAATGCCTTTTGTGACAGGCCTCTGGCTACTTTCAATGTCCCCCATGGGCTGGCTGCCTGATACCTCTGCCTAATCAGTCAGGCTAGCTCTCAAAGTGCAAAAGCTGGAAGGACAAACTGCCAGTTATGTAGAAAGTGAATGACACAGCTAAACTTACACTAGCTCCTCTGCAATCACAGCAAAGGCGACGGAACAAAAGCTCTCTAAATTCAACCGTCTGTTTCAAATCAATCCTGGATATACTCAGAACGCCTGAGAAGGTAACAGACTGAGACATTGGGAAAGAGGACATCAATAGCAATATAAAAAATGATTGCCTGTGATTAAGGTGAGAGAATTCACTGCATCAGACACCTTAGAACAATGTCAGCTCATCTTTCCTGTCACATGTGATTCTGAACTGTGCTGAAACTGCACTGCTTTCTCAAGAACCAGGAGATACACACCTACCATCTCTCCTTGACTTCACTGAAAATATGGGCAGTACTGCCACTACTACAGCTCCATTTAGGACAACTCACCTTAGCAATAACAGCTCCTTCCCTTCTGCATCCCAACAAACTGTGTATCTCCTCTAAAAGATGCTTATTTATGTGTATATGCACCAAATTTCCAGATAACATTTTTTTTCCTCCCTTCTTTGTGAAAGTGAAATGTGAGAAGGAAGAAACTGGCCACTGGACACAAGTGTGCAGACACAAAATCCTGTGCAATATACCCCAGGATGGGAACACCCTAACACGTCTACAGCCCACCTACAATTCCCTTCTTGGTCTGTGCCGTGGGCAGTGACATCCTAATGATGTGCAGGGAAATGCAAATCTGCCCTCTCCTCCTGAACTTGATCGCTATTGGATCTCAGCTGGACTTGCTAAGGTGAAGGTCATTAACTCACTGTGAAACTTTGCTGTCTAACCACGACAGTCTAAATTGTTTTCTCCCCTTCCAAATTGTCTTAATCTGTAAATTATGCTTTTAACTATCTGGGCTAGAGTCCCAAAGTCAGACTGGCAGAACAAAAATAAAACTGCTGAAGCATACTCTTTTAACATAAACCAAACTGAGTAATTGCTACTCACAAGAAAAAAGGGAAAACAGTGATGTGGTAGGGTGCAAGCTGCTCAGGAAACATTGAACCTCAGGGCTTGTTAGTGTATTTATCTGAGATCATTACCAGAATGCTCTGCCTAAGTGCCAAGCATCTTCAAATGGCTTCGTGAACGTTAATCAATCACTAGAAGGACATTAGTTAACATTAATTCTTCAGATGTCAAACTTAACCTCTTGAAAGGCAAGCAGAAAATCAAGTTAATTAGACCACAGGCTTAACAAGAGAAGCTACTTAAACAACACATTTCCAAGCAGCAAATTCAGCTCATCAGCCACTCCGCTGGAGTTGTTCACTTCATACGCTGAGCTGTTTGATATTACAGCTTCTGGAGAGTAGTTTTTGATAGGCAAAGCTACTGTCATCAAAAATGATGCTTTAGAAATGTTTAATCAGGCTGTAATATTGCCCTGCTTCATGTTATTGCTTTTCTTTATAGGCTGAAACATTAAACCAGCATTTCAGTCATAGCACTGTAAAAAAAAAAAAAAACCATTGTATTTTAGTCTGGGAAACAGGTCTCTTGCTTAAATGTATGTTAGAGAGGGAAAGCATTTTAAAGTGAATTATTGCTCTATATCCTAGGACATCTGCATTGTGTATTAACTGATAGAATTCATTATAACCCCCAAACCCTTTAGTTCACGAGAAGCTTAGACAATCACCCAGTTCAGGGTTAAGTGAAGTAGTGCAGGTTCTCTCCTCATGATGCTTAGTGTAAAAAATCCTTGAGTACAAATGAACGTGTGAGAGACTGGGAAAGAGGCCCAGAAAACACATTAAGACTTGTTGAGGGTCACATCTTTGTAAACTACCAGAATCAGGACAATAAGGAGGAAATTTGGTCTAAGCTGTCATGTCTCCAGTGTTAATAACTGCACAGTATTCCCTTGTAGCTTGTTCCATTACTTATCTAGTCTCTAGCTTTGTTGTTGTCATTGTTCTTGGATATATATTTCCTCTTTTGTATTGTAAATCCATTGTTTGTTTTGTCCTTGTTGACTACAAGTATTGAATAAAGTAATTTTCACATCATGCCTTGAGCTTTCTGAAAACAGTTCTATCTTTTCTATCACCTTCTTCCACCCTAACCATGAGTAATTGTCTTAATTTTTCCTTCAGGGTCTTATTTTCCCCAGTGTATTATCACTCACTCTAGAAATGTGTCTGCATGCATGAAGATCACAGAATACCGACGTACAAAGATGAAAATAATGATTTCTCAGAACCAACAAAGAAAAACAGCAAGCAAAAACCTTCTGCTGAAATGTCTCTGTTGGAGTTGTATTTGAAAAAGCAGCTAAGATAACGTGTTTTGCAATGGGGGTAATAGGAGGGAATTTTTGACACTTCATTTTTTTCCCCATTTGAAATTATCTCAGACAAGGCCTATCTTTGCTTCTGCATTTTAGGTTAAAATTAGCTTGCAAAATTTAGGATTATTGTTTGGCTGTTTTTTTACAAAGCATTATCCCAGTCGTGTCTCGAGAGACACTGCAAAGAGCCAAGTGCACTAGCCTTGTTTTTGTTAAACTGATTCACAACACAAGAGAAACAATATACATTCATGTGAAAAAAATACCATCACACTCTCAGAAAGCATTTTTCAATTCTATCCTGACAATGATAGAATGGTAGGGGTAGGAAGAGACTTTTAGAGATCATCTAAGTGCAACTTCCCTGTTAAAGCAGGTTCACCTAGATCAGGTCACACGGGAACATGTCCAGGAGGGTTTTGAGGACCTCCACAGAAGGAGACTCCATATCCTGACTAGGCAGCTTGTTCCAGATTTGCAAATACTAATAAGATCCCTTCTTCAGTCTCCTCCAGACTAAACAGCCCTAGATCCCGCAGTCTTTCCTCATAAGGAAGATGCTCCTTTCCCCTGATCACCTTGTTAGCCCTGTGCTGGACTCTCTCCAGAAGTTCTCTGCACTGTACCTCTGCCATGGCACCTGGCCTGGCAACCCCTTGCACCCAGAGATGGGGCAGCAATGGACCTCACTCTTGGCATGCTGACAGTTTGGTCCCCAGTCAATGGTTTTGGTATTTAAACACGTAAACAGCCAACGTTCCTTTGTGCTTTCATAGAGGCTTTAAATCTGAATGAAGCTTAAGTTTTCACAGCTACCCATGTGAAGACACCTCTACTGTGTGCCAGCCTTACAGTTTTAAAATTTGCAAGAGAATCTGGTTTATATTAAACACCTCCTTCATGCCCCTTCCCTTCACCATAAAGAGCACTTTTTTCTCCATCTGATGAAGTCCTTCCCCTCTGTCCTACACAAAGCCTTAAGAGCAAGGAAGATTTTTAATGAATTTGTCATGTGAAAAGAATACAAAAGCAAACACAAGCCTTATCCTTAAAAAAAGGGAAGAGGGAAAGATGAAATTGGTTATTGTCAGGGCTGCTCTCAATAGCTGGCAAAGCTTCAAAACTAATTTTGAAGGAAAGTAAGTAAAAACATACTGAGGTGAACAGGTGAATAAATATTGCACAGGCTTACCGAAAGGAGATCAAGTTTGATTCACCTAATCTTCTTTGACAGAATAACTACTGCTTCTCATGGGTGAAATGTGGTGGACTTTATATGCACAGCCAACAGATTAATTCACCTGCATCTGACTTAAGTACTTCAATATAACATTGTGTGCCCAACAGAAAATCAGTAATTCATCTGGAGAAAATGGGATTTGATACAAGAATCAGTGAGGTGTATGAGATGCTGGCCACATATGGAAATGACAAAGAGGAAAGGGAAGCTATCAAGTTAAGAGTAGCATTACTGGAATTTCTCAGACATCAGTCTTGGACATTGGATTTTCATTGACAGTTGTTGGTACAAAATCTCGGAGTACCTCCACAAAATATACTGGAGCCCAAAGCTGGTGAGACTGCTGATGGTATCCCAAGAGAGATCAGAGTGCCATAAAGGAAGGATTTTTGAGACCTGAAGAAATCAGACTGGTATGACACCGAATAGTGTGAAAGATTTAAAGTAATAAAAAGGATTTCTGCTCTAATCTGAGACTCACCAGTAATCAACAGCAGAGAAAAATACACCTTGAGTCATGACTGACAAAAGCCCCAAGAAATGCAATCCTGAAACACAATCGGCAAAGAATTTCTAGCACAGGTACTAAAGTATCGAAAACATGACACAAGCCACTGGTAGTACACAAACCAGAATAGAATCTGGAATTCTGGTCACTCATATGAAAGACATAGAGATTTAAATAAGAACAAAGTGCACAGAAGGAAGGGCTCCTAAAATAGAGAATGGTATTGGAAGTGACACTTACTTTTTCTCCTTTCCCAGTTTCAACTACTTTCCTTGCTTGCTCATCTTTGAAACTGCCAATATGTAAAGATTTCCTGCTTTTAAAGTCTTTATTGTGCTCTCAGCTGAAGTGGTTGGAATTTCAGGTAAACATTACAATATCCTTTAGCCTTTTGCAACAAAGCCCACATCTCTTCTGCGATGCTACTACTGAAGAGATGAACCAAAAATAGCATCATCTTCAGTTATGTTTTGCTAATCTGCAATGGAACAAGATGTATCAGCTGGGACTGAACTGTTTCAAGCTCTTTTTGCTAGCATAAGAATCATACCACATGATTCTGTTTCCTCAGGTATACAGTAGGGTTAATGTTTCCTTTCTTGCTCTGAGAGTCTGATTGTTTAGATGCTCTAATATGTATCACTTTTAATGATAAATCTACCAGTATGTTAGAAACAACTTTGCCCTGGGCACCCATAATTCAATTCAGCCTTGACAGGAGGAGGAATACTCAGCTATTATAACAAATAGGCTCTCCATCACTCCAGCAAGTCCAGCCCATCTTAGCATCCCACTGACAGAAAAAGAACAGGCTTTAGGAATGATGCACAATGGTTTTTAGTATTACTAAATAGATGACTGAGATTTTCCTATTAAAGGGATTACCTCTCTGATAAATCAGCACAGTCTTAATAGTCACCTCTCATCTAAACAATGGATTTTGAAAGTTGGTGCTGGTTTTTTTTCCCCAAGTAAATCTCTTAATGATATAAATGCAGAGATATGTGAACTGTAGCAATGTCCATAGTGATGGACACTGCCATACCTAGTGCTCAAACTACCAGAAATAAGATTCTTTAACCATGCTGTGAATATATTGCTGAATTCCCAAAACCTTCACCTTCCCCCCTGCTGAACAACGTTGCTGCTGAGGGTCATTAGGGGTCTCCAATTGCCCCAAAACTCTTGTCAATCTAAGCTGGGAGTTAGTGAAATTTCACTTCATGGAAAGTAACCTTAATAAAGCCAGAAACAGGAATCTTGGTTTTTAACAGACCATAAAAGAACACCTGCTTAATCTGAACATTTCCAGAAGAGCTGTAAGTTGAGCAAACTAACTTTGATACAAAGGTAAAACTAAGAGTAGTCCAATGGATGCCTATGTGATAAATCCATTTGATGATACACCTGTATGTCCATGAGAAGAATTTTAGGTATGATAGGTTTATTGATGAGAAAAAAAATGCTGTTTATAACACAAGAGAAGTTCATTTATGTTTGAAATATCCTCTGGGACACTTTGGATTATGAATGGTTCTGATCTCCATTTTGCATGAGTCACGGCAAAGATGATCTATTAGTATGCCTGCAATTTGGTACACTTTGTTGATAATAATGAGCCAGGCATTAATGACTCAAGCTTCTCCATTATGACACATTATGTGTACATGTGCATGTGTGTCTCGTTATTGACTTTTCCAAGTGGTATCTTCCAACCTGCACTAATAGAGTTGTCAGAGGTCTAGTGTGCAAGCAGAGCAAGAGCTATGAGGCAACTGTATTAGACCAACTAGTATTTTTCAAAGATTAAAACCCATCTTCCACACTGAAGGAAGAGCTTGCACACTTGAGAAATTTCCTTTGTTTCTGATACAATCAGAAGAATCTGGCAAGCTTTTTGCTAAAAGCTTGTCTTATTACTTTGTGAAAACTTTTTTTCCCTTCACTGTATCCCTTAGCGTAAAAAATTTGCTTCAAATTTACTTTAAAATTTACAGTAAACTATGGCTCTTTTAGAATAACATCCAAGAAGTAGCATCTTAGCAGTAAGAAATGCTATAAAACCCAATAGCTGCCAATGAGCGCTTCCAGGGCTTGACTGAGAAGAGAGCTTGAGTTCCCTTCAGAGAGAGATGGAAAGCTGGCTGTGCCTGACCTTTCTTCAGTTTTTTCTACTTCCAAATAGATGCACATGACCAAATATTGTTCAAAAGCTAAATATTTACCAGTCCATTTCACTTAATTGTATTAGTCCTATTAGGATGCCTAGAAAAGGATAGTTAAGCTCTCAAAAGACTTACAAAGTCCAAAGGTGGCAAGAGCTCTTTCCCCACAAATGACACACACGTCACACGAGCTGTAAAGGCCCTCAAGAGCACAAACTTCCTGACAGACCACAACAGCTCCCTTTCCATGAAATTAAACTGAAGCAGGGATGCAAAAAGTAATAATAACCTCTACTCCTTAAGAATAGCAGTATTAATCTGTTCATAATGCTGGAAAGCATGGGTAAAAGCACAGGAATCTGCAGTGATTCGTGATAACACAGTATCTCTTGAGATGCTCCATCTCCAGTGCACTGGGCCCATTTCCACAGAAGAAACCCATTGACAGGGCTCCTGACACTCATACCAAGCCTCTGTGCTTGGACTGGAGCCTCCTCCTCTCCTGAGAGACTATATCAACTGCGTTTTAGCATGAACATCACCTAAAGCCAAGCACTACCTGGTTGGTCTGGTTGAAAAGTGCAACACTGGCACGAGTGAGGGGTGTTTTTTATTAAAGCAGCCCAATACTTCACAAATCATAAGAGAGAATTAGGACTTAGCTTCTACATGATTCAATATGAGAAAAAAAGAAACCCAGAGAGTCCAGAGCCTATATTTTGTGAAATGAATTCAATGGAGGTGGGTAGGGGAAGCAGTTAGAAGGAGGTGGTGTCAGTGCGTTTTGCTGTTTTCTTTTCAAACTTTCTTCCTCCACTTTAGAAAACAGTTATTTGCATAGTGACTGGATCCAAGCCATTCTTATGACTCAGACTCTCCTGCTTCACAAATTAAAAAAAAAATAATAATAATTACACTGCTCTTCTAGCAGGCACAACAGAATTATTCACACACACACAAAAAAGAGTATTGTTTGACACAGTTAACAGAAAGAAAAGAGCACGCGGCATGTGTGGGCATTTGTGGTCAGGGACCCAAAACATCAAAACAAACCATTTTAATAATAAAACCAGGCAAGGCAAGGAGATGAGAAATGACTTCTCTAGTTCTAGTACCATTAACATATCTCAAGACAGAGTAGATCTTGCAAACATTTCAAGAGGAAATTTCTCCTAATTAATTTGAAGAGCTAGTATCTAAAGCCAAAGAGACTATTCACATAAACACTTTGTTCTTGTACATATATTCAAATAGACAAGTGTCAAGAAGTTTTTGGCAACACAGTTTGAAGAACAGCATTAAAACATTGCTTTATGTACTGGCTTTTTTCCCCTCTGCATACTCAATTTGACTATCTTGTAAAGGCTGAAGACAATGAAGCACTCTTGCACTGAGCGCAGTCAGATATTGTGTGCCCTGCATTTATTATGGCAGTTTTAGAGGTCTTTCTTAAATGTGTGGGATTAATTGCAGCAATCCAAGTCAAACTACACAGGCTTAGATTTTAGACTCACTTGTTCATGAAGGAAAAAAGTTTCACTGAAATTGATGTAAGGGAAGTTCTGTGGGAGGAACTTCTCAGAGAGAAGTTTGCAGAGAGAGACTTAGTTAACACATGAAATAAGGTTAAAGAGTAACTTCTGAGAACTGCCTAGGTAATGATCTGAGTAGAACTGGTCAGGATCTTTTCAGGGAAGAATGGGTGGCCAGAGCTGAGGGTGTGGACACAGACAAGGAAGACTTCCCTGAGCGAACATCACCTAGCCCTTTTTATTGGTTGACACAAAACAGGTATCAGGCTAAACTTCTGTTGTGAAATCATGGAAACATTTCAGTTGGAGAAGATCTTTAAGATCATTGAGTCCAACCACTAACCTCACACTGTCAAGCCCAACATTGGGTTGTTTTTTTGGTTGGACTTTTTTTTTTCTCTGGTTTTGGTATTTTATGTTGCTTGAAAATGGACATAAAATGGATTTCCTTCTGGACATAGCAAGTTGATTTATATAAGGAAGTGTCACAAGGAGCTCAGTACCAGTTAGTAATGGAAGAAACGATGTGAGAGGTCTCTGCCCACTCTGTAACTGACCTAGTCTGTATCTGAGAGGAAGATAAGAAGATAAGACCACCGCCAAAGCTGATGAAGGCAACTTGTTATATAATTGTAGAAATGTTTTGGTTGGAAAAGACCTTCAAGATCATCAAGTTCAACCACTAACCTAACACTGCCAAACCCAGTACTAAACCATGCCTCTCAGCACCTCATCTACACAGCTTGTAAATATCTTCAGCGGTTGTGACTTGCCATAAGCTTGAACTGTGTGAAGACTTTATTTATTACAGGGTTGACTTGGCCTAGACGCCTTCTAAAACTGTATCTGCCATATCTGAAAATAAAGCAAAATCCCAAAGTAACCCCTGCACAAGCTGCTTACATTCAGGATCTATCATAAACATGTGTGAGACCTGCTTTCTAGATCTCATTTCCAGAAGGTGTGCTTCTCACAGGAAGCACTTCCCATCTCCTAAAGGTCAAACCACCTCTTGTGAGACTGCAATAATTACTTTCTCATAATAAAAACTGTACATTTTATAAGTGGCACTCTGTGGTCAGTTCTAAATACAGGACAGGTATAAACCAAGTGAAGTGATCGATATTACATTAAGCAACTCAATCTTATGGCAACCAACTGTTACTCTCTTGCCGCAACATCCATCAAATAAAGTAATTGATGGCACCTCAATCAATTGACATAAGGAAAGTCAAGTCATATCCTGGCACAGTACCAGAGGATCAGTATCTCCTCCAAACACAAATATGTCTGCCTGGCTTTGACATTAATTGCCCACAAATGTCTCCACATTGATATGCCATTGGAAGACCATTATCATACGACAGCATTGAACAACTCTGGTACTCCCCATTAACCCTAACTGTGCTGACCCTACCCTCTCTCATCAGCCTCCATTTCACGACCTCTCTCAGTTCCATCACTTCCCACATAAAAGACTTGTTGGCATATTTCTGTATCATGCACTTTACTATTCACCTTTTTTGCTGAAAACTATGTCCATCGGACCTGGCAGCTCATGAAATCGAGCTCAAAGACAGGGTGTGTGGTAAATACCAGGAATTCCACTGGGACATCAAATTTCCTGCCTTCCTGTGCACTTTGTAACTACAAGGGAGTAATTAACGTCTCCTACTGTCAATGTTTACCTAATAAATGTCAGCAGTGCATTTTGGTCTCTGATGGCAGTGACATTAAGCTTTCACCTGAAGTAAAAAATATATTTAAAAAAATCAATAACATAAGAGAAATAAGCATGTGGAAGATATTATTGAGATTACCAGTGAACAGCAGGATGAATGAGAATTGTCTTCTCGTGGATTTGGGGCTCCATTTAAACTGCCAAGGTTCCACAGGGATCTGTTGATATCTACTGAAGTCTGAGATCACTGCAAATATGTTTATCATGCTGAAGGAAGAAACCTGCAGTATTCAGAAAGCTATTTTCTCTGCATTTTTCAGAACTTCATATCTCCTTTCATTAAATTTGGTTGAAATCGACTTAAGTACCTAAATTATTTGGAAGGACAGGCACACATAGATGATCTGATCACATTTGGCTCACTTTTTAAAAGAAAATAGACTGAAAAGAACAAAAATACCTTTTGTATTTCTAAGTATGGAACAAGATAAAAAAGCAGGAACTCAAAAGGCTGAAATAGAAAAAGACTAAAAAAAATCTGAAGAAAAAATAGAACTTAATGGCAACATAAAGAATTATATATAAAACCCTTGGAGTTAAAGTAGATTCAGATCTCAAAACATACAAAACAAGCAGCACGAGATAGGAGTTTGCATTGAATATCTAAAATATCAGCACATGGAGTGAAGTTGATTACAATATGCCAAAGAAGCAGATCTAGTTGATGAAAACCATCCATCTTGGAATTGTTTCTACAGGTTGTCAAAGAGAAGCTGGTAAATGTAACCCCACCAATAAATATCCACAATGAAAAACAAGAGCAGCATACTTACACTGCGGAAAACAACTGCCTCCTATTCTGTTTGCTTTCTTCAACTATAAGAACCTTACTTTTCTGCACAGATACCCTCACAGTTCATGCCACCTCTTATCCTACACCTTTAGTAAGGCAGTGACACTTTAGTTTGAAAAGAAAAGGTTATTTTTAAGCTGGAGATGGCCGAGAAAGCTACTAATCTAACGGGTAAAACCAGAGATTATTTGATATGTGTGCTCACTCAGCTATTAAAACACATTCTGCATAGCTGAGAATCCTCAGTCTGTCCAAATTACTGTAAAAAATTCATCAGCTACTTAAAGACAGTAAACTCAAGGTATTATAACATGACATAAAACTGTTTTAAACCTTGCATTGGTTAATTGAAAATAAAATTCTTTAATAGTCTAATGGAAAAGAGCAACTCTTGTATTACAGGTTCCTCCCTGATTTACTATCAGCAGGCCATTCTTTTTATAGATAAACAGGAAAGAAGAGTAAACCCATTTTTCCTTCAGACTAAGACATATGCAGAAGAATACGAGTAAGCAGACTGCAATCTCCATTGAGACAAAGAAAGAGCTTTACATGAAAATTCAAATAGGGAAACTGTATATTGCAGCATTAAATACAAATGTCTCCTGCATAATTCAGATATCCTATACCAGGCACCTCAGAGACAAACACTAAGTCAAATCCTAAACCAAACAAGTAGTCGTTTAGTTTACCAGGGCTGCAACAACAGTAAGTCTGTATGACACCCCTTTTCCCAAGCCTGTAAAATAAAACCTTGCAGTTTTTGACATTTGTTTTCCTTTTGTAATAGATGGGACAAAACAAAACAGACCTCAAGGAACATTTCATATACCACTGTTTTAAAAGATGGCTCATACGCTGTAATGTTCAGCCAAGTTACTTTTAAAGTAATCACTGTAGTTTTCCAGAATTCCAGTTTGAGCCTCTCTAGAACCTTGGGATGTAGCCTGAAGCTCATTTTATTGCTGTGAGCTTAAAATCATTAGATGAACATTTGGTCTTTGATTTACTCAGACCCTCATACTAAAAGAGAGAAAGATCAATCCATTAAAATGCATAGAAGTTGCACAGAATACAAAATAAATGTATAACACCCTACTTGGGCTTCCATATTTGTATTCCCACTACCTACGAATTTCAACAACTCGGTTGCTGGGCTCATTTTCATTTCTCATCAGCAGACAAAACCACAACATAACTCTGGAGCAGCTCTAAAATGTCTGAGCTGACTCATTTGAACAAGCCTGAAGAAGACACGAACTGCTCCTTTACTAGATATTTTAGTAATAAGTTATTTGATAAAAGTTAATGTACAAAACCACATGAAAAGTGTGCTACACACAGCCATGCTTCCCTGTCACAAGTATAAGCAACCAACTGCAAATTTAAGGAAGATAGAAGTTCAATGAACTGATATGCTTGTGTAGTACACTGATTATGTTCATCACTCTATTGCTACTTCACGTCTTGCTTAAAGTTAAGACTTCAGAGCTAGGCATTGAGGTTTCTGTGCTACTCACCCAATACAAGAACCCCAGCATTTGCAGGAAACATGGGTTCACAGAATCAGAGAATGGTAGGGTTGGAAGGGACTTTTAGAGATCATCCAGGCCAACCCCCTGCAGAAGCAGGTTCACCTAGATCAGATCACATAGGAACATGTCCAGGCGGGTCTTGAAGACCTCCAAGGAAGGAGCCTCCACACCCTCCCTGGGCAGCCTGTGCCAGGGCTCCCTCACTGAAACAGTGAAATAGTTTTTTCTTATGTTTAAATGGAACTTTTTGTGTTCCAGCTTCATGCCATTACCTGTCCTGTGGCTAGACACCATAGAAAAAAGGGATGTCCCAACCTCCTGATACCCACCATTTAGATATTTGTAAATATTAATAAGTCTCTTATTAATCTTCCTTATTAATATTTGTAAATATTAATAAAGAAGTTGCTCAAGCCCCTGATCATGGTGACCCTGCACTAGCCTCTCTCCAGCAGTTCCGTGTCCCTGTTGAGCTGGGGAGCCCAGAACTGGACACGGGACTCCAGATGAGGCCTCATCAGGGTAGACTAGAGGGGAACCAGAACCTCTCTCAACCTGCTGGCCACACTCTTCTTGATGCTAGGTCTTTACATTCTACACTGCATCTGCATTTGCCCAGTTCTCTCCTCACTTCTGTTTGTGTGCAAATGGTGACAGCCTCTGACACACAGCATCATGCATTTTACAGAGTGAACAGGGTTTTTATATGGAAAAGATGACAAATCTTGGTAGCTCCCAGGTATAAGGGGGAGTAACAGAGAATTATGCTCCAATGTCCACATGCTTAAACAAGTATCTTCCTTTGAGCCTCTACTTTGTCCTAAGTCTGCATTTGGGACACAACAATGCCATTCTGACTGTGCTGGAGTCCAAGCGAGAGGCTCTGACTCCTGAAGTCCATCTGTTTCTGCCTTACAGAGTATTCCAGACTCAACACATCATTCTTCTACTGTGGCCAGAGAGCAGTGCTTGGACTTCACAGTTAAGAAGAGGTTACATAGGACAGCAAAAGCGCTTTCCTTTCACCTTTCCTGCATGATACACAAACTGTGTTGATTCCTTTGCCGTGAAGAGATTGCCCTCTCAGCATCCTTTTCTGTCTGCATCATTGTCTGCATTTTAGGCCACTATGAAGACAGCACTCAATGAATCTGCTGTGCATCAGTCATACTAACAAGAGGCACAACCTTGCCTGTAGTGGCTTATATTGGCTTTTGATTTAAGAGAGATTTTATTTTGTTCACTTCTTTTTGTTCCTTTGAAACACAACATCTAACATAACTTGAAAGGGCACTTGTTTGTGCCAGTAGTGAGCTCTGAAGACCAAACCAGTTTCTCTTCAGTTATCTTCATCTTTGTACTGAATTAATATTAGAAAAACAGGTGACTAAACTCTGTGTGCAACATGTGAACATAATAGAAGATACATTGAAGAGTAATAGCCATGCAATATAATAACAGTAATAACACATTATGCTCTGTCAAGCTCTCTCCTACAAAACCTAAGATGAAGTTAAATAATTGAAGTTGAACAGAACGATGCAGCCCATGGGACTATCTTACAAACATCCTGACTACAGAATACCCATGAGTTCATGGCCTCTGCTGCAGTGTAGCATTTTCTCAACAATGACAAGCAATTATCATTGAAAGCTCTTCTCATAAAAAGCCGTTAGAGAAAACTCAAGTGGACTGTAATCTCAAGAACTGAAGGTTACATTAGTCACCTTTTTCCTCTACATTTTACAAACCTTCTAGAGATCTGTAATCATTTTTCCCCTAATTATGGAGTCATGGACAATTTTGCATGTCCCTGACTGTCAGCACAGTTCACCTTAACAACAATTGAATCAGATTCCCTAGATAAGATTTTGATCATTAGATGTTAATGGGAGATGCAGTTTTGAAGGCATCTCCACCTGAGCTTACTCTGCCCAATGACTGAGTAAACATCTCTGCCCTGGCTGGTTCAGTTATAGTTTCTCATGTCCACAAAGAGCATGTCTTCATGTAAAGCAGAAGGCATACTGCAGGCACAACTTTAACACCTTAAGAGCAGCATTTTCCTGGAATCTTAGTGAAGATAGAAACAGTCATGACAGAGAAGAATAGAGAGAGACAAAAGCAAAACAAACTTCAAAAATACCTGTGGATTCAAGTATGTAACTTCAGCATTAGATCTGTAGCTACAACTTCAGTGCTTACCGAGGTGGTCCTCCTCAAATGGTTGTGTGTGCTTCCACTATGTTTAAATGAAAAGGTGAACTCAATGATTTTGTTTCCCAAAGGGGCAAGTGTGTCTGCCTCAGTTTAGAGCCTGAGGTAAAGAGTTGGAAATACTCTCTGGAATCCTTTCAAAGAACCTAAGAACCTGTGTGCTCTGTTAAGGTTACAATAGTAAATACAGGTTAATGATGCAACTGGGAGTTGCATAAGGTTTAGGTGTCAGATAAGTGTCTAAATTTATCATACTGTATAGTTAACAGTTTTACAACCCCCACAACTTTAGAAAATGTAGGATAGTATTGAATTAGGAAAATAGGCTCTAATTCTGCTTTTGCTTAAGAAACATTCTTCCTGAGCTTGGTTGGACAATGAGGTTAGCTGCTTTTGCTGAATCAGCACTCTCAAGTTCCTTTTCGCAGGGCAGATTGAGAGAGACACTTCTCACATTCATAACAGAAAGCAAACACAGCACCTTCAGGGAATTTGCCTTCCTTAACTAGTTAGGATAGCTCTTAGATCACAAAAAAGCACTTCTAATGAAAGGAGATGAAATTTAAGCACAAATCAGCTAAATTATTTTAACATGTAAGAAAAAAACTTCCCTCTTCTCCTGCCTTTAAAAATGCAACGTGTTTGCTATTGTTTCATCTCATTCCAGTTGCAGACTCAAGCAAATTACTCAGGGTAGTAGCACCAAATAGAGTGAGTGAGTAATTACTCAGTTCTTTTCCTTGCAAGATGCTTCCAAAGAAATGGTATTCCAAACATACTTACAAAGTGTAACCAAAGAAAGAGATTTCATAACAAGTCATAGTTTTATTTCCAATTTCTCCTCTTATCTCACCACTGAGCTCAATTAACCCATGGAAAAGGGAAAATAAAAGCAAGTAGAATATGTCGTTTCATGCTTTTATTTTTCCTCACACCTGCAAATCTTGCTGGGTCTTAACAGAAACCAAACTCCCCAATCTAGTCTGAGATTCTTGTGGTCTTCCAATAACCTATGCCATAACTTATTCAGGCAACTAGAAGATAGTTGCTTACTCTCATCAAATGACTCCATCTTTAAAAAATTATTTATTTGACTTCAACCTGTAGGCTTTTGCTTCCTGAAATATTTCCCCAAAATCGTTTATTTGTATGTTTTATCTTTTTGTATTTTGTTCTTTAAGGGAGATGGAGGGAAAAGACAAAAACCTCATTTATTCAAAGCAAAAATCTAACGTAAGATCCCCAACACATCTTTTGCACAGAGCCTCTGTTCTCAGACACTTGCTGGGGAGCCAAGAGATTCTGTGTGCCGAAAACTGCTTCTAACTCTAGTTACTAAGGACATATTTCCTCAGAGCAACAATCACACCTGGTCTCTAGAACAGTTTTCTTGTACATCCCTGGCTCAGTTATGCCTTTGAGATCTAGTCCAAGCATAGCAAAGCCCACTAAAAGTTGCTTGGTGCAGAGTCAAGGCACTTCCACAAACTCTTTGCTGGTAGAGCCCTGTGCAATGCCTGTGCCTTGACTGTCTTTTACGAGTAAAACAGAGGAAAGTCTACAATATCTTTTTGTTCTAGTACCAATGCCTCTGTGTCAATACCACAACAGAACAAAGAGCAGAGAAAAGCACCTGTGACCTCTTTACACTGTTCAGCACCATAAAGACTAAGCACAAAGTAATGCATTGTCTGTGTTCAGAGATTATTGCCTAGATGTTGTTATTAGACTTATTATGGTCAACTAGGACCTACAAGATCACAGTAACAACACTAATCTCTTCCCAAAGCTTTGAAATGTAATGATATAAAATGCTATACACAATGATAGCAGTAACAAAGACCATTCTTATCCTAATTTACCTCAACACAGTCTTGCTTATGGTAACTTGATTTATCCCTTCCAAGAAAAATAATTAGATGTGAGAAGAAAATTTCACACAAAAAAAACCAATTCAGATTTTAACTGGGAAGTAAATGAAAACCTTGAACATATTCAATCAATATAGATAATCACACAAAAGCACCAACTGTGAAGAAACATTGGTGACTTCCAAGAGCCACTGATATGGGAGCTGGAAGGATGATGTGGGCTCCAGTTGTTTGGGATGGTGATTCTGTCCATATCTAACATGAAGTAGAGCTTTCTGTAGCCCAGGAAGCAGCTGGCACATGCTGACACTATTCTGTAACACGCACAACTTGAGTCTCACCCATTTATGACAACAACATCGATATTCTTCAGAGGCTGCTAAGCTTTGTTTAAATCACCGTAGCCAGCTTTGTACCCACACCTGGCCTCATCTTTGGCACTAATAATTCACAGGACACTGGGAGAGCTATTGCCCTGTCCTGGGTTAGATAGCATTAAGGTATGTCTTACTAAAACTCAAAGGACAACAACTCCACAGATTAATAACTTGCAGGATTCCATATTGCACTGCTCATAAATGTGTCTCAAATCAGTGAAAGCTGGACTAGAAGCAGGCCCCTGACCACCAAGATTTAATTTAAAGAATCTTTCGTGACACCTGCCTCTGCAACATCTGGCTCCTGCCACCCAGTGCCAAGTCCAAGCAGGCTATAAACCTGCTAATTAGAAGTCACGCACCGAAAAATGAAATTTCATTAGTGGAATGGAATTTGTGAGCTCAAGCTGGCAAATCTACATCATTTAATAAATCAGCATGAGCCTATGAGCATTCAACATCGGGAAGACTCAACCCATTTTCACACCAAATAGCTTGTTCTTTACCATCTGAACTACATTTGCATTAATTACCGATCCAGCTGTGCCACTGTCACACCTGCTCATCTCTGTTCTTCTGAGTGACGCTGGTCGATCTGCTTTCTGCTCCAACACTCACAAAATCCATTCATTCTTTCCTTATCTAGCCACACACATATATCTACTCAAATCCGTTTTCATTCAACACAAAAGCTAAGCTGTCTTGCCAGAAATCAACTTTCTCAAAGCCAGGTGATCAAGCCACATGGTGAAACAGGATGACTGTAAAAGTAGGAGGCAGGAAGGACTGACAGAAAAACTTTAATGGAAAACTGGCTACTTTGTATTGTTACATGCAATCAGCATTGGTTTACCCTAACACCCTCTTCCTCTTTCTGTTCTCCCCATGATCCTCCTTCCTTGTAACACGACACTCATACAGTTACTTGGGATATTCACATTTGTTTCAGGGGGCTGCATTCCCCCTTAGTCAAGATGAAATGAGATAATGACAAGCTCGTGCATTTTCCTTGGAAGTAATGTCTCAGCACAAAGATTTCAATTTGGTACAACAGTGATATTTCAACTCAAGAAGTAATGACTTCATCATCTTTAATACTGCCAGTGTTACATTTTTTTCCTGGAGGAAAAAAATTGCACTCCAACCTAATGGATTTCAAAGACATCGTCAATTTCTCAAGAGCCGAAAAATCTCTACCCAGCGGTGTATTGATCTTGGCTTTCAAAAGTTAAGTTCTGGGGCTTCTACCTGGGAGGTAAAGAGGCCTTGCTTTCTGGCAAGGAGATTCAGCACTGTGAAAATTGAGCCCCGTGGACTCTGGGTTCAAAGCGCTCTAGAACTGAAGCTTTCAAGGTTACTAGTCACTGCTGGACAAATCCTCAGCTACTGCCTAATTCCTAGCTATCTTTGCTGTGATGTATCCATGTCTAGCACACTTAAAAGGCATCCCCTAGTGTATGCAACTTTTAAGCTTCCATTTAAAAAAGTAAATAGCTTCCAGCACATGTAACTGCAGATGAAGTCTTCTTAAGAAAGCCCAGTGCAACTCGCTGCAGAGCTGCTGGAAACACCGTTAGACAACAGGAACATCTATCAGCTAAAACGGGACTGACAGACATCATTCTCATTTCTGACACAAACAAGACAGAGATGAGATCTACATTTTTATGTAGAAGTATGTCTCATATGTGCCACAGTTATCTTTTTTTTCCTCTTCAGAATACAGCAGCATCCATGAATGCATCCTTGATCCGACCTTTGAAATTCAAGGTTTCACAAATGACAGATCAAAGAAGTTTTATTACGAGCATAACACACCTGTGAGAAATGCAAGTATCAGCATCAAAGGGTTGTCATTAAACTGATTCTTCTACATCCTAAAAACATGATCAGCTTTTTATACATGAACCAAAATAAGACTGGATATACATTCTCAAGACCATGAGATTCAAAATACCATCAATCTGTTCTCAGTGAATGGCACTCCTGAGATTTCTGATCGGGCTGTAATAAAAGCCTGTGACACTTGAGAAACGCAGGTGGTAAAGGGGAAAAAGCTGCAGTCTCGCTCCTGGGAATTCTCAAATCATAGCTCACATCAGCTCTGAAATGTCTAAGTAATAAAAGAGAAGTCAGAAAACAAAGCCCTGTTGCTGTATGATTCTTTTCATTTCTCAGACAAGAGTGGGAGACAAACACTTCCTCCCTCAGATCTCGGACTGATCTTTCCATTACAATAAAACAGACACTGGCACAGCAGGTCCTGTAATATGGCTTGTCTGGATGGAAACAGTGCAAGACTCAAGTAACCAGAGCAAATATTTCTTTGAAACATCCCTTATGGAGGGTTTCAAGTCCCTATGAAGTAGGACACAACTTGAAAATAAGATCAAAAACCCCATGACATAAGCACGTGACAAATACTGCTTTGCTTCACATAAGGGTCCAGGTATGATCAATAAGAACCATCATTACTGTAGCTTAAATGAGAAAATTTCACATTCATACATGGCTGTTGTTGGAAGAAGAGGGGTTTGACTGTTCCAGGTAAGCTTTCAAGTGCATGCAACCTTCTCTCCTCTTCCCAAATCATTAATCTTTCCTCTTCTGCCTGGAAGCCTAATGGGAATGAACACTGACTAGAACTGGAAACCTTTATGCATGCATGTATATACATTAGACTACCTTGGAAGAAGTGTAAGCAGATGAACTCCCACTAATGAGATGACTTACTGAAGCCTATCCTTCAAAATGAATGTTTGACCAAAAGGAAATAAAGTAGGCTTGCTCTACTTGCTATTTTCCACCCCCCCCAATACAACTATACCAGAAGGAATTTGTATTTCTTAAAAGAATAGTCATATGAGATATGGTAAGTTAGAAGGTTCCCTGAGACTGTCAGTGGGATGAAGTTCTGGACTCCTCTTCTGCCTTCTGATGTGTTTTGGGGCTCCTGACAGGTATATAACCACTGATTGCTACAGAGAGGCAGCATTCTGTGAATCAAACCAACAGATATTGATATTGGACAACCAGACTCATACAGACAGCTTGGAAAGGAGCTGGGATTGTGCCTCAGCTCAGTGCATGGATCTCAAAAATTTATTGGGAATGTACCTTTTCTCAGGTAGCATCTGTGCTTTAAAGCTCACTGCATAAATCAGTTTGGCTTAAACTTTAGTTCAGATGGAAGAAAAGTCATATAATTACCTAGTTGTTAACCCATTAGCTAACCTATGGTCTTTTCTGGAAGAACACGTAGGGCAGCAAATCTTGACACAGCTTTTCATGATCTGCAGCAAGTTGTGGAAGCTGGTAAGAGTTAAGGCACTAAGATTTCATTTAGTTATGAAAAAATGATAATATTACAGCCACATCTGTAAAAAAAGCTGTCTCTTCTGAGAGAGAAGGTCAACAGCATTTGGACATAAGGAGGGTGGAAACAGATGCTGATCCACATCATCTTATAACCTGGTACAACCAGGGCATGTGAACTCATCATACCAAACATAAAGGTTTCCTCCACGGAGGCCTAGTGAGAATGAGACAGCATAGTAATTTTTTTCTAGCTTACCATGAGGAACAAGATGCACTTTACTTTTGTCTATAGATTTTTCTTTATCTTATTCATCAGAAATAAAACCGAGGTCTTGTTTAACCAGGTTGGGATCATAAATACTTCAAGCCATGTACACTACGATTCAATTCCTTATGCAAAATATATGACGCCACATCTCTTTTGTGAAAGGAAAAACATGAGTTTTATAAGTTGGGAAGTTTAGTACATCTCTGAATTTCATGGAGAAGTGAGAAATAGTGAATAGGATAGCTGAATAGCTGTTATAGGATGGGACATCTGTGTATGTATGTGTGCTGTGCATAACCTGCTGTGGAGGGTGACACCAAGCCCTTTATCCAGCCTTTACAAATCTCCTCTATGTCAATGCTCCGGGAAAGGCATTTTGGGGACATTGTCCCCTGCCCTACTAAGTGAAATCCAATTCCCAATAAAACACACCACTTGTGGTGTGACTGTCCACGTAGGGTAAGATTTGTTTTCCATTAATACTTGTACAGTAATATTGGATTTTGCAGAAGTTCATTTAATGAAAAAACAAAATCAGACTCACACACCACAGAGGAAGTTTTAAATTGGAGTGAATAACAGAAGAAAATAACTGTGGCAGCTTTGCCAAAGCATCTACAAAAACATTTAAAAATTCATAATTTAGTGATGACAAGGAAAAAACACTTTTTTTTCCTCTTAAATTCAAAATGAATAGGTATCTGAAAATATATTTAATCACTTCAAGCTGTCACCACCCACCCCTGGAATCTGGGGGTGGAAAAGAGGAGGAAAGGAACTGCCGATGATGGAAATGCTTGGTTATTTGTTCATTGTCAGTGAGCAGGGACAGAAATAGCTCTTCCAGTGTGCTGAGATGATGCATAAATTTGTCCGTTTGAGGGTCAGCTCAGCTTTTTCACAGCCAAATAACGCAAGATGCTGCTGCTACTGCAACCAACTGGGAAGTTTAAAGGATAGAAATTCAATGAGACTTTAAATCCTAACTCTCACAAAGGTCCCTGAAAATTTCAGCTTCACACATCCATCATTACCTAATGCTCCATCTATCTAACCCAGGAGTTCCAACAAATGGAGTTTTTCTTTTAGTCTGGAGAAGAGGAGCCTGAAGGGGGAATCTTATTAATATTTACATGTATCTAAAGGGTGGGTGTCAGGAGGTTGGGGCAGCAATTGTATCTAGTGACAGGACAAGGGGTAATGGGATGAAGCTGGAACACAAAAAGTTCCATAAGAACTTAAGAAAAACTATTTTACTGTGAAGGTGACGGAGCAGTGGCACAGGCTGCCCAGGGACGGTGTGGAGTCTCCTTCCTTGGAGGTCTTCCAAGACTCACCTGGACATGTTCCAGTGTGACTTGATCTAGGTGAACCTGCTTCTGCAGGGGGGTTGGACTAGATGATCTCTAAAGGTCACTTTCAACCCCTACCATTCTATGATTCTTATGTCACGTCATATATCTTCAAGCCATCTATTGAGATCAAATAATCTCAAAAAACAGATGGTAAAAAGAGTAAAACAAGAGAGATCTTGTGATTTTTCTTCTTTTAAATCAGTCTTGGGATGTATGTTCCTAATTTAAAAGTGGAAAGAAATTACCTTTTCCTCTTGTTCTTAAATTATCTGGTATAGAGAATATTTACCATAAAAACCAAAGTTGTGGATATTAGAACACCTTTCATATCCTCAACTTGAGCAAACGGAACAGGCCTTGAAGGCAAAATATTTCTATGAATCCAACTGTGACTTCACAGAAAAGAATTTTCTTGCAAAAAACAACCCCAAACCAACCCAAAACAGAACAAAAAAACCCAACCACCACCAAACCAAACACAGTAAGCCTCCTCTCCAACATTGTAGTGGCATTTCTGAAATGTCTACATCAATTCCAAGTCTTTGGTACTGAACAGTATGAGAAAAAGAGAAAAGTTAAATATAGTCACATTTCACCTCCCTAGCTGATAGTACCTTTCCACAATTACCCTTTCAGGCCATTTGATTTGATAATATATTCACCATGATATAAAATTTACATAATGTTTTTCAATGACTTATTAACATGCTAATATTAGGGAAAAGACTGAAAATGCACCTCAAATTGTTCCTAAAACACAATGACATGCTATTTAAAAACAGGAGGCCAAAAAAAGGATAACCATGAAATGGAAACTCATCATCACACAAATAAAGTGCAGCCAGAGAACACAACAGGTTGAGCTCTGGACCAGCTGCACTGCAAATCCCACAGATGTGCTAGGTATTCACAAATCCAAAAAATGTATCATTTTTGAACTCAAGAAAATATTTATTAGAATTACCTTTTGCTATACAGCAAAGGAAGGAAATGGAATCACAGAATCTCAACGGTTGGAAGGGACCTCAAAAGACCATCTAGTCCAACCTCCCTGCTAGAGCAGGACCACCTAGAGTAGGTCACACAGGAACTCATCCAGGTAGGTTTGAATGTCTCCAGAGAAGGAGACTCCATATTCCATCTGGGCAGTCTGTTCCATTGCTCCATCACCTGAACAGTGAAGAAATCCTTCCTTGTGTTTCTTTGGAATCTCTTATGTTCCAGCTTACACCTCTTGCCCCTTACTCCATATTCCATCTGGGCAGTCTGTTCCATTGCTCCATCACCTGAACAGTGAAGAAATCCTTCCTTGTGTTTCTTTGGAATCTCTTATGTTCCAGCTTACACCTCTTGCCCCTTATCCTACCATTGGACGTCATTGAGAACAGCCTGGCTCGCTCCATTGTTGAAAGCTGAAGAGAAGAATTCTAGGACACAGTTTAAACATCTGACTGTAAAGCTCAAGAATATCTCATAAATAATCCTCAAGACATTAAATGCCTTTAAATATAGCACATCACAAAATACTATTGTAGATGAGTGATCCTCTCAGTCCTCCCGGATGACAGGCTTATGATAATCCCGATCATGGATTAATATATGAAAAGACAGTGAATTTTCCAGACTGGAAGTACATTGGACTCTAGGATCCTAATTTAGGCAAAGACTACCACCATTTAAGCCCTTAGCTGGTATCAGAGATACGAGCTTTATCAGCACCTGCAGCAGGTCACTGCAGGAATTGCTCCAGTCCAATCACAAGCCTCTTGCGAAACAGATCTGAAAATCAGCGATATAGGGAAAAGGAAGCAGTAACATTAAAAAACAGAGGGCTAAACTCTCCTTAAAGTTTCAAGTCTTTTTAGAATAAAAGTTTCACTACTTTTCCCAGTAATAGTCAGCTTGTGCCGTGGCTCCAAAAAAAGCAAGTCTGTGATACCTGCCAAACTGTCACCTCTGAAACACCAGGCTTTTATGCTGAAGAATGAAAAAGAAGGGGAGAGGGAGATTGGACATTTTCCATTTTTACTTATTAGGTTGGGCCAAAAATTTTTAAGAAGGGTCCAAAAGGTGGTGTTGGTCGTTTTGGAGGTGCTGGGTTTGTTTGGATTTTTCCAAGCCCAGAATCCTATTTTGCTATCGCAAAGCATAAAAATCAAAAGCCTAAAATAAAAGTAACTGGAGCCTGATTAACTAGTAAATTTGAAGTCTAGACAGACATGCTTCAATCTATTCTCTGTGGAAAACCATTCACTTCCTTACAATTTATTTTCAATGGCCCTGGCTCTGGTAATTTTTTTTCCTCTTCCAAAATGGTTTAATCAATTTTGGTAACAGCCTCTGCCTTTAGCAAAACAAGCAGTGACACTCCTATGTTCTGGCTCAGCCAATTTTTGCCCCTATTTAAGACTGAATGTAACTTTTCCTGCTTAGGTAGACACACTGAAATATTTTTAATGTCTCAGGGGAGGTTTGTCATCTACTCTAGAAACCTTAGATGAAGAGCAATTGAGCTACTCACTGAGATACTATGCAGCCTACAACAGGGAAAATGAGAGCCTCTGGTCCTGCAAGCTCTGCTTCCCCCTGTGACAAACCTGTGCTGAATTCTGTTGAGTCCTGTTTGGCACAGCTAAACAATGTCCTTTCACCACTCTGTGACAGTCACCAAAAACTATGGACACTTGAACACAGGGAGGAGAAAATACATTCTCAATGTTGAGACAAATGCAAGTGAAATGTATGGTTACAAGGTCACTTTCTTTGCCTTCTGTTTCATTAAGTTCGGTGCTTAATTCTCACTAAATGCTCTCTGAGACGCCCAAAGTATCAGAGATCCTGCCTTAGATATTTACTATGCCAACATCAACTACATTTTGTACACAGAGGCTATAATCTTAAAACATAAATTACAGCCAAAGACCTAACAAATGACTTACTAACCACCAGAAAAAAAATTACAGCAGAGAGCTTAACAGTGTCACACCAAGCACCTCTTTTCATACTCATATGGATGCAAACAACCAATGCTTTTCTCTGTCTTGATAACCTGAGATGAACAGAGCCCAATGCTTTTCCTTTGCTCCTTATCAGTCTCTTCATACATGCCTATAGCTAATATTATTATGCTATTTTTTTTTAAGTGTCTGCCATCAAGTGGGTCTTTGATGTGAAGAGACAACAAATCTGCATAGAGCTGATGGATGTTTAAAGTCCTTTCTTAGAGGCTTGACAGAATAACTAAATTGATGCTCTGTAGTGGTAATCAGGGGAGAGCCACCAGCCAGTTTGCAGGATTATTAGTGAGTAAACTAGCAAGCTGTGCACATACAAACCATATAAACCCCTGAAAGAGGGGGAACCAAGAACTGCTGGAAGCCAGAGGTCTGTTAATACAGCATTTGAAACTGCAAGAAAAATAATAAAGTCTGCGTACAAATTTCAGTAACAAACAAGACTGAAGGGGGGAAAAAAGCTCTCTAACTTGAGGCATGATTTTTCCTTTGAAAACAGCTTGGAGATATCCAGAGCAGTCATGGCACTCAGTGCCAATGGGGCATACACCATTAAAGTGTTTAGGAGCATCTAATAACTTTTCAGTCAGAATGCATTTACATCTCGTAATTCTTCATGGAGAGCTCCATTTTGTTCTTATATCCCCAAAACACACAAAGAAATTATGTGAGTCTAAATTCATACAACAATCCAGCTTCAAAGACAAAGACCAAGTGTCTGTATGGGTGCACACATGCGTGTCTTCCTATTCATAAACTGCCTACTGTGACGGGCTCCTGGAGCAGGCAGCATATCATTATATTCCTCTAAGGGCTTATTCACATATATAAGCAGACAACCAGCATATACAAAGAGTACAGCTCTGATTTGTCCAAAACCTGGCAAGCAGGAATTACAGAAGACGCTATTGTTTCTGAGAGGTGTCCTAAGAGCACATATGAACATCCTGATACACTGATGAAAAAAACATGAGAGGAATTTGTATGCCCTTGAGAAGAACTGGGGCTATCTTCTTTCAAAGTTCTCAAAATGCAAAGTCTAGCTGTACTAAAATAACTGCAGTTATTTTTCAACTCACAAAATCACAGAATCATTATGGTTGGAAAAGACCTTTAAGATCACTGAGTCCAACCACTCTCCTGACACTGACAAGTCCATCACTAAACTAACCCATGTCCCTCAACACCTCAGCTATACGGGTTTTAAATACCTCCAGGGATGGGGACTCCCATCACCTCCCTGGGTAGCCTGTGGCAATGCTTAATAACCCTCTTGGTGAAAAAGTTCCTCCTAATGTCCAATCTAAACCTCCCCTGGTGCAACTTGAGCCCGTTTCTTCTGTCTTATCATCCATTAGTGGAGAGAACAGATCAATCCTCACCTTCACTACAATTCCCTTTCAGGTAGTCGTAGAGAGTGATCACGTCTCCTCTGTCTCCTCTTCTCTGGGCTAAACAAGCAAAACTTCAGTAAAAAGAGACCAGAAATGTTACAAAACAGGAAGATAAATTTCTTGTCACATGGAAAGAAGTATGCTATGTAAATACATTCTCTACATTTAAAAATGTATGCCAAGTCTCTGCTAATCCAGAAAGAGCGAACACCACATGCAGAGTAAAGAAGTGAAGCTGAAAGGGCAGTTTTGAGAATGGCTGTACTTACTTTTTGAATCCTTCCTCGTGGAACAGAGTAAAATATAACCCCATTGACTCCTGGTTTTATTTTGCTTAGTCAGCACCACTAAAAGCTCTCAATGAATGTGAACACCTCTAAAATCTATAAAAGGCCCAAGAGTCTATAGCTTTCTCCTGTCACAGTTCCAGCTAATCAACGCTTCCTTCAAGAAGTCTGCAAGTGAAGTTTAATTGTTAGAAGCAACTTCAAGAGGGTTATTAAGCATTGGACTGCCCAGGGAGGTGGTGGAATTCCCATTCCTAGAGATATTCAAAAATGATTCTATGAGGTGCTGAGCGACATGGTTTAGTTTAGTGCTGGGCTTGGCAGTGAAGTGAGTGGTTGGACTTGATGATCCTCAAGGTCTTTTCCAATTGTAAGTATTCTACGATCTACACAGCAAAGCAGATTGCAAAACCTGTTGCTTTTGTCTCAAAATTGAGAAAAGCTGTTCTAAATTAATTTTCTTAAGCTTTTTTGTTAGCAAGCATTTCAACAGAAATGTGACTGATGGCATTTCAACACACACATAACCTCAGTAACCCCACGTTAAAAAAATCTGTCACCTCCAAAGCACTGCTCCAGACCTTCAGCTTATACACCATTAATTAGTTTTACTTGCAAAGACAGAATTGGACTGGTAAAAACTTATAACAAAGGACATTAAGGGCAGCTTGATCATGTTTTACAATTAAATACCGCTAGTGAATGACAAGTAATTTGAAGATAATATATTAGGATGTCAGGCTTTCATTACTCTGTTTTAATTGTTGTTCTAATCAAATCTTTGAGAAACTACACTTGCAAAAAAATAAATTGATGATATGCCATTCTTAATTGATCAGGAATAATCAGTGGCCATGAAAACAGTTCTTCCACCAGTTTCAAATGGGTATATGATCAGTCAGTATTAAAGCAGCTTTCCAATGTATTAGGTAGTGTCAAAATTTAAGTACAATTATGCAGCAAAAGTTAACTGTTCTCTACTTTGGTGCTTGTGGTTTTTTTTTCCCTGTGAGAACACCTGCATAGGGAGACTATGCCCCTGTTGAGGTGAAGGAGCCTGGCACAGGCTGCACAGGGAGGGTGTGGAGACTCCTTCTCTGAAGACTTTCAAGAGCCGTTTGGGTGTGTTCCTGCGTGACCTGATCTTGGTGGACTTGCTTTATAGGAGGGCTGGACTAGATAATCTTTAAAGGTCCCTTCCAGTGCCTGTTATTCTGTGATTCTGTAATTCATCTGCTTGGCCCACCAAGCAACAGAAGGAACCCTCGTGGCTTCCTGAATAAACACAAACAGCATGTTTACAATACACGGTGCGTGGCTGGAAAAACAGCATGTGTCAACTAAAAAAGAGCTTCAGCTAAATGCAGCTAAGCTGTACTCAGTGCCTGCCTTGCCCCTGGGTTAAGTTCTGCCCAGTCTTCCTTCTCAAAAGCCTGGCAATTTGAATTTTAAATACTTTTAAAGCTCAGAAGCTCCTCTCACAGATCCCTGTTTTTTAAATGTAGCTATTTTACTTAGAAGTTAAAAACCCTGAGAGTAAAGCTTCTAACAGAGGACCTGACAACACGAGTCAATAGCAATCCAGCAGTGCCTCCAGTGTCTTGGAAGCATCCATGAAGTTGCATGTGCAGGGACAACCTGGGACAAACAGTGGTATGTTCACTGCCTCGGAGTCAATTCAGCAGGGAGGTGTTACAAGGATATTCAGTGGCTCAAGGAAGGACGCATTCTTTGCAAGGCCTTGCATGTTTCCCAGAATACTGCACATTTCCTAGCCTTTGCAAGGACTTCCACCCTGACAATCCTTTAGCTTTGACAAGATAAATATTTCTGGAGTACATAAAGCAACATTAAAATGCACTGAAAGTTGTCATTAAAACAACATTGGGCTTTTATACATTGTTCAGTTCTGTGTACAATTCATTAAGTAAATACATGCCTCTCTGAAAAGGAGCAGCTGCAAAATTTCCAGTTTGCTGCACAGCAGTGCTGTGAAACCATAAGGGCTTCCTTGCAGATTTGCAGCACAGCTTGATGACAAACAGAAGAGACTTCAGCTACTTTTAATAAATCTATTTCTCTGAAATATTAAACCAAAATGAAATCAAGGAGATCCAGAATGGATTCCAAGATGGTTTTTCTCATAATACCAATCTCCTCAGCACTAAAAACTGACTCTAAACAATGATCAACCTTTAAAATGTACAGATATTGTTCCAGATAAGCAACAAACATTTGGCTACGTATCAACTGTCAGAAGTTCCTCCTTTATGTAGGTTTGCAAGTGAACTTTAGAAGCCTGAATTTTGTTTTAATATTTTGCCTACTGCTTCCTTCTCCAAGACAAATACCATTAGAATCACATAATCACTTACTTAGCTTGGAAAAAACCCTAAAGATCACCCAGTCCAGACATAAACCTCACACTGTCAAGTCCACCACTAAACCATGTCCCTCAGCACCTCATCTACACATCATTTAAATAATTCCAGGGTTGGTAACTCAGTCGCTTCCCTGGACAGCTCCTTCCAATGTCTGACAGTGCAAGAAAGAAGCTTGTTGTAGTTTTCACTGTTTTCCATCTTCTTGGGAAACCAAGAAGTGCCATGGAATACAGAGAATGAACTGCTAACAAAGTTCTCCACGCCCAGAAGAGCTGCAGAGTTTACAAAATGGGAGATATTTTAAAGATTTTATTTTATCCAAGAGATCAAAGAGGAAATAAATGGCTGTAGACAGGAAAAAGAATCACAAGAGGATACTAGAGAGATCAAGGTATGTAGCTACTTGACCCACACGCCAACACTGTAACAACTGTGAAGCCAACAGTACCATGTGTAGAAAGTAGTATTACAAAAATCTGTCTCTCTCTCTTGGTGGTAATAACAAAACATCTTGCTCAAAAGATGTCTGCAGCTCTGTTGCTCGTATTCTCATACATATTTTGTAGAGACTTCACATAAGCATGAAGAGACTGAGACTTTTTAGAGCAAGAAAAGGTTAATTGCAAAGAAATTACTATTTCCCTGAGAAAAGTATCATTGTCTCTCCTGCCTGACCTGACTGCACCAGCAAGCAGAAAGATAAGACTGTTTGATAAAGTAAGATTGTGCTAGCAAGGAAAAGTACAATCTACCCCAGTAAGTAACTAGCTTTGCATCAAGAAGGACAAATATATTTAATGCCCCTATAAGTCAAGAACAGCTAATTTACTAGTACTGTTCAAAGAAGAACTCTTAAAGCTGAAGTTCAATATGGATTATTTTAGATACCTTTTTCCTCCCTTCACTGCTACTGAAATTGTTTTCAAAGGTTGCTTATCTTCTAGCCTTCACCCAAGGTCTGCTTTATTTTTGCTGTGACTGGGAGTTATCTGATGTGGTGATGGTTTAGGCAGGAGGACAAAATGGTGGATATGTAAGAGTGAATGCAATAAAAAAAGAGATAAATGATTGCATTATTTTATTATATTCTAAAACCAGGATGAAGCAGAAAATTGCTCCTTTTTAATTACATATCTTTATGTCCAGAAAAGTTTTACAACTGCACAACAAACATTTTCTGACTCATGTAATGCTTCAGTCTTCAGGAAAGGAAATTTCAAGAAATGTGAGAACTGTAACAAATTCCCTATCTAATTCTATTTACTATTTCTGGGGCTTTATTCTATTTAAGTGTAAGAGAAGGGCGAGGAAGAGGAGGGTGAAAAGCAATTAGCTTTCAAGCAACGGGAAAACATTGTAAAATATGACATTCAGTTATAAAAATACTGTATTTGCTGTAGCAAAAGGAAAATCAAACCACACAAGCCCTCAGGTCTGGAATGCTGATGCTGCAGTGACCAATATGCTTCCAGGGAAAGACCAACAGAAACGAACTGCACCACGTGCTATGGATTGTGCAATGCAAAGGAAAAAATTGTGCAAAGATGAAGAAGTGCTTCCTGACCCTTGCAGCAATCAGCTTACTCCTTGAAGCGTGAGATTTGATTACCTTCATCTCAGCAAGCACAACCATGAAGATCATTGTACACCTTTCTAATGCCCAGCACGTTCTGTTTGATAAAGGGACAATAATGTAAGAATTTCTAAACCACTTTGATTCTGCAACCTTGGTAATAATTGCAATGAGAAACCTATAGCAAGAACATGTACAAACAACATCAAGGGCATTATAATACATTGGTATTTAGATTTTCTCTTTCAAGGAAAAAAAAAATCCTTTAAATTAATCATGTCTAGCAAAACCCCATGACAATTAAAATCCCCCATGACAGGAAAACAAGAAAACACTGTGAAGCTGTTTATCTGACAGAAGCTTCAGGACAATCCATATATCTGACATGTGGCACATACCCCTGTGGTCTGTCATAAAGCTCGAGTGCAGATTTTTGCAAAAGCCCCTAAACACCACCCATCAAAACAATCAGATATGAACACTGGCAGTTAAACATCTGTGTCCTGATCAAAAATATACTGAGAAATGCTTGAAGTCTGACATGACTTAACTACAGAAGAACTTCAGACATGAAATGATATTGGCTTATGACATCTTAAGACTACTTCTCTATTGGCAGCGCTATCTTTCCTCAGTGCACACAGCATTAATTTATCAGCTAGAAGCCTCTTCACCAGCTTCAACACTAGACTGCAGTTGAAACTGTATGGAAATAAGGCAACGTGCCTGGGAAGCTGTACCCTTTCTGCATCAATCAGGTAACACAGTCAAGTACCACTATCCACCAGGACTGAGGGTTTGAAGAGGTTTTTGAGGGTAGGAAGTGTCAGATGCTGAGCAGAGGTTCAGACAGCTGGACACAGTAGGCACACATCAGAGAGGATTAGGGCTACCTATGCAAATTTCTGAGCTCAATATCTTAGGTTTTAATGAACTCTAAATCTCTTTTTACATTGAATAGTTCCAGTTCTTGAAGGTCTTTTGGATATTGTTTTCAATATTTATATTAACCTGCAACGTTACTGCCTCCCAGCTAAGCCAGGAGTCTGTTACATGGGTGTTTCTTCTGCCCTGAGCATATGTCATGTACTGAAACTTGAAGGAAGAAGGGGGAAGATGGAGGTTACCTTTGCTTTCACGGGCTACTAAGGAAGAAATATGAGTACCCTGATCTTTTCTGCTCTTTACAAACTTGTTAGTGTACCAGGGATGTGGAGTGAGTGTTAAAGTGCCTTACCCTACAGAAGGAGGAGGGCTGACCACTGGGTGACAATATTACTGCCTGATGTCAGTTCCAAGACACAGAAGACAAGAAAAAAAACATCTTGTTAGCCAAGATATACAAAGGAATCTGTTACTGGAGAAATCACGATTACCATGGTGTTTGCCAAGATAAGCGCCTTGGAAATTACTCAGTAAAGCCATTCTCTTCAATGTCTTTTTAACAGCATCAGTAGCACAAGATTAAAAGATTTATAGTCCAATATCCCACTCTTTCCTGATTCAGAGATTTCATTGAAGAGGCTTATGGACATGTTTCATTCTAACTTCCATGTTACTTAAACACTACACCAACCTGTCTCTTAAGGTTTAGCTCCTCTACTCTGCAAGTCCACCTCTGTAAAGCAGTTACCATATGCTCAACCCACAGCTTGTGCTTGAGCTTTCTTTACTTCCACAGGTTTTAATCATATGCCAAAATGATTTTGCTGAGCAAGAGATGTTATTTCCAAGTCATGAACATTTTTGAACCAAAGAACTACAAAGTCCAGTACTTAGATTTGGGAAAATACAAAAGCAGAAGAGGTGGCAAGCTTTTAACACTTTCTTGAGAGTCCTTGCTAGGAGGAATGTCTGTTTGAGAGGACCAAGAAGAAATAGTAAAAGGCCTTCTTGTTGGCTGAAGGTATTTAAGACAGTGAAGCAAGGGGAATATAATCAGCATTACAGCGCTCTTCATAAATAATGGACAGTCTAACAGCTTTTATCTACTCGGCACTTTAAGAAAGTTTCTACTGCTGAATATTTCATGAGCAAAAGGTCACATATTGTGGCTTTTAAATTATACAATTCAGAAACTGTTAGAAAAAACGCTGTATGTTCTAATGCCATAATGATGAGTTTTGAATTTCTAAAGGAACACTGGAAGCCTAAACGCATATTTGGAAATCTATCACATCCAAACTACCACGGACACCTTTGCCCTAAACTGCAACTACTGATTTTTAAGATGTCCATTCCTATTCAGTAAGACAGTTTTTATTTTCAAGTGAAGAATAAACCTGAACCTATGTTTTCCTAAGATGTCAGTTCTAGTTTGCACTTCTCAACGAAATATACTGCTGATCGTAGGTCATTTAAGAAATGCATCTGCAACAGCCATGGACAAGAAATCTGTTTTCTGTACAGTATTTTGAAGATGGATTTTATTATGTTCTTTATAAATGACAATTAGAATTCCACATAAACAAAACCATTAAGGAAACATACTGGTGAACAGGTGAATTGTCAAGATGAGTTAGAGACAACCTTAGCTCTCTCCCCTGTGAATAGAGGGCTACGACACAATCTTATTGCTGCATCCAGAGACAGATGCTCTGTGGGTGTGAATTAACGTGACTTTACAGAAATTATAGAATCATAGCAGCATTTTGGTTGGAAAAGGCCTTTAAGATGGAGTCCAATAACTAACCTCACGTTACTGAGCTGAATCATGTCCCTTAGCTCCTCAACTACATAGCTTTTAAGTGTCTCCAGGAATATTTATCTCCAGGTGGTGACCACATACCTTCCTGGGTATCCTGTGCCAGTGTAACAACCCTCTCAGCGAAAAAGTTCTTCCTGGTGTCCAATCTAAACCTTCCCTGGTGTAACTGGAGGCCATTTCTTCTTGTCTCATCACTTGTTTCTTGGGAGAAGAAATCAACCCCCACCTCACTACAACCTCCTTTCTGGTAGTCGCAGAGAGTCATTATGTCTCCTCTCAATCTCCTCTTCTCCAGGCTAAACAACCCCAGTTCCCTCAGATATTCCTCATCAGACTTGATCTCCAGACCCTTCATCAGCTTTGTTGTGCGTCTCTGGACAGGCTTCAGCACCTCTTTGTTCCTCTTGTAGTGAGGGGCCCAGAACTGAACACAGTATTCAAGGTGTGGCCTCATCAGGGGAATAATCACTGCCCTGGTCCTGCTGGCCATACTATTTCTGATACAAGCTAGAATGCCATTGGCCTTCTCGACCACCTGGGCACACCGCTGGCTCATCCGGTTTCTACCAACAGAAACACCAATACACTTCTCAGCATCAATTTTTCTCTATATATTGTCACACAGTCATGTAAGAAAGCCATGAGCATCTACTGCACATCAGCACACCTAGCATCCCAATGACTTGCAGCTTCAGTAACACCAAAACAGGTAGCTTCAAAACATTCCCACGTAATGTCCCTTAAGACAGAGCTATCCTTGGGGAATTTTTCAGTTTTCTTTCCAACTCCACTCTTCCAAATCATAAAGCTACTGTAAAAAGACCCCAGAACACCTCAGCCCAAACTAAACGAAACCAAATAATATGGCGATTAATTTTCCTTCTAAAATTAAGTTAGCAAAAAGAGCTTTCCTCTTGTATTATCTTCGCACAGCAACCGAGTCAATTCAAAACCTTTTATTTTATTCACAGTTCCCACTTCAGAAGATCAGATAATGAAAAATTTAGAACGTGAACGAAGCTATCTGCAGAAATTACAAGCACCTGGAACAAACAGTCCCACACACGTTAAATGACGTGCAGACTAACAGCCCTCTGCACATGCACTACAAACATGACTTTGGAAAAATAACAACATGTTTATTTCTTGAATGACTTCTTATGACACAGCAAGGAAGAAGTCTGAGACACGTGGTAAGACTCCTAAATCAATCGTGTTTTCAGCAGCAAAGCACATACACAGAAACACAGGTACTAGGCTGCACTTTGGATTTCAGATATTTTTCTCTGCATTTTCCAAAATTAAATTGATCTTTTGCACTTAAATAGGTTTACAGCTTTGTTGAGGTGATATGTGCCTCCTACACTTACTGGCAGAAAAATTCAGACAGACCTATTGAGCATGATTAGACACCTCAACTGCAGCTGCAAGGTTATTTTAAGGGAGATGTGTCTGCTACAGCCTGAAACCTTACACAGCACACACATTTACATGGCCATAAAGCTAAAACAGTTGCTAAATTGTTTGTTTCCAGACATACTGAATGTACTCCTTAACAACTCTGGTTTACTTAGGATGGTATTCAAAAGTAAATATCACAGCATTTATCTGGGTCTGTCAAGTGTGGATTGTCAATCTGGAAGCTTCAAGCAATGCTCAGGTTTTATCCTGGCCCGTTGCACAGAGACAGATTTCTCCTTTGGTCAGTAAATTCTCTCAAGACACTGCATTTAAAAGCTTCAGATGTATTAACAGCCAAATCATACTTTTAAAACAGAGCTTTTGATGTCTGCTGCAGAGCTAGTTGGAACAAGAATCAATGATAGCTATAGGCTTTCTTGCTGCCTTCTGCATTGCTCTTCTCTCATTACCATTAATGGACTTGGGTGTAAAGGTAAAAGGAAAATCTTTAGTAGGGAAAAAAAAAATCAAAAGGAAGAAAATGTTTCTGAAGGAAACAAAGCATCTCACTTGTGCCCCCTGGTTGTGCAACATGAAAATGAAGCTCATGGTAGTGCTTGCCAAAACAAACTGCAGCTGGATCCAAAACATTATTGATGGGTAAATGAAGTTTATATATATATATCAATAGAGTTAAACACCAACACTCTAGACTAATGAAGATATAGACATGCTCTTCTGTTTGATGGTATCTAGCATTTTATCAAGGGACTGTAAATGAAGCCAAAGATAGTTGGTTTACTCTGTATTAAAACACAGTATTTCATATCATACTGTTAGGGAAAATGATTTATATCTATCTACCTCATCTGGTATTTATATGGAGCTTTAGATATCTAAGAGAAAACAGGATGTGTCAGTTCAGATGAGCAATCCCAGAAAGAATGACTATGCTACTCATATAAAACCAACCTATGGACAAGCCTGTGGAATGGTGAGACCACGAAGTCCCCTGTACCAAACCACCTGATAGGAAATGGACTCATCCCTCTAGAATGCCCTGCTTCACATAAAAGAAATTAAAGGACAAGGTACTCATTTCCCCTATCCCACTCTTATCCCTGGTATGCCCATGAAATAGTAAGACAAAGTAGACATAGTCATTTCGAGTGTTCAATACGTACCCGTACTGAGAAACAATTCATGGAAAAAAATATCTTGCAATGAAATAAACTTTAGGTATCACTGAAATCACGCTATGGTTCTTAGAAGTCAAACAAACAAGCCAACTTACGCAGCTCTCCTACTTTCAGTATCTCACACAGCATCTTTGTCAGCTCAATGCTACTTCGGCCAAATGGGCACTCATGCTTGTCTTCTCGACTGCTGTTCTCCAGAACAATCTGAAGGAGGAATCAAAACGGTAAATAATCAGTTTGAAGAACCCATGAGTTTAAGTACTGTCCTCCATATCCAACATTTACAACACATACCAGGCTGAATTTAGGAAATGTTGTGTGGAGGCTTTGTGTCCTTAAACTTTAGCCTTCCCTCCAGCTAAGTGACCTATGTGTGAGGCAGTCAGCAACACAGAAGCGGTGCTGCTCCATGACCAACTGTGAAGCTTTGCTACTCCTATGCAATGTTGCTGTTCTGCATCACCCTTGGGCTGGGAGAAATTGCAGTAGAAGTCAAAGAGAAAGAAAGAATATTGTTTCAGGTTTGTTGGTTAAAGGAGATTAAATATAATGATTTATAGATGTGAAGAAAAAAAAGTGGGACAGAAACTCCAGAGTTGGATTCAGACTGCAAAGAAAAGGTGTCAAAATTCAAACTGAAGTCCACCAAGGAAGAAAAAAGGTGCATTTTCTCTATTATGGAAGAAACCTGTGCTTGCATGCAAAACATTTCAGGGAATTATCACTTTTGCAGCAAGCCTATGAATGCTGCAAAAATGATTCAAGGAGAGCTTTTCTATTCTCTGCTGAGTTACACTGCAAAAATAAATGGGAGAAAATAATTCAATGCACATTTTTACACTCGTTACATTCTGGCATATCAGATACAGGTGGGATAAAGTTTTCCCCGGCACTACAACTAAACAAGAGATATCACTGCAGATGAGAAAATGAGCTATAACAATATTATAGATTTCACTGAAGCTGTGAGCCTGAAAAAAGAGCAAAATAAGGGTTGAAGGAAAAGAAAGAAATAGTCAAAACCATTTGCAGTAATAGTTGTCTTTGCAATAACGGACCTTGCAGCGTCAAAAAAAGAAACAAAACGCATCTGAAACAGCTGCTGCATAGCCTGAGGATGTGGGATAGAGGGGGAAAATGACTTTCAAAGGTAAGACATTTTGCCAAGCACCAGAGAACCTCAGAAGCTCCACAAATTTTCTTCACAAACAGGTGTCTAGACTTGGCCTTCTGGTTTGCATTCCTCCCATTTCCTTAGCTCACATCTTCATTGTGCTTTTTGTTTGTTGGGCCCTTTTGTTGGCTGTGGGGTTGTTTTGGGTTTTGTTTGTTTTAAATATCTCGATTTTATCTTTTCAAAAGGCTCCAAGGCTGAAACTTCACCCAAAACCAGGACAAGAGGTGGAGGAGAGTACTGATGCCATACTAGATGCCAGCAAAACCTTTCCCTCCCTCCCCAGATCTTAGTTGTGACTGTCTCACGCTCTCTCACGTGCAGAAGCCTTCTCTGTGAAGCAGTTAAAGGTAAAAGTGGGGAAACTGTGAAAATCAAAAAGCAAGTAGGAAAGTTACATGCTTCACATAGCATGCCAAAGCCTCTACACTAAGCATCTATTTTAGTCCTACTGTACAAAGGGAAGCCTCTAGCTGATCTTCGGCTCCCAGCCCATCACCCAGGGCTGTAAGAGGATGGTTGCTTTTGTTTTCTGGTGGTGGTGGTGTTTTGTTTTGTTTTTAATTGCCTAAGACTTCCCACAGAAGCCTAGAAAGCCATCAGGGATATGATCAATATTTGACCCCTATGAATTTTTCCTGGGCTCTTCCAACGGGGCAGTGTCAGAATCATGTTCACTAGTCTGCCAAGAGAAGTTAATTTTCCTTCCACGGCACCTCTGGGAAATGGCTGTACCAAATCAAAGAAACATTCCTGCATTTTTTGTTTTATGTTGCTGCAGTCACTGTTCAAGGAACATGTGAATATGATTTTGCATTCTGGATGAGTCATTCTGCTTCAGTCTCTTTCATGGAGGATAGTGCTACATTTCCATGCCCAAACACAGGAGCGATGACAGAGTAGCACAAGCACAATGTAAAAGCTGTGTGTCAACACCTTCCTGAGATCACTTCTCTTGCTTTATTATTGTGTTTTATCTCTCACACAATAAAATGTAAAATCTGCATGCTGGAGCAGGGGGGCTGCTTTGACAGAGATTTAGATACAGCAGAGAAGCTGGTAATAAAAATCAATGGAGAGGCAAAATGAAAGAAAAAGGGGTGGGGGGAAGGGAAGCACTCACATCAGCATTCCGGCTCGCTTCTGGCAAATACATTTTGTTGAGTTTCACATTAACCCAACATATTAACATTTCATGAGCACATAAATATTTAATGGTGACACCATATATGCATATAATGTAAGAGAGAATTACAGCAATCAATAAGGATGCCAGAGAAATAGTTAAGGCGCTGTGTATTGCTATACAGCAAATTAAATGGCAATTTGAGTAATCAATATGTAAAGTAGCCTTGAAATGATCCTCAGACACACTCTCGGCAAGCAGCATCTTTTAGCATTTGCTGTGCAAAATAAGGCAGAGCTGACATAATACATCTCTGTAAGAAAGATGGAAGGCCCTTTTCTACATCTAAATACCGATAGGCAAATTTGACAGATATGGATCTTCTAGAAGAAACAGCAATGGTAAAAAGGGAAAGGAAAAAAAAAACCCAAGGTTCTCATAAATACCCAAAGAGAAATCATTCCTAGACTTGGCAACAGATTTACAGCATTCATTATTATATCTATAATACTCTCTTCATGACGTCGCGACTCATATCCTGTTCCAAAGTGAAATGCTATAAATACAGATGACAAGGGCTTGATTTTAATTCTATTTCCTTTATCACGCTGCTTATGGAGGAGAAATAAGCAGGGAATGGACATGTTTACTTCATAAACTGGTACAAACAATAGCAGGGAAAGAAACATCACGCACAGCTCTAGACTGAAAAAACTTTTCTAAGTCTACGCTGCATACTGTTGGCTTGATTCAACTTTCTATCAAAACAGTTATTTTACGAAGGAAAGGAAAGTAGTGAGGAAGTCACAGAGCCCACACAAGCTTCATTCAAAAGGAGATCTATCATTAATGCTCAGGAAGTGGCTGCACCCTATTATCTTCTTCCTCCTCCCCCTCACAAATCTACAGTGAGCTGCAGATGCATCAGACATTTCACAGTCATCAGGTACAGTGGCTGAATATTGCTTGTGGGAAGCAAATATTCTAAGGCAGAAATCATGGATATTGCAGGAGAACTTGTGGCACACCACAGAATCATACAATCATTTAGGTTGGAAAAGACTTTTAAGATCATTGAGTCCAACCATTAACCTAGCACGTCATATTCACCTCTAAACTATGTCCCTCAGTACCTCATCTTACATGGCTTTTCAACGCCTCTGGGAATGGGAAGTCAATCATTTCCCTGGGCAGTCTGTTTAACGCTCAACAACAGTGACGAAATTTTTCCTAACCTCCAATCTACACCTGCCCTGGCACAACTGGAGCCCATTTCCTCTTGTGCTATCATTCATTACTGGAGAGAAGAGACTGACCCCCACCTCACTACAATCTCCTTTCAGGTAGCTGTAGAGAGGGCTCAAGTGTCCCCTCAGCCTCCTCTTCACCAGGATAAACACCCCCAGCTCCTTCAGCTACTCCTCATTAGACTTGTTCTGTAAACCCCTCACCAGCTCCATTGCCTGGCTCTGGACACAGTCCAGCCCCTCAGTGTCCTTCTGCTAGTGAGGGGCCCAGAACTGAGCACAGTATTTGAGATGTGGCCTCACCAGTGCCGAGTAGGAGACAACTACTTTCCCGTTCCTTCTGGCCACGCTATTTCTGACACAAGCCAGGATACTATTGGCCTTCTTGGTCACCTGGGCACACTGCTGGCTCATATTCCATTTTCCTTCAGTTCTAGCTCAATTCTGGTCTCCTTGGACACTTCCTTTTGGTATGAGGAGTCTACTTCTCCCAGTTTTTTCTTTCTTTGGTCCTTGTAGAGCTACAGAATTGAGAAGGGCTAGCACAGAAACGTCTCTTGTAATACGTAGGATGTTATATAGACAAAAACCAAAACCAGCTCAGAGTACAGGAGTTCTAAATGCTGCATATCTTCTTCTCGTCCTCTCTTCCTTTTATCAACATTGGCCATTATCATGAAGCATAGCAGAAAACCACTATGACACATTTTGGGGTTTTTGTTTTCTCTTCTTTAGGGAAAACTAAGAAAATTCAAACAAAAATCTCAAGAAAAAGAAAACACATGGGAAAAAGTTAGTAAGAGAAGGCATATAGGAAAAATTTGAGTGATGAAAAGATAGTTACAAAAAAGACAGGAGAGAGTCCATTTTTAACAATAGATTGTTCTTAAAATAATCCAAAACAACAAAACAACCCAAAATACTTGCATCTCAGAAAAAGGGAGGAAAAAACAGGAGAGAAGCTTTGAGTCAGAACTAAATGATATCACAAGAAGAATGAGATGAACTGACTAGCAGAAGAGGAAAAAAGAAGTTGTTTTAAAATGTTTTTAAAAATTCAAGGAGGTGAAATTTTCAGGGAATCGGTGTTATCCATTTTCTTGACATTTCTATGGATGAAGCTCTGTAGCCCACGAAAGAACAGGAATTTGACAGCATTTGTAGCAGAATACATGTGTCTACAGCCTCTACAGCTTTTACTAATTTTCATTTACTCTATTATGTATATTTCTTCTCTCTCCTTTACAAATTTCTGCTATAAAAAGAACAATTTCTCAATTACCAAACAAAATCAAAGAGTGATCAGGAAGACAAATGAAGGCTTGATCATGTTTCCCAAGGTAGATGTTTCAGGCAATGTTGGTCAGCAACTGGTGAGAGCTGAATCTCTTCAGGCAACTCATATGGCTAAATCCCAGAAGTACTCTGTTTCCTCTCAACCCATAGATCTTGTCAAGAAGAAGGCAGCCTTCCAACATCCAATTCTCCCACAAAATATTTAGATAGAGGAAAGAATATTCCTCCTTAGAGGATGTATTAGGTTGCTTTTTTTTTGACTAAAAGATATTTTGTACTTTCCCTTGTGCTACAATCAATGGTGTTCAGCATCACCCAAAGAAGACTCACCTGCCTTTAAAACTTATCTATCCATGGCACAGATAATAACAAACTACATTCAAATGTCGTGGCAGGATCATACAAGAATAATGCAAAATCTCCAGTAGCAAAAAAAACCCCCAACTCAACACAAAATTAAAATGTTTCCTAACTTTATGGCACTGTTCCATTACAATCTTCCATTGAATTATTCATCCAGTCCATCACTACCTCAGAAGCATAAAAGAGACCCTCAGGGAAGCAGAGGACTGAATGAATTTTCCACATTTGACTACCATGGGCTTAAAAACCTGCAGCAGCTTCAGTACAAAGCCTATACCTGCAACTAAGAGTTAAGGACTGATAAAAGGCAAAAGTTTTGAAGACATATATTCAAAAGCTTCCTCATCAAAAATCCAGGAGGGTGAAACCACCAGACAGAAATATTCCTCCTTCACTGGGAAGGAAGATCTACTTAGCCAATCCCCTAATCCCTCATATTAAAGACGAAATTGACTCAAAGTATACTGCCCACAGCAACTGCAGATGTAATTCTCAGATTCCTGAACCAACCTCTGAGCTTGGCAATGGAATAGAGATTCATTATGATTAGGAAGTAAATACACAAGTGAAAGCCAAGACTCACTATAGCTGCATCAATACTTATAATAAATCCCACAGCAGGCAATTCAACAAGCACTGCTGTGCCATTAAAAAGGAGCATTTCCCCAGACCTATTTTGCAGTATCTAAAATGATACTGCATTAATAGAGAACACAGACTGCTATAGAGTAACATCAAGAGGTTTGTCAAGCAGCATATTAATATCAAAAAGTTGCAGGGATGCCCTTCCTTCTCTTGACACTGCTTTTTCTTTTCCCCCTTATCATACAGAGTAGGCTTCACCATTCCATTTTCATTTAGATGCTTTAACTAACTCTAGGAAGTAAGTCCTGAGGATATCCTTCCTGAGAAGGATAAGGCACTCACTGTAGACAGACTCAGTTTCTATTCATCCTCTTCAGCAGTTTGTCTTTCTTCCTAAACCACCTTGCAATTTTTCACAACTTCAGCATCAGTTATCTTCCATAATCCATCACTCAGCACTGTCCCCACTAACCAGTCTTTTAATCTTCATTATTTTATTTTCAATTTCCCATGCCTCTCTTTCTTATTTCAGTCTTTCTTCAGATTCCTGAGGCACTACAGAGATTTCCCATGGCAAAACTAAAATAAGGCAACAGTTAGAATCACAGAATCATTTTGCTTGGAAAAGACTTTAAGATCATCAAGTTCAACCACTAACCTCACACAGCCAGGCTCACCACTGAATCATGTCCCTCAGTATCTCATCTACACATCTTTTAATATCTTCAGGGGTGGGGGCTCCATCACCTCCCTGGCCAGCCCAATCCAGTGTTTAATAACCCTTTCAGTGAAGGCTTTTTTCCTAATGTGCAATCTACACCTCCCCTGGTAAAGAGCTGAGACCTACTATAGATACTGAAAAAGAAGAAGGATATGAGAAACACAGATGCAAAGCTGTGTCTTGAGGGACATGTAGATCCAGGATCATGTCAAGGATCAGACACTAAGAGTCTGTCATGTGCTCTGTTGTGCACAACCATGGATAAGCACCCAGGGGCTAACCAGCCCCTGGTGAGGAAGTGCACAGTAACCTGCTTCACTTGGGAAAGCCTAACAGAAGGCAAGGAGCCCACTGTAGCAAAGTAGCCAGGAGACAGTGGCACAGTCAGACAGGGCAGGAAGGAAAAGAAAAGCATTGTGACTACATAATTATTTAACATCAGTTAGGTAAGAGGGTGAGTTCAAACTGACATGATAACATTACAGCCAGCATTTGACTCTGCAGCCATAAACCACTTCCAACAAAGATATCTTAAAATCGCCAATAGTTGTTTTTCTTCTGGAAAATTGTGTGTTTTCTTCTCCTGCCTCTTCTAAAACATATCTAGTGCCAAACTATCACTAGCTGAATTTTTGGATCACTCTGCAGTTTCTCACTATTTGTCATGCAAACACCTTAGGCATGATACATGATTGCATTGTCATTTTATTTCCCATTAAAAGCTAAATATAGAGTGGTTTGTCTTGAAATATGATGCATCTTCCTCCTTCCTTTGCCATTCTGTGGAGAACCAACCAAATCCCATGGTGGTAAGACCCAAGATGGGAAGGCCTAGCTGCCACATTATTTTCAGAAGCAGGACCAGGATGTGCTCTTCCCTTCCCATAAGGCATAGGCAGGTAGGAGAGATTTGATGTTGACCTGGTTCAGTCTGAAAACTTCAAGACAGGTATTTCTTTTCCCTCCATGCCTCACCCAAATGTTAAGGCAGCAGTGCTTTCTCTGCAATCCTCTCCTTGCTTACCTGTGGCTGAGGTAGAGGGCAGGAAACTGCAGTGCAGAATATAGCAAGTTTTTCAATCTTCTTTTTTTTTAATCATGTGAAACAGGCCCTACTTGTGTCCTAACATTATTGTGGTATATATACATTAGAAAAGCATCAACCTTTGTTACACATCAATGAGCCTTGCTGCTAGAGTAGCATCATAAAAGCTCCTGGCACAGAGACTCCATAGCTAGTCTTCTCTCCCCACAAAAACCAGCCAAAACTTTCTGCTGCAACTCATGGTATGATTCAAAACCTTCTTCAGAAGGCCACAGCTAGACTTGCAATAACTTTTGGGCCCTTTGGATCAGGACCTTGTTTAGTCAACAGCTTCTATATATACAGGGAAGTTCGGTGTGCTATGGATGGTGACAAATGATCTGAACATATCCAGGACTGTAGCACTGTCCTCTGTACCCCATAGCTGTGCAGAGAGTACCATGGCTCCCTTACAATTCTCTTCCTCCCTCACTACTAACTTAATAAATACTTGCAGTATTTATGCTGCAATCAGCTACACCAGGCTTTTGTCATTTTACAGTAGGCACACCTCAATTCTGCCATCAGTGACCAAGGCCCTGGGAGCAAAACCACACAACGTCCTGAGGGGTTGTTAGGGAAAGCAAGAGACATGGAGTGATGCTTGAGAAACTACAAAAGGCAGGCAGAAAAACAGTTTGATATCCGAGTGGAAGGTAAGAACAGAGAATGAAAAGACTGGCAGGGTAAAGAGAAGATGAGAACATTTGACTTGAGGCTGGGAACCGCTAGGCTGTTAGGTCTCTCATAGAAAGCTGCATTCCTATATATGCCAGGAAGGCTCATGTAACAAAGCTCACTCCTCTTTCTACGTTTAGCAGAGACAAAATAAATTACATTCCTTTTCCTGTCATTTCCATTTGGAAAAATAAATGGCATGGCAGAAATCAAGCTCAGTTTTACTTCAGAAAATGCTGAAATTATACGTTGGACTACTCGCATCTGATCAGACTAGAATGAGTAGGCACAAGCAGGCTTTGTGAATTGGCGGAAGGATGTGTAGGCAGCCTCCTATACAACAACTGCATGGGTTAGAAAGTGTACAGCAGACAGTCTGACTGTGAGTCAATCCATTAAAGTTCTGAAAGGTCTCTGCAGGATGCCAGCAATCTTCCTGCCTGCATCACTGGCACTCACAAACAGCACCCGCTTTTCCACTGTGACTTCTACAAGCATCAAAAGGGAGGTTGGACTAGATGATCTCTAAAGGTCCCTTCCAACCCCTACCATTCTATGAAAAGGAGAAGAACTATCTCCTCAGTCTCCCTAAAAGCAGTGATTCAAGTAGCTGCTGGGGAAGAAGTGTCTCAGCACCTCAGCTGTGCAAATAAGCAATTTTCCAGCTCAGCAGATGTAGTGGAAAGTGGGATTTTCTACTGCTGACCCTAAATCAGTTCAACTTTTAACTTTCAGGCAGTCAAAGTCAAACGTAATTTTGGTTGGGAACAGAATAACTTTCTAAATTAGTTTTCACACCAGAATGGAAAGTTTAGGAGCATGTCACTAAATCTCTTACACAGTATTCACAAACAGATCCATTATAGAACATAGCAAGGGATAAGCCAAACTCTTCAGCATGGCTTCAACATTAGTTTCCCACCCTAGTGCCAATACTTTATACTGAAAACTTTACATTCAGTATCTAACAAATATTTGCATAAAATAGTTAAAATCAGTAGGAAAAGTCCCTCTATGGATGGGAAACTTGAATGTCAGACTAGTGAAATTATTTCTTTCCAAGGAACATATTTTTCCCTACACATATGAACCACCTACTAATCTAATAAACTGCAAAGAACTGGGCACAAGCTTGGGTAGCCAGTAGGGCAGAATCCAAATAAGCAGGTAGCCAATGCTCAGTCTCAGAACCTCTAGGTTTAATTAAAGTTTGTGCCTGAAGCCCAAATCTCTTGTGCTTAAAGAAAATGAAGAGATGCAAGATATGTCTTCTCAAGGCAGAATCTCAACCCCAAAAAGCAGTGGTATCTGCTAGAATATGGCTGGTCGAAAGCACAAAAGAAAAATATTAGACATAAGAATGAGAAATGTGAACCCCACCAGAGACAATGTCATATAAGAACTTCTTTGTGACTCAGCTGACTTGCTGGGAAATACAATAACCTCAAAGTAAAACCCTACACTCCCTCCCAGACAAAGGTTTTCATTCTAGTTAGATGCCTGTGAGGAAAATGTAAAATTAGAGACTATTTCAATGGCAGTGCATTAGAAGCTAAGGTGTATTTACTGTACATTCAGTTTACCCAAAGGCATCTGCTCTTTCTGCCTGGAAACACTGTTAAATTAGCCAAGATCCCAGATGAATGGCAGTGCACTCACAACTGGAACAGTAGCTTTGATTTTGCTGCCTGCAATCAAGAGCACCCGAATGAACACTGACTGCACATCCAGGGGTCAACTTAGCAAAACTGCAAAGCTAGTGTTTCTATAGAAGCATCCCAGGAACAAATATGGCACATTTAAACACGGAACAATAACTATCAGATTTCTCTTTTTGAGTTACAAGTAAAAGGAATGCTTCGTATTAGCTCCTTTAGGTTTTGTGTTACACTAAATTAAGTGAATGTATTATAAATGGTACATTAATATTAGCAGTCACTGAGGTGCATGAGTTCAAAAATCAGTATCAGGCAAATTAATCCCTACCTCCAAACAAACACGTATACAAAATGTTTCAGCTTTATAGATTTATACCTCTTCTCCTCATTATCATAGAATCATAGAATGGTAGAGTTGAAAGAGACCTTTAGAGATCATCTAGTCCAACCCCCCTGCAGAAGCAGGTTCACCTAGATCAGGTCACACAGGAACATGTCCAGGCAGGTCTTGAAGACCTCCAAGGAAGGAGCCTCCACAACCCCTCTGGGCAGCCTGTGCCAGGGCTCCCTCACTGAAACAGGGAAATAGTTTTTTCTTATGTTTAAGTGGAACTTTTTGTGTTCCAGCTTCATCCCATTACCCCTTGTCCTGTTACTAGATACAACAGAAAAAAAGGGATGTCCCAACCTCCTGACACCCATCATTTAGATATTTGTAAATATTAATGAGATTCCCTCCTCATTCTCCTCTTCTCCAGACTAAACAGCCCCAGTTCCCACAGCCTTTCCTCGTACGAAAGATGTTGCAGTCCCCTGATCATCTTGGTGGCCCTGTGCTGGACTCTCTCCAGCAGTTCCCTGTCCCTCTTGAGCTGAGGAGCCCAGAACTGGACACAGGACTCCAGATGAGGCCTCACCAGGGCAGAGTAGAGGGGAAGAAGAACCTCCCTTGACCTGCTGGCTACACACTCTTCTTGATGAATCCCAGGATGCCACTGGCCTTCCTAGCCTCGAGAGCATTATGTCTTGAAAACAAAGTGGAACTGAATAGTCTTGCACCACAAATTCCCAAACAAATGAACGATAAAGCAACAATACATAGAGACACTAATAGTAGCACAATAGTATTTCCATGGAAAGGCTTTTCCTCAGACCCTTTTTATAGTCAGCAAAGTTTCAAAGGCACAGTGCTACATGTTACTAGTAAGAAAAATCTCAAGACATCTGCACTGAGTAAGTTCTGTTCTAAAAGGTAACTTGTAATTTTACTGTTAAAAATTGTAGAACATGAAGCTGAAGTCGTTTGGGAAAGGAGCAAATTGGAATCAGGGACACACACACACACACTTGTCTGCTCCAAAAGAACAAAAAAAGAATATTATCTGTCACAAAGCTTTATCCCAATCATTTTCTTTGCTGTTAACTTTAATTATACACTCTGACTGTCCTATAATTATGTAGCTTGGGAAGCTGCCAATTATTTCCTGTGGAAAATTTTAAATTTTCTTGCAGAGATTCAACATTACTTCCATCAATGCATTCCATATACTATGTCACCACTTTTTAAAAGCAAAGCCTCTGACGACAGCAATTGATTATTTAAGTGGAACTTGAAAAAGATGCAGCGTATATTAGTCACTGATAGCACCAGGCAATTAATTAAAGAGAAGAAGAAAAGTGAACTCACCAGGAAACTAATTCAATAGGAAATCTTTTAAAAAATCCAAATGATGGCTAAGTACACCATACAATCAAAGTAATCAGGTTGAGGGTTTCCCCTCTCCCCCCCAACTAAACAAACTTTCTTCTAGAAGCTCCAGTTGTGTTCTATAGTAAACAAAATACTGAGATCCAAAAACAATTAACTCAATGTCCAAATATAGAAAAACAGCATTGTGTTTCTATGAAGGAAGACAGTAAAAGAAAACATATTACTGTAATTTCAGGAAAACATATCAGCTCAAGAGGGACAGAGAACTGGACAGAGTCCAGTGCAGGGCCACCAAGATGATCAGGGGACTGGAGCATCTTTCATATGAGGAAAGGCTGCGGGAACTGGGGCTGTTTAGTCTGGAGAAGAGGAGACTGAGGGAAGATCTTATTAACATTTATAAATATCTAAAGAGTGGGTGTCGGGAGGTTGGGACATCCCTTCTTTCTGTAGTAGACAGTAACAGGACAAAGGGTGATGGGATGAAGCTGGAATACAAAAAGTTCCACTTAAACATAAGAAAAAACTATTTCAGTGTTTCAATGAGGGAGCCCTGGCACAGGCTGCCCAGAGGGGCTGTGGAGTCTCCTTCCTTGGAGGTCTTCAAGACCTGCCTGGACATGTTCCTATGTGACCTGATCTAGGTGAACCTGCTTCTGCAGGATGGTTAGATTGGATGATCTCTAAAGGTCCCTTCCAACCCTACCATTCTATGCTATCCAACAGGAAAAAGGTTAATGACCCAAATGGAGCGTGGGCAAGTAGGCAAGCAAGAATCAAACAGGGAAAAAAAGCTTGGGTCATTTTGTTTCCTCCTTCACCATGTGACACTAATGTTGTCACCTTGAAATGCCTTCTACTTGCAAGATGCAGTTACCCAACTGGTCCCACTGCTTTCATATCGGTGTTACTCAACACACTGCATTGTATTCACTCTTCCTCTAAGTACTTTTGTCTGCTGCTGCTCTTTGAAGCCTCACAGCCGTCTCCCAAAAGGGCACTTCAGTTTTCAACACCCTTCTCACCTCACTAATCCATTTATCAGGCAAATTATTTCTCAGCAGAATCACTTACAAGAGGAGTTGGGAAAAAAAGAATGAAAAGGGAAGAGATTGCTTACTGTCTGTCTTCTAATTTCTCCTTATCCATTTTCTTCAGCAATTCAAGAAGATATCTTACTAAGGACTGTGCAGCTAAGGCATCCTAAGTGAGTAGCCAGTCAGAGTACAGTGATTTCTGCAGCCCACTAAAGTGCAGCACCGCCAATACAGTCAGTGAAACCATCTTAACTTTCTGATAGTGTGTTTGCTTAACACACCACCACATCCTGTCAGGAGAAATTTCAGATTTTCCAAAGCAATTTCAAACCAACTCTGGCTTCCAGTCTTGATTTTTAATCACTGCACAGCACAGATACTATCCCACTTAGGGGCTTAGGAATTAACCCATGGTACAGCAATCAACTATTGCAAAGGGTCAAGTTGAAAATAATGTCTTCTCCTAGGAACCAAAATATTTCCTGAGTATTAACAATGAAAAAAAGAAGAAGAGTTCCTGTCAGACAAGTTGTTCAGTATGCAAGTATTACTTGTACAGCTAACAATTTCATGTGGAAACTTAACCTTGACCACAGAGAGGATTTTTATTTTGCTAAAGGAGTAGAAATATATCTGAAAAATAAGCAAGGTCAAGAAGCTGTACAAGTAAATCAGACTGGTGGTGTGGGAGCTTTGGGAGCCAAAGGCCACAAAGAAAAAGGTAAAGGTAGATGTGAAGTAAGGAACTAAAAAATGAGAAGGAACCAAGTACGTCAGCACCCACAGGAAACTACTGTACACCAGCTAGTAAGTCAAGGAGGTGAAAAGGTAGAAAGCAGGTGCCTTTTGTGATCAAAGACTAACAATGCTGCAGCAAGCTGCACAACACTGATCCTCTCAGAGGTGTTCTGCATGCTGTTAACATGACAAGGTAGACCACTGCAAATGAGTGATCTACCATGCCAGCAATGCCAATGTAAGCACTAAGAGTTTTACCCAGGCAAGATGGGTAGGCTGACATATTCTCAAGGTGCCTTAATAGTTCCCAAAGCAGCTTTATGCAAGCAATTTAATTGGAGCATGGCTCAGTAGGGCCTTTCTCATGTACATGGATTCTTTCTCAGGCAGGGAATACACAAGGCATCCAGATACTCTTTTAAGATGAGCCACACAAGAATAAAACCAGGAATCTCAACATAACGGCAAAAACACTGGCATACAGAAACAAAGCTGAGCCAGCAACAAAGTCTTTATTTCTAAAGAGTGGCTAATTACATGCTACACTGAACCCAATTTTTTGGATATTTGCAACATGAAAATGAAAAACAGGAAAAAAAAAAAGAGACGTCAATGAAAGCTCTATTTCAACAGCATTTGACCTCTTTAAATTCCTTCAGACTTCTTTATGAACACAACTGTCTCATTTGGGAGCACTGGCTACCTCTCCTAAGTACTTTCTCTAAACTTAGAATTTTCAAGAGAAGCCTGTGAAGTAGCACAGTCCAAATCCTACCAAATTTTAATGAGAAACAGTAACCAATTCTCTATCTACAAATAAAAGCACAATTCAGCATGGCTAATCCAGAGAACACAGTCTGTTATGTGAAAAAGCCTTTAAATTCAGGGGTTTATAGAGGTTGATAAATATTGCTGTATTGCACACTACCACAGTTTCTTTTAACAGATACTGCTAGATTCAGCTGAAGGATGTATTTAAAGAGCAGATCTTACAGTCTTGGGGTCTCCTCTTATGTCCATTGATCACCCTGGCCTGGGTATCAAGAAGCCCTTTACAAACCTATTAGAGCTCTGACACTTAACTGCTTTGAGCATAAACTAGGTGATAATACATATTAGAAGTTCATCCTTCACTTTCTAGTAGAAATGCTTGGTGTGTGTACTGACTCCTTCCTATACACAACCTTCTTTAAGCAGGTCTGCGTGTTTTTTCTTGGGGAGTTAAACCATCCCTATTATCTCCATACACTGACTTTCTAACTTAGTCCTCTACTCCCATTTGTGGTCACTAGATTTACACTTGGTAAATATCTGATTTGGATAAAGGTCAGGAGAAGCTGTTCTATTCAGAGGCAGGTATTTTTCAGTTGTATGCCTCTTTTTGAAAGGATGCAACACAACTTGCTTTAACTACCCTTGAAATAACAAATGTAGGAAGTGGAGCGGGCAGAGGGCAGGAATGGGTTGTACAAGTGAATCAGGATGCTTTTTCATCAAATCATAGAATTATTTAGGTTGAAAAAGACCTTTGAGTCCAATCACCAATCCAGCATTTTACCTATTTTTCTCCAAGCACTATCTCACCTACTGCAGCAGTTCTAGTGTGAGCATCTTAACTCTCAGGGGACTGCCAATTCAGTCACTTATCAGGCATTTACTCACTAAAACCTCCTTTCCACAGAAAACCCTGACAGTTTTTGGTAGCCTTAGAGCAGAACAGACAGAATTCTTCACAATTACTCATTTCTGGGCTTATGGACATCCATCATGCATCTGAAAAAGACAGAGGCACATCTCTTTTCTCTTTGCAGGCCTCAGCAAAAGGTTGTAGTTCCTAATGTTTGACTCAGCAATGACAGACTAGACAGTTGTACAGATTTCTCCCAAAGCTTTTACAGTCTTATGTCATGTTTCAGTGATAATGCGGTTTGCTTTCCTAGAGTGTGTTGTTGATGATATCAGGATTCTGAACCTCTTCTTCAAAGTCAACTGCAAACAGGACACAATCACTATGAACAGGCAACTGCATGGACCTCAAAGACAAGAAGCCTTACCCGTATATAAGCATCCTGGTGATGTTTAGCAAAGTACAGCATGTTGTCTAGGGCGAGCATTCCTGGAGGGGTCTGTGTAAAATCCATTGCTGGGTTGACATGGTTCTGTAAAAAGACAAACAAGAACACTCAATTATCATCTTTAGAAAAGCTACCAGCTCCCCAGCAATGTGCACTCTCCCACCACACTGGGCCAAAAAAGTCCAGCAGCAGAGGTCTTTTTGCTGAGCAGAAAACTCGCAACAAAGAAATGGTCCAAGTCTCAAAGGACTCAAACGTCAAATGCACTATTAGGTTGTCATTCACTTCTGTAGCTATGGTATGAAGTTTCCCAAAGGTTGAGTGCTTTAGAAGCACAGATCTCCAAGTCTTTCATGGCAAATAAGACTCCTGGGTGGTACTACAAACTAAAAGAACTGGTTACACATGAAAATGCAGATAGATATGAAAGCAGCCACCAAAACATCTACTTATACAACAGCCGTGGAATGATTTCTCAAATAAATCATGAAAAGAGGAAAGAAACCTGCTAGATTTAAAAGCTGTATTAAGTCTACTGGCTCTTGTGGTCTCCTGAATACAAAGGGCCTCAGAGAAAAGTGTATGAAATTAAACAGATTGACCTTGTAGAAGTTGGATTCTGTGTGAATTTTAACTGAAGAATTAACTGAAGAATGGACATACCAAATTTAACAACAACTTGTCAGCTTCCACAGGCACCTACAAATTTCCACTGTTGAATTTCACACACTAAATGAAAAACCACATTTGCTCAAGACATGAATTAACCCAGTCCATCCTTTGATGGATGGAATTAAATGCACAGTGGAGTAAGTTTCACACAGTTCATGGTTTAGATATGAATATTTGCCTGGCTACAGACAGGCTCAAATCCAGGCTCAAAGAAGCTGCTCAGAAAAACAAAGATCCAGAAGTCTATCCCCAGGCCAAAAAAAAGCCAACAGTCTGCTATGCTCTTTTATCAGTATCACCTTTGCAATTTCTCCAACTCCACTCATCATTCTGACACAGAAGGATTTCCCCAGTTGCTTTGTGATGGCATTTCTATTCTGTAAGACCCAGTTGACAGAGACTGTAAAAGTGCATTTACTGGCAGAAACCTGACTGGCAAAGATCAACACAGATTCCTTCTTCCATCAGTCTGTTTCTGCTGTGTGCTCAGGGTCTGATCCACCCACCTCACCAGCAAACACACAGGTTTTACTACTTTTCCTCCTGTTGAGTCTGTCAGGCCATAAAGTTGTAGAAATGTGAGATTCCACTCTCTTGTTCATCTTACCTTTAGATGTATGACAGGTTGGGTTTAGCCAGTCAATAATTTATAGTCACATGAGATATTACAAGTAGTAGAAGGCAAATATTATACATTAAGATGGTTGCTGCAGCTTTCAAAGTAGACAAAGATTTTGGCCTGAAGATGGCATGCACATGTTCATTTTACATCTCCAGCTTAGGAGAACTAGTGTACAAGCAAAACAACTGTAAGTTCATCATTTTGCAATAGGGAATTAAGTGGATGTCTGAAATCCTAGATTTTACATGTAAATACTTATGCAGTAGATATTCCAGGATTGTGTTAGTCTAGTGTTGGAAAGTAAAAGGCTTGAGTTGTGTTTTCCAAAAGTCACCTTTTTAAACTTTGTTTTGTTTTTCAAACTTTCATCTGTTCATGTGAATGAGGAACAGAAGCTCTTCATGGCTATTTCCCCAACTCACCCTTCCATCTTCCACACTATGATCTATTTCTCAGAGCATTTAAAACCAGTACAAGGCTGCTTTACACACATCACAAACCCAACAGACTTCAGCTTCTGAGAAGAAAACTTCCTTTCCTACAATTTTCACCCATTCAAGAAAGTGTATTTTAAGAGAGGCTGATTCTGACAGACACACAAATGCCTCCTCCCTGGCCCCAAACCCAGCATGAGTATCTTAGTGGGACCTTCTATGCACTTGAAATCACCTTCCTTTTGGGCATAGAGTACAAGTCCTGGGGAACACCACTTGATACTTAGCCTTGCCATGAGGTACACTTCTCTGGGAAAGCTGTTGAGAAGTTGTCAACTATATTGCACCAGTTTTACAACACTTCTTGCAAATAGGACTTCATCATAAGGCTGCACATACTCTCTTCACTTCCATGCTACAGCACAGACAGAGAATACTTGGATAAACACCCAGCAAGAAGAGAGAGTATCAAGCCAGGTATTGAAATACTAGCACTCATTTCACTGGTATTTACAAACAGCGTTAAAACAAAAGCAGATCACTGAAATGAAAAAGTTGATCTACTGTTGATTGAACAGTTCTCTCCTTCATCCCATTCTACATCACAAATCATATAGAAAAGTTAACAAAAACCCAGTGAGGACATGAGAAATATCACCACATTTATTAAGGATGACTTCCTTTGTCTCATACCATCAATCCCTACTAGTTCTATGTTCAATCACAAAAGCCATCTCTCCATCACTTACTGCTTTTTTCTCAAGTTAAGCTTATAAACCCAACAATTTCCAGTTTGTTTCAAAAGTTTCCATCACTTTGGATTCTGGGATATCTAGGGCTTGATCTTCAGCTCTGTTAAGTCACGTAACTGAAGATACGCCTGTCAATAATAGCTGAGGATCCACAAGACACTTCTGGCATGTGTGAGACAACACATTATCTTCAATTATTCATCAAGTTCAAAAGGAATGCCAGATGCTTTGTTCCCTCCCTTCTTCCCCTCTCCCCATAAAAATCATCCTTTTCTTAACACGTTGAATGTTTGTGATTTAAATATTGACTTAGAAATGAGATACAAACCAAAGTTATCTAAAATGCTGTAGTGCATAATTCAGAAGTATGCAAACACCTCCACCTATGACATAACTTATTAGATATATGGAACACAATGCTTTAGGCATTTAGTTGCACCTGGCTAGTATGAAGTCTTTTGCATCTTCTTTATAAATAGCCAAGAGTAAGAAGACTGAGCAATATATGTGCACTATCAGCATCTGAATGGTATTTAACAACTTAAACTTTTACACAACATGTGTTAACATACTAAAAGCACCAAGAACTTGTTACCTAGCTTAGTGGAGTGCTATGGAAATGAAAATTCATCCTTTTAGATAAGATGCAAATGCAAAATCATGTCTGCTTATATCATTTAAAAAAAAATCATGTGGCATGTTCCTATGTGACCTGATCTAGGTGAACCTGCTTCTGCAGGGTGGTTGGACTAGATGATCTCTAAAGGTCCCTTCCACATTCTATGATTCTATGTTTCACAAGATTACAGTTATTCTGAATAAATTCCAGCCCTGTAATTCTATTCAGACAACCTACCATTCTCATGCAGTCCTACCTATGTAAAGCTCTCCTCCCTGTCCTGAATGGCTCTGCTGTCACACTTCTGGCTTCTACAGCAATCTCAGAGGAATGTATAGATTTCAGTAGTAAGAATGTGTCCTCAAACTGAGATGCTTCATCACAGTAATGGTGCACTGTCTGTAGATAACTGCTAATGGAATAAGCACTGCTCATTCCTTGTATTATTCCTTAACAACATTATCTTCCACATGAACACACTGAAGCACAGCAACCATTTATTTCCCTGCATTTCATTACACTTACAAGTATTTAAAAGGTTTTTGTCAAGTAGATGGGGCAGCTATTTTTTCTGTCGTCTCAAGTGACAGGACAAGGGGTAATGGGCACAAGCTGGAACACAAAAAATTCCACTGCAACAGAAGGAAATCTTCTTTCCTGTTGAGGTGAAGGAGCCCCAGCACAGGCTGCCCAGGGAGGCTGTGGAGGCTCCTTCTCTGGAGGTCTTCAAACCTGCCTGGATGTGTTCCTGTGCTCTCTGATGTAGAACCACCTGCTTTAGCAGGGGGTTGGGCTGGATGATCTCTAGAGGTCCACACCCACCATTCTGGGATTCCGTGATTCCTAGCCTGTTAAGGTACAAGCTTTAAATTTCTGTCTTGACAGATAGTTTGTCACAGATTTTTGCACCCGTGTCATGTGCAGCTATGTAAATCAGTTGTCAAGTCATGTTAGTTTGTCCTGAAAGCTGCTTCCAGTAGGTGCCAGACCCAGTAATAGCTGTTCCAGGCAGAACAGCAGACTTCTGTTTTCTCAAACCCAAAGCAGCTCAGGTGAAACACTACTCTGTACACCTCTCTTCTGCAGGTTTGTATGACAAAAACACAACAGAAGTTCCCAGGAAGGAATCAGGACTGTAAAAGAACTGATGACAGGAGAACTTCAGAAAATCTGAAAAAGAAGAATCCAATTTAAATGGTGTCTATTTGAAATGAACCCTCTCAAAACTGGTCATATCTTTTCTACAGAAAAAGGAACAATCTGTCTATGAAGATAGTGCCAAGGACAGTAATCACTTTCTCCCATCTTCAATTACTTGCACTTACTCATTTTCTTCTTTCTTTTAAATCTGAGCCACAGTTCTGTGGGCTAGGAAGGAAAGCAATCACCCAGCTCTGCAGCACCTACGCAAAAACCTTCCCTGAATCAAATGAGGAAATCACAGTAGTATTTTACATGGATGCTTGTTCCTAAGGACTCAGGACCAGGAGGGTGGGACTTTTTAAGTGATATTCACAGTGAATTATGAATTGATAAACATGGAAGCATTAACAAGCACACAACCTCACCAATTACCCCTTCCCCAAATAATCCTGAAGTTTTACAGGCAAAATGTTCCCATCTGTTCATTTACACAAGAATTACAAATATTGAAAGATGTTACATTAAAAAAAGATGTGAAGAGGTAGTCAGCTAAAATTCTTAAGGGGGAAGTAATTTTCTCTTTTTATTTAACAGCACTATATTGAAAGAGATGATGATGCACACAACTTCCACCATCTGATTTAATGAGGCAGAATAGTGACTTGGGAATTTTCACCCTCTATGTATTCAACGAAAGCAAGAACTAACAAACAGATTTATTTTTCTCTTGGTAAGTATTTAAATATGAAAATGTGCACATTTTTTTCCCCTTCCACAGGCAATTTTTTTACATTTTCCAACAGAACTCAAGGATAGAATGAAAATGTACCTGGAGAATATTCATTTTTTTAAAAGATAGAGAATAAAACCACTGTCTACTCTCAATTCAGAAGCATCCAAAGCTAAGCAACTGCTCTGTCTTTGAAAGAATACACAAAATATCTTTTAAGATGCTTTCAGTGCATGTTGTTTAAATGACAACCCCATTACGTATCATAGAATGGTAGGGGTTGGAAGAGACCTCTAGAGATCATCTAGTCCAAACCCCCCTGAAGAAGCAGGGTCACCTAGACCAGGTCACATAGAAACATGTCCAGGCAGGTCTTGAAAATCTCCAAGGAAGGAGCCTCCACAACCCCTCTGGGCAGCCTGTGCCAGGGCTCCCTCACCTCATAGTGAAAGAGTTTTTTTCTTATATTTAAATGGAACTTTTTGTGTTCCAGCTTCATCCTATTACCCCTTGTCCTGTTGCTGGCTACTACAGAAAAAAGGGATGTCCCAACCTCCTGACACCCACCCTTTAGATATTTATAAATGTTAATAAGATCTCCCCTCAGTCTCCTCTTCTCCAGACTGAACAGCCCCAGTTCCCACAGCCTTTCCTCGTATGAAAGATGCTCCAGTCTCCATCATCTTGGTGGCCCTGTGCTGGACTCTCTCCAGCACTTCCCTGTCCCTCTTGAGCTGAGGAGCCCAGAACTGGACACAGGACTCCAGATATAAACAGCTCCAGCATATTTCTACTGCATATCGTTTTCATAAAGACTTATAAATTATGTTTGCTTATAGTGACAGTAGTTTTTCCTTAAACTAACATATTTCTAGCTCTGTGTTTTAGCAAATATTTGGCCATTCCTACCAGCTTAACTGTTTTTTTTTAATGACAGCCTTGCAACATATATAGAGAGATTGCAAATGTTACCCTTGAATAATACAACCCACTCCAATCTATGTAACATGCTGATCGACAGCCTTTCTGGATCAAGTTTGACCTCACTAATATAGAGCTGACCTTCTCAATAACACAGAAATTGTAAACACAACCTGCACATAATCTACCCTATAAAAGATTTTTTTTAAACAAATCATTACTTGATTACTGTATTCCCTTAATTCACCGAGATAATATGCAATATAATGTAAAGCACCACAGAGTTCTACACACATCACCACCAGAAATCCATCTCAACTGTGAATGGATGCTATGGTGATCAGAACTGCAAAAATCTGGGCATTACAGTGGCACAGCTAAATCAGCTAAAATCAAAAATAACAGGACAAGTCAAAAGATAAGCACTGTGTACTTTCAGCCATGAATAAGTTACACGTAAAGCAAGACAAAAAGCTCTTGCGTAATTATTTGTATTTTATACATACCTATATCACAGCTTTACAGTTACAAGGAGCTACAGTTTTGGACTGCAAGATATTAAGCCTTATAGGACTGCAAATAGTTGGAAAGCCTAAAAGAATCTAAAATGAATGCTATACACCTTAAGTGATCACATCTTGTCCAATGCACAACAACTATGAACCACCTTACAGGTTTTATTTTAGTTAATGAGGACAGACTTTAAATTTGGATACATGTTTAGCATTTCAAGGACTGTTAACTTATTATGGAGGTAATGTCTCCTGGGCAAATTAACTTATCAAGTGGTAACAGGTCATGTATTCTCTTAGGGATATTTAAATCAACAGGACATGGTCATTTCAATTAGATATTTCATGGGAAATTACTACCAGATATCTCCCAGTATGTACTAAGTTTACAGAATAACTGAACAAGCAATAAAATAGCCACACACAGAACTAGTTCGACTGGGTCGAGAAACAAAAATTCATATTAGTTAATTAGTCTCACTTGAGATTACTAGTTCATTCAACAGCCATGTTAGCAGACCCTAACAGATTTTCCTGACCCACTCTTTTGGACAAGGTCAGTCTGATTTAGATTAAACTGCTGCTGGACAAGGTGTGAGGTAATTCAGACAACTTTCACTACAGAGAAGGACTGTTCCCAAGAGACTTTCTAGAAGCCCAACTGAAAGGGTGAGAGGCAGGTATCCTCCCAGGCAGGGCAGCTGGAGAGCAACCAAGGGCTACAGCTTTTTACATAGCTCCAGCTCTTCCATAATTATGATGGAAGTATATTACCCATGCCCTGGCCAGTAAGCGATGTTTGTGTTACTTAAGCTATAGTAACCAAGAAGCACACCAGGATAAGCTAGCATGGAGTATCCCCAACCTAGAAAGAAACAGCACTATAAATGTAGGCCTTTCTAAGACCTTGAAACGTGTCAGGAGATTAGTTTAATTTTACCAGTGTCATTAAAGCAATTTGCCTTTTCTGGCCTTGAAACATGTCAGGAGATCATCTGCTTTAATTTTACCAGTGTCATTAAAAACAGGTAGCTTGCCTTTTCTACACAGGCAGGAACCAAGGCATAAATTCTCATCCTGTTCAGTAGGATCATTATCAAGTTAGCAAGAAGACAGTCATGTGAGAAAACAGTGTGAACGGTGCTAGCAGGAACAGTAAGCCAAAAAAATTAATCCATTTAAACTTGAATATCATAAACACAGGCTAAATGTTTGCAACTACACAGAAGTCACACATGGCAAACCCAAAATCTGCCTGAGTAGTTTTGTATCCGTGAGTCCTAGTTGTGAATTAGTTAGTGAATTAGTCACTAATCTGTAAATTAGTTAGACTTAAGTGTTCCCATGTCGAATTTTGACATGAAAAGCCTTTTTCTGAGTTCAGGTAAGCTTAATGTCTGTTGAATAAGGTACACTGTGTCCTCCTCTTATTTTATGCATAATGGCTGGCACTGCTGGTGTATTGCTGTACAAGCATTAATGGTCCTAACTGACACTTCAAAGATTACTTCTTAAGGAGAAGTTCAGAGCCCTTCAACAGGTAATTTCTATACAAGTTAAGGAAACTAGACAAAATCATTAACAAGTGTACATAAATACCTATTTTTGCACGTGGCCAAAACATGCAGTTGCATAGCCTATAAAAAAGAACCTCTAGGCCTTTTTATTAAGGAAAATGCAAGGTTCAAGCCCAAGTTCTGTCAAATCTTGGGCTGCTTGAATCAGCCTTCTAAGACAGCATCTTCCTGATTGCATTAGTTACGTTTCAGGCAATTTTATCTAAACTTCACCTTTTTGACATAACATTTGCCTCCATAATTAAGGTGCACTAAAAAACTTTCAGTTGTGGCTTCTTCTAAAGAATAATGACTTAAATTTTAAGCAGCAGAATAAAATCATAGCAAAAATAATCACTAGAATTTTCCTGATGATGTGTATCTACAAGGAACCCACACATGAAGCAACCCTCTTAACTGCTGCAGTTGCCTCTTGCATACAGCATCACTCCAAAAGACTTGAGTGAAACTCTGAATGGAATCCTTTCTGCCATACCACTGTCAGCTCTGATGAGGATATGATGCTTCCATGATATGGTAGGCCTGGCACAACCACCGAACAAGACTGGAAACTCCATTTATGCAGTGACTTCTGCTTCCCTTTGCACTTGATTAATAATGACTGTGGTGGCTGGGGACATCCCTGCGCCCCTATAAATGATGTTTCTCTGAGAACAGTGAGCTTTGCAAGGAACCTAAAGCCAGAGTCATGCGTGACAAAGGTAAGTTGCAATAGATCTTGCTCTCCTTTTTGTAGAAAGTTCTCACATTTTTCTTTTTCAAGTAGTCTAGCTAAGATGGTTGTCATGTGACAAAAGAAAGGGCCAAGTTGTGTTCAGTTCAAATATAGAGTAGAGAGAAGTCAGTCCTTGCGTCTGAGAAAACTCCACTTCAAAACGGATTAGCCACATGTACCTAGCAGCTGCCTGTCAGTCAGATACTGTCAAAACTTGAAATGGGGTAATTGAGCTGAAATGTCATCTGCAGCTAGGCACATGGACTCACAGTCCAGGGTAAAAAAGCCTGCTGCCACCTCTGAGGTTCATACACTACCACTTATTACCTGTGATTAGGTCAGGCTTACAGTAACCACAGAATGCAAGCTGAAAACTATTCTACAGCAAAAGAACTGTCAACATCCAAGACATTTTAGCTACTATATCTCCCCACATAAAAAAATGACTAGTGTCTACAATCAGATCTTCCCTCTGCTTGAGTACAAATGGCCAAGCTTTGTACATGTCAGAGATGGCTTTGGAAAGAACAACCTCTGAGTCCATACTTCTGTCTTGAGCCAACAATAGTCTATGCCCATCCTATAGTATATCCTCATCTGCCCTCAGTAGTGAGGGTAATAAAAAAACCCCAACAAAATAAACCAACCAAAAAACCCTCCCAAAACCACTGAGTCTATTTATTGAGGAAATTCAGTTCACTCCAATTCCAGTTTTGTTTGCCTCCCTCTACAGGAATGTGAAGCTCTTGTGACTAGAGCCACACTCTGCAAAACACAGACATCTTTTTTTTTTATGTCTGGCCATTATTCTGCTCTGCCTCCAGTTTCCATCAGACAGACATCAAAAAGAAGACAGAGCTGCAGCAAAATGAAGAAAGATTTAAGAAAAATAAAGGAATCTTTAAAAGAACATATACCACTGCCACTCATGTAAGGACTGTGCAACAAGCTGGCTACACTGAACAATCAAAACATTCAGAATTCAGACTGGAAGGTGTTTTTAATTTGAGGGAATAACTCAGTTATTCACAAATGAGCCACTTTTCTTCTTGTCAAGTCATTCACAGGCCTAAGTTAATGAAATCACATATTCAAAGAATATGTCTGTAATTCTTTGTACCAGAAGAAAATCTAAATAAATTATGTGCTATGCTATTTACTGTCCTTTAAATCTTACAAAAGGGAAAATCAACCCATGAGGAATGCAAGGAGGGAGAATAGAGCAATATGTATATTTAAGTAACACATGTAGCTGTTTGCATGATGCACACACTGGAAAATGGCATAGGCTTTGAAAATTCTATTTGTAGTAATTAACACTAAACCAAATTTACAGTTCCATAAAACTAACATCACTTCAACATCAAGCCAGAGTTTGTGTGGAAGTCTTGTGAAACAGATGAAGCCCACACTACAAAAGCAAAACAGATGTTATTATGAGGGGGTTGATTCCTCATCTCATTTTTTTTCCTACACAAATTCTGAGGCACAATGCAGTACATAATGTCAAGAATGATATGTCCAAGATCCATTTCTGGGAGAAGGGGGTCAGAAAACAATCAGCAGTAAAAGAACTCTTCTGTCATGATACACCTGAAACAAACCACTAGTCCTACCACATTCAAATCCACGGAGCTTGCCTGCCCCCACGAGTTTATAACTGGTATGCACATAGTAAATGAGCAGCAAACAGTGAAATCATAGATAGCATGTATAGAATATATGCCAGAAATGCAATGTTGCATTGCCCCTTATTTTAAATTAGTCTCTTTATATTTGTTAGTGGATTTTCTTCAGAAGAGGTATATTCTTTTTTTTTTCCAAGTGAAAGACTTGAAGATTTTTATTTTACAGTTTTATAATTATTTTACAGTTTTATAGCCAAAATATATTGGAACAGTATAAAAATATAAAAGACCTTTTGTCCTCTATTGCTGAAATAACAAATTTATCCTGTCATTAAGAAACTAATTTAATGATTTCTCCACCTGAAATTAATAATAAGCACTAAATGATCAAATAAGGCATAAAAAAAAAAATCAAACCACAAAAGGACTGAGATTACACAGAGCCTGTTCATAACCACAGACACACAACCACAAATATTTCATCCTCATTAGTTTTAACTTAAAGTGATACTGAAACATCAAAGAAGGCTGGTAGCCCATCAGAATGGATTTTTTAAACTTTCTTCCTTTGTTTTAAATCTCCTCTGTAAGGACTACAGCTAAGAAGAATACAGCAGTATACAGTAAAAGGATGGTTTGTTCATTTTAACTGTGAAGATTATGGCTGCCCAGGGAGGGTGTGCAGGCGTCTTCCTTGGTGGTCTTCAAAACCCACCTGGACACGTTCCTGTGTGACCTGATATAGGTGGACCTGCTTCTGCAGAGGGGTTGAAATAGATGATCTCTAAAAAGTCCCTTCCAATCCCTACCATTCTATGATTCTGTGAAAATTGTTAGATGCCCACAGCTTCTGAGAAACTATCCTGGTAAATCTCATGTAGTTGCATGGTAAACAAGAACAGCAGCTTTATCATGTGGATTTACTGTTGACCATAATGATGCATCTGAGTCAGGTGCCTCATTCTGCACAATCATTGGCTCAGATCAGCAGTACCAAATGTATATAAAGTCGGTAGCCCGTCTGAGCCATTCCCCTGCTTGTCCTGAGCCAGCATCTATCTACACATCCTCACTCTGATCAAAGTATTTCAGGGACTCAACAGAAGAGATTTGCAGATCAAACGCTAATCCTGGGGGGACTCTCCTCTAAGTTATACCCAAGGAGATTATCTCCCACAGCCACACATTGGCCTGAGTGTCTCAGCAAATCTAGTGGTGTGAGGATTGAAGTTTTGGCATGGATTCTGCTAACTTGCAAACTTTAGTACATGGTGCTTCATTTTATGTGCAGCAGTCTCATGTTTCCAGAACCTAGCACCAAATACATAGCACAACATGAAACCATGGAACTCTTCCTTCAGGCAAACAGTTACTTAGAAGTATGAAACTATGCTTATGCAATTCACAGATGGCCCAGAGGGGTTGTGGAGGCTCCTTCCTTGGAGGTCTTCAAGACCCGCCTGGACATGTTCCTATGTGACCTGATCTAGGTAGGACCTGCTTCTGCAGGGGGGTTGGAATGGATGATCTCTAAAGGTCCCTTCCAATCCCTACCATTCTATTATTCTATGGGGGAAAACGTAGTTGGTCAGACACCTATAAGCTTAACAACACCAAGCACAGGATGGCTATGAGAGCAAGCGTGTGTGACACCTCAATGATTTACACATCTCTGCCTCAGAGCTTTGCTGCTATTGCTCACATTTGCAGAACATGACCTGAACTGGCAATCAAACCTTAGTTTTTATTATTAGATCTTTAACTGCATTTACCAAATCTCGTATTTTACAGATCTGCAGGAAAAAACAAACAACCAATCTACCTAAAAAAATCCAGATCTCAAAGTGTCCCAGCCAGAGGCTACAGAAGGCTGAACAAAACATTCAAGACACTGAACAAATTATTATTGCACAGGAGAAAAAAAAAATCCCAAAATCTCACCAGTAAGGGCTAGACAGAAATGAAACTCTACTTATGGTGTACTGTGTAACAAACTGGAGCATGCAAGCCAAACTAAGTAACTTTTGATTGTCACCAGAGGTATCATTTAGCCTAAGCGTCAACCATCTGCTGACGTTCAACTAAGAACTGGGAATTTACAGCCCAGGACAATTATTGTTATCATTTGTAAGGCTGAAATGATTCTGTACCCATGCAAGAGATCAACCTACATCTGGTATGATGCTACTGCCCTCTGCTGTGCAACCTTACAAAACACTAATATGCTTTTAAAATAGCTGCACTGCAAATCATATCAAGCCATCTAAATACAGCAAACCTGGGATTTCAGGTGAATGCTAAAGAAACAACAACCCTGCCAGACTTTCAGTATTACTGTGAAGAGAAGATCTAAGTATTCACTTAGAAAACATTTTGTGGGACTGCCATGTGGAGCTGCACACTGTGAAATAATCTAAAATATTAAATTGACAAAATTAAAACAGCCCTTTGTTTTTCAACAAGTGAAATGGACATTTGGGGGTTTCTTAATAGGAAATAAAATACATTGATCCCTTCTCAGATGGAATTAGCTCCATCTAGATTCAGGAAACTGAACCATAACATTAAGAACTGGGCTTACTGATTGCAGCTCCACCAAGTGCCAGTGTGGACTAGTAAAACCCTTGTTACATCTTTAGTAACATCATCAGATCATTTATATCTCCTTCCTCTCCATTCTTCTGAGGCTTCATGTATTTTGTTCACCTTTCAGTATCTGTACCTGTGTTTGCTCTGCCAGAGATCCATCAAGTAGCAACGTTTAGGGAAATGAGATGCCAAAAGCAAATATAAACTTGAGAAAGATGTTTAAACTGTAAGCAAAACTGGTTTAAGACCAATATTACTTGAGGCCCCCAGTGACTAGATCTTATTGTTGTGATGCTCTTGTACACAACAACAGGATTACAGAGATGTTACTCTGAAAACAGGAGAGACAGCATTGGTCCTCAAGTTCTGTTTTGCCTCAAGCAACAGTCCCTCTACAACTACACTCTTTTAACACCTAGAAATACATACACATGATCAGCCTTCAGCTTCCAAAACTTACCCCAAGGAATAAATCCACCATGACTTATTTCTAAAACACCTGCTAAAAAATGGGAGCTTCCAAATTCCACAACAGAATGGAGAGTACAGTTTTGAAACAGTAGAGACGGAAAGAGAGTGTTGTGGGAGGAGAGAGAGTGGAGGAGGATGAAAAACTACAACAGGTTTTCAGAAGTACAGGCAATCTGTCACCTGTGCTGTTCTATCATTAAGCCAACAATTTAATCTTATCAATTAGAAATTTTAGAAAGGATCAGGTCTAAGACTGGCACACATGAAATCACTCTAAAAAGTTCCTCTGCCACTGCCAAAGCCAACAAGAGAATCTGAAGGTAGAAAAGCATTACCTCTATTACAGTTGAAGTTTCTCCAAAATCAAATCAAAACTGAAGATGAGGGAAAGAATTGGAGAAAGAAGGAGCACAGAAGACAGAGTCAAAAAGATAGCACAGCAAGGAGACTGAAATAGAATACAGAAGAGAGTCTCTGAGCTACCATGGCTCAGGGCATGAGCTCAGAAGCAGCCTAAAGATAGAGTTATCAAAACACAGATAGAAGGGCCACACACCCACTCAGCTTCTCACCCACAACACAGCAAGGGGAGGAGAAGGATGAAAAAGCTCATGGGTCAAGATAGGGACAGGGAGACTGCTTACTCATTACCATCATTGGCAAAACAGACTTCACTGAGGTGAAGCCAATTTAATTAATTGACAATTAATAGAGATTTCGGTAGTGAAAAAACCCCACTAAAACACCAACAACTCCTACAACACCTTTTCCAAAGCTTAACTTTAGTCTGTCACTTCCAAATCCTAGGCCAGGGGTGGGGTCATGGATGGGGCATGACACGAAAATGTGGTGGGGGGAACAAGCAGCTTCCAAGTGAGGAGAAGGAAATGACACACAGCAGAGCTCTGCTAGATAGACTGAAGAGGACAGCAATTAAAGTTCGCAGTATGTCAGCACTTGCTGTAGTCATCCAAGTTTGCCCTTCTTGCAGATAATCATTACAACATACTAATTATATTATTACAAATTATTTCCTTGATAACCTCCTCCTTTCAGGGCGGAGAAGGAGCTTCCTCTGGGGAATGTTATCACAACATGAATGAAGTTCCTGTGTGCGATCTTTATTTGTCAAAGCAGATAAAAGTCATACAGAAGATAGCCTGAGAAGGGTTTCTGTTTGAGATGGCTGCAGGAATAAACACACATAGGAAGAAGAAAAATGGGGAAATAAGTCATCCAGGCAGCTACTGACTTCATCTTCCGTCCACAGTAACCTGAGGGCTCTCCCTTTCATATAGGAAATGATTAAGTTTCACATGCTCTGGGGTTAAAAAGAAATTACTTACTAAAGTCACTCTGACACACATACCCTGAACAAGTACTTGCCATTTGCTGGAGGAACCTAAACTTCAGGCCAAACCTCTCATTTAAGTCAGTCACAGATTTGGCCTCGTGAGAAAGGTATGTCTAGAGACAAGGAGACTTTAAGAAAGACTGAAAGATAGGTAAGGTACAACACAGTCACTAACTATATGTTCTCCATTTTCCAAATGCTTTATTTGATACACTCAGCTCTGCAGACAGTAACACGAGGAAAAACCCTCCCTTCATCTCTAAATGTGCAGCGCTATCCCTGTGCTTCAGCTAATGAACTGCTCAAAGAGACAGGGAGAAGAACCACTGAAGAACTCAGGAGAAAACAGAATAGTTTTTGTCTTTAGAGCACTACATGTATATTGTAGTGTTTAGCAAGCGAGTTTTAAAGAATAGTATCAAAAGACAAAACAGCTACTCATCTGTGGCATGAAGAGGAGAAAAAACCAAATCAGAGAAATCTCAGAAGCTTTCTAGGGTCTACATTTTGCCTAAGGTATGCTTTAGTTACTCTCAACTATTAGTGAAATTTCTTTCCAGAGATTTCTACAAGACACATCCTGCAAACTATCCATTCTAGTGCTGCTCCTTCTCACATTAGTTTCTGCAATGTCTAACAAATCAGCTGTGCTGACATCTAAGTCATTATCCATCTAATTACTTATGTCTCCCTTAAGACTCCTTTAAGCAATCTTGTTTGGTTTTTGCTTTTCCATAGGCCTCACATGTTTTGCTTCCTGGACCCATCAGTGTCAAACACAGGATATAAAAGTTCTCATAAATGATCAAGCTCCAGTTTTAAACTAACAACAATTTTTTGTCCCTCTTGTTCCAACTAAAAATGTTTTCCATAAATTGTTATCACCTTATATATGGCTTCCTCCTTCTCAGCAGTTGTACATTGATATTTCTACAACCTTCAGCCTGGTCTTTTTAAGTCAACTCTTGTAAGACATTTCCCTCATCACTGGGTAAGCCTCACATTCTGCACTCATCCTGCGTTCAGTCAACACACAAATCACTGCATAAGTAACTAAAATTATCTAGTGTTTCGTATGAGGAAAGGCTGTGGGAACTGGGGCTGTTTAGTCTGGAGAAGACTGAGGAGGGAATCTCATTAATACAAATATCTAAATGGTGGGTGTCAGGAGGTTGGGGCAGCACTTTTTCAAATGGTATCTAGCAAGAGGACAAGGGGTGATGGGATGAAGCTGTAACACAAAAAGTTCCATTTAAACTTAAGAAAAACCTCTTTCCCTGTTGAGGTGAGGGAGCCCTGGCACAGGCTGCCCAGGGAGAGTGTGGAGGCTCCTTCCTTGGAGGTCTTCCAAGACCCACCTGGACACATTCCTATGTGACCTGACATAGGTGGACCTGCTTCTGAAGAGGGGTTAGGCCAGATGATCTCTAAAGGTTCCTTCTAACTCCCACTATTCTATGATTCTACTATATCTCTGAAACACAGAAAATGGCCCAAAGAGTTTAACTGCCCTGAAAACATCTTTCCAGTTATATCCTAGATTAACATTTGACTTTTTTTCTTTGTGGCTACATTGCACAGTTGCTTTTATTCTTTTCCCATAGATGAGATCTTTGCCTACAGAAGAAATTCTTGGCAGTGATCCTAAATGGACACCATTGCACTTTGTATCACTGAATAAAATTCCGTTTCTACTTCTCTGATCCAAAAGCTCATCTAATTTGTGATTAACACGGTGGTTTTTTAATTGCTGCACCATGAATTTGTTTCATCAGAAGACTTTATTGGCATATGTTCACTCTCTTATGTCACACCACCAGTAATATTTTGGAAACCAAGCCCATGCCTGCCTTTTGAAGGACATCCCACCACTCTCAATTTCCCTTTTAATTGTCTCCTTTTATCACACAGTTCATTACTGACTTGGTATCTCTTGTACTAACCCACATTTTATTTGCCTACACTAGAATATTCCAGTGCTTTTTGGCAGAATTGTGAAATCCCTTTCCACAGTGACTTTTTGCACTCTTAAAAATCATTTATAATTCTTTGAATTCAAATAAAAAAACCCAGAAGCTCTATAGGCTGGAAACTTCAGAAAACCTGTTCTAGCATGAAATTGTTTGTTTGTTTTTCCAAATGTTTAACCCACTTCAGTTTCTTAGAATTTGGTCAGATCTGCCTCTAAACAAACACATTTACTACAACTCCTCAGCAACAGTTAGTGATGTTTAAAGAATTAATGATGACAACATACAGGACAGCAGTTTCTTGAGTTTTATCTATTGCCTGCCTCGGTTACCACAGAATCATAGAATGGTAGGGGTTCAAAGGGACCTTTAGAGATCATCTAGTCCAACCCCCCTGTAGAAGCAGCTCCACCTAGATCAGGTCACACAGGAACGTGTCCAGGTGGGTTATGTTTATTCAAATTAAGTTAATTCTAATGCAAGAAAACTTCAGAAGCTTCACATAAAATGAGCTTTACAGAACTAACCAATTTGGACAGATCAGGGACTTTAGGACTGATTTTATCATTAATAACATATGTGGCTTTATCTTTTAAATATCTCTTACACTGAGCTTTATCACTGTTTGAAAGTTCACAGAACTCTACTTCCACTACAAGAATTGTCAGGGATAAGCATTGGTTGGGAGAAAGAGATTTTGAAAGGGAGGGAAAAAAAGGAATTCAGGCTATTTCATTTGTAATTGACTTGGAAAACAATTCAATAGGGTGGAACATATCTAGATCTCCTAACTGGGTCGTCTTTTGTTGTATTCATCAGCATTTTAACAAATCTTCTCAAGACTGTGTCATCTGAAAATTGCTTTGCCCATAATAAACATCACATGGGTCATCACAGCCATCTGGAGAGGTCTTGTGGGTTTTTTTAACTGAATGTAGGTTTCTAACTATGTAGTTTTACAAATGATATTTTAAACTTCTGAAACTATGTCTGGGCTTTGTCTCCTGTTGACACTACATTTGTAGTGGGACAAAGCTTTTTGATGTGGCTGAGAAAAACGAACAGGATTCTTGCATTTCCCATACTTAAATAGCACAAACAGTCCAGGAAGAACTTGATGGCTAGACATGGTTTTACACTTCCCCTCGGAAAGAACATTTAACCAGTGCAAAAAATTAGCATCCTGACCACTACACACCAGTGGAATGGAGACAACATTTGAAGGAAGGCTCCTGTTTGGCTGGGTTTCTTCTTCTGCCACACAGCCAAAACAGAGTGAAAAGAAACAGCCCATTATTCAGAGCATAGAGCAGTTTGCTAACACATGTCTCTACCCACAGTTTACAAAAGCACTGAAAACTCTTTGATGATGGAGTGAAAGGAAGCAGATACAGTGAAGGCAGATGGACTAATCGAAGTTCAGTCAGAGCACAGTCTATGTGTGAGGCTGGAGATCACCAGTCAGATATAACAACAGGTCCTGCTTCTTTCCTCAGCTCTGTGAAAAAGGTCAAATTCATTTTCATCTGTGAGAGAAGTTGTATGTGCAGTGTCACCTGTACCATTAGCTCACAGTAAAATATCCATGCAAGTAACCCTCCTCTCAGTTCACTACTGACAACTTTATTATTTGTACATTGCCTCCTCATACTGTTAGGCAGGATAATCTGACTCAATATGGTGCTCCTTCCACAGCTCCCTTTCCTAGATTTCTCCTTATCTCCCATTATGCCTTCCCCAAATGTTCTTCATTGCTTTGATTCCAGTTCTGGTCATCTCACCATAGGAATAATCAAACTCAGAAGCTGGGACAGTTATCACATAGGATACTGAAAACAGATTCATAGACAGCAAAAAAAACCCCACATTGAGCCTCAAAATCTTCTTCAAAGTACTAGTTTTACCATCATGCTTATAATCCCCAAATGCCAAGTTCCTCCCTTCCTGTCTATAGACTCCTTACATATAGAACAGCACTAACACAACAGTAATTTTTCCTCACTCATCAGTAATAAAAACAACTACCAGAACCCAGAAAGCCCCCTCTCAAAACCACAAGAGAGCTGGGTAATGTTGAGCCCTACACCACAGAGCTGAGGGTGCCAGCTACATGTTTGCATCAACAGCATTTAAAACCTCCTTGTCTATCACTGTGACTACTGTATTACATTCAGTGTATATTTGCCAGGCCAACGGTAGAGTGAATCACTTGAGATATGAAGCATACAATTTGACCTAAAGGAGAAAGGAAACTGCCTACTAACCTGGAGTAAACAATAAATGCAGATTGCAGTGTATGTGTGCATGCTCTGTTTCCAGAAGGGAAAAAATAGACATCATTCATTAACATAAATGTATGCAACAGTTTAGCCAGATCATCTCTGTTTCCCACATAGTTTCAGGCAAGACCAGAGCTCCAATTGCTCTGATTAAGTCAGGGTAAGAGATTCTACATCCCTTACTCATAGATGAAAGGAATTCAAGCAACCAAAATACAAGATGCTACCAGTAAATTCCACAGAACCCTATCCCGGATTTATCGTGCTCACAGTCCACATTATCACCAATAGAGTACAATGACTTCACAGGTCTACCACAGACCCATTACACCATGTCTGTTCATCCAATACATCATTAAAAGTTAGATTTTAATTAAGGTGTGTCATGCTTCAATCCCAGGTAGTTATTTCTTCCAATTAACCCTATTTGTTGCTGAAACAGTCACTTGGGGTTAACAGGATTTAGAAAACAAAATCAAGACCTTGTGGCTATTTCCCATAAAGACCAAGTAAAAGAAGAGACTGATTGTTAAGATGCACTACAACAGATGCACTCACCCACTTTCAGCATGCAACCACACAAAAATACTCACAATAAATCCAAGTTTTTTATAGTCTCGCGTATACATTGATTTGCGTTTCTCAATGCTGCCGCTACTGTTGTTAGGTTCAGATTCTGCATCAAATGCAATCCTCCGGAGTTCAAATATGATATCCCGTTGAGCCTATGTCAAAAACAAGGGTAAAAAAAATGCTTACAGTAACTCAGCTTTCAGATTAATAACTAACACCACAAAAGCTGTTTCAAAAACACTGTATTCCCTCCACTGCCCAACCTTCTTTGTCTAAATTTCCTGTTTCATACTCAGTGAGAATGACTTTGTGGTTCCCATTTTTCAGAGTCCTCACATTTGTGGGGTTCACATTCAAATGCATAAGTGTTGATCTTCCAGAAGCTGGGCCTGTGTTAGCAAGGCCACTAACTACACGTTTAATTGTAACCACAGGCATGAAACCACAGAAGCCAAGAGATCACACACATTTCAAATTTAGTTGGTAATTTAGCACTTTGATGGCTGAAATCAAAACAGCTCGGCACTTTGCATTCCTTTTGGTAACTGTCCATTTTTTTGCTAGCACAGGAATGGGCAAGAGATGAATTACTGCAGATACACATCACTAGAAATGTCTCAAGACAGTGATTACCACGCTACCATCAACACTAGCACTACAATACTAACACAACAGTGTATTAGTCACTCTCTGTGGAGATAAGCACTGTTAACTCCCATGTACATTCCTGAGTCAAAGTCAAGAAACAGGAAGGGTGAAATCCTACTGCATGATGTTATTGATGTTCAAAACCATCTCGCTCTCCCTCCTCCTCCAAATTATGAGCAGGCCTTAATACAACTCCCTCTTAAAAATCAAATCAGGCTCCTCCTTGTACAGGATCTAAACCAAAGCTACAAATAAAGACATGAAACATCTTTTCTATGGCTCATTGGCTCCATATTTAAACTTGGTCCCTTAGAGGAGTGTCTCTTTTTGCACAATGAACAGTATGAAAGCTAATGGTTGGATACAGCAAGAAATAAATAAATGAACAGTTACTTATATAGGTTCCTGGCAGCAAAAATGGGCTTTACTGTAAAACAAATTAACTTCATCTCTAGCATGCCAGATGATAGCTTTCATTTAAACAAACATGCATTTTAGCTCTACAGAAGTACTTGTAGGAAGGACTGTACATCTCTGTTGCTTATGAGGAACACACAAAAGAACAAATGTTGGTCTGCTGCTTGTTATAGCTCAGGATAACAACAAATTCAGTCCATGGAACTACAGTGCTAAGGAGAAATGGCTGGCCACACAAGGAATGCAACAGCCAGTAAATCTTCCAATAAGAAGAAAGCATAACTTGACTTCACAAAGAGAAGGAATGAAATGTGCAAGCATTCCTAGCAGTGTCTTTTCCTCCAAAGAGCAGTCGTCCTCGTCCTGTTCCAAGCAGATCATGTCAGACACTTACCTGATCCTGTGGATCCATTTTGGTCATCATTCTGTCTTCCAGAAGGTTAAAGGTAAGTACTTGCAGAACATAAAGCTGGTGTGCCATTTCATTATTTATGGCTCTCTGTGCCCTGATAACATGCTGCAAAGAAAGAGAGACTCCAGTGAATTCAGTCTGATAGCAGAAAACTACATTAGGTGCACTCAAGTGTTTCCATTTCTGTAGGAACAAATTTGCTAAGCAGTAATGTATGTATACTTCATGAAAAAAAAAAGAAGAAACTCAAACCAAGACTAATGCTACTGACTTAGGTACTACAGAAGTAACTTTAAGGGACAGAACTTTACAATTACAGTGCATGGAAACTTTCCCCTTCTAGCCACTAGATAGAGCCTGTGCATGTGTTGAGAAGTGGCATAGAAAAAGAAATCAGTACTGAGAAGTCACTCTGAAGAAAAATTAACTCCTTATGAAGAGCATTAGAGCTCTGTATATAAATTAAAAGAGACTAGCTTAAGAAAATATTTAAGAGAGTTGCTGCCTGAGCAGAAAAGTATTCAGGCTGTAAACACAACCAGTAAATAGTGATGTAACAAGGTGACTGCTACAAGAGTCAACATCACACAGTCCCACCTCAGCCAGACAACTATGATGCCTATGATGCCTCACACATGCAGAACTAGCCTATTCAGAAACTACATACCAAACTGATGGACAACTTAAAAATCCCTGGCATGCCAAAAGCTACCAAGTGGTTTCATAGAGGAAACAGACTCAGGTCACTGAACACAGCAGAGCATACATAAGGAAAGAGTCATCAAGTAGGAGATGGATACAGCAACTGTTGTTGTACTGTTGCACAGCATAAAATTATCTGCTAAAAGGCACTGGAGGATTGAACGATAGTAAAGGAACACCTAAGAATATCATCCATGTGCTTGTACCAAATTCCCTATGAAGACAAGCAGTGTGAAAATATGCCTTCCTGAAACAAAGTCTAGATTTTTGTGTGGATCACTGAAATTATGATAGTGAATGAGAAAGAGTGAGGGGTTGTTTGGTTGTTGTTTGGTTTGTTTTCACACTGCTTAATATCTCATAATAGAGAAAGAGCATTTTCCCTTGAGGATGTAACCTACTGTAAGGTACAGGCAAAATCCCTCTGATTTTCCACAGATCCAAGTCTTTAAGACTACATTCATTAACTTGACTCTGAGCTACACATCATGCTGCTTCTGTGCAAGTGGTGATGAACCCTGTGCAACTTTATATCAAGACAGAATAATCTGCAGAATGGAAAAACACAGAGGCTCATTTTGCAAGATGGAAAGCCCTGTGTGGCCTCCCCAGCTGCCATCAGCTCTGAAACTTAGAAGACTAACTATCAATTCCTCAGATGACCCTTCATCTGCACAATAAAGTTCCCATTCTCCATGGGAAGAAAATCCTTGAGACACTATTATTTTACTCAGTATTACATTTTCATGAAGAAACTACAATTTATTTGACTGGGAAAACAGTCTTCTGAGAATCACTTTTGAACTCATTCAACAACCAAACCCTTAACTTGTCTATTATGGGCTTCAAAACCTATCAAAATACAAGTGCAATTCAAATATAACGAAAATCCAATTGGAATCACTTTTTTTGTCTGCTAGTGAAAAATAACTTTGAAAATTATATACTTACACTTAAGATGATGGAGCGAAGCTGCTTTTGTGCCAAAATGTTTGCCATTTCCTGATATAATTGAAAAAAAATGAATAATTAGCCAGAAGTGGGTACTTTAGTGCCATATCTAGAACAACACTGACTTTTGGAGGTCACAAACTTAGATTATCATGAGAAAAAGGGAGAAAGAAAGAAAGCAAGAAGTATCACAAAAACTGAGGACTTTGGTGACTTAGAATCAGCAATGGAAAGCCTCAGAGGAGTCCTCCATGGGTTAAACAGAGTATTCACACACACTTGTTCAAGCACAACTTTCCCACCCACAAACAACACTGAAGGAAGCACAGAATGGAAGCCAGCCAGGACATTCAAACTAAATGTCAAACAACATGCTTATTTACATTCGCATTTTGGTGGTTGGAAAGTCAAGTGCTTTAACTTTCACTCAATAAATCAGTTTAAAACTTGGTCCTGTTTCATCATAGCAAATAATACTTCTCCTCTGGGTTTTGGTAGCAATATTGACATTGGTCCATTATTTCATCTTAAATTAATTTCTCTTTCTCGATATTTCACTGTTCAGGTGAGGGAGCCCTGGCACAGGCTGCCCAGAGGGGTTGTGGAGTCTGCTTGCTTGGAGGTCTTCAAGACCCACCTGGACATGTTCCTATGCGACCTGCTCTAGGTGAACCTGCTTCTACAGAGGGGTTGGACTAGATGATCTCTAAAGGTCCCTTCCAACCCCTACCATTCTCTGATTCTATGATATGTCTGAAGTCAATACCAAGGAGAATATGCTTTTACTGCCATCCAGAAGCAGCTGATTCTGGCTGCCAATGCTGCAAACTGTCTTACAATGCCTAAGCACAGAATGTTTTATACCTACCAAGCATGAAAGTCTAATCTTAACCATACCTACATTGCATACCCCATTTTTAAGTTCCATGATCTTTTCCATCAATATAGGAACATGTGTGAGTAGACATATGTCAGCATAGGTCATACATATAGCTTAGAGTCATTATCAACATGCATTTATCTTCACAAATATCTCAATGGTGGGTATCAGGAGGTTGGGGCATCACTTTTTTCTGTTGTATCTAGTGACAGGACATGGGGTAATCGAAATAAACTGGAACACAAAAAGTTCCATTTAATCATAAGGAAAAACTATTTCCCCGTTGAGGTGAGGGAGCCCTGGCACAGTATGCCCAGGGAGGCTGTGAAGGCTGCTTCTCTGAAAGTTTCCAAACCCATCTGGACGTGTTCCTGTGTGATCTGATCTAGGTGGACCTGCCTCTGCAGGGGGGTTGGACTAGATGATGTCTAGAGGTCCCTTCCAACACCTACCACCCTATGATTCTGTGCTTTCTAAATTCTTGTTTTTAAAGTGTACTATTTATGGATAACATGCTGCACACTGCTCTTTAGACACTATTTATATGTACACAAAGAGGCAATGTTTGGAATTTGTAGATGACTGGTTGAAAAAAAAGAGCTCAGGTATGAGAGCCTTACATAATACAGTATATCACATCAACACTGACACATACTCAAGGACATTCTTAGGATGCACTGTGCCTCTGCACAGTTTGTAAAGTGTGAGAAATGTTGTGCCTGTTCAGGGCAAATAAATTTTGAAAAATTGCTGCCTTTCAAAGATTTTTTCAAAGATTGCTCCATCTTTGTGAGAGTTGGAATAGTAATATGGAGTACATACAGTTTTTTTCTCATGTAACAAACAAGAAACTAGAAAGCGGAAAGATTGAGACTGCTATACAAAACACACAAAGAATGGGATTGCTGAAACGTGGCTGCAGAAACTATGCAAATAAAGTAAGTGTTAGGGTGAGAACTTGGTTGCAAAAAGAAAATAATTCTAATTTTGAGGCAGGAGGCAGTGAAGGATGTTGACTGTTTCCTCTGTATTGTATAAAGGATGTTGCGACAGAGCACAGGAATGACAGGGAATGAAGATGGTACCAAAGACATGAGAAACTCAGCTTTAGTTTTTAAGCTTTTTCTGTCTGAGCAGGTTTCAGCTGCATGTAACTGCAAAGGAATGAATGATATCGATGCTTTCAGCACTTTTGGAAGTGCACAACTGAGCTGCAGGGGGAGTGCCAGGCCCGTGATATACTTCACGTTATGAGGAACAGACGGGTTAGTTTTGTTGAAGTTTATCACACTGCCAAAAGATTAGCAGGTAAAGAAAATGAGGTGGTCGTTTCTGCATTCAAGGCAAGATAAAAAAAAAGAGGATTCCTTTATTTTACTTTTTGGAGAAGATTATATAAGATTCTTATAACTATAAATTAGAAAAACATTATTGGGTTTTTTTGGTCAGTGCATCAAAAACTGAGAAGAATAACAAGCATTCCAAACCTCATTACTGCATCAAAATCACCATTGTCTCCAAGAAGGTTACATGGCTATTAGCAGCTGATCAGCTGCCTCTTCTAATATAAATATTGTAGTAAGAGATGACAGCAAGAATTATTTGACAAAATTGGCGATCTCATTTCCCATGGCAACGTCTCTGCAAAAAATGCCGACAATTGCCAAGAAAAGTGTTTCAAACATCCACAGTATCATTTCAAAGCTCAAATTCTCAGCTCTTTTCTGACAAAAGCTTTTATCTCTTTATTTTAATAATCTAGGTTTCTCTAGATTTGGTCCTTGACAGTGGCAGATGAAGCAAAGCAACCAGGGAGCCCTGATTAAAAAGAAAACCAGAAAGGCCTTGAACCTCTTGGGGTTTTGCATTACAGAAATAGAAAAGAAGAAAAAAAAGAGGGGAAGGAATTCAAATACCAGCACCATTTTAAATCCTGTCCTTAACTGCACTGCAGTGATCCACATCATGCTGGTCCCTGTAAGGCAGCAGCAGACAGGCTGCCAAACTCCTGCAGTCATAAGGGGTTTTAGGGCAGTTTCAAACTGGTGGTGTGTGCTGAACCTTAACTTTTGAGTAGTTACTTTCAGGTAATGACAGCAGAATACATCACCTCAGTTCATGATCTTAGAAAGACAGAATTCAGTAAACAATACTGATTATCCTCATCTTGAAACTCATGGACACCTATCTTCTCCAATGTGTAGTTTACTAATTAACCACAGGACAGACATCAAGAGAAATCTAACAGATTATGACTACTTATTCTAGGTTATTAATTGCTGAAGGCAATTTTCTGCAACTGTCAGAGCTATTGGCTTTCAAGCCAAATCAGATCGTTAGAATCCGATGGTCATAAACTCTACAACTAATAATTTCATGTCACAACAGCGGGTTCTATAGGTGAAGTCTGCATGGTTTACTGCCAGCCTCATTAGATGGTTTCATGGTTGGTGAAATACAGCTTTACTTGCTGGGAATACCCTGTGGTACTGTCATCCTCAGAAACACATGCCTGCTGATTAAGACCAAAGCCTTATCTACAACTGACATTGTCTCTCAACATCAAATATGACCAAAGTGTACTTTTCACAGAACCATAAGCAGTATGTGCACTACTTGCAACTGTAAAAAGCAAAACCTTTGTTTTTCTTACAAGGACTTGTCATAGATCTATGCCAAAAGTAAAACAAAGGTTTCATTCCAATTTTTGTTTGTTAGATGTGTTCTTCCTTAACTTAAGGCTGTACTGGAAGAAGAAGGAAAAAAAGAATGAGGAAAAAAGGGGTTTAGTTTTGTTTTTTTTAAATGGAGCCATCCCTTGTTTGTAATCTTTAAAATATTTTTGAAGAGAAAAGTTACCCATTAGGGCTTTGATATTTGTTTAAATCATCTCCAGCATTTAAAAATGTAAATAAATCTAAGGGAAGTCATTGTCAGAACTGATCAGCAGCTCCCAGTGAACTTGTTCTGGATGCTAACAGTGTGTCACCACCAGAAATATCATCACTGCTGCTAGTGACAGAAATGTTAAATAAATAAATTACTAAATCTGTTTTGACACAGGCTAATGATTTCATAAACATGGGTAAAACTTCCCTATTCTGTAACACAACGCATTCCAACCCTCACTTGACAGCAACCAGCAATCTTGAACTATTTCCTTTTGAGACTTCTGATCTCTGGCACTGAAGTGAACTATAAATAGTACACTGTAAAAGTCATGAAAGGCTTACATGGCAAGATATTTCTGTTTTCAGAAGGAATGAACATTTTATTAAAACATATTTTGGGGGAGGGGGGAATGTTACCAAAAAGTAGCCTGGTTTAACAAGCTGTGCTGGCAAAGAGCTCAGTACAATAAATACTGCAGCCAGCCACAGTCAATATGGTTCATGTGAGGTTACAGAGAACTACAAAAACACAGAAGAGTCCTTAATCCCTGCTAATATTGATGCAAGATGGGAGGTAGCTCCATTAAAATGGTACATCAACGTGAAACAACAGAAGTTTCAGTTTGAACTAACTGCAGGAAAAGTGTGACTGGGACAACTGCAGGTATGAAGATGATACCCTTTTCCTACAGATACCTACATATAGAAGACTCAACTTACCTGCCTCTTGTCATCTGGTGCTTTAAGGAAAAGTGCATTTATTACTGCAATGGTGTATGTTTGGATTTCTTGGTCTGTCCTGTTTGGAATAAAATGATAAACATGAGAGATGAATATGAATATACACAAGCTGTAGAGACTGATCTTTCAGTTGCACTGCTGCAGGTAGAAGTGGAGGGACTGTTTACACTTAATGTTAACCATGTGCAAAATTAGGTAATCAACACTGATCATGACCAGGTTGACTCTGTTGCTGAGAAAGACAAGATGTTCCAGGGGTAGACTGGAACAAAGGTGGAACAAATCACACCCTTGATAGGCCATTGATCCTCCAAAGATCATAGCAGGAGCCCAGACAATCAGCTTCTGCCAGATGCCCAACAGCTCGAGGTAGGAAGAGTGATCTTCCCTAAAGGGGAATGAGACATTAAAAGCTTTTCAGGTGATTGGAAAACATCCCATCTGGGAGCCAAGCATTACCATACACCAAACATTGCCCTATACTACAAGAGGCATTTTCCATCAGTTTAACCACCTCACATTACTGTTCAAGAAAAGGCCTTTCCCTTTCGAAATACACTCAGCAAAAGTTGACTCCTTTTTGTCTTACTTCCCAGAGGCTGGCAAGCAAAACAACTCCATCTCTATGCTAAAGATTAAGCATTTTACCAGTATGAGGTATTCTTCCCTTCATTTCCCACTTCCAACTATACAGGTAGCTTAGTGTAGGGGGGAAATAACCCAGATAATAAATAAGTGATCAAGCAGTACCCAAAAGCTGGTTACCAGGGAGTTGCCTGTCTTTACACCACTCTTTTTTCTAAATGCTGTCCTCATTTAGGGGAAAAAGAATGTTAAAATTCCGCTGTATCAGGTGGCAGTTGAAAACACTCACCCCTGCAGATGTGGGATTAGCTGCCCAATTGTGATCTCCTGTGCCACCTTCTGGTACAGGTCGTGGCTATTGAGCACCATTGATTCCAGGATTGCCAGTGACCGTTGCAAGATTGAGATGTCCGAGGCAAATTTGTTCACATAGCTCGCTATCTACAAATTCAAACGTTTAGAGAATTTGCATCAGGCAAACAAGGAAAGGGAAGAAAGTAAATGGTGGACACATCTCAAAAGGAGATTAGAATACAAGCAGCCTTGTCTACATAACCAGGTGTTAGTGAATACCTGAAAGCAATCAACCAGGCTCTGCAGATACCTTCAAAGGACACGGTGGCACAGATTCTTCAGTTGGCACCAGAGATTTACATCAATATTAATACCATCAAAAGATATGCTTCAACGTTACATGGTGAACATGGTAAATCAACATCCCAGAACTCTGGGAAAGGACAATGAGACTACTTCTTATTCTCTCTAGTAGGAATCTGTGCAGCCAGTTTTCTCTAGACAAATACCTAGGCTGAAGGCAAAACACACTCTAGCAAACTATCCTGCTTTCCTCCCCCTGCCACTCCCCCCCTCACCTTGCTGTTTAAACAACAACCCTGAAAAATCTCTCAAGGTTACAAATGAGAACTGGCACATTAATTAACACCAGATCTGACCTCTGCATTTTTACTGTGTGGCAATGACATGCTGCAGACTCATGTGCAGAGCCAACACAGCTGTGCAGTGAGACGTGGCAGTGTGCTCACTTACATATGCTGCCCACAGTCCATGGACCTGGCTTCCCAGGAAGCTGTTTGGTTTCTGCACACACAATGAGACCTGCCTAGGTTTTCCTTGAACTCACTGATACCAGGCACAATCAAGCTGAAAGGTGCCCAACTAAGCACAGGCAGACAGAAGAAATGTCCTGTGACAACAGTTATCTGCTCTTTAGAGCTCAGTAACAGACTACAGTGGCCTTGTCTCAAGTTTGATGTGTTATTTCCAGAAAAGTTCAAGTCTGTGTGCTTCTTCAGCACTCATGCTACAAGCCACTAATATCATTATCCTGTTGTTGACTCTGGATGCTTGCTTAGACCTTGGCATTGTTCTCCTTTTGGAGGAAGAAAGGCATGCCCTATACTTGGAAAAGCTGCCTAGTTAAATATTGACATGTGGACAAAGACATGGCTTTGCATTTGTGACATTAAGTAGTACTGAACAAAACAGCCTTTTCTGCAACTTTCTTCAGAGGTGACAAGGAAAGAGGGACTGATTATCCTTTTAACCTCTTGCAGCACTGCTGTTTGCTCTGCTACTTGGTTTGCATTATCACAACAGGAACAAGCTATGCTGAATTCAACTCAATTCAGGGAATACACATTGACTTTACAGAAAATGAAGAACCAACCCATGCATGCATAAAGAATAGGAGGAGAGAAGCAACTTAATTAGCCTTTTCCTACTCTGGACTTTCAATATCTGTGGCAAGTCTGGATCCCAAGAAATATTTACATTAATATATGATGCACATTGTACTGTTTAGAGCAACAAGCCTTATCTTAGAATACTACCTTAATGGTAATCCAGTTGTTTTTTATGCATTTTCTGCAGCCAGAGCTGCCAGATATCCAGAAGGCCCACAATACAGATAGTGTATGCACAGACCAACTCTGCGCTGCTCACACCATAACCCAAATGCACCCTGGATGCCTCAGTCATCAGGAACCCACTGATCAATTGTGCAGCAGAAATACAGTATGTCCAGACTGCGTCCCAACTTGTTAGGCTGTTGTCACCAAGCTGTTTAGAAGCCCTGACATGTATGAATTATTCTTAGTGCAGCAGCTCCTTCCTATATTTCAAGTGTCAGTGTAAATGCTTCACTGAGATACAGCATATTCCTACCAGGAGCCTGCAGAAGTGTAACACTGTAGATAACTGAGTGAAACCTCAGTCTGGCAAAGGCTGCCTTAGACATATTTATTCTTCTAACCCTGGATCATAATGCTTTTGAATCATAAACACAAACCCAAGGTATGAAGCTGGTCTGTGTGATTAAAAAGCTATGACATATCACACTGAACATACATGCAAAGCATCTCCTAGGTAAGTTGCACGTCAAGCTATGTATATTCATAACCACCCTGCTGATGCATGAAGTCTGGCCAGAAGTAACAGGCTTGTCTACCCCAATAAATAAGGCATGTCAGATCCAGAGGGAGCAAAATTAGATTAAGAAGAAATTCTATTGCCATACTTGAAGTTCTGGATGTGGAAAAAAGAAACAAAAAAGAAGCCCTTTTTGAAAAGAGACAAGAATCAATAGATGTTCAAATTTGTGTTACTTGCAGCTCTGATTATTGGCCACCACATACATGGGGGGCTTTCAATCTTCAAAGTAACCCTTCTCTCATTCATCAAAAACTCTGGTGATCAAATAAGGCAAGCTCTCAGAAATACCACACCTCTTCCAGAAACAAGCAACTTCATTGCTTTGCACTTTCACGTGAAGACTTGTCACATGGGTGTGCCTCATTAAGGATAAAACTATTTGTTCAGTAAAATACCTGTGACCTTAATATCTCTCCAGTTTCAGTTCTATTGGGACATATATAGCCACATAGAAAAGAAGTGTGTGGGTGCTTAATTTCCTGTCAATTTCAAGGGAAATTAGGAATCAGAATGCCTTTACACATTCAGTTCCAGTCCTCTGCTGAAACAGGAGCTAAACATATAAAGTGAGAAAACTATAGCAACTGAGCTACAATCATTTGGCTTCCCGTTTCAGCATCACTTAAAACACAGGAGAGAAGTCTGAACTTAAAAAACAAAAGAAAACAAACAAAGCCATGCCACTAACAAAAGCCATCAAGAGAAAGAACAATGAAGGAAACAGATCTCATTTTCTGAGCACTGGTATTTTCATTACTTATTTGCCTGGAGCATTTTGATGCCAAATGTACAGAAAAATCTGCCAAATATTTGTTTTCTATTAAGTTCTAATGCACACTAAAATGTTAAAGTGTCCATCCCACTTTCAATTAAGGAACTATGGTTGCATTTGACTGCAGAAAAAACAACTGACAGCTGTGAGACACAGAGATACTTTCCCTGCTGCCTTATTTCCTGCACAGTACATTTTTGAAGGCAGAGTAAACAATTCATCAAGGTTAAGACTCTGAATCATAGCTATGATATAGTTATGATATTCATTAAAAATCTCTTTTAAATTATTCATGTATCTCAACCTGTATTACAAACTTCATGTCTCCTCTTGAAGGAGCCAAAGAAGAGAGCACCAAATCTGTATAATGTATTTTGATACCCAGTCATCATGACATTTTCTAAGAACAGGGCATCCAAGTCCTTTAGGCTAATATGGAAGCAAGAAAAAAGGTCTTGAGAATGCTGTATGTGATAAAGAAGTTCTTTCAAATGCTGTATTTTCCCCTTAAGATAAATAACAAAGCTCTGTTTGAAAGCATCAATTCTTATTTGCAAGACCTGGAATAGCAATCTTCATGTACCCAAAGGATGGGAGGGAGACTACATCCAACACCAAGCAGTTAGTGATTAAGATGGAGTTAGAGATTCCCCTTGAGGTCTCCTCCAGCTTCTATGTTTTAAGTTATAAATCTATTCAATAAAACAAAGTTCAGATGAATTCCTCTCCAGTTTCAGCTTGGCTTCCATTTAACATGAAAGACGGTTTCAAAGGGCAGAAGCACTTGATGGCAAAGTTCCCCCTCAGAAACTTATCAGTTAGTTCCCTTATCCTTCCTATCCACCACTTGAGCAAGCCCATCAGCAACCTCAAGTGGGCCTGCCAAAAGCCAAGATCAGAGAATCAAGTGATAATTAAGTCAAGAATACTGCCAGAGACATGGTCCAAAGGTGCTCCTTTAGGTCTGCCCCTTGCCCTCAAAGCCCAGGCTCTTCTCTTCTGATTCCCAACTATGTGGCAGGTCAGGACACACCTATGCCTCTCTCCTTCGTTTCTGTCATTCCTTGTCCGTCTCTTTCTAACCATCCTGTTCTTCTCCTCAGTCTCATGTCCACCAGTTTCACTTTTGTTTTTTACTTGCCAGTTTTGTTTTCATGGGTATTTTGTGAGAATGCTTTTATTTGCCTCTTTTGTTTCATTTTTGAAACTGAGTCTCTGCCCAGGGAAACCTATGGAAGTGCCAGACAGAAGAGATGAGTCACTAATGGGGATGCCCAATACACTGTCTTCTGTAGTTACCACAGGGCAAAAGATCTTGCTAAAGTTAGGTGAAGATGACAATTTTGAGTCACAAAGTTGACAGATTTAAACAAATTTATATTTAGAATTTTTTAAATTTAGAATTTATGAAGCAGGGCAGAAGCACAGATCTGCTTGAGGGGAGGATGGCCCTTGAGAGGGACCTGGACAGGCTGGAGTGATGGGCCAAGGCTGATTGTATGAGGTTTAATAAGGCTGGGCTCTGTGCTTGGGCCACAACAACCCCAGGCAATGCTACAGGTTTGGGGCAGAGTGGCTGGAAAACTGTCCTGCCAAAAAGGACCTGGGAGTGTTAATGGACAGTAGCTGAACATGAGCCAGCAGTGTGCCCAGGTGGCCAAGAAGGCCAAGGGTATCTTGGCCTGTATCACGAATAATGAGACCAGCAGGAGCAGGGCAGCAGTTGTCCCCTTGTACTCGGCACTGGTGAGGCCACACTTCGAATACTGTGTCCAGTTCACTACAAGAGGACCTGGAGTGTGTCCAGAGATGGGCAATGGAGCTGGGGAAGGGTCTGGAGCACAAGTCTGATGGGGAGCAGCTGAGGGAACTGGGGTTGTTTAGCCTGGAGAAGAGGAGGCTGACGGGAGACATAAGCCATCTCTGCAACTACGTGAAAGAAGTTGCTCTCTTTTCCCAAGTAACAAGTGACAGGACAAGAAGAAATGGCCTCAGGTTGTGTCAGGCGAGGTTTAGATTGGAGATTAGGAGGAACTTTTTCCCTGAGAGGGTTGACACTTTCCTGTGTGACCTGATCTAGCTGGAGCTGCTTCTGCAGGGGGGTTGGACTAGATGAACTCTAAAGGTCCCTTCTAACCCCTACCATTCTATGATTCAAGCTGCCCAGGGAAGTGGTAGAGTCCCCATCCCTGAAGATATCAAAAAGCCATGTAGCTGAAGGGCTGTGGGACCTAGGTTAGTGCTGGGCTTGGCAGTGAGGGCAGTGATTCAACTTGATCTGAAAGGTCTTTTCAACCAAACAATTCCACGATTCAGTGACGTTCACGTTAGCAACTTTCTTCACTCTCTTCTTAGCAGGTTCAGCCAGAAAATGAGACACTCTAGGCTTGACTTTGTATTCTATGAGGTCAGTTATAAAACAGTTGTACCATTTTCTTTTGCCATGAAAAGATAATAATCATCATCATCTGTACTGACTGCAAGATAAGGCAAAAAAAAGTCTAAAAACCAGATCAACTTTACTAATTTTTCCTACAAATAACATCCATCATTTTTAATTACCAAAACCGAACTTTAATATCTAATGCTCTTGTCATAATTGATTCTTCTTTCAACTTTTGGCAACAAAAGTCATTTTGTACTTTTGTGGTGTCAATTTTCTAACCAAACTGAAATTACAAAGCCTTTGCACTGACACACTCTGTTAAATATTCTTGTATCTTTTGAACCTGTACAAACACATTTCAACTTAACTTTTGTGTTCAGTTTCACTGGGAAATTATTTGTAAACAGGTGGAGGGTGGGGGTTTTTTCCCCCACAGTAAATTAAAAGGGTTAAATCAGGAAGAGAAGCTTTGTTTTTTCCTGAGGTCTTCTACTTCAAGAACACTCCCATGTTTCTGCTGCTTCTGTGCATCTCCTACATGTAAGAACAGAACAAAACTGTTGCAAACTGTGGCAAGATCTGTTTCAAAACCATAGATCTCAGCTGCGAGACACAGGGAGGCCAGATTTCAACTTGATAAACTCAGCAGATATCAGCTTCATTTCAATTTGTAAACTAACTCATTTCCCTTCCTCCTATACTCCCTGAGGAAACATTTCAGCGCTGGTTTTGTTTCAAGAAATAAGGTATTACTCATTTTAATTTCCATTAAATCAAAATACTCATTTTTGCTTTAACTGCATGGTATCTGCACAGGGAGGTCACATTGCACTTGAGCAAGTTCTTGCATAATAAGCCTAATACAGTGTTGATCCCATTTCACTCCCACTGATTTCCACAGAAGTTGTGCCAGATCTTACAACTACAAATATTTATAGTTTGAAATGGCCCTTTAATCCTATTTTCATGTACCTTTTTGACGAATGACCTAAATAATGTACCTGGGGGAGGGAAGAAAAAACCCAAACAAAACCACCAAACATGACTCACCTCCAAAATTTAAACTGATATAGAATAGATAGCATTGATTACAAATTTACCTTTTTAATGAATGCCACAGAGAATGTATCCCACGATACAATCCCATGATCCATCAGCTCAACAAATGCAGTCAGTGTAAAGGACAACATATCTCCAAAGCTGCAAGAGACAGGAGTCATGACAACATTTTCCAGTAATGCAGCAGGGCAACGACCAAGGGAATAAAGCAGCAGGAAGCTTTGAGAAAGGCAGGAAAATGAAGCCAATTATGGACTAAGAGGTAGCAGAAGAGCAAGAGAGGCCGTGCAACAGAGAGTCTGTAAAACAATTTAGCATGGAGATCAAGAACAGTCACCTGGAAGAAAGCAATTTTGTAAGAGAAGAATTAATGCCCAGGAGAACACCATAGGCAATGCTCAAGGAAATCAGATAGTCCAAATTAAATATCTCTTATAAATTCAGAGTTTCAGATCTAACAAAATAAAAGAAGCGAGCTCTTTCTTAGCCACTTATGGAAAAGCTCCTAATTGAATATCATACAGAAGTGTCACGTTTTGGTACCTCTGTATCAAGCAGATTGGCAGAAAGCTAGTGCATTGATTGTTCCTTCTCTTACAAGGAAGCAAATCCATTTTAAAAGGCATCAGAAGTGTTTTTCTATTGAGCAGCAACTTTCCAACAATTAATGCCTCCATTTCTTTCTTTGAACCTGAAGGTGCATCTCCTTTTGTTTATCTATGGGCAATCTATGGGCCAGTGACTTGCAAAGCACAGCTTATCTAATCATGCAGCTGAAATTGTTTAGGTTCTTCAGGCCACTAAATTTGAGATTCAGTGCATGTTTATATGAACTCCACTAAATTCAAAATGGGTTTAAACTCACCACAAACAATATGCTCTAACCTGTCTGGCTGCAGAGGAATTTTCCATGTTAAAAATCAGCTTTTAAAGATTAACTTCAGTTCTATAAATAGTCAGAGCAGTTGTAATGATTTCAATGAAGAAGCTGTTCAATGAGGTAACTACTCAATACAAGCAGCAGTTGCACAGAGCCTGAGATGAAGCAGCAGCATTTTACCTTTAAGGGCATGCCAAACTGCCTGCAAGGTACTCTACCACTAAGCCATTAACAAGCATAAGCATACAGTCAATCTAAACAGCATGAATAGTCCCAGTGATTTTAATGCAACAGCTTACCTAATAAAAAGATAAAACTCAAAAAAAGCCCCAAACCTCAGTCAGATTGGAACTGCAATGCTCGAGTATGTTGAAAACGTGAGTCAAAGACTATAGGCATAGTTAAACAATGTAATTGGTAATCCTTATGCTGTGATTTGCTCTTCTGCACCAAGCCAAGACAAACAAGTCAATGTCTGGCTCAGGCAGAAGACATTTACAGCAGTACAGAGGAATAAGGCAGAAAATGGGTTTCATCATAGCAACTCCAAAAGCCAGTTTAGTGGATTTGATATAATCTGCCACTGAGGGATTTCTGACAGTCAGCTGCAGCCTTTAGTTGCCCCTTCATTTAAGAAAGCAGCTCTTGTTCATCAAAACTCCACAAGATGCCCTCCACTAAATTTGCCATTCTTGACATTTTGGGAGTAAAGCAACCAACCACCAAAACACACCTTTCTTTTCCACAGTGGCTTTGATTATTTATGACAAAATGATAAAATCACACCCAAGAGCAAACAAGTAAAATGCCATGTCATTGTTTTGTTCAGCAAATACATGATTTGGAAGGTGGTTTTGTTTGCTTGTTTTTTTTGACATTGCAAATCTTTTAACAATTAGATTTAAAATGTCATCATTAGCATTACAAAAAAAAACATGGATTTCACAACAAGACAACAATAAGACTCTGGAGGAAATGTGATCAGCTCTGGTCTTGTCGTTTTCATCAATATATTCCTTTTGCATTAAATAGTTATTTATGAAGCCACAAATAAAGTAGCATCCCTAGGAAAGACTTCCTTCTAAAAACTTGTATGACATTCTCATGCAACATCACAACAGAATAATTTCCACAAATATATAGAATTTGGGTATCACAAGAAGCTACATTAAATTAGATTCAAATCAAAAGGAAATTAAATACAAAACGAGTGGCCACATCCATTGAAAAGCAATTAAAAAGCTTTCTGCCAGCATTAAACTAAGCAGATAAATTATTTCCCCTAATTTTTCTCATATATTGTTTAAAAATTTACTCAACTTGTGTTTGATAAATACTCTTCTGTAACCTAAAAGAAAGATAAACCCCTTTAACATTACTTTAGAGGGGCTGCTCAAACTGCATTAAACCAGCATATGGATATTAACCTTCAGAACAGCAGTAGCTGAAATGTAAAGGAATTAAACTAACCTGAAATTCAACAGACTTTCTTATTCCTCTCTCCAAAACCACTGATTAATCCTGCCAATTAATCCCGCCTTCTCCAACAGCTTTGGAGGTGAAACTGGGTTAATGGAGCTGCAAATACTGGTATTAATATTTAAACCTGGTTGTAGTAGATGTGACAATGATAAAGTAAGTTTGGGATCCAGAAGGTGAAAGTACTTTTGAGTGTAAAATGAGCAGATAACCCACCAGGTGTCACTCCAGTGACACTCCTTCAAATAATTAAGGGCTGAATGGGTGCAACACTGGGACTAATCAAGCTGCAAGAAATACTCCAACTTGAGATATTATGCAGCACCACACATATACAGCATGTATTTCTTATATATATATATGCATCTGCACTTCTGTATATACACTAAGTGTCACTGCAAAAGTCAAAAGCCAGGCTTAAAGGATAAGCATTAGGAATAGCAAGGCTAGAGATCAAAGCAATCTCCAGGGTAACTAGAGCAAGACAAGGATTAAAGTATCTGGAGGGGGAAGGGAGTAGTATTGATTCATTGTTAGGTGTTTAAACACAAACAGATAGGTAGAAATAGACTTCCAAGCAATTCAAGACACGCACGCACAGATGCACTCATACTATTAAAAGCAGCAGACAGAATAGATGCTAGAAACTTCAAGGGAATAAAAGCTTGTTCACAAAAGAAGTAATCTTAGAAAATACATGGTAGGAGCTTAAAACTAGAGTTAAACCTCGAAATCTCAGTAAGTGTTTTAGTCATATAAAAATCCAAACTATAACAGGGCCTCTTCATAAAATCTTTTTAGACTAATGCACAGCACAAGGCATGACACTTCTGTAAATATTGCTGCTCTGGCAAAAGGGCTTCATAGTTGGAAGGCAATTCCTGATGAAGGTGCTTTTTAATGTGTGCCATCACAGCGAGAGGAAAGAAATAATCAGAAAAATGCACTGTGTAATTGCAATTTCATAACTCACTAACACTGACATTTTAATGATCTATGCTCTCGGGCCAGCTACTTGTACAGTCCTTCCTGAATGCTGTTCAGGGCTCTGGCTCTTAACATGGGGACACGTCACATCGGGACAAGTGATGAAGTTTCCTCATTCTCTGCTGTCTGACTCCCCTCCTCTAACCACAGTTGTGAGGACAGGTGAGCTGATTATGAAGCACCTCTTCACTCACAGCAACTCTTGGCAAAAGCTGTGGTCTGCAATGTCATCAGCTGTCCCAGCATGAGTCATTCCAGTGGGGATGAGCGACCAGGCTCTGATCCACAGCCTGTGCACCTCAACAACTGTGTTTCACAGCTCCAAGTTTTAGAGAAATATTAGGTCAAAGCTGGTTAATTTACGTTTCTGAGAATTTTCTGCACTGTTACCTGCAGAAATTGTGAAGAAAAAACACTTAATGCATTTGGACATTAGCTTTTCCCTCCTCAGACTAAAGACAGGAATGTGCATGTGACTCTGACCATCACACCTGTCTCTCATTTGCTTTCCTAGTATCATTTCTACATGCTAAACCACCTTTTATCATGTGTGCCAAGTAATCCTCAGAGACAGATATATATATCCAGAACTATGTCTGATTTTCTGAATGGTGCCTAAAGCAATTTGAATTTCTCATCAAAATAAATGGGTCTTGAGCACCAAAATTCCCTAGATGTCTTTAAAAAAAAGAAGTCTCAATCCACATTTAACACACATATGAAAGTGAACATTTTGCTACTACTAGGGGAAAATATTCGGCTCTTCAAATGATTCTTTAAATCAAGATAATTAGGCTCAGGTGCTATCATGTAACAAAAAAAAAATCAATATAAGCTTTTATAAAGCTAGATGGCCTGTCTCATGCTCTACATTCTAAAAATTACACAGAGGAACCTGGAAATTAACTGGTGCTTGTCACAACCAGGATACAGCCACCAGCCCATTACATCTTTATACCCATTCTTAATGAGTGAAACAGAACCAAAGCTGACCTCTAATCGTGCAGAGGGGAGGGAGCAAATAAACAGTTTTAACTGGGCAGGAGGCAAGAAGAGAGTAGCAGCCTACTACCAAATACAGGAGTTAAGGAAGTGGTTAACTTTAGGTCCCTTATCATTCAGCAACTGTGCTCACAGTCTAATATTGGACAGCTGAAAGGCCTGACATCATTGAGGTCAATGTCAAAGGGTAAGAACAGCTTTTTAAGTTATACTTGTCAAGGATAAGTGGCCACGAATAAATTTAAACAGGGGAGTAGAATATATCTAATCATCAGTGGGTAAGAGCTCTGAAAAAGCCATGGGGGCAAGAACCTAACTAGTTCTAAAATGAAGACTGATGGTGCAGCAGGATGCTTTGCAAGTACAGTGTGAACAAGTACCCTTTTTTATTGCTATGGCTCCTCTTCACTGCTTCCATACTGCCTCCTTTCTTCAAGTAACCTTTCCAAGGGTGAAGCTAAGCCACCATCAAATCAAACTAGGAGCAATTCACACCTACTTGTTTCTTACTCAGGGCAGCTTAAAATGACTGAACAATCTGCAGGGTGGCTGCCCCTGTTTTTCTAGGTGATTGCAGAAAATGCACTTATCTGTGTCAATGGCAGTGTAGCAGGGTTTTGATTTTTTTTTAATTTATCATGCCAAGCACCACTGAAACATTTCTTTGTGGTACAGTTCATTCCAAGGGATCAATCCTACTGATTTTAAACCACTCGCACTCCCGAAACCTGAATCAGCTTTGTATCCCTCTGGTATCAGGGCATCCCTAAGCTTGAAAATTAACTCTGATTGAAGAACACAAGCTATGATTCTTCAACAGGACTGTAGCTATTCTTGGATAAATCCAGGTGTACATACTCTTATTACAGAGTATGACTAAACCCACTTTGACATACATTAAGCATTTGTCTGCTTGGGAAAACAGCCCAGGGGAACTAATACAAGTTGGTTCTTCATGAAGATATGATTAGAATAATCTTTCCTCTAATTCCTCATCTTTCGAATTCTGGCTTTTGCTCATTACATGGTAATTTCCTTAAATGGACCAACTTTTCTTAAAAGATCAGGAATATCTACCCAGGAAAAACATCAGTCTTCAATCAGTGTGGTGTGACTACAGTACTGCAATGAAAACATCAACTAATAGACCTGTTTTCATGGGAATTTTGAGGGGTTTCTAGTTTGGTTGTTTTGGTTTTAATCCAAGTATTAGTCAATATGGGATAAATATAATCCCAACACAAAATGAGAACCCCTAAAACTGATAAGACAGAGAAAAAGAAACTCATGTTTCCCAGGAACTTCGTTGCAGAAAGCTATTAAACAAGGCCTGTCTGTGAAAATTGGCTTTTAATTAAGTCAGGCTAGCATATGCAAGTTACAAGAGATAAATACTGGCACTTTATGAAATCTGTCATCCTGTAAATCAAACCTAACTTATTTTATTTAATTAGCATTTAGTTTCTTGATATTTCTTTAGCCAGAAAGACAGCAGGTGGAGGTTGCAAAGTTTTAGTTTATTTTATCAGGCGCTGAGGAATTGGTGGGTTTTCTTGCAGTTCTTGTTTTATTGGACCTTTTCCCATTGATACATGGGTGAAAAACAGTCAGCATGTTCAATAAATACACTCATAGAGCACTAGTGTATACACTTTGCCTTCAAAATGCGTGAACAGGCCAATCTCCAGAACTATTGGCTTCATATCCTGGCTCTGCTACCTTCTTTAGTACAAGTCTCAAACCCAATGTTTTGTGTTATTTTAATTGTATCATTTCACATATTACTGAAGGAAATCAAAATATTCAGCTGCTTTGTTATAAATCGAAACTTCTAGTGGCAGGATTTAGCTTCCCAAGTTCGAATAAACCTTAGTCACATACACTTTCTTATCTACTGTATCCACACTGATCAATAAGAATTCTCTTAAAGGGGCTAAAGCTTTGTTCCCTTGAGTAACAAAACTCAACTGTGTAAAAAAAAAAAATACTAATTCACTTCATCAGCAGGATCAAGTCCTGAAACCAGGGTGCAATGTAACCATATGTCATTATTCTAGTACTGCCATGAGAACAATCACATATTTAGAGAAGCCTACAGGATGACAGAATTTGGAAGCAGAAAGATGCTGAAGGAGTATTTTTCCACAAAGAACTATTTTCCCAGCAGTAAGGAAAAACCCACCATCTAAATGCACAGGAGGTACCTTGTCTCAGCAGGGGTGATGCTGCCAAGAACTCTGAAAGCCTCATGGCATTTTAATCATTTTCCTCAGAACCTAAACTTTTCTATTATGAAACAAGTTGCTTTGTGTTAAGTTCAGAAAGCAAACGTAGAGGAAGGATTTAAGTTTCCTGCCAAATTTATTCTTACTAACTCATTTATTAGGCAATGATTTTAAAATGGTTCAGAACCTGGTTTACAGCAGATTTGTGGAAGTATGATTTAGCAGAGATTAAGAAGTGGGGCTGCCTTTCCTGTGTGATAAACTACATCAGGCTTTTGGAGTGACAGATGAACAGTTAACTGATTAATTACTCTTTGCTTGTTTGGGTTTTAGCTATACCTGAGGTGTCAAATTTGCCAGCCAAACAAGATATTAAAGTATCTCTTGGAGTCCCAACTTATCAAAGCCTGTGAAGCCTGTGCTTAACTTGAAGCCCATAGAAGTGTTCCATTTAAAATCAGGCAAATAAGCATGCTTTTGAACTTTCTACCATGAGACCCTTAACTGCATAAGGAAAACTGTAGGAATCCACAACAATTAGCATTACCTGGGACCAGCAAACAGTAAGAATTCAGACTGGCACAGTGACTCTTGCTTTCGTCACACTAACATCTGTAACTAATATTGCCTACTATCAATCAAGTAACCCAGACAAATTTAAGAGGGGAACTGGCAAAGGCAGTGAAGTTATTTGTTTGCTCAAATTAAAAAAGAGAATAGAACAAAAGCCTTACTTCAGATATAGTAGAAGCCCCCCCAGAAGTTACAGAAAGGAAGCACTCATTCCACAAGCAAAGCGAAAAAAAGGCTTCATCAGAAAACTTTAACAGGCAAAGAGCAAGAAAACAGAGAAGGCTGAAGACTTGCTGAATGAATAGGCACAGTTGTATGACATATAAAGATTAGCACAAGGGCCTGAACTCAGTCATGCAAAAGAAGAGGTAGTGTGCAAGGTGATGAGCTAACCAGATTCTTACCAGGGCTTCATTATCTTCTGCAATTTCTGATATCGTCTGCAAAATTAAAACTTGCACGTGAGGAGACACACTTTAAAACATCTGTACTCTATTTACCTATGCATACAGACACACTCCCACACACCCATGCTTGATTCAGAAAATTCAAAGGCAGACACACAGTAAGATGCAGTAAATTACTAACAATTTGCTGTGAACAGAAACAGTTTAGTAACCTGTAAAGAACGTTCACGATTAATTTCAAACACTTGTTCGGAATACTTGTGTCAACGTCTCTTAAGAAAACAATAGAAAAGGCAGTTAGTAGGGGAAATATACCCAATTTCTCTAAAAGCTGTTTATGTTGACCATTAAAGCATGCCTGTGCATTTAAAATTACTTAAGTATTTGTGTAAAAGCCATCTTTGGTACAAAACAACAAAGGTTTACATATGATTCATTTTCTGTCTCATTGCTATAACATGTAGTCCTTTGCCTGAAAAACTCTATTTATTCACCTCCAGTGTCCATCACTAATACTGATGGCAGAGTTGTCAGCATAGCTGAAAGTTGTTGTGTAGCCAGGACCATCACAAACCAAAACCCCGACTTTCTGAAGTCAAGGGCAAGTTTTCTGTTGAGTTTAAAGAATTTGCCTGGGATTTTTAACTCCAGGATTGCATTTACTCAACAACTCGGAACCACCTTGCACCAGCTCCATGATACATAAATAAAATGCAGCAGTCTTATCCCAACAGAATACATAAGCTCATCTGTAGCTCTTTAGCTCTTAAAATTCACACACTGACAGACCTGCCTAGACCCAATGTGCTGAACTAACCCACTTGAGAAGGACAATGACTTGCTTCAGAATGTCACATATTGACTTAGATTCTAAGGGGCCAAGCTACACACTCAGCCTTCAGTGTAATGCTCTTGCTTTCCTAGTACTTTCCAAAACTTGTGGGTCCTAGTTGCAGCAAGAGGTTTTACATATTCCATGAGTCTCTTATTTAGGCATTTCCTATTTTTCCCCCCAAGATATACATTGTTGTATCTCACCAGAGAACCAGAAGCTATGGTATCACATCACTATTAGAAAACTGGAAGACACATATTAAGGAGGGGTAGCAAATAACGATAAGTGCATTTGAAAGCTCTAGCACAGTCATGAGAATTTGCAAGTCATCCTCCCAGCTTCAGCACTACTGATACTGTAGAAAGATACTATCAATGATAAAATGGCACCCAAGATAAATAACCTCTTATTAAAGCATCACTTAAATCAAAAAAGGGGGGAAAGAGGAAAAGGGAGTAAAGGAAAGAAAAAATATCCATCTCTTACTATCTCCTACTTCAGCCCTTCTTGTGGCACCTACATCTATTTCACAGTTTTAATTCAGAGAGTTAGCAGGCTACTGTTTAAAAGAAGAAAAAGGTCCCTCCTCCTTCCCTGTCTCCTTCTCCTCAAGTCTTCCCTTTTGCACTTGCTGCCATGCCACTCATCCACAACACCTCTAGGACACCAACTTCTCCAAATAACGATTCAACTCTCTTCCCAGAACTTGGCTAGATTTTGTTTTCCCCTCTTAGTATAGCAGTAACTCCTCCCACCTTGCATTTCCAATGTGTTTATGCATAAGTAATATACTTTCTACAGAGCCTACCAGAGCCTATATACAGACTTCTTGTAAGAAGGACCAGTCTCAGAGAGGATAGCTTTTGGGCTGGCTTGTGTAACCAGGGGAGAAAACATCACCAGAACAGTGGTTTGAAATCCTACTTTGCTAGGTGTGAGCTGCAATACCCAATGCTTGAAGATAACAATGGCACAGTTTATCATGTATCCAAGCACAGATTGGGCTGCAGCCTAGCTCCAAGCAGAAAAGTGACAAGATTTTGTTCTTGGATTTCATGGCTTTGGTTCTTTTATGATACAACAGCTATCTGTGTGGCCAGTAGTAATGCGCAAACAAAAAGCACCCTGATGACCAGACAGTTTTAAAGGGGGAAAAAATTACCCTCAACATGCTTTTAGAAGCAGAAAAAAATCAAAGCATTTCCCACAGTAGGAGATCCCAATTTGAGCAGAATGTCATTCCTGTGCTTCTGCAGTGTTTCCTTGCCACAGCAGACTCTACTAAACCCTAACAACCACCACAAATGGTTTTGACCAAACCCATTTGAGGGGAAACATCTCTCAAATGCGTGTGGATCTAGGCATCTTTATGCAGCACACGCCAGTAAAACTTCATAGCACCCTTCTGAGCTCAGTTCTTGAAACAGCTGCTTTTCATCCAGCTCCTGGCTTTGGCTAAGCAGTAAGTAAACTTGAAATTGGTGTTGTGTCTGTTTGACAAAGAGAAACAAGTGTGTTTGCAAACTGGTAGCACTTGAAAGAGTAGTGTCAGCTTTGCCATAGGTTTTTCACAACAGGTACATTTTCACAACAGGTACATAATCAGGTACATTTTGTCCATGATTAAACCCAGGAACTGAAGAACAAACCTCTGAGTTCTAGAACAAAACATTTAGACAGCAACTCTTTTAGCATTTACAGAAGTGTAATTCGTCTTGGATTAACTGTCTATCAGCTAACTTGAGGTCACAAGATGTACAATGTAAAAGAATAGATAAATTTAGAGTAATATTGAGAAATAATCAGATCATATAGGATTTTCTTGATGGGGTAAGACTAGGACAGCAAATTTTTACTGGAGAGGAAATATGACCATCATATTAGATCAAATAATTTCTACTAATCTCTGTTGTTTTGGAACACCTGATAAGAGCAGGAAGCAATCTAGGACATCAAATGCTGCAACAAAATGGTACAGGATTATTATAGATAGGCTTTTACCACTGAAGAGGTGGTGATTATTATCTAAAGGAGTACATGCAATTTTCACCCCATCATCAAACCAAAAAGCTAACACAGAAGGCCCTGGCATGAGCAGGAGTTCCCCTCATCCACTCACAGACCACACTAAAGTTACCACTGAAGGAGCAGCCATGCTAACTCTTCCAGCAAGTCAGCCTGGAAAAGAACAAGTACAGCCAACCCCCTCCATCACCCTTCCTCTTTCTATACATACACATCTGTTGTTTCTTCTAGAGGGTTGTCTCTGTTGTAGCAACCAGAAAGTTCTGTAAAACGCTTCCTGGGTGAGTTACCACAGGTATGGTAAAAAATGCTGAAGGCCTTACTGATCTAAACACTGTAATTAGCTCAATACTTATATTTATCTCTTTTTTTTAGAAACCATCTCTCAATTCCACATGCACAGATGGGAACAAAACCACGGCCAAAACACAAACATTCTGAGGGGAAATGAAATAGTGCTTGTGAAAGGTTCAGATTCTATAGTGGCAAATGACAAAGACAGACAGCAATTTTTATACAGGGAGGGAATCTCAAAACAAATGCAAAATAAACATTAACAACAAGTTACCGCTTTAGACATTTTGCTACCGTAACACATTCCCTGCTTGGCCTCAAAGGAACTTGGTGACCCATTTCCAGCTGAATCTCAAGGACCAGCAGCTCCCTCTGGGCTTCCTCAAGACATACAGACTTACTACTTGATCAAATACTGCAGGTTATGTCACGAGCAGCTTCCAGCAGTGACCAGCTTAGCAAGGACACAACAGGATGAACTCCTGTCTGATCACGTGCAAAAAGTCCTGTACAAGGACCAAAGATATCTCAGCTGGGGTTTAGATTTGGAGTAACACACGGTGCAAGTTAAGGGCTTATCTGCACTGGAGAGAACAATTGAAATGTCCCACCATGGAGGTCAGGGCCCACTGCAGTTAAGGATGCCAAGAGCTAAAGCTGTCACATCACCACAACTCCATTTCTGAACCTGCACTGTTTAAACATAGGCAGAGTAGGATAAAAACATCAATGAAGACAAAAGCTTTCCATGCACTATAGCCCCAGGGAGGGTAGTTTTCAGCAAAGGTGAAAGATGTTTACAGAAAATTCCTTCTCTACAGAAAAACTAATGGGATGATGGATGGATGATGGATGAATGATCTGCTACCCACTTTGAATCCACATTTGGCTACTGATTTTCAAGCAAACACAAAGAGGGCCCACATTCTGGATAACATCCCGTGTTTGGAAACATGACAAGTACACATTTCTAGCCTCTGTCTGTATCAGGTGTGGCAATCCCATATAAATGAAGTCTGGGAAACACTTTGGCCAGGAGGTTGTATCAAATTATTTGGACAACATCTGAAAAATGACTTAAGTTCCACAGCAGCCACCACAGTCCAAGAGACAAAGACATCCTGAAATGATGCAGAAGTAGAGATTTTTAGCTCTTCTCCTTATTTTTGATGGTTCCTCAAATACTACAATTCTGACTGCAGTTAAAAAAACCAAAACAACCCAAAATGAAAACTTATCCAGTATAGCCCAGCTTGGAAATAGGTACCTACTGCTGCTTTATCAAAAGTGGTCGCCAAACAAAACCCAGTAAAACTGTCTCCTCCACTCTTTCCAGGTCCTCTCAACAAGGTGTTGATACAACCACTTAGCAGGGGTCATTTAAATGTTAATACTCTTAAGCACAGGCAAAGAAAAACAACCCTGGAGCAAAGGCATTCAGGATGGGGGGAGTTCAAGGAGCAGCAACTCTCCCTTCTCTCCAAACAAGTGATATTTGATGGTTCAATCTTCAGAAGAAGTTTTTAGTTAAAATGTAGTGTGGGCTATGTGTGTGACATTCATCAGAAGGATATACAAGAAATTGTGCTCATGTGTTGAGAGGAAGGCTGGAATCTAAGCCTGAAGATTGATGAGGAAACAAATCCAAAACAGAGCAAGCAGAAGAAAGATAAACCAACAACAAAACCCACCTACTATGAAAACCTACCCCACTTTTTTCCTTTATGGAAACTGTAGTGAAAGACTAGGCTGCAGCCCTTTCTCATTCTCCTGCCATTTCCATCACCACAGTGGGATAACTTTATATACTCTTTTGGATTTTTGCCTTATAGACAATAGTGACCCTCTCCCGACATTATGGAAGCACTAAGAAATGAAGATTGTGTAAAGCCCCTGTTGGATGAGAATTGGTTTTGGCAGCAATGTCAGATTAAGCAAGCTATGCTTCCAGGTAAAGCTTCACAGGAATGGCTGAGCCTGTCTAGCAGCCCAGTGCTGTCAAAAACACAAATTATTTTCCTCCCTCCATTGGCTGTCTTATTTTCTGATGGATTAACAAACCGAACTGGATCACTGACGAGTCAGATGAGCATTGGAGCTGACCAAGATAGAGAGCAGGTAGCACTCAGCCAGTAGCCAGGAAGGGTGGAAAAGGACTACTTTATTTAGTAGCAGAGACCTACTAGCTTAGGATTGTTCACATCTTCTGAAAATTCATTTTCCATCTACCCAGTGAGTTGTATTTGCACAACTGTTTTCTGAGGCAACACTGTGAGCTCAATCAGGAAACTGAGGTTAAGGAATGTTGGATTAAAAGTAGCTTTTATTGTCACTTTTAATAATCTACATCAGTTTTCCAGTCCAGCTTGCTACAAACAGTAATGGCATAACTTCAGATGAAATAGGACAGGAACAAGTGGCTGTGAGCAAGGTCTGCTTAAGTGTTTTGACAGCACCACTGAAATACTCATCAGACTGAGATGGAAAAAACCATTAGCAGGTATGTCAGCAACTGTCCCAAAAAGTGTGTTAAAGTGTGTCGGAATAACTCCAAACTAATCTGTTTCCAGTTTTCCACTGGACTGGTATACAGCATTATCTCTGTAAGACAAGCCAAAAGCTAGGATTTCACTGAACAATACAGTTTGTCCTTAAAGCATGCACAATTGCCATCTGAGAGGCTTCCAGCTGTAAAGCAGCCAACTCCCCAACTGCACGTGTTCAATAGAAGGCTCCTCTTAGTCAAGAGAAAAAACATATGAAAATACATTTATTTAGAAGTTTACATGAACCTGATATAGTTGCATTTATCATTTCCAGTGGGAAGATGAAAAAATTAAACAGCCATTGCAATTTAAAGCAAGTTTTTTCTCTCCAGTCTGTGCACTAAGCAATTACAACTCCTTTAAAATGAAAAGTAGGCTATCTTCAAACCATGTCTAAGCAGCCTTGACCCCTATGCTTCTGTGTCATAGCTAAACTACAATAAAACTGCGCAGCACAGCCATGTCGATGAAGCAAGACCTCTAACTAAAAACCTTGTCAATAGTGACAAAAATGTGCTGCCATTCAGCAGGATCTCAGTCAGCTTGAGAGTTGGGCAGAGAGGAAACACATGAGGTTCAACAAGGACAAGTGCAGAGTCCTGCATCTGGGAAGGAACAACCTCATGCACCAGAACAGGCTGGGGATTGACTTGCTGGAGAGCAGCTCTGCAGAGAGAGACCTGGGAGTCCTGGTTGATAATAAACTGAACATGAGCCAGCAATGTGCCCTCGTGGAATGCCAAGAAGGCCAATGACATCCTGGGATGCATCAAGAAGAGTGTGGCCAGCAGGTCAAGGGAGGTTCTCCTCCCCCTCTACTCTGCCCTGGTGAAGCCTCCTCTAAGTCCTGTGTCCAGCTCTGGGCTCCTCAGCTCAAGAGGGAGAGAGAACTGCTGGAGAGAGTCCAGCGCTGGGCCACCAAGATGATCAGGGGAATGGAACATCTTCCTTATGAGGAAAGGCTGTGGGAACTGGGGCTGTTCAGCCTGGAGGAAACTGAAGTGAGACCTTATTAATACTTATAAGTATTTGAAAGGTGGATGTTAAGGGGATGGGGCAACACTTTTTTTCTCTAGTGTCCAGCGACAGGACAAGGGGTAAAGGGATGAAGCTGGAACACAAAAAGTTCCATAAGGAAAAACTAAATCCCTGTTGAGGTGAGGGAGCCCTGGCACAGGCTGCCCAGGGAGGGTGTGGAGGCTCCTGCTCTGGAGGTTTTTAAACCCAGCTGGACACATTCCTGTGTGACCTGATCTAGACGAACCTGCTTTAGCAGGAGTTTGGACTAGATGATCTCTAGAGGTCCCTTCCAATCCCAACCATTCTGCGATTCTGTGAAATAATTCTAGGTACTGTCAAGACAGTTAGGCTTAGCACAGTCTCAGGTTTTTTGGCAAAAAACAGTGTGTTGCTTTGGCCAAATGACAAGTGACACAGCCTGTGATAATGCCAACTGAAAAAAAACCACTGAAAACTCTGCATTAGCCTTCCTCCTTTTCCTCCCAGTCGTGAGATTATTATTACTGGTAACGACAAAAAAATACACTTAGATTCCTTTTATTAACTCTTTGATCTTTCAGTATTTTTGGCCTGTGACTTACATTTTCTTTTTCTTACTTTATAAGGGACTGTAAGAGGGTTTTTCTTCCTATTAAGGAAGGCTGAGAGTCTGTCCCAATCACATTTTCCTCTTCTGAGGAAAAAAAACCACCACATCTTTACCAGACTTCTGCTACATCAGAAAGACTATCTGAACAGTCATGATTTTCTGAAATATTAATTCTGGGCTAGACTATGGAATCCAACTCTGAATGAGAGAGCTACAGTGGGGTAGCAAGCAGAAACAATTTCTTCCAGTTTGGTTCCTAAACACATTTTTTACCAGACATCATGGTTAACTAGAACTTTCTAGCATTGCTGTCCTCCTGCCTCAACTCCAGGGCACTGTACTCAGGGAGGGGAGCAGATTGACACTACCCTTTTACACCGTCTGTACATCCAAACAGATAAACTGCATACTCAACTCTCTTTAAGTAGGCATGAACTAGACTAAATTTGTGTTAGAAGTATCAGAGAATTGATTGGACATCATACATAATTACAAAATGAAATCAGCATTTACTTGTTCTTCATTACTTCAACTTGTCTTATAGTATCTTCTAGAATTTATAGGTCACATGAACCATAAAAACAAACATTAAACCAGCTGGCTCTTCCTGGTTTTTTTCTTCGGTTAACACAAGACTTTTAGGATACTCTGGCAGCAAGAATGAGCCTGAAGGAAAACCAAAGTTGAGCCATCTCAACAGAATCAAGATACATATAGACAGTTTCTAAGACATACTACTTTTATGCTGACATAAATATATTCACATTGACAAGATGCACTCTCAGCTTCACTAATGCCCCATGAATCTTGGGGCATTACACCACCCTACAATCTCCCCACCACCAGCCCCTATGCCTTTGTCCCAGCACACACCATGTCTACAGTCCATTTGCTCTAAGCAGCAGGCAACTCCAGGAGATCTGGCTCATCTTATGGTAACTACACATGGTATTAAAACCACATGTGAACCTTACAACTCACCTCTCTCAATTTATTTTTCAAGCTGTATTAACAACAAGAAACTGGAAAAGCTGTTCTAATGCATTCTAATTTTCTTCAATATTCAGAAATATAACATATGGAAAATTAAGGAGGAAACACTGTCAGTTCTTGTCAATTTTTTGTATAACTAATTTCCCCCCCCCCTTTTTTTTATCAACAGCAAAATGAAGCAGAGGTAACTAGAAACCCAGGGATTTACATTCTTTTACACTGGCCACTGTGCTTCTATAGTTGTCAGCTTCACTGAAACAATAAGTAGCATAATAAATAAAGCCAACAATAAATAAAGCATAGGCATCTTCCTCAGTGCAAGTGATATAAAAGGCTGGAGTCTTGCTTTCCAGAGGCTGCTCAGTAAAACTTAATTACTTTCTCAAATTATAACTTAAGAGCTGCTCCTAACACAAGTTCCACGTGCAAAGAAAACCTCAGAGCATCCTCACACTAAGCATGACGGTACTTTTAATGAGCACTGTCTGCCCCTTTGGGGAAAATAGAGAATAAAGCTTGAATTAACAAAATTCATCGATTTCTAGCACAGCTGCACCACACCATGAACAGAGGCACCACTCAGCCTGGCCTTACTGATGCAGGGCTGTCCTCAGCTGCATTAACCCACAGGCAGCTGGGAAAGCACACAGAGGGGCTCCTTGCACAACAGCAGCAGCCACCCAATGGGGTAAGTCCCATCCCTTCTGATCCCCTCCGAGTCCTAGGGCCAGTGTCTGGGTTGCAATACCAGAGCAGCGACAGTCACACTCATGCTATTTCACAACACCACTGCTCTCAGGTTGTGGCTCAATGATGCACCTATGCCAACATAATGGTCTGTTGCCACAAAAAAAGAAGAGCCTTTTCTGCATCTACTCATGCCCACTTCCTCTCTGGATTGTTCAAGGCCCAAACTGAGCAGAAAAACTAACCACAACACAGAAATGGGTACTTTGAAACTAAGTTAACAAGCTGGGTTGGTTTTATAAAGCATCCAGATACTGGAATCACTTCCAGCATCAAGCCATTAGGGTTCCCTTGGCTTTATGGTCAAGCCATAGCCCCTTTCAAGCAAGGCTGGCTCCACAACAGTAACTTAAAGGTGGGTAAGATAACTAACTCCACAGTGGAGATATATTTTTTCAAGATACCTTTAAGTTACATTACCTCCTAAAACTGGGCTAAGGAAGTTTCTGCCCTTCCCTGAAACTTCTGACTGCTCATTTCTTCTCTAATACTGCTCCATCACTTTGCAATGTGAATATCATTTCTTGCGTAGGTCCCACCTATGGACACTGAAATTATCAGAGTTTAAAATACTATTTAGGAAAAGGCAGTGGCAGGTACTGGGCAGGGAAAAGGAGGGAGAAAAACATTTTGTTTTGAAGCCTTTTGGTGACCTGGTCAGCAGCACAGCCCACAAGGCCATAAAACCCAGGGCAGGAGCTAATGGCAAGGAAGCCTTCAGCTTGCTTTGCCTGAACAGGCAAAGTGTGAGCCTCTTGTGGGACCTCATTAACTGTGCTGCAGAGAGTCCAAGAAAAATTAGGAATAAAGAATATAAGAGGACAACTGACTGACTCCAGCTGCTTTTGACAACCTGAGGCACTCAAATGGCTAGCTGTCCTCGTCCCACATCTCCATATATTATCTTCCCACACACACCTTGCTTGCTCACAGGCCATTTTAGGAAGCTGTTTTGTTGTAATAGTAAAGTCAAAAAACAAACCCAAACAAAAAAGAAAAGCTCCTTCTGAGGCAGCAGTTTATTGGCTTAGTGTGCTGAAACAGCAATGAGTGATAGACCCTGAAGTGGGAGGACAGGATCAATAGCTTCAAGTTGGACAAGAATGGAAAGCAGCAGCACCGTGGCAGGCTTAAGCTGCTGAGTCTGTGCATATTAGGATCTGTTCCTTTCATTAAATCTCAAGTTCTGTTAAATATGCACTATAAACTGGTGATGCACAGGATCAAAACAGAAGGGAATGTACAGCATAGCACAGATATCTTTGCTTTATGATTCCCAGATTTGGCCCTGCAGACCCCTCAGAAGCTGCACAACGTCTAGGCTGCTGAACATGAAAGAGACTGCAGCCAGTCCTCAAGAGTTCATCAACACATGAAGCTGCTGGAAACTTTCACAGTCTGAGTTCAATGCCCAAACTAGACAGTGTTTCTCCCCAAGCAGATTGATCAATGCATCTTTGGTAATACATTGCACCAACTAAAAAGGAAAATCTGAAATCCTTCCAATGCAAACCCCCTTTTTTATTAGAAAAGAGAAAAAAAGGCAGGAGACTCTGCTCATATGTCCAGTTTACAAGCTTGCTGTGTGGTTCGAAAACTTACACCCTCAGCCAGCAATTACTACTAGGGTATAATTTGCTGAGCAGTTCTTTCAACAGGGGTGCTGGCTTAAGTAGTTTCCTTCTCAAATAGTTATTTTTAATCCAGAGCAGTCTGCTACAGCTTGGCCCACCCCACAGCTACAAAACAGTAGTACAAACACATCTGAGGGGTGAGGAGGGCACTTGCCTTGATGCAGCTAAAAGAAATGCTCACAAAAATGTGAATGTTCCCTGTTCTTCAATAGAAAATAAAGTGCTTTAGTTCAAATACTTTCCTTAGTGGAGTAAGTTAAGACATTTACTTTAAGTAAGTTCATGACAAAATAAACTAGAGAGGCAGTGACTTTTAATTTGGTTATGCCATGAACTTCGTAGGCACATGTGAGTCTGCCCATTCAGTAAATTTTTATCATTACTACAGTAATTGTGGGCTTGTGTTTAACATCAACTTAAATTTGTCTCTGGTTTTAAACTTAATTTAGTCCCTGAGTAGCAAATATTATAAGGCTATAAACCAAAGTGACACATTCAGTAAGTAGAAAGTGCCATAATACGTGCCACAGACCACATCACTGCCCCTTAAAAAATTAAACTAATAATTAATGAAAAGAAATTATTAAAACATAATTAAACAATAGCTATGGAAATAAAGCAAGCACTGGGTTTTGCTCCACATATTCTCATATGAAATTTAAAACACAGTTTTCAGGTGACTTCACTTAAATGTCAGCCTTTAAATATACTCTCAAATGATTTCTCTAGATTCCAACAGGTAGAGAAGAAACTAGGACCACAGTGTCTCCCCAGAACTTTTTGGCACAGAAGGTACTTGTGACTCTCCTCTTTGCTCACTCCCAATTCCCATCAGCCCATTGTTAGGGGAAGTTAAAAAACTCTTCTCATTGATAGCAGATATCTGAAGACAGAAGTCTTCAGATGTTTCATTTTACATAATCTTAGAAGCTATACACAGAAACACTCCAGGCACTCAGAGAATGAGCACAAAAGCATCCCATAGGGGAGGAAGAATCGAGTTTAAGTAGCATACTTACTCTGTGCCACTTTCAACCATTTGTGTTAGGAGGGAAATGCCATCTAGGTTTATAAATTCTTGGGCAAACGTAACATCCCGTGAGTAGTTGGCTAAGTCTTTCAGTGCTTCTAACTTTGCATCCATACTAGAAGACTGGATCCTCTCATGGAGCTGCTGTGCGTTTTGAGTCTGAGAGAGAAGCAAAACACACAAAACAAAAAAGCTCTTGTTACAATGACAATAATGAATCAAATGCACAAGCAGCAACAATGGCCATGCTTAATATTAATGACACTTAACGCTTGCTCAGAAACAATTTCAGTAGCTCAGGTAATTACTTTTGTAAAATTATATTACTCATGTATTGCTCCGTTATTACCCATAATTATTTGGATTGTTGCAGAATAATTAGCTGAGCAATGGATGGATATCCTATTGTCTCAGGCAAAATGTCATCATTACAAAAGACAGCCTTTGGCTTGAAGAGATTATGTGTCACATCAATAAAAGCAGCAATGAAAATAAAACAAATTGCATCAGACAGTCTCAATATAATAATAGCAACACGTTTTTTCCTGTCAATGCTTGCTCAGTTTACACACCTCTCATGACCTTTAACAACGAAGACCATATACCTTCCTAATCAGGTTATATCAGTAGAGACCAAGTGCAGGCGTTCCGCTGCTGCTTTTTTTCACAAGCAATTAAAAAAATCTCACATACTCCCTCACAAGAAGCACAGGATATTCTCACATGATAGTATGGTATTATCACTGAAACTTTATGCAAGTTCAATATCCACACATATTAGTCTATTCTGCCCATTACTGCTTCAAATACAGGGTGAAACAATGAAATCTAAGCCAAATTTTGATGACAAAAAGCTAAAGGGATATTTAAATATGTATGTCCAATCGTCTCTCTCTTTAGCCATACAATTACTTTAAAATCTATCTCATATCTTGAATTTGACGCTTTCACTTACCTGAACACAATACCCAAAAGCCTCAGGTAATATCCAGCTAGCCAATACTTGTCTTAGAAAAAATATAATCCTCCTCACTATACTTGCAAGATTTAATTTCCTAAAATTCACTTCTTACCCGCACCGAATGAAAGGTGAATGAGAAGCTGTGTGTCATTAGGAAATCAAATAATGGTAAATTCTGCTGAGGGTTATTTTCTCTAAGATTATGCTATTCCTTCTCAGATGGAGAAGATAAATAGAAGAAAAGGCCATGCTGACAGATGATTTCTTTTCTGTTGAAGCAGTAAATACATTTGTCACGGAGATGGTCATCTCTGCAGATCAAGATTCTGAGATAACAGATGCTTTTAGTGCAAGTGAACATTTAAACAGGGAACAAAAAACAGTGTTGTTACAGACAGTTCCCTATCTGTATAGCTTTGATTGCTGCACAGGGATTAATAAAGTAAATATCCCAATAACCTCCAAGATCTGAAATGTCTGTAACTTCCTGTTTTTACAAAGAAAAAATAATGTGTATTCTCCAGTCAGCTTTTGGCCAGAACATGTGTGATGAGGAGTGCGTTTGGGGAGGAAACACCTTCTAGTTAGTATGGCTGTAGTTAATGTCTTTAGTCAAGACAGGGTTGAAAAGAAACAGAATATCTTTAGTAGTCCTGAGCTCTTCCATGCCTTAAGTATTGGGTGGTGCAGCCATAGCAGGTACATTATCTATAAAAACCCAGAATCACCTCATACACAACAGTTTTCCTACCACTCCAAGAGCTATATGGTCTCTCTGTGATGGAAATGTCAGTCCAAATGGTACTACAAGATTATTCTCTCAAACTTAAGCACCTGGTAAGCTAAATCATTTGAAAAAGCCTATGAAAGAAACAAAAATAGCTCCCAGAAACTTTCAACTTCCAGAATAACCACAGCATACTTCCTCCAACCCTTCCCTTTCGTCAGAGTGGCTGAAGGACGTTTTGCTAAAGCGCTCTTCCATAATCAGCTACAAAATTTCAGAGCAACTATTGTTACTACTTGAACCAGAAATTCAACAGTCAACTTGCACCTCACCAAACGACCTCCTTAGTTGAGCTGTTTCTAGTCTAGATTCCCTACTATAATAACTCAGGAAGACTCATCTCAAAACTTTACTCTTTCTCAAAATATATGCAATGTCTGAATTGTGCTCACCTCAGAAAAGAAGCACCTTGGAAAACCTTCAATACCGCCATGGTAGTTGCATTCCCTGACTTTGGAAATGGTTGTTCAAAATTAACCTGAAGCTCACTAAGTTCTGTGCACATGTCTGCTTCCATCTGCCATGGTTCTGGGAAGGCATCACCGTTCTGGGAAGCCACCACCTCCACCATCTGCCTACTGAAGGATATGGTTCCTCAAGGTTTCCACAGGAAGTGGATCCTCTGAAAGCTCCTGGACTGCGATGAAAGTTAAACAAATAGGAAAGATGAACAAAACCCCTGGTTCAGTGTGATTGAGCAGCTCTGAGCTGCCCAACTAGTTTGTCTGAGTGATCTGAGCACAGCTGTAGCCAAACAGGGAATGTAGTCACCTGTGTAGCACAGTGGCAGGTAAAAAAAGACATGCAAGTAGAGTCAGAAAAACATCCTCCTCCAAACCCCTTCACATCATGCCTACAGCAGCTGTGTACACAATGCCTCACCTTTGCACACATGAACAACAGATTATTGAAGGTCAAATTAACCCTTAATTGCCCCCAGCATAAGCACCTGGGGCTGGTGAAGTGCTGCTGCTATCCCAGTTAGACTGACAACATACATGAATCCGTACCAGGCACGGACAGAGTTCACCAAAACTCAGAACATCAGTAGAGGGATGTGCACTAACAGCTCACCTACACTGCAGAACTGCAGCATGAGCAGGACCAATGGTTCAACAGAGATACCTTAATCCCCTTTCCTCTGAAGTCAGTGAGAGCTTGAAATTCACCAAACTAAATCCAAAATACCATCTTAGATCAGAGAGAGCTTGGTCTCCTCTACAGTGCACAGAAATCTATAAAGCAATGCCTCTCTGATAACAAAAGTGGTTCAGCCCTGTTTTAAACATATAAAAGAGAGCTTATAACATCCTAGGCTCTGACTATGCCAGTGCCAGTGACCCCATCAGCAAAGTTTCTACACAGCTGTACTTTTCCTACATCAAGCAAGTTCTGCAAGACATTGTATCCAATAAACCTTGCTACTTTCAGTACTGGGAAAGAACTGATAATGGCAGAGCAGATCTTGGTTAAAGGAATAAACAAATATTTGTCCCAGCAAGAGTGCCAGCACACATCTCATTGGAAAGTGTGGCCAAAAGCAACACTGGCTGTTGTCTTCACTAGTGCCTGACGGGTGAAAGAGCTGCTTCAGTGAATACGATGCAGTTCTCACAAGCTTCCTAGTTGCTGTTGCCATAGCACTCATACGTGCTTATGGAAAGTACTGCTCACTTATGACTGTATTAAAAAATGAAACTCAGATGAAATACGCTCTGAGTGCTTACCAGGGAGCTGTTTTAATGATTTACAGTCCATCGGTGGATGGACAGAGAGTAGAGCTCATTAATGCAACAGCAGAGCTAGCTGCCAGGTCTCTGCTCCTATTGAAATATCATTCAGGTAAGAATAAATAAATATATAAAACCTGCCCAACTGAGAACCATTATGAGGGAATTAACAGAAACCTGGCTGTTCAAGTAAATGAAAGACAGCGTTAACTGCTCTCCTGTTCAGAGAGGAAGGAAGACAGGAAGCTTGTAAAACTTGCGTGCTGTTGAAGAACCAGCATTTCGAAAGGCTGCCACGAGGCATAAGCTGCAAGTCTAGTCTTAAATGACTTGCTCCAAGGACAGCCAGAAAGGTTGCCCTTAGGGACTAGCGGCGCTTAAAAGGAGCAGCTTGATGAGATTGTCAGCTTAAAAAGAAAACTAATGACCTAAATCCAAGATGTGACTTGCTTTGAGATTCATATAACCATTTGAAGGTTAGGAATCCAAACATCATCCTAACAAGGGATTCTGCTGATCAAATTGTCATTCTTTGCCACTAAATACGTTGTGCAAACTTTGAAAGCAACTTATTACCCAGACGTCCGCAGGGTTTCTGTACCGAATACAAAATACAGCGAGCAAGGACAGGAGGGAACACACAAATTCCAGATGCAACCACCATCAAGTATTAATGTGCTACAGAAGAAATTTGGACTGTTAAATTAAATTACTGGTTTGTCATTGTGTAATCAGTTTTCTTCTTTACCTTTTACAAAGAGCAAATAGAATAAGAGTATTTTGCTCTTCCCTGTAAATAAGTTACTCACATTATTCAACGTTCTGCTAGAAAAAGGGCATACATAAAGCCATCAGAATCTACCAAACACAGTTTTGTACTAACCAACCAGGTACATTTCTGTGGCTTAATTTAAATCACTCAGAGTTTAAGCACTGTGCTGGTTTAAACTGCTGCCTTTGCCTGGCTTGTTACTGTCACTTCACCTACAACTGTATATCAACCAGAAATCAACTTCACTTCCCAAATCTTCCTCTTATACCACAAGCAGATAAATATTGAAGCGGTTCATTGACTTCTATGTGCTCCTGGTGTAAGATTCAATAATAACTAATTCATCATTACATGATAAACATAATCACAATCATAAGCTTAATTGCAAATATTTATGTATTTACTGAACTTCAAGAACATCAAGACAGTGAGAATGTGTTAAAGGAACTGTAGATCAGAATCATAGAATGGTTGAGGTCAGAAGGGACCTTTAGAGATCACCTAGTCCAATCCCCCTGCAGAAGCAGGTTCACCTAGATCAGGTCATGCAGGAATGTGTCCAGGCAGGTCTTGACCTCCAAGGAAGGAGCCTCCACACCCTCCCTGGGCAGCCTGTGCCAGGGCTCCCTCACCTCAACAGAGAAATAGTTTTTTCTTATGTTTAAATGGAACTTTTTGTGTTCCAGCTTGACCCCGTTACCCCTTGTCCTGTTGCTAGATACCATAGAACAAAGGGATATCCCAATCTCCTGACATCTACCATTTAGATATTTGTAAATAGTAATAAGATCTCCCCTCAGTCTCATTAGAGACTGATTAAATTAGAGATTATAGGTCAAATTCCCAACTTTTACTCAAAGGTAGAGGTTTTCAGAAATAGAAATAGGTTAAAAAAACCAAAACCCTCTACACTTCCTTGTCTGTGTAGATCACACAAATAAAACAACTCATGCTGCTCACACCTGTAAAATCATTTGGGGAAAAACACTGTGATAATCATTAATGAACATCTCTATTTACACGATTGCTCATGCTAGAAATGCTAGTACAGCTGCCTACAATTTAGAGGTTTGAGATCTCAACCAATCTCCAACCAGGGGACCAAAGAAAAACATGCAACAAAAGTAAATGATCATGAGGCACCAGAAATACCACATTATAAAAGGCTGTCCATTGACTCGGCTTTTAAGGTAAATAGTTCATGAGCAAGTCATATTAAGTGCCCAAGAAGCTGCTTTCAAATAAAAAGCAAGTGCTCAAATCATCAGTTCTATTTGAAAATCACTAAACCTTAAAAAGTTCCTTCAGTTTTGTTTTCCCAGGATTTTAGCATCCTTATAATGATGAGTCATTTGAACCCGGATTTGCAGGATCTGATGGGGAGGAATTCTGCAGTTGCACACGCTAAAAGGTTGGACTCTGCTTGCTGCATTGCAGGACACAACTGTCCTCTCAGAACAGTTTCACACTCAGGAGCAATTACAGCTTATTTATTTACACACCTACCCACCATCCACTGCAATATGGGCATCAAAAAAAAACCCAGACAATAACAATCTGGCATTTCAACTGTCTGATGTGTTCAAATACAAGGAAATATCGCATAAGGAATTCTTTATGAGTCCCTTCAGAAATGCAAATGGACAAAAGGGGAAAACAGGTCACAGAAAACTGCAAAAACACACAATAGCACAAAGAGTTGTTAAGAAAGATGATAGGAGAGGTTAAAAATAAATAAGAAAGATGATATAGGAACAAAGATAATATGAGAGAAATGCAATCTGTACTCGAGTTACCTAGGAAACAGAGTGTCTGTGTGGCGAGTGGCTTATAGAGGAAAAAAATAGCATTGTTTAGAAAAAACAGCCTTTTAGAGAATTGCACAAACTTAGCAAACAGACCTACAGAAACAAAGAGGCAGTTCAAATTCCCACCAGGCCTAACGACTGGCGTTTGCAAAGTTTTAACTCAAAGAAGTTTAAAACAGACACATTGTAAATCTCTGAAGGGAAGCATTTATAATGGCTTTAGCAGCACAGTGTAACTGCAGTTTCGCCCTTGAAATATTGACAACGATTTTCACAAAAAGGTCCTGAGGTATGCACAGAAAATAATCTCAATTTGAGATTAAAAAGGAGAAAGTATTTCACATTTACATTTGGAGAGCTGAGATTTTAAATTCTAGGGGTATTTTTAAAGGCAAAAATGCTGGTTTATCACTTCCAGATAAAATTACCTCCCCCCCCACCCCTTTGAATCTTTAATAATAACTGCTCTGTGTACATGAGCAATACACAATTTGAGGCTAACAACAATAGAACTCAAAGAGTGCATCTCATCCTTCTCACCCAATTTCCAATGACTCATGGCATGCAACTGTGAATGGGTATAGCCGGGAGTACTAGCTGTCACAGTAATAAATTGCATGAAAATTAAGAACTGGGAAAGCATTTTAAGTTTATGCAGCCTTCAGAACTGGTCAAAGTGATCTTTCTCATCTCCTCAAGGGAAAAAAGTTTCTTCAAAAGGCTTGTGAAGTTCAAGACAGGTTTGGGGGTTTTTCACCCCCACAATAGGCAGGAATTAGGCAGCTCAGGTCTCTCTGGAACTACACACACACATCCCAGACACTACATAATGTGCATATGTCTCCTCTTAATTTCTCTCAATCTTCTCCTTTTCTAATCCTTCCACCACTTCAAAAAGCATTTTTGGTATGAAATGGTGAAAAGGGGAGGTAGTTTATACTGAACTGGGATAGAAGTAAAAAGTGAGGAGAAAGTATTCAGAATCTTAATATTTTCACAGGATGAGAAAACCATTTCCCACCCAGGTCTAGCAGCTAGGAAAGCATCTTTCCCATTTTGCAGGAGAACATCACGCAGCCTGTTCTTCACATTATCTCCTCCAGCTACTGTTGCTCTCATAAAGAATTTCAGAGGAATAATGGAAACAGATGGCCTGTTAGCTTTTCAAGGTAAATGACAATCATTGTGTAGGTCACCAGTACAAAACCCATAGCTTGAAAGCTGTTATCTATTTTAGGTACCTCTATGATGACCACTACTTCAACAGTACCTTAAAAGCAAAGATACTATTTGTAGGCTGGGAATATGCAGAACTTGCTTTTATGTACAGAATACAAATACTCTCTAATCTGGCAAAACACAATGAGGTTCTCTGGAACCTCCTTCCAAGCTACTTCTCCTACTCTGGAAAAAACCACATTCCTTCAAAATGTCAGAAAAAATGGAAAATAAACACTGGTTTAGGGATTAGTATTCATTCTGAAGACTCGAAAGAGACTGGTCTTCCATTTTATAACAGGATGGCTGAATCACTTTAAACTGCAGCCCAGTGTCAGAGTAGTCTGTAACTTTGTAGGCAGCAGGTAATACCTCAGTATCCTGAGGACTCCTGTCTGTGTTGACTGATCCCTAAGGGAAAACACCTAAGAAACAGAACAAGCAGATCAAGTCTTACGCAAAGCTCCACCTCTCTGCCCATCAATATTAACAGTGTTATAAATCCGACATTTGTCTTTGGCGTTTCTAAGTCATTTTTCCAATTGCACAAGTGATCGTGATGACAAAAAGCCATTTCCACAGGTCAGTCGCAGTACAGCCTCTCTTCAGTTTTGTATGGTGCAACTGGTTGTGGATTTTGAGACAGTGAAGGATTGCATGAGTCATCTGATGCCATCACTCCATGGTGTGGTTACACCAAAGAATGATGCAGTGTGTTTGGACCACATTGGTTCTTGATGAACCACAGATGTTGTTTTGATTTCATGAGATCCCAAGTCTGGGCAGTAGAAAGCCTTTTTTCAATGTAGTGGATATTTGTTCTTAAGAAGTCCTAAAAGTTAGGAGGAGCTCTCTGTTTGGGAGGAAGTTCTACCAAATGGAGTTTGCTCCACCAGCGGGTGGTTTCCTCCTAAATCCCATGTGAGCCATCAGCAGATCAAGTGGGCTGAGGTAGAGTGGGAATGCACATGATGCCTGAGGAACCAGAGAAGTTAGAAACAACATACACTTCTGTCTCTTTACTTTGAGCCTAGACCTTACTAACTGAAAATTGATTTGCCCAAAAAAGTATCAATAATCTCTGTGTGGCTTCTTTCTAGAAATTTTCACATTTTATGGCAGTAATTAACCCTCCTCTTAACAGGTTCAAAAGAAGCCAAAAGTTAAACCACGACAGCTCTGTCTTGTCTGTTCCAATGAGCTGCAGTAGAAAGTGGCAGAGTTTGGCCACGAGAACACCTTGAATCTGTAGGAGTTAGAACATCACCATGAAGAAGTAAACCATTTTAATGGCAGACTTCTTTGGGCAGCAAGGAAATGGTACTGCTTTTGCCTTAGACATACATCTTCTGGGTCTAATAAGTGTCTTTCAGCATGTGGCAACAGCACTGCTCAACTCAGCAGGAAAACAAGGCAACCAGCAACTCTGACGTGCTTTTTGAGGATCTGGCAAGGAGGTGGTGGTAAAAAAACACACCAAAACAACCAAAACCAGTAAAATCTCAACATTTGACTCAACTCCCAGCACTTTCTCTTGGCTTTGAGCTCTAGGGCAGAAATGGAGCAACTTGAGATGTTCGTGCCAGCAATGAAGCAGAAGTACATTGGACATGAAAGCTGTTTCCAGTGAGAGACAAATACCACTCAGTTCTGCCAAACCAATCATCAAATGTCACTCAGAGGTATCATCCCTACCCCTGTAACTCAAAAAAAAGAGAACACCACATACAGTCATCTTGCAACCACAACACCATCCTCCTTTGCAGGAAAACTGTGGGATATAGTGAGGCTAAAGCTTAAAAATACATACATCAGTTGAATTACTTATCAATTATTTACTAATCAAATCTTTACTTTGAAGGGAGAGAAGAACAAACAGTAACTCACTGGAGATATTGTTAATCGAAGGATCGCTCCATTTTTTATTTCATTACGATTCTGAAAGACAAAAATCCAAAAGGTTTTATGAAAACAAGGATGAAACATGCATCGAGCAGAATGCCACACTAAACCAGTCAGTAATAGCACATTCCCCTGGTTGCATGCAAAAGCTTCCCTCTTTCACTTGTAAGTTAACATCCATACTCAATCTTCCCCACTGAGGCATACTAACATTATTTTCAAGAAACAAGTGGCTGTTGATGAGATATTTAACAAATCTGAACCCTTTGAAGAATGACTTCAAGTCTTCCCAAGTTTAACTTCCACTGTCCACTTCTCAATATTTCTTTTAACTCTACTGTCCACGGTGTCTGGCTCTGGTATTGTGCTACATAGTTGAGGAGTTTCTAAGTTTGCTGAAACCTGTCATTAAACATCTGCAGGATTTAAAATTTATCCCACTGGCTCTCCACTTTCTATAAATAAGAACATACTGACTTAAAACCACTGGAACCAACCCACTGAGCTTTGCCACCACGACTCTGCATTCTCCCTCAAAGTACAAAAAAAAGAAGGCATCGCTGTTAGCAGTGAGTAAAGTTCAAACATGCCATAAATCATTCTCCTTACCCAGCTGGCAGAAAGATGCAGCATTAAAACATTTTCTTTTGGTTAAGCTCACGTCATGTGTTCAATTAAACTCAAGCTGGGGTAGATGAAAAAGCTGCTATGGCATAAGCTATGGTGTACGCTCACCAGATGTCCACAACTTTGTGGTCGGTGCCCCTATGCATGGTCTTCCCCTGTGGTAAGTGCAGGGGAGCCTGCCTCTCCTTCAGCAAGCCACCTCCTGTTCACCCCAGGTTGGGAGAATACAGTGCCTAGCACAATGAACATACCAACAGGTACCGACTTTACACAGCACAAGGCATAGTCACAATTCTGTTCATGGTTCAACAGCTCATTCAGGGGCCAGTACTCTATTTGTCAAAGGAACTGGTGGGATCCTTAACAGTTTGAGAGAAGAGAGCTAATTTTGTTCTGAAGACCACACTGTATGCTTTCTGCAGACTGGTGTTTAGCCAATTTTTCCCCAAATCATTTCATCTTTCTTGTTCCTGTTCTGGTACATCTCCAATCCAAAATGCTAAAAACAGGACAAATCTTGCCTGAAACCAGGTCAAGCAGTCCCAAAATAAAACTTCAGTACGTTGTCTCTTTCTTGGTATCCAAGTCATCTGTGAGATTGGTTCTAGCTACCTACAAGATCCCTCACCGCCCACAAAGACTTCTTCACTCTAACTGAAATAATTGAACTGCCAGACAACACAGGGGGTACAAGGGAGAAATTATTTTACGGTGCCTTTGCTTACATATGCAACCAGCTCATCTCAGCCCTCAACAGCCTCCTCCTACCACAACAGCTATAGGGAGGCCAGCCAGGCTTTACTCAAGAGAGGGGCAAAAAAGGGTGAGCAACTATCCCACCACACTAACAAAGTGCCAGATTTTCTCCTCTTGTAGTAAATCAGCACCAGACCCAACTACATTTCATCATGTCTAAGGAATCTGTATGAAGTGGCAAGAGTGCATTTGTGTGGTTTAATCCAAAGCAGTGTTGAAACAAACTCACTTTGCAAACAGTTGTGGTGGGTTAGTTGCTACCATCTCCTGGGCTTGTGGAACTGAATAAAAGCAATTGCTTCAGGATGGTCAGCATAGCTAAATCTAGTTCCATCAACAGCTTTGACTGAGTCCCTGGACCCCAGTTGTATCAGGCCACAGGTATGTGCATGTACACATACACACAAGGTTCCATGAGCTTTACCTGGAGGGTACCAAATCCCAGCATGCAACATTAAAGGACTCAGAAAACACTTATAAATTGTCCTAATTACATTCAGAAGTGACAGTTCACTGATATCCTTATGAAAATATTGGAGATGAGTACATAGGCTGCTCTTAAAAGTAAATAACACACACAGAGGGCTCCCTTTTCCACTTCAGATCAGCTCTGGCACTGGACAGACTTCTTGGTGTGTTCATCTCACCACCTCACCAACCTGGCAGAAACTAGCCCCATCAGGAAAGAAAGGAGTTTTCTGTTGGGTTAATAAACAAATGAGATCTGCAAGGGTTCAGCTCTGGTGCAATCCCAAGAAAGATGGTGGAACTACATCTTTGGGAGCAGGAAAACAATGGAGGGAAAGAGGAGAGATGAAGCATGACGAGGAATTACACCTTCCCATTTTGGGAGCAGCAAGCTGTCAACCACTGTCTGAATTCCATTATTTCACAGTTGCTCCAGGCTGAAATCATGCTCCACAGTATGTTCAACTGCAGCAGTTTTGCCACAAGGTGAAACCCTAATCTACAAAAAGATGGGCTTAACTTGACGTACTCTCTATAGTGTCGTGCACGTAGGCTAAAGAAATAAACCTCTAATTAAATAAGGACATTTATAGATTGCACAGATTGAATCTACAACCAATCTAGCAAGTTTAAAACACCTTGACAAAAAATACATTATTTCTCTGTAGTCAGAGAAATCTTAGGCAGGAAAAGGGAAGCTGATAACCTGGTTGAAGTTCAAACACCCCATATGGATAAACCAGAGAAGTACCAGAGTGACCGTATGGCAGCAGGTGACAAATAAAAGAGAGGAAAAAACACAGAGAGTACATAAAAACATCACTGGAAGTTTTCTTTGGGGTCTTTTTTTTTTTCTTCTTTATCATGCCAAGTCTGAAACACCAAAGCTTTCAGACTCAAAGTTGCAACACCTGTCAGAGCTCACGGCACGCGAAGCCCAAGGACCTTTCATCGTGCTGGGCTCAAAGTGAAGTGCACAAGTCTGCCCTATACTGTAAACTCAGTCACTGCTATCTAAAGAGATAGCAAACCTGTCTTCAGCTCCTGATTTAGACAAAGGCTTAAGGAAAACTGCCAATGCCTTCTCTCTGAAAGTATTCAAAGCATCAAGCCCCTAACACAGCAGTCTTAACAGAACCTGAAAAGGGTTAGCTGTTCCCCAATAAAAAAATAAAGCCAGTGTTGCTTTTCCACTCTAAATAACGACTTACCTACCAAGAAATAATTAAGCCACAAGGATTTCCTATATTAACTGTGTGATGCAGCAGTCAGTGTGCTAGTTAATTCCAACCGCACCATTTACACACAGTTAATCTGCTTAGTATTAGGGACAGCATCCTGTGGATTTCTTTTCTGGGATGACAATGTCATTACAGCAGCCTGGCTTTGGCAATAGTACTCATAAGCACCAGTGTTATTCAGGACAGGGTTCACAACCACCTAATGTGGGAGGGACAGAAGAACAAGACAAAAAAAAAACCAAACAAAAAATACTCTTCCAAGACACTTCTGATCAGCTTCTCAAACATACATCAGGTTTGCAGATACTGTCCATGCTGTTGAGCTGTATCAGGAAAGGGTCACGATGGAAGCAGTGAAATGGTACTATTTGAAATGCCCCTAAAAGCCTCTCACCTGAATGTTACAAAGGGCTATGACAGCAGTTATACTATGGATACAAATAAGCCCCATTTGCAGTACTCTTATCTAGTAAGAGTTTACACTCAGAAGATGATTTTATTCTAATTGAGTGGGTAGTATTTCCAAGCCTCATACTGCAGCACGACACTTCAAGATGAGTTTTCAATCAGACAGACAAGTGCTATCATGAAAACACAAACAACAAAACATGTCAGGAAGTAGAAGATACCTGGATGGTTTGCCTTGTGTTCATGTCTCAGGGCTTTCTGACTTCCAGCTCTACCAGCTGAAGAAACATGACCCTACATTATCTGCCACTGGATTCCATTCCTTCTCAAAGCTCTGCCTTTACTATGCCATAGGCTGCTGTACCCAAAACACAAGCAGGAGCCTTGCATAGACTTGCAGTTATAAAAAGGCAAGCCCAGGACTTAAAAGAGTCCACCAAACCATGCAGAGGGATGAAGATACAAGAATTCACCTTCCTATCAAAACAGTCAATCCATTCATTCAGAGCTTTGCTGGGAGGAGTTATCAAAAACTTACCAAGAAAAACTAGAAGTTTATTTTGCCACGCATTTGTCTTCTCAATGTAATAATCTGTTATACCCAGCAAAACGCTTCAAGATACATCTCACCGCAACTGGTTGGAATGGAATGTTTTCTTAACATATTTGAGGAAGGCATAGAAGCGTTGGTTCCCATGGTTATAGCTCGCTCAGCACTGTTCTTTTACTTTGACCAAACAGCTTCCTTCAGAATTCTTTAACTAGGCTCAAGAATAACAGCAAGAACTCTAAAATTCTTCACATGTTTATATTGCTAAGTAATAGATTCTTTTCTATTTCCATACTACTCGTATTTTATTACAACTTCCCCCAAATTGACAAAACAACAAAAAAAATAGAGCTAAGAAATACTCTTTTAAGTTGCAGGAAAGAGTAGCAAGTTCTTCTTGACAGATCTCCCTTAAAGCAGAAGATATCACTTTGCCACAACACAAGAACTTCATGAGTCCATATGCCAGCGCACTGTGGGCAAGTCTGCTCTTGACATCATAAGGACACAGTAGCATCAAGGAAAATGCAGAGAAAAGGCAAGCAAAATGCTCAATGGGATTGAGCAGCAGTCTCATAAGGCAAGGGCTCCTCAGTTTGGAGGGAGATAAAGGCCACAGGAGGGCAAGTAGTGGAGAAACTGTTAACAAACCGTGCAGTATGAGAACTATGGGGTACTTGATGAAAGCAATATGGGAACAGTTTAAAGCAGAGGAAAAACACCCCTCTTTAGCAGATAGTGAACTACTTGAGCTTCCTGTCACAACAGTCTGTGAAAGTAAGCAGTATCAGCAGGTTCAAGAAGAGATGAAAGAATTTCATGGCCTTCATAAGGGACATTAAATGGACCAAGTGTAGATATAGCCTCCAGGACCTGCATTACAACAAAAGTGAATGCTGAAGAAACATGAAGGGAGTGAAAGCCACCATCAGATCACAACACTGAATGGCACTTGCTGCTTCTACTGTAGCTGTAAATAGACTATGAGCTTAGATATAACATTTGGCTGACTTGATAGGAAATCTTAAGTTCATTTTTAGTCACCAAAAACTTCGATGAGAGCCGAGAGATAAAGGTAATTATCAACACCCTTGGCACGACAGGACTGAACTGCTTTAGAAGAAGAAATACTGGGGCAAATAATCTGGTGATACAATTCCTTTTCTGGAAAGCTGATGGAAACAGGGAGAATGTCTTCTAGTTTTTCATGTTAGAATTTGATGGTAACATTTTCCTTTAAAAATTAAATGTTGGTGGTTTGGCTGAGATTTCTCAAAGGATGAAGTTTTTTTGCATGCTGTTTATCTACTCTTATTCCAGGATTACAGAAACTAGTAAATAAACCAGTGCTGTAGTTTCAGGGGATAACTAATCCAGAGCAACTCTGCAGCCCACAAGAAGTACAATTCTGAATATATCCTTCTAGTATGTGGGCTCCCACTTTCTGTACCTTGGATCTACCAGACTGCAGCAGCACAGCCAACCACCTAAACTTAAAAAAGGTTAAAGTTACCTCTTCCTCTCCTTTGTCCATTCACAAAAAGAAGGAAAAAAAATAAAACACCCTGAAATTCCAGAGTTTTCTTTAGTCAGAACCATAACTTGAACCAACTCGCTCTCCAGCAGCAGTCACTAGGATGCTAATGAAGTGAAGGGAATGAGGCAATGCAGGGGAAAAAGAAAGCTCAGCTATCTTCTTCTCCAGCACCCCACAGTAATGCCATCTTGAATGCCACTGACACCACATCCTAAAACAAAAGAAAGTCCGTGCTTTGCATGATTTACTCATCTTCAGGCGCTGTGATCTACAGGGACGATGTTATCAGATACCACTTGCTCTGCAGAGCACCAGTAGTATTACACTGTGGGCAGACATCCCTCTGACACATTAGAACAAGTTACACAGAAGTTATTTTTAACCTGGATCAGTTCCCCAATTCGAGCAACCACACATTCAGATGTACCAGTACCAAGGAAAGGGTGGGCAGATTACAAGCAACCCCATCATCCTCTGATAAGTTGGAACATAAGAGCTGAACTCTGCAAAAATAAACATCAGGAAATGACACCGTTTGCTGGGCTCACGTTGTCATTGGTGAGATCATGCAGGGCAATTGGAACAGGGAACTGGTATGGACACAACAAGAAAGTCCAAGACAAATAAGGATTATCAAGTTGAAGCCAGTTCTTCAATGCATTCACCCAGTGCACCGCTGAGGACTCAGTGCAGGAGTAGCAGCTCCTGAAGCAGACGCTGCTGCTAAGAGAAATAGCTGAAGACTCAAGCCAAGACTGTGGCTCACAGTCATTTTTACTAAATCAAAGTACAGCTTGCTACACAGCATTGCTTTTCAGTCTCTTGCTCGTTTCTGTTACTGTTTTTATGTGACATAAGCAGCTGTTTAACTAGTTGATGAGTCAACAGGGAACTAAACTAGCTGAAAATTTTGTCATTTTGGGGTTTGTCCAGTTTGGAAGGTAAAAGACAGGAATAAGCACTGCAGGAAAGCAAGCCAGTTCCTTTTGCAAACACTAGATTTGGAATCACACAGAGAACCTGTTTAAGGCAAAGCCTGCAGGTGCTTGTGCTTCCCTAACATGTACATTGTACTCCCACTCGTTGCCTGAGCCCTTTCTCACAGACAGAGAGAGACTGCAGGTAAAACATCCCTTCTCCATTTGTGACTATACTCAGAATTTACCAACAAATTCATTCACCATCAGCCTAAGACGTTACATAAGCAACTGAGGGATGTATCAGCTTACAGCTGTTGAAAGGAGCAAAGTTTCATTTCTCTTCCTACCACTAACTTCTTCCTTCTCTGCAGCCCGTTCCTGGACATGATTCATCGTGCCTGTCTCATCCTTACCTCAGGGAGATTTTTTATTAGGCAAATTTAATTAAGTGGCACAAAATTATCCCTCTCTGCCCTTGCCACCACCTCCAAAAACTGTCAGAAATGCTGTAGCCAGTTGAAATGAAGCAGCAGGATCTCTTGTGAAAGAGGAGAAGTCAGAACCATCTCCTTTCAGCAGTGAGCTGTGATGTCCGTTCACCACACCTTGTAAAACTACCTTAAGTATGAAGACAGCTGACAGAGCATTTTTCTGCCAGCCAGATCTTACACACAACTGCTATTAGCCAAATCCAGTCACTCTGTGCCTTTGGTATACCATACCTGTTCTTCAAGTGCTGTGAGAGAAAACTTGTGACTACTTGCATACCTAAATAACAAACTAAATTCAAGACAATAAATGTCTATGCAGCTTTAAAAAACGAACCTAAACAAACAAAACCCAACAAAGATGAGCTGATCTATCTCATCAGCCTTGATGTGGAATGAAGGAATTAAACAGAAGATATTATAGAGAATCACAGAATCTTAAGGGTTGGAAGGGACCTCGAAAGATCATCCAGTCCAACCCCCCTGCCAGAGCAAGACCACCTAGAGTAGGTCACACAGGAACTTGTCCAGATGGGTTTTCAATGTCTCCAGAGAAGGAGACTCCACAACCCATCTGGGCAGCCCCTGCCAGTGCTCCCTCACCTCAACAGGGAAGAAATTCTTCCTCGTACTTCTTTGGAATCTCTTGTGTTCCAGTTTATACCCATTGGCCCTTGTCCTATCATTGGCCATCACTGAGAACAGCCTGGCTTCATCCTCCTGACACCCACCCTTTATGTATTTGTAAACATTAATGAGGTCACCCCTACGTCTCGTCTCCTCCAGGGAACTAAAGAGCCCCAGCACCCTCAGCCTTTCATCAGAAGGGAGATGCTCAACTCCATCACCTTTGTGGCCCTGTGCTGAACTCTCTCCAGCAGCTCCCTGTCCTTCTTGAACTGAGGGGCCCAGAACTAGACACAATATTCCAGATGTGGTTGCATGAGGGCAGAATAGAGGGGGAGGAGAACCTCTCTCAACCTACTGCCCCAGGATGCCATTGACCTTCTTGGCCATGAGGGCATGTTGCTGACATATTGTTGTACCAAATATTTTAAAGGGAAGAATTAAACAGAAGAATTAAGCTATTCATGGTGAGGCCAGGAAGTATAACTGGTTGACATGACAAAATAATTTTATTTGAAAAATTAAACATAAACCTGAAAGTTCTCTAAAATGAGTCTTAAAAGCTAGGACTAATTCGCCCAGAGAAGGATGACCACTGTTCTTGAAATCAGCCTGCATGAGGAAGGATTCTAAGTGAATTAGAGTACAAATACTCAAGCTTTACTTCTGTTCATCAGAGAAATATACTCGTGTCCCCTGGTTTTTACTGGAGTCCGCCGGGCAGCGTTACCAGCATCCATCATGCAGGCAGGAGCACGGCCGCTCTGCCTCCATGTGCTGCCCTTATTAGGAATTTCTGCAGGGCTGTGCAGATGCCCCAAAATAGTAAGAAACATCTTATCAAGAATAACAGAAAATGGCAAATGAAAGGAACAGATCACTTCATGAATTTCTCCAGTTCCCAGCCTCCACGCTACTTCTCATTTCAGCTGCTTACAAAGTACCACGTCTGTCAGTGCATCAGGGACATTCATTATTGAGAACATTTACTTTCAACTCATTGAAGTACAATTAATGAGTGAAAACAGACAAATACTAAAAATGTGGAAGACAAAAAACAAAACCTTCAGAAAACCCCAATCCTACAAGTGGCTCATTTCTTGTCCTGTCATTTGCATACACTCCCACGCAGGGAGCCTGTAATGGCATGGTGCAATTTCACATGAATATACAATTACAGGTTGTATTCAGCAAAAAATAGGTCACAAGCAAAAGCACCTTTGAGAGAGAACAAGCACGGGGGGCTCTACCCAGGTTCTCAGCTTGGGGAAGGCAGGGGGTAGAAGGACGTCTGTCTGCAAACGCAGCAAAGAGCTGAGTAATGACGATGAAAGTAAAGTGAGGGCAGCTCCATTTGCAAAGCAGCACTAAAAGTATCAAAACTGATGGATAGAATTCAGTGTCTGCTCTCGTCCCTTTTATGCAGTAGGAACAGATGAATGAAAGGGAAATGTGGGAGTCAGGAAAGAGGGAGAAAAAAAATCTCACAGGGAGACTCCAGATAACACAACGAAATTGTGTCTGAATAAAAAGAGCTGCAGTCAATACACAGAAAATGTAGTGCCCTTAAATTTAAAAGGTAATAGTAAAAAAAAGGCACCAGTATCATCACCGTGTGCTGAACACAGGTCAGAGTTGGCTCACAAAGCCCTTCACAGCAAGACTTAGTCAGCCTTTTATTCCTGATAGTTGCTCAGATGCAGGGTTAAGAGCCACTGCATTCTGCCTCTAGCAGTGAAGTCAGGTTGAAGACTGTTCTTTCTCAGTCCCACACTCCTGCAAGCCCCCCTTGTTGTTAAACTTTGTGACATCTGCAGGTGTGACTAACCACAAAACCCCTTTGAGGCAGTGCTGTCATCTAAACACAACGCATCTAGAGCCAGACCTTGTCTGTAAGGCTAAGGATGAGCAGTGACAAGAGAGCAGGCATACCCACCACCATGCTGCATGAGCCCTTTGGATGCCTGTCCTTACACTCCTAGCACTGCCAGCAGAAGAACACAGCAGACAGACATCCAAGCTGTGGTTTTCAGCCCAGGAACATACGTAGCACTCAAAATTATAGAGCCACTTTCTACTCTTCATATAGCATTTTCTGTTCTAAACTTGTGCTTGTCTGGGCTACAGTGTTCCAGACATCCTGGTTCAGAAGCCAGGCTTCTAGATGTTTGACCTACCAAAGAAATGCTCATTCAGGATAAATAAGGCCTTTAAATATAAAGATACATCTAGTAATGTAATTAAAAAGGGAATACATTGCAGTCAAAACACCAGCTAGGCTTGAGCTTAGGCACTATGCCTGCTTGGCTTTCTTGTTCACATAACCTCATATTTTATTTCTCTCCTCTAAAATCCATAATCAGCAATTTCCACTTGCACTTTCATGGGCACAGACAGAGCCAAGCCAGAACTCCAGAGGCAGCACCCTAAACTGCATCTGCTGTGATAAGCCCTATCCTCTAGCAGGAAACCTGGTTGAGTCAAGAGCTGTTAAGAAACTGCTCTTGTAAGCCTGAAAGAATTATTGCTACTCCTAAAGAAGCATTTCTCCAAATGATACAGGCAAAAAACCCCACCCCAAAACCCGATACAACTGTTTGGGCGTTGTTTGTATTTATGTACGGTATAATCGGGAAATATAGGTCAGCTACAAAAGACAGAGTTCCGCATATGACAACCAAAACACAGATGCGCTGTTTGCCACCCAAAAACAAAATTGTAATTGTAAGCCATGTGTTGACAGTCCCACATTTGTAACGTTTGCACTTCAAAGTTTCTTGTGACTTCGTACAAGGATTCATTAATTGCTTTTCTGTCTGGTAACTTTAAACATGGTGAGACCTTAAAAACAAAGCACCTCTACCTGAAAGGTCATCACTCAGTAGTCATAGAATGGTAGGGCTTGGAAGGGACCTTTAGAGATCATCCAGTCCAACCCCCCTGCAGAAGCAGGTCCACCTAGATCAGGTCAGTCATCCGGGCTCTGCAGAAACACGACCTACACATAACGTTTTCTGCATATGTACAGACATAAAATTCAGCTTCGAGAGCACTGAAAAATATTTCCTTGTTAGAAGCTGTCAGCAGCACAAAGCAAGCTCTGCTCGTGTCCTAGTAAAAGGCAGACTGGAGTAACGTGGGCTTTAACAGCACTATGGCTTCATTGAAGTGCATGTGTTTGTCCTCATGCCTGGTGTTTTTCATGTTTTAATTCAGACAGCAACAATATCCAACTGCCTAGAGATGAGAGAAAGTATGTAGAAGGGGTGATGGCCTATATAAGCCTCTCTTTATAGCCACTATCCAATAAGCAGTGATAAACAGTGAACAATATCTAATAAAAGTCACAGACATCTGAGTAATACTGGTGGCATTTAGAGTTCTTCTCTCTTATTTATGTGACTCAGAGTCAGACACTCTGCATATTTTCAGTAGGGAATAAACAAACTCAAAGTCCTTTCTGCAGTACAATCCCAAATGTTCCAGAAGACCATCATTTTCCACTCTTACTGCAAGTTAGAGGCAGCCAAAAGCCATCAGACTTCCTTTTGTGCAGAACTGAAAACGTTTCTCTTCTCCAAAGCTGCGGGATCTCACTCATCAAAAGCAGAGGTAAAGCCTGGAAGATTCCTCCAACTACATCGAGACAAATCCCTTTAAGAAGCCCTAGTGCTCGCTCAATCTTGGCTTCTTGGAAATACTCACTGTACAATCCGAGTTTAAATGCCAACATGCAAGTTCAATTGTGTCTGGCTTCTGGGAAATAGTCACTGTACAATCAGGACTTAAATGCCAACAGGCAAGTTCAATTGTGTCTGGCTTATTGGAAAATGTTGTGTCACAATTCAGGGCAATTAGCAAAACAGTCTTGCTTATTAAATTTGGGTGGAGGCACAACACAGGAGGTAAAACACAGCAGCCAAGAATTACTTCAGCAGTTTTCCTTGTGGTGGCCTTTGGAGTGTCTGTCAACTGAAATGTGAAAAGAAAGGAGGAAAAAACCCTCAGACACACAAGGGGAGAAGGGGGAGATCCCAAAAGCAACTGTGACACTGAGAAGGTTGACTGAGGTGACAAATAGTTAAAATAAAGCTGAAACTGGTCTGCATCGTTATCTTATGAGCAACTACACTAGCTGTCCTGCTAAATTTAGTCTTTCTAAATGCTTAACTGGGTCTAAGCCCCCTTTACTTCCTGGAATTACAGCAGCTAGTTCATTACTTAGCTGTATTTAGGAGGTCCTAAACAACTGTGAAATGTAAAATAAACCCAAAAGACTTAAGAGTAAGCCAAACTAAACTGATAACAAGGCCAGCAAGAGGTATCTACGTCTATGCAGCTAAACTCAGGTCTATTTAACTCAAAATTCACTGAGGTCAGGGAACCTGCATGCGGATTTCAGCAGGTTTTGCACGGTGCTCTGTTCCTGTTGCCAAGAAGTGGTACCTCTGCAGCACTGATGTGTACTTCCAAACACATCTTTTCTTCTGTAATTCCAGCAATTCTCTCAGTAATGCCAGGACTGAATGTACTGCTTGGTCTTGTTCAGATGAGCATGTCCCAGTTATTTAGACAAGACATTCCATCTTTATTACAGCTACAGCCATTTTGTTACTTTGTGCCTAATAGTCAGCGTTAGAAGGGACACCTAGAGATTGTCTAGTCCAAATCCCCTACTAAAGCAAATCACTGCATCACTTCATGAATCACCTATTGCCATGCTCTCTGGGGACCAAAAAAATAAGCCAGCATAGCATACAGAACTGGAAAACACACGAGACATCAAGCAGGGAGGAGTAGCAAGTATTACACAGCCCCTGAAACTTATTTCTACCTGATTAGCCAAAAAGGGAAGTGACACACACCAAAGGCCTCCTCAGACTTCAAAGAGTCCTTTGTGTTTTGCATATTTCAATTTCCTGTACACCACTTGTCAGCAGAATACTAAACACACACAAATACCAAAGCTCAAGGGCTCATGCTGAAGTCTCAGATTCAACAGATGTCAAGGCCTTGGCATGTTCAAACTTGTATTTGCCTTTTCAAACTGAAGAAATCTGTGCAAATTCATTAAGTCAGGTCTCCCAAAATCTACCCTCTCGTCAGCATTTCAGAAAATACTCTGTATTTTTATACATTAACTTAAAATAACATGTTGATTGGCAATGCAGGAATCATGGCAGATGATTTACCTACCTTCTCTGTGATGTAGAAATTAGAACTATCAGCATGCTGCAGTGCAAATTGATCGTGATTTGCAAGAGACCACCTTAGAAACAGGAAAATAAAGTAATCACAGAAGGAAATCTTAAAAACTCAGTAAGTACCTTTTACCTAACTTTACTATGTTCAAACAAATGCCTGGCATTCCCATGTTGTTCTCACACTGTTCTGTGGCTTTCAATGATGAGTTCCAAAGTTTAAGATAAAAGCATGCTTACAAAGAGGAAACTTCAATACAAGTGCATCCTATAAATGACACTTTCACTTTGCCTATGTGAAACAAAGCCCTCAACTTGACCATGGTCAAGAAAGGCATGGGGACAGAGAAGATAAATGACTTTTGTTGCTACAGTGACATTTAACTGCTCCAAAAATAAGCTGATAATCTGATATTTATTCTATATTTACAAAAGATAGCAAGCATCATTTTTGCCTGTACTAAGCAAGATCACTAAATCATTAAAACAGACCTAAAAAATTTACTGTGCCAAGGTTTTATTCTAGCTTATACAATACCTATTGAACATAAAGTATTAAGTTTATATATTTCATTAAGCATTAAATACTTGGCAGCAACTGGATTAAGACAAACTACTTTCTCCTGTGTGGAAGCACTTGCTTAAAACAGTATTTTTGTCCTCAAATATTAACATTTTAAACTGAAGCAAGGTATTTCTCTCAGCCAATTATTAGTCCATACTGGAGGACCTGTGGTGAACATTTGAGTTTCACATGAGCAGCCACATCAAATGGATCAGCTTACAGTAGCCACTAGACTCAGTGCTCAAAAACCAAAGCCAAGGTCAGGACTTTAGTTCCTTAATCCATGAGTTGCCGGCACCACAAGCATAAAGTGAGCAGATAAAATGCATTTCTGTGCAGAAAGGCAATAGTCTGAAGGAGAGACACCCCCCATGATGGAGCTGCTTTGTTAGGAACCTCATCTGCCAAGTAATTAATCCAAAATATGCTGCAAATTCAAAATCTGAAGGTAAAACCACCACAAGATTTAAGAAACTAATGACAAGTCATACTGATCTCTAGATTTGCTTCAGAAAAAAAAAAAATCCCTCTTGGTTGGTTTAATAAGGCAAAAAGTACAGTATCTAGCACATACTAAAGGGCAGAACTTACCCATCGCAGACTTCTTTTATTATTGAGGACAGTGGCTTTTTCTGGTTAAAGAGAAACAAAACAAAATATCACTGAACTGGAACAGCCCTGAGCTCTTCAATTAAGATTCCAAAATGATTGACTTCAAAGAACAAAACAAGTTGGTAGTATTTCATTTTTCAATATCAAGCTTGATAGAACTCCCACATTTTTGGCTGTTTTGTTCTGAGAATCTATAAAGAAAGCAATTCTACACACATGTGTGATGACATTATCTGTCCTTTTTGTCAGCGTTAGCCCAGACAGCATCAACTCAGCTTCTCAAGTGAGAAATCAAAGGGCCTTTTGTGTACACTGAATCTCATTACCCAACAGAAGTAGAAAATTTAGCTATCAACCTGAGCATTTTCCAGGAACGACAGCTGAAGCAAGAAAGACATCCAATATTTTTAAACCTTCTTTTGTCCCTTTCAGATATGGTCACATGATGACAGTAATCCTCTCTCTTACATACACATATGCAGGTTCCTCTCTGAGTAAACACCAGCTGGAAGGTGTTAAGATCCCAGAGGTATCACTTCTGCTTTATCCTTTACATCTGTGAGCACGAGCGTTTGGACTGACTGAAAACCGCTCAGTTGCTCTGGGTCCCAGAATAGAAGGAACAGCCTAGTTTGGTGATGTTGCAACACTCTGAACATTGTTATAAACACAGGGTGCACTCACACAAGACTGCTGGCTAAAAGAAAATGCATTTTGTAACCCCAAACATAGACAAAATTGCATAGCAAAAAGAAAAAGACCGAATTTCACCAGTTAGGTGACTACCGAACCTTTTTCCCCTCCAATACTGGGTGACTACATGATGTCATGATGGGGGTTGGACTAGATGATCTCTAAAGGTCCCTTCCAACCCCTACCATTCTGTGATTCACACATGCTGCTCTGTGAAAATTCCCCAATCACCTAAACAGCACAGGAGCCACCTAAACAGCAATGGATCATCTTTCTACTTACTTCCAAGAATTACAGTTCACTGAATTCTTAAAAGGCAAACACAAGGAATGAAATACAAAAAACTCATCATGCAACTGTCCATAAACCAACACTTTTGTTAAAACAAGCTGCTTCTCTTTAATGTTTACAGAAAAGTGACTTGGTTAATATTTAACTCAGTAGCAGGGTGTATTGTTTGGAGGAAGAATTATTTTTCCCTTGAATTTGTTTTCTGAACTGCATCACTGCATAGACAGAAAGCCAGAGATGGAGCTCCATGGTCAGGTCAGGAAAGGATTTGTTATTTGAACAGTCATAGAATCACAGAATCTCAAGGGCTGGAAGGGGCCTCAAAAGATCATCTGGTCCAACTTCCCTGCCAGAGCAGGACCAGCTAGAGTAGGTCACACAGGAACTCATCCAGGTAGGTTTGAATGTCTCCAGAGAAGGAGACTCCACAATTCATCTGGGCAGCCCCTTCCAGTGCTCCATCACCTGAACAGGGAAGAAGTTTCTCCTTGTGTTTCTTTGGAACTTCTTATGTTCCAGCTTGTACTCGTTGCCCTTTCCCCTTTCATTGGCCATCACTAAGGACAGCCTGGCTGCATCCTCCTGACACCCACCCTTTAGGTATTTGTAAACATTAATGAGCTCACCCCCCAGTCTCCTCCAAGCTGGAGAGCCCCAAACCATAACACAAGATCATTTAAATCAAACACGAATAAAAGCATTTGCTGAAAGGAGCCTGTCCCCCCTTGTCATACTATCTCAGTCCCTGGTTTCCATCCTTCCTCTTTCACTGCCCACTGCTATTTTCACATGACCATCCAGATGAGCCACACTAGGGAACTTGATCAAACTGAAAATTGGCCCAGTAAAAAGGAATGAAATAGATTTCATCTGGATTGCCTCACTTGACTCACTGTGTGCCTAAATGACCAGCAAATACTGGTACACAGCAGAAAAGGCAAGAAGTGTGAAACTGTTCCCTGCTGCCACAGCCAACATCCTTTTCTCCACGGCAGCTTCTCCCTGTTGCACTGGCTCAGCTGTTTGCATAGCCATAGCCAGGCTGCAGCCAAACAGAACAGGCAGATCATGTGAGAAAGAAAAAAAAAGATGGTTTTCTTCCCTACATTTTTTTAGCCTGATCAGAGGACAAATAGAGGACAAAGAGTAGCTGCCTCTCCTCCACACTATTTCCCATAGGAACCATAGTTTCCCATCAGAAACTATGACAAAAAAGAGACTTTAACAACCCAACCTGGCAATAATATAAATAATGGCAAGGCTGGACACAATTACTTTCCAAATCATTATTTCACTGAAGTCCTCTACACCAACAGCTTTTATGTCCTCTCTCAATCCTGCTCATCTCCCTCACCCTTTTCCTATTCAATACCACCTTTGCATTATTATATGACATTATTTGAAACTAAAAACTTGGATAAAACAACATAGAAACACAGCACTAGGAACCTGTAAGGAACAGTTACAGAAAAGTACAAAGGATCTTCAGCAATAAAAATGATTAAAGCAGCCAGCCCTTCATGGTACTGATTTGTCCTCCTGTGGCACTACTGCTAAAGCACTGATGTGACTAAGCACAACTCAGTTAGCAGCGACAGGATGTGAGGAAGTGGAACACTTCTGGGATACAGAGTTTGCAATTAGTAATCTGATAGCACTTTACAAATTAACAAATGTAAAATAAATACCACTGCAATCCTATTAAGCTGCTGCTCCTAATCATCCCTTGGGCTGAGCTCCCCCTACGTACAGATCTCCAGACAGAATTCCTTCCCCTTCCCTACCAAGGAGATGAATTGCCAGCAGCACAGGCAGACATAGCAGTAAGTGGGATGTTGCTGAAAACAAGCAAGGGTTGCATGACTCTGCATGATGCTCTCTCAGAGTTGTATCAGTGCTTAGGTAACAGTGAGAGGACACGACTGTTTACTGTATGTATAGGAAAAAGGTTAGTGTCAGGAGATTGGGACATGCCTCTTTTCTATAGTAGATAGTAACAGGACAAGGGGTAATGGGATGAAGCTGGAACACAAAAAGTTCTACTTAAACATAAGAAAAAACTATTTCCCTGTTTCAGTGAGGGAGCCCTGGCACAGGCTGCCCAGGGAGGGTGTGGAGGCTCCTTCCTTGGAGGTCTTCAAAACCTGCCTGGACATATTCCTGTGTGACCTGATCTAGGTGAACCTGCTTCTGCAGGGGGGTTGGACTGGATGATCTCTAAAGATCCCTTCCAATCCCTACCATTCTGTGATTCTATGAATGCAGCAATACTAGAAGACAAACAAAAGTGAGTTGTCACATTTTTTCCTTCTTCAACCATGATAGCCTTTTTCCATCCTCCCCAGAGCAAACCCAGACCCAAAGATGCTTTTTTTAGTTGTTGATGCTTTTGTTTAGCTGTAAAGATCTGCCTGCTGTCAAAGAGGATGGGCTTGATGGTTTTTTGTTATTTCCATCTTCATTATGTGTATGGAAATCTACACTTTGCTGCATTTAGTTCTGAAAAGCCAAATTCACCTATTAGTTGATGTACTTCAAAGAATTCCTTACAATCAGACGGCTCAAAGATATTTCAAAGTTCATCAAAACCACTATTTTGTGATAGTGTATTTTAATTTGGGAGTTTTGCCTCTACATCCTTCCCTACACTAGTAAAATTGAAGTGTGAGTTATACACATGCTGAGATGCTCCTTTAGAGCTCTAAGAAGATCAAGCTGAAGCTTTAAGGCATGAAATAAGAGAGATTAAAGTAAATCTTACACTTCCTATAGGAGATAACCCTTTCAGCTAACATATCACACCCATCTGTGCTGAACACGTTGGTTAGTATGAAAGTTTTTCCTAGGGTTGGTAAAAAATTGATATCTGAAATCCAGTGGGAAATGATAATGGGACATTACAGCCTTGTGATTTACTGATCTGCACACATGGGGAGAATCCTGCCATTGACACCACACACAGGCAGCAGCACCAGAGTTGACCTGAATGTATATACCTTGTAAAGCTGTACCTGCATGACTGGTTAGTACAGATGTCTGAGATGCTGGCTAAGTGTAGCCTTAATAATACCCACCATGCAGTAATACCTGCACTACGTTTGTACTCTCCTGCATATGTCTCAGTTCACATCTCCAAGTTGCGTGTGCTAAGATGGACACAGATCCCTAACTTAATCTTCCTGAGCACCCATCCTTGCTTCTTGAGTAGTATTTTGTAGCACTCCTGAAGCAACTTGCAGAACACAGAGATTTCACATTCTGATTTCCTCACCAGTTTCATCCTTTCATGTCTACATCTTTGGCTCCCTATAGATGTGAACAGTCACCAGCAAGCACCAAGGTTCTGCATGCAAGAGTATAAGCTGGGTAAGTCGAAGATACTGTTTTGTTCAAGGGAAATTGAGGGAAGAGCAAAAGAAAGCTAAGAACATTCAATGCTGACTAAGCCCCTAGGGTCCAGGACCAGCTACCAGTACAGTAACCTGGGTTTAAAGCACTTCCAATCAAGATAGCAAGTCTGTGTGTGAACTGTAAAGAGAACAGATGCCTAATCTGTGCAGAAAACTGTTATACATACAGTTCAGATATACTTTGATTGTGCTATACCAACAAGTTTTAGATAGGTTTCTTTTTGGCCAAGGTTGAATATTTTTCCTTTTCAAGTAACTAGCAGACATTTCTTGCTTTTTCTTTTTCCAGGTTTCGCTGTTTGAGAGTTGTTGGTTTGTTTTCGGGCTTTTTTTTTTGGCAAGGATTGGTATACCACTTTCCCTGGCTGACATCTTTTAATCACAGAAGCAACAAGAAAAGCCTTAACCCTTGCTATCACTAAGCCTCTCACAGAAAAACAGCAGATGTAGCACATCTGTTAATAGAAAACACTCAGCATTACAAAAAAAAAAGCTCTGTTGCCAATCTGTGCATCTGTCAAAAAGCAGAATGTCAAACCAGTAAACACACCATTCTGTCTATAATTAATGCTACCATTCTACTAACAAATCTTTTAGTGCAAAAGTCATTTTCCTGGCTATTAAAAACTAGAAAACCACCTCTTTTCACAATCAGTGGAGGCTCCATGTGTTGCTGTCATACACTTGGGGCTACAGAGACAGAAGCAGGTCTATCTGGTGGCAAACCAGATGTCAGGATACCTGGGTCCTTGACTCACTACTTCATCACTGGTTCCTCATGATGGCAAAGTCTTCTCCTGTAAGGGGGAGATACTGGAGAGCTTTGGCCTTCAGCCTCCTCAACTTGCTCTGAACTACTCTGGGAATCAACTACTTTCCTTTACTGCAATGGAGTATGAGGGAGACCAGACATGTTAATTAAGCTTCAGGCACCTGTTAAAGATGAAGAAGAGAACTTCCCTAACTCAGGTGAGCAGCAGAGACAGTGAATGCCTGAAAAACAGGGAAACCCCATCACTACAGTAACAGAGACCATAAAATCCAGCCAAGGCCAGGTCAACACCAAGTGGTTCTGTCACTACAGTAACAGAAGCCAAGGCAGGAAACATTTGCAACCCAGAGCTGACAGTCAAAACCCTCAACAAGCGCAGCCTGCTGATGGCAGAGAGCTTTTATTGGCTCTGTTCACAGCCCTTAAGGCGGCAGTTTTAACGTGTCAGTACAAACACTTTGGTACAAATATAGCAGTAGAGGTTCTGCAAAGCACAAGAGACTTGGGGAAACCCGAGTGTTTATGTCCTCTTCCCCTTTACTGACAGCTGCAGCTTCCTTGGTTCCTCCCTTCCCTCCCCCAAATTCATCCTCACTCACGAACCTGCCTTTCGCCTCACGGACCAGGACGTTAAAGGATGTTCAGGATGTTAAAGTGACTGTACAAGGAAGCTGTGAAACATAACTTCAAAAAAAGAAATTACAAAACAAGCCAACAGAATTTCACATCAACTTGTTACTCTGCATTCAGCATTCTAAGAAGCCATAACACTCCCTTTCTCCTCAAGTGCTTTGAAGACAGGGATGCCAAGAACCTCCAGTCAAGAGTACTGATGAGTTATAAAACACCTGGGGACCTACAGCTGGAGACCACAGCATGTTTGCACACAGCATACACCAGGCTTTAAATACAGTTTATAATACAGCTAAACATACAAGTTAAAATACAGCTTAGAATACAAAGCAGAGCTTTAAGATGTGGCTCTTCACACGGCCACTTTATGAGGTGAGCAGATACTTGAAAAATGAACGAAGAATCCCCAAGCCCACAGCTCATGACCAACACACTGTTGACCTACCAGAGTAGGAAAAGTCTCTATGTGAGGTAAAAAAGAAGAAAAAAATTATACCTTGGGATTTTTAGTATTACTCTCTTTTGTACTACAGTCTTGGGAGTTCTATAGGAGAATGTAATTGAATCATAAAACGTATCTGGATACTACAGCTAGCCATGATGTGAATGAAGTACCTTGTAATTAAGTCATTGGTGTGTAACTTCAGGAACCTCATCATTGCACATTTCCTTTAAATTTGGCAGAATTCACCTTTTAAGATGAAATTCCTGTCATTTCCTTGAAAAATTCTGCAGATGAAACAATGTTACAGTCACATTCAGGCTTCATCTTGAAAAATGCCATCAGCTGTAGGCAGCAAAATTCAGGCTGCAATGCGGAGGTTCTGGCCAGCACTACGGGGCTAACAGAATCAGAGCCAGAAGGAAGAAAAAAACCAAACCACCCAATAAAAGACACACAAAAAACCTCCCAAAACCAAGGAGACAATTAACAAAGTGTTTCATCTGTTTCCTAAAACGTTATTGCCTCAACATTCTTTATGTTGGAGACCAGGAATGCTGAGATACTGTTTCTGCAGGACCTCAAGTACCTCCTGGTTCTGTTTCCACTTCTATAAAAAATTATATTTAACTGTCTGCTGCATTTAACTAATGTTTCCTAACATAGAAGACAGCACCAAGTAGCAAGGATATATAGCATCCATTGGACTGTAACTCACTAAATATTTCCTCTACTTTTTTTCCTCCCATTTCTTTTACAATTTCTAGCCCTTCTCCACAGCTATTGCCTCTTCAATCTATCAAGCTTTGCTTCCATCTCAGTATTCAACAGTATAAAACAAAGCTTTTAAGTATTTTTCCATGATGAGGTCCCAGCCATGCACCATGGGATGTCAGTCTGCAGCCCTGAAAGATATAACATATGATAAGATTGCCCTTTCATCCAGGATGGCTAGCTGCCACAACAGCAAAGAACCAGAACTTTAATGATGACTACTCCAAGCCCACATGTCCTGTAAGAAAAGAAATTGCATTTTTCAGCACCCATTGTAATTAACAATGATTGGTTCATTATGCAAACAAAGCACTGTCTATGTATATGCGTGTGTGTTAGTGCACTGAATTGTAGTCAACACATTAGAGTTGGTGAATGATTTCCTTCCCAGTTAATAACCCCTGATGGTAAGAAAACTCAAAGTATTATTAAAATATTAAATATCTTTGCTATTGTTTATATGCTGGTTAGTAGCTGCTTTATGAGCAGTTTAATCTCCAGTTTTGCCAAGCTGAAACGCTGACAAGTACAATAAAACTCATTAAATTACCGTTAGCAGATGTTTAACACCTAAAAGTTGATTTTAAGCAAGCTCTTTAGCAAACTGGCTTAAGCTAGCTGAGTGTTTTTCAGTCTTTTTGAAGAGGCAACCACCTTTTGAATCATTTATCTGAGAGTGAGTTTCCCATCAGCAGCAACCCAAGGTCCTCCTTCAGCATGGCTGAGATGAAGCCTCAAGCACTAACTCCCCTCTCTCACTGGACAGAAAGGGGCTGCTGCTAGCAAATGTAGGCAGGCAACACTTCCATAAGTCAGTATAAGATCTACTTCTGATCTCCCTGCCATGAGCTGCTTCTTAGTCCTCTGTCCTCAAGAAACTGAGATCTTGTCAGCTGTTTAAGGCACTGACATTTCCTTTAACTACTTTAAACACATAATGTGCAACAATGTTGGAAATCTTCACAGTATTTATACCAAAAAGCATCAGTGGCTTCAGCTATTGCAATACTATTACACTTTTTGGATAACAGTTCATTTAATTTGGCAGGTTTGTGGGAAGGAGGTAAGAGCCTCTTCTCTTCCTTCATCCTCTCAGCAATAAGTCCCCTGATTTTGAGGGAGTCAGAATCTGAAGCCAGAAGTATGCATTGGGAACAACACTTTCTGTACAGTCTCTTGTACAGAGAGACATTCAGTATTTCTTTCTTCTTTACCACCTGAGTGATGCTGGTGCTCACTAATATTGCATACATTTAGACTTGTGATGCTAGGATTGTATCGGTATACTGCTATTACTAGTGACAGCACTTGCAGAAACTACAGCTATTCTTAGTCCACACACATGGCAGAGTCAATGTGCCACTTTGTTTTCTCTAATTAAGTATTTCACAATCCCTTTTGAACTACATTTCTCCTCACAGTCTGAGAAACACTGCACTAAATCAATTAACAATCCCCGTGGGTCCTGATTTAAGTCTGAAGCTCAAAATGATTTGAAATTTCTCTTAAAACCAAGTCTTACTGTTTTCCTTTTAATATGTTGTGAAGTACAATGACTTCTCTGAAGACAAAGAGAACTCCCCCCAAAAACAATTAAAAGGACACTGACACCACACATTAGCAGAAGAAACAACTTGAAAGACATGCTTAGAAGAGAAACTTGCTGACTAAATCTAAACCTTAGAGAAACCGTTAATGTAAAGCAGCTCGTGGTTCCTCCTCCCATGTGCTGCACTGCACTGTTATTAACATGACATTGTCATCTTGACAGTGCTCCAGTAAGTTTTGCCCACTGTACCAGATTTGTGCTTTGCAAAGAAAGCACAGTTTCCCACTTTTTTTTCTTGTTTTGCTAACCTAAAGATTTACATCTGCTAACTTCACCTATATTTAATGATCTGATACATAAAAGTAAGAGACTATGCGGCCAAGTTTAAAACCATTCCCTTCTGTAGGAATGGTGATTACCTCTAATAGCAAGGAAGTTCATTTCTGAGTTTAGAGAAATCTGGTTTTGGTACAGTTTGTATTAACACAAAACAGTAGATTTGAATAGGATAACCTGAAATGGTCATTGCCCCCAATTATCCATCTTTTGCCTTTCCTGGGAGCTGCTTCCCCTGCAGCAGGAACAGTGAAGCTGTAAATCCACAGAACAAAGTATCTAGGTAACCTAAAATCAGCACTGTCTTACCAAAAATAATTTATGCTCTAAAAAACCCCAACAGTTTAGAATGACTTATGCATAATAGGCACAAATTAAAAGCATGCAGATTTCCATCTGAACACAAGAAATAACATCTTCTTATGAAATGTCCGTTTCTGGGACAAATAAAGAGAAACCAGCAACGTGGTTCACCACTAGAGAGCCCGGATCTTCCAGGATAATCAGCCAGAAAAGTAGGAGAAGATGACAGGCAGGCAATGTCTACCACTCATTTCTTCTCCAGACTTCACCCCTAACAAGTCCACAGAAAGATTGCAATGCAAATTCAGACACCTACTCATTTCCATTCTTCCCCTTACAGGACGGGAAGACTTGGAAGTAGAAAAATCATCCCAGCTCAAAGTCATAAGCAAATTGTTTTTCATTACAAATTAATGTTGACCATAGTACTGTGGTGGGTGGGTTGACTTTGGCTGGACAACAGGTGCTCACCAGAGCTGCTCTATCATCCCCCTCCCCATTAGCACATGGGACAGAAAACGTAACTTAAAGCATGTGGGTTGAGGTAAGGAGAAAAAGAGATCAGCCAGAAGTTACTGTCACATACAAAATGGACCTGATTTGGGGTATTTTCTTACTAATTGGATCACTTGGGTAATGAGAAATAAAATCTAACTTAAAAACACCTTTCCCCCACTCATCCTATATTTCTGGGCTTAGCTTTAATCCTGATTTTCTCTACTTTCTTCTCCTCAACAGTGCAGGAGACAATCAGTTCGTCACGTATTGTCTCTGCTGCTCCTTCCTTCTCAAGGGGAGGACTCCTCACCTTTTTACCCTGCTCCAGCATGGGGTCCCTCCCATGGGACACAGTTCTCAACAAACTCCAATCTGAGTCCTTCCCAGTTCTTGATGAACTGTTGCAACATGAATCACCCACAGGGTCACAAGTCCCACCAGCAAACCTCCAAATGTAGGTTCCTGATGGCTTCATAGGTCTTGCCAGGTGCCTGCTCCTGCATGGGCTTTCCCCTCAGGGTCACAGCCTCCTCCTTTGGGCATCCATCTGCTCCAGCATGGGGTCCTCCCTGCCTGCTCTCCTGTGGCTTCCATGGCTGCAGGGGCAGGGCCTCATCATGGGCTGCTGGGGCCTCGAGCACTTATACCCCTCCTTCACTGACTTTAGTGTCTATAGAGTTGTTTCTCTCACATATTCTCAACTCCTCTCTCTGGTTAAAGTTGCCTTCCCTGCCCTCCTCTCTTCTTAAACATATTATCACAGCAGCACCACCTCTCACCATCACTGATGGGCTTGGCCTTGCCCGGCAGCAGGTCCTTCCCGGAGCCAGCTGGCATCGGCTCTATTGGACATGGCAGAAGCCGCCAGCAGTCTCTCTTAGAAGGCACCCCTGGAGCCTCCCCACTACCAAAGCCTTGCCACGCAAACCCAGTACAAGTGCTAATACTGCCAGTAGGGATTTATGCAGGGGAGAAAGACTCTAGATGGCATTTTTCAAAATTATAATTGAGGGAAGTGATGGAAGCAGGAGAAAACCCAAATGACAAAACCCCAAGTGTTCTCTCAAGGAGAAAGTATATTAGTTCACAGACGCTTTAAAATCAGCTTTAATGCATAAAGGCAACAGCCAGTTGCTAGATTTATTGCAACTTAATTAGTCCCCATTCAGTAGGAGAGAGAGCAGTAAATAATATGCAGTTCTGCCCTCCTTGTTTAAAGCAACTTTCCAGGAAAAAAAGCAGTTGCGAAAACCTGACATCAAATAGCACATTTCCATGAATGAGAATAAAAGGTTAGGCACAGAGGCTGGTTCTGAAAAGCACTTAATTATATATTAACTGTACAAGCAAAGAGCCTCTTTAACATGAGGAGACTAATTTTGTATGATTGAAGTTAAAATCATAACTGATGAACCTAAGCTGACAAACCTATAGAAATGTTGCGGGGAGCATCAACTAGAAAGAGTTCAGTGCCTCATGAAGTCCAGGTTGTCAGAAGTCAGAACCACCTAAAGAAGAGGTTTTTAACATGAAATTTAATAGCAGTTGGTAGAAAAAATACTCAACAAGCACTTTTCAGGTCAAGCACCTTCCAGTACACCACTGAGAATTTGCTGTGGTTTCACAATGACGTTTCCTCATTTGGAAAATATTTTATTCTCTTCACTGCTAAGCAAAATATGCAGATACACACAGCAGGTGAACTGGGATACTGTGCAATTGAACAGAAATAAGTGCTACTCAGAGTATATAACAAGCACCTAAAAAAAAAGTTCCAGATTTTCCTCTGATCTCTTATATGGTATTTGTACTTTAATATTTCAAATAGCCTCAGCACCTCAAAAGACAAAGAACTTGCTGCCATGCTACAGGGAGGTTTTTTGGTTGTACTTGTTCAAGCAGTAATATGGTGCTATCCTTTTAAATACTGTTTTTCTTACTGGTAAGGGATCAGAGAGAAAGGAAACTGGAAAGGCAAAGTCTTTAGAATTTTCTGAATATACATGAGACGGTGCTTCCATGAGCAGATCTCACCTGGGATAAAGGCAGTGGCTGCAACGTCTGGTCAATAGGCAAGTCATTTCTCTCTTCTGCCTTCCTTTTCCCTCCTCTCCTTTATCATCTCTGACAATTAGCCATCTGAGGTATGAATCATCTCCTTCACTACAGCTCTTCAACTAAATAGATGTTTTAAAGGGAACAGATTGTGGAAAAGTTCGCATCAAGTGAACCAAAGGCAGAGCCGTGTGTTTAGAAGTATGTATCATCCTGTATGTTTTCAGGGCTCATTCCCACATTGCTTCTATCCCTGAAAAAGGCAAATGTGCGGGCTTTTGTGTGCACAGGTATTAGGTTTCTTTGCCATCTCCATTTCTTATCACCACACCTGCATTTTCCATGTGAGAAAGGTGAGGCACAAGACCATTAAACTTCATTTCCCCTCCATCAGGAACAGGCCACTGTTAGTCTTCACACTTTCAGCCTTATTTTCCCTCTCCTTCCCATAAAGTGGCATGAGAAAGCTTGCAGACAACTTGGCAGCCTGGGTTGGAAGAGTTCTACCTAACATAAGTCAGCATTGATCTTTTTTGTTCCCTCTAAATCTTACATAATAAAGGTAACACCAAGGTTCCAGTATAGTAAGCTAATATTTCAGTTAAGGCATGAGGTTTTTTTGGAGAGTTACTTTAAGCCATTTTATAAATTAACAACAATCATTTTGGTATTATTTTCCTGCTGCCTGGAAAGAAAATGCATTATATTTGTTCATTGTAGTCCCCACTGTACTTGGTAGCAGTAAGCTGTTGTTCATCACGACTAACATGTATCTTTCCTTGAACACGGTGTGCACAGTGTCTACCATTTGTTATATAAGAAGGAAAAACTAAAACATTCTTCACTCTAGTAGGCAAAAGATTTGTATCTGTAGGTATATGCTTACCAAAAAATCAGCAAATAAAAATGGAAAAACTTGGCAGATCTGGAAATCAAACTACAAAGTGCTAAATGCTTCTGAACTTTCTTTTCTTTCTAAAGGGGCTTTGAGAGTGCCTAAAAATCATACTGCTGTTATTTCAGCTGCCCTCAAGTACCATTTTTCTCCAAAGTTCACAGGAATTTCCCAGGCTTATGCCACAAAAGGGTTAACTAGAAGTGAAACTGATTGCACCGCATGAAGAAATTATGATCCCATTTCAGTAAAACACTTCCAGCATGAATTCAATTTTTCTCCTCTCCAAGTGAACTTTACAATGTAGTTGGTCCCCAGATGCACTGGGGTCTAAAAGCACACTATGAGATGATTTCATTCACTCTGAACACTATTTACAGAAATAATAACTATGCTAAACAGGTAACACACTGTACAATTTCAGAACATTATGGGTAAGCTGTTAAATATTAAAGGGGTTGGTTTCTGTGGCACATGTATTAATATTAAAAGCAATCTCTGAAGTCCAGAACTTGAAATATTGCATTTGTATAACTTGGTTTGTTTACACAGACACACCTCCCCCTGGATTTCCTACAAAGAGACTTTAAGTCACCAGTTTTAATTTGTTGGCTTCTGTATACTGCTTCCAATCAGTCCATTGGGCCACTGTTACAAATAACCAGCTAAACAATACAACCTCTCAGATTCCTGGATGGACCAGCAAAGATCACAGTTCACCACTACCTAAGTTTCAAAATCTGCACTTGCTGCAGCCACTCAGTATGATCCTACTTCAAATGCACAGCACTGACTACAAATTTGAACACTTTCCACCCAGAGGTAACAACGTTACCACAATTTTACAGTTGAAAAAAACTAAAGGCACAAAAGCGTTAAGTGGGTCACACAAGCAGCAAATGTATTACTTAAGCAGCTGTGCAGAAAGTAAAAGCAAACAACACAAACAGGTAAATACATAAAAAACATTAAGTGGGGAAAGAGGAAGAAGGTTACATCCCTCATAAAAAAACACAACTGTCTAGCACACATGCACTCACAGAAACAGATGTAGTAAACATAAATGCAGACATCCAAGCGCACAGAGCAGAACTTATTTACGTGCAGAGCTGAGCACACGGACAGCTTCCCAGGCACTTACTTGATCTATTTCCATTAATTTGGGGAAGGCACCTGGCCATTCGATCGCCACCTTCACTATATCAGCAGGAGGGGGCATTGCGACGCTGCTGTTCTTCGGAGCCAGTACAACTGGACACTAAATACTGCAGAGAGTCTCTCTCATTCACACCTGCAGGGAGAAGGGGGAAAAAAAAAGAAAAGGAATTAATCAAATAATACTACAGCAGTTGAGACAGAACTCCGGTGCTGCAGCTTGTCACCTACATTTTGCCTGGCTGGGTAGGGGGATGAAAATGTATGTGTGTATGGTATACGGGAGAGCAGAAGGACGGCGCATATTAGAGAAGCAAAGACAGGACACAAACGCCACGACACGCTGCACAGCTCGACAGTCTGTTAGAAAGATGGCTGAAGCACCGAAACGTACGGTGAATAACAGGCATGCATTAGACTGAAATAGAGAAACTGTTTTTAAATGGTATTAAATATGCTGGTGGGGGAAAAGCCACAAAGTAGAGGAAGCTCCTGTTACAGTGTCGCTCCCGGAGTCCCAGGGAACGCGACCGGAGCGGTTAAAGCTGGCGCTCTGCAAGAAGAGATTGCCCAGGAAGTTATGGCCAGGAAACACTGTTTCTTTTAACTATAGCAATGATCTTCTGGGTGTTCACAAATAGATCACTGCACTATAGCAACCAGGATGTCAGGAAGAAGGCAGAACACATAGCAGTTTCCACATATACATACACACACACACACACACATCCTCACCTAACGAATCCAGAGATACCCATTTATAAATACTTCTTTATGGTAAATCTCAGCCACGTGAATACACAAGCATACAGTACACATTAACAGTGATATGATCAGCCACATAAAACGTCACAGCTCTGCAAGAATATGAATATCAATAGGATCTCATGTCAAATCGCACAGGCTGTGAATTTCGGGAAAGGAAAGCGGAAGAACCGAATCCTCACGTTTGGCAGAGTGCAAGTTCTGTCTCTTTCAGCTCATCAAAGTTTGTAACCTCGCAATAGCAACAAACATTTTCCAATGTAGCACCTTGCTTAGCTTACAAACAAACCTGCCCCCCTTCTCCCAGCTCAGCAGTAGCAGGACTGCCACTGAAGTAGCACAGCTCTGCAATTCTCAGACATGGCCACCCGTGCACCCTCCTGCAGGCTGTCAGGTTCCTGCTTGCCTTGCCAAGTCCTTTGTGCTGACCGTGGTGTTTCCCCGTGAGCTCTGCCGAGACCCAGCAAAACGTATGGCAAGATGAGAGAAGCTGTAGAAATCCCCAGAAGCGCAGCCCTACTTCTTCTTAGCAGAAAAGAGAAGGAAGTGGTGAAAGCATGGACACATGCTTGTACATACACCCCTTCAAAGAGTTAAGGGAAGAGATGAGCTGACAGAATACACCAAACATCCAAAAGCCACAAACAGGTACAGGAAAAAAACCAGCCTCTAACCATCATCAGTTGCTGATTTAACTGGTCCAGTCTAATAATCCTTTTCCAGTTGCAGTGAAACTCAGATAAACCTGAAGAAAATAGTTCTTATCTATAAGGGGATCTCAATATTTACAAATATCTAAAGGGTGGGTTGTCAGGAGGTTGGGGCATCCTTTTTTTCTATTGTATCTAGCAACAGGACAAGGGGTAAATGGGATGAAGCTGGAACTTTTCCATTTAAGAAAAAACTCTTTCACTGTGAGGTGAGGGAGCCCTGGCACAGCCTGCCCAGAGGGGTTGTGGAGGCTCCTTCCTTGGAGGTCTTCAAGACCCGCCTGGACATGTTCCTATGCGACCTGATCTAGGGGAACCTGCTTTGGTGGGGGGTTGGACTGGATGATCTCTAAAGGTCCCTTCCAACCCTACCATTCCATGAAAAAAGTGAAATCACCCTTTTAAGAAGAAATTTTGTAGACTTTCTCATACTACATAGAAGTGAGAGTTCATCCAGCCTTCATGGATATGGCCTGACCTCTCCTTTTGTCTTGTGCATCCTTTGGTCTACTCTGAAAAGGCTGAGTCCTCCATGTTTGCAAGCCCTGCTACATTCTACATAGGGTTCTCAAAAGACACCACAAAAGCAATTTGTGAAGTTTAACACTCCAGCAATTTATTTCCAACAGTGGCAGTTCTGATGCTGACAGCATCACACATCACCACAAAGCAAAGCGCAAGGCCGTAAATAAGACAATGGATGGTCTATAAATAAGACTGGATTGCAGGAAGTGCCTCGAAAGACTAAACAATGTGATTAAGAAACACAGTGATACTGCCTACATTTGGTAGATGTTACAGAGGATGGAATAAACACAATGAAAAAGTATGCAAGTGGCTTGCTGCTCATGAAGAATAGTCAGACATTCACTTTTGTGTGTCTTTTCCCCCTGTAGAGCCTGAGCAGGTGCAAAGTCCCTACCACTTCTCCCCTGACACCTTGTGCTCCTGCCATTTGTATCTCCCACAAGTGTTCCCATTGCTGTGCTGCACACTGACTCAAACTAACCAGCAAAAAAAGGATTTTCAGTCATCTGTTTTTTACGATGTTCAAGTGAAACAGCTTTCCAGAGGTGGCACAATGTGGCAGGAGGGAGGAGAAGCGAGATTTGTTGGCAGCAATGATCTGTTAATCCACCTCGACAGTCAAATGAACCGTAGTGCCTTTTCGCTCCCACACAGTGATGGTGTTTCCCACCTCCTCGGCAGAACAGCCCTTGGTAGTCTCAGCCTAGTGATATTTTGGTATTAAACCACCTGCAGCACTTAAGTGGAGCTGGCTGACCCAGTGCCTGACTGACAGGCTTCTCTCTGCCTTCCCTGGCATGGCACCCCTGGCAGAAGGGATGCTGGAAGCCTCAGTCAGAGCCTGGGTTTACTGGCCACAACACAAAAGAAGCAGCAGCAACTCCCATCAGACAAGTTTGATTGAGGATAGCTTCAGATGAGGAAATCTTTACTTTCAACAGTTTTCTTTCCCTCCCCTGTTTCTTCCACAGTTTTCATGAAAAAAATAAAAAGTCTTCTCTAGGCTCATATCTCTAGAATGAGAAGAGACACATACAAAAAATGATAGAATCCACACAATGCATGGGCTAACTCTCCTTTAACTGGGAAGACCAGGAGGGAAGAAAGTCGGAGCACTGCTACCTCCCACTGAGAGAGGCAAAGGGAAGGTAGCGGACCAACACCTCCCCTAAAAGGTTAGCTAACTCCAAAGCTCACAATGAATGCTGGAGAGAAAACTAGAGGAAAAAATTCATGACCGCTGGCCTCAACTACAATAACAAAATGATATTATGCAGCAATAAATTTGCAGAAAACTTCCACTCTCCCATACAAATGTGTGCATTAACCCTCATTTTACTTTAGTGGGTTGCAGTCCATCTTCACAAGCCACATAGGAAGAATGCAAATGGTTTAAGAAAGAAGAGACAAGGAAAGTTGACAGTAAGTTAATCAAATTCAGCTATGGGAAATAAGCATTTGCATTCCAAAGCAAGGCACAAGACAAGTCTGCCACGGCATTCAGCAGACAATTTCAATGTGACTACTTGTTAATGCAGGCTAGCACAGATCTCCTACATAATTATAATTATTAATATATATATATATGCTTATACAGTCATAAAACACAAAGCAAAGTGACAGATCTTTAACTAATACAAATGGATGTAGTTTCACTTCTCCCACCAGGAGAAGACCAACTCAGAGACATCGCTGCAATCTGAATGCTGAAAAGCATATATAAAATCATCACTACCAATTTCTTTCTCAGTAGACATCCTGGTCAAATATGCTGACTTTTTTCCCCCCCTATTTTATAATCCAACAGATAATTTACCTATGAGGCCATGCCAGAAACAAACACTGTTTTTCATATTTCAGGCCAAAATAGATGCTTAGCCGTCATCATAAAATTATGATCATAAAGAACATTCTGCAATCTCCAGCGCTGACAACTACAAATTACCTACTATTTATTCCAGTGGTAAGTATTGTGTTTGACATTGCCCAGTAAAACAAGGCAGGCATGATCCCTGGTGTGAAACGCTTCCAATTTAGTAAGCGATTTTCGTTATGTGAATGAAGAACTAGAACGGATTTGAATCGCTTTTTGTTATTGCCGGTAGCAGTCAAGCAGTGAAAGGGATACAGATGTCGCTAAAAGGTCTAGTTACTGAGTTTTCTCAAGTGCACTTCCTTTTTCTCTCCCCGCGAGATCTGAGAAGTGCTGGCATGTAAGAGCAACTTTGCAGCTCATTTTTACAACCCTTATTTTCAAGGCACAATCTGAAGGCAATAGGATGCATGTGAGGGCATGAGTGGTGAGGGGATCTGAGGAAGGCAACTTGCCATTATTTTCACTAAAGCATGCATGTAGCTGCAACCTGGAGGAGGTTTAAGCAGCTTCCATGCTCAGTAGTACATTATTTTACACTTTGAGGCAAAAAATCCCCCACCCAAAGCATCCCCACCACTTGAGTACACTTTCTTACATCAAGAGTTTTTCAGAACTATGACAGATTAGCCCATTACATTGCAAATTCTGTGAGTTACTGCTATTACCACATACAGTACATATCTGCATTTCAATCGTGCTATGCAGTGCTTTCAGTGGTCTATGAAGTCAGAGTAATAAACACTCAAGATGGAAACCACATTATGTTAAATTTAATGCAAAAATGTATCAGCACAGACATGTAAGCTCTCAACTTACCTGCCTGGCCACGAGGGAGCACATATGTCAACAGAACATATTGAATTTTCCCCTTCTACCTATGCATTGCATGTGGAAAACAGGATTTTATTCACGTATGAAATCAGCTGTCAGTAGAGCTGTTTGGTTTTTTTTTAAAGCTTGTTTTGCAATTTCCCTGGCACTTGCCATACAAGGATCTCAAAGTACTTGAAATAATCTATAGCTATCAGAGCACATCTCTCAAGAAATAAACTCTGTTTTTGCTCTATAGACAGGAGAAAAAAACCACAGGCTAATAGGAGTTCTGTGACTCGCAGCTCTAGTTGTATATGGAAACAGCAGCCTGCAACAGCTCATTTCACCTCTTACAGAAGAGAGGTAATATTCAAACAGCAGGCCAGGTCATTTCATGAACAGCTTGAGTAAGCAAGCTCGTGATTAAAAAGCAACCGAAGGAATGCCACGTGCGTTTTGAGAGTTTAATAAAACAAAGCATGTGTTTCTCATCCCTGGACAAAAGGCAGCGTATGCAGGAATCCCCTGGAGCTGGCACGGATGCCTGTGCTCCCCTCTCACAGGCAGGTCCTCCCATGGCATTGCTTCAAGGCGAGCAGAAGGTAGGGCAGTAACTCAAGGCAGGACGAGGCAGGCGCTGGCAGGGAGCTGAGCCCTGGGCAGCCACGCAGGGACCCGTGGCGGGAGGAGAGGCACAAGGGTCCCTCCGCTCAGGACCTTACGTAAGTAACCGCTCCTTGTCAAACCTCATCAGCTTCCTCCGCTCGGCTCCCGCCGCCCCAGCTAACAGAAACTAAGTGGCAAGTTCAGCTGAAAGGTCCCCTGGGGACCAAGTCTGATTAACGATTTTAGAAAGATAATCCAACGCTGGATTAATATCCCCCAAGTGAGTTATTTTTGGAGTTAAACTGCAGTACTGAACAGCCGAGTCCAAGGAGCTGTAAACATGCTCTGCCATCTCTGCAAGAAACAAAAACAGGGCACAGAAGCCAAGGGGATGGATGCACACTTTGTGGATACAAAAAGGCTTTCATGCTGCCGCCTTCCTTTTTGTTATGCATTCAGTGCTATTCACCCCTGAACTATACAGGAGTCAAAGGCCCAGTAGATCTACATCAACAGAATCCACAGATGCTTTGCCACAAATGAAAGACCTCTACAGGAGCTATGAGCTATAGTCTAACAAGTGATGGAAAAGAAGGGGCCATGTTAGAGAGCAGACCACCCAGGGGGCTGCTACCCTCTCTGCAGCAGCCACTAAACAACCCAGGAAGACCTGACCCAACTTGACTGACTTTTACAGTGTAGAACAGTCCGTCAGCATCCCAACAGGAACGTTTCTTTGATGCTGAATCCACAATCTGCTGATCAGTAATGCATCATTAGCCCAGGAACACAATGTTTAATATTATAATACAATAAGCTTTGGACCTTTCATGCTTAATATATCAGTTTTCCTCTACAAAACACCCTGTATTGGAAGGGATTTTAGGAATGGTGAATATTCACATGGTTATGTTGGGATATCGCTTTTTTCTCTTGTATCTAGCAACGGGACAAGGGGTGAAGGGAAGAAGCTGGAACACAAAAAATTACATTTAAATATAAGAAAACACTATTTTACTGTGAGGGTGAGGGAGTCCTGGCACAGGCTGCCCAAGGAGGGTGTGGAGGCTCCTTCCTTGGAGGTCTTCAAGCCCTGCCTGGACATGTTCCTGTGGGACCTGATCTAGATGGTCCTGCTTTGGTGGGGGGTTGGACTGGATGATCTCTAAAGGTCCATGCCAATCCCTACCATTCTGTGATTCTATCATCGATCTCATTCTCACATACCCAGAACATCTCATTCCAAGTATTTTACCTTTGCCACAGTCGTCTTCTTGTTCCTCTACTTAGGAAGTATTTTATGTGGTTGAGCTTTCACTATCATTGACAGGTCCACTTGCAAAAAAAAGTAAAAGTACTCCTCAAAACTTGAGAGAAACAGACATCTTTAAAGAGTGCTTGAAAAGAAAAGGTGGAAGAAAACACAACAGAGTGGATGTAGTCAGAATACAAGCAAGCAGGTTGTCTGGTATTGTCTGTAAAGCACAGACTGATATGTACCAGAAAATTTCAGGTACTTACCTAACTTGAATTCATAGAATCACAGAATGGTAGGGGTTGGAAGGGACCTTTAGAGATCATTTAGTCCAACCCCCCCTGCAGAAGCAGGTTCACTTAAATCAGGTTGCATAGGAACATGTCCAGGCAGGTCTTGAAGACTTCCAAGGAAGCAGACTCCCTCTGGACAGCCTGTTCCACTGCTCCGTCACCCTCGCTTCTTGGAAGATTATGCTCCTTGTACTAAGGAACTTTTAGATACATGTCTGTGATTCAGAGGAAAGAGGTCTAAAAACTTGGTTTTGGTTATTGAATGTACCTGAACCTTTGTGGCAATTTAATTACCAGTCAGATAAAGGTACTGTTTAATAAAGATGTTAACATCCGAGCTCTTTGAAGCACTTGGGTATTCAGAAGACTAAAGAAGTCAAAACAAATAAACAAAAGTAGACTAACAACTAAAACCAAATCAAACAACCTACCACAACCACCACCACACCAGCAATGCTCCAGCAGTCAGAGGCAAGGCTTCAGAAAAAAAGCACGGTTTCTCAAAGGTGCTGAGTATCTGCCTAGCATGTGGAATTTAAAGACCATGTCAGGTACCAAGTACAGAAACAAAACCCAAACACTAACTTGGATAAAACACTAGAATCCACTTCAACTTTTCACAGTTTGTCAGTGCTTGTCGCTTCATTTGGGGATTGTTTCTCATCATTGGGCTTTACCCCAGATGTTTCTAAACTAAAGCAAGCAGCAAGAAACATTCCTTAAAACCTAGTTGAATAAAATTCTCTTTTGCTATGTCTCAGGGTAGTCCCACATTGCCTGAGAGGTAGGGGGGAAGTAATGGGAAAAAGAAGCAGCCTCCATATTTCAGTCAGTGGTGACGCTGTTCTTAAAGAGTTGTAAGGATGGAATTAAAGTTTTCAGCAAAAAGAAAGTTGAAAGGGAGAAGAAAGGAAAGTGGAAACTGGTACTGTGAAATAATAACTAAAATAAAGCAACAACTCGAATGGATGCCATTTTTTTGAAGGGGGGGTGCTTTTTAATGCTTAAGCTAAGCACACTTCAAAGGAGAGCAGTGTAACTGGAAACAGAGTAAGTTTATTAGAAGACGGTTGAACATATGCTAAGAACAGAGAAAGTTCACGAAAAGTGCTGTCTCCCAGGAAAGCAATTTTGAATAGAATTCAGCTAAAAGTAGAGAAATAACAAAAGGTCACAGTCCTCTTTTTCTAGCACTAGCACGATCTGTCTATGGTACTTAGGACTTTCCTGGCATTTGGATAAATCAGGGGGCTAGGAAGAGCATCTTGACTCAAGATGATAACACTTTATTGCTTCGCACCAGCACAGGCTGAATCAAGACAATGATGACTGGCTATATCCCAAAGGAGATAACAAACACAAGAAGATAAGCTCAAGATTGGGAGGAACCCTAATCTTTCTGCTAGAAGCAAGAGGAAGCAGCAGTAAAAAAAAAAACAACATAAAGAATTTTTTACCCTATCAATGCTTATGACACATACAGAGAAACTAACAGGGTACAGTCAGGAAGTCAGCAGTCAAATGGAGAGAGGGCAACAGTGATGTGTGAATGCTAAAGGAAATAACCAAGCTAACCAAGCACAGACAGGATGTCAAAGGGTGAAACAGAGTTATTTTCTAAAGAAACCATTCTACAAAGAAAAGTACTGTGGGAGACACACACATTGGTATCCCACAGTGAATAAGCAGAGCCTGATGCTCATCATGGTCATCAGAAGCAAAATTTCTGGATACAATTTACAAATCTAAAGGTGACTCCAAAGTTTTGAAGAGACTAGTCTTTTGCTTTGGGCACTGACAGCACTCTTCAAAGATGATAGAAACCAGGAGAAGAAAAAGACTCACCTTGACCATAATTTTGCAGTAGAAAGCACCTCCATCTACAAGAGATGTTCCTACCAGCACTTTCTTTTACACTTACTGAGATCACTGCACCAAAATAGCTAACAGACAAAATACCTCAGGTTTTCCTGACTTCCCAGCACTATACAGTTTCTGAATCCACTGCTGTAGACTCCCAGCTTTCTTCTAGTTCCCGCTCTCACTTCACAAAGAACAATTTGCCCTTGGCACTCAGGAATTCTCAGTGCCAGCTCTCTGAGGGACATTCAGCAGAGTAATAAGACTCTAAGTAGGAAACATAGTGGTGGCCATTCAGGAAAAAAAAAAGCATGGCACAGTTAATATCAGAAACCTTGTTTATAGCTGAAACTTGTGGAGTAACATGAGCTATGCTGCCTTAAAGAGACTATCCCCAGTTGTTGAGACTAATCTGTCATTTTAATGGAGATTATTAAATCCAGTTTGGGAATAGGAATACAGAGATACTAAGGAAACAAATGTGGACACCAACACATCCCAGAAAAACTGCTGTGCATAGATGCCCATTCTCTACACTTATCCCACCCTGCTTTGCTAAGTATTGCTCAATCTGTGTACCTGCAGGCCTGGAGCCACGGTTCTTGGGACATCCCTACCAGACATCACTCTTCCTTTCAATGCTGACATATATATCGGAGGCACTGTTTGTAATTCTAGATCAGGAAGAGCTTGCATACCTGAGCAATCTTCTCAGTTACCCAGACAAGCTAACAATAAGGTCACCTTAATATAAGCTAAAAGACACTAAGGAGTCCAAGAAGAGCGCAGGCTCTGGGCTCATAGAACCAGTACGGAGAGGGAATGTTGGAGGGATGCTAGAAATCTTTCAGAAGAAACTTGACAAGATAACAGCAGTGCCAATGCTCTTCTCATACAGTCCATTTCCAGAGATATGTACTGTTTAAATGGCAGTAAACATCACACTTGGTACCAGGATATTTGGGTATTTTAACATGACACTACCCAGTCCTCATCTCTGTATTGCAAAACCATGAGTAGCAGATAATCCTGCTTGAGCAAAGAGGTTGGACAAGTTGATTTTCAGTTCTCCCAGACTCAACCATTTTGTCATTCTTTGAGTACACCTGAGTAGTGACTCTAAGCAATCTTGAAGTCCTAGTCTGCCCATCTGCATTCAAATATTGTGCCTCTTCTCTACTAAACTGCCTTCTATGCCATAACAAGATTCTCTACATCCACTAAAATGAGCCATTGGTTACAACTTAGGAACGACAGTCTCTGTGTCTCTTCCCAGCTGGCATCCAAGACCATTAATTAAAAAAAAATTGCAATCTTCCATAACTTGAACTAACATTTTAAAGATCAAATTGAAATTTCACTCTGACAGGAAAACAACTCTAGGTTGCTTTTATGTTACCATCTAATACATCACAGCCAAGCACTCAGTACAATTTGTGGATGCCCCGTAATTTTAGTGCAATGTTAAAATTCGCATGGCCTAGAGAAAGAGTGATGCAAAAACATCATCTTTCTACTGGTTTGAGCCATAAGCTCTAGAAAGTCACGTTGTTTAAGCAGTGGACATGAAGAAGCTTACTATCTCTCCCTTTTAGCATGGACAGTAGCACAGGCGATGTGTGAACTTAATCTCATTGAATCTAATGCAGGCTATTATGATGGCCTATCCAATTCAGGCACTGTAATTAAAGAGAGGTTTTACAATCATCTCCTGTTTTACTATCAGAAAAAAAAAAGTGAAAACACTTTAGTAAAAGAAAAATCTGATTTATGAAAAATACTAGCTAATTTAGCAAATGTTTCCTTCATTGCTCAGGTAAAAAGTCATTATCAACTCAAAAGTCACCTCTGTAGTGTGTATGATCTGCTTCTCCAAGCATCTTCTATCTTGTAAGCAATTACAGGGGTTCTCTGAGACTCCCCAAATGTCTACAGCTAACATGTGCACTGTCAAAAGCAGATGGCAGCCCAGTTGTGTTTCCCCATCTCCACAGTCCGGCCGAAGCTCCTGCTCCGGTCTCTCTGGGAACATGCGGAGTTATGCCAACAATGAGTGAAACACTTGCTGTTTCCAAATCAGGTAATCAGTGAATTGAGTGCTTCACCTTCCCACAATACATGCATCCAGCACTGCCTGCATGCTGAGGGCTGAACTGCTCCAGCCATGTTCATCTGCAGGACGACTCGTGGCAATTCCCTTCTCAGAAGCCAAAGCAATTGTCTCCATTGCTGCTGCAACTCAACTCCTATCGCAACACTCATTCAAAACTCACCAGCACTTGCTGTCTGATGCTTCTGTCAATTATCCTAAAAACAAATAGAGTGCCTCAAACATTTAATATCCTCTTGATTCCACCCAGGAGTTATTTTACCTGCTAAGAATGTACAAATGTCAACTACAGAGCAGGGAGAGGCTGGCAGCAACAGGGAGGGCACTATGTCTTTGCTGCATAATGGCATGCATGCTTCTTACTATATAGCAAAAAAATAGATCCTCATAACTGTTTTATGTTAAAAATATTCTAACACATACATCATCTTCAGTCACCATCCTTAACTCCTCTGCTAAAACTAAATCTACTCCAAAATCCTCAGGCTTCTGTCATTGGAAGTCCAGTTCCACAGCAGTTCTCACGGCTCTGCTTCTCTAATGTCATGGCCTGGCCTCTTCCTTCCCAGTGCCAGGACTAGCATTTGTCCAGCAGGCCAGTTCAGAGAGATGGACTGTCCAAAAACTAACCATACAAATCAAAGTCAGGCAAATTTTCAGCCAGATTAGCCCCTTGAACACATTCGCCACTCATTCACCTGAGCATCAGGACAGCAGAGGCAAAGAAGAAAGCAGAAATATAACCTGCTCACCTTAAACCAACATGTAAACATGACAAGCAAGATTTATTTCACCTGTGCAAAGTTCACCATAGACAGATGAGATTCAATTCCACAGAGGAGAATGATGTAAAGTATGCAATTACTAAGTTCATTACAGTATGTTTCATTAACTCAATGAGCTCTTTTATAATTGCAACAGACATTAAAAGATTAAAGTACTTGGATAAAATCCAAGTACCTTTTTAGTGCTCTGACGATTGCCAGAGTTCTTATCTTCAGAAACACCCAGTAACATCCCTTCACCAAATGCCCTGTGAGAGTAACCACAGTTCATCCCTTCTTGCTTTCAGACTTCAGCGTTCCTGAATTAAATTTTCCCGTTGCACTTGAGGGTGAGGGTTGGCAAATCCACTCTTCAGTTAACTGTCTAGTTCAGTTTGACATAGAAGTGCTTCCGAATAAAGCTGTCAACTGAAGTCAACCATTCTGAACTTCCTAGAGGGCTAACACCTGGCTGAAAAGCCCTTTGTGTGAAAATGGCAACACTAAAACAAAGCACATCACCCCGTGTAACTTTTCATCTGCTTTCAGTAGTAGATGGCCGGTTTTCAGCCAGTAGATCTCCAATGTTCAAGTAGTAAGTGCACTTTAGCTGATAATCTCTTTAAAACAAAATGGGGTCATCTTTCTACCCTTCAGTAAAGCACCTGCACTCTGTTGTGAAGACTAAAACATATCTTTACAGGTTTAGCAGCATGGTGACAACAGTAAATCCAGCCTTACCCACTCTTGTTTTACGCTATATTAAGCATTACTCACAGGTTGTACATGGAAAGTATAAGCATTTCCAAGAAGCTGCAGTCCACATCTCTACTAACAGCATTGTCCATTTTCTTTCTGTCCTGCCCACCTCCGATCCCACAGCACCCCGATGTAGTTTTCATGCAGCATGCACAGAACTGTAGCCATGGCCCATCAGAAGAGCTTCCTTTGGAGTAAGGAATTACCATCAGGAAAGAAAAATCCTTTTTCCAAAGCTGCCAGGTAACTGTTGTGTAACAAGTAATGTTACAGACCAAGACTTGAGTTCCATTTCAATTATGGTCCCTTACTCCCATGAGAGAATTTGGCTGTTCTCTCAGAGCTGGATGTGACTTCCTTCTATCTTGCTTGGAAGATTACACCAAGGACACAGGGCTCACAAAGACATGTTCTCCACAACAGTTCCCAATTGTTGCTTCTTCAGCTGGGCATGCAAAATTTCAGCAGCCAGAGTACACCAGGAATGAAAGAAACATGTTTTTGAAGATTTATTTTTGGCATGCCTTTCTCCAAACTCTGGAGCTACTCCTACTAGCCAGGCCACCTTCACATGGTTTCTTCTTGGGGTGTTAAAAGAATTAGATGGATTTAAGCCATATCTCTTAACTTGGTCTCACACCCACTAATGCCAACAACTTTGAATAGGGCTGAGAAAAAAAAATGATGGCAAGAACTTCACTTAAGGCATTTGAAAGAAGTCCTGAAGCACTAGTGCACAGGGCAAAGTCTAATGCTCCCATTTAAACAAGACACAAAAATGCATTCTTGCATTTGCAAAAACAAACCTCTTGAGACACAAAAGCCTCAGATTCTTATTTGACCTCAGTGTCACTGAGAGAATGTAATCATTAGCAGCTAAGTGTAAGATACAGCAGACAAAAATCAACTGAAAAAAACCACCTGCAAATAAGACCTGATACCTACCATGCTTTTTCCCCACGGCACTGATTAAAGAGAAGAACTCCCTACTACATGTAGTAATTACACTGTTTAAATGAACAGAAGGCCTGTTTCTAACATGAGGATATTAAACTTTGGAACTCAGCACACTTGTTCTCAATTTTCTTTTATTCAAAGGCTTTGTGTGTGGCCATGCACTTGCCCTTTGGTCCTCTGTGCCTCCAACCGCCAACTATAAAATGGGGCACCACACTTCCTCCGAGAAGTTGAGAGGCATTTAGAGGCTACAGGGGGTTGTATCTAAATCAAGCTGACAGATTACCCAGAATGGGCAGATACCTTATTTATTCATGTGTTCAGACAGACTACTCATCCAGTGCTTCCTGCATTTTACCCTTCTAAGTCCTCAGGGTCCTGAGAGACTGGCGTACCGTACCTATTTCTTGCTAACATCCTTTGTTTCGATACAACACCTGCCACTAAAGAAAAAGAACAGAGGCAGAAGCAAAGGATGCAGCTTTAGAGTCTGCTGAAAGCAGTCTGTGCTCTTTTAGCATTTCAGAGCACGTTGCTGCAGTTATCGATCACAGGGCTTCTCACAAGAGTCTCAGGTATGTGCTTTCAGATGGGACAGAAAGGGGTAAACTGTTTTGCAGCTGCTATTTATTGGCCAATTGCTTCTAATTCTCTGCCTAAATAAAAGATTCATTACTAACACAAAATGACAAACACTTTTCTAGGTGGAATATATATTTTAAATTAAATCAGCAAGGGAAACTAATTTCCCAGGCTAAATAAAAGCATCACCATTACATTCATTCAAGCCAAGGCTAAAAAAGCACATAGTACACACTGTAGGGAGCAAGTGTGAAGTCTCATTGCCACTTTTCTTTATATACAAAGCTGTTTTTCCTTACATTAAGAGTCCCCAAGGCACATACAAACATCTGAGAAGCCAATCAAAATGCTCTTTACCCCGTTCCTCCTTCTAGTCAGGCTTTCATTTAATACAGGTGACTTTGCCAAACACTGTCTGCTTTAGTTTTAGAGCCCTGAAATTTTAAGCTCAACTCAAAAACAACCTGTCATCTGGCTCTTTGGTTCAGTCATTTCTGGCAACTGCCTTATTTTCAGCACACACATGACAGGAAGAGACTGCTGTCCTGAGACACTTACCTTGTTCTGGTCCCAAATCATCTCTGTAGTTTTAGTCAGTGAAATTAATGCATGGCTGCTGGCTACTCTGCTCTCTTGCCTTTGCTTTTAGGCATTTAATTGCTGAAGTGGAAATACAGATGTTAAAAGGGACAGGTATATGCCAGGAAACACTTGTCTCTTGCTTTTAAAACACATAATGCGACAGCAAGATGAATCCCACAGCTACGAAGGATCCCAGTATTCTCAGGGTAAAATGCTGAAAGGGTCTTGCATGGAACAGTTTCATCTCTAACAAGATCGAACTGATCTGGTGAACTAGGGAGCTGCCTGTTTTTAATAACTCTTTTCCCAAATCTGTCTTTTTTTCTCCTGGTTCATTAACCAACTTTCATAAAGAAAGAAGAATCATATCTTAAAAGGAAGAAGGCAGCAAGGTGGTTTTGCATGCCACCAGCCAAGTTACTACAGTATCTGTTGTCATTTTCTGTTAAAAAAAAAAAACCAAACAACTATACCAAAGGTTGGTAGTTTCTTCTAACAGCTGAGTAGTAAAATGCCTTGTTGAGCACGTTTTCCTTTTCAGCAGCTACCCATGTGATGATGCATGCAGCACGGCTATTAGCTTGTGTGTGAGAAGGAGGGACTACAGGTCTCTGTTCTCAGGCTCTGTCCCTGTAAATTTTCATTTCTGAGTTTGCAAAAATACATTCTATTTTATATAGATGACAAAGCTAGCAATGATACCCAGGAAAGCTGCTTTCAAGAATTTTAGAGTGTCATCTAAGGCGTGACTTGACCTGGATCTACTTTTGGATTATTTAATTATTGACTTACAAAAGGTGCACTAAAAAGTCATTGGACGTTAAAAAAAATCATTTGTATTTAAGATATTATTTTCCCTTTTGTATTACAGCTTTAAGACCCACTAGAGTAAGTAGGGATAAGATTTTAATGTGTTTTCCTTGCATTTAGCACAGAAAAGTTTCACAGGATCAACTCTCCGAAAGAATAGCAACAGTCAGAAGTTTTACTGTGTTCTTTTTAACAAGGATGAGGTGGGGAGAGATTTATTTATTTCTTTTTTAACAGAACATTCATTCATAAAAGAAATCCAAACATAATACTTACCTTTAGCCTAGGCAATACAATTTATCTCTCTCACCTTTGGCGACTTTTTTCCCCCTTTTGTTTTCTGACTTTTCTTTCCCTTTACATGAACCATTCTCCAAAGCCTTCTTCCCCTCTCTCAAAGAGACTACATTCACTCACGTGCCAACCATTTCTCCCCAGGCAGAGGTTTTGTACCAACTGCTGCATTATCATCTCAGCTGAAGCACATCCCAGAACACTTCACCTCTCCCCAATCTCTGTCTGCACATTTGAGGTTTTTAAAGCATAAAGATACAAGACCTTGACTGGCAACTTGGGAATTTGAAAAGTGCACATTGATACTTCATTCTTCCTGTATTGGTTTTTTTTTTTAATGGCAGATTCAAACAATCTCTGCTCTGCAGAAGCCAATTACTGAAGCTTTCATGAGGGTTAAAAGTTTAAAAGGAAAAGTGGTTTCTTCATTTGGCAGCCTCTTTCAACAAATCTGATAAAAAGATGCCAAAGAATGAGCAGATGTGTAGGTATGACAGCAAGGGGAACGAGGGGATAGGTCTCAGTTTTTAGTTCTCTTATTTATGATTCCCTTTCTTCCACCAGGTTCTGATCTTATTCTCTTCAGGAGGGCACTGTCCCAAATATTAACTACCAGCAATGACAAATAGCTAAGAGAAACATGTTTCCTGCTGTCTTCTTCCACACACACACACAGTCCTCAAAGCACATTTTACCTTGAATCCTTGGGGAAAACGTGTCCCACACACACACAAGGCATAACCATGAAAATTATACCTCTCTCTCAAGCATGCAGGCTTACTATGGCTTTTCTCAAAATCCCCTTCTTGCTGACAGATATAAATCAAACAAGCAAACTTCCTCTGTTAAGTTAAAACTTCGCATGGCCACAAAAGACTTGCCTTTTTTTAAAAAAAACAAACCCAAAAACTTTAACTTTGCACATGAACATAAGCACCAGAAGTAACAGCAAAAGAATATCATCTTGTGTTGGTTTGCCTAATGAAAATACACTAACCACAAAAGGAAATGCTTCAGATCGGTAATGAAGGGACTGATTCATATGCCCCAGAGAACAAGTGCTGAACAATGTACACTCAGTGAGATTTCAGCTTTATCCCTTATTAAAATAAAACCACGTGCCTGATCTTTAACCCACTTTGATTTATTAATGCTTTTACTTTTCAGGATTATGGAAGTATGTATGAACAGAGGAGCTGGAAGAAAATAATTCATCATGAAAACATAAACCAAACATTAGAATAGCCATCAATCTCTCTTCCTCACTCAAAAAATCATGTGTTTATAGTTTTGAAAGTCTAGATGGGTATTCCAGTTTGAAAAAACGCCACAAAAGTAGCCTGATGTAAGCAATAAAATACATCACAGATGTAATATAGCCTGTGCTACTGTACACAGTTGATCATGCATCAATCCACTAAAATGCCAAATGCATTTGAAATATATGAGAGTTTTGACAAGAAAAAAATGAAATCTCCTTTGAAAAGGTCAGAGATTTACTGGGCTTGAGCTGTGAGTAAATAAATCCTCAAACCCAAAGAATGACCATGTGCTTTATCTCGCAATGTCTTATGTTCCAGACACCTTCCTCACCAGAGTCCTCAACTGGAATGCAAATCTGGATTAAAGTCACAATGCAGAACAAGGTTTTATCCATTCGGTTGAGTCCCGTTCCAGAAGATATTTGTTCTACATTACAAAGCGTGTCACATTTTCCACGGGGCATTCAGGAAACTAGTAGCACAGAAACAATGAACGGGATGTTGGAGGTCAGGATGGAGCTACACTTGCTGAATGCAAACATTAGAGGAAGGATGGGGGGAGGACATGACGATGACATAGACCTTGCACACTTTTATTACTTAGCATCTTCTTGGTTCCAGCCTCTATACTTTACACAGTTTGCATTTGTGGGATGAGCAAAGTTTGCACGTAGCCCTTGCTGGGCTGAAGTTGTCCCTTGGTTTTACAAGACTTCAATGCCACAGACAACATAATAAGACCCTGGCAACCACAAGACAGCAGTAATGGCTTCAGCCAGTCCACCCCCATCCATTCTCTTGCTCTCAGACTGTCTGTGCACCTAGCATTGGAATGTCTGCCAGTCAACCCAAGCACAGCACAACAGGCTTTGGGTTTTTTGAACATTTCTGCAAATAAAACAATCACTGCTCAGAATTATCCCTGTAAGTTAGATTTGATCCATTACTACGTTACTAGTGTCCTGTATCTGGAAACACTGGCAGCATGAATATCCCCACAGCGATAGGGTAGCTGCACAGAAAATAAAAGCAATATTCATATGTTGAAGTTTCCCATATCCACCACAGTTCATAAGGTGGTACTTACCTCCTCACTGGATCCTTCCTTTATAGGAAAGCCTTTGCACAGCACTTCAGTTGAGTCAAAGCTTATACACTTTCCCGAACCACCTCCCGGTAAACCCCACGCTCCCAGCTCTTGATGGACTGCCTGTAAGGACACGTGCTCTGGGACCACAGGAGGAACCACAACTCTGATCCTCTCCTAAGCCATGCTGGCTGTTAAGGGGAAGGAACCACTAAGAACCTCAATTCCTTAAAGAAACGTTAAGATGTAAAAAATGGTGGAAGTACTTGAACAACAGTGATCTCTTGAGCACTGTTCTCACTTAGAAAAGCAGTCATCTGCTTTCTACAGCAATAAAGCCCCAACAAGCATTTGCAGCAGCATGCATTTCTATCTTCCCTATTTCAGACCTGGTTTTACTCATCAGACTTTCCACATGGCAATCCTAGAAGATTGTCTCTAATGTAATACTTTCTGCATCAAATTGAGAGGCCTAATTTGTGGCCACAGCTGTGGCCTGTTATCTGTACTTCATCGCTCCAATTCAGCACAACAAAAACTCCATAATTCTTCAAACTCAGACATGCCTCTACACCACAACAGCAATTAATTTGCCTCTTACAGCCTATGCCATTAAAATAAAACTGTAACACACCACAATCTGAAAATAAACCAAATTCAGTCCCAGCCCGACCCAGCCTCTTCGTAATTTAAAGAAAACCCCTGCAACTTCAGCACTTTAGAACTGAGACCGTTATCAGGAATTATTTTTATTCATATGCTTACTTTTAAATGTTACTGGTAAATCTGAAGCAATAACTTCACATTAGCACCTAAATTACGCCCTTAGCTAAACTTTTTACAGGGACTTTGAGGAAATAAATTCTCCTATGGTAAAAACAACAGTAAAACTTTCTAAAGTGTTTTCATATTGACCTAGAATAAAAACCCACAAAACACAAGAAAAAAACAAGCCCACAACTGTTGCACTGCAAATAATTCAAGTCTAAATGGCAGTTTTGAAGACAATTTAGTCTAAGAAATGGTATCCTATAAACCACTGACCAGGGGGTTCATTTGATAATGCCCTCATTAGGTGAGCTAGGGCCATCAAAGCTTTTTCTTAATAAGTTGGTTAATTGGCTTTTCATAGCAAGAAAGAAAAAAAGGTTTTCTTCCTTTCACTTGCAAAGGAGAGTCAGTGACTTTTACAACTTTACCCAACAGTAAAATAACACTAATCAGATGGAATAACACTTCTTCGTTACATCATGAAAAGAAACCTCACTTCAAAGTAAAGAGTATTTTAGACTTGAAATGAGTAAGTTTTTAATCAAAAAGGAGATTCACTTGAAAGCCACTGTGATTTTATTTGAACTTTTATTCACTAAGCTTACTCAGCTCCATTCTCTCCTCTTGGAAGCAAGTACAGTTCATAGTAGGTCACTTATATTCCATATGGAGCACAAGACAAAACTGCTTTGATATTCTCCTTCTCAATAGATTAGCAGATCAGTCCAGAGTCTAAGGAGGAAAATACAGCTTCCAGAACAAAACTCATTACATTAAGTAAACAGCCCGTGTGTGTCACAGCCATACCACTCAAGAAGCTCAGTGATTTAAGAGTGACCTCAGAATACAAACCCCACAATAGGAGAGAGCCTAAATATGGTACACTCCCCTTCATAATAATAATATACAATATTAAAGCACACCCTCCAAGTTTGCTGGTCTTCCACGAGTTTTCCTGAGGCTTAACTTGATGTAGCCACTGCAATCTTAAAAATAGTTCTTGTAAGTTTTCCTAGAGGCCCTTGAGGCCTTTTTCAAATTAACTGTGTAAGACAGAGAGGGCTTTTCAGCCTTTTATCACTCCCTTCCCTTTCTGCTCTGACAGGTATATTTTAAAGGCACATGTTCCTGACGATTGCTACCTCCAGTACCAAAGCATGAATCAAGAACTACCTTTCTCACAGCTGGCACTCATTATTTTTACAACTAAGGTGACTATTGAATCTTGCTGCTCAAAAAGAGATAGATAGTTACATTAAATAGTTTTACATGGTAATTTTAAGTGAGCTATTGCTAACTACACACCGCTATGCACCACAGCAAACTCACATGGGTAACCAATTAAAACAAATAAAACCTAAGGAAAACAACCATTTATCACTGGAGATGTAAAAAACCCTTAAAAATAAATTTAAAAACACCACACACAAAAAAAACCAAAACCCAACCCCTCCCAAATCAACCACCATCAGTCTTTTAAAACAAGCCTGATCACAGCTGTAATACACAATAAAAGATGAGATTCAGAGACAATAGTTTTATTGCACATTATATAACACGTCTCCATGTTTTACAGACCGTATGTTACTTGACTTACTCCTTCCCATAGATGACAGCCTTCTTTCTTCTTTTGCTTTATCATCATGGCCTTTACTCTGCAGGTACCAACTATCTGTCAGACTGATACAGACCTAAGGCAAGTTCAAAACATGTGTTCTTTAACTTGAATTTAGCTTTGAAGTCTGCTGCTTGTACTTCATGACAGAAAACAGGTTTTTGCAACTTAGATTGTTTACCTTCCCAGCTACACCAATTAGACTAATGAGAGTTGTTATCCCCACGAACAAACCTTTTTTTAATGCAGCAATTTAGCTTCACCAGCTCAGGCTTTCAGAAAAGCATCGGGAGTTGATATTTGCAATAAAACCACGGGAGCCGCTTTTACTGTTAACTTAGTGATCTCAAAGTCCTTCATAAGTACGTTCTTGAACTTCCCAGTTTACATATTATTGGCATTTACTATAAGGTATGCAAATATATATCATTGCTCAGGCGCAAGTTCTGTGACTTCTTTGTGTTCACTGCAGCAATTAAAGGCCTAATATGCACAACATCTCAGTACTCCCCCTCCCCAAAATTACTAATCCAAGACCGTTCATGGTATAAACTGGTGTATGATGTAAGTTGTGCAGATGAGGAGCAGAGCATCGGGGCCCAGACTATAGCTGAGGTAATAATATCTCTTGGTTTGGTAGCCTATCTACACTTCAATGAAACATGAAGGATTTCATGCATCCTCAAGAGTACAACCACATGGGAGGAGGAACATATCAATTGCCCAATATATCATAGAATGGTAGGGGTTGGAAGGGACCTTTAGAGATCATCTAGTCCAACCCCCCTGCAGAAGCAGGTCAACCTAGATCAGGTCGCATAGGAACATGTCCAGGTGGGTGTTGAAGACCTCCAAGGAAGGAGATTCCACATATCATTTACTTGTATGCACTTTTGCAACGTGGCAGCCCACAATGCATTCCTGCCCTGTGCATCTGAGTGAACATTATCCGCATAAATGCTGTTGATCATAAGATCTGCACGCCAAGGTCAGAGACTCACTGTCAGAGCTTAAAGTAGAAAATAAAAGTAAATTTCTTTGCTGTTGGTTTCCACAAGGGGAGGATTTCACCACTTAACTCCTAAATTCAAGGCTAGTGCTACAACCGTAAGAGCAACTTTTTACATAGGCAGCAAGCAGTGCAGGAATCAAAAGAAACACAAAAGGAGACCAACTAACTACTGAAACGTTCCAAGTCTTTATTTCTTTAAGATATTGCATAGATTCTGATGATGACTAAGAACTTTATTCATGAAAAATCAACCCCAAATAACTCAAAGAACATTCAGCGTGGGAGGTTCTTTTGCAAAAATTAAATAGCAATTGTGATGAAATAGTATCTTCTGCCGAGTTACCAAAGAATTTACATTTTGCTCATGCTCTTACCTAACTGTGTATAGCTAGGAACCATACACAAGGGATACTAGCCAATTTATCTCAAAATGTGCAATTATTTCCAAAAGGGAATGTGGAAGAGAAGAAAGCAAGGTTCCTTTTTAAAAACAATCTTCTTAAGGCAAAGTTCTACTCCACAGCTACCCAATGGATCAAACCTCTAGTTTACATCAGCTGCAGATCTGCATAGTGGTAATTTTAGCAGTATTTCAAAAAATGCTGGCTAAGTGCAGAGCATGTTGGATCTACATTTGCATTCAAACTAGTTATCACTGACTTACTTGTACCCACAAGCTGATGCCTCATGGTTTAAAACCTGATGTCTCAAAAGTGCTACCAGAAGATGACAAGAAAGGCCATTAGCAGAAATCAGTATTTTCTAAGTATGCTTTTTAGAACTCCTTTCTCCTCTCTCACCTGTGCTACATTCATAGGAACACAATTTTAGTAAGTTAAGCCATAAGCTACTTACTTTCAGGTACACCACCTTGACTTTTCATGAACATCAACAGGTCAACAGACACAATGTTTCCAAAACTGTCATTAGAACACACGTACTTTAAGGATCTTAATTCTCAGATATTAAACAAACAAAAACCCCAAACTTAAAAGTAAACTTATACACACCCTGTTTAGTTAAAATAACTGGCTTTTAAGGGGCTTAACAATACCACAGAATCTACCCTCCCTGATGCATTCAAACCTCAGCCTGAGGAAACACTACTCAACATCATACTGCTGTGAATCTGAAGGGAAAAAGAAACCACAGCTATCATACAATCATAGAATGGTAAGGGTTGGAAGGGACCTCTAGAGATCATAGAATGGTAAGGTTGGAAGGGACCTTTAGAGATTACCTAGTCCACCCCCCCCTGCAGAAGCAGGGTCACCTAGATCAGGTCACATAGGAACACATCCAGGGGGGTCTTGAAGACCTCCAAGGAAGGAGCCTCCACATCCTCCCTGGGCAGCCTGTGCCAGGGCTCCCTCACCTCAACAGGGAAATAGTTTCTCCTTATGTTTAAATGGAACCTTTTCTGTTCCAGCTTCATTCCATTGACACCCACCATTTAGATATTTGTAAATATTAATGAGAACCCCCCCTCAGTCTCCTCTTCTCGAGACTAAGCAGCCCCAGTTCGTGCAGCCTTTCCTCGTATGAAAGATGTTCCAGACACCCTGATCATCTTGGTGGCCCTGTGTTGGAGCTATATCCTAGTTTCTCTTTAAAAATGTATAAAACCAATTCTCCTATTTAAAAGGTCTTTTTCCTTAGCATTGAAACAATACATTTGTTCAGCTGAAGAGATCAAACACTGTCTAACCCCATCAGCTTAGGACAATGTGCTATTATGCTTCAAAGTCACATGTAGCACATCTCAACTGAAACGTCAGAGAAGCAAGGCATTTAAATGCATATTTGACATACTTTTTGCAAGTCAGTATGTTTCACTTGTCAATGAGGCTGTGGGTGGGAGAGGAAAAGGTTGGTTTCTTATGGATTTGAGTGTAAAGGCATCACTTGACAATTCAAATCATCAGATGTTACAACTGCCCACTGCTAGATGCTGCCACTACAGGAAAAGTAAATGCCAGAGATGACCATCCTGCATATTCGAGGGTGCACTTACAATCACTGTCTGTCTCCTATCATATAGCAGCATTATACAGTCCTCACGCTGCAATGCCAACATGAGTAATTTGTCATGAAATTTTCAAGCCATTCATTCTTATTTGTGCATAACAATATTTACTATTCTCAAGTACCCCACGTCACTGGATTTATATCAAGCCTTGAACAATGAAGAAAAAGCAGTGTCTTTTGAAAGGTCCAAAGTTGCTGCTGACATTTTGCAAACCAGCCTTCTACTGTGTGAAGTTCTGGTCAGGCAGAGCAAGCTTTTTGTCACATTTTGTCTGCACTTCTGTAAGGGATAAGAAAAACTTATTTACCATTTTTTGGTTAGTGTGCATATACCTCCCTCATCTAAGAATCTGCAAAAGACAGAGCACATTTTATCTTACACAAATATACTAAGCCAGTTGCACCAAAGCAGATCTAGATGACTGACCTCTATGCTACATTAAAACCATCGTTTGTTTGTGTCTGTCATCATTTTACAGAAAAATAACTATATGCATAGCTACAGTTCCTGTAGATAATTTTCCCCATCTCCATCCTTACCTTTACACTAATGAATCAAGTCAAAACCAAACTTCACATTTCCATTTGGATGCTAATCAAATACCACCACACAGCTGTTACTTAGCATTTCTCATATGAAGAGCAATTAGTCCTTTTGAGGATATCAATAACATTAGTGACAATTTGCAAAGGAGGGATGTGAGAACCAGAAGAATAAGTTGAGTAGTATCAGAAAGTGAAGAGACAGTTGTCTCACCTGAGGATGTTAATACACAAGAAGAGAAAACCCAGGAATTTACACTGAACTGGCTGATCTTGTCAACTGCTCATTTGAACACGACTCCAATTTGCCTACAAGAAAATAATGAAAGTACATGCAGATAAACTTTACTAAAAGCAGGTTAATAAGATTACATTAAACGTCTACAGGCATTTGAGTAAAACTTAAATGCCTTTAATTTGATTTAATGTACTTAACTGAGGAAGTAAAGAAACCAAAACTAAAGCCACTTAAATTCTGCTTAGAACTCCTTGCATAGGACTACTATGTAATTTAATCCACTTCCAACACATATCTTAGCTCAGATTAATTTTTCCAAGTGTCCTATGTAGGCAAACCCTCAGCACATGTTAAATGCATAGGCAGCTTTCTCAAAGAAGATAAATCACCTTATACTTAGCATAACAGACTGAGATTACTGATGAGTTGCTGGTGACCTATAAATTCCCCTTATGACGTGCCAATATCCCACTTACATACCCCTAAGTAACAGAATCCAGATATCCTTAATCTCAGGTTTGATGTTTCCTATCTACTGGAAATTAAACCTTTAGTTTTGAGCTTATAGCAAAAACCAGTTTCAAATACAGCCTAAACGATACCTTTCAGTTTTATTATCCCTTAAATCCAAAAGGAAGACTTCACATGTGACATCTAATCTTTTATCTACCATTGTCAAGATTGATGGTTGCCTACAGATGTTCTGATACAGGTTGTTTCACTTAATTTCATGTAGATGCCTTAACTTCATTCAAATGAAACGTGCTTCCTTCACGATCAGAGTTTTCCAGACGTTCTCAAGACATGGAGGGCATGATGAGTAGGCTGACTCTTCTGTGTGCAAAGCTTCCTCATGTATATAAAAGTCATACACATAAAACCCTTGATCAAGATGACTCAGTTCCCTCTGTATAAGAGGTAGACACTGGCTAACAAACTGGATTTGCAAAACACAGGAGACTGACTTGTGGTTCTGAACAGCTGGAGATGTATTTCTTCCTAAACTCGTCTTCCCACAGGAACTGCGACTAAAGTCATAAAAACTGTTCCTTAGGTCAGGTCTTGCACACAGTCCACAGACAAGCACCTCACCTAACCTATCCACCACCTTACAGTGAGGTGGGCCTCAGAAGAAGCCAGCATCACTAGCCACAGGTGAGACAAGACCTGAAACCAAGGAGTTCTGCCAGGCTTCATTGCTACTCCCCTAAACAGGGGAAGAAAGAGCCGCCCTGCCTTAGCCAAGGGGGAAAAGTGCGTCAGCAGCCCAACTTGGAGGGGAAGGTACTGAGGTTCAGCTATTAAAGTGGCAGGAACTAATGTACAGCAGCTTTGTATTTCAAGTCTTGATCTTGCTGTAAAAACCCTGCACTCCCAGTATGGTCCACTAATGAAAGTGAAATACTTAAAAAACTAAAACAAGTTGTGGAAGCTTGTGTAGAAGACTGGAAACTGTGTTTTCAGTAAGATTTTTGCTTAAGTTAGTTAAATTAAGAACCCACCCTTTTTCATAGTTAATTCAAGGATACAGATGAAACTAGAAATGCACTCCTTCCCACTCCTATCACCAACCCCCACAGAAAAATATTTAAATAGCAGAGATTTGTAATCTAGAACAAAGAGCAGTATTCTGTGAAGTATCACCTAATTTAAATAAATCTCTCTCACAATCTTAAAGGCATTTTAAAACACATCACCACTGCTTTGTTATGTATTTGATACTTCACACTAGATCTCATAAACACTGGGATGCATCTTCCACAGACAGAAAAGTCTAATCGTAGATCTACGGTATTCAGTCAAACAATGACTTAGAAATTGTAAATTTATTCTGAATACCACTATAATGTTCTGTAGCTATGTTGCTGCTTTTTTGCTACAGCTCATTAGCCAAGTATTCTCCACTGATCACAAGTCACAGAATTCCTGAATATTTTAATTGTGTGCATGCAAATAATCTTTTTCCCTTCCAAGTTCTTAAGTGGGTCATTATTACAGAACTAAATGCCTCGTAACTCTTCATGCGTTTATTCTCACAGTGCCCCTCTCAGACAGCCTTAGCAGACAGCATTAGCCACTAAATCAATAAAAAATGACTAGGTAACCATGTAACCCAGAAGCACACAAAAAGCAGATAACATAGGGGGCAAAAGCAGCTTTTGATTAGAACCGTGATATAAATTTACTCAACTTTAGGAACAACAAACAAAACTCTGGATCTGTGGCACACGAGGCTGAGCCTCAATTGTTCTTGTGAGGATAACTTTGTGTTGGAAAGGTCAGAAAGATACAATTCCCCATAAAACATGCAAGAAATATAAATGTGACATGAAGCACATTCTCCCCGTGCCATTGAAAGATAACCAGGAACAAAATCTGGGGTGAAATGAAGACAAACATATGAAACTTTACCGAACACATGAAAGGTGATAACACAGAGAAACTGATTACTGACTTCCCCCCCCCATCATGGGCCTACTACTCAGCTACTTAAACTGCAGTGAAATGGAGATGAGCAACTCACTCAGCTAAGGGGGTGTATACAATACAATGTGTAACAGATGTAACCACAACTGTTCACTGCATAGAACACAAAATGCAAACACTTCACACATGGAGAGGTGCAAGAACAGCTTCTGAGCCCGATGAAATACAATCCCACTGCAATAATGGACCAGCTCCTCTTTCTTGACCCAATGCTTTGAGATTAAACTTGGAGCACATTCACTTTCTGACCAAGTGAGACAGCACTCGAACCAGTCCTCCAGAGTACAAATGGTCTATGTGGTGGGGAATCTCAGAAAGTTCACATGGATGGAACAGCCATTAACACTGCTGGCCTGACAAGCCACAGACGCCTCTTAAAACTTTTGGCTAGATCTTTGCCTAGCGATAAATACGGTCTTTGTCACATTGTGATTTCACCTTCAGTATGTGAGAAACAGACACCACACTAAACTACTAGAAGAAAACTCCCATGTGGAGGCCAGATGAGGCCATCCCTCCACAGGCCAAGCACAACATGACCATGATATACACTTGTCACACAACTGGGATGTAGCTGTAGAATCTTAATAAGTTCCCAGTTCACTGTGCATTGACCTTCCTCCCCACAGGCTTTTTACAATGAATGCTGCTGACCCAGGCCCCAGCAGAAGAAGACGAGTAGACAGCAATAGCCAATCAATTGGACAGCAGCAGAAATGCTTAGCACTGCCTGGATTCAGAACAGTATGGAAGATAAGGGCAGGGAGATCAGTTAGTTCCCCAACAGCAACTATCCTGAAAGGGCCAAATTTATCCACACTGACCAGATGGCTTCACAGCTTTAACGAGCTATATAATGCAAGGTGTCATCCAAGCAGCACTGGAATGACAACATATCTTCAACTTCAATGGAATAACCAGTCCAAAAAAACAAGTATGACAAAAAATGCACCAAAACATAGTACTACAAGAAAATCTACCTGTAAGTCTGACACAAAGCACAGTTTTCCAGTGCTAGACTATACTGTATAAATGCTGCTTTGCAAGATGGATAAAACATAGAGATAGGAAATATAAAAGACAAGTGGATGTGATTTGTGTAAAAACAGGCTATTACATAGATACAAAATATTTGGTTTGCTATTTATGAAGTACCTATAAAGTGCTCAGTGTTATCCAAATTGCAAAGAAAACTGTCTTCTGCTTTAAGAAACTGACAATCTAAGCGACAAAAGGGAATAGACAAGGTGCAGCAAGAAGCCAGTGATGAATGAGGAATATTTTGATTGTGTTTTGAACTCGATTGCTTCCTGTCAGCACCTCTGAGCTAGAGTTCTTGCTACAAATTTGCTGACACATAGGCAAGTGTGGCAGAGCAGAGTATTGCTAAGGCATTTCAGGCATAGAAGTAGCACTGAGGAAGTCAAAGATGAGACAAAAAAAAGACAAGTTTGGAATCGTTATTAGCACAGGGAGGAGAAGCATGAAGGATGCTTTAAGAAGAGCTTGAGGAAAGAAATCTGCAGGAGCCTGGTACTTAAAAAACATGAACTTAAGGCAGAGCTGCTTTAAGAAATCACAGCTGAAGCTGATGCAATTGGTGAGAGAGAGAGAGAGGAGAGCAACCCTGCTTTACAGAACTGTTAGGAAAACCAAAGTGGCTATTCAGATGACTGATCTGATGAAGGCAGGTAATGAAGGAATTCAGTCTCATCTGTTTAGTCTGATACAAACAGTTATGCAGTTAGGGGAAAAAAGATGAGTAATTTTTATGGCCAACCTCTCAGCCTTTAGAGCACATTCATTACTATAGGTCCAACATGTCACATTTCTTTATGAAATTTGTGAGTGAACTAGCCAAGAGTTCCTTTAGCAGTGTGAAAACACTGCTGTCACAGATGGGCTTCATACTAATGAGGGTTTGGTTTATTCATATATCCTTTTTTTTCTTTTTTCCCAGAAAAGCCCACAAAACCCTCAACCTATACCAGCCTTCAAATTTCTCTTCCCCTTTCTCATCACTTAGAAACATAACAGAATAAGACATTGTTTGTTTGTTTTCTTTACTTGATAGGAGACTAGTTTTCCTCCAGTTTGGTGGTACTCCAAGTAAAAAGGACAGCAGATATGCTCTTGGCAACTGTACAGGGTGGTTTCTTGTTTTTCCATAAAACACTATACTGTGCCAGCTTTCTGAGTAACCTCAGAAATAATATACTTTTTTTTTTTCCTGACAGATGACAGCAGAGTGTAGTTAATAAACAAATTAGTCCCATATGAAAATGTGATTCATATGCAACGTTGTTATTCCAAAGAACAAGGTGGTACGTGGCTACCAAAAAGGCCATCTCTATACATAAGCTTTCAAATGAAAATCCTTTTCCAGACTTTTTCAAAGCTCTTTTTCCATCTCTTCAGCACTTAACAGTTCCTGTGCAGCTTCTAGCAACAGAAGAATTCCTTTTCTGCTGGAAGAGTCCAGCATGAAGCTAGTCAAACAGAGCTTTCTGCTCACAGCACCTCACACACAATGAGGTACAGAATAACAGCATGGTTTGGGTTGGAAGGGACCTTAAAGATCCTCTAGCTCCAATCCTCCTGCCCTGGACACCTTCCACAGAGTCTGTTCAAAACTTCATCCAACCTTTCTTTAAACACTTACAGAGATGGGGCATCCCCATCTGTCTGCGCAACCTGTGCCAGTGCCTCAACCCCCTCACAGTGAAGAGCTTCTTCCTAATATCTTATCTAAGTCTATCCTCTTCCTCTTACGGTTTGGAGCCACTACTCCTTGACCTGTCACTACATGCCCTTGTACAAAGTCCCTCTCTGACTTTCTTGTAGGCCCTCATTAGGTACTGGACCCGAGAGCCTCCTCTTCTCCAGGCTAAACAATCCCAGATGGCCTCACTGAAATACTATGAAAGCAGAACGTTTGAAAAGTTTCAGATAACTAATTGGCTTGTTTGCATTTAGAAAAACAGAAGATGCAAACAAGGATAAAAATCTCTTATGGTAGCAACACTTTCACTCTAAGATGTACAAATCACAGTTACTGCCTAAGTCTGGCTACAGTACAAAATGTTGATAACATGCACACACGTGGTATAGTTTGCACTAAGGACAGAAGGATTTGATGGCTGGCCTGGTTCAAACACTAGTATAGCAAAGGGTTTAAGCTAGGCAACAGAACTGCACTCAGTCAGTGAAGGTAAAGGATCAACCTGCTAAAGGGTTTTCATCCCAAGACCTCACAGACATGCACTCAAAGCAAGTAGCTGTTGCTTGCATCATCAGCCAGAAACAACACATGCCTGTAATTTTATGACAAACGGATGTCACACGTCCAGAATGAGTTTCAAGACACCATATGCTACGTGGAGCAGTATTTATAAGTAAAACCTCTTCTTTCTTCACCCTTCTCCCCTCCATGTCAGCATCTCCAGGTCCAGCCCTAGGGGATGAAGGGGATTACTGCAGAAAGATGAAGAAGTTGGCAGTGTGACAGGGCCATACATGGGAGAGTTGCCTTCAGCGAATACCTCAGGTCCCAACTCACTTTATTAACTCGGTCAAACTGCTTCTTGGTGCCGCTGCTCCTCTACCAGAGATTGTATGATCTTATGCAATTAGGCCAGTATCTTTAAGGCAGTGACTGTCTCTCACTAATTTTGGTGAGAAACAGAACAGCCCATAGGCTTGAATAACACCTTAGTAAAAAAGGGGGCTGATTTTACTAGGATCTGCTATACCAAAAATAAAACCATCTTCTCACTTAAATAATGAAGAATACCCACACAGTTAAACCTGTTAATATTCTTCAAAAATATATACAGCTGGAAGAGTGGCATGTTGCTCTCATTCACAAGTTTGCTGTATCCTTACTGACGCCTACCATCTCCCCTAAGGGTCTATTTACAGAGACACTTCTCCCAGAGTCCAAGTTTTCTGTTTGTGTCCTTTCCTTCCCTCTCTCTCCTGCTTTACCCCCTCCTCTAGCAGAGCCCCTCAGTCACATGTCACAGACTATTTGTGGTCTGACACGGGAAACTGATCCAAACCTCAAGTGAGCAGAGAAATAATCCAAAGAAAAACAATCCATTTATTTTTAACCTGGATGGGTTCCCTGACTGAGCTTATCCTTCCACCACAACAGGTGTATCAACACACCTGAGGAAGAACCAGAGCAAATCAAGCTGCAACTATTGCTGACAGAGACAGATGCATCCATTAGTAGGCTAGGAATGCTTTTAAAAGATTAATATTGGAGTAGGGGTTCTCACACTGGGGAACTCTTTAAACATCATAAAATGGACTTAATACATATTCCTTATGTTGTTCACAGTTTCCTTTGCCAGTTTGGCTAATTATATGATATTTAAGTTTAAACATATGTTGCCTCCCTTGCAGTGAATCCTCTCCTCCTACATGATACAGCAGTGAAGTCATCTTGCTGACTTCAAGCCGAATCCTGCACCCTCTCAAGTAGGTGGGCACTTTTAGTTCATCTGGAAAGCAGTCCAGCCTTGCAACCACAGTGATTCTTGTTGCAGTAAGCTACCAGGAGCTTCACCACCACAAATATCCTGAAACATACCATCCAGGTGCTAGTTGTTCAAGAACCAGCATAACTTCCACCACCCTGGGCATGTCGTACTTAAAAACGTGTAAGAGATACTTGGGATGCATCTGCTTTAGTATGAAAGGTGAAGCAGCAGACTAGAGGCTTTTACCATCCTTCCTTCTGTACCCTCAACAACTGACTTTATATTTTATATCATATATTTCTTTTATTCTCTTTAACAAAACACAGCATATAAGGAAGGAAGAGATTCCAAATGGAAAGAAGTTGCAAAATACCAAAATATGTTATACTAAACAAAATACCTCCACCTATTTAAAAGAGAAAAAAAAAATCTTGCTGCCCCTCATGAACTGTCATGTGCTTCAGACAGGAAAACCTCTTCTACTTTATGAGTGGCTTTAGTAAGCAGAGCAGAGCAGCCGAGTATGCCACAATAGCTGTGTTTCATTAGCTTAGCGTAGCAGAGTTACAGGATTTAAAGGGAAAAGACAGCTGCTGAAAATAATTGCATTAAATTCACATTAACCCACAAACCCAGAAGCAGCATATAATATTCAGGACTGCTACAGAAGCATTAACTCAGAATTAAGGTGTGTAAAAGATGTGTAATCCTGGTCTGACTGGGATGCATAATCCTAAAGGAAAAACGTTCACCTCAAATAGTGTTCCCCAAAGAGGGGTGTGGGGGGAAGAAAGGAAAGCATGGCCTAGTTAAAAATACCAGTAGGTAGGAAAACAAACTGTAAAATGATGTGGTTCCCAATGGACTAACACTTTTTATGGTTTATACACACATTCCCACACATTCCTTCTCAAAAAGGACTTTGAAAATAAATCTGATTTTAAGAACTGTAAATGAAATAGACATGTACAAATTTAAACACTTAAGTAAAAAAAAAAGACTAAAACCTTAGAGAGTAGAGAAAAAAAAAGGCAAGTGGAACTGGAGTGGACCAAAACACAGCAGTGACAGCTGTAATTCAGTCAGCAGATGTACTTTACAACAGTCCTCAAGTCACAAGGGCTTAGAAAAGAACAGTGTCATCAAAAAAAAGGTACTACTTGATAAATTTAACTGTTAGAATGGAGAAGGGTATGACAAACTCAAGGAGCATGCTTTCCTCAAAGTGAAGAGAGAATTTGTGCTAAGCTTGAGGAGGGGAAACAATTATTATTAAAAGAAAGAAAGAAAGATGCTGAGTTACAGCACCTATTCATTTAATCTATGAACAGGTACCAGAAGTAAGCAATGGTACTGCTGGGAATGAGGAGTAACAAAACCCTTAAGTTCATTCTCTCAGTTTCAGATGGAAAAAAAACAGCCTGGTCAGGCCCTTGGGACTAACTGCAGGTCAAAAGGAAGAACTAAGCTACCAACTGAGGTCTGAAGAAAGCCATCGTAGAAGCTACTATCAGGTCAGCTCTGAGATAACTTCACTAGACCTGGTGCCTCATTAGACACCAGCCATCTGCATTTTATGGCTCCTCCAATTGGAGATGAGCACTAAATTCTACCTGTGAAGCAAGGCAGCAGTGGATTGTAAAAATTTATAAAGAGACAAAAAATAAGACTGTGGATTTTCCAGTTACAGCAAAACTATTCAGCGTGTGTTCATGCTTTGAGCTCCAAAAGACTCCCTTATCAAACACAAAATTAATTTGTAATCTACCTTTACTGGCCAATAAAAAGTTTCTTTGATTTGAGCTCCTAGTAAAATGAAATTCTATAAATCTTCATCTGCATTTCCCCACCATCTGCACAGCACTATCCCATATGGACACACAGTACATTTATTTTACATGTTTGTTGTCTCATTCACCAGCAGCATTACCCCTTCAGTTCTGCTCTTTCATTGTATGATCAGCACAGGACTGCCTCAAAGTGTATAAAAGACAGTGTTTCATTGAAGTTTTTTAACATTTAAAGCAAATGCTTCCAAATATTTTTTACTTAAACATTTCAAAGAACTTTGAGCAGCCTCAATCTGTTACCTTGAAGGCCCTTTATAACTAATCTGACAGGGAGGCATCACACATCTGACATCACACTACACATTTCAGAGTAGAAGTCAGGTAAGGTATGAGATGGCAATCTGGTTTTAGAAAAAGTTGGCTTTCAGGCCTTTCCTTATGTTTTCTTTACTAAGGACAGTGAGGTTCCTTTTCTCATCCACTTGTCTATCAAAGGAAAGCAAAGAGATTCTCTGTGAGCAGGAGGCCAAACCCATCTTGAATTCCTGGTGCAGGTTTCCAGCTGCGTAATAAGGCTCACACACCAGAATCTTTACCTTACAGTTTCTGCTCCATTCAGTTTCCTACTTTCACAAAACCTGTCTGAGCTTTGCATCTTTTGGATCTCTCATTGATCTGCTGACTTGGCTTGAGTCACTTGACACTTTAAATGTTACTGTAGAGGGGAAAAGAGAAAACCGACACAGATCCCATACATACAAGCAACACAATCTGTTGCTGTTTCTAAGGGTACCAAGCTAAAAGATTGAGATAGTGGTGGGGATGATCCAACTTTTGAGATAGGAGCCCTTCTTGCTCTCCACACCTAATACAATAGTTTTCCAGCAGAAATCCAGCTTGAAGTTTTAGCTTAGAAATGCTGGAAACATCAAATAAAAGACAATGACATCTGAGGTTCTCTTCTGTACATGATTTCAGTTAAACATTGTGTGAGATCTCCTTCCAGTCCCAGCAAAATACAGCATTTTTGATCAATCTCATTACTGAGCTTTTCAAATAAATATCTGAAGTTAAATAACTCTATAGCTGTTGCTGTTCATTCTTATATTTACATCAGTTACTTGCATAGTCATTCCCACTCTGATTTAGTCCTTCCTTTCATGATTGCCTAAGTCTACACAGCAAATGAGAACAGTAAATCAAACTAAGAACTTGGCAGGCATGTATTGGTGAGATCACAGCAAAATCCTGGAATAGCACAGGCCCTCTCATATGGAAAAGGCTCGTGGAGTTCCCGTGCAGTTTCAGTAACCATCATCTGACCCAATGAGCAATACTTAGAGGGACACAGTCTTCCGTTGGAAACCAGCTGTTAGCTGGGTGAACACCCAGGGAGGTGACAGAATTGGCAGTCAGAGCTTCACAACTAATGTGTCACATTAAGATTTAGCCATATTACTGCATTAATGAATCCAGCACAGACTGTGGCTTTTTCATCTAATCACACAATGGAGCTCAGAGGTAAAAAGTGAGACGTTGGGATACAAAGTGCCCAGTAAAAGGTAAGCTTGAATAACCAGAGAGGGTTTAATTACTCTGATTTTCACTTCTCTTACTAAAAACCAAAAAAGATCTGATGGGGTAGAAAAGTAAAGTATTGTTGAGGAAAAGTGTACTTGGTCCAAGCAGAATGACAAAAGAATTACTTAAAATGTGTTTGTGATTCATCGTGGTTCAATATCTTCTCGTGAATCCTAACGTGTTCCGCAGAGATAGAGAGGCCTGTGCAGGTGTGACAGAAACAATTAGTCAGTTATTAGTAAGCTCCTGGCTTCACTGGCAGCCACGCTGCTAAAGCTGTACACTACATAACAGGCCTGCCAGTAACTCTCCACTCACTGCTGATATTTAGAAATGCCAAAACAGTCAAGACAACAAATTATATCTGCAAACCTTTCTCTCTCCTTGTTTTGTCTGTCTTCGTGGTAAAATTTGTAGTTAAAGCAAAATGCTAGATGCTTAACTCAATGTAGCTTCTCTTCAAACCAAAAGCCTCTAAACTAATCTGAACAGTAACTCACTGCCTTTCCTTTCCAAGACCTTCTAAAAAGGTGCTTATTTCAGAAGTCTATCTATATGGATCTATCTACATGGACCAGCACAGACAGGCTGGTTTAAATTTAAACTTTACTTTGTCTTGCTTTAGTATAACTACTCCTGCTACTAGTAGCTTTACAGTGAGCAATAAAACTTTATTCCCTTTTAACACTCTGGAGATCCACTCATTTCCACAGGTCTTGCAAAAACATTTTGAGAATTCTTTCAAATGTGTTGCCTGTTACACTGATACCCATCATTCCTTCCTAATACAGAAGTCAGAACAGCGTGAAGGACTGTTCAGTTTCACTCATTTTCAGCTTTCAAGAAAGAAAAAAAACAGCTATGAAGTATTTAGCTACAAATGATGTTCAGTCCTTCAAAGGGGAATCTCCAACAGATACTTCAGAAACGAAACCAAACACTCTTTAAGAGCAACAACACAATCCAAACAATTATGCTCCAATAACTGCAAGCCACTGGTGTGCTCACAGCTCCGTGGAGCAGTCTGGCCTCACTACACACCTGAGTAGCAGGACACCCATCCTTACAAGACAGATATTACAATTTTTGTGGCACAGTGGATCTCTGAAACCAACAGCAAAGAATCCACTAGTGGCTTAACTTATTAGCTATACCAAATTCTCAGGGTCACAGGTCGGTGAAATGAGATGAAAACCATTAATCCAGCAGACTTCAGACTCTCTTGATAAGAAACACAGCCATGTGCCTGTGTTCTTCATCCAATCACAGTTCCCATTAGGTTTGCAGCTACTCAGTTTCCATCTACAGTTTAATGGCTAGTTTCTTAAGATTCATGACCATTAAAAATAACAAGCAAAAACCCTACTGCGCTGTCACACTGTGTGTTTGCACTCATGCACACGTGCCTGGATAAAAAAAGCAAAGTATTTTGATTTTAAAAAATGCTTCCTGAATGAAATTATATTCCCCTGTCTCCTAAACAGTAAAAATCTTCATAGGAAGACTTTCCAAGCTGTTTAGAAAGTAGCTAATGGCAGAAGCGTAGCTGCATAAGACAGGTGCTTCCCACTTAGCTGACCTGACCCATGTATTTATTTTATCCATCATTATTCATGCCCCTACTGAATAAATAAAAGAGTATGTCCCATATCTGCCTTAGTTTGTGAAGAATCAACAGGATAACTTGCAAACCCACAAAACTTAAGTGCATATTTCATTGTAATTTAATGAGAATAAGAATCCATCCTTCCGTCACACACACACACATATATCACCTTAAAAGACCCAGAATAATCTAGGATTGGCCTTAAAAGCTCAAGAGCTTCCTTACTCCCACTGCAGCCTTATGGTAGACAACCCATAATGCTGTCTACTGAAGACTCAAAAAGGCCCTGTGACAGCAAACAGAAAGAATGGAGAGGAAAAAAGAAAATAGAGGAAGCCCAGAGTGAGGGTTCTGAAAGAGCAGCCAGTTTGTATGGCTCCTAACTTTCAGGACAATCCAAGTGGCAACACGCCTCTGTCACACCAGAGGATACAAAGGTTTTTTACCAACACATTATGGTCCTACTTTGACATCAGCTAGAGAATCTGTGCCCAGTTGAGCAACATACTGTACAAAAATAAGCTTGTATTAAAGCTAGGGGTGGGGGGGAGGGGGTGAAGTGTTCCTTAGGAACATTTACCCAATGAATATGCCATTATATATATCAATTTCCCATCTTGAGAGTCAGTTACCAGTTACACAACAGCCCAACAATATTCAAAGTCAATTTTCATATCTTTGACAGACTTAGCTTGTGTGGCACAGGGGTAAACCTCCAAAGTACATAATTATGTCTCACACATTTAAATGGATAAACTAAAATGCTAAGGATCACTGATTCCCTGTTCCAGTCTTACCTTGTAAAAAAAGATAATGCCTAAACAAACTTAATTCCCTGACCTCTCCATTTTTAGGTCTGCTTTCCTCCTCTTCTTGCTTTATTTCTCTCTTTTCCTCCTTCACTTAACCTCATTCTACCACTGACTAAAGTTTTCAGGAACATGAACATTTTTGCAGACATTTCTTTGCAACACCAAGTTCTGTCTTTTTGCTACCAGTCTTGGTATTTCCCCACTACTCTCCTTCCTAAACTATACTCCATTCTTTAAAGAACAGCATTTTCTGTTGATAGCGCCAGAGGCCAGGAAGGCTTCTGGCAGTACAGTTCCAACAAAGAGCTCAAAACTGAACAATCTCTTTTGTGAGAGGAGATAAGGAAGTCCAAGACATGGTTTTTAAAAGCAGAATGAAAAAAAAACCCACCACAAAAATGCCACTGGCATTGGCAGTTTTAAAGTAAACACACACACAAATTTTCCCTTCTATAGGGGCAGGTAGCATACAATGGCTTTCATCAGCAATGAGCACCTGCTCCTCCTACCTACATAAAAATGCTCTGTAGAAAAGAAGGAAAAGACATTTCATCGTGGATCTTATATACCACAGACTTAAATAACTGTCCAGTAATTCTCCCCTATTTCTGCAGAAGCAAATAGTGAGGCTAATGTCATCATAAATTTCTGCTGGTTCTTCCCAATACAGTCTTGCTCTTCTTTTGACAATGGTACAAGGCAAGGCACTGATAACAGCAGGAAGACACTATTTTCTGTCAGGAATAGTTTTAAATAATTACTGCAGAAACACATATTAATTTATGCAAATGTTTCAGCAATCCAATCTCACTGGGTACAAGGGTAACAATGGGAGAATTGCTGCTCCCAAGATACAGCTGCTCTACTAACACAAAATCAGAGCAGGTCCTTCTCTTCTGCTTTAGTAGCATACCTGTGAGAAAGCAGCAGACAATTTCTTCCCTTATGGCATCCAAATTGTTCTGCTAACAGCAAAAGCCTTTGCAATTATCACATGTATCACTGTGCTTTCACCAATTTCCCAAATTCCTCAATGCAACCAGAAGTAGCTGAAGATCAGTGTTAGACCTTAGAAAGGAAAAAGTAACTCTGAATATTTTAGCAGTCTGCATCAACTTCTCACACAATTCAAGGAAGGTACCTTCCTTTCTTTGAACTCATTTTTCACTCAGCACTGTGAAGTGCTGAACTGTGAACCCATGGACTGATTCCCTGCATAAAGAGGTTACACAGTGGTCACAAGCAGAGTCAACATCTACAGCACTGTGTATCCAAGATTATTCTCTTTCCTCCTCTTCAAAAGGCCAAACTCTCTAGTGGTTTAACACTGCTGCACTGAATAGCATTATGTTAGCAGGCAGAGCTGAGTTATGCCAGCAGTGCAGGATTAATTAGTTAACATCTTTATTGGAAATACTATGGCAAATTACCAGCTTTCATTGTATGAGACCCAGAGAGCCACTTGCTCCCTTCTCTTTGACTTTGCATTCATGAGGTTTTGTCCCATCATCAGATTAAGAAATTAAAGCAAACAATAGCAGATATCTAAAACTGAATCCAACCATCAAATACTCTTTTTGTCTTCAGTATACCCCAAAAGAGTTCCAGAATTTCCACCTACAGCTGATGTGTAGATTTATTCACTACAAATGCTGAACAGTTAGACTTAAATGCAGTTGTCCTGAGCTCCTCCCAGGGTTTGGTGGGAGATCCTCTAGCCTTACTCAGTAGATGGAGCAGTTTAATTCTGCCTGTATCTGAAAAGAATCGATCATGCATCTTCTCTGACCAGTTAAGCTAAACCAGCTCACCAAGGCACTACACCTACAGCAGAAACTTCATATTCCAATCTGCAAAACTGTAAAAGACAAGAGTTCCCACTGCATGTCTATGCTCTCCCTAGGAAGGCAATTCTCCACCTTTCATTCAGAAAATAGCTTGCAAATATATTCCTTTATGTTCACATTTGGTTTACTATCCACCCTTGTATTTTTAAGCTAACACTGAGAAGATGCTCGGAACAACCTTGAAGTTTAAGTGCTTCAGCTTATCCTTATCAATGCCTAACATACCCACACCTTGCTGTCACTTGTAACTTCTCCATAGAATAGGTGAAGACCAAGTATCCAGTTGTACCAGTAACTGGTACTATTTTTGTCAAAACAATAGATCCAGATTATTTAATTGAAAAGATACTTTTATTCCAAAGCTTCTCTTTAAGTAGTGACTCTTGTCTCATTTAGTATGCACACCAAAGGGCAACACACATGGACTACCATACTTGAAATACACAACTCTCTCTCCCTTTGGCTAATACTGATACTGCAGTTAATTACAGGATAGTTGTCATTACATCCAGGCATTAGTTACACATGTATGTGAACACAGATGGGGCTGCTGGAAAAAAAAGACTGGGATGAAGAAGCTGGAAGATGTAGATCACATTTTATGAGCCCTTCTAACCAGGGCTATGCCTGGTCCTTCTTACCACTATGTGGCACACCTGAATTCTCCTCTCCTATCTGTGGGAACATGGAGAGCGTTGAAGTGCTGGAGAGCAGCTGTCCTGAGGACACACTCAGTTAAAGACACCAGTCTTTTCCTCATGCAAAGACTGAAACTACATCCTTCCCATGTCAAACCACTTAGTTAGAACACCTCTCCCATCACATTAAAACTACATAGCTGCACAATGTAATTCCACTACAAATACCTATCTCAGAAACACACTGGGCCAGCCCAGGTACTGTCTGAATTGAAGCATAGGATATCAGAGGTCAGGAAACTGCCTTGACTCAGGTTTACCATTGCCAAATTAAATTAAAACTACTGAATTACTACAACTCCAACTTGCTTGCCTGAGAGGCTACCTCTCACTTCGATCCATAGCCACAGCTGGAGCCTCTTTGTTAGAGAGAAGACAGTTACCCACAGGTCGTTTTCTAAAGGGGGCCCTCCACTCTGAATTTCAATAGATCAAGAGAGAAAAGCCTCAAGACAGGAAGGCAAGGTTTATCCCCTTAGTCAAGCTTATGGGGACCAGTGAACACAGCAAGAACAATTAGTTGGAAACAAAGGATCTGCAGGTTGACTTAGGTTTGATTTTCTAGTCTAGTTTGGTGGTTCTCTATTTACCAATTTAGGGTAAGTCTGACTGCTGTCATTCCTTTAATTACAAAAATGTAGCCCACAGGCCAGCACACAGTTGCTTTTTCAAACACAATTATACAGTCAACCACAATTTCAATTATACAAAATGAATTCAAAGCTGAAAACCATCTCTAGCATGATGTGAATAATTTTATAAAACTTAATAAATTTGGAACATAAACAAAAAATCTTAAAATGTAACTGTTTTAATTAGAATTAACAAACCCCCATCACCAAATTGTGGATGTTCTGAACCCTCTGGCTTATGAGTCTAGAAAACTACTTAAAATTTCTGTGCAAATAGCCCAAGACCATTTTATTTATGTGTTTGCTTTAAACTAGAACTCGACTTCCAACTTGGATTTTAAATTATGGAGATTGCTTTCTTCCCTTCTCCCTCTGCACACATCTCTCCTTTATCTTAAGATGTCTTCTGACTCATTAGCAGCTCCAGTGGATGAAGTTTTTGAAACCTCTACCTTCCAGAAACCCATAGAGCACAATTGCTACTGACTCTTCTTGTTACACACACTCACATATCATCTTCCAACAAGCTAGTTTCCCATTAGAAGAGTTTATGGAAAGTACTGCACATGATACATCCTAAGATTAACCCAAGAAATACAGAGTGAAATCACCTGCATTTTATACAGGGTGAAGAATGTACACAGAAGTTTCAACAGGTCAAGTCCAAATCTGTCAAGAGGAGAAAGCCAGGGCAGAGAAAGCCCCAGAGCAGCATGGGGCAGAAGAGATGATTTTCCCCTTTGAAATGTTATACATTGCTTTCCACAATTGCACTTCTGCAGCTTCACTTTTGGCTACAATATATGGAAATTAGTAACAAAACGACAGCACAAACTCATCTATTTCCAACATTAGTTACAATTTCAATAAAAACCCCCAATCTGATATTATTTTGTTCAAGATGTGAGCTATTTTTCATGTCCCTTTCTTCCTTTTTTTGGAATTGACATTAGCTGTCAAATCTTTACTTATTTGCTAAAGATATTGTTAAGACTGCATTAAGTGGTACAAAGTAGAAAATGCCTTATATATTTTCTTTCAGCTTTGTAGGCTTTTTTGGTTGGTTGCATCTTTTTTCCCCCCTTTACAATCTTCTCCTGGGTAGTTCACCACCACCACACCAAATGTTCTGTCTTTTGCTCTCCAATGGATGTTCAAATTTTCTGCTTTCTTGTAAGAAATGAAGATTAAGCACAACAGGAACCTTGCAAGTGTATCTATAAGGAGAAGAGACTGTAGACTTCCACAAAATATAGCTCAGAATTAGATCCTACATCTAGACCTGAATTTTGTGAGTGTGGTAAGCAGAAGAGATGTCAGAGTATGTGTGAGGAGGGACAGCAGGAGGTAGGGTGAAAAGGTTGATAGGAGGAATGTACTTGAACCACAGGGGGTAGAGTTTGGACAGATGAGTGCCCTGGTTTGAAGGGAGGGGGGAAAAAAGAAAAACTTGTGAGCAAAAACCATGAAAAAAAGGAAGAAAAATACAAACACCAATACTCCAGCTTTTTAAAAGCCTAGTGACCAAAGGGCATAACCAGATATCCTTTCCAGAATGGAAGAATCACTTTTTTTTAAGTTGGTTTGGCTCGGTGCTATTAAAAAAGTTTGTCCAAAAGTCCCCGTGCTGAGCCAACACTTATCAGGTTTCAATTTTCCAGCTGAAGCCACAACCATTACTATGATAACTAATGTACAATTGTATTCCAGAGAGGAAATCAAGGGAAAATACTGTATTGGAATGGAACAAATACATGTATTGGCACCAAGAGTAAAAACTGTATTATGCCAACTTGCCATAGATATTTTTCTCTTCTTATTAGAGAAGAAACATGTAAATCAACTTTATTGTCTGGTCTGAAGGTATTCTGTGAATATTTATGAATTCCTCATTGCCCTACCACAATAAAATCTCTCTTCAAATATAAGGCAGCAATTTAAAGAGTCACTCCCACTATGGTCACTCCATCAAGATTCCACAAAGTATACAGCAGACTGCCATTCTAGCCAGATGCACACCTGGACTGCTCACCTTAGGTGTCTTTGCCAAGACTCTCATATCCTCTAAAGTTCTGGACCATAAAATACATGTGCATCGGATGAAGAGAAAAAGACAGAGGCAAGTAATATTGTCACTTCAGCTACATGCTCAAGCAGCAGAATTCATCCATGTACTAAGAATATATGAATAACTACAACAGTTCTAGATCTATGGAAAAAAAAAAGTTAAAACAACTGCATTTTGTAGAAGTTTATGGAAATGCTGCTTTTGCTAAACTCTTTCCATCACTCCAAAACACTAAAAAATATTTCAACTACTTTTCTTATAAAATTAAAAATTATTCTCCCTCTTTTCACAACATTTATGCAGCTCCTGTTACTTCATAAAAGATCAAGTGAGCATCAGAAAACACAGACACAGGTTTCCAGTCAGCCAACAAAAACACAAAGTATATTCTGTACTTAAAGTATTTGAAAGGTCATAGGAAAAGACAACTATATGTTTAATTTTATGGAAGGTTCTGACAGACTAAATCGGGAGCCCTGACTCTTACTGTTGCTACTATCAAACAGAGTGAACTAGAATAAAAAAATCTCTGAATAGCACCTGTCATCTCATCCCAGGAACCATACATAGGATTTCAACTGAAAGAGGCTGATCATACTCTGTATATCCTTGCTTTTGCCTAACAGTAGAATGCTGGTTCTGTGTGATCTACAGGTTGTCAGCTTCATACATCACGGAGCAAAAAAGTCCACGTGGAACCTTTTGCCCATGTTCCCATATACACTCTGATTTGCAAAAAGCTCTGTGAAATCAGATCATCTTCAAGCAAGCGTCCTCTGCTGTATTAAAGAATGTGAGTTTAAAGGTATCTCATCTCCAGAATCTGAGGTTGTCTTAGAAACAGTGACCCGTGGTCCCTTTCAGCTGAAGCAAACCCAACAAGAAAAAAAGCTACATTATCATATACATATTTATGTAGCTAATAAAAAGAGTAATTCAGTCCCTGATGATGCAGCAATGCCATTTTACACTTCATGTGCCCCAAATAAATTAGGATTGTACAATAAACACTGTTAATTAGAGACTTTGAAAGAATACAGGAGATGACACACATTTCAGGCCATATTTCAGTCCACAGCTTTTCTTTCAAATGTTAAATAAATCCATTTGAGTGACAATCTAAGGGATGCTCAGGAAATTATTTAAGGACTGGACAAAGTTGATGAAATGATGAGAGTCAGGCCAAATAAATATGTCAAAGACCAAGAATAAGGTACCAAGGTAGAGGTACCAAGGCAAGAAGAAATGATGAAGCCAGTTTAACTTTGAGAAATAAAAAACAGAAGGAAAGCAGAAGCAAAAGACAAGCAAACACATACAGCTAGGACACAGCAATTATTTTGTAACAGATCTGTTTGGGAACAATTTGTTTTCTTATCCCACCCACCCCCACCCCCCTTTCCCAGCCTCTTTACTGAAGATGATGTTTCACAAACACTTTAAAGCAACCAACTTCCATCTGAAAGAGGAAATCTTTTCCCCTAGCATTGACTGGTAGTTCCCACTCCCTGCCTTGCACTACTGTTAGCTCCTGGGGAGTTTTGAAGTGTTACTTGACTGTAAATGGAACACAGCAGAAGAATCTGTAAGTACAGTTATATCCTCAAAAGCAGTAAGAATAGGTTGCTTATCATATTTGCATAAGATCTCCAGGTAGTATGTTCAGCTTTCTAAAGAACTAGAAACACTCACTAGAAATGTACCAAAGTGAGCTCATTGGTACATAAACTACTTTTCTAAGGCATCCCTACCAGCATCAGCTTCAAGTTCTCTTCACAGTGCAATTCACCGCTGAATAGAAAAATGCCTTGGCCATCACTTGCACTCTCTCAACTTCACCCTTCTAGCAGCCATCGAAACCAAGCCTACTACAGTCAAATCAAATATTTACAACGAGAATCTGCCATCAGGAGAATGTATAAAAGCATTTTCAGGTGCTTACAAACAAGAGAGGAAATGTATCAAAGAATTTTCAGGTGTTTACAAACAAGAGAGGAAATGTATCAAAGAATTTTCAGGTGTTTACAAACAAGAGGTGAAATGTATCAAAGAATTTTCAGGTGTTTACAAACAAGAGAGGAAATGTATCAAAGAATTTTCAGGTGTTTACAAACAAGAGGGGAAACGTATCAAAGCATTTTCAGGTGTTTACAAACAAGACCAGAAATGTATGGAAACATTTTCAGGTGTTTGCAAGAGGAGAAGCATTTTCACAGGCACCAAGTGATTCGCTGCTGACCTTGCTCTTAAGTGCAAGGATGCTCTTTACAAACCGATCTGCTCAGCAGCATGAGAAATGAGTAGCTTGCTGATGGGTACCACCTATGTGGCACTCAAGTGTCTGCCCCTAACACAGAAGTTTACCTCTATCAGATCTGAAAGGGAGAGAAGAGGAAACATTAGCTATCCCCTGTGGCACAGACTTCTCATTAATATTCCTCTTAAACGTTAACAGTGATCAGAAAACTGAGGAAACTAGCAGAAAGGTTGTGACATTATCCTTCAATCTCTTTCCTGTCTCACAACACTGGCAATAATGAAAGATCACACCACCAAACCAGATCCTTGCAAATAGCTTGATGCAAAAACGCTGACTGAAAGACAGCTTCACAATTTGGTGATTATTCTCCCATTCATCTCTCTAACACCATATGCATGCAGTTTATTTTATGTTAAGTGTCACACAGATATTATCACCTCTTAAGATCCTTACTAACAAATGCCTGCCAACATACTGTCTTTTGCCAAATTGCTTTTAGTTTCTCTTTCTCTCTTTTTCCAGTGTTATATTTGGGGGGGGGGGGGGGAAGAAAAGGGGGAAAAAAAAGGTGACAAGTAAAAGGAAAATTATCTGAAATTCTTTAAACAGTTGCTCTGTTAAACTGACACAAGTTTAACAACGTGTACTTGGCACTTTCCTCTTGCCACGAATACAAGGAAAAAAAACCCTCATTCAAAGCAAGGAAATCTTTTAAAGATACAGCACAGACCTTACTGAATGGTGGCATGTTACAAAGCCCTTTCGAGTCACTAGTGCTCAAATCACAAAGACTTAATCAGCATAAAACCTCTTTTGGAAACCTCCTTTTTAAGAGGATAATGACTGAATAGGGGTGCAAACCTGACCAACTCATCATTCCTCAAAATTCAGGACAGTGCAGAGATACAGCAGAGGAGAAAGTCTACTAGACCCAGGCATAACTGTGCAGAGTAATAAACCAGAAGAGAAAACAGCACTTTTATTTGCTCCAAGGGTGTACAATGTTTTCTAGTCTCTAGGGGTCCCAAAATCCCATCACCTTCTACAAATACTCTTTTTTTTTTTTTTAATAGAAGGATATACTCCACATTCACATCCTAGCTCGACAAAGAGAGCTCTTAGAGAGATCATTTACTTCCTGGAAACTGAAAATCAAGTGATAAAAGAGTCAGAGCTCGAGAGGCAAATTGTACTTGATGGCCTTATTTAAGTCCCAAGCAAATCTTTATCTGAGAATTACAGAATTAGAAACATTGTGATTGGCAATACATCTGAAAAAGATTACTCTCTTTGGAATAGGAAGACATTGAATGTTAGTGTGCCTGTGCACTGGCAGAGATCTATGAAAACCTTTTCCTAGTTACAGTTAAATCTACAGACATTAGCCTCTCCCTCTATCACATACTGAACCCTTTGCGAGTATCAAAAGCAGAAAGCCACGCATCTTATGTGTTAACACAGGAGCTCTGCTCCCTTTGTATCAACATGGAAAACATGAGATCATAGACCAACACCACTTTGTAGGCTGGACATTGTGAAAAAAACACGCCTGTGAGCCCAAACCTTAAAATCAAAGAGACTTCTACTAGGTAGAAAAAACAAAGAACGGAAGGAAGGGTGGAACACCACGTTACTCTTGACCTGCAGTAAGCTGCAGAAAGCATTGCTGTCAGGAAGCACAATGCACAAAGCAGTGTTTCAGCAACAGTTACACCTTTATGTAGCATAATAAGGGTTGGGTTTTTTTGCAAATACAAGGGTGAAGAGGCATAAAAAAAAATCCCACTTGTTAGGACAACGTGTAGTATGTTACACCTGAAGAAGGTAAGGAAACAGATGTACTTGCTCTTAAGAACACACATAGTCAGGTTATATAATAATGACTAGTGAACTGCAGATACTTTCAGTGACCATGTAAGACTGCTAAAGAGTAAGCAGGTAAGAAATTTTCATATCCCCTCATCAAAATCCATCCGAATTGTCCACTTCTTAAGTTTATCCCGGGTATGGAACATAAGGAAAAATATCAAAATGGTAAGTATAGAAACAGGTTCTCAGCCCTCTTCTCCCTATTCTTTATTAAAATAAAAAGATTCTCAGACAATGACAGTCCTGGCAGAGCTGCCAACTACAGGGAGGACAAGTGTGTTGTACTGCACAGCAGAGTTTCAAACAGTTTACAAACAGAGACAAAAGAAAGACAACTACCCCTAACACAACCTTCCCAGCATCAATAAACTGAGCATCAGGTAGACCTCTAGACTGGTCAAATCGCACACTCAAATCCACAGACTACACTGGCTGTAATTGTTCAATAACACCCATTTAACACCATGCTGATGTTTAAGTCACATTCATCTTTATTTTCCCTGACTGGTGAGTTTTTAAAAGTTACTGCAGTACTTTTAATGGCATGTGTGTTAATGGATGTCTTCATAACAGTATACAAGAGAGACTTCTACCAGCAAACTGTTACCACTATTCTTCCTCTTTCTTATCTAGTTACTGGCCATCAGATTAGATCTCTACCACCTACTTAGCTCCAAGAGAAAAAAAAAAAGGGGGGGGGGTGGAAATCAGGGAAAGGAAAATCTTCAAAGAAAGCAAATCTGAAACTCAAGCTGGAAGAACTTTATGAAAATTCAACTATATTTTTTCTTTACTGTGTAATATTCTGCATAAGTCAATCAAGCAGGAATGACATGCAAAGAATGGGACTAACGTGAACAATGAATGATCCATAAATGTCTACAAGATTACATAACCGAGGATGAGACAGCATGTGTGTGTGTGTGTGTGCGTGTGCATGCATTTGGGGGGAAGGAAGAGAAAGAGCTCAGGGGAAGAGGAGGAAACAACGTTCTCAGTCTCAGACAAGAGGACTCTGCACAGTTCTTACTCAATTTCCCCCTCTTTGCAAAGTATAAATATTTGAACCGGAGGCAATTAGGCAGCTGAGCGACAAAAGCAAAAGAAAACCCATTTGCTCATGAATATACTTCAAAACAATCCTTGCTGAGATTGCACCCTAAGTGCTGTATCATGAAATAGAGCTCAGAGGCAACCATGTTTATAATAAAGCAATTAACACACGGTACATTTCCTGCCCTATTATTATCATTGGCACTCTCAATGTGTTTGTTGCACATCTTGAGCCTTGGCAAGTTAAGAGGTATTCTTACGAAGTTAACAACAAAACGTTGCTGATTGAAATGTACTCACTGTGTTGGGGGTTTTTTTTCAGGAACTCTTATGTTTACTTTACACCATTCTCAGGGGACAGCTGGACAGCTGTATTAGTTCTGCAAGGAAAATATATTCAAAATTAACTTTGCGAAGTCTTCGAGTCAAGAAACTTTAAAAAGTGAACGTTATTAGACCCAATACCCGCTCGCTTTACCAGGCTTCACACCGGGGCTTTGCATCATCACCACCCGCATTTCAGAACAGTCATTTTTGGCTGAAACCCATCAGCGGCTTGATCACTTGTACGAGCACAAACTTTGGAAAAGGCGCACACACATATCCACCCCCTCAAAAAAAACTCTTGAAGGCCCAGGCCGGGAGGGGAGGATGCTCTCGGGGGAGGCGGCTGGGTACCCGCGCCGAGCCCTGAGCCCGCCCGCCTGCGGGGAGGCAAGTCGCGGTGTCTCCTCCCGAGCGGCGCCCGCGGCCGTACAGACACTTGCTGCGGTCGGAGCCTCCGCCCCGGCCTGACCCGCCGCCTTAACCCCCGCGGGACCTGCCGAGAGCGACGTCCCGAAAGCTGCCCGCCCGGCCTCCCGCCCCCGCCGCGCCGGTCCCGCCGGGTCAGGCGAGGCTCCGCCGCCGCTCACCAGCGGCCTCCGACCACCGGGCGCGGCGGGGGGGCGGGCAGGGCCGCCCGGGGCACGGCAGGGGATGGAAGGGGAAGGAGGCGCCCGCGGAGGAGGAGACGCCGGCGAAGTCGCGCCAAGGGAGAGCCGGGTGGCTGCGGAAAGAGCGGCCGCGGGCCGGCGGAGCGGGCAGGGCGACGGGAGGAGCCGCTACGCGAGGCGGGCCGGGCTGCCTCCCCCCCTCCCCGCTGCCGGCAGCCGCCGGCCGAGGCCGCACCGACTAGCACGAGGCTGTGTTTCCTCTTCCCCACTGCCCCAGCGGCCGCTCGCTCCGGCCGCTCCCCGCTCCGCACCTCCCGCTGCACTGGCACCCGCCGCGGGCAGGTGCGGGGCTCGCCAGCCTCCTGCACCCGTCCCGTCCCTCCTCCGCGTCTCCCCACGCTCCCGCATCCCGCCCCGCCGCCGCTTCCCCCTTCCAGCCCCGAGGCTCGCGTACCTCCCGGAGAGGGCAGAGCCGTGTCCGCCCCGCGGGGCCGGCGGAGCCGCCTGGCCGCCCACCACCGCGGGAGCCAGGCTCCGCGCTGCCACCGCTGCCGCCTCGCTGCGCTGCCCCGGTGCTATCCCATCCTGGGGCGGGCAAAGGCACTCGGCGGCTCTCCGCCGCCGCTCTCACTTCCTCTTCCTTCCTCCTGCTGGCCGGGGCCGCGACGTGCAGCCCCGCGCCGGCCACCGCCGAAGGGGTCCCGGGCTCAGCAGCACCTGAGGGCGGAGAAGGGGGTGGGGGGGCGGCCGCTCCGCCTCTACCTGCTCCTGCGCCGCCTCTGATGTCCCTCCTCCTGCGGGGATTTGGGGCTTCCTCAGCGCCTTCGAAATAACTATTTCTTCTTGTTCTTCTCCCCAGAGCGCCGCGGGCGCTGAGCAGCCTCCCCGGCGGCGCGCTGCGGCGTTCGGTCCCCGGGGCAGCCCAGCGCGGCGCGGGACGGTGCGCGCCCCGGCGCCCGGCCGGGAGGGGGCGGCAGCGCCCGCGCTCCGCACCGGCCCTGCAGCACCGCCGCCGCCCCCGACTGGCGGGCACCGGCTCCCCACTCCCGAGCCTTTCGAGCACCCCCGAGGCCCGTTAAAGCCGCTGTGATGTGCGTCCAACTCGTGGCTTTCGCTCGCTCGGAAAGTAAATATAACGGATCTCTGCTCTTTGCGCTCAGCCTCCCTAAAAGAAAAGCAGTCACAGCTACCATGCGGACTGCATGCAACATGTGGCACTAAAAGCCATGCAATTACATCTCTAATACCACAGATAGTGAAGTTTTTTTTTCCCCCCTTCAAAGTCCTGTATATCTCACTGTGATTAAAAACTGATCGCATAGCCATAAAGCCTTGATGTGCTACAGCAGTTTTTATTGGCTGGTATAACAAAATTCACTCTCTATAAACTACCATAAAGACCAAAACTCACAAAATTACTGTCTCTAATCTTACAAAGAATTAGGTATAAGAGTGTCTTTATGAAGCCTAACAATCCCAGGGATTTCCTATAAAACCACCCTCCTGCAACACCCACTCCCTCAGGCCACAATAACACTGATATGCATCAGCTGATATTTATAAGGCTCGTTGCCCTGAGAGCACCACATACACTTGCTAAGGGTTTTATACCCAGCAGAATTGCTGGGGGCTTTCCAGAAGAGGAAGAGAGATTTGATTCTCCCCTTAGGCTGCAATGCACCGTGTCAGCGATCTGCTAGATCGGAGCAAATACTCTGGTGTGAGGCAATAAATGGCATGACTCACCTGAATCACACCTAGCTATTTACTGGACTGCAGCATGGGTTCTACCGAATGACACAGGCTCAGAGTGCACCTCAAAACCGTAGCCACCCGGGCTCGTGTTATCATTACAACTGATACCTGTACAAAGGATACCGGAGTTGTTCTTACCATGTGGGCATAAAGTGTTTGCTAAATAATTCCAGAAAGCCAGAAGAGGGAGCACAGGAACGGAAAACACCAAGAATTAAGGATTTTAATTTGTGTAGTTATTTTAGTTCCAACCCTAAAAAATAAATAACCACATAGAGCAAGGAGGGAGCACTGCCTGGCTCTGCTAACAAGGATGTTTCAGGGTAGCCCACCTGTTGAAACCTGGCCTGGAGAAAACTTGGCTGTCCAGAAAGTGTAGAAAGCATCAAAGGCATTCATCACATTTGATAGTGAAAACCTTAAATTCTGAGGTGAAGAAAGTCCTGCCAATTTTTTAAGAGGTTGAGTTTTGTCGTAGTAATTGTGGCCAAAACCTTCCTGAAACACAAATTATCCAGGGTAGCCTCTGTGATGCCCAATAGCAAAAAAAAAAGTAGCTGGACCTTATGGTGCTGATGGACTTTATGAATGACCTTTGAGAATATCACTATTTTAATCATAAGTAATCACCTACAGAATCTTGTTCATATCCATTAAAGCATACAGGGGTGCTGTCTGGCCTGTAGAAAGAAAACACAGGATTATTACCGCTTTTTCACATTTTCAAAGTAGCAGGTAAATGTCTATTTTGACAATGCTGGGTATCATGCTTGAATGGAAACATATAGTCTGTGTATATATATGCTTGTGCACATACAGTCTCTTAGATATTTTTAAACAGGTCCTGAAGATCTGACCTAAATTCACTAACAATGACATCGATAAGAAATGAACTGTATCAGAAACTTCAAGCTCATTTTTCTAAGTTGCAGTATTGCTTGTGGATCTCTGTACTCGGTCCCTAAATTACAGCTGACAGTTTGCTTTTTCTAGCTTTATATATGTATGAATTTTATATTCATACATACATATATATGAACATTTGGTGCTGGATGATTAAACAAGGTCAGTGTGATGCAGAGGTTGCTATGGCTCAGTTTTAGTATACCTATTCAGACTGTAAATCTGCTGCTGTGTATTCATCTGTAAATAACATGTCGAGAAGATGATGACCTTTGCAGAATAGCCAGCATAACGAAGAATTAAATCAATCTCACCTAAGACATGTTTGAATTAACCTACCAACAACCTCATTCTAAGAGGTAGGTTTGATCTGTTTATGGACTCATTTCCACTTTGCCTGGATGTAGTTTTACAGTGAAATAAATTGTTAAATTTAAGGTTGTGAAATTATAGTACTTAGGATCATCACACTGGTTATAAAATCCAAGCATGAACAAGCAGGAAAATGAAGATGTCAGGGATGCCTCTCAAAGTTTTCATGCCATTAACCTATTGTGTTTCTACAAAGAAAAACAAACCTCTACAAAACGTTTTTACTGCCACTTACTTGACTCTTCCATATTTTAGATTGCGATGAAGAACCTCTTCAGCAGTTTGGGAACAATAAGATCTGGAAGAGATTTCATCACAGTTTGCTGCTATTTGATAGAGAAAAACTTGTGAAGAGCTAGAAAAGTCTTTTAAAAACCCCCAAACAGCCCCCAAAAACCCCTCTGATTTGATGCTGGAGTTCAGCAAGCTCTGGAGGAGGTCTCTCCTTCTCTCTCGCTTCTGTTGCAGTGAAAACAATTAACCCCTGGAGCTGCCCATTTATCCATAGGCTGGTCATGACCAGAAAGGTTTAAAGCAAATCAGGCATTTTGCTGAGACATTGGTGCAAGCTAAATCTCATATTTATAACTTCCAGCAGGAATTCAAGGGAGTCCTATGACCTTCAATATGTAGCAAATGCAATGCTATTTCCTAGCTTTCATGTAAACCCTAGTAACTCTCACTGACTTGAATAGGAAGTTCTGCACATCTATTTAAATAAGAAGGAACTTGGGCAGCTCTCACCATGTTGACTCTTGAATCTGTGGCAGGATTCACCAGAGAGGAAGGCATTGCCACCAATAGAAGGAATGGCTCAGTAAGTGTGGTTTTCAGTCTCTGGTCCCAGGGCTTAATTCGCCCCTCATGGAAATAAGAAGAAATTGCTATTTTGGTAGAAACAACATTGAATCACCCTTAAATAATGAAGTGGTTGGTGCTCAACCTAGGGAATGGGACGTTGATTGTCAATGATCTCATGTTACAGATTGTGGTGTGCAACTGTGCACCTTGGCAAGAGATGGCCAACTCTAACATGAAAAAGGGCAGGCTCCCAGCCCCAGCTGGCAGCTGGCTGTGTGATTGCTGGCAGGGTTTTTTCTCCTCACTCGATGTTAACATCAGCAGTTTATCAATGACAACTATGAATAGAGTTTAGCAGAGTCAAGAAGAGAACTTTGTTTCTTCACAGCCCTAAGTTCAGATGCCCAGTTGAAAAAAGAGACACTAAAAAAAATCCTTGGAGAAGACACTAAAGGAATCTTAATCACCTTTACAAGACATAATAGAGATGGTTGCTGCATGTCATGCTTTCTTCTCCACCACACAGTGACATTCATAGAATCGTAGAATCATAGAATGGTAGGGGTTGGAAGGGACCTTTAGAGATCATCTAGTCCAACCCCCCTGCAGAAGCAGATTCACCGACACCAGGTCACACAGGGACACGTCCAGGCAGGTCTTGAAGACCTCCAAGGAAGGAGCCTCCACACCCCCTCTGGGCAGCCTGTGCCAGGGCTCCCTCACCTCAACAGGGAAATAGTTTTTTCTTATGTTTAAGTGGAACTTTTTGTGTTCCAGCTTCATCCCATTACCCTTTGTCCTGTTGCTAGCTACTATAGAAAAAAGGAATGTCCCAACCTCCTGATATCCACCCTCTAGATATCTATAAATGTTAATAAGATCTCCCCTCAATCTCCTCTTCTCCAGACTAAACAGCCCCAGTTCCCACAGCCTTTCCTCGTATGAAAGATGTTCCAGTCCCCTGATCATCTTGGTGGCCCTGCACTGGACTCTCTCCAGCACTTCCCTGTCCCTCTTGAGCTGAGGAGCCCAGAACTGGACACAGGACTCCAGATGAGCCCTCACCAGGGCAGAGTAGAGGGGATGTATCTGTATACAGGTACAGTAGAGGGGATATATCCTTGTATCTGTTGTCAGAGTAACATTTTATGATAAAACCTTTTACTTGTTTTAACCACATTTAAGGATCAATATCTTTTCTACTCATTTTAACCTTTGTTTTGTTTCCCTTCTCTTGAAAGGATAGAGACAGGCAGTCAGGGAATTGGGACTTCAGAGTTTTGATTTATCTGTGAGTCCTTAATCCCCCATATGACTGTGGGGAAATCGTATCACTTTGGAGAATTAATTTTCTCCTCTCCTCTCCTCTCCTCTCCTCTCCTCTCCTCTCCTCTCCTCTCCTCTCCTCTCCTCTCCTCTCCTCTCCTCTCCTCTCCTCCTCCTCTCCTCTCCTCTCCTCCTGTTGCTTTTTGTTTGGGTTTTTTTTTAATATGTTTCCTTGTTTGTTTGCTTGTTTATTTGTCTGTTTGGTTTTAACCATGCCATTATAATCTGTAAGTCCTCAAGACAGACTTTTTCCACTCTCTATTTGTGAATAACCATTATATTCCAGCTACAGTTTTGTTTGGGCTCTCCTGATACAACCATGGCACAGTTATTATTAATAATCCTAGCCTTGTAAAGAAACTGCATTTTGATTGAGACTTCTATATCTTTACTCAATCTGCTCTCCCATTTGATTTGTAGGTAGTAGCACTATTGGCCAGTGCATAAACCACAGAGAACTTAAACAAGAAGAGCCCCAAAACCTAGGGGCTGCTTGATCCTTCAACAGACTGCAAACCTTTAACATTCCACTGTTTTCTAGTCACCCTGTGTACTATACAGATTAATATTTTATAAAAAAAGCTTGTTTTTAGCAGTTGTGTTGTATGTGTGGATGAGGTTTGAGGGGGCTAAGCCATGTCAGGTACCACTACATCTTTTTGATATTCAAGAGTGATTCCTTTCCATCCTTTCTGGGCAACAGCAATAATATTTATATTGCAATAGGCTACGGAGACTTCAACTAGCAAAAACAGGTAAAAACTTCCCAAACTCATGCTAAATGCCATCCTTTTTGCAAAACTCAGAGTTTAACATGTGGGGAAAACAAGCAGGTACAGAGACAGTCACAGAAGGAGCGCAACATCTGTCTCCAGCAATGTCACAGCACAATTTGCTACCAATCAAGGCCAAATCCTCCTGTCCCAAATCACAGCATGACACATATTGCTGCACTAGCAAACCCTCCCTAGGACTTACAAGCCTTTTGACAGATTTGTGGCTTTCTTGCTAGAAATAACAGACTGTTCTGTCTATCATCCATTTTAATCCTTTCATAATATTAATCGATCAACAGTAACTGCTGGCAGTAAAGTAACAATAAAGAGTAGAAGCTTGCTGCTCAGAGGTGTACTGAATGCCCACTTTCCTAATGAGGTAATTAGCTTCAAATGCTTCACTGAATGAATCCACGCGAGCAAGTGGCACTCCAGCAGCTGCAGAAGCAGCACAAATGCGTTTGTACTTGGCCTTTCCCCCTTCTGCATTTATTATTCCATTCTCATGGAAAGTCACTTTGCCTATAAACTATTTTGCCCTGCTGTCACATTTTATTTTGCACATTTTTGGAGGACTGTAATGCTCATGGCTGAAAACGACTGTGCATGATGAAAAAATTCATGAGGCTTCAGAGCTGGTTATAAAGAAGTTTTCAAAACATCCTAACCTTTGCACACACATTCCTCAGATAGCATGGTAACCTACATCATTTTAATTTAGAGGAAACATGCACAAACATCTTCAAAATTACCCACTTCAGTATATGTAACTCTTCTGAGGAGCTGAAAGGCCTTAAATACTGTGTTTTAGTCCCATCATTGCTGGAATATGTATTAGTTTATGGGAACCCCAAAAAGCTGAGGCAAAGGTCTTGTAGGTAACATTCTGTCCTATTATAACACAATGGAGGTGGTTCACCATTCTCACACCCCTGTGTTTGAATGTGTTTCTCTTACCAACTTACATCATCCTTTTTTTCATGCCTCCTTTTGATTTTTCCCTTTTGCCATCTCCCTTTATTAAAATAGCTCAAAGTAGTCTCTGGTTCTTTATGTCAAGGCCTTGAAGTTATAGCCTTTGTATATGTTTTTCATTGCTAACATGTTGTGATCACTGCATCACATTTCTCCTACTTATCATTTATAATACCTCTCACCTGTTTTCAACCATACTTTTCCCCTTGCTTTTCCTACTCTAAGTTGGGCCATCCTTTGGCAAGGCTTTGGGGCAGCTTTCCTTCTTAGATGACAGTCTTATTCAATATCTTCATCAATGACCTGGATGAAGGGACAGAGTGTACCCTCAGCAAGTTCCCTGATGGCACCAAACTGGGAGCACTGGCTGATTCCCCAGAGGCTGAGCTGCCATTCAGCAGGATCTCAGCCAGCTTGAGAGTTGGGCAGAGAGGAACCTCATGAGGTTCAACAAGTACAAGTGCAGAATCCTACATCTAGGAAGGAACAACCCCATGCACCAGCACAGGCTGGGGGTCGAACTGCTGAAGAGCAGCTCTGCAGAGAGACCTGGGAGTCCTGATTGATAATAAACTGAGCATGAGCCAGCAATGTGCCCTCGTGGCCAAGAAGGTAGCCTGGGATGCATCAAGAAGAGTGTGGGCAGCAGGTCAAGGGAGGTTCTGCTCCCCCCCCATGCTACCCTGGTAAAGCCTCATCTGGAGTCCTGTGTCCAGTTCTGGGCTCCCCAGCTCAAGAGGGACAGGGAACATCTGGAGAGAATCCAGAAGGCTACCAAGATGATCAGGGAACTGGAATATCTCTTTTACGAGAAAAGGCTATGAGACCTTGGGCTGGTTAGCTTGGAGATAAGAAGATTAAGGGGGGAACTCACCAATGCTTATAAGTACCTAAAGGGTGGGTGTCAGGAGGATGGGGCAACACTTTTTTCTGTAGTGTCCAGCAACAGGACAAGGGGGAATGGACACAAGCTGGAACACAAAATGTTCCACTTAAACACAAGGACAAACTTCTTTCCTGTGAGGGTGAGGGAGCCCTGGCACAGGCTGCACAGAGAGGCTGAGGAATCTCTTTCTCTGGAGGTTTCCAAACCCACTTGGATATGTTCCTGTGTGACCTGATCTAGGTGAACCTGCTTCAGCAGGGAGTTGGACTGGATGATCTCTAGAGGATCCTCTAACCTCCACCATTCTGTGATTCTATGACAGTCATAAAGGAGGAATACAAGGGTTGGGTAGAGCTTGGTTGGTCAGACTGGTACAGACCATGAAGAAGCAACCTCATCCCACAGCCTGGCATTTAAAGGTAAACTGCAAACTAGTACTCACAGTAACTTGTAGGCTGGCACAGCTTTGCTTCTAGTCTTTGCTGTGGTGCTTGTAACTTCTGGCAAATGGGCAAGGCAGATGGCTGGAGGCGGTGGCCCCTCAAATGCTTTAGTCTGAACCAGCAGAATTCAAAGCCAATTTTTTTGTTTAGAGAGCTACCATGTAAATGTCATTAAGTTCAGCTCCCAAGCCTGAAGTTAGAGATAGGAGAATGATTTATTTGATGAAATGTGAAGTTCTGAGTCAACAAAAACTGTTCATGTGTTCATATCCAACTTGATGAACACTTCAGGTCAAAAAAACAAATGTTGTTAATTTGGCATTTCTAACTGACAGAACAGAGCAAAGCTCACAACCTTTCAAGGCTTAGGCTACTGAAAGTTATTATTCTTTAAACAAATGCAGAAAATTAAATAAACCATTTTATTCAGCACAAATTTAGAAAAACCCAGACAATGAAATGAAAAAACAAATTGTGGCAGCAGACAGTCATTTTGGTTAAAAAGAAAACACTTCTTGAGATCAGCTCAAAAAACACTCAGAGCACAGGAAATATTTTCCAGTTCAGGTAACAAATCAATTGACATTTTATTTGTGTAGGTCTAATTCACACCCTTTCTAATGGCTTCATAGTCAAAGGATTGAGCACCTGCAGCTCCTATTCAAATTGGACACTTAGTAGTTATAAGTCGATAGGAGCATCTGGATGTTCAGCAGTTGTGAAAAAGGAAAACAAAAAGCAAGCCTTTAATTTCTCACAAGTGCAGAAGTAGGGGTAGAAGTGCTCAACTTTACACCCTCCCACTTGAAAAACGTTGACTGCTGCAATAAGATTGTGATTCTCCTGCCTCACAGGGAGCCTAAATTCCTGCCCCAGGATACAAGGTGCCCCTGCTGACTTCCTAATCTAAATTGGTGAAAAACATCGGTCCTCTTAAGTCCCACGGACCAATTAGTCAATGGCTGTAAAGCTCTCTGAAGGTGAAAAGTGTCTCTGTGCTTTACCATGACAGATGGCTATGGTTTAATTTTAAAGGTTTTCTTTAAAGAAAGCACTTAGCTCTCTTCACTGTCCTCTAGTGCAGATGACTCCTTTTGAACCGGTGTACAGATGGAGGAACAAGATGGCAAAACCTCTGCTCCGGCTGTGAGCATTCAAAGAGAATAAACTTTAATATTGATTAACTTTATGAATCAGAGTCCCCCACTGTCTTGTAGTAGTGCAGAATATCATCAACTGCTGCCAATTCTGCTTTCTATTCTCCTTCCTGTCTATGATAGTATTACAGAATATCTTCCCAAAGATAAATGAAGTGTAAGACCTGTGGGGAATTGAATGGTCTACGTGGCACTGAAAGTGGTGTATCTACACCGTGTTCCCACACCTGTCCTCATGGCCTGTTGCACTTAGCATCTTGCACGGACCGTCAGACATATGTTTGCTTTGTCATCCTGTGGAATATTCCACCACACTACAAAAATCAAGCTGTCAAAGGCTCTGCTGAAAGAAATAATGACTAATGATTTATGATAAAATCAGCACTGCAACCCTCTGCTGCAAAAATTGGTGGGGTGTAAAAAGAGCAAGAAGGCAGCTCTCAGGCTTTTGTTAATTGGCTTATCAGTTCTGATCTATTCCTCAGGAAACAAGAGTCTCATGCTTATACACTGTGTGTGATTTATGGAAGAACCCGGAGGGAGAGAATACAACAAATAGCAGCAAGATTTTGCAGGCTGATGTTGCTAACTGTATCGAGCCTTGCCCACCAGAACTGCTCAGAACAACAGCACTTGAAAAGGGGAAATATTGTAGAGTCCAGATTCTTCCTACAGACAGCAGTACTCATTGACAAAGAGTAAGATAAACCTCCTAAAGGAAGCAATGAAGATGTTTTCTACCCACAGAGATGAATATCTTTTTGTTGTTGTTGTTTTTATTTTACATTAAAGCTCATAAATAAGATAACTCACCCTCCTCCCTCAAACATGTTCTTGATGGTGCTGTTTTCTGGGAAATTTCCTCTCTCCCAGACTTACAAGTTGGCTAACTTACAAAGAGGCTAATCGTGCTATGCATGATTTAGGGTTTGGTTTTCTTCCTTTTTCTCCTCACAGTTTTAGTGTTTATACATGCACATTAGGTACATGCATGTTGAGAACAGCTCTCAGTCATTACTATTATACTGTGCTGTTGGGTTAGATGCACTCCCCAGCATTTGAAGGGTGGCAGCTGACCTTGACTCCTTTTTCATATATGGGGAAACTGGGCCTAAAGAGCTAGTGAGGATTTTAACAGAGAAAGGATGAGGAGCTTTCTGTGAGAAACATGAAGCAAGCAACCCTAAGGTGCTGTGTCACTTATTTGGAGAGGTGGTTGGTCTCAGTGCAGCTGCAGAGACTCCATGCTTTACTTCACCAGGCAGCTGGATACTGTGTTGCTTGGGCTTTTCTATCACTACTTCTCTGATGTGTCCTACTTTTCATACACTTAATCTCTCCTCCAGTGAATGCCTCAATGCCATTCCCTCTTCTTCTTCCATTGTTTACCCTTGGAAACCTCCTCAGATGGGAGAGATGGACAGAGTGAAGTCAGCCTGTTTAAATTTGGCCTAGTGCAACAATATTTGGTGTTCACTAGTTATGGCTTAACTGTCCCGTAACTGGTTGTCGGTATTGTAAAGATCTGCTTAATCACTGAGATGATTCAAACACCCACTGCCTTGGGGATGTTATTCCCAGTTGTGCCAGTGGCAGTTTTCCCTTTGCTCTTGCATACATCCCTGAATACTGTTCCTCTCACTGTTTTGTTCTCCATGTTTGTCTGAACTGTGTATCTCACTGCTTTCACAGCCATCAGGTCATCTCACTCTCTTCCTTGGGACCCATGTTTGTTCAAGACTTTATATTCTTAGAATGATAGTGAGGGGACTTATTTTATCTGAGATTTTTTTCCCCCCTATCTCATCATCAAAGAGTTGTTTTCACAAGAGCCAGGCCATTTTCTTTCTTTGTTTTCCTCCCAGACTCTTCCTTCCCATGACTTGCTAACATCCCATTACATCAGCTCATGGATTCCAACGTTGACACTCATCAAGAAAACGGCAAGATGCAGACATCACAACACAAAATCCAACAAAGTCCTTTAACACAGCTGAGGAAATGCATCTTTGTGCTTGTCTTTTGCATCAGTAGGAGCTCTGCGCCCTGTGACTATGAGATCTCCACGCTGCCATTTGGATATTGCACTGCAAAGTGTTTCTTATATGGGAATTCAGCCATCCTGACTGGCAGCTGCTTGGTTTTTCAGTGCTCTGGACGGTTTTTCCATCAGAGATCAAACCAGTTGCCCCAGTCAGCGATGCTTCCTGGCACTTGGTGCTGTATGAAAAATCATGGCTTGTTTGCCCTTCTGACCTAGACACAGAGGACTGCTGTGTCTACCTAGAATAGTAGATTATACCCTTTGGAGAGCTTCTCTGTACCATCTAGCGCTGCAAACATTGCTTCCTGGCAGTTGTGGAACAACCTGCGTTTCGTTGTTTGCACATAGGACTTTCCTACCCAAGGTCAACTCCTGTGACACACACTGGGTCAGAATTGATCAGATCCTAGGCCACCTTGTATCTATTCTTGAGCTATTCCCACAACCAGTGTCAAAAAAGAATGTGAGCTGCCTGTGGTGGAGGGAATTGCCCTGGCAGCCCAAAGCCCGCACTGTGTCACTGCAGCTCTGCTATCTGGAGCTTTCTGGGGATGCAGCTCCCTTGAGCATCAATTCCTTGCTGTGCCCAGAGGCCCAGGGAGGGAGCAGGGCTCCAGGCAGAGGGAAGCACAGGCAGTTATGTCAGCTTCTGTAAGTGCTTGCTCACTTTGCTCCCTGCCTGCTTGCACCATCTCCTCCCACCACCTTACCTTGACATCCTGCCTATGTCAGCTCTGGGAGAATCAGCTGCTCTAACCAAAACAGAGAAGCCACTCACACTGGAGCATATCTGTCATCTATACAGACACACAGCTTCACCCCCACATTCCCCACTATTCTCAACTGGGAATAAACAAAAATCTGCTGCTTTGTTTCCAGAAAACCCTAACAATCCCCTCAGGGGCATCCACCCCACATAGAGTTCAGAATAAGGTCCCAGACACATGAGCTGAAGAAACCAGAAATACATTTGCAGAACAGAAGAGGCTTTATATTGCAACCCCTCTCTCCCCAGCGTGTCTTTTAAGCTTAAACACACCAAAAAAAAAGACCATGTCTATGCTTCCCAGCACCAGCAGACAAGTCTGAAGCCCAGCCCTGAGTCCAGTGCTCTCAAAATGGTCTTTTTTAAAGCTGTCACTAAAGCCCATTACGAGTTGTAGCTTGGAAACAAGTTGCTGAGGCACTTAAGAAAATGTTTTCCTGTGGAACAGCTTTCAGACTCTTCTTGCCTTCTATAATCACAACATAAAAACTAAGAGCTCCTGAGGTATGTTAAAAAACACAAGTCTCTCGAGAGAGGCGGGAAGAAAAGCATAGAAGCTGGATTTTTATGCCACAATTTGATGTCCTGTGTGCTGCAGAGCGCTTGTGAAGCCCAACGGTGCCAGCTGTACTGTAATTAACACGGTCACTTGCTCTTGGAAATCATTGGGGATGGGGTTTTTTTTGCCCCCTAGAGATGGACTAAGCAAACAGTTAGTGAGCTTTTGTTCTTTTGTCAAGTACCATTAGTAGCAGGCTTTGTTCCAGGTTTTCCACTCCATGCAAGGTGGACCTTCATAAATAAAAAGAGGGACCCTGAAGGCTTTTTGTGAAATATGAAGGTGTTGAAAGATCTATTTTCTCCCTCTTTAAATAATTTACAAATAAGACCACGAGGAGGGTATTTTTTCCTGCTTTTTTTTTTAACCAGATGGTGAAACTGAAATTAGGAATTACCATTGCTTGATAGGAACATTATGGGGAAGGGGCTTCTGGATAGTTTTTGAGGGTGCAGACAACCTACTGTTAAAGGAGTACTAAAAATAGCTTACAGAATGGATCTTTTAAGGATGAGGAAACCTAATTATTAGCTGTAGTTAATTGCATCCCAAGATGAGGGGGCCAGATGCTGGAGTGGTGTGGTTCAGCAGCCACCCATTAAAATCAAGATGCCTCAAGTGGTTTTCTCCAGCTGGGGGTCTGGTCTTTGAATGCCTGCTGCAACCATGGTCTTTAAACAGACCTGTCTGATGTGGGATGTTGGATATGCTTGCAAGAAAAACACAACACCAGTACACTTCCCCAGGATCAGAGAAGCTGTATTGCTCCCAACCAAGCCTATTGACTGAACGATCTCTAGAGTCTTAGGACAAAAGAATTACAGAGCACATTATTGACTTAAACCATACAATATGTAATCAAAAGTATAACATTGTTTGCAGCAACTCATTTCTGGAATTTCTGAAAGTGGTGTGTTTTCCCCAAAGCAGGATTCTCAAAGTACCTGCACAATTCTGTTGGTTCTATAGTTACCAAATTCTCTCTACAGTTTGTTCTCAAGAGCCTATTAGTATGCTTTCCTTAGGTGATGAGCAGTTCAGAACTAGTTCCTTTTGAGGTGTTGCATTTAGTCACCTCTTTGTGTGAGACAGAAAGGAGACCTTAAATGAAAGAATACCCTTGAGGAGAGTTCTGGAAAAGGTGGTGGTGGGGGGAGGAAACAAAAATCAGGATCTGAAAGCAAGGGACCTGAAAGCCAGAAGTGCATAGTTTTAGCAAGGTTACTGGAGATAAAAGAGCCTAAGCAAGCTCCATTTATTCTGCAAAGCAAATCACAAAAAAACCCACCCTAATTGAAAAGCACAATGCTATTCATAGGAGAAGGATTCACACTGTATGTCTGCTTACCTGGGGACGTGAAGTAGCTTCAAAACCTCTTCACCTCACATTTGAGGCAGCTGTTCCCACTTTTGTTGCATTTGGTGTAAATTTAAAATGATCTCATAATTGACTCAGTCTCCTAATCATGCTTGTCACAGATGGGTGCTACTGAAAACAATTAGTAATTCATTTATGGGAGATCAAGAATAGTGGAAAAACATTATTCATTCAATTAAGATGACTGGCTTTGCTGGCTCTGAAAGCATAACTGCTTATTAAGCAGTTCTGCCCTGTCCTTCTTTTCCCCGTGTATTTCCTTAGGTAAGAGCATAACCTGCAAATGGAATTTCCACTCTTTTTTTTTTTTGTTAGCTAGAGGGGACAAGAATCACTTGGAAAGGCAAATTTCATCTTACCATGCAGTTTCCTTTCTTTTTACCCCCTTGGAGAATGATCAGTGATACTGTTAAAATACGGATGAGGGACCCCAGGCTCCAACCAAGCCAGCAGAAATCTTGCTGTTGATTTCAGCAGGACCAGAATTTCCATCTTAATGAAGATGTCACGTCATTTAACAATCTCAACAAGACTTCGGTAATATCTGTTGGAGGCCTGCCTTTTGTAAAAGCTGCTTGTCATTTTTGATGTCTGGAGAAAACTCCAAGTGCCAGTCACTGGTCCTGAGAGTGGGGCAGCCCTTGACAATAGCTCAGTTGGGGGCTGCTGCTCAGACCGAACTTCATGCAATTATCTTCTGTGTCTAACGAACAAGGACAAACCAGAACACAAGGGGGCTGAATTTGGTTTGCTTTCATGTGAATCCAGAGTCACACCACTGGGAGAGAAAGGTATTTATCTGGATTTCTGTCATCTTCAGGCAGGAGCAGATTTTGGTCTGATGTCATTACACTTTTCACATGAGCTGTGGCAGCTTTCTGATTACTGGAATTGTTCCTTTTGTTCATGCTTGGATGAGTGCACAGTGCATAACCCATGTGCTGGATTGCACAGTGAGAAGCTCTCCCTGAGAAATCTTTTGTTTTGTTCCAGCACAACACAAAGTCCCTGGGCAACTCTTGTTGTCATACCATTTTTCACTGTAGATCCAGAGCAATAATAAACCTGTTAGAATAATAACTTTCTGTCTGCTGAACGGGAGAGGTTTGTCCTCAACATGAGTTAGGAGAAGTTTGTACTGGGCATGAAGCCAGAGGGTTATCTGCTTTTCCATTCAGCCCCCTATAACTTATTTTACAATAAAATGCTAAGTTTGGATCGTTTGGGGTTTTTTTTAATGAACTAACACAGGTACATGCACTAGCAAAGCACAAACTGGCATTACTCATCCATCACCTTGCTGGGTGGAACAGAAAGAAATGCACTTTCCTAACATCTATTTTCAGGTCTTGCTTGGGGAAATTGTATGAAATTTTCCTTGCTTATTTGATCCTGAAAGGATTAGCATGATATCTCTTCCCTAAACAAAAAAAATCCACAGAGAAATAGCAGGTTTCATATTACACAGAGCTGATAGACTGGGAGAGACTAATCCCTATTTCTTCCTAAAAGATCATCTGTATCTTTTGATCTACAGTGTTTTCAGAGCTTCCTTTATATCTAAGCACTAATAGTCAACAAATAACAAAGGTTATTTGTCTGTGTCCCAGTTTAAGGAGTGCTGTTATTAATGATTATAGCAGCAGCTTGCCCAAGTCTCATATTATGCCAGTTACAATCTCCAGGATGGTTTTGGGAAGAAACCCTAACCCTGGAAAAATGCAGCTGTCTGCAAAAGGAAGAAAACAAAGCAGACTGTATTTTGTTTACTTTCTTCATGGGGAGAAACAACTGCAAATCAGCAGCACATCAATAAAACAGCTAAGGCAGTGTCCTCCAGCCTCACTGCAATTCTGAATGTGTACTGTTTGTCAATTTGGGGTCCCATTACAAAAAATAGCATAGGGGAGCTGGAGCACAGGAGAGACACTTTGATTTTGATATTTCAGCAAATACTACATAAGAGATTATACCATCCCTGTATCCAGCATTTTCCCATTACCACTGACCAGGAAAGATGCTTTAGAAGAAAAAGTTTAGGAAAACTACATAACACATTGGAGTAGCAAGAAGTAGTACTTTACCACAGTAAAGTTTGTTACACCTGCTACTGATCCTGTACCTCTAAAAGTCCATTTTTGGTCACATTAATTCATTCCTGGAATTTTTCATCACTGCAGCACTGTACATTCAGCTCAGCAGCATCCCTTGTCTGTCATAGGGGTATGGAGCATACTTAGAGTTATTTGACTGTAGTAAGAGGAGCAAGAAATATGTAGTGGTGAGTAGCAGTGATTGAGTGAAATTAGACAACTTTCCTTCTGTTTATCTGAGAACTTGGTGTTCCTATTGCAGGGCAGCTGAAATAGTAACAACTATTCAACACTGGAATAATCTTTGGTGAATTATCCAAATGTTAATCTGCATCCCTGTGTGTTGATAAATAAATGTCAAAATCTGCACAGACTATGGTGTTGTCTAGAACAGGATATTTTAACAAGAATCAAAGGAGGGAGGAAAAGGGGAGAGAGAGAGCAATAACATAACTGTGAAAGATGCTCACTGCAGCCTAAAGAGGCAACAAAGAGCAGTTTACACAGAGGGAAGGTGCAAGTATACTTAAGCCATTCAAAAATTACCTGTTAGGAAAAAATACAGCTTTAAGCTTTTATTGCTTAACTGAAGAGATGTAAGTTTGCTGTTTAAAAAGATACATTTTCCCTAAATTTCATGCTGTATTTCAATTCCTCTACAGGCACAGTAACTGCTTTTTAAGTAACATTTTATACTGTTCTCTGTCTTTGCTGAGGATCCACTGAGCTCTCAGAGAAATGAATACAAACCCTGTACCCTATTGATTTATTATGAGAACACATCAGGCTCTGAATACTGATCCTTTCAGCAGGAAACAGTAATGAACTTAATAATAATGTAATTAGTTGTTTGTAATGACACAGTGTCTTTCCCACACACGTCTCTAAGTACTGGCTGGTCAAGGCAGACCTCATTGCTGCCCTTATCCAGAGAAGCCCTTATTACAATGAGCAACTTCACTGACATTAACACAGCTTCTTGCTGAGGAAGGCACGAAGGAGAAAGGCAGAATCTGTAGCTGGCTTTAAGTGTCACAGAAAAGCTAGTGTAAGTAGGGGGGATGTTTATTATACAAGTTTCAGGACTGGGAAACAACATCCCAGTGTAATTTCAGGACTTGCCCAAGGCCACACAATGAAGCAGTGGCAGAGTGTAGATGGCAGCTCCCACAGCTTGAGTCAGCTCACACTTTATTTTGCCAATGAGTACTTTTAAAACAGGGACAATGGTGGTGATAGTCACACCCTAGGGCCCATCTTAAAATTATTGCTTATTCAGACTCTATAAATGTAAATATCTTCTTCAGTAAGCTCTGATCCAGAACAGAACCACAGGACACCTGTTCCTCAAAAGACACTGCTTTTGAGTTCCTCTTGCCAGAGGTACTCCTTGAAGACATATCTTATTATACAAACTGTCTGTAACAGAATACCCCTGTCAAATAAAGATCTTGCATGATAAATGGATTCTCCTGATAGCAAGCTCACTAGTATGAAACCCTGCAGGGACAAGAATCATGCTGAGATGTGTTACAGTTTGAGCATGAAAAAGTGAAGGTTGTGTCCATGCTGGACAATGCAGCCTCTTGCTTCACAGCCTAAGGCTGGGTAAGAAAGCTTCTCTTTTATTTTTCAGCAGATGCTGCCCTCTGGATTAAATGCAAAAACTGAATGAAGTTACAGAGTAGTAGCTTGAGGATAGGGCCAAAAAATACCCCACAATGGGATAGGGAAAATGGCTAAACCACATCTATGGGCCCCACAATATCATAGGAGGTTTCAAAGAACTCCATCAGAAAGAGCATGCAAAGGTACTCACCCAGTAAGCCAGCTCACACTGAAAACACCCATGAAAAGCTGGGAGAAAGTTCTAGTTTAGGAATCACCATGGAGAGGTTTGTTGCAACCTGACAGCAAGCACGTCTGAGTCTTTTTTCAAGGACTGTGTTTAGTCACTGAGCGTTTCTGTCCCATCTTCCTGGGTTTGGATGATCAGACCTGCAGTGAGTCTTGAAGGAGAATATTAGGCTCTCACCTCCCTAAATGCATCAAGAAGATGCATCACAAAGAGTGTGGCCAGCAGGTCAAGGGAGGTTCTTCTCCCCCTCTAGTCTGCCCTGGTGAGACCTCATCTGGAGTCCTGTGTCCAGTTCTGGTCTCCTCAGCTCAAGAGGGACAGGGAACTGCTGGAGAGAGTCCAGCACAGGGCCACCAAGATGATCAGGGGAATGGAACATCTTCCTTATGAGGAAAGGCTGCAGGAACTGGGGCTGTTTAATCTGGAGAAGAGGAGACTGAGGGATGATCTTATTAACATTTACAAATATCTAAAGGGTGGGTGTCAGGAGGTTGGGACATCCCTTTTTTCTATAGTAGCCAGCAACAGGACAAGGGGTGATGGGATGAAGCTGGAACAAAAAAAGTTCTACTTAAACATAAGAAAAAACTGTTGAGGTGAGGGAGCCCTGGCACAGGCTGCCCAGAGGGGTTGTGGAGGCTCCTTCCTCGGAGGTCTTCAAGACCCGCCTGGACATGATCCTGTGTGACCTGATCTAGGTGAACCTGCTTCAGGCCCATGCAAATGTTAATTACACTATGAAAACAAGAGAATAAACAAGAATCTTGGAGGATGGTGACAGTGTTGCTCCAAGAAGTGCATGTGTGTGTGTGGGTGCAGGCATACCAAGTAATGCACAGATGAAGCCCAAAGAATAAAATATGCCTGCTAGAAGGATGAGAAATGGTAATTATAATTTGGTAGTCGAGAAAAGTGTGAATTTAATGACACAGAAAAAGGTCTAGTTGGATTCAGGCAGATTAGTAGTTCCCAAACCTTGTATGAATAACTGTGTGGTCTGCTGAGCTGAAGCCCTTGGAGGGTTTCCAAGGAAAACTTTGATGCTATCAGTATGTGCTGGTCTGTGGCAGATGTCCATAGAGAAACAGAGTTTGGGGAAAAAAAGCAAGTGACCTTGTGAACAAGCCTTTGTTTTAGTGAGTGGGAAGTGAGAAAAGAGTTTGTTTCCTTTCCTGTTCAGAGGGACTGGCATGAGGCAAGTCACTGTGCTCTCAGGACTGGGACAAACAGCATCACATTTACCTCAGCCCCAGAGCAGAGGTGAGTACATCAGCTTGTCCCCTCTGCAGTCCTCTAGACGACTGCATACCCAGCTTTTGCCAAAAGAAAGGAAAAAGTCCATCTGTAATCAAAATCATGCTGTACACAGGAACCCAGGCAGGGGGCTTCTGGTAGCACCTTGACAGGATAATTGGCCTTAACAGGGCTACCAAGATGATCAGGGGACTGGAACATCTTTCTTATGAGGAAAGGCTGTGGGAACTGGTGCTGTTTAGCTGGGCAAACAGGTTAAGGGGAGACCTCTTTAATACTTACAAGTTCTTCAAGGGTGTATGTTAAGAGGATGAAGCGATATTTTTTTCTGTGGTCTCCAGTGACAGGACTAGGGGCAATGGACATAAGCTGGAACACAAAAAGGTCCATTTAAACACCAGGGAAAACCTTCCTGTGAGGGTGATGGAGCCCTGGCACAGGCTTCCCAGGGATGTGATGTTTCCCTGTCTGGAGGTTTCCCAACCCATCAGAACATGTTCCAATATGACCTGGTCGAGGGCAACCTGCTTCAGCAGAAGATTGGACTGGATGGTCTCTAGAGACTCCCTCTAACCCCTACCATTCTGGGACTCTGTGATTCTGTTTCACGAGAGGAAAATGCTGGGAAAATTCAATCTAGGGTAACATTGCCAGCAGAGTCTTTATCTGAACACAGACAGCAGTGAGCTAGCTCTCACAGACCCTCTGTGCTTGCCTGCCAGAAGGAGAAGGTGCCAAGCGTGAGGTGGAAGAGGAAACAGATGTGGGAGAGGAGACCAAGCATGTCAGTCAGCTGAGCCGCAGCCAGATAAATCCCCAGACGTCTCACGGCAGGCAGCTTCCCTTGGAGAGTCAAGTTGGAGGGTTCTGCAAGGCTGCTAAAAAAGAAAGCCTGATAAAGAAGTTGTTTATTCTGGTTCACTTCCTATAACTGACTTGGTGACCTTTGGAGCCCATCTGTTTGCAGTTTGAATGGCAGGCTGTCAGCACGAGTGCCTGCCTTGCAGACACCTATAAAGCACACAGCCCTTAGGAAAAGGAAACTTAGCCCATGCATTTATCTTACTGCAAGTGGTTGAGACAGGCTGCTCTGCTGGACTGTGCCTCTCAGGAGCTGCATTGAAGGTTATCCTTCGGTCCCCATGGGCTCAAATCTGGAAGGAAGTATTCCCTGAAGAGAGCAGCTTTGCTTGCTCAACTTTGCACTGTAGCTGGAAGGCAGACTGGAGCTCAGGTCTCAAACAAAACCCCTAACGCAGCTGGTGAAGTCTGTCCACAGCACATTGAACTGGCACAGCTTTTTTAGTGAGAGCCATCAGTAGGATTTGCTGTTCTCCTGCAGAGTGACCATTATCATCAATAAAACATTGGTAACTAATAGAAGGCCACTTCCTACCCAGCATGCAATCTCCTCCAGAGCCAAATCTCTGAAAACCAACTGCAAATCCTGCTCTTTTAACCAGGACTCACCAGGTTATCACAGACCTTACAGTTTGCCTGTTTGTAGGCGAATGAGTCTGGGTTCACAGTTCAGCTGTTAGTAGCCCTAACTACTATTCATCTAGTATCTGCCTCTCATCCCAGGACTATCAGCATCCCACTTGTCCATTCCTGTGTTGCAGCAAATCACATATACCCTTGCTTGCTAATTTTTTTAAGTGATTGTTTATCTAAAAACAGGCAACCCATTGTTAGCAAACAGAACTGGTAAGAGTAATTCTTACAACCCAGCTGCATTCTGAATTCCCTTTCTTTAAAAGGTCAACATACCCTGAGAAGCAACAAACACAGACTGTATGATGTCCTGAAGTGCTCCTTGGAGAAAGTGAGCAGTCCTTCCTGCTCGGTATATGATGAGGATCCACAAATGAATGATCAAGCAAGCTGTTGTCCAAGATGCTCAGATCTTCTGCCCAGAAAAGAGGCCACAGATGGGAGGGCTGAAAAGAAAGGTGCAGAAAAAATACACTGTTTTGCAGATGTCCCTGTTTCTTTCACAGGGCTGTAAGCATCGTAAGGAACCATCAGAAAAGCAAGGAGACAGACTGCAGAGACCTGGTGAGTGCATCAGGGCCATGCCAGGTGATGCTGGCCAACAACATTTCCCTTTCTGGTGGTGAAACTCAGTGCCTGAACTGCAAAGGAGCTGTAAAGCTGCTCTTGGGACTGCTGCCGACACACAGGACCCTGTGTATGAGGCTGAGCATGAGGAGACCACACCAAATGAGGAAGCTAGCTAGAAAGATGTGTCTCAGAAGATGTTATAGCTGCTTTAGGTTCCCTGTTGTGAGGATAGAAGCAGGTGACATAGGGCTTTGGTGCTCTCTCTGCACAATTAAGTGTGAGCAGGCTGTGAGTAAAGCCTGCTGAGTGTCCAGTGATGTGACCTGCCATCTCTATGCCCTAGTGAACCTCATGTCTTGTTTTACCTGGTGTACACAACTGCTGCACTGGGCAACAGATCAGCCTCAGGTGACCAAAGGCCTGATCCTTGAGAGGTGGTGGAAGTGTTTCAACATGTTCAGGCTATCTCTTTCTCACCAAATACTTGATTGATACTCAAACATCCTTAGCAGCCCCAGGCTGGTTTGTTGGGTGCATTTCAGTGACTCCCAATACAAATATCCCAGCAACATTTTCAGAATTACTTCTCTCTAACTTGCTCATTAAAGTCACTTCAGAGAAGTTATATATTTCCCTTTAAGCCATAATAATAAATTACCAGCATTTCTCTTACTTAATACCCTCCCTGCTTTCCATTCTTTTCGTAGCTTATTCTGAGCTGCCTGCCTTCAATTTGCATTTGTGCAAGATAGCATTTTTTTTTTTTTTCTGCAGTAAAATAAGCAGTAATAAATTCCAGAGGCCTTTGCTGGCTGTTCCCACTGCTCAGCTTCTTCTGGCTCTCAGTTACATTATCCTGTCTTGTAGGGACACAGCAGCGCAATCGCTGTCTCATACCCATTCATCCATTCCCTGTCCTGTATCCTGCCTCCAATACTGGATTATCTTAGATCTGCAGGAACCATCCCCAGGAGGAATACTTTTATTTCTTTTGATGTTACTCTGGTCATAGACCTAGTTATTGCTTGGAACCTCAGCTCTAGGTGGAGTTCTTCTAAAGATCCCCAGAAAACCATTGCAACTGAAGAGTCTTTAAAAGACGGTGTCCCAACATTGCTTTCAGTACCCTTTTTTTTTGGTGTTGCCTGCACATTGCTTTTCCAAAGAAGTCAGCATGTCTCAGTCAGCTGGACCCAAGCACAAAGCACGTGATTGGATTATTCAGTGATGGGTGACATGCTGCTACCACACCAATACTGTGACATGAAGATGCCTCCAGTTCCAGGTATGATCAAAATCACCAAGCGCTGCCCTGGTATCTTAGATACTAATATTGTGTCCCTTTCCTGTCTGCCATGCACAGCTCTGCATGGTGCACCAAAGTCCCAGCTGCACTGTTTCTCACCTCTATCCTTCCATGACTGAGGCCCTTGCAGCCTGTTTCTTCCTGCTGTGGCAACAGGAATGGCAGAGACAGGTCCCGGGAGGTTGCTGGATGTGGGGGAAGAATATTAAGTAGTTCTGCTTATGATTAGTCTTTATACTAGTATATTCAAGGAAATTTAATTCTCTGTCAGCAGGAGACCCTCTCCAATGTCAATCTGTGACTTCAAAGCTCCAGCACTAGCACCTTGTCTCCTGCTACCATCCTCCAAGTATTACTCTGTGCTGTTACAGTTTTACTGACATAAGAGAAGTAAAGGCAGCACAAATGTCTGGGCTCAAGCACAAAGTGCAGAGCTGTAACCCTCCCAGGGCATTGTCAGGATGTGGGACTCATGCCCAGCAAAATAAGCCTGCTATCTACAGGATGACCAGACTGGGACTGCAGCTCCTCTGTTTTGCTCCCAAAGAAAATTCTCTTCTACCAACTGCCAAACCATCATTCCCACCTAAACAGGTCATACTCAACCTGGACACATGGTGCTTGGTGGCTGCTCATAGCACTCTCTCACAGACTGATGGAATTCCAGGCACCTGCTCCTTCCCTTTTCCTAAGGGGAAACTGATGCTTTTGCATCCAAACACAGGCCAATGGAAGGTATGGAACAAATCCTGCAGCCCATTCATTTCAAAAAATATTATAGAAGCAGATAATATACTCCACAACCCTGAGTACATTAGTGCAGAGGAAAGCAGTTTCATCCCAGGCAGAGAGGATGCTGTTCAGAAACATGTCCTGCAGAGGGCTAAAAGGGCTCACAGCTTCTTAAGGGAAGTATCAGCAGCTTCATCAGTGAAGCAATTTAGAGCAAGATTCATTGAAGTCCCATCAGGGATACACTAGTGTGGGGCTGGTCCCAGGGTAAGTGGGCTTAGGACTCCATCCTAAGCAAGGGACCTTTGGCTATGCCCATAATGAAGGGATCAAAATAGGCTTTGGGTCTGCTCAGCTGAGCCTCACCTGTTGGTAAGACTCCTTGTCAGAAGTCCTTTGGCCATAGCCTGGCCAGGGACCTGTGCTCACTTCTGGTACCCAGCCCACCCCATGCTGGGCCATGGATGTGTTTCTCCTGCTGCTGTGGAGGAGGGAGGAGGAAAGCATGCCAAGTCATGACTCATGGAGGAGTAAAACCAGGCAATTATTAACGTTAGGGAAAGCCTCTGACATTGGAAGGGACTCGGTCGCAGCAAAGTTGATTTATCACCCAATATGGTTTGTTTATAGCTGCTGCTTTACCCACTCATCAGAATTTCTGTAAACTGATGCTTCACATTTAGAAGTGTACAGCTTGATTCCCATCCCAGTTCAGCATGTTTGAAGGTGCTGTGGCTTTGCAGGGTTTTTCTTCCTGCTAGAACTGTGTTTGTTACATGGATTCATGACCTCGACTGTAGTACCATCAGCACTTAAAAGCCTTAAAAAACATCCCCAACAAACCATTGCTTTTCCTTCCTGGGCATCTATTTTGTGATGAAACATGCTCACTTTGTTGTTTTTTTGGGGTTTTTTTCCATTGAAAAGAAGAAAAACAGAGGGAGCATCATCACTGTCTTTCTTTTCATCCTGAAGTGCCTCAGTCTATTTACTGAAGTGCTTGGCAGCAACAGTTGCTTGAAAATTAGACAATTTGTAAAAGAAGAACTTAACTATGCTTCTTGCCATCCCCACTGGGATTCAGAGCATTCTCTGCTCTTCAGGGGGTTATCAGCTAATCTTTTCCCACAAGATAACTCTCAAAATGAGGAGGAAAAGAAAGTGTTTCTTGCCAAGTGTTATTCAGCAATGCTGGGCAATTGAATCAACTGTCCATGGAGCCAGAGAACCACACACTGTGGAAGAGCTCTGAGCATGTGGACCTGCCCCTGCCACGCAGACAGAGGCAAACCTTCACTCCTGTCAAAAGCCTTGCAGGAGCAGGGGTTTTATGGCAAAGTAGTAGCAATCCTCTGTACATTTTACACTGTGCAGTTCAGAAATCAATTTGCTTTGCACAGTGATAGAAGCCCTTGCTCTGCCAGGATTTCTGGCCTCGAGGGTTTAGCTCGGCCTTTGTTCCTTGAATAGAAAACCCTGACTTCAAGCACACAGTGGTGGGAAAAAGGACCTTTGAAGTTCCAGCCCACAGCTCCCTTGAACAGTATTGATGGAGCATGGCAAGCCCAGAGCAAAACACCTCTCTTTACATCCCCCTGCCCTTCTGAGGCACCTTTCCTCCATAAGGCAAGGTGCTTTTCAAGGGCTAATTAGGGCTCGAAGTTCCCCTGCAAGGCAGATGAAGTTCATTTGACAAGAATGTCAAGCTACTTCTTTACTTGTTGAAAGTTGCCTTTTGTATAAAATTCTTCTTTCTTTACTGTTTTGCAGAAGTATTCTGACTTCTTGTGGGTTATTTTGGGGTGTATTTATCACTCCCTCTCCCCTGTTTTGGGTTTTTTTTTTCCTTCTTTCTGCTCACCAGCTATTTCTGATAAGCACCAGCCAGTGTCTGGGTTATGCACAGGTACTGCCATGGCTTCTGCACCTCAAGGGAGCCATGTTGTAACATGAAGCAAATAACACTACTCTGCAACCTGAACTTGAGAGGACAAAGCTTGGTCTAGAAGTAGAAATGAAATAGACTTTAGAACTTTGTCTTAATATATATTTTCAAAGCCAACTGCTTTTGACTGTGGAGCAAATCATACCCTTTCTGACCTCTACCTCCAAAAAGCTCAGAGCTCCCAACTGCTTGGAAAAAAAATCACACTTCCACATAGCAGCCCTAGTTTTATGAGCAAACACTTTAACAACCTCAACATTAGATGTTATTTTCAAAAATCTTTACCTTCATGTGGTCAGCCACACACCAGGAAGGAGATTCAGCTGGTCAGGACTGAGTGAACTCAGGGGCACTTTTAAAAGGTGGGTTTTATCCCACCTTTTCTCCTATCTCTGCAGCAAGCATGCTTCTACCAGCAGCTGCTGTTTTAAAGCAGCATCCCAGATTTCCCCACCTGGGAGACACACAGGCTAGTTCAATTGTTTAATTAAAAAGGCTTTAACAGTCAAATGGTTTATGGTGGTGTTTTAAAGGGTCATTTTGCACACGAGGAAAATGTTTTGAAGGGTTTCAAATCAACTCTACTTGAAGCCATATGGGAAACGTTAAGTGTCATGTCAAAATGTCACTCCTGTTCATTTAAGCAAAGTCAGTTTGTGCTTTAATTTCCTTCATGCCTTAAACCCCTTTCACAACCAGTTTTCCTCAGTGTCCAATCCCTTCCACATTTGAACTGTATTTCATATTAATTATGAAATACCACAGGACAAGCCCATGGATTGCTCTCTGCTTTGCTACATGCTGTTTTGTCATTCAGCTCTTGGATAAGCAAACATCTATGAACTGCAAGCACTACACTCTAAAAAGAGTGAGCGAAAAAAAAATGTCAGTGACAGGACACAGCTGGCTGTAATTTAATGACTACAGAGTATTAAGAATAGAAACAATTTCAGAATGCACCAAAATAGCTAGAAATATAAGACCCTTGGCTGACTTAAGGCCTATCAGTCTCTGGGTGAGGGGGATAATAGAACAGCTCTGTAAGAGCCATTAATTCCAACAAGCAATTGGCAACCATGCTTTAACCTGCTGATGTGGAGTCCTCTTGGCTCTGCCTTTCATCCTGGCTTTTAAGATAGATCTAACCAAGACCTGGCTCACATATGCTCTACTCTGAGTTTATTTCCTGTAGGTTTTTATTACTGTCAGTTGCTATTGCTGCTGCTTCAGAGACAAATTCAGATATTAAACACAGTTGACTTCAGCTTTGAAGCTGAACAAAGCTCTGTGCAGATGTCTGACAGGAAACCAGAGTCTTGGATTCCTAGCAATTTTCAGAAATAGCCATTTCTGATAGCTAAGGAAGTTTGTGAACAAATAAGGATGGTGCACATGGAATATACAAAGAACCTTCCAACCCCTACCATTCTGGGAGTCTATGATTCTATGACAGCACATCACAGGACAATTCCCTTTGTACTCAAGACAGATACGTTTACATCATTTTTTTTAGATGTGAGTCCTTTCACTTACAAATGCATTGAATATTTCAGATTCCATACAAAAAGCTCACAAATTTAAGACTTTGAGTACCAAATTTGTCTCCTTACTTCTCTTACTGTTTCCAAATGAGTTTAAAAAAGAGAAATAAAAACCTCAACAACTCCCAAGCCCCCAAATCCTTTCCTAAGAGGTAACGAATTTTGGCCTTTCTAGCCTTTATAGAATCATAGAATGGTAGGAGTTGGAAGGGACCTTTAGAGATCATCCAGTCCAACCCCCTTGCAGAAGCTATGCATGTTTTTAGTATCAGCCTCTCAAGAAGATATGGTGTTCCCTTCATATCTTTCTTGCTTAGGTCTGAGATGCATCTCCTACGCAGGCCACAGCTGTCAGCAACAGGGGTGTAACTACATTTGCCTCAGGAGTGTGCAAGTAGCCACATCCTTTTCCAGGGTACAGGATTCAAATGGGGCTCTGGGGAGTTCCTCATCAAAGCTGGCTTGTGTGAACAAGACATGGTCACGTTTCTAATCTGTCAGTCCATCTGCAACTCAATACAAATGGAGGCTTGTTTCTGGAAATAAGCAATTAAACACACCCTCAGCTATAACCACGTGTGAATGCACAGCCCGGGGACTGCTGCATGTGCAGTGTAGGTGGGCTACACAAGGCAAAGCCTTTGGTGTCCAGCTTTTGGTTTCTGCTGGCTTGAAAATACAGACTTGTTTTGTTCTCCTAAACTTCGGGATGTCCTGTACATCTTCTCCCCTCAGCTACCAAAATCAGGAGTGAGTTAGGGCAAAACATGGTGCTGTTTTCCTATGTAATCATCCTGAGAAAGGAGCGTGGCAGGTAAGAAATGTGTCAGGGCTCCAACTGTGAAAGCTGCAGGTTCTCTGGTCCTACCCATGGATCAGAGTGAGCAGCTCCAGGACAATCCCCTGCCACATCATTTTGGGGCTGGGCAAGGGGCCAGAGCCATACAAGTTTGTAACATGCACCTTATAGACAAGGAATTAAAGGAAAAACAACAGAAATCAACAGAAAAAAATCATGATTTTTATTTTACTTACTTTTCTTTCACAGAAATTCTGTCCATTGCACAGCTGTGCAAGAGAAACAAGGCATATATAAATATATATATGCAAAACTGACCAGTTTGATGGCAGAACAAAATGCTTTACAGCATTTGCTTCTCACTGGTGATGTCTGTGCCACCATGGTGCAGTCTTTGCCACATTAGCCAATTTTAGCTTTTCTCAGAAGAGTTGTTGGCTGGGATGACCACCTTATTTTTTATTCTGTCAGATGATTTCTGAAGCCTGTTTGTACCCACTTCCCATAACTGCCTGAAACCTGCATCTTGTGGTCTGCTGAGCAGCCAAGAAGGCAGCCCAAGGGGACCCAAGAACAGGCTATGTCATGCTGCTGGTGAAATTTGGGTGGGAAGAGCATGAAGAGAGGGTTAATTATGAAAAGAACAGTGAAAGGGAAAGAAAAGTGTGTTAAGAAAGATAAGAAGGAAAAGGAGATTGAAATTGAGATCAAGGCATGCTGAGGAAGCAGATGGAGGAAAAAGCCAGCTGGCACAGGTCTGAAAATACCAAGTAAATAGAAGAAAACTCACCTCCTGGCCTCTGGTCCATGGCTAGACCATCAAAAATCCTATGGATTTTTTATCAGTTTCAATGGTATTAATCTTTCCAGTTCAAAGAAGCATTGGTTTTCACCTTTATACTTATGAAGAGTTTACTTTTGGGGATTAATGGATGAGTAATTGGAAAGATGATGTCCTGGACTCCTAAAGAAGGACTCTAGGGCTTCTAAGAAAGGACTTCTAATTTACTCATGGGCTTTTTTACCTGCCATAGCTATGTATGTATCAGCAGGGCTTAGCATGGCACAGCTTTGGAGCATGCTCAAAAAGCTGCTACCAATGAGGGTTCTTGTATAAAGTCTTTCATCTAGGGCCAGAGCAGCAGTGAGAGTCAGAGGGATGTTTAGTCTTTAGATCTTCTGAACTTTGCAAAGGTAGACCCTCTCTTCCAGAAAGCAATTGTCCTCTCTTCAGAGTTCCTGTTTGTGCTCAGGACTTTCAAAGGAGTCTAAAGATAACTGAATTGAGGTTCAGTTCTGGCTGGTCTATACATTTATAAAGACATATAGGGTTCATACAGTCCACTGTTGCTCCAAAAGTGGGCTATCTAGTGAGCTAGGCAGTTTTCAGCCATATGATATTGCTCATACTCTCAAGAACTTGTAGTCTCTGTAAAGAAGAGAGGCAAGTTAAGCAAGAATTATTTGGGTTTCAGATTCCTACTCCTGAAGACAAGAATAAACTCCATTTCAGCTCTCTGAGCCCCACGGGCCACAATAGCAGTGCCAGCTGTACCAAATCCAGTTATCCTCACTCTCACCTTTCTGTTGTGTACACTTCCAGTCCAACCCCAGCCACTTAGAATACAGTTACATCTTGCCCCAGGGTGGAAGGAGAACCTTGGATGGCGCAGCGGGAGAAACACTGGAGGTTGGCAAGGCTTGTGAGAGCACAGGCATTAGTAGTGCTTGTATTTACTGGGCAGGGGTGTAAACGTGCATGGGGGAGGCAAGCCCCTTGCAGAGACCCACAAACAGCTCCTCCTCCTTGGGCAATGATGATCTTTGACCTGCCAAGCACAAGGGAGCAACGCTGAGGCTAATGCTTGGTGCTTTCAAGGTGTATTGCCCGCATGGTAGGACACAGCGTTATGGCAGGATGCTTCTGCAAGGAGCTGAGACAACAGCGTGGTAAAATAGTGTGTAAAAAGACACATTATGCTGAAGTGGATGGAGCAAAGTGCTGCAACGAGGAAATGGCCCATAAAAATAGTGTCATTTGCCAGGCGTTTTCAGGGCTGTAAAATTGTTTGCTGGAAAGAGTCAGAGCGAGCTGCTGGCTCAGAGCGGTTTCCTGCGCTGGGCTGGCAACCAGCCTCAGCTCTGACCTGTGCAGCAAAGGCAGTTCCTCCTAGCCCCTGCTCTGGCTAGAAGGGGGCCTGGCAAGCAAGCCTGGCAAACAGAAAGAAAAGCCGTAGGAAGCCTCAGGATGTATGACCTGGTCTTAATTTTCAAGGTGAGGTTTTCCTTTTCCTGGAAACTCCCAAAGATGCTAATTTCCCAAACTGAAAATAACACAAGGTTGGCCATATTAGTTGTATCCTTTTTCAAGAGTGGAAAAGAAAATATTCCCTCTTGTTTTTCCTTGATGAAACTGGAACAATACGGCCTTGTTTGTTTTGATAGCTCCCGTGTTGATGCACCAGCATCTCCACTGGTGCCAGCACAGCTGTGGGAATACACGGTGTGTTTTTCACAAGCAGGACTCAAAACAATGTAGGCCTTATATTAACAATGGTACTTATGTGTGAATATAGGACAAGGAGAGAAGGGGGAAGAGCAGAATGACAATGTGTTTTTGGATAGCAATGGCTGTGGGCTAATTTGAAAGCTCACCCCTCTCCCCCAAATAACACCACATAACTTCAGAACAGAAATGGACAATTTGTTTTATTTTATATGTAAAAAACAAATATCTATAGATGGATATTGAGGGGAGGGGGATGGCAAAAAGAATGAGGATACAAATGCAATCATTCCTATTTATGCAGAAAAGTAGAGCTCTATGGATTTCCCCCATCTGTTCTGTTACATATTACCAAATTGAAGTTAAATGTGTTTTTAGAATAAATCATTATGGCCTACATTGAAGATGATTTGCAGGGGAAATAGAGCCATATGTATCCCATTAATTTCTTGGTTGTATTCCATCCCACTTCTGCAGGGTTGGTTACATGTCATGCCCCTGTTCCTAACTGGTGGCACTGACGCCGAAAGCAGAAGGTGACACTATGTTTTCAAAACTGGGCTCAGCCTTTCAGCTATGTTTTTAAGATCATTGGGATTGTCCACAGATCTCAGAGTTTACAAGGGACAGACAGCCTCATTTAAGATGATGCAAACTGGAAGGAAAATATGATCAGTTTAGTTTAAGCACAGCAGTATAACTCTTAAAGCAGAGAGTGAGGGAAGGTGTAGGACTAAATTAAGAACCTCTTGCTCCTGCATGGTGCATCACGAGATAAGCAGAGATAAGTGTTGCACCAAACCATCAGTGACAGGGGTGTACTTAACCCACTGCAAACCACAGGTAAGACTTACTGAAGGCATCAAGTGTGAGCAATGTATTTGGAAGAACTATTTCTGCTGGAATGTTTCTTAAGAGAAGAAAGGGGAAAAAAAGCTTTCCAGGTTAAGAGTAAAAAACAGCAGGAAGAGTCACTGCAGATTCTGCTGTTGCATGCTTACTGATGGTGAATAAATGTAGCAGGGAACCATGTTAGAGCTCTTTTTCAGAGTATTCAGAGAATGTTTAGACCATAGTATTTTAAAAAATGAGCAGGAAAAAAATCCTTGAGCTTAATGTATTCTTTTTACATCTACCCTGGCTGAACCTCAGCAGTCAAATGCCCCAGGGTGAGCAGCAGGCAAGGATGCATCCCTTAAGGGAAGGTTAAGGGTGGACAGTTCTTTCTTTCCTGGCAGCTTTGGTGTTGGAGCAGTCTTGAGAGATTTTCAGTTTTGGAGCCTGGTGAGAGTTTGAGTGTATTGATGAGAGAATGTTGAGACATTACTTAGAGAGGAGTAGAAGTAGCCCCAGAGCTGAGTGTTACTCAGGTGAGCCCCTAAGGGAAGGTTAAGGGCTAACATTTCTGTCTTTCCTGGCACCTCTGGTGGGGAAGCAATTTCAGTTATATATAATTTCAGATATTTTCAGTTTTGGAGCCAGGTTTGGGCAAGACTCTGAGTGTGTATAAGAGGGAATGACAGGTTATTACAGAGGAAAGGACAGTTACAGAGGAAATCTCAGAGCCCCAATATGGTTTTGATTCCAATGTGCCTCCAAAGGAAGATTAAGGGTGGGCACTTCTTTGCTCCCTGGCACCTCTGGTGTGGGAACAGCCTTGAGACATTTTCAATTCGGGAGCATAACCCAGGTGAGACACAGACTGTTGAGACGGTAGAATGTTGGGACATTAGTTATGGAGGAAAGTCTGATGCCCCAGATTTGGAGGATATTCTGATGTATCTCTAAAGTAAGATTAAGATCCAGCACTTCTTTCCTTCCTGGCACCTCCAATGTGGGAGCAGTCTTGAGATCTTTTCAGTTTTGGAGCTGGGTTTGAACAAGAACACAAGTGTGTAGATGAGGGAATCTTGGGACAATAGTTACATAGGAAAGCTTGAATCCCAGCTTTGGAGTAGATTCTGATGTGCCACTAAGGGCAGATTAAAGACAGGTACCCGTTTCTTTCCTGGCAGCTCTGGTCTTGAGATGTTTTCAAATTTGGAGCGATGCTCTGGTGACAGTGAAAAAGAGAGTGTCAAGATCTGAGAGTATTTAGACTGATAGGTCTTCTCTGTTTTCTCTTATCAACATGTTTTTTACTACTTAAAATTCATTTTTATTTGTCAAGTACATCATTAATTTTTACTTTTTCTTTTTGTTGGTTTTCTCCTTCCTTTGGCTCCTCTCCCTTCTCATCAAGATGTTTTAAAGGATCTCATCTGTGTGAATTTACCTCTGGAGTATAATTTGTACACCCTTTGGTTTGTTAGAACAGTTCCTCAGACCATTCCTCTTTCTCAGAGCAGTCTTTTTGTCCTGTCCTCCATCTCGCTTGCCTGCCATTGGTCATGGTCTCCCTGATGACATCTGTACCCTGTTCAGATTCCCTGCCATACTTAGGTGTTAATTCAGCTGCTTTTTACCGTTTCTGAGACATCTTTTGTATTTCCCTGGGGTTTTGATGTTTTCTGGCCTTTGAGGCTCAATGAGCTCTGTTATAGGAGACAGTGGGACCATCAAGGTGCCTCTGAATCATCTGCTACTTAAACAGTTGGAAACCAGAGGTGTTTCTGAGAAGCAATTCTTATAGGATCTATTTCTGCTTTGTCATTCAGTCCATCCAGACTGGGGTTCTGGTAGTAGTCAGGTAGTGTGCATGCTCTTGCTAGAAATGAAGTATAACCCCACAGTGGTTTGGTTTTCATATAAGCAACTAAAGCAGGTACTTTTTTGATAATAGTATCGATATTGCATGGAACAAGGCACTTTACTACACCAGTGTAGCACATCTTCTATCTACAGCCCATTTAGCTCAGATCAGTTACCTCCCTGGAGATGTTGCTCATGCAAGAGATGCAGTTGCAGTGCAAGAGCAGGGCGAGTCCTTTTCAGTCAGAGTGGCTTTCCCTGCTCACTGCTTCACCCTGTGTGAAGCTAAGGCAGATGAGACTGTGAAAGAAGCAGCAGTGTCTGCCTAAGACAGGAGCTTCAGGACTGCTCAAGGTGAAGCAGCAGATCTACTGGAAGCACACTTGTAGGCAGCTTTATTGGTTTTTTGTTCAGGTCAGCAATTTTGTGTTGGGTGTTCAAGGGTAGAAAGATGGCTTAACAGTATGCAATTGTTTTCTTGTATTCTAGGTGCATGATGGAATGGAATTTTCTGCAATTCCTGACTCGATTGACAAAGGGACTTTAGTTCTTTCACCAGTTGTGCTGTACTCTGTGGAATTGACGATATCATCTCTTTGAATGGGACTGAAAGGAAGACAATCAAGAAGGAGTTAAGGTGATAAGCTTGTATGTATCTCTCTCTGGATTTTTAGCACCAGGAGGAGTGTCTTTCAGGGTACAAGACAGCTCACCACCTTTCCTATCTGCCACCAGAGCCCAATGCTGTGCCTAGAACTCTTGCAGAATGCAACAGGCCCTCCAGGGATTATCAGGGTCAGAACTTGATGAATTTTGCAGCTCTGGAGCAGAGCCCAGAGTGTGGTAACAGGAGAGATAGGAGCTGTCTGCAGAAGGCACGGTGTGAGTAAGAAGAAGACAGAAGAAGATGGAAAGCTGGTGACCAGGGTCAAAAGTGAAAAGGCAAGCAGTGAAAAAAGTAAAAATTCAGGGCTCAAAGTTCAAACTATCATGGCCTAAATGATCAGAATAAGGCCAGGAGCTTGTTTCCTTCCTGGCACCTCTGGTGTGAGTACAGTCACGAGAAGTTTTGGAGCTAGGCTCAGGCAAGACAACGAGTGATGAGATGGGTGAATGCTGGGGGTAATTAATTAAGCAACAAAGCCTGGAGTACCAGCATGGGCTGAGATTGTGATGCACCTGTAAGGAAAGATGAAATGCTGGTGCTTAATACGCACACCAGCTGAACCCTGCTGGTCACAGAGGGCATGACAGCAAACAGCTCTGTTCTAGCTGCAGCAAGCTCTGAAATAATGTTACTTTCAACGGTGTTGTTCACTACATCATTGAACTCTTTCCCCCTTATGTCCTGTAGAAAGGCTGACAGAAACAGCATCTCTGAGTTCAAGGTGTATATCCATAGCTCCACCAACCACACTGTGGAACAGAGAGGACTCAAATATCTTTCACCTAGCTCGCTGCAGGACTGCTGGCAATCTGCCTGCAGCATGCTCTGAAGAAGTGACTGCCTGCAATATGAAGATACTCAAGAGTGTTTCCAGTCCCATTTCAACAGACATCTCCAAAATGCTTCTAATTCTAGGTGAAGCCACAATGTTTTATTTGGTCCTCTAAAATTAGCTGTTTCTGCAATACACTTGTCTGTCCCTTCTCACCGTGTAGGCCATTGCCACTGGTCAATTGCTGATCAATGAGAGACGAAGCTCTGAATTGTGGACCAGTGGCAAACCAACAATTTTACATGTAAGTTATCTAGAGACAGAGTGATAGATGGATAGGAAAGTGGGCAATGTAACACAATTTCACATTATGCTGGGATTTTCTAACAAACACCTTCCTGCTCTCTGCAATTGTGTCCCAACAGCTGTAAGAAACAGCTCTTAAGCAACTTGCAAACCTAATGTTGTACAAATAGATAGAATTCTATTGGTCAATAGAGCTGCTGCATGAGCTTAAAGCAGTCTCAAGCAGACAGTGCAGCATTAGATGCTGGTAGCAAATGGGAACTCTTTAGTCTGACAGCTCCTGGACTTCCTTCCATCATTGCTGGTGAATGAATGAAGTGCACACAGTCTCTGATTGTGTTCATGCACCTGCTATTGACAGCACTAGCAATGTTGGCTTGCAAAGCTCATCTGTCTAGATGCAGATAATTTGCAGCCTCTTAACTGCTCAGATTATTAAATGCCTCACCTTGGTTTCCACTGAGCACAGTGGGCAGACAGGCAGCTTCCTCACACTGCTGATTGTGCTTTCCCCTTAACACAGAAAGGACTTCTGCTGTCTTTGGGAAAGCCCTTATTTTCTTATATTGTTCAGTGTTACTTATTCTATAACACAATGGAGCCCTTTGAAGTCACTAAGCCAGCAGGTTGTAGGTCTGCCTGCAGACCTGTGGTGGGTGAAAGGCCATCTACAAGGAGCCCACCTTGCCCTCTGCCTCCAGCACAGACATTCAGCAAGTGGAGAGTTCATGAGGGTACAGCAGCATTTCTTCATCTCACACAGACAGAGCTAAATAGTCCCAACCTTCCTTGTCCTCCTCCCCCATTCACGTTGAGGCTGTGGTTCAGAAATACTGAACTATCATATATGTTGCTCTTTCTGGACTTTCTATATTTCTCATAAATATCTGCCTTGGGGCTGCTGGGGAATAAGAAGGAATCACCCAAGCTGTGAGCAGTTGGTGTCTGTCAGAGAAGGGATGAAGATGCAGAGAAATGAGAAGAAGGGGTGGGTGGACCCACAGGGCAAGTGCTACTTTGGCTAAGACTTGCCACCTTATATAACAAGGGTATGATTTGCCAAGACAGGCACAAAAGAGAACAAAGAAGTCACAAAATCCTCATTACATAAATAACATTCCCCTTTTCTGTGGCTGTGATAGTGTCCAGAACAGAAATGCAATAAAGATTATCTCCTAAAACATAGATGCAGCAATGCTTAGACCCCTTTGTGAGAAGAATACATAAATCAATTCACAGAAAGTTAGAAATGGGCCAGTTCAGCCTTCCTCTCCATCAGCATCCAGCAGGAAGCACGATGTGAGCAGGACTCAAAGGTTGGATACCCAGTCTGTGTTCTCACATATCTCATTTTCCCACTGCGTATTATTTTCGGTGGCAATCAGGGAAGCACTGAAGCTTTGGCTACCTCAAATTAGGCATGAACATAGTAATGACCTACTTTCCAAAGACATCGACTGCATGCAGCTCCCAGTAGGTCTGTGTGAATTTGCTCCTTTTTGGAAACAAAACCCAGACCTCTTTGCAATCACGTGTGAAAACAGAGCTGTAGCTGTTTAACTAGGGTATTTTGTATTTTGTCCCCGGCAAAGTCCACAAAGCCAGGCTTCCATCTTCAGTTTTGCAAAACCTCTGCCTTTCAGTTACTGTGTGCCTTGAATCGGGGCTCCTGTGAGCAACACATACCCTCTGCCATTTGGCTGGGTGGATGAAATGCAATATGCAAAGCACCAGCCGTCAGGGTTAGCAACAGATGAAGGATTGTATAGTAGCGATAGGAGGTTTGCTAGCTTCTTCTATCAGTTGGAAACACGAGCTTTACCAGCAAATCCCAGTTGCTTTTCAGCATCTAAATTTCACAGCACATCTGTTGTGTCTCTGACGGTGAAAGTGCATGGATCTGGTTGCTTTTTCTGAGAAATGTGCTCATGTCTGGGTCACTACTGTGGGTACATCTGTCATGGATGAAATAACTAATCAGAAGGGCTAAGTCAAGTCAGGTTTCTCAGGCCTTTGCTACACATGCTTACAAATGACTGTTGCTTTTCCTGATTCTACTTACTATTTAGAACAAAGGAAGGAGATAGAGGAAAGGAAGGAGGGAACAAAAAGAAGAGTTCTACCACTGAAAGAGGAGACTGAGGAGGGATCCCATCAATATTTACAAATATCTAAACAGTGGGTGTCAGGAGGTTGGGGCATCTCTTTTTTTGATGGTATCTGGCAACAGGACAAGGGGTAATGAGATGAAGCTGGAACACAAAAAGTTCCATTTAAACATAAGAAAAAACTATTTTACTGTGAGGGAGCCCTGGCACAGGCTGCCCAGGGAGAGTGTGGAGGCTCCTTCCTTGGAGGTCTTCAAGACCTGCCTGGACACATTCCTCTGTGGCCTGATCTAGGTGAACCTGCTTCTGCAGGGGGGTTGGACTGGATGATCTCTAAAGGTCCCTTCCAACCCCTACCATTCTATGATTCACTTGATGAGCAATGAGTCTATGACATGTCAAATGTGGGACAGTAACACTTGTTGTGTTAGCATGAGGGAAATGCTTTTCCCTGGCTTTATTGTTATGTAATTTTTTCCAGGAGAAATCCCTGGAGGAAATATTTTGTTAAGCTATATCATGAATTATAGCACCCAAAGAATATTTCTGAGTTAATATATAGACAATATCTTGGTAGAGAGTAAAGAGTTCCAGAGGAAAAATGTGTGAGGTGAAGCAGTCACATGGCCAGACAGCAACAGAAAAAAGAAAACAATTATTAGACTTGGAAAATAATTATCTTGCCTCTATTTTGAGCTATAATTCTCTATTGATGCCTTTCCACTGGTTAAGCATCTGGAAAGGAAACAAGGACATTGCATTATCAAGCTCCAACCAGTTTTAAGTAGTTACACTCATGTCTATACCCTCCCTTACTGTACATCTTCCACTGTCACTACCTAGTTACATGAGCAGAGATTTATGCACCATTGATTTTTTCTTGCAGATGACAAGGCCAAAGAAAATGGCAATGTGGAAATGAAATGTAAAATCTTACCTTGACTGCACCTTTAAAGGAATCACTCTGCTAACAGCACCAAATTAACTCCTGCAAAAATAATAACTCAAAGCCTTTTGGGCATGTGTTACATTTTGTATCACAGTATGCAATGCTAACTTTTATATCTTACTATATACATGCACTGTGACTGAAATACAGTTGCTGAGGGAACCATAACCTTGAATTATCCTGGCTTATTTCAGCATGCCAAACCTCAGCCACAGGATTGTTGGTGCACAGGCTTATACTCAGTGGCAAGGCATATGTCCTGCTGCCTTTTATTGGCTGAACCTTGTACTTGTACTATAGTCATCTTGTAGAGCAGCAAAAGGAGGCAGCAGAATCATTTTCAAGAATTCAGATCTAGTGATTGCAAACACTGACACATAATATACCCATACTTTACATTTAGACATGGGATGGTCATTTTCCATGGCTAGTTTTAAATATCAGGATCCTCAATATGTGTTGGCTGGCAAATACAGCAAGAGAATAGAACTTTGATGTCAAATGTGTCAAACTTCTTGTAATGTGCTAAGGGACAGAAATCAGCTCAATTCTCTTTGCTCACTTGAAGAATAACTAGCAATAATAATAGTAATAACTGTTATTACAATAAAAGACTATGTGGTCTCCTACTGTTTAAGATATCTTGCTAACTGCAGTTGCTTCAGCAAATATAGGTCCAAGGGAAGCATATGGATCCTTCAGAGCTGACAGCACTGTCCACAAAGCTAACATTTGACCACACAACTACTCTGGGCTCCATGTGATACCCCTGCAGCTCTGAAAGACGACAATTGTTTTGGATCTAGAGTTTTCTACCAGTTAAGTGTCCATAAGAATTGGATGACTGCACTGTTACTTATCAAAGGAGAGACTTTTATAGCACAAAAAAATAGGTTAGCTATTTCTTATCTGTGAACATTTTGCTGGGAGAGTGTAAAATGCAGGCCAAATCTAGCACAAATTCTTCCATGCTGCCTTGGAAGAGATGTCCCCAGGGAGATATATCCCAGAACAGCTCATTCAGTTTTGCAACTAATTGGTTTGCTCCAAGTGAGACATTGGGGGTGAGTTGCAGTGTGTCAGATGAAGGGAGGAGGCCCTGGAGGTGGATGGAGGTGTTGCTGGTACCGTAACCTAGGGTAAGGTGGGACCTGTGCTTGGGGTCAGAGAAGGAAGCAGGTCCTCCTGATAATGACTGCTTCTCATGAGTCTTGTGGGTCAGCCAGATGGAAAACAGCTTGACGGAAAAGGACATGAGGTCACACAGAAAACCAAGATGAGCATGAGCCAGAGATCTGCCTTTGTGGCAAAGACGGTGAGTAGTATGTATCTTGCATTAGATAAAGCATTTCCAGCAGGGCAAGGGAGATGATCCTTCCTCTCTGCTTTGCACTGGTGAGGCCAAACCTGGAGTGCTTGGTCCAATTCTGGGCTCCTCAGTACAAGAGAGGCATGGACATACAGAAGAGAATCCAATGAAGAGACTCAAAGATGATTAAGAAACTGGAGCATCTCTGTGTGCAAGGAAAGGCTGAAGGGGGCTGTGACTGCTTAGCCTGGAGAGGGAAAGGCTGAGAGGGCATCTTATATATGTAAATAAATACTGAAGAAGATGGAACCAGGTAGTGGTGGATAGTGACAGGACAGCTACCTGAAACACAGGAGGTTCTCTCTGAACATCAGGAAACACTTTTTACTGTGAGGTGATCAAACACCGGCACAAGTTGCCAAGAGAGGTTGTGAAGTCTCTCTGCTTCAAAAGCCATCCAGACAAAGTCCTGCAAAATCAACTTTAGGTGGCTCATCTTGAGCAGGAAGGTTCCAGAGGTGTCCTCCAAGCTCATCCACTCTGTGATTTTTGTGATCCTAACTTTTCTGTATAGTGCTGGGACTTAATCATAGAATGGTAGGGGTTGGAAGGGACCTTTAGAGATCATCAAGTCCAAACCCCCTGCAGAAGCAGGTCCGCCTAGATCAGGTTGCACAGGAACATGTCCACTCACGTCTGTTGGTTAACTGGCAAATTCTCACTAAATTCTCCCATGCCCTATGGTATGCCAAAAAGCAAATCTCTCCTCCCCTCCTAAACAAAACAATCACTCCCCATAACCATAGACAAAAGCCACAATACTACAGAAACCAAGTCTCTGCTCTTTTAGACATATGAACGTACAAGCTCCTGTGACTCCCAGACAAAACCAGGAACAGGACTTGAAGCAGATTTCTCTCCCACCCCTTTTTTGATTTCCCTCTTATTATCCCCCCACTCCTTTTGTTTAACTGGCAATTCATTAACATATATGTACTTGAACTTATTCCCCACTTTGTGGGCATGAACATAAGCAGCTCTGACACAGATACTTGGTAAGAGTACAGTTTCAGTGAAGTTAAATCATCTGATCAGCTCAAGGTTAGAGTAGCTCTGGTTTTACTTGGAATGGCTGGAAAATCATCTGAAGGAAAGCCTTACAGAAAACAGTCACTTTTTTTGACTGGTCTCTCAAGAAATACCATAAGACTACCCTACCTCATAATGTTAGCTTTCTCATAGAGGAAAGACAGTCATTTGTATTTGGGGACTCCAGAAGTAAGTAGCTGCTGCCCTGTACTTGCACTACTCCCTGTAGTGGCTGGAAGAGCAGCCTGGCTTTCTATGGCTAAAATAAACCTGGATGCTTGGGAAAAGCTCTAAAAGGTGAGCAGATTGGTAGGGAAGCTGTTTGTATGGTGCCACCTCAGCACACCAAGTGGAACAGAAAATGCTCTTAGCCAAAATGATAGAAGACCCCAAATAGAGCATGGGAAAACAAGTATATGTCCAGTATCTGTGGGAAAGCAAATAAAATGTGTTTCTCCCAGAACATTGGTTTGCATATGGATATCTCATTTCTACAGGTGAGATATTTTCACTTCAGAGATATAACAGAGAAAACAGTCAGCTATCAGCCATGCATAACAAACCAAGGCCCTACTGGTGGAAGAATTCATATTGCTCAGGGTATTTCAAATCTCCCTCCAAATCCAAGTAGAAATAAAAAAAGTAATGAGGCTCTGAGCAGTTGAACCTTTACAGAAATAAAATCAAATTGTTTTTAACAGGCTGGTATTACTTATTAAAGTCCTTCTGTACTTCCAAGCCTTCAGTATAATTAAGTGTAGCTATTGCATAGCCTAATTATGAAATCAGAGCAATGTACTGCTAAGAGCTTCTTGACCCTAGACTTCATATTGTGGCTTCAATCATGATAATATGTTTTACTGAATAACAGAAAACCTATAATCAGGTTGAAATCTCTGCTTTCTTTGTTTCTCTCACTATTCAGATACTTCTGGTATTGATTTGTCAAGAGATTCCCGATCCAAAGCCTTGAAACACAATGCAGCCTGAACCTTGGAAAAAAACCCCATATATAGTTCTGCTTCCAAACTGCAGATGCACCGAATCTTTGCAGACTATCAAGCCAAAAATCTCTATCTAAAGATCTGCAAATGCTGGGAAATATTACCTCTAATCCTCACATTCTGGACCCATGTCTAGTTACACTAAAAATAGAAAAGCTGGGTGGCTTGACATAAAGTGTCGGACTATGTAAACTACCCCAAAATTGCTTGGGATGATTCCTTCTCCCAGTCCTCTCTCACTTCTCAAAGCCTGGATTTCTGAAACCTTATTTAAAGTCAAAGACATACCTTTTTTTGGGTCAAGTAGCATTTGTTCTTCATCTGCAGTGTTTCCAATTGCCTTGTATGGTCCAGTAGTCCTCAGGATGCCCTTTTTCTCTTGTTGCAGTTCCCTTCCAGAATTTAATTGCTGCCCCCTCCCCTGATTGAAAAACTTCACTTGGTGCATGACAAAAAAGCTACCAGTTTGCAAAGAGGATGGTTTTTTCCTTTTTGCTTGAGCAGGCCAAGAAGTGAGGAGCAGCTCTGAGAGCTGAAGGGTTAAAACCCTAACTGCATGAAGCTAAGAGTCTGGTGTCCCCATCCTTACTCCTGCCAAGGGCATCCTGCTGGGTGAGATACTCTTTAGGAGATGGGATGTGACAAGGCATAGGGTACTCCATGGCATTTTCACATGGATGAAACACAGAAATCCCAGTGTTAGGATGGAGGTGACTTTAATGGAGAAAAATTAAGATTTGAGGCCACAACCTGGGTGGCTGCAGAGAGAAGATAAATCTATACCTTACCCTCTATAACCCCTCCTGTGAATCACATGCTGACCCTACACACAGTGTATCCCCTCAGCAGTTATCAGGCTATTATCCCTCTTAGGTACTCATGAGAAAAATGCCTGAGGCTGTATCAATCCATCTCACTGTTGTAGCCCCAACTTTTGGTTCATCCTTAGCTATCTCTTTGTCACAGCTGAGGCTGTTGCTGAGCACTGGGTTCCTCAGGGCTAAGAATTCAAAACAGGTGTGGAGAGTGGGGAGGAAAGGGAAAACAATTTGAGACCTGTCAAACTAATCCAGATAGGAACTGGATTGTTTGTTCATGTTGGGAATGTGACTATGGATCTACTTTTTCCTTTACTGATGCTGTCCTGAATCAGGACTGCTAACACTAGGGCAGGTAAGGTGGATGTAACAAGTCCTAATGGAGGAGAACTGAAGTTCCATCTTTGCCTCTCTTTGCTCATTTAGAACAAGTGAAATAAGCTGTCAGCATTGACTAAATAATAATTATGATGGATACCATTCTTTAAAGCAACTTTGGCCAAGTCATTACTTTATCTTTGTTCTCTACACATCTTATTTTGCATGCAAAAGTCGCTTGAGCAGGATGGGGGTCACTGACTACAGACAGCTTTGAAGTTTCTGAAATAATGAAGAAGTCTGCTAGGAGGTTTTTACCACAAGTATCACAAGATGCCTTATTAAATGCATAGAAACAAGGCTGCATGAAAAATGCCTCAGGCTCCATGAGTGCAGAGCATCTTACAGAGTAGGTCCTGCTCTGGTGAGACCCTGCACTCCATGGCAATCCAAACTGTTCTTCTGTGGCTTGAACTGCACAAGCAGATAAATAGAAAGGTTAAAGTCTCCTCATTTGTATCGGAGACCAGGAAATGATACTTCAAATTCAAGAGTAGCCCTGAAACGTTGAGACTCTCTCTTTTTCTTTCTTCTTATATATAATCACTGAAGAAATGCTTAAGATTTAACTGTAGAGATAAACTATTTATACAGATGTCTGTGCATCTGCAGAGCTCCTTTCTCTGAAAAGAAAGATAATGGTTCAGAGCAGAAGAAGAATGAACAACTGAGTATAAGGCAATTTTCATATTGTTTTTTTAAAAGCAATATTGCCAACTGGCTTTGAAGATTTAGACCCTATCCCTACCCATTTCTTTGCAAATAACTTTTGAGAGGGCCAGAGACAAATTTCATTTCATTACAGTAATTGCAGCTTAGTCAGTCCAAGCAAATCTCAAATGTTTATCCGTCAGCACCATCCACTCAGTCCCTGACACTGGGGCTGGCTGGAAAACTACTGCAGCTAAACAACATCCTATATGCAGATCACTTTGATTTCTTCAAATACCTTGCTGCAATGCAGAGGCAGTTCCTCTACAGTTTCCTCCGTGCTCCTGAGAACACTTGCCATGGAGTTCCAGCCAAAATCATTCTCAGGGACAAACGGTCTCCCGTGTTGGCTTACAGAGGTAAAGGGATTTATTTAGTTTCTTATCCTTTATTGCTTTGAAGATTCCTTTATACCTGAGTGAAAGCCTGACTTGCCAGGCAGCATCAGGAGACTGCCAAAACAGAGGTGATCAACGCTACCAAAAAATATAATGCAATAGAACAGGCCTGAGCCCACACCTTTAAATCAGTGGCAGTTTTGCCTCTGACTTCTGAGAAAAAGTGGGCCAATTTATTCAATATTTATAAGCCCAGGAGAGTGCTGAGCATGAAGTCCTGCACAGTGAGAGACAAAGTCTGCGATAAAAACCGAATGCTGCATCCATGGCAACTCACAACTCGCTTAATAATTTTTCAACATAAAAGAAAAGTATTTTTCAGGGCCACTGAAACAGAAGCAATTTACAAAATGGACTGAAGTCAAGGCATTTCACATCTGCTGTGTTTTTCGTGGCCTTAGTCTTTTGTTTGAACCTCAGCTGTTCACTGGGATGCTCAGGGAGAGAGGGTTCTGCCGTGTCGGTCTACATGGGGCAGAGAGCTGCACTGCAACAGGTCGAAAAGGATTCCAGTTTCCTCTGCAGAGAATTTCAGTGCAAATGAAAATGGCATTTTCCTCTGTGTTTCTATCATTGTTTGGGAAAAGCAAACGTTGAGAGGCAGTGCTGCTGCAGTCTGGCCCTAGAGACACCTTTCTTGCGACAGGCGGGAGGCCAAGTTCAGGAGCCCCAGGCTGAGCATTGCTACTGTGATGGCAGGCACTGCTCTGCCCTCAGAAGGGAAAAGTCACAACATCAAAGCCACAGCTCTTTCAGGAAGGTACAGATCGCTCATTTTGGACAGGTTTCTTTGCCTCCTCTTCACTGTCCTTTGCTATCCTGTTCAGTATTCTTCTGCTGAGGTGCAGTCACATTGGGCACTCCTCAGACACCCAGTGATTTCATTTGATCAACTGTGTGTTTTAGACTTTGAAAATCCTGCCCACTTCAAAAGACACATCAGAACAAAGAATTAGTGTCTGAATTTTATAGATATGAAGCTGAGGCTGACAGATACTAAATGATTTGCCCTTGGCACTGAGCAGAGATGGGAAATACACTTGACATATCCCAGGTGTAAATCTAAAGCCCTAACTTAAAGATATCTTTCCTTCACATAAACAGTAATTTAATGTTTTTAACACAGCAGTTCCATACCAGGGAGACAAAATAGTCCTCTCTGTTATGTTGGACATCAGCTTTGGATCTAATGTGTGCAAAATGCTCCACAGATATTAGGCAGTAATGTCAGTGGTTTCCCAGCAGCATTCAGCTTTCCTTGCTCTGCCGGTAAAAGGCAGCAAAATTATTCCCATTCCTGAAAACAGAAGGCTGCCTCTGTAGTTTCTCTAGTAAGCAGTTGCATTGTATTTGCTTTTCAAACTGGGGGGTGGTATTTATCTTTCAAATTTCTATTGTAGGATGGTGAAACTCAATGAAAACACCGAGCCTGTACCATATGTTGATGCGTTTGTTGTTTCATATAAAACCTCGCTGCATCTGGATTAGTCAATTAAGGTTAAACATCCCTTTATTAAGAAAGTCCTGTTAAGCACATCTCTTTCTCTCCACACTGTTGATTTTTGCTGGGCTGTATTGGTTAGCAGTAAAACTGAAATACCGCCACGGTGATCCCCTTAAAGTAAAAACAATAATCTAAGTTCTGTGATGGACACATCACTGCAATAAAGGCTATAATGGGCTATGCAAACCCCTTTTTATCCCCTTAGGTGGGGATCATATATGAAAAAAGACCTGAGGATATTCAGTGTCAGCTGGAGAGATGATTATGCAAAAACTGCCTGTCTCCTTACATCTGAACTGCTTTCTGCAGAAACGGGAAACTATGAGCAGCCCTGCTCTGATATGCCTCTGCGGGCACTAATTCTGCAGTTTCTGATAAACAGCCAGGAGCAATGCCCAGCAGACCTGCATTGGGAAAATATCTAGTGGCTGTGAAGCCTCATAATTTGGACACAAACCTAGATGGAAGCTCTGCATGGCTCGAGGGAGGGGGAAGTATTAACCAAACCTGTTGCTACAGTGAGGTCTTTGCAGAATGGGACAAGTTCAGGGAAGTGATTTACTGAAATGTTGCACAGTGCTGGCAATGTTTTCATTAGTAGGACCACTGCAAAAGTCAGACAGATGGACTTTCATAAAGCTTTGTTTCTGTGTAGCTTGAGAAGTTTTCCACAGTCAGTAAAGCAGTGCTGCATTCAGACTGCTTAAAGGCAAGAAGAGGTGAAGCCACTAAAGATGATGCATATGCTAAGACAGAGACATAAACCCACTAGGGATCCACACCCAAAGACCGACACAACTAATGGGGTCTAAGCAAAAAACAAATTGCTCTTCAGAGTGCTTTTCAAGTTATTTAGTGCGAAAAAGGCCTTATCCAAGGAATTTCACTGAAGTGAAGAATCATGTAGTTAAAAAACCCATAAAAAGGCTGCTCAAAGCCATTTTTATCTGCAGATAACAGCTTTACCTTATCACCACAATTTTTCTGTACATGGGAGTTTGAAAACAGAGGAATGGATTGACACAAAAGTGATCCTTGGTGACAGGAAACAGGCACTAAAGTGACACAAGGAACAGCCTTAGGGCTGTTGAAGTCCCTATACATCATGATTTAAGAGGATGAGTATGCATTAAGGCGAATATTTTTTCTGACAAGGCAAAATGTGGAGTTGCCAGTCCAGCTTAAATGATCAAAATCACACAGCTAGATTAAGAGAGAACGCAAATAAATGACATGTACATAAATTCAGTGTAAGGAAATCTAAGGTAATGAGGCTAGACAGAATAAAAAAGGAGACAGAGAGAGAATACATTCTTTGAGCACTGGAAGGGGCTGCCCAGATGGGTTGTGGAGTCTCCTTCTCTGGAGACATTCAGACCCACTTGGACGAGTTCCTGTGTGACCTACTCTAGCTGGTCCTGCTCTGGCAGAGGGGTTGGACTGGATAATCTCTTGAGGTCTCTTCCAACCCTTAACATTCTGTGATTCTGTGATATGCTTAGGGCACTGAGAGGATCAGATGGTGTGGCTTAGACTTTAAAGTATAGTTCTCAGAGTTTACCCAATTACATTAATGCACACTGGATGTATAATACATTTTAGAAGACATTAAGCAATTTTTTTCCCTGAAAATGACAGAAATTATTTAATCTCTTTTTTTTTCCCTGAATTTAGATGGTTCTTGCTCACTCAAGGTTGGCCATCCATGGACATAAGTTATGAACCTCATCCTGGAGCCAGACTTCTGATTAACAAATTATCAAGGCTTCTTTAAGAAGATTAAGCTATTACTCTTTCTGATCTCTGGAAGAAAAACAAAAAAAAACCCACCCAAAACACTCAGAGAGGGAAATATCTGTTCTTCTACTTGTTCAGAAAGCCCTTTGATATGGAAATCACTGACTATAACTCCTGCAGCCTCAAATCTCTCCCCACTAATTCAGATAACACATGCAAATGCCTGGACCTGTAACTCACTGGAATCAAGGACCAGTATGCCTCCTATTCCTCTTTGGACTCTTGCTTTCCTCTTCTCTCTGATAATAACTGAGTATCTCTGCCTGACAGCATGAGGACTGCATTTGTACAAAACCTGATAAATCACCGCAGCTCGTTCTCCCAGGAGGGATTGGTGTGCAGGTACCATCACAGACAACGTACACGAATATCCAAACTGGAGGCCATCAGTATATCTCCTTATACACAACAGAATAAATGAAAATGCTGCATTACCACTGGATTACCTGTCAGCAGGTTCATTTGCTGACTAATGTGCTCTCCCGAGGGCCACCTTGACTTGTTTGTCATCGCTAATGCTCCGAGATCTATCAAAAGCAACTGCAGCAGGACTACCATTGCTTACACGTGTACCCCTGGCAGTGTGTCTGCACTTCCCAAAGCACTCATGGGGCAGACAAGCAGCCTCACCTCCACAGCACCTCCCAGTAGGGTTAGGATGGTGGGGTCCTGCTGCTGCAGCAACACAACTGCTGCAGGTCCAGCTCTGGTATTTTTTTCCGCTTTTTTTTCTGGCTCTGAGGATTTATTTTCACTTCCAGGGAGTGGTTTGTACGCTCCTGTTGGGCACATCATCCCTCATGACTGCGGTCCTTACATAAAGCCATAGTCATAGGATGGAAGGGACCTCTAGAGATCATAGAATCATAGAATGGTAGGGGTTGGAAGGGACCTTCAAAGATCATTTAGTCCAACCCCCCTGCAGAAGAAGGTCCACCAAGATCAGGTCACACAGGAACATGTCCAGGCAGGTCTTGAAGACCTCCAAGAAAGGAGACTCCACAGCCCCTCTGGGCAGCCTGGTCCAGTGCAGAGATCATCTGGTCCAACCCCTGAATAGTCAGGGAGGGAAAGGAGGAGAGAGGAGGGAGTCAGGGAGGGAGAGAAGGAGGAGCTGTCAGCTGACAAGACAGGAAAATTTGGCTTTTAACAGCAGAAAGAGCTGATCTCTTCCAAAGTTCTATTATTGTCTCCACGTGCCTTCCCCCCAGCAACTCTCATCCACTCTACCAGGCACAGCTGCAAACTGGGCTCTTCTCTCTTTTTTTCCTGTCATCATAGAGCTTCATGCTGCTTTCTCTTGAGTTTTAAACTCCATGGTCAAGTTGCCCACCAAAGACTTGCCCTCACAGAGTTACCCACAAAGACTTGCCCTCACAAAGGTAGTAAAATCATTCCCCAACACACTTCTTTCTGCTAAAGGCTTCTGCCACAAGGATCATAACCTATCAATTATAGCAATTACAGGGAATAATGCAGATGGCTTAGGACACTTATTTTTTAATGGAGTCAGAGCAATAAGCAGAGATCTTCACTTCAGAGCACAGTTCCAGATTCCCCTCCGGGATTCATGAGCCCAGCCTCACGTGCAGCGTGGGAACTCGGGGAGGGAGCATCAGCGTGAGAAGTATGACCTGAGCTGGATGCAGGAAAGCTGGCAGCAGCAGCAGATGTCCCAGGCAACATCTTGCAGCAGTTTGATGATGCTTTTGCAGGCTTCCACAGTTGTTTGTAATAGGCCAAGTCTTTTTACAAGTTCCTACAAAGGTTGTCTTGTAAGATGAGCTTCCTACAATCGTGTCCCCTCTTCAGAGTTTTAGTGGATTTTTCTCTTTAAAATCTCAAAGCTTCATTTTCTACACAGAAACAGGATATTTTGCTACTATCTGTTGCTTTCAGCACACTTTTGTTCCATCATAAATGTTTTATGCATATTTGCTCCCACAGCTTTTGGTGGTTCAGCTCCTTTGTCACATGAGATACTTACCACGAAAGATAAGTGGGCATATGACAAAACAGCCTTGCCAGATACTGTCTCATTGGAGAGTGGTTTTCACATTCTTCCTAATCTGTGAAGAAGAGCACAAATATCTAGAGCAGCAGATAACATGAGAATGAAGTTCAAACCCTTTTCTAGGCTATTTTGCTATTCAACAGGTCTAATTCAATGCTGCATAACTTAGAAAGGAAAGCTGAGCAGGACTCTTTCCCATCTCTCTTGTGCAGCCAATGCATGGGGAATCCAGAAGTTACAAGGATAAAACATGCTGTTGGCAGGGCTTGGAAACACAGAGACCAGCTGCTACTTGCTGAAGCACTCACCTTTTTCAAATCCAGAAGTAGACATAGCCTTTCAGAGACTAGGCTTGGGAATTCATAACTGGGGCAAGCCACCTGCATGTCTGGTAACTCTTGGGTAAGATATTGTTGGGTAGAGCATTTTCCATCTAAAGCAGGCACAAAGAGCTGTCCTGTGAAACCAGTGAGAGCTTGATCAGTCTCCTACATGCTGCAGTGGGTAAGGTATGCATGAGTGCTCATCTGCAGCAGGTAAGGTAGGCATGAGTGCTCAGTGAAGCACACAGAAGACCTTTCCCTATGCAGGGCATTTGGAATCTGCAGCCTTGTCAGAGCAGGTTCCTCCAAGGCACACCAGGGCTTGCCACAGCCTATATTGTAGTCCCTATGCTGTTAGCAAAGGGATACCCACCTGAACTATTAGCATGCACTAATATTTCTCTGTATGTATGAGAGAGGCTCTTTGCAGGATGTTTGTCACTGGGCTGCAAGGTGCTGGACTGACCTATTAGTCCCCAGAGCTGACTGGTCTTGAGTCTGCCAAGAGGCATTTTTAAAGACAAAACCGGCTCCTAACAGTTATCCTGCTCTGCTGATAGTGGGGTCATTGCAATTTGCATTAACAAAAGATCCTATTTAGATTTAATTACAGATTTCCCACACTCATGCCTGTGCTGGTGAGGGCAGGACATTCAGGGATTTGGGGAGTAGATCAGAACTGAGACACTGAAGCATTTTTTTTTTCTCAGATGCACCTTCAACAACAAAGAACTGGATGCATTTAACCATATTCCCTCTTCCTAAGACATATAGGTTTTAGTTTCTTCCCCTGAGGAGCTAATGCAGTTCTCACGGGACAGACAGACACATTTCTGTGCTTTGATAATTTGTGGATGCTTTATTTTACAGCAGAGGGTCCTCCCAAATGCAATACAGTAGCCTTACAGAGATCCAGTCTGGAGTCTTTAAAATCTTCTAGGGTTAAAGTCTTAACAGAGAAGATTCTTCAAACCAGTGGGTGATTCTGTTCAGTAGCCAACATACCCAGGTACCATCATTTAAGTATTTTTGAAACAAGACCAGTGCTATGCATAAGCAATTATAGTGCAGTAAGAGCTTGCCAAACAGCCACAAAGAGTTGCTGCAAGATTAGAGAAAGGTAAATGCACTGAGAAAAATACAGAAGCTGTAAACCAGCTCTATTAATATTAAATATGACTGGAGCATCTAATCATGTATTTCATTGCCTTGACCAAAGCAGAATCCTTCTTTCCTGCTGCTGGTAATATTTCCAGATTCTAACACTGGCAAGTGTTTAATAGTTAATGATGGCTCTTGCCACCAGAGGTTTTGTGGTGTGAACGTATAAAAAGTAGAGAAAATAAATACTATTGGCATTTTACAGGTGGGCAGCTGAAACCTGGAAGGAAGAAATTTGCCTGAGGTCACACAGTGTGTATGGCTCCCTGTGAGCCCAGTTATACTCTCTGTCAATACCACTACTCCTTTGTTTTGTTCAAACAAACCCTGCAATGCTTCTACCTGCTCCTTTTGGAAGATAATCCCATAGGGGAATGGCCTGTGTTAGCAGGAACAGCTTCCTGACATGAAAATGCAGAGATTGAAATGGAAATGAAGCTCCACAAATGAAACAAGCCATAAGCACTTCCTAATTGTGTTTGGTTGTGCAAGGATACAAATGCTGCTCTGTCCTCAGGAGGGGAAACAACAATCGATCCATTTTCTGGATGACTGTCTGCAAGATCCATCCCAAAGCTTCCTACCATATAGAAGCAAACTAAAGGCTATTTTCCTTTTATGAAGGCACTACAGGGCTATCACAGAGAGACAAATGTACCTCAGGAGACATTCCTGCTGGTGCCGGAGAGGTGTAAAGGGATGAAGCAAATGAGCAACGGTTGATGGCTCTAATACCAACAGCCTTTGTGAAATACTCTGCAAATAGCTTCAGCAGCAGTTGTACTCTGACAACAAAGTGACTAACTGTGGAATTCATCCACAAATATCTCATTTTCTTCAACCTCTCTTCAGCCAAGACTAACAAAACAGAAATGGCATCACTTGCTCTGGTGCTCAGGACGCTCACCCTCCTCTAGTGCAGGCAGGGGAAAGAACACCAGCAGCCCTTCAGTCACCATTTGGGGAGGGGAGTATGGCCATGTGGTATGGCTGGTAACAGAGCACTCAGGAGGTGACAATCAAGTGCTCAGACCTCAGGCCATTCTCCTTCCCTCACAAAGAGGGAAAAGGAGAAATTTGTCAACATGCCCAAAACTTCTGTTTTCAGAGAAGGAAATGTGCCTAGGGGCCAGAACAGAGTTTGTACCCCAGTTACTTTAGTCTTAGTTTTAAACTCACGGAATGGTCAGGGTAGAAGGAACTTCTAGAAATCATCAACAACCCCCTACTGAAGCAGATTCACTTCCATCAGGTCACAAAGGAACACGCCCAGGAGGGTTTGGAAACCTCCAGAGAAGGAGCCTCCACACCCTCCTTGAGCAGCCTGTGCCAGGGCTCCCTCACCTCAACACCAAAGAAGTTTCTCCTTGTGTTTAAGTGGAACCTTTTGTGTTCCAGCTCATGTCCATTACCCCTAGTCCTGCCACTGTACACTACAGAAAAAAAAGTGTCACTCCATCCACTTGACAAACACCCTTTAGGTACATATAAGTGTTGATGAGGTCCTCCCTCAGTCTTCTGCAGACTAAACAGCCCCAGGTCTTGCAGCCTTTCCTCATAAGATGTTCCAGTCCCCTGATCATCTTGGTAGCCCTGCACTGGACTCTCTCTAGAAAGCCACAGCATGATGTTCCATCATTAGTCAGCATAACTGTCTAGAAAGGGAAAGAAGAAATGTAAATCACTTTGAAATGAAGCTTTCTCCCTTCTGGGACAATGAGCGCTGAAGGATTAAAAATGGCTCATAATGTAATGGAACTGAGCAAGAAGTGGTGAGCCTGAGAGATACAAGGAACCGCTGGGGCTGAAAACCTCAAAGGTGAATCACATCTGATGAAATAAGGCAGTTACCAGCTTGGAACAGAGAGAGGGAGGAGGCTATGCAAGTGCATATGTAAGAAAGGAGAGCAGTGCAGATCTGTTGCCCATTGTGCTGCTGCTATCTTCCAAGCAGGAGAGCTTGGGCAGTTGGAAAACCTCTCTACCTGTTGGCTGGAGCACAAAAAGAAACACCAACAGAGATTGCAGCTGAGTTAGCCCCTTGCAAACAGCACTCGTTAATGAAGACAACAAAGCTACAGCTTGAGGAGGAGCTGCAACCACACAGATGCCTGGTTTGTGGAGAAGAGTTTCTTACTGCTTTTCATTCCAAAGGCTATTGCCTTAAAAAGTATTGCACAGCAACTCTGTAAAGCACAGAGACTAGACTGCTTGACTGCAAAGCCAAGCAGTTCCTTTTAAGAAATATCTAATCTCTCCCACTTTTCCCCATCTTAAATTTCACACTTCTAATCTGAGCATGTTTTGGTTTCTTTCTTCTAAAAGTACAAGCTGCTATGTCTCATCTATGATTCTACTTATTGTGATTTCACTAGGCATGAGCAAGGACCTCAAGAGTGTCGGTTTTCAAGGAGTACCTAACTCCAGCAGTTACCTAAGTAATGGAGAGCCAGTAAGAATTCCCAGGATGGAGTCAGCCTTCAGTAGCAACAGCAGGGACAAGGAGAGGCACACACAGAATTTCCTGGCCAAGCAGTGATATCACTTGACTGTGCTAACAAGCTGAAACCAGGATTTTGTTTCATTTCAGCTTGTATTGCCAGGCTGCTCAAACTCCCTCCTCCACCAAAGCACTTGCTTTTTCTATTGTGTATTCTCTTTCATCTTCCTTTGTCTTTTACCTGCTTCCTTCTCCCGAGGCTTCTATCTGATTCTGCAACTGCTTTGAGGTTTTTCTGTAAACAAAAAGAAAATAAAAATGATTTCCATCTATTTAGTTGTGCTCACAATCATTTCAAGGCTGTCGTGCTCTACATCACCCTGCTGCATGTTATACAACCATTCACAGAGCCTCAAACCTTTTCTGGTAGAATATTGTACCTTCTCATATGTTAGTAAGCATCTAGATTAGAAATCTCTTTATTTGGTGGAATTACTGTATGGAAAAACAGAATTCAAGGGTTCATCCAGCCTTGGGTAAGAGGTATAACTAGGCAGTTCTGAAGCAACCACACAGTGATGACAGAGCACACCAACAACACAGAGCTAATGCTACTCAGGTTCTTTCATCACAGGAAAACATCAACATTATTGGGTTTCTTCCATCAAATGTGCTACCACGGCAGCAAAGCAGAAGAAAGAGTCTGATATTGTCCTCTATGATATCCTCCAATTTTGCCTAATAGAGACACCATGGTAATTAAAAACAGAGGATCTGTAGTGCACCTTAGGTAGCCCCACTATTGCAAACAGCAGGTTTCCCTAAAGATTCCTGTTCTTTTAAACTTTATAGTGTGTTTCAGGCTCTATTGTTACAGTTCATGCAGCGCGTACACAATGTCATTACACGGCTCCTCTCTCCAGAGCACCAAAGCACAAAACTGAATCTCAAATCACTTCACAGAAGTTTTTTTAAACAGGGCTCATACTTACTACCAGCACTTCATACTTGGTTCTCAATTTGGGAGTGATTGCAAGAAGGAATACTTAACCCCTCACATTTACTGGAGCCAGAGGATTTCTGCATTGCAGAACAGCTAAGAAATGGAAAGCTGAGATTGGGAAGTTGCGTGCTCAGACCTACATAGGCTGGGCTCTGTACTTAGATGTGGTGTTTTGCAATTCAGAGATTGTATGTAACCTTGTTATTTAAAGGAAACTACAGTCCAGTAGTGAGATGAGGTGGGGCATGTTTTTAATGAGGCTTGAATTCTGGCCAAGAAGAGAGAGCACTGGCTCTGAAAACTGTGTAGCTGCAGATTTTGCTGCTGTTGCTGTTGCCATTCAGGGTGCTGCTTTTGCTTGTTATTCTGCAAAATAATAATATGAACCTCATGCAGATTATTAAGAGAATTCCAATTAATACCCAGGATATGCCCCACAACTTTGGTTTTCTGAGGAAAAGATAAGCTACTCCTGGAATCTGCTACAAATGAGATGAGATTTTCCGAGTCTTCATTTCATTTGCATTTCTGTGGTTGGGTGATTACATGACAGAAAGAGAAGCTGTAAATATGAGCTACATAAATATGAGTTGCTTCTTTGATACTGCATAAACTATATTCACTTATGATCAATAGCACATGCTTCAAGTATGACTGGAGTGGAAATATTCTGGATACTGTGAAATAAGGAACCTGGAATAGAGAGGGCATTGCTAATACTTACAACCCAATTAGCTCAGGGTGCTTGAGCTGCTCTTCTAAGCATATTTTTTTTAAATCTTCATGTCCTTAGAAGTTCAAAAGGAAAGCAAACAATCTTAATATTAGTCCCTCAGTCTTGTGTGCAATAAAATTCAAGTCAGAGCTTATTAGCATGGGATCAGCACAATGCTGCCCTTGCACATATTCTATTCTGCTCTCCCAAATTGGCTCTGATAGAAATCTGCAGGAACTCACTCTCTCACTATTAGTTTTATATTGCAGTAACTTTCTGGATGACTTATGTTCCCAGTAATACCAAAGTTTCTCATTTTAGAGGCACACTTGCTCGTTTGCAGACTATGATCTGCAAAACTTCCAACCCAAAACTTCTCAGTGTTGCATTCCTTTTGCATTCCCGAGACTACTGGCAGATCTACTCCTCACACTCTCACCTGTCTTACATTTAACTCTCTCGCTTCACTGCTTGAGACTATTGTAATTATCTTTGTAAAACCTCTTCTAGAGTGGTGCTGGTCTAAACAAAGAAAGAGAATGTACTAGAAAAGCAATAGGATGTCGTACCTCTAAGATTTTGTCCTGTTGCATAATTAATCTTCTTTCTTCCAATATTTCACTTTTCTCCTAAAAATAAATGCAATCAAGAATAACCTGTTGGGGAAAAGTATTAATATTAAAACTGTAGCATTGGCTAAACCTTCATGGTAAAGAGACAAGCAAAAAGCTATAAACCAGCACTTTATCAATATTTATCAGAAGCGAGGATTATGTGATCCCACTGTGTGATAGTCTTTCTAGCCCCAGAAATTGTGGCTGATATCAGCAGTGAAGGGAAATCTTTTGGAAATGAAATTCCTATCTGTTTGGTAAAAATAGGCAGCAGCATAGAATATGGAGGATGAAGCTGGTGTCCATGCTGAGATAAATGCTTTGAGGGTGGTTATAACTATATCAGAGCCACAGGATCTGCACAAGCAAGCTGCTTGTGACCACTGGGAAGGCTTTTTTCATTATCAGCAGAAACTAATGCTCTGCAGCACCTGCATCGTGTGTCAGACTGGTCTGACAGGCAGCTCATCGAGCATCAGTGATGCTGCAGAATCACCCGCAGCACTGCTTTGGCTGTGGGAGCTAATACTGACGGGATAATGGAAGGGAACACTGTGTGCAGTCACAGATTCTGACAAGATGTCATACATCAGGCAAATGTCCTGGCTCTTCTGTCACTGCAAACACAGGGACAGGGGGCTCAGCAGCTTGTAGGATGCAGAAAACCCTGTGCAGGAAAGGCCTAGGGGCAGTGGGAGAGAAGCTGAGCGTGAGCCCCCAGCGTGCCATGGCAGTGATGGAGACCAGCAGCATCCCACCCCTATGGGTAGGAGCACAGATTATCAGTTGAGGGAAGGGCTTCTTCTCCTCAACTTTGCACTCATTAGACCACGAGGGGATACTGCACCTCTCACTATACCTGATTGTAGAATCACAGAACCACAGAACGGTGGGGGTTGGAAGGCATCTCTAGAGATGTTTCAGTTCAACCCCCTGCTAAAGCAGATTCACCTCAATCAGGTCACACAAGAACACATCCAGGCAGGTTTGGAAACCTCCAGAGAAGGAGACTCCATACCCTCCCTGGGCAGCCTGTGCCAGGGCTCCACCACTCTCACAGAAGAGAACAGAGGAGGTTCCAAGGAAATATAAGGAGAAACTACTTCACTGTGAGGGTGAGGGAGTACTGGCAGGGGCTGCCCAGATGGGTTATGGAATCTCCTTCTCTGTAGACATTCCAAACCCACCTGGAAGAGTTCCTTTGTGACCTACTCTAGGTGTTCCTGCTCTGGCAGGGGGATTGGACTGGCTGATCTTTCGAGGTCCCTTCCAACCCTTGAGATTCTGTGATTCTGTGAAAAGCTGTTCTTGCTCAGCCCTTGGGAAAGAGGAGTGTCTAGACATCCCTGTCCATCAAGGTAAAATGGTAAAAGTGTGTGTAGTACAGATTTTATAAGATCATGAATATCAGGATGTGTTATTATTTGACCTCTTGCTTTCATAGCACTTCTGTCCTCTAAACACAGAACCTACCGACGCTTAAGAAGTTTATATTAACGGAATACAGGAATCTGAACATTAAAGTAAAATCTATGTCATGAAAAATTGAAATAAAATAGATGTAATTAAGAAGAAGTAGTGCTTGAGGAGTAGGGTTTTTTACTAAATTCTCTTTATACAGGAATTCTTGATTCCTCAGACCTGCGTGTTTCTGTTCAAGACGACACAATGCATCCCTGCAAGGCTTAGTTATGAAATAGACTGGCACAGAAATGTAAACACTTTTAAAGATGTGTCTTCGCAGGAAGAGCTGTTTTAGTTGTGCTTCCCATCAAGGACAGAATTTTCAAAACATGCCTGAAATATTAAGATAACAATAGATGTCTCTTAAAAACATCGGGAAGATGAAAGGCCGTTTTCAAGGTAAGCCCTCAAGTACCTTAAAAAGTATCTTGGCCATATTTTCCCATTGTCTTTAACTGTCAGGAAGCTCAAAGTATTTGGAAAATACATAAATAAACCCTGTTTTTTTCCCCTTCTTTGCAATTAGCTGAGGTAGAGTATCACCTGACCTCACAAGTTTTCTTTTACCATGATGGCAAAGCATGCTCTCTCCCATCTCTGCCCAGAAGAAGATGCAGTAGAGGGTAAAAGCTGATTTGAAGCACACAGAAAAATTGTCAACTGTAGTGAGACCAAGGGGATCCAAGCAATTTGCCCATGGTCTCACCTGAATAGCTGCTGCAGGCACTACAAGATGGTTCCAACTCCTTGACCACAGACTCATTTACAGCCCTTGTCCTACCTCCTCCATCTGACACTCTAGTTCTTTCTTGACCGTTGTACAAATGAAGCCTGTAACATCTTTTTTGTCTCACTTTGGTCCTTGAAAGCACAGGCAATGTCTGGAAACTACAGAATTACAGTGTCAGCTGAAAGATTGTAGCTTGGGCTTCTGTTCTGGTTCCATGAAAACAGGCAAGACAGGGGTGAGAGCACTAACACCAGAATTCAAACTTCATCTTAACTTTTGCATTTCTTTCCTCTCTCCAAGCACATTCTTTTTTCTTGTTCCAGGAGATGATTATACAATAACTAAACCAACACTTTTTATGTAACACCAACTCGTTAATTTTCTACCGAATAAAGGCTCTGATAAACTCCCCAAAATATTTTACTGCATTCATCTTTTTCATTGTCTGACTTGGCCGAGAAGTAAGTGCACCAAAATGTATTGGGAACAGCCTTATCTCACATTTATTTTAGCCTAACAAGAAAAAGGAAGCTGACAAAATCTCAGAAAGAAATGGTGCTTTCCTGGTGAGTTTTGAGTCTAGGAAGTGCCTGTACTTCTGCTCAGGTCTCTGTGACACCAGAAAATGACTACCTCGTAAGCTTATTATACCAAATCCTCTAAAAGTTGCTTGCTCTCTTGTTCTAGAAGACACAATAAGGAAGGAATCAGCTCAGACTGCACTCACCTCTTGAAATTTCTATTCTCACTGAGGGGCTGCTTGTTTTTCATCAAGAGGTTCGGAATGCATCTTGCTGAGATCTTCCTTCTTACTCTGCAGATAAGGCCACATCTGAAAATGGTATCTTCCTACAAAAACGTTGCCCTGGAAAAAACCCTGTTGTTTTGCTCTAAACACTGTGTCATGTCCCATCTCCTGCAGAGCTGCAACGAGATGCTCTGGTGGGCTGTATAATTTACTCTCCCAAATTTTTCATGTCTGACAGACCTCACAGTGGGTTGTCTCTGCTGTGTTTGTAATATCAGACTTTTTCAGGTTTTGAGACAGGCTGGTAGCAAACCAACCCTCATACCAAACTCTAACAGAGCAATATAGCTTCTTTCATAGCAGCAATTGCCATAAAACCGCAGAAGGCAAACACAAAATTCTTTGGCTTCTTTGTTTGTTTATTTGTTTTTTTAAGCCGTGACAAGTCTTTAATTTTAGTGCTGTAACTACTGAATTTATCCCTATTTCTTTTTTTCCCCTTTTTTAGGCAGGGTGTATGGGCACAAATAGACTCTCTCATACAGGGTATGAGAGACCTGGCCAGAAAGAACAGACTCCATCTAGGCTTTGGCTAGGAGGATCCCACAGGCATGGGACTATGTACCCATGGGATGCTGCAAGGGAGGGGGTTGCAACAGCTTGCTCAGCCCCTGCTCAGCAGAAGGAAGTATTAGGTGAGACTGTGACACTATTTTGGGGGTTTTTTTTGCTTTCTTGATACCAAGCACAAAAAAAGCTGTGCTGAAATTCTGCACAGGCTGTCAAGGACAAAATGCTCTGCAGGAAAGGAGCTTTTGGAGGTGTTTCCCATGGATAGCTCTACCACCCTATTTATATAGCAAAGGGACTGAGCTCTGCTGCTGACATTCACAGCAAGGATGACAGATCTGAACTGAGGGGCAGATTTGAGACAGCTGCCATTCTGAGGGATGCAACTGCTTGGGTGCTGCTGTGGATGCAGCCTGCAGCTTCACGAGGGTCTGTGGGCAGGACTGATGGCTGTGCAGCTGGACACAGCACCGAAATCCTCTGTCTCTCTCCAAATGAACAGGAGCATCTACAGGTTGAGAGGTAAGAGGTGGGGGTGTAGGCAGGGTGTGAGAGGACATGCAGGCTTCTCAGTCTGGCAGCATGAAAACCCTGACATAAATCAAATTTTTGTTGAATGAAGCACATGAGAACAAAGCTGAAGAATGATTCACACAGTGGTATACTCTTAGATATCACCTCTAAAATGCAGGATGATCCCAGCTAACCCAGACACTTTTGCTCCTAGGGAGAACGACATCCTACGTCCTCTCCTCTCTCTAAAATAAGGCCACTTTATGTGTCTTGAGTCTCTTCAATTTGTCCATGCAGGCAGACAAATGACTTTAGACTTTTACAAAGTTTATCTTTTCTATCACATTGTAAATACTTGCACTGTGAAGGAGAAGGAATGGAGAGCCAGAGAGCCTTGAGACATGCTTGCATTGGCACTGCTTAGTCTTTCACCAAAATTCACCACTATGGATCAAGTAAGCAGAGAGGCAAATGTGGCAAGAACTGACAAAACAACCAAGAATTCTCTTCTCCACCTTCACAGCACCCTACCAGCCAGATTTATTTATGTGTCCCCCCCGAAAAGTGGACCCCTAACAGCCAGACTTCTTTACTTGTTCCCCCAAAAGGTGGCCTCTGCACCCAAGCCAGAAACAAAACACAGCCAAATCAGAAGGAAATGAAGAAAACCTGGCATAGAAAGTAAAAGCTAAGGTCAGAGGGCCACAGTCCCTAACTGCAGATGATGAACAACTCTTTTTCAAACGTGGTTTCAGATGTATCTGCTGCCTCCAACCCCCAAGGCTCTCGAGTACGGTGAGGTGGCATAAACCAGTAATTTCTCAGTTAACAGACACTACTCGCTGTCTTGTCTTTGTATTTGTGCAAGAAGACTAAGGTTTGCTCCCAACTGAAAAAGCCCTGCCAAGGTCCCTGCAGTGGCACCATCCCTGACATGGCTTTTGCAGCTGCAGTTTTTACAGATAAGTTGAATTTCCATAGTGTCCTTAAGTATATTTTGGCTTGTTATGTCTTAGTTTTGCTTTGAAATCTCTTTCTCCTGATGGTCATTTTCTCAGACACTATGGAGTTGGACATCTTCCCCTATCAGTCTAGCAGAGGGGCAAGCAGCATGGAGCAAGAGCTGAGCAGGTCAGGCAGGAGTAAAGTAACAATGCTTGAATGTGCTGCCTGCCTGAGCTTCCTACCGCCTTCCTGTTGCATGAGCACAGCCCCAAGGAGTCAAGGAGCTTCTCCTCACATTCTACCTTGACCCCATCACTGTCTGATGGCTCCCAGACTCTACTCTGAGCTGCAGGATGCTCTTAGAGGGTTGCATCCTTTAGCAGCTCATGGGACCTGAACTGACCACGCACCCCAGCAAGAGGTAAGGCTCATTGATTCTGGCTTGTTATTTTCCAGTTTTGCTTTGAAGTCTCTCTCTGCTGATGGTCATTCTCTCAGAGACCTGTCATGTCAGCAGTACTATTAATCCTCATTGCAAAGGGTGTATATAATTTCCCTGCGTTGGTTCTGTCAGCAAAGCAGCTAAGATCCTGGGGCAGAGAGGCCATTAATTTTGTAACCCAGGGCTGCTTCATATTCAGGACCCAGTTCAACAAAGCACTTAAGCAATGGAATAATGACTGACTTGGATGGGAATATTAGTGCTTAAAGTTAATCGTGTGCTTTTAAAATTGGGCCTTATATCATTCCAATCAAAACATTAATCTACTCAATTACAAGCTCAAGCTAGCAAATACATGCCCTGGACTTTCTTTCCTCCAAAGGGCAAACAGATGCAGATAGGGCCTTGAAAAAGCTATCAGCATTTAGTAGTAACATAGCAAAGACTAAAAATGTGTTGGCTTCCTGCTTGCTCTTACCAACCAGAAAATGCAGTGTGCCAACAGCTCAGTGAAAATCGGCCAAATGCTTTAATGAACAAATAGACTGCATGTTAAAAACCAAACAGGGAGTTTTTCTCCTTCCTTGAGGCAGTCTCAATGCAAACTCAAAACAAAGTGTATTTTTGATATCACACAAGTTCTGAGATTTGTAGCATGCATCACAGTAGGCCCATCAAAAACCACATCTGAGTGACAGAAGGGTTAGCTGTCCAGGGAACAGCAGGGATGGGAGGATGCTGTCTGTAAGGTTATGCAGATAGAGCTGAGGACAGTGATTAGAAGTGATATCTAGTTATAAAACCAGACATATTCTGACATGGGTATAGTCTATAAGCAGGCTCATTGAAACAAACCACCTCAGAGTTCTTGCTAACCAGCAAGTGATACGTTGTACAACAGTACACAGACTACCCACAGACACAAAGCAACCCAAGTACACTGATGGATTTCTTGATCCAGTAACATTTTTCTATAGGAGAGGACTTAAAACTCCTTCAACAGAAGCTGTGGGACAGATAAAAACTGTGATGCAGCTGTGGCTGGAGTGGTTTGTACAGCAAGCTGCTGGCTCACCACCCCTTTCTTCGCGTCTCTGAGGTCTGCGGGCAGCAACCCAGATGGGATGGCATTTTTCAAAGACAGTCTCTGAGGAACTACAAATGCTGAAGGCAGATGCACTGCTACATGCTAACGTATGGGATTCAATAACCTGAACCAAATTCTTGCTACAGTCTATGTCTGAACAGTTGGAGATGGCTTTATTTCCACTAGTCCCCAACTGAACTTCTCAGTTTAATTTTATACAGAAGAATGATGTTGCTCTTGTTGCTTTAGTTGTTTCAGATTCATCACAGAGTGGTTTTGGTGTTTCTTTGCATTTTAGTCAGCCTCTAGGCATGGGTTATGGTGGTAAAGCCTTCTTTGGAAGTCCACTGCCTTGACTGTCAAAGAGGAACTAGGAAGCTGGCTGTTATGACAATTAGCATGTAGCTTAGTTGTGTAGGTGTGTGATGTGTTAGCAGGGAGTGATTATTTTTAGTTCAGACACCTAAACCCTGTTTTCAACTACATTCAGCTATGGACTGTGAACAAAACCTGTCTAAAGCAAGGCATTGCTGTGCTTGTGTATGCATGTGTGCATGAATGGTAGGGGTTGGAAGGGACCTTTACAGATCATCTAGTCCAACCCCCCTAACAATACATACGTGTAAAGGGATAGGGAGGAAAAAAAAACCCAATAGTTGCCTGAGATTACATACTTTTGGCTTTGCATCCATTTCTGAGAAGGTCTAGAGATGGAAACTGCATTCAGCCTTCCAGGAAGAAGCCATGTCTTGACTATAGACAGAGTAAAGCCTAATGACTCTTTCCTTACAGAGGGTAATACAGAGGGTCACTGACTGAAGCAGTAATGGTGTAGGTGGTGAGATAAGAGGCCTAGGTAGTTAGAAGGATGTTGGCTTGTCTCAATTTAAAACAATGAGAGCTATTTCTTTGAAGAAGCTTTACCTTAACTGTCAGCTCAGATTGTGAGTTCTGTCAGGCAGTGATCACCTCTCAGCAACATACTAAATGCAGAGAGCACTATGGGGTTGTCATGCCAAATGCCAGTCCCTGAACACATCCACAACAGTGTCAGTTTTAACATCTATACTTCAAATTAAATATATTTACCTCCAGTATTCAGCTGACTCAACAGAAAGTAATAACTTGGTCTTCTCATTTGTCGTCTCTCCTAGAAATATCACCAAATAGTGTGACTGAGCCAAATGCAGGAGGCACATTCTTCAGGCTGAGCATCCCAGACAAACACAGTTGACTCTAGCACCTTGCTGGCTGAGGGTGCCAGCCCTCTCCCAGCATTCAGCAAATTTGAAATGCTGTCTCTCAAATGGAAGAAGCTGGTTCTGAGAAAAGCCTAGACAGAGAGCATTGGCTTTGTTCTGCTCAAACTTCTCTGACTTTTGAGTGCCTGATTTCTCAGTCTCAGTGCCATACTCCTGACTCCACACTTTTATTTCTAATTTCTTTTTTTTTCCTTCTTGTGCTCCTTTACATGTTATGGGTGTCTTCTTTGTCTGAGACATCACTGGCACTTTACAGACCACGTCCTTCACACCTGTGAAGGTGTTGAACTATCTCTCACAATCATTCATAAGACAGCTCTGCCATCCTGCAGAGGGAGGTGGAAACTTATGGTTTCCAGATGCAAAGGGTCTCAGTTGAACAAGGCAAAGGTTTTGACTGTTCTGCAATACAGATGCCTGCCTTATTTGGGCATCTGAATTGCCATTCATATTCAGGTTATCCAGAGGTTTCTTGCTTGCCTATGGGTAAAACAAACCCACATCTGATTTCATCATTGTTCTGCATCCATCATGAGTTTTCAAACTGCAATTTCGTTGTTTAAAGGGTATTGTTTTTTAAAAAATTCCTCTATTATTTCCAAGTCTATCTGCTCAGAGAAGAATGTCTGCTATGAACGCTCAAGTAGTGGATGCCTGCATCTTGTTTTTAGTAGACACAGTGCTTAAAGTACATCCATTTCTCTTCCATGTGGTTGGAAAAACTTGATTTTCCTGTGATTTTTTGTGTTTTGGGGTGGTTTTTTTTTAGCTAGATTTGGCAACCATGACAACCACATGCTAGCATCTGAACTGGGATAAAAATAGGGATTTTTATACTTTGCTTGGATTAGCTTTTTAGTTCAGACAGAACTCAGAGACATGGCCCATTGCTTAAGGCTGGGAAGTCTCCTAGCAAACCAAGATTTCTGAACTTGTTCCGGGAGAGAAACATAAAAGGTGACTCCAACACAAAAACCTTTGGAATACCTTGCATTTCCAGTTTGCTTTGCAGAAGTAAGTCACACACTTGCAGCAAAGGAGTTGACGTGCTGTAAAATTTCAGGACATTTACCTTGCTCCGAGTGGTTTCACTGCTTCTGTAATTTAATCTATCTTTCTGGTGCCTGAGCTGCTTCCTTCTCCTAACTGACCAAAGACTTTGACCACATTTCACTGATAAACCACACTGGAAAACCCAAATTGCAGAATATAGATTGTCGTTGCCTCGAAACCAGTTTTGTCTGCCCATAGGCAAACTGGTTCCCAGCACAGCCACCACAACAGCAGAAGCAAAGGATAGGTGCTGCAGCAAAAAACATGTCATCCTGCACTATAGGAAAGAGAAACCCTCCAGACAATTGATTGCCAAGGTGGATTACTGAAGGCTTCAGTATCTGCTCTTGACCACTGCCTTCTGCTCTTCTGTCTTGTGGAGATACAAGTAAAACAGATCCATTCCTCTTCTGGCTTGTAAAGGTGGTCAGCTAAAATCAATTGTGCTCTGTTCTAGCAGATTAAGGAGGCAGTTGAAGGATTTTGTGTTTCTGATGTGATTTATTGATGGGCATGGTCAAGCCATCAGGATAAATTACTCCCAAAATCCAGCAGATAAGCAACAGCCATTGCTGCCAGCCTGAGGGATATTTTTTACTGTCTACCTGAAGGATGTTTTCCATGGACAGAGGCATAGACACTACTGTGCCTCCAGGGATCCAGCCTCAGGATTAGTTGCAGCAGGGCTGTCAGCCTTTGAAGTGCAAACAATAGGCGTTGTGGGGAGGTTCCATAGCTGATCCCAGCCTTGTCTACACCTTCACCAGCGGCCACCACCACTACTGACTGTTTACAGCTCATGTCCTACAGAATCACATCCACGGGACTTGATGTTCGTCCAGGGTTACTGAGAGCTGTTGTTACAGGATACTCTTAGTCATCTTTGGAAAGGGGTGGCAATTGGTTATGGAGCAAATCTGTCTGAAAACAGTACCCAGGCTCACAGGAGATGAGGCAATTGGAAATGGTCAGGAAGGAATGACTGAAGGCACATCCTTCCTGACCAGCCTTATTGCCTGCTATGACATTGTGCCTGGTTCTGTGGATGAGAGGGGAGTAGTGGAGGATGTATACTTCAACTTTAGCAAGACCTGTGACAAATTTTCTACAGTATCTTTACAGCCAAATAGTGAGATAGGTCTTGGATGGATGACAATAAGTTGGGTGGAAGATTGGCTGGCTAATTATGCTCGAGAGGTTGGGATCTCTGGTATGATCAGCTACTAACAGCATTTCCCATCTGATACTGAGGTCAATCCTCTTTAATGCCTGTGTTAATGACCTGGCCCAGGGGATGGAGTGCAGTCTCAGTCAGTTTGAGGATGATGTCAAATTAGGGCAGGTGGCTGACCTGCTTGGGGCAGGGATCAAGGGCATTCAAGGGGATCTGGAGAAGCTGGAAAAATAGTCTGACAGGAACCTCTTGAGAGTCAACAAAGGCAAACATATCTGGGAAGGCACAAGCCCCTGAGGCAATATGATCTGGGCACTACTTGTCTATAAAACAGATTTGCAGAAAAGGAGCAAGTGGTATCTCATAGAGAAGTTGAACGTGAAGCCTGACAGCCAAGAAGGCCAACCACATCCTGGGCTGCATTACCAAAAACACAGGCAGATCTTGCTGCTCTCTAAAACTACCTCCTGAGAGGCAGTAGAAAAAGATAGAGATGGGTACGTAACAATGGGACAAGAGGCAATGGATATAAGCTGCAGCATGGGAAATTACAGTTAGATGTTAGGAAAGAACTTTTTTCACCATGAGTATGGTCAAACATTGGAACAGAGGCACATAGATGATGGGATGTCACTCTGGGTTAAAACAGATGGCCTCCAGAAGTCCATATCTTCTATTCCCCTAGGACTCTGCAAACAGATTAGTCTTTAAGAGCCATGGATAAAGCTACATTTCCAGGGAAAGTGCAAACTTTACTCCTCTAAGAAGCAGTTTCAGGGGTATTTAATGCTCCATATAAGGGCTGAGGATGAACATCTCCTTAAAAGCTCAGGGTTGCTTTTGGCTGGAGGCAACAATGAGGCTCCTGGATTCCCCAGGTTAATGTAAAAATTTGAGTTCTGGAAGCCTTCCTTACTGTTACTGAAAGGCAAAATACAGCCTACAGGTTAAAGCATAAGACACAACATTAGGAGAAAAGTAGTCTGATTCTGATTCAACAGCAGACGTGCAAAGTGACTCTGAAGAATTAACCTGAACTCTTTTATGCCTTACCTTCACAACAGAGGACTCGTAGACTGTTATACAGTTGAGACAAATCTAACAATGTTGTTAATTTTTGCCTTTGGGTGTAGTGGAAAATATTGCTGCACTTTGATGAAAGGCATTACTATGTCTTTTTTACAGTGAACTGGTTGTAAGTTTTAAACTATGGGTCACTAAAATTTTACAAGAACATTTTCCAAGCTCAACTAGTAATTGGAGCAATAGTTTCCTATTAAACCCTAAAAAGAGCAGTTAGACATCGTTAGGGATAGGATTCTATTTTCTCCAACTCTTGCTTTTTATCTCATAGAATCTTAACACAGGGAAGGAACAGAGCATTTAATGAGCTTTTGGATTTAAAAGTCCCCAAGCACATCCCCTTAATTTGGAAGAAAGAGAACATCCTTATTCTGAACACCTTTAGTATTCAAACTGAAACTCTTGGGATTGTATCTTAAGTTTTTGAGGAGAAATGAGTTTATCTGGCTACTTTGTGCATGGCCAGGTTTTGCAGTTGCTCTGCTGCACCACTGATAGAGAAAAACATTTTGAAATGAAAGGGAGTGAAGGAATAGTAACACCTTGCATGCACCTTCACTGCTCTGGCAGATTTCTGGCAGCAGATAAAGCAGTTACAATTAAGAATATAGCCAACAGTATATAATAAAGAGGATCATAATAATCTCATAGCAAATCCCTGCCAAACCTTTCTTCTTTTTACACGCCTTTTCCGCTTCATTTATGACAAGACTGAGTCAATAGTTTTCATTTATAAAAAGACTGCAGTGCATAAAAAGCACATGCAGAGCAGGTACTCACATCTCTGGAAGCCTCCTGTTTGACAATGAGACAGAAGGCTTTCAGGATATTGAAGAGCATTCAGCCTTGTGGGCTGGCCTGCTTCAGAATAGCTACATACATTTTGCCACTCCAACATGATGAAAGTTCATGCAAGGGCTCTCAGATCAATATGTTCAACTCCCAGGTGTTATCTGAGCAAATTCTGCTGAGAGGCTGAGCCCTTCATACCCCAGGAGAGAAATACCTGTATCTATGTATTCACATGAGTGTCTATAAATGCACACTCCTATGTGTGCCTTTACACTTTCAGTCAAGTGAGTCCTCTTTTCTCACACCTGCAACTGCTTACAAGCAGATACATCTTGCAAAAACTGTAAATACTCACTATGTATGAAACAGAACAAGAATGAATAAAAACCTCAGACACATCAACATCAATAGGCTTGATAGATGAGATCATAACAATTGGTCCAGTCACATTTGTCAACTGTTTGAGGTTTATGGGCAGCGGGTGGCATTTCAGGAAGCAGACAGAGCTGAGTTGCAGTTGCAGTTCCTCAGCAGCACTTCACTGCAAAGGCAAGGAGTTGTAGAGAGCGAGGTGAGTCTAGTGCTGTGCTGCTGGAGAGCCCACAGGTAAGTGCAGCAAAGATACTGAGCAGAGGTGCTGGAGGCAGATATGCAGAAGGGAGCATTTTGCTCCTTATGTTGGAGAGGAGGAGGGAAAGATTATTAAACTCAAACAAAAAGGCTGCAGATCTGGATGGAGCCTAATGGTTCCTGGTGGGAGGTAAACTTAAAGCAGAGCTGGGAGGAAACATTATGGGATGGAAGCTAGAAGTGCTTTGAGGTTTTAGTCCACTGTAGGAGTTGTGAATGTTGGATTTTGTGTGGAAGCAAAGTAGAGGCATATTTTGGGAGTCAGCATTGCAAGAAGGACACTTGGGCTCCTTTTACAATAGCATCCACAATTTCATAATCCTTTCTGAAAATGAATTTATGGAAAGAAAATGTGAACCAGAGAGGAAAGAGCAGTGTTATTGGTTTTGACAATAAATCTTTAAACAAAGAATAAGAAGGAAATTTCCATAGTGCTTCCACTAGCTTTCTCATGGGCTTTGATACCTTTTCATGAAGAGTAAATTACTCAAAATCACCTCAGATGCTGAGGATCACAAGTCACCCTGATAGCCAGAGGGCTTCCAGCTCTGCCTTTGCTTCAATGCTTTTGGACACCTTCCCTGATGCTCTCAGACATTTGCACAGCTCAGCAAGGATGGCTGGGGGATTGTTTAATGTTCACTTCTTGAGGTGCTTTGGATGGCTGGCTCAGCCACTGGTTACTCTTCTGATAATGGGTTTTAAATCCTTGTTCTCCTGTTGCTCAGCATGTATAGGAAGCCATTATGAAGGCAACAAAGGAACTCTGGGTGACAGGGCTTTTTCATTTTACTGATGTTACAGAGCTTTCCTTCCTTAGCCAGAAAGAGCAGCTGAGTGATCAGCTGAGTGATCTCAGTGATCAGGAAAAAGAAAAGCATGAACTGAGAGTACAGATAAATCAGTCCAGATGGAGCTGTGATTGGAGGACAGAAAAAAGTGAGAAGGTATACTAGCAAAAGATGACACATCTCACCAAATTCAGACAGGTGAATGTGTTTATTGTTCAGGTAGCTATGGAGTGGCATTTTGTTTGGACTTTGAGCTTTGCAGGGTGATCACGTGTCAGATACATTTCTGTCTCTGTAGCAGTAGTTGCATCTTTTTTCTCCCCTCATTGTGAACCCACAGCTCCATACTCTTCCTGTTGAGTCACAGAACTGTTTGTTTTCACCTTCCACTCTGAACTGTACCACTGTGGTTCTCATCTCTGTGACAATGTTGTCAGTGGAAGCCCACTAATGACTAACATCAAGGAGAACATGTCTGCAGGTTTGAGAGGCACCAGGTAGTCCACAACAACTGCCCATACACTTGCTGCTTTCCAGGAGCATCTCACTACGTGAGAACTTAAATATCCCATGTTCTTAACTCCCATGGAAAGACATTACTCCTTTGAGTATGCTCTTTATGTTTGGTGCCTCAAAAAGGGTATCTGCTGCTCTTCAGATGGTGGTCCAAGTCTACTCATTCTTCTCAGAGAAGTGCTGTAAAAATCACACATTATTCAAAAGTGATGCTGAAGGCAGTAGGAGTTGTGATGGCTATTTTCCCTTGCTTTGCTGCATGATGATGTGCTATAGGGCTGAGCTTCATTTTGGTATGTAAAGGAACTGGCCTTTTGAGTACATTGTCAGAAGCAATTAGAGTCTGAGAATATTCTGCTTTCCATTTATAAGTGTAAAAGCTGGCAATGCCAACAAAAAATAGTTGGAGTCCTGTTACCATTATGAATATGTGCATACAATGATGACATTGTGATAACATCTATCTGATCTTCACAAACTGTCTGAATACCTTTCAAAGCTCAATTGAGCAAAGTGACTATTAATGAGCTCCAGATTGTTTCTTACCACATCAAACTCAGAAACTTGTGCAGCACAATATTTTAATTTGATAAATTGTTCTTTGGGGTTTTTTTCCAATAAATGTGCTGTTATGAATTTCTTTAAGAGGTAAAAGAGGCAATAGCTTGGGTAGAGTGACTGCACAATGAAGAAGTAGATGTAAAAGAGGTTTATTTAGGAGAAAGGTACTTGTCATCCTACAAACAGCATTGCAATAACTTTATCATTCTGTGATGCTTTCCATGAGGAAACAATTTGCCCATTGGATGAGTAGAGAGCCATGGACAACATCTTTCTTGATTTTAGGAAGGCATTTGAGATAGTAATCTTAAGAATCTGTTAACAAGCTGGCAAGACACAAATTGGATAGATGGACTACAAGATAGGGGGAAAATTGGCTAAAATGCTGAGCTAAAAGGGTGGTGGCTAGCAGCTCAAAGTTCAAGCAGTAGCTCGTCAGAGATAGAGTTTCTTGGGCATTAACACTATATCTGATACTACTACATAGCTGTATCAAAAACTGGGAGAACAGGATTGCATGCACTCTCAGCAAGTTTACAGAAGACAACAAATTGGGAGGAGAGAGATGCTAAAAGAGCCACCAGAGAGCCTGTGATAGGCTAGAAGATTGGACCCACTAGAAGTTCTTGATGTTTAACAAAGACAGTTGCTAAATCCTGAACCTGGGATGGAGTAAGCCCATGCAGCAGTGTGTGTGGGGATGTCTGACTACCTGAAGTGCAGCCTTAAAACATGCCTGCAGTGTGTCCTTACAGCAGTGAAAGGAAACCTTGTGATGGGCTGCATTAGCAAGAGTATACCAACAGGTTAAAGACTACAGCCAGCAGGCCAAGGGTGTAATTATTTCACTCCACTTAGCATCTTTTAGGCCACACTTGTGATGCTGTGTCCAGATTTGATCTTCCTGGTCCCAGACAGACACGGAAAAATTCAGAGTGGCCAAATCTCCCTTGCTGGAAGGCAGATTCAAGGCTTGGTTTGATGGGACCCTGGGTAACACAGTCTAAAGCCCTGCTTTCAACAAGAGGTTTGACTGTAAAATCTCCAGAGGTCTCTGCTGATGTTTTTATGATTCAACAGCCACAATAGACACAGACTGAGATGTGCACATGGCTTTCTGCAGTGTCATGCAGAGGTAGCAAAACTCTGAAGCACTGAAAATACTACAATCTCTAAGCCTGGAGAACTGGGCTAAATTTGACTGGAAAGAGTGTCACAGCAACACAGATTTATCACCAACTTCCTATTTAAAGTTAGCTTAGATATTTCTGCATAGCATCATGTTCTGAGGTGCATGCAAATCTCAGGCTCACATGGCAACATGCATATCTTCTTTTTGACAAAGACATACTGCATGAATTCTACCCTTTTCCTTCTAAAACATGTGCAGACTGCTTCTGAATCCGAAATGAAAAGAGAGCAGGGGAAAAAAATCACTTGAAAAAAAGCATAAGAAAATATAGTGCTAGAAACTCTAAACAGATTCATCAGCTTCTTTCTAACCTAGAAGAGAGCTCTGGTATGCAGCTGAAATTAAGTTCATGTGAGGATAATCTTCTGTGTGGGAATGGAATGAGCTCAGATGCTCAGTAAGTTGTCTAGGGGAAACTGGATCTGAAAATGGAGAGAGCTTTTGATACAGAATTCATTATTTTATTGTCAGCTCACTGAACACAGTGAAATCTTTCTTCTTAAGCGAAACTAAGTGGAAAAGAGTTTTAGCCAAAGTAAATGGTATAAAGAAAATCTGGAGTGCCTACTCACCAGGCATTGCTTTACCTGCACTTTTCATTATGCTAATGGTACTTAGCAGTGGATGATGAGATCTCTCATCATAAGGGCTGTAAAAGTCACTGGGAATAGCTTTCAGTGATGATCCTGATGTGATGATGCAGAGAGAAAAGCAAGTAAGCAATAGGAACCTCTCCTCGGTGAGTTGATGGTTCTCATTTCCACTTCAGTAGCACAATTAAACACATTAACTGTGTGGTTTAGATTTCTTTAAACTCCCCAAATTCTTAACGCCACTGATACCAACTGGAAAGCTATTTTAGGGACATATATTTTGTAAAGATGTATTTGAATTAGTGCTTAATGTGTTAATTGGAGAACCAGAAACAATGGGACTAAAGAAGCATGTTGCTATGGTCAATCTAACAAACCCTGTTGAGAAACCAAAGGGCAAGTCACTGCCTTGCCATGGCTATTTTGCTTTGGGATCAGAGCTCATACCTGCAGAAGGTATCTCCTACATCACACATTGTTGTTCCAATTTATCTTGGTGCTCTTTTGGGCTTCTCTCCACTATTCTCCATTGACTCTAGATAGATGTTTTTAACTCTGTATATCTATTATGTAGGGCTTACAATACCATATGGGAATGTCCTGTCAGTCTGTGTTTAGCTAAGAGCTCATAAGAGCTATAGTGAATGATGATGTGAAATATTTGGCACCTATGCTTTCCAGTGATTGGAAGGATGTACAGAACATCAAATAATTACTGGATGAAATGAAAAGAAGAAAGTTAGGCAGGGAAATTGATTGACAGTTTACTGGTTTTAATTGTACTTTTCACAGAGTGGTCTAAAGATGAACCAAGAACAAAGGTCCAGGGGCATGGTGTCCTGTGAAACACCACAGCAAACACCACTCCAAATAAGCAGATTTTGACTAGCAAAGTAACATTATGGCTACAAGTAGTATAGTCCAAGATTTTCTCAGGTATCCTGGGTCAATGAAATGGGGAGAAAGGCTAAGAGAAAGCAAGTTAGGTGGACAGCCCAGAACAGAAGCCCTTACTGTCTGAGTTTCTACAGTTGTTCCTGGATGGACTCTCTATCTGCATCCTTCTACATCTCAGCTGAACTCCAAATAGGCAGAAGTCTTTAAAAATGCATCAGTAACGAACTTATTCCTAGCACAATTAGCTTCACACTTTGGCAAGTGTACTGAAGATCTTAATTTAACACAAATGCTTATCATTAGCTCAGAACAGAACCTGCCAGATTTAACAGCAAAAGGAATCTGATGTAACAGAGCAGTTGCTTGCATACAGCACCTCATTCTGTTATGCTGTTATAGAGCATCTTGTTCTGTTATGCAGTCTTTAGCTGTGCTGATCAGGAGAGGCTCTTGCAGATCAATGCACTTTACGAATGCAGTGTGAAACAATTCCCTTGCAGCAAAATCCTCATTTCTGAACGAGACAGGAGGAACCCTGAATTTCTGTCTAACCCAACTGTTATAGCAGTCGTGTATTTCATGGGCTTATGTTGAGGAAAGAAAGCATCTTCATGACCTGTACTGCAGTGTTGGTACTAGGTTTTTCTTTCTGTACTGTTCCTGGTCAGATATTCTTAGACTAATTTAGGGAAGTTTATTCCTATACCAATACAGGCAACACATTTTGGGATACTACATTTCATAAATATCTGTATATTCAGCATGAAAGTCATCATTAGTGAAATGATTTTTTCCCATGCATCTGATGACAGTTTGTGTTAGCTCTGCAGTCAGAAATCAAATGAAATAGACAGTCTGAGAACAAAACAGTATTAGCAATTGCATTAAACATTTTGAGGGTGAGTAGTAATAGACTTGTGCTGTGATGTTGTAAAGAAAATATTCCTCCTTTCGACACACTGCCTGCTGGGGTAGGCAGTGAGAGGCTACTACAAATTTTAGGATCACAGAATCTCAAGGGTTGGAAGGGACCTCGAAAGATCATCCAGTGTGACCCACCTGCTACAGCAGGACCACCTAGAGTAGGTCACAGAGGAACAGAGGATGAACACTGAGGACAGCACTGTGTTTTCAGGCAAAGGGGAAGGCTTTTCCTTCTCAGAAAGGCATAGATGTATGTAGGAGCAGCAGGGTACCACATGTATATGATTTCATTCTCTGCAGTCTAATGTCATCCTTACAGCAGGAATAGTGCATTTCCTTGTCGATCAGCTCCCCCATCCATGTCTTTTTTATCCTGGTGAGAACAAGCTCCAATAACGAGTGAATTGCTGTGTTAAATTTGTGATGAAAGGCATTATCTCCCTGAAAAACCTCCTGGCAGGTAACAGATGTGAACAAGCAAAACCCCACAGAACGGGATAATATTAAAGTTGCTGATAGGCTACTGAAAATGTGCAATTGTTACAAATAAGTAAGACACCTTCCCAAAAAGGTTCATTTCAAATGGAATCTGCATAGACATCTTTTATCCATGGCTCTGATTGCTCCTCCCATCCTCAGTGCCAAACACTGAGGCTAGAGTGCCGTTCCAAAACAGAAGCAGGTATGGGGAAAGTTGAGCAAATTATTAGTGTTAGCACAGTTGTTTTCTAGATTTGTGATCCCTGCCTCATACACTGTTGCAGAAGAAGCACAGCAGACTTTGATGTGGATTTAGGTTTTGATTTGTTTGCAGCCCTTCTCTGTTGAAAGTTCTCAATCACAGTAAGAACTGGATAGAAATTTGAGGTGGTTTTAGGAGGTACAATCTGAGTGCTTCCAAGGGAGGTAAAGGCAATGAGACAGACTGAAGGGGGAAACAGGCTTTCTTCATACTGCTCTGACTCAGGTACTTTTAAGCAGATTTCTTTTGAGTAATAATGCCCAGGGATAGTAACTTGCAAAGTGGTTCTTTTTTCCCCTTAAATTAGAAAAGGGAACTAAGAGGAGGCCACCAGATGTATTCCCACTTTTCAGAAGGAATTGAATTTCTATATCTGCTGTGCAAAGGTGCATGAAACGAGGAATTGCAAGTTACATTTTCCTCTCTATACTTGTCCAAAATGTTAAGATGTGCCACAGACAGTATTTCTAATTCATAATATGTCTCAAATCACCTGGGTGACAGCCAAAAATCACAACCGTTTCAGAACCCAGACAGAGGCATTTCAATATGCCTATTACCTACAAAATGGATTTGGCTGTTACTGATACCAAACATTTTGGCTTTTGTAGGTAATTAATATCTTTTTAGTCAGGTGCTTGAAATAGTAAGGCATATTAGAGATCTGAGTAAAAACAATTGATTTTGTTGGTTACTCACTCTAACTACATATTGCCTTTCATCTATTCATATTAGTAGCTGATCTTAATGATAAATTGCAGTTAACCTGTCACAATTACAGCTTAATAACTGATCCATATCTTCTTACATACTAGGACCAAGCCCATAGCTGGCATTGGGAGTAATTCCAAGCAGATCTGAGAAGAACTGAGCTTTGCATAAGAAGCACAAGATGTAGAGGACAGTGCTCTCCCTACATTTCATCCTTTCACCTAGGGAGCAGACACTGTCCTTACTTGAGGACACTGCTCTGACTAATCCTAAGAAAAAGCCTGAGGAACGAGCGACCAACACTTGGTGTTTATCAGCCAACAGGTACATCTACTACAACCATCTTTTCAGAGTCAAATATACATTGAAATATGGGATTTTCCCCCGTTTAGGAAAAAACATAGCAGATTAAATCAGTTGTCAAGAGGCTGAAATTTAATCTGATCAGTCCTGCTATCTCTACTGCAGGATTTTGGAGGGCAGTTTCAGAGGAACCTGCCTTCATTTCATAGTTGTGATTGATTGCTCTATATTCAGGCACAAACCAAAGGGAAGATAAATAAATAAAAAACCCCAGAGTTTTGATCTGCTGCCCTACCAGGCTCAATCAGAGGTGTCACTGGTGAAACTGGAACTGGACAGGATTAAAGTTATACACTAGAGAGGAGAATCAGACTCATGGCTTACTGCAAAATTCATATACAACTATGGGCCAATGCATTGGCAGGTATAAACAGGTTCACATTTGTTAATCTAAATGAAGTTTCCATGGTAGATCTGAATATATACAACGAACAAAGAAGCCTAGAAGCCAGCATTGAAGTAGTTTTTCAGTACTTTAAGTCCTAATTCTTATATGAATGTAAAAAGGAACAAGGTCTATCTCTTCCAGTATAAAAGAAAATGGTATAATAAAGGAACAGTTGTTACTTCTAATACAGTTTTCTGTCTGGCAGAAGTCTGATCAACTGCCTAGCAAAGCTAGATTTGTTTAGGTAACTGTCACCCACAGTTTGGAGAATATTTCAAAACTCACCCTTAGCAATCAGAGACTGAGAGGTCACTCTGGGAGCCTGGTTCTCTGCTATCAGCCTCAGTTTGGTGCTGACTTCAGCCTTACTCTTAACTAACTAAAAGAGTCAGGTTATCCACAGTGAATTTAAGGTGTTCAGGTGGATCTGATTTTTTACTTTCAGCCACCTACATAAATGAAGGAGAAGAATAGTTTTCCAGTGAAGGGGATTAGTTTTCCAGAAGACTCGGCCACCACACCTGCATGTCTCCTGCTACCTTGTATGATCCATTTCAGTTAGATCTCCAAATCCATGATTCTTGGCACAATAAATATAGAAAATCAAAACACCTGGGTTGCCATGGTTATTCTGTATACATCTCCATGTTCAGAACAACTGAAAAATCACTAACATCATGTATTATGCCTGAGTGTAAAGGACACATTACTCTTTTCTCAAGGACCTCTCACACAATCCAGAATAAAGGAGATCTCTGGACAAGTAGTCCTTGAAACATGGGCCAGACTCTCAACTATTATTTAACAGCCTTGGCCCATGAAACTGATGCTATAATGTAAAATTAGGTGAAGATGTGATGCAGGTGGTAAAATGGCACTAAGCAAACCCACTATCTGAATAAATATTGGGATGTTGCTAAGACCATCAGCAATCACTGGAAAATTACAAAATGTGTGCATTTCTAGCACCTGTGTTTAAATTCAGCTGAGGTGTGTGTGTTGTTTTAAAATACTCACATTCTGCCACCAGCTCAATACATTACTGATGAAAATCCAAACATATCAGTCCGGAATCTATTCTTTAAACCACAGTGAGAGAAACATGCTACAGAGATTATACATGCTGCTGCTAAATCTTGGGCAAAATTGCTTCAATTTGTCAGGGGAAATGAATGGCAACCATGTGTATTAAGCTTTCTATAACTATCTAGAACTCGACACTAACTCAGATTAATAAAGATAATGAAGATATCCGTCCCAGATCATACTCTGGTTTTTCAATACTTGTTTTAATCCTGGATCAGTGCAAGGATTGAAGATTTGCAGTATATTAACATATGGAAAGAAGTCAACCTGGGAAGCCCCATTTGTGATGACTACTTGGGAAAACAACAGTTTGCATTGTTCTTTATCAGCTATATAACTTATGTGTTATGAGATTATTATGTGTATCAACAATATATATATATATCAACAATATTATACATTTTAACATATATGTTAATTATTATACGTATTCACTTATTATGTGTCAACAACATTATGCATTGTTGAGTCTCCTTCTCTGGAGACGTTCAAAACCCACCTGGACAAGTTCCTGTGTGACCTACTCTAGGTGGCCCTGCTCTGGCAGGGGGGTTGGACTGGACGATTTTTGAGGTGCCTTCCAACCCTTAAGAGTCTATGATTCTGTGATAATTTAACCCCTCCCTCATTCAGATGCTACTTGCAGATTTTCAAGATACCTTGTCTTTTTTCACACTACTAATTGGGATGTATTTATTCCAGAACAAGACCTACAAGAAGCCAAAAGAACATGACTAGCTTGAAAAGATACAGGACTTGATTTAAGAGTGTCTTAATTTTACATTTGGCTTTGCTTCAGATGTTTCAGCTTTTTCTCTGTAGAGTGAGGGGAATGATATGCCTTTTAACAGAACTTTGAGATCAGCTGCAGAAAGGTACTAGGCAAGAGCTAAGGGTTGGACTAGATCATCTCTAAAGGTCCCTTCCAACCCTACCATTCTATGATTCTATGATTATTATTATTATGATCCCTTTTTGATGTTATCTGAACAGCTCTTCAGCTGTTAGCCCCTGTTAAAATTGCAACATGCAAAAAGACAATCTCCATCACATACCAGTCTGTTGTGAAGTACCACAGAACAGTACGGCCCTTGTGTGTTTTTAACCAAATGTGAAGCAACAGGATGTATTCAGTTAAAACATTCTTATGTAAGCTGATATGTAAACACTGAATGTTAATACTGTTGATTTCAAAACTATTATACTGAAATATGACTGTGTATTCTGAGAGAAATAAGTTAAGCCTGCAGGAAGACCAAACTGACCTCGCACTAAGATATCTTTTACCTTACACACATCCCTTATGCTTCATGCCCATACTTTAACTGTATCCAAGCCAAAACTTAGTCAGTTACAATATATCTCTTATTTTATTCCTGTCCTACTGTGTTTTCTCAAAACATTCTTTCAAATGATTGTCTCCAGTCTGGGTATCAATCTTTCCAAAGTAGCAGCTGTGTGGTCTGTGGGGTTTACGTCTTTGTAGATATTTGATCATTTTTGATGGTATAAGAATTTGACTGTTCAGAAATGGGAGACTTTGAAGGCTAAGAAATAACTGCAAATTAGGGACTTCTGTGATGCAACTAAAAATCTTCCCAAAGTTGTGTGTTTATGACCAGCCTAGCCCTCACATAGCTGAAGCTCACGTTGTCATAGGCTCAAAGAAGGAAGTCAGGCAATGAGTCTTCAAAACATTGGACATTTTTCTTTTTGTTCACAGAGTTACATAAAATGAAGAGCCAAGTCAACAACACTTAAGAGTGGAGAGAAAATCTAATCTGTAAGTACATACAGAATGAACGAAAGCCTTGGTTTACAATGCTTTTAAAATAATGTTTTCAACTTAAAAAAAGGTATCCAATTGTCTAGTAATTTTATTTTGACCACATCTAAAAGCTTTGCAGCAACACTGTTTTTTTCATTGCTATTCATAATTTCCCAGTACAGGAAAACATTCCTTACTCATATTGCTATCCTGTAGTTCTACACTGCCTCCTAAAATCCTTTTCATCCATCTTTCTGTGTGTGTCATCCAGCCTCCCTAAAGACCAGAAGGATAAGTTTATTCTCTTTGATAGCATCTAATTTGGATGGTAAGTAATTGTTTTTAGGAAAATTCCATGGTTTACATCATTTTTTTATGTGTAAAAACAGTGAAAATCTCAAACAAAAGGGCTCCAACTCAACATGTTTTTCCATCCCATTTGTTCTTCAATAGACTGAGTTTAAAGTAAATATTACCAACGTAATGATGACACAGCCCACAAGACATAAATCAATGAGCTCATGAATGAATTAGAAGGATCACTAGAAGTTGTTTTGAAAAAGCCAATATTTAAATGCAAATATACACTTGATATTTCATATTTTCAATTTGTGATGTTTTCCTTTAGGTAGATGTTTATACATGAAGCTTCAGGTGTGATTGTCATTATTTTGAAACAAAGATAATTCTGTGATTATTCTAGTGGCATAGCCTGCATTACCATAACACAGCAAGGAATTAGAGCAAATCGAAAAGCAATTACAATGCCCTGACAGAAAGGCACTCTGGGACTAAATGAGGGTATTGGTGAAACAAATGCACATTTTAAACAGGTTTTTGTTAAAAAATATTGCCTTCAACCTAGTCTAGTTCAACACAGAAATGTCAGTTCTGACAAATACTCATTTTTCCATTTTATTAAGTCTGTCAAAAAAAGAAATCTTTCATTTGAAATGAACTTTTTCCCCCCTACAAATTCAAATGCAACGTCTCAATTGGATGGATGCAGGCTGCAAATGCTTCTTCTGCAGAACCCAACTGTCAGAACACATGAAAATCTGTGTGAAGCCTGCCAGTCCCTCAGCAGGCATGTATGGGGGGAGAAATTTTGCAAACATTTTTTATACAGAGAGTAGAGCTCAGAGATTGTGAGCCTGTCATCAGTTTTGACAAATCAGTTTTCTGGGTGTTTCGAATAAGTTGGTAGAATGTTGATGTAGCATAATGATGACTGATGAACTTGTTTGGGAAAATAGTACACAAGGAAGGGAACAAACCAGTGGCGGGCTGATCTGGATTGCTAAATCAAGTGCCAACTGGCAACATGCATTTCACCACTGCCAAATGCAAAGTAGTTAATTTAAGAACCAAAGAGGAGCACAATGCTGACGGAGGCAGTTCTTTGAGGACTCACAGGTGTGATAGCGATAGAGAGAAAATAAGTACTTTCTCTCTTATCTTTACTTGTCTCCAGGTAGCAAGATGATCAGGGATTGGAACATCTTTCAAATGAGGAAAGGCTGTGGAAACTGGTGCTGTTTAATCTAGAAAAGAGGAGATTGAGGGGAGATCTTATTAATATTTGCAAATATCTAAATGGTGGATGTCAGGAGATCGGGGCATCACTTTATTTGATGGTGTCTAGCAACAGGACAAGGGGTAATGGAATGAAGCTGGAACACAAAAAGTTCCATTTAAATATAAGAGAAAACTGTGAGGTGAGGGAGCCCTGGCACAGGCTGCTAAGGGAGTGTGTGGAGGCTCCTTCCTTGGAGGTCCTCAAGACCTACCTGGACACGTTCCTGTGTGACCTGATCTAGGTGAACCTGCTTCTGCAGAGGGGTTGGACTAGTTGATCTCTAAAGGTCCCTTCCAACCTCTACCATTCTATGATTCTTTGTTTCTATGATCTGTAGGCAAAGCCAAAATTTTACAAAGGGGTTTTTAAAATCTGAAACACACCCTGTACCTGGAAGCTGAGGTTGTACAAATTCTGTCTAGAAATGTGATTCACTTGTTCGTTTTTTTTTTTTTTAAACAATAGGATAATTAACAGGAAGATAAAAGAGAAACAAGTTCCTGAATGTTGTAATGAATGTCCTTTTAAAGGGCAAATTCTGATAGAGACTGAATCATTTTTTGTAAATGACACATTCTGGCCTGAAGAGAGCAGTCCAGGGAAGTCCCAAGTACTGTGCAGAAAGTCACAGGAAACGAGTGTGGTGACCTTATCTATACACTGATGACTGATGAACCTTGAATGCATGAGAATCTTTTTACTGATCATATTTCTGAAAGAACCCAAAGCCTGACCTCTTTGCAATCTACCTCCTTTGTCAAACTGAAATGTAACTGCTTTGGCAATTCCTTTCTCCAATTCCATGCTCCTTCCATATTTACTGATGTCAGGAGCTAACTTTAATGTGAGGTAAAGCTGCAAAGTATCATCCTGAAGGAGCACCTTCATTCCTCAGATATTATTTGGAGCCAGTGGGTGTCAGGGGAGGAGGCAAGAGGGATGAGATTGAACTCTAACTCTGTGACTAGGGTACAGCCATTCTGTAAAAGGCAAGGTGATGATAAGATAGTTCAAAAGTTAGTTTGAAGAAAGCTGGATTCAGTACTGGAGCAATGCAATTACACCTGGCAAGAGCTTACACCAGCTGATATTGGCAAGAGGGTAAGGAGCATGGGGAAAAGACCATTTCTTTGACAGCTTGATACCACTCTCAGTGATCTCTTCTGTTTTTCCTTCTCTTCTGTGATATATTTTCTGTCTTTTGGAGATTTCTATAGCTCATGTCGTATAATACAGCTTTATGTCACACAATTAATTAGTTTTCTGCAAGACCTGTACATTCCATGTGCCTCTTGTTAAATTCTGGTCAAAGGACTTGTATTTCAGGTCGGTAGATTATAGATATGTGAACGTCTGTACAATAGGAAACCTCATTTCATCAGAAAACAGCATTTCCTCTGTGAAACATGACCTGTGGCGTGCTGTACTCTGTATTCATCACGCAATGATGCCTCAGTGGGATGCCTATAGTACTGGGCAGCTGATAATCTCATACCATAGCTCCTGGTAGTTTTTATTTGAAGATTAATGAAAATGAGATTTCCTGCAGAATCTTCCAATGAAAGGATTTAGCAACAGCCACGAAGATCTGCACAAACCTGTGGTTCAGTGTCTTGCAGACAGAAATAGGTCTCTCACTGTTCCCCTAATAGGAATGTCAGAGAGAAATATTAGTTACTTGACTTGCTCCTTACTGCCTTCAGTTCAAGTTTTACTGTCGGGCTCCAAAGAGCAACTACAAGGGATCATTCTTCTTCATGCCCAGCATTGCTGCTGAAGATGCTCATACCAAGCCACATTCCTAGCATGTTATCCCCAGGGTTGTGGCACTTTTAGTACTTTAAATATGCATTTAAAATTAAAACAGTGCCGTAATGCTACTTTTTAGAGACGTCTTTTTGAATTAAGGCTAAACAACTTGGTGGAACCGATGAGCAGCTATTGTTAATCCCCTCTGGCTTGAGGCTGAAACACAAGGTCTCAGAAACAAGAACAGAACTGGAGGAACTTGCACGGTTTCTGATGCAAGAGCTGCAGTGTGCCAATCAGCAACTGCTTTGAGAAAAAACTCTTTCGTTACAACATATTTTACTTATCATAATGTACTGGAGTTAGATGTCCACATAACTCTGAAATGCAGATTCAAACAGAAAAGGTAAGTGTGAACAACCAATGCCTGCATTTGAGATGCTACAGTTATATTTATGTTGATCACAATAAAATATCTGGAGTCTCAGATGCATTGGGATAGCTAGAGAATAACTGCCTTTTCAGTGCATAAAGAGATCTTGATTGCTGTAGGGGCAAATGCTTAGAAATATTGCTTAGAAAAATGCTTAGAAATAGCAGAAAATACCTGAGAAGCATCACAGGCATTTCTATAACTGTTATAGATAATTTCTCTTTTCCACAAAAGAGAAAGCTGCTAAGGAATATTTTTTCCCTCCCAATTTCTAATCATATGGGCTACCTAAAAATGAAAAGAAGATGAAACACCACTCACTCAAAGAGACAGATGAACTACTTTGTGAAGTTGACAACATTGCAGTAATAAAGAAAAAATGCAAAAGTTCACTCAGGAGAAACTCCTCTTTTGTGTTGTGGGATTCACTGGTCAAATGAACAACATTCCAGAGTCAATTTTGTATTATAGTTCAGGTAGCAGTAGCAGTATAGCTAGGATAGTACAGAGCCTACCACTGTTCGATTTTCCCTGCTTCTGTCTGTGACTTATTTGTGGACATACTCTTGATACTTTCATAGACGTGAACATGCTTCAGAATAACAGGCTACCTGAACTCTTACCCTCACACCTGATCTTGTACTACTTAAAAGTCCTACCAGAAGTCACATTTAGAATTACAGGAATTATATTTAATCTCTATTTGAAACAGTAATGTATTAAAAATACATAGTATGCTTATTAAACTTGCTATTAACTTTCATCTAGCTTCAGCTCAGGCCAAGCAGGCTGATTTCCACTAACCCAGGATGTTCTTCCCTAATGTTTTCTAACAGCCTGTTTTGTAACACTCAGTTACCACATATTAGATGTGAAATGGCCCTGAGCACCAGTACAGCACTGCCCACACTACTCTGGCAAGATCTGAGTAGTATCTCCGTGGAGCCTGGATATTCATAATCCCTTACTCAGATAAACCATCCATGAAGAAGTTGACTGTAGTGTGTACAAAACTCAGCTCTCAGTAACAAAGCTTTGATGGAGCAACATATGGTTATTATCTGGCTCTGTGAAGGGTAGATCTGTGTTGCAAATAAACAGATGAATGAGTAGCAGAATTTGAACAATATCTCTGATCTTCACTGCGAAAGCATCCGGATGCTCAGAAGAGAGAACTATACGATCCTACAATTAACACAAATAGCTCAAAGCCACCACAATCATATCACTTCTCTAAGGATTTCTTCTTCCCGTGTTATTAACTCATGTTTGGTTTTAAGGATATGGGTAGCAATGCCTTAAGGACTGCAGCAGCTTCTCTGCCCAGCCTTCTCAGTCATTTTTCTCTATTCTGCAGGATGTTTCGATGAAACTACTAGTTACAGCTTGTGCCAGCTGTGAGATGCCAACATCATCCATTGAGCAAGATCCAGGTGGAAAACTCTGCTGGCTTTTCAGCTGGACTCTCTCATTCCCACTTTTTCTTAGTCTTTATGTACTCTTTCATTTCTAGCCTATGTCCAAGGAAGATTTCAGGAACATGATTGAAGAGAATAGGAACAGCAGTGACTCCTCTGCCTTCACTCACAGCACCACCATGAGTGCCATACTGATCACCGTCTACTCGGTTGCCTTTGCGGGAGGTATCATCGGGTCCATCACAATGTCATTTGTGCTGGTCAAGATGAACACTCTGTCTGTGACCACTACAGCCATCATTAACCTGGTTGTTGTGCACAGCCTCCTGCTCTTCACTGTACCCTTCCGCCTGTACTACTATGTCAAGAGGGAGTGGATATTCAAGATGACACTTTGCAAAATGGTGAGTGCAATGGTGCACATCCACATGTACCTGACCTTCCTATTCTACGTGATCACCCTGGTGATTCGGTGGCTCATCTTCTTTCAGTGGAAGGACAAGGTGGAGTTTTACAGGAAGCTACATGCCATTGCAGCAAGCGCTGCCGTGTGGGTCTTTGTCATGGTCTTTGTGGTGCCAGTCTTGTACTTTGAGTACGGACGCTCAGGCTCATACAATTATACAACATGCTTTAAGTTCCATAAAGAACTACAGCAGGAGAGTGTGAAAGGCCTGAACTACACCATAATTGCAGCTGTGGCCTGCATTACCTGTGTCCTCCTAGGCCTGCAAATTTTCATCCTTGTAAAAGTGTCGAGAAAACTTTCCAGCTCCTTCTGGTCACACCAAGAGTTCTGGGCCCAGGTGAAAAATTTGATTTTCATCTGTGTCATCATCATTTGCTTCCTTCCCTATCACCTCTTTAGGGCCTACTACATACAGCATGTGAGTGATTTTGACCACTTAGAGAGCTACAACGAAGTTTTTTTGAGTTTGACTGCTCTCAGCTGTCTGGACCTGCTGTCGTTTGTGTTGAGCGGAAGCCGCTTCTTCAAGCAAAAGGTGGGCATGCTCCGCAGCAGGTTGTCTTGCTGCTAGCATCAGCCTCCTGCAGCATGGCTGGACCTGGACCTGAATATGAGCCAGTATTGTGCCCAGGTGGCCAAGAAGGTCAATGTCATCCTGGCCCGTATCAGAAATAGTGTAGCCAGCAGGACCAGGGAGGTGATTGTTCCCCAGTACTCTGCGCTGGTGAGGCCTCACCTTGGGTGCTGTGTTCACTTCTGGGCCCCTCACTGCAAGAGAGACACTGAGGTGCTGGAGTGTGTCCAGAGATGGACAACAGAGCTGGTGAAGGGTCTGGAGAGCAAGTCTGATGAGGAGCAGCTGAAGGAGCTGGGGGTGTTCAGCCTGGAGAAGAGGAGGCTGAGGGGAGACATGATCACTCTCTACAACTACCTGAAAGGAGGTTGTAGTGAGGTGAGGATCCACCTCTTCTCTCTAGTAATGAATGATGGGATAAGAGGAAATGGCCTCCAGTCATGCCATGGGAGGTTTAGATTGGAGATGAGGAAGAACTGTTTCACTAAGGGTGGTTAATCATTGGAACAAGCTGCGCAGGGAGGTGGTGGAATCATCTTCCCTGGTGATATTTAAAAGCCATGTAGCTGTGGTTCTGAGGGACATGGGTTAGTGATGGGCTTGGCAGTGTGAGGTTAGTGGTTGGACTCAACCTTAAAGAAATGATTGTATGATTCTGCGACCTGGCAAAGTAGAGTGCTGGACAGACACGGCAAACCCTCTTCTCAGCTAGTTAGGGTGCAACAGATTTACGTAGGGCTCTGCATACCTACTCCCCAAAATAATGGGGCAAACAACCTCCAATGTCTCATCTGGTAAACTAGATTACCTCTGGGATTTCCTCACGGCCCTGCCTAGTGAGTTGCAGATGCACCTGGAGAAGAGGGAGGAAAGGGCTCAAGTTCTGCTGTCTTACCATTTTTACATCAAGGTTTGTGAAGTCAAAGACACTAGGAGGAGAATATGCAAAGTATGTAGAAACACAAATAGAAAGGCAGTTTTTTATGGAATAAGGCCTAGACTTTTTGAAATTTGAAGAGCTACATACTTTTTCCACAAACATTTCTTATTTATTCCCCAGAAGCTCTCAAAAAATATCAAGGAAGTTATTGTTCCTCCTGCATAGGTCTGTTCCTTCACTGTAAAGATAAGTGTAACTTTCTCGGTGAATTGAACAATTAAAAAAACTATTTAAAAACAAATCAGGAAGAAATATTTATTTCTTAAAACTTTTTCTCAAAATCACCTTTTGGAGATGGTATAACTGCAGCATAACGGATTTGTCTTCTTTTTCCCACATTATGAAAATGTCTCCTACAACAAAAAGTACACATTGTTACTGAAATGAACATTCTAAGTTCAAACAAAAACTTATGGTTTTACTTACAGAATTGTTTACGTTTTAAAAAAAAATTAACAGTGATTTGATCATTCAGAGAGCAATGGTCTTCTCTTAAAGACTCCAATATATTAGGTCTCAAAGGAAACAGTGGTGTTTTATTAAAGTCATGCTGATTTAGTGTAATTCTGAAGTTTGTAACTGATTGCTCATAGTATGTTTAGCTTGAAATCAATTCTATAAATGTAGTACCTTGTACTTACAGAAGAAATTAAAATCTCACTGCTTGGATTGGAGAGATGGAAAGAGCTAATAAACTAGGTGTAGCTAAAAAGCTTATATCACAGTGAGACACTGTCAGTTGCTGTCTCTGAAGACAGAATTGAATTCTACTAGAAAAGAGGAAAAAATCATCAAAATAATTCTGCAAAAGACATTCAGGCTTTCATAGCACAGCTGCTTTACATCTGTCCTCAGAAAAGACTGTAAATCTCTGACTGCTATAACCCAAGACAACAATAGCTAATATATCTTTTTTTTCTTATTGTTATCTGCATAAGTTCACAATTTTTCATCTAGAATCAGTGGGATAATATTTTAATGATTTCACAAACTAGAGGTTGTCAGTTGATCAGTTTCCTGTGACGGTTTCTCCTCATCATGCCGTTGAAGTCCACTTTTTCATACTTCTGAATCTTTCCACTCCTTTCTACTTTGTTTTCAACATCTCTTGCACATCAGACAGCTATTAAATAACAATTGGTTGATCTTGCTGTGCCTGTACAATCTTACTGCTATGCCCGTTGCTTTTGGTCCCACCAAGGTTGTTACTTTATGGTATCCCATCTCTTCTAGAGTCTTTATTCCATGTCTTTCTTCTTGCTTCAAGCTCCCCCATGTCTCTCGGGAGATCTGATTATGAGAAAGTATTTTCAGGTCAGAGTTTCAGTAGTGCTGTATAATACCAAAAGTTATAAATTACTGAAGTTCATAACCCAAGTGGGATGTGGTGGTGCTGATATGGTCCACTCTTGGCAAATAGCCTGGATCAGAACATCTGTTGAGATGGAAATGGTAGAGCTCGCTCTGTCTGTGGATCTGAGAAAAAAACTGTCCAGGGTAGTGTTTGTCCCAAAACAATCAAAGTAAAAAAGGAAGACAACTACCAATCAGACTCAACACTAGTCAGTGAACTATGGAGACTTTCATAATATGGAAGGAGTCAACTTGAATGTGAAGTTTACTAGTTAATCATGTGTTATTAAGAAAACAATAACCTGCTCTGGTCCAGATTAAGTTTGAAATTATATGAATAAATCAGATTTTCCTTGTGGCAGAAGAAAAAGTGGAAAAAGGGACAAAATTTTTGTTTCCTCCTATAGCAAAATTGTTGGAAATTACCTTGCATGAAAATACCTTGCACATATTCTGGAGGCACTGCACACCTTTGTAACACTATATTATAACCCTCCTGTCATAATAAAGTTGCTAACAAATAAAACGATATGAAAAAGTTAAGCAAGTCCTTCTTGTAAATATGCATATAAATAAAAAGCATTTTGTATCTGAAGCTGGCAAGACTTTAAAAATATAAAATATATGTTACATGACTGTACTAATCTTGCTGATGTATGTGTTAAACCACAAGTTGTTGAATTCTTGTAAAAAAAAAATCACACATTCGCAGTACCCTGAACCATGATATCACAAAAAATAGTTGATAATGGGGGAGGTGCCCAAATAGAAATTGATGCTGGTGATCTTAGTGCTAACTCAGGGTGATGATGATGAATATTAGGGGATCAAAAGCCCATGCTTTAAGTTGGAGATAGTATTCAGCACCAAGTCAAGCTTTTGATGGGACTGTCTACGCGGTGTCTGGCAGAGGATGCCTGCTTCTGCCCTGACAGGATGAAGTCTCAGTTAATCCTGGAAGGAATTGCCCTCCCAGGTGATGACAGGTGATTCTTCCCTCTCTCCCACCAGTTTGCAAGTGCTTGTCTAGTTTTCTCCTTTAGTTCTGGTAATTGTGCCATCAATGAATTGTGTGTCACCCATGGGTGGCTGGGGCTCACCTGACTCTGAGGTCTTGCTAATGGAAAGAGTCCAAGTGTCATAACTTTGAAAGGTAACACAAAACCAACTCTGGGCTCAGCTATTCCACAGGCAACTTCATCCATAGCAAGGGAAAGGTTGCATGCCCAATGCCAGCAAAAGAGGCAAGATAGATGTTAGCACAGAAATTTAATAGCATCTCCAAGCATTTCATTTGAACCTGGGAAGCAAGACCCTGACTTGTGCTCAGCAGTGGCTGCATGCTACGAGGAGGAAACTCATTGGAAAGAGCTCACAGCCTCTCATCCGTTTCAGAGAGAAACAACAGCCTGCCTATGGCTATGGGGAGAGGAATGCACTAGTGATGTCATCATGATCTCTAACAGAAATGTGTAAGAATTACAGACTTTCTCTTCCTGATACTTTTCCTCAACAGTTGTGAGACCTCACAGAGATTTCATTAGTCAGGTGCTACGAAAGCTTGGGAGAGAATAAGACAGTAAGAAAGGGCAGCACAGGCTGTATCTACATTGATAGAAAATCCCTAATTGGACAACCTTGGATGATACCCTTGGTGAGAAGAAGAGCCTTATCAGTTTGGAGTCTGAATACAGAGAATGTGCAAACTCCACATACATGGAGACAGACCACAACTCCTGTCCCCTGCTACAGAAGGAGCAGCTGAATCAGGGTCTGCTCAAGAGATCAAATGTGTTCATACACTAGAAATAGCATCACAAAGCCTCACATAATGTGAAGGAGTCTGTAAGTTAAATTCAGCTTACAAGAATTAAGCTATCTCTACAATAAACTAGCTTTCAGAAGTGTAAACACAAAGAGCAGGTGACCCATATGTATTATGATGATATTGTGGAAGTGGCTATTTTGAAAAAAAGACCAGAAAAATTGGAAATTTGTCTTCTTTTGTGAAATGACAGTTTCAGATAAGCAAAATGACATGTTCCTAGGCATTCCAGAAAATAATGACTACCTTATTACACCACTGGACTGCATTTTATCACTTGGTCATCACCTGACGTGCCTAATAGCTTCTAGTGTTTCACAAAATGTGAACTACTGTCAACACTGTTTTAGAGGGGAAGGTGTTTTAGATATCAATCCAATGGAATAAAAAATTAAAAACTGCTGCAAATTTTAAAAAGTAAAGTTGTCCTCATAAGAGTCTTTATTTTTTAGAAAAATACAGTTTCTAGTTTGCTGTGGATACACCATATGGTTTTGAACAGTCTGAAAAAGAAAATGAAATAGAACAGCTCTTTCTGTTGTCTTTGAAGTCAAGAAGTTCAAGAAGTTAGAGATTAGATATTTTGCATAATACCTGCCAACTATTATCTGTCACTTTGAAAAATAACTAGAAGTCTTTCTGAGAAGTGACTGAAGAGTTTAGTCATTTTTCCAAATTACTATTTTCACAATATGACTGCAGCATACGTCAGAAGTTGGTGCAAGAGCGGTTGTACATAAAACGGGGGAGTTGAATCACATTTCTCTGCTTGCTAAGTAATCACTCCTGAAGATGCCTCAGGACACTGAAGATAAATTCAGAGAAGAACTATACAAAGAGAATAAGAAATGCTTCAAGTAAATGGTCCCAAAAGCAGAATATTGGGCAACTATGGTTGAAATAAAGACAACAAAACAGATTCCCAAGTCAAAGTCGAGACATGAATACTATCTTCTTACAAAGTAAGTATGGAGAGCCTACTCTTTCTTATTTTGTATCTCATAAGTGTATACATTGCTGCTTTCTCCTTTTACATGCTTTATTATTTATTTCTAATAAAATGCTTCTTGTTTCCCACATTTCAGAAGTGAAATTCTACAATGTGGAGACAATGGGAAGCTGATTAAGGGGAGGCAGATGAAAGAGGATTCTCTCACATATTATGTGAACATCGAGCATATATATATCCAAAAAGCACATATGGAAGAATGGCTGGAGTTGGAAGGAACTTCTAGAGATCATCCAGTCCAACTCCCTGCTAAAGCAGGTCCACCTAGATCAGGTCATACAGGAATGTGTACAGGTGGTTTTTGAAAACCTCCAGTGGATGAGCCTCCACACCCTCCCTGGGCAGCCTGTGCCAGGGCTCCCTCACCTCAATACCAAAGTTTTTCCTTATGTTTAAATGGAACATTTTGTGTTCCAGTGGGTGCTCATTGCCCCTCATCCACTGGAGACTACAGACAAAATTGTTACCCCATTCACTTGACATATACCCTTTAGGTACTTATACATGTTGATGAGTTTCCCCCTCGGTCCTCTCTTATCTAAGCTAAACAGTCCCAGGTCTCACAGGCTTTCCTTCTAAGAAAGATGTTCCAATCTGATGGTGAATCTGCGTCTGGGTCTCTGTCGGATGAGATTCACCCACAACTCAGAAGCCTTCAGCCACACAGATCATATACAGATGACACATACCCATCTGGGATGTCTAGATCAGAGTTAACAACACATAGTCTTTTACCAATAGAGCAGACATCTGTTTTCACCAGCAGGATGAAGGAGCATGGACAGACCAGTCTGGCCAGGTAGAATGTGAATTGACATCTTGGCGTGTCCAAGTCAACATCCAGTTGGCATTGATGGAGATGATGTGACTGTCCCCAGGACAGATCAGAAAGCAAATTGACTGAAATGTTACAGGGCCAAATAGAAACATCAACAGTCCTTATTCGTCATTGTCTCGATTGTGAAAAATCATTGTGAACTCAGTGGGAGAAAATGCTGCTTTATGCCTTCTACTCGAGCTTACATTTTGGGCTTACGTTGCTTATAAGGAGTTTACGTGTGCAAATTAATGTACCTAGTTATTTTTCCAAAAATAACTTGAAAAGTGAGAAATAATAGTCCACTAATTTGTCAGTCTGCATGTCTGGAGGAAAGGAAGGGGTAAGGGCAGGGAGCTATTGTTTTCTTTGGTGGGAAAGGGAACAACCTCAGCCTACCAACACTAAATTCCCCTTCCTCCCTGTCAGTGGTTACTGTTCCATGATAATGTATAATCATTATATTGTTTATGTCACCATGCCATAGCGAAGGACTTAGAAACTGATCTACTTTGGTTTTCTATTGACTTCATTATAAATGTCTTTTAATGCATGAATTTAATTTCATTAGGGAGCAGAGTCAATTAGCATAGCTGTTTCTCATTACTAATGTAACCCATATATATGCACAGTCTTGATAGCTCTGCTATTATCTCCTCTGTATGCAATCTTGTAATAAATAAAGAGGTAATTTAATGTAGTGCTGCTCTGATATTCAAGAATATGCTCCTTTTGGAGCTGCTGAGTGGGTAATACGCACTTTCATGCTCTTTATTTTGTCTCAACTGAGACCTGGAAACTTAGTCACAAATAAAATAATGAAAAATAATCACACATGAAAGCAGAATTCTCATTCTGTGCAGCATTATCAGCAGACTGCAAGCCTAGGCTGATACCTCTTTCATTGAGCAGGATTAATGTTCAGTCGATTAAGGAATTTGAAAGGCTGAGTCTTCTCAGTTGCTTTCGGAGAGATGGAGCTCTTCCTAATGCATCAGCAGGGTGTGGAGGATTAAAAAGGCTGACAAACCACATCAGCAAACTTTTTGCCCCAATGATAGTGAAGTAGAGGAAGCAGCAAAATTACAAGAACAGATGATAAACATGACAAAGAAAATTAGACAGCAAGCAGCTAGTTTACAGTCAAGTATTTAAAGCCAAGCTGTGAGACAAAAATGAATCTGCAAGAAAAATCTCAGCTGTTCCTTGATTAAATATCCCAAATTGGTCACTCACAGGCATATTTAACTCTACAAGGGACCAAAAAAAAAAAGCATTAACAAAGGCACACGAAAAATACAGCACATGAAACACATCACCATAACAACATCTTTTAAGCAAGCATGTAGGTGTGTGAAACCACTGCAGTTATCAGTGGAGAGAAAATGAAAAAATATAGTAATTATGTTGGACCAAAGTGGTTAACAGATTTTAATGTCAAGGGGTGTTTTTGCTATAAGAGAAAAAAACCTGAGACGATCAAATAATAGCAAGGACTAAATCTTGTTCTGGAGGTCAGAACATGTGTCAAAGCAAATGGTAATTTAGACCTGTGTTACTAAATGTTCCACGTTAATAATTACTGCTGTAAGTGATTCACTATATTTAGTAACCAATTTATTAACTTGAACCTTCACAAAGCTGTGAACACCAAGTAAGGATGTGGAAGGGAGGTTCACCTCTATGTTCTTAAGATAAGTTAAAATAAGAATCATGGGGGAAAATGGATCATGAAATATCTCTAGAGGTCATCTAGTCCCATCCCCTGCTCAAAGCATGGCTAAACCCAAAGTTGGGGCAGGCTGCCCAGGATTGTCTCTAATTGTGTTTTGAAAATTGTTAAGGATGGAGAATCCAAACATCTTCTCTGGACTCTAGACTCACAGCTGCATCACTCTCAAATTATTATTACTGACCTTGTAAGATTCCTTCTGCTCCATTTCCCCAGTCTGCTGAGGTCCCTCTGAAGAGCATTCCTGCTCTCAAGCTTACTACTGCTCCCTGTCATTTGATACTAACTGCAAAGCTCTGTCCGTGGTGTTTTTAAACATGGAGTTAAAAGACTGTAAAATGCCTTAAATTTATGGTTTGGATTGAACCAAAGACCTTTAGTTTAGAAAGTGAAATTGGATTTTGATACAACCTTGTTTTTATCGAAATTGTTTCATTTGAACATGCAAAGCAAAACCACGTTATTTCTCCATTTTTTAATCAGGAGGATTTTTAAGTATCAGGAGGATCTAACAAGTAACTTTGAAATTAATTCACTTTTACCTCCTCATAGGTAACAATGTATTGACCCTGGCTAACAGTGGTTTGACAGTCATGCCTAAAACCATGCTTAGTGAGAAAGAAAAAGTAGGAGAACTAATTGCCTCTTTCACTGTCCTCCTTTGAACTGAGCATGTAATCCCTGGATTTGCTTCTGAGAGTTTACATCTTCTGATGCAAAGCAACATAACTTTGAATTTTTAGATGAATTGAGCCTTCAGCTTTGTAGATAAAGATGATGTTTTTAAAGATGTTTGTTTCTACTGCAATTATGTCTTCCATTTTTACTTTGAAAATATACCATTGAAACACATAAATCTACATGCCTTTGAAATGTGTAGGTAAACTCTCCCCCTGATTTTTATCTGCATTTTAGATCAAATTATTAATCATATTTAAGGCATCTTTTTCTTTCTCTGAGATTTAAATAAAATAAATCTCCAAAGAGGTCAAGGTTTGCTTAGAGGAAAAGTAAGGCCTCTTGAAAAGAAAATCTTCCCTCTGAGCTTATTTCTTGTAGTGGATAAATAGCCACTGAAGGAATGTTACATGGAGCTGGAGTAGGTAAATGAGTGTGGTATTTGGATCATGGACAGTCTCCTCATGCAAGTGTGTGCAGCTGCACTTATGCTGCAAGTGAAACACTTTGGGCAGTAAATTTTTAACATGGGACAATGATAACCCTGGGGAAACAGCCACTTGCTTCATCATCCTTGGAAGGCAGCTGTAGGATGCTACAGTCAGTATCAATCAGAAGGGAACGGGAAATGGATCTTCAGGTGAGAAAGAAATAGTAGATAAGGGAGAGAAACACCTGTGCTGTTGTTTTTGGCTTCTGTTTATCTCAAAGGTATACAGGAAACATACCTAAAAGCATCGTGGTTTATAAACTTTGAGTTGTCTTGAGCTCGTCCTGTGATCCTCTGTGAAGTGCAGTCATTTTTTTTCCTCACAGCTACTTAACATAGGAGCCAAGGAGAGGTTTAAATTATTTCACAGTCCAGATGATTGCATCTCCGTACAGAAAGCTTTGTACCCTCTGAGATCCTGGCTGTCTATGTGAACAGTTGGCTGACAACAGTGTCACTGTGCAATAGATTAGGCAGATTTGGCAAATTTGCAAGGAAATTAGTGGCCCTGAAACATCAGCTACTCTTTTCAAGTCTTTCCAGACTGTGTATTTACCCTGTAGATGGATGTCCATATGAGTACTACTACAGGTGCCTGTTCAGACCCTCAGTAGTCCAACAGTTCTGTCAAATCCTGCCTCCCACTGTACATGAGTATGAAAGAGGCAAAGTTCTTTCTTTCATTTGCTTCATTGAGCAACAGCAACCTTATTTCTCCTAGCCTTTGTAGTCAACTTTATTTTTATTTACCTTCTCCTCTTCTAAATGGTTGAGTGTTTCTCAGCTGTCTGATTTAATTCTAAGAACTTTTCTGCCCCTCTTTACTAGGCTATGTCCCTGGAGCTGAGCATTGCCTTCAGTCTCTAGACACCCTGGGAAGCTAATTCCTCCTGTTGGACTTAAGAGCTATGGTGCTTCTGGCAGTCTGTCCTCTTCATCCACAAGCCTTGGTCTTTCCCTCTGCTCTTTGGGAAAGGAGTGCATCACTTGCAAGTATTATATTTGTGCTGGATTGCAAGGATTTAAGGCTCCTCCTGGATGTGGGGATGATCCCCTACTCAGTTTTTTGGATGAAGAGCAGCAGGTTTTTAATCTCTGCTCCACCATATTTGCCCAGGGACTCCCAAGCCAGAAGCAGAGACAGGAGAGGCTTGTTGGAGCTCAGGAGCACTGGCCACCCAGTAACCCCTGCACACTCGTGGGGAAAGTAGAGAAAAAACATCAGAAGAAGAGCTTTCCCTACCTCTTAAAGAGAGGATAACTGCTGGATCCTAAAGACCCCCTACTGCTTTTAAAGGTAGCCCTCTCCTGTATCTCTGAAGCCAAGCCCGTTTGCCTACAGTGAGACAACATTAGGAATGGAGGAATTTGGTCACTGGTCTTGACTCTCTCTCTGCATGCTTCTCCTCAGTTGGCAGCTGGTGCATTAAAATACTCAAGTTTCAAGCTTATGACATTTTCTACTGATTTGAGTTTCAGTCATTCAAAAATGATTGGTAGCCGAGTACAAGACTTTATAAAGTAACCTTATGTTACACATACAGAAATAATTTCCTCCTTGTCTTCTGCATTAACAAAGGCTTCTCCCATCCTTCTCTTGTAAGAACTGCTGGTGATTGAAAGAAAAGCAATTAAGTTAATCACTTCATTTTAAATGTTCCCCTCCAACCCATTCCCGTGTCTATTTTTGTTACAATGGAAAGAGAAGTCCAAGAGGACTCTGCTAAACAGTTCATTTGGAACCTATCACATGTTTCATTTTCATAGAGTTAGCTTAAAGTATGTTAATTGGCTGCACGGCCCATCTATGCTTTAGGGTAGAAATGTTCTTACAATTACAGTAATTGCTCAAATCCTTGAACTGAGAAAACAAAGAAACAGTGAAAGCGATTGAATGAATTGATGTAGACAATTTGACGGTACTTAGGATCACAATCGTTTCAGCGCAAGAGCATTTTGATTGTCTGTACATTTTCCTTTTGCCATGTGTTGAGAGTATGGGGTATAAACAGACATATGGCACGGCATTCATTTTGTTTCCTTCTTGCAAACAACATGTATAATGGAAGCACAGAGATTTCCCAATTAACAAAAAGGCAGTGGAGGTGACATTGTTATTTCATCTTCCAAATGCTGGATGTGGCTAAATTATTTAGTAATATGTACAATATCTGTAACTTTAAAGATACTCTTCAATACAGTGAGTAAAAAGCTTTTCTCTGTTGCTTAGGGAAATGCCCCCAAGTAACAGTTCCTCACATTTCAGCAAATAGCAAACCTGGGTAAGATCTAAATAAGCATAGAGTTTGCCTCACTGTTTTGTGTGTCTTTCCTCTTGAAGGCTATTTTTTGTTTCATGTAAAGAAATCCCTTTCTGTAAGGAAGCTGTGATCACCCCTTATCACAGTACTGGGAGGAGCAGAAATGTTGGCTTATGTGTAAGTTGGAGCAGCTGGGGTAACCCCTGTTGTCATTTAAGAGGTCTGAAATCTCTTCCTGAAAAAGAAAAACTAAGTGCTTTGGACCCAAAAAAATCCTAGGATCCAGAGATAGAGATGCTATATTTTAGGTAACTTTGGCAGTCTTTATTATTAAAGACTGTGATGGACTGGCCAGCACATAGGTTCATTCTTAATTGTTACTGACATCTCTGAAGAAGTCAAGGAAATGTTTTCCAAGGCAGGGCAGAGAAGAGGTCTACTTTAAATACATGATGAGAATCTCTTTTTAAATCCCTTTAGAATATTGTCTGGACAATAATGTAGCTTCCTAAGCCACTTCTGTCACTGAAAGTAGCAGAACTTGGTTTTTTGTGTGTCCTGTTTTCTCCTGCAAATAATGGCCATACTATGGACAAGGCATTGTGAGGGTGAGAGTCAGGTTTTCATAAACACAGGACTCAGCCTGCTGCACAGATGGCCTCGCCTGTGTAGTTTCCTCTGCTTGTCTATTTGCCCCACTGCAGGTTTTCCAAACTTTGGCCCTGTCTTTCCTACCAGGCACTTGAATGATGCAGCTTCTGTGGTGATGTCCACTAGCTGAAATATTCAACTTTCAAAATCACTCTCGCTTCTCCAGGTGTTTTTGGAAATACTCCATGAAATTAAATCAGAAAAGGCAGGTAGCTCACAGCATACATTTTGTATTGAGATCTCTCTTTAGTGATTGAAATTAAACATCTTCTAGTTTCACAACCAGTCCAGTTTCCACCACTGAGAACAAAATGAAATATTACCACTATCTATTAGAGATGCTCTAGGTCTTCTGTTTCACACTGATATTGACTTTCTTCTGTATCTCAGAGTTGCACTCATGATATTAATCTCTCCCTACTTCCACTGCCACAGTAATGATAAATTCTAACTCATACTTTCTGCTTTAGTCGTGGGTTTGGGTCCTAGAGAGCTGCTATGTGAAACTTCAAGTTCTCAGTAGTTCAAAACCTTCTTTAGTCATTGCTTTGTCTAGTGGATGGGCTTTTTGAGATATGTATGTTTTGAAGAAACTGAGTGATGGGCCTTTAGACACCCAAACCATCAAATTATGAACCAATTTCCTGACAAATGCAAACACTTTTTATTATCAGAGTCCTAGTCTTCTACTCCTCTCTTTGCAAATACATCCAGAACATGAGCACTCGTCCTTCTTTCACAAAAATGGGGAACTTTCTTCAGTAAAGGTAAGGCTCCTTTTTGTGGAAGATGGTCACACACAGTTGCGAGATCTCTGGGAGTTTACTGTCAATGGGAATTTGGGAAAACAACCCAAAGCAAATTAATAGTCCCAAACTAACAACTCTGTGTTGCAAACATTTGTTTCAGGGCTCTAATTCCTACAGAGGCTTGTTGATTCTGCCTGTTAGCACTAGGAAAAAATAATTTGGGTTCTGTGGCTGTGAATGTGTTTATCAAGAAGAAGAACACGAGAAACCAAGTAGAGCTGTGTATGGCTATCCCTAGAAATGCAGACTTCTGAGAAAGGAAGCAAAGGGAATTAATTTGACAAGGAGGATGGGTGGCAGTGCGTTCAAGCAGAAAGGAAAACATTTGGGACCAGGAGAAGGTTATGCTGTCGGTGCCAGATCCTTGTCTCACGTGTGGTTCTCTGCAGCTGTTCCTGTGTACCACGGTGCTTTAAACCCAGTGTTACCAATTTTCTCGAATAACCTAAAGCAGCAACAACTTTAACTGCCTCTACAGGGTGTTGTAGGGCAAGTAGACCAAATAAGGCGTAAGTATCTCATAAATCTTCCAACTTACTACTAAACTGGTATGTCCCAGCACAGAGAATAATGACAAGTTCCTGACCTTGTAATAATAAATCTCATCTCCTTGCATCAAAGTCTAGGTGGTCCTGCTCTGGCAGGGGCGCTGGACTAGATGATCTTTCGAGCTCCTTTCCAACCCTTAAGATTCTGTGATTCTGTGAAATAACAGTTTTATTTCAAAAGGCAAGTCATAACCTATCTGTGATATACTTTGCCAAATTACTCCACAGAAATCTGTGATACATTACTTCTACTTATATAAAGCATAACATCTATTTTTGAGGCATATTAAATAAATATGATTGAGGTAAGTATATATCATTGTTTCAAACAAACAGAGAAGGCAGGTAGCTTCTTCCATCCTGACAAACAAAGCCTGAGAAAAAAAAAAGGTCTCAGAAAGCTCTCAGAAAATCTGCAAGCAAATAAGTGGAAGATTAGTTCAGGAATCTCAAATCTCTTGCTAACCTTTTTGATCATTTACTGGTGGAAGTTATAAAATTCTTCATGCTACCTGGGTGAGTGGGATTGGCAAGTTAAAAGGATTATCTTGCAGGTTCACCAACCATGGAGTATGATTTTTTCACTTTCCAATACCTGTGACTCATGCCTAACAAGGCGGGAGTGAGATAGCAAGAACTGTGACTGCGTCTGCAATCACAGAAAAAGCAGTATGTTAAAACATAACACAGGTATTCCTTATTTTACTGTTGTTTCTGAATAGCCTATATGTAGCTCAGTTCTTATAAAATACTATCCTTAGATGGTTTATTGTTAAGGAATAACTGAAAGTATCAGCATTATGACCCTAGGTTGGATGCAGCTGAAACTGGAAATCTATCCAGTAACATAAGCTAGTGCAGTTTTATGGTTTTTCTCAGACAGAAAGGAACTCTCAAGCTCTTGGTTCGTAGAATCATAGACTGGTAGGAGTTGGAAGGGACCTTTGGAGATCATCTAGTCCAGTCCCCCTGCAGAAGCAGGTCCACCTAGATCAGGTCACACAGGACACAAAAAGCAGAGGAAAATCTGCAGAAATGAAACAAAATCAAGAACTTAAAGTTTTATTGTGGATGTAGCCCCTGCTTAAAGGAACTCAGCTACACCCGTGCACAGGCACAGTGAGTGGCACATCCACACTCATCTTCTCTCTGAACATCCAATAGGCTTTGTTCCTCTTCTCTCAACTCTTGCTTCTTCTTCTGTTTCACTTTCTCTTCTTAATATTTTAAATCTTCATTTTTCTTCTTTGTCCTTGATTTCCCCACGTTAAGCCAGACATGTCCAGTTCTTTCCTTTAGATGGTAGTCTTGACCTACATCTCTGATATGTATAGATACATTTATCTTTTAACGTTTGTTCTCGTGAGTGGCCAAGGCAAACTGTGCCAACGAAGTAGGAAGCAAAAACAACATCTGAGAGCTCATTTGACCAGACCAATGTGACTCAATTTCCTTTTGTACTCAAATGTCAAACTAACCTAAAACTTAAGACCTAGATAACAGAGTTGTGTGATTTTATTGTTTAAGAGAACATGAAGATAGAAGATTAACACACTGAACAGCTTTAACACAGAAACCTTCAAGGAACATTTCAAGGACAAAGGCACTGAGAGGTATGACATATCAACTGAGAAGTTTCCAACTCAGAGAAGTTTTGGTGTCAGCCAGCAGCACTCTCCCCAAAGTGACAGGAGAATCATCTGTGCAACACCTTTGCAGAGTTTTTGGCATCATTTTACATCTGGAGTTCAGACTGGACTCAGCAAGGTAACGGAGTGCACAGAGCTGTTGATCTCATAGCCTGGCTCAGCTCAGTCCACCATAGCAAACCATTTCAGGAGTGGAATTTCTTCACGTCTCTTCTGCATTGTTACTTAGTGGCTCAAGATTTGTGGACAGAGGCTGTAGGTATATCCCTGCTTTACCCAGAGTGGTTGCTGCAGTTTCATGATCACTCTAACTCATCGAAACCATTGCTGAGTGGCACCTAAGTTGTTCCCTACCACCCTGTGTGTTTTTGCGGAACCAGAGGATCATTTTGCCATCCAAACATCATTGCTACCATGTCAGGCAGCAGCTGGTCCTTATGTGGGATTAAGTGATGCTGGATCCACACCTGGTGAGTACCATTATTCACATAGCTCTTTTTCCTTCAGTGCTCTGCTGGAACAATTGCATATTTCTCCTACTCTAAGCCCAGGAGCATATGCAATCTCCTAAATGAGCATCCCTCCTGAATTCTGGTCTAGATGAAGTGATAACTGCTCCCTCAAAGCTTTTAGAGTTTATCCTGAGAATCTCTATGACTGCTGTCTTTATATTCTTGCTCTCCCTCATAACCCTTCCAGATTCTTCCCCTGACTTTTAGTGCCCTTGGGGTTCTTTTTTTGAGTCTTTGTATTTATTTACTTCTATTTTTTTTCTTTCACATCTTGTCCTTCCTAAAGACTGTATGATATAATAGAGGAGAGGCCTTTCAGAGGGAACCATTCTCTCACTCACAGCAGAGGAGTAATGCTAGTCCAACCTTGCTGCAGTATTGGATTTATGTTATTACTCACAAAACCCCGTGTGTTGTCCTTTCATGTTCAAGTACTAACAATTCTGACTGTGGTCTAGAGCTCTAATTGAAAAAGAAATTGGGCTAACACTTTTTTATGTTTAATTTCTAGTCAAGAAACCACATTTTAATGCCTCTAGAAGAGTCCTGACTCAATGCTTTCCTCTTTTTAGTGAGCTACTTTATACTAATGATATGGTTTGGGGTCAGCAATCGTGCCTGCAGTTCAGGCATAATTGTCAAGTGCCACTGGCCTTTGCATGCCTTTTTTTTTTAACAGTAGGAACTCCTAAGTCACTTCTCATATATATCTGAAGCTCATGTCACTTATTTAAACAGTGAGTACTGTATTCTGAATTCCTGAAGAACTAATAGCGTGTTAGAGTGAAATCTTTTGTTAACTCTGCTAAACACTATGTTATTCTGGCATACTTAGCTTAATTTCGAAACATAAAACAAGTTCAGGAGAAAAGTGCATTTAAAAAGAAAAATCCTCTGCTCAGCTGCATATTTCTTTGCTTGATGAGTTGCAGTAACTTATAGTAGCTGTCCAACTCAGCCAATCTCTGCCCATCTGAGCTTTAAGATTGACTAAATTGGAGGCAGAAGTAGTTCTGATGCATGGATCTGTCCTACATGTCCAACAGCAACGATGGTCTCTGACAGCTCAGCAGCTTCTCAGCAGTTCTCTCTGTACAAGGAAAACAGTATTAGATGTTGAATGTGTGTGATTGCTATCGCAATGAAGGAAGAAAAAAAGCTTGTGCTTTCCTGTATGTGGGCTGAGAAAATCCTCAACTGTTCTCAGTCAAACAGTAACACCAAAAGCTCTTTTTTTCACCCTGGCTATATATGTCATTATGAATGCATGAAATGTCAGAGAAGAGGGATGTCAAAAAAGTAAGAAATTATAAGGTAAAACTTAAGTATATGCATTATATAAATAGTAAAAACCATTAAACTCTTTCTGAGTAATACAATAATTTGTCATCTAGGCTGTAATGATGCCTTTTATAACAACAAAAAGATTGTGCCTTCCTAAAGCCAGTTTGAAATCATAATATACACTGCAAAACAAACTTGTGTCAAGGGCAGAAATTTGTGTCTTAGAGCTTATAAAACTTTTGCTACAACAAGGTTTCTGGGAAGGCAAATTCATGTCTGTCTCAGGGCTATTAGGTGGATATACAATTTTAACCACTGAAATGCTTCCAAGATCATGTCTTTTAAAAGGGATGAGTCTTCTAAAAATGCTTTGCCTGATGCTTCATAAATAAGAAGTTTTTCTGAAGCTGTTTTACAGCTGCAGTATGTTATTTCACAGATGAGTGCAACAGAATTAAGAATTGCCAAATAAGACAAGTTTACTGACCTCAAAATACAAAGGAATCAGAGAGAAGACACTTCTTTTTTAAGACACCTTTTTCAGCTTTTACCTGGTTCTTTTGAAACACTTTGTAAGGTAAGGACAGTAAAGTATACATGTAGCCTCCATACAAACCCCTGTACTTGTACAAAAATCTGTATGCAAGCCTGAACAACTTGAACAGTCCACGTTTTGCCTTGAGTCTAAATAAGAATGCAGCTGTATGTGGCTATTTTCAACCAGTGCCAATAGGATTATGTCTTTCAGAAGATTCTTCCTAAACTAGTTTTTAGCTTTTCTTCACTTTTCATAGTAGAAAATGAAGCTGAAATTCTGTAGCAAAAAAGAATTTGAATGTGAAGTGAGAAGAAATTGACTTTTCATCTGCACATCTTTATTATCAATGTGCTTTATGCATCTAGAAACTGAAACCGTTGATGCCCTATGGGTGTTCTGCGCCTGTCCAGAAAGGTGCTAAAAAGATGGCTCAGGTGTCTTCATAAAGTATCCAAAAAATATTGGTAAAATCTTTTCATGTTTCAGGATTTTTCCCACCTTTAATTTTAGCTTTATGACATGATTGCAGAATAAACTTGTATAATTTATAAACACACAGTGTCTTGGCTGATTCTAGAGGCAAACAACTGGAAAAAAAAATCTGAGAATGCAATTTCGTAAATTAAAAACTCATAATTATATAGAACACAATTTTAACACTGAGAGGCATGGATTACAGCTGTCATATAGAATATGGCAACAGTTAAAGGTTGTACACTACATGGGATAACCTAATTTTAGACACAATTCAGTAAAATGTCCCTTTCCAATCCCTACCATTCTATGATTGTATGATTTGTAAGTAGTGCCCAGCAACAGGACCAGGGGTAATAGATACAAGCTTGAAAATGGGAAGCTCTGCTTGAACACAAGGAGAAACTTCTTTGCTGTGAGGATGAGGCAGAAAAAACTATTTAATTGTGAGTTGAAAGAGCCCTGGCACAGGCTGCCCAGGGAGGGTGTGGAGGCTCCTTCTCTGGAGGTTTCCAAACCCACCTGGACACATTCCTGAGTGACTTGATGGAGGGGAACCCGCTTTATCAGGGGACTGGGCTGGATGATCTCTTGAGGTCATTTCCAACCTCCATCATTCTGGGATTCTGTAAAAAGGGGTCTCTCAAAAATTGCCATTTTTTTACTTTCAGTAACCTTTGACAGAGGAGCTTAGGAGGATGCCTAACAGCAGCATAACCCAGCAGAACCATTCCACCAACGGGACACTGCCAGACACCTCAGAGAGGCTCCTCACTGTTCTCATAGCCCTATACATCATCAACCTGGCTGGCGGCACCCTCGGGGTCATCATGATGTCTCATCAGTTGTTTCGAAGGAGATCGCAATCTGTGATGACCATTATTATAATCAGCCTTCTGGTGCTGCACACCTTTATGCTGCTCAGCATCCCCTTCCGCCTCAGCTACTACATCTTACAGGAGTGGAAATTTGGGAGGTTCGCCTGCAAGCTGGCGAGTGCCATCATCTACATCCACATGTACAGCACCTTCGCCTTCTACGTGGCTATCATCACCATACGCCTCTTCAGACTCGAGTTTAGGAAGTGCTACACTACAACCTGGGTGGCTACTGTCTGGCTGGTGGGAGCCCTGGTGATCACACCTGTCCTTCTCTCGTACTACGGCACCTCTAAGACGTACCGCTCCTCCGAATGCTTTCAGTTCCACAAGGAGATCCAAGAGGTGCCCATGGTCATCATCAACTACTGCATGGTTGGGATTTTGGTGGTGGTTTGTGCTGTGCTCACCGTAATCCAGTTGTCTGTGATCTATAGACTGGCTGTGAAGTACTGGCCTGATATCAACTCCCGTGTGGAATTCAGGGCTCAGGCAAAGAGTTTCTTCTTCATCTTGGTAACTTTAGTGTGCTTCATGCCTCATCATGTATTCAGAGTATATTACATCCGAAACTGCCACCTGGATAAGGACCACAAACTACTCCCATACAACGAAATTTTTTTAGCTTTAACAACAATGTGCTGCTTAGATATGTTGTGCTTCATAGCAGGAATAGCCCACTGAACTGTGAAGTGCCAGGAAATCCAGCTGCAGTGTGTCAATCCTGGCTTCTGGCTTAAATAAAACTCCATCGGGACTTTGCTGAGCTGGGAAGACCGCTGAGGCTTCGGCACGGCTGTGTAGCTCTGTAGCATTGTTTATCTTTGGCAGACCATAAGATCCATCTTTCATAAGCTACTGGATTTTATCTTCTCTGTTGAAGGCAGGCATATGGGCCTTACTCTAGTCTTTGACCTAAGTCATGCCCTGCTTCATAAAGATTTTCCTCAATTACCCTTATTTAAGAACGACAACACAAGTATCCATTCCTTTCTGTTTTTTTCCTGAAAATATCTCAATAACAACAAACCACCATGACCAATAAGTTGTCTACTCTGAGGGTCTAACAACTTCTTCTGGAAACTGTAATATTGAAGGCAAGATTTTTTACCCTGCTGGTTTTAGATAGCAAGGGCATGAGCTCTATTCAAATAGCAAGTATTCAAGGCGTGAAATGGAGCGTCAATGAAATATTCCAGTAGCATGTTTCAGCAGAATCCTTCTTTTCTTCACTGACACAAAGTGCATATCAAATTAAATGATATGAAATCACTTATTATTCTCACAACTTCATCTTTACACTTGCTTCATTCCAAAAACACAAGCAGATCACTCACTTGGGGTAACTTAGAGTGAGAGAGAACCGAGTACACGTTTCAAACTTCTGCCTTATGTCACTCTCCTGTCAGGACTGGATCTGTGTCTGTTATCCCTTAGGTCCACTGTAGCCAAAGAAATACAAGTTACTGTGGTCCCATAACTGGATCAAGGAGTCTGGTCCTTTACTGAAGGATCATCCACTCTCTAGGAGAGGGAAATATTTTGTCAGCCTTCAAAAAACCTTTGACATTTGGTCACTTTCAGTTGCCTGGTGATTTACTGACAGATGCCAGATTTTTTCAATTTGCACATGTAACAAAGCAAAACTGTAATAAACAAACTGAGCTATGTTTAATCAGTTTAACAAATGCTCATGTATGTGTATACAAACTTGTGCTGGAGTGTATATTTGCTCCATTAGATGGATTATATTCTTTGGGAAGCACATCCATTCTGGGAATCTCTGGTTTGTCTTTGTTATGTAAAACCTATTCTTCATAATTGCATTCTGCCTACTCTGTTCTGTGCAGAAGGTTTCTAACCCCTCTGCTGAAGGCCCCACAGTCATTTGCAGCTTTCCAACAGCTTGAGGCCAGATTTCTTGCCTCCCAGACTCCCAAGAGTCAAGGTTATGCTTCCTCCTATATATTCCCATAAGTTGCCATAATTTTTAGTCTGGCAATCTTTACTACAGAAGTGCTACGATCCCTGGATTCAAACAGATCAACACTTGATTTGGGAGGGTTAAAAAGTTACACCTATAAAGTAATGCTAGTGATGGCTCAGATTGTTGGCATTTCTGTGAACAAAAGAGCTCACACTTACTTTGTCAATCCTGAATAAAAGTTTTTGCCTTTAAATTTCTGAAAAAAAAATAACCATTCTTGAAAACTCTTTTAAAAAGTGGAAAGTGTCCAGAGGACCTGAAGTCTTCTGAAAATCCTGCCCTCAGGCTTCCTTTAGTGTTACTAGGTCCACTCCAGTTCATATGACACAGTCTGCCCAGGTCATGATTTTCAATGATGGCAGCTAAAGGTGCAATACAATACAATACAACTGAAATAAAATACAAAAGGACACATTCTAAAATGGGTGAAGAGCTCCCAAACCAGCAGGTTTTCAAATCCTTCTCCACATAGCACACGTAGCTAAGAGAGCGAGGGATCCTCAAGGTGAAAAAGCTTAAATAAAGCTCTGATACTTCAGGAAAGGCCTGAAGAGAAGACATTTGTACTTCTGCCACCAGGAAGAGTTGTGGTAAGTCTTTAGGAAAACTGGCAAAGCTGTAGATGAGACAACAAACATACTTTTTTTCCCTTCTGGTTACCAGACTCCTGTGGCTAAATACAGTATCTGTTACCTGGAAGAAGTGTCCTGTTCTCACTGACCAGTGTTCCCAAGATGAATTATCTGATAAAGATCAAAGTCATCTGGTGTTGCTTGTGAGTCTAACACTAAGTCTAGCAGTCCAGCATAATGAGGAGAGGAAAAAGGGAATTACATGCATGTCCTTGGCTATGGTAACGAATCATGACTTGGTGGCCTTGCCTTTGCCTTTTGGCTGACATTTTTATCTTTGTCTGGCTGTGTACCTTGCTGAAATACCCCTGACCCATCAATTTGGCTTCCCAGAGTGATGCTGAAGCTGTGTTGCCTTTCACAGTTCTCTGGTAACCACAGGTTGTTGACTATCACTGGACCTGCTGTGTTTGCCTTGCTTGGGGACTATGTGATTGCATGCTGCACTGGGTCTGGCTGGGATGGAGTGAACTCTTTATAGCAGCCCATACAATACTGAGTTCTGGATTTGTGGTTAAAACAGTGCTAACAACACACAAAGTTCTGACTACTGTTTGATGCTTGTACAGCATCAAGAATTTTTCTTTTTCCCCAGTGAGTAAGCTAGGAATGGGCATGACATTGGGAGGGGGCACAGGCAAAACAGCTCACCAAAGGGATATTCTGCACCGTGTGATGTTATGCTCAGAAATGCAAACTGAGGTAGAAAAAGAAGAGAAGAGATTGACTTCTTTGGTGGTGGTTGCTCAGAGACTAGCTGGGTATTGATCTGCTTATGGGAGATGATAAATCATTTCCTGCTTGTTTGTTTCTCTTTTGCCTACTAAACTATCTATGCATCAACTAATTTTACTCTTGTTCTTCCTATTGTCTACTATATCCTGCTGAAGGTGGAGGGACTGAGGGAGCAGTTGTGTGGATGCTCAGCTGCCAGCCAGGGTCAGCACACAACTCTTGTCAGTGAGACCCCTGCCCCTCCACTGCCAGAAAATAGGATGTGGCTGAAAGTTGCATCTGTGGTGTTCCTTCCTTGCAGACACAAACAACTTTTATTATTAAATAACACAGCGAGGGGAAAGTATGGAAAGTGAAGTACAGCTTATGCTTCAGCTTTTTCCTCACAGTTATTAAAAACTACAATAGTTTTTGCACCAGGGCTTCAGGTAGAACTTCATTCTAGAGCCTGTAGTAACCATCCAGATCATACCTTATCCCCATTCCTTTTACCACCCAACAGTCATTCTCTTTACCCTTAATAATGAAGTACACTCCCCTAATTCTCATCCTTCACCACTAATTTATCTTTCCTTCATTTTAACCTAAGATTCTTTTCTCTTTTTTTGTTAATGCTTCACCATTTTCTCTGAACCTTCTCTCACTGACTAGGGCTCAGTCATTTGAGGTCAAACCACATATTGGTCTCAGTATGGTCCCCTTAATTCGGAGGATAATGGATTGAACATTGATCCCAGTGTTGTTACATCTAAGACTCCCATTAAAGTGATAGAGATAAGCTGAATTCAATACCTAGTTCCCTGCTGAAGCACTGGAAGCACTCTAGAAACTGGTGGAAATAGAAAGTTATCACTCTCCACGAGGATAATCTGAGAAATAAATTCTGAAAGGGCAATAATGTTAGCTCAGATTGCAGGGTACTATCCTTATGATGAATTATGTAATGACACATCCCCTGGAAAAACAGTTGGTTTGAATGTCATTTGCATGATCCAAGTAATTCTGGAGATAATTATACGCATTAGTAATTGCTTTCACGTTAACTGAATATGTGAAGTTGTAAACCATTTAGTCATCCCATTCATTTTTAATGCCATCAAATGAACACTGGAAAAATCCCCAGACATTCTGAAGGAGAGAAAATCAAACTGCTAAATGTGTCTTCTGTTGTTCTCTGTGTGAAGTTCTGCATAAAAAGAGCAGGCAAACAAAACAAAACCAAAATCCCATTTGTACACCTGACTTGCTAAATTTGGTTGATAAGGGAAAGTTCCAGCTGAGTAAGAGGAGTCTTACCATCAAAAACTAGTTGTGCTCACAGCTGTCACAACTATGGTGCTAGCATGGGTGGCCTGTTTCTACCTAATTCTTTGAAAATTCATATCTGCTATCATACCTGGAAGAGTCATGTTTAAATAGAAAAGAAGTCTCCATTTCCTTCTGATGCATCTGTTCCTTCAGCCTGCTTATCGAGAACGGTCATATTGGTAACACTGTCAGATGGGCATGCCCCTCACTGTAAGAAAGCAGAAAGAACAGATGCTTTAGGAGGAAACAAAGGCACACTCCTCCCTCTCTTTCTTTTTTTTGTTCTCCACTCAAGCACTGGCATTTTGAGCACTAACAGATACTGGTGGGGAAAAAGAAAGGATGATCAAGTCATTCTGTTTGCCTCAGATATCTCAAGCTGCCCAACCCATACACACTGGGATGCTCACTACAGTTTACAGTCTCCATTCTAGAAATCATTTCTTCTGCAGATACAAAAATATCTGAAGAACAGAAGAAAGTGACTTGTAAGAGGTCATGGGGAGAGGCATAGGATACAGACCAACCAACTCTGTATCCAATAAATAATGAAACTGTTCACCTGCTTTGCCCAGAATTTGAGATTAAAGCTGTAATCTGCCTTGTGTTTTCACTATTTGACCTGAATGTCTTGTCCTGGCTATCCAGACACATTGAATTTCAGCATAGCTCTTTGCTCTGAGGGAGTGAGTCCTCAGGCCTAGGATTCAGGATGTCCTTGTTCTGAACAGCAGTTTTCACGACTCTCTGGTTTTCCCCCTGCAATCTTATGTGTACAAACACACTACAGGTCCTGTCTTTTATCACATGCACTCCAGTCTGGAATTTTGAGTGCCACCATGAGCCATGGAGCGGTACATAGAGAGCACAACCACACGTGGGTGAACTTATGGAAGGTGTATCGTGTTGAAAATTACTTTATCCTACAGCATAGGAATTGTTGAAAAGCTATAGGAGGGCAGTGTTTATAGCAATGGTTGTTATTTAGAGAATAAACAACAGACTAAACTAAACACACAGAAAGATGAACAAATGATAACTAAAAAGAAAAAGCAGAACACCAAACAACAGAACTACTCACAGCCAGCAAAACCCACAATTTCTTCATGTCTTCTTTACTACACTATTTTCAGCTGTTGGTGAGGAGCCACATACTAAACTCAGGGTAAGTCATGACCTTCTGTTGTCACTCAAAAGGTGTGACATAAATTGTACAGAGACATTTGGTTCACCAGTGGACAATTTTGTGACCAGATTGACAATCGAAGGGCAGGAGCCATAGCTCAGAAAGAAGATGCTGATATTATACAAGATGAGAGAGCTGCTTCACAAAACCATACAATGTAATGTCAAGTTAATGGCAAAACGGGTCATTTCTAAATGCTGACACTGATGAGTGTAATTGCTTATGGTACTCTACTCCCTGTCATTATCTTAACAGAACAACAAGCAAGGTAAGGAGCTGCCAGTGAACTGCTTCACCTATTCCTCAGCTGTAGGTTTTCTTGAGATGAACAGACAGAGAATACAAACCCCTGGGAATTCTAGGGAAGAAAGATAAAAAGTCTGACAGCACAAAATCAGGTGCATGGAGCAACCTCATTTAGAAATTGAAAGGCTAGACTTTTGAAAGGGTTCCTGTTTTGATCCATCCAGTGCACTCCCAAACAGTCTCAGGAAGTGCTCTACAAAAGGATGCATCCATCACACACTCAGTGAAATCACCTCCTTGGTAGCCTTGTTCTTGTGCTTCTTTGCTGTCTCTCCTCACTTTAGACCCTGAGTTGTGCCCCTCATGTCCCAGTTTCTGACCCACTGGGACTGAGATGGCATCCCCACCTACGGAGGCTCTCCCACTTCAAGTAGATGTATATAATCACTTATGGGAACCACACAGGGGCACTGAAATATATGTAGGAAGACACAAGCAGGTGAATGTCGCTTGTGAAGTACCAGACTCACACACACCAGAAGGAGGGAAAGTTGGGCTCCGTATCATGTAATTTTCTCTCTGCCAAGGAAAGATATGATTGTGATTTTAGTGCTCTGCCTTACTGCTAACAAGAAAGTAGCTGCCTATTTTTCGGCCCTGACAAGCAAGGAAGGAGATGATGAATGTTTCAGAGGAAAGAAGGCTGCAAAAGACAGACTAGAAGACATTTGCCTTGCATACCAATTCTTTCATTCATGATTTCACATGAATACTTGGGAAGGCTGATTTGTGTTATCCAAGACACGCTATGGTTACATAAAATATCCCATCACAATTATATTAATCTAGCAAACCAGGACATTTTTTAAATGACTACAATAAGACAGAGCCTTTATATGGTACTAAACAATAGCATAAAAACACATGATGCTTTATTTTCCTACTCTGCTTGGCAGAAGTAGTTTATGTCAAGTAAATCCAGTGACACATTTTCTGTCAGTATGCCACCACTGTTTACCCAAAGATGTGATAAACAATCCTTCATCCACATTTTTTTAGTGAAACCTCTTCCTAGAACAATTCTTCCTCTTTCATCTTCATATTCTCTCTCTGTGGAAACCCCCTCTAACATTTTGCAATGTGAAAACTAGCAGACTCGTGAAAAGGCTAACTGCTGGGAAAAAGTTCCTTCTCTCCAAAGTTAGAAAAGGAACTGGAAATAAAAGGGAATTTTCACAAGCTCCATGCTCTGTTTTCTCCATGGCATTGTCATACCAATCCCTTTTCCCAAAACTTAACCAGGTGACTGCCTGTGTGTCATGGATGAAGCAAATGAAGAAATGAATTTAGGAAGAGGCTTTTTTGCAATGGGGAACATGGAGATGACTCATCTGCTGCTCCCAATGTCTCTCTCACTGTCCTCTGGCTCTGCTGCAAAGCACAAAATATCAGTGCACAGGCTTGGTGGAACCTGTCCTGTAAACAGGTTGTGCAACATAAGTCACCAGCCACTCTCCTGTTTTAGCTCTACTACTACTCTCCACAATGTCCCTAAAAATATTTCTATTTGTAAAAATACACTTTTCCTAACTACTTATAATCTTTCCTCCTAGCCCTTAGGACTCTTGAAAGGAGAAATGTAGTTTAAGAAAAATGGCTCTTGAAAGCTGACAGACTTTTTTATCTCAAACTTCCCCCTTCCCTTGAAATTTTACTCTCCAGCTCTCCCTGAGAAGAGTAACATCAGCTAAAGTTACTAGTGAATTAGTTACATTAGTTAGCATAAGCTGATGAGCAAAATACCTCTGTCATGCCTTTTCCTTAACAACAGATGGCCACAACTTATGACCTACAGTGTATTTAAAAGTTTATGTCCTCTCAGCCACAGCCGAATTAAGAGTTCTTCATTAAGTGGCTCTTCCCCCTTGAGGAAGGAGCTGTTTGATATCATATGGCACATGGTTCGTCTCCTCATTGACTGTTTTCATCTGTTTACTGAAATACTGAAAGCTAACTCACAGAGCACCGGAAACTTCAGGGTAATTTGTCTGTGTTTCTAGGCTTGAGCTGCTCTGCTTACTGATGACCTTAACGCTTGGCTTATTTGACTTGTTGCCAGCCAAGTTCTGGCATGAAGAGGCTGGGCAGTATAAAGTTTGAGAACCACTGACTTAGACCAAAGTCATGCAGTGATTATAATCACTTTCTAGGTTCAAACCACCACAAAGCTTTAAACAGTTTTACAGCTTAATTAGATAAAAAAAACACTCTTACATTGTGGTTTAAGAAGATTCTCACCATGCAACCACCTTACCTCGATAGCCTTGTTCTAAGACCCATATTATACACATGGAATGAACACAGCCCTCTGATTCACAAGACTATGCCAAAGCAGAGGCTTTTTATGTTGCAGTGTTGATGGTAGCTCCTTCTGACAGCACAGTCTGTAAAAATAGAGCTATTTACAAAATAACCACATAATAGCAGCATCTGCATGTGAAGCACTAGAGCAAATTAGAACTGTGTAGAGGAAGTGAACTCTGAGAAGTCTGCAAAACTGAAACAACAACAGGTTTCATGAAAAAGAAACAGCTCGATTGCAAAACTCAAGCCATTATAAGCCAAGACAAAACAATGCAAGGGAGAATAGGAGAAGAAGGAAATGTGTAACTCCTAATGATCTGTTTGTTTATAATTTAACGTTACAAAGAAGAAAGAGATAAAAAGACAAAGACAAAAGAGATATCTCAAAAAGATGTCTTTGAAGTAAGTTAACAAAATTTTATGGGTCAAAGGAAAACAAACTGTTGGAACATCTTTAATATGAGGAAAGGCTGTGGGAATTGGGGCTGTTCAGTCTGGAAAAGAGAAGACTGAGTGGGGATCTTATTAATATTTACAAATATCTAAATGATGGATGTCAGGAGGTTGGGGCATCACTTTTTGCTATAGTAGCTAGCAACAGGATAAGGGGTAATGGGATGAAGCTGGAATACAAAAAGTTCCAGTTAAATATAAGAAAAAACTCTTTCCCTGTTGAGGTGAGGGAGCCCTGGCACAGGCTGCCCAGGGAGGGTGTGGAGGCTCCTTCCTTGGAGGTCTTCAAGACCCGCCTGGACATGTTCCTATGTGACCTGATCTAGGTGGATCTGCTTCTGTAGGGGGGTTGAACTAGATGATCTCTAAAGGTCCCTTCCAACCCCTACCATTCTGTGATTCTATGATAAACAGAGGTGGCTGAAATAAGCAGAAACACAGAGTAATGAAGTGCTAGGGTGTCATGGTTTAACCTCAACCAGCAATTAAGCGGATGGACTTTCACTCCCCTCAGATTCACCATCAATTTAATAATAGAATAGTAACAACAACAGTAGTAACAATAACAATAATGACAAGGAATACAGAAAAAGCCCAAGAAAGACTAGTTGATGGGCAATACATTTGCTCACCACTTACTGAGCAGTGCCCAAGCAGCAGACCACCCTTCCTGGCCAACTGTCTCCATGACGTATCAGCTGGGCATGATGTCCCTTGGTATGGAATAGCCCTATGGTTAGTTGGAGTAAGTTGTCCTGGTTATGCTGCCTCGAGCTCCCTGTGAACCTCCTTGCTGTTAGGGCATGGGAAACAGATAAATCCTTTAAGATAAGCACTACTTAGCAACAGCAGAAATATCTGTGTATTATCAACATCACTCTCATACTAAATCCAAAACACAGCTCTACACCAGCTACTACAAAGAAAATTAACTGTGCTCCAGGACACAGGGAAAATGACAGGCATTTTTAGAAGAGTTTTTGTAGATAAAAACCACAGCTTGCACTTGCAGAAGTTGAATTGCTCTCTGAAGTCACCCCAAATCAGAGCATCTCTACTACCAAATATAACATTATCCAATTCCTTTAGTTTTCTTCTAGAATTATTCGTTTACTACTGTTTGCATGGCTTGAAAAGGAATACAGTTAAAATGAAATGCTGTTCAGTCATTATCAGATGGAATAAAATCTATTCAATCAGATCCTGTCTGATCAGTTAGAATAACAATCTAATAAGAAAGCAATACATCCCTTACATCTATTTCTGCAGTGGCTACCTCCTCATGAAATAACTCCCAGGAAAAAGCATTCAGCTCACCTTTCTTCCTGCATGCCCACACTGCATGAGCCGGTGGGAGTCTGATCAAAGCATCCTGCCTTTTCTGCAGGCAGGTAACAGGCTGTCAGACTCCCGACTGTCTCCTCATGCTGACATTTCCCTGAGCTACTGCCATCAGGGAAGGCTGCAGCTGAAATGTCAGAGAGTCACTTCTACCCCAGTGGTGCCGTTTTGTAATTCAGACAGAGAGCGCAGCGATATGCCTGGGGTATGCTCTGCCTGGCGGATCACGGTACAGGAACAACACAAGGAACCAGAGAGGATTCAGGGCCTTGGATGCTGTCTGGTGAAAACAAAAGTCAACTAATGTCTACAGGTTCTGCCACTCACCAGATACAGCCATGATCCTTTAGATCCTTTAGAAACACTCTTCTAGCGTATAACTTTGTAAGCTAGAGCTTGATGTTTCCTACTGAGTTTATAAATTGGAAGAGAGTACAAGAGGCTTCCCACATATACCATCTACACAAAACTACAATCCAGTAGTCCAGCTTTTCCTCCTCCTGCAAAACAAGAGGACAATATCCACCATTCCTTGCTGCTAATGGGTAAACCCCAGCCTCTGTTTTCTGGTGAGTAATGTCCTTGCAGTAGGAGCATTTCATAAGGTGTTGTCAGGTGGACAGTGGAATATGTCTGGTCACTTCTTCTTGGGAAAGAGGGCAGTGGGATTATGAGTTGATAAATAACTAACAGAACCAACAAAATACACTTTCAGAGGGTTAAATGAGATGGATGCTAGACAATAAACAAAAATAATGAGAATGAATACCCAAAAATAGTAAGACTTTCAACAGCCAGATATGCCATTAATCCACCTGGTGACCTGAGAAACCCTTTCTACACAGATTGAGAAGAGGCACTCCTGGAATACCTCAAATAGATGCAACAATGACTCAAGGACTCAGTTTTGCAATCACTAAACAACCGTGTTAGTTGCTCTGGGGAATGTCTCTTGAAATCTGTATAAGCTTTCAGAGGAAAGAACTCATTAACCCCTGAGCTGAAATGTAGTTGTGCCACAATACAGTATCATGAGAATGTCCTTCCATTTTGTGATTGATTACTCTTAGATGGAGTATGCCACAGTATGTCTTCAGATAAACCAGTGGGTATCGTGTAAACATACACATAAAACAATCTTCAGGACACAAAATGGAATTAACAGTGCAGACTTCTTTCCATGATTAACATCACTTGTCCCCATCCATCAGAACTGTAGAGAACTTCTCTTCCAAGCTGTCTTGTGTATCAGCATTATGGTAGTAGCTTGATTCTCAATGATATCAAGAAAACCGAATATTGTTAGGCATGGATATTACTAACAAGTGTGGAGTACTGGTGTTTAAACTGTTCTGCCACTGATCACTCAGGGAAGGCAGACATTTTGCAAGACTGTTTCACTATGTCTGAAACACAGGAGCTATCTGGGGGGACTGGATCTCATGTCCTCTACATCAGGTATCAGCAGGTCTACCTGATAAGCAGCCTGCTGTCAGCAATCAGTAAATGGCATAAAATATTAACAGTGCTTATCTCACTGACTTCCAAGACACTGCTATAGTTTATTGGCAAGAACCAAATCCCAGTTTTTGATGAGCAGAAAGAACAATTTTAGAACTTCCTGGGAGCTACAGAGATATCAAATATCTACCAGCAAGTTCTTGCTGGGAATTGAAATCCCAAAGTTCCACCCAGCAATTATATCAGTCTATGACTTTAGTTTCTTTTCATGCTTTCATGTGTAGTAGCCAGCAGACTATAGAGCTATTTGTGACAGTGACTGTTGATTACTTACTTGTTGCAGGGAAAGAAGTGATGCTGTTCAGAGTATGTGGAACTGTTGCACATTCCAGGCAGCATTCTTGGACATCCTGAACTAATGTAGGTTACATGAGCAGATCACAACATCACCCCAAAAAGCTCATGAAAAGGTGGTTTTTTGAAGAGTTTTGGGGCCATCTGTAGGTGAACCTTTTCCTTTAGACTGATGTTATTTCATGTTGCAGTCTCTTCATGTGCCAATCAAAACAGGACTTCCATCAGCCCCAGGTGACTGTATTGTAACAGGCAGTGGCAGTGCAAGGCATGTCAAGATTAGCAAGGCAGTTGGTTAATATTGTCCCACTGAGACTGCAAAAAAGACATTCTCAGTTCTGTGACATGGCTGGTGACGCTGTTCTGTCAGACGTGGCTAGTGACAGCAACAGAGTGAACATTACGAGGCCTTCTGTGTTGTGGGGTCAGAACTGTGGAAGGTATTGACTGTACTATGAGCTTCTCAGATGTGTTCTCACCCTGCACAATAAGCTAAACATGTCGTTGCAAGGATCAAACTCCATCAGAAATAGAAGGCTACACTATGTCTCTAACAGGGACATATCCTGCCTCTGGCTCTAAAACTGCCAATATCATGATGGTACATCAGAATCTGAATTTACCTCTCCTTTGAAACAAGTTCAGGCAATACAAGTTGAAAATCCAGCCAGCTAATTCTGGCTGAGTGGTTGAATCAACTAGACGCTGAAATAAACAAAATTTGAGGAGGAAATGAGTGAGGAAAAGATGAAAAGTTTGGTAATATTGCTGGAAATTAGTTCCCAGGTATGTTTTAAAGCATTTAACTTTTTTTAATATGGACTCATCTGGAAGTAATGCAGAAGTGGTGCAAGCACAGCTTGATTCACTGATGAGGAGGAAAGCAAGCAACAAACTCCCCCTCACCACAGTAATTTCAGTGGCAAAGAAACACCTGCTGCCCTGCAGCAAATTTCCAACAGGTATTGTGCAACATTTTGGGGTTTATCTGTAGTCCAGCATGCAGCCATCATTGTCTTAAGCACGTGACGACATCTACACTTCCATTAAAAACACAGCACAACCACTGTAACAACTGGAAACCCAACCACATAACCACTTCTTTCTTTCGGTTTGACTTCTGTTTTATCAAGTTGATTTTCCTCTAATGTCACATCTTCATCTTTGTCACCTTAAGCAGCACATTGGGTGTTGTACGTGCATAGGCAATAGCTGTGACAGCATGGAGATCACCACACCGTGAAGCTTTCATAACAGTGCAATTAATAACTCAAGTCATTCAGACACATTTTCCAATAATCACTTTGTATGTTTGATACATTAATCATTTATGTTAGATGATTCAAAATGTGCCACCATTAGAAGCCTTTTTGACATAATTCTTTTCCAGTCTGTTTAACTGAACTGTGCTATTTGGTGCTTCCACGATGTTTTGGAGCCATGAAAGACTCAAGCGGGATTACTCATCAGCACTGTCTTCCCATCCTTCTTCACCATGCTCAGATGTGTCTGCCCACTTGTCAGCTTCTCAGAAAGCCTCTTACACACTTTCATATGTGTTTCCTCCTCAGCAGTAGCCTAGCCACCAAATGACATCCACAAACTTGCCTGAATAGTTTCAGTGTTTCCTACACTGTAGTCACTCCTGAAGAACATCCAGCTCTGACAGGGTCCCTGCTATGAGCTGAGCTGGATTCTGAAAAGATTGCCTCTTGGTACCTCTCAGACAAACACTGCTACTAAGAAACATCTGGAATTGGGAATATCCCTCATGCCAGGATACCATAAACCAGTTATATCAGGTAATCTACTATTTGAAAAAAAGAGAGTAGCAGTGCATAACATTTAACAGAGTGTTTTTATAAAGATTAGAGAGGGTTACGAAACCTTTTTTCCATTTGACTGTAATGAATCACTTTGTGGTTGCTGTTCTCTCTCCTTGTCTTTCCACAGTTTAAACTCCCCATTAGTCACAAAGTCACTCACTGCTGCTCTGGCTACCCTAAAGATATCAATATTATGCCAGTCATCTTGAAGAGATGAGTATTTTCAACCCTTCCAAAACCAGATGTTTAAGATAAAGAGAACTGACATTTGAACTCACTGATCTATCATTATCAATACTCAGAGAGATCAGCTATTTGCCTTACTTTGTATAATTTTTGCAACCCAGTATCAGGAAAATACATATATCCCTGCCAATATAAGGGAAATATTTTTCCCACTTGATCTCCATCCATACTTGCCTCAAACAACCAAACTGATAGGTCACTCCTCTGACACTCCCAGATCAAACACTCTTAGCTTTCCACACTTCCCATTTCCACATATTATTGTAAAGTGCTTAACTGATATAATTTTCAGTGGTTTACAACTTAGTTTTCATGGCCTCATTACACTTTTTTATATTCTCTTGGAAATATTTACAGTAAGTGAGCCCCACTGGGCTCAACGCTGATGAATTTGTGGGGAATGACCTGAGTTGCTCAAGCTCTTTTAAAAGAGCTATGCAGAATTCATAATTGATATTAATCACATAACAATGAAGCTGGTAGAGAGATGTAATTTAGTCTCAAGTTCTCCATTATTAATCACAACACACAAATTGCATAGCACATAAGGGCAGGGTATGCTTATGTCAGTCTGCCACTGACATAAGTATATTGAAAAAGAAAAGCAAATGCCAAAACTAAGGAGATTAAAATCTCAGAGATGAGTTGCAATTGAGCTGCTTTCTATTTCAGAGGTGAGTTGTAATTGAGCTGCTTCATCAAGCTGCTTCCAGAAGTTATTTCTTCTCTGCCCTGTCTCTCCTTCAAAATGAGAAGTTAATCAGCTAGAAAAGTACACAGCGGATTCTCATGTCTGCATCAGTCTTTCTGTTCTTCCTCACAGAGAGGTAGGCTTTGATTCATAATTTTAGATTAATAAGTCATGTGTTTAGAGTAGTAATCTTCACTTTACATAATCCCCTCCTTTATATACTTTTGCTTTCACTTGGGAGCAAACCCTAAGTTGATCACGCATAAGATACATATGTAAATGCCAAGTAACTCATCTGTCTTCTTCCTACAGTATTACTGAAATAGATGATGTTTAAGTGCATCAGTGCTGACACATCTTATTAAAGCTCTGGGAATGCACATCAGTTCTACTGCAATATTATCATTCTTTACATTTTTCCCTTCTGGCTGAACAGTCAATATGATCGATGACAGAAAGCCTGGTTATGCAGAAAGTAGTTACTAGTAAAAGAAGCATTTCAACGAGTCATGAATAAAGAGTTCAATGAAAACCAGAACCTATGGTTCAAAACAGGCTACAGATCATTTTTTCTTTAAAAAGTTATAACTTACTCTTTGACCTGAAACAAAACTTCAGAAGACAAAAAGTATACACACATAAACTACAACTACCCAGCTTGAAATCCACGAGGCAGCATGGTTTCTAGAACCTGGAAAGTATTAAAAGATGATGAAAATAGAATCCAAACTCAAAAGAGAATAAAGACATGAAAAAGCAAAATTTAACATGCAAACAGACTGAAAAAAAAAAATAGAAAGGGAGAAGAAATGCTCCCCCCTACCAAAAAAAAGAGAAAGAAACAGACTGCCACTCTGTGGCACCTTTTTAAACAACACTTGAAAGTAAGTTTCTTCTGTGGCTGAGGAAATAGATGGGTTTACACAAGAGCCACACTTTGTTATTTTAGTTTGGTTTTATAGTTATTCTTGAAGTTACTGTGTAATCTTTAGAAAGATAAAGAAATAGATTTCACTAGCATACAGGGAAAAAAACCCCAGCATGATTATTAATTACTTTTTTACCTGAGCTGTCTTTTGTTTCAAGGGTAATTTCAGCCCTGCCATGGAAGTGAGTGATATCCACGGAGTATGTGTCAAATCACTGTTGCACTATCACACAGGACCTCTAAATTTGTGAGGTACCCCTCACCAGTTCCTACATCCTACAAGGACAGTCTCTCCCAGTGTAGTCAATGCCATCTCCTGGCTTTCTGCTCCCAATACGGGTTATATACTGTGGGGATTAAGCTCCAGACATTCCACCCAGCTGAAGAACAACACGCCTGAAGTGTATCTGAAAAATCCACCTAGACAATGCAAACTGGAAAAACAAACCCATTTATTCCTTCCTTTTACCAGTTGGTTGTTATTTTAAGGACAAAACATCTCTAAACAAAGAATCTGAGGCATTGCAGGAAGGGAGAAGCAGTGATAACAGCATGGCTGCTTGGCTGTTTATATGATATCACATGTCTACCACTTCAGAAGAGTAGGAGAAAGCAAGCATGAAGTTTTGGTACAGACTTGTTACTGTTCTATCAGTTGTCACCGTTTCCTTGCTCCACTCCTCCAGCGTTCAGGATCCAATTCTGCTGAGGTACTACACAATTTACAAGCAGTTCAGGATAGGCTATATCCATTTTTTAAAACTTCTGAAATGACTCATAACCACAAGACTTTGGTATTAACCACATCACGTAACTCCCTGGTCTTACTGTTTCCTACTTTTACAACAACAAAAAAGAGTAAAAACACTGGGCAGGATGAACTGGTGCAGCAACAGGTAAAATGTTTAATTTTATCCTATGATTCTTTTATTCTACTTCTATTTAGAAATGTGCAACGTTCTGGATAGCATATGGAGAAGAAATCTCCTCACCTTCGTCCCCATGGAAGAACTCACTAAGCCAAGACGTCCAGTGCTGGGTAAGGACTCAACAGACTCACTGTTTTAGTGAGATAGCAGTGGAAAGTTCACAAGTGCTATTCCTGTCTGGAAGTGTGCTGAGGACATGTACATGAGATGTTAGCTCATTTCCACAAATCAATTTTTTCAAAAGGAGAAAATTAAATCAGGAAAGAAGCTTCATACAATATCATACAAGTAGGTTTTGAATAGCAGGGAGAGAAGTAGATAAGGAGGAGTAGTAGCTTCTAGTTTGCCAGGCTCAGGCTTGTGTCTCTACTATCACATAATTTTGAGGTGTGCCATCCGTATTCCACTCATGAATAGTCATTTGAAGGACCAGGAACTTCCCCAAGACCGCTGACTCAAGCCACTTTAAGCAGAAGTGGCTCAGAATCTGACAGAGCCTGAGTTCATCTCCCTGTATGGTCAGAAACAGCAATTACTTCAATTTTGGTGCAAGAGAAGCTAGCAACAGGACAAGGGGTAATGGGATGAAGCTGGAACACAAAAAGTTCCATTTAAACATAAGAAAAAATTATTTCACTGTGAGGATGAGGGAGCCCTGGCACAGGCTGCCCAGAGGGGTTGTGGAGGCTCCTTCCTTGGAGGTCTTCAAGACCTGCCTGGACATGTTCCTATGCGACCTGATCTAGGTGACCCTGCTTCTGCAGGGGGGTTGGACTAGATGATCTCTAAAGGTCTCTTCCAACCTCTACCATTCTATGAGTCTATGATTCTTTATATAATATAGTACTTAAAAACTCACCACATTGTATACACCCTGCTTGTGTAAAGGGACCTTTTTGGTGTACAATTTATTGTTAACTCTGAGAGCTTAATTCACAAAAGCATGTGTACCACGTGAGTGTAAACATGAAGCCTACCAACATGCTAAAAGGATGATCACATCTAAGCTGAGAGAAGAAATTAGAAAACAAAGATATTGAAATGTCTGAAATAGTCAGGTATTGGTCCATGTAAAACAAACTTGCCACAGCACTCTCATTCTTGCTATGCAGTAACTAAAGGCAGCAGAACTGATGAAAGAGGGTTTTCTTAACTGGAAAATCAACAGAGGTCAATTTGTCTTTCTACTCTTCTGTAATTTCCTGATTTGTTTCTTTATTGAGAATACATTCTTGTCTTCCTATTTGTCCTCCATAGTGGAAAAATCTTACCTCTCATGCTAATTCCACAGGGAGGTCAGCACTGGACACACACGTGGACTAGATGATTTTTGGAGGTCCTTTCCAATCCTTAAGATTCTGTGAAGAGCATGGAAGCTGAGCATCTTTGGCAGATTCTTCAAGAGATCCCCAACTGAAAGGTAATGGAGTCTCCTTCAGTGCTGTACTCCATTGCAGCTGAGAGCTAATTCCCTGAGTTTCGAGAGCATCTTGAAACAGTATTCAAATAATGAATAAAGTCTCAGATTGGTTTGAAAGTATTTTGAGGCAGGTCTGAATATATACCATAGGCAGAAGTTTACCATTTAAAGGATAAGAATGTCAGGTAACATATCTTTAGGTGCAGAAGCTTTCTTGCTGTGTCAACTCTTTGCTTAGCCCATCCACTGCTTAATTGATTTGATGCTTGTGTAACTCTTTCAGGATTTCTTTATGACATTTCACCAATGAGAAAAAGAGATGTTCTCTAATTATGCTTTTATGGGGTTTTAAAAGTAATAACAGCTGAATTTTGTGAAGGACTTATGGTGTCAGTAAGTGCCATACCCACAAAGCTGCTCTCAGAAGACACCTTTACACCTTTGAAATAGACATATGATTCACACATTGCTCAACAGAATTGCTGCAGGATGTTCCAGGCATCCCTGGCAATTCTGGCAACTATTGTGGCAGGGCAGTGGATAGTCAAAATATATCCACCTTCATTCTAAGACATAACAGGCTCATTTAATTGGTTCACTTACTTTATCTGTTGAAAATTACAGTGATGAACATCTCAGTTATTCAAGGATGACTGATGGATTCAATACAGAGAAATCTTGCAAGTAATACTAATCAATGAATCTAATGGATTGCAAATGATTCCATTTAATTTTCTATAACAGAGTGTTCAAAGTAATTACTTTTGACATGCATAAGCTTGAAATGTGAACATGTGTTTTACAGGATACTTGTTCTTAAAAGTATATTCATATTGACCTTGTATTATGAAATTACAACTGATTCCAGGATTTTTTTAGTGTTTTTTGGCAAGTTTATCCTTTTTGTTTGCAAGAGACAATGTTGTAGCAGCTATTTTTAAGTGTATACCTTTGACTTCTCTAATCATTTCAAAGAACACATTTGTGAAATGATGAATGATTTCACTGAAGCAGTAGTTTGTATTTCAACTCCAGCAAAGGACAAGGTGGAGGGAATGAAAGACAGCAGTCAGCAACAGGAGCAAGAACATGATGTAACAGAAAAATGTAGAAGAGTCAAGGCTGGTGAAGGTGACAATTAGGTTCCAAGACTAATCTTTCTTACATTTAAAGGCTATGGTTAAATTAGAATCATAGAATCATGGTATCACTTTGCTTGGAAAAGACCTTTAAGTTTAAATCCAACCACTAACCTCACACTGCCAAGCCCATCACTAAACCATATTTCTCAGCATCTATGCATCTTTAAATATCTCCAGGGATGGTGACTCCACCACTTTCCTGGGCAGCCCATTCCAATGCTTAAAAACCCTCTCAGTTATAAACTTCTTCCTAATCTCCAGTTTAAACCTTCCCTGGTGCAATTTGAGGCCATTTATTCTTGTCTTATTCATTACTGGCGAGAAGAGATGAGCCCTCACCTTGCTATCACTTCCTTTCAGGTAATTTGTAAAGAGTGGTCATGTCTCAGCCTTCTCTTCTCCAGGTTAAATAACCCCAGATCCCTCAGCCACTACTCATAATTCTGCCTACAGAGAGGGAAACAGAGGAGAAACAGTGCAGCAAATGGCACCATCTCCTCTGAGCACTGCTCTCCTCACCCTGCTCCCAATTCTCCTCTCTGAGGGCCTGCACCTCAGCTACCCAGCATCATGTCAGCCCCAGATCAGCAAAAAAGAGTCATGGGGAAAAAAAATGACCCTTGGAGATAGAGTAGGGAGTGGGATTGGGCAGGGTAACCGTCCAGGGAGGCAGTTGGGAGCTGTTGTGGGGTGACGGTTGGTTGACTGTGAGCTGGTTCCAGGCAGGCAGCTGGTCCAGGGAAGGAACAAGGTGTACAGGCAGGTGTGGGGCTCCATCTGCTTCTTGGTAGGCCCTCATCTCAGGAGTGATCAGACACTCAAACCATTGTTTGATGGCTTACTTGTCATGGAGACTGTGTGTTGAAACTTTGGGTTACACCTGGTTGTGTGAGCCTGTGTGTGTCCATGTATTTGTTCACTTATTCACATTTCTGTGTCTCTGTGTGTGTGCTGATGGAGAGGGCCTGTGCAGAGGAGCATGCACATGTATGATAGAGGTGTGTGCTCACACGTTTGAGTGCCTGCAGAAGGATGTGAGTCTTTGATGTGCTAATGGAAGCATGCAGGCAGGCATGTGTATGCAACTGAAGTGTGATGTGCCTCAACGAGTGCTTTCCATCCATGATTCTTTCATATTTTATCCAGTTTAATAGAACTAAAGAGCAGGAGCAGGCAGTCCATCAGAGTGCTACCTAGGAGACCTGATGTTATACACAAGTGTTGATACACAAGGAACTATGTGACAGTATGTACATACATACAGATGCATATCAAACTATTACAAGCAGTTGGATATTTTCACATGTATATGTGTAGGAAGTTTGTGTTATTTAACGTCTGTCTGCAAAGAATGTGCATATTTGAATGTCAGCTTGACAGTGTATTTGAGTGTGCACCCAAGTCTATGTGAATAGTCCAGGGAAATAGTTTTGATTAGTAAGAGGTGCAGCATTTGCACACACTCCATGAAGTGTGGATAGCAATATGCCTTGTATCAAGGTTAGAGCAGCATGTTGCCTGTGTCACAGATAAGGAAGAAAAAGTGTTTGTCTATTCATGTTTTATCTGTGTAACACTGACTGCGTTACTGAGAGAATGTGTTATGCAGAAATTCTGTTAAAAAGTGTAGCTATCACTCATATCTTCCCATGTCTTTCATACAGCTACTATGCCAGGTTAATGTGTACATTTGTATACTGGCATACAGTAGCATCTGAGAATGTGTGACTGCACGTTTTTAATTGGGGACCATGTATAGACTGATGGGGAAGTATAGCCCATTGTCATGTACATTTTGTAGATCTGATCCTGCAATGTACTGATTGCCATTACTCACTGACAGTAGGTAACAATGGAAGACACATTTCTTTTGTTGAAGATTTCCTGCTAGTGTGGCATATTCTCATCTGTCACTTTGCCATGGTTTCAGTATTTGGCATCAACCTTCCCAGTCTTCAGAGAACTGAAATTGATGGCATACTAATGACTCTGTCTCACTACTGGATTTAAATGATTTGAAGAAGGTCTTAATTTAACATTTAATTCCTTAATAATATTTTTATACAAAATGTGAACAAGAGGGCAGGAGTTCTCACATTTGCCACTATGTCTCAGTCTGTAATCTGAAGGGAGCAGCTCTCCTAGGAATGCCACAATAGTTCAAACTCTAGGTGTATTTACTGGTTCACTTGTTAGATATCAGTGTGAGCAGAGGTCACATTCACGGTAGCACTTTTATTTTCCCCCCAAGACAAAGACTACCATTCTAGCTAAGAACTTTAGAAACCTCCACTCCACCTTCTGATGCAGTGATAACCTTTATTTTTCAGTCAAACTCCATTTAAGTCAAACTTCATCCACTTATGTAACTTAACTGAGATCGTTTTCCTGCCCAGCTCATAGTTAATTATCTACTTAAAAAAAATAAGGGAGAGAGAAAAAAGTAGAAAGGATATTTTTATTAATGACAGAATGATGAATGCATCAGGATTCAGTCTGAGATTTAGCTATGGGATACGTGTAAGTTGTTGCTATGCACATGTCCCAGAAGAAAGGAAGCCTGATTTGATGCCAGTAGAATTGAAGCTCTTTAATGAATATTTTTCTGAAATGGTCTGCTGCTGCAGTAGCTGTCAACACATCCAAGGTCCCTGTAGTCATTCTGAGCAGATTACTTATAAGCTTGAAAAGTTATTGAGGCCAAAATTTTTGAAGACTCTGACAAATTAAGGACTTAAATTTTATTGTTTCCTGTGCCACGTGGGTTTTGCAAATAAGTTGTGTAGTGCTCCACAGAATTTTGGTGTATGGTGTTAACTGCCCTTGTTGTAGAATCTTCAGTTAATTTTTAAGGGAATCAAGAGGCAGCACTGTGTTGAAAAACATATAAATCATAGAATCGTAGAATGGTAGGGGTTGGAAGAGACCATGAGAGATTATCTAGTCCAACTCCCCTGCAGAAGCAGATTCACCTAGATCAGCTTGGAAAAATCAGTTCTGCATGTCATATTATTTTAAACAACTGCTAAATGTGTTTCATATTTTGATATGTTTCCTATAATCACAGAGAAATGGCAGGCAAGAAGAAAGAAATCCAGCTTCAGGTATAAATTCTAATTACTTAAAGAATCCCAGAGATTAATAGAAATGTTTTTTCTGCCTTTTTATGATGTCGAAATGTTGATTTGTTTTATTTCAGACTGTAATAACCAGTCAAAGCCAGTGGGATGAAATGGTGCTGACAAACGGTGTAGTAGGTACTGTCAACTATTTTCTGTTTAATCTTTCATGAAGACATGTACAGATTTTAATACTTTTACATCACATCATATTTAATAGATACTTGTCATAAATCCAGAAGACTGGCATCATAATATGTTTTAAAGAAAGGTTATATTAATATGTTTATAAATGTAAATATTGTTTATTAATATATAGTCTTCTACATACATAAGCACATGTTACAAATCATATTATCCTTTATTTTACACAAGGTTTTACACCAATGGCTAGGAAACACTTTTCCAAAATGGTATTCTGTATAGTAGAGGGTTGGGCATTTCTGTGGAAGTTTTTCCCTAAAATCTTGTACAGACTAAATTAATACTGTACAGTTGTACTCAGCAGATAATCAGTCAACACTCTTGAGAGTGCAGGTTCTGTGATGTGTATCATCCCCAGTCTTCAGTTTGTTCAGTCCAGAAACAATGTCTCCTAGGCCTCCTGGGAGTTGTATCAGGGTAGAAGGAACACATCTCTAATAGGATCATGTAAAGAGAGGAGCAGTAATGGGAAATAAATGATCTATATGAGCTCAGGGAAGTAGAAATCCTCTAGAATAAAGATCTAGATAAGAATGAAGACCAACAGTGGGAAAAGAAAATGAACAATTAAAAGGAAAAGACGTAAGAGACAAAAGTAGCTGTTTGGATTAATGATTTCAAATAGTAAAGTAGGTTGTTTACAGTAAAGATAATTGAAATAAACCAGAATGTATCCACTGAATATATTGATGTATTCGTGATGTATTCATTGACTAGAAGAGGACTGAAAGATACTTGTAAAAGTCTTCTCAGTACTTTTCCAACACACTCATTAATATGTTTCATTTCACAAGTTCCACAAGTCAGCTGCTTGTAATTCCAAACTATTAACATTTTAGTAATAGATGTGTATCAAGCTTGGTGTGGCCCTTGCAAAGCTGTGTTGAATTTATTCAGAAGACTGCAGAGTGAGCTGGGTGAAGACGATCTGTTGCATTTTGCAGTGGTAAGGATGTAAATTCCATATGGAACTTTTCTTTACATTTTATTTTAGATACATTTTTTTATCTGTCTGCTTATACAGAGCTTTCATTTTGCTGTCCTTGTATCAAGTCATCCTAATTTTGGCCTGATTGCCTCTTTTTTTCTATATTTCCACATAAGACTTTGTTCAGGGGCAGATTAGAAATGGTGATTAATATGGAAGGAGCTATAGTAGAAAGGGAGCTGATATCCCACAACTTTTATTTTCCTTAATAAGATTAGTGATGTCAGGAGGTTGGGACATCCCTTTTTTCTATTGTATCTAGCAACAGGACAAGGGGTAGAATGGAGGTTTTTTTGATGTTTAAACAGAATATTTTGTGTTCCAGCTTCATCACCATTTCAGTGCCTCCCAGATGCTGATCAAGTTCATCCTTTCTCATGTTACTAAAATCTTGCAATTGCTTAATCAAAGCATTTTTGCAGAAAATACATGCATTTTATTATACCCCAAAAACCAGGCAGTTATGTTTAGAGGTAATCTCAAATTCTTTCATATGGTTGACTGCACGTCAAAGAACTTAATACAGAGGATAATCTCTTCCATCAATACTGCATGGACTACTTCCTCATTTATGTATGTTACTATAACCTACATGGGAAAATAGTATTAAGATAAGGTGGTTTTCTGTGCTTAGCTGCTATAATGTGAAGGGAGGCCAATCCCACATTGCCAAACCAGTTCTTTCTTCACCACCAGCAAGTGCCATAAGGACAGCTAGTTATATTTAAGACTACAGTTTGAAGGTGTAACACCAAAGTGCAGCTTTCTTGAGGGCAAAAAGTTTTCTACCTGCACATATATACACACACATAAATAATCTTTTCCATCTGATTTCAGGCAGAGGCTGACAGTATTCCAACTCTGAAACCATTTAGGAACAACTGTGAACCCGTGTTTCTCTTTTGTGTTGTAAGTACATGGTATCAGTTTATTTCAGTGCACTGCCTACTTTGTCCTTGATTTTTCATTAGATTTGAAAGCAGTATGAATCTGTATAAATCATGTGTTTTCATTTTACAGTATGTAGGGTAATATCATCAGAAGTTGTTTACTTGGGGCTGTTTCCTGTGTCTAAATCTGTGGCTCTTGAGAACATTGTTCTCAAGGTCAAGGAAAGTCATCTTCCTCTACTCTGCAATCTCTTTAATCACCAGTAGTTAGCTTCACTATAGTGCTCCTGAATGTGATAGAGCATGCACTGGAATGTAAACATAAGGTAAACAAAAAATAGGATACTCCATGTTATAGCAATGAAGAGATAGTAAATTCCATGTTTGCATTTACTTCTGACTGTACTATTAATGGTGAGCCTAGAAATAAACACAGAAAAGTATATGGAGAAGGAAAGGAAGCAAGAAAAACAAGAAAGGTTCATTCTGAACTATTAGAAGCAGTAGTAGTTTTGGAATTCACTTCAATGGGCATGGGAAGTGGTTCTGTTGCTGGAAAAAGCAGCAAGATATAGCACATTCCACAATTCAAGTAAATGTGTAAACTAAGTGATGAGAACTCAGTGAGAGTCTTATTTTCTCTTTTACAGAATGGCAAAATCATTGCAACAGTGAAAGGTGCAAATGGTCCTCTTATAAGTAAGAAAATAACAGAGCTAGTGCAAGAAGAGAGGGAAATTGCAGCTGGAAAGAAAAAACGTGTCGAAGTACTCACAAAACAGATAATTCAATATAAATAAGTATTTTTATTACAGCTCCATGGTTTCTCTCAGTGCCTGTGACAGTAGTTTTGGTTATGTTTAATTGTCTGTGTTTTGTTCATAACAGGAAAGTGACGTATGAGGGTTGGTTTGGGGGATTTTTTGAGTCATTTCCATTGAATCATACTTTATAAAAACTTAAGAAATGTACAGCTTAGTCTATTAATGCAAGAAATGGAGAGCTGGGCAAAACGTCACTAGCATGTAAAAGGTTTAGTCATCTTTTTTCTTTGAGGACTATTTCATAGATAACTTAGTGCATTATATAAAACAAAGACATGGGAAATAGTCATGGCACACTGCTTGTTTTGAGTGATAATGGAGATGAAAGAGCTCCACTCAGACTGAATGGAAACTTTTAGCGAACTGTAGCTCCTTTAGGGAAAATCAGGCTAAACCAAGGTCTTTCTTAGAACTGCTTGCTTTCCCTGGTAGCAAAAACATCCTTACATGAAGATAAAAGTGTAGTAAAGGCCTGACAGTTGTGTTTGGTGACTTTAGCTTCACATTGATCATATACTTCTACTTGCAAATACCTTAGGTAGACGAACTTGTTTTCCTAGAAGATCTAGAAGATAAATCATCAGACGAGTCTATTGAGGAGACCGTACCTGAAGGTAAATGTATTTGATTTGTTTTAGAAACTTTAACAGAAAGAGAAAGATCAAACATCTTTTTAATTATTTTATTAGAAATAAGCTATATCCAGCACTAATAGACCTTTGTGTGACTGAGTTAATAATGCAAGAGTCTGTGATCGTAGATATCAAACTGAGGGGAAGCTTTCTTCTCTAAGGAATGAAGTTATCACAATGTCATGAACAGTATTTTCACTTCCACCCTGGCAATGCTCAGATTTCAGAATTTTCCTGTGTAAAACTAGCACCTAAAAGTCACTTCTACACAGTCCTTGTGTTAGGTATATACACTTTTGTTGAGGCCATGTTCGTTAACCCTTGGATGTTCTAGGGGAATACTAAAAAGGGCAACTTGAGAGGATAGAGAGAATCAATGTGTGAAGGAAAGGTATGCCTTGTATATCAGATTATTTTTAATTAACTCTTTCACCACATTAAAGAGCCAAAAACCAGACTTGCATAAGAGCATAAATCAACTATAGGAAGATGAGATTCCAAAAGGTTTGGAAAATGAGCACCATCCTGTTTGTGTGTCTCATTTCTATGATTTTTCTCAGCTTCCCATGAGCTAGGACCTACATCTTTCCTATTATTATTATTATCTGTAGCTATTGAAGCTTCCTACTGCTACATATGTGCACATTCGGGAACACTGAGATGGAATAAAGTTCTCCACCCTCATCTTGATGAAGCATGCCTGTGAGAAGGCACTAGATCACAGTCCTGGATTAAGTTATGTCCCTTCTCCTGATGTCATAGAATCATAGAATGGTAGGGGTTGGAAGGGACCTTTAGAGATCATCTAGTCCAACCCCACTGCAGAAGCAGGTCCACCTAGATCAGGTCACATAGGAACGTCCTCCTTCCTCTTCATGGCTACTTCATTGTACGGTTCAAGTGACGTATTCCTGACCTCAGCTTCATAAACCCTCTGAGACCTCATAGTCCAGTATTACAATTTCTTTAGCAGTTATATACAGACTTCACATTAATCCACAGAGCCTAAATGTGTGAACAAATCAGGGAACAGAGTTTTCAACTTGAGTTTAGTTTCAGGTTAGGTTTCAGAAGCCATAATATAATAACATTCTGTGGTAATATTTTCCTTACCATATGCAGGTACCTATGAGTGTTTTCTAGTACTGGAAATGAGTAGTAGTCTGGTGTTTCTGTTAGATCTACCATTAAGTCCTCCTCTAGTGTTGGGATCTGATTGAATTCTATTCTAAAACTTAACAGTAAACCTCAAATTCTGTGAAGGTGATGTATTTTGTATTCTCTTTTGATCACTTTCTGTCATTTTGTTGGGTTCAGTATGCAGTGGATGTTGTAACAGTATGTCTATACCAGGAACATCTCTTGTTTTAAACATTAGATTATGTTAGCAGGCATGTTACTTCAACAGAAACTTACCATAAATGACTTCAGCATCCACAGTGTTAAGGAAATCAACCTCTACTATTACAAGAAATGTATATTTTACTGTAAATCTCCAATATTCACACAGATAGTGAATTTTCCTTTGTAATATTCATTGCCTTTCATATTTCTGATCTTACACATACAAACCTCCTTAGACAAAGAATCCATCCTAAACTGCGGTTTTCCTGCCACACCTACTTGTATGTGAAACATTTCTCCATCATATAAGCCAAACCACCAGTGGTTCATCAGGAATGTAAATTCCAGTGATGGCCAAAGAGCCCTGAACTCCAAGATATGCTTCTAGTGCTGGAGTCACTAATTCCTTTGGATCATTGCTTTGCTATCTTAATATTAAAATGGAGAATTATTTAGAGAAACACATTTGTAAGTAATGGAAAATTTAGTTGTGTATTCCTTTTGATGAATGTCTTAATTGACATGTGATTTTTTTCCTTTTTTCAGAAGTAGTCAGATACTCTGTTGGAATAATAAAACCTGATGACGTCTTAGAGGGACGCGTAGAGGAAATTAAACAAAAGGTAGACAGGATCTGAAAAGATTCTTTTACCCTGTTTAGTTAAGAGACATAGTAGCAAGATGTAAGATTAAGTAGATCCTAATCTATGCCAGGCTTTAGAACAAGATCTGTTCATAGAATCATGGAATCATAGAATGGTAGGGTTGGAAGAGACCTTTAGAGATCATCTAGTTCAACCTCCTGCAGAAGCAGGGTCACCTAGATCAGGTCACACAGGAACATGTCCAGGAGGGTCTTGAAGACCTCCAAGGAAGGAGCCTCCACACCCTCCCTGGGCAGCCTGTGCCAGGGCTCCCTCACCTCAACAGGGAAATAGTTTCTCCTTATGTTTAAGTGGAACTTTTTGTGTTCCAGCTTCATCCCATTACCCCTTGTCCTGGTGCTAGATACAATAGAAAACAGGGATACCCCAGCCTCCTGACATCCACCTTTTAGATGTATTTAAATATTAATGAGATGCCCCCTCAGTCTCCTCCAGACTAAACAGCCCCAGTTCCTGCAGCCTTTTCTCGTATTAAAGATGTTCCAGTCTATTCCATCTTGGTGGCCCTGTGCTGGACTCTCTCCAGCACTTCCCTGTCCCTCTTGAGCTGAGGAGCCCACAACTGGACACAGGACTCCAGATGAGGCCTCATCAAGGCAGAGTAGAGAGGGAGCAGAACCTCCCTTGACCTGCTGGCCACACTCTTCTTGATGCATCCCAGGCTGCCATTGGCTTCTTGGCCACGAGGGCACATTGCTGGCTCATGGTCAGTTTATTATCAACCAGCACTCCCAGGTCTCTCTCTGCAGAGCTGCTCTCCAGCAGGTCAATCCCCAACCTGTACTGGTGCATAAGGTTGTTCCTTCCCAGATGCTGTTAATGCTTTTATGATAAGGATGATCAAAGCAAGATAATTTTGACCTGAAATAACATGGCATTTGGAATGATACTATTGCTTCAATATTTTATGTCACTAGATGAGATGGATGTTAATTCATACCGTGCCAGTCAAGGACAGGTGAAATCTACAGACAGAAAAGTGTCCTTTTTTTTCCCCCTTATATTGCAATAGAAGTGAGAAGTAGATATTGTGGTGCTGAAGTTAATACTTTGCACTGCATCTTAAAGAATTGTAGACATAAATCAACTAACCAGTTCCTTATGGAAGAGACCATGTGTGCAGACACAGATGACAATATACATGAATTGATGGTGAGGCTGATGCATGTGCACTAGTAATTGTGCACTAATATATGTCAGTAGTACAATATTTGTTCCTGCAGTTAAAAATGTGCTTCCAGCGTGCAAGGAGCCATCCAAGGACTCAGTATTTGTTTAAATCATCACATAGGGAAAGAAAAGTCTTTTGCCTTCCAGAATATGGTACTATAGTAACTCTCATTTCAATTACAGGATTTTCTCACTGTTTCTGTTACCAAATAAAAAGACTCATAACAATATATGTCAAGATAAAATTACTTTAATTTTAAAAGAGTTAATACAGGGCCAGTGACCTTTGCAGGAAAGAAAAATCAAAGTGTGGTAGAGGTTGTTTCTGCAACTACTCTACCTTGGCCAGAGAAAAAGAAGCTTAGTAAAGGCAAAAATAAGCAAGCAGTGCTTAAAAGCAATTTAACTGGAGCTGAGCAGCTGCTAGTTGGCTCTGTCTCTGCACTACCTCATGAGGTGTGTACCCACACTGTTTCCACACTCAGCTTTGTCGAGGCAATTCCAAAACACCCAGCAGCATTGTAGGGGCTTTTAAAAGGCAGAGTGCAGATTAATGTGTAAGATCAGTATTGGGGCTGGGTAGTGCTCTTGTTGTTTAAATATCAGCATATCGTAGAAGCCTCATACCAGTGGAGTATGGATTTTGCTATAGGTCATGTAAGTGTGCATCTCTTAAACGTGCTTGAATTTAGTGCAGTAATGTAACTTAAAACAGATAATCATAAAATAGTTCAGCCTAATACAACAATTGTTGACAAATCAACATTTATATGACTACTGTGATTATAACATAGTTTATAATAACATTTTTAGAAGCACTTGCATGTTAATCACAAGGTTTAAAACAAGCTGATTTCATTTTGAATGAAAGGGTTTAGTAACTACTGAATGAATACATGCATTAAACTGCACTACATGTTTCCCAAGCATTACCTTGAGAATTAGTGAGCATTTTAATCTTGAACTTAGTGAAGTTCTTCCAAAAGCTGGAACTTCAATTTAGGCAAATGTAGTTATTATGCTTGGAATATTTCAGAGAATTTTAAACTTAAGATAGCTTCCAAAAATTGATCAGTCTTTAGATTTAGAAGAACATAAGATTTGGCATTTATCCATTTTCAAATGCAGCTGAGTAACATCTGAATAATTGCAGATTAGAGATGCAGGATTTACCATCGAGGTGGCAGAAGAGAAAATGCTAACTGAAGAGCAAATCAGAGTGTTCTATGCCCAGAATAAAGAACAGGTAAAAACAGACTAAAAGCCTAAACAAAAGGAGAAGGTAAAATGTATAAATTGTAGTTATATGTGTTTGCAAATCTGTCTCATAAATTTCTAGTACATTGAAGAAGTGAATCAATGTAGATTTAGTACATAGTAAAAATGATATTATAATAGAATCATACCATGGGATGGTTTCTGTTGGAAGTGACATCAAAGATCATCTTGATCCAACTCTCCTGCCATGGGCAGGGACACCTTCCACTAGACCAGGCTGCTCAAAGCCTCGTCCAACCTGGCCTTGAAGATTTCAAGTGATGGGATATCCACAACCTCTCTGAGCAACCTGTTCCCGTTCCATAAAGCAGAGGAACCAATGGAAGGGATTAATGAAAGGGTCAGTGTAAGTAAAAGAAGCAGCTGGGAAAGTGTTCTTGTGGCATTCCAAACAAGTGAGAGTGAGATAAGCTACTCCTACTGAAGTCAGAGGGAAAAAAGAACTCTGATAGTCATCACCAGACGGCTTCTAGACTATGATTTAGAAAAGTAACAGAGTTTGTAAGAAATCACAAAGAGCTTGATTTTAGCAGAACTGGGATTCTAGTTTAGATAGAGGCAGTTTTAAAATACAGGTAAAATTACCTTCATGGGAACAGCAGCCAAATTTGAGATTAGTTAGGCGTAGAGGGAGACATGGAAGGAACAGACAAAAAAACATGCAAAGTTTGCTGTGTGGCAGCACTACTACAGCAGGGCAGATCCCAGCCAACATTAGGGCTGGGAGAATAACAAAACTACCATCAAGCATAGAAGCGATCCAGAGGGCCCTATGCATATTGAGAAGCTAATTTACCATTCTTTAAGTGTTTTTTTAAGTTGAAAAATAATTACATTAAAGTTATGATCTAGAACATAGACTCCTTTGCTCTCACTGGGCAAAATCATTCTTGATTTAATACTCTGCAAGCTTTCTGAAGGTCCGGAGGCTGCCTAGTATAACTGAACTGATACTCAAGGCAATAGACCTTCAGATATAACTAGCAGCAGAAACTGTTCCTTTTTAATGATGAAGCTGGGTGATCCAGGACACTAACAGCCACATCTGTTTCTTCTAACATGGGCAAGTGTATCTTTGAAGTCACAACAGAACAAATACCCCCTTTATGCATTGTACTAAATGTTTTTGTGCTTGCATTCATTCTGTCTCTTCTGAATTTGTTGAAATTGTGAAGTGGGATAAGTGTATGCATAGATATGAAGATAATTGAAAGAGAAAAGCATTGTATTCAAAACATAGATGTGATTATTTCATCCTCCTATTATTAAAGGAAAAAATGTATCATACATAACCAGATGAAGGTGACTGGCAAAGAAAAGATTTAGATAAATATTTAAAAGGTAAGAAAAAAAAGGAGGAAATTCACAATATTGAAGAAAAAGGTGACATGCAAGGAAAAAACACAGCAGCTTCAAAAGTTATTTGATTTAAAGGTACTTTTACAGGATTGAAGGCTGAAGCTGAAGGAGTGAAAAGAATATAGTAAAGAGATTGAAGGAAAAGCCTCCAAACATCTTGCAAATATCTCTGTTCTGTATTTACAGCCAGCTAGATGACTTTTTAGTTTAAAAGTTTATGCATGGAACAGTGTTGCCATTTATTATGTCACACAGCATGTGCTACTGCAAGTGTGGCATTTGATCCCATCAACTTTCTAGATAATTTTCTTCACCTTTACCCTTTGCATTTTAACCTGGAAGAACACGAGGTACTTGCATCATGTAGATTTATTACTTTATTACTTTCAATCAAAGTAATTTTTCAATTACTTTATTATTTATTACTTTCAATTAATTTTGCTTTTGATTCTTTTTTTATTCCCAGATGATTGATCAGAAACTTTCCCAAACAATTTGCCAGGGTTTGGGGTGATGTATGTGGATGCCATGGTAGAACAGGAATTATGAGTTAAGGATGCTAGTCTCACTTCTGATTATAAATTCAGAGTTCTTGGAATTTCTAATGGGCAAAAATACAATTTTTTAGGCTGGTTTTGATGACTTTGTTCAATTCATGATGAGTGGACCATGCCACGTTCTGGTAATCACTAAAAAAGAAGCAACTGATTCTATTCCTCACTGGAAAGAGCTACGTAAATTGAGTGAGAGTATGTCTGATGAGCTGGAGGCTAAGCCAGACAAGTAAGTACCAGTGAAACCATGTAGAGGTGATTCAGTTACAGTATTCAGAGCAAACCATAAACCAGGGTGCATTCATACAGATGCCATGTGCCCATGTGCATCCTTCACAGGACCACCACTAGAGAATAAATCACAGTTCCTGTAGGAACACCAAAACTCCACACTTGCTAGGTAAAGACAACAAGCAAAGCACACTGATCTCTTGCTGTTTCTGAACTACCCTATAAAAGGTTGCCAGACCAACAGGAGCAGTGCTCACAGTTCAAAGCTGATGTAGTCAGTCCCATTCCACATCATACTAGTTCACCCAGATAAAATGACTGACAGTGTTGACCCTTGAGGATTTACTCCTATGGGTGCTGGCAAGTAGCAGATGTGGCCCAGGGGAGACTAGGGGACACTTGAAATATGCTGTACTCCCTGGGAGCTCTCTGTAAAAAACAGAAAATAAGGGGGAGGGTTTGGGGTTTTGCTCCCTGTCCTTCCAATCGTGGTATCTTGAAATGTCTGTGTTTCTCCTATGACAAGTAGATGTAGAGAATTTTAAAAAGGAAGATAGCTGTATACACAGCATCAGACAGTAAAGAAGGCATTCCCAAAAATTCCAATGTTGCATCAAGTTTTATATTTAGACAAGAGATTTGCTTAAAGCAACAGGAGTTTAAGTACTTTGTTCCAAAAAAAGAAGTTGTCACAGAATCACAGAATCTTAAGGGTTGGAAGGGATCTTGAAAGATCATCCAGTGCAACCCTCCTGCCAGAGCAGGACCACTTAGAGTAGGTCAAACAGGAACTTGTCCAGGTGGAGTCTGAATGTCTCCAGAGGAGGAGATTCAACAACCCATCTGGGCAGCCTGTTCTAGTGCTCCCTCACCTCAACAGTGAAGAAATTCTTCCTTGTATTTCTTTGGAATCTCTTGTGTTCCACTTTATACCCATTACCCCTTGCCCTAGCATTGGCCATCACTGAGAACAGCCTGGTTGCATCCTCCTGACACCCACCCTTTACATATTTGCAAGCATTAATGAGGTGACCTCCTCAGTCTCCTTTTCCAAGCTCAAGAACCCCAGCTCCCTCAGCCTTTTATTATAAGGGAGATGCTCCACTCCATCACCTTTGTGCCCCTGTGCTGAGCTCTCTCCAGCAGCTCCCTGTCCTTCTGGAACTGAGGGGCCCAGAACTGGACACAATATTCCAGATGTGGTCTCACGAGGGTAGGGTAGAGGGGAAAGGAGAACTTCTCTTAACCTGTTAACCACAGCCCTTCTCTTGTTGATGTCTGTTGTATCCCTTTCTGCATTAATTTAATACAATTGGGGAATATTGCATTTTTTCTAAGTATTTTGTATTTACAAAGTTAGCATCTCAGAAAAACTGGTAAGTATCAATGAGAAGTAACTCTGTAAAAGACAATTTTGTAGTGTTATCATTTTTGTGTTCAGATGATACATGAATTAAGCACAATTCTTTTATTGATCATTCATTATGCACTGTATACTTGTCAGTAGTAATTCGGTCTAGTGAAACAGAAAGGCTATTTTGAATAAGCCAGAGGGAATGCAGAAAAGCTGCATGGCTGAGATTTCTCTTTCATAGCACAAGGCAAATTTTGAGAAGATTGATAATTCTCAGAAACATTACTCTAAAAACTTAGTTTGTCATTCTAATGTTTCACTAAACTTTAAGAAAGTACATCTTCAAGGAGTCAAATGTGAACACAATACATGCAATGACTTCAATACTACATTATTTTGTGTCTCGCTAGGTTGGAAGGAATTGTGAAAACTGAGAGTATATTAAATATATGTGATGTGCAAGACAGTGTAGAAGATGCCAGCAGACAACTTGCTTTCTTTTTCCCAAATTTTGATATAAACTCAAAAGACCAAAGAGTTGAAAGGACTTTGGCCTTAATTAGACCTTCACTCTTAAAGGAAAGGCGAAGTAAGTGTTAATAACTACAATTTCTGCCTAGGGTATATAAAAAAATCTCATATTTTGACTTTTAAAACCTATAGTAACTAAACATGCCTCAGTTGCATTCTCTCCTCAGCACTAAGTCAACAGTTGTCTTTGTCAGAAGTTATAGACAATGGTTTTGATATATTGAGAACATGTTACTGCTATTTTCTTCCATTGATTGGTTGATTCAAAAACTTGTTTAGAACTTATATTTTAATGGAATGTTTCTAGAAGGGCTCTCAGAGAAGTTAGCATTTTCAAAATACAGTATGGGTGATCATAGTTCCCAGCACAATAAAGTAACTGATGTCATTCTTGAACGGCAGGTCCGAGGCAGATCAATGGTAGATGAAAGAGATGTGACCTAGGATGGTCTATGCTGCATAAGGCAGGGCTGCACAAGAGCAGGCCTATACAGACAACCTTGTCACATCTTTAAAAAAAGAAGTGATTATATCCTATTAGCATCAAGCTCCATCCATACAAGTTTACTTTTCTTCTCAGGTGTATATTTGCATGTCTTCCTAGATTCTAAATAACTCTCTAACTGGAGAACCTTTGTACTTGAAATAACCCATACACAGAGACCTGTAAGGCTATCAATTTGACCACTCCTTTTGTATTTACCTTCTTATTTGTTATCTAACATGTTGCTTAGAGCAGCAGTTTTGCAGCCCATGTGTAGGTAATTACAGCATCATTTTGATGTGTGCCAAATACTGCTTTACTTCTGCATGTGGTCTTGTAAGACAAATAAACTACTATCCACATATTCAAAAATCTTTAGACTTTCTTTTTATGATGGTAACACATCATATTTCTCCATCATGAACTCCTACAGAGCTTTCCTGAGAGAAAGTTTGAGAGGTGAGTATAAGCTTTCTGAGTGTCCATACAACTACTGAAGCCCTTCAGCAGTTGCTTTAAATTAGTTTTCTGTTCTTCAGTTAGGAAATCAATTCACCTGTAAAAATGCAACATTATGATTGGAAAATCCCTGCATTTGCTTTGCAAGTGTGAAAATTAACAAATGGATAGCAATTTAGCATTACTTCAATATATTCAACAGATTCTATCATACAAAGAATAAAGGATGATGGCTTCCAAATAGCAATGCAGAAAGAAATAATCCTGTCTGAAGAGCAAACACGTGAATTTTACAAGGAGCATGAAAATGAAGACTACTTCCCAGTCCTTCTAGAACAAATGACCAGGTAAGTTGAATGAAAAATGAGAATGTAGATCTATAAACAAGACTGAAATCTTCAGAATGAACAATCAGCCTGAATAACACATTGCTACAAGACAACCATGTATCTCAGAGAGTTTAACAAAACTCAAAACAGGACCAGAAAACTGAAGATAATGATAAAATTCTCAAGTACAATAGATAAATAGGTTAGGTTTTTAAAAATTAAATAAAGAGATGGAGAGTAGCTAGTGTGTTGTCAGAGTCAGCTGCCACTTGTATTGATTTGTGTGAAACTTGCTGAGCTCTGCTCTGGAAGGCTGCATTGAATCAGTTTGTAGCAGAGCCCTGAACCTTTCATTCAGGCTGTGTGCTGGATGCCTTGGGGAGGAAAATAAACGATGGCTGGATATTGCCTTCATATCATAGAATCATAGAATGGTAGGGGCTGGAAGGGACCTTTACAGATCATCCAGTCCAACCCCCCTGCAGAAGCAGGGTCACCTAGATCAGGTCACACAGGAACATGTCCAGGTGGGTCTTGAAGACCTCCAAGGAAGGAGCCTCCACACCCTCCCTGGGCAGCCTGTGCCAGGGCTCCCTCACCTCACAGTGAAATAGTTTTTTGTTATGTTTAAGTGGAACTTTTTGTGTTCCAGCTTCATCCCATTGCCCCTTGTCCTGTTGCTATCTACTATAGAAAAAAGGGATGTCCCAACCTCCTGACACCCACCCTTTAGATACGCATACATGTTAATAAGATCCCCCCTCAATCTCCTCTTATGAAACTGGGATATGGCTGGGACAAAAAGTTAGGAGCTGATCATCATTTTTACATGTGATAATAAAGACACAGCCCAATTCTACAATATTCTTGCTGTTATGGTAACATTCAGTAACTTTGAAACTTAAATTAATAAAAGGTCTCATAAGGTTTTATGACTGTAGCTGTTTAGACAGAGGTCATTTTTATAATCCTCCAATACTAGGGCTCGTTTTCCTAGCCTGGGCTATGTATAATCAAATTACTTGTACAAATTACAGACAGCTCATGTTTTTTTTCATACTGGTTTTCCCATTTTACAGTGGCCCAACGCTCATACTTGCTCTAACTCGAGAAAATGCTGTAGAACACTGGAGACAGCTACTAGGGCCAAAGGTTGTTGAAGAGGCTAAAAAGGAAAATCCAAACAGGTAATACACAAAATACTAAACCATCATTCACAGTTTCAAAGTTACTTTCACATTCCTCCTCTAGATGAGTAACACATTCTAAACTGGTGTAACTATAGTGCCATCATCTGGAAGCTGATATATATTTCTGCAGTCTATTAAACTTGTCTTGGAAGCCAAGGATTGTATTACACATAGGAACTATAGTGTTTTATTGAGAAATTATAGCTGCTAAACGTAACAAAAGACTGAGTCTTAAAAAGGGCATTGAATTAAAAGATCTCTCGAGTCAGAGAAAACAAATATTGGCACTACTTTCTTTTTCTTGAAACAGCACCAATGTTTTTTAGAAGAGATGCTTATTTTCTCAGCTTAACAAAAGCTTTGCATCAGTAGAATGTTTTGTTTGTGACTAAGCTTCTCCTAGTCATTTTATAAATTATTATCTTAGTTTTACCTGTTTATATTGTTTTAAGAAATTGCCAAGGTATCATCTTACCTGTTGTTAACAGAAACTCTGTTTCATTAAGAAAGAACTGCTGTTATCTTAAAAATATAACAGGATGAGAGCTGGGAGAGAAGGTGTTTGCATTTCAGACGGTTAATTAAAATGTTGATTGCTCTTTTTGTACCCAATGAAGGCTTTCGATTCCTATAGAGAGATCATCAAGCACTTAAGTCACCAAAACAACATTAATTTGTATTCATTAGGTTAAGGCTAATAATTAAAGCTCAAAGTGGCTATTTCCTTAAGCAGCTTCACTCTTTTAATGACCCTTAGTTTACGTGCACAATATGCAATCAACGACATAACGATCAATCAGCTGCATGGTAGTTCTACACCTGTTGATGCTCAGAAGGAATTAGAGTTCTTCTTCCCTCGGGAGCACACTCTGGCATTAATCAAACCTGCTGCTGCTAAGATGCATAAAGGTAAGTGATCTAAAAAGCATGGGCCATGTCTACTGATGCAATTTCTACAATATATTAACAATATGCATATTGCAGTCAATCACGTCAGATGTGTTCTTTTCATTCTCTGAAACATTCTTCTGTGCAGCGAAATGCCTTTAGAGATCTTGTATCATTCATATTAGAGTCTCAAATGTGACATTTTGTTTACTTAAGCTGCCTCTAGCTTTCTGCATAAGAATGGTAGTAAATTGAAGTGAGAGAGTTCTTAACTAAGTTAAAACTGTTTAAACACTGGGTACTTGTGCAATGTGGCTGCCCAGTATGTTTTTAATTCAAAGGAGAGGGAGGCTTTCTAAATCTATGCTATTTATTTAAGACAGGTATTTCTACTGACTCAAAAAGGGTCATAGCTCAATTAGATGCATTTCATAGAATCATAGAATGGTAGGGGTTGGAAGGGATTTCCAGAGATCATCTAGTCCAACCTCCCTGCAGAAGCAGGTTCATCTACATCAGGTCGCATAGAAACATGTCCAGGCAGATCTAGAAACTTGCCATTAGACAAAGGGAATGATGAGGAAAGATCAAAGTAAAAACAACAATATGTACAATTTAGAATCTCACCTTAAAGGTTTTTAATGCCTTTTTTTTTTAAACCCTATATCCCAACTCTCTACTTGGCATTCTTCTGTCCTAACAATTTCAGTACCCTCTCTAATGTTGATTCATCATTGGCTTTTGTGAGCCTTTCTGCCTCTCTTGTAACAATCCAGATGGATTTTAGCAGGCCAGCTGGCGTGTGACAGAGCATCACAACTACAGCCCACGTTCTGTTCAATGTGAGAAACAGCAGCGAATGCTGCTGGTATAGTTTGTAACAGCCTGGGTTTGTCACCTGGATAGAGATGAATCAGTGCAATGATAATGGTTTCTGTCTATTTTAGAGGACTGTTGATGTGTTTGTGACACTGTCCATGATTGTTTGATACTATAGGTAGAATTTCAGGCATTGGTGACTTTATTTCAAAAAAGGGCATCTAGTATTTTGTGGAACTTCTAAATAGTGGGTGCATTTTTGCATCTAAACTCCTTTCTTCTTTTTTTTTAATCTTAACTGTTTTGATCAAGAATCAATTTGCTTGTTTTTCTCCTAGATGACATCATGCAAAGAGTTAAAGAGGCTGGATTTACCATCTCAAAGATTAAAGAACAAGCTTTAACTCGTGAAATGGCTACACAGTTTTACAAGGATCACGAAGGAAAAGCCTTTTTTGAACAGTTAGTGACTTGTATGACTGAGTAAGTGTCTCATTATACTATACTGAGGTATGCAAGTATACATAATACTTTGAATTTAGAGTGCCAACAAAACAGAACATACCCAAAGCAAGGTAAGGATTTTGCACTCTGTCACTCTTTGTGGCCAGTTTAACGGCTTCTAGCAGAGAGAGCTCTTCCTCTAAAAAGGAAGGTTTCAAAACCTTTCCAGAGTTATGGATAGTGACTGTTATTTTGGACTATTTTTTCTAAAAAGAACTAATTTCTGATGGAATCTTTGTCCTTCCCATGTAGGACAAGTATGTTCCTCACAATATTGGTAGTTAAAGCTATTGATAAAACACTATGTTGTTTAGCTTCGAAAATTGTTGGATAAGAATCTTTTTAGAACAAAAAGTCCAGATCCAGATAGCCAATCATCACCATCTTTTTTGCTTTCAAATACAGGATATTGTCTTAAACAAAACACTCACAAATAGTCTTGTAAAATGTAAACAGATTAACAAAATTCAGATAGCATAATGATTATCATAACCTTTCACAACACTTCTGCAGTCAAAGCTAAGTCTGCACCTCAGGAGAGAGTAAGAGATTTCTGATTTGATTTTACAGGGGCCCATCCGTGATAATGGTCTTATCAAAGGAAAATGCTGTGGAAGAGTGGAGGCAACTAATGGGTCCAACCGATCCAGAAGTGGCAAAAGAGACCTCTCCTGAATCAATTCGAGCTCAGTTTGCCCAAGATATTTTGTCTAATGCTGTTCATGGATCATCTACTATAGAACATGCACTGAAAAGCATCGAGTATGCGTTTGGGGAGCTTGATATAGATTGAACAATTAAAATGCAGTCTCTGAAAATTGATATTCATGTCATTAGATGCATGTCTACCCAATCAGCTGTGTTTAAGACTATATACACCTGTATTTTCGGTTATATTCCATATATTTTTTATCAGCCAGTTTTTTTTGTCAGCTCTGCTGTATTACAAAGTGTATGGATGTACCAATATCTTCTGGAAGCTTGATGTTAGTAATGATATTTTTACATATGCCCATTAGATATTCTTTCTTTTATCACTTCGACAGATTTGTGCCTTTCCAATAGTTCCAGGAGTCTAAGGTGTATCATAGATAAGTACTTTTAAAAAACTCCTAAACACAACCAAGTGAAGGAAGGTCACTAAAGCACTATTAATGACACATCCACTGTGATGAGCATGGAGTCCCTCAGTTTAGACATCCAAGCAGAATTTGGTAGCCATGTCCATCAACAATTCCAGATAAAGCAAGTAATGAACCAAGTCCAGGATTTGTTCAAGGGTGCAGTCACAAACACCAGACAAGTATTCCTGCAGCACAGCTCAAGCAAATGTTAAGCCCAAGTGTGAGCTTAAATGGGGCTCCTGGGCTTGTTGGCATCCCAGGTGAGGCTATTAAGGGCTATTGGTTCCCTCAGCACCTTGAAAAACATTTGCATTGTTTATTTATCCTTTCCTCAAATGCCTTCTAATGATTCTTTTCACAGGTAGGATAAAAAATTAGAAGATCCTTTCTAGTCCATTTACTCAATTCAAATATATCTGATGAAGCAAAATATAAAGTCAGCTATATTACATAACAGCTATTCTTGACATACACCTCCTTGCCAAACTAGTGGATTTGTATCCTGTCTCAGTCTAACTTGGCTGGCCTTCATGAAGAACACAAATGTTCTTCTGTAGCTGATATATTCTCACTTAGGCTATCCAAGTCTGTTGAAGGTTGAAATACTAAAGACTGGCTCTCAAATAAAGCAATTTCTTTTCAGTATGGATTATAAGCATGAAGCCCAGAAAGAATGAAGTCTTTCTCATAGTTGCTTTATTGTTCTTATTGTATTTAATGCAACTAGCTGTTTTAAAAAGCTTCCTGACAAATATTTCTGTTGTGATGGGGCATTTGTTATTACAGACATTCCTCTAGCAGAAGTTGGACTGAGCATTCTGCTGGTGACCCATTTTCACCTACAGCTCCTTTACTGCCATAAACCCAACTTGAGGCTAGCTAGCCTGGAGGAAGTTGTGATTAATGTAGAATTTATATGTCACCTTAGTGAGGTGAGTTCTGAGAAGCATACTTCAGAATTGCTGTATGTTCTTTGGCTTGATTTTCACTTCAAAAATCCATTAAAACTGTTCTTCCTGGCATTATTTGAGTACTCTTGGTGTTTTGGGTGCTGGCACGCTGTACTTTAAACCAAGAAACCATCTCAGAAAAGGCCTGAGTAGGGTAATTTCAGATATATCAATTCATCTCTTTTCCCAAGATCTTTGCTAGAGTTAATGGCCTCTCTACCAGTGGAGCAAGTACAATGCTGAAAGTTTAGATGGGGTTATTTTTTACAGGAGTAGAAATGCTGAAAACAGCATTCTAATTCTAATTAAGAGTTAAATTAAGAGTTAAATTCTAGTTTAATTCTACTTAAGAGATCATGGAACTTCTGACAGAAGCTCACAATCCAATAGCTTGATAGATGTCATATCCAGGATTTGGACATAGTGGATCATTTATTGCACTGGTCCTAGAAATTTCAGTTAGCTGTAGGAGTACAGTAGTTCTGCCTGTGTAAGTGTGATATAATTTTATCTGCTGAATTATTGCTTTTTTTAGCCAGCATTCTTCAACCTCCATTTCATCACTCAATGTAGCAATTTTTTTCAGATTGGTTTAACTATTAGATGTTGAAATGTTATATTCATTTGTGTTAATATATTCATGTGAGTCAATAAGGATCCCTGCTTTTTGCTTGGTTAAAATGCTGCTTTGGTTAAAATGATCCAGTAGATTACATTGAAATATTATACACAGATCCATGACAGTTTTTCCTCACATTGCACAAGCATCCAAACTCAAATTGAAATGTGAGAGCATTTATCTATTGATGCTTATTTTCTTCTCCTAAATATGTCCTTGGTCATAATGTCTTTTAGCAGCTCTGGAAAGGAGGAATTGAAGATATATATTTCAAAACAATAAAAACAACTGTTTCAGTCAGTTGATGAAGACATTAAGATTCATGAAGCTTTTATAACTTTGAGATACAGACTTTAGTGGAATTATCAAAAGCATGCTAATCAAAACACTGTCAATGGTTTAAGGGATTACTTTGTCTCATTAAAAGTTTAACTCAACACCTGGGTATTTTACACATAATTTAGGTTGTCATCCACTCTTCTTTGAATTTTATATTACTGTGGCACAGACATGTATGCAACTTTTAAGGATGTGAGCAGCTGTGATTGGATTGACAAGCATCTCCACTGATAGTCAGGAGGAATGTGTTCAAGCATTGAGTTTCACAGATTAAAACCTTCTTACAATTAAATTTACACAAAACCTCTGCCTCTAAATCTTAGCAAAAGTCTAACTCTGTCCTTTTATCTCATATCTCAATGCCAAATCAAAAAAGAATGTGACCTTCATTACCATTTATTTAGAAAAGGTCTTGTGGTTCAGCGTAGAATTAGTTGATACAGGGATGTGATGAAAATTCTTCCAACACTAACAAAAGATAACGTAATTAATCTTCTGATTTTTGTCCCAGCAGGAGAGAAATGAAACCACAGGGCATGTTTATTTGTACAACAGACCACACATTTCCTTGTTTAGGAACTTTAATGAAATCATGATCTGACACTAAGACTGCATTAAAGATCTGTTTCAGTTTAGAGTGGTAAACAAGCTGACTCTAAGCCTCAAAATACTGTTTAAGAATAATTAGTATGTCTGATTGTAGTGAGTGTTTGTACTGAATTACTGCATGATAAGAGAAGTGGGGGGAAAGCTTTTTTCCCTGCCAAGAAGATGGAGTCAATCAGCTTGTGGTTGTGCACCACTGCACTGTTTTCCCTTTTGCTCTGACTGCTGGATGAGCTATACCAGCAAGTCAGACCTTGCAACTACCTATTCACTTTATCCACAGTGTTTTTGTGAGCAAATGATTTGCTTTCTTCTTACCTTCCTCAGAGGATAAATAATAATGTGCTGAGTGTCTACAAACTGAAGTTTTCATCATACTACAAACAGAAGGAACTGAAATAATTCCGTTGTCAGTCTATTTGGAGCATCTCTTGATCACGCTGATGCATCCACCAACCTTTTATCTGTAACATAGACCTTCTGATATATTTAAGGTACTTTTGGGTTTTTATCTGAGTATTTTCATCTAGAAGACTGTGTCCTCCCTTCCAGGTGTTTTCCAGTATGCTTATCACCATATTGGTTCATCCACAAGCATTTTGGCAGTGACAACAGGAGCCAGTCTGATGTTAACAGATTACCTGGAAGATCCTTTATTCACTGCATATCTAACAAGAAAGTTTGAAATCCTGTTTCACTTTCCAATAAGGCTGCTGTTTCATTTCAGAGATGTTACAGGAAACACAGTGTCAGCAGTTGAAACTGAATATAGTTTTTCTGCAGAGCCTTAACAAGGTCTAATTAGAAGTAGTGTAACCTGCAAGTTATTGGGGTCTTTCTTTACCACAATTGGAAACATGATTTTGAATGCTTGTTGACTCACATTGAAGATTTATATTTATTTACAAAATTACTTGGAGCTGCTGGGGTTTACCAAAAAAAAAGCTGGTTGAGGAAATGTTTCCAGCTGTGCATTTACACTCAGCTACTAAGCACAAGCAAAAAGCGTGTGTCGGTTGTGCATAAATGGAGTCAATATTTTTTCAGGTTTCATTGGTTTGGAATCTAGGTTACAATGCTGGATAAAATCATTTAAGAGCTGTTTGATTCTTTTGGATTAGAAAATGTTCTTTTTATTTGCACAGGATGTATTTCTCAGTTATATGCAACGACTAGACAAAAGGAACAAACTTGCAAGATTGAATTGAATTCAAGTGACCAGGTCATTCAGGTCTTGTTGGAAAGAGGTTTATGTTCTGGCTTTTTTTTTTAAATGTGGTTCATAAAAGAGTTCTGATTTTCATTTACAGTCAACTTCTAAAATGGTGTTGATTATTCACAATTAGAGTAAATATTTTTTCAGGTTTCCTTCTTTTGGAACTAAGGTCAGAACATTCAGTGAAAATATTCAACAGCACTTCTTACTAAACCCGGCACATGTGTGTGGAAGGTAGTAAGAAATGCACTAAAAACATATGTTCAGTGTTTCAGGCAATTTTTAATATATACAGAAAAAATACCAAGACCCTCAGTAGGAAGGCAGCTGTAACACTGAGGAAAAACAAAACAGGTAATTTTTCAGCTGTAAATAGGTACAGTTATTACTTTTGTCCAGCAGTAAACTTTTTGTCCAGTCTGCTAAAAAGAGATTTCATGACTGGGATGCACTACCACAGCAAATGTCTGCTCCTGGCCATGGATGTGCAGGAGGAGAGCAGAGGCTGACTTTTTGCCACATGCCAGAGAGCTAAAGAGGTGAGGGGACTATGTGGGGGGGGCAAGAAGGTGCATTTGCCTGCTCAAACAGCCCTCCCTGCTCCAACATCTTTCTCAGGCCTTTGCAAGGGGATGCTCTGGGTCTGGATTCAGCTAGCACTTGTTGTCACAGTGAGTTAATAATTGTAAGGAATTTTCAAAATGGAATTACTTACATTAGTGTTTAACTATGTTGACCTGTGGCTTCAAACACATCCAAAAATTGATTTAGGAAAACACACAACCTTGCTAATTCATACCCTCTGTCTGCACAGCTGTTCTTTGTATTATGATAGCCCTTGTTTTTTCTTGTACTATCTTTCCTTCTTTGTTATTCTTACCATATCAGAATGAAAGTTGGTTATCACAAGGCATTTGTGAAAAATGTTAAGGAGTTTGGATAAAACAGGCTTGGTGCATCAAAGTTTATTCCAAAAAAACACTGGAATGGTCAGGCTAATAATGCTAACTTGCAGGGAGAATGGTGACAATTCTCTGAAGAAAAGAGCTTTTTATTTTTCCCCTTTGATATGAAACTAATTTATCTTTTAACAGTTGTAAAACATGTAATGTTGCTATGAAGTCTAGCTACCTGTTCCAAAATTTTCATTCAACAAACATTACCCTTGACTATGTTCACAATGAAACTTGTCCAAGTGAAATATCAGAGCTTTGGTATTCATTATTTCAACATCACATTGATAGGACTGTTGTTCATTTTCGATAGCTGACCTTATGTACATGCATTGGGGTACTTTAAATCAGGATCCATACGTAATCAAAGCTTAAGAACTCTTGCTACACAGAAGATACAACCATTTTAGAAACTTCCAATTCACATTGATCTTTTAGACCATGCTTGCTTAAGCCAGCACTTTCAAACTCACCTAATTTAGTCACCTGCAATGAAGTTGTATCTCCTTTTATTTCTATTTCAGTTTTTCCACTGCATGGCAAAGGACTAAGATCTCAGCTATAGTCTATATTCAGCCACCTAAGTTCGTGGCCTGTGTTTTTTAGACACGTCAAACACACATCATTCCCACTGAAGTCATTAGGTGTAATATATTCTCAGCGTTCCTGGCATCTGGATGGAATTTTGGATCATATTCTGCAGATGTTCCATGGAGATAAAGTTCTGCACCTGCCCAGAATTAGCAGGAAGGGCTACATTCAGATGCTGACCTTTCCATATTTTAACCAATAGTTCAAAGCTCAACTGAGGATCAGGTAGGTTTGGGGATTTTCCACCTGAAATACCCTATACACTACTGTTCCACTTTTCTGGAACACCTCTGTTCTTTTGTTTTAAGTATCCTAACTTGGCATCTATGATTTCTGCTTGTGTGAGGACATTACCAAGTATATTTCTGCTGCTACCAAAATCACTCCCAACATATTCTGCCCCGAATTTCATGCATGCAAATTTCATTGGCATTCTTGCAATGACAAAGATCAATATAGTGACATGACCAACTTCAACTCACAATGGAAACCTAGAACTCTTTCTTTTTCCATATAGACCCCCTCTGCTTTAGAAAGATTTGTTTTGTTTTATAGATAGCAGAATTGCCAAGTCTAGTCCATAGCTTTGATGCAGGAATGTTTGAAGGTCTTTCAGGTGTCTGTCGTGAGGTCTTATGATGTTGATGCAGGTGATTTTCTTATCCAGACTGTGCTATCCACACTGCCTCATCCAGCACAGCTTGGGACAAATAGTATAAATACCATCTTGGAGTTATGATTAGATAGTTAGATTTATATCACTTTTGCTATTTTAATGCCTCCCATGGCAAATGTTAAGTCAGTAAAACTTAGTACATAAATAAAAGCATCTGCTTTGCCTGTGACCCTTTGCAGGGTAAATGTTACCTTTTGTTCAGCAAAACTGCAAATAGCCACTTGTTTTGACAAGTTCATGAACAGGGACAAGCCTTATTTATTTATTCATTTATTTATTGTTTATTTGGTATCAGAGCAAGGTTTAGAAATATGGTGTCAAAAGACAAAAAATTACCCAAATGAAACTGAGCCACATGAAGCCCTGTCTTCTCCTTCATACTGTACAGTAGCTGTCAGTTATGTTTAGAATAACGCTTCTATTCCAGTTTTCACAACAAAGCCATATTACAGCAAATATGTGTTGCTTTTAGAATTCTACAGATCTGCTTCACTTTAATCTGTCCTTTTAAAAAATACTGATTTTTTTTCAATTAGATGCTTAAATACATCTGAAATGATAACAACAGAAGCCAGCCTGAAGTACAACAGAAAAATTAAATGTGTGCTTTCCATGCATTTTTTGCTACACAAACCCACAAGATCAAATATTAACACTGTAAGCATATTTTTGGCATGCCCAGGTGCTTATTGGTAAACTATGCTTTTGAACACTCTGAAAAAGGGCTGATTCCAAATAGCAGGTAGACTTGGCTTCAGCAGCTGCTGCAGTTGCTGCCTGAGATGTCTGCCAGAGGTTACCATCCTGCAGCTGCCCATTGCTTTCAGCGCGCCAGACTAACTCACCAACTACTGTGCTGGTGCACTTTCTGAGGAGAGAAGAGATCACAGTATCACAGAGTCTTAAGGGCTGGAAGGGACCTTGAAAGATCATCTGGTCCAACCCCTCTGCCAGAGCAGGACCACCTAGAGTCAACTCTCCAACATCTGGCAGGGAAGCAGAGCAGTCAATGGGCACAAGGAGTGAAACCTCTGCCAGCCAAGGCTAGATCTACCTAGAATCACAAATCAGAGCCCTAAGATAAAGCTCAGTCAGCTTGAATATGCCTACCTTGTATTAGTGCAAACCTACACTCTATGGCTTGCAGTGGCTTGAAACAGGAAAAGCAAACCTCTTAAAAGTAAAGTGCAGCAAAAAACACAAGTCTATGTAGAAACTGCCGTGAGTTTTTAGGTTGATGAGTTCTGGATTAATACAACAAGTCAAACAAGCCAGATTCTGATCCTCATTGTGCAGGGAAAGTCTTTCCTTTTGGAAATTTCACACTCATACTCTTTTAGGGCTGACTTCCTTCTGTCCATTTCTTGTTTTAATGGCCTTTTTGGGGCCACTGACCAAGGGGCTGCTGTTCTTGGTTGATGGCTTTGGGGCTCCACTCCGACCACTGCGTCCTGCGTTCTGGTTCTTACTGCGGGCCGTTCGCAGCTTTTGCTCTTGCAGTCTCTGTTCCCATCTCTGTGGAAATGCAGAAGACAAAGAGGCTGAGTTAGGGAAGGACCTAATCATAAATAATTATGTCTTTATCAAAGTTATCCTGACTCAACAATGCCAGTGTTGCTTTTAATGGTTTTGTGCTTTATTCTGCAGGGCTATTGATGTCAGTACACTATGGCTGTCTGAAGGGAGACCCTGCCACCTGTTCTTCAGCAGGGGAATTTCCACTATACCAACTGATTAAAATGACAACTGCACATCTCTTTGTGTGCATAAAGCCAGGGGAGCATGCCATCAAAAAGATGAGATCTGCGCACTGGAGCTCCTTTGTAAACTCATTCTTTGTTGTCTTACTGAAGGTGCTACTTGACTTTTCCTCCAGTCACAATCTGGATTTAAACACACAGCTACAGAAGAAGGTGGTATTTACTTTCTGTTTCTGCTTTTCATTGGCAGGGGGAGGATTGGGCTGTTATGGGCAGACAACAGAGATGACCACTGGAATCACAGTGTTCAGAATTGGAATGCAGTGGTTGTGAATAGTGCACATGCAGCTTTCCTCAGCAGCATCCCTGAGAAGCTTTGAAAAACAATTAGATCAATGAGACCACTGAAAAGAATAGCTGTGAGATTTCCCAAACTGAAAGTGCAGTGGATAGAAAAAAGGTTTTTACAGTGAGGTTAAGTGGTTAGGTGGTCCAAAATTCAGAGTGATCCACAACACTGCAGCAGAGATGGCAATCTTTCACCTCTGGGAACAGAAATGCTTCTTTTAAGGAAAATAAAGGTAGATAGAACCTGGAAATGGTCTCAGCTTTCCCCTCTATTGAACTTTCTCTTCTACAGCTCCCAAAAGCAGGAGCTTTGCTCAGTGATCAGATCAAGTGATCTCCAGCTTTCCTATTTAGTATCTCTGCACTGACTCTGTTGCATCTCAGACTCTTGTCCTGGCTAAAGAAGAAACCAGCCATGTTGTGGTTATGCTAACAGCTGTCTTCTGTGGTCCCCAGACAGCTCAAAACATTCATTTTAAGTAGTAACTCAAGATAAAAGTTGGATGCAAGTCATCAGAGATGAATGATGGGGACTAAAATGAAGCCAATATGACATCTAGCTCCATTCTAGCTATTTTTGTGTGGCCAGGGTCATTATATGCCTCTTTATAAAACAAAAAACTATCAGCAAACATTTAGATGTGTCCCACACAGACATGTTTAAATGAGGATTTAATTTATTAAACTATTAATATCAGAGGCAATGACACATGCTTTGAGAAGTATTTTGTTTGGCAGCCACACATCTATTTGACAGTGTGGAAATTAATGATCAAATAGGTTTCAAGACAATTAAAAATGTCAAAACAGTGTGAGGAGGCCACTAAAATATTCTGTATGCCAGTAACAGGACATTAAGTTGATAGCTAAGAGATTTCAAGAGTTTCAGTAACACATCAGTACACTCCTAAATCCCATATGGTATTATCTGCAATAGCAAATTACTTCTTTATTGAAGATTTTAAGCTTCTTTTCTTTCTCTCATATAGCTTCTACATGAATGAGGAGAAAAAATTGTAGAAGCATCAAATTACCATTTCCTGCAAGCAGTCAGTCTGTAACTGAAAAGCTTCTATTGATGGATACATACATCTTTGTTCCTACTCTCCATCAGTTACCAATCAGTTCATAATTAAAATGCATGTATGTTCTGAATGCTCTGAAACCTTTTCTGAAATCCATAAATAACTTTCTTCCATATCTAAAAGTGTGAGGAAGAGTCAGATATTGTCTTGATCCACTCTTTCCATTATAAAGAGGAGTATGGAAACAGGGAGTGACAGCAAATGCTATCCTAAAGCCCCAAAAATGTGGGGCAACTTGCTGCTCCTGCCTCCCTATATTACAGACATTTCATAGATTCATAGAATCACAGAATGGTAGGGCTTGAAGGGACCTTAACAGGTCTAGTCCACCCCCCCTGCAGAAGCAGGTTCACCTAGATCAGGTTGCATAGGAATGTGTCAAGGCGGGTCTTGAAGATCTCCAAGGAAGGAGCCTCCACAACCCCTCTGGGCAGCCTGTGCCAGGGCTCCCTCACCTCAACAGTGAAATGGTTTTTCTTATGTTTAAGTGGAACTTTTTGTGTTCCAGCTTCATCCCATCACCCCTTGTCCTGTTGCTGGCTACTATAGAAAAAAGGGATGTCCCAGCCTCCTGACACCCACCATTTAGATATTTATAAATGTTAATGAGATTCCCCCTCAATCTCCTCTTCTCCAGACTAAACAGCCCCAGGTCCCACAGCCTTTCCTCATAAGGAAGATGCTCCAGTCCACTGATCATCTTGGTGGCCCAGTGCTGGACTCTCTCCAGCAGTTCCCTGTCCCTCTTGAGCTGAAGAGCCCAGAACTGGACACAGGACTCCAGATGAGGCCTCACCAGGGCAGAGTAGAGAGGGAGAAGAACCTCCCTTGACCTGCTGCCCACACTCTTCTTGATGCATCCCAGGCTGCCATTGGCCTTCTTGGCCACGAGGGCACATTGCTGGCTCATATTTAGCTTGTTATCAATCAGGACTCCCAGATCTCTCTCTGCAGAGCTGCTCTTCAGCAGTTCGACCCCCAGCCTGTACTGGTGCATGGGGTTGTTCCTTCCCAGATGCAGGACTCTGCAACTTTCCTTCCAATGTTTTCTGAAATCAGTAAGGGGATGCCCAGTACCTTCAGCCAGTCTTTAGTGGGAAATAGCTGGTGAGAAGTCTTCATCTCCAGCCTGCAACCTTTCATGTATCCAATGCAGTGGGTTTTATCTTCCTTTCTTACCTAATGTGGACTGTGTACTCATCTGCATACCACCTATCTGACAGTTACTTGCAGTGATACAAAAGGTATTCCTAGATTCATTAGTGTAATAAGCCAGAGTTCACACAAAGATCATCCAATGATACTATTTAGGGACAGTTTGCAGATAAATAGAGATAAAATTTTAGAGACTCAAAATCCAAGACTATTTTTTTTTTCATTTTCTCTTAAACTTCCATGTAATTATGAAGTATGAACATGCTGAAGTGAAAATAATCATACCCAGAGATGTTACAGATATCTGAAGTTCAAGCAAGTCACTCAATACTGAAACAGAACAAAGGCATTTAATGTTTTACCGAGGATATCAGTGTTCTTTTCTTTGGTTGCACTTACCTTAAACCTTTTGTTCAGTTGATCCTTCCATTTTTCAACTAGACATCCATCAAGAAGCATCAACCTGAAAATTAACAAATAGATACAAGTTATAGGTATTTCTAATTTTGATCCTTGAGGTGTCAGTCCAGGTGATTTAACACAAACTGAGCCTGAAATGGTACTGCCAATTTGTGTGCACAGAAAGAACAGGCAGAAAAATGTTTTCCTCCACCCCTAAATGCTTTTTAATGTCTTTCTTCATGTTTATATCAATACCTCTGAAATTCTGCTCTAAGCTCTGTACAAACACAAAACAGTTTGCAGAAGAAATCAGATTTTTACAGCCAAAACTGCACACATGCCCAGTAGTGAGAAAACTATTTAGAGCCTGTTGTCCTCACCTGCAACTATTCTGCAGTGGAAAATTGTCCCATGTCTGTCACTGTTGAAAAAAGTGATGGGCTGGCTAATACCCCATGAAATTGTTTAAATATATGCATACATGTATTTTTACTTATACCCACTATATGTTTGCGTGTGTTTTTGTGTGCAGGAGAGTAAACCCATGTCTATTATTTCTGAATTAGAGCAAAAGCTGTTTCACAAGCACCAGCTGACAAATGTTAAGACGTTATCTGATCACTTACAATCACCTCCATGTCTACCTATAAATACATGAGGACAGTATTATGTATTTCCTAGATGTAACTACTTAATGAGTGCTTTAAAGTGAATTTGGGCAGTGATACTTGCCTACCAATGGCATCAGGATAGCTCCTGTGTGAAAATACTGAGTCTAGGTGTTATGAAATGAACAAAACAGAAATGTAACTATTCAATGTGTATTCCTTAAACCGCTTCTGAAACAGTTTGTTCTAAAGCAGTCTGATGACACAAATTCTAAGTCCCAACTTAGAAACAACTTTTTTATAGCACAAAGATGATGGAATTTCTGTATTTCCTCTACTACTAACTATTTTGCCTTTTTTTTTTCTTATTTCACAGAATGGTAGGGATTGGAATGGAACTTTTGAGACCATCTAGTCCAAGACCAGTTGTTTTGTCTTCGTTCCATTTCTTTATTTTAGCTACTGGGCCTTGCCTCAAAATGGCCTAATTTCCCTAGTTCTGGACATTATTACTATATATATTATATTATTTTAAATATTATATATTTACTTAGACATAAATGTTGGACAGAGACATCAAAACATCATTGTAAAGGCACCCAGTGTCATACAGCACTTTGCCAGAGAGAGAGTTTTACACAGTGTAGCAGAGCTTGACCTATAGTTTCCATAAAGAGTCTTGTTTCAAATACAAGTTCAAAGAGCATTCAAAATGCTGCCACTTGTAGCTATTAGCCACTGTGCACCCACTTTGCCCAAACACAAAAGGATTATCATAAAATAAGAAATCACAGAATGGTAGGGTTGGAAGGGACTTTTAGTGATTATCCAGTCCAACCCCCCCTGCAGAAGCAGCTCCACCTAGATCAGGTCACACAGGAACGTGTCCAGGCGGGTCTTGAAGACCTCCAAGGAAGGAGCCTCCACACCCTCCCTGGGCAGCCTGTGCCAGGGCTCCCTCACCTCACAGTGAAATAGTTTCTTCTTATGTTTAAATGGAACTTTTTGTGTTCCAGCTTCACCCCATCACCTTGTCCTGTTGCTAGATACCATTGAAAAAAGTCATGCCCCAACCTCCTGACACCCACCACTGAGATATTTGTAACTATTAATGAGATCCCCCCTCAGTAAGAATGATCATAGGGGTGAAGGCAAATATGGGGGAGCAGGTGTGCTGGCTGTATGCAGTCTGATGCCACCCCCTCAATATGCTCTGGAGCCCTGGGATCTGGGGAGAAGTGCTCATGGGCATGCATGTCAGTCTGCACGGACATCAGGGGCAGGGAGAGCCCAAAGGCAGGCGAAGGCTGCCCAGGGCTGTGGCTGCTCAGCTCCACAGAGGTGCCTCACTGAGCTGCTCAGAGCTTCTCCTGCACACACAGAATTCTCCAGGAATTTCCACACACAACAATAAGCAGTGCCACTATCTGATTTTCTGCCCATTAGGAAACATCACTGAAACAACTAATGGTACATTTAATTCGACAACCTCAAGTGCTCCAAGTAAACAGCAAAACCTCTTCATGTCACCCACTCCCAGGGAGCTCTGCAGCTGCCCCAGACAGAGCCAAGTTCCCCTGCCCAGGTTTCCCTGGGTTAGTATTTAAACCTCAGCCTTAGAGTGAGCCTTAAACCTCAACCTTACAGTGAGTATAAGCCTTGGAGAGCCAAGGCCAATATGACACATATGTCCTTTTCTTTCCAAGGAGAGATCAGGGAATTAACATACAGGACTGAAGCTAAAGCCACATCGTGATGAGTGAAACCACACAATGGTGTACATCTGATAAGACTTCTGTTCAGGTCAAATCATTGATTGAGATCCTAACTCTGTTGATGGGCAATGAGCATTTTGCTGTTGACTTCAGTGGAGGTTTTGCTTCTGGCATTTAAAAAAGCCGCTGTAACTCAAAACCTTCTGTTTGCATGCCACTGAGTTCAACAGGAAACACATATCATAGTTTATGTTTCTTTTCCAAATCTGTTTTAGTACACTATATGAAATTTAAAACTTCAGTGACCTTTAAAAACCATCACAAAATATTTAGTGAATGGTGTGTTTTTCCATAGTAATGGACAAGCAGACTGTGATCTTTCACTTTTGAAATCTCCCCTTCCTGACAGCCTCCCGAGGGTCCTCTCCAGCAAAGCCAAGCAGCTCAGAGCTCTTGGATCACAATCCTGATCGTGGTCCTTTTGTGTGACTCAGGCTGTCTATCCCTGACACAAGCAGAGGGCTCTAAATTGATCTTTGTGAAATATGTCCAGACCTGGAGGGGCAAGGTGCTGTGTAATAATAAAATACTGCTTCTAAAAAAAAATCCACAAGGTAATTAGGCATCAGATGGTAACTTAGAAATGCCTATCAAATGCTTTAAAATATGAACATAAAACTCAGTGACAATGTGGGTATGGCCCATCAAGCCCTACACAGAGATTTCCTATGGTCCTTACCAGTTAAAGGTCACTTTGCTGCACATTAAACCATTCACAGATATTTCAGAGACAGCCCTACGTCTGAGCCACAGCACACAGCCACACACATCTACTGTGCTACAACTTGTCCTGTTGGCATCTCTTCCTACTGGGACATTTAGGGAGATGGGATGTCCCCTTCTGCCTCAAGAACCCAGAGAGAAAAGAGAGCTGTGATTCACTACTCCATCCCCTCCAGGCCAGCATACTGGATTTCCTTCCATGCCTGGGGCTAGGCTTACTGCCAGATGAAAGGTCTGGTAAAGTTAGTCTAGTTTTGTCTTTTAATTATACAGCAGGACTGGCAAGCTGCTCTAAGAGTATTTACTTTTCATCTGCCATCCGGGAGCGGGAGTTCCAATGGCTGCAGCTTTGGCTGGTCCCAGCACAGCTGTGGGATCACAAACATCCCACTGATGGCACTGGTCCGAAGTATGGAGAGGCCAACAGAGGAGGCCTGGCTCTGTCTCCAGTCGCTCTGCAGATAGGAGATGGGTATCATCTCCTCTCCCCTCTCCTGGGGTTGGTGAGGCAGAACTATGCTTTCACATGGTCCAGCCAACCTGGACTACCATCTACAGCCACCATGGAGCTTGTAGCACACAAAGCAGCTCATACCTACAGAAAGGAGTGCTGGAAAAACACTCCCAAACAGCTGGAGATACCTGAACTGCTACATGATAGATTAAGCAATGTGCTGCCAGCATCTAATGCCACCAGAGTTTATGTTCCATGTATGTGCCAGGTTCTATAAACACCACATCGTGGCACAGAGCTGATTGGGAAAAGTTAATTACAGAAGCAATTGAAATATGCAGGTGTACTTGAGAGTTATCTTAAGAAAAACTACCAGCAATATTAACTGTAACTCAGAAAACAAGCTCATGACCAGAAGGGGAACTTTGCTGGTCCTCCTTCCCATTTCTCAAAGTCACAAGGTCTTCCTGCATCACATCGTCAGGGCTCACCTTGAGCGCCATTCATAGCACATGATGAGAACATCCTGCTTCGGCTGGAGAGGTGGACACTGGCAGGAGGAATTTGTAAGAAGAGGCACTTGAGACAGAGGAATAGGGGTCAAAGACTTCAGCGTGTCTTTGACTTCAACCACGGTCGTTATCTCGTTGCAATTCCCTCTTTCTACGCTTTTCACTTTGGCATGAATGACTGCAATTAGGAAAATAAGAGGAGTGAGAATAACAGTCTTAGAAATTGAAAGACACCTCAAAATTAGACCAAATGCATTAAATCGAAAGCTGTTGTTTCCACTGCAAAACTAGAACTGCTTCCTCATGTGTGGGCAAGTACAGTGGCTTAGAATAATAGAGGCCTGATCCCGATTTGGTTTGCAGTAGGTTTGTTGACAACTGTGAAATTAAACATGTGCTGAAATCTTTGCCAGATCAGGCCAAGTGATCTCGCCTGGAATCACACACACAAGCAGCTCCTTTCACTCAGGACTTGAGCAACACCCCTTGCATAAACTGGACACGTTCTATAGCCAAATTTGGCTATTTCCAATTAAGTAACGCATAATTTGCCTCACAGACACTCAGTGTGAATTCAGTCTTTGCAATAACAAAATCATTTCCCTGTAGGCTGCATCCAGGAACTAAAGTGTTTTCTTAAATATAAGAAGGGAAGGTTTGAAACTAGTAGTCAAAAACTAAGATTAGGAATGTTGTGATCTGTTCAGTCTATACTTTGTTTCGTCTTTTGCCTTTGCATTACCATCAACAGTAAGATTAAAAAAGCACACCCCGAAATGGGTTCTTCTGACTCTGGATACACAAACATCCACGTTTTTTACCTTTATTGAGGAGAACTGCATGTCTTCTGAGTGGAAGCGAGAAGGTGAAACTGTGTAGATTGCTCTGAGGATGATCCCTGGCTAACTCTCAACTTGCAAAACCTGGCAGTTCCTATCCCTGCAGCATTTCACTCTTTCTCTCTTGTGAGAAGTACCAAGCCAGAGAAAGGAAGCACAATTTTTGCACAAAGGGCTTTATCTCTAGGGAATGCCGAAATACCACATGGTGATCAGCCTACAGATCTGACCAACTAGAAAGATCACTTGGCTATATATATTTTAAAGGATTTGGGGAAAACATGAAAAATAAATACTTCAGTTGCAACTTGGTCTGCCTTGTCTTGTCTCTCAATTAATTTTCCATTTTTCTATTTAATTGAGAGGAGTCTGAATGAAAATCTACCACTCAAAACCGTGATCTCAACAAATTTAATGGAATTAAGTTTTGGGCCCCAGCCTACAGTTTTTATTCCAGCAACACTCTCACTGAAGTCACTGGAGTCAGGATTTGTACAGGAACATCTGTACTTCATTTTGGAACAGTCTTTTTCTACCACTGCTTTTTCATAGGTTTCAAGACAACTGTGGAAGTTCATCATCCCACCTGAACATATCAGTATGTTGTACTGAGATGGATCAAGGAATGATGTAAAAAGAATACATGACATAAATGTACCAAATGTCATAACGAAAATCAGTGTACAATTACCTAACTTAGATGTTTAGCTTGACTATTCCCATCAAACTAGGGTCTGGATGTCTGTTTTCTATACCAACAAAGAAGCAGGTAACTACAAACTTACTTTCGTCTGCTATCAGCCAAATAGGAAATGAATGGATATTATAACCCTGTTGCATAAAAACTGAATAAACCCCTTGAAGAAACAATCATCAACTGAGAGAAAGCCCATAAAGTACAAAAGACCATGATATCACTTGTTAATTTCATAGTCAACAGGTGTTTTCTGTTGGCATTACAGACATTTAACCTGGTATTTCTCTAATCTTAGTGTTTTTCCTGACTCCTGAAAACCAGGGGGCAAGGGCAGGAGAGCCAAGGGGGAAGAGGGGTGAATACTTAACTTGTATTGCCAATATCTTATGCAATATATGATAAAACTATCAGCCAACTCTCCAGCTGGCAGGTGCAATTTGTCATTGAATTCAATCTCTGACTATTCTGCACCAGATGAAACTCTGGTGAGTAAGTAAAAGAAAATATGAATTTCTAAGTAAGAAATTTTCACCTTGTTCCAACTTCATTCAGATTTACCAGTTTTATTGAGGCGATAAACCTCTGTTTACTCCACAGGAGCTGGCCAAGGAGCATGTGAGTCCACACTAGATGTAACTGCACTTATTGGAGTGACCTTTAGAGAAGCAAGCAGCCTTTCTGAGGAGGAACCCATTGATGCCAATGCACATTACCAACACTTCACAGGTTTTATCACAAACACACCATCATCTGTGCAATGGCAGCTACTACCTGCACAAGGTGTGTGCCAGTGGTGGGGCTTTGGAAGAGGACAGCTAGGTGTCCTTGGGCAAAAACCCACTTGAAAAGGCTGTGTTCTGCATGGTGTCTGCTGTGCAGCACCCAAACAGAGCTGCCAAAGTCACTGGGGAGCACAGAGAGGGGTGGGAATGGGCGAAGCAAAGCATTTCCCCCCCCCCTCCCCCCCAACCACTTACTGTAGCTGTAGTTCTTGGCCAGGTAGGTTGACAGTGTAGGCTTTGTCTTTTTGCACCTGCATCGCTCTTCAAAGGAAGAGAAGGGGAAATGGTTGAGGGGTGTCAAAGGGGGTCTGGCTCAGGGGATGGCAGGGGCAAGGGGAGATCCCAAGGCTCACCCTGGCCACGGCTCCTGCAGTCGGGCTCCAGGGGCTTTTCCGGCACCAGCATACCCTGTGTGAAGTCTGTCCACTTCACATCTGCAAACAGAAGCGCGGAGGGGAAGAAAAGCTGTCAGGGAGAGGATCCAGGGGCAGGGACGGGGGCATGGGAGCTCCGCAGCCCCTCCCGCCCGAGGCTTCCCGCGGCCGGTAGAGGAGGGTTCCTCGCAGCGCTCACCCTCCGGCAGGTCGGTGACGATGGCCTCGGGGGAGATGCAGACGCCGCGGTCGTAGACGGGGAGGTCGTCACAGGCCAGGCTCTCGGGCCAGCTGTGGTTGTACCGGCGCATGATGGGCTCGCAGCCGTCGCGGGCGCGCTGGCAGACGGAGCGGCAGGGCTTGATGGGGTCATAGAGGAATTCCAGGGTGCAGATCGGGGCGTACATGGCGCAGAGGAAGAAGGAGAGGACCGGGCTGCAGCCGGTACCCACCAGCTCCTCATACTGCTCGATGGCGAGAATGGCGTTTTCCTGGGTGCTGTGGTGGAGGTGGTTGGGCATGCGGGTGATGTTCCAGGGCATGGGGCGGCACATGGGGATGCGCACCGCCTCGCACGGCGCGCCCTGCGCCCGCGGGCTCACCCGCAGCCACAGGGACACCGCCACCAAGGCGCGCAGCATCCTCCTCCTCCTCCTCCTCCTCCCCTTGCTCCTGCTCCGCCGCCGCCCGCCGCCGCTCCGCGGGTCCCGGCGGGCGAAGGGCGCGGAGCGGCGTTGCCTCCCGGCGCTCGGCTGCAAGTGGAGTGAGGGGAAATCGCCGCGCCGACAGCCATGAACATCTCGGGACCACATTTATACCGGTGGCACGGGTGACGTGGGGCCGATCGCGCTCCCTTGGCAGCACCGCTCCTCCAGGGGAGGGGGTTGGAGGAGGGGGGGTGTGCGGGGTGTGCGTGTGTGAGTGCGCGCGCGTGTGTGTGTTTTGCTGTGCAGGCACGGTGACATCACCTCCACCCCGTTTAATCCCCCGGCGACATCACTGCGTCTCTCGTCCGCGGCTCCAGCTCCGCTTCAGTTTTCATCTGTGTCATAAATTCCTTCGGGTGGAAGGAGGGGGGTGGGATGGCGGGGGAGAGAAAGCCAAACCACACGCGTCTTTCGCGGGGCTGCGCGGGGAGAGGAGGCGGGAGAGACGGGGAACCCGCGACTGGATACCCCTCCCCCGCCGTCTGCGGGGCTGAACTTTACTCTACATTTTCCCAAGAGACGCAGAGTCGAAACTTTTTGCGGGCTTGGGGGAGCTCCGGCAGCAGTTCCTGACGCCTCCAGACGGTATCGCAGTTACCTCCGTGAACTCGGCACGGATGGAGACACGCGTGAGACGGACGGGCAGACAGACGGGGAAGTTACTCTTCACCCAGTTTGCTGGGGACGGGGGAAGCGGCAGGAGCCGGCCGGGGCAGCGCGGAGCCGGCGCGGGGCTGCTCTGCGGGCTCCCGGCTCCACGCCGCGCTCCCATCGCCTCTTATCTCCCCCTTGTCGCCCCTGCAAATGAGTGGGAGAAAGTATTTCGAGCATTCCCGAAGTTGTTTTTTATTTTCCTTTCCTTGGTGCTCCACCGCCACACGGCCCTGAAGCAGCAGAGTGGCATGCCCACGCCGGGATCAAGAGTCCCTCCCAACACACCTCTGCTCCCCCGTGTGCAGTCCTTGTGCACGGACTTCCCCTTCCTCCGCTGTAGGCAAATGTTGCATCTCAGCTTTCGAGGCACCCACTGAGAATATACGATGAACTCAATGGCAAGTTATTGCAGTGGCCTGGGAAAGCCCCAGTGTGGCTCAGCGTTAACAGTTCTCGGGCTTGCCCTGGCCAGGTGCTGTGGTACCCCTTATGTTTCTCTTTGCAGACCCAGCAGAGATCAGGCCTGGGTGCTGCAGAGCCAAGGTATGTGTGGGGCATAGGCTTCCCCCTCCCTCTGTGAGCGAGGACGGCTCATCCAGAGTGGGCATGAAAGAGCAGCTGAGGAACTTGAGAGGGCAGTGGGAGATGAAGGCATGCGTGTACTTGTGGGGTGCCACGGGAATCCCTCCCTTGACAGCAACACTAAAGCAGTTTCACCCAGTGGGTCTGTCCTGTTCGCGTATCCTCTCCCACTCAAAGCTCATGCAGAGTGCCCAGAGGTACCCCAAAGCCCGAGCCTTGCAGGTTCCCCTCCGACATCACCCCTCGCCTACCAGTGTGCACGGCCAGAGCGAGCAAACCCTCCCGGGTGCGAGGAAGGGGAAGGAGGGGAAGCACGGGAGGGCGAGAGTCGCCTCATCGCCTCCAGCCCTTCCATCCCGCTGTGCACAGCAGCGCTCGGGCAGAAACCGCCTCTCCCCGCTGAGGTGATGCGGGTTTGGAGGCGGGCCGCCCCCGCCCCCCCTTCCCTCCCCCCGCAGCGCAGGCCTGCCCGCTCGCCGGCGCGCCGTGCGGGGTGCGGAGCGGAGCGGGGCATGGCGCGGGCGAAGGGCGGCTCGGGGCCGCGGCCGGAGCCGGGGCTGCTGCTGCTGCTGCTGGGCAGCCTCCTGCTGCGGGGCGGAGAGGCAGCGGCGGGGCCCGAGCCGTGCCAGGCACCGCTGCAGTGGGAAGGACGCACCGTCTCCTACGACCACAGCACGGGCCGCAACACACGGGCCGCCGTCTCCTACGACGGCCCCAACCAGCGGCTCCGCATCCTGGAGGAGAGGAAAGCCCTCATCCCCTGCAAGAAGTACGTGGCGGCGGCGGGACCCCGCGGCGGGGCCGGGCCGGGGCGGGGATGGGGGGAGCCGAGAGGCACCTCCCGGGGCTGGGGCGGCGTGCAGGGTGAAGCGGAGGAGAAAGGGGGAGGAGGTCGGGTCTCCCTCGAACCCCCGCGCTGCGGGGCGGCACCTGCCCTGCGTGGGAGCGGGAGGCGGCGGGGCGGCTCGGGGCGGTGTGCGCACGGCTGCGGGAAGCGGCTCTGGGGAATGGTCAGCTGCAGAAAACCTGTCACCCACATGACTCATATCCGAGCTCTCTATCTCTATCTCTATCTCTATCTCTATCTCTATCATCTCTATATCTACATATAATCTATATCTACATCCACATATCAACCATAACTACCTGTGTATCTGTGCCTATATCTATCTGTATCTGTATTTCTATCTATATATGTATGTATCTACATATATATCTGTATAACTTCTTTGTATCTATATTTGTATATATATGTGTGTGTGTCTGTATCTATATCTGCGTCTGTATCCATATCTGCAATTGTATCTAGATCTATTTTTATCTATATATCTATACCTCTATCTTTTGCTGTATCTATATCTATATCTATATCTATATCTATATCTATATCTATATCTATATCTATATCTATATCTATATCTATCTCTGCCTCTATCAATCATCTGTACCTGTATGTATCTTGAGAGGTTTATGAACAACAGGGTCAGCCCTTGGAGATAATTCCTTTCTCTCTACTATTTTTTTTTAAGTGGAATGTGAGCTGAGTCTAAAAATACAGCCAAAAATGTGAGGTATAATGGGTATAATGAAGAGATAACAGGCAAATGCAGGAATGATGCTGTGGTGGGTGGGGTGTCTAGCCCAGTAATTTGCTAATGAGATTGGGTCATGTTTTACAAGACTTATAGTGGTTGTTTCCTGCAAGTGCTAAGTCCGTGCAGCGTGCCAGAATGCATCTGTTAGCTGTGAGTACCTGCCCAGCCCTGGAGTACATCCCTGTTCTTAATTTCTACAGTATGTATCTGTTAAGCTCATACTAACCCAACAAAATCACCGTGACATTGCGTGTTTCTTGGTTGGATGAAAAATAAGGGTAGGAAAAAGCTGGCTGAAGAAAGGCCTCTGTTTTTCTCCTCATCATGCCAAGGAAGAAATAGACAGCCCAGAGAGGCCTTCCCAAGTCAGGTGTTTGTGGGTACCAAGCATCAGTAACTCTCAGACACAATGTCAAGATATACCTGTCAGTGTAAGGGTAGTCAGCCTGCCTGTGCCTCTGTCTCTCCCACCTAAAAGTTGTTCAAATAATACTACATCAGTCCTGGAGATGTGTAAGCTAAGGTGAAGACCAGCCTACAAATGCTGTATCATGCTCCCTGCCATTAAAAGATCAATATTCCTTTTTGCTGCTGGCTTTTTTCCTGACAGTGATTAATTTCTTACCGACATCACATAGTCATTGTTTTAATCCTTTCCAAGTATATGGTCTTCCTCAGTCCTTTCTCCGACAGTCCTCAAACAATCTTAAAACTGTTTTATGTGTTTTGTTTTCAAGCATAGCTTTCCCTTACTGTGAGGTTTTTTTCCCTTTATTACTGTTTTCACATAGAAACCATATGGAGGATGTCAAAGGCTGTTTGTTGGTGGTCTGCTAACACACACCACAGAGTTTGACACTGTCTCTGCTCATACTCCCCTTCTTTTAGAAGACCTAGGTTGAGCTTCATATTTGACAAGTGTAAAACTGTGCTGCAAGGTCTTTCCTAGCTTTTAAGTTATACTGAGCTCATTTCTTTTCAAGCTTATGTTTGTTTTATTTGAAAACTTTATCTTAGGAATGGTTTCTTCCAACCCCTGCCATTCCTTGATTCTTTGATTGCACAATTATTCTACATTCTCCACTCTGGGCCTCATTTTGTCTTTTTCTGAGATCTGCTCTTTTAACCTTCTTTGATAAATATTTGCTCTGGATACAGTTTTGTCTGGGCTGATAGTGCTAGAAAGTCAGTGCAGGCAGGTTGACTTGAGGCATCTCTCTGTTGGTTTTTCCTGTATTGTTTTATTCATTGTAGACAATCTGTGACCTCAGGGATCCCTGCTGTTTCTGCCATCACCAGCTTTTCTGCCATCCCAAACTGGAGAGTGGTTTTGTTGCATGCACAGCTCATGTCTACTAAGGGCATGACCTTCCATCAAAGTCAATGGAAAGACTCCCATTGATTTCAAAGCATGTTGGATCGAGGCCGGAGCTGTGATCGTGGCTTCATTGCACTGTGGACACAGTGAGTCATAAACTGAAACCTTCAGAAAAGTTAGAGCGAGGGGACTTATCTTGCCTTTTGGAAAAATAACCTCTCCCCCACTCTGCTTTGACATTGGCAAGAAAAGAGTAATTACACCAAGGCAATGACTGCAAAAGCAACAAGAAAAATAATGCTGCCCTGGTCTCCAAGGAAATTTCACTCTAAATTCAAACGAATGGACGCACTTTGCTCCTATCAGATGGAACTTACACACTGCAGCAATCGGGGTTGGCCAACAACCAAATTTTCTTACCAAGTGTTTTCTGAAGCTTGTGAGTGTGGACCTTAATCAGACACAGCCCCGTTTAAGTTGGTTGACTGAGGTTAATCAAGGACACAAAGATCTGCCTGTGTGGAGTGGCTTGCAGGCTCATAACCACAGGAAAACCTGAAACTTCCAGTTTTTATTGTAGATGTATGTTTCAAATTCATGCCATTTGCTATGTGGCATTTTATGTCTGCATCAACCCAGTGTTTTAAGTAAACTCCTGAAAAGTAAACCATAAGGTAAATATCCCATCTTTGTTTCGTTAAGAGCACTTCTTTGCTTTTGCTCATTGCAAGAGCACCCGGAATGCAGCAACTGGATGAGCATCTGGAAAGCTGTCCAGCGGAAAAGGACCTGGGGGAGTTGGTTGATAGCAGTTGAACATGAGCCAGCAGTGTGCCCAGGTAGCCAAGAAAGCCAATGGCATCCTGGCTTGTATCAGAAACACTATGTCCAGCAGGAGCAGGGAAGGGATTGTCCCCCTCTACTCAGCTCTGGTGAGGCCACACCTCAAGTGCTGTGTTCAGTGTCGGGCCTCTCACTACAAGAAAGACTTTGAAGTTCTGCAGTGTGTCCACAAAAGAGGAATGAAGCTGGGGAAGAGCCTAGAGAACAAGTCTTATGAAGAGCTGCTGAGGGAGCTGGGGATGTTTGGAGGAGGCTGAGACAAGACATAGTCACTCTCTACAACTACGTGAAAGGTGATGAGGGTCGGTCTCTTCTCCCCAGTAATGAATGAATAGGACAAGAGGAAACGGCCCCATGTTGCACACCAGAGGTAGATTTAGATTGGAGATTAGGAAAACCTTTGTCACCAAGAGGGTTGTTACACACTGGCACAAGCTGCCCAGAGAGGTGATGGAGTCTCCATACCCAGAGATATTTAAAGATGCATACATAGCTGAGGTGCTGAGGGACATGGTTTAGTGGTGGACTTGACAGTGGGAGGTGAGTTGTTGGACTTTATGATCTTAAAGGTCTTTTCCAACTAAAACAATTCTATGATTCTGTGATTCTCTGAGTGGTAGCAAAGGCTGCCTGCTCCCCATCAGCCAGCTGCAGCATTGTCACCTGCCACCTGAGCATGAGCCTCTCCCTGTGTACAACTAAGTGGAACTGGTTTTTAAAGCGGTCCTTGATGGTTGTTTCAGCCAGTTCATTGGGTGTGTGTTTCTCTGGGTCATACTGTTGACTGCCTGCACTCCATCTTAGAGTGTAAAAGCTACCAATGGTGATACTAGGCTGAGGTTTTTAGGGCTCTTATTTCAGTTGAATTCATTACTAAACTTTCTTTTTCACTTCTTTTACAGCCCCAGCCTTAGCTGCACTCTGCATCTCACATTTTCTCCTGTGTGCCTTGCCCTTCTGCTTCTTTCTCTTTCAGGATCAAAATTTTGGGGATAGACAAGGAGGGCAGGGACAATCTTCTCTTTTGGTTTCTTGTAGTGCTCAGCTGGTACTGGAAGAAGAGAAAAGAAAATAGAGGTTTTTATTGAGTAGACTGTGCCATATCCCACTTGGAAGAAGTTGTGCCAGTAGGGTTGTGGTATGATGTGAAAGGAGAGCACTTGAAACAGTTCCCTAGAGCTCTTGAGGTGGAGCTATGCCACAGGACTTGTTTTGTAATCCTTTATTGCCTGCCAAATGGAGTTACTTCCTTTTGTGCTCTCTGTATACTAATCCTTCCTCACAGAGGGTTGAACCCTCCTTTGGGTTGAACCCTCACAGAAGGCTGAACCCTCTGTTGGTCTCAGGACACTTCACAAAATAGGCAACAGTCATCAGCATGAAACCATTCTGTTGGATCAAAAGTGTTTCAATTTAAGGTAACATCTACCAGTTCAGATTTGAATATGACATCACTGCAAAAATCCTGACACTACACTACCACTGAGAAATCCTGACACTACTAAGGTCTAAACCAAAAATCCTACTGACTATATTGCAGCCAGAACTTCATGGGTCCTGCATCACCTTTAATTTCCTTGGAGAAACAAATCAAGAGGTGTACTGCCTGGCACTGCTGCAGCCACTCAACAGGCATTAGTGCTCAGTAACGAAGGAAGGAAAGCATGAAGTGAGGAGCAGAGCAGAAATCACACAGGTTGTGTTTGAGGGCTGGAGAATGACTTGTCACATGCCATATTCATAAGAGTTTCACCCTTATCTTCCACATAGTTTTTCACAGAGTGATTTTCAGGGGAGGCACAGTAACAGTTTGTCCTTTGAGAAGGCTGGTGGTGGAGAGAACAAAATTTTCCATGTGCTCAGGGAAGTCAGTAGGAGTAGCAGTAACCTCCATGGCCCATTGTACAGGGTGCAGCACTTTGGGGTGCCTGTGTATTTGAGACTGCTAGGATTATTGTCTTAACAACTGTAACTGCAGGGCAGAAAAACAGCCTTGACATACCCTATCAGTGTTTATTTATAAACACAGAACTGCATGTTGGTAATTTCTTTAGTTTTAGTTGTATTTGCAAAAGTCAGGCACAGTTATGGGCAGGGTTAACTCTTTCACTTGGCAACAAAAACTGCTAGTGTCTATTATTCCTGCAGGCTTTTTGCATGCCTTTGTCAATCCCTGTCCTTGACAGAAGAGAAGCAGCGTAAGGTCAGGTGGAAATATAACAGCATTTATCTGGAGAAGAGGTGATGACTTTTCAAAATAAACAGAGTGTGGGCACGTGTGTCTGACTTATCTCAGCTACTTCTTGGTTGTTTTGAGGATATGTGATTGTAAAGGAAAAAACCAGCAGTGTCTGACCTATTAAAATCATATAATCCATCCGTTCTGTGGTCATCATGGTGACTCAACAGGCTAAGTATTGAGCTACCCTGAGCGACTGCAAATTTGTTTCCCAGACTTGGTTTTGGGAGTGGTTTCTGCAGTTTAATGTTTAGGGGAATGAACAATGATCATGGGTAAAATTTTCAGAATTGGCCAAGTTACTCAGGAACTCAAGCCCCATTTTTTAAGATGATGTAAAATGTGTAGACTTCTGAGACCCTTAATTGGCAGTGACACGTTGAACTGAATTTTCAGCAGTTTCTCTAAGTCTGATGGAAGTTCTTGGGATCTAAAATATTTCATAAGCTACTGTGTATATAGATAACTTTTGAGAATAAAAACTAAGGAAAGGTACTCAGACCTCCTGCATTTACTTTATTCCCACAGGACCAAGTTCTTTCAGGTCTCTGCTGCTGCTTTCAAACTGTGAGTTTGGAAAGGTGGCACTGGAAAGCTGCTGTGATGGATGCAGACTGGCAGTCAGATGCTAGGCAACAGCCTGAAGCTCACACACACAGAGCAGTTGTTCTAGAGGGAGTTGTGTGCTGTTGGGGTGTGGAGGGCTGGCTGTACAAGCCTCAGCTTTTGTATTTCCATGATAAGCTGATTTACAGGTCAGTTTACTGAGTCTGTCAGTGATGCTACCTGCCAAGGTGGTTGGTTACTTGGAGAGGGTGCTGTGGTCCATGAGGACCACATGGAGGAGCATCTCATCTCACCTGGACTGTTTGCTTCTGCCTACATGAGGCAACAGCCATTTCCCTTCCCAAGTTCTTGATCTTGTTGGAAGTTGCCTAGGTTATACATTTCAGAGAGGCAGTGAAGCCAATTACCTTTGTTGTTATAAGTGATGTGGGTAGGGAGAGATTAAAACACTGCTTAGGGGCCATCCAGTTGCAGCACTGATAAGCAAGTGGACTCTATGAAAGCAAGTAGGAACTGTTGGCTTAGCTGTCTTGTGTTTTATGCTTTTGATAAATTTCTTGGACAGCTGCATCTTTGTCAGAGTTGTGGGAAAAAAAAACAGAAAAAGAAAAGATAACTGAATATGAATAGAGCAAATCCATTGTGGTGAGATGCTGTGTTCTGTTTAGTGTAGTGTTCTCAAAACCTTTCTTAATGCTGAGTACCCTGGAGCCATTTCATACACTACCAAAACAGCACCCAAACTGAAAATAATAAACTTTCTTTTTACTTTGAAAGAGCAGAATCCATAAACCCCATTAAAACTGGGAAGAAAATGCAGTGTGAAGTGACCTCAAATGGATAATTTGCTGGAGTGCTGGTTGGTGTGCTTAGAAACCACTCTCAGACACTCAAGGAGGTCATTACTATCACATCAGTTATGGATATTGTTGACTGGACGTTCTTTAAAAAATAGAGGTTCTCATCAAAGAGTTTGTTTTTGTGAAAAACATAGTTAAATGAGAGCCAGGGGCATCATATTGCTCTTGATAGTAGTGCATATTGTCTTGAAAGCCTTAAGGGTTTGAACTATTTAGTGTTCCTCCTGCTTATCATCTCTTCCTTGTCTATTTAAACTCTTTGGAATACTGTGTGTTTTGCACTGAAACTTACAGCTCATTTTGTACTTTTGGACATTACAGTAAAACCTTAAAGCAAAATCTGAACTGCACTGAAGATATCTTATGCTTCCATTTGTGTTACTCAGACCGAAGGACCAGTGTTTCACAAATCACTGTCATTTTTATTCAGGGATATTTTTACTCTTTTTTTTCTTCTTTTTGGGGGGGGGTTGGGTAGGGACTTAGAGTAGAGATGAATAGAGAGATTCAAGCTCATAATTTGTTCTTAGCTCACAGACAGCATGCAGACAGTCGATGGTGACCTGACTGCACAGCCAAACAGACGTGGTGAAAGAAATCTTTATATTCACGATCTTAATTTGGGCTCCATTCAGCTTGAGGCCTGATGTAATTCAGGTGGCACAACTGGCAACATCACACCTATTCTCACAGGACCAAGTGCCACTTGTCTGAAAAAAGTATCTCCTCTGATGGATAAACCATAATCTTCTACTTTAGGGCAGATCTTGCACTGCTGTCAGCTGAGGAAAAAAACCTGACTCTGCATTGCGTGCAGAGAAACCTGAGGGATCACACATCCAGAGGTCACTTTATCAGTTGATGCATTAGTCTTTAAATTGGAATCTGTTTAAGGATGTTAAGGATCCAAGTCTCCTTAATGACTCCTTAATTTACTGAAATGCCTCCAGAAATGTGTCTGTTTGCACCGTTGGTACACGCACTACAATTCTCTAGAATCTTTCCAGTTCTTAGACTCCGAATACCTTCCCATCTCAATTTGGTTCACTGCAATTACAGGGCATGACATGACAGGGTGGTTTAGGCCACAGTCTCTTCCCACTTATGGGTATCCATCAGTTTCTGTCCCTGGGCTGATCAATGGTTGAGTGCTGGGGCTCCCTTCACTGCAAGGTAAAGGGAATATGCTCCAGTATTGTTCCAGCAACTGAGGAGTGGCTGTGACATGTTCTCAGGAGCTACTACTGCATCCTGGAATTTGGAGAGAGCTCAGACAGGGGGAGACACTGAATTAGTCAGCCCACAGTTATCTTCCATATGCAGTTGAGCTGTATTGTTCTTCATATGCTAGAAAGAGAAGGGGTTTGAGTATGACAGCTGCATATGTTAGTTGAGAGAATACTGAAAAGCTGAAGAACCTGGGTTAGCAACTGAAAGATTTTTCCCTTTACTGTTGTAACTCAATGCTGCAAACTTAGTGAAATCACTGGGAATTTTGCCTTTGGCACAAGGATCTCATCCCAGGACTTTATATTTGATGCACATTTGTAACATATGTGGGAGGTATGTACAAGAAATACATTTCTCCATTTCCAATTCAAACTCAGCCTCAGTTCCTGAGGTTGTTCCACACTGCCAAAGCTGAAACCATCATTCAACCTCTAGCCTTATTGATGACAGCAATGGTATAACTGTGGCAGGCAGCTTTCAGTGTTGTGTCATCCAAATGGAATGGGAAGATGTAGTGATAAAACCTGTGCCTCTCTGTCTGGTCCACACCTTGCCTCTGACAGCACTTCCTAGGATGAATTTTGGTAGGTGATTGCTGGTTAGAGGAGAGAAAGTATTCAGGGAGGAAGACAAGATGTTTTCATTAAAACACCAGAAAACTATTTATTTAACCTTCCCTGCATTTCAATTGCAGTGTATTTATTCAGTAATGTACTTTATTTTTGTGCTACTGCTGTTCATGGGTTAGTATCACAATTGATTTGTTCAAGACATTTTATGTCCAAGTTTATTGTTTTGTAGTTCAAAGGATGCTCTTGTGCTTTTTGCTGTCAGAGGCCACACTGCTCTGAAAGTTTTCTTCTCCAGCTAGAGACCTGGTTTGTTTGGTGTGTCAAAGGCCTTGCCTGTTTATTAACTGTGTGGGACAGGTTTCCAACTGGATGACATTTTCCTAGACAAGTGAAGTCAGTGAAATGGTACCGATCTATCTGTATATCAGGTCATTATCTGCTGCAGAATTGAAAGATAAGGCTCAAATATCCTTCCACCCTCTCCATTTTGCTGTGAACTGATAGCTAAACTTGACATACTTAGATGTTTCAGTCCAGGAAAGGACGGTGGCATAGCAAATAATACTGAGTTATTTCAAAAAAACCCATAACTACATTTCTCTGTCACATGTCATGAGGGAAAGTTAAATTTAAAGGGGCTTCAGGAAAGAAGAATGCTTGCCACAGTGGCCAGGTGTCATGTAGAGGTAAGAGTAGGAATAAGAGGTATGTAAATAAATGTGTAAGATTAGAAATTGATGGAGCCTTAGAAATGGACTGTTGATAATTCAGGGATGAATGTAGTAGGAAATTGGACAGCGTTTTCTTCTCAAGCCAGGATTTAGACATCATATCAGTGCAAAGACTGGAGGAAGGAGTCTTTTCCCATGCCTGTCATGCTAGGGCTGCTTTCTGGAGAAATGATCTTGTGGCCATCCAGCCAGTGACATTTGGGCTATGAATCTGTGTAGCTGCAGCAGCAGCAATCCATCTCCTGACACTCATGTTGGCCAACTTCATCTTTATCTTCAGTGGAGCTTCACCTCGACCTTCCCTGTAGATTTGCAAGGAATTGCATGCTCAGCAACTTGCAGAATTCTCTAAGTGTTTTTACCCTCTACTTAACTGAAAGGGAAAGTTATTTTTGCCTCCAAGGTGTTTTTAAGGCATGGTATAGTGTCTGGCATCCTGAGGAAGGGATGATGTCAGGGTGGAACAGGGTCACTTTGTGCAATATTTGGACTCTTCTAGAATAAGGAGCATTATGCCCAGCATGGCATTGCATAACCTGAGGGTGCCACTGGCCAGTGGAACTTCTCCTCATCTCTGCCAAGCAGACCTGTTTCTTTCAGCTGTTTTTGTTTACTGACTTGCTTTCATGGCCCTGAGGGAGATGCAGGTATGTTGACAAGAGATCTTAGGTTCCACAGGGAAACTGTGTGTTCCTCCTGAGGGTCTGGAGGATGGCTTTTTGTCTGTATCATGGTCACTCTCTGATACCTGAGAGTCACAGGTCAAGGACGGGATTTACTGCCAAGAGTTTGTTTCCATGTGTGAGAATACAGAAGGCTCAACATGTGAGACAGTCCTTGTTTTCAGGAGTGAATTGGTACCTTTTATACTTTCACATCCAGGAGTAAATTAGGGGTTACTAACAGCAGCATAACTGTCCTTGTCCAAGACCTAATTTATGGCAGATAGTAATAAGAAAGAAAGAATAACTTGTTTTCATCTGAACTCACACTTTTTTTAATCTATTGTAAACATAAATCCTTGACAAACATTTATCTGAAGAGCAATCATTCTTTTGAAGGTTATGTGCACACATTTATGTCCCAGCTGGTTGTTAAAAGATTCTTCCCTTGTACCACACAAAGTGAATCAGGTAAGAGTGATATTCGCAGTTCTTGCTTTTGCTCTGAGGGTTTTATTAGCAACGTTCCTCCAGCCAGTAGGTCTGTTCCCATAACACAGCAATGAGTCTATTTTTGCTTTTTCAGATTTTGTTTCTGAGTTTTCATGATTTTCAGAATTTCTGGCATCAGACTGTTAATTTGGCAGGCACTTTCTTCTTGTACAGTGCTCACACTGTAGTTATTACAAATTTTGAGTCTTTGGCTACTAAGATTTCATATGTCTCAGGAGCTACTTAGCTATTAATTCCATGAAAGCCTATTTTATCCCTTTCATACCTTATGAAGTTTACCCTTTCATCCTGGCATCATCCAGATGACATTTTGTGGGCCAAATCCAGCCCAGAGGGAAGTTCCATCCAGCCTTGTGCCTTTCCCCACTGAATAGCTCCTTGTTTCTTTAATAATTGTCTGGTGTTTGGATTCCCCTGTGTCCATGTTGGAGGAGCAGAAGGGACTGGATACATAGGTTGAAATGCCTCCAATCAGTCACCCCCATGGATGAGCATGCACTGCCATATTGTAAGAGTAGAATCATAGAGTCATAGAATGGTGGGGGTTGGAAGGGACCTTTAGAGATCATCTAGTCCAACTCCTCTGCAGAAGCAAGTTCACCTAGATCAGGTTGCATAGGAACATGTCCAGGTGGGTCTTGAAGATCTCCAAGGAAGGAGACTTCACAACCCCTCTGGGCAGCCTGTTCCACTGCTCCATCACCCTCACAGTGAAATAGCTTTTTCTTGTGAAGAAGTCACAGGTAATATGCACAGAAGCCACACCACATGTGTATAGCTTATTTCTTTTACATATAAAACAACACAAAGTTGAGTGATCTTGGGACATTGTTTATTTCTTATCTGATCAAAAAAAACCACAAAAAAGTAAGATTTTTTTCTCCATTAAGAAGATTGGGATTGTTAGATGTCATTGGTAGATGATATTATAAGGATACTGTAAATCTGGAGCTCTGTCTGCATTTTTTGTGAATAAATAAAAAAGAGAACATTTCAAAACTTAGTAGAAATACATATAGAACTGTGTAACTGATTCAACCCAGATATCCCCAACAAACCACCTAAAAGCTACAGATCTAAAAGCACATAAGGTTTCTAGAATCCTGGAAGAGTAGTAAAAATCTGTGTTGCTGCCTTCTTTTGGATCTTAGAAAGCTGAAACTGTTCTGCTATAGCTCCTCCCTAAATTATAAAGGGATTATCTCTTCACGGCAGTGGAAAATGTCTTTTAATATGAAATATCCAAGACATGGCTTATCCTTAAGTTCATGAAACTCATTTGTCCTTCTCAAATGGAAGGTAATGTTGCATACTTGCTGGATATCTTATTTTCTACATGTATTATTTGTCCTGAGGACAATTAATAATGAAATGTGTTATTGTGACTGATAGCAAAACAGTGCAGAAGACCAAGATGAACACAGGTATTGCAACATCTCATATTAAGATTACTTGTAATGAACTTTGTTTCTTTACTCCATTTAAAAAATAACAGTGTAATAACACCCTGCACATTTACCTTTTGGTCAGTCAAATGGTGCACAAGTAATTAATGCCCAAAATGGCTTCACTGACCATTGTAAGTTGTCTTCTTGTGCAATAACGTGCTCTTCAGAATCTACTTCATTGCCAAATGTTATTTCATATTTCTGAAGTGTTGGTTTAAAACACACTGTCAACTGCTTTGGTGGAGTTAGCAGTAAAGCAGGAGAAGTTTAATGACATCTGTAACCAATATCAGAGGTTGCCTATTTGGAACAAGCTGTTTTGTAATAGATTCATCTTTTTTAAAGAGATAACTTAATTTTTCTTAAGGCTTTAATGGAGTGAGATAAAAAAGCCCTTCAAACCACTTACCAGCAAGATGAAGAACAAAATCCACTGTTCTGTTCTGCTTATATTCTGAGCATGAGACCAGTTGCAGAAGAATAAGTGTGGTGTAAAATAGCAGTGAAGACAACCACTTACAAGATGTTTCACTGAGGTTTCAGTCTCTGGTGTTGCCCATCTGTTTCTCTGTCAGTTCTGGCATTCTCACACATAGCAAGTCTTGCCTGCTGTCCTCCTCGTGTCAGTTCTTTGTGAGAATTCATGGTGGGGTTGCTGCTTAAAATCAGATGGCTCAGTAGATAAGAGGGTTTCCTAAAATTGTGGATATGCTTGGCATTTGCCATTTATTTTCCTAAACAGGAAAGATGGTGTGAGAGCTGTACAGTGTTTAGCTGCACCTATAGTGAACAGCTGTGGATTTCTGCTTAAGCCTGCTCTTTATATGAATACCTGTTGCTTCAGAGACTGATGTTCTGAGGGTAAATGGCCAGATTTTTCCCCACAATTTTCTAAGGGCAGTTTAGTGTATGGCAGTGCTGAAGGTTTTTCAACTCTCACATGGAGCACTGAGTGAATGCAGCAAAGATCTCATTTTTCATTCTTTCAGTTTCTCCTAATACCATTTGCAACTGTGGTTTTATCATATTGAGATACTTTTCTTGCCGGGAAACTTATGAATCTGCCATACTTTTAGGCAGCCAGCACTGGAAAGTTTACTCATGCTATGCAGTTATGGTAATTCTCAGAGGATGTTTATAGTTTGGAAAGCAAAGCTCCATACAGGATGAGGAATTCTTATACAATTAGTTCCCAAATTAGTGTATCATTATTTAATTAGATCCAGATCTGTTGGCATACATCTTCTGTACAATAAATACATTTGTTTTTTCTTGTCTGTGGTGGCATCTGGGAGGACACTTCCTCAGATCACTTTAAATACTCGTTCATAGGAACATACGTGGATTTGTAGAATCAAGGCTGGTTTGTTACCCTGCCTGTCCCAGAAAAGACTGAAAGGGACACATTTAGATAATGAGCATGATAAAATGTGATGGTTTGGCATCTCCTGTACATTTTTGTAAAGGAGAAAAAGAAGGAGATAGGGGTCTGAGAGTGGAGACACCCATTGCATGTTGTTTATCTCCTTGTTATTGATGAGTGAAAATGTAAGGGACCATCTAATGGCCTCAACACAGCAGAAAATGAAGCACTTGCTATTTTTTTGACCTGCCTTCTGGGCTGCCTGTCTGTAAAACCAAATGTATTCATGTAGGTATTGATTCTCAATATGTTCATATGTATTCTTTGTTTATTGACATATTTATCTTAGTTTTCAGTTAGTTACATTACCTGTAAGAGCAGATGATTTCACAATAGTCATATGGCTTTAGGCAGGTTAATTCGAGTTTCTGAATCTTTAATGTAAGTAATCTAGTCTTATGAGGTAGAGAACAATTAGCCATCAGAGACTGAGGCAGAATTGGGTATAATTCAGGGTACTCAGTCTGTCACATTGATTGTGCTAATATAGTCAAGCCAGGTCAAAGTGATGTACAGCCAGGCACAGAGGCATGAGGTGCCAGTTGGGACACCACAAGATGTGGGTACCACAAGCGCTTAGTTGGAGCCCATAAAAGGATCCATGGTGGGTCAAGTGGGATCAAGTTTGGAAGTCTTACACATGCCTGAAACACAGTTTGGTTCTCTGGATTTCCTTCCTTTGAAGTAGTGCAAAAATCCACTTACAAAGCATCAATTATATCTCTGCAAGATACGTATTGTAACTGAGCTGATTGTATACTGTAGCAATAGTAAATATCATTCAACGTGATTCCCAGTGATAGGACAAAGGGCAATGGGTATAAGCTGGAACATAAGAGCTTCCAAAGGAATGCATGGAAGAATTTCTTCACTGTTGAGGTGAGGGAGCACTGGAAGGGGCTGCCCAGATGGGCTGTGGAGCCTCCTTCTCTGGAGACATTCAAACCCACCTGGATGAGTTCCTGTGTGCCCTACTCTAGGTGGTCCTGCTCTGGCAGGGGGGTTGCACTGGATGATCTTTTAAGGTCACTTCCAACCCTTAACATTCTGTGATTCTGTGATTCAATGTCCTTTGTATTATATTTTTTAACTGTGGAAGTGTTCTTTAAATATCCAGTGTTCTTCTCTGTGTTGGTCTAATGAATTATCTGCTGTTTCCAATTGCTGCCCTCATTAATAATCAGTCTGTTCTTCCTAATTCGTCCTCCCTAAAATATTTGAACACAGTTTCAGGCTGTAAAAATCCATAGATCTTTTTTGTGGTTTTTAAAATGTCACTTAAACTGTAGCAAAAAGAGGGAGGATTTCTCATGTCCTAATGAGCAGCTGGACTGTTTTCTCTACGGTATTTGCTCCCTACCAGCTTCCCTCCTCAGGAATTGCTTTCCTTTTCCCTCAGGGAGTCCAACTACAGGGTTACTGTAATGCAGGGAATCTGGGAGAGCAAGTACCCCAAGATAACCAGCAGACCAGAAAACAAATGTATAAATGAAAGTGCTGCAAGGATTTCTTATAAGGAACATTATTTTTCTGAGTTTCCATACTCTCAGAGCTGTAAGATTTTTGTCAAGTTAACTGTAGCAAAGGATTATATGAAAGGCCTCAAAAAGGGGTTTTTTTCGTGACAAAAAGATGTTTAAAATATTTTAAGCATTTGGAGTAAAAAATGTGAAGATATTAATTACTTTGCCTAAAAACAAAGCCCATTATAAGTTAACTGTCTTAGTTTTGAAACATTTTTCTGATTCTTTTCTTTTCCTTCTAAATGGACCAGCTAATAAACACCTGATCAGACATCTGTAAAAATCAGCTAAATTTTCTGCCTGATTTCACAGAGTTTTTGGGTCAGGTGAATATATAATTTTGGAGAAGGAGTTATACAGCCAGATTTATCTCTAATTACATAGCTGGTAGATGGAAATTGTAAACAGTGGCAGTTACATGGGGATCTGTTGTTAGGAGGTGGAAGGAACAATTGTCTCTTGACAGCCAGGGGAAATATGAGGGATGGGAGGGGGAAATCTAGTGGGCAGAAAAGTGATTTGTGCTGATGTACTTCTTGGAGAAGGGATGCAATTCTCTGGGGACAGAATTCAAGGGTTTCTTATGCAGTCTTTGAATTGGAAAAAAAGTGTCTAGTACTGTTGGCCACTTCAATTTTGCCGTGGTTACACTGAATTTTTAGAAAATACTGATTCCTGTCCCTCTGAAAATCTCCCCTTTTGGAGTATCTTCATGTTGACCATCCAAAATGGGAAGCTGTTCAAAATCACTGGTCAGTTTTTAAAGTCTTGCCCATTAAATGTATAAAATAATGCAATTACAAAGAGGAAAAAAAACCCACAATATGCAAATAGGGGACACTGTGTAAATTTTAAGTAATTATAGAGTTATTTGTACTTAAAAACAAGATTTATTCTCATGTTTGTTATGGTTATAGGAATGGTAAAGGAAAATAATTTTGGCATGTACAAAAGTTCAGGATTCATGCTGATTGTGAAAAGCTCAAAGAAAACTGTGTCCCCCTGGCAAGTGTTATCAATGACACTGGGCTCTGTGTCAGGAAAACACCCCAAAATTAGGTAGGCATACCTGTTTGCTGGAGACTTCAGTTTGTATTTGTGTCACATGCTAAATGGTAAAGCTATTTCTGTCATGTTTTAAGCAGCATGGGTAGTCTAAACATGTTCAATAGGTCTAGTGACCTTTTCCTGAGTAATGGAAAACTTTCAGCTGTGCCAGTGCAGTATATTTATACCAATATTATTTACAGGTCTTGCCCTCCTTGCTACTGCTTCTTAGAACTGTCCTTGAATGAAAAATAAATGCATCAGGTTTTTAATACAATTAAAATGGCTATAAACATTCTTTAAAATAGAAATGTATTCTTAGGCATGCTTGCTTCAGCTGATTGCTGTTTCTTCAGCAACTGTTGTTTCTGCAAATGGACTACCAGATGATCTGTGAAATGGCTCTGTATCAGCACACCAATGTGTACCCTAAAGCAAGTACTCAAGAATTTGAAGAGAAAAGGTTTAGAAGTTCATATTCACCTATTAATTATTTATGTCTTTGCAGCCCAGCTGATATTTAAGAACATTCTGAGTTCTGTCAGTTTCTTGTGATGCGTCGTGGATGTCGCTTGTGTCGGGTTCCTACAAGCAGTATACGTGTGGTGACTGCTGAAAGTACCCCCTGAAAAGCTGTTAATTCAGTTCAGTTGTAATTCAGTTCAGTTGCTACTGAAGAGTTGGAATTAAAAAAAAAAGCACAAAAACTCAACAGACAACCAAAAAAACCCCTCCAGTTTTGTGAAGAGCAATTCTAACAGATAGTTCACCCTTTTAATTATTCCCTTTGAATGCTGAGCCTGTGTTATTGGATGCACAGTCCTGGTTTTAGGTGGTATTTGTCTTTAACTCATTCAGCACTGAAAATAATGTGATGGTGTAATTAGAGTTGACTTCAAAAGCAAGCAGAGATGAGGTACATTTTTCCAAGCTCATAGGGTGCCTTAATATATTGCCCACTCAGAAGAGCATTTCCACATCTCTGTTTTGAGCATCCAGTCTTTCAGTTGTTTACTTCCATTTGCTATAGAGCACAAAGAGGATGAGAAAGATAATGAATAAATGATAATTTATTGAGAAACGACCTCTGTAATTTTTCTCCTATGAATCTGTCATTCCTAAGGTGTTTAGTATATATTGAGAGGTGAGGCTTTGCTTTCCTCATTCTTGTTGATGTCCTCTAAGCCCTGCTGTGATTTTCCAGTAACATTTATTATTATTAACCTACTCAGAGCAGCAAGGCCTCACCGTACTAGACATTTTACAAACCCAGAAAAGGAAAATAATGTCTAACCTCAAGTATTTTTTGATATGATGTGGTTCTACTAGTAAATAACATATTCCCTAGGAGGTGATTCCATTGATTCATTGGAAAGCGTTACGGTATTCTGGCCACATCTTCCATTTCTTTCCTTTTGAGCCAAGCTGTTGTCTACCAAGGGCTCCAATTCATGAATATAACATTATTTATGGAAACACACAGATGCTCTCTATTAAGGACAGTGCATCTTTTATCCACTTGCAAAACACAATGCCCTTAAACGCAGTACTTCATTGTTTTCTTGAATTTCAACTCCAGTTCAAACACGTTGTTGCCAGGGGTGCAACTTGATGGATCAAACTGATTGTGGAGTCTCCTTCTCTGGAGACATTCAAAACTCACCTGGATGAGTTCCTGTGTGACCTGCTCTAGATGGCCCTGCTCTGGCAGGAGGATTGGACTGGACAGTCTTTCAAGGTCTCTTCCAGCCCTTAAGATTCTGCGATTCTGTGATTATTATTGAGTGTCAAATAGCTAAAAAAGCACAGCTAGGGAAGCAGTGTTCTTGCTGAAGAGCTTAATTTCCCTTAGTATTTGTTAAAGTAGCTAATCTAATCTATGCAAAAGCAATTAAAAGAATAGGACATTGCATATTTTTGAAATTGAGTTTAATAACTCACAAAAATAAATCAGCCTTTAGCTGGTGTAGCTTTGACTTTCCAGCTCTTGATTCCTATATTTAAGGTTTTCTTTCTACACAAACTTTGTAATTAACAGGATGTAAACTGCCTAATTCTGTCTGCTTTGGAAACTGGTAGTCAAAAGTTCCTCATATATTCCTTGCTAATTAAGTACCTGATACAGGGAGCTTGGTTGCCTTGAAAACAAAAGAAGGGCTTCACAGTCTGTGAGTGATTTAAGTCAGACTGCAAAATGCTGCTTTTACACAATATCAGGTTACATTTACTGTCACATGTATTTGCACAATACTGTATTTGTACAATATACCATAGTCCAGCACCACTGCCAAACATGTGAGATCGAATATGGTAAATTACTGTTGTTGTTGAGGTCTGATACACCAGAAGAAAAACAGAAGTCTGAAATTACCGAAAACTTCATGGGAAAGAGGAAAAGAGTTCCCAGAAACATACTGAAAAACGAATCCTTCTCAGTTTTGAAATGAGCTTGCCAGAGCTTTCCAAAAGCAGATTAATGCTCTTGACCTGATGAGTGTTTATCAACTGTCTGCATGTCTGCTTGGCAGCTTTGCTCCCTTGAAAATGTTCTTCATCTGAAGAGCTGAGAAGATGAGGTTTTGTAGTCATCTTTCTAGTAAAGGTTCCCATTCACCCAGTACATATTTCTTCAATAAGAAATGTGTAAAAAATAATGGTATTGTTCTGGTTGGTATGTTGTCAAGGGCGTGCAAGATAAGAATTACATGTTTGGAGATACCTGTCCATACACTAGAATAGACTGTTTGGGATACTTTCATAGAATCATAGAATGGTAGGGATTGGAAGGGACCTTTAGAGATCATCCAGTCCAACCCCCCTGCTCAAGCAGATCAATCTAGATCAGGTCGCATAGGAACGTGTCCAAGCGGGTCTTGAAGAACTCCAAGGAAGGAGCCTCCACACCCTCCCTGGGCAGCCTGTGCCAGGGCTCCCTCACCTCACAGTGAAATAGTTTTTTCTTATGTTTAAATGGAATTTTTTGTGTTCCAGCTTCATCCCATCACCCCTTGTCCTGTTGCTAGATACCATTGAAAAAAAGTGCTGCCCCAACCTCCTGACACCCACCATTTAGATATTTGTAAATATTAATGAGGTCCCTCCATATTCTCCTCTTCTCCAGACTAAACAGCCCCAGTTCCCGCAGCCTTTCCTCATAAGGAAGATGCTCCAGTCCCCTGATCATCTTGGTGGCCCTGCACTGGACTCTCTCCAGCACTTCCCTGTCCCTCTTGAGCTGAGGAGCCCAGAACTGGACACAGGACTCCAGATGAGGCCTCACCAGGGCAGAGTAGATGGGGAGCAGAATCTCCCTCGACCTACCACCCATACTCTTCTTGATGCATCCCAGGCTGCCATTGGCCTTCTTGGCCATGAAGGAACATTGCTGGCTCATGTTCAATTTACTATCAACCAGCACTCCCAGGTGTCTCTCTGCAGAGCTGCTCTCCAGCAGATCAATGCACAGCCTGCCCTGGTGCATGGGATTGTTATTCTCCAGATGCAGGACTCTGCACTTGCCCTTGTTGAAGCTCACGAGGTTCCTCTCCGCCCAACTCTCTCAGTGAAATTTATTCCAGCTAGAAGAGTTTCTAACTTCTTCCATAGTATTTAAAAATACCTTTTTACAAACAGAGCTGACAAAGAATTAAGTAACACCAGAAAGGCAGATAGATGCTTCAACATCTCAAAAGAGAAAGCAAAGTTAACTTTGGGTTAATTGCAGTGACTTCAACTTGGTATCTCAAATAGCAAATACTCTTCCCTGCTGAGTAAGACAAATCTCTGATACAAATCATACATTAAATTTTGCTTCCATTTTTTCACTTGCTTTATTATACTTATTAGGTAATATAAGTCTTGGCTAACTCCAGTGGGAGTTTTAACGATATAATAGCTGCAGCTGGGAAAACGGAATCAACGGATCATAGAAGCACAGAATCATTTTGGTTGGAAAAGACCTTTAAGGTCATTGAGTCCAACCACTGACCTCACACTGCCAAGCCCATCACTAAACTAATCCATGTCCCTCAACACCTCATCTATACACCTTTTAAATATCTCCAGGGATGGGGATTCCACCATCTCCCTGTTCATTGAACCCCCATATGTCTTTGCAGGAGAGGAAAGTCTGTTTTATAAGAACCATTGTTCCTTTGGGGGTTTTTTGGAGTAGGAACTGTGTTTTGTTCTTTGTTATTACCAAGGCTTCTCACAACTGGTTCTTGATGCCTAATTAGCATGTCCTCAGTGTTACAGCAATCAAAAACTAAATAGGAATGGCATTTTAAGGCTCTGATACTGTAAGTTACCAATCCAAAGCCACAGAACAAAATGATGCAGAGCCAGGTTTAGCACATGAGGAATTTCTTTTACCCAGTCTGGGCCTCAGACCATTATTTTGCTTCTCTCTAGCAAATGACCTTGTCTGATGTGCTTTGATACATCACACATGTCATGGCATGCCACTGCCAGTGTCTCTGCTCTTCTCAGTCACCATTGAAGGCAAGAGCTGGACAGCAAGAGCTCCTTGCTTCTAGGTTTGATGCTCACAAGCAGCCAGAAGCACAGAAGTAAACCCTGGGAGTCAGGTAGATGTGTTAGGTGACAGGCAGCCTAGACTGCTTCTGGGTTGACAACTGGGAGAAACATCAGCACAGGGCACTTTTCAGCAGGATTCAGTGCAGACTGGGTACCTGAAACAGAGCTGGTAGCATGGTTTGGAGTCTAATGAGCTTTTTTTCAGACACATATTTTAAAAAATCACTGTTTTGCATTGCATCAATAATGTGCAGAACGAGAATCCAATCAAAAGACAAGTCATTAGATAAGTTTATTGGTTTCAGTCATTAATGAAGGTCCAAGAATACGTCACTCATGTTATTTGGGCTTTCTCCTGGGAGACACCTCTAACTGTCTTCCTGTATTTCAAGAGGAATCTCAGAAGCAGGGCAGTATTTGGATGCACACCCACTCCTCACAGTATGTCCTCCATGCAAGTGCTTCTCCTCCTGATTGTGTGGATGTGACACTCTGCCCTTGCATTGAATTCAGTTGGGCTTTTATTCAGAAAAATACTTTCCTTAGCTCAGGAGAACTGAATGCAGCGTGGATCCCACCTGTCTGACTGATTACTTCCAGCAAAGTCAATAGAATTATTTGCACGGGATATGGTCCAGTGTTAAGAAATTCTTTATAAAGCATAGGAGTAAAAAACATGTGTATGTCTTTATAGGCTGGATTTTATCCACTTTCAGGCACAAAGGGAGCATTAAGGACCATGAGAGAGTCCCATTAAGGGCGTAGTGTACAAAGGGTGTGAGGTATAGGATGGGGTAAGATGGAATAGGATAGGAAAGGAAGAGAAGTAATACTTGTCAGGCAAATAGGGTAACTTGTCCAAGTAACCTCTCCAAATCTGTTTGAAGGCTTTCTTGAAGTTACAGTTTAAGGAATGAAATTATTAGAAAAATAATATTAGAGGTGGGCAGAGGCTGCAAATATGTTACTTTTTGTGAAAACAACCAAACTAATTAAAAATCATTTCCTCTTCTTTTTCTTTGCCAAGGCCTATTTTCAGGACTCTCTGCTTCCCCTCAAGCAGCCAATGGAGTTTCAGGCACCTAAAACAAATAGAGGCAGTACACTTAGGGCTTGTCCAGTAAAAGAAAAAAAGAGGAAATTATATTAAAATATTTAGCTTTAAAATTGGGGATTTTTTGTATTCATGCACATTTCATTATTAATTTTGGCTAGTAAATAGTGCTTTTTATAAAACAACAGCTTAACCATTCACCTTTTTATATGCAGTTAAACTCAGATCCTGTGTAATCTTAGGTTTTCTGTGCTTGCTGTTTCCAGGACACAAAGAGCAGTGATTCTCTTTAAAACTTGGATGTGAGGTACATCCGTGTTGAATAATAACAACATAAATCACGTTCCCTGTTTACCCAGAGCTGTCATGCACAATGAGTAGAGCCATGCTCTCTGCGGTTTTCATCTTGTGTGCATGCCACCACAGCATGGAAGACAGCAAAGGCAAGAAAATAAGGTTTTAGGGGTTCTGGCTGTCTTTCTACAAGTATTCAGGCTGTCTCACGAAGTCACAGGGGCTATCAGTATGCTGGAAGTTAAATGCGTGCATTTGTCAGATTGAAGTTTGAACCATTGTTCCACTTGAGTAAAGGTGGCACTTGTCCTTCAGGCAATTATATCAATTCACAGGTCAGAAAATTTAGAACCAAAGGTATTCATTCCATGAAATAAGTTATGAAGGAAAGGATATGGAACAAGAAAACATGACAATAAAGCATTGTTAAAAATGCGAATAAAATGTCCGTGCAAAATAAGTTTTAAGTAAGGATTTAAAATAAAGTGGAAATGTGACTGTTTACATTTTATTCCCAGTAGTTTCTAATGCTTTGCTAATGTGTCACTTCTTTGTTCTTTCACAAAATGTCTGAATTGTCCCTCCAAAATCTCAAAGACATTGATCCATAAGGCATTCCCTGTCCCACTTGTATGGGAGCTGCTGGACAACCAGCTGAACAGTAGTTAAGTCATTAGAGCCTGTTTGCAAAGAAGTGTATTTTAGTGTTCTTGTGAGTATGTTCTCTGGACTGAGAGTAATATAAAAGTTAACTTGTGTTCTTATATAGTGACAGGCTCGGGTTTATGTTAAGGAACCAGTTTATGCATACTGAGTTCTTCAGTAATGTATCACAACTGTGGAAACAGTCTTTGACTAAGAAAATATCAGGCAAGTTTGGGTTGATACGACTCCTCAGAGAAGCAGGAATATTTTAAGATATAGACAGGAGAATTATTTACCACAGGAAAGCTAATATAGACTCTATCATAATCTTATCTTATACAACCTCTATGTGTGCCTTGAAAACGCTTGGGAAGTTTCTGGTGACTGACTCCCTCATAGAAAGCAGGACAAGCTACTCCCCATGTTGTGTAAGGTCACGTCCCACCTTACCCCTTATCAGCCTCCTTGCCTCCTTTACATTCTTTGTTACCATTTGGTTTGGCTAATGCCATTTAGCCTGCTTCTGTTTCCACATCTGCCAGAAAAGTGATCATCTCAAGAAGTGATGGGAATGTTGCTCGGATGTTTTTAACCATTCTCAGGCACTTTCTCATGGACAACCTTTAAACACCTGTGTCAGTAGTGGATGAAGCGGTTCCTGTCTTATGCAATTGTATAATGTAACAATTAAGACTGTAAATTGTTTTGTTGCCAGCTCTATTTACGTAAACTTTACATCCTTCCCAAAAGAATGTGAAGATTGCAAAGAGAAACATGCAGGAGTTGAGAAATACCAAAGATAAAGTCCTCTCTTGCTTTTATGCGTCATCTCTTCCATTACATGGATTATGCAGTCTTTTCCACCAACCTCCCTTCTAGCTCATGACACAGGATGAGTATTTTTAGGGGCCACCATCGGGTTTGTGAAGTAGGAGACACCACTGTCCAAAGGACATCCAAGCCCAGGAAATGGAGAGAGCATCATGAATGAAACTAGAAGTTACAAGTGGAAAGAGACACTGTTACAGATGGGCAAGGTGAAGCTGTTTGGTGGAATTAATACCATCTCTTCCTTTTCTGTAGAGTCACTGTGTAACAGTAGGCTGTAGCCAAATACTTGGGCTGAGACATTCACAGGTCATCTCTAAAAATGAGTGCACGGTTTCAGTGAGGGTTTAGAGAGTGACTCCTGCTGCCCTTTGCAAAAGCTTGAGAGCGTGCATGAGGGTGCTTTGAACAACTCATCATGTGCTTGATAATGCTAAGTACCCCAGAGAAGCTAGGCTTCTAGTGTTTCTGATTTCATGTTCAGAATTAGCTAATACTTCTGATAGTTTTGGATTCGGTTTTTCTCTGTTTCTGTCCCCAGTTGTAAGGTAAGGATCATACCACCCTTTTTGTGGGTATGGAAGCAAAGCCACAGTGTTTGTGGTAGACCTAACTATTAGAACTAGTAATTAGATGAAAATGTCCATGAAGGGGTTTATCATTTCACTTCAGAGCAGGGCTTGGTCACCTCATATTCTGTAGAAGATTGTTTTTAAGTCTTTATTAACTCTCCATTTTGTTGACCTCACCTTCTGGTCTGTCAAGCTCTTTGATCCCCACACCTCTCCTTATCTCTGCCTTACTATTTTGCTCCTCTGCTTTCTTCTTTCGCCACTTCTTGAGTCTGGTGGGTTATGGAGAGAAATGTTGCCATTAGAAGAGATAGTTCTGCACTTGTGACTTCTCAGTTCTGCACTTGTGGCCATGTACTTACCCCTTCACCATCATGTCCTGCTAATCTATCTGTGTTGCCATGGAGGAGCATTTGTGAGGATGGCTGATGCATAACTAAGCAGCACAGAGAAAAGCTCTACCACATTCAGGAGGAACTGAGTCCATCTAACCTATGCAAGTGGATTTTTTCAAAGGCTTACAGCTTACCCAAATCTAGGCAACTTTTAATAAAAACTTCTCCCCTGCCAAATTTCAAGTCCTTTCTCCAAAACATGGAGGCACTAGAGCTTTTTAATGAAACAGTTATTAAAAAGCAAAACAAAACTAGGAATAATAACATGTTTTTCTCTCAGTTGTTCTCAGAAAAGTTGTTCTGTTGTTCTCCGAAATGGCTGAACAAGTTCAGCCTGATTTATTTATTTTGGAAAGAGTCAGCTGAGACAAACTTTCAGCATGGGAAATTTCAAGCCCAACTGGTTAGCCTTTCTCAAAGTTTGGCAAAGCTTAATGCAAGTGAAAATGGTCTTATACTGAGAAGTCAAAGGCAAGCTTACTTGTCAGCATTGCTCCTTGCTTAGTACAGAGGAAAACCTAAAAACATATTAACTGGGGGTTTTTTAAATGTTTCAGGTTCTTTGAGTATATATTGCTCTACAAAGATGCAGTGATGTTTCAGATTGAGCAAGTTACAAAGCTCTGCTCAAAGATCGCTCTGACAGAGCCATGGGATCCGTATGATATTCCTGCCAATTCAACTTATGAAGATCAGTACTACATCGGGGGACCTGGAGATCAAGTTATGGTAACGGAATGGTCCGACAGAAAACCAGCCAGGAAATGTATGTGCATGTTTTTCTTTCACCTTAATAATAACCATTGTTTCTGCTACACAGGGTAAAGATAAAATCATTCCTATTTCATCCCAGCCTTCCATATTTATGCATAGTTTGCTGGGAGAGATAATAAATATACCCTGTGCACAGCATGGCATTTTATTATCAATGCATTTTGTTAAGAAAGTGTTTCCTAGCAGTCTCAAATACATCCAAGAGACTTGACTGTTGTTTGAGTTCATGCAATATAGATTTGGGCATGGAACAGCATCATTTTCGACGAGTTCCTGTGTGACCTACTCTAGGTGGCCCTGCTCTGGCAGGGGGGTTGGACTGGATGAGCTTTCGAGGTCCCTTCCAACTTTTAAGATTCTGTGGTTCTGTGATTTTGCACCTGAATCCATCATCCTGTATCCAAAATGTATCTAGAGAATTGGTAACATAATTAGGGGCACACAATCTACAGTATGCGTCATAGAAACAAAGCAGGTGTCTGTATGTGTCTGCACATTGCTATCAAATGTCACAGAATACATCCAATATGTAGTTCTGCAGCACTGAACGTCCTTAATGTGCACCTAAGCTTTGTTATCTGCTACACTAGTAAGAAACATCTGCTTGCAAGGCTTAGTTCTGCTCTTGGCAGCTGAACACCTGCATCATAAAAGAAAGGCTGAATTTTTCAGTGTGTTAGGTTTTGAAGGCATAGCAGTTTATTAGCACACTGGCTTCAATTTTGTCTAAGGTTTACTGATTACCCAGACAACTATAAAAATAATTTTGAAAGCTAAATGACGTTTATGGCACCGTTGAGCTAATGCAATACATATGGTTCTGGACACCTAATACATAGGCTGGTTATGAACCTGAGCATTCAGCCAGAGGAAAATATTTCTTTCTTGAATAAAAGTAGAAAGAATGAAGCAGAAAATGAAGGATAGGATCATTAGACCCCTGTAACTAAGTCATTAATATCCTCTGGTGTTCTACATGAGGGAAATTATCACTTACTCCAAGAATTTTGTTTCTCAGAGCTGGTATTTTTGGAATTTTTATGGAGCTTAATATCCAGATACATCCAGTTAATGATGTGTGATTTTTATCCTGTATTACTTTGTATCTCCAGTGCTTTTGTAAATCATCATTCATAAAAATAATGTCCACCTTTCAGCTACCATTATGTTTGCCTGGATTCCAGAAGTTATATTTCTGTTCAAATCATAAAGGTTTCAGTGGAGATACAGGCTGCATTCGTAGCATCACCTTTTACCTTATTTTCTTACTCAAAATTCTGATGGGAGGCTTGTTGTGGAGAAGTCTCCCTTTCTGGATATTCAAAACCGAACTCATTGAGGTCAGAATGTTTTTTGGTATGTTAAAACGCCCTGGAGATGTATGTTCAAATGCTGCCCAGCTTGCCACCCTTTCTCTTGATGTTATATGTGTGTTTCCTGTCACAGCTTGTCTATTTCTGATAATGTGATTGTGATGCAGCATATGACACTCTAAGTATGATTGCTGCTGAGAAAATAAACCTCCTTGGGAATCAAAAAATTGTTACAGTTCCCCCTCAGAGGAACTGATTTATGATCACAGTAGGTAATTTTGTATTTTAACCTCATGAGTTTCTGCTACCAAGAGATCTGAAGTGCATAAAACAACTGGATAAAGTGGTGTACAGTGGAAGGGGTAAAGAAAAGATCACAGAAGAGGTGCATTGGATTGATGATATGAAAGTGCAACATATTCAAAGGAAACCACCTTTATGGAATTGACTGGAAAAGCAGCACAGTGGTGAAAGTAGAGATGATGGTAGAGGATGGAGGGGAAAGAGAGTGAAGGAACACCTCTGAGATAAACATGTTGTGGAGTTAAACTGCAACTTAGGAAAGAGACAGATTTGCTACATTACAAATGTGGAGGAGAAATGCTTGAGGGGAGTAGGAATTTAAAAAAATTAACATGATAATGAGAAAAGATGACAGTAAACAGAAGGAATGAGTTAAAAGAAGAGATAGAGGCACTGGAGCTGCCTTTGGCAATGTTCCTCCTCTAATGAGACAAACCCTCTGTGCTTGAGACAGATGGAAAAAGTTGAAGCAAGGTCATATTTATTTGGATTAAAGCTTTGGTGGGTATCATCAGTGTAAGAATGACAGTTAAGATGATAGAGGACCAAAGGCTGTGGAGGCAAGATGCCTATAGCTGTCAGTTCTGGTGCAGAGCAGTCCTCAGCACAGCAGAAGACAAGTGCTTCCTTGGGTAGGTGAGTGCAGTGCTTCCTGTGCACAGGGATAGTTGGTGTAACTTCAGTGTTTAGAGTGTCAGAGGCTGTGTTCAGGGCAAACAGTATGAAATGAACTACAGGTTTTCAGTTGCCATACTTTTCAACTTGTTAAGAACAGAGTGTCAGGTGAAATGTTCCCATGCTAACCAAGCTGGTGGCACCAAAAATTGAATCCTGGGAAAACTCACCTGGACACGTTCCTGTGCAACCTGATCTAGGTGGGATCTGCTTCTGCAGGGGGTTGGACGGGATGATCTCTAAAAGTCCCTTCCAACCCCTACCATTCTATGATTCTATGTAAACAGCATTGCATTACTTTATTGGTGAAGTGAGTAAGTGATGAGGTGAAGGTGGCATGAGGGATGAGATAAATCAGGCTTCTGCAGAACACAGGACTTGGAAGGTGACACATCAATGCCATGACAGTATCACGATCTTTTCTTTAAATATAAGAAAAAACTATTTCACTGTGAGGGTGAGGGAGCCCTGGCACAGGCTGCCCGGAGAGATTGTGGAGGCTCCTTCCTTGGAGGTCTTCAAGACCCGCCTGGACATGTTCCTATGCAACCTGACCTAGGTGACCCTGCTTCTGCAAGGGGGGTTGGACTAGATGATCTCTAAAAGTCCCTTCCAACCCCTACCATTCTGTGATTCTATCATTTGAGATGTGCTTAACACCAATGTGTTCAGGTTTAAGATCATTGCAATATCCAAATTATACCAGTTTCTTGGCCATTCATGGTGTTGGCGTGCGTGTGGACAGAACTATGGGCAGCTCCACCACTTTGATTGAAGAATGGCCATTGTTTTGCCTGATGTCATTGTGACATACTCATTCATTCTTATTAACTAAAGTATTAATGTTTCTGCTTGGTTACAGTGGAATCCTGGGTCGGTGTTTACACTGTCAAAGACTGTTACCCAGTACAGGAAACCTACACGAAGAACTACAGTGTGACAACCTCCACTCGCTTTTTTGATCTACAACTGGGCATTGCTGACCCCTCGGTGTTTAACCCACCTAGCACCTGCCAGACAGCCCAGCCGAGGAAGATGAGAGATGAATGCTGATAATGGACACAAGCTGCCCTGGGCAAACAAATATTAGCCAAGAGGATGGTTATTAATAGTCACATGCTGACGTCTAACCTGATTTTTCAAGCTTATTCTTGCTCTTTTGGGAATTGTAAGTTTTCACTTGAAAGGGAACATAAACATCTAACTGGGTAAAATATGTAACAGAGAAGATCTCCTTCATCACATTAATCTGTTCAGTCATGCACTTGCATCATTATATACTTACCACTAAGATAATATTTATAAATACTATTTATTTAGGCTGTGGCTGATTTTCCTCTTGCAAAGGTTTCATTATTTATTTTTCAAGAAAAGGCATAAGCAGACTGCAATAATGGTAAAACATGGAAGGAAAAGATAGATTGCTCTCTTTTTTTTTTGTCATTGTTGCTTCTGTGTACTTGCAAGAAGGGGAAATATGTCCTGGGAAAGACTTCATCCCTAACCAAAAAATACTCTGTTTGAAACAATGTGCATCATAAGCTATGGAACTTTGTTCTCTTGGTTTTGTTTTGCTTTGCTCTTTTGGGGGGGAAGGGAGGGCATAATTTCTGCTCTTCAGGAAACTGGTAATCTAATGTTTGAGCTGGTTTTATTATTTCTGAAAAGAAACTGGAGTAGCTGTATTTGTGTAATTGTCACTGACGTGCAAAGAAATACTTTTCTGTTTCATGGGAGGACACTGTGAAAGGAAGGGGAAGAAGGAAAGGTACACTCCACAAAAAAGTAAGCCGAAGTTTTCTTGCCTTTAATAGCATGGTGAAACATCCCAGTAGGATGCAGTGAGACATTTTGGATCATATTTTACTTTAGTATTCACTTTTTGAGGTAATACTAGCTTTAACCTATGCAAAGAGATTAAGAGGTATTGCACTCTAAATGGCTATAATATGTTGTGTCTATTTTCAAAAGTCCTTACTCAAAGAATATGGGAAGACCTTTATCATTCTGTGCAGAAGTGAAAAAAACCCAAAAAAGCCACTCTTGGTGTGTGATTAGTAAAGACTAAATGAGTGTTCACACAGTGCCTGGCGATCCGGATGGAGTGAAAGACAGAGCTGTGTGGCCAGTGAGAGAGATGGAAAACCTGGTGAGATCTGAGATGTTCTTTGTCACTGCATCTGATGACATGGCTGCAAGGCACTGCAATCTAAGCAGAAATGACAATCTTGCTTTCCTATTTCCTGTTCCATCAGTTTCTCAAGCCTTGTTGTCTCCACATCCTTTTCTGGTGGGTAGAGTGATATTTTCCTTAAGGGAAATAAGTAAACTAACAACAAAAAAAAGCACAGAAAGCACATATATTTTGCATTAGAAAATTCAAACCAAATCTTCACACACCTTCAGGCCCTCAGAAGTGTGGAATACTGAGGGGCTTTGCACTTTTACCAAATACAATTAATTGTCTTATTCTTTAAGGCATGCATCTTATTTATTATTCGCTACTATGTTTAAAGCCAGGTGCTTGTTCTCTTACACATGTGTTTGCTCCAGAAGTTGCCTGTCTGAAAACAGTGCAACACTGGGAAATTTGGTGTCTCTGGAGAAGAGATGGTGTGCAGCCCCTTAGTGCTTTATATGCTCACAGCTTTTTGTACTTAGGCAAGTGGTACAGTGTTTATTTTGCTTTTACAGTTGTGGTCTGAATGGCATTTTACTTTGCCTTGTGCTTAATGAAAGCATATACAAAGAACTGCTAAAATTTAGGTAGCTCATTAAGAATTTTCCCTCAGACATGACCATTTCACGGAAATGCTGGTGGAAAAAAAAGGATTGGGTTTCCCTGGATTTAGAGTGCACTTAATCTGTGCTCGCCTTCCCTATTTTTTGTGACAACCTAAATGCTAACTGCATCTTGTTCTCATTAGGACAATGATTAACATGCATTTCTTAATATCCGTGTCTTGTTAGAATCTGGAAAATATAAGACATCTGGCTAGCAAACTTGAAGCTGTGGTACTGTGTCGTTTGGGATGACTTTGTTGTGGTAGGGGAGATAGCTGAGTAATCAGGGTGTTTGTATTACGTTCTGCTGACAGCGATATCATTTCTAGCAATAACAGTAAGTGGTCCTTTAAATGCAAATTTGAAAGAGTCTGGTACACAAAAGTGCTTTAAAAATTTTGCTGTGACATTTTATACGGCTAAATATGTACCTCTGAAACAATGCTGTTGTCTTTGTATTTATGCTCTGCAAATTCAATAAAGGGAGCTGTCAAAGAGATGCCAAGCAACACATTTTTGGTTGCATGTTTTAAACGAGGCACAAACCAAAGATGAAGTGGGATCTTGACCGGCTTGAGATTGGGCAGAGAGGAACCTCGTGAGGTTCAACAAGGACAAGTGCAGAGTCCTGCATCTGGGGAGGAACAACCCCATGCACCAGTACAGGCTGGGGATTGAGCTGCTGAAGAGCAGCTCTGCAGAGAGAGACCTGGGAGTCCTGGTTGATAATAAACTGACCATGAGCCAGCAATGTGCCCTCGTGGCCAAGAAGGCCAATGGCAGCCTGGGATGCATGAAGAAGAGTGTGGACAGCAGGTCAAGGGAGGTTCTTCTCCCTCTCTACTCTGCCCTGGTGAGGCCTCATCTGGAGTCCTGTGTCCAGTTCTGGGCTCCTCAGCTCAAGAAGGACAGGGAACTGCTGGAGAGAGGCCAGCGCAGGGCCACCAAGATGATCAGGGGAATGGAACATCTTCCTTATGAGGAAAGGCTGCGGGAACTGGGGCTGTTTAGTCTGGAGAAGAGGAGAATATGGAGGGACCTCATTAATATTTACAAATATCTAAATGGTGGGTGTCAGGAGGTTGGGGCATCACTTTTTTTAAATGGTATCTAGCAAAAGGACAAGGGGTGATGGGATGAAGCTGGAACACAAAAAATTCCATTTAAACATAAGAAAAAAACTATTTCCCTGTTTCAGTGAGGGAGCCCTGGCACAGGCTGCCCAGGGAGGGTGTGGAGGCTCCTTCCTTGGAGTTCTTCAAGACCTTCCTGGACAGGTTCCTATGCGACCTGATCTAGATTGACCTGCTTGAGCAGGGGGGTTGGACTGGATGATCTCTAAAGGTCCCTTCCAACCCCTACCATTCTATGATTCTGTGAAACACAAAGTGTGTAGGGCTTGCTTTGTTATCTTTGTTACCATTTGCTGCAGTTTGGTATCAGGTACTGCAAGAGACACGTCTTCATGTGACCAATGGCTCAGCAAGAATGAGCACAAAAGGACTTTAAAGCAACCATATAGTGTGCTGCCACAGTAATGTAGAAGTGGGATTTTCATATGTCTGATCACCTGGGGAATTTATCACAGTTACCTGGTGGAAAATTAATGATGAATTGGTAACTGCATGAGTGACATTGTGTTCTGTTGGGTAACAGAATGGGACAGAACCTGGAAGCTGGATAGCCAGTGAGACAAAGCAGGTTTTGTGAGATTTCTAGTGCTTCCTGGTTTCAGCTGGGCCAGAAACAGTGCAAACATAGATCTGCCTGCCATATTTTGGTATTTCTGCTTGGAGGCTTCGCTGAGAGCAGGATGTGTAGAAACACAACATTGTTTTATTTAAAGTTAACCAAACATTCCTGAACCTCAAACCAGGTTTAGTTTGAGTTTGGAGAGGAGATCTGGGCATTTGGTTCTGTTCCTATTTTAACAGTTTGCTTAACTCTAGTATCTAAGGCCAGATTTTGCTGCCTCAAGCCATGCTGCACACCATGGAAAAGCTGCCATTTACCAGGGCATGCCAACTTTCATGAAGAATGTAGGAAGAAATACAATAATCCATAGTCAAAGTAAATTTCAGTCAAGAAATCTCTGAACAATACAATATTCTTATTTTGGGGCACTCTAATGAAATTCTTGTGTTTTCCACCTTGAAGTGAACAGCACACGTTGAACAACACGTAGGTGACCGACCAATGGTGAGAGCAGCATTGGCTCAGGTGCAATTGCTAGTGCCCTGAAATCCCAACTGATGAGAGGTCTCATTGTGACTCACTACAGGATGCATCACATCCTGCATCTCCTGCATCCTCAGCCACCAACTGATGCTGGAGGCAAGCAGAAAGGCACATCAGGGTATCATCAGCTAGTTGCCAGCTCCCTAGCCGTGAGGAATAAAGATTTCAAGAGTGCACCCACACAAAAAGACAGAGATCACTGATTGTAAAGATGTTGAGGTCTCCCTAAGCTGCCTTTCCAGGAGGGCTCCATGTACAGCATGGACTCATACAGTCAGATTACATACAGATTTAGTTTTCACATCTGCACGTAGGCACTGGAATAAATGAAACAACCTTGGAAGACTCTTTAAACCCTTCTGAGCATTTATTGCTTTGTATGGGCAGAAGGAGAAAAGCTTGTGATTCAATGAGTAGCCTCAAAAAATTGAGGCAGATATGTAGGATAAGAATGATGTGATGCTGCTAAGAAGCTGCTAGGGTAAATTTCCAAACATTACTTGAATGCATGCTGCTTTAACATGCTCCAAGGTAAAGATCTGTGTGTTTTGACGTGGCTGTTTCAGCACAGAGCCTGAAACAGTGTACTGGGTGAAATAATGCTCACGGTTACGGTATGGTGTTTTGTTTGAAGTGAGGACAACCCAGCAGTGGACATAACACAGGCATGAGTGAGTGGCTGGTGATCTGCCTTTTAGCTTCAAGAATATATGTGCCTTTCAGGAGGAGTGCTGCCTGCTGCCTCTGAGCAGAGGCTGAGCACATCAGAGGACAGAATAATTACTCTTCTCACCACCCATCCATGGCAACCTACTTCAGGCTTCTTTCTTTCTCACTCCACAAAGTGGGAACAATAATTCTGCTTTCCACCTTCTCTTGTCTTCCTGAGTGTGATAGCTTTGGGCTAGCATCACTTCTTCAGCCAGTAGCACCTGCGTAGGCCTGGGGGCCTTGCTGCAGCAGCACCAATGTCAGAGAGGGTTCCCAGCCTCTGCCTCACAACATGCAATAACATTTATGCGTGTGTTATACGTGTGGGCTGACACTTTGCACACCTTGCAGTGCACGGGGTTGTTGCTCATGTGCTCAGCACCCAGCCGTCACTATTAATTGGGCTCAGCTCGGGCTTCATTGACGCCAGGCAAAAGGGCTTGCTAGCAAAAAGGAAAGGAGAGGGAAGGAAAGGAGAGCCTGCTGGGCTCACCTCGCTCCCTGCTGGGGATTTTCCCACGCTTGCCCAGTGCCGATAAACAGCTTTGACGTTCCTGAAACACCAGCGGCTGAGTTGCCAGCTCTGCATTACAGCCCGTGTCACGCTGAAGGAGAGGGTTGGGTTTCACTCTCTGCACTAAAATTATCCTCCAGGCCAGGCAAGGGACCCAGTTTTGTTTTCAGTGGAGAAGGCATGCCCACTGCTCTCTGCTGCTGCTGCCATCCCAGCGTGGCTGACAGGGGTTTGTGCCCGTGTCACTTACCGATCTGGCAGCCAGTGACAGCCCTCCTCAGCCTGTCCCCCCTATCCTTCCTCCATCCCTGACTCCCCAGGACAAGCAGGGACCTCACTGTCCCCACACACAATGGTGCCAGGTTATTTCCACTTCCCACTGCTGTGATATTTCAAAATTAACTTTTAATGTGGTTTCTTCAGCTGGTTTCTTTCTTCTTTATATGAAGCTGCTTCTGTGAAGAAGATGGGACAATGTGTGATAGGGATGCTGAGCTTGGGCTTTTTTACCACCAGGTAATGGCCCTTTTTTGTTGCTGTAATATCTCATAATTAGCAACTTGTATAGAAATAGATATTCTTGGTGCTGGCAGCAGTTTGCATAGTGGATGGAAATACTGAAAGTAACGATGAGTGACAGTAGATGTTCTATTACTGGTGGCCCAAGTGGCTACCAAGTACCACAACAATGTTAAACCTCTGGTGAGGGAGCTCTGGAGAAGCTGAAAACCACTCCAACAAGTACCTCACAGCTCTCTGAAGTAAGATCAGGACCTAGGCAGGGCAATTTGCATTGCATTTGCTCCATTAAAGTGATACCTTGTACCAGATCCTGTGTGCATGACCATAGCTCACTCCAGGTTGCTTCATAGAGGGACAGAAAAGCAGGTGTTTTTCTCCCAGCATGCTTTTACAGAAGCGATGCAAATGTTAACTATTGTCACTAAATGTTGACTTTTGAATTGAAAAGATGATATGTAGAAAGTTCCAAAGACTTGTAGTGGAACAGAAGCTGTATCGCTAAAGCAATCTGTAGCTTTAAGCTAAAGTTTTTCAGCCTTAGAACTTCTACTTTAAATAAATCATGCAACTTGTCAGGACGACTCCAGACTGAATAACTCCTCTCAGCTGGCATTTGGCTTTGAAAGATGCTGCTTCTGTTGGGGGCTTGAAGAAGGGCCCTTGCCTACAGTTTGGTTCTTTTTCCAACCATACCAACTGAGATGAGGAAATATTGCTTCTTCCTACAAACCTTATCCTGCCAAAGAATGGAGTTTCTTTACTTGTCTGTGCATTTGATATGCTGCAGATTTCCAAAGAAAGATGTTCTATACCAGCACAGGATCTGTCCTGGATTTTAATTGAATGTTCTTGTTTGAACACAATGCAGGCTATAAGCAACAGGCAGTGTCCCTTATCATGGGTAAAAGCTTACCCAAACTGATGACATTTTTCTGTTTCCAGCCTGCTGGTAGATTCTAGACTGGAAATCCCATTCAAAGAATCTATAAGGTTCAAGTTATGTGTAGTTGAGGATGAGAGAAAAAGAACAAGGTGAAAAAAGAAGTGAGCTGAGGCAAAAACGATGCCAACAGAGTGGTAGCTCAGAAACCAGTCAACTACATCCAAAATAAAATGGGGGGGGGGGAAGAAAAAAATGGAAGAAAGAAGAAAGAGAACCATCTTTGCCTGCCTCTTCTCAGTCTGTTTTATGGGCTTATAGAAAAGATACAGGAGATCAAATCCTGTACCTATGGGGTTTGCTCTTGCAGGTGCTGCTCACTCAGCACCCATCAGACCCAATGGGGATCAGTGCAGGGCTTCTGGGTGACCCACAGAGGGAAGGAGGCTATGAGCTTCTACCTCCTCCTGGGGAAAAAAGACTTTGGATGGATTTGACCTTTCAGGTTTACTTGAAGGAAGTATCAAGCATTTGCACCTCCTGCAGAAATGGACAAATTAAGCAAAAAATCATCTCTAGCCAGTGGAAATTAACAGTCAGCACTTATGACTCTGTTCTTTTTTTTCCAAGAAAAGTTTTCTTATTTAACTATGCTGCTGAATTTGGACATTGAAAGCACCAAACTCCCTTCCATTTAATTTCCACCTTGGACTCACTCACACTGCCAGAATGATATTACTCTCAGGATTGTTTGTTCCAACACTCTTACAGATGTGGAGAAAAAGGACAGATGGTCCCTGTGGGTAATATAAGGAGAAATAATCAGAGAAGTCTATAACAAAGCAAGGCAGGACCTGTTCCCATGCACCTCCTGCCTTTCTCATCACAGGAGCCACAGGAGCAAGCTGGCCTTGCAAAATGTGCAATCACAAAACATAAGCCACAGGAAGCAAAGTGCTGTCACGCTTCAAATATTGGGGCCAATATGATCTATATGACAGCAGCAATCACCTGATGTCAGACATGTCACTCACTAATGAAACCTCCCTCTCTGGAGGACCTTTCTTAAGAGCAGAAGGAAATGTTGGTCTTTGCCTTCACGGGGAGTCGTGTCCCCCCTTGCCAGAAGCACCAGGCAGGAGTGGCCAAGCACAATACATCTTTAAAGTTCCCTCCTTTCTTTCTACAGCAGCTGCCTGAAAGGTGGCTGTCAAAGGGCTGCAGAGGAGGAAGACATGTGTGGCATGTGTTTGGTCAGGTGTCTCAAGTGCTGCAATGAACTTTGGGCCACCTGAGCCAGAGGGTGTGAACAGAACTGCTGCACTCCAGTGCTGTACACAGCACTGGCTTTGTACTGAAACCTCTCACACTCAAGTGCCCTGCTGTGAAATGGCTGCTTGCAGGAAAACATCTGGGATGAGACAGAAACCCCAGTTCAGGCCATCAGTGGCTGTAACTAGAAAAGCCAGGGAACTGTTAAAGAAAGAAAAAAGACAAATAACACCTGCACTTCACAAAAATGTTCCTTCTACAATAGCTGAAAGACACAATCTTTTATTTAGATGTGAAAGTCAGTGCAATTATCTAGGAATTTGTTACTTCCAGCCTGGACTGTCATGAGATACAGCACAGTTTGGGAACACAATTAGTACAGCAAGAGCTAATTGTTTCAGGATGTGCTAGCTCAGCACTCATTTGCCTTCTGAGGCCCAACGCAAAGGGGAAAGCACAGTCCTAAAATGCTCTGGCTACTGCTTCATTTTCAAGCATAACTCAAAGCACAGGTTTTAGCTTAAAAATCCCATGTAGTGAGAAATGCTTTCTGCTGACAGGCTGCCTTTGGTCTCACAGCCCTCTGGGCAGGGAATTCACCTCAGCCTCACTCTGCCTGATAATCCATCAGATCCACCTGTGGACACACAGGAGGGCCCATCTCATCACACTGAGCTGCCATCAGGATGAAGAGACTCTTCAATGCAATAGATACAGTCTGGCAGCTTTCAGTACTTACTGGCTCAGTTTTGCTATCTGATTAATCACAAAATGTGTACTTAGAAGACTGTTTTCCATAGTCTCTCTCAATATTTTTTTTAAAGAGAAGAAGCAGTAAGGAATGGGATGCAGAGCTATTGCAAGGGGTTCGGGTGCTTTAGAGTACTTGCTGGGTTCCTGTCAGGCACAGCAACGAGTCTTGTCCCCCAAAGTCCCTCAGGCCAGGGGCATTTGGCTAGTCTCAGAAGAGCGGAGATGGCTCCAAACTGAGAGAGAAAACGGCTTGGGCATCTCCTGGAAGGCATAACCAGCCCATGGGAGCAGGAGGCAGGTTTTGCTCACGTGCTCAGGCATGCCAATTGCCAGCACTGAGGTCAGGAAGGAATTTTCTCCTGGGGCAGATTGGCACTGGGCCTTGGGGGTTTTTTGCCTTCCTCTGCAGCACTGAGCATGGCCACTTCTCAGGCTTTTTTAGCTCAGTGACTTTGTGCTGCTCATGCACCGCAAAGATGGCCTCCCCTATACTGCAGCTGCACAGAAGAAGGCTTTTTTTCCCCCTCACAGTGGATTAGCAAGGGTCTCTAGGGTTTTTTGCCTTCCTCTGCAGCACTGAGCATGGTCCCTTGCTGCAGTGCTCCTCTTTTGGGTCATTCTGGCATGGTACCTGCTTGTCATGCTCCATGAATGTGGCACTCATGCCTCTCATCTAGTGGGAGGAAGCTTTCAAGACACCCAGGTGAGGCTCATGGGAGGCCTCTAGGGTGGCTTCTTATTCTCTGCAGCACTGAGCACAGCCCCTTGCCAACGCTTCTTCAAGGCACCACTTGTGCCCCAACTCAATCTGGCTCTTAGTCATAATGTGGAAAATACCACGTGCCTCTGTGTGTGATTGGTACCAGTCCTCATGCTCACTGTTGAAGAAGCGGTGGCTGCTTGGTCTGTATTCATGCTACCATGTTATTTGAGTTTGTGCATCCTGAGTGGTCATTCTTCCTCTTCAAAGGCTAAAAGTAAAAAATAAAGAGAAAAAAATAACTAAGTATGGGAATGCTTGGGGTTTGTTTTCTTTCAAACCCAAAATACAAATTCATGTGAGACAAGAATCACTATCAAGAGAGAAAATCCCATTCTTAAGACTTTTGAGTTTTTTTTCCAGTAAGAGCCTTCTCTGTCCATCAGTCAATAATCTGCTTTCCTGCTTCTGGTAAAGGTTAGTATTTTACAGTTTTGTTTTTTCAGTATCAGCTACATATTTTCAGGATTGTTGTATCATTTGTGGGTTGACCCAGGGTCTGCCTCTGATTTGCCTCTTCTTTCGTCTCCAGGCAGTCTCATTGTTTGGGTTATTCATTATGGTAGGCTTCAGGACGTGTGGTCCAAATCGAGTATGTCTCAAGAAGGAATGATGTTTACAGTGCAGAGCCTGAGTGAAGGAATTTCACCAAGAAGGTAAACAGCCTGTAATTCATGGCCCTGCAAGACAATCCATGGGCAAACTTGCCTGGAGAGTTCATAGCAACCGTGCTGGATACCCAACTACGCCATTAACTCCTTGTCACAAGAGACACATGAGGGATCCAGAAATGGGTATTCCCCGTGCAGCCTCAATAGCACGTGGCTCTCCACAAGATGTGGGGGATTTGCCACTTCCTATAACTCTGGCTTTCCTTTGCCAAACCTCAGGTGATGGTTTTCCAAGTCAAACTGATGATGGCATCAGCTTGTGCATTGTGTCAATGCTCGTGAACATCTGCCCTTAAAGAGTCAGAAAAATAAACTCCCGTTTCCACTTGTACCCTTTGTGTTGTTTCTCCTTGAAACTGGTTCTGGAGCTGAAAAAAACCCCTGTCATTTCAGGCAAATAAATATCTTTGTTATTTGACTCATCTTGAACACAATGAGAATGGAATGGAGCGATTCAGTTGGAAGGGACCTATAACCATCATCTAATTCAACTGTCTGACCACTTTAGGGATGACCAAAAGTTTAAACATGGTATTAATGGCATTGTCCAAACACCTCTTCAACACAGATGTCTGTCAGGAAGCTTGTTACAGGTATTGATCCACCTCTTAATAAAGAAATATCTTATCATGTCAAGTCCAAAACTCACCTCAGGGATACGCAGATTCAGATCAGACTTTCAAACACAAATTTTCCTGACAAGTATGACAGGGAAGAAAACATTCTATCAGGCCATTCGAGCTCAATGTCAGGAGCCTCAAGGGCTGGGTAATCTACAGATGGGCATGAGGAGCATCATGAGAGAGTCACTCAAGTATGTTTGGTTCTAGGTTCAATATGACAATGATCCGGACTTGTTGTTTGTTCATTGTTCATTGCAGTTTTCTGGAAGACTGAAAAACTCTAAGAAAAACTAGTGTCCTAAATCTATGGAATTCTTGGAAGAGCACAGGCCTATTGGCTCTATAGTTCCTAGTATTTTATTCCAAGTTATCTGCAGTAGCCGCAGAGCTCAGCTGCCACCCGTTGAAGTTTAAGCTCAGACTTTCCTGTCAAAAGTCCTTCCTTCTCCACCCATCCTTATGGCTGCTCTCTGCTCCAAGCTCTCTCATACCACTTTGTTTTTCCAAGTACTCCGTCCCACTGCTTCCATGTTTTGAGTATTGTAGAACACAAGCATATTGCAAACATTCCTTTTGTGGTACTGAAATGCTTGATCACTTTGCAGGTGCTGGCTGAGAACACCTCACACCCCACTCTCAACAGTGCATTTCATTACAGATGTATGTTATACATATATGCATGGTACAAAGATAACATGTGATTGCCAAGTATGAAAGCACCAATCATTACTACAGTGGTTATTTACCTAGGAACTATGTAAATCTTACATGCAATGGTTTTGACATCATGTTTGGAAGTTTCCACCACTGCTATGATCATTGTATGAAGTTTTTCCAATCTTCTGTTTTCCTTTTCCTCTAAGGATCTGTTTGAATCTAACATTTTAAAAGGTTGACATCTGTTCATGGAACTCATTTCTATTTTGATGTTCCATTGTAGCAAATCCTGGCAAGGATATCGATGAGTGTTGTGCTCTGTATCACTGTAAATACCCTTAGAACACATTTATTACAGAAAGCTTTTCATTTGAACTCCTGCTGCTCTGGTCTGGGTCTTCCTAAGGTAAACACATCATCTCCAGGAGAGAAGTCTTTACAGATGGTGTGAGCTCATTCTCGTTCTGTGTTTAGCTTTAGGGTTGTTTCCACAAGATCTAAAGATGGACTGAAGTTAAAAAGCAAGTGGAAGGCTAAATCACCAGGGAGGTGGAAAAAAAAGTGTTTTCATGAGATCTATAAATCTCCTTGAGACGTTCTAAAACTACAGATAGCTGCCTTGGCTGGGTTTGATGCTAGCGCTCGAGAAACTAAGCACTACTTTTACGTTTTTAAACTGTCTTAAAATGGGTTTATGTTTCAAGTTGGAATGTGGATGAGTCACTGTAATCAGGAGGCCCAAAAGCCCGGTGCGCCAGACCCTCGCGTGGTGCAAACTGGTGTCAGTCCACAGCATCCCGTGGAGCTACGCTGGCTATTTGCTATCTATGGAACCCAAACAAACAATGCTTTTGGGGCTGGGGGTGCTGGGGAGCTCCAAGGGCCGTATTAGAGAGCTCCCCATTATTCATCCTGGCTCAGCTTTATCTCCTTTTTCACTGATGCTGGCAGTGGCGTGTCCTTCAACTGCCTCTGAAAGAAAATGTGAATCTCCTTAACTTTGCTGGCCTGCCTGTGCATCTACCCAGTGCATGGCACCGGTGAAATGACCTCATAACATTGAGTGCTGACATTGGCCCTTCTCTGGCGTGATGAAAGCAGGATGTTTTCACGTAAGCGGTGGACGAGCACACCCCTTGAATTTACTGTCATTCCCTTGTCACCCTGCAAGGCACAGCAGACGCCAGCTCTGTCCACAGTTGCATAAACACACGCCATCAAAGGCCTGGGAGCCACAGGCTGGCACAGCACGCAGGCGGTGCTTCTGTTCTTGTAATTAATGAAGTCCTGGCAGGAGGCTGCCGGGAGCTCAGCATCCCCTAAGGAGCACATGCCAGACCACGCAGGGGTGGCACTCGCTGCGATTAAACACACGGCTCCAGAGAATAAAAAAGCAAGCAGAAGCACACAGCAGCCTTCTGCCAGTGAGTGTATTTCATAAGGTCAAGGCTTGGGAGCTGTGCGAGCTGGTGCTCTGCACAAATTGGTTTTTCTTTGCTCATGCTCAACTCAGTGCTCAGCAGCTTCACTCAGGGGCTCTATGATGCTGAGTGTCCTGTTCGGTGCACAGCCCCTACATGTCTAACCTACATGCAGCTGGAGCACCACAAAAAGGAGTCCCAACCCAACAAAGGGAAAAGGTAAAGCTTGTCCTCCCAAGCTGTAATTGACATACAGGCACATGTGTGAATCCCAGAGGTCCTTGTTGCTTGAGGTTTCTGTTAATTACTTAATTAATCTGTTAATTACCTGGATAACCAGTTTCACTTGCACAAAATGCCTTGAGAGGACCAAAGCCTAGGCCACAGGGGTGTTTGTAAGGATGCCAGGGGAAGACCTGAACCAAAACAGCAAAACTGAGACAACCTACTGAAAAATCCAGTGTGTAACGCTGTGCTAACACCAGGATATCCTGATCCTGAGCTACGTGTCTGCTCAAGGTGACAAGCTCAAAACAAGACCCAAACCCTAACCCGAAGACTGCAAATTGGCACCTTCAAAGTCAAGCCCAAAGGTGAACCGAAGGCCATGAAGGCAACTCCTGAGCAAGCTTTACCTTCCTGACCAAAGACTGCCTTTTTTTTTCCTGTTCGTGACCCCCAGCATGCAATGTCTCAGTATGAACCAGAGGTCTCAAACACAGCATGTTTGCTCTTACCTGATGCTGAGCACCAGACTCCACAGGGTGAGCAGGAAAACATCTCACAGCGATGCCTTGCCTTTGTGAAAGCTCCTGGCACACAGACAAGGTACAGTGGATTTCGTGGAATGATTTGCTCAAATGAGACTTTCTCTGGCATAAACTCCTGCTCCTAACCTTTACTTGTTCAGAGCCAGCACAGATTTCTCCTCTTTTGTGCTCCAATTTTTAACATCTAAGTTCTAGTTGATATTCATAACCCAGAATAATCTTCAGCTTTCCAACACTGGAGACTCTTTGGTACTAGTTTTAAAGTCGTGGTAAGAATGAAGAAACCAAATCACCTATCTATATATGGCTTGAATAGATTTGTAGCATTAGAAATTATGCTTATCCACTTCTTTCCTGACCTCCTTTGTTAACATTTGCAATTTGTGAAGAAGCTTTGGATAGAAGTTATTTCTATTTTAATGAGAGAAGTGCACAGCATAGATATCTCTATGAAAGAGAGGGTAAAGCAGCCACAAATAGCAGACATACAGAATTGAGTAGAAATTCTCCTTACATTTAATTCAGAAAGCAGCACATCCATTCAAAAGTTATCTAAAGCACATTTAGTTCTGCCTTCTGGATAACACCTATGTAAGCAAACAGGCATGAAGGTCAAAGACTTCATGACTCATTTCATATCTCTCTAACAAAAACAGACAAAATATTTCAGTTCAGCAAAAATTTTTAATCTTAATATCTGTAAAAAAAACCAACAACAAACCACCAACAAAAAAAGTCGTAGATTTAGGTTTCTCAAACTCACTCTGATATTTCCAAACCTACATGTGCAATCTGGATAGTTTTAGTAGGATTCACTGTACTCAAACTTAGACATCAGCACGGGAAGCTCTACATCTGGCTAAGCAACCTCAGTTCCACTTAGAGAGAATGAATTAAAAGAGGTACTTTAGGCAGTGGCCTATGCAACCTGAGTGAGAAGTTTGCTTCAGGAGGAGGCAAATCAGTCTCTCAAAATGACTGTTTATTGACTAAACGGCAATCTATTCACCTATCTGCAACAGAAGTAACTTTGTTGACGCCTGCTTTGGACCACATGATGCTTGTCTCTGTTTTCCACTGTTGTCAAAGGAAATTACCCAAAATCCCCACATTTAGCCACTCAAACTCAGATTTCTATTTTTTTGCACGTATTATTGCCTCATGCTGTGTATTTTAACAAGAGTTGCTTTAATTTTCCCTTTGGATAGTGATACAAATCTAACTTGTGTAGTGATTAATTCCCTAGGTCTTTTTTTCATCCTCTTTTATCATATAACTAATTTCTTGGGATATTATTGTCACTATGATCTGATATAAAATTCAACCTTATTGCTCTGTAGTCAGGCTTTTCATTTCCTTGAATATGGAGGAAATACTCCTACAGCTGGGGATAAAATGGCACTTTTTTGACTTCAATAAGAAAGCAAGAGTTTTCTATCACAACTTGAGGAGACAAATACATATTTGCTAATCTCTGCACTGCACTGAGTGGGCAAAATACCTCTGTTCAAATCACTTTACAAAATTAAACCTTGTCTGTGTGTAGGTGTGGATCTTAAGGTTAGTTTACAGACAATAATCTTTTAAAAAATATTAAATGAAAGCAATGACATCCAGCTCTCAAAATTCACTTCCATAAATTCACATAGAAGCACTTAAAAGATAATATAAAGGACTGTGGTTTGTTAAATGGCCAACCTGGATCAAAACCCCGAAATAGTGATATTTCAAGTGACAGTAAATTCACTTGAAATGTAGCTTTCCACATCCACTTTTAAAAATTAGAGTCAAGTCTTCAAAAACATTAAAAGTAGAAACATTCCTTTCTACAGAGGATCTTGCAAGATTCAGCTTCAATGCTGGAGTGTCCTATGTCTAAAAGCTGTTTTAGAGTATGTTTTAGACCCTTTAAATGACATTTTTGTTATTTTTCAGAAGTGTATATGGAGCACATTGAGAAAAAATAGTTCTGTAGATTCTACTTACAGATACAGACCATTACAATTTGTTATTGAATTGTACAGTTCCTTAAGTCAATGAATAAGTGATTTTGTCTACTAAAACACGTGTTGAGAATGGAATTTGTACTGTTTTTTCTTGTGTTTTATAAGCCTATATTTCACATGACAATACCATATATCTCAACTGACAAGACACTGCAAAGAGCTGCAGTACTAAAAAAATGGTGAAAGATCAAATCTGTGTTGCCTTAAAACTGCATCACCAAAAAAAATCAGCTCGGAATCCATATTCCACACACTGAGCATTGGCTGACTCAAATAAAAACCTTAGGATAAGGGAGGTCAGATAGGCTAAGGAAAAGAATGAAGAAAAATAAAGGGCTCTTGGAAACAACGCCATACACACTGCAGATCCCCGGTTACATTTCTCCTCTCTTTAGGATATTCAGTTCTAGGGAGTCTTCAAAAAGCCCCTGTCTCCCAGTGCTGCCAGAGAGTTAGCAAGCAATATACCAACGCCCAAATATGAGTTATGTCTCTCTCACTCTGAAACACTGCTGATTAAAGGTGATGGAAGACTTATCTGCTTATATCATAATGCCAGTCTGTTCTACTGCAACCAGGATATGTGCCGAAGCCTAATGAAAGCACTGGAAAGATGCCAGTTGAATTTAAAGAGATTTGGGTCTGATGCTGAAGTGGTAAAGAGAAGTTATTCCCCCTCTCCTTTTCCCCTTCTAAAATAAATCTGGAATATGATTGTACAGTCATGATACAAGACAGATATAGTAGAAACAGGTAACCAACAGGCATCCTTATGTCTCAGTGCATCTTACACCCTAACAAACACGCACAGGGAACAGTATGCTTGCTCACTTAAAGGATTTGATTATTCCTATAACTAAAGATGACTGTCCTCTTGCATTACTTGGCATCATCACCCTGCCACATCTTTACCTGGCAGTCCTACAGTCTGATCTCCTCTTTGCACCATGCTGCTGCACATCTCTGCTGGCTTTCTCATCTAGTCTTTGTTACACTCTCGGGTACTGACAGGAGTCTCAAACACTGACAGGTATTTGTAGCACTTAATTTGTAGCTACAAAATTGTAGCACTTTGCCATGTGGGGAAGGGTGATGCTACTGAAGTGTTTCACTCCCTGCTGGTACACCAAGGAGCTTACCCAGCCCTGAGATGAGAGTGGTCTGAGGGGGTTAAGGAGGCCTGTAGCAGTACTCTTTAGCCACATCCCGCTGGCAACATGGCAGAAATAGGCTTTACCACAGCATGGGCATCTGTTGCTGTTTGTAATTTGTCCAAAACAAGTGAGTTCATAGAAGTATAACTGAAAAAGTCCTATGAACCTCTTTTCCATCCCCCTGGTCAGTGCAGGTCACAGACTGGGTTGCACGTACACCGCACGGAGCTGAAGGAAACATTTTGTCTGGGTGCTCAAAACCTTTTTTATCTCACCCACGCTACAATAACTTGTCCCTGTCTGACGGGAGTGCAGGGGCTGGACAGGCTTCCTGCATTGTGCTCCCAATGTCTCCTGGCTCGGGAAGTGACAACATCTTGAACTCATTTTTTTTAAATGGGGGTTCATTTTAAGCAACATATTTTCCAAACTGGGTTTTTTTTTTAAACAGAAGTCTAATTCCTTTCTTTTTTTTCCTTTTTCTTTGTTTTTTTCTTGCTTTTTTTTTTTTAACCTCTTGGCAGAGGACAGAATTTTGTGCAGGGCCTTGAACGAGGGACACTTGGGGCAGCCAAAGACATCAGCAACATCTGCCAGCCACCTCTGGAAGGCGGGAGCATGGCCCAGGGCTGGACGTAGGCTCCTCCATCAGCAGAGCGCTCAGCCGCAGACAGGGTCAGTAACCACAGCCCCATCCACCACCCTTTCCGCAGCAGACAGTTGTCCTTTTCCACACAGTCAGGTACATTGCTTCTGGGACAAATTTGGGGGTTTTCATCACCTGCGGTGAGGGAGTGGGAGAGAAGCTGCATCCAAATAAAGGACCATCACGTGTCGGGATGGAGTACAAAAGTCTCCTGTTTGCCAGGCTGTGGATGCAGGGAGAAGTTTCCTCTGTAATTTCTCCTCTGGGATTCTAGGACCCATTTGGAGAGTGGTCAAATGGGCAGCCAAAGTTTCTTCTTTCCCCACTGGCTTCCCACCTGCACACAGCCACTCATGGGTCTTCCTTGGCACATTATGAGTCTGCATGACAGGGAGGAGGACTTGGCCAGCTCCAGCCGCCTTGCCCTTGTTGACTCACCTTAAGTGGAAAATAATATGAAGCACCAAATATCATCTACCGTGGTTGCTTTGCCAGCCCAAATAGTTCAAATATTAAGAGAAAAATGTTCCTAGATATCATGAGAATGGCTTAAATCCCCTAAAATTCAAGTGTGTGAGTTTGCCAGCAGATACACAGTTGCTTCTTTGCGACTCATGGTCAGACAATCCTGCATGCCAATGGCGACAAAGTTTCCCCGAGGGCTTTTGCTTTCCTTAGGCTTTCCTGGTGCAATGGGGTAGGGAAGATGCTGCAAGACATCCCATGGTCCCCAGTGGCAGGACAAGATGAGGCCCCATGGCACAGGCAGGGCTATCACCTATCTCAGTGCTCGGGAGGGACAAACCCAGATTCTTCACATACATTCAAGCTTTTCTCATTTTGTGACATTTTCCACCTCCTTCACAGAAAGGATTCTCCAGCTCTAGGCTGGTTTCCATCAGGCTGGATGAGAACACGTTGCAGCAGCAGGATATTTTATTACTGCCTCTTGTATCTTGCCCAGACAGCATTCCTCTGTCCATTTGCCCAGTGTCAAAGACTGTAGATTTTTCTTTGGTGCCTAGAGTACTTTTATATTCCTGGAAAGCCACCTCCAAAGACTGTGACTGACAGGTAGCTGATATTTTAGCAATGAAGTGCATGCTGCTGAGGATCAGTTCCTGAATCCTACCCTGCAGCAGAAGAACATTTGCCACATGGCTCCCTCAAACAGCATGAGCAGCTGGGAGCTAGTGCCCACATCCAGCTTAATTTCTGTGGTCAAACAGGCAGACTTACTGAAGAAAGAGGAGCTTTTTATCTAGATTTGGTGTTTTACTCAAGGACAGGAAATTCATAAGGGGTATTTGACCAGACAGCATCTTGGTTATGGCCAGTAATCCTGTACCATTAAAGTTACAGCCCCACCTTCCACGTTTGTCTTGGGTCTGTCCTACATCTTAACCCCTTATATCAGGCAAAACTGAGTTTGTTTTAGCACCTCCACCTCTCCAGCAGCTAAAAGAGTTGTTTAAAACAACATGATTACATTTTCATCCTCTAAGCTACATATTTTTTCATTGTATATCTTGCTTTACACTCACAGAGTTTTTGCCCAGGCTTGCCCACAACCGTTAGACTGCAGAGGTCTGGGTTTTCTTGCAGGTAAGTTTGGGGACTAGGGAAGGGAAGTTTTCCATAAACATTCACTGCATTGCAGTTGAGGTACCAGACCCAGGCTTCCTGCAAGAAAATGTTAACTAATGTAACAAACCAAAAGACCTCAGAATCTGAGACAGGTCTCACATTCAAGAAATTCTGCGTACGAATCAGATGGTACTGCACCAAAATCTTGCTCAGAGTGAACAAGCACTCTGAGGACTTCAAAAGCATTGCACCCAGCCCTTGGTTTGAACTTCAGAACAAAGTGGGGAAAAGGAGGGAAATCAGCAGTTTTGCATTAAGGAAGAGGGGAGAATCCTGTCATGGGAGGCAAGCTGCAATTATCTCAGCGCCGGGTGGCAGGGAGGGCTCAGGCTTTGGCCTGGCAAGTGTGTGAGTACTGAAAGCAGCACAATCAGGTGGTGTGTTTCAGTGCTTAGCTAATAATCGTTGCTCAGCAGACGTCTTCCTCAATTACTCAACTACGTCAGAGCATTTACAGCCAAGACTGCCACTGAACTTCACCTAAATCCCCAGAAACCCATTGGGAAACACTCTTTTTTACAGGTCTGTGCATCATTACTTGGAGCTAGAGCAGACAGGAGCACAGTTTTAACCTTGCATTTTTGCCATTATAGGGTGCAGACGTCCAACACTTCTGAACACGTTTTATTTCCTTCTTTCTGCTAGCCTCTAGCCCTGCAAAAACACTTAAAGAGATGATGCATTTTTAAACACTATGGGGCTGTAGTGATTAGCAGACACAGCAGTTTTGGCAGGAGACAATGCAAATTCTTCACCAAGTCCAGCCCCTAAAGCCACCTAAAGCACACACAACCCTTCTCTGTGCAGATGTAAAATGTTGTGTAAATACAAAGGGCTGAACAAGGGAAGAAGGTTGCAGTGCCTGGGCAGTGGGTGGGGATGATGCCTTACAATAGTGACAGAACCCACTTCTATCTAACGGCAGCAGGATGAGTAAGCTGGCTTCTTCAGAGATTCTGTCCTGCTTCTCTTTATGCCTTGGGATTTCACTTGTGCAAAATGAAAAGAATTGCAAAACTGTCTACTTGCCATATGATGCCAGTACCAAACAGGAGAGCACCAAAAATATCTTTTAGTTTGAGGCGTCCTTTGACTTCAAAGCGCATTGCAGGTGGCTGGCTGAGATGGAGCTAAGAATTGAATGCTCCATGGTAATCACAGAATCACAGAATCTTAAGGGTTGGAAGGGACCTCAGAAGATCATCCAGTCCAACCCCCCTGCCAGAGCAGGACCACTTAGAGTAAGTCACACAGGAACTTGTCCAAGTGGGTTTTGAATGTTTCCAGAGAAGGAGACTCCACAACCCATCTGGGCAGCCCCTGCCAGTGCTCCCTCAGCTGAACACTGAAGACATTTTTCCTTATGTTTCTTTGGAACCTCTTATGTTCCAGCTTGTACCCATTGCCCCGTGTCCTATCATTGGCCATCACTGAGAACAGCCTGATTCCATCCTCCTGACACCCACCCTTTACATATTTTCAGACATTAATGAGATCACTCCTCAATCTCCTCCAAGCTAAAGAGCCCCAGCTCTCCATTCCCTTCATCATCTTTGTGGCCCTGCACTGAGCTCTCTCCAGCAGCTCCCTGTCCTTCTTGAACTGAGGGGCCCAGAACTGGACACAATATTCCAGATGTAAAGATATAAAACTGTATTTTATGCTCTCAGAAATATTGACATCAGGCTTATCAACAGGATGATGTCAAGCAAAGAGGTCAAACTCAGTACATGGACACCTAGAGCTACCAGGAGTAGAAGATAAACCCTGTACACATGGCAGATGTCTGCTACAGTTAAGTTAATCATAGATTAACAGAATGATACGTGTTGGAAGGGATCTTTAGAGATCATCTAGTCCAACCTCCTTGCTAAAGCAGGACCACCTAGATCAGGTCACAAATGAGGTGGGTAAGGGTGTTGCAAGAACCTTGAGGCAGAGCCAAGGAAGTAATTTTCTCTTGTGGAGGATGACCCAATACCTCTGTAAGATCTGCAGCCCAAAATGGTAGACTGTGCATCCAGTAACAGAGGTGGCTGACAATGCTTTTCTGCAGATCACATGGATTGTTTACCACAGCATTGAAATGGGATATTTGGCATACGTTACTACTGGAGCTCAGACTCAATGTGCAGAAGCTTATATCCATTCATCTGTTTCCCCTTGCTTTCATATCCTGCACGGAAGCAGAAGAGGATTAAAAAGACATAAGCACTTACATGTTGTTTATCTTCCAAAGTCCAAAGTGAATTCACTGGAAAGATTCCAAGTTAGCTTCAACTGGCTTTGGGCCAGTCTCTCAAGGAAAAGATGCAAACGTTGGTTTGCAATCTATTGTACCATCCTACTTGAATTAGTTTGGGAAGCTAACTTGTAATTTAGCACTTAAAAACTTTTTAACCACTGTTACTGAGGAATTTTAAACCTAAGCAGTATAAAAAGTCATTACTCATGGACTCCTTCATAAAGTTGGGGTTTTACTTTGCATTTCAATTGGCCCTTTACCAAGCACACCCTTCCTTTCTAAGTGGGGCTTTGGAAACAAAGATATTTATGTTTGTATATCTAGCAAAGGACTAGAAAGCCTCAACTGACATTCACAAAGTCATTTCTTAACATGAGATGTTAAGATCTACATCAGATGTAGATTTTTTTGATATACAATAGTTTAGGAAGGAATTTGCTCATCTTTTTTTCAGAGTATTTTCAGCTTTAAGAAGTTTATCACCTGACTTATGAATGACTTTATTTCATCCTGTCTCACTACAACTACTTTTTTTTCAGGGGGAGAATATGCAAAGGCAGTAAATGCAGAGCTAGTTTTGGATAAAATTTGAAGAGAAAAAACACAGTAGAACATTTTTGAGGATTTCAGAAAATTGCACTCATTTAAACTTATTATACTATCATATTTACATGGTGAATGTTTTCTAGCAAGAACTTTCTCTTAAATGAAAATGAAATGCACAATAGCATAAGCAACTGGAAGAGAACTTCCAGAATCTTTGTTGTCCTAATAGCAACAGCTTTAATGTTCTTAATGCTGACTCTTGGCATGTTTGCTGTTGACTTAAGGATTTGATTACATAAATCCTTTCAGAAGACAACTGATTTCTCATTGTATGTTGCAAAAAGTGCATCCATGTGAGAACTTCACAGAGTATTTCCTATAACCTCAGAATCTGTACAAGATATCTATTCCAAACCTTTTTTCTGGAGCCATTTCTCTTCTTTCCCCCTTAGCCCTGAGTGGTGTGAGAAAGTTTTACTCTGTCTTTACACCTCTACTCTATCTGGATATTTTACATGACAGTTATTGATCCAAGGGACTGCTCATTGCAGGACTATATCTGAAGAGAAGTCGAGTTGCTCAGGATTATGCCCAGCTGTGTCTTGATCTTCTCCAACAAGCACATCTCCAAGGATGAAGCTTTCCCTCTCCTAGGGCTGCACCACTCTCCCAGTGTGGGGTTTTTTTTCCTTATGTCCAATCAGCATTTCCCTTGCTGCAAATCTCAGCTGTTACCTCTTGGCCTTTTCCTGAGCACCTCAGAGAGCCCAATACCATCTACTCCCTAGCCAGACTTCAGGGAGTGAAGGGCAGACACTGTCCTCCCACTTTGCCTGCTCTGCATGCCCAGCTCAGATATGACATCCCACCTTTGGAGGGTCCATGGTACCAATTACCCCCAAGGGTTACTCTCCAGCAACCCAAGGAGCCCTCTGGCTCTGATATGCACCAAAATCTTCCAGAGCTCAATATCCTGGGATGCATCTTCCTCTCCCCAACCCCAAGGGCATTTGAGTATCAAAATCTTGGTCTCTACCACCCTTGCTCTGTGATCTGCAGAGGTTTGCAAAGTCTGGGCCATCAAATCCTGCATTTCAGTCCACATACATAGACAAACTCATTTTGCAAAATGAAGACCAATTTATGGTCTCCTATCATTGTTACTAATAATACTGACCAGCTACATTTTTAGAAATACTGATATAAAGCCAAGTCTTCTCAATTCAGGTGCTTTCCAAATATCACTGAACACAAATGCAGTCATCAGAGTTGGTTACCTTCAGACTGCAGAGGAAAATAGCTTCAATTTACCTGACTTGCTTTTGCTGCCATTTACACTGAGCAGCTTCCTCTAGAACTGAAAATTCAACTTTCTATGGCAAATATTCCAATTTCTGTCACAGTGAGGCAGGAAAGTCAGTGGCTTAGACCAGAGAAAGCAATTTACTTCTTTAATGACAATACTAGTTACAGAAAAAATAGCAAGGTCAATACACAGGCATGAACTGCCCCGCTTCTCAGTGCCTCTATGGCTCTCCTCAATCAACTGAGAGCAGTGCCTAAATCAGAGCTGTAAAAGCTGCTATCAGCATATTATTCAAACATTTAAAATTGATGGATAACTTAGGAAAAAAGAGACCATCATATAAATCATAGGGCTACAGAGAACAAAGACTTGGAAAAGTCAAGTGAATTTTGCTTTTAAACCTAAGCTTTTTCTCCAAACATAACTTCAGTGACTGGTGTAAATTCATGCTCTGAATCCACAACCAATAATTTAATAGGGAAGCATTTTGCTCTAACAGAAGTGGAGCGTTCACTCACCTCTGAACTAAGTAAAGCACCTGGGTATGTAATCAGGGAGACAAGCATTCTCCTCAAATTTATTTTTCACTTCCTCCAGCGACCTAAGATGTTTCCAGACTCAAATTGCCATGCTGTACAATATAGGGCAATAAATGGTAGCCCTAACCTTCCTGACAGGGGTAGATCAGTCATCCCCAGGCAGGCAAGAAACCAGGATCTACTTAGCAGCATCTTAAGGCCCATGCTTAACCTTCCTCTGATTCTTGGTCCTTGCGTTTAAAATAAATAGTGATATTTTCTAAGGATCAGTTCACACCAGTATTTATGCAGCTTTGTGCTATGGCTGCAGGTAGTTATTTACAGCTTCACAATAAAATCTTTGGGTATTTTTAATCCTTTTAAAAGATCTGGATGGAAAAAGTCCATACCATAAGGGAAGAGTAGTACTGGTCCTTGAAGAAACTGTCCACCCTGCCTGTACCACTGTTATTACATCAACACACCATTTTTAAAGCAAAGCAGCCCTGACAATGTGCACTTTCTAATGATCCTGTGAAGGATTGTTTTTCCCTCTTCTCTCCTGACTTGTTCACTGGCCACAAAGGACTGGCAACGATGTGCCTTCCCTCAGCTCCCTGGAGATGCCTTCGACAACTGTACCTGTCAACAGAATTAAAAGGAAGTTTACTGACTGATAAAATGCAAGTCCTTTTGCTGGCCTACTCTGGGGGAAAAATAGGTCAGGTGACAGCAAAAGTTAGGTGTAGCTCAATATCTTTTCCTAAAATCCATTTCTTTATTCCGCTCTGGAGATAGAGCACTTACTGCAAGATTATTGCAAGACCGATATTAGGCTGCATCTGAAGGAAAAACTGGATGAAAACTGAAAAACCCTGTTATTTACCAAAAGTCCTCCAGCCCAAACCACGACAGAGACAAAGCCACTACATTTCACAAGAGCAGTCTGGAGGGAAATTCTTGTGCATCATTGAAAAGGCCATTAATTTTTAAAGTACAGGATCCTCTAATGGAATAAATGTTTCACCTCCAGCTCACTTATATAATTTTCGGCACGTTAAACTTTTGCCTTCCTTCACGAAGACCTATGACCATTCTTTAGAGTTATGAGAGAGAAAATGCAGCAGGATTGTCCGAGTGGATGGCTAATGATAGGGTATCTTTGTTTGTACTGAAAAGACTTTGTTAGGAAAGTTAAAGAATAAAAACTTCAAATAGTGACCTTGCCATTAGTAAAGCAAGAGAAGCAGTAATACTTACAAAAGTATTTTTCTTGGCAGAAGTATTTTCACATTCCTCCCAAATAGCCCTTTGATAATATTTTAACTTTATTTTTACATACTTCTTCTTGAAAACAAACCAGTTTGTTGAATCTTTTTTTTCCTCCCTGTAAATTTAACAATCATATGAGGTCTTTTGTTGTAACAAAAACAATACTTTAACAGGAAGACATCTGAGACTTCCTGCAAATAAGTTATCGCAGAGTGCAACCTTAAAGAACAGGAATCATAGCACTAGTAAAGTTAACTTAAGGTTTAAAAGACCTTATCTCAAGGTAATAACTCAGTGTGCTCCAATCTTTTCCTCTCCAAGCTCTAGAGGAGTTAAGAGATGGGTGGCCAGCCTTGAAAAAGCCTGAAGATCCCAGACTGCAGTACGGGAACTGCTTTGCTGAATTAGACCTCAGCTTTTCTTGTGAGACCATGCCTTGGTAAAGATATCACCTGTTACAATTACAGTTCTGGGGGCTTGTAATGAGAATTTAAGCTAAGAGTGTGAGCAGACCAGATGGGAATAATTCTTGTACCTATTTTTTAAATAACAGTACATTTGTCATTTGAAAAGCATTTTTTGTTTGTGTTGTTGAAGGAAGGAGACCATGACTGTAGGAACTGATGTACTTTTCCCTCATTTTTGAAAACATGATGGAAGGTCAAGGGCACCATAAGCTCAGGCAGGATATGTTCAATGTCAGACTTTGAGGTTTTGAAGTTTGGCAAATTTTGAAGGCAATTAAAAGCAGCAAAGACAAGTATAAAGCTTTTATGTAAGCATTTCAAAAACACACCTCTTTTTCTCCTGGTTAAAATAAATAAATAAATGGTCCATTCTAGAAACTCTGGTTCTGTCCAGTCAAAGCAACAGTAGTTAAAAAAAACAATGCATAGCCTGAAGTCAGATGCAAGAGAAGTACTCTGTACCTTCAGGAAAACCAGAAAGCCAAATGCGGGTGCATGTTTTCTTCCCTGTCTCCAAAACAGAACTGTATCATCTATCGGTGAACAGGAATCCAGCTCTGACCATGACTGTAAACCACATGGCACAGGAAGAGACAGAGACCAAGATAAATAATTACAGCCTCGTTAAAGGCTTTATGTACAAAAGCCAGTATGATGAAACTACCCAGCATTCAACAGATGAGTGTTTCCCGGTACATGGGTGTGATGTACCATGGAAAGATGTAGCCTTTGATACTAAACTGCAGCTGGAGTGCTGTGCTGCCTTCCACTTCAGGAGAAGCATCAGATATAAGTAGAGTACATCCCAGTAATTCAATCTGAAGCTAGCAGGGGAGAAACAAAACCAATCCTCTATACCAGAAAGCTGTGATCACCGACAGCAATGATGACTTCCTACGATTGACATGGATGTTAAGAAACCCTTAATCATTGCTTTTCCACCTGATATCACTGAGGAGATTGTTTTCTCAGACTGACTGACATGCAAAGGAGAAAAAATTAGCAGATAATTTTCCCTCTGAAGTGCTTTGCAAAGTTGTTTAAACATCTGCCAAATGTCTCCCAAACATCTTACTTCAAATTCCCAAAGCTCATCTTTGATTAGGTGTCAAATCATTACAATCAATATGTGCAGAGCAATCGCTTCAGACCTGTGGATCTATTTGAAAGCTTGTTTTCCTCATCTGGACTATCTATTAACACTGCTCAACAGTTCACAGTGCAATGAATACTTTGAAGTGAAATCTGGAAGGTGAATCCACACTTGTATTCACGTCAAAAAATGTGTCTTCTGTTGCAGACCTGTGACTGACTTGCTGTGACTGTTGGCAAACAGCTTGAGCTGAAAACTCTGTGTGTTTGTTAATATTGTTTGCTAATGCTGATCTTTTAAGAAGCTTAAATGCCACATATATAAGATGATTTTGATGGGAGGTGGTGGCCGATACTTAAATGTGAAGAAAAAAAGCTCCCAGAAATGATTTCATTTCACAGAACAACCAGCTGTACATCCTCCTGCAGTATAGAGAAGATCATTTTGTAAGATGTTCATTAACAAAACTACCTCATCCCTCAAAAAAAACCCTCCCCCAGAACAACTAACCACTAGATTTAGGTATAGACCTAAAAGAAATCAAGAGAAGTACTGGGTAAGTGTAGCACACACATCAATCAAGTGTGCTTTCAAGTGTTCCCATTATCATTTGCTCATCACATTTTTTTGGAAAATGGCTCCAGAAGACAGAAGCCTGTTCATCAGCCAAACAATTTTAGTGTTGTAACAGTTGTCTAGGGAGTTGTAGGCCAAGTCAAGATAGAAAGCTGAAGCAGCTCAGAGGCTGAGCAATCTTGGAACAGAGCCATCAAAAGACATAAGATACAAAAAGCATGGCATCATATATGGAAGAGTTCCCTTATTTTCTATTTAGTCCAGTCCCCAAATTACATCATATCTTTTTAGAAGCAGAATTATCTTCCAAACCTAAGCACAGAATGCATGAGAATCCCAGGACAGTAAGGGATCCTCGAGTATGATACACACAAACCCCTCCCATGCCTTGGCTACTGTTTATGATAGCCGTCCTTTTTTAGGCTATGTTGACCAGTCCAGACGTTCATCTTCAACATTGTGTCACAAAAACCCTGTGGGAATATCTGCTCTCTCGGCTACAGAGAGATGATAAACAAGTATTGAGGTCTTGGACATAAACAGTATAGACTATTACAGTTGTGCTGCAGTGATCATGGGATGTAGTAATAGATCCCTGCTCTTAGGGGAGGCTGGTGGTATTTGATAGTGGGTAGGAAAAACTGACACAGGCAATGCTGGAAGCCAATTTCCAGCCTTGGGTAAAGATCCTACTGTAACAGGCTCAAAATAAGGCATGCATAGCCCATCCCAAGGAGCCTCTGCTGACTCATAGGTGTTAGTGGTGTCAAACTTAACTGGGATCAAGGAATAGTTGCAGACATGCAGTGAATCATCCAGTTTTATTCCAGGCGAAAACTCCCCCCAGCCATATTATTAAAGCACAAAACATTTCAAAAACTGCTTCAAACCAACTTCAAGACAACAAAATTTCCTCCCTTGACCCTTGTCTTCCCAGTGACTTAGAGTAACTTGTCTCTTTCTGTTGTCTTCTTGCATCTGTATTGGTGTCTATCTACTACAAGTAAGGACTTCATCTTTAGATGCCTATCAAGAAGTGTAGCATGTAAAGGTCCCTTCCAACCCCACCATTCTATGATTCTATGTCCAAGCAAGACATCAAAATTGTTCCTCAAAGATATACTTATTTCTTTGGAACAGCCCATTTGCATTGGTTGGCAGAGGAGGGTTTTTTCACAACTGAGATCGCAACAAAGGATTTGTTGTCCAATAGCATTACCACCATCCATATAATTAGCAGCAGGCTATCTGCAGAGGGTTTTAGGTGTTGATATAAAAGGATGCTTCTGCAATCCCTCCATTATCTAAAATGTGGTTGTTAAAATGTCTGGAGAGTTTACCAAAAAAATTAAGAATATCTATTTAGACAACTAGTTTCCTATTGAGCTCAGCATGAAGTTAGGAAACTGTAGGTACAAATATGACTTGGACCAGCCAGCTTGAAGAAAGATGGTAGGGACAAGTTAATGCAGCTGGCAAGCTACTCCCAATTATCAGAAACAGGTGCTGCAAGTTAATCAGTTGGGCCCTGGGTGATCACATGGGCAGAAGCAGCATATAAGGAGGTAGGCAGCAAAGGAAGGGTGGCTTTGAGTCAACTTTGTGGGTTGTACTGTGTTGCCTGTGTATGTGTCTGCATGTGCATTACCTAGATTCTCTACATCTTTGAATGAATATGGCTTGCACTGCTGCAACATTTGGTGACCCTGATGTGATCAGCCAAATTTGTTGGACTAAGAACCCTCAACAGAAAATCACCTGGATTCCTGTCTGAAAAGGCAAGTGACCCGATTAAACTGGTATAATGGGAAAGATGATAAGTAAAGGGGAAAACCCTCTTGATGCCCTCCAGAGATGCCTGAGAAAGGATTCAACTATGAAAGAGAGATTTTGTTAAGACTTGTAAGATAGGGACAGGATGTAGGTTTCTTTGCCACCTCACAGGGAGTATATGAAATGGGACATTGGGAAAATCTAGGAGGCAGGTTGAATGATGCTATTGGCCTGTGCAAATTGGTATCCTCCATTCTACAATAGCTAGAAGCTGAGTGGGCTATGGCTGCTGCTGTGAATGCAGAAAATGCCATGCCATCTGTGTTCCCAGTGGATGCTAAAAGGTTCTTTGGAGGTGGTGACTTTATAGTGCCATCGACTCCACCTCTAGAAGAAAATACCAAGAGGTGATAACATCATAGTACCCTCAGGATCACCTCTAGAGGAAACTAAATGCAATTTGGGACCTCAGAGACATGGCTGATTCAGGCTCCTCTCAGCTTCCCAAATTTACTGTGATAGATTAGGTGAATGATCTCTGGTTTAGCATCCAATTTGTAAGAAAGACAATACTCTTTGCAAAGAAGGGAACAAAAAAACCAGTGTGTCTTTCATAAAGAGCTCCCCAGAGAAACTGGATTGCAGTGGGTTCAAAATGTTACATCAAATAGAAGTGTGCCAGATGTGCCTCTGCTCATCACATTTCCAGTTTTTATTGGTCTGACACTCAGATTAATCATGTCAAACTTCAAGCTGATGAAAAAATTTCCATTATGCCTTGATGTTACGAGAATAAAGTGGACAGCAATTGGCATGTAATATGTGAAATAGCTCTCATGTTGTAAGCACTGACTGAGGGGTGTCAGTATGTTATTACTGTCAGTAGCAACATCAGTTGGGGCAAATGCACAACCAGAATTACCCACATCATCTCATTTCTGATCACAGGAACCTGTGAAATAAAGGTTCGTTCCATTAGCAGTAGTAAACTCCTTAAACTCAGTTCTGACACTACAGATTTCTGCTTTCACTGCTCTGATAGAAAGCAGAGGCAAAATAAGAGATCACCACATTCAGATCTAGGAGATAGTGTGTTATGGAGCAAAAGACAAACTTCTCAGCCTCATTCTGTTAATCCTCAAACAAATGGAAAATATCACCACTCAAATATAGGTGCTGATCATTACAAGAACTGTTATTCAGACAAGAAAAACTTATTTGCTTTTGTTAGTGTAAGAAGTGAAGGTTTTTCCATCACCTATGAACTTCTTAAACTTGAAAATTAAGCACTCTTTCCAAGATTCTTATGAATTTCTTCCTACGTGACCTTGCCAAATGTCCAGATGTTACCACCTCAGTGACTGATATTTGACCTCCTTAATGGTTTCTCAGTTAACATTTCCCCTGTCTTGTGTATCATCTGGTTGCAATGAAAACACTCTCAGACCAGAAATCTTATGTGAAAAGCTGCTTATGCAGCTGTATAATTCTGTTAGATCTTTAGTATCTTGACCACTTCAGCAATACCTTTCCCTGCAAGATTTTCCAAAGATTTTGCTGAGACTGAAAATAGTACCAAGTAAGAAATCTCTTTCATCCTTGTAGCAGTTTGTTGTGGTATAATGGATGAAGAAGACCCTGAGACAACATAATTCTGGAATTAACCTCCACCCCTCCGTGTTACTGTATCTTTGTGCAACGTTTGATGACACTCAGACTGGTTTCTATATTTCCAGGACTTATTGTAGGCATTATAGAGTTTGAACCTCGGAGGTACTCCTTGAAGCATGTTTATAAGAAAACGTTCATAGCAAGTTTTCATCAAAGATGCAATCCTAGTCCTCAGCAAAGCATCTCATCTGTGTCAAACCATCAAAATAGCATTAAAAAAAAAAACCCAAACATATCAACTCCCCAGAGTTTTTAGACACTGTCTTTTATCCCAAGGCATGATCAAAATCTGTTTCACCGTAGGTACCAGTAGTGTTATGTGCTTGTGTACATTTGCTTTTTCAGAAAGAGAATGTTTCATTACCTGTCATAGAATAATAGAATGGTACAGGTTGGGAAGGACCTTTTAGAGATCATCCAGTCCAACCTCCCTGCTCAAGCAGGTCCACCTAGATCAGGTCACATAGAAACGTGTCCAGGTGGGTCTTGAAGACCTTCAAGGAAGGAGATTCCACAGCCTCCCTGGGCAGCCTGTGCCAGGGCTCCCTCACCTCAACAGTAAAGTAGATTTTCCTCATGTTTAAATGGAAATTTTTGTGTTTCAGCTTCTTTTCATCACCCCTTGCCCTGTCACTAGAGACAACAAGAAAAAAAGTGCTGTCCCAACCTCCTGACACCCACCATTTAGATATTTGTAAATATGAATGAGATCCCCCCTCAGTCTCCTTTTCTCCAGACTAAACAGCACCCAGTTCCTGCAGCCTTTCCTCATAAGGAAGATGCTCCAGTCCCCTGATCATCTGGACTCTCTCCAGCAGTTCCCTGTCCCTCTTGAGCTGGAGAACCCAAAACTGGACACTGTTACCCATCGTGTGTCATGTAAACATGGCCCATAAAATGTATTACTGGGACTTAGTCAAGAAAATGTCCCCATCTCAATCCTTTCACACTGTGAGAGAGCTTTGTCTAACAAAGCCTTTTGGAACAGCAGCTCTTTACTTCTGAAAGCGGTGCCAGGACCAGCTCTACCTATGGGTAACTGGATCAGTTGACTGTAGGATCCACAGGGCTTGCTTTGATCCTGCATTTTTTTTCCCACAACCCTCCAGACTGATGCAGTTGATGTCCAAACGGTACCTGAAAGGAGCTAAAACACACTGAACATATTTGGTGTCATGGTAATGCTTGATGACAGCCTCTGAAGTTGTCTAAGAACTTGACTTCTGGGTAGCTCAGGGCCCTTTTGGCATAGATGCCTTATTTTACCTGAACTCTCAGACATAAACCAACCCAAAATAAACTCCATATCTCAATTTTACTTCTCCCTTTATCTTAAGGTCAAATGCTGCAACCTAAGATTCGTGGGATACACGTTTTCCTAGTTAAGTTGCAATGGTGAGAGGAAAGAGATTAAACCAGACACCAACACAGAAACTTTTTATTGCAACTAGTGGATGGCAAGCATTAAACCTTTGCTTTCTGGCAATTGCTTTCAAGTGATATACAGCACAGCTGCCCAGTGTTTCCAGGCAGGCATGAAAAAGCAACGTGAAGCTGCAGTATCTCTGAAGTAGTATGGGTTCATTTTTAGAATAATTGAGCCCTCACTCATGTTTCCCAATGTTGTTTTACCAAGTCAGGGATTTCCAGCTCACAGGGCTGGATGGTACCTCTTCAGGCTGTCCAACCCATCTCTGCCATCCCATGTCTGTGTCAGCTCTATCTGCATCCTTCTTGATTGGTGTTTAACCAGTCTCTTCCTAGCAACTTCTAAAACTGAATACCTCAATGCTTCACCTGATCATTTACCTCATGCTTTGCTTCCCATGATCCTAGAAGTGTCCTGGCTGATGTTTAGCCTAGCTATTTGTCTTACCCTATGGGAGTCAAAAAAATGATCACTCCTTTCCCCATTGTAGCAGCCTTTCATGATTTAGGAACCTGTGACACCTCTGCCTAGTCATCCCTTCTTAAGAAGAAACACAAGTAAATTCAATATGACTTCAAAGACTGTGTTTTCTAGATTTCTGCTCTTTGTTGTTACACTTCTCTGGACTCTTTCCAAGTAGTTATGTCCTACTTAATGTGTAGTCCCCCGAGCTAGACAGAGTTTCAGCTGCAGCTGTGCTGTAACACAATGGTTAAGTTTTTCCATCTGTGTCTATAGGTCATCCTCTTGTTTATGCATCCCAGTTTTTGCTGTTGTTGTAGCCCTACAGCTTTGTTGACTCACGTTCGGTCTGCAGTCCCTTTCTTACTGACGTGCTGCCTAACCTGTTGTTACACCTCAGTGTCTGAACATCCCACATTTGTCCCAGTTGCAAAGTGGTTTATTTTGTTTCCATAATACATTTCCAATTTGGTAAGATTTCTTTCAGTTCCAGCCTTGCCTTCCTTCTCAGCTTGGTGTCATTTGCAAATTTAATATGATACCTTTTATCCTGTCATCAGGTCACTCATGAAAATGTTGAGCAGTATCAGATGCAGATTAAGCTCCTGCAAAACCCTGCTTACTGCATCCTTCTGCCTTCGCAGATGACAAGGTTTTCTAGAAGATTCCCTCTCCTCCAATATTAATTTCATCTTGACCATACTTCCTTATCTTATTTATGAGTGTGGTATGAAACGTGGTTAAGATATAAGACTGCTTTTACTTTGCCCACAAACTCTATGACAGATGGAAATTAAATCAGCTTGACAGACAATTAAGAGCAAAGTGATTTATAGCTGGGGTGAACAGTAACCAGTTAGACCTTCTGTAGGAGGACTATCTGGATCCACATTTCATATTGGAAATAAACTAAAATCCCAACAGTGTACCCTGACAACAAGTGATGTAATCACCAATTTCTACCTCAATGGCTGCAGAAACCCACCCTGGAAGATCAGCCACGCATAAAGGGGATTTTGTGGAACGCTCACACAGAAATCTAGTGAGGTTATTACAGCACATCTTAAAGTGGGATGGGGCTGGGGGTGAGAGAGGTCAGGGTAAGTGCTCTGGCAGTGACATTTTTAGCATTTGTGGATTTCATATGTGTGTACAAGCCAAACTGAAACTACCTGATGTGTCCTGGATGCTGGTAGGTGTCATGACCCAAAGAGGTCATGAAACTTCAAAACCCAAGACTTGTTTATCCAACAGCAGATAAGGGCAGTACATCTGGTTTTGAAATGTTTTGTTGTTGGGATTGTATTTTAAAACAATGAGCACAGAAACGTGACACTTCTCTTCAAACTTTTGGTTCTAACTGATGCTTAATTGTGCAAGGAAAATGTTCCCAGGGCTTCATTAAGCACAAGTCAGATTGGGAAAAAAAAAAGCTAGAGAGACTATGTTTGAAGCTGCAAGTGTTTCCTCACTCACATTACCCATGTCTGCTATCACACATCTCCAGAACTATAAGAAAATGGATTTGCTTTGCTGTATATAAATAAGTAGCTTATATAAATAAGAATCTCCTTTCCTACCAATCAAGGGAGTAGCAGGATTTCTTGGAGCACCAAGGACAGGTCCTTTTATGCCCTCAAAAGCACACAGTTGCTCCATCTTAAAAATAACCATGTTGGTTTACCTCCTACTACTCCTATGAACAGTGTTGCAGGATCTCCTACTCCAACAGTTAGACATCTTCTACTTTCTTTCTTGAATTTATTCATACCTGCTTTACACTCCTTCACTGAATTTCATCGCAGAGCACTAGCTCAGTTGTAGAGGCCCATATCACTTGCATTTGTCAGTGCATAACCCTCTTCTCCCCCTTCCACTTTGGCCCTACCAGGAACTGACAGTGAAGTAAATCATTGGGGAAAGCCACAGGGTTTGTACTGGGATCTTGCAGGCACTGAACGTAACATTAACTGAGCACTGTCTGAGTCAGTGAAGCAAAGCATTCACCCTAGCACTGATTATCTTTCCCATCAATGTCAGCCACTTAAGGTCTCTCCCACAAATTCATCCAGCTTGGTTAGAACTTCTGGGAAGGGAAGGTTTCCTCTGCTGTCTGTCCAAGTCCACAGCTCTAAGAGTGGAAAGCATAAGGACGAGCCACTTTTACCAAATGGATAATAGAAGTTGTGTTTATTTCTGACTGTAAATCTTCTCTCCTACACAGGGTTCACATGTGCTATGCTACTATCATGACCGTGGTGCGTTAGCACCCTGCTATGTCTTTCCCATCTTAATTACAAGTCCTTAGGTCAACAGGGAGAATCATTTGGTCTCTGCTAGCCATCCACAAGTCATCCTTCCAGGGAGTAGTGAACAGGAATAATGATATGAGACAAGATGAAGGTGTGACCCAAAGGTAGGTGAAGTCTTTGAATGTTTGTGCCCTAATGCTGCCCAAGTTGTGTGGCACTGTCTAGCTTGGCTCCTCAGCTCAAACCAACAGAGGAGGGTTACCTTGTGTGGGACTTCAGTGTAGCCTCTTGGGGTGCAGGAGGAAGTCATCACCTTGGAGGCTTTCAAGACCCAAGTGGACATAGCCTTGTGCAACATAGTCTGAACTCATCTCTGACCCTTCTTGGACCAGAGACCTCCTGAGGTCCCTTCCTTCCTGAGAGACTATGTGAGTTGACACAGACAGAAGACACAGATTGATGATCTAATCTATAACCAGTTGACCGATGAACATCCTTCATACATACAAATTGCCAAATGTTGGTCACTAACAAACCTTGCAACTGAGAATTGGAGATAAAGGAAAGTAAATAATCTGATGTTGGAAATATAGAAAGTAAGATGAAACAACCATGGTTACCTCTAAGTAGGTACCAGACACTGGAAAACATAATCACACCGAAGAGCTGTGGGAAATAAATAGACCTCTGTCTTCAGTTATAGAAAATATGCCTTCAGAGCTTCCCACTGAGATTCTGGCAGGCATTGTTCCTGGACATCATCTGTTGAAATGATGGATTCCTCTTTGACACAGCATCAAAGCATCTTTGGAATTTAGGTTTCCTTATGTTTGGCAAGCACTTTGAATTGTTAAGAAATGGAAACATCAGAATGCAAGTGTTCAGTACTGAATTTTATGACTACATTGCCCAAGTGACAGATCTGTGCAAGATTAGAGACCTGTTGATGCTGGCTATTTTTAAGCCTAGAAAAGCATTTTATTTCCTCACAATAACTATTGTTCTCTGCCAAATTACCCAACAGAATGTTTCTGGATTCCAAGACTTCTCCAAAAACTTCTTTGCACTCATAATGTTGCAGGCAGGAAAGTTCAAAAACTACTAAAAATCACAGAGAATCAAGTAAAACCAGTGTTGCCATTGCTGATCTTCCATGCTTACAGGGTCAGCTCTGAAGCTGATATTTTATTTAACCATTTTGATGGGGCAGCATTTGAAATAAATTACTCCAGAACCATTTCTTCATTGTATTCAGTCTTGCAATCATAAATCTAAACCTAACAGGGCAGTTGTACTGTCAGGCCCCCACTTAAACACACGGCATTACTAGTAAAAGACAACACTCATCCCTACAACACAGTGCGTTTACAACACCCCTTCAGTTTGTTCCAAAACTCTTGTGCTAATGCCTTTTCCAAGCAGAATTGATGAGCTCTTGTTCATTGTTTATACAATTCACTTGGGTAAATTCGTGAGATTTAAATGTTTAATGAGGCTAGACTATTGCTCTGAAACAAAATGCAAATCAAATCTAAAAAGAGATCCAGAAAATGTGTTCCCTTCCCAAATTCAACACCACACCATTGCACACCTTGCTGTCTCCAGTAAAAGCTGTAGACTATAATATTATGGAGCTTTTAAGCCTCTCACGTTCCTGTGATTGCATCAAAACTGCATATTCCTTTCTAACCTCAACAAGTTACCTCAATTTGTTGTATTAGGTGTATGGAAACATTTTGTTCAAACTTCTTGTTTGGAGGGAAATTATATTTCCATTCTCTTTCATGTCATTATTTGACAAGGCTCAGTTCCTGCACTTCCTCTTCCAAATGTCATTGGTGTCTCTCAGTTCTAGCTCAGGAAACTGCTGTTTTCTGCTCTAGTTGCTCCAAGTTACCATGCTAGAGCACCATGCATCACACAGGGGATGGGAAATCTTGTTTCAAGGAGGATCTGTGAGCACGTGGTTGCAGAGACTGAAGGACATTTTCCATTTTGAGCTATTGGCCAAGGAGACTCAGTATTGTCAGCCTTTTCCCAGGTATCCAGTCTGAGCATGCTGCTTGAAGCACCTCAAGGCTGTAACTAGATCAGACTCAGCCTTCACACACCAACTGCTCTACGCTGTGCTGGTGGAGAAAGGTTGAACATGAAACCCAACAGCAGGGCACAAATGGTGGCATCACAGGTCTTCTGCAAGCCTTGCTGAAGCTTCTTTGAATATTTGGTCTGGGAAAACTGGAATACCTTGGAAAGGCATTGCCCTATGAAAACCAAGGGTTTTGTTACCACTTCCTTCACCAGCCCTCAGTTCTTAAGCACGTATCAGGGGACAGGAACATTTTCCTTATGAGGAAAGGCTGCAAAACCTGGGGCTGTTTAGCCTAGAAAAGAGAAGATGGAGGGGACACCTCAACACTTATAAAAGGGTGAGTGTCAGGAGAATGGAGTGACACTTTTTTCTGTAGTGTCCAGTGAAAGGACAAGGGGTAATGGGCACACACTGGAACACAAAAAGTTCCACTTAAACACAAGGGAAAACTATTTCCCTGTTGAGGTGAGGGAGCCCTGGCACAGGCTGCCCAGGGAGGGTGTGGAGGCTCCTTCTCTGGAAGTTTTCAAAGCCCATCTGAACGTGTTCCTGTGGGACCTGGTGGAGATGAACCTGCTTTAGCAGAGGGTTGGACTGGATGAGCTCTAGTGGCCCCTTCCAACCCTCACCATTCTATGATTCCATGATTCCCTGATGATATGTACAAACTGGGCTTCCTCAACTACTCCTCCACTGAAAACCTGCCAGAAGTCTGTTTCTCTATTTCCCTTACTCAGGCCAAACACTATATTGTCCCAGTCTCAACTTCTGCAAGCAGTTAACTCCACCAGTCACTGCTTGGATTTTACCCCAGGCTTTTTCCAGTCTAAGTCCCCAGCCCTGCTCCTGGGCCAACACTTGGAGACCCTTCAAAATGGCTTACATTCCTGAATTGTTTCCCACAAACCACGTGCTGGCTTCACTGGATGCTGGAGGGCACAGCTGTCTTGCAGTAAGCTTCTGGTGTCTCAGCCTCACAGGGTCACCATGGCTGCCCACAGCAAAGCGCAGAGGGTGAGTCCTGGGACAGCTTGTCTCTGCCACAGCTGTGTGTTTATCTCAGTTGACTTCTCTGTTGTGTATGTGCTCTGGTGGCTGAGTAAACTTCAGGTGTTAATGGCAACATACCTTTGTGGAGCTTTATTTAGGAAGGCACCTATTGACCCTGGTGGTCTCTTCTCAGGGTATGCTGTCCAGCTATGCTCAGTAGCAAGCCCACACTGACAGGCTCTTCGCACAGTTGTGTTTGCCATGTGACCATTTCCATTCTTTAGTCATTAATTACACAATCAAAGTAATTTCTAGTACCACTTCTTTAGCTATAAAAAGGATATCTACCAATTTTAGAGGTGCAATTGGAGACGGAGCACGTACGCCCACTGGGTAAAATCCCATTAGGGTTTACTTGTATACCTAAAGTAATTCCAGAAGTCTTTAGAGAGTTTTATTTGTGAAGTAGAAAACTCATCCACAACTTGGCAGGAAGTATATCTCAAGGAAGTGTTTAAAGGGAGATGACAGTGTTGCTGTAGATTTGTTGTTGTCAGCTGGAGAACAAAGAATAGGCTCAGTCATAAATAACTTTCTGTCTTGGTGTTCTCACAGAAATCTGGTCACTTTTTTCAAGTAAAACCAGATTCAACATAAGAATGATTCCTTTTCACTTCTTCAGACAAGCTGATTTATAGGGACAGCTGTGCTTGGTGCTAGTCATTCCAATTACATCCTTGTAATACGTCCTTCATATGTTGCTAACATTGTCTCACTTTTGTGGCAATAAAATCTCAGGGTGTAACACTTTTGCCAGGCTTTCCCTCATTTATTGGACAAAAGCTCATACATAACTAAATAATCAAAGTCACATTCTCTATCATGGAGAGCTACTTAATAGAAATATGTTTAAATAAATTAGCTATGAACTTAGTACAGCACGTTTCCTTTCCTTTCTGTGTATCTACATATCAGTCAGACAAGAAACACACAAAATAGGAACAGAATTAATACCAAGAAACACACAAAGCAGGAACAGGATTCATACCACTTAGCCATCATCCTTCTTCACTTAGATATTCCAGGGATAATACAGTGTGTTGGAAGGACTAAGGGGGTTAATCCCACCTCAGCATGAGATTTTACATACACTACTGGTTGCCACACAGTATAGATGCCCAGACTGTCATCAATTTACAGAAATCTTATTATTTTCCCACTTCTTCCAAGAAGATAGAGTATCCATCTGTACACAGGGAGGATTTCAACTCAGCTATATTTCCAGTGGTCTGGGCCTCATTCTTGTCATGTGCTGCCCAAGAAAAGAACGGTCGTGTATTTCGTTTGTCTGGGAAGGCAGAGACTATTAAAAACAGGGCCTGGAAGAGATGGGATGTTTTTGGAATTTCTAGAGAAGTGGTGGTTTGATTTGCATAGTTCTACTGCTGGCTGGTGGCACGAAATTCGGACAGCATCTGTTTTATTGCATCACCGTTACTGGACATCACGTGATATGATAAGACTGACCCACCCTGGAATGACTAATCGAGTGGGATGCTTGAAAAGGTTTCTTTCTTTTTTACAACCCTCAATTAGAGAAACCACATTTTCCAGGGAAAAAACAGTAACTTTTAAGCGTGTGTGAATGTGCATGTGTGTTGTGCTTTTTGTTTTTAGGCTCTTTTTTGTTGTTGTTTCAACAAAGAAGGCTCCACTACCCACTAAAAAAATTTAGTCAGAGGGAGGCTTTTTGTTTTTAAACCTGTAGTGAATCAACATGAATCATCTAATTTTAACCAGCATCTTTATAGTCTGAAGAAAAAGAGTAAGACTTACTCCCTAGGCAGGGCAAAACTGGATTTCCTGGCTCGTGCAGCTGGTTGCCCCATTTGTTGTGAGATATCCAAGCGTGTCCCTTTCCTCGCTTGCAGCTATGCCCATCGGAACTGCAGCTACGCCATTTCCCCCAGAATATGCTCGGTGCGTCAGCTAACCTTTAAACATTAAAAATGGAGAGTGGCTTTGCAAACTTATGCCAAAATGGAAAGGTGTAAGGAAACCGCAGTCTGGAACACGAGAACTTGATGTTCCTCATGCTGAGGCCCCTCTGCATCTTTCAGCACTGAGGCCATGGGTGGTTGCTAGAAATAATATTGTGTTTGTAGCGGTGCACTGCTAGAAAATGGGTTTCAGCCCTACCTGTTTACAATAAAGCCCCATGCAATAAGCAACTGTGTTTTTTCTCTTCTCCTTCTGAAAGTGGCATGCTTAAGCCCTCAGCAGGGGATATGTCGCATTTTGCCCCTCCGTCTCCTGTCAGGATATATCTTCTAATGACCTCAGTAGGGCTAACTTTTAATAGCAGGGTTGACAGCAGCATGAGCAGATTGAGTGTAGGACACTCACCATTCGAGATGTGTAGCTGTGTTTAGATCTTTTCAGTAGTTTTGTAAATGTTTTAGAGTAAAAGGCGTCTTCTCTGTACCACAGTTGAGGTGAGGGTCATCTCTCCCCTGTCTAAATTTATCACAAAATAGATTGAAAAGACATCCTACTAGCCACCACAGTACAATAATAACTATCCTTCCAGCCTAGTTGTGTAGGCTAAGTAAAGCCTTTGATAGAGCAGGCAAACTGTTGCTGACCCAAGACGAACTGTCGAGTCTGGGGGAGATTACTGTCTACCAGGCAGGCTATGGAAAACTCCCAGTCTTCCACAGAGAATGAAAAGTCAGACATCAGATGCGACAGCATCTGTGGTGTCTGACCAGATCCATAAATAGGTGTGGAGCTTTAAAAACCACCTTCATATGTGGTGTGTATGGTTGGGGTGGGGTTTTTGTTATTATTATTTCCTTATCTTCAATGAGGTTTCAATCTACCCAAAAATGGGGGATGGGGAAGAGAAGGGCCTTCATTTACAGCACCTATCCACTCTCACTGCAAGAACACATCTCCATAATTGTTATCTGCCTCATGTAGGAGCTTCAAGACTTTTCCTGCATGTTGTGGAAAATGGGAGAGTTCTTAGCAGAAGCATGGCAATGGGCTCTGTGCTAGAAATCTGGTCAGCCTTGGCCTTCTTTAACCTACTGGGATGACAGTAGGATGACAGAATGGACCATTGAACAAAGTGAAGAAATGGTCTTCTTCCACCTCAATTTATCTAAAACTCCTAGACGTGCTTTTTCAGAAGAGATCTTGGACGGGAAAACAACAATCAGGAACGAAATACCCTTTCTATAATTTCCTAATCTAGTTCACATGTTCTTTCTTGACAGTTGGAAGGTGGGACAACATCTTTTCTGCAGATTTCTTATGGTATGCAAAATTGCTTTAAAGGAATACAAAAGACCTCCCACTCCTCTGAAAACTTCTCTCTCTAGGTACTCCCAGAGGGAGAGGCTGCAGCTGGAGCTGTTGTCATCACCTCTAGGGATGCCAAAACACAATCAAGCTCCTTCCAAAAACTCCTGGGTAAAAGAAACCAACCAAAAACAACCTGTGAAATTCAAGAAAACAGTTGGGAAAGCATAGCCAGGGCCTCCAGGGCTTATGTTCCCATCAGGTACACACTCTAAAACAGTGGAGAGGGGTTGTGGTTTGTAGCTTGTAGTCAACTGGTGGATTTGAGCTGCCTTCAGGGCCCCCGCAGGCTGTCAAAAGAAAACAAGTGGTTGCTGCTGCGGCTGCAGCCTGGGGAATCCCTTGGGTCCCTGGTCACAGTCTTCACACCCCAAGCTTCAAACTCCCAGTAACAAAACAAAACACAGCAAGGAGCCTCATGACGCATCAACATCCAGCCCAGAGAGTTGAAGGGAGACAGGTTCTATAAAAGCATTCTAATATGTTATGGGAAGGATCCCAGCCTGCTGTAAAGGTAACAGTCTGTCCGCAAAAACCACTGGTATTTTAGGGCATTTTCCTGCTCACTGCAACAACTCCTTTTGGATCTGCACAGGTGGGTCTGACATAGAGCAGAACAAGTGCTGGTCACCCTTCACCACCTCCCATTCCAGCTGTACCTTCTTCCCAAGGTGCACCTTTTGAAACAGGTCTCGCATCACGTTGGAGATTTTTTAAAAGCAATCATAATATGTCCCAAGCCTTTGCTGATATATGAAAAAGGAATGAACTCTAGGAAAATGGCCAAAGACTAACCTGAAAACAATCTGCAGACAAAGCCCAGGTTATTTAGCAAAATCTTTACTCTCCCCTCTTCGCTTTCTTCCCTACAAAACATGACTTTGCTGAGAGTATAGCTGGCAGGTTATAAAGAATTCCAGGAGACCTATGTAATCCGTCTTCATGCAGCCTAAACCTGCAAAATGGTCTGACATCAGAAGCTTTGGAAGATGAGTCAAGGTTTTAGGACAACTCAAAGACAATGCTGTGCTTTATCACTCTTCCTTGGCAAGATGTGCCAGCAAACTTCTGCTTCCAGGACTAGCTGCAGGACAAGAGGCTGCTGCCTGCTCCCTCTGCTCCTGCTGACACTGATGCTCTTCAGGTATGACCAAAGCTTCTAGAGTCCCCTGGGCTGTGCTTTCAGGAACTATTTGGTCTCTATTAGCACCTCAGACAGAAGTTCTCCGTCTCCTCTTGGAGCAGGGCAATATGGATTACACCTTAGGGGCTGCTCACGAATTTATCAGCTATTGCTTTTGGCCTCCCTATTCTTTAGGACACCAAAGCAGAATGAAAAAAAGAGGTTTGCAAAATGACTTCTTTATGTTCTTGTAAAAATCTGACACTGGCTTGGAGACACAGATAGTATTTTTGTGCTGGCTTTTCAGTTTGTGCTTTACCACAAATTTCCTATGGCTGTAAAGGCAAATATAACCATGTAATTATCATGGTTTTCATCATTCAGTGGCATTAACTGGCTGGTTATGGTGGCTTTTATTCCCCAGTTCCTAGCCACATTCTAACATTCACTCATAAATTTGGTCCCTGAGTCAGATCCACAGTTCGTGTCTTATCATGGTAAATTAATGTTTCCTCTAGCTGTTCTGTACTTTGCCAGCTCTGTGCCTGCTCATAATTACTGTATACACGGTCCAAAAAAGCCTAAAACAAAACTTTGGATAAGCACAGAGAAAGTTCAGCGTGGATACTTGTGAAAGATTGATTTAAATGGAATATGTGCTTTGATTAAGGATATTGTTAGTTGAGCTTTTAAGGTGTTGGATAGACTACAACATTTTGCAGGGAAATCACACATGGCCAGCAGGACGGTTTGTTAAATACCCACACATTAGTTTCTTAGCAGAGGTTGTCTGGCCATGAAGATGGTAGTGGAGCACCATAGGTGTGTCTCCTCAGTGGGGGGAGTGAGAGTGATGGACAAAGAGGAAGGCAAAACCTTCCTTGTGCTCTTGAGCATCCACACACAAATCTGTGCTTCACTGTATTCAGAGGAGACAGAGATTGGATTACTTTTTCTGTCGCTCATTTGATATACTTGCTGTTTTCATTTAAAGAACAACAAATTGAGACATATTTGGGGGGGTTCATGGTAAGGAATTTGAGTTTTTTTAATCATTCACCAACCCATATACAAAAGAACACTGGAACAGACTGCCCAGATGGGTTGTGGAGTCTCCTTCTCTGGAGACATCCCAAACCCACCTGGATGAGTGCCTGTGTGCCCTACTCTAGGTGGTCCTGCTCTGGCAGGGGGATTGGACTGGATGATCTTCCAAGGTCCCTTCCAACCCTTGAGAGTCTGTGATTCTGTGAAAAGCACATAGCAAACAAAGTCAGTGGAACAAAATTTTCAATGCCTCTCAAAAAGACATGGCTTTACAAGTGAAAAACATGAAAGCAGATTGATATCAGACACCTGAAGGAGGCTTCACGAGGTTGGACCAGCCATAACAAAAAGCTTGCTGTATATTCATTTGGAGCACGGTGGAAGCCTGCAAGCCATGTGAATCTTGACACAAGACTTTAACTGCACCAGGCAGGGGCTTTTTTAAGAGTCCACAGAGGAAATACTTTTCTGCAAGAGGAGTTTTACTGTGATCTGAAAGGGAAAGAAAGGGAACAGCAACAGAAAGGAGCAAGTTACTCTCATCTCTATAAACAGTTTCTGCTCAGAAACTCCATAGATCCAAATTGTCCACAATATATATCGACAATACAACCCAAGGGGGCTTTTTTTTTTGCAATATATCATTAGCTGTGCTTTTCTTGCAGTATATACAGTGCCCTGACAGTAGAGACTGTTACACTAGTGAGCTGAGTAACACAAGTGACTCTGCCACACTGCCCAGTGTCCTTCCTGAATTGACATCTGCTCCTTGAACAAGGCCAGAAGCCAGAATTTTACACACTAAAACACAAAAGCACTAACTTTGACATAGTGATACAGGATGACTCCTGCCAAATAGAGTAAAAATGCCAGACAATTTATTACTACCAGGTAATTGATCTTTCCTCCCCATCCCTCCAGGTTCAAGAGGTTAGCTGATTAGGGACCTGTCTCATCAAGTATATCATCTCAGCTACTACTAGAAGAAGTTAAAAGATGTAGAGATGGCAGTGTAAGCCAGCAACTCTTGTTCAGTTTCTCAGGCTCATTATTTACGATGAACAGCAACACAGCACCAGGGTCACACAGCTCCTTTTGTCCGTAAATCTGTTTAAACTCAGACATTGGAAGACTTGTTTCTACCTGAATGTCTTCTAATTATTTTTTAATACATAAAGGTGATACCTCTGAGCTCCAGTGTGAGGAGTATTGACATACCAATAAAAAACAGTATCACAAAAGAGTATTGCAAGTACCAGAGATGTCTGTGAACAACCTCTGTTGTTTTCAAACCCTCCTTTCTCTCAAAGCATTACACAACACTAGAAAGCTGTGTAGTCCAACTTTGACTCAGGTCTGGCAGGTGGAAAAATTATTAAAAGAAAGGCTGCAGTGCCTGGAGGTTTCGTTTTCTTGTACAAACATAAGGGTACGTTGGAGCATGTGGTGCTGATGATAATGTGGGGACAAAGCACAAACTACTTGGGCCATTAAAAACCCACATCCCAGACTATGCCACATGGCAGCACAGAAGAAAAACCAAGCTTTTCTTGCTAACACAAACCAATTAAGTTATTTTTAGCTCCTACAAAAACAAAAAACACGGCAAAAAAGCAGCCACGCTCGTCACTGAGACAATAAGCATTTCTAAGATTAGTCTCAAAATTCTCTAAATACAGGCATCCCTTCCCCCACTTCCCAAAAGGAAAATCATAGTAATCATTAGGGTATCTGTGTTTATGACTAAAGTCCACAAAACAAAGGTTTAGATTAAAGGTTGAAGTTTTTACTTTGCATCTGCTGCGCAGAAGGACTGGTTTTGCTCTTCTTTACTTCCAATACAATGATCTATGTGGCCATTTGCTGTGACTGCATATTTAGCAGAGTGAGCTAATGGATCCTCTGATTTCCTTGTCCCCACGTTATTTTCACCAAGCATGGTAAATTGGGGTATTAAATCTTCCATAGTCCTTCCACCTTGTCGTTGGCTTCACAGGAGCAATTCCTGTAGTTCAGAGAGTCGCCCAAGATGTGCATTGCTCTCCCCATTCCCTCTGCCTTTATCATGAAATGGTTTTGCCTTCAGGTGAAAAATATTATGCAAGAAAAAGAAATACAGAATAATAAAGCCAAACATAGCCTGGATGTGCTTTATTTTCTTGAGAAACAAGTTAATGTGTGTGTCTGCATATAGATGTGCACACACATGTAAATATGAGTGCATGTGTTTGCAGATATGTATCTAAGGATCCTGTGTATGGGCAGCAGGGCCAAAATGTAAGATGAGGAGACTAGGAAAGTATTATTTAATAACCTACAAGTATAAGAACTTAAAAGCAGCCCTGAGGTTTTGGGGAGAGGAGTGGGTTGCAAAACACTGTGCAGCCTCATACAGTGAAAAGATCCCTTAAAAGTGCCATGTTCATGCTCATTAAAGAAACATAACTCGTGGAAGACTTTATAGTTGGTTTTCATATGAATCCCAGAAACAACAGAAGAAAATACAGTGGGACTTCAGATAGCATGTGTCTGTTCTTCAAAAATTTCCCCTAATACAGCAAAAGGTGAAATTACTGCTCCTCTTAATTAACATGCAGTGAGAGCAGTCGCTACTTTTATTACCTGACATTTAATTTGACAATGGTTGTTGTAAATTTTGCAAAAATATCTATCTAGGGATATTTTTTAAAAACTCTTTACATCCAGCACCAGCAAGTACTTTTCAGAACTGCTGGCTTAAGCAATTTCTCTTTGCCTTGCAGAGTTCTGGCTGATGGCCTGGGGCAAGAGCAGATCCCCCTCTGAGAGCCCAGAGTAGCTGGGAGCTGCTTCCATCCAAGCCCTGGCTAGTTCACAGAGGAGCCTTCAGAGCCCTGATGCACACAGGCAGGTGGGTGGCTCTACATAGATCAAATTCATGTCCCCTGTGACCATATTTTGGATATTTCATTTAAAAGTCATTGTGTTCTGAAAGGTGGGGAAACTCAGACATTTATTACCCTGAGGTGAAAACCAGAGGCAACTCCACTGTGCACAACATGCCTGGAGTCAATGGTCACCCTAATTAGAGGCTAAAGCCATAGACTAGCAAAACGTTGGGCAAAGAATGTGTTTTAAGAAAGGAAAAGATTCCTTTTAGGAAGCCTTCATTTTTTATGTGGCAAGGACTCTGTGTGGATCCTGCATGCCACTGCACCCTCTTTGAAGAAATTAGTTACTGAAATAGACTGCTAGAAGGTCCATCCCAACCAGCACAGCCAGAGGAAATGAGCAGGGGAAGGCAGAGCAGGCAAATCAAACAGCTGCAAAGATGCCTAACAGGTAAAATGGGCATTCCTGGTGAAATGCAGTAGCCAGTGGGGAACCTTGCCATCAAAAAGTTTAGTAGCCACATGTCTCAATGGCCTGTGATCATCTTCTTGCCCCACCACCGTACCCTAGAGTTAAAGAAAAGAGTACTTTACAGCTATACGTCCTCCACAACCAATCTTCACTGGGTGGGATGAAGAACAGGGCAGGATGTATCCTGCTGGAGGACAGTTGCTGGCTATGTTAGTTGTCACCAAGAGCCTTACTAGGGGGAAGCATGTGCAAACAGGCATTACTGTTGAGACATTCAGTGATGTTGCTCTGGTGGCTTTGAAAGGGCTTGTTGTTTTGCTTCTCATGGTCCTCTCCATGTTTCCATGTTGCTTGCCATTATGGCAACCCTGTGTCATCACAGCAGGGCTTGGCTCAGCAGCCTCTGCTCCTCCATCTTTATCTCAGCACCAGGGAAAAGAAAGCACTGACCTATCTGGTGCCCTTCCAGTTTCCTGCTGCTGGGACAGTAGCACTGCCTGAGACAACCCATCACCTTTTGTGATCTCCCTCCATGCAGGCTGGTTAAGCCTTGCAGTCTTAGCTGATGCATCTCAGCAAGGCAAGGGGAATGTATTTAGCTTCCATTTTCTATACTGAGAACTTGGTTTGAGTTGTTCCTGTGATCATCAGCAAGAAACTCAAGTTTAAATCCATGTCCATCCATACATTGTGGTATTTGTTTCTTCCACTTCTTGTGGTTACAGGCAATGAATCCTCCTGATTTTTCTATTGTTCCTCCTTCTTGGTTGTCAGTTGCTTTCCTTAGCAGTGGTAGTATGCTTCAAATCTGTATGTCACACTTGGCATCCCTGATGCTCTGCAGTGGCAGTACTTATTTTTTCAAATTACAGGCTTTTGGTTACTATGAGAACCCTTTGAATAAAGGAAATGCCTTCTGGCAGCAAAGAAGACTGTGTGACATAAACACCATATATCGTGCCATTCATTACAAGACTGCCCAAGCAAGTTCTTAAACACTCTTCTAAACTTCCTTATTAGCAAAGATGTTTTGTCAGACCATTGGCTTTCAAGTCTAATGTCACGGAATCTGAGCAATCACTTGCTTGGCAAAGGATGGTCAAAGATGGCAATGCCCAATAGCCAGCCTACTGAACATAACTTGTGAAGATATGATACATAATACAGATTTTTTTAAAGAAAAAAGTTGACCATAATGAAACAGAGACATTAATGTGGGGTGTGTTTTTCAGGGGTTTCATTTTAGCTGTGCTTATCTACAGAATTTTACTTCAGTGAGTTTCAAGTCTCCCTTCAGTCTCAAATTCTGGCTTGACAATTCATCTTGCTGACTCTGGGGAAAAAAATGAAGTCAAATTAAAACAAATAGCCTAGATTAACAATTGTTTCTAAAGGCCAGTAATTTCATGGATTTTATCTGCTTTTTGCTTAGAATTTCATGATGACTCTGCTGTCTGTCTTCCCTCCTCATCTTTCAGCACCCTGCACTCTCAATGAGTCATTTCAGAAAATTCCCCTGCAATTGTCTGGTGTACTGATTTATGTCTAACTAAGGGAGCAGCTACAGGGGCTACTGCTGTCTGTCAAACCAACAGCACATATTTTAATGGCTCAATTGCACAGCTACCATCTATAAACCCAGTAAAGACCTTTGTTATTTCTGCATTTCATTATGCAAAGAATTCTGTGGTACAAGGTTTAACGTAACAGCAGAATGATTCTCGTTGGTTTTGTGACGTTAACCAACCCTTTTCTATTTATCTCATGATACAGCATTGCATTGCTGGCATATATTTTTGTAGGAAAAAAGAGCTTAAAAAAACCCCTACTATATTCCATCTAACAATGTAATTAGTAGTTACCTTATTGTTTTATCTTATGAAAGCAAAAAATATGAATGTTTTTAATGCATGAGAATTTTTAATAAGCTAAAAAAAAGGTTATACTGTACACTCTGTTGGATATGCAGGCCATACTAATCATGTGAGTATATAAGTCTGCCTTTGTGACCAAAAATCCTCACTGAAAAATTTTTTGGCCACAAGTAATACAAAGTTTCAAACCACACTTTGACCACTAGGAAACAAATACGTTTATTTTATGCCTGATCGTTGTAACAAGACCCTGTGTCCGTACTGTGACATTTTGTTCTGGTTGCCTCCACAGCAAATGATGGGATGAAGCACTGCTTATCTACAAAGGGTTAAAGCTTACTAGTGGTCGGTTAATTAGACTTCATGGAAGTGATAAGCATGTAGTCCAGATACATAACCACAAAATCCTTGTTTAAAAACCTAAAGGAAAACCCCTTTCACTCTGACTGGAACATTTCCCATGTTTACAGTCCCTGACTTTATAACACGTTTACATAAGTTTGTGCATTATATTCTCCTGAATGAAAGCATTTGAGGTTTTTTAGTATATGCCTTAAAAAAAAGACCAAAAAATGATTTGAATTCAAAATAGTTTCATATACAAAAATGATGAATACTTTCTCAGCCAGGACAAATCTCAAAAGAGTACCAATAAGTTTCAGGTGTGACAGTAGTCCTTACCTTATGGGTTTCTTGAGCTCTGTTTCCTTGCCCAAACCATGAAGATGTGATACACTCAAGAGAGAAAGCAAATTGGGAAGGGCACGGACAATGCCCTTAGGCTGGAAGGGCATTGAAAGCTCCATCTGGAGAACTTGCTTAAAAGCTTCAGCAGCCAAATGTTTGGATGGGATTTAGAGACAAAAGTGAAACTCCACATCAGAATTCAGATGTCACATATCTGAGTTCTGACATTTATTCAGGCACCTGAAGCACAGAAGATGCTGAGAGAAAAAAAGCCCCTGGCATGGTCTGATCAACGTCTGTCAAATGGATGTGAGCCAGAGGAACTTCCTAAAGACAGCCATGCTGTCAAAATATTGACAAAACTGAGCCAGAGTGTTTCTAAAGGCTAATCAGAAGCGGCTACTAGAAATAACTAATTCAGATTCTTCAGCTCCAGAGATATACCAAGAAGAATATGACTTGGATGGGTTGAAGTCCTCAATACTCATCACCAATGGGCACACTTTGATCGAGTTGCTTAAGTTAGGGACAAAAGTCCTTGAATTGGACCTGAAGGCTCAAAATAAACTCAGTAAGCTTGAAACTGGCCATTGGCTTGATCCATTCAATCAGTGAGGGTCCTGTAAACACCATAACGCAACCTTACAACAGTGAAAAACAACTGATGCTACAGACCTTGGCTACCAAAATACAGATGTTTATGTTCTTGGTCTCCTTTTTCATTCCTAATCCAAAACATTGCTCTGCCTCCTGGTCCTGGAAAGCAGCAGAAGTAGCCAGATCTCAGATAGATCAGGAAGACCTCAGGGCCTGAGGAGGCACAAAACTTCTTGCAAGTCTGTCCTCTTTCACTGCAACTGAGGAGACTGTGCTTAAGTAGAGAGAAAGCCATGAAGTGTAGCTGTCTGTTCCATGCAAGAGATGGTCAGACTTGGGCTGCTTCAGCCGTGCTTGTCAACATAAAACCACATCATGCAAACCCTGATTCACTAAATCTTCCCCAGATTCACTGAGCTATAGATATCATTTCCATATGGAGTTCAATACATCAGCCAAAGCTTTGCAAGTGAGAAACAGTAAATAATCTGACAGGTGTCATCTCAGTAAATGTTATCCTTCAGTGCAAGTGAACATCATTTTGTTTTCAGTTACTTAAATGATTCTCTGTAATAGTGTTGATGCTTAAAGAATAGTAAAATTTCCTGTTGATAAGGGTAATCACTAAGAACAGTTGAATTTCCCAACAGATTATATCTAATTTCAAACACATCAACAGATCCTGCTAAATATATTTGCCCAGTACTCACAAAATAGAAACAAAGCAAGTACCACATTTAGTGTCAGTCACTTGGTGTACATGTGATGTGGAATATGTACTGCTCGTGGCTTTGTGCTTTTTTTTGTGGTTCAGCTGTGTCTGTCAGTAGGCTTTCCAGGATGGGGAAAAAAAACCCACCATGTTTTCAGAGTGTTATTGCAATGATGATGTAATTCTTTGGTTCAGGGTCTCACAAGTTGCAGTTTTGTGATCGTGGAGTTTGTCACAATAATGCAGGATGCAAGCAGCTACAGGCTGCTATTGAATGCTGTTCTGGCTATTTGACTTTGCATCAAAACTAGTTAGTGTTTCTCTAGCTACTAAGCAGGCTCACAGATGGTGTATCTCCTTGCAGTCTTCCAGGTGCGTTTCCTTTCTGAGGCTCAACTGAATAAATCAATCAGTAAAGGGCTGGCAAAGTTGTGGGCCAGGAGAACCTCAGAACTGAGCCTTTTGGTGCAGTGAGAGGGGTCAGCAATGTGGGGAATAAAAAGCTCTGTTGAATCCTTATCAAAAGCAGTTTTGCTCTTGCAATGGGGACTTCAGTTGCCTCTGTACCTCCCTACTAACAATGCTTCTAAAAGCCAGTGTTTGGCACCTGCCAAACCCTCTATATGACTGTGGACCTATCCACTGTCATCTTAGCCTGACCATGCAGCCATGGTCACTATCCCATTGCTATGTAGTGCTCCACAACCACTTGATCACCAACTTATTCATCTGCAGATGCATGTTCTTTGCTTGACCTCCCACCCATACAGACATACTGTAGCACAACTCCAGCTCAAGCAACAACTAACATTGAGGACTGTCAATACCAGAGTTTTGTGAAGATGAAGTTTGTTTTCCAGCTTTCTTTTCTAGGCATTCCTTTGGTGGAAATCACAGTCACATCAAGAAATACCTGTTTCAACCCCTTCAGCACCCACAGATTTCACCTTCTTCCTAAATTCTACCAATCACTCTGATGGATATACCAGAAGGACAAATAAATAAGGATTAGGAAATGCATTGGGAAATTCCACTTGAAAGTTCCCAGGCTGGCACAAAAAGAAGGTATTATTTTAGTTGCTACATTTTTCAGGAAAAGCAGTTTTATCACCATCAGTTTCATCAATAAGCAGCTCAAATCAACAGCAATTTATTAATGACAAGCTGTGCCCTTCATTTCTTCAGAGACTGGTAGCAACAGGCTCCAGTTCTCATCTGTCCCACCAGGCTTCTCTTACAAGTGGAAAGAGATATCCACTTTCCTTCTCAGCCAGCAAATAAATCTCTCTTTATTTCCTTTCCTCCATGTCTGATATTTATTCAATGGGATGGAAGGAAATAATTTGCTGGATTTGGATGAGCCTTGAATGCACTTTGGGGGTGACGTTACCCACCTCTCTATGTGATGCTGCACTTAACGCTGTGGTTAATGTGACTGGCCAAAGATGATGGCTGCTGGCATTTCTTTTGTAACTAATGCATTGATAACAGTTTGCTCCTCTGTGATGATAGCCTAATTACCTGTAGTTGGGTTGACTTGACTTTCCAATGTTTTTTTAGTTTTGCTGTGGGTGCTGAGGCTTGTGTAAGCATAAAATAAATGCAGCTGGAAGTACATCTGCCCTTTGAACTCTTCGCTTGTACTTCCCAGAAGGCCTGTCTTATTATTTGTCTTATTATTGCAAGGATACATGCAGTTGGCTGCATGCCTAGATTTGCATCTGGTGTCCAAAAAGAAAAACAACAATTTGCTTCAATACTATATTCGGAGATGACAGAGGACAAGAAGCTGAGGCTCAGAAACTGAGCCGTTTTCATGGAACTGATCAGCCACATACATCCTACCCGCAGCTTGAAGATGTTAGTCCTGGGCCTAAGAGCAGTGGTCAGGGAATGCAACTTTTTCCTTGTGTACTCATCCTTGTAAAAGCAAACTATGATAGGCTAGAATGTACTTTTTTTTCAAGATCCAGGCAGCTTCTTATTATATTCTACAGTTGCTTTGCTTGTAGAAGTCCTCCAGATAGGTGGAATGTTTATTCTCCATTGACCAAGGAAGGTTTGTGCCAACTTGCCAGTCTACTCTGAAAATTTCTTGAGGGTGTGGAGGTAGTCTCTCAGCACTACAGCTCTGCAGGAGCTTCAACAGTGCACAGGAACAGTAAAGTTCCTTAAGTCTTTAGGTATACCCAAGAGGAAAAAAAATCATCTCCCTCTTCAGGAGTGCACAAATGCCCTTAACCATGAAAAAAACCAAACAGCTACAAGCCCCTTCACTTTCCCTTCTTCTGTGTTGAAAACTTAACAGTATCTTATGGGCAACATCCAAGCAAACAAACAAACAAACAAAAATTTCTCCAGCGTTGTCAGATGAGTCTCTCTACTTTTGACTCCTTCACCACTCTCTCACAAGGTTAATTTCCTGCTGCTGAGGCTATAGAGGTTGCATCAGTCCTCAGCCTGATGTATAGTTTTTGTTAATGGGGTTAGCAATGCTTACAAAATTCAGTGCCTAACATGAAGTAACTGTTCCAGAAAGAGGTCTACTGCTTCCCTTTCAAGATTACATCTTTGATTGCAGCCCAGGCGTCTCACACTCCTAATGCTTAAATCACAACTTGGAGCCCTGGTTCTCTGGGGATTTTTTTTTTTCATGTGCAACTTGAAGCAATGTTTCTCACTTACATATTAGTATTAGAAGCACTTCTATCCTGAAAATGAGCTGAAAGAAAGGTCTGATGTGCCTGATCTCTTGGATAACCAAGTCAGCCTGAGGAAAGCGTGTACTTAACGGCTCCACAGCTGAAGACTTACTGCAGTGAGAGTGTTTTGCACAGTGTCAGCATGTTGGCTGGCTAATAACTAACCTGTAATAACTATCCTGTTCTTACCACAGGATGTGCAGGCTCCTAATTTTTGAGGGATAGATGAGCATTTTTCGCAGGATGGGTATTTCCGTGCGTTGGATTCTGTTTTGCTGAAGTATGTCTGTGTGAAGAAAAACTCCGTCCTTTCCCAGGCTTCAGATCTGCCTTGAAAAGGAAGACAATATTCACTTTCCTGAGACTAATGCCCAAGTGAATTTTTTCTTTCTTCAGACCATTATTTAGCCAAGACTATAGGTCTGAGTCTTCATTCACTCTCTGTCTTAGCATTACTTCTGATGCCTCTATAGAGAAATTCCTGTTCATATCACTTTAAGCTTCACTTTGTAGAGCAAGCAGATATTTCAAGTATTATCTATGTATTGTGGTGGAGATATTTGTATAAACACACCCTAAAATACCCAGAGAAAGAACAGATGGAAAAGATTTTTCAAGCCTTCGTAACAAATCCCAAGCAATTTCCAGAAACTATGTCAGTTAGCATAACAATAATTGCACCCACAGTTCCTCCTTCTCAAAAGATTTCATACTGTATGTATAGGACTTCATAGGCTTGTATTGCATTTCTACAGCTTTTGAAGTCTCATTTAAAGTTTGGAAAGTGAAGCTATTGGAAACTTGGCTATTCCCCCATACTTGATGGCCAACCAAAACACTGTTTATGTCTTGTCAGATGTAAATGATAGGATAGTGTGTTGTGATGTGTGTATTTTAGAGACCAAATCCTTGTTTGTAGAGGTTTTATGTTGACATGGGAATCATGCGCCACTTCATCAGTAATTTCACTCTCAAACCAGTGTAATTATAACAAAATACAATAGAGTAGAACCAAGCCACAACTGAAACATCAGCTTTCTATCCTGTCCCATCACTTGTGAATGAGATGTGAAAAGTTCAGGCTTACCGTAACTATGCTAGTGCCCAATACACAGGATTTCTAACAGTAAAAACAAATCTTTTCAAGTCCTTATTGCTTTTTTCCTTAGGGTGTGAGCAGAACAGTCTATAAAAACGCTGCCAAAATTCTACCAACACATGGCTTGCTTAGCTTACTCTGCTTTGTTAGTAGATACTACTAATACATCAATAGAACATACTTTTCTGACTTGATGCATCTCTTCTAAAGCTTCCCTTCTCAACTGTCTTTTGACTTAATTCCTCTTTATTAAGGTACCTATTAAGTAGAAAAGTTTCTGACACATTTCCGTTTACCCAGACTATCATCTTTTCTCCACTGCTTTGCTGCTTTGTTATCTGTTCTTCAGGAAACCTCGCCATCCTTAAATGGTCCCTCAGCTGTATTTGTTAACCTTGTGAATTTAAGGCAGAGGTATAAAATTTGCTGTATAATTCTGTGATGATTTCATTCTTAATATCAGAACGATCCTAATGATAATCTCTGGGACATCTGCATCCAGGTCAAAAGTGTGTAAGTTAGTTATGGTCTGATTTTGAGGTGCTGGTTTAGTATCTTGCTCTTGCAGGAGCAGCAGCACTTTTTGGAGACTCATCTTGTTTTTCACACTTTGTACCTCACTTGCATCTTTGTAGCTATCATTCTGCTCTTCCAAGGGTGTTGGCACACACCTGATGGAGCCTGATCCCCCTTCAAAAAACAACAGCTGCATCATATTCATGTCAATTGAGCTATTCTCATTGACTTTCAGAATGAACTAACATCATTCAAAATCCAAAGGAACTAGGTCACACTTCATCACCACTTCAAGGAATTAAAATGTTTCTCTAAGTAGTCCCAAATGTGTCATAACTTATGTCTTCAAAAATTAGGAAGAGGAAAGGATTAGGTAGGCTTACTTTGTTCCTGACACATCTCCCTGTTTTACTGTTTATTATTGTTTGCTTCATTGGAAATCTCTTTCTAAAGGCAAACACTAGCTTTAACCAGAGCAGAACTGCTCCCATTCCTCATACCATACCAAAAAGTAAAAAGCTAGGCTGAGAGGAAAACAACCAAACCAGTCCTAGGTCTTCTTCATAGAAGCTCAGGCAGAGAATACTTTTAAAACAAGCATTTGTCTGAGAAGGACTTTCTCCTTTGGAAGCTGAGATCTTTCCTTTAAAGGCTGTAATCTGGTGCCCAGGACACGATTACTGAGTCTCTTTGCCACATTCTAAATGGGATCACATCTGTAGATATTTATGAAAGCATTTACTGGTAGAGGTGTAGGTATGTTTCTGGATCTCTGCATTTATAGATCCTCATGTACCCTAACTAAAAAAAAATCTGTAAGAAATTGAAAGTTGCAGTATCATTAATAAATGATATTTGCAACAGCAAATAAATTGCAGCTGAATGCAAAAGGGAATCTTGTCGGATTTGATCTCTATGTGTTTGCACACGGACTTGTGGTCTATTAATTTGTCTAACCCCTTTCTGCATTAACATCCTTGAACTGCTTTTCTGCCCCTACCTCTCAGTCTCTGTCCCTGAACTGCATGAAGTGCAGCCTATTAAGTTTAAAACCTTCATATGTAGCCTGCAAATAGAATATTTTGTTTTATACAAGAGTAAGTTAATTACTCTGCTCTTCATCCAACACCTCAGTGGTTGTTGTCGCAGGAAATCTCCACCTTGGGGAGTTCCTATTCCAGCCTCCTGAAATCTAGCTGCCATTCTCAAGCACAGTTAGCTTGTCTGCACCTTTAACAGCTCAACAGAGTGACTTTTAGATGCTGTATCACTGAAGAAGGTCCCACAGTGTTCTGTGACAACCCAGTGATTAACAAAACAGAGATGCAGATGGTTTCCAAAGCTTCCCAAGACCTGAAATGAGCTTGAGATGAATGATCTTCTCTATCCCTTTGATGTTCAATGCTTCCACAGAACACTGAAGGTTTGATGGTAATGTGCCTGAGTGCCCACGATGCTTATAGATACATGCCATCTGTGACCAGATATCAGCTTTTGGCAAAGCTGCTGCCCAGTATGGAAAAGGCTTAAACTGTCAGTGCAGGTGCCAGCTTGGAGACAAATCACCACCCATTAATTGTCTGCATGTTTCTCTCCCTCTTGGGTGATCCCAGAAAGAGAAGAGAGTACTTCACAGAAAGGAGATAACAATGTGTAACTGTGAACGCACTTGGGAAATGTATTGTCATTTCAGTATAGTCCTACTGCAAACAAGAGGAAAAAAAGTCAGTGAAGTCATGAGAAAGGGATCTTTTCTATCAGCCCTTCCTCTGGGAGGTAAGCACCCACCACATCTCCCCTGGCCTCCTGGCATGGGTCAAGATGTAACACTGCTCAGGGCAGGAGAGTTTCAAGACAAGTTTAGTGAGATATTCCTGAGTAAGAGAGGCTTGTGCTTCTCCTTGTGTGCTGGGCTTGGAATTGGCTGTTCTACCTAAATGAACTACCAGTCGAAACACATGTCAAAAATCAAATCCATCTCCTGCAGAGTTGCTGACAGACATTGCAGCCCACAGCTGCCACCACTGCTCTGTTATCAATATTTGCTTAAGCTATAGAAAAGCATCATTTTCTAAAGCTAAGGTTGGATTTCTGAAGCTGATGATTTGGTTACATCTCCTTTATTCTCTTATATGTACAGTGTCTACTGAAATAGTGCTCTCTCTCTTGTATCACCATCAATACATGGCAGTATAAGATTATACAAAACACATCACTATAAAACTCTGTACCGTTTTAAAGTTGCAGAAACCATGTATTGCAATGAAATTACAGCTGAATGCAACCTCAGCATAAAAGGGAATAAACTGCAGTGTCTACACTTATATAAAAAGTATTAACATACATGAAGAAAGGTAACACTTTCAATGCCTGATGAGTTAATTTTTTTACCCAGATTAATCTACATGGGTACAAATTATTACAAAATGCCAAATGCTTCCTATTTATATTTCACTAACTAAAGAATAATGTAATGTCTGTAACACACATGAATTTGGCCTATTGCATCCAGCCCTGTTTTCTGAAAGCTGCAGTCCACTGTCATACAGTCCATACAGATGACAAAATGGACTTCTTCAATAAAAAGATGGCAGCACAAAACAAGGAGATTCCCCTGCAGCTTGTTCTACCTTGGCAAGAAGGAAACACTCCTTGACCAAAAAAACCCACCCTGGAAATAATGTTTCTCATTCTCTTTTAAAGCCTTTACAAGAGGTGGCTCAAATACAGCTGTAGTGGGTCACACACTGGCTCTTTAAACTTTCAAGGGGGTTTTTTTCCCTCTCTTTATAGTGCAGTGGTTCAGCATTGCTAGACTGAACACTAGGAACAAGAATAGCTCAGTGTTTTAGCTTGGCTGACAAACAAATGGATGCTGACACGATATTTCATGCATCTGAAGGCCTTTTGTCAGCGTGTGCTGCATCTTCAGCTCATTTCCACCATCCACCTTCTACGTTTTCAGGGCCGAATGAATTTCTGACTTTCATCCTTTCCAGGATATCTTTTGCTCGATGAAACAGATCGTGGTTTTTTTTCTGCTTACTGCCGTGCAGAGCCACAGATGATTCCTTTCATGGTCCCTTCCAATGACGGGCGGAGGTGAAACTCCTCGGCTGGCAAAGGCCGGCTTTTCGCTGAAAGCGGCAATTGTCGCGACACAGAGGTGGGTAGAAACATCGCCAGCTGACTCGATTTGGCTTGCAGGAGTAGAAAGTGCAGCATGCCGGTTGCCCAGAAGAGGGGGCTGGCTTCCCGCCCCCAGCCAAGCGCTCCGGGCGCCGTTCCCCGGGAGCGCAGCGGGGACCCGCCAGCCTTCCCCCCGCCGCCGGCCGGGCACCCGCCGGAGCCCGAGCTGCGGCTCAGCGGCACCAGCTCCCGGCCTCCATCACCCAGCCTCTGGGCTGCCGACAAGAGAAATCGGCTCATGGCTGTAAAAACAAGTTTAAAAGCATCTCCCGTGACTATAGTTGCAAAGGGTCAGGGGCACGGTTGTACAGGCAGGGGTGAAGCTACCAAGTTTCTGAGCAGTTTGAAACATCCTTACTGCACACTGTGAGAGTGGCTCTGATATGCTTTATACCCCTCTTGAGACAAAAAGGGATTGGCAAGGGAATCATATGAAGAAGTAGATGTCATGCCTGCACGGGTCCTGAGCAGTAGCTTCAAAAAGAGCATCATTTTGAAGCAGCTCATCTAATCTGATTCTACTGAAAACGCATCCAATACACTACACGAGGCCCATGAAAAAACAAACCTAAACTACATGGGAATTTCACAAGAAACTGCAGTGTGGGAACAGTAAAGGAGATGGAAAAGAGTACCTGACATCTTTTGGACAGGAACGAGTTAAAGGACAGAATGCATCAGTTTCACTAAATTAGATTACAGAAAACTGAAAGGTGGATTCTGTAGTTTATTCTTGTGTCTATTGCTTTGGGAGAAAGATGGTTTAACATCTGATACCTACTTAAGTGGTCATGTGCTAAAGCATGGAGGGGAAAAAAATTGCAAGGTTTAGTCGTCTGAATATTTCAGGTTACCTTGACACTTGCATAATTCTCCTTGTCTCATTTTTATTTGCATGATTTATCACCTTTTAATCCACTTACTCAGAAACCCCCTCAAATGTTTTATTCAGAAAAATGTTTGTCATTCAGACAGGAGCAATGTGTTTGATGTTAGCAGTGTTCCTGTTAGAACATCCTTAAAGCAAAACAGAGAGGAGGAAGAGGAGGGAGGAAACAAGGGCTAGAGAGACCTGCTCACTCTACAGCCATTTAAGATGAAAAAAAAGTGGACAGCAGCTATTTGAGCACTACTTCCAAGTGCTTTTGAGCAGCTTTTCTCAAAACACCCTTTTAAGTAACCCGTCAGCATTTTCAGCCTTTCTAGAACAGACAGTGCTTTAATTATAGATTATTTCCTTAGAGTTCAGTATAGTTAGGTTCAGAAAATGTTATTCAACGTAACTAGAGGCAAAGAACTATGCACATATGCAAATTATCCAGGAAACAGTTACTCTCTTGGTAGTACTACATGGTTAACTATGTAAGTCTCAAACTGATAATGCCATAAATGTAAATTTGTTTCTTGAAAGTTACAACTGTACTCCAACTCTGCTGGTCTGCTGGCTTTACAGAATGACCATTATAAATACTTCCTGGGTAAAATCCAGTCTGGTGAAAGACCCTGTCTTGCTTACAAGGCAGTTTCTGTACAGTAATCTGGATATATTTCCTCTTTTAGAAGAAAAAAACCACAATATATGTATCTGTCTCAAAGGGTCACACTTAAAATGTCTGGCATGGGGTGTTGGGTTTGTTTGGTTTATATTTTTTACTTCTCATTTTTCACTTAAACATTTTAGTTTCAATAATTCTGGTCACAAGATTGGCAAGAAGAATGCCTTCCTTTTAAAGCTTCACGAAACTAACAGATGTGTATTTGGTCCCACAAGTATCTACACATATTCCTAAGGTTAACATTACTAGATATATCTCAATGCATAAAAGGAACTTCTTTAAGTGAGAGCCATGGACAGTTGAACCCAGAAACACACAAAAACAGGTAAAAGAGAGTAAAGCAGAATTGAGTGTCAGGAGTATATACAGTATTCTATATACAAAAAATGTAGCTAAAATTGAGGCAATTATTGCTGTATATAAGGATTGTATATAAAAGGCTTTTGGTAAAGACAGCAAGATAGTTTCAGGTACAGGTAAAGAGTTTATCACTGATTCCTAGGGAAAAGAAAAACTCCATGAGATGTTTGAAACTCATTTTTGCTCTCATTAAACTTTTAAACTCTAGATGTGGGTGAAAGCACTTTTCCTGGGGCAGGGGAACTTGATACAAAAGAAAAAGGAAGAACAATCTGAAAAAGACGTATAGAAACAGGGCAGCTGTAGATGGAACAGAACAGAATTGATAAAATTAATAGGAAATAATAATAATCCATATTAGAAAGACAAGGCAGGATGAGTGGAAAAGACAAAGAGTTTGCAAAGAGATAGAACATGAGTGTGCATGACCAAAAAAAGAGAAATTGGCTGCAAAATGGCCCAGCAGCAGTCTGTGTGCACAAAGCACTTTGCAAATGCCAACAGATATTCTAAGTCATCTTTTGTTTAAAACCAAAGTGCATGCATTTCTTTATTCTCCCCAAGTGAATAAGCTCTTATCTTTAAGACAGGATTTGTTTTGCTCTGATGACAGGCAAGAGCTCAGAGAAGAACATTTCTGTCACTGAGCTGACCAGCGAACTGCTGTGGATTTCAGTCTTGTAAAGTTGCCATTAACATCAGAGAAAGTGGTATGTTGTGCTTGTTTCTTTCCTAGGGAAGGAAAGGTTTTCTTTAGAGCACAGGTTTAGAAAGTTTGATTCATGCACATGTTAGAAAGCTGGGGGCTTTTAGTACTCGAGAAAACAAGTGTAGGTGGGAGTTATCTAATTTCATGGCATGCAGAAGCGCCTGCACAAGTGGTACATCAGCCTTTTAATTCGGTGTCATGAAATATTCTGATGGGTGCTGCTCAGATTCTGCACTGAATATTAAGCAGCAATTACTCCTTGCACTAATACCATCATGTCATCCTGAAAAAAAAAGAGATCTAAAAAAGAACATGTTTTATTTCAATGCCTGACAAATGGTTGGAGTTTGAGTCTTGGTTTCCCTTAGTCATTGTCTTGCCACGGGATGAGTTAACAGTCCCTACACTGGGTGGTTCATTGCAACTTGGAATACATCATGGAAGAAAGCATTAATGTCAGCTTGAACTCTGAAGTGTAATACAGAAATTATGTGAGAATCCTAACTCTATACTCACTCAACAGGGGTTTTTTTTCTCTTCCTCTTCTACTGTAGAAATACTTAATCACATCCCACATGTTATCTAACTAGGAAGCCATCTAATCACCCCCAGTGCAATCTACTTCACTTTACTTGAAGGAGAAATAGACATTATCAGCACATCAGCTAGAGAAGCAGATATGTTAACCAAGGATGTCTTTGGTTGTGGCTTTGTAGCTTGAGGTTTGAGAACCAGTCATGCACAGGAATATGAACCTTTCATCACATCCTAAAACAGATTTAAGCAGATCGGTTCCTTTGACTTCAAAGGAGATTTGGGGGTGTAATGACTTTGTTTATCTTAGTGTCTTATCTTTAGACACTGTGTTTAACTACAGGATTACTTGTGCATATTCTGTTGTAGGAACCAAATTATTAATTTCAGTTGTTTACCACAGCATGAAAGAGCAGGAAAGAAATACTTGAGATGTACCAGAAAGCATCTCATTTTACATCCATCTACTTGATATAATGAGGCATATTGAGAATAACTGTTTCAGCACCCAGACTTCACATTAGCTGCTGTTGAGAACAACTAACTGATGTCCCAAATCCAGCATGGAGAGCAAGGAGCAGTGTCCTGCTTTAACTGAGACTCCAGGTGAGGGATCATGCTGAAATGACCATCCCTATTTCAGTTCCAGCACAGGATAGGAAGCTTTATACCACAATCTGTGTGACAGGAAAGCCTTCTTCATAGAATCATAGAATGGTAGGGCTTGCAAGGGACATTTAGAGATCATCTAGTCCAGCTTGCTCCTTAACAAGCTCTCATCTACCAGGATAGCAGATTAGGAAGAGCTCAGGCATATTTGCCTCCATTTGGCATCCCTCCTGACCTACCCTTGCCACACTTTAAGGGCAAGGAATTTTTATAAAGCAATTTGCAGCCAGTGGCTTTAATAAGACTTTACCTATTATCTGCGTTCTTCAGTATGGAATTAGGATTCCTTCAGCTCTCAGAGAACTACCAAAGCCTAATGGTCTTTCCTAGAAAGAGAATATAGAGCTGAGAATAAGCATATTGGGAACAACACACAAACACAAATCAAGAGGATTTATATAAATATGAAACAAGAGGATGGGGAGGCACTTTTTTTTATTGTCTCAAGTGACAGGATGAGGGGTAATGAAAAAAAGCTGGAATACAAAAAGTTCCCCTTAGACATAAGAAAAAACTATTTCACTGTGAGGTGAGGGAGCCCTGGCACAGGCTGCCCAGGGAGAGTGTGGAGGCTCCTTCTCTGGAGGTCTTCAAACCTGCCTGGATGCCTTCCTGTGTGACCTGATCTAGGTGAACCTGCTTTAGCAGGGAGTTGGACTAGATGATCTCTAAAGGTACCTTCCAACTCCTAGCATACTATGATTCTCTGATTAACCTGATTGCTAGCTACTTACTCTGACAAAGAACCCATTACTGCCGCAGGCTTTTCACAGTGGGAGCAGACCTAAAGACTGAAAATGGGCACTTAAAAAGAATAATAGGAAAATCAAATGAGGAAGGCTTTAGCATGTAAAGTAGGAGTCCTGACCCCGTGCTTCTCTTTCCATTTCTCTTGCTCCAGAAGATTACAGACACTCTTTTCCTTAATGCCTTGTAATAGGCACACGTGGACATAGTCCAAGGTAACAATTTAAGTGGAATGTTGTCTGAGACCTGTGTGCAACCTGCTCCACTCCTTTGGAAGGTGGAGCAGGCACTCCATTACCTGCACACAAAACACAGTTGCTCACATTCCAACTTCAGCGTCAGGACAGAGACATGCCCCTGTTAATAACACGCTGCTGAAGAAACTGCAGAGTGCTTCCTTACATGATCTAACATCTGTCCTTCTCTACATTCAGATCCACTGGGGGTTAAGAAAATGCCTCTGCACAGCCTAGAAAAACTTTCTCACTAGCCCATGCTCAGCTCTTTTTTTTTTCCAAGCCTGCACTGCTAAATGTCCTCCCTTTGGACAGCATTGCCATCACAGGATGAGTTGGTGTTCTCAATGTTACTTTTATTTCCTTGAATAATGCAAGACAAAGGATGTTTTTGACTCCTTGCAGTAGGAACTGAAACAGCTCTTCACTCATCAGGATCCTTTCCCTGCACCCTACAGAAAACAAAAAGCAGAATGAGCACTATTTTCTACCCAGTGAGATTCTGTAAGGCAGCATTTTGACAAAGCCAGTAGAAGAGAGGAGGTAGACCAGCTAGAAGGGGAGACTCAAACATTAATCTGTTGGGTCTTCAGACATCAATTTGTTATCTTATGACAGAGGTTTCACAGAATCACAGAATCTCAAGGGCTGGAAGGGATCTCAAAAGATTTCCCCTCACTTGGATGTGATTCAGGATCCATTTTTCTCCTGCCTTCCATAGCTGCCTCATGCCTTTCCCTTTAAGCCAAACACTGCATTCTCTAGCTCTCTCTGTATGGTTTAACCTCTCCCAGTTCTCACTGGTACCCTAGAAGAGCTGTCAATGGGACAAGGAGTTTGAGGACAGAGACAAGTGACACTAGTATAAAAAAGACACTTGCTCTATTCATCTCAGTGCTATTTCATATCACTTCTGCCTTGTCAGGAATTTAAATGTCAACATCATCTTGCTGCAGCCTTTTTTCCTAGACTTCTTTAATCCTTCTTCCTCCATTTGTCATGCAATAGCCATGACAAAATTTAGTTTGCTCTTCTTTTCTCTGTATAACTTGATGTGTAGGACAAGACACATTATTGCTGTACATTTTTTCTTAGAAGAGATGTACAACGGGCTTGGTAGTGTGAGGTTAGTGGTTGGATTTGATCTTAAAGCCTTTTTCCAACTGAAATGATTCTATAACTCTATGGATGTGACCTGCAACAATGAATGACAGGCAAACCTTATGGCATGTGTGAGCTTAATTTGACAAGCTTTGGGCTTCAGTAAGATCAGAGACCACACTTTCCCAAAGGAGAGGATGGTTTTCTTAAGTGGCTGCTTGGTTGAGTCTCTGACATATTTTCACAGAGACAATTCCCTGGCACTTGGATTTTTTGGTGCCAGTCTCTGTAAAATGTAAGGACTGAGCTATGACAAGACACACGAGCTTCAGTGGAATTTATGCCAATGGCAGATAATTGGTTTCAGTGCTCATTTTGATCGCTTCATTACAATTTGGGGGTGTTTACAGAGTCCCAGAATGGCCAGAGTTGAAAGGGACCTCTGGAGATATCCAATTCAACCTGCTAAAGCAGGTTCCTCTCCACCAAGTCGCACAGGAACGTGTCCAGGCGGGTTTGGAAACCTCCAGAGAAGCAGCCTCCACACCTTCCCTGGGCAGCCTGTGCCAAGGCTCCCTCACCTAACACCAAAGAAGTTTGTCTTCACGTTCACGTTCCCCACGCTCTGCCCTGAACCCTCACAGCGCAGATCGGCCGCGCCATAGCCTGGCAACAATGGCAGCGGCAGGGCGCTACCGGGGCGATACCGGGGGCACTGCGGACAGCCCGGGCCCGCACCGGCAGCGGCGGGGCGGTACCGGGGGCGCCGCGGACAGCCCGGGCCCGCACCGGCAGCGGCGGGGCGGTACCGGGGGCGCCCCGGACAGCCCGGGCCCGCACCGGCAGCGGCGGGGCGGTACCGGGGGCGCCGCGGACAGCCCGGGCCCGCACCGGCAGCGGCGGGGCGGTGCCGGGGGCGCCGCGGACAGCCCGGGCCCGCACGGGCAGCGGCGGGGCGGTACCGGGGGCGCCGCGGACAGCCCGGGCCCGCACCGGCAGCGGCGGGGCGGTGCCGGGGGCGCCGCGGACAGCCCGGGCCCGCACGGGCAGCGGCGGGGCGGTACCGGGGGCGCCGCGGACAGCCCGGGCCCGCACCGGCAGCGGCGGGGCGGTACCGGGGGCGCCGCGGACAGCCCGGGCCCGCACCGGCAGCGGCGGGGCGGTACCGGGGGCGCCGCGGACAGCCCGGGCCCGCACGGGCAGCGGCGGGGCGGTACCGGGGGCGCCGCGGACAGCCCGGGCCCGCACCGGCAGCGGCGGGGCGGTACCGGGGGCGCCGCGGACAGCCCGGGCCCGCACCGGCAGCGGCGGGGCGGTACCGGGGGCGCCGCGGACAGCCCGGGCCCGCACGGGCAGCGGCGGGGCGGTACCGGGCCGCGCTGTGCCCCCGCCCCGGAACAAGCCCCGCCCCTCCGGTGCCAGGCCCCGCCCCCTTCCGCGCCGAGCCCCGCCTCTCCAGTCCCCGGGGCCTGCGGCGCTGTTTCGCTGCGGTGGTGCTTGGCTGCGGTGCGGGGCCTCTCCTCCGGGCCGGAGCGGCGCGCCCACGGTAAGCGTCACCGCTTCCCCTCGCCCGGCAGCAGGGAGCGAGGGGATGGGGTTAAGGTGAGGGGAAAAGGCGAGAGGGATGCGGGGCGCGTTGTTGGCGGAGGGGGCGGCCTGGCCGCGCCTCAGGTGGGGAGGCCGTGGCTGAGGGGAGCGGGGCAGGGGCACAGCGCGCGGGGAGGGGGCGCAGCGCGGCCTCTGCTCTGCCAGGGCCGCTTTGTCCCGCGCTGCAGCGTTCGCTGTCGCGTTGGGGCGGGGAGGGGGAGAAGAAGCACTTGGCGGGGGCAGGGAGAGGAGGAGGAGGAGGAAGCAAGAGGAGGTCACGTGGGGGGAGGGGGCTGGGCAGGGCGGTTCAGGGGTCTCCTCGCCGGGAAGGAGGGTGTCCATGGGGCTCAGAGGGTGCTGAGCGGGAGAGCCGCCCGTGCTGCCGCAACCCCGACTGACCGGCAGCTCTCCGGCGGCTGGCGGACCTGCAGGCTGGAGGATTGTTTTTCCCTTTCTGCTGGAGGTCCTGGTTCAGCAAATACATCTTCACCGAGGTACGGTGACCTGTTTGTCCCGCAGGTCACGGCGTGTGAACAAGTCGGGGAAATGCAAACCTCTGGTTTCCAGCGTGGGAAAATGTTGTGTTGGCGTTTAATGTTAGCATCGGGCTGGATTTAGGTAACGTTGGAGAGGTGCTTCCCGATTGCAGTGTCTGGATTAGAAGTGGGTCATTTATTCTGGAATCATATCGTTTTGCCGTGTATCTCAAGGGTTGCACTGGTACAAACTGGTTAAGTTTACGGCAGTTCGATCTATGCCCGCAGTTAAAGTTACTCATTGATGAAGTGCTAACTGTGCCTCAGTCCCCAGTTCTGTGGTAATCGGGTGCCCATAGATAAAGAAGTTGAGCTTAACATAGAAAATATCCACCAAAACTTCTACACTTTAAAAAGATCCCTTTCTAAATCATGTTATTATGCTTAGAGGTATAAGGCCATCACAATATTTCTGCACAGTTGTCAGTACATTTTGTTATGGATATATGTAATTTTGGCATTTATAACGTGATGTAGGACTGTGAGCATTAATTCCTATGTGAGCTGTCGTTTTTTTCTGGAAATCCTAGTGTTTTGGGGGATTGTTAGTCAATCCGACATTGCAAGAGAGCTCATTTGTAAGCCAACAGGGTTGTTGTTATTTTTAGTAGATGTTTTTCATCAGCTTTGCAGTTTTAAGTAGGCCAGATGCAGAATGTCTGGGGTTTTGTTTGTTTGTTGATAGTTTTCAGGGACAGATACTTTGGGTAGAATGCACCAGAGGTTCTCATGTTCAGACACAGAACTTTAAGAGTTTTTCTGTTATTTATGTATTAGACTTTTTCAGGATGAATGTTGTTCTTCATAGACTTGGTATGTGGGGGAAGAAATATTTGACCTTTCTAACAATGCTGAAATTTGTGAATTACTAAACGCGTAGTTCAGATGGATTAGGCATTCTTTTTGGTGCTTTTGAGAATGTGGTTTTCCTGTTGCAATGCATTCTAATTTTGATAAGTTCTCGAGTGTTTAGCCATGAGTTTTTCCAAATGAGTTTAGCACAATTGTTCTATACATTCATTCATGCTAGAGAACGTGTTGAGACTTCACCATTTTAGACTTTGTCAGACCTTCTCAGCTAAACACGTACTTTAATAACTGTATTTGTTGAAATGTTTTACAGGGACAACCCAGATTTCCAATAAGCAGGATTAATGGATTTCATTCAGTGAATTAACTCGACAAGCACAATGTTTTTGTTGCTTTTTCAGAAGAGATTGGTGATGTGATAATGGTAAATCACACCTGTGACAGCAGAAACTGTGATTTTGCGTGGTTAGCGAGCAGCATCAGCTGAGTCACTTGATCATAGATGTGTTGCTTGTTAAATGTTGTCTAGTTTAACTGTATCTGCTAAAAACCTCGTCTTGATTTGAAATCCCCAGTGAGCATGTTAAAAGACAGCTTCTGTATTACCTCTTTGCCTCGCTGTGTTAACGTGCTCATTGAGGATTTCTGTATTACCTCTTTAACTTCAGCTAGGAGCAAGATTAAAAAGGAAAGGTTGAAAAAGTATATCTTAGTAAAGAATGAAACAAATAGCTCATAATGACACTTTTCATGTTAAGGTCAGCTGAAGCCCTGATTGCTTCAGAAACTGCATCACTTCAGACATCTAAAGTTAATTTCTAAGTAGAGCTGACAGGAAAACTAGTTGAATTTTGAGGACGTGTGTTGGAATAAATACTTTGTGCTGAATGTTCAGATCTTTGCTAGAGCTTACTGCTGCTGCTTGAACTGGGTAATTATTTCTTTACAATATCCTTTAGGCATTCTAAAGGAAGAAAATTGAGCTAATATGTAAAATCTGATACTTCTGGAGCTATAAAATAGGAGTTGAGAATTGTACCAGAAGTTTATCTTGTGTTTGAAAAATGAATGTAATTTTCTTTAAATAGTCTATTTCTTAAGAGCTCTGAAGAATTTTAAGGCCTTGAGTTTGCCTGGAGAAAACTTTCACACCATTTTGCTGAATAGTTTTTGAGGAGGTGCCAGAAGCCTGAGTGTTTCCCACTAACACTGTGATATTTCAGGAAGAGTCCTGCAATTCTGTGCTAGCAAAAGAGCAGTATTTCTTGTCCAAGTAGTATCTGGCTAGCAGCCCTGGGGCATACATTTATTGTGGAATTGGAGAAAAACAAACATGTATGAATCCTCTGTAATAAACCAGGGCTGTGCTTGGTATTTAAGGCAATCAATAAGATGTTTGGCCTCTTTAGATAATGTATTTTGTGTTTAGAGAAATGCTGACATGATAAAATGGAAATGCTTTTGATACCTAAAAGGTTTATTGAGCCCACAGTTGTTTTAAGTCTGGGAAACTGGAGGGGGTAGAATTTCATGTTGCTTAGTAGAGTAAAATCTGCAGTGAAATCTCTGTTTCTTTGAGCTGATGTTGACTGGGCTACAAAGACAGCAGGTAACGGAGGTGAGGAAGACTTAAGACTAGATTTGGTGGAGATTTTTAATTGCCTTTTCTCAATCTCTGTACTACTTCCCCTTTATGTTAATTTCTCCCTCCCTCCCTCTATTTGCAAGATGGTGGTGGTGGCCTACAAAGGTGTTTGCCATTGTGTCTGCTCTTGTAGAGCAAGAAGTGAAGTGATTGTGAAAGGCCAGCAGCGTTCTGCAGGATATTACACAGTGGCAGGCTTTCTTCATCTGCAGGGAAAAATTAGCCCAAGGTTGGAGCACTTTGATTTGACTTTCTGAGTTTGTGAGTCTCACTCTTGGGATGAGAGAAGGTGATGTTGCTGTTCCCTTAGATGTCCTACTGACCCAAAAGATTTTTTTTTTCTTACTTTCTCCTTTTAGCTTGGAAACCGTGTCCAACACTGTTCAGCACATTCTCCCAATGAAGGTGGTTGTTTTTTTAACAGGCAGAAATTCTCTAAATATTTTTCAAATACAATTCTAACTCAAGTAAATAGCATGACTTTAGAATTGTGTAATCATTTTGTAGAAAACAAAACTTAAACTTGACATGGAAGTAGGCAAACCTATCAATTTGCTAGCAAAAGCACAAATAGTTGCATTCCCACTCACTTTCTAACCAAGGAAAGTTAATTGCTCATCTGTCTTTGTTTTTTTGTCTGGCATCTGGCCATCTGTTTGGTGGTGTTGCTTTCAAAATCTTGGTGATAAGTTATTTCACAGCTCAATGATAAGAAACCAGATGTGATTTGTAAGTATAAAAGTGATTTGTATGCCTTACAAGCTGTAGGCAAATCTGTTTTGTGTATGTTTTGTGTGTTGGATGAGAAATGTTCTTTTGACCTGAGGGATATGTAAGAGCTGCTACTTCAAGCTGTTTGTGTAAGGGAATTCTCTCCTGTCTGCTTGCCTATCTCCTGTCTTGTCCTGCCCCTCTAAAGGGAAGCTTCCCAGGCTTAAATGTGTTGTATGTGTGTAACCTCTAATTCCTGCTGTGTTGCTTAAACCTAGAAAATTCCCATGAAGTTACACAAGGTTTCTGGTACTTATCTTTGGGGCATTTTGTGGATGTGCATCAGTTTGAATTATCTTTTTTTTTTGCTTGATCAATCCTGAAGTGGACAGGCAGTTGGACTAGATGATGGTTATAGGTCCCTTCCAACTGAATCATTCCATTCCATTCTCCTGCACTCAAGATGAGTTGAATAACAAAGAGACTGTTATTTGCCTGAAATGCCAGGGTTTTTATCAGCTCCAGAACCAGTTTCAAGGAGAAATAACACAAAGGGTACAAGTGGAAACAGGATTTTATTTTTCTGACTCATTCAGGGCAGATGTTCACGAGCATTGACACAATACACAAGTGTAGCCAGGAACAGGTTGATGCCATCCTCAGTTTGGCTTGAAAAACCATCACCTGAGGTTTGGCAAAGTCAGCGCTACAGAAAGTGGCAAATCCTCCACATCTTGTGGAGAGCCACGTGCTATTGAGGCTGCACAGGGAATACCCATTTCTGGCTCCCTCACGTGTCTCTTGTGACAAGGAGTTAATGGCGTAGTTGGTATCCAGCATGGTTGCTGTGAACTCTCCAGGCAAATTTGCCCATGGATTGTCTTGCAGGGCCATGAGTTACAGGCTGTTTACCTTCTTGGTGAAATTCCTTCACTCAGGCACTGCAGGGAGTGAACATGCTGGTCTGTAAACATCGTTTCTTCCTAGGACATACTTGATTTGGAACGCACATCCTGAAGCCTGTTGTATAGAATGACTCAAAAATGAGACTGCCTGGAGCCTAAAGAAAGGGTGCCAGCTGAAGTCAGCCTCCTTCAAACCAGAGACAGACACCGAGTCAACCTGGAGATGATATAAAAGTACTAAAAGTATGTAGCTGGTACTGAAAAAACAAAGCTGTAAAATATTATCCTTTGTCAGTAGCAGGAAAGCAGATAATTGACTAATGGACAAAGAAGGCTCTTACTGGAAAAAAAACTCAAAAGCTTTAAGAATGGGATTTTTCTCTTTGTATTTAGGGTTTGAGCAAGCCCCAAACCTTCCCACACCTAGTTTATAATTATGTTTTATTTCTTGTTTCTACATTATCTTTTTCTTTTAGCCTTTAAGAAGAACTATAACCAGTTATCACTTTGGGTGCCCAAACTCAAATCACATGGCAGAATGAATACAGGTGGAGGAGTCACTGTTTCCTGAAAGTGTGGGGATCAGTACCAGTCATGAACTAAAGAGAAGGCAGGTGTTATATTCCAATCTATGACCCATATGGAAGTGAAGCAGATTTTTGCCTTCCCAAACTTGCTCCACTGCTCCTTGGCCAGTGATGTATAAGAAGGGCTCTTGTTCCTGCCTAGCACTTGTGTTGCACTCGGGGAGAGCTGGAAAGGGGCAGCTCTGGGTGGTACAGAGAGCCTGGAGCCCTTTCACACACAGGCTGCATGGCACAAGCAAAAACGCCCAGGGAAATGGAGCCTAGGGAAGAGCAGAGGTCACTCCTGCTACAAACATTCATCAGGCAAGAGACAGAGAGATCTGGGGCACAAGCGGTGCATTGAAGGAGCCCTGGCAGGGGACTATGCTCAATGTATGGAGGACAAGAAGCCACCCCAGAGGTCGCTCATGGGCCTCACCTGAGAGTCTAGGAAGCTTCCTCCCCCCAGGTGCGAGGCACGAGGGCTATGTTTGTGGAGCATGAGCAGCAGTTACTTAGCCAGAAGGACCCAAAAGAGGACACCTGCAGCAAGGGGCCATGCTCAGTGCTGCAGAGGAAGGCCAAAAACCCCCAAGGCCCAGTGCCGCTCTGCACCAGGGGGAAAATTCCTTCCTCAGCCCAGTGCTGGCAATTGGCATGCCTGAGCACATGAGCAAGACCTGCCTCCTGCTCCCATGGGCTGGTCATGCCTCCCAGGAGATGCCCAAGCCCTTTTCTCTCTCAGTCTGGAGCCATCTCTGGTCTTCTGAGTCTGGCCAAGTGCTAAAAATCAGGGATTGTGTCAACAGCTGCAGCCTGGAGGAAATGAAAGTGCAACCAGATCTGTAGACTAGGATGGACGGTGCCAAAATACAACCATGGAAATAACGGAGGCTTTTAGAAACCACTGAGTGGAGGTGACACTGGTGTGGTGAAAAGGTTGATCTCTTTCAGACCCTGGAACATTTGAATCCATACCAAAACCACAACCAGGCAATGATTTTTCCAAATGGCAAAAGTAGCCTGTGGCTGCTATCACTGTTCCATGCCCTTCTCCCACTGACACCAACCTGCACCATTGGCCATGTTTCTACGGGACACAGAATGTGCTTCAGCCACAGAGTAAAACTTCCACAGGTCATTTGTGACTTTCACCGTTCTGAAAGTTGTTTCTCTACTTCCCTTTGTGGAAAGATGCCCAGTTCTTATCTAAAACCCTGTCAAGTCTGAAAGAGTAAGGAAAGTAGTCATCTTGTAGTTTTCTGAGTTTGCACTAAAACTCATATGTAGAATCAGGCTGTTATAAACAAATCATGTCTATAAGCAAGCTGCAGAGGAGGATCGAAGATTTTGCTTTTCATACACCTACTTGAAACCACCTGCTAATGTTAGTGTGGTTAAGTTATTGATGACATTATCCAGCTACAAAGGAGCTTCCCTTTTTTAGAATTATTGAGAGACTATGGAAAACAATCTTCTAGCACACACTTTGTGATTATGCAGATAGCAAAACTGAGCCAGTAAGTACTGAAAGCTGCCAGACTGTATCTATTGCATTGAAGAGTCTCTTCATCCTGATGCCAGCTCAGTGTGATGAGATGGGCCCTCCTGTGTGTCCACAGGTGGATCTGATGGATTATCAGGCAGAGTGAGGCTGAGGTGAATTCCCTGCCCAGAGGGCTGTGAGACCAAAGGCAGCCTGTCAGCAGAAAGCATTTCTCACTACATGGGATTTTTAAGCTAAAACCTGTGCTTTGAGTTATGCTTGAAAATGAAGCAGTAGCCAGAGCATTTTAGGACTGTGCTTTCCCCTTTGCGTTGGGCCTCAGAAGGCAAATGAGTGCTGAGCTAGCACATCCTGAAACAATTAGCTCTTGCTGTACTAATTGTGTTCCCAAACTGTGCTGTATCTCATGACAGTCCAGGCTGGAAGTAACAAATTCCTAGATAATTGCACTGACTTTCACATCAAAAATAAAAAAGGGGGTCACATCTTTCAGACAATGGAGATGGAATGTTTTTTTTTCTCTGCATTGCAGATATGGCTTTTCAATTTAACAGTTCCCTGGCTTTTCTAGTTATGGCCACTGATGGCCTGAACTGGGGTTTCTGTCTCATCCCAGATGTTTTCCTGCAAGCACCCATTTCACAGCAGGGCACTTGAGTGTGAGAGGTTTCAGTACAAAGCCAGTGCTGTGTACAGCACTGGAGTGCAGCAGTTCTGTTCACACCCTCTGGCTCAGGTGGCCCAAAGTTCATTGCAGCACTTGAGACACCTGACCAAACACATGCCACACATGTCTTCCTCCTCTGCAGCCCTTTGACAGCCACCTTTCAGGCAGCTGCTGTAGAAAGAAAGGAGGGAACTTTAAAGATGTATTGTGCTTGGCCACTCCTGCCTGGTGCTTCTGGCAAGGGGGGACACGACTCCCCGTGAAGGCAAAGACCAACATTTCCTTCTGCTCTTAAGAAAGGTCCTCCAGAGAGGGAGGTTTCATTAGTGAGTGACATGTCTGACATCAGGTGATTGCTGCTGTCATATAGATCATATTGGCCCCAATATTTGAAGTGTGACAGCACTTTGCTTCCTGTGGCTTATGTTTTGTGATTGCACATTTTGCAAGGCCAGCTTGAGTGGCTCCTGTGATGGGAAAGGCAGGAGGTGCATGGGAACAGGTCCTGCCTTGCTTCTCCCCCTGATTATTTCTCCTCATGTTTCCTATTTCTCCTATGTCTCCAATAGCACAGAGCATAACACCTCTTACCCAAAGCTGTGTAAACAAGAGGGTAAGAATGAGAAGTAATGAAGATACTCAGTTGTAAATCCACTTGAAAAGATCTGGCAACATGGCAAGTGCGGTACAATAATTTGTGTCTTTATTCCAGTTAAAGATGAAACCTATTATCTCAATCTCATGTTCCCACTTAATTTCTCTGGATTTGTATGTTCTGCTAACACCTCAAAGGAGATTGTGCCCAGGAAAAAGCCTATCTGATTTCCTAGTCTCATGGCTTATGAGTGAGAACTAGTGGATATATACCTTGAATTGGCTTGAAAACCAGGGGCAGGAGCAGGATGGCAGTAGCCTGTGTGTGTTTGGCCTTGTCTTTGGTTTGGCCCACAGCTAGATTGCAGCAGCAGATAGTGATTGATACTGGCTTAGTTTGCCTCTGATCACTTGTTCCCTGCAGACAGAGACCCAGCTGGCAAGATAGCTTCTGTCTCTGGGCAGTCCTGTTGCTGTTCTTATGATGTAGCCCAAAAAAAGCAGACTTTGAGCTACCTGAAGGCTGTTCTGTGTGACTTCACCTAGACATTGACCATCCCTGGCTCACTTGCCTTTTCCTCAGCGGAGATGTGTGTGCAGAGGTGACTCCCAGCCCCATGTTTCCTTTTTCCCCGTGTCCTTGTATCGTGATGTTTTCCTAGCCGTGTGGTACAGATCCCCTGCTTGCTTTTCCTGCTTTGCTTTGACTGGCTGTGTTCTTGTAGACATAGAGCTTGAACCCTGTTGGAAGAGTGGGAAGGGTTTCTCTTTCTGTTTTGTGATTTACTGAAAGACAGCCCACACAGGAAGGACCAAGGTTTCTTCTTGAATTTCAAGAAAGCTCTCCCCGCAGCGCTACGGAAGTGCTGTGTGATGTGATTTGTATTGCAGGATGTGCAGCTTAAACTTCTGAGTGTTTGGCATAAAATAAAGTTTTCTGTGTGTTTCCTTGAAACTTTTGTGACCACCTTAGTCAACTCCTTCTAGGAGCTTTAATTGGAAAAAGATTTTCATGGAGTAACAGTAGTGAAACATACATTAAGTTGCTCCAGTTTTGTTGGAAATCTAACCTGATTTGTTTGTTTGTTTGTTTTAAAGCCTTGTAGTCAGAAGAGACTCGAGGGAACTGCACTACCTTTAACCACTGGGTTGCATATGGTTTTGTCAGAGAGAGACTGTCTGGCAACATAAGTTCAGCAACTGAATTTCTCTATAGAGGAAACAGAGGTGCATTCACTTTATAGAATGATGACTACAGTATTCAGGGGTTTTAAGGGACCTTTAATCATGTCAGCTCTGGGTGTGCTAGTAGCTGATGCTGCCATTTTTCAGAAATTGTATGTGGAACTTCATTTTAGTCAGCTTCCTATTGAAAGCATTTAAAACAGAATTGGAAACCTTTAAGGTGCACAGCATCATGCTTTTTATTTATTCCCTTTTAAGAGTCTCACTCTAACAACATGGAGAATGGAGCATTCTAAATCTAGACAGTGCTCCCGTATTTCCACTGGCCTAATTGGAACATGAATTCTCTTGTTTCACAAATCCTGAGAGATACAGTGAGCCTAGGTGTATCCTATTTTAGAAAGTTTTTAGGGCCTGCTTGCCAAATGCTCTTAGTCATCAGTTTAGCAAAAAGAGAAGTGACATGGGAAGATGAAAATACCCACTGGAACTCTGGGGTTTTGCTGACTAATGTGTTTTGGTTTTGTTTGTTTGTTTAGACATTCTTTCTATATGGATCAGCCTTCTAGTGATGGTGAAACTGGAAGAAGACCACTGTAAGCAAAGCCAGGATGAATCGGGTGGCAGGTGATACAGAGACTGCTCACAGTAGCAGTGTGGAATCCTGTCCTTCCCTGCGGGATGTCCACTCCATCAACCCCACGCATCTCATGGCAAGGATTGAGTCATACGAAGGCAGAGAGAAGAAAGGCATATCAGATGTCAGAAGGACTTTCTGTTTGTTTGTTACATTTGATCTCTTATTCATAACCTTATTGTGGATAATAGAATTAAACGTGAGTTTTCTTTTCGTTCCCCTTAGACTTCATTAATTTACTTATTCATTTCAGGAGTGGTTAATAAGTTGTTCTTTTATCTCAAATTATATGCTATTTCCATCTATTTAAATTAAAGCAGCTTCTTACTTTTAAGCTTTCATGAACATAGTATCTGCTATCTGTAGACACATAGAACTGCATCTGCTTTTAGTCATGAGGATACGTGGCTTATTAACTTGCCACTAAACCTTCTGTTGTTCCTGAAGCCTATGAACCACACTAAAGAAACTGTGAGAAATCCAATTAACTTTTCAGGCAGCAAGTAAACAAAATGTTACTTTACATCTTTGAGTTTGATAAGAAGTGTGATTTTTCACAGGATTCAACAGTTCTCCTTCTGAATAATTCAAAGTCAGTGACATATCACTGAGGTGTTAGTCCCTGGAAGGACTTCTGATAGCCAAAACCTTTGTTTTGCTGAGATGTATTTTTCTTTGAGACAAACTTTCTGTGCTACACATTGTGTATGGCAGTTTACATTTAAACACCATAAACTCCCACGGTTGCCACCTTTTAACTCCAGCATTTGTAATTTGGAAAATGAGACAGTTCTGAAATTTCCAGAAGGCAACAGGATAGCTGATTTATTGTTATTTTGTAAGAAGCATCCTAGTTTTTGAGCTGGGTTTTAAGCTGTGATTTAAGATGTGTATTTAAGAAAGAACACACAGGAAAAATGGGGAGAATCACTTTTCTAGACAAGAACAATCTTGAGTAAACAGGTTTTTGTCAGCATTCCTTTACAAGATAAATAACCTTGATTATTGACCTGACGATACAATGTTGCAGGAGCTGACTGTTTAAGTACATCATGGATACAGTGAAAAAGACCCTTTCTGATTTAATATGAGAAAGCAGACTTTGCTTGGCTGAATGCTGTAATTTTGGGACTAGACTGCTACGTACTTTCTAAGTGGAACAACTTGTATCCAGTGTGTAAAGTTAGCTTGTCTCACAGAAGTAGCATAGCGTTCTGATGCATATCTTTTTTTAGGCCAGTTTCTCACAGCTTTTTCGACTAAGACGAGTAGAGCCTGGGTTTATATCTCTTGTCAGTGATTCAGAGTACAGATTTTCACATCAGTGCTCTCAGAATGTTTAGGACTCTTAGTAGAAAATGCAACCAACTCAAGATGTTTCAAGTGCTGCAGCATTTGAGACCTCAACATCCTGGCAATTTTGTGAAAAGCTTTATTTTAAGGAGAGCTTATTATGAACCAGACCCCTATACTGCTAAATGTCAACAAGAATGAAAACCATTTTCTTTTGTCTTCAGAAGTTGGAGTATTGGGAGCCATCATTTGATATCTGGGATCTGATGTATGGTTATATTTTTTTTGGTTCTGGTTTTTAAATTGTTTTGTTCATTGGGAAGTCAAATAGCACTGTGTTAGGACTGTCCATCACTGGTCCATAAGTAATGAGACTCCAGAATTGCTGCCAGAGTGCCTGTAAATATTGTTTTCCCTTTGCCACCATTATTCAATCTGCTTACGCATAATTTAGTTTTAAACACTCTGTGACAGTTTGAGCAAACCCTGAATGAAGGCTGGTGTGGTTCTCTGATCATCCAGATGTTAACATGATGCTTGTGGCAGTGAACAGCTTTGGGGGATGGAGGTTGCTCTTATTTATACTGGAAACAGGTGATCACACCTGATACAGTAGAACTGCCAACATGAAACTGCATTTAGAAAGTTATTTTTCACCCAGAGAGGAGAGGGGCAGGAGGAGAAACAGAAGAAATTTGGAGTTGGAGACAATAGTCTCAGGAAAACATTGTCCAGCAGTTCAGTTGGGAAAAGTGTGTGTCTAGACTGCATTGCTTTGAGATGTGAGCAAATGTTGGCGTGCTTTGGTACCTCCCTGCTTTATAAGGACAGCAATAGTCAAACTCAATATTAAAGCCTTCTCTTGGTGGGGTTTTCCAGTGCTTTACATAACTATTTCATTCAGTGCTTAGTTACTGAATTTGGTATTAAAAGCAATAGAATATGTACACTAAGGTTTTTATCAGCTGCTGTGTTCCTAATTAGACATAAAATGCTCTGTGAATTTACATAACAGACCTTACATTTAATCATTTCTTCTCCCCTCCACAACTTGTTGGCTTTTGGGACAGACTGAAATGTAGCTTGCATAGGCTGGGTGATAATCCTAAGTGTTTCCAATTTGAAAATTGTACATAAACATGAAAAACAAATAAGGCCACTAATCTTAAAATTGACATTCTTAGCAGAGGACATTCTGTATGTCCTCTGCACTTAGTTTAATGATCTTTTTATACATCAGTGGGGAACTATTAATTTCACCCTTCAGATTTGTGTGTACTTTGACATTGGTAACTTCCATTCTAAAGCTCTGTGTGTTGTTTCTTTGTAGGTAAAAGGAGGCATTGAGACTACCTTAGAGAAAGAAGTCCTACAGTATGACTATTCTTCTTCATATTTTGATATATTTGTAAGTGTTCTTTAAAAAAAAGACAGAAAAAACCCCAGCAAAAGTATAGTTTTCCCACATTCCTCCTTCCACAGATGTTCCTTAGTTTGAGTCCTGTGAAAGGGTTGATCTTTTCTTGGTAATTTAAACTGGAAGGACTTGTAGCAAATTTCACCCATCTAATGGGATTGTCCAGTCCTACTTTGGAGGGAGCCTCTGGACAGAGATGCTTAGGCCTATTTATATTGCACCTTCTGCTTTGGAGGGTGTAGAACATCAAATGAACAATTCAGTCAAGAATGTGAGACTGTAACATGATTTATTAAGACAACATGGATAGTCCTCCAGCTGTAAAAATCACCCTGTCTCAACTGACATTTTTGTCCTTCCACAGAAATAAGTCAGTTGCAGTGAGGAGAGACCTGCCCAGGTTGGCCTGTGTAGGTCAGGGTTTTTACAGATTTCTGTGGTTTAACTCAAACAGGGTGATTTTTTTTAACGTTGTACTAAAAACTGATGACATGAAATGTGCTTCTCTTTTACTATGTGTAAGCACCTTAGGCAAGAGGGAGGGGCTCTGCTGCGTTAGGAAGTTCCTGTCCTTCAGCAATGCTGTAGAACTGCAGTTGCAATGCATTTTGTACAGCGCGGACCAAGCTACTGATCTCAAAGTAAAAGAGCTCTTCGAAAGTGCCCCATGTTTTTTTGCAAGGTCATTAATTCTACCAGACCTTGTTTTCCTGGCAGAGATCAGTTGGTTTGGTGTCAGCCATTCTCTCTTGGAAACTGGCATAAAAAACCACCTTTGCTCCTCCATTGAACCATTTGCTGTGTCAAATGGAGTGAGCTATTAGACAAAAAAAATTCATAAGCTAGCAAACTATGCCACTGTTACCTTTCTCATTATTTTGCTGACAGGTTCTCTGTGCTATACCTTACTGCAGAAAGCAAAAGGTGTTACCTGTAAATGTTGCTACTTGGGCAAAATGATTTTCAATAGTTGAACCAAGGGTTAAAAACAAATGATGCAAAGTAATAGACCTTGATTCCCTGAGAAGGGACTAAGTCATTGAATTCTGCAAAATGATTTGTGGGCTTATGCAGGATCTTTTCTATTTCTACTACACATCACTGAAACATATATATTTGCAGGAGGTTAAATGGGTTCATTATACCTCTGGCCATATCTGTCCCTGATTTCTCTTAATTTTTAAGCATTTGTTGCACATTTTTTAAATTGAAGATGATCTCATATCAAATTAAAAACAGGGAAATTGAGGGTTAAAGTCCCCAGTTATTCAGAATTCTTACCTATCTGCTATTGATTTAATTTTATGTTCTAGAAATACAATAATGTGAAACAGCTTGCTATTGCAGGCATCTCCATACAGAGTAATTGATTGTTGCAACATTCATATTTCAATAAATACTAAAGAAATACTAGAAATTCTTCCCACTTTCTGATTACATTTGTAAAGTCTTTACAGTTTGTCATGATACTCTTGTGCAGTAGCATGCCACTAAGATCAGCAGGATGCACAGTGGTGCTCAAGGAGTTTGCTGGATTAACTGCATCTAGATTTAACTTCTTAGAATCCAGTCAGGTACAATGATCATGATGGACATACTTTGTGCAGCTCTCTTACATTTCTAACTTCTTTGTGGACTTGCACGTGCTGGCATAATTAAGCCTGTTTAGTGTTGCTTTAGCAATGGGAAATTGTGTTCTATTTCTGTTTTACAAGTACATGTTCCAGTTTGGTTCTCAACAATGCAACTTAGATTGTCCTCTTTAAAGTTGTTTTGTAAGCAGTTAGTATTTTCAGTGAACTGAGAATCTTGTGGTTCTTCTATGTTCTGAATTAACCAACCAATATTCTTTTTCCTTTCTCTATAGCTACTGGCAGTCTTTCGATTTAAGGTGTTAATACTTGCATATGCAATGTGCAGACTGCGCCATTGGTGGGCGATAGCTGTGAGTAGTAGCCAAGCATCACGGGGTTTTAACTAGAATGGATCCAACAGACAAAATTTGAGATGCCTCTTAACACTTGTATGTTAAGAAACATCTTGGTGCTATATATAAAAATTCACTGTACAGTAACAGATTAAAAAATAAAGGACTTTTGGAAGGTTTTCAGCCTCAAGACAAGAATTTAATGGCACAGTGGATGTGGTCCTTATTAGATGTCCTGTTAATATTAATTGAAGACTTACGGATGGCTAGTAACTGCATGTTACCTCTGACTTGTTAATTAATGTTTGAAATCTATTTGCATTTGAAATGGGGAATTGTAATCAAAAGGAATTTGCATTACTGTGCCAGCAATCCAGCTGTCCAATAACTCCCATACCTTTGCCTTCAGAGTTTTAGGTGCCACCCGTTGAGCACTGGCACCTGTACTGCTTCATGCTCCATTACCAACTGTCTCAAAAGGGAGGTTCTTGAGAACTGTAGGCAATCACAGTGGCTTGGAGCAAATAGCTTTAATGCAGCTGTACTGTGTGGATGAAAAAAAAAAGTGCAAAACTTGATGACAAACTATTTTCACCAGTCAGTGCCATAGATTGGAGTACAGTGGGCATATTGCTGCCTTAGCGTGTGGTAAATGTGAAGACTTTTTCCCTTAACCATGTGGTAGCTGCATGTAGAACGTGTTCATGTATAACTTTCTTCAAGTGAGTAGCATGCAGTTTGTTTTGGTAGTCTGAAATTATATGCCATAACTTTTTCTGGGGGGAGGAAATGGTGTTCTTAGCATGGCACTAACACATCATAGTAACTGCTGCTCTGATTGTGTTCAAGTGCATGCCTCTCAAAATCCCTTACTCTTAGTCACGCAGCTTTGGAGTATTTCTTCCAATGCTCTCCTCCAACGTGATACAGTTGTTTGTGAGGTGGTGAGAGTGAACCTATCATGGTAATTAGCAATTAGGTGTCTAAAGCTTCACTGACTTTGAAGCCATTAATCTTAAAATCCCACTGGTGCTTACCAGAAGAAACTTAGTTTCTGCTGTTATTGAAAGAATTGGTGGACCCAGAGTTAGAAGCACTAAGTGAACAGCACATGTCCACTGCCTTTTTTGTTTCTTTTCAGATGTTTTGTGCAATCTGCCATTTTATAAAGATGTCAGGGAATATCAAGCCTTCATTTGTCACAATGTCAGTGTATGAATTAAAGTTATTCATTGAATTTTACTCCTGCAAAGATTTTTGTTGTTTGAAATGCATCTATCAATTTTGCATGGTAGTGAAAAGCATTTGGAGTAATTGCTGTTTGCTTTTCCCCCAAGTGCATAAGCAGTTGGGTTCTTTTTTTAAGAGTCTTTGTGAGTAAGATACTGCATCTTCATTTTAAGATTCATTGTAAGATCACAGTTTCTATGACTCAGCATCTGTGTAGCACGTGAAGGGCCTATCTGCTGTGTGGGAATCAACATTTGGAGGTGTCTGTTTTAAAAGTTATTTTTATTAAGGTTATTTTAATAACACTGCAAGTTAATTGTATCATAATGGTTAGGTTTTGTTTATCTATGCTCTTGCTGTTGTTGATAAATATGTAAAGCTGCAACTGATAGATAATGGCAGAAATGAGAAAGTATAAAGCCATGTGTTAGTCTTAACTGTTCTTACCCTGTCTCTTTCAGTTTACAACAGCAGTGACCAGTGCCTTTTTATTAGCAAAAGTAATTATTTCACAGGTATCTATTCTAATCAAATGTTTATTTTGTTGTTTTCTTGAAAGCAAGATTCTTCTGGCTAATTTCTGTAACGTTGTGTGGTTTTGTTTCCTTCAAGCTGTTCTCACAGGGTGCTTTTGGCTACGTGCTGCCCATCATATCCTTCATCCTTGCCTGGATTGAAACTTGGTTCTTGGACTTCAAAGTGTTACCACAAGAAGCCGAAGAAGAAAACAGTAAGTTTTTGCTGTTCCCCCTCAGTCACTGCAGTTGGCAATGTTCAACCCCATGTTACCTGGCAGAAGAATGCTTCTGTCAGCCTCTCAGAATTTGAAGAGCTGTGGGAAAAATTAAATCACATGGCATAGTTTTTTGTTTTTCTGGAAAGGGACATCTCCCTGGAAGGAAGTGGAGTTTTAATTAATTCAGGGAAGCAAGGGTAAAAGTTCCAAGGGCCAGATCAGCAGCTTGTCAGGCACTGGGATTGCACATCATTTTGAAGACATGAAAATTTAACTGAGCTGGGCTTGTAAAATTTTATTTTCTGGGTCATACATAGAATAAGTATCTTGTTCCACTTTTAGGAAAAATAGACATGGTAACTAGCTCAAACTATTTTTTGAGGTGGAAAAGTGAAGGCAAAGAAGTGTTGTGGAGAGGCTGCTTCATGCATGGACGGAATGAGACTGCTCAAGTATGAATCTCAGTCTCTTCTTGATGAGGCAGCAGCTCATCTAGCACTCAGTGAAGGAAACCTAATGATTTAGTTGAAACAGAATATTGCTTCAGTGGTGAGGAAAAGAAAGCACAGATTCCTGCTACAGATGTTTTATTAGATTCAACAGCAGGAGAGCAATTGTACAGCAAACCTGTTGTTTGTGCACAATTACCTGAAATACAATCTGAAACTCTGTTGAAAGGGCACGTTTGTCTGTTAGGTAAAACCAAGATCTTTACATGGGCATGGATGCCTCTGGTTTTTTAGTGTTCTGAAATGCAGTCTTTCTACTTTGATCCCTATGCTTTTGCAAGAAAAAAAAGTAGATTAAATGAATACAGTGGGGTTTGCCTAGAGAAAGTGAAACTTAGGGTAACCTTTTTTTTTCCCTCCTCTTTTGAGGTGATGTGGAAACAGCTGCATCACACTTTTATCTCAATAGATGAGAGATATAACCAATTCAGAGACTTTTGCAGTTTTTATTACTACATCTTTTATTACCTGATCTAGGTGGACCTGCTTCTGCAAGGGGGTGTGACTAGATGATCTCTAAAGGTCCCTTCAACCCCTACCATTCTATGATTCTATAATATTAATAGACAAAGAAAGTATTTGATGCATACACATGCTGATCATCATAATAGCATTGGGATATTATTGCTAAATCCCTGAGAGGTTCAATGAAACCTAATGAGTTTGAAATAGACGGCATTTATTTAGAAATATGCAGAGTTCAACTAAAAAGCATGTATTTTGTTTGGTGATACTTCCGTCGTGCTTTGTTTGCTTTTAAGTCTGAGGCAGACAATGAAAACAGTTTTTAATAGTATTTGCTTTTTCACCAGGTATTTTTCTCTCCTGTCTCTAGTGGAAGTAGAAGGTGACTTTTTTTTCCATCTACTACTTGGTTCTTAAAAAAACAACCAACCAAAAAACCCCCCCACAGCAATTTTCTGCCTAATGCAACAGTGACTGTAATTTGGACATAATTTGACTGTAGCTTTTAAAAAAACACAAGAATAAAAAAGGGCAAAACTTGTCTTTCCACTGAAGATTTCCAGCTCTAAAGGCTTCCTTCTGTGAGCAGGATTTAAAGCTAAAATCCAGCCAGTATGTGTCTTCTGGTTTCATGTGACTCACTGTTAAGTGTGGAGACTGACCTTCCTCTTTTGGACAGGGTGGAAATATAAGTAAAATAGATGTCTCCTTCGGAGACTCTGAATTGGTGAATAAGATCAGTTGGTGTATGGAAGTAGTAGTTTGAGTTGGAATATTGTTTTTAATATCTGCTGTGTAGCTCAGCTCTCCTGATTCAGTAAACAAGGTTTTCTTCTTTTTCCCCATCAGTGTTTATGTGGCAGAGAGTAAAGGATGGAAGTTTAATTGTGTTATGTTGGTCTAAAATGCCATCTTTGCCCTGTTAACTGTCAGAAGACACATTGATGTCAGTGAGGATGAGATGAATTAGCTTCTCTCCCAACTCCTTTTGGATTTTGTCCTGTGTTAAACACACCAGAATAGCCCCATGTCTTTTCAAAATCAGTTTCCTGATTTTAGATGAAATTGAGCCAAAAGGAGTGAAAAGTTGGAGTAAATAGGTTTGTTGAGACAAAATGAGGACTCTTACAGTAGCAACGTGAGAAAAGGATTTATTTGGTTATAGATTTCATTTTCAGTTAGCCAGTGAATATTGATGAGTTTACATGTAGCAGCCCAATCATGGAATTGCTCCTAGTAGAAGGAAGGATTCCTTATTCACGTGTGCAGAACCTCTCTTTTGTTAGTGTGTCTCCTTAGCTGCCTGGAGTTACATAAATTGACAATTTACTGCTTTTTTTGAGTGAGATATTTCTTTCTAGAAGATAGGAATGCTAATGTAATCCATCAGTCTTTAAGCTGCTTCCTCAATACTGAGCTTTAAGATGCCATATGATAGCATTGAGGATTTGAGGTTTTGTGTTTTCATTCCTTCTAGGATTTTTGATAGCACAGGATGCTTCTGAACGAGCAGCTCTTCTTCACCCAGGAATCCTCTCTGATGGGCAGTTCTATTCTCCTCCTGAATCTGTAGCAGGTAATTCAAATGTTCTCATAGTGAATGATTTTTTTTCATACTGACATTCAACTCCTGCATATTTCAGCCCCTTCAGAGGGTGAGGTGGGGAAAAAAGTATGCTCCTTTTGAAATGAAAAGTTACTTTACAATGCTAGTAGGAACTAAACTGAATTACTGAATAAAAAGAGTCACTACTTATCAGATGAATAACAATACACACCATTACTTAAGCTCACAGGTAAGTGAAAGAAAATCCTACTGCAGCTGAACTGAGGGGTTAATGTGTGTTTCTGCTGTTGATAATCCTTATGGGTCCCTTATTCTATGTCATCTCTTATGTGCTGGCAGTGGTGTTTATGCAGCAATGCACTGTTTAATCCACCCAAAACTTGGAGCTTTGCAGCATCTTAGGATAGACAGTGAACCTAAAACTGCTCCAAAGGAAACTGAAATTTCAATCAGAGACTCTTTTCCTTTCTCCTGACAAAAAGCAAAAGCCCTCTGTATGAAAAGGCTGGTAGTGTGGGGAATATTAAACTGAGGGTACTCATCAATTACATCTTAACTCTGCCTGTCACCTGCTTGCTTCTAATTGAGGTATGAGCCAAGTAAACCAAAAAATAAATGGAAATACTGCAAGATTTAAGAGTGTGTTTGCAGGCAATTCAAGGAAATGAGTAACATCTTAAAGGGTTGAGTGGATGTAGTGTGAGCCCCCAAATCCTATGTCAGTCTTTTTACCCTAAAGTGTAAATCTCTTCAGTTAACCTGTGCTTTATTGTGCAATATATTTGAAATATTAATGTCTATTAACTGCTAGAGATAGATGTGCCTACCTTGCATTACACAGTTACATATGGTGATGATATTTTTCAGTCTGTTGCTGTCTCTGTGGTTGCAGAGCATCTTGGCATAATTAATGACTTAGAGCTCCATCTAGGGATGACAAAGCATTAAGACTGTGTTGAGTATAACTAATGACTGAAAGTGTATTTTAGTTAAAGCTGTGAGTATCTTGAGGAATAATGGTTGGAAGTGTTATGCTGAATTCAGCCTGAGATTTTTTTGGCAACAGAGTGTGGGAGGAGTGTAAGTGGCGCTCACAGGCTCTCCTTGGCTGTCTGACTGGGTCGTTGCTGTGTGTGGAGTGAGCTGTTGTGCCTCAGCATCTGTGTGGTGACTACAGGTATATGCCTGTGCCATTGCTTTCAGCATATCAGGTGGCTGCTTGTCGCTGGGTTTAAGTAAGAGCTCACCTGCTGCCTTCTAGTCTGCCCTATCTGCCAAGTAAGGTTGTGCTGCCATTCAATGAGAGCTGCACAGGCTGGAGGGCTGGGCGGAGAGAAATCTAATGAAATTCATCAAGGGCAAGTGTAGAGTCTTACATCTGGGAAGGAACAACCCCATGTACCAGTACAGGTTGGGGAATGAACTGTTAGACAGTAGTGTAGGGGAAAGGAACCTGGGGGTCTTGATGGGCAGCAGGATGAGCATGAGCCAGCAACGTGCCCTCATGGCCAAGAAGGCCAATGGCATCCTGGAGTGTATTAGCAGGGCTGTGGGCAGTAAGTCAAGAGAGATTTTCCTCCCCCTCTACTCTGCCCTTGTGAGACCACATCTGGAATATTGTGTCCAGTTCTGGGGCCCTCTGATCCAGAAGGACAGGGAGCTGCTGGAGAGAGTTCAGCACAGGGCCACAAAGGTGATGGAGTGGAGCATCTCCCTTCTGATGAAAGGCTGAGGGAGCTGGGGCTCTTCAGCTTGGAGGAGACTGAGGGGTGACCTCATGAATGTTTACAAATACATAAAGGATGGGTGTCAGGAAGATGGAGCCAGGCTCAATGATGGCCAATGATAGGAAAAGGGACAATGGGTACAAGCTGGAACACAAGAGGTTCCAAAGAAACATAAGGAAAAACTTCCCTGTTGAGGTGAGGGAGCACTGGAAGGTGCTGCCCAGATGGGTTGTGGAGTCTCCTTCTCTGGAGACATTCAAACCCACCTGGATGAGTTCCTGTGTGACCTACTCTAGGTGGTCCTGCTCTGGCAGGGGGGTTGGAATAAATCATCTTTTGAGATTCCTTCCAGCCCTTGAGATTCTGTGACATAAATTTGTTTAAGCAGGCTTTATGGGTATGACAAGCATAACAGTCATATTTGGACTAAAACACTCACACACTGGTAGTCACAAAGTATTCTGAAACTGCTAGATGCTGTACAGTAAAAATAGCTGGCAATTAAAAATACTTTCTTCAAACTTCTGCATTTCTTTCAGGTGAGACAAACTGTGGAGTGTTCTAGGAGAACAATTTTTGGCCAGTTTACCTTACACATTGATTGCAAAAGTATTTAGAGAAACTGTTTTCCCTGATCACACAGAGCAGAATAAACCCCTCTGCTGACATGGCAACATGTCTAGAAACAAATCTTTGCTGTCAGGAGGTGAAATTTAAAACAGGCTCTGTTGGAATATTCAGCACATTTATCATTATATGTCTATCCTTGAAGTTGTAAGTGTCCAGGGCCATCCTTTTGCAGCCACTTCTTTATATGGATTGACCCTTCATCTTCAACATTAGATTTGGTTACCAAGTAATTATTCTGGAGGTGGCAAGTGGAAAATAGTCCTGGAAAGAGCAAATTTCTACAGTTTCTGTACAACTTCAAAATAAAGGCAGGTACCCTATTCCAAGAAAGGAAAGGGCTTCGAATAGTCTGGCCAAAAAGAATGCTTAACAGCATTGTCCATCTTTTTCCACTTCTTGGTGAGAGGGAACAATGTGTCCATAGTTGAGTCTTAAATTGATGGCAAAAGCCAAAGTCTCTCAGGCATTTCATCACCTTTCTTTTTGTTCCCATTGTTGGAGCTGATTGTGTTGCAGCACCTGCTAACTGTATCCATTGACAGGGTAGGTATTTCAGGAATGACCCCAGTACTATGGTTTTCGTTTTACCTGTTAAAAAGCCGTTCAATGTGAAACAGCCAAAAAGATCAGGAATGGGAAATAAACAGTACTTTTATGGAAAATAGTTGCTTTGAATTGCCTTTTGTTAAGCCATTACAAGTGGTGGTCTACTGCTTTTCTTTTTTCTTCTTCTGTTAATTGATCTAATAGCATCCTTGTCTTCTTTTGTAGGATCTGATGAAGACTCTGAAGAAAAACAAGACAGTGAAAAACCAGTTGTATAGCAAATATGGAAAAGCCGGTAAGTTCCCTCACATACAGCCTCAATACTCCTAACAGATATTGGTTTCTTCAGAGTTCCTTCAGAAGGAGGGAGTTCATCACCTTTTTGAATCCAATCTGTCTGACTTGGCAACTTTCAAGCAGGAAATGGGGCCAGGCTGTCAATAGTGCTCCTCTGCTGCTGTGTTCTGGCTAACCCAGGCCAGCGCTCCGAGAGCTGTTCTGGTGTGGTACAGTGCAAGAGGCTGCAGGAAGGGAACAACCACAGGTTTTAGTCGTTGGCTGTCCTGGAAGGGACAGTGGTGGACCAAATTTGTGAAAACCACCTTTGTTTTGGAACCAGAGAGAGTTGTTTCTCTACAGATGGTGATGCAAGAGTGCTAGGAAGAGATTTTCTTTGAGTTTAGGTCTAGGACAAATATAATCACCTTGAAGATTGCATGGGCAAAACTGCTTCGATATTCCTCCTCATTTAGTCTACAAATGGGTGACACTGGAGCAGCTGCATCTCAAGGTTTTTGTAGTGTACTTGGGTTAAATATGAGAGATTATTTCCTTACTTCAGAAACGACTTCATTGACGTTTGGAATTACCTTGCCCTGTGCTCTCACTTTACCACACATAGCAAAGCTCAAGCTAGGGGAGGTGTTGAATGTTCTTGAGAAGCTGAAGCCTCTGATTTGTAGTCTTCTAGTGCTCCTCTGGAAGAGTGGATGACCTTTTCAGCCTCCCCATTTTCAACATCTGTTTCCTTGACCCGCACCTTCATCCATCCTGACTTGTGTAATCGGTTGCAGAAAGAAAATCTCAGAGGGAAGTGGTTGAGGTTTGGAAACTGGCAACAGAGTCTGTGACTGACTTGCTGGTGGAGCTGCTCACAGGAGAACTTGTTCATTAGAAAGCAAAGGGAATGGTTCCCATGTACTGTAATACCTCACAAAGACGTACCTTGTTGACATATGTATATTAGGTTGCCTCCCAGGTGGTATGAAAATATTTGTCCATGATGTATTTTATTATTCAGCAATTCCTGAAGTTGATCTTCTAATGACTAGGTAATTACTGGAAAGTGTTGTCTTGTGTACCTAATCAAGAGACTGCTAATATAATGAAGTCAAACTTCTCTATGGTAGAAGTGTATTTAATGATCGTTGGGACTCACTAGGTAAAATTGTTTTATGTTATTGCAAATTTGCCATTAGTTTTATGTTTCCTTTTTTTTTTAACCCCATGCATTGTTTTTTTTAATGGATATGTTCACTTTCTAAAATAAAGATGTTAAAACATGGGTGATGTATTATCATACTTTGTTGCTGTATCAACTGGAAATCTGCAGGTGCCACTCCTTTGCTTCTGGTAACGAGGGTGTCAGTTTGCAGAGGTTTTGAGCAAAACATCTTTTGGTGCTGTTGTGCTGTAGGGATGCAGCAGCAGCGGGATATCATTTCCTTCTTGCTGTTTGGTATCACAAGGATGCAAGGAGCTTTTTGAAACAACTTAGTTCCTACTCCTGTTCTTCAGGTTCAAGGAGGAAACTGGAGTCAGTGAGCCTTTGCAACACCAGTGTTAGCCCAGGAGTGAAAGGAAGGTGTCAGTCATTCAGTGTAGGTGTCTGGGATGGGTATTTTCAGATACAGATCTTCAGCATTAACTGATGCTTGATCAGAACAGTTTCGGGTAACACCCAATGGCTGCCTAGAGAGGAATGGAAGTGTTGGTGCTTTCCTTAGACAGCAGGTTTACCAGCAACTGCCCAGCAGATAGTAAGTACCAACATGTTATTCACCTGTTAACTCACGTGTAGGGACTGCATTGCTTTGTAATATTTCTGTTGCAGCGGACCAGGAGCAGTGGGTGGAAGACGGGATGGGCTGTGGTCTGTCTCTTCCAGTCACAGCTTTTCCTTGATAAAGAAGTGATTGTTCCAGCTTACAGGATTTTTCCACTGAAAGCTGTACCTCAAAGCATTAAAACAGATGTTGGCTTCCCCTTATTTGGTCTCAACGAATCACTACATTAGCAGCTGGGGCTTGTCAGCCACTGCAGCAGCCAGACTCTCAGCCAGAAACCTGACAAGCCCTAGAAACTGCAGATGAATACCTATGTTCAACACCTATGTTTAGGGCTGTGAGGATGCAGGGATTTTGTCTTTTCAGCTTTGGGTATGAGATGTTGCAAGTGGGCTGGAAGATCATTTACTAAAAGCAGGCTTGAGTCACAAACACAATCACTTGCTTTGTTGGCCTGTTGGAGTTGAGGCTGCAGCACTGAATGAAGACCATGCAGAGAGCAGCACAAGGGGAAAGGTGAGGAAGGGGTAAGTCATGCTGCCTTGTGTTAGACTTTGTCTGAAGCCAGGAGGTGCCTACCTTGAGGAATCATCCCCTTGGACTTCTACCAGATGCTTTCCTGTTGCAAACTGTTGCCCTTCTGGAGTATTTCTCAAAGCAAGGCAGGTCTGGGAACCTTTGCAATCCAGACCATTAGTGCTTCTGCTTGTACCAGAGCTGCTTTCAAATGGAATAGGTATCTTCACAGTGCAAAGCTGAAGCTTGCTCTCTAGTTTGGGCTAGATGCTGGGTGCCTCTTGGAAAAATGCTTTCCCTCTCGAGAAACAGCCTTGCAGGGGCAGGTCTCCCTATGCTTAATTGAATCAGAGACAATGGCAGTTCAGTGACCATAAATCATTCTCTTCGCATTGTTTGTGTGTTCAGAGGAAACCATTGGGGTTTGGTTGTCCTTAGGCTGTGTATGCTGAAGACTGGGGGGGGTTTCACACACACAGAACATCTGCTAAAGCCTCATCTGGTGGATGGAGAGCATGTCTGCTTCTAGTTCACTTCCTCTAACCCACCCCATGGAAGCTGCAGCGTGGCACCAGTGGCCTCCTTGCGACAGTTCCAGTCTGTGACGCTCACAGGCAAGGGCAGGGGTCAAATGAAAGCTCAAGCATTTTTTCCCTGCCTGAACACAACTAAGGGCTTACTCTCAGGCTGCAGCCTGGAGACAGAGTGGCAGCTGCACTTCCTCTTTGAAACAAATGTCATGAGGACATGGGCATGTGCTGTCCGGCAGAGGATTCCCACTTCCATTTTCAGCCTCCTTGATTAAAAGGGATGGGATTTGCCTTATTCCGGCCAGGGCTCTGAAATATTACAACAGATCTGTTTTATTCTCTTTCATCTGTTTTTATGTATTTCTGAGTTTAACTGTCCATGGTTTTCCACCTACAGAGATGATTTGAAGTGCTTTAAGTTCACAGGGGAGGTACCACCACACAGCAGTCATTCTCAACAGGAAGTGGGTAACCTAAGCTTGCTTCCTGAAAGCACCAAAGTTAAAGCACTCCCTTTTCTATAAAGTTAAGCTCTGTCTCCCCACTTACTTAACCCAATTCCCCTTCTTCAGTAGAGGTTGCACTCTCTTAGCATATTGCTTAATAGTGAAACTCAAAGCACATGTGAAGCTTTTATTTTAGAACTTCGCAGCATTTAGGCACAGCTAAAACAGTTCTCTTTATTTTTTGATCAACAGAAGGAAAATAGAACATTTGCTGCCATGACAGTATGACAGTAAGTCCTCTCTTTTTCTTTCCTCCAAGATTCCAGCTTTATCCTCTACCAAGTCAAAGAGAATGGAGCGTGGATGGGCTTTAGATATGTACCAGTCTCTAACAACCACTTGGTCAGCATCTCTCAAAAACTTTGTACAGGTCAGGCAGGTTAGCAAGCTGCAAAATGTTGCCATCTTCTGTGAAGTGTTTAGGAGGTAAAAGATGAGTCCTAAAAGCTTTGTAAAGTACATGTTCCACAGTCCATTTCCATGTTGTTGAACCACCTGAGTCAGACTCTTCATTCTGAAATCCAGAAAAAGATGAAAGAACTCAACCTAAATTCTCTTTTACTAGAGGAGAGCACTCAAGAGACTTTACAATTGCTGTAGTCTTACACAATAAAGTTCTGCTAGTATTAGAGAAGTTAATTCTGTACAGTCAAATCAAGTTTAAGTCACTTGCAGAATGGGTCACTTAACTGAATGATTAATTAGACACTTAAAGACAAAAGTAGATTAGTTGTAGTCTATAAGCACCCTTATTCCATTGAAATCTATCATAGCTTGGCAGGTTAGAAAATACATGCCAAGCTCTTAAGGCCAAAGGACTGTTGTGATATTAAGTACACTGCAATAGCCACAGTTAAAAGGATTTCTTAACACACATAATACTGGAGAAAACCTAAGTTACATTCTTTCACTTCACTGAAAGTAGAGTTGGGACCAGAAGTCTAGCTGAAAAAGGAAGTTCCCTGGGTGGGGGTAGTTGGTTGTTCACATGACCAATTCCATATCATTGTACCTGAGAGTTGGTCTGGTTGGCCTCATCTATTACATATTGCTTTCTTATGGAGTAGAACAGAGCTAATTCTTTACTTAGGCTTTCAAAACACTCCTTTTCTTCATCCCAGTTTACCTGTTACGAGAAAAAGAAGTCATTGAATGGAGTCTGGGTAGCAGTCAGAGACTTTGATAGAGATTCTTAAAATGCAAAAGTCATAATAACATCTTGGCTGTTGTGCTGAGAATGTAAAGGTATAGAACAACAAACCCCAAAACAAAGGGATGGAAATTGGAATCAAAATGTATTCCCATTCAATTCAGCAGTTGTGAATGCAGAGGCGATCACAGCTTACCAGTAACCACTGCAAAAGTGGCTGGAGCATGTAACTACATTTAACCCACTTGTGCCTTGCCTGTGCAGCTTCCCATGAATTAATTTGATTCACTTCATTCTTTCTCAATAGAAGTCATTTGTGAATGCATCAAAGCATTAAGAGAACACACCTCTGTGGCCAGGCGAAGGATAAACATCGGCAGTCCTTCCAGCGGCGGAACGTAGTTGTCTATCAGAAGTGGTAGCCCAGTAAGGTTTCCTTCCTGCAAGGCAACACAGCTGCTTCAGGCAAAAAAATATGCTCTCTCTTGCAGTCAATACACCAAAACAGTTACATCTTGTCAGACTGAGTCTCACCAAACTTTGTGAGCCTTAGGGGTACCACAGTTACAAGCTTTTAAAGCCTGAAGCCAGGCAGACATTTCAGTTAGAGGGTAGTGGTGGTGTTGAACCTCCTGAGCTGAGTGGCAGAAACCCAGGCCTTGTGAAAACCTGAACTCAGCCTCTGCTGCCTCTAGCCACTGACTACACAGATGCCCCTTCCCAGGAGAATATCCAAGTGAAGCGTCTGGTTTCTGGTTAAGCTGTTTTGTAGAGAGTGATGGATGCATCAGGCCACGGAAAAGCAAGGCACATTGACAGCAAAGGTGATGCTGGTTAAGCTATGCACCATGTTGGATAAGAGATCTGAATTCTAGTTATGGAAGCAACAGCTAAAGCCTTTTATTTGGTAACTAATTAAATACAGATTTCTTTGTGTAGTGGCCTTCTAAAAGCAGCATTTCTAATGACAGGGGTAAGCCAGCTCAGTCTTAGTGGAGCAAGTTCTTAGTAGCAGTAAGTACTGCAGGCAAACTACCGCTGTGATCTGTTACCAGAACAGTCAGTTAAGCTGGAAAAGACCTTTAAGGTCATGGAGTCCATCTATAAACAACACTGCCAAGTCCAGCATTCCTTTACTGTCAGATGTAACAGCAGCAGTCACCTCATCAATTTCAAGGGAAAAATAGTCTTTCAACATTTCAGTCTTCTTTTTCAGAAACTCCACAATGTACTCGGCCAGCCCTTCCTTGGGGCCGTCCTCTTCTGTCCAGCCGCTTGCAGGATCCTCTAAAGCAAGCATCGAAAGCTCATATAAAGGAGCAGGCTCCTAAAAATAGAGAAGGCAAACCTGTTGTTAGTGATTAACTTGCTCTACTGGAAAACTATAGATGTGAAGGAAGAAGCTAACTGCAATATACTGTTCCTAGCTTGGGGAGCAAACAGTTCTGCTTATCATTTCCAGCCTAAAAAGTAGGAATTTCTTGATGATACAATTCAGTGCAGCCCACAATCCTGCAAAGTGCTGTGGTATTTACAGGATAACTGTTAACAATCTACACTTGCTGCTAGAGTGTGTATTCAAATGAATTACTTGTCCCAATGTAATGAAAAACAGCAAAACCAGCTAAATACCTCAAAAGTGACACTAATAACAAGCAGCCGGGATCACAACTTAAAGTAGCAGCTACAAAAGTACTAACAGAGTTTTCTATTGTAAAAGAAACAAAACATCAATCTTGTAGTGGACAAAAATCAACCTGTAAAACTATACATTGTAAATGGATTTTAAAGTCTCTTTTTCTGTAGGATACAATGTAAAACTGTACTTACAGACAACCGTAAGACTCCAAAGTTTGCAAAGTCATAAATAAGTATCTGGTAGAAGAGTTCTTGGCTAAATTGAAGTACAAAAATGAGTTACCATAGAATCATAGAACGGTAGGGGTTGGAAGGGACTTTTGGAGATCATCCAGTCCAACCCCTCTGCTAAAGCAGGTGTCAGTTATGTGGTCAGGGTCACGTTATCTCAAGCTACCATAATTAAGAGGGGAAAGAAAGGGTCATCTTGGAAACATCACACAGATCCATTCACTTTAACAAAGATCTTAAAACTGTTGGAAGATTCACATGCACTAGCTAGATGTTCACAATTAAATGCTTTTTGGCTTCTGACACCATCAGCCACCTTGGTGCAGAAACATTACACACCAACATGCAGCCACTCTCTATCTATTCCTTACACTTCAGCCTCTTGCTGTACTGCAAAGAACGTGCAGGAGCTTGAAAATTGATAGGCATGTCTAAAGCATTTGCTATTGCTTGTTACAAAGTTTGTGTAGCTGACTGGGTAAGGCTGCAGATGCAAAAGACACTAACTTTGTGTTACGATCATGTCCTGCAGCTTTTCTTAACCCAATTGGATATGACATTTTACAGGACTTTTCTGAAACCTCTGCTCCTCTTTATACTAGCACAGAGCAAATAAAATGTCTTTCCCTTCCCCCATCCATGAGTTCACAGTGCAGGAGCTGGCACTTTAATTAATTACACTGATTCACTGCAAGTTTTCCTAAGCATGCCAGACTTGTTTCCAATGTTCTGAACCAACTGCTTAATCTTTAGCCTTGTGACATTTCAGATAGGCAATGAGAAAAAGATGTTTTGCCTGTCATTTCCTTCTTCCTAGTTAGCCTGGTAATTGGTATTTATTTCAACTGCAACAAGTCTAACCGTTTCTTTACCTGAGTTTTGTTGTATTGAGAAGATATAGTTTTGTCTGATACTGGGCCAGAGCCCACTGAGGACTGACACAGCCAACAAACGAGTGGTCACGCAGCATCTCCTGAAGATCTGGAACAATTGAGGTGGTGGGGAAGAAACAAAAAGATCTCATTGCTATTTGCAACCCTGCCTCAGTCAGTGTAGTTGATTGGTTTGTGTCTTCTGAACTTTAAAAGTCTCAGATTACTGTTCAGCCACTTCTGTACCCCTCCTGTTCTTATAAGCCTGTTGGTTATCCATATGTGTGGATAACAGTCATCATTTCTGTGCACGTACATGTACTCGGGTGTATTAAAGCATGAGAGTCAGATTCTATGTAAGAGCCCATTTTAGGTATCCCACAAACTCCACTGTCAGCTTTTCCAAAGGACTACAATGTTGTGAGAAGAGCATTTCTTTCTTGCAAAGGTGTCTTGTAGGTATTTCTTAACCTGTGTGCCAACAAGACACAGCCTTGAGCAGCTGCACCAGTTCTGCTGTGTATTTTGAGACATTTTTGGACAATTTATGGCTCAGGCACAAGTTCTTGACTTCAGTATTTAAAGTGTGACAGAGTTACTGCCTCAGACTAACCAGCCCAATGCAAAACGTTTTCAGTGCAAATACATGCTTTCTACAAGATTTTTAGCCATTTATAAAAGAAGTTATTAATTACAGATGTTGTTAGTCTGGATGTTTTAACTGTGGAGCATTCCCAGTTCTCAGTACCAGAAAAATCACATTAAATTCAAACAAACCCCCAAGAACATGAGATTCCCAACATTTAGACCAAGTAATGGTTTATGTGACTCAGTGTGCCTCTGAAGGTAACCAAAACAACTCCCAGGAAGCACTGCAGCCCTTTTACCTTTTTCTAAAACAACTTCTTCCAGAAGAGGCAACATTACACGAGTCTCATCATCTCATGTAAGTGGGACAGATACAAATGAAAAGCAAAAGCAGTAACTAAACATGATGATTCTCCAGCCTCTCCCACTTGATTTCACAGTTGTGGAAGCAAACAAAACTTCTGTAGCTACCACATTACAGCTGCCATTTGTTTGAAAAATACCAGAATAGCTTTTCAAGCTGTCACTTTATTGTGTTACTCCTTATGGTGCAAGTTAAGGTTTGCAAAATGTTTAGAAATGCATAAGACTTCCATCAACTAAAAGGCACCCAGAAGGTTTTAAAACAGCCTTGCAGCGTGGCTGGGGGTGGCAGCTGCCTGCTCTAAGCCTGGCCCCTGACGTTTAACAAAAGCTTTTGTTCAAAGCTTGTTTAGCAGCACAGTGAGCTGTCTGGGCCACCTTTCAAACATCTTTTTCCTCAGCAGTTCAAACAGTCGTATTTAGTTAACAAGAGAAGGATATTTGGTGAAGAACATAACAATAACCTTGAGGAGCAAAGGGCTTGCTTACGGGCATGTGCTTGGTTACTGATTTCCTCCTGGAGACTCAGTACGCTGGTCAAGTTGATGATTCTTCTCTTTGGGGTGCAGGCAGCAGTCATGTCCTTCCTGGTGGGATCTTTCTCCATGTCTACATCCGTGTCTTCCCGTGGTCTCTTGCTGCAACGCCAAAACAAAAAGGTGTTCCGTTCAGTTCAGTTCTCCTGTCACTTAGTCAATGCACACCAACAGATGGGATGCTCCAGTCACATACTGTACATTAACTCAGGGCATGCAGAAAGTTTCCTAGGAAAACTGTTTTTTTACTTCCGAGGCATAATTTGTAAGGAAAAGGGAGCTCATGAGAGAATTTATGACTCTCTAATACCAGTCACATCAGCAAATTGGGCTCTACAGGACACAGCAAAAAAATGTTCATGTTTCTAATGATTTTTTTCATGATTGTTGTTCTGTAGGCACTGGGGGAGTGGGGGGCAGGAACCAGAAGACTTGGGTCCTTCATAACAGCTTGTGCAGGAGCTATAAAATGATGACAGCACTTTTATCTTTACCAGGGTAATGTCTGCAAAATTTAGGTCTCCAAAGAGAGACAGACCAGTCGTTATTTATACAGCTTCCTGCCTTTCAGTTTGCACAGAAAATTTATCACAGGTTGTATCATTTGCAGTTCATAGAATCACAGGATGGTAGGGGTTGGAAGGGACCTTTAGAGATCATCTAGTCCAACTCCCCTGCCAAAACAGGTCCCACCTAGATCAGGTTGCACAGGAACGTGTCCAGGTGGGTCTTGAAGACCTCCAAGGAAGAAGCCTCCACACCCTCCCTGGGCAGCCTGTGCCAGGGCTCCCTCACCTCAACAGTGAAACGGTTTTTCCTCATGTTTAAATGGCACTTTTTGTGTTTCAGCCTCTTCCCATTACCCTTTGTCCTGACACTAGATACCAGTTCACAGCTAAGTTTAATTTCTCAAATACCATGGAGAGTTATTCTAAGAAAATTTTTCCTTCTGAAAAAGCCAAAATTCAAAGAGATCAGGAAAAAAATCTTCAGTTTCGGAGCCATGCCATGAAATGAACAGGAAAGATGAGACTTACCAAGGAGGCTCTGTCTCAGGAGACAAGGGTCCACTCTCTCTCGGCCCCCCAGGCACTCCCATGTCCTCCTGAACATCATCAGCTTTCTCAACCAGATCACTGACATCTTCCATTTCGGCATCCTGTGGCCGGGCCGTGCCCTCCGGGGGTCCAGCACTGGCCTCTGCCGCCGCCGCGCTGGGGGCTGTGCTGAGGGGGTTGTTCAGTGGCTGCAGGAAAGCATCCAGCTTCTGCTCCCTGGAGTCTGTACGGACCAGCTCATGGGCATAAACTTTGTCACTCGTTCCTTTGGCACCCACAGAGGAGTTTGTTGCTGGTTTTACCACCTCGGCAGAACAGTCAGCCCCTGGAAGCAGCGTCTTCATTCGCATACGGGGCAGCAAAGAGAAGAGATTCAACAACCAAATGAAAAAAACCCCATAAACCAAACCAGCCACACTTCTCACAGCATCTTCCTGCTCAGAGGCAAACAGCTTTCTGAGCCCACAAACACAGCATCAACTGCTTGAACAGGCCTTGTACCTGCCACCCACACAGCGTGACATCTTGGCAGCTCAAATCACTAGTTAGCATTCCTTTGTCTCAAAGGGAAAATCGTTCATGTAAAAGAAAAAAGCCTACAAGGAAACTTGTTTTTTAAAAGATTATAGTTATAATTTTTATACTGTGTTCTATGTAAAGAGAGATTAGGAAACCCTCCCCTTTTTTTTATGGTTAAATTCAATCCAAAGTGGTGTCAAATGCATAGAACAGTTTCCCCAGTCACACGTCTTTCATGTAAACCAGGGCAGAATAAAAACCAGTCTCCCGTATGTGAAGGCTAACATACATGTAAAAAGCAAGAGAACAAGAGGAAACGGCCTAAAATTGCACCAGGGGAGTTTGAGGCTGGATATGAGGAGGAATTTCTTTGCTGACAGGGTTGTCAGGCATTGGAACAGCTGCCCAGGGAGGTGCTGGAGTCACCGTCCCTGTAGGGGTTTCAGAGATGGGTGGCTATTGCACTGAGGGAAATGGGCTGGTGGTTGATAGGGCTGGGACAAAGGCTGCACTCCTTGAGCTTAAAGGTCTCTTCCAGCTGAAATAATTCCATGAAAATCAAAAAGACCAATCAGGTACTTGACAGAAAGGTATTTAAAATGTTTCCATACACTTTTCCTCTCTTTTTCCACACTGTTAATAGTGGGATGTTAAAGCAATTTCAGCCCCAGAAGCTGGGACAAAGATCTTGAGCTGCCAGTATTAACACTGATGGACCAGCAAACGTGTGCATTATACAATCCAAATGTACCAACAACACCTGAAATACTGCAGAACTGTGGTCACTTCAGACCTGTTCTCACCTGAGTGAAGTACATCCTTGAAGAATTGGAGCCCAGTAACTTGCTTTCTACATGTTGTTGTACTCTCTCTAGAATACAGTCTTCATGAAGGAAATGGACCTCGTGTTTTGTAGGGTGCACGTTCACGTCTACGTTCTGGGGGGCTATTTCCAGGCTGGAAAACATTTTAAAAGTTAACCTGAACTGTTCCATGGATGGCAGAGAGGGCAGCAGTTGGTTCAGGAGAAACCTTGTCAGGCTTGGGGCCATTACTCCATGCTAAGAACTGAAATAATCCTGAAACCTGCTGAAGTTACACTACAGTCAGGTTGGTTTGGTACATTAAAAACCAATTCATGTCAAGAACTCCATTTCAAAATGAGCTTACATGGGTAAGCTGAAACCAATCTCTCCATTGTACTGCTACAAAAAAACCCCCAGGTTTTAGAAAATATCTTTTCATGAGTTAATATCAAAGGACTTCAGCTGAAATGAGACACTCACTACTTCTGAAAATAAGGCCTGTCTTTCTTATTAGGGTTTCTTGAATGCCATTACCTCCTGTCAGGCAATTCAGCACCTCAGCGCAATGCTTAACACTACCATCGAGAACACAAATTCCCTTCTCACTCTCACTGTATCCTACAAGGCAGTATGAAAAGACTACTTGTAACTATTACTGTACCTTAAGTATAGGAATGGATGGGTGCTTTTGGGCAGGTAAGCAGCATACACAGTTTCTATGGCTTTCCGCAAAGCGGCCGACTCCACCAGTCGATCTGAAACACAGAACGCGATGCTGTTTGCAGAGAATCCCACTCAGCCCAGTGCAGTGCACAGCTGCTCCTTCACACCAACAGCTTCACGCTTCATATCTTCCAAGGGCACCCATTACACCTGGTTTCCCCCCCCACAAGACTCACTTATGCTTCATACAAAACCAGGAATAAGCAATATCTTCTCCATATGTTTTATATTTAGAAGTTCTCTTTTCCCCACAAACATGGAAATAAGCAGACTACCTTTTCATTATTTCCTACTAGTCAGGGTTTGTTGCACCCCATACCAACTTTGCTACAGGATGGAGAGACCACTCTGTTTAAGACACAATCATAACCTCATACTCCAAAAGCTGAAGTTCTCTATGCCCAGTCTGAGCTGCTTCCCACTCCTGAACATGCAAAGCGTGACGCACGTTACAAACAGAAGAACACCTTGAGATCTACACTGAACCATCATACTTAACCCTCAACGGTTTTAAGAATGCCCACATGGGTTGCAGTTCTTCAGAAAGTTTGGATCTTCTGGTTATTATGGCAACAACTGTACAAAAAGCTGCTTTTTCCTTTTAAACTTACGGTTTATGAAGAGTAAAAATACACATTTCTTCACAGAGTAGTTTGCATTTGTGATGTAGCCTTTCATTTTAAAGGCCAGACTTGCATCTTCACAGCTCACTTCTATCAGTTCCCTATTGACAGTTTGACAGAAACACACAGAAAATGCAAATCATTTCTTCTAAGTCAGTGTGAACTGGTAACAGCGTGTGAGTGGAGTCTGTAAAACTATCTGCACTCTCTTTTTACTACCTTAAAATGTCACAGGAGGCACAATGTTATAAACATCTATGGGTAACACTAATATGTGTTTCACTTAAGTAACCAACAGCGACAAAGACGCTTCAAAACTGTCAGCAGCCAGGGAAGAACATTCTTCTGCTTTAACTACTTTGTTTACTTTGCCCATCTAATATGTATTAGTCGGCTGCTAAGAAGTCACAGCAAGCTATAAACCTTTTTCTTGCTCATACATACAGATCTTAACAATTGTCTTCATAACTTTTACAGTTTGCATGATTAGTCAAGGAGATGCACTTTGGTAGTTTGTAAGCACAGCTCTCCAGGAAGGCACTGTGGCAACTTCTGAAGCTGACACAGAAAAGGCTTATGGGCTCCTGAAGTACAATTCAGCCTCAGTGTATACAGAGCATCACTTTTGTGTTCATTCTTTAAGTCAAAATACCAAGCCAGACTAAACACTACCTTAAATAGGGCAAAACAAAAGTTTAACTTGAAAAACGTGATCAAAACATGTTAAGTTGAAATAGACAATTTATTCAGAACTGTACAAGGGAGAAACTATCAAAGAAGCATTAGCAGTAGGCAAAAACAAACACACAAGAAATAAACACAACACCACAAACCTTATCTCTCAACATCCTCTGTAGTTTGCTTTGTTCCCTAAAGGTGTTTCCATGTATTAAGAGATATGTTCCTTAACAGGTGAAGAGTGACTTTAGTAACTGAATCAAACTGACAACCAAGTATTTGTAGAACAAATCCATTCCACACATCCATTCAATGATTTCTTCACAGCTGGATGTCTTTTCTTAAAGAGAACATTAAGTCTCTCTTAAACAGACCTTTTCCTAAAGCAGCAGACGCATTTTCAATAGATGATTGGGTTTGTTTGGGGCTTTTCTGCCTGGTTTACCCAGCCTCAGCTAATGTAGTTTCTGTCAAAATGTTAAAACTATGAGATTTCAGAATTGAGCAGATAGCAAACTGTGGTAAGTGTTTCACGATGTAGACAGAGGCTAGGAACTCGCAGGCACAGCGTGCTCTTTGTAAACAAGCAGCACACAGAAAGAGTGTGTGAGGCAGATGGCTCCCTTGTAGGGCACTAAAAGGACAGCTTTGCAACTTCTTTATTTCCCTTGATACACTAAAAGATGTCATGCATTGCACATGGCAAAGGAGAGCTCTGTTAGTGCAACACTAACACACCTTGAGGGAAGCAGGAAAAGTTAGCACAGCCACATTCTTTGAAAGAGAAAGGGGAAATGTACTAGAAAACTTTATGGCAAAATGAAACCTGACATCAACATACCTGCTAACAGCATTGCCAAAGATGGACCTAATGTTGTCCACTGTTGAGGCGTTTGATAAGGTTCTAACGTCCGATACGGTTTCCCCTTGCTAAAAGGAGCAGAAACGAGAGTCAAATTCACAGTTCTCGCTGGAGTCTTACAAATTCATAACACACATCAATAACACTTTGAACACAAAGGCATGGGACAAAAAAAAATAATCACAGAATCTTAGGGGTTGGAAGGGACCTTGACAGATCATCCAGTGCAACCCCCCTGCCAGAGCAGGACCAGCTAGAGTAGGTCACACAAAAACTCGTCCAGGTGGGTTTGAATGTCTCCAGAGAAGGAGACTCCACAAACCATCTGGGCAGCACCTTCCAGTGCTCCCTCACCTCAACAGTGAAGAAGTTGCTCAGTGTTGTCAATGAGGGTCAATGCACAGGGTTACAAGAGTTGCCAGATCACATCAGACCCATTCAGGCTACTAACTCTGTCTTTGAAAGTGAGGAATCTAAGCAGTAAATAGTTACCAAGAGTGCCACAGGATGAAGGTTACTCTACTCCATCCTTTTCTTCTAGTGATTAGTAACCAGGCTCTCAAAAGAAGCTGAAACAGCCGAAAAAGCTAAAGCAAAACAAACTGTTGGCCACATAGAAGACTCCAACCTCCTGATAAATATGTCTTGTTTACTTTTAACTAATGTATTTTCTATCTATCAGCATCCACTTCAACATTTCAGCACAAAGGAACACTGCACACCATTCCCATTGCAAAAGATGCAGTGCAAATCTTCTGGCATTTTCAGATACATACATTAGAGATACATGTGTGTGTATCTGTGTGTGTGTGAGTTTATACAGTGAAGTTGTAAAGACTTTGTTTACATACCTTTTTAACTGAAAAGCTGACCCCCGAGTTATGGATGGCATACCTGAAAGACAGGTAAACACAGGACTGCAGCACATGGAAGAAAAGGTTACTTTACCTCAAAGCTGGAAAGCAGCTCCTAACAGAGCAAACAATTACATTGTCTGCTTCACAGTAACGTGATTTGAGCCAAGCTGAGCTTTTGTAGACTGAACAGCTATACAAATAAACGTTCTCTATTTATAATATTCACCTGTAACCATATAAAATTCAAGGATCAGCTTCTCCATGATTAACCTCTATAAACCTGTTTAGTTCTGTTTCACTGCATAGGTTTAACTAGAAACACAGCAAAACGTCCTCATTGTAACAGAATCAAGTCTCAGTTATGATGGAGAAGGATATAACAAACATCAGCCTCGCCTTTCTGGCCTCCCCTACACAGATGGTTCATCTGTCTGTGAGCCCAGGGGCAGGCTCAGAGACACTACAGCTGCCCTAACCTCATCTCAGACCTCTAGAGAAGTTGCCAAGTTGTGAGAGAGAACACACCATAGAACCTTGCACTATGGGAAACATAAAAATGCAGAGGTTAGACTGTTGGGATTGTGACAGTAACTCAGAAATTCAAGAAGGGGGGAAAAAAGCCCAAAATGAAAAGATGGAAAATCCTGATGAATAGTAAAATAAAAAAGTAAATCAGAGAGTTGGAAGCCTGTAACTCTGCAAGATCACATCAGCCTCTTCCACAGGGCCTGACCCCCCAGCTCCTGGATGAAGCCTGCCTGGCCTGTGAAGACTCTCCAGCAGCCCCTTCAGGGCACAGGATTACGCTCAGCACTCAGTCCCGATGCTCTTCTCTACCTTTGGGCATCTGCACATGGCAAAAACAGCAACAGAGGGACCCAGGAAGAACACCTGGTAGCTGAAGTGATACTATTTTATCATTTTGATTTTATTCCATGAGGACATGGAATTGCCATTCAGCTTTTTCATACTGAGCCAAATCTCAACGTCCCTGCACGCTTTTTACTTGGATTGTCTTCAGCCCGAGTCTACTGGGAGTTCACTCAGTTGAGACTGTCACCATTTGTTTGGTGGAATTCTCACTGATAATTAATAGACTGACAACACCGTTTCTCCTTTGAATTTTCTGCATCAAATTGGACTGCATCTGACACTCAACCCCAAAAAAGAACGACACCAGACACACATGTGGCAGCACCTTTGAAAATCCCCAGCACTCCCCACGGCAGTGTGAGACTGGAGCCTCTTGTTTCTGTTTACCTGCCAACAACTTCCAGTATTTTTGCATATTCTTCATTTGGATTTTTTAAAGCTTTCCTCCTTGTATTTACATTGTAAAAAAGATCTTCAACCTACAGGGAGAAAGATGACAATGAAGAAAACCAATCAATTTTAAACTCATCTTTTACTGTATAATGACTTTAGTCCATCTTCTTCATAAATACTGCAAAATCTTTTGAGAATCTTTTTTTTTATGAAGGATCACCGTTCCTTTTCTTCCTTACCTGCTTGGGTTCACCTAACAAAACACAACTTCAGAGAAGTGTTTGGTTTTGAGCATTTTGGTACAGTATTTTTACCAGTAACAAGAACTCTATAGCTCACTTCTCAATGAGTTATCTACCTTCCACTGCAGATGACAATGAATCTCCTTATCACATTGTGCTTTAACGAAACACAACTAAGTGTTAAAGCAGTTGCTGGAAGCAAGGCTGTTAATGGCATTAAAACAGCAGTTAAGCTGTTTATTTTCACTTCTTATTTAAACAAGATGCAAACTGTTTTTTTCTGCTATACTGAGAAAGGCAGAAGTCTGAAGTTCAGCTTCTCTTTTAAGCCCTATTATCCCAGACATCGCCACATGATGTTTGCTCAGCACATGCTCCCACTGCACACACCTCCAGACTCTCAGGCCAGGCTTCCACTTCCCCCCCTGCACTGTGCAGCTCGCTCACTCCTCCCCACTCCGGGCTCCTTATTCTTCCTAATCCTAATGCTGATGCTAATCCCAACCCACATTCAAATCTTGCTGTGAGATAGGAAAGGTGTGATATTTTGTATGAGACATGAAAGATATAAACCAAAGGGCTGTTCTGCAGTTTCCTGTGCCAGCCTTCATCTCCCACTCCAGCTCACGCAACGTGGACTGTATATTCTGAGCTTGTAGCCTGGACTGTCCTCTGAGGCTTTCAGCAGTCCAGAAAGATTATTTCTGATAGTAAATGACTGTACTATTCTTTATTTCTTTCTGAGAATCTTCTAAAATTGACTTTGCTGTCTTTGGTGAAGAAAACAAAAGAAAAAACCCAACAAAGCCACCCAACATCATCACTTGGAAAATATTCTACCCAATGGTACTGTCCCATATGTTACCATGTAACACACACCAGTAAGTGGTGCAAGTGTAACAACCAGTAAACAGAAAAGGAACTAGAGAGAATGGGCACAAAAACCTACTGTGATCTGAGTTCCTTGGTTTCCAGCGCAGGGTTTTGGAGGGGCTTTAATTTTTCCATCACTGTAAGCAGCTCTAGGCAGAAAATAAACATAAGAAGCTGTCAGACATCTAGATTTACATGGACAGATGACAACAAAAGGGAGAAGACAAATCCCACCATTGTCACACTCCTCCCAGCAAAAAACTTGGGACACTGAAGATTACCTGCAACCCCCGCCCCAGCTCCTCCTGTGGATAATATCTTCACTGACCTCAGGACCCAGAGGGACAGTGGGAATAATGACAGAGAAAAAGGGGCAGATAATGGGATAGGTGTTTTGAAATTGTATTTGAGACTTCTCCTGTAAAGTCAGGATTATTGTATTTTAACAACTAGACCTGGACTTAAAATAATTCTTCCACTAGACTTTACATTTCAGCTATCCTAATAGGAAACTCTTGACTTTACATATAAGATCTGTTTCCTTTTTGGCTGTAATGGCATTCTGAGCATAAGAGATCTCTGACCCACCCAGGTTCAGCAAGATAAGAATCACTCAAACTACGTTTTCTCACATCCTGGGTGGTTTTTTTGGTAACTACCCTAGAAAAACTTAATTCCTGATGCCACCCTCCTCCTTAATAAGAGCACTGAGAAGAGAATTAAATACACTGGTTCATGATTACATGAAGTCACCTGGATAACAGGCAGCATACCTGAATGCACACTTTGCATCAGCTGTTTTGGTTGTTACTGTAACGTGAGCAACGTGGCTGATGCTGGCCAATGCCTGCAGAAACAGAAAAGCACTGTAAGCCTTGCTCTGGGGACCACTGAGGAGCATCCACACTTTAAATGGCATCACTACATTTTGATGTACCACTTGCAAGTAATTAATAAAAACCCTTACAATGAAACTGCAGGTCAGTAAAGCTTTAAGATATGTTAGTGCCTATGTAACACTGACTTTTATTCAGGACCTTCGTTTGGCTTTTCTAATGTTTCACGATCTCTGGCAACGCAGTCAGCTGACTCTGCACGACTCAAGGAAACGTGCAGAATGATTACAGTTGTGCCCTTTCTTGGATGCCAACAAAAAACTGATGGCAGGTTTTAGCCATTTCTTTCTCATCTCTGCCCAAGTTCTTCTCCTGGCTGCAGGTAATGCTACAAAGTGAGGTTATGATGGTTTTCCTGGAAGACTCAATGGATGTGTCTATGCAGCCTGCTGAAAGCAGCTCCGGGACCAGGCTCCACTGGCTGCAGAGCTCTTAATGGCAAAAAGCTGGAACACAAAAAGTTCCACTTAAACATAAGGAAAAACTATTTCCCTGCTGAGGTGAGGGAGCCCTGGCACAGGCTGCCCAGGGAGGGTGTGGAGGCTCCTTCTCTGGAGGTTTTAAACCCATCTGGGTGTGTTCCTGTGTGACTTGATCTAGGTGAACCTGCTTTAGCAGGAGGGTTTGACTGGATGATCTCTAAAGATCCCTTCCAACTTACTCTGTGATTTTGTGAAGTGTGTTGAAAGGACTTGAGCACTCTACTCCCTGAAGCACAAGGATCAATATATCGAGCACAGGCAACCTACTTGTGCATCATGGTGTCCATCTAGGAGGGAAAGCAAAACTCCCTCTGGGCTGTTCTTTCAGATAAGCTTAGATATAGCCTATGAGAATACAGAGAACTTGTACTTCCAAGGGGTCAGATACTGCCTTTGACTCATGGCAAAAGCAGTGGAAGACAAATGTACATTTATTTTTAAGTTTATTTAGACAAATGTGTGACATCAAGGATTCACCTTCCACTCAAATCTTTGTCTCGTACCTGTAGGTTCCTGAAGCATCATTTGAGCAGAGAGGCCCTTACTGACTTAAAAAAAAATATCTTACTCCAGAAAGCAAAAAGAATAGATACCTCTCCTTAGGCAGCCATCTAATCTTGCAAGACACAGACAACAAGTATTGGGAACTAGATTCACAGGGCAGACTCTCTCAGCAAACAGAAGCTTCTGTAAAGAGTGTCAGGTATGAGGTAGTACGTGAACCCCACAACAAGGAACAATTTCACAATCTTGAAGAGCTTACCTCACCCCTAAAACCATAGGTGGAAATGCTAGCCAAGTCTTCAAATTTTTGCAGTTTACTCGTAGTAAATCTCTCACATACAATGTCCAGATCTTCTTTCTGTGAGAGTGGGACAAGTAATAGTAATTTTCCATCTCTGGTTTTTCAAGATGGGAAACATTTCTAAGTGGAAATAGCTTTTTTGAAGCTAGTATTAAGTGTAACACTACAGCTGGGAACTTTGTTTACTCACTCTGATGCCACAGCCATTATCTTGGACCTGGATGAGCTTCAGACCACCTTCTTTAACTACTACTTGGATACTCGTAGATTTAGCATCCAAACTGCAGAAAGCAAGAAAGCATTCTGGAGAAGAGCCATCCCAGAGAATAAAGGGCTACATGGCTTTGACTTACAATTCCCTTGTTTTTTCCTCCACAAATAAATCTTTACCACCTCCTCTCCTTTTTCTTCTAACTAGTGACACATTTTTCTACATCACCATCCACAACTACGAAGAACTTTCATGAACTTCATGAGATGCCAACAGGTAGAACTTCTGTCTCCATCAGTGTGACCCACGGCCGACTCTGCTGCTTGCCTCCCACCTTCACACCGCTGCAGCAGCGGCTTTCACCCCACACAGCCCTTACCTCCGAAACAACCCAAGTGTTAACTTGACGCTGAAAGCAAACGATTCATAAGCTTATCAAGCAACCCAAAGGCGAATACGGACTATTGTGGAGCGGAGCCGTCCTCTCGCGGGCGCATCGCCCATCGCCACACGGCGGCGGCCGCAGCCCCCGGCCCAGCGCGGCCCCACGGACAGACCCCGCCGTTACCAGTTCTCTATCATCTCCTTGATGGCGTTGGCCGGCCTCTGGATGACCTCGCCGGCCGCGATGCGATTCACCACGGTTTCATCCAGGCGCCGGATCACGCCCGCCATCGGCGCCGTGACGGGCACGGGGACAGGCTCCTGTGGGCCGGGGGGCAACGGAACGGCGACGGAGACCGTGGGGCGAGGCGGGATGGGGACGGACGGCCCGGGCAGGGAAAGGGACGGCGTGCAGAGAGAAGCGTGGCAGGAACTGAGGGAGGAGAGGGGCCAGCGGGGCACAGCCGCTGCCAGGGCAGCTGAGCGGGGAGCACAGGCCGCTCGCGCCAAGCCGAAAGCGGCCCCCGATTGCTCGGCGCGAGTGCCCGTCAACAAACCCGGGCGGCGCAGCGGCACGGCACGGGCGCGGAACGCCGTGCGACTGGCTGAGCGGCGGCTGGCGGGGAGCAGCGCGCCACCTGGCGGCGGGAGGTCGCGCTGCGGCCGCGGGGGCGAGGCCGCGCTCCCGGGAGGGGCCATGGTGGCCCGTGACGCCATGCGCTCCCGTGTGCTGGTGGTGTGACGTGATCAGCGAAATGCCGCCTGCATTCACACCCTTTGGTTAGAAATGGCCGTTCCGCGGAGCTGAGGTGTATTCCTCCACCTTGCCACAACCTCCTGTAGGGAGTGCTCATGTCTCCCCTCAGCCTCCTCTTCTCCGTGCTGAGCACCCCGAGCTCCCTCGGCTGCTCCTCATCAGACTTGCTCTCCAGACCTTTTCCCAGCTCTGTTGCCTGTCTCTGTGTTGGCAGCGTTATAAGTTGTAGTTAGAAGTAGTTAGGTTAAGGCCTGAATAAAGGCCTAGTTGGAAATATTAAAGTGAATAATCTTAGTAGGACATGCTGACCATGTCCATTCATGTTTAGAGAATCAAAGGAATTAGTGTTGAACATTCTGTGTAATCAAGCAAAGAATGTCTTAGGAAATTGTTAGTGATTACCAATTGTTAAATTGTTACTGATTATCGATTGTTATCTGAAAAATTTTGACTGTATATTAGATAAGTGGGAGAATTGTTCTGAAGATTGTATGTGGAAACACAATGTAATTGTAAATCTTTGAGAAAGCTGGCAAGCAGTATGTAGGCCTAGTGAAGCAAGACTTTATGATGAAGTAATCATAAGAAGAAAGTATTTAAGCTCTGTGAAATTTTTCTGAGACAGGGGCTCTGACTTTGGACACTAGTCCTCAGGTCCCTAGGGCCCTCAGTAAAGCACCGCATAAAACGACCTCGGTTGTTTTGTGTTTTCCTTCGGGAACGGGCAACATCTGGACAGTGTCCTTGTAGTGAGGGGCCCAGAACTGAACACAGTATCCAAGGTGCAGCCTCACCAGCGCTGAGTACAGAGGGACAATCCCTGCCGTGGTCCTGCTGATCACGCTATTCGGTCACACTTCCCGTGACTGCAGCCAGGGAAGGGGCTGTAGCCACAGTGCAGTGAAACCTGTTGGCTCTTGGCAGTGATCCCGGTCAGGAGATGGTTGCACGTGATACAGTTAGGGGACCACAGAAGAGTTAAGCTGCTGTGTGCCCAGCGTGGCCTTTGGGCCTGGGTTACGGTGCAAAAATCCCTCGTCTTCAGTTTCAGCTCACTGTAATGAAGGAGCCTGCAGGCAGCTCCCCCTCTCTACCAGCAATTACACCACCTGCGTGGCCTTGCCCTTATCTAGAAGCTCAGCAAGAAGTTCTCATGGGAATATCCCTTCAGTTTGACAGCAGAAATGATGAATGGAGCTGTTTTCATGCAAGTAAATCCCACAGTAGCTTGAATGACCAAAATTAACGGCCTTTTCCACAGATGGGGTTCGTACAGACCAGCATCTCCTGGCACATCTCCTGTAACTTTGGCAATTTCAGATCCTCTTGATAAACACCTGTCTTCATGTTTGGGATCATACATTAACTGCAAAATTTTGACAGTAACCAGTAAAGCAGTTTTCATTTTGCAGAAAGGGGTTGAAAAAAGCCCAAACCAACATCCCGAGAAGAATACTTTCAGGGGTATCGCTTGAAACAAGGGCAGGCTGTGCTTTGGCCAAGGACATGAAGAAGGTACAAGCCCTGCAAGGAACGTGTGAAGCATGAAGCAAAACCAATTATTTTTGGTGAGTGTTAAGGATTAAGTGTGTGAAACATTGAAGGTACCTTGCTATAAAGTACTTTGCCTTGTTGAGGACATTTGTGTCCTCAGCACTGTCCATGATGTGTCACTGTCTGCAATTCTTGTCCATATGGATAGGTGCCTGCAGCACCCTGAGGCATGAAGGATCTCCACAAAAGCCACTTTTGAGCTTGACTTGAGGTCGAAAAGTTCCACTTAAACACAAGGAAAAACTTCTTAACTGTAAGGGTGACAAAGGCATCTGGCATAGGCACAGGCTACTCAGGGAGGGTGTGGAGGCTCCTTCTCTGGAGGTTTCCAAACCCGCCCAGACATATTCCCATGTGGCCTGATCTAGAGGAACCTGCTTTAGCAGGGGGTTTGGACTAGCTGAAGGTCCTTTCCAACCCCTACCATTCTATGATTCTCCACTTCTTGTCCTTGGCAAAACTACCTGGGTGGAGGCCAGCAGCACTGCCCGGTCACCTCCCTGGCCGTGGCTTCCTGAACTTTATGATTGCAGTGACAGCTCTCTGGGCCATGATGCACTTTTGCTTTGACTTGCAGGAAAAGGTTGGGCACCTTGGTACAAGCTCTCCCCTTGTCAGCCTGATCAAGGCAGGTGGCAAAAGTTAGCAGGCACAAAGAGAGGACTAAAGACTGTGCATTGGCCTGAGGAGCATCAGGACCATGGGAGCACTGAGCTTCAGAGCAGATGAATCTGGCTCTGCTCCAGGGTCTGAACCTGGGGGAGGAATCTGGTTTCAGTGGCCTGGGGCAGTGGTGCCAGTAGAGCAGCAGGTAACAGGAGTGGGAAAGCAGAAGGCATCCACTGGATCTCAGCACAGAAACTGAGACAGAACACATTTATTCAGGCTTTTCCTTGTCCATGTTTCTGCTGACAGCTATTTGCACTGTCAGTATCTACCCTAAGACCAGCCAGGAGGAAAATTTTCACCTTTTCTTCTTTCCACCCATGTTATAGTTTGTATTACACAGATACAGTTCATTTTACTGGCTGTCATAGAATCACAGAATCAAAGAATCGAGGTTGGAAGGAACCTTTAGAGATCATCCAGCCTAACCTCCCTGCCAAAGCAGATTCCACCTAGATCAGGTCACACAGGAACGTGTCCAGGTGGGTTTTAAAACCTCCAGAGAAGGAGACTCCACACCCTCCCTTGGCAGCCTGTGCCAAGGCTCCATTGCTTGTGTGAAGCTTTAAAATCTTGTGAGGTCTGTGCCAAGTGTCCAGTTTCCATCTTGAAGCTGATGTGAATAAGTCTACTCTGTTTGTCTGCAAGTAGCCTTCAAAAGACTTTTTCACATTTGCATCACAACTGCCCCAGCTGGAAGTCAGCCCTGCTTGTTCATACCCTACAAGCTTTGCTCCAACATATTCCAGTTTAAGCTGCTGTTTTGTGTGACAATCTGTTAAAGAAGGGAAACATCAGCAACAATAGCTAAAAATAATTTACCAGAGAAGCCTGGTACAGACATAAGTGTCTTGGTAAAATACTTCTCTGACAAGGGGCAACAGGTACAAGCTGGAACATAAGAGGTTCCAAAGAAAGAAAGGAAAAACTTCTTCCCTGTTGAGGTGAGGGATCACTGGAACAGACTGCCCAGATGGGCTGTGGAGTCTCCTCCTCTGGGGACATTCAAAACCCAGCTGGACGAGTTCTGTGTGACCTACTCTAGATGGTCCTGCTCTGGTGGGGGGGTTGGACTGGATGATCTTTCAAGGTCCCTTCCAACCTTTGAGATTGATTCTGTGATTCTGTGAATTGGACTTTTATTACAGCAAAGCAAAACCAAAAGGTATAGACTTTATTTTGAGTAATTTAGGAAGATATAACCATCAGGTTTTCATGCCAGGGCTCAGAAGTGGTGTCAGGGCAAGGGAAGTGGTGAAGACTGAATGAAGAAAAAGCCTGTTGGAATCTTAATGCTTTTTGAGATCCAAAAGAGGAAAGGTGATATATTTAGCAATCAATGCTAAGAGATTTCAGGAGGCAAGAATTAGTTTCTTAGAAACACATGAAACAGCCCCACAATCACCAGAGAAATGTAGTGAGTTTTTCCCTTGGAGGCATAGAGAACCATTTAATTAAAAAGACTAATGCAGTGGAAGAAGTTGCCAACATCTTTCTCACTGTTGAGAAGAGGTGGCCCAAGTGCCAGTAAACAATATGGATTTTGAATGCTTTGACTTTATTGTAAAATCCATTTGTGTGAGTGTTTTATTTTATAAATGCAGAGATCTAGCTAGCTTGGGTCAGTCTACTGTATTGTGTACCACTTTCAAGTCTTACTTAGTCTAGAAAAGAGGAGGCTGAGGGGAGATCTTATTAACATTTACAAATATCTAAAGGGTGGGTGTCAGGAGGTTGGGACATCCCTTTCTATAGTAGCTAGCAACAGGATATGGGGTAAGGGGATGAAGCTTGAACACAAAAAGTTCCACTTAAACATAAGGAAAAACTATTTCCCTGTTGAGGTGAGGGAGCCCTGGCACAGGCTGCCCAGAGGGGTTGTGGAGTCTCCTTCCTTGGAGGACTTCAAGACATGCCTGGACATGTTCCTATATGACCTGATCTAGGTGACCCTGCTTCTGCAGAGGGGTTGGACTAGATGATCTCTAAAGGTCCCTTCCAACCCCTACCATTCTATGATTATCTGCAGCATGTACTAACTACTCTAACTCAAATGTATTAAGAAGCTCAGCAAAGAGGTTTTAAACTTACCTGTAATTTGTTATTGATCCATCCAAAGTCAACATTTCTTTGGCTTCAGCAGTGAAAAGAGGCTATTCAGAAATAAGATTTAAGAAAAAATTGGAAGATAGGGGAAACAAGGACTTAAATAAGTCCTGATTGACACAACCCAAGACTATACCCTGTGCCATGAGGCAGTGCTACAGAGAGGAAGGGATGTGCTACACTGGAGAAAGGACTGAAGAGCAATTAGTCTAAAAAGTTACAATTATGAGGTTTTCACACTGCAGCTCAAGCAGAATAGGAGGTTAGAAGATGAGGATTACTTGAGCAAAGAAAGGCTTATCATTTTGTTTGCTTTTAAAGAGAAGCAAGTTGAGCAGCATTCCAGTAACAGGGGTTTTTTCTTCACTAATACTGTAAACTCCCTTCTAGGGATTTCATAGGTGATATTGAAGTCTCTGGTTGTGTCTTCTCATTTGTCCTTAAATCATTTGTCCCTGACACCCATGGGTATCTTTCACCCTTCGTACAGTTGTTACTGCCAAACAGCAGCAAAAGTTTATGATAGTTTCTTTAAACTGTCTCCAGTTGGCTAGAAAGAGATAACTGAAAGAATGCAAACCAAATGACCTTGACTCACAGACCTCTGCTTCTTCTCAGCTTGTCTCAACAAGTACCGGGAGTGTCCAGGCAGTTCTTTTAACCCTTATCATTGCTGAATACAGACCCACTGGCCTTGCAGTGAGTTTCAGACAGCTTTAGGATGCAGAAGAAAATGTTAACACAAAATCAGTGCTACAGAGGTTGGCTGTAGAAGCAATAGCACTGCTGGTACTGATATATTACTAAACCTATTTACAGAGAAGGATCTACTCCAGGATAATGCAGTGCCTACCTAAAAAAAAAACCCACACAAAACCTCCCATCCCAAGACAGAAAAAACCATCAGACTCATTTTTCCAGTGAAATCATGTCATCTCATATACTGTGCAAGACAGTTACTGTTGCTTACCTGATGCAGCATCATTTGTTAAGCTGCAGTGATTATATTCTAGGTCAGTGTCTCATGGACCAGGGATAGGTGAAAATGCACTTGTAGGAGTACAAGAGCTGCTCAAGACTGTGTGTCACAAGCCTTTATACATAGCCTCAGGCATTTACATGCTGCAAGAGGAGGGGTTTTGCTAGAAAATATTGTCCCAGCTGTGATTTTTCAGCCTAGTTTTTAGTGCATTCTTGACCACAAGGGCATATTGCTGGCTCATGTTTAGTTTGCCATCAACCAGAACTCCCAGGTCCCTCTCCAGCAGACTAAGTCCTGCTTCTTTAGGGAGGGCACTGCTGTAGGTAAGGCATTCTGTAACTGTCCTCTGCAAACATACCACATCAGTTGTTCTCTCTTCATCTGACATGCAGAAGTTCTCACAAGCAGAATGCTTATATAAATTAATCACACATTGGTACAGAGACAGCATTTTCTATGTTCCTAAAGTGGTATAAAGATGGAATTTATGAGACTAAATGTATGCCAACTTCTCTCCTCCCCCCCTATTAGAGTAACTGTGTCATTCCACAGTGTTTAGATTTTTCCAAGCTACTGTCCATGATGATTCTAGTTTTTCTGACATTCTCCTTATCTCTTCCTTGGAAACAGAAAAATCTTCTGGGACAACCAGGAAGTATGAAACAAAAGCCATAGTGTTTTCCCTTGTTTCTGTACCTTCTGTGTGACTGTGTGTCCTGCAGAATACAAGACTTCCCTTTGTAAAACATTTTGTGAGCTCTGGCTGGTGACTTCTGTATGATGGTTTAATACTATTGCATAACATTCCGTGTCTTCTGTTTTCTTTTGCCACAGTCTCAGTTAGAGGAAGCTTAAGGTGAGCTTTAAAGTACTATATTAACTGTATAATATCAGTATATATTAATGGAAATAAATTGAAGAATAAACATTTTAAATTGGACATGAGGGTCTTCATCCTGAGATATACAAAAGAGAGCTTTTACAGCAAGATTATTCAGTCACTGAAACAACCTGCTCAGGGATGCAAAAGAGCCTCTATCACTGGAGGTTTCCAACATGAGACTAGACAGGGTGCTAGGTCATCTCACCTGGGCTCTCCTTCCCACCAGAGGCAAGGACAGAGGATCTTCAGAGGCTCCTTCCACTCTTCTATGGTTCTGTGATTATTGCATGGTTGGACTCCAGGGAAAAAGAACTGTTTTGTAGTATTTTATTTGGCAGTAAATACTTGGGTGCTTTAACCTCATTTTATTTTGATTACAAGAGAACATCATCCCATTTTGATTTTGCTCCACAAGGCTGTGGTGGCTGGATGCTCAGTTTTGTACAGGAGTGGCCATGATGTACCCTTGGGATGGATGGGATCACACTGGCTCAGCTGGAAGGTCCTGGAGGATGGGTGGCAGACGGTGTCCTTCTCAGTAGTCACTGTCATGAGCTGGTTTTGAGAGGCTGAATCACATAAAAGGAGAAGAGCAATTTTGTAAAGCCATTTGCTCCTCTGCACCCATGGCAGTGGTGCCCACAGGTAGCAGTAAACACAAATATCTCCTGCTCAAAATTTGGCCTGGACTTATTAGAAAAACAAACACAGGAAAGCCTGCCAAATCTCTTCTGGTGCACAGCTTTGAGCATGCTGGTGCTCAGACCTGGATGGGAACATATTTGAGCTAGCTGTCTTGGTTTGCCTGCGCAGATTCTTGACTGGTTTCCTGAGGCACAAACATTTCCTGAGCTTTGGACATCTCTTCCTTTTCCTCTCTGTCAGCAAGCCCGTCATCTCTGTTTCTCATGAAGGCTCAATGCCACTCTCTCTTGCTAAAATCCCATCCAGTTCTTGGTGTTGTGAACGGATACGTTCTTTGCTGATTAAAGCTTTGCCTTCATGCTCCAAAGCAGCTGATGGCCCATTGCTGCTGTTATTTTCATTACTGGCTTCATGCAGTCTCAGTTATCTTGGGGATTTTGGCATTCCTGTAGCACAACATCCACAGGCAGCTGCACCCCATTAGAACATACTGGTCTGGAGGCAGAGACATGGATCTGAAGTTATTGGCTCAAAGTTACTTGAACCAGAACTGGGGCAAATCTATGGATTTACTTCAAAACAAAATAGTACAAAATATGTATCTTAAATTTGTTGTTATTGTGAGTTTTTTCCCAGCATCTTTGACTAAAAGCCCTGTGTTTTCATTTGTTCTGTTGCTGCCAGCTGTTGGTTGCCCTTCTCCACATTCCTTCAGGCACTGCTGCTGGGAGACTCACCTATCTCAGCCTGTACCAGTGGGCCTCTGGGAGAGCCTTTCCCAAAATCTTCATCTTCTCCTCCATTCTCCACCTTTCTCTCTTTCCTCCTTTTTTTTTTTTTGCCTCCAAAATAAACAGGCTTAGATAACAGAAGCATGTTTCTTTACTTTGGTCACATCTATTGGTCATCCTACCTGTTCTTCATCACTCGCTTGGCTCAGTTTCTACCTCTTTAGTAAGACTATTTGAACTACTCTCATGGGAGTGACCACTCTGTGTAAACAGCCTTGAACTGGCTGGTGATTCCAATTTGTTTTGCAGCCATAAAGGAGATAGGAAATGAAGGTAACTGTGCAGTACCCAGTGAGTTTTATGCTTCTGCAGCTTTAAGGCTGCCATCAGTAGCTGGGTTAAAGTCTAACTAAGAGACATCTCTACAGCAGTCCTTCCATGCACAACAGGCCTTCTGGTGTACAAGATTATATTGCTTTCCTTAGCAAGATACCCAGTACTTGCTGTCACAGGACTCCAGTCCCAGCTCAGGACATGCTGTGCCACAACTGCTTTCAGTGTATGAAGAATAACGTCAGAAAATGGCTGTGGAGAGTGCTGGTGGCAAAAGAGCACCAACAGCTGTGTGTGGACTGATGAGAATTGCTTGTGCAACAATAGGGACCTCTTCTTAGGGGGCTATAAAATGCCTTAATAGGCATTCAGAAGGTTTACAAATACACTGGGTTACATGATGCTGATGCAAGGCTGAATAGGCTTTAAGGAAATGGAGTAACAGGAAAGTATAATGCAAGGCACATCAGACAGGAGAGATGTGAAGGGTTTTTTCATCATTAGGGCAACTGGAAGCTAAATAATAAAATAGGCCTGCATTTGGCAGTAGTTGTTTTGCATACTTATTCTGTGCTTAGGTTTCCATTAAAAGTTCTTTTAAAACTATTATTCCAAAGCAGCTGATTTCTCTGGGACAAGTTTCTTGACCTCAGAAATAAACCAGGGTAAACAGAAGCTCATCATCAGTATTAGTACATCAGTTTGCCTTTAAAGTCAAGCAAACATCCTGAAATACTCACCTTGACAGAAGCTGCAGCTTGGCTACTTCCACGAAACCACACCTACACCACCAACTTTTGCCCTCATAGCTGTGATAGCTGGAGACATCATTTACGGCCAGCGTGTTTTTGTTGACTAACTCTCTCATGAAGGGCAGTCACACCAGGAAAAAGATGGTTTTATGTGTAAGGTGTCAGGGAGCAGCATGGGACAGCTGCTCTGCTCCACAAGGCATGGGGATCCTCAGGGGACCATCCTAGCAGGGGTTTCCCCAGCCAGGGTCTATCCCACTGCCCTCAGTGAGGGAGCTGGGCAGGCTGGGTGTGTTAGAAGGGGAAGAAGAGTGTTCTTCCTGTCAAAGAAAGAAGGCTCAAAAGCACAATTTCTAGCATCAGCCTTGTTCCAAGGCCTGTCCACGCAATGGATGAATCTCTATCGTGAGCTCTGATCCATGTGTTCTTCTGTGGAGTGACAAGCATATGGAGGGATCTGTTACTCACCCATCCAAAAGAAGTACTTTCCCTAGGAAATGTGCCCACTTTGATGTGTCTGTTCTACAGCTGCAACAGAGGAGATGTAGGAGCTAAATAGGAAGGCTTTGTACATCATCAGTTGTTAGACACTGTCCCAGGCTGCCCAGAGAGGTAGTGGAGTCCCCATCCCTGGAGCTACTGCAAAGCTGTGTAGCTGAGGTGCTGAGGGACATGGGTTAGTGCTGGGCTTGGCAGCGTGAAGGCAGCGGTTGGACTCTGTGATCTTAACAGTCTTTTCCAACCAAACCAATTCTGTGATTCTATGATCATTTTGTGCTTCCTTGCTGGTCTTTATGAGCAGCAGTGCTCCTTCTTCTGCACAGAACATCCCATACCAGCCAGCATGCCTAACTGCTTGTTTGTCTGAGTACCTGTGCCCTCAAGACACGCTGGAGACATTTAAGACATGCAGATGTGGTGCTTGGGGACGTCGTTGAGTGGTGGATGTGGCAGTGCTGAGTTAACTGTTGGACTTAATGATCTTAAAGGTCGTTCTCCAGCAGAAATGATTTTATGATTCTAGGCAGTAGTGCCTCCACAAGCAGGTCCAGCCTTTCAGTTTCTATTCTTTCTCCATTCATTTAGAATTAGGAAATGCAATAATTTGCAGACTCATTAACTCACTGGCAAAGTGTGTGGTGTGGCAGGGACACTGCTTTTTGCCAAGTGTTTTGCTCCTCACGAGAAGGAAAGGCCTGGCTGCACACCAGCGTAAGGCTCACAAGCTGCCAAGCTTTGTTTTGATAGCTGAGTTAAAACAAAACAAAGAAAGGAAAAAGAAATTGAGTTTTCTTATGACTGGTTTGACAAACTTTGCCATGGCTTGCAAACAGATATGGCAACAGCTGCTTGTTGTGCCAGTTTAGGTCAGAGTGCCTTTAAGCCAAAAAGCAGTGTTTTCTGCTTTCTGCACCCCAATTGAGGTAAGTTGGTCCTTGGTTTCTCTGCGCTGAAGTGAAACATCCCCAGACGACAATGATAAAGAGTTCAGAGGTCACATGAAATGGCAGATACTTCAGATGCTCATCGCTCTCTGTGTTTATACTCTGATGATTCACACATGTACTGCTGCCTGAATGGGAACTGCAGAATCCCACCCACGGACTTTGATTTCTTCAAGTCATTCAGCAAACCAGATTATACTGGGGACCATGCAGTTTCCCCACCTTGCCTCCATAAGCTCCAGAACACCAATGGTGGCTGCACTCTTGAATGCTTTGTTTTTTAAAGTGGCTTTGCCCCACTATTTCAATGCATTTCACTTGGAGCAAAGTGATAAAAACACTCATGTTAAGGTTAACATTGTTTTGTTTCTCTGGTCCCTAAATGGGTAGAAGACAGATCATGGAATCATGGAATGGTGGGGGTTGGAAAGGGACCTCTAGATCTCATCTAGTTCAACTCCCTGCTAAAGTAGCTTTGTCTAGATCAGGTCACTCAGGAACACTTTCAGGCAGGTTTGGAAACCTCCAGAGAAGGAGAGTCCTCATGCTCCCTGTGCAGCCTGTGTCAGGGCTCCCCCACCTCAACACCAAGGAATTTTTTCCTCATGTTCAAGTGGAACTTCCCATGTTGCAGCTTGTGCCTGTTACTCCTTATCCTTTTACTTACTGGACACTACAGAAAAAAGTGTTGCCCCATCCTTTTGATACCCATCTTTTAGATATTTATAAGCATTGATGAGCTGCCCTCTCGGTCTTCTCCAGGCTAAACAGCCCCAGGTCTCACAGCCTTTCTTCATAAGGAAGATGTTCCAGTCCCCTCATCATCTTAGTAGCCTTTTGCTGGGCTCTCTCTAGAATTTCCCTGTCTTTCTTGAGCTGGGGAGAAATTTATTTTTGTATGAGAATGTGGTGGGTTGACCTTGACTGGATGCCACATGGCCACCAAGCTGGTCTATCACTGTCCCCCTCAACAGGACAGTGGGGGAAGAAAATAAGATGGAAAATAACTTGGTGGGTCAAGATAAGGGCAGTTTGATACAGCAAACACAAAGGCTGCTGTGGAAGCGAAAGAAAACAAAAGATTTATTCTCTACTTCCTATCAGCAGGTGACGTCTGGACACTTCCCAGGAAGCAAGGCTTCAGTATGCAGAGTGATTGCTTCAAAAGACAAACGGTCTAATAACAAATGCCGCCCTTTCTTCCTTTCTCTTAGCTTATTACCGAGCAGCTGTCATACGCTATGGAATACCCCTTGGGTCAGTTGGGATCAGTGATCCTGGTACAAAGCACAGCAGGGTGAGGGCTTCTAAGGGGAAAATTATCTCCAGGCCCCGTCAAGACATGCTGGACAGTAAAACTGGATGACAGAAAAACACCTCATTAGAAATGGGCTTCACAGAAAAGGGAGTTATTACGTGATCACTCGATCCCCAGGTGAAAAATCGATGGGAAGTGATGAACTGGACAAAGAAGCTTTCCTCCCTGTTATGGACGAAAAAGTTGTCACATCTGTTTTCTTCTATAAAGGAATTTATTAATTAATGTTTAACATAAAATAAAGACATTTAGCAAGCGGCAAATGAGCAAAACAGCGCTGGGTGACCGGGGAAACACAGTAGTTCCGCCACGGCACACTTTGGCCTTCTATTTCCCGCCTTATATAAGATTTCAATGCTGTCCACACGCCTGAACATAGTCCATGATTGGGTTCCGAAATGTCCAGCTTTTACGTCGGAGATCTTCATTGGTCATCCTTAGGATTTAAAGTTCTTTTTCCTCTGCATTTGCTGTAGATCGGATGTCCCGATATTCCTAATTTGGGCATTTTTGGGCTCCAGCAGTACTCCTGTTCCCTCTCGATTGCTTATTTTTAAGCACTATCACAGTGTCCCCATAGCCCATTTTCACGGTCCACCCCTAGGTATCTATAAAGAAACAGAACTGAGAGCTGACCATTCGGACACTTATCTCTCTAAAACACTCCATATTAAGTTTGTCACACCTAACACATATCTTTCTTAAACTCTTATTCTTTTAAATACTATATTTATTATGATCAATACACACTTTATATTATTTATTACACTCCCTAGGTTTCTCTCAAAGCGTGGACGACCGGAGCAGCAGCTCCTGCCTCTGAGCACGGGTCGCCCTGGGGAAACGGCCGGTGTCAGGGTGTCTGGGGTGGACCGAGGCGGGACGAAAGCTGCTTTTCCACCCAAGCCGGAGGCACTGCGGCGTCGTTTTTTAGCAACCCGGCCTTTCTGCGGGCGCCCAGAGCCATGTCGGAGGTGCCTCGGTGGGCCGTTTGCCGGCCACCCGGTCCCCCGGGGCTGCGAGTTTCGGTTCCCCCGTTCCTGAGGGTGACGCGGGCGGCGGGGGCGGGCCGGGGGCGGGGCGAGGCGGCCCATGTTTTGGGGCGAGGCCAGCGCGGGCCCCGCGGCTCCGGGCGCACGGCGGCGAGGGCAGGCGGCTGCCAGGTAGGTGTCTGCGTGAGCGCGGCCACGCACGGACTCCCCCACCCCTCACCCTCCTTTTCGCCAGACACACACATATTACGCGTCTCGCGAGCTGCGCGGTAAAGCCCCCGCCGCCGCTGCGTGCGGGGTTTACGGCTGCCCCTGCCCGCCCGCATCGCCCGCTTCTTGTCGCTTGGGCCCCGCGGGTAGTGCCGTGGCGGGGGGCGGCGGGTGGGGTTCCGCTTCGTTCGAGTGAATTTCCCGCGTAGCCGAGCAGTCCGGGGCGGATGGGGGGTGCGGGTGATGGGGAGGAGCGCGGATGCGGGGCTCGGCGGGCGGCGAGGGTAGCCGTGCTGGTTGGGAGGCCTGCCAAGGGAGCCTGGGGGGAGGACGGGGGAAGAAGAACGCATTCCTGCCTCTGCCGGGCACCTGGGAGAGCATACTGGCCTGGTACGGCTTGCGCAGGGAGGTTGCGGGAGTGAAAGAGAACTCCTTTGGCACAGCCCCAAGCTAAGCATTGTCTTCGGTGGTTTTGGATGTTTTCCCTGAAAAGCAAAACTCTCGTACACGGTCGTGGAGTGGTCACTTAGCAAAACGCTCTTTTTTCATTCGACAAGGAGTTTGGGCGCAGCGTATGCTTCTGCAGAAAAGAAGCGACAAGATCTCGCATCGTTCTTCTCGCATCATGATTTACATGTTGGATTTTTATCCAACTTAGGGTTGGATAGCCCAGGTTTGTTGCAAATGGAAAGGAGCGTTGTTTTCCTATGGAAACGTGCAAACCGGAGTGTTTCCTGCCACTGTTATTACCAACAGGTAGTTAAACCTGTCAGGTGTTGGCTGTGAGCTGCCCAGGCTTGAAACCCTTGCAGTTAGGGGAATCTTCTTGTTTTGGTTTATCTCTTTTTTTCATTCCAGGTCCGATGCCATCTTGAGCTCACTTACACAAAGGAAATACTGAGGCTCTTGCCATTGCTTTCTTACCGGGTCAGCTGTGTTTGATGACAGAAACATTGCTAGACTAAGCAAACAACTGCAGCAGTGTAAACAGCTCTCTGTTGGACCAAGTTATATCCTGCATGGCTGAGCAATCCTAGATGAGGGATTTCAAGTTTGTTTTTTTCATAGGCTAGGAAGCAGGGTTAACTTTTTCCATTGTTTTGTGAGGTTTGGAAGTTTTTTGTTTAGCAAAACAATCATGATGCCGTGCAGCTAGAATATTAAAGATGTTTTGCATGTATAAAGTGGGAGTTGCAAGTCCTTTCATGGTTTACTGGAAGTCACAAGTATGTGTACATGTACAGAGTTTTTGATGAAAACAAAACTCCCCTGCTTGCCCTTAACTGTGTCTTCTATTAGGTATCATTTGTTGTTGGTAGGTTAAGAAGAGGGGAGAATCATTTGAAACTGAAAGTAAAAAAAGCCTGTTTTGATTATGTAGCAAAGCAGGATATGCCAGCTGTGAAGCACTTCTCAACAAAAGCTAGTCTTCCTGAGTTCAGCACTGGAGGAAAGGAGGAAGGATGTTCTGAGATGCCACTTTAAGTGCATTGAGGTCCAGCCTATAAACTGAGAGTGCTGCAATTTTTTTTTCTTGGTCTTCCAGTAGTGTTATTTTTTCCCTGAATTTTTCTAGGGAGTTTCCCAAAACAGAGTGTCATTTCCATGACATAATGTGGTCATTTCAGTGACATAATATTGTGATTTCGGCTGGTATAGAGTTAATTTTCTTCCTCACAGCTGGTACAATGCTGTGTTTTGGATTTAGGATGAGAATGATGTTGATGACACACTGATGTTGTTGTTCAGCAGTGTTGTTTACCCTAAGTCAGGGACTTGTCAGCTCCTCATACAACCCCGACGTGACCCATGAAGATACCTTATGGACAGGCTCAGGACATCCCAAGTGGTCTGTAGGAGCCAGTCTGTCAGGTTTCTGTTGCCCTGTTGATGGATGTAAAACTCTCTGGTTTCACAGGGAGCACTCACAATATAAAGCCAATACAGAAATGGTGCCCTGGGGTATGTGCACCCACCTCATCTCATTGAAAGTGTTGTGTCCTTCTTGGTGATGTGCTTGTTACAGTGCTTACTGGCCTTGTACCTTTCCTGTCTGTAAGTCAACCACAAATTCCTACTCTAGAGGATTTATTTGTAATATTTTGGTAGCCTGTTTCTCTTGGGGTTTTTCTTGGGTTACTGTGAGTCAGCAGGGCTGGCCCAGTTCCTCTGGCTGGGTTTGGGTCCTATTTTTGTGGTCTTGTTTGCTGGTCACGGATCTGAGGAGGAAGTGAGCTGCTAAGCAGTGTCAGCTACGTGATTGTCCTTGTTTCAGCTGAGATAGAGTTAATTTTCTCCCTAATAGCTGATATGGTGCTGTGGTTTAGATTTAGTGTGAGGATAACGCTAATGACACACCGATGTTTTAGTTGTTGCTAGGTAGCTCTTATCTTAAAGGAAGGATGTTTCAGTTTCATCGAGAAGGTACACAAAGAGCTGGGAGGGAGCATGGCCTGGGCAGCTGACTCCAAACTAGCCAAAGGGCTATTCTATACCATAGGACATAATACACAGTATAGAAACTGTGGGGAGTTGTTGGGGAGGAGAGGATTGCTACTTGGGCATCGGTCAGTGGGTGGTGAGCAACTGCATTGTGCATCACTTGTCTTTTCTTTGGGTTTATTTACCTCCCTTTTTGTTATACTCCTTTTCATTATTGTCACTAGTGTTATATATTTTATTATTGTTATTATATTTTATTTCATTGTAGTTATTAAAATGTTCCTATCTGAACCCATGAGTGTAAATATGGGTTTTTTCAGCTTCCCCCCACCCCCATCCCTTCCTCATCCCACTGGTACAGGAAGGAGTTAACACGAGTGGCTGTGTGGTGCTTAGTTGCTGGCTGAGGTTAAACCACAATGGTGAGTTTGGTATGTGGCTAGCTGGAGATATCAGGCAGCTGAGCATATTTATTGGTAATAATTGTTTTATAACAGTTTGCATTAACTGAATGTACGGTGGTAATCTGGAGAAGGCGGACCTCGAGAGGTCATTCAGGCCAGCCCTGGCCACAGTTGGAGATTTCTTGTGTTTGTGTTTTGCTTACTTCTCATGTTTCATCCAGACTTTGCACAACTTCTTCCTTATCTGGTTTACGCATAGTATTTGAGGTATTAACAGGCCATGAGGTACTGGTATACATTTGTCAGCTGTTGATAAGGATGTCTGTCTTGTTTCTGACAATATCTGTGCCCAACAATCATTAGTTTACTTCAAAACACATTTCCAGGGAAAAGCTTGGTATGAAGTGAAGAGCTGCCTGGGATGTTCTGTCTCACTTGGTGCACCAGGAGCTGTTTAACGTCTCTTGAAAGCACAGTCAGAAAGGAGAAGTCTCACAGCTAACTGTCAAAAAAGCCTCACGCTTGCATGCTAGACCCACTGCAGGTACAGGTCCCATCTGAAGAGTTAGGTGTGCATTAGACTGGAAACATGCTCTCATTCAGTGTGTTAGTGCACTGGTGGAGCTATGAAAGGGCAGAGTGAGTTCCTCCAATACCGCTTCTGACTGAGCACTTAGGAGGGAAGGGTGTCTGAAGAGGCAAAACTCTATCAGTGGTGTTTAGGGTTGTTAGTTTCTTGTTACGGAGATTGGGTTCAGGTCTCCAGCTCAGACTGAAACAACCTGGGAAAGTTTTCTTTCTATTTATTTACATAAGAAATTGTTTTCTTTGTCCTTTTAGAGCTCAAAGCAGTTACAGAGATATATGCTGTCTTCAGCTCTGGGGCATGGCAATGCTTAGGACACTGGCTGCAGGGCCCAGAAGCAATAAATAAACCTCACTTGGTTTGATTTGTGCTAAGTTCAGGGCAACATACAAAGATAAGGAGCTATCACCATGCTGCTGTGCCTGCCCTAACCTGTTTCAAATTTACTTTAGCATCTCATTCTATTTTCAATGTGATGCTGACTTTTACTGGGAGCAAAGGGTCTTTTGGAGCTTCCAGGCCCGGGTATGAATATGGCAAGGTGACTGGTTACAGAAATGAAGTTTTGTTTGTTTCACAACACAGAGTGCGAATCTGTCTAATGATAGATTCAGATAGCTAGAGATAGCCTGTCCCTAACAATAGGGATGTCTAATGAGAAGCTATCTAAATTATAGGCTTTTCATTTCAGTTGACCAGCTTTGCCAAGATGAGCTGATGTAGTTCACAAGAGCTGAATGTATTTGTTGTGAGATACTGGCTGAACATTCGATTAAAATGTTCAGATAATCACAAACACCACTATGACTTTTTCCAGGCTAAACAGATCTGTGAAGGTGACTTTATAAATATCAACTTCTTTCCCTTCTTCTTCATGAGATTTCCTGATGTGTCCACTTAAGGCCTGGTCAGTTATAGTCTGTTCATCTGACTGCAGAACTTGTGTTTTTGTCTGTCATTTCTCCAAGGCCTCTTCTGAAAATACAGTGGATTTCAAGATGCTTTCATTTGCCTTTTCATCATTCAATGGAAAAGCAAAGCTCTTGGAATATTTTTTCCCTGCTTTTTGCTGTCAGTGTCCCGGTTTCAGCTGGAATAAAGTTGATTTTCTTCCTAGTAGCTGGTATAGGGCTGTGTTTTGGATTTGTGCTGAAAACAGCAGTGGTAATACAGGAATATTTTGTATTTGTATGTGTTTAAGCTCAGCCAGCAACTGGGCACCACACAGCCACTCACTTACCCCCCTGCCCCACTGTGGAGTGGGGAAGAGAATTGAGGGAGGGAGTAAATGTGAAGCTCATGATTTGAGATATGAACAGTTTAATAACTACAATGAAGTAAAATATATTAGTAAGAACAATAATAATGTATACAGACAGAGAGAGAAAAAGAAATTAAACCCAAGGGGGAAAAGCCAAAAGCAAGTGCTGCCCAGTGCAGTTGCTCACGACTCGCTGACTGATGCGTGAGCAGCGATTGCCCCCTCCACAACAATTTCCCCCCGTTTCTGTACTGGCCATGATGTCCTGTGTTTTGGGGCTAGTTGAGATCAGCTGTCCTGGCCACGGTCCCTCCCAGTCTCTTGTACTCCCTATCCTCCTTACTGGCAGGGCTGAGTGAGAAGCAGAAAAGACCTTGAAGCTGTGCAAGCACCACTCAGCAATAACCAAAAACATCCCTGTTATCAACATTCATTCCAGTGTAAAGCCGAAACATAGCCTTAAAATGAGCCCTATCCCAGCTAAATGTAGGACAATCTCTTTTCATTGTTATTGTCTTTTATTATTACCTTATTTTGTTTCGGTTTAGTAGTATGCTCTTCTTTTCTCAACCCAGGAGTTTTGGTGTTTTGCCTGATTCCCATCCCCATCGCACTGGGGCAGTGTGGGGTGAGCAAGCAGATGCATGGTGCTGAGTTGCTGGCGGGGGTTAAACCCCTAACAGAGGGTTGTGCTGATATGCATTCAGAGGAGGCTGCGTTCTGTAAATATGTCCTTGGTAGCTGCTGCTGTTGTTGGGAAAGCAAATAAAGCTGGGTAGCAGACAGAGCGTTACCTCTTCACGTTATGGCCTGCTAGAGCCTTCTACCCCTATATTTTTCCTCTTTTCTTGGACCTTCCCTGACATTCTCAAGCATCTCTACCAGGGCATGTTCAATTCAGAAAACAGATACACAGTGTCCTTTTGCTGGGAGACTGCAGGACAGCCTGAATGGAGGGTGCCAGTGGTGGGCACCTGGCTGGAGGGGTCCCTCTGATCCCTCCAATGTAGCAGGTCATGGTGGCATGGCAATTTCTCTTGGTGGCACCATGCTCTTGGAGCCAGCCTGCTTTCGTTGGGCAAGAGGGAACAAAAGCCTAGAGGTTTCCTGATGGGAAACATGAATTATTAGAATGCTGATGAAATGTATTTAGTTGCTGCTCAACCACAGTTCAGGTGCATTGTCAGGCTTTTTCTCTCCCTACCTGTTGCCAGTTGGTAACATCTGCCTGTTTGCCTAAGGGGGAAGAAGGAAAGATTATTTAATCCTCTGATAGGAGTGAGGAATGCACAGTCTGTAGAAGTTATATTTCCTGGAAACAGGAGGATACTCACTTTTCACTGCTATTCTAATTTGGATTCAGAGCTCCCCAGATTGCTATTCTTCATTTGTTACCTGCACCATGGAAAGCTACCGTGCCTCAAGAATAAAAACATTATTCTACCACTTAGTAGTGCCATAGGGACAGAACTTCAGTGCTTAACTTTCTGTATCAACAATGATTAAAAGAATGGCTTTGTAGACCTTCCACTTTTCCTCCGTGAATAAGCAGCATTGCACAGTTTCTCTTAAAATGTATAAAGCAGATGCAGATAGAACAAACCAACTGCTTGAGTTCACTCTCAGGTGTTAAAAGTTTTTAATATTGCTGACTTCAACTGTTCAGAAAGCACAAGCTGACCTCTTGAGACTGGTAGGAGCACAACGTTTCTGAAGAATGACAGATGGGGTTTTCTGGGCAGTCTCCTGTCTGCTTTGTCACACTTATCTGCTGAAGCGAGAGAAAGAAAAACTGAGCCTTGTAAACCCCCACAGCTGCTCTGCTGCTGAGAACAGTCTGACTGAAGAGTTCAGTGGGACACTAACATAAAAGTTGGCAACGTCTTAAGTGAGAATTTTGCCTACTGGCAGCAGTTGGAGTTGATTGTTTCTGACTTAACTGAATAATCCTTTGTTTTACTTCTTGGAGTAGAAATTAATAAGCCTCATTTTGCTGTCACGGTTGTGCTGGTGGCCTCAGGAGCCATATCAAAGTGAACAGAGTAGACTGTTGTCTGGGGTTTTTCTGATTTATGTTTTTCTTTGAAGGACAAGATCTCAGCACTGCACTGGGGAAGGTCTCCCAGACTTCAGGGTGTACCAACCCCTTTATGTGTTTCATCAACTCCAGAGCTTAGGAGAAATCTCCACTTTACAAGGGGAACCTGTCTTACCTCTGCTGAGTCTGGCTGGAATGGAGTCCATCTTCTCTGTAGTAGCTTGTGTTGTGCTGTGTTTTAAACTTGTGACCACAACAATAATGAGGACACACTTACATTTCAGCTGTTGCTGAGCAGTATTTGCACAGCATTGGAGTCTTCTGTGTTTCTTTCTCTGCCCACCCCAGCGAACAGCGTGGGTGCACACAGGGTGTTGGGAGGGAACACAACATGTTAAGCAGACAACCCAAACCGGCTCAAGGGGTGATCTATGCTATGTAACATGCTCAACAATAAAAAGGGAGATGAGAGGGCTTAGGAAGATGAGCCATCCCTAACTCTGGAACTGCCTGAGCCTTGCTTTGCGTGTGGGAGGTGGTGGATCATTGCTTTTGCATCTTTTGTTTCTTTCTCCCTTCCTCCACTTCTCTTTTGCTTAATAAACATTTTTTGTCTTGACCCACAAATTTTTTGGTTTTACTCTCTTTTCCCCTTTTCCCATCCCTCCGGGGATGGGAAGGAAGTGAGCACTTAGCTGCCCTCCAGGGTTAACCCTCAGTGCTTCACCCTCCAGCTCTTCACATGACAAAATCTTTAGTGACATTCAGAAACATTTGTGACTTTTACCTGTACAGGTTCATCCAGGGTAATAAACAGTGGTTTTGTTTAGTGCTCACCACACTCAATAGACTTTATGTAATAGATCTTCATTCAGTCCACCGCTTTTGAGTTAAAATTGCTTATGCTTCAGGAGGCTGTTAAGCAACAGCAAGACGTGGTGTGTTAGTCAGCACAGCCGTTCTTCTGGATCTTGAACTTGGATGTCACATTTGCATGCCTGGCTATCTCTTGGCTCTGCGAACTTGGGTGTAGCTGCTACAGCCTGCAGCACACATCCCAGTTATTTAAATGACCTACAGTTTGGAGTTTTGGCTGGGAAACTCCAGTGCTAGAAAAGGACAGGGATTTGTGTTCCACTGGAAATCCTGGAGCAGAGAGGGAATTCCTGATCTGAGTGAGGGAGCTCAGTTCCAGCATTTCGCAGCAAAGGGCATGTTTAAGAGCCTTTTAAAAATCTATGTTGCAATTGAGGCTCTTTTGCTGCATTGTGGGAAAAAGAATCCTTTCTATGTCTTGCAAATACTTTTTATTTGTAATTGTACTTGAAGTATATTCCAAGGAAAGGTAAGGTAAATATAATTATGGGTAAAAAATTCACCCGTAAGTAGAAGGGTGTTTTTTTTTCCTTGAAAAAAAGGGAAAGCTTGAAACAACTGATATAGAAAACCACAGGTTTGTGTGTATTCCTACAGGAAGAAGCTCCTGTGTAGTTGAACAGTTTTGCCATTGTTCATTTAGTTTATCTATCCTTCTGATGCTAAAAAGTTGAAAGCTGAAAAAATTACAGAAATATGAGGTGGAACCTTCTTTTAGCATTTGCTTTTTATTCTTTGCACTGTTGCTCTTTATTTTCCTCTTTTCTTCACCTCTGTAATGCTCAGACCATGCAGTGTAAGAATAAAAAGTCCCACTTACCCTATGAGTACGCTTCATTCACAGTCTGTTTAAGTAGCAGTTTTAAATATGTGCTGTATGGACATTGCCCAATGGAATGCTGATTAAATTTGCTTAGGGTAAATGTCATGATTACTCCTCTAGCATGACTGGTTGTCATACCTCCCCATGTAGATGTGACCTGTTTTTCTTCAGTTTAATTTATAGCCAGGAAATTCATCTCCTCTTGGTGCTTCCCTGGAATCAGCAAGGTCATGTTTGGATAGCAGGAATCATCAGAGAGTGTTTATTTGCTTCATTGAGTGTTTATTTGTTTCATTTAGTAAGAGACAACTTCCAACAGGCCTTTTCCCAGGCAGCCTGAAGCAGTCTGGATCTGGACTTTGTAGTTGCACCTTGTTCTTCTGCCATTGCTCCTTCAGAGCTGTGGGCTGCTGCTCTTCTGTCTGCTTAATGAAGATGTCATCCTGTTGCCTCTCTGGCACTTGGATGAGTGAGGAAGGTGCAGGGCCATCCATAATGTGCTTCTTCATACCTCCGAGTCCGCAATATAATCAGAATTGTTTCAATTGGAAAAGACCTTTAAGATCATTGAGTCCAACCACTCACCTCACACTGCCAAGACCATCACTAAACCATATCCCTCAGCACCTCATCTGTGCATCTTTTGAGTATCTCCAGGGATGAGGACTCCCATCACCTCCCTGGGCAGCCTGTGCCAGTGTCTAACATCCCTCTCAGTGAAAAAATTCTTCTTCAGCTTCAATCTAAACCTCCCTTGGTGTAACTAGAGCCCATTTCCTCTTGTCCTATTACTTGTTACTGGGGAGAAGAGACTGACTCACACCTCGCTACAACCTCCTGTCAGGTAGTTGTAGAGTGTTCATGTCTCCTCTCAGCCTTCTCCAGACTAAACACCCCCAGCTCTCTCAGACACTCCTCATCAGACTTGTGCTCCAGACCCTTCCCCAGCTCCATTGCCCATCTCTGGACACGCTCCAGCACCTCAGTGTCTCTCTTGTAGTGAGGGTCCGAAAACTGAACACAGTATTTAAGGTGAGGCCTCACTAGCGCTGACTACAGGGACATACAGTGCTAGTTCTCAATGTTTCAGGTTCATCATGAGGAGCACTATAGAGAAAAAGTGTCAGTAGCATTGCTTGATTTGTCTGTAGGTTTGTATACTTGAAAGTGTCTAGTTTGTTCTGTTGTTAAGACACCTATCTTATCTGAAACCAGGACACATAATCTACAAGATTTAATTTTCTTCCCAGTAGCTGATACAGTGACACATTTTGGATTTAGGTTGAGAATAATGTTGGTTACACACTGATGTTTTAGTTCTTGCTGAGTAGCGTTTACACTAAGTCAGGGATTGTTCAGCTTCTCATGCTACCCTGCCAGCAAGGAGACTTGAGAGGGGGGCACAAGAAACTGGGAGGGAGCATGGCCAGGACAACTAACCCAAACTAGCCATGGGGCTATTCCATACCATACAGTGTCACACACAGTATATTGGGGGGTACGTCGCAGCTTGGGAGTGAGCTGGGCATTGGTTTCCAGGTGGTGAGCAGTTTCATCAGTCACTTTGTGTATTCCTTTATTATTGTTTTTGTTGTTATTCTTTCTTTTCTCCTTGTATTGTCCTATTAAACTATCCTTACCTCAACCTAGAAGGGCTTTTTTAACCACCGTCTTCCAGTTCTCCTGCCCGTCCCATTGAGGACAGGGGAAGGAGTGAGAGTGGCTGAGCAGTCCTTAGTTGCTGCCTGGGCTTAAACAACGACACTCATAAAGATAAATGAAAAGCAGCTAAATAAGTTTTGTGTATAATTCATTGAAGTATATACCTTAAGCATATGAACTCTGTCTATTCTCTGAGATATTTCCTCCTGAGTTTAGGGTGTGTGCACAATTTGCAATCTTAATTTAAAAAAATAAGGTTTAAGATGTAGGGAGAAAAAAATGAAAACAAAAAATGCATACCAATGGTAATTCTGCTTAGCTGAGATTGGTAAAATAATAGATGGAAAGTTGAGGTGTCACAGCAAAGATGAGGCTATCAGCTGAGTTATATTTTACTATTTCAACTGCAGCAAACTAAAAAGTTGTGCGTTTTTGTCCTCCATTTCAACATGCCAAAACTAAGGTGAAAATTGAAGTGGAACTGAGAGAAAGAAGAGTCTTGTGAGTCAGTGTGGGGTTTTTGATTCATTTTTGTTACTGTTTTTGCTTTTCATCAGCATGGATCCCATGGAATATGTGCAGAGTATGAGACAATCTGGGAACCAGGATTTTAAAAATGGAAATTACGCTTCGGCCATCAAACAGTACGATCAAGCTCTACACATGCTCGGTTATTTGATCCAATGGGAACCGTAAGTGTTCTGGAATGACAAGGTGTAAACTGTAAAACAAGTCTGAATTTTGTACAGTACTGTGGGTAACTCACCAATGTGTTTTCTTGCCCTGACACCTGATGTTCTCGTGTCTTTTGTCACACTCTTTATCGCGCAGTTTTATAGAAGAGGAATTGCTGTTCCTGATGTATGTGTTGGAGATCAGTTGTTGACTGCACCTGAATAATTTTATATAGGCATTAATTATAAATGAATGTAATTAAAGCTCTGATTAATTTTTTTTCCACAAACCATGTTGATTTCTGTTAAATTGCTTTTGTTTCTTAGCTGGCATACTGTGGATTAATCTTGCTGTGATTCTGCCATGTCTATGACCTGTTACATGATTCATCTGATTACCTTTATTCATGCAAGTTATGTTCTTCTTGTAATTTGGTCTTTCTTAGTAGTCTCAGATTTGTTGAAAGATAAGTTTTCAGCAGAAAGGTTCATTGGCTATTTCTTTCCAAATGTTAAGTGCCTATTTTTATCAGTTTTCATTGGTTGCTAATGTTGCTAATGATTAAAAAGTTGAATGTTATGTTAATTAAATACTAGTTACTACTGGATATTAATACTGCTGTTAAACAAATGGCTGCTGATAAATTATCTTGACTATTAGTCATTTAGACTAAGTAGTACAGTAAGGCTGGAGCATATGCGGGGAGTAGGGCAGAGCAACAACAGAGCTGAGCAGGCTCTTTCCCGGCTATGCCACACATAGGGATCTGCTCCTGATTGTCTCCTTTCCCCTTGCATAGCTACCCTTGTCAGGATTTGCTTGCATGCAGGAATGCTCTGAACGCGTTCAGTGTGGCTGAAACAGCTTTCTCAAGTGAAAATTAGTAGACATGAATAAGATGAAGGCACGTACTTTTTGAGTGCAGGCAGGATGGGCTTTCCAGGCTCCCCAGTACCTTGTGGATGTAGTCCTGTAATTTGCATGCAGCTCTTTTATCCTAGTTTCAGCTGGGGACAGAGTTAATTTTCTTCCTAGTAGATGACACAGAGCTGTGTTTTGGATTTAGTGTGAGAGTGATGTTGATAATACACCAATATTTTAGCTGTTGCTGAAGTAGCTGAGAAGGGGCAGAATGCTGCTCAGGTATTGATCAAGGGGTGGTGAGCAATTGCATCCAGCATCATTTTTCTTTGGTTTGCATTATCTCTCTTTCTTAGATGCATTTTAATTACAATTACTATTATTTATTATAATTACATTTTAGTTATTCAACCCATGAGTTCTACTTTTTTCCCCCAATTCTCCTCATCCCAAGGGAGGAGTGAGTGAGTGGCTGTGTGGTGTTTAGTTGCTGCCTGGCTGCATGGTATCTTTCGAGAAACTCTTGGTCCACCAGATGGTTTATATCCTTTAATATATTCTAAAATACATTTCTTTATTTCTTAATTGGTGCAAATGTGGATAATTCTATCAACTTCACGAAATGATGGTACAGTAAAATGTGTTTAGGTTGTTTTTTGGTGACCAAATTGTGTTTAACATTCTTTCCATCTAGAATCTTCCATTTGTGTGTCGATTTTCTCCCGTTCATGGCCACAGACCTTCAATGAGCCACATCTAAGTGTGTCGAGATGGTCTAAACTCTTTCTAAATCCTCATAGTGCATTTCTCCAGTTGGTTGGCTTTCTGCTTCAGACACTAACACATCACTAAGATATCATGTGGGATATCACTAAGAGATTTTATAGCTGAGGTTCAAATGATGTTTGTATTCTACAACTCCACTTTTACCTCTTATTTTGTTAGATGGGGGTGGTGTGTAGACTTTTAATTATTTTGTTATTGTTGCTAACAGTAAAGTACGATGCATCCTTTTTCAAGCAAACAAACAGTTTTGCTGAAAACATATTTTTAGGTGTTCCAAGGACATAGCTGTGTTATACTGCAACAAATCAACTGCCTTGTACAATCTTGGTAAATGGAGAGAAGCAATGTTTTCGGCATACCAGAGCTTACACTGGGATCCAGAGTATGTTAAGGTATTCCTATGTTTAAGCTGTCAGTTTTTGCATGCTTGACTTTTAAAAACAAGTGTCAATGTCTGCTTTTCTTTTGTTGTGTTTTGGTTTTAGTGTGATAAGCAAATATAGCATAAAGTTCCAGTCAGTGTCTGACTCTGTACGAGAGCATCAGAATTACTGCTGTAATAATACTTCTGATTAAAAAAAGCAGCTCTCTCTTGAACTAGGAGATGTTGGTTCTTTCTGAGTCCAAACAAGAGAAACACCACTGCTTTCAAGAAAGATCACTATTTTATTAATACACCAGACAAAGTGCATGCTGTACAGATCCCATCTGTGGTCAGGTTCACCAGCTCTGTCTTCACTGACCACTCCTACAGAGCCTGTCTCTCAGTACAGATGCATCAGTCACTGACAGCAGACTTAACTTTGAAGGTTCCTTGGGCAGTGTGCCCTAATATTCTTAATATTTGTTATTAAGCTTGCAGTTCCTGGGAGCAGTATGTGGTGATCAAGGTCACACTGTATTTGCAGTGGAGATGACAATACACTGCACATATGCTTGTGATTAAGTATACATTGATAAACTACACACTGACTCAAAACTCACCTGTTAGGAATAGTACAGTATTTACAATACAGAGACATACACTTGGATTGGCTTTTATGCACAATAAATAGTCTTCTGGACTAACCACTACAGACTTTTAGAAACTGTAGTAGAAGGTATTTAATTTAATTATGGTAAAAGTGGGTGCAAATCCTGATTGAACTTGCACTGTGTTGCAGCATGCCAATCCTGCCAACTACAGGGCACAGTTGCTTTTTGGGAAGGAACAACCCCATGCACCAGTACAGGCTGGGGGTCGAACTGCTGAAGAGCAGCTCTGCAGAGAGAGACCTGGGAGTCCTGATCGATAATAAACTAAATATGAGCCAGCAATGTGCCCTCGTGGCCAAGAAGGCCAATGGCAGCCTGGGATGAATCTGCCCTGGTGAGGCCTCATCTGGAGTCCTGAGTCCAGTTCTGGGCTCCTCAGCTCAAGAGGGACAGGGAAGTGCTGGAGAGAGTCCAGTGCAGGGCCACTAAGATGGTCAGGGGAATAGAACATCTTTCATACGAGGAAAGGCTGTGGGAACTGGGGCTGTTTAGTCTGGAGAAGAGGAGACTGAGGGGAGATCTTATTAACATTTACAAATATCTAAAGGGTGGGTTTCAGGAGGTTGGGACATCCCTTTTTTCTGTAGTAGCCAGCAACAGGACAAGGGGTGATGGGATGAAGCTGGAACACAAAAAGTTCCACTTAAACAGAAGAAAAAACTATTTCACTGTGAGGTGAGGGAGCCCTGGCACAGGCTGCCCAGAGGGGTTGTGGAGGCTCCTTCCTTGGAGGTCTTCAAGACCCTCCTGGACATGTTCCTGTGTGACCTGATCTAGGTGACCCTGCTTCTGCAGGGGGGTTGGACTAGATGATCTCTAAAGATCCCTTCCAACCCCTACCATTCTGTGATTCTATGAATTACCTGACTTGAACAAATTGACTCCCCTATGCCTCTGAGCTGGTATAACCTCATTGAGTGGTGAATCCAAACATATTCAGGTGCTGTTGTTTGAAGAACGTATGCATTGTGGTAAATGCTGCAAAATGCAGTGACGTGGGGGAATAAGCATAGATTCTGGACTTTGGGACAGGACAGAAAAACCAGGCTGTTCAGAGGAGGTTAAAACACGGTTGCTAACGATGTGTATTTCATCCTGTAGCTCTTTTCCAGGGTGCATCACTCTTAGTGTCTGTGATGACATAGTAACATAGTGTAAATTTCAAGGGATGTTTATTGCACTTTTTTGAATGTGTGTGAGAAGCTGTAAAAACAGTATTACATGTCATTTTTATAGACTAATCAGAGAATTTAGGGGGAAAAAAATCCCATTTTGTTTTGTGGTAAAAATCTCCCAACAATGTTGTGTTGGTTTGTTTTATTCTCCTTTTATTTTTTTTCAGGCTTATTACAGAGCTGGCCACTCACTGATCATGCTATCAGACTCTTATGAGGCGATTTCTATGTTTCATAGAGGTTTGGTTCTCCTGAACACTTCGTCAGACCGAACTCAAATCGCTGATTTTGTAGCGGGAATCTTCATGAGCGTCAACGGTAAATTCAAATCAAGAGCTTTATTTTCCCAAGAGTCTTTCAGTAGTGATGACAACACAAATCCTTGGTAGAGTGTCCTTTGTGAGATCATTCATTTGGTGCCTCGAGACTCTTTGTTGAGTGGCCTACTCAAAAGGATGTGGTGGACTTGGTCCAGTTTGTATACAGCAGGTGCCAACAATCCCAAATCTTGTCTCACAAGAACACGTCGTTTGGGGAATAGGTAGAAATAGTTGAAATTCAGAGTCCAGGAGACAAGGATGGAGATTTGGAGTTCCAGATCTCCAAGGCTTTAGTGGGTTTTGTCCAAACCGCTCTACTTTTCTTTTAGCTGAGTAGATTTGAAAATAATTAGAAGGTATTCACCTTAAACTTCAGGTTACAGAGCAGTGTGTTCCACTATGGGGAGCAGCAGTGAAAAGGGGAAATCTGGCCTTTCTGTGGCATTGTGTGGAGTTTTTTGAGCAATGTCTACCCCATGTCTCCCTGATCTTTCCTCAGTCTCTCCTCCTCTACTTGCTTTTTTGTCCAGTTCACAGGCTTTTTCGGTTGGAGCCTCTAAGTGTGCCAGGAGACTTTTGGATTGTACCCCTGCTGTGTTTACTTGAACTCGTAGCCCCACGTTAAGGACCTTGATCAGCTTTAGCAACATCTGTAGCTGGGCTCACCCATGAGTAAGAGAACCATCATGAGGTTCACAGTGTCTTAGGGCTTGGAGGTGGTTATTTTGAGAGCAGGGATTAGTTTCCACCCCCCCTTCTTTAATGAAGACTGGCCACTGATAACAAGGTGCTGTATCAGTTGGATGGCCAGGGATATTGAAGCCCATTTGTCACTCACCTGACTGTTAATCAGTGCTAAAATTGTCACTGTGCAGTGAAATAATTTAGCTGGAGGCCTCAACTTTAAAAGTGCTGTGTGTACAAAATAGTCTTCTCAATTGCTTATTCTTGCAGATGAACGAGTCGTTCCACCAACTTTTCCCCCTGCATATGATTATATTTTCAGTGCAAGGTTTGATGCTCTGATTTGGCAAATGGTGATAGAAAAGTTGGCCCAGAAATGGAAGTGGCGGGTAAGTCTGTCGCTGTATTACCTTCTGCTGTGGTAAGTGCTCATGTCTTACCTCTTCATATGAAGCATGTCATAGAATCATAGAATGGTAGGGGTTGGAAGGGAGCTTTAGAGATCATCTAGTCCCACCCCCCTGCAGAAGCAGGTCCAAAACAGGGAATGTTTATTGTTCCCTGGTTCAAATGCCTTGTTTTTTAAGACTTAAAAAATACTTGTAGAGATAAATAATTTCTGAAATTGCTTTCTTGGAGGGTTGAAACAAGCTTGAAATCTTATTGGCCTCTTGCTGTTGTCTCATAATTATGGTGCCATCTAGAGTCACTATTCTTGAAAGAAATCAGAAGCAAAACAAAAAAAACCCCCACCATGTTTATTTGTGGTCTTGTTTCCTTCTGTATGACAAACTGAACTTCTGAAGCTGTGTGTGAAAGACCTGCAAATAAGTGGAAGTACACGGGAGTTAAAACTAAATCATCTAGAAAAATCAGAAGATGAATCACCTGGAGTTATTTTAACCCACTTTTCTATAGTTACTGTGGGAAAAACAGATTGACCATTGTCATGAGTATACTTCTATTGGGTGTCAGTGATGAGGTGCTGGCAGTGAGGGCTGCAGAGGTCTCTGAAGACAGGTGTCTGAAGAGAAAGCTGGGGCTGCCCCATGCCAGACACGGCTGATTCGAGTGAATTGGCAGAATGAGGGGAAAAAAGTGAGAGAAAACACCAAAGAAACATCAGGGTCAGAAAAGGAGAGAAAAGAGGGGGAGGAGGTTCTCCAAGCTTGGAGCAAGGGTTGCCTTGCAGCCCGTGGAGGCAGACTCAAATCAGGGGCCACGACCCATGGAGGACACATGCTAGAGCAGGGGAGAGGCATAAAAAAAAGGGAGTGATAGAGATGAACTGCCGTGGACTGATTGCAGCTCCACAGTCCCTAACCAACTGTAGGCAGGGACAGCTTCTACTAGATCACCTTAAGTTCTTCCAATGACAGGGCATCCACAACCTCCCTGGGTAACCTGTTCCAGTGTACCACCACCTATATTGTAACCCCACCCCCCCAGCCTCCCTTTCAGGTTAAAACCATTGCCTCTTGTCCTATCACTACAGGCCTCGTTAAAAAGGCTTTGTTATAAGCTCTCTACATATATATTGAAAGGTTGCAGTAAGGAAGGCTTCCCTGAAGCCTTCTCTTCTCCAGGCTCATCAGGCCAAACTCTTTCAGTCTGTCCTCACAAGAGAGGTGTTCCAGCCCTCTGATCATTTTTGTGGCCCTCCTCTGGACCTGTCCCAGCAGGTCCATGTCTTTCCTGTGCTGAGGACTCCCTAGCTGGATGCAATACTGCAGTTGGGTTATCACCAGAGTGCCATCTCCAAGCTTATTGAGTGTACTGCACAATCCCACTGTCTATGCCATTGGTGAAGATACTCAGTAGTACCGGTCTCAGTACAGACCCTTGAGAGACATCACTCATTGCTGGTTTCCACTTGGACACTGAGCCATTGACTGTTACTCTTTGGATGCAGCCATGTAGCAGTTCCTTGTGCACCTAACAGTCCATCCATCAAACCCATATCTCTGCAATTTAGAGTTAAGAATGTTGTGGAGGAGTGTATCAAAACCCTTACAGAAGTAAGATAGGTAACATCTGTAGCTCTTCCCTTGTCCTCTGCTGAAGCCAGGTGAATTTTTGAGGAGCACGATAAAGTTGTTAGAGAAACTGAGAAAATGTGGAACAGTACAGTGTGCATTCCTTGCTTTCTGCTCAGGATGTTGGTGTAGCTGGGGACTAGGAATGTAAGTGTTCGTTCTTAAAGTGAAGAATCACTTCCAAGGTGTATTGGAGAGACCTTTAGAGCCTGACCTTTCTACTTGTTTTTTGCTTCTGAGGAAACTTTCATCAGTTGTAGCTTCCCACAGTTCATCGTAGATTACATGAATTCAGTTATAAAATAGAAAGGGAGATGTAGTAATCTGTTATGACTTTAAAGAAAGATTTGAAGTGTTGTTAGCTCTCATTTGCTTTCCTACAAGATCTGATGAGACAGTGAAAAACAAAGTTTCTAAGTGTGCTTAGAAAATCATTAATGTTGGGTTTTTTTCCAGTCTTGCCTGTTGCTGTTGTCTGAGAAGAAAGAGTTGCCCACCAATCTCAGAGTCAGCCAGTTATCACTGAAGAATCTCTTTGAGGTAAAGTAGAATCTTCTTTTCCCTCCCTTGTGTCTTATTTGCATTCTTCTTGTTTGGTTTACAGTGAGATTTTTCCATCATGTGTACAAGACTAAGACAGATCAAATTAAAATACAGCAAGCTATTCATGTCATGCTTGTAACCTGGCAATTTAATGCTGAAAAGTGTCTGACATCAGTTGAGCTGCATATGTTCTCCAATCAGAGGAACTTACAATATACATGGGATAGAGTATTTTTATACTTTGCTAGCCTTTCTCTGGTGCTGAGTATGACTGCAGGGAGTTGAGCTGGGTGCAGTGTTGGAATTTACCCCTCTGTCAACACCCCACATTTTCAGATGGTTGCTTTATACCTAGGCAGCAACTCCTAAACCTTCTCTGTAAAGGCTTTAACACTTTTCAAATAACTTAGAGGACTTTGGCAAGATGGAAACGTGTAGTCATAGACCAAGTAGCCACAGTTGCTGCCTTTCACTGAGATGGTGGCATCTGCATGCAGCAAAATTTGATCTTTCTGTTCCTCTTGTCAGACTTGTTCTTCATCTTGTGATTCCTCATGTTCTGCAGCATTTGGGAACCTCCAAAGATTTCTATGCTTACAGGATAAAATGAAACCTCTCTGCTGTCAGAAACTGCCATGATGAGTGTAGTTTGCTGCTGTTTTGGCTGTGCTTGCCTGGTGCATTTGCTGCACCCTGCACACCCCAGAGGCTCTGCCCACATAGCTGTGTGGACTTCGTGGCCTTGGAGGCCTCACTGCTGCTTATCCCAGCCTTTGTATGTTAATGTCTCACCAAAACACTTTGAATTCAAAAAGGGGTATGAATTTCCAAAAGCCAATGCTTTTGGGGAACCAGGGTGTGGCTGGAGGTCAGCTGTGAGCCAGGAACTGCTGGGACTTCACCAGCTCTGTAACTCAGGTTCAGCCAGTAAAATAGCAGCTTTCAAAGGCATCTCTCAGAGTATGTGCCTGTTACCACACAGTTGATGCCCAGCAATTAAGTAAAGCATTTCTTATGGACCATTAAATTATCTTTATGCATTTTTGTCATTTTATTCTTCCATTTCTTTGTATTTATGTAACCTACTTTTAAAAGCTATGGTTACAAATTCATTGAGAAATTCCATTGGGCTTTATGCTGAAGTAGACTAGATTTCCTTCCTGACAGAAGCTTTAGAAGATGTTAACTGCAGGCTGCACAGTACATTTTTTTGGCATTTACTGCCAGGCAAATTAACAGTTTAGGGCAGATTGGTGTGGAGTCTGTCAGAAATTGCCATATGGCTGTTATAGTGTTTATGGTACTTTTTGTCATAATAATTTCAAGTTGAGGCTTTTCCCATAATTGTGTTTGAGTTAGATGCCTGACCAGAGTGAATGGGAGCAATTCTGGAAAAGAAGGGTAATGCAAAGGGAATAAATAGAGATCTATTTATAGGCCTGTTTATAGTGAGTCAATATATGCAAGCACGCCTTGGTTAGCTATTATTAGGCAGATAGGCAGTAGAGGACACATGTAGGGTCTCTTAGCAAAAAACCCCCTTCCTTCCTAGGCAAGCAAATCAGAATGTCTCATTGAGAGAGGAGGGATTGCCTTTGCAAAGGAGTATGTTCGCTGTTGTTGAATTGTCCCTGACCAGTCTTCAGCTATTCTTGTGGGTTTGTTGTACATTTGAAAGACTGAGGATGAAAGATCCCTAAGCACTGTTTCTCTTTTGCAAAAATTAGAAAATGTGGCTTTGTGACAGCTCCAACTTCCTCAGCTGCCACCACGTTTTCCCTGTGGTTTATTGTATTTTGATGCGCAAACAGTGATTCTTGCCAGTGAAAATTTGGCACGAGGTGTTAGAAAAAAAGCTTTATTTGTGGATGTTAGAAGCATGTGTGAAGGCTGCTATTTAAAAAAGATGACTGGCACAAATGGAGAAATTGTGCCTGAACGCTGTTTCCGACCACCCCCTCGTGTCCTGATCCTTCTGGCATATTGTCTCAATTTCCATCTGAGCTTCCTCTGCCCACCTCCGGAGTTCCCTGTATTGCTGTAGCCCTTGTAGACTTCATGTTCATTAAGTCCTTGCTTTGAAATCCTGTTTAAGTTCAACTGCCTTCTGCTGAATCTTGGTCTGTAAACTTCCTTGTATATTCTATACTTTTATCAGATCACCTTCTAGGAATTTATCTGGCCAAGAAAGTGTCTCCTAAGTCTTAACACCTTTTCTTTGCCTGAGTAGTCATATTGACTGTCTTAGTAATGTCAGATGCTTCCTGAGTTGGATGAGAGTAGGGCTTTGCTCTGCGTAGTACCTTAGTACCACATAGTACCATAGTACCTGCATCTGGGGGGTTCTTGAGCTGTAAAATGGGTGATTCCCTAAACCTCCTTCCCCTAGTCTCTTAACTCCCTTTTCTCAGTTTCAAGTATTTCTCTGGCCTTTTGTTTTTTTGCTTTGGGGTAACTGCCTGCCTAAGCTGCCTCATTCAAGCTTAAAAGGCAACAAAATGTAGTTACAGCAATGTGTGTAGTGAGATACAGTACCATGTAGTGGACAAGTGTGAGGCACAAAGTTGCAGTCAATTGCAGTGAATAAATGTAGAAATATGTATTATAAAGTAGACTTTAGGTTCATTGCCATTCAAAGCAAGACAAGATTGAGGTTCATGAACACCTTCTAGGAGAAGAGGATTTGTTTGGAGCTTTTACTGGGATTGTTACATCTATAGTAAACGTTTCATTTTACGATGGCTTGATTGTTTTTCTTCCACTGATTCTTGTTATTAAAAGAACATAGAGATAGCACAAAATGCCTTTTTTTGTGTATGGAAAAAGAACGTGTTGTAATTGTTCTCTTTGCTATCAGACTTCAGAGTTGTACGGGCACGGTGAGAAGATGCAAGACGTAGCAGAGTTAGCCAAGTGGCTAATTTCCATCGGGGCAAAAGTTGAGACCATTGGAGTGTATCTACTTCATGCTGTTATCAGACTGTGTATCAAAGCAAGTGAGTGACAAAGCTGACAGAGCTTCTTTCAAGTGTATTTTAAAAAAAACCTAATGAGATCAGATCATCCACATGTAACCTTTTGTGTGCCAATAAGGTACTGTTTTAAAAATGGTGTCAACACTCTCTTGGATCATCTGTGCCTGAGAGTGGTACAAACCCAGCAGAGTTGTTCTCTTCAGTGGTTTGAAGCAGAAGTGCGACCAATGTGGGTTTTTTGTAACTTGGATATATCAGCTTTGATGAAAACACAGTATTTCTTCCTGACACCTCAGTGTGCAACAACAGTTTCTATATGTGCTAAAGAGTCATGAGTCAACCTCAGATTTGCACTTGTGAATCGCTGAGAACATAGCATCATGTGTCCCACAATGCAGCTGGCTCTCACTGGGTTTTCTGCCATGTGTTTCTTCCCTCTCCTGTTCCTTGTGTTTGAGCAGAGGTTTCACACAGATCATGGAATCATAGAGTCATTATGGTTGGAAAAGACCTTTAAGATCATCAAGTCCAACCATTAACCTCATGCTGCCAGGCCCATCACTAAACTAAGCCATGTCCTTCAGCACCTCATCTATGTGTCTTTTAAATATCTCCAGGGATGGTGACTCCACCACCTCCCTGGGGCAGCCCATTCCAGTGCTTAATAACCCTCTTCATGAAACAGTTCTTCCTAATGTCCAATCTAAACCTCCCTTGGAGCGACTTGAACCCATTACCTTGTGTCCTATCATTTGTTACTGAAGAGAAGAGACTGCCACCCAGCTCACTACAACTGCACCTTGCTACTCCATAGAGGAAAACATTAGGACCTGTTTGTGCTGTATCTCTATGTACCATTTATAACAAGTGGGGTTTTTATCATTCCAGGAAAGAACCATCTCTTCAAGTGGTTGCTGAACCAGAGGCCAGACTTGAAGGATCGGATCAACCAGAGAGACAAAGATGGATGCACCCTCTTGCATATTGTGGCTTCTTCCAGTGAATATTCCCAGAAACGCTGTAAATACTTTTGTGTGTGTGTGGATGTGTTTGTGTGTGGTGTTTTGTTTCCATATATTAAAAAAAAAAGAATAATGGAAGAAAACTTCAGACCCTGGTGTTTACTATTTCACGCTAAGGAAGGAAACGAGACAGTCTTTTATCTGACCTTGGATGGCTACCGTTATTTAAACATTTCAACATGTATTACACCTTTACAATTGGATACCAGATTCATGTTCCTTTGCTTTGCTTTTTGGTTTGGCTATGATTTTTCCTTAAGTGTGCTGCAGCTTTTAGAGTCATAGAAGTTACCTTTTAAAAGTTTGATGTGCCCTTAAGATCAGACCTTCTTTTAGATAGGTGAAGGTTTAAACCCTAAGTAGCAGTGTACCTCGTCAAAATGCTTTCCTTCACCTCTTCTGTGGGGTTTTTCTAATGTTAATTTGGCCTGGCTTTTTCTCTTGTATTTCTTACTTTGCTCGCTAGGTGGCAAAAAGAAATAAGCATCAGTGCCAAGATAACACCAGACTTCCAGGTCATCGAATGCAATTCTGGTGGTGCTCTTTAATATTATGAATGAAATATGCACAACCTATATGTAATAATTGCATTGTCGGGAAAGGCATAACACATCTTCTGTAGCAGTTCCATCTGTTGCTAGATGACTCCTGCATTTCCAGAACAGACCAAAGATAAATAAAATTACAACTAAAGTTTAATAATAATTAAAAAAAACCCCTAGCTATGTCATATACAGACATATATTTTAAGATGTATTCATTAAAGATTATTTATTTATATAGTACATATTATCTGTAGAGTATACATATTTATATTAGTGTTTATTCCTTTATATAATATTCACATTAGAATACTTACATTGATTCAAGTTTATTTCTTGATATAGTATACATAATCTATAGAGTAGATATTCAAGTTTATTTCAGAGAATCCCAGAATGGTAGGATTTGGGAGGGTTTTCCAGAGATCATTCATTCCAGCTTCCTGCTAGAGCAGGTTCTCCTCGATCAGGGTGCACAGGAATGCATCCAGGTGGGTTTGGAAACCTCCAGAGAAGGAGACTCCACGCCCTCCCTTGGCAGTGTGTGCCAGGGCTCCCTCATCCTTACAGGAAGTAAACTCTTCTTTCTGTTTAAGTGGAACCATTTGTGTTCCAGGTTGTGCCCATTACCCCTTGTCCTGTCACTGGACACCACAGAAGACAGACTGGCCCCATCCTCTTGCCACCCACCCTTTAGACATTTATAAGCATTGATGCAGTCCACTCCCAGCCTTCTCTTCTCCAGGCTAAACAACTCCAGGTCTTGCACTGTTTTTTCATTAGAGAGATGTTCCAGTCTCCTTATCATCTCTGTGGCCCTGTACTGGACTCTCTCCAGCAGGTCCCTGTCTCTTGTGAGCTGAGGAGCCCAGAACTGAACACAGGACTCCAGATGAGGCCTTACCAGGGCAGAGTACAAGCAGGGGGATAACTTCCCTCAAGCTGCTGGCCACACTCTTCTTGATGCATCCCAGAATACCACTGGCCTTCTTGGCCACGGGGGCACATTGCTGGTTCATGTTTAATTTGCTATCCACAAGTTCTTTCTATAGTGTGTATATCTAAAGCATACTTATAAATGTATAAAGACATACATGTAAAAATCAACCCCTGCACTTGTCTGTTAAGAAAGTGTAATTCCTAATATAGCTTCAATGGTAAGACTTAGAAAAATAGAGCAAGTCACTTGTTTTAGCCTGTCTTTTTTTCCTCATCTGGGTTTTCCCTTCAGCACATGGGGTGGCAGAGGCTGTGTGATGTGCCTGGAGCATGTGTGGTGCTCTAACACTTATTTACTCACCATAGTCTTTCAGTCTTCTCTGTGGCTTGGTGGTTTGGTGCTCCTGTGCTCTCCCAGCTGCCCTGAGAGAATGGCTTATGGAAACGTGCTTATTTCAGGCAAAGAGAAGCAGCTGCTTGCAGGGCTGTAAAGCTTCCCCTAGTAGTGCAATGTGACATACCAAGAAGCAAGCATGTCCTCTTCCAGAATATTAGATACTGTGTAAAGGCTTTAAATCACCATTATATTTATTATGTCTGTGTATAATCTCTAATACTTGTTGTGAAGTGCTATAAAGGTTAGTAGTTTCTGTTGATAGCAGTGGTATCTACCATGAGTCAAACTAGACATCTTTGCTGTAAGGCTGATTGCCAAGGGAAGAAACTCAGTACCTAGTTGTGTGTGTTCATGGCTGAGTATGTGAAATATTGGGGTTGATTCAGTCACCTTCCAAACAGCAGCCAAATCCCTTGTTTTGATTTTGTTTCTTTATGTATAGAGCAGTTTGCCTAGAACCTGGAGAACAGGGTTGGAAATAAGGGAGGAAGTGAATTCCACATACCACCTCTGGCCAGTGAGATGCTCCCGATTCACCCAGCCTCTTGTCTTTCAGTGCTCTCATTTCCCAAACAGGATTTTAGTTTTTCCAAAGAGGTTTATTTTGGGGGAAAATAAGGTACAGTTGGGTATTCTTATGACACTGGAAAAATCAATGTTGTACTTTAACTCACGCTAGGAAGAGTGCCAGGGATTTGAAACACAAAGGAAAGAGGAACGAACCTCTGCACAATGAAAATTATTCTTCCTCTAACGTTTATTCATGTAACATTCTAGGCCAAACAGAAGATGTGATCATGCTCCTGAACTTTGGGGTTGATCCCACTGTTCCAGATTCACGCTCAAGATATGTTACAGATATCTTGAAAAAGAACAAAAACTTCGATGCCGTGAAAGCAGTCACCAGTCACATTGAGCAACGCGCTTCTGCAGAGAAACGGACAGGTAGGACACACACTGTGTGCTTTGCCTGGTTTTAGACTGTATCCTTTAGATACAGAGTTGTTTCATTTGTGGTTCGTAATAGCAAGTGGGTTTGATGTCACTTTTTTGTATGAGGTGTCATAGAATCACAGAATGGTAGGGTTGGAAGGGATCTTTAGAGATCATCTAGTCCAACCCCCCTGCAGAAGCAGGGTCACCTAGATCAGGTCACATAGGAACATGTCCAGGCGGGTCTTGAAGACCTCCAAGGAAGGAGACTCCACAACCCCTCTGGGCAGCCTGTGCCAGGGCTCCCTCACCTCAACAGGGAAATAGTTTCTCCTTATGTTTAAATGGAACTTTTTGTGTTCCAGCTTCATCCCTTTACCCCTTGGCCTGTTACTATCTACTGTAGAAAAGAGGGATGTCCCAACCTCCTGACACTCACCCTTTAGATATTTATAAATGTTAATAAGATCCACCCTCAATCTCCTCTTCTCCAGACTAAACAGCCCCAGTTCCCACAGCCTTTCCTTGTATGAAAGATGCTCCTGTCCCCTGATCATCTTGGTGGCCCTGTGCTGGACTCTCTCCAGCACTTCCCTGTCCCTCTTGAGCTGAGGAGCCCAGAACTGGACACAGGACTCCAGATGAGGCCTCACCAGGGCAGAGTAGAGAGGGAGCAGAACCTCCCTTGACCTGCTGCCCACACTCTTCTTGATGCATCCCAGGCTGCCATTGGCCTTCTTGGCCACGAGGGCACATTGCTGGCTCATGGTTAGTTTATTATCAATCAGGACTCCCAGGTCCCTCTCTACAGAGCTGCTCTGCAGCAGTTTGACCCCCAGCCTGTCCTGGTGCATGGGGTTGTTCCTCATCCTGATCTCCTGTCGCTCGTTGATGAGCGTTTTGTCCTTGTTTGAAGGAGGCTGCTGTCTCTAACTCATGTTCTTAGTGTATCACTCACTAAGTAATTCCAAGTTGCTGTAAGCTGCCACTGATTTCTCTCCTCAGTCTTAACATGAGGCTCCCCCCCTGCTTCTTTCTGATGCTTGTTCAGTTTTCACATTTTACTTTCCCTTTATGTTTTAGAAAATAAGAGCATTTTGTTAAAGAACTGGTGGCATATTTAAAATGCTTTTAAAGGTTTGAAGGGATGAAAATATGAGTGAAAACTTGACAAAACAAAATAACCTTTTACTAAGAGCTCTTTGTTCACAAAGGTTTAGCCATCTCTGATCTATGGCTGTGATGAGCAGCTAAAACTTTGGTATGACTTGGAATTTAACTTCTGCATATGTTAAGGGGAAAAGAATAGCAGAGCAGGCCATCAAACTAAAACTATGACAGCTACTCAGAACCAAAGCAGGGGAGCTAAGATTTACTTATGCTCTTGAAGTATGGAGAAACTTCAAAGTGCTTTTAAAAAGTTATTAATTACAATTCTAGGCAGTTTGCAAAGGACTTGTCATACAGGAAACTCTTAATTGTCCTAGTGCTAATATGGAACATCATGAACTGAGGTGACAAACTGGCTTCCAGGCTGCTGTTTCTTATAAAAGCCTGTCAGTTCTGAAGAGGATTCTCACTTGTCTGTAGTTTTTTTTCCCTAAGTTTCCTTTCTGGAAGCTAATGTATCAAGTGTGATTACCCAAATAATGGGAATTTCCTCTTCCATGCCAATAAATGGGAATGATAAAACATGAATTGTACACCATCCCCCCAGTGTGACAGTATTGAGACTGGACAGCCCTTATAGAATGTCCTGTCTGCCCCAACAAATGAAGTAAGCCTGAGCTGCCTGTACTGCAACATGGTCTTAGAGATGCTGTTTGAGGGAAGAGATGGGGAGCTGTCTACCCTCAGGACTGGACTCTCCCCACAGGATGCACCTTCTTGGCAGCATGGCACTATGGCTTGGTTGTTACATCCTAGCTCTGAAAGACATTATAGTGGACCACAGACATTTCCAGCAGAAGATCCAGTCCTAGGAGGCCATTTGGAACAAGATATTCCTACAGGACTTTGAGGTTCAGAAACTGAGGAGGTAGATCCTACAGTGGATCTTTTCAAGCCATAGACTACAGTTTAAAAAATAAGTCGCAAGCATGAACATTGTTTGTCTTGGGAGCATTTCTTCAGTACAGTCTTTCTGAGATGGCTTGGTGAGATGGCTTTCTGAGATGGCTTGATCTGCTTTTTTCCCCTGGCACTAACCAGCCAGAACTTTAAGGTACCACCTGTATTAGCAATGTTACTATATTAGCCCAAAACATAACCTTTTCAAAACAGAGCTTGCTCATGTCATGCGAATCTTAAAGCGCAGACGGAACAAAAGACTGCACAGGCAGATCAAACTTTGCAAAAGCAGAGGTTTCAGGCTGCATATCTACATTCATGTATGTATTGCATGTAAGTTTACTGGAAAGCACTGACTTTCATCACACTTGCATCTTGTGACTCCTGGCAAACAGATTCACACGTATTCTTAACTGCAGAGATCTGAGGAAGATCTTAGCCCAGTGGTTCTCAGGAGGTTAACACCAATATCCCTGTGGTGGTAATTGCTTTGGTTGGTTTTCCAGGTAGCTCAGCCTTTCTATGATCAATCTTTTTAATTTAGTTTGGTTTTGTCAATGCACAGCCCACAAGAATTTTCTAGGCTTGGTGCGAAAAGAGAGGCTGGAGAGTAAACCTCTACTTTACGAGTGGCAGTCTGAGGTTAGTCCTCATTGCTAAAAAGATGACTAACCTGTCAGTCTCTTTGTCCTAAGGAGTAAAGCTAGTGTTTTGTTTGGTCTTTGATATACCTGAATTCCTCAAAGCTTTTATGAACATCAGACCAAATCTTTCAGTTTTCATTTAAGGGCGTTTATTGGCACCTAATTTAAAATCTGCCATTGCCCATTACCTAAATACCTCTTAATCATGTAGGTATTTTGGTGTAGTGGGGTTTTTTTTCCTCCTTGGTTTGGTTTTTTTCTTTTAAGAGGACTAAGTAATTTATGGCTATATTTCTTAAATGGTACTGAGGAGTCTGACAAGCTCAGGACATCTGATCAAAGTGGTGTGTTGGATTCTGAACAAAGATATGTTGAACAATGATATGTCAGCATCCTGCCTGCATGCAGAACTACTGTGAACTATTGCCATTTTCAACCTAGTGTATTATGGTAAAGAGTGTATTTGAGTGTATCAAATATCCTTTGGGATATGAAATCCACCACAAGGCTGGCTTTGGCAGTAAGAGTTTCAACCATCTGATCTTAACCTGCCAGCAGACCTTTCCCAGAGCCTGGAGGTGTAACATGTTATAACCCTGCCCTTGAAACATACCAGCAAGGAAGTGGATATTCAGTTTCTGTCATGTTTTGCAGAATGTGAAGGCAGAGCCACAGCCGATACAGATTCTCTCCTGAATGCTCTTGAACAGTTTGTCCAGTTCTACAGGTTTGAAAATGGAGCACATCATAAAAATGTACTGAATGAAGATGCAGTTAAACGATTTCTGAAGCTGCTGTCTTCTGTGAAAGGTACAGCGAGTTCCCGTTTCTCCCCTTCACAAAACTTAATTGCTGTGAAAAATGTGATTGATGCTAACATCCAGTTTTTGCTCTTTTACCCTTCCTTCTCTTCCCTGTTTCTGCAGCTGATATTACTGGAACAATGGGCTTTTCCTTATTTTTACTGTTGTGTTTTGCACTGAAATATACCGGAGTATGCACAAACATTCAGTATGATGAATCGAAATGTTCAAACTTAGTTTGCTGTCAGCATGAGGATGGAAAGATCCAAGTGTTGCATTTTGCTGTTCTGAATTTAATGAGTTCATTTTTCTGAAATCAGTTTACAGTGAGATGGATTTTATTACGTAGCTTTGAGTGAGTTACGTTGTCTTGACTGTCTTGCAGAAATCCCTGGAGGAGTGGTTTGCAACATCTCCCAAGCCTGTGCTAACAGCTTCATAAAACAGTTGCTGGAGAAGCAAATGTGGCAGAAAGTTTTGCTGCTGTTAACAGGGAAATCCAGCGGGGAGGAACCGTCAGGTGGAGGACTCTTCAAAAACTGCAGCCTTTCAGACGTTGACATCGGCAACGTTATCCAACAGTGTGACAGAACAGATATGCAAGTGCCCCTCATAAGATGCTTGATTGAACAAGGAGGTGAATAACTGTGCAATATTAATGTGTTATAGAAGATCTGGCATTTCGTTTGGCATGTTTGGAACAACATGGTTTCAGAAACACAAAGCCACAAAAAAACCTGCATTGGTATAAGTGCAGCAGCTTGGTTGGAGTGCAGTCCATCAACTGCATCTGCTCTGCATGACATGGGGAAGTTAACAAGGTCATATGGGATGGAAGATGTTTTTCAAATGAAATTTGGCAGTCAGGGTTAGTGAAAGGCAAAAGGCCAAAGATTATTGTTGCTTCTTTGCTCGTAGTTTCTTCAGGTTTTAATTTCTCTGTCTTCAGCCACAGTCTTATCCCAATAGAAACTATAAGCCTCAGTCTTTGGGATCAGTCTGGTTTTATTGACTGCTTCAGTGGTTTCAAAGGCATGACCAGATATCTCTTTTTTTAGCTAGAGCAGACTTCATCATTTTTCTTCTTTTGGATGAGGTTTACTCCTAGGATCGCTTTGGCATTTTTCATTTCATCTTAACATTTGGTGTTAGCTGTAAGTTAAGGACACAGCTGTCTTGCTGCAGCATTGTGAGTACCAGAAGTGAAGGGAGGCTTCTTGGTTTGGTCAGTGACTGACATATTTGAACAAGATATGTTAATGGGACATGAGAGGAGATTCTGAACTACTTCTTAGTCAAAAAGTCGTTAACTTATACATTTAAAAAGCTAAGGGGGAAAGAAAGCCACCATCTCAGCAATCAGCATGTACCTTTGTCTGTTTAAAACTTTCTGTAGTTTGCAGATCTGTCATGTCAGATTTAACCCCTGATATTTTCACATCCCCTTCACACCAGCTCTGCCAGATGGGATTGGAACCAAATCTGAAATACCACTGCAAATATGCCTCAAAAAGAGTTACTTTGAGCTGGTGTATTTGCTGCTGACCAAAGGTGCAGATCCTCGAAATGTCTCCACTGCACAAGGAGATACTCCTCTACATGCTGCAGTTTCCATCTGTTTAAATAACAGAGGTAAGGTTTTTGTATGCCTGGGCCTAGGAGACACAAAGAGCTCTAGCAGATGTGGGCTGTTGTTTTCACAGCAGCTGTTGAAAACATCCCCGTTTCTTACCTGCCCAGCCCACTGCCCCTTCTGCTGCACTTTGCTGATGTGGTAGCAGAGACAGCAGATCAGGATGTCTGATTGTGTCTCAGGCCCCAGAGTTTACAAGCCAGAGGGTTTGTACCAATCTTTAAGCTGATGTGTTCTACTCTCTGGTTACAGTATCTGGGACTATGAGGAGGTTAATGGCAACTCAGGTGACCGGGGGCAATCAAGCAGCTGTAACGTCAGTTACTACTTTGTGAACTCTTATAATCAAGCTGATTTCCTCTTTGAAACTCTGTACATTGTGTACCGAGTGGGAATGAAGTAAACAAGAAGGAGCTAGGAGAAAACAAAGGTAAAGGCAGAGCAGTGGCTGCAGACTTTGAAGGAAATCCTACAGTGACATCTGAAATCCATTTCCCATTTTCCTTCAGTTGCAAATCAAGGAGAGTTGTATTCAGAGGAGTGAGTTAGTGTATGGTAGGGCTTGTGTAAAAATGTAAGAAATTAAGACAAACTATCAAATTGAGCCCCAAGATCAGGTTAGATTTTAAATTAAGAACAAATGCATTTTGAGTTGAAGGATTAAAAGTACTGAATTTATTACTTTATAAAGTACAAACATTTCATTTAGTAGATTTAGAGAGATTAAAAGCATAGGTACTGCTAGTCATAAATTTTAAATCAAAAGATCAAGAAGTCCAATGACAACATCTTCTCTGAAGTATTTTTCCCTGTGTAAAGTTTATGGGGTGGAATTTCCTTACAATTATTTTGTTGGGTCACTATTTTAGGAAAGAAATGTTTCACGGACATTATCTGCTTTAAATCACATATATTGTGTGGATTAAATCCAGAAAGCTGTAAAATGTCTCTTTTTAAAAAGAATTATCTTTTCCCCCAGGGAGGTATTGGACTAATCTAATTTTGTAGGAAATTGCTCTAGGGAAACCTCAGCTATGGGGAGATAGCTGGAATTTGCCACAGGCTATTTTAGTGAACCAAAGCTACCTGCAGCAGATTACTTCTAGGGGGCATTTTAGATTGAACCATAGGAGTACACAGGGCTGCTGCTTGTCCAGACAACCAGTCACAAACCTGTCTTGGACAGCAGTCAGGGCTGATGCTGGAAGATAAACAGAGCTATCTGCAGCCAGAGGTTAAAAAAGAGGAACGAGATTGACTGATGCTACAGGAGCAATTGCAGCACTAGGTAGGGATTTCTGAAACCTTACTGCTGCTGTGTTGTTTTCCCTGAGTATTAGAAAAGCTTAGTTCTGAGCCATTTCAAATAAGCAGGTTTTACAAACATGAGATGGAGATTTTCTTTTTAATTTTGAAAAGAAATTGGTTTTCTTTTAATAGCTGCAGGAAAAAAAAAGAGATTAAATATTCTTGGCCTACAAAGGAGCTTTGTAAAGCCAGTGATTTGGTTTTGTTATGTTTGTTTTCTCTTGCTTTCAGATGGCACTGGTTTAAGCATCCTGAACTGTCTACTCGATCTCTTTGCTTCAAGACCTTCCGAGTTTCACTATCTTAATCCAAACGTGCAAGATGAGAACGGAAATACAGTGATGCATTTTGTTTTTCAGAGAGCCTTTTCCAAACAAGTCAAGAGAGTAATCGAGTCCTTGGCAAGATTTGATGTGAACTTCAATATAAAAAACAAACTAGGAAGAGATGTGAGGTATAAAATTAAGAAAACTGATCCACTGCTACTTGCCTGGAATAATGCTGTAGTGGAGAAAAAGAAGTACCGGCAGGATATAGCAGGGCAGTTGGTTAAAGCATCCAAGCCTGCTCCAGCCTCTGAGATTTCACAGCCAAAGAGCACAGGGCGTTCTTCGTCTGGGCCCTCATTAAAGGCACCGTCTGGCAACGCAGCTCATCGTGATTTAAAAACCCCGTGTTCCCTAAAGACAAAAGATCGGTTGGCAGAGCAGGAAGCGGAACGGATAAATAGCCCCTTCACGCTGCAGGAAACTCTAGTGGAGGCCATCACAGCTTTAATTCAGCAACTGAAATTGGGTGACACCTTGAGGAAGGAGCACTGTCTGGTACAAAAGTCATCTTCAGCCCAGGCTAATTTGGAAGAGGGCAGAAGTGAGTCCTCGCAGCCTTGTGGAAGCAGAGCTTATCCCGAAGGAAAAGGGGGTAACTGGGGGAGAAAGAAAGGAACGGGGGAAGGTAGTACGGCCCTGCCTAATGGAGAAAAGGAAGAACCAGAGGAAGAGAAGGAGAAGATTCTGGATATTGAGGCGTATGTGCAGGAGTTTGATAACATGACCTGGGAAATAGAGTGCACTCCTGAAATATTGAAGACGTTGAGTAGCAAAGCTGTGCCTCACTATCTGAAAACCAAAACTATAATGACCATTAAGCGGCTCGGCAACGGGGAATGGACTAGGGGCCTTCAGAAGCCACTGAAAAACTTGAAAGCTGACATCCAGCTGTATGAAGCCAAGTTGGGCAAAGGTCCCAGAATGCTGTGGGAGCTTGCGATCGACTTTTCTCCTCGTTGCAGCGAGAGTGCGGAAAAGATCATGGAGACAGAACAGACAAGAAGCCTTCCAGAAAAGTCGGGTAGAGTGTACACGGAAATCATCCGCATTTGGGCCATTGTCCTCGACCACTGCAAGCTGAACCGTGTCTTAGATAATATATGTACTTCCTACAACCGTGGTTTATCCTGCATCTTGAGGAAAAAGCTCAAGGGCATAAACGAAGGACAGCAGAACCACAGCGTGACGACGCAGAAGCGCGTCCCGCGTTGTTACGTTGAGGACCCAGAGGCGGAAAAGTCGAAGGAGCGTACCGTACCTGAGTACTTCCCTCCAGCCAGCGCGGCGGAGTTGGAGTACAATATCATGAAGTTTCATAGCTTCAGTACTAACATGGCCCTTAACATTATCAATGATGTGCATTCTTCTGTGGAATACCCTTTCCGAGTCGGGGAGTTGGAGTACGCGGTAATTGATCTCAATCCAAAGCCCATGGAACCAATCATTTTAATTGGGCGAAGCGGGACGGGGAAGACGACTTGTTGTTTGTATAGGCTTTGGAAGAAATTCTATTCCTACTGGGAGAAATCCACCTTGGCAAATGGTCCTCTGCTGGAGAGGCAAACGTGGCAGCAGAGGAAGTGCGGTGAGGTTGAAAAAGATGGGTTAGAGAGGGAAGAGAGTGAACTAAAAGTGGACAGCGATGATTCGAGTGAGGAGCAGGTGAGCGACGAGCAAGACCAGGACAGTGAGGATGAGGAGGTTCCTGTGGGCACAGCTGGTGCAGACGTGAATTCATGTGATGAAGGAAACCAAATGCCTAGCACGGAAGCGTCAAACAGGCTGGAGCACCTGCACCAGATCTTCGTGACAAAAAATCCCGTCTTGTGCCGAGAAGTTCAGAAGAATTTCGTTGAACTTAGCAAGTCTTCCAAGGTAACCAGTCACTTCAGGCCTCTGGAGCCAAATGTTCACAAGCTACAAGATGTCAAAGATGAAAATTTTCCACTGTTTATCACCTCCAAGCAGTTGTTGCTGCTGCTGGATGCGTCCATGCCTGACCCATTTTTTCCAAGAAACGAAGATGGAAGCCTTAAAAGAACCATTGTTGGTTGGAGCCCTCAGGAAGACTTGGTTGTACCAAACTGGCAAGATGAGGATGAAGAAGGTAACGGTGAAGCAGAACATAGCAACGATGAAGGAGGCGCAGATACATACTCTAGGGAAAGCGATCCACGGATTTTTGTGACTTATGATGTATTTGCAAATGAAATATGGCCAAAAATGGTAAAAGGTAAAAGCTTGTACAATCCAGCACTGGTTTGGAAAGAAATAAAGTCATTTCTGAAAGGCTCTTTTGAGGCACTGAGTTGCTTTGGGGGTAAACTTACTGAGGAGCAGTACAAAAAGCTCGGCCGAAAGAGATCACCAAACTTCACAGAAAACAGGAGTGAAATCTATCACCTCTTCTGTCTTTATCAGCAGATACGATCGCAGAGGGGCTTCTTTGATGAAGAAGATTTCATATATAACTTATCTCAAAGACTGTCAAAGCTCAGGGAGCTGCCGTGGTCTATCCATGAGTTTTATGGTGACGAGATACAGGATTTCACCCAAGCTGAGCTAGCCCTGTTAATGAAATGCATCAATGACCCTAATGCCATGTTTCTAACTGGTGACACCGCCCAGAGCATCATGAAAGGAGTTGCCTTTCGTTTTAGTGATCTGAGGTCACTGTTCCATTATGCAAGCAAGAACTCCATGAACAAGAAGCAGCGTGTTAGAAAACCAAAAAGGATCTATCAGTTGTACCAGAACTACAGGTCCCATTCAGGTAAAGTAACACATTTATTTATGGTTTGGGCTCGTGCTTGTCAGATGTTGTGGCCTGAGGTTTTTCTTTAAGAGACCAGATGGTCAGCTTTTTCTCACCTGCAGATTCTATCTTTTGACATCTCAACTGAAAACCCAAGAATGAGCCTTTTAAAAATTGACAGTTTTTGAACAATCGTTCTTACCACGTGTTTTGACTGTATTTGTCTGAAGGAAAACTTGAAATGTGCTTGCAAGCAAAACAGGCAGCCTGAAGTGTAAATGTTCTGCCTCTTACAGGTATTCTCCATTTAGCTTCTGGAGTGGTTGATTTGCTTCAGCACTATTTCCCAGAATCTTTTGATCGGCTTCCTAAGGACTGTGGTCTCTTTGATGGACCAAAACCTACAGTCTTGGAGTCCTGCAGTGTTAGTGACCTAGCAATTCTGCTGAGGGGCAACAAAAGGAAAACACAACCCATTGAATTTGGAGCACATCAGGTTTGCTTTTCGTAGCTATACAGCTTTTTGCAGATTTTTTTCAGCTCTCTTGCTAAATCATTATGTATGGACTGCCCACAACTTTCTTTTTTAAGCCCTTGTATCTCACTGGTAAACTCTACTTTTTAAACTTAGAAACCTTTATTGTCTTGGTTTCTGTTTTTTCTCACAGCATGTCTTTCTCTTTTTGGACTTCTTTGCATCAGGTGTTGCCTGTCCCTTTCTTTTCTAACTCTGAATGTTCTTACACCATATCTCCAGCTGTCTGCACATACCACTCATTTGTCAGTCTTCTAGTCACAGCTTTGTGACCTTTTTTGTGGAGTCTGGTGGAATGTCTGTGTTAAACATTGTCTGGTTTTGAGAAGGCTCTTGCATTTTCATGACATGATTATATGCCTTCTCTATGCAGCTCTTCATTTATTTTTCCTTCCTAATATGTTCTTTTTAATCATGTATTTTATGACAGGTGGTCTTAGTGGCAAATGAAACTGCAAAGGAGAAGATACCTGAGGAACTTAGTTTAGCACTTGTACTGACAGTTTATGAAGCAAAAGGCTTGGAATTTGATGATGTACTCCTTTACAACTTTTTCACAGATTCAGAGGTATTTAATTCTTACCCATTCAATGCATTTTTTTCTTAAGACTTGATTTTACAAGTGATCCAGTTGGCTTTCCAGCTGGGGAAGGATTCTCTGTTTCTTCTGAAGATGGCTGGTTTCATCTCAGTAAATAACAGGGCTCACAGGTTTAGGAATTGAGACAGTCTTCCCTTTGTGCTGCATTTTGCTTCAGGTTGGCTGTTGCAGTTTAAGGGAGAGCCTTGGGCTGAACATAACAGTGCACACACAAACACACACTTCTGCTGTCTACCAAGACTACTCTGCAAGCTTACAGCATGTCCCTCCTGGCTGCTTCTTCTTTGGGTCAGAGCAGCTGGTGGAGGGACACTCCATCACCCTCTCATACTCTACCTTATACTGGAGTTACAAAAAAGCACCTTAGACCCCCTGCTTTGCATCAGTACAAAATTGTAAACCAGTTATGCTTAGAATCAAATAGTGGGTGTATGCATTTGGGGAGCAGGGGAGGAACATGCTCTGCAACCATCACAGCTTAGATCTGGAAGACTTATTCTGCTATAGATCAGGAGTTGTCATGAAACTTGGGAAGGTCTCACAGTCTGTAGTGGACACCGTCATCCACAGAATGGCCTCAGATAAAGAAGTCTTTCTTTCCTGGAGGTGTTACGTTTTGTACTTCTTATGTACTCCCTTTTCCTGTTTTGTGGTTCTCTGGGAAGCTCAGACTCTGTCTCTCCAAGGTTTCCTGTAATTCAGACGTGGCAGGGATGCAGTCCTCAAATCTTACAAAGAGCTGTCAACCACAGCAGCCTGGCTGTTGTTGCTGGAGCATCACCCAGCCCCTGCCTCCAGCCAGGCAGCATCCTTACTCAACATGTCTGCAGAGACTTGAGAATGCCCATCATTGGGTATATGTGCTTCATATGCTCAGCAAATAAATATTCAGTGTGGACACCTCTGCCCCTAGCCCTCAAAAGAGTGTCTCACACATGGTTTTCCAGCAGATGAAAACCACAGGAAAACTGAGAGCAGCTGACTGGTTGTTCATTGGGGTTAGTAGACATTACGTGGTGAGGGCAGAAGGAAGGAGCTCGAGGTAAATGGTGGGGTGTCTGGCTTACTGAGATTTGGGGACAGTTCAATACTGGCTGTCATGGTAGGTTTCTCAAACCTGATTTGGTTTTGGTGATGCAAGTTGTACTTAGCAAAACCAGTCCAACAGCGTTGAGTTGTGTAGAGCTTTTTAACTAAGATTAACATATATCACGCCTAGAGAAGTGTTTTCATAGAATTCTTCCTTTTTCCAGGAGTGATTGGATTGAGTTGATTGGAGCAGCTAAACAAGCAGGAAAGAGAGCAGCTAGCCCTGAGGTTTTCTAGTCTTGAAAAGCAGAAGTGATGGGCTTGTCAGTGTGAGATTAGCAGTTGGACTCTTAAAGGTCTTTTCCAACCATAACGATTCTGTGATTCTATGATCTATGACCTGTTGTAAACACAGCAAATGGGGCTGTGTGCTCCTAGTAATGTGTTGACTTTTATTTTTATTGGGTTTGGAAATGAGATTTGAAATGACTCTTGTTTCAAGAAGCAGATTTGAATGAAGAATCAATAAGGAAAAAACCCAAACAAACCAACCTAAAACCCCAAAACCTAGCAAGCTGTTGAACAAACTGATACTGTTAGCTGGTTGTCGTTTTGTAACCCATGACAGGCTTAGGAGTGCTTTGATTGATGATTCATTGCAATCTTAACTTCAAAATACATTTTGCAAGGAAGATTTCCTGTGTTTCTTGCCCTTAGGAAGACAGTTAACCTGCATCAGGTTGCTTAAAGCACTCAACTATGTAGATTAAAAAGAAGCTATTTCAGTCTATTATGAGTCTTTTTCATTTTGTGCCAGAAACTTGGCATTATTTAATCAGATTTCAATTAAATGCCAAAAGGAGTAAATAGTAAATACACTTTAAGGTTTTTTTTTCTGGGTTGTTATTTTTGTGAGGATTCAGGAACCTGCAGAAAGGTGTGATCAGGAGCTGGCATTTGTTATGTGGTGTTGAGAGTGCACAGCACCAATCTGCTGCCACGCTTTAAATGTATTTAATCTCGTCTATGCACATTTTTAGACATTTCTCACATGTCCCTGTGTCATAGTCCAATATTCTCTGACCAAATATTTTTGGATATTCCCCATGAGTGGTTTTTTGCTCATCTCTGCCATTCCTCTCTCTGCCTCAGATCTTCACTGGTAATTACAGGTATTGCAGTTTAATACATCCATCACATGAATGGTCAGCTCTGTTGCCTGATCAGCAATGTTGCCTCTCATGCATAGTGAGACTATAAACCTGCATGGGATACTTGTGAATCCACCTCCATGTCACAGAATCACAGAATCTTAAGGGTTGGAAGGGACCTCGAAAGATCATCCAGTCCAACCCCTCTGCCAGAGTTAAGACCAGCTAGAGTAGGTCACACAGGAACTCATCCAGGTGGGTTTGGAATGTCTCCAGAGAAGGAGACTCCGCAACCCATCTGGGCAGCCCCTTCCAGTGCTCCATCACCTGAACAGTGAAGAAATTCTTCCTTGTATTTCTTTGGAACTTCTTATGTTCCAGCTTGTGCCCATTGCCCCTTGTCATACCATTGGACATCATTGAGAACAGCCTGGCTCCATCCTCCTGACACCCACCCTGAGGGAGCCCTGGCACAGGCTGCCCAGGGAGGGTGTGGAGTCTCCTTCTCTGGAGGTTTCCAGACCCATTTGGATGTGTTCCTGTGTGACCTGATGGAAGTGAACCTGCTTTAGCCGGGACTTGGACTGGATGATCTCTAGAGGTCCCTTCCAATCCCCTACTACTCTATGATTCTATGATATATGTTGCATATGATTTGAATGTAGAAGAATGATATAGCAGTACCCTGAAATCATAAGACAGATGTAATAACCCAATAGCAATATACAACAGACTCCCAGTGCAAGCATGATTCCCAGTAATGATCCCTGTGTGAACCACCGTCATGATGCTGGGCATCCCCATTCCCTTTGAAGAGGTAGCTCAAAGCCAGCTCAAGCCAGTTGCACTCTTCCAGGTTTGTTTTCCTTGTTGCTTAGTTTTCACACACTCTTGGGCTGAGCCACGTATTCACTTTTCTCCATGGTAGTCTGGGCAGCTCAGGAGGACATTACTCTCTATTAGGTATTTTAGGAGAAGTTGTTTATTTGGCTTGAGGACTGCCTGGTACAGGAATGTAATTCAAACAAAGGTTACCTTCCAGTCCTGAAGTTCAGCTGAGATGAAGTTCAGCTTTCTTAATGACTACCGGATGTTGTTCTTTATGTTCTTCGCTGTTTTTTGTTTTCCTCTCATCTCCTCTGAGCCTTCTTCAGTTGGGGGGGGGGGTGCATTGGTCGAGTGCAGCATGTTGCCTTATCTTGTGCTTCTGTGAGCAGTAGTGATGGATGAACACAAGTAAACTCATTCTCTTGACATTTTAGGCTAGCAAAGAGTGGAAGATAATTTCTTCTTATACTCCTGGTTCGGATGTGCAAGTGGGAACCAAATTGCTGATAGAAATGCCTTTAGAGGATGCTGGTGGTATGCAGAAAATAACTCCTTTTAATGTGGAAATGTACAAGGTGAGCTTTTCATAGTGTTGGGAGCAGGAAGGATAAACGAAGTCCTTAAATCTTAGATGCAGGACATTTCTTCAAGGAATCATTTAGTCCTGTAGTTCCATATGCATCAAGGTTGCTTTATCTTTTTGATAGTTGTTTGTATCTCTATAGAGTCTGGATTTTGAAACATAAAGGGTTTCTGAGAATGTAATTTGATAAGAGAAGAAAGACTACATGTGATAAACTTTCAGGTGTATTTACAGAACAGCTGTGGCTAAAGCAAACGGCAAATCAGCTTGTCAGTGTTTATTATTAACTTTAGTCTGGCTTCAGATCAGTGTCACCACCTTAAAATTAAGGAAACCTAGAGTCTGGTGAGTCAGATATTTTCAGCACTGTGTGGTAAAAAATGAATAATTATATGTGCAAGTGATTAGAAAGAAAATAGACTTATCACACCTGCAGCTGCTAGATTTGCTGTAGCAGAAATTGCATGCAAATTAGCTGGACAATGGCTTATGTAATTGAAAAAGACCCACATATTTAATATTTAAAGTTACTGTTTGAACAGTGTCGTGATTGTTGCTAATTCTGTCTATATTCTGGTTTCTTATACCTGCAAGGTATGTTTCTTTCTAACAATGTAGCTCATCTGGCATTTCATGGATTTTATTTTTGTGTGTTGCTTTTTTGTTTGTTTGTTTCTGCTTCAGATGCTGAATGGAGAACTAAAGCAATTGTATACTGCCATTACAAGAGCCAGAGTCAATCTTTGGATCTTCGATGAAGACAGAGATAAGCGGGCTCCAGCTTTTAAGTATTTCATCAAAAGAGGATTTGTTCATGTTGTCAAAGCAGATGAAAAGAAAGGTGAAGTTATCCTAAAACTTTCTCACAAGACTGTCAAACAGGCCAGCCTACTCATGCTTTCTTGCTTCTAGGCTGTGTGATTAAAGAAGGTTAAATTTCTTGGTCCCTGTAATGGTATGTGTTAAATTTCCACTGGTTTCAGTGGGTTTTACTTCTTTTGGCTCTAAAAATCAGTTGTATATGTCAGTTATGTATATCTGTTAATACATAACTTCATTGCTAATTCGTCATTTTCATTAGATCACTTGTATTTGCTCTGGCAGTTACTTCATAGAGCTCCAAGCAGTAAATTTAGTTATGTAAAATACTTCATAAGTACAGATGGTGGTCAGTACTCTTCCACACTTAAAGTGACTATGGGATGCAAAGATTATCACTTAAGCTTATTATATGTATCATAAAAGTTACATGCATGCAAAAAATGTCACTTACCAACCCATTGCTGATCTCAGGTGAGGGATCACTCAGACTTGAGGCTAACCTTGAGAGGTGTCCCTACTCAAGGGGAGATCACTGCCGCTCAGCCAGCTGATGTGGAGGGAGAGCTCAAGGGGCTCTGATGGCTGCAGAAATCTATAGCATAAAGTGGTTGATATGTAGGCAGATTTTTTTGCTCTGTTTATACAGTTTCAGCCAAACCAGTTGTTACTATTTTGATGCTGTGTTCTCACTGATAGCCTCACACAATAGGATTCACTTTGGTTAGGCTGACTTGCTGAGCATCTGCCTGGATCAAAGTTCACTTTGTTCAAACACAAGGAGAACATCCATCACATCCCAGCTGAAAGAGATCAGTGAAATGAAAGACTTTGTTTTTTATAAATTCAATGGTTTTACTCAAAGTTTTGTCCAGAAAACAGGAATAATTTTCAAAGGTCTTTCAAAACCAATCCCAATTTGTTGATTTTCAGTGATGACTGAGAGGGATAAAACGTATTCAACTCAGAGTTACCATTGCTGGTGTGAGCACAAATCATTAAGAGCCTGGAACATTATGAGGTGTTGATGCTTAGTTTTGATACGTGGTTTCTGTGGTTTATCCATTCTAACATATGAGTAACATCAAATACTCCATACCTTCCAGACTTAGATGACAGCATGTTTGTTAAAACTTCAACTCCAGAAGAGTGGATTGCACAGGGAGACTACTATGCCAAACATCAGTTCTGGGAGGTAGGAGCGTGTGTTTATCTGGAATAAGGATTCTTGTCTACTCTGAAACCTTCTTTTAATTTTCTTTGCATCCATACAATTATCTGCAAACCTTCATTTGCTCCGTAGCAGTTAAATGTTTGTGGTTTGTAGTTGTGTGGGTGTCTACAGACTACTTGTAAACAATTTGCAAGAGGTAAGCTGGGAGAGCAAGCCTATTGTTTGTAATCTCACATTCACTGAGAAACTTGCAGTCTAATGAGGGAAAAATGCTTCAAGGTGCACAAACAAAAGATGGCTAGAAAAAGCAATTATTAGCAACAGCTGGAATTTACTGGAGTTTGTGTTATATTGATTTGGGTGATGATCTCAGAGCCCTTGTATGGCTTTTTTGGACAATAATTAGGGATGGATACAAAACGCAAGTGAAGGAGCAGCATGTAAAAACCAAGGGAACACTAAGACAGCTGTGGAAATAGTAGCAAAATAAGGGTTTAATTCCCTTCTTATTTAAAGAGGTTTTACAGTCTTTTATTTCCTAAATAGTTAGTAAATACAATCAGATATAGGATGACAGTTAATGGAATGGAAGCAAAACCCAGCCAGGATGACACCACCAGTGAATTATTTTACAGGAAATTAAGGGATATCTCTAGGTAAACTATCCTTGTCCTTCTGTGTCATTTTGGCTTCCCAGACATCAACTGGGAGTGTCTTACAGTGGACACAAAGAGTCCCAGGAAATTTCTGGAGGATGTTGAAGATAACTTCTTGGTGCCGGTACTAAGGGTGCCAACTAGGAGGGCTACCCTCCCAGACTTGTTTGTAAACAGAGAGGGACTCGTGGACAAAGTGGTGGTTGCTGGCTGTCTTGTTAACAGTGACCACAAAGTAGCCAAGTTTCAAATCATTGGCAATAGGAGAAAAAGTGCCAGCCAAAACTTCAACCCTGGAGAAGAGGAGACTGTGTGGTGACCTCATTAATGTTCACAAATACATGAAGAGCAGGTGTCAGGAGGATGGAGCCAGGCTCTTCTCAGTGATGGCCATTGATAGGACAATTGACAATGGGTATAAGCTGGAACGTAAGAGGTTCCAAAGAAATAGAAGGAAGAGTTTCTTTAGTGTGAGTGTGAGGGAGCACTGGAAGGGGCTGCCTAGATGGATTGTGGAATCTCCTTCTCTGGAGACATTCCAAACCCACCTGGATGAGTTCCTGTGTGACCTACTCTAGCTGGTCCTGCTCTGGCAGGGGTCTTGGACTAGATGATCTTTCGAGATCCCTTCCAATCCTTGAGATTCTATGATTCTATGATATGAGGAGGGCAGACTTGGGGTTGCTGAAGGAGGTGCCAGATTCTACACCTGGGATGAGGTAGTCCTGGTTATACGTACAAACTGAGGGACAAGAAGCTGGAGAGCAGCTCTCCGGAAAGAAATCTGGGTTTTGGGTTGATGGCAAGTTGAATATGAGTCAGGAGTGTGCCCTGGCAACATAAAGGGCTAAACCATGTCCTGGGATGCACCAAGCACGGCATAGCCAGAGGATTGAGGGAGGGGATTATCCCACTCTATGCTGCACTAGCACAGCCCCACTTGGGGTTGTCTGCAGTTTTGGGTGCCTCAGTGTAAGGAAGATGTCAAACTGTTTGTGTCCAGAAGAAGGTGACCAACATGGCGAAAGGCCTTGAGGACAAGACTTAAAAGGAGCGGCTGAGGTCACTTGGCTTGTTAAGCTTGGAAAAGAGAAGGCTGAGGTGGGACTGCATTGCAGTCTGCAGCTTCCTCAAAGTGGGCAGTGGAGGAGGAAACACTGATCTCCTCTCTTGGGGCCAGTGACAGGACATGAGGAAATGAAATGAAGGTGCACCAGAGGAAGTTCAGATTGGGCACTTGGAAAAGATTCTTCACTAAGAGAGCAGTCGGATCACTGGAACAGGCTCCCCAGGGAGGTGATCATGGTACTGAACCGGTCAGAGTACAAGGAACATCCACGTGACACTTAGTTATATGGTGTCCTTCCAACTTGAGGTATTCTGTGATTCTATAAAATAAAATTTTGGGTACTTTTTTGATCATGAAATAAGGAAAGCTTCCATATTTTGCTGATAGCAACATGTAATTGTTCTGGATGGAACAGAGATACTTATAACAAGGTGAAAACAGAAATAATCAGCTGCCACTGTACAGATGGTCTTTATCTCCCCTTCAGGGAAAAAAAAGCAATTTCCTAAATGGATGGAAAAGTGTTTAGATAAAAGACACAGCTGAAAAAAAATCATCTTGATATCTGACATGTATTAGCTAAATTATCTGCTGTTCTGTTTTCTTTACAATCCTGGTCTTTGCTTATCGCTGCTGCGTTAAGAAGAAATTATCTGGTGACTTTGGCAGTTCTGAGAGTGGCTTGCAATGTGCAATTTCTGAACAGAAGCAAACACTAGATTAATGGATAGAATAAAGAAATAAGGATGTTGCAGAATGAGCGATGTGATAACGAAGCAGACCTTGCTGGGAGCGTGGTAACTCCCGCTGCTTCCCTTCATCTTACGACAGAAGGGGCCTGGTATGGTAAAAGCATGAGTAAATGTTCCATGCTTTTCCTTTTAACTCTGCACACCTTGGTTTTCCTAACTTTTATTAATAGAATTGATGTGGTGGATGCCTGGTGACTTACCAATTAATGGGTTTAGGTTGAAGTTGCATGTGCTGTTTGTTCTACCAGCCTGCCAGGAATTTTGCTTTCCCTACTTCCAAGTGAAACGTTATATAAAATTCTAATTGCAGTAGCCACGTGTGGACTGACTTTCAAGCTTTGCTCTTTATCCCCAAGACACACAGCAACGTTTTACCTTTTCTTTCTTTCTGGCACCTTGCCAGTCTTTCTGTTTTCCATTGCAGTGACTGTAGGGTTAAGGATTGCTTTTGTGTGATAAGCCATGGGCATATGTGTGAATGCTGTGTATGATTTCACCCCAGGTGGCAGCCAAATGTTACCAAAAGGGAGGAGCAACCGAGAAGTCAAAACTGGCCCTGGCACATGATGCTGTTCTCAAAGTGCACTCAAAGAAAGCAAGCCTCAGGTAAGTGTAAATACAGGTGAGCAATGCTGCAATGCTAGACCTCAAGGGTGCATCCAGAGGGAAGACTCCACCCCAGTGTGGGACGGGACTGGAGACATCAGAGAACCATGCAGGCGAGGTGTCTTCTCATCTCTGTGGGTGGCAAAAGAGCTTTAAGAAATTGGAAAATCTAGCACAGCTCAAAACAGGATCTGGGACATTGCTTGCTGTAGGCTGTCCAAACCAAATATGGCCCTTGAAAGGGCTTACTGGTTATGTGAGAGGAAAGCTAAGGGATATACATTACCTCAAGAGGCTTTATATTCTGAGATATAGATAGAAGAGCATATGCCATCTGCAGTGCTCAAATCCAGTTAATCTGACTGCATATTCACTTAACAGAGAAGGAGGAATGATGCTGTACATTGGGGAAGAAAAGCTGCTAAAAAAAAGTGATCTTTGAGGTAAAATTGTCATTGGAGTCAGTCTAAACTAAACAAGCAGAACTAGTTCTGAACTAAAGGGCAGTTTTAAAGGGACAGATTTTGTGATGAGACATGCAGTTCATGATGTCTGCTGGGCAAAATGACTCAAGGGATTCACAGGGAGTAGAGTTTGCAGTTACCTGGAGGCTGAAAAACTGTTTTGGGACTCCTTTCAAATAAGACAGGTCTAGAGTCTTCCCCATGAACTTTTTTCCTAAGTGAATTAACTCCTGTTCATGCTGGGGAGGCTGAAAAGTAGCAGGGATAAGAGAGTGGGTAAGAAGTTATTAGAGCAGAGAAAGCTAGCACTGAAGGGAAAAGATCTGGAGAAACATTATTACTAGAGTTAATGAAGGTTTCACCTTTTTTAGTTTTGTGGTTTATGTTAGTGGCCCTGGCTAGAAGGATACTCAGAAAACTTCCTGATCACAGAGAATTTGTGGTAGGGACTGAAAAAGCTTGTTTTCAGTTGGCTGTAAGCTGGGGTGCTTACCAACTGGATACAATTTGAGAAGAACTTTGGTATATTAGGAATTGCTAAGCTGACAGAACATATGTAATAATGAACCTGTGAAACTGGCATTTTTTTTTTAAGTAGAAGCATTAATACTAGTACAAAGCATAAGTAAGATTCTCATATGCCCTGTATGGTTCTCATCCTCCAAGCTCAAGAATGATGAATTCAAATTCTGTCTGGGAAGAAAACGGACTTGGTGTGATGATACCAGCAAGAGTGGGCCTATTTAATTCAACAGAACAGAAGCTGAGAATTAATTTGGTTGTTGGCTTTAATGGCATTGAGGCTAAACAGCAGAAAGGGAGAATCGCAGAATGGTAGGGACTGAAAGGGACCTTTAGAGATCATCTAGTCCAACCCCCCTGCAGAAGTAGGTCAGCCTAGATCAGGTCACACAGGAATGTGTCCGGGCAGGTCTTGAAGACCTCCAGAGAAGGAGCCTCCACACCCTCCCTGGGCAGCCTGTGCCAGGGCTCCCTCACTGAAACAGGGAAATAGTTTTTCCTTATATTTAGATAGAACTTTTTGGGTTCCAGCTTCATCCCTTGTCCGGTTGCTAGATAACATAGAAAGAAGGGATGCCCCAACCTCCTGACACCCATCATTGGGATATTTGTAATGAGATCTTTCCTCAGTCTTCTCTTCTCCAGACTAAACAGCCCCAGGTCCCACAGGCTTTCCTCATAAGGAAGATGCTCCAGTCCCCTGAAAAACTTGGTGGCCCTGTGCTGGACTCTCCACCAGCACTTCTCTGTCCCCGTTGAACTGAGGAGCCCAGAACTGGACACAGGACTCCAGATGAGGCCTCACCAGGGCAGAGTAGAACGGGAGCAGAACCTCCCTTGACCTGCTGGCCACACTCTTCTTGATGCATCCCAAGATGCCATTGGCCTTCTTGGCCACGAGGGCACATTGCTGGCTCATGGTTAGTGTACTGTCAACCAGAACTCCCAGGTCCCTGTCTGCAGAGAAGCAGCATTCATCTAGAAAATAAAAGATTCAGATTTTTTTTTGTTATAAAAATCTATTTACTGCCAGAAGAGTTGAGTTTCTGGAATGGACCTCTGGACAGAACAGTGTCAGCTCAGAAACTAATTCTAAAGTAATATCCAGGATACATATGAAGAAGAACACATGATGTCAGTGTTGGTTGGATCCTGTGATTCTAAACTAAATTTGAGTATAAGTGGTAATTTTCTCTTACTTTTTACAGGGAAAAAAAGATGGAATATATGACTTTGGCTAAAACTTACTTGGAATGTGGAGAACCAGAGCTATCGCTAAAATGTCTGTTTCAGTCAAAGGAGTTCCGGCTTTGTGCAGAGCTGTGTAAAAAGTTAGGAAAGGTATTTGGTCCTCTCAATTAGCCTCTCTTTGTCAGTTTCACTTTCCTACAGCTTTTTTTTCTTCCCCTTCATATTACTCATAATTCTCTGTGACATGTTAGTAGCTGCAACTAGAACAGCTCTTTAAGCTGGGCCATTCAAGAGGAGGGAGCATTTGTCACCGAATAGCCAGAAGATGAATGAAGATGACAATGATGCAATTATGCAGTCTAGGTTTATTTCTTTGACTTTCCTCAAATGTCACCATCAGTCATTTTTGCTGTTCAGTTGTAAGTCAATTAATGACTGATTTCATGAAACTTCAGCTGTTGCTTCATTCAGTACTCTGATGATACTGAAACATCAATGATTTACAGCTATCTAAATGGAACCTTGAAACTTCCAAGGGTTAAGTAATGTACTAACAATAATTCTCTAAGTGTGTGAAGATACTTAACACTTTTATTTGCAGTGCATTTCCACTAAAAGAATGTAAAGTCATTGTACCCAAATATTTAAAGTTCAAGAAACAAGGTTAGAGTTCTCATTCTGTGTCTGTGTTCTAATTTGTTGATGTGTCTGTGGTGGTTTTTAACAACAGGCAGAGCTGGGTGAATAAAAACATACTCTGGAAATCCCATGTGATACTTTTTAATTTTACATTCTAGTTTTTTGGACACAAATAATTAGAAGTTTTGGTTTTATTGATGGTGACTTTCACAGGTATTTGATTATATTTAGATCCTTCAGTTACATTTTATTAAAGTGTGCCTCTGAGACACCTAGGTGGTGGAATTACCAAATTTATCCTATTCATGTAGTTTTGACTGTTTTACTACTGCCTTCTGCATTGCAGATGAAAGATGCTGCAGTTTACTATCAGAAAAGCCAGTGCTACAAAGAAGCATCTGAATGTTATGAGCAAAGTGGGGAGTTTGATCTGGCAGTTAAAATGTATTGTCAGGAGGAGCTCTACGAAGAAGCGGCAAAGGCAGTTGAAAGGTATGTCTCCCAAGATAGTGTTGGACTGTTATTGTCTTTTCTACTTCCAAATTCAGTGTAATACAGCTGTCTTGCCATAGAGTTTTCACAAGAGTTTTGGCTGGTGACTTTGTTTTGCAGGGAGTTAAATGAACATTGTCAGAATTCTGACTTGGGTAATGATGCCACTGACAAGCTCCGTTTTCCTGGGAATTTCTTCTGGTATATGTTACTACTCATGCCAGTTCTCCTTCAGCCAATCCTCTAAACTGGCTTCTTATGGTAAATATGCCAGAAACATTTAACAGAAGTATTAAATACTTCTCTTTTAAGAATGAAATAGTAATGGATTTAGCCACTTAGTCATTAATTTAAGTAGGAGTATAACTATTAGATGTATGGTGTATGATGCAGCAGTCGTTGTGGCAAAGGAGCTATTTGTCCCTCAAAATCTCTAACTTAAGAGCAAAGAATAGTAACATAAGTGAGCAGATTATTGTTCTCTGAGATCATAGAATCATAGAATGGTAGGGGTTGGAAGGGAGCTTTAGAGATCATCCAGTCCAACGCCACTGCAGAAGCAGGTTCACCTAGATCAGGTCTCACAGGAACGTGTCCAGGCGGGTCTTGAAGACCTCCAAGGAAGGAGCCTCCACAACCCCTCTGGGCAGCCTGTGCCAGGGCTCCCTCACTGAAACAGTGAAATAGTTTTTCCTTGTGTTTAAATGGAACTTTTTGTGTTCCAGCTTCATCCCATCACCCCTTACGGGCAGATGGACTTTTCCATACCATCTCCCCTACGCTGGCTCAGGGAAGCGAAGAACTGCCTCGCACTGTGTTTGATAAAATGATTAAACTGGTATCTTTGACAGAGCTTTGCATCTGGCACCATCCCTGTGATCTCATTAGCCCATTTTTGCATAAACAGTTCATTTATTGGTCACACTTCTCCTTAACACCCAAACTGATCAATGACTTGAAGAATATATGCACCAATTAGAATTCTAGCAAGGCGTACAGTTATTCTCCTTCACTGAAATCCTTTGTGCTATACCTTCAATAATGGCAACTGGCTTTTTTTTAATGATTAAAGCTCGTTTAATATGCAGAGATCGTTTGATCAGAAAGTTCAAGCATTGAAGTCACTTCACCAACCAACGATTTTTTTAAAACGAGCCTCCCCAAAACATTCATGCAAATTAATCAGCAAAGGTACAAAAATCTGCACTCCCACGTTTATCATGAAAAAGATGATAATGAAAGGCTAATGATAATTTACTCACCCATCAGGAAAAAATTACTCATTCTCAGCATGCAGGAGAGAAAACTTTTGCAAGGCTGGCTTAGGGGGTATCTCGATAATTTCACATCAGCCAATAATCATAAAATGGTATAACCAAGTGTTTTAAAGTGCATACTTTAAAGATGCAACCATGTACCGTGCTCAGGCACTCAATAAGCAGTGAAGGGTATGTAGATATGTGATACAATTGAAAGAGTTCTCTAAACTGATGGGTTTATGTAAATTTTACAGGATATTGTCTGTAATGGCCTGTGGAGAATTTACTGAAATTTGCATTGATTTCCTTCTGGCTTCTATTAATGTAAACAACCCTGCCATATCGAGGCTTATTTTAACAAACAGAAGATTGTCACTGGCAAAATGTGATTTAAAAGAATTTGTACAGTGATTTGGCAGCATGGAGAGGGATTCACTAAGGCTGTAAAACCTTGGGATCTTGTTTGTAACAGTAAAGTTTTAATCATGGAATCACAGAGTGGTGGTGTTTGGAAGGGACCTTTAGAGATCATCCAGTGCAACCCCTCTGCAGAAGCAGGGTCACCTAGATCAGGTCACACAGGAACGTGTCCAGGCGGGTCTTGAAGACCTCCAAGGAGGGAGACTCCACACCCTCCCTGGGCAGCCTGTGCCAGGGCTCCCTCACCTCAACAGGGAAATAGTTTCTCCTTATGTTTAAGTGGAACTTTTTGTGTTCCAGCTTCATCCCATTGCTCCTTGTCCTGTTGCTAGATACAATAGAAGAAAGTGCTGCCTCAACCTCCTGACACCCACCATTGAGATATTTGTAAATATTAATGAGGGTCTCCCTCAGTCTCCTCTGCTCCAGACTAAAATGATCTTGCTTCGCCATATGTTGTAACTAAATTCCTTCTGTAGATGGTTTAAGATGATTGTTTTTTGCATGACAGTTGGCCTTTTTGCAGGAAGATCTTCTGGGGGGCAGCTATGTGTTTAATGGTTTGGGGCTTTATAACAATGCGGTGGGGTTTTCTGGTTTTGCCTGCGTTAGTCATCTGTGGTAGTAAGTTGGTATCTCAATCATTTCAGATACGAAGAGATGTTAAACGTGAAAGGACAAGTGGCTTCCAGGCTCTCGTGTACAGCAAATCAGTTGTACTTGGAAGCAGCTGCAAAGTACTTGAGCATGAACAGGAGCGAGGAAATGATGCGAGTCCTCTCGAAGCTCGATATAGAGGATCAGCTGGAGTTTCTGAAGTCTCAGGGCTGCTTGCGCCAAACGGCAGACTTACTGAAGAGGGAAGGGCGGGAGGAAGAAGCTGCCAAGCTGATGAAACAACACGGGTTTGCTCTGGAAGCAGCCAGCCTCACAGCTGTGAAAGAGTTCCGCGCGGCGTGTCTGCTCGCCGCGGCGCGCGCCGGTGTGAGTCGCCGTTCCGAGTCGGAGCTGGCGGACATGGAGGTCATCTTGAGAGAAGCCCTGAGGCTTTGTGAGCAAACGGAGCAGAAGGCTGGCATTGCTGAGGCTGTGTTTCTGCAGGGAGTTCTGAAGGGAGACTTCAAAAAGCTGAGCGACGCGTACTGTCAGTTCCTGTCCCTCAACCACGCAGCTGGCGCGGTGGAAGCTCTCTTTGCGTTGTCCTGCTGCAGCACTCCGAGCTGCGTCCCCGTCCTTTTCATGGCAACACGTGGCTTAATGGCTCTTCTGAGTTTGGTTAGGGGTTTGAAGAAAGCAGCCACCAATGCAGAGAAAGACATGGTGAAGTCGTGCTTTGCCTATTTTGGGATTGTCCCAACAGGCGACAGTTGTCAGGTGTCTCAAAATGAAGCTGAACCCATTCTCAAGTTTTTGTCAGACAAACCAAGTCTAAAAGAGAGGAAGACAAAAGGTGATTTCTCAGTAAGAACAGAGGAGGTGAAGTCAGCTCTGAAGCAGCACTTGCTGAGCAGGTTGTGCTCTATCACCGAGGAGTTACTGAGCAAGCATTACCCTGATATTTGTGTGAAGTACATTGTTGGCTTGAACTGTGAGGGTAAAACCTGTGAGAATTACCACAGGCCCTTGTTGCGCTGTGAAGCAAACACAGTATTACAGTGTAAAATGCATCTGGTGGCAATAAACGGCCTGCTGTTAGAAGCAACACATGCTTTCCCCAAAGAGCTACTGAATCAGTGCAAAAGCTTTGACCTTTTGACTGCTGACAAATACACATGGTGTAAAGCCCTCCTAGAAAGGCTTTTTCCTAACCATTTCCATTTGAGAATACTGTCTGAGAACTCGAAGGCGTGCAAAGAAATACTGGAATTCAGTAACGTGATTTCCAAACCCTACAGAGCAGCACTGAAGGAGTACATTGCCTTTAAGTTTAGGAATGAATGCACTGCAGCCAGAAGAGAATCAACCGACTTGTGGCTGAGTGCCATGCAAGTTTTCATCTTGTCTTCGGGATATCCCGAAGAATTTGAGAAGCTTCTTTTTAAGGAAGAGGATGATTATAACAAAGAGCTAAACTTTGCTTTGTCAAAGGCAAAACACTCCTTGAAGAGTAAAGGCCAAAGTGGGAAGGCCAGAGGAATAGAGGGCAGGCATGGGATGTTGCTACCTGACAAAAACGCCGAGCACGCAGGAAGTACGCACTTGTGCTTCATTCGACTTCTCCAGAATTCCCTTGAGCAATTCTATGTTCATAAGAACCCAGAGAACTGTAAAAGGTTTTTCTTCCGTTTTATGAACGTCCTGGTCAAGAAATGCACGAGGTACTTGATTCCAAGTATAGGAAATACGGTGATGCTGTTGGAATTTCAGTATATTCTCTGTTGCACTGTCCTGATGCGCCTCTGCAAGAACATTACTCTCTGCTTTCCAAAGAGTTACATTGCTCTTCTTCATTACTGGGAGTTTTTGTTCAGAAGCAAGCACCGTAACAAAGAGCTGAAAGACACCTTTTCTATCATACAAGAGTATAGACCAAAGGATGTACACATAGCTGTACAGAATTTCAGATTTCATCTCTGTTACCTAGCAGAAGTTTTGTCTGGAGTTTATGGAAGGTTCAGCGTGCTTCTGGATGCTTTTGAGAATCCTGATCACATAACTTCAGGGGAGGCTGAGCGGACTATAGTGTTAGGCTTAGTGATGCTATTGAATGCTGACCAGGTGCAGAATTGTAAATGCAGATGGCTCTTATGCCAAAACTTCCCTGAAATCAAGGTGATACTGAATTCAATGAGCAAAGAGTTTCCCTCTAAAGTGCCTGAAAGATTGTTGAGGGTTGTGGAACAAGTGAGTGAGGCTACACATCTAAGAGAAATTGCTGCAGGCCTACAAGAGCTGCTGGCAGAGCGGGACGAAGAGCACTTGGTTGACTGTCGATGGAGGTGGGACTCTGCCTACACTCAGGGGCATCCATCCATACGGGGCATCCTGTATGAACCCGTAAACCTTGACAGGTTTATGAGCTCTTTGGATGAGGCAGAATATGTTGATGAGCTAGAAAAGGACCTTGAAAGGGTTCATTACTTAGAGGACCAAAAGGATCCCCTGGAAGTCATTGCACTCAGCAAGCAACAGAAGCAAAAGCAGAAAGCATCTGCTCAACGCCAGCTGCGTCGTGTCTTCTATGTTGTCTCTCTGTGTGTGAAGTGGAAAAGGAAGGCCTGCTCCAAAGCTGAGACTGTTGCAATGGAAGGAGAGGGATTTTTGTCAGAGGTCTTCAAAAAAGCAGATATTGACCAAACCCAGTGTGACCTCTGTGGAGTCAGATTTATCCAGAGCTCTGAGAACTATTTCAGCCAGTCCGAAAGCATGGAGGCAGACACTTCTGAAGCTCTGTCACCAACCGAGATCTGCGGGGAAGAAAAGTCGCCTGCAGAAGGAAATGCAGTTTCTGTGGCCAGCAAGGCTTATGTAGAGCACAGAAACACGGATGAACACAGAAATAATAATGCTGCCTACAAATACTATGCTGACTTTTTCAGAAGAAAGGTTGATCCAGTAATATACGATGGGCTGGGTGTAGTGGAGGCCATCACAGAAGAGACTTACACTCGAGACCATTTAGCGTACAAAGAAGGTCCCAACTTACGCCAGAGGAAAATCAAAGAGAATATTAAGAAGATTTCAGATGCAGTAGAGGAAATCTATGATAAAAAATCCTGGGCTAAAGGTAGGACCTTTTAAACAGTATGTCATTTGTGGACAAACTTCTAGACCTGACAAGGCTCCATTTAAAGATTTTGATGTGATCAAGAGAAAAGATGTTTCCAGGTATTTCAGGTTGCTGAGGAAAAAAGGAACTGAGAGCTTAAATAAAGTACATTCTTGCCTCTTCCAAACACAAAGTAATAACATCAGATAGTACAAGTAAAGTGAACAGTGGTGAATTTTAGTAAAGTGAATTTCAACTATGTCATCAGATGTGTATATTGTCTGAATTTACACAGACTTTCAAGCAGCCTGTTACATTAGACCAGGGAATCTTTACTAGTTTTTCTACTGTTTCCTACTTCATCCTGCCAGCCATAGTAACTTGGATATGCAGCAGGAGAGTGTTAGGTGTACCTGGAATATTTGGTTAGGGTTACCTCTAAGTAGTCTGCCCTTGTATTTTTTCTAGAGCTGAACAAATCTGTGCAATGCCAGGCACTCAAAGGTAACCCTGGTATTATAAAGTCCAGTAAATTGTGGTACTTAGGAGACATGTATTTTGATATTTGATTTTTGGTGGGGTGTTTTTTTCCCTATATACTTAAAATATTGCTCTGTGCTGAGTGGCCAAGGATTGAAATTGTTTGGGTTACTTGCTGTGGGAAAGCGACATCTTCAATCAAAACATTGTTACTGGCTTTAGTTGTAGGAAACCACCAACCCTGACAAATTGTCACTTCACCTGTGATGTCTGACAGTAGTGAAAAAGTCTAATATTTGGTGTGTTCACCAGCTCTTACCAGTTATGTTACATTTGTAACTAAATGTTAGGTTGTGGTCCTCGTGTCAGCTTTATCTTTCCTCCTAGAGGAAAGCTTTTACGTATGGATCAAGTCCATAAAGCTTTGCATATTATTTAGTTGGCTTTCTGCTCAAAGAACCATGATAGTGAGGAATGTGATAGATGTAGTAGGCTTAATTAGGTAATAGCTGACCTTGTTAGGACAATTACTTGATGAGCGTTACCTTGTTCTTCCACTGAGTGCAAATATATTTACAGAAATTATTTGCCTCTGAGATTCATTTATTATTTTTCTGGTAGAGTTGGAAGGGACCTTTAGAGATCATCCAGTCCAACCCCCCTGCTAAAGCAGGTCCACCTACATCACATCACACAGGAATGTGTCCAGGTGGGTTTGGAAACCTCCAGAGAAGGAGCCTCCACACCTTCCCTGGGCAGCCTGTGCCAGGGCTCCCTCACCTCAACAGGGAAAGAGTTTTTCCTTATGTTTAAATAGAACTTTTTGTGTTCCAGCTTCATCCCATCACCCCTTGTCCTGTCACTGGACACTACAGAAAAAAGTTTCACCCACCCTTTAGATATTTGTAAATGTTGATGGGGTCCCGTCTCAGTCTCCTCTTCTCCAGACTAAACAGCCCCAGTTCCTGCAGCCTTTCCTCATAAGGAAGATGCTCCAGTCCCCTGATCATCTTGGTGTCCCTGCGCTGGACTCTCTCCAGCACTTCCCTGTCCCTCTTGAGCTGAGGAGCCCAGAACTGGACACAGGACTCCAGATGAGGCCTCACCAGGGCAGAGTAGAGAGGGAGCAGAACTTCCCTCGACCTGCTGCCCACACTCTTCTTGATGCATCCCAGGCTGCCATTGGCCTTCTTGGCCACGAGGGCACATTGCTGGCTCATGGTTAGTTTATTACCAACCAGCACTCCCAGGTCTCTCTCTGCAGAGCTGCTCTCCAGCAGTTCGACCCCCAGCCTGCACTGGTGCGTGGGGTTGTTCCTTCCCAGCTGCAGGACTCTGCCCTTGTCCTTGTTGAACCTCATGAGGTTCCTCTCTGCCCAACTCTCCAGCCAGTCGAGATCCCGCTGAATGGCAGCACAGCCTCTGGGGAATCAGCCAGTGCTCCCAGTTTTGTGCCATCAGGGAACTTGCTGAGGGTACACTCTGTCCCCTCACCCAGGTCGCTGATGAAGATGTTGAACAAGACTGGCCCCAGAACCGATCCCTGTGGAACTCCACTGGCCACAGGCCTCCAACTCAACACTGTGCCATTGATCACCACCCTCTGGGCTCTGTCATTCAGCCAGCTCTCGATCCACCTCACTGTCCACTCGTCCCAGCCACACTGCTTGAGCTTTCTGATGAGGATGTTATGGGAGACAGTGTCAAAAGCCTTGCTGAAGTCAAGGTAGATGACATCCACTGCTCTCCCCTCGTCTAGCCAGCTGTTTATGCACTCATAGAAGGATATCAGATTGGTCAGACAGGATTGATGAATCCTTGGTGAATCCATGTTGACATTCAGGATGAGTTGTTCCATCCCCTTTCCAGGGATGGAGGTGAGGCTGACCAGCTTGTATTTTCCTGGGTCATTCTCAACGCCCTTTTTGAAGACTGGAGTGACATTGGCCTTTCTCCAGTCCTCAGGCACTTCACCTGTCCTCCATGATTCATCAAAAATGATGGAGAGAGGCTTAGCAATCACATCAGCCAGCTCCCTCAGCACTCTTGGATGCCTCCCATCAGGACCCCTTGACTTACAAGCCTTAAGGTTGGCCAACAAGTCTTTAACCTCTTCCTCTTCCACCCAGGGCAAGTCCTCTGCTGTCCTGGCCGTTCTTACTGGACTGGGCTTCCCGAGGGCTGGCCTTGGTTGTAGAGACTGAAGCAAAGAAGACATTCAGTAGTTGGGCCTTGGAGTAGTAGCTCCAGCCTTCCCCTGCATCCTCTGGCAATGTTCCTATACTCTTCCTAAGAAGCCAGGTCCAGTTTCCACCTCTCAAATGTGGTTTCCATTACTTTTCCCTGACTTGGTAACAAGCACTTTTCAAGTTCTTAATGTTGCAGTTAAGCAGGGCTGTAACATCTCAGGTCCATATTTTACTTCTTTTTTTGTGCAATTTCAGAGGGATAGTGAAAGCCAGGAACTTTAATACCCTAAAATAGTTAAACCAGAATGTTTACAGGAGTTTCAGGTACACCTTAAAAGGGACAGCAGAAGGATGGCAAGCTTCTCTGATAGTGCTACTGATGTTGATTGGAAGAGGCAGTAATACCTACAAGAATCTTCATCCCCAATAGTGAATTTGCCTGCATATGAGATCACTGGTGACCCTGACTTATGGCTTTACAGCATCATCATACCACACAGCTCTGTGTAACTTGGTTTTGTGCTTGGCTTTTAGCTGCTGTCCATCTCTCAGCCAGTGTTCTTACAGGATGTTCATTTTACTCCATTTCAGCTGAAGAAATATTAACCAAACATGCCAACAAATTGGTTGCCACCATTGATGAGGCTCGTCAGTGGCTGAAGAATGTGGACTCTCATAGGATAAGAGAAGAAGGTATGTTTTCAAGTTACACAGGTTTCTGTGCCCTCTTGAGGATACTGTTGGGTAATGGGCTCAGCATCATTTTAGTTTCCTAGTCAGCAGTGTTGTGGATGTTCACTTACCCTCTAGGCAACAAGAAATGGCCACTCTGCAAAACATGAGTTAACCAGGCTTTCCTCAGTGGCTCTTCAAAACAGAGCATAAGCTTCACAGCTAGTTTTGAGGTGGTGAGAACAGACTAAGCCTCGTTCCTCTCTTGGCCCTCAGTGGACCTCAGCCTGCATAAAGCACCTGTATGTTTGTGCACACAGGCACACACAGATGCACACACCAGTGCTTCAAGTGCAGTCTTCAAGAAACTTGGGCAGGGGAGACAGAAGAGAAGCCAACTTCATCTTCACCAGTAAAACAGTGGTGCTTCTCAACTCTGCTGCAGCAGTGCAGTTATGGGCAATGTGGATCCAAGTTCTTGGAAACCACTTTCCTAACTAAACTCATCCTTAGCTTATTTTTAAGAATTCAATGAAAAAAATATTAGATATGGTTGGCTTTCCTTTGTTTTCACTTCTATTTCACTTGGTTTCACATCAGAAGTAACATAGAATCATAGAATGGTTAAGCTTGGGAGGAACAGTCCAATCCCCTGCTAAAGCAGGTTCACCTCAATCACATCACACAGGAAGGTGTCAAGTGGGCTTGGAAACCTTCAGAGAAGGAGACTGCACACTCTCCCTGGGCAGCCTGTGCCAAGGATCCCTCACCCTTACAGGAAGTAAATTCTGCTTTGTGTTTAAGTGGACCTCTTTGTGTTCCATAACCTGTCCTGTCCTGACACTTGACAGTACAGATAAAAGTGTCACCTCACCCTCCTGACATACACCCTTTAGGTAATTGTAAGTGTTGATGAGGTGTCCACCCTCAGCTTTCTCTTCTCCAGGCTAAACAGCCCCAGGTGTTGCACCCTTTCCTCTTAAGAAAGATGTTCCAGCATACACTGATGCAGCCTGTTGCATCACAGACCCCTAAGGACAAGGTTAAGACTTCATTGTACTTACCTGTATGTGTAGGTTTAAGCACATATTTAGGTGGTGGGATTGCACAAATTGCATGAAAAAGCAGCAATGAAGTGATTAGGCTTACAAATTACACTATCTATAAAGCATTAAAGTAACTCTGTTATGGAATATTTGATTGTGATTGAGCCTCGTGTTTCATCTTAGTCCAAGACAGATGCAGTTAGTAAGACTGCACGGGAGTGCTCTCATAGCCTCACAAGCAACATTATAGCCTGTCTTGAACTCAGTAAGAAAATGTATTGCCTGCTGAAACTGAACCTTGAGAGAGGAGAAATGTACTACTTAAAAAAGTCAAAAGCAGTAATAACAGAAACAGATTTTCAGTGTAAAAATTAATTACTAGTGCAGCAAGTGGCTTAGCAGAGCTCTCAGGCATGTTGTCATATTAAGCCAAATGCTTCTTAAACACGATTATACACACGTGAAGGTATACTGCTGACATAAAATATCAATGTCACAGCTTGTCATACTACTAAGAGGCAAAAAGTGTGTTGGGGTTTTCCATTCTGCATTCATTTCTTGTTTTTAATGTAGGTTCTGTGCACGATCGAGACTTGGAAAATGAAGTGGAAGATGAATGCATGGCTTTTGAAGAGCTTGTCTGTAAAAAACTCTCACGAAAAAAAGGAAGGTTTGGGAAACTCAGTAGGAAAAATATGCAGGTGGCTGTTTGATCCTCTTCACATCCTAATTTTAGGACTTAAAAAAATTGGTGAAAAGTAAAAGAGAGAGGTGGGGTCAGAAACTGGAAGCATTTGAAGAAAAAGAGCAGCTCACGCTGTTGGCTTTTATCACTTCTTTTAATTGTGTCAAAATAATTACTTAATGTGGTGGTGATGTGCTTGTTCAAACCTGTGAGAGGACAAATTCCTTTTCAAACCTATGTGGTAGCTTGAAAGTGACGAAAAGCCAAAGAAATGAAAAAGGAAAAGTCATGATGTTTCTGCCTTATCTCAGGGGTGTTCTTTCACTTGGTCTTCTTTTTCATCTTCCTTGTTAATTTCCATCATCGTTCTTCTGAGCTGGAATACTCAGAAAAATAAGATAGTTTCTCTAATTTTAAGAGGTGTTAATGGATGGTTTTAGGTTACTCTTGTAAACTTGTTGTGTCTTGTTGTCTTGTTGTATTTGGAAGTCTTTGAATCTTTGGGTTCTTCTATTTTTATAGGCAAGAACGATGACTTCTAAACAAATCCATATTTTTGACAGTGTACATACTTCTAATTAGATAGATATGAAAGATATAGATTGTCTTCTATTTGATCAAGTTTTGATACAAACTTTTACCTGCACACATTGAAATACAGATAACCTTTCTTTAAAAGAGTATTACACGTTTTAAGTGTTTTTTGAGTCTTAATTGTTAAAAGTCTTTTTGTGATGTATAACAACGTTTTTATAAAACTTGTGTAAGATTTTTACAAATCACCCCATCTTGTCCTGGTTTTTTGAATGCTCTCTGAAAGTTGTATGTGACTGACTGACTGGCTGACTTGAGTGAGGTTTACAAGTTGGAACCAGAGGATCAGTTCATCCTGATCATAGAATCATAGAATGGTAGGGGTTGGAAGGGACCTTTAGAGATCATCCAGTCCAACCGCCCCTGCAGAAGCGGGTTCACCTAGATCAGGTCACATAGGAACATGTCCAGGCGGGTCTTGAAGACCTCCAAGGAAGGAGCCTCCACAACCCCTCTGGGCAGCCTGTGCCAGGGCTCCCTCACCTCACAGTGAAATAGTTTTTCCTTGTGTTTAAATGGAACTTTTCATGTTCCAGCTTCATCCCATTACCCCTTGTCCTTTTGCTAGATATAATAGAAATAAGGGATGTCCCAACCTCCTGACACCCACCCTTTAGATATTTGTAAGTGTTAATAAGGTCTCCCTTCAATCTCCTCTTCTCCAGACTAAACAGCCCCAGTTCGTGCAGCCTTTCCTTGTATGAAAGATGTTCCAGTCTCCTGATCATCTTGGTGGCCCTGTGCTGGACTCTCTCCAGCAGTTCCCTGTCCCTCTTGAGCTGAGGAGCTGATGCTGTTTTACTCTTGGAATGTCCCCAACATACTGCAGTTTCCTTCAGCAGCTTTGAAAATGAAAGCATTTGCATGTTAAATATAATTAGAGTATCCCTTAGTTGAAATACTTGGTCTTGAAAAGGAGGCCACATTGTGTAGTTACCAAGTAGTTTCAACTCAACAAATAACTTCTTGTTATGCTCAGTGTTGTGGAAGTGGGACATTTTATATGGGTAAGAACGAAACGCTGCTGTAGAAGGGAGCAATGTGGGCAGCAGAAATCATTGTCTGTTGCATTGTAATTGCTCTTTTCTGCATTAAGACTATTTTCTAAGTGCTGCTTCTTGAAGAAGCCTTGTTGCTTATGTAAGGGTCTAGAACATAGTTTAAAACCATCCATTGATGAAATGGAATGCCAATCGCTTGCACTGTATAAACATCATGATTAAGAAAGTTGGATAAGTACTGTAACTTCTTTGGCTTGGTTTGCTATAACAATGTGTGTTTTGCATTTGAGATGACTCCAAGAATCTTTCCTGATCAGTTTCTTGGCTTGAGTGTTCACGTTTGTGGCAGAAAGTGCCACCTAAACTTTTTAAGGACAACTACAATTTAGAAATGCTTGCTGGTAACAGTCTAAAAATCTGATCACACTTCCCCTTTCTCTTCATGAGAAACATGAAGCTTTAGAAACATCACTGCAAAACACCAAGTAAAGAAGGAACAAAGAAAGAGACCTAAGAACAGAAGTTCTGTTGCACCAAAAGCTTCCACCTTGGGTACAATTTTATCTTGAGTACATTTGATCCAGGGACCTATAATCTCTGGTATGGTTCCCTGCAGATGACCACTAGTCATTTTCTGGCTTTGAATTGCCACTCTTAGGTGGGACTTATTTCAATAACGTGTGAAATACTGACTGCTAGTCAAAATTAATGGCAATTCAAATTTCAAGGCTCATGGTTTCAGAGCTAGATTTCAGTGTGATGAGAAATCCAGTTGAACCTCAAGTCCAGTATCAGTTCTTAAAGAGATTTTTTTCCCCCCATGGTGATCTGCATAAATAATCATAGACCCTTTCTTTTGCATGGCAATCTCTTCATATGATAACAAGTTATGTGCTGTTCATCCTATTTGAATGTTTTAATTAGCAAAAAGGGGTTGTCCAGATATTGTTTTAGAGGTTTGTTTGATTTGAAACTCTTTATTACTCCAGTGGAAGCTCCAGCATTCTGTCACCAGCTAATGCCTTTGACTCAAAGGGCTTAAGAGCTGTGACAGGTGCCTTGATATGTGTGAGATACATATTGCACTGAAACCTTGGAACCGAGTAGTGGATGCGGGCTGTCAAGCTAATCCACCCACTTCTGCCTGTCTGAGCTGTGTTGAGTTGAAAAGAATATAGAAAAGGCTTGAAAAGCTCAGAAACTGGCAACTTACAATCCCTCTCTCCCTGGCAATACAAAAATGACACCCAAATGAAAAAGAAGAATAAACTATTTACTGTAGTTGGAAGACAGGGGTATGGTGTGAAAAGGTGGCAGTTCTCCAGATTCCAAATTCCTCAAGAAAAAAAGACTCTTGCTTGCTTGAAGCTCTTGGTAATACAAGACTCTGCATGGTAAGTGATGGGTACTTTCCACCTTTTTTTCCTTTATTCCCCTTAAAAACATTGTTTTCATAGTACTACCCTCAGTTTTATTCTGTAACACTTCTCTGACAATTAGCTGTTACAAATGCTGACTCAGCAAAACACTTAAACATTCGCTGTTAATTTGCCTTCATTCCTAAAGGGAAGCCTTTTGCCTTTTTGCTCACTGAAAGAGTAGGAGGGAAGGGATTGTCTTACCTCAGTGTAAACACAAAAAGTTTTCCTGCTGGCAATCCCCGTGACATTATTTGCTGAAAACCGATTAGGAAGCACCTTTCCCTACGTGAGAGGGGGTCACAGCCATGGCAGCTGAGCTTCTGCCTTTGTTGTGTGTGTTAGATTTATGGCACATCTGTCCTTCAGGCTTGCAGTTAGCATGTAACTCAGAAGTGTATCAGCAAGGCACTGGGCAATTACCATACTCTTGTTTACCTTGGTCTAGTAGACGTCTTCCCTAACGCTCGTTTCTACGAGCTGGTGTTGGAACAGTTCAGGTATTTCATGTTGTAGTTTTCATTGACTGTGTTGATACACCAAGATTTCTGGCAGTATATCCACTCAAAGTCCCTGTGAAACACTTCAGGGTCAGCTACTTCAACCCCAGAGCAGCTGAGTTCTCAGACTGGTGGCCATTGCAAACAGACACTGTCAGAATGGAAGCATTTCTTTTGTTCTTCTGACGTGCACCTCTGATGCTATTTTCAGCCTCTGATCTGAGCGTGGTGGATGTGTGTGTGTGCACAAGTGATGTATATTCATGCTGTCATCTTTGCTGTGTTGGTCCTGCCTTGTTGGAAGAGGATGGGTTGTCGTGTCTTTGTTACGATCGTTGCGTTCTGTGGAATCTCAATCTGTGGAAATAGTGTGGAAAGAAATTGGTAAAAGACTTACTCACCTGCAGCCCATCTTCCATCTAGTCTGCACACAAAGTTTCATGGTTTAAAGGTGCATTTGCTAGTGATCCATGTGATGTCAATGCTCCAGCCATTTCTGAGTCCCTTTCATTGGGCTTCAGAGCATCTGATTTCTAAATTGTTGTGTGTAAACCAGTGCTGAACTTCTAGCAAGCAGTGGAGAGAATCATGTTACCTCTGAGACATCCTGTGGGGAAATAAAGTGATGCCAGAAATTAGTTTCCATTAAATCTCACAGAAACAAATCCTTGTAGTTCCCTTTTGTGATGGGGTAAATAGCCCTTTACCAAAGCTGTGTTGCACCAGTTCAGTGCCAGACACCTCTCTGTGAACTATTCATTGTAACATTTGCTTGTCTTGTGCTGCTTGTGCTTTATGAAGTCTTGGGATGAGGTTTTTTACCTTTGAACAGTCAGAGAGAGAATATTCAAGGTGTTGGCTTGAAATGTTGCCTGCTTCACTAGAAATAGACAGAGTAAAACTAACCTGTTTTACCCTAGTAAACAGCTACCAGTGTTAGTGATGTCCCAGTCAAAGTCAGTACCTGCGTAGTCTGGAGCACCCTACATGTTTCATACAACCTTTCTCTCAGGACATGGACATGTCTAGTACTTCTAGGCAGGACCTCAAAACTGGGAGAACCCTTGAACACAAAGTTGCTTAAAAGGGCTCTGAAGCAGAAGCAGATGAGGTGCCTGATTCCTGTGGAGAAAGTGGAGCACCTCTATATGGGAAATGGAGCAAAAGACCACTGAGCTGAGAGGTACTGGTGATCTGAAATGGCATTTCAGGTGTCAAAAGACATGCAGAAAGGAAAAGCTGAATACAGGTGAGTTTCAGACACTGGGGCTTTGACCGGGGGAGTCTGGGAGTAGGAAGGTGTCTGAAGAGTGCAGCATGGAAACCTTTAGTAGTCTCTCCTTCAAAAGAACAGATCAACATTTATTTTCACCAGGAGGCAGCCAGAAGAAAAAGTTTACTTGGAGGGGGACGTGCTGATGAGTCTTTGTATAACAGCTGAGTGGCTGGAGTACTGATCTAGGCTGCTGAGACACCAGATTTCAACCTCAGCCCTCCCAGGAGGATGCTCTGAGCCATGTGCTGATTTGCCTGGAGGCACATTTGCTGCAGCTGCTGCTGAAGGTGACTGAGTTCAGGGTTTCTTTGGGGCAGAGAGTGGAAGAGGGACGCAATCAGGAAAGGATTATGTGCTTTGCAGTTGCAGATGTCAGCACTAGTACTTGTGAAAAAAAACAACCAGTCCTTGGAAGGGGACCTGCAGCTCCAGTATTGCTGATGCTTGGCTGCCAGGGCAGGGTTGAGCCCACTTTAGCTTCTGAATTCATTGTGCAGTGCAACAGCTTCAGCAGGACAGGTGGAAATGCCAGCAGCCCAGTAGCCAGGCTCATCCTCTGCTAAGCTCTAGGGGCTGTGGAGTTAAACCTGGATCTCCTGTTCCCTGGGAGAATAGTTCAGAGGCTACTCAACAGCGACCATTCTGTGCTTTATGGTGATACCCACGGTGTCCAAGGACCTTGGGAAGCACTTTACTAAAGCAGAAGGTGAGAAAGAGCTGCCTATTTTCTGGATCCTGGCTGGATTTACAGGTAGGTAACATGCTGAGCTGTTCAACCTTGTCAAAACACCGCTGTTCTGGGTGTATAATGGAGACACTGGCTCAGAGGGGTGCTACCAAGGGTGGTGCAGCCCAGTATCTTGGTTTTGGTCTTGGCCAATTCCTAATCTCACCTATTTTCTTCTGAAGCCCTTTCCCTTCCCCCAGTCAATCTACTGCTTTACAGGGTCAAGCTCCAAGTGACCTTCAAGGTGGAGAAGGCTGTTTCACAGGCTGTCCCTATACTCAGGCCCTTGTGTCCATTAAATGCAGATACTCGTGTTGCTTACCTACCTCCATCAGTCTGGAGACTTAGAAGATTTTTAGGACAACTGTGGCATTGCAATCTTGTGTGATATTTTTCCACTGAAAAGTCCTGGAGTAAGTTAGCAGTGCTTCTGTGTTTATTTGGACCATGATTATCAGGCAGATGCAAAGCATTTCAATGCCTTGTTTTAACCAATTATGCAGGACCACATTTTGTCCACAGTTCCTAGATAAAATATGGTTTCCTTTCCTTAAAGGTGCACTTTGGGCAGTTAACAAGGAACTCTGGGCTTGGAGACCTGCAGAGGGATCACACTGAAGTGGAGTAAGCAAGTAATGAAAAAAAACCTGTCAGCCTCCAAGTTGTTCTGCTTGTCTCTGTAAATAACACACCTGGGCAACTCTTACTTTTCCCTAACCCTCTCCCTTTGAATGTGTCTGCTGTTCAGTGCTGTGAAGACAAGATTAAGTACTAGCTAATAGGAAGGAATTTCCTGATGTTACAGTTTCTCACCACTCTTTACTCCTGCTGGAGGAGTCTGATGTTTAAGAAAGGAATCAACTTGTAGCACAACAAATGGTACCTGTGAGCTGGGGTATTTATAGCTCTGTGCTCTGCAGCAGCCTTCTTGTAGGGAAGAAGAGAAGACTTTTGTCACTGTGTGGAATATTTTATGTGCTGGAAATGCAAACCAGGTTGCTGTTTGTTGCTGAGTATGGGTGTGGAGAGGAGAATTTTGCTGGTTTCCACCATTGGCTCTACAGACGTGTCTTTCCTCATCCCCTCACCTTACCCATTTTGTGTTGTTTAGTTCAGAAATTTCTGTCTCCCATCTATTTTTTGCTTTCTGAAGCTCTTGTGGCTTGTGAGTCATCGAGATAAAGACGCTGAATCTTCTGTTAAGTAGGAGGAGGACGTGATGAGGATGTGTTTTGGCGACCTAGGTTAGACAACCCCCTTTGGGCAGGAGGAGCTGTAACTCTTGAGCAGCTGTCAGGATTGACTGCAGCATGTCCAAGGCTGGGGTCACCCCTTGGGACTGGTCACCATTACCTGACAAGAAAACATTTCCTCCTAGATGTAATGAGCTTCCAGTATGAACTGTAATCACTTGGTAGTATAGCCCTGGCCTTTAAGTGGCATCAGTGATCCATCTGCTTCTCTGGTTGAAGCCTTTTGGTAAGAATTGTTAGAGCATTATCTGCAGGAGTTGCTTTCAGATGGAAGAAGGGACACCAGCTTTCCTGGCTCAAAGCTATAGCGTGGATCTCCATCTCCACATTCCTGCTAAGCAAAATCAGGGTGAGAAAGACAAGAAAAGGCCACTTCTTGCCTGATGCTCATCTCCCAACCATCCCCATTTGGTACTCAGTCTGCAAAGATTACTTAAAAAGTAGCTGAAAACATGGAATGAAATTATCTGTCTACCTAGTTTGATAAGATAGACCATTTTATACATACCTGGGAAAGAGTCTTCCTTTGACTGTTCAAACTCAGAGAAGTCCCAGACTGTACAAACTTTTCCCTTTATGAAAGCTGCAGTATTCTGAATAAGAATGAAGTTGGGAGAGGTTTTTGAAGTTCAGAGGTTTTAGCTCAATGATATATGAAGCAACATCTCCCCTTTTCATCTAATTATTCCTTTGATTTCTCTTTGAACAGTGTCTGAAGCCCAGGCCCTGAGATCTGGACAAGAATACCACCTGAGCACAGGTTTTTGTATTCCCTTTAGTTGCAGGTGGTGGACAGTCTTGTATGGATGACCACAAGCTTTCCCTATTCCTCAGTCCTCCCCTTTCCCAGTTCCACAGATTTAAAAGTGTTGCACACTGGCTTAAAACCAAAGGGTTCTATTGTGTGTTTAACGACTTTTGAGGCAGTATCTTTATTTCCTGAATCTTTTAGAGTGTCTTCAGCCAAACCTCAATTTCTTCCCCAGACAGGGATGCTCAACTTATTGCTTTCTTTCAAAGAAACAGTGAGCACTTCCTTACAGGAGCCAGGAATTAGAGAGAAGTGCTGATTGGTCATGAGACTCGAGATGAAACCTCAACATTTAGAAGCAGTGAGGTGAAATGACTGAATTGGGCTGTTTGTGACAGGGAAAAGAGAAAGAAAAATAGTCTTTGTTGTCGGATATCCTGTGTTCCTTTCCATTCTAAAGAGGTAGGGTGGAGATGATCAGCAGTGAACACCATGTGGGATTTTATAGCAGCTTTGTAGTCAGCACCTAATAGATTGTGCTGTAGAAGCCTCTTCTTACACAGGGTGTTAGCTAAGGAGCGATGTCGTATTTCAAAGTGAAGCACTTGGGCAGTGGGTGTGTGTGGAGGAGAGAGTGGGATCATGCTGTAAAAAGTGCTCACATTTTTAGCCAGACAGCACTTCTGCAGCAAATAAAATCTCTCTCTCCGACAGATGGAGGAGAGGTGAGTGGGAGGGAAGTTTGGAAGCGCACTTTGTCATTTCTATTCGCTCGCTGCTTCGGCTGCGAAGGGAGGGGGCACGAAGTACCAGTCGATAAAAGGGTGGATGAAGAAGTGCAGCAGCATCGAGGAGGTAGAGGCAGCTCTCCATGGAGCAGCTTCCATCTGGGACTGTCAAAAAGCTTCACAGACATTAGGCAGCTGAGCTTTATGATATCCTGGTGGACATGCATCGAGATGGAGAAATTCAGGAACAGAGGTTAGATGACAAGCTTTAGCTGCAGAAGACTATTGATTTATGGGGCTGGACCTCACCCTACTGGCATCTCTGCTCCCAGGGCAGGACCTCACTCCATATCCATGTTGTCCAGATTTAGGCTAGCTGCCTGATGTTAATATGGACAATTCTGACCCAGCCCCTCCCCTGGAATACACCGTCATTTACTTTCCCTGATCAGGCTTAATTTATCTGTCACTTTCATTACAACAAATGATGGTAAAGCTCTCCTGGAAAATGAATTTTGTCATCTGAGAATGGCAGGGAGAGAATCACTAAGTGAGAGTATCTCTACTGTCTCTGCCTGCAAAATCTTACATGTTCCCCCTCAGCATTTGTTTTTAAATGGGTGGGGAGGGGGGAAGGGCACCTCTGATAATTTGGTGCAATGGGAGTTAATTAGCTCTCCACATTCCCTCAAAAAAAGGGCTGCTGTTTTAAAGCAAGGTCAAAATGGTGGTGACATGAAATAGGTATTTGGGTGAAATGTTTGAACGTGAGCTCAGAGGGAGATCTGTAAGTTCTGCTGTTGATGCCCTGGAAGTAACTGTGTGAGTACATTTGGACCCAGCACAAACGCTTCCAGGCACATTTTAATCGTATTGGTACTCTTGGGAAAGTGGAGTAAATCTGTTAAAAATCAGATAAATTGCATTGGCATAAAAGGAAAACAAGCAAAAGCCAAGGCAGGTTCTTCCAGCCTTACTGCAGGGCAGTCAGGTCTCAGTGTGCAAGCAGAGGTGCACCTTCTGAACTGCTCTGCATCCAGTCAGAAATCCAACAAAAAGAGGGATGTTCATGGTATCAAATTGCTGGTGAAGGCTCCAGGGCAATGAACCTTTTGCTTGCTTTCTCAGGTTTATTTCTGTGGCCAGGAGAGTGTGTGTCTGTGCATATGAGGATTTCTTAAGCTAAGCTTCTGAAATGTTAGACTTCTTGGCTGTTTTCCTTTGTGAGGTGATGCTGCCTGTGTTACACAAGGGTGTTCTGGCTGCTTGATTAGGTACCCAAAACATAGATTCATCTCCTGGGTTTATGCTTTTTTAACTGTGATATCTCAGACCAATCAGTCCTGTTTGTTCCTGTCTTGTTAAACTTGGGTAGCAAAACACACTCTGCAAATGTCTGACGTTCATCATCTTACTATTTTTATAATTGCAAACTATTTGTGTCTTCAGTGCTGACTCATAAAGCAAGGTATTTCACTCAAGCTGAAAGGGAAATGACCCTGCATCTTTCCCAGCTTATTTGTCATGTCATTTTTTTTGTCCCTCTTTGGGGATCTCTGTCCTACTTTCTGTCACACATATTAGTCTTGGCTGATTGATATGAAGAGATCAAGAGCCTTGAGCAAAACCAGCTTTCCAAACAAAGACAGAGAATTCTTTTGCTTCATGGATAAGAAAAATATCTTAAGCAGAATGAAAGAGCATTAACTGACCCATTTCCAGACTAACTTAGGAGCAGATTAACAAAGAAACTGAAATGTAAATGTTGTGGGGTTTTTTTCTGCCCTGGTGTGAAACAATGGTGGCTTCAAAACTGACGTGCAACTGGGGCCACTGGCATGAGTGGTTTCTACTAAACTCTCTTTCTTAGCCTATGACCTGAATATTGCCATGAAAATGCACATTGCAGAGTAGATTTAGTTATGAAATCCTTGTAAATTACACCTAGGAGGAGGTCTGTGTTTGTGGTCAGTCACAAAAGCTCAGTCAGTGAAACAGGTGAAGTCACCTGTAGTGATTCTTCTGTGTGTGTGTAGGACTTGCTGAAGTAATACATTTCATGTAGATACTGTTAATATTTGCTGCATGGAAAGCTAAATTCAATACAAGGACCATTAGAGGTTAACAGGTTGATTGGGAAATGAAACCTGGGTGAAGAAAACGTACACCCTGATGACAAAACTCTGAAGGGGAGAAGTTGATCTCCTCTGTTTCTACATATCTTGAGGGACAGGTGGCCACAAGGAATTCCTTGTTCAAATAGTTTTAACTTCAAAATGGAACTCAATACATGTTTTGTTATTATTCCTAGTGTTCTGTGGCATTATAGCTAATTGATTAGAGCATACAAAGTCTTTTGCAAAATTGAAATTTCCATCCAAATTGCCTTAAATCACGAATAAAAAGGATTCCCCTTAGAAATAAGAAGCATTATCTGCATTGTTCTAACAGAACACAGTCTAAAAAGTAAGTTACCTAATTATTCATTCTTCTAGTTACCCAAGAAGAAGCACCAGATTTAGTACAAGCAGCTCACTTGCAAAACAACATGCCTTAATAATTGCTAAAAGTGAGAATCAATCTTCAAAAAAATAACTAAGTTTAACAAATGTGAGATAAGAATAAAGCCACATTTTGAATCAGGATGTGTTCCTTGCTGAACTAAATCATGTTAAAATTAGCTTTTTCAGCCTTCCCCATATGTTACCTTTCTCTTTGAGCTCTTGTAGGCTTTGTGTGCATTTGATGGTAGTGCATTTGATTTATTTTTTGGGGAGGGTTCTTTCTGTTATCAGTATAGTAATGAACAATTAGTAGATGACCTCAGTTGATAGGATGACCTCCAACGTTCATCTTTCTCTCTTTTCTGTTTAGTGAGAGCACATTAAAGCAAATGTGTCCAATGAATGTGTTAGGCACTTAAATACTGGATTCTTGGCTCCACAATGAAATCCCAAACCCTCAGATCAGAAATAGATGCAGTTCATGTAGAGAATAGAACTCTTCAGGATGAGATCCAGAGCATCCATTACACTGATTTATGAGATCAGCTGAAATGTACAGCTGCCTCAAGCTAGGCATGTGGAAATAATGGAGAGAAGGGTGAACCCATGTCTGAGGTGCCCTGGTGTCTTCATGGGATCCATCTCTCTAAAGCATCCCCTGAAACTCCATCCTGAAATGGTGGGAGCTCTTGAACACAAAATGGGAGCATAGTCAGATTCTTCCTGACACCAAACTGGGAGCACTGGCTGATTCACCAGAGGCTGAGCTGCCATTCAGTGGGATTTCAACCAGCTTGAGAGTTGGGCAGGGAGGAACCTCATGAGGTTCAACAAGGACAAGTGCAGAGTCCTGCAGCTGAGGAGGAACAACCTCATGCACCAGCACAGGCTGGGGATTGACCTGCTGCAGAGCAGCTCTGCAGAGAGAGACTTGGGAGTGCTGGTTGATAATAAACTGACCATGAGCCAGCAATGTGCCCTCGTGGCCAAGAAGGCCAATGGCAGCCTGGGATGAATCAAGAAGAGTGTGGCCAGCAGGTCAAGGGAGGTTCTGCTCCCTCTCTACTCTGCCCTGGTGAGGCCTCATCTGGAGTCCTGTGGCCAGTTCTGGGCTCCCCAGCTCAAGAGGGACAGGGAAGTGCTGGAGAGAGGCCAGCACAGGGCCAGCAAGATGATCAGGGGACTGGAACATCTTCCTTATGAGGAAAGGCTGCGGGAACTGGGGCTGTTTAGTCTGGAGAAGAGGAGACTGAGATGGGACCCCATCAACACTTACAAGTACCTAAATGGTGGGTGTCAGGAAGATGGGGCAAAACATTTTCCTGTAGTGTGAGTGACAAGACAAGGGGTGATGGGATGAAGCTGGAACACAAAAAGGTCCATTTAAACATCAGAAAAAATTATTTCCCTGTTGAGGTGAGGGAGCCCTGGCACAGGCTGCCCAGGGAGGCTGTGGAGTTTCTCTGTAGGTTTCCAAACCCACCTGGACACGTTCCTGTGTGACCTGATGGAGGTGAACCCGATTTAGCAGAGGGTTAGACACGATGATCTCTAGAGGTCCCTTCCAATCCCTACCATTCTGTGATTCCTCACCCAGGCTATTCACACCAACAACTCCCACCTTGAGACTATGACATAAAGCCAAGCTGGGGGCAAGGTTCTGTCTTGGACATGGTCCTTTTCTGCAAACAGTAAGAGACTTAGTGGATGAGAAAGGGAGAGGAAACAGGGAGCAAGACCTTGCAGCCTAATGCTGGGATCGCTTGGTGGTGAAGGCTGCTCACCACTCAGTGGTTATGCATTTTTGACTGAGCAGCTTCTGGATAAAAGGAAGGTGTGCTGAGAGCATTGAGAGGTGGCTAAGAGAAAAAAAGTAATGTTTAAGAGTGTGATTTTGGTTTAGTGAACTGAAGTCTCACTTCTGTGACTTTTAACTCTTCTTTAAATCTTGCCCTTGGTCATTCCTCTGAGACTTGAGAACTACAAGAGCCAGGACTGCTTTGTTTCTCAGCACATGGATACTAATTGTTTCCCTTTGGATTTGTGATGTGTCATTTAAATATGCAGTGAATAAACAAAGCTGTAAGTCATGTGCAGTCATCCCCAGCCTACTGGAGTTAGTAACAGCACCCACTCATTGTCTGTATAACAGAGAGATTCAGCTGTCTTTGAAATTCCCACCTGGAAAAGTGGCCATAAAGAAAACAAACCAAACCAGACTAACATGGACTCTATTCTGAAAGAATTCATATTGAAAACTCTCAGTATTTACCACAGTGTGATTGTCTCTAAACTGTCCTATTTTGGAGCACTTGCTGAACATTCAAAACTGATCAGCTGGGTGTCTTGCCTCCAGGTATTTTCTGTGCCCTTGCAATATGGGTGCATGTATTACTGTAAGACAGAAGTTTGATGGAAGTACTTCTTTTTTTAAGTGTCAAACAGGTGAATTACCATACCTGCTTTAAAAAAGGAAGTTTAAAACATAAAGCAAGAATTTATTCACATGATACTGCTCTTTCCCTTACCAACTTGCCAGAGAGGCAATTTTTTCTTACAGTCTTAGTATCTCAAATGCAGCTCGCGCTGAGCACAGGGCATGAAGCACTGAGTAGAGAGAAATAATGGCTGTAGCCTCCTTAGGTTTCCCAGGGAAAAGAGCAAGGGAACAGTTAGGCTGGGCTCTTTTCAGAACATAATGCTAAAGGCAGTTCTGCACAGACTGATTTCATTGCCTCAGCTCTGGCTCCTGGGAGTTTGTCACACACTGTATTGACAGATGACCAAGGGGTACATTGCCATATGTATGACCTACGTATTTAATACATTCGGTGTTTTAATGCATCTGAAACTCCAGGTAGTCTCCATTCAATTACTCAAAGCAGGCAACCTTAATACAGGGATTGCCTCTTTTCTCCTTGAACAGCAGATTCTCTAGGTTTGTCCCTAAAAGAGCAAAGTTATCCATAAAAGCATCTCATCTGCTTGGTCTCAGCAAACAAACTAGGAGGTTTTACATCTCTACTGAAAGTTTTTATTCATCTTCCATGGCAAAATGTAACAGATAATTCACAGAGTCACAGAATGTTAAGGGCTGGAAGGGACCTCAGAAGCTCATCCAGTCCAATCCCCCTGCCAGAGCAGGGTCACCTAGAGTAGGTCACACAGGAACTCATCCAGGTGGGTTTGGAATGTCTCCAGAGAAGGAGACTCCACAACCCATCTGGGCAGCACCTTCCAGTGCTCCATCACCTCAACAGGGAAGAAGTTTTTCCTTATGTTTCTTTGAAGCTCTTATATTCCAGCTTGTACCCGTTGCCCCTTGTCCTATCATTGGCCATCACTGAGAACAGCCTGGCTCCATCCTCCTGCCACCCACCTTTTATGTATTTGTAACCATTAATGAGGTCTCCTCCAAGCTGAAGAGCCCCAGCTCCCTCAGCCTTTCATCATACAGGAAATGCTCCACTCCATCATCTTTGTGGCCCTGTGCTGAACTCTCTCCAGCAGCTCCCTGTCCTTGAACTGAGGGGCCCAGAGCTGGACACAATATTCCAGATGTGGTTTCACAAGGGCAGAATAGAGGGGAAGGAGAACCTCTCTCAACCTACTACCCACAGCCCTGCTAATACACCCCAGGATACCATTGGCCTTCTTGGCCACGAGGGCACATTGCTACTCTCTGATACAGAGATGATGTTTTGAATCACACTAAGGGATAAGGTTTAGTTTAGTGATGGGCTTGGCACTATGAGGTGAGTAGTTGGACTTGATGATCTTTTCCAACCGTAACGATTCTATGATTCAGTCTCACACAAAGATCTAACCTTCAGCACCAGCCTCACCTGAGGGAAATGCATCCTTGGAGTGCATTTGACAGTCTTAGAGTGATCTTCAGTACAAACACAGGAGCATAAAGCGCTTACTAACGGCTCTGATAAAGTTTTTCTTGTGATCTTCACTCTGTTTGTTACAAAACCCATCAGACAGATGCTATGTTTGTATCTCGTTAAGTAAATAAAAGATGTAGCTGGTGAGATGCAGGATTTTTCATTCAGGTTAGTTTGCAGATACTACACCCAGGGCTTTACCGATGATATAAGTTGCCTGGGTAGCAAAATATCATCCCCAGGCTCCCAGGCTGTGGGCAAATATTCCACCACAGGCCTGTTCCTAACAAGTATAAAGGGATTAGAAGCCTTTTGCTTGCTTTGATTCATTCTTGCTTCCTTTCTTGAGAGAGATTTATGGATCATTTAAGGCAGGGTGAAGTGGTGTTTGCAGGAGACATTTTTTTAAGTGAGCTTCAATTTTTGGGTGACTTTGTATGCTTTCTAGACAAACTACTGCTTGGCTAGATGCAGCGATGCAGGCAGCTGGCCCTGGCTGCCTTTGTGTGAGGTGAGGTCCCACGTGGGGCTCTGTGAAGTGATCTGCAAAGGATTTAAGATGGCTTTGAAGAGATTGTCTGAATTTTCTCAGAGGGAAGGAAATTGACACCCATTTTTCTTTTGTCACCTTTTTTTGCCATTGAAAGGTCAAGTCTAGTTTTCCTTGGGTTAGATAAAGACTCTGAGGAACACTGGCAAATGAGTACAATATAAATAAAAGGTTGTGGCCATCTGTAGCCAAAGCAATAAACAGCAATGTTTGTAAAAATTCTTCATCCATGACTTCTGCCTGAAGAGACTGACAAAAACATTCATATCAATGCACTGTTCCTCATTATTCAGCAGGTACAGAAAAGCTGCATCCCTGTCAGCATGGTGAAAATTGGTCAACTCTCAGGTCTGTTAATTCAAAGCAGTTTAAAATTGTAGTGTATTTAGGAGTGAAATTGGTGTGGAAGTGTGTTCTTGACCTCTTGCAGAATGGCAGATTGAACCCTGTCACAGATCATCTCTGCAACAGTGCACCTACATCTACTGTTCCAGTTTGAGCCTCCTGTGAAATCAAGTCCTTACAAAATAGCATTGGACAGAGCACTTGAGACTAAGCTGGGACCACAAACCTGTGCCAGGGAAGGAGGAAAACTTCTTAACAAAACTTCTTAAGCAGAACTTCTTTCCAGGGAGGAAAACTCCTTAACCAAAGTATATTATGCCAAGTTCTGTTCCAACGAGACATCTCTGAGATAGGAGCAGCTCTGATCTGACTGCCCATACCATTTGATGTGTAAGGTATATGGGTAGAAGCAGGGAAAAGGAGATTGTTTTCCTCTAAAGGAGCTTATTAGTGTGTTTGAAGGACATGTGGCACAGGAAAGGCTGCACTAGTCACAGTCCAAGGGGCTGAGTAGCTATGGTTTGGAAGCCCCTCAACTTTTTCTCCTCTTTTATTCACCACACCAAGAGGAGAAGGGCAAAAACAGGGAAAAGAAACCCCAATAAGTTGGCTTGCTGCCACGTAGCTGTGTGCTAAACCACCATCTCCATCCAAATCCTGATAAAGCACTTAATTGCCCGCTCTTGCCTTTTACCCTTTACTTGAGTATGTGTAGATTGGCAGCTATATAGAGGCACTTTCAGTACTTCAGCTTCCCCTGTGTTCTCTGAGGTTGAGCATGGTTCATTAGGGCCAGTGGAATACGATGCACTTTGTCATGATTTTTCACCTTCTCCAGAGATGTACATCTTTTGCACTCTTGTTTTGCAGGGCTCAGTCAGGAAATGAAGAGCTCAAAAGCTGGGAAACAACGTAATACTGCACATTGGCATGGGAAGCAAAGGAAAGTGCTGTCACAAAAAAAGGTGTCAAGGCCTTTAAAGTGCTCCTCTGGGGGGTGTCAAAATTAATGCTGTGTGCTCATTTTAATATGTTCTTCCAAAATTGACAGTGTCTATGCTGTGGCCCCTGTCTTAAAATCAGTGAGATTTAAGCAAGTGAGTGGTAAGGACTAAGCAATCCTGGTTTCCTATGAATCATCCTTTGCCTCTAGTCTTTTATTCCCCCCCCTTTATGCTTTCCTCCAATTTTAATAATGACAGCTCTCTGTTGATGCAGCAGCTGTGGATGATAGCCATGAAAAACAAGGCCAGGGCTAATGTGAAGCTATCCGTGGATGACACATGGTCGACTGCCAGTTGGTGGTCAGAAGCTGCACGTGTAAAGAGCAGCCTCATCCTACTTGCTTTGCCTTCACAAGGGAAAATAATTTGGCTTCTTGCCCACTAGCCAGCTTTAAGTTTTCACAAAACGTGTATCAGACAGTTCTATTTCAAATCTCTAGCCTCTTGTCAGTTTTGGTAGAGATTAGCCAGTGGTTTCAAAATCACTGGGTGAGGAAAGAGAAAGTGATAAGTAAGAAACTGGAGAGGAAATCACAGCCTCGAAAGAAAGTCTTTGTTCCTTGGGAATTCAGGCTTTTCACACTTAATGCCAGTATTGTGGTGCTTGTTTGTTCCTTCTTCAACCTGTAATGCTGATATTTTCCAGATAGTCTTTCTCAGGCATGAGAGCTGAGTGGTTTTCCTATGGCAATAAAAATTCTCATGTTAACCATACCTGAGGCTCCAAAAAGATCATCATCATCTTGTGAGATTAATCTGAGTTGTTTTTTTAAAGCAAAAAGTTGCCAGCAGGTTCTCCTTGGTTATCTTGTTGGTTTGGTGTCATGTCCAGTATAAATAGCTAATACTAACCAGGGCTCCCAAAAGTGATGGAGTGGTACCAGTCATCCTAAGCACGCAGGAAAGGAACAGCTGGTGACTCTTTTTACTCACCATCTCCCTCTAAATATTAAAAGTGTAGTGTTATTATTTATACTTCAGGAATGCCAAGAGGTCCTAGCTGAAAGTGGAGCCTTGAAGGTACTATTTTATTTGTGCCTACATGCTGTGGGAGATAATCCTGTCCCCAGTTCCCCTCTGTCCCTTTCCACCAAAATATCACAGCTAATTAGGCAAAGAGTGGAATAGGGAAGACAGGCGCCGTGAGATGAGGTGGCTCATGCCTGGCTCCAGAGAGGATCAGTGTTGTCTGTGTTGAGAGTAGAGCTCAGGCTCCCACCTCCCCATTGGAATTTCTTCCTTGCTGCATCACTGCCACATTGCAAAAGTCCCAAATCAAATGTTGTGGGTTTAATGTGGTGTTCTAGAGCTCAGAGTTTTGAGGAAGCAGTGTAAATGCTTCATAAATATAGAGAACTGTGCAAAACACTTGAAATACTCTCTGTGTCATGAGCAGTATTAATTCACTTCTATGCAAGGTTGTTAAAATCTTTATTGAGACAAGGGGGAAAAAAAGATGGGGGAAAAGCAATTTGATTTCAAGGATTCTGCTTCATCACGTGCTTTTCAGACACCAGTGAATCATCTCGTGACAATGATGTTCCCCTTAAGTCTATCTGTGTTTACATTATCCTTAGCATAAATTCATGAACACTCCATGCATTTACCATGCACAGGCTTGGCTTGTCTCTTGGCCTTGTCAAAGTGATGGGGTTTTTTTTCCCCCACCACATTCTTTAATGTGCTTTTCTCTCTTGTATAACTTTGTTTTCCTTGTTGCTGACTGGGATCACAAATGGTCTTTGTTTCCCCGTTCTTCTGAGCTAAATAGCTAAACGTGGCTTCCTGTGGATATGAGAGGACACAAACAAAAATATGTTAACTTCTCCTTGTGGGGGGTGTAATCCATTAGAAATGTTCTTATTCAGTGTGGTTTAACTGTGTCCCTCTTTCCCATTAACTGACAAGCCATGATTAATTAAGTGGAACTTTGGACCGAGCTCATCAGACTCTTAGACCTGTGTGTGTCATTCCAGGTGCAAAGATATGCCACTTCACATCATCACCTCTCAGTATTACTGGACTGTGACAATAATGGATTAAATAACTGGGATTGCAAGGCAATCTTCTGGGCATTAGGGTAGGTGAAGGTAAATTGCTTACTCTGAATTCTCCTCCCTGTTGGGTACAATACCTCTTGTTGCAGGGGCTTTATATTTCTGTATAGAGGTCTGCTTCTTTTTCAGCTCTTGTGAGGGTACAGTGAGAGCAGGCTGATCCCGCAGCCTATCTTCCCACATGGTCTGACTTGCCTGATGGGGTTGTTGAGGAGTCTCACTGAGGTCTGTGTCCATGACATTGCTGCCTGTATAGGCCTAGCCCATGAACTTCCTTGGAGAGAGGTGGTGAAATGCTGAATCTCTTTGTGCCTCAGCTCCCTCTGTGTCGTGCCTGATCCTTAAGGAGAGACTGAGAGGACCCCCAGGAACTCTGCTGTGGTTGGTACTGCAAGAGCATGGGGAAGCAAAAAGTTCTGTCCTGGGGAAGAAAGGGAAATGTGGTATGGCAAGCAAGCAGAAAGCAACAGTGATTGTGCCCTGCCTGCTGTCTGAATTTTAACTGCAGCAGAATGTATTCAAGAGTGAGGAGGAAGACATGGACTCTTTATCCATCTGTCTTAAGAATCACAAGTGTTATTAGTTAGACTGGGCCTTGCACAAAAGACAGTTTCTTATGAAACATTTTGTGCCATGAAAATGAATTTCAGACAGATCTGCAGCTATATTACACAGAAGACTGACCAAGTACCCCAGTGAGTCCCTCCCTTTTGCATGTACGAAGAGGACAGGCTCTGACCACATTTCCCAAAGATGCAGTAGAGGCTGGGCCATTTGAATCCTGTTCACCCACTCCTGGAAACAGAAACACTTTCCTTTTCCTTTCCTTTTCCTTCCATACAGATGTGAGGCACTGAATTTACTCAGAGTAAATCACCTTCATGTAAAAGATGGTGTCAGACTGGCACTGATGTTTCTGGTTTACTGCTCTGTTTTTCTCATCCATCTTTATTTTTCTGGTAGTTTTCCATTTCTACTGTGAGCATATAGACACCATTAGTAAGTACAAACCATCTGCTTCCAAACACTATGAATTGTGTCATTTAAAAATGTATCTGTACAAACACTTGTCTCCCACTGTTTGCAGCTAAATTCTCTGTTTCCTGAGCCATGGGGGCAAGGAAAATCAGTGTCTTCAATAAGCTCGAGTTCCTCTTCACTGTACATGAGGCATGAAATAGCAAGTGGAGGAATTCACAGCAGGGAGAATGTCAAAAACCTCCAAGCAAGGAAGGGAACATATCTTTAAAATGCTCTTGACCAGGGAGACTAGCTGCTTAAAAATCCATGAGGAGCTGACCTGTGTACATCAGCATGTAAATACTGTGTGTTGGAGTCAGCACTGCCAAGAAACACATCCAGCATCAAATACTGTAATAGTAATGGTAAATATTGAGGCAGACAAAGGTTCTGTTTCAATTTCTGCTTCTTGCTATGTGACCCTCATTGAGGCTCTTTGTACCTCCATCTTCTCACTCCCAATATTCCTTTAAGACAATAACATACAGTTTATGTACCTTTTCTGTTCTTCTCTAGGTTTTGATCAGGTCACCTGTTAATGAAGTTCCTATGTGCCTCACATCATTGTGTGAGATTTCAGTGAATATTGTTCAGCTTTGAGATACTGGAGTGAAGGGCATTATTAGTGTATAAAATGTCTGCTTTGAGAAGTGTCTTAATGATGAACGTGTCACTCTGTGTGTCTTCCTGGAAGGCAGGAGTCATAATCCTGTAGGAATTAGTTTAGCACAGGCAAAGCACAAATCTGGAGTGTCAGGAGATGTCAGGTGGTCACAGTTTCTGCTCATTTGATACCAAGGAGTCTCTCTCAAAATCAGACATTAACAGTTTCTAAGACAAGTCATTGAGAATTATCCCACATCATCAAATGTTGCCATTTATGATACACCTATTATCCATGCCCTTTTCCTTGCAGCTTCTAATTACCTGAGTTTGACACTGATTAAGTATATTCATGACTTAGAAGCTGAAATAAGGCAGCATGTTACAGGAAGATAACAACAACTCACTTTGGTGAAACTACAGTGCTTTTGCTTTTCTAAAAATGCCCTTTCTATAAAAAGTTAGTTCTGGAAAGAAGTACAAAATTATGGCCATTGTCATTATTCTTGGTTAGGTAAAAAGTTGCCAAAGTCTGTTTTTTGCTGATCTGCTGACTAAGGCTGAGGATGTTTTGGATCCAGATCCTTTTTCTTAGTCTAGTGAAATTGTTCCAGGCTATTATTGTTTAAATGACTGTACTGTCACTCTTCTGGCAATGTGCCCTCGTGGCCAAGAAGGCCAGTGGCATCCTGGGATGCATCAAGAAGAGTGTGGTCAGCAGGTCAAGGAAGGTTCTTCTCCCTCTCTACTCTGCCCTGGTGAGGCCTCATCTGGAGTCCTGTGTCCAGTTCTGGGCTCCCCAGCTCAAGAGGGACAGGAAACTACTGGAGAGAGTCCAGCGCAGGGTAACCAAGATGATCAGGGGACTGGAACATGAGGAAAGGCTGCAGAAACTGGGGCTGTTCAGTCTGGAGAAGAGGAGATTGAGACAGGACCCCATCAACACTTACAAATATCTCAAGGGTGGGTGTCAGGAGGCTGGGGCATCACTTTTTTCTATTGTATCTAGCAACAGGACAAGGGGTAATGGGATGAAGCTGGAACACAAAAAGTTCCATTTAAACTTAAGGAGAAACTATTTCCCTGTTGAGGTGAGGGAGCCCTGGCACAGGCTGCCCAGAGGGGTTGTGGAGGCTCCTTCCTTGGAGATCTTCAAGACCTGCCTGGACATGTTCCTATGTGACCTGATCTAGGTGACCCTGCTTCTGCAGGGGGGTTGGACTGGATGATCTCTAAAGGTCCCTTCCAACCCTACCATTCTGTGATTCTATAAAGTACATAATTATGGTCATTGTAATTATTCTGGGTTAGGTAAAAATTTGCCAAAGTCTGTTTTTTGCTGGTCTGCTGCCTGAGGCTGAGGAAGTTTTGGATCCTGATCCTTTTTCTTGATCTAGTGAATTTGTTCTGTGACTGTACTGTCACTCTTCTGGCAAAATGACACATTGTCTGGGTTACACTCAGGTGTTGGTATTTGGTTTCTGTTGGGAGCTATTTTCTTCATTGCATTTAGGGTGCATCTAAGGAGTAGCAGGGACATAAATGATTTTAATCTTTGAAAAAACAAAGTCTGTTTGAGGGTGGGAAGGGTAAAGCCTGTGTTGTTTACATGTAGTTTGACCTTTGTTTTCTGTGGCTTGAATAAAACCTGCCATTTTTGTTATTTTACTGATGGCCTTTGATTTCTTACTGGGGAGTCCTGAAAATCTTTCTTCTGGACTTCCAACAGCAGCTGATTGTTAGTTACTCTCACCTTTCCTTAGATCAATTCCTTTGTCCTTTGCCCCGTGTATTTCACGTGCTCAAGCCATAGAACATGAGATAGAAATGTGTTTTGGAGAGAACTCAGTCGTATTTTTAGTCCTCTGTAAAGGTCAAGTTTTTGCTCTTTATTTTTGTATGGAATGCATTGGGTTTCTTTTTATGTATTTATAAGGAGCCATATTAACTGCTGTCTTATTTACAAGATAGATATATTTGCAAATGTGAGCTCATCCATGTTAGTTCTGCCAGCAGCAGCATGAGGATGCCTGTCACACGTGTCTGCACTTCCAGCTCCGTGTCGGTGCCTGTTACTCTAACGCCACATGACGAGACAAAGTTCAACGTGCCTGAAGCAACCCATCAGCTCCCGGGTGTTTGGAATATCCCAGCACCATGGGGGATTTAGATTCATCTGGAAAGGATCCACGCAATTTTCTTTCTAGGCTAAGGGCAGATTGCAGTTGTGGCGCTGGCCTTCGAGGCTTCAAACCTAATTTGCTTCCTCGAGGGCTATTATCCAGCTGAAAACCCCACTGTGTAGGAAGGGCTTTCACATACAAATGGTGAGCTGACATTTCTGTTCCTGAAACCACATCATGAGACTGCTCCTTTTATACTGATTTCTTCAATATTCTAGATTAGATTTGCGGGCATTAGGAAGGCAGCTCTCATCAGACTTTGTGAATAAACTGATTAAGCTTAAAATATCTGGTCTTTTTCTTGCCAACAGGCAATCATAATGTCTTTTAACTCACTTAAAACAGAGGCAAATAAATATGTATAGTTTGGTAGTTCCTCTGCTCTTTTCCTCTCTTGGCACAGTAAGTGCGTACAGGTGATTTATCATTTTCAAAACAAAGTGTTGTGATACTGGAAGGGATGATCATATCTGGGACATAACAGATCCACAATGAAAGAATGTGGATTTCATTTTAATGATGTTTTCGTAAGGACATGCTGAGAAACACAATCTGAGAAACACCACCTCTGAGCATGGCCATCTAAAGAGAATGATTCCTCAAGAGGATCGGCAGGATCCTTTGTTTTACAGCTCTTCTTTAATTTAGGTGCCACCCTTGAAACAGAACAGGTGCCAGCAGAATCCTGAGTATCGAGGGAGAAAAGGAGAGAAAGAACAGGTGATTTCTAAGGCAGAAGGAAATCATAGAATCATAGAATGATAGGGGTTAGAAGGGACCTTTAGAGATAAATCATTGAGTTTAGGACAAGGTCAAAAGAAAGCAGGATTTCGTCCTAAAAAGGACTGAACATCCATTCCCAAGGGCATACCAGCATACCTTTTGTCAGTCATAGGCACCTGTAAATGCTATGTATGACCTGGCTGTGCAACCCGCAGAGATGTGCATTTGACAACTTTCTGCTAATTAGCCCTTAAGCCTGCGATTTCAGTCTGTGAAATGAAGCATCTTGAGAGGTCAAAAGGCTCTAATTGAGATACAAATCTTGTCATTCTTGTTTATGCTTATTAAGAAATAGCAAGGAAGTTGGAGGAGGTTTAGTAGAGGAACAGAGGTGGTTGAGATGGGTGGCTGGTTAAAAAGTGGGTTAAAGGGCAATCAGCTTCACCAACTGTTGAAAAGAGGTGACAGATTTCCAGAGGCAAGTAGGAATGAGGTTTCTTTGGAGCTCTCTATTCCCTCCTCATCTGTTTTTCATTTTACTGCCAACTGAGTATTGACTTTTGAGTCACGTTACACTCTTCCTTTGGAAACCAACTCCAGAGAGTAGTACCAGGTAATTGGGATTGATACTTAGCTCTTCTAAGGATTTAGCATCTATAGACAGCAAATCTCTTTAACTGGTGTCATTATCCACGTTGTACCGGTGGGAAAGGTCATGCACAGAAATGTAGAACAACCTGATGTAGGAGTCCCAGAGCCAGGAACTGAACAGCGGCCCTGGATTCCTAAGACAGTGTTGACTCATTGAGATGCCAAGAACTGCAGAAATCAGATGTAGCATTGTTCAGAGAACCATGGGAAAGATGGAGAATAGCAGAAGACACCTCACATGGACTTCAGCAAAGCCAAGACTTCACGTGGGCACTGAATGTGGTAGAAGAGGTTAATTATGCTGAATTCTTTGCTAGCAGCTTGCTAACCTGGTATTATAGTGTATTGCAGGCTTTGACAACCTGGGTTTTGACTCGTTTAGGTGACAGTTTTTGTCTATGCTTTCATTTTAGGTGGTTTCGTTCACCAGGTAGTCTAGCAAAACGTAAACTCCATGCATTAAAGAGCCAGAGATGATATTTGAGCTTTCTATCCATATCTTTACACTCAACCCTTAAAGAGCACAGTGAATTGCAGGATTAATATTGTTCAAGGTCTACATTTACAAAGGTGTTTGTGTCAGGTTGTGTTACCTCAAAAAATTCCGAAGCACCATGGAAGTAAAATCATGGGATTCAAGTTAGTTAAATGGGGTGGCCAAGCAAAACTCTCAGATGACAGAAATCAGGGTGTGATATGCTTAGCACGTTCTGCTTTGTCCTGTTTGTACAGTTTGAGGCCAGAATGATGGAACACTGAAGTCTTTTGGTCTGACCTACTAGATAACCCCAGCTAGTAAATTTCATACAGTTATATCTTTGGTGAGTCCAATTGCTTCTTATTATATTTTCCACAGAGGCATCTTGTTTTATTGGGAGATACCCAGAGAGGAAAACACAGCTTCTCTCTGTAATTTGTGCCAATGGTTATTTGCTTCCCTTGGTAACATTTCTAATTTGAATTTCTCCGACTTCAGCTTCCAGATGTCAACTTTCTGTTACTGTTTTTCCTCTACAAAGCCTTTTAGTTCCTGATATTTCCTCTGTGAAGGTATGTACGTGCTGTTACCAAATTGTATCTCCTTCTTAGCGTTGTAAGCAGGCTGGCTTCTTTTTATACGATCCTTGAATCATCTGTGTGGCTTGTCACATCACTCTCACAATCACAGAATGTGAAGGGTTGGAAGGGACCTTGAAAGATCATCCAATCCAACCCCCGTGCCAGAGCAGGATCACCTAGAGTAGGTCACATAGGAACTCGTCCAAGTGGGTTTGGCATGTCTCCAGAGGAGACTCCACAACCCATCTGGACAGCCCATCCCAGTGCTCCCTCACCTGAACAGTGAAGAAGTTTTGTGCCCCAACAACTATGTGTGCAGGACACGTAGCCGGTATCCTATGGGCAGCACGGGGAGATGAAGTTGCCTCCTCGCTCCTCCTCCCCTTCTCATACATCGGTTAGCACTTGTCATCTTAAACCTGAGCCAGACTGAATGATGTGCCAAGTCTACTTGGAATGGCAGGGGCTGCCACACGAGTCGTGCGTCCATGAGTGGGTTCGCAGCTCTGCCTCACGTCCTGCCACCCAAGGAAGAAGTGTGGGGATGCACGAAGCCCCGCCACACAGCAAACTCCAGGGACGGGCAGGCATCCGACTGAGGGGGAAAACGGGGACTCCTTGGGTGCTGGAGCGAGGGAGAGCCGGGCTGTAGCACCGGGGGAAGCGAGGAGCGGTGTGAGGGCCGGGGGGCCGCCGGCGGCCAGGCTGCCCCGGGGAGGGCGGGCCGCGGGGCCGGGCCGTGCGGAGGTGTGACCGCTGGTGTGACCGCTCCTCGGCGCCGCCTCAGCGACACGTCCCCTCCCTCCGGCTGCCCTGACAGCCGAGAGGCGGCGCGGAGAGGCCGCGCCTGCGGTGCGGAGCGGTGCGGGAAGCCCCCGGCTCGACCCCGGCCGAGCTCCCCGCCATGCCGGCCGCCGCGCCGCCCCCGCCGCACCCCGCCGCCGCCTCCTGCTGCCACTGTGCGGGTGAGTGCCCCTTTCCTCAAGCCTTCCCGGGAGGGCGGCCCTGCGCCGCGTCAGTGGTCCCCCTGCCCGGCAGGTCACCCGTTCGGTGTGTTGTGGGGGTGTTTTGCCAGGAGGGGGGCGCGCTGGGGGGTGCGTGGGGCGGCTGTGGGGCGGCGGCGTGTGGGCTGCAATGGGGCTGGAGAGGCACGGGGCAAGGAGCGGTTCCCGCCCGGCGGTGGGGCGAGGCGGGGGCTGTGGAGGGAGAAGGCTCTTAAAAAAGAGGGGTCCCCGAAGGTGCGAAGTCGGAGCGGTCATTCCGCTGTGCTCCTCCAGGGACTTGTGGTTTCAATTAGAGGGAAGCCCCCCTCATCCCCGCTTTGTAGCGTAGTGCAAACTAACAAAGCGGGTTCGTTGCCTTTGGGAAGGGGGACGAGAAGCTGCTGCCACACGGGGAGTAAGCTTGTGCAGCTCCCCACAGGGAGTCCTGGGGGTGTGTGTGTGTCAGGCTACCCGTGCCCCCTCTCCCGTGCTTGGAGACCACCGGCGGCAGCTGTGCGGGGTACGAGAACAAGCTCTGAAGTCTGGGTGTGAAGTCAGCGGTCGCCGTTCCGACAGGCACGCACGGTGCCATCTGTACTGCGATGAAGACTGAAGATCAGAAGTAACTTGCTCTCCTCATAATGAGCGTGTGCGCAGCTCGCTTGCAATGAACGCTCGGAGAGCACCGGTGCGCTGCGCTGTAGACATTGTAAGCTGTTGGCACAAGCGTGTGTTAAGACACGGTTAAGGGTGGTGGGTTTCCCTTCAGCTGGGAAATTCCAACAGCCTGAGCTGTCGGAGCACAGGCACGGGCTCACAGGGTGGGAAGGGCTGTGGTGTCAGATGGGGATGCTGTGACATGGGGTAGCCAAACCTCTGGGGAAGGATGCTGCTTGTGCCCTTGTATCCCCCTGACTTCTGTAGTTATACCGGTTGTGTTTGCTCCTAGTCAGTAACAGAATAGATATTTATAGGAAAACGATTCCATAACTAACTTTTTCACTGTGCAGCATTATTTTCTGCCACCCTCAGAGAACATTCAGTACACAATGTCAGCAGGAGTGGCCGGGCCACTGGTTTGAGCTAAGGGAACTGGTTTTCAGGTTATGAGGCACTGTGTTTGGAAACAACCTCATAAACGGAAACTTTTGCTTCACTGAGTACTGAAAAGTTTCCCTTTTAAAAGCAAACAAACAAACCCTTTGCAACAGTGTAACAAAATTCTACCTTCTTCCTCTGAGCATTTAGATTGCATCCTGTATCGTGGGAAGGGAAGAATTTATCACCAAACCTGCTAGTTCCTCATGAATGCTTTTGCAACCAGCTTTATATAGAAAGGAAAATACATGTATAAGCATGCTTGTGTGCAAGTTGGTCTTCCCACCTCCTTGTCTCCTTTTCCTTTAGTTCTCCTTGTCCCTCATGATGCTTTTCTTGTGGTTTGCTGGCTTTAATTGTCTAAATGTAGCTTTGGCTCTGAATGTTGAGATCCAGCAAAACCCAAAACAGTTAGCAAGTGAAAGCAAGCTACAAAACGTGTTGTAGTCACTTTATGTTGTAAAAGTACAGTTGTTATAGCGATTCTGTTAGGTGGTGGCTGCATTTTATATCTGGGAAAGCTGTCTTGCAGCTCTCTGGATAAAACTGATCCTGTAGAGTTGGAGTCTCTTTCTTAGTGTTATGGGCATGGATCTCCTGAAATGGCATGACTTTTTCCATGAAGATATTTGTAACAGGACACATCAGCTGAGAGCTAGCTTCTGCTAAATCTCCATCTGTGGTTCATTAACTTGAATTGGTTAATTGGGCTTAAACTGTCAGCAGAGATAAGACAACTGGGTTTTAATTCAAGATAGTGGCAGCTGTTCAAGCCTCTGAATTTGAGCTGTGCTAAAGTTTACCTTGTCTTTATTGTGGTGGGTTTTTTTATACTTAATTACCTTGGGCATGCCAACCTGAGTTTTGAAGGTATCTTTATCTGGTAGTGTCACTATGTGCTTTTTATCTGTCTGCACTGCTGCTTTTTCTAGTCTTGTTCTGCAGAGCTTCACAATTCTGGCATCTGCGGGACTTTCAGCATGTGGTGACTAAGGGAAGTTGTGTGGGATTCACTTCCCCATTTCTAAGATTACTTAGCTGACTTTGTTTTCTGCAGAAACATCTATAGTTCTGTAGAAAGCGGAGAAGCTTGTGCTCCTTCCCTTCCTTTCCAACAGCTCTAGTGTGAATGTCACTGCTTTTCCTCTTTTCCTTTGACTTGATGGCTACTAAACCTTTGAAAACAGTTGAAATCAGTGTGTTATAGAATTTCTTGTAACTATAAGTGGCATCAGAGCATTCGCATTAGCATCAGGTGACTTTCACAGCCTCAGATCTGATCCCCATCTCGCTGATGTTAATGTGCATCTTTTAATTAGCTTCAGTACGACTTGGATCAGAGCTGAAAATATAATAGTTGGAAGAGGTGAATGTGACACTTCTTAAGAGTATACAGACTTTTCTCCTTTTCAGGGTATGGGGTTAGTCCTTTTGGAGTGTTCACCAGCTACTGGAAACAATGAAAAAGGAGAAGGACCTACCGTCTTAGCTGGTTCTAATGTAAATTCGGTGTTTTGGTAGTGCTTGCAAACTGTTTATCTTACTTATTAGTAGTTTGCCTTCACTGCAAATGGAAATCAGACACATTCATCATCTTCCCCTCTGTTGCTGGTGTAGTTTACTCAGTCTAATTATTGTTAAGAATGCAAAATGCTTGTTTGTGTCAAATATTCTTAGGAGAAGCTCCCAGTAACCATTCTGAAAACACAGTCTCCCACTCAATCAGTATTGCTAGCCTGCACAACTACTTCTTTTTTTTTTTTCCCCTTTTACTTGTCACCCCAAATAATGTAGTTAATGGAAATGCTGAAAAGTGTCTGGTGGTGTGAAAATCCTGATCTTTCTGCTTGTCATCATGCTTTTAACTCTAATTAGCACTGGCTTAGGGTTTTCCTGGAGAAAGCCATTATTTTTTTCATAAGTTCTGCGTATCCGTTTATTTTGCAGTGTTGACTTTAACATGAGTCTCTTCTCATAGAATGAGCATCTTCTCAAATGACAAGTCTCTTCTGAAAAAGTGGTCCTGGAATAATGGGCTTGGGAGTTCTACTTTTATCTGTGAGTTAACCTCTCTTGAATGTGCTGAATTACCAAAGAAAACTTTTGGGTAATTGCCCCTCTTGCAAACCAGATGGAGAATCAAACCCTGGCTGGCTCTTTCCTTTGGTTATGCAACAAGGTTATTGGTGATAAAGGATCTGGAAGCCTAATTAAACCCTCAGTGACACCTCTGCGAGCTGGTTTATTTTCACTAGGTTTGCTCAGTTGCCACCGATTAGTCATCACGTTGAGATTTAGGAAGCAATGCAAATAAAATCTCCCACAAGAAGAAACAGAATCCTGCTCCTTTGAGGCAATGTTGGCTAATGGGACTAAAAGCAGTGAAAGCTCGCTTTGTGATGAAACATGAATAATTAATTTGAAGTTTATGGTAGTTCAGGAGTCAAGAGCATCAATGTGAAAGTGAAACTCCTGCACACTGAGCCTTGAGAAACACACGGAGGGCTTTGCCAGATGGATCCTGGCAAGTATCACAGTTGTATAAGATGTTTTTGTTTCCCCTCTGTCAGTTCTGTCCCTCACCTGAAAGATTCTTGATGGAAGGTCCTGGACTGTAGACCTCACTTCTCTGATTACTTTAGGGCAGACCCTAAAGCTGTCAAACTGCAGAAGGCAGCTGTGGCTGTTCCCAGTAAAACACTCAGCCTGTCATTTTTGTAAAAAATGAAATAAATGAGTAGTTTCATAATACTCTTCTTTTTTAGGGTTTTTTTTTTGTCTCATGCAGGGTAACAAACTGAGCCTCACACCTCCAAAGGCGCTGATTCATTTCACGTGCAGTCTTACGTTCCACTTAGCCTTCCCAGATTATGCATCTGTATACTTCTTTAGAAGGCTTTCTTTATGCTCTCTTTTAATTTACCACCCTTAAAATGTCAGAAAGATAATAATGAAAGTGGGGTTCTGCTCTAAAAAAAAAACCAAAACCCAAAACAAAGTAAAAATGATGGCGCTCGTGACTCATTACCAGACTCTGTGAAATCTTTACCTTCATCTGCTGCTCTGGGGGTGATTCAGCTCAGTTTAACACTAACACATGGCAATAGCCATCTGTGTTTGCTGTAAATATTTTATTTTTTTTTTTTAAATTACAAATGGCTTGATTTAGAAAATCTGAAACTGTACAGTGGGGTGGCTGTGGGCATGCAGAGGAGGGAGGTGAGTGCCTGGGAAGGTGATTTTTTGCTCAAACGCTATGGCCAGGTTGGAAAAAAAGAGCATAATGTTGAGAATGCAAACCAGGCTGCCTTGCAGCAGGCTGGACCCTGCTGCTCCATCCTGGGGGCAGTTGGGCAGGAGGGGGGCCAGAGCAGGCTGCAAAGGGGCTCTGAACATTTAGCAAAGGAGAAGGGAGCAAAAGTGAAACAACAAAGCAGGCAAGGAAAAACCCGAGTTTATCTTCTTTGAGGAAAAAGAGGGAGAGGTGGATGCTAAATGTCATCTATCCCTCGTGGTTCTCATAACAGTAAATGCTGTCACGTGTTGCTGCGTGCTGAGCCTCCTACACGCATTTCACTGCAGGGTGGCACCCACAGTGGGGCAGGAGGTGGCACAGGGACACCATCCATCCTCAGAGGGGAGAAATCTTGAGCTCTTCTAGCTGTAGCGAGAGATCCAACGTGGGCATCCCCCAGGCTCCGTCTCCCTCGGCCAAAGTCCAGATGGCTGCAAGGTTTTCCACCCAGGCTCTCCCTCCAGGTGATGCTTGCCATCCTTTGCTACAACATCTCCCTGCTTTTTAGCTGCTCTGGTACTCTTTGCCCTCTAGGATCTCCCATAAACTCAGGTCCATGTCCCAAAACTAGCAGTGAAAAGGGAGTGTGAGAAATGGGCAGGGAGAAGGGAGCGGAGCCTCTTCTTTTTTCCTTTCTAGAGCGAAAAATTGGGGAAGAATGAGAATGGGCACGCATGGAACCGAAACATTTGAACGTCTCTAGTTTCCAGTTTACATGACTTAATGGGTGTTGGTTTTATACTCAAAATAAAAAGCAGATGTGATGGAGATGTGGTAACTGAAGTTTTGAAGTCATCTTGCCTGCCCTTACAAGGGCAAGGAGTGGGACCAAAACTGTGTGTCTGCCGTGCCTTTGTATTCTAGGAGTAGCCACTAAGGACGTTTCTTTCCTCACAGCTGATACTTTGGCAGTCACTTAATGGGACGAGACATATTTGGCCGGGAGAAACTTTAGTTGTGTTGGTGATGTGTGGGACAGGACAGATGGCAGCCAACTTGACACACAGCTGACTTTGCAGGGTTGATAGTTAAAGGAAAAAATAGTATTGCGTGCAAGTTGAGGCATGCTTGATGTGAGATTGTGAAAGATAATGAACTTGGAATCCTGTCATACTAATTTGATAGGATCTTTTAGGGCTAGAACTGTATATTTATGAGATATTCTTTCCTCCCCCCCCTTTCTTTAATCAGCCCAAATTAGTTTTCCTTCAGTGAGCTGAGCTGCTTTTAGTTTTCTGCAAACTGCTTCAGTGCTGGGTCAGCGATTGATCTCCAATAATGGACATGGATATACTAGCATGAGGTGCCCTTTAGGGTAGCAAAAATGATGTTATAGAAATTAAACAGATTCCTTACTTCTTTTCATTTCTTTTTGCACTGTGACAATATTAAAACTGTTCTTGCAAGCTCCCAAACAGTATTCATAGTATTGAACGTGGTTTTCTTTCCCTTCTGCACCAGTAGCTGATGCAGATAAGGGTTTGTGCAAATATTATGGTGAGGTTTTTTTAATGTAATTGGATAAAATCCACTTTGGTCTTCCAAAATGACTTAGACTGTATTGCCCATTTTATTTGTTTCAGTGAAACATGGCTATAATACCATATGACTTACAGTAATATTGTGTTGCATAGTATATTTTATAACTGCCTCACCATCAAATGTACTCTGAACACATATGATTTGCCCAATATATTTGTTCAGTGTGTAACAAAAAATGTATTTCTACAAGGCCAGGTACTTATAATCTAACATTGTTCAGGTTACAAAGTCGAATCTTGATGAGCATTGATTTGCAGTGCTGTCCCCCTAACCTGTGTTCCTGTGCATTAAGATATAAACATGAATTACACTATCAGATGGTGCTTTTTTCTCCCCTCCAGGGTCTCTGGCTCCATCAGTGCATGTGATGGACAAAGCTTACCTAATGAGCATTTACTTAGTGGCTGCCCTGACTGTCTGTGCCTTTCACTGCGTGCTTTTTGAACCCTGCTGTTAATACAGGCTTATTAACTTCTGGGCTTTTCTGTCATGGTTGTTGCTGCAGCAACAAACATGGATTAGCATCTCTGTGATACCTGTAAAGCGAGGGCATGAGCTGCAATCAGTGGGAATCAAGGTACCAAAAATAAAGTCAAAAGTGCTTTAATTTGGGAAGGATGCAACTTGAGACACCTAGGTCCCAAATTTTGGGGTGATTTAGCATTATCTATGTGTTGTGTTACATTACCTTGTGCCTGAGATACTTTGTCTTGTATATTCTCTTGCAGCTGTAAACACTGAGCAGATTTGCAGATCAGGTCTCAGGATATTGTTTTGGCCAGCAGAATGTAATCAACTCTGAGAAATCTAAACTAAGTCAATTGCTTAGAAACTCTATGGAATTGATTGGGGAAAATATTCAGTTCTTCAGAACTGCACTGCTTCATGCAGAGAAACTGTTCTTCTTCCTGTACTCTTTCACTACACACTTTTCATCTCTTCTAATTACAGAGGGTTTTTTTTATAGTACCCTCCTGATTCCAGTTGATCTGTAAAAGAGGATCCACTGTGCCCTGGAGGAGACACGGGAAGAAAATTGTATGCACTCTTAAACTGTCTTGTTTGCAAGGTGGAAGCGAGTTAAAGTAATGCTGATGACTCTAATTTTGTCCTGTCTTAATGATGAGCTCGGTAATGTTCTCTCAATGAAGCCAGCTCTTTGTGTGCACGTAGTTTTTTCCTGTTCTTTGGAAAAAAAATGAATAAATCAAGGTGAAGTAATATGGGGAGTGATGACAAAAGCAGGTAGATGTCCTGTATTAGGAACCACAAAGCAGCATACCGTGTGAGAACGGTTCCTATCCCTTTGCCTAAGTTCAGCATCCTACTTCCTGACCTGCTCATGTTTTCACCCTCACATTTTACAGCTCCCCTCTGACTGTCTCCATCTGCTTCCACTGTGACATTAAAGTTCACAGGAATTGCTACCAGCCAGTATCAAAGTGCACAGAAACTGCTGTTAGTGTCTAACTGTGGCCCTGTTTGCTCCTTGCAGTCTATCCCATGCCCTCCTGTAACCTCTCTTAACCTCCCAGACCAGTTCTTCACTTGGTTTCATTTTTCAGTGTCTGGCCCTGCTACGTGCTAGCTGACCTCTAGATGGCGATGCCAAAAGAGCAATACCCCTTCCAGTCCCCTCTCCTATTTCCAGCCTTCCCCTGCCTGCAGGTTCCAGCTGTCTCCCCAGCTCGCACTGCACTGCGTCTCTCCTTGGCATTCGCTCAATGAACTTTAAATCCTTTTGCCATCACTTTTTTTGATAAGAAATTTCTAATCTTGTCTCTTTGTTTGAGACAATTGTCTTCCATAACACAAGAGAGGACAGAGTGACCCCCTTCTCCGTAGCCCAGTTTGTCTCTCTGTAGGTGTCTAAGTTTCCTTTGGTAGCCATACCCCTGTGCTCTGTGTTTTCTTCCAGTCTCCTTTTCTGACAAGCCATTTCCAGTCTCCTCAGTTTCCTTTGTTGGCTCCCAGTCTCTGTGTGAGAAGCCCAGCTACCTTTACTCAGTCCCAAACTGTTGATCCGAGTGCTCAGCTTCCACTTGTCAACATCACAGTCTCAGTGGCATAGCTGGTGGGGTTTTTGAAAGCAGACAGACACTGACCTCCCATCACAATGGCTGGCATAATACCTCTGGATGCCTCATTTTCAAATGTTCCTTTCCTTCCCTTTGTGATCTGCTCTGTCTGCTTCTCCTTGAATTAAACAGCTTCTACACAGAGGGGAGACAAACTGTCTTCTCAATTCTGGTGCTTGACTGTCCTCTAACAGTTACTAAAGTAGCTATTGAAGGGGAAAAGACAGTTTTGAAGCTTGGCTTGAAGCTTGCTGAGGTCTGAGCACCATACCTCTGAGCTGTGTGAGCCATTGGAGCTTGCTCAGGCTGGAACTAGCAGGGACTATCCTGCTGCATTTGACACTGTCTTGATCCAACCTTTGTGAAGCTGCACTTTCTTTTTCTACTCAGGACTTTATCTGGACAGATCTGACACAGTATGACTGCCTTTTGTTGTTAACAAAACCAACCCACCCAACTCCAAACCCACCAGTCCAGACTCAAAATCTGTGCCTTAAAATGCTGATAAATATGACAGGGAGGGAAGGAAAGAGAGAGTGCTACAGCTGTGGCTCTTTAGAGAGAAATTCACCAGCAGTATTTCCAGCAATAGGACTGTAAGCCATGCCCATGTAAAATTTACATGCTGAAAAAGGATGCCTGTGATCGTGTTTTGTTTCCAGGCGAGTAATTTAGTATATTGAGTGTACTACTACCTCAGTCCTGGGCACTACCAGTGTGCACTAGCCCTGAAAGTTGCAGCATTTAATAATTTACAGCAAGAAGAGGAGACCAAGATGACATGCTTCTGGAGGACTCAGATTGCACCCTGGAGCTGACTGCTGATGCACACTGGTAACCTGTGTGAACTGTGTACTTGGCTGCTCTGAGTGAAAGGCCAGAGAAGTTCTTCACCCTCAAGTATTTCAAGATACTTGTGATATTTTGACATGAATTAAATGTTTTAGGCTCCAATTTAAGGGGTTTTTTCCCCACTAATGTCTTTGTTTTGCAGGAATTTGTTAGGGCTTGAGGAAAACCCAAGCATGTTTCATGCTGTTCTGTCCCTTCCCATTTGAAACAGTGTTTTGTTTATGGTGCATTGGGACCAGTATATCAAAACATCTCTCAGATATGTCATTTCTGACCCGTGCAACTTCACTTGTGTGAAGAACAGTGCTAATGTTTTTGGGAGTATTCATGGTTGCTTTTGGAAGTGGAGGCTTTCAAATGGATCCAAAGCCTTCTAAAGGAATTGCAGGCCTTAAATAACATCTTATTCACAGAAAGCAGTGCATAACTAGTCCCTGTTTCTGTTTCAAATTGTGTCGTAATGCTCCTAACACAAAATCTGATTCCACTGCAGCCTGTGACTTGATAGCAGAATTAGCTGTTGGCTAAACCATTCAGTTAATTACTGAAACTGTGATCTCAAGCAGGAGAGCCAGGAGGGAATGCAACATGAGTGACAAGTTTTTAATTAATGAACAAAAACTCATCCCTTCCTTTGGCCAGTCTGGAAGTTTTGAAGGACAAGTGGAAGCAATACACTTTTAATTGCCAGGATAGGTGACCTCTGCAAACCCTGTTACTCTGTGCTTGTAGGGGGTGTAGCTAAGCAATTCCTTAAGGTATAGATTGGTTGAAGCTCTGTATATACACGTTGTTCTGAGCTTAAGTCATTTGAATTCACTTTATTTTGCTCCAGGTCCAGAGTAAGAACCAAAATCCAACAAGGAAAGGTCTTCCAGGGGCGTTTTTATGGGGACTGACTGTGACTGTCACAAATGATTTGTGAATCTGCTTTAAAAAACTGAACCACAGAAGCTGTGCTCTCTGCAGCCACCATTTCTCTCCAGGCAGCACCTGTGCTGTGGTGAGGAGCTGCTAAACTTCTCGTTCCTGCTGTCTATTCGAGCCCTCAAATCCCTGTTTGCCCCGTCTTCCCCGCTTCTCTAGGGACTTGGTGTGATTGTTTACCCTGCAAGATCATCACATCTTCATCATCTGGATCTCTCTATTGCTTTGCAAGTCCCAGACTTCTTTTTCTCTGTGCCCACATGGGCAGCACAGGTGGCATGTGTGGTGCCCTTGACCAGCAGTGCTGCCTTACCCCTGCCCTTCCACAGCCACAGGCATCAGCAGCCTCCTGGGCCATTCTGCCCCCACAGTTTTCTACCTTCTCAATCTCTTGCATCCTCTTATGCATTGATTCTTGGTGATACACAAGCACGTATAAATAGATGTGTATATGGATGAAAATAGACAGATGTAGGCATGCATCCATACTTACTAACAAGAAATATGTCTATTTGGTAACCATTATCTCCCAGTAAGACAGTAAAAGAAAGCCATTTTATTCTCTGATGTATAATTGGCCAGTACTCAGACTCACCGGTGTTTCTGATCCCACCTTCCCTCTTCCTCCCTCTCCCACTTGTACATAAATATGGAAACAAGAGTTTGAAGCAATCTACATTGTAGCTATAGGATTTGTGTATGTGTGTGACCTCTGAAGGCTTTCTAGAAATGCTTCTTACTGCTTTAAGTGTGAGCACTTGCTTGACAGATTGAGGCTTGCTTTACGTGTTATCAGTTAAAACAAGTACAGTCATTGTGACCACCCCTTTGAGAAAATGTGACACTTTCCCTTTCCTCAGAAAACAGTAGGAGATTCTATCATGTGTTGATTGAAGCAGTCATGTAACTTGATTTTTCGCCTTAGAAAAAGAGGCAGTGTGATTCTTATTGCTAAAATGATGATATATAAACTTGTGGCTTGTGTCAGACTGGTTTTGGCTAGGAATCAAGCCAGTACAAAAACCACTCAAACACAGTCCTGGATTGTCACTAGTAATTACATAGAACTGGTCTTATTCCATTAGTTAGAGAATGAAAAAGAAAATGAACTTGATTTCTGTTTAAAGCTTAGCCAATTTAGTGAAGAAAGGAAACCTAATTGATGTTTGGGTAATTGAAACAGTCAACGGTGCAGCCAGGCACTTCAAATGAATGGTTTGTAGTAAGGTGTGTTAATAGCAGAAACATAATCTGTGGGAAAAGCCATTATTAGTGCAGCATTGTTTTTATGTTGTAGTGAGATTATAAGCAGGAAAAACGGCACCTGCTGTTCCCAGAAGCAAGATAATGCTTTGATGAGGGCGGGCACGCAACAATCTGGAAATGTTGATTAAATTCAGCAGTTCCTGGTAACCATCGTGTTCTGGAGTTGATTTAGGTTTCAGAGAACTATAATTACACCTGCATTTATTTATTTATTTCCCTTCCCTCATTCACAGTAGGCTTTATTCTGGGTGGAGTGTAAATATTCGGTTGCTGAAGAATCACCAGCGCGCACGTAGTCATCGTTTGGTGACAAGAGATCAGCCTGCAAAAGCAGAATGAAGGCAGAAATAACTTGTGCAGCCACCAAGCATTAGTCACACGTAGCTCTTATATAATGCTTACATCTTCCATCAGCGTGCTGGCAGCTGGGCTCCTTTGTAATATTTATTTGGAGAAGGAGTGTCTTATTTGTCTGGGGAAGAAAATGAAGCCAAGAGTTAAGGGGAATGCTGGGGGGGAGTCACACAGCTCTGAGCTGGAGAGAGGATTACAACCGAGAAGCAGCCACCATCAGGGTGGTGGAATCAACAGCTCAGTGGAGGTCTGCAGCAGCATCTCCTCCTGTGCTTTCCCCAGCTCAGCCCCTGGCCTCTTGGGTGTGTTATTTTTGAGGGAGATTGAGTGAATGCTGCAGCATTTTTAGTTTTCCCTTTTGTTTGTTGTTCTGGGTGTGGAGGCGGATTTCCGCTTCACTCTGTTAGGATGAAAAGGACAAATTAAAACAAATAGCTTGAAATACTGCAAAGAGGAACACTCACATGCACAGATTCTCTCTTTTTTTTCTTTTCCTTATTTTTCAGAATGGTAGGGGTTGGAAGGGACCTTTATTGATCATCTAGTCCAACTGCCCTGCAGAAGCAGGGTCACCTAGATCAGGTTGCATAAGAGCATGTCCAGGCGGGTCTTGAAGACCTCCAAGGAAGGAGCCTCCACAACCCCTCTGGGCAGCCTGTGCCAGGGCTCCCTCACCTCAACAGGGAAAGAGTTTCTTCTGATGTTTAAATGGAACGTTTTGTGTTCCAGCTTCATCCCATCACCCCTTGTCCTATTGCTAGATACCATCGAAAAAAGGGATGTCCCAACCTTCTGACACTCATTGTTGAGATACTTGTAAATATTAATGAAATCCTCCCTCAGTCTCCTCTTCTCCAGACTAAACAGCCCCAGTTCCTGCAGCCTTTCCTCATAAGGAAGATGCTCCAGTCCCATGATCATCTTGGTGGCCCTGTGCTGGACTTTTGAGCTGAGGAGCCCAGAACTGGACACAGGACTCCAGATGAGGCCTCACCAGGGCAGAGTAGAGGGGGAGCAGAACCTCCCTTGACCTGCTGGCCACGCTCTTCTTCACGCACCCCAGGATGCCATTGGCCTTCTTGGCCACGAGGGCACATTGCTGGCTCATGGTCAGTTTATTGTCAACCAGGACTCCCAGGTCTCTCTCTGCAGAGCTGCTCTTCAGCAGTTCGACTCCCAGCCTGTCCTGTGCATGAGGTTGTTCCTCCTGAGGTGCAGGACTCTGCATTTGTCCTTGTTGAACCTCATGAGGTTCCTCCCTGCCCAACTCTCAAGCCGGTTGAGATCCCGCTGAATGGCAGCACAGCCTCTGGGGAATCAGCCTGGTGAATTTTCCTTTGTGGATTTGCCCACTGCCCTGTGACTACAGAATCACAGCAATGTATGAAAATGGGTGGGATTCTCTGGGAGATAAGCCATTTGGGTATGGGGGTTTCCTTGGAACGGTTCAGTAACTGTTCTGCCTGCTTCCTTTTGGCTTGGTCCTGTTAATTCGTACATCTTGAATGTTTGTTCCCAGCTGAACCACAAGACTATTAAATGGAGCTGGAAGCACTCTGTGATCTCATTCTGAAATTTTATCCCTTGAGGCTGAAAAGAATTGCATTGTAATCAGGTTTTAATCTTAATAAATACCAGAAATCAGAGTACTTTACAGGGCCATTTGTTTTTTACTCCTGCTTATTGTTGTGTTTTTAGACACTGAATTGTGGTGTTACTCGGTTTGTCTGTAACAAGGTGTTATGTTTTCAATTCTTCCTTTTCAGAGTTACACCTAAGGAATGGGGCTATTTTCTTTGGTTGGTGTTCTAAGATGAAATACCAGAGGGAGAATTGTTCCTGTCCCTAGGGAGGATACTCGGGGCTTTGTGTGATTTTACATCATTTTTAGAATAAAAAACTCAGTCCAAAATATTGGAAAACCAGAACTCCAATTATCAAACAAAACTAAGATGACCTTTCCTTACAGGGGAACCTCTCCCCAACACTACTATGAAAAGGACTCTAAAATTGCTGTAAGATTCCAGCAAAACTAATGCCTTTTAAAAAGAATCTCATTTACTGAATTCTTTCTGGAAGTCTAGAAACTAAATGGATGGTCCAGGGAAAGTGGAGATAATTATTTACAAGAATATAAGGTTGCACACACATAGCCATCTGGTAGCAATTTGAAACCAGAAATAATTAGCTTCTTCATGCAATGTGATTATGGAACTTGTTGCCACGGGGTTTACAGAGGCCAAAATTGTAATTGGGTTCAGAAAGAAATGGAGTGAGTTCCTGGTAGGTAGTTTCATAAGAGAATGCTAAACAGTCTGGATGCAATCCTGGCACAAGTCACTGCATTTTTTGGATGACTTTTGGAAGACGAGAGGATTTAGGAGAAGGGTCTGTTTGTTTCAAATATTACTGGTTTTTTAGTGGCGTTTCTCTGTCTCAAAGTGCATTTGTGCTTTCTCACCAACTTCACAAAGTTTGCAGTTGCATGTGTGTGGAGTTACTCCTTGTTGGCAGTTCTTTATGAGCATGGAATGTACCTACCTTTACTCTCTGAGGTCACACACACTGATGTGCAGAATGCTGTTACTCAGAACGATCTGGTGATGCCAAATGAATAATATGCCTGCTCTTTATTTGCCCTAGGACGCCAAGGCCTCTTTGACCATTCGTCACACAGTGCAAGCTCGAAAGTAAAAGAGAGAAATCTCCAAGGGACTTGCCCTCCCGTTGGTCATGGAAACTATGGGAAGCCCTGTTTGAGTGAAAGCAGTCACAGGTCCCCTTTTTTTAAAGCCTGTAATGGTTTTCACACCATCCACTCAGAGCACAGTCCCGTGAAGCCGAGGATTATTACGGTGGTGAAACCTGGAGGACGCACGCTGCGAAGGATAACCTTGCTTCTCAACAGGAGGTCGGTCCAGACTTTTGAGCAGCTGATGGCTGACATTTCAGAAGCTCTGGGATTTCCACGCTGGAAGAATGACCGAGTGAGAAAGCTTTACAACTTGAGAGGGAGAGAAATCCGAAGCGTTTCTGACTTCTTCAGGGAAGGTGATGCGTTCATAGCTATGGGGAAGGAGCCTCTCACTTTGAAGAACCTGGAAGTGGTATTACAAGAACTTTTTCCTGAAAACCCCTATGCTGCCAGTGCTGCCATTCAGCAGAATGAGGAGCAAACAGTGAAGGGCAGGCTGTATGACAAGGCTTTGAAAGTGGACAGTGGCTTTGATGAGACGTGCAGCGATGGCACGTCTCCCAAGCTGGTGGCTGGATGTGAAGGAAAAAGCCAAGCCAAGCCAAAGCAAGAGGAAAAGACGAGAACCAAAAAAAAGTGGACTAGAGAGAGCTGGGGTAGTGAGCAAGGAGTGAAAGCTTCTAGGAAAACCCGAGAAAGCCAGAGGTACCTTACCCACGCGAGGAGCGCTGAGGAGGGATTAGAAGAGGGTTCTGAGGACGTGGTGAGGTGTGAGAAGTGTGAGCAGGAAAGGCAGGCCAGGCAAAAGCTCCAAAGGGAACGGCGGGCCGAGGCCTCCTTTGAGAACACGGGCCTGTGTCAGAGGTACCACCTAGAAAGGAATGCAAAAATTAGGACTTGCCAAAAACCCTCAGAAACTTGCCTGGAAGGTGAGGCAGTTGGTTGGAAAGGCAGTGGCTGTAGGAGGACGTGGAAGCCTTTACATAGGAATGTTGATGAAGGGCTGGAGAAACAAAAAAGGGGAGTTGAGAAGGAAAGGGATGTGGAGAAACACGAAAACCATGGGAAGGAAGTGGTGAAAATCAAGAAGAGTGCTGTAGAAGGGCTGCAGCTAACTCGTGAAGCGAAGGGAGAGAGTGGAAGTGGCTGTGTGATGAACCAAAGTGGCTGGCTAAAGAAAGACACTCCGAGAGACGCCGAGAAACCACCTAAAACACACAGGGAGGGCAGAGAGGGACAAAGGGCTAAAGAGGAGGGTGCCAGAAGAGAGGGCCATATCGTGCACAGAGAGAGCGACATGACACGAAGAGAAAGAACAGGAGAGCGCAGAGGGAACAAAGAAGAAAACAAGGGTCAGGGCCTGGAAAGCACAGGGAGGAGGCATGCCATCAAAACCAGAACTGATGTGGAGAAACACTACGAGATTGGCAGAACTATTGGGGATGGGAACTTTGCAGTGGTGAAGGAGTGTCGCCACTGTGACTCCAATCAGATCTACGCCATGAAAATTGTTGATAAGTCCAAGCTGAAAGGGAAAGAGGACATGATGGAAAGCGAGATTCTGATCATTAGGAGTCTCTCTCATCCCAACATAGTAAGCTTAATTGAAGTGTATGAGACAGAAGCTGAGATCTACCTAATCCTAGAGTATGTCCCAGGTGGGGACTTATTTGATGCAATCATCGAAAGCGTGAAGTTCACAGAGCACGATGCTGCTGTCATGATCACTGACCTGTGTGAGGCGCTGGTTTATATCCACAGCAAGAACATTGTCCACAGGGACCTCAAACCAGAGAACCTCTTGGTAAGCATTTTCAAACACATTGCATACATGCAGGAGTCGATTTTCTCTTTAGTTATGGATCTTTTGTGATTTTTAAGCAAATGCCCTGCAGAGATAATGTGCTGTGGCAGGACTGTGTGGAAAAATGGGTACATTTTTGAAGTGAACTTACCATTACAGTTCACTTCATGTAGACCTGCCATGCATTGCCCATAGCAGTGCTTGCAGATAACAAATTCAAATAGAAATGACCTGGCTTTCAAGGGTAATGAGCATTTCTGTGTTTCTGGAGATCAGGCCTGTTACTTAGCATCTGACTTTTAGGTATGCAGGGATGCATTCTTTCTTCCTTGCTTTGCATGAAGTATGCACTGGATCAGGAGGAATCTTCCTTGCAGACCTAAATGTATTAGAATTGCTAATTTAGCTTATTTATTTGGTGGACTTTTTGTCTGCTGCAGTCACACATCCTTCAGACTGCAGTGCTAGTGTTTGACTTCAGTGATTTCTACCCTGTGACAAGTTATTTTCTTAGGAGCTGAAGTATGATGCAGCTGACTGAAATAATCTGACAGTAAAAGCTGAGTGTTTTGATGATGTACAGCACTAAAGTCAGCTCAAACGCTAACTTCACACCAGAGAAAAGAGATTCTTTTTTCCATCACATTTCTGAGGCCACATTCTTTGCATCCAGCACTGAAGTTCATAGAGTTGCTCAGATGTGTGAATATGCATAGAAATATTGGTAGTATTGACACTTGACCAGACAGCCATTGTAGAACAATAACAGCAAGCAACTCTCCCTTGCTGATTGTGTGTTACACCCTTGTTCTAGGGTTCCAAATCTCCTAATAGATAGATACCAGTCTCTAACAAGTCAGATTTGATCTTCTGGTGGAAAATAATAGCCAAAAAAACCCCAAGATAATGGATGTTTTAGTCATTTGTGCCATTCTGTTCTTCAAGAGAATGAATTTTGGGTCGAAATCAGTGTGAATTTCTGGAGAAAAGCAGAAGTAGTGTAGTGTCCTACAGAGCCTGTAGGACATGCAGGAGCTGAACAAGGTTGGACCTCAACAGTTTACTCCCAAACCTTTTGACTAACCAACAGCATGTACACTAGGTCTTGCTACTCATCCTGCTTAGTGTGATGAAAGTCCTTGGTATGTGGGCTACATGTAAATAAAAGGTGGTGGGTGCAAGTGGCTGGTTTGCAGGAAGAAGTAGGCCTGTGGGCCTTGCCTTCATGCCTCCTTTTGCCATGAGAAAAAGGACTTCACTTAGAACAGCAGGGATTTTTCCAGAAGCTGATTTTTCCATGGTGAACCAGGCTCTGCTCCTTCCTATTTACTGAAAATAAGCTAGTGCATGTGGAACAGCTGAGACCAGATGCTTCATTTCCCTTTCTAATATGTAATCATTGCAGCCATGCAGGTATGCAGAGAGAGGCAAGACAGAGGTGTGTTCTGATTGTTTTCACATTTAGTTCACATCACTCCAAAGTGGAGATTGCTGGGCAGTGGCAAAGTTGTGTGGCACTGAAATAATCATGTTGCCTGTTCTGACAGTCTGAAATGATTTTCCAAGGGCAGACTGGCCCCCAGCCTGTAGGTATTTTGTCATATGTGTCACTCAAACACCATGGGAAAGAAATCTGTACCTATCCCAGTTTCACCTTGCTGCTAATTTGCTGTGGACACCTGTGTTAGATATCACTTACAGAGAACATCCTTTTGAAAAGTTAGTCTGTTCGACTACCCAAATGAGTTTGTAAACTCTTGATAGTGTTGGATAGCTCATGTGCTATCTAGTCATGTCACCCAGTGACAGGGCAAGGGGTAGTGGGCACAAGCTGGAGTGCAGGAAGTTCCACTGGAATGTGGATCATAGAATCATTGAATGGAAGGGTTGGAAGGGACCTTTAGAGATCATCCAGTCCAACCCCCTTGCAGAGGCAGGTCAACGTGAGGAGAAACCTGTTTGGTGTTAGGTGAGGGAGCCCTGGCCCAGGCTGCCCAGGGAGGGTGTGGAGGCTCCTTCTCTGGAGGTTTCCAAACCCACCTGGATGTGTTCCTGTGGGACCTGATAGAGGGGAACCCGCTTTGGCAGGGGTATTGGACTAGATGATCTCTGGAGGTCCCTTCCAACCCTACCATTCTGTGTCAGCATGTAATAAGCATCCCTATAAATATAGGCCATTTGAGGAAGATTCTGACTTTTCTGACTGGTTAATGTGCTGCCTCTGACTCCTCAGAGTGACCAGAGCACTCTCCTCAGAGAGACTGGGGTAGGAAAGAGAGCTGGCACAAATCTTAACATCAGCCAGTGCTGAACAACAACAAACAGTACTGAAGGAGATTTCATGGGTTCTTCTGCTCTTGGTGGGTCAGGGGCTGGGGCCAACCTTCTGGAGAGGAATCATGGTACTCAGTCCTTCAGGAACATCCTTGGTTGTGGGATACCTTTTGATCCACTTCAGATTCCTACAATGTGGGTGTTTAAGTCTGGATTTGTCCCCCTAGATTCTCTTTGTATAAAGGGAGCAGAAATAGGTGTGTACTTTTAGGCTGTTGACTTGTTTGTCCTACTTTGAGGTCCTTTGATTAGGTTAATTCTGTCCTTTCTTTTTCTTGTCAACAGTTGTGGGTTTTTTTTTTTCCTCCTAATGCTTTCTAGCAAATGGGAGATGGCAAAGGAAAGATCTGTTTTCCTAAGGAAGTCTTCTGTAAAACTGCTTTGTGGGAATCTAACCCTGTTCCTAATGACTTTCAAATGTGCTGGCAAATTTCCATCAGAGTTGACAGAGAAGCAGCAAACTGGGGAAAAAACCATAAACAACTGGGGAGAGAAGGAAAACCCTGCCTGTCCCTACAGAGGAAGAGGTAGAAACATGCTTTGATGTCTAGTGGATTGTAAAATTATTGACACAGGAGAGAGCTGGAAACCTGGTTAAATTATTAGTCCATGGCACTACTGTTCCTCTAACAGAACTGTCCTCTAGTTACAAACTTCCCTAACAGTCCACCATCGTCCTTTTGTTTTTCCCCCTCCCTCTTTCAGTACTGAGATCAGACTCCTTGCAGCATAGCTGTGAGGCAGAAGGGTGGTGACTTGTGCTAGAGAAACAAAATCTGTTTGACAGCTGGTGTGAAGACAGCTGCTCTGACTCCCTCCCATCTGCTCACAGAGTCACCTCCTTTAGGTGTTCAGGAAGAAAACCTTTGCTACCAAGGATGAGCCAAGTGGTGTGTCTGGTCCCACGAAAGGAATCAGATGCTTCTTTAATGCTACCTGAAGGAGCAGAATTTGCTGGCAAGGTTTTTAGCTAAGGCACTCTTTAATTCTGCAGCTGCTGGCACTTCGTGACTTGTGAGTGAGAGATTAATTTCCAAATGTAGTGGTGTTTTTCCAGGTTATAGCTGTGAAAGACACAAAGTCAAACAGGAACACAAAGTACTGGGAGTCCTCAACAGACAGGAGGAAAGGAAAAGATCAATTTATCTTCTTTGAAGATGAACTTTGCTTTGCATTAGTGTATTATAATCTTCTGCATGTCTGGCTTGGACGGCTAGAAATCCTCACACAATATTCTAATATCCTGCTATGGTGTACCTTCAAAACCACCTGGATGAGTTCCTGTGTGACCTGATCTAGGTGGTCCTGCTCTGGCAGGGGGTTGAACTAGATGATCTCTAGAGTTCCTTCCCAACCTTTAAGATTCTGTGATTCTATGATTCTATAACCAGCAATTCTGTCTGCTTTTAGTCCAAGACTAGCAGATACTGGCTTTCCTTGCTGTTGAAAGATATAAGGAGTTGTATGGCCTAAATTGTCTGTCTATACAAAGTGCACTGAACACGGGTCTTCCTTACACCAAGTTGATGGAGTGGAGCATCTCCCTTACAATGAAAGGCTGAGGGAGCTGGGGCTCTTCAGCTTGGAGGAGACTGAGAGGTAACCTCATTCATGTTTACAAATACATAAAGGGTGGGTGTCAGGAGGATGGAGCCAGGCTGTGCTCAGTGATGGCCAATGATAGGACAAGGGGCAATGGGTACAAGCTGGAACACAAGAGGTTCCAAAGAAATATAAGAAAGAATTTCTTTCCTGTTGAGGTGAGGGAGCACTGGAAGGGGCTGCCCAGATGGGTTGTGGAGTCTCCTTCTCTGGGGATGTTCCAAACCCACCTGGATGAGTTCCTGTGTGACCTACTCTAGGTGGTCCTGCTCTGGCAGGGGTGTTGCACTGGTCTCTCGAGGCCCCTTCCAGCCCTTGAGATTCTGTGACTCTGTGAGCTAGTTTAACTCTATCAGCAGGTAAGACAAGGCAGCGATTTTAAATGGCCTTTTGGAACTATCCTTTGTAGTCTTGAATACAAAACCGCTAATAGCTGTCTTTTAGGTGTCACAGTAAGGCTAGTATGTTCTTTTAATGTTGCTAGAGCACACGCAGTAGATGTCAGAGGACAGATTTCTCTTGAGCCAGTTGTACACGAGTATGAGTAAATGATGTGGCCTGAGGAAAGGTTCAAAGCAAGCCAAGACGCTTTTGTTTCTACAGTGAAGCATATTGGCATGCTCAAGGTGACTCCAGGTGACAGAAAGGTGGACTGGAGAGTGCCAAGTTGGGGATGAAGGGAATGCTCTCTCTGCCTGAGCTGACTTTGAATTGTTCTGAGCATATTGTTAGTGAAGGTGCTGAAGAGTTCTGGGCTGATGTTTTCAGGTGTGCTGACAGGTTACATGCTCTCTTTGAAACGACTGTCACCAAGCTGTGACAATAGCCCCCTGGTGCGTGCTGTTCCTACCTGTTCAGTTGTCAGGTGAGGTGAAAAAGCTCAGTGGTGTCATCCTGGGAGAACAGATGGTGCAGTGTTGCCACCTTGTGCTGTGATGAGAGATCAGGAGTCTAACATCCCGAGAAAAGATAAAGTGCAGCAGTGTGTTTCATAAAGGCAGACCTTTTGCTGCTGGCTTCAGGGCTGGGATTAAGACTGGTGTGTCCCCTACTCTCCTGACCCCCCAGACGCTTCAATATTATTTGTCTTAGTACAGTAGCATGCAGGAAATTCCACCTGATGTAGCTTTATTATGTCATTTTAAAAGCTTCATTGATAGGACAGGGAAATTTATTCATGCACATATTTTCATAGCATATGTGAAATTGAGCTTGTTGTGAGCTTTTGTAGCTGTAGTGGGTTGACTGGCTGGACATCAGGTGTCCACTAAAGCTGTTCTATCACTCACCTCTTCAACTGCACAGGGGACAGAAACTAGAACAAAAAACTCATGGGTTGAGATAAGGACAGGGAAAGATCCCTCATCCACCACTGTCTTGGGCAAAATGGACTCCACTTGGGGAAATCAGCTTATTACAAGTCAAATCCAAATAGATGTGCTGGGTTTGGCTGGGAGAGGGTTAATTTTCACCAGAAAGCAGAAAGGCTCATGGCCAGGCTATTCCATAGCATGCTGATGTCATGCTCAGTATATAGGGAGAGGGGAGCAAAGGCACTGTGGCTGTTTCATTGGGACTGAGCATGAGGTTCTGGGGGGTGAGCAGTGACACTGGGCATCTCTCACTTGGCACCCTTCTTTATCAGGCTGTGTGTTCTTGTGGTGTTCTACTAAATTGTCCTTATATGCCAATCCATGAGGTTTTTACCTTTTTCTCCCGATTCTCCTCCCCATCCCACCAGCTGTGGGACCCACAAGTGGCTGTGTGGGGCTTTGTTGCCAGCTGGGCTTAATCTATGCCAGTCCTGTAATATTTATTTCATTAAAAAAGGGGGGAAAAGCCCCCCCAAACACGTTTTGCTTAATCAAAATTGGGTGAGTGCTTACAGTTTCTGTAAGGATGATAGGTGGGGATAAATCTGATCTAATGATATGGTTGTCTTCTGATAGAGACCATCTGGAATTTTTGGCTTTCTCAAACACTGTCTGATGGCAAAATATGAGATGTTAAGGCATGGAGTGTATCTGTTGCATCATACCCCAGTTTGTCCATTCAAAACCAGAGCACTGATTTCCCTGGCGTTCTTGCAGACATTTTAGCTTCTGATCTGTTCTCCGTGGTTCCAGAGACAGGCCATTTTTCATTTAAAGCAAACTCATGATATTTTTTGCCTCTTAAAGAATATTTGAATGCCAGTAGACAGCATTAAGACTGTGTTCAGTTACACTGCTACATTCTTCATGGCATGGCCTTTGAATCATAGAATAGTTTGGGTTGGAAGGGACCTTTAAAGGTCATCTAGCCCAACTCCTGTTGCAATGAGCAGGGACATCTTTCAGTAGATCAAATTGCTTAGAGCCCCATTCAGCCTGACCTTGAATATTTCCAGGGATGGGGTGTGTCTGTTTTACATGTGCCAGTGTTTCACTACCCTCAGAATGTCTTCCTTATACCTAGTCTCTACCCTCCTTGAGTTTAAAAACATTACCCCTTGTCCTATTGCTGCAGTCCCTGCCAAAAAGCCTGTCTCCATCTTTCTTACAAGCTGCCTTTAAGTACTGAAAGGCCACAACAAGGTCCCCCTGGAGCCTTCTCCAGGCTGAACAACCCCAGCTCTCTCAGACTGTGTGGTAGTTTGAGCCTGGCTGGATGCCAGGTGCCCACCACACCGCTTTACCCCCCACCTCCCGAGAAGCAAGCCAGGGAAGGGGAGAAAATAAGATGGGAATCTCGTGGGTTGAGATAAAAGCAGTTTAATAAAGAAGCACCAAAGCCGCGCGCGCGGGAAGCAAAGCAGAAGCAGATAAGCTGTTACTCTCTACTTCCCATCAGCAGCGATGTCCGGCCACCTCCCGAGAAGCAGGGCTTCAGTACGCGTAGCGGTTGCTTTGGGAAGGCCAGAAATGAATCTCGCCTCTCCTTCCTGCTCCTTTCCCCCAGTTTATATTCCTGAGCTGACGTCATATGGTATGGAATATCTCCTTGGTCAGCCTGGGTCAGCTGTCCTGGCCATAGTCCCTCCCAAGATCATGCCCACTCACAGCTATTGGTGAAGGTGGGGGAAGGAATGCTGGAGGGACAGCCCCAATGTTGTGCAAGCGGTAGTCATAATATTGATATCAACAGTAAGCACAGCACTGCAGGAGCTGCTGTGGAAAATCACTACCGTCCCAGACCCACTACAGTCTCCACCCCTTATTCCATACCATTTATGTCATGCTCAGACAAACCATCTTAACAATCCATATACATTCTTATATACTCTCATTAACCAGTACCCCCACTCTTCAACAGACAAACATCATTCTTGTATTCCCTCTTGCATCTTGCATCAAACAAACAAACAACATTCTTATATCTTTCATCCTCTGTAGATGTTCACTGGAGCAGGTCATAACTTCTGTCTCATCCATCAAGATGAATATCCAGGCCAGGGGAAACAGTATGTTCAGTGTTGGGCACCAGCACCGGCTTGGTTTGTCCACTTGTTCGGTTTTTCTTTCAAAGTTCATCTACAACAGATAACTCACATAACAGGTTATTTTTCCCCCAAGGTTAAGTCTCCTTGAGGTACACATCGAGTTTCCCCATCCTTTCTCATCACCCACCAAGTACAGCCAGGCCCTTGAGCAAAGACAATCCCACGAATGGGTTTGCCTTTTCCCATGGGAGGTGCAACCCATACTGCCTTCCCCAGCCATTTCCCTGGGTGCACTACGGGGACCTTATCTCCTCCCACAGTATGTAGTGGTTTTGTTTGGGCAGGACCAGGACGGTTAGTTGAACCTCTGCTATTGACCAGCCAAGTGGCTTCTGCTAAATTTTTATCCCACTGCTTCCATGCCCCATTGCCCAGTGCTCTCAACATGGTCTTTAGTAACCCATTATATCTCTCAATCTTTCCAGAGGCTTGTGGGTGATAGGGGATGTGGTATATCCACTCAATGCCATGTTTCTTTGCCCAGGAGTTTATGAGATTATTTCGAAAATGAGTTCCATTATCTGATTCAATTCTTTCTGGAGTGCCGTGTCGCCACAAAACTTGCCTTTCAAGACCCAAGACAGTATTTCGGGCAGTGGCGTGGTTGACAGAGTATGTTTCCAACCAACCAGTAGTTGCTTCCACCATGGTGAGTATATACCGCTTGCCTTGATGTGTTCGTGGTAGTGGTCCAACATAGTCAATTTGCCAGGCCTCACCATACTGAAAACCCAGCCATCGGCCTCTGTTCCAGGGAGACTTGATTCGTGTGGCTCGCTTGATTGCGGCACACGTTTCACATTCATGGGTGACCTGTGTGATGGCTTCCATGGTCAAGTCCACCCCTCGATCACGAGCCCATCTATATGTTGCATCTCTTCCCAGATGTCCTGATGTTTCATGGGCCCATCGAGCTATAAATAGCTCACCTTTACGCTCCCAGTCTAGATCTACCTGAGCTAGTTCAATTTTAGCAGCTTTATCTACCTGTTGGTTATTCCATTGTTCTTCATTGGCACGGCTTTTTGGCACATGAGCATCTACATGACGTACTTTCAGAGTCATATTTTCCACCCGAGCAGCAATGTCTTGCCATAATGCAGCAGCCCAGATGGGTTTACCCTTGCGCTGCCAGTTGGTCTTCTTCCATTGCTGTAGCCATCCCCATAGAGCATTAGCCACCATCCAGGAGTCAGTGTAAAGATAGAGTACTGGCCACTTCTCTCGTTCTGCAATCTTTAGAGCTAGTTGGATAGCCTTCACTTCAGCAAACTGACTTGACTCACCTTCTCCTTCAGTGGCCTCAACAACTCGTCGTGTGGGACTCCACACAGCAGCTTTCCACTTACGATGATTTCCTACCACGCGGCAGGATCCATCAGTAAACAAAGCATAATGCCTCTCATCTTCTGACAATTCATTATATGGTGGTGCCTCTTGGGCGCGAGCTACTTCCTCAGGCAATGCTCCAAAATCTCTGCCTTCTGGCCAGTCCATGATTTCTTCCAGGATTCCTGGGCGATTAGATTTCCCCAGCCGAGATCGTTGTGTAATCAACGCCATCCACTTACTCCATGTAGCGCTGGTTGCATGATGTATAGAAGGGGTTTTCCCTTTGAACATCCAGTGTAACACAGGCAGACGTGGTGCCAAGAGGAGATGAGCTTCTGTGCCAATGACTTCTGAAGCAGCTCGAAGTCCCTCATATGCTGCTAGTATTTCTTTTTCAGTTGGGGTGTAGTGGGCTTCCGATCCTCGATATCCTCGGCTCCAAAACCCTAATGGTCGACCTCGGGTTTCTCCAGATGTTTTCTGCCAGAGGCTCCAGGTGAGACCATGCTCTCCAGCGGCAGTGTAGAGGATATTCTGCACATCTGGTCCTGTACGGATGGGCCCAAGGGCGACTGCACGAGCTATTTCCTGTTTAATTTGTTGAAAAGCTTGTTGTTGCTCAAGGCCCCACTCAAAACAGTTCTTCTTTCTGGTGACTCTAAAGAGAGGGCTCACAAGCTGACTATAACCTGGGATATGCATCCTCCAGAATCCCACAAGGCCCAGGAAAGCTTGTGTTTCTTTCTTATTAGTCTGTTGAGACATAGTAGCTATTTTATTCACAACATCCATAGGCACATGCCGACGCCCATCTTGCCATTTTATGCCCAAAAACTGTATCTCTTGTGCAGGTCCCTTTACTTTGTTTCTTTTTATAGCAAAACCAGCTTTCAGGAGAATCTGTATTATTCTTTTCCCTTTCTCAAACACTTCTTCTGCCTTGTTGCCCCATACAATTATGTCATCAATGTACTGTAAATGTTCAGGGGCATCACCCGTTTCCAGCACAGTTTGGATTAGACCATGGCAAATAGTAGGACTATGTTTCCACCCCTGGGGCAATCGATTCCAGGTATATTGGACACCTCTCCATGTGAAGGCAAATTGTGGCCTGCACTCTGCTGCCAATGGAATTGAGAAGAATGCATTAGCGATGTCAATCGTAGCATACCACTTGGCTGCTTTTGACTCCAGTTCATACTGGAGCTCTAACATGTCTGGTACAGCAGCACTCAGTGGTGGTGTCACTTCGTTCAGGCCACGATAGTCTACTGTTAACCTCCACCCTCCATCAGATTTTTTCACAGGCCATATGGGACTATTAAATGGAGAATGAGTTTTGCTAATTACTCCTTGAGCCTCCAGTTGATGAATCAACTCACGGATGGGAGCCAGGGAATCTCGGTTCGTGCGATATTGCCTCCGGTGCACTGTCCTGGTAGCAATTGGTACCTGTTGCTCTTGAACTTGCAGCAATCCCACAACAAAAGGGTCTTCTGAGAGGCCAGGTAAATTAGAGAGTTGTTTGATTTTCTCTGTATCTACAGTGGCTATACCAAAAGCCCATCGATACCCCTTGGGGTCTTTGAAGTACCCTCTCCTGAGGTAATCTATGCCAAGAATACAAGGGGCCTCTGGACCAGTCACAATGGGGTGTTTTTTCCATTTGTCCCCTGTTAAGCTCACTTCAGCCTCTAATACAGATAATTCTTCACATCCCCCTGTCACTCCAGAGATCCAGACAGAATCTGTGCCTCTATACCTTGATGGCATCAATGTACACTGTGCCCCTGTGTCTACTAAGGCTTTATACCTTTGTGGGTTTGATGTGCCAGGCCATCGAACCCACACAGTCCAGTAGATTCGGTCATCCCTTTCCTCCTCCTGGCTGGAGGCAGGGACCCTCTATTTCTGTTCTTCATCAGAGTATTCGCTATCTGATCCTTGCAATTGCAGACCTGAAGTCTCCTCATTGGCTTCGAAGGAAGTAGTTGCAGTTCTTCTATGTCTTGGAGATTGTTGATTGTCCTCTTTTGTTTTGGCAGCCACTCTGCTGACAGCCCTCTTGGGCAGTCCTTTTCTAACAGCTGCCTTCCCCCTTAGTTCACGTACACGCGCTTCTAGCTTAAAAGTGGGTTCACCATCCCACTTCCTCATATCCTCTCCTTGGCCACGCAAAAAGAGCCAGAGTTCATTTCGCGGTGTACTCCTGCGTCTGGGACTTCCCTTTCCCCTGGTCGGGACAGTGGATGACTGAATTCTTGAGGCAGATCTAACAATCAGGCCATCATCCCACACTGATGAGGAGGTGCAGAGGCTCTCTTCATAGTTCTGTAACCAAGAAGATACCCTCTCCACTGTTGGTATGTCCATGTCTGGATGATACACCATTGCCAGGATATTAGAATATGTAGCTGGGGCACTCTGGATCACTTTTCTCAACATGGCCCGTGTACACTGGACATCGTCTGGATCTGTGGAGGCCTCGACATTATCCAGATCACCATAGATGACTTCCAACACAGCTAATTCCCTTAGATATTGGATCCCTTCATCAGCTCTAGTCCACTTTCCTCGGGCATTTACAAGGTCTTCCTTGAATGGGTATCTTGCCCGTACACTTGAGAGGAGTCGTTTCCAGAGACTACAAACTGAGGTTTTCTTTCCAATGCCTTTATCAATTCCCCGGTCCCTAGCAAGAGATCCTAGCTGTTGGGCTTCTCTGCCTTCCAATTGTTGACTGTCAGCCCCGTTATCCCAGCATCGGAGCAGCCAGGCACCAATCCGCTCACCTGGCTGGCGACTGTAATCTTTTCGCATATCTCTAAGTTCTGTTGAGGTGAGGGACCGAGTAGTTTCCATTTCCTTTTCGATTTCTCTCACTTCTCCTGATCTCCTTACCGAAGGACCAGTTTCTTCTTCTAGCCTTTCCTCTTCCTCCTCGTCTGCCCTTACTAATCGATGATATGGACTTGACCTCCTTATCCACTGCTTCTTTTTCACTACTGGGGCAACCACTGTGGTTGTTGTTTGGTTCCCTGACTCAACCATGGTAGTCTCAGGTATAGTTTGAATTTCCACCTCGGCCATAGTTCTCTGAGAGGGCTGGACTGCGACTGACTCAACTATGTTGGTCTCAGGTACCGTTTGAGTTTCCATTTCAATCACAGTTCTCTGAGAGGGCTGGACTGCGACTGACTCAACTATGTTGGTCTCAGGTACCGTTTGAGTTTCCATTTCAATTACAGTTCTCTGAGAGGACTGGAATGCAGCTCGGTAGGCAGAGGCTAGGCCCCAGTATAGTGCCTGAACCTGATGGGCCTCATTAGGGTAGGTAAGACACCCTTCTATCAGGTAGCGTGTCAGTAAAGCAGGGTTTTTTATCTGTTCAGATGTAAAATCCCAGATTACAGGAGGTGATAACCGTCCTAGGAATTTGCCTAAATTCATCCACATACCCTGCCACCCAGGGACTGGCCGCTTCAGGGGGCATTTTAACATGTTTCCATCGCAAATTTGTACTCTCTGATACCCAGATGACTCCAGATTCCACAAGATATATAATATACCAACCATGTTAATTAGTAATATTAAAACTCTCGTATAAGGGTGACTAAGGACCTGGGAAGTCTGTGTAACAGAATTGTCTAGATCAGTCCGAGCTGAGGAGAAAGAGGTGCTTTGCCCCATGGCCTCCACAAGATAGCTCCCACAGCACACTAAATTCATCAGTAACAGAATGAGACTTGCTATTATTATTTGGGCCATCATGTTCCCAGGCCCTTTCATCCTCTTCAAAAAATTATATAGCCAGCTTAGCAAAGCTATTAAGGTTAAAGCACAGCCGAGAGTCAATGTTAGGAGCATCATGTTCCCAAACATTAGAAAGTGTAAGATAAGCTGCATAACAGCAAGGCTCCGTGACCAGCACAGGAACTTTGCTCTCATTGGTTTACTGTAATTGCAATGCAGTTAATGTAAATCTGCTATTATCTCGCCCCACGTTGGGCGCCAAAAGGGCTGTGGTAGTTTGAGCCTGGCTGGATGCCAGGTGCCCACCACACCGCTTTACCCCCCACCTCCCGAGAAGCAAGCCAGGGAAGGGGAGAAAATAAGATGGGAATCTCGTGGGTTGAGATAAAAGCAGTTTAATAAAGAAGCACCAAAGCCGCGCGCGCGGGAAGCAAAGCAGAAGCAGATAAGCTGTTACTCTCTACTTCCCATCAGCAGCGATGTCCGGCCACCTCCCGAGAAGCAGGGCTTCAGTACGCGTAGCGGTTGCTTTGGGAAGGCCAGAAATGAATCTCGCCTCTCCTTCCTGCTCCTTTCCCCCAGTTTATATTCCTGAGCTGACGTCATATGGTATGGAATATCTCCTTGGTCAGCCTGGGTCAGCTGTCCTGGCCATAGTCCCTCCCAAGATCATGCCCACTCACAGCTATTGGTGAAGGTGGGGGAAGGAATGCTGGAGGGACAGCCCCAATGTTGTGCAAGCGGTAGTCATAATATTGATATCAACAGTAAGCACAGCACTGCAGGAGCTGCTGTGGAAAATCACTACCGTCCCAGACCCACTACAGACTGTCTTCACAGGAGAGGTGTTGAAACCCTCTGATCACTTTTGTGTCCACCCTCTGGAGCCATGTCAAGAGGTCCATGTCTTTCCCGTGCTGAGGACATCCAGAGATGGATGCAATACTCCAGAAGAATCCCCTCCCTCAACCTACTGGCTGTGTTCCTTTCATGCAGCCCAGGCTGTGGTTGACCTTCTGAGCTGAGAGTGCATGTTGCCAAGTGATGTGACGTTTGTCATCCACCAGTATCCCCAAGTGCTTCTCCACAGGGCTTCTCTCAATCTCATCATCCCCCAGTCTGTGTCCATACTGGGAATTGCCCTGATTCAGGTGCAGGGCGTTGCACTTAGCCTTGTTGAGCCTCATGAGATTCACGTGAGCCCACTTCTTGAGCTTGCCCACGTCCCTCTGGATGGCATCCCACACATCAGACGTGTCAACCCCATCACTCAGCTGGGTGGCATCTGCAAATTTGCTGAGACTGCACTTGATCCCACTGTCCATGTCCTTGGTATATTTTGTTTCTTGAAGTAATGTTTCATTAACTGCATTGCAAATTAATGCTAAACAGCTATGCACACAAATTTAGAATGGGAAGAAGGGTTTCGATTGCTTTCTGGATGGATGCAGGAGATGGGAAAAGACCCATTTAGGAGGACATTCTACATGGATCCGTTTCTCCAACTCTAAACATATGGTGTCTGTGACTCATTTCTTTTCAGGGCAGCAGGTAGAGTAGCAGAGTAATTTGCCAAGAAAGTAAGACTTTTGTTTGTTTGTTTGTGGGTTTTGGGTTGGTTTTTTTTGTTAGGCCAGTATGCTGCAGAAGTGCTTTTCAAGTGACACTGCAAGGTCAGTAGCTTACCTTACCTGTTGTGTTTAAGCCTAAAGACACCCATGGCATTCTTTCTTTTCCCAGAGGAAAAGAAGGCTTTACTTTCCCAAGAGGAAGTAATACCATTTAATTGACTCTTGGTTATTTTTTTGTCTTCTTCCTTTCCGTTTCTTGGAAATTCCACTGTGCCAGAGTTTGTAGAGCCAAGTTTTTTTTCTTTTTCCATTGTTGCTCCTCCTCTTAAATATATGCACTTGAGTTAGCATGGGGGGGAAAAAACCCCCACTTTCTGAATACTGTTTATCCAAATAACGTGTCCATTTGATGTTGCTTCACTTGAAGGCATTGCTATTAGAACATCTTCCTGTTTATTAGTAACTATTTCCTTTGTCTTTTGCTGTCTTAAAAAGCATCTGCTAAATGTAAATATATGTATTTTTCATTGAGTACAGGTTCAACATAATGCTGATAAATCTACCACACTGAAACTAGCAGATTTTGGCCTTGCAAAGCAGGTTACGAAGCCCATATTTACTGTGTGTGGAACACCAACGTATGTTGCCCCTGAAATACTCGCTGAGAAAGGTGAGTGTACCTGTTTATAATTCATTGTAAATCATACAGTTACTCTGAACTTTCTAATCAGGGAAGTACTCCAGAATGCTTCTACCTACTGACATGTCTTTGCAGGGTGGGAGGTTGGTGAGCAGCGTAATCTGTGAAAGGAAGCCTTTCATCTTTTGACAAACTCAAGCATGACATCAGTTGCGGTTGCACTATTAATGTCTAGAGTGATGTAACACTGATTTCCAAGCAGACAAGCCATAAAATATCATAGGTCGCAACTGCTGAAATTGCTGGGGAAATGAGCAAAGCTTCATATTGCAACCTGAGGGTGGTCAGCCCATTTTGTGACACTGTAACCCAACTTTCCAAGGCCCCCAGTGATGCCAAACCCTTGTGAACATGTATGTTAAACTTCTGTAACAAGCCAAAGCATGTTCTGCATCAGAAGAAATTTTGGAGTCTTCATATCTAAAAAGATTCAGACCTGGAAAAGAATCAATTCTGTTGATGACTCAAGCAAAGCTATTTCTGGTTTTTGTTCTGTGGAGCTGGGCTGCACATCTCCAGTTATATCCAGTTTCAATGGAAACTTGGCACCCTCTTAGTGCTTTTTCTGAAAGGAATCTGAGGAGAACTATTTTAGAAGTATATGCTGTGCTTTCTCAATTAATCTCCAATTGACAATGGCCTTGTGAGACACTGTGGAACATGTTGAAGAAGAGAGGCACTTTGTGAGAGCTGTAGTTATAAACAGGCAGGGTAGCTCAGCTTCTAAGCGTTGTGTACCAGCCACTTATTCTTCTGCTGACCTCATCTCATCTTTCTGAGAAACTGAGCAGAGCTTCTGTGCTACTTGGAAAACAGAATGAGAACAAAACAGTTCCCTACCAGTTATGACTTTTCTTTCTAAAACAAGGGCTTTTTGACACAAAACTGGGAGAATCAGCGAGTCCAAACTGGGACACCAAACTGGGAGGACTGACTGATTCCCCAGAGGCTGTGCTGCCATTCAGCAGCATCTCGACCGGCTGGAGAGTTGGGCAGAGAGGAACCTCATGAGGTTCAACAAGGACAAGTGCAGAGTCCTGCACCTGAGAAAGAACAACCCCATGCACCAGGACAGGCTGGGGACTGACCTGCTGGAGAGCAGCTCTGCAGAGAGAGACCTGGGAGTGCTGGTTGACAATAGACTAACCATGAGCCAGCAATGTGGCCAAGAAGGCTGCGGGAACTGGGGCTGTTTAGTCTGGAGGAGACTAAAGGGGGACCTCATTAATATTTACAAATATCTAAATGGTGGATGTCAGGAGGTTGGGGCAGCACTTTTTTCTGTTGTATCCAGTAACAGGACAAGGGGTAATGGGATGAAGCTGGAACACAAAAAGTTCTATTTAAACATAAGGAAAAACTCTTTCTCTGTTTCAGTGAGGGAGCCCTGGCACAGGCTGCCCAGGGAGGGTGTGGAGGCTGCTTCCTTGGAGGTCTTCAAGACCCGCCTGGACACGTTCCTGTGTGACCTGATCTAGGTGACCCTGCTTTAGCAGGGGGGTTGGACTGGATGATCTCTAAAGGTCCCTTCCAACCCTACCATTCTGTGATTCCATAATTCTGTGATTCATTTGGTTTCTCTTTTCTTCCTTAGGCTATGGGCTGGAAGTAGATATGTGGGCAGCTGGTGTGATCCTTTACATTCTGCTCTGCGGTTTTCCCCCGTTTCGCAGTCAGGAGCGTGATCAAGAAGAGCTGTTTCAGATCATACAGCTGGGTCACTACGAGTTCCTTTCCCCATACTGGGACAATATTTCTGCAGGTAAGATTTTGCATGACCTGCAAACTGACAGACTTTTCTGGAGTGGGAAGAACTTCCTTTTGTTCAGAACAGTGAGCTTAGTGAACTTTGGGGGGTCTAAAACATCTCTCCTGTGTGATTTTGTGCTGGCTGGAATTGTGTGCTTAATCCTCTGGTAGTACCAATGGCTGTGAATCTGAATGTTAAGTCTCATTGATGTAATGGATTGCTCCTTTTCAGAGGCAAGAGCAAGGATTTTCCCTGCCTTGCTTAGATGATTTTTCTCTGTAAGAAAAAGGACTGTGCTAGATCGTAGAGATGGATGCAACAATCTCAAAAGCTGAGAATGAAATCCTTGCTCTGCAGAAGGCAGTGTAGGTTTTCTATTGAGATCAACAGGGTCTGCATGTAGTAGGTTTTTCCTCCTTGCAGCCAAGTGCAGATGTTTTGTTCATTCTTCAAAATCAGAAATCCTAAAACCCCTCTTTCCCTGTACAGCCTTTTTAAGAGCATGCTCAACAGCATTCTACAACTTCCAGGCTCCTTGAGGGATGAGATACCAAGTGCCCGTTCCTGTGAATCTGAACACCTAATGCCTTCAGAGTGCTTTGAAGTTTAAATTCACTTTCTCCTCTCTTCTGACGGGGAGAATGATATCAGCATAAAATAATGTGCTGGGGATGTAACATCTCCTGTCACCAGTTGTAAATCCAGTCGTTAGCTATCCCCTGGGGAAAGCCACGAAAGCCAGTGTGGTAAAACTCAGAAGGACAAAAAGAGAAGGGTGGTTTGTGCAGGTAGAACTGTCAGCATCATCACATCACTGCTCTTTCCCCTTCTCTCCTTGTCTTTCTTTCCTAACAGCAGCAAAAGACCTCATAACCAGGCTGTTGATAGTGGATCCCCAGAAGCGCTACACAGCACGACAAGTCCTCCAGCACCCTTGGATCAGAACGGCTGGAAAAACCAACGGCAGGAATTTGCAGAGGGAGGTGACGATCAACATCGAGCGTCATTTCCGAGCCCAGCGCAGGAAGGAAGCTGTGGATGAGGACACATGAAATCCCCTTCAGCCTCTTTAGTCTTCTTTTTATTAATTAACAAATTGTTTCTGTTTTCTAAATGAGTTGGGTCTCTCATGGATAGCTGTTACTGGCTATTGCCTTTTTTATTTGCTTCTGGGATTCTGAAGGAGGACAGCGATCAAATTCTCACCCATCTCTCCCTCTGATGCTACTCGAGAGTCTCTCTGTAGATAGCAGTGGGAACTAGATATTTCCTGGAGGCTATCTATTATTTTTTCTTTACCAATTTGGGCTTTTACATTACAAAATGTGACCTGTTTTAGATGACAGATGTTTGCTTCTGTGGCTGACAGTGGGTGATGACTCTTGTCTGTTTTTTTTGTATCCAGGAGTTATGTGTTAATAATGTTTTGTGTTGATAATGTTTTCAGAATAGCATCCTGCACTAATTCTCTGAACTGTTTTCATCAATCCCTGCTAGCAATAGAGATAGTAAAGGGATTTAAAAAACCCCCCATTCTTTAGCTGTTGGAGACATTCAATAGGCAGCAAGATACTATTTATTAAGTTGTGAGGGAAGAAAAATCCTTGTAGACTAAATCAGATCTTTTAGGATATCTCCCCCAGCATCATCTTTTGTTGGATGTTCTCAGGGACAGGGTGAGAGGTGCTGCAATGTTTCTGTTAAATGATGGTGGTGCTGTGTGGGATGGTAGTTTCCTTTCTTTACGAGAAGGGGGAAGATATCAATGCTGATATGTTTTCAAGACTGTGACAACAACTTTCAAAGGGGCCTTCTTTCTGCTCTGGGAAGTAGGAAGTTGAGCAATTCTAAGGGAACTTTGGTTCTTTTCCCAAAGGTGTATTTATGGAATGACAATTCAAGCTTTTCCCTTTTTTTTCATGCTGATTTTTCTCTTAGGAGCCATCCACATATATCTGTGAATACGGAGAAGAGCAAGTTGGGAAGCTGCTTTTGTGACTTCAGTTAACCCTTACCTTCATGGTTCCCTTTTCATCAACACACTGCACAGCTCACTTACTTTTATACACTTTTTTCAGTGTAGTTTAGCATTTGTTTGGTTTTTTCCCTGTTGCCTTCCCTGGAGACTCTTCCTCCATGATTCCATGAGAACTGGCAATGGGATGAAACTGAATTAAAACTCAACTTGGGGAAAAACCAAAGACTTGTTGGCTGAGGAAAGGTCTCCAGGGGAAGTGGCAGATGCTTCATTGCGTGTGTTTTCACGATTCAACTGGATGCAGTTTTAAAGAAATCTTGGAGGGGAAAAATCCAGCCCTGAGAAGGGTCATGACCTAGAACAGCTTTTAGATCTCAGAATTTTTGGTTGATTAGTGTGATGGTTTAGCCTTGTGTCCAACAAGTCATAAAATCACTCCCCCTCCCAAATTGGACAGGAGAGAAATATAACAAATGGCTTGTGAGTTAAGGATGGGGAGATCACTGGGCAATTAGTCATGGGCAAAACAGACTCAACTTAGGGAGAAAAAGGTTTGATTTATTAAAGGAACAATAAGAGCAGGGAGATGAGAAATAAAACCATCTTAAAAAACACTTGCTCCAGGATGAACTTCTTATGGAGTCACAGTCTCCCTCAGGCAACCACCCACTCTGGTGTGGGCTCCTCCACAGGCTGCGAGTGGGTCTCTGCTTCCCGGTGGCCTCCATGGGCTGCAGGGGGACAACCTACTTCACCGTGGTCCTCACCACATATCACAGGGGGTTCTTTCTTCCAGGGCTTAAGCACCATCTTCCCCCTCCTTCTCCACTGACCTTGGTGTCTGTGGAGGTGTTTTCACATTCTCCCTCCCTGTTGCTGCTGCAGTTTTGTAACTGTGCAACAACTTCTCCTTCTCAAATATGTTATTCACAGAGGCGTTACCTCCATCACTAAGTGGTCAGGTGCAGGCTCCAGCTTAGAACTGACTGGTCCTAACCCTATGAGCTACAGGGGAAGCTTCTGGCAACTCTTTGTTTAAAGAAGCCACCCCTGTAACCCCCCCTGCTACCAAAAAACCTGGCCCAGACAAAACCACCACAATTAGTCAAATCCCAAAAGCACTGGAGTTGTTGGTTTTATGATGCTTTGTCCATGGGTTCCATGTGCTAGCACATAATATTGATGTTAAGCCATCAGTGGTATTAGGGTACTGTCATCACTTTTTTATTCCAGCTTGTGACTGTTTTGCTGCAAGAGTGGTGTATGAAAGTAGAGACAACTTGCCTCTTAAAGGACAGCTGCACTTTCAATTGATCTGGCTCGTTTTTAATACATATTGGACTAAGAGTTGCTGTGGAGTTCAAGAATTTGGCTAACAAACCAGTCAGATCTTTATGCCCAAGTAGCATCTAGGTGGTATGTCATACCTCTGCTTTAGAGGCCCTGAGTCAGGAAGACCTTCCCTTTTCCTGAAAACAAGAATGGATTTAAGTGCTTTCCTGAGTTAAGTCTGTGTATAACCTAATATTCTAAAAGCATTACGTGGTCTTCGAGTACTAGTAATAACTTCTCCTCTGTTAATTCAAGTCTATTTTGGATAGGAAACTGTGGAAAAATAGCTTCTGACTTGCAATATTATATTTTGTAATTATCTTATTTTTAATATAGTCATTTAGGAATAAAGTTTGAAGTGACAAAACCCATATTTGATTGGCAGTGAATCTGACAGTTTGGAGATTGTGTTACCAGTTGATCTTTTTCACCTTGAAGAACCTGCCTACAGCTTTATTTGTAGTTCAGAAGATGGAGATTTTGCCTGTGGTGAATATAAAAAATGTTTTTTCAAAGGTTTTGGTTTTCTTTCAAGTTCTCTGGATCCCAGACAGACTAAACATGGACCATGCTGTGTACTGTCACCATGTTGCATCTGTAAGCACAGGCATCGCTGCGGCAGTGCTGAGGGACTGGGTTGTTGGACTTGCCAATAGATGTGTGGCATTGAATTCTCCTTCTTCATGTTAGAGGCTGAGCAAGCTTCCAGGTACTTCTTAGTGGTTTGGCTCCTTTCTCTCTCCACCTTAGATATTTGTTTTCTCCCATTTCTCAGCCAAAGTGGCCTGAAGCTGAGAGCAGTACATGTAGCCAGGGCAGCCTGCTGCCAAGCCAAGCTGACCGCCCCAGGGTCATGGTTCAAGTCAGTCTTGGGACGAGCCGAGGTGACCACCCCTGGGTCCATGGTCTGGGGAGGTTCAGGTAGGGTGGCTTGAAACTGAGACAAGCTGGCCAATCTGGGGTCTTCATCCTGACACAGGAATTAAACAGTAAAGGGTGTCATGTAGGCCTTGAGTTAAGACAAACTGAGGCAAGATGCTCAACTTGTGCGCACAGGTGTGGATGGTGGAGACCTTGTAGTCAGTAGGAACACTTAAATAACTGCTGACAAGCTAACCCTGAAGACAGAAGGAAGAGAAGGGGAGGAGATAATAACTTGGAGCAACTAAGAAGGTCTTTGTGAAAAACAACTCTTTTTAAGGTGAACCGTGTGGATTAACTACTTCAGGGTCAAACAGCAGACACTCCAAAATGACCACTAGAGACTCTCAATGGCCCCCTGAGACCCTCAATGACCCCCTGACTCAAACCATGAAGCATGTGAAAGGAGTACAGAGTATGCAAATAATCACCTGGACTTAAAATGGATATGTATGTATATTGGGAGGAATATATAAAAGTAGCTATCTTAGTGTGATAAGACAGACACACTTTGGTGGAAATATCCCATTGCTGCAGCTTTGAATGAGAGAATGCTGCTTTCTAAAACTCCAAACTGAGTCTTGGAGAGTTTACACAGACCAGCTTTGCTGCTGTCCAGTTCTAGGCCCCTCAGTTCCAGAAGGACAGGGAGCTGCCTGAGAGAGTTCAGCACAGGGTCACAAAGATGAAGGGAGTGGAGCATCTCCCGTATGATGACAGGCTGAGGGAGCTGGGGCTCTTCAGCTTGGAGGAGACTGAGGGGTGACCTCATTCATGTTACAAATACATAAAGAGTGATGTAAGGAGGATGGAGCCAGGCTGTTCTTGTGATGGCCAATGATAGGACAAGTGGCAATGGGTATAAGCTGGAGCATAAGAGATTCCAAAGAAACACAAGGAAGAGTTTCTTCAGTGTTCAGGTGATGGAGCACTGGAAGGGGCTGCCCAGATGGGTTGTGGAGTCTCCTTCTCTGGAGACATTCCAAACCCACCTGGATGAGTTCCTGTGTGACCTACTCTAGGTGGCCCTGCTCTGGCAGGGGTCTTGGACTAGATGATCTTTCGAGGTCTCTTCCAGCCCTTAAGATTCTGTGATTCTGGTGATCCAGAGGAGACACTACTTCTGAATCTCAATGGATCCAAGGGCTTGCAGGACCTCCAGCCTGCATCGAGGGATTCCCAGGGAGAAACTCCAATCCCTGGGCCCAGCAAGTCTGAAGCAAGACCTGTGGAAATGTTCAAGGCATTCTTGTTTTCACAGAAGCACAGAATGGTGATGTATGCTGAATTGTTTTTTCGCATTGTGAAAACATCCTGAATGGCAGAAAGAGAGTGGAATTAATTTAGCCCCCTCAGATCCTTTGGGTTTGGCTTTGGAGCAAGATAAAGGGATGGATTTGAAGAGGTGTTGCTCAGCATGTGGTATTGGACAGAGATGTTTAAAGTTGGTAGAGCAAGAGGAGGACAATGTTGAGTTAATGATCTCTCCCTAACAGCATCTAGGGCTCTGGGGAGGGGAAGTAGAAAGAGGAGAGGAAGAGCAGAGGAATGACCCAATTTTGGGGGCAGATGGGTTGAGTCCTATGGGTCGTGCTTTTGAAGTGATGATTAAAACTCAGGATCCAGTCTGGAAAGACACTGAAGCAGTTCTGCAAAGGTTGTTGGATAGTACTGAGAGGGAAACGATCCACAAAGCTGCTGGAACACGTGCAGCAGCTCAGGTTGCATCTGGAACTTTACAAGCCACAGTGGAGATCTGTTTTCCATCTGTGGACCCTGAGTGGGACCTGAACTCAGAGGGACTGAGTGACACAGCATCAAAGATGGCTTTTATTTGGAATTCAGAATGCTTTGCCTAAAGCAATAGATTGGCCAAAATGATATGAAATGAAACAGGATCGGAAAGAATCCCCAACCGATTTTATCAACGAACTAAAAGAAGCAGCTCATAAAGACACAACTTGAGGTCTTGATTCGGAAGAGGGGAATTTGTTTACTGGACAGTCCTCGGGTGACATCTAAAGGAAGTTACAGAAGTTGCAGGGAAATGACAGTCGAATTGAGAAAATGCTAGATGTGACTTGGACTGTGTATAGGAACAGGAAGAGCCAACAAAAGGTGATTATAAATAGCCAGCTGGTGGCTGTATCAGGAGAGACGTACATTTCTGACCAAGACAGTTTAGAGGATGGAGGTGATTGTCTGGGAGACTTAAGACAGAACCAGTGTGCTAATCGTAGGGAAGAAGGGCATTGGAGGTGTGAATGCCCCCAAAAAGGGCCAAATCCCCTCTCAAACACTGTCCTTTGAATCCAACTGGAACGACAAGAGGAGTCTTCCCCCAACAGAACCTCTGGTTATAGCTCAGCTGGGGAACGAAGAAATGGCATTTTTAGTAGACACAGGGCAACCTAATTCTGTGCTAATTACAATGGAAGGGGGATTGAGTTCAAAAAACCTTTGTAGTGTTGGTGCAAAAGGGAACAGTGAAATAACACCATTTTAAAAGCCATTTTCATTCAAAATGAAATTGGGTGAGCAGTGGGTTACTTGTCAATTTTTACGTATGCCAAATTCTCCCAAACCACTGCTTGGAAAAGTCAGAGGCAGAAATCAAATGCACCAAAGGAGGGGTGAGGATTTGTACACCTGAGTCCAAATACATGACAGCAACAGCTTTGTTACTGCAAGATCTTGTTCCAGAAAATACACCCCTACCTTCAGAGGTAGAGGATTCAGTAATTCCCATTGTGTGGGATAGAGGTGTACCTGGAAAACCCAAAGAGTGGAACCAGTGAAGGTTGGTCTTAAAGCAGGATCATCTCTGGTAAGGTTAAACCAATATCCTTTAAAATTAGAAATGAGATTTGGCTTAGTACCACTTACCAATGAACTTTTAGAGTCTGAGTTAGTGGCAGAATGTGAATACACATCCAGCTGTGGCAAACCCTTATACCTTGTTAGTGGTAATAACAGCAAAGGAGGGTTGGTTTACAGTTATAGATTTGAAAGGTGCCTTTCTCTGTATCCCTTTGGGCACTAAAACCCAGGAATTGTTTGCATTTTGAATGGGAAAAGCCTGAGGCAGGTAGAAAACCACAACGTACTTGGACAGTCTTGCCACAAGGCTTTAGAAATAGTCCAGCCATTTTCTGGAAACCAATTGGCAAAGAAACTGGAAATGTGGAAGAAGAAAAATGATATGGGGATATTGTTACAACATGTAGATGACAGAAACTCTGGTTGCAACAGAGGCAAGAGTGTATCAAACTTACTAGAAGCCTTTTGAATTTTCTGGGCTTAAAAGGGTAGAGTGTGTCAAGGGAATAGGCTCACAGAGCAGAAAAAAAAGGAGACTGTTACTTATCTAGGATTTGAGGTGCTGAAAGGACAACTACAATTAGGACCAGAAAGGAAAGAAGCAGTTTGCTGCCTCCCTCAACTAAACACCGTAGGAGAATTGCAAGCATTTCTAGGAGTGGTCGAGTGGTGTCGCCTTTGGATAGCTGATGAGGGACTGTTGGTCAAACCTTTGTGGATCCTGTTAAAGGCTCATAGAAACGGCCATCTAAACTGGGCGGAAAATAGCCAAGCGGCACTCAGACAGTTGAAACAAGCCCTAATGAAAGCCTGTTTCTCCAAACAATTAGACAATGAGCCAGGGATGGCCAGGCTGTTTGAGAGCAGTAGCAGCCACGGTGGTGTTAATACAAGAAGCCCAAAAGTTCACAATTAAGCAAAAGTGTATATACAGTGTATGTCCCTCATATGGTGATTACAGTACTGGAACAGAAAGGAATCCACTGGTTATCTCCAAGCTCTCTGTTAAAGTATCAAGTGGTTTTACTGGAACAAGATGATGCTCAGCTTAAAGCAATGACTGTAATTTACCCAGCTGTGATTGTTTCAACTAATCTGATAGAAAGAGAACCAGAGCATGGCTGATTGCAGGTACTTGAAGAAGTGTGTGCTCCAGCAAACCTGACCTCAAGGATGTTCTGTTGGAGAGCCCAGACTGGGAGATATATACAGATGACAGTAGCTGTGTATAAGAAGGAAAATATCTATCAGGGGATGGTGTAACCACATTTGGCAAGGTAATCGAATCATGGGCTTCACCTTCCAAGGTATCTGCACAAAAGGCTGAACTAACAGCACCTCACTCAGACATTGGATCTGAATGAAGAAAAACAAGTCAATATCTGGACAGATGGAAGTATGCATTTGGAGTAGTACATGCTCATGGTGCAGTCTGGAAAGAAAGAGGATTATTATCTGCTCAAGGAACAACAATTAAAGAAACAACTCAAATACAGGAACTTTTGGAAAGTACCAAAAAACCCCAGGAGGTGGCGATCGTGCATTGCGAGGGACATCAAACAGGTGAGACTGTCCCAAAACTGGCCAATCAAACGGCTGATAAAGCTGCCAAAAGGGCAGCAGAAAAAGAGGTATATTAGCTCTTGTAGCAGAAAAGGGAATGTCTTTACCAGAAAAATCACATTATGATTGTAAAGATGAAACGTTAATTAGAACCTTGCAGGCTAAAGAACAGACTAATGGACGTTCTGTCACGCTGACAGGACAAATAGTAATCCCAATGTCACTAATGAGAGAAGTAGCTGCAAAAGAACATGAAAAGGTACACTGGGGAACAGAAAATTTATTACAGCACTTACAAAAGTTGGTCATTAGTAGAGGCATGGCAGAAATTTTCCAGTCAATAACTGAAACATGTGAGACGTGTCAGAGAAGCAATCCTAAGAGTAGCAACAGCATAGCCTATGGAGTGATGGCAGGAGGAAACTCACCTGAGGACTCCAGGCAAATTGATTCTACAGAATTGCCTAGGGAAGAAGGATATAGATATCTCCCAGTACTAGTAGATACTTTTTCAGGCTGGGCATAAGCTTTCCTCTGTTTTTACCAGCAAAACTCAAGAGGCCACAAAAAGTCTGTGAAAAGAAACCATAGAGTGTGTCTTTTGGTGTCCCTTTAGGGATGTCATTGGATAATGGACCTCATTTTGCTGCTAAAGTTATAAAAGATCTGAGGAGGGTTTGGGGTATAACCACAGGATGTATAAACCACACTCCAAAGTGGAACAAATGAAATTCACCTTAAAATTATAGATTGGAAAAATCTGTCAGGAAACTTCATTCAGCTGGGTACAGGCCTTGCCTTCAGCTTTACTGAGAATCAGAAGTCAGCCTCACAGAAAAAGGCCCATCAGTCCATATGAAGCAATGTATGGATGAGCTTACAAACACCACATATTCCAAATACTGTGCATGTTTGGGTGTGGGATGGGGATAGATATTAATAACTATCTGATTTCTTTAGGAGAAGCTTGACAGGGGTTGCAAAGATCCATCACAGCAGACAAACTGGTGGGAATGGATGCTCCAGTACATCCCTTTCAATAGGGAGATTGTGTCTACCTCAGGTCCTGGAACTCTAAACCATTAACCAAGAGGTGAAAAGGACTATATCAGGTCCTTTTGGCCACCTATACTCTGATCAAGTTGAAGTTCAAGACTGTAGATTCACTGCTCCAGAATCAAGAAAGGTCTTGCTCCATGGACAGTGAAGCAAGTAACTCCATTAAAACTTGTGTTCTAATATGTGCATTAAAAGTGTGCAAAGTGTACAAACTCCATGGAGAGTTGTACTTGGAAAAAACCTGTGAACAGTTATGTGACAGTAGGGTTGATTTTTATAGTGGGAATAGTTTTTATACATCCATATGCAAAATAATATGAGGGTTTTATCCTCAAGCTTATCATGATCGTTGGACTAGGTTTAATGATTCAATTGAGACCAGGGTTGAGGAACCATTGGAACCATAATTTGCATTTGAAAGTCATGAAAGAGGTGACAAGGGGCACAAACTTAAGTGACTTTTGGATATGCACCCATATGCCAGAACACAGTGAAAAAGGAATAGAGTTTAACACTTTCTGGAATGATCTGTGGATTAACCCTCAGTATACAGACCCTTCAGACATTGATTTACAAATATGGGAAGTATCTGTTCCAAAGATTAGTGTGATATATATATCTCACAATTAACTGAATGACACCCAGATTAATGCAATAAGAAGTAGGACAGTATCCAAATTGTGACTGGAATATGCAAGTAATGTCTCAGAAGGATCAGACAGGATAGTGGACTGTGCCACAAGGAAAAGGATGGCATTGGCTGTGTGAGAAAGAAGCATGTAATGCACTTCCCCAGGTTGGAGTGGAACCTGTGCCTTGCAGGTTATGGTACCAAATATTACCAGAATTCAAGACTTTTCACTCATTTGCTCGATGGTTTCTCACTTGGTTAGGTGTTAGTGAAGAAGGAATTCTTAGTATCTCAGACTCAGCTGAAGTAACTGCAGGTGGTACTGCACATCCCTTAAAAAATACACAACAGCAAGTATTGCAGACAGGGAAAATATTAGATGGCTCTAGATCTGATGCTAGCATCCCAAGGAGGAGTCTGTACTATTGCTTTGTGCTTGTTGATGAAACTCATCTAGTGGAAACTGATGTGGAGGCTATCTGGGAACAACTGTGTATCCTACACAGAAGGTACAGAGAGATAATACCTCATGGGGTTTCCAGATTTATGGGAAGAAATGACTTCCTGCTTCCCAGACCTACCTCAGTGGATCAAAAGAATGATTAGGATTGTCTTAATGTTACTGGTAATTTTTGCATGTATCTGTGCTTTGTCACATTGTTTAATTACCTGCACAAGAACCACTGGAAAGACAGAAGGAGTTTGGAAGTGCTGCACGTTCTTTCCCAACTTCTTTGACCTTCTTTCTTTTTTTTTCCTTTAAGGGAAGTGTGTACTGATTTGCATCCTGCTTATTTCATCCCATGCTTGCCAATATTCCTTTCTGTATTTCCAGCTGCCTGTGCCCAAGTTGGGTGTGCTGTGCTCCAACTGAGGACACACCAGACTAGTGTGATACCTTCACTTCTTTCGTGTTCCTTGTCCTGTACCTTGGGCTCCATGATTGTTTAGAGGTTGGTTGGTTGGTTGGTTTTTTTAAAGACAAAATAAGGCTGGTCAGAAACAGGAAACTGAATTCAAGAACAGGTTCTTGAATTCAATAAATCATACCAGTTGCTAATGAGTACTTTCAGATGTAAAATGAAATCAAGTTCTTCCTTTCCATGGGAATGAAATAATAATATTTGACTAAACTTATGAAACTTAGAAGGGAGAAAAAGTTGTGTTTGTTCAGTTTGGTAGTGATGCTCTAGGATGGTGCATCAGAAACAGAACTGAAATTGTGTTTGGATGCAGTGAGTGTAGAAAAAGATGGAAAAGAAACAGAAGCTTTCATCGGTGAAAAGTAATACTGTGGCACTTATACCAATCAAAAGGAAGAGAACGTCAGAAGAAAACAATGTTAACATCAGGTGTGGCTTGTGCTTCTGGGGTCTGCCAAGCTTCTGAGCAGTTTGGAAGGGGCAAAATGAAGCTGTATTGTGTTCTTCTCAACAATGGCATGTCAAAAGTGTTTCATAAGAATCTTACACCTATCTTAAGAATGCTCCTTCTCACTCAAGAGGCACTATCTGCAAAAATGCCACTTGACATTAAGATGTAAAACACAATGTTAAGGCTGAGCATAAACCTTAGTATTTATGTAGATAAAGTGATGCAAGACTAAGATTAGACTGTTGGATTTGCCTTCAGTTAAGAGCAGATGTTTTACTCCCGAGTCCTGTGATAAGACTTTAAAGAAAGGGTGGGGGGAAAGAAAGTAAAACAAGTATTTCATATTTCATTCTTTTCCAAAACTATCTATAATGACACAGTTTGTGTCATCACATGTTATGTTATGTCATTATGGGAATCATAGAATCATGGAATGGTAGGGGTTGGAAAGGATCTTTAGAGATCATCTAGTCCAACCCCCCTGCAGATCAGGGTCACCTAGATCAGGTCACACAGGAACATGTCCAGGCGGGTCTTGAAGACCTCCAAGGAAGGAGCCTCCACACCCTCCCTGGGCAGCCTGTGCCAGCAAGAGTAGGCATGAAGAATGTTTTAGTAAGATACAGATATGAAATGAGTAAGTTATCAGAAAGAATTTATTCTAATCTTCCTAATGTTGTTGTAACTTATCTAAAGACCACCTGGGGGTTCACTGTTGACGAAGGCAGCTTATGATGAGTAATAGGATTAGGGAGCAAAAGAAGAGAAAGGGGCAAGGGAAATAATAGCTAACTGGTGAAGTTATTAAAACATGTTCTCATACAGTAAAAACAAACCCCAGCAGCAACATATTTGAAAGGGAAGGATGACTTCTCAGCTTCAGAGTTTCTGGTGGCACTGTCATAGCTCTCTGGCTGTGTTTCCTCTGAACTCATGGCTGACAAACTGTTGTGGCAAAGGTCTCTGGACTTGCACCTCAGCCTGGTTTATTCCATGTATATGTGTAATGTAAATTGCTGCCAACTTTAAATAGCTGACAAGGCTACAGGTATGTCAGCAGTTCTGCATGGCAGTTTCCAAGTGAATAGAGTACACTTTTACAGGGAATTGTCTAGTAGATGAGGAATGACCTCCCAAAGCTAAGTAGCCATCCTAACTGGTACACCCCTTCATCCTTAGCAAAAGGTTTGCTTCTGTTTATCAAGCCTGCACTTAGAAAACTGTTAGAATTTCCCCAGGAGGGAATTAAAAAACCCAAACCAGTTGTTCAGAAGCTGAAGCTTAGGTCCAATTTACTGTGCACTTCATCTGCAGGAATCCTCATGGGCTTCTGGAGAAGCTCAAGTAATATCAGATGCAAGTCTGGTAAATACAGTGTTGTCTGAACAGAACTGTCAGTGGGCATAAAATTGTTTTATTTAATTTCTGGTATATTTCACAACTGTCCTATGTGAGGTTTTTGTCCAGCCAAGTAAGAACAAGCTTCCTGTGCTTTAAAAGCCCATCAAACAAAGAAGAGGAGTAGTTTAGCTACTGTGTACTAAAATTTTGTCTAAAAATAGTTTCTATTTGACTCTTCTTTTTGCCTTTTAATCCAGTTTGAGTATAGTGGCTGGAAGGGATTATTACAGCTCAGGAGGAAGATCATATGTAACAATACAGAAAGAAAGAACTTAGTTTTGAATCAAATTTTATCACTTGAGAATTTGTAGCTCTTTTTTTTTCTTCAGAGATACCAGCTTTCTATCTCCCACCACAGACAAACTGCTTCTTGCTGATAATTCTGGCTACTAATTTTCTTCAGAGATTGGAGTTTCAGGGCCTAGATTTTAAATCTCTCCACATGCAGAGAGGTCAGTAAAGGGAAGTAATTTCTCTGTGGCACTACAGCTCTTGGCAATTAACTTCAAGGCTTGTGTTTGACACACTTGGGTACTGCTTCCTGGGTGAAGAATTGTAGGTGCTTAACTCTGCAGTCACCAAATAGCTGTGCAGTAGCCAGAGGGTCTGAATACAGCACGTGGACGTGTATCTGCAAAATGAGTTGCTGTGATTAGTTTGTATCTTAAATACTGAAGCATGTCTTGGTTGTTGAAGAGGTGATTACTCTGCATAATTGGTCAAACTTGGTATGTCATGTAGAAGAGCACTATGGGATACAAGCAGAGTTTTAAGCCAGATGTGCTTACATACAGTTCTTTTCACATCATTTTAGAACACCGAGGGGTGAATTACTGAGAGTAATTACTGAGAGTGAGTTTTGATTCTCTCACTGTAGTGATACATTTATCACACAAACAATAAATTCTCTTTGGGTTTATTTGGTGGTTTTTTTCTGGCATTTTAAAACCTCCTTTATGACAGGTACAAGGTGTTAGATCAAACAGCATGGGCTGATGTGAAAATAAACAGTGGTTACACCTGGAATTCTTCAGATGGACGAGTGTAATTGTGAATGCTGTTGGGTTTTTACCTTGTGCATGCAAAATGACTTATTTAATTTCTGGATTATCACTGCCTGAAAGCCTTTTGTAAGGTTTATGAACCCCACCCTTCCCCTCCTGCTTCTTAGGTCAGAGATAGCAAAGGACTGCAATAAAACCCCTCCATTCCCTACCTTTTTTTTTAACTGGTGGAGATGAAAAGCTACCAGAAGACAAGTATGAGGAGATTTTCCAGTTCCCAGATCCTTCTGTCACTTATACATAATGTTCTCCATGTTTTTGAAAACAGTTTTGATATTTCCACAAACTTTACAGTATGAAAATAAACCTCTGAATTGCAGTCTGGCCAACTGATGTGACTGCTTCAGATTTTGGCCAGGTAATAACATTTACCACTGTCGATTTCAAACCTGTATTTGGAGCAGCAGGTGAGTCTGGGGGACAGGTTGTAAAGCACACTGAACAGTCTGTCTGTAGGGATCTTCTGTCATCTCAGGCTGTGAAAACTTGCACGTCTCTGAAAAACTGTTGTTTTGAAGATGGTTCTCACTAATTTCCTGAATGCTACCAACCTCCTTTGTGGAAAATATTCTGGCCAAATCTGATCAGTCAAAAAACCCCTTCCAAATGTGCCTTGGCATCTGGGAGGAACCCACAAAGACTACTCTGAAATGAAACAAGAAAATGCATTGCTCTGTAGCAGCATGAGCTTGTTTCGTTTCCTTCTTTACACCAGAGCTCTTTCTCTCCCTTTTGCTTTAAGGTTGAGTCAAGTTTAATGTAGCAGATATCCCCAAGATTTGCTAGAGGAAGGATGATGGCAGCCACTGTCCATCTCTTCAGAGAGTTCTGGCAGTGTGTACAGTGTTTGGATGGGAAATGTTCAGTAGCAAAGCAGCACTCAGACTGTAGTGACCGTCTGTTGCCTTTGCTGACAGCTTGTTCTGAACTTCACAGAGGATCCCTTGTGTGCCCTCTGGAGAAATACCTCTGCCTCTGCAGTTGTCTCTATTGGATCCCTATACAGTTACAGGAGAGCCATTACAAAGAAACCAAGCCAAATGTGAATAATTTGTCTTTATGATTCTATGATTATGATAATGCTCATTTTTCTTCTTCAATAACAACTGGAATTGACATACTCCTTGTGTTTTTCATCTGATTTATGGTCATTTACTGGTTACAAGTCTGATCTTTTGAGCACTATAGATCCTCTCTGGTAGAGAAGCAACTGTCTGCATAACTATCTGTGCCATCTGAGCACTTGCTGACAAGCCCTGCAGTAGTTCAAGAGTTTGCATATATTGAGCTGCCATGACTACTGTGTCAGTGCCATCTGCTCATCTTTGCAGCTTCACCACAAGACATCAAATATCTAATGTGAACAGGAGATCTCTAAAGACTTTTCTCCTACTGTCTGATTTAAAGTGATGTCATTATCACAGAATCACAGAACCTTAAGGGTTGGAAGGGACCTTGAGAGATCTAGTCCAACCCTCCTGCCAGAGCAGACCACCTAGAGTAGTATCATCTCCATCAGTCACAGGAGATGGTTTGAATTTTCTTGTAACAGCTTGAAGAAATCATGTGCTATCTTAAAGAGTCTGTATATAGATCCTGGCTTGTAGTAGACTGGGAGGGATCATTAAAGACATCACACACACAGCAGATGTGATGCAAAAACCCACCCATGTAGCAAATGCACAGTGGGATATCATGTTTTGGCCATAATACTATAAAGAGTGTGACCTATCACCTGGTCCAGATAGGTGCCGTTTGCTGAAGAGATGTTTGATCTTCAGTCTCCTGATTACAAAAGGAGAAAGTTTGAAAGTTACAGCAGTTCAGGTTTGTTTGCTGTTGAACACATAAATCAGGGTGTGTCCAGAGGCACAGGCTGCTGTCCTGCTCTGGTTTATGGCATAATTCTGGCTTGCATATTTGTCTTTATTCCCATTTCTTTGGTAAGAGAAGAACTCTCCTTTTTTTTTCTTTCAGAAACAGTGATGTTCCAATGAGCTGACCATGTTGCTTTTTAGCTTCATTGTCCAGGGAATGACTGCAGTCATTCAGGGAGTTCTGTAGCTAAGATTAGCCTTCCATTTACTAAGCTTTACAATTTCTGTTGAAGCCTTTGTATTACCAGAGTAGTCTCTGCAGTTGTGCTTTTGAAGTGCATACTGGGTGTTACCCAGGTATTGCTTTTTCAGGTAAGTATTGGTTTCATTTTTCTTCAGATGTACAGGTGAAACCTTTTCCATCTTTGTTTATCAAGAGTGCTTGGACACTAAAGACAAGAGCTTTCACAGCTCAAGGTTGATGCCCTGAAGGTATTTTCTGTAGAGCAGATGAAGGGTGAGATGGGTAAGGTCTGTTGATGCTCAGAGTAGTGCAACCTGGATTGGAACATAAACATCTATTAGACCTGTTCTTCCATCAGGCACTGGAAGGTTTATGCTGTTCTGTGTTTATTTTTCCATTCATTTCCATCTCTCTGGCTTCTGCTCTCCTGATTAATAGAAAGACTTTGTGCAGGAGAAAGGCAAGCTGATTTTATCTCAAGGAGTAAAATTGTTCAGAAGTGTCCTGACACCAAATGCTTTAAACCCACCTACAATTTTGTTTGTAGAAAAGTCTAAGGCTGCTTATTGAAGTATTTTTAGATTTGATCACTGGTGCTGGAGCTGAGTATTCATTCCTTACACCCTCAACATGGCTGATGGTTGTTGTGGCTTGTCGAGCAGATGTGCTTTTAAGAGTCAGATAAAAGCAGGCAAAATTAGGCAAATAACAAGTCCTTGTGTCTCAGATGAGTCTTCTGTTGAGGGATGTGCTTGTTTTTTCTGAAAGGGCTCTGGTGCAAGTAGGTTATTAATGAACATGGATCTGAACATGTTACCAGGAATCTGAATCCCATACAACAACATCCTACCCAACGTTGCAGCCTGCTTTGCTGTCTCAGCAAGGAATTGTTTGCAAGCTCTGCTGCCACTGCTGTAACTTTTGAAGCACCTGAGATCTGCAATGAATTCCTTACCCATTTCAGCACAGGGAGAGAACAAAGCATTGATCTCCTCAGAGAGCATTATGCTTGGAAGTCATGCACTCACTCCTCGAGCCTTTCTGTGTCCTTGGGCTGGTAAAGGGCCTGCACTTTACCTAGCACGTACTGGTTTGCTTTATGATCCTTAAAAAATCATAAAATCCAGCAAAAGGCATGAGTGCTTTGAAAACTCTGAGTGCAGGGAGGTTTGTTGTGTCTTCTGGTACCATCTTAGCAGGAAATCTGTTACACAGTTCTTCTTTTCTTGTGTTTTCTGGCAAAACACTTGACATACACTGGTGCTTGTACACCCTGAGAATTTAACTGCCTGGAACTGCTCATAAACACAAGATGTGGATACAATGCAATTCCTTCATATTTAGTCCATTTTCTTCAGGCATTGTTTAATGTAAGGGCTGTGGACAAGGTGCTGAGCTGGGGTTTGCACGTTACCCACTCCTCAGGCTGTTCTGTTTGTTTGGGCTAGTGGGGTGTGTTTAGCATCACTATCATGCTGCTTTGGAGGAGGTAGGTAGGGTTAGGCTGTAGCTGTATCCAGGGCTTCATGGCATGGCTGCTTTGAAAAACAAATACTCTTGGTTAACAACCCCTCTCAGCAGTTAAGACTAATAGTACATGAATAAACAGTGCCAAGCTTACAACATGAGTTGAAGGTAAAAAGACAGCAGGAAGAAGAAATCAAAACACTCGTCTCTCACTTGACAACATAATTGCAGTCATTGATGATAAACAAGGAGAGTTTATTTCTCTTGATTCCATACTTTTAAACAGCATTGCTCTGTCATTATGTGAGACTGATAAACATTTTCCTTTCCTGTTTTCACTTGATGTGGAAAAATGTGTTTTGTTCTGTTACCATTTAAGAAGCAGCAGCCTGAGCTGAAGGGATGACGGGGGTCTTGTTTAACGTGCATCTGCCCAGCACCACACACAATATGCATTGAAGAACTTCTCAGTGGGTGATGAGAGTTTTACCACATGGTACAAACAGATAGTTCAAAATCATGGTATTTTTCTATGCAGTGAGTAAGAAAGGCATTTTTGTCTACTGGTTTGTTCTCAGATTGTACCAGCTGTTTCTAAAGGGAGATCTTCCTCAGGGGCTTCCATGTTCTTCCTTGGGCTAGCCTGAAGTTTTCCTTTATTTGGCCCAAAAGTTTCAAGTTGCATGTGGAGAAATAGCCTGATAGGAAAGAAAGCCACCTGGTTTCTCTTCCCTCAGCTTCCATTTCCCTTGATCACAGAGCAACAGAGAACTGCTTTCCCTGTGTTCTCTCCCCACTCGAAGAGAAAATCAATTGTTTTCTGAGAAACTGCCAGTTGGTTTCTAAACTGCCAGTTTTGCCCATGCAGAGAAGATGCTGTGAAGTGACCTGATCTAGGTGAACCTGCTTCTGCAGGGGGGTTGGACTAGATGATCTCTAAAGGTCCCTTCCAACCCCTACCGTCCTATGATTCTATGAAGCGTCCTTTGGCTCTTTGTTATCCTGTCTTGGATCCATAAGGCCACAGCTCTGAGCCCAAAGGCTATCAGCCTGCAGGCACAGCAAGTGCCAGAGGCAGAATATTTTAAGCTTTGTCATAGGAAGCTATTTAATGGACAATTTAATGGTGCAGCCAGTGAAGCCAAACTGCTAAGAGATGCACTGGGGCCACTAGCCCACCCTCATCATAAACAAAGCGTGGAAGGAGGCTTTGTCTTTCTCAAGCTTTTGAGAGTCCAAGCAGTGCTTTTGGAAGCTCTGTTTACTAAGCACCCTGCACAGGGTCTCTTTTGTATAGCTGTGAACTTCTACCAGCTCTTAGTAGCTGAATAACCCAAACAACATGGTGTACACTGCATGTGTGTGTGTGTCCCTGCCCTCTGGCACTTGCTGTTTGCTCATCCCTGATGGAGAGACTCGATGACAGGCTTTCAAGTACTGCTTGTTTACAGTTCAGTGCTACTGCTCTGGCTGGCAAAGCTCTCTGCTCTCCAAGCTCTTTGGAGATAAAAAAACCACAAGTGGTTCCTTAAGCTCCAGAGTAGACATGGAAGCAAAAGTGTTGTCCTTCTCCTCTATCACATATCTCCCACGACACAAGTCACAGTGGGATCTATCGTGTTTGCTGGTGTCTTTGATGTGAACACAGAACTTGCTCTTGGCTGAAACGCAGCCAGGATCCAGAAATATCATCAGAGGGTGTCATCTGTTCTCACTGAAGCCACTGTTTTACCTGGTCATCTTCTCTTAATCGTTTAATGAGCTTTATTATGGATGATTACAAGTAAATTGCTTATTTGCAAGCACAGAGAGATTTCTAACGAAACAATTTCATAGTTATTAAGCATCAAGCTCAAATAATTGCCATTTTATACACATATCAGTAGCTCATCTGTTAATTCACGTTTAGGAAACCTAATGAATTATTAGTGCCCAGTTCTTTATTTTAGAACTGTTTTTACAACCACAGACTCTTATCTTTCCAAATGCTTATTACATGTGTTCAAAGTTAAGCCAGTAAGCAGTGGCCTCAAGAAAGCCCAAGTCTGTGAGATGGCAGTAAGTTGCAAGAGTTATCTCCCATCCCTTAGCTTGTAGAATTTAAATGAAATATAACACAGGGCAAGCCCTTTGTGAGGTCCTGGAGAAACAGGGGCTGCTGAGAAAAGAGGTTTGAAGGAGAAGAGGGTAAACACCTGGCAGCTGAGTGCTGGGCACATTTGTTAGAGCTGTGCTGCACCAAGGAGAGCACACTGCAAAGCTAAAGAGAGGAGAGATGGGGGTGTGAGGAGCAAGGTGTGTAAAGAGCGTGAGGAGCCCAGCACTGGGGAAGGAGACACTGAAGGCCAGTGGAGGAATTTGCAGAGGAGCAGTTCAGCTAGCAGGTGAGAAACATGGCTTCATGCTGCAGGCTGGTGGGAGTGAGGGAAGAGACTGTGAATCCAGGATGGATGTGGGTAGTAACTCTAGAAGTGTTTGCAGCTAACGACTGTGTTGAAAGTATCCATCTGGGCATCATTTGAGACAATGACACTACAGAACCAGAGAGATAAACTCTAAGAAGGACATGGGTGAAGGAAGATGGAAGGACAAAGATGACCCACAGCCTTGGAGAGTCAGCTTTAAGCCAGCTGAATAGATGAGCAACCCTCCTGAAGGGAGAAATTCAGGCCCCTACTCTTCAGAAGAGGAATCCAGGCTTAGAATGAGTTTCTGAGGAAAGTGCCTGCCAGTTGCCTGCAGCTAGGCTGTCATTCCCTGTTTAAATTTAAGCCCTGTCCTTGGTGATTCTGATTAGCTGTCTTTAGCAGTCCCCTCCTTGCTGTGCTGGCTGCTGTGCATCCATGGTACCCAAAGCACTTTTACAAGGGGCCAGCAGGACGTACAGACCTCATCTCACCTAACTGCAACGCCAGGATGATCTGTGCTGAGGTGTCCATCAGCCTCTGCCCCTCTGTCCTCCTCTCATTTGTCTCTATTTGCCTCCTGTGGCAGGAGCTTTCAGTCTCTTGACAACAGACAATTACTCCTTGTAACTTGAGTGTGTTGGTTTGTTTTTCTTTATATTCCTTTAGAGAAATATAAGCAAAGACAATCTATATTTATTTCTAGATTTAGATATAGTTTGTTTACATCTAGAGTTTAATTTGCACTTAACTAACTATATTTAATTGGTTTTATTTGTTATGGGTGTGGCAATTTACTGCAGCAAGCCAACAAGAAACAGAGAAGTAAGATGCAACACATCAGATAGGTGGAGGAAAAGAAAGTTCTGTAGGAGGAGTTGGGTAAAGACTTCATTCTACAACTCACCTGAACCCAAAATTTGCTACAGTGAAATATTTGAATAGGGAAGGAACGCAGCATCAGGCCTAGATGTAATTATACCCTTGGAGCTTGATGGCTATGCAGTGTCAGGCTTTCTAGTCCCACTCCTGGTACTTTGACAGGTTCACTTGGAATATAACATGCACCTGACAGCACCTCTGTGACTGATCACATCTGTACCTTCCTGGCACTTCTTACACAGTGCAGCTTATGTTAACATCTCCAGAATCTGTTGACACACCGAATCCTAAGAGGTGATAATATCTTAATAACAGCTAAGCGTTTTTGTCTCTTCTTTTTCATGTTATAATGTCTTCTTTTCCTTTTCTTTTCGTTGGCTGGGTTTTTTTCTTCCCTACCTGCCTGTACCTGACAGCCAGATCTAGAAACCCTGATCATCTGTTGTGGTTTGGTGTGACAGCAATGGTGCTTGGGTTCTGCACGTGGAAGTCCAGCAACTTGTTTCTCCTGTGAGAAGCAGGGGGTGATGTTTGGCTCCTTCTTTGCAGAGAGCTGGAGGAGAGGTTTTATTTCACATTCATTTAACCTGCTTTTCCTCAGCTGCCTCTTTCCCTCTCTACTTCTTTCAGTTTTCTTTTGCCTTTAACATAGGGAATAGCAGGGTAGGATCTGCCCATTGTTGTACTTTCTGGGTTAAAGTATTCAAAAGCAAAACTTGAAATCATCCAAGGTTGATTAGTTTGCAGACTAGAGCTTGGATCCCACAAAATCTAGCTGCAGATTAACTAAAATCCACCTTGCAGATACAATTCCTCATTTCACCTCCTTTCAGTGCAAAGGCACAGGGTGTTTTTAATTCCTGAATATAGACACACACTTTTTGCATGTTCTGCTGCAAGGCCAGACCCAAGGGAACCTGCATGAAAGGAGTAAATGTGTGTGTTCCATCTCCACAGAGACAATCGCTCAACAGCAAGTGGAGGGCAGGCTTCTCCAAGGCAGCTCTTCACCTGAAGGTCTGGGTAAGTGAGTGGGCAAGGAGGGACTGTCAGATAAGGCTTGTACAAGGTGAATGCAGGACCACGTGTGCTTTCAGCTCTGGAAAATGGGTGCTCCTCTCCAGCCAAACACTTTTCTGTCACCAGGAGTTGACAGCAGGGTTGTGCTTGCAACCTCAAAACTGGTCCCAGTGTTGCAACCTCCAGTGAGCCCAATATCGTGTCCCAACCCTTGTCACATCCTGGTACTGCCTCCCTGCTGTAGCACAGCTAAGCCTTTGAACCTAAATGACACTGCTCTGAGGGGCTCTGCCAGTGTGGTGAGCATTGTATCAAATGACAGAAACCTGTATTTTGTTCCCCAGCAACCCCTCAAATCTGGTTGCTAAGGTTGCTGCATGTAACAGGGTCTGCTTGGTTTCTCCCAACAGGCCCACATTGTTTGCTGGTTTTGCAGGTTTACTTGTAGGACTCCTTGCAAGGAGAGGGATACCTGGATGCTGCATCTCAGGAAAGTCTGCAGCATTGTCTTGTTTCCATTTGGTCAGTGAAATGTTCATTGTTCCCATGGGAACACAGGTAAGGAGAAGCTGAGTGCCTTGGAGAAGCCACTGCCCTAAATAACATTAATTATGCCTACAAATTGAATGTGCAGTAGAGAATTTGAGTTAAATTCAGGCTGGAAAACAATCAAGGCCGAAAGAAAGTTTTTGTTATATCCAGGAAAATTATCTAACTCTTATGTAAAAAAAAAGTCTCTACTTTTCCACCTTCCTCCAGTAATTCCTGTCATTACGTTTCACACAGTAATTGCAAAATGCTGTAGGCTACAATATGAATTTGAACTAAGGGCTCAGGTGCTCGAGTTTCCAGTAAATTCCTCTGTCTATAAACAAGCCAGACCTTTATGAGAAAGAAAGACCTTGCTGGTAATACATTACTAACAAAAGCAGACCTTATGTATTTGCTTTGCATGGACAAATGCAGTCCAGCTCTCCTTTGTGTGCTGAGGCGATGTGGCAGAGTTTCCAAATGAGTTGCAGTGGCACAGCCTGCAAAGCAGCAAAGCCAAGCAAGTCCTGGGGGACTTACAATTACTATTCAGAAAGTCAGAGCAAGCTGGTCCTCAAGTGTGGAAAAATTTCAGGTCATCTAATTATGGGGTGTGCACCACTGGCAACAACAGTAGGAACCCAAGTGCTTGTTTGGACAGTTTCCTCACCTGCATTTTAACCTTCAAAACGTCTTGCCCAGTGTTTCAGCACGTGAGGATTCAGGTGGGATGTGCAGGAGCTGGTGTTAGCCATGCTGCCCCTGCACTGAGGCTGCTGCCAGTTACTGACTTTATGGGGAGTCAGAGCTAAGAGCTGTTTCCCATTCCTCACAGCTCACAAATGGCTCCCGCTGCTCCAGAGCTTCCCTCAAGGTTCTCCAGCACATTTCTCCAGCTGAGATGCATCTTATTTATTGGACCCACTGAACAAAGACATTTGAAGGTACCAAACCATTAGGGTTGTTCCAATAGATTTCTATGCAGCAGCTCCAAGCCAGGCTGGAGGTTGTAGCTCCCTGTGGACAGGGCAAAACAGCTCACCCTGTATCACCTGTGCTAATAGGGCTGTGCTGCTGTCTGTAGTTTTGCCCTAGACCCCAAATTCCTCCAGGAGAGCAGGAAGTGAAGCAGCCTCTTGGACATAAGGCAAAGGTAATCGATGTTTGCTGGTGCCTTAGCAAAAGCACATCGCTGGAGCTACACGAGGAGGTTTATTGGACTCTTTGAAAGAACCAGAAGGTACAAGTAAGAAGTTAATAATTATCTAGTTTTTAAAATAAGGAAACTGTTAGCAGCTCATGGCTGCCTTTCACTCCAGTCTCATGCTCACACAAGCATTGTGAAATCCAAGCAGCATGTGAAGTATCTTATTAAATGCAACTTGCATCCAGTTCCAGTCTCACAGTCCCACAAGTGCCCAAGCCAAGAAAATGATAGAGCAGGAGGCGAGCTCCATGTGCCAGTTTCATTATCACAACAAATCTCAATAACCTATTCCTTTTTGTTGCAAGTTGACCACATTTTCTTTTCCTTACCATCCTACTGTCTAATTAAGGTGCAAAACATGGTGGAGGTGGTGCTTTCAAATACTAACTTTTCTGTCTCATGGTGTCTAAGTTGAATGGGCTTCCATACAGAAAAGATGATGCCTGTGCTTGTTAAGCTAATCATCAGACCTATCTGCTCACTGTTTGTGGAGGGTTATCTCTGGAAATCATTACTCAGAATCTTAGCTGATCAATACTCTCCTCTCTAGTAATGCCTCCAAGTGAGAATGTCCCTTGATAAGGATTCCAGCCCCAAACATGTGCCTCTGCCTCTTGAGTGAAGGCTGAACTGTTTTTATCAGACTAGTCCATCTTCCTGTTTTCCCTCCCACCCCAAATACTCATTTTTCATCTCTTGATAGACGGCTTCAGCTTAACATACAGAGGCCAGAGATTCAGTCTCCCTGATTTTCACCCACGTTGGATAAAACCAGCTATAAATTATTTATAGCACCAGCCTAAGTCCCTTTTCCCCCCTTCTTTTATGCTCATGAATTAAGTGGAGTTCAAATGAATGTATTAAGGGGGTTGAGGTTTTAAAGAAGTGAAAATAACAGAAAGGCAGCTACTGCACATTGGCTCCATCAGTGCAGCTCAGCAGCCCTCTGTCTATTGGGGAACAAATCAACTTGCACTCATCAAAATACAGTTAATATTTAAAGCAAAGACACTCTTCTGCCTGGGTGCCAGGTTGCCATTCTACAGTCTGCTCCACAGGCTCCTCAGAAAGTGCCCATGTGCCCATGACTGGGGGAAGTTTCTTCTTAGAGGAGCAGAAGAGGGGAACGAGATACAATTTAGGTTTTGAAATCCACAGGTACAGAAAGAGAAGTCTGAATTGTTGATGTGCTTGCTATTACCAAAACCACTTCTCCAGGTCTCTGTAAATGCCTACCCTTCCAGTTTGGGGCTGTGGAGGTAGCTCTGGCGGTGCTAGGGTGTCTGTCCCCACAGCTCATCTGCAGAGTCCAAAGGAACAGCCCAGACCTGTGGAGCAGACCTGGGCAGTCCATATGTCTTTCCTATATGAAAGATCCTGTAAGTTGATGGCACAGTGCACCCATCTGCTTGAAGCACACCAAAATGTCATGTCCTCATGGGGAGAACACTGCCCTCCAGGAAATCTTGACTGACCTCTGAAAGACAGCTTGTCTCTCTTCCTACTTCAGGGTAAGTGTATTTTCATCCTTGGTTGCTTGTAAAAGCCCTCTGCAGTTGGGTTGCTCTGTAAATAGCAGTAACATTTAGGTCCTGCTGAGAAATGTGCTTAGTACACAGTCCTGCAGGAAGATGTACTTACCACTGAGTGCAGATGGAGGATCTTAAAGGGGGCTGCAACTCTTCATGTGTTATGTGGGGTCCACACAAGCTCCCAGGGATCACAAAGCACTTGTGCCTGGAGGGGTGGATGCCTGAGGTGAAAGCATGAGGAATGCTCAGTTGCTGGGGATGGCCACCTACCCCAGCTTTCCTGCCAGTTGTATTTGCACCAAGGTAGAGTGGCTAAAGCTTGGGGGACCTCCTAGTCGTGTAAGATGCAGACTTGTACCTGAACCTCAAGCCTGCAATACAAACTAGTGATGCTCAGCCACGCAAAAGCATCAGCTGGGGCCAAGGTAGAGCAAAGTGTGCTTGTGCCTAAGGATACGGCACCGTGAGGCCACCACAGCACCATCATCTGGCCCTGTATCAGGGCTGTTCAGTGCTGTGGGTAGCATTTTACTTCAGATGCTGCATGGGTGAGATGATGGAGCCAAATTGTCCCTGCTCCTCTTACACCCACACACATACACTCTTGGTTTGCTACATCTATGCCGCTGACAAGCTTTTTATTAGCACTAGATGAGAGGTGGACATTTGAGTAAATGGTTGTCCTGGTTTCAGCTGGGACAGTCAATTTTCTCCCTAGTAGCTGGTACATTGCTGTGGTTTAGATTTAGTGTGAGAATAATGCTGATAACACTCTGATGTTTTAGTCATTGATAAGTGTTGCTTATTCTAAGTGAAGGACTTTGCAGTTTCTTGTGCTCTGCCAGCAAGGAGGTGAACAAGAACCTGGGAGGGAGCATGACAGAGCTAGCCAAAGGGCTACTCCATACTATGAGCATTTTGCCCAGTATAGAAAGTGGGGGGAGCTGGTCAGGAGGTGTGGATTGCTGCTAGGGGAGAGCCTGAGCATCAGTGCTGAGCAGTTGTATTCTGCACCACTTGTCTTCTCTTGGGTTCTGTTTCTTCTTTTGTTAGATTCCTTTTCATTACAATCCATACTATTCTATTATTTTTGTTGTTGTTATTATTACTACTATATTTTATTACTCTTATATTTCATTTTGGTTGTTACACTGTTCTTATCTCAACCCAACAGTTTTGTTTTCTTTTCCACTTCTCCTCCCCACCCCACGGGAGTGTGAACAGGGGGAGTGAGGCAGCAGCTGCACAGTTCTTAGTAGCTGGCTGGAGTTAAACCACAACAATGGTCTCATTTTCTATTGTGCAGAAATATTCCTTCTATCATCTTTGTGAAAAGGATGAGCAAGAGGCTCATCAACACATAAGCACACACCAGAGGACTTGTGCCTCTTTGCTGCTCTGGCACAGGGAAACAATGACTTGTTTAGGTACCGTGCAACCTTACACACAACAACAGGTAATAAATGGGTAGTAAACTGTAGCTGTGTTCAAAGCTTGGTGCTGGAAATGTTTTTGCTGCCTTGAATAGCAGGAAGCTGCACTGCAAATAACTTTCTACAGAGATACCTTTAATTTTCTCTGTTACTTTTGTCATTGCTGGTAAGTGCCCTACTTAATTATCACTGCTTCGTGGGCTCCCAAGGATTTTGTCCTTTCCTCTCCCCTCAGGAGCCACCTTCTCCTGTGAGGAAGATGCTGCCTTAAAGGGAAAAAATGCTCTGTGAGATCTTTGCAAGGTTGTTTCCAGGCTCCTTTAGGTAAGAGTGAGGTTTTACCCACCCATCCCAAATGGAGCAGCTGTGGTGGGAGGGTGTCAGCTGTGAGGGGTGATCTTCCTTTTCTTGTTTTAGCTGTGCTGAACTGGGCCTGTTTGGTGTGGGGGTCGATTTCACTGCATCTTCCAATGGCACCTCAGGCTAGCTTGTGGTCTGAGTTGAAATTAGAGCCATGTTGTGACATTTGGAAAGGATAGAGTGAAAACTCTTTAAATGTTACGGAGTTACAGAGAAAGGATGAGGTTGGTGTTGGTACAGACACAGGACTTAAGGAGCTTTGGTGTTTCTAAAGAGGCTCCTGCCCTCTTTTTTCCCTTTTTACAAGTGGTGTTTGGCCTCACTATTGTGGAGCCAGCTGGGAGAGTGCAGATGAAGGAGGACTGTACAGATCTCTTTCCAAAAACCCTATTTAGGAACTCACCAACTCAGAGCAGAAGTTGAGAGAAACTCTTTTTGCTGAGAAGGGTCACCTGAATGGACATGAAGCCAGGAAAATGCCCACTGGTCTGAAGGGCTGTCAGAGATCTGTTGTGTAGGACCAGGGTGGTTCAAGGGCCATATGAATCCACACAATACCTGTGAAGACAGTAGTGTTAGTAAGTCCATAGGTTTAACAACTGTTTCACAGAGTCTTTGTTTTTCACATTGAAGGTTTACTTTTGGAGGCTATTTTGTGTTTCCCCCAAAACTTTGTATTTTTCATTAAATACAACAACACTTTTTCTTAATACAAGACTTGAAAGAATTGTTTCTGGTACTCCTGAACTCCATCTGGTTAGTCTTTCTCTGTACCTTTCTTGTTATGGCTGCCTTTAAAAAGCCCTGAGGGTTATGTCTCTCTGCTTCATGCTCTTGATTTTTGTTCATGTCACTCATAATGGTACCAGTTCTGATCACAGTGACTGGGTGTTCAGACTCAGGCATGTCAGTGGATATGTCTCACTTTATTGGGGCAAGTCAAAACCAGTATTATCTTACAGCCATCAGTGCCTCTGCCTTCCTCTCATTAGAGTCAGTAAAAAATTTCCCTCTAATTCCTGGGAGTTTTGGATTAGACCATTAAAGAGAATGGGGCTTCTGAAACACAAGCATTGTTCTCATAACTGGCAGTCACAAACTTGATGGAGTTGATCATTGGTGGTTTTGCAGCCAGTTTCAGGAGCCTCTCAGGAAGTTTCCAAACCTGCCTGGACACATTCCTGAGTGACCTGATCTCTAGGTGGACCTGCTTTGGCAGGGGGTTGGACTGGATGATTTCTAGAGGTCCCTTCCAAGCCCCACCATTCTATGATTTTGTGATAAAGAGGCCTGCTTCTGGTCAGAACAGGCAAGGATATTCCCAGCAGCCAGTGTCTCAAAGACCAGAAACATGTGGGTCAAATGAAGGCAAAGTGAGGTAAAAATCCAGTGAGGTGCTCTGCCAGGGCTGCAGGCTGGAGCAGCTCCTTAAGCAGCCCTAAGCCACAGCCAGGCTTGGCTCACATAGAGCCAAGGGGACACATCCAGGTCCCTCACCACCACCTTTGGCCACCCCTTGTGCTCAGCAGGCATACAAGAACACCAAGCCTGTAGGAAATAATAGAGGATTGGCACCACTTGCCAGCCTGGGACAGCATGTTAACAAAACCAGACACATTAAAGGAAGGGCTCAACATTTTCCTGGGGAGCCCTGAAATTTAAACAATCCTTTTTAGGCAGTCATTTTGAGAAAGCCCAGCTGGGAAGACCACCTGCCTTCTCTGGGCCATTGTGATAAGAAGGCAAACTGTCTTGGAGTGCTTCCTCACCTCAGGTGGCTGCTCAGCTGGGTCCTCCGCAAGCCTTTTGATGTGTTGGGGAATCAAAGGGGGAGACACAAAGAATAGGCAGAAGTCATACATATGAATGTGCACATACATAGACAGTAACCTTTCCTCCTCTGATTACCTTAGCAATAAATGCTTGTGACATCAATACTTCATGAGAATGAGCGATTACCAAGTGCTGCTTTGGAATTGCAGGTGGAGGGAGAGGATTTAATCACCTTAGTTTAAGATAGTGTGAGTGACAGCTGAAGTTTCATGAAGTTACAGAGGCTGGAGTGAGTGAAAAGGATACAGATACAGCCACTGTTTCTTCAAGGAAGTTTTGCAGTCTAAGACACATTAGATATGACTTTTTTGCATGGCTGCTTCTTGTTGCATGTTCCCTTCCCTGTAAAACAGCACCATGAAGCACTTACGTGTGTTTATATACCCACATACTTGTACTATAGGCATTTTACCTGTGTGTGTGTGTATATAAAAACCACACACTTTAACATACAGAATGACAAAGTGCTGGGATGAACTGCTAAGATGCTTTAACACTGACAGCTATTTTTAGTTGAGTAAATAAGAACAGGAAGAATTTCTAGCATCTGAGTTCTTGCCAGCTGTTAAGATCTAGCCAAGAGCAAGAGGTGTGTGTGTGTAGCTTTTGAAACCAGATTAATTCATGTTTTTTACTCCCAAATTATGCCTGATTTTGGTTCATTTATTTTTTTGCATCCTGCTTACATTTTGTGCCTTACAGTAAGCTTTAGCATCAAGGTGTTTTCAGCAGGGACACCAAAGCCTGGAGTATTGTCTGCAGCTCTGATTGTTGGTGTTGAAGACTCAGTTCAGTAGGTGCAGGTGCAAATAAGACAATGACAGCCAGAGGGATGAGGACGCCATCAAGGAGAAGAATCCTTTTACCAAGGAGGTATGATTGTTCTCTAGCAATTATGCCAGAAGGTAGGGAAATAAATACCAGTAAAAAATGGTTTTAAGATAGCTGGGTATGAATTTTAGCCTGAAATGGGCTTAAGCAGTAGAGACTACAGCACTTGTCTGTTTTAACAGGCAGCTTTTTCAGCTCATGAAGCTCTTCTGGCCATGTGCAATGGCTACTGGGCCTAAGAGGTCTCTTCCCAAACTGTGTTCACAGCTAACCACTGCTATCTCTGCTGTAAAATAGTGGGGATTTAGTGTCTCAAAACAGTTAAAAGGATGAGAAGGATGGGGCAGCATACAGAGAACACGATGAAATCAAACTGCAGAAGTTGATACTCTCAGGGCTCTCCTGGGAACAGAAAGTATCTCCAGCTCCTGAGATTGTTTTAGCTTTGGCTGGCTGCACAGATGTGTGTTGTTTACCCTACCAAAGAAGATCTTGCCTTTGAAAAAACTGTGATATATCACTTCTCTGAGGCAGCAGCATCCTCTCCAAGGAAAGATTACGCCTTCTAACGTGGGGCTTCTGATCAGTTTAAAAAGGATCAAAGCTTGATTGGGTCCTCTTGACTTTGATGTCCCAGCTTTAGGACAACTATAAAGTCACTGAAAACCCCTTACAAGGACTGGTTGACTGAAGACTTTCTGAGTGAGCACAAAACATCCCATGGCCCTCATTACAGTAGGTCACCAGCCAGTTGTCCTCTGCTATTAGTTTGAACCAGAGTGGCCCTAACAAGCTTCTCCTCTATCAGCTACTGGGAAAACATGGGGGCCACTCCTTGCTGCTGTGACCCTGTTTATACAGGCTCCTCAGATTGGGGCAGCAGTGTTCAAACTACAGTTTACTACTTTACTACAGCTCTAGACCAGCCAAAGATCTTCTTAGGGAGGGGTAAATAAACCCTCTGGCATTTGGGCTGGCTGCCAAGCAGGGTAACACTAGGGAAGCCAAGTCCAGCCAAAGGCCTTGAGGTGGGGGGAATGACTCCGGGATTTTTTGTTAGATATTGCACTGAACTAAGTGCTAAATTTACATTAAACATCATAATCAGCAATAAAGAAGCAATTGGGAGAGTCCCTGAGTTCCTTTTACCAAAACCCTTTAAAAATATCCCCCACTAGTGTGAAATATACCATTATTTGCAATATTTCTTGCCAATATTTCCATCAAGCAGTTAACAGAATAGCTCTTGAGTAATATGCTGTAAAAGCAGCAGATACAGAAATAGGATCTGGAGCAGCAAAGATGCAAGATGCACCACATTGTGCCTTATTACATTTAAATTATCTTAACCCTAGGAGAGGGAAGGGAGCAAGAACTCAAAGCAACAGCAATCAAATATTAAAGCTTTGAGAGACAATGTTGCAGGCAGCAGTTTTTGTAGTCACTGCTATCAAAAGATAGACAGAGAGCTCTGAAAAAAAACCACCCAAATCTGGATGACTGTGATGAAATGCCTGGTAATTGTCAGGTTTAGCTGAGGAAATTAGCAAATGACTCACAGGCTACAAGCAGGGGGGAGCCTCATCCATCATCTCCAGAGCAGCCTTCACTTTCACATACTCTCTGCTGTTGTTTAACTGAAGGATGATGTAAAAGAAAACGCAAAAGGTCATAAATAAAATGTTTTGGGCAGGTAGAGGTTTAACCCCAGCAGGAAAACCAAGGCTGATGCTAATGGTTGGGGTTTTTTTAATTACAGCTGATGTTCACAGAGGATCTCCTGAAAGCCTGGTCCCTGCCACAGAGCTGGAGAGTTTTGGCAGGGTGAGAGTCACAGTGAGCCAAGCAGAAGGAATCAGCGAAGATGAGCAGCACACAGGACTGAACTCCAGGGAGCTCGGTGGTTTGTCTCTCCTTCCAGAGTGAAGAGAATTAGGTACATAATTAATGTAGATGGCACTAGAATCTCAGCTGGGAATTTCCTTGCATCTTTAGGTGAAAAACTAAAGCCTGAACAGCCCAGGCAAATGGTTTTTTACTAAAACACAGGATGGGGTGAGGTGTCTCAGCTCATTCAGTGGATCTGAGAAGAGCGGTGACTTTTGTTAAGCTGCAAACCTCTGCTCTTACCCAGGCTAATATGGGGAATATCCTGGACTTGAGGAGGGTAAGGAGAGACGAATAATATCTTAAAATAGAGAATTTGATTAGGTAGAAGGACTAGAAAAAACATGTGCTACTTACTTAGTAATAGACTATAACAAGCAGGATTCTCTCTTTATAAAACCAGTGCTGCTGTGTTGTAACTCCATTGACAAAACACAGTGTAGGTGGGCTGGTGAATCAAATCTTGTTTATTTATAAAAACAACCTAACCATAAAATGTCTTTCCTGGCAAAGCAACTGCTGCAAATTCAGTCTCTGAAATGATGACTAGCTCTGTTTATAGGAAACACATCAGCTCGACGAGGCAAAGGACCCTTTTGAACCCTCATCCCCTGTAAATGCAGAACAGAAGCAGTCAAACTGAGCCTTATTCACTTCCTCATAAAATAGCAAATGGGTATGAAATTAATGATATTTTCTGACAAATTTCCCCAAGAAGTGGAAATACACAAGCAGCCAGGTACATGTAGCCTCAAACAACATGGCAGCAAATCAGTTACTCCTACATAGAACAGTACAACAGTTTAGCAATATGGAGAATTGCAGTTGAAGAGAATGAGGGTTTTATCAACTAAATTCCCTTAAGGAAAAGAGCTCAGAATGTGCTTCAAATTATCACCTTTCCTTACAAAACAGCAGTCATTACTCTGTTTCATACCAAGAGTAAATACACCTGGAGAGGGGATAAAAAGCCCCACCAAACCTCAATCAGAAAATGTGCTGGAGATAACTCTTTTGATAGCAGACTGCTTTGGTTTATTTTTACTGCTGCAGAGGGTGTAAATGTTGTGTTGTCTTCTGAAGTGACTGCCAAATTACCAGGGAAATGGCTGAAGGTCTGTGCATTATCTTTCTAAATGACCTAAATACATCTTTTTTTTTAATAGCTATGTTCTTAAATCACAGTCAGACTTCTGAGTTAGAAGTTTATAGATCTCTGGTAGGAAAGGGAAAGTGGGCTGGCTGGGGTTTTTTGGTAATTATCTATGATTATGGGAAAACCACTATTTGTTATTCACAGATGATGCTGCTCTTACCCTTTCTACAGAAAACTGTTTCTGCAGGAGATCCCATCGAAGACACCAAACCAGAGATAAAAACAAAAGTGCTTTAGCATGAGAGCTGACAGCTGAAGTTCAAATCTTGCATGAATCTTATTAATCCAGGATGTCTTTAATGTGTTGTTGCAGTGCTCTGCCCAGAACACAGTCCACAATTGCTTGACAAAGCCACATTGATTTTTTTCTCTGCTTTCAGCATTCTCAAAGGCAGGGGAGAAAGTCAACCACAGAGAGAATGGTTGGAAGCCAGGGTCAGCCTGCTGCAAAGGGAGCAGCCACTCTAAAGATGCCCTCCCAGGTGCCTTATCAGGGGAAGGAGGAGTCCAGATGGGCAGTGTTTAATCCCTGGATGAGACTCTTGGGATTCATTTGGCATGGAGAACGATAGGAGGTGAGTTCATGGTATGAGGTTTATTAAGTCAGCCCTGGAAGAAAGAGTCCTCTGAAGCCAGGCCCACTGCCCTTGCTGGAGGTTTGTGCAAGCCAGCAGGGCTGGGCTCCCCAGGCTCCTCTGACAAACACCTTTGCCAGCTGCTCTGTACTCTCAGATAGTGGTTGTGGTGGCTCAATCAGGAAAAAAAACGGGACCAATAGTGAGAGGCAGCAAGAAAGAGTCATGCTAGCATGGACACCACTCAGCAGTGACTAGCATGCTCTCTGCTTTGCAGCCCTCTCATGTCCAGTACCCTCCCCACTACCACCAGCCACTGACACAACAGCATCACCTCCCTTTCCTGCACCCTGGTGCTGTAGCAGCCCCTTCAGCCCAAGCACCAGCCTGACTTACCACAGCCCCTGCAATAACCTCATCTTGTGCCCCTCACAGTGGTTCCTCAGATGTTGCTCAGAGATAAGCAAAGAGATAAGGCCACAGACTAAGTATAGGTCCAAAAGGCGAGGCATGGGAGAAGGTGGCAGTGGAGCTCTCTTCAGAGGGCCTGGAAACATCTTCTTTGATGGAGGTATTCCTGCCAGCCTGATTTTAGGAACCTTAACAAAACTGTATTCCAAGATCAGGCTGGCTCTTGGATAGCTGCAAGACACACATTGCTTAGCCAAACACATCTCATTTCTGGCCAAATGCTTCCTTGGATTTATCAGCAGCTCCCTGCACCAGCACACAGAGCATCCCAGGTATGGCAGTGAGTTGCCCTTGCTTATGGTGGGCATCATTTCTGGCAACCAGCAGGTTGTTGCCTGCTGCTGATTCTTCAGAGGCAGAACATGACTGTTATGTGGTAAATGCAGAGCTGCCCATTGGAAGAAGGTGCTTGGAAATGGCTGTAAACACAAAGTGATGAACACGTATGAAGAGTGCTCAGGAGACCTGAGGGTGGTGAGGCACTGGTACAGGTTGCCCAGAGAAGTTGTGGATGCCCCATCCCTGGAAGTCTTCAAGGCTAAGCTGGACAGGTCTTTGAACTACCTGATCTAGTGGAAGATGTCCATTCTAACCCAAACTGTTCTATGGTTCTGTGATTCTATGACTTTGGGAGGAACAAGGTACCTGCACCTGACCCCATGAAGAGTGTGAATGAGCCATTTTATCATGGTGGGGCATGAACAAGGCACAAGTAGAAGCATAACGTGTTTTCTTCCAGGGTTTTCTGACCCAGGATCAACCTGCTGCTGTCCAAGGACTGTTCTTTAAGGGCATTGCCTTTGGGTATCACCCACCTCTGAGTAAAACCAGTCACTCTGCAATCAAGACAATGTTTCTGTAACACTGTCAGAAATTCAAAGCAGGTACTGTAAATCAACAAAATGCTAATTCCCAAAAGGTTAATTAAACTGAGCAGGACTCACAGATGAAATGCAACAGCTGACTGCTGCAATTAACTCTGGTGCTGCAGTTAGTATTAGGTGGCACTCCACTGTGGGGGAGCTTCTCAGGTAAGTTATTTTGGCATCTACTCCCTTGGGGGGGTTGGGTCCTGTATTTATCAGTCATTTCATTCTTGACAGCCTTCAGGAGATGGAAATTAGTGACACCTAATTCAGTCAACTGAGGGGAAAAACATGTTTCTCCTCAACAACCCCTCTGAGCAGAAACTCATAAACACTGAGTTATAAAGTATGAGGCTTTATTTTTACATACTCATACTATGACTTATGAGGCTTTAGTTTTTCCAACATAAATGTAACATGTAAATACTGTGTATTAGTGTGTGGCCTTCATTGTCCCTTCCAGGTAAAGCTGGAGAGAGAAGACTGAAGAACAATTTTGTGGGTTTGGGAAAAGGCTGGACTATCCTGTCAGTCAAATCAGGGCTTTGCAGCCAGCAATGCAGAGGAAGGTCCCTCTTTTTCCTTTCATACACCAACATTTAAATTCCTGTAAACAGTAAAATCCCAGTAAACAGGGATTCAGAGCTGCAAACCCTTTCTGTTCCACCCTGCTGAGACAAATGTATTTTGGACTCCTCACTACAAGAAAGCCACTGAGGTGCTGGAGTGTGTCCAGAGACTGACGAAGCTGGTGAAGGGTCTGGAGAACCAGCCTGATGAGGAGCAGCTGAAGGAGCTGGGGGTGTTCAGTCAGGAGGAGGCTGAGGAGAGACATGAGCACTCTCTACAACTACCTGACAGGAGGTTGTAGTGGAGTGGGGGTTGGTCTCTTCTCTCAAGTAATGAATTACAGGACAAGAAGAAATGGGCTCAGGTTGAGCCAGGGGAGGCTTAGATTGGAGATGAGGAAGAACCTTTTCACTGAGAGGGTTGTTAGACACTGACCCAGGCTGCTCAGGGAGGTGGTGGAGTCCCCATCTATCCCTGGAGCTATGTACCTGAGGTGCTGAGGGCCATGGGTTAGTGCTGGGCTTGGCAGGGTGAGGGGAAGGGTTGGACTCAATGAGCTTAATTCTAGGAAGTGTCCAATGCAAGCCCTTCCAGGGCATCTGGTGGGAAAGGAGAGGAAGCCAGGAGCCAGCAGGTTCCAGTTCACATGCCCCACTGCAAATGTCCAGGCCCAGTCTCTCTTGCAAGGAGCAACACTCACCTGCAATGCCTGTGGAGGAGCTCCTGCACCTGTACTGCCCCCTTCCATCACCAAGCAGTGAGTCCATCTGCCACGCTGCTGTGGCTTGGCTGTGTGCATCATTTGGCTCTTGCGGGTGGAGGGTTGTTTTTTTTCTCCTGGGCCTGGGAAGTGACTGGTGTGTGCTTTCTCCAAGCTAACTCACTGTCACCAACAAAGTTTGCCCATGATCCGCCTTTGTCTTCCACGGTGAAGAGCACACAACTTCCCCAGGTCCTGCAGGCAGCTCAGAGCTCCCTGTGGGGGACTGTTGCCTCCACATGAATAGCTATTGTGGTTGTCCCCAGGAGGTACCTGCCACATAATAACATCCAATTATTGCCTTTTTATAGAAATAGGAGGAACAATTACATAACAGCTGCATGCAATTACTACATCAGGTGATGTGACCTTTTCAATACCAAGAAGTAATATAATTTTACAGGTAGAACAGAAAAAGAAAAGGTGGGTTTTTTTTCCTCTCTCTCTCTCTCTTTGAATATAAAAAAGAAAACCTGTGAGTTCAAACCAAACTCCATTCTTTTCTTGTAGGTTTTCCTTTTAAAACACAGGTAACCGGTGGTGGTTCTTCCGATTCCATCTCACATCATTTTCTGCCCATCTGGAGACAATGGAACAAATGAACAAATGAAAGCAATAAAACAACTATGTAATCCCATGAACAAAGGTATGAAGCCTGGACTAAGCCCTTGTGCTTTGAGGTAAAGCTCTCTTTTCTCTAGGATGAGCTGAGTTTAGCTTGCAGCCTGGAATATCCATTGGCATCCTTTGTCACTTCCCCCCTCCCCCTCTTTTGTTTTCCTATCTGAAACTTCGGTCTGACAAGTGCAATTAACACAGACCAGTGGCTTTGCAAGTGATTCTTTCCATTCCTACTTCACCACCAAACAAACTATTGTATGGTCTGGTGGTTTGCTTCTCCATCAGGGCATTTCCCTTTGCAAAAGATGGATCCACGGTTCTGATATGTGCGTTTATGCTCTCTCCCTTTCTGACTTTCACTCCCTTGATGTCTGTCAGGGCTGGGCTCATGCAGACAGGAAGGGATGGTTAGCCCAGGGACAGGGAGATGCCTGGCTGGAGGATGGGGGAAGAGTGAGAATGGAGCCTTGTTTTATTCCCCAAAAGACCATACCACTACTCTTACTTTGAAGTGGACCAAAGAGCCATTTCCATGCCTTTCCAGCCCAAGAGCCCAGGAAGAGCATCGCAGGTTCTGAAGTCCTCAACTCCTGATGCTTTGTATATAACCTCTGTGTGTATGCTTGCAATGAGCAGTTATCATTTCAGTGATTGACAACAGTGAGCAGTCATCATTTAAGTCTAATTCCCACCAAAAAAAACCCATTTCAATGTTCAATATCTGTGCCTTTGCCCCTGAATGTGGCTTATGCCATACAGAGCAGCGTGGAGACAAGACTGGACTTCTCCAGGTACTCATTCACCTCTTTCCAATGAACAGCCTTCGTGCAATATTATCAGTGGCTTGTTTTCTCTATTTAATTTGCTCTCTGGTATGGTATTTCCTGTCTACCTAGGGGAAGCAGGGCATGGGCAGGTATAGGATGACATGCCATCAAGCTTATACAGCACTGCTCTATGTATTTGCCCTAGAAGAAAAGTAACTCTCTTTAAGCTCCAAGTACAAAGACCTGTAAATATCCTCTTCAGCCAATTTATGTCCATGTGTCTGGATGGATGTGATCTGATCTGCCAAACATATTTAGCTGATTTATTTGAAAGCTTAATAAGTTAATATTGAAGTCAATAAATAATGCAGTCTTTGTTGTTTGATCTATCTGTTAACAGTCTACACAGCTCAAATGGCATATGCATGCCCAGGACTACAGAACATTCGGAAGTCTTATACCTCTCTTTCTGATAATCCCTTTTCCTCCTGCTGAGAACATTTCCACCCCTCTGATTGGTTTTATGTGGCCCCATTCTCTTGCATGAAAGCAGATACCACAAACAATATTTGAGGAGTCTGAGGGGCCAGTGATGTGAAAATTGCTTTAGTGCTAATTCTACTTTCTAAATACAGGCACGTTTTCTTTTCCTGAAGGCAAGGACAAGACAACAGAAGGTGAATAGCATTCCTTTGCAACAGCTTCTACAGTATGTACTTGGGACTGCTGGGAGGAAACAGATTTTTATAGCATGAAGCTTCAGGTATAGGCATTTTACCTATAGGCCATTCCATTTCATGATGCTGAGGAAAGAAGTATATGTGTGTATGTGTGTGTTTATATATATACAGGTGTCTGAAGAGAGACATCCATGCATGAACTGCAAAATGAAGTCTTTTCTAAAAGCAGATGGATTTAATGCTCTTGAATCAATACTTTCTGTCTATTCAGACAAAAGGTTTGTTCCTGATCACCCTTCTGTCATGTACTGATCCTATCCCTAGCCCTGGGTGGAGTCTGTCTAAGGTTATTCCTACAGTTGAGTGGCACTATAGGCTGGACTTGCTGCTGTTGTATTTCAGTGTATAGCAATGATGTCATTGCTGTCATTTATTATTATTAATTTTAAAAATGTATTGATTTATTTGTTACCTCATCTGCTAATAGGAAAACTTTGTTTCAGGCATATGTTTCTGTTCCCTTGCTGAATGCCTCTGCTGACACTGAGCTTTCCTTGTCAGCATGTAAGATGCATTTTGATAACATCTCCTTTCCGTGCCATGGGCCTGATGGATGGAGCATTCTCTGCATTTTTGATGTGGACAAGAAATAAATCCACCTGGGGGAGAAAAAGAAACACAAATGAGTGCTCATAATGTAACACTGCTGCCAAAACATGAACGCTCGTTCCCAGCACGCGTGGAGATGAATCAAAGGATAAAAATCACAGGGTTGGGTTGTCACTTTCTGGAGGCTTGTAGCAATCATTTTTGAAACTTGAACAGCATTTTAAAGGATGCCTGAACAATGATTTATAAAACTTCAACAATGTTTTGCCAGTTTTCCTTTAAGAGCCTTTGCAAAAACCTATCCTGTCCATAAAACACTGCAGAAGACTAGAACTTATTAACACTGGAGAGGGAGGGATGTGCTGGTCCTTGTAGCTGCTAGGTAAGCATTGCAGGTAACCTTCTCTTTTAAGTTGCTCTGTCTCCCCTTATCTCTTACCTTGACACTCAGTTTTCTTTCTTTCTTCATCAGTGTGTCGTGTGTAGGACACCACAGGCTTTCAGTGACAAGGGCACCAAGGGTATAAGTCCCACTGCCCTCACACAGTCACTGAAGTGGTTGGCATGTAGATACCCTCAGACTGATATTGTTGAATCTGGTAGTACAAAGTCCTATTAGGAGAGGCAAGATTTCTCATGGGACACAAAAGAGCTGAAGAAGTCTCTTGGCTCTATGGAGAAATCTTCATTATATGGTAAATCCCACGGGCTAAACACCTAGGACAAGTTTTGTCTCTGAGCTGTCTCCTTGCTCCTGAAAATGCTGGTTTAACATTAAGGTAGCAGTTGAGTTTCAGGAGATGGGAGAAAACACAACCTGGGTGTTGGGGAGAGGGTGTATAGGAAGTGTGGGGAGGTGGGAAGTAGCCATATTGAAAAAGTCACAGAGTCATATCTAAATGAGCATCTCCTTGACCACTAGATCCCAATTTCCTAGGGCATGTAACTCCTTTCCCATAACTCTCCTGTAACTTTTTCTTCTGCAACAGAGCCTCTAACATTTCAAACAGAGGCAGCAGGCTTGGACCTGAAGGAAACCTTTTGGGCCAAGAAGTTGTGTATTTTTCAAAACTACATTAGCTGATCTATGTCATAAGAGGACCTCACTTTACCTCTTTTCATGGCTATTTTCTGTCTGTTTTCATGCAACTCGTAGACAATTAATGTTAAGACTTCTTAATAGCTATCAAATCTGATGGAAACTGAGACACTATGAAAAGTTATCAACAAACAAAAAAACCAGCACAACTATGCAAGACTCTCTTTGGAAGCCAAATTAAAAAGCATTTAAATCTGACACAGAAACTCTCCAAGCTTTCTGACCCAATAGATTCAGCATTAGAGAAAAAACAAAGACGGTGATTCCAGCTAAAACACTCTGAAAATGTTTATATAATACTCTGCTGGCTCTTAGAGCATGTCATCTTGGCTCCCTCAAGTGGCTGGTCCCAGAGAGTGGACAGCTTTCCTTGTGTTTCAGAAATGCACAAGTCTTTTCTCTTAGCACAAATGTCAGAAGTCTCTGCTTCAGGGACCACAGCTTCAGGCCTTGCTCAAGCGCAGCGTGCATTTGTGTGCAGCCATGGTTTGCTTTAAATTGGTACCCAGTGGGTAAGCTCCATGTGGTTCTGAGATCTCATCATCCAAGGAAAGATTGAAAGGGCTCGACAGTTGTGTTTTTTTCTAGAGGACTGCCTTGCCAGTAGTACTTTTATCTAAATTCAGAGACAGATCCTAATGGTTTTGCTGCTGATTGCAATAAGCCTTCATTAGCTGTACTAGCTGAGGTCTGCTCTACCAAAGGCTAGCTGGGGACCTGTGGGACCACATCCTGGCTGTAACATCCTGAAACTCAGCAAAAATAAGTGCAAAATCCTGTACCTGGGGCAGATGTGGGGCTGCAGTTGATTGTGAGAAGCAGCTCTGTGGTGGAGGAGCAGCTGAATATAAGGCATCACTGCAGCCTTGCAAAATCTAAGATCACTGGGCACAAGCTGCACCAAGGAGAACTTTGTACAGAGGGAGGAAAAAATATCACCATGGGAGAGATGAAGTGCTGCAGCCTCCGTCCTTGAGACTTTTCAGCACGTGGCTGGACAAGGCACTGAATGACCAGCTCTGACTTGGGAGTTATCTCTGCTGTGGATTGGTGTGGGACTGGGTAATCCCAAACTCCTTCCTGGCCTCTGTTATTCTGTCATCCATGGCACACCTGCAGGGGCTGATTGTTTTTTTCCTGTTTACTGCAGAACTGCATCAAAAGTAGTTACAAGGAGCGGTTCAGCCCCCAACGTGCAGACAGCCCATGGACGAGCTCAGCCTTGCTTTTGACTACTCTCTTCTCACTCTGCAATGCTGTGCAGGGAGTCAAGCTTCATCCTAAGTACTTCAGTGGGGTTTTGACCAACATAACCTCCGATGTCTTTGGCCACAAAGTTGTGGCTTAGCCAGCTCATCTTAATATTCAACTGCTTTTAGCCCAGTGGTGTTTTGTATGAGCTGACCCTCCCCAGCACTGCCCTATGGCTTTGCTGTCCCCATTGCATGTGAGGCTGCATAGGCACTGGGCAGCACCTAGTTTTCAGAAGCTGCTGCTACATCACAAGCCACATTAGAGAAACAGTCAAGTCCTCCAGGATTGTTTTGTCACATGAAACATGAGGATGCAAGGCAAATTCATGAAGGTCTGAGTCTAGTTGTGTTGCAAGAAGTTGCAGTGCAAGAAGATGGAGACAAGTCACCTCTGCCCTTGTAAGCAGGCAGGTGTTTTGAGTTCCCTGCCATGCACACTGCTAGTGAGACAGATCTCTCAGCTTACCTCCCCTCAAAAGGAAAGCTTTTGTAAGTCACCTTAAATTTATTAGGTCTTTCCTCAAAGAGAGGCCTCATCCTACAGCCCCTCGTCAGCCACAATTTATCTTCTCTATTCTAACAGCTTTTCATGATGTCTTACAGGCAGAGGTTTTCTGGGTTTCTTCAAGGACATATGAAGATTGCTATTTAATGCTCACCAGTGCAACAAGTGTTGCTTTAGTCTCGAGAAATAGGAATGCAAGCTCACCTGTTCAGTTTGGAGATCAGATGGATGGTAACAGGAACGTGAAGCAAGGGGAAGACTGTAATACAAACGTTGAACCTAAATTGCACTTTTCATGTCATAGAGTGAGACCTCCTGAGTGTTTACTAATTACTCACACTTTTAATTTAAAAGCCACTGCCACAGCTTATCCCTGCTTGTGCAATGTCACAAGCTCCTGGGTTTGATTCAGCATGCAGCTGCATGTGCGCACAGCTCCCTGAGACCTCTGCCAGTGAAGGCTTCACACTTCTTGATGCATCAGAAAACACAGAACTTGTGAATTTTCTCTTTCCTCATGTTTGGTTGGGTTTTTTTTTTTTTGCTGGATGTGAGAACTAGGTATGGACTAGAAAGAATTGATGTGCCTCTTTAATCAGTGGCGGGGGAGGGGGTGTTCTGCTTGCTTTCAAATTCTAGTTCAAAGCAGGGGAGAACTTTTAAAGCAAACCTCCTGATCATCTTCACCTCCCATGTGTTGGCATGATTATAGAATTCACAAACTGCGAGTTTTTTGAGATGAAATTAAACTGCAAGTTGTGGGACACCCCTAATGAGTTCCAGCCTCTAACGGCCATCAACAGGACCATTCTGGAGCTCTTCCAAAGTAAAGTATGATGGGCAGTGCCAACTTTGGTATTGGTACCAGTTCCATCACCCTACAGATCTACTTCTATTGCACTGCATTACTTGTTCATGTAGACACAGCCTTTTCTACACCAGTTTTCTCCTTTTGGTTCCTTATTCATATCAGAGTCTTTATGATAAGCTACATGTAGCTACTCTCATACATAAGCTACTCTCTTACTCAAGCAGTAAAGGTGAAAGAGTTTGTATCAATTTTTACCCCTGCACTCTCAGGATGCACAGAGTAGACCAGGAGGCTCAGAATGGAATGAAACTACTCAGGCCCTGCACTTTTAAGAAATTAAAAGCTTGAATGATGAAGCTGGAACACAAAAAGTTCCACTTAAACATAAGAAAAAACTATTTCACTGTTGAGGTAAGGGAGTCCTGGCACAGGCTGCCCAGAGGGGTTGTGGAGGCTCCTTCCTGGGAGGTCTTCAAGACCGCCTGGACATGTTCCTGTGTGACCTGATCTAGGTGACCCTGCTTCTGCAGGGGGGTTTGGACTAGATGATCTCTAAAGGTCCCTTCCAACCCCTACCATTCTATGATTCTATGAAAAGGCAGGACTTGTCAGTGATATGACCAGGATATTTTGGTAGAGAAGTTTAGGCTCTTCTTGTGCATTTTGAGAGAGCTAATAAAATTGCCTTGTTCTTTTTTTTCCCCCAAAGACCAAGGTACCTACAGTACCATTGACTGTGAAGACTTGCACCACTTCTGAGGATTTGCAGTACCACTGACACTGAATTTGGAATGCTCAGCAATTTGAAAAAGTTAAAGAAAAAACAAATAATTTTGCCCCAAATACCTGGCTTTAGTCTCTGGCTTCAGACTTCTAAGAGGGAAAATGTTGGTCAGCACGCCCTTAGTTGTCTTCCCCTGGTCCCTGCAAGCAATGTATCAAACCAGAAAAACATATGTGAGGGCTGGGACTGGGCTCTGGCACTGCCAGTGAGAAAGACAAAGCGATGCCAGTCTAAAGATCTCCTGGAAGCTGAGTCAGTCTGAATTACACCCCTTTGCTCCCCATTATAACCAAAGATACAAATATTTCTGCTGAAAAGAATGAAAAGCAGAGGAAGACATGAGTGGCTCTTTACATTGTGTCAAAACACATTTTTCTTTCATCATAAAGACATTTTTATCTCTCCAGGGGCGTTCCAGATGGAAGCAGACCCTGGCCTAGGCCTGGCACATGTTAAGAGCCAAGTCTCATTAAAATGCACACTAGGTATGATTAGACAACATTGATATTAACAAATACATGAGGTACCTGGGATATTAGGTAGGCTCTCACTCTGTTTCAGGAGCTCACCCTGAAGCCATTGTGCACAGCACCAGAAGCCTGGAAGAGAAGCACATTGCCTTCCTGCAAAGCAGCTCTAGTGACCATGCCCCGTGCCTTACAGTGCTGAAGCATGAAGGATCACAAACACCCTGCTACAACCACTACTGACCTTCATTAAAAGCTGAACTACAAAAAATGAGCAGTTCAGTGCAACAGCATGAGTACAGCTCGGGGAAGCTGGCCTCAAGGAATGAAAAAGGTGGAGGAAACGCTCTTCATCAGAAGTCTGTAGAGCATATTTTTAGGAAAATGAGATTGAGGTTGAGAGGCACATAAGAGCAACATAAAGGCAGAACTAGGCAAGCTTTCATGTGGAGAAGAGGTGATAAATGCACTTTATTAAGTTGTTTCTAAAATTGGAGCAGATGTGATAAGTCTTGAAGGAGATGATACTCACTTTAAGATTGATGTGGAGTAAGCGTGGAGAGCGAGCTGTTGAAAAGACTGCCACAAACCAGTTCTCCAAGTTGTCATTCACTAACACTCCCCAGTGTTTTCTAATAAAAATAATCTGTTAAAATCAGGCTCTGGAGAGAGCTTGTCTTTGGCTGCCAGTGCAATTTCTCACAACTGTTTCATGTAGCAAACGTTTTTGGAATAAGTCAGGAATTGTTTGAAGAAGAGACCACTTTGAGATGGATTTTTAAGTTATTGTGATTTATACTGCCCAAGCATCTCATGCAGCTTTGAAACAGGAAAAAAAAAAGGTTGCAATAAACATAGAAAGAGGTGAAAATCTCCTTACTTTAAAAAATTGCAAACATCTACTTAGAGCCGCTTAAGTTGCCAAAAGATATTCCTTGCTCGTACAAGTTTGCAGTATCATACAGCTGCACAGGGATGTAGCCTTGTACTTGCATAGGACTATGGGAGGCAATGAAACACTTGTAAGCCCACAGGATAAATGAGTAACCAGGAGCTGCAAAGAACCTTGTAGCCCTCATGTCAACAGGCTTCTAAAACTCCTTGCTGAAACAATTACTGTGAAGCAATTGGCAGCAAAGGCTCCGTGGAACAAAAGAGAAGAGAGGCCATGAGTCCCTCTCTGCTGGGACTGGGGTGATGGAGATTATCACAGAATCTTAAGGGCTGGAAGAGACCTTGAAAGCTCACTCAGTGCAACCCACTGCCAGAGCAGGGCCACCTAGAGTAGGTCACACAGGAACTTGTCCAGATGGGTTTGAATGTCCCCAGAGAAGGAGACTTCACAATCCGCCTGGGCAGCCCCTTCCAGTGCTCCCTCACCTCAACAGGGAAGAAATTCTTTCTTATATTTCTTTGGAACTTCTTTATGTTCCAGCTTGTCCCCATTGCCCCTTGTCCTATCATTGGCCATCACTGAGAACAGCCTGGCTTCATCCTCCTGACACCCCTCAGTCTCCTCTTCTCCAAGCTAAAGAGTCCCACCTCCCTCAGCTTTTGGCAGGCTTTTCCTGCTGCCTCTAGTTTCCCAGGATTCAGGAGACTGCTTGGAGGGGGAAGACCAGAACCCTCCTTCTGCATTTCAACCTCTCCCCAATTTTTTTCACAATCCCTCCCCAATGAAACAAGAGTGCAATTACATTTTCAAAGTGGGGTCAGAAAGCCATCACAAATCCACAGTGTCCATTTCTTGTATGTCCCATAAACTCCTACTCACTATATGGCCATTAAGGGAGATGGATGCCAGAGTTTGACTCTTCCTTAGTGACAATGCTGCATCAGGACAAGCCCCCAGGTTCTCTGGTGCAGTGCCACGCCTGGGAGAACAGTTAAGAGTGATTTTTCTGAGAGGCTAATTTGAAATTCCAAGCTGGTTTCATTATCGAGCCATGAAATTCATCTTTAACTCTTCCACATCAGCCATGATTTGGAAACTTTTAGTGTGAAAAAGCCATCCTCCTGCCTTGCATAGCCTTGAAGTGGTTCCTAGCAGGGTTCAAATGAAGGAATATTTTCAACCATAGAACTGTGCAACAACCATCTTTCACAAAAATAGAAAGGAAACCCTAGTTTTTGGATAAGGGTGATCTAAAACACAGCTCTGCCACCTGGAAATAGTTCTGCTGTTTTTCACTAAAGAAAAAAAAGCCCAACAGTCATCACCCATTAAAATATTATGACCAATTCCAAACTAGGCTTTTAGGTGCTTCTATAAACTGCAGTATGTTACCTTATTGCTCTAACAGAGGCCACTGGAAAGTAAAGAAGGTTTTCTATGCATTTTCAGGGACTTGTTCATTAAGGGCAGCCTTCAGCAGGACCAGTATATACTGAGTAATCCAGACCAATGTGCACTTTAGAAGAGGGTAGGGGACAGCCAGCCAGCCCTTGGTTGGGGATTCCTCTTGGAGAGAGGGAGAGTCTGTGTGAGCTGTCCAGCAGGACAACTTTTGCAGCAATTCTAATTCACTTCTATAGTTTTTCAAGTGATTTGCAGGCTTATGTCCCTGTTGTTAAGTAGTTTTCTATGGAAAGACCATAGACACTCAGGTGTGGACCCTGCACCTTCAACCAGAACCATCTCTGTCTCCATTGCACAACATCTTCAAGACCTTCTTTCCCAATAATCTCTGTCCCAACTTATCACGGATGCATCTTTTGTAAGGCCTGTGTGATGTTTGCAAAGTGCTTTGCTGTGGTGTGTGGATGAAAAGAAGCTATATAAATGCAAATTTAATGCATTCATGTATTCTCTAGGGAAGGCTGTAGTGAAGGCCAGGTAAATTACACCCTGGGCATCTCCCTGTCAGCTCTTCCTGTCACCCACTTCAGGAACAATAACCTTCCATGTAATTTGTTAAGCATGATCTTCTTTTCTTAAGTCCTTGAAGACTGTTTTTAATCAAATGACACTTCCCCAGGTGTTTTCCAGCGGGCTGGACCCACTAGCTGCTGGGTTGAAGAAGTGTGACTCATTGCTACCTGAGTCATCAGCCTGACCTTGCCACCAGACCGCAGTGGAGAGAGATCCGTCCTTCAAGCACAGCCTTGGCTTCTCCCAGCTCACTGCTGAATCCTTGCTCTGAAACTTTAACAACCTGCAACAAGAGTGAGTCCTTTATCATTCACTCTGGCTTTACCTGGAGTCCCTTCATTATTTCTATTACACTCCCTGTGAAAGTGTGTGGCTGCTCCCAGCATTGCTCTCATTATCTGTCTGTGAACACTGCAAAAAGAACGTATTTACATTTCCTGACGTGATTAGTATTCCTGTCATTGCTGTCTCCCTGAGCCTGCCCTGACCTTTGCAGTGACCTTTTGCAGCAACTCTATTCCAAACACTTTTACTTCTTTGCTGCCATTTCCTGTGCAATTTTGGCTTCATTTTTCCAGCTCTGCTTTTGTTATTATTTGCTTTTTTGCTCTTTTATGTTCTCCTGTATAGATCCCTGCCTGTACTCATGACCCAGTGGCCCTTTCAGACATCACTTCCAGCCCTCAGAACTCCCTGCCTCAAACCTCTTTGTGGTCTGCAACACTGCTGGGTACTGAGCACAGGGAAATTAAGGTCAGCTAAAAATGAGGCTCAGCACATGGTTTGCTTGTGTAGCCTGGGACTGCTCAGCTCTTCCAGTGCTGGGATGTACGTGCAGCTGGCCTCAGGTGGAGATGGTGTATCAAGAGAGACAAAGCTGACAACTGCCAGCATCCTCTAGCACTGCTGTTTTGGCCTCAGGCTAAACCCAGCTGTGAGATCTAAAGCTGTGTACACCTGTGGCCTGGATCAATGGCCCTTCAGCTTGCCACGTCTCAGCCTCTCTGTTTCCCAGGGCCTGCAGTGCTGCACACACTCAGACCCCCAGGGAGCCTGTGAGATGCAGGGCAATCATTTCATTTAAGCAGCCACAAGATTGAAGTTTGCTAGGTCAAATTACATGAGAAGGCATGAAGCCTTGCATAAACAAAGTTGGCTTATGATACCCTGACCCATGCAGTAGGTTGAGACTTAGCCTTGAAATTTGGGAAAAGATCTTTGTGCTGCTTTGGACCTCTGGTTTTGTTTTGAGGCTCACCTGTAAGTAGCTGCACACTCACAAACCTTGTCAAGCATGTCCTAGGATTTGCCTGTAGAGTCAGTGAGTGGTGAAGCCAGATACCATAAAGCAGTAAAACCTTAGTGGAGGCAGTGGATTTGCACCAATGTACATTGGCCTAGTTTACAGCCCACAAGAAGAAACCCAGTAGTGAAAGATACACTTTCTGCAAAGCAGATACAAAAGCTACTGGTTATTTACTAGGACATACCTATCCTCACAGTCTTTCAAGTCATCTATCCTCATTTAGTGGTGTAACAGGATTGATGTGGTTCAGAATGGCATCTATTAATTGTTTTCATTGTCTTATTTGGGAAAGTGGTTTTTTCTCTTTTCCCTAGCAGGCATTATTTAAGCAGCAGTGCTGCTGGAGAAGGCTGGTATTGAGTTTTGTACTATCAGTCAGTGAGTTCAGAGAGAACAAATGCTGCTCTTTGTAAAGGTCTCTCCAAATCTTTGGAAGAGGCACCCATCTCTGGGGGCATCCAAGGGAGCCAGCCCAAAAGAAATAGATGTGGAGCTGGGCAATGCAGGTTATAGCCTCACTATTGCAAGCAGGAATCCAGCTAAGGAGTCTGGCTAAAGCAATACAAGGATTGCAGTGAATAAACATGATGAAAACAGGAATAGCACAATTTCACCTAGGTAAAATGAACAGCAAAGACTGATGATGTTCCAGGGCTGAAAGCTGACAAGGTGATACAGCTAAAGGGACAAGCCATTTCTCCCCTGAAACCAAATAAAATGCTTTAAGGCTTCTGCTTATTTTTGTAGCCTCATAATTTTGCCTCTATTTTTGGGAACAGATGGAGTTGGTACATCTGACTGCTGCTATGGGAAATAGATGGGGGGTGGGCAGGAAGGGCTGCAGGACACGGGGAATTTGCCAAACCATTCTTTGGAAAGTAGCAAATAGCTCCAATAGATACAATAGAGTGAATCCATCTACCTAACAGTTCATAGCATCCTGCCGAAGCACTTCATCCTTAATTACATGACTGTTTTTATCTCCTGATGGGAACCCAGTGCCTATCTCTCTCTGCCTCTGGACTGAGGAAGCAGGCTCGTGCTGACCACGTATCCATCTCCTCATGTGGCTGCAATATACACATCAGACACTTCACACAAGTACTGTTCTGTGAGACCCCTTCAGCTTTCCACACCGGCTCCAGCCTGGCATCACCAGTCTCTCCAAAGCCTCCCTTCCCTCAGGGTATCATCTTTTGACAGTTTCTAAAACAGTGATGAGTGAGAAGGGCCAGCAAACAGCCTTTGGGACATACTTGTTTTGCACAGGTATTGGGTACACAAGCCAGACAAAGGGATGCTGGCAGGGCAAGGAGCAGCTGACAGAGTCAGGTTGTGCCCATCTTATAACTCAGCAGAGTGAATCTTAGTTTCTTCATTTGGGAGAAGCAATCAGCTGGCCTGGCAGATGCCTCACCAGGTTAAAGTTTTAGCTCTACTTTAGAAAGTAGTTGTGATGGTTACTGTTTAACTATCTTGCTAGAGTTTTGTCTTCTCCTTTAACATAAATAATGTTCATTAAGCCCTCTGATTGGGAGGATAAACTCACCAAGGATGATGAAATTTAGTCGATCTTTTTCCTTGTTTCTGGCTCACACCATCAAGCTTGAGTGCAGCCCTTGTTTTTGCCAGATAAGTTCTGGCAGATGGATTACACTTGGAAACTGAGGTTTGTAAGACTAAGCAGCAGCTGAAGAAGGAGTGTGAACACTGAGATTTGGAATCAGACATTAAATCTTTTGGAAGATGTCACCCTTAAAGATTGCCTATTACTTTACTGGAGTGATGTGAGATGCTGCAAACTTGATGCTGTTTCCTAGAGATCAGACACACAGCAGGTCCCCTGCCTGGCTGGCCAAATCAAAGCAGAAGGTCCTACAGGCTTGTTAAAGCTCAGCTAGCTGACATACCAGGCTTTTATATAGCCGCTTACCAGCTGCCCTTTCCAGTTGCCCATTACTCAGCTATAAGTAGTTGCACAGAGGACGTCAGCACAGCTATGGAAATCAGACGTCCTGTGTGCTGAGTGTGCTGAGTACCACCCCTTGGTGCACAAGTGGATATATCAGCAGTGAAGTGTAGCAATTTATGGAGCTGTTCCAATACAACTGTGGCAAAAAGCTGCTGCATGTACAACCTATTTGTGTTAAAACCTCAACAAATCCTTTCCAGAGTTTGCAAGTGGTGTGGCACTTGAGCCGTACCAGTGCCGCAAGGCTCTCAGCTCTCCCTTCCTATCTGGTCTGTAGGGTCACCCAGCTGATGCTGTAACTACATTTCTTTCCAACAGTGGCTTATACTTTCCATGAAAATGAAGCAAAAGCACAAGCCACGAGAATTGGAACTTCCCAACCCTGCAGTGTGAAGCAGAGGAGCAGCAGTTGGTCTGGTGGGTCAGTCACTTGTAGTAAATGTGCTGCCTCTCTGGACTAGAGCCATGGAGCTGAGAGGGGACTGAAATGCTTCAAGAAAGGACAGGTAGCAGATAAATACCCTGCTCTCGGCTGTCTTCAGTAGCCTGATGTATATGAAGAGGGCAGAAGGTAAATGTTTGCAATGCACAAGGTGTAATTTCCAGGCACTGCTCACTTCCCACACAACCCTGTGTCCTACCCCTCTAATCTGTTAATCTTTATCCCTGGCTGCAGGAAGTGCTTGACCTGTGCTGGGGGTTAGCACCAACTTCAGCTCTCAGAATTTGGTCAAGACCTTGTCTCAAGGAATAGCCCTGTACTGTGGATTTAGTTGGGGTTCCTCAGCCTTCCCATGAGAAAGAGTATAGTCTGGCAAGCTATTACAAACAAACATTTTGGCCCCTACACTGGATGCTCCATCCTTCATCCATTGTTTTTGTACAGAGCCAGGGACAGTTGTAGATAGCAGCTGCTCTGAATCACTGAGGCTAAGACTTCAGAAGAAACACTGCCTTCATCTGAATAGGCTCCATCTAATCAATTAACATATATTAATTTAAGCAGATAATTAAATCAAGTAATGAGAAAGTAGAAAATGGAAGTGCATCTCTGAATCCAGTTAGTGGCTTTGAAATGCTTCTCACAGTCTGGATCACATGTACCATACAGTTACTAGAGATATTGCAGTTAGCTAGGGAATGCTGTCTCTGACAGCTTGTCAGTGGGCAACTACTCAGAGGTCTTTCCATATGCACCCTGCTGAGACCCACCTGCTTCTCTCCTTGATTCTCAGCTAGCTCAGACACACCTTCCTGTCCCAGCTGGGAATCATTCCTCTCTGGAGCACCTGCATCGCTGTGGAAGCATGTTGTCACATGTTGTCACTTCTACATGCCTTCTCTTCCCAACATATAGCTGGAGTTAAGGCTTCACAGTATGTGGTCTTAAGCAAATCCACTTGGCGAGATCTGTAGAGAGAGGACATGCATATGGGGGTGCTAAAGTGAAGGAGAAAGAAGAAACCAGTTCTTACATCACTACCATCTCAACTTCAAAAACTTTTTCTGAGTCTCAAGTCTCTGAGGAATCATAAAATCATAGAATGGTAGGGGTTGCAAGGGACCTTTAGAGATCATCTATTCCAATCCCACTGCCAAAGCAGGTCTGTGAAGACAATTAAACTGCAAACTGGCGAGCCTATGTGGCATCCCCTCCTTTCAATGGCAGTCCTTTTCTGAGTGACAAGAGCTGAGTAGGGGAAGACTAAACAGACAGGAGCAGCAGCAAATTGTTTCTAACTGAATAACTCCAGCATTTCATATTCTGGTCCATTGTCACTGAGAGGTGACAGAAGCAAATACACTGAAACTATAGAAGACTCTGATTTCTACTTCTGCAATCACATGTGGCAACATCTCTGAACCCTTTTAGCCCCCTTTTGATTACCTAAAAGATACTGTAACAGAATTCAGACAGATACAGTCAGTCTGCATCTTTTTGCTTGGAAAACAGACATGGTTGACACTGCCAGTGTGATGTTCCTTAAGAGTACAAGCCTCCAATCAGCTAATCTCCACTCAAGCACTTTCAAACACAGAAAAGACCCTGCTGATGAAAACAACTGCTTCTTGCTTCTATTACTGCAGAAAAACCCCCCATATCTGCAGAGGTTTCTGTCCAGGAAGCCAGAAAGGCTACTAGAGGCTACCATTGTGATATACAGACTATCCTGCATAGGTCTTTTTATTTCACCTATATAAGCACTGAGCCAAGCAACTGGAACCTCGTAGCTACCACTCTTCATACCCACAACAGCACAGGGCTAGAGCCTGTCTTCCAGTTTTTTAATTTTCAGACCACCAGGGACTGAGAATCAACCTCTTCCCTGGTCCTTGTGCTTAAATGTGCTGCCCTCCACATGGCTGGAGTCCTTGCCAGCTGTAGTTTTCGTATGTGTTTTGTCTCAAGATAAAGAGATCTTTTGGTACTTGGCATTTTTTTTCCCAATATAAAGAATCAACAAGTCATCTTTTAACCTTCCATCTTTGTTAAAATAACCTGTTTGAGCTATGTGTCTCAGTATATGTGCTTGAACACCTTCATGTGTCTCTTCTGACCCCCTTCTATTTCCTTCAAAGATGCTCTTGGAATAAGACCAGCAAAATCCTCTGGAATACACAAAGGACGGTCGGTCAGTCAGTACCTCCCATTTTCCTATTTATAGGCTCCAATCCTCAGCTTATACCTTAAAAAATTCTGCTAGCAAAGGTTTTATCACACCACTACATTAAATATTCTTGTTCAGTAGGGACCCAAGAACCTCTCCAGGGGTAACATGACCCTGCATCCATCGATGATAGTCCAGGAGCTGGCCTCTGATGGGTGTTATCTTACATCCCACCATGACCCATTACAAATTGTTGTGCCATCATGTTTTGTCAGCAGAGCAATTATACTCAGTTTCAGACCGCTGATGGAAACACAGAGTGGTGTTGGCCTCATACCAACACTTGCAGACCCTACTAGAAAAGAGACAAACCCAACCCAGCTGGATGACAATTCCCTACTGACAGGTAGTTTTCGAGCTGTCAGGCAGTCTGTAAGCCACTTAACAGATGCTTTAGTGATACTGCAAAATGCTCACTTCTTCAGGCTGCTCAGTACCATCCCCTGTGACTTCTGTAGGATCTGAGGAAATCAGTAATGTGGGGTCATCTCAGTGGAAAAAGAAACGAGATTTGAGCTTTTGAGACAGGCTGTGGCAGGAGTGGGAGGGAAGACCACAAACTAATTTCTGCTTTAGCATGGAAACATGCTTGACCTCAGACACTGCCCATCATATCCTCATGTTGCCATTCCATTCTCTGCCCAGCTGTCTTCTCTCATCACTCCAAAACCTCATCACCCCAATGACTTCTGCAGATCAGATTTAGAAAAAGACCTCCACTTGCCCCCCATTTTGAGAGCTGCTGCACTGACAGGTCACCATGCTAAATCCACACACTGCAGTATGGTGTTGAGGGTCCTCTGGAGCTCAGTTGCCACTGAGTCATGTGGCAAACTTCCAGTAGCCTGATACAACCAAGGTGCAGGGTCTTCAAATATAATTTCAAGTGGTTAACAAAATTTCTCACCAAGGAAATGAGCTGAGTGGATACAGAAGAGAGCTACCCATAGGTCAGAAGGCAAAGACATATTCGGTGCAAGTCTTTCTGAGTCAAACCATGCTTGTGATTAGCTATGATGTAGACACACACACAGAGTGACTGAAGAATTTGCATCTCTTGGCCTGTCAAACCTATAAAGTACATCAGACTACAACCTTATCTTCTAGAACTTCTGAGTTTAGCTCAGTTCCTACATTACCATCTCATTTTCTCACCTTCTCTACTAATGACAGCAGTCACATTTGTCTGATTCTCCAAGGAGCACCTTTGGCTTTCTCTATTGCAGCTGTCTCTCCTCAGCTTCATCCTTGTGCACTAAGTGGTCTTGTGTGCTAATAAGTCATTGCTTCTCTTGGAGATGTATGATGCCTGTGGTCTTGCCTGTCTTGATGTATCCCATTGGTTTGCTCTCTTGCCACATCACATTCCTTTATCCTGTCTACCTATCATACTTTGTTTTTCCACCTCTGCAGGCTTTGGAGGTGGCTCTGCTGCCAAACAGGTACATCTCTGGTGATCCAGCCTGCAGGTTAAGCCACAACACAAAGCTTATTTCCCCTAATGAAGGATATTTCTTTGATATTCTCTGATATTTCATTGACAAACATTTGTTTAAAAACACGAGCTTCACTCTCACACTGGTAAATGTTAAAACAAAGGAACATTTCAAATGGCCTACTGTTAGGCAGCTGCCAGATCAAGGGCTTTAATCTGAATCAAGTTCAAATTCCTCGTGGTGCCAATGCAATGAAAGGCATTCAGTTTATTAACATGAAAAGAATCATTCCTACTTCAGTACATCTTATTACCCCAGGAAGGGGATTCAAGCAGTCTGATCTGTTATGTTTGATGGCTGATAAACTCATCAGAACCAGTTGTAAACTCCATGTTTAGCAATACTTAGATATTAAAGGAGACCTTAAATATGACATTGTGAAATCTCATATTCGTGTTTGATTTCTCTCCAGTGCTCCCCAATGCCCTGCTCTGGTTGAACTCAGATGATTTAAGGGATGGGCCCTAACTACAACTGCTGTTGGAAACATGACGTCAGCCGTGTCAGGTCTATCTGAATTTACAGCACGTTTATGGTTTTACTGGTACTCAAAAGACTTAATTCCTCTTTTGCTTGAAAGAGAACTTAAAACAATGGTAAATATCCACACAGATAGCAGGACTTGCTTCTCTCTTCAGAAATGTGTCACTCTCAGTGCTTCCTACCTGCTGAGGGCAAGTATTAGTGACCATTTCACAGGCTGGGTTTGAGCTCTACAAGTCCCTTCAAGGCATTCTGCCTCTTCCTCTCTTTATCCTCTGTTCACCTGGAGTTTCTGCATCTCTTTTCCTGCATCTCACTCCTAGAAAGCTTCCTCAGATATATTCATCCACGTTATTCTTGGAAAAATAACCATCTGCTGAGTCCTGAGGGGGCTGCATGGCTCAAACAGAATGAAACATTCCTTCCCTCCTGACTCACAGCAGACAAAGCAGTGGCACAACCAAGAAGCCCCTTCTCTGCCTGGATAGGCAGCAGCTTCTACTGTGCTTATGCAGAAGAAAAATGGAAAGTCATAAATCCAAGAGTAAGAGTTCTTTTACAGAGTAAACGCCTAAAGCTCACCCCACCACCAAGTGAGGTTTTGTCTTGCTTCCACAATGACTGGCAAAGCCAGTGGGTTTTAATGGGTGTTTAAAGGCTAAATTGGGAGGAAATGGCACACAGCATTGGACCACACAGTGTACTACTTGCAGGGCTTTGTACCTGAAGGCTAATCAATGCCAGTCCTGTTCCCTCTGGGAGCACACATCTGTCCAGCACGACCGTTGTACTGGTTCCCAAAACGGCAGCCAGGATACAAGCAAATTGGCTGCCAACATACAGAACATAATTGGAAACCTCCAGTCTAGCTGCTCACTCATTAATCTAAACAGGTATCTGGCTCCTTCTGCCTGCTCCAAGTCTCTAATTAGCAACCTGCGTGTAGGTAGCATCACCGGTAAATTGCTTCCAGTCTTCAGTGACAGTAACTTGTATCTGTGAGAAGGATATGACAAAGGCATAAGGAACAGGCATAAATGGCTACAATACATCAGGAAGCCATTAGCTCTAAACAGCAACGGTAACCCCTCACATCTCAGGGCCAGTTCTGCCTTCATTTGTGTGAACCGCCATTGGCTTGTTGGAATTAGAGACAGATGTTAGCAGCTGGGAAAGGCAGGCACCACACAGAGTCAAGCAGGCTCCTTTGACACACAGGTAACACCACTGCTGAGGTTCTACCCTTTGGGTCCTCAGAAAAAAGCCTGAAACTGCTGGGCTGGCCCTGGAGTAGGGTGCCAGGCTGCAGTTCACTCCATCCTCACCACCTGAACCAGGTGCTTGAATCTCCTTGCTCTGCAATCTTACAAACACATCACCTGCACCCTTGGGAGAGCATTCTCCTTAATCATCTCCTTTCACTGACTCTGCAACGAGACCTCCCAGTAGAGACAGGAAAATGTTCTGCCTTAGGGGTGCTGCCAGTTGTAGCACTGCCCATATAGATTCATATAGAATCACAGAATCATTTTGGTTGGGAAAGACCTTTAAGATCAAGGAGTCCAACCCCTCACCTCACACTGCCAAGCCCAGCACTAACCCCCGTCCCTCAGCTACATGTCTGTTAAATATCTCCAGGGATGGGGACTCCACCACCTCCCTGGGCAGCCTGGGACTGGGGCTGACAACCCTCTCAGTGAAAAAGTTCTTCCTCAGCTCCAATCTAAACCTACCTGGCACAACTTGAGGCCATTTCCTATTCTCCTATATAGCCATAGCACCTGAAGTTCTCACAGGTCAAGATGAGACTGAGACTCTTCATTTAGCCTCAGATCCTGTTGTTACTCATCCCTACCAGTTCTCGCCACCATGAACCTGATGTGTGGTCCATACCAGGACCCTTGTGGCTCTTCTAGTTAGTGACTACACAGGGAATAATTTCTCCCTGCTCTTGGGTAACTTTAAATGAGTTGGAGCTCTACTGTGGAGAAATGGCAATGTACATAGGTGTGAGAACACCAGTCATTATAATTCATGGGAACTGTCATTAAATCAACTCAGGTTCTGTAAATCCTTGAATCTGTTGCTGCTGAACAAAAATCTGTCTAGTCTTTTTGATTGCAAATGAATATATTGAAAGTGTGCCTCATTCTCTTGGAGAAATCAAAGCCTGTTTGATTGAAGCTCATTTTCACACAATCAGCAGCTGCAGCTGACACTTTAGACATTCTCAAATTCTTTTTACTTCTCTAGAAAAAAAAAAGACAGAAATCCTGAAGAAAAGTGTCTTTCTCCAAAGTCATCTGCCCAGGCTTGTAGTCTCTCACATTTCTTGCTGCCAAAGTTTTGATTAATAAGACAATCAATCATGTATTTTCTTAGATGCCAGTAAGGGGGTGACCTTTGTCCCATCTCTTCTGACTGTAAACACAATAATAAAAACAATGTTTTGATGGCAAAGAATCAGATTCAGGTGCTGACAATACTAAAATACTGCAGATTTTTTTGTAACAACACTCATTTTTCTTATAACCTTCCAGATATTTCACTACCTGGCAAGAATTTTGAGAACCTGTTTCTTCTTTTGGTAGCTGCAAATGTGATCCTTTTTCTGACTTGTCTCGCTTAATGTTTTGCTTTGCAGATTCTCTTTATTTTTGTCTTGCTGTGTATTGCTTGATACCTGCCTTTCATCCCCAGGAAGAATTCGTGTTGGTAATTAATTCAAAAGTTCAACACTAATTTAAAATGTAGGGAACACTTGGAAAGTGTAAAGGGGAAGTTCAGCTCTTAGGAAAGGAAAGCGAGAGGAGGGGATGTGACAGAAGTATCATTCTGGGGTTATTTAAGAGGCAGACATGAATGAATAAAAAGTCTAACAAGTGACTCAAAGTTTCTGAAAAATGGTCCCTATAAACTTTACACCTGTCAGGAGTCTAGAAGGAAAACTTTCTAAAATGTACAGGGATGTGAACACCCAGATCACCAAACTCACTCCTGAGAAAGCCTCTTGAAGTAAAACAAATAAAGACAGAAAGTGGGGGCGTAGGGAGAGAGATTATTTTCTTTATGTAAACATTGGAGCCCAAAATGTTTCACTAAGAGTTATGAGAAACACCAGCAGAGGAGAAGCTGAAAGAGAAGCTGCACCAGAGAGACCTGTCAGATCAGTGCCTGGTGACAAAATGTGTGACATGGAAAGAGCAAGAAAGAAACAAATGGGTATAGTCACAGACATCAACACCCAGACAGGGTCTTTTATTGGTTCAGATTAAAATGCCCCATAAAAGCACTGAAAAGAATGAAATGAAGGGTGTGTCTGCCCCTAAAAGTGCATTTTCTGCCATCTGATTCACGGGCAAGTGCTGCTTTAGGTCATTTTCTAACGTTAAGAAGAAACTAATTACAGTTGCCTTTGCTCCCACCAATGCTGCTCGTTGGGGAGTTCCTGCTGTCACACCATCAAACACTAGAGCTCATCAGAGTAGAAAGGGAGGGAGATAAATCAGCCTGTGATGCATGGCCCTGTAGCCCAGTCAGGTGAGATAGCCACAGGGAGATAACCCACCTGAGAAGAGTGGCCTGCTCTCCAGGACTTGGCTGCATTTTGCACTCAGTCAAATGATGAACATACAAAACAAATCAAAAAGGGGAGATAAGTCTCTATTTGTAGATCCCTATTTCTTTAACTAAAGTTAGTTTATCTTTTGATTATACATTTCTATATTAATATAGTTCACCTGATTGGACTACCAGGCTGTGGCACTGTCAAGATCTCCAGTGGCTGGAGATCTTCTCACACCTCTAAATGCCTGTTGCTTCAAAGCTGGGGCTTCAAGCTCTGAAGACCTACCTTTTTCAGAGCAAAAAGTCCCTGGGCTGTGTTTCTCTCAGTACTGCAGACCAGCCTTCCCTGTTCCCCCAGCACTTGTGCAGCAGGGCCAGCAGTCAAAGCTAAGCACTGTCTTGATGGATTTAGGGCCTCATTTTGTCTCCTATCATTTGTGCCTTTCTGCTGTATACTGCTCAAAATAATGCATGTTCATTCCATACAGTGGAAAATCATCTAAGCAGACATCAGAAAGGACATAAGGCTAAAGAGCAACCTCTGAGAAGCCCATCTGCACTGACTGGTGATGTGGATTGGATTTTCCATTCATTGGTAATTAGCCAGTATTTCATTCAGTGTAACTTGAGTTACCTCACTGACATAATCTATTTTTTAATGCCAAATCATGCCAAAAGCAACCTCAAAAGGCACATTTTCCTCAAAGAGGTGGCAAGCACACAGCAGTGTTGCTTTCTCTCATTACATTGTTCTTGTGGTCTTTTCCTGGGTGTCTCTTAGGTATTACTTTTTAATCGTCTACCCTCATTACACTTAGTGTTTGCTCCTTCTTCACTTTACAGCACAAAGCCAGAGAGAAGGCAATTAAAATTCAATAATGCTGTGGTGCTTAGACACTCACTAAGTAGTCATTAGGTAGTCTGGAGCCTCATTGTCTTCATGACTGTTCGTTTCCTCACTCTCTGTTGAATCTCCCCATTGCAGTATTAGCCTGAGACACCAGGCACATTGTGAATGTGAATCTGGATGGGTTCACGAGCCTCCCAGCCTAGGCACAAGAGCTCCACTGCCTCCTGGACACAGTAAACCCCTGGGAGATGCCTAGGGAATCACCCTGCCAGAAACTCTGATAGAAGGATCACTTCAACACCTTTTCTTATGCTGGTGTGAATAGCATCACCTCTCAGAAACACAGCCACCAGTTGCCAAGACAGCTCGTAGAAGGACCTGCTTCTCAGCATGAGTAGTTGGTAAAATCAGGCCTCCAGGGAGTCAGGAGCATTTGCTGTCAACATCAGGGGCTAACCTCCTGCCAAAAGAGCATTCAAAACAAGCAAGCTACATTTTGAGGTGGGAAAAAAAGAGATAGGATGGCAAGAGTATGTCATTGATTCTCAGATGCATAAAGGCATCAATAAAATAATGCTCATGCTCAAAATTTGTCTTACAAAACCAGAGAAGCTACTTCTCTCAATTGCAGGGATTGCCTCTGGACAATAAATACGTCTTGGTTGTCCAAACTCTGATCATCTCGAGTTTGCTTTGCTTTCTGTCCTTGAAGAGGCTGGAAGGAGAGAGGACAAGACAGCTGAGACAGTTCAAGCTGGGAAGGCTCCATGGCAGTTCTAATGAGCATTTCACTGGAGCTCACTGAGAAGAGAGGCAGCAAACTCCAATGCATTATTTAAGACAACCCTTACACTGCTGACCCTTTACAGATGCAGATCAATATAGTGACCTCTGACAGAAATAAGAGGCCTCAATATGAAAAGAAAAATCTATAATAGAATTCCTATTAGAGGCTGAGGGGAAATAATACAGCCCAAGGGAATATCTGCATGCCATGGTACAATAGGGCAGGCTCTGAGAGGTCAGCAGATGGCAAAGAGGGAGTAGAGCAATTCACACACTCCCAGCTTGCATGGAGCACCTCTGGGGCATAAAGCTCTGACATAGAATCACCTCATTGATAGTCCATCACCTGCATACTTTCTTGCACAGCCATAGAGTCATATTTCATGAAATAATGGGTTTCTGTATTAAAACTAATTCCACCTCTCTCTAAATATTGCACCACTCTTTCTGCTTTGCCTTCCCCCAGCACACACAAGCTGACTGCCAGGCAAGGAGCACGAGGAACTTTGCAGAATGCCTGTTGCACTTTGTCACACATGCTCAGGCCACTTCTCCAAGCCAGGTCCCACTCATCATTTCTTCTTCAGCTGTGAGGTCTCTGAGGTTGGGATTGCTTTAGGGCTGCTTTGTGCTGCACCTGACACAGCAGTTTAGCACAACTTTTTGGGGCTCTTCCCCCTCAAGGTGCATTCAGGTGCACATTTACCTGCTTGTAAGAGTCCAACAGACATTTTGTTTATCAGGAGTGAAGAAGTATTCTTGAAGGCTTGGTGGCATGCTGTGCATAAAGATATTTACATACCTATCACAGAATGGCAGGGGTTGGAAGGGATCTTTAGAGATCATCCAGTCCAATCCCCCTGCAAAAAACAGGTCCACCTAGATCAGGTCACACAGGAACACATCCAGGTGGGTTTTGAAAACCTCCAGAGAAGGAGACTCCTATATGTGTATATATGCATGTGCATGTGTAGATGTAGAGATAGATGATAGTTAGATGGACAATTTGTGATGGCTTCACACTTCATTTCTCTATATAGCTAAACACATAGAGGTTTAACATCCTCAGGCTCCCTAAGACAGACTGCAGTCTCTAAATGCAAAAATGTATCAATACACAGCACACTAATTAGTGGAAAAGAGCAACCTTCTCCCCTCCCATCTGACATTTTTCTTTGGAAGTATTATTTCTTCTTGTTTACACACCACTGTCTTTCTACTTTGATAATAGCTAGTCATGTATTAATGAAATGACAGCAAAACCAAGCCTATTTTATCTGTGGGGTGATAGTCAGAGTGTGTTCTGGCACGCTGTAAAGCACTGGGAATCCCTGGCCAGATGTCAAGCAGAATGGATAAATATTCACCCAAGAGGTGTTCTTTCAAACCAGCTGACTAGAGATCTGTTTTCCTCAATTGATTTTTCAAAGGGAAGTTTATTCCCATGACCTGGTTTCTGCTTCTTGACCTGATGGGGTAGTGACCAACTACACAGAGTGAGAACACAGAAAATCAGGTGGCAGTAGCTAACCATTTGTGAACAACTCAAGACTGAACTCTGTCTGCAGAGCTAACATGGCAAATTAACTGTAAATACTAATTATCTTTCCAGACACAATGGACATACTACAAATAAAAGAAAACTAGATCCACAGTTGCATGAAATCAGAAGTGTCTGTGTGTCTTCTCTTGCTCTGACTGGACTTGGACAATGTTTCCTGCTAGGACTTTACTCCTAGTCTCATTCCAGATACTTAGTGGCCTTCAGAAAACCATTTACCCCCTTGTCACTTCTCCAGCCATAAATGTGTGACAATAAATAATGAAAAAAAGGACTGAGTACAGAAATTATGTGTATTAGAAGATGTAAGAGGGAGAAACCCACAGCTTTTTTCTTCCTGTTCCATCTCTGCCTTCTAATCCAGCTGTGGACAAGATGTTCACATTCTAATGTGCTCTAATTCTTGTAAAAAAGCCTTTTACCAGGTTCAAGGCTTCAAAGCACTAAGTAATTATTCTCCTCACTTCCTTTGTTTGCAATATCTCTGCATCAAGTAATAGAGATTGTAGCATTTTTAGGAGAGTCAATAAAAAAGCAGCAAGGTTGTCTGATGCTTGTGGAGCTTTTGGTACAAATATGAAGGTCAAATGGGACCTTTTATGAAGCCCTATCCCCAGCAATCTAATGCCTTTACATTTATTTCCTCACATTTACTTCCAGCAGCTGCATTGCTTTTTTATTACTGAGGATCCCCAATGCTAACAATCCTCCCTCTTCCTTTTCAGTTTCTGCTAATGACCACCAGTAATGACATTTTGCTGGAAAAGAACCTGCCTGTATTTCATGTATGTTTTCACATATGAAATGCATTTTGTAGATAAAAGAAAGGGACTTAGGTTTTTCTTCATCTTACACTCTTTTCCTCCAGCAAGCAGGATGAAACTGAAAACTAAAATGCATCTGCTACAAGAACTGATCTTTTAATAAGAGGGATTTGTTTTTCCTTTATGGCAAATCATTGCATTTGTCTAATAGACAATGTAATGAATTCGATTGGTTTGTCTTCTTACATCAAGGCTTTACTAGGTTACAAAAGGTCTCTGGACTTCTCTCTTTGGAGATTGACCTGTTCATGAAAGAGTAAGGCCTGTTAAAAGCCTGACTGGGCTCAACAACTGCTTAATGGACTTTATGATTAGTGACCACTCCTGCTTTCTTGAGACTTTTTGCATTTCTAAGGACCTACTGATCTTTAAGGATTCAGTACCACATGTTTGCTGTTAATTCAAAATTTATTACTCTCTTTTTATACTAAATTTGACTACACAAAAATTATTCATCTGATAACCATATGCAGAGATTATCAGCAGGGCATCTCAATAAATGCTGTTCCCTTGACTACTCAGACCACTGTACCCACTGCAGCTTCCCTAAGGTCAGCAGAGACGGTCTATCTGGCACTCTGGCATCAGCCTCTCTACCCCAGGGTGTGTAAGCTGTACTCTGCCACAATTTTAGTTTCATATGTCTACATACATTTTAATAACACCTTCATTGATCTACTCAGTCTGAACAGTGGATACCTCAAGAGAAAATCTGATAGGAGATGTTTGTGGCTTTGTGCACACATGTGTAATGCAACAAAGGTTTATGATAACGATATCAAGCAGAAGAACAATAGTGTAGGTTACACATTATCAAGATAATAATAACAATAGATGAGAATATCAAGTTGTTATATGTTGGAAAAGAGAAAAATATGGCCACTGGCTGGAAAAAGACCTTGTAATTTTTTTCTGTATACCCACATGCCCTTCTCTGCCAGTTTGGTGATGGGACACAAAATCCTCAAGACAATTAATGGCTGAGTGGCTGTACATATATATGTATGTTCAAGGTAAATCTGTCAATGTACAAAACACATGGGCTTAAATTAGCAGTTAGTGAAGGGATCAATAGCAGCTGAGTGCAATCCCACACCACTTCCATCAGAGGCGACTTTGCAAGGGATGCTCTGAGTGCTGAACTGATGCCTGGCCAAAGCCCAGGAGGACATCTTTCTTTATGACTTAAGTGGTAAAAAAAGGGGACTCTGGTGAAGGTGAATCCTCTCCTCCACTGTCACAAACATTTGTTCATCTTCCTGCCCCTGTAATCTGTACCACATTTGCTCACTTCTCACTGCAGCCTGCATTCTCAAATGCAGTTTACCCACATGCTTATGTAATACAGTACCTTCAGCAGTTTCTCTTACTTGCTTGCTGGGCTAAAGAAGGAAGCTCAGCACCTTCACCCTTCCTTACCATTTCCAGTCAGTTATGGAAACACCTTTAATGGCTGAATACATGATTCTGAAGCCTGTAGCTGCTCCTCAGAGTAAAGAAGCTGATCCACTTCAAACCAATGGCTTGCCCTAGAAAACAGTTTTTCCAGAGGTCTCCTGATCTCCTCTTCACTGCCATTCAGCTGCCTCGCTTGCTTGAGATAGCTGCCTCAAATACCTCTGCTCCCAGCTTCCCAATGGCAGATCTGTGCATACAACATTACATAAAGGTCAAGTAAAAGTTAATTCACTTTATATATTCATGGAATCATAGAATGGTAGGGACCTTTAGAGGTCATCTGTAGTTCAACCCCCCTGTAGATGCAAGTCCACCTAGATCAGGTTGCATAGGACATATTAATACAAGCAATAACTAGTGCTGTTATTTTTCTAAATGTTGTACCTACCGTTGATGATAAAGATATAATGATGCACCTTACTTGTCTGACAGTACAAGGGACTAAAGTTTCCTGGGGAATTTCTCTATGATTGTTTGCTCACACAAAGAGCCCAGAAGTAAGAACTTGGCCATAATAAAGTCATGGGAAGCATGGCCATCACTGGTGTTACAAACCAAGACTCCTTTTCATGCTGTATCTGACATATTATTTTATTTACAGCAAGCCTAATATACACACATGTATTATTGCTTATGGATTTCATCAAGACCAAAAGGAGCAACCCCAGTTAGCCATACATCAGTGGCATTTTATGTGAACAAGCACATTTCAGGATTCAGTTTTACTTTAGCTTCCATCAAGTAACAAGGAAACCATTGTATAAACTCAGCATGAGCTAACTGACACTTTTTTCCACTTCCTACAGCACTCTCCTTTTATGAGAAGACAGATCTGTAATTCAGTGACAAAGAATACACCCACAGGATCTTAATGTTGATTTATAAAGAAGATCCATTTGCAAACTGCAAGACAAATGGACACCACTTCTTTGTCTGGAGGCACACATCTCTAAATTCAGGTATCACCAGCCACAGTTAACATAAAATTTTCCACGCACTCACAAGTTCATAATATTTTTATGAAAATATCACAGTAATTTTCCTTCAGCATATCAGAAACTATCTGCTCACTCTGCACATCTGCCACAGGATTTGTGTTGTTTTCTTTCACAAAATCTGTTAGATCAGCTGAGATTTGACCGTCTTTTAGTGTTAGACTTGCTCATTTTTTTTAGGGGTGATGATGCCCTTAACTGAGTTAGAAAGTGAGCTGATCTGACTGGGATCACCTTGCATTTAAAAAAATGTCTTATTTTGATTAGATAAAAGTTATGGTAAGCAGCCTTTCCTCTCACTAGCATTTTGCAAGGGTTTCAAGAGTATTTAGGTGGGCCAATCATTCCCTTTCCATGAAATCCATCATGCCATGAAGATCTCTTCAATAAAGCTTCTCAGTATATCTGAACAAAGTTTCCCTGAAAAAATTTCCTATCATCTGAAAATAAACTAATGGCATCTGAGATTCTAAAGCTCTGATATTTCTCAAGCTTTACACGTTGTGTCTCTAGCATGTTGAACCATTTGATGCCTTAACATTTTGCTTGGTAGTAATTCTTGTAGACAAAAAGGAGATATAAGGAAGTGAGCTGTATAGTATTCCAAAACTCAGTCTGAATATCTGTGTTTATGCCTACTGCCCGTGAAGAGGTCACAGAATCACAAAATCTTAAGGGTTGGAAGGGACCTTGAAAGATCATCTAGCCTAAACCCCCTGCCAGAGCAGGACCACCTAGAGTAGGGCACACAGGAACTCATCCAGGTGGGTTTGGAATGTCTCCAGAGAAGGAGACTCCACAACTCATCTGGGCAGCCCCTTCCAGTGCTCCCTCACCTGAAAACTGAAGATGTTTTTCCTTACGTTTCCTTTGAACCTCTTCTGTTCCAGCTTGTACCTGTTGCCCTTTGTCCTATCATTGGCCATCACTGAGAACAACCTGGCTCCATCCTCCTGACACCCACACTTTATATATTTGTAAACATGAATGAGGTCACCCCTCAGTCTCCTCTTCTCCAAGCTAAAGAGCCCCAGCTCCCTCAGCCTTTCATCAGAAGGGAGATGCTCCACTCCCCTAATTATCTTGGTGGCCCAGTGCTGAACTCTCTCCAGCAGCTCCCTGTCCTTCTGGAACTGAGGGGCCCAGAACTGGACACAATACTCCAGATGTGGTAGCACAAGGGCAGAGTAGAGGGGGAGGAGAACCTCTCTCAACCTGCTAACCACAGCCCTTCTAATACACCCCAAGACATGGCCCTGTGCCCGTGCTGCTGCTGTAGGCCCCACGGTCAGCACTGTGACAGAAGGGCAGCCAGGAGCTGCTCAGCCCATGGCCACTCCAAGGAGCACCTGCTGTGAGATGTACAGGAGCAGAGAATGGGACCAAAGTTGTCTCCTGGTGCTGGCATTAAGGCCCAGCACTCTTAACACTCTGCAGGTTGGTTAAGAGGGAGCACCCACAAGACCTCCTAAAAGTAGTTTAAATGGTTAAACCTGCACACTGCCCCCCAACAACATCACATACTCCAATTGTAATTCTTTGGCTGATTTTTAGTGGATTTTGCTATGTGTCTAATACCAAAGAAAGTCCAACTGTCCTAAATCAACAACATAACTCACCTAAAGAAATGGCCGCTTTTCATCTGTGGCCATGCTCTTAGTGCTGAGCAATAACAACATCATAGTGAATCTCACTATAAATCAGCCAGTAAAATTTCCACATTGTGTAAATTCCTCCATTCTTAGAAAACTGTTAGGAAGAATTTTACTTCACTGTCTCTCAAACTCCATTTGACATGCAAGCACACAGTTTCCTCAGAATCGCTTTATTAGCATATAAAAGACTTCCGAAAAATCCTGTTGATATGTATAGTAGGACTTACTGCTGGTAAAAAATGGACAATACAGCTAATATTTTTGCCTGAAGGACATCCTAGCTGATTGCTCTGATCTCACAGGGAGGAAACACTTCTCCTCATATCCTGCCTGCTCTGTTTTTCTGCAGGTTGGTCACGCCCAGCTGTGATTCCCCCCTTCAGGTACACATTATCCCTCCTGCTGACTCCTGACACTGAGGCAGATGGGGAATGTGGGGCATAGAAAGCCAAGACTCAGGATCAGAAGCCATAGTCTGCTGTGAGACTCGGTTTTGCTTCCTAGAAACTGGAATCTGCCCTTTTTTTTTCCGCCTACCAACAGTGATGTTTAGGGAAAGACTAAAAACTTTTGAAGTGATTTGATACTCAGACATGGGAAACTTAGGGATTAAATTACCACAGAAAGCTAAGTAGGGATTTGTTTGGCAAATAATGTACATTTCTTCACAGAACTTCATCAGAAATATCACAGTATTTCTCCCCAATGGTTGAAAATCAATACATGAGAAGCTATTTTGGAATCACTGCTACTTCATCAACACCTTTGCTGACTCCTCTCTCCCTCTTAGACAAGTGTGTTTAATTTTTTTGGCAGTCCTGTCTATTTAAAGATGAAGAAATAAGCCAAAATGTACCTCAGGAGTATTGTTTCTGCTAATAAACGTGACCTGCAGACGTGAAGATTTTTGGTTCAGCTTGGCAGAGCATGCAAATTAGTTAATCTGAATAACTGCTGATACAGTATAATTAGGGGGAAAGTGTTCACAGGTTGAAAATTGAAGGGTAGGTAATAAAAATTATAACCTGCTTTTACAAAAGAAGACATCAGGCTCTATTTGGACTCTAGAGCTGCATTAATGCGAGTCTGCTACCACATTGTGCATTTTCTGTCACAGGAGCAGAAGTGTGGGATCTAAGTCAGTACATGTCAAATAGATGATGCTGAGTGAATCCATCATCCTGATGGAGAGAGGAGGGAAGTGGCTTCCTGGAAAGTGAGGCTTGCTCATCATGCCTCTGATCCTGTACTAGGGTATATTTGCCTATCCATGTGAAGTCCTACAGAAGTACAATTATGGATTTAGCACTGTCCTTCTGTTTATAGTTACCTCTATCTCACACAAAATATGGGAAACCTGCATTACTGGCTGCAAACAGTTAAAAGCCTTACTGTCAAATGTGCTGTGAGAACAAGTACAGAGCTCCCACTTACACACATTTTCTGGTTTACTGACATTTACTCTCTGTGCTATCTTCTAGCTCACTCACCTACAAAGTATTTTCCACCAGTAATGAGCCACCATCTCTTTCTCAGACAAGTCTACACAAGCAAAGGGGATATCTGACATCTGAGATTTCATTACTGTGACAAACTTTGTGGGCCAGAACTCCAACCTATGCTGCCCTAAATTGTTTTTCATTGTACTGAAATCAAAGGAGTTCCATTAGATTCTACCAACCAAAGGTCTGATCCAGTATGATACACACTCATGTGCTTAAATACCATGTCTGGGATACTTGGAGGGATTCATGCTCACATTTGAGCACTGTGTTTCATAACTTTTCAGCATCTTGTTCATGCGATGAAATTCACTCTCTCTGCTTGAACTCTATGCTCCCTCTACAATGCAGGCACCCCAGAAAGGCACCGACCCAAAACAACACCCCACCACAAATGAAGAAAGACATATCCTAAACCTAACACCTGTCTGGCTCTAGTAAAGTTGAGACTGATAACCAGGTCACCAGAGAGCATGCTTTCTCACAGCAAACTGCAAGAGATTCAACAGTGAGCACAACTTCCCTCACTCCTGGCTGCAGAGACCAGTCGCAAAGCTCAAGGCAGAGGAGGCACAGGGCTGGGGAACTCCACAGCCTAGAGCCATACTGTGACCATCAACCTGCTGGCTGAATTTCAGGTACTGCCAGTCCCCACACTGTTATCCGTGGAAGCTCTGGTTTGAAATAAAATGCATCTTGTTGCCAGCTTTTGTGCAGCACACAATCCACACCTAGAGAAAATCAACTGCAGCGAGCCCCAAAGGCCACAGAGGCAGATAGCAACCTGATCTGTAGATAATGATGGGGTTTGGGCATGAGATAAGGACTTGGTTCTAGCAAGGGTAAGGCACTTGTGAGCATGTCAGAAGCAGTATGAATATCAGTGAAATCACAGCTACTTGCCACTTTGACTAACTGTCAGTGCTAGAGGGGAGCTAAATAGGAGCCTTGAGAACCGCAATTTTATACTCAGGGTGTCTAAAACCGTTCCAAGTCATTTAGTGAATTTGGGCTCAAATGAATTTATCAGGCTATCTGGTGATTTCTTTTGATTTCCCATGCATCAGTGCAAAATTACTAAAATTTGACAATATAATAATGTTGTGTTCTCAACTGGCTGAGGAAGTTGTAAATCTTTCCCTAGGTGAACAAAGAATTTTCTGTTATCCTGGAGGTCTTTATTTTGACTGTTCTGCTACTAGCTACATATTAACATTTCCTTTCTGGTCTGTAGATCAATTACAACACACCTACCTTTATGCAACACTGACGAAAGCAAGCTACAAAACAAGATTAATGCTGAAGTTTGCGCTCCTCCGTGGGTGTTAGCAGCTGGGTTAATACCGCTGAATAGCTTATTGTCTGCCTTGAAAGATAACTATGACACAAAGGGGGTTGTGTCATAGCAGCTAAGGGGGTTTTCAACTTCTCACTTTCAAATGTCATCCAGCATGACAGCGACTATCACTTAAAATCATTCTGCTCTCCCTCATCCACCTCTGAAGTGGCACCTTTTGCTCACAAACACGGAGTTTTCACTGGTGACTCCAGAGGGCCGTGGTGTGGTCTGTGCTCAGGAGCAAGGAGAGGCTCTGCTGATCCCAAGTCACCACAATCTGCACAAGTTGCTACAGAGCAATAACACTGTGGCTCAGGCATCACCAATGACGCCTCAGGCAACAAACACACAGATCCTAAGTCAACCACAGAAAGTTCAGTTCTTTCAAAGCAATAATGTTACTCACAGATCATAGAATCATAGAATGATAGAGGCTGGAAGGGACCTTTAGAGATCTAGTACAACCCTCCTGCAGAAGCAGGTCCACCTAGATCAGGTCACATAGGAACGTGTCCAGGCAGGTCTTGAAGACCTCCAAGGAAGGAGCCTCCATACCCTCCCTGGGCAGCCTGTGCCAGGGCTCCCTCACCCTCACAGTGAAATACTATTTTCTTATGTTTAAATGCAACTTTTTTTGTTCCAGCTTCATCCCATCACCCCTTGTCTTGTTGCTAGATACCACAGAAAAAAGTGCTGCCCCAACCTCCTCACATCCACAATTTAGATATTTAAATATTTAAATATTAACAAGATCCCCTCTCAGTCTGCTCCAGACTAAACAGCCCCAGCTCCCGCAGCCTTTCCTTATAAGGAAGATGCTGCAGTCCCCTGATCACCTTGGTGACCTTGTGCTGGACTCTCTCCAGCACTTCCCTGTCCCTCTTGAGCTGAGGAGCCCAGAACTGGACACAGGACTCCAGATGAGGCCTCACCAGGGCAGAGTAGAGGACGAATAGAACCTCGCTTGACCTGCTGCCCACACTCTTCTTGATGCACCTCGATGTAAAGCTTAAAAAGAATCTTTCTGGATATTGAATATCCAGTGGGCATGTATTTATCCTTTTGGATGCAGTCAGGACACATGCATCTTACAGCAACAAGCATATCGTACAGAGGCTAGTATGTCACAATTAAGGCTCACAGAGCATAGAAGCATATGCAGGGACCTTGAAAAGAATTATTTCAGCGGATGTCACTAAGATCCGTTCTCCCTAACCCAAGGGTATCCCCATGGAGCACAGCAGTATTACTTAGGATTCCCGTCAATACCTCCAACTGTGATTTGTCCCTGAACATGGTTTTTCTAAGCATTAATTTATTAACCTTATATTTCTCTTCAACACAAGAGTATAATCATGTCACTTTGCAGATATCTAGTAGTAACACGAATCTTGGTGAAAAAGATTGTTACATCTGTCTCCCGAAATGACTCTGCAAAGGAATCAGGCAATTACTTATCTCTGATCTCATACAAAATACTGTTTTCTAACTGTACCAGAAAATCTTAGGATATCTGCTGTAGCATCTCATGGTTTACTAAACAAACAGGTTTATCTCAGTTACAACACAAAAAGTCCCTTTTCTCTCAAGTTATCTTCCTGCCATTTGGTGTGTCGGCATTAAAAATTCCCCAGAATGTGAAAGAAACTGGTCTGGGTTCAAAACTGCCTTTTCAGCAAAACTTTGTCTGTTGCTCTATAAAAGTTCCCTGACATATTTTTTAGGAACTTATTTCTAAAGGTAGGGCACTCCCTTGCTAGACCTGACAGCTCTTCAATCTTGGGAATGTGAAAAACACGGCAAAGTCTAAGAAAAGGTCTTATTAAAAAAGAAGGGAGGAGGGGGAAAGAAAGGAAATGGAACCAATTATTATATAAAAGCTGGTTAAAAAAATCTAAATTGCTAATATTAGCTCCAACCTTCACCTTCAAGCCTCAATGGACTTTGACTTTCTTCACATTACTGCTGAATGAAAATTTCTTCACTTGAAGACACAAAGATAATTTTCATAATTCATTCTTAATTACTTCATAATTCCTGAATTAAAACACCTTAATTTGATTGAAAACAAAAGTCTCTGATGTCCTACTTCGAAGATCCGCCAAAACCTAAAGCATATTTAGGGCATGTTTTCCCATGAGCTAAGAAGGATCTCATTATTAAAAGCTGGAGGACCACAGATGAAGAAACATCAACAATAATATTCTCCATGCATCTCATTTTCTGAGATAAATCAATTTGTAAAATAGGAATCGAAGCTGACATCTTCTCTTGGAAGAAGCATTAATTAGAATTCAGAGCTGCTAGTTGAATTGTAGCTCCTAATAATTTAGAATACAGTTTGTTGTAAGAAGAAATGAGGTTTTTTTAGGTTTTCCCACAGGAAGGAAAAACAACCCAAACAAATCACAACAAACCATAGTCATTTAAATGAAACCTGAGTATCGTAATTCTGAAGTCTTCCTATATTAACAAATTTACTGTCAATACTAAAAATGAGAGAGGAAACAAGTTTGCTTATATAGAACTATTCTTCATGAGGGAAAACAGGTGAAAAATAATACCTTTTAGTGCCTGTGAAGAATTACCTGAAACACACTTCTGTGGCCTGCAGTCTCAATACATGTTCTGAGATTTCCTAGCCTTGTTAAAATAACTTGAAAAAACATCTTGTTTTCTAATAGTGTCAAGGCATACAAAGAATCTTTGAAAAGCCCTCAGTTTAACTCATTCAGCCATCACTGATGAAGATCAAACAAAAATTCAAGGCACATTTAACACATATCTGATGCCATTTCCTTTATCAATGCATTTGATTTAGAGAGATGTCTTTGGAGGGCCAGTCCATCAAAAGGCTGTCAACATGGCAGGCGCATCAAGGGAGAGATTAATGCAGTTTGCTGTTATGGAGCTGGACAATGCTTGATTGAAACATCATGAGCTCCATAGTAATTAACTAACAAAACTTTCATCTGAGCTTGTGTACTACACAGCCACAGAGGGAAACGAAACAAATCTCAAGCACTGAACTACACTGGACAATCACATAAAGTTATCGTAAAAGTAAGAGCACTTTTAAGTGTTGGGCAGAGAGGAACCTCATGAGGTTCAACAAGGACAAGTGCAGAGTCCTGCATCTGGGGAAGAACAATCCCATGCACCAGTACAGGCTGAGGATTGACCTGCTGGAGAGCAGCTCTGCAGAGAGAGACCTGGAAGTCCTGGTTGATAATAAACTGACCATGAACCAGCAATGTGCCCTCGTGGCCAAGAAGGCCAATGGCATCCTGGGATGCATCAAGAATAGTGTGGCCAGCAGGTCAAGGGAAGTTATCCTCCTTATCGACTCTGCCTTGGTAAGGCCACATCTAGAGTCTGTTTAGTTTTGGGCTTTCCAGTTCAAATGTGATAAAGAGAACTTCTGGAGTGAGTCTGGCAGAAGACTACCGAGATCATGAGGGGACAGGAACACCTCTTATTAGGAAAGGCTGCAGGACCTGGAGCTGTTTAGCCCAGAGAAGACTTAGAGCGGATCTTATCAACACTTACAAACACCTAAAGGTCAGATATCAAGAGATTGGGGCCAGCCTTTTTTCTATAGTGCCCAGTGACAGGACAAGGGTACATAGGAAATTCCACTTGAACATGAGGAAAAACTTCTTTGGTGTTGAGGTGAGAGAGCCCTGGCACAGGCTGCCCAGGGAAGGTGTGGAGTCTCCTTCTCTAGAGGTTTCCACACCTGCCTGCACACGTTCCTGTGCATCCTATCAAGATGAACCTGCTTTAGCAGAGGGTTGGACTGGATGATCTCTAGAGGTCTTTTCCAGTTCCCACCATTCTGTGATTCTACCGTTCTCAACTTTCTCAGTTATTGCCTTGGGACAGCAACAACTCACAAGCCAGAAGCGCTCAATCACTTCCCTCTGACAGGACTCAAGAACCAAGTTCCCAGCTTGGCCATGTAAAGGTGGGTTCAACTCTCCTAGTATTCTTGGTTAGTTTTACTGTATTCTCATTCCACTTGCTTGTAAAACAAACAGCAAAACCAAAACCCTTCAGACTTTCAAATCTGGGTCTGGAAGGTAATTATGCAATTATCTTGGAATAGATTAACAGTAAAAGAAAAACTCATGGGCTAAGATGTTTAATGTGTTTCCATAGTGAGCTCATTTGACCCTAAACAATTAAGAGATGGAGAGGGGGGTTCAAAAATGAGGTGTGAGAAAGAATAGATGAGTAGGTTGGATACATAAGGAATACTTTGGCTTAGCCCACAAGAAGCAAAAAGCTACCGTTATGCTGTAAGGTGTCTTTGGATCACCAGACTGAAATTATTACCAGAAAATGCAGTGTTGAACAGAACAAATGTGGTGTAAGAGGAAATTTCATGCTCAAAAACATTTCAGGATCAATACCTTAAAGTATACTGTCCTCTACTTGTCTGCAAAAAGCAGTCAGAGCTCAGACAGTGTCAATAAACTTTCTTACCAAATATGTATTTTGTCTGTGAGAAGACATCTTATTCCTCATGCACGTTCACAACATGCCAACTTCAACATGACAGTCAACAGCACTTAAAAGGTCACCAAGAATATTTTTTATGGAAGTCGAAGTACTCAAGTCTAAGCTTTTAGATATTTGTTGCTTTTGCCTTCACCTAAAGCTTCCCTCAACAATACCAGTAACAAATCCAGTTTCTATAGGCTCAGAGCTGGCCCTTAGAAAAGTCCAGACACCATCCAATAAAATACTGAATTAAATAATCAGTTTCTTTACTGCAGTGGTTCAAAAATGTACAGAAATAAATGTACAAAGAGTCTCCTACGCTTCAGGCATTTTTACCTTAAAGAATACCCAGTGCCTATTCAATGACTTCAGTATGACCTTTCTTTCTGAATTTTTAAGAGAAGTGACACATTTGATGCCAACGTCAGCAGCAGAGGAAGCATATATGCATACTGCTCATGAGGCTGAACCAACGGCGCTATGAGCATTCACCGGAACAGAACAAAAATATCACCAAGTGCCTTTTCTCCATGACTTCTGAAAGACAGCTTTACTTACACTCAGCAGGTGATGATGAAGTCTTTTGCCTGATCATGGTATGCTGCTGTGTCTAAGACTTCAGGGACTGACTAAGAGGTGCTTACTGCTGGGCTAAAGGATTTTAATTTACTTAAAATTTGGGGCATAAAAGCCTTTCCCTTTTACTGACATACATTTTATTGAATCCTAAACTGCATCTTAAAGTTCATGGCTATTAAAATGACTCATTGTGTATATTCATGGATACCTCCACAAAGCAGGACAAAACACTCTGTACTAAGTTTCTTTTCTTCATTTCCTACATTTTAATTTCTCTTTATAGTTTCAGAAAAGAGAGAACAAGATATACATTCCATTCCATAGTTATTCCCTTACTAAAAAAATAGAACCTTACTCTGTAAAGTACAAATCCCGAGTTTATAAAGCCCAAGGAATTAATTTTGTCTTACAGTACTGAAGGGGCTTCAAAGGAAAGCCTTCACTCACTGGACACCTGGGAAAGGGATACTACATAATACAGGGAAGTATAGTAGAGAAAGCAGCCAACTGCACCAGATCCCCTAATAAGGCTTGTTCTTGTCCACACATTTCTGCCGTATTTCTGACCTTCACTTTTCCATTTTAGAACATGAAACCCTGCACAGACTTGAGATGTCACGAATACATCTTAAGACTTCTGCCAGGCTCTTCATTGTGGTCAAACTGTGGTTGAGGTAGTAAAAACTTGGAAAGAAGGGTCTCATAATAAGATACCATAAGCTGAAAAGATGCAGAAAACCTTTCTCAGCTGGAGACCTAAACAAGTTGGGGCTGTCTGTTTTACTGTAGATTTTGACCTCTTCAGCCTCTTACAAGCTATCAATGCTGTTAGCCCAAGCCTGAAGAAAACACTGAGTTTGTCTAATGTGTTTTTCAGAAGCTGGCAGAAAACAAGCGAGTGTTTGCTACAATGACTCTTGTGAAGGCTTTCCTCAGGGACAAAGCCAATCTTTCAGGCAATGAGTACTGTCAAAGCTTCTGACATCTTGTAAAGAAGAATTTGACAAGCTGTGTGGACCTCAGGATTAAAACAAAAGGAAGAGGTGTTACAACAATTTAATCTGACAGGGTAAAAAAAAAATGCTTTGTCTTGAGGAGTTGTTTCTAAAGAACAGTCTGGTTCTCCTCTGAGACATATAGTCACAAAGTTTCTATAGGTGAAAATCAGTAGAACCGTCATGAGGCTTTCCTCATGGATCCCTCTGGTGAAGATAATTTGGCTCTGGATACATGTAAGAGTAGAACTTCTCAGACTGAGGCATGTTACCCAGTGTCACCAAGGGCAACAGCTACCATGAGAATGAGATAGTGAGCAGGACAGAAAATATCAAGAAATGATTCCTCCTGTTTCCTGCATCTAACATCATTTCTCAACCTGAAATCTCAACATGAAGAGTATGAGTAACACAATTCTGAATTATATATTTGCTTGACTTCGCACTGTTAATGTGCAAGTCTGGGTTGAAGTGCAATGAGAAAAAGCTCAGGCTCACCTTTGAGGGAGCTGGTTCAAGAAATGAAGAATTTTTATCAACACTGTAGAAGATCCCAGTACCTAAATGCTTAGAAATGAAGTAGAAATTTTGTGGAGAGAATGAACTCCACTTGAAAGGCAAAGTTAAATCTCTGCCGCTGTAAACTTCATTATGAATATTGATATCAAATTTTACAAGCTAGGAATTGATATCACTGGAGTAGGTGATTTTATCATGACTTTTACTAAGAGTCCTCTAAGATGTCAGGGAAAATATTCAGAGATTGTAGTGAAGAAAGCTGGTAACTGAATCATAAACACTCACCAGGCTGTCTATAGGTTAAGCCCTGAGCCATTTCTTTGCTTAAAATGAGACCAAAGACTCCTATCTACCATATTCAAGAACATCAGTGACTTCCTTCTACATTCCTGTAAAGACTCTTAACACAACTTCCCTCTCACATGGGTATCACTACAGTGACTTGCTACCTAAACAGAATTCACTCCATTTCCATGCTGTCTCACCTACTCTTCTGTTTCCTCCTAAGAACCCCAGCTACCCAGTTTCTGTTATACAAAACCACACATTCTCTCTTTCCTTAGATGCTGTCATCTGGAAGATCCCATCATAACTTTGTGGCTTCCTGAGTTAAACTGAATACCACAAGTCTAATTATATTAGCCTTGCTTAAGTGGCACTGCTGTGTGGATGATATACAACACACAATGTGAAGTTTGTTGAGGGATGAGCAAAGCGGCTGAAGCTTCATATATCATTCTAGCGCCAGATGTACTTCCTTCTTGACACTTAAAACTACCCCTGTGCAGACTGGCCAGGTTGTGGAGTCTCCTTCTCTGGAGGTCTTCTATGTGACCTGGTCTAGGTAGGTCTGCTTTGGCAGGGGGGTTGGACTGGATGATTTCTAAAGGTCCCTTCCAACCCCTACCATTCTATGATTCTATGTTAAGAATTTACAAGGATCTCTTTGTGTATGTGTGTGCTGGGTGCTCACTCGTTTCTCAAGGCTGCAGGAACTGGGGCTGTTTAGATAAGAGGAGACTCAGAGGGGGATCTCATGAATATTTACAAATATCTAAATGGTGGGTATCAGGACGTTGGGTTGTATCTCTTTTTCTGTTGTATCCAGTGACAGGACAAGGGATAATAGGAAGAAGCTGGAACACAAAAAGTTCCCTTTAAATGTAAGGAAAAACTGTTTCCCTCTTGAGGTGAGGGAGCCCTGGCACAGGCTGCCCAGGGAGGGTGTGGAGGCTCCTTCTCTGGAGGTCTTCAAACTCACCTGGATGACCCGCACAACCTGATCTAGGTGAACCTGCTTGAGCTGGGGGGTTGAACTAGATCTCTAAAGGTCCCTTTCAACCCCTACCATTCTGTGATTCTGTGATACAGTCTGCTAGAAGTTCTCAAGATGCCAGGTGGATGGGTCTTTGGCCTACTGACTTCTCATTCAGGAGTGAAAGTACTAGGAAAGTGTTCCAAAATCAGGAAGTCTAATGCATTACATATGAATTACAGCAGTTAATCAGGTTTTTAGCATATGACTATTTTATAAGCAATTCTGAAATGTGACACTTGCAAAGGTCCATACAACAGCACTCACAATTTTTTCAGCATTTCATAGAATTCATAGAATCATTACAGCTGGAAAAGACCTTTAAGATCATCGAGTCCAATCACTGACTCATGCCACTACCTGCTTATCTGTCTCGATTGGAGATCCCAGCCAATAGCACCAATCATGCTTTGTTTAAATCAACATATCATCACAGGAAACAATCCATCAGTCTTTTGTTCCAGCCAGGAACAAAATGTGGGTGAGGGAGTATCATGGGACCAAGGATATATGCAGGTGATCTATGGGCATATGCTGAGCTAAAGCAACATTCAGAATGACACTGACAGTAGTGAAGGCAAACTAGATCCTGGAAGGATGACAATGGTTGTGTAGATTACGAGAAAACAATCAGAAGTGACAGTCAATCTTTATCCTCTGTGAAGGCAAGCAGACATCAGACTGTAAAGAATGCCTTACCATCCACTTCTTGTTGAAGGGGTTTTATTGAGGTAAGGAAACAACACATGGTTGTCTTTGCTGTGTTCTGAAGCTTTTCAAGTCCATCCTCTTTGAATATTGGTAACACATAAATATGCTACTTAATCCCTGATAAGTTTCGGTTTAGTCTCAGCCATAGTGCTATTGAGAGCTCTGAATCCCCAGGGTGCCCCTGGAGATGCTCCGGTGACAGTCCTTGAGCCTACAAATCAATGCACAGACACATAACCTTGTTCACCTTCATCCCCTGAGCTCAACTTCAGAGTCAAGTGCAGACAGGAGGAGGAAGACAATTCCTGTTTCTCACAGGGCAGTGCCACATTAATTAAAGATGAATTATATTATTAAATGCACATTAAGGGCAACTCCTTTCTGAGAGACAAATAGATTTCTAGCTTAAAGGTACCAGAATTGTAACAATAATTTTCCTTCTGTGTAGCATACAGGGAACTACATTCCAACAGAAAGGACAATTACTTGAGGAACTGCTGGGACAGAGAAACATTTGACAAAACTAAATTTGCTTAGATGATATTTTCCTCTGTTGTTCTTGAACTTATAAATAAGAGCAAGAACCTTCTGCCTAACAAGCAGGTCTCTCCTTTAGCTTGATCATTACTGTAAACTGAAAGTAGCTTATGGCAACCCTTTCCCTTCCAGTATTCTTTTTTATGTATGTACATATATACACAGAACCATACCTGTGTATGTAATTATGTTTATATATATATACCTATATGTAAGAAATAGACATATGCACATATACACATGCACACCCTGTTTACAGGCCTCATGGGCTGTTGCAGTATTTAAAGATCTAGTGCTCACAGACCACTGTCATACTCATCCACAGGAACACAGAAGTGCTGAATCACAGAAGATTTTCAGTTTATTAGCTCAAATATTCTACAATTTCATGTTGCCATTCCACTATACAAGTCCCTGCTCAATCAAATAACTCAATAAATAAAGAAATATTTATTGCCCTAACTCCTCCCATTGGAATAAAATTCCAGAGTCTCACTATTGCCTAAAATTTCTCCTCTAAATTCCTGACAAAACTTCTTTATTAGCTAGTTCATGCTCATTCACCCCAGAGTTCATGCTCATGTTCACCCCAGAGAAAAATCAGATTCCTGACTGTTATCTGGCTAAAGAACAATTAATCTGACTTTTAAAACTGTTTTCCTAATTTCACTTTACACCTAATGGCTAACAGTTGTCTGATGCCTAAGTATTACAACTGAAATATAGTTGATGTAGTTAAAAACATGAAAAATTGCAAGCTCAGTTCTTCCTAGCAACAAATAATTTCACAGATTGATGCAAAAAACCATTTCCTGATCATTTAATGTAACATTATATGTGCATATACATGCATTTTTACATGGGGTCTGTAAACATTCAATGACTTTAGCACCACTGCAGAATCCAGCTATCCTTGGAGTGGCCTTCTGGAAATCCCAAGCACTGTGCAAAGCAATCATAGAATGGTAAGGGTTGGAAGGGACCTTCAGAGATCATCTAGTCTGACCCCACTGCAGAAGCAGGTTCTCATGACTTACTGGGTAGCATCCCCTCCTGAGCTGGCATAGAACTAAAGACCAGATGTGGGCCTTTGGGGCTTCTAAAGCAATAAAAAATTGTCACCCTGAGCATCAATGGTCTAAGAAAAATACAATCTTTGCACTCTCTTAAGAAACAGTACATTTATCCACAGGCCCCAGCTAAATTCTGGTATTACTATTATCACAGGGTATATCACTGCAGTAAGAGCTCAGCATACTTGTTCTGCTTAGTGAGTTCAATCTAGTTATTGCTACAGTATCTCCTTCTCTGACATTTCATTATTAAAGACATCTCTCTTGTTTTTTCTGGGATTCCAGGCTAAATAATTCATACTTTGTCTCCTCTTCACATTGGCAGTTGGTCAAGATAAATTTATCCTCTACATACAAAGTAGTATCTATCTTCCTCTCCACTGAATATGATTTTCCGAGTACTGTGAGGCAGCTTCAAGGACTAAAGATTGGAGGATGCTGCAAAGCTGTGCTTAGTCATAAAAAACAATGAGTTCTCAGTGAACACTGCTAAGAGCCTTTCACACTGTTGCTCCAACAAGCCTCAAAAATTTTTCCTGTGGTGATTCATAACCCACACCAACTTCTGTATCAGTTATTTTCTTAGAAGTAGTTACTTGATTTATAATATATTATTATTTTACTATATATTATATTACATATTATACGACCCACACATCAACACAAACCAAGCTTCTTTAAAAAGTGGTCAGGTAACTGCCTGCAATTTTTTAATGCAATATACTGTCTTGACTCATGAAACAAAATCAAATGAAACCAAGCATTGTGGCTTTCTAAATACACTTCAAAGATGAACGCTCTCCCAGTGCCTAGCACAGTACTGCAGAGAATAACATAAGGCAAAAAGATCTCTGCCATCTCAGGTCATGGAGAACTAGTCTGAGGTTTTCACTGCATCCTTACTACTGTCAAAGGGAAGATGAAAGGACTTGTAGGGAAGCAAATCTTCTGTCTGACATTTATTCATAGGTACTCATATTTAAAGAGGGTGATTATCTGGTGAGATATTTCATACAAAGGCATTCCTACCAACATTTGTCCCAACAACCAAATAATTGGTGACAGACATCTACATCTCTTGGTAAGCCATTATGTGTTGTGAAGCTATTATCTCCACTGAATTATAGGCTTCTGTTTGAATTTTGGATCTCTTTCCTTCAGCTTTCACACTGCTACATATGAGATCCCACAGAGCCTTTTTCTACAAGGGTAAAAAGCTCCTCAGATTCATATGCATTTACCTGAGTTTATAAACAATATAAAGTGAGACCTCCTCTAAGCAGATTTAGTAAATTGTAAAAATAGATTTTCAAACTTCTTTTCATTTTGCAGTTCTTTTCTGGGATCTTCTCAATTTTTCACACTTTATCAGCATGGATTATCTAATTTCAAATGTACTCCACATGGAGCTATATAGCCAACCCAAAATGAGCCTTGTCCCACACTCAAGCACTGGTATTTAGTGACTCGGTGGGAAACACTTGAGGAGAAAACTCAACTATTCCAGAAGTCCTTTTACCCTTCAACACTACGGTTTATACTGAAGAAAGTCCACCTGTGGAGCTTACACAGCCCTTTCTGACATAAAAAAGTTCTAATTTTATCCTACTCTAATTCTATTCTAATTTTATTCTACTCAGCTCTAACAGCTACTTGAAATGGCACTTACTCTCCAACATTTTGGATCAATTATGGACTACTGGTGAGGTGCCTGAGGACTGGAGAAAGGCCAATGTCACTCCAGTCTTCAAAAAGGGAAGGAAGGATGACCCAGGAAAATACAGGCCGTGCAGCCTCACCTTCACCCCTGGAAAGGGGATGGAACAACTCATCCTGAATGTTACCACTGAACATATGAAGGAAAAGGCGGTTATCAGGGGGAGTCAACATGGATTCACCAAGGGGAAATCATGTCTGGCCAACCTGATGTCTTCTATGGTGGCATAACTGGCTGGCTAGATGAGGGGAGAGCAGTGGATGTCATCTACCTTGACTTCAGCAAGGCTTTTGACACTGTCTCCCGTATTATCCTCATCAGAAAGCTCAGGCAGTGTAGCCTGGATGAGTGGACAGTGAGGTGGATCGAGAGCTGGCTGAATGACAGAGCCCAGAGGGTGGTGATCAGTGGAACAGAGTTGAGTTGGAGGCCTGTGGCCAGTGGAGTTCCTCAAGGATCGATTCTGGGGCCAGTCTTGTTCAACATCTTCATCAGCGACCTGGGTGAGGGGACAGAGTGTACCCTCAGCAAGTTCCCTGATGGCACCAAACTGGGAGCACTGGCTGATTCACCAGAGGCAGGATCAAGATTGGCTTGAGAGTTGGGCAGAGAGGAACCTCATGAGGTTCAACAAGGACAAGTGCAGAGTCCTGCATCTGGGGAGGAACAACCCCATGCCTCAGTACAAGCTAGGAGTTGACTTGCTAGAGAGCAGCTCTGCAGAGAGAGACCTGGGAGTTCAGGAAACAGACTCCATTATTTCAGATGAGGTTTGCAAGATGGGAATTAGTGTTTTGGTTGGCCATTTCAACAGAGAACCCAAAGGCTCACAGGTGTGAAGAAGATTCTTTGCCTTTTTGGAGCAGCCTATGGGGCCTTGGCTGGATAAAGTCATCACCACGGTTTCTAGTTCTGTGGCCCATGCAAAGTACAGAAGTTAACTCATATAATCAAATTAATCTGAACCTACCTAACTGGAGCTTTTGCCAGTCAGCAGTAAAGTTCCCACGAAATGCTACAGAATCCCATGAAATGCTACAGAATGAATTACATCTATATATATACAATATGTATTAAATACCGAATAAAGACAGATTTATTATAGGCACAACTTTTCTGTATTTGTAAAAAAAAGTAAATGAACATTTAGGACATAACTCAAAAGTTAATAAATCTTTTTTTGTTAAAAAATCACGTGTTACATTAATTTTCTGCCAATATTTGCTCATAATTTTAATTTGATTACACTAATCATTAACTGCAAACCTATAGACAGACAAAACCTTGGTAAATGGCCACATACAATACTAATAAAATTGCTTTAATGAAACCACTTTTCTTTTTTCATGGGATCAAGACTGTAATTCCCAACTTCTCACAACAGGACAACATATTTACTCCAAATATCACAACAGAGTTGATTTTGTTTTCTCATTATGCTGTAAGAGGAAAGGCCTACAGATTCACCACTTCACCACTGGTTTTCAAGGAAACTAGCTGGCTTACTTGGCTATCTTGAAATAAAATTTCAATGAGGTAGAAACTGTGGTTTTCACACAGTGGTAAATAATTGAACAAATGGTTAATCAACTTACAGTGAGGTAGAAACTACCTCTGCCTTTTCTCCCCTTGGGTTCAGCAATCCAAGAGGATTTTAGCTGTTTTATTTAATATGCTTATCTATTTAATATATTTAATGTTTCTAGTTTTTGCAGTGAAAGCAAAGATCTACAGAATAGGCCAGGGGCTTGTGCACACGTGCAGGACAGACGCACTCTCACACATGACAGCCAGTGTGGTCAAATGCTTGTGCCTTTCAAATTCAGAACAAATGAACTCCATGCCAAGGCAAGTGTTAGGAATCAAGTGGAGCATTTCTGGGGTGATGGTGACCACCCACAGCTGCTGGAGCTATGATACCTTATGCCAGCTGATTATCTGGCTTGACAATCTGACAAGCAACCTGGAGATTGAAAATAGGAAGCTAATGTACCACATTAGTACACTTTGTCGTAAGGAACAGAGCAAATTTGATACTATTGCTACTAAAAGAAAAGATAAAGAATAAGGTGATAAAGTGCAGTAAAAAGGAGCCATTAGCATCTCAGCTAAATCAAAGCCAATGAAAGCTTTTCAAGATAAAACTTCTCCTAAGCTTCATATTTCTTAGGTTTTTTTTATAAATAGTTTCTCATCCTCTTTCACATTTTCCCCCTAATGAGAAACCAGTGTTCTTTAACAAAAAAAAGAAAAAACAGAGACATTGGCTTGAAGAGGTAAAGGTCTGGAAAAGTTAAAGTTAACTGGCAAATTGCTGCCTGAAATCACACACAGAAACCTGAGGGTTGGAAGGAACCTTGAAAGATCATCCAGTCCAAACCCCCTGCCAGAGCAGGACCACCTAGAGTAGGTCAAACAGGAACTCCTCCCACCTGGATTTGGAACTTCCCCAGAGGAGGAGACTCCACAACCCATCTGGGCAGCCCCTTCCAGTGGTCCCTCACCTCAACAGGGAAAAAATTCTTTCTTATATTTCTTTGGAACCTCTTTATGTTCCAGCTTGTGCCCATTGTCCCTTGTCCTATCATTGGCCATCACTGAGAACAGCCTGACTCCATCCTCCTGACACCCACCCTTTATGTATTTGTAAACATGAATGAGGTTACCCCTCAGTCTCCTCCAAGCTAAAGAGCCCCAGCTCCTTCAGCTTTTCATCATAAAGGAGATGCTCCACTCCATCACCTTTGTGGCCCTGCACTGAACTCTCTCCAGCAGCTCCCTCTCTTCCTTGAATTGAGGGGCCCAGAACTGGACACAATATTCCAACTGTGGTCTCACAAGGGCAGAGTAGAGGAGGAGAACCTCTCTCGACCTACTGCCCACAGCCCTTCTAATAGGTGACAGGATGCCACTGGCCTTCTTGGTCATGAGGTCACATTACTGGTTCATGCTCATCCTGCTGCCCACTATGACCCCCAGGTCTCTTTCCTTTGTACTGCTCTCTCAGAGTTCATTCCCCAATCTGTACTGGCACATCTGGCAATCTGAGCTTCTGCTCCAAAACAGAAGGACAAAGGACACTGAACTCCAATGCTCCAACCAAGATGAGTGGTCCACATGAATTTTGTGTCTGAAACTGGTGGCAGCTCCACATCTAGACAACATAGCTGAAAACACACAGGCTGTACTGAAAGACATCAACTCTGGGAAAATATCTGTCTCAGCTCCCATCCTTAACCTTTAACATTTTATCATTCCAGTGCCTAACTCTACCTTCTTAACTGAAGAGGTGCTCTACCCTACATAAGACCACTACCTCTCAGTCTTTCTTGACATCTGTGAGAGCCTAATATAGGTTCAGGAAAATCTCAGATCTCTTTGTACATCATGCACCCTAATGTGTTGTTCAATTAGACAACTTTTTTGACCATGGAATCACCAAGAAGCTTAGCCAGATGCAGTATTTCCACACTGGTTGCACGGCTGTTACTAGTAAAGAAGGCTCTGGTTCAGTGATTTCAGTGGAATGGTTTCTTTATTAGCATACACCTCCAAAACCCTAATTTATGAAGGTGTTTTTGAAGAAAGGCTTTAAGAGTATGAATACCATCACAGAAATGGGAGTAGGAGTTTTGGTGTTAAGTAAATGACTGCAGAAGCAAACCCCTGCTATATACTAGAAAGGTCAAATCTATTCTAGTAGGATTTGAAGCTTATTATTAATATTGAGCATGATCCCACCTACCTTTGAGTGGGATTCATCTCATATAACTGTTGACATCCAGAATGAAGTTGTCTCATGCATGCTAGTAACTGTAGAACCCTTTATAATCACCAGAGAGAGAGACCTCTCAGCACATTCCATCTAACCTATGTTAGAGTTTTACACCAAAATAATATTATTCCCCAAAAATGCTTGCTTACTTCCCTTTACTATACAGGCTTTGATTTATTTCAGATATGGGTGTCCAGATTTGCACAGCCAAGCTCAGTCTGCTTTGACCTCAGACTTACTGCAGACTTCTTCCACTTGAGAAAGGGAAAATTGAAAATAATGCTCACTTCTCATGAAAAAAAAAGTCATTATATCAGTACCTAAAATCACACTTCTGCTTTATCTAATGTGCTGGGGTCAACATGAGAACAAACAAGGCAGACTGAGTTTAATAGAAGCAGTCCCAAAAAGGTTACAAGGGCTGCTTCCCAGTCTGTGCAGGTCAGTTTGCAGAGGGCTAATGCTTTACATGCACACAGATCGCTGGTAAAGCAAAGCCTTAGGGCCAACAGGGCTGGAAACAGACAAGAGTGTGCCAGTGGGACAGCTCTTCCAGCCCATGGTTCTTGTCATCACCATAGTACGAGTCTCTGCAAAATGAGGGAATGTCACTGCTCACATCTGACCACCAACACACATCTCATTTAACCTGCATTACTAGGAAATCTATTTTTCCTCTTCTGCCCTTTGTTAATTCTAAGCAGCAGTCTGTCTGCTCAAAAACACTGTTGATTGACACTTGATGATAGCAATAAAAGCTGAATCAAATTATAAAACATGCTCTAAAAAGAAAAAAAAAGGCCCTTATCTCAGAGTCAGAGCAAAGTGAGAAATTATTTATTTTGAAGAATATCGTGTGGTAGACTTTATGGGCAACAGAGTGAATAAATGACTATGTACAACCTGGATGAGAGGACAGAGTGTACTGGGAGCACTGGCTGATTCCCCAGAGGCTGTGCTGTCATTCAGTGGGATCTCGACCGGCTTGAGAGTTGGGCAGAGAGGAACCTCATGAGGTTCAACAAGGACAAGTGCAGAGTCCTGCATCTGGGAAGGAACAACCCCATGCACCAGTACAGGCTGGGGATTGACCTGCTGCAGAGCAGCTCTGCAGAGAGAGACCTGGGAGTCCTGATTGATCATAAACTAAATATGAGCCAGCAATGTGCCCTCGTGGCCAAGAAGGCCAATGGCAGCCTGGGATGCATCAAGAAGAGTGTGGCCAGCAGGTCAAGGGAGGTTCTTCTCCCTCTCTACTCTGCCCTGGTGAGGCCTCACCTGTAGTCCTGTGTCTAGTTCTGGGCTCCTCAGCTCAAGAGGGACAGGGAAGTGCTGGAGAGAGTCCAGCACAGGGCCACCAAAATGATCAGGGGACTGGAACATCTTTCATATGAGGAAAGGCTGTGGGAACTGGGGCTGTTTAGTCTGGAGAAGAGGAGACTGAGGGGAGATCTTATTAACATTTATAAATATCTAAAGGGTGGATGTCAGGAGGTTGGGACATCCCTTTTTTCTATAGTAGCTAGCAACAGGACAAGGGGTGATGGGATGAAGCTGGAACACAAAAAGTTCCAATTAAATATAAGAAAATACTATTTCCCTGCTGAGGTGAGGGAGCCCTGGCACAGGCTGCCCAGGGAGGGTGTGGAGGCACCTTCCTTGGAAGTCATCTTCAAGACCCAGTTGGACATGTTCCTATGTGACCTGTTCTAGGTGACCCTGCTTCTGCAGGGGGGTTGGACTAGATAATCTCTAAAGATCCCTTCCAACCCCTACCATTCTGTGATTCTATGATTCTATGTGTTATGGGCATAGACTCAGCAAACTGAAAAAAACAGCATTGTTTTAGATACTCCATTGATTTATAATTGACTAATAATTTCTTTAGACCACTACTGTATAAACTGATCCTGAATTTTAAAGCATTCTGCATATTTAGTTTGAAAGCTAGGAGGAAATTTCTAGATTGAATGAAGCTGTCTCTGAGTAAACTTTAAGTTTAACTGGTGAGACAATTTCAAGACTCTCTGCTACCATGGTAGAAGATCTGATTGCTCACACAAATGTTTCATTTTTTGCTTTAAAAACCAGATGCCAAAGAATCTATTAGTGCAAAATATTCAAACCTGGTACAAGGTATTTATAATTTAGTGAAGAGTATTAGTATATTTTGTTGGCTTTCTGAAATGCAGAAGAAATCACACTCTGTTCTGCAAAATTTACTCTTGAACATGGAACAGCAGATATGATCCTAAGTAGAACCAGACAGTATCATTCAGAGGCATTGGACATGGTGCTTTAAGCTGGTGGCCCAGGGGAGAAATTAATTGTTCCTGAATACCTTAGGAAGATGATTTTCTCCTGAATGCCTTTAGTGCTGACTGAGGCATTTAAGTTCATTGATTTCACTGAGACTTGATCACTAGAGACAAGATTCATCTCAGCTCATTCTGATCAGATCTAAATTAGGTGCCTTTTCCAATAATCTTCAACCTTCTTCATGCTGCACTCTCTAAGACTTCCTTGTGCTCCACCTGATAAAGCTACTTCAAGCCTTTCAATAAGAAGTTTTCTCTTCACTGACACTTTCTCAGATTCTTGGAAAAGTCTTGCAGTTGTTTAGGCTTATAATTCATCACACTGTTCTAGAAAATACATCTAATATAGGCAGGAACAAGTGGTAACTAGAGGTATGTGACTTTGCCCAAGAATTACAGCTGGAACTTACATCCTATGCTTGAAGTATACTTTCAGCTTTAACTTAATTTACTCATGGTTAATATGAGAGAATCCTACTTTGAGTGTTTCAAAGCCACAAGGAAGTTTACTGACAGTGATCCACCTTAAGACTTTCATGGGACCATTATCCTTAATCTTGAAGGAATGCAAAAATCTCTCTCCTCAATGTCTCAGAAGAATTACATATGCATATACACATAATTAATTCAAGGTATTGATATACACATCAATTTCTAACAAACACAGATTTCAGTAATAGCAAGAGGATAAAATCCTTGGAGGACCTTAATTTTCCCATGGAAAATGAACATCAAGGGTATACTGTTTTCCCAAAGGTCACCTATAAGTGGTGATTCATCCTAGAGACAGTCTGTAACGCTTCTGCTTCTTCCTCCTCTTCACTGCCTTCTGAACAGGACTCAAACTCACCATGATAGTATTCTTTTGCAACTTCTGAGTCTCCAGGGATCTCTAAAGGCAGTTATGTGTTTATAGCATATAGATAGAAAAAATAAATGATCTTAAAGATAAAAGGGAATTTATAGCACCCATGTTGTCACTAGCAAGGACTTCTTGATTGAAATCAAGGGAGTGTTCTCAAATCAAAATGTTCATGTTTGATGATATGACAAGCAGTGCTAAAGCTGTTGCTGGCAAAAGCTCAGATCTTCAACATATGTAAATTGATTACCTTGAAGGATCTGTATTTACTTTGAGCTGAAATCACTGAACAATAGAAAAATTCAGGCTGGATGGGACCTCATGGGATCAAAGCAGGACCAGCATTGAATTGCATCCAGATTTTGAGCTGAAATTATGCTCCAGCTTGGTTTTCTCTAACATACCCAACCTGTGGTGAATACAACTTCTAAGCTAAAACAGAAAATAATATACACCAGGCACATGTTAAAAGATATCAGAAATAAAAATCTGTATGTTTTTCCACACTTTCCTGAAGCAAAAGCACAACAAAATCAAAGAAACTGGGGTAAGGTCAAGCTATGCACACTCAGGTATCATGCTCTGTGAATTTATTACTATCACGAGTTTTAATAATAGCAGTGAGTGCAATATTAATATAGCCAATGAGTCTAAGAAGTACAGTAATTGTTATTAAAGCTCAACATATTCATCACAGCCTGAAAGGCGTCAGCCACTCTGTTGTGAGTGAAATCCTTTCGCATCCCAAACTCTGTGAGTAAGGAGATGGCTCGAGGCCTGATTGCATCTGCTCAGGGAGCTGTCCCTTCTCAGGAACAGAAGCACATAAGCACGTCTTGAATTTTAAGCAGAGGCTAGGCTGTGGTGACTGAATAAAATGCAAAATTCCCACTCTTCTGGACAGAAAGCTACAAGGCAAAGAGTTGCCTGTGGAAGACGTGCCCAGGGCTCAGTGGTAAGAGATAGGACCAGAAGACAAGAGAGCCTGGCTCGACAGCTGTCCCATGAGTAGCCCTCATCATTCATAGAGACACAGATACCCCAGGAAAGCTAACTCCCATGCTTTGATTTTAGGCAGTCCCTTACTGACTTATTGAGACAAGTTACATCTAAGTCCAGGAAGAATGTGTTAATTCAAACAGTTTTCAAAAGGAAAGCATTCAGTATCCATCCTTGCCTGGTATTAATATAGAAAATGTTAGTTGGAAATAAAATACACATAATATTCAGCTGCCATAAATCACCATAGTCCTAACTGTAGCTACTGTCAATTTCCATCATTCTCCCCAGTTTCATCTATAACCTTAAAGAAATAGAAACCAATTTAGCTTAACTATTACGTCATTGAAAGAAATTAAATTCAAACAATATGACATAATAAAAATGCTGAATACTTTTGGGGGTTTAACTTGTTTCATGTGGATAAAAAAAAAATCAAAAGGATTTAAACAGGGGAATACAATTAAAATGCATGAAAACAGATTGGAGTTTGGGCAGAAGGAAATATTCTAATCTTTAAGACATAAGGAAGAACTCAGGGAAAAAGTGAAAATGTGTTTATCTGCAGCACTGGGTGGCTGAAGCTCTCCTGTTGTGATATGATCTTTACTATCTACTGTCATCAAAGTAGTTTAAAAAGTACTTCCTTTTTTTTTTAATAAACTTGATTTACCTCCAAAGTGGTGACACAATTTCCGAGTTCTCTGTTTTAAGACATTTATGGCAGTTGCATAACTGCACCACGCTCCACTGACACAATTTCTAAGCCTTCCTGTTTCTATCTTTCAACCTCCTTAGCTTGGGGGCAGAAAAGAGGATCAATACATGGGCTTCCAGAAGAACCTTCCCAATTCCAACTTTTGTTTTCCTACAAAAGAAAGCATTTATTATTGTGCTGAAATGTTTTACTAATTGACATGACAGAAAAGTCTAATACTCCTTAAAAAATAAATCTTAAGTATTATTGCAGGGAGAGACCTGGGAGCCCTGATTGATAATAAGCTAAATATGAGCCAGCAATGTGCCCTCATGGCCAAGAAGGCCAATGGCAGCCTGGGATGCAACAAGAAGAGTGTGGGCAGCAGGTCAAGGGAGGTTCTGCTCCCCCTCTACTCTGCCCTGGTGAGGCCTCATCTGGAGTCCTGTGTCCAGTTCTCGGCTCCTCAGCTCAAGAGGGACAGGGAACTGCTGGAGAGAGTCCAGCACAGGGCCACCAAGATGATCAGGGGACTGGAACATCTTTCATATGAGGAAAGGCTGCGGGAACTGGGGCTGTTTAGTCTGGAGAAGAGGAGATTGAGGGATGATCTTATTAACATTTATAAATATCTAAAGGGTGGGTGTCAGGAGGTTGGAACATCCCTTTTTTCTATAGTAGCTAGCAACAGGACAAGGGGTAACGGGATGAAGCTGGAACATAAATGTTCCACTTAAATATAAGAAAATACTATTTCCCTGCTGAGGTGAGGGAGCCCTGGCACAGGCTGCCCAGAGGGGCTGTGGAGGCTCCTTCCTTGGAGGTCTTCAAGACCCATCTGGACTCTGCCAGTGTCTTCTGAGTCATTGTCTCCACCTCCCACCTTCTGCATTTGCTTATTGTTGTACTAAAAAATGCGAGCCATGACTTCCCAACAAAATAAGGTATCAAAATCAGTCTTTATACACATAACTAACTTCAAAATATCTGCTCTGGCTACAGTAAAGTTCTACATCTTGTGAATGGCCCTTGACCATCCAAAGCTGATACCTCCAAACTGTGCAGAGAGGCTGGCACTGGCCATATCTCACTTCCACACAAGTTTTTGCATCCTTTTCAGAATTTCTCACTTCACCATTTGTAAAACTGTTTCGACAGCTGTTCATATAAGGCCAGTTAATTTCAGCTCAGTAATACATCTCTTGGCTCAGTAACACAACTTTAAATCCTAGTTCAGACACTAGAGATGTTCTGTTTTACTGGCCATGATTCAGAAACTATTCCAAGAGATATTTCTGAAAGAAGACAGCATGTCCAGTGGATGAGAACTTGGGATTTAGCTAATGCAAGTCCTAAAAACTTTGCGGTTTTATGACAGGAATCTTGAAAGAAGGCACTTTCAAAACATCAACATATCCATTCAGACTATCTGGTTACATATAACACTTGAGTCCTACTAAGCACAGCCAATTCCCAGTCCTTCATATGCTACAGGATGAAGAGATACATCTCTGGTTCTCTGTGGAAAACCTGAGTATAGAACAGCTGATTTAATTGAGACTGAGGATCAGCTGAATTTCAGGAACAGATAAGATGACTTCAGCACAACAGACACCATAAAATGACATGCCAAGCTGTGCCCATGCTGGCCCAGTAAAGTCTAAGTGCAGATCACTTGAGTTACTATTTTCAGCTCAGGGCAGGCACTCTCAGGGGAGATTGGGCCCTACATGTCTGCAGCCCATCCTCCAGAATATTTGCTACCTTACCTTTCCCACGATCCAGGGTACTTCATATGCACCTGCAATTCCCACTAACCAGGCAGCAAAATGCTGGTTACTGCCATCATCCCTGAACATCACTGGTGCAGTTGCACACCTTGGCAACATAGCATGAAACTCCTAGGTTTGCACTTTCAGAGGGGTAGTTTTAATAAAAATAGCGCTCTTTGGGCTAAATCTGTTTGACTTTTGTCTGCAAGCCTTTGCAAAACCTAGCATAGACTTCAAGGACAAGAAATTTACCCTCTCCTTTGTTCTGACATAAAACACAAATTAGAATCACAGTCAGAATCATTATGATTGGAAAAGACCTTTAAGATCACGGGGTCCAACCACTCACCTCACACTGCCAAGCCCAACACTAAACTATATCCCTCAGCACCTGATCATTGTGTCTTTTGAATATCTCTAGGGATGGTGGCTCTACCATCTCCCTGGACAGCCTGTTCCAATGCTTAACAACCCTCTTGGTGAAACAGTTCTTCCTAATGTCCAACATAAACCTCACCAGGTGCAACTTGAGTCCATTTCCTCCTGTTTTACCGTTCATTACTAGAGAGAAGAGACTGACTCCAAACTCACTACAACGCCCTTTCAGGTAGTTGTAGAGAGTGCTCATGTCTCCCCTCAGCCTCCTCTTCTCTAGGTTGGACACCCCCAGCTCCTTCAGCTGTTCCTCTTCATCAGATTTGTGCTCCAGACCCTTCACCAGCTCTGTTCATCAACATGCTCCAGCACCTCAATGTCCTGAGCACCAAGCCATGGGGAACACCATTGGTGTCCAGCCGCCAACTGGATTTAACTCCATTCACTACACTTCTGTGTCCAGCCATCCAGCCAGTTTTCCAGCCATCTCACAGCCAAGGGCAGCCAGTTTCCCCAGGAGGATGCTATGGGATGTCAAAGGCCTTACTAAAGTCCAGGAAGATAATATCTACAGCCTTTCCCTCATCCACTAAGCCGATTTGTGCCTGGAAAATACTTGGGTAGAAGTGTGGTGCTAGTGAGGTGAATGCCGAGTCTATCACATCAAAAGAAGAAATAAAATGGCTGCTGGGGAATCCAGGGTACACTGCCTTTTCATTTCAACAGCTGCACTGGGAGACAGTATGACATTTAAGTTGTTCCAACACCATCTGTAGTCCATTGGATCCCCCCACTCACCCAGCACTCCGACTTTTCAAAGTGTGGCAAGCACAAATCACACCACTCCCTGCACATGACAAAGTCATCCTGTGCAGCACACATGTGGTAGGCAGGGATTTTGCTTTCCTCACAGACCCTTGCAAAAGAAAGGTGATGGTAACATCTGATATAAAGTTTTCTAATACTGTGCCAGCTGGTAAAACATGCAGCCTGAAGAACACTGTAATACACTTGACCCTGAGCTGCCTGTTCTTCCCCTGATCTAGCATACTTATCTGTTCCATATGGAGCACAAAGGAAGCTCTATAGCTCCTCACGCCCCCGGATCTATCAGCTGATCTCCATAAATACATTGTGTTTTATCTAGCTGTGCATAATGCACTAAGGCCAGTCATGGGACCTTTTATTTGCTCACAAAGCAGTTAACTCAGAACAAACTCAGCTATTGGCTCTGGTATAGCATTTACACACCTGATATTTGCTGTTAGATGTTCATAAGAAAACGAGCTCTGAATAATAACATTCCTCTTGAGACTTCTTTTTATATAGTAACATGATGCTAATAGTGGAAGGAAGAGTAAGAACCCATTATCCAAAAATAACATAAAAGCACAGTTATTTCCCAAGAAGACAAGCTATGCAGAAAACAAAGGAATGTGATACTTGTAATACTTTGCTTAAATCCACCAAGAGCTCATTCCAGGTAGTATGGTAACTTGGCAACAATCACACTTTTCTCCAAAGAGATGAAAATACTTAGATAAATATATTTTTCTCTTGTCTTGAAGTCATACTTAGAGTTGGTGCCTTGACTCGGTATTCTCACATTCCAGAAGACAACAGCAAGGTTCTTTTTATTGTAAAAAGGGAGAAGAAAAAAAGAAAACAGAACAGTATAACATATGTTCATCTTCACAACTTGTATTCACAGTTACAAAGTCACACTCAGCTCTTATGGACTATTGTAGTGTTTTCATTCCCAAGTCTTCACTGTATCTCTGGGAAAAAGGCAGATTTTCTCAGCTGTCACTTTCCCATCTTAAAGAGAAGAGTTGTTATAGCTCCATGAGTTGTTATAGCTCCATGTAGCTACATTCTTCATTCTGCACAGTACTGGAGACAGCAAGCTGCTCTAACAAAAAGATACTGGCATGAGATATAATGAATTCTCAACATCAGAGTGTCATGGACCAAGACATCAAAAAGCAGTGTTACCACATCTCTGCTATCACACTGCCACAGAGAGCTCAAAAAACTAAAAGAAGGGCCCAGGACACAGACACTTCCACTATCTACTCCCTGTAAGGCTTTGTTCACAAGGACTGAGGCAAACAAAAGCATTCCTCCACCTTCTGCTTCAGCATTACATTGGCAAGACAGCCCACTGGCAGGACAAGATCATAAGGGGCCCTCATCCTTTCCTTTCTGTGGAAACTCATCAGCAAATTCTAGTTTGATGCCACTTCAGCAGCAGTTACCTACCAAAACGGGTAGCTCAGTAGTTCCCTGGCTGGGCAGTGAGCTGGAACACCCGAGTGCAAGCAGAATGGGGTCTGTCCAGCCCTAAGAAGGGAAGACAAAGAGGAAAGCTCACAGTTGTCTACAACTATCTGCTCAAAGAATAAATGGAAGGTGGAACCGGACTCTTCTCAGAGGTGACAAGGATAGGGCGAGATGCAATGAACATCAGCTAAAACATCATAAATTCCAGCTGGACATTAGGAAAAAAATTTACAGTGACAGTGATCAAATACTGGAACAAGACTTAAAGAAACTGTAGGACTTCAGTCCTTGAAAGTGTTCAAGACTTGACAAGATGCAGACCTGAACAACCTGACCTTTGAGCAGGGGGTTGGACTAGATTGCTAGAAGTCCTAAAGTACTTTATGATTCTGTGGTTACATGATGTTCCACCACCAAACTGTTTAGAATTACCCCAGATATATTTGTGTGTGTGTACATATGTAACATACTCACAAGCTAAGCAGAAAACTGCCTGTTTTTGTCTGCCCCTGAAACTTGTACGTGTTCTCACAAATCACTGGCAAAAGGAGGTGGCAAATGGTGCATCAGTTTTCACAGAGAGGGGAAAACAGAAAGGGATGGGAAGGAACAGGATGGGAAGCACCATCACTAGGAGATAGTTTTCAAACATAGAAATGTATATCACTGACATAATCCAGAATGAGAAATTCTACTGCAAAGGAGAGCAAGGGCTCTTCTGCAGTTCAGGTCAATACTAATGCCATTAGGAAAAAGAAGAGAAGTCCATTAGTATAATTGATTGGTTTGGGTGCTTCTTCCAATGCAAGATGAAAAACTTCAAAGCTTTACCTATTGTGACGTGTTGAGGAAAAACAGACATAAAGAGGAAATAAATCAGAATAGCCTTATGGGGATCTTCTACTGCTGGGTGTTAGAAAGGAAGCAGCTAGATTCAATTTTCCAAGGAAAAAAATTCATTTTTTTAAAACCAAAATTAAGTTTCCAAGAAAAATGTTTTATTTGAAGGACATTATTCTTTTCCTCAAACATTCAGCCTCCTGGTATTTTATCAATATGTACAGAGACCAAGCATGAAAGGGAGAAAGGAGTTGCTAAAAAGTTAACAAAAATGAACAGCAAAAAGGAACAGTTGTGTCATATTTTTTCCCTAAATTTCTGAATGGTTTTCTTGTGGGATTTTTTCCCCCTTCTGAGTTTCTAATTGGCATGTATACAGAAATAGGAGCTCTGGCAGGCTGTGACAACAGAGATGAAGCCATGCTGCCTTTTCAAGCATGGTTTAAAGTTCAGCAAACCTAAAATAAATTCCAAATATTCAGAAATCCTTTTAAGACTGATGAGTGAATGAAGAGAAAGAACAATATAGCCCTGTAGTCAATAACAGGGAGCACTTAGTGAGTCTTGGAAGCTATTTCCTTTATGCACTAAAAGGCCCTATTATTTGCACAGTTTCCAGCAGGAACAGAGCAAGAGTTGCAAATTAAAGGAAAACTGACCACAAAGCTATCTCACAATATCAATGGAACACTACATTTGTCCTTGAGTTACTTTAAAGTTTTTCTGATCAGTCAAAGCATATTTTCAAATAAAAACTCAGTTTTCCTGCTGAATCTGTCACCTTATACATCTCCTTTCAGTCTGGTAACAGTCTTGGGAAGGAAAGAGTCCACTTGTCAATACAAAAAGCCGCCCATTAAGACAGTCATTTCCTTTTCCCTGATACTCACTTCAAGAATGTCCCTTTCAAGCCATAAATTGAGGATATCCAGGATATTTTCAATCATAAATTCAGAAAGTTACTGAAAGAACAGGAAACAAATGGGAATCCAAATGTGGTTTAAGCAGCTGAGCCTGTGAGGCTCTGGATGTAGTAGAGATGTAAAACACATTTAATTTGGATACAAACAGTGGTCTAAGATATTAAACAAGTACAAAACCACATCAATGATTGCAACCAGGCAAATTCTTGAAAAAAAAACCATTGAGACCTTAAACACTAAGGTGAAATTAACTGGTGAAAGTCAACATGTTAACTAGATCACAGGGGTACACTTTGCTCCGTGGAGCAGATAAGACAGTAGGATGACATAAACCAAGATCTTCACTGCTGTCATCTTCACATTTCCTCCAGCTAGTTGTCTGACAGCTACATGTACTGAAAGCTTAAGTGGTGGAAACTGCAAACTAATTCAGTATTTACAGCTACTTTCTGAGCAATTCTCCCTCACTTGGAATAGGCTCCAGGTTCTTACATCACCATAACATTTGGCCCAGCTCACCAGCAATGCTGTTAAGTCTGATAAATGAGCCAGAAAACTGTGACTGAGGGGTGGATTGGGATGCCTTATTGAATGGTTTTCAACACTATCCTGTTCACAGGTGCAAGTAAAGGCCTGGCACATCTTTCTTTATATCATAAATTTGTATTGCCCTGTAAGTAGGAAAGCTTGGAATAAAAATTACTATTTTTTAAGGATTAAAAATTATCTGAAAGTATATGTTGCAGAATCTAGTATATAGTATTTTTTGTAGATATACAGTTTCGGTGCATTTGCTCCTAATTCCTTCCTAAATTCCCACAGTGTAATGCTATGGAAAGAGAGAAGAGACTTCCCATGTTGGCTTTAAAAAAGACTTGTCCAGAATCATTTTAATTACAGTCACTGACCAAGGTGAATTTTGAGGTAGGCTCTATTTATGCATGCCAAACAAAAACAGTATGAAAAATACACTGGGGAAAAAGTAGGAGCAATAGAGCAACGTAATTTGTTCTCCCCACATCTTCAAAGTGTTTGAGGTTTGGGTTTCTCTAATAACTGCTATGAAAATACTCCATTCTGTAGCTTACCTCTGTGAAGCTGTAAGAGCAATACTACTTCTAAGAAATAAGCTGTGAATTTCTGTGAAACTAAGAAAATATCTAAGTAGCTGGACATAGCAAACAGTACACAACTTTGTCAGGAGTTGAGTTTTCCTGAGGAAGTTAGAGATCAATTCCTGATGGTCCTCAAATAACCTAAAGCATTTGAAGAGGAAATTGAAGATAATGGACAAGGCATAGAAATCTCCACAGAGGTTTCTAAATCACCATAAACACTAGACCCATAAAAATCTCATAAAATTCTTAAGAATATCTCTTTAATTTTATGGTTGCCCTCACGGAAGAAGGGTTTAAATGGGGAGCTACATCAATGTGAGAAATCGGCTCTCAAAAGCAAGACTTATAGGGAAGAATTCCTTAGACAAGGAGAAAAATGCTTCAGGTCATTAAAAAAAAAAAGTAAGAAAAAAAGATACAAAAGGCATTGATTTCTTTTCTCTTTGTGGGTAAAATGTGCAAACTTTGTTAAACCTTGCTTTTGATAGAATCGGCATCACTTTTGTCTGTTGTATCTAGTGACAGGACAAGGGGTAATGGGAAGAAGCTGGAACACAAAAAGTTTCCTTTAATCATGAGGAAAAACTATTTGCCTGTTGAGGTGAGGGAGCCCTGGCACAGGCTGCCCAGGGAGGGTGTGGAGGCTCCTCTGGAGGTTTCCAAAACCACGTGGACACATTCCTGTGTGACCTGATCTAGGTGGACTTGCTTTGGCAGAGGGGTTGGACTAGATGATCTTTAAAAGTCCTTCCCAACCGCTATCATTCTGTGATTATGTGTTAAGATACAGGTGGATGTTGTACTTAGGGAAATGGTGTAGTGGTTGATGGAGCTGGGACAAAGGCTGGACTCGATCTTAAAGGTCTCTTCCAGCCAAAACAATTCTACATAATTTCTATGTAATCCTATGGTATCATTTCAGCAAGTAGCAAGTCAGGGAATGTGCATTATGGTCCTGGAAGCTGGATTAGCACATGAAAGAGGAGACCAGTGGGTAATCCACAGGAGGAATTACTGCCATAGTATCTTATTAATTGAGACAAGTCTTTCTGGTTACAAAGGATGCTGTAACAAGAATAATGCAGAAAGATGCATAATGACACTTATGATAAATATTACTCTGTTCCATTTTGACTTGCCAGACTGAAAAACCAAGACATGATTTTCTTAAAAGCCTTTGAGGGGTATGATTGCATGTACAATCATATTTTGGAGTGTTAGTCAGTTACCCAATGAGTAAGTACCATTTTACAGACACTAAACAAAGTGTGCCTGGACAGAGATGCTTAAAGATGTGCTCAGAAACATTACGGGCTTTTAACCTTTCTCTTCAAAGCTTATAAAAATAACAGTAGAAAAAACAAACCCACAACATTTTATAATGAGTGAACATTTCCTATTTGAAAGTCGACTGAACTTTGCCCACTTGAAATTCAAAGCAATACATCCATAGCTTACAATTAGCAATGGAAATATAGAACTAAGGTATGCAATTACTGTAATGTACTTAGTTTGGAATTGGAATGAAATCAGAGGGTTGCCAAGTGTAATGTATTTTGCAACATATTAAGCTAAGGAATTTAACATGTTATCTTTGGAGTCCTAGAAATCAAAAGGAATGTAATATAGATCAGAGAGATAAATTGAAGGCACATTCAAACACAAGTAACTAGCTTAAGCTATTTCGCTCCTTTAACTTGCCTCCTTCCCACACACAAACGTGTCTATTAGGAGCAAAGTAGGAGTTTATGCAGAACTGGTGCTCTTACAGAAACAGATGTGAATGGAGGTGAACCTCCAGCCAGTGATGTACTGGCAATCCAAATGCAACATATGATATTTTATTGGTGGCCCTTACATCCACTGTTGTTTTGCTGCATTGTCTTTTTCATTCCATGCACTTAAGTGCTGCAATGAGGAAACACGGATGCATTTACATATATGATTTCTTGAACACTTTTAAAAAACATCTTCCCCACTGTCATTTACCATGTCTCATCAGTTGTGAAATTGATATGAATATCAAGTGACACTTTTAGCCACAAATGCCAGTGCATGGCTTCAAGTTTTCATGCTTGTTAGACTGTAGCTTGCTGAATTTAACACTTCTCCTGGCTCCTGTAAAAGGTATGGGGGTTTGGTAATGGAGATAGCCTTCAACCCAGCATCTTTCAACTGTAAAAACTGATCCAGATCAGAAGGATCAAGGATGATGGTAAGGAAATGGTAGTTTTTGTTACATCTGTAATTGCACTTAGCTATCTGGAAGCACTTTTAGATACAGCTTATGACTTTGTAGCCAATTTCAAGGCAAGTTCTACTGTAGAAATCGAATCAGAAACCTTGAACATTTATTTAGCTGTTACAGTTGTATAACAGGATTTTCCCTCGCTCTTCAGCCTTTGCAGTTGAAAATAGGATGAGCTTCTCTACCTAGAGGATTTTCTGTGGAGTAAACTACAAAACTTCAGATATTCCACACTAATTTCCCACATGGTTAAGTACAATGCATGCTCTGATTAAGATTTCTCTGGATTCTTTACAAGTAAGTCCCCATAGCTAATGTTTCCTATTTATTAAATACTGTTGCAAATGTAAAGACAGTCAATAAGAATCAAGCTGTACAGAGTTGAGAGGAATTAGGCTGTAAAAATCTGGCCTCATTAGGAGTCACTGTAACTAAAGCAAAAGGACTTGCACTCAAATAATTAATGTCATGTAGTGCCAGAGCTGCAATTTTCCATCCTACCCAGCCCAGCGTGTGGTAGCCCACACAGAAAAGCCAAGGCACTCTACCAATACTACAAAATCCACGGAAAATATGACTCTCTAAGCATGCTAAGCTTCTCTCAATATCTAGTTCTCTGGAAAAATGGGTTTCTGGTCCTCTGGTTACTTTTTTAATGACCAGGAACGTAGATTATGAGCTCCATGAAGTTCACTTGTAGATGAAGATTAATTATATTGCTATATTAGAAAATAATGCATTATTTACTTAATGGTTCCAGTAGCTCTTTAGGAGGCCACATCATTAAACATTAACCATCTAATGAACCTCTTTAGCTGGAACTGCCTTACTCTAGCTGGCACAGAAAGGCACTGACCAGACTCGTCCATAACATCAAAGCTGGGTGTAGCTCATGGATATTTCTCTTTGTTGTGCTCATGTTTGAGAAGAGTAATCATTTTATTCCAGCTGCACTCATCATCTTTCACAGAAATGAGTAAATACAGATTTTTTTCCCACATTTTTTTCTTATTAACTGGCCTCTAGTCAGCACTAAAATACAATTTGCCTCAGTTATTTCCACAAAATCACTATTGAAAGCTAAACACAAGCACTAAACATACAGTGATCTCCAGAAAAAAAAATGTGCACTGGCAGACATATCCTAGACCAAAAAGAGAGATCTTCTAAAAAGAAATAGGTCAATGGGAAATGGAGTTGAGCAATTCATTGCAAGCTGGATCCAGGCTCTTCTCAGTGATGTCCAATGACAGGACAAGGGACAACAGGTCCAAGCTGGAACATAAGAGGTTCCAAAGAAATATAAGGAAAAACTTCTTCCCTGTGAGGGTGAGGGAGCACTGGAACAGGCTCCCAGATGGGTTGTAGAGTCTCCTCTGCAGAGATTCAAAACCCACCTGGAGAAGTTCCTGTGTGATACGGAGGGTTGGACTAAATGATCTTCCAATTAATCACTAGCCTTTTTGTGCTATTCCTTGAAAAATAAATGAATTGTACAGATACATGAAGTGTACACACACAAATATTTGTATTTAACACTGACAGAGGCCCACTCCAAGTACAATATCAATAGGAAACTTGTTTGGCTCTTTTGTCTCTTGCTTGTATTTGTACAACATTTTTCAATGAAAATTAGACACAACTATAAAATATCTTTCCATAAGTATCTCATTATCAAAATATAATTTAAGCTTTGTTTAAAATTGAAGATCCAATCTTAAGTTGTAAACCTTATGAAAGTTACTATAGTACCTTAAGAGAAACAGAAATTTAAAGCACATTTTTAAACCTTTACTATTGCAAGGAACATTACTTACTCATCTTCCATGGCTCTCTGAAGATCTGCAGTGTGAAGAAAAGTAATAGTCAAACCAAAAGAATCCTCTCCTCTAGCATGCATGTAAAACACAGCTGAACCAAGGAACTGGAGAGATAAAGTCCCAAGCCTGAAGATTTCCAAAGATATTCCTCAATAATCTGGTGTGCCTGTCTACTTATCCTGCTGCCATTGCATGCCAAGAGGATGTCCCATGCTTGTGTGGTTATGAATTCTCCTCACCATATAGGTAGATGATTTAGGAAAGGACATTCCATTTACCTGCAAACCTGCAAGCTCAGCCAGCATTGCAGAGCAGCTTTTCAAACACTTCCCATGGCTGCAAGTGTGTTGACCACAAAGGTGGGAAGAGTGCAGAAGCAACACACTGCTGAGTAACCAAAGTCGGGACTGTATGGCTGGTGAGTGAAAGGCCTGCTCTGCTGGAGTGACCATGCAGAGCACTGCCTTCATCAAAACAAAGCAGGGCCATGACAGCATAACAACAAACACTGTGTGACCCTGAGAACTGGAGTAACAGAAAAGGAGAAAATTCAAAGAACAGACTCATGAGTTTAAGCACTAAAACCAAAATAATAGTCTGCAAATTGGGAGGTAACAGCTTGGAAGCATCTTAGGGAAATAATAAAGTGTAGGCATGCCAAAAGTGACCAGTGTTGAAACATAGGAATAATGCAGAAGTTTTAGACAGAGGTATTACAGAGGATATTACAGCTGCCTATAAAAACATAAGGACAATAACCAAAGGAAGGAACAATTGCAGCTGCAAGGCAATAAGACAATGCATCTTAAAAATGTTGGCATGTAACAGCCAGAAGTAAATCTAAGCCAGAAATAAGGTGGCTCACAAGCACTGCCATATTTGCCCCCAAAACACCTTTCTTCACAGAGAGGCAGAGGGAACTTCCCAATGTATAGAACAAGTCAAATTCTTTAAGAAAAAGACAGAGTGGAGTTGTATGGCAAACAGTCTGGACTTGGACTTGTGTTCCATCTGTAGAACAGAAGGAAATGGCAAGAAAGTAGCAGGTCTGGGGGATAGTGCCTTCTCTCTATCAGAGTACTAATAGGAGTCAAGATAATGTCTCTTGGAATATGTGTGTTTAATGCACAGCTTCCTCTTTTGGTTCATTAAAATAAAATTAATCCAACTTGCTATTCACGTAATCTGTCACTGCTGCCCACTCCCAGGTTGAAACTGGATCCCTTTCTTCTTGAGCTGAAGTAATGCAAACAGAGAAGAATTTCAAATTGATTCCTGTCTGCAAAAGCTCATATTCATTTGATCTCCTCCTCTTCTCAAGCTCTTGGGAAGGCTGCTGCAGAATATGTTCCCAGAATCCCAGAAGTGAACAGGGAGAAATGTAACAGCATGACAAGGTGTGCCAGCTATTGCAAGCTGGTCAGGCTTAGCAAGTGACATCTGAACAGTTCCATTCAAAAAAAAAAAACACCAAACCATCACACTCTCAACTAGTCCTGCAGGACTCAGCAGTGCTGCTAGTCTCTTTCAGAAAAGAATAAGTTCACACAGGATTTGCTGGACTGTTGGATGGCATAGTAAGGAATATGATGTAGAAAAACTAACTTAATTTTATTGTTAAAAAGTAGTATTTACATTGCCTGCTGCATTTCTCTGAAAGAATAAGAATTATGTTATTTCTGAAGAACTTGTGCCAACTGTGAACAATCTGGATTAACTCTTTCCGTCATAGACCAAGCCCATCTCAACATCAAAAGCACAAGGTTCACTCAGATCTCTTTCACATTCCAAAAAAACTAAAACCTGCATGGAGACTAAGAAATTGATCAGCTGTTTGTGATTTCAGAGAACTCTTTTAAATGCCTTTCAAGTGTAGAGAGCTGCTAGTCAGAATAGAAACAATCAGAAGATCATTGCTGATTACATAAAACTAATGTGGAAATAAGCTTAAACTTCTCAGGCAAGTTTGCTTTCAAGTGTTTTTGACATTGCTGGAACTGTCCAAACCCCCAAACTGTCATTGTGATCTTCATTCATCTAACTACACTGCCTTTTTCTTTCCAATTTTCAGTCAGTGTAACTACTATTGCTAAAATTGGATCCAGACACCTGACTCCTTGTGCTAACTTAATATGGGTTAGTAAGATTTATTAATATGTAAGACAACTTTATAATACATTTTGTAGACTTGCTTCTCATCTCACTGTTTTTTCCCATTGATCCAAGAACCAAATCCTATGGGAAAATCAATTGCTGGGATTGCTCCTACATTTTCAAATATAAACATGTCATTAATAACTTAAGAATTAGACATGTAGGACATGCACGTTGCACTGAAACGCTTAAAGAATATGAATACTGAATAGAATAAGTAATAGCTTTGACATCAGCTTCAGGAATAACAAGTCATTCACAAAGCAAAGAAGAGAATCCATGTAATTTCTCTTGCCTATTCACAACTCTCTTTTCTCATGAGCCCTCCACTTCAAATGTCAGAGACTTTAGCAAAAGCAATTAAGCAGGCATTCAGTTTTGTACAATGGATTGACCCAACTTTTGCATCACAGAAATAAACGTATCTAGCTTCTGTCATTATAGTTTAACGGCTTAATGACCTCTAAAGGCAGAACCATTAGTTTCTTGCCTTTCATGCATGTTGTTCTGTTTCTATTTAGGCACCTTTGTATGCTTCCACTGGTACATCTCCCACGCACATTTACTGCTTTCTCTCAGTCCTCTATTTGCAAGCTTCTCCACCTTCCCCCCACAATGTATTTCTAGCAGCTGGGTTCTCTCCTACACAGGTCATCCCTCCTTATACCATGAAATAGCAAGCCAACCACATAGACATAAGCAAGGCTACACTAAAAGAAATAAGCCATTTGCAATTAAGAAAATCCACCTCCACCACAAACAAACTGATATTGACGTCCTTAGTCTAATGGCTTATACCTTCACACACGTACATAAACCAACACCAAGAGGCAGAGTTATTAGAGAAAGGTAGCTTTCATGCTTAAAAGCATATTAATGCCTACTTGCATTAAGATTAAGGTAAAATCTTAGTAGTACTTACACAAGGATTCTTACGTATTAAAGAGTATGACACTATTTCAGAACATCAGAAATAAAACATATAAATGTGCTCTTAAAAACATTCTCCTCAGTAAGTACATTTCCACAGTCTGATCCTTTTTGAAAAGCCTGACTATTTGTTCAGAAAAGTGCATGTTATATGGTACTTCATATTCTCCAGACAGGAGCTAAGCATTTGAGGACAGTACAGATAAACAGTTGGATTCTCTCATTGTTACAGATAAGGAAAATGGCACCAAAGTGTACCAAAGGTTCAAATGCTATGAATTTTTGTACTGATTTCTGCACTGGGGATATAATCTAGGAAATGCTTTTCTAACACCAGTCATTTCAAACGTGAAAAGTTAGAGCTGTTTCCTTCTAACTCGGCACCTCATTTGGAGAAAGCACGTTCACCTTGAAAATAATGGAAAAGAATTCTTCCCTCTATAATTAACTGAGTAAACATTTGTTAATTCACACTGCACTTTGCAAAATGCTTTTGGAGAGAACACAAATAATTCATTAAAAATAAATGTGGTGCTTTCCTGATTTTCAGTCACTCCAAATAAAACACTGGAGTATTTTTAACTGGGAAATACTTAAATGTGCCATCAAAACAGTACATTCTTATATTTAAAAAGGGAAATCCATGCATAGACACAGTCTTCAAGCCGTTTCTCATATTCCACTCAGAAACAGTGCTTTTTCTCCTGCAAATCCCTCTCTTATTATGTCTCACTCAACGAAAAAATAGACATCATAAAGCCTTTATAATGTGTCTGTTGACCCCACTTGATCATTTTATAAGACTGTCCTCTGAGCTATTAACTTATATTAGCAAATGTCTTAGGCCATAACATCTGACAAAAGCTGGCTTGTAACTAAATATCCAGCTCTTATGACTGTATCATTCGTAAAACAACAAGTCATTAAAAAAGAGTTTCTGATTGAACACATCTGTCAATTTCTTATATACTTATTTAACCACAAACAGACTTCTCAAAGTACGAGGTTAAGGGCTAATGTTCTGACTTTTTTTCCCCCCCTACATAAATCATTACTGTGATTTAACTAATCAAAAATCCCTATTCACTTTGAGTAGTTGAAGATCTTTCCTGTTCTTATTTTTACCTTGACAGTTCTAAGTATCTCAGTTGGCTGCTGGATGGAGCAAACTGCATGGTTAGAGCACAATGCTAATATGCTCAACTTCAACTTCTTTGCTTTCTCAGCTGCAGCATTTAACTTCCTCAGCCTCATTCATTCCTGTGGGGTCATTTTCTGTACTTCACACTGTTCCCACAGAGTTTGCAAATGAACCTTCCTCTGCCCAAAATTGAATTGTATACAAACACTTCTTCCTAGAAAAGTGTAAATATCAGTGTTTTTACTTGGTATTGAAACACTGATGTCTCAAATGGAATAATTCAGCTTCTTTACTGAGAATAATCCAAGTACAAAGAGTGTGTTTAAATGAGAAACACAGAAAACAGCAACGCTACCCACACATGTTACACTGACAGTTAAAAGCTGTCTAGAATAAAAGAAAATGTCATTGAAGACATGAATAAATATAATTATCATGTTGTCCTCTTGAATTTCTGGTACTAAATCAATAATAACAATTCACCAGTAAAATGATCTCCACAGACCGTGTTTGAAAGCTGAGCATGAATTATTGACATCTGTATCAGCCACACTTATCAACACAGGAGGGCAACATTGGTCCTGAATCAGAAAAAGGATATTGATCTCAGCTTTTTTCCTCACATCCTACAGTAATTACAAAAATCAAACCATAGTTTGAAATATCTTAGCAGTCATGTTTCTTTTTCACCAATATATATTTATTATACCTTATATCTAAGATACCAAGTACTCATCTCAAATAACTGGTTTTGCACTTAAGACAGAAACTCACTTATCTAACAGCAGAGTTTTGTAACCATCTGCATTGTAACACTTCTTCTGTCCTAGCACTTTGAAACCAGGACTTCAATAAAAGAGAAGTCTTCATTAGGCTTTCCAAATGTTGGCTATAGAGGGAAACGGTATAAAGATGTGAATACCAGTGTGAAATGTGAAAGAAAAAGGACAAAGAATCTCTCGGGGGGAAAAAGCAATTTTTCATCTAAGTCAAAATTGAACTTGTACAGCTTTGTGCTTAAATATTTAAAATTCATGATTTGCATGGGACTGGAATAAAGCCAGCCACTAAAGGCCTTGAACTAGAAGAAAGGAGCAGGGAAAGACAGGTGGGTGGGGGAAAGAGGATGTATTTTTGTCACTAAACCTTTAAAACAGTCACCAAAGGATTTGCAGACAATGAATAAGCTACACATAGGCACATCCTGTGTATTGACATCAGGACAGGTAGCATAAGCAAACAGAAGTTCAGAAATCTATCACCACAAAATACTCAATGTGGTCTCAAACGGGCATTAAAACTTGACATTTAAGTCACAACTCACATTCATAGTTTCACGAGGCTTCAGGCTGTGTTAGCAACCACAGCTAAGAAGCTGTTTGTGAAACAAGGAAATGTCATTAAATATACAGAGTATTCACTGCCTCAGCCTCTCTGCAAGTTTTGAAGCCAGACAGAAAACTGAATTCAAGAATGGTATGTTTCTGATCAGCCTTACTTTGTCTTAAAAAAAAAAACCAATCAACCAACACCATACAATGGTCTCACGGCCCAAGGTAAAGGACAGGGAACCTGAAAGAAGTGAAAGCATCACACTATCCTGGCATTTCCTCATTTGGAGCACAGCACACCCAACTTGGGCACAGGCAGCTGGAAACACAGAAAGGAATACTGGCAAGTGTGGGATGAAATAAGCAGGATGCAAACCAATAGAGACTCCTCTAAAAACAAGGAAGGTGGTGGGAGAGCAGGTTGTAGCCAGTCAGAATTGGTCTACACCACTGAAAACGGGTTGGGACCAGTTCCTTGTCTTGTTCAATATCTTTATCAGTGACCTGTAAGAGGGGATGAGTGCAACCTTCTTAAGTTTGTGAGTAACAGTGAACTGAAGGGATGCTCAAGGGTATCTCTCTGCCTGTTAGAGGGACAAGACAACAAGGAACTCCATTTAATTCACAAAGGAAAAGCTCCAAGTCCCACAACTGGGATTGAACCACCTCTTGCAAGGGTGCAGGCTGTGACCTCAGCAGAGATGTGCCCCCGTCAGGCAAAGGACCAGGATGTCCTGGAGGGTAAAAGAGGAGCCAGTCTCCTGGCAGCAAGGGAGACTAACAGATGCCTCAGCTGTCTCAGTAAAAGCACAGTCTGACTCAAGGAAGCAGCTGACATGTTTTCTTCAGCACTTCAAGCAGACCAAGTCTGCAACACCAAATCCAGTTCTGGGGCCCCACTACAACAGGGATGTTTATAAACAAGTGAGTCCAGCTGTGAAACACAAAAACACAGGTGCTGGAGCACTTGCCCTAAGAAGGAAATATAAACAGGGATGTTTATAAACAAGTGAGTCTAGCCATGAAACACAAAAACACAGGTGCTGGAGCACTTGCCCTAAGAGGGAAATATAAACAGGGATGTTTATAAACAAGTGAGTCTAGCCATGAAACACAAAAACACAGGTGCTGGAGCACTTGCCCTAAGAGGGAAATATAAATAGGGATGTTTATAAACAAGTGAGTCCAGCCATGAAACACAAAAACACAGGTGCTGGAGCACTTGCCCTAAGAGGGAAATATAAATAGGGATGTTTATAAACAAGTGAGTCCAGCCATGAAACACAAAAACACAGGTGCTGGAGCACTTGCCCTAAGAGGGAGAGTAAGGTAACTCGGCTTCCTTAGTCTGGAGAGGACAAGGCTTAGGGGGAACCTGACAGCAGCTTTCCAGTACTGTGAGGATGTTGCTCAAAGGACAGAGACAGGCTGTGCTTATCGAGGTACATGCCAGGAGAATGGGAGAATTGGTACAAACTGAAAAAGAGGGTTGTGATTTGACATAAGGAAAACGTGTTCAGCCTGAGGACTGTCAGACCATGGAACAGGGGCCCAGGAAGACTGTGCAGCCTCCGTCCTTGGAGGCTCTCAAAGCAGCTCCAAAGCCCTGAACAACCTAGTCTGACCTGCGAGAGGGCCACACTGTGAGCAGCTGGTTACACCACGAAGCTCCTCGGATCCCTTCCAACCCCACCACCTCTCTGATTTTGTATCGTGTCTAAACAGCTCACTGCACTTCTAGAACCTTTGTGAGGGTTTACAAAAGCTTGAAAGCTCCTCAGTCCTCTGCAAATACAACGAAACTCGAGCACTTAACAACACAGTGAGCAAATGCCCGCGGGCAGCTGTAACAGCAGGCCCAGGTGCCTCGGAACACGCGGCTCAGGTCGCTCGCTAAGACACGAGAGCGCTTTGGCTGCAACACGCGCTGCCCGTGCCGCCGGAACCGCCCGGCGGCTGCTCCCGAGGCGCCGGAGCCCGGCAGCGAGGGCACCGGCAGCCTGGCCAGGGGCTGCCCAAGGGCTGGACAGACCCCCAAGCCTCTCCAAGCGCCAGAGGAGAAGGGGGAAAGGGCCACGGAGGGGAAGGGGCGCCGCGCTGTCCCTCAGCCCGGGGCTGCCGCAGCGGCCGAGCCCATCCACGCCCGCCCCGTCCCCGTGTTACCTGTGTCCGGCCGCTCCCAGCGCCGGTCCCGGACTCCCCATCGCCACCGACAGCTCAGCTGCCACTGCCGCCACTTTTAAAGGGGCCGCCTGGTCCAGCCGTGAAAACCTCCCGCACTGCCTCGGAACGAAGGTTCCGGGCCGGCTCCCACCGCAGAGCATGGCACAGGGACTCGGAAGCAGAGCATAGAACAGCCCGGAGCGGTTTCCTTTAGAAAGGAGAGAAAATGGAAAGTTACTGCTTCCTTGAGGTGTACCCGGTACGCAGCCAAGCAATGCAAAATCATATGGAAAGAACACAGAGGCGTTTTGGTTGGAAAAGACTTTTAAAATCATGTCCAACCACTGCCCTCACCCTGCCAATCCCACACAGCTTTGCAACAGCTCCAGGGATGGGGACTCCTCCACCTCCCTGGGCAGCCTGCGACAGGGGCTGACAACCCTCTCAGGGAAAAAGTTCTTCCTCATCTCCAGTCTAAACCTTCCCTGGTGCAACTTGAGGCAGTTTCCTCAGTATGAGCTCATAGAAACATAGAATCTGAAGAGTTGGAAGGGACCTCAAAAGCTCATCCAGTCCAACCCCCCTGCCAGAGCAGGACCACCTAGAGTAGGTCACACAGGAACTCATCCAGGTGGGTTTGAATGTCTCCAGAGAAGGAGACTCCACAACCCATCTGGGCAGCCCCTTCCAGTGCTCCCTCACTTGAACACTGAAAACGTTTTTCCTTGTATTTCTTTGGAACCTGTTATGTTCCAGCTTGTATCCATTGCCCCTATCACTGGCCATCACTGAGAACAGCCTGGATCCATCCTCCTGACACCACCCTTTATGTATTTGTAAACATCAATGAGATCACCTCTCAGTCTTCTCTTCTCCAAGCTGAAGAGCCCCAGGTGCCTCAGCCTTTCATCACACGGGAGATGCTCCACTCCATCATCTTTGTGTCCCTGTGCTGAGCTCTCTCCAGCAGCTCCCTGTCCTTCTTGAATTGAGGGGCTCAGAACTGGACACAATATTCCAACTGTGGTCTCATGATGGCAGAGTAGAGGGGGAGGAGAACCTCTCTGGACCTACTGCCCACAGCTCTGCTAATACACCCCAGGGTGCCATTGGCCTTCTTGGCCATGAGGGCACATTGCTGGCTCATGCTCATCCTGCTGTCCACCAAGACCCAAAGGTCTCTTTCCCCTACACTGCTCTCTAACAGTTTAACTGCTCTCTAAGAGATCATATGTGAACTTCTTGGGTGTTCATGTGTGACATGATTGAGCAATCAAACATAAATGAATTCATTCTTACATGAACACAATCAGGTGCTGTAAGTGCACTAATTGGGCCCTGATGCATAAATCAGCTGTGTGGTCATGTGTGAACATGTTGGGCTCTCACACGTGTACAAAACAAATGCTCATGTGTGAAGGAACTGTTTGGGGTGGCCAGGAGCCATGGTTCTTTCCCGTGGCAGCTGGAGCAGAGGTGCCCAGCGGTGGGTGGAGTGGGTGAAGGCTGCCTGGGATCTCCCCACAGTCATCCCCTAATAGATTTTTGCTCTGTGGATGCCCACAAACTCTGCAAGGTGGAGGATGGTGTGTGGCATGCAGGAGATTTCGGTCTCCAAAGCAGCAGCTGGTCAAGCTTCAAGCAACAATTCCCCAGTGGATATTGAAACCACTGTGGCCACAGCCACGCCAAGACATGCTGTTATTGTTCTACAGACATGACCTGTGCTAAAGCTGTATGAGAATATACCACACAGGCAGTTCAAACCAATATGCTGGTGATGCAGAGAAAAAGCCCATTCAATTAATGTACAATTAATGCACTTTCTGTGCTTCCAAGCAGGATCCTGGATTTGCTTTGCTTGCTGCTGCTGTTATTCAAGGTAGCTAATTCAGAACTGGGGTAGGGCTGCACAGAAGGCCTGCAACCTCTGTCCATTTGTGAGCCTTTCAGTATTTTCCAGTGTAGAAGGATGTCCTTTTACATCTTCCACAGATTATGTGACTTTCTTCCAATCCTTGGGCTCCTGAAGGCCTGACCTGTCTTTTCCTGTACATCCAGAGACATGGATATGCTCACTTTGCCCAGGGAGTGTGAAGCCTTGAAAGGTAGGAGAGCTTGCAGGGCTCTCAACTGCTCTTGAGGCAGTCAGGGTGCCCAAATCTTTCACTCCTGCTGCTCACTGCGGCACATTCTCAAGCGGAGCTCTGGCTCATTGGCAGTGGCTGTATGAGTCCCACCAGCCAGTGCTCCCAAAAGATCACAGCATTTGACCTATGAGTCACACTTGCCTTCTCATCACAGTCACATCACCCAGCACTGGAAATATTTTAAGGCTTCTCTGCACTACTGAGATAAAAAAGCAAGAGCCTAGTTTACCTGTACATCTCTGGGCTCCTCAGAGTCATGAACTTAACCTCCTTTTTCTTCCCCATCTGTACAAGTCATATGTACTGGGACACTTCTCTTCCATATGGTGTCAAGTCCACCTTGGGCCAGCAACTCTGGGAGGGTGGCTGGCAGACAGCTGGGGACAGAGGGGAAAGAGCAGCTGCTGTGACTGTCACTTGCAAAGGGCCACAGCAGGATGGGAGTGGGATGCAGCACCAAGAGCTGTCTCCCTGGAAACCGCAGCATAGGAGACATAATGAGTGGCTCTTCCCTCCAACAGCTCTTTGAAGTCCATCTCCATCTTTCTTTGCAGCTGGGAGAGTGGAGAGCAGAGCAGTTGGGCAAGGTGTCCCCCTCAGCCCAGCCTACTCTGAGTTGATTACACATAGCTTTACAGAAGCACATTTTTAACCCAGCTGCTTCTGTAACTTACTGCGATGCCTCATTCCAGCTTGGGAGTGGAGCGGGTGGGAGAAGAAATGAGGTCATGCAAAGGATGTTGTGTGTCCCAGAAGAGAAAAGTCAGGGGAAGAAAGGTCTGAAGCACAAGTCTGCTGGGAAAAGGCTGAGGGAGCTGGGAGTGTTCAGCCTGGAGAAGAGGAGGCTGAGGGGAGACATGATCACTCCCTGCAACTACCTGAAAGGAGGCTGTAGTGAGATAAGGGTCAGTTTCCACTCCCAAGTGATGAGTGATAGGACAAGAGGAAACAGCCTCAAGTTGCACCAGGTGAGGTTTGTGTCTGAAATGCCTGGTAAAATGGGTAACACCTTTTGGATTAGAGGGAAGTGCTAAGTAGACAACCATGCATGTAAGGTGATTGCACTGCCATGCAATAGACTGAGTCATGTTGCCTTGTGTTGGTACCACATGTTGTACCACATGTGTACACAGGAGTTTCAGGTGATACTTCCACATCTGATGTTTTTTACAGTGCCCCTTGATTCCTTCCCTTTGAAGTGGGGAAGTTCAAACACAACACAAGTCAGAGTTGTTTGAAATCCTGACTTTATCATGGTTCTTCACTTTCATGTGCAAAAAGGGGATTATAGTTTCTGTGCCAATACTGATGTGTACATAGCTGCAGTAGTTCCTGGGTTATTGCAGCTGCTATTCCCAGTCTCTGAAGACAACATCTGCACAAAAAAAGCACATTAGCCCCTAATTTGCAAAGACATGTACTGTTGCTGCTGTCTGCTAACTAAAACTACATTTTTTATAACAGCAAATATGTGTGTTCAGTTGAGCACTTCACAGAGTTCAGACATCAACCAATGGTTGCAGTGAGGTTTTCATGAGCACATTTGTTTTAAATTTGTCATATGTGATGTTCTTCTACAGTTGTTGCTGTTAGAGGGAAAAGAGATTTGGGAGCTTTGGTTGGTGTTACTCTGAACAAAGAGCTGCCTTACTAAAGCAGCCTGGTTACAAGCCTTTTAAAACTGTTGACTAGCCTCCTGCACTAAGAAGCTCTGTGCTCAGAGTAACATGTGACTGTTTTTTGTGGCAAGTTTAGGCCTGTCTAGAACATCCTTCTTTTACAGAGTATCACTTCCAGTTAATCAGTTTGTGCCTTGCTGGACCACTGTTTGTAAAACTGGGAAGAGTTTTTAAAACAAGGTCAATGGCTGTTTTTTTTCCTGTCCCCTGGATGTGGAGGATCAGCACAAAACATGACATTATTTATGTAATTGCAAGAGGTGCACTTAGAAACTCAACAAAAGCACTGAAGAATATATTATTTTTACTTCCATTGCTGAAAGTATCTAATGGTGAAAATACCTAATATTGATTAACATTTTAAATACCTCCTGTTAGAGGTTAAGTATTCCATAAGATTGCTATAAATACTGTTATATCAACAAAGGGATTCAAGCTTTGCTAGATTCGGAGCAACATCTGCATTTATCTCAGTTTCACTTTGTGCAAATCAAGAAAAGTGTGGGTTTTTTTTGTCCTAAAACCCCTGTCAACACAAAACTCTCACCTACATCACACACTATAGAAACTGGAAACTTGCCTAAACTATTTGTGGATGCACCACAGAGCTCCAGAGCAGTCCTGCCTTAGAAGGCTGTCAAAATGAAGGTGTGCTGTAGCCTCTCCCCTCTCCCTAATCCTTGACTTTTATACTGATATAAACTTTTTAAAGAATGTATTTCTGAGAAAAGACTTTTTTAATTACATTCCCTGTTACTGCTTAGTTTCTGTATCCCATTTTTGTCTGACTAGGTATAATCTGGAGAACAAAGGTGGAAAAGAAAAGGCTGGAATAAGTGCAATAATTTTCAGTTCTACAGAATTATCAAGGGATTTGTCCCAGTTTTCTGCACTCTTGTTCATTAAGAATAGTTTTGTTGTTTGGGTGGGTTTTTTTAACTCATATTAAAAACACAATTTCAGGAAATCACCTGCAATGAATTTCTAGGGACAGAATTCTGTACTGAACAATGCAAGATTACTACAGTACCTGAGGTAGTCAACACTAGTCTGGAGAATAAAAACTGAGGCATTCTTTTTGCCCTGTTGCATCCTTTCACCTGGTTTCCTTTTCGTCATACCTATACCCAGTAGTATTATCCATTCAATGTGCTTTGTGAAATCACACCCAGCATTACTACCAAGGAAATTCTAATCTGAAGAAGAGGAAAGAGGGATTATTTTGTAATGATGAATACCATCTGCTAAAACAAGTGCTCTGTGTTCAAATATTTATGTTCTTCAGTCTTCAGAGAAAACAGTGACAGGTGTAGAATTAATTTTCTAGTTGAAATGAAAGACTATAACTCAGTACTGTATGCTTTTACAGTCTCAGTTACTCTTAACTTCATTGCCTGGTGCCTTTTTGCTTTTACTATTCTCTTGAGCATTATTAGAAAAACCCCTTAGATCAACCATAAATATTGGCCAACCTTTATACAAAGTTTTAAATGAATCTGTTCCACAGAGCATCTAAACTATTGCTATTTATAGTTTTGTCCTGGGTTTGGCTGGGATAGGGTTAACTTTTATATGAAACTGGAAGAGGGTATAGACAGGGCAGCTGACCCAAGCTGACCAAAAGGTATTTGATACCACACTGATGTCATGCCCAGTACATAGGTGAGGAGCCCCTGGGAGAGGCACTTCTGTCCAACCACTGAACTCCACGGTTGTGGAGTGACTGTGTTGGGTTCCGAGTGATGAGCAACTGCATCACACACCACTCTCTTTGTATATCCTTTCATTTATTGTTATAAATGTTTCTTCTTAACTTGTGTTGGTCTATTAAACTGTTCTTATTTCAATTCACAAGTGGGTTTTTTCCCCCTTTTCCTCTGATTCCTCTCCCTGTCCCACTGGGAGGAGGAGAAGCTTATGAGCAATCTCATGGCTCTTTGTTCCTGGCTGGCCAAAACCACAACAAGTTCAAAACTTCAAAATATTACTCTACTATACTTACAAGTACTTAGAAGCCAACAAACTATTTTGAGAATCAAAGTTCATTAGGCAGCTACACAAGCCAGTGTAAAAAAAGTGATAAAAGCAACTAAGCTTCCAAAGAATAGTGTGGTATCTGCAGCATAAAATAACAGGTAGATCCTTTCCAACCTATAAATGTTGTGATAAAAGATTCTTAGAACTCTTTCAAGCCTTAAGACTATTTCTCTCAGCTATACTACAAAACAGCACAATCTGCTCAGCTGAAATGTTTACTCATTTAACAGCAATATGGAATACTCATAAATGGAGGCATAAGAAGAGCTGTCTGAATTGCTCCTTTGAAACAGCTGGGATTCTCTGCTACCACACACTATAGATGGTCACAGCTAGCTATTGTGGAACAGTTCATGTTTAGTGAGCAGTTCTAAAAATCCTGAAGAATGTTTAAAGAGGATATAAGAATTCTCACATTGGTAGATATTGCTCGAGGATGTTTGTCAGTTTTTGTCTGGCTGTGGGTTGCAGGCTGACCTTTAGATCCCCACCTTTTCATCACACCTGGAAATCCTTTACCAATTCTGAAAAGAAAAATAATTAAGAAATAAACCTTGGTTGGTTAGACTTAAGGTTTCTAGAGACAACCAATAGTTTCAGTGAGGGTCATGATCTTTTTACCTTTAGCAAAGCTCAGCAGACAGGAGGACATTCTAAAAAAAACCCCCCACATTTGGATTTTATATTATAAACTTCTTGTGCAATACTTAAAAGTGGCTTTACAGAATAAGAAGCACTAGAAGAGAATCAAATAGCCAACTAACATAAAATGCTTCTTGCTGTGACAGTCCTCAACACATGGTACTGCAATGAAGTTTTCACCAAGTGGACAAAAGAACAAAGAAACAAAGAAACCTGAACAAACAGCAATTGTCTAATACAGAACTTAAGGACAGGCCCCAAGAATCAAGTGAGGAAAGAGATGGCTGCTTAGACTAGCATAAAAATAAACCAAGGAGTATCTGTTTTCCAAACTACAGACTCATCTCTTCAAAACAGATTGAGAGTAGTGAAAATACTTAACTCTCTTGATCCATGCCCATCTGACAGATAAGGTGTAAACCAGAGCAATAAATAAAACATCTTTTTAGAGTTCACCCCTTAAATCTTTGAGGCATATCACTGTATTAGTGGCTTTGGAACTCTGTGTTTACTGCAGGGAACGACTCAATAGGAAAAATTGCCTCACCGCTGCACAAAAGAAAAGCCAATTAAAGTGTATTTAAATCAGCACTGTCCATTTCCAAAAGGAAATGTCTGACCACAGAGTTTATGGCTGCACTGATTATTTAATTAAACAAGGTGATCCTTTCCCACCAACTTACAGAAATCCTTTCTCTGCTAATGAACTTTGCAATGTCATGGCCCTATTAGTTCAAGCATTAGAACCTTCTGGCCAAACACAGGAAAACAAACCTGGGTTTAACCAGCATACAGCATACTGAATATATGGAAAACATTTTGCAGACTGTCCTGATCAGAAAAGGACTGCCAATAGAAACTAGAGAAAACAGACAAATATGGAAAACACCAACATTCACAAAACCTGGATTCTTTCCTCTTCTACTTGAATTAATTTCCCTCCAACTGCTGCCCTGGTTGCCTATAGCAAGCCAAAGTACAGTCAAAACCAACCACAAAAGCAAAGCCTCTTTAATAAGGCCAAGTGCTGGGTCCTGCGCTTGGGCCACAACAACCCCCAGCAGCATTACAGACTTGGGGAGGAGTGGTTGGAAAGCTGCCAGGCACAGAGGGAGCTGGCAGTGCTGGGTGACAGCATTTGAACATGAGCCATCAGCGTGCCCAGGTGGCCAAGAAGGTCAATGGCATCCTGGCCTGGGTCAGGAACAGTGTTGGCAGCAGGAGCAGGGAGCTGATCATTGCCTTGTAATCAGCTTTGGTGAGGCCTCACCTCGAGTACTGTGTCCAGTTTTGGGCCTTTCTCTACAAGAAGGACATGGAGGTGCTGGAGAGGCTGAGCTACCAAGCTAGGAAAGGGTTTGGAGCATGTTTCTTATGAGGAATGGCTGAGGCCTCTGGGGCTCTTCAGCCTGGAGAAAAGGCGGCTGAGGGGAGACCTTCTTGCTCTCTACAACTACCTGAAAGGAGGCTGTAGCGAGGTGGGGGTTTGTCTGTTCTCCCTAGTGACAAGCAATAGAACAAGAGGAAACAGCCTCAAGTTGCACCAAGGAAGGTTCAGGCTGGATGTGAGGAGGAATTTCTTTGCTGCCAGGGTTGTCAGGCATTGGAACAGCTGCCCAGGGAGGTGCTGGAGTCACTGTCCCTGGAGGGGTTTGAGATGGGTGGATGTTGCACTGAGGGAAATGGTCTAGTGGTTGACAGGGCTGGGACAAAGGCTGCACTCCATGAGCCTCAAGGTCTCTTCCAGCTGAAACGATTCTGTGATTCTAAATGTAAGGAAACAAGGCTTGTGCAACCATGGTGTCCATCTCTTGCTTCTCCCTTCCCTGAACAGAACCTAGCAGCCAATTCCAGTTAAAATGAAAATTATTGGTTAGAAAGTCATGACTTTTTGGTTTTTTTTGCTCCTTTCCTGCATCTAACTAAGGAAATACTTAAATGTGATTAAAATAGTGACCTGGTTCTTTATCTTGCCAGTTAGGCCAATCACGCAAGTGGTTGCCACCAGCATGGGAGTCATTCCAGACCACCAGACCAGGTGGTGCAACAGGGGGGATATGGAGAGGGTCAGGGCTACGAGAGGGACCAGGGTTACCTGGGATCAGGAACACAAGACAGAAATCCAAAGGATGCAAGGCTTTGTTACACCAGTTTCTCATGAATCATCTTACTTTAAAAGATTGCAGTATAAGATGTCGCAAAAACTAGTAAAAAACCACAGTTTGAAAAACTACTCATGCTTTAAGAGAGGCTTGAAACTTATCTTTTTCTATATCTGCAGATTGTCACTGGATTAATAACTTCGAAGTACGTGGCAGAAACTAAGCTATAGGAAAACTCACATCCATTCTGCCAAAATGCTATTTGTTTTTTCTTTGAAGCTATTTATTATTGGCCATGCTTTCCAAGTAGACTACTTTTGGCATCTCTAACGGGAAGAAGGAATTATCAGACTCTCCAAAACCAACTGCAAGTGGGTTGCATAACAACAGCTGTGCAGTTAGCAGAGCGAGCAGACTGGGGACATGATTAATTCTTTAGCTGCAGAAATGTACTTGCAATTCAGAGAAAACCATATAACCATCAAAAGCAACCACTTTGAAAGAGAACAGTACATGTCAGCTTTAATCAAGAAGCATAAATCCCTGACATCATGAAACCACTTCAATATTTCATTCAGATTGTACATTTATATAAAGGAACAATTTGGAATACTGTAAAATTGTACTTTTGGATCAAATATAGAAAGTCAAGAAATAGTTAATATTTGTAAGAGAAACATTTCTTAAATGCATAGCAAATGCTGTAAGATATTTTCAAAAAGAAGCAATTCTATCACAAGATAGTGTTGCTAGTGGTTGATGATTTGTGCAATAGGCTACACTTATCTATTTCTGGGTCTTTCCAGTTACATGGATATCTTCTGTGACCAAAGACTTGGTGTGGTGGTTTGCCTGGGCCAGGTTTTTGGTAGCAGAGTGGTGGGGAAGGGGTACAGGGGTGGCTTCTTCAAACAAAGATCTACCAGAAGCTTCCCCTGTAGTTGACAGGGCTAGTGCCAGTCAGTTCTAAGCTGGACCCTGCACCTGACCCAGGCTTGGCCAGTTAGGGGCTGAGGTAATGCCTCTGTGAAGAACGTATTTGAGAAGGGAAAGAAGTTGCTGCACAGTTGCTAAACTGCAGCAGCAACAGGGAGTGAGAATGTGAGAACATCTCCACAGACATCAAGGTCAGTGGAGAAGGAGAGGGAGGAGGGTGCTTAGGCTCTGAAAGAAAGACTCTCCTGTGACCTGTGGTGCAGCCCGTGGTGAGGCAGTTGTACCCCAGCTGTCCATGGAGGCCATGGGGGAGCAGAGACCCACTCACAGCCCGTGGAGGACCCCACGCTGGAGTGGGTGCATGCCTGAAGGAGGCTGTGACTCTGTGGGAAGCTCACCCTGGAGCAAGTTCCTGGCAGGACCTGGGAAGAACCCACGATGGAGAAGTTTGTGGAGGACTGTCTCCCATGGAAGGACCCCACAGTGTAGCAGTGGGAAGTGTGAGGAGGCCTCCCCCTGAGGTGAAGCAGTGGCAACGTCCATCTGTAGTGAACTGACTGTAACCCCCATCCTCCCATGCCCTGTGCCACTGGGGGGGAAGGAAGGAGTGTCCTGAGAAGAGCGAGGGGTGGGGGCAGGTATTTTAAGTTTCAGTTTTATTTCTCATCTCCCTGTTCTGATGGTTCATTAATAAACTAAACCTTTTTCTCCCCAAGTTGAGTCTGTTTTGCCCATGATGCTAATTGCTGAGCGATCTCCCTGTTCTTATCTGGACTCACAAACCTCTCATTGTATTGCTCTCTCTCCCCTGTCCAGTTTAGGAGGCTAAGTGATAGAACAACTTGGTGGGCACCTGGCACCCAGGCAGGGCTAAACCACCACACCTGGACTTTACAATACCAAAGCCTTAGGAAATGTACAGAAAGTGTGATGAGACTGAAAAACTGGTAAACTTGGAAATTCTCTGGTGTCTGTTGATCTAGAATATAAAAACAAATCTCCAACATATGAAATAATGTGACTAAAGTCAAGGAAAGGTATCTGAATGCTGAAAATAGAGTATTTCATAATGGATAACTCTTTACTATCTACCAAGGTTCTTTTACTGTATAATTCTACAATATGTTTAAGTAGTTTAATTTTTTATTTGTGAAAAAAACCCACATTAGTGGTCTGTGAATTACCTACAGTTACATTTGACCCTATGATTTTTTGAACACTGACTTTCTATTTGTCATAACCAGTCACCATCATGGTTGAAAATAAAAACCAGCTTGTATTAAATAAGAAGCTCTAGTTTTATTTGGGAGGTTTTGATTTTTAAAAAAGAATAACTAATGTATAGTGTTCTTTAAACATATGTCAAGATGAAAGTCAATTACACAGACAGTGTATATTTCTTTCTGGACTCACATTCTATCTGAAATAAAGGTGAATTCAGAATAAAAACTACAGGACTATCTAAATCAAACGTAAAAATAAAGTTAAAATAAAGTAGGGAACTACTAATGTCTGTTTAAATCAAATTTAGAAAGACAGACTGTTAACTAGGCACTTAGTAGCACAGCCAGTATTCCTTGATCATTCTAGAATAGTGTTTTTCCAGCCTAAGTCCATCTTCATGGGGCTCTGATCTGTTCTCAGACAAGTGGTGGACTTTTATATGCAAAAAAAAAAGAGACTTAAAAGTTGATCTGTAAATCTAATGCAAAGATTTTATATTCTTCCAATTGCTTGAAAGGCAAAATGCTTTTGAAAGCACTATTGATCTTTTATATGCAAAGAAAAGAACTTATGATGCATGCTGGATTTTATATTCTGCCAAAAAAAATTATCAAATATAGGCAAGAATAAATTCTTCTTGACTGCTGAACAGATGCCAAGTCTCAGCTGACAGTGACAGCTCACTTATTAATTTCAGATTATCTGGCCTCTTCACCCTTCTTCCAAATTTACTTAGGTGTGAATATGTTCAATAAATACCAATAAAGGACAAGAAAAATAGTTATTGAAACTAAACCTAAAACAGTATTTTGCAAAAGTGATGAAGCAGAAAAAGCCCCCCAAAGACAACTGGAGATTTTACTACCTAAAATGTCTCTTCAGTTCATTTCCAGCAAGCATTTCATAAAGTTGGTGTGAGCTAGCCAAATCAAAAGATTAAAACATAGTTACCATATATGCAATACATACTATTTTATGTATACTGTGTATTTATATACTATTTTTAGCATAGTCTATACACTGTTCTATGTAATTTGACATTAGCCAACATATGAATAAAAGATAACAACCAAACATGTACCTCACCTGAAGTTACTTTTCTTATACTTGTCTGCATCACCATTTCATTTAAGAAGGCATCAACATAATCCTGATTTCCTCTCCTCAAACTCCTAACTACTGACATCCCACTACATCACCTTCACTAAAATCTGCTATTTCTTCAAAGAGAAACACATTACAAGAAACACATTACAGTCCTAATTTAGAACAAACTCAAACAGGCCTGAGAAAAAGTGTAACTCCAAAATCTCTTAGCAGGCAGAATACTGAAAACTTCAGATATTCAAAAGACAAGGGAATATTAATCCACAACCCTATATTCACCAACCACAATTAACATCTAGATTCTACTCTGAAAGAATCAGGCTATGTGAAGTATGGAAAATGTGATAATCAAGAACTTCCATCCTACTTAAGCCTGTTGCCATTTATTGCTAGAACATCTTCTACCTTGTCTTGGCTTGAGTCAAGGACTGTATTTTTTTGTTCTGACAACAATAATCAGGGTGTATTAGCAGGGCTGTGGGCAGTAGGTCAAGAGTGGTTCTTTTCCTCTTCTACTCTGCCCTCATGAGACTGCAGCTGGAATATTCTGTCCAGTTCTAGGCCCCTCAGTTCAAGAAGGACAGGGAGCTGCTGGAGAGAGTTCAGCACAGGGCCACAAAGATGATGGAGTGGAGCATCTCCCTTCTGATGAAAGGCTGAGGGAGCTGGGGCTCTTTAGCTTGGAGGAGACTGAGGGGTGACCTCATTAATGTTTACAAATACATAAAGGGTGGGTGTCAGGAGGATGGAGCCAGGCTGTTTTCAGTGATAGCCAGTGATAGAACAAGGGGAAATGGGTACAAGGTGGAACAGAAGAGGTTCTAAAGAAACATAAGGAAAAACTTCTTCCCAGTTCAAGTGAGGGAGCACTGGCAGGGGCTGCCCAGATGGGTTGTGGAATCTCCTTCTCTGAAGACATTCCAAACCCACCTGGATGAATTCCTATGTGACCTACTCTAGCTGGTCCTGCTCTGGCAGGGGGATTGGATGATCTTTTGACATCCCTTCCAAATCCTTAAGATTCTGTGATTAAACAGAGTATTTGAACCAAAGAAATCATGCACAAGACCCATCTCTATTAAACTTGATATGTGTAATGCTACTGTTCTTCAATTTATAGAATTTAGTCCCTTTACCTAGCTTCACTGAAGCATGATTGCCTGAGTCCCAAGAAAGCAATCACAGGCAGCAATGATGACATGCAAAACTAAGATACACAAATGTCAAATGAAAGTAACCTTTCTGTAGAATTAGAGTTCTGCAGAATTTACTTACACACAGTTATTCTCATCCCACCTGCAGGAAAGCAGCTGTTCAGGTCAAGCACTTAATTTTCTACAAAACCTCATTTTCCAGGTTTGACACAAGTAAAATGCCAGTACCTAATGAGCCAACTTTATTTTAGAAAGCTACCGGAATAAAGTACTTAGGCAATAATTTAGTTTGCTGCTAACCCTTCAAAGTTAGCTAATTTAAAAGGCAACTCTTTAGATGTTGCAGAGGAAAAGGATACCAACTACTTAGTCAAATAATTTGTAGACAATTCTACAGCATGCTTTCAGGCTCAGATTACACTGTTAAACTAGCAAAGCTTAAGTAAACCACAAACAGAATCGCTTAATCCTGGCATATTTCAAACAAAAGCACTCTTGGCTTTTTTCTTTGGAGTGACAAAATTTCTGACCTTCCAAAGGTTTCCTGAAATGTTCACAAAACAGGTCTGAAGTGGCAGAAAAAGGAGGTATGATACAACTCCATCTCCATACAGCATTGGACTACCACTGTAAGGCATGGTCCCACGTCTCCCTATTCCTTTGTTTTAGTCATCTTTGCACCAGTGCAGAAGCTCACGTGGCTGACCAGCAAGCTGGAATATGAAATGGATCCACCTAAAACCTAACCCAGTGAAGAATATGGGTGTCTCACACTGATCTTTTCCTTCCTGCAACTCAGGACACCTGTACCAGCAATGGAAGATCAATGGGAACTCTGGGAGGAAGCACCACCTCCCCTTTGGGCAGTGGCCTCTAGTGTACCAGCTTAGAGAGGTCACAGACATGAAGCCTGTGAGAGATACGTTTCTGGACAGTGCTATGTATTTTAGCTCAAAGCACATCAGGGCTAAAAGAGACCATTAGGACAAAGGAATTCTGAAGTTTATTGCTGTCCCAAGAAGGGCACTAAGCCTTTACACATTTTTGAAACATGCCTCTGAAGCACTGAGAAGTCTTGTCATCACTCAGACTGCTAGAAAACCTAAAGATTGAGCTTTTAAATTGCTGAAAAGAAGTACTAAGGAAAAAGTTCTGCACTAAAGAAGACTGACAGCATGCAGACACACTGCCTACTATCAGTGCTCTAAAAGCTACTCACACTGTGCTGAACAAATTACAGGACTTCACGTAAAAACAAACTGCATAATCCATCTTTAACTGAACCTTCTCATTTCTGTGAAAGTGTTTTTATTCACAGAGGTATAAATGAATCAAAACATTTCAACAGACTTCAACAAAAACATTTGCAAGGAAGGTTTAAAAGCAGATAATCATTAAAAAAAACCCCAAACCACACCCTACACTTTGGTAACCAAGTTAAGATGCTAACCAAGGCTTCTGAAATGTCGTGCAAGTACTTTATTCAAGTCAAGACATGTTCAAGCCACTTGTTGAGATGACATGAGCTTCTTTTCCTTTTTAAAAGAATAGTCATGCTGCTAACAACAGCACTGCCCTTTTCATCCATATCATTCCAAAATTTGCACACTTCTCGTTCCTCCAGTAAAGTAGTGACAATCTTAACAATATAAAGTGTATGTTCAGATAAAAACATGTCAAAAGACTGTATTAGCAGTAATGGTAAGTTTTTAGGAACTACTGTCTTTTAGGTTGAGAATTGTTTGAATCAGTAAGACAGAAGTTACAGGAGGAAGAAAAGGATGTCAAGCAATGTTCCCTACTGTAATGCAGCATTATATCCCTTAGGTGTCTTTTCAAAATGACACTAGCTTAGTAGCTTTCTAGTGTCTACCTCACTTCTGAAAATAGGACTTTAGAGAGTCACATACAAAGGCTCATCTCCCCAGATTTCCTTTGTTCAGCAGAGAGAAGCTGGGTCCTCCCAAGTGGGGATTCAGAACACAAGTCTAACACGAAGTGCATTCTCATTTTCCCTTCACAGTGCAGACCAAATGCTACAGCTCAATGCTATAATCATTTCCAAGATGGATTTTTTTTGTCCTCCACTGAAGCATTTCCTGGATATTTTTGTAACATTGTGAAATCTGTACTTACAGGTAGAGTGACTAAGGATGGCAGACAGAGTATTTGGAAAAAGAATGAAAAAACCTATCCAATTCAAGTAGGACACTAAAAAACACTGGATGAAATAGTATAGAACAACATAAAAGACCCAAAGAAAAACTGAAGTGTAGTGAAATAGTTTAATTCTTGCCCAAGAGTTAAGAGGATATGATAAATGCAGCATTCCAGAAGAAGAAAGGAACCATTAAAAATAGAAAACAGAATTCAAGACAAAGAAACAGGTTAAAAAAAACCCTAAATGTAGAAAGACTGGAATGATTAGAGAATCATATTGACAGAAACTTCATGATAAAGTTATTTCTCTTTAGCTGAAGAACTTTTCCTTCAGCTGTAGGATTACAGTACCACAATCAGCAGCACAAACAAAATAGCTAGTTTCTGAAACTGGAGCATACAAATACCTGGAGGAAACAGATTAGAAATACTGAATTAAAAGGCATGATGGATTCACTGAAGATGACCAAGAATCTAGCATGTTTTTAGCTTGCTAGTATTTTCAAATGCATACAGCAAGATACAAATCAATACCCTGTGGCTTTTTACCAGTATTTTTTACATTGGCAAAAAACCCCTCCTAAGTCTTGAAATACTTCTAGAAAAAAAAGCTTTTCTGCATTAAGATGTGACACTTAGGCTACATGGAATGACTGTATTCCTAATGACACTGTGCTTTGCTCTCCAAACAAGCTACTGTCTCTTATAGGCTACTCATTGAATGCAAGTTAGAAGCAGAATGAGCAATGCAGCTGATCTAAGTATTACACAAGAAAGTTTAACAAAGAAAAATACTAATTCCAGTCAATATCTCCACCTCTTTTTGTCAACAGTGTTCCCTCATACATGTTGTCAGGTGTAGCTATGACTACAGTAGTAGTAGAACCGACTACTCAGCTGAACCAATATGGTCTGTTTCCCCATATATATAAAGCCCTGTGAATTAGACATTTGTAAGTATTAAACATACATGAGACAATTACAATGCATGATATTTCAGCCAGAACTGTTGGGTATTATCTCCATTCCACAAAAATATAAAGCATCAAGTGGAAAACATTATCTTTGTATCACAACACCACAAAAACACACACTTCACTGAAATCTGGAGACAGGAACTCTCAGTTCTATGGAGCAGTGGAAATCATGGATGCAACAGAAAAGGCATGGCTAGTCTTTGCCTCAAGATGCCAGGTTTTATTTTGGACATCCTCTACCACTTGAGCTTTAATTTGGCATTTGCAATGGTCTGAGAGGAAATAATTCCTCCCACGTTAAAGATCATTAGCCATTGCTGGCAAGGAGATAAGCTGCAACATGAGAGTAAACAGAGAAGGGAATGCGACAGCTATAAATGTATTCACTATCTTTTTGTACTTCTTTTGGTCCCCATGATGCATCTCTCCTCACATCTCTTCACCACATCAAAATGAAGCAGTCTTTCTGGGAACTGACGCCTTTCAGCATTTATTCCACACTTGTACATAGCACAGATGCTGCATTATAGACTTCTTTGCCTATGCTAAGCTCGAGCACCTCGTTCACAAGCTGCTTGTCAAGCCTTTCCACACTACCCATGTATGTGTGCCAGACAACACATGCAGAATCACAGCCCTAACAGCATTATATATGTTTACCTACTGTGTTCAAAATAAAAAGTAAGCCTGACCAAAGGAAAAACCAATTGGTATTTTTAACCCAATGGCTGAATGGACTTCTGTTTCCTGCCACTGTCTTCCAGCTTTTGTGAGCCATAAATTCAAGCCAAACTAGAGGGAGGGGGAATCCAACCAGTTTATTTGAAAGTTGAATCATACATGTTACATCATTAGGAATGTATGTTATTTGCAGTAGCATCCTGCCCTGGAAGTGGAAGTGAGCAACATACAAAGGAGTATGTACAAGAGAAGAGGAGAGATCACATTCAACTAAGTGTTGACATCCTCAAATCACCAGTCAATCCCATATAGAGTAGATTATAGTCAGAGGAAAGGAAGCAAATCTTTGCTTTTATTCAGATATTATTTACTTTTCTTTATAAACTTCACTGACTAAAACAAGTGCTGTGGAGTTCAAGTATGTTTCCCAGTTCCTAGCCCGTTTCTGACGAGTAGGGAGAGTCACAGATTAACTCAGATATGTTGCATTTCAGACATCAAAGCAGACAAAGCCCAAAATGCTTAATTAGGTAAGACCTGCAATAAACAAAACTTGGCAAGAAAATAGAACATGCTTCACTTTATAACCACTAGCACTCCACAAGGTAAAAGTCAAAATAAAAACACAAATCCCAAACCACTTTCTATAAAAAACAGAGTTAAGGATTAGAAAAGTACTTCTGTGATGCTTCCTCTTTATCACACAGTGTTTCCAAACCAAAGACTGGGACAGAAATACAGGTACATCTGCTGAAGAATCACTTTTACACAAGCCTTTAGTGGAAGCAGTGTTACTGTTGGTCAGTGCCACCACTCACCTGACTGCAATGACACTCATTCCTCTAAGTGCTTGTAGTATAAAGCTTTAATTTCAATTAAAGATTTAGTTTTTCTTCAGCAATTTGATTTCTATCCAAATGCAAGTCTTTTATCAGCAGCTTTAAAAAAAAAAACCCAGAACTGATAACTTAGCTCATTATAGGTGAACTTTAAAGATCCATGCAGCTGCATCTTTCACAGAGCTTGATTTAAGTAAATTAAAAAACCATCAATTAATTGTTTCACATCCATACACATTCTCATGCTGTTTTCCAACCTGCATGAAAGCAAACTGAAATGATGAAAACTTCCCCTAAGTCTCTAATGTAAAAATCCTCATATTGTTTCATGTTATATTCACATGATTCATACACACCCTGGATGAGATGCCTGTCAACTGACAGTAAATCATGTACGTGAAGGCTGTTACGTATAGAACACACACACTGCAAAAATCAGTTTATTGAGACAAGGCAGAATTGCAAGTTCTCAATCTTTTGCTTCCATTTATCAGCCCAAGCTTCCTTTTCATGTCAGATTTGATTTTTATCAGCTGCCACATTGTCTTAAAAAGGTCTTGTAAAAACCTTCTCTAAAGGCAAATAAAGGTATAAAAAATTAGGATTTCCTATCCTGCATAATTCTTGGGAAATCACCTGTAACTGTCACAAAGAACAAGATGAAAGCGACCTAAATACACTAGCTAATAAGATCTTAAATACATAAAGCTTATAATTAAATGTCCAAACCTCTGATATTGATATTTAGTGAGACTATTTCTTTATAAATGTATTTTACTTTGCAAAATGACAGAAAAAAAGCCATATGTGCCAGACGTCAGTGCTACTTCTGAATGCAGCAGGAAGAAATAAACTTTAAGATGCTGTGTTAGGCTCCTGAGAAACGTTACCAAAATAGGGATAATCAGAGAACTTCTTGTAAATGAAGTCATATTTATTTATAATGAGTAAAGGTTACAGACATTTACTTCTTGACTCAATGTTCACGTTAGCAAGTTCAGATCAGATCTGTTTTATAATCAATGGAAACATTATATACAGGGAAAAGGGAAAACAATTCTGAGAAGTAAGGGAAAACTAGAAAATGAGCTTTACTAGGAAGAAAACTTGTTTGTGACCAATGACAAAGAAGAATTTGTCATTTCCCATACAAAACAAAAATGATATATACATAATAACTTGGTTTAGGTCTACAAGAGGCAGATGATAAAAGATTATGCATATAATTTTCAGTAGCTTAAAAAAACTACCTGGTTTAATTATGGCATCCTCTGTTACATTAATCTTCTGCTTCTGTGGTACGTCAGCTGCTTTAAAAATTCCCAGTGCAGACTCTGATTTCTGTAACAAAGAGCAGCCATAAAAAACAAGTGATCTTAAAATACTCAAGGATCAGCCTAGCACAGAAAGTGATTACAGACTGTCAACATCACTCAGAGAAACAGATATATCATACTATGCTTTTATCTTGAGTCTAGCATTTTAACTCTCTGTAAATTAATTTAAAACTCCTGGGTCTGCATTTTATTTTCTGCCAACTAGTTACTCTACAGGTACATCATATAAACAAGAGATATATGAAGATTTCTAAGATCAGAAAAGGGAAACAAATCATTTACAATGTACATAAATAGATCACTGCCTTTTCATGTCTTTCAAAAAGTTTAACTGTGATTTAAAAGCATTGTGCCTTTTTCAAAGCTTCTAATGAATTAGATCCACAGCAACATAAATACAATTTATTTGATTTAACTAGCAAGACCACAGAAGTAAAGCCTTGTTTTGCAGAAATTTCTAGAAATGCTTAACTTCACACAGCAGAGACTCTAGAGTCTCTGGAAAGAAAAGAGAAATTAAGAACAAGAACTTTATGATTAATGAATTTAAGATATACCAAATACACTCAGTGTCAAATCACTGCTGGCTTACTAAAGAACAGCTCTTTTTCAAGGTGCCTTACAGGGTGACAAGTACTTAAAATTACTCTCAGCTGTGTTAAATAACTCACAGAAGAGCTGACCATTGAGATGACATCAGGCAATGCTGTTATGGTTTAGGCACATCTAGGAACAAGAAACTACGATCAGCCACTTTTTCACTCCTCCCCCTCCCAATGGCACCTGGAAGAGGAAAATACCCAGGGCCTTTGGAATCCCCTAAGAACAGGGAGGGCTCACTCAACACTTATGGTCCCAGGCAAAACAGACAAGGCTACTCAATTTGGGGAAGAAAATGAAACTTCATTTAATCCACCACCAATCAAAACTGTAACAGAAATATCCAACCTTAAGCAATACAGAGTAGGGCAATAATGAAAAGCATAATGAGCCCCTTAAAATCCCCTTTCTCCTATCCCTCTCCCTCTCAGAGCCCTGATCTTGGTGTCTTCACCTCCTCCCATCCTGAATAGCTCAGGGGACAGGGAATAGGAGTTTCAGTCAGTCCTTTCCTGATGGTTCCTGCTGTTTGTCTCTCCTCAGGGCAGGTGGGCTCCTGGCTGCTCCTCCCTGCTCCAGTGCAGGGTCCCTCACAGGCTGGGCAGCGCTGCATGGGCTGCTCCGGTGAGCATTCATCCCGAGGGCTGCAGCTCTCCTCTGCCTCCTCTGAGTGAGGGTCCACAACACTCACCCCCTCTGGCACAGGGTCTTCTCAGAGCTGCTGGCAACTGCTAGTCCTGTCCTTGACCTTCATGGATGGCAGGGGAACACAGCCTGCTCTCTCCCTGCAGGTTGCAGGGAAGTCTCTGGTCCAGCACTCCTCTTCCCTTTCTTCTTCTATGACTGTGTGGTCACCTCTGTCTTGTCCCACCCACCACCTTCTACACACTACAAAATTCCCTTCTTAAACAGTGATGGCAGAGGTGCCATAGGCCCCAATAAGGCTGCAGGTGGGTCCAAACTGGGGGAAGTTTCAAGAACTAAACAGTGGCAGCACTGCAGCCTCCTCCCCCCATTACCAAGTGCAAGCAGCTTCACACAAACCCATCATAAATGGAAAAAGGGATGCAGGAAAGAGCAGTGCAGCTGATTTTTCTTCAAATTAATTCTCCTAGAAAGAAGCAATTTAAGGATCTAGCAATCCTGTCACACTTGGATGGTCACATCTCTGAGCTTCCCTTCTCGGAAGTTCTGTGCAGTTCTCTCTCAAAATAATGTTGTGTATTTTAAGACAAACTATTACAAACAACTTCAAAATCATTGCTCAGTTTATTTTGAGAATATGCATGTTGCCCTTCCTTTTGTTTTTAACATTCTGTTTAAAGCTGTTAGAAGAACACAGGAGGTTTTGTGAAGAATAAAGGAGCAAGATGCTGAGGATCTCAGACACAAAAAGTGTTCCAAGTACAAAACACTTAAAAACCCACCTCATTTGAAGTGTGACAACTAAATACAAAATCTCCCCTAAGATCACAACTGGATGGAGGACAACTGTATTAAACTGTAAATCCACGTTTTACATCCCCTTTCTATGAAGTGCCTGTGTATGAATCCTTTATTTCCACTGTTAGGTAAAACTGCCACCCTTAGATGACAGCAAGATGACAAACTCTGTGCTCAGCACTGCTGCCTGGAAAGAGCCACCACACAGCTGAAGCAAAGCATAGTGAAGTCAAAGAGTAAAAACTGCTTACATCTCAAGAGTTCTACTTGCCCAGGGGTAGCCTTGCACTGTGCTGCTTCAACAAGTTTTCTTCAAACATTCAAGTCAGGGAGATGTGTTTTCCCAAGGAAAACACTGCAGTATTTACAAAGACTTCCTAAAAAGCAATGCTGAGAGAAGAACATTGAATGAGTTCTCAGATGGTTCTTCTTTTCAAAGACACCACCAATATCTTCCAGCATTATAGGAAAATGATCAGTATGCTCTTACTTCAGGGAAGCATATAACATATTTTAATACTGCCAGAATTGCACTTCTGAGGAAAATCTTGCATTTAAAATACTGGAAGATCTGTTCACTTGTGCCAAGACTGGCATAGATCAAGCTAAAAAGGAAAAAATAAAATCTTGCTAAAAAAACTCCAAATCCCTTTATCATTTATGAGTAATTTGATAGCCAAAACAAATGTGTGGAACTTTTTGTTGGTAAAATTACTGAGGGAATCATTACATTGAATTCATGATAAAACAGTAGCTGTGAGGAATCTGAGGAAGACAGATGCTCCTAAGAAGAATTAACTGAAGATAAACTGCTTATGCTAATACAATACAGTATCATTCAGTTTTCTTTTAATTCTCACTTTTAGACACTTCAGAGAGAAAAATACATTAAAAAGGTGATAAACATAGGAGAGAAATCATTAAAATCTGTAGCTAAACCCCAGAAAGACATCATTTGTTAGTACCTTAACGAGTGAAGTTGTTCTGAATCAGCATGCCAAATTGTTCCTTAGCAATTGGCCAGTTTATACAATGATGATGATAAAAATAGAAGTAATAGTAATACTACTACAGAATCATAGAATCATAGAATGGTAGGGTTGGAAGGGACCTTCAGAGATCACCTAGTCCAACCCCCCTGCAGAAGCAGGGTCACCTAGATCAGGTCACACAGGAACATGTCCAGGCGGGTCTTGAAGACCTCCAAGGAAGGAGACTCCAAAACCCCTCTGGGCAGCCTGTGCCAGGGCTCCCTCACCTCAACAGGGAAATAGTTTCTTCTTATGTTTAAGTGGAACCTTTTGCGTTTCAGCTTCATCCCATCACCCCTTGTCCTGTTGCTAGCTACTATAGAAAAAAGGGATGTCCCAACCTCCTGACACCCACCATTTAGATATTTATAAATGTTAATAAACAGGAAAAATGTCACACCTGGAAAATGGAAATGGACTAAAGTGACAGGAAAGACACCTACAAAGTACAATGACAGTGAAGTATGGTACAAACCCATTGAAGAAAGATAAGTTACAATATAAGCCTGTTTAAAATCGGTAGAATGAAAAACAGAATAGAATAAAAGCCAACAGAGTCATTAAATGGAAAAAGCTCCTTCTTCCCTCACCTCCACTAAAGCAAAAACAAGTACACAGATTAATTTTGAGTCTCTGGGACAACCTTCTGTTTGAAAAACAGGAAATAGCTGTTCCCAGAAAGCCACCATCATCAGCTGAGATCATTGGCTTAGTAATCCCAAGTCCTAGTTTTTTTTACTTGCCTAAATCAAGCCAATGAATGTCAGGATGCTGCATTAAGTAAAAAGTGATATTTCATAGAAATAACAGATCATAGAAACTGAAGGAAAGCTTTGTTCCTGCCTTGATCTATAGCTCAATTTTCCTCAACAGGAATGACAGCTCTGCTAGACAACCTTAGCCACTGCAGGTGTCTGGAAATTCCACGTCAGGCATTGGGGGTGTCTCAGCAAGTGAGGGGTTTTGATGTTGCTGTCCATCAGCTAAAACTCAGGAAGCTATCTCCTCCTGAGAATTTAAGTCTTAAAATTAGTTGTCAGTGAAGCTATATGCAAAATTAAACAATGTCAGCAGACCTGTGGAATAAAGTTACAATGAAAGCAAAGAAAACAGTATGGAAGAAACCAGCCAGAGCACAAAGTCTTCTGAACTACCAGTGGAGCTGGATGAGTTTACAACGGGCCACTAAAGAGCGTGTCTTGCCGTCCTCGTTGCCTGCTGCATCTCCAACGACATGGTGAAGCTGTTTCAGAGCCTTTCATCAGCAAGGCACACTGCACATCAAAGCAACTCCCTAAATGCACAGCTTCCCTACAGAGTCAAGAGGACTAACTTTCAAAAAGTTCTTCTTGCTATTATCTTAACCAAGAATTGACACTAAAATGAAGGAGATAACCAAAGGTAAATGTGACAAAAGGTTAGTTCCAAAGCAGGTGTATCTAGGTGGACTAGATGATCTCTGGGGGTCCCTTCCAACCTTACCAATCTATGATTCTATGATTCTCTGAAAGTTCTACTTGCTCCAGTTGTGTTTGGCATAACATGCAAACCAGTTCCACATTAAGGTTAGAACAACCCATGCTTCAGAACACTTTTCTTCTCCAGAAAATACAACATTCATGTAGAACATGAGAGCCAAACTAACTATTGAAAAGTTTACTGTTATAGGAGGCTTCTCCCAGCCCAACCCTTGCACATTTTTCTCACTGTGACAGTACAGCAAAGGCAACCTGTCAAGTCTGGCTTCTGACAGTCTGTGCTGTGAAAAACAGATGAAGAATAAACACTTTGAACGTTTGGAACAAAAAGGCATTTTTCAATTTCCACTGTCATACCTGAGGACCTTGTCATGGATTTGCAGACTGCCAGGTGGGTGGTTGCTGTCAAATGACATGACCCTTTGAGGGCTCAAAAACTTTATGTTTTGTTCTACTCCTTAAGACCACTGAAGCACTGAATGTCAGTGGGATGCTGGTGTGAGGGTGCTGGCAGCCTGGCCAGGGGCTGAATGGACCCTGAGGCCTCTCCGAACGGTAGAGAATGCAGGAAAGCCTCAGAAAGCAGGTCCAGGACCCATTCCCACTGCAGACAGGGATCACCTCATGAGCTCACATAAAAACTGGCCAGTCAACCCAGAAGCATGGTCATGGTTAATTTCCTTCCACACCAGTGAGCCTCCAAACCTGTGTCTGACCGCACCCCTGGGGCAATGGGAAAATGGCAGCAGCTGGCAAGCTCTACTTGGGCACACAAGGTTGCAGCACCCTTGCAAGGATTTACAACCTTCTGCCACCACAAAGGCATTGAGCAGATGCCAGGGGGTTTGGGCAGAAGTGTCATCTTTGCCTTGTCAAACTGCTGCAGGGTGCAGGGCTTAACTGCATCAGGTGCTGCAAATGAGTGAGTAGGCCATGAATATGGAAGGCAACATTTATGTCAAGTGTATTTAGTATTGTAGCCAGTAAAGTTACAGGTAAAATTAAAGCAAGTGGGCCAGGCAGGGGATTTCGAGACAGCCTGGTATCTTTTTAAAACATATATGACTGGTCAGTGTGTCTGTCATCATTTCTCCCCTTTACCTTGCAGCTTGGTTTTCTTCCCCACTGTAGTATGTGTGTGTGAGGATTGTACTCTAGGCTTGTGACTGGCTAATTGGATCTGAGAGGCTGCAGGCACCCTAGAGTGGGTAACTGAGCGGAGTTTTGGTGTTAACACCCAAAACTGTGATCCAGAAAACTACTAGCAGCTTTCACACACACTCCTTGTCCTTGTGTTTACTTCTTGTCCTTTTAAGAAGTGTATTCAGAAATGCATCTCTGAAGTTCACAGTCCAACTGATATTCCCTCTCTGAGGTTAGTTAGTCATGTCTGCTGTCAAGAACAGCAACACCATGGGGCTGCTGCTAAATTTCATGTAGATGTGTTTTCTAGTGGAGTCCATCAGTAGCTTGTGTTGCTGCTCTGACAGAGTCTGCTGTAGCAGGAGGAAGAAAGGATCTAGAAGTGTTAAAAGTGATACCTACCAGTTTCTGAGACAGCCCTATAATGGTGCTTACCTTAGCAAAGGCACCAGGAAGTAGCAAAATGCTATTTATCCTCATTTTAAAGATGCAGAACCAAGGCACACAGCAAGATTAAGTGACTTGCCAAGTCATGATGGATGTTCCCACCTAGAGAAGAGGGCTGTCTTGATGCTGGCTAGCCTTCTTGCCACAGTGTGATGCTTTTCTCATCTAGCATGCTGCACAGCTGAGGTGACACAGGAGTTCACATACCAGTAACTTGGAATATGTGGGAGTGCAGCACACATTTAGGAGACAAAAGTTTTAATGCTGTGCTTCTTTTCTCCTTTTTATGTATGCATAGCAAGATGGTTACAACACTGAATGCAATCAGATTGCAAACTACCTGCTCTAATCAGTGGGACGAGAATTCAAGTGCCCTCCTGAACACAGCAGTAAAAGGCTTTCTGCACAGCAGTAGAAATTTCTAGCACTTTTTTTTGGAGAGAAGGAGGAGAAATAAACAGTGCCCATTACAAAACAACCTTCTCTGCCAACCTACTGCCTGGAGTAGTCCTTGGAATTGAAGGAATAAGGAAATGGAAACAGTTTTGAACTGGCAGCCTTCACTAGAGAGGAGTCACCTAGGTTTCACCTCATCAGTTTGGAGGATCTCCCCAGCCATGTAATGAAAATGGAAAAAGATAAAAAAGTGGGTATGAGTGCAGCCAACTGATGGTTTGCAGTGAATATTGCAAACAAATGTGCTGCTGGGCTGGCTGGTATCACTCATATAGCTCTCTGCTGATAGTGCCTCTGGTAAAGTGCAACTCCTCAGCCCAGGACTGCAGGTACAAGTAATGCCTATGAGTGAAGGAGGATGGATGGTGCTATAAACTTTATTTTCCTTGTGGCAAACTGGCAATTCCTGTAAATAAAGGGAGAAAACAAGCCAAGGAGTGTAACCTTATCCTAGGAGCCCTGCAGCTCATCCTTTCCCCATAAAAAAAGTGAATGTAACTGTACCAATGCTTTGTGCCTTAAATGCCCTTACTGCTTTGGACTAAAGGGAGTTTGTCTGGTACCTCTTTCACTCTGGAAAGGTTGGGTATAGGTTTAGATTTACATAGCAGGTGCAACAGGACAAGGGGTAATGGAATAAAGCTGGAACACAAAAAGTTCCATTTAAACATCAGAAAAAACTCCTTACCTGTTTCAGTGAGGGAGCCCTGGCACAGGCTGCCCAGGGAGGCTGTGGAGGCTCCTTCCTTGGAGGTCTTCAGGACCCACCTGGATGTGTTCCTGTGATCTAGGTGGAAATTCTTTGGCAGGGGGGTTGGACTAGATGATCTCTAAAGGTCCCTCCCTACCATTCTGTGATTCTGTGATTCTATGATGACTGCAAGACTCATAATCTCAAGTGAGAAATGTCAGTCTGAATAGCCAGTTGGGTTCATTCTGGGAGTAAGCCGTGTCGTGTTTGGGCAGCCAGAGAGCCAAGCTGGAGGAGGTAGCTCTGTTCAACTCACCACCAAAAACCTTACTGCAATACAAGAATGAGTCTCACTGAGCCACACACCATTCTCTCACAGTATTTGTTGTGTGAGTAAACCCAAGGGATGTGCATGAATGTTGCAGAGCTGCAGGTCTCTATCATGCAAATCTACTCAGGACTGCAGCCTTCCACCAGTGTGTTTGTCAGAATGTCACCTCTGCAACAAGCTTGGCTTAGACCTCTGTTCCACATAGCACTCAGCAGGACTCTAACAGTTCAAACTGTAAACCTTTCATCTGTCTTCAGTTGTGTACCTTTGATATTTGGAGACTGAAAGAACAGGCATGTTTTAAAGCAATATTATTAGTGTCATTTAATTTTCATTTCAGATCTGTATATTCTTTCATCAAATGCTGGAGAACACTGCGTTGCTTAACGTGGCAAGAACTCCACATGGGTAGGTTTTACCTTAGAGCAATAAGCAATTAACAGTGTATTAGAGCTTTTAAAAACTACTGTAGACTTAATTTTCCACAGACAGCTAAAAATGTAACTCAGCTCAGTATCTGGCTCCAAAATTACGGAGTTAATGTATTTTGGGCTAACGGGGATCATGAATATCTTTGAGTATTCTGAGACTTTGAGGTTTTGAATCGGAACTGAGAGACAGTAAAAAGAAAGACAGGATTGCAGTTGGCAAAGATGATATTTCAGATGAGCAATTACTTCAAAAGGACAACGTATAATTTGTTTTAAAGGGGTTTGCAGAATTTGCAATGGTCCATCAAAAGGCAATAGAAGTCTGAATTTGCATGAAAAAAATCGAGGCGAGAAATTGACAGCGGTTGAGCCTAAAGGCAGAATGGCCTTGCTAAAACCCCAAGCAGATAAAACACGAGGAAAAGTGCCATTTCAGAGATATATTCACATACTTAATGATATTACCCTGCACAAAGCCCATGCTGTCTTATTGCTCTGAGTAACTTGGAGCAATGGAAATAACGTTCAAAGCCTCGTTAAGAAAGCCTTTACCGTATGGCTGTTCTTGTCTTCTGTGCATTCTCCTACACCGCCTCACCACATCACTACCTATTTGTTTTTACATGCTGGGATCTGTATAGATTGAAGGAGATTTCCAATTGATTTTTCATTTTCATGGAGGTGTCTTTTCAAGTACCTTTAGGGCTGCTACAGAATTGTTGTTCTGTGTTACCATTGGTAATGATTTGTTTTTAAGTAGACAACATTTATAATCTGGATTGTGTAAACAGAAATATCTGCAGCAACTGTTATTCTCTTGAGACACATATAGACCACCTACATACACAAAAATGACTGCTGATTTATATAGCTCAGCACACAATAAACTCATCTCTACATTTTACGTGGTGCTACATTATAAAAGCACCCTTTAACAGCTCTGCTAATGAAGACCTGTAACTGCCCAATTCTGTGTAACCATCAACACTTCAAAAATCAGTTTATCCAAAGATTATATGTACCAGATGAACAGCTTATCTGATTCCTAATTTTTCTTCCTAAAAGCTTTCTTTCACTTTCCTTCAGTCTGGCAAATAATAAAGAAAAGGCTTATCCCCTCCTTAGCTGTACATTACATCCCATGCCCCAGGGTAAAGCAATCCTCTTTATGTGTCAAGAACACCATCGTGCCTCTGAGGATCTCAAACCACTTTTCTAATATTAAAGTCCCCCAGTAGCATTGTGAGATATTTATGAATCAAGGCAGAGACTTTAATTTTACAGATGAGGAATCTGAGGTGCAGAAAGTTAAACAACTTGGCCAAGATTACAAAACAAGAATCTGGAGGGGTGAAGAACATAGAGTCATTGGTTTTTCAGTCATGTGCTTTAACAGCTAGGAAATGCTCCTTCTGAGAATAGGGAGGGAAAGAAGAAGGGGAGGAAATTGGAGTAAGAAACTAGAGATGTTTTAGATAAGAATTAAGATACTTTGACAGAGTGGTGTATGAGATATAAGAGCAAATCATAGTAGCTTTTGGCTGAAATACATCTGCAGAGTGAGAGATGTGCGGCCTGCTGGGGTAAGGTCTCAAATGAACGGTCAGCCATTAAATGGAAATGTGGATTTGAGATCTATCAGTCAGGACATCTTCAGACAATTTTACTTATGACCAGGTAATCCTGGCTGCTGTTCAATGTCTGATCAGCTGAAGGATTTTTTACCAGCAAGCGTGAACAATTGCTCTGCAGGATACAGATGAAGCAGAACTGAAAGTGCTGGGGACGCAGCCCCATGCATCTTGGCTATCCCATTGCCTTCATTTTATGGTACAAAATCATCAATCAAAGCTGATCCCATGGAAGTTACTTCTAAAGGAGAATCAGGGAGCTAGAGTTCTATGTTACCTGCAAACTCATTCAAAAACCCCTTTGTAAAACAAACCCCCTTGCTCATAGGTGAGATTTTCCAACATATTCAGCACTGGCCCAAAACAGCTGCTTCTGGAACTAGCAGGAAAAATGTTTTCCAGTTCAGTGGAAGCACAACTTGTCCAAAGCCATGTCCTTTGGACAATTCCACACAAATTATTTCTGGTCAAATTTCATCCTTAACTTCTAACAAATCACATCTTTCACTGTTATCTTTTAGCAGATTAGGAAGCCAAAATTCAATCGCTATAGAAGAATAGTTGTGATCTCATTTCTTCACTTTTATCCTTGATCATTGCAATGGAAAGATCAAGCTCTGTGTCCTCTATTTTAAAACAAAAAAGGTGGCTTGAATATTCTTTTGGTACAAACCCAGTTTTTCTGGTGCACACAAGTGATCTGTGTGTGCGTGACGTTACAAATCACTGGTTGTCAGGAAATCAGGCCGTGCAACGTTTCGTTTGGAAAGCACATCACACAAAGTAGGATGTTGGGTATGAGATTAAAAACCACAAACGAAACAAAAGAAGAACTCCCAAACATAAGAGATTATAAATTGAGGTAGCAAAAATACAGCCCATTTGAAAGCCAGACAGGTCGTTTGGATTAAGTAGGTGTATTTTAAGACATGCAATCCTGATGGATCAATCCCTCCAAGCCCTCCAAGCCAGGTCTGTTTACAGCTATGGTCTGAACCCTTGGATATGTCAGGCTTTTGAAAAGTTACTCAGGCCACAGACTGAGTGGGCATGTTTGGGCACCGATGTCATAACGTGTTCAAATCAGAAATGCCCATGCTTCAGGCCAGGTATCCCTTGAAATGCTTTATTACCTTTTTCTTGGAATACAGAAGCTGCAAGCAGGCAGCCTTTTGGCAGAGAGAGAAATAAAGACAACAGCTGCAAAACTGTGTTGTTTTTATTTTAAACATGCAAAATACAGTTCATGCATCTGCCATTTTGAAAAATCTCCCAGTTCATAGCAGATTAAACCAAAGACATTTTGGCTATCGACTCTCCGTAAATATTTCAAAATGCTTTACAGTGTAAAGATAAGAAATTTAGCAAAATTTCAACAAACCTGTATAAAAAACAGATACAGATAACTTTATTTCAAGGCGACATGCTGGAAAGAGTTCACTTTTGTTTTTCCTCATAAAAAGTTTTCAACAATACAACTGCTTAACAGATTCAAGCCTTTAGGCTACACATGCAAAAAAAAAACGGTTATTTGAGTTAAAAATCACCAAAACGTGCTATTTTTTTTCTTTGTTTTCATTTTTTAAGTACAGTAGTTGTAGACAGTAGCATTTTTCTTTTGTTTATTTTGTAAAAGAGTGCAGGCAGGTTCATGGAGCTAGTGTCCTGGAAGACTCGTACTCTGACATACATTTTGGTTTTATCCCTTTGCCATTGTAATAGTCCACGACTTGGTTTGGAACTTCGGCCAAAACGCTTTTTGCTAGAGCAGCTGGGGATGCCTGCAGGAAATGGTAGAAAACACAAGTGTTAACCTGTCTCTCTGCTAGAAGTGCCATGGGGTTTCAAAGGTATTTGTGCCACAACATCAAGGTAGGAAGGATGGTACAGAAATAGAAGGCAAAAAGGGCTCGAAGTGAGGGGCAGTGTTGCTGGAAACTCATTTTGAGTCAGTTTGTTCATGTAGCTGTAGCTGCCTGGAAGTATACTAAGGCCAAAAGTTCTCTGCATGTTTTTTAGACCTGTTTGGACTGTTTTAATGGACTGTTTTAAGCTCAGGGTAACTGAACTTCCCTGCAGTCTGGGAGAGCACCTGATCAAAGTGAGAGAATGCAGAGACTTCATTCATCGGTATTCAGCGAGGAGCAATGCTTCAAGTTGAACGTGCATGGGTATCACTGTAAAAGGGAGGTCTTCATCACCATTCTGCTGTTCAGGATCTAGGCTGGTGTTTTAATGTCTGGGGAAGTTTTTAATTCAATGAACCTCATTTTGTTTTCACTGGAATTAAACCGTGGCCCTAGGCTTCAGTCCTAGGCTTTGTGGAGGCTTTAAAGCTCTTCTTGTAGCATATAAATAGTGGGTGTCAACCAGACTTCTGAACTGCTGACCCTGAAATGTGGAGATGGGTATAGAGGTGGCTGCTGAGTACTTTCACCCCAGGCAGGGAGGAGGGCTGCCCCTCAGTGCAATGAGAAACCATGCCCTCCATTGATAACACACAGTTGCTGTCTCACACCCTGACAGTGCTTCATTTTAAGCAGAGGGGGCTCTGGGTGTTTTGTGGGCAACTGTTACCTGCATGTGCTGCAAGGATTTTCCTCAGGCTCTGAATTTGGCAGTGACAAAACTGGACTCCTGTTTTCCTATGCAGCCCAATAGCACCCTCTTGCTCTGTGTTTTGCATTTGCTTGATTCCAAGTGTTTGTGTAGAGCTGATTCCAAGCCCCCTGGAGCCAGCCTGCCCTGCTGTGTTCCCCCTGGGCCTTACCACAAAAATGCAATAGAAATGCAAGTGCTTAAACATCACTTGGAGAGGTTCAAACTAATGTGTTTATTTCCAGATGAAGCACACACGGATCTCACACTGCAGCTCAGAGGTTGCATGGGAACTCAATTGGTGGCTGGGTCAGGATTCTTCTGCACACCAAGTACTTTTGCCCACATCAATGAGCACTTCCCTCCTCACTGTCTGTTACATTGTTAGCCAGGTTTTGAAATTACCATGTCATAAAGTACTTGTATTGAATGTTTATTGCCCTATTCTGTTTCAAGTGCTGGGGACCTTATGCTACCACAGTCTTAACATTAGGATCTCATAGGATGGATGTACATGGTAAGCTATTCATAAGTAAGCTAGTCCAGGAGTGCAGAGAGCCCCTGGGGTTCACAATACTAAAATACAAAGATAATGCTAGAAAAACCAGAAAATAACCCTATTTCTTGTATTTTGGTAGTTTGAGTCACATATGTGATTAGTAACAGATAAAATGAACTGCTATTTTGCTATTGTGACATTTTATACCAAAATATTAGTGCAGGCAAATTACACAGTAACAGAACCCATTTATTTTAATTCTTTACAGTAAAATGCATGGTTTAGGGTCTTGCCTAAAACCTGTTTTCACAGATATCATCAGCAAATACCCCTTGAAGTCAGGCAAATGGCTGATATCTGTGTTGCTATTGAGAATTACTGGTTTTCAAATCCCCTTCCCAGTGTGCCAAAGCTGTATTTGCCTTAGCCTGCCTCTGTGCCATCTTACCAAAAATACAACCCTGTATTAAGGGTAAAAACAAGAGTGGGGGAAAATGCCATCACTGCATGCACAAGCCCTAGCAATCAGGAAATTTTACTCTGCTCTATCTTTAAAATTGCTGGGCAGGAGCACTTGCCACCAGCTTCTCTGGATCATATGTAGTCCCCATGTCTGGGCCAACACTCATCTGTCTGCATCACCCTCCTACCACCACTCTCTCTCTTCTGATGCCACATCCACTCTTCCTGACCCAAGGATCTGCCCTTCAGAACAGGCTGTGCCAAGGCTCAGATGCACAGCTGAGTCACCTCTACTTGAGGAGTCAACTGAGCTATGCAGTCCTCTCCCAGTGTGCATGTCAAGTAAAAGGGGTTTAAGCTCACACATTTATTGTGCTCACAGGTAACACGTGGCCCCACACAATGTTGCCCTGGGGTAGCTTGGCGTGACTTTGTGCTTCAGTCTGAAAGTGGACAACTGTTGCTTTTGAGTTTCATTGTGTCAGTGATGTCCATTGATCCTGGGGCTCTTTCTAACAAGGAGCATCCCAAAAACCAGGGTTAGGGATGATTTTCTGTCTGATGATTTGGGACATGTATACCTCTATGTACTTTTGTGGTGCTAAAGCAATCTCACTCCTAGACCAGATGGTGCAAAACAGCATTTGTGTAAGTAAGAATCAGACTCAGTAACTTCTGAGCCAAAACCCAGCCCCACTTCAGCAGTGCTGTGTAAGGGTTACCTTTGCTGGGCTTTTAACTTGGACATCAATGCTTTACTGTAACCTTTTCTCAACTGTTTAACTGCCACGTTTGAAGAGTATCCTAGCAATAAACACCTCAAGAATAGTTCTCAACTGATGGCTAATACACAACAATCAAATCAGCCAGTGTGGGAAAATAATCCCCTGTGCTGATAATTGGTGTCTATTACAAATGACTGTTGATTCAGTTCTATAGCTTCACCATGCTTTAATCTTTAATTACAATGCATAGTGCAAAACATTGCTCCTTGAAGTGATTAAGAGCTGTGCTTTCCACACTTATTTGTGATATATGTGTTATTAAGTCACAGTTGTTAGCCTTTATGATTAAATAGAATGCAGAGTGAAATACAACCTACCTGCAACATCAGCTTTGTGCACAGTAAATACATCATGCATACTAAAGGCAGAGACTTTCAGCACTTAAAATATGACTAAGAATGAATTGAGACAGGTGATTTTCTTCAGCTACATTTCAGTGACTGTGAGCATCGCTATTCTGCAGTTTGAGGTGAAGGACATTCACATTGCTGGGGTGGTGACAGTCACAGAGAAAAGAAATTCACCAGGGTTCAAGGAGAATATTTTCCCTTTGTTTGTCATGTTCCCCTGTAGTGAATTGCACATGTCACTCACTGTACAATGGGACATTTTTTTAAGCAGTAATGGTTACCTTGGTTTTATCTGCAACTCTAGGATCTGACATGAATCACAACAATTATTATTATTTTGATAGTTTCACAGATATTCCTTAAAGATAGTGTCAAAAAGGCAAGGTGCTTCACTGATGTACTCCTGATACACTACATCATGCAGGAAATTACACCCCTGTAATAAAGCTTTCTGTCTACATTGGGTCTTAAGCCTGTAAAACACTGAAGGAGGAATGAGATTTTAGGTGTGTGAGAGATTCTAATTGAAATGTGTTAAATGCCTGTGTGACTGCTGTGCAGGATCAGAACCCTCTCTGAAGTCAAACTTAAAAAATAAGAGGGATTCACTCTACAGGTGATTTTTACAACTCCCTTTTCCCTCCTTTCAGTTTTCTCACGGGGGCACCTTTTGGATAAAGTATTCTTGAGATACGAGATTTTGAGTTCCAGGCTGACTGGAGAATTGAAGTAATGAAAAAAAATGTTGTTTGGGTCGACTCCAAATGAATTTGGGTTTACTGTTCCAGCAAAACAAAAAAATAGTTGCTCAGAAATAACATTTTCTTCTCTCCTTCCATCAGTGGTAGGTGTAATACAGAATTAGGCATAAATAAATCCGTAATACAGAGTTAGGCATAAATAAATCCTTGATTTATCAGAAAAACCTATAAACCTTACACAACTTGATTTGCAATCTCAGAAAAAGATCCTTCTGCTTTTTTTTCCCCTACTTATTAGTTGAACAACCCAAAGATCAAAACTAAACACAAGATATGTTGACAAAAGGGATGTGATTTTTAACTAAATACGTCTTTTACTGAAAGCTGTCAAATATAATCTGCTGATTTATGGTAATTCTTGTGTTTGACCAGAACTAATCTGATGAAAATCTCCCAAATATGTTAAATCTGCATTTCTCTGTGGGGAAAATGAAGTTTGAATCAAAATATCACATATTGTTTCACTAGGTGATGCAAAAGGCATGGTCTTTTGTTTGTGCTGATGATAAGTAAGCAAGATAGCTGTGAATGTCACTTTGTTCAGAGAGAGAGATTATTTGGGATATGCCAATAAAGAAATTCAATCAGAAGTGGCTTTTCTTATGGGCACTTATACATTACACTGACATTTGCTGAAATGCTGAAAGATCACAGAAAAAAGAGACTAAGTAGCAAGTTGCATAAGATACATTGACTTTTGTGATATAGCAAATATATGAAGTATCTCTACATCTAGATTGCTTCTGCTGCTGAGAGAAAGGGGGAGGAAAATATCATTATTTAATAAGAGCAATCAATTTTTAAGATTGCTATCCTCTCCCAGTACTGGGGAAGTTAATCTAAACCAGCTAAAAATAATACATGCCTGTCATTTGACCAAGGCTAGCAATTAAAATCACACATAGGCTCACTCACAAATTAACACCAGAGGCACAATATACACAGGGCCCAGAACTGCAGCTGTCAGCGTTAATCTATTCAATCAAGGATGATTTCAACTTTGTTACAAAAATCACAAAATAAAACTGAAAATAACAAATGTAGCTGGCTTTGCCACTTCCTTGCAGAAACGTGTTTTCAGCTAATTGAAAGCAGGTCTAGCACTAGCCCATAAATAACTTTCCTCTCCACACTTTCACATAGACTACGGTGCAGCACTATGCACTTGTGATTATCTGATGAAGGAGAATAAAAAGCAATCATGCTCATACTTCCTTCTAGCAGACAGGTGAGTGGCACTGTCAGCATGGGGATGTATTTATCTACAGTTCGGTGGCAGATCTGCAGCCATTTGGCATGGTGAAGAGGAACAAGTTTGTTTCTCTTACTCCTCGGTAGTTTGTGAAAGTAAGAAGTGAAATGAGCTTAAATAGGGCAAAAATGAATTTTGAAGTGTGGAAAAAACACAGATCTTGAGGAAAATAAAATGAAGGTATTTTTAAAGTAGCAAACAGAAGAAAAACCCCTCCTGTGTTAAGAAAAAGCCTAGAGAAGCTGAAGGAATGCAAGCACTGCAAACCCAAACCAACCCAGAGTTTAAAACCTCTGTGTAACATATCCAGATCTGAGGATCACTAGTGTATGGGAATGGATTGGAAAAGGCAATCTCAGGGGAAGAATGGGATAGTTACACTGTGGGGTAAAGAAACTTTCAAATCAAATACCAAGAATATCCTTTCTAGACACCGAGGAGAGCAAAAAACCAGTCTGGAGAAGCACTTGAATGTAACAGAAGGAAGGAAGGGAAGGAAGGGAGCAATTTAGGGCAAGTGACCAAGGAGAAAAGTACATGGCCAAGGCATTATTTCAAGTTTAGCAATTTAATGTTGGGTCTGTCCCTTCCTGTCTTACAGTGTCTCCTACACCATGCTGGGCTAATACAGCAACAGCTGGCTCTGAGCACAGGGGAGCTCTGAATAAACACTGTTTTCTTGGTTGTGTTCTTGGATAGAACTTGGAAAAAAATTGTTTGGAGGCAACCAGGATGCTGTGGGTGGATAGTCCTGACTTGCAGAACTTAGGGACCTAAATTTCAACAGGGAAACAACCTCCTGGGGAACACTGTGAGCACAATTCACATCCATTTCAGCTGCCTGTGGAAACGAGGGCATGGAAGCCAGAATACAGTCGTGTTCATAGAACAGATGCAAAGCAAAGAGAAAAGATACACCAGGAAAAATAGTTCAGGGAAGGAAATCAAACTAAAATCAAGGAGAACATGTAAGTAAGGACTGGCACCACAAGCAGCACATGGATTCTGCCCCATCTCTTCCTTCCCCCCCCTCACCATCTCACTAATGGAGCACAATTCATTCTGTATTCCTTCTTTTTACCTCCATTTCTGACACAATAATGCCATAGACTTGCTAAACATTTCATATCCATATGAAGTTAGGCCCAGGCTCAGGGACTGTTCACTCTGTGTTCTATACATTCACCCTTCTGTGGAACAGATGGAAAAGTCAGCTTACGTGTTTGAAGTTCCTGAATGGCACAAACTGGACAATGTCTCGAAGCACAGGCTCGCCTTTGGGAGACCTGAGGATCCCATCATCACCATCCAGCATCTGCATGTCACTGAAATCGGCGTTGCCCACCCCGACGATGATGACTGACATGGGAAGGTGAGAGGCATGGACAATGGCCTCCCTGGTGTCAGCCATGTCTGTGATGACACCATCCGTCAGAATCAGCAAGATGAAGTATTGCTGAAGGGAATAATGATATCATTAGTTAATCTTCCAAAGCTGTTTGGCCTTTTCCAGTATAAAAGTGTCTCTGTTAACTCGCACATGAGCTTTTCTTACACAGAAAAGAGCTTTTATAGTGACTTAAAGGCTAAGTGCATTTCCCATCCAAATCTCAGCTACTAATTTCTCCTCTTGTGGAGTTTAGGTCTAGTTCAGTTCTTTCCAGGAGATGGAGGGGGCCAAGGGATGCACAGTGTAGAAAAGGGAGTTTCTAGATGCTAGGACTGGGATTCAGGACTCCTACTGGGAAGTCTGGAGTAGTCCCGAGATCCTCACTATCCCTCTTTTTCATCTGCTGCACAATCATTTCTGCTGACAGTTTCCAATTACATTATTTTGCCCTTTGGGAACTCGTGAGGGGCAGGGAGGTGTAGGGTATTGAAGCATTACAGGCAGAGCTGTCAGGGAGGTTATGACAGCACTTTGCAGAGGAGCTTTGCTAACAGGCAGGTGGGATGGATGCAGCCATCTGCAAACTGGAGGGTGACCCATTGTTGCCCATGGGAGAAGCACCACACATGGCAAGCCTACTGCATTCTGCAGAATAATGGAGTCCCTGAGGAGAGCAAGGGCATGTGCAGGGAGAAATACATCCATCTTCAAACACTTGATACAGAGCCCTGAGAAGAGGGTTTTCTCATTCTCTAAAGGAGAGCAAGCGATTTTGTGTGCTTGTCATTTCTTTCCTCAAACTGCAAAGCCCACTGAACTGGCACCATGGGCTATGCACTTGCTAATGGGCAAAAGTGATGCTCACTTGGATCCTTTATGAACTTAGGCAGATTATAGAATCTAGTCACTCCATATGAGCAATACCAATGCACTAAACATCACTGAAGTTTATGTATACACAGCGATAGAAACTCAAAGTGTTCTGTCCATCACCTCCTGCCATGAAGAAAACAAAACATAATACAAGGAATAAACTTCATCTTGAAGATTCATGTTATATATATTTTTCAGGCAGAAAGAGGGGAAGCTTCAGTTTGGAAGAATGATGCAACTCATTCAATATGACATATTAGTTCAGAGGCAGCACTGAGAAGAGACTGAGCTGCCTCAGGATTAGGTGGATATGGAAATTTAAACATAGAAATTCCCTTTTTAGAACTGGGACCCTAATTACTACCAAGATCCTAGAAGCAGCAGTGGATTGACAATCATAAGCCCAGACTTATGAACAGAAATGTTTGTGAACTGCTGCTGTAATAAGACTTTAAAAAGGCTCAGCACATGAAGGAAACATAGAGAAAGCTCTAAGCCTGGTGATGAGATGTATGCCAATAGACAGCTCTATTCTCATCTCAGACATAGGCATTTTTCTTGCTGCAGTATGGAAGTTCTCTCTTACATTCTTCACTCCCATAGCAGTGCTTTTGTAAATGTTTCAGACCTATTTGCTCACATATTCTCTCCTTTTCTACCATTCTGTCTGGAAGGCAGGAGGAATCATAGAATCATAGAATGGTAGGGGTTGGAAGGGACCTCCAGAGATCATCCAGTCCAACCCCCCTGCAGAAGCAGGTTCACCTAGATCAGGTCACACAGGAATGCATCCAGGTGGGTTTTGAAGACCTCCAAGGAAGGAGCCTTCACACCCTCCCTGGGCAGCCTGTGCCAGGGCTCCCTCACTGAAACAGGGAAATCGTTTTTTTTTGTTACATTTAAATGGAACTTTTGTGTTCCAGCTTCATCCAGCTTCAGAAGGAAAATAAGCCTAATGGATTTCAAAGACCACTACACAGGAATGGCTGGTTGAATCCCCTAGTTGAACAAAAAACCTCTAGTACAGCCTCTGCAAGAGAGCTGAAGTTTGGTAGTCTGTGTTAAGAATCATTTGAACTCGTTTCCTTGTATAATCAATGCTTTTAGGACTTGGCTTCTAAATTTATGTAACCTTAGTGGTACCATGTATGTTTCCATCATGAGAAACTCTGTGTGTTGCAGAAAAATGGCTCTAAAAGGAGGAAAAAGAACAGTGGGAGAAAGAGTTTAAAGCTGTGACAATCAAAGCCATAAAGGCTAGATCCACTGCTCCAGCTGACACAGACAAGCTGCCTTCTATGAAGGCAGTTAGTGAATAGTTTGAAGGTGAGATTCACATTCTTAAAAAGGCCTTGTTTTGATGGCCAGCAAGAGATATATCAAAGGACAAGAAAAAAACCAAACACAGCCCTTACCGAGGCCTCCTTGGTGTTGGTCTCCTCTGACGCTGACTTTGCCACCTTCTGGATGATGGGAGCAATGTTTGTTGGCCCGTACAGCTGCAGCTTGGGAAGGCAGCTCTGATAAGCTTCCACGACACCTTGAATTCCTGGCATGAAAAGCCACATGAAAGGCAAATAAATGAGGAGCACATCACCAATATCATGCTTGTTTAAAATGTAAATAAAAGGCAGGTTCTTGATGAATACATTAAAAATATCACATGATTAGCAAAGACTAACAACTTCAGATAACTTCCAAGAAGGTATCTCTGGCTGCCTTGCAACTAGCTTGTAATATTTCATTCATCACACCATGCTTCTCCTTCCCAGCAGTTTTTAATACCTATTTTCCAGGTATCAGCTTGCATCCTCCTCAGTTCAAGGCATTAAGTGATCACCTCCTCATCACCAGCTAAGAATCATGCCAAAAGGGTAGACATAGATTACAAACACTTCAACACTTCTCTTTCCTTCTCTTCAGATAAATGTTTCTTTCTGTTTATCATGGTTGTTACCAACAAATTTGCCCTTTGTACTTACAGCAGAGTGCTGTCAAGGAATTCAAACCTCTCTTCAAATATCTGACTCTCCTGTGCTAAGGAAATAATTTTTCAGGGTGAATTTGCATAATTGCTTGCAGGTTGAATTAGACTATGACCAAAAACTGTGAAATTTTGGAAGAAACAGCGGGATGCTTTGCAGTCTACAGAAAAATGAGGTTTAGTCAAGAAGTTTTGATGGAGAACTAGCTATTTTTGGCTTTTTTCATTTCAGGATGTATAGCCAGACGAGGGAGAACAGACTTCTGCTGACACACTTGACAGATCACAGAATGGAAATTGGTGTTTTCAATCATTGAGAAGGATTTCTTGAAGTGATGCATATTAGCCTCCATTTTCAGAACTCCCAGCTTACCAGACCTAAAGGATTAATGGTCTAAAGTTGGAAAGAAAGTGATAGACTGAAGAGCTTTGTAAAGGATGCTGAAGTATGAAATGACTTCAGTAAGACCCTAAGCCAGTTTGAGTTTGCACTGAGAGTAGCTCACTCATGAGACTTTATTCAACCACATGTACAGAATAAGTGGGTGCAGACTGGTTGCTAACAAATCACAGGGAGCTGTATTTACTTGACAATGATACACTTGAACCTCCCATGAAAAAATGGTGGAGATTGCATCATTGTAGAGAGCTACACACGTATTTTTCCATTGCAGTGCTCACAGACAAAAGAACATGCTCTAATTATAGCTATGACTGGCTAAAATGTAAAGCAATGTTACAAAATTTCCCTTGATACAGTGATTAAATTACACTTTGCAAAACTGACCTTTTGTTAACTCCCAATTTTGAACCTGTTAAGGGTTTCATTACCTATACATACCCCAGAGGGGTTGTGGAGGCTCCTTCCTTGGAGGTCTTCAAGACCCACCTGGACATGTTCCTGTGTGACCTGATCTAGGTGAACCTGCTTCTGCAGGGGGGTTGGACTAGATGATCTCTAAAGGTCCCTTCCAACCCCTACCATTCTATGATTCTATACTGATCTTACATGAAAGCCTCATAAATCTTCCTAAGATGGTAAGATACACTGTAGTTTATTTTCTTCTCCATTAAAATAGTGTAAGATAAACACTACTTCCTGCATTCCTATCAGAAAGCTGCTTTCATTTTAGAAAGAAACACCTTCTAGAAACATAATTTCTTGTTTGCTATCTCAGATCAATATCTTTTAGAAATATCTAGTGTCCTTATATTTCCAAAGCCAGCAGGATGTGTGGGTGGCTTACTTTGTAGCTTACTTTTCTTGGACTCCTTTATTTTGAGGAGAGCTAAGGTACATTTTTCTTTACAATTCAATTCTTAATTAGAATTCAATTTTTAATTCGAATCCATTTTCAATAGCTCTGATGAAATACAGTGTATGCACATATATATATAGATATGGGTTTAAGATGCATGTAAAATGCATGCAAATGTAGAAACATTCATTCAGATTAGAGGTTGTCACTTTCTTCCTCTGGTAAAGAAGACTAAATACTAAGACTGTAATATACTATATTGTAACTATACTAAAGATATAAATACTGACATTTTCAAGAATGGAAATGGTAACAAGAGGAAAGGTGAGGATAGCTGTATTTTTTTAATTCCAGTGATCTTCATATCAATATACAGTCCTTATTCAATGTAGAGTGATGCTTCATGCTACCTTAGAATGGTAGGGGTTGGAAGGGACCTTTAGAGATCTTCTAGTCCAACCCCCCTGCAGAAGCAGGGTCACCTAGATCAGGTTGCATAGGAACATGTCCAGGAGGGTCTTGAAGACCTCCAAGGAAGGAAACTCCACAACCCACCTTGTGCCAGTGAAAGCTCACTACTTCCACAAAGAAAGAGATTTTGTTCCTCAAAAGCAAATAAGACACCTACTTTTTATATTGGATCCAATCTCTATTTCTTGGCTTAAAGCAAGATACTCTTTAGTAATTTTCCTTTGGTTTCTGGCAAAAAATTATCCTAAATATTCCAAGGAAAAATAGTGTGGTCACTAAGCCTTTTATCTTCCTCTTGTACCCTCTGTCCACATGACATGCTGGTGTTACTGCTTCCCGTGTCACCTAATACAGTGAGAGCAACTGGAAGACATCACAGAGCAATTGGTGGGAGGAACTAATCAAGCATCTGTAACAGGCAGGTGATGAGCAAGTTGCAGCAGATGATTAGACAACACGTTTTTTGATCTATGTCCTTGTCTTGCTTTCATCCAGATGGATATTATTTTAAAAGGTATCATTTAGGACAAAGAAGTGCTTTCTGTATCTCATTAATGCATGTGCAAAAGCTGCAAAATGTCTTCCCTGCCCTTCTTTCATCCTGCAACCATTTTTTATGTCTCCTTAGCCCTAAAACTCCTTTCAGCTGATGGGTTAACTTATTAGATAACTGATTCTTACAGATACACAAAGTTTAAACACGTAACAAACATGAAGTAACATAAGCCAAGGCAAGGCTCACAAAGCAGCTCCTTTCTCTTTTTTAAACCTCCTCTCATTTCCATTGTTACATTTTATTTTGCAAAGATAGTATGGTCTGGATAGTAAGTTCTTTACTTGCAGAAGGTTTCTCTGTCCAACCTCTGACCTGCTGTTGGAACTACATAGACGTGACAGACTTTTCAATCAACACAAAATATTATACAACAATGTCAGTGTGATAAATGAATTAGCCTTGGACTCAAAAGAGGCAGCAAAGGGGAGGATAAAAAAAGTGTTCTTTGCATGGACTGCTAGGGCTTTTTAGAGGCACACAGAAGGTCACAAATGACCTGTATTTAGAGTGGGAAACAATGCTGTATTTGAACACTACAGGCATAAATATGTTATCATCTCATGCTGACCATTGTCAACTGAGATGTTTTAAACTGGTCTGGCCCTGTGTCGAGGCTAATGTGTCTGTGTTCAGAAGCAGAGAGGCTAACACATTTTCAAACATGATGGTCCAGGCAAAATGCTGAGGTCTGTTTTGCTTCCCCACCTCATCCCCACACCCTCAGTACAACTAAAATCTCAATTTTAAGCTGGCTTTAAAACTTCAGGCACTTCTAGATGCATACATGTAATTTCTGCTTCTTTTAACTCCTTAAGAGCAATGTAAAAAGCTATGTGAACACATCAAGCAGCTTTAGGACTTATGCCAAATTACATTTCAAGCATATGACTTGCAGAGGTTGGGCAGGTCAACAATCCAAGCACACCAGCAAAGCAGGAATGCCCACTGAACTGAAACCAGAGGTCTTGCATTTAAGATGTGTGAGCTCTAAATACTTTTCATGTCTCTTTCCCTTGAATTGCTTGTCCTCTCTTCTTTTCCTCACTTCATTTCTGGGCACCTTAAATCTCATCCTGAACATATTCCACTGACCATGCCTGAGAGAAAGCCACTAATAAGCCTGAGAAGGGCTGAAAAAAAAGCAGCTAAAAATTTTGAACAGGAAGAGCACTTTGAAAAACACATTTCAGTGTTTGGATGGTGACAGAAGGACACAGCAGAATAACAACCTGTGTATTTGAGGCAGCTACAATCATCTGACCAAGACTCTCAACTAAGTATTAGTCTGGGATTTCTTGTTAGACTGTTTAGAGATTGTTGTCCAGTCATTGTCTTTTACAAAATGTGTTAATTGTGGTAGGAGATTCTAGAAAAGACCACATCAGTCACTGCAGACCTCACAAATAGAAGACATTCAGCAACATCTGCTGCATGAATCTGACCTCTGACTAGTGTCAATTAGTGATTTTTGCTAGAACACACCAATATCTTAAACTGTGTTCAGGCAGCCTCCTGCTGCATTTGCTGTCATGAAAATAAGCTCCCCTCTACCACAGAAGTCCTCAGCTGCTATCCTGGCCCTTTGGTGCTGGACATCACCAGACTGACTTGCAGCAGGCTTCTGTTGCTGTAGGTCTGGCCAAAGAACTGTCTCTAAACTAAGAGAATCTTTGATGACAAAGCTTCACAATGTGCTTTTGCATGTCCTACCTTCCTTAGCTTCACAATCTATGATGATGTAGCTGAAGATATGGAACAAATCTAGCACACACAGCTTTTGTTGTCAGAAATGCAAGCGATCTGGGGAAGTGCAAGTGGCAAATGTCCAATATGGTGTACTTTCACAGGGACCTATTTTGCAGGAAATGAATGTGTGGCACTTTCTAAGGTTTCTAAAGCTAAGCTTGATGCCTTTCAGGTTTTGAAAATCCTGGCTGCTTTCTTTAAAAATCACCTTGAATAATACCCAGGAGATACAATAAAAAATGCAAGCACATTTTGGATACAGCAAAAATTCATCAGTTTGTCCTAATGTGTTACCTGCACATTCTGGATTGTCTTCATTGAAATTGATTGCAAAATCATGAGAGACCTGCAGATAAATGGAAAGAAGAGAAGACTTAGCTCAGAAAAAGGATTCAAAGAGGACTTGCAGTTAAACATCCTTTACATTCTTTGTTAAACCAGAAATCTTTCCAGCTTCCAGCCATTAAATGTGAAATATAGTCTCAGTTGAAACAAAGTAACAAAACTGGAACAAAACTTGTCAACAACAACAAAACCAAGAAAAAACAGCACAAAGCAAAACCACCCAAGTACATGAGAAATCACATAGATATGATGTCAGAACTGGGCTATCGATGCCAGGCACGGAAGAGGGACCTATTGCTGAGGAGATTTAAATGCCAGCTCTCCCTAGCTCAGCATCTCAGATTGCAGGAGAGAGATAGCAGGTTGTGATAAAGCACTGACAGTGAAAGCTCAGTGCACTCACTTGTGTGAACAGTTTCTCATTTGAAGGCCATGGGAGTACTGTGAAAATAATTTATTCTCCAAAGAGATCAGGGAAGTCACCCAGACCCACTGTGAAATAATGATGTAAGGCATCTAAGCTAGTCAAGATGCTAGATTAGACTGGGGAGAAATTAATAAGAAAATATCTGAATACTCTTGTTTTTCCTCAAATTTAGTGAATATCCCAGTCTCTCTTTCCCAGTCTGTCTGTAATAACATACTACGGAGCTATTTTCTAAGAGAAATGATTGTGAATACAAAAACAGTTGCTGATTTTCTAATAAAACAATATCTTGTCTATCTAGTGGCTTGTAAAACAATATGAGACTTCTATATGCACAAATAAGCACAGGCAATGTAAGTCTCAGGTCCCAGACTTCCTTTATCTGTCACTTTGAGATCTGCATCCACAGCTCAAATCTGTTGGGACTGAAACTTTCTTTAGATGCTCTTTTCTGGTTTTAAGGTTTGTTCTTGTCTGCATTTTTATTCCTCAGATTCCTTTTTGCTGCTTTCTTTGATAAGTGAGAAGGCTTGTGCAGTGGGTCTGGGATGGTAGTGATTTTCCACAGCAGCTCCTGCAGTGCTGTGCTTACTGTTGATATCAATAGTATGACTACTGCTCACACAGCATCAGCGCTGTCCCTCCAGCATTCCTTCCCCACCTTCACTAATAGCTGTGGGTGGGCATGATCTTGGGAGGGACCATGGCCAGGACAGCTGACCCAGGCTGACCAAGGAGATTGTCAAGAAGTTTGAACTCAAGTGTATCATCCCAGATTCATGAAAGTGTTTATACAGGTAACTCTAATGACACACATTTGAGTCTTTATAGATCTCCACAGGACCTTGGGAACTGCCAACAGTCCTTGTCATAAGGAAAGCAATCTGTTTTCATCCTGCACAGTGGAACCAGGATTATTTGCACAATGAGTTTTGATTGTTGGAGTCACTGTTGCATTTGCAGGTTTAGAAGATTTCACAGCACAGTACAGAAACTAGTCTATGGCTAATGGACCCATAGATCAAATATGTGACTACAGAAAAGCTTCTGTAAGAGCAAATAAGTTGGTTACTTACTGCCAAAGAGAGTTTCTCATAGAGAAACTGAACTTCCCCATCATATGCCAGCCTTGCTCACCACAGTAATGCCTACTGTTACTTTTTGAGAGGCTAAATATAAGACTTTTATGATGATGGGAGAGGACTGAAGCAAAAACTCACTGAAGAGTCTGCAGCCACCTCATCCCAGTCAGGAATTTGGTATATCTACATCAAGTATGAGCTGCCTCTTACAGAGAATTTGATGTGTGCCATTCAGGCTTCTCTACTTGGCCATGGAAGATTATGCAGAAAGTCAGTAGCTGTGTTCCTCACTGAGCAGGCACAGAAGAGCAGGGCTGTCAGATACGCTTCAGAGGTGCTCCAGAGCCCTTCTGTCTGGCTGCTCTATGTGTCTCTCAGCAACACTTTGCCCAGCTGGTATCTGCCAGTCTCATGACCAGCTGCAGGCCAAAGGTAATTGCAGCTGTCAAGAACAGTTATGTGAGTTTTCATTCATTGACCATTTTTTTCTTGTTGTTCAATAACCTTTTCTCTTCCTTTAGGCTCTCTGTATTTTGTATTAACTGCATCTCAAGAGTGAGAAGGATGGCAATGCATGCTTATGTATTGCAGGCTGATTCTTCCAACACCATTCCTCTCCAGTGATTTTATTTCTTTATTCCAAATGCATTTGAAATTATAGCTAAAGGAGTATTACCTGTTTGTTTTCTTTTTCTTGCCAGAGCTATGGATACAGTATTTTAATCTCACATGCAGTGTGGGCTAGATGCTTTTGTTGCTATATCTCTTTCAGGATCACACTATGCAAACTATTTACCTAGTTCAGAGCCAGGCTGTTATTTAAGACAATGTAGAAAATGGTTCAGGCCAATAAAGAAAGCCCAAGTCTTACTAGATTGGCACAATGATCCAAAAAATAATACAGCCTGATCAGTGACTTCTATCCTCCCAGAGCAAGTGGCTCTCATACATAGTCATCCCGATTCGCCAAGGACAGTGTTAAAATGTGTCTTGAAGGCAGGATAGGAAATGAATGTGCAGAAGTATTGGGTTGTTTCCTACGCTCTCTGAATAATATATCCCAATTTAAACAAGATTTAAATATAATGTGAAGGAGGGAAATTCTTTGGGCAGCTAAGTGATGGTTCACAAAATTATCTGAGGCAAGTCAATAGAAGATATTCTTAAAGCAGTTTCCCCAAATGCTGAGAACTTATTCCTCACTCAGGCAAGAAAAACCAGCTGTGTTTCAACCTGCACTTGTGTTGTCTCTCCTGTGGTGGCCAGAACTCAAGAGGTTCCAAACCAGAAGAGACTTCAGGCACACGACATGTACTGAAGGCTTTACTGAACTTGGGCTGCTACTTAATGGGATTCCATAGAAAGCCCATATGTTAAAAAGGTGGTTTGGATCAAATATTCAATGCTTTTGTTTTCAAAACAGTGCAAGGTAATGAGCCTCCCTCGTTTTTACAAAGAAATGGAAACTCATGAAACATGCAAGGGTTTTTGTGGCTGAAAGGAAAACCTTGCTGATGACAGAGCAACAAATGCTGGTATACTAAATGGCATTTAGCATATTTAGATTCAAGTTAGATATTCAATTTAGATTCAATATTTAGATGCTGAATGACCCAGCCCTCCTGCACTCCCAGAACTGATAAACTCATGGAGAAAAGGAAGCAAAAGCATGAACACTGAAGATGCTAAATGAACACTTAAGATACTGGGAAATCCTCAGGGGAAACAAGGTGACACTTGGCTGTTCAGAAACAAGTATCTTTAAATAATCTACTAGGGTGGTTTATATGATGGATTAATCTAACATTCAGGAAATCCTGGAATATGTCAAGCCATGCCAACATAGGATGACTGCTTTACATTAGCAGCTGTCACAGAGAGCTTTGCAAAGATCTGCAGACTGTGGTCAGTGGTAGAAGTCAGCCTCACAATAAGGAATGTCCTCACAGAACCATGATCGTGTCATAGACCCTGAATTAAGTTTCAAATATGTAGCTGCCCTTCTGCTCAGTCCTCCTCCTGCCTCTTAACATTAATCCATCAATCCGTAAAGGAAAGGAGAGAGAAATACTGGAGTGCAAAGCAGTGATCAGCCTGGCACTACCTCCGTTGCTGCACAAAACATCCCTCAAAGCCTCTAACTAACAGCCTTTGCTTGCACTTGGTCATGTACTAATCTTTTCCCTCTGCTGGACTCCAGATAAATTATGTAGCAGATACCATCACAGATAGCATATTATTACAATACAGTTGTCCAAGTCCTGCACCAGATAACTTCTTCAAGGATTTTAACAAGCAAAATAAGTAGCTCTACCACCCATCATGATGCAGAAAACAATGACTGCATTTCTGAGGTTACAGCAACTAAACAAACAGTCTCAGATACTTTTGCCAAGGCAGATTGTAGCCTTTTTTTTAAACATTGTACAATGCCTCCATTGCCTTTACATATACAGTGATGAGCACTTGCATACAGAAAGGCTGTTGTCCATCAAGGTAACATTGCAAGAATCATAACCACGCTTCCACATGCTTATGACCACCTCAGTAGAAAAGACACCTTGATGTAACGTAGCAGGTAACTTGGGATGTAATGAAGCTCATTCTCATAGCATGGCCCTTGCTGAATAGGTTTATAATTAAGGCTGAAAGGAGAATTTCCTAATTAATGAGAATTTTTGAGATTTCCTTAAAAGAAAAAGTCTTCTGGACTTGGACAGAAACCTCAAAACACAAACAAACCCCCCTGCCTTGGACTCTAATTAGCAGTGGAAACCCACAAAATCATAGAGCAGATTGCTGGAGAGCTTTTGGATTATGCAAAGGCATTTTAGTTAAGTTGCATTAAAACATATTATACTTTTAAGCCTCCACATTTTTAGTCTCTTTTTACTCTAACTGAACTTTCATTTCTTAAGTAAAAAACTGCTTTGACTCATGAAACTACATTTCTCATTCCTTTGCTAATGCTGAATATGAATTCTGAAAACTTAGCAATCTTTTTTTCTTCTCTCTCCAGATTCCTGGATTCATTTAACTTCCCTGTCCCAAACAGCTCAAGCTTTCCAGAAACCTCTGTAGTGATGGAACTGGGGCTTCTTGACAAAGAATCTTGACAAACATAGGTGTGTTTAGGAATGCTTTCTTACTCATTTACGTAGAGATTGTCAAAAATCCATGAACAATGGATGCATGTAAGTGGAAATGCTGAGATGCACAATACTGAGCACTTCTCTGTGAATAAATTGAGCAATATTAAGCCACTGCCAGTCTGAAAATTAAATCTAGAATGGCTGCATATTTTGCAAAGGCTGAAGCCACTAACAAATTTAAAGAACCACTGCTCAAAAGTTATTATTTTCAGAATGCTCATTAGTCAAACTGTTTGGGAGCTGTGCAGCTTGAGTCTCTGGCTAAGATCATGTTACAGACATTTCTGCTTGGCAAAGCTTGGCTACTTATTTTCCTTTGTACTTGATTTTTGAGCGTGCTGCCCGCTTTGCACATCTAAGTCCAAGTTGCATGCATAGAATCATAGAACCATAGAATGGTAGGGGTTGGAAGGCACCTTTAGAGATCATCTAGTCCAACCCTCTAGAAGCAGGTCCCACCTAGATCAGGTTACATAAAGTGGCAAATTCTATTTTATCCCTTGGTTCATTACACATCTTTCTATTGATTCTTTTTTTCTTTGGCAGGTTTGCATATGTTTTTGCCCTCATGCTCCTGAAAAGAGCAGGAACCACAAAGACCACAGCACTTTTCAAGTCCCTTACCTGCCCAGCCAACCAGACAGTGCAGGTTAGGGTTGTAAAGATGCTGTACTGTTTCTGTAACTGCAGTGAGCTTCTCTCCAGTAATTCTTCAGAATAAGCAGTGAATGAAGCTTTCATTAAAAATGCAGAAATAACCAGGACTGACTTAAAACAAACTGCAAGCTGCTTCGTACCTATTCAGGTGTCAGCCTGCAATTCTTCTTTAGGAAACAACCCTTCATTATTGGCAATATACCTGTCACGGGGCTGACACAATCCTAACTTTATTTTAACAGTGAGTTTTGTGCTGCTGGGTGGTTTTTCAGCTCCTCTGAGTTCTTGCCTACTATGAAAGCAGTGTGTGTGGTTGAGCTTTCGTTCCTCCTCTTCACTGTGACCTTTTGCAGCAGCATCTAAGTCCGTATTATCTGCCACCTCTTCGTTTTACATCAGACTTCTCAGATACTTTTTCTCATTGCAAAAAAAAAAATGTAGTGATGGGTTGGAGACACTTCTGTGGACTAACTGGCATGTTCTGCAAGTTTCGTGTGATAGAAACTCAAGAGAGGAATCTTGCTTCCAGAGGTTTACTTAGATCAAGAAGCAGGGTGATGTATTTGTCAGGCCTTGAGGAAAAGAAGATCATATTCATGAATATTAGATGAAAGATCTCTAGACTGATAAGGAACGTTATATATGGCACGTCTTGCTCCCTTCACTCCCACAGATTCCTTATGCCACTAAGAAACTGCTGTTTTTCATTTCATTTGGAGATGAAATGAGGGAAAATAAAGTCAGTGTAACATAGCAGTGTGCTCTTGAAATGGAAATTCTGTAGAAAGCATATATGAAAACATGTTTTTAAAGGGGTTTAGTCTCAAGAGATTCATGAAGAGCCTGCAGAGGTGGATACTGACACTGTTCTGAAGTGGTAATGTAAAATGGTGAGGGCAGGATGTAGGTGGTTTTCCTTTGGGACTAACAGTTGGCTTGGCAAACATTGCTTTTCCTGTAGCATGTGAAAAGATGTGAGATGTGAATCTCACTGACCAGTCATGTGGATACTACCCTCCAGCACACATCCCAGGCCCTTGGCTGGAGCTTGAGATAGCACAAAACCAAGACACTTGTCTGACAACACTGCAAACAGACCCCTTTCTCCCATGTGGGCTAGTGTGCTTGGAAACCTTGGCAACAAAGTTGAGAGCTTGTGGCCAGCCTGAAAGCAGTGGCTTTCAGCTCAATAGTGAGTTACCAGCCACACTTTTTACAGATTGGGACTGTGACATAAAGTAGACCTGAACCCACTCGATCCACTTACTTTGCCTACTCCTTTTATCAGACTGAGTAACCCTGACCTTCCCTCACTGTGTTACAGCCATGCTTACATTGGTCAGCTTTCATTTATACTGTTAAGGAGGCTGTGTTAAGTTGTGTGGAACCCTTGGCAGTCTTTTCTTCCACAGCCCTAGCAATTTGTTGTCTAAATAAAACAGCAGCTGCTAGTATGCAGAGACCAATGTGCTATGAACAGGTCTCATTAAGACTGGATTCTTGAAAGCAGATACTCTAAATTAAAATGAAAAGCTGATTTATCTACAAGATGAGGTCAGAACTGAGAAGTTCTCATAATGATTCAATCTAAATTTGAAGATGTGAACTACTACAGTTACATCACTGCTGTCCTTTAAGAAACCAAAAGATGACTTCTAATATTTTTGACTGAAAACATCAATGAAACATTTGAATAGCATGAGATCTGCTGAGTTGCTCTGGTGCCTGTAGTGGTGTCATATTTTTGCAGCAAAATCTAAATAGTTAGGGAAGGCAGGTTGGGGGGATATTTTTCTATAGTCTTTGTTATTTTTAATTATATCAGTTTCTTCTCAATTTTCTGTGCATCTTGGCTACGTTCCACATCAAACACCAATCATTGTTGGCTTAAAAATAACTATGGTATCCCTGTAGACTAAATTACTGAAGGATTTTCAGGTTTAATGATCTTGACTTCTTAATGCATCACAAGGCTGACTCTGCACTGTCTTTGAGGGTATATCTTTCTATTTAGAAGTGCAGACAGAGCCAAGCAGGGACTCAAAAGTGTTGATACAGTTTATTTTAAGAAGACATAAGATTCTTCTTATGGACTGTGTAGAGTATCACAGAGAAGGACAGAACAATAGCACAAAATGCAAATCTGTCTTCCTTAAGAGGAATTAATCAGGAAATTATCCAAATTCACAGTTCTGCCAAAGGAGAAAATCTTTTGGTGTTAGTGATTGTAGGAATATCTGGTTACAAAGCCTTCCTGAAATTACTTTCTGGCAAGACAAGTGTTTTTCATCTGACCCCTGACATATGCTCTCATAATAAGGTAAAAAGACTGTTGCTGGGGACTAACAAAACTGGTATGTTGCCAATATGCTTGCATGACCTGAGGCATCAATGCCACCAGCTGATTATTTTGGCTAAGAAAGCAGCAGTCTTCTGCTATCATCAGCAAACCAGTAAAAAGACTTCAGGTGGCACAGTAACATCTTCCTCTAAGTAGTAGTTAGATAAGGATGGCTCTCTGCAGCTGGAAGAATTGCATTTTTACCCCATGCAATGACAGTCACGTCACAGATGATGGAGAAACCAGCCCCTGGAACACCACCAGGCTGGTACCCTTGTTTAGGACAAACACAATGGTACATGGCATTGTGAGTGGTGGCCAGCTGCTGTGTTTCATTAATGTGTCTGGTGGTGGAGGCTACTCATGTTTATTCCCCAAAACACTTCCCCTTAACGTAGCAGAGATGGCTGTCAGCTGCTGCAGTGGGAACAAATATACAACAGACACAGATGTTCTGTGGTATTTACCACATTAAAATCTGTATCAAAGTTCTGGAAGCTGTCTCTGGTTTTGGAAAACATCTACACTGATGTTACTTTTTAAGCAGAGTGCACTGCAAAACACCTTGTCAGGAACAGTCCTCTTTTCTGTAACAGTGCTTCTTAGTTTAGAAGACAATTTGATACAACATGCATTGACTTACCTTATATATCTGTCTGCAAGACACTTATCAAATTTGCTGTGCGTCACTACTGTTATTCTTATGCAGATAGCAAATCCACAAGGCATGAGGAACACAGTGGTACATTTTTCCCCTCTGCTGATTCATGCTTTACAATGCTGAGTGACACACTATCTCTCTCTGCACAGAACTTCTCACTTGGATAGTGTTCATATCCCTACTCCAGCCACACTTGAGAGACATAACGCAGAGCAGGGGACACAAAGATACAGAATGAATTCTGCATGCTCAGAAGTCTAATGCTGTTCTTTTCCAGGTGGTATCTGAGTGGCAGAATCCCCAGCAAGTTCTCAGCTACTTATTTGTGCAGAACTACCCTCTGCTCACAGTACCTGTGCATGTGCAGCACAGAATTTGAACTTCTGCCTATTTCTTCTTAGACCTTTCTGTTGGATACACCTTTTGCTCCACTGTCTTCAGTCCAGCACTACCAGACTGCATGTTTACACACACAATTGCACAATCACTGTGGATGACTTCCATTTGGTTTTGGTTATAAATATCCCCTCTCCCCAGCAGAGATACATGCTCCTGTGTTCCTCTTCCTGCTATTGACAATGCCCATTTGTCCAATGAAATGTCTAATGACACAGAAATCTGCCTTATTTTCAGGAGGATGTTAAAACTCTTGTCAAACCATGGCTCACAAAGCTTCAAAATGTCCTTGGCAAGTGTTGTTAAAAAAAATCAGTTCTCTTACTAGACTAGCATCTATTAACAAAGCTTTGCCAAGATGCTGAAATATTTCTGGTGTAACACAACTGTTTTAAGTCTAGCCTTTTTGGTCTCAGTGAGGTATCACTGGGTGAGAGAGCCACATGAAAGAAAACAAGCAGTATGAGTTGCTCCCACTAGCCCCTGCCCTGTACTGAACCACTTTCCCTAATTTTGTGCCTCATAAATCAAGGAAACTAGAAAATGTCTTTTATGCACCTACTTTGTATTCTGGGGGTATCCTTGCTCCAAATCCAAAGGCTGGGAACATTTTGTCACTGGAAAAGAGTAAGAAAAAAGAGTTACCATAGAGAAAGGTGTTTTGTTATAGTAAACATTTATTCTTCTGTAAGCCTTCATCAAAAATGCAAAGCAGAATAACAGTACTGAAATGGCTTTTAGGTCAAAAGTGTTACATGGCATAGTGGAAAGAGTATCGGAATAGAGAAGGGAGGATGTTTGTTGACCAGATGAACCCCTAGTATTTTTGGCAAGTTAAAATCATTTGGAGAGTACCAAGGGATCAAGATATCTTGCATTTCTCTCACAAATGCAATAACAGGTCTGTGTTATCCATTCTTTGCACTACCTGTCTGCAGCATGAGAGTGAGCTGTTTTAACAGCCTGTAACAACATTTATTTCACATAAACACATATGAGCTCCCCAGCTCAGAACATGGGTGTAGTGAAGAGATGACTCTGCAATTAAAACCAGTTGCAAATTTGGGTTCTTATGGTTGTCCAGGTGCAAAAGAGACATCCTAAAATATCCAAAAGGGGCAATTTTGTGCCCCCAAACCTGTAAGTTCTGTAAAGCTTTCCATCTGCATCTTTAGTAGTTCCACTAGAACATGAGAATAATCAGGCACAGTTTGAGTGATAACATGGTGAGTGCTGTGGCATGGTCAGTTTGCTTTCATACACTGCAGTGAGGTTGTTCTACCCCAGTTAGATCTGTAGAGACCAAAATGCCTGATTCAGAGAACCTGGAAACTTCAAGGCTGTTAATACCCTTTCAGAAATGCAATAATGTCTCACACAGCCCACGTGCTGTCAAGCTGCCTCTTCCCAGATGGCAAAGTGGAAAACAACAAGCTGTAAGGAATGTCTCGTCCCTGAGTCAGCAAAGCACTTCATCATACACTTGGGGTTAACAATTCACCCAAACATATGCTTAACTCTAAACATATCCTGAAGCCCATCTGATGCCACTGAACTGTGTTCTGATGAATCAAACCCCTAATAGGATTATCCTGTTTTCCTTACAAGGTTTCAGGGCCCTTGGAAAAGTTAAGTTCTTACCACCATTATTGGCACCTTCTGTAATTCCCAAGAGAGGCCAGAAGCTTTAATTTCCTTTAATTTCCTTTTTTCCTTTCTTAGTTCAAGACATTGCTACTCCAAACATCAACTGAATGATTTGCTTCCCAGACATACTCGAGAGAGATAACAGCACTCATTAAAGCTGCTGGGCTATTCTGTCTGGCATAAGTTGTGAAAGGCACCATATTTCTGACACAAGCTAAAGGAAAATGGGTTTGAAAGAAAGCAGAGAGGAGTGGCCCCCTCCTCAAAGTTAAAGTAACCATGAGATATGGAAATATTCACCAGCCTGAGATGGGAAACAGTGATGGCTGTCATCTGATGGTTTAGCTCTCACAACTGTTGTTCAGCTACGACATGTAGTTGCTGAATAAATCTTCATAGCACAATTCTGTGTACCATATGTTACACAGTGTGACAATGGACCTTGGAAAGGAAGACTAACATAATTTGCATGGTAATGAAACATTTTTTCCAAGAGATGTCAGAAATGAAGTAGCTGCTGACATTTGATGCTAACCACCTGCTGATAGCCTTCTCTTTGATTAAAAACTCCTGTGAGTGGGGAAACCCTTATAAATAGATGCAGAGAATTCAGACACACACTTAGAGGGCAAGAAATAAGAAGCCATTAGAAAAGGACCTGAGGAGAGAGGAAAAGAAATTCTTGGTTTACATCAATGATTAAGCATGACTGGATTAGAAAATCAAACCCTGTGGAGCTGCAAGTTGATTGATTTTGGGCAAGAGGAAACAAAGGCTAAAAAAGAATTTTACTTAGATAGAACATAAGTGTCTAAGTTCAATAAAGCAACCCAAAAAGCTGATGTTGGCAGCAGTTACCCAACCTGGGATATGCCTAAACCCATACAGTGCCTGCAGCTGTACTGCAGCGTTCCTCAAGTGTAAGCACTCTCATAACTGCAGCTTCATCTTCTGCTCTGCAGCAATTGAGGCAGCACTATGATACCTCCAGCAGCCTGGATTCTTATCCTGGTGGTGAGACTCCCACATTCTCAGTCACATGGTGGCACAGCCCCTGCTGTGATTCTGCACTCAGAATACCTTACCACCACAATCAGGACCTTTTTATGTCTGAATCTCCCATATCTCCATTTTGGGCAAGTGCTAGTTACTGCTGCCATTGCCTTGTGACAGAGATTGATCATGTGCACCTCAAGATGGGATTCCACACAGCTGCTTTGACTGAATTAACTCTCATGTGCTCCCAGAGCTTGATCTTTTAGGTAAGAAGGGAACTTTTTGATTATCACTCATGATATCCCTTGCATAAAAAATAATCATGTTATTCTCTGATCACACCTCAAAATTTGTGGCTGACAGCTTTCAGAATAAAACAAAATGTCAATGTAAGCAATATTTTTCCTCCTATCACACATGGAGTTTTATGAAGCTCTCACTCTTTAGTAAGTATGCAGCTTAATGGCTTAGTGATATTTCACAAACAACCCTCTCTAGTCTTCCCACCCATCCCTCATTTTGTCATATGAGAAAAACCCCAGCAGCTGAGCTTGCTGCCCTCCTTCTGCTTATCCTGCACTACTGAGACACAGCAGGGACACAGTGACCCAGAAGGGCAGCCAAGGACTTTCTCACTTCCAAGACAACTCCTTACGATATAGAGATGTGACTGAGCTGTTTTACCAGACCCAGTGATATCATGGCAGCTTGCAGTAGAAAGCAGAGCAGCTTCCCAGCTTCTGAAGCTGTGTCAAGGGTTAGGCCATCCAGGGACTGAAACTACAGTCAGAAAAAGAAAAGGTTTCCTCCTGTCTCAAGGTGACTCCAGCCCCATTTCCTAACCTGATGTTTCAGCAGGATAGGGATCTGCTCTAATGACTTATCTTTTATTCCTTTGTAATTTAAACTCACCAGTTTCTCTTGTGTTGCTTTCTCAGGCTTTTGAGCTTCAGTTATACCAGGAAACAGGCCTCAGACTCTGGCTGGAGCCTTGGGACCCAACTATAGACATGGTCTGTTACCACTCTCCCTGGCACAGTACTGGCTCCTGCCAACCAGCAGCCCTCAGAGGCTTCCCAGGAACAGTGCTGGGGACAGTTTGGGCATCACTGGCGTGTGCTAGGAAGAAGAAAGCCAAGATGCAAGGACATGGACAGTATCATATCCTTGGCCTCAGGCCACAGAAGGATTTTTGACTTATTTTGTCTAAAGTTAGTCAGAGAGTCCTTGGCACATTCAAGGAAACTGCCTGCACTGACAGGAGAGAAACATAGAAGTGAAAAAAACCTGTTGGTTCTGTAACACCCCAAGTTTACAAAATCAAGTAAGAAGAGGATTGTGGCTTTGCAGAACCTTTAATAAAAAAAGTCTACTTCACATTTTATATGGTTCTTTGTTTTACACAGGTTCTCTTAAAAATGAAAACTTGGCACAGTTTTCAAAGTCTGAAGTGCTTGACATGAAGATGAAAAAAGCAAAAGTATTGGATTTTTACTCGTATACCTGATCATATAAGGGCCATCAGTATTCAGACTAGCATAGTTGTATATGGATTCTGTTACTTTTTCCAGTCAAACTGATTACTGAAGGATACCAAAGACTGCACAAATCTAGGTTATACCCTAAAGGTAGAATCAAGGAGAGGGTTGAGGTTCAGTGTTCATATTGGTAAATGTGATTAATGCACACAGAAAGGAAGTGCCAGGGCTCCAAGACTGCAGAATTCTGAACAGAAATACACCCAGTTAAAGTCCCTCAGTAACCTCAACTATAACATAATGCATAGAAGAAGAGAAATTCTTAAAATATCCCTTGTTATCCTTTCAGAACATTGGTCATCTCAGTCTCCCATCCATCAAGCTATGTAGTGGAAACAGAGGCAGCACCATCATAAATCAGGACATTAATAGGGGCAGAGAGGAGAGACATTTCAGTGAGCTGCACTGCACAGACAGGAAAAGCCATGGACAGAGGAAAAAGTAAGGTTTTGTAAATTAGTAAAAGTGACACAGGTAATGATATCTTTTTCTGTTCCACTAGGAAGGCCAGTTTTACTGGAAGGTAAGAAATCAGTTTATAATAAAGATAAGGAGACGAAACAAAGATTTCAAAATCTCGTTACCCACTGGTGCCCTCTGACATGTAATATCATTGAAACCTGGGGTTCAGCTTTATTCTGAGAAGGATTTGCTGTTCCTAGTAACAAGAAGGAGAACTCAGATAAAACTCTTCTACTGGGTGAATTTAGTTAGACATCAGAAAGGCTTTTGCAACTTCCTCCAAAGCTGTTGGCATAGATGATGCTGGAGACAGAGCTAGATATTCATCGGTGTGGTAATACCTGTATTCAGAAAGGAATATAAGAGCTGCCAGGACTATGTTCTCTGAAAATCAGTACCTTTTAAAAATCTAAATTGAGAATCTAAGTTCTTAACTGTGGAACAAATGTAGAGGGGATAAAAGGCCCAGAGTCACTCCACATGCCATTTATTCATTCTGAAAGATGAACTTCTAGCTGGCCACTTACACAGGTTGTTTGGGATTCATTTTACTGGTGCTTATGAAAGCCCTTTGGTATGTAGCTACAGATATGTTTACCCTTGAGATCCTGAAATCAGTGCAGCAATTTGTATGGATGCTACTAAAGTGACCTTGGAAAGCCTCAGCATGAAAACCTGCTCACTGTATGGTAAAGCAATAGAGTAGCACTAGTGGCATGAATAGGGGCAAAAGAGGGAAACAGAGTGAGGAGAAAGAAACACTAAACCCTCATTTTCAGTTTCAAATGACCAAGGATCTAAAATTTGTAGATCCTTTGTTTTCTTCAGATTATACCTGGCTAGAATACCTGGATATTAAGCTGTCACTTGTAATGTTGGTTTTGGGAAGGATCAGAATTACTAGGGAGATATTTTTAAAGTACTCTGCTGGATGCAGCAAAATCAATTACTGTGCCTTTCATTTTCAATTCCAATCTTAAAAGAATAAACTGTGTATCTGCTCTACATCATTTTCCAGTGATAAAATCAGATATTTTTTCTTTGTTAGAAAGAAATTTCCAGTTGCCAAAACAAAAGGGGAGTGTTTGTTACACATGCAATTGAAATCCTGGTGAATGTAAGGAGGGGGAGAAGGAAGAGAAGGGGCCTTGGAAGAGTAAGTAGGAGAGAAGAGAGAGGAAAGGGGAAAGAAAAAGCAAAAGCACATGCCACAAACAAGATAGAGTCATTTCTAAACTCAATTAAAATCGTAATCTTTCATGATGAGGGAGTGAACTGGAAGAATATGATCTGAATTAAGTATTTCTTTTCTAAAGCATATGAATGAATCATGTTCCTGAGTGTATTATTCAGTACTTAGCTGAGAAGGGCTTGATGCCAGTAAATTTTGAATCATAACAGCTTATAAGGATTAGCAGCAGTTCCAAATAAAATACAGAAATCATTTGAAATATTTAAACATTTTTGGTTCCTGCTTTGCAAGCAGAGCTAGGTAAATAAAGGACAGGATCTGTGTGATTGAGCAGGGTCTAATAAAACCATTTAAGTGCAAGGGACTGGAGCTCACAGCATCACAGAATGTTATGAGTTGGAAGGGACCTTGAAAGCTCATCCAGTCCAATCCCTCTGCCAGAGCAGGACCACCTAGAGGAGGTCACACAGGAACTCATCCAGGTGGGTTTGGAATGTCACCTGAGAGGGAGACTCCACAGCCCATCTGGGCAGCCCCTTCCAGTCCCCTCTTGCAGTCTTACATGTCCAACTGTGCTCTCCCAGGATGTGCTCATGGAGAGCCAGGCTGTGGTTCAGCTTTCAGCCTATTCCAGAGTCAGAAAGACTGCAAGAGTTCAGCAGGAGCAGCAGTGTTGTGTCCCCCTAATCTGTATTCTTCTCTGGGGGATCGCTACGCTGTCACCACATTTTCACTGTGCGGTTGGGCCTGGATCGATACAACCACATCTCTGGGCTTGGCCAGGATACCGTGTGTTTAATCAGACTCACACTGTACCTAATAAGGCTTGGCACCCAGTCCATAATGCACAGTGGTTTTTAATGGAGCAGCATCGTGGTCACAAGAGAGAGCTGGGAGCATGTGAATCGATTGTAAATCACTGCGATGGCTGCATTGTTTGGTCTGTCACAAACAGAGATGCTACACAAGCACGTGCAAAATCCTGACATTAAAATGCACTCACTGCCTGTCATTACAGCTCTTAGTCACCTTAGGGGAGCTGGAATCTGCTGAACGCTGGAAAATAGATACTGTCATGTAATTGGGTTTCAAGAATATGAGGGAATGCCTGTCTCCTGCGAGGGAAATAGTTAATGAAGCAGGGGAACACAAATTCCCTGAAGCTAACCACTGAAAGGCAGAAACTCATGAAATAACTAAGCCAAACACGTGTACAATGGATTTAAACTTCCCCTTGTTAGCATTAAAAGAATTGCAAAAGAAGCTCTGCAAGGTAAAAATATCGAGTGAACTCAGAAATTCCTAGACTGGGGAAAAGTAAATACCTACAGAATAAATACCTACAGAAAAAGTCATCAGAGCTTAAGGGTAAATTAAACAAAATGAAATGGTAGAGAGATATATCACTTGCTAGAAGGATACCCTAATAAAATGGCATACTCAGGAAGGTGAGACAAAATGTCGAGCTTCCCTGCAAGGTGACAAATCAAAAGCAGTGACCTGATTTATAACTACATGAATGACCTAAATTCAGTATAATGGATCTGGAAAAAGGAATGAGACTTTATAACTGTAAATGAACTAGGGAAGGGGATACTGCAAGGGGATGCTACAAGTTCTATTTAACTTCTCAAACCAGGCAGTTTCCAGATAGTCCTATGTATTTTAAGGTCTCTGTTGCTTCCAAAACCTTAGGTCTATAGTGAATTGGCACATCTGTGGGATCGTACATGGAAAACTGTACCACGACTGGAAAGGTCATTCTTACACATACTCTAACCTCAGATGTTTAAAACCTGATATGACTTGAGCACAACAGTGCAGGCAGCAGGCTGAATTCCATCACATAAGATGTGGATCATGAAGAATCCCAAACCAAGCAGTGGTGAGACCCTCCCCTCCTGACACACAAGCCTTGCTTTCAAGTTTCACAGGGTACTGCACTAAGCAACAAGAACAAAAGCTTTGCCATGCATGCACATTTAATAACTTCACAAATTACAGTGGAAAGGGTTGGTCAGAGACCTTCCTCTGCAACAATTTTCTATCAGAAAATATCTCTAAAGGGTGGACTGGGAAGAGAGGATTACAGGACTGCGTTGGCATGTGTATGCAGGGAGCTGCCAGGAGAGGAATTTCTCATCAAGTGCTCTCAAGATACATCTGAGCTTTCTAAGATGAGCAGGATAAAACTGTTACAGAGATTATATTGTGATTTAATGTGACCAAACGAGCTGTTGATGTAATTTTACCAAAATCAAAATGACATTAAGTCAAAATGAAGATCACTATCAAAACAAGTCAGAGCAAAATTGTAAGTGAAATATATTGACGACTAAACACTCAGCAAGGCACCACTGAATATGCAGGAGGAAATGGGCTCCTACCCTCTGTTTACCTGTTAATTTGGAATCTCTTATCAAGGTTATTGTCACAATAATTTGGAGGGGATAGTAAGTGGAAGCTAATTCAAAAGAATTGCCTAGGTTTAACTGAGATGAGTTAAACTCTGGTACTAAACATGTACCAGATCAGTATCAGATGGCATTGGTGAAAAAGGAAAGATGAATCTCCTTTATTTATGCTTATTTACTTCTTCATATTTATTTTTACACAGATGCCTAGTCTCTGTTGTAGCAGTGGTATGCAATTTCACATAAAGTTGGTAGGGTTTTATACTTCAAGCCATTCTCTTCAGAAAGAAATGTTGACAGAGAAATCCCAGTGGTACCAGTCTGCACAGACTCGGAGAAGTGTCAGCTACTGCACAGAATAAAGCTCTTCCTCAGAGAAGATTTCAAGCTGAATTGAGAAATAGTAAAGACTGCATAGAAAAGCCACACAGCAGGTTGAGATTTGATGTGTGTAGCAGCTGACAGAATGCAGCAGAGGTCTCTGAAAAGCAGTGGTTTTGCTAAGAAACTTGGAAGGGGCTGTTCATGACTGAGACACGAACCCAGGAACTGAGTTATGGTGATTGTAGAAACCCCTCTGTGGCAGCAGTCAGCAAACACAGGTTCTGCAAGGGAAATGCTAAATATGTGTATGTATATATTATATAATTGTGCCAGTCTAGGCCTTCAACAGTTAAAACCATTTTCAAACCAGTTAGGTGACTAGAAGTATTAGCAATTCCTTTTTTTCCCAGTGTATCTCTAGTCCTGAGTTACCAAACACCACAATGTGCTTACCCACACTTGAGCTTACTGATAAACATAAGCTACACGTTTTTCTGTATAGGTAACTGGTTTTCTGTTTTCCTTCTGTTGTTTGCCTATGCAAACTTGATTCCATTAAGAACTAAATAAAAAGATTCATGTCTTTTCCCCTATGGTTTTAAGACTTGTTTAGATATGCTAATTACTGTTTTTGCTTAACAGCCTTCAGAAAGGTTGTTTCTGTAATTAAAGCGATAAAAGGAGATGCTTAATAATTAAGCATATTTTTATTTATTGATCTGCATGGTAGATTAAATTTTAACATCTATAGCTCTACATAGAGATTTAATTAAATATTTAAGGTCACATATAGTGACAGTTACTCTAGGCATCACTCTTTTGTCCCAGTTTTAATGATCTACTATTATACTACCATCTCAACCAAAGCAAGTTTCTGCTTGTCTCCCTGCATCTGGCAAAATTAATTCAGATGTGGTATTTAATTTGGATCCCTCCATCCTGGGTAATTCTCTGTGTCTCCATCCACAAAGTCAGACATAGCTTTGGGATGAATGATCTACATTGAAAGGGATGTGCTGGACTGGGAACCCTGGTCTTTTAATTTTCCCTTCTTAATTTTCAAGTGCACTTTATTACATGAGGGAAGGAAGGTTTTATATATGGTTTTCAATTGGAATGAATGCCCTCACTCTGGTCTAAAATACTGAAGAAGAAACCATAAAGATGAATTCTTTGCATCTAGTCAGCTACTGCTGTGATTCATTGATTGGAGAAGTTAACACTGAAACTCAGAGTGACTTCAGGACTTTCGTGTCTTTTGTGGAATGTGGCCCAGCTTTTAAATTCACCCTTAAGGATTTTACAGAGCTCTTACACATAAATAATTTCTGCACTTCACAGGAATAATGTACTCTTTGCTCATTAGTGGTCTTTGGGGAGGTTGCTAGACAAGTGTGTTTTACACAAGCACTTTGTTTGTTAACATATAATCTCAGCGTGAATGTCAGTTTTATTTAGACTTAAGGAGGCGATTTGCCTAAATGAAAAGCACATTAGTGTCAGGTAACAGAATTTATCTTCCATGTCTTTCAAGGGCTCTTGGAAATAAAAAAAAAACCAAATGCTTAAAAGGATTTGATAAAATACATCTAACATTTCTCTTTATCAAGATACGAGTATTGATTTAACAACATAAATCTGATTTTTACACGTTTGTGAGCACTTTGTGTTAATCCAGTGAAGAACTGTGAATATATGCATAAACATAAAACTACATGTAATAATTAATCAAAAAGATCATCCAGGTATACAATGTGGGGTGAACAATTAACAATAAAGTTCAAATTCAGTAAAACTCCTAACTCCATCTTAGTGCCATCTCTATTTTGTGTATTACTTCAGTGTTTGCTGGAGTCAGAACGAATACAATAGCATTAGATAGCAAGCTCTAGTGCCTTGCTGAATCAGAACAGAGGTTTTAATGTAATATAATGAAATTCTTAATAAGCAGAAAAGGAATCTACTAGCTGCAGAAATCAGATTTCAAACTGAGAAGCAGATTTGCAAGTCCTGCCACAGGCTTCCCTCACAAGATCATTTTTCCTTTGCCAGAGACGGTAATCGCTGTAGAATGAAAGATGAGCTACACTCATGGCTAGTTGGTTGTATTCCAGCAGTGGTAAAACAAATCCTTAAGGTCAAAGGTCTATACTCCAAAACAACAGGGTGGCCAAAACCATTACTCAGAGCTGGTGAAGGTTGGAAGTCCTTAAGCCAGCCACAGGCCACAAAGGGCTAGGTATTACTTCATCTGCCTTAAGTACACTTGCCAACTCATTGTTCAAAACATGCAGAGGGAGTATATGCACATATGGTATTGGATCAACTAATTTTCCAGGATCCTGAAAATTGATGGTTGTTAAAAACCACTTGATTTAACTCCGGATCCAGAGAACTCAATATTGAAATTACTGAGGTAAAGAATAAATATGGAATGATACAGAAGGTCTCTTTAATATTAAACACTTCACTGCTCAATGATTTTTCACCATTTTCATCTGTTTCTCTGTGCTACAAAAAGGTGGGGTAGACTCACTCAATTTCAAAGTAAAATGGTACCAGTTACAATTCTTAATATAAAAGAAAGCTTGTAAAAAATGGTTAAATGGCAAGATGTATTTTTCCCTTATTGCTTTCACAAGGTCATCTTTAAACATTAATGAGCCATTTATCTTAAAATAAATTCTTCATGGAGCTGTCTGCTTATTTTACTAAATATTTTCAATAATAGGTTTTTAATGTGTTTTCCCCTTTCCACTATTTGTAATTACATTTTAGAGCGTAATTCCTTAAAACGAACGATGTTTCTCCTTCCTTTATGATCTATTGCTGCTGTTGCTTACCCACTGATTATATCACATACAAACTTTATTTCCTTTCTTATGACAAATGCTGTAATAGCCTGAAACAATTCTACTATATAGATAAAGTATTCAGTCTTTTGTGCAGGTGAATAGCTCTTCCATTTCCCATACCATTATCAGATTGCCCTATTCCTACAGGACTGCAGCATTTATACAATCATGATAACAATCAGTCTATTTCTCATCCTCTGAATTTTGCTGATGAAGGAGTGAATCTTATTCTTTCATGCTTTACACAGAATGGCACTATTCATTTGACTGTTCCAGGTATCTCTGAACCACACAGATAAATGGACTTTGGATGAACAAGTATTATTCCCCTATATCAAAGAATGTGAGGCAGTATTTAATTTGGAGTATTAATTACTGAGAGGTACATTGTATTAAGCTCATATATATAGGAACTTACATTATGAGGAGGTTTGACTTAATTGATAGGTCTAACAGGAGTGTAGTCTCTCTATATATGACTTGCCAATCCAATTCCTCTCAAATTAGAAGTGAATTTGAATGTTTCTAATTAGGGAAGTATTTTAAGTAGTAGCCAGAGCCTTTTGGTGTATTTCTTGGTCAACTATAAAATAGCAGTCTTCTGGTATACAAGTGTAGAAAAAGCACTTGGAATTCAAGATGTGCTACTGGAATGCAAAAAGCACTGCAAGCCACAGATGATACGTTCTTCCAACTATTATGTGATATAAATACATTAACGCCGAGACTCGGAGAAAACAGCTCCAGTTCCCTTGGTTTGGATTGAAATCAGTCAGTTCTGCCTATTTGAGATATTTGATGGGTAGAAACTATAAAATATCAGGTAACAGCACTGCTGCCTTTGTGGAATCACATTTTAGCCTTACTAAGGATGTGTTCCTGTGCAAGTGATGACACTCAATAGTCTTAGGCTCAGTAGGTCACTCTCTTTTCAGTTCTGTCTTAACCTGGAAGGAGAAATCCTACTCCGGTATTTGAAGCACAACTGGGCTCACTGGAGTTATGGATCTGTGTCACATTTCAGTCTTTACTGCACTTGAAACTCTTTTTTTTTGAAACAAACGAGTATCTGGAAGATTTGCTTTATAAGTTATATTTACTCATATGTCTCCAAGCTGCAATTAAACATCAAAAGAATCTCTACATAGAACCTGGAGATTATTTTATTTGAAGGTTTGCTCCTCCTAATTTCTTTTCTTCTTTAGAGGAATTGTAAGTTTTCATTTCTAGTTTGCTGGATTCAAAAAGGGCAAGTGTAAAGAAAACGCCCTCATTTGACATTTTGAGCAGAAAGCACTGACCATGTTGCATCAACTTGCCTATGGGACGATACAGTGTCACAATTGGAGAGCATGTACAGCTCAAACACACGCCAGAAAGGTAACGTTTCCCTGGGCAAAGAAATTCTGCCTTTTGTTCAGCCATAGTCCATCACTCCCACAACCTCAGTTGTGCTGATTAGCATCAATAGGCATTTTCTGCAGCACAATAGAACTAAATGATGATGATGATTTCATTTTAAAAATGACTAGCTATTATTTCTCTACTGATTGGAATATGCTATATTGAGAGAAGAATCCTGATTTGGCATTAATATCTCCATACAGGATGGACTGTGCTACTTAACTATTTCATTCTCTTAAAGGATATAACTTAGATGATAAAATAAAATAACTCTGTGTACCCCTTTTACTTCTTTTCCTATTTTAAAGTATTTTAATTCTTTGAACTATTGCTACCAATTGTTAAATTACTGGATAATCACTGAGGAATTAGCTCACTTACCATAAAATATTTCTTTTCTCCAACTCATTCACTAAGTCTGACCATCGAATTCTCACTCAAATCATATCAGGTCAGTATTTTCCTCATTCTTCTTTGAGGAGAGATTTCATTACCATGCCAATGGAAGTGTCTCTGAGCATGCTAATTGGTATATACAACATGTAACATGCAAACCACAGTATTAAGTCCCTCCACAATGTATACAGACAGTATGATTTAAATTTGACTGAAAATATCTCTGTATTTTTTGAGATCTCCTATTTACACATGGCAAAGTGGAAGTTAGATGTCTATTACATGTGTAAAGATTAGAATGAATAATTCTGTAAGATATTCTGCCTCCCTAATAAAGAAAGAACATTTAAAGGAAATGCACTAGGTAATTAAATTAATAGTGGGCAATTAATTTGATATAAGCAGGCAGCCTATTTGAAAGCAACAGAAGTACATAATGTAATCAAAGGGTATTTGGCCCAATTACTTGCATTTGTTTATGTATTTCAAGGCATGTTGTGTGCACACATTATCACTATCTTCTAATATTTATTTTAGAAGAGTCTGTAATATTGAACAGGCCAGGAGAACACTGAAAAAGACCATACATTGACTTCTAAGAATAGACACAGCTACTAAGCAGTTTAGGCAACTATAAATTCAGTTTCAAACACAGTATCTCCATAAGACTTTTAATGGATGGGGCAGAACCAGACTCCCAAGCATATCAGAATGGATGCTATCAGCATCTGCAAAGCAGGTCCCTAGTTTAACACATGTGAAAAATCCACTCAAATGTGCAATTTTGGCACATAAATATAAGCCTGAAAATTAACACAGATATCAGCCAAACAGCCAAGAACCTGGTCTCTCATTACCATGTTACCCATTGTTACTCTCACAAGTGTATTAAGGTAGACTAATTTTTCTGACGTGCAGTCATTTCTCCTAAGTGATTAAACACGAAGCTACTGCAGCCAGCCACTGGCAGTCATTGATTTCACACTGTGAAAACACCTTCTAAAGACAACGCTCTTATCAAACATAGTTATTTACCTGTCATAGTCCTGGCAAATCTCCCCAACAGCTACCAAAGCTTTCAAGTACTCATTGGGTTGATAGGGGTGAATGTAGTGCAGTGAGCAGCTGTTCCTGGGATCACCGTTGGATGCAGTGAAATCTATAGCTACCTGGAAAAGAAGAAAAGCCAATGCATTCAGGAGCTCTTCTGGGAATAAGCATGCCCACATCAACCATATATCTTTCCCAGACATGTTTTTCTGTAGAGACTGCAGCCTTAAAGCAAAAGTTGTTTTCCAGTGTACTTCATCAAAGTTGAATCGGGATAGCATTGATAAATACATCTAAAAGTACACGGCTTGTAAAATAAGAGATAATAAAACTAAAATAGCATAATTAGGAAGAAAAAATGAGCTGCATTATTATTCTATGTGGAAAATTATGTTCCAATAAAAATGCATCAAATAAGCTATTTCTAGGTTCTAGTAATTAATTAGGTTATGCCAGCTTAGGTGATATTCAGGCCATAAAAACTTTGCAGCAAAAAACAGCTGAGTCGGCTAAAAGTCCTACTAAAATATAAATTCAAACTTCAGTTAGGGACACTTCTTGCTTCTTTAAACCTTACTGTGGCAGTAATGGCACTGGATACTGTCTGTCTGGTATTTTTTATCTTCAAAACATCTAAGCATTAAATAATCAACTCTCTCAATTTCATAGATGGCACCAAGCTTAGAGGGGAGCTGAAGGGTAAAATAAAACTTGAATCCTGCACAGATTCTTGTGTTCCAAATGCTTAAACTGTGGGAAGCATTCAATGCAAGAGCAAATATTAACGAATCCTCTTAAAATTCATTTCTCCCTTTTAAAATGCTCTTTATACTTCACATTGAAGATACAACTCTGGCATACATCTTCCTGTGATCAGACTGTCAGGGACCAGAGAGCCCTCTCCTGAATTTGTAGTGCTGCTTTCTAGGAATTCCTAAAAGGAGCAACAAGAAACCCAAAGGTCTCATAGAGGGAACAAAGCCATTTGCAAGGTTATGATCTTTTCCAATGACCTCTTCCTCCAAAATACCCATTATACCTAGATATTCAATAGATAAATGCACAGGAATTAGTTTTATGGTGCAGTTGACAGGTAATAGCCTTGCTAAAGGCTGCAGAAAGAACTTTGAAGTCCCAGCTTGCCTCTGCAAATGTGCAGCTTCCCCAACTGGAGTCTCGGCTCCATAGGGAAAGGCTGTTTTATGCAGCTGTAAAATGAAAATGAAGCACAACATTTCCATTCTCCCTTAAAAAATTACACATTCCTCCTGAAACTTATTTTGTATTGCTAAAAACTAAAAGGGAAAAATCATATTGGGCCACTCCAATGTGGCTTTTCCCCACTGTGTCTGATTTACCACCTCTAACTCTTAGCTGAAGGAAAAGATTTTTCATTGGGTTCTAGTTAGCTTGAAAATCCCTTTGTCACTTTGATCAACTATGAATCTCTGGCATCTCACCATATGTCAGTCAGGAAATACAAACTTGATTTGGCTTGCAAATAAAGTCATCTTTCACCTCTGCTTCCCTACTCACTGTTCATGCACTGAAGCAGCTAGTCTGTTTTCCACATACATGTCTTGTCAGAACTGGACAAGTCTTAGTGGCTGTTAGTCATGGCTAGGTGCTTTTTTGCTGAAAACAAGAGCATAGTGTAAAAATAAGCCATGGATTTCAAGAGCTTGGATAGAAGTCTGTGGCCAGTGTTTGGGAATGAAAAAACTGTTCCTGGAACAAGCTTCCTTTTTGGAAATGGTGCTTGCAGCAGAGATCCACTGACAAGCAAAAAATATCCTGACTTCCTATGATGAAGCCTTTATGAATATTTGTATTTGGATGCAGTGTGCTTGACTTTGATCCAAATCTCTGATTCTCAAAGTGAGGACTTTTAAGAAAGATGACTGCTGTAACTGTCCACAGTTCCAAAATAACAACGCAGAGCTCTGCTCTTTTAGCATTACCCAGCTCTTGTGCAAATACAGAGGATAAGGATTTGTAAAACTCAGTTAACATATCTCAGAAGTTAGGTTAATGTCACAACTGAGCTAATCTTGTGGGCAACAAAGTGGGAATCTTTCTTACAGTGCGTTCATCTGATTTTTATCAGTGTATCTTTAAATGTATCGGTTCCAATATAATCATCATCTTCCCACAAGTAAATAAGAACATAACATAGCAAGAATTACACTCTTCATACTTTTTTTCCTCAGCCTTGTAAAAGGGTGATTTTCAGTGTGCTGAAAACATCCTACATAGCTTGGACCTCCTGCTAGGACTGTCAGCAACAAATCAGCTTGCCCAATACTGTGACCTGCCTGAGACAGAATCTGTCCAATATATCTTTCTATTACAGTTCCCTTTATGCCTGTTACACATCCTTTCTGCTGCATTTCCTAAAGTGATGAAAATGTCTTCTGACTACAGGCCCATTTGCACTGCCAACTTCTGAACGCTTCTGCAGCAGAGAACACTGTCTGATAAGAGATACAGCTTTTGCAATAAGAAGTGCATAAAAATAGTGGACTGGAATCAGCACTACTAATCTCTATAGAAGAAAGCTTCTTAATAAATGGTTTTAAAGTGAAGGAAAAGTTTACTTTCATTTTTCAGAGACATTCTTTCGAACTAAGTTCCTACAATAGATGTATAAAGGATCCCAAGAACACACAGCATGATGTTACCAAAGCCTCCATTAGTGCCTTAAATTAGCGGGTACATCATCCTACAGCGTTTTGTTATCAAATGGATACCTAGCATCACAGTTTTCCTCCCCCAGCAAGCATCCTGTCAAATCACAGTTATATCATACTGCTTGCATACAGTATGAACTCAGTAGAAGTGTCATTAATATTAAGACAACAACAACAACGATACATGTAGTGGGAGAGTTTCAAGCAATTCCAGATCCGCTCCAGTGAAGTGAAATGGAAATCTAAGAAGGAATATGTCTCCTTTCTTTCAGTGGTCTGAATTAACCAGATTAGGACTAGGTGAAAAGGAGATTGTATGATGAGTGCAGAAAGCAAAGGAGCACTGAGTATTTCCCTTGTAGGCTGCACTCTTTTGCTTCACTGCCCACTGGAGAAGCTCTGATATGTTTCTGGAAGCAGCAATATATCCCACAGCCAGTCTGTGCTATATTATTCTTGGGGACTGGTGCAACTGAGGCAGGAGGAAGTGAAATAGGCTGAGAGTCAGCTTGTGACAAAGTCTTTAAGTACAGCAACGTGATTACACATGAACAGAGCTATAGGCAGACATCCACAACAGCTTCCTCTCAGTCCATGTAGGTTTAAAACTGATAGTGATGAGTTTACACAACAGTGTAGCTGGTGGATTTACCACTGAGGTCAGCAGTAATTTGGAGATCTCTGTGGCTAACAGTATAATGGATTTTTCCTTTATGTCCTCACTGCCCATCCTTGCAGGTAAGTTTACCCAGGCTTCCCATTATCAATGGTTTTGTTGGAATATTAAAATAGGAAAACATAGCAGAAGCAATATTAGCCATTTTAACACAGCAGTTCTCAACTTATGGTTCACAGCCTACTGGTAGGAAATCTGAGACGAGTACATAAAATTGCCACAACCCTTCAGCACACTGAGTGAGGACTTGCTCTTATCACTGAAAAACATTTAGAAGGAATCACAAGACCCTGAAAAACACAACTGTAACAATATGTTTAGCCCTAGACACTTTCTAATTGTTACAGTGCTCCTGTGCTTGAGCTATAGTTGTGGGCAATGCATGTTAACCAGTTCTTGCATGTGCTTAAGCACCCACCCTGATTAGAGAAGGTTTTTAAACACTAGTTTAGGACATTACTGTCTTTCTGCTAATGATCTTGAAAACATTTTATAATGGAGATCTTTCAGTCATATTTTTAGGGAGAAAATGTCAGGATATATGAATTAAGGGGGGTTGTCAGGGATTGGCAAGTTTCAGATTTGGAGGAGAAATGGACATTGCAGGTAACGTGGAGATAACAGAAGAACATGACAGGCAAGGTGGAGAGGTAATTACGAGGGATGCTTTGCAGAGAGAAGACAACTAGAAAGATCTTTGTCCACTACAGTAGGTATTTCCTTCAAATCCAGAAACAGAGTCCTCATTTCTGGGTGTTATCCAATGAGTTTGCAAGGTGTATGGGCAAAGTGGGTTATTTACACCTCAGAAAACTGATTCATACACAGGGAGACAATCCACTACTATCTATAGCTGGAACTTTCTGTTGGGACCAAAAATAATAATAATCTTTCTTTCTTTTTGTTGAATCTTTTTGGAAAGTGAAGGCTTGCCTGGAAAAAAAGTGAAATAGAACATTTCAGTGGCATCTAATGTCTCATACTTGATGCTCATGAGCAGAAACAGGGCAGAGTGCTACATGAGATGAAAAGATTTCCAGAAGAAGAGTATTACCTTGGAGCATTAGATTTTACCCCTTTACCTGGCATGAAATTAGATGTCACATAAACCAGACTGGGACTGAGCCACAATCTGTGTTCCTATGCTATAGGAAATACTGATATATAATATTATTTTATGTCCCATATTAAAAATACACAGGAAAGAAAAAAAAATGAAACCCACACATCATTACATGATTCTAAACATGATTGTTTAGAAATACAAATTATTGTTTTCTGGTTTCTGGAGGGCTCTGCAAATCATTTTATGATTTGCTCTGCAAATTATTTTAGGGGTTAATTCAGTTCTCCAGCTTCTGGGACTGGATGTAGCTCAGATGGAACTGGTGGGACTACACCATCTTAGCTTCTCGCCCCTTTATGAAGTTGTCTTTACTTTCTGGAATATGATTGTGATTGCTACAAAACATAAAAGTAAATCAGCATTTGCAAGAAAAATCTTCCTACATTAGCACAGTTTTATTTTCTGGGCTTAATACATTTTGCAAGAAGACTTTAATAATTTACCAAGGAATGGCATGCAAGAATCATTTCTCTGGGAAAGTAACGTATCAGTATCTAAGGGGATTCCCTTTCCTTAAAACAAACTAGAGAAGTAAGACACTTACTGTAAACTGTATTTGGCAGCCTCCCATTATATAATCTAAGAAAGAATGCATCTTGTGGATCTGCAGACAAGAAAGCAAGATATCCAAATTAGCTGTGTACTGCTAAACCATCAGAGAACTGCCTCAAAAAAAGTAAATTGGAAGGAGTGAAGGGATCAACTGAAAATAAGGTAAAGGAAGAAAGCATATAGCTTGAGACAGTAATAAAAAGGTAAACAAGTAGAACAATTCTAAAATGCCAGAAAGGAAAATTCACATCAGAAGTGGAAGCAAGCTCTGCTCTTTCTCAGTGGGCTGTCAGTGGAGGTTTTGCTATTGGTTTATGAGGAACAAGTATAATTTTCTAGAAATGATGGAAGGATTAGAAGGGAAACACACAAAAGGGCAATTGGTGAATCTGTAGGTGTAAGAGGTTAGCACTGCCTACTCCACTGCACATCATAAGGCAAGAGAAATAAGGGAGTTGGGGACAGTCAGCTTACTTTTAAGATCCAAGCCCTTGTCTTTACTTTTCATAGTGGTTCAGTTTTCATCATTATTCTACAGGCAGTTCCACTTTGCTGCCTGTTTCCAAACACCATTAAAATATACCTCTGAGAGCTTACTAAAGAAATAAACAAAAAGCAAAACAAGTATTTACCTTGCACTGGTTAAGGATGACAATGCCTGAGTTCTTGTAATTCTTCTTCTTTGCTTTGTACTTGGGGTTAATGCATTCCCATTGTACCTGTGAAAAATAGCAGTCACTGCTTGAAGGAAAATGCATGTACAAATTGAATAATTAACAAAAAAGGCATTGTGTGATTTCCACAGTTGACTAAATCCTAACAAATAATGTTACACACAGAAGAAAAAAGTGAAATCCATTAACTGTGCAGAGAGTGATCTCAACAGAACAAGATCCAGGGCAAACATCTGTCTTCACACAAATATGTGTGAACGCAGCACTAAGAGATATCCAGATTCATGTGTTGTCATCTTCCAGTCTTGTAGGCTCAAGTGTATGTAAGGAAGATTGAGGATCTTTTGAGATCATTTAAAAGGAGAAAAAAAGAAGGAACTTAATACAAATGAAAACACTGGAGCAATCTGAGGCATTGTATTAGCTACAAAACTGCCTACTCAGTAGCACTGGTGTTTTGTCTTAAACTCATGACGGGAGAAATTCTGATCAGAGATCATCTCACTCTCCCTTGAAAGAGAAAAATAATTTCTCTTTCAACTCCAATAGTAAAATAAAAACTCCAGAAAACTACTAAAAAGTGCACAAAGATGTGGTTAAGCAATGACTGATACATTTAAAAAACTCTAAGAATATATTAAACCCTTTTCTTTTAAAATGTTCTTCTTAGTTTTATTTACAAACAGGACAGCAAATTCGTCCTACCTTATTTCTGAAATACGTTGTGTGGTTCCCACCATAACACCTTCCAGAGTCTTACTGCTTTCCACCTCAAATATTTCACCCTTCTCTGGTTTCAGACAAATTGATAAAGCCAAGTTTTCAGACCCCAGCTTCTAACATCTCCAATATTATTCACGGCTCTTACTGCCAGAGTAAAATGTACATTTGTATGTGCAAGAATCTATTTGCATTTGTAAATTCAGGTTTGTGTCTGCAGTGCGTTATTAAACACAGTTAAGAAGGTCAGTATTTTCTATCAGGGAGATGTTTTCAAGTGCTGGGAGAAAACACATGATGTTGAGTAACATAAAGAATATATCTCCAAAGGGAATCAGGATGATCTGTTACTTAAAAATCCCTACTATGACATTTTGAGATGGAGCGTGTCTGTCTTCACTGTTACAATATTTTGCCTATAGTGAAGACCTTCCTAAGTGTTCCAATACTTTGTGTATAGTGAAGACATTCATGTAGGATTTGTCTGAGCAAAGTATTTGAGCAGTTTAAACTATGTTTACTTTATGAACAGCCGCAGTGATTTCAACGGGCTTCAAACCATTGCCTAATGGCAATTATTTGGATGGCTCTGAAGTATTTCAAATGTAGAACTTTTGTCAAATGTCAGAAAAGGAAAAGCAAAACATATGGCTTTGGAGCAATATGAGACCTCTTCTGCACAGGGGAGGAGTATTTTCATCACTGTGTTACTGGAGACAGATGACAGAGCAAAGAATGGGAAATGACAGAAAACCATTCCAACTGTAGGAAGCACATCTGCTTGTGCTCCCAGTTAGCCTAGAGCTCAATTATTTGTCTTGTGAAATGATTTTTCCAACTGAGAACACAGGCATACACAGGCCCACATGTTCAGAGGAAATCCTCCGTAAACATTTTTCTCTGCTCAGGAGAAGCAGTTGGGCTTAGGAAATAAACCGCCTTCACTGCAAGTAAAGAGAGAGCTCTGTGACACTGTCACCCTGCAATAAGCTCACATATGGGAAGGAAATCTGACAACAAGGCAAAAGCACTTGCATCTTCATAAGTTGCTATCTGGCAAAATGATTTAGCATATGGTTGTCTCCAAAGTTATTGGAGTCAGGATTTGTGTTCCTCTCTTTGATGCTGAACTACGCTGGAGAGATCTCTGAATGGCCAAAGTGCGCCTCTGTAATTTTACCATCCTCCAACAGGAACATTTTTCAACATGAATGTTTAAATAAGTCCTGACTTATATGAATGTTTCCACTATGTACATAATTCCTCCTTGTAAAAAAGATTATTTCAGCCTGATAAATATTATATTCATGTAAATGGTTTCTGGAAGTACTTTACACTGTGATCAAAGTGGCGTAAAGCACTACTTCAGGGGAGAAAAATGCGTGTCTGTGGTCAGCCACTCAGCTTCTCTCTGTGAACTGTAAATTGCAACTAGGAACTTTTGCAATGCATTTTGAGATGTACAGATAACAATTCTCAGCAACTATCTAAAGCTCATTAAAATATTCCAAGTGCAACCCACTAAGGTGTCACTGGCTGATGTTGTCAGTAAAGAACAGACTAGCAAATCCTAAAAAGCAATAAAACAGAAAGAAAGAACAATTTTGCACTTATTAAATCTGTTGATGTGAAAGTATGAAAAATGGAAGTGAACAGGAGAGAAGGGAGAAGATATTCATAGGCTTCAAAACCCAATAAAACTGTTTTATATAAAACTTTCAATCTTCACTTATCCACGAAGATCCAGTTCTGACCTTAGCAATTCCCACAGCTCAAGCTGAAAATGTGACAAGCACCATTTGAAGGAAATTCCCTCTACAGGCCTTGTCATATCTGCAGCTCTTCTAAAGGGAACAGATTTCAGAATATAGTTCTAAGCTGGTAAGGAATGAGAAATGGTTTTTAAATATTTTCTTTGCACTGTGAGGCCAACCTCAATTTTCAGTCTGTTCCTACATTCTCAGCACTGATTTCCTATCTGGCATTGTTTTTTATCGATTCATTTTTGTCCCTTAAATTAACTGTTCAGTTGAGAAGAAACTAATGCAAGAGTCTGCAATCTGACACTAATGGTAAACATTGTGAAGTTTGGATTCATCATTCTGAAAGTCACTTAGCATCTCCTCCAAATGTCTGGCAGCTCTGGGCTATGCAAGCTCTTTCCATGTCAAACAACACAGTGAATCTGAAACAGAAAGCAACCTGATTTTAACTATCTCCTGTTAATTTAACAGAAGTACTGTTGCAAATGTTGCTAATGAACTCCCAGACTATACTGCTTTGGTGTTTCTACCTCAAAATTTAAACCACCATTTGGAGATTTTCTGAATATAAACCAAACTCCATCCAGCTATTCTTCAATGAAGGTCAGCAAACTAATTCTGACACTTGGAACGTCCCAATCATCTCATTGCTGTAACGAGATCCCTCAATGGGAGATGTTACTTTCTGTAGTGAAAGATGCTGCTTTCCCAAACATCATTATCCCTTCTCTTAACAAACTTTCAAAACAGAAAACAGTGTAGCCACCTGTGCCACAAACCAGCAAATGGAGTTGGAGGTGACTAAATGCAGGCAACCATTGTAGATCCAAAATTTGGATGGTATGTGGCTACCAACATCATGAGCTATTCAGAGGAAAGACAAATGGAAGTGGCAAGGGAGTTTCATGTACCCTAAGGCAAGAGAAGCTATGATACAGAGCAGTTACTTTCCCTGGGACACTGTGCTCACACACCAGGGCATCAGGCAATCCTGTTAAGAAAAAGCTGAAAAGCTATGGCAAAGACTGGTTTATCATTAGCATGTTCTCTTGCCTTCCTTGCAATGCTTCTACTTCTCTCTTATTCCTTCACATACAGATGCTGCAAAAAATTGCATAGTACAAACTATGACAAAAGAGACATTGCAGTGTAATGGACAGGGCGAAAAAAATCCAATCAATGGGAGACAGCATTATATTCTGCATCATCTCTTTCTGATGCCTCAAGAAAAGCAAGTCACTTTTAAGTGAACTGCAGCACCTCCTGTGTGAAAGGCTAGTTTATTCTTGCTGTCACTTTAGGCAAAAGGACAGGATAGGGTTTTTCTTTATTCCTTTTGTCCCAAAAAGACATCCACCATGGGAAAAGAGCTGACTTTAATAACTATCAGAAGTTTCCTCTGGGAACTTGCACTTGGGGAATGAAGTGAAAGTCAAAGCTTTTCCCGTTTCCTCAGGCAAGGTCCCCAGCCCCACTGGTGCTCCTGAGGTTGCACCACTGCTTGCCTAATCACATGGATACAGAGGGTGTCTGACATGGCTGCACCCTCCTCTTGCCCTCTCTGGGGCCAGCAGCAGTGCTGGATGAAACTTCAGTCATCCATGCAAAGTTATCTGGAGAGCTACCTGATCTTAAAGCCTTGAGTGAGGCCCATAGTCACATACATGGGCAAATGAGGGAACTCAGCTCAGATCCCCTCAGGATCCCATCTAATCTTCTGCACCTCAGTAGCACTCCTTGCCCCCCATAATAACACCCTGACCTTGTTGGAAAGTCAGAGGAGAGGGTAGTACAGCAGGGCTTCCTTTTGGGTGTGTGTATATACACATGTGTCCATTTTTATGTAACACAGGAACAGATTTTCCCCTTACATAATTCCCATGCTGCATGGGGATCCAGGTGCTTTATGTTTCTGTGATTTTTTTTTCAAACCCCTCTGGCTTTATTGCCTCAATTTAAAAAAAAAAATTAAATAGCTACTTTTTTTTCTCAGCAGTAGAGAATTTCTCCTTTCAACTATGAAAAGCTTTCACAGTCTTTAAATTTTTATCAAGCTTTTCTAGTCTTCTTTTAAAATGTTTGATAGATTAATATTCAAATACTTTATAAAATTGCCACTCTACACATGTATGAAAAAGATATATGATACATATATTTGGCACAAATCCTAAGCACACAATAAACTCAGAGTAGTTGCTAGTATTTCATGAAAAAAATAACTGTCATAAGTAAAATCATAGGGATGGACTTGTTCTTAATGTGGTTTTTTGTCTCATAGAATCATATTTAAATGGTGGGTGTCAGGAGGTTGGGACATCTCTTTTTTCTATAGTAGCTAATAACAGGACAAGGGGTAATGGGATGAAGCTGGAACACAAAAAGTTCCACTTAAACATAAGAAAAAACTCTTTCACTGTGAGGTGAGGGAGCCCTGGCACAGGCTGCCCAGAGGGGTTGTGGAGGCTCCTTCCTTGGAGTTCTTCAAGACCCTCCTGGACATGTTCCTGTGTGACCTGATCTAGGTGATCCTGCTTCTGCAGGGAGGTTGGACTGGATGATCTCTAAAGGTCCCTTCCAACCCCTACCATTCTGTGATTCCATGATGATTATGATGAAGGAATAAATGTTGAATTTTGGGATGGTGGAAAATGTTAAATAGAAGGTTTAGAAATGTCTGCTTCAGATTTTCAGTTGAACAACAAGATGTCTTTATGCTATTTTTTATTAGTGGTCAGTATGAAAACAATCTATATGTCAGAATATAACAGTCTGTGACAACAAGGTAATTACTATGGAACAGTAACATGCACCAAGCTATTATCCTGAGGTTGTTCATGATCAAGAAGCCTTCTCAAACAGCATAAATCATTTTCATCTGTATTACCAACCAAAGACCAGCAAGCTTTCCCAGAATTCAGCCTTACAACTGTCTCCCTGAATCTCACTCAAGACCCGACACATCTACAAAACAAACTCATAAGCTACTCCTGCCATTCCTGATCAAAACAGGTCATCATTCAGATAAGGAAAATTCTCTCCTTCCTTCACACACTACTGGTCCAACCATGAGCAAGCTGACAGTGGCAATTCACAACATTTATCTAAATGATGCCTGGTCTCAAATTCCCAAGAAGTCTCAGCAGACCAGTGGCTGACACTCAAAAGTTGGGATGGAACTGAAGCAGTCTAGGAAACACCATCACCTCTTCTAAGTAGCCGACACATATTCACTCTGCCCATCTAAAGTGATGCTGTAGCAGTTGATAGATTGGCTACAAGATTTTTGGGTCTGAAAGTTTTAGGGTTTATATTTTTGGGTGTATATTTTTGGGGTAATATTTATCAGCCACTTAAATGATTCTTACCTACTATCTTATTCACATTTCCTCTAGAATGAACTATAAAATAAGGACTAGAAGAGTGGGGAGAAGGGCTGATTCTCACATTGCTGGAAACTGTGTCTCATAAGAATTGCCAGCATCGAGTTTTGCAGCTGCAAGCCCACAGAATAACTGCACAGTAACAAGAGAATGAGACCAATAAGGACAAAATAATGCCACAATGGCTGAGGTGTGTGGAGAAAAGCTGTACTTTTGCAGTGAAAAGGAGGTTGTGATGTTACAGGTGAATGGCAAATGCAAGGCCCACAGCAAGACACAACGTTCAGATACTTGAAGCATTGAGCAACATTAAAACATTCCTGGATGGCACTGTTACTGCAGTGCCAACCTAGAACAAGAACTGACAAATAGCTGTATTAACTTCTCATGCCTCTGAACAACTAACCATCCTTTTTGCTAGCTGAGGATGAAAAGAGCACACTGTTTCTCCATCGTAATAAAAAATATAGAGTTTATCCTTCACAATCATTCCTGGCGCCCTTGTCTTAGCCAACAAGCTGCCTGTCTAGGAAGGAGTATGATGCTCTTTTAAAGACATTGCTGTTGGAAAGACACTCCCTTTACCACTCTCACACAGCACCTTTCCCAGCCACAGATATTTGCAGACAAATCTAGACTGTTGTCACATCACTTTCCTTGATAATGTTATTCACTCTGGAATCTTTTTACCCCTTTAGATAGGTTTTAATTCTGCTCAAATTTAGTTTGGTTTAAGTTTTGATTGTCAGACTTAATTTGAGAGCACAAAACTGGGTTTTATTTACACAGATTCTGTTCAGAAGTTATTTATGTGTTAATATATGACTGATAATAGATCCACAGTATTTTACCTATGTAAGCAACATTTGCTAAGCTCTAGGCAATTGTTGTTCTAGGAAGAGCAATAGAAAATATCTAGAAGAATCATGAAAGCTTCTTGACCCATGGAATAGCTTGTCTGCTTACCATTTATTAAACACCTTTTGTTGGTTTGTTAAGTTACTGTCAAGATATTATAAACAGAACTTTAATATAAAGCCTAAATAAAGTTTATTAGACATTTGTGTTTGATTTTGAGATCACCATGAAGCAGTGAATATAAATTATGAGCACATTAAAAAGTCAACATTTTTAACTCTGCCTCACAGAATTTATCCAAACTAACACCCTCAGGAATAAGTAATGATAGGAAATTACATTATCTGGGATTTGACAAGCCAAATCATCTGTAACATTCAATAACTACCACCAGCTTTAATTTGAAAAGATCAGGATGATATAAAGAAGTGAAATTATTAAGCTAAAACATTATTCTCTGTTAGGACTGTGATTTACAAGGTATTTAGGAAACTGATTCGTTTCATCATGATGGGTTCAAGTTAGAGCTGGCAGCAATGAACACAGCACATGAGCAATGGGGAACAATCCTCAACCAACAATGGCCTTCAGGCCAGTGGGGAAATGCTTTGAGCACCCAGACTGTGCATCTGCTTTGCCATAAGAGCACAGAACCTCATAGAAACCATGTGCTTAGGCTCAAAGAAAATACAGAAAGAAATCCCTGTAGAATGTGAACTAGAAAAAGACCTAAAGTACAGTATTTCCTATATTTCAGGCACAGAAATACAGGAATTGTTGCTTTTTATGTTTTCAGATTATCATGTCTACATAACAGCAAAACCTATGGGAAAGATCAACACAGCAACCGACTTCTGAGAGAACAGGAGGCAACCTCACTTGCTTCATTACAGGACTGTCTGAGGAACAGGCTACAGCTGCAAAGCTTACACATTGAGATTGCTTGGGTGCTTGCCACTTACCTGTCTTCCTTCCATGGCTCCTCGCATTTCCTTGAAAGTCGAGTTAAATTCTCCAATGAAGTCATGCTTTCCATTGGAATCCCAGTCCCAAACTATGCACTGGGGAGACAGAAGGGAAAAGAACAAAAAGCAGATTTCTTTTCAGGTAGAAACAGGTTTTACTGAGAAATACTAGAGGAGAAATTGTGATATGCATTGGGTGGATTGTTTCATCTAGAAGGAAAACACGTTAAACATATATTTTTGTTCAGATGAAAATGAAATGACAACTAGAATCTCAACACCACTTTCTACTGTCAGTTGTGTGTTAGAGTTGGCTGATGAAAGCAAGTTTGGGTATTTTACAAAGAAAGGATTCCTTGACTTCATCTTTTTGCTGTATGTAAAAATTCAGGATGATGTGTATTTACATGTTCATGATTAAGTGGTGTCCTGAAGTAAGAGCAACTTACCTCAAAGTAGTGCTTTACAAATAGAAATTGATATGCACAAATAACACTAGTTGCTGTGGGCAAACATCACTATTCTCATTTTTACAGACAGTGAAGGTGAGACAATAGTTACAGAGATCATATCCTGAATGGCTTTGAATTGATACATGTCAGTGTTTGCCAGTCACAGTTGCTCAACAGTGACCATTCAAACCAAATCTCTCTGGTAGTCATTCTTAAATTCATGCATAAACATGAACACGTCAAAGAGTTTAATCTGTGAGAATTCTATTTTACAGTCATTGCTAAATACAATTCAGCTAGACAAGACTGAAGCACATAGCAACAGCTACATGCTTTGCTAAGCACTACCTGTAAAACTGGCCCAAAGATGACAAAGCGGCTCACAACTTTAAAGGCAAAATCCCAAATTCAGCCTCATGGTCCCACTAGATAAAACTTCCACACAATGATAGAATTGGGAGGTCTCTACTGAAAATGTCCTGTTACAAAATATCTCTTTTTTTCTTATTTTTTTTAAAGCAAACATGCCTCAAAGCCATCTGCACTGTCACATGAGGACTGTACTGACATTTGGCCATCAGATGGCTCTGAGGGTAACTGAATCCCTCCTGAGGGCCAGGACGTCTGTGCATGGCTGTGGGGTGAGGCTGGGACTAGTGAAGGAGGTAGAGGAGCTCTCCTGCTCAGAAAAGAAGGAATTAAACATAACTGGAGGTGGTGAGGGAGCAATAATGGAGTACCAAGCTTAACAACAGCGGGTTTTACCAGGCCACTCTGTCTCAACAAGGCCCAATGCTTTAAGCCAGCACTGGTGCTCACTCAAGACCAAGGCCATATTTAGAAAGTAATTTCAATAAAAAGTCTTGACCAAGTTTGCTCCTCAGAGTCCTCAAGCCACTTGAAGTTGGCACTTTGAGTTCATCCAGAAGGGAACTGAAATCACTGGTTCTCAGCTGGATCTTGTGTGTTAAGTATTTCTAGAAGAGCATCGTATTGATACATTCTGTGTCCACCAGCTACACTTAGTAATCAGCCTGAATAATGCAGTCAAAGCTGGCGTGGTATGTGGCCAATCCCTTCTCCCTGGGCCACCAAACCAGTGGTTTAGAAACTTGCTTTGAGACTAGGGGGAAAGACTCTATAGAAAGCTTGAAACATGGGCAAAATGACTGAATTCTTTCAGTGAGTGCAAGCAGACAAAAAAAGTTTCAAGAGAAAGATTGTCTAAAATCACTCACTACAGGAGGGGTCTCTCACAAAGTCAGCCTTAATGAATGTTCATCACCTAACAACCACTCTCCACAGCCATAAATAAATAGCCTCTTCCACACAAATACTTGTGACATCCACTGACTTAAAGCACAGATATGAAGATATTTGATCTCTACATCTAAGCCAGTTACCTGAATTTACTATGCTGTTAAGTACCCAGAGCCTTTTGTAGCAGCAGCACAGGTGATGCTTTCACTAAATTCATAGCCAGGACTCTTCCAGGCAGTATATCACCATCCACCTTATCATTTAGGTTGTTTAAACAATATTTATTGAGCCCTGTGTTACTTTTCCATCCTATCACCTGCAATTGATTCCAGACAAAAAGAAGATCTTGAGCTCAAAAAGTGAAATATTTTGCTCTAAGACATGGAAATCCTTTTGAGCAGCAGCGAGGGGCTGGCTGAAGAGCAGAAGGAAAGGAGGGAGTGTTCCTGTGTTTGTTTATAGGCTAAATTTTATATAACAGTAATCAAATGAGAGTGGGTTTCTGGTTCAGATCGTGGCAATGCTGCCTGGAACAAATCAAAACACAATCATCACTAACAGCTCTGGAGAGTCTTTATGATGAAATCTTCCCTAATAATAACTCAATGCTTATTATCAGATGCAATTTTTAGATGAGCTGATAACAAAAAAAAAATCCAAGAAACAATAATTTAATTTACAAAAAGCCCCTGAAACTGTTTTTGTTTCACAGACTTTGAAACAGCTTCGTTTTCCTTCTCTGCAAAATGTTTTGTTAATATAAATTAGCAATTTTGATTTAAATGACTTTCTAAATATTTAATTACAGAATGAATTTCACAAAGTAGGGCTTATTTTTCTTTTTTTTCTTACTGATTGTGAAAATGATTTAAGATCCCAAAAAATAACACAGAGTATTTGTCAAAATGTCATAGCAAAATCAACATAAATGTGCAAAAAGTTGATTTTTAGTAATGCTGGTGACTTTTCAAAAGATGTTTACAAAAAATGAAACAAACACAGAGTAAAAGAACCCTTAATTGTGAGATTTTTCCAACCTGATTAACTTCTCAGGCTCTGCTTTTAAACTCTATTGAAGCATAAGTACAAGAAGAGACACAAGGTCATTAGAGAACTCCAGGAAAAGGTACTTTGAAAGAATTCTGTTAGGATGTTCCCTCTTATGAAGAGGAAAAAGCTCTGATCACTGATTTATGCTTAGAATTTTAACTGGAGATGAGCAAAGTTAAATTACATTTAAACTGTCCAGTCAACTGGGATCTAACTGGTTTTTTTTAATTTGAAGCTAGAGGTTTTCTAACTTCAGCTTTCAGAAAGCCAGGTGGTAGTTTAATCTTCATATTGGCTTGATGGCAAAGACAAACAATTATAGTATTATCTCCATGCCATTTTCACAATTAGAGCTAAGGGAGAGTGGGGCCCCTGCAAGTACACCAACTACAACTTTTTCCTTTTTCAGTTTTATGTCTGGCTATAGAAAATCTTTGTTACTTTCTCAAAACCACATTGTGTGCAACAATGATTCTGTATTTAAGCTAGATATGAAAAGTATTTCTGAAACATACATATACTATAGTCTTTCCAAAAGCCCATTCAGATAGATAAAATAAGCAGGGAAAGACCTTTGCAAAGAATCCAGAATCAAGTGCTAAGACCAGAGGTGATAACCAAAGAATTATTTTCCTATGAAATACCTGAAAGTTGTTGGGGTTTTTCTTTTTCAAGAAGGTCCAATGTGCTTTTCAAATCAAATCCTCTGTAAATCACACTTTATCTTTAGGCAAACCTTAAACCTTTGGGTCTGTACTCTAGCAGGTTGCTTAAGCAGATGATTAAAAGCCTATTAAAAGCCTCATTAATTTTCAGAAGGCTTTCCATACAGTTGATTTTAAACACTGGTAAATCTGTGTTCAGATAACTGGTGAAATAATTCAGCTCCCTACCTATTGGTTACAAGCTTAAATGCAGGGAGTAAAAGCTTCTGTCTAATGCTGCAGTGTGTTGGAATAGTGCTAACTGGAAGGATGGAGAACATCTTCCATGGTCATTCCTCCCTCTCCAAAACACCTGCTGACTGCAGGGAGAGGGAACACTGCTTCAGGCCCTCTCAAGGAATGATGCTATACCTGATAGAGCTAAACCAGTTAGCTCAGAGGATAACTTCTGGGTATCTGCTGCTGCATTCCTTCAGTTTTTCTTGTAAATGCCACAAAATGAAAGATTTCCTTGGATGCAGATGAAATTTTCTCTGGTTTTGTTTCTCTTCAGCTTTTGCACTAAGCACAGATTTTGACAATACTTTTATTGAAAAGGGAACTTCTGAGCATCATGCATGAAAAACTGCATTGGCATTGAAGCTACAACAGCACAGCCTTTTCTGACTGACTTTCAGCTACATTCCTCTTGCTACCTCTGTGTGTGCAAAAAACCTCACTTGCATAATTTGTGATTTTAATTATATTGCAACAAAAACATAATCTGGACTAACCTCCAGCCAATGCTGATATTCTGTGATGTGGCAATGCCTAGATAAGAAACAAACCAATTTCTCTATCTAGTGTCTCCCATGGACTGAGGCAGTTTTTCTGTTTGGTAATTAAACAGCAAAAAAAGAATTCCCACCTCAGATCCAGATCATGTGAATCAAACTCAAGCACTACAGAATCACAGAATGGTAGGGGTTGGAAAGGACTCATTTCTGTGATGTAACTCAAAACAAGAGAGTGATGTTCCAAGTCTAAATATGAAAGTGAGATTGTTTTCACTGAGCAAAATACTTGCACAATGGTCTTGTAGTAATTCTTCCCATGCTCACCATCCTAGCCAGCTTTAACCATAAGGAGAACATAAGAAAAAGCTGATTTTTCTGAGTTTACATGTGGGTATCTTCAGTTACTGAGATTATTTCCCCTATATATCTTTGGGGAAATGCTTCAAGTGATTTGACCTCATTGACCTGTCACAATTAGAGAACTATTATATACAGTACCTTTGTGCAGGAGTAGTGATGAGAGTTGTAACTTAACCTTGCAATGCATGTATGTACCAGCCCAAAAAACATCCTAAGGTTTGTTTTTAAAAGACTGGCAGCAAGTCTCACGACTAAATCCCATCTTTAGGCAGCTTACAGCCAGACCATGGAAATGTACTTGAAAATAATCCCTTTAAGTTTCCTCTCAGCTGGCCAGACACTGCAGATTACAGCATGCATAAAGCCAGTAAAAGCTAGAAAATTCCCATTCTTGCAAGCCTGAGTTTCTCCATCTCTGCCTATGATGAAAGTCCAATTAAAAATGCATTTCACTACCTTGCCATCTAGTTGGAGATGTACAGTGTTGGACAGTCCTCCTGACAGCATAGAGTTTACCTAACACAAAACACTTCACTAACTTGGAACCAAAAGATCCTGTGTGGGGTGGGAGAGAAGACTAAATCCTTGGTTCACTGCCCAGCTACTCTATGTTAGCAGAAGAGCTGTAAAACAAGATATCCTGTGGCTAGTCAAAAAGAAGAATGCTCATTTTTGGACTTCAGTGTAATAAATGACAGCCCTGTCACTTATAAAGTTCTTACCATTCAACTCTGAACTAAAATAACACCACAATAATTTTTAGACAGGGTTTATATGATGCTATTTCTCAAAGAAATGAAGTCTTGAGGCAAGTGTCAGTGACCTGCTCTACTTCTAGAATTGCTCTGAGCTGCAGGTGGTATGAGGGGGCAGAAGGGCTCAAACAGAAACTCTTCTTTGGTTCATTCTCTAAGATCAGTGAGACCATAAATAAATAAATAGACTCAGAAAAGCCAAACAAAGTAAAAAAAAAAAATCTACTTGATCATCAAAGCAATTTTTCAGGAACAGTCTGTGTTCTCATCAGTGTTATTATTATTTCATAATGAAGTAAACTTCCTACTGAAGTATATGTACCCTACCTGAAATACTTCAAAAGAAGGTCTTTTTATTAGAAGACCTTTGTCCACTACCTACCTATTCTCCCCACTTGGGTGTGATAAGATGGAGGCAAAACCTTCAGTACAAAAGCTAAACCACTTTGTTATCCTGTTTCTGTAGTCATGATGTTCCAAGGTGAAATTCTACATTATACACATCACACCCCTGGGTTATGTGCTGGAGAATAACTGTGTAGAAATTTGGTCTTTCCTGCTTTAGTTAAAGTTCTTCACTTTGTTGGGTTTTTTTCCCACCCAAGCTGGTCATCACAGTTTTCTCTTTTCACCAGCTGTGCTTCTCCAGAAAGTTCAAATGAACTTTTTATGGCTCATTTCAGTATCCCCTGAGGTTGAGGTCCCCTGAGAATAGAGTGAACCAGTTGCAATGAACCAATGTTTCTTACAAGGCTCTCACTGGCTGAAGTAATGACTTCTTCAAAGCACTGTAGATAAAATAGTTGTACTTTTTCTTCTCAGAAAGATTAACTCAATTCTTCAAATGGAACTACTCAAAAACCCCTGCACTAATGGGGGAGAAAGAGCTCACACCCTACAGTGTTAGCCTATGTGCAGCCCCTATGAAGCCAATCTAGACATAACTTTCAAGGTTTTCTTCTGGACTACAGAGTCTCATTCTTTTTGAAAACTGCATCTTCTGTTCTGCTGAGTTCACTCCATAAGCATTAGGTGAAATCTGGGCTTTATTACAGGCAGTGAGACTTTTCCTATTAACTCCAACAAGTGCCAGGATTTCATCAATATCTTTGTGCCTTCCATACATAGATGGTTGTAATTGATATGAAAAAAGTTGTCAGGGTTGTATTGAATCTAGATCCTGTGCCTACTGAAGGAGACTTGAGACAGACATTCATTGACAGCCTCCTCTAAGTTAATGGTGATTCAGCATCCCCTTTGACACATTGCAGTAAGTACAGAACCCAAGGCTCAGTCAAAACACAAAGAAAAAGAATTCTCCTGTGGATCTAAACATATGGAAAGGTTGCTTTTAAAATTATCTGCTTGGGAGAGAAAAGAAAAAGTGAATTCTTATTTTTCTACCAAAAAAAACCTGTCAGGTGGTCTGATTCAACATCAGGGCGAGTCACATTTTATTGACAGCTGTGATGTAACACCAGCCTGAGCCCATTTCACTTTTTTCCAGATGAAAACAGAGACCATTTACAGAACCATCATCACCAAGCCAGTCTCTCTCCATCACCATTGGATTTGTGCACATCAACGATGGCTCAGCACTGACGGGAAGCCTCCACAGTTGGACTGTCCTCCTGACAGCTCACAGCTGGTAAGAACCATTAGGATCATTCCAAAACCAATTACTTAAAGCCAGGGCTTGTTGATTACACTTATTTGTATTATAGGGGTGCCTAGGAACCTCAAACATAGGTCTTTCATCCTGTTCAGTGCTGACAAATGAATCCCAGAAAATGTTCCTCTGAAACAGAGAAACATGCTACAAGTTATGTCATTTGCAGAACAACTTATAACTGGGTTTTCAATGACCCTGTAGGTTTTGATGGTGACAACATAAATAAGCTTCTACTTTGCAGTCACAGTTAGGTTTATGCAACAAAATCCTTAGCATAGACATGAAAAATTGTGCATTTCAGTAAATGAGGTTCAGCCTGGGCATGAACGTACACTTTCATTGGTACACTGGTCTGAAATAGAGGACTGCAGTTGTAATGCATGCCTACGAATTTATTAGAAACCACACTGTCTTTATGTTAAGAGTAAAGAGCTGAATGTTAATTACATTTTTTTCCCCATTTTCTCTCCCAGAGCACCCCTAGCAACAGAGAAATGGGACAACTCTGTGTTCATCCTCAGTTGTCCAACAAATGAGAGAAGAGGCTAGTGCATGTTTAAAACATAAAATGGTGACTTTCTATCTCAATCAATGAGATTCCAATTTTTGGCTTCTGCTTTTGGCCTAAATAGTCCATAACATAATGTGCATTTTCATATATGATATGATAAACACAAAACCAGTAGCAAAACATAACAACTTCTGCAAACACTACCCTAAGGCTCCTGCTGTGAGATTTACCAAAATGTCTCAGTTTTCTCCTTGAGTATCCCTCTTTCTAGTTTACAATCTGTCTGTCTAAACCTTTTGTGAGAGGTGATAAACTAGTGTACTGACCCAGTAGTGCCTTCTCTCATTACATGTATCTGAAATTTCTGCTCATCTAAGTAACCCTGCACACCAATTAATTGCAATACAATCTCATTCCCTGCATACCAAAAAAAGGTATTGCCCATCAGCAGGCCTCTCTGACGTAGCTATTGGAGAAGCTGCAGGCATGGCAGTGAAACTTATCATAATTCATGAGTGCAGATCAAAAAGCTCTCAGACAGAACAGGATTCTACCCTGTTCCCACTGTCTACTCTCAGTTCCTAAAAAAAGCCCAAGGTAGCTTTATCTTGCACTCTGAAAGCTAGCAGATAAAAATCAACCATTGCCTTATATCTTGAGCAGGAAAGGAAGATGATGATATCTGTCAGAGAGAGTACAAAATGCCCTTCTCCACTGAAGCAGCATGAATCTGTCCCCAAACAGCACTTGTAATAACGATGACTATACAAAGTGACTGATTACACTGTATTTTCTGTTGTCAATCAGTGGGGGAGTTAATTATACATCCCTTGGATATCATTCCAAAAGGATGACCCAGCAAACAGCACTGGGTTTAATGGCCCTGAACTAGTCAATCTATTCAGTGGATGATACCACAGGATAAACATAAGTGGAAGTAAACCTTCCCCAATTATGGGTAATTCACAAAACAAAGACTGACAGAGGTTTTAAACATGGAAAGTTTTTAGTATAAAGCAGACAAGAAAATAATTAAACATATGGAGCAATTATAAGTGTTTATTCACACACTCTTCAAACCCATGATTCTGACAGAAAATTAAGAGATGAAATATTTAGATTTCTAGACTAAGTAAAGCTACAGTACATAAGTCAGTATAACTGAAATGGCTCAAGTAACATAAGAGGTCAAGGTTAAACTTAAGCTTAATTTAAAGGTAAAAGTCTAAGAATAAAGTTCATAGTTCCTTATCTCACATGGGGCCTCTTAAACCCATTCTCATGAAAGCTCTACTGAATACTTTGCACTTGTTATAGCAAATGGGTGTAAATGGTCTTATTTCTGATGGTTTTTTTCTTCTGAGCTTTAGTTAGTGCCTTCACACAGACACACTTGCTCCAGGGTGAACTCTCCATATCTCTTGATTAGTGCACAGATGATGTACTTAAAAAACAAAACCTCCAGCCTTTTTTCACTATTGCTTTTAAGCAGGTTTTCTGGCCAGAATCTCATTTTATCTCTAACATTGCATTTAGCATTGAATTTATTTCCTGTATGGATAATGAAAGTATCTTCATGAAGAATCTAGAACCCTGCACTGACACAAGTTCCTGTGGCAATGTATCACTGGATATTTCCAGTAAGTTAGATCATGACATGGTGTCTTTCAAAAAGGATTATGTAGCAGCTAAATAGCAGCTATTTTCCTGTTTCTTGGAAAATTATGAACAAGCTAAAACTGAAACAGTAACCCTGTTGACATATACCATATTTTTTATGTTACTGCTTAGACCTTTGGGGTTTTTGTGCACATACAAGTAACCTAATTTTTGTTTGGTTTTTGGTCTTGCACTGAGTAAACAATAAGACTAACAGATTACATGAACTGCCTGTCTAAATCTGTACAGACTTCCTCTCCTATTTTTATTCCTCTTGTATCCATTCAATTGTTTAATAAATGTTCTCTATAATTAGGATTTCTCAGTAACTGCTTTATGCTTTTTGGGTTTACCTCCTTCCATAACAACGGATGTGACACTTTGTATAAGCAAACATGCTGTATGGTAGGGTAGAAACTTCAGGGTGAGCTCACTGGGAAAATTGGCACATAAACAGGGAGCTCCTGCATTTGCCAACCAGGCTCGTTTCCAACACCTCTTGAAAATCAGGAAGGAACAGACTGGAAGCCCAAGGTGCCCAGCACCACAGTCACCCTAGATGACTGGCAAACCTGAAGATATGGGCATATACACATGGGTGGAACCTAGGAGTCTCTTCTGAAAGAACATTTTGTAAAGATAGAGGCATAGAAGGAAGAGAAAAAAACTGTGGCAGAAAATACACTGCAGAAAATAGAACCACTGAGATTTCCATGTGGGTGAAATAGTCTAGAAATCAGTTGAAAGCCTAAGCTTAACAAGATAATTGAGTCCTTTGCCACAGCATCTACTGAGGCCATTATTCTACCCCTATGGTGAAGATGAGACACTATGGAATAGACATATATATTATAATCATAGAGTGGTAGGGGTTGGAAGGGACCTTTACAGATCATCTAGTTCAACCACCCTGCAGAAGCAGCTTCACCTAGATCAGATCACACAGGATCATGTCCAGGGAGGTCTTGAAGACCTCCAAGGAAGGAGCCTCCACACCCTCCCTGGGCAGTCTGTGCCAGGGCTCCCTCACCTCACAGTGAAATAGTTTTTTCTTATATTTAAGTGGAACTTTTTGTGTTCCAGCTTCATCCCATTACCCCTTGTCCTGTTGCTAGCTATGTAACATATCATCATTCTGTGTTAATGCAAAGAGCAATGCAAAGCAGTAATTTGATTAATATTGTCTTTCTCCTTCTTCTCAATCATCTGTTAACAGATGATTATTTCTGTGAAATGACATATTTATTCTGAAGAATTTCTGTGCTTATCCTGTTTCTCACTTGTGAGCAATTTGTGATGACTAAGTGAAGGTTCGAAGTTGGGGACTAAATAGCATCAATAAAATTCTGATGTACTCAAAATTAAGAGCCCAAAGTACTCAGAATCAGTGGTAAGAAGCCCAATATTAAGATTTTAGGAAGGAAATACTCTTTCAAATTCTGTTTCTTGGCAAGTTTTCCAGTGACAATAAAAGGTAATGTTGTTTAGTATCAAGTTTGTCTTTTTGATTTCTCTGTTTCCATTGAACTATCACATTTCTAACAGATATCAGCAGTTCTAAAAATAATCCTATATCCAACCACCTTTCCTCCTTCAAAACAAGCAAATAAAGATTAATGCCAAATTAAGAAATCTATACATGGCTGTCATCAGTGCATATGAATGAGGTGGCAGAGATATACCTGCACTCTACCCCAAAGAGACAAGATTATGGCAAAAGATACCAGTGAAGACAGAGACTCTGGGCTGGACTGTGGCTGGCTCTGGTGTTGAGTAAACTCTTAGGTAACAGGATTACAGAGTGAGTTTTTCAGGGACAACTCTCTAGATTCGGGGTGGGATCAAAGCTTGCTGCAAAAAGATTTCTGCTTCAACTCCAAATGATTCTGCTGCTGCTGCATCCAAGATGTGCCAAAATACCTCTTCAAAGGACAAGAGAGCTGGCCTGATTCCAGCACAAGTAATTAAATTTCTACCATCTCAACAACCACTGCAGTTCAGGCTGGAACAGTGTTATTTGCTGCTTCCTACCCTGAACTGTGGCACAATGTTTCTACATTCCCTTGAGGATTTGCAACAGCTCACCCCTAGAGATGGCTGTCAAACAACACTGGATGAAGCTTTGCTATCTTGCAAGACTTTGCAATTACTGCATGGAAAACAACTTATAGCTAAGATCTTCACTGCTCATTCTTCCACTGACATCTCTCATCCACTGAAGAAAATCTAGGTCTAGTCCTTTTCTTTTTGTTATTGAAGATGACTAAATTGTGAGGAGCAACTTAAAATACTTCCACTTTTATGGCATAACAGCATAGAAGAAAATGAAGACATTTGTACATATCTGACCATTTTCTATTTCCTTCTCAGCACTCAAATCAGTTCCCAGGGTGTACAAGAGAAATGAGATTAAATAAAAGAAAATGTCTGATTGCCTGTGAACTTGCTGTAAAAATAAACTCCATATGTTTCAGAGTGCCTGCTCTCACCCACTAATACACCCCAGACTAAGGAATAATGCAAAGCAGAATGGGAGAAAAATAGTATGATTCTCAGCCTAGAGTATTTTGTTGCATGTAAAACTAGCAATCAATTTTGGAAAAAAGCAGCAATGCCTGTTACAGAGGGGTTTGGCAGAAGGCTTTGGTGTTTGGAGAATGCAAAGAAATGCTTTGTTTTGGAAAAACAAGAACTTCAGTGAAGAGTGTTGCTAGTACTTTAAAAACAGGCTTTCAATAACTGAGCTCTACATACTCCAGGTAAATGGTTAGACTTAAAGTACTCAGATATCTAAGTGCCTTCTCTGAATATGCAATCAGGTACTTAGATTGCATAAATGACCAAAATCATGCCACCAATAATTGGAGGTGAATAAAAAGAGGCCTGGTTAAAACTGAGCTGATAATTCATTCCCTAATGTCAACATTTTGTCAGATTAATGTGCAATTTCCTTTGTGTGCAAGAAAATGATATAGGTGTGGACATTCTTTCATTATTCTGCTAGGTGAATTATGAAGGTATCATTAAAATAATTACCAGTGGAAGAACAAGGAGAATCAAACATTTAATTCAATGTAATTGCCCCTATTTCCTCCTAATGTGAGTGATTTATCTCACTATAATTAAAGGAAGTAAGTACACTTAAGTAAAACACATGCCTGCATCAATAGGCTAGCTATTAAACAACAATCACATTTCGGGTAAAAAAGAGACCCTACACAGAGAAGAATATTCAGTCAGGATAAAGTGGTTACTCTAACTGGTCAGTAGATATTCTCTTTCAAATCACAGTAAGCTTTCCTTATTTGGGATGTGAGCACAGGGATTGACATTTGCTATGAAATGTTTTAGCAGGTTCCAGCACACTTGGTATCATAAAGAGCTGCAGAGAATAATGTTTCCCAGCTTTACTGGATGCCCCTGACAAGTCACCAGTGCAAAGACTTTGGTTTCCTTGACTCAATTTTCAAGGAAAATAGTGAGAAATTTAAATTCTTATTACAGTAAAAGAAATAAGGCAGCACTTCTTAAAAGGCAGTAACTTCTATAAAGGGCTGATTATGGTTATCCTTCCTACTACTGTGTTGCTTTTATTCTTGAGAACCACATTATCTGAAACCACTTGTATAAGCCTCTGGTCTGCAGGTGGCACCATTATGTCATTATGGAATAAAACAACATTATTCCTGAGACAAGTAGGCAGCACAGAGGAGACTAACCTACTTAGCAAAGTACTCTATGAATATAAAGTATGCAATCTAATACTAGTCATATATAGGAAGAACAATGCTCTCTGAGGCAAAGATTAGGAGGTATCATCTGATGCAAACTGTCAACATTCGCTGAAGTAAATGGAGCTGTATCATTTACACCAACTGAAAATGTCCCATTAACCTTCAATGGCTTTGGATGGGGGCTTCAAAAGGAACACTTCAGGAAAAAAAAATCTGCAAGCTTGATTAGTGTGAGATCATGATCATTAAAACAGCTGGTCAGGAGTAAAGCAGATGTCATCACACAGTTAATTGTGCTATATATTGTAATTGAAATAAAGTGCCAATATGCAAAAATGAAACTGTGGCATTTTCAGGAATGTAACTAAAGTGACAGCATTGCTCACAAAGTACCAAGGAAGTTGTAGAAATATCACATTCATGTTTTGCAAAAGGAGCAAGCAGTGTGCCAGGAACCCATCTTGTACACAACTACCATCCTCCAAATGCTCCGTGCTATGCTATGTACAGATAACAAGAAACTTGTGGTGGAGTTAGCAGGAAGGGGATGCTCCTTGGAAACAGAAGGAAGTCTAACACCACTTACCTTATTTTGTGGTATGTTACATGGAAAAAATAAGTTAGACCTGTGTCTAAATCTAAATCCCCCAACATGCTAACCTTAGAAGCTCTGCAGTCAGCACAGTGAATTTTCTCCATCTTTCATGTGCCTATCTAGAAGCATTTTCAAGTTGTGATGACTCTGCTATGTACAGAAACACTGATTCCCAGGAGCACTCAAAAAGAGGTACCTCTTGCCAGCAAGGAGAGCAGCCTGAAAGGTGCACAGCACACAAAAGCACTCATTTCACTAGGTGTGCACCAGCATGTCAGAAATAGCTTCACTGTCTTTCAGGTTTCTGCAGTGTCATCAGGAGTTTTGTAAGCCAGTAATAGCTGTTGATCTCTCTGTAAACCAGCCCCCATCTACCAGCTTGATCTCTTCCAGAGCTATATAAACTGTCCCAGCCAGGCTTCCTTTGGATGCAGGAAAAATATTATTGCTTAGCAGCCAGTTAATAGTCAAGATATTACAGTGAGGCTGAGTAGTCAGCAGGGACTCACAAATGGAAAGATGAAATCCAGGGTAGAATCTCTCAGGAAATATAGAGAGAAATAGGTAAATAACCTTTTATATGAATGAGCCTGAGAGTACTCAATGCTCTGAGAAATCTGTGCTCCAGACAAGCTAATATCACATAGAATAGACATTTCTTCCATATTTGTCATTCACTTGGCTTTCTGACTGCCCACAGAGCAGTGTTAGGCTTAATTCCAGTGGTGTATACAGAGCTGGCATGGAGATTCAATCATTGAAAAAAAGACTGGACATAGATTGCTCATTTTGAAGTCATAATTTCATTTCACTATTGCACTATGCAAGCAGAAGCTGAAATAAACTCTGAAATTTGCAGAAAGATGTCAACTTGTCACACATCATTACATTCTCACCATCTACTGCTGCATTTGGTCAGAAAATGTACTTGAAAAATGCTTCATATTCTGAAATGACCTGTAGGCACCTAAGCCCAAGATGAAGTGTCTGGACCTCCCAGAATAATTTGGAGCCAGGAGATAACTTCTGAGCATTTTTTTACTCATATATGAAAAGAAGATAACAATAATCAAGCTGGCTAAGTACTTTTTTCAGACATGCAACTGAAGGGGTCTCCAAAAAGGATCTGTTGCTCCTTTTCAAGAGAATAGTTTTTATTAAGCATTGTTGGCTCTTCATGCTATATTAATTCCTTTCCTTGGTCAACAGCTTGGCTATCCCATGTATCTTTAGGATCCTGTCTGATACACTTGCCCTTGTAAACACAGAAACCTTTTTCTAATAAGAGCACGGGGTAAAGTGAAGGATTTTCCAGATTTCAGAAGCTTCCTTTCTTCCTTCTGTATCAGGACAAACCTGAGATTGTTCACATTTCTGAGGGAGGGAACAGAAAACAGTGTTTCTAACCTGTGGGTAGGATACTTTTTGCTTTGACTCCCCACTCCACTATTTTACCTGCTATTCAGTGATGGACTTTGCCCACTGAGAAAGGAGCTATTCTAGGCTTCTGCTTGGTGCTTCTCTCTTATTCTTCTCTGCTGGAGCTGCTTCACTTTGCATAAATCTTTAAATATTTATTAAGGCAAGGTTTTAAACCTGAGTTTCCCACATCAAAGGGGAGCATTTAAATATCGATGATAGCATCAGCCTTTCTCTTGTTCACTCCCTCCAGTTCAGTTATACACTGTGGATCTGCTTCAATAGAAAAGACTGGTAAAATCAGCTTGCAATTAGCCAATATGTGGATGACTTTTATCCAAATGGCTTTTCCACATCTCAGCCAGCTGTTCTGGGCCATGGGCTCTTGCAGTGCCGAGTGCTTGCTCTTTCTTTCTCTCTGTCATTCTAACCAGAATTTTCCATCCTGCTCAGAATATTGCCATGATTTTTCAGATGCAGATCAATCAACCTCTTCTGGAAAACAATTCTCTGTGGAAAACATCTACTGATGCTCAGCACAACCATGAAGAACAAAGTAGCAGTGGCCCTGATTCTCACACCGATGTGACCTAATCAGACTGTGGATGTACATGTTGCCATTCTTCCCATACACTGGCACTAGGCAACAAACAGGCTTGAAGTGCTCATTTTCACCATGCTACTTCTGTGACAATGTCCCTGCCTTAAACCACAAGTGCATTGTGACTTGTCCTAGGTATAGCAACACTTTTAAGCTTGATGTCCTGCAGTCTTGTGACTAATATATTGACTCACATACAAAAGAAAAAGAGTCTTTATACATATTAAAAAGTTTGGAAACTTGAACAGAAGGTAAACAATAGTATTTTAAAATGTTATGCTTTCATTTCAGTTATGTAACTTGCTGAGATCTAATTAATTATATTGAACAGTGGTGCTTGGCAGTATTATCTGAGGTGATGGCAAGGTCTAGACTTTACTTCCTCTAGTTCTATCCAGAGGGGTTGTATTGCTATTAATCAGTATATAAAATAATTCATTGTAATGTATTTCAAAATCCTTGAAATAAATGCCCTACATAAATAGCAAATATTAAACCTATTAAGTAAACATGTTAAGGAAAGATATGTGAGATTCACACATTGAAACTGTGAAATAGAGAAATGTATTTAATGAATGCACAAGAAAGCAGGAGGGAAAAGCAGCAGCTCCTTTCAGTGGTTCTCACTCTAATCTTACATTCACTTTTGTAAAAACATCTATTTCCTACTAACTGAAGTTACAAAACCAAATGCAGTGAGCAGAAATGTCTTTTAGTGACGAAGTCTGACCAAGGTAGAAGATCCTGTCTTTCAGAAGTACAGAAAAATCCCACAGGAATTCACCAAACACAACAATTAACTGATCCCTATCAGGAACAATGAACCCTGCCTCTGCTTTGTGAACTTTAGCAGGTCAGTCAATTTAACAGACAGTTTAGTACAGAGGGGGAGTAGCTGTACAGCTGACAAAATAATAAGCACGAGATACAGAGGTAACTTCACAAACCAACATTTCCCACCAGAAGCACGTGGTTTGGATTCCTCCAGCTTAAGACTCTTCAGCAGAGCACACTCCTTTGAAAAGTCAAGTCTTTTTTGATAGCCTCAGGTTGGATGCCTCAAAACAATTAGTACATCTTTTGAATCCTAGCCAAAAATCTCCAGTGTATTTCAGTTAAAAACACTTGAATCAGACTTGGGGAACATGGTTTCAGTTTATCTCAAGTTTAGGAACAGGGCTTGGAAATAAACCCATCTTTCATATTTATTCTCTAGCTCTACATATTCATCTAAGAGAAATGCTCTTAACAAGGTCATTTGAATTAAAAATGTTAAAGTCCCTTCCAGCCTAAATCATTCTATAATTTTGTAATCATCTTTGGCTATTTAAATCTAAAATACAAGCAGAAATACCATGTGAATACTCTGATTGTTTTACAGGGGATGGCTGCTGAACCTTAGGGAGGTCTATTATCCCATGACTCAGTATAGACTCATCCCTGAAGAAGACCTGCAACCTCATTGCAGCTCAGGAAACCTTTCTATGGCCTAGGTCACTTCACTGATATGCTTTATTTATGCAACTATAATATGCATAAATATATACCATAAAATATTTAAGGACTCCTGAGGGGGCTTTGGAAGTTAAAAGTAACATGAATAAAATCTGTAGAAAAACTATATGCTTTAGAAGAGCTGATATTTTATCGTCTAACCATGATGTCAGAACTGAAACAGAAATGGCTAAAAAAGATACCATTCAATTAAGGTTAGTTAAGGTACCATTCTTGAATGTTACTATGTATTATTTTTTTGGATATATGATTGTCCTCCTTCAATTATCAGTGGAAAGAAAACCAAGAACAACAAAAACTTGATGCTCAGACTGTATTTGCTTTAAAGTAGGCTTAACACAAAATTCAAGGTAATGTAGGAACAAGGTCAGATATAGATGTTAAAATCATATACTTCTTGCAGACTGGGTTCCATCTGTCTCTCATTAACTGAGACATAAAAGACACTTTCTACAAGTGAGAAATGTATTAAAAAATCCCTTTTGAGAAATCACTAAGAAGCAATGGAGACTCCAACTGAAAAGGAAATTCACTTCACCTCTCAAAAAAAACCTTTGGAAAAAAGGAATCTCACTAAAAAAGTCTCTGGTAGACATTTCTGTCTGTCTGTGAGGAAAGCAGAGATAGCAGATAGAGAAGCTGGGCTAAGCAGCACTGGAAAGTCAAAACGAAGCAGGAAAATCATTTTGGTTCAGAAGAAAAGAATTTCAAAGTGTTAAGAAAGAAACTGCATGTTTCTTGACTGTTGTAGTTACAGTAACAGGATTTTGCATGTTTTCTGTTAAAAAAAGAGCAAAGCAAGACTTCATCAGAAACACTCCTGAGATCTGGAACAAGTGCCCTTGTCTAAGATCCTTAAGTATAATATGGGTCAACAAGGACAACTTCTCATTAATTGCAATGCATTGGAGTGATAAGCAAGAAGGAAAGTAGAAAGCAAGCCAACAACCATTCTATTTCAGAGCTTTTTGTTTGGAATTTTTTTAATTGAGGCAGAGAGGAAGGGCAGCTAGTTTCTTTCCAGCTAGCATTGCCTCTTTTTCATAGACAAAATCACTGAGCTCTGGAACAGTAAAGGCACTAAACAATTATTACTAGCGTGACAATGCCATACTTAAAAAAAATGATTGTCAAGGAGGAGGAGCTTTAGATAGCTTGTTCAGCCTTTAAGAAATCAAAGTGGAATATAAAAGAAGTCATGTATTAAGCTGTTTTTTTAAACTCCAAGCACAATTAATTTCAATGTTCCTTGAATACAAGTATTCACGCTCAAACATGGTTGTAGGAAATGAGAGTAAATGGAACATGCAGTTGCTCCTTGTGTTGTTGAAAGATCCATTTTAATAGCAGTCTCCTGCAGATGAAAACAGTATTTTATCACAAAGCAAAAAGCTGTATAGCTTCAAGTATTGTCTCAAACTTACAAGGCATGTTAAGATACCCAGAATATGCTCAAAATACTTCACTTACAAAATATACTAGGTAGAAAATTAAAATGATTAATCAGTGGTCCCTTTTCATACATGACAGTTGGAAGTGCAGTTCATGTCTATATGGAATGTATTCCTCCAGTCTACAAACCACAAGGGGCCTCAGTCAAGCACCTGAACAGCAAAGATGCTGACTGTGTACTGCGTGTCCCCCAGGAACCTCACCCGGAGCTTGCTGCTATCTGCTCTCTTTGCACAGGAACAGAACTACATGAAATGCTGCTATTACTGGAGGTTGCAAAACATATGACATAAACTTGCCCTGTTTGATCCAAACCAATTTAAAAAAAAAAAAAGAAAAGCCCAAGAAACCAGAAAAAGAAAAATCAGAGGTTTTCAATTCCTGGGTTTCAATTCTCTTACTTTGAATGTTATGTTTGAAATGCTGTCTTGAATAGCAAAAGACAAACACATTTGGTTTTGGGGGGACTTCTTTTGATGAATAGTCTTGCAAAACTGTCATAGTTTCAAAGTGTTTCAGTTGAACCAAGCAGGAGATTTTGGTGAAAAAGGTTGGGATGAATATCTTACCAAACTTTGTTTGGCCTTTTTATTTCTGTTGTTTTTGGGAGATATATTTGAAGTATAAAGATGGTATAAGCAGAGGGATGGTATAAGCAGAGAGACAGCATTGTGTTGGCATAAATAGGCTATTTACTAAGAGCTCTTGTGGCATTGCTATTGTAGGACTCCATTGCAGACTTACATAGATATTTCTCTCTCACAAAAGGATTCTGGTATGACTGGTTTTGTGCAAATGTTCCTAACAGATATAGGACAAGATTTTGGAAAAAAATAGCAATAAATCTGAATGTTTCCAACAAGTAAAACTTGTACAATGCTGAGATATTGTAGCGATGGATATTCTGTCAGCAGCATAAACTGATGGACAGATAAAACAGGGAAGCTGAGGGAAGAAGGTCTTGGCAACTATTAACAGAATAGTGCTTATAAAGTCTGCATAATTTTTCTCATTCCTGGCACACAAATAAGGGAAGTTTGCAATACTGAAAATATGTCTATGTTTTGCAGAATTCACTTGTTTGGGGTTGTGAAGGATCACTGCATCTGCAGTAACAGTTGGGGAACGCATACTCTGCTTCCAAAATATCACAAGCAGAACTGATTCCAGTCTCTACTAACATGGTACTTCTTGAAAACAAATGCTTTAAAAAAAAAGAGAGAAATAAAAAATTAACCACAGGTAAACCTCTGCTGGCCTTTTAAGATGAAAGTGATTAAAAGTAATATTCTGTAGAGAAAACATTTGGTTTTATAGAAAACCTCATCTATTTGCTTGTAAGGGAATGCTTGCCTATACAAGAGCAACAGAGGAGAATCAATCTTGGTTTATTCCTCTTCCCCAAACTTTACCTTTACCTTCTAAGCTCCTCTCAATATCTATCCTGTACCTGACCTTATACTTTCTTCAGAAAGGCAGGAAATTGCCAGCAAAGAAATCAGCACAAGAAGCTGTGTTAAAGACGGATCAGGCCCTCATTTCTGTATCATTAAAGATCAAAGGAAAGAATTCAAATGTCAACAACTTTATAAGTACATGCTCAATGCTCTGAACAGCCAGGAAAATGGGAGCAAGGCAACCTGGGAGAGCATTCAATGAACATCACATTACCAAGATACTGTATTTTACCTTTGCAGGCCACCTTAAAGTTATGTAGTGTTGAGGACTTAAAGCTCTCAAGGAGATTAAGGGTTCAAGTACTGTGAACAAACAAATTTAGGCTACTAAAAATCACAATTCTGAATTTTAAAATGTGCATGAGATGATTAAAAGTGTGAGTTAGTGATTTTTAATTATTTCATACAAGTTTTACATATTCATAAGTCTGCTTGGAGAAGCACACTCTGCATTCTGATGAGGAATGCCAATATCTCATGCTCTTAAGATGGTTTCAGCAAAGTACAGGACAAGGCTTCAGGGACAGAACAAAAACTAATGTTGCAGCAGACTCACAGTTTCAAATGTCCATAGTATCACAAGCTCAGTTCTAACCATACATGTCACCTTCTGCTGCCCAGCTCTGGCCCATCCGCTCTGCTCCACCTCTGTTCTCCCTACAACTGGCTTTAATCTGCATGAGTTCCTCATACCCAGACTGGCACAGGGAATGGCTAGAGCCAGGCCATGTTCCTGCTTGCTCCATCTCAGCCAGCCACTGACAAATGTCAGAGCTGGGGTCATCCCAAACTCCCAGTAAACGGAGGAAGTGCTGAACCACAGCAGAGACATCCTATACTCAGAGGAAAGTGGAAAGGCATATAACTTGTCTTACTATTTGCCCAAGACAATTACAAAGTGAAGTCACCCTTGGCTGGATCCTGACTCTTCCCAGACAGCTCAGGCTGGTTGGGGAGTGGGTATGCAGGAAGGAAGAAGACTTTCCCTGCTGGAACCTGTCAGATAATCTGGTTGTGTCCTTACACCTTACTTTCTTGGTGACATTATCACAAAATATTTGATAACTTCCACTACTGCTTGGATCAACATAAAGCCATTTATTAATAACATTTACCACCATCTTGAAGCAGTATTTTTTCCCCTTCCAGATCCCCTTTAATTCATGAAAAATGGCTTGTAGCACTAAGAAGAAAATAGCAGAATTTTTACTTTCACATGTTAGCCTACTCATGAGTTGAAGATTCATTTTTGGCATAACTCTAATAAAGGCTTTTTTTTTCCCCTCAATGTTGTTAAAAGGAGGAGTCTGAAACTCTGTTGTCTAACAGAGGAATTGTGACTCCCTAATGTGAGTAGCCTACTTTTTAATTGGCCTGTAAAAACAAACCTGCCTTTCCAGACATCTAGTCAGCAGATTTCACATGTTTTGCTTTCAAGTAGAAATGGATTAATTAAAAAACAGAAACAGCTGATATTAAACTGTGATTCTGTTGAAGGGTAGTATTTTCCTGAAAATGTATAAGCCAATATATACAAGAAACACAGCAGAGGGCTATGCATGTGTAAGCTGGGTCAGGGCAAGTAGTTGCAGGCACATGCAGAATTCCATCTACCTTACTGCATATGAAACAGAATAGCAAAAGACTAGCCTGGCTTATCTATGTATTCATACACAGTAAACTGGAAATACTTCAGCCTTAAATAATCCATTTGCCTTTCACCTTTTCATGAAGTTGTGCTGGAGGAGAAGAAACCTTGTCCCATGACCCACGAGCAGTACGTGCATACACTTCCCATGAATACCCATGATTTATCAAGTAATGAAACCCTAACCATTTAGAGATTTTCAGATGAAAATCAACACTCCAATGTCACCTTGAAAGCTACAAGCATTCACCATAAGAAAATATTCAAAGTGCTTGATACCAGTATCATCTTTCTGTCAGATGCTTGTGAACACTTAGAGAAAGACTTTCTACGATAAGGAAAGGCACATTCATCTTTACTGCCAGTCAACAACTTTCCACTCTCATAAAGCTGGAGAGAGCATTTGATATAGGTTGTTAATAGCCAGCCAATGCAATTACCATTCATTCATTTGTATAGTCCCAATTTTAGCATACTGACAGTTTTTGGCCTCCCAGCATCCTTTGACAACACATATCGTCAGCCTCCAGGATTCATGAAAATACACTGGTGGCACTGCTCTTGGTAAGGACAACATTAAAATAACTTCATCATTGCTAGGGAACAAGCAAGTTTTGATTTCTCTTTGACTGAGGAGGGCTGGGATGGTGGTGTCACAAAGAAGTTTTATCCTAACACCAAATCCCTCCCAAAGCTCAGAGCTAGTGGTGATCAGCACTATGGAAAAACTTCTCTGACATGTTTTAGCAGCTGAAATACACAACCAGAAGAACAACTATTCACATAGACACTGGAATCTCTGATCCCAACAGTCTTGGTTTCTTCTAACATTCCCACAAGCTGTGATCAGCTAAATACTTTTTCTGGAGTCCTGTAGATCATAGCTATCAAGCAGTTTCAGAATCATGTGGAGATAACAATGCTTAGTTTAGATTTGGTAAGGCTGAGAAAACATTTTTATTACAAAATACATTGCCATTAATTCTGTAAGGTGCACATCCATTATACACATGTATATACACATTACAAAATGTTTATGTCATCCAGCTAGGAGGAAACATGATTTTGGCAAATAGAAAAGGCAGATTTAAATGATTTTAACAGAATGTGTGGTGAGATCACAGTGTATGGAAGGGCTACAGAAATATTTCCAGTGTGACACAAATTTCACACTTTTCAAGTGACCCCTATGTACTGAGACATTGTGTAAAATGTTAAACTTTAGACACGCTTAATAATTATTTCTGCCCTAATGCTATCTAGAGTATCACAAATATTCATTTATAATTAAGACCCTGAAGATACTGTAATTTTAAACCCAAAATATATTAGTTTCCCTTAAACTTGATTCTGCTATGTTCCTTGAGGATACTACTATTTAAAATACACATATTTTATTATCTGCAATATCTAACCATTTTTGTTAGTATGTTAACATAGAAACAATAAAGAGAGATTTATGAGTAGAATTTAAAGGTAAGCTTTCTATTTAAGTAGCAAAAAATATATAATTCATAGCAAAGAATGCATTTATTACAAGATTCAACAATAAGAGAAGAATTTCCATGAGTGTATAATTTTCAATTTACACAGTAAGAAAAAATATCTGAAAAGAAATCAGTCTTTATAAGTTGGTTATATGTCAGCCAGTGTGAGGCTTTGCTATTTTATGAGCCTGAAACAAGATTGTCTGGCAATTGCCTTCACTATTCTTGCCAGTCTCAATTGAAAGAAATGAAAGACTGGTTACACTTTCTTTTTCTCTCATTTTTAATATCACGAGACACTGTAAGTCACGTAGCAAAATGTCCTGTGGACTCAAAGGTATGAGACTGACTGATTTTCTTTAAGACACACAACACTTCAGGATTCTCTCACTACAGAGAAAATTCAGCTGCTTTACAAGGTTATAGCTAAGCCTTAATCCTCATCTGTTTTAGTGAATGCAGAGCTTCATTTCATTGTTTTAATTCGAAATGGTAGCACTGGTTTCTGAACTGCTACAGTAAGCAGCTCTGCAGCTAATGCTGGGGTCTGTAGGGTGTTCAGTGCATTATCAGCACAGTGACCTGAAAATTTTACAAGAATGTATCTGGAAATTCACAACAAGGTAAGATTCTTAAAAAGGCTAATAAATCAATGCTATTCAGGTTATAAAGGAAAGATATGGAGATCATTTAACTCATCAGCATCCCCTATGCCCCACCCTCCAGGATGGAACTGATCCTCATTATCAGAGCTTTCTTTGTCTCATTACAAATGCTCCCAGGGATGGGATTTAGGACTTTATAAGCTATTGCCCTGTGAAGAAACCAGACACCTCTGATTTGGATTACAGTTAGTAGCACTTGTAGGAACCTCTGTTTCATTTCAGGGGATTAAAACTCACTTTCAAAGGCAGATCAAGAGAGGCGAGAGAGAGCCCTTCAAAACACTTATTATACTGATGACTTGCATAACAAAGCTGTGGAAGGCTGTATTTATTTATCTTGGGATAGAGCTACAGAAGCAGTAAGCAATTGGAAGAAAGCTCACAATAAATGCAATGTACAAGTTCTTTGGAGGCAATCCTCTCTTATTTGCAAAAGAGGAACAGGGAAGACAGCCCTCGGATCACCTAATCCAAATAAACATTCACACACAACATTTTTGCTTGTTTGTTGTCCTCTCTCTGCCCTTACTTCACACAATGAATGTTGCTTGCAATGTCACAGGTTTTTTTAATGCCCCAGGGTTCATGGAACCAGGCTCTCTGATAAGGAATGGGAAGTAAAAATCTCCTTTTCTGTGGTCAGCTCTGAAATTTGGTCTGTCACAGTCACCCAGTGGATGGAAGACTTTTATCACTTGCAACCTTGCCAATTTTAAGTACTGGCTCTTCAGCCTTCCACCACTAACTTCATCAACAGCCCAAGCCCTTGAAGATGTGAATATCAGTTCTTCCCTTTATAACCACTGTATTTCAGACTATCTCTCCCTTGTGCAATCCACTTGCACTCTTAATTGTTGTGACAACACTCTGCATTTAGATAGCTTTCATCTTCAAAATACTTCACAAACATCAATTAACCCATATCTAGATTAATTAATCTGACAATTAATGTGCTATATATCCAGCACTAACAATAACAGAGAACAAACTAGTGCCTATTAAAGTCATCAGAATGAGTTCCCTTGGCTCTAACAAACTGAGATCAAGCTCATCTCTTGAGTCTATTTTTCTTTCGTAAACCTTCACTGCAATCTGGTATTTTCTTCTCTGGCATCTTCCACTGCTTTATCAGGAATACAGCCAAGAGGAGAGGAAAAAAGAAATCTGTGAGCTGAGATCATGCACACCAGAGGTTAACCAGTTTTGGGTTAAGGATGATCCTAAATCTTGCACCACACCTGCACAGAGTTTATGAAAATTGATCAGCTCAGTCCTTGACATGCTCAGATGAATCAACACTCCAAACACACTGCTAAAATTATGAATTCAGGAGGTACTCATAAACCAATTGGTAAATTATATATTAACCCAAACTGACAAAACAGGGTGAGCAGTTGCAGCAAATTCCCCACAATTGCTGCAGACATTGTGAAGTAGGCCACTTGAGTTTTTAATAATCAGTGTAGTGCCTTCAACCACGGGCATGTAGAAAGAATAAGGGAATACGAGAGAGAAAGCAAGGGAAACATTTAAGAACTGCTTAATTTACCAGAAAAGTAAGTCCAACGGCATTTATGCAAGGAGGTCTCAGAAACTGGCTTTTACAGTTTGCCATTTACTTTAATTTTATAATAATCCTCAAAATAATGTATCATCCTCTCAGAAGACTGTTATTAAACTCCTACTCTGGTTAAGTAGTGTGCATTTATACAAATATTTCTATTAGCTTATTAAATATATACCACATGCCAATATTTAAGTCTAATTTTTTAGGCTTTTGACCACCAAGAAGGATACTTTTATTATCTAAAATCATCTGCAGAGTCAGTTTTGCAAGAACTTTCTCTGGAAACTCACAACATGATAACATCCTTCAAATGACTAATTAATAAGTTCTATTCAGATTGAAAAGAAAGATCTGTACCCTGCAAGAATGAGGCAATTGTTCTAAAGATTCCAGGTAAATACACTGACCTAAAGAAGTAACTTACTGAAAAAGTAATTTGAAGGCATCTTTTGATTCCTATTAAAGACATGTGTAGGTTGAGTCCCCCTTTCTTGCTGAAGACTTTCCACAAGAAGGACTCCATATGCAAACACCTCTTCAGCAACATCAGGGTAAGCAAGCAGGGAATGATTGGCTCCACTGGCATTATTTTTGTGAAGAAATTGAAGGAGTAAATGTAGAACTGTGCAATTAATCAGATATGACAGAAATCACCCAATCAAATAAATAAACAGCAAGTCTAGCCTATGTTGTTATTAATTCTTTGTGCCAGTCTCTTTCAATTTGGAATTAAAAGCCTAAAGTAAACAACAACTGGGTTCTCTTATGGAACAGTGTGAAATCCTTCAGTTCATGCTTTTCTAATCACCATTTGATGTTGCTTTAATTGTCCTTTATGTCACATGCTTTTTTAAATCCTGCACAAATTATTGCTGTTGACCATTAACTGCATGTTTCCACATTAGTGCCTCAAACACTCTATGGCACCTGAACTGTGAAAGAAGTACTAATGGATTTCTCTGAATGTGTTCCTTATAGCTTGTCTCTTAAGCTCTACTTGATGTTCTTCGCAGGTTCTGCTCAGTTACTTTCACCACTGGGTTTCAGAGATACTGAGGGTTTATTGAAGGATTACAGTTTGTAATATACCCATATAAGCAGAGCTGTAGTCAAGTATTAAAGGTCACTGAAAGCTTATTGATGTAGAGAAACACTGCAGTAATAACTCAGAGAATATCAAAATAACCACTGGTATTTGCTTTTGCTTGAGTCAGAATGAAGCACCCAATATACTTAGAGACTTTTAACAAAAGTTTTCCCAAATGATCCAACCTTTTGCATGAAAAATTCAAAAATCTAAAGAAGTCATTGGAAACATGGTTACAGCTGTTTGAGGAAGACTCAACCTTCTCCCCCCAAAATGCCACAACAGACTTTAAGGATGAGACTCTAAAATTACAAAAAACTATATAAAAAATTCAAATAATGTGTTTGCCTGTTTCCATCTAGGATAACATAAAAATCTTTCTTGTAGGCTGTGGAGCTGCTTCTATTAATATTGTAAGCAGGGATCACATTATGTAACTGTATCACCAAGGCAGAAGAGGCACTGCATAGATTATTAATTTAAACATAGTGCATCTTTCTCAAGAAGGGGCCTTGGTAACGATGACCTACCACAACAATGTAGAAAATTCATGGCCTGTGATATTCCACAGTGGAAAGGCCAATGTAATGCTGTTTATAAAGGTCTTAGTACTGAAATAAATTGAAACAAATCACATGACTTTAAGCTCCTGAATGCCTCTCACTAGAGCACTGTAGACATATTGGGGCCTACAAGTGTATGCAGATAGACCCCTCAGCAGAAAACAAAACATACAATTTGTGTGTTAAGATACAGCTATTCTAACAAATTGGATGGATAGAGAGCCAAGGAAATCAACTGGAAAGAAGAGAGAACAGAGAAGAAGCAAGTTTTAACCTCATTAGAAGTGCAGGAAAAGGCAACCTTCTCATGGTTACTCAAAGGTAAGCAACAATAACGCCTCGTGGCTTCATGCTGCAAAGAGCCATTCATACACACAGAAGCATCATCATCTGGCATACGTAATAGTTCTGGGAACCACAGGGCCCCATTTGTAACTGCACATGCATAAATGTCATCAGGATCGTCATCTGTAGTCTGGATTAGGCAGGGATGAAACAGTAAATGAGTTGTCAACAATGACACAGTTACAACATACTTATTCATGAAAGGCAGAAAATATCTAAGGGACATCCTTTTGAACTTCTCCCCTCCGTGAGTGGGAGACGGAAAGGACTTTCTACAGAGCTTCTTCCTTTCCTTGCAGCTTATTCTTTCACCTGCAGCAACGTTTTTCTTCCAGATTTTTGCCTTTTTCTACTTTTCCTTATGAACAGAATTTCTTTCTGTGAGGTTCTCTGCACAGCCACAGCAGAAGATATTCTTATTCTGTGCCAGGTGCACTGTTTGGCCTTGTGCCTCTACAGTGCCTTGCTAGGTGTTTGTTTCCCAAGTATTACAGTATCTAATACCAAAACAAAAAGGGATTGTTTTTCAGTCTACATTACCAAGACACCTACAGAAAAAGGAGAATCCTGCAGTTATTTGAATGGATGGACAGTAGATGATCCCTGCCAGAAGATGCTCACGATGCAAGCCTGTGTTTCAGATACACCTTGGACAGCAACATACCTCACATGCTGAAACCAAACCTGAATGTCAAAGTTTCATAATTTACAGGACCAGCACTGCACAGGAAACTAGGATAAAAACTGCTCTCAGAAGGACTATATCCCTCACTCAGATTTGTCAGTAATTACTGTCGTGAACTGAATCTCTTTATGTATTAAAAGCAATGCACTACTTTTGGATCAAATAGGTATTTTGTTCACTTCAACACATACACAAATTGTCTGTGCCATTACCATTTAAAGAAGTTATAACTGGCACTGAAGTGTGACCAGACTTCTCACATAGTTTCAATGTCTGTGAACCAAAGCTCAGGAGGTTTATAAATCTAATATAACTTCTTCCTAATAAAACCTAGAGCAGCAATAATTGCAATAAAGTTTTACAAGGTGTCCTGAGAGGAATAAAAAAAGAATTGCTCTTTGCACCACAGCTAAATAAAGTTAAATCATGATTTTGGTTTTTAAAGGCCCGTAAGGAATTCGAATTGACAGACCCTGTAAAGGATGCTAGCAAAAGACTTTTGAGGGCTATCCTAATTATTGGTTGCTTTGATTTCAATGACCTTGCTTATCTTATCTTTCTGAATAGACTTTTTAAACATGAAAGTTTCAAATTCCCACACAGTGTAAAGGCTGTTGTGGATGCATGACTCACAAAGAGCAAACTTATGCAAGTGAAACTGAGATGGTTTAGTATATTTCTGCCATGATAATCCCCATTTCTCATAACACACTAATCAGATCATTAATGCAGAGAAGGCTGAACTACTGAATGCCTTCTTTGCTTCAGTCTTTACTGCCAAGGCCGACACTCGGGAAGCCCAGTCCAGCAAGGATAACAGACAGCAGAGGACTTATCCTGGGTGGAAGAGGTTAAGACTTCTTGGCCAAGCTTAAGGCTCATAAGTCAATAGATCTTGATGGGATGCATCCAAGAGTGCTGAGGGAGCTGGCTGATGTGATTGCTAAGCTTATCTCCATCATTTTTGAACAATCATGGAGGATAGGGGAGATGCCTGAGGACTGGAGAAAGGCCAATGTCACTCCAGTCTGCAAAAAGGGTAGGAAGGATGACCCAGGAAACTACAGGCTGGTCAGCCTCACCTCCATCCCTGGAAAGGGGATGGAACAACTCATCCTGAATGTTATCACTGAAAATATGAAGGATAAGATGGTTATCAGGGGGAGTCAACATGGCTTCACCAAGGGGAAATCCTGTCTGACCAACCTGATGCCTTCTATGAGTGCATAAACAGCTGGCTAGACGAGGGGAGAGCAGTGGATGTCATCTACCTTGACTTCAGCAGGGCTGTTGACACTGTCTCCCATAACATCCTCGTAAGAAAGCTCAAGCAGTGTGGCTGGGATGAGTGGACAGTGAGGTGGATCGAGAGCTGTCTGAATGACAGAGCCCAGAGGGTGGTGATCAATGGCACAGAGTCGACTTGGAGGCCTGTGGCCAGTGGAGTTCCACAGGGATTGGTTCTGAGGCCAGTCTTGTTCAACATCTTCATCAATGACCTGAATGAGGGGACAGAGTGACCCTCAGCAAGTTCCCTGATGGCACCAAACTGGGAGCACTGGCTGATTCCCCAGAGGCTGTGCTGCCATTCAGCGGGATCTCGACCGGCTTGAGAGTTGGGCAGAGAGGAACCTCATGAGGTTCAACAAGGGCAAGTGCAGAGTCCTGCCCCTTGGGTGAAATAACCCCATGCCCCAGTACAGGCTTGGGGCTAACTTGCTAGAGAGCAGCTCTGCAGAGAGAGACCTGGGAGTACTGGTTGATAATAAGCTAAATATGAGCTAGCAATATGCCCTCATGGCCAAGAAGGCCAATGGCAGCCTGGGATGCATCAAGAAGAGTGTGGCCAGCAGATTGAGGGAGGTTCTGCTCCCTCTCTACTCTGCCCTGGTGAGGCCTTATCTGGAGTCCTATGTCAAGTTCTGGGCTCCTCAGCTCAAGAGGGACAGGGAAGTGCTGGAGAGAGTCCAGCACAGGGCCACCAAGATGATCAGGGGACTGGAGCATCTTCCTTATGAGGAAAGGCTGCAGGAGCTGGGGCTGAGATTGGAAGAGATTGAGAGGGATCTCATTAATATTTACAAATGTCTAAAGGGTGGGTGTCAGGAGGTTGGGACATCCCTTTTTTCTATAGTAGCTAGCAATAGGACAAGGGGTGATGGGATGAAGTTGGAACACAAAAAGTTCCACTTAAATATAAGAAAAATCTGTTTCCCTGTTGAGGTGAGGGAGCCCTGGCACAGGCTGCCCAGAGGGAGGCTCCTTCCTTGGAGGTCTTCAAGACCCACCTTGACGTGTTGCTGTGCGATCTGATCTAGGTGACCCTGCTTCTGCAGAGGGGTTGGACTGGATGATCTCTAAAGGTCCCTTCCAACCCTACCATTCTGTGATTCTAAGATTAATTTTGGTACCCATGTGGTGCCGAGTGGCAGAGATGACATGTCAAGATTTCAAAGCTCCAAATAGCCTAACAGAGGCAAGCTGAAGGTAGTGATGGCTGCAATGTGTCTGCTGTGGTTAAGAAGTCTTCTTCCACTTCTAGAATTTCCACAAACCGACATTTCCCTCCAAGTATTTTTGCTGCCCCTTGAAGACTTAGATTATACCTTCCAGAGTATGTAAAAAAGAAACAGCAGGTACAGGTACAAAACTACCCAGCCTTATGCAATTATTGTTCACAGTGATCAAGTAATCCTGGCAAGAAGCTGATTCTCAGCAAGGCAGCTGGAATACACTAAACATCCCCACGTTAAATATGCCACAGGGAATTCTTCCAGCACTTAGCAGTAACATATTGCTATATATTTTATGAAGTGAAACAAAGCAACTGAAGTCAAATGTTCCAAAATATGGTAGGGCGAATTCTGGAATGCTTAGTCAATGTAAATCAAAGTATAAACATTCGTGCAGTGCTAAGCAGTCACACATTTCACATCTATAATTCTTCTAATTTCCACTCTTTTGTCCTTGCTGCTATCATATTCCTAAGTTACAGTCCATATAGAAAGCAAATAGAACAGTCATCTGACAAGTTCTATATACTATCTGTCAAACATAAGTGATTTGGGAGGCTGCTCTACCATAGCAGCCTTATCTTACACCCACCAAAAGGTATAACAGGCCTGAATTTTAAAGAAGGTTCAATCTCTATTATTATTTTACAGTCACAATTAATTTTAATGTATTTCTACACTCATCAAGAACCTTGTGCAAATCTTTAGCTTTTAGCTTTTGTGCAAATGTCTGAAGTGCAGCCTTGAGCAAATACTCGGATGTTTAAATCAGTGCCTGCAAATACCTGCATGCACAGACAAAAACATGTTCTCCAAAAGTCAAAAAAAATATCCTGCAGAATCCAGGCCACTCTGAAAATTGTCAAGAGGGTCACAAAATCCATCTTTCTCTGGTTCTCTTCTTTACCTGTTCCTTCACTGACTTTCCCCTTGTCTTCTCTACGGACAGTCCTAAATGTCTGTTCTTGCTCTTCTTCATTTCTACCTCTTCAGCCTTTCTTTTGGCAGTATCATGTGCAAATAAATTTGACTAGTCTCTCCACTCATAGCTCAAAGACCTCTTTTATTCCTATACCCACCCTCTTCTGCCCAAGTTGAAATCTCAGGCTCTCTCATACATTTCCACCTCAGTTTCAAAGAGCATGTTTCACCCTCCAGAACCATATTCTTCTTGCAGTGTTTACATTAAGGACTTGCCACTTGCTCTGACATTCTAGGCATCACATTTTGTTCACATTTCTTCCTAGGTTTTCTCATTTAAGTGATTTAAAGGCAAAATGTACATAATGTGCTAATTCTGCTTTTCATTGGTGTGGGAGAAATCTGATCCATCTCTTGTCTCAAATCTATATAGTCACATTCCTATGGGATATTACCCATTTAAATTTAAGCTGCCTCAAGAAACAGATCTTATAAGGGTAGGCACAAGTGATTGCTCAGATATAAACTGGACCAGGTGATTTGGGACCCTGTGCCAAGGGAGAGGCAGAGCATAACCTTCTGCATCTGGTTATGTAAGATATAAAGTAGCTGCTCTTTGGTTTGGGTTTTTTTCCCCCTTTTCCTCTCCTGGAGATCTGTATTGCTTATACAATTGAGTAATTTGCTTGTCTTCTGTGTTTCAGGGAGCTAACTTAAAGATACTTAACCTACCCAAGAAATTTATAAAATTGCAACCTCCCAAGATAATCAAGTCATTATCCTGACACTTCACATTACTGTCATCCTACACATGCTACAATAAATAACTCTATATTTCTTCATTTGCATTAGAAAGCTCTTTAGCCAATACTGTTAATTATGCTTGCAGTTTAAAACGGAGGCTGTTCTTTCCCTAGACCTCATTTTCTATTTCATCTGCTACAAAACTGTTTCAATTGCATTGGGCATGCCAAGCACAAGTGGTGTGACCATTTACCAACTATGAGGTTGTTGGAAAGATCTTTCACATAGCTTCCCTGTGCCACCTGAGGTACTGAGCTTCCTTCTACCATTCTATGATCTCAGATGCACCTGTCACAAGAACACTGGTCTGGCCTCATAAATATCCTGTGCTCCATCTACTTCATCCATCACTTTTCCTTCCTATATCTCTCATTGTTATCTCAAACTTCCTCACTCTTTTGGTACTTATTTTGCCCTTGGACTCATTTGCCCAACAATGACACAAAATCCCCCCAAAATATACAAAGATAATAATTCACGAGGTGTATTCCTCATGCATCCCCAATACCAAACAAAACCTGTGTTGGTATCAATGTTGTCAGTACAACAGTGGTCATTTTGTGAAGTTATAAATCACAATCAGCATGACCACTATAAATCCAAGCATTCATGACTCCTTTTTACCTTTTCTACCCATTTCTGACAAACATTGTAATGTGTAGACACCAAGTGTTTATTTTTTCTCTCTGGACAGCACATAGAATCATCCTGCAGTATGTAACAAGTGAATGACAACACTGCTTCTGCAGGGTTGTGCAGTTCAATAATGAAAGAAGAAACTTTTGCAGAGACAAGGAAAAAAAATATTAGACAATCTGGTATTGTTAAGGAAAAAAATCAAACAAACATACTTTTGGACCATTGTCCTTTCATCAGGTCGAAAAGGCTGAATAGACACTGAGGAAAGCCCTCCTCACTTAACATCCTTTGATTTAGTATTAGCCTTAAACCTGATTAGAAGATATGAACGACTGAATTCAGCCTTGATTTAACCCAAATTAGCCACAAGATGATCATTTTTTCTATACAAAGTTCCAAGTTCCTAACCATTCATATTTCTGCTGACAAGTAACACTGTCACTACGTGTCTTTTTGAGGCCACCCTATACTTCAAATGTAATAACAGATCTGATAATTCAATGTTTCTTTAATCTTTAAAGGTTCTCCAAATGTAAAGGTGAGGAAATGGTAGTTAATACGATGGCAAGGCTGTCACATCCCTTGAGTATACTTCCAACAGTTAAATGACGTTGAATTCAAATTATCCAAGTGATTGTCAAAACTAATCCCATATTTTTTTGAGGTTGCTGTAAGTACAGAGCATAATCTATTGATAACAGTGGATTACCACTTCACTGTGTCCTTATTTTGATTGTGATAATCACAAAGCAGCTGTGTGATCATCTTTTCATCAAAGAGGACAGTGCAGAGTAGCAATCTTCAATTCAAAAAGCAAGACAAAGTTCTTTATTCTACAAGTAAAAGTACTAAAAAAGTAGGAATGATTTCTGACCTTTAGCCTGCGGTCCTCGTCTCCACTGCACAGAGAATTTACAGACACTTTAAAGGTCTTCCAGGCTGGATTTAAGTTATTCATCACAACCTGAGAATGAAAAGAAAAGAACACTTATCATTTGCATATCTCCAAACAGAATGCTAACAAGAGCCATAATTTTCTATATCGTACATTCACCAGCAAGAGAAGAAAGCAGAACCCAGCTGGAGGTTTGCAAATCAATGTGCATGGGATATGTGCCTTTAAGTAACCTTTAGTTTGCAATACTCCTCCTCTGGAAAGCCTCAAAAAAGAAGTACAGGGAGGAAATGGACCCCTGTGCAGATCATGCTACAGAGACCATCTCAGCTCTGCCATGTCTCAGTGGGAGCATAACTCATAGGAAAAAGTTTGTGGAATACATCCCTGAACTGGAACCTGTGGAAGACATGCAGGACTGGGCAACAGAGGTGGGCAACATCAATTTTTAGACACATGGTCTGCCTTGCCAGGGAGACTTTATGGGATTCATAACATACAGACCCATAACCCTGAATAGCTGCCACAGCTTCACCCCATACACATAAATGGTGCTTTTCAAGTCAGTGCCAGTCATCCCCATGGAAGCAGTAATGACACTGGGACACAAGAAACAAATATAAAGCACCCAGATTAGATATCTTTTTAGCACCATGAACCTGGGAGAAGGTAGAGAAGATGCAACACAATGTTAATGAGAAAATCCAATACCATCTGTAGCATGGTTTGAGCTAAATAGAATATACATAAGTCCTGACTTTCAAACAGAGTTTCTGTCAGTTTAGTTAAATTTGGATCTTTGGCTTCAGTACCATCTTCCCTTACTCTCATGTGCATAAGTTAAGACCTGATACTCATTAGCCAATATTTACACAAGAGAGAGAAGCATTTTTAAAAGTGGGTGCTTGCAATACACTATATGACATGGGAAGCATAAACTATTCCTCCTGACAGCCCACTTGTGTCCTTGGAAAGCAAATGCAACCCTATTCCTTACCTCAGTCCTGTGGACAAGTTGTTGGGTCGCATCATCATTCATCCGGAAAATCTCCAGAAAAGGATCAGATTTGCTGAAAAAATCCTAAAACAAAAAATATATATAGGACAGATCACTCTTGAGCCTTATTTTTCTTTGAGTTTTTCAGGCACAGTGCACTGGTGCTTCTCTGACTGCTCATGAAAAAGCAGAGTTAGTGTGGTTTTACAAAGACTTCTCAGTTCTCTCAGCAGTATTACACTTTTTCCCTTGTTCCACAAGGATTTTCAGGGCATTGCTGTTGTTCTCGGTTTAACCCTTCAATCATGGGAGGTAGAACTGTGTCTTTTTGCAGCTTTTTCCCTTCTTATGCACAGCCCAGATTCTTGAGCTTCATTCCTTCATCCACTTAGCATGCTTCTTTCTCTCTACCTGTTTGGTCTTTTGACATCAGTTTTATCAAGCAACGCCCTTTGAAGCATATTCTACAGTGGGGTTGAATTTCACAGTATCTGCCCACCCTCTCAAAACTGAAGTTAATTTGCCAAGACATTGTGCTGCTGCCAACTAGCACAAGTACTGTCAAGATGGATGAGAGAAGGTTGCAGAAGCAAGTCCTCTTTAGGATGTGATAACATGACCCATGTTAAGATGACAGAGTGGAGGAAAGAAGAAAATTACTTGATATCTCTAAGTACAAGCAAATGTGACAGACATTGAGGTTCACATGCTCCCTGAACCGTACAACACCTTCCCCTAGTCTTGCATCCAGCTAACAATCCTGAGCATTCTTATGCAAGCCTAAATGAAATTGCTTTTCTCACACAAAACAACTGAAGCTGAGTAAAAGCTTGATGTTAACAGATTCTTTATCAAAAGCAAGTTTGACAAGAAAAGTTATCTGAAAGAAAACATCTTAAAGTGCATCCAAAGAATGCACCCTGGAGCACAGAAACATTCAGAAAGGTAACCACAATTTTGTGTAAGATAGAGTACCATGAAAGCTGAAATAGGAAATCAGCACAAGGGAAGTAACTGTAAATATTTGGGTTTAACTACTAAGGCAATACCACTTAAAAGGGAAAGATTTTAGTGCTATATAATAGCTTACATGACATCGCCTTTCAATGGACAAATAAAGCCTAATTTCTTTTAGAAGGAAGGTACAAACAATCCTTAAATATAGAAGATGCTTCAAAACAACTGGAAGATGATAAGCTGAAGTAACTCTTTATTTCATAGCTATTAACATTTTCAAAGCTTTTTGGTTGTTGTGTTGAATCTAATAGTTTTGTATTACCTCACAAGAATATCCCCTGAAAGAATAATAGCAGCAATAAAGGTTTAATGTTTTGATATTTTAATAATGTTTAAATGATTAATGTACTGCTTCTGCTAGTGGTATAATGCACAATGTTCTTTCAGCGTGTGCAGCAGTTACACTGTAATAACACAAGTATATGGCTTAAACTTCTAAAATTTAACTGCTTCCATTTCTAAGCATCTAATTTGATATGTCTTTTAGTATATTAATTTTCAGAGCATGACACTAATATTCAGGTTTGAGAGTCAAGTCAAAGATCCTCCAGAAAAGGGCTGAAGACACTAGTAATCTTGAAAATTCTTCAGCAGCAAGAGAGGGTATTTAAGGATTATTTTTTGTATCAATTTAGCACCAGAGAAATATATAAAAAAAGCAACATTAGCTTGTATTTTGCAAACATTTGCTGGATAATCTTTCCCAAGCAATAACTGCCTCTCTCAGAACAGGAAAGGCAGTTTGCCTGGCTCAATGCTTGTAATTTATTATAGCTATCATAAAAACATAGCTGCTTGTTATGGTAATTGTGACACAGCTATTAATGCAATAGAACCTTTCCAAAAGTTATTGTTCCACTGTGAAGTGTTCTCAGTGGATCTCTTGAAACAAAGATGTGCCATCTGAGTTGACTAAGCTTCAATAAAACATGAAAATGTAGTTATACATTCCAAATAAGCACTGCAATAAAAAATATAACCTTTATCTCTGCAAAGTCAGTTAACTAAAGGAAACTTTCATACTTTGACTTTCCTGGTATTTTTCACTTTTCAACTATGCCTCCAGGAAAAAAAATGATTAGGCTTTACATGTTTTGTGGCTTCTCCAAAACTCTTGCCAAAAATGTGTTGTTCACATCTTTTTCCCTTAGTGGGAGAAACTCAAATGTTAAAGGATCACAGTCTGGAGTTTTCCTTTAACGGGTGAAGGAAGAAAATGTCCATTCAAGATACTAGTGATGTTAAAGAATGCAAAGGATTTACTTTTGTGTTTATCCTTAAAACACATCCTGAACTTTCCCTCACCCCTTTCTTTATCTGTCAGCTGCAAGACATTAGGATTCAACCTGTCTTCTGCCATCCTACAGGTACAAGTGCAGGAACGCCTGTGGTTACAAAGGTGACCCTGTGTAGTAGAGCATGAACAATTGCTTGCACAGGCTTCCTCTGTCTTTCAGGAGACTCCAGGCCAGTTCTACTCCTCAGTCTCTTTCTCGGATGTTACATCTCTACTTAGGTCTTGACTTCTCTGGGTAGGGAAAGGCATGAAAAACCATGCTTAGGATTTTAAAACATGGGCTCTTCTTAATTATCTGATGGCTTTTTTTGACCTTTATATTCTATCAGAGCACTCATGCTCTTTCACCAGTGGCTGAACTATGCAATTAAAGTAATTTCAAACCTTAATAACAATAATTACTAACAGTCAAGTTCAATATCAGCCATTGCAAAAGTCTTAGCCTTTTCTCGTAAATGAGGTAAGCCAAAGTTCAGCCAGGTTTACAGCTATGTCTCTAGAGGGAGGAAACTGAAAGACTTCTTTCAACTGTAATAGGCTTCCAGTGATTTTCTTCAGCTGAAGGCCTGAGTTTTGATTCAGATAACACACGATGAGTCATCTCTTGAGTTGCTCTCTGCATCATCCAGGAATTTTTTATTAAAGGAATTCCACCTTGACTGGACACGTTAAAATGACAAGAAAGACAATGTTCTTGCAATAATTCCGAATCATCCTTCTTAACTTATCCCTATAAAGTTAAGAAAGCCAATTGCTCTCTATAAAGTTGTTGCCCAGACAACACAGACCCGGCTCACAAGCTACTCTGGGAGTATCCTTTTACTTTGTACCAATAAGAGCCACAAGCAACCCTAAGATCTACACCAGATTATCTTTACATTTGTGGGAAAGGAACGATCAAGTGGACTTGTACTATGTTGTATATGACCTTTCCTTTTTTCTAGATGTGACAGCACGTGGAACAAGAAGAAACTTACGTAGATATTTGCAAACCTTAACTAAAGATGGCTGTCCAAAGAGAGGTTGTTAAATCTACATTTTGAAACCTCGATAAATTGCACAATTCAGAAATACTAAAACTCCAGCAACTCTGAAGGAAGAGGTAATGCATCTTCCAGATGAGAAGTAAATTCAGGTCCTGATCATTTATGATTGTTAATGATCCCAAACACAGCAATGTTATTTATACACAGTTCTAAATAAATTCCAGTACTATTAATCTCTCTGTGTACTTTCCGCTTGCCTGAGTTTTTCTGGTAGCTTTGATTTGAAAACATTATTCATCAGTTACAGCTTGATTTTGAAAATCTGATCTATGTATCCAAAAGTATTCTCACTGATTTGATTTTAAGCTCCTCAGATGTCAAATGCTAACAAGCACACACTCGGAGCATCACAAATGTAAACTTCTGTATAATGTTACCATATGTTTCTAATTAGAAGCAGCTTTGTATTTAAGAAGTGACTATATACTAATGGTAGATATTGTGATTCAGTACATTTGTAAGCCTTTGATCTTCAATTAGACATAAAGCTCTATTATCCAAAAATGTCCTATGTCCCACTTTAATTGGGGCTGTTTAGTCTGGAGAAGAGGAGACTGAGGGGAGATCTTATTAACATTTATAAATATCTAAAGGGTGTCAGGAGGTTGGGACATCCCTTTTTTCTATAGTAGCTAGCAACAGGACAAGGGGTAATGGGATGAAGCTGGAACACAAAAAGTTCCACTTAAATATAAGAAAAAACTATTTCACCTTGAGGGTGAGGGAGCCCTGGCACAGGCTGCCCAGAGGGGCTATGGAGGCTCCTTCCTTGGAGGTCTTCAAGACTCACTTGGACATGTTCCTATGCGACCTGATCTAGGTGACCCTGCTTCTGCAGGGGGGTTGGACTAGAAGGCCTCTAAAGGTCCCTTCCAACCCCAACCATTCTATGATTCTATGACAGCTACCAATTACAAAGATATTCCCCAGATTATCTTAAATAGTTATGTGAATGCTGTTACACTGAAATAAGACTGTGTCTTACAAGCAGTCACCTGTATTCTTTGGGCTTTATGTTGCTTGGGATTCTTCTTCTATATGTATTGTTAAACAATGGGTATTTTCAGGAGGTTGTCTTTTGATGAAGAGTGGTGTTTGAGTAAGTGGAAAGTTTTGTTACTGAAGAGGGGAAAAGTTTTTTTTTTAAACATGCAAGAGCCTTTTTTCACATTCTAGCTACATTTTGTTTAACAAAATATCATGACTGAGCTGTTCCGAAGCTTTCTACCTTTATTTTAAGTTGCTTACTTCAACTATAGAATCTTTGACTACTAACAGAAAGTTCACTTCTCTAAGCACTTCTGATCTGTGGCATTTAGAATAATTAAATTGTCCAGGTTACAGTGTAATTAACTTGTCTTGGTTTTAATTACATTCCCTTGAGGTTGGTTTTTTTTAATTACTTTGCAACTTGAGGAAAGCCTCGTTGTGAACATTCATCTGAAATCTCTGATGCGTTTAGTAATATGAAGCAATAAATATCTGTCAGGGAACATCTCATCAAATCATATTTGCAGGCATCCTTATATCTTTCAGTAAGGTTAATATCAAGCAGCTTACCTTGTCATCCAATTTCCGTGCACTGAATGAAAGTTCAATGTAGTCGTCATTGCCAGACAATTCCTCAGCGATCACCTAAATTGGAAAGCTGCATTTGAGTTTTGCATGATGTAATGACAGGGGAGAAAGATGCCACTTCCCATTGTGAAGACTGTAGACCCCATTAAGAAACTGAACAAAGGTACACGTTCATGTTTCTCATTGCAATCGGGAAAGGTTAAGAGGATTCAGTGAATCCCTTGCTCAGCTGACAGGCTTCACCTTGTTAAGCCTACAAAGCTACATCACTTTGTATCACCTGACTGTGCTTTTGATATCAATGGACATCAACATCCATCAGGGATTCCCTTTCTCTGACCAAGTACTTTTCTTCAGATAGGACAGTGGAGAATTACACCATCTCACAGAGTCCAAGGTGACAAAAAAACTATACAAGAGTTGCATTATTTGGGTCTAAAGCTTAATTATTTTTATGCTGCTTCAGCATCATGTGGCAAGCTAAATGGAAAAAGGAGTGAAGTCACCTATCATTAGTTGAAATGAAAGGCACATTTACAGTAGGAGAGTTCTCCTAATATAGGGGTTTTTTTGCAATAGCTACATTGACAAAATCATTCAATATGGACTGAATCAGAAGAAATTAATACTAAAATAATGTAGTGTGATTCTTTCAGGTGGCATAAGCCATACTGATAATGATGCCAGTCACTGTGCTGTGCAATGCTGCTAAAAAACACCAGGAAAATCAAATAAAACAGCCTTCCTGGCTAAGTCACTAAAATGCTTCAGGGGAGAGAGGGCATTAAACAAAGCTGGAATATTTCACTGAAAAATGTTCTTTGAAACAAACCATATTATATTCTCTTTATCCATTATAAAATCTTTCCCTGTTGTAAATGTTCTCCCCAAAGATTAAATAGCCCGAAAGAACATTTTCCTTGGTGTTTCATGCCCACAATTATGCACTTGGAAGCCATGGCAGCTCCCCATCTAAGCTCAGACTGTCTTCACTGCACAATCTCCAGGACCTGGGTGTACTGCTGCAACACCCCAACTCCTCTTCAAACCAGCTGAAGGCTGCTGAGGTTAGAGCTGCAGTCAGAGCACTGGGATGCACGATGCTTTGACTGCCCACACATGCAGCTTGCAGTAATTAGGCTGCCTACAGCCTCAGTTAACTTCAGCATCACTGGCATTTTTTAAGACTTTTCTCCTTTTCTTTCTCTGATGGAAACTAACTTAGACACTGCATTGGACATAACTGGCAGGGTTTTGGTAGCAGAGTCTGCAGGGATGACCTGTGTGGGAAGGCTGTGACCTGCACTCCAAAACCTCAACCCATCAAAGGTGTAGATTGTGCCTCTACGTGAGCATATTTAAGAAAGGGTAGCAGCTGCTAGATGCAGGAAGACCAAAGGGAGGAGCAGCATGAGTCCACCCTGAAGAAGATGATCTTCCCCAAAGGGACAGTGGCCTGTGTGTAAGCCCATAGCAGAGTTGAAAAAATGAGTAAAAAACACAGGGCAACAAAAAATAAATCACTGTGCTCCAATCCTGACCTGTGGCATCTGTCACCTCACCAGTGGGACTGAGCATAACATGTAGTGATGAGAATGGAGACTGTGAAGGGACAGGTGTCTGAACTGAAGTTGAGCCTGGGGAAGGAAAGGTGTTTTCTCTGAGAATTTGTCACTTTTGTTTCTCGATATCCAAATCAGTCATTAGAAGTTATCGTTAATTTGCAGTGAATTGAATTAACTAAAACCTCCTGAGTGGAGACTATTCTGGCTGTGACAACTCACAGCAGTGAACTGTGGAATTTCTTCCTCATGCAAAAATTTACATGCAGCCATGTAGAGCCACAGATGCATTAAAATACCATCACACAGACACATGTGTTTCACATGCTTCACATAAATGGGAACTTGCTGAAAATGTTGCCCATAATGCTTGACATCTTTCTCTTCCAAGTAGTCTGATGGTTTAAAAGATCATAGGTTGTATATGACCAACAGTGCTCCAGGGTTTGCACACCAAGTTTCACAAATATTTTTAATTGAAAATAAGGAACTCTCTCTTATAAAGATTGACAGGCTTCTAACTGGAGAAGTTGAACAACATTCTGTTTTCATCCCACAGTCACATAATAAAATTATATTGCTGAGATGTTACATGGTCAAAGGGTAATAAAATCCCAGCAAAATGTGCTGAGACAGGAACTTTCTCAATCCTATGAATAACTTATAATTCAGTTCTATGAGTAAGTTGGGAAAATAGTATTTGTAACTTCTGTACTTGAAAGGCATCTAGTAGGTCCCCAGGTCCAGAAATCATGACAAAGAACCCGTTTTGACTTATTCTGTGGAGATAGCAAACTTTTCACACACCAATTTTTGTCAGAGTTCTTCTCCCGTTCAAATGAAGTCAACTTGGTTGTATTACTCACTAGGAGTCAAAGCAAGTAACTAAGGTTCGTTTTTCATAGTTATCATCCTGTGTCGGGCCATAGTGGACTGTTAACTCATTTTCTCCCATCTTCTGTATATCACACAGCATTACTTTTTGCCAGAAAATGCTACTAACAAGCCTAACGATTGTATTTGAACTCAAGCATTTGTTGTTTTCAAAAGACTACACTCCTTTGTGTCTCTCATCAAACAGGAGTCCAGAACACCACTAGGATGCATGAGATGAAGCATGCCCAGATAATTCTACTAGGCAAACCACAGCAAGTTATTCAGGGAACAAACTCTTTCATGTTTCTATTCAGCTTGGTGAGTGGGGAAATCCTTTCCAACCCCAGATTAAAAATGAGTTTACCTTATACATTTAAGCAAATGCCTCCCCAGCCATACACCCAGGAAGACACCTAAGAATTCCTTGGGTGATCAGAAAGGAATGTTTCTCACAGTCTGCTGTCTCTTTGGTGGCTGAAGGCAGAAAAAAAACCATTCAAACAACCAAGCCAGAAGAAAACAATCTGGCTAATTGCATATTAATGAAAAAACTACTCCACAACCCCATAAGGCAACAGAGCAGAGATCCTCAAAGCAGAATATTTTATTATAGTCTTTGTCTTAATGCAGAGCTGCAAATGTCACAAGCATGCTAGGTTCAGTGCAGAAAACTTGATCTCCCAAAGAAGCCAGCCAAGAGGAAGATGAAAGAGAGATAATACATTGATTTGCAAATTTCAATATACACATGGGGCTATAACTATCCAGTCTGTAACTGCATTACAACACAGCTAATATACCTAATCTCATCAAACTTCTGCATTTGGTGTTGCTGGGTGCATGTGTTTTCTGAGTTGTTTTTTCTTCTTACAAACTGGAAAAAGACCAAGGGCTGAGAAACATCAGACTCCTTTGTAAGTCAAAGCAGGTCAAAATGAATTTCTGAAGGTTCCAGTCCTTCAACTACAAGTAATCAAACAGCACAACTTTCTTGCTGTCATCAAGTACCTTAATAGCAGTAGTAGTAAATATTGTGGCTTTTGTACAAATTACACATCATTTGTTGCCATTTCCTTACAACAAGCACTTGTCACAGAAACAGTACAAGTAATCTGTTAAATAAACAATTTAAATTACATCAAGGGTTGTTCTGGTGACTTAGCAGGATGCTTTCAGGGTGAATTAGTCACATTAGATATTTCTAAATAACAGTAAAATAAGAGTGTGTTTAAGACTAACTTACTGTTATAGATGACTTTCCTGCTGTGTTTCCATGTTTGAGTAAGGACTTGGAGAGTTTCCTCTGGGAAACAATCTGCACAAAAAGAAAAGCAAAGGGAAAAAAATTAGAATCTGTAGTAAATACATGGCTTAATGTGATTTCATTTTTATGCTGCCTTTTTAGGGGGGTGGAGGAGTGGTATTAATGTGATGTCTTAATCCATGCTCAGACATGGTACAGTAAGATCATAACAGAGAAGCCTGTAGACAGGGTGCAGTGGAAGGACAAAGAAAGCAGATGAGGTCAAGTAGAGTGGGAAGAACACAATTCACTAAGCTGAACAGAAGAGTGGAAACCACATCTCAGTTTTCCTCAACTATTGCCATGATGATGACAGCAGTACATAAGTAAGCTTTCAATGGACTTAAAAAACAGTAGGAGGGGAGCTGTACACAGCAAATCTATCAAAGACACCTCCAGACACCATTTATTTTAGTAGGAAATAGAAGTCTATTTCAAAGAGATGCCATTTATTTGATTTCAAAATATCAGCTATTCTAAACTGAGGACAGAAGCAAGTGATCTGCCTCATAGGTTTAGTTCCAAAATTGTCTCCTTTGCTTGTCAGATATCAGACTTCCCCTAGAACTCAGCCTTGCAAATGAAGCTGTCCATTGACCAATTTGTAATTGCACTTCAGATAAACGTTAGAGTGACACTGACAAAAGATGTCATTTCTCATAGCAGTAATCATTACATTTCCATAACCATCTCAAAACATTTAAGACTAGATCAATAAAAATATTAGAAAAGCAAAAAGCCTGACTATAACACATAATTACTAAGCTACAGTGATGTCCCAGTATATTACATCCCTCTTCTCTGTAAAGTTAACGCTGCATTGATTTGTTTTTTAATTGGAGAGCTTCAAAATGCAGACAGATGTATAAGCAACTCCAAACACAGCTCTGGAATCACAATTAATATTATTTTTAACGTGACAATATTGCAGCAGGATTATGCTGTTCAGATACTGAGCAAAAGACTTACCTCTGCCCTAGAAAAAAGCTAACCTCTGGAACGTGGCTGGTATACTAGAAATATTCCTTTCCCATACCCAACAAGACCTGGACAACTTAACCCAGCTGGCTAACCTGTAACACTTCAAATAAAATGACCAAAAATAGACATCTTTTGTAAAATATGTAGAAGTATTAGTTGTAAAAGAGAGGCAATCATCAAAGGAAGAGAATGGTGTTAGGCCCTTCCTTAGAGTCCTGGGTATCATACACGTTTCAGCAATAAACCACAGCAGTAATGGCCAGAGCTAAAGGAATGTGAATAATGCAAAGTCACAGGCAGGCAAAAAGGGTGCTTTGAGACAGGACTGAACAGGATGTAAATTTTAGCCTAACATCACCATGGGGAAATATGTTTGTCCTGCCCATCACGTTGCTGAATCAAACAGAAGGGCAAAAGCAGCGCCTCAGATTATCCTCAGCTACTGTCATGAGTGAGGCAGCAGGACAAATGCAGGTTTTAAATGAGCTCTAAATGTGAGACAGGAAAGCCATCACAGAGCTGGACAGGACATCCAGATTCACTCTGTCCAGCTTCTTAGTCCTAATGCAGTACCAGTTACACCTGGCACAGCTATACCTGTCAGATGTGTCTAATCACTTCTTAAAGATATCCAGAGGTAAAGAGAAACATTTATTATGGTATTCATTATCCTTATCACAAATATATTTTCCTAACAGCTAATCCAATTGTCTGAAGCTTAAGCCTGTTACTTCTGGCTAATGCCCTATAAATAAACCAATCATTTCCCCTCCTCTCTCAGGCAATCTTTGTATCTGAAAACTAATATCAACGCTCCAAAGTCTTCTTTAACCTACAGAACTTAAATTTGCCCCATCTTTCCTTTTTGATCAAATTTTCTAGCCCTCAAACCATTCTCACTGCTCTTTACCAAGTCCCCACGGGCTAGCTCATACCCTGCTCTTAAAATAATGTTAAAAATTGGACATAATTTTCTTAGTACTTGGTATGCAAGAAGGGCTTCTCATGTCTTGCAAGCTGTGCTGCTGTTACATGCCAGAACTGCATTTGACTTTTTTTTTAAGAACACCATGATACTGTTAACTAATGTTCATTTTATAACAGTTCCAGATTGGCAGCTGTTATCTACCCTCCATTTTTGCAGCTGGTTATTACTTAAGTGAATCATTTAGCACTCATTGTTTTTGGACTGCCTTCCATAAACCACCCTGCTGCTATCATCTTATTCAGTTTTCCAAATTAACTTCTAGATTTCACCAGTAACATTGGCTAGTGGCAACAACAGACAGCAATATAAGTAAGATGACCAATACTGTCAAGATCCAGATGTCCTTTTTCTTCCCTAGCAGCTTGAAAAGATTGTTTGCTGTGACCCCTTAAGTCACCCACACCTCTGTTTTCTTGTCCACTAAACAGGTTCAAGTACAATCTGTTACACTCCTTTGAACTGTGAAGTGCAATTTAAAACACTTTGAGATTCTAGAGAGGAAGTAATATAGAAATACAAGAGGTTATTCTTGATATATAATTAAGCTATGGTCTCTGTACCAACTAGACTCACCCCTGGGGAGTAGGGTCAATTTATCTCTATGAATTCTCCCCCTTCCCTGAGATTCACACTCAACTTTGTAAAATACATTAAGCTCTTCTACTGAAAGCTGTGTTGCATGCTAGAAGCCTTTTCAGATGTTTCATGTGTGTATCCCTCATATGAGACAGAATTCAGATATGAATCTGTCTTTCAGTTATCCTCCTTCAGACACAGCTCCCTTTGTTGCTTTGTAAAGAGTCCCAGCTTTCAAGAGGCATTGGACAGACAGAAACCTGAAGCTCTGGAGTTCCCATGCAGGTGGCAAATAGATGCCTTGCAGTTCCAGAGCATATAATTTATTCTGACTTTCTCATTAGTAGATTGCATTAATAAGACCTGCTCTCTTAGGCCATCAGCATCATTGTGACACCGTAAGCACTCTGCATATGTAAATATGTGTATTTGGGTGCAACCATTTACCAGTTGTTAATTAACTGGCCAGTAAAATGAATCTTCCATCTGGCAACAGTGTGCCAACATCATTGCCTCAAACTGTAATTAGTGATGTGGGATCTGCAGACTATCATTTCAATAACAGTCAAGACATCTATTTTCCTTAGCAGTCAATTGCCATTTTTGTTCATGCACTGCACAAAACAGCTATTGCTTCTGAAGAAGTTGCTATCAACCACATATCATCTTTATTGTTTATGTATCACTGTAAATCTTCTGAACATTACTGTAAAAAGTGTTTGCTGGCCTGACTGCCAGACAGTAAGACCTAAACAACAAGAACTAGAGAGACTAGAAAGCATTTATCTAAGTTCAGAGTTACAGAGGTAGCTGAACTGGCAAGAATGGCTGACAAGAAGGGAATTAACTATAGATCTTCCACTTGTCAGAAATTTTTGGTTTGACTCTTACTTTAAAAAGTCACAATTTAAAACTTAAGAGAAAAAGCTGTTTTGTCTAGAACTGTTGTGAAGTAGTGCAGAAAGTCAATCTCTGTTCTAAAACACAGATAGTATCCAGTCCAGTCCTAGTAAACCTCATTTCCAGAATATGGTTTTTATGAACATTTTATGAGAAGCATGACCTACCAGTGAGCAAAGTGATACACAAGTGTCAGAGATTTAAGAGGTAACACTAACAGAGACTTAGGAAGTGAAGTTTATTTACAGCTATAGACATATATAAACTACTAGCCATTTCTGGTCTGAGACAGCTACATGTCCAATAAAACATATGCTACTGGATACATTTGCATTGGGTAGAACAGGAACAGAATGTAAAAGCCACTGCTCTGTTTCAGAGAGAGAGGATACACACAGGAACTAACTTCTATGTATCAAATATGCAATCATCTCAACAGAACATCATCTCAACTAGATTTCTGATCTGTGGTGTTAAGGGATAATGACTGTGGTGAGATGAGGGCTGGAAAATCCCTTGAAGAGTATCTTAATTTGTTTTATTACATGGAAGCCCAGGGTAAGACAGATCTAACCATATGCTCAATATTGCTGCAACTACATCTGAATTCACATGTTGCTATTTGATCCTATTTCCAGATTAAAATATATAGTAGGTGTAAAAGTATGAATAGACAACACTTTGAGTAAAAGCACTGAGGCACTGACACCAGCAGTATACAGTGCATTACCGTGCAGTCAGAGACAAGGACTCTGAAGAAGCTTTCCTCTTGCATATGTGTGAGCTGTGACTGATCAGCACTGGCTAAGAGCTGTGAAATATAATGACCTATTTTACCTATCTTCCTGAAGAACTTTTTAAAATATGTTTGTCTATGTGGTCCTTCCTTAACCACACATAGGGATAACTTTCAACATATGACATCATACAGAATTCCCACTGCTCATAAATCAAACTAATGAGAAACGTCAATGTAGTTTTTTAAGCTGGTGATTTAGCATTGGCAGGAGCAGATAAATCCCATGTAATGTTAAATAAATCCCACAATGTAAAGTGTGAGGTCCTGTTTACAATGACATCTGGGGCTGGTTCAAGTTCTTACAACAGTATTGACCAAGTTTTCCAAGGTGACACTCTGAGCTAAAGGCCCGATAGTCACACTCCACGTTTCCTCTGGGATGAGAAATCTGGGTGTTTTTTATTTCCTTGTTTCTATTAAATTGACTTGTACAATATCTAGTTCTGCACATAACACTAATATCCTTTTGTTAAAGGCTTCTTGAAATGTCCTTGGATTATGGCACATAAGCTTTTCTACTTATGTGCAATGACACTGGCTTTTGTTAACTCTTGTGACACGTGAACCACTGGTCAGAACCAAGGACTGAGCAAACCCTGTTTAGTGACATGTGTATACACAACTTAGTTCTGTGGTTACAAAACTGGAAGATTAGGATCATTTTCAATACCTCAAATTCTTTACTCAGACTGGACTCTTCTGCTCATTGGACTTTCTCATGGCAACCCCAAATTTAGTTATTTAGACAGCCAAGTTAAGCACAAATTCTTCTCCACAATACACAACTTGAAGAAGTCAGTATCTCTTACCAGTTGGGATAGTCAGACAAATAGCTGTAGCTGAACAATCATTTCCCATCACCAATGTGTTAATTTATTCTCCCAGATGTGTTATTCCTGCTATATGGACTGGGACAGTTGCTGAACTTTATTCTAGCAGACTCAATTCTTTTCAGGACTGCAAAGAGCACTTAGTCACATTTTACCAGCTTTTTTCCTGCCATCCAAAAGCCTTTCATGCAGAGGCTTCACCATGAGCTGCATTCACCTGCTCAGAGTCTTTGGTGTCACAGAGACTTTGGTAGCACAGACAGTTCAATCTCATGTCTGGAGAATCAATCTCCAACCTAATAACTGTGGTACATGAATAAACAGGTTTTTTTTAAACAGTATCCCCTAGAAACATATTGATACATCAAGGAAAGAGAAGTAGCTATCATACCCTCACCAAAAGTGTCTCTCTTTAATCCATCACTAATCTTTGTGAAAATCTGCAAATTCTTTTCTCCACATCTAAGTGTCCTGCAGTGGATGTTGATCCCTGATCAGCTCTGTGGCTTGATAGGGCTTCTAACTCAAAAAACACTCCTTTCCTCCCCTCCCCTAGGCACTCCAAATTGCAGCTGAACTATCTCTTTAGCTGCAGAATGGTTTTGACACTGCATTAGCTTGTGCTCCAGTGTTGAGCTTAAGCCTTATTAACATTCCAGTTGCTTTTGGATTGCTAACTGTAATGCTACCTTCTGATCATCTACTGAATCTCTCTGAGCCAGTCTTCTCGTCGTCTTGCTCACGTTGTACATGCATTTCCCAAGTGGCATATTTCACTCAGCTATTGGCATCTTTTTATAAACATGACACTACTTTGTTTACAGCAATGTGTACATCTCCCTGTGGCAGTGTTTGTGAAGCCAACTAGGAAGCACATTCTGCCCAAACTGCATTTCTCTGTGGTAGAATCATTTACATTTTAGAGTACCACCGCTCTGCTTCCTCTTCCCTCCATAAACTTCAGCAGGGGCTACTTCAGTGCCCTACCATTGTCTTTTCTAAGCATTTTGCCTCAGTTATTAGTTATGATTTAGTGTCTTAAGATGGACTCAGTTAATGTCCCACACCAACAAGATTGAGCCTGCAACCTTACATCAACTTTCTATATTTTTCATTTAGGTTTTCTTCAAATTCCTGTAATTCAGAGTCAGTTTTTTTCTCCAGTTGGATTAACTAAGAGTTACTAAAACATTACATGCTTCAAACTCAATAAGAAGTCTGTCTCCATCTTGCTGTCATCCTCTTTGTGTGCACGCCACTGCTTGTAGAGAAAGATGAATACTGTTTAAGCTTTCTTGGGCTGTCCTCTACATTTCTGAGGAGATGCAACTCTGTTGTGTCTTCCAATTGCTAGTTTGGGGTTTTTTTCCCTTGTACCACGTTGGGCTCAGTGTTGTTTGGATTCAAAATTCAGACAAGTACCAGTGAAATTTCAGCCTCTAAGTCCAGACTGCTTGGCAGTGCACAGTAACCTGCCTTTCTAAAGCAATGGTTGACTTGAATGATTTTTCCAGATCCATCTGAATTTCCAGCTTTTTGAATTGTTTGCTCCAAAATGTGCTAAAATTCAGAGCTGACCTAACTTAAAGCATCTTTTATCTGAGTTCTGTTTCCTTTTGCTGACAAGCAATTGCTATTGTGTCAAGTTGGAGCGGAGATTTTAACACACACAACTAAGACGACTTGGTTGTATTTCCACGAGAAGGATTCTATGATATGTAAAACTCAGGACACAGCCATATAAAAAACATTTACCAGTTAAGATACATGTTCTGCTAAGCTCTCCCCTTCTTGGATAAAAATAAGCACAACCCTTAAAGCAGCTGTTTTGCAGCTACAGAGGCTGTAATACCTCTGTAATATTGCTGTAAATAGAATGATACAAAAGTGGAAAGACAAATGATTAGAGAGTTAACATTTGTAAAGAGTATCTTACAGACTGTCAATTAAAATATTAGTGTGCTGCTTCTACAGTCAGTTCAAATGTTCATGTCCACAATGAGGGAAGTTTCATTCTAACTGCCTACAGAATTCTTGTTTCTTGGTAAAGCCAGTTTTACTGCTATGATCAACCTCCCCATACATATGTTCTGCACTATAGTCACCACTCTTCAAGATTTCTTTTCTTCCCTATAGTATTGATGAGCTCACAGATTATTTGTAGCTGAATTAGAACCCTCCCTGTCTTTGTTGCAAAGATCTATACTTGAAAATAGTCAATCCAAACAGAACATTGAGCAAAAAGCATATCCCTATCACAAGAGGCAATAAGACTATTACAGGAAATAGCTTATCAATAGCATAAAATGTCTTTGAATTTAATTACTATGAAGTATTGTATCAGTATGAAGTGTAGCAGCCTCTTTAGAATGTCATCATCATAACTCCTTATAATAACAAACTAAATTGTAAATTACTTTTCTAAAGACTGCAACTGTAATTCAGGCACAAAGATAAAGTATATAAAAACAAAGCAGTACAAACTGTACTATTAATTCTATTCACTTTGGCAAGATTCATTCAGAACTGAAAATCTTACAGCTTTAGAGATCAGGCTGCAACAACAAACCAAGAGCTTCTTGGGGATAGCTGAGGTGTTTATACAGTTAGGTAAGGTTAGGAAGAGTGCTGTGTTGATGATTTGCTTGTGCCCTGAGTCAGCTCTGGTAGAAAATTACATTCATACCTAATAAAATACATTATTCATCCCACTAATGAACTGAGCAGCTTCATTTGTAGGAGATCAGAGGCCAAGTATTTAAAAGTATTTAGATCCCCAAGGAGATTTAGGAATTCAAATACCTTGAAAAAACTAGTCCCATCCCTTTTGCACCACAGAAGCAGTCAACAGTCTGTTAAACAAATATTCTCATACAGACTACTTCAACTTAATTAATTCAGGTGCAATCATGGCTCTTTTAGCCTTTCTCCAATTCAAGAGCAAAGGGATTTGCAATGGCTGAAACTGAACTAATAATCAGTCAGCACTGTCAAGTGCATAATCTGCTAATGGCATATATTATTAAAAGCATGCAAGAAACAATACCACTCATTACTGAGGAGGAAGATTTTCAACGTAATTTGTATACAAATGCATGTGTAGGAAATATTAAATCTCTAAATAACACTTGAAAAAGTTCTTGTCAGGAAAAGATTTACATCTCTGCAGTTTACTTGTTCTACTAGTTGAGCACACAGGGAGTTGTATTGAATTTTAACTCCTCTGTAAATGAAAACCAACCGAAGAACAAATGGAATCATGAATTTGAAAGTGGCAAAGACCAGCTGCGGTAAGTAATGATAGAAAAGCCACAGAGGTCATTCCCACACAGAAAAGCTGGGATGTTTCACAATATTTAAGGAATAATAACCTTACTGGTTCCTGTCATTTAATGATGTTGAAGACACAGATGAGCAGTAATGAAGAAGGTCTCAACAATGTAAGTTTGCTTAGTTTTAGCTGAAAAGATAATCAAGTGAAATAATTTTTGTCAGTTCTTAAAGATCAGGCTGAGACTTGTGGGTGAAATTTCAGAGCAAAAAAAAAGCATTCCTAAGCCACCTTCCTTAATTCCTGAGTGGTTAAGAAGTTAACTTCAGCTATTAGAAAGTTTGAGCCCTCACTGTACTAAATGATGCAATTTCAATCCTTTATGAAGCTTCTGGATTGTAAAACTGAGCTATATTCCTAAACCAAGCCAAAGCCAAAAGAAAACTCAACTTTTTTCACAAACATGTCTGGATAAAGGATGCTTCATGCTCTGTTGCATTTTTGAGAAAAACACTTAAAAAAAGTGTCCCATCATTCCACAAATATGGTTCAGATTCAGAAGAATCTTTGTGAGATTACAACAGTTTCCTTGCTCAAGTAGCTATTGTACAACTCTACAACTTCATTGTTAAAAACTGCTACTATTAGATATTAGTTGTATGTAGTTACTTAGGAATGAACTGAAAAACAAAAAATGATAGATTTTAAAAGTACTTGTTTTTTAATTATGCACCTTAATGCACCTTTTAATAATGCAACTTTAAGTAATGCAGCATGGACAGCTTAAATAGTGGGAGGATGGTACATTCTCTTAATGTAAACTTCCTTAAGGAATCCCATTTTATAAAGTACATATAAATGCAGACCATATTTTAAGATGATTCTACTTACTGAGGAAAATGTTTGCACTTTCTAGTACCTTGTATGGTATTTTAGGGCTGACTGGTATTCCAACTGTACAGAACTTATTTGTTAACATTCTGAAAATTGGCACACTACCAGGACACCCTGAAGAAGCTGGGAAACTGGAACATAAAAGACCCTGAGTGGAAAGAACATACTTCTAGTGTTAAAAACATATCAAAAAATGACTCTCCCCAAACTTGCACTAAACCTCCTCCCCCTTGAATCCTCTAAGAGATAAATCTGCTATTATTTTATTTGAAAGGGCAACTTCTGAGCACAAGAGACAAACCAAACCACTTTAGGATGTGTCTCTATTTAGCACATTGATGTTTTCTTAATTACACTCAGCAGGTGTCTATCCACAACCATTTGTTCCACTGTGTTTAAATACTGTGGCATATGAAATGCCTGTTGATGCATCTACTCTTCACATCCAGGCATAACTGACTGCATGCTAGGATGCTGCCAACCAAAGTATTTACCAGTAGAGACACAGGATTGGCTTGTCTTGGCCAAAGCAGTAGAAATAAATTTGCTGCAAATCCAGTGAGATGTGACTAGACAATGTATTTTCAGGATCTAACAGCCTACAAGTCACTGCCCTTATCACTCTCATGGAACAGAGATTTATTACAGCATTTATGAGGACACTACCAAAACCCTGCCAGTTATGCCCAATGCAGTGTCTAAGTTAGTTTCCATCAGAGACACCCTTGAAAGGAATGCATTTCGCCATCAAACCCATCCAAGACTCCAGATTTCCATAAGCTTGTATCCATCAGGTAGGCTTACATACAGGATATAGATAGAAGAGAGAACACTCACTTCTCTCTGTCAGCTTACTATGCTGACAACCATGTACTTCCCAGCATTAATTACTCCTACTGATTTTGGTTTAGGTAAGAGTATTATGCAATTTGGGTGACAACACAAGTTTACCAGACATCTAAATGATGATCTACAAACAGGTTAGAGATAGCTGTGAATCTCATACATATCAACTATTACCTAGAAGAAAACAACAGCAGTTGGCACATTTATGTGGAATGGGGAGGGAATCACTCTTTCAGACCATGCCCAAAAATCTACAGCCTTCCTGGATGTCTCAGCTAAGATCTACTTGCAACAGGGAAGTCAATCGATAAGCAGGTACAGACTCTCACACAAAATCATGTTTTATTCAGACTTTAAAATGATGTAGAGCAACAAATTCATCTCTAAATTATCTCCAGAAAAGCCAGAGCCCTATTATCATCATTACAAAAACACAGCAATTACACCAAACAGCTAGGCATGAGTGTAAGCTCCATTTGTACAGCCTGTGCTGTCGGACTTGGGCTCCTCATGGTGGCTTTCCTTGGATGACAACTCCAGTGATAATATTTTGGGGTTTTAAAACAGTTGAGGAATTATGTAACGTTAAAGAACTAGAGAGAAGGAGGAAAACACCACCACCAAAAAAGCCTGAGATCAGAGTCCTCACGGCTACACTACTGTGAACAGATTTCACACTGTTATTATTTTTTCTTGGTTACCATCAAAATTACATTGCAACCAACCCAGCTGTGTGCTATTTATAGAGATCAAATCATTATAAATAAGTTTATGCTACAGGCAGCAGCAATGACTTTTTTTCCCCCTTCATTTTCAAGCCAATTAAGTGAGAGGAACATTATAACAACTTTTTTCTTTGCTTCTCATTCTCCTTGGTGTTATGGGATATCTTATTTCCATTTATTAAGGCCACAAGAAATCTATCAAAAAGAATAGGCTGTATAGTTCAGTGTAAATATCCTAAATACAAGTATCTTCATGTTGAGCTCTCAATTGAGTAAATATACATACTTCATATTAATTTTTTTGCTGAGAGAACTTTTCCTCTTCCACATGTTTGGCTCAATGGCTTTGGGAAGAAAACCAAAGGGGGGCTGAAGGAGCAACAACAGAAGGTGAGAAAATAGGAAACAAAAGCTTTGCAGCATCTTCCATTCCAAACTACCATGTTCAGGATACAAAATTAAATGGAAGCACTGCAAAGGATAATGTAAATGAAAGCACTGACTGGTCTTGTCACACCGGCTACCACAGAATAGAGAGTAAATTTACACTTAGCTCAGAGAGGCTGAAACCATACTTGGCGTTACTGTTTTGGACAGAGCCAAGATCTGTGTTATGAGATCTTGTATAACAAAAAGTCTATCAGTTAGAATCTGTGATATTTTGGACACTGTAATGTGCTACCAGCCAGTGACACAGGAATTCACTGTAGACCTGGCTCTGATGACTTCTAGATATCAATCCTGTGGGTACAACTCATCACCCTTAAATTTAATCATCTAAAAACTTAGGTATCTACTTTAAGCCAGCTGTCTAGACTCTCTTGATAACTGATGGGGAAAGACAGATATCTCCTGAAGGCAATTTTTATCCTAATCTATGATGGGTATTTCAGCTGGAATGAATCACCGGCTGGAACTGTCTGTTTCTCTCCACTGAACTAGAGACAGAAATCTGAAGAGTAACTTAGTCTCGACACCTAGTTTTTGGATGACAGAGTCAGGGAAATGAATCGAACCCCATCTCTCTATTTGTCATATCACCAGGCATTACCCCATGTGAATAAAGTGCATTTGTAAGTGTTCCTTGGACTTGGAACTTGTTTTAAATCCCATATAACATCAGGAACACTAACTTTCTCCCAAACCAGTCTTTTTCTCAACAACTGGTATAAGGAGCATGGGCTCTTGCAGTACAAAGCCAATCACTGACAATGAGTTTCCTATAGCACTGGCTGACTCCAAGCTATACTACAGCAGTAAATCAAACCAGCAGAAGTTCTTAATTACTCTGTTAAAAGCACCAATTAAGAATTCTGTCATGAATGACAAATCTCACCCATCAGTCATTTAGCAAAGCAATATATTTCCTATTTATACAAAGATGAGCAACAAGGGAGTAAAATGGCAATAATACCTACTTGCCCAAGAGTGCACTCCATGCCACCAAGAAAATCAGCTTCCTTCAGCCCATTGTGATTGCTGCTGATGTCATGGACTTCAAACCGCAGCCGCTGCACCTCTTCAAAATAGAAGTCCACCGTGAACAGCTTCGAGAAGACGGGATTTATACAGGTTCGAATCACTTCTGTCCTGTCAACCTGCCAAACAGAAAAGAGGTCATCTGAGTGCTTTCTCGTTGTACCAGTGATGGACTACAATGAGCTACTCCAATATGGATTGCTCATTTGTCAGGACTGACAGCTGTGACTGTGGCCAGAGACACTACCATTTGTCTGGGCAGCCACAGCTGCTGTTTCCGTGCAGGGCTGGCCACACGCACAAGGTAAGGCCAACTTCCCTCACATCTCTCTTCTAGCAAGTCTTTGATAGATGTTGGTAGGAGCAGTGGGCACAGTTTGCAGCCTCCTTTGCAAGATGACCAATGGGTGCCCCCTCACTGGGTATACAGGATCAGTCAGGATGCAGAACATAGGCAAAACAACTGTCTTGTGCTAGACCAAGAGTGGGGAAATTAAATAGACAACAACCATAGAATTTACACCTCCAGCAGTAGCCATCCTTCACTACCAAAGAGAAGCACAGCAATAGTTTTATCAAACTAAACAGAAAGGCAAGCAAAACCCCCAGTAATTACTCATTTTGGATAATTTGCATAATTGAGGAGTGGAGAACTGGATCTACAGCAAACAACTTTTCTTTAAAATATGTCCATTTTTCCACCTCACTAAGTTGCATTACAGGAATCTGATTGTTTATGTGCTGCTTATCTCTGCCTCTGAGCTTTTCAACTGTTAAAGAAAACCCATCAAATCTAAATTGCTACTTCTTCAAAAAAGTGCTCATAGAGTACTTTTTAGTTCTTTTAAAACAAGGTACTTGGCTTTCCTGTTTTTGCAGTAGGCCTTTGCTGCTACTTTTCATTATGATGCATTATTGGTGACACTGTAAGTAACTGAAGCAATTTCCTTTTTCCACTCTCTTTGCTCTGGCACAGAAAAAAAATCTCCTAATAATTCTATTAGATTAAAGGAACTGATCCTAAAATGAAGTAGGACTTGGGCACATCAGTTATTAGACAGAAGGTGGCTCATGTGCCATGGAACAGACAAATTAAATCACTCAGAGAAAGAGGGATGAGATCTGCTGCCTGATTCCTGATCAGGAACATCTGTTGTGCAAAAAAACCACAGTCCCTTACTTCACTTTTCAGAGTTTATAATGCATCAGCCTCACTAGTATTTATCGGCAAGGACACAAAGAGTCGAGCAAATCAAAAGCAGAGTTAAAAAATGAGCGGTTCCTGGTAGCACAGATTTATTTTAGTGCTCATCAAAGGTGTCAGATTGACAGCTCTAACAGCTGAAATCCTTCAGCTAATCATCAAACAGATGCTACCAGTCAGCCAACAGATGCAAACCAGTGCTGCCATTGCTGTCTTCTTACACAGCTGTGTCGATGTGCTCTGACTGTGCCAAGATGAGATAGTCACAAAGAGGAAAGCAGTCTTACTTACATATGGAATTCTTAATCTCTTTGTTTAGACTAGCTAAAAATCATGGTTCTGAGAACAGTGACATAAAGAACGATAACACAAGTGAGGAAGGACAGCAGCTACCTTCATTCAGGTGTTTAGCCTGTCTCAAAAGTTCTGATCTCCACTTGACAATCAATGTGACTTGGAACCACCATTACTGCTACAACATAAAATACTCCTATGTCAGATGACCAGTCAGTTCAATAGGATGTCCCTCACATCTATTCTAAGTGAAAAGTGATAAGATCTACTCGCAGAAAAGCAATCATCTCATGCAATAGTGCATCAGCAGATCCAATAATCAAAATATTTAAGCAGTTTTAAATCTTTCTTCGTAGGCACAGCAATCTCCTAAACTCATTCCTTGTAAGTGTTAATTTAACAGCATAATTGTAATTGCTTCATTAGCATGGTAGATCTCCTCAGGCAGTAACTGAAGTTTCTCTGTTACTGTTTCTCTTCTTTCTTTGCTACTGGAATGGGAGGAAATGGTTCTCCACTGTGAACTGCAGCAAGATTTACACTTATGCTCAACACAGGTTAAATATGTGATCATTCAAGGGAGTGAAGTGCCTGAAAATGGCAGCACAGGTCTGTACACAAGGACATCAGGAATTTCAGTCTTCCATAGCAATAAGACACTGTTTTCTTTTTCCAGCCTGTGACTTGCTATCATCCTTCTCTTGACAGACACAGTACTGAAATATAGGCATTTCATTGAATTTCCCCAGTCTTCCCACATTATTGAGATAATGCATCAAGCCAGCATGTCACAGCATGGGATTACCTGAGAAAAATCTATATCAAAAAAGCCATGCCAACAGCTCCACAAGTGATATAATATTCTTGATGCCTCCCCCAGCAGTCGGTAGCATGCAATAGCATTAGCCCTATTGGTCTACCTTGTCTCCAGTCTGCTCTGTCAGTGTATTTCACAGTTACTCTACCCTTTGGCTATAAAGTCTGGCAAGGTCCCCTCAGCATGGGAAGCCCAGCTCCAGTCTCTCACTTTGATTACTGTGCAGCAGGGCTAAGTGCTGATAATTAGCTGGAGTGCCTCATGATAGAGAAGAAGTGGTGAACAGAACAGTTCCAAAAATTCACTAAATCTCATGGAGCACTCTAAAATAAAAGATGCTGTATAAATACAAGGCATAATCTGCCTTGTATTTATACAGGCAGATTCTTCTGCCACTTATTAGATGCTGTTCTTTCCTGAGTACTCCTGCTCTCATATTCAATTGTCTAAAGCCTTAACAGTCTCTTTAGAAATACTGGATGAGCATGAAACCTTAATGAAAAATGGTGAGAACACTATTGCCAGGTGCAGATTCATGCTGATAATCATGGAGGAAGTTACCATCTACAGTGTGGCAGACAGAACAGGCTGACTTGGTTTTGACCAAAACAACTTACCACAATACCTACACTTGTTTCATTTCAAGTAAAATCTGGTGTCCTGTTCCATGTTAATCCGAAACAGAGTTCCACACCAGTCTGACAAGATGTCAACCTCATGTCCTTAATTATGTCCTTAATTCCATTGTCACCCCAAATCAGTAATAGCACTTCCACTTGCATGGATGATGAAGGCTTAAACACTTGAAGAGAAAACAGTGTGGCTTTGCCAAGCCTCACCAAAAGAACATTCAGAACTTCTCAGCTTGAATGCTGTTCAAAAAACGACAGAACACCAGCAACCACATCAAATCTGCACTACTTTTAAGGCAGAAAACTCTGAAGTCCAACGGTATGTTATATGTGAGTGGAACTTGCAGTTTTGCTCTTGTTATAGAAAATAGCAAACTCTTGGGCAACCTGATCTTGGGAGCAGGTAGATTTCTCAACAGGACATGGACAGGGGTCATAGCCACAGCTTTAGCATTTGCTGATGCCTGACATATGAGCCATCTGTTATTGCTATTTCTGGACTTTGGTAGAACAAGGAATTTCTCCAATTTATTAAAGCAGACCAAGTTTCTGAAAGAAACAATTGACAGCTACATGTACCTTTGGGCTGTGTCAACAGTTAAAACTGACCTTAAAAAGAGCAGTGCTTCAGCTGACACCACAATCCAAACATCTGTTTCATGGTGCAACTTTACTTGCACTTTCCCTTCAAGGACAATTTTTGTAGAGAAAAGGACTTGCATCTTCACCTCCTGGGATGGCCTCACGCTGATTTCCCCCTTCATGTCTTTAGGTCCTTGTCATTCCACAGAAGGTGGCATCCTGCTGAGCAGTCAGGATTACTTGGCAGGCCCATCTGGATGCAGCCACCCTGTGAGCTTCCCCTTGGGGAACTATGAATGACATACAAACACCAAAGTAGGACTCCACAGCATAAAGAGCCATCTCAACAGCAGGGATTAAAGTATAGAAAAGAAAAGGACTTCTTGCTTTGGACCTTCCAAACCTTGCAAAATCTGGAGAAAGCTGGACACTGGGCTTGAAAGTCGTTTTCTCTCTGCACTGTCCACCATAGATGGGCAGTTAGAAGCAATGTTTGCCTGTTTTCCTGTTGCCCCACCATCACTGCTGAACTACTGCAAAACTTTTTGCAGTCAGATAGCATCAAATTAAAGGAAGCTCAAAATACAGACGAGCAAACATTAAAATTCAGGCTTTTTATGCTACTTGCCTCTTCTCTCTGTGAGTTACTGAAAGGCAGAGAGCTTTGCAGAACACAGTCATTTCAGTGAGGAAACAATTCTTTGTCCAAGCCAAAATTTCACTGACAAAGAAGTAATTCAATGGCTAAAGTATGGGCTGAGGATCTGCTCTTCATCTTGCACCATTAGTTTAAAAGCAAAGTTGTGGAAAAAAAGTCAATTTGAGGGAGATATTTTCTTCCTCAGAATTAACTAAAGTATCAGCTATTGCATATACAAGGATGAACAAGGATTAGGTAGAAGCTTACTGTCACCTGGTATCTATGGCTTCTAAGTGATCATCAACACAGCTTTCTTGGCACGCTCTTGGGAACCAGGAAAACAAAACTACCTCCAGGATCTGAGACTCTACACCTCAAAACCACAATTCTGCATGTAGCACAGACAGGCTGTATGGAGAACTCAGTGTTCCACACAGGTAAGGTACCTATCTGCTCTCCACTGTATTTATAGCAAACATGTAACTAGCACAAAGGCAAAACATTTTAAGTGGTTGTTACTTGACAACTTTGAGATGAAGAGCAGCCAGGAGTGAAAGGGCTGTGAAGAATTCACTGTCTGCTCACCAAAAGGATAATTCTTTGGAGGGAATTTTAGTCAGGCTCATAAAATAGCATTGCAATGCTATAGGTAATAACAGCATAGCTGTCTCACAAGCTGAGGAAAATCTTTGGTCTACAGAACTACAGTCTGAAAATTTATACTGGTGTTGCATTTCCCCAGGTGATATTAAAAAGATGCTTGAAAAGCCATAAAAATACAAATTCCATTAAACAGAGTGTGAGTGCTGCTACTCAGCCCAAAGCATGCTTTTTGTGGCTGTTATATTTGAATTAAGTTCCTAGACCAACAAATAACCCCCCTGTTCCCTATATATTTTACATATTTTATGGGCCAACAAGGGAAAATGGACAGGGTGTGTTCAGCAGGAGTCATTATAAAATGCTGATTAAATCTAGAAGAATCACATTTGTCAGCTGAGATGACAAAATGTACAGAGGTGAAGGGGTGGCATTATTTTTAGGTCATCTGAATTTTAACAAGACTGAAAATTTCCATGATACAGTACCTTACATGAAAATTTGATACCAAGCAGAAAGCAATTTACACTTTTCTTGGCAGCTCCTGAGGAAGTTATTAATTTTTATTATTATTATTATTAACGGTGCTTTCACCCCATCACATCTCAGTCCTACAAATGAAAAGTCATTGCAAAGGTCACCATAATTTATAGCCCTTGTTTTCAGCTTAATTGATGTTTGAAAACAGTGAAGAGACACCAATAGGTCTTCAACTCTTTTTAGGCTGTGGAGCTCAAAGCTAAGCATAACCTGCTTCTGAAGGGGGGTTGGGCTAGATGATCTCTAAAGGTCCTTTCCAGCCCTACCATTCTATGATTCCATGATTCTATAATGCTGGCAGAAAATTTTTGGCTGCAGTTTGGCTGGAAGAGAAACATTTAATGTGAGCAATCTGAAAATTATCTGCAAGTAGGCTCTTTTATTTATGTGATATAAATATTAGATAGCTTATAAACCTTCAAGTCACAACCATGAAGACCTGCTCTCAAGTACTGGAAAAAACCTAATATACAGAAACAGCCCAGGCTTCAAAGGGCTCCAATCTAAACATTTGGAATTAAAGTGGCATAACTGCTGTCCAGATAGCAACCAAGCAACACACAATTGCTTGCTCACAGCTGCCTCTCCTCCCCTGTACCAGCAGGACAAGGAGAACTGGGGAGAAAAGGTAAAACTGGGATAAAAACATTTGAACAGGTAAAATGAAATAAAATCTAACAACAACAATAATAGTAATGAAAATAAATATAATAGAGAGAGAAAATATAACCTTGGGGTTTTCTAGTTGGAAGCTCTTCATTAAAAACACCCACTTGCTTGTTCAGAGTCACTGACTGTCCTCTGCTTAATTACTTGTATTTTCTCATTCACTTTTATTGCTCTGAAGAAGAAACCAGGCAATTTGTAATATGTGCCATGAATAAAATCTTTGAGAAGTTCCTGGATGGAGCCTGCCTTTTAAGCCCATTGCTGTTAAGGGAGAAACTTGATTGTTGGCAGGTATTTGCATCATTCACTCAGAAACAAAATATGACTAGAACAGCCACTGCACAGACAGACACTCAATATATGCACTCGAGAACTTATACTGACCCTCGGCAGACTCTCAGCCAATACAGATTTCAGAGCCTCAGCTGTGTAACCCCAAGCTCTCACAGTTGGAAAACCTGTAAAAAACTGTAGGTGCAATACAGACTAACTACTAGTGGCAGGTAAAACTCGGAGATGTTATTCAGGAGATGAATAGGGAGATCACTTCTGAGATGAGCAAGAGTGATGCTCAGTCTCCATTATGAAATAAAAGGACCTAAACTAGTTGGGAATACTTGTGCCAAGAGAATCCTCAGATTTCTGTAACAAAAGAGATCTCTGGGGAAGCTACAACACTCCCACGTACAGTTGTCATTAACGACCTCCTTGGTAAGTTGGGGCTTTCTAGGTTGCATAAGGTACTGGAAAGTACAAAGGTGTTTCTCCCACTCACTGTCATTTAGAAAAGCTCAGATATGAGAGCAAAACACCACAACTGCTCAACTAATGCATGAATGCATTGTCATCCCATCCCTGAATGCACTAGATACCCAGTTTTAGTTTACTCTCCTCTGGAAAGAAAGATTTTCATTTAATTCAATTAGTTCTGGAAGTCAGAGGGCTCTGAGGCTTCCTCATGTTAAAAACCTAAAATCTTTTAGGCTGAAGTGATAATTTTTAGTCACTGTATGGGCTACAATGAAAGTGAACAGATTGAAATTGTTACATTATTGGGAGACTTTCATGTAATCCCCTTGAAACTCGAATTGCTTTCTTGATAACATTGGTGCTGATGGGACTCCACCGACTTTTGTCAGTGCTGGGAGACCTGTTCTGCCAGGATTCTGTGACAGTATTAGTTGGATGATGTTGATGCAGTCTGGGTAGATTCTGACACAGTATTTCCTACCAATAATATCTTTTTAGAACTCTCCCAAATGTAAAAAAATAAGGCATGTAAAATATTAAAAACATAAGTCACACTTAACACTTTTTTTTCCAAAGAACTAAAAGAATCATTTGGCCTATCTGCAAAGCAGCACAAAACATAGACATCCTGTAAAAAAGCACACCTAGCACATGTGGTTGTATCCAGGGGATGAGTCCTACTTGCTGTGTCCCTGTAAGTACAGAGATAGTCAGGCTTTTTCCAGGGAAAGGGTGCATCACCAGAGCACAAACCTACATTAAACAAGAAGTTTGGAGGCTTTGTCACACACAGGTTTGATGAAACTCTTGTCTGGAAGAGCCTGAAAATAACTCATCTGCTCCTCCTAGACATCAGAGATTCAGACCAAGGTCTCACCTCTGTGATTTGGCCCAGAAGCACTAATTTTTGTCCCTTACACCACTGAAACAATCTTAGCCAACAGGCTTCTGGCTATTTCATACACTGTTTTCCCTCTGCATTCTGTTTTCTAGAAATAAAATACTTTGTCCCACAGAAAGATTTCAACCAAATCTCACCACATGACTTCACTTTTTCTGACACTAAGAAATGCCTTAAAACAGCACATCCAAGTCTTCATTTTGCTTGAGATATGAACACAGGGCCATAGTGCTGGTGATGGTGGAACGCAGTCGACCTCCAACACCAGTGCTGGTTCCACCACAGTGTGTCAAGCCAGGAAGACATAGCAGAACCTTCCATTCATGCTGTGCTGATGGAGAAGTCAGCCCCAACTGCCCAATGTGTGCACACACATCACTGGCTGATTCCTGGCCTCTCCCAGCTCTGGTCTCAGCTCAGCTGTTGGTGCTGCACTGATTCTTCTCATCTGATGGCTCACTATAGGGAAGCACAGATTGTATCACCTGCAAAGGCTTTCATTTACTACCTGGCCAGGCTCAGGGATGGGTGAGAAAACACGTGTGCCAACTTTAATTTGTCTCTCGTGAATTAAAATTTGGCATACAGCATGGAACAGCAAAGAACTCCAGCACTGAAATTTAACCAAGGACAAACATAAATTCTGCAGCTTCTCCAGCCTAATTGCAGAACTTTTGTACATGAAAATTGTAAAACATGAGGCTTTTCCCCCTCTACTGACCTTGGGTTATAAAGGCCAATACTTCTTGCACTAGTTGCTGTGCTATGAATATTCAAGCCAGTTTTAAAGAGCCAGGTGGAGAAGGTTTCAATGAGCCTGAAGAGCACAGTGTCTCTTTAGAGCACATCATTAATGCAACATCAATTAAGGTCTTCCCAATGAACGATGATAAACTGGATTGAACCCTGAACCATGAGAAGACCATGATAACATAGTGAGATAGCAATAGCTGCACTTTCTAGAAGGTGTTTTACATTTTCTTACATTTGTAATTCTGAATTTTTTGGGGTAGTATTTGCCTTCTACTAGAGATCAGGATAAGTCTGAAGAGTGAATATCACCTCAGCCACACACAAAAACATAGGTGACTTTTTCGTGAGCAAATGAACTTCCTACAAAGTGGCACAAGGATTTTATCTCACCCGGAGCCTCCAAGGTAAGTTCCCCTGGGTGCTCAGAAACCTCTCATCTTTGGCCTCTGCTATCACTACCCTGGATAGTGTTCATGGCTCAGCAGAGAGGAATGTGCAAGCTTTTAACATCTGCATTTCTGCTTAAGCCATGAAATTGTCCTCATAATTAGCTACAAGCTATCATTCTGAGGCGACATAACACAATACCCTCTCAGGCATCCAAAAAATTAGGCTTACATTTCCAAACAGCTAGTTGCTTTAAAGCCTTGACATTTATACCAATGTTTATTATTTTACCTAACTTGAGGTATGCATGGTACTTTGGAATGTACTATCAGACTGTGACAGAGCCAGCACTCCCCAACAGGAGCTACCACTTGGTGTAAATGCTATGCCAGAACTTTGGTGCTCTTAACTGAGGGGAGTGAAAGGCACTATCTTCATATAGAAATCTCTGTGCTAATGACACGCTGTGATCATACTGTCCTTACAGCAGATCTCCCTTTTTGCCATCAAAATCTCTTTGTCCTCCTTCCACAAGTGTTCGGAGCAGATTTCTGTTCAATGTGAATTGCCACTGTCCCTCTGTTTTTACTGCAAGGTGATATATACAACAAGTTACCACAACCCAAAGATACCTTTCTGCATTAACATCTGGCTGAAATGGATGAGCATGAGAAAGTTACAAAAATGATTGAGCAGTCCAGCAGCTGCAAGAGATGATATTCTGGAGACAACCTCTTCCAGTCTGACTGACCATGAACTGAGTTGTATTTTGGAGCAGGCAGCAATAAGAGTGCTGCACTCTTGTCTGCACCAGCTAACACCCTGCAGTCATTGAACAGGGACAAGCAATGATTATGCTGCTCTTGCTACAGAGTTCAGAAAGTAAATGGAATTATTCACTTCAAAGCCCTTTACCTTATTCTGGTAAAACTTTCAAAGCCTTAATAATCATACAAAATTGGTACCTATAGAAACTTTGGTGTTAAAGAGTGATGCTTCTGGGGTGGTCAGCACATCCGACCTGCATCAACTCGTGGGATAAGGTGCTGTAACTCACTCAGACCTGATTACACTGGCATAAGAAAAAGCAGAATTCATTTTGTCAAACACTGGAACGCTACCTCTAAGATGAACCCTGAAGTCTGGATGCTGTATCTCCCTCTACTTTATATCCCCAATACACCCCAGATGTTCAAAGACTGTGGATTTCCATTTATTATTCCCCAATCTCCATTTGATGTTGAGTGCTTCCATTGAGTTTCATTAATTCACATGGCCCTGAGGGCACACGCTTGTTGTAGAGGACAACACTGACCCTTCCAAGTGGCAGGAAATATATTCACATATGACACCATTTAGCTAAATTCCCGACTAGCCACAAATTGCTTGTAAGCAGTGCAGTACCTGGCAGCAGTCTGAAAGTCAGAGCACTGTGGAGCCACTTGAAAGCTCTTCAGACATTTATTCTCTACAGCTCTTCCACAGATTAGAAGGTAAGCATTGATAATACAGGTCTTCACCAAAGGAATTTCAGTTCCTTTTGTCTTTGGTTGCTCATTTTTTAGTCTGCTTGTACAGAGAAACACAGTTTTGTTGGCTATTTTTGTACAAGAAGGGACAGTTTCTTATCAAGGTATGTATCAATTACTTGACTGCTTTTCCCCATAGAGATGCTGTTTTAATGCCTCCCAATCACCTAAATTTTCAGCTCTTTAAAAGGAAGTTCTGTTTTGAATATTTGTTTGATTCACTGCACGACCTTGCCTGGACAACAGCAACAAAAAGTGCTACAACATTTCTGAGTTTTGGAATATGATTTAAAATGTGCCAGGCACCTGAAGGTTGGGTTTTTTTCAAATGTCATTGCTTGGAAATACTCAGTTCATTCCCAGAATACTATGGCCACACAATTAGATTCTGCTGCAGCTTTGAACTACAAAGAAATGAATTCAAACTTACTGTAGCGGGGATGCAAAGTATTTATTTGCTAATTTCACCTTTCATTACTCAAAAACTGACTCCCAGAATTAATTTTCAGTATTGCCACCTTTAGGCAATCTCATACACTCAACACCAGGCTTCCACAGCAATTACAGACATGTTTCTTTGCCTGATGTCCTGGAGGGCAGGAGATTTAGAAGCTCAACAAACGAGTTGCAGTGCCAACCCATTTAAATGGAAGTACAGAAGTTTGCTGCTGCTGAGCAGCAATTAAGCCTGCAAAGAGACCTCTAGAAGAGTGTATGGTGGCACAGGACTGGTCAGGAGAAAACTCTGGAATTGTACCATTTCTCAGGAACTTACAGATAACTGAGAACCGACAAAAACCAAGAGATGGGTTGATCCTTTGCTCACTGAAAATCAGTGGGAATACATGATACCAAGTAGGAAATCTACACTGCTTCAGTAATTTGCTCTTTAATTAACTGACTATAAATAGCAATTTGATAATTTACTTACAGTGAGAAAGATCTCCTGCCGCATACACTCAGGTAAGTTAAGCATAACTAATATGGATTTTCGTATGGGTTGATGAATGATGTCAATTGATACAGGCCTAGTCAAGTTAGTTTAAGAAATTAATTTCCTAACAAAGTGCTCATAATTAAAATATTTATTAATTTGCTTCTAATGTTTTAATGCAACTGCTAAATCAATTATTTCATTGAGGCATTACCAGCAGGATGAGAATGCACTATTACACAAAATACACACTGCTTTACAAGCTTTCCTGAATTCCTCTGACAAAAGTACCAATTTACAAGACCCATTTAAAGCAGCTCAAGTCTTCCCACACAACTGGGGAATTTGGACTATGTGTTTGAATGACTGCCTAGAAAAATGACAGATTTCTTGTGACTCATGTCAATTATAAGCAACTCTCATTCTTTCTTTTCTTTTACACATGTGCCTTATTAAGCCTGTCAATGGGGTTGCCATTTGCTGAAACCATAGCAGCCCAACAGCTTGATCCACTACCTGGGAACAGAGCTGGAAGCCTTTCTGTGAACTACTATAAAACCCAGGAAAATAGAATGTGACATTATTTTTCATCCCAATTACACCCACAAGAGCACATTCTGGCATTCAATAGTACCTAACTAACTGATTAGAAGTAGAGAGAAAGTTTAGCTGAGCTGTACTACACTTTTACAGACAGTATCCTATGGGCCTGAGGAGTTGCTTGGTTTGCAGTGCCCTTGAAGCATCGCAGTGAGTTATGGTTCCTGTATTTATCTGGGAATATCTATTCCAAGATGATTTGTGCAAAACAAAGATAAACTTCATCTGATATGACCACAACTTTCCCTTCCCTGAGAATGACTGCAGCCAGTGATATGCTACATACAGAGACCTTTTTCTTACTAAATCTGTCTTTCCCACACAACCGCTTTCTGTAAAAAGCAGCCCAAAGCTGCTTTGTGTGATGGCTGCTGGGTCTCCTGGAAAGTGACTTTCAGTTGCTTGTGAAAAATATCCACATACATTGAGGAGATTGAGGGGATGTCTTATTAACAGTTATAAATAGCTAAAGGGTGAGTGTCAGGAGGTTTGGACATCCCTTTTTTCTATAGTAGATAGCAACAGGACAAGGGGTGATGGGATGAAGCTGGAACACAAAAAGTTCCACTTAAATATAAGAAAAAACTATTTCACTGTGAGGTGAGGGAGCCCTGGCACAGGCTGCCCAGGGAGGGTGTGGAGGCTCCTTCCTTGGAGGTCTTCAGGACATGCCTGAACATGTTCCTATATGACCTCTTCTGTGGGGGGGGTGGACTGGATAATCTCTAAAGGTCCCTTCCAATCCCTACCATTCTATGATACATCAGACACACACAGCACACATACTCATCAGTCCCTCTTCCATTCACTTTGATTTATAAAATTGGTTGGGATACACATAGCTGTGAAGCAGTTTCAGATGTGCAGAGCACACCAAATGCTCTCCCGGTATGCCTCTTGGCAACAGCACGGATGCTAAGTGTCAACTGTTTCAACCAGTGAGCACAAGATTTGATCATAAAAGACAAGTGTTAGTTTTGTGGATAGTTCCATTAAGTGAAAGCAGTCTATGTATTGGCTCCTGTTTCCTGGGATCATGTTCTACATCTTGTAAATACAGTCTTATTGATGTAAATTATACATGCTCCATAATGACTCAATGTTATACTGCTGACTGCATTACTTTAGTCAATATTACACTGCTGATTATGTTACTTTAGAGATGGATTTTTCTGGGGAGTTGGTTTCTCAAAAGTTTTAGCTCCTTATTATTTGAGACCATAGGCACAGAAAAATTAGGAAGTTTCCTTTGTGCACAACAGAGCTTTGAGCTCAGAAACGAGCTTTTCCTCATCTGTGATACATATTCCCCTGCAGCTGATTTGCTACTTCATCAGATACCTTAGCAGATGCAAGACAGTACACACAGTTATGTCATATCTTAGCAAAATAACTTTAGATATCTTCAATAATTCATTTGCTGTGAAGAAAATCCCCCAAATCAGCACTTACAACTGCATTTGTAAAAACACCCTAGTTATATTAATTAAGCACATCACTGAATTTCAGAGGGTGTTTTCATTATTCTTAGTCTGAGAGACAAGACTCTAACATGATTCAGCAATGTTTTTACAGTGGTCCTTCAATTTTTTTCCCCCTAAACTTCATTTTACTTCTGTGTCATTTATAATTAACCAATTTCCCATCTCTGCACATTCTTTTGTTATTTCCCAAACAATCTCATTGTCCTTCAGATCCTGTCAGTCAGAGCTATTACCATCTCCTGCTTCATAGCACACTCTTGAGATGTGCAATATGGAGGCCAATTAGGTCACAGACCAGCAACAAGCTAATTAAACCTCTACTTACTAACTCATTCTGAAAAGGTGGTAATAATTCCATGTCTCAAACAAAATTCACTTCAAGGTTTTCCTGTCTACTAGCATGAAGAGTCTAAGACAAGGTATACTCAATCACAGTGACATTATACCTGCCAATTTCTTTGTTCATCTCCTTACAGCACGACATAAAGGGAAGGGAGTTTGGGATTTTTACAGTGGAGTATGAAGGATACATAAGAGATCACTGACTAAAGATTGAACCATTTCACATACATCATGATATATTTCACTCAGGTGTTTCACATGAAATAATCTGGTGTTTCAACATACAATGCCAACAGAGCATAACATCCTGCAGAAGATGCTGCCTATTAGGAGAGCAGTCAATATAGCTATACAAGAAACCTAGGCCAAAACTATCAGAGAATAGCTAAATCTGAGCAACCTTCAGGTAAACTCCATGGAACTCATGGCAAACATCATGAAATTACCCCTGGAACTCATGGTAAGACTCATGAAATTACAGACACTAATGGCCATAATCAATAAGCAGCATCAGCAGGATCTTCTGGTCTTATTAGTAGATTAAAATTCAGCTATGACTGAAGTTATAAAGAAGCAGCTGGTAGCAAGGAGATGGAGACTTGCCCAGGCTTAGTTCAGGGCTGCCCTTCTGAGGCTCAGAGTAAGGTTGGCTTTAGGCACAGGCAAGCATATAGGCATGAGAAAACACAGCTTCAAAATCAAAACACTGCCCTGACTTAAGAGTGTAGAGCCAAAGTGTTTAGCACATCCAAGCAGTTCCACATGCTGAGACCATGTAGCAAGATCCCAGTTCTCACACAGTTTGCATGTACAGCCTAGCTGGGGTTACAACTTGATTGATCAGAAGGACATAGTCATGCCCAAGGTTGTTCACAGCTCTCACACTTCCCTGGCTCTGATACCACTTGACCCTGGAGATCACTACAATGGAAGTTGCTCAATCCCGTACTAAGTAATTCATAAGCCACTTCGTCTTTATGCATGAGGTCCAAAACATTAATTTTGCTGACACTGCTTAAAAGCTATGAACTACTTCTGGGATGAAACACATCTCTTGCAGACATTTTGGCTAAAATGTCCTGCATTTTACCCACTTAAAAAAAAAAAAAACAGAGGAAAAATAAAAACAACTAAATATCATCAAATATTTTTTGACCCAAGGGGCTGTGATGCTGGACTTGGATAGAAGTACCATATTTGGCTCTCCTGGCTTCACCTTTCAGTGACTGTAAACCTGTTATAAACCATGAAAACCTGGAGTGGATTTCAGTTCTCTATGTGTATCTGAGGTCTTTGTCTGACACCAATCATTCCAAAGTCAACAAAACTCAAATACTCATTTTCATGTCTTGCTAAAGAATGGGAATGGAAAACAATAGAACTCAGTAGCATGCTTATTATTTATCTGCAGTGTGAAATCCTTTTTACATAAAATAGAAGATGTTTTCTAAAATAGCCTTTCAGCATAGTAATACACTAATATATTTCAGGCATGCTGGATTTCAGTTGCTATATTCAGGAAGTTTATCCAATGCTTCCACACAAAAAGTTAATTTTCATACCTGTTCTCCAATGTTTCCTCTAAAATTCCCTTTGACAAGCTTCAATACTTTCTCTGTGCATCATGGCAATTTTTATTAACAAAATAAAACAATAAAAAAGAAGTGTAAATAATGCTTGATGGACATTTATCCTTAGAGCTGGAATACTCTGGGAAATTGTTCCTGTTGTGTAGGTTTGGGCAAAAGAGGAAACACATTCTTGCTTCTGTTAAGACACTTAAAGCAATGCACTTATCACTCTTTCCCTGTACTGACAGTCCAACCCTGAAACGTGGCAGCTGAGATTGCTCTCAGCAGTAGTTTCATCTCAGAGCCTTGTGCTGACCACAGATCAGGCTCATTAAGGACAAATCTAAACACAGAATAGATGGTTCAGGCATGGTGCATGTATCCTTATTGAGGTGTGCTTTTGTGAAAACCTCCATCAAGCTGCAACTTATCCAACCAACCTTGTCATTAGGTACTCTCTAGTATGGTGAAGCAAATCCTTTAGCACCTTCCAATGATCAAAATAGTCAAAAGAAAGCCTTGCTTGTAAAGGCCGAGTACAAGAAGGATCTTGACTGAAACACACAGTGGAAACCAGGAGCGGCATGTCAGGGCACAACTTGCATTGACCCTACTACTGCAAGAATATTGCCTGCACGTAGATATCACTGTTGGAGTCCTTAGGCCATTTGATCAGTGATAGGGACACTGGTAAGTTGCTCTATTAGAAGTCCAGCCTGTAATCCGTTCCCTATCAGTGTGTTGTGTGCCTGGAGCTCCAGTTGCCAGCCCTGAAACACAAACATACTGCACTAAATGACTCATCCCAACATAGTGCTTCCAGGACATTGAGCTAACCCTCCTTGCATCCCGAGAAACAAAACCAGGACCTGCTCGCTGCCAGGCAGAAGCACTGGCATTAGTGGTTCATCAGAGTGACATCCCATGAAATGAGGAGAAAATAGGTGGATGGTTAGCATAGCTAGAGGAGAATAAAGGCTAGGAAATAGTGACAGTGGTAGAATGAAGCTTCCATGATGCGATTAGGAGTGGAACATGGTTCATGCTGCTATCTTACTGCTATTCCTGCAGAATAGAAGACAGTGGCATGAAAGAATAATTATCACAGACACTGCTCTCTTCAGCTTCAAATGGAGAGAACCAGGGGATGTAGATACTAACCATGAAAAAACAGATCAATATTGAGATACAATAGAGACATAACTGGTCTTCAAACAATCTGCATCTCCAGAAGGTCAACTTGTAATGACTTGAGCTACCCCTAATAATAATAAATTTCACTGTTCCTTTATGTGATAGGACAATCTTTCTATTTAATCAGAAGAAAGCAGCTTAAGAAGAATGTCTTCTTTTTCTAGACATCTTAAAAAACAGAAAGAAAACAGTACAATCAATTAATAATTCATTGAGCTTGAGTCTTACAGTCTTTATCTTTTCTTTGCCTACTTGAATTTTCTAACTTTGCTTTTATTTTATCAATAGTAAAGGATGGCTTCATGTTTCTACCAGTTGGCAGTTTTGTCTTTAACCTCACTTCCTACATTTGCACACAACAAATGTCTTATGACTAAATGTATTCATTTGTGCAGTCTGGTTTTTAAGGCTGCTGTGTTCCCAGTACTCCAACTGATTCCACGAGGACTGTAAGTGCTCAACACCTTTGAAGATCACATCTAACCCAATGACAGCCATAACTCAGCTTGGAGTTTTCCCACAAGGTAATTCACCTCCTCCAAGGTGTGTGGGAGCAGAGAGAAAAGAAAACAAAGGGGATTATTTGGAATTTAACCTGGAAGTTATGCAAAGTTGTGCTGGGATGCTGCTGAGAGCAATGGGAGGAAGGTGGGCATTTAAAAACTTCATTGCAAAGACCTTTCACATCTTTTCCAATGTTGCCAATTGTCTTGATTTTGCTGCAAGTATCGTAAGTTTTGGCACCTCTTCTAAAGATCTCAAATTACAAAATACCAATTTTCTTGACTAAAGTTCTTTTCTTCATGTTTTGAGGAAAAGTTCTGAAATATAAAGGGAATTATCTAGTAATCTGAAAAACTATGACAACAAACAACTAAAACAGAGGTAACGTGGATTTTTGCTTAATCTCTTCTTTTTTAGTGATCCCACAAGATGGGAGAGTGATGCAATGCCCTGAAATGTGTGAAGCTGTCCTTGTCTATCTTTGTAATCTCTGTCAGAATGACATGATTTGTTGGATCACAGGTAGGAAATGAGTCCAGGGTTTCATGCTTTTAGATTTTCGTATCTCTGCATAAACTGTCAGAGCATAGCATGGTCCTGTAAGCAACAATATCTAAGACAAGTACAGAACTGGCAGTCATTATAGCTGCAGAGTTCTGCTAATAAAAGTTTATGTGTTAGGGCCTCACTGCAATCCAAATAGCTTTAATGTTAGTTAAAAATGAGTAGGCTGGAAGTTTCATGCGATCATCAGGATGCCATTAGTGATGTAATCCACAACACTCTGATGGCTAATGAGCCTTTTGGAATGGAGATCACTTATCTCAATTTCACAATCAGTTTTGGTGCAGAGAGAGGCAATCTCCCAGTAATCTAATTCAGCACTAGAAAAAGTGAGGGTTTTCCATTAACTACATAAAGGTATTGCAGGCAGAGAAATCTAAGTGTTAATCTGTGAAAACATGGCTGTACAGGCTGCTGCCACAGAGTTTTTAATAGACAGCTGTACCAAAACACAGAGGATAGAACAGAAAATAACATTTCAGCCATAATCTCATTAGGGATAATGAACTGTGATCTTCATGAAGCAAACTAATTTGATGAATAAGATAGAGAGGATCTGCAACTTCTCAGAATAAATATAGACATATGTGCTGTTCATGGGGGAAAACCCAACCAAAACAACTCACTTTAAATCAAAAACCTATAAACCAAAACTTGTTTCTTCACATTGTCCCAGTTTAGCCTGGATTTTTAGTTCCTAATCACAGACTCTTCAAGGTAAGAACTACCTCTTCTAAAATATGAGGATGTTCCTATAATCTGTTTAGCAACTATTTCACAACAGGCACCACTTCCCACTGAGGTGGGAAGATTTAAGAAGGACATCTGTGCGGCTGCACCCATATCAGCTGATGGAGAAATGCAGATCACACACATCAGTGATAATGTGACCTAAAGCTGTTTAATTATGCTTCCCTGCCACTGTAAGTCCTTGCTTGGTATATCAATATTCAGAACCCATGTAAACCCACAATGCAGAAAGATGACATTCAGTCATTGCTAAACGTTTCAGAGTTTCTACAAATACTACAAGAACAGATTTGCTGTCATATCTTTTGTCCAAAAATGTACTTTTCTATTCATGTGCTGCTCTATTTATTCTAGGAAAATTGTTTATCAGTGTATATATGAAATCTTTCATCCTTGTCAGGCTTATCATAAACTAAATGTTCACAGAATAGCAGGTAGTTTAACCTTGACTCAATAAAGCATGCTCCTCCTTTCATATAGGCACAGAAATCTCCCCAGTTTTAATGAATGATCAGACTGCAAAAAGAGAATTGTTTTGTGAATCAGAGCACTTCCTAATACTTCAATTAAGTAACAATGTAACTCTTAAAAATCATTTCTGCTAACAGTTACAATATTGCTGTTAAAATTGCACATGGGTCCTGTTCTAATTAGTCATTGCTAAGTGGAATTTTAAAAACCTCTCTCAAATGACACAGACATAGCAATCATCACAATAGTTTGGATCAAGCTCATTTTTGATGGTACAGTTATAATTGGCCCTTCAGTCAGTAATGCCACAGCACACTTTCCCTAAGTGTTCAAGCTTTGCTTAGTCTAGCAGGAAAGCTCTGCTTTTGCTTATTTTCAAACACCCATCATTTGGGGCAAAAACAACTGCAGAGAGGCAGGGTGTGTGAACCAACTAGTATGGTCTATGAGGCATAGAAACTCAAAAAGACCTGGCTATCCCCAAGAGGTATCAGGCCTGCTTTTTGTGGCATTTCTTTGAAGGAATTCCACACACATACTCAGGTATACAAGGGATAAACAGCACGGATTTCCTTAGCAACAGAAACTTACAGTTCTTGTCATCTGCTCCTAGTGCATTTGAAGGCAATAGAGTTTTTTAACCTCAACCTTTTAAAAATCCTTTTTAAAATCTCTCCCTTGTATTCTAGAAATAATGTAACATCCTATATGGAATTGGCATAAGGCACAATATCTTTCATCATCTGTCTTAATCATGACAGACACCTGAATGAAAAGAAGTAGTGATTTCATTCCTTTACTTTCTGCAAGGAACGCTTGCATTTTAAAATGCAATGTCTAATTGTAACGTGGCATGGAATTACTGTAAGGTGAAGGCAAAAAACCCCACCTAATAACAAATTCCTCAGAGCATTATCTTGGATGTTTTCCCTGTGCAATACAAACCCACTGCACTGTACAGCCAAACTCTTAATATATCACTGATCTTTTCACAACGTGACATAGCTATGTAAACAGCTACTCCCAGAAAAAGAATTTGTAAGGCTGAGGTCAAGTTATTTTTTAGAAGGTAACTTATGTAAAAGGCTCCAAATGAAAGTGTACTTTGAGCAACTTTCCTCAGCCATAAAACCAATCACAGAATGAAAAACAAAGGAAAAAAGCCAACGTCTCTAGAAATAATCAGCAAGTTTCTGGAGTGGGTGTTTTTGTCATGCTACTCAGTTACTCAGATGTTCCTGGGTTAAACACTGAAATCTAAACCTGTGCTGGTGATGCTTGGACGAAGCCCTGGATGCAGTAGAGAAAACTACATAGTGTCTGGCTGCTCCAGATTTCAAAATTCAAGTTGAAATTGTATTTAAATTCCAATTTCTATGGCTAAAATGTCACATGGGTGATTGCTATGGTGAATCATCCAAAGGCTTGAGATTCAGAGGGAGAAAATCACTTTGACTTTACCTGCAGAGACATGCTCCCTAGAGTCACAACAACAAAAATGAAAAACTAATAGAGTCTCCATGTTAAATACCACGTAGTCTCTTAGAAGAGACTTTTTTGCTTTTGTAGTTAGCCATGGAGATGGCAAAACCAAAAATACAGCATGGAAAAAAGCTGTCAGAAAATCTAAGGGGGCAAAAAGACTAGAATGTATTTTCTTGGCTTGTGATGGTGACAGATTATCTACTGTAGTAATCTGAAAATATCATCTCATAAGAAGGTCTGAAAGCTTTGTGAAATATTCTGAAGGGCAATATGTTCACACACAGAATTGTAACATCGTTTAGGCTGGAAAAGACTTGTAAGGTCATCGAGTCCAACCATAACCTAGCATCACCAACTCCACCACTAAACCATGTGCCTAAGCACCATGTCTACACATCTTTTAAAAGCCTCCAGGGAAGATGACTAAACCACGTCCCTGGGCAGCCTGTTCCATGACATGTTTCATTAAAAGAAGTGGGAGTTATTTCAAGGTGGTATAAAGAGCCAGGGAAAGCTTGTCAGGTGGCATATGGAAAATTTAAGCAGCATGTGCAGGAGTGCACATATGGTTGAGAGGCTTTCAGCAGCACTAGGAGAAGTGGCCAACAAACAGCAAGATGATATCTCTGATGTTGCAGTGATCAGTTACAAGAAAAGACTTGTTGAACCTGGCTTCAGGTGCATCCTGTGACAAACAGCAAACAAACCATCAGGATCCTACAGCGCTCTCTTGCTCACAACAGATGTGCATTTCAACAGAGGTAGCTCAGCAAACGTATACCCAACCCAGTAGATGCTCTCCTGAACTTACAGTCCTGCTGTCTGAAAGGAGGAAGGTGCTTTTCAGACACAGGCCTGTTTTGACAGCGTTTCATAAAACTCCTGAAGAATAGGGGGGCTGAACGCTCTCCTCCTGAGTACTAAACAGCTACCCACACCTTCTGTCAAGTACATCTGTTATTGCCAACCATATCATCAACACCTCTATTTACAACTTAACACATTTTTAATTCATACCACTTCTAAACTGTGTGCACACACTACTATCCCCACCTGCTTCCCAAAAATTCAACTACACAGATTCTTGGGCAGCTTGTGATGGAGATCACAAAGATCCAGGTTCCTTTACCTGTGTTCCAAGCTGAGTAATCCTAAGCCAGTTCTTATTGAGAATGCCAGCCTCTACCTTAAGGAGCTTACAAGTCTCTGACTGGTAAATGCTGGAAAACTATGTGAAAGAAAGCATTAGCCAATATTTGCCCTGTTTCCAGAACCTTTCTCCATGCAATCATTACTGGCCACTGTAGGAAAGCAGCAGCTTAACTAGATAAAGCTTTAGCCAGACACTGGTAATTTTTTTGTAGGATCTGTCAGTAGCATAAGGCTGTGGTAATCAACTGTAGCTAACACTTTGGAATAAGGATGATGGAGTCCAAGCATGTCCCATGAGATCCTGACTGGTGCATGGGGCTTCAGGCAGCCCAGATACACGAGGACATGCACTGACATTAGAGAGGAAGACTAACCAGCAGTTTGCTAAGCTGCAGATCTATGCTGAACACACTTTTACCACAGACTTTATTTCTCACAAGGAGGTAACAGCAGAGAAAAGTCAGGAGAGGCAGAAGAGCTGCTGTAAATCCATATGCACATGGGAGCATATTTAGATGTGTCTCTAGATTTTCAGACATGTAGAATCTGCTCTGAAATCTGTTTTCCTGAACAACTGTTAACAGAAATGATATTAGCCATGCAATATAACACTTGCTAATTATACATGCTGTTTACCAACATTGCATCTCAACATTGAAATGTTCTTCCCATTTTTTCTTTATGGTTAGAACATCCTATTGCTTGGATGCACTTGTGCTTCAGTAAGCGTCCATATAATACAAAGGAATTACAGGAGGGAAAGGGTGGCGTTGTAAGATACCAGAACAAAACCACATCACTGCTCAGTAACATGCTCAAGAGCAGCTCATGACTGTTCTAAAGTGGTAGTAAGGCATAAACCTTAGTGTTCAGTGGATGTGTATCCCACTTGCACTAAAAATAAGAGCATTTGGTTTGCTTTACGTTTTCAATGGCTGTCTCTGTGTTGACTTTGCAAACACAAGAACCTTTCTATTGAATCTTTTGTTAACATTCCATTTTCTGCTTTAAGAGCATTGTCTTGTTTCACAGTGGTAAAGAGAAAAATAAGCCCATTGTGTGCATATTAAGGATACAATCATAAAGTTCATGTCAACAAATTATAAAATATAGCTCATTGCCTTCATTAATCTTCAAGGAAGAAGACAAAAAAATATTTGCACAAGTTATTTAGCTGCAATGATTTACCCTGATGCATGTCATCAGTCAGGGAAAGAGATGGACCTGTATCTGGATGTGAGCATCATGGGCATTGTGAGACAGCACCAGAATTAAATGGGGTGTTTAGCTTTGGGTAAAGTAATTCAAAGAAAAGCCAGAATTGCTCTAGGGTTATAAAACGCTCCTGGACAAGCTACACCTTGGGAAATGTGTGGCCTAGCTACTAGAAGCTTCTAATTTCTCTGTAACAGGGCCATCCCATTCAGTATGGAGAATTTTGCTTCTGGTACCTAAGATATATATGAATACATTGTGAAATAATAAGCAAGGGTCATTAGAATTTAAGAGCAATTCTGAGGGAATCTGTGCTTCCCTTACTGTCCTCCTGGCTCCAAATACTATTCCTATAAGAATTTCTTCCATTGGACTGTTCCTGGTAAACAAGAGGAACTGTTTAACTCAATATCACATTGGCAACAAAACACTTACCATTGTACAGGAAAAAATCCTCCACTTAACCTGAGAGACATAAAAACCTTCACTCTCTCAGGAAGCTTTAAGAAAATGGAATCTGGAACACAAGGTCTTTTTAAGAAAAATGAGGACAGTTTCAGTAATAACTCAGGTTTACACGGTTATTGGGCTAGGGAGCTAATAAAAGTGACTGATATTCTCTAGTCTGTACTTATGAAAAGATAACTTAAGGTTTTTTTTCCCCACAACTTCTTTAAAAATGCATATACATATATTTTATATATATGTTTCTAGAAATAGGTCCTGTGCTCATATTTACAAAGAATTTGGGCATGTCAGAGGGGAAAGTTTCCAGTAGCATGCTCATCTAATTTTTTCCTTCTTTAATATTTTTATCCAAATCTCCTTTCTCACAGGGATAAACCTCATTGCAGTGCCCAGTGCCCTTACACAGTGCAGGTTACCAGCCCCTCCCAGGCTCAATCCAGCCAACGCATTTGCATGGTATTCAGCAATGTATCTGAGATGCCCAGAGAGCTCTAGATACTGGTCTTTGTTGTTCAAGTGTGCTACCATCTCAGTTTGAAGGATTTCCAGGAATTTTCAGAGAGGTATACCTCATCTTATACAATAATTAAGTGGTAACCAAAACACAGAGGGGAGCAACCCCAAGCTTTCTCAGGAGGCTCAAAACCTCTCACTTATTGTTTTCCATGCAGTCATTCATCTCTCAGTGCTATTCACACATCTGACTTATCCCACGCTGACAGAGGAGAAATACACAGAAATAGTAAGCTGCCTGATCCAGCATCACCAACCACATGTGCACCCCATGACTGAAGTGAGATTATGGCTCCTCTTCTCCTCCTACCCTGACACGTCCAAATGCAATGGACAGCAAGGTAACAAAATACATATAAATCTCTTTAGCTTCAAAGAATCAAAGACAGGGTGACAGGGAGAGGAGGAGAGAGCAATTTTTCCTCATTCTTCCAATCTAGCAAAGGTAGTACCTGACACCCACAGTGTTTCCATCAGCTGTCAGAAATATCTCACGTATCTGTCAGTTATAAAAGATATTAAATATCAGTGTGTTACCAAACTTCTAAGTACTGATCAGTGATTTTTCAATAAGAGTAACAGGGGTTTCATGCAAAAGAAACATTCTTTGTATTTAGTTTCTTGATAAGCCAGTGTCATTTTTGTTACTACAGACTTCAAGAGGCTTTTGTGACCAAGACAAAAGATTTCCTAGTTTTGGATATGTGAATAACTGAGAGAAACTAAAAGAGAAAAGATAATGGAAAGCAGAAAACTACTTTTCTCTGAGAGTTAATGGGAGAAATGTTATTTCCTCTCCTTCCATCCCCCTCCTGTTGCAGGAGGAAATTGATTTAACCTCATTTACTGCTCTCTAGGAAGAAATCATTCCTCCAGGAGCCTCCCAGGGAGCTTCCCTTTGCCATACAAAAGCTCAAAATGTCACCACATTTACAAATGAACAGATCCTCTTACTCAAAAGGCTTCAGTGGAGTCACTTCAGGAGGAGCAGCAGCCTGCAGGTTTTTTCCTCTCAGGGTGACTACTTTATAGGCAGGATAATATGCATGTTTCCAGCAGTCAGAAGGGATGTCATGGGCTTGGCACTTAAACAAGTCCCTGGCCTACATTCAAATACATTTATAGTCAGGTGTGGCCTTTCATTTCTACCTGCATGATCTGGTTTAAGGAGCCCTCTAATACATACCACACGAGGTTGTGTAAGATCAAATATACTTGGTCTCAGTTTCTGTGGAGATATTTCTAACAGTTTGAACATTTTCCTAAAACTGAGCCACAGTTTATTCTCAGTCCCCTGCAATAACGGTGTGGTGTGACCAGGTCACTCCACAAATCAGGACATCAAGTGCTGCTGAGCATCCAAATATTCTCCTGGCTTTGAAAATCTGTTCCAGTGTCTGTATTATGCTGTTATCCATCTACAGAGCTGAGAAGCATGGGTAAGCTATGGCAGTGTCACAAACCTCCCCTGGCTGTGTTTCCAGAAATTTTTGTTCCTGTTTCAGACTTTCCTGCCTTGAGCCTTTGGTGAGAGCTCTGCCCTGGGCTTGTGTGGATTTAGCCATATCAGGTGTCACTCCTGGGTAATACAGACAGACCAAGTCCCAGCAAATCAAGTTCTACCAACAAAAGTCTTCTTTGGCACGAAGTTATTTTACTTAGGATGTTGTCTGGGTTTGCAGAGGCTTTGTCAGCCAAGGGGTAACAATAGCTGTAGCCCCTAGAAACTGTTTGTGGTGGAAATACTCAGCCAAAACACTGACTATGTGAACCTGGCCTGGGTTCATTCCCTACTGACACTGCTTTGCCTTGAAATGGTTTTGCAGGAGGTGAAGAGCAAACATATGTTATAGCAATATCACTTGGAGTGCTACACAGGTGGCTAAATCCATCATCATATGGCATCCATTCCAGGCAAACTAGCTGTGAAAAGGCACAATGCCAGCCAAATACAGACATGAATAGACAGAATGGGGGAAAAAAACCCCATCCAACAAAACCAAACCATCTATAAAATCCAAGGCAATACACAGTTCATGAACAGTATATTTATAGTATGGGAATTCAAGGAAGAAGTTGAAGGAGGAAGGTTGAAGAGACATGTGGGATATAACATTCAGAGTGTACTTTTTGCCATTCACTGTTGCAAGCTCCTGCAGCAGCAAAAAAAATGACCTCCCTTAATAGTATTTCTTCTTTTTTCTTTACTGTGTGTGCAGGTGCATACATATAAGGCACATGGATAGGGGTTTGTTCAGCACTGAAACACGTGGCAATCTAATTGTGTATTGTCCACAGTCTCATGCACATCTGCATGCACACACATAAATAATGTTTGCATACTTCTGGAGCATTCAGACTTTGGTTCTATGTCTTTGAAATCCATGAAGCCATGTGTAACTGATGTTGGGCTGAAAGTACATGCAACAGCCAAAGGGAAATGGTTCACACAAAAGATAATGCAAAAGGTAAGAAAAAAATGCTTCCCACGGTCTAACACAACCTCACATGACAGTACTGCTTAGTTCTCTTTCATCAGGAGAATAAACAGAATATTAAAAATTCAATAGAAACAAAATGAGGCTTTGCAGTCTCCTCTGTTCAAATGATTCCTCAGGTGGATAGAGTACACACATAAACAAAATCCTCTCTTCACACGTTCTTCTCCATGAAGTTCCTCTGTACCTCACAATGTCATTTTAAAAAAGGAAGAATCTCACTTCTCACCAAAAAAAGATTGCTACAGAACAAGCACACACCAGAGACACTTCTCACTGAACAGAGAGACCTGCTGAAAACCTACAGAACAGTGTCAGTCATGAAGAGAAATACTACATTTTAAGCCCACTCACTGATATGTTTCAACTGACAGATAAGAAGATAGCAAACCACAAAAGTTTGCAAACAGCTTTGGTGTTCTGACATAAAAAAACGCCTCCCAACAAGACTTGACCAACAGGAAGATTGTCAGAAAAGTAGCAGAAACTCCTTCTGACAGGTTTTCTGAGCCAAGTCCTCAACAGATAATGTGATAAAGAGAAAAACTGATCTAAATTGTATTTGTTCTAATTTACTTCTACCTCATTTCTTTAAAATATGGGAATATTTTTTCTCCTTAATCTCCCTTCCAATTAGAAAAAGGACAAAATGACACAACACCATGAGGATCTTTTCCTTCCATTATTTACATTTAGTGAAGTATTTGCTGTGTTTGCCTTAAGCCCTGAAAGTATATTTCAGATGACTATATGCCCTACTAATAGAGGTTTTAGTACAATGACAGGAATACTTAGAATATCTAAAGTAGCTGATCATGTGTTTGCATTCTTCAACTTCTGTGAGCCACCCCTCAGCGTTTCTGTATGAGCAGAGTATTGGGTTTACCATATTACTTTCCTTCCACAAAAAATAATCTGTAATTTACTACAGTGGACCCTAAATCCATGAGAAAGTTCATGTCCATACCATATTATCTGGCTAGTAAAATGGTACAGAATTGCAGCATGCAAGGACTTTGTTCAAGCAAGTTCAGTCTTGAGTAAAACTTGAAGTCTCTTCCAATCCTGCACAGTATATACTCAAGCCCAACTGATATTCAGGAGGTTTAAATACACACTTAAATTCTTTATGAAAAGAAATTGAGAGAAAAGGCATTAATTAAATCTAAGATGAACTACTCTTCAGTTCAGCCTGTGGTCATTGTCATCTTAGTACATGTCTTGGGAAGAGACAGTGTATATACTCCATCTGAAAAACACTTTTGGTAGGCCTGCTTTGTATCTCTGCTAAGGGGCTGTGCTCTCAGAGCTCTGCTGCCCTAGTTGCAGAGCACAGGTTCCATAGGAGCAGCCAGAGCACAGCATTTCACTGCGATTGAGCAAAAAGAAGGGGACAGATGCATACACTAAATCCTGAAAAAATTCTGGTCAATGCTGGAAAGAAGATTTCCACATGGATAAAGAGATCAAATCAGCCCCATTCAAACTGCATAATGAAAATCTGGATTAGTGCTTTATACAGGAAGAGAGAATTTAGTGTCTTGTCTCTCAAAGCACCACTGAGTACAAATGAGATCAAACTATAAAAGGTTCAGCCGGGACACATTTCGAATTTAAATTGATCTTGTTTGGTTGGCTTTAATAATAATTATCTCTGAGGTATCCTGGAAAGATACTACCTCAAAGATTCTATGTGCATTCATTCTCTTATCATTTTACCTTTTCCATTTTCTAAAAGGAAATTCACTTGCAAAATTTATGCTGTGTAACCTATCTGCCAGGCTTTTACAGCATGCACTTCCCAGTAGCCTTCAAGCATTTGAAGCAAAGATTATGTAAAAATGAGCAAATAACTGAGATTCAGTTCCTTAGATTTTGTTAAGACTGTAGCCCAAAATCAGGAAAGAAATCACTCTAAAAATCCATATAAATATAAATCAGTCTCTGCTTAATCCCTGGGCTTCTAAGCTGTGTTTTAGTGACTCTTTCTTCAGCAAAGCAGTCACACATTCAAGAGATAAGTCCCAGTAATAATACACTTATGTCTAAATGAAATAATAGTTAAGTTCAAATGAAATCAGTGTTGCTTAAAAACCAGCATTTAAAACTTAGTGAATATTGTAGCATTTGACTAAATATAGCTGATTAGCTGAAACAGATTTCTCTTCTAAATAAATATAATTTGGCTTACGTGCTGTTTACAGGCAGCTCACATAAGCAGCAGCTATGAAAAGCCTTATTTCTATTAATATGGCTGGCAATGAGTTAAATAGTGAAAAATCTGCATTATATAAACATGAGGTGTTGTCATTTGGATAGAAAGTAAATCAGCTTCACAATTCATAATACCGTAAGTTCTTTAGAAGTTTTTTTCCTTCGAATAACCTCTACCCCAGGAACCTGGCGAAGGTGTCCTTGCAGAGATCCCATAAATCAAACACTGCAGAAAACTAGAATAAGGATGTATTATAAAATGCATACCCTGAAAGAGGTCTCTGACCCCAAACAAAACCCTCTTGCAGTATTTCTGGAGTATGAATTTTGGCCAGATGTGCAGAACAGATGCTCCCAGTTTTCTCTGAGCTCCTCTCAAAGACCAAATCAAACCAATCAAAAAATACTTATTTGGAATCACAGATTTGTTTCAGGCATGGCTGAGCACCTGCCAGAACCCTGTTACAAACTGCAGCATTTTTTAATAAATGAAAGATGAAATATTTATTCCATCTTTTCCTAGAGCTGCCCATTGCTCTGAATACCTGCTGGATAACCCCATACTCAAAGAAATGGTGATAATATTCTCAGACCTGACAGAAAAAGAAGGCAGGGAGGTGGAGCTGCAGAAATTGTAGTCTTGCCACAGAAATAAAACACAGAAATGCCTGGATAACATTTCCAAGCAAATGGATCACATGCATTATTCTGTGTGGCACCTGCTGTTCCATTAAAGTCTAATAATGCCAGTTCAGAGAAGCTTCAGTCTCATGTCACAGAGGCTCTCTGAGCTGGTACTTTTTAGTACTCAATAATTTAAATACTGTATTAGCACATTTAGTGAATGTTTCCTTATTGGTAGCAAGCTGTAGATCGCTGTTAATTTCAAGAAGAGCCAAGCCTAAAAGGTTTTAAGACAACATATCTACAGGATGGGAAAGGATTCACAGCCTCTACATGAGCAAATACAGCATACCTCAACACCAAATCTCTTATCTTAGGCTCTCGAGGATTACTTTGATTTAAAGGACTCAGTGCCAAGCCCTGGTCATGAGACTTTCCCTAAGCCATTAACTGCAGCATTAATGTCCAAACAAAGCCTGGAACCACGTAGAGGTTCATTAACGTTAAAAAGTTTCCAAGTGCCCAGAGGGTGGGAGAAGCTGTAGAGAAGAGAAACAAGTGCAGGGCACTGCTTTCCACAAACTTTCATAGCATGGTACCATATCAGTTCCTTTTCCCCTCCCTTTCAGGGAACAGAGCTCGAAAAGTCAAGGCAGGTAGGTGAGGGCCAGTCACCTGTCTGAGCAGATCATAGAATCACAGAATGGTAGGGGTTGGAAGGGACCTTTAGAGATCATCTAGTCCAACCCCCCTACAGAAGCAGGTTCACCTAGATCAGGTTGCATAGGAACATGTCCAGATGAGCAGACAATCTGACTGCAACAGAGCTGTACCTGCAGCCACAACCAGCATAATGCAGAACAGATTCAAGGACAGCTCCAATGCTAATGCACACTGAAGTCCCTGTCATCCTTCACAAATTAAAGCTATTGCTGCTAAGCTACAAGAGCTGTCAGAGAGAGTAGGATTGAAAAATGGTTCTCATTTACACTGGAAAATGAGTGCAGTACAAAGAACCAACATGCCAACACCTCACTCCCAATCTAGTGGATACACAATCTGAGATGTGTATGGATATACTAGTTTAGCTCTGAAATCTGTAGTGTCATGCTGATGCAGCAGGGCTTATTGACTTGGGTGGCTACATTGCTTCTTAACGCAATCTGCTTTAAACCTAAATATCTCTGCATCATGGATTAGTTGGACAGAACTGACAGCTGCTGCCATGCACCAGAAGACAGGGAAAAGTAACAAATTATCCCAGCTCTTGTAGTTGGCTTGCAGCAAAATGAGAGAAGCCAAACCCTACTGGGTGGGCTATCCACTTGTGAGAAGTGAAGCTAAAGGGCATCAGGGGACATTTGGAGACTTGAGAAACAACAAAGAAGTTTTTTAAAGAATGTCTGATTACACAGTATTTGGGAACAGTGAAAATAGCAAGCAAGCAATCCAGAAAAGGCTGAAAGGTTGTGTGGATGGATAAAGTAGGGATGCCTCAGAATTTCACAGTGCAATTCAAGTCGTGTAAGTAAAGGTCCATCATAGTGCTTTGGCACTGGAAAATCTCATATTCCTGAGATTATGAGCATCATTAAAAAACAATGCAAAGCAAAGAAGTTCTATGCTGAAATTACCTTACAAACTAGGTGTACTGTCAGCCAGAGTACTTTGGAGCCAAAGGCCTCCATGGGGGACTTACCATCCAAGCTCAGAGCTCTGAGAAGTCTGGGATTTCCAGGGTCTGAGGTCAATCTGAATCATAACTTTTTGATGTGAATCATAATGCATTTACTTTGACAGAAGCAAAAAAGCTTCTCTGAAACAAGACTGTCATACTGAGCCAAGCTAGTCTAATCCTGAGCACTTCCAAAGGCTTCACTGTTCAAATACTACATTCTTTCGTCACACTTTATGCAATGCCTGGAGCATTGCACTGCAAAACAAAACTCAAATAAAGCTATGTGTCCTCTTAAGAGAGTGTTTATTATATGCAGTGTCTTTTTTAGTCAAACCACCTTGAAGTTCATTATCTGCAGTGTCTTTTTCAATCAGTATTAAGACTTCCAGTTGAATTACACCAGGGTAAAGGTGAGAAAAGTATGCAAAAAGAAAAACTGCACAGGGTAACACAGCCCATCATCACTCTATAACTTTGCTCTACTGTAATAGTTTTCACCCAAAGATTCCCCTTTAAAAAGGTTAATCAGAAGGATTTACTCTTGCTTTTAAGTGTACAGGATTGGAAGGAAATTAGCAGACTGTGATGTAATTTTAATTGCATTAATACACAATCAAAGTATGTCCTTGCCAGAAAATGCTATTACTGTGCTGCTTCTGGGTTTAAATAATGAATACGATGCTCTTCTTCAGATGGTCTCTTTTAGTTACATTGTTCATTTTCTAACATATGTATTTGTCTTCCTAAAAGCATTTTGAAAACTAATGACCACTTCCAGGTTGTCATTGTCAGGTTTCTTTTTAATATAGTCAAGTGAGATTTAATTTGAAATTTGACATATCTTTAAAATATTAATAAGCTCAGGCTAGTTTTACACTGTATATTCATCTCAATGATTGAAAGGAGCTCAATAAAGTTGATGCAGGCATCAGGCATCATAAAGCATAAAAAAGTCTGTGCAAGGATCATATCAATATGCAGATGTATCTAAATCCCCTGTTAGTAGAGAAACAAGAACAACACAGATCAAACTGAGGAGCTAAAGTGCAGATTTTGTTGCCAATTATCATCAAAGCAGCAAATCCTTGAAATCTATCCAAAGGGAGATAGTTCAAGGAAGTTCCTATGAGAGAATGAATGTTATGTTCTCCCATAGGGACGTCGTGCCCTACTACTCATCTTCTGCAGCAGCCTCACATGCAGCTACTGTCATGCTACACTTTCAACATCAGCTCTCTGGCTGACAAAACTTAGAGCTGGCCAGGACTGGCTGCATTAGGTATGGGGTCCACAATGAATTGAACTGACAGCAACACTCTTCCAGAGTAAACAGTGACATTTCCAAATCATCATCCTATTTCAACCATTCCCTTCTCATTAAACTTCATTTCCACAGCTTGGATCACAGTGGACCAGCACTTGAAAAGAACGTTGTTAAAGTTATGCCACAATAGCTGTTAAGTCTGAGCCAATGTCAAGCTCCTTTGTAGGACCACACAATAGGAGCCACCACAAATGTAAAGCCTGAGTGCATGAGCAATAATGTGATGGTGGATGAAGCTTCTTGAAATGGCTGAAAGAAAAGGCAAAAAATAAGGTTTGCTTTTGTGGAAACGTGGATATGAACACTTACTGCCAGAAAGCAACACTGAAACCCAGAAAGGGCAGAAAGGCTAGGACATCCATGGAAGCACTTAGGTACCATGACCCCAGGAGGGAAGAGAAGCTGAAACACAGCTTTTTCCTAGAGTGCCAATACAGAGAGGGCAGTTTAGTAATCTGAGAGAAGGAAAATGTCTGCTATGATACAATTTCTAGCACATCTCATGAAAGCAACCTTGGCATACATTTTTCTTCACGGAAGCAAGACCAGATAAAAATGTACAACTCTTCCACTGATTTATTTCTTTTTTTAAAACATCCAATACCAACAATGCATGAGCTTAGAACTGCAATGGCAACACACAGTTCATTGCACTCATTGCAAGACAAGAGGGATGGCAATGGCAAGCAAGGAGAAATCCTGAGACCAGCAGGGTCAAAATCTAGTTCTAGATTTATTATTTTTACCATGTACTGTATGGCTCCAAACCATCAGTTACAAAGCAGTATAAAAGTTGTGGCTTGAACAGGATAATCAGACTAGCAGGGACTTGTAAGGTTATCCTTCAGTTTCCAGAAGGTGGATAAAGCTTCTTTGCTTGAGCAATACAGAACATTTTATTTCTCAGAAGCTCATGAGTTATCAGCAAAACTGCACCAGTGCCCCTCATCATGCTCTATTTCAGTATCATATATAGCAGTACTGAAGTTTCATCTCCCCAGTCCTACAGTCCTTGCAACAAGATAATGAAACATACTTCGAACTGAGTCACGAAAGGAAATCCATAATGCTTCCCATGTTTTGTGTTCTACAAGAACGTTCATAATGAAGCACTCTGCTGTAACGGTGTAATCATTCTTACTTCTGATTCTGAATCTTTATCACTCAAAGAATAGACAGTAAATGTGAAAAAGACTACAGAAAGTATAGCATGATGCTCATTATTACCAGTTAAAACTGCTAAAGTGCAATAGTTCTGAAGGGAAATTACACTAACTGTTGAATTTTAAAAAGAGTAACCAAAGCCAGACTGTGAGCTAGCTGAAATTGCAAGTACCACCACGTGCAGTGATGAAACTAAGGATCAGAAACCCCAGTATAAAAGCAGAGTGGATTATGCAGCCAACAGAAGATTACCAAACCCTGTTCAAACTAGAATCTCACTTTTTTTCTTTTTTTTTCTTCTTATGGTAAGTTATGGAGAAAAAAACCAAAACAGGTAGTTGCCAACTGCTGAGACTTGCTGGTTCAAACATGTACTTATTGTAGTTCCTTTAAAGATATTAATTGCCTAATTTATTACACACTTATCCACATTCACTCTTGATAAAAGAATCTGAGACAATTACATGCAAATTTGTAAGCATCCTTCAGCTTTTTTCAGGTATAACTACTTCATTCTTGACATTTTAAGCCACACTGTCATCAACAGTTTTTGTCTGTCGGAAAAAGATAGAAGGAAAAAGGTTTGGGTACATTAAAAGGCTTCAGTGGTAACCAATCTTTCTTTGCAAGAGGAAAATCAACTTGAAATTTCCCTAGCTGTCTATAGAAAGTAAAACCACTAATCACTTCTTCCTTGCATCTGTTGCACAAAAGCAACAGGTTTGAATTTGGAAGTCTTGCTGGCAACCTTTGTCTCCAATGTTTTCTGTTACCTGCTTAGCTGAAGTTCATATACAGTCTACTACTTTAATATTGGATAATGTAACTATTTGAGTTATTATTTTATAAGTGGGAAAGTAAAGGTACTTGCCTTAAAGAAACCACTCCTATAAGCATGCTATTGTCACTAGATGTTTAAGGAGAGACAGTACAGATCTCATTAATTTCAACTCGATATACACCAATGGACAGAATGTGAGAAACTGATGTTGTATAGAAAGAAAAAGAACATTGTGTGATCTCCACTTTTATGAGTTTTTGGATGAAAAAAAGCTAATCTGGGCTGATCACTTTTAGAAAACAGAACATACTGGGAATAGATAAGACAACACTAGTGATTTAACACCACACTCTTTCTAGTTAACAACAATGCTGATACTTAATTGGTGCTGGTTGTTCAGTTTTCACAAAAGCTTCCTACAGATGTTCAGACAGATGCAGATAATTCATTTGCTTTATGTAGGATGATTCTCATTTAAGCCCACTAAAGCCTAAGATACTAGTATCCATCCTAGAATGTGATTTTTCTATGTAAAAGTATTAAAACTACCTCTCCACACATGATGCTTTTTTGCTGTGGAGAACTTGAAGAGGCTAAATTAGTTGACATAAAGACAGCAAGGATTCTTACTCTTCCCTCCACCCATATTTCTCATTTACATGACTTTTTATTGAAGAAAAATATGACTATATATGCTAAGGAGAAAACAAGTTCAGCAGTGAATGCCTGCTTCAAAATATACAATTTGGCATCAAGTACACAGGACTGGTTTCTAGAAGCACAATGCAGTTATGTGCTAAACTAGATGATCCCCAGGAACTGTACTGTGAACGTTACTTACACTTTTTGTGTGTGTTTTGTAATAAAAACTGCTTGTAGTCAGAACCAACTATTTTAACTGTATCATAAAAGATACTTGCACAAGGTTCTATCAAGACTACCTGCACATAGGTGCTCAGGAGAGCAATGGTGACTCTCCCAAGAGCCAGGAAATTGGCTGTGTAAGCCAAAGCATCTCTAATAGCTTGTCTGTAGGGAAGAATGATCTGTGCCTGGTGGCACTATTTTTGGTTCCCATCAGTGGACTGATGCCACTGAAGAAGTACTCAGCATAAACAGATCTTTTTGAGCACAGCTGCCTTCCTGAACAGAGATCTAAAGCCACACACATAGTTATGAGCTGAAGTTCCATTAACATTAAGACCTAAGTTTGTGAGTCTTTATGCCAAGGGCTGCTCTGGTTTGTAAAACTATTGTGAAGCTAAAGAAAAAGTGCAAGAGCTCTAAAAAGCTAGAAGTGCACAACACTGTCATTGCAGAGATCCCAGGCTCAGATGTATAAGCATTACTCATTAATTTAGCTGCTCTGACCACAACAGAGCATGGACTGCTGAACATCAGGGCCAAACAGCTGGCTGTGTAATCACTGCAGTCCTCTTTTGCCTGTGGAAAAAAGAAACTTATGTTCTGCTATCTATATATCCATTTAAACTTTCAGTGCTTTTAAAGTAAATGACTGTACTCATTGGATGTAAATATTCATAATCCAAGGAGTTTATTTTAAGACAATATTTAGAACTACAAATTTTGTTAAACTAGGAAACAATGAAAAACCCTGGGAAAAAATGCTATAAGATGATGCATTTAACAGACCCCATCTGGTTCCAAAAGTACATATATACAGCATTAAAAAAAGATATTTTCTCCCTCAGGAATGCCAAACACTGTTCCTCATGAATATGTATAATTAGATGTTCCCTGTGAGTGAGAAGTAGTAATTAATTCAGTGTTAAACATCACTACCTATTACTTGAACTCCATGGCAACCAACATTGAAATTTCAAAGCCTATTTTTAATTTTTTACAGTTACACATTTCCCAAAATTTCCAAACAAGCTTGGACTATATTTGATACAATTTAAGACAATTTCAGTTCACCTTTCTAACTGGTAAAAAAAAAAAGAGAGAAGAGACAACTAATGATTTTTGCTTTTATTTTGAAAAAAAAGGCTTATTGGCAGTGGATTACTGCTTCCATGAGAGTCAGGGGGTTGAAGGCAAAGAGGAAAGGTAGCTGACATTCACAGTAGTCACTCTGTGGTATGCACAGCACTTCTAGGGATGGCACCCCAGTGCTTTCACAATTTCAGACACATTGCTCTCGCTCACTGCTCTGAGCCACTACACAGGGATTTTTGTTTCTCACCTTAATGCTAGAACCAGTGATTTTTCTCCTTGAAATCACTAAGGATGAAGGTAGGCTGAGGCAAGCCTCTGTGAAAACCTGAATAGCCCCTTTTAAACATGGCTGTTTGCAATCTTTGCGCTTTCTTCCTACCCAAACAAAGCCAACAAGGGGTTACAATGGAGTTCACAATTTTTGGCTTGGGAAAGTGAGAAAAGTAAAATAAAATGGCATTAAGGAAGGCAAACTCCAGCATCTACAGAGATGTGACTACAGATAGAATCATGGAATGGTAGAATTGGAAGGGACCTTTAGAGATCATCTAGTCCAACCCCCCTGTTAAAGCAGGTCCACCTAGATCAGGTCACACAGGAACGTGTCCAGGCGGGTGTCGAAGACCTCCAAGGAAGGAGCCTCCACACCCTCCCTGGGCAGCCTGTGCCAGGGCTCCCTCACTGAAACAGTGAAACAGTTTTTTCTTATGTTTAAGTGGAACTTTTCGTGTTCCAGCTTCATCCCATTACCCCTTGTCCTGTTGCTGGCTACTATAGAAAAGAGGGATGTCCCAACCTCCTGACACCCACCCTTTAGATATTTATAAATGTTAATATGATCCCCCCTCAGTCTCCTCTTCTCCAGACTAAACAGCCCCAATTCCCGCAGCCTTTCCTCCTATGAAAGGTGTTCCAGTCCCCTGATCATCTTGGTGGCCCTGCACTGGACTCTCTCCAGCACTTCCTTGTCCCTCTTGAGCTGAGGAGCCCAGAACTCAACACAGGACTCCAGATGAGGCCTCACCAGGGCAGGGTAGAGAGGGACAAGAACCTCCCTTGACCTGCTGCCCACACTCTTCTTGATGCATCCCAGGATGCCATTGGCCTTCTTGGCCACGAGGGCACATTGATATCCAGGAAAGCTAGGAAAAGGTAGTAAAGAGTGACATTTCCTCAGAGAGAAAATGATAATTGCTAAAATACAAATCATCCTGTGGGTAAAGGTAACATAAATAGCTGAGGAGGGATTTGAGTATGCCCTAAGCACATTCTGTACTTTAAATTCAAGACAGTTTAAAAGCACCAGATCAGCCTGTTAAGGACAGGTAAAAAGTACAATGTGAGCTGATACTTTCAAAGTCAGGAAAGACAGGGCCATAGTCAGATGCAATTAACAAGACCATTAAGTATGACAAGAAACTGCCCTAGATGTGCTTTAATAGAAGAAAACCAACAAAAGTGATTGTCTACTACTCAGTGAAACTGGAACCTTGTCACCTGGATGACACCTGGAAAGCAGAAATTTGGAATGTCTTTTTTTGCATCATTGTTTCATTAAACATCAATTAGTTCTCAATTAATACCAGAAATAAATAATGAGACATCAATCTCTAATTAGGAAAAGGTTTAGAGAAAACCTTAGTAAATCAGACATTTTCAGTTTGGTCTGGCTGTTTTTTGAAGATCTGCCTGTTGAGCTGTTGATATTTATCTGGGAGGTCCCCTGGGATACAGTGAGTTACCAGAAGACTAAAATGGCAAATAATAAAAAGGAGAAGCCAGATACTTATAAACCCAAGAGCTTAGCTTCAATTCCCAGAACTGTAGCAGAATAATCAAACTACTTGTATATACCTAGAAAAAAACCAAGAAGCTAAATGACAGATAGCATGGATTTTTCAGAAAGGAGCCCCATCAAAGCAATCTAATTTCCTTCTATGACAGCATAATGGCCTTTGGGGACAGAGGAAAAACAGTAGCTGTCATATTGCTTTACTTAAGTTTGACTTTGATTTCATGTGAAATTTTCTTTAAAAAGGTGGAAATATTGGGAAGCTCTAGAAATGGTTGGAAAAGTCTACTCAGAAAGAAAATATACATGGCTCATCATAAATTGAGATGCATGCATTCATTGGTATTCCACAGGGAAGTGTCCTAGGAGTAGCATTATTGAATATTTTTCTTAATGAATTGAAGGATGGAAGAACAAAGTTTGTTAAATAGTTCTCTGCTGGGAGGGACTTGAAGTATATTGGAAAGTAGGAATTCAAATATCAGGGCCAACTGGAGAATAAGCTGAAAATAGTCAGTGCATGTGCTACTTGTGAGCACTATAATAGTCTATACCTCAAGAGAAATAATTAGGTATATCACTGCAAGTCAGGGAATAGTTCACTACAGGGAAGGCATCTGTATCTCAACAATGGACACATCACAATCGTTCCATCGTGCTGTTGGGAAGATGATAATCAGTATACATGGCAGCATACAAAAGGAGGTACAGCTTGTGAGATACATGAAGTAAATATTTCCACTCAACTTTACCCATCTGGAGTACCTGCATTTCAAGTGGGGACTGGCCACCTGAAATATGCCCACAGGCAAAGTAATGAAGAGCAACTATAGCTTTGGAAAACATGACTTACGAGGAAAGACTGAGCAAACTGGGCTTAATGTTCTGAAAAGACTGACAAAAATATGCTAATAGGTACTTCAGGAGAAGGGAAAACTACGTTTTCATGATCAGAAGATTTATGTGCTGAAACTGAAAAAATCCCAAAACTAAGAATAGACACAACAGAAAGTATAATGAAACAAACCTAGAGAGTAACAATGCTAGAGTAGGATGCCTGGGGAAGCTCTGGAGTGTCCATCATGTGGAGGCCTTGAGGAAGAGGCAAGACATACATCTGCTTTTAGAGCATAGAAAATTTCCAGTTTTGTGAAAGTCAGACATAGGATCCCTTGCAAGGGGGAATAAGAGCAAGAGGCACCCAGAAAACCAAATTTGGATGACCTTTTGAAACTCCTCAGTACTGATGTGCCTCCATACTTACCTGAATGTGGAAGGAATGGGCACAACAGAACTGCAGAGAGAAGTGCTCTCTTCAACACACAACTCAGGCTACACCAGGCAGAGCTGGGTGCCTTAGTGATGCCTACTGCTACAGTCAAAGCATGTTTTGTGTGTTAGAGAGTGCCAGATTAGGTTTCACGTAAGAATAAGACAGTAAAAGAATTTCTTTTAAACACAGGCAACAGATGAGAATCTGAATGAATAAAATGCTCAGTTACCAGGGAACTCACACCATCTGCTGGATTGCTGATTCTGCTTCCTGAGCAAGCTCTGCCTAACAGTGGCAGGAGCTCCTGCCTGCAGTGATCTGAAGGTATTAACAATCCACTCCCAGCCCAAAAAGGCAGCACTTAGGTCAGGTGCTCATTAACCTTCTGTTCTTTCTATAATATCTCTCAATAAAGTTTAAAAGACAATTTTCCTTTTCATGTCACACCATCCATTTTCTCAAAGAAGAAAAGATAACTGGCAGTAATTGGACAAGAGTCTGAGTTCTCCCAGCAGGCTACTGGATGGGATGAGAAATCATGAAGCTAGGCAAAACTTCAGCCAACTTCCCTCTTGAGAAGATCTAAGATTAACAAGTTGCAGTAATTAGTGAGGAATTTGCATTCTGCTCAAAAGTGAGACTTCACAAATCTTACCAGCAGAGGTTTAAAACAATGATCAGCATTTCTCTTGTTTTTCTGAGACGAAGCCATTTGGGGAACATGGGGTTGAAAGTAATTCCATTATGGATGCAATTCATATACTAGTGAAACAACAAAGCATATTGATCTGCAACTTACTGATACTGGAAGGCTGCTCTTCACCTGATAGTAAATGGCCTGGCTCCATGCGCTGCAGGGGAGCTGCACAAGTTTACACTGCTGATGATTCGCATTCACATTTTCATCAGACTACTGAGGAAAGGGATCTCCAAAGTCTTTATGGGAGTAATCAATCAAAGAGCACACCTGCTGAAAATGCTAAGACACTGCAGCAGTTGTTACTGTACTGAAAAGGAGGGAACGAAACACTCATCTACGTGTGTAATTTGTGCTGTGATCAGCATTTTTTATGCTGTTGCACCTAACCTACTCTCTGAGTTTGTAGAGTAGGCAACACCTTCAAAGTGACTAACCTCTTGCTGGCTAGTCCCACTGAAAATATTTTCCTATCAACAAAATGCATTTCACCCACTGAGATACTATTAAAATTTACCACCCAAAATTTCAGCTGATTTTACTCACTGAGGTATCTTAGGGAAAGACAAATAATACCTGTCATCAAAATGTTCTAAAAACCCCCAACAAAAAAAGGGGAAGCAAATGCTGCAATGCAGTCTAGAACTCTGCTATTAGTGCTGGGGAGAGACAAGCATGACAGCATGAGAACATCATTGGGAGAAGTGGATGAAACTGGTGGGATATGTCATGAAGACTTTAACACCACTGCTTTGTATGCTTATTCTTACACAGGTGTAACTGGCTAAATAATAATTACCAAACTTCTTTTCCAAAGCATGAAGAAGAAAGCCTTAAGCACATAATTAGAGAATAAGTGCTGTATGCAATAAACACACCAGTTTGATGGTGACATGAAAAGTTAACATCTTTTTTGTGGCTCCTGAGCTGCAGTATTTCTGATCAAAGATTAGTGCACTCTGTGTAAAAGGCTGTCACTTCTGTGACACAAATCATTGCTTTCATACGTGGATCCCACCTTTCAGTTCCCCACTGCTACATAATTTAATTGGTATGACTCGAGTTAATGTTCAGAACAGATATTACAAGATCAATAACGTCTTCTGTAATAAAATGCCATGAATTCAAAAGTGTAATCAAAACCACACTGTAACTTTTCCAGTGACTTTCCTGGCTCTCAAGAATTCTTATAACTCTTACTGCTTGATTTCTTGCTTACCTGAGCAGTGGGGATGTTTAAAAACCTTGCACTACATGGTCTGAACAGGCATGCCCTTAAAGCAAGGAGAACCTACTGCATGTACCACAAAGGTAGTCAGATCATACAGCTGAAAGGGTAAGCTCCCACTCTTTCTAGTCAAGATTTATTCTCTTTACACTATTCTTTCTCTTACCACGTTGAAGAAATAACTGAATAATTAAAACAAAGGAGTCAGTAAAAACTGTACACATGAAGAAAGCAGATTTAAAAAGCTAAGAGAAGACAGGGTAGTTTTAAAAATCCTATTAAAAATCTCACCAAGAATACTTTCTTGAACAACACTTTCTTGAAATATTGTTTCTTCCCAAAACCTGCAAGGGCCCTGTATTTTAATGCACATCTCTCAAACAGTTTCTGATGCCCTAAATCAGTTTGAGGGTTATTTTAAGGTTAATTTGATATTCTACTGATGTTTAATGACCACCTGGCAATCTGCAGGAGTGCCTAAAGCTATAAAGCCACTTCCAAAGTCAGAGAAAGAAAACTGAGGCTGGAAAGTGGGAAATGCTCCTTACAAGAAAGGTAAAAATTATGTTAGTTTCTATTTTATCACTGAAACTAAAGGATGTTTGCTGATGGTGTGAGGTACATAAAAAATGCTGTCCATTATAATATCACACATTCTTCAGATTCTTTCTTTTCTGTTGCTCTGAAATATCACGCTGCAAGGTGTAGAAATAAATGGCATTTGTTTAAAAGGGAAATGAGGAAAGTACTGAGATTATGACAGATAATGGAGAGGGGGGGACTGGGGAATGTACCAATTTAAACCTGTTTGGAAAGTTAATTTTTAAGTTCTTAGTTCCAAAGATGATGCCTCAAGCCACAAAAGGCAGAACCTCTGTGTCTCTAGATGTAAGATATCCTGAGATTGAAGAATAGCCAATTTAGTGTCTACATGTGAGCTGGATGTCTAACCCTTCCATTACGGTCAATGGAGACTATCAGAGCTGGAAAGCCAAGAGCGTCATAACTTCAGACAAGCAACAATCCAGGCTGTGCTGGATCTGTATCTCCTTGCTTCCAGGTCTGGAGAAGGCAGAGGATGAACACAGTTAAGTACAAGCAGAAAAAACAAACCCAAACAGCCAGCAGCTACACAGCCATTCAAAATCACTTACTGTCACAGCCTTATCCCTTCCTGCAAGTGCCTCCTGACAAACTTGGTTGGGTTTTGGTCAGTTTTAGCCAAGGTTGATTGAGAAGTGACTTCCTACAAGTGTGATGAAAATGAGTCTTAAATAAGCACTATGAGGGTGCAAAGTAGTAGGGCCATAATTATTCAGCTTAGGTTTTGTTAGCATTTCCATTTGATATGATGTAGAATTATTATTTTCCCCTCACATAGTAGGAAAAAAGAAATAATATGGGAGCACATCAGATAAGATGCTCAGCATTTTGTGACATGCAACATTGCTATTGCATGTTAACTATGTTTATGTAACACTGTTACACAGCTTAAATACACAGATGCTCCACTTGCATTAGAAAAGCATTCAAGTCACTACATGAAAAGCCCTTCTCTGCTTCACAGGGTTGCCTGTAAAACTAATTTTGGCTCTTTTGTACATATGCATTATGATACAAGTATCAATTACATGTTTATATGCCCCTTTTTTAACCTAACCTTTGCCTCCTTCAACACACAGAAGACATAATGCTCTCTTAATCAGCAGCTACCTGTCTTCCTTTCTTCTCACTGTTCAATGGTTGACCCCTTATTCACTGTGGACTATTTCAACTGGGCCCTCAAAACAACATCAATAATTTCAGATTGATATTTACATTCTCTACAATCAGTGCCAAGTTTATCCACTAAAATCTAAGAAATCTTGGTTAAACACAAGCTTACAGTTTAAAACAAGCTTGCTGTTTTGCTAGAGATGGCAAAAGGCTTCTTCTGCACCAAAGTGCAGGTGGGAAGTGCTGCCTCTACCCAAAAAAGTGAATGCAGCTTTGAGTACAGGCAGGACAACATACTGAATCATTAATTCCCCCTAACAGAAGGTTTGATGAGAGCAGAGATGCATGTATAGTCACTATGTCTTACCTGGTGCAGCTTACACCATGGATGCACACCTCTGGTTTGATTCTGAAGGTTTGTTCCATAACAGTATCTTTTTCCCTAGTCTAGTCATTAAATGGCTGGGGGGCTTTGTTCCAAAATTCCACAAGAAAAAATTCATCAGGAAACTGTCACTTATCCTGTAGCATGTCAACCCAAACTGAAGCAGTTTGGCAAAATCATAAACAACTCGAAACAAGTTTTTAGCATGGAAGCATTAAAGAGTGTTTATACTCCTAGCGGTGCTTTCATTAATATGGGAGTATGCTGTTAGCAGCTCTTGGCCAGCTTATTACAGCATAGAATCACCTTAAAACACTGTGGTGGGCTGAGCTGTGAAGCCTCCTTGGCACAGAAAAAGTGATATCTAACCGAAGTGGTGTTCATCTTGCCAAATTAGAAGGCAAATAGCAGCCACTGAGGACAGCAAAGGCAAAGGGAGGAGCAGAGAACAGGAAAGCAAGGCACTCAAAGAGCTGAGGACAAAAAGGAAAAGCAAAAACTATTTGTGGGTGAAGAAAACAGGTAATACCAAATCTTTGTCACTCAGAACACCAGGCAAGTGAGGAGCTGAAATTTACTCATCCTTTGCTTCACCAAACTGAAGGCTGTAAAAATATTTCTTGGCATCTGAGATACTAATGCTGGCTTGTAAAACAATGGGTTGCTGATTTTGTCATTGTTTTAAAACAGATACATATTCAACTGTTCTAAATTTACACTCTTTTTTGTCACCTTACAGAGATTCTTTCTGCTGCTTCCTCTGAGCAAAGTGACCCAGTCATTTTTTTCTGAAGAATGAAAAAAAAGGAGGAGAGGGGATGTTGTGGGGAGAGTCATTATGGCAGGAGGTCTGGCATTGAGAAAAGCAACACATTTTACGAGATCTTTTCCTGCAGGGCACAACACATCTTTTTTCCTAATTAGCTGTCCCTTGTTAGCAAGTCGGCCTTTACTGTTCCATACTGTTAGACAGGACAGTGGTAAGCTTGAAGAAATCTATTGAAAGAAGATGTAGTAGCCCATTTCTTCTGTTCTCTCATCTGTTTTCATAAAATTCTGAACTATTTGAGCAACTTGGAAGAGAACCACAAATACTGAAGTTCAGCTGTTGCACTTCTCATGCATTAGACATGGATGAATCCATATGATGTAGATGCATTAATCTAACATCAGGCATGAATTTGAATGTGGGCCATTAAAACTCTGCCCACAGCAGGAATTTTCTGAAGCAAGAAATATAATCTAGGATAATTTTGTTTTGTATTCATTTAGATTTCAGTAGTTATAGCACTGTACATGAAATTGGCTGTTTTCCTTAGAATATATCCTGGGATATTATTCAAGAAGGAATGATAAATAGATCAGTGAAGTGATATTTCCGTGTCAGTAGGAGTAAGACAAGCAAGACATTGGCCTGTCTGTTGCTGGGGTGATAAAAGGATATTTAATAGTAACCAAGTATGAAGCCCAAATAAAGAATTTGAAAGCCAGACAAGAGTCAGTTTGACAAATACCAAGATAGCCATGTAAGTGTGAATGATCCATTAGTTTCATTTGCTAGGGGAGTGAGAGCTCATCTGATGTGGCAAGACACTGTGCCAATCAGCAGGGAGAGTATCCCCTCCTTTAACCTGCTGGACAGACTCCTTTAGATGTGACCCAAGCTACAGTTGGGTTTCTTGTCTGCAAGTGTACACTGTTGGCTCACATCAGCTTTTCATCACCAGTACCCCCAAGTCCTTCTCAGCAGGGCTGCTTCCAATCCCTTCATCCCCTACTGTGTCCAGTTTTGGGCTCCCCAGCTGAAAAGGGACAAGAAAGTGCTGGAGAGAGTCCAGCGCAGGGCCACTAAGATGATCAGGGGACTGGAGCGTCTTCCTTATGAGAAAAGGCTGCGGGACCTGGGGAAGTCTGGAGGAGACTGAGGGGGAATCTCATTAATATTTACAAGTATATAAATGTTGGATGTCAAGACACTGGGGCATCACTTTTTTCTCTTGTATATGGTGACAAGACAAGGGGTAATGTAAAGAAGCTGGAACACAAGAAGTTCCATTTAAGCATAAGAAAAAAACCTCTTTCCCTTCTGAGGTGAGGGAGCCCTGGCACAGGCTGCCCAGGGAGGGTGTGGAGGCTCCTTCTCTGGAGGTTTTAAACCCATCTGGACGAGTTCCTATGTGACCTGATCTAGGTGGGACCTGCATTGGCACGGGGGCTGGACTGGATGATCTTTAAAGGACCCTTCCAACCCCTACCATTCTGTGATTCTGTGATATTACCTCCTCAAAAGAGATAGAGCAAACAAGAAAATGCTGCTCTCCATTTATTCTAACTAGGAACTTCTCTCCTGAAGGCTGGTAAAGAGTAAAATTTAATTATCTGAATTACGGAATGTGTTTCCGAACAATGAACTGTACTTCTCGTCTCTTGGGTACCTTTCATCAGGTTTTCTGCAAAAAATATGGCAGAGGAATACTTATTGGAATTTTATCTTCAGAAAAAAAGCAGAATTAAAATTGTGTATGTGTATGGGGGTTGCAAATGCAAGGTAATTGTGTCTTTATCAAGTGCTCTGACTTTCTATGTTTTATTTCCTTGAAGGCTTTGTACTATTCAAGTCTCCTAATCATACATTTGACTAGATAAAAAGGTGTTCTGGATAGATACAAAGGTACTAGTTCTTTGTCTACCTCCCTCTCTTGGCAGTAGAGAAAGTGTAATCAAACATTAAGGTCTGATTCCTGAAGCCTACTGACAGAGAGGGATCGGATGTTTTGCAGGTAGGCCACTTAAAGGGCAGGATCTGAATTTGGTAGGGTTTGTTTGAAAAAAATTACAATGCAGAGCACTGTTTGGCTTAGGAGGAGAATGCTTTCCTATAGCTCTGTTGTCATTTTGGAAAGCTTTATACACACCTATCGATGTGAGACAGTCCTGGACACAGGACTCCAGATGAGGCCTCACCAGGGCAGAGTAGAGGGGGAGCAGAACCTCCCTCAACCTGCTGCCCACACTCTTCTTGATGCATCCCAGGATGTCATTGGCCTTCTTGGCCACGAGGGCACATTGCTGGCTCATGGGCAGTTTATTATCAATCAGGACTCCCAGGTCTCTCTCTGCAGAGCTCCTCTCCAGCAAGTGAACCCCAAGCCTGTACTGGTGCATGGGGTTATTTCACCCAAGGTGCAGGACTCTGCACTTGTCCTTGTTGAACCTCATGAGGTTCCTCTCTGCCTAGCTCTCAAGTTGATTCACTAAGTATCTACTGAGGATATTTATGTACTTCAGCATCTTAATATTAATTTGAGCCCACGACTCAGATCATTTACAGGTCAGAGAGACATCAATTCATCTTTCTATTTTCAACTCGTGAGTGTGATAAAACCATCACCTAAAACACGTCTTCTTGTTCATACTGTATACTTGATTTATCTGGCAAGCTGATATATCTGCCTTCACTTTGCAAAGAAACAAGGATATCTACAAACACCAGTGTAAAGCTAAACCCTGAGAAGTTGTATTCCAGCAAGTGAACTTCATCTGAGAATCTTATAAGTCTAGTAAAAGACTATTATTTGTAAGATATTGGTTGGTACACAGCCACAGGATCTGCAATTAAAGGATGCAAAACCACAGTGAAATAGTGCTGTGTGTGTAAATTATGCATGTTTCTTATTAAATCAAATCCCTTTAACTCTTCTTCTCCTCTCCTCCTCCTCTTATTACACAACTTGTCATCTCTTATTTACATGCCGTATGATACACAACCCAAATAGAGAGGGCAAACATTCACAATATGTGCTGGAAAGGGAGATATTTGCATTTAAGACATGAATATGGATTAGCAGGCAACACATTCCAGATACATATTTTAAAAGCAAGACTGTTTATTTTGACAAGCTTTTTGCTAAAAAAGCCACTATGTGCTCCCCCATCCCTCACAGAATGGAGCTGCAGCTCTAACTGAATATACACACCCATCTTAAAGACAAGATCCTGGTAAGCCAGTTTCAAAGCCAGGAACTGAAGTCACAACACTGGCAGGTGGAAACAGGTAAGTCTTGGGGACAGAGGGAGAATTTATTCATAGCATTCTCTTTCCCCCTCTTTTATTTTTTCCTCCTTCTCAGCTCACTGTAATTTCTTAATGTTACTTTCTGAGAAAAGTAACAGAACTTGAAACCATTAGCAATAGAGAATAAGCAATTGAGACAAGATGAACACACATTTCACATGTCTCTAACCCAAAAAAATCTCCTGTTCACATAAGCACCCTGTTATCACACTAAATAGGATGCCAAACAACTGTGACTGCAGAAATCCAGCAGGTTGTCAGCAGAAATTAAAAATCCAGGTAAGCAGTAACTAGGAAATACAGTGACAATAGAACTTCTTTTCTTCAGCTCACACTAAACTCAAATCAGTCCAAGATTTACAAACACTGCCCTATGAAACCTACTGACTTGGATGAGAATGTCCAGAAAAAATAGCAGGTACATCAGTGCTCCTAACTTGCCAAAATCAAGGGCACATCATTCATTCATATGACTTATAATGAACATAGACACTTTTTCCACAGGAAAAAGTAAAACAAGCCTCAATCACCCCAGGCTCATTCTCCTACACAGCACCAGCAACTTCCCATCCTCATTTCACTTCTCCTGAGCTTCATGGGATCACATGTATGAACAGCCACAAGATGAACCAGATACAGGAAATGATCCAGCACAGTCCAAAAGAAAGCAAGAGCATGTGTTTCCCCACAGTTATTACTTAAGTTGTCCACAGCAGGACCTACCACAGTGCTGCCACAATAACCTTACAGAAAAGATACAAGTGCCCCTTTAGAGATCAAGATACAAGCTGAGCAGCAGAGGGTGTACTACTACTTGGTCACTCAAAGTTACTGTGCTGCAAACATCAGTAACTGTTTCAGGGTGAAGGTGGTCCCTTGCTGAAGGCACCTCTAAAACAGGAGACTTGTCATAAATCACGTGGTCACAGAAAAAAGCAGCCCATTGATGAATCTCAACTTGAGAAAGCCCCTTAACTAAAGGGAAGCTTCCTTTCGACAGTCAATGGGATGTTCCTGCATATACACTGATTCATGCATGCTGGTCTAGCTGTGCATAAATGCTTGCAGGATCAGTATCAAATAACCACATTCCTCTTCAAAAGCTCTCTATATAATCTGCAGAAAGATTCAGACCAATTATATATTTCATGACTAATTATTCTAATTAAACTGACTGGGAGTGCATTAGACATTCAGACAGAAAACAAAATATTCAGACTTTACTTTCTCCTCCTCCACACTCCAGTGAAATCTCTAACATATGACGTTCTATTTATCTTAACCCAAAGGCAAAAATACACTGAGCTTTTCCCCAAATAAATTTTATCAGCTTCTTCCAGCCTTTCATAAGAAATTCAGCCAGTACAGGGAGATGTTGATGCTTTTAACTATCATCCTCACTGCTTCACAGTTCCAGTTTATAAAATATTGGTGTATACGTCCCCACACCATTTCAGAGCACCACCAAAAGTAGTTGCAAACTATTACCAAGAGAAGCTTCTCGTTGTGTTACAGCTATTCTATTAGACAGGTTCTTGCTGGTGGTTCACATCCCAGTGAATTTCCAGTGACTTGCTGACTCACCGCTCTAGTCCCAGCTGCTTTCAGTCCCATCTGTGTATGTCTGCAAGGACCTGACCGCTCTATAGAGAGCAGGAACAACAGTCCCTGTATTTAGCACAGCTACTCCCCTCTTGCTGAGACAGAAATGTCCCTAGGTTTTGTATTTCTGAAAATAAAGCCAAGAAAGAAAATTGCTGCCTTGTATCACTTTATATGAGTAACGCATAAAGGGTGGGTGTCAGGAGGTTGGGGCATCCCTTTTTCTATAGTAGCTAGCAACAGGACAAGGGGTGATGGGATGAAGCTGGAACACAAAAAGTTCCACTTAAACATAAGAAAAAACTATTTCCCTGTGAGGTGAGGGAGCCCTGGCACAGGCTGCCCAGAGGGGTTGTGGAGGCTCCTTCCTTGGAAGTCTTCAAGACCCGCCTGCACATGTTCCTATGCGACCTGATCTAGGTGACCCTGCTTCTACAGGGGGGTTGGACTAGATGATCTCTAAAGGTCCCTTCCAAGCCCCTACCATTCCATTCCATTCTATTCTATAGCATCCTTACAGGCCTGTATTTGCATAGGGTATTCCAAAACCATCCAGAAAGTCTCCACTGAAGTGACAACTTATGGTACAAAGTCAAGTGCTCAGGGTAGTAATTTCCAGAATGGAGACTACCTGTGCAGCCACAGTTTCTCTTTTTGCCTGTGAATAATAAGCCAAAGTTACATGGCAATTCCCTCCTCCCCTGCACCTCATTCTCTTCATACTGCAGTGCTTATGAACATTTTACTAATGAAAATATTTTCTTCAAATACTGAACTCACATGGTACAATTGGCTATGTTTATCTGCCTACATATTCTTTTGAAACTTTTAAATGTCTTCCCATTGACCTAAGGAACTTCTTCCATACATAAGGAAAAGAGAAGAAATATACGAAATAAAACATTTGGTAAATCACAAGAGTATAGATTAATGACTTTGTCTGGGTGATAGTTTAAGATGGCTGGCCTTGCAAGACCAAAAGGAGAAGATCATGATCTGCAGCTAAAAGTGATTGGGAATTGGAAGTACTTCAAAATCTGAACAGCTCAGCACTGCACTGTTCAAATCAATTCCCCACCAGGGACTCAACATTAAAAATAAATAAATAATTTCAATCACCCTACAAGGTGCTGGCCCAGAGTTCCAATTGCTTCTAAAATAAGATCCAGGTGCTCTTAAAAGTCTAAGGCAGCCTGCTAATTTTAAATTGCACTTCACTGTATGTGCCATGAATGCTGATCTTTAAAAAAACACTTTTAAATAAAAACACTCTGTGTTGCAGAATAATTGGGTTTTAAAGGGAAACGTTGCAACAAGATAGCCCCAGCCAAGTTGAGTGACAAGCCATGTTTAATATGTCCTCTAAACAAAAGATAAGAAAAAACTATTCCATGTATCTTTTGCTTTCATTTCTCTGTATTTCAAATAAAACCTTTCACTCTAGGGTAAGCTCCTACTTTACTTCAGCTATATCTGACTTACTACTACTCAGAAGCCTATTGTTAAGATCAGCACCTGGAGACTTAGATAAGGTTGTTACTATTCTTTGCAAATAAAACTGATGCCAAACTTCCTGCCCCTAAGAGGTTACACTGAAGTAGTTCATAAGCACAGACCACGGCATGGCAAGCAATTGGGGAACACAAACAAAAAAATCACCAGAGCAAAAGGATTACTTTAGGTCTGAGTTTGCATACATATAGCTTTAGAATAAAACTACTGTTTGTTAGATGGGATGGAAGGTCCCTGTAGGGGTTTAAGAGATCACCTTTAGCAGTGATGGTGAAAAATATGTCCATTCGAGCTACACCTGCTGGAGTCTGCCATATGAAATACTCTGCAGACACACCATGACCAATCACTTTCATCAGAGATATTGCAACTTCTGCAAAAAGGTGAGAGTATGCAATATCCTGGTATAAAAAATGGTGAAGTATGATCCAACCTGAACGACGAGCCTGGGTCCTGTAAGATTATCCCAATGAGAATGAAAATGAGTTAAAATCATAGAATCTTTAAGGTTGGAAAAAACCTTAAAGATCAGCAAGTTCAAATGTTAACCTAACACTGACAAATCTACCACTAAACCATGTCCCTAAGTGCCACATGTATATATCTTTTAAATACCTCCAGGGACAGTGACTCAACCACTTCCCCAAGCATCCTGTTCCAACTCTTGACAACCGTTTGGGTGAAGAATTTTTTCCTAATATCCCCTGGTGCAACTTGAGTCTGCTTCTTCTTGTCCATACTTGAGAGAAGAGGCACTCACCTTGCTACAACCTCCTCAAGAGGTTGCAGACAATGATAGTGAGCAATAAGGTCTCCCCTCAGCCTCCTTTTCTCCAGGCTAAACAACCCCAGTTCCCTCAACTACTCCTCACAGGACTTGTTATCTAGAACAGAGTAGCTTTCTAGAGACAGGTAGCTTTGACACAACCATTTAAGAAGAAAAATCAAATAACCAAAATTTTCCTTTCTCATAGCCATAGATGTCCTTTAAAAAAACTTCAGATCCAAAAGACTATTCTCCCAGGTTTCTCTTGGGACACTCCATCACTGGTCTACAGGCTGTATTAAAGTTTCCAGGGTTACTGGTTTTGAGATACAATCTCATTTTGATTCTCCATTAGAGTATCTTCCATCTGATCTTGCTTTCCCCTTTTCTCTCAATCACACATCCATACAATAAAACTAGCTTGAGCCTTTCCCTAGAAGGGAAGGTTCCCTAGAGATGCCACAAAACAACACATGTCACAAAGTGAGAGATTTTGAACATTGGTTGAAGGCAATATTGAGCTTTCCCATTCCTTACAGCTCTAACAATTGCTTTAGGAACAAATTAATCCACTATAAACATTTCTCTTCAGTACTACGTGAGACACATCAGCCTTCCTTTGTATCAGTTGGTCAGCAGTTTACCAACCGGTTTTGCATATATGTTATATGTCTGCCACCTTTTCAGCTTTCTCTCCCATCTGTAATGAAAGGAAAAGGCAAGCAGATGGTCAGTAAATTATGTATTCTTACCACAAAGATCCCCAGGAGTAGCCAAATTATACAACAGTTCACAAGAGACATCGAGATAAAAGTGTGCACTCTTTAAATAGACTGATCTCCAACTCCAGCTGAAATCAGCAGAAAAAGCAGAGTAATACAATGAAAAGGAAAGAAATAATTAGCCTACATCAGCTGTGCTCCAGTTAAATGGGTGACCACATGGCTGCTTAAAAAGAGGATATACAGATGGAAAACGCCATACTCTGACAATGTAAACTCTGTGAACTCTATGACTGTGCCAGAATCCTATTTAAAAGTATTCCCAACTGATGCAATTAAAGTGTATTAAAAAATGTGGACTTCCTTGGTTTGAAAATTTATTAAAGATGGCTGTATTCCTTGGGGTTCTTAGTATTATCCTTCCAAAAACAACCCACATAAAATGCTGATGCCCAGCTTAGCAGAAAATATGTACAGCTCTTCTGTATTAGAAATAAAACCTTTAGGCTTTTGAACAGTTTCTTCAAGTGCAATAATGATTCCTTTCATTCTTGAACTCCAAACTACGTGGACTGGAAAAGTTTTCGTCATAAAAGAAAAGCTCACAGATAAAATGATAATATTGAGTTGAAAGAGCTACATCCTGTTATTTCGCATTAGAACTGCAACTTGCAATGACCTTCTTTACCACACAGAGCAAGGGCACCTGATGGTAACTTGGCCATTTTGTATCATGGCAACATTAGATCAATCCTGAAAAGCAAAGTCTATAAAATAGATTTTAAAGACAAGGATGCAAACACTTTATTTTTGGTGCCAATACTGCAAATTTAATTGTGACCAGTAAATCCACAGCCAACTAAAATTTGGGGAAAAAAAATCTGTGGAAGTTAAGAACCAGCATAATATCCAAGTTGAATTTAAAAATCAACCTTTTGTGGGGAATGGGAGTTACATGTTGTATTTTAACTTTTGTTAAGGGTACAACTCATTCTCTAATACAGGATTAGTTATGATCAACAGTTTCCAATAATCTAAGAGAATGTCAATCGATTCCAAGGGAAAAAATAAATATCTAAAAAAAGGAAAATCTGGCTGTAACATTTTGGATGTGGCTTCGTTATGGAGCTATTAGGCTAAACATGGGAGAACATGGGACAACCAAGGTCAACCGTGTTAAGAAAGACAGACGCATACACTGTACAAATTACATTCATAGAATATGAAGCCAAAGAATAAGATTAACGCCAAGATGGTCAAGGAAACATTTTAGGATTTCTATTAAAGAACCCAGGAAGCAAGCAGGCAAGCCTTGAACAAAATTAAGTACACTCAGACTACTGAAACAATGGATGCTAATAGACAACATAAAGGCAGTAACTTTAGATACAGAAACAAAGGCATAGGAATTTATATTGTATATTCCTGTGCAGAGCAGGAAACACATGTGGCAGCTGGCATGCCCAATGTAAGCTGGAAAAGTGCAAATACAGTTTTAAAATAGAAAATGTCATTGCTGGTAAAACTGTTGTAGCCATGGGGAATCCAAAGGGCAGCTAGAGGAGCAGGGCACTTGAAACTAGGCTAGACCACATGGCAGTGACATAGCCTAAGCTTTTACATTTACACAAGTAACAAGGCTATAGCAGACTAATAAGCCCTCAAAAAGCCTTTAAATTAAATACAACAAGATGCAGTGATCACTGTAATAGCTCCCCAAAGAAATATCCAGGAGTGCAGCAGTCCACTTGGTTCTACACCAACAGCACACAGAAGTTGGCTGGTGTACTAGTAAGGCAATGAGTTTTTCCAAATGTTTTAAATGTTTAAATGGTTTTTTTTCTCTGATTATCATGATAAATTGAGATTATCATAGTGGATATTTTTCTACTTCAAAAACACAACAGTCTAGGTTGGTAGTGTAGAATAAAAACTAAACATCTCACAAAATGATGCGAGTTACCTCAGATAGTTGCAGTTAATGATAAAGAAATCGGCTGAACAATAAAACTGTAGGTTTTGGAAGGCAGAAGATATTGATAGGGAGCTACAGCAATGACTGGCATGCTCTTCTAGATGAGACTCTTCAAACCAGGATTCAGCTTACCACTTATTTTTATTTTGCCATCTTTAAGTGGGACATTTTGAACATAAAGATATATTTGTTGAGGCAAATCATCTAAGCAACCTAAAGAGTACAAACTTTGTATAGATTGTCCAAAATGCCCTATAATTTTCTTAGCAAGTGAGTATCTTTGTAGAGCTAGGATTAGCAAAAGCATTCTGTTTTGCTCTCAGCAGCAGCAGCACTGTGTTGGTGCCAGTAGCCACTCCAAACCCTCTGCTAGGAATAGGGGACTTTTTCAGCCCTTTCTCTTTTCTCCTCTGAGCTAGTCTTCTACTAGTTTACACATTACCCTTTGAGATTTTCTTTTAGAGAACAAAAAAGGATAGGAAAGAAGATAAAAGCAGAAATCACAATTCCAATGCTTTACTTAGATGAAGTCTTAGCTTCCAAAGACAAAGTGTGAAACAGTTAAAGCAAAGCCACAACAAAAACACAAGAATACCATTTCAGGCAGCGAGGTGGTCTGCAAGCCATGAGCTGATGGGCAAAATGTCTCTTCCTTACATGAAATATTCAAAAGGGATAGAAACTTACTTTTCATCAAATAGTGATTGGGTTTTTAATAGAAATGGAATTTCCATTATGGACATGGAAATCAGGATGGGGGGGGAGTAATTTATCTAGAAATATACTCTGGTTTTGTAGCCTGCTTTGAGTCTGCTCTGAGCACTCACAAACACCACATACAAGATGAATACCACAAACTACACAAGAGATCTCAATGCAGAGCCATGCAATAATCGATGCAGTGAGGCTTTGCTTGGATCTCACTTGTTTTAAACACAAAATTTTGCTTTCCAGAGAAAAAAAGAGTCAATCCTTTCTGGTTTTTGAAAATGCAAAAAGACTGAAAGTGTCTGTGAACAGATCAGGTGAACACGTCTACATGGAAATGGAGTTTGTTCACTCCAATTCTCAGATTTCATGGAGCCTATATTCTGGCCTGAGTACAACATGACTAATGTAATATATTTTGAAGGTACTGTCAAACATGAGGGAAGGTAAAAAAACAACAGTGTCAGTGAAATTGCTTTTACTTTCCTTTGCTTAAACTCCATCAGTTCATACCAACAGCATGTTAATTTGTTATGTACTAGTTTTAAACCAAACCAGCTCAATTAATGAATTAATTTGCTATCCCTGGTCAATCAACATTTGAATAGAACTTTTAAAAGGACATTTGCAGTAACTCAGACTGTTTCTAAGTCACTCACTCTCAGACTTCTTCCTTCAGAAAATGCTTCCTATTAGGCCCCCAATTCCATCCTTCAAAAAGGAGATGTAATTCAAGTTGCTCACAATCTCAGTCCCATTCTCATGCTGTAGGCTAAAACTTCATGTACTGAATCAATCAAGAGAATTATCTACTTACAAACTAGCTCCAAAGATTGGACCAAACCAGTCCATGTTTACTGTAGGTTTATCACAATCTGTCAGACTACTAAAGTCAAGCTAGGTTTAAAATCTGTCCTGGAGATGTGTGAAGTTTGTGTATCTGTAATAAATAGTTCATGAGAGGCAGGCATGTTACTAAGCTAATTTGAAATGTGCATCTGCTGGCCTACAATAAAAACCACCTTAGACTCTTCATCTAAATTTAAAGTATCATGTATCTGAGGTACAGATATTCAAGCTGCATCAAAAGAAGGCAAAATAATTAAAAAATGGGGTTTTTTTATTGTTGGGCTGCTGGTGGCCATATGGCAACTCTTCCCATGCAAAACTTGAGCATTTTTCATTTCAATTTCTGTCAAAAAAATGCTGAATGCAGTTAATATATGCTTAATCTAGATGTAAGTGATAGTGCATCCTCCCACTTTACAGATTGGGACTGGACTTCTGCAAAGTCCTTCCAAAGGCTGTTTAGAGCTACTAGTATTGTGTGCATCAGGAATAAATCTTGACTGTTTTGTGGCTTTTTGTTTGTTTTTGGGGTTTTTTTAAGGTGGCAGCAGTTACTAATTATTTCCTCATATTTTTATTATCAGCTTTTTGGTTCCTTTACTTGCTGAGTGCCTCTGAAAAAGCTCTTCTGAGGATCTATGTCTGCAAAACCCTAGTACAGTATTCCATGAGAAAAATATATCCCAGCTTGTATTTTGCAATCTCTGTTTTAATTCCTGAGTGAGAGAGATAGAGAGCAAGCAAGTAATTTCTTAAGATCATCCTTCAGAGCTCTTGGTTCTTTTATCTTGACCTGTGTCAAGGAAGCCACAGCTGAAGATTTCCCACCATCTGAACATTCTCAGTCCATGTTACCTTGCCTCTGCCTGACAGGGACACATGACAACAGATAACTCTCCCCGTTAAGCACCTCTACAAGATGAGGTCATCCTTCTGGCTTAAAGGCTGTCCTGTAAGCTTGTGTACAAAAGCTCAAGTGTTATTTTTTATGCAGTCAGGGATTACTGCCACAGATTTTAGGGAAAGGCAGATTTCTTTCTGTAGTAGGAGAAAATAATCACTCTCAGCTAGCCATAGAAAGGAAGGTATGCCCTCAGATCTATTCCTGCCCTTCTGGATAATATGAAGAGTACGACTAATAACTACTCTACACCAGGATTCAGTCTTACAGGTGTGTCAGACAACTTCATATGTTTTCTATAAACAATACAAACTGTGATAGATTAGCACAGTTATTCAGTGCAAACAAAACATTGGGACCACTCTGAAGGTTTCCTTTTCGTGGTATCTTTTCCTGATATCCTTGTATCTTCCTTAGATAATTTTGAAGACATTTTGAATGATCTCTCCATTTATTTTTACTCTACTCATACTACAAAACCACGAGGCCGGACCTGGTTTGCAAAGTAAAGTTAAGTTGAAGGCAAAATTTTCAAGCAGTTCGAAACCATTCAAGATATTTCTACTAGCAACAATTTACAAATGTTTGCAAAGTCAGAGAGAAAGCTGTCAAGTGAGCACTTAGCCCAGCTCCCTCCTTCACAGGTACAAATGAGAAAGTATTCACAGAGCACTGCTTGCAAAACCAGATGTGCACTAACTGAAGGTGGATGCTGGAGTATGATTACACAGAAATTGTTCACAAGAAAAGAACAGAGTTCCTCAATCATTTCCATGATCCCTGATCCACTGGACACTGAAACGGGATGTAAACAAGTACAAATCATTTTAATCTGAACTAGTACACTATTAAACTGATTTTTAAGCAGGTAACTATATCCTACCATGGAAAAAAGGTCTATGGGATCCCATAAGTCTTTTAATTCTTTCTTTTCCGTTTCTCTCCCAAAAGCAGATTTACCAGGCAGAAGGCTCCTGGAAATTGGTCCCAACAGCAGTTCTTCTGGTCCAGAGGACGGTCCAGGCCGTAGGATCAGGGAAAGACCATGTAGCTTTTACCACCTCTCTATGCAAGTGCTCCCTCCTGACTCCCAAATCAAAAAATCTTTACTCTGCTACAACATGAAGACATAGGGCCTAAGAGATTTAGTTAGAGAGATACAGCCAGAAGCCAGCCTTTTAATGCTTCTGCAGCAGGGCATCCTACAGCTCTAGTAGAGAGGAAATTGCCAGCCCAAACATGACCATTCTCACTTTCTCTCCTTTGTGCATGCCCTACACTTCAGAAACTGCACTACAGAGGCAGAAATTGCTGTTTCAGCTAGTAGAACATTATGATAGTTCATATGTATTGACTCAATGTGACAGTATTTGACTTCTATTGAAACATTCTGCCTGATTCAAATGAGTTCAAGTTTAAAGATTTAGTGGATTTAAAAAGACAGGGGAAAAAGCATTGTAGCCATGTTTACGTGCAGAAACAAGGAGGAGGCTCAAGAGAAAGCAGCAGTGATGGATGAGATAATAGCAAAAAAGAGCTATTATTAAACTGACTTAAAATGAATAGTCACTTATTACTACCTGAGGTGTAAAAAGAAAAATCTCATCAAAACCTAATGACAGTGATGTTTCTGAACCAGGCACGGGAGGAAAAAATTTCCAGTACTGGCTTCTAATCAAATATTTGGCAACACAAAAGATTTACAGCCTTTAATTTTCAGACTTCTGACTTTGTATAAGTAGGTGGAAAAGACCTAGAAGAGAGAGTTGACTGTCTTTTTAAAAAGAATGGTAATATAAAATGCAATTCCAGGTTTTGAGTTTGTGCATATGTGGTGGAAAAATGTGCACAGTGAAACAGGATTTGAACAGAATATTATGAAAGATGTTCTGTAGGATATGGAGGAAATCTTTACAGCAGATTTTCTTCTTCCTTCCCCATGGAGAACTTTACTTTTTCCTGAAAGAGCTCAGGACATGAGCACTGCAACTTGCAAATCCTTGGAACAAAGGATGCCTCCGAAATATTAAGGCTTAGAAAAGAAAATATCCAATTAGATGAATTCAGGCAGAGAATGGACTGAGATAAAATATTCAATTAGCCTGCAACCTGACCCTGTAGACTTCCAGTGGTGTTTCAAAAAGATGAGCTTTCTTTGTCATTCACACCATATGAAAGACTTCAGGGAAATTCACCAGCAGCAGAAAGCAGTAGCTGAAAGCAATCTTGGCAGCAAGAGAAGCTACCAAGTAGTCTTGAGTGAAGAAGCATTCATTAGCATCAACATACACTTAACAAAAAAGGAGAAAGAAAAGTACAATATTGAATGATGGGGATATAATAGACTACAAAGGCATGTGAGCATGCACATTGCTGTGGTGTGAATAAAATCATAGCTTTCTGCTTGATGACTTAGAACACAAAGGATCTAATGGCACCTGAAAACCTCTTAAGCATCATCTTTTAGCAATACTACTTGGGAAATGAATGCAGCAGGAGTGCTCCCATTTCTTCTTAGGTACAAAGGTCAGTAATCAACACTTGAGCTAACAGATCATCACCAGCAAGATGTGCAAGGCTGACATGTCTGTGCACAAACCAAGTGCTTTGAAAACATGTGAGATCTGGGCAGTTGGGATGAACCAACAAGACTGCCAGCCCCAAGTCAGGAATGATAGCACCTTGGACATATCATGGATTAGTTAAAAAGAATCTCATCACCTTTCTTTTTGATGAAGATCTTGATCATTTCAATTAAATACTCACTTTTTCCCCACTGGTTTTCAACAGCCAAGACTTATATGAAACCCAAAGTATTTACAATAAATCTAGTATTTCATTAAAGACTTTGTCCTAAGCTTTGGCCAGAGAAAATGCAGATAGGATTTCCAATTATCAGCCCTGTTCTACATCCAGAAGAGAAAAAAATTAAATCTGGAAATGGAACAGAAGTTTCTTCACAATGAAAAGAATTAGTTCCATAAGAGCTGCATCAGTGAAAGCGCCTCCCCTGACTGCAACTTGTACATCATCTAATATAAAACATCTCATTGGAACTTTGTAACTCCCCTGTCTTTGTCAGAGAAAAATCTTCTAAAGATGGTATGTTCACCTTGCTGTTACTTCATTATTTAAAATTGATTTTATATGGGATGTTCGTTTATCAAGTCAAAACCCTAGAGTGAAATCAGGAAAAGAAAACCCCTAGAATCTGCTCTAGCACTATTATTTAAAAAATAATTCCAAAAAGTCATCAAATATCCAATAAGCCAACCTTCTGGGACACTTTGCAGCTCTTTAAAGTAGGGAATAAGCCCTAAACCACTGCCGGAAAAACAGGCAGGGAATACAACAGCAGCTTTTGGCACTGCACCTCTAGAACGTTCTAAAATAACCACCCAAACTAATTTGTATTCCTTGATGTAGGTTAGATAGGCTTACTCTTCAAAATACAGGACATAGTATTTGCCTTCTTATACAGTCACAGACAAATCAGAAGGCTGAAATCCCAAACTGCATTGAGAAAACGTATAGGGATTTTCGGTGTCTCCTCCAATACAGGAACAAAGGATTTAAAATGAATCAGCAAGTAGCAAGTTCAGAAAATACAAATAATATTACTTTATTCAACTTCCACTTAAGCTGCAGAACTTTTATGTCCCAGTAGATCACAAAAGTTCATTTTTTAAATACAATGTTCTTTAAATTTATTTGAACAAAGTTATAAAGTGATTCTACCAATGTGCTTTTAATTACAATGACATGAACTGTTGTGTAAAAGCTCCAAGCTGCAAACAGTTGAGGGCTGGTAGAGCAAGCTGTAAAGATACTTATATATTTCCCTGATCTCACACTTCTTCAATGTCACCAAGTAGCAGATGTAAGGCAAGGTTAGACAGGCCTTGAGCATGATTCTGCACGGCTGATCCAATTTTCACTTCCATCAAAATACATCATCTATTACTCTGTTCATCTATATTAACTGAAAAAGATGTATTTATTTGGGTTTGTTTCTATATGGTTTGGAGTTTTTTTCCTCTCCTCAGTGCTTCTGTATTTATTTTGGAACAGTCTGGTAGAGACAGGGAACATGTCAACCCACTGGCACTCTCATTTCATGGCTTTTTGGCTTCTGCGTTGGGCTGTGACAGACACAGATGGATAACATGAGAAAGACTTTTGGGTATCTATGGAAACAAGGCTGAAGTCTGCCTGAAGGTCTTCTCCTCAGATCCTTCCCCCATGCTAGGAAAGGGCAGCGAATCTCCCCCACTCTCCAATATGCATAGGAGCAAAACAAGGTAGCAGGTGCTGGGAATGGAAATGGAGAGCTGAGATAGTCAAGGAGGCAGAAGAAGAAGGATGCTGGAACTAATTCAGAATTGAAACAGAAGAGAGAGCAGGACTAAGGGGAAAAGTCAGTACAGGTGATGAGCAAGAGAGCATCCTACCTACAGCTTTATTCCTAGGTAGCCTGTTTAGTAGGCTTCACTGGTATTTTACACATTAACTAGCTCCATGTATTTCCAAGCTAGCTGTCTGCATGAAGGTCTGTGTAGATGAGCAGGGTTAGGACTCAAAGCAAAAGAAGAAAAACATTTATTTTTTTAATTACATCAAGTTGATTAGTGAAATCAAGTGTCATGCTAATTGACAAGTGAATGCCTTTTATTTTAAAAATGCCAAAATAAAAGGCTTTGCTTTACACATTTTTATTAAAACTCGGACTTCACCTTCCATCTGGTTACATCAGTCTATACCATAGTTCCTGATTTCATGGAAATCTCATATGACCACACACAGCTCAGCAACTTGCAAAACAACATGTGTACTTGCCACATGTAGATAACAACCTGTGAACAGGCTCAAGCTACTTCTTTAGGAGTAAAAAGTTAATGAGAATTTCAGTGCTAGCACATCTCTGCTGAAGACTGCAGTGCTATATGCAATTAACATTTATTACACAAGGACATTCACACTGAGGGTGGGTAAAACAATCGTTGGAGAAAATGAATTTATCATCGTGTATCTTTGCCTGATTCCACTACTCCACTCAGCCTTTCACCATCTGAAGTTTAGTCCAGTAATGAAACGCCTTCAACACATTCAAACCAATATGGAAAAATCACACATCAAATTATTATCTTAAACATTTTAAGAAGTACAGCATTTGGCCACTCTACGAGTACACCTGCCTAAAACTAAGGCCAGAAGAGCTAAAATTCAGCCCTGGATTACCAAATTGTCTTTAGTACATATGGGTAGCATACTCAGACTCTGATATATCACACCCTGTCACCGTAAGCTAAAAGTACGAACTTCAAGTGAGAAAAAGAGTAAACTGCTGATTTTCCTGAGAGACTCAACATATATTTTTAATTCTAGATTAGTGGAGATGATGCTTTTCAGACAGCATCAACATACATAGATGGGGAAATGTTGGGGGGGGAAATATGTTTGCACGTTTTTGCATGTGCAGGTTTGTTTACAGGAAAACACCTACCCAGACTGGAAGAGAAAACCAGCAAGCATATCTGTGCCAGAACTGAGGAGAACACCCAGACTTCTCTGAGTACTTGTCCATGTCCTGCATGTGTTCCTAAAGGTAATGTGGCCATCTGCAAATGATCTAGGGAACTACAGGCCAAGCAATCTGACTTCAGTTCCTTGGAAGGTGATGGAGTAGTTAATGCTGGAAACCATTTCCAGACACATCAAGTATAAGAAAATAATCAGGAACATATACATATATGTCATTTCCAGTCTCTGGAAACAGCACCTATTCAATAGACATATATATTTGTGTGTGTGTGTATATATATATATACACACACACACACATATATATATATGTGTGTGTTTATATTCACATATATATACACACATAAATATGTATATTTTTATTCTGTATTTCTAAGTGTAGTAGCATAACTTACAAAAACAAACATATGCACACACAATACTGCAGAACTGAAAAAATTAAATTCTCCTCAGGCTGGGAAAATTTTAATAAAACATGTCAGAAGATGTGCACAGATTCCTCACTTTCAGGAATTGTCTGCATCTATAGAGGAAATCCCTCAAGTCTTAGCATCTCTAATTGCATGCATAATTCAATTCCATCAGCTTAAGCCCATGAGTTTCAGTTGCATCTGGTCCTCAGTACCTTCCATACATTTCAGAAGCAACTGTTTGCAAAAACACAACCTTATTTAGACCACAATCTATGTGTTTCAGGCACCTTCAACCCAGCTGCTCCATGTTCATAATTCCTCCACAGAACCAGAACATGTGATCAATATGCATTTTTCAGTGATACTTGATTTTGCTACAGTCTGTTTGGAGATATCCAGCCTCCAAGAGTTTAAGGTATCTGGAAATTCAAGACAAGTTCATGAAGTCACTAAATCCAGAGATGCAAAACTTCAGTTCCAGTCCTCTTTGGGTTGGCATTTAGTGACTTCTGTGTTGAATATATTAATTTCACTGGTAACCAGAGTCTGTCTGTTCTCTCGGGTCCTGCTAGATCATTGATTGTCATCAGCAGAAGATTCTTCCAGCCAAATTATGTCTCCAGCTATACCTGAGTGACTCTGCTCAATGTAGCTCGGCAATTGGAACTTAATTAAAAAATCTGTTGAGAATATGTTGGCCAGAAGAAGAAAAAGCTCATCGTATCAGGGCTGTATTAGCTCTGCAGCACTGATAGGAACATGAACTAATAAAACCTTTTTGTTCATACTGAAATGAACATCTTGGACTTTCATTAGACAGTAGGAGCAACTGACGTAAAATGTCAATTGTATCAGCAGGCAGATCTGTTCTGCAAGAATTATTCTACTCAGACAATCACTTTTCAAATGAAAAACCATATCAAATAAAGGGAATCTCCATTACTATATAAGAATATATAACTTAAAGGTACTTACCTTGCTCATAACTGGCCACAGACAAACTATGTGAAATGCACTGAAAGTTATTCAGAGAATCGAAAAGGCCTAAAAGGTTTCAGTCTGTCCTTTCCAAACAGGGATGTTTCACTTATTTTGACCTTTAATCCACTGCTTGGTTAATTACTACTATTCAAATGATCACATACAGTACACCTAAATGCTCTTTTCAACATGGCTAGCTAAAATTACCTTCTTGGGGGTTAACTGTTATGTCTCCTTAAATTTCAGTTACATGACAATAATTTTGTAGCACTAAGATAATTGTCATTGTTTCTACTATAGATTGGTCTACCAGGGACCTATCTAATGGTTTGACATCAGTGAACTAAGAAAAGAGCAAGAATATTGAATAAAACCCCTTAAACTGGAAATTTTTCCAGTGCTGGGTCAGCAACAGCATAGCACAGGTCTATAAGGCCAAAAACCACTCAACTGGAATAATTGGGACAATATTCTCAAAGTCTGCTAAACTTGGTTTAAAATGCTGAATTGAAAACTTGATGAATTTAGGGCTGCATTTGCTGCATATGCTCACAGATACTAATTTTATCTTTTGATAGATAACACAATCTTTCTGAATGCTGAAACTATTAAAAAAAGGGATCAATACTCAAGCAAAATGAACTGCATTTAATATAGTCATAATTTTCTGATAAGTTGCACTAAAACTCACATCTTTTAGTTTGACTATCTACAAACACTCCCATGTAACTTAAGTCAAATAGCCAATAATATTTCATTTAAAATATTACATTCCATTCTAATTTTCTTTATTTACAATTTGCATGTCTCTAAGACATCCTGCTTCCATTCATCAATCAAAGATTAGGTAAAATAACACCAAGTGGGATTTGAATCAAATATGCCATCTGGAAAACAGGCCAAATTGCAAAGGCAAATACATAAGTAACTAACCTCATAAGTTACTAATTTCAATTGTGAATCCAACTGTAGTTCTCAAAATTTGCAAATCAAGCTACTCCATCACCAAATTCCTTGCCAACTAGTAATAAATACACCTCTCTTCCCTAATATTTTTCTCTTTTTAGATTGGAACACGTGATGCTTGCTGTCATTATCTCTGTTCTCATATAGTTTTTATGAACCAAGAGGGCCTAAAGAGAAGAGTTTTATGGTGCTTCACTGTCTAATCACCTTCATTTTTAGTCTAGTCTCCAAAGAGAAGTTTAAGTGCCTGATTCAAAAAGTGTTAATGGAAAGTCTCCCTTCACTCTTACAAGACTATACCACAAGCCTGAAATTGCTGCTTCTCTCTATTGTTCTTGCTATTTGAATGTTGCCTCATTTTGTCTATGTTGTCCTAAAGCATCAGAAGCATCATCTTTATTTTATTTAACACTCACCTCAAACCACTGGCCATGTGACTGCATTTTAAGGATGACACAAGGATCTGGTTTTGAGAGGGCATCTCTGTCTGATATGCTTTTGCATGCAACTCGCAGCTCCACTTTAGTCAGGCATGGGCTGTTAAAAATTCCCAGGGTATTGGCTGCTGATTCATAGATGTTGCTCATTTTCTTCATTCCTTTCTCTGAAAGAGAGAAAAAGTCCATTAAAAATGGTGCACACACAGTCCAGTCCTTCCTTCCATGCAGAAGCCCACACAATGTTCTGCTAGCCAATGGGATCCCATAACTGTTACCAAGATCCAGAGCAAGACAGGAAAAAACAAAATCAAACAAAAACCCAGAAGAAATACATCATCTAGTATGTTGAAAATTAAGTTCAGAATGAAGTTTTCCACCATGGTCCTGAACTCTGTGAGTGAACTGTGACCTCAGCTTCCAGCTCTGTTCGTGCTTATAGAGACACATTTCCCCAGGCCAAATGATAGACATGATGATAACTTTTCATTTCTTCTATTAACACCTCATTCTAGTAACAAGGCTAAATTAAACCTGTTCACCACTCCTTCAATCTGCTTTTGTTTTTCCATACTCTAAAACTCATGCACTTCATCTTGAACAAACTTCTTGTGCAAATGCTGTAGAAGGCTCCTTTCATACCAACCTTAAATTCGAAAATACATTTGCCTTTCTATTTGCACATGAAGCAAGTAGTCAAGGTTGATGTTCTAAGCAGAAGGGCAAGATATTTATGTTGTCAAATCTTGTTGTTACAGTGTCTGCACTTCTGGATCAGGAATCAGAGTTTGATGAACACAGCTAGCTGGAGTAGTGAGAAGCTCTGTCCCTTACTTCATCGTAAACACCACCACCAATCTTGTAGCTCAAATCCTTACTTGTAGCAATAATTCACAGCTCCTGAGCAGGAAGGCTTTATAAAACCTGTTGCTCTCAGCCATTCTGCATTTATCAGTTCACATTCTGTAATTTTATCAAGCTGTAATTAGCTGTGATGTTTGTAATTGCAGTCTCACACAAACATTCAAGTGAAAGCAGCCCTTTAAAATGGGAGCTAAGAATGGTTAGCTGAGAGTCAGTCATTTCTCAAGGTACAGGTTGTACAAGCATCTATCAGTCTGTTTTCAGTTTTAAAATGCACTGCTTTTCTTGTCCCAGCTTGTTTTGATACCTTGTGCATCTCAAGAATAAGTAACTGAATTGGATGCTAGCATCCCCATCTGTAAGAGCTGCAAAAAATTCATTTCACACTTTTAGAGGGCAGATTTATCTTAGCAGATTACCAGCAGATTTTTTGTGGTCTGTTTCAAACTTCTTCCCTCTCTCTTCCACAACACCCTGTTCTCAGAGGTTAATGATTTTTGAGAACTATTTGGATAAAGTTAAATTCTGGCTATATGGAAATGAAAGTGAAGTTTTCCCAGCTCTGCAAAGTTAGAAATAAAAACAAAACCCACAAAACCACACCTTCAGAATATCCAGTTTCCCTGTGAGTTATAAATGTAAAATCAAAAAGGTATTTTCAAATTCAGAGTCAGAAGAGTTGGCAATACAGTGTGGACCTCTAACACATACAGATACATTCCTGCAATGTAAGTCTGACTGATGAGGCAGATGATCTGTCCTCCTTGCATCTTGTATCTTACAATGCCTCAAACCTATTCAAATCTGTACAACTTACTATATGACTGCCAATCTGCTGTGAAAACCCCAGCCTGCTGGGATTGAGATGTAAGTGATTGTGGATGGATTCTAACCATTCCTTCTAGCTCAGATTCATGGGCATATTTCCTTATAAGAAAATAGGTTTCTTGAAATGTGAGCTACACCACACCATAGTGCCTGACATTCTAGGATAAAATCAGCCTCTTTTAGCCCTTCCCAGTTACCTAAAAATGTTGACATCCATTGGATTTGATGCTAGGAAAGAAAAATGTCTCTGAAAGAAATAAAAACTACATAAAATATGGAAAAGATAATGATATTAGGCTACCTTATAAAGCCCAAAGAGTATATTCAACTCCTACACATTGTGTTCCTATACACTAGTTTTAGCTAAGATTCTTGATATTGAAAATAGATGAACACCTCTCAAATTTGTCTTTTACAAGGGAGGAAACAATATTTTGTGCTGGGTCAATTCATGTCAGTGATGTTAAGATCACAGTCCTAGTTAGAAAACAATGGCAAGCAGAGGGAGCTGGGGTCAAGTCTAATCAGAACTCCTCTCTTACAGTTATAACTCGAGAAGCAATGATCTGCATGTAGGAGGGACCTGACATATGATACCTCAAGTAAGCATGACAGCATCTGGAAAAAGTGCTGCCAAAAGTGTGGATTCCAAACAATGTTTGAGAGATTGGTTTTCTTCTTTTTGTTGCTTTTTTCCAGAAAGAGAACAGAGTAAGGTGGTGCTTTGAAAAAAATCACTAAAGGCTACTATTTAGTTCAAACTTACATATGAATACATAACATTTTCTCTGTATTTTGCTAGCAATCCTCACAAGTCTGTTTTTTCATCCATTTCTGATATATCCTTGATATGTCAGATGTGTAAGTTTCCATTAACTGAGATTAAAAAAAAAAATCTGTTAAAAAATGAGATGAGGGACTGTTGTCTAATCATTCAGCATTTTATAATCCTGTCTCCTTCAGAAAGCTATACAAGCTCATCCCACACATTGACAAGACATTTTTACATGTTGCCCTTTCCAAATTGAAGTCCATTCGAAAATTGGGTTAATTCTGTCTCATGCACATCTTACATCATTAATGAAATGTCATCCTTTGTGCAGAAATAGGTTGGTGATTTAATTAAATCAGATGATTTCAACACTAAAGAGAAGGGGAAAAAGTAGCAGTGTGAGGAGGAGAAAGGTATTTTTTCTTCCTCCCACAATAATTATACACTGGGGTTTTTTTTAACAGTAGATGAGTATAAAATTATATTTCTTTTTATTACTACAACTATTACTTCAGCTTTTACAAGATCTAAATTTATCAATGGAAAAGATCAAGCCACAGTCTTATTCTTTTGTTCCATTGTATTCTTCTTTTAATACCATCATCATCTTGGGCTGTTGTACTGATGTCACATTACCAGGAAGCTGGGGGCCTGGAAAATAGATTTTGAGCCTACTGGAATTGTCTAAGAAGATATTATTTTACATAAACATAGCCAAATTAGATTGCATAAGAAGCTTTTTGCCAATTAACTATGTATATTATTGATGGAGGAATAAATTTTTCTTATTTCTTTGCTACAATCTCTTCCTTTTTCACTTCATTAGAACCTCATTATTCCTTCAGTGTCTGTGTGACTTCAATATTCACCAAATAGGAGCTGTATCTGTGACAGTAAAGCAATAGAGTAGATATGGAAGTGAGTGAACTAAGTGATAAGTCACATACTACTGAAGTGTCCAGGTCATTGCTGCATATATTCTTTCATTTCCTCTGGAAAAAGAGAAAAACAGTGTGTCATTATACATTTCCCACACAAACTCTCTAGCACGTTTAATCATCCAGTATCTACACAAATAAGGCTCTCTGTGATGCAAAATACAGTACACGTCTCTCAGAGACCTAAAAGCCTTGAACTTAGCTCACACAAAATATCAGATCCACCTTGTTACAAAAAGGTGATACACAGAGCATCTCACCACAAAATTATAACCAGGCTCCTGAGATTCACTATGAAACAAATCTAGAATGTTATCAGCATTCACGTTTCAAGTTTTCTCCTCTGCCAACTGTCATTTTGCTCTCCTACACACATGTGGTTTCCATTAGCATTGGTTAATAGGTTTGTGTGTCAAGCATGGTAATACTGCTTTCCTGCCAATTTGACTGGGGGAAGTATGAAGGGATTGCTCCTCTACAGCACCCAGCCTTACCTTCAGTTCATCTAATAAATGAGTAAGGAATGAGAAAGATGCTGAGATTAAAAGCAGTAACTGGTGTGCTCTGCATCTGGAAATGGGGCTTGTTATTTAAAAACATGTCCTTCAGACCAAAGCACAAGCAAAGTAATTTGAGGGCTGCAGGTTTCCCATCATCATACATTGAGGGCTGTGCCTGAATCATTTGTTTTACTGGCACTCTGGTCATGAAATGAAAATGAGCCAATAGCATCTGTCTGCTTCTACAAAAGTAAACAGCAAGATTGCTCCTGGAAAGCTAAATTATGTTTACAGTATGTGCATGCAGTGGGAAATACTAACGGTAATGAAATAAGAGCTGTGAATAAGTGCCTTCAAAAGAAGGCAAGACCTAAGAGCACTGGATGTTGCAGCACTAGATGCTCCCTATTCATGTAGAGTTAATATAAATAACACTCTATACAGGAGAGACATTTAGCATTTGAAACACAGAAGCAATTGAATTGTCTACACAGAAAGCTTTGAACAGTTTTTGGATAGGACTTCCAGGACTTAAAGTCTAATAAAAGTAAAGAAGAAAACCAGATCTACAGTTATCAGCCTAAAATTCACAAAACTCAGACTACCAGTTTCTGCTGCAAAACAATTAACGTTCCAGAGTTTGAAAGAGATGGAAAACCACTTTGTTACATTAAGAAAGCACTACGAAAGTTGTTTCCTCTAGTTCTGCTCTAAATTCTTGGTTTATGTTACAACCCTGGCAAAACCAAAATCTAAATAGTCATGTTCATTTCTAGATTAAATCGTGAGTTTTAAGTGACAAGTAAATTCTGATTAAATAAAATGACATTTTGAAAGAATACTGAACTTTTAATAGGGTCTGATCTGAGATCCACAGAAGTCAGTGAAAAAACAACCCATTGATTTCAAAAAAGTGGGTGAGACCAAGTTACACAAGGTACATTAAGAGCAAGATTTTATAGAAAAGGATGGAATTATGCTGAGTGTTCATGTAGAAAAGTTTTTTAAAGGTTCCATGTTTAGTTATGTGTTCAGCTCCAGCAGAATGTAGGCCATGGACCTCTTCAGGGAATGATACTAATTGAGATAAGTGACTATTTTTCTTTAAGAAATATTATGTGATTGGGAATTCCCAGTCTCATTGAATAACTCTATTAGCTGTTGGCATCAAGGCTTCCTTGATTGTGAAAAGCAAAAATCCATTTGTCTCATTGAGCTGCGTGGTTGGCAAATAATCTGTGTGCAAGTGAGGAACGATGGGAATTCATCAGGAGATCCAGGTTCAACAAGATGATTAAGTTGATATTCCATGTGCTTAATCTGGAACTTGCTAAGACACCTGGCTAGGCAAAGACTGAAGAGAGTGATACTATAGAAAGCAGATCTGTATCAATAACTGGATGTCAATAGCTGGGAAGCAGTAATCAGTCACAGAAGCTGATGTTCATTGCTCTCCATTTCCTCAGTAAACAATGCTTTTTTTCACTGTAGCACTTTACAGGGTTTTCTGTAACCCCTGTTACATTATTTTAACAGCATCACTTATCTTTTTCCTTATGTCTAATCTTGGTTGCTGCTCTGACTACTGCCTCTTGGTCTTTCCCTGTGCATCTCTGGAAATCACAGAATGGTAGGGGTTGGAAGGGACCTTTAGAGATCATCCAGTCCAACCCCCCTGCAGAAGCAGGGTCACCTAGATCAGGTCGCATAGGAACATGTCCAGGTGGGTCTTGAAGACCTCCAAGGAAGGAGCCTCCACAACCCCTCTGGGCAGCCTGTGCCAGGGCTCCCTCACTGAAACAGTGAAATAGGTTTTTCTTATGTTTAAGTGGAACTTTTTGTGTTCCAGCTTCATCCCATCACCCCTTGTCCTGTTGCTAGATACAACAGAAAAAAGGGATGTGCCAACCTCCTGACATCCACCCTTTAGATATTTATAAATGTTAATATGATCTCCCCTCAGTCTCCTCTTCTCCAGACTAATTAGCTCCAGTTCTCACACCCTTTCCTCATATGAAAGATGCTCCTGTCCCCTGATCATCTTGGTGGCCCTGCACTGGCCTCTCTGCAGCATTTCCCTGTCCCTCTTGAGCTGAGGAGCCCAGAGCTGGACACAGGACTCCAGATGAGGCCTCAGCAGGGCAGAGTAGAGAGGGAGCAGAACCTCCCTTGACCTGCTGCCCACACTCTTCTTGATCTTGCTTCTCATGAACCACCAATATTATCTTAAAATATGGTCATTCAATTACTTATGTTTGACTATGCTCCCAGATCCCTGATTATCAGCTGTATCTCTAATCACTGCAGAAGACTTTCATCCTATCAATAATACCTAGTCAATATCAACTACGTTATAAATTGCTACAGAAGTTTAAATCATCACAGTTAATATAAACAAAATGCCAGCTGTCAAAATTAATTTAAATAAAACTTAAATAAAACACTATAACAAGAAGTCAATAGGTTACCTAGATCCACAGGATAGTTTGTGCAATTAACATGATGATGTTTCTTCCCTTTGATTCTTTGACTCATATAACAATTAACAAGGATTAAAGTTACACCTACCAAAGTTTGAAAGAGCCTTTTGCAAAGCAAGCAATAAACTCAGTAAGAAAGGAGGATCTGGAGAATCCACAGCAATGCTATTCTATTGTGAACAATGAGATAGATCTGACAGTGTAATTTAATTTATTTGGACAGAAGGGGAGAAGGTTCAGAACAAAGTGTCAACAACATAAATGGATATATGCACACACTGACAGTTCAAAAAGACTCATTACCAAAGCTGGTTCAGTTATAAGGAGAGAAAGGAAAATCACTGTAAAGAAATTAAGATAGCTAATGTAGGACTGAACAGTATGCTGCACCTATATAAGTAACAGAAAAGATTAAAGAAGGTGGGTTTCTTCTTAACTTCACTTTCATTTTTAATGTCATTGGAACTATTGTTCTACAGCCCTTTCACTTTCCTGTGAGGATAAGGAAGCCCTGGCACAGGCTGCCCAGGGAGGCTGTGGAGTCTCTTTCTCTGGAGGTTTCCAAATCCACCCGGATCCATTCATGTGCAAGGGGTAGGACTGGATGATCTGTCAAGGTCCCTTCCAACCCCTAGCATTTTGTGGTTCTCATGACTGTAAAAGATAAAAATGTACTTAAAAGGCAAAAGAAAGAAATACCAGAACAGTTCAAACTGTCCTGTAACATGACTCCACGAGCTGAGGATTTCTGAGCAGGCCTGAATAATATGAAGTCCCAGTGAAATTCAGTCTGCCAAGTAAGTAAATGATCTGTCTACTGCTTCTGCTATTGGGTCTCAGACATCTACTATGTTATTGTTGAGATGGTAGCTGAAGCATAGGTAGCTGTAAGCACAGTGACTAGGCACTATTGATACACAGAAAGCTCAGAACCATTGCATCCACTTCAAAACACCATACTGAGGAATTTCATACAGAAAAAAAATAGCCTATTATACACAAACCATGTGTTGTTTGTGAATGTGACATGTAAGCATAGTAAATCACAGAAATGTGATCAAATATGTCTTTCTAATCAACAACTTCAAAGCTACTGTCATGTGGAACTTATTTCATGGATTATCACTAACAGCCATTACAATTTTCTTAGCTTTGCCATTTTAGTTTGCTGCATGTACTAAGTGATATACCAAATGAACCACAGGAAGAACAACTTTACTCATTCTGAGAATATTTTTGTTGCTTTTATTAAATCAGTTCTCCCATTGAGGTATTAAAGGGAAAATAAAACAGTTTTTGTCTTAAGAACTATGAAGCCTTAGAATATACTTATCCAAGAATCTCACAATTGAAATTTAATTGATATTCCACTGTACTTCAGAGAAAGATAAGCCAGGAACAAAATAGAATAATCCTAGCACTCCAAGGTGTAGCAGTCACAATTCTGCTATGAGATAAACCCAGCTGAGAGCCTTCAGAACACATTAGAGCCAAAATAATTGTTGAAATAATTGTCCCATTCTGAACAACAGAATATATACACATACATAAAACACAGTTGAAATAACAATTACCCACTACACACCTTGCAAAAGTACACTGGCTATCAGCTACAGAGAAATCATAGAATCGTTTAAGTTGGAAAAGACCTTTAAGATCATCAAGTCCAACCATTAATGTAATACTGACAAATCCATCATTAAACAATATCCCTAAGGACCACATCTACACATCTTTTAAGTACCTCCAGGGATGGTGATCCAATCACTTCCTAAGCAGCCTGTGCCAGCGCTTGATTATCCATTCAGGAAACAAATTTTTCCTAATATCCAATATAAACCTCCCCTGGTACAACTTGAGGCTGTTTCCTCATGTCCTATTGCTTGTTACTTGGAAATGAAGCAGTAAGTTGTATTCCTCAGTTATACTCAATTACACCAAAGTATGTATATAAACACATGTAATGCTTGGAAGAGTTTATCCATTTACAGATGTAACATATTGCAAACTGCTCATTTTCCTCAACAGATGGCCACAACGGCTTTTCCTGCAGCATAAAAATGATCCTACAAGAGAAGCTGCTTTCTGCTGCTAATCCAAAGATAGGCACATCAAGAAAAAGTGAGGAAGAACCTCCCATTCACCATCTAGTTCCTGCATTTTCAATACAACTGGAAGGTATATTTACTATAGGTTTGCTCAAGGCTTCTTAGCAGTGAGAAAAACTGGCTTTATCTACCACACAGGAATGTTCTGAGGGTCACTCTGAGCCTAAAACTGGGACAGAGCTTTACAATCTAGTTGCTCCATCAGGTAGGACAGGAGCAGAAGAAAGGGAGTGAGTTTCTCTCACTTTACAGTTCCTCTCCCAACATGCTTGATCTTTTTGTAAGCAACAACCTTCTCCTACAACCTGCCAGGACTGTGACATGCAAGGAGCTGCCTGCCTGCTCTCAGGGGTAATGGCCAGCTTTGGCCAATGACTAAAGCCAGTCCTGACTTCACTGTCTTTGCACAGAGACTCAGTGACAACAGATTGGACTTGCACCACTATTTTAAGTTAGAGGATGAGCTTCTCTCACCTTCTTGTCATTTACTCACTTTCTATTTTCTTTTCAAGATCCTTGATCAAATGTTTGAACAGTTATCCACATGACTTGGACCAAGCACACATTGCCACTGTCTCAGTTAAATCAGCAATGGATATGATCACATCACAGCTCCAACTGCAGGCACCAGGAAATCCTGAAGGGCAAGAAGCTCTGCCAGTCAAATTGTATTTATAGGGGAAGTGTGTATTTATTTCCTAGATTCATTTCTACTAGCTTAGTCTGACTTTCCTCCATGGAGCTATATCCTACTCCATATTGCAAGTGCTTTGCAGTCCCCATACCCCAGTACTATGATAAACTCTGTCTCTGAAGAAGCCAGTAGTTGATTTTGGTATCAAATTGATTCATAAAAGAATTGCAGTACACTGTCAGCAAAAAGGTCTTATCAACATCAAATGTACTGCTGGTGCCAGTGCCTCGCCATTCCTCTGCTGATGTGTCCACACTCCACAGAAACAATATTCTACTGAGCTACTAAAGCTAGGTCCTAATGTGTCAAGACACAGTGTTTCCTCACATAGATCTTAACCTGGGCCATGGAAGCAACAGAGCTTTGTCAGCAGTGTATTTCCTCCTGACTCAGTGCCAAGGCTTCGGTTTAACAGCGCTTTTGAAAACAAGCTCCAAGAAACCAAGTCACTACGAGTTTTCAAATGGTTCTCTTCCTCGGGAATTCCTGCAATGTAAGAAACAACTTTGTTATCAGCTACTACTACAGATGAGAAGCAAGATACTTGGAAAGTCTTTTATAAAACTTTCTCTAACATAAGATTGTCTCTTGAGCTCTTCCAAAAGAGCACACACAGGAGTTGTGTCTTCCTCGAGAAACCTGCAAGTCACCATCGGTATTCATCAGCATATACAGACAACAGAAGGGTAAACTCATTCAGCTCTGCTAATTATTACAGAGTTTGGAGGTGGAGGGAAGGATTTCTCAGTTCCTAGATAACTTGTATTGTCAGTATTGCTGGAAGTCCTACTGCCAACTGCCACACACAGAGCTAACAACTGCTGATCTTGACATCATTGCCTGGTAGGAGAGCATTTCGTGAAGTTCACGTTAGGAAAGCAATACCCTTAAGGTATGAGCACATATCATACAGGCTTCATTCATCTATAGTCTTCTGTCTTTAAATGACAGAAGTGCATTAAAGTAAATGACCCACCCACTGCAGCAGCCAGTTAAAATGACAAAGAAAATAAGCCAGCAGTGGTGGCATTCCACAGAGAGCAGACATAAGAGGGTGATATTGTAGCTCCAGCCAGATGTTTCCACTTCACAACTGCAATAGCTCTGGTCACATTATCCAAGTCATAGCACTGCAGGAATTGAAAGATTAAAGGCATTCCTGGGCTTTTTCTACAAACCTGTGAAATTGGTAATTCCCTCCCCCATCTGCCCTTTGAATATGATTGCTCTCCAAACAGAAAATTATCAACTCTATTACAGTGTTTATTAAGAGACAGCTGCAAAGCATCAGAGAGATTACATAGATAAGGAATAGCAAAGCAGATTCCAGTTTACGTGGTGGTGGAAGACCTCAGAAAACGTCAATCTTTGCCCTAAGGATAAACTGCAACAGCATAAGTGAAGCACAGAGGAAGATTGAGCACAGCTTCAGTAGATGTCCAAGCTGCTTGTTTGTTTGAAACACCAAAATAGTTCCAAGCTTTCTGAGACTACATGAAAAACCTGTCAGTACTTTATTCAAAAGTGATGCTCAAGAGTTCTGGTGAAACATAAAGGTGTGAAGTCAAAGTGCAACATCTGGTTGTGCCTGTCATTCACCCCATGCTAACTGCACACCCTGCACTTGACTGACAGGGACTTGTACAGTCATATTCTTGGCCTCACCACCAAGAGACAGAAACATCAAAACAAGCCTGGCCAAACTCCTTACACTGATGCAAAGACAGATATTTCCCAAAAGCACTGGGGAGTAGAAGCCCATAGAGAAGCCTCAGTACATATCCCATGATGTGAAAAAGGAGTGGTGATAATTAAACTGGATTCCAAGTATCCTCAAGAGCTGCCAAAACCTAAAGAAAGCACAAAACTGAGAACATATAATCTGACTTTTGCTCAATGTCTTCCCTGTTCATGTATTTATAACTGGATTTTAATTTTAAAAGGACATCCATCAGGCTCTATATCTACATGTTTTTAGTTAGGAATATGCATGTTAGCAGTAACCAAAATGCAACTGTAGCAGCAGACAATACTAAAATTAATCTTTGAATGTTCCAGCTATACAAGGCATTTAATATGTGTTTATCCATGTTGGATCTATGATGTGCATAGATCCAGTGCAAACAAGGGGAAAAGATTTTTCTCTTTTTTTTTTTTAATAGTGGTGTCTATTTCATATAACTACCTGTCTAATGCATGAACATGCTCCAATCTACACAAGTGTAAGGGAACTCCAGGTGGAAGAAATCTGAAAAGCATTTATTGCTATGGAACCCAAGATCTTAACTTTTGTTACTCTTAACTAGCAGAAGAGACATTATTTATTTTCTTCTCTAGTGCCAGCAATTCCTGCAGGTAAAGAGACAAAAGAACAAAAAAACCCAACAAACCAAACCCACAAAAGAACATTAGAAAACATGGCTTACACTAAATCCATGTCCACGCAATATCAAAGTCTCAGTGACAGATCTTCAAATGCATCTTCCCATAGATCTGCAATATTGATTCCAGCCCTAGATACTTATGGAAGATGTACTAAAAATCATAGAATCACAGAATGGTAGGGGTTGGAAGGGACTTTTAGAGATCATCTAGTCCAATTCCCCTGCAGAAGCAGGGTCACCTAGATCAGGTCACATAGGAACACGTCCAGGCGAGTCTTGAAGACCTCCAAGGTAGGAGCCTCCACAACCCCTCTGGGCAGCCTGTGCCAGGGCTCCCTCACCTCACAGGGAAATAGATTTTTCTTATGTTTAAGTGGAACTCTGTGTTCCAGACATTCTGAAAATATATGCCCTTTTTAAAGCATCCTGCTGTTTCAGTTATCAGCACTGTCTGCCACTTACAAACGTTAGAGCAATTCAGATCTGCCCTGCTGAATGATGTATGACATTCTTTATGCTCTGGTGCCAAAATGCAAATTTTACCTGTAATTTCTGCCCTCTACAAAAATTGGGTTATACAATAACCTGGTGCTTGACTGCTGTTGCACCAAGTCTATAATAAGATGAAATGCACGGTCATATCATTTAGTGTTCTAAATTGCTTCAACTTGAGAGTAAATACATCAACAAAGACTGCACTGGGATATTAAGTTAGAGTAATACATCAAAGTAAAATGTTAATTTGCTGATGCTACATGAAAATTATTTCTATATTTCACTGAAGAATTCTTCAAATGATTCACTTGTGTAATATGTTATTAAATGAAGCACATAAAGAGAGACATCTTAAACATTAACTTAATTGAAGGTAGAAAGAGCACAGACAAATATTTAATACTTACTTGGAGGAAAACACCAATTCTTCTCATGAGATTTTTAGCATAAGCTACAAAGCCTGGCATGAAAGTACATTTCTACCTGAATTACCCTCTGTACTGGCTCTTAATTTTTCCCTTTTCAAGAACATGGGCATTTTGCACCATGTTATGAGAACTGTTTTAGTCCAGTGATTACTTCAGTATTTCTTATTTAGCTACTACTCCAGATATGAGGTTTCAGCTTTTTTTCCCCCCATTTCAACTCTAAGTGCTATGTTCTTTCCATTTATGGTAAGTCATTTATAACCATCTTGTCCACTTCAGGCTTCTGCCAAGATTATGCCTCAAAGTGAGACAGGTTACCTAAGAAAAATCTCAGAGCAGTCTGAATATATCTACATCGTGTTAGACAATGATACGACACAGGAGCTCTCTCTCAGTCACTGACACTTCAACATCTGAAGTGAAATTGTACTGGGTCTTCAATGCAGTTAATACAGGCAAATTGTCCAAGAGTAATTTAGGTTGAAAGGGACCTCAGGGGACTATATTCCAATACCTAGGCTCAAAGCAGGTCCAGTTCAGGTAAGTTGTGTCTCCAAGGATGAAGATCCCACAGCCTCTCTGAGCCACCATTCCAATGTTTGACCACCACATCTGAAAAAATTATTTTAAATTTCCTTGTGGCAACTTGTGTATGTTGGTATCCATCATACCACTTGGCTTCCAAGAAGAACCTGTCTCTGTCTTCTCTCATGACAGCACTAGGAACACATCCCTTTAGGCTTTCCCTGTTAACACTGGACAAAGCTTCTTCTTGGATCCTTCCAGGACTCCCTATGACTTCACTGATTTACTTAGCTGGTGTGCACCAGAGGTTTGACTCAGGTAAAGCAATTTAGGACAAAGAAGGAAAACTATCACTGCCATTTCATGCATGTTATGAGCAGAATCACAGAATGTTAAGGGTTGGAAGGGACCTTCAAAGACCATCCAGTTCAACCCCCCTCATCAGAGCAGGACCACCTAGAGTAGGTCACACAGGAACTCATCCAGGTGGGGTTTGAATGTCTCCAGAGAAGGAGACTCCACAACCCATCTGGGCACCTTGATTTAGGAGACAATCATTACAGTGAACAAGCAGTTGTATCCATACATGACTCTACAGGAAGTCATTTGCAAAGCATGACAACTTTGACTGGTCAAACCATATGAACAAAACTGCAAGCTCTTGAACATCTCACACATTGCCTACAGAGTAACTATTAATACAGAGACAAACATCTTTTATGGGGGTGTAGGACTTCCCATGCATTCCTTTAAGGGATACTCAAGAAAGGTAAAACAAATTAATACAAGTTCAGTCTGGTTGTTAAAATGATGTTTCTGAGTAGAAAGATATCTTAGTACAATCCAGTGATAAATAGGGAGGATTATTTAAAACAAGCTCATTGACTCCTTAGTATTTTTGAATCCCTGAAACTCCTTTCAGTCAGTGAAAGCATTGGAACTCTGGCATATGGTATCCAGACATTTTTAGTATCCTCAGAATTTTATTCAAAGACTGCACTGAGAAAATTATTGAAGTTGCTTTTGCCTTCCAATTGTTCAAAATGGCTTCTAATTTCTCTGCAGCATTTTAAAACTAAAACTTTAATTAAAATTGCAGTGCAATCTTTCTTGTTTCCTCAGCTTAGCTATCTGCTGCCCTTTACAATTAATATTTCTTATTGCATGAAATTTAGCAGTTTCCTAAAAAAACTACTGTCTTAGTTTCAACTTGGTGTTCAAAATGAAACTGTTTCACATTTGCCCATTACATAAAATTGTCTAGAAAAGCCAAAAGAAGTTCAGAAATAAAACTTATCGATACAGACTGTAATAAAAGCTCTTAGTTTGTTGACAATATCATGTTTTTCTTCTTTGCCACATAGGTTTTAATGTTTAACTCTGCTGGAACCTTGCACATCTAATAGATGCTGGCCTTGCTTTTCCTTAGTAGTTAAAGCAATAACCAAAAAGTCACCTCAGAGCAGAAATGATGTTTTCTATAGTGTCATCTCCCATATTCTCATCTTTGATTTCTTATCTTTGAAATTTCTTCTGTTTTGTATTCCTTTTGAAACAGTAACTTCAAGTTTCCCTAACAGTCAGACAGAAACCCCAAGACATCAAAACTGAGTTTTGTTCTCCCCATCTACAAACAGAGAAGTAATACTATCCTTAAACAAGACAGAAGGTCACAGAAGTTTCTTGCCAAAAAAAAAAAAAAGCTGAGAATGCTTCCTGAAAAACAACTTTAAGTTAAAAAAGCATCTACAGGAAAAGAGAAACCGTATCAGTCTAGCCTGGCTTAGCCACTTGTCTGACCTTACCTCACCTGGTACTGAAATGGCAAGTACTACCACTGCATCAGCAAAATCAGGACCTGCCACCAAGAGAAATTGAGCACTACTTTGTATTTAAATAGTACAATACATTTTGTTCTAGGAGGCAGAAAGAAGCTACCCAAAGTGTAACCTGATTTAAACTACCCCATTGCAGAACACCAAACTGCACCTCAGCTTCTCAACCACACATCACTGCACGTCCAATAACCTGACAGCCCAAACAACAACAACCACAAAGACCCAACTTGTCCTGACCTTCCCCAACTGCTAATGAGAATGGAGATGTCCTGCTTCTATCCTTATCCAGTGCTGTTGGAAGACTAGGCTGGGGAAACCATTGATGTATCCTTCACTGCTAAACCTTTTTACATCATTCTAGTCTCTGCTCAAAATACACTTTCTAGTTTTACATTTGCTGCTTTGTTTTCCTTTACTACTCACTGTAAGAATGTCCTATCATACACAGCTGTTGTTCAAGGTCAAACCTTACAGAGGCAGGTGAATTCCTTAGATAATTAAGTTTTAATTGATATAACACTGATTATTAGAACTCAAATATATGGGTAATAAAATTTGTGGTGGGAAAAAAAAAAATCATAGAATGGTAGGGATTGGAAGGGACCTTTAGAGATCATCCAGTCCAAACCCCTGCAGAAGCAGGTCCCACCTAGATCAGGTTGCATAGGAACATGTCCAGGCGGGTCTTGAAGACCTCCAAGGAAGGAGCCTCCACAACCCCTCCGGTGTGGAAAATAGGAGCTACATGAGAGTTGCTTGTGCCTGTCCAGTTCATTTCTACCACTACTTGAATAAGCAAGGTCACAAATACTTATACAACATCTGCTTAAAAGCAGATCACAAATACACCCGTGAGCTTGGGTTTTACTGGTGAGCCAGAAGGAGAAAGCAGCTGACTGGCTAACTCACTCCCTAGTGCTCATGGGGAGTCAAGACACACATCTGTTCCACAAACTACATTTTAAAATGAGGAATGCCTTCAACTGGAAGGCAAATTCCATGGGACTTTTCTTCCACTTTAGCACATTGTCCTTCACACAGCTTGTGCCTACACAAACAATAACCTTAGGATTTCCTGTACTCCTCCACCTCAGTTTAATAAATTCTTAAGTACAAATTACTGCATTAAGTCCTACTTCACCAATTCCAAGTCAAAACATATTCCCCACACCGAGCAATGAAGGTCATTTATTAACCTCTAGGACTCAAAGATGACCTCCAAATAATCAAGACAGTCAATGAATCTATCTACTCAAAAAAGAATGACAGTCTTTCCAAACCATAAAAGCTAAGACTAAAGTCCATCTCTTTCCTCAAAACAAAACCAAAAAAAAGAGTCCAAACCAAAACCACACAAAACTCACATCTTCAGAAGAAATATTATGAGGCTTAAATGCACTGCTGCTGTGACTCAACAGAGCTCCTGTGAAACTGGGGAGAGGCTGCTCATTTTTCCAGTAGCCAGAGTTCTGCCCAAAGTGTAAGATTTCAGACACATATTTTGTCCTCTACCATCAACCCACTAGCTGTACCCACAAGGTTTTAGTCAGAAGAGAGGTATATGGCACAACCTATAGCTCATTTTGCCAGTAAAACAGATCAATCGCTTCCCTGTTGGAGTACCAGTGAGGTTTGCAGTGAGCTTTGAGTGGTTGGGAGTTACACACCCAATCCAATTCACAGCCACACTGACCACAATAAGAATCCTGTCACCTCCAGAGACAGAAGCTTAGATCTGATCCAGGCAGTATTTTGCCAAAGGTATTTTGTGCAAGAAGAGCACAAAACATCCAAAATGCATCTTTTAATACCGTTAGCTCAATTATTCTATGGCATTTGATGGGAAAAATATTGTCACTGTGGCAACAACACAGTCAGGGAGGGCCACAAAAGCCATGAGAGGAAAGAATATAAGCCATTATAGATTGGGTGTGAACATAGCAAGGTGTTCCTCCCCCTAAATATCCCCTTTGTGGGACACTTCACATGCTCCTGGAATGAGACTTTTGAGAAGATGAGCCAGCATTCTCCCTCAAAAAAAAAACCCCAAACAACCCCCAGTAAGCAGCAGTTCTCATGAAACCCTTTTTTAAAACTGCCTACCTCACAGTTTCCCCTTGTATTTATTTTTCTTTGCTGAACTTACCACGGCTCTCCTGTCCCATCTCCACCTTGGCCAGCTTCCCAGTCTTTTTTTGGCTCCAATGTCACTCCTATTGCCAGCCACAAACAGCTGAGTCTGCTGCTCTAGAATGGGATTTAATGGATGAGAGGTGGAATGCAGAGGATGCACACAGTGTGGCACTAACATTCTCTGTCTCCAACAAGAACAGATGCTTTTTGCATTGGGATAGGATTCATTCAAGCTGGCAAGAGAAAGAAGAAACTATAGATCTGGACCTCTGAGTCAAATTTATCTGGTAAACTTCCCTGCACAAAGACTGCAGCTGCTCCAAAAAGGGTGAGGATTACTATGAATAATCATAATTATACCAGGCCCACTTACCTTCACCCAAAAAGGGGAAGAAATCTCTCCTTATTTCCCCTTCAGAGCAACAAGAGACTAAACTTTCTTAAAGGAGGTATTTTCTATGTTATTCAAAGAGAAAATTCTCTTTCCATGAGATTTTGGTCATAGGAAGCCAAATGAGAAAGAAATGTCACTCGCTGACCGGTCACAAGTAAGCAATACAAACAGAAAGCAATATTTATTGAAGAATGTTGTTTGCTACTTAAATGTTATTGAACAGTAAATACACTGAGCACATTACCACCTTCTTCATGGACATTCTGCAAACACAGGGAGAGAGACAAATGTCCATTACATAAAGTATCCATTCAAAATTATTTGCTCAGTTGAAAGCATTTTATGGCTATGAAGTGGCATTTCCCCACTGTACCTGCAGGATTCCAGTGGCTCTCTACACTGGAGCTTTCTCCATTTATCAAGGCATCCCAGTGACTTATATGACAGTACTGTCCCTAGAAGAGCTGCTGCACACTGAGAAAGCAGATCAAACCTTTAGAGTAAATTTACAACATACATATGGAAGTATTAAGCACATATCAGAGGAAAGACTTGCTTTCAGTAACTGGCTTTCAGATAGATTGAAATTACTTTATGCTTTCTTTATATTAATATTCTTTGATTAAAAGATAAGCATCATAGACACACTTCCAAGAGCCTTAAAATATTCTCAAGGAAAATCCTAGGGCTGAAGGATTGTGAATCTTCCATCACAATTATACACAGCTTGCACTAACAAATGCTTTCTTCTTTGCAATTCTCTTGATTATAAATGGAATTGATTTTTCACCTAATTTTAGGCACTTTACAGCACCATAATTACATTCCTAGATTAGAACATAAATCTTCACCGTTTGGCATGTTTTTCCACCTAAAAAGGAGTGTAATGAATTGGATCCAGGATCCCACTTGAACAATGAAGCATCCAGACAAATATTATAAAGTGGAAAAAAAACCCTTGTTTTGTGATAATGTCTGAAAAAAAACAAATACACTTCTAAAACTAATGGAGCTGCACTGAAGCAGTTCTTCTACATGCCCAATTAAGCCACTGGAGAAGGAAAAAGTTTCCCTTCACATTTTTTTCTCAATTTGAAGGCTGCTGAAGTCAATGTAAAGACGTCACGTACTTCAAAAGTCTGTGGAGTCCCCATAGTAACTTGCTTTTGCAGCATTTGGTCTTTGTTGCAAGAAAGCTATGGAGTGAGTCATATACAAACCCATATGCTCTCAAAAAGAGTGGCAAAACTGCCACCTAAGATCTTCCTGTGAAGGACTGTCAGAGAAAAAAAGGCATATGATCACTTCATAAAAGAAAATATCATAAAACACTCAAACTAGAAGACCCAATTAAGTCCACACGGCATATTTTGTTCTTGCATTTCCTCAAGTGCTTGGCTTTGCTTTTCAAAAGGGTGAGCTACATTAAATATGGCTGAGTTTAGAAAGCAAACCATAAGCAGATAATCACAGACAGAATAGTAGGGGTTAGAAGAGACCTCTGAAGATCATCTAAGTCCAACTCCCCGCTAAAGCAGGTCCTCCTAGATCAGGTCGCCCAGGAAATTCATTCCAACAAACACTTAATGGCATCAACAAGACAGAGGTGTTTTTATTGCCCAGATACCTGCTGTTCAAGCTGAAGTGGAACCTCACAAGAGCAGTAGACTTTCATGTCTCCTTTGGACCCTAGTAAAGGTAAGGCTGTGATAAAACACTACCTGAGACAGTGGGCTCTGTACAAAAAGGCTTTGCTCATCCACTTTCAGTTCATGTCACATGGGAGAGCAATTATTCCCTGATGATAGTTGCTGGCATAGGCATATAATACTCAGACCTTTGTAGCAAGTACACTAAGTGCAGAAGTTCCTTTGCCAGGAAGCACAGCAGGAGCAGCAGAGGTGATGGGAAGCAAGCACTTGGTTAACAATGTCTTTTTTCAGTGGGAGCTCTGCTATGAATTACAGATGTAGAACAAAGTTTAAAATAAAAATGAAAGAAAATGAAGAAAAAGAAATCTCAGGGCTTATTCCAGACTGTAGCACAGCTACACACTGCTCCTTTATTCATCCTCTCTGTTTTCTGCCATGTCTGTCTACCCTGTCTCTTTTCCATCCTTAGCTCAAGCCTCAATTTCTGCTCTTCATTTGGGCAAAGATCACCAATCTTCTATCAGATTTCCTTGTTCAAGTACCTACCAGCCTCGAGTTATTCTTAAAACACTCTGTTCTACCTACCACAATGCTGGCTTTGTTTGGGGTTATTTTTGTTCCTTTTTTGGGGTGGGGTTTGAAAGGAAGGGAGGGGGTTGTTTCATTTATTTCAAAGAAAACCTTCCATGCCTTTTGCTCCCCATGTTGAAGTCTTCTGCTCAGAAGGCTTTCTATCACCTTCCTATCTAACCATTTAAGACTGTATTTTGGCTATCTTGGCTCAGTCCTTCTAGTTAATACTCTGCCTCTCAGCACCAGTCTCTCCTCTGTTCTCACTCCTCATGTGAGCTCTTTCCAAATTCAACTCAAGTCTTGCCTAGCCCATTCAATTTCTTTCCCTGGTCTATAACTCTCCTTCCTTTCCAAGAGAGGCTATTCAATCTGTTTATTTCTCTTCTGACACACAGCTCTTGCTCCTTTTTGCCAAGAGAAGAAGGACCAACTTGAAGTAACTGGTAACAATGGACAAGGAGAAGGCTGAGGTACTCCACCTTTTTTGCCCCTCTCAGTCTTCACTGGCAACCTCTCTTTCCACACCTCTGAAGTGAACAGACAGCAAGACAGGTTTGTGACCACCTGAGGAACCTGAACATACATAAGTCTATGGGACCTGATGAGTTGGTGGGAACCAGTTGATATAGTTGCCAAGCCACTCTCCATGATATTTGAAAAGTCAGGTGAATTCCCCAGTGACTGGGGAAAAAAAGGAAACATTGCAGTCATTTTGAAAAGTGTAGAAAGGTGGACCCTGGGAGCTGACATGTCAGTATCCCCTCTGTGTCTGGGAAGATCATGGAACAGATCCTTCCTAAAAGCCATGAAAAGGTATATGGAAGACGAGTCGATCTGAGACAGTCAGAATGGTGTCACTAGGGGTAAGTCTTGTCTGGCCAATCTATATGGACCAAAAAGTGGAGAATAGGACAGAAGTCACTTGTCATGTTTATTTTTCTGGACAAATTCAACACCTGCATGAAGTAGGAAAGCTGTTAAAGATGCAGAAGAAAAAATAACCACTGACTCAGTCAAGCAATCAAGTTACACTAGAGCACAGGATCACCCAATACTGGAATTGTCACAAGTTTCTGTAATGGCACCTGGCAGCTCAATCAGTACCCTCTCAGTCCAGTTCACATGCTTATCCACCAACAAGCACTGAGGGATCAAATCTGTCTCAGTGGGGCACATATCAGATCAAATAGTGGTGATAGGAGCTATCTAAACCCTTCACAACTGTGGCATAATGCAATAACTCTTTTTAGCATTGAGGTATTTGACAGTTTGGCTTCCTTACAGGAGTAAAAAGGAATAGCTCATCCAAATAGTTTCATCACGAAGGTTTGGCCCTCCCTGTTAAAGAGCTGGCCAAGAGGACAGACATCTTAGTCATTCACAATTACCCAGTGAGCTGGAATATTAGTTCTCAAAGATACATTGCAACATCCTTCAAAGAGATTGTGACAAGAGGAGATTTAAAAGAAAACCGTGATATGTTTGTTAGCTGCTGTGTCATTTTTTTTCCCTTAATATTACATTTCACCCATTGCATTCATCCATAAACTTAGCAGGACACTGCCTGACATTTTTAAAAATGCAATCAATTATGAAAAGTCATGCTGTTTAAGAAAAATTTAACCCATGCTGAAAATATGAATTTAGTGACTCTCTCCAAGCTTTTAAGCTAATCTTATTATCCACATAATAATGTCCAGGGGCATAATAGTCTTCAGAAGCACCAGACCATTGTGTTAGTCACAGTGGAGTAAGTCTATAGGAAAAAAATATAATTGCCTTGACCTTATCTACTTCTCTGATGGAAACATCTGAAATCCACTTTTTCAGCCACAGGTGTTCATTCAGTATCCTCCTTTTACAGTGTTTGAAGGACAAACAGAACACTGGCCTAAGCTCTCAAATCCACTCCCACCAAAACTGCTAACCCACAGAGCTTACTTGACAACCACAGGCCCATCTTGTCACATGCAAATCAAAACAAATGTTTTCTTGGATGACCTGAATCAACTTCCTGACAGCTGGGAGGGACTCTCCAACCCTGCCTCCCTCAGGGGCTGCACTGACCCAAACAAAGAGCAAATCCCAAGCAAATACGTGGAGAGGGAAGTGGAAAGGACAAATATCATTCCTGGGAATGGAAGTATCCTTTTCTTTTTGAAAACTTGGTGAAGTTACCTATTCAAACACTAAGAGAAGACTATTTCTTTTTAAAATTATGTACAAAGAAAAGATTTTGAAGTGAAAGAAGTGATGGCTAAAAGTGTAGCCCTGCATCCACATATATTCATACTTACTGTATCTCAGTTCATAAGATCAGCTGTTTTATATGTGAAAGTTTTAGCAGCTTCTTTCACCTGAAGTGAAAGGACCCTCATCAGCACAACTCTGACCATGTTTAAACCTTTATGCAAACAAGTCTTGCTTGGAAGAATTTAATTCCAATCTCTTTATTGCTCACTTAAGGCATTTATTGCACTTGATAGGCTGTAAAGAAGGGCACCCAAATTGATCCCAACATTATAGGATTGGAGCTAATGGGAACTGTTATAAAATTTTAATATATGCCATCTTCCAGACGAAAGAAGACTCCAGGGGGAACTGACCTTTGAGTGCAGAAACATTAATAATGTGTCAACAGTGGGGTTACATTTTCAATACAAAAATGAAATGACAAAATTAGGAAGATTGCACTATACTTGTACCATATAGAAATAACTCAAAAGGACAGTTGTCTGCTAGCCTTAAGTGAATTTATGGGTTACAAAAGACCGAAAAAACATAGGGCCAGAAAATGCTGATATAGTTGCCATTGATTTCAAGCAAATCTGTGCCAAACAGAACTCTTCACAGCTGATGCAAGCGGCAGCTCATCTTAACTTCTGATTACACACCCACAGTATTGACACTTTTTAGCAGCGTAGTCCTCCTTCAATTTGTACCTTTCCATTCACATTCACTATTAAAGGAGAGGAAAAAACCCAATCACCTGCTCTAAATAAGCAGTATTTCCTTTAAAAAGCAGAATTTCATGGGAAAAAAAAAATAGATATTAAATTTAGTGAATACTTTTGGCCAGAGGAAAGAAAAAGATGGAAAGTCAGAGTAACCTAAAATTGAAAGAGACCTCTGGATATCATCAGAGGAAGGACTATTTTAAAGGCCTAAAAGCCTAATTTTAAAATTTCAGAATCATTTTGCAGATGAAGCAGCCTGTGATTGATGTCATTTTTTCCCCAAATTTAGCTTTAGAAACAAGCCTAGAAAGTTGGTACTTTCAAACTGACCCTGCCCTCTTTTCTCCTATTTTTTCTGTTCAGAAAACATTCAGCAGCATTATTCATAGTTTCCCACCATCTCTTGATTATGTGGCACTATCCAGACTTGCACCCCCAATGGCTTCAATTCTTTCCACAACAAATATAAATCCTCTTACACATCTGTTCATAGGAATGGTATTAAAACAAAACAAACCAAACTAATCAAACCAACACCATGAACCTCGAAACTGTCTTCCAAAAAGTAATTCAGTGAATTCAGAGGAACAACAGTAAAAAACTGGATAAGCTTCAGAAAATTCACTAGTTCCTTTCACATTATTTCTTACCTAGCCACTATACAGATTATACTCCATTTATGCTGAAGCATATACAGAATATGCTCCAGCACATGTATTGTGCAGCACTCCCAAAGGCTTTTATTAAAAATTCAGAATATGGAAAGCTTCCTGATTCTTTTTCTGGTGTTTTAATCTGCTGTGACCTAAGTGTGTGGCATCCACTAATGACAAGCTGGCAACTGACACAAGTCTATATAAAGCATTGGCTTTAATCTATAACCATAATACTTTTAAATTAATATTGACCTAGAAAATTTTTAGCATATTAGACTTACTAGTAACAATAACTGGAATACTCAGTCCTTTACTGCAAAGGTGATAGGTCATACTCTTTATAGTATTATGGCCAAAACATGACATCCCATTGGGTATTTGCCACATGGGTGGGTTTTTGTATCACATCTGCTGTGTGTGTGATGTCTTTAATGATCCCTCCCAGTCTACTACAAGCCAGGATCTATATACAGACTCTTTAAGGTGGCATATGATTTCTTCAAGCTGTTACAAGAAAATTCAAACCATCTCCTGTGACTGATGGAGATGATACTACTCTAGGTGGTCTGCTCTGGTGGGAGGGTTGCACTAGATGATCTCTCAAGGTCCCTTCCAACCCTTAAGGTTCTGTGATTCTGTGAAAAAATATGTTTTCACCTTACAATCATGCTTAAAAACATTCCTTAAAGAGTATTGGGGAAAAAAGGTGTGTGCTTATACACAGCTTTGAGGTAAAGCCATGTATTCCCCTGTTCTTACCAGTTTGCACTGGCTGTCACATATGAGATGATGATGATCCTACATTACAACTGTATAGCAGATCTATTTCTGTCTTGGCTCTGTGTGATACCATTTGCTGAGGTTTCCTGCTAACTTTCCAGATCAATTATTCAGCCACATGTGCATACACAATGTGAGAGTTTTTAAAGCACACATGGCCTGTTTATTGTCCTAGGTTAAATAACTAAACTAAGATTACCAGACTGTTTATCCAGGCATTTGCATTCAAATAGTGCTTCTGGAAAACAAGCAAACACCAAATATTCTGTAAATAAAATCACCTTCAGGAAACGGGGATGGAATTAACTCTGAGGAGCCTACAACCTTTCTATCCTGCCAAACCTCAGAGTCACAGTGAAAATCAAGAAAACCACAACAAAAGTCCTTGTCACCTAATGGACAGCAGGAAGATCAGTTCTCTATCAGCTCCATTGAAGGCACTATTTAAGGAGAGGGGTGTGATATGTGTTGATCATACTTAAACAGAAAGGAATGGTAAGAACTAGGGGTTAGGCAGGCATAGATAGAAATATTAATATAGATGTCTTTATTCATTAAATTCTTCTTAAAAAGTCACTGTAGCAGATTCATCTATCAAGATCACAGAGCTAAGACTGAAGTCTCCATAGCAGATTTAAGTAGGGCTCCTCCATGTTTCATGTGTCCTTGGATGAGAGGTTGCTAAATGTTCAGTCACTCAACACAAATCTCCTCATGTAATTAACTTCATTTACCCATTCCAACTTGGGACTTCTGGAAGTTCCAGACTACTGCAGACCTTCCAGCATGCTAGCACCAGTACAATCTCCAAAAAAGATGGTGGTCTTCAAGATGAAGCAATTTTAAGAAGTCCACAGAATTGGCCTGTGCATTTCTTGCACCTGTTCACATTCTTTCCCTCAGTTAAGCAAGACATTTCTATGATAGGGTATCTCTATTACAGTTAAGCTGTTTCACTCCTATACCTAGCACTTATATTTTGACCTATGAGGTGCAATAACACATACCTCGGCATTGGTCTAGAGAGAACTTAGATGCAAGTAGCTTCAGGTGACTGCTAACTATTAAAATTATTCTTAAAGACAACACTAAATATAGAGTTATGGACAGCTCCACACCATGTTGGTACTCAGCTTCCCACTGATTTCCATTACTGCAAATACAAGAATCAGACAAGTATTTAATGCTACAGAAGCTTGCTGTTAGCTTTTCTCTTCATGTTATCTTAGACTAGGAAAGGTTCAGTGGAACAAGAAAGGTCAGTGGAATGAAAGGTCAGTGGAACAAGACTTGGGAAAGTCAAATCCAAACTCCTAGTGCAACTACCCAAGAGCAAATCACCCTATCCTATTTGTGATTGGAGTTCTTCTGATTGTTGTTTTGTTTTTTAAAATCAACCCAATGATTAAAACCTGTGGTGAGAAATAAGATACATCCTCCAAATAACATGATGAGAAGATGGTTCTTAGTTTTGGACCTTCTGTTTTGGAGGCCATGTATAAATTCAGCATTTGAGCTCTTAGTAATGTAGTATTCCCAACCCAATACTGTAACACAGCAATAATTTTAGCCACAACGAGCAACTCTCCAATCTGTTTTCATGAATCTATGAAGGAGTGTTAACACAAGCAGTGACTTGGAGACCTTATAGTGTTCTGCATTGTCTTTTTACTATGTAGTTTATAGTTATGGTTATCTAATCCTAGGCATCCATTTCATATCTCATCTAGGAGTTTCCATGCTTCACAGCACCAAGCAGAGAAAAAGGGTGCACCAAAAAGGGTGCACAACCTCTGTGTTGCAGGGTTTATAGGACAGAGAGTGCACTCAAATAATTCCAACAAATAAACTTCCCAGGATGACTTTTGCACAGCACTTTCTCCTATTCTACAGAATAAAGCAGAACTATAAAATCAGATACATAAAACACTGAAAACTGCACTACCTTAATATTTGAATTTGCCATGAAAAATTGTCTCAGCATATTTGCAGACTTACTAATTCCTTTAAAAATTGGTTTCTCATTATCTATTTACCTAAATAGCAATTTTACCCTTTCCTGAACATAGATGATTAAATTAGAACAGATTTAACGTTTTCCTCTTCCTGCAAGCAGGTTCCTTGAGATTCAGGAGGCCAGACCATGTCTGATGGAACACAGCAATTCAATAACTTGATTAAAAGGAGTGGGCTGCTCAACAAACAGGCCCAGCAAAGGTCCTGTGCTTTCATACACCAGCCTTTTAATTTCAGAATGGCATTCAATAAGGGCAATAAATTAACTAATCAAAAAGACTTGCGTGAGTGAGTTAGAAGTGGCTGAACCTGAACTGAGAATGCATGCACATAAAGGGAATGGAAAGGATGATAACCATACATTTGCTCTCCTTTAAAAGAACAAAACCCATTGAGGTAATCACCCTATCAGCAATTCAGAGATACACTGGCATCTCTTGTGGAGGGAAAAACTAAACCTTTCTTCAAATCCCCCACTTTACCTTAACTTCTATTCAAGATGCCCTGGTAAGAGAGTTGCAAAGCAAGCCATGCACTGCCAGTCCTCCCCCACAAAAAAGGTCTGTTCAGGCATGTCCAGAAGATTCTACTACTGTGTGAATTAGAAGCAATTCTCCCCATTGTTACTCTAGAGGCAAGGCAATTCTATAGCATTCAAACAGTTGCTGTACCAGTCACACAATATTCTACAGTCATTATCTAGATGTGGTTTGAATGAGAAGAGATGCAATACCAGCACTAGAGGCATTCAGAGCATTCCAGTCAAATAGTGCACAGAGCTGAAGATACTGTTTGAAGTATAATGGACACTCGTGCCAATCTGACAGAGCCATCGAGGGCACCCACTGGTCTTTTGCACCCATCTCTTCTGCTGAAGGGAAACTGCAGAATTTCCAGAGCATAGGCCAAAGCAAGAACCAGAGAGGAAGGAGACAGAAACAGTTCAGAGGAAAAGCTTTTCAGGTTTGGGAAGGGTTTTCTTATTTGGTTGCTTGGGTATTTTAAATCAAAAGCAAGCCCATGCACTTTCATGCCATCCCAGAGTGAGTGAGTTTCCAGCAAGGACTGCTGGATGTCAGCCTCTTTACATGCCATGCCTAGCAGCAGCCTCACTGCATGCCACCAACTACAGCACGCGCTTCCCTCTGCAAAGCTCCAGGAGCAGGCAAGCATGCCCTGCACTGCCTGCTGACAGCCAACTTGCAAACTCCTTTCTGCAGCCTGGTGCATAAATGCACAAGAAGATTTTGGCACCAGGAAGTTCACTCCAGTGCACAACACTGATGAGCCTTCATACAAGCACCAGTGACCTGAAGAACAGCTCTGCCTCATCATTCAAAATTCATTTTACATGTATTCCATCTTTTAGAATTAGCCCTTTTAACAGTTCTCCCATCTCCTTTTCTGATTCATGAACAGCATCTGACAGGACTGACATACTCATCAAGACTGGAAAACTATAATCTTGCAAAAGGAATACAGTTCTTCCTAAAATTGTTTGGTTTTTGTGGTTTTTTTCTTTTTAAAACACCCACCAGTCATAACAGTTATTCAGCTACTACACTCTGCATGCTGTTAGTATTTTATTTAAATCTATTAACATAAAGGAAATTTGAATGATGTACAGGAGAGGCTGGGAAAAACACTCCTTGGACTCCATGCACTTCAAAACAACCTTTTCTTACAGATGACAGATTCAGGTCAGGGAGTCTAAAATGGGACACTATTGCCATGTATAATACAGTGAAGAATCACAGAATCTCAAGGACTGGAAGGGACCTCAAAAAGTCATCCAGTCCAACCACCCTGCCAGAGCAGGATCACCTAGAGTAGGTCACACAGGAACTCATCCAGGTGGGTTTTGAATGTCTCCAGAGAAGGAGACTCCACAACCCATCTGGGCAGCCCCTGCCAGTGCTCCCTCACCCTCACACTGAAGAAGTTTTTCCTTATGTTTCTTTGGAACCTCTTCTGTTCCAGCCTATACCCGTTTCCCTTGTCCTATCATTGGCCATCACTGAGAACAGCCTGGCTCCATCCTCCTGACACCCACCTTTTATGGATTTGTAAACATGAATGAGGTCACCCCTCAGTCTCTTCCAAGCCAAAGAGCCCCAGCTCCCTCAGCCTTCCATCAGAAGGGAGATGCTCCACTCCATCACCTTTGTGGCCCTGCACTGAACTCTCCAGCAGCTCCCTGTCCTTCTTGAACTGAGGGGCCCAGAACTGGACACAATACTCCAGGTGCAGTCTCACGAGGGCAGAGTAGAGGCGGAGGAGAACCTCTCTCGACCTACTGCCACACAGCCCTGCTAATACACCCCAGGATGCCATTGGCCTTCTTGGCCATGAGGGCACATTGCTGGCTCATGCTCATCCTGCTGTCCAGCAAGACCCCCGAGTCCCTTAAGAAGTTTGTGCCTCTCTCCCTAAACACATCCTCAAAAAGACACAATTTCAACACATTTATTTTCATGATGCTTTGGAAACCTTTGATGGCAACACATAGAGATATTTCTTTGACCCTTTGATCTTCACCATAGCCCTGTGTGGTGCAGCCCTACCTAGAAAATGCTGACTCGGCAGTAGGCTCTCTTGGCTTTGCTGTGATCAGCAAAGCACAAGAAGTGGAGAACAGAATTGCAGAAACACTTACAAAATAAAGTGTCAAGACAATAGGGAGGAAAGAGACATACATACACATACTCATATCCACAAATCTCTTGTCACTTACAAACTAGTAGTCTTTAGGGGAGACAGTTTCACATTTTGCTAATTTACTGTCACAGTGACCTAGTAGAAACTAGAAATACAGGCTCTTGGATCTTTTTCTATGGCTGCCAGAGATAAGAAAATGAATCACTGTAGAAATAATTTTTTAGTTTCTTACACCATTGTTGCTACATCATCAGACCTCCCCTAGTCTAACATCTAAGCTGTGCAATGTACTGAGCTTTTCTTTCTTCATTTTCTGCCAAGAGCTGCAAGAGTCTGTTTCATACCATGAAAAGCCAGTAGACATATTAATTACACTAAAACCCAGATGTGATTCAACCAGGTAGGTGCACTAGAACATGTAGAATACAACATAAATATGCTACCCAAGCCCTGACAAAGACGGCAACTTGAAATCCTGGTTCTGCAATGTTTCTTATCTTCATGGCAGCACAGATGACTGAACAAAAAAGTGATATTCTGCATCAGAAAATGCATAATGCTTTACCAGAGTTTTAAAGTAAGTCTACAATTTATCATTAGGTGACAGGACAAACTTTTAAAAATAACAATGAATTCACTACATCCATAAATGTTTCCAAAAGTTAAACACTGTCATTAACAAATCAAACACCTTACTGCAAGCCTCTGATTTGTTAAGTATGCAAGCTGTTAATAATTGGTCTACAATATTAGTTCAGTATTTTCCCTTTTTTTGATAGAATATCTTGTTTCTTACCTCCAACCCAAAGCAGCTGCTTGTCTTTTTAAACAGTAATCAAAGCTGATGCTAATTCTCAAATATCACCCACTGTTGCAGACACAGGGTTTGAAGAATGCCATGCTGTTCTTAAAGCAATGGACAGGCTAACTGGGTATTGCAATATGATTTAGGTCAGTCTTCAACATTCTTCTACACATTCATTCGTCTGGAAAATGCCAAAACTCTGAAACTTATCAGGCTATTGTTTCTGACAATGGGAGTGTGAAAGCTTGCAATTATAATAACACATTCAACTTAAAATTGAAGCCATGATTAAAGAAAACCCTTACACACAAAACCTCCCACTGTCCCTTTATGCAGCTGACAAAGGAGCTTTCTTCTCTACTCACTGAAAATAAAAATTTTTAATCTCAATATATAACAAAGACAGAGAGGAACAGGAAAAATAATTTAGTCATTTTTTTAATGTACATTATGCAGAGCAATTTTTAGTCTAGAAAGAGGTACTGCAGTTTACCTAAATTGACTCTTGAGAGTATTTTACTTAGAATGAGTGTTTCCTAGATGTTAGTTCAGTAGTAAATAACTCATGGAAGAGAAATAGCTCTAAATTTCTTAATAGTGATTTTCCTACAAGTGCTTCTACTGGGCCAAAAGCATACACACACTACTGAAATATCACAGGCAACTATCGCTGCCTGTCAATTTATTTGAAGAGAAATTAACCACAATTTGGGGATCAAGCCTTCTGCTCTTTTTCACCAATATGCACAAAACATTGTACAAATGTCCTTTCGGGGAAATGCATATAATTGTGTGCTGGACTGGAAGTCCAAACATCCCTCTCCTGGCCACAGATCCCTAGCATGACTGCAGGCAAATCCTGCTGTCCCTCCATTCACAGTCAGTAGTGCTGGAGTGGCATTGCTTCCCTTCTTTACATAGGATTTGAAAAAGCAGCAATGTTTGTGACTCATTTACCAAGGCACAAAGGAGCAACACTACTCAACATTAGTAAGAATTCATAGGCAGCTTGGACTGTGACTTCAAAAGCAGTTTTTCTTTTTGATCTTCCTTTTTTTCCTGCTTCAACCTTTCATGTTGCCTCTTCCTTCCCAGGAGATTAAAACCTGCTTCCAAATACATCTCATGTAGGAAAGACTGTGGCAGACAGTGAAGTCAGATCTGTCACCCTGCATTGCTGCCCAGCTGTCCCTCACACCTGAACCCTGTTTTCCCCAGAATATCACAGTTCCTCCCTACAGGAGCAAGACCAGAAAAAGCTGAGAGTCTTCTCCTGGCAGCTAGTAATATCCTAATTCTATGATCCTGTGCTACACAGCAATACTGTTTGGAGTTTCCATACAAGTTTAACTGAGTGAGAGAGCTACCAAAAATGTTTACTAGGAAAAATGACCCCAAAACCCCAGAGTGTTAGATACTCTGTCACATAAAGTTATTCACGATTTCCACACACTCTGCCAAGTGCCTTCAACTAAAAATTGAATTACAATTCACAGCAAAGAGCTGTTAGCAAACCTGTCTTTTGCTAAAGGATACTGGTCTCAGTCAAGAAAGATAGATTAAAGTCTTTCATCTAACTACAAGGATTTCAAAAGGCTTTCCACTCTCCTTCCAAACATCAGTGTCATTAATCCAGTTTACTGATGCTGCCTTAGTCTCTCATACAGACAGTGTGCTCCTGGAAGTGATGTACTATGATACCACACAAAACCAGGCTGAAGCCAGAGGTATTACACCTCCTCTCCCTACCACAGGGAACAGGGAAGCCAGATGGTTCTCTTGTCCTCTGACCCAGCTCCAGTACAAATGCTTCACAGAAAAAGGAAAGTTTGAATCTCTAACCACTGGCCCATGCACCAAAGGACCAGCAATTCTTGCTGTTGATTTTTCCAAGGACAGCTATGTGTTCTGCTGCCATGAGAACTACTTCAAATGAAAGTAGAATTCTGTTTGAAAGTAGAATGTTGTGACAATACAATGAATAACGTTAAACTGCATTACACTGTAGTTAGTACGGTTTGGTTTCCTCACTCATTTTCTACCCAGTTCAGTGCTGTTTGATGCTTTGTAAGCATTTTTTATGATGCAAAAGAATCCAGTAAAGTCCCCAAACTGGGGCCTGCAAATGCTGTAATTCTGCACCTTGTTGTTCAAAGAAATAACTAGAAGCCAATAGAGCTTGTGGCTCATAAATTATACCAATAAACATTTTATCATAGGATAGCTGGGAAAAGCAACTAAGTCATAAACTAACTCTGTTTTTGTAGTCAAACACTCACACTATGCATTACATAGTAAACTACCTTAGAAAAAGCATACTAGAAAATACTGGTTCCTGTCTCATGTTTTTCTCAAAGTGTTTCAAATCCATGAAATACTGAAAAATCACACTTTAAATGAAAGAATGAATGGAACTCCCTTAGCATCTTTGACTCACGTTTTTTGTTTATAAGATGTCATGAAAACGTGGAGTGGGACTAATGCTGAAAATGAAAGGATTGCAGCATACAGAGTGCTGTGTCAACAAAAATGCTGTCAGCAGTGGAACAAGAACTGTATCTTAGTCTCTTGTTTCTTTGAGATCATTTGGTTTGATTTTGAAGCATTCCTGCTTCTTTCTTGCAATGAAGAAATGTTCAGATCATCTCCTTTCTACTAATTAGGAAAGGAAAAGTCACCAAATCAGTGCCTTTCAATGCCAGAGCATTTCTCTGTGTACTCTTATTAACTAGATGCTGACTAGTCCTACACAAAGACAGGGCTAAGTGACAGATGGAGAAACTTGTGTTGCTAAACCATATTTATGCTCAAAGCTCTTCTAAGATCTGTGTGCATCTTTGGAAACCTATCTGTATGCTTACAAGGATTCAGCAAACTATTTGAAACAGGTATGGCCAGTCTTCCTACTCCTGAGAGCCTCACACCAGCATCGTCACATAGCTTCAAGACATTTACCCAAGACACTTAAAGAGAAACCTCAGATACCACTCAACAGGAAAGGGGTATCAAGAGCTCGGATAAATCACACCATTGTAAGACAAGGGATTTCACTGTGGGAGTTGTCACAAGAGTTCCTTACAGACGCTCAAGTATAAGCCCAAATGCACAGGCAAGTCAATATTAACTGACAATTCAGGCAGGACTTCCTGCAAGAAGCTCAGCAGCTTCATCCATCTCTACCCCACCAATACCTTTCACTCCTGCTACTCCCAAAGCTTCTGTCACACATGGATTGCTTTGCAGCAGGAATCCTGGCAACTCACTGTCCATGGCAGATTAGAAGCCAAACAAACTATCTCACTCTTCACAAGGCTCACAAGATATTTTATACTGACAACTAATGCATTGCCTTTTCCACAGAGGTCACCTCCTGTGTTTTACTCCCAACCTGTGGCTACTAAGCACATTTAACACAAAGTCTTCAGTTATAAGCTTTTAGCTGCATACTAATTTTTCTTCCACTTCAATGCATGAGGGACTTAAACTTCTACCTTATTTTCCAACTACAGTTCCACAGGGTGGTTTCCATCTGCTTATGGTATCTGCATTCAGTTTAGAAAACCAAAACAAAATGCTATAACAAACCCAGCACAAAATCCACACAACACACTACAAAGTTCTTTGCTATCACAGACAAGCAAAGGCCACATCAAAATCAAGTTAGAGAAACAGAATTTGTGGTCTGACATATCCTCAGTAAGTCAAGGAAACCACAATCGAGATTACTCTGGACTGAAGTTCTTGGCAACAGCTGAATGAAAAATGTTAGGGCCACTCTCTTCTTTGGTTTTTCCTGTCTTTCAGAAACCACTGGGCACTGCCACTTGTGCAGACCTCATGCATTCTGCTGTCAGCCTACACAGTGGTAATTTGTGAACGCTGCTTGAGTGCAGCTCATATTTTATCAGTGAAGTTAAGGAGATCAGCTACATTGCAAGTCACTTGCTGCATTCATCTTCCCCGGTTCTGTTGAACTGCACGAGAAATGGACCATTTCAAATTGATCAAACCCTCAACACTCTCTTTTCACTATTTCATTCAACTCCAATTTAGCCTCTAGTCATAGATATAAAACTTCACTCTTTGAAAAAATCAGTATCTGACAAGTCATGGATGGTGACTGGGAAATGGATATAACAGCATGAAAGAATTATTCACCTGCTAAATGGGTTGTTAAACATAACTGCTTTCACAATGAAACGCCACCAGAACATAAGTGCAAATAAGTAAATTAGCTCTGGGTTAATATGTAAATTAACTTACTATAGTGAGTGATGATACAGTAACTATTTGCCCACAGTGAAATGCATTATATTTAAGAAGGTGATAAAATTCAAGTCACATATAAAAAGCTGATTTTTTGCCAATTACAACCCTAAATGCATACTGAACACATTTGGCTTCATCATCATCACTTGCAAAAGTCATGCTTCATCTTATACTTAGTACAGACCAGGTTTAGACTTTCTTAATACTATGTAGGTAGTATTTATGCAAGAAAACTGTCAGGGCCAATTTATTGCAGTAAAAGAAGACCAAATACAGCTTAATAAGACAGGAAAGGACACTAATACATTAACATAACAAGTAGCAGGGTGTAAAAATTAAAGAGTCATTTAAGGCAGAAAACAAGTACACCATGAAACTACTTCCTGTTAACACCAGTTAAACTTTGGTTAAACAGGTTAAACTTTGGTTTAAACCAAAGCCATTTCCATTGCTGATTTTACAAACTCCACCAGTCAACCTTCCTGAGAATCACTGCTAACCTTCAAGTATGCCTCTGAGTGGTTAACTCTCTAAGATTTTCAAGATGCTTCCTCAAAAAAAGTTTTTACTGATCTCTAAAACAACTGGTCTCTGATATTCTTGACTCATGTTTTTAGAAACAAACAAACAAGGCAAATCCATCTACTCCGGCAGCAAGTTCAAGCTGTAATTAGGTGAACACCTAGGAAGAACACTGCTTTAAAAAATTTCAACTCATGGCAAGAATGGTTGCAAGTTGTTGTTTTGCTACAGCAGGAAGATCACTGATGAATGTGAGACAGGCTTCCTCTGCATCACATGCTGCTAAAAATGCAGGTTTCATAAAGTATAGTCTTGTCATCCAGTCAATTGATTCCAAAAATTAAAACCCCAAAACCAACCTAGCAGAAAATATCCCATAGAGACTGCTGGAATTTAATTTCTCTCAAACAGAATACTTCACAACAAAACCCAAACACAATCAAAGCAAAGCAAAAAAACCACACAACACGCCGCATGCCAAACAAAACCCCTCACACCACACAAACACCATCAGTCCAGGTATAAAATAATCCTCAACAATGCAATTATTTAAATTTTACTGCAGAAGTAGTTAGAAGATGACTGATGTGCCTGTCACTTTGGTAACATCTGATGAATGCTTAGTTTCTATATCTGAAGATTTAGGTGGTATCCGTTAGCGGAACATACCACAGCCTCTATCCATAAGCAGTAGTGGAAAGCCACTCACATCATACTTCACATATCTTGAGCAGCAAAAAAGGGTGGAACTTTTCAAAGATGTCAGACCAATACTTGCATACAACAGCAAGTCATAGGAGCCATTTTTGGTGGTCTAAATAAATGCCTAATCGCAATAGGAAAAAGATGGGAAAATGTTAATAAATAGTCAGTTTACAAATTAGTGCCATTACCTGCTGCACAATATCTGAAATCTTAGTTCAGTAAGATAAAAAAATAAAGCAACCAACCACACTATTTTCACAATTTGTTAACTCTTGTGATTTTCTGTCAGAAACATGCTGGCTTCCTTAACACTCAGCAATTTAAGAAAGCTTTGCCTCCTGTGTAGAAAGAATCAAACATATTTGAAAGCCTATTTTCTGAACAAATATCTAAATCACAAAGAGTGTGGCTGAACTATCAATATCAATTAACTGTATCTCAAAAGCTTGTGGTAGATACTATCTCCTCTTAAAACTTCCAAGATTATTGAAATCTCACTTCCTTCTGTTACACTGCTGGTCCAATGAAAGGTTTTTTCCTAGTGTTTGACCAGATTTTCCATTGCAGATAACAAATGTATTAAGATTGTAAACCTACAAATATAACAAAACATAGCATTTCTTCTCTGATATTTCACAGAATCATAGAATGGTAGGGTTGGAAGGGACCTTCAGAGATTATCTAGTCCAACCCCCCTGCTAAAGCAGGTTCACCTAGATCAGGTCACATAGGAACGTGTCCAGGCGGGTCTTGAAGACCTCCAAGGAAGGAGACTCCACAACCCCTCTGGGCAGCCTGTGCCAGGGCTCCCTCACCTCACAGGGAAATAGTTTTTTCTTATGTTTATGTGGAACTTTTTGTGTTCCAGCTTCATACCATTACCCCTTGGCCTGTTGCTAGCTACTATAGAAAAAAGGGATGTCCCAACCTCCTGAAACCCACCCTTTAGATACTTGTAAATGTTAATAAGATCCCCCCTCAGTCTCCTCTTCTCCAGACTAAACAGCCCCAGGTCCCACAGTCTTTCCTCATATGAAAGATGTTCCAGTCATCTTGGTCTTCTTGGTGAAGAAGGTCATCATCTGATCATCTTGGTGATCCTGTGCTGGACTCTCTCCAGAAGTTCTCTGTCCCTCTTGAGCTGAGAAGCCCAGATTAGGCCTCAGCAGGGCAGAGTAGAGAGGGAGCAGAACCTCCCTTGACCTGCTGGCCGCACGCTTCTTGATGCATCCCAGGATGCCATTGGCCTTCTTGGCCACGAGGGCACATTGCTGGCTCATGGTGAGTTTATTATCAAACAGGACTCCTAGGTCTCTCTTTGAAGAGCTGCTCTTCAGCAGTTCGAACCCCAGGCAGTACCAGTGAAGTTACTGTAAGTTTTGCTTTGCATTTCACAAGAGTCAGAATTTTACCAGCTGCTTTTTCATTAAAACCTACTTTTAAATTTCAATTCTTCTATTTCCTGGGAAGTACCAAAAGTATCATCTCCCTTCTTTGCAAAACCTTCTGATTTTCCCTTCTCTCCAATTTGACATATTGTACCACGCTTTGCTAATTACCAAATGGCATAGAAGAGAACAGACCAGTGTACTGGTTCTCATCCTTAGTCAATTGCGCCTTTTACAACTCTTGTCAACATCCCTAGTCTCACCTTCCTATATGTCTTTTGATAGCTTTTGTGGTTTTGTGGTTGTTTCAGAATCAAGAGAGCCATTTTTGATGGAAAAGGCCCTTAAGATCAAGTCCCCATTAACACTGACAAGTCCATCACAAAACCCTGTCTCTAAAACCTAAGTACACCTCTGTAAATACCTAAGGGGATGGTGAGTCAGCCACTTCTCTGGGCAGCCTGTGCCAGTACTTGACAACCCTTTGGGCAAAGAATTTTTTCTAATTATTCAATCCAAGTCTTGCCTGGCACAAAAACCAAAAAGGTTTTCCTTACCATAGGCAATCCATATCAGCACCACTTGTCACTGTCTAATACCAGGCAAAGAGACCAATATAAACCACATTAGTGTCAGAAATACAGATGAAAACACACTGATGGATAAAAGGGCAGCACACGAGTTACAAGGCTTCTCTTGCACACATCTAGGGGGTTTTTTAAGTAGTTCAAATAACCTTGCAGGTTCTAGTCACTGTGTGTCCTCCTCAGGGAATGAGCACAACATAGCTTACATTGATTTCACACCTCAACTTTGTGTGAATCCTCCTCCTAGGGGTTCAGCTGTCAGTGATCCAAGGCCTAGTTTTGACACAGCAGAACTACATAACCTTGGATGAAACTTCTAAGGAAACTGGCAGCTTGCAAGAAAGACATGTGACAATACCCAGACTACAGTCATGATAGATAAGAATGGTAAATTTGCAGCTAGACATACAATCATCGAAACATCGGTTGTTAACAGTTCAAGGACTCGATAAAAAAACAAAACCTCATGAAAAGCTATGAAAACTTAGAGTGGAAAAGACCCCAAGGAGTCAGAATATAGCAACTGAGCAACACTGAGAATCAGTCCATCCAAGAAGCAATTCTTCCCCAGTAGTGATGGCTGCCAGGCCAGCAACACTGCCAGGATAGGCTCACCTAGAGTACTATGCCCAGTCTGGGCTCCTCAGTGCAAGAGCAACGCAGACGTACTGGAGAGATACTGGCAATGGGCCACCATGGTTAAGAGGAAAGGCTGAGAGCTGTGACTGTTCAGCCTGGAGAAGGCTCAGAAGGATTTCACCAATGTATACAAATACCTAAAGGGAAGTCACGCAGAGGATGAAGCTAGGCTTTTTCCCAGTGGTGCCCAGTGATGATGGGTCTAAACTGAAACTCAGGAAGTTCCCTCTGAACATCACTAAACACTTTTCCACTGTGAGGGTCACTGAGCACAGGTTACTCAGGGAAGCTGTGGAGTCTCCCACCTTGGGGAAATTCCAAAACTGTCTAAACACAGTCCTGGGCAACTGGCTCTAGGTGGCCTTGCTTGAGTAGAGGAGTTGGACCAAATGACCTCAGGAAGTCCCTTTCAACCTCAGCTATTATTCTGCGAACCACGTGTCTACCTGGACATAGTGAGTTGGTCAATGTCTTGCCTGGTTACCCACTAATCCTATTTATTTACCACATCTCAGTTACTAACTGGTTTAAAGATTGATTAAGATCTTGCTTTCATAGTCAAGGATAAACAAACTGACCGAGAGAGCATTAGAGCTAACTTGTTGCCTTGGGGGCAGTTAAGAGATCTCTGTCTTAATGGGATTTATGCTGCTGACCAAGTACACTGAATAGTTCTTAAAATTCTACTGTTATGAATATACTCATGTTTAAATAAAGCCTTTGTTCATACCTACAGACTACATATTTTATATTTGTATGCAAAGACTGGAATACCATCTGCTTTATCAGTCCTTGGAAAACATTTATGAATTCATCACCTAACAACTACTTCTCCTACAGAATTATCCTTGCAATCAACTTTATTGTGTTGCAGTTATTCTTGGTTTTCAAACTGGTTTGAGTAGATGAGAAGGCATTACACCAATTTAGTCAGGTCTGTCTTGTTGTATCTCTTCCTTGGGTCCATATAGGTTGAATATGGTTCACCTATAAACAAGACTAAAAAAATCCCACATGCAAAGATATTTTGTTGTATAATCAATCACTTTCATGTCCTTCTTGGCACTTACAATAATTACAGAAGTGAAACAATATTTAATTCAACACTAAGGGATAATCTAATAAAAAACATTTGTTTAAACATTTTTCACGCTGTTTGGTCTGTACTTTGTTCTAAACCAGCCATTCATTACAAATCCATGTTCAGAGAGATAAGGTTTTAGTCTCTTGTTTCCAATTATAAGCTACATCTAACATTTCAAACTGAAGTTAAAACATCCATATAACAAATGGTTATTTTGCCTCATCTCCTATTCCTTCAATAGAGAGAAAAACCTACTTTCAAACATAGTTCACCACCTTGCCTAGTTCTGATTACTGTGTAGTCCTATAGCACAATTCTTTCTTCTGGATGGTAAGATTTTGATAGACATGAGAAGAAAGGACTGGTATTGTCATTCTTCCTATAAGCTGCAGTTGAGCTTTTAAGACATCAAATAAAAACTGAGAAATATTTATTTGGAATCTCTATCCAAGTTGGCAGAGTTGCTTGTGTCACAAAGAGAAGCAAAAAGAAAATGGAAGTTGATGAAGTAGCAGTTAATCCAGATGACGAGACAAATGGACTTTTCCTAAATTCAGATAAAATTACATGTGCCTTGGAAGCTTCTCCTCGCTCTTTCTTTGCTTATCTGTGGCCAACTCCAGCCTATGTTGTCACTCCCAACACAAGGACTGACATTTTACTTTATACCTCTGCAAAATCACCAAAACCCAAGCTGCTGCACAGCAAGTCTTCTTCCGTTTCTTCTACGCAAGTGAAGCTGAGCCTCAGCCCAGACCATTAGCACAAACTTACGACCAAAAGCTTTCTGCAAGTTCAAAAAGAACATACTCAGGCAGTTTACAAGCTGCTTGCAATGCCTCACAGGGAACTGGACCCTATGTAAACCACTCTGACAAACAGGGTAGCCCTATTTCCTCTTCTCCACTCCTTTATCCATGCACTAATTCCATAGAAATAATTGGGGGTTTTTTTCCCTTTCTCATTTTTTTGATCACTGTACAAAGATGAGTCTATCTGGCCAAATGTCTGGCAAGATCTCCAAGTCATTTTCAATCTTTCTCACTGAATCTTAATGGTTGCCTAAAACTTTCTCCATAAGTTAACAGTCAAGTAAAAGCATCTGCTTTTCTCTGTTACTAATATATGATGTACCAAGGCAACATTTGCACCTGAAGTATATAAAGGAAGCCCAAGTCCATATGCTCCTAAATGTGATGGTAACAGCAGCAATTAGCATAAAACCAAAAAGGAAACAGCTGTCTACATTACTTAACACACTGTTAGCTGTGGGCTATTCATTTGTTCACAATTCCAAGGATTTTACTGGCATTGACATCAAAGTGCCAGTCACAGCCCTCACATAACTGCATAGGTGTTACCTTACTGCAGATCTTGTACAAGATATTTTTTTTAACTCAACAAGATCGTTCTGTAGATACCTGAAGATTCACTTGCCTCTTGACAGAATCCTTCCAGGTAGCAATTAACATGAACAATCCTAGTCCTTCACATTATGCTGAGCCACAGTGACAAGCATTACTAAAAACAACAATCTTGCCTGAAGGCTCTAGACAGCATAATGCAAGAGGAGAAACTCCCTTAAGTAAACAGACAATCAAAACAGTTAGAAATTAATTCCAAATACCATTCATGTCAAAGCTGCAGCTCACAGCCAAATGACTGGCTTTACCTACCTGTAAGAAGGGTGTCCTGCTCTCTCCAGCTGTACAGGGTATGTCTGTCTTGCTGCCTGATGACTAACAATTTACATAACATTTACTGATCAATTCACAGTAAATAATTCACTGGGGGGAACCACAGCAGGCAGTAGATTAGGAAAGCAACCACACAGGTGTCATGCTAGAGCAGTTATACAGCTCACACTCCTTTCCATCAACATAAGTTTGGTTGCTTAGGGCACATTTGTTCTTCTTTTGTTTGCTGTTCAACTAAAGGGAATCTCATGCCACACCACCCCAACTCTCCATGACAGCTCCTTACAGACTTCACTGATCCATGAACTACACTCTTCAGCAAACTAAATGCTGCAGGCACTCCCTGTGTCAATCATGCATCTACTGAAAATAAATGAGGAATCAAAGGCACACGGGGAACCACCATTCTGACCACAAAAGATTGGTCTAGTCAAGAATCCTCTCAGCACCCCATTCTGAGGTGCTTCTTGTACTGCCTTCAGTCAGGCTACCAAAGAAGCTGGCAGCCATTTCCTTCCAGCAGGAAAAGTAGGAAAGGTTAGTGGTCAGAAGATGTCAGTGGTGGGGCACTGAGCTAAGTCAGCTGAGGAAACACCTGGTCAGACAAGCTCCTAGACATAGGACTTCTGCCAAAGCAGCAGCATCTTTATCCTACACTCCCTTCCAGTAGCTCTCTGAGCAACGCTGAGGGCCGCTCCCGATGGGAACCAGCCGCAGTGCTCAGATACCTTCTCCCCAGGGGCCCTGTGACACCAGACAGCTTTAGACTCAAAATTCATCTGAACGCAGCTCCGAAGCATTCGTCGCTCCGACTGCCTTACACCTCGGTGCAACCACCCACGCGGCACCGTGCGGTGCCTTGCCTCGGTCCAGTTTCCCTCGCTACCGAAACAAGCGCACTCAGAGCAACACGCCGCGCTGCCTCGCTGTGCGGAGAGAGGCCACGGGCGGGTGCCGCCCCGCGGAACGGAGCGGCTGGGTTGGGAGTGACGTCCCCGCTCCGCAACTCCGGGATCCCCGGGCGGGGAGACGGGGCGCGCCCTCGCCCGCCAGCCCCGCCGCCGCTCCTCGCGCGCCCCCTGGCGGCGGCGCTGCGGGGCTCGGGCAGGCCAGCGGGGGGGCCGGTACCGGCACTGCGCGTCCGCGCCAGCTGCCCCACTGAGCGCCAGCCCCGCCGACCAAACCGGGATCGCAAAAACGGTCCTATCGAGCCAGTAGCACACTGTCTGCGGGTCACCCGCAGAACTCCCGAGGTCACTTTCCTAAGGAAATCAATAGGAATCGGGCTGTTTACAGTTTTCACCTGGTATCGGAGTATCGGAGAGAAAGTCCTGGTAAGATTTCCCAGCAAAGCCTGAATGAAACCACTTGCAATGTTATGTTTCCGTTCTCGTCCAATAGCATGTACAATCCCTCTCCCCGATTCATTTTTTACAGTTGGGATGGTCTCCAAACACTCACACTGAAATACATCACACACGCAGCACTCAGCAGCAGCAGGCTTTGTAGCTATAGTATTTCTGCACGCTCATAGCTGTGATTCAGCAGAGCACTCAAGCATATTCACCAAAACACTTGGGCATGTGTTAGTCTTTAAGCACACATGGAGCTCCCCTTATTTCTGTGTGGCTTTTTCTAGGGCACAAATGCCACTTTCAAATTTACCTTTCTTTGAGAATCAAAGCTGTTTAAGGACACTCAAACCACCTTGAAAAATAGCATGTTCTTAGATCAGAGCTAGAAGGCAACTTCACAGCTGTGTAGCATCTGCAGCACAAAAGGGCAAGTAGAAGCAAATTAACACAACTTTTTTGTTAATTTGCAGTAAACACAGAAACTACAGTTGGATGGTTAGAGACAGTCAACATGAAGGTTTTGAGCTACTCAAATCTGAGTTTACATGGAATAAATACCTCTCACTGCCAACAGCTAGCATCAGGAAAAGACACTTCAGTTCCAAGTGAAGACAAAAGCAGAACTCCTCCAAGCAGCGTGTCTTACTACACTGAGGTTCTGCTGTTAGGCATCTTGTAAAAAACTCAAACTGTTCAGCTGCTCTTTAAAATTGCACGTTGTGGTTTTGAAGACTTAAACTTTGAGCCACAAATGCTTAAACCCCAAAGTTATCATTTTCATGGCAACCTCAGCACAGCTTTTGTGTAGGCTGTTTGTGCTCACAGGCATGTATTCTTCATCCTCAAGTTAGAACTTCTTGCTGGCTTAAAGTCACCTTTCCGATGAAGAACACATTTTAGTTTGGATACTGATGTGAAGTGTTACTGACTAATGGTTGCACGGGGAACCATAATTCTGACCACTGGCTATCTTACCTTTGAATTCCCCACTCTAACAATCCATTGGCAGAGTGTTGGTTTTGCATGTAATCTACTAGATGACTTTAAAACATTCAAACAACAACCCTAGGAGAAGGGAAGCTATGATGGCATAATAAAATTCCACTGCCTACCAAACCCCATGTGCATGCAAAGATGCTGAAAGCCATGGAATACAAATATGCTTTTAGAACTTTAAACATTTTCAGACAATTGTTGGATGCAATACCTGGAAATATCTTCATTTTATAACATAATTCAAACAATGCATAGCAAACAAGCTATGTTTAAGCTCTTTGTTTCAGAAAAATCTCTCCCCAAAGATTAGATGGACAGTTAGGAACGACAGCCAAGCTACACGCTGGCTACCAAGCTACACAAACTGATAATGCTCTTCGTGTCCAGATTAAAGATCTCTTTTGGAATCTTATTAACAGCTTTCCAGAATACTTTTACCTTTGGTAATCCACAATTTGTTACCTGAAGTCTTAGACCATGAAAGCTGTTGGGCACACACCTGAGTCCTTCAGTGGATTTATCCTTAAGGCTCTTAGGTACCCAAGCCTTCAATGTGTCCATGAGGTTAGCCATATCAACCCATCTACCTACAGTCACTGAATATACACATGCACACATTCATACTGTAACATGGTCTCAATTTGGGAGTAACAGTGCAGAAGCACCAAAGCTAACAGTTACACTGGCATACCCTACTTCAGAAACACTGCCTGTTCTTTGACAACCAATTCCAATTACCCTCAACGTAGCAAATACATCTACCCCACTAAGAATTATTGTAAGGCTATTAGAAACTTCCCAGTAACGTGAATTTGAACTCCACAGACCACAATACAGTACCTTTTTCTCACTCCAAGAGTGAAATTGATCAGACTTTTGCTACCTGAAATTCCAAGGACAGAAGGATAAACTTGAGAAATGCCATCCCAAAGGAGTTCTCATCTGAAAGTCGTTACAGCACAAGATATAACTGATGAGTTTTGTTTGTCTCTCTCACCAAGCCTAGTCATCTACTGCTGCTATTTAAAGTAGACAAAAGTTTCCAGTTTATTTCATGTACTTTCACACCTTTAAAAAGGGGGCAGATCGGCAGCAATGTTTGCAGTTGCAGCAACAAAAAAGTTCCACAAACAACTGACTAGAACCTACAATCTGCTTACTATCAGGTATTTTAGGACCACAGAACAAATGGAACAGCAATAACTGAATAGTCAGCTCAGATGTGCTGAAACTGTAGCCTGCAGGCTTTTGTGGGAGCAACGGTCAGGCTTTTTGTAACGTTTCTGCATAATCACAACAGAAGACACACTCTTCAGTAGACAGACTATAATTACATACATGTCTGTACATCTTCTATTACAGCTGGGTCCCTGGTTCTTGACCAGGGCTTCTGAGGCTCAACTGCAACACAAGCAGTAAGGAATAAATCACGTTCAGAGTAAAACCACTTGACTTCACCTGGCACTGCCATAAAAACATATGCAGCACTTCAAAATTTCAGCCACTATCTCCAAAGGCTGCTTTTCTGTTTAACCAAAAGGTTTACTCTTCCTTAAGCAGGTAAAACAATCTTCTCACTCCCTTGGACATTTTTGGTAGAGAGAGCTGAGCCCTTTAAGTAGAGCACTGAAACTAATTTGACTTGAAAGTACTTCAGCTGGACTAGCGAAAACAAGACCCAGACGCAAAGTTATCTAACAGCCCATACTGCACATCTCCAGCCAGTTGTGTAACAAACCTCAGGACAATTTTACAGGTCTTAATCAGCTGAAACTCCCCGCTGAGTTCCACGAGGGAGATCTAATCAATGAAAAGCTGCAAGAACTGGATCCGGTTTTCTCCTTTTTAATGGAAAGGTTTATTTTGAGCTACGAGAATATCGAAGTATATATATATATATATACTCGCCAAGCCCGTAACTCTCATTTTAACGGCATAGGAAGTTTGTTCTGTCTTTCAATCTAACGGACATTAATCTCATCAGCACTCTATCTTTGGCAGCGCACACAAAAAACAAACAAACCCCCCACACTCTAAACGGGCACACACCATTTTATAAACGACGGAGCTGTTATCAGGCTTTGTAAGACAGCACAGCTCTTTAAATAAACTCTATCATCTTAAGGCAAAGGAGACAGACCGGCATCCTCGGCCGGTCGCGCTCTGAAGTTGCTCCTCTCGCCGCGGCAGCCGGGGAGCTGCCGGCCACAGCCGCTGGCAAGAAGAGAAGCCCCCCGCGATGTGTCCACAAGCGAACGGGGGGGACCGGCTCTCTCCCCGCGGCGGAGCCCGCGACCACGCCGAAACAGCGCCGGGGAGACCCGGGCGGAGCGGTGGCGACGAGAGAGGGTGGGAGAGGGCGGGATGTGAGGCGCCCGCTGCACGTGCGCCGCGCCCCGCGCCCCTCAGCGCCAACGGTCCCGGCGCGCGGGCGCTGCCTCGCGCCCCTCAAACCGCCAACGGTCCCGGCGCGCGCCCGTCCCGCCGCGCTCGCTGTCCGCGACGTCCCCTGAGGCGCGCCGCGCGCCCCTACCTGCCCGCCGGCAGCGGGAAGCCTCCTTCGCCCGCGCCGCGTCCCTCTCAGCGGCTGGCAGGAGCGCGGGAGCGCTGTCCCTCCGGCAGGGCGAGCCCCATCTGAAGAGGGAGCGAGGGAGCCCGGCGGCTCCACCACCGCCCCCGCCGAGGGGAGGGGACGAGGGGCGGAGGCGGGGGGGGAGCGGGCGGGAGCGCCTTGACGCGCGCCGGGCGCTCCCCCCTGCGCGGAGCCGCCCCGGTCCCGGTGGTGCCGGAGCCGCGGAGCCCGCGGCAGCGCCCCCTGCAGGCCGCGGCGGCGACGGAGCCTTGCGGCGGCCGCGGTACCCACCGCCCGCAGCAGCTGCCGGCCGCGCCGTGGGGCGAGGGCACCGGTGGTGCTGCGGGTCTCTGTTGGGCACATCTCTGCCCCTCCCAGCTGCGCGCACCGAACTCTTCTCAGGGACAGTTTCGGCTAACCCGAGGGCTGAGAGCAAGTTTGCTTGTGCCGCTCAGAGGCTGCAAGTATGAGGGAAACTGGGCCCAACTGGTATTTCCAGTGAGTCCGCTGGTTCAGGTTAAGCATTTGGTTAAATTCAGGCTGTAACATCCACATGGGATGCTTCAGAAGCATCAGAGCCAGCCTGAGACTCAGGGGCTGCCACTCCTTTTCACTTCAGGGCTCCCGCTGGTTCTGCAATGCCTCTCCCGCTGTCCTGACAGGCACAAGGGATAGGATAGCCCCAACTAAGCAGAAGAGAGTTCCTACAGTTTAAACACAACACAAGGACTTGGGATATCAGGTGTAACTGTTTGACTTTGCTCACCCTGACAGCTACTCGGTTCTTGATCAGCTGTGGTGGTGCTGAAGTGTGTTTTTGTGAAAAGTCTGGCTGGCTTCCCAGAAATCCTCCGGTTACGCACAGAATTGAACTTGCGCTTGTCCGTTAAACACATGCCTAAATGTTTGTGGGATAGAGCATCTTTGTGCCATAGCTCCCCTTCTGTGGAATTTCCTTTTCCTACTTCACAGGAATCTGATGAAGATGAACTCATAAAGCACTCTAAGGCACGCTGGTTTGACAGTGACAGAGCTCCTGGAGCATATCCACTGAGAGACAGACGTTGCAGTTGCATCCTATCCTCTCCCAAATACACATAAAGATATATGCTCTAGTGATGAGAATTTTCCAGGAAAGGAAAGAAGCACAAAACAGAAACAAACCAGTCCTATGCTGTGAATTTGCTGTGAGGTATTTGCTGAGCTGGCAAGTCTTGGACTACTGCTCCTTAGCACTCTGAGGTAGGAAACAGACAGCAGGCAATCACCTAAATGAGGAACACTCATCATGGATCTTCCAAACTCAAAACAGTAACGACTGCTTGCAATGCAGCTGAAATCCTCTGCCAGAAAGCCCTGATCCCTAATTGCTCCTGCACATTAGAAAAATACATTGTAAACATTTTTTCACGGTGCAAACAAGCAGCATTTTACTGAGCATATTTGTAAAAGAAAGAAAAAATTCTAATCAGTAATTTGCTCATGGCATTAAAATCAAAGATCAGTCATTCTATGTATCCACAGAAAGAAACACAGTCTACTTTTACAGCACAGTGAGATTTACACAAATCTTATCTAAATATAAATAACAGCTACACATCCAAGAAACAGTCTGATTTCCCTTGTCTTTTCTGCCTAACTCTTCTTTGTAAAAGTGTTTATCATAGAATCACAGAATGGTAGGGGTTGGAAGGGACCTTTAGAGATCATCCAGTCCAATCCCCCTGCAGAAGCAGGTTCACCTAGATCATGTTGCATTAGGAACCTGTCCAGGCAGGTCTTGAAGACCTCCAAGGAAGGAGCCTCCACACCCTCCCTGGGCAGCCTGTGCCAGGGCTCCCTCACCTCAACAGGGAAATAGTTTTTCCTTAAGTTTAAATGGAGCTTTTTGTGTTCCAGCTTCATCTCATTGCCCCTTGTCCTGTCACTAGATACAACAGAAAAAAAAAGGGATGTCCCAACCTCCTGACACCCACCCTTTAGATATTTACAAATACTAATGAGATCCCCCTGCAGTCTCCTCTTGTCTAAAGAGCCCCAGTTCCCACAGCCTTTCCTCATAAAGATGCTCCAGTCCCCTGATCACCTTAGTTTATTCTTTGTTTATAACAGTAAAGCTGAGATTTCTTTTTCCCTATGCACCCAGTGCTTAAGAGCCTAACCATAGAATTAATCAACTTCTCTAGAAGGCCAAGGTTCCCCTCAGTTTTAGTTGGGTATCACACATCTTTTAGCTTAGTAACAGCAGGACCGTATTGAACTGAAATATATATATGCGAAGCCTCCAGGGAAAATCTGTGTATTAATACAAAGGCGAGTTGTGCTATCCCTGAGTAACTGTTGGGAAGGCTGCCTGGTTCCTGGGCTCCACCTGCTGTGTCATGGCTGGGAGCGGTGACAACACGCTGGGTCTGCTTCCTGCTAGCAGGACACAGCCTCTCTGCACACCCGAGTGATGGATGTTCAGAAAACAGCAAGAGACTCGGGATGCCCCGCAGGGACGAGGCAGAGCTCACACGTCTGTGCCTTTGGCAAGATTTTCACCAAGTGTATTTGCAGTCTAGCTGTAGACTTGGGCCTGCCACTTGGGTGACTGCGAGAGGAAGGAGCAGGATGCAACCTCCATCTGCGCTCAGCCGAGTCCGGATGAACGCTAAGGGTGAGATTTCTGTTTGCTATCTCGAGCTCCAGCACTCAAATCGTACTTGCCATTCTGAGGCACGGATACGACGAGGGCCTTGAATGTCACCCTGGAGTTAAGTGCCCACGCAGCTCCACTCCTTGACGTTTCCTCTGCTTGTTAATATCACCTGCTAGTCTCCTGCTAGTGTTTCTAGAGCACGCGTCAACAGGGCGCAGAGCTGCTGTAAATTAGGACAGAACTGCTGGAAGTACCTGAATCCTCCTGTGGGTGGCATCAGAATATCTTCAGTGGCCCACGGCTGACTTAGGAAAGAGGAAAGGGATGACATGCGTGTTTACCAACCGCCAGCACCATTCCAGTGCAAGTGCTGTTTTTGCTAAGACGCTCACATAAACCAGTAGATCTCTAAATTAAATGAATGATTTAAATTGGTAAGAATTAGCATCACTATGTTAGCCCGTTTAAATCTCACAAAGATCTTTCGCTCCTTGTGCCCATGCCCTGTACACATCACAGCACAAGAGAAGGGTGCAAATGCATGATTAAACCTCCCAGTTTCTACAACTCCAGCAAAGCCAGACCTTTATCATCACCAGCAATAGCTTCATATCTTCTCATGTAGGCTTCAATGAGGCTTGTTAAGAATCGATAAACACAAGTGAATCACCACAGTTGTCCAATGGGATAGAGAAGTGTAAATGCCAGCCAGGATATCAGAGGCTACAGATTCAAAGTCTCTACTTGTAACCAAAGCAGGATTGTTCTATGTTTTTAAATTGTTATGTTAAAACTGTTAGGCCTGTTTGTGGTAGCCTTGGAGATCAGCAAAGCTCTTATCTACAGGGATGGTGTGGAATCTCCTTCTCTGGAGGTCTTCAAAACCCACCTGAATGTGTTCCTGTGTGACCTGAGCTAAGTAGACCTGCTTTAGCAGGGGAGGTGGACTGGATGGTCTCTAAAGGTCCCTTCCAACACCTACCATTCCGTGATTCTATGATTATCACCCCAAGACAAGTCAGTGCTAACCCCCAAGACAAAATGCACTCTCAAACCCCCAAGTGCTGATGTCCAAAGCAGGATGGGTGTAGCTGCTGAGCAAATGGCTGCCTTACCTGCAGAGTATTACACAGGCAATATTTCTTAAGGCTACAAAAGCTGATAATAGAAAGCCCATCCTTGTGCTAATTTTAGAATAGTTCAGGATTTGAGAGGGTGCCTTGTACTGTTCAGTTGCTCATATGACTAAATTGTGCATAGCCTGGGATCATAACCACAGAAGAGCTTCAACTGAGTGACACCCAGCAACCAACACTGGTTGTCAGTGGAGGAAAACAGGAACTTCAAAAACACATCAGGAAAAGCATTTTTTTTTATTTCTTCCCCTGCTTTAAAAACATTTTAACTGATACAAGTTGGTGCTTGTTGACTTTGCAAACATCAGTCTGCTCTTCCAACATTTCCACCTGATTTTCTACCAGACTCACATTAGGAACTTGACTGTCATTGTTGATTGCAAAAGGCCTGAATTAATTGTGTTAGAGACCAAGCACTTGACAATAACTAGTGGTGTGGGACTCCTTGGGTTTTAAGTTTAGATATGTGAAAGTAGGCTGAGGTTCAAGTCATCCACCTTCTGAAATCTGGGTTTGTTCAGCACGTTTCCAGGATCAGAAGTTGCATATGCTGCCCTAAAATTCCTTTCTGATCTATGCTAATATAGAATCAACTCCAGCTTTCATTTTCCTCCCCTTAATTTATTCTTAATGAAGCTATTATCACAAAAAGAAAAATATTTGTTCTCATGAAATTCAGAGCTATGAATCTGTGGGGACAACAGTCATCATGAGTAGGTGGCACACAGGCTGGGTATTTTTTTTCTTGTCAGCAGTGCTGCTATTCTTAGTTTAGCATGCAGGCCATATGTGTCTCAGACAGGCACAATAGATGCACACTGGTAGCTTTGAGAATATTCAGAGATAAGAAGATCTCCCAGTCCGGGAAGTTATCCTGAAACTCGCATAATTTTGGCAGCAAAATTTTAACCTGCATTTCTCAAGAGCCTCTAGCAGCACATCATTACCTTTAGAGGATTTGCAGCTGCTAAACATGTTAGAGCAAATTAAAGTAACTTGGGTATTATTTGAAAAAAACCCAACCAACAAACAAATAAATGCAACATCTTCTGGGACTGTGGCTCTAGTTTTGTATCCCAATGATCTTACCATCAGTATCTGAAACCTTACACTGTATTCTCTCGGCTTCAATCCTTAATCACCTTGGCGTCCCTTAGCACAGCTTTGTGGTGCAAAATGTCCACACAGCTGACACCATTGTTGTTAGTAGGATGTGCTACTGAGTAATGTGACAGAGAAGTGCCTGAAGACAGGCACTGTGCTTTTCAGCAAAGCTGCTTTGGCCCTGCTAAGTAACATCACCTCTTGCAACCTGCCACTGCTGCTTCAGTGTCATTCATGCCATGGCATGACTGTAAGGAGCCTGAGTAGTGCCCAGCAGCTTATAGGAGACAACAGTTATCCCAGTTAGGTCAGTAAAAAGCAATAACTGACACAGAAATTGATGGCACTGACTTGGCAAGATGGCATTGTTTTCAGTGCCACCTGCTGAGCTATCTGACATCTCTGGGAAGTGGCAGCACATGAAAGAATGAGGAAAAGGCAGAGATAGCCTTGTTTCTCTAAAATTTCTGTCTTGAGGAAAATGGTTAAAAAAGGAAGATAAACAAAGAAAGTGACAAGGGTTGAAGATTCTGAGGTACACAAAATCCCTTCTGCTTTGTCTGAACAACTTGCTGATGGGTCCCAAAGCTGTTTTGCCATGGGTGGTACTGTCATCCCTCTTCAGTGTATGCCTCCCTGTTGCACAGTCTCACAAAGCCAGCCCTGCTTAGTGGCATCAAGTCAATCAACAGAAAAGGCAAAAAAAATAATCCATCATCTGAATAATAAACATTCATCACTGCCCAAAACTTAAAAGTGGAAAACTGAATCCTTCCTCATCCTGCCTATAAAAATCACAGGGGATTTCTTGTGATGATAGTAGGCACCAGTGATGCCAGAGACCATCTCCCATCTTGTAACGCTGCAATTCAGCTGCAACTGTAAGTGGACTGAAAAGTGGATGGCAATTGTACTTCCATGTGTGAAGTTTAGGTCATTAGTTCTGTTGATTTGAGTACCTGTCTGTGTGGTTGTGGCCTGAGGCTTTACTTGCCTGTTTACTTACCAAAAACCATCTAGCTCGGCAGAGTGCAGAGTAGTAGGTAAAAATCAAACACTTTGTACAACTTGTAGAACTTGTGGTTTGCAACCTTGGTTGTTCTATCTGAATTTAATGTGAGAGAATTTAAAAGAGTTAAAAGCATAAACTAGCTATATAAAGATCATGAATAAGAGAAAACAGATCAGAACATTTAGGCAGTGAGATACTGTTTTAAAAGTGGCATTGTATTATTGAGTAAAGTTTTCCTTCTAGCAATGGTGGAACTGAGTGGAATCACAGTAAGCCTCATCTAACATACTTTGGTGATAATCTGGCAAGAGTATGCTAATATTACAATACTTTTTCTCTTGTCAGCCTCTTCTGTGTTTTGTCAGCATGTAATATTTATCCTGTGCCTCCTTTGCTGTAGAGAATGAGACAAGGTCAGGCTAAAACAAGCTAAGAATCATTGGTAGCCTTCTTTTTGGAATGAAACCTGACATTTCACTTAGAAATAAAGATTCAGTTTAAAGGAAAAGAGTAAAGGTTGTGCTCCATCCAACATTTTGGCCATGCTGTTGCCTAAACCTGCTCCCTCATTTGCCATTCTGGCTGCTTTGTGAGAGATTTTTAGCTACTACGTAGCTTGTGGCTCTGTCAAATAGCAATTGATTATGCCAGCCTCATGCTACTTTCCTTGGAAGAGAAAACTCTAAAGCTTAACAGTGTCTGTCACTTTCTGTCGACAATTGGCTAAGAGAGAAAAAGCACCTTTTGTTAGAAATAATGGTTTGCTTAAAAACACTCATCTTTTGTGCTGAACTTTCACACACAGCAGGAGACTGTCCCAGTATTTGAGTAATAAAAAGTGTCTACCTTCAGGGTCAGACATGTTTCTTTACAAGGTTTCATGGTTCTTGGCCACTTACAGCCCTGATATGATAGAAGATATTTCATATCCCATGTTTTCTGTATCCTACATAAGGTGACTTTTATTGGTTTATGAGAATATGTATAAGAAGGTATTGCACCAAATGGGAATTCACCAAAAGTATGTTCAGAGCCCTTAAATGTCTTATTTTTGCTATTTAAAGATGCCATTAAGCTTGTTCTCTATAATAAGGTACTACTCTATGAAGGTAAAAATCAGTTTTTCACTACCACAACAGGAAGCTTCTCTTACACATATCCTCCAAGCAAGAAATAGGAAAACTGAGTCCAGTATCTCCTGATGCAAAGCTATGACTTGTACTTGCACACACTGTGTTTAACAGAGAAAGGGGCATCTTAATGTAGATTCTGTTTCACTGCAGAAAAATGTTAACTCCCCTGACTTGTTCCTACATTCTCTTATTTTTCATTTTTAACATCAGAAGTAGCTCTCTTGGGCCAAAAACACATCTTGGTGCATCTCACTTGTAGTCATGCTCTGAAGTAATCCCTACTTTTTAGCAACAATAATTATAGAAACCATTATTTTCATTATCTTACCCTGTGCTTTGTGATGTTAAGTGCAAGCAAAGAGATACCATGAAGGTGGTACTCTTAACAGGAGAAAGGTTGGCTTCAATACTGGAGGAGAAGGAAGAACACTCCAGCATATTTTCTCTCTTTCATGGGAAAAGCTTAAAAGCCTTTGAAATTCCCTGAAAAGCAGCTGTGGATACATGTCAAGACAAATATGATTTCATCAACCACCTTTTCAAAGCTATTAAAGAATCAGAACTAAATTCACCAATGCTTGGCTGTGAGCATTCACAAACTGGTCAAAATTACATCTGTTTTCATGTTTCTTTCAGTAGCTGACCCAGAAGCAGCCAAAACCTGGTTTTCTTTTCTGTATTTTGCAATGGAATCAATATGTTCATTTGCAATGCTATTATTACACATGGCTTTTCTGCCCTCATTCTCTAAAGAGTCTGCTAGTTACCCAAAACAGGTAAGAGAAGGCAGATTTGTAGTGAAGGAGCAGCAGAATGGAAGTTCATAGATAAATGGATTAACAAGAGTTACAAGAGAAATTAAAGACTGATGAAAAATCCCTTCTCCTAGACACAGCTTCAGTTCTGCTAAATTTGAAGTTCAATTTGGATTGTTTCAGACAGCTCCACTTCTGCAAAGCATCAGTTAGTGAGATTAACTGCTGAATCACACAGAATCTTGGGGGTTGGAAGGGACCTCAGAAGATCATCTAGTCCACCCCCCCCTGCCAGAGCAGGGCCACCTAGAGTAGGTCACACAGGAATTCAGTACTAATATTACATGAAGCAGCCAGTGATCCCAGCTGACATTGAATCCCCCTGTGTTGAGGCTTTACAGGAATAAAATAGTCAGCCAGTCCTTGTCCCAAAGTAAGTGAACAGAGAAAGTGAACACAAGGGGGCAAAGAGTGGCACAGATTAAATAAGTGATTTATTGAAAGGATGTGTTAACAAACCAGTGCCAGAGCCAATGGACAATCCATAGCTTCCAATCACCCCTCCCCAGTCCAGAACCTGGTGTGCTGAACTCCCATGAACAATCAAATGGTCACAACTCAAAAGTTTTGAGCATAGGAAAGTACCTCCTAGTAACCAGCTTCTCCTTATTGGAGGACAAGGTATATGTATCCCAGGGAACATTTCAAACAATGTAAGCAATCTAGATTGGGATGAGTCCTGGAGTTGCAGAACAAAGGCACAGAACTACCCTCAAAATTCATGTATACACAACAGATTTCTCACATTTGATTAGAAAGAGCTACAGCAAGGACAGGGGGAGGAGGATGTCAGATGTTAACAGAGATGCCTGAGTCATTCTCTCTTCCAACCCTTCAGATTCTGTGATTCTGCCAGCTGTTGTGGCTGGTGCTAAGAGAAAGACTTGCCACAGTGGCAAGAGTGGAAGAGGCCATCAGGAGTGATGAAAGACACACTAAAAGCATTTTACACAAAAAGATGCATGGAATATGCTCTCTGCAATTATTTTAACTAGTAGTATGTGTAGCCAGATGCTGATCATTTTCTGCTCTCTTAGAAGTGTTTTAAACATGTGTGCACAACACAAATCCAAACGGAAAATAAAAGGATGCTGAGTGAGACAAAAATAAAGGGATCCTTACGGAAGATTCTTGCCCTGTCAAATTACAAGGGTGTTCTGCAGAATTTAATGGTGATCAGCCCTAACAATCACACCACAAAACAAGGGCTTGAAAAAACCCCATTCAGTACATTTTAAATTGCACTTTTCAGAACCTATGGCCATTTAAAAATCCAGTTGTTTTAAGTGTGCAGCTTTTCATGCAGCATAACAAATTCCAACCTCTATCTGATAGGATTAAGGAAGAATTTTTGCCTATGCATAGGCTCTTCTACATTAATCACCTGCCCACTGAGGCAATGTCACCATTCACAAAGACAAGATGTCAGAACAAGATGAACCATCGGTCTGATTCAGCATGAAATCTCTTACATGCTTCTGCCTAAAGTTTTTTTCCCCAAAGCACTGACTTTTATCCTCCCTGACTTTAGTTCTCACACAGATATTAAAAAAAGGAAAGAAATCTTCTCATCCCCCTTTCTTTAGATTGCTGTGCATGCAGGTGGGGTTTTTTCAGCCTGTAACAGGGCTTCCAAAAATGAGATCTGTCGTGTTTCAATGTTTCAGTCATTCTGCGTCACAAATAAAAGGAATGAGGAATCCTTAGATTCCCTACAGGAAGGCTTTTCTTTGTACTGTGCCTAACACTGCTGAAATGAGATTTTTCTACATAGCTGCAGAAGATGGAGGCTGAAGGTAATGGGAACTTCAAAGGCACTGTGTTTTACATCTAAGTTTTAATCAGAAAGGGTTATCTCCTGGTGTGCCCCTTCTTTCTCTTCTTTTTTTTGCAAGTTAACAAAAATATTTCCATGAGTCTACCCCGAGGCACCTGAACTGTTACTTGGGCAGAAGACATTCAACCAGCTGCTAAAAGCATTTGACATAGTACCTTGTTAACTGAGGTTCTAACTGATGACCAAAGGGAAAGGACGCATGTGCACATTTGTGTCTCAGAGCAGTTCTGATGCTTCATGCAGGAAGCCTTTGGAAAACTCAGAAACTCATCAGTTTTTTCTCTCTAGGCTCCTTTTTCATCTCCTCTGTTTGTGTTCTGCCTCTTTTCATGAATCTTACCTATGTCACTGCATCTGGGCCTCCATCTTTTTCTCTTCTATCCCCTTCCTTACACTCCATTTACTGACTCTGCTTTTCCAGCTCTATGTTGCTAACTCTAGGTTTGGGTTTATCTTTCTTTCCAAACAACATTCAGGACTCTCAACATTATCATTAATGACATATTTTATCATTTTATTAACAATCTTTCATTATGCATCTGCTGTACTGCTGAAGTCAATTAGGAAAATAATTACCTTCCTGTGCCTGAGCAGTACATTGGCTTAACTCTAGAAAAAGGTGTTCCTCAGCAAGGCTTCCCACTAAAATGTAGCTTACAGCATACAGTAACCTGAATGTTATTGATCCTATTGACTCAGTCTTACCAAGCCACAGTGTTGATTTCCCATAGCAAATTCATCAATGATGAATCTGTGGGTTCAGCAGCTCCTGTCAGAAGATTGCACGTGCATACTGGAGGGAAGCTCACATCATCTGTTATCCACAGACTCCCTAAGGGTCGTCCTTAGGTAAGAAAGATCCTGTTGTTTGTTACATGCCATAGCCAATCCATAAGCAAATCAGCTGCTGAAGCCTTTCCAGGTCCTTGGAGGCTATCCCTAGATCAGGGCCAGGCCTCGAGGGCTCTACCAACCCCGACTGTCTCTCCCAGCCTCCTCGGGGCTCTCCTCACCCTGCCCACTGCCCAGAACAGCAGGGCCATCAGATCCCATCCCAGCAAAGATGCAGCAGGGCCAGTCTCCAGCATCCCTCAGCCCTGCCTAGCTATGGCCCCCACTGAGTTGGGCCTACATCCCACCCCATTCCTCTTCCTGAGGAGGTGCCTGATGCTGAGGCTGTCTCATTTCTCACTGGGATGAGGGGAAGGGCTCTGGCTGGTGAGGTCCCGCTCTGCTGCCCTGGGAAGTTCCCTTAGGTCCTTGGCCTTTAGGGAGGAGCTGGCCCTTGCAGCACCCTGACAGTAACCACTATTAAATCTATACTTGCCAGACTCATTGGAAAATTTGGTAACACTGACACTGATGGGCAAAACAAACAAACAGAAATCCCATTTCTTGGTTTGGAGAACAAGAACTGCTTCTCTCATATAGGAGCTAGTAAGTATTTGCCCCAGCTATGGGCAAAACCAGAGATCACCAAGAAGAAATAAAAGGGATCAGATTAAGAGGATAAGAGTAGCACAAAGGCATTGTAGTCATCATCTTGTTTTCTGCTCCTATTTGGTTCAGTTTTCATTCTTGACTGCATCCAGTGGGCTTCTCCCCCACCTCAAAAAGTCCACACTTTCTAGCTGCAAGGAGACCAGGACCTGCTCATGGAGGTCTCTAAGAGCCCTGTCAAGTTGCATAGAATCAGATGAGCCACAATTCAGTGTCTGTACCATTGCAAATAATCAGGCAGTGCTGCCTCTCAGACACAGCTTGGAGCACTGTGTGTCCCGATTCACCCATGGATTTGCCCATCAGCTATAACATGCCCTCTGTCCATGAGAGGGTAAGAGTACATCCATAACATCAGCCACCTCCCTGACATAGCTCCACTTTGGCCAGCCATCTCCAACCCTGGCTGCCAAGGACCATCTGAACTCCAGAGTCTGAGCGACAATCAACATGAACCACTTATGCAGGAGATCCTGGGCTCTGCTCACAACTGCATGAAACCAGAGGGCAGCACACTCCTGTCTTGGCTGTAGCACTCCTCCTCAGGCCATCCATCTTTTTCTTTCTTTTCCATGTATTCCCAGGAGGGTGGAGTTGCAGGACCTTTAATCTCCACCGTGCTGCCCATCAGTCACATTCCCAGACATGCATTTTTATCTTCTTTCTGGCCCCATGTCTGCTGCTCTGCTAACAGAAGTAATTTTCTGCCAGCATTACACAGCAGATTGTGAAAGGTGAGCCTTTCATCTCCCTGTCAGGGTCACCCCCCACAGCTCTGCCCTCTGTACAGCCCCCTCCGTGCTTGGAGTGTGTGCATGAATTAGGATAGCAGCAGGCAAGTACTTACCACCTCTTAATCAAACACTTTTTGCTGTTGCTTTCAAGTTTTATTAATGTTTATTAATTCCTGTTGATAACTTGCCAAAATCAGTTTTTTTGAGAATGGCAAAATAATTAGAAGGTATCCACACTCTTTTTTTTCCCCTCCTGGATGCTGCACAAATTGATTATTAAGGGAAAGACTAATTCATCATCCACAAAATTCATAACCCAAACACACTGCCACCTGCACACATCTGTTTTCAGTAGCCTATTGAAGTATTCTTCCTCTTAAATCCCTTCACTTCTGAAGCATGGCAACAAAAAATTGCTGTGGAAATCTGAGGGCAGAGAGTGACTAACCCCTAAATCCAGCACTAGGAAAGGTGACAAGTCTGCCTTTTATTGTACTTACCAGCTGCAGCATAACAAGAGAAGAGTTTACTCCAGTCAGTCTGAGTTGCTGCTATAACAATAACAGTGGCAGCACTTAGACCACTCTTTCCATTTCTAAAGCACTTTAAATCCATTAACACTTTGAGCCCCACAACTTGTCAAACAAAGACAACAAAAGGAAGAAAGCAACTTGACACTGAGAGTTCACAGAATCTTCCAGGAGCTCAAAATGTGTCATACTTGTGCCTCCATAATGTACCAGTTCCTTAGATAACACTGCATTTATTGTCTTTTTCCTCCCTCACGTTGACAGCCACCTCATTTTCAAGAATAAAGAAGATAATTGGGTTTTAAAAAGGAATCTGAAGGAAAAGCACCTGAAGAAACAAAGATGAAGCCAAGTACTAATATAAGAAAAACCACAACTGAATATGAAAAACAAAACCAAGACTCTGCTCCACAGTCTGTAGCTGTCAAAATGGACAAGTGTCTGTATGATGGAGTGGTAGACATTTTAAACATGCACTCTGCAGGTGATGGCTGGGATACAGATCTCAAAGTGACTTTGAAATGCCCTTACTTATATTTCTGTTTGACCATTAGCCAGAGGTGTTTACCAATTCATAAAAGATAGACCTGAATGCAGAAAACACTTCTCAGTGCTAGAGAAACATAAATAGGAAACTTAGTTTTAACCTTAAAGATGCTACAAGAGCACTCAATGTATATCTCCTGGAAATTTCTGGTGAAGAAGATTTGCTACCTTCTGTCTCCTCACATATTATCAGAGAATGACCTGCTAGTTCTTCCTGGCTGAACTTAGACACTGCTAGTGTCATCCCCATAGATTTGTGCTGATTAAGTGGATTGCACCTTATTGCACACGAGCATCCTATCAGAACATGCCTAACTGTGAAAATGAGTGGTGGAGGGATAGCTCTCTCAGGAGAGTTATCTCTGTGTACAGGACACTCTGAAGTAAATACAACATTTTTCCAAACCATTATTTCTCTCCTTCTAAAGAAAAGCAGGTGTTGTAACTTTCATTCTGTGACAGAGGATTCTCATGGAGAATAATTCCAGCACCACTATAAAGGAATAGTTTATGCCAGTGCTGCTGAGTAAGTCTTAAGCCACCTGTAAATCCATCATGGAATCATTTCATATGGGTCTGTAAACAGAAGTACAGCTCGAATACCTTCAGTGAGTGGAACATCTTTCACACCACCTCTTTAGCACAAAAGCAACGCTTTTTGAGGCTGTCCAGGGAACACATCTGGAAACATGAAATACAAGTAGAACATGACCCAGTTATGCTTTTTGCAGTTCACTAATAAATCTTTACGTGCTGACAGTAAAACCCCACTGCATACTCTCTGAATAGGAACAGAAAGCAAGAGCAGATCCTGAGGCATAGATTCTCAGATTCTGAGAGGGACAAAGAACCCCAGAGAGAATGTATTCTCTCAAACTAACAATGCTTTCCTTAACACTACAACACTGCAAAGTTTTGGTTACTCTAGCACTCCGTTTTCTAAGCAGTGAGGTCCTTTTCTTAACTGTTCTCTAAGAAAAAGATATATTCTTTTCATTGTTAAAGCAAATCAACAAGGCTTAGTCTAGTTTAGTCCATTAGTGTTAACTCATCTAACATCAGACACATCAGGCAACTCTGCCAACAATCCTTTCATGACACCAACAGAGATGCATTCCGTGTGCTTATTACCACGCCACAATGGCACTATGGAACTCAGGTGGCTTTCCTATAGTTTCTAATGTACACAGAATAAATTCCATCTTTCTTTTCAGTTCCTTAGACTTAGTAATTCCAAAAGTGAGAACCCAAGCAACAATCTCTTGTCATTCCTTGCAACCTCAATGCAGTTATGTCTGAAAGATTTGCTGAATTATTTTTACTTTAAGGGACAATCTGTGTTCCAAAGGTTTCAGAGACACAAAGGGACAAAGTGGCTGAGAAAGTAAACAGAGGCAATGTAGAGAAATTGTCTTTTATTCAAGATCTATGTGATCTAAATGGATCTGCTTTGGCAGGGGGTTGGACTAGATGATTTCTAAAAGGTCCTTTCCAACCCTACCATTCTATGATCTCACAGCAAGACAAATCATTGCCAACCATGCAAGACTTTCCCAATTCACACCCCAGGACCTACCTGATTTGGAGACTGGAGTGCCTACAAGGGAGATGTTTATTCCTTTGAGCTCTGCAAAAACCTATCACTCCACTCTGTGCACTGTAAGATACATTGGACTGCAGGTAAGCTCTTGTCAGCAGCCTCTCAGAGCAAAAATTAGTGATCACCCGCAAAGTAAGGATATGCAGAAAATGAATCTGGTAAAATAAAGAGGAAGAGTTTTCAAAGGGAAGCATTTTGACTTTCACAGAATGGCTTAAATTGATCCCCCTCAAAGGCTAAAGTGCACCTTGGGTCTTCTTGTTGAGCAAAAGGTAATAAGTGAGGTGTTACTCCCAATAACAGTACAGTGCACTACAGACACGTGTATTGCCAGATAATAGTTGACATGGAAAGAATATTAGTGTGGTTATGGGAAAGTGCAGCACATTTTCATACTTCACAAATTCTATTCTATTTGTAAAGTATTCCATTCTATTCTCTGAAGAGAGAATAGAATAAGGCACAGCAACATTCAGTTCCCTATTCCCACCCTGACAGTTGGAATACCTCTGGAGGCTCCATGTCCTACTAGCTCCAAAATCGAGGCAAGTTTGAGGACAGCAAAGTCTGCTACAGTTCTCAATTTCTTTTAGTACAAATGCTAAATAACTCCCCTGAAGTAGAAGAGAACATTTCAGGATGATGCTGGGACATCCCATGATGCTGGGATGATGCTAGAACTGTATCCTATGATTTGTATGGTCGCTTCAGCACTGATTTTTTGCTCAGTTATCATCTGACCGTGAGTCATTAATGGAAGTTTTAAGCTTCTACAATAACTGGGCAATATTCTCTAGGGGATTGTGTATCTAGTTTATTAATTCACTTCGTTTCTATGTGAACACTTCCCCAGAGGATTCAAGTGGTCTAATGTATCTTTCCAGCCTATTGTTCAAAATGGCTAAAAATACCTAGCAACTTCATTATCAGTTTCTGCTAATGAGGAGCTGTTTCTTTCATGTCAAATGTTAATGTGTCAATGTTTCATAATTGAGACATGTTGGAGAAGTTTTCTTCCTTTAGCCAGCAGTTTAAAATAGCTACCAATGTGTGATGTGTATTTTTAGATGCTGTCAGGCAATGCTATTTTTGATGGTACAATATGTCTGTTTTCACTTACCACACAGGAAGACAGTGATGCTGGACTGGATGTGTTTTCCTCCTAAATGGGCTGGTTTTGGGGAGACATCAAAAGAAGTGACAATATATACAAGAAAAGTGCATAATTTAACAGTCCCTGTCATATGCCCTATTGTTTAATTGAAAGTAAGAAAACCTTTCATGGTTGATTTTATCAAGCAAGTTAATGTCTTATTGACCTTAAATCTTCTCCTGGCCTCTCTGAAGTCAGTACCAGATTTGACTGCTTTAATGAGACCTCAGACAAGTCACTTATTGCCATTATTGGATTAGAGAGAACAATCTGCTAGTAAGTTAGCATTCTAATATCAGTATCAGTGTCACAAAGTAGCAGAGAGGCTGCAATTTATGAGATGGTTTGTTGTGAGATAGCTGTAGGTGTATGCAGTAGGAGTATAGTACAGGCACCAAGACTATATTTGTCATATTTGTCATTTGTGTTACAGATATTAATATAAACTAAGAGGGAAAACACATTTATTAAGAGCTAGAGAGTGTCCATCCCTTGCAGGGAGAAACAGAAGAGGAATGTGCCCTCTTCACCCAGTGGTCTCAGTGCCAGCAACTAATATGACAAACCTGTTCATAGCTGCCCTGCCTTTGCTGTCTAAGATCAGATGCAATAGACAGCCAAGCTCAGCTTTGTCCTTTTCATATACAGATTTATGTTTTGCAATTAAAAAAAATGCTCATAATTGGACAGATTTCTGATAAAATGATACAAAATCTCAGGATACTGCTACAAGATGGATGCTAATGTCTGTGGGAACAATAGCTGGCACAGGTCTTAGCTGGCACTAAGACCTCTCAGTTCCTTCAGTAAAAGGAAAGAGCAGAATCTGACCATGACATAAAAGCCCTTCAGGGTAACAGTGTTGGTTCAGATCTGACAGTGCAACACAGTATATGTTGGACTATAGAAAACAAATAGGTGCTTGTGAACAGATCATCTGCTATAGGACCAAGCATTTGTACCACAAGCCAGTCTGCTTTCTTACAATCCTATCCTTAAGGGCTGGACAAAAACTGGCTAAAAGTCTGCTCTGGTAGAATGAGCCTCAGCAGCAGCAAGACCCATAACAAAGTACCCTGACTCAGACTGCTGGAGTTCAAGTACTGCTTCTAATTAATCCCAACTGAATCTCCACTGACTTCCACAGAGCTGCAGTACAAATGAGTTTAGACCATTGCATCCAGAAACGATAGCAAAGCCAGCAGCCAGATGAGAAATTGTTCTGTGTCAGTGCCAAGTAACAAATCAAAGCTTAGAAGAAACCTCCCTTAAGAAAAATCTGTAGTTACATATCTCCTGAAACACCAAAACTGCTGTTTCCTGACATAGTGATCTGCTTCTGCACAGTGGATTTTCAGGCAATGAACACCAAAATAAGTCATGAGGATATTCAAGAACCTTAATATTCGTAATATCAGGAGCCAAAACATTATAATCTTATTATTGATCCACTGTAGCTGTGAAACCATCAGATACTGAAGTTCTATATGGAATATAGTCATGTTAAATTGGATGTCATCTGACATCACTTTGGATAAATGTGTCCCATGATTGACAAGGCAATCAAGTACGGCCAACAGCCATAAGGGACTCTTTTCTCTCAGTTTCTTATGTTCAGAGCTCCAGGTTTTCATCCAGCTGGTGGGAGAGCAAAGCCCTAGGGCAGAGGTCTTGCCTCAAAGGTGGGAGCTGTAGAACTGTCTTCTGGGTTGAACCATCATGTGACTTTCCAGTGGCATTAGTCTACTTATGTACAGTCACAGATCTTATTGCTATATTCAAATGAAAGTTCCTGTGTGCTGGGCATTGTTCAAAAACAGGGAGATACTTTCCCAAAGGGCCTTGAAGCCCCAAACAAGATATAAGCAATATTTCAGTTCTACACTCAGGAATCTGTTTCTCTGTTACAGGCGACTATAGCTGAGACAGGTTTGTCAAATTGATTTTAAACGAGAGTTTGGTGAGATGATTTCATCTTGTCACTGTTCTTCACTAAAGATGTGTCCCAAATGGAGTTTTATATGAGAGAAGGTTCCATTGTTTTCTTCAAGTGTCCTCACAACTCACAAAAAGAAGCTACTTACTGCTTGATTTTTCTTGTGAAGAACAAGAGCACTTGGTCCAGATGCACAGACAACACAGGAGCAGACCAGTGCAAATTTGACATACAAGTTGCAGTGTACCAGAGAGGAAAAGTGTAAGTACAGATGCAAACTTCCTTACAAAATTTCCAGTCTCCTCCACCAATAGAAAGTTTCACAAGTTGGACTTTCTCCTAATAAATTGCCAAGTTCATAAAGCCTTAGGCTGGTTTGCTACAGACAATCCCACAACACCATCTGAACTTCCTTCCAGGGAAATTCATCCCTAACTTTCAAAAAACAGCTGAGAAGACTTGGCCTCTGATTGATCTTGCAGAGCTGCAGTATGGTAAACTGCCAGCTGCTAGAGAGCACCAGCATGCTGCTGTTAAAGCAGAAGGTGAAGAAACTGCAGTGAAGAATGACCTGCAGTTTGTATTTCATTCCCCTTTTTGATTTCTGCACCAGCTTGAAACAGCATTAGAGGTTCAGAAGGGCTGAGAGGAGTATGAGAGAAGATGACCTAGAGAAGGCACAGAGGATTGTAAGTCTTGGAGCAAGGAGAAAGTGCTGGGGTGCAAGAGTTGCTTTCACTGCAGAGGAAGAAGATCATTGAAAGTGTTATGAAAAAGTGAGGGGTTTTTTGGATGGAAATTTTACCAGTGGCATAGATGTGTTGAGTCAGTCCCATAGCTTGAAAAAGTATCTTCCATGTGTAGCTTTTCCTCCCAGAAGGGTGCAAACACTTCACTATATGTAACAGAGCTATGGAGAAACAATTTAGTAACTAGTTTCTGCAATTCTATGTCTACCTGTTCTTTGCTTGTATAAGTGTCGTTTTTTCTTGTATATGGTGGTAATTTGCTTTACAAACTTACCTGGCCAGTGAGGAAGTCTCTCAGATGTATTTCCACTTCTAAATAATTCAGAACTTTTGGTTTCACAAGTATGTGGTGCATGAAACCACCTTCCCAGGCCACTTTTTGTCAGCATGGTTACTCGAGGGAGAAGACAGAAGAAACTCAGCAGTCACATATATTTACAGCACAGTGGATATACTTTATACCCAACACAATTGCTTACAAGATCTGATCCTGCAAAAAGCAGCTTTCCACTTCAGCTATTTTATTATTCCCTTATAAATCAGTTTATCTCTCTTCATTTCAGTGGGCTTTCATTATTCATTTCTTTAGAGGAGTGAGCTGACTGCAGTTATGTTCCCTTATCAGATCACCCATTCAACCCACTGCATTTTATAAGATTAGCCAGGAAACAGGAGAGCACACACTATTGAATTTCAGGCTTTGAATCTCTTGTGCATAGCTCAGATCACTAAAAGGGCCACTGCAATTTAATTACTCACTGAAGTCAAGATGACAAGTGCTAAGTAGTGATCAACCGTGTTTTTCCCCAAGTTCCCACCAGCAGTCAGCATCTACTCAGAAGTGCTTCTGGAGAAGATGCAGGGAGTAAGCTGCATCACATCATTTTAGGGGCCTAAGTACTTTTGCTTGACATTCCCAAATCTCTTAGTATTTAAAGCAAGTGAAAACTTGATTTGCCTCAATAACCTAGCATCAAATTCCCACAGCCATCTGCAACCTTCCTTCTATATCCCTCCATAAGTACTTATACACACAAAACATTTCTGCTTAGTTGGACTAAAGAAAAGCCTCTGTGATGGAAGCATTTGTTTTATGTGATATTTCTGATGGAGCTGTAGCTCCAGAAATAAATTTCTAGCAGCCATTCTTAGATATCTGTGTGGTTGTGTAATAAAGCAGCTATCAAATTCAATCTGGATATGTTTCCATGTGCATTGAACATTTTCTGTGCAAGATGACTAGATCCAAACATATAAGTGAGTATTAGTAGATCATAAACACAACAAGTGAAGTTTCTATCTTTGTATGCTGAAAGCATCTTGTTTCCAGGGCACTGAAACAGCCAAATTCATACCTGATGTGCACAGTTGCTTGATTAGATTTGTATCAAAGATGAGGCTCCCTTTTCTCCATGCACATAGCATTATCAGTCCCAAGAAGCTTAGAGGAAGAGGAGCCTGCAAGTTCATTGCTGCATCCTAGAGCACTGCACGATGTCAGGCTGAGAGGTTGCATTTCCACCCATACCACTCACACAAGGTCCATGTAAGCTTATTGCTTTGCCAGCACCTTCTTTCTGACTCAGATTCTTTCCATGACAGAATAAATTTGAGAAGCAATCAGTATAATGAAAATAAAACACTGTCCCCTGGAAATATCAGTCCTGTGTTAACTCTGCTGAATCCAGTCGTCCAACAACAATCCTCATTCCTGTCTTGTGCAACTCAAATCTTTGCCTGACCATTGGAAAAGTAAACACTTAACACAGTCCTGTGCAAATGCTAAATGGCATTCCCTTTTCAGACTTTGAGGGTTAACAAATCACTTCCTTTGCTCTTAATGTCAATAATTGTCACTTAGCTACAACTCTGCTTTCCTCTGGCAGAGGAACTAGGTTGTTACTTCAGCTGTGTGCATAACACTGACTCATTGGAATCATAGCTTTACTTCCAGGCATTTACTGCATTCAGGGAAGAATTATTTTACTTCTCCCTCTAACACTTAGCTTTTCCCCTGGTAAAGTATCCCAGTCACTTTACAAACCACATATTCCACATTGAGCTACAGAAGCATGAGTTTCACCCTGAGTTTGAGGGCCATTGTGGACTCATCAATAAATCACTTCAGTGCAGTCTGTACATTGCAGACTCTTACCAGAAAAGTAATCTGGAGCTTTCCCTGTTGGAGTGAACTAAATCTTAGAAAAATGTTGGGCTTTCAGAATAGAGCGATAGGGGAAAGCTGTTGACTCTGACCTCACATTTCTATTTCTTCTAACCTACATTTCTATTTCCAGATCTTTGTTTTAAAAATTAAGTCAGTGCTCTTCACAATGTGACAGACTGAGTGTATGGAACTGATTTTTTTTCTCTCTAGAGAAGGCTCACCTGTCAAGGCTCATAATTACACAAGCAGAGAACTTATATCCATAGCTGTTGATTAATTGCAGTCTAAAATCTCCAGAGTAAAGTATTTCAGACTCCACAATCTCTTCAGACATTAGGGATTTTTGTCTAGGAAAACCTCAAGAAGTTTAGTCTTCTCATATCAGGATCTAAACTTGCACTCCTAACTCAAAACTGCTCAGATAGCTCAGCCATACCTGTGACAGCTTGGGAAAGGGGTTTATCACCACCCAAATACAATACAAGGCTCTTGTTAGAAATTAAGTGTTGTTGATGCAAATCAAGAAGGTCCATTTGAAATACATGATCACATTCTAAGCATTAGGGCAACATCCTGCAGGATCTTGTTAATAAGTGGAATACTTGCATAAGAGTCATCATTATACAAATCAAAGTTGAGCAGGATTTTTCCCTCATATGATCATGTCAGACAACCTTCCTCTCTTTTTTATTTATTCACCAGTCAGTCAAGTCCAGGCAGATAGATATTTCAGGAAGAACTTGTTCTGTGGGTACAAAATCTTTCATGACTTTTACAAACCCTTGCATGAAATGTCTTGTGGACAGGGCCACAAAGATGATGAAGGGAGTGGAGCATCTCCCGTATGATGAAAGGCTGAGGGAGCTGGAGCTCTTTAGCTTGGAAGAGACTAAGGGGTGACCTCATTAATGGTTACAAATACATAAAGGGTGGGTGTCAGGAGGATGAAACCAGGCTGTTCTCAGTGATGGCCAATGATAGGACAAGGGGTAATGGGTACAAGCTGGAACAGAAGAGGTTCCAAAGAAACACAAGAAAGAATTTTTCCCCTGTTGAGGTGAGGGAGCACTGGAAGGGGCTGCCCAGATGAATTGTGGAGTCTCCTTCTCTGGAGACATTCAAACCCACCTGGATGAGTTCCTGTGTGCCCTACTCTAGGTGGTCCTGCTCTGACAGGGGGTTGGACTGGATGAGCTTTCAAGGTCCCTTCCAGCCCTTAAGATTCTGTGATACAGACATTGTTGCTAGAGTCCATTTTTTCTACCTTTTTTTCCAAGATCAAAACCTGCTAACTATGCAAATATACTTGCTTGTGCTTCTTTCCATAAGGACACTGTATTTCAATGAACAAGCTCACAAACTAAAGAAGAAAGCTTAATCTGGATGAAGCCTCCACTCCATCATGTGTGCCATAATGTCAACTCTCAGATAAACAGTAACATTAACTGCTCTCAGGCTACAAACTCTCTGATCCTCATTATTTCAGACTCAGTCATGTGCCAGGTATGCACAGAAACAAACAAACAAAAAAAGTCAAGACATGTCCCCAAATAAGGGTGCTCAGCATTTATTATAGTAGAAGTATACCTTATATCACTTCTTATATATCCACAGGGATTTTAATAAGCACACAGTGCAGTTCAGGACCAGTTTAAGGCAAAGTCTTAATGTTAGAAGATTTCCAGCTTATAAGAATGTCTGTTTCTAATTTACCTCGATGAAATTTGTGCCCATGTTTCCAGCTCACTGTGCTGAAGCAAATATTTGCAAGCTCCTCTTAATTCATTAAAGTAGGGCCAATTGATCTATACACCAGCCACATGCAACATTAAAGCTACATCTTTCCTGTCATCCAGTGAAAAATGAAATGAAGATTTCAGTAAAGAGAACTCATTTTCTTCAAGAGAAAACCAAGTTAACAAAGATGTCAATGCGAAACATGGAAAGATGGAGCAGTGTTCATCTCAATAAACACAACTCAGCTAATCTATTTCAACCAAAGCTGTGTGCTAGTTTCCAGTAGGATACCATAGTAATATACTTGAACATGTTAAGATGTAAATAACAGAAGTTTTAGTTTGTGCTTGCCATAGGGAGTATGGCAATCATTCATTGACTTCAATTTCCATTTATTCCCTCCTGTTGCACATCAAAGGAATACATTCTATTAAACAGGTCAGATATGAAGCAAATCCCAATCAAAACCACTGACTGTCCATACAGAGAAAGACCCCCACCAATCTAGCCCCTGCAACAAGGACTAAATTTATCCTTAAAACTGAAATACAGTTTTCTTGCAATGATTTTGCAAGAAGAGGTGGAAGAAAATACCTATGGGACACAATACTAGCAAACAAATATTTCATGCAGCTGTCCATATATCAGCTATTTAGGTTCCAGGACATAATGTCCAGTGTTGTTTGCTGGACATTCAAATAGTTTGCTTTATGACTGCATAATTTTAAGGAAAGAGAGATTGGTGCCATTGCTCTCAGACAAAACAGCTTTGTCATTTCAGTTTCAGGTCCAAATCCAGGTACACAGTGGTGTTTCATTTACTTGTCTTTTGGGGATTAGTGCTGTGTATTTACTTTCCAAAATGATTAACATAATACTGTGGAAAGACTCCCTTGTAAACTGAGATGTCAACAAAGTCAATATGAACTGAGAGACAAGCTGGAAAGAAACAGTATTAGTAAAATGAAAGGGGAAAAGGCAAAAAGAAGTTCTTAAATGGTATTGATTGTTATGGCACAGGTAGATGTTAAACATTAGAGCACAATTAAAATGATAGAGCTGGCATCTTGCCTCTCACAATTAAAGGGGAAGCTGGTGTGGGAAATGTGTCAAGGAGGGGAAGTGTTTTTATCTTGGGAAGTGTGCTGTCAGCAGGAAGCTGCAGGAGAGAGCTGCTCCCCAAGGAAAACAGAATCAGAAGCCCAAGGTGACGTCAAATGAGACATGGGGCAGTGGTCTTACCAAACAGAGGTGTGCAATACCATGGCACCTGAACAAGAGCAGGAGGTCAAGGCTGGTGATGCTAACCTAGTGAAGCTGCTGAGCCAGTGCTCATCAGGCAAATCCATAGCAATGAGGCATATGAACATCAAACTGGAAAGTCAAGTCACAGGTCAGGGCTCATTAGTAAGGTACATGGCCAGGCACAGGCATGTCTGGAATGCAGCTGAAGCCTCCTCCTTAGCCTATCCTTGAATTAACTTGTGGCTGCAGAACAAATGAGAGAGTTCCCAACCAGTTCTCACATACCTTCATAGTATCTAATTCAAGGTGAGACAGCCATGCCCTGAGGCCCTACATCTAGAGCCCCAGAGTGGGTGGCTGAAGCAGTCACACTCAAGACCTTTGCATTTGAAAAGCTTCTCCCTAACCCTTTGGCAAGGGACAGGTATGAACTGTGTCTATATATAAGGTACAGGCTTTAGATTGAGATAAAAACAGCCAGCCCATTGAAAAAACAGTAGACTTTCACTTCTTAAGCAGTGAAATAAATTGGTGACAATCTCCAAGACTTTTATCTAGAAAACATCACATTTATAAGATCTTTAAAAACTTCCCATGAAGAATATAGATTGTCTAAATCACTATTGACCAGTGAAACCAAAAGTTTTACTCCAAACTTAAGAGTGAATGAATATTATATCACATACCTGTGTTTAACAGGATGAAAGCATTGACACATTAAAACATTCTCCTCCAGATAGTCCTCACTGGACGAAACCTAAAAAGCTTATCAAGATGTATTTCCAGCCAACAGAGTTTGAAGATGTTTCAGACAAGACATCTAGGTTCTTAAAGATTTATTTGATTCAAAGTTCTGAACCATGACAGGTAAAAACTTTCTATAATATAAAATATATTGAAAAAACCAAAGCCAGTGGGAAAGATAGAAAGGCTATGAGACATCCTGTAGTTATTTATGACAGCTTCATAGCATTCGAGGAATAAAACAGATACAGCAAACATTTCTCCAGAACATTAACTCTTGGCCATGCTAGCTCCAAAATACAATCAATTATTTGGCATTGATACTTACAGAAAAAACTTGACCTTGTCCTCTTCTATCATAAACATCACATATTTTCTTTACAGGAATATCTTTAACAGCCTCAAATCCTCTCAAGTACCACTCTGGAAAAAGATTGTCTCTTAAGGCTGTAGTGTAGCCTGTGTTATCCATCAATACCACAACTTCTGCTGCAGATGTTAAGATTCATGGCAGTTAGCCAAGGAGCACAGTAATAGAAACCCATGAATTAGAGAATATACACAAGGGGTTTTTTTTTCCTGTTCCTGCTGGTTTTTTGAAGCCTCTGCTGTGTGAATTTTTGTGGTTATATGGCAGGGGGTTTCCTATGTTTGGAGAACTAGAGGACAATTCCTTTAATGTATTTCTTCATCCTCACAAAAAAAAATCTATCTTGACAGGTTAGCTAATCCAACAAAAGCTAACTTGAAGGTAAAAATGCAAATCATAGAATCACAGGATGGTAGGGTTGGAAGGGATCGTTGGAGATCATCTAGTCCAGTCCCCCTGCTCAAGCAGGTCCACATAGATCAGGTCACACAGGGACATGTCCAGATGGGTTTGGAAACCTCCAGAGAAGGAGCTTCCACATGCTCCCTGGGCAGCCTGTGCCAGGGCTCCCTCACCTCAACAGGGAAAGAGCTTTTACTTATGTTTAAATGGAACTGTTTGTGTTCCAGCTTCTTCCCATCACCCCTTGTCCTGTCACTACATATAATATCAAAAAGGCATGTCCCAGCTTGAAGTGTGGGTGTGGAGGAAAGTTTTTCCCTAAATAGTTGAATTCAGCAGCCCTTCACTATGAAATACACACTTTCCTAACTTTGTGTACCATCCTGTTACATGTTAAGCTAGACACATGCCCAAGTAAAACTGTAGTGTTTTTTCCACATTTGTATGTTAATCATAGAATGGTAGGGGTTGGAAGGGACCTTTAGAGATCATCTAGTCCAACCCATTTCCATTCATTACATTCACCACTGCCAGAAACTGCAATTTCAGAACTGATAAATAGAATTCAGTAAGAGAGACAAAACCAGGTACAGCCAATTCAGAAATGAGAAAGCTTTCTAATTGTGTTTTTTAAGTACTACCATAAACCCTCAGAAAGAAAATATAATTGCACAGATCATAATTTAGGAAAGGTAGTTGTGAGAGGTTGCAGGAAGTAAAAAAAAACCCACTGCAGAGGTAAAAGCAGCACTGCAGATACAGCCCTGCTGGAGAAGGGTAAGGGCTGAGACATTCCAAGGGCAGGAATGTCTTAGTGTTAAATGCACGATTCTTGTGAGAAGTTGTGGGTGACAAAATACAGCACAGCAGCAAACTGTGACTAAGAGGAAAGAGACTTCACTCATTAATCTTTTTTTTATCATTATGACTGTTGTTTTTTATAAGCAGCAGCATCTATAACAGCGAGCAGCATTAGGCTGAGATATGTGCCAAGTAGACTTCTGCCCCTGCATCCCTAGGAGTAGGTCACTGCACAGGCTCCAAGACAGAAATGATCCCAAACTGTTTGCCTCTCATGCAATATGCTAACAGCAGTATTGGCCTCCATTTAGCTCAGACTTTTAGAGGCAGGAGAAACTCCTCAGAAGGTTAAAGATTTCAGGCTGCTTATATCAACTAGATTCCTTAGAAAACGCTGCTGGAGAGTTTCTCCTGACACACTTCCCTCAGAATCAGCCTCTCTGGATGCTGTTGCCTAAATTCAGGATTCACACAGAAAAGCCACATGGATGACTGGTCTTTAGCTTCATTTTAGTGCCAGGCCTGTTGGTGCAATCATCAGCTCCCACTGGCTACTCATAATCATCCAAAACTGACAACTTCAAGTTATAAACCTGAAATCTTAACATTAGAAAACATCTTCAGAGAGAATTCTCACCATCTCAATGGGAGCTAGTGAGAACAGAGAGTCATTCTCATCAGCATGCAGACTTCTCTAGGAGACTGTGGTCTGTACAGCTAATTCTTCACACAGAAAGCAAAGGCATAATTAACATGTCTTACATAAAGAGCAGTTGAGAATTGGAAGATTTGGTTCTGGCTACAGCTCCACATCTGTGTCCTGGCATACTGACGCTGTTATTTGTCCTTGCATCACTTACTCTTACCAAATGCTAAAACCTCCCGGTCTTTTCTTTGCCTTTAACTTCTTACTGGCAACTGGCCACAAGGTTAAAAACATCTAGTGGCAGTACTCTATGCTGCTTTGAGAAAAAAAAAACATCCTTAAAAATACATATAGTGAAACACTGAAAAATTCTTTTTGTGTGTTTGACATGAAGGCCAGTGACACTTCAGAGACAGAGGTATGGTTAGATGGCACAGCAACTATCAGACATCCATAGAGGTACTGCATTGAAGCATCTGAAGGTCATCAATTATTGCACCATTTAAAAGAAGTAATTTTAACTATAGGACATTAAGTGTTCATTGGTCTCTTCTGTTCCTGGCTGAATCCCAACCACGCTGTCTTCCTTGATTTATTAAAAGGAATTAACAGTTTATCCAAATCACTTCAAATCTCTGTACTTTATCACTGAGATATTTGGGAATTTTCATTTATAGGTAGAGGTCTCACTTTTCCATTGAAAAAACCCCTTCTATACCCACACTCTTTAGTGCTGGGCAATTCAGTACTGTACACAGAGTCCATCTGATAGCAGCATAACTCCTAAGAAGGAATTATTTGAAATCTATTAATTGATTCACAGAATAAATGAAGAGGCTGACGATGTGATATCCCAAGATAAGATACTCCAAAAGAGCTTCCTGGTGAGGTACTATGCTTAGCTCTTGGAGAAGCATAGTTCTTACTAGGAAAACACCATATGATCTCTCATGCTTCACTCATAAGGGTGAAGATTTCTAAAGAAGCTATGATTGAAATAGCCAAGAAAGAGCACTAAAATCTCCATTTCCTGGTCAATACATTGAATATGCAGACAGGAGCAACGAAGAATAGATGGAGGAACTTAGTGTCAATCAATCCCATTGTTTAGAGATTTCTCTCACTGAGACACAGGAGAAAAATGTACACTACCCCTCTTCTCACCTCACCAACCTTCTGAGTACTTCTCTTCCCAAAGTGGAGAAGGAGTGGAGTTTATGCTAAATAGATGTACACTGCTGCATCATCTTTAGAGTACACAACTGAGAAAGGGCCAGTCACATAAAGCAACTCCAGTTCTTACAATACATCAAGCAAACCTGAAAAAGTGAATACAGAATTGAACTATCACCACCAATGTGATGAACAGTGAACCCCTCAAGTTAGGGCAATCAGTAGTTATTGCCATGTGTTTCCAGAATGAAGGTCCCCAGAGATGATAGGACAGAGATCAGAGGCCAAACAACTATAAACTGCATTGTATGTATTATTGCATATACAGGCACACATGTTTACAATTTGCAGGTGCAGATTTGAACACAGAAAAGGAGGACAGGAAGAAGATGAATTTTACAAATTCCCAATGACTGAAAGTCATTTACTTGAACCTTTAATTTCTTCCTTATAAATTGTTATTTTGAGAACAAGGTACAAAAAGTGTCTTGATTTTGACAGGCTTGCTTATCTCTGGTGTGGTCCTTCATATGGAAATCAGACAGTTATTTCTTCCCTTGAACAAATCTCATCTTTGGTTTTTAAGAAAAACTAGATTCACACCCCTTTAATAAATGTAAGCCCCCATTCATTTCCAAGCTAATTTTGGAGGACAACCCAAACTCTGGTGATTAAGTGATTGAACCACTGCCACCTACATCTATGCAAATACACTCAGCTTTGGCAAAACCTTCGCCGTCTGCTCTTCCAGGTTTTCTGCATGTTATTTAGGCAGAAATTCACTCAAAATCATTGCTACAAATCAGCAGTGCACAGCTGGTGTTTTTTGTGTTTTCGCTAAACAAAATCTGGAACTTTCAAAGTTTTTGGCTTTCCATATAGTGGGAAGATAAAACACTGATTTAACAGCCTAGTTAGCTGGAAATAGCTCAGAATTGCACAAACTATTCACTTCTGTAAGAAGAATGAGTAATCAACCACACCGGGAAAAAAAATGATCATCACCCATGTCAAACTTCACAGACTCCACATTTGCTCAGCACCTAAAATTCTACAAATAGCTACCCTAATATCCCGATCCAGATGAGTGTTTAACACCTGTGAGCTGAGGACATTGCTTCTAAAAACTCATGGCAATGCTTTAGTTGAGTAACACAATGCACGTTTCAAAGCAATCCTTTTGTCTCACCATTAAATGCATACAAACTACTATGTGATTTTTACTCAGACTACTTTTTTTGCCCCACATCTTTTTCCTATGAATATTCATACCCGAAATGTGCTAGCATTTAATTATTTGCAGAAGTGTAGAGTCTTGAACTGACATATAAAGATATCTGGGAGAAGGAACAGCACAGGGATATCCAATGGGAACAACTACCAATTGACTTCTGCCAATTAATGTCCTCTTCATATAGAACAGTAGTAAATGACACAGGGAATCAGTTCTGTGGTACTAAGAGCAAGGTACAGGAAGCAATTTAAGCAGACACTAGCCTAGCTTTAATTAACATGTTCATCTGGGGTTTCTCCAGTAGCTTTCAGGGGGCAGTGAAGACTGGGGAAAGGGAGCAAGGAGTTGATGATGATCCCAGCACAGGATATGCCCTCCCTATCTGGGCACAGTCACACAGAACCTGAAAACCTCAGACAGACCTGAGGACAGGTAAAAGAACCCTTCAATATCCCCAGAAGGGGAAAGCAATGAATGAGGTCCAGGGTCCAAGCAGAGGCTCTTCTCATGAGCAAAAGAAAATGGGACCAGAAATAAGGTTACAACTATGGGGTTCATCCAAGAGATTAATTACCTGCAGTACATGAAAAAAAGTCCACCAAGCAGACAGAAGGAAAGATAAGCAAACCTACATCATAGGTCCAATAAGAAGCCAAGACCCCAGGCTGAGCTTAAATGAGGCATGAGGCGTTAACGGGTGTGGGTGGAAGCCCCAGGTGACATTGATCAGAGCCAATAAAGTCTGATGGTGTCCCGAGAGCCCTGTCAAGAACTGGACAACATCTCTTTGATTAAGGACCTTCCACTGCAACAGAGTCACACAGCAGCAGATGAGCTTCATTCTAGTTTAGGAGTATCTTTATAGATCATCTGGTTGGTGGGCATCTGGCATCCAGATTCAATCCATTATAGAAGTTTATAATTAAGAATAATCTTTGTGTGCTACCATCGAAAACTACATGATAGGAGCTACATACATCTTCTGTGATGGTAGACATCTCAGAGAACCAAATACTCACTCATTATAGCTTTGGCTTAGACAATTAATACTGAATACCTTTATTTCCAAGTGGACACATTCTCTCCATTTCTATTTTCACAGGATGCTGGAAGGACTGCCATTCACCATACACTGCAAACATCTCCAGATGGGGGGGGTGCAGGACAAGTAAAACAAAGTGTGGCTCTGTGAGGCTTATTCCCAAGGGCTTTCATTTTTAAAAAGCATTATCTACAATATGAGCTATCACACATCAGCAATCTAGTAGCTTACATCATATGACCAAGAAAGCTAGTCAGAAGTATGGGTAATGATCTGTCCCTGGTGGAGAATAGCTTCCTGTGTCTATACACATCAGCAGCATTACACTGACTAAATGCATATGGATGCCTAAAGACTCGGTGTAAACTGCACTTGATCGTGTATTGTACAACAACAATCAAAGCCATCCTTACTCCCATATTTCATTTGCATCTAACAATTGCAGAGCTGAAGGATGATAAAATGTGTTGCAGAATAAAATTGTTGTTGCTGAATTTGAAATGTTGATGGTTGACCCTGTGGAATGGAAATTAAGTCCAAAGCACTGGTACATGAGACACATTAAACTAAAAGACTCTAGTAGGAAAAGCTAGGTACTGCTTATGCTCACGTGTGTCTGAGCTGTCTGGAATCATTCCATGATTCTTCATTAGTTTTCTGGTGAATTTCTGAGAAGCAGCACATTTTTCCTTAATTATTTCCCCACTACCATCATGACTTCATTTGTTGTTGTTAAATATTACTCAATTATCTGTACAGCCCCATAGGAGTTGAAGCTGTTCCTTGGTAGCTCTTCAGAAATCTCTGAAACAAACACATTCAGATCAGCTTTTTGCAGGATGAATGCAGGATGAATGCTTACTGCTAGATCCATCACATTCAGCAGCAAAATTCTAGCTGCTTTCCACAGCATTGACTGGAAACAGTCAATGGAGAATTTCTATTTGACAAGGTAGGATTCTAATACAGTAACAACCAGAGATCATTAACACAAGTTCTGAACTTTAGGCTCACTCTTTGAAACAAAACCTAACAGTATTTAAACCGTATTTTATCAATCAGTTAATTATAATCTATAACAGGGAGGAGTTCTGGGCTGAACCGGGGTAGGTGGAATGGACATTTGACATCTGACAGGAGTCTGATTTGTGTAGCCTTAAGGCTCAGGGAGACTTGTTACTGTCTACAATTGCCTGATGAGAAGGTGTAGAGAAGATGGTTAGTCTCCTGACTCACACAGTGGATGGAGGAGAGGCAAGAATACAAGCTGGAACTTAGGAAACTTCCATTAGAAAAAGATTTTACCATCAGAATGGTCAAACATTGAACCAGATGGGAGATGGGACTGAACCTATTTTGAGCAGGGGTTTGGACTGGAAACCTGCAGAAGTGACTTCTAGTCCTAGTGATTCTCTGCAGTTTCACCAACATGAACTCCTCAGTAGATCTAGAAACAAGCTTGTCAGATTGGGTTCATGCTCATTTGACTATAAAAAGGAAGCCAGAAGGAAGATGTCGAGAGAACAAAAAATATCTGAAGTGAGAATTTCCTCAGACCAAGAAGGAAGAAACTGTGCAGATTTCTTTATACATGAAAGATGAGCTTCTCACTTCACATCTCACCACCAGTGAATTACCCTTGCTAACGTCTCCAGGAAGGATACTCCAATTTATGCTGATGTAGCTATAAATCACATCCAGTCTAGACAATTTTCCAAATCTCTCCATAAATCACCACCCCCACTGTCACTTTGCTTCAGAGGTGAGTTCAGCACCTCAGGTGTCACTGTAAATGCTTATGCATGCTATGGTTTTGCTGTCTGTGTTTGTAGTTGTGTGCCAGGCAACACATAGAAGGCACTGCTACACTCAGAAAATTGGGGGTTGGTAAGGTACTATATATATGTATTTTTGCCAAGGATAACTGAATTTTTACAAGCTACTCATCCTTTCATAAGTGTCTGACCCTTTCATTTATTTCCTATCTGAAATCATAATCATCCCAAGGTGTGTCATCATTCCTGCAGCACCCAACTGATTTCATAGATTATTCTTGCAGTTGAGGAATAAGCAGGAGATCATGAAACCTGCTGTGAAAAAAGGCATCTGTGAAAACTTTCCCCCATCTCAAGCTAAAAACCAGAACAGCAGACAAACTATAGGTGTAACAATTTCCCAACTTTTTTCTGAGAAACAAGTAGACAAATGATAGTCCTGATTCAGCAAAGTAATGAAGTATCTTGGAATAAAGTTGGATCATAACCTGCTCTGCACCTCTGCATCACGTAACAGGTACAGCCTCTTCCCATATTACCTCCCTTCTCTTGTACTCTTGCTTCTCAGAGTAATATATCACTCTCCCTTATTAGGTACAATCCTGTTTATTACACTGGCTGACTCAGAAATACAAATAGCAGGTGCTTCATAGTGACAGCCTAACACAACGGCTCTTAATCTTATATGTGCCACAGCCACTCTCACACAAGGTCAATTGCACTTATAATTAATTTACACAAGCCAAACCCTCAGCTGCCACCTTACACAGCATTGCAAATGCACAGGCTGCACAAAACTGTATTGGTAATTAATTTGTCAAGCAAATGCTAGGGAAAAATAACATTGGTAATTTATACCATAGATATTCAAATGAAACATCTTGCCTGGGTAATTTAACGTCAGAAAGTAGAACAGCAGCAAAGCAGAAGAAAGAATTGGAGGCTTCCACTAGCTCTTTCTTGAAGGGATGTTACTGTAATGTCCTATGAGACAAATTCAGACACATTCCTTCATGGAACTCAACTGGCCAGATTTTGGCATTAAGAATGGTTGTGAAATTATACATATCCTCTGTAAGGAGACTCTGGAATGATGGAGGGGGCTACAATTCAACCAGAAAAGACTCATATGGAAAACAAAAATGGAACATACAGATCAACTATAGGAAATCTTTGTTACATTCTAGTTCTTTGCAAAAAAAAAAGCAGGACTTGCCATCTAAACCCTTGCTGTCTTTCTCCTCAATCTACTGCCCTTTGTACTATCAGAGGTGTTGGGATCATGATTTATTACCAGTAGTCCTCTCCACAATAAAACTAGGTGACTGTAGTTGTTGTTATTATTGTCACTATTTTTGTGTGTGAAACAGAATTTCACTTTAAAAAAAAAGTGCTTCTTGAGTATTTTGATAGGGTGTCTTGGATTAAGTGAACTTTAAGCAAATCAAAAGTAGGATTCCCTCCCTTTGTGCCTATGAAACGGGCTTCACAGTTGCTGATATGGGACACACTGTAAGGCAGAATGACCTAGCCTTGGAAATGCTTACAGTCCTTCCAGACTACTGTGTCCAAAGGCCTCAGAAGCTTCCATTTCAACTGGGGCAGAAGCTCATCTCTGCTACAACAAGTTTGGGAGCTTTGGTGAAGATTGCAGAATTTCTGATCTTGGCTAAAAGTCTGTCAGAAAAGCTGATGTTCCAGAGTCTCACCCTGCAAAAAGACTTCCTCAAGATTTCTACCAGTACTTGTCAGAGGTTTGGGTCAGCTGACTTAAACTGAAATTCTCAGTCTAGAATCCCACAGAATGTTTTCACTGTCTGGAAAGGTCTCACGTTAGTAGCCAAGCAGAAGGGGAGAAGGAGGAAATCATCCTGGTCACAGAAGTTAGGTAAAGCATCTCAAACCTGACAACAGAATATGTTATAATACAAACTATGAGAAACATATCCTTAGCTGTATTCACAATACAGGATAGGACAAACTGCACCTCTATGTAAAAAGAGGAAGAGTTAATTAATGATGTGAAAGAGCTGCTTCATTTTCTGTGAGTATTGTCTGGTAGGATGCTATAGTTACGTGAAACGGACTTTCTCGGCATCAAGATGATTCATTTTCCTGGCTCATGTGCCATTCAATGTGGTAAACCAGTTTATTTCTGAATGAGCACTGGTAATGCAAACAAAACACTTAATTAGGAGAGCATAAATGTAATTATAAACACTTCATCAATTCTCAGTCATTAATGCCACTAATCTTTTTCTCCATCACACTTGCTACTGCCGAACGTTACTGAACCCAAGCAGACAATGACCTTTTTAGGTCTTGCCATTATTAACTGCATTTCAGTAGAGATAGCAAAATCAGTAAGTATGAAAGGGGAAAAGAACCTTTCAAACATTTGAAATAAAGCTGCTTGCAGAAATGGGCATTTTTTGTAAACTCATATTAGTAGAGCAACTACAAGATGGAGACACCAACACACGTTCGCAGTGAAATTTGTGGTGAATAGTAAACTGGACAGGACATAAGATCCATTATTCCAAAACCACTGTGAAAAAAACCTGTCTGTTTGTCTCATCAAGACCCTTGAAGAGAAGCAGGTCTTTCAGGAAACAGGAAAGAAAAGGATAATTTGGAAACAGATTGGCCACTTTTAAAACATCTACTTGTTTTCAATTTAGTTATAATCATAGAATGTTAGGGGTTGGAAGGGACCTCCAGAGATCATCTAGTCCAACCCCCCTGCAGAAGCAGGATCACCTAGATCAGGTTGCACAGGAACGTGTCCAGGCAGGTCTTCAAGACCTCCAAGGAAGAAGCCTCCACAACCCCTCTGGGCAGCCTGTGCCAGGGCTCCCTCACCTCAGCAGGGAAAGAGTTTTTTCTTATATTTAAGTGGAACTTTTTGTGTTCCAGTTTCATCCTATTACTCCTTGTCCTGTTGCTAGCTACTATAGAAAAAAGGGATGTCCCAACCTCCTGACACCCACCCCTTAGATATTTATAAATGTTAATAAGATCTCCCCTCAGTCTCCTCTTCTCCAGACTAAACAGCCCCAGTTCCTGCAGCCTTTCCTTGTATGAAAGATGTTCTATACCCTTGATCATCTTGGTGGCCCTGTGCTGGACTCTCTCCAGTAGTTCCCTGTCCCTCTTGAGCTGAGGAGCCCAGAACTGGACACAGGACTCCAGATGAGGCCTCACCAGGACAGAGTAGAGAGGGAGAAGAACCTCTCTTGACCTGCTGCCCACACTCTTCTTGATGCATCCCAGGATGCCATTGGCCTTCTTGGCCACGAGGGCACATTGCTGGCTCATGGTTAGTTTATTATCAACCAGCACTCCCAGGTCTCTCTCTGCAGAGCTGCTCTGCAGCAGTTCGACCCCCAGCCTGTCCTGGTGCAGGGAGTTGTTCCTTCCCAGATGCAGGACTCTGCACTTGTCCTTGTTGAACCTCATGAGGTTCCTCTCTGCCCAACTCTCAAGCCGGTCGAGATCCCACTGAATGGCAGCTCAGCCTCTGGGGAATCAGCCAGTGCTCCCAGTTTGGTGTCATCAGTACTTAAGAGTTTTCATGTGTACATAATTTTATCCTGTTTCATGTAAATAAGGATTTTCCAGTAGTCAGTATTGATTCTTTGTCCTTTTTTGATTTCTTGGAGATATTTTTGGGGACCAGTGTTTTCTACCAACTTTCCGTGCTCAGTAGCAATAAACAGACTCCCATCACCATTATTACTTTTGCCATTGTCTCTTCTTAACACCTTTCTTCCCTGATCCCACTCTTTCTCCAAGTCTGTTTTTTTCACTATACCTTGATTTTATACTCCATAATTATCCACAAACAGCAATAATTACTTCAATCATGTCATCTCTTCCAACATGAAAGTCATTCCAATAAGGCAAATAACAATTATAACAGCAAAGTTGTACAGTCATACAGCTATGACTCCAGACTAGACCAGCCAAACTTGTTACTAGTTTTGCTAATATAACTCTGATTGTGGAATTTGCTTCTTGATTTTTGACACATACTGTTTCTCAGTAATGCATATCACTAGTAGATATTAATCCAGCTGTGCTTCACCCTCTGCAATGTTTATGAAATATCTCCTACTGAAGAGAACATAAACCAATGGAAAGATGGGATGTAGAAGAAAGAAGGAATATTTTAAAAGAGGCAGGTAGGACATAAACATTCTATAAAGTTGAAAAGCATAAAGTCCTTGAAAAAAGTTAGAGGAGATGAGGAGAGCTTGACATATCAATTCTGCAGAAGCCTGATTAGTGAATCTCCTGTGTGGTAGAAATGTGCACAGTCAGTCTCGGTGTACTTCAACCGTGTGAAAAGAGGATAGAAGAGCTATGTCTTGAGCAGTGTGGAGATACATATGTAAAAGAAAAAACAACAAACAGAAATCCCACACCATCAGATGAAACAGAAGCATCCTCTGCTGCTTTTTAAACAACTGTTAGTCAGCTTTGAGTTTTTAGTGAGTGGTGAAAATAAGATCTGTAACAGGCTCATTAAATTTGGAACTGTTCTCCATGAGGTAAAAGAACGAATTGTGGCTATGGAGACAGACACATTTGTTCACCTGAGCTAGACATGACCATGGTTGATTTCTGTTAAGATGTAATTTTGAAAGAAATGTAAATAAGAGATTCAGAAAGCTTAATACAAACTAGATATCTCATTGCTCTTCCAATTATGATAGGGAATGCTTGGTAAAACTTGTATATAAAGTAGGCAACATGAGATACAAACCCCATTTTATCAGAGTTCTCCCATAGAACATTTATTGACAGTTGGTCACCTTGTCCTGACAAGGGATAAATAAAACCGTAAATGTGAACCCAGAAAGCAAGTCAAGGACAGCTCCAGGCTGTTACTCTGCATTTGTGCAGACCTAAAATAAATGAATGTGAATTCCTGACTCAGTTTCTGCTTTCCACTAATCTAGCAGTATCTTCTAACATTTTCTGAGGAAGGGCTCAGTGGGATGGAACTAACATTGTAACACTGTTTAATTGGTACAAACTAATCCAGCCACTTTGTGTTACAGCCAATGTAACCTATCTAAAAATTATAGGATGGAGAAGGGGCAAGGATGAGTAAACCATCCACAGATTTATCCTATAACCATAAAATAGTAGACACATCTCATTATTAAAATACCATTAAACTTGTTGGCCTCTGTCTGGTGCAGGATCAGTCATCAAAGGACTGAACACAAGTCATTTTCCCAGCAAGTGAAAGTATGGGTAGCTTCAACAGCAAAAAAAGTAGTAGAAAAAGTAGACCAGCTTCCACAACACAGGCTCTGTGATTAGACTGAAGCCTCAGAGCCAGCATATCTGGCTTTGAAATCCCACCTTTTTCATTTATCTGCTGGTAATCCATGAACAAGTCTCTTGCCTTGACTTCCTTTTGAGCAAGTTGGAACTGAGGAATGTGTGATAGAAATGTGACAGACCCAATGCAATTATCAGTTGAAAAAGCTTTTCAAATCTCATATGGGAATGTTACAGAACCACTGCAGTTACACCCCTTCCCAGATTTCTGCTTACAGGTGCATGAAGGGGAGGACCAACTTGTTACGTGTTTAATGAAAATTGCAGTTATTCACAACTTGAATTCATTCTTTCCCCTCTCAAGTGAGAAAATTTGAGTTAGCAGCTGCTGGGAAGCTTGAAAATCATATCAGTGGCCATGCAAACTGGACATACACCCATTACACTGTCACTCAATTAGAAATGCAGTACAGAGACTGCTAAATTACCAGTTGGCTCATGCCTCAAAATGAAGGACAAACAGAGTATTACAATTCAGTCTGGAAGGAGACTGTTCCTAAAGACAGTAATCATACCCTGAACTCCACATAGTAACTGTTTGATGGTTTTCAGCTGTAAAAATATGCTAATAGGATCAATAAACAAAGAGATAAAAGACTTGAACACAATGATGAATACACATAAAGTAGCTCAGTGAAGCAGACAACAGACTACCACATGGTAGTCAAACATGAGCTAGGAAGTATTGCAATGTCTTTTCTGAATACAAGTGCCTTGCAGCAGACTTTAAAGCTGTATTTACACAAGAGACTAAACTCAGTATTAGTTAGGGGCAAGGATGGTGAGGCTGAAGCAGAAGCCATACTTTCTCATCTCACATTCACTGGATACTTTTTGTCTTGACACTTCAGCCAAAAGTGTTGAGTGTCGTGTTGTACTTTTTAAAAATACTGTGATGGAGTCCATATTTTCTACTGTTGTACCTCATTACAGGTACAGGACAAGGGGTAATGGGATGAAGCTGGAACACAAAAAGTTCCACTTAAACATAAGAAAAAACTTTCACTGTTTCAGCGAGGGAGCCCTGGCACAGGCTGCCCAGAGGGGCTGTGGAGGCTCCTTCCTTGGAGGTCTTCAAGACCCTCCTGGACACGTTCCTATGTGACCTGATCTAGGTGACCCTGCTTCTGCAGAGGAGTTGGACTAGATGATCTGTAAAGGTCCCTTCCAACCCCTACCATTCTGTGATTCTATGTTCCAGTCCTCTGATCATCTTGATAGCCCTGTGCTGGACTCTCCAGCACTTCCCTGTCCCTCATGAGCTGAGGAGCCCAGAACTAGACACAGGACTCAACTGGACACAGTACTCACCTGGACACAGTACTCTAAAGCTTTTTTGCTCAGCTCTCCTCTTACAGTAACTCTCACAATTTATATGCAGTGCAAATAATGGGAAAAAAAATGAACCCCCTATGTATGCCTCTTTGAAAGTTATGAAAAGGACTGCTTGGATCAAATATTAGTACACTATGTAATTTAGCCAAATTACTTAAATCACTGAGGTCCATATGTCATCTTTTATAACCTAATACAGAGTATTTAATATAATTGGTCACTGGCAGGGAACCTATGCTTGCTTGCTTTTCTTCTCATTATTTAAATGTTCACTCTGAGAAACAATTCTAAAAACATGAACAGTTTGTTGACTGTACCATATTTTTCCTGTAGTAAGGCGAAGAGGTGACAATTACGTGTAGTTTAATGCTGTAGAGTATAAAAGACTGAAAGTCAGGTGAACCAAACTAGACCTTTTTGATAATATGTTGCTTTTGCTTGCTTTTTAAAGCAGGAAATACACCTACCTTTGTATTTGTATGTGTCCACTGAAGATATTCTAGGCCTAAATGTACCTCTAAGGCACTACAGCAGAAAATGGGTGTTTTTCAGCACTTGAAAATTAACTCACTAAATTATTCATTGTCTAATTAACTCATGATTGTTACAAAAGACATGAGGTGAATATTAATGTTTATACTGTACTAGGTAACCATCATAAAGAGAGAAGATTCATGTCTGATATTCCACAGCCTCACTCCCACTGAAGTTCAAGAGCAGCACAAACCTGAGCTGGCTCTGCTTAACCAGCAAAACAACATCAAAAGCACTCTCACGTTCCCTGAGGGACAAACCCAGCAGAAAGGAATATGTTTTACAGATCAGAGATGCCAGAGTCTGAAGCAAGCAAGCAAGCATCAGAGGTTTCTATACATCCCAGCAAAACAATTTACAATCTCTTGCAAGGCAGGCCACTGGGACTTTTGGAGACCAGTCTGTACACATGTGTATAGACATCACAGCTGACTCATGTATTCGATTAGAAACAAACACTAAGACAGAGGCACAGTACAACAAATGCACCATTTGCCTACAGCAAATATCTTCCTTCCTCCTTTCTATTCTGTATTTGTTTTCAAAATAAAAAGAAGCAGTACAGGTATGCCCCAGAAAAGAAACACCTTTACTACCACCTGTACATAGAAAACTCTGTCAGACTAGTTTTGCTGGATGCATCTATCCTTGCTCTAAAGTTAGAGAAAAAAGTTGTAGCAGACATCAGACCATGTGTAAGAGGAACAGTTGATTTATGATTTTCACTCTCATCTAGCTTTGGTTAATGATTCCTTGATTAGTAAGAAGAGGAACATCTCAAGCACTGCACAAACTGCCTCTATGCAACAGTTTTACTTACAGCAAACAGACCTCACACACTCAATTTGGCCCTCCAAGCCTACTTTATAGCTGTCTGCACAGATATAGATATCCATACTTCAAGGGCTCTGATTTTTACCATTTAATTGGATTTCTTCTTATGAAAATGGAGTTATAAGAACATGGTACTTTGTTAAATAGCTGTTGTGATTTCCATTTCATTGAGCCAGTCTGTCCAATATGCACCCTCAGCCATTCATCTACCCAGAGCGTTAACAAAGACCAAATGTTTGAAAGGACCTTTTCTCTGCTTAAACCCTTGGCTGTTATAATAGCCATTTCTTTTACTGCCTTTCTCCCTTGAGTAGGAGATGCTACAGTTTCCCCCACAGCTTCACAACTCAGTATGTCAGTTTCCAAGGGACTTTCACACTGTTGATGTGACTGATATTTCTTCATACAGCAGGGCTGTGTTCACATGAAGGAACTTTTTTTGGTCTTCAGGATCAGAGAATCTTCTTTTTCTTCTCAGGAATCAATACATTTATTAACAAAAAATTGTCCCAGGCCAAAATTTCATCCTTTAATCAGCAGCAATGAACACAAGATGTGAAAGTTTATCCAAATCCCTGACTATGAGATGAAACAAATGAACATGAGCTTCTGGCACAGACAGCTGAGAAGTTATGCCTTCCAGCTGTGTGTTCAGTCCACTTCCTACAGCAAAGTGTATGATTCTAAATGAGGAACTGTTGTGTCCCCTTTGAAACACTCCCAGAGCTTTCAGGTCTCTGAGATGGGCATCTTGTGGCCCTTTGCCATGGGAAAGTTCTCAGTCTGTGCCTCACAGGAACTGAAACATTGTCCATCTCCACTCTTGGGGAACACAAGCCTCTAAGTTTTGCTTTGTACATGCTACTGTTGAAAGAAGTCAAAGGTCGAACTGCTTCTCAGCCTGAAGTCTGTATACTAGAAATCTGAAGTGTTTTCCCCTTTTCTGAGAAGGCAAGGATAAGGATGTGTAGGCAGCAGATTTTGATTACCTGTGTGTAAGTGGTAAAAGGCATTGCAGATATGTGTCACTAGGGAAGGTGGAGAAATGTTTATTCACAAAAGCTGCAGAGACAAAGAACACTTTCAGGACCATGTATCCACACATCTGTGGATTCACACGTTAGTCCTGAACTGGGAAGAAAGTTAGATCAGCTTTTACGGGGATGAGGCTTGTTTTGTGCTCTTTTGGTTTTTTAACTACAGTTGAAGCATCCTACCTTTCTTGATAAGGCTGGGTTTTTTGCTTAAGGTCTTTATACTAACCCAAGTCTTAAGTTTATGAATAAGCATTGTAGGATCTATGAATACAACATTTAATTCAAACCAGCTCAATGGTGGCTGTTACAGTGTCATCTTACATGTAGTTCTGAGTGTTACTCACATGGCCAGAAGCAGGAATCATTCTCCTAGAGTAAAGATCTTGGCAGAGAAATGGAACATGAGACAACTTAAAAATCAGTATTGTCTGGTAGCAGCCAGCCATATAAACTCAAATAGTCAAAAATGAGGAAAAACTTCCTTACAGTGAGGGTGAGGGAGTGCTGGCACAAGCTGCACAGGGAGGATGTTGAGTGTCCTTCTCTGGAGGTTTCCAAACCCACCTGGACACATTCTTGTGCACTCTGATGGAGATGAACCTGCTTTAGCAGGGGGTTTAATTGGATGATCTCTAGAGGTCCCTTCCAATCCCTGCCCTCTGTGAATCTGTAATATGGACGGTCTGACATTTCAGTTTCTTTTCAAGTCGCCCCTGGGGAGAATTTTGACTTCTCATTCCAGAAGAGTATTGTGCTTTCTAACTATTCTGTGTGTTAATATCTCATAGCAACACAATGTACCAGCATCCACGTGCCTCAATTCAGACCCTCCTGTTCACTAGAAACATTGATCAATAGTCAGTAGATTAAACAGAAGAGAAAAATAAACTCAAAATTCATTTCAGGGACTATGGGAGCTGAAATGATGGCTCTTTAGGGAAGTAGCAATACTATTTGCCCACAGTTTAAAGAAAAGGGAAGGGAAATTCAGTTCTCCAATGGAAAAAAGTGAACTCAGTGAACTGATATCGCATTGCAATACTTATTTCATCCTTATGCAATGTCCCCTGCTGCGACTCCATAGTAGTTAGAGAATAAACCTAGAGCCATTATAAAACACTGATCAGTTCCAGAACATTGTGTCTGCCTCATATTTTTGGAGATGGAGAGCAACTCAATTTGAGATGTGTAATGACATCTGCCAATGATCTCCTTTTCCCTTTTGTCTTAAAGAGAAACCATGCATAACACTTCCAAAACTGCATTTGTTTTTAGTTTTCCCAAAATATCCTAGGCTGCCTATGTCATTATCAAAACCTTCTGCCTGTAATACAGTGACTTCAATGAGGTATAGATTTCCAATAGAATATTATTAACAGTTTAGAGACAGATCAAGCCGTACTAAGCCTTGGAATATGTCACAAAATGGTTTTTTTCCAGAAGACTAACATTTAAACAGCAGGCTGTCCATTTAGATACTTTTTGCTTCACAAGGCAATAATGAAGGTGAAAAAAATAAACGCCTTGAAAGTAATTTTGTTGGATTGTTACTGACAGGAGGTGAAGAAAGTGCTATGAAATCTGTCAGGAATGACCAACCTAGCAATCAACAAATGTTAATCGTTTGAAAAGCAGTAATAAAGGAATAAAGCTATGTACTGAAAGATGAAGACAAGCACACAGAATATGGCAATGCATGAGAAACAAAATGCATTGCAGCAGGGATTTTCCAACAATAAAGTTTTATCTGAAACTAAAACTGATCCTTCAACTGGTTTAGTGACAGATAGAAAGTACAACAGATGCTCCTGACTTACTCAGACAATTATGTCCATCTGCAAGTACAGAACCTGTACTCACCATTCTTAAATGTATCCATAGATTTAAGAAAGCTTCTTATGCTTCTTCAATTGCTCATTCTCAGGATGAAAAGAAATAAGATATATTAGGAGTTCAATAAATTATACACACAGAATTAGGAAATAGGTAAAACTCTGTGTTTACTTTTAGCTTTCCAAGGTTAGCAGATGATGAAATACACAATAAACTTTTCCCTTTTTCTTCTCCTTCCTCCACCCCACAACTTCCAGCAGATGTTGCATGGAAATATGTGAGTCTGAATGGTTGAAAACTGTTGCCTCACATCATTTGAAAAAAAATGGCTTAATAGAGAAGGTGAGGGAGCCCTGGCACAGGCTGCCCAGGGAGGGTGTGGATTCTCCTTCCTTGGAGTTTTTCAAAAGCCACCTGGATGCGTTCCTATGTGACCTGATTTAGGTGAACCTGCTTTGGCAGGGGGTTGGACTAGATGATCTCTAACAATCTTTTCCAATCCCTACTATTCTGTGACTCTGTGAAGGTAGAATTGCTGAATGCACTGGAACTTCTGTTATACCATGCTTGGGTGTTTTTTTTAAACTTAAATCATCCAGATAGGAAATTAGAGGTTCAATTGCTGAAGTCCTGCAAAGTTTTGTACAACTATAAAGCAGGATGTCATAGAGGCAAAAGTCCTTTTAAGGGGAAGTGTTTCCAGATAGCTGATTATATTCTAATCTCCAGTTCACCATCAGGAAGTCATTGCTATGAACTAGGTGAGTGTAAAGTTAGGAGAAAACAAGGAAAGAGAGATGGAAAGCTATGTTATTTTTGAATATCATAAAAAAATAAGCATTACAGAATTTCTCTACTTCACAACAAGCAAACCTCAGAACTGAGGTGCATAGAAAATGAGCAAAACATCTCAACAAGATATGTGACAAGAGGAAAAAGCTGCATCACTCCAACTTGATCTTTGTAGTCATTCAAATTGGCTCATTTTGTAAAATAAATCCAGACATCTCTCTCTCTAACAAGAAGCTGACTTCTTGTGAAAGATGCTGAATTCCTTTGATGACACAAATGCATACACAGGGAAAATTATTTAACAGTTAATACTATAGGTATATAAAAACCCCTACATTGTTTTTCTCACAACTTCTCACAATGCTGAAAGAATTGGACACTGACTTTAACGGTTAAACTCTTTCCTTCTGGAGAATAAATTTACATATTGCCAGCAACTCTGGATATAGGAGTGGAAATCATTGAGATTAATCTTTATTTAAATTTGGAAATGTGACCATGTGTTCTGGTTGCAGTAACATCTGTTCTGAGTTTCTCAATTTCTTACTGGATTTCCAATGATCATCACAAAAGTGTCTGTTGAGATTTACTGTAACAACACTAGCCCCAAAGTAACATAAGGAGAAAAGAGTTTAACACTAGATGGCAATACGCCTTTGCAAAATATTTCTCTGAGGTGTCTGTAGATATAGGCAGGTATTGTCCCAACTACTATTCTATCTCTTAGTTCTTGTGTAGGTTTGCACTAAAATAATCTTTCCTTTCATGCTACAGTATTTTTCTCCCTGTCTGTTTTGAATGAAGTGTAGACAGAAGCAATTCACAGTTGCCTGAAAGGACATTATGAATTATTCACTCCTCAAAACACGTGAAGCATCAGATGATAAATGTTGACCAATTCTATCACACTTGGCAAAACGTAAATCAAAAGGAAGCTTATTTTGTGGACCATCATCTTTCATCCACTGATTTCAATCAGAACATTAATCTAATTCATAGAATCATAGAATGGTAGGGTTGTAAGGGACTTTTAGAGGTCACCTAGTCCAACCCCCCTGCAGAAGCAGGGTCACCTGGATCAGGTCGCACAGGAACATGTCCAGGTGGGTCTTGAAGACCTCCAAGGAAGGAGCCTCCACAACCCCGCTGAACGGCAGCACAGCCTCTGGGGAATCAGCCAGTCCTCCCAGTTTGGTGTCATCAGTCAACTTGCTGATCATGGATGAGCAGATCCTTGCTCATCCATGGAGGCCTCCTACCTCCTTTTCCTCCTTTCTTGTGCATTGGGACACATTGATCCTGGGTTTAGAGGAAGTGGTGCTTGAAGACTGACCAGCTCTCATTGGTCTTCTAGAATCATATCCCATGAGATCCGTCCAAGTAGATCTTTGAGGAGGTCAAAGTCGGCTTGCCTGAAATCCAGGGTCACGTCCTGCTTTGTGTTCTGCCCCTTCCACACAGGATCTTGAACTCTACCATCTCATGGTCACTGCAGCCAAGGTTGCCTCCAACCTTCACATCCCCAACCAGGCCCTCCTTATTCATCAGTACCGGGTCCAGCAGCACACCCCTCCTTGTTGGTTCCTCGATCATCTGCGACAGGAAGTTGTTGTCAACAATCTGCAGGAACCTCCTGGACTGCGTGTGCTTGGCTGTGTGGCTATCCCAGCAAATATTGGGGTGGTTGAAGTCCCCCATGAGGACCAGGGACTGTGATCATGAGGCAGCTCTCAGGAGAAGGCCTCATCCACATCCTCCTCCTGATCAGGTGGCCTGTAGTGGACTCCCACAACAATATCACTCGCCTTACCCTGCCCATTAATTGTTACCCATAAGCACTCTACTCTCTCCTCATCCCCACCCAGGCACAGTTCAGTACACATTAATTGCTCTCTCACATAGAGAGCAACTCCACCTCCACGCCTTGTCAGTCTGTCTTTCCTGAACAATCCATAACCCTCCATGGCTGTGCTCCAGTCATGGCAGGTGTCCCACCACGTCTCTGTGACCACAATGAGGTCGTAGCACCACATCTGCACCCACATCTCCAGTTCCTCCTGCTTATTCCCCAGGCTGTGTGCATTGGTGTAGAGGCAGCGCAGGGGCTTACTCAAACACACAGGTTGTGTATCTAATTGTGTATCTATTTTTCTCTGTTTCCTGAGGCATGAATCTCAGTTGCCCATTTTGTTTCTCATGCCTAAGCGTGTAGCCTCTGCTGAAGTCCAGGTCAGTTCTGCAGGTAGAATAGCCTGGATTGTTCAATAGTTATCCAAGGTACTTTGGCTTACCCATACCAAGCTCCTTGGAAAACCTAACATGTTATAAAGTAAACCTATAAACCCACACTTTGTAAAACTAAACCCACATTAGAATTACCAACTAAGCTGCTAATGAACAGGTTGCTTGGTTCTTTCCAAGGATGATCAGTATCTGAAGGTAACAGTAACCTATCCTGCAGTGGTAGCAGCTCAGAAAGCCCTTGGCTAATTCCTTGCATGACTTTAAGCCTATCTTCCTCCTACTGGCACTTTTGTATGAAATGAGCCCCTGAAGCCCTTCCCACACACAACTTATTCTCCCTTCCACCAACTCAGTAACCAAAACAACAGGTTGATTTCCAGTACCATTTTGTTTAATCATCGTTTTAGCTATTGCCTTTTGGATAGATTGTCCCATATTTCTGTAGATGGCACTTTTACACCTTTTGTGCTTTTTATGAGTGTGTCTATGAAGACAAACACAGACAAGACAGGATTATTGTAGGTAAGAAAATGGAACATCTTTTTGAAGTGCTTTGTAGAGGCAGATCAAAATACCTGACAGAACAAGCTCAATGTCACTGCTAAATTAAATGGAAGTCTACAAAACAGCTAAATTTCTATCACTCCAATCTGCAATATTTATGTTAGTTTGATTTACTGTGAGAGAAACTGGATATATGACCTAAAGCAAAAATACACAGTTTGCTCCTAACAACTGTACTAATAGTCAACAAAAATTTCACTGATAAAAGTCACATTGAAAACAGCAAAGAGAGCTTTGAAGTAATACCACCAGCCTATTTGGTATTACTAGACACAGCACAGCAAGAGAAAAACAGTCTTCTTTTGTAACAGTTCTTACAGTTTCATTCAGAAAATGTTTGTGGCAATATTTAAATCAATCACCAGCCTCTAAAGAAAACACTTGATCAAAAAAGATTTGTAATGGGCCATGAAATTATGCCTACATCCTAGCATAAAATGCTTTGCTGATTAAAATGAGCAAGAGTAAAAATTAACCAAATAATCCAGAGGCTGAAGGATGATGAAAGCATGACAACAAAAGGGAAAGGAGGAAGAAAGAGTGTACCCTCAGCAAGTTAGCTGATGGTACCAAACTGGGAGCACTGGCTGATTCCCCAGAGGCTGAGCTGCCATTCAGCGGGATCTCGACCGGCTGGAGAGCTGGGCAGAGAGAAACCTCATGAGGTTCAACAAGGACAAGTGCAGAGTCCTGCAGCTGGGAAGGAAGAAACTCATGCACCAGAACAGGCTGGGGATTGACCTGCTGCAGAGCAGCTCTGCAGAGAGACCTGGGAGTCCTGATTGATAATAAACTGATCATGAGCCAGCAATGTGCCCTCGTGGGCCAATGGCAGCCTGGGATGCATCAAGAAGAGTGTGGGCAGCAGGTCGAGGGAGGTTCTTCTCCCTCTCTACTCTGCCCTGGTGAGGCCTCATCTGGGCTCCTCAGCTCAAGAGGGACAGGGAACTGCTGGAGAGAGTCCAGTGCAGGGCCACCAAGATGATCAGGTGACTGGAGCATCTTTCATACAAGGAAAGGCTGCAGGAACTGGGGCTGTTTAGTCTGGAGAAGAGGAGACTGAGAGGAGATCTTATTAACATTTACAAACATCTCAATGGTGGGTGTCAGGAGTTTGGGACATCCCTTTTTTCTATAGTAGCTAGCAACAGGACAAGGGGTAATAGGATGAAGCTGGAACACAAAAAGTTCCACTTAAACACTGTGAGGGTGAGGGAGCCCTGGCACAGGCTGCCCAGGGAGGTTGTGGAGGCTCCTTCCTTGGAGGATTTCAGTACCCGTCTGGACATGTTCCTGTGCGACCTGATCTAGGTGACCCTGCTTCTGCAGGGGGGTTGGACTAGATGATTTCTAAAGGTCCCTTCCAACCCCTACCATTCTATGATTCTATGAAAGAGTTAATAGCTCTGAAGCAAACAGCTAAGTTACTAATTCTTTGCCTCCAATTCAAGATTAAAGCACAAAAAAACTAAACTATCCACATGGGTAGATGATATTCATTATCAACAAGATCCAATATTTATAAGAAGTTCCTGGCTCTTATTTGACCTCAGCTTGGGTTTTAATAAAGGACTTTTTGTTTTATTTCAATTGAAATAAAAAATTTATTGAAAGAACATTTCTTCCCTCCCACATATTTGCATTTCAAATCTTACAGCATTGTGCTAGGGCACAATCAGAAATCATTCCAGCTGAACAGAACAATTGCTTTAATCATAGTTATTGTAGCCTACCTCAAAGTGAAATATAATTATTAAAATTTAAAGAAAGCAGCAACCCAAACCCCTCAGGTATTCTAAGGTGCACAAGGACAATAGCTTGATGCTTGATTACACACAGGAAGGCTGTTGTTTGGACTTGTGTCAGCACCTGGAAGAAACACTTCTGGTTTATGCTCAAGCTAGACAGCTGTGATGATGGCTGTCTGGAAGAAAATGTTCTTTTGCTCCAGTATGAGAAATATCTCATCTTCTACTGTCAAAACAACATGATCCTCTCAGTCCCATACAACTCTTTAGTAAGTCTAAATGACTAGATAGGTCTAAAGATGGTTGTCTCCCCAAAATTAACTACAAATCTTGCCTCTTTTCTGCAGTGGCAGTCTGATTATGTGATATGGTTATCCATCACACCTAGGCAAGGTTGCTTGAATTCATTCATGGAATTTGGGAAAAAAGGTTAAAGGACTTTTGCACTGTACAAAGTTCAGGCTTGTGACTTACTGATGGCCTGAGACAAAAATAAGCACAACCTCTCTGTAGTATAATGCCAGCTAAATCCCACTGTTCTGATATTATAGTGATATCTGTTAAGATACAACTGCATCTTAATCTGCGACTCCTCCGTGTCAGTTTTGCTTCTCTTGAATTACACATTTTATGACAACAAAGGTGAATGACTTGGAACTAGAAAATGCTCGTATTTGAGAGAAGGAAGCTTTATAACACAGCAAAATTCCAGATGAAGGCTGGATATTGAATTTGATCTCTTTTTGCATCAACACTGGGATCAATTTTTTTGATAACGTTTTCTCATCGGACCAGGAGTAAATGGATTTTAACATCCTGTACTTTGGAGCCCTAGTAACACAATGAAACTCTGGGAAAGATAAAGAGCTAATCCAGCTCATACCAAATGAGGAACTTGATCAGCAGATCACAGAATCTCAAGGGCTGGAAGGGACCTCGATGCCCATTTCCCAAACATAGTCACAAAATGCAGAAGATCAGATGGTCTTCAGAAGAAGAGCAGTGGAAGAACAGCTATGTAAACCTCAAGAGAAATATATTTGGAATAAGTTCATCAGCTTCTCTGCAGTTACTCTACATTTGCATTGGTGTCATGAGGAAGAAGCAGGCCACTGTGCAAAAAACCACTTTATATCATATTAAGAGTTCAGCTTTGAACTCAAACAGAAGGCAATTGCCCAGAATGCTGAATGGACTAAGAACGACCACAACCCCACTCCTTAAAAGTCCCAACACTAACTGCTGTCCTCTGTTTTCTGCTGCCATTTAAGAAAGGCTCAGAGAATATGGGGCAGAAGGTGATGTGTCCTGCCAGCCCCAGCAAGAACATCATACACAGCTCTGTAAGACCCTTGTTACCATTGGAGACCACTGTATTTGCACAGCACAGATGCTCCATCTTCTTCATACTCCTGACAAGGCTTGACCTAACCCCTCAAGAGAGCTGAATGTGCCTCTGATTCAGTCTTAGAATGTGCTGAAAGAATGTTGCATGCCAGCACTGAAATCATTAACAGAAAGTGTGTATCTGATCAGAGCAGTATTCTTTTTGAGGTGGGGGTAATGTGTCCTTGTGACACAGGCATGGTGACATTACAGGCTTTTGTTTTGTAAAGGAACAAAGAAATCTATGTTAAGCATTAGCCAAATAGAGGCAGCTGATACTTGTCTATTTAGATAGTAAGTAAGTGACTTTGAGTTGGAATTTTTTTGTTCTAGCTGTTGGTTTATTGCAGCTGAATGAATGATACTTTTCTTTTTCATTTAATCGTAGTGTGATTAAACAGGCACGGGAGACAAACAGGCACACTATAAAACAGAGGAAACATTTAACTCTAAATAGAGACAGACACAGCTCTGATCTGGCTGTGGCTGAGGAAATCCTTTGACATGGACATCAAAACTACAAAAACCAGAGTCATGACTTCAACACCAGAGGCTGGAATTAGTATCCTACTAAGGCATATTTAAGTGATGGGGAAGGAAGGGAGGCAGGATGGAAAGGTTGAAGTCCCACTGTGCCTGTCTCCTTATTACCCACTAATTCTACACTGGAGTCCCCTCCTAACGTGCTTATCCATGTACCTTCAACTGATGCTGATGCTTTTCTACTGTTAATGAAGAAGTATCATCTCAAGCTGCAAGCCCAATCCTACACTGTGTTTAAATACCAAGCAGATTTAACCTTACACTTAAAAGCTGAGGGAGGGGGTGAGCATCACAGCTTGGAGAAGATTCTTCGTATTGCAGTTTGGAGATAGAGGGCCAAATGTGGTCCTTTGGATTACTAAGCTTTTCAATATAATAATAGCACTTAAACCATGAAGCTGCTTTAGAACACTGAAGTTAATGAAAACTTACATTCCCTAAATGTCAGAGATCTAACAGCATTTCTTAACACTCTGACTTTTCAGATATCACAATACAAGACATAACATAAAGCCATACTTTTACCTGCTTAATAATATTATGTTTATCATGATCTCATAAACATTCCATCAAGTTTATTGGTAAGATGAAGGCATACAATCTATACCTCATATATTTTCAATTGTACTTCCAAGAAGGTTCATTTATTGTCTTTATCATCATGTCCTCCTCTTCCACCTTCAACTGTTGTTTTAACACAGGTTGCAGGAATATTAAAAAATCAGTTACCTTGACTTTGAAAGCAGCTATAGTTTTCACACCTCTCATCACCTGCACCAAGAGTTTCTGCAGCTATGAGTTAGCTGCCAAGTAAGCTCCTGCTCTCTAGAGTCTCAGTCTCAGGAATGATGGTACATGGCACAACACACTGTTTCATTTTCCCTCTATGACCTTCAGCAGGAACAGAGTTAACCAATGTGGTGTACTTTAATGTAACTCCAACCCTTTCTATGACTTCCCACAGAACAAAGATCAGACCAGAGGAAGCAAGTATCAATTCTTACACTAATATTTGATCATGTCCAAAGTAAGAGTAATTTCTTCCCTGTTAAAGAATCTCACATAAGGTGGGAGACAATGGGTGCTTGAAAAGAATAAAGTTAAACCTTTCTGTTCCTGTTGTGTATCTACAGGCTCTGAAGAACCTGAATGGAGCCTTGCAATCCTGAGAACTTGTCTAATTTTTCTCATCAATACCAGCTGGTCCAGTTAAAAATCTTGCAGTGCATATTAGGAGTGACATCTGATGTCATGTCCTCTAGAAACAGCAAAAACACAGTCTCTTCAAAGATATCTTTGAAGTAGGAAAGCCAGTGGAGACAGAAAAATGTACAGGGTGTGAATAGCTTTAATCAATTGTCCCACATTTCTTCCACTCCCTCATTTAAAAAAAGAAGTATTTTCTTTCTCAACAAATGTGGGCAGCTACTTATATTTTTCTATTTTTGCATGACTTTGTTAGACTTGTCAGCCACAAAAGCAGAAATGACAGATGAACCATCTTGCAACAAGAAAGTCTGACCTCTCGGTGTTTCACAGGGGAATCTCTTTTGCTCTGACAGATGTGAAAGATACGGCATCGTTACTTCAGGCAAGAGAGCTGATCCCTCTAGGCAAGCTCATACCTATTCATTATGAAGGAAAGTTTTGTTATTTGTGCCTTAAACTAGCTTAAGATTATAGAACATTTTTGAGTAGGAACATGATTTTTTTGTTTGGGTTGTTTTTGAGTAATTTCTTGTAAGTTCTTACATTCAGAGGGCTTCTGATCACTAAAAAATCACTCACAATGTTTAGATACGATTACACTTGAATGTGACTGAAGGTAGACCAATAAGGTTATAGAATCAATCCTGCCTCTTGCAACAGTCTCTCTGAGCTACATCTTTTCTTTACTTAAAACATACTGGGGAAGTGACAGAAACAGCTCTTGATTTATGCACACTGTAACAACGAGAGTGTTTGCAGAAAGAGAGATTTGAAAACATAAAATGTACCTAATTGTATGAATGATGGTTCTAGAAAACAGTGGCACATACGTAGTGACTACAGACATAGTCAATCTACTGTAGAATGAAAAGTTCATTCATAGTTTGGGGGTACTTTTGCAATTAATTTAGGCTTATCCTTGGTCTTGTGCAACAAAACCTTCTGCTGTTTATTCCTCCTACAGACCATAACCAAATGCAGGGGAAAATCCAGAGATCTTTTATAAAAGAACAATTGCCAGCATTGCTCCTTCTAGCTTTCAGTATAAAGTGTTCAGAGAAGACTGTGTGAGCACTAGGAATGAGGATGCTTTACTAGCTCTTTTGCATACAACAAGAGATGGCATATCTACAGTATTTTCAGTTTTCAGAAGGCTGACTGACCCACACTAAATCTTGGCTTAAATAATAGAAGGCAATTTCTAGTTCTTCACATTCAACTGCCTTGTAAGTGCCAGGGGCAGGAATTAGAGGGCTCAGAGATTCCACTTCATGCTATACACAAGGCACAGAAATCGAGTACAAGTACAAAATACACTTTTCATTTCATGGATCTGCTGATAAGCACTTACCAAAGAAGGTGGAAAAAGGAGGAGGAGGCAAGCTCACAGCCCACTTTTGGACTTCACTGAGCACAACTGACTCCTCCCCTCTTAGCCACATATCTACTGTATCACCACATCCAGCCAGAGTCCTAGGTGTGTAAAATAGTTGAAACCTACCCTGAGGATGAGAGCAAGGCAGCTGGCATGTGGAATTTGGAGTCTGTATTTCATGTTCTGCCTTTTCTGCATCTTTCTTCACCAAACAACAGCTAGAAGAAAATTGAAGTTTGTGTCCATAGTAAGTAGAAAGTTCATGTGCAAATGGAATGTCTTCAACACCTGTCACTTACTGCTCTTGTACTCTAGGGGAGGGGGGAAGGGGCACTTTATGAATACTTAATTGTTTCCTCCATATTCAAAATTCACTACTGCACTGTACAGAAAAAATAAGCCTCAATTTTAAATAAGAATTTGATAATTTTGTCTCCTTTGTGCAGTCCTGGATGAACCTAACTTTCTGGATTGACAAAGAATGTCAATAGCAGTAAGAGAAGAATCACACAGGATTCTTTTTTTGAATTGTAAAAGAGGCTTCCATAACTAAAGTGTGCAAAAACCTTCATGGAAGAGTTTCCCACTGTTCCAGTAGTTTTAATGCATTAACATGCAAAACAAGTTTCACTATGTGAAACCCAAACAAATGTGCAATGGCATTGAATAAGCAACTTGGAACCCGTGCTGTGAAACTAACACTGTTTGCAATGATTACAACGTACCATTTATTTGCAGGAAGTCTGAATCTTGTTCAGAACAATGCACATGGTTGCAAAATCTCTTAGATAGTTTTTAAGCTGCTGCTTTTGATTTTATTTCTCCCTACTTAGATTAAAAAAGAAAAAAGAATCTGGTGGTAACATTTTGAAATTAGACACATATCTGTAGGAATTATGCTGGACAAGGAAACCATTCATTGCAGGAAGGAAAAATCTCTATGTATCTTTATAAAGGTATCTTTTATCTGAAGTGAAATTCCAGAACAGGTTCAATGTTTACAGAGTAACAGTTCAGTCTATGTTTAGGTATTACATGACATTCTTACCACTTGTGATGAAAAAGTCAACATGTGTCTTTTTAAGGCTAATTTCTGTCAAGAAAGAGTGATTCACAGCAGTCAGCCACAGAAATTGTATCTGAGGCAGTAGTTTGGAGGGTGTCAGGAGGATGGAGTCAGGCTTTTCTCAATGATGTCCAATGATAGGACAAGGGGTACAAACTGAAACAGAAGAAGTTCCAAAGAAACATAAGGAAAAACTTCTTCACTGTTGAGGTGAGGGAACACTGGGAGGGGCTGCCCGGATGGGGTGTAGAGTCTCCTTCTCTGGAGACATTCAAACCCACCTGGATGAGTTCCTGTGTAACCTACTCTAGATGGTCCTGCTCTGGCAGAGGGCTTGGACTAGATGATCTTTAGAGATCCCTTCCAGCTGTTGAGATTCTGTGATTCTGTGAATTCCCTGTTAGCCCTACCAAAATATTAATGTTTTAATATTTCTGAAAAGTTACTTACATACTTCTGTTTGTTTTCTGTTGATTTAATGTTGTGGTCAAATACAATAAGTAAAATATATAAAACCTAAAATATATAAAACCTGAAATGTATAAAACCTCTTTAAAATATATTAGGATATTTTGTAGTTTTCATTACTTACAAAAATTTGAGTGAATTACTTTTCAAACACCAGGAAAAAAAAAACAAGAGTTACAAACATACAAAACAGGTGTTTTAGCTGTCTAGACCTAAGAAAAGCAATAGGAATGCTTTTAGCATCTGTCAGTTAAGAGTATCACTGTCATTGCATATTCCTTGTGACTGCACTAAATATATCCATGACAAAAAACTCCAATATCACAAAGGGAATTCCATTTATTTTATCAGGTATTTCGCCATGGTGATCATACCCCACAGGAATTCTTTCCAACTGACAAGCATAAAGAAGTTGCAAGGCATCAGGGATATGGACAGCTTACCAAGGTGTGTATGCTTACCTGGGCCAATGTACTGAAATATTGTAACGTGGTCTGTTGATCCTTGTTTTTTGGAACTTTGTTTTCACTTGCAGAATGCCCATGTTAGGCTGCCACACACAGAAAAAGACAGTCAAAGAATTTACTACGAAGCTACAGCTACACGCAGTCACTGATGTTAAATGACACCGAGTCAGCTTGTTCTGGTCCAGTAGCAGTGTATGTTGAATTGTTTGATTGCAGACTAGGGTCTTCTAGGAGGAGCCAGGCACTGTGGACTATCACAGTTCACCTGAAATCAAACGTGGAGTTTTAACCATCAGTAGCATAGGGTGGTGGAAATACTCACCCTCAATTGCTGCCAAGTAGGAATGCTTTCTAGCTGTGAACTGCCAAGATCAGTTCTAGCAGAAACTTCTCTCATGCTATGGCAGGGAAAGTTGATTTGAAACTCTATTCTAGTGCAGGCATTGTTGGAATACAGCAGAGCTGAGCTCATACACAAGAATCAGCTGATGCTAGTAACTAGCAGCAGCTAAGGCAACAGTAGAGTCCAGCTGCAGAAACCAAATCTTTGCACCAATTGTAATTTGTATCATCTGCCTCCTCTTGTGAATGCAGCTAAGGCTGAACTTCTGTGCTATCAGGCTGTAAAGGAAATGTGGGCACTGGGTTGTTTTAACTCAACTTCTCCACTCCCACCAGCAGTATCCACTGTGTCTGTGCTTCATTCCCTTTTCCCCATGATACATTGTTTGGTTGGAAAAATCCACTACTTATTTGCCCAGGACTCTGGCAACCAGGCAGCCTCACTGAAGCAGATAAGGTGTGCCAAAAGTCTGGATGAGTCAGTGGATAAAAGTTCCAGAAAAATGGCTATTGTGCATGTGTAGGCAGCCTGTGAGCAGTGTGTATATCTCTGCCAGGCTGCTATAGAATGTTTGCTCTCACACCTTACATCCAGAGGGTCCAGCACAATGGACACGTTTCTCTCTCCTGGGGCAAGTCGCCACTTGGCAGGTCTCCACCAGAATCAGAATAGAACAAACTGCCTGAGAGGTTCCTCTTCCTCACCATTAAGGAGGTATACCAAACTCCAATGCAAGGTCAGGCCTGTTTCCCCTCACATCATCTCACTTGAAAAAACAGGAGTAATAGACCAGCTTCCTATGCCATAACTCAGCTGTGACTCAATCATTTCACACACACACACGAGGCAGGCTCAGCAGTACCTGCCAGCTTGCTCCAGGGCGTGGAAGGCTTCAAAAGCTTCAGGATTTAACAACACACATATAGGGCAGGTTGGGGCAGAAGCCTAGGCCAAGCATTTACCCTAGGAAACTGGAAGCACAATTATAGCACCAGAAAGAGGTGATCACATCCACACGTTGTGGGCCACATCCAGCACACTGCATAAAGCCCTGAGTAACTTGGTCTGACTTCATAGCTGACTCTGCTTTGAGCAGGAGGTTGTACTAGAGACTTCACCTGAATTATCCTATGATCCTATGACTTAGAAAAGGACTTTAGGAAGCAATGAGTAACCACTGTACTTGAGAGTCCAGTGTAGAGTAATGATTACATCAGCAAAGTTGAATATGCTTCAGTTTAGGCCAGGAAATACCAGGTCTGAGTTAAAAGATGACAATACTGAGACCATTGTGGGGACATTGCATGTGATTCTCATGTCATATGTTTGCAAAATTATGTTGGTAAGTTGCAAAATGTTCAGCAAAGAGATACTAAAATGCTGAGTCCCATTTTGCTGGGAGATAAGAGAACTGTGACCTATTTAGTTTTACACAGAGCCTAAATGACTTTATTCCATCTTACTGGGAAGAAGAACTGTGATGGTAAAGAATGTGTCACTCAAAACCAGAACAAGACCCAGTGGCTGAAAGCTGGGGACATAGTCAGGCAAGAAGCAAAAATCAACGTTTCAGACTGTTGCTAATAATTAACCATTGCAGCAAAATACCTGAAGCTTGGAGGACTTTTGTTTGAAGGCCTCTGTTCAAGATTTTCCATCTTCCTGAAAAATAAGCTCTTGCTCAAGCTAAAACTGTAGCCTTCATATGGAATCACTGGTCATAGTCTATGGGATCCATATCCTGGACATGTCTTTATGGGCAGGTGTTCACTCTGTCTCTACTCCCCGTTAAACAGCTGTGAGCCAAGAATAGAACAGAAAGTAGAAAAATAGTGCTAGAACATCTCTATGCTTGCTTTAAGTCACCCTACCACATAGGCAGTCTTATTAGTTGGATACATATGTCTCTCCATAGAGCAAAATGCAAAACTGCATCCATAAGGTCAGGAAGATCAATGTAATGTTACTGCATTCTGTAAATACAGCAACTTCACTGCCTTCATCTCCTGTCTTCTTTCTTCCTTCCCTTTAGAAAAGTTCTTTATCAAAACAATATGAAATATTGTCTCATTTTCTGGTTGTAGGAATGGATGCATAGCACAGTTCTTGAGCCTCTTATGCTATTCTGTTACTTCTACAGCTTGGCATACAGCAACAGTACGAGCTTGGCCAGTACCTGCGGTGGAGATACTCTTATTTCCTGAGTGCTATATACAAGCAGTGTGAGGCAAGTACTGAATCTGGGAGGGAGGATGTTTCTCATGGAAGTTAATGGCCCTTCCTGAATGCATGAGAGTCTGAACCTAGTGCCCTTGGAGAAAACTTAATACTCATTGAATTCAATGTAATTTCAAAGTATCCTCGAAATTGTGGTTCAAAATGTGAAGGAAAGGCTTTTAGGGTGCATAGCAGGTTCAGATGCCTCAGTGCTGTATGACAGAATATCTATGTTGGATATCTCTAATGCTACACTTCCATATGGAGTGCAGATACAGCTTAACTTTCACTTAGGATCCAACTGTTCAGTGCATACACTGATATCCCAAAGCTTTGATGGTCCAATGGAGTCAGTCTTAACACTTTTCATTAAGACTCCTGAGGGAAATGTCATCATATTGCAGCTCCCATTTGCAATAAAATTTTATTCCAAGGCCCTATTCCAGTTTTGATCTTTCTCACTCCTCCCTCTATCTCAGTCCTTCTTCATCCCACTCCATTTTAATGACAGCTACCCCAGCACAGTAGCAGTCCCCCTCTTTCCTATCAAGAGAAAAAAAAAATCAACCCAAAATAACAGAAATGTCCTTCCAAAATGTTCTTCTGGGTTTTCTTTCCTGCTTCAGATTTATGTTCAAAGCACTGACTGTGATCACACACTCATGAGTGCTCAGGCATGTCTTGCTGGGCTGTACCCACTGACACAGAGCCAGATTTGGAATCCCAGAATCCTTTGGCAGCCAATTCCAGTTCACACGGTGCCACTGTCACACGATCACGTGAGTATAAACTAGGAGCATTTGTTTTCCCTTAGTCATTAGTAAAATACCTAGGAAAAGAGATGAAGGGGCAGGATAAAGGGCAAAAGCAATGAGAAGGACATTAGGTTACAAGTATTGTGCAGAAAGGCCTAATAAGCTGAGCAGAAATCTTGTCAAGAGTTTCCATAGGAATAACTTACATATCAGAGACCTGGAATTAACAGAAAAAGGAAGAAAAACAGAAGTCCTAGGTACAGAGGAAAAGAATTAAACTGTAATGTGAGTAAACAACTATAGAAGTAGATTAATCCTAAACTTATCACAAATATGAGTTTCTTTTTGAGAAGAGGAAACGTAACTCTTCCCACTAGTACTTCAACATATCTTAGTCCTCAACCAATGGCAAAAACAAAAGAATTGTTCTAGAACTTTCTTTACAGTGAGAATTGAGTGATAGTATTGTTTTCCTTGAACTTTGGAAGTCACTTGGAGAGTTAATGGAGAAAAGTAAAAGGAAGGAGGACTTGGAGCTTTAAGAGCATGAGTTAATAGGACAATGTATTTATTCATCTCCCTTCCTCAACTCCTCACCTTGAAGCTGTAAGGAATTTTGTGGATAGCAGCTCTGTACCTTACATATACTTGTTCTAGAGAGGAAAGCTGGGCAGTGTACAGTAAGTGTACAGTATGAATCACTGTTTGGGAGAGGAAGTTTGCATATGTGATGCAAGATAAATTATGTGAGATTACAAGTCTGGTTAACACAGTCTGTGACAATAGGGGAATCAGTTAAATAGATCATGAAGCAACGGTTCTCACCTTGGAGTGATGAATCCATGAAGTCAGAGGTTATGGAAACGTGTGTCTTCCTGTTCGTGCACAAAGCCTGGTGTAGAGTCAGGAGCTGCTTTGGACACTGTCACAGATGGTAGTATCCCAGAAAACAGTCAAAAATGCCTGGCCAGTATCAAAACCACTAGTAAACTCAGCAAGCAGGTGCTGCACTTCATTCATGTCTAGGGGAAGTTTATTCAAACAAATCATAAAGTCATGAACATATACACAGTTTTCATCCTTTTTTCAACTATTTGTGTTTTAACTCCACTCATGTTTACTACATACACAGGTTAAGCTTGAGACTACATGAATCCTACCACTCAAAACAAGTGTCCACCTTTTATTGGTAAAGTCACGCCCGTTCATGAACCTATGGTTCTAATTCAAAAACAGTTCTTCTGGAATAGAGATATTACATTTCTTAAAAGAACAAGGAATTGCTGTGAAATTTTTCAAGCTAATTATTCCTTCAGGACTCTCAAACCCTTTTTAAAAGTTTTTGTGGTTTTTAACTGTGGGACTATATAGACAGAACTTTATTACTGGAAAAAGGACAAAAAGAACATTAGAGAAAAATACTAATACCTCAGTGTCAAATTTAGGTTCAATTTTTGTTTAAAATTTAACACAAAAAACTTAAAATGAGGAGAAACTCAGTTTAACTTAGATAAATTAATTAACAAATTCCTGTTATCCCAGTCTCATGTAACCTTTAAGCTTCATGTGTCTTGAATTAATGAAACAGAGAAATGTATTTGAGAAACTTCACAAGTTTCTACCATTTAGCTGAACTAAATGAAGCTGTGGTAAGTCCACTCAATACAGATGGGCACGCACAAAGCTTCCCAATGGGGTACAGTTGCTGCTTGGTAATTTGTTGCATTAAAAAAAGTGACGGTGTGTTTAAAGACTGAACAACGAGTGAAATCATCCCTGGGGAAGCCAAGCACAAAGTAGATCACGAGGGCTTGTGTAGTCTTCTGTCAAGGGACAAATTTCATCTTGTGTAAATGAATCCTTTAACTTTGTACTACCGCAGCTATTACTCCCCTAAACATTTAAGGACCATTTTGTAAGTAGTCATCAGTATGACTCCGACAGTCCTCAAGATTAATATCCTTGAAAACTACATTCCCAAATTATTTTTCAGCTTGTCCTAACTAGCACAGCCAATCAGAACAACAATCCTGCAAGGGTATGTTGAATTGCAGAACAAGAAGCACCTTGCTTAACCAGTGTTTTGCAATTTTCTTTTCAGTTGCTATACTTACCTTTCTCACACTGCCCAAAATTCAACGAGCTCCTGAGAGAAACCTTTGCAACGAGGGATTTCCAAAGGCAACTAAAGCAGTACAGGGTAAAGTATTTTCAGTTCTGGAAGTTAAATTGTTAATTAAAATGTACCACTTCTGTCCATATTATCTAACAGATAAGTTTAAAAAATGACAGTCAATATTCCCTTCCACATCTCTAATCTTCACCAGGGGTGTAGACAACATATCCAGAAACCAATTATAAAAATATAGATCCAGCTAGACTGGACTATTTTCAACAATTGAAAATTGTGAGTCATAGAAAAGAGGAATTACCAACTCTTGCAAAAAAGACAGTCCATCAACCCTCTAAGAGAGCAGACAAAACAAAATACTCAGATCAAATCAGTACCAATACCTCTGAAATCATTTCGATATCTCTCTCAGTTTACTCCCACGTAGAGCAGCTCCTCTGACACTTCTGTCTCTATGAAACTTTGCTAGTTCAGATCCCTCTTGCATCACAAAAAGTTCACAGCTCAATTCCACAGTTTTTCTATAACAGTCTCAGATTTTTTCTCAAATATCTGTTCATGTGTCACGTCTAAAGTCTTCACTCAGGTGTTTACTTGTGTTTCGTTCTTGCCTCTGTAGACCAGTAAATCTTTGCCCTAAGTCTGTAATCACTTGTCTGTTCTGCTGCAGCATTCTTCTTCACAGGTTTATTTAAAATCACATTATCACAATCACTTGTTTTACCACTTACCTGTCTTTAACCACTGTTTTACCACTGACCTCAGCTATCTATCTGTAGCTCTGCATCTGGGTATTATATGAAGTTAATCATAACTTGAACTTTTATCGAATTTACATCATACCACCCTTCTGCTCAGTACCAGCATCAGAATTATCACACTTCCTTTAAGCATTCACGGCTTCTACCCCCATCTGAACATTTTTATCAAGCATAAAGCACCACCATACTTCAAATCTAAACTCAGATCACCTGCCTTGTCCAGATTAATAAGCCAAATTCCCTTAGCACTAGGTAATGGTTCATCGCTTAAGAGCAAAATGTAAAGACTATCTTGTTTCCAAAAATTGCTGTGTATTAGTATGGCAGTGTCAAGAGGCCCTCTGTACTACAAGTTTGCTTTTTAATTTTGTATTCCAGCCATTTCTGAAATTTTTAGCCACTCATACGGGATACTCATTGAAGAAGTTGAACACTGAAAGAATTCAGAAGCTCTCTGACACTTTACACTATGAGGTAAATAATGTAAAGAAAATTCCCAAAGTCCAACAGAAATATTTACACTTCCTCCAAATTGTTTTTAGCTCTTATTTCTATTGTTTGTAAGACACCAAAGGAGGTTAGGTCTGTGCTTCAAAGCTTTTTTTAACAACAAGCTATTTTCAGCGTCTTCCCCAGAAACCCTCACCTGACGTCAAACTTACAACTGAAATTCCTGTAAAGACACTATGAGTGCTGTAAGGAACACAAACCAATGGCATAGCACATTGAAGATCCTGTCAATGACTGCATATGGATAATTGGCCAAAATCATATCTTTGGATAAAATTGTATTGTTACTCTTCCAAACCCCATCACGAGATACAAAGGAATGAAATATGTTGTTGGCAAAGAAACATATGCAATGTTCCACAAAGATTTTATGCAAATTGTATAAGCAAGAGGAGTCCCAAAACATACATGGACAGTAGTAGAGTATTTTTAGGAATTAGCAGCCATTGGAATGACACAAATGGTTATTTGTGCAAGTTTGGCAGCTTGTTCCAAGCAAAAGAACTGGGCACATCACAAAGAAGAATGGATTTTATAACAAAAGGGGTATTGTGATGCCATATTGTCACAGTTATCTGGGTCCCACAGTCTGGTACCTCTGCCTAGGATTTGAAAAAAATCCTGAATGCCTTTAATTGAGCAACAAGCCCCACTTCATATCCCTTCAAAGCCTAGACTTGCCTCAGCTGAAGCAAGTGAAAATTGTGGTCTTGTGTTACAAAGATGTTATTGCAGGCAGCTTTCACTACAAATTCTTTAATGTATAGTTATTTTCAAACTCAAATATTAATGATAAATTAGTCATAAGTACTGGGGTTAACTCTACAAAACTATGGTAGTTTTAAGGTGGATTTCACAAGCAACACTTGGTCTGATGCTCATGACTTTACCTTCTGTCCTACAGTTTCTGCAAAGATCCAGCTTTGGTCAGTCTTGAATGAGATGTAAGGTAGAGTTTTAGGTGAAATGAAAGGTTAATATGTTGGGACACCTCCCTGTAATTTATGTGAGGTCATCTTTTCCATATTTTTCGATGCAGGAGAGCTCAGGATCATATTTTTTTTTGTTTCAATTACTATATCATACTGAGAAACCAGAGAAATGTGCAAAAACAATGGCTCCCATCAGGAGTCAAGCTAAATCCTGCAAGACAATATCAATTAGTTGTATATTTACTTCCAGTGGTAGATTTGATGAGCTTTGGTCCTTCATACTATTCAGTGAAGACTCTGAGGGTATCAACTAAGACGCCTGCCACAAAAGCTATTCTCATCCTTTAAAGCATAGAAAGGGAGCTTTCTTACATAGTTTTTTTTAACACAGTCCATGTAGTTATAGTAGCATGCACCTCTCTGTTACTTTTGGTCAAGTGTCATTAGACTTTCAGGTAACTTGGACATTGAGGTGCTTGCTTACCTATAGCATTGCCTTACATGGCATGCAGTAGCCAATTCTTTCCTCAAGACACAAGTCACATTTGTCAGAAGAGAAGGTGATAGATACATTGTGACCTGAGCTGGTTTAACCTAGTATGTCTGATTGTTTCATTTGTTTAAACAAATGCTTTACATAGTTTGCATTTTCCTTAGAACTCATTGTTACAAGAACACTCCCTCTGGTGAGCTCAGTCCAGTGGCTCACATCCACAGAGGTTACATTGCACTAAAGGAAAGATAGCAATCTTCTTCAAACAGTAACTGAGGGTAGTGCAAAACAGGGCTGTTGGGCATACCTTCCCTTCTCACAATTGTGATCATTAATATATCTTGGGTTGTATCCAAAAGAAAAGATTAATCCATTCCACTTTAGCTTGAGGACTGTGTCAGTATCCAATAGATCTGCTATAAGTAGGTATGAATTCCATCTGTATATCTAATCCCTATACATACACCTCATACTTCAGTATATCCAAATTACAGCTATTCATATTCATACTTGATCTCTGGATCTCACTCACATCTTGGAGCTGTCAGCCCTTAAAAGCCTGACATCTATATGGGATTTGTTTCAGTAAAGATCTCGGGATATATCCCAGTAGAGGGCTGAAAGAGTCATAAAAATGGTTTTTTCTGCACCTGACAACTGCATTAGCAATTGGCATAAATAATGCCAGTTGCTTTTTGCATAATTTTTACTGTTATACTTCCTCTTCTTGTTGAATACTGCCCTTCAAATTTTATTTAAGCAATCTGTTTATTTTATTATAAAGAGAAAATATTACTTGCGTGAAACATTCAGAATTTGTTCTGGCACGCATTTTGCACCAGAACAAACAACAACAGCAGGAATCAGTAAGAAAATCATCATGGCTTTTTTTTTGTTTCTTCACTGCAGGATATTAACAATTACACTTTACCTGCTTGGGCTACTCATGGTGTCAGGACCAAGCTGATAAAGCTCTCAGAATTGTTATTGCAGGCGGAATTTGGGTTCCACAAACAAACACAAAAATCCCGTTTGCAGGGAGGTAAGCTGAATTCTCACCCCATTTAAAACTAAGAGTAGAACTGGAAAGAAGGGGTCTATAACAAATGTTGCTACCAATTCCATAGTAGAGCTATGAAAGACAGGCTTGGCAGTGTTAGGTTGGTGATTGGAATCAATGATCTTAGTCTTTTCCAATCATTTTCATTCTATGATTCTGTGTGGATATTGGTGATCAGCACTGAAAGATTTTGACAAATGGAATGAGATGGTGAGGATATGAATCACAATTATCCTCTTCCAGCATTATCAAGGAGTCATCATTTTGGTTACACTGTATAAGAAATGCAAAGTCGTATACAGATTCTTGCTGAACTGAATAAAGGCTGAATTTAATGTAAGCCACCATGATTAACTTATTTAACCAGATATTATTTGTAATAATCTCTAGTAACTTTGTTGCCTAACGAGCTGCATACTCCCTTACTGGGAGTACTAAAATGCTAACATACTGGCACAGCCATTGATTTCATTCACATAGTCTGGCTTACAGCTTTTCAGCAGTTAACACTGACAAAATACAGACAACCATATAATTTAAGAAGACCCAGAGTCCAAAGGGTATTCTCTTTCTCTGGAAATCAGGAAGTGAATGGAGTTACACACAAAAGAGAGTGGTATCCATTACTATGCTCTTGCATCGGTCTGCTGGCACAAAGCAGCTGTGAATGTACTGTTTGAAGCTGTTGAGGCTATTAGAGATCCTCAAAACATTTTACACAGGAATAAAATAGAGCCAATGCTCATATAAAAGACAGTATCAGGCATTCTGCACAAATCACCTCTAAAAATTGAATAAATCTGGTGTGTTTAAAGACAGATTGTGTTAGAACAGAAACGAGTGATACAGATGTTAACATGAGCATCTCTTTCATCCTGTTTTCTTCCAGGTATTCTTTTAAAAACTCTACTGAAGCATATCTCAGCTGCTAGAAAGCCTTCACATCAGAAAAAAATGGTTATGTACTCTGCGGTGAGTCCTTCCTGTTTCTTTTATGCTCTCTTTCTGCACTTATTAAATGCAGTCAAACCATGAAACTTTACCTCTTTCATGAAATAGAGCCACAAGTGTTTTATATCTGGTTAACCCTAAATGTCACTGGATTATTTTTATTCTTTAACAAACAGATACTACTTTGAAATCTGCAGCATTCTATTTTCCACCTGATGTCATGGCTTGTTTCACTGTAATATTATTTTAGTTGAGCAGAGAACTGGAACAAACATGTCTCATGTTTTATTAAACCTCTGTCACAAAGATAATTTAGAAACAAACCTCCTGTTTCCTGCATCTTTTTAGATGCAAAAAAAAAGGTGGGGAAAAAATAAGTTCATTATTTTAGAATCACAGAATCTCAAGGGCTGGAAGGGACCTCAAAAGATCATCTAGTCCAATCCCCCTGCCAGAAGGTCTCATGAAGGCAAATATTCAATTTTGACATTGTCATTAGAGAAGGAAATTTTTGCGTTGCTCTTGGTACAAAGCTCCTAATTCTGAACTGCAGCTAGGTTATAACCTCGGAGGTGTATACCAATCAAAGAGCTTACTGATCTGACCTCAGATACTCTTTACTTCACATGCAAAAGCTCAAGTTCTTTTCAAAAGAAGTGTTAACAGCTCCTACTAGCTCTGATAAGAACTACAAGTCACTAAGACTTCTTAAATATTTACATGTATGTCCACTTGTTACAAGCAACATATCAGTTTGTGTGGTCATAAAGGACAGTATTTACTCAATGTTGCAAAGGACAGAGGGTAAGTATTAATGAGGCCACACAATACTAAGTGGACAGATAATATGCTGAACATACTGTTAAATAATAGGTGTATGCAACCATTTTCAATAGGCCTTCAATTAATGGTTCCTTCTCTTTACAGCATGCAGCCACTATTGTTGCCTTACAGATGGCACTCAATGTGTTTAATGGGAAATTGCCTCCTTACAGTGCCTGTCATTTTTTTGAACTTTACCAGGAAAAAAATGGGTAAGTATCTGCAAGTTGTACTGCTAACATATACTTTTTCAAAAAAAGCAACATACTGATACCCCAGACTAATTAAACTGGCCAAGCAAGGTTCATGACACATGAAAAGGTTATAGATTGCTTTAGTTATTATAATTCTATCATAATTATATATCAACAACTTAATAATTATTGACATTAGTAGAATCATAGCACAGCAGTGTGAAAACCCTCTATATATCACTTAATTACAGTTACAGGAGGATTTACCATATCCTTTTTCTCTGTTTAACCCCTTGAATCTCTACCAAAAAGACAAACTATATGCAAATTAGTGTTAACCATCTATTGTTTAAAAAGGCCTCTTCAAATTAGCAATGATACATATTAATAATCAAGTAGAATCACTACAACATGGAAAGATTGTGTGGTTAAGCATATCTAACGTTCTTTTGGCCTTTCTGTATTTTGAAACAGGCAATACACCATAGAAATGTACTATCGGAATAACTCCTTGAGAGAGCCTCACCCCCTCACTCTCCCTGGCTGCAAATTTCGCTGTCCACTGGAGAGATTTACTCAGTTGGTCTCTCCAGTCCTAGTACACTATTGGCCAAGAGAATGTAGGACATAAAAAGAGGTAAGTTAAGTGCTTTGGGCACAGGTATCATAAAATAGAGTCAGGATTACATCATCTGCCAAGAGCTCGTTTGAAGTAACTAGCATTTTCATCAAGGTCTGGTCTGCAATGACAAATATGCAGATCCAGTAGACAGAATTGTACCCGTGGCTGTAGTTTCTACTCCATTGATACATTTATCTATTCCAGCCTAACTTTCTGGAGAAATGGAATCAAGGATGATTATACTTTAGGGTACTATCTTTCATGGTTTTTTGTTTGTTTGTTTTAGTACAGTCAAAAAGACTTTCAGTAAGCAGATACAACTGCACTGAATTGTAACAATTCATCTTATCTTCTCTAACTGTAGAGTGTTTGTCCAAGATGATTAAGAACATTACACATTCCCTTGATTTTAGGAGACACTAAGAGATCAAAACAGATTCATTCTGAATAGTACACCAGACTGACGTCAGAATGTCAAACATATACAGACACATGTTGGCATACTGACACATTCATAGAATTATAGAATCACAGAACGGTAGGGGTTGGAAGGGACCTTTAGAGATCATCCAGTCCAACCCCCCCTTGCAGAAGCAGGTCCCCCTAGATCAGGTCACACAGGAACTCATCCAGGCAGGTTTTGAAGACCTCCAGAGAAGGAGCCTCCACATGCTCCCTGGGCAGCCTGTGCCAGGGCTCCCTCACCTCACACTCAGATAGTTTTTCCTTATGTTTCAATGGAACTTTTTGTGTTCCAGCTTCTTTCCATTACCCCTTATCTTGTTGTCTACATCTCCATATCAGGCTGTTTAGCTTTTGATTTTGATCACTGATGATACCTACCTTCACAGAATGAGGGAACAGAAAGGCAGGGAATTACATGATCTCTCTTGCTCTATATTCCTCAAGGGAGATGAAAAGCAAAGAGGCCTCAGGATTCAACAGTGTCTCCACGTTTTTGATGATCAAATGTTGTACCTAATGTTAAAAAATCCCATTTGGCTTTCTGAGTCACTGATGTCAAGCCGGATTTGAAATGTTAGAGACTAGAAGAATGCAGACAAGCCAACTCACCTGCTTGCAAATAAATTCCTGTTAAGTATCTTGAATTCATGAACAGACTGGAGCTACTTTAGCCAGAATGAATTTATAATTAGCAGCTAATGATTCACTAACTACATTTCTTCACTATATTCATTGCTCACAAGTTCTCAGGAAATATATCAGGAAATTACCACATTTAATTGCAAAAGGTAATTTGTCAGGGGGAAGGGAAGGCTGATTCTGACTAATACAGTCATGGAAGATAAAATACTTCATGATTATACTGTGGTGCTTAGTTATCTAAGTTTTGTGGAAATTAGTTTCTCTCCCCCCTTCACAAAGTGCAACTGAGCAAGTAAATAAAGAAAATTACTTATCAGATAATCAAAATTTGGCATTAATAAAGACACAAATACTTAGCCTTGAAGTTCAACACAAAGGCTACACATCACTTCAGTTCTCAAATTTTGCTTAAATAGAAGCTAGACAGCCAGGTATTTTACACCAAGTCCAGCACCACTGCTCACAATTGCCTTTATTAGTGATCTTGAGTGCTGAAAACCCATACAGACCACAGCAGAGATTAAAAACAAATACTACTCTACAATGAATGTATTTGTCATATTGTCATAGAAAAACTTGCCATTTTCTCCAATTTTATCCTGGTTCAGAATGGTTCTATCTCAGCAACTCTCTGCTGTGCATGAGTGGCACTTGGGAAAATGCCAAAGCACATGGACCCACAGCCTGCACAGTGCAGCACGCTGACAGAGGGACAGCACTGTGCATTACCAGTTCTCAGTGAATGCAGATGGGCTCGATCTTTAACACCAGCAAGCTGAAGAGTGATGCTAGGAGTTTACAGATCACATTTACACGTAACATACACAGCTGCAACATCACTGATTTCAGCTGGTTTCAGCTTTGTTCAAAAAAATCACTTCAAATATTGTCCTTTGCTGATGCATATGTTAATTCTTTGACTAGAACATTTGATGAATTGAAGCCCATTACTGGGATGTTTTAGAATGAAACCCAGGAGTGTGACTGGGCTCAGAAATGTACCTTATGTAGCTATTCCACATGGAAACATGACTTCCCAAACATAGAGCTATTTCCAGGAAATTATTCAGTGAATCTTCATGGAGATGATTTATGTCCCTAGTACAGGGAAATAAAGGAGTTAGGAGAAAATTGCTATTACAGGTCACAAAAGAGTAACAATATTTGAGGGTAGTATAATTCCACATGTGTAATTCCTCTATATGGTGATGCTCAAGGTAGGGCAACGTAAGAAGGATTACATAGGAAGTAGAGACAGCTCAACATATTTCTCTGTGCTCTTTTAGCTGCTCAGGAAGGTTTCAGTGTGGATTGGCTCACCTTTCCAACACACTTCTCACCATTTGAGCTGACTTTCCCTAATTCCATCAAAATGGGACCAGATTTCTGTTCTTAGTCTGAGCTACCCCTTTGTTGAGGCACTATTAACACATTTGCCATATCTTTTTTGAGAATGAGGCCAAATGATAAAAATTATTCTCTCTTTTGTCTTACTTTTAGGTGTTCTCTCCACGATTTTCAGCGTGATTAGCTTTATAAAACAACTTATTCCACACTGTGATGTGACTACAGTCATTTCTCAGAACTTCCATCAGCATGACCAACAGTCTCCTGATCTCTGTCAAAAGAAAACATTCCTCAGTACAGAAAGCAGCGACTTCTTCATGAACATTATTTTATCACATGGTAACACCTAAGTGCAATACAAAACCATAGTAATTTTTCAAGATCTATTAATTCCAAAGGGTCTTTGCCAGAACTAATTCAAGAATGTAATTGCAGTTATAGTGTTTTGAAGGGCTATAGCCTTAATTTACAGCAAAACTGGAAAATAACGTCTGAAGGAGTGTTGCCCTCTTTTGAGGAATGAGACAACTTCCAGAATTGGTGAGGGAAGCAGTGCTTTAAAAGGAGCCCCCAAAAGAAGGAGTCATTCTAGTGTCCTTATATTTTATTTTATTCAAGAAAAAAGCATTTCAGAAAAAAACAGATCCCAGGAGCTTCACAAATGAGGATAATGGGTGTTTGCTTATCTAAGAGATGTCTGTCTTATACATGCACAAATATTCAACTTCTGCAGAGAAGGAAGGTGAGGCTTCTGGAAGAATGGACCATGAATCCAGATCTAAGAGAAGCTTACAAACAGCCAGGCTGGCTACCATGAAGAACTGGCAGGCAACTGGTTGACCCAATAAAGCTATTGAGACATTCTATCTCTTTCCAAAGAGACAGCAAGGCTGCTAAGTGTTAATTCTGAAAGAAAAATAATTTGTGGTTTCAAACAGCTGTTCAGTCATCTTCCTTTTGTTATGTTACCTTAATTGTGTACTCTCCTCTGATTATATAAAGTCTGTGCTTCAGGGAAGTCTGTAAGTCCATGTTTTTCTTGATATTAACAATAAAAAGATCCTAGTGGCAACACAAAGTTAAAAAAATACAAAGCTATATGCCAGTTCAAGCACACAAAACACACTGGGCAATCCTTCCCTAGTTACATTTTCTAGTACTCTTATTGTAAAAACAGCTTGTATTCTTACTACGAAAGCTGGATCAGAACAATTAGATGCAGTGGTGCTGGACTTGGTGTAAAATACCTGACTGTCCAGCTTCTACTTAAGCAAAATTTGAGAACTGAAACAATGTGCAGCCTTTGTGCATCCTTAGCTGAAGCCACTTCTCATAAAACACCAATAGAAGGTCTCCCTTTTCCAGCACACCATCAGACCATGTCTTCTTGCTACATGCCTCAGCAAATGTACTTTGAACAACCTGATTTCTGCTGAGCAAAATTAAATTTCAAACTTAACTTCCAAATCAAGATATTTCAAAATCATTTTATTCCCCTCATCCCTATTCAATAGAAATCCCACCACACACGTTTTGGGGGGGTTGTTCTTAGGACTATCACTGTAGAAACGCAGAAAAGATTTCCTTCATACCTTGCTTACTCCAAGGAAAAATAACCATCAGGGTTCATTAGGACTGAAACATCAAGCCCAGATCCTGTTGTATGAAGGCAAACTCAAGATGTCAGTGAACAAATAACAAAACACTCTAAATGATGTTTTACTACAACTGCACCAGCTGACTCCATTTGAAATCCTATCCCATAGCCTTTTGTGGGTATGCAAAACAGTTTCAGTTTAGTTCCTCTTAAAGAAATGAGAAAACAATTACAGTTCAGCTTTGAAATTATTTTGAATGCAAAGGAATTTTTTATATCATGTTGAAAAAGCAGCATCACATGAAAATGCAGCTCCATCCCTTCTTTCACAAACAGTGCATAGACAGTCCAGTCATATTTTAAAGAGGACTTGCTGTAATATCATATGACAATACAATATTACAATAGTCACAGATGCTGTAATATAGGTGAGATGTAGCTCGTGATGTTCACCATTTTTCCTTTCATACGCTAAAACAATGTCAGCAAGATGGGAAATGAACAACAGAAAAGCAACGGTACTTTTGTGCTGCCTGGGAAATGCAGCACTGGACTGCTCGGTCTATAATTTTCTCCTTTTCTCTTTGGGTTATTTACTGAGTGAAGTGACTACAAAAAAAAACAAGAAACAAAAAAAAACCACCCCAAACTCTGTATAATTCACAAATATGGATCAAATTCATTGACTGATTTTGATTTGTTTCACGGTACTGCTACAAGTTGGCGTTCCTTCTTTTTATTTAGTGCTTAGGGTATTCATCAGAGATGTGGCAGACACAAGTTTCCCTCTTTTTCCAGAAGGATCTGACTTCACATCTTCCAGAAAATAAAATCACTGCCAGGCTGCAGAGTTTAAGAGGGGAAGGTGAAGATGAATAGAGCTTTCTGTCTCTGTTACTGCTGCTCGTTTTGTTTACGTACTTCCTAGTGTGCAAACTGGGCTTCCTACGTCTCAGGCAAATATCTTAATCATAAAACCAGAAAGAAATTTTCTGAGTGCCTGTACCCAGGTGATTATTGCAAATTTGAGACAAAGAAACTATTAGAAGACACTGAGTAGACACTTCTCCTCCCCCAGCCTGCTTTAGAATAGTAACTCTGTGCTTAGGGCATTTTCTCCTATAGTGCAAGATATAGGTTCATGCCTTATCACTAGCCTAAGTAAGTTAATTTCTCCTGTGTCACAAATTAACTCCTTTATCCCTTCTCAATCACGACAACTGAGTGAAATCACTCCCCCAAAAATGACTGCAAGACAGTCTTTTGCTTTTGTCCTGAGTACTTCAAAATGGTGCTTAGAAAATCTCTCATTTAATGACACTAACATTTTTCTTTTCTTTCCCTTTCCCAGCTCAAAAAAGCTTGACAAAAACCCCATAATGATTGCAAATAAATCCAAACTAGGTTAAGTGCTGATCTGCAAATTCAGTCAGTGACAGAACCTGAGCTGCTTCCCCATGTGAGCAACCTGAGTGCTGGCGGCAGTTTCGGATGCAGCTGCCTTGACTGCAATAACTTCCACCCTTTCGAATGCAGTTACCTAAAGTGACCCCTGCGTGCACTAAAGCATGGGCTCTTTTGCAACCAGTCCACTTCAAAGCCAATGGAGCTATGCTTCAGCAAGCCTTCCAGGTAGATACATGCACCTAAAATGGACAACTGTGCTAAAGACAATTCTACTTAATGTCATAATTTCATAATTAAAATATATGTCAATGAGCCATATTAACATAAACATGATTCAAATGGTTTAGGTCCATTATAATCCTTGGACAACTGCAACGAGATTGATATAGGAATCACGTTTTTTTTTACTTAGAAGCAATTTTCCCCCAAAAGGGTAAGGATTTAATTGTTGCAGGATGTGACAACTGCCAAATGAACAGTAGAAGTGGAAACAATCCAAGACAAACAAGGAGATTTCCAAATGAAATACATGCTACCAACAGATTTACAGATTACCCACAGGATTCCTAGAGGATGCTGTCTTAACCACCATAGCACATGAATAAGAGTGTTCTTCCATTTTGAAATGTAGAGAATTATTTAGGAGGTGATGCCCACTCTTACAGGAATAAAATAATCTCACTAGCAAAGTATACATGCCAAAGGAAACAGTGAAATAAAGTTACTATAAGGGTTCCATCATAATGATACTTCATTAGTCATAATCACTCATTAAAGAGATGTAACAAACCAGCAAACCTTATAAAAACTAATCAGTTATGAACAAATGGTAAAGGCTTAGCGAGGGAAAAAATTGAGAGCCAACAGGAATTTCCTAATCCAAAAAGCTTAGGGACTATCTATCCAAAACACTATATAGATTAAAGAAGTAGAGTATCTATTCTTGAGGCATATTAAAATATTCTAAAGAAAGTCTACTTTATGATCTGCACTCTTAAATAACAGAGGAAGATTATCAGCTTACATTTGTTTTCAGGAGAACCAGTATTATACATTTATGAAGTATGGATTACTCTCTGCACCAGGAGAGACCAAAAAAGGAGGGTGTGAACAGAACTGTGGAGGAAGATAGAAATTCAAATAGGGGCTGAAAACTGGGCATGGGCTGACAAGAGAGATGAGAAAGTCTGGAAGTCATGGTCCTCCTCCCTTCCACTACCATCCACCCAACAAAATGGATCTATAAGGTCGTTCACATAACTGGGAGAAAAGAGCACTTGAGGCTTAGGAGGGCCCTAGAGACAGATTGCTAAAATACCTGTTGCAGAGAGCTCAAGAGAAGACCCTGAGACAGGCTTGGGTATGACAGGAATGGGATGACTCAAAGAATACACAGAGAATATGAAGTTTTAACATTTGGAGAAATCTATTTATAGGTCTCTGCAAGATGTAATTCATTTACTTAGAAAATCCTTATGAAATCAAGTCTAGAAATATCACCATTTCACACAGAGGAAGTGAGCAGCAGCAGGCTGAATGGTCTTCTGAAAGCCAGTGAGCTAGTGTCAGAGAGAGTGTTCTTAATCAGGAACAATAAAAATGTGAGCTCCAGGGCTTGTCCACACTAAGTTTCTTAGAGAACTGAACCAAAAAATAACCTGGTGTAAGCAGTTACGAAATAGGAAGTATAGATATGCTCCAAGGGGAAAGTACACAAACTGAAGAGCAAAGAGCTGCCCAGCAAGGAGCTTAAAGAACATACTTGTTGCAAGATTTATTTAACTATTTTATTTGAGAGACCAGTAATTTTAACCTACAGGAAGTGCTGTTTTAAATGATTATTCTGATTTCACAATGACAATGCAGAAGAGGGAAGGAAAAAGGAAGGGAAGGAGGAAGCTGAAAAGAGGACTGAATGGCAAAGAGAAACAGTATTCTGTCTCTTGCTTCCGAGTTCATCCTCATGGCTGTGCTGTAGTCTGGAGAATTTCAAGCCTTGAGAATTGGAAGCAGAGCAGGTAGGCTGGAACATTAGGAATGCTTAGCAACTCCTTCATATTTTAACCTCCTCCTTACATTCAAAAGGAGAAAAATATCACAGGGAAAAAGGAACTGAATTATGATTTGATTAAATAGAATGTAAACAGTAATTTGAAAACAAAGGGCAATGCAATTTATTGCGTAGTCACACAACATTCCTCTTGGATTTGAAATTCACCGGCAGCAGTTCCACCCCTTTTGAAAGTACAGCCTGACAGCTGGGCTGTTCAGCCCGAGCAGCTGCTGCAGCTACGACGACTTTTTTCATCCCCTGCCAGGATGGGAGTGATACAGCTTCCCAGCCCACCTAGAATCCTGTGTTTTTCTTTTCATATTCTCCTCATCCTGCTTCAACAGACTACTGCAGAAAGAGAACTGAAGTTTGTGGTTGTAGTAAGTAGATCCGTTTTCTTTGTTCTGGGGAATACAGGGACTTGGATATGGCTCTCGAAACAAACCAGGTGTGCACTTTGCCTCTTTTTAGACTTAGAAAAAAACTGCTGCTGCCCTTTTGTTTACTGAGTTTAAGACTTTACTCAAAGAAGATAAAAGCGCCTCTGGTTGTAAGAATTTTCATCTCTTAAGCCCTAGTGATTACTTTGGGATATTTGAACAACTTAGCTTTATGGCAGTTGCATAGTGCACAAGCGTTAAGAGATCTAAGGTCTAAGTTTATCTGTCTTTGTTTAATTTCGCTGACACCCTGATTCACAGTCTGAGAGCTGGTGATTATGGCCTGCTTCCTCTGTGCTTGGAAGCTGAAACTTAGGATATTACAGGAGTCACCACAAAACTCAAAGCATTTTCCATTTCAGAATAATTGAACTGGCACAGCAGTACACTCAGAAAGAGAAGAAAGTATTTTTCTGTAGAGATTTGAGATACATGTTACATTAACTGCAGTCAGGTTGATAATGCTGGGCCATTTCTTACTTTAAAGAAACCAGACATTATTTCAATGTCACTTTCCCCAACACCTCAGGTAATTCAATTCAATTAAATAGTTTGGATGCTGAATGTTGGATCATAATCCTTTTGATTCTAGTTTCTTTTTTTAACAAGAGGTATACTGGTAAAGAATAGTTAGTCTCAAGGGGTATTTTCAATACAAAGTTGTGGGGATTGGAAATCACATTTATAAATAGGAATTTTAAGCTCTTCTTCTTCCACTTTTCTGTTCGAGACATGCACAGACAGATAGCAGACAGAAGCACTGTGTTCAAAACATCATTTGCTTCTAAAGTATTTCATATCTAGTTGTCTATTAGCTACCATGCAGATGTGCCACTTGGAGAGAGGCCAGAGTGCACAGGAAAAACCAGTTCCTACTCATGCTGAGGCTTACTGCTCTATCAGACACTACACATGGCAGGGACTCAGTGTTAATTCCAGCAATGTTCTGTGTATAGCAACATACTTAAGTCTTGTTTCAATGATAAGAGGGAGAACTGGGCACACAGATGAAATCAGGCAGTCAGCAAGCATTAGAGAATTAAGCCATTGAGCACCATTCACTTCTACCAAGCAATGGTTTTGTTGCAGAAAGCGTTGCAACATATGCTCACCATTAGGAAGATAGAGGCTTCCTATCGAAAGTCAGCTGCTTACCACAACTATGCACCCATCTTCCTCACCTACTAAAAACAAAACTTATCAAGATAGCACTTTAGATTATTATCATTAATATTAAAATAACAGGTAAATGTCATTTAAACTGTCTTCCTTTTATCCCTGACACTTTTCCTCAGGCTGACCAATCAGCCTAAAAAGTTACAATAGGTTTAATCTCATTATCAACATCTTTTCTCAAGATATAGTTTCTGTGTGTTCAATTGAAACTCATTGATTGAATTTTCATGAGAACAAAATTGCTAGCACAAATAAATAGGATAGGAATTGGCTCCAGAACATTTCACTGTTATAATGGGATATGACGAGGTTATGGCTACTGTTAAGTCTAAAAGGCATCTTCCTGGGATAATTCAATAGCCATTTTCCAGCTGTGCTTTGTAAGTTTCTGTTTTCACCTGAGAGTACTACTGCATTGTGAAAAGGGGTCATAATGAATTTTAAAACTTTCTTAGCAGAATTGCACAACATAAAATCCATCTGCAGGGGAGAAAGAGCAGAGAAACCTTCACTTCTACTCTCACTTCTAGAATTTTGCTATGCTCTGGGAAGGTATCTTGCTGTATCCTCACAATTTCCATCTTTGTGCTGATTCTGTGCATTTTGATTATTGGCCACAAGTTCTGTTGGCTCACAAGCTCTAATTCAAGACAGTTTGTCAAAATGTGACTTTAAGGTTCTTCCTCACATGTAAATATTGGCTTTCACCGTAATTATTGTGAACTGAATTTAAGCTAGATGTAAGCAAAGAAAACAGGTACCCAAGCAGAAATGAAATACTGATTTATTGCCTCTGTATAAAGAAGTTCTGACAGAGAACTTCTGCCTCTACACAGGCACCCATTTCAACTGTCATATATACAAAGAGGTGTGGTTTCTGAGGTACTGTGATTTCATCATGTTTTCGTCTTGTAACTCAGCATGGGAAGTGTTAACTGAGCATATTATCTATGTGTCTGCTCAAGCCAAGCTATTTGAAACTGTCTAAACCTGTTCAGTATTTCTGCATCTATGGTCTGCCTCAACTGTCAAGCATGACTGGTTCCCTTTCTGTCTTGTTTCCTCACTCTTACTGCTGGCTTCAAAATAACAAATCTTTTTGTTTGAAGTTGAGTCTGTGAATAAAAATGTTTGTAAGAGGCTTTTACTGAGAGATCATTTACTGTAATTCAGATGTTATATATACTACACATGTCATGGTCTCAGTTCACCCTACTCTCTGCACCAATTTTTCTCCAATTTCTCACCTGACAACAATGGAAGCAAATGCTGGCCAAAGTCTGAGTCTGGTGGCCACTTTGATCTGAAGCGATCACCCTCATAAAGTTACCAAGAGCGAATGGAAGAATCCAGACACCAAATGAGGTTCATGCTGTATTGGAGTTGAAAAAGAGGGTGTTTGGTAATTATGCATCTATTGCTTTTGAGAACTCACTGAGGTGAAGCCCTTCAGATAGAAGTGCTGAAATGAATATACCAAACAGATATGTTTTGCTTTTTTTGTGTTCATCCTCCTTGCCCTTCCTTCCTTCTTGATTTCTAGTGTCTTTTCACCTCTTATGATGCCTCCTTCTTCCTCTTCTCTCATCCTGCCACGTTTCATGTCATCTGAGAAGTCAGGAAGGCAATCTGTAAGCCAGGAGTAAAAAATGCTGCAGCACACATATTGTTAAAAGAAATTGAAGGATCAGCCTCTTTTTAACCAAATACAAACGGTGAGCATTGAGAAATACATATTGATGTGCAAGGGAAGCTTTGTAGGGCATTGAGAAATACATATTGATGAGCAAGGGAAGTTTTGTAGGGATACACTTTTGTCCCTTAACACTAGCAGGTGTTCTAAGTAAAAAGACAAACCTTCAAATACAGAGGCTCTTCTTAAAGTTGGGTTGAAAAGTAAAGTCTCCTAAAATGTAGCTATAACTGAACAAGGCAGCCTTTTATATTAAGTGGTTGGTCATCAGGTCATTGCTTCATTTCCAACAGCAGTTGAAGCAAGGTAATTTTCGAAGTAGAAAGCAACAAGGAGGTTTGAGCATAAACAAAACTCAGTTGACTGAGAAGCTTAGTCCTTCTAACTCCTAAAACTAGTGTTCTGCCCTTAGAAGTATTTGCTTCTTTCTCACGATTTCCAACTTAGTGTTAATATGATGTTTATATGTCATTGTACAACGAAGATGAAGAAATGCAAACAAGGAACTGAACCTTCCTCTATTTTATGCAGACTTAAAGAAGCTGTGCTGCTTTTTAGAAGAGAACACTCTCCACTGCTTCCATTTCTTAAGGTTATAAAGAGAGAAAATATTTTTCTTTACATCTTCTGTCCCATATATATTTACATATCTTTTGATCTTGATCTCTTTGCCTCACCACCTCTGTTCAAGTAAAATGCTACTCTGCTCTGGCTTATTGAAATTTTTTAGGAGTTGACTGTTGTCACAGTGAAATACACACTGAGAGTTACATTGCACATTAAATATAAAGCATCATAAACCAGTATTTAAAATCTAACACATTTTCAGTATTTTTTCTGCAATAAAAAGGACATATTTTTTTGCCAAATGTTGATCCATTGCTCCACAGTGTCACAAAAAACCCCAGTCATTTAATCATTTCAGTCAGTTTGAGCTACTGTCAGTTACTCATAAAAGTGCTTTTCTGTGAAGCTGGGTAATTCAACAAGAAACTATGCAGCTACATTGTAATTGGGAATTTAACCTTCATTCTTTACAGAGGCATCAGCTTGTCCAGAAAAATTAATGAATCCTACCTGACACATATGTAAGTCAGCATGTCAAAACACCAAGGAAATAAGCAGTGACACAAAAGTCCTTCTCACTCATTTTTCTTGCATGCAACTGAATCAATCAACAGACAATGTAGCTCTTTCCTCATTCTCCTGTTCACGAGAGGTGCACTGAGAATTTATTATCAAGAAAAAAGGTGTTTTTTTTTCAATTGAAACTGTGCAATTTCTTGTTGATCAACAGTCCTTATTATAGTGAAAAAGACTTCTTGATTTGCTGAAAAATATCCACTGCAGTTTGGCCACATCTCCACTGAAACTGAACTGTCAAGGCAAAATAACAATAATAAGAAGTAGTTTTCTACGTGGTTCTAATAGTAACATCTACCCTAGCAAACTTTGCTGTCTATTGTAAAAAACAAAGAGAGATATCCAATTATATTTGCCTTCAAATACGCAAATTCGCTTCAAATTGGCTTCAAATTTGCAAATTGTCTTTGAGATCTGATCTAGGTGACCCTGCTTTTGCAGGGGGTTTGGACTGGATGATCTCTAAAGGTCCCTTCCAACCCCTACCATTCTATGATTCAAAGGATAGTATATTCCATCTCTGAAGTACCTGCTCTAGTACAGGTTTGTGCACATTAACACAGAAGGCTGATGAAAAGGGTGTGTGGTGTGTTGTGTTGTAATTAAAACATTAAGGCACACGGCTTGTGCTCACTTTGAAAAATATAAACATAAAACACCTCCCAGTAGGAGTGGCAAACTACCCAGCATGTACAAACCTCCCTGACCTTTGGGCAAAAATGATGTGGCTTAATGAGGCAATGCAGAGTATTAATTAGAATCAAGCTATACACCAGTGAGGTATGACGGAATAAATGCCATTTTAGGAACAAATATGCCATGTTTCCACATTCTCATTTCATTCTGTAAAGTCAGGAAGGAGTCTGGTTACGTGAACATTAATACAAAAGAAGGTTTTCCAACAGTTTGCATCAGCATCCTGGAAGATTGTCTGCAGCCTTGTGAATTCATAGAATCATGGAATCATAGAATGTTAGTGGTTGGAAGGGACCTTTAGAGATCATCTAGTCCAACACTCCTGCAGAAGCAGGGTCACCTAGATCAGGTCACATAGGAACATGTCCAGGTGGGTCTTGAAGACCTCCAAGGAAGGAGCCTCCACAACCCCTCTGGGCAGCCTGTGCCAGGGCTCCCTCACCTCACAGTGAAATAGTTTCTTCTTATGTTTAATTGGAACTTTTTGTGTTCCAGCTTCATCCCATCACCCCTTGTCCTGTTGCTAGCTATTATAGAAAAAAGTGATGCCCCAACCTCCTGACACCCACCCTTTAGATATTTGTAAATGTTAATAAGATCTCCCCTCAGTCTCCTCTTCTCCAGACTAAACAGCCCCAGTTCCTGCAGCCTTTCCTCATATGAAACATGCTCCAGTCCCCTGATCATCTTGGTGGCCCTGCACTGGCCTCTCTCCAGCAGTTCCCTGTCTCTCTTGAGCTGAGGAGCCCAGAACTGGACACAGGACTCCAGATGAGGCCTCACCAGGGCAGAGTAGAGAGGCATTTCAGCAAATTCCAGCATTTCCTTTCACGTGAAACTTCTGTGGGCTTCCTTTTTCTAAGCACATATATTACATACTTAGGGAGGGTAATTCAGTGTTTTTTCTGAACTGTTTAATCTAGAGTTGGCACTTTATGTTGGAGTGAAAATACAAAAAGTCTCATTTAAGGTTTCGGATGTAAAAGCCATGCCATTGAGTGTATGATATTCACTGATATTCACCACACTGGAGTGTTAGGGATAGGAAAGCAACCAAAATCTTTGCTCTCGCTAAATTCAATAGAAAAATAAAAAACTCTACAAGAGTTTCAAAAGTAGTTTCATACTTGTATGTAAAAGTATTAACAAATATTATGTAAGGTAACAGGGTAGATGTTCACACTTTTTCACTGTCATATTTAGGATGACTGAGAAATCAGTCCTAAGATCCATGTGTACCTTGAATTACTTTTAAAGATACTGCTATGAAAAAAAGTAGTTACCAAAAGTTTCAAGCGTCTGTCCCAAAGTAATTACATGCTTACATAAGCACATCAGTAACTGATGTAATATTCAGAGGTGCTGAGTATCCAAAATTCATTCAGATTTCTTGTCTAGGTGCCTAGCTATAGAGGTAGTCTCAGCATTGACATTTTGGCTGATTAATTTTACATTCTAGGAGGATGAATTATCAGTCTCATGCCCCCTAAATTCCTATATAATTATACTTATTCTTATGTGCAAAGAACGTACCCCAATCCTACTTGACTAGGTTTCTGCAGACTCTCTAATATTTGCATTTCAAAAATGGCACTGGAAGTAATAATGTATGCTTGACTTCTAGCTAGATCAGAAAGTAATGTTAACAGTAATTAACTCAATTCTTTTACTGGTAATATTCTTAGGTTTTCCGACATGGTGACCGAACACCGATTGTAAACTTTCCAACTGATTTACACAAAGAAACTGAATGGCCCCAGGGATTTGGACAACTTACTAAGGTATGTTGACTTTCTTAGAAGAACTTACATACACTACTAAAATAAGAAGCAGGCAGGTATTTTTTCAAGTGTGTCTCAGACACATGAGCAAATTCCAAGAATTCATAAGAATTTTTACAATATTATTCATCCAACTGCTGTTAGATTGAAATCTTATTCATCATAGCTTTGTAACTACCTCCCTAAAAGCAACAACTTCCTAACAGTGTGTCTGCATTGACAGAAATGGTAAGTTTAAACATTGCCTATACTCTAACATTGGTGAAGTTCTAATGGTCATTAAGCACTGGATCCTATGACAGGGTAAGGGAATGACAACTGCCCGCCAGGCCAAGTGCCCACGTCTCATCATTTGATTGGCAACTATTTACTCACAAAACAAGGGAAGTTTCATAGCAAAGGGCTGCTTCTGGAGACAATGTGTCTTCTAATAAGGCTGCTTTCATCCCAGAGTTTCAGTAGGATACGCTGAACCTACTTCTTACTCTGGCATTTCCACATCAAGCCTTGTGTCTTTGACTGTATTTGACATGTGAAATTCTGGAGCAAGGAAAGATGAATTTCTTAATATTTCATCATGATGCAGAAGCATGAATCAGAGACAGTTCAGCAATTAGTGCTTGAAATGAGGCTTGAAAGATGTGTAATATTCAGACACCCAGATAACACGTTTCTACCCTAGGTACACAGCTTATGTTGCAAGAAGAAGTTTCTTCTTTGGCACAGATTTTTTGAGAGCTCTTTGTTATTTTATTATCTTTTTAGCAACAGGAATAAGAATGTACTTCTCTGATAGCTAAAAGTTAAAAAGTCCAGATGACAGCTTTGGAAATGAATAACAGAAAAGACAGTGTGCAACCTAAGGCAACTGCAGGGGAACTAAGGCAAAGATGGAAGGACACTACATAAGGCATAGAATCATAGAATTACATAAGGCATAGAATGGTAGGGGTTGGAAAGGACTGTTAGAGATCATCTAGTCCAACCTCCATTCAGAAGCAGGTACACCTAGATCAGGTCACACAGGAACGTGTCCAGGTGGGTTTGAAGACCTCCAGAGCAGGAGCTTCCACACCCTCCCTGGGCAGCCTGTGCCAGGGCTCCCTGACCTCAGCACTGAAATAGTTTTTCCTTATGTTTAAGTGGAACTTTTTGTGTTGCAGCTTCATCCCATTACCCCTTGTCCTGTCACCAGATAGAAAAAAAAAGATATGTCCCAGTCTCGTCCAAGCCACAAATGTATCAGGTTGATCAACTCACAGAGCAATGACAATAATTAACAGCAGGTTATTAGTCATCTTTTCTCAGCTGTCACTAACTAGCCTACACTGTACAGAATCATGTTGATCGTTAATAACTCCAGGAGCATCGACAGAGTTATAGCACTGTGCAAACTGTACTTGTATAGAATCAGGTACATTCCCTTTCCTGTAGTAGCTATTGCAGTCTTAGTATTTCCGAATGTATCAGTTTTTCATAGATATGAGTATTTCTGCTAAAAATTCTAATCACCTATGACATATACAGTACATTATACACATGGGCAACAAACACTTAAAAACTGATTGCTGAAGGCAAAAAGGAGAACAGAAAACCTCTACCTTAAGACTCTTCAGACACCTTAATCTAATACTCACCTGTATATTTGCCTTGCAGATTGGAATGCAGCAGCTATTTGAACTTGGCCAGTACACGAAGGAAAGATACTCCAACTTTCTGAATAGGACATACAGCCGACAAGAGGTACAAAGCAGAATTGTCTGGAGGATATTTCTGTGGCAGAGCACAACTATGGACTTGTGCTAGATAAAAGCACACTCCCATATTCATTTCATTAATTAATAACTTAAGGTAATAGAAGAACATTTCTGAAAGTCAGGTAGATTGGGTTCTTCCACTGCCCAGTTTTCCAGGACTGCACAGGTTCACACCATCAAATTAGTTGTGAATTTATATACAGTGACCTAAGACTGTTCTACCCTACTGAAGGGTGAATGCATATCCAGCCATGCTCACATGCTGTAAAGGAAAGGTTGTTTGGATGCACTTGTCACATGGTACAGATCCATTGTGAGGAAGATACCACTAACATTTTGGTCTATACATGACATGCATTGATGGGAAGGCATAAAAGACTATGGTTTTGCCATGCTTCTGAGAGCTTCACAGTTTTAAGTGCCTTCATTCCTGAGGTACAGCAGATGGACCACAGAATCACTGAGGTTTGAAAAGGACCTTTAAGATCATGGAGTCCAACTGAAACCTAACACAGCCAAGTCCACTATTGAACCATGTCCCTAAGTGCCACTTCTACATGTATTAATATTTCTCTGAATCTCAGAAGATGGAGAGCTTCCTTCTTTTAAATCATGCTTTCTTATTCCTCTTAGCTCAGTTTGAAAGTTAGATTTCAAATTGAAAGATGCTTTGGCAATCCATTTATGCAAATGAAGTAGAGCCCTAGAAAGCTGAGTCACGGTTTCAGTGTTTTTACTTTATGCAAAAACATAAAACTGAAAAAGAAAAGCCAGGAATGATGGGTTGGGTGAAATTCCACCATTATTTTTTATTGTTTCCATTTTTCCATTTAACTTTCTGCCATTCTATCTTCAGTTTTACCTCCAAAGTACAGATTATGATCGCACCATTATGAGTGCCCTGTCATACCTTTCTGGCCTCTTTCCACCAAGCAGCAGTCAAATTTGGAACCCTGGTCTTCTCTGGCAACCTATTCCAGTTCATATTTTGCAAAAATCATCAAAACAGGTGAGTACTGGTTAGACATTTCCTATAACACCTTAAACAGAAGCAAAAATGAGAAAAAAGGGGGAAGCCAAAAATATTTCCTATTGTTTTTGTGTTCAACTGAATAGAAAACATCAACTGCAGCTACTGTGTGACAAGCATGTCATAAGTCAACTGTAATAGCTGCATGAAAATTCTCCTTCTGTAGTTGTAGAATGCTTGAATTTTCACCCACATTATCATTTTCTTTAAGGTACCGCTCTAATATTTCTCCTGGCAAGGATAATTTTGGACAGTATTATAGGAAATTGTCCCTAAAGGTTTATATGGAAATCAAGTGCTTTTCTAAGCACTATTTAGCTAGACAGAGTTCCCTTCCTTGGCAAGTTTGTTCCATAGTTTATGCAAGGAATGGAATTTTCACCAACCACTGTAATGATCTCTCAGTTATGACTTTCTTATGCCGGTAGAACTTTGGCACTGTAATTACAGAGAAGGACCTTTTCATGCTCAGTGCTATACAAACATTTAATGAAACCCTAGCACTTGCCTTGTGGTTCATAATAAGAGCAGACCTACCTGGATTGTAGGTCTTGTAGACATTTTACTCTTTGTAGCACTCTCTGGCTGAATCAGGTTTAGATTTTAACTTCACTGGGTCCTGTGACAAGAACAAGTAGTGTGTTGAACAAGGGCAAAAAGTTATTTGGTATAATGACAAAATGCCTATATTTTCTGCCTTTGAGGACAGAAGATGACATTAAGGAAGTGTTTACAAAAATCCTATTATATAACTGCCTGGACAGTTGGATGGACTCTGTCAATAGGGGATGGCCACACCTAGCTCCCATTGGCATTCCTCCATCCTTGGAGACCCTGCTGGAAAAGCAAAAGGGTATCCACAAACTGGATTAGGCACAATGTGATTCAGCTTGAAATTTACATCTGCTCCTCAGCATAAAAGAATGCTGTCTTTTTGAAATGTGGGACACTAGGGGATGTTCTTCTACCAGGGAACTGTAAAAATATCGAAGTGTGGTGAAAGCTTTGGCCAAAGAAAACTTAAAGCCCTTAGGGAAATCACAGTGTAGTGTAATGATTAGTGTAATGATCTCAAGCTACTGTGTATGAATTTCTAGTATCTTACCACTTCTGCAGCTGCCTCCAGAGTGGGTGCTGATGTTACACTGAAACACACCTCTGTAGTAACTCAAAATTCCTGTTAAATATGCAAACCACTTGGAAAAAACATTGTTCCCTTGTTACAACAATCAGGTGTTTGAGGGTATTTTCAAGCCCTAAGCAACATAAAGTGGGAAATTGAGGCCAAGTACAGTCCTGTAAAAAACCTAATCACAGTTTATTTTTCAGCCACTGAGATATATCAAGATCTGACAAGCAACAGTACTGACTACTGCTTAATGAGCCCATAGGGAGTGGCCTAATTAACAACACCTAGACAGGGATTAAGCCATAGAGCAAGAGAAACAGTTGTTATTGCGTAATTAAACAACATTCCCCAGTTTCATATTACAGCTTGCAGCTTTTGTCCTCCACTCTACTGCTGTTAGAGAAAAAAATGCACCCTGAAATCTGTCCAAGAAAAAATGTGCTAGTGTCAGTGGCTGTTGCAAGCTTCATGATGATAAATCACAGAATCGTAGAATCACAGAATCATAGAATGGTAGGGGTTGGGAGGGATCTTTAGAGATCATCCAGTCCAACTCTCCTGCAGAAGCAGGTCCACCTAGATCAGGTCACACAGGAATGTGTCCAGGTGGGTCTTAAAGACCTCCAAGGAGGGAGACTCCACAACCTCATCAAAGAAATCAAAGAAAAAAGAGACATACTGGAAGTGAGTCTGCTAATGTTCACCCCAAGACACAGCAGACCTTGCAGGTATATAAGCCATTGAGATTGAGGGGTGATCTTATTAACATTTATAAATATCTGAAGGGTGGGTGTCAGGAGGTTGGGACATCCCTTGGTAATGGGATGAAGCTGGAACACAAAAAGTTCCACTTCAAGTTCCTCCTGGACATGTTCCTATGCGACCTGATCTAGGTGACCCTGCTTCTGCAGGGGGGTTGGACTAGATGATCTCTGGAGGTCCCTTCCAACCCTACCATTCTGTGATTCTATGATAAGCCATAGCTATTGAAGTTAATTTCTCCACCGTATATTAAGTCAGTTCCTTGACATGATTCATACGATTGTAGGATAACACTAGTCCTGGGTCAAAAATGTTCTTGTGATGTGACATGAAGTGCTGAAACAGCGCAAGCTTACTTTGCTCATCGTAACTTTGACATTCTATGATGGATTGGGTATCACCCATCCTTCTGCAATTGCCATAAAGCATATTTGACAGAGCACAGTTTGATAGATACATACGTAATTACAAATGTTTCAGACCAAGTATGTACCATCAGGTGACCTTGTAACGCATACACTTGGAGTTATTAAAAGTAAACCATATCCCTAAACAAGTCATTAGGCTCAGAACTTCTTGATATTTCAGGAGCAGAATTTATTTGTCACTCTTTTTTCAAGTTGAGTCCATTAAATGGTACTTAAGAGACAAGAGCAGGACTTGTAGATGCAGAGCAATTCAGATTCCAGTACCAGGTGGATTCAAATTGCATCTAGGGCGATTCAGAACTTAAGAGGGAAACGGTAGCTTTACTAAATTCCTGATCATGGGTCCTGATCCATTTCTCAAAGCAATCTCCTGACAGACATGCATAATTGCTTTTTGCCAAAATCAGTTAAATTGATGCAAATCAAGCTATAATGGGGCCATTTAGTCTAGAGGAGACTGAGGGGGGGATCTTATTAACATTTACAAATATCTAATGGTGAGTGTCAGGAGGTTGGGACATCCCTTTTTTCTATAGTAGCCAGCAACAGGACAAGGGGTGATGGGATGAAGCTGGGGTGAGGGAGCCCTGGCACAGGCTGCCCAGAGGGGTTGTGGAGGCTCCTTCCTTGGAGGTCTTCAAGACCCGCCTGGACATGTTCCTATGTGATCTGATCTAGGTGACCCTGCTCTGCAGGGGGGGTGGACTGGATGATCTCTAAAGGTCCCTTCCAATTCCTACTATTCTATGATTCTGTGATAGCCAGAAGCCACTGAGAAGTCAAGTTACCACAGTCCATTGCTTATATTAACTGAACAAGGTACCCAAACAAGTAGCATGGCCATGAATCTAACAAATATAATATTGGCAATAGGAAAACTAGAGATGTGTTGATAAATTCTAAACTATTTTCTGTTTTACTTCTCTGGTTTCAGAAGCTGCATTTTCCTCTACGTGACTGTCCCCGTTTTGATGAGCTTCAGAATGAAACACAAACATCTCCTGAATTTCAAAATAGAATACAGCCATACATGGTAAGACAAAATAAAAAGCAAACAAAATCCAAGGAGGAGGAAATTAGCTTAGATGTGAACATTATGGAATTGCACTGTTTCCTTTTGCAAAAAAAAAAAAAAAGCAAAAATAAACAAAAGCAAAAGAACCAATCAACCCCAAACCTGAGGACAATTTAGGCCAATAAAATCAAAAGCATGTTTGATGTGCTTGTGTTTCTCACATTTTTCTACGTTAATATTTTGAAACATGACTTTAACACTCATTTTCTCAGACTGTTTAGAGCTGCGTGTAATTAAAGTTCCATCATCTGAGGAAAAAAAGACATTTCTGGATGCAATAACCAGTTTTTTAGGGTAGCATGAAACTGACTCTAAAAAATCTGTCTGAAATTTGTGAAGGTTTATGCCTTCATGCTGTGACTTTTCAAAGTTGACATTACTAAAGAGAACTAACTCAAGCCCAACCAGGCAAACATCACCTTCTGTAAATTTCTCTGAGATGCATTTTGGATCACAAGACATGCTTCTGTTTTGGCCCTGACATAGATCTTCACACTCAGAGATTCACAATTTCTCATTCCAGTGCTGCAGTAGGATTTAGGTACGTGGATGGTACACCTGCTCAAGCAACCATGTTCTTGTGGATAAGTGCTCTAGATAGTGGTACTGCTGCTCTCTTGTTTGCCTTCAGGCTTACTGCTTGGGATAAACCCAACATTTTCCTTTTCTGGTTTATTGCTAACTTTCTGCTTGCTCAGCTGTTCTGGTCAGCTTCACTCACCTGCAATGAGAGGTCAGTTATGACTTTGTAGCAATCCTCCCTGTCAACTACTAGTATGAAAGAAGTAATGTGGGAATAAGAGAAATTCAGGAGTCCTTTTATTCTTCCGTGGTAGCACGTAGCAAGAATCCCTATGGGAATTGTTGTGGAACTCTTATGTAGACCCTTCAATGGCGGATAAAAAATCTAGGTTTCTTTTCAATTTCTTTTTGCTTCATCCTGAATATTTGCCTCAGCTCTCTTTAATGTTCTATTTTCTCCCCATCTTTTTTTTCACATTTTTCTTTTTCCTTAGTGACTTCATATTCCTTCTGTCTGAAGGCTTGAAGTGACTGAGGTAGCTTCCTGGAGCAGTCAGAAGAGGGAAAGGAGACTGCAGCAGAAAGAGTACCAGACTTATCCATAGTAGGGCTGAGAAAGAGCAGTGTCTGAAATAGAAATCAATACCTTGAAATGGTTACAAACCTGCAACCAAAATTTTCTGCTACAAGGGTTTCCCATGTGTAAAATGAAACCTTACTGTAACCAAGTTGTGTTAATGAATCTGTGTGTGTATATATTCCATATGTACTGAATATGTTCATATGAATATGAATTTATACCCTTCCCTTTTTCCCTCCCCAGGATTTTTTACAAACAATGGCAGTTAACACAGGACTTGAACTAAATCACCTTAAAATGCTGGACAATTTCCAGCTCTGGAATACCTATGATACTCTACATTGTGAGGTAATATTAATGCAATAAAAGTTGGGAAAGAATATAACTCCTAACTTGGGTTTCAATTAAACCATGGCAATGTGGCTTCACAGGAATGAGTTGCCTTCTCTCCTGGATATGCTTTTTGATTTTGGGGTTTTTTTTTAAACTTTAATTCTAATTTAGTGCATTGGTAAAAATTGGCTTGGGAAACTATAGTTTCTATTTGATTTTTTATCCCGAAGCACGGGTACCAAAATCCATTCCTTTTATTCCTTTGTTTTTCTTCCCAATATGCTGCTATAGAATTATCTGAGTATGCTGCCTAGCATGTATTTATTATTTTTAACAGGAAAATGCAATTATTTGCTTTAACCCATCAACAGGTGAACATGAAAATAATTAGATGTCTTAAATAAGAGGTAAGATTATGATCTATCAGAGAGTTAGGAGATGATGATTGCTCCCATTCAGTAAAATCAGACTGGTCCAAGCACAGCATGATTCCATTTGACCTCAGGCATTATCAGCAGCACATGAAGGCAGTTGAACACATCTTCCACACACTGAGGCACTTAGATACTGTAAGACATTGTCACTCTTACATGACTGGAGAGTGAAACTTGTCTGTATATGGCCAAGTTATACCTATAAGGGACCTTCTTCAAACAGGGGTTTCCCCTCTTATCATTCACCCAATTCAGGTTATTCCCTATTGCCACAAAGGGTATTTCAGGGTATGCTGATGAAACCACAATGGGCAAAGAGTTGCAGAAGAGCCTCACACAAATGTAGTAGTGTGAGAATGGGCAATAGGATGATGGAAATTGGTCGAAGAAACACCACCATTCTTTCATTTTTCTTTATCACTAGGATATTCACAATTATACTCTCCCTGTATGGGCCACCAAAGATGTAATCAACAAGATGGAAAAACTGGCAGAATTGTCCTTGTTATCTCTATTTGGGCTCTATAGAAGAGAAGAGAAATCACGGCTACAAGGAGGTAAATAAAAAAATGCAGAGCTCTCAGCAAGGAAGGGGCAATGCTTATGATAGCATGCAACATACTGTCACCTTACTCATGCAAAATCATTGATACAGAACCTTGATTTGTAACTATGGACATTGGATGCCATGTTAAGCACAAAAATAGGTGCTGAACACTGGCATTTGCATGGATGAGATACTGAAACAAGGTATAAACATTTGTGCCATTAGTTATCTCAAAGTTTTCAGGGGATTAGAATTTTAAGAAAGAGTACAGAAATCCAAGGGAAAAATTGAGCTCTCATGGGTATGATCATTACTTGTCTGATATGAGGTGAGATTAAGTACAAGTTCTGTTTCTTCAATATTTATCCTAATTGTTTCTAGATCTTTGTTTTTCCTTTTGATGTACTGGTTACATGTTGTGTCAAAACCTTGGCAACACATTAGTAGCTCTCTGAGCAACTGATACAAAGATGCTCCAAAATCTTTGATCGAAATCAAAGATAGATTCAAGTTTTGTCTATATGTTCCAAAATTGGGTTGCATAGGATATGCACAGTCTGATATTGCTTCAGAACAGAACCCAGGCACATATCACATGATGATTCCCAGGTGTCCATGAGCAGGTACCTCAAACAAGTGAGTTTGAGTATGTGCAGGCTGGATCGTATGGGGCATTATAATACACTTAATCTGAAGTCTAGACCTTTATAAAGAATCATTAGCATCCTCATCATAGAATCATAGAATGGTAGGGGTTGGAAGGGACCTTTAGAGATCATCTAGTTCAATCCCCCTGCAGAAGCAGGTTCACCTAGATCAGGTCACATAGGAACATGTCCAGGCATATATATCACTGGATTCTGCTCTATAGTAATTACAGGCTCAGACTTGCATTAAAGCCTGTTAGCTGGTAGCTGGCAATATCATGTAGTCAGGACTTTTTTGTCTGGTGTTCATGTGCACACCAGTTATGCCCTCTTTGCCTAGAATGGCATCAATTGTGCTATAGGGCATTTCTGCTGCCCTTATTCCATTGACTGTCTCTGGTCTGAAGAAGTACAAAAGAGCATTAGAAAAATGAAGAACAGATACTGTGTGACTTGTTGGAAGTGAACAGAAACATTTTTTCAGCATCTAAAGAGGAAGAGGCTAAGCACAGCTGTCATTATTGCAACACTGCAAACAGACAAAAATGATGGAGAGGAAGTCCCAGTATGATAAAACTGAAAGTGCCATTATGTACAGGTCTCAGGATAGTTCTAGGTGATTTTCTGCAAATCCCACCTCTTTGCTTGACCTAGATGAGGAATGATACATTTCACCTATGTAATATCTTCCCTCTAGTTATAAAATTGTAGCAAGCTAAAAAATCAGTATGAGGCCTGATAGATATCTTCTGTTTGATATTCAAAATCTTTTGCCTTTTTGGCTTCTATGCAAATGTTGCATCTTCATTTTCCTCTTTCTTGTTCCCATTTTTTAAGGTGTACTTCTGAATACTATTTTAAATAGTATTAAACAAGCTGCCAATTCTTCAAAACAAGGAAAAATGGAAGTCTACTCTGCAGTGAGTATTCCCATCTTTCAGAAATCTTGCTATGATCTTACCAGTAAATGATCCTTACAGAGAATAATCAGTTTTTCTCTAAGTTGAATGAAATAATGACAAAACAGTTCGATTCAGATAACGAGCTGAAGACCAGTCAGTACAATAACACAGCAGGAGAGTGGTTCTGACCTCAGTTTCAGTCAAATTGTACTTGGTGAAGAAAACTAGGTATTTTATCATCCATTTTTTTCTCCACCATTCATGTTGCAGTTTCTATACATTGCATCTTTCCTTAAGTGCTCCTAACCCACAGATGCTGGTACATAGCAGAACCTCAGCTGTGCCTCCAAACCCTTCCTCAAGTTTAGAAAGGGATGATACAGCTGTGGAATCTTTTTTTGGTTTTATTTCAGAGGATGAAGAGAGCCATTTGGGTCAGACCAAGGTCCACTTAGCTCATTCATTATCCTGTCTCTGACAATGGCCAAAGGCAGAGAGAAGAATGGGAGAATAACGCTGGCACAGAGTGATGCTTCCCCTGATACAACCTGCCAGCAATCTGTGGTTTAGGGACTTCCTGAGATAGAATCTGTGTCTGTGTGTTTAATAGCTCTTGACAGACTTTTTTCCATCAATTTATCCAATCACTTTTAAAATGCATTTCTACTTTTGGCCTCTGTAACATCCTCTGGCAATGCCTTGTGTGTTAATAGAAAAATGTACTCTTATTTTTGAAACTGTTGTGTCTAAAAAGTTCCAGTTTCTGAATAATAATTAAAATGTAGCTGTTGGACTCGAATATAAATAAGCCTAGAAAATATGGATGTAAAGATGCTCTCAAAATTCAGGCATCAAGGTGTTTGGATTTCTTTAGCTCCTCCTCCTGGGATACCTGCAAGATGGGGGATAATGGGGAGAGGAAGAGATTGAAGGTGGTTGGGTAACTGCCTCCATCAAAATAGAAGCCAAAGTGAGATTTTATTGTATTAGTCCAAACAGAAGGAATAACAATTTTAAAAGTTCTAGAGTGTATGAGGAAGCGAGGAGAACAGTTTTTGTTGGCAATTATTTGTCTGGTATTCTATCTAAAAAAAAGCATTTGTATCTTCACTTGAAATGCCATAGGATACACCACTTTATAGTGCTTTAATCTGACCTTGGAACCAAAAACTCTCCTGAAGGAAGAAGCAGCAAAATGCACTGAAAAACTGGATTCATTACTCAGAGTACATCCAGTATCTGTCTCCAAAATATTACCAGATGGTGTGTGATGGTGTAATACTGCAGTAACTCTTTGGAAATGCCCTCTGCTGTCTGTAGGAATCCATTAACACGTTGAACATATTGAATATATTTCAATGGTAAAATTTACCCGGGTTTTATCGTGATTTACACTGCCACTCTCCTCTTGTCTCATTACTCGGGATAAACGATAGCTGACTTAACTGATTTTCAAGGATGGATTTATTAATTTCTTTTTCCCAATAGCATGACACCACAATTGGGGCCCTGCAGATTGCTCTCAATATTTTCAATGGAAAACTGCCACCATACGCTGCTTGCCAGTTTTTTGAACTCTACCAGGAAAGCAGTGGGCAAGTATATTCTCATCTATGCAAGGAGGATTTGGAATTTGGTTCCCTCTTCCCCAAAATCATCTTAAGTATTGGGAGGAAATAAAAATGTGTTTTCAACTGATACATCACTGAGCACAGGAACAAAGTTATATTAAAACTAGGAAATAAAATGCATTTCACAGAATCTCAAGGGTTGGAAGGGACCTTGAAAGCTCTTCCAGTGCAACTCCCCCTGCCAGAGCAGGACCACCTAGAGTAGGTCACACAAGAACTTATCCAGGTGGTTTTGGAATGTCTCCAGAGAAGGAGACTCCACAACCCTTCTGGGCAGCTCCATCCAGTGCTCCCTCATCCTCACACTGAATAAGTTTTTCCTTATATTTCATTGGAACCTCTTATGTTCCAGCTTGTACCCATTGCCCCTTGTCCTATCGTTGGACACCATTGAGAATTTGCTGGATATGTACATGTTTGTGTGCTTTGAAAGATAGGAAGAAGAGGAAAAGAGGCCTTAACAGCTGGAAGTAAACAATAAAATAAATTTTCCTGATTCTTCAAGTGATAGCAATAACATTTCCAGGACATTTCATAAATTCTAAGCTAAACCATTAGGCTTAGAAGAGCCTGGTGCTGTTGCCACTCAAGGAGCCTTCAGAAGGACCTGTTTGAACTGACAGGTGATTTGTGCAGTAATATAAACACCTTTGGCAAAGCAGGCTTTGTAGCCACCTTTCTCAAACCTTCCATTCTTGAAGCACAGGTTATATAGCAGGATGTTAGAGCCTATTTCCAACATTCTATCTCTAAATAGGAAACCTTCTCATTAAGAACCTTCTCTAAAAAGTCTTTCCAATGTTGTTAACCAGGCGATATAGCATTGAAATGCACTACCGGAACGACTCTTCAAAGGATCCTTACGTACTCACTCTGCCAGGATGCACCTCTTCGTGTCCACTTGAGAAGTTTGCTGAACTAGTTTCTCCTGTGATTACAGAAAATTGGTCAAAAGAATGTGGGAAGCAAGATAAAATGAAAGGTAGTGTAAAAGCTCTCTATTTTCCTCATCAGACATGGAGGCAGAAATTGTATCAATGGCTCTAAACTTGAGATTCTGTCATAAATTTGATAGATTTCCCTTCAACAAGTGTGGACCAGCTTTACTATGGACAGAGAAAAAGGCCAGAAGTTAGATTTCTGTGAAAATATGCAGAGTAGACTTGCCAAAGAGTGTGAAGGCAGTGCTATTGCTGGCAAACTCACATAAGGAGCTACATAAAGGCTATGGCCAAAACTAGAGCTCCTCTTGTTGAAAATGTCCAGCAGAAGTATGAGTGTGGGTGCTGTGCAAGGAGTCCTGAGTATGTTGGACACATCAGACCCTCTGCAAATGCAAAACAAAAATGGCTTGCACATGCACAGTAAGATTGATCTGTCTGTATTTCTGGCACACAGGTTATGTATTGAGAATACCTTAACCTTGGCTGTACAGGGTACAGCTGATCCATGCACATGTAGCAGCTCTTTGCCTCAGACCAGCAACAGCTGACAGCTGATAACCTCTTCTTGCCCGAGTATTTTTTTTCAGGAGGGAAGTGAAGGGCAAGGCAATGCATGGCACCTTCCAATAGTCCTGACATTTCCCCTTTCCTGCATATATTCAGTGTTTTGCTGATCCCTGATAAAACTCCTAATTTGCATTAACTACACACGAACCCTCTTGCCCTGTGAAAACCTAGGAGTAAGATTTACCCACGCAAAAAAAGCTACCTGTGCCTTTCCAGCACTGAACTATATGGCTTTTTACTTATGTTGCATATGTTAGTAAATGGAGGCTATGTGATCTTGCCAGAAACATGAACAAAACGTAACTATATCTCCATTGTACATCTTTGTAATTAGACTTGTTATCTCTGTATCTAAAATGATGCACATTAACTCCCTTTTCCTTTCATGTGTTTCCTTCCCAGACATTTTTCTCGGATTTGACGTTGCTGTTGGCTTGCTGTGCATTTTTAACCTTGTACTGCTCTACCTCCTTTATCATTATGGACGCTGTAGGCGCAGAAACAATTACCAAGACATTTAAAGGGGAGCTAAAGAAATGAAGGAGAGAGCAGCTAGACATCCAGCAATCCTTCAAGTTGCTTACATCTATCAGGTTGCTCTGGCCAAATAAATCTCCAAAGCATATTCAACAAATTCGAAGTGCTGAGGTATCTGTGGCCTAGCTCCTAAAAGACTCAATATCTGCAGTGAGAAATGCTGTAGAAATACATTATCATTGTTAAAAATTTACTTTTGTAGGAAGATGGAACTACCCCAATTTATGTATCTTTAGGTTTTCTACTACTATTAATCACTTTTATGCCAACCAGCAGGGTGAAGGGATGCTATTGCCTATGCTTTTTTTAATATATTGTCTATTACCTTCTGCTCCTCAATGAGTCTTTCTTGAAAATCACAGTCTGTGATATTTTCCTTCTTATAAATGGCTATTTTGTTGACATACAGTAAAATCTTTTCTGTGAGCAGAAGCTGCAATTATTGTGTGAAAAAGATTCATACAAGCACTTGGGTATACTGTTTCTGTATTTACTCATGTAAATCTATGCATGAGTTTTGACCTTGGCCTGCAGCTAATAAAAGTCTGCAGCCTGCTTTCCAAAGGAGTTGCACTATCAGAGCGTTCTCTGAAATCAGTAGAAACTGGGAGGAGCTCTGTCTCATATCCAAGCATCAAGCAAGAAGCTTAGTGCAACAGGATCTTGGTCAGTGTCCACAACTTCAGTAATATGGATAAGTCAATACATTGCAACCTATTTTCTGTTGCTACAATGCTTTCCTATTTTTCTGAACGACCACGAATCAGTCACAAATGATCTTTTGCCCAGCATCTTTTCCATTATGCATATGTTCTCCGTCTTGCTTCAAGTCTCTTTTACATTCTTACTTCTTTGAGCCACTCTTACAGTAATTCCTCAAACTATCACTCTGGTATTCGCCTTTTATTTTCATTTACAATAACTCCTTTAACTCCTTGCTCTGTTCCAAAATACTTTATGCTAGCAAGACATGCACTGCAAGTAAGAAACCAATGATTTTGGGTTTTGTATGTTGATTTCTTCCATGCAATATATTTTGTTTAGATTGTAAGCTCCTAAGGGCAGGGACTATGTTTCCATAATTGCTCTCTGGTATCATAAACTAGGATCATATGCACTAATATTGCTGTACAAAATACTGCTTATCATATGTTTCAAGGACTGAATCAAGATTTTTTTAATCCTGTAGTCCTGCAGAGGATACTGTGAATTACATTACCAATGGAAAAGCCTTCTTAAAAATCACGACAACTATACAGACAGGTGCCAACCACAGCTACAGCCCAACGGATATAATGAGCATATGTGTGCTCAAGCTAATGAGCTCCATTGAGGTGCAGAAGTCTAGAGAAAGCTGTGAGATGGAGCTACTTAGCTCAGGTATAGCATCACATCACTGTGAATACCCTGCTTCTTGGCTGATTTTGACTCACATTTGTGGGCTCCAACTTAGAGCCCAGGACCTTGGGTCAGCTCTCACTGCTCTAGACATCAGCCCTCAACATTACAGCTATGGACACAATTCAAATGTGATGTGGTTAGATGTGTTGATATTAAATAGCATAAATCAAAATGGATATCAAAGTCTTGTGAGTATATAGCACTTTCCAAACATCATTGCATTTTCTTGCAGTAACTTCAGCCACTAAGGTGTCTACTTTTGAAGCAGTATTTCCCATTCAGTAAAAAGATTTTCCTAGTATCCCTGACATTTCCATTTTACCTATTTTAGGAAATATCATAATCAAGTGATGGATTTGATTCTTACATGGTAAAGGATGTTTTATTGTGTAACAATTTGGAGCAAAACTGTCAAAAAGATGAAAGATTATCCTTAAATGAGATACTTTGGATGTATAAGCTTCATATTTTAACTAGTAGTTCTGATCCATAGTGCAAAAAATGGAAGATATGTCTATATTGCATATTACAAAACAGAAAAAAGTGTTACAGGAGCTCTAGGAAACAAGACTGAACTGGCTTGGTAACTACCAACAGTGTACTGACAGTGTGGAAGAGCTCAGGACAAACTGCAAAATGGACCCTGGCTCATGAATATAGATACACTCAGTGACTACCTGATGCTGAGCTCTTTATTACCATGGCCACAGTGCTGCTGGTATTCACCTAAGCATAGATTATGTCTTTTATTAGAGGCAAGTGAAGACGTATTGTGGACTGATAATGTGCAATATAACTGTTCTTGAGGTATTAGAAAATCGGTCAGTTGCACCCCACAAGAAGTAGAATAGGGTATGTTTGTTGGAAGATTACAAAAAGAAGTACATCCAGACAGAAAGTATCAAGTGTTTGAGACATCTTTTGTGGTTTATGCTACTCAAGCCTAAGCTGAGTATTTCAAGAGATGAGGCAATTCCAGCTGTGGTGGGACCTGTCATGAAGTAATTTGATTGCAGAGACATCTTTTTGTTTACAGTCAATCATACTTCAAAATATCCATGCACTTTTATAAAGCATCCAGTGAACACAAGTTACTCAGAATGTAATGGATAGGTTCAGATGATGTAACTTCAGAATGAATGAAGGTACAGTAAAGATGTACTACATTAGTAACATAGGCCCTGAATCTCACTTACAGTAAAGATGCTTTGTCTTGCTGTGATTAAATCAAGTATAATTTCTCCAGTGGAGTAAAAGTTTGTGTCAGACAAGCTTGTGGCTTTTTTAATTTTTCAGCTATATTGACAATTTGCTTAGTATAATCTGCAGACTGTGATCAGAAGATATCTTGTCTCCAAGCGACTTACAACGCTGCAATAAAGTACATTAAAGAAACAATTTGACATTTGCAGTTGTATTCGAGTGAAAAATAATGAAGCATTTTTAGAGCACTGATGTTTTGACTTGAATAACACTAATGTTGATGACATCAACCTCTTCATTTGCCCTCTAGGAGTGACATCATCTGCCTCTAAGATAATTATAGTAGCAACTACCAGCTCTGCAGCAGGGTTTTCTAGTGCATATGGTAGAACACAGTGCATACACAGCACTTTCCAGTTCAGTCAGCAACAATCTTCTCTTACTGAACTGATTTCATTCTGGAACTTGATTATTCACAGACCTGAATATTACAAGGCCTGGGTCAGTACAGCAGAGCTGTCTGACTTCCAGAGTAACAGTTGCTCAGTCTAGGGCACTCGGTTTCATTTGTACCTGTAATGTAGGGACACTTGATCCAAATGATGTTATTTCTTCTCACCGAAACACATCTTCTTAGGAGTGGTAAGATACAGAAAACAGAATAACAAAGACACTGTATGAAAAAAAATCAAATCAAATCAAATCTCTTCGGTCCAAAAGACCTTGAGTTTCGATTAAACCCCAAAAGACAATGGTTTTGTTCCTAATTTTTTCTCCATAAATTGCTCAAAAAAATCTACTGTACAAAGAAAAACAGATTTACAGTGATGAAATTTGAGAGTGAAGGTGAGGATAGAGGCTTGTTTATTCTTTGGCATAAGGACCTTGGTCCTTATGAATCCATGCTGAGGTAATATCAGTATTCTTGGATAGGATTGCACTCTTGTCATGAAGTAGCTGAAACTGCTGTGCTCCTTAGAGCATTTTTTACTGAGAAAAATGGAGATGAAAGGTGGAGATTTACCTACAGATTTACTGATTTAGGCAATGCTGTTTCACCAGAAGCTGCCAAGTATTAACACTCAAACAAGTAAACATGAGTTGCTACTGAAATAAAAACAAATCATTCTGTTACATGTCTCTTCCATGACTAGAAACTTCATTTCTGAAGGGATTCAGGTTTGCTTAATCTTACATATTTTAATCACCAAAACTATCTGGTCATAGATGTGAACCAAATAAGTCTTTCACCCCTTCAACCTTTCATTCTAACTGCCACACACAATCTTATTGTATGTACAGAAGCATAGTCTCTATTGATTTATATCTCTCCCTTTCTGACCACAAATTCAGTACTATCAATATGAAAAAAAATAATTAGCTGAGATGCAGCTGTCTTTGTTGGTCTGGTTGTCTGGTTGATGTTTCACTATGATTTGAATACCAATTGTCTGTGAAGACCATTCTCTCCCATGAAGTGCTATTGTCAGGGTCTTGATTAAGAAGAATCTTGTTTTTATGCAGAATTGCAGGTAAGAGTACAATTACTTCATATTTATTTACCTGATGTTCCAAACAGGATCTCTGAACAAAAGGCTAGAAGAGTTTCACAACCACAGCTTGCTTGATTGAATGCAGACTAAGCACTGTCTGCTTAGTCTGTCTTCTTTATTTCAGTGAAGTAACTGCCACTTTGGAGAGTGCAAACACATTCTGTCTCTTCTCGAGTCAGTCATTTTATACTGACCTATCTTTCTTCTTTAGGATGTAGTTCTAGAATGTAGCCCTAAGTTTGTTTTCAGAGAAAATACAAAGACCTATGTGAGGTTCCTGATGATAGCTTTTGACTGTCATGAAAGAGACCAAATATCCTCAAATAACAGTGGTCAATTCTAAAAGAGCTGCCTTGCTAAGACAGAAGGATGTTAGAGACTCTATTCTGTTCAAAGTAAATTCTAAGACAACTGGAAAAAACTACTGGAGTGGTCATAAAATAGTGTGATTTTGGGAGGTTTCTAATAATAAAATCTATCCCTTTAGAAAATGAGCTCTTCCAACAGGAAATTATTGGTATGGTCCTGAAGCTATTCTTTCTTTTCTTCTTGGAGATGTTCTTGCTTTCCACCCTGTGCTTACATGTGCATCAGGCCCTAGTATCAAAGATCTCCCCTAAATCTGCATGTGTGTGAGGGAGGAAAGTCTGAAACTATGCACAGCTGGACATTCCATTCTCAAATCTTTCATTTCTATGCTAAGGAATTGATGCAAAACTGGCGGCAAGCTAACACTGCAAATCTATATGTTTCATGACGTAAAGTTATTCTATGACATTTTAAGGAAGATAAAAGCAGGAGAAAGCATCTTGAATGGCATAACCTTAATCTAACCAAAGCACGCAATGGAAACGTTATATAGAATGAGATGGAAAGTAAAACCAGATGAACTAAGTTTCTGCATCCCCACGTGATTTCCCAGTAACCATTATCAGAGCCTAAAGGATCAGTCTCAGAAAGCCAACTTAAATACAGAAGCAGCTGAGAAGGTATCACTTAAAAAATAGTACAATCTTAATTCAAAAATGATTTCCATAAAGTTTCATTATTTTGAAGTTTTATCACGCTTTGCTATTACAGAAAATATATGTTTATAGACTCTTTTGCTTTTAAATCTTGTCTGGTGACAAAACTAGTCCTACATAATCCAGTGAATGCTAAGCATATTATCCCATAAATCAGAGCCAATCTTTTCACGTAGTGGTTGAGCAGCTCCCTCAAGTGTTTGCCAACCATCTGGTTGTGTGCTTTTCAGCAGTCCCCTACTTTGATACAACAGCCTAGTCCTAGATGGGTAATGAAATGTCTCCGTATACACTGGATAGAGCCTTTGGCAGTCAGCAAAATAATGGCATGAAAAACAAATGTGAAGGGAGTGATAGTTTGTGGAAGCACAAGCTTTCCTTGCAATGAAACATACAAGACAAAGGCTAAGGAAGGAAGTATCTCTCTAAATGCAACAATTACTAGCAACAGGGCATTGTGGAAAACTCTCAAGGTGAATTTAAGCTTGAAAAAGAATCTGCTAAATAGAAGACAGATTTGTTCCAGGTTGCCATAGCTTAGGGAAGGGCAAACGTGAAACAAAGCTTTGTCAAAAGACTGGATCCCAGCTTTTTCTGTACTGTACAGATGCTATTTTAATGGGATGGTCTGCTGTTTGGTAAATACTTCAGACACATCATCTATGTCACATATGTAGAAAGCAGTGGAGGTATTGGTTTATCTGTAAATATTTTCAAGCATAATAATCCATGTGTTAAACTCTGCTTTGGTTAAATAAATCCTTGAGTTATCTGGAGTTAAGAGGGATTTCTGAGTAGCGAGTAAACTACAGGCATATTGTTCTGTAGGAGTGGCAAAGCACTGAAGAGCACTAGCTTATTGTCAACAATGGTAAATCCTTCAAAGCAAGATCAAGGTCACCCAGCTGCTGCAGGGTAGGGGAAGTTGCCACAGTTACTTTAGGAACTGATAATGCAGGGCACGTTGAAGCAACGTCCCTCTTCTGGCAAGTCTTTAGCAGAGTATCCCTGGCATGCTTTATAAAAGTAGGTAGTCTGAACCATAGGAATCTCTCCACCTTTACATCTCTCTTTCATCACCTTTAACTACAGCCCCATAGGCATTCAGAAAAGTTTGAAGCACCATTTATTACTGGAAGCAGTCTGCCACCTACTGCCTACACAAGCTCTCTGTGTTCACAGCTTTTCACCTAAATTGTGAGAGGTTGTTTTAAACAGAATTTAGCCCACTTCACTGTTTCAGATTCTAGAACAAAACTCAGGTATTAAAAGGCCAGTAATTTCTTTTTTTAAAGGATTAGAAAACAGATTGTTAACAATTTTCCTCCAGATCACGTATGCAGGAAGCTGATAGGTTGGTGTCAGATGAACAGATCTTGCTGATTCACAAAATAAGGCTTCACTATACACTTGCTTCAGGGATTCATCAGTAATTTTCCTCACAGACAAAAACTCCTATTCAGTCATATTCAACGGCTAAAATTCAGAAGATAATTATAGTTTTCTGACCTTCAGTTAATCTGTGTTATTGTAAAGGAAAGAATAATTACGTTGTGCTTGATGGATCTCCCTGGTGCTGTGTGCTATTTGTTTTGTATCCTGTACTCTGCTGAAGTGGTGTGTCTTTTTGTCAGTTATTTTCTCTTAGATGCATAGCATAGCTCTTTCTTATTTTTGGGTTTTTTTTCATAAAAACATCTAAGACTGTAAGACAAGTGTTAGACAACTACTAGCCTGAATGCTTTTCCTTGAAATCCATAGCATTAGATTTAGCTGTTTAATGTGTTCAATGATTTTGCATGTCTGAAAACTACCATGAGCCACATTTTTAATCAACAATTGAAATTTCCAGCTTCATCTTGCACAAAATTATTGATGATAGCAGGGAAAAGAAAGCATCACAATTCAAACTGCTTCATTCCTGTAGTCAACTAACGCAACAGAATCAGAGCCCCAGCTGTTGATTACAGTCTTAGCTTTCTGTTCAATTTCTGTGCTGACCACAGACTTTCCACCAGTGTTTTTTCCTTTCTTGTTGACCAATCCATCCCATCATATCTGGCCACTTGATCTGACAGTGGGAATTCCACCTGGGGATTTTTCACTATTTTGTCATCCGAAGTCAAATGCTGTCACCACACACAGTTGCAAGCTTTCTACTGGAAGTGAAGGAAACACATACTTGTTCTATAAACAGATTTTTCTGACCTAGCGAGCTTGAAACTTTGTAGTTCTAATTTTGGGGAATCATGGAATGTTTTCAGCTGGAAGAGACATTTAGAACACAAAATTCTTAAAACTTAAACTAAGCTATTAATGGATAAGGCTGTAGTAACTTGAGAAATGTCTCATAGTAAGGAAGTTCCCACCTCTGAGTTTCCTTCAAGATGTTATAGTAGTGTACAAAAATTATGATATACTGAAAGCAAGTCAACTGCTGTGACAAATTTATGTGGCTTTTAATAGTAGTAATCACTGTAAAGAAGGCATTTCTTGAGGTAGATGAATGAATAATCTCAAACTGATTACTAACTTTGTGTGGCCTTTTGTAGTACAGAGCAAGGCTGCCTTAAGTATGTTCAAGAGAACACATGAAGAAGAGACAAAAACGAGTACAAATGAGACCAAAAGAGCTAAGAGAATTTGAAGATACATAATATACTTGTAGCCAGCTGCTGAAAACCCTCACTTGTGTGATTACCTATCACACACTCATAGTTCCATTGGCTTCAGGGTTTATGTTTATGCAAGGGTGCTTGCATAAAGAAATGCTTGCAAGACATAGGTCCTCCTAGACAGTAAAGGCATGAGCAGTTAAGGAACTAGTAAGATGAAAACATCTCAGATTCTGAGCAGGGGTATGAAGACTCTCCAGGAAGTTGAGAGAAGGAAATAAAAACCCACATCAAAACAGAAACATTCTGCACTGAGATGCTGAAAACAATAGCTATTGGCAGACAAATGTAAAAGGAAACAGAATCCCATCTGATGAGCTTAGTACAAGTTGGAACATTTTCAAGCCCAGCTTCAGTATTTTAGTTTTGCTTTTAATCAGCAAAGTCCATGCTGTCCCACTGTTTGCTGGTTGAACTGAAATAAATTTAGGGCCATGACTGAACAGTCTCTATCTGCCAAGTGCCAAGTCATCACTCTGTACTTCTGTCAAAAGCTCTCTCAAGTGTTCCTAAAAAACTGTGTGCACCAGCTTCCTAAGCAGTTGTCAGAGAGGAAAACAAGTTATACTCAAAGACATAATTGCTAGCCACTTTTGCATTAGAGAAGAAAATAACTAACTAACTAACTTCATTTTCTCTTAATGATTACCAAAATGCTTAGTTTATTCAGCTGAAATAAACCAGCAATTCCGTTTTAGGCCATTGCTGTACAGAGCATGTTTGAACACCTTGCTTGACTTCAGTCTTATTTGTTCATAAAAAAGTTTTCTTCTCAGATCACTTCCAAAGATAAGATTCACATCACAAGTAATTAAATCAGCATGTCTGATGTCATGCAAAAAATTACCTCTTCACAGAAGATTCAGTTTGAACATGCTCAGTGCCTTTTTTTGGTAACACATCATTTATTTTGCAGACTGTGGGGAAAAGATATCAGCAAAAAGCTTCAGCAATTATGAAATTGGTTTATAAATTTCTGAATGTTATTCCTGACACTCCAACAGCAGAAGAGAAGGAATGAACAATGAATTGTCCAACTGGAATTTGGACCAAGAGCAGAAACAAAAGGGTTCTGGACTTGTACAACAGAGAACAAGTTTCTTTTCATGGCTGCTCTAACATCACCTCGATTGGGTTCAAGCATTTTTAAACATCTTTGTCTACCCTCTTCTGAAGTTGATAGCATTTACTTGCTAACTAAACAAGCATACTAGCCAATTTCAGTGCACTGCTATGTAATTTATCAAATAGCTAATTAATTCATACAATCCAAAATCTCTTTCATTAGTATAACTCAATAACAACTCAATATTCTCCAGAAACAGAGGTGTAAATACACTTCTCTGCCTTACACTAAAAATGGGACAGCAGAAGTGCAGGGAAATTTGGGCTAAGACCTCAAGATTTAATAGTACCATTACAAACTAGCACTAAGAAAGATTACATAAGCATCCATATGCTTCTGCTTAAAAAACAACAGCATATGCCTTATATACCATTTGATGGTCACGATCTGTGTCAAAGCAAAGCTGAAGGAGTAGGAAGATAACATGGATGATATGCTGCCTGAAATGGATGCTAGAAATGGTGTTAACTTCTCTTGTGTGCATTTCTGCCTTGTCTCTTGTGCTTTCTCAGATATCCATTAATTTAGCTAAATGGACAAGTCATCTGATTACAATTTTAAGGATACTAAGGGGAAAATACTTTTTTTGTCATCAGAGGCAACACTTCTGAAAGCTGAAAAGCTGATATCTCTGTAATACCCAAAAACTGGGAAGGGACTTGTTGATTCGGTGATAACGAGGAAACTGAAACCAGCAACAGGACAATGAAAATGAAGCTGAAACTGTTAAGATCTAAGAGAAAAAAATCTACCAATACAAAAGAAAACAGGAATTTCCAAAGTCCTGCATCTGCTTATTACAGAAAAAAATAAAGAGCCCAAAAATTATCCTGACTGATGCTCTTTTTATGACTCACTGCTTCTGGCATTCTTACAGTGTAAATGTCATTCAGTAACAAGGGAAAGGCAAACTATTAGCTTCACTATGGCTGTGGTTTGCAGGGGTTTAGCACTATTGCAGTTATAATGCTACATTCTCCTTCTGTTGTTAATATGGATTTAATCTGATTATCACTGTAAATAGCTCATAACATGTGCTTCATCATAAATAGCACATCACCTGTGCCCAGAGGGCGTGTTGCCTGGTGATATACCCCACTCTCATTCATACCAGCACTAGTGATCACTGGGTTTGCACATTGAGCTTAAATCTCTAGCCAAGAGATTGACTATTGCCCATGCACAGTCATGGTGAGAACATACAGGGAACATCAGTGAACTCACCTCAGCTGGCTCTTCCCCATTGTTTTGCTCCCATAGACTTCCCTGTGTCATTATTTGTATGAGCACCAGAAATGATTCATGTGCCAAAGACGACATCCCAGATGTCCCATTTCTTAATCTGCTGCATTTTCCTACCAAGCTGAGTGATCTGGTCCACGATCCAGCGAAGAGCCTCCTCAGTGCACTACCCAAAGGACAGTAGTCACTCACCTCTGTTAGTCTGGAACCTGCTTGTTCAAGCTGGAGCTTGTTGGCCTTGTACTACCAAGGAGACTTGGTAGCCACCTGTCCTGACTTAAAGGCTCTGGTCCATGCAACAGGTCTGAGACGACACACGAGTTTAATGTTTGAATACCAAATTTACTTATTTGCAGATATTTGACATTACACTGGATTTTTACTTAGAAGACTGATACAGTATTATGCTAAAATAACAACACAAGCATGATGATTGTAATATACAGTGTAATCACAATGCAAATTGATTCCCTGTGCCAGTATCTGCATGTTCCACTGTCACAAAGAGGAAGGTTTTTCCCTAATTAGAAAGGTCCCAAACCAAGAATTAAATAAAAATACAGTCTGGAAATGTTCACCTAGTCTGCATAGCAAGTCATTCTTAATATTTTTTTCCTAGCAGTTTGCACTCTGCTGCTTGATTTGTTAGTGAATGTTGTATATTTTTTCATGTTAAGTCCTGTCTCACATTTTAGCCAGTACTTCTGAAAGAAAAATCTTGTACTGTGCTGAAACCAAGTCCTGAAGGTTGTCAGGGGGGCAAAAAAAGAGAGCTTACATAAGGTTGGGAGTTATCTGGAGATTCAGAGTTGAGGACTCTAGGGTAATTGTGCACAGCCTTTCACATTTGAGGCCTGGCTGCATGGAGGTGGTGGCACAGGTCTCATGAAACATCTCCAGGATCAAGGTCTTGTCTGGCTCCATGAGGAGTTTCAGGTTCAAAAGGCAATTCAATCAGATGTGCCTTGTGCCATCAGTGTGGGACATGCCAGCTCTGCTGTGCAGGGACAGGGCATCCCTATGCGCCATCCTTCATGGTGGGAAGTTACACAAGATACAAAGCTACATATGTCAGTAGAGTCTAAACTACCATTTCTGATGATTCTTAGGGATGCTGACTGAAGGGAGGTAAAGCAAAGCCTCTGCAGTTCATTTTCAGTCTTCCATGGTAAAAAGAGGATGAGGGAGAGAGCAGCCTGGAAAGATGTGTATAAACCATACGTACATGAAGCTACACTAATCTTTTCCCTGCCATGGTACTAGAGCCTGGGATGTTGGATGAAATATCATAAAGCAGCACTTGAATACTTGAAAAAGTTGAAAACAGCTCAGCAAAGCAGATCTGAACTAACATGGACTGTCTGTCTGCCAGTAAACAGATAATTGCACTCTGGAGATAATTGAAATTTAATGAAATTAAAACATATCCTGGTAAAATACACAATGAAAAAGTGTTCTGCTTGTGGATCCTGCATATAGGGGATCAAGCTATTGCCAGGGGTGGGGATGTCTATCAAGCACACAGATAATGCATTACACTATTATATTTGAAGTAGATGATGTTATTATATCATTGAGTTGTTATAAAAACAAGACAACTTACACATATTACGCAACTCAGATTACTTTTTTTAGCCAGAAGTCTTTTTCACTGCTGCTGCTGTTATCAATACTGATCTGTTCAAAGAGAGATTAGAGTTGGGAAATATTTATTAGGCCACAAAAATGTTCTCTTGGTTTTCCTTGTAGCTGTATCATTCATTCATGGTTACTCTGCATTTCTCAGCTACTAGTCATTTTAAATGGTAAAGAGCATACTACTGGACTATGGAAGGGTTTTTTAATACAAAGGAAAAAAGCAAGAATACTTCTGCTTCCCATTCTTTCTCATGAGGTTGCAATTTCAATGTCTTGGCCTGCAGGTTATGTCATCATAATCACCTCTGTTCTCCATGCTTCACAATTTTTTCTGGTGGAAGCCTGGACATTCTCAAACGTAAAAGCAGCAAGCATTTTCTGATTCTCTGAGGCACTGTGGGCAAGGTTAATTATTCTTGTTTGTTGCTTTGTTCACAATTTTTTCCATTGGGCATTACAATCTCACTCATTTCTAATTCTGGGATTTGACCCCAGGCTAGAGATTCAGAGGATTAGTACCCATTTCTCCTCTACATGCTGTACAGACTGAAGTGGAGAGTGAGACATATATAAGTGACTCCCGCCTCATTCATCACTTGTGATGAAAATTGTAGTGCCTAAGTAGAGTCTGTTTTCAGAAGCCCTTTTGGTTTTGATGACCAAATGTAAATACCTGGAAAATGTTGCAGCTATAGATACATTCAAGAAATATCACTGTCATTCTCTGAGAAGTTCTACTAAAAAAATCCCTCTGACTGATTTTTTCTACTGTCCCACTAACTCACTCTGCTTCTGAAAAACTTCCATAGTGTCCAAAATCACTTTTCTGGAAGCAGTTTTTTCTTCTTTTTACCTGAACTGCTGAACATAAATCTTGGCCATTTTGTCAACCTTCAGCTTCTCAAATTAGTATAATTCCTATTCCTGAGCTAGTATTTCAATTTAACTTAGCCCTTTCCACAAGAATCATCCTTTAATACATAAATTGACAAAAACTGCCAACCTTAATTGTTTGAATTTCATAAGGTAGGACCATGTCCTCAAATATGTAAGGCATGTAAAAGATGACATGACACAGCGTCACACAGATCAATACATTGAATAAACCTGCAGTGTACATTATCATTTCTTTTGGTTCTGCTGTCCACAAAAAGAGACAGAGGGAGAATAAAACAGTAAATTGGTTTTGCTTTTTTATAGAAGTGTGCTTTTGCTAAAAGATACATGATTTTTAAAGCTTATGCTAAGATACTTGGAAATTATACACAAAAACATACAGAAAAAGAAACATTCATATACTTTCAACCAATCAATTGCTGGAAGCAGAAAGGCATTGTGAAAATAAATGAATTCATGTTCCTAGAGGACTCTGAGAGTGTACTGAAGAATTTCACAGAAATGTCAATACAGAAATTAAGAAGTCTGGAGCTTCAATAACAGAATTTGTGTAGCACACACCAAATAAATCTTGGGCCAGAAAACCCAGCAATGTGCATGGCACACAGTATCTCATACAGGTTGATTCAATGGGTCCTATCATCTTGTGGAGTGAATAAGGCAAGTTCCCATGGACAAAAAAAAATGGTACATAAGCATGCAACTATTTGCAAAGGCAATCCTAATGTGGAATCTTTTTACTCTCAGATTTGGTTTTACAACGTCGATGTTGCACAGCTGTTTATGTGTGCAGATGTGCAATTCTCTAGGTTGATTAAAAAAATCCAGAGTGATGGTGTGGTTGGACTAGATGATCTCTAAAGGTCCCTTCCAATCCCTACCATTCTATGATACTAAGTTGGTACCCACTACAGAGGATGTTAAATACATTTGGGCATTAGTTTTCTCAACTGGAGTTGTCCTGGAGAAACGATGGGTTCCGTTTTAGCAGATTACTGTGGGTACTGCTTGTTTTGCCCTACCTTTTTCATCCTTTTCTGCTTGTCCTTGCTTCCAAGTTTGAGTTTTCCTAGCATCCTACATTGACCCATTCCCTTTTGCTCACATTATTCCTCAGCAAAGTCCCTGTCTCCTTCCCAAGCCATTCCCAGTCTTTCCTCTCAGCTACCTGTATCATTACCAATGTGACCTTCTGCCAGATCTAGGCGTTTCTCTCCTTAGTCTTCTTTTACTTTACCACTTTTGTGAGTTGTCTGCACCAATCTTCTTGAGAAAACATCCTCTTTTCCCTATATAAATGCTTCCTCTGTTCATAGTCTAATAATTTTGGTTTTTAGTTTTCCAAAATGATAGCCTCAGAGCTCCTCCTGTCTTCCCAGATCTCAGGCATAGTCTATTGAAGCTAATTGGTCACATCCCTTCTCCCCTCTCAGCAGTTCCAAAATCTTTATCCATCCTCCGATTCTCATATGCAAAACCCACTCCTACTACATTGGCCTCAACTAGCACTTGCTCTCCAGTTCCAGTCCTCCTTTCCTATGCTCCAATTCCTCTGATCCCTGGGATCTTTGCCTTTCACACAGTCTACTCCTTTCTCAATGCCTCTCTGTGGTTTAGGCTATTCCACTGCATGGGCTATATGTCAACAGTGGGAAGACAAAGGACATCTTCAGTACCTTCTATCATAAAATGGTCCCCAAGAGACAGATATTTCAAAGAGCACTTTACCTTAAGTGGGCTTGCAGTACTAAGCTGAAGCACTCTCGGGATGAACTAAGTATTTGGAAATGTTCATTGCCATATTTTATCAAGATTTCCATTGAACATGTTGAATGGAGATTTTTCAGGTGCACACAACCTGTCTAAATGCAGACAAAACAGAAGGCAGCTGCAGACTTTCTTTATGGAAGGGTTACTATTTTCTTTGAAAATCTCCCATAACTACATATTTTGAAACAACTTAATCCTGTTAATAGCTGTTACATCATTATCCATTGCTATTAAGATCCAGGCAAAGCCTCATTGTCCCATGAATGGTACCTGAGATATTAAGCAAATCTATTATATTCACTGTACTTACATCAGGTACATCCAGATAAACCACTGAGACTGGAGGACTACTCATATTAAAACCTTTCTATTGGAAGGTAAAAAAAGTTAAAAGAGAATCTGTAGAATCTGTTCAAAAGACACACCAAAAGACCAAAAGATCTTATTAACATTTATAAATATCTAAAGGGTGGATGTCAAGAGGTTGGGACATCCCTTTTTTCTATAGTAGCCAGCAATAGGACAAGGGGTAATGGGATGAAGCTGGAACACAAAAAGTTCCACTTAAATATAAGAAAAAACTCTTTCCCTGTTGAGGTGAGGGAGCCCTGGCACAGGCTGCCCAGAGGGGTTTTGGAGGCTCCTTCCTTGGAGGTCTTCAAGACCTGCCTGGACATGTTCCTATGTGACCTGATCTAGGTGACCCTGCTTCTGCAGGGGGACTGGACTAGATGATCTCTGAAGGTCCCTTCCAACCCCTACCATTCTACAATTCTATGATTCCAAGATTATACAGGGCTATGGGTGGAGGAAGAGATCAAAAGTTACTACAGCAGTATTTACCGCATCTATGTTGATGACAAACTGAAAGGATTATCCAAACAGAAGTGCTTATTGCAGCCAGAAGGAGTGGTATCAATATGAATACAATTTAGCATGAATCAGTATTAAAGATGCTTCTTATTAATAATTCAACACAATTCAGCAACAGTATCATGAAGCCAATTAGCTTAGGCTGCAGTTATTAGCTGAAAACAATTATTATTTAACAAGTCTATCAGGAAATATATAATTATGACTAGGGAGCATCCAGGAGTCACCTTTTAATTTATCTCATGGAGAAGATAAATTATCACTATTATCTGCATTTATTTTTGGAAAAAAATATGTCAAGATACATAAAAATTTGATGTGAGCTTTAAGCTGCTGGCAAATTGTCAGTACAGTCCTACTGCACCTTTGGGATAACAAAGAGTAGAACAAAGACTGATTCAGTAATGTGAGTCTGATTCCCAGAAGTCTCTCTCTGTAACATGTATTTTGGCATTTGCAACAAATTAGAAGTAAAAGTGACAAGACTCATGAGCAAGGTTTTCAAAGGCATCTTACTGTATTGGTTTCTGCACCTTCCCCTTGTTCCTTTGAAAATCTTCCCTCTCTCCTCTATCAGTGAAGTCCTATAAATAGGCATCAAGGTATTATTATTATTGTTATCTAGTGACCTAAAAAATTACAATTATTAAGCATATTCCCTCTTAACTATCCTAAATTTATACTCAGATGTGGTTTACCACTAGATACAATCTTCAAGAAGACTGGATAGTTCCCCAACACTTTATGGCAGAAGAACAGTAGGTCTCAGAATAGATGGTCCTACACTCTCCTACACTGTAAATATGTTGTGAGTACGAAGTGTCTGTTTCCCATTCTACCAGGAACTTCTCTTTTTGTAAGACAAGGAAGGGTAGAGGAATCTCTCTCTGAAAAGCTGACACAAAGCTCTGTCTCATCATTACAGACAACACTGGGAAAGGGAGTTAATTTGTCCTTTGCTTGCTGTGTGCAGGCTGGGTACAAACTTGTTCATTGTTACTGTCATAAACCACGATACATCTGTTTAAAAAATAATAGTTGCTCTCCTATTATAGGTTGTATCTACAATCACTCTGTTTACTCTTGTTGCACAGAATCCTACCACTGGCTCTCTACTGTATCTGTACTGTGGTGGGCTGGAAGAATTCGGCCATTCTAAGCCACAGTCTTTCAGATTAGATGCTGATCACAGAAATAGCCAGTGGAGTTTGAATTATTTAGTTGTGGACTAGAACTCTTCATTCCTTCCGGATTTCAATAATTGGATCTTGCTCTCTAGACTGCAGGTGGCCTGAACTCTTTTGCAAATGACAGTATTTAAACTGACAAGGTCAGATTGGCATTTGCAGTAGTCCTTCAGATGAAAGATCTAGAAGCAATGAAGATGGGCTGTTTTCTCCAAAAGTGGACTGAAACAACTTCATATTTTATCTTTCAAGAAGGCATAAAACCCATGTTCTTTTAGTCTAATAATGAGAATGGGAAGATGGTGTTAAAAACACGATTTTCCATGATTTCCACAAACCTTTAGGTTATCAGGAAAACAAGGCCCTATCTCTAAAAATATCCAGCAGTATTATCTTACAAGGAAAAACAAATTACAAAACTTGAATGCTGTTGTCTACAATTATACTTTCACACACGCCTTGCAATTAAACAGTTCTGAAACCCTGATCTACTTTAGTTTCTGGAAGATATTTTGCCATGCTGTACAAGCCATTTCTACAACTTCCTATCTGAGCTGCTAAAACAAACTCTTCTTGCTTGTTTTTTTTTCTCTGAATAATAATTTCAAAATTATGATTCTACTTTCATATTTTATTAATCTGTATCCTCCTTTCCTTTTTTCATTCTTCTTCATTATAACCAAAGTTAACATCACTACTTAACACAAAAGCACGTCCAAAAGCAGAGGCAGAGTATAAGGAAAATAGACAGGTAAACACATACTAGCTTGAGCTGGATAAAGACACTAAAATATAATCATAGAATAATGAGAGCTGCAAGGGACCTTTAGAGATCATCTAGTCTGATTAAAATCTGGCTATGAAAATACTGATTCCTAATTTGTTACATCAATTCAATTACACAAATGTTATCCTTTAATCTCAAGTAGTAAACACCTAACAAGCCGTTGCTTTACTTGCTTTCACCTACCTATGTTAACAATTACTATGGCATAACTCCCCTAGACAAAAAAATCCTCCAAGCCAACTAATCAAGTAGCTCCAAAATATCTTCCATGCACTCAGGCAAAGAAACTCATATCATCTCCCTCTCAAATTCCTAGTATGTAAATAAAACATTTCACCCTCAAAGTTCTGTGGCCAAAAGTAATTTATCAGCTTCCCCAGAGTCATGTTATTTTTCCATTAGCACTATTTTACAGTGGTGCCCCAGTTTCAGAGGACTAGAGTCACCAAAAGAATGACTTATTGGTATTTAAATATCATATGTAAAGTAAAAGGTATGTGTAGTTTACATGACAATGAAAAGGATATTAAAAAACCAGCAATATATCACCTGTGATTTTACTCATTTTTCTTTTTACTCCAATATAATCAGTTCCAATCATATTTTTTATCCTCATTTCTCTCCAGTTGCAGAACACTGTTTTGAAAGAAAGATAAGAGTAAGCTCTTGTGTTCTAATGTGAGTCATATTTCAGAATACTTACATCAGTCTTTATACATTTTAAGGCAAGCTGTTAGAATGCTGCAGCAGTGTACAACATCCTTGGGAAAATCTATGTCTGGTACAGACTATGGGAAGTTGACAGGCAAGTGCTGTTAACAGCTTTGGACAGTGGTGAGCCAACCACATAAACCAGCGATTCAGAAACTTTAATATGGGATTTAACATTCCTTTTACAATTGCACAATTAACATGCACAATTAAAAATCGTACTTTGGTTTTTAGATTGTTCAACGGGCCTTTCATGGCTTGATGACGTACACTGTCAAACAGACTTATTACCTGTTGAGGTGGTAACAGGTTGTATTTAATTAACGGACCTCTCGTTTGCCACATACTTCTGTGATGAGCACAAAACCAGTACCAAGCCTCAAAAATGTAGTACGGAGATGTCAAAGGCACAGAAAGCCGACAGTGCTGCAGCTGTCCATTCCTCCACAGCTCAATAATCACTAGACTCCAGGAGCTGGACACTTTGAAAACTACCAACTAGCCCAAACTAGTTGATGTAGCCTAAACCAACCGAGTAAACTCGTTAAAATACAACGGAAAGTAAAAAGAAACCCCGTAAAACAACAAAACCACTCACTGTCCCGCCACAACCCGAAACTCTGCCCTCAGCTTCTCCTCCCGCCGCTCCCACACCCGGCTCGCCCCACTCCTCCTCCCGCCCAGCGCCTGAGGTGATGGCGAACTCGGGGAACTTTGTACTCTGCGGCTCTGTGCATGCGCAGAGGTGTGTTTCCCCTCGCCCCGTGTCCGGTTCCCGGCAGCAGGACGGGTGAATGAGGCGGCTCCGCGGTGACGGGAGGCGGGGAGGGAGAGAGAAGGGAGGATATCAGCTGACCGCATCCCGTGACGGCCCCGGGCTTGACGGCGACTGCGCCGAGAGGGCGGTCTTGCTGCCGGAGCTAAGATGGCGGCCTCCAGCGCCAGACGCTGAGGGAGCTGGAGCGGTGTAGCGGCTGCCGCCTGGCCAGGTGGAAGGTGAGGGGGGAGGGCTCCGCTCAGTAGCCCTTCACCCTTATCGCTGGCAGCGGCGAGAAGCGCGGTGCTGGTGTGGGACAGGTTCGGGCAGCGCAGGCTCCCCGGCCAGGTAAATCCCAGCGGCGGGGGCAGATGAGGAGGCGGAGGCGGTCCCCGCCTCCTTCCCCATCCCTGAGCGGGGCCGTTTGGCACCGTGTGTGTGGGGGCGCGCCCGGCCGTGGGGCTCGCTGGGGAGCGGGGGCAGGGCTGGAGGCAGCGCTCTCTGCCGCCACCGGGCAGATGCTTCCGCCGGCAAAGTCCCCGCCCGCCTTGCCCCGGCCGCGGCGGGCTGAGGGGCGGGCGGCGGGGGCAGCCGCGGCCTGAGGCGCCGAGCAGCCGGCCCATGAGGCCCTGGTCCTCAGCTGCGGTACCTGTTCTGGTGTTACACACTCCTCTCCTGCCCTTCTCTGCCTATACCTCCCAGCTGAAGAGAAGCTGGGCTTTTCTCTCACCTCAGCCTGCCTGATGCTTCACTGAAGGTGTGTAGCACCTGATGCAGCTTTTGTAGCCGCAAGGCAGAATTTGTCTTCTTTCCTAGATAAATGTCCATTAAGGAGAGACACGCTATTTTTCTCCTGGCCCCGGATCAAAATATACCCATGATGAGATGCTTTGGGAAACAGTTTATGTGTGGGAGAGATGAGTAGACTTGCTTTCACAGATAGGATTTTGTTCTGAGTGCTAATAGTATGGCTGAAGAGTATGAGCAGAATGAAATATATCTTTAAAAAATCTACCCTTAACATGCTTATTTTTCCAAGAGTTTGAATTGCTTCCATGGGTGTTATTCACTTGCTTTCTGAAAGTCAAAACAAGTAGACACACTGAATGGTTTTCTGTCTGCAGTGAGCTGCCAGCAGTCTTTGGGACAGACTTTTGCTGTCAGGTGATGTGGAGCTTGCACCTTGATAGCTGTGTCTCTACTGAGGGACAAGCTCCGGGCTGTAAAAATGTTGTCATGGTGCTTCAGTTTGGGAGGGGAGTATTTGTTTCTATTTTCAGTGTAGTGCTCTCAAGCTGAGGAAGCATTTGAGTATGCTGCTTGGGGGGAAACACAGGCATAGAAGTTTATTTGGAGTCTTACTATTAATGCATTTATTCTCTGCTCCGTGGCTGCTTTTGAAGCTAATGTAATCTGAAATGCATTTTCCTCTTTTATGCACTTTCACGAGTAAGATCTACAGCAGTGAGACTGAGAAGATGAAATTGAGTAGATAGCTGCTTTGTTTGCTATTACTTAGCACTGATTAAATAGTGTCTTTCAGAAAATAGCCCTTCTTTTAGAACTTAAGCTCCTTGAAGTATTTTCTTCTTGGTGATAAGAACATGGTCTACATAGGCTACTGTTGGAGTTTCATCATTTGATTGAGTTAGAAAGATGGTATTCAGACAGTGTACCATGGCTTAATTCAAAATAACAGGGTCAGTATTATCAACGTAAAAACTATGTATTACTCTAGCTTGCTTCAGTTTATAGATATGCATCTTGGTCTAATTCTTACCTGCTGTAGACAGCCCAGTGCTAGAACACTTAACCAGAAATCACTGCCTCCTTTCTGTTATAACTGGCAGCTCTTTTCCACTGCAGACACTGTGTAGCATAGACTTTCCAGGAACTTCACTTTGTAGCTTCGCCTTGCTGGAATAAGTTTGTTCAAAGATTCATTTCATATGTGTTACTTGCTTCTCTGAGTGTTCTGTGGTATTTTTCATAGTTTCCAAACGTGTTTTTCCCGAGGGACTAAATCACTGTCTATTTCCAGATTTTGCATGATATGCCAGGAATTGGTCTTAAGGACCAGATCTTCTTTCATACTGAGCAAATGACTTTTCTTTTAACTTGTGTTTGAAGCTCTGTGTTTCACTTACTGACTTAATAAAATAATTTTTAAGCTGGCATTCAACCACATCTTAAAGTGTTAACCTTCAACTGTTTAACCTCTTATTTTGCTTCTGTAAAACTATTCTCATGCCAAAAAAACCGTTAACAATTATCCTACCTCAATGAAAACTTGACATGGAACAATATTCTGAAGAAATATCACAAGGTGGCTAAACTATAACTGAAAAAAGCACTTTTTCCCCCCTCATTACTGAGTAAACCTTTTTATTCTGATGTCTGTCTAGCTGGTGAATCAGATGGCTTCATTGATACATCAGAATGTAAATGTAGATGGAAAAGGAAAAAAAGAAACAGTGTGGAAGATGCTGGATATCCTCAGCTTTTGTCCTCAGTGAGGGAAAGGAAGCAGTCATCTGGAGGATAGACACTAAAGTCACTGTCATTTCTGGTAGTAGCAAGGTTGAAATTGTCAACCTCCTTGCATCCTAGACTATAGTCATGTGGCAAGGCTGCTGTCACGGAGGCAAGTTATACTGATCCTTATTTTAAGGATCTGGTTGGTCTTGTCTCTTTCTCTCCTTACACAAAGGACTGCACAACAGATTAAGAAATCTATTTCCACAGTTAATTGGGTTGTAGTAGTACTTTTAAGAGCAGAGTTCTGGTTGGGGAAGAGAAAAAGGTTTAGTGTCTGTTAAAGACTCTGTCTGAAAGCAAAACTGCCAGTTAGAACACCCAGCAGTGAAAGATGCAGATGAAACCTAGCTGTCTTAAAACATTTCAGTGCAGAAAAACTCATTTATTTAAATAATGCCCTTAAAGCTACATTTGAATAGATGACTGGAAATCAGGCTTCAGGCCTTGAAGATAAAAGATAGGTATGTGGAACCACAGATTAAGGGAACCTTGGAGTTTTTTCAGTGCTTTGCTCTCATTTCTTTTCATTAGTCTCTCTTTTTATCCTCTTGGTATGCCTTCCCTCTCCCAGAGAAGTCTTTAGAAAGAAATCTTGCTTTACCAGCACTTCTCTTCATCTTCTCCTAAAGAAATCTCAGTTTCTTATTAGCATTTCTCTTCCCTTTTTCCCCAGTGGAACAGAACAATAATCCTGTCTGGGGCTCTCGAGTGCTACCTTAGCATAGGTTGAATCTTCACTTAAGAAAGATATGAAGGCTTTGTGATAGTAGAGGAACAATATGTTTAGGAAGGAAGTCAGTCTGAATTCTGTACTGAACTTTAGACCACGTCCAAACTTCTGACTTTATTTAAACTGAGGGACACGTGTAATTACAGTTATGCTTATAACTTTGATGCCTGCAAGGTCACAGCTTTGGTTTTATCTTTACAAGTGTTAGTTTGAGTCTGACTTTTCTCTTGTTTCCTGAAATAGATTCTGTTTTCCCAGATGGCAATTTTGTCTAAAGAATGTGAAATCCTGGAAAAGTGGAAAGCATATGCAAGTTGAACACAGCTTGTGTAATACACCTATTCATGCAGCTTAAACTCTGAGGCTAGGGGAGCCCTGGCAGCAAGCACTTCAGGCCCCTTAATTTTAGGAGTTGCTATTTCTGGTACCTGGAGTGCACGAACATGTGGTTTCCACTCTTTCCATCAAAACCTGTTTCACTGTTATTTACAGTACTGCAAGAACCAAATAGGAAAGCATTGCTGAACTTCTGTCTTGTGAAGAAGCTAATTAAAATATCTAGTTGACAGAGGAGTGCTTTAGTTAAACTCTCAAAAGAAGGTGCAAGTCATGGACAATATTTTGCCTGCAGGAACTTCAGATTATTTGGCTGTACTTTGCATTCAGTGTTCTCTCTGTCAATCAGTTGAAACATGTTTATAACCTGTTACTTTCAAAGTACTTGATGCCTCTGCTCCAGTAAAAATAGAAAAAATAATGAACTAAGTGTTTCTTTACTATCAAACCTTTGATAGCCATAAGTACTAGCTATGAGCTAATGGCTGTGCTGTAATATGTTCAAATAACCTTTGAAGTTCTGATTTTTCTATGACCAGGTACCTGAGGACACTAAGGTGATCATTAAAATTGCAGCCTTATTGTCCCAGATGTCTTTGAGTGAAAGATATAATTTAAGTCCATTTTTATGTCCATTCAGTCAACATTTTACAGTCATCTTGAATAAAGGAAGAAGAGGTGAAAGTGACAAGAATGTTCTTGTAGTTTTGGAAATTAACATGATATGACTATGCAGGCCGATATGGTCTATACTGGCAGCATGGCTGAACTTGATTAATAGTAAAACCAAACTTGTTCTGCAAAGTCAATTGTTATATGATCTTAAGTACTAAAATCCCAATGTATTACACTGTGGGTAGTGTGGCATCACTTCCTGTGCTGATTCTGCCAGAATATAACCTCTTGGTTTCCTCTAAAGTGTCATTGTCTTTGGCATGGCTTTTTTTGCTATCATCTTGCTCTCAGTGTGGAACCAAAGATAACTGAAAAATGATTGCTGGACTTCAACATAGCTGCTCAGAACACTAGGCTATTGTTAGCCTTGTGTTCTGCAGGAAAATGTGTACAATAATTAATTACTACATTTTGGCATACGTTGCCTCTATGCTGGTCTTCTCAGTGCGAGAGGTGGTTAAAATCACTGTCTAGAAGCACAGTGAGCAAAGCATCAAAGCTTAAGGGTTTTAATAGTTTTAATCTAAACCAAAAAGCAGTGTAGTGAATTTGTCACTTCTGCTGCATGTTCGGTACTTTATGCATCAATATCCCAAATCATGTTAGAAGCTGTTATTACATTAATGAAAGCTACTGTTAGTTCATAAATGAATGTTTCCAAGTTCAATATTACTAAGACTAGATGTTTGCAAGTGTGAGAACATCTCGCTTTAAGTGTAGAGCAGGTCATGTTCAGATCTGAGAGACTTAGTAGAGCTGGTTAGAAGCGTCTTGTGTTGACAAAAGTGGAATTACAGATAAATAGATTTTATAATCCCATACTTAGTGGAGCTAGTCTTGTATAAGCCTTTTATTTTAACTAATTCATTAGTCAATGTCAAGAAAATGGATTAAAAAGGGAGGTGTGGAGATTATCTGGCACTTTGCTCTGAAAGATAACTTTCAGACAAGGTTATCAGATCTAAAGTGTTCTACTATATGGTAACAACTGTGTAGTTTGGATAGTGTACTCTTTTGATGCTTATCCGTGGCACTAATAATACAACATAGTTCTTGAACTGGGCAAAATGGGAAACTTTGGAAATAATGCTGTCGAATATCTTACCCACATGAAAGTTTTGTTTCCAAAAACTGGTTTTGGAGAATGAAACTTGCCCCAAGTTGATGGGATATTAACGTTGACATTTTGACTCGAAGTTTAAATCATTGAAGTATGTAAATACAACTGTTCTCTTTTTTTTCCAGAGGCCGTAGCACAAGGCTTCTTCAGTAGGTAGTGATGATTGTGCTGCTCCTTCACCTGAGGGAACAAATTCTCAAATTCATTTGACTCAGGCTATCCAGTCTTTTCTTGTTCGTGACTACATAATTGCTACAGCCTTTGCTCAGAAAGGAAATAGCCTGAAGTTGTAGAAGGCAGAAATTAGCAGTGAGCTGATGTTACAGGTCATCTTCTCAAAATGAGAAATCGTCCTTTGCTAAATCAAGTAGAATTGGGTGAAGGTAAAAAGATAACTGAGATTGTAGTCTACTTTTCAGTGAGGTCCTGGCTGGGACTGATTTACTTCTGCATTGCTTCAAACAAGTCATGAGTATGAATTCTTGCAGACTAGCTAAAGTGTGTAGTGCTCTGGGAATGCCACTGCATTAATAGTGTGAAACTGAAAGTAGTACCAGTCTGTAACCAAAAGCAGAGAAGCCTGTTTTAACACATTTGAAAATAAAACTAGTGCTGTAGCAGTAAACTGAGTGACAACTTCACTCTTGCAACTGAATTAGGATATCTGCTTAAGTGCCTTGTATATGTAATGACACCAAAGTGAAGTAAAGTGGACGGCTTGTCAAGTTCCCAAGTACACCACATGCATCAGTTTCAGTTATGGAAGATAGTGTTTAGTGTTCAGAAGCATTCCTTAGAACTTAGCAGCTCCTAAAGCAATGATCCAGTCAAGCAGCTGTGGGCAAAAGTCACCAAATTCCTACATGTTGTGTTAGGGAATAGATATTTGTGTGTGAAGTAAGCATATCAGGATATTAGTGGTGGGATTGCTTAAACTTTTACAGCACAGAAAGGGTACTTAGTCAGCTCTTTAATCACAATGCTTGGCTAATAAGTAAGTTTCTCAACTTCAGATTCCATCTCAGACTGCAAAATAAGCTGTTCTATCTATCCACAGTTCTCCTTGCTGTTTTGAATGGCAGTAGGAATCTGGTTGAGCTGGAGCTATGGATGTAGAGTACTTAAATCGTTTTGCTGGTATAAAATTTTCAGGAGTTAAGCACTCTGCTGATGACAGAAGATAATTGAATCTGACTATACAAAGTTACAGCAAAAGAAGTGTGGCAAATAGGGCATAAATTCCTGTACATTGGTACTGTTAAAGAGTAACTGGTATAACAAAATCAGTGGGGAAACTAATACCTCATGTTCAACTCCATGTGCAACTTAGGCCATGAATTGTTTGATAAATGAAAGTATTACTATTTTGTGTGTGTGTGTGTGGAGATGACAAAGCTGTGACTTGAGTGTTTAAAAAAAAAGTCTTTTTATATTGAAGCATATTGATGATTAGTGAACTTTGGTTTTAAAGACAAATCATGAGTGCTAATAGGATGTCTCTTTTGTTTTCAGATCTTGGCACAGAATGAATATAATTAGAGAAAACAGAGATCTCGCTTGTTTCTATACAACAAAACATTCATGGAGGGGAAAGTAAGTAGTCTAAAGTTTGTTTGTGGTTTTTTTGTGTGACGTTTCTACTTCTGTTATTGGATTTAAACCGCTCAGTTCCTGTATTGATAGATGAAAATTGAACTAAAGGCTCCTGCTGCTCAGTCTCTGAACTGAGTGCATCGGCACTGGAGATGGATTTTAAACATTGTGTCTTGGTGTCTTAGGCCTTCCTCTGTGCATGTTCCTACACTTCAATGCAGCTCTGAAACAGACCCCCTGTCTAGTTTCTGAGTCTCTTGAACTTACTATATAAAGCACTGATTTTGAAGTGGAAATGCTTCAACTTAGAACAAGTTCTTGGGAGCAGTGTCTTACGCACTGTAATAAATAAGGGTCACTAGTCCACCCATATACTTAACATGTTGTGTAATAGATTATCTGTTAAACTGCTAACAGATTATTTCAAGACTTCTGTTGCTAAAAATATACTTCATTCTAATGAGGGTCTTGGATCTAAAAGTGAATTTTCGGTGATGCTTCTGCCCACAAAAGCTAGGGAACTTGTAATAAAACTGTCAGTTAAATTGTTAAAACTGGTGTCTGTTGTGCTGTGTTGGAAGTCAGCTGTTGTGCAGACTTTTTGAAGCTTCATAGGACTTTCTTTGGTCTTTCTTGCCCATTTTTCTCTCTCATATACATGATAGTGCTGTGGAACTGGGAGTTTTTTTCCTTGCTCTCTAAACATCAACAGAACAAAGAGGATATGTTGTCTGGACCTCAGAAGCATGAATACTACTTTATCCTAATAATTATACTGAGAGCTGATGTCTGACTCTGTTGTTTGACCAGAAAGTTGAACTTGCTATTTTCCTTTTTTTTTTTGCTATGTGCTGGTAGGTAGTTCATGATTTCTTTCTTTCTGTCAAATCTTGGTAATGCTGGTAAGGAAAGGAGAATGGGATTGCAAGGAGCAGCAGCCACACATCTTTCTCAGTTGTGCTTTGAAAAGCTGTCATATTGCTCAGTGTCTAATCAAAGAGCTGCTTGCATTTTTATCAACAAAAATTGAAGCCCTGGGTTGTTCAAAGTCCAAAGTGGACTGAGCAGCTGTCTGAGGGCAAAATCTCTTTACCGAGATGGTTCTTGATTGACTTGAAAGAAATTGTTAAATAGTCTAGTCTGATGCCAGTGGTTGAAATGGAGTAGTATGATCTTGAACTTTGATGGTAGCGTCCTGATAAACAATCAAGTCTTACAGAACTTCAAACTAAGTCTAAAACAGAGGCTTAATTTAAAATCTCAATGTCACTTTTCATGTAATGAAGAGGAAAGAAGTATTTAACAAGTAGTTTGTTCCTGTTGCAGCAGAAGGTTATGTGGCTTTTTATTTGCATACCTAAGTGTAGTCAGTTCATAGTGATACATTCCCAGTATAATCAAAAGGAGTAACTTAATGTGTAGTGCTAAATGAGCCTGGATCACTTTGACTGACTATTCATGTGATTTGCCACTTTGCTGAATATGGGTTCTTTGCTGAATAGCAATTGAAGTATTTTCTAGTAGTAGGTGATACTCCAGTGTGAGTCTGTAACTGTGTAATGAACATTGTCGTTCTGTTGAGTGTTGTGATACAAAACTTGTCTATCAGGTTCATCCTGATTAAAAAAAAAAGTTTAACTTCTGACTTCCACAGTGCTTCTAAGAAATTAGTGAGCAGGCAATAGCCTTTTTGCTGGGAAGAGGACATGTGCTTCAAATTCATCTCTTTTAAAGTAGCCTGGCATTAGACTGTACTGCAGAGTAGTTCAAGAGAGAATGGTAAAGTCTGAAAGATGTGAAGGTACAAATACCTTTCTACATATTTAAAGGTGGAATTGTGGACAAGGGTATTCTTATCGTATTCTTATCGTTCTCATTCTGCTCGTGTGTAAGAGTAGACTTCTGAGTCTTTTCTCTTTGTGCAACAAGGCTTGGAGTGTCTGAATTTGTCAGGGAGAGGTGATAAAGGAAATAGTAACTTGGCAAGTCTACTGCTCTGTCTTGCCCTCCTTATCACATCACATCACATATCGAGAATGCTGGATAATAAATGTGCTTCCTAGATCTTGAAGTACTGGCTTGAGCATGAGGGAAGAAAAGAAATGGGCTCTTTAGTATGTTAAGTGAGTAAATGCTTTATTACTTGTGATAAGTTTAAATTCTTTAAAACAGCAAAACCAAGCCTTATTTATAAATCATGTAGAGATTTTATAAGATATGATAGGTAGATCATACCAGGTCATATCAGGTAGATATGGTTTTATATGAGAGGAAACGGTTGGTTTGCTCAAAGGATTTTCTTATGATCTAAGAACTGGAGCATTCTTTAAGAGACTGAATGTACTCTCATTATTAGCAACCAGAGTGACTTCAAATGTTACTTAATTACTAGAGCTTCTCTTGACCTGCATCTTATTTAAGAGAAATTCAACAATGGCGGGGGGAGGGAACCCAAGTTTTTCAAATAGATGAAACATCTTTAAGGTGGCAAGTCACTTCAATAGTACAGATTTTTCTAAGCTATGAAGAAAATAAGCACTTAGTTCAATTCCTAGATAAACTCCTATGGGCCAGTAATGGCATCAATTTGCACCAGTTTGTTTGAATCATAGTAGAAAATGGTAGGGAGTGAAGTTTGTGAACTTGCCTGTCAGATATTTTTTGCTTTCTTCTTAGGAGAGAAGGGAGGATAGGTCAAATAACATGAGGGAGCAGCTCTGGATGTATCTTCTTGACTTGATGCAGAATTGACCTTATACAGAAATAACTGCTTGTGCTGCAGATCTGGAAGTGAAAGAGAAGGGATTGCAACACAAGACTCTGGGGAGAAAGAGAAGAAATAAGCTGCTTTTTTTGCAGTGTCTAGTATGGCAGGGATCCAGATTAGTCAGCTGTTTGGTTGATCCAATATTGTACTTTCCACAGCAAACCGGTACTTTACCCAGAATTGAAACTGAAATTGTTACAATGAGTCGATGTAGCCAAAGTATTTTAATTTGATCCAAGTTCTAGAAAGACATTCATGTTCAGACCCTGTTTCTTTGGTCAGAGAATAGTTACTAGAACTAGCTTTGGTTCAGGTTTGGCTTGGCTTTCTGAGCAGAACTGCTTCCAGATAGAAGTACCCTAGAAGAAGAAGTTTGTGGAATAGTAAGGGCTTAATCTACTGTTTCAAACTCTGGTTATTTTTGTTGCAAAACTTTCTGCTTCAGAAATATGTAAATATTCTCTATTTATGTAAAGAGTTCAGGGTATGCTCTGAAGATGTTTAGGAAATGAAAGCATGGTAAAGCTTCCATTTTGCTCTTGATGCATCTGAATTTTTAGGCTTTAGCTCACTGCTGCTTGTTTCTGATACGCCTGAGATGTAAGCAACTATCTTGCTACAGCTGTTCTTTAAGGACTGTGGCAGTTACAATATCTGTGGTATCAATGTACAATGGCTGGCTGCATATTGAACTGTAGCTGCAGTGATCTGAGTCTTTCTGTGTTTAGTAGTCTTAATTTTCCCCAAGGTGAAGAAAATAGGTTTGGCCATAGGAACACTTTGATTTGTTACAATATTGTGACAATATTGTTACAATATTGTGACTTATTGTGAGTAAACTGGATTATTTCATGTTACATCTGTTATCTGAGATAAGACTTTGTTTGGAGCTTAGAGTATTGCAGGTATATTTTTTTATTCCCTATCTGTGTAGTCTTTTTAGAATTTATTCTCATCCTTCCAGTGCAAGTTTCAAGAGTCTTTTGTCCTGATTTGGCCAGTAATGTAGGAAAAGATATTAACTTGTATGTCCTCTCTATGGAGGTATATGTAGAGAACAGAGGAGTGTAACACATTATAAGGATAAACTGCAAACTAACCACACAGAATGCTCCACATCCATTTCTTAACAGTGACTTGTATTATGTTTCTATTATGTATATATTTGCAGTTCATCAGGGTTTTTCTGTGACTTCTGGAGACACTAACGCTCCTCTGTGTCCTAGGTATAAGCGAGTCTTTTCAGTTGGAACCCATGCCATCACCACATATAATCCCAACACGCTAGAAGTTACAAATCAGGTAACTATAATTTTTGAATTTGATATCTGACTTGTGCTTACTATCCAGAGCAAACAGTGACACTTCAGGAACTGTGTAGTCTGACAAGATCTCAGCAAAACTAGAAGGAATGGCAGCTGCTATAAAAGCACACAAACCAGAAAACTGGTGTTGCCTTCACTAACTCTACAAATATCCAGTGGTTTTGGTACTTGTTAAGCAATTTATCCTTACTGGCCAGTAAGTAGTAGTTTGCTTTTGAGTGTGCTGTTCTGAATGAACTGGGATAAGTTTGATCACTGTAAGCCTGTGTCCCTGAAGGGAGTCAGGACACTTACTTACTTTGCAGAATGTCACATATAAAGCCCAAGCTGAAACTCTCATGTAGCGTGCCAGTTTTTGTCTCATTACAGCAACTCAGTTGTTACAGATACTAAGGGGTTTTGATTGGAGGAAATGCAGCTTTAAAATTACTAACAGGATAACCTAATTACTTTCAATTTTCTAGTGGCCTTATGGAGATATCTGTAGTGTTTCTCCTGTTGGAAAAGGACAAGGAACAGAATTTAGTCTCACTTTTCGCAAAGGGAGTGGAAAAAAGTCCGAAACTCTCAAGTTTTCCACAGAGCACAGAACAGAACTCCTTACAGAGGCACTGGTAAGACTTTGTTTTTCTTCAAGCATGCAATAAGTACTGGGTTATCACCTGCCCTGGTGAGGCCTCATCTGGAGTCCTGTGTCCAGTTCTGGGCTCTTCAACTCAAGAGGGACAGAGAACTTCTGGAGAGAGTCCAGCGCAAGATGATCAGGGGAATGGAACATCTTTCATATAAGGAATGACTGCAGGAACTGGGGCTGTTTAGTCTGGAGAAGAGGAGACTGAGGGGAGATCTTGTTAACATTTACAAATATCTAAAGGGTGGGAGTCAGGAGGTTGGGACATCCCTTTTTTCTATAGTAGCTAGCAACAGGACAAGGAGTAAGGGGGTGAAACTGAACACAAAAAATTCCACTTAAATATAAGAAAAAAACTATATCCCTGTGAGGTGAGGGAGCCCTGGCACAGGCTGCCCAGAGGGGTTGTGGAGTCTCCTTCCTTGGAGGTCTTCAGGACCTGCCTGGATATGTTCCTGTGTGATTTGATCTAGATGAACCTGCTTCTGCAGAGGGGTTGGACTAGATGATCTCTAAAGGTCCTTTCCAACCCCTACCATTCTGTGATTCTGTGATTATTATTTGTGGTAGCTTACTGTGCTTTCTTTCTTTATGTAAAAATAGGAGAGAGCAAGTTGTCTTTTGAGCTATTATGTTAATGAAATTGATGTAGAATCAGTTGCAACAACTAATGTGTGATTCTTAAATAGTGAGTAAAGTTACAAATAGCGAATATATTAAACTGCAGTGGAATTGTGAGCCTTCCAGGAGGCATAGTTTGAGTCCCTTAAAACAGGATTAGCTTAAATCTAGACTTTATGGATAGATTGGCTGTCATATTTGCATTCATTCATGGTTACCTTTTTTAAAAACAGAGATTCAGGACAGACTTCTCAGAAGGAAAAATCACAGGAAGGGTAAGTGTCTGGCTTGTCTGGATCGTGTGCAGCTTAATGAACTGACCTAAAGACTTCTGCTTTGTGTATGTTATGTTTCTGCTCCATGTACTACCTAAAATAGCTCTTGCAAATTTGCATTTGAAGTCCTGCTTTGAGAAAACTTAGAATTTTTTCAAAAGCATTGGGAACCTTTTGAGCAGTAGAGTATTTGAGTTCTTTCTGCTTAGCCTGAGCCATATGGTGGTACACTTAAAAGCTCTGGATATTACTGCTGAATAAAGGGCTTTGCTATGTGGAGTTCTCATTTGGAGAGAAGGAATAAGGGAAACATAAGGTTTGATTCACTATTCAATACTTATTGCTTCCAGCACTTTACTTTCTAAATAATTTTATGCATAATGTCCTGAATACTTGCTGTGGGAACATTTGTTTCCAAGGAGGCTTACTATAGGTCAGGTTAAAGACAGTATTGCTGTTCAATGAATCTTGGTACTACAGTAATAAGCAAGGCAGTGTACAGAGCTGGACTTCATGTTTGGTTTTATATCTTCTGGTCACAGAAGAGAGCACTGAAAGTGACTTAAAGCATTGCATAGAATAAAATCTTCAGTGATGAGCATAGTAACACTGCTGGAATACAGGGATGCCCTTTCTCTTACTGTAGTTTAGAACAAACTTCTAACTTTCTGCTTTGAGTAAATCTTTATGTGTAATAGAATATGGCTGCAGATAAGTTTTACCTTTGTTTAGTTTTCACTGCATAACAGCATCTGGTGCAATAGCTGCTGTCCTTGTCTAACCACAGTGCACATGCTCTGTGAGTAGACCACCTTCTCGCAGCAAGAGAAACTTAATCCCTTTTGGAGTGGCTGTTCTGGGTTGCATTTCTTGCTTCAAAATGCATTGTTTAAGCTGTGAGTTCCTTGTCAGTCAACGGCTACTTTCCTTTGATTCACAGTGTCCTTAACACAGATAAGAGCATTAAGGGAAATTATATCCCTTTTTTGACTTTACTCCCACGCTGCTTACTAGATTGAGAAAGAACCTGTACTATGTAGTGAAGGAGTGTGTGTATACATCTAAAAGTATCTCTCTCTGCAGAGGTACAACTGCTATAAACATCACTGGAGTGATACAAGGAAACCTGTGATTCTGGAAGTGACTCCTGGAGGTATTGACCAAATTGATCCCGCAACAAATAAAGTCCTGTGCTCCTATGACTATAGAAACATTGAAGGCTTTGTTGATATTGCTGGCTACCAGGGAGGCTTCTGTATCCTCTATGGAGGATTTAGTAGATTGGTGAGTACTAAACCGAAACATCTTTGTGTGCTGCTTAGGATGTTTAAGCTGCTTGTTTAATAAGGAAGTTTCAACATCATTTGAGCATACTTTGAGTATGCACAGCTTTGGGACCCAGCTGTGGACCCTCAGGGCTTGTGGACAGGTTTCAAAGCCTCCTTTCCACAGGAAATTAGTTAAAACACTTGAGAACAATGTATGACTTTTTTTTTTTTTTTGCTTATTGCATGATTAAAAACTACAGAGCATAAAATATTTCTCTATATTTAGATAGTGAATATGAACAAAAGGTAGACATGGAATTTCCTGATATTCCTTAAACAGAAGCGACAGGCGGTGTTGCTAATCTACATAAGTGATAAAGGGATTCTGTTTGGACATAGATTGATCAGTGGTGATGCTTCCTTTTTAGACCTGTGATCTGATACTCATCAGCTTTGCTTGGGAAATACTGCAGTGCAACAGTGGTTTCAAAAATCTTAAAAGGGTTTCTGAGCAAGCAGCTGAAATGGCTCTTTAGGAATTAAGTGATGGTGACTAATGTAAATATAGCTACCTCAATCACTACTAATGTTTCCACGTCTTTTATACTGCAGCGTGCTTTTCTCTGGGATAAAACTAGCAATGTATAATTGATCCTCTAGAGCTGCTCTGCCTTGCCTTTCCAGACTAGATAGCAGCTCTTCCAGGGAAGGGCTGAGCCTACCATTGTGGTTCTCTGCCCCCTCACCCCTGCCAGGCTGTCAGGGTCAGTTGCCAAGGCTGGACAGGCAAGTCACGCAGACCCTGACTTTAATGGAACACTGGTATGTAGCAGAGTGTCCTTTAGGAATAACTGCTATAGATTTTTTTGTGAAAGGCAAATGTAAAGATAATAGTGGATCTCTTGTGTAATAAATACCTCTTCTCGTTATACCATGCACTTAGCAGAGGCAAGCCCAGCTGCTGGGAAGATTATAGTGGAGGATTATTAATGGGAGTGCAATTTCTTGAGCCATGCCATATTTTTCAGCTGTTTTTTGTTGTTGGTTTTTTTTTTCCTTGTCACAACTTGCAGCACCTTTTTGCATCTGAGCAGAGGGAGGAAATTATCAAAAGTGCAATAGAGCATGCTGGCAACTTCATCGGTATCTCCCTGCGGATAAGGAAAGAATGCCTAGAATTTGAGCAATACTTGAACCTTCGCTTTGGAAAATACAGCAACGATGAATCTGTGACGTCATTAGCAGAGTTTGTTGTTCAAAAAATAACACCTAGACACTTGGTAAGGGTATCAAACAGAACTTACTTGGTTCCTTTTAGGAAAGAGAATTCTTAGCACCTAACATTCTTTCTTTGTTTTTAAGGAACCTGTGAAAAGAATACTAGCTCTTACAGAAGCTTGCTTAGTTGAGCGGGATCCAGCCACCTATAACATCGCAACTTTGAAACCTTTAGGCGAGGTAAGAGGTAACCTTAAATATAAGAAAAAACTGTTTCACTGTGAGGGTGAGGGAGCAGTGGAACAGGCTGTCCAGAGGGGTTGTGGAGTCTCCTTCCTTGGAGGTCTTCAAGACCCACCTGGACATGTTCCTATGCGACCTGATCTAGGTGACCCTGCTTCTGCAGGGGAGTTGGACTAGTTGATCTCTAAAGGTCCCTTCCAAGCCCTACCATTCTATGATTCTGTGATTCTATGAAATAGGAGCTGTAAAAGAAGAGAGTAGGAATTTGGTACTACACATAAAATAGCCTTAATTTGCAGAGTAGATAAATAACACCACTTCATGAATGCCGCCCTTATCTCTTTTTTTTTTAGGTGTTTGCAATAGTCTGTGACACTGAAAACCCCCAGCTTTTTACCATTGAATTTATCAAAGGACAAATTCGGAAATACTCTTCAACAGAAAGGTAACTGAAGCTCCTGGGGGTTAAATTCAAATGCAAGTTGCTATTGTAGTGCTTCTGTTTTTTTCAGCTTCCATAAACTCTGATGCTTGGAAGCACTAATTCAAAGACTTGCTATTCTAATGGTCTGTCACTTGCAAATCAATTTTTGTTACAAGATCTGAATCTCTCCCCTTTACCTTCATCCTAACTCTAAGCAGATATGTCCAGAAGTTTTCTGATTAACATGTAAGGTGTTGGACAGCTAGATATAGCTAGATATAGATATAGCTTGTTTCTGCTAGGCAGTGTTGTTCCATGTGTGTTGTGCTAGGTTAAGCAGTATACCTGAGACAAGAAAGCACAATGGAAGTGATACAAGAATGTGAAGGCTGTAAACCCTTTGAGCTGTCTGCTTGAGATGGTCTTAGTTGATTCTATTTAAAACAACCAACAGAATAGTCCCTGACTGCACTTGCAGTTGTAATGCAGTCTAATCCTGCTGAGTGAGGTTTTGCAGTAAGCACAGGGATGAATTGGCTTGCAATATGTGTAACTCATTAACAGATAATCAAGAGTTGATCCCTTTACTGAAAGACTGCAGCTGGCTATACTGAGTACAGGACAGCTCTGTTTTTACAGTGAATAAAGGAACAACTGAAAGTTAGTGACCTCTTCCAGAGGTGCAGCCAATAGCACCAGTTCATAAGAAATTCCAAGGATTTATACTTTTCATTCTGTGTTTGGTTGAGGGGGTTTTTTTTCTGTTTTTCATATAGCTTGGTTCTGATCTAAATTGTATTTGTATGTCTCTCTCCCAACCCAGAGAGTCACTCCTGGCTAGCTTGTTGGATGGAGTGAGAGCTTCTGGTAATAGAGATGTCTGTGTGAAGATGACCTCTACACAAAAAGGCCAGCGTTGGGGATTACTCAGTATGCCTGTAGATGAAGAAGTAGAGAGCCTTCATCTGAGGTTTTTGGCTGCTCCTCCAAGTAAGCTAATGCTTGTGGCATGGTTTTATAGCGCTCTCTAAAGCACCCAAATATTCAGTCAGGTACTGTGCACTTAACTTTTGTTGTATCTTCCAGATGGTAACTTTGCAGATGCTGTGTTCAGGTTCAATGCTAACATTTCCTACAGTGGGGTACTACATGCAGTTACACAAGATGTAAGAGTAAATCCTCTGCCTATCCTATTAAGGTGTTGTTAATGTATAAAGATATTAATAATTCTTGTTTCTTAACCAGGGTCTGTTCTCAGAAAACAAGGAGAAACTCATTAATAATGCCATAACAGCATTGCTCTCGCAAGAGGGAGATATTGCAGCATCTAATGCAGAACTTGAAAGCCAATTCCAAGCAGTAAGGCGACTAGTGGCTTCAAAAGCAGGCTTCCTTGCCTTTACTCAGCTTCCAAAGTGAGTGAGAAGTCTCTTCAAGCTTGAAAAGTAGATGAAAACAGTTCTTAAGCTTTTGATGGTGTCTTATTTTTAAAAGTGAGAACTGGACTTAAGCCTCACTTCTGGAAAATACTGGAAGACTCCAGACACAATTGTTTCCAGTAGTATGAGGCTCTCAACAGACTTCAGTGTAAACTTAGAATCCCAAATGATCATTAGTATGTAAAGCTGATTCTTCCTTTGCTAAATACTCTACCTGAGTAAAATATGGTTTAATGTTTTTCCTAGTGGAAAAACTTCTAAAAGACACCTTCATCTGTCCTTGAAATAGACAGTTCTTCATTCTTAAAGTATGTTGATGCCACGGCTATCTTCAGTTCAACACAAGCTAGAATGTGATGCTGGGAAGCTAAGCTGTACTCCTACAGTAAGGCTGCTTGGATTTCATATCTTAAATGGATGACATAAGGAGGCCAGATTTTCTTCTGAACATGAGAAATTGTTTGGAATGTTTCTGACTCTGGCCTATGGGGCAAGTGAATGATTTGAAGAGTAACACGTGCACTTACTCTGAGACCTGTAGAAAGTTCTATTTGTGTGTGAATAGTGTCCTGTACTGTAACTATCCTGTAACTATAGGAATATGTCCCTTTTGGTGAACGTGGTCTTGGCATGTTGTTAACAGTGAAGTCTATACTAATATTCCCAAGTTTATGTAAACACGCAGGTACTGGCTTGCCAGATGCAATGGGAGCAGGCCAGTGTTGGTCCCCAAATGGACTTTTATCTTAAAAGTAAGATTTGCATTTCCTCTCTAATGTTGGTGGCTCTCTTTTCCTTTCCAAAGATTTCGAGAACGATTAGGAGTGAAGGTTGTGAAAGCCCTCAAAAGGAACAACGATGGAGTAACCCATGCCTCTATTGACATGCTTTGTGCTCTTATGTGTGTAAGTATTAAATTGCAAGATTCTTTCACTTTGGAACATGTGAACTTGAGTTAACTGAAAGAATGTAGAAATAGGGACCGGCTTTCAACTTGCAGTGTGCTCAAACATGAAATAACTTGTGGCACAGTGACTTCCTGCTGAACTTGAAGTGGGATGGGCTTTGTATGGCTTCAGAGTATGGCTTCTGGACTATAACTGAGGGTTGAAATGTGACTACATAGTGAATACTTCTTTTATAGCCCATGCATGATGACTATGACTTGAGGCAGGAGCAGTTGAACAAAGCTTCCCTTCTTTCTTCAAAGAAGTTCCTAGAGAATCTACTAGAGAAATTCAATTCCCATGTGGTGAGTGAAACTTTGGAAATGGCTCCTTTTAAGTGTCTTTCTTAATTTCAATGAAAACATTTTTGTCATACTTGAATATAGTTTTTTAGTGTATTTCTTTGTCCTAAATAGGTTTGGATTTTGACAGGTTAGAATGTAGCGAACGAACTATGCTGCAGAGCCCAAGTATCATGCAACAGATGTTTGCATGTTCAATGTGGAAACTGGGTGTTTCTTTTAACTGAAATGGCAGTGTAAACTGGAAGTTAGGGAGACTAAAACTAGCAAGTAATTTGCATGAAGTCATGCATTATGCTCTAGGAGCCACCAGACTGTTGCCATACTCAGAGTAATGGCGTACTTTAAACTTAGTTTTTGTTCATAGACTGTTTCATGGCAGGGAAGAGCACCTTCAGTGTCATGAATACTGAATAAAACTTGCATGAATACTCTAGAGCAGGGAAGAATCACTGTATCTGTATTACATACCTCCCTTCCTAATTCCAGGATCATGGGACAGGCGCCCTAGTAATTAGTTCGCTTCTGGACTTCCTGACATTTGCCCTGTGTGCTCCATATAGTGAGACTACTGAGGGGCAGCAGTTTGATATGTTGTTGGAAATGGTGGCATCTAATGGAAGAACATTATTTAAGCTCTTTCAGGTAAGATTTCATAGTTTATTGTTATTATTAGAGGTCTTAGGTGGCCAGTGACCATGAACCTGTTCCCTTGAAACATTAATCTGTCTTACTGTTAACTGGCTAGTGTGCCTACACATTTTCTGCCTTGGTGAGATTGTTAGTTACCTACTGACTCACCTTCAGTTATCAGATTGAGGTGGTTATTCTCTAGTGAGTGATATAACAAATCATTGTAGAATAGAATGCCTAAGATTTGTTTGTAGAAACACTTTAAAATACCAGTTAAATATTAAGCTAAATTCAGCATATGCACAGATGTTGCTCTGTTTGGAGAGTCTTTCTCTTTTGGTAAATGAGAGTTAAGAGTTACAAAACAAGAGTAACATCCTCTTCAGTAGTAAACCTGTAAGAATTCTGGGACTTTTAGTTAAAAAGGCAATGCTTGCTTTCTGTACAAACAGTATATTATTTGGCTTATTGGCTAGTGTCAGCTTGTCAGACCATTTCCTCAGTATTATTCAAGATTCTCTGGTATATACTACTGCTCAGTACCAAGAAGTCTGTCTGATAATTGCAGCAGAGATTCTTGTTTAAAGGTGTAGTGTAGGAACTTTTCTTGGAACTGGCTTTTACAAGGGTGAAATACTAACTTTGGCCCAGAACTGGAGGTAGAACAGCAATGTAAATAAACTGGGGAGATGTAATCTTCAGATTTGGCACTCGGGTAATTACTTCATCTCTGTTCTGTGCTAGCACCCTTCCATGGCGATTGTGAAAGGAGCAGGTTTGGTAATGAAGGCAATAATAGAGGTGAGACTTTTAACAGTGTTACCTGGGATAGCATACTAAGTATGTGTTGTCTGTTTTGGAAGTGGAATTGCTTACCAATACGAGTTTGTTGTATTAGCTTCCCTTTGTTGGGGGGGGAGGGGGAAGGTGAGGAAGACAACAGCAGCCTAATTGTGAGTGGTTTAGTGTAGCAACTTGCTTGATCTTAGAGTTAAGGGGTTGGAAGGCATGTGAGTTGGGACATTAGGTAGTGCTTTGCATGTTCTCATACTGCAGTCAAAATTTGGCCGTTAATGTTGTACGTAGCTCAGTCATATACCTCAGAGCCACCAGACTTCTCCTGCATGTTAAAGAGGGTCTCTCAGGAGGAGAGGCCATATTTCCTGGGATACATTGCCAGATGGAATGTGACTGGAATTAGCAGGTCCCAGAGAGGACTAGTGATGTTGGTCTCTGTTCTTGCTCTTTCTGCTTCAACAAAAGATGAATTGGCTTGGTTAGTTTCCATGTCACATGATGTATGGATTGAGTCCATACTTCTCAAGGGCTGCTCATGATTTTTGCAGGGTGACCTTGCTTAACTGACTCTCGACACTTCCTGTGTTGAAATTCAGGGCTTAAGTTAGTGCCTCATGATATCAAATGGCTTATGCATCTAAAATGCATCTAGTACTTTCTTGAAATGGAAGTGACTGAACACTTGAAATAGAGATATTGCAAACCTGCAAGCTTCCATTGATAGACCTGGTAACAGTTCCTAAAAGTTGCTATGCTGTTTGTTACATCTCCTGTCATTCAAACTATTGTGGGATATGGACAAGCAAAAACATAGTTAAAGCTTTTTTTACTTCTTCATTGCAACTAATGTGTCTCAACTGAGTGACAGTCTTATCCACGTGGCTGTCTAAACTGAACAGCACCAGTTATTCTTAAATGACTACTATTGACCAAAGTCAAGCAACAAGCAATTACTTGTGGCTGTCATTTATTTTGTTTAACTCTCACTTGCAATTGCAGTGTGAAAATGGTACTTATAAATGTACTACCAGCCTCATGGTCTGTGATGGGATCTTGTCCTACCCAGTTACTGTCCTTGTGGATCTAAGTACCAATTATCTGGTCCATGGCTTTACTACGACTTTGATCACTTGCTGTTGAGAACTTGCACTTAAAGCCCATCATACTGTAGCTTTTGGATATTAATTGACGTAATTGATGGTCAAGAAGTCCTTGGAACTGTAGGCTAAGATAAAAGCAGCTTAACTAAGATTCTTTCTTTAGTAATCATCTTGCCCTGTTTCCAAAGGAAGGAGACAAAGAGATTGCTACCAAAATGCAAGATCTTGCCCTCAGTGAAGGTGCCTTACCTCGTCACTTGCACACTGCTATGTTTACAGTAAGCACAGATCAGAGGATGCTTACGAATAGGTATGTCAGTCTCACTTGATATATCGTTTTTAAAAAGTTTAAGTAATGGCCTAGCTAATATTAGAAGCATCAGAAGGTCAGGGAAGAAAATTTGCAGTTCTTTAGAAGAGTATTTTTTCAGGGACTGGTATGTTTAAGTAGAGCAAGCTTCAGCTGAGACTGCAACCAAAGTAGGACTTGTGTTAATTACTTGTCAAAAGCTCAAGTTTTGATTTTGGTTTTCCTTTTTCCAAAAACATTCAGGGAGAGAAGGCAAGTAGAATGTCTGGAATTTGTAGAAAAAGCCTCATTCTCTATTACACAACTGTATAAATCCTCTTGTGTACACTTTGAACATCTTGTATACAGTTAGGATCACCCATCCCATCTAAGAGAAACTTCCTCGTACAGAAATCATTCCTTGAATTCTGGAGTCAGTGGAACTTATGAGCTCTGAGGCTGTGCCTCAGAGGAGGGATGAGTGATAATTCAATGACTTCTACCGAAATACAAGATTATAGATGTGTTAGCTGCACATTCCTGAAGTGCTGAAAATGTTGCTAAGCAATGTAGTGACAAGTTGAACTTGTTGCCACTACTTGTCATCCTGGAGAGAGCTAGCATGAAACCTTTCCTCATACTAGTTCTGTTTATGGCGGCTGCTGATGAGCTGCTTGTAATAAGCAATGCTTCAGCTCACTGCAGTAGAACCCTAGTGACAAATGTTGGCAGAAAGAGTGAGTTGATGTAGAAGGCAGGCTCCCCAAAAGGCTTTCCTAGCCCATAGCTGGTATTAAGAGGTTCAGGTAGAGCAGCTAACAGTTCTTGATGGCTTCTAGGCTCTTAGCTTAAACTGTATTTTAAGATTACCTGGATAAACTTACACTTAGTTATTACATGATTAGTTTCTGCTCTATTGCTCAAGTGTTCCTTTGAGGTCTAGATCAAAAAGCATGTGCTGATGTTCCACTAACTTCACTGGAACTTCTGAAAGGCAACACTTTAAAGCATGCTAAGCATATACTTGAACTAGAACAATGTAATGCTTTGTGCTCTTATTCACTCAAGAGCACGAAGCTTTTGCTCATCTTCATTTCACCAGCATGCTAAAGGTATCAGTTCAGAGGCTTTTAAAAATCTGTTTAAAATATTAACTTACAGTTTTTTAATTCCAATGGCTTTTTCAGGCAGTTAAGTAGACATTTGGTTGGCCTCTGGACAGCTGAGAATAAGACTGCCATGAACTTGTTGAAACGTATTTTGGTAAGTAAAAATATGATTTGGAATAAGGAAAGAATAAAATTGGAGAGCCTGCAATATTAGAAAACTTAAAGTCTATGTGCTAAACATCCCCTTTCCCCTCCAAGGGGAAAGACTTGCCCAGGAGATAACAGTCTGACATCTGCTACTTAAAGGATATTTGATGGCTAGTTCAGAACATCTTGGCTTCTTAAAGTACTCTCTGACTTTCCTGCCACTTCTAAGAAAGTGGTGTATGACACAACTTAAAAATAAGGTGTCTGACTTACTTTTCTTTATGAAAAGGTGGGAGACATATGAACCATAGCCCCTAATGTTTAGTGGTGGTAGGAAATTAAGGTAGCAATTCTGTCTGTGCTTTCTTGCCGGTCCCACTTTGTTTGCTTTATCACATAATTAAATGTATGTATTGGCTGATAGTTCCCATGTTCTTTCACCTCTACATCCTCATGAAAGATTCTTGCTTAGGTTACTTCAGTGAAAGTAGTTCAAAGAATAATGACATAAGGAACTATTAAATCTGGAAAAATACCAATTTTTAAACTCCAAATAGCAGTTCCTTCTTTTTTGGCAGAGCAAACTGTCCTGATCTTGGTCACTGTCTTCTGGAAAGCTTAGTCAAATTAGACTCTCACCTCTAATGTCACACAACATTCATTCCATGTCAGGGTATGGATGGATACTAGTGTTGTGGTGTTCATCCCCCTCAATATTGCTGTGGAATCAACTCTTCTTCCTGCAGCCCATTCTTTAAGAAGTGGGATATAGGCAAGAGCTCTGCTGTACTGAAACAAATTACTTGCCTCTGTTGAATGGGTCTGTTGAGAATGGTGGCATTTCACTAACAAAAGCAAAAGGGTGCTGTAGCTTTATACACTTGCTTTAGAGTAGAATGTAAATTCTGGTTTGAAATCTCTACAATGATCTTGTTAGCTAGTGTGATTTGTTGTGTGTGTTTACATGGGTTTGTAATGTCTTTAGCCACCAGGTCTGCTGGCATACCTCGACAGTGCTGATCCTGTTCCTGAAAAAGATGCTGATAGGATGCATGTTAGAGATAACTTAAAAATTGCAACTGTAAGTAGATGTATCTGTCTTAACCTCCTCCGTTGTATAAATGTACAGACTTACTGATTTGTCTAATACAAACTCTTGAGTGTTGCATTGGCCTGAATCAAATGTTGCTAGACCTGCAACTGCAAATAACTGATAGTATTTATTCTGCAGGATCAGTATGGCAAGTTTAACAAAGTGCCAGAGTGGCAGAGACTGGCTGGAAAAGCTGCCAAGGAAGTTGAAAAATTTGCCAAAGAGAAGGTGGATCTAGTCTTGATGCACTGGAGAGATAGAATGGGCATAGCTCAAAAAGAGGTAAAAGTGTTTGAAACTCTTTGTTACAGCAACTTGACTAAATGTAGAGAGCAACACCTACAACTTCCATGGAATCAGGGAAGTTTAACAGTAATAGAAGTGTGGGAATATGAGAAACTTCATATATCTGCTTTCTTTTACGAAAATCTCTGCCTCTTATTACACTTCTTGGGGTAGAAATGGATTCCTTCAGCATATGTGTTCAGCTTTAGCTTATTCTTGCTTTAGCCAGCCTTATCAAACTGGACTGCAGCTTATGTGTATTTCTTCCAAGGCAGTAGGAGAACAGGAAAGTCCTTGAAATGTGGTAAAACCAGGTTTTAAAGTACATTTGAGAGAAACTGTGACTGTTCTTTGCAACCAAAATGGTGTACTTTATGCTAGTGGTATTTTAGTTATGGAACCTGCTTGAATGTAGGTATCTCAGTGCTGAACATAGTCTACATAAAACCATCGTTAAGATTGAAGTGATAAGGGACTGTTTTGATCTGATATTATAAGAGGGAAGCTCAAGCACTGCTTGAGTTCTTACTATTGATCTCCTTTTACCTTTAATTTTATTGTCTTGTTCTGTATGACAAACTCTTTGAATGATGAAGCATTTCCCTAAAGCTTAGTCGGGAGACTAAAAGTTGTTTTTATTCATTCTGGAAATGAAGCAAACTATTAAATATTCAAGGAAGGGTGAAGAGAGTGATGCAATGCAGAGTAATGAAAATACCTGTCTTCACACTTGATCTGATGTAACAACAAGCTTTCACTTAGGAAAACTTTACCTTGATAGAATGTTGCTCAAGTTTGATGTAGCCTGTGGTGCAGAATTTTGACAGGTAATATTTCTGGATTAATGATGAATTAGATTCAAAACAAATATTAATGGAGAAATGTGAAAAACAGTGGTGGAAGGGCAAATTACACTTGAAACATCTTGTCTAGATACTGAATTTTAACAGTCATTTTTTTTATCTGGAGTTCTGAGCTGTTTAATTCCACAGTAAATGTGTGCAAGTGTAGCTTGGAGAAAGAGTAGTAGCAAGCTTGGTATTACCAATTTGAATTACTTCAGTGGCTGTGGCTTGTTAAATGTACCTTTTCTTTTTCTTTCAACCTAACCATCACAATCAGGACAGAAACAATATGGTGAGTCTGTGTGTGAGTCTCTGCCACTTGTGTGGATTATGTCACTCAGACTTCTGCTTGCATGTGGTACCTCATGTAGAGTATAACACTGATTTCATGCTTGATCAAACTAGGGAAGCTTTCAGTGGCCAAGTCAGGTTCATGACTTATTTCTTCAACTTACTCTAGTTATTTCCTTTCAAGAGCAAAGCATTCTTGTTATGGGTTTTCCCCTCCACCAGCTTTGGAGCTGAGTGCTTATGGTGATGGGATCTAAGCCTTTCTCAGGGGTAACTTCTAAATGAATGACTTAACAGCTGAAAGTTTCTCTGGCATGATTTAACTTGACGTAAATAACCTTCGTGAAAGTCTGTTATTGCTACTTACTAGAAAAGAAAACCTTATTAATGAGACTTAACTTAGTGTGGCTTTTGAAGGGATAAAACCTCCAGCTTTTTATTTTAAAAAGGAGAACTGGGGAGTATCTGTTCCTAACTTCTGAATTCTTTCTCTTGCAGAACATTATTCAAAAGCCTGTGATATTAAGGAAACGACGCCAAAGAATAAAAATAGAAGCAAACTGGGATCTTTTCTATTACAGGTAAGAGAGTAGGATTAATATGGTGGCCTCTGATGCTACCTGACTGGGCATTTTTGACACTATCTTCTGAATTGCTGTGGCTTGATTCCAATTCTGCTTCCTTGAGACTGTGCAAGTGCTTCATAACAAGAACTTGGGAACAATGAAGTTCTAATGTATGCTGAGAGGGAATTTAGCTTGTGTTTAGGAAAGGGGAGAATTTGGAAAGCTTCTCAAAAGTTAGCAAACTACATCCTTTTTTTTTCCCCATTGAATCAAAAGGAAGAGTGAGCAACAAACTGCATGGTATTGAAGGCTAAGCAAAGTAGCACTGAAAAGCATCGTAGTGTGTTTACATCAACTTGTAAGCTACTCAAGGTATTTTAACTTGAATTGGAATAAAAATGAGCTAAAGGCAAAGAGAAAACGCAAAGATACGGGATTTCAAGTACTGCCACAAGTCCTAAATAAATCTTTATTACCTGTGAATTCTTACAACTGAAAATTCAGAATGGAGAGAACTCCATCTGAAAAAAGAGGTTGTCACTTTTCTTTGACAAGGGATAATGTATGACTAAAAAGCTTGACTGTTCAACAAACTGTGACAGCAAGCTTGGGGAAATTTTGTCAACTATTTGATTCAGTACTTAAAGGTCAAATACAGCCTGTTCTGCACAAGTGTTGCACGAGAGGAGGATTTCCATACTCCTACTAAACTTTGAGTGTTCAAGTATTGCTCTCGGCCAGTTTCTGGATCCAAAGGCTGTTGTTTCACTGCCACCAAAGAATGAACACTAACTCTCTTGTGACATTTGACATTAATTTCTGTCTTCCTGCATGAACTTCTTTTTTCTTGTCAAAAACCCCCAACCACACACCAGGTATGTTCATAAATGCTGCCCTGTGTTCATTTTCACTTGTAGCCATCACTGGTAGATATGGCAAAGAGTTTGCAAGACATATCAAGATATGAAACTGAGCCAAAAGGGATAACAGGAGGCATTCTTTAGTCTATGCTGACTTCTATGAGTATGAGAACATTATACAAGTGAACAACTCGAATGATTATAACAAACTAGAGACTGCTACTCTGACTTCTAATTAAGGTCCACTAATGCTAATATTCTCTAGCTTGCCAGCTGAATCTGGTCTGCCTTTTCAGATAATGTTTGAGGGGTTTAAACTATGTAACTTCTTCCTTAGATTTCTTCAGGATCATGCTAGATCAAACTTGATTTGGAACTTCAAAACACGGGAAGAACTGAGAGATACCCTTGAGTCTGAGATGAGAGCATTTAATATTGACAGAGAACTCGGTAGTGCTAATGTTATCTCATGGAACCATCAGGAGTTTGAGGTAAATCTCCCGCTGTGGGAGAAACTGTATGTGTAAAATATGCCTACTTAAAATGTCTCTTTTTTTGTCTCTAACTACTTGTGTGAGTCATGTGTTGACAATTCTTGTCTGCAAGCTAGAATTCCTTTGGTGTTATGGAATAAACTGCTAAGGCTTGAGGCTCTGGCCAGGTACTGTTGTTCAGTGTCACTCTGCACAACTGAAACCTCTTCAGCCTGAGAAATGGCACTGTAGGGATGAAACATTGATCAGAACGTGTCATGTATTGTTGTGTCAAGACTAAAAGAGGAAAGGTAGTATTATATTGTTGTAAAGATAAGTCATTTTTCTTGAATGTGCTCCATAAGACTTGTTTTGGGTAGTTTCTGAAGTCATTTCTTATAGCAAGTTCCTTGTCTTCATTTCCATCACGTGTCAGTGATCCTTGAGCTGTCAAATACTGGGCTGCCAAACGAGGTTATGTAGCTAAAACCTTTCTGCTCTCTAAATTACAGATTGGGGATACTGGTTTTTCATATTCTAGGAACAACAGTACCGAAAGTCAAGAGCCCTTTAGGCTTCTGTGAAGCAATTGATGTGGTCCTAACTGGCTTCCTCAAAACAACTTGCACTATGCTTTCAAGTAATGGGCTAATAAACATTTCCTATACTCTGCTCTTATCTCCAGTATTATTATGGTTCCACACAGTTTTTTCATCTGTAATGCTAACACAAAGCAAGACCAACTTGAATTCAACTGTAAGATATTCTTAGATATTCCCAATGCCATCCTTGTCACAGCACAGCTTTCTATTTGAAATTGAAGCACAGGACTACTAGTGAAACCAGAGTAAACTGCTGCTTTTCAGGGATTCTCAGTTGCAGTTCTTTCTGATCTGCCACAGTAGTCATCAGGCATTAAGACATCAGGCTTTAGAAGAAAGGACTATTTCATGCATGTAACTTATCCTTATCGCACACTACAGATTACTTCTTACCTTGATGCAGTAAATAGCTAAGCTAAGTTTAGGTTTGGTTTAGTGTTCTTTTGCATTGACATTTAGCTTTTCAAGTTTCCTTAGAGTGGGGGTCTTCTGGATGCCACAGTGTCTGTTGTGCCAACTCTGATTCTGTGTACTCTTCACATCTCTACTTCTGATTCTGCAAAGTACTACCACAGACTTCCCAGTTTATGCTCTTATGTAGCTTATGCTGCTAGAATGTGCCCCTAGTGTTCCTGCAGTTACAGCCTAGGATACTTTGGGACTGGCTTGAGGGGATTGTGTAACATAATCTTTGAACAGATGCTGTCTGAGATGTGCTTCTAAGTATTTTAAATGAATGCTGTACTGGACTGTGCATTAAGTACTTGAACTAACTGCACAGTGCTGACAAAGACTTCTCTGCCAGCTGTGGAGCCTGTCACTTTGTCAAGGGAGAATGAGGGCTTGAGATTGCTCTGTAAGTGTACCAGTTAGTGCAGCTTCTTTGTACCATGTGCTGTGGTCAAATCTGTAGATAACTTTGTGGCATCTCAACAGTGGCCCGTGAACTATAGATAAGAAAAAGATCTGTGGAGAGTGGCTTTTGTGGTAAGTTAGAGATGCCTACAAATGAAGTGCTTGCCAAATGCTCAAAACCACTTAGCATATGGTTAAATTTAATGCAGTTGATCTGAAGCTAATGGTGCCTCTTACTGTGCAAATTCACTTCAGCTTATTGGTGTATATACTGGTGCCCCTAGGCTTTTATTACCCAGCTTAATAGCAAGTAGAACTAGTAATGAAGTCATCCTTGTATTTCATACTTGTAGTAACAGAGTTAATACTTTGCAGTGGAGTAACAACTTTGTAAAGCTCGAGTCACCGAATACATCACATGTTATCCAAGTTTAGTTAATAAAGCCAGCTGATAGTAGAAACAAGTTGCTTAAAGGCTGGAAGCTGGAATTTCCTTAAGATGAGGCAACCTTTTTTTTCTGGGGAGAACACTAGTGTATGACATAGATTCTATAGATCCATTTCTTTGCCAGCAAACTTGTTGATTTCAGTCTTCCTCAGGCTGTAGGAGGCTTTGCTAACCTTGTTGAGTTTATGGGTATGAGCAAGTACAGTATTATTATGCAAGCAAAAATTTAATGAAGGAGAAATTATATTTGCTGTTAAGTAACTTGCTCTGTGTTGCAGGTAAAATATGACTGCCTTTCTGAAGAAATAAAAATAGGGGATTATTATCTAAGATTGCTGCTGGAAGAAGATGAAACTGAAGAGAGTGGAGCAATCAAAAAATCGTGAGACATTATTAAAATTCTGTCTCTTTCCCAAGGTCTTTGTTTTTCCTTGCTAAAATCTCATCTCTCTCTTAGATATGAATTCTTCAATGAACTGTACCATCGTTTCTTGCTCACTCCAAAAGTGAATATGAAATGCTTGTGTCTGCAAGCATTGGCCATTGTTTATGGAAGGTGTCATGAAGAAATAGGACCCTTTTCTGACACAAAGTACATCGTTGGGATGTTAGAGAGGGTGAGAATTATTTGAGGTTACTTGGTGTGGCAGGTAATATCCAGCATATGTTCAGCTCTTTCAGATTGCTGAGAAACCCAGGTTTTGGTTTTACCAAACATGAAGCTGCAGCACGGAGACTTCCTTTCATGGTGTCGTCAAGTGTTCCTACTGTCTCCCCTTGATTCAGTTGCAGTTTCACTGAAAAAACTGCTGATCATAAAGATACTTCAAACTAGACTCTTGTTAAGGCCAACAAAATGCAGATATCAGGTTTTCAGGCTGTACAGAAATCTTGTGAAGGAGCTTTGTGTTATATAAATCTTGTGCTTGCTTTTGGAAAATGCATAAGCTTTTTTAGGAGGAGAACCTTGTTCCGTGACATGTTATTTTCAGGAGTAGGAGCAACAGCCCCAGAGCTAATGAAGTGGTAGCCTCAGATGGGCACATGTGATGGATTAAATTTTTTGTGGTAACTACTTTGCCTATTAAGTATATCTGTGAAGTTTTATGTCTGACAACTGATGTAGCTTGCAAAAACATATTTCCATGCAGTCTGAAGAGAGGGTTCTTTGCTAACATCAGTGTGGGTTTTAGATTGGGCTGTTGCATTGGTACAGTTATTTTGCCTTGAGTCTTAGTCTCATCAGAGATGTAATATCAAAGACCCATGCTGTTTGCTAGCTGAAAGCATTCTTTTTCCCTTATATTTGTGTTAACTGTTTCATTGGAGAAACCAAACACCATCCTTTTGGAACAACAGACTTAGCAGAAAAGTGGGTTTGAGTGTCAGACCCAGAACAGTGAGGGATGGTGGAGAGCCAGAAAACTATGTGTGTTAGCTGTGCCTGTAAACAGATAGTCATCAGTTTTATCCTGGGTATGAAAAATATAAATGGGTCTTTGCAGGTGGCAACTGAGTTGACTTTTGAAGATAACTTCTTATATGTGCTGTCAAATACTAATTTGTTCTCTTCTGCTGCAACAGTGCACAGACAGGCTTGAGCGGGACAGATTGATACTGTTTCTCAACAAGCTGATCCTTAATAAGGTAAGGTGGACATGTACACTTAACAGTAGTTCACTTACCTTTCAGCTGCATAAAATGATCTGAAGTAGTCTTTTCAGGGTTGACTTGAGCAAAAATTCAAGTCTCTTGTAAGTCTTAGAACAATGTTTGATAACAGCTTTCTGGGATGGGGTAGTTATTTACTGGTGAGAAAGCTGAAGGAAATGTGTAGATGTTGTGATGATTGTGCCATCCTGGTCACTTTAGAGAATGATTTTACTTTTCTCATGGTCTTTTATTGCTTGAATAAAATGGTTCAGTACTTGTTATAACTCTTACAGAAAAATGTGAAGGACCTCATGGATTCAAACGGCATCAGAATCCTTGTAGATCTGCTTACTCTGGCACATCTTCACACAAGCAGAGCTACAGTCCCTCTGCAGGTATGTGGCCTTTGTGTCTTCCTAGTTGTACATTGCTGGCTAAAAGAACAATTCTTAAAAAAACAGAAATCAATGTCCATTTCAGATTTCTTGTAGCAATGTGATATTTGCACTGAAGCTAAAGCTAATCTTACAAACATCTCCTTCCAGAGCAATGTGATTGAGGCAGCACCTGATATGAAGAGGGACAGCGAGAAAGAATGGTACTTTGGCAATGCTGACAAAGAAAGAAGTGGTCCTTACAGCTTTCAGGAGGTACCTGTCAGCTTCAAATCTGACAAGTTATTTCCATGAATGTGTTTCAAAGAGTGAGGGAAAACTGTAAGCAACTGTAAGCCAAGAACTATAGCCACAGCCTTAAGATTGCCTTACCCCTCCCTGCCCCAATTAAGCTGCCATTAATCTGTCAGATATTACTTCACATTTCCTGACAAAGTTGGAATTTTGTGCAACTGTAGTATTCTGCCATACAGCAGTTCAAGACGAGTTTTTTAAACGAGTGTTTGGGAGCAAAGGTAGCTCTGAATGCTCAGTCAACTCAATTCATCTCTAATCTTGCGATAGATGCAGGAACTATGGGACAGTGGAAAGCTGACTTCAAAAACACGTTGCTGGGCTCAAGGTATGGATGGCTGGCGACCATTGCAGGTGATCCCCCAGCTGAAGTGGTGCTTGCTTGCCAGTGGCCAGGCTGTGTTGAATGAGACTGACCTTGCCACGCTTGTACTCAACATGCTCATCACAATGTGTGGATATTTTCCCAGCAGGTAAACACTCATTTTCAGCAGAAGAGATTAACTTCTGTGGCAGATGCATAAATTCGTAGTTCTGTCTTAAAGCTTTTCTTAGAAACCAAGTAGTACACTGATGAACTGTATTAAAGAGCCTTTTATGTAGTAGTAATTAATTCTGTGGGCAAATAGAGAGTTGGTACAGTACTGATATTGTGAAAAGGAACTGCAGGGATGAATGCACAAGCTGTGTACGTTTCCAATGCACAGCAGCACAGTCTTCTATAGGCAGACTCTTTGCCTTGGAAACAAAGATGGATTAATGCACAACATTAAACCACACTGGTCTAGCAACAAACTTTGAAGTTAAAAAAAGTAACAACATTGACTCTGGTCTCAATAGCCTGATATTTACAGCATGATAAAGTTGTTCTGTTGAAAGAGAAGGCATGTGTAAAAGGAACATGTGTGCTTACTGCTGTGCCATGTTTTTTTTAGGGATCAAGACAATGCTATTATAAGACCTCTTCCTAGAGTGAAAAGGCTGTTGTCAGATGGTACTTGCCTTCCTCATATTACTCAGGTAAACAATTCTTCAAAAATGTCTTGAAATGCATAAGAGTCTGACTTACCATCTTACCTGGGTGAATACATTAAGTGGGACAAACATATCAAATAACCTGTGTAACATCTTTCAGATCTCTAGAAAAGCAGTTGTTGATTTCACTGGGTGGTGGTACAGATTTCATGTTTCAGCCAATATCACTAATAAATGTTTCCATCCTTGGACATAGTGAAAAGACATGTGGACATGGTCCTTGGCAACCAGCTCTGCTTCTGAGCACTGATGCTTGACAACCTCCAGAGGTTCCTTCCAACTTGAAACATTCTGTGGTTCAAAGTTGTTATTTTGGGGTTAAAGTATTCTTTAACTGAAATTCTAGTAAGTTTACTGGCTTGTACTCGTACTGAATTCTGGCTGAGTACCTTGCACTACTCAAGCAACTAATACTTGTGTTGTTTGATTTCAGCTGTTACTGACTTTTGATCCCATCCTTGTGGAAAAAGTCGCAATATTACTGTTTCATGTCATGCAAGATAACCCTCAGTTACCTCGTTTTTATCTGAGTGGAGTGTTCTTCTTTATCATGATGTACACGGGTTCCAATGTACTCCCTATTGCAAGGTGAGGGGAAAAAACATACCTCTTGACTAGTCTTGCTTAGGAGGACTGCGGCTCTGAATGCTCCAGGGAGCGTGGCTTGTGACAATCAACATGAGATTTCTAGAGGGTGCTTGCTTGCAGCATCACCTCCATGTGATAGTGAGTCACTGAAAGCGAACTGCTTATGACCATGCTAAGGAAGGAATGAGAGCATATGTCATCATGTAGTTCTAAAAGCACAACTAGGTGTGGCTTATTGTAGAAGAAAAAGTTGTTATGGGCAGCCGAGGGTAGTAATATAGGCTACTGATATGCTAATGTAGTTTTTGCTAGGATGCAGCTATCAGAACTGGTGGAAAAATCTTAATAGTCTGCTTCAGTACTGAAGAATAACAGTTTAATTGATCTGCACTGCCTAACACAGATCTACTGCATGTGTAAGCAGCTCTTGCAGTTCATTCCAGTACTCCTCTAAATGCAGTTATTCATAAAAAGCTATTATACAATCCCAGTTAGGTCTCTTCTAAAGCAAATTGCATTGAGATATAATTGCATGTTGACATGAGTAGGGTGTAATATGACCGCCAGCAGTTTGTGTAAGGTCGTCTTGTTTCCTTCCTGCAATGATGATCTAACCTTTTCAGAAACAAGACTTTGAAACTCAACTGACAGACATAAGACAACATTTATAACATAGAAGTGCATGACTTGGTGTGGTCCCCAAGGACTTTGCACAGAGATTCATTCAGTTGTTGCTGTTACTCTTTTATCTCAGAGTAAATGTATGAGACTTGCCAGCTGGTCCGTGTTGTTCTGCTTATCTTTCAAGGGTGCCTGAAGTATCAAAGAAAAAGAAAATAATTGCTGTTTTCTCTTCTAGGTTTTTGAAATACACACATACAAAGCAAGCCTTCAAGTCTGAAGAAGTGAGTAGATTGTAAAAGTAACTACCTTGGTTTGCAAATGATTTTATGGAACACTTGTAGTTGTTTTAACACTGCTTGATGCATGTTTTTGTCTAAGTTCTCAAGACTTACAATTTAAGACCTGTAAGGGAAAAAGGGGAGAGGTTTTTTTACATCTCAAGCAAGAGATGTAGCAAGGCTGGGTTCAGAGTACCTTTGAGATGACAATGTGATTTCTTCTGTAGACAAAAGGTCAAGATCTAGTTCAAAGAAGTATACTTGGACACATTCTTCCTGAAGCAATGGTGTGTTACTTAGAAAACTATGAACCAGAAAAATTTTCTGAGATATTCCTTGGAGAATTTGACACTCCAGAAGCAATTTGGAGCAATGAAATGAGGTAACTGTTTTCTGTCAGAGGAATAAATAAGTCTGAACTACATCTCGTGTTGAAGAGGTCTTGTCTTTGGCCTTTCTAAGGAAAGCAAAAAAGTACCTGGATTCCTTGGTTCCATTATTTCCCTCTGTTTGCCTTCTGCAAGAGCCATGTCCTGCATTGCCCTCTGTATCCAGGGGCAGAGGGGAGTGGAGTTGACAGCGAAAAGGGGAGTGTTTCCCTTGAACACCTGACAATGTGCTCTACACCTGCCTATCACACTTGATTAAGTTCCTTTCAGGAGTGGAGACTTTGCTACTTTTGTGGGCTGTTTTATACTGTACTCATTCATTACCAGCACCTATCTGACAGATATGCCCCTGATATTACATTTTTAGGGTCTCCCAAAAGGTGAAGAGGTGTTGAGGGAGGGCAAAATGTCGCTTTACACTGTTTTTATTAAACTTATTTTCATGGAATCGAAACGGCTTTATAAACAGAATAGGACTGAGTCCTATTCTGAATCCCTTTGGAAATGTGAGAAACTGCTAAGGAGAAGCTTTTCAGAAGAAATCATTGAATACACTTGCACAGTCACTGGGGATTGAGGATTGCTTGGCAAGGGTTAATCCAAACTTTGTAACTTTTAGACGTCTTATGATAGAGAAGATTGCTGCTCACCTGGCTGACTTCACCCCTCGTCTTCAAAGCAACACAAGAGCACTCTACCAGTACTGTCCTATCCCAGTTATCAACTATCCACAACTGGAAAATGAGCTGTTCTGTAATATTTATTACCTCAAGCATCTTTGTGATACACTCAGATTTCCAGACTGGCCAATTAAAGATCCGGTAAGTAAGAAGTATTTGGGGATTAGTTTAGTTCTTCATCTTTCAGAGTTCCAAAAGTGAGATTTGTAGCACAAAATTAAGGACATCCGATGCCAGATTTGTTGCAAGTAACTGACTTCCAGTTTATAAGCAAATATGTTAAACACTTGATCTTGAGGCAGAATAGTCTTTGTGCCATATATCAGCTACATATTAAGTGTGTCCTCCTTGTGATGGCCACTGAAAAGGCAAAATAAGGAATCCAAGAAACTTCACGCAGTGTTTCAATGAACCACAAGTGATTGGAAGCAGGAGGAAATGATCATTTTTGGGTACTTATTTGGCCATACTGGATAAGACTCTGAGCTCACCTCTCACTGGGAGATTCTCTGGGTCTGTGACATCTTTTGGGTAGAAGTCTGTGGTCCAGATCTGGCCGAGCAGCTTTACTTGTTCCTGCAGCTTTGTTGCAGTTTTTGAAGTATTGAGATGTGAACTGGATATCATTTGTGGGATTCTCAGTCTTCTAATGTGGTTGTTAACATACACATTTTAATCTTAAGGTACTCTTACCTTGAATAAAATACAGAGCTTCAGTGAAGCAAAGTCTTAGTCCCTGACTGGTAAAGGTAAAAAGGTCAGGCCTTTGAACTTAAGGTGATGGGTGATAAGGAATCATTAACAGAGCAGCACTTAAAAAGTGTACTAATGTCAGCATAAATGAAATACTAACACATTGCAATTATGTAGGTTAAACTGTTGAAAGACACACTAGAAGTGTGGAAGAAGGAGGTAGAAAAGAAGCCACCTACGATGTCAATAGATGATGCTTACGAAGTCCTTAACCTGCCCAAAGGACAAGGCCAGTAAGTTGTTTGGGGTATTTAAAGCTGTTTAACTATTCTTACATACACCCTGTACACTGAAAAAGCTGAAGCTTCTCATCTCAGTACTTATAATCAAACAAAGCTTGAAAATCCAGATCCAGTATTTGAGAGAATAACCATAAAGTGTTCAGATAAAATGAAACTCGGGGAGGGAAAAAAAGGCTTTGACTTCTGCTTCAAAGCATTCACTAAGCTGTTTTACAGAACAAGCATCACTCAGCCACAGTGAGCAAAGAATGTGGCAGAGTTTGAATATGTTCAAAGTGAAACTTGGTTTCGTTAATTGTCCTTCTTCTCCCTGCCAAATCATGCCCTGTTGCTTGGTGATAATATCCCTTGGGCTTTTTACCCCTGTCTTGTCACTGACTTAAGGTTTCTGACTTTAGGCCTCTAGAAGAGAACTGACAGCACTTCATTTTATTCAGCCTTTCAGGACAGTGCAGTTAGAATAAACAATGAACTACTAATGTTTACCACTTAGAGCTCATTTAGACTTTCTGTTTATAAGATTCATGGGCTTGAAGCACGTTTTGGTTAATGCATTTCAGTGCAAGAGGTATTAAAACACTTTCTGGTTTAAACATTTTTCTATTGTGTTGCCACATGACTACTGCCATTTAGTGTCAGCTGATGAAGCAGGATTTTCAAATTGGAATAGGAGAACTTTGTAGTTTTCACTTAATTACAGTTGTCAGAATTCAGCCTTGGTTTTTGGTTTGGGTGTTTTTTGATGTTACCCCATGTAATGGGACTCTTTCTTGCAGGCATGATGAAAGCAAGATCAGGAAAGCTTATTTCAGGCTGGCACAAAAATATCATCCAGACAAGAATCCAGAAGGCAGAGTATGTACAACACAAATTTAAGGGTGAATAAAGTGGGGATAAAGTCAGCTGATATGTGTGTTAGGAATTGTGAAGTTTACTTTCTCCCTCTTAAAAGCTATGCCCCAGATTAATACTGCAATGCAGATTAATGCTGCATATGAGTAGTTCCTTGATTGACATCAGTTAAGTATTAGGGTTTTTACAGTAAACATGTCATGAGGTCAGACCCACATCTCCAAGTGTCTGGTTTAGAGTTACACTAGATCTAAATAAGGTAATTGTTCCTGTTCAATTACAGATTTCACCTTCTGCCCATTCCAATAATCAATTAAACTATCCTTACTGCTTTTGTCATAGTGGAATGGACTTGGTTCTAGTCTCTTGCTTATGGCAGAGTTTAGGAGACAAAATAAAACCACTGTGAACCAGTATCCCTAAAATTAGAGTGTTTTCTGAAGTGTAATTTGGCAACAAAACTAGCATTGTGGCTAATAACCTGGCATGCCTTGTTTTACCTGCATCTTAACTGGTGTAGCAGATGTAGAGTAATTTAGGAGCTTATTAGCAACTGGTAAAACTGTTCCTCTTTATCTGCAGGATATGTTTGAAAAAGTTAATAAAGCATATGAGTTTCTGTGTACCAAGTCTGCCAAGGTGATAGATGGGCCAGATCCAGAAAACATCATTTTGATCTTGAAAACTCAGAGCATCCTCTTCAACAGGCACAAGGAAGGTAAGCACGCTGGCTCAGAGGAATGCTTTTTATTCATTTCTTTAGTGGCCATTGTGGTCAGTTTTAAACTCCTCTGGCCTTGAGTCTATTCTATTGATCTGGTTTCTGTCCTACTGTGGCATTATGTAGCTATGGTGAAAGGCTTCAAAACAGGACTTTGTCTTCCATTAAATAAATTAATCTGCAGTAAAACTCAATTCAAAAAGCATGAATAGCTTTATGAAATTCTCTGCTCCAATAGTAATCACTTTGAATCTTCCTTCTTATGTAACAGACTTAGAATTCTGTCTATGCCAGAAAGTCCTCACTAGCACTCAGTCACCCAGGTGGCAGGTTCTGGGTATAAGTGAGATCTGTCTCATTTTCAGTAGCCACCTGAGTGTAGTCTTGCATAAATTCTGGCTAACATTAGAGTCCTCTGGTGAGTGTGGTACAGTGCTACCTCCTTCACAGCCCAACTGAAAAGAGGGATAGCTGGGAGTACCATAAGCCTTGGCTCTAGCTATCAGCCCTGGCTGGCAGCTGCTGATGTGTCCAAGTCTTGCAGGTCAACAGTGTTTTGCCACTAACAAATGATGCTAAACAGAGTACCTCATATGCAATCACAGTACTAAATAGACTTGTATAGGTTTGCTCACCGTTGGCTCCATACTGCAAGATGAAATTGTTCTTTAGTACTGCTGAACCTTACAGGAATGAAAAATGGAATTACTTAAAACGTATGATTGCAGTGTCAAGCTGCAAAATGTCCTTATAGACGTACTGTTAGGTGAGCCTGGCCCAAGGCGGACAGAGAAGGCTATACTTGGGTTCTCTAGGGACAGACAAGCATCATTTGGAAGGTTCTGGGTTTGTGGGCTTACTGAGCTGGAGATATGTCTTTTATCTTAAATGAGTGCTTTCCATGAAGCTCTGTCAGCTCTGTCAGCATGACAGGGACTGCTCAGCCTTGCCCTGGTTTTGCTAGGTGTTGGCTTTCTGTGACTCCTGTTCCTTATATGTCTGGTATATCTTACACTGATAACTAAGCAGTGGTGTAAACTGCTTAAACTCTTACTGGAGTGTATCCAGAGATGGGCACTGGAGCTGGGGAAGGGTCTGGAGCACAAGTCTGATGGGGAGCAGCTGAGGGAGCTGGGAGTGTTCAGCCTGGAGAAGAGGAGGCTGAAGGAAGACATGAGCACTCTCTACAACTACCTGAAAGGAGGTTGTAGTGAGGTGGGGTTCAGTCTCTTCTCCCCAGTAATGAGCAATGGGATAAGAGGAAATGGACTCAAGTTGCACCAAGAGAGATTTAGATTGGACATTTCAAAGAACTTTTTTCACTGAGGGAGTTATTAAGCATTGGCACAGGCTGCCCGGGGAGGTGGTGGAGTCCCCGTGCCTGGAGATACCCAAAAGACAAACAGATGAGGTGCTGAGGGACATGATTTAGTTTAGTGATGGGCTTTGCAGTATGAGGTGAGTGATTGGATTTGATGATCCTAAAGGTCTTTTCCAACTGTAACAAGTCTGATTCTATGTATGTAAACTTCAACTTTCCTTTCTCTTTCAGAGCTGAAGCCTTACAAGTATGCAGGCTATCCCATGCTGATAAAGACCATTACCATTGAAACATCAGATGACCTTTTGTTTTCCAAAGAATCTCCTTTGTTGCCTGCTGCCACAGAACTTGCTTTCCACACTGTCAATTGTTCAGCATTAAATGCAGAAGAACTGAGAAGAGAAAACGGAATCGAGGTAAATGGACAGGAACTTACTGAAAGGAATCTTTTCAGTCTATCATAGAGCTAAAAATCTTAGATCCTCAATGCATAGAATAGCAGATGCAATGGAGAATCACTCCTGTTCTCATTGGTACACTTGTCCATTCTTAGTGTCTCTCTTCTGGATGCAGTAGGAGCCTCTTGCAGAGAATACTCCTTTCTAGGGTATACTAGGTTTGTCTGTTGAACTGCAGATAGCAGACTACATATGCTTGTTTACAGACCTCTATTGAGAGCATCTGCATTCTGTATGTGAAAGAACAGATAAATGTGAGCAGTCACTTGAACAGAAGGGCTTTTTATTGCACATATTAGAATAATAGAATTATTTAATTTAGAAAAGACCTTTAAGGTCACCTCAAACCCCTCCCCTCACACTGCCAAGCCCACCACTAACCCATGTCCCTCAGCACCTCAGCTATGTGCCTTTTAAATACCTCCAGGGATGGGGACTCCACCACTTCCCTGAGCAGCCCCTTTCCAATGCTTGACAACCATTTTCAGTGGCTAAGTTCTTCTTAATCTGTGATCTAAACTTCCCCTGGCACAACCTGAGCCCTTTTCTTCTTGTCCTGTCATTCATTACTGGGGAGAAGACTGACCTCCACCTCACTACAACCTCCTGTCAGGTAGTTGCACAGAGTGATTGTGTTTCTTCTCAGGCTTCTCCAGGCTTAAACACCCCCAGCTCTCTCAGCTGTTTCTCATCAGACTGGTTCTGCAGACCCTTCACCAGCTTGATTGCTCATCTCTGGATACACTCCAGCACCTCAGTATCTCTCTGGGAGTGAGGGGCCCAGAACTGAACACAGTATTTGAGGTGCAGCCTCACCAACACCAAGTATAGGAGGAGAGTCACTTCCCTGTTACTGCCAGCCACACTATTCCTGTTACAGGCCAGGATGCCATTGGCTTTCCTGGCCACCTGGGCACACTGCTGGCTCATGTTCAGCTGCTGCTGACCAAAACCCCCAGGTCCTTTCCTCCAGGCAGCTTTCCAGCCACTCTGCCTCAAGCCTGTAGCACTGTCTGTGGTTGTGGCTCAAGTGCAGGACCCAGCACTTGGCCTTGTTCAACCTTGCACAATTGGTCTCAGCCCATTGATCCAGCCTGTCCAGATCCATCTTTCTCTTCCTGCCCTCAAGCAAATCAATACTCCCACCCAGCTTGCTGTCAACTGCAAACTTCCTGAGGTATTAGCTCACGTGAGAGTACTCTCAACTCTAAAGCATGAAAGGCTGCCACCAGCACTCTCAAGGAACTTTTTCCTCCTACAAATCATTTGAGCAAGCAGCAGATTGTCAGATGTTTCCCTTCAGCCATTAAAAATGGGCTTACCAGCTAATGTTTTATTTCTGTCAGCATTTATCAGCTTTTGTTATGACTGAACTTATGCCATGGAATCCCCACAGGTACTGCAAGAAGCATTTAACCGTTGTGTAGCAGTCCTGACTCGTTCTAGTAAACCAGATGATATGTCTGTACAGGTAAGTTGCAGCAACTTTAACTCCTTGTATCAGCTTCTCAGAAGACAATATATATGTATTGTATGTTGATTATCATATTTATGTGTGGGATACATAATGTATTCATATATATTATTGTGTATATTCAAAAAAGAGGATTGTAAACATTAATTTTCCCCTTCACTTTGAACCAATGAAATATTGCTCTTTGTTAGGTATGTGGCTACATTAGCAAGTGTTACAGTGTAGCAGCTCAGTTTGAGGAGTGCAGAGAGAAGATTACAGAAATGCCAAACATCATTAAGGACCTCTGTAGACTACTGTATTATGGCAAGGTAAGACCTTTCCTTTGCCTAAGTGGGTATTTAATTGTTCAGTGTTATGGGGAATGTTCAGCTTTTGAGAGATGGGACCATTGCAGAGACTGATCAAAGTCTTCTGTAAGATCACAGCTAACCATTATGGGATACAGAACTCCACTGCCTTGTTCTTATTACCCATTTACTGGACTTAATCTTTATGGTTATTGCATTTTCAGCTACTTTTACCTTTTAACTGACAGTAATTTACAGTAATTGGCTGTAAATGCTCATGTGTTCTGTGGTCCCTGCAGGACACATGTATTGCCATAAAAAGTTCACCTGGGCATTTGCCACCTTCCTGAATTTTACCATCAACTCATCAATGCTTTTTTTCTAGTTGTATGAAATAACTATGGAAGTCCTCTTCCTTTTAAAGGATGCTGACTGTGCTGACTGATTAGCTATGTGCTACTAGGCACTTCGACTGCAAATCTTGTGCTGCTTAGATAGTACTTTGGAACTGGCAAACTTTAGCTTTAAGCCTTTCTTTGTTAAGGAAGCCATTTGGCTCTCTCTGGTCACAAGTGCAAACTCTTCTTTCCTCCCTCAGAACATACCACGAGTAGCTGCTTTGGGAGTAGAGTGTGTTAGCTCCTTTGCCTTAGACTACTGGCTACAAACACACTTGTTCCAGGCGGGAGTTCTCTGGTACTTACTGGGTTACCTCTTCAACTATGACTACACGCTGGAGGAGAGTGGGATTCAGAAAAGTGAAGATTCAAATCACCAGGTAAGGTTACAGAGGTGCATCCTACAGACATGATGGTTGCTTACCATCTTCTTAACAAAGTAAGTGTCCTCAAATACTTGTTAGAGTCATTGAATGACATGAACAGCACTGTTAACAGAGCAGTTTTTGAAGGGGATTTTTGTGTAGTAGCATAAATATCATTGTTTGGGTTAGTTTGTTTTCAAGTGCAACTCACATTTTGAGTTGAAATGTTTAAAACTGCCAAAACCTGTAGTTTCTGGTAGACAATGCAAGCGATTTTTATCTACAGCTGACAGTAGAAAAGTAAACTTATGCTATCAGAAGAAAGGGGTTTTTTCCCTCATGATGCTTAGCTGAAGTTCATGGTATCTACAGACAACTCCTTGTCTGGAATGTCTGTTTTAGGACCCTATTGTCTCTGCTCCACAGCTAAGGGGCTTCACATTTTTGTTTCCTTAAATGGTGACCCTCTAAGTATGGCATTTCTTCCTCAGCTACCAGATGAGATGAGCTTTGAGTTAACTCTTGTATCCCTGTCATAAAAGACTCATGCTGGTACTTGACTGCTAGCAGGTACTGTTGTCCAGTCAGCAGCTATTACACTAATAGCTTCTGAAGCTTTCAGCTCATCTTAGTGCCTCAGTCTTTCCTCCTTATCAGTGCTGATGTCTAACTGTGTTTATTAAGCTCTCAACACAGTGCTGTGCTGTTCTGCAGTACCTAGTGTTTCATTAGACACCAGTGCATAATTGGTGAAGCAGATCAATAGAGAACACCAATTCTGTTTGTTCTGGTACAGAGGCATTGAAAACTCTTTCTGGCTCTTCTGATATTTCTTCAGTAAGCTCTGGGGTTTTTATAACTGCCTTTGTATTTGTCAGGAGGTAGCAAATAGCCTGGCAAAGCTCAGCCTCCTGGCCTTGAGTCGCCTTGGAGGGTATCTCTCTGAAGAACAAGCTACACCTGAAAACCCAGCGATCAGGAAAAGCTTGGCTGGAATGTTGACACCCTATATTGCAAGGAAACTCGCTGTGGTCAGTCCTACTGAGGTAAGCATCTGCTGGCCAAAACTGTCTAGTGTCTTACGGAACGAGTAGCTGGTCACTTCTGAAACACTGACCTCTTACACCAACCTGATACAGAGAACAGCAGTGCAATTGCCTTTGCAGTTAGAGAAACTGGCTTGGCCTTGAACTCTGTGGACAGGAACAGTACCCTATAGCATAATACTTGCAAACACAAACACGAGAGCAAAGAGGTCAAGTTAATTGTTGAAGGCTGAAGGGTACAATGACAACAGAGAGGAAAGGCTAAACCTCTTTCTTTAAGAGTGGTGCTAAGGGGTCAGCTAGGAAGAGATACTGCAGATAGTTGCTGCTCACTGTCAAAAACAGGAGACTCTGAGGTAAGGGTGGCTCAAAGTAGAATAAAGAAAAATTCTAGGTTGCACTGTATCAGATAAGTTGCACATACTCTTTTTCCAGTATGTGGGAAACTTGATACTCCAAACCTGCTTATGAAATTGGTCTAAGTGTTAATGAGATTGGATTAACTAATAATCGTGAAACGTGCCAGTTACTGTGCAGAGTGAAGCTGTTGTAAGTGTGTTACATTGTGTAAACATCATGTAAATGTCCTCATTTCTTAGACTTTGAAGATGCTCAACAGTAACACAGAGAACCCTTACTTGATCTGGAACAATGGGACAAGAGCTGAATTACTGGAGTTTTTGGAATCTCAACAAGAAAACATGATTAAGAGAGTAAGACTCTTTAAATCCCACTACCATTTTGTTTGGGTTTTTTTTCAACCTGTTTGTGTTTTGGTTCATTCTCTTAAATGCAATGGTGTAGTTAATACAAGTATCCATTGCTGGCTACTCCTAAGTCACATTCTTCGTTCAGAAGTCTTAAAACAGAAGACCTAAGAGGTTGTTTCATGTAATAGTTCAACCTGTCTTGTGCTTCTGGCTTTTGCTAAAGCTTTGAGTTTTCTGTTCAAGTATAGTCTGCTTCATTACCTGGTTATAGCTTTATGCTTTGTGCAAGATTGTCCTGTCTGAGCTTGTGCTGCTTATCTCTACTTACAGGGTGATTGTGACAAGAGCTATGGATCTGACTTTGTCTTCAGTGACCATGCAAAGGAACTTATTGTGGGAGAGATTTTTGTTAGAGTCTACAATGAGGTTCCTACCTTCCAACTAGAGGTGAGGTGTAGCTAAAACCTTCATGTTGAAACTAGGAATTTGGAATGTTGCTTTTCTTCTATCCAGCAGTGCAAACAGAATGGAGAAAATACAGAATCTTGTGGAGGTTTCCCTCAACATTCTCAGTGTGTTGTGGGATCCCTTTCTATTGGAGCAGAGTAAATGAAAACAAAAAATGAGTTTGTCACCTACTTTGGCTGTCTTAATGCCTTTTCTCTACAACTAGCACTGCAGAAACTTGGGTTGATTCAGCAGTTCCAGGAGATAGCAATTGTGCCTAGTGGCTTTGCTGAGATACATAGATATATGGACAAACACACACCTAAAGGGTACTGTTGGTGTGTTTAGATGTAAATAAGGTGAATGTGCTCCAGATGTTACAGTGATCATAGGAGAGAAATGTTTCCTCTCTGGAAGAAAGGGATTTATGAAATGTAGGAAGAGTGATTTGGATGCACTTTCTTCTGGTGTGACTGCTGTTACGTCACACAGCTAAAAATGCTCTCATCTCTAATTTAAAGCTTCCCAAAGCATTTGCTGCAAGCCTCTTGGATTACATAGGCTCACAAGCACAGTACCTGCACACGCTGATGGCAATAACACAGACTGGGAAAGTAGAGTCCAATCAACACGGAGATCGCTTGCGGAGAGTGGAAATGGCCCTGGAGGCTCTGAGGAACGTGATAAAACACAACCCAGGTAGGCTTAAAACCAACCTTCCCTGATAAGCTTTCGTGTGGACAACCTTAAAGTGTGGACCTCTATAGTCTCTACCTCTCTTCCTTGATGAGAAGGAAGCTTGTTTTGCTGCCTTAACAGCCTTGAGCATTGTTAAGCCATATAGGCTTGCTTTTTTTATTCCCTGGAGAACATCATCAGTAGATGCTTTGTGTGAAACATTGTGTTTAATTCTAGCCTGTTACTGTGAGGAAGACATTAACCTCTTGGATGAAACTTTCTGTAATCCTTCACAGAATCTGTAGCTGACTTTTGAACTTTCTTGCATCAAAAAGAATCAACTTGAGCTGAGTATTGCATACTAGTAAACAGCTAAAAACATGTCAGGGCCTTACTAAAAGAGGAAGATGCTCTTGAGGTCAGGTAGCAAGTACCAGCAAACATATATGAGCAATTACCAATGTACAAACTGACAAAGCCAGAGACATGCAATTAGGATGTTTTCCTGCTGTATTACATTAGTTCTAAAAGCAACTCATGTTACTGTCATGGCTTCTAATAATAGCTGGTTAGGTACTGTCAGGCTGGATTCTCTGTAGGTGGCAGTTTATAACCCTGTGAGCAGCTGTTCCTGTTGCAGATGGCAACTCTACTCTGAGCTCAGAAGGGGCAAGTGTATTTGAAGACAAGTAGCACTGATGATCAATGATAAAATAACTTGAACTTGCTTAGTTGTCCTGTAAGAATGCAAGTAACCAGGCAGTCCAAGAGCCAGGTCAATTACTTGCCTTGGAGAGAGTATCCTCTGCTTTGGAAATATTGTTGACCTGAGGCTTTGTGGAAGCTAGATTAGTGAATGGGGCTTGATAATGTTCTAATTCTGTAGCAGGTGCTGTCCCCTGGGAGCTGTTACAACTACTGTGGCAGACTGTATACAGACATGTGGTCTCCAACACCTTTTTATAGTGAAATGTGGGCTTGGGATGGTCTTCAGTGAATGCTTTGGCTGATGTGAAGAGAAAAACTGAACTTGGTCTCTTGCAGGTTCTGAGTGTGAATGCATAGGTCACTTTAAGTTGATATTCTCCCTTCTGCGTGTTCATGGAGCTGGCCAGGTGCAGCAGTTGGCTCTGGAGGTAAAAAAGCAACCAACCAGAAAACCCCAACCCCTCCTTGTCTGGATGCTCCATGTAATCAGCATAAACAAATCTGACTGTGTAACTGTTAGAGTACCACCTAAAAAGTATCAAGATTGGGGTTCCAAGGTGTGAGTTCCTCCTTGGGGTATAAGGGATAGGTTCTTGCCTGTGCCTTTGCTCCCTTCTCCACTGAGGTGACAAGACAATTTGTGTGACAATAAGTGTTGTAAATAGTAGCCATATTGGCCAGTGGGCTGTCTGACTTCATCATACACTGTGTTCTCTGGACAGTGTTTTAACAGCTGGAATCTAATCAAGTGTTGTTTCTGATCTTTTACAGGTAGTGAACATAGTAACAAGTAACCAAGAATGTGTGAACAACATTGCTGAGGCAATGGTTCTTGCTAACTTACTGGCACTCCTGCATTCCTTACCTTCAAGTATGTACTGTATAAGTTTTAGTCTTGCAAGGCAAAGGATTTCCAATTTGGAAGTTAAATGGAATGCAGCTGCTTGACCTTAGTAGTAAATTTTAGGCTAAGACAGCATTGAAGTGGGGATGGTTAAAAAGAAATGTTCTATGTAACCTGTTTGAGGTCTTAAATGTGTGAGCTGAACCATGAATTGCAGGTAATTTGATTTGTGTTTGAGTTGTGTGGTATTTCATGACCTAATTCTTTGGGGGAAATGAGGTAGTAAACATCTGAATAAGAAGTTACACCATACTACAATGTATGATTTGGTTTGACATTCCTTAACTAACTGAACTTAGCCAGAAATCCCTAAGCCTGCAGTTGTCATAAGCTTTACTGCAGCTTTGGTGCAGCTTTTTGCTAAGATCAGCTCACCTTTGAGTAGTCAATAGTCTACATGGCACAGAGTTCTTAGTGTGTTTTATTTTGACAGGTCGGCAGCTCGTCCTTGAAACTTTGTATGCTTTGACATCCAGCACAAAAATTATTAAGGAGGCCATGGCTAAAGGTACAGTACTGCATGGAAAGCAGCTGTGTCTGCAACGCTGGGCTTGAAGGAAACCCAGTGGCCAAAGCTTACTCTTCTCTTTAGAACAAACAATGTGGAATTGGTGAATTCATATTACTTGTGGGCAGGAAAAAAATAACCCTGAATGTTTTCCTGTCTCTTCCTACAGGTGCTTTAATCTACTTACTAGATATGTTTTGCAACTCAACTCATCCACAGGTCCGAGCCCAAACAGCAGAGCTCTTTGCCAAAATGACTGCAGATAAGCTGGTGGGTCCAAAGGTAAGACTCTTAACAACTCTTGTTGGAACTCTTATCTCAGTAATACCTGCCTCTCTGTAAAGATGGAACAAAAAACCATCTTCTGTGACAGAAACAATCATGTGAAGAGCAGTCTGGCTCTTTCGAAGTAGTTAACTCATCATCTATGAGCAGACTTCTAGGAGCAGTTGTGCTTATGGTAACTACTATAAGCAGCTTGATTTCCATTTGTAATGACTTCAGCATCAGATAACTAGATTCCAGATCTATCACTGCTGAAATTGGTAGCACTATTTTGTCTTTTGGTGCTGTGTTCTAGCAGTTGGTGTTACAGCACTACAAACTATTAGACTTCCTGCAGTTCTCTTGCTTTCCTGCCAGTCGGTTTGTCCTACAGTGTCCTAAAGGTCAATTCTCTTCATCCTTTCTAGGTTAGAATTACACTAATGAAATTTTTGCCTGGAGTCTTCATGGATGCCATGAGAGACAACCCTGAAGCTGCTGTTCATATCTTTGAGGGAACTCATGAAAATCCTGAGTTAATTTGGAATGACAGCTCCAGGGAGAGGGTATCAACAACAGTTCGAGAAATGATGCTTGAGTACGTGGAGACCTGCTGGCTAAGTATTCCCTTGACTGAGACACACTTTTAGTGGCAGTAAAGCAGAGCTGCTGTAGAACTCTGAGCTCTAGCTGTAAAACCCAGACTTCAGTGAAAAGAGACTCGTTCACTGTTTGTGAACAAGTGCCGTGAGTGGGGTTTGTGCACAGTCCAGGTATTTGCTCACTGCTGTGAGATTTGGGAGGGGGTTACAATGAGGAGAAAACGGGGTTGAAAAACCAACTACTTCACGGTGATGGAGGGAGACTGAAGTGTCAAGCAGGGCAGACTGATTCTCTTACTGCTTGTTAAAACTTACTTTCTTTTTAAAGGCACTTTAAACTTCAGAGGGACAATCCTGACACTAACTGGAAGGTAAAAGTATACTGTTTCTGCTTTGAGTGTGTCCAGGGAGACTGTAAGCCAGCTGATAATACGTGCATGTGTGTAACTCTGAGAGGCTTTCCTTTTAAAGTACCCACAGGAACTCGCTGCTGTGCTAACATAACTGCTCTAATGTTGCATTGATGCTTTTGTTACTACTTGTACCTTGAAACCAGACACTTTATTGGCAGTGGCTTTGCCAGCAATACTGTCTATTTTCTGATAGTTCAGATGGTTCTAGAACTTAGAATGTTTGCTGGGAGAAGTCCTGTCACTTACTACAGAGCTGTAGTAGATTTGTAGTAGATTTGTTCAGGAACACTAGCAAAAGTGATTTTCCTGAGCCATTCCATCACATCAGGTCAATCATTGAGATGTTGCAGTCTGGAGCATTTCCCAATATCCACGAAGTGCCAGGCATGAATTCCTCCCAGCAATGGTCTGGTTCAACATTAAAACAACTTCTGTCACATGCAGGATGGCTACTTTGATGCAGGTGGAAACTGGAAACTTCCCCAGATTCATGGTGAGAAACTTTCCCCTGAAGTGTGTAAGGAAGGAAGGAGGGGGCTGTTTTATCAGCCTTGTTATCAGCCTTATCTCTTCAACCAGTGTTTAGCACTAGTGTAGTTGCAAACTCAGTTCCTGTGCTCTTGGTAAGACAAATCCAGTGCAGCAGTACTGCCTGCAGGGTTCCTTCTGCCCTCGCTGCCAACCTCTTGTTTCTTCAAGGTGTTCCTTGGTCTCACACAGCTCTGCTGGAGAGCAGAGTCAGTTCAGTCACTCTTACTGCTTAGCTGTGATGTTAGAGAAACAGCTGCAGCTCTCACAAAGGCCTTTGCCAGTAATTCCTTCTACTTTACAATTCAACAGCTGCCTGAAGACTTTGCTGTGGTGTATGGTGAAGCAGAAGGTGAACTTTCAGTGGGAGGAGTCTTCCTAAGGATTTTCATCGCCCAGCCGGCCTGGGTTTTACGGAAACCAAGAGAATTTCTCATTGCACTGTTGGAAAAGTTTACTGAACTACTGGAGAAAAATAACCCCCATGTAAGATGACTCTTCTGGTTCTGCTCTTTGAATTTCTTTAGCAGTTTTAAGCTACTACTCTTTAGCATCTGATTAACTTAGATTCTCACAGTTTCTTCCCAACGTGAATGACTTGTGGTTTTCAGTCTCTGACTCTCTGCAAAAGCACGTAGGTGTGTGTTCAGGAGACTTCTGAACGTGAGTCAGTGCTTTTAAAGGTCCTGAAGCCACAGTAAGTCTTGGAGGGTAATTTTGTGGCAGAGATGAGGCTTAACAAATGAAACAGTTGTAATTGTTCCATGACTGACCAAGCTAAGACAGACATCTTTGTAATGAAGAAGTGACAGCCGTTGGTGCTGGCACGTGGAACGTAGACTGCAGAACGCTTGGAGGGGTCAACACCCATGCCATGGTGCTTCCCCTGAGCAAGCTGACTGGCTTCTCTGCATGCTGGAAACGGGGCTTAGAAACTTCTGAGAGATGTGTGTTGAGGAAACCAGTGGGTGTCTGTCACTATTGGAGCTCCACGTTCTTCTAAACTTGTTTTGGCAAATCCAAAGCGAAGGGACGTGATGGGGAGGGGAAATGTGTTATGTTGAGCAAGCGAGAAACCTTGCTGTTGTGGTGATACATAAGGCTTTACTGACAACTTTCTGCTGTTTTTTGGTGTTCTGCAGGGGGAAACTTTAGAGACCATTACCACAGCAACCGTGTGCCTGTTCAGTGCCCAGCCTCAGCTGGCTGATCAAGTTCCTCCGCTTGGGCATCTCCCCAAGATAATCCAAGCTATGAATCACAAGAACAACGCCATTCCTAAAAGTGCCATTCGTGTCATGCACATACTGTCTGACAATGAGGTACTGAGTCTTTTATTAAGTGCTCAAGGGGAGAGAAAAACCCCACACCTGGAGTTGTTTGTATTGTTTAGTAGTGTTAGTGTTATTCTGACTATAAATACCGTGTGCCAGGTGACGGGGGACTTGGAGCTCATGGATGGGGAACTGTAGATGAAAGACACTGAGAAATGTATGGTCATGGCTGTGACCATATCTGCCAGAATGTCAAGCTTGGCATAAAACAGGGACCTCTGGGTGTTTCTAGCTTTGTGTCCGAGCAATGGCATCGCTGGAGACCATTGGCCCTCTCATGAATGGAATGAAGAAGAGGTCGGATATAGTTGGTGTCGCCTGCGAAGCGCTGAATCGCATGTTTCACAAGGAACAGAATGACTTAGTGGCCCAAGTAAGTAGGATGTTGCCAGACTGGAAAAAATGTGGTATCTTTGGGTATCTAAACTGTTGATAAGAACAGAGGCACTGTTCAACTTGTGTCCAGAAGGCTTCCCAGAAGCCATCTCACTAATGTACTTTTCGTGCTGGAGAAGTCAGAGTCAGTGCTTTCTCCAAAACACAGACTTGTTCAAGGATCCTACCCCAGCACTGAAGCTTAATGCATAGGGCTAACCTTGGCTCTTGTCTGCTGAGAATGCATACCCAGGCAGAGCAGAACTGCTGGACAATATCTTTGCTCTCTCCTGTATTTACACAGCTCAGGAAAAAAAAATGATTAGCCTAAGCATTCTTAGTAATAGCTGCTGGTGCTTCTGGTTCACAGGAACACCAGTACTGTAAGGAACTTCCTAGTCCGTGTTATGACCTCTCATTTGGGTATGTTTGCAGGCTTTGAAAGCAGATTTGGTCCCTTACCTTCTAAAGCTGCTGGAAGGTATTGGGCTTGAGAACCTGGAAAGCCCATCTGCCACAAAGGCTCAGATTGTCAAAACTCTGAAATCCATGTCTCGCAGCCTGCAGTATGGAGAACAGGTGAGTCCTGACGAGGCCTTAAGTGGCCTTTGCTCACTTGGAAGATCAAGCTCTGAACATCCCTTGTTTAACCTTACAGCTGCCATATGTGCATTGCTCCAGCTGAAATGCTCACTTCAGAAAACCATGGCATTGTTATTGGTTGGAAAGTTTCCATCTGCTCGTGGAGAAGCCCTTGCTTACTGCACGCTAGGAGCACTAATAAAACACAAATCCTAAGCACAGAGATGTTCTCTCAGCTAGTGTAGCAGGCTTCTACTGACAGCTCCTCAGGTCCTGTTGGAAATGCAGTTTGCTGCTTTGTGAGCTGTGTTGTCTGTTCAGAGGCTGTGCTACAGTCTCCTTCATGTGATTCTGTATCACAGGCTGAAGGCCTGCCCTGCTGTGTGGTAACCCCTCAGGATGGTGTGCTCCCACAGTGGTTTCCCCAGAATAGTAACATTTATAAGTATCTAAAGGATGGGTGTCAGGAGGTTGGGACGTCCCTTTTTTCTATAGGAGCTAGTAACAGGACAAGGGGTAATGGGATGAAGCTGGAACACAAAAAGTTCCACTTAAATATAAGAAAATACTATTTCCCTGTTGAGGTGAGGGAGCCCTGGCACAGGCTGCCCAGAGGGGCTGTGGAGGCTCCTTCCTTGGAGGTCTTCAAGACCTGCCTGGACATGTTCCTATGCAACCTGATCTAGGTGACCCTGCTTCTGCAGGGGGTTGGCCTAAATGATCTCTAAAGGTCCCTTCCAACCCCTACCATTCTGTGATTCTGTGAATGTTACGAGTGTCACTTACCGTGTACATCTCTTCAAACGCTGCAGGTAAACGAAATCCTGTCTCGTTCCTCTGTGTGGAGTGCCTTCAAGGATCAGAAACATGACTTGTTCATTTCTGAGACGCAAACAGCAGGATACCTCACAGGTTAGCAACCTTTTTCCTAGCTGTGTACCTGAATCATACTGAACCGCTACTTAACTGTCAGACTTGACTCTGGAGAGCCTGTTTATCCCAGGAGCTAGTGCCATCCTGTGGCCTGAACGTTCAAGGCTGTAACAATACAGTAAGTTTTAAAAATGCTTAGCAAAAACCAAACTGTTTTGTGGTTGAGGGTGTATTTCTCTGGATAGCTGCTGCTGTACCTGCTTCTAAAATATCAGAGCAATGGAATCTGGATGCTGGCAAGTCTTGCAAGTACCCTGCAGTGATTAAAACTGAGGAATGACAGTACCTCTCCCTGCTGTCTCAGGGTCAGTCTACTTGGATTCCAAAAGAAATTGTTGGGAGAGGAGTAAACTTCAAAAATGTCTGGATGAATTGTGCCGTGTGAGTTGTGCTGCTTCAGTGCAGAGCCCGTAGCTGTAGGATGGGAACAGCTTGAATGCAAATAGCTCAGAGTGCAGGGCCGTCTTCCAGTGGGACCAGGGGCAGGGCCAGGCTCTGCTCTGCTGGCAGTGGCTCCTGCCTGTCCTTCCAGCCTGTGGCATGTACCTGAATGTCCCCTGAGGCTCCCTGGGCAAGTTCCCTGCAGGTGCCACCGAGACCCAAATAGCCCCCGGGGTGCCACCGCAGCCCCACCAGCAGCATGGAAGAGCTGCACACAAAGGTGGCAACTGATGTGAACATCCTTGCTGGCAGTGGCACAGTGTGGACACAATCCCACAACAGTTATGTCCCAGCAGATCAAATTCTGGTTCTTCCAGCACTCGTGTGCAGGGCTTGGTAGGCACGTGTTTAATGACTGAGCTGTTGTGTGGCAGTCCCAGACTTCACTGCCACAAATGGCTCACTGCATCTGAAGAGTTTAGGGAATGGCACTGTAGCAAGTAGCTATCAGCTGAGCGATCATTTGGTCTGAAGTTCAGCCTCCCAGGTAAGGTTTTAACATCCTTTGTGGCAAGTCAGCGTGAGCACGTCTGTGTGCTGCTTGGAACTTTCTCATCTGCCCCAGCACAGGAAGCTCAGTAAAGGCTTTTGAGCATAACTGAATCAGTGGGGTGTAAATCAGAGGGCTACATAGACAGGAAAGTTTTCCTTGCCAGATACTGACATGGGTATATTGCAACACTTGATGTGTTTTCCCACACAGAGCAGACTCTGTGCTTTAGGTCTCAGCAGGAGTTTGTTGCACCATTTAATGCCCCTTAGACAAAGCACCGAAACGCAGGAGTCGGTTGGTACTGAATTTTCTGGGCATTTCATACAAACTACAAACAAGAAATAAGAAGGAAAGGCTGACTCTGAACTGAAACTGTACTGAAAGCTGGTCAGGCTTGAGCCAGGGGACACCACAGCTGTCCAGTTGCCTTGAGGCCCGTGCTGCGTTTCAGTTGCCTGACTTTGAAGTGCTTGCGAACGTAGAACGAAGGTGCTGTACAAATGCAAAGTGCAGATGGAAACCAAAATGAGCTTTATTTTTAACCTGTCACTTCTTGTATTCTGCCTTTTATGTCTTGCTTCGAATTGCTTTGCTGTTTGCACTTCCCTTGAAACTTCCCTTGCTTATTTCTCTTCCCTCAGGTGTCTCTTCTCCTTCCCTTCTAACTGGCAGCAGTCCCCTTCACCTGAGAAGTGGGCTTTAGATGTGCTCTGCCAGGCAGCTTGCTAACTTCTGTGTAGCTCTCTAAAGCAGGTAGATACCGCCTTGCCAAATGCACGCTGCCCTTGCTGCATCCCCAGTACCAGATGCATGTCACAGACCTCTAACAACTGTGTGGTCCCACCAATACCCTCGCGCGGGAGCACAACACTGACCCCCACAGGGCCTGCTCCTTGCTGGGGCTACAGATGAACTCAACTTTGGAAGCACTTTAGGAATCTCCCATCAGGGCCATGAGAAGCAGTGGAATTTTGGCAGTAGGATGTGTCCCCTTCTGAAGGCAGAGAGCCTTTTTTGGACTGAAGGCCCCGTTCTCCCTCCTGCCTGCAGCAGTTGTGTAGGACTGCAGGGAGGCAAACTGTGCTTGGGGCTGTGGTGTGAGAGGGGAGGGTGGGGCATGAAGGGACAGCAAATTTGGGAGCACTGGGTGAGGATGGCTTAAGGGAGGAGAGCAGAGCCCCAGCAGGACTGTGGGCTGAAGCTCTGCCACGGAGCTGCTGTCAGGCTGTACTGATGCAGGAAGATATTGCAGTTGGCAGCTTTCTACCGTCATCAGTCTGATCAGAATTGGTGTTGAAACACCCCACGTTGCAACGTGACTTTTTGCTGCCTTTGTTGAAACTTTCTATATGGCTGCATTTTGAACTCCAAGCTTTGAGGGTGAGGAGTTCAACAGGGCCAAACTGGCTGCCCCCAGGGTCATCGACACAGCGTTACAAACGGTCGGGGCTTCTGTATCCCAGGAACACAGTTGCTGTTTCTCCCTGAGGGCCCAAAGAGCTGCCTCCACACGCATGAGGCAGTTGTGCTTCTCCCTGGGGCAGCCCCTTGCCTGCTGGCAAAGGCTGAGCAGCACTGACAGCCTGGCAAGGGAGGCTGCTCCCCTTCGCCCTGCCCCAGTGGGAGGCAACAGGCGTAGGTACTGCTGGTGCCTGGGGTGGTTCTGAGCTTCATTGGCACGTCAGCTGAAATGCTGAGCAGCTCTGAGAACGGCCTCCACAAGCTACTCCATGTAGTGCACCATGTGCTCCTTGATTCCCAGTGTTCCTGGATTCCAAAGAAACCTCTTAAATGTTCTTGTTCAAGGTGTCTGGTTGACTTAGATGATGCATTTGAGCATTACCAGAGGGAATAAAGCTGTTCAATGGCTTTTGATAATGAAAACTCATCACCAGTGCTGGTTCTTTCTTCCCCAAAGGCCCTGGAGTTGCTGGTTACCTCACTGCAGGGACGACGTCATCCGTCATGCCCAACGTACCACCCCCGGTAGACAACGACGTGGGAGATGTCAGCTAAGGACCGGAATCCTTTGTGAAGCAGATGAAGGCAGACTGGCCAGTGGTGAGGAACAGCACTTTCCTCCAACACATTGAAGTGAACTTACTGCCTTTCCAAGGGTTTAATGACAGTGTTATTCCTTTTTCTATGACTGTTTGGGTTGGTTTTGGTTGTTTTTTTAGGAACAAGTGAGTGATTCAGCCTGTCACACTGTAACACGAAGCACTCTGTGGATCAGCTGAAATGGGTACACAAGAATTTTTTCTTGTTGTATGTAAGCACATTTTTGTTCCTTTCTATTTGTTTACAAGACTGTGAATCAAACTTTCCTAGTTTTTATATTTTCTGAAATAGCATGACTGGAGTTGAGCTACAGTCTAGAGGAACTGGGCTAAAATCACTTTGACCTCACTGACCCCCAGGACAAGGGCATCCCTTCCTTTCCCAGGCTGATGTGATCACTCCCATCAAACAAAGGGTTTGGCCCTGCACCACTTCACTGACGTCCTTAATCATTAACATTAACCTTCTTCCTGAGCTCAAACAGCATTAGACATTCATGTGTATAACTGGCTTGACCAAATTGACGAAGCATCTGAAAACAAACCTTAAGGTTGACATGTTATGTAAGAAATTAGTGTAATTGTGAAATGTTCTATACATTATTCCAGTATATAAAGACTTTCTATATGGAGTGTACATTCTACAGATCATTCATATGTACAGAAAATTTTAAAATAAAGGGAATTAAGAGCCTTGTTAATGAGATGAAGGCAGTGTTCTTCTGCAGCTCTTCTTTGAAGGGGCACAAGCATTGTCCTGACTTTACACGAACCAGAACCAGCCCCTCTGTGTGCTCTGCTTCGTGCTGTTACAAGTTCCCAGAGTAGCTTCTGTGGCAGAGGCTGGGGGTGGGAGCAGAGCTCTGACCTTTGAGACCCTCACACAGGTGTCTTGTTGCCAGAAAAGGCTCTGCCAGTTCTGCCCTCTGCCAGTCCAGCTGAAACCTCAGCTGCCCTGCGAGGGGAAGGTGCCACCTGTACTTAGGCATAGAATCACAGAATGGTAGGGGTTGGAAGGGACCTTTAGAGATCATCCAGTCCAACCCCCTGCCAAAGCAGGTCCCACCTAGATCAGGTCACACAGGAACGTGTCCAAGTGGGTCTTGAAGACCTCCAAGGAAGGAGCCTCCACACCCTCCCTGGGCAGCCTGTGCCAGGGCTCCCTCACTGAAACAGTTTTTTCTTATGTTTAAATGGAACTTTTTGTGTTCCAGCTTCATCCCATTACCCCTTGTCCTGTTGCTGGCTACTATAGAAGAGGGATGTTCCAACCTCCTGACACCCACCCTTTAGCTATTTATATATGTTAATAACACCATCCCTCCATCTCCTCTTCTCCAGACTGAACAGCATGTTGAAGGGCTGGCAGAAGCTGGGGCTGGGAAGGGGTTTGTGAGGATGTAAAGGAAGACAGGAGAAAAAACGTGAGATGGGCTGGGAGCCAAAACAGAAGCATGAGTAGCAAAGCCCTGACCTGCCCCCAGTCTCACGGGCGGGGAGGGGGAGGGAAGGATGGAATCTGGACTTGGTGGAAGGGAGAGCAGGAAGGGGGGAGGACAGGAGAGGCAGACTGCAGCAGGAAAGGGAAAAGAAGGGCATTACCTCTGTGTTTAATTGTTTTTAATTAAGAAGTAAAAGTTTTTCCTAGCTTGCAATAAACTTTAAAGTTTTATTAGTGTTCTAAAGAAGCCAGGCAGAGGCTGGTGTTTCTGCAGCACGCTGCTAACTTCTAAAAGCAAGCCCCTGCCTCTGAAGTGCAAGTAGAGAGAGAGGGTGCACTGCTCACTTAGAATCCAAGTGCTGTGTTCATCCGCTGTTACTTGCACTGAAGGACACCTTTGCTGAATCTTCCAGCACTGCCAGACGTTAGATCTTTGCAGTCAGCTGCTTGGACTGATGGAGCAGCTCCCAGCGGGCCAGGGCCGAGAGGTGCACCTCGTCGGGCCCGTCGGCCAGGCGCAGCGTCCGCATGTACGCAAACCTGCAGCGGCACAGCCGAGTTAGGGCACGGGCCCGCCCCCGAGCCCTGGCCCGCAGCCCCTGCCCCCAGCCCGCCCCCGGAGCCCTGGCCCCCAGCCCGCCCCCGGAGCCCGCACCCCCGCCCGCTGCCGCAGCCTCGGGCAGCAGCTCTCGGCGCCGCGTCTGCTGTAGCCTTGGTTGCAGCCGTGGCTTTGAAGAGCCGGGAGATGAGTCCCAGCAGGACTCTGAGGGCTGCGCTAGAAACACACAAGGGGTGCTTCTCCCCAAGGCCGTAAGGGAGATTTAGAAAGAGGATTCTCTGTGCTGCTACTATTTTGGGTGCCGTGCCAGCCTTTTGGTAAGGGTGAAGCAATGTAATTGCATTAGAATTGCATCATCAGAGCATCGGTTTGAGCTTTATACCTTAAAGGCATATGGGCCCTTATTTCAGGCTACCTGAGGTGAAACAGGACATACAGGTGTTACAGAACTATCTCAGAAGGAATGCCTGGAATCGACAGGTGAGGCTCCTGTTACTCACATAAAAGCCAAGGGAAAATCCTGGGAAACTCCAGCTCCACCATGCACTTGGATTGCACAGTCAATCACTTTAAGCACAGCTCGAGGGACAACCACTTTGGTCATGGCCACCTGCAGTTACGGGAGAACTCATTTTACCAGTAATAGTTTCATAAGCAAGTGAAACTGTTCTGCTGCAGATTGGTATCTGATGGGACACACCTTGCTCTCCAGGTCACAGGAGTGCACTGCTGCTCCTCATCCACAGCCCCTGCTACGGTAAAGCTGCCTCCTGTTACCCAAAACTCTCTCATTGTGTTGAGACAAGTGACCAATACATCACTTTCTTAGGTTTTAAACACTTAATCAGCCTGATTTGGAGCACATCTCATATGAGGAATGGCTGAGGGCTCTGGGGCTGTTCAGCCTGGAGAAAAGGCAGCTCAGGGGAGACCATCTCACTCTCTACAGCTACCTGAAAGGAAGCTGTAGCAAGGCAGAGGTTGGTCTGTTTGCCACAGTAACAAGCAATAGAACAAGAGGAAATGGCCTCAAGTTGCACCAGGGGAGGTTCAGGCTGGATGTGAGGAGGAATTTCTTTGCTGACAGGGTTGTCAGGCATTGGAACAGCTGCCCAGGGAGGTGCTGGAGTCACTGTCCTTGGAGGGGCTTCAGAGCCGGGTGGATGTTGCACTGAGGGAAATGTTCCAGTGGTTGGTAGGGCTGGGACAAGGGCTGGACTTGAACTCAAAGGTCTCTTCCAGCTGAAACCATGCTCTGATTCAAAGCTTTTAACTGAGCACATGTTCCTTAAGGCTACTTTCAACAAGGAGTTACTCTCTATGTATCATTATGTTTTAGCTCATTTTTCAACCCCGAAGGCAGGGGCATTGCCTAAGGCTGCCAGAAGCAATTTTTACCTCTTTCCTTGCCCTTCTGTTGCCCACGGCGTCGATCTTGCGGGCCGTTTGCAGCGTCAGCAGCCGCGCCTGCTCGATGCTGAGGCGGCATTCCGCGATCCAGTGGGCAACGACTTCCTGCAGAGAGCAAAGCCGACAGGCTGGAGGGCCCTGGGGACAGCCCTCCGGAGGGCAGGAGGCAGGCAGGGAGAGCCCTTCCTCCTCCGCAGCCCAGTCAGCGGGACGCACGCCGCTGCAAAGGGCAGCTACAGTGAAGTGGGATCTAATATGAGGGGAGAAAAAAGGAAGAGAACACATGACTACAGAAACACTGAAGCAAGAGCAGTGCCTTTCCCGGCAGGAAAGAGAAAAAGGGGGAAAACTGGTTTCATTTCCTCGTCAACCCCACCCCCTGCCAGCTGTTTTCCTGAAACCCTTCAACACCTGCATGTCATTCTCTCCTATACCCGCTGCCAAGACCGTCAACTGTATACAACAACCTGGGGTGAGGAAAGGGGGAAGAATCAGTTCTGATCGGCTCAAACTGCTAGCAGGGTGTATCACACACCCAGGTGAACAGCTGCAGGGTGCCGCCTGCTGCATCTGGCTGTTGACATAGATAATAAATCAATAGCTCTCTTGAGGGAGTTACAAGTCTTGGCAGCCCTTCCCTGCTCCTCTTTGGTAATTCCCCTCTGCAGCCAACATCCCACAGTAGGAAAAAAAGCGTTAATGGGATGCTGGTCAGTGCCAAAACTGTTTGGAGCCTGAGTCAGCCTTGGGCACATGCTTCTGCCTGGGCCAGGGATGGTATAGCCATTGCAGCCACAGGAACGATGAGCAAGTGCAGCACAAAGTCTGTGGAGCCCAGCTGAGCTCAGCCCAGCACAGGCAGCATGAACCCAGAAAGAGGTGCTGACAGCCCCTGCGCTGAAACTCACCTCTGACAGGTAGGAGTGACAGCCACCCTGCTCCCCAAGGCAGCCCCCAGCCTCAGCAGGTCCTCCAGCCATGAAGAACCCAGGCTGGCCCTGCAGCTGGCCTCCAGCCCTTGCCTCTGGCTTCATCAAACAGGGAGGTTACTTTAAAGAAGTTTTGAGACATCATGCACCTCGTCCAACCCTCAGTAATTCTAGGTCAGGGTTTTTTTGGCCATGACGTGACTGGAAAGCGGAGGTGGGAGGTTGTTCCCTCTGGATCTGTACAATCCATTTGCTATAACCTGTGCCAGACACTGAGTTTCCTCCTTCTGTTGCCTTTACTTGGTTTTTTCCTTATAAAGTCACCCTAGCTGCTGGATAAGATCGAGGAACACTTGAAATGTGACAGGCCAACTGCTTCAGTGCCAATGGTTCCTACAGAAGGCAGAGGGGTGTCTTCATTATTCTAGTAAATGAGCTCTCACAAAACAGTATTTCAATTCCAGGGCAAGATAAGACCAAAACCAGCTCTGGGTTGAGGCTGCACTTTCACAAGTCAGTACAGAATACTCGGTAAGAGAAATAAAACATGCAGTCAAATTTAGACCCTCGAGCGTCTCTGGTCATTGGGAACAGAATGTGACACACCAAAATAGTGAATTCAGGGAACTACAGGGACGTAAGCTGTACACAACTGAAAATATACCTGTCCAAATGATGAGTGAAAGGGGATAAAAAACCCCCCAGTGACAACAATCTGTATTGAAACCCAGTTTGTGGCAAGGGGGAAAAGAAATGCCAGGGGTCAGAGTGGGGAAGGTGCCCCTCGCAGTGCCATCTTGGCCTCTGCCGCCCGAGGCATCGTGAAGAGGAATGCGAGGCTGGGGCAGAGCTGTCCCAGTGCCGGCTCTCAGAGCCCCGAAGGCTGGAGCAGGTGACGTGAGGCAAAGAGGGAAGGTGCTTACGTGGCGATAGAGCTTCCTCCCGAAGGTCTCTCTCTGCGCCGCGCGCCGGCACATGAGCTGCAGCGCGCTCTCGGCCGCACCCAGGCACCTCATGCAGTGGTGAATACGGCCCGGCCCAAGCCGACCTTGAGCTATCTCAAACCCTCTGCCCTCACCTGCTTGGAAAGAGAAACAGGCTCATGCAGACTCCTCAATCCCTCTTGAAATGACCGGAGAGCAGAAGTGGCCTCAGAGCTAGAAGCATGCCACTCAAAAGCTGATTTCCACAGAGTCACAGAATCTCAAGGGCTGGAAGGGACCTCGAAAGCTCATCCAGTGCAACCCCCCTGCCAGAGCAGGGCCACCTAGAGTAGGTCACACAGGAACTCATCCAGCTGGGTTTGAATGTCTCCAGAGAAGGAGACTCCACAGCCCATCTGGGCAGCCCCTTCCAGTGCTCCCTCACCTCAACAGGGAAGTTTTTCCTTATGTTTCTTTGGAACCTCTTCTGTTTCAGTTTATACCCATCACTCCTTGTCCTATCATTGGCCATCACTGAGCACAGCCTGGCTCCATCCTCCTCACACCCACCTTTTACCTATTTGTAAACATGAATGAGGTCACCCCTCAGTCTCTTCCAAGCTACAGAGCCCCAGCTCCCTCAGCCTTTCATCTAAGGGAGATGCTCCACTCAATCATCTTTGTGGCCCTGTGGTGAACTCTCTCCAACAGCTCCCTGTCCTTCTGGAACTGCATAAAGTATGCTCTAAGATGGTTTCTCAGAGGGTTTGATTTACCTAATCTTATTTAAAGGGTATTAACCTTACACTGAAGAATGTATCTATGAATGAATCGGTAGGAGAATCTGGGGCAGGACTTGGGAGTTTTCCAGTTCCTGGGGCCACTCAAGAGAGAAAACTCTTTCAGGGAATTAAAAACAGCAGAAATACTATAAATCCTGATTTTGTCTAAGTGAGAGGAGCAGAGATCACAGTGCTGGCTGGCCAGCTCATTCCTTCATATTGCTTTCCAGCGCTGCCGAGTCGGTGGGCACCCAAGCTTGGGTGGCCATGGACTATGGCAGAATGCTCTTTTTAAGTCTGTAAAGTCCATGAGAACAAGTTTGGGGGAAAGAATGCCACTGGCTGCCAGTGTTTTCTTTGCTCTCCTTCAGGGAAGTGAGGACAGCTCAGCTGCCCTGTTTCCTTCAGTCACCTTTTGCTCTAAACTAGTAGCATTCCAGCAGCAGGCAGTCTGCTGAAGGAAGCCTGGGCTTCCTCTCACACCTGTTTGAGACCCTGGCTGAACACAGTTGTGTACCATCCCTTATGGTGCTCCAATAAAATCAACCACCATTTCATAACCTGTGGCTCATTGCTGTACATATGGAAAAGGAATCCACACTGCAGCTCACCCAGTATCATATTGGAGACGGGTACGCGCACGTCGCTGAAGTGTATCTCAAAGTGCCCTCCATGGATCTCATCTACAGGGACAGAGAAAAGGCGACAGCAGGGTCAAAGGAAGGCAGACTCAACTCCTAACCCTTTTTCTATGGTGTATGAGGAGGTTGTAGAGTAATCCCCCGAGAGGGCTAGCAAATGAAAACACACACATAACCCTTATCACCTACCCAGGTAGCCAAACACAGAGAGGGGTCTTATCAGCCTCAGCCCCGGCGTGTCCATGGGAACAATGACCATGCTGTGCTGCTCGTACCTGAGCGAGACAAAACACACAAGTTCTGACTGTCCTCGAGCCTCCCTTCTGTCCCCTCCTGACACTTTTTTCATTTCCTATCCCCAATTTAGCACTTGCATCCAGCCAGAGTTGAGATTGACCCACAGTGTGGCACGCATGCTTCCACACTCCTTCGGTCACCAGGCCACCACTGAAAATGTCCTGCTGTCCCCCAGTGGCCCAAGAGCTGACAAACAGCTACTCCTGTCACTTCTGTGCAAGTACCTCTGTGTCACTCACTCTGTTTCCTTCCCCCCCCCTGCATTTCTTTTCTCAAAACATGTTTACCATCATCCTTACCTTGGCTTGCCTATAGCTTAGGAAAAGCAATCCTATGTTTCAGTTCCTTCAGAATGGTTAGGGTGAGCTGTTAGTCACACAGGGCTGGGGGTGACACGCACAGCCCCCACATTCAGCATCACATAATCCCCTCCACGAACTTATGCTCAGCTTTGAGGAGTTCAACAGATGCCAACAAACCGTTCTGTGTGCTGTCAGCAAGTTACTGTTTACTCCTCAGCTGAACCTAGCCAAATCTTACAACTTAAGATATGAGTGGAGTTTGGGCTAACATCCAACTGAGAGAGAGGAATGTTCCAATTCTTCTGTGATTTTAATGGAACCAGTCTCGAGACACTGTATTCATCACTTGTGTGAGTATCTGTAAAGGCAATTCTAGTTTGGTAATTAGAGCTGAACAGCAGTTGTTTTCAACTAGGGGGAAGTATTATATTTACAGATACAGGAATGGAGTGAGTAGGTCTGACCAAAGACATGCAATGCTCTCTGCTCACGCAGCTTCACATAACAAACATCCCATGTCTCTAACTGAACTTCCTATGCCCATAGATATCTTTGTGACAAATGTAGTACACAACTTAAGGTCTCTGATCTGCCACTTGTACTCATTCTGTCCAGAGAAGCTCTGAAAAGTTTTGGGTTTATTATCAGTTTCACAAGCAATTTCTTCTTCTTGTTAATTGTTTTATATAGAATCACAGAATGGTAGGGGTTGGAAGGGACCTTTAGAGGTCATCCAGTCCAACCCCCCTGCAGAAGCAGGGTCACCTAGATCAGGTCACATAGGAACATGTCCAGGTGAAGACCTCCAGAGAAGGAGCCTCCACACCCTCCCTGGGCAGCCTGTGCCAGGGCTCCCTCACCTCAACAGGGAAAGAGTTTTTCCTTATGTTTAAATTGAGCTTTTTGTGTTCCAGCTTCATCCCATCACCCCTTGTCCTGTCCCTGGACACAACATAAAAAAGTGATGCCCCAACCTCCCGATACGCACCATTTATATACTTATAAATAATGAGATTCCCCCTCAGTCTCCTCTTCTCCAGACTAAACAGCCCCAGTTCCCACAGTCTTTCCTCATATGAAAGCTGTTCCAGTCCCCTGATCATCTTGGTGGCCCTGCACTGGACTCTCTCCAGCACTTCCCTGTCCCCCTGTCCCTCTTGAGCTGAGGCGCCCATAACTGGACACAGGACTCCAGATGAGGCCTCAGCAGGGCAGAGTAGAGGTTGGGGAGAACTTCCTTGACCTGCTGGCCACATTTTAAGCTGGAGATATTTGTTGGCTGAACATGTGACACTGACTAAAACTAATGTGAAGGACATAAAGTCAGTGAACTCCCTCCAAATTTCCTGATCCATCTGATCACACAGCTGTGTGAACACTCTAGTTGGTGCAGTGGAGAGGGGAAGCAAGCTGATGACAGTGAAAACGTTGGGAGGCTTCAGTCATCAGCAGCTGACACCTGCACAGGTTTAAAACTCACAAGCACATCCAACGTGGCAACTAATGATATTTCACTTAAAATTTTGCAAGCAATGACTCCACAAGGAAACAGGTTTTAGGTAGCTCTTTGAATGTCCCAGGAATCCTTACCTGGATGCTGAGGAGTTCTTGGTTTTGCCCATTACAATTGCAACTTTGCAGTTTGGGTTCCCAGCACCTTAAAAAACCAAAATCACATGCACAAAGAGAGTTTTAAACATAAAGATCTCACTGCAGAGCCAAATGAAGTTTCACATGAATAAGTCTTCCTCTGTTCCTTTCGTGACAGAGGAGCAAAAGCATGCAATCTGCTTCTGTGTTTATACTCTGAGCAATCACACTGAAATCAAATACTTCTTATTGCTTAACATGTAAAAGGGAGTTGACTTCTGAGGAGGGGAACAGCGAGGAGCCAGACAGCCAAACCCTCCAGGATCTATTCCCACTTAAAGAGAACAAGAAGGTACTTGAAATGGAATCTCATTACTTCTGCCTCCATTACATCTGAGCAGGTAGGTGTGATACAAAAGCAGACCTGGAGGTGAGATGCTGCTGTTTCAAAAGCAAAACTTCTTCAAACTATAGAGACTGGAGGATCCATGTGGGGATGAAATGCCAACCACATGATGACCAACTTGTGCAAATAAGGTTATCAGAGAGTCATCAGAATGATTTGGCTGCTGCTTCAGCAGAACCTCTCTGGAATGAAGGGGGTTTTTTGGTTTGCCCTTATGGAAAGAAGTTTGCATTTCAAAGAAACATCTGAGTGGAAATTATGATCTGAAAATGATCCCCTGGCATCTCATGCCATCGGTGACATTATGTCTTAGAATCATTTTTCGTGGAAAAGACCTCTAAGATCAAGTCCAAGCACTAACCTGACACTGCCAAACCCATCACTAACCATGTCCCTCAGCATCTCATCTACAGAGCGTATCTGCAGGGATGGGGACTCCCCCAGCTCCCTGGGCAGCCTGGGACAGTGTCTGGCAGCCCTCTCAGGGAAACAGTTCTGCCTCATCTCCAATCTAAACCTTCCCTGGTGCAACCTGAGGCCATTTCCTCTTGTCCCATCGCTTGTTACTTGGGAGAAGAGACCAACCCCCATCTCACTACAACCTCCTACCTCATTTTGGGTAGTTGTAGAGATTGGAGACACCTCTTTGTAGCACAAAGGCAGCATTTTACTTGTAGGAGTCTTACCATTAATTAAAATGGCCTTTTATTTCTAAGAACCTTAATCCTCACTATCTTTTTCTTTAAAGGTTTCTTTGTACCAAAGCACACGGTCATTCCTTTCCAAGTCTCAGCCAGACAACAAAGCTAGGGAAAAGGAGGCAGGATTATACCTCATGTGTGTAACAATGCAGGTGACAAGCTCCACAGAAATTTAACCCAAGATTTGATCTGTGCCAACTCACCTTGTTTTGAGGTCAGAACCAAAAGATCACTTTTTAACTTCTCTGTCAGCTGTTCTCACGGGTTTGGGAGCCTCTGCTCTAGACAATACAACTGTCTGGCTTTGAGCTGAGCTATTTCCTCCTAAGGACAGCCACTGTGATGGCCAGGCAGTGGGAGGGAGAGTTATTCTGTTCTGACAGACCCTGCCTGTTTGGAGGGCCAGACTGCTGGCTGCTGACTTTCCTCTTTTTCAGTATGCTATTCAGTCACTACTTTCAAACTGGCCCTGTATTTGTGGCCTGGGAGCTGAACAATGTTAACAAGGTGAACTAGCTGACTGAAAAGCTGGGGTGGTGGGGGGGGAATAAATCAGCTTGGTTAATAAAAAGGTACATCTCAAACAGTTGGTTCATTGGGGCAACTCTAACTAGAGGGTTATCAACCTCAGAGTGACAACAGATGCTTTCCAATGCAGCACCCAGTAGAGGGGGTGCTGGACTCTCGAGGGGTATTTGACTCCCTTTCCACGAAAGGTAAAGACCTGCACAAGTGGTATTTTCTAAGCCACACATATCTTGAAGTGAGGGTTACAACAAAAGACATTTTGACTCACAGGAATCTCTTCAGGAACTGTTTTGTAAACAATCCTCCAGTCACATCCTCACCACGTTGTATGAAAACAAATCAGAAGCAGCTTTCATGCTGAACCCGGTGAGGAGTTCACTGAGAGCCAGACATCTGCTTAGATGCTCTAAGTCGTCTGTACAAGTTTCTGGAAGGCAAATGAATGCCTCCGTTTCATATGCGGGTTTTTTTCCCATCTGAAGACAGTAAAGGAAAGCAGATTCTTGAGCTTTCCTCTCCTGAGAGTCTGAAGCTCTGAAAACCCCAGATGAATTGTATGTAACATTTGACCCATAGATGCCAGAAACTATCTCTGTTCTAATGCAAGTCTCTCAAAGGCTTCGGTGCTTTGAAAGAAACGCAGAGTGCCTGGACAGGATCAGTCCCTCATTTGTAAATGGCATTTTGACATTAGAGAACTCAAAGGAGCTGCTGGAGGGCAGGGGGCAGAGTCAGAGAAGCCTGTTGTTTTGGTAGGAATCAGTAGTTTTACAAGAAACTCATAACTGAACAAATAGAAACAACAGAGATTTTAGAAGGTCAGTTTTAAGTGCATTTCCACGCAGACAGACTTTTTAGTAAGCTTTTTCTGTGCAACCTAAAACTTTTAAACCATAACGGGAAACATCATCCATTTAACTAATATATTGTGCCTTTTAACTCTCCACAGCACTCACAGAAGCAAAGGCAATGACACTGATAATAACACATTAGAGGATTGATCACAATCCTGTTGGAAGTCTAATCTTTGCTACCTGTGGGTGTAACGTGCTTAAGATTTTCCAGTGACAGGACAATGAGATCAGGCTGGAACACAAAAAGTTACATTTAAATGTAAGGGAAAACTCTTTCCCTGTTGAGGTGAGGGAGCCCTGGCACAGGCTGCCCAGGGAGGGTGTGGAGGCTCCTGCTCTGGAGGTCTTCAAACCCACCTGGACACCTTCCTTTGTGACCTGATCTAGGTGACCCTGCTTCTGCAGGGGCGTTGGATGGATGATCCCTAAAGGTCCCTTCCAACCCCTACCATTCTGTGATTCTATGATCAACTTGTCCAGGTTCTTTCTGGTGGAGAGTACTAAATATGGCACAGACACAGAGTACAACCTTTACTTAAAGAAGCTGCCATATAACCTGGTTTCAGAAGGCAATAGCACTTAATTCTTACAACTTATCTATTTTTCAGCATCCAGTCTTCAAAGTTTTGGCCAAGAAAACTAAGGTGGGATAATCTACTGCTCAAAGGCCCAGAATAGCTGTGACTCTTGCCATGTTGGCTGCTGCAGTGGTGAGCCCGGTGGGATTCCTCTCTCTACTAAAGATCAGGGGTCTGTGGTCACATTACAGACTTGGCAGCTTCCTAGAAAGGCACTCATGAACACAGGGTCTGGACTCTCCTACAAGACACTGGACCTTGTAGGGAGGATGGCAGCATGGTATTGATTGTTGTAGTGTGGGGGAGCAAAAGGGATCCTCCAAGAGCCTGCAGTAATTTCTGTCACTAGCACAATAGATTCCAAAGCTTTGTCTCATCTTCTTCAGGTAATACTGCTGGGCATCTGGTTCATGGGTGGCAAAGATTAGAATGCAACTATGAGCAAACTTACTACAATCAGTAAAGACAGAGACAATGGTGGGGTTCTGCAGCTAACTGGCAAGGGCTACACAGTGGCTGGCAATCCTTCCCAGCTGGAGCCCACAGCCTCACACGGTGTCAGGGACAGCACCTGCTGACCTTAGGAATGGGGAGGTCACATCACTCCCACCTCTACACAGCCACAACTGCTTAAACAGCCACAACTGTTAAACAAGATCCATTGGCATTTTGCATTCACTCTTACTTACTAAACGGTGGTTGTTGTTGTTTTTGAGCCTATAGGGCAATATTGAAGTGTCCTATTACACAGCAGCACTTCTGTTCCCTGACTGGAAGGTCCTGTCCTCCCTGCACCCCACAAAGTGACGAGGAGCTGAGGCACTGTAATAAACAGCACAGCACAGACACGAACTGCCCTCCTCCAGCCTGCACACAGGGCTTCAGGGGCACTGGTAACACGACCATCTTTTCCTGCAGGCAACAGGCAGAGATATTCCTTGGGAATTTTCTCAGTTCCAGCCTGATTCTTCTGTCTTGGTGACCAAATTGTGACAAAGCCTCCTCAGAACTGAGAGATTCAGCTCTTTTAAAGAGGTATAGCTCAGGCCTTTAAGCAACAACACAGCTAACGGAGAAGCAGACATGTTGGAAGCAAACCAACCATCTTATCTACCGCTGTGCAGAACACCAGTGAAGTCCAGAGATAACCCACATGACAACATTGCAGAAATATGCACAACTACTGCAGCATTCTTCCTCCAGATTCCAGTTCCCCTCCCAACTCATTTTTCTCTTTCGTTGTGAACACAAATGAAGGTAGAAGCATGTCAAAAACATCTGCCTCTTAGATTCTTAGCTGCCCATTCTCAAGAACCTTTCCTTTCACGTACTCCAAAACAGTTGAAGCAGGTGCATCCATTCAGCCACTGTGCCAAAAAGCAAAACCTGACCTCTGGCCTGCTCTTGGCTCTCTGATTTCTCTCTCCTCCCCTGCAGCTGAACTCTTCCTTCTCCATCCTGTTAAATGGGAGAGAATGTTTGTGTTCTCCTGGCTCTGGTCAGAGCCAAGTGCACTACCAGTGACTGCAGTTAGGAAGTGTCTGAGCTGTAGTGTGTTCCCTTTCCTAGGATCTAGTGACACTTCCTTGTGTGCCATGTCTGTGATGTGCCCTGCTCAATAATTTGACAAGGGCTTTCTTGAAGCCTGTTCTTTGTGACTTGGCAGTTTACCTCACTGCAAAAAAAAGGTACTTGTTTGTCCATCCTGGCTCTCCTCAGCTCATGGGGGTGATTTTCAGGAGAGGTGCAGTGATTAGAGCTGGCAACCTGAATTTCCTTTCCGTACTTCCCATTCCCTCACTGCGTGTAGGAAGGCTTTGTGCCTGTCTTTGTGTGTTCTCATCCAGTTAATGAAGTGCCAGTGAAGTGAGTTTGTTGGTCTCCCATCAAAATCTGCAAAGCTGAATACAACCCAGATCCTGAGAGAAACACACATTCCCAAAGGCCTGTGCATCTCACAGCTCAGGGGAGACAGAGCAGTGTTCCAAGCTGTGTTTCTAGAAAGGAAAGTTTCTATGATGTGCTCAAAATCTCTCTGTTATTTGGCAGCAACATTGTATTTACTACCTCTAAAGGTCCCTTCCAGCCCCTACCATTCTGTGATTCTATGACACATTATGGATGGAATAGCACCTTTTTACTTTTCTTCTGCATGATGTGCCTGGCTTGCAGTTTCTGTAGAAATACTGTCAAACACCAACTTGATTCTGAGTCTGACTGGCAATGTTCAGGTCCCTGAGAACTCTCCCAACAGGGAGCAGGACTCTCTGCTTCTACTCTGGTTGGCAATCTACCGCTTACTTTCACATCTTTTCCCTGTCATCCTCCTGGTTTTGTTCAATATCAAATACTGAAGGAGCAACCTCCCCCCCCACCTCACAAAAAGCAAACTCGCCTTTCTATTGTACATCCCCCAAAGTTATTTTAGAAGGGTATATAAGGATCCTTAAAACCCTGAGGAAAAGATGTAGTGACTCCACACAGGTAACCCTGCTTCCAACAGACCTCCCTCTCTTTCTCTCCACCTGTGATTTGATAAAAGCCTTCTGATGGTGTAAAAACAATACATTACAAACAATACACCCAACATGTGGACTTTCAGGAATAGAACAAGCAACAACACAGTGAAAGGGAGTTCTGACCTCCCAAGGAACACTCACATTCTGGTTGAAACACAGAGGAATGTAGGAAACGTGTTCAACATGAGAAGAGTTTCCAGAAAACCAGCATTTTGGATGTTTGTTGTTGAGCTTTGTTTATTTATTTATCTACTTTTAAACTGGAAAGTCAAAATGAAAGTGCAACTGACTTCCAGATGAGGGTGTGGTGCTTGGAGATAAAATGCTATGTGTCAGACCAAATCAGCTCATTCCACTGAAGCACATCTCAGTTGCAGCACCAGCTACTAGCCTGCTGACAACAGAAGAAGGTTAGTTTTGTTTTAATATTTACTGCTCTGTATATTGTGACATATTTGTTTGCATAGAGAAGAGCTAGGATTTACTCTTAGTTAAGTTGGCTTTACAGATATGAATTCACTATGGCACATGTTCATTTCCAGTCCTAACACTAGATTTGCTCAGTAGAAGAACAGAATACTACTTAATTCATTAAAGAAAAATCTGTCTGTTTAAACTGGGGACATTAACTCAACATGTGTTCATATATTCCCAAGATTAAACACACAGAAACACTGAATTTGTATCTAAATGGAAGGCTGGAATAATTCTGCAAGAAAACACACCAAGCTGTCTGTGAATATGTCCATTAATACACTTCCTAGAAAACAGTGCTTGAAAAACCAGCTGGGGTTCTGAGTTGTTTGGGTACTTGTTTTGTGTGTGGTAAGGTTCCTTTCTGTGCCTCACTCCTGAGAAGACTCCGGCTGTGAGATGCAGCAATGTGATTCTGTCAGGAATTCCACTGGGCATAAGGCAGTTTGTTGAGTGGGATGGAGACTGACTGAGCCCATGCCACCACCCACTCATCAGCATCTGACTGCCACAGGAGTGCTCTGCTGAGAGCAGTTTCCCCTGAGAAGCGACACTCATGGGAATGACAAACATAAGTAACTGTGGTTTTGAAGCAGAAATATCAACTGTGGTAAGGCAGATAACTCTGTTTCTGTCTAGAACTCAGGTCAGCTAACGGCAGAGCATGTTCCCTGTCACAGCCAGATCCCTTTATTATACACAGACTTCTTGGAGTTTGCACTCAAATGTTTATTGTTTTCCTTTCAAGCAAATTAGTGATCCCATTTGATTAAGTATTCCCAGACTGTGTTTTAGACCACAACTAAATCTTTTCAGTTTAACTTTGAAGCTTCTCCTAATCTTGGCTAAGTGAATGAAACCTTCCCCGCAGTAGTTTCTTTTCTACTACAAAAAAAGTACCATAAAGATGCAAAAGATTACCCCTGCTGAAAAAAATCCTGCTAACACAGCTTGTTAGGCACAGAACAGACATCCCTTGCCAAAGTCATAAATAGAATTACTGTATTTTTCCATTCTGCACACTTCATTAAGGTAACAGTAAACAAGAGATTAAAAGATTTAGGAGTAATCATTGTTTAAAGTTTAACAGGAAGCGTCTTGAAATGTTAACAAAATAATCCAGCTAAATCAGTAAGGATGATGCCAAACCAAATAGTTAATTCCCAAGTCATACACTTCAAATAAAAGGCAGCAGATTCACCAGAAGAAACAAAATATCAAGTGAAAACAGACATGATTAATTTCTCTCTATTCCATTGGTCTGCATCCCTGAATATGAGGTCAGTCAGAAATGTATTTTCCCTTCTAGTAAGAATTTTTTAAAGAGAGATATCATTTCTAATAAAAGTTTGGCAACTCTTTATTTAAACCCCTGCCTAAACATGCCAGAAATGGTATTTGGAGGTTTTTTTCAAGCTTGAAAAAGACAAATTGTAGCTCTGGGGCAGAATATCAGGTAAGAATTTGCGTTCAGTGACACTGGCCTCAAATTCTGAGACACTACAGATGATGAGAAATGGATGTTTTGCATCCTCAGCTACTTTTTCCTGCTGCTGTTAAGAAATCTTAATCCCATTTATTTCACAAAACAAAGGGCACTGTAGTTTGGAGACTTTCAACAAATTAGTCAATGAATACAGTTACAAGAGAAGAAGAAAATACTGAAGGATGTGACTTGCTTAAGACAGTCTGAAGATAAGTTGGCAGTGAAAATACAGCCTTAGGGTTTAACACTCAACTGACTAAATCCGTCATGAGATAGTACTTGAAAAAACCAGCAGAGCTTTTGAGCTATTTGGGTACTTGTAGTTCTGTATGTGGTAAGATTGCTTTATATCATCACATCCTGAGAAGTCTCCAGCTGTAAGATGCAGCATACCCACAGCATTCTCACATACTCCTTTATCCACTCTGTTGTAATAGTGTTTACAGCCTTCAACTGGTACTCCTTTGCTTTGCAGAGGCTGCAGAGAGGAAGGTGTAACTTCAACCCTCTACAAGTTTATTTTGCAGTGGAACACTGTCAAACACAACTGAGGCAGAGCTGCTGAAGCAATGACGGCTTCTCAACTCACACGTGGAAATCAGTGAGGTGCACTCTAAGCATTTCACAATCTCAGTGCTAAGGCGAATGAGTTAAGCTTAATGAATCCATTTGCCTTTGTATTGCACATGTGGATGTAGTCACTTACCCTGTTCCATGTGAGATGGTCTGCTCTGCCTCTATCACCCAGTAGTGCTACTTGGATTATTCCCAAATGTATTCTCAACATTCAACGTCTTCAGCTTCTTTGTTTAAGCAGCCCTGAGCAAGGGGTTTAGGTTTCAACACAAGTTTTAAATTTGAGCCCAGTATTATTGCTTTGATGTTCCCTTTATCCTCCCCTCCCTTTTTTCTTGGTGTCTTGCAGCTTTCTTGTGAGCTGGGATATGAATAACTCAACCGACTACTGGGTTGAGGACGAGGAGGATGACCTCAACTCCGGTGTAGATTACAACACGTACGAGTTTCTCTGTGAGAAACACGCTGTCCGAAATTTCAGTAAGGTGTTCCTCCCTGTGTTCTATGCAGTGGCTTTCACTGTTGGAGTTGCTGGAAATTCGTTAGTGGTGGCAATTTATGCCTATTGCAAGAAACCAAAGACAAAGACGGATGTGTACATCATGCATCTAGCCATTGCTGACCTACTCCTGCTCTTCACACTCCCTTTTTGGGCTGCAAATGCAGTGCAGGGATGGGAACTTGGAAACTCAATGTGCAAGCTGACTTCTTCTCTGTACACCATGAATTTCAGCTCCAGCATGCTGTTCCTGGCCTGTATCAGTGTGGATAGATACGGGGCCACTTCGGAATCCCAGAGTCATAGAAGAACTGGTAAACGCTGCAGCCTGACCTGCATCTGTGTGTGGCTGGCTGCCATCTTCCTCAGTATCCCTGAACTGATATTTAATCAAGTCAAGAAACACAACGACAGGAATGAATGCTTTCCCGTATTTCCAGTGAACATGGAAACGCTCTTAAAAGCGACCATTCAAATCCTGGAAATCATCCTGGAATTTCTGCTTCCTTTCCTGGTAATGCTGATCTGCTACTCGGCTACTGCTCGAGCAATCTTCAGATCTGCAAACACTAAAAAATCCAGACCTTTCTTAGTCCTGCTGGCAGTGGTGGCTGCTTTCATTATTACCCAGCTACCTTACAACATCGTTAAGTTCTGGCGAGCCATAGATACCATCTACATGCTGATTACTGACTGTGAGGCAAGTAAAAGCATAGACATTGCACTCCAGGTGAGCAAGAGCATCGCTTTGTCTCACACCTGCCTGAACCCCCTTCTCTATGCCTTTCTGGGTGCCTCTTTTAAAATGCACATTATGAAAATAGCAAAGAATTATGGGTACTGGAGAAGACAACAACAGAATGGAAGACCTGAAGAAATTGCTATGAATGATGAAGACCCTACTGAAGAAACTATTAGTTTCACTATATAGTTCACACTATATATGTGACTTTCATTATCTTATGTAACCAAGGGAATTATTTACTCATTCTGCGGGTGTTGATTCAGCAGCTGTTTCTCTGCAAGTCAACTTTCAGACAAATTTCTGAACCTGCAGAGTAGCCAAGACACTACAGTGAAGTTGAAAGTGGAAGGTGTTGATCAAAGTTAAACATCAGGCAAGAACAAAGTACTGACATTCCTCTAAACAACTAGAGAGAGTTACTAAAAAAAAACCCCAAAACCCTAAGGACAGCTAAACCCAAACACCTAAAAATAACCCAAGGTTTAAATTGAAGTGTGTCCACCTGGATGAGCTCCTGTGTGACCTGCTCTAGGAGGTCCTGCTCTGGCAGGGGGGTTGGACTGGATGATCTTTTGAGGTCCTTTCCAACCCTTAAGATTCTGTGATTCTGTGATAATGCTAAGCAATTAAATAGCTGTGTAATGAACAAGCTGTACATTGTCTCAACACCTTATTAAATCAGAAGACACCATCAGCTATGAAACAGCAGTACAGTAACTTTTGTAGCAATAGTTAATACTCTTGTGTTTCTCCAACTGCTTTGTAAAACTTTGGAACATTTGCCTAGTAAGTCAGTTCCATTTTTTTCCCTCATGTTTTCCATGGATACCTTCACAACTTGCAGTGAATGTGAGTTCATTGCTCAGGAGACAGAGAGAGGGGGAAAAACCCACCATTCTCTATGTGTTTCCACATATGTATAGCAACAACATCCTCCACAAAAACCAGTAACTCCTCTGTAACTACCAAAAAGGACCCCTTACCTCTCCTTTCATGTTCAGCCTAAACCTCAACGAGGCCCCTGAGGCACATTCTAGATTTCTAAATGCCAAGGTAGTGCAGTCAAAGCATTAGTAGAAGTGTAAGAAAAAAGTTAATGTTCAGGTGCAGGGCCTTTAATTTCTAGTGAGATTTTGGGAAATGAATCAAACACTGCAACAGCTGTGTCTGCTAAAATGTATGAAGATACAATTAAAATAATAAATAAAGAGAATCAAGAGTGCACTGGCTTTCATTTCATCTTCATGTTTGGTTTTAGTAGGGATTGGCATCTCTCATCACAGGCATTTACCAACCAGCAAAGGCCAGAGGCCTTGCTTGGTCAGTGACAGGTTCTGGGTTTTGACTCCATATGGTCATTGGGATTTACAGTTTCTCCACAGGATGTACCAAAGCTGCCCCCTGCTGCAGTACTGACGTGGATTCCAGGAAAACAGCAGTTTTCCATGACAATGGAAGCATTTCACAAAGTGGTATTACAGCATGTTGTCCCTGCCTTCAAACATCCCATGGGCTCTGACAACACGCCTGATCTACAGCTTATGAAAGCCAACGAGAATCTCTCATTTACAGACATTGTTGCTAGTTACACAACTGTGGGCTGTAAGAAAAAGCTCTAAAATGACAGACAAGAAACAACAGTAGCATAAACAAGACACAAGCCTCTTCTCTCTCTTTCGATGACAAAAGCTTACAGAATTTCTGTCCAGTATCTTGAGAGCTACTGGGGTGTGAACAGGTAAGTCAGAAGTGCCTGACAGGTGGTCAACATACACATCATAAACGTGTCATGTGCAAGCCACATGTGGACTTACTGCAGATATACAAAGCAACTGTGCAGAGCACAGTAAGAAACTCCCATTATTCCATGAAACACCTGACTCCTTGCACATGTGTTTTCACAGAATCATGGAACTACAGAATGGTTGGGGTTGGAAGGGACCTTTAGAGATCATCTAGTCCAACCCCCCTGCTAAAGCAGGTCCTTTGATTTATGACTTGTCTTCACAAATACAGAGTGGTTGCACCCAGAGCGACATGTAACCAGGCTGTCAGGCTTCTGGAATTCCCAAACACCCAAGGGCCTAATGCCTCACTCTGAATAAGAAATGAAAACTTAAATCTCCCTGAAACAAAAAAACCACAACCAGACATTAAAGGAGACTGTGACTGAGACAGAGCTGCATGTATGTGTTACTCAGACTTCTTGAAATTGCAGTGCTTTTTATGTGTGTCTTGATGGACATCTGACTGTCCTAAGTCATTTTATCAGAAATAAGACAAACCACATCATGCTTTGCTCTCCTATGTTTACACTTGTTTTTGTAATTCACTTACCTAATTTTATAATAGTAACATTTTAACTATTTTTATAGTAACCTGTATGTGACCTCCTAAAAACTTTCCCATTTGCATTCCCATTTTTCCCTTAGGAACTGCAATGCACAGTTAAAAGACTGACCCAAAGCAAAGGGAACAGCTGGCAGTTCAGCAGCACTGAAAGGTCAAGAGACCATGCCTCCTTTTTCCCACCAGTTTTGCAGTACTAGAGAATAGATTAAGCCCTATCTTCTGGTGAGCATAAGAAGTGCACAAGGATATATCAGTAGGTAGCTGTCACACTCAAAGGAACATAAAGGAAACATTCCAGTTTAAGTCCTGTTAGCAACTCAGTTTATTTAGTTGGCTTACAACTCCCCAGGGAATGGTGATTTTCGAGTTGCTGTCACGTCTCTTTTGGTAAAAAAGTAACAGTACTAGAATATCAGGGACATTTACCACTTACAGTACAATCCATTGATTTTCCTGGGTACTATAAGAAAATCTCCTCTAACAGGCAGTCCAACAGCACCACAGGCTAGCTTATAAAGTAGCCATATTTAACTGTAACTACACAGTACACTCAAACCTCACACACAAGATGCCAAAGACAACTTCACAAAAACAAAGTTTAACAGCTTCAGCCATAAAGCTTCAGCAGGTTGCAAAATTCAGAGGTTGCAAAAAGGGCTCAAAACCTCCAAATTGGATTTGAATCTTGGACTTTGCTTCGTAGAACAAAAGCTCGATTCGGCTTTTTCCGTTGGTTTTACATTCTATTGCTTTTTCTCAAGAAGAGACAATTTTCCATCTCAGAAATGCAGCACAAATATTTTTTAAAGAGTTTTAGAGACTTAGCCATCCTTATTTAGGGTTTCTGTACTTACCACTGCTCCACCACTTCTTGCCATTGATCACGTAACTGTTTCCATCCCGCTCGATGCTGCATTGCATATTTGTGGCGTCACTCGAAGCCACATCGGGTTCTGTGTTGAAGACAAAACATTAAACATACAAGCAGTACTACTTCCACAAATATAAGGGACTAGATATGCTCTATTGACAGTAACAGTTTTGCTCCCCATATAGAAAAGCTGTTTTCAGAACAAAGCAAAGGCTTTCCATTTTCCAACAACCTGTTCTTCATAGACAGTTTAAACATACTTGTTCTTGGGCTCAGACTACCTTTTATAGTCAACAGCCTTCTTCCTTCCCCCACCTACTTAAATCCTTCCCTCTATTAACAGTCATATCTCTCCTCAGCCTTTTTCTTTCTCCTAGGATCTTCTCAAGTGAAAATAGATTTAAACTACTTTTGTGATGGTTTATGAAACAGGTTACACAAAGTTGCAGGAAAACACCATCAATAGGAAAGGCTCTTCCTCTCTCCTTTCACCCTTCACTTCTTTCATATGTCATCTTCTTTAAAGCAAAAGCATCTCATCCCTCTTGGGGTACACAATGAAACAGAATTGTGAACTCTGCAATTGTGTTCTCTCAATTCCTGCTGACACAAGAAGATCAAGATTTTGATATCACATGTTCAAAAGCTACTTTCCTAATACCAAGAGCCAGGCCTTGCAGAGATGAAGGCCACAAGCTTGAATGCCACAAGCTTTCAAGAGCAAGGCTGAATATAATGCAGAACTACAGATATAAAGCAAGTAAGTGCATTGTATGTTTTGCAAGTTATTGTCAGGTTATGTTTTAAAACCTCTATCCAAGCCACGTTGCAACTTTAATCCCAACAGTCATACTTGTGCCTCATTGTATGTTTCTAGAGAACCTCAGAGCACATTACAAAAAAGTTCTATTGAAAACCTGTTTGGTACAGTAAAATGTATTTTACTACTATGAAAAGATCAACTGAAAATATATGGAAAGCAAATACCAATTACTGTAAGCATGAAACTTGGTAACTATTGGGGATGGACAGCAAGGGTGCTTCCCTTTGCATTCACATCTCACAGCTGATTTCATACTCAAACACATCTACAAATACAGTAGGAATTTCTCTATTAATTCCTTAATACAAAGCAACTTGTAGTTTTCTACTTTTTGCATGTGCTATGTGATGTTTCTGCCAGCTGCCTCTTAAGTTGCTTCTGCAGAAAGATGTACCTGTCATGCAGAAGCAAGAACTGATCTTCCCTTCCAGGAGAGGCTCCAGCCATTCTTTCTTCTGCTCTTCAGTTCCATACATGTGCAGGACTTCCATGTTTCCAGTGTCTGTGAGAAATCAGCACTTATCCTTACTTTTTGAGACACACAACTCGTAAGGCATAAGATGCCCAACTTTCCACTGCTCTCAGTAATTACAGGACAGGGTTGCTAACCTGGTGCATGACAGTTGAAAACCTCAGGAGCAAAGAAGCATTTCCCTGTCTCTTCAGCTATTAGTGCATAGTCAAGCTGGCTGAGACCACTGACATCTGGGAGAAAAAGGTTCCACAGACCTTCTGCTTTGGCCATTTCCTGTTGATAGAATCAACAAAGGAAAACATTAGCAATAATATCTTTAAAAAACAATGAAATTCTGGCTTGCTGCCCATTTGCTTCCTTCCTGCCTAACATACTATCTGATGCCTTTGTTCAATAGGTACAGTCTTTGAGTTCAAGTTCAGGCATCCCCATCCCAGAACTCACTTCTGGTTTTCTCCTCTCTCATTCGTATCTCTCAACTCCTTTTGTGCACTTCCTCCTTCTTTTCTTTACACTGTTCCCCACAGAGTTTCTTTCCATGCAGAGTAACTTCTCCAGCACCACACTCCAAACTTTCTTACACTCCATGTCAGTGCCTGTTTCTTGTCCTGCTACAGTACTAGAGAATATTTATTATCCCATACCTTCAGTTTCTCAAGCAGTGGTGGCTTCTTCCATTTTTCCTCAGTGTTTCCACGTTCAGTATAGTATTTTATTATTTCCTTAGAGGAACAATTAAAGATGCTGTTTACATCAAGAACACATGTAACATGCACAAGTAATAACATGGTGTCTTTGTCAGCCCTACACCTCAAGAAACCAATTAAGAAAATACTCAAGACAAGTTCTTATTGTACAGTTGGCTGCATTATAAAATCAAAATGATAACTGAAAATCAAGCTGCAATTTATTAATATTGCAAGACTTGAAATGTATCATGGAGAAGACCCTGATCAGTACCTTATTTCATACAGGGCAATGATTTAAGGTGGTATAAAGCATGTGATGGTGACAGGTCAGTGTTTTCTCATGGTAGAAGTAACTGTTACCAACAGTATGTGGAAGAGGTAAAACCCAAGGGTAAAACAACAAATAAAAGCCTGATGTACTGAGATTTAAGGTTCAGGTTTCCCATCACAATGTTCAGATATATAACAGCCAGTTAATCTCTTTTTAACTGAGGCAAAAACCACAAAGAATACGTTTTCTGTTCCTGTCAAAATAATTCCTTCACAGATGATGTAAGCAGTCCTTCTGAGCACCAGTGATTAGTACTAAGTAAAACTGTGCATTCAGTAATCCTAATACTTTCACAAGCATGTTTTAGGGAGGAACAGCACTTTAAAACTAGCCCAGAACTGGTTTTAGAAGGAATAAAGGTAATGTCCTCATATGTTACGACAAACTCCACAGTAGAATATACAGAAGTCCTGCTTCATGATCCCTATTATCTGAAATAAAAGCATAACACTACTCATCTGCCAACCTTGCAGGACTGTGTGTGGTTGGTTTGTTTTTAAAGCAAATATTTGAATTATTGCAAGGTTTGAATTATTGCAAGGTTTCCTTGGGCAATACAAAACTAGTTACAGACAGACCTTTAAGAAACTTTGCATATCTAGAGTTTCTATGCTCAGCTTCTCCTTGTGATAGGCAGATGCACTCAGAAATCTTTTAGATTGGTATGTTCTCTGTGTTTCTGCCTGACTGAAAGAAAAAGGCAAAAAACACCAACTCTGCAGCAAAACTCCTTCCATGAAACTAACAGTTGAACCAACTTTCTAAGTGGAAAATTCCTCATCTCACTTGGTTAAGAAGTAAATGCCTCATCTCATTTTCCCTTTCACTAATTAAGGACTTCAATGGATCTTTCATTATGCCACTTCAAACTTTCACTGGTATTAGAAATATTCAAGAATGAATCTACAGTGACGCATTATGGAATCTCATTTTTCAGTCATAAAGGTCACAGCTTAAAAAGTAAGGCAAGCAACAGAAACATTCAGCTTTGTATGGCTAAAACCAGCCCTTTCCCTTTTTTAGCTAGACACCTTTCTACTTTTGCTACTGTTAAACAGTTTTGCTACTGTTAAAACTATTTTGGCAAATACCTTTAAAAAGTAACTCTTTAAAAAAGAGTGGTTCTTTAAAGAGTTTTAAAAGTAAACCTTAGCTTTCATTACTACATACCACATTTTAGTGTTGCAAAAACAGTCAGAACAGGCTATAAGGATCTGAGTTAATATTTTGCAATGCCACAAACATTACTGCATGAAAATAAGGCTGTTTTAAAGACAGATTAAAACAGCAGGATGTGACATCTCTACATAGTTTGATATTTTAATAAACTGTCATCATAAGATGTTCACAGAATCTCAAAGGCTAGAAGTGACCTCGAAAGATCATCCAGTGCAACTTCCCTGCCAGAGCAGGGCCACCTAGAGTAGGGCACACAGGAATTTGACCAGGTGGGTTTGAATGTCTCCAGAGAAGGAGACTCCACAACCCATCTGGGCAGCCCCTTCCAGTGCTCCCTCACCTCAACAGGGAAGAAGTTTTTCCTTATGTTTCTTTTGAACCTTTTGTGTTCCAGCTTGTACCCGTTGCCCCTTGTCCTATCATTGGCCATTCCTGAGAACAGCCTGGCTCCATCTTCCTGACACCCACCCTTTACATATTTGCAAACATGAATGAGGTCACCCCTCAGTCTCCTCCAAGCTAAAGAGCCCCAGGTCCCTCAGCCTTTCATCACACGGGAGATGCTCCACTCCATCATCTTTGTGTCTCTGTGCTGAGCTCTCTCCAGCAGCTCCCTGTCCTTCTTGAACTGAGGAGCCCAGAACTGGACACAATATTCCAACTGCTGTCTCATAATGGCAGAGTAGAGGGGGAGGAGAAGCTCTCTCGACCTACTGCCCACACCCCTGCTAATACACCCCAGGATGTCATTGGCCTTCTTGGCCATGAGGGCTCATTGCTGACTCATGCTCATCCTGCTGTCTACCAAGACCCCCAGGTCCCTTTCCCCTACAATGCTCTCTAACAGTTCATTCCCCAACCTGTAGTTGGGATTGTTCTTACCCCTGTACATGGGGTTGTTCTTTCCCAAATATAAGACTCTACACTTGCCTTTGTTGATTTTCATTAGATTTCTCTCCACTCAACCCTTTTACCTTCTCAGCTGGGTACACGTGCTGCTTCATAAACTGCTTGACCTTCAGCAAAATTTCCTGGCCTTTCCTACTTTGATGGAAGAGCTCTCCAGAAATGCCATCACGTGTGCTGCTAAAAGACGACCTAGAGAAGAACATTCAACGCAGTAACAAGCAAGATCAGACTTTCTCTTGTAACAATATAAGCTGCCTCATACAGGCATTCAAATAATTGAAGACATTGTAAGAGCTTTGCTTTGCTTTTGCCCAGTAGTTCAGGCCACTCTTACCTTTTTGAGAGCTCTAACCCTCTCTCTGCCAAAGGCTTCACAATCTTAGCAAATTCATGACTATTCTCTGCAGAAGCATTTCCAATGAGATATCTGGCATAAACACCCTAAAATCAAAAGAAAGCTGTATGTGGTATAATTATGAGCTTCAAGTTGTCTCATTACTAGATTGGTGATATCTTCAACTACGAAAGTAACACTTAAAAGCACACATTCTTAAAAAGAAAAACTTAGCACCTAGATAGATTTGACTGGGATATGTTAATATTGGTTTTGGTCCCTTTGCTGATGGAATGGAGATGCTTGGTGCACAAGAGAAGAGAAACCCCAAACATCCCAGCTAAACCAAAGTAGAGGTAAATCACAAAAAGTAGAGAGGAAAATAAGAGAAGAAAAAAGAGAAATGTCTGCACACAATACTGCAAACCCAGCCTGTCCCTTAAACCAACTGACAACAGTGTACATGTAGGAATACTATCCACAGCTAAATTAACATACACATACACACTCCAAATTAATGCCAGCTTATTCCACCTTTGGTATGCTGATCTCACGTGGTAACTCATTAAAATGTACTTATGCTCTACAATGGCTGAATGAAACACTCACTTCTGATCACAACGAACCAAGGAAACTTATTTTCTCTTGTAATCACATCTCAACATTGGTCTCCTATGCTCTTCGTAAGCTGAGCTCACAGCATGCCATTTTTCATCTGTGGGTGGCACCAACAGCATCTTACTTAGCTGACCTGCTCTTTACTTTCCTGAGAAACTTAGAAAGATCTTTGGTTTTTGCTAACAAAGGATTTAAATAGCCAGAGAGTGCAAAAAGGAAAGGACAGAATTGTCTGCATGTTGCAAGGAAGTTACCAATACCTAGCCCAACATAGTTAATGTAGCAAGAATTCTATCTTAGAGAGTTTTCAGTCGTAAGAATCCAAGATATTCCTGAAGGAACAAACTGACACACAGTGGTTCCAGTTCTTTTTAAAATAGGATTCATATTTGGAATAAGAATGGCCAATTACAAACAGTCACAACAAAACCACGTGACATTTCAGCACACGAGTGGGTTACCTGGGATATTGACGCTAGTTTAAAATATGACAAGGCAAGAAAAAAGTTCAGGTTGGGTAAAGCAGTGCTGACTCCCCGGCAGCGGCAGTAAATGGAAACCAGTTCTTCAAAGGAAGGGCTTTCTACAAAGACACAACAGAGTATTTCAGAATACTTCTCAGCTTTGTGAGATATTCCATTTACATAGTAATCCCCATGATTTAGCATTTCTCATGATCTAAGTGTGATACACAGAGCCAAAAGGAAATAGGGGTTGATGGAATTACTGCCCCTCAGCTCCACTCCAGCCAGGAAATTAACTTCACTGGGGGAGCTTTCTAAAAAAATCAATAGTAACTTGACAATAAACTGACCATGAGCCAGCAATGTGCCCTCATGGCCAAGAAGGCCAATGGCATCCTGGGATGCAGCAAGAAGAGTGCGGCCAGCAGGTCAAGGGAGGTTCTGCTCCCTCTCTCCTCTGCCCTGGTGAGGCCTCATCTGGAGTCCTGTGTCCAGTTCTGGGCTCCTCAGCTCAAGAGGGACAGGGAAGTGCTGGAGAGAGGCCAACACAGGGACACCAAGATGATCAGTGGACTGCAGCATCTTCCTTATGAGGAAAGGCTGTAGGAACTGGGGCTGTTTAGTCTGGAGAAGAGGAGACTGAGGGGGGAACTCATTAATATTTACAAATGTCTCAATGGTGGGTGTCAGGAGGTTGGGACATCCCTTTTTTCTGTTGTATCCAGTGACAGGACAAGGGGTGATGGGATGAAGCTGGAACACAAAATGCTCCATTTAAACATAAGAAGAAACTATTTCACTGTGAGGTGAGGGAGCCCTGGCACAGGCTGCCCAGAGAGGGTGTGGAGGCTCCTTCCTTGGAGGTCTTCAAGACCCACCTGGACACATTCCTGTGTGACCTGATCTAGGTGAACCTGCTTTGTCAGAGGAGTTGGACTAGATGATCTCTAAAGGTCCCTTCCAACCCCTAATATTCTATGATTCTATGAATCATTCTATGAACTTTAAATTCTGGTTTTCTTCCATTACCTCTAAGAAAGTACAAAGTAGCACAGTGTGGCCAAGCCAACGCTTGTTAAAACAGGACCACCTTAAACCTCACTATCAGTATGTGGCCTACGATAAAGAAAACTATGGAAAAGTTCTTTTCAAGTGCCAAATTATATGCTTATTAATTTAACTTTTTGTTGCTGTTTATAAAAGTAGCATAGCAAAGAGAAACCAACCAGTTTCATACCTATGGTGTTTCTCAAACCCATGACAGTTCCGTGACCTAAGTCCTTAAGTGATGCAGGCCAGAAGTAGAACAGCGTGGCATACGCTAGATCTGCCAGAGGATGACCAGCAGTTGAGAGTTCCCAGTCCAGCACTGCCAAAACACGAGCCTTACAGAAAAAGAAAACCTCAAGTGAATGTTAGAAGAGAAATTCTCTCCATCCACCAGTGCACAACCCTCTTAACATCCAACAGATTCACGTGATTATTGTGCTTAGAATTAAAAGCACATGCTGTACCTGTCTACAGCAAAACCAGTTCCTTTCAGCACTATGTAAGGATCTGCAGAAAACAGATATTCATAGAGTGGCAGAAAAACAAGCATTTTTCACCTGAAAGTCTGTTTGAAATTCTACTTTTTTAAGTGGTCTTCCTGTCAGCAACTTCTAACCCCTTCTAATCAAAACATGATTGAAATAAATTATCCTAAAGAACAGAGGTACTGACAGTATATTTTCTTGTTTCCAGACACGTTGCTCAGATAACATTGCACAGTCCTATTGCACAGATGCTGATGGGCAGACTATGCACTTCAAAACCTAACTTATCACAATATTCTGTATGGATTAGCACTTACATAGAGAATTGAGTTTCTTAAGTGGGATAGTAAACCTCTGCCCAGGTAGTGACAGAAGCCTTTGCTGCAAGCATCCTTGCAATGGTGTCTTCAGCTGGATGGGCTGAGACTCCCCAAACTGTCGTTCTGATGAATCCTCATAATCCAGCTGGTCTGTCATCCTGAACAACCCCTCTGGCCTACTCAAGATCCATGGCTACTTGAACTATTTGCAAAAGACTTTTTCTACATGGTCATTCCTGCATATTCAGGAACAGTCTCCACAGGTTATTTAAAATTATCTATGTTTTGGTCAACTTTCAGCTACTTCAGAAAGAGCTGGGAGAGTCCCTGAGTGCCTGATTCTCTGTTCAGAGAGTCAATCAGCACATTTAAGCCTACAAACAGTGCCTATCAACTGACCTATGCAGAACAGTGGGAATCCCTGGGATTTGTTGCTTTGCTGTGAAAAGTAGGCATTGCAGAGCCTTGGTCATGAATCTCAGACATACTTTCCCTTCACAACACCACAAATAGCATGGAAAAAGAGAATGAAAACGTAATTATGTTGATAGACAAGCAACACACATTTATTTCCACAAACTAGAAAAGAAATAGCTTCCCTTTTCCCTAAAGATGAATAAGGAACTTCTAGTGTCTCTGTAATCAATATGTGTTTCATAACTAAGCAGCTTTGGCAGATTTTTCTTTGCTTCCACTATTATCACATATCAGGCATTCAGGTTCTGTTCTGAAAGGCATTGTTGTCAATTGAAGCCGTATCACAATTACAAAGGCCTTTGGATCAGATGCTCATGCAATTTCGTGAAGTGAGCCTTCAGTATGTCCTTAAGTTGTACTGCATTCAACAAGATTTACATGTATCAAATGTTTCATCCCTGGACTTTGAAGTATGGACTAGAGTTAATGAATAAACTGAGTAACTAGCTCCTGCAAAGAAAACCAGGACTGTGATAGGTACCTACACACCATACACAACGTATAGAGAAGAGTTAAGTTCTCTACTATTGTTTTCAAAGATGTATCACGCACTAAAACACCCACAGAAGTGTCTCATTACATAGCAGAGGTACAAACAAGTGGAGGACTGCAAAACAAGTAGAGATTAGCTTCAAATACCTCTGTTGGGTGGAAGATGATGTTATCTATTCTAAAGTCCCCATGAATCAGGCGTTCTTCACTATCATCAGATGGCAAGTTGTTTGCTAACCACTCAGCCAGCTTGTTCATGGCAGGAATATCTGTATGAGCAGCTGCATCATACTGTCTTTTCCAAGTTGATACCTAAAGAAATACAAACACTTCAACAGATTTTTCAACTGATTCCCAAGTGTTTCAAGAGCACAAACTTTTGAAGCACACATCTGGGCTTTGCCTATTACCACGTTCCCTTTCAGTTCAGTAAAACCCAGTACCTTTGCATTGACAAAGGTGAACTGTGAGGGTGCACTGATGACTACCTCTGTTTTATAGTTAAAGTCTGTTTACATAGCCTAAATCTAATATTATTCCATATTGTATTATGAATACCATCCCCTGAAGTATGGCTTTACAGAGTTATCTGAATGTAGCAGTAACTTTATACTGTGCACAAATAATTGAACTAGGTGAAGGTGTTTATTGGCTAAAATATGATGGTTACTTTAATCAGTCATTAATTAGTAACAATTCAGCTTGCACATCAAATAGACCTTCAAAGACCTGACAAAAGAAGAGAATGTTGGGAAGTGCTGTACCTGTCTTCTGCAGTATCCAGGTCCTCTGCCATATCCTTGGAGACCCAGTGACTGTAAATCAAAGGAGTGCAACAGGGCCAAAGTTTCGATCATCGCGATATACAAAGCAGAACGCTCTGCTGGGCCCACTTCAGGCAGTGAGAGGTCTCGGAAGATGCGACCCTAGAAACAGCAGAAATCAGATATTCACATCAGATGATGAGAAATAAAGCTATACATTCCAGGAAAACCAAATGCAGTGAACCAACACTCCCTATGCAACCAAAAACTCCTTCCTCCTTTATTGTCTTCCTTGCCCAGGACAGACGAAGGGATTCACAGTGATCTTGGATCATTAGGATCCAGATATCTATTAGAAGGTAATTAAAATAACAGATATATTCTGTAGGTGAAAGTCTGAATTAGAGCACTCAATCCAGATATACTCAACCTTGAAAATAGCAGGGGGAAAGAAGAAAAGTTATTGTATTGTCTTTAACAGCAAACTTCCAGAAAAACAAATCAGTGAAAACCTTAGAAGGGAAGGGGGCAGGTGTGGAGAGGAGAGGAGAGGAGAGGAGAGGAGAGGAGAGGAGAGGAGAGGAGAGGAGAGGAGAGGAGAGGAGAGGAGAGGAGAGGAGAGGAATGAGAGGGTTAGTGTATGTACAGAAGCAAACAATCCAAAGAAATTCACTTGCATTCTCCTTACATGCAATTTAATATACTTAGATGATGGGTGTGCTTTTCCATTTTCTCCTTTCATTGTGACCCTGCCAGTAAACAGATTAGAAAGGAATAAACAGACTCTTCTCTAAGGACCTCAGTTTCACTGGGTGGCACAATGGCTTCAATATATTTAAACTAAAATGCTAAAGCATCAACAGAGTTTTTTTTCCTGAAAGATTCTGCATAATAAACCTAGAAAACAGGTTGTATTGAGTTATAGTTTATTCAACACAATAAATCTATGACTGCTTTCTAAATACACAGGTTACTTGTTAAAAACAGTGCACTGCTGTCCATCTTAGAGTGGATAGGTTCTAAGTTTATAAACAAAAAGCATCAGCAGCAAGGTTTCTTATTAAGGAATCACTTTGTTCTAGTCCAACCCAGATAAATGATCCATATTTCATGTGAGAAAACCATTGCAAATTCTTCATAGCTTTTGCATTTTATTACTCTTGCTTCATGTTTTTTTGTAGGAAGGTTAACTTAATCTCCAGGATCTGGCCCATAGACTCACATGTTTCTAATTTGCCAGTGAACTTTACCATAGAGTAGGATGCAATGAAAGGAAAGAGGCTTGAACTCAAATCCCCCTCCCACACGTTAAAAAAACCCCCAAAGGATATGATAGAGCAGATCCATACTTGGGATCACCAAAATCTAACAGAAACAGTATCAACTCAGCTACAGTCCCCTCAGAGTACCATAGACAGAGCTATGCCATGTTCTTTCTGAAACTGCTGCTTAACTGGAATCCTGCTCGGTTTTCAAGACAGTGGATTCCTATCTTGAGTACTAAACAGGTCTCAGGATGATCAAAGATTCAGTGTAACTGTGAAGTCTGATTGTTCACCCTCTGACTTGTGTCTGCTTTTCACAGAAGCAATATTGCCTTCATTCAAGGCATCCATCTGAGAGCTCAAAGCAAGAACAAGAGTTTAGATTCTGGGCTGAAAGTTTCAACAAAGTGGGAAGAAAATGAAATCAGTGAGTATTTCCAATAGCTAGCATTTCTTAAAAACATCAGAGGATTACTTATACCACAAAACTTGGTGAATGCTGGATAAGGCTCTAACAGAAAGGGTTTGGCGCGATTTAAAAGCAGCTAGTAGTAGGGAAAAGAAAAACATATCTCCCATTGAAGGACCAACCTGCACATGCTGCATTACATAAAATTCTGTTCCAATGACAGAAACATCACTGCAATACAGCAGGGGCTCAGGCACTGGAAATCCAGCTGAAAACAAGGCTTTCTGTACACGATATTCTCTATCAACCTGAAGAAGACGCAGAAATATATATGAGTACTAACATTTATAAATGAGTACTGTGAATGACAACAAATCTTCCGAAATGTCTGTTTCTGTGTCTAGCACAGAAAATTGGAAATGATCCAGCAATTCACTTCTAGACCCATTTGACAGTGTGCCACACCATCACATACAGGACTTAAGTCACCCGCTATACAAAGTGTTTGGAGGTTGAAGAAGAGTGTTATTTACCTTGTGAGCTCGAGGTAAAAGAGGGCCATGGGGCTTCTTCCTGAGCACATAAGCCTGCACACCCTTCTGAAGGTAAAAGGTTGGATTGGACTGGCCTGAGCTACAAAGAGAAAGATTATAGTTATTTGAGAATTCAAATACTTAAAACTTTGAAAGCTTTTAACAGCACTGATGCAACATGCACTGTGACTTGGCCTCAACAAAAGGGCAAGACAGAGGAAAGGCTTCTTCTCAAGAGTTGGTTTGGGGCTTTTTTCAAATTTAGTCTTACAAGGATGCAAGTGATCATAGAATGGTAGGGGTTGGAAGGGACCTTTAGAGATCATCCAGTCCAACCCCCCTGCAGAAGCAGGGTCACCTAGATCAGGTCACATAGGAAGTGACAGCCTAAAAAAAAAATCATAACTCAGAGGTTCTGTTCCTATCTGTAAGAAACATGTTGTCTTTCACTGCAGAGAGGTCACAGATTTATTGTCCTGTGAAATGGAAATAGCTTTTACCTCTCCTCCCTAAAGAGACAAGGTATGCAGTGGATACTGACTTCAACATTTTCCAGCAGAACTCACACCAGCCCATAATGTTTGTCCTTTGGCAAGCTGTATTTTGAACACTGTAAGCATAGAGAAAGCTCTCCAAATAACTGATGTTCCTAGCACCAAGTCCCACGTGTATGCTTGCCTGATCACCACATACCTATGCTATGCTTAAGGAAATCATAGAATCACAGAATGGTAGGGTTGGAAGGGACTTTTAGAGATCGTCCAGTCCAACCCCCCTGCAGAAGCAGGGTCACCTAGATCAGGTCACACAGGAACATGTCCAGGTGGGTCTTGAAGATCTCCAAGGAAGAAGTCTCCACAACCCCTCTGGGAAATGCCTGTAGTAACTGTAAAGTCTTAAAGGAATGAATGCTATAGTGACAAAGAATGATAGAAATTAGGCATTTCAATCCCATACATCTGTAAAAGAGAAGGATGACCTAGTTAAACCCTTTGTAACAACTTGCTTGTCATATCCTTGGCACAGGCTGCCCAGGGAGGATGTGGAGTCTCCTCTGGAGATTTTCAAAACCTGCCTGGACACATTCCTGTGTGACCTGATCTAGGTGGGACCTGCTTTGGCAGGGGGGTTCGACTAGATAATCTCTAAAGGTCCCTTCCAACCCCTACCAATCCATGATTCTATGATCCCAATCCAGTTCACTGCTCTTTATTTTCCTCAAGGCTCTGTGATAATCAACACACTTTTCTCTCATCATTGTGGATCATTTTTAAGAAGCATTCTGACCCAGTCCAATAAAAGATAGGACAGCTGTTGGAAAATCAAAATCAAGTGAACTTTTGCCCTCATGTTCCCCATAACATTTCTGTTCTTCCTGAGGCAGTTAGGACACAGTCTGTAGTAGAGTTTAACAAGTGTACTGCAGAGACAAATACTCTGCCTCGCACAACAAATTTAGATCAGGTGAAGCCTTGAACAGCAGCCACGAGACAAAGTACTAAAAACATAAATACTGACAACATTTTAACAGATTTTACTGTTAGCTATTCTGAGACCCTTCTCAGTTTCCTCAACTGAAGCACATAGAAGGATCAGGGTACAGCTGAGGATTTAATGGATGTTTTATATCAGAGGGCAGTGAAAAACTGCTGTTTCTTATTGATTGCTGCAGATAAAGCAGTCAATGTCATGTTTACAAAGGAATTAACATGTATTTTTACAACAACTTAACTTCTAACAGTTAGCTCCTGATTTGAAGCCCAACAGCCACTAATTTGCTGAATGTAAATGAAGTAGTTGTTCTGTGCAACAGTGCCTTTGGTGCCTGGGCACTCCACTCCCATGGCATTAATGGGAATCTCTGCACAGAATGATGCTGTTCTGATAGATTTGCTCACCTGTCAATAGCCTAAGGCTTTTCAAATTGATTTCTTAAGCCTCGTATGTGCTTCTGAACATTATTTGCTGTGCGATGAGAGACAAATCAGATAAATCAGGATTTATGAGTAGGCAATAGAATTATTGTGTGTGTGCTCCAATAGAGCACACCAGAGAGCCGAATGCATGTTGTTCTGATGAAAGCGGGGTCCAGCCAACACATCCCCTGCCTGCACACGGCTAACCGCGGCCATAGGGTCTGCCTGTGCCAAAAGTCACCGCCGTGAACTTCGACTTCTGCAGCTGTGCAAGGGACGAGCTGTTCCTGCGATGTCAGCCACCACCAGGGCAAAGGGCCCCAGCTCTGCCCCTCCTTCCCGAAGCCCTCACAGCCCCACAGCAGCACACCCGAGGCTCACGCTCCGGCCCCGGGAGCCTCGGGATGCCCCGCGGGCGGGGGACCCGCATCAGCGCCTCCGTGTCGACACGCAGGGAGGTCGCGCTCGCCGCTCACAGGCGGTGTCGGGGCGGGGGAGCGGCCCGCGCTTTACCTGTACTGCCTGACGGCCAGAGCCGCCGCGGGCCGCCGCGGGAAGCCGGGCAGGTGGCTGCACAGGTACCGCTCCAGGCTGCTCTGGTCGAAGCGGTGTTGCGGCCGCACCTCAGCGGTGCCCGGCTCCGCCGCCATGGCCAGGCGCTGGCGGGCCGCGCCGCTACGCTGCTGACGGGGTGCCGTGCCCGCCCCGCCCCGCTCGGCTCGGCCCGGCCCGGCACGGCACGGCACGGCACGGCACGGCGTCGCCACGGCAACCGGAGGCGGCCTGGTCCGTCAAGGAAAGCGGTCCGCGGCGCCGGGCCAGCGGGGCTCCGTGAGGAAGCGGGCGGCTTCTCCTGGAAGACAGCGGCCCCCGAGGGGTGGTAACCGCCCCGGCTGACAGCTGCCCTTAGGCTTGGAGGGCGCCCGCCCGCTGCCCGCTGCCCGCTGCCCGCTGCCCGCTGCCCGCTGCCGGGAGGCGGGAGCCCCGTCGGACGCGGGAACCGGAACCCTCCCTCCAGAGCCGGCGCGCGCGGGGGCCGGCGCTGCCCGAGCGCCCGGAAGCCAAGGCCGGGGAGACGTGTCGCTGCCATGGCGGAGCGCGGCCGGCTGCAGCGGCTGGAGCGCCGTGTGCGGGAGCTGGAGGAAGAGCTGGCCCGGGAAAGAGCCGGCCGGCCGGCGCCGCGGGCCCACATCGAGAGCATGAGCCCGGAGGTGACGGACTCCAACCCCTACAGGTGCGGTATAGGGAGGCGAGCAGGACTGAGCCGTAGGGAGGAGACCAGACCCAAAGGCTGAGTCAGGGTGTGCAGGATGGGGAAGAGCTGAGAGGGTCTTAGCCCGTGGGGCTGGAACTGTGGGTCTGGGGAAGAGGGGTGCGGAGGTGGGCTCGGGCAGGCAGAGGTCTGAAGGATGATGAGGCCTGAAAGGATGCTCAGAAGGCAGCGCTGAAGGCAAGCGCTGTGCAGGGAGGACGGCAGAGAAGGTCTCAGACTCCCCATTGGGCTGAGCTGACAGGAGGGTACATGAGGGTTAGTTTGTATCACCTTGCATTACAGTACAGGGAGAGAGGAAACTCTGTGAGTTTTTCAGCTAAGCTGCTAATAAATGGGACAGGTGTCAGTATTACATGAGGTCGTGCTCCTCTAACTTATCTATTTTAGAGTTTGGAGGAATCTTGAGCATCTGGGACCCCTTCTAACGTTCAGTGCTTCTGGAAATGCAATGTTTTTGTTTGGTTAGTTTTCTTCCAGGGTCAATTGCTTTAATAAAAATTGATACTTGTATTTTCATTGATATTGTCAATGCAAAAAGATGCAGTGGCAGGATAAAATGTTACTTTAAAATTCGTCCAGTTATCTTCACAATCTGCTGTTCTCAATCTATTTGTTTTAATGTTTTCTTAATCTAATTGAACTGGTTATAAAACAGTGGAAGAGACTTTGCTGGCCCATGTGGTTCATTACAGAAAGAAGTGCAGGCTTTCATTCTGTAAGTCAGGGATTCATTTACACAAATAGTTATGAGTCCTCCTGATTTCACTGATGTTACTGAACGCCAACTGAATAAGCCACCTGGGTTTCTGCAGGGTTAGTACTCTGTTGCTGTTGCTAGTAGGAAAGCATCTACTGTCTCACTTAGACTGTAACCTAGCTGGCAGTTGCAACTGTAGCAGCCTTGACTTTGGTGCTTGGGCAGGTTATTTTTAAAGCAAAAGCAATTTTAAGTACCTGAAAAGCAAAATTGCTATTGGAGATCTGGAGAGTATTTCTGTATAATGTTGCTGTTTCTCTTTCTAGTCGCTTGATGGCGTTAAAAAGGATGGGAATTGTCAAAGACTATGAGGTAGGATTCTATCAGCATTATAAAGCAGCCTTGCATTTTTTTCCCCCTGCGAGGACCCCTTCTTGATATACTGATCTGTATTTTCTTTCTTTCTACAGAAAATCCGTACTTTTACAGTTGCAGTCGTAGGTGTAGGTGGAGTTGGCAGTGTGACCGCTGAGATGTTGACAAGGTGTGGCATTGGTAAGGTAATGAGAGTTTTCTTCTACTTCTTTAGAGTAGGTGGACCATTCTTCACCAAGAGTTAGATTTGATTTCACTCAGTTCATTTGCCCATGGGAAAAAAAATACTATGAAGAAAGCACTCAAGCCCTTGTGTAAATATCACAAAGAGTCAAGAGTCTTAATGATTTACTTAGGGCTTTATCCTACATCATGTGGATGATTCTTGTTTGGATGCTTGTCTTCGACGTGCTCTTATATGAGCCCATCTGTCTACCCCTCATACTGGACACACATAGAAGATTAAGTCTTATGAGAACAACTTGATATTGACAAACAGGTATTTTTTATCACAAACATTAATTTGTCATGGGGCAGACTTAAAGATAAACATATACCAGCAGTTAAAAAGAATTTGATAGATAAGCAGGAACCTCCAGAGTTAATAGAACAGGATTTTCCTTTAAAGGGAGAATTTTGGTAGTGGCTTAGTTGTTCATATTTCCAGGCAAAGCCTGACCATTTACCTGTGGAACTTTAAAGAAGTATCTTAATACAGATGAGATGTAGGTATTTTCAGCAAAGTGTTTTTGAAAACCTACATGCCAAGAGAAATGAAAGAGATGACACGTTTCTAGTTCATGCCATAACAGCAAGTAGGAATGTGATAACAGAATCAGTGGTGTTTATGTTAGATAATGTGTTGGATACCCTCAGTTTAGATAAAATAGACAGAGTGCTTTTCAAGAAGAGTGGCTTTTCATGACATAATGAGTCAGTTCTTGGTAAATGGCAGTTTGAAATCAGTCTTCCACATACTTGTAATGTCTGGTAACTTTCGTATGTGAGTGGAGTGAGACTGTGGAGGTGGCAGGAGCATTTGGGGGCTTTTTCTTATGCTGGTTTTAGCATGAGTTTTGTTGTTTAAAATGCCTTGCCATAGTGCTTTGGCTGCAGAGTCTCTGAAGATTCACATGTTAATACAATCTTTATTGTAGCTTCTTCTGTTTGACTATGACAAAGTGGAACTGGCAAACATGAACAGACTCTTCTTCCAACCTCATCAAGCTGGATTAAGTAAAGTGCAAGCAGCAGAGCATACTTTGAGGTATAATTTAGAGAAGTGGTATGAAAATGTATGGGTGCTACATGGTGCAACTCCATAAAAGCACTTGCAAATGACTTACAAAGTAATGTGGTCTAATTTGGAAATTTGAGTATAAAATAGTTGTGGGAATATTTAAGGACATTCTTTTTATACTGGGCAAAACCTTAATGGAGGAGGGGCAGCCTGGCAATCTCATTCTAAGCCTGCTTTTTAAGTATAGCAAATTTTACTGGGAAGTTTGGTATAAAATATATCACTTTGATATGGTGTGGGTTTTGTGGGGTTTTCTCCCATCTAATCTGTGCATCTTTGACAAATATGTGGGTGTATTGTAGACTTCAGACTGGAAGCTTAAGACCGTAGCAACACTTGTGAGGGTGTAAAATGCAAGTTATCATTGTATTTATTAACACTGATTTGTATGTTTCCTGTCATAGGAATATTAATCCTGATGTTCAGTTTGAAGTGCATAACTACAACATCACAACACTGGACAACTTTGAACACTTCATGGATAGAATAAGGTAAAATCTCTCCAACAAAAGCATCTTTCTGACTTGTGATGTGTGGTTCTGAACAGCCTCACGTGTTTAGGGTTGGGGTATTTTTCAGTTTAATGACTCCCAGTTGAAAATCAGTGGGAGATATGTATATATGAAGACATTCCTGCCTAGACCTTTTCTCTAGAGTTGGCATTTTATTGCTGCTCTTACATAGTTATGTTTTATATTAGTGCATCTTTAGGTTTCCAAGCAAAGCTGCAGGTCTCATGGGCTTTTCCCATTACAGAAAACAGATTGGATCTTGTTTTCACTGCTCTGGAGCAGTTTTGGGTACACTTTATAGAATGTGCATCTCACAGAAGTTCTGAAATAACTTTTCCAGTTTGCAGTTTTGTTGTACAAAGATACCATTTCAATCTAAACTGCTTCTTCCAGTAAGGGTGCACTGGAGGAGGGGCAGCCTGTCGATCTCGTTCTAAGCTGCGTGGACAACTTTGAAGCTCGCATGGCAATTAACACGGTGAGAACACTGAAGGTGTGAGCTTGTGGAAGTCTGTTTTCTCCTATAAATAATGTTAGGACTTGTGAAGAGTAGAAAAAAGACAGGGAATTTGCAGGAGTCTTCTAAGAAACTTCCTCTTTGGTTTAAGGAAACTGGCAGAGCTTTTATCCCATTCTTACAAGACACGTTTTATGTGTATAAATATAACTGTAGACTTCCAAGTTACTAGCAGCTAATGGTTAATAAAGACTTAAGTGCCATAAGCCCCCCTCTGTCTTTCCAAATCATTCTGTTTATATAAAAAGTATTATCAAAGCCTGCTATGTTAAATCTTACAAACATTTAAAGACTATGTATAGCTAATTGTACATTGCATATGGCTTTCTGTATACTAAAACTATCTAAAGGCTGTGTACATAATCACACTGGTTTTCTTTGTAGTAGCAGCCAACGTAGAGTATATGCCAAATGTATGGTTTTTGTTACCCTTCAGTTAACTTGTCCTCTAAACTGCAAGTACATCTACACTACATCTGTGGTTCTAAAAGAAGTTTGTGCAATTAGATTCTGTAGTGTGCTAGTAACTGGATCACTAATGCCTGTGTTCAAAAATCTCAGGTCATCAGGAAAGCACAAAGACCTGGCTTCATGAGTACAGCTTTAATTTGCCCTTTGACTCTCAATTTCTGTTCTGTCTTTTCATGTTCCTTTATCTGATTGTAGCCTTGTCTTAAAGCAGGAAGATCAGTGTGTTTAATTGCTCTTAAATGTATTTTTTGTTCTCCATCAGTCTTCTGCAGTGCTGATGCGTGTGTTTCTGTGTTTATAAGGCCTGCAATGAGCTTGGACAAATCTGGATGGAATCTGGAGTGAGTGAGAACGCAGTGTCAGGGCACATACAGCTGATCATACCCGGTGAATCTGCTTGCTTCGCGGTACGTAGCGCTCTGCTCAGTTGCTCGTCTGGGAATATAAAGATAGCTGCTTGGCCAATGTGATCCTGACACAGCTGACAGTAGCTTAAAGTTTTGTGTCATCTGCGAGGGTGTTTTAATGTGTTTTCTTTTAACTGAATTCCTTTATTTCCCCTCAGTGTGCTCCTCCACTTGTAGTTGCTGCTAATATTGATGAGAAAACATTAAAACGAGAAGGAGTTTGTGCAGCTAGTCTTCCTACAACAATGGGTGTTGTGGCAGGAATGCTTGTACAAAATGTCCTGAAGTAAGTGTCTGAGTTGCTGTTATTCAATGTACAGCACAGTAAAAGAGACTAGAAAAAGCATTTCCTAATGATGGGTCTGGTTCTTTTTATATTGTTTGAGGCCTGTTCCCTAAAGGTATTGGCATCATTGGCCAGGGCTGAGAAATATACACTGAGGTGTTGACTTTGGAGCTGTTGTTTTCAGTAGAACTTTTCAGGGGTAAGAAAAAGTCTTCAGAGTTTTCCTAAGAATTTCTTCTGCATACACACAGGCACTTTTAATTTCTTAGTTCTGAATTTAAACATGCTCCCATTTGCCATGCTGTCTTGTTGTTGAGATTTTGTTCGTGGACATAAGTAATTTCTCTCACAGTGTGTTTAAAAATCCTGAGGTGAAAAGTTCTATTGCAATATGATGTATTTGAATGTTTCCCAGAAGTTCTGTCACTGCTAAAAGAACTGCATGTGTCAGCAAGGAAAACATTTGTACAACTCTGTACTCAGTTTTGGAATGATACACCAAGTTGTACAAGCGTCTTTGAGAACAAGATCTTATTTAGGCAGCTTTTAGCATTAGCTTGGTTTTACCAGTTATCCAAAAAAAATCTAGTTACAAAGAATAAAAGTACTGTTTGAAAGTTTGCCTACAGACAACAAAGCTTCATTTTCAGCTGTGCAGAGAGCAGGCAGCATGTGTTTTTCTTTAATGGAGAACACAAACACTGCAGTTTTATTTACATCTTTATTTTCATTGCAAGTCTGGCCCTACAGTAAAGATGATTTAAATCACTTCTAATTAGCTGTTGAAAAGTCTCCCCATTGTAATACAGGGCACCTAAGTGTTTCAAGCAGTGGATTAAGTCACAGCAGAAAACTCTAAACATACTTTTCCTGAGCCTGTAGCTGACTTGTCCTTCTCACAAGAACCAGGTTCGATATTGATGCAGTTAAATGCTTTTGTCAAGTGCTTACAGCTTATTTTATGCCGATTACAGTAACTCTTCACAACTTCCCTAGTGTGAAAGTGTATTCTAAAGGTTCTTTGAGGAAAAGTTATTCCTTGAGCAACTGAATCTTGAGGTTTGCACCTGTATATAAGGGCCTGCTTTCTCTGTTATCTTTCTAGGTACCTGTTAAATTTTGGTACTGTGAGTTACTATCTTGGTTACAACGCGATGCAGGATTTCTTTCCAACTATGTCTATGAAGCCAAACCCACAATGCAGTGACCAAAACTGCAGAAAACAGCAAGAAAATTATAAGGTAGAACTGTTCTGGGGTTGTTTTTGTTTTTAATACTTTAAGAAATTAGCAAGCTACAGATCTGTAGTAAAAGCAAGCTGTCATTGTTACTCCAGTTTTCAGCAGCTTTGTCTCCAGATGGTTGCCTATGGTTTCTAAACATACATTACTTGGTGTTACCTTAAAGCAAAGGCAGAATGGCTTGCATTCAGTTAAATAATGTTTTCTTCTACAGTAATTGCTTAGCCTTTCTGTCAGTCATATATTTTGAAGTGTTAATGGGTTTGGGGTTTTTAAACTTACAAGTGAACACCTGTATTCTATGCCTTTTGATGCCTAACAAAGTCCTAAATGGTGGCCACCTGTCTTAAATATAAAAAGAAGTGTGAATATTAGATTTGATCTTCTTTGCTGCTGTTGAAAATGGGATTATTACATATAGTTTTTTGTCTTTTTGTGGTTTTCCTTCAGAAAAGAGAAGCTGCACGACCAAAACAAGAAGTAATTGAACAGGAAGAAGAAATAGTACATGAAGATAATGACTGGGGTAAGTAAACAACTACATGCTGTTCCCAGTAAGGAGATGCAAATAAAGGTTCTGGTTTGGGTGAACAGACACACAGATAGAGAATCTGTGTAGGGTACAGAGATTTCTTGTGGTTCCTATTTTTTGTAACTTGTGCTGTGCAATTACTGCTGGCTCTTCAGAGGTTTTGGCAGTAATGTTACCACAACTTGATGTATTTTTAGTGCAGTGTGCAGGTTTTTGACTCAAAATGTAACAGCTCTTTGAATAAAAAACTTACTCAGAAGATGAGTCTGAAGATATAAAAGATAGGAGAAGGTGTAGTCACTCTGTGTTCCTTTTAAATATATAACTAAAGAGTATTTGTCATTTCCATAACCACGGTGCTGAGGCATCCCATGGATTTTTATGTTCCTCTGAAAGCTTTAAATTGGAAGGAATTAAGGAATGGTGAGTGTGTTTTATATAAGCATTTCAAGAATACATATATACATTCTCTTTATTACAGGAAATAGAAGTGTCCTCACAATAAGATTAAAATGCTAAAGACAAGGAGAGGTGCTGTTCTTGTCCATAAGTTACCTGTACAGAACCATTTTGTATTGATAATGGAATTAAGTACTTGAAATCAAAGGCTTTTGTGCTTTAAATTTGTTCTACTCCAGAAGAACAGCTGCCATTTTCCTCTTACTGTGATGACATAGTGCTCTGCCAGGGGGGTTGGACTAGATGATCTTTTGAGGTCCCTTCCAACCCTTAAGATTCTGTGATTAGAAAACTTTTTCTTCTAACTGTTAATGGAGATCTCAATTCCTTTTAATGCAAAGGCATTGAATTGGTGTCAGAAACTTCCGAAGAGGAGCTGAAGGCTGCCTCTGGCCCAGTCCCTGAGCTTCCTGAAGGAATCACTGTAGCATACACTATCCCAAACAAGGTAATAGATTTATTCTTTATGAATTTTTAGATTAAATTTATAATACCAGCCACTTTGGTTACCTTTTGAACCTAAAATCAAATTCCATCTTGAACAAATCCAGTGAAGCTCTACCTGGTTACATCCAATTAGTGTCTTCTCTGGTCTGATTTTGTGTGCCTAGGAAATGTGTTTCTTTCTGTGTGGATGCTGCTGGGAATGTAGCTTTGAGGTGATGGGAATGGAGGTGTTTGGGGATGGGGGAAGGAGAACAAATGGGATTTTTTCAGTTGCTATGCTGATGACTAATTAATTTGTACTGTATTTAGTAGTCAGAGTGATTAGTAAAGCTGGGGAGCACAGGATCTGCATGTACTGCAGTCAGAACATCCCAGCTCCTACTCTGAATAGTTTACAATTTACACTTAGGATCATTTAGGCCTAATCTTCCAACTGAGTGTTTGCTTCTAGGAAAATGGTGTGGTGTAATGGCAATAAAGTTTATTTGGGGAGGAGGGGGTAGGGATTGCTGCTATTTTTGCTGCCAACTTTTTCTTCCTGTTCCTAATAGGAAGAGAATTTGATACCTGAGGAAACGGTAGCAGACTCTGAAGAAAGCCTAGAAGAACTCATGGCCAAAATGAGAAATATGTAGCAAAACAAGTAGAAGTGCAACTTCTGAGACTTTGGATGGACATTGGATTTTGAGAAGACCAGACTCTTTTATTTTGTTACCTCTGCTGAAACTTATCTTTTCCATTTCCTCAGAAATGTGCTGTTTGAGGGGCAGGAGGGAAACAGACTCGCTTGGTTTATATTCTGTTGTCTGTTTACATCCTTAAGATAGGGAGTTGAGCTACTGAAGATCTGAATTCTTCAACATTATTAGTGTCCAGATATTAAGTAGAAAATAAAGCTGGATAAACTAACAACAGCAGGCATAGCACATTCTCATCACATGATACTGCAAATAACAAACAGTAGATAAGAAAAAATCTGCTGGAATGGATTGACTAGGTCAAGGGCAGATGATTATGCCTCACTCCTATTGCTGTGCCTGATTTTCCAGGCACTTCTATGCAGTGCTTGGTCCCTGGTCTCTAAAGCCTTGGCATGCATCATGCTGTGGCTGCTTTATCTGAGTGAACAGAACATTTCAGCCCTTTCAAGGTCTTGGGGATGGAGAGTTGTTTTTTTTTTAAACTTCCTTGATTTTATCAGTGTCTTACTACTGCTTGTTCCTAAATTGGTGCCTCTGTTTTGCATGTGATAATCATCTCAGTGTGCTGAAAGTCAAAGTCTTTTGTTAGTAGACCATTATACTAGCAGGCTGGGTATTGGCATGCCACTATTTCAGCTGGCAGATGTTTTTCATGACAAAATCTTTTAAGAATTACCAGAACTGGCACTGAAAGGAAGAGATTTTTGTCCATCTCTTTGAAAATCTAAATACTATCTTTTCCTTAGTTATTAAAAGTTCATCTGTAACTGATCCATCCCCATCCCATGGGTTGTATAAAGGAATATGCTTAATCTCAGTTTGCATAGGAAAGCTTCTAAAAGTAGTTGCTGTCAACTTTCAGTGTTGCAAGTACCTTCTGTGGAGTAGCTGAGCTATTGTAGTTGTCTTGTACATAAGGTTAGTACAGTCATATTGCCTTTTAAATTACAGGTCAGTTGAACATCTGATAAATGTACACACCTCAGAGTGCCAGTGCCCTGCGGAACTGGAACCATCAATTCCAAGTATTTTAACTACTGTGGGTGCCTGAGCCAGAACTTGATCACTATTTAGATTTGGCTTAGAGGAACATAACTTTCAGCCTTTGCAGTGTAATACAAATATTCCAACTTAACCTGTTCAGAAAACCTTTCCAGAGCATGATGCAGCCACCACAGACCCATCTAGAAATGGCAGGAGCAGCGTCCAACAAACAAGTAAAAAGAGAGTAATAGTGTGGAGATGCTTCTGGTTCTCAGGGCAGTTCAATGAGTATTTGTTTCAACAATGCTTGATTGATATGAGGAGACTCCAGGGGGGATCTCATTAAGATTTACAAATGTCTCAGTGGTGGATGTCAGGAGGTTGGGCCATCACTTTTTTTCTGTTGTATCCAGTGACAGGACAAGGGGTGATGGAAAGAAGCTGGAACACAAAAAGGTCCATTTAAACATAAGGAAAAACTCTTTCCCTGTTGAGGTGAGGGAGCCCTGGCACAGGCTGCCCAGGGAGGGTGTGGAGGCTCCTTCTCTGGAGGTTTTCAAAACCCACGTGGACACGTTCCTGTGTGACCTTATCTAGGTGGAACCTGCTTTGGCAGGGGGGTTGGACTGGATGATCTCCAAAGGTCCCTTCCAACCCCTACCATTCTATAGTTCTATGATAATGGTTACAAACATCAGAAGCTGTTTCCCCCACAGCTGACACTAGATTAGACAGGTGAAAATACTCTCTGAAGCTAATGAGGGAGGTTTGAGGGGTGGTGTGTTATGCCATAAAATTGAAGTGAGTTTTTGGATCAAGCTCAGTTTTGGAGAAACCAGATTTTAGAAAGAAACTGTAAAGATGGATGGGAAGTAATGAGGTCATTATAAAAGGTACGTACTTTGATCTGTGTCACTAAGGGGGTTGATCCAAGTGTCAATTTTAGTGTCACGTTTCTTTGCAATTTTTACCTTTCTGTTGGGAACAATAAAAGGGAGGCACATACTGGACTCTGCAGGTCCTGAGGCAAACAGTTGGCTTGTTTCTATTACAGCAGTTCATCTTGACTCTTAACTCTTCAGCTGACAAGAGTGCTGCCGTGTGACTGCCAACTTTACAGGAGGCAGCTGTTTACCAGCTTATTTCATCTATAGCTTGTATAAGCACATCGACACAATTTTGTATGCCCACTGACGAGCTGGCACGGTGTCTCTTGTGTTAGCTTCAGACTTCCAACTTGTACATACAAGAAGAATTTGAACTGATTACAAGATACATTAAGGTGATTGTATAGTACAATGGTTAACATTATTTAAAAAATAAACTGCATCAGAAAAGCATCTTTGAGGATTTCTCTTTTGAATTGAAGATACAGTTACAAACGTAAAACAATGGAAAACGTGCGACTTCCTTTGTTGTGAACTAACAATGGTTTAGTCCAGCTTTTGTTTGTTTGGCAGTATTTTTACTGAACACAGTTGAATGGTTGCACCTTGACTACTGTGCTCAGTTTTGGGCCCCTCACTACAAGAGGAACACTGAGCTGCTGGAGTGTGTCCAGAGACAGGCAATGGAACTGGTGAAGGGTCTGGAGCACATGTCTGATGGGGAGCAGCTGGGGGTGTTCAGCCTGGAGAAGAGGAGGCTGAGGGGCAGCATAAGCACTCTCTACAAATACCTGAAAGGAGGTTGTAGCTAGGTGGGGGTTGGTCTCTGCTCCCAAGTAATGAATGACAGGACAAGAGGAAACAGCCTCAAGTTGTACCAAGGAAGGTTTAATTTGGAGATTAAGAACTTTTTCACTGAAAATGGTCATCAAGCATTGGAACAGGCTGCCTCGGGAGGTGGAGGAGTCCCCATCCCTGGAGGTATTTAAAAGCTGCATAGCTGAGGTGCTGAGAGATATGGTGTAGTGATGGGCTTGGCAGTGTGAGGTTAGTTGTTGGACTCGATCTTAAATGTCTTTCCAACCAAAATGATTCTATGATTCAATGAATCTGATAACAGCTTGAGCTGTAGATGATGATACATTTTGATATATTAGTTTCCCAAGGAAACCAATTATTTTTGCACAAGTCCCTTGAACCTAACTTGGCTTAAAGCTCAAATCACCCTGCAAGTAAAGCTTTGGGTGGAACAGTATTGTGACTTTTTCAAACTTACTCTCCCTTTAGAAACAACTTTAAAAGCTTCTGAAGAGGCAGAAAGGATTATGAAAAAAAAAAATACACAAATCCCCTAAGCCAGGCTGTTACAACACAGAAATAAGAACTACCCCAAAGTATATACAACTGGTTCAGCTTTACTTGTTCCAATCCTGGCCGTTAGGCTGAGAGGTATCAAACCCACGTTTTTGGTATTAGCTCTAACTTGAGCTAGTAACTAACACATGTATCTACATCCAATGAGAGAAGCTCACTTCGTATCATAACAGTCTGTAAAGTCAATGGGAAAGAATTTCAAGCTTAAACATTTGTTTCCCTGTCATTCATGAAGACAGGTGTCAGTCTCAAAAGAGTACATATCCTATGAAAAATACATTTATCTTAACAATTTTATGTCTGCTTTAAAATAGCAACAGAGAATGCCTTATCTTTCAGCAGATTGTATCACCTTTGTCCATGTTCCAGGAAGATGTTTGGTGATAATGCACTTTTTAAGCTGAATGTATCTCCACTCAATGAGTGTCGAGAAGTTGCTTTTCCACCTATCAAGAAAGTCTCTGCTTCTTTTATTTCCATAGCTCTCTTGTAAAGCTCAGCTGCCTTCTCAAAGTCTCCCCCTTCATAGCTGTGGAGAAGAGTAAAGTAAAGTTGAAACAAGCAAATGAAACAAATCTCTCTGTTCATTTAAACTGAAATGCACACCATGCTATCAACAAAGTGTACTTAAGGCTCTCTGCTTTCCCAGTAAGCACAAAAGTCCAGGATGTTTTGTTTCATCCAGTGATTTTTATAGTAATTTGCTTTTATAGGTCTAAAGCACATCCTCTTACCTTAGCACAGCCAAGTTTTTCAGAGTTTCCCCCACACGAGGATGCATGTGACCAAAGCTGTCTTCATAAATCTTTAATGCACGTTCATAAAGAGGCAAAGCTTCAATCTGCTTTTTCTTGGGGTAGCAGAAAGTTGTTTGTTACAGACGTGTATTACACTTGCTAGTCTTTTTTTCCAACATAGCATCAACACATCCTACATGCAAAGTCATGCAGATTAAACCAGGATGGTGGTTTGACTTCTCAGTACCGTTGACAGATGAGGATAACTGAGATTGTCAAAGCAACTGGCTCACTCTTGCAAATGCAATTCCCACTAATAACATAATCAGGGGCTGGACTTTCTAGGCAGTTTTGAAAATCCCAATCCTTAAAGTTTTGAGTTATTAAAATGTGTTTTAATTTTACCTGAGGCAACCTTTATCCCTCTTTAAAATCAGATATGCAGATTGCAGAAATACAGAAAACAAGAGGACTATCTGCAGCTCACTCCTATTGATGCTAAGCAAGGAATTTGCTAAGTTGATTGCACCTCCTCTGAATCTCAGTTGTAGACAAATGAAAAAAAACCACAAAACAGGAATAATAAACATGTAAGACATGAAAAACTTACCATCTGGCAATAAAGGACAGCCAGATTTACCAAAGCTGTTGCTACACTGGGGTGTTTTGGACCAAATGACTTCTGTCGAATTTCAACCGCTAGTTCGTACAGAGGAACTGCCTTGTCGAGTTTTCCCTAGAAACAACAGGGGAAAACTGGTTCAGTTCTCCTGTGTCAAAATGGTAACAGTAAAATCTGTGTTAAACTAAAAGCCTTGGAGAAGATGCAACTGCTTCCAGAGTAAGGGTTTAACTTTGGTTAGTTCACAGTTATGTTCTGCACAGATTGTTTCTCATGACCATTTATTAGGACCTAATGTTTGAAAATGCAGAGCGTATCCAACTCCAGTTCATCCGTTTCTCAGCTACATCTCTTTCTTTCTTTTAAGTCTTTTTCCCCCACAGGTGTGTCTCACTGGGAAGGCTGTTAAAAAGAATGTTCAGGTGTGCTTTCATCCAAATCATTTTTCCACTTCTATTTCCTCATTCTGCCATAAATGAGAGCAGAGCTTATGTTTTGTCCTAAAAGGTCTCAATTTTACCGGTGATAGGAGGGACAATTTTTCCTGGCCATTAATTTTACTTCTTTAAAGTTTTGAGCACTTTTTTGCTTACAGAAGTGGTTTGCACCATTTCTTTGGAACAGCTGCAGTGTCCAATGCCATTTCAAGTACTTGTTGCTTCCTATTCAACGTATTGAGGCTTTGGTTTCTCTAAAATACCCCTCTCTTATTCCAACCAGTCTTACTGTAGATTATTTCTCCAGCAACCCCATTTTCCTCCAAATTTGAATCATACACTAGCTGAGTATGCTTCAGAAGCACCCTTAGGCTTCTATGATTAGAATGTGAATTCTCATAATTAGAATCATAGAATGGTAGGGTTGGAAGGGACCTTTAGAGATCATCCAGTCCAACCCCCCTGCAGAAGCAGGTTCACCTAGATCAGGTCGCATAGGAACATGTCCAGGCAGGTCTTGAAGACCTCCAAAGAAGGAGCCTCCACAATCCCTCTGGGCAGCCATTAGGGATACTGCAAATGTTCACTGTATAATGGTTCACTGTAACTGCAAAATTCAAATAACATTTACTCCTTATTTTTCCAAAGCATCACCACACCACAGTTTGAAGATGATCAGTAATTCATCCAGAGTAAATATTTATAACTAATGGGCATTTTCTGCATCTAATTCCTGTTCCCTTCTCTTCTTCCACTCTTCCCTGCAGTTCACCATGAGTTTTAATTTGTGATCCTTCAAACTAGCAAATAGGTTTTTAATGCAAATATTGAGTGCTTTCGCAGCTCCTAGCAGCGTGAAAATTAGAAACTGAAGTGAGCAGAGACTATGTGGCCCAAAACAATTTCATGGATGTAATAGCAGGTAACAGTTATTGAGCAAAAACACAGGAGCACTCGATCCAAGAGATTTATCTTCAAGGACTCTTTTCTCTTTGAAGAATGATGAAATAGAAAAGAAAAAAAAAAGATCTTTTCATCCTCTGAATTTGATCTTGGTTCAACAGCTGGAAACCTTACCTTCCCTGTTACACTGATGACATGCAATGGTTAGGGTGGTCCATGAACACAAATATGCATGAAACATTTTGAAATGATGAAACAGGAATTGATACTCTTAATATTATTCCCCATAGTGCATTTAGCAAGGCAGTAGCTCTCATCTTTCACTGAATCGACATATGCTGGATGTGGCTCAGCCACACTGTTTATCTGTTGAGTACTATGTCCCTCAGGAATCTCAATTTAACTGTAAAGTTAAAAGTCATTGTGTAAAACAAACTATTCCTACACTCTAAAGCATTATTTTTTCCATTAAGATACATCTGACCAAGCTCTCCTATGTGGATGTCACACAGCAGAGAACTCACATGCAGCAGGGAAGAGGTTCCCTTACTGCGGCCAAACCACTAACTTTTAACCAAATCAGAAATTCTTCATGGTGAATACTGAGCATGCAGGGCACTGAAAACATCCTTCATTAATAGCTTTTCTTCAAGCAGAGTGCGTTTTGGAAAAGCTACAGGGCTTTTTGGAAACAAGCTGAGGCTGCTCCTTTTATGCACGTGTGTAGAACACCGATACCTGACAAAATTCCCACTCCATTTCAAGACTGTGATAATGCAAGGCAATACAGTTAATCTAGGTGATAAGAAAAGATAACAGGCTTGTGCTTACCATCTTTTTGTATAGCACTGCCAGGTGTTTCACAGTATAAGCCAAGGAGGGATGATCTGGAGCCAGTGCTCTCCTCCTGATGTCTAAAGCTTTTTCATAGAGTTCCTCAGCCTTCTCATAGTGCTTCTTCTCATTGCACAAGGCTGCCAGGTTGTTCAAGGACTGTGCACAGTCTGGGTGGTCAGGTCCCAGGACTCTCTCTCTCATTTCCAAGGAGCGCTGCAGGAAAAGCTCTGCTGTCCTAGAGAAGACATTTCGTTCAGCGATGTTTTAAAGGTGGTAACATCTGTGCAGGTTAAAGTGGCTGTTTGCAACAGAACAAACATAGCTTTGGAAAACTGCACAGATACTGACATCTGCTAATGGACTTTCCTCAGAATAAGCCAATGCCAGATCAGATATTCATTTGCACGAGGGATTCTACGTCCCAGACATAGTGCTGCTGTACAGGCTAGCAGTAAGAATGTAGACAGAGAGCTAGTTAATAGATTCCTGTGCACACTTGGAGTCCTCCTGTTAAGGACTGAAATGCCAGTCTAGCAGATTTCAGCAAACATTACACTACCCCCACCAGCTGCTCATTTCTTTAATTCCACCCACATCTTCAGTCATGCAAGTAATCTTTCCTTATTCAAAACACTGTACTGACTTCTGGGCAATTCCTCATAGCAGTCATGTACTCCCACAGATAAAAGTGTAGTGGAATGTGAGGTAAAGGTTCAGAACACACCACACGTTCTTCAGGTAACTTTAAAACAATCAAGAACATATTACAGGGTTCCTCAGACAGTTTTCATACCAAAAAGAGAGATTGAAGTGGGTTTTATGCATGCAATGAGCTGGATTCTCACAGTAGAACATTTGTAGAAGCGACAAAAGTAGAAAATGTTTGTATAATGCCACCATTCAAGTATTTCTTTATCAAAAGAGCATATTTTATCTCAATAAAACAGCATATTACTATTCCATTACAGATTTACAGCAGCTCCTCTATCACAATGGGTGATTCCCACATAGTATTGGCAGCATCCGTTGTAACTAGGCAGTTTGTCGTCCTGACATACACACACATTCTGTGTGACACTATTCCCAAGGGGTCAGCTTAAGAAATTGGAAGAAAATAAAAAGGCCATTTACACCCAGAATTCTAGGTTCAATTCTGGAGCTCTCTGACTAGTGTCAAAAGGCACTCACTCTGTGCAAGGACTAGAGGATGATATGTGATGAAACATATAACAACTAGAAGTGTGACATATCCTTCTGCCATTGATTTCATTCTAACAGCATTGAATGATAAGACTTTCAATCTTGGACTTGTTGCTTCAGAACAGACACAATATTTATCATAAAAATGACTTAAACTCTCACTATATACTTCTGCTCACCTAGGAAATAGTGGAGATATGGTTACTCTAGAAGTAGTTTGTGTTAGACAGGAACTAGATATAAACAATGTGGAATATAAAATTATCCTGTATGAGATTACATGGATATCACTGCTCTATAACCAGTCACTTCAGTGTGACTCCACAAGGGCAAACTGATGAAAAATCCCATATTTCCAACAACTGTTAAAAATTAGTTCCTTCACTGTAAAGATTCTGCATTTAACAGAGATTCTCTGTGCAGATCCTAAATTACACTTCTGTAGCTACCCAACAACTGCTGCTGTCATGAAGACCAGATATAGGGAGGATGCAGAAGTACTTCCAGAACTTTGTGCTTTTTTTTGTTGTCTGCTTTCTTTCTTCTCTGAAAAGTTTCAGTTTAATGGAGTGGGATTTAAGGTGATTTTACAATTCCCTCAAAACTTTAGACTATTCTATTGCCTGAAGAAGTTAGTGTGAAGAGTGTCTAACCATGTAATCAGAACTGCTCTGCACCTTTTATTCCCCTACTTCAATGACCCTGCTTATTTCTGTCTGCTTTTAGAACAGCTTTGTGGTTTTTGTCCTTAGACCAGTAGAGTAAAGGCTTGAGGATTAAAAGCACAGTTAATATTTAACTCACTATTTCCTGTAATACTGGCATTTTGAGTGCTTTTCACAGAGAAACAACAATCTTGCTGTTCCAAGTGTGGACACTACAAAGGATGCTCACAAAACAGTGAAGCTGAGTAGAGGGGACACAAATTTCGAGAGAGAATTGGTATTTGCAACACAGGCTAAGTTAAATCCAAGTGTGGAATGTCAATTCTGAATGCAGGAAATACACTGAATTGGTAAAGCCTCACGTGTTAGAAGCACCAAATCTAGAAATTCTAAATGAATTTCATAGCAAACAAAAGCCAGCAGAATGAATCAGAGATGGTACCACAATGAGTATTGGATCATGTGTCCACATTTTACACTAGTTCTCAATGCTTTGCTTCCATTTAGATCTATGAGAACACTCAGTGGATGTGTGGCAATCAATACTCACTCAAGATTATTCTGCAGGTAATAGAGGACTCCAAGCTCATTGAGGGTTCGAGCATTATCTGGTGTATCCTTGCCTAACGTGAGCTCTTCCAATTGCAGGGCTCTTTGACGCAGGAGAGCAAAGCCACACTACAGCAGAGCACAAGGGAATGAATGGAAGCCAGTCACCATTACTTTTAAGACGTACAACTAAAGACAGAAAACTATTTAGTGCCAAAGGAACACAGTAATCCTGCTTGAGTTCTGTTTTCTAGATAAATGGCACATAGGCATTCTGCTTATATACAATATAACAGTAAATTTCACCAAACATGCTTCCAGGCTAAGTTACTGTGCTGTCATATAGCTCTGTTTTCCTTGTATCATACATGTTAATTTAGCTAAACTCTGCTGTTCAGTTAAGCAATTCAGATCAAGTTCTTAGATTTATAAGCCCAAAACTTAAAATCAAGTTGATCTCCTATCCTAAATGCTGTATACAAACACACAGAAGGTATTACTCAAGGCTTGACATGGATCTCTAAAACAGGCTGCCAAGCTAACATCTACAGGCAAAGTGAATGACAAGTAAAAAGTGTGGCCATTGTTACACAATCTGCCTATTCTTGATTTCTGCAGTCTTAATAAAAATATTTGTGCAGATGAACTCATTACAGAAATAGAGAAATTCATTTGTATTTGAGCACTGTGGAAATCACAACCGTTCTATGGCATTTCACCACTGCTAGAGCTACAACTAAAGCTCTGCATTTACTATCTGAATTCTTACAGTACAGGCACTACCTGAGAAACCAACCCTTAGCTCAAGAATGACGAGAGAAACTCTTAACTGAAGAACACAGAAGAAGAAATAGGGAAAAATTCAGTACAGCACCCAGTATCACCTACTGGGATTATCCACTGCAGTAAGCACTCTATTCAATAGTATTTGCAGGATAAATGCCTGGAGAACACCTTTTATTCCATTATCACTTTGACAGCCAATTGTATCAGCAGTAATTCTGCACCCCTGAAACAGATATATATCCACTTTCTCAACTCCACACCAGGTGTACTCATGCATCTCCACTTCCAGCAGAGTTGAAAGGACAGTTATCAAAGCTGCTGCTAGGCTACCTCACCGCCCGTGCTCTCTATTATCAAAAGCATTGGAGCTTTGTCAGCTCTGCAGACACACTTTATCATCTATTTATCAGAGCCCTGCACTTTTATTAAATATCAAACTTTTCCTTACCAAACTGCCTTTCCTCCTCGCTGCTTTCTGGCGTATTTTGAAGGACTTTTTCCTCAGCTGCTCAGCTTGTTCATATCTGAAAACATTTATAGTGTTAGAAGAATGCCAAATGTAGCATCAGGGAACATTTTGGAAAGCTTCTAAGTTACTTCAGCGTACAGATTTAAGGGGAATTTAAGAATCTTAAAAAAACCAAACCCACAAACCAAAAACCTCACACTTTTTGCCAAAGACAGAAATATCCAAAAGGCCTGGGGCCAGACAGTGCTCTTCCTTTATCTCTAAAACTTTGTTAAACTATGCACAAAAGCTGGCCCCTACTGGGTGGCCTGCTATGCAAGAATACAGAAAGGATGCTCGTGGTTACACTGGAACTTTTAAAAAAAGAACCAAGGAATTGTTCTGGCTTCAGGAAAAAAATCTTTTGTGCTCCAAATAAAGAAAAAAAATACCAGTAATGAAGCTTACTTGTTCTGCTTTTGGTATAAGGTTGCAAGTGCATCAAGTTCACGGGCTACCCGAGGATGTTCAGTTCCATAAGCATTTTCAGAGATTTCCAGTGCCTGCTTATACAGCTGTTCAGCATTTCCAAACTTCTTCCACTGAACATAAACTCCTGCTAGCTGGTGGAGAGACTGTGCCACCCTTGGGTGGTCTGGGTCCAGTGCAGTCTCTCGAATTTCCAGAGACCGCTGCAGAGGAGCTACTGCCTGTAACAACAAAGTTCAGAACATGATGGCCTGATCCTATACATCACATTAACAACTGCAACAGAAAGCATACACTGAGCTCAGCTTAATTTGCCTTCTTGTTGTTACAACAACCTCTAAATGGACTTACCTGACTGAGAAGACCTAGGTCCTTAAGAAACCGTCCCAGGGTCTCATAAAGATCAGCCAGGCAGATCATACTTTCCTCTCCCTCACAGCTTTTTTCATATTCTTTCAGAGAGTCAAAATACTCAGCTGCCATAGAGCTCTTATCTTTCCCAACCAGCTGCCAGTAACTCAGCAAGGCTGCAAAATGTCCCCTGTTTTAACAAGGAAATAAGAAGCTCATCTTATCTCTGATACCCCTCTATTTAGACTGATGGTAGCTTAGAAGGGCTGTATGCACAAATACTGTCATCATGCTACAGCATCTACAGAGACAACTCATGGAGACTATTGCTGTTCAACAGCAGTATTTATCCCTTTACCAACCCCCAGGTGTAACAGAACAGAAAAGATTATTTATATGACAACAGCATTTAGCATTTCAGCCTCTACCGTTCCAGCTCCTTTGATCTATATCTGTCTTTCTGATTTATATTGATAAAATATTACTTAGAAATACTTTTAACTACCAAAGCAGTGGCTATCTTTGTACCTTTTGTAAAGGTTTTGGGACACAAAGAGATTCAAAAGACAGTTGTGCAGCTTTTGCTTATCACCCTGCTGTTGGAAGAGCCAGGGAAGTTCATCTGCACTTCTCCAAGTCACTCGGTCTCGACTATTGAGAGAAAAGCAAACCAAAATGAAAATGTTGAAAGGCTTAACAGATCTTGTCAATTTGATGCGAAAACTAGGCAAGCATACAATAGCCATACTTCAATGTCTAAACAGAGAGACTTAATCTAAGACCTGTGTACTCCATTTTCTCACATCCTCAGTTTAATTTCACCTCAGAGGTGCTGTAGTCCCCAGGTACCCCACAGGAAGCTGTGCCTTCCCCTCCCATATGGATTAATCTGTGCCTGCTAGGGGGACAGCAGCCCATTGTCCCTTTGTGCCCCCTTTGCCTGGCATGCTGTGACTCTCTTAGCTTTTCACCAAACAACAGTGGATACTTGGAGGAGCAGTAAATAGATAACTGCATCAGGGACACATTAACTTGGGACTGTAAATGCAACTCAGTTTTCAAGCTGGATATGAACTTGTAGCTGTTCAGCTGCTCTACTGGACCTCCTCTTGTGTATGTGGTATCTGCTTGCTGACCACAAGTGGTCTTCTGCTGGTTCTTTAAGTTTCAAGCAACTTCAACTTTCCTAGGATTTACTAAGAGTTAAAAATCCACGTGGGGTCAGTTACCACAAAAGAACTGATGTAGTATAAATTCAAGCCCTACCTTTCCACCTGCTACCTTTATTACACGCCCACTGCTCTCCATAATCCTCAGTCTTTTCCAAGATCAAAAAGCAACATATCAATACTAAACTGCTAAACTGACAACTAGAGTTTTGCAGAGTTATTCTGCCATAATGATTTACTAAACTGAGTCAAAGAAACTACAGGAAGAAAACAAAAATATCCATGTGGCATAAAGGCCGCAACTTAGAGCATCCTGAGGAATTCTGACGCACCTTAACTGCATGGTGAAATACTCCACTAGTCTTTGTCTATAGGCAGAAATCACATTTTCACCTTCTTCCATATACTCTAGTCTCACCATCTCCCAAGCCTGAAAGACAGTATAATCAAGATAAAGAGAATGCAGTTCATTAAGTTCTGGTGAGACCAGAAGGGGCTTAAGGGTGTGGAGTTTCACTTGTACGTGTTTAGAATTACAAAATTTACCTGGAGGTGCTGGAACTTCAGCAAACCACAGCCATATGTCAGTAAACACATTTTGTGCAGGCTGTGAAGGAGGGAGGCTAGCACTGCAGAAGACAGTTCAGGATACAGTTCCATCAGCTCTGACTCACTCACACCATTGTGGCTAACACCAATGACACACAGCATCTACACAAAGCACAAAAAATGTTTTGCACACTTAGCAATGTTTGCTGCAGAGCTTAGTTACACTGAAACTCCAAAACAAACCCCAACCCACCTGTTACCATGCATAACTTTGTATGACAAGGGAAAAATACCTGCCTACACAATCTCTTTCTCTATTCTGTTGTCAAAGAACAGTCCTCAGTGCTAATGGGGTAATACATCACCAAATGGGAAACACTTTCCTCTGAAACACTGGAGGACAATAATCCCATTATCATAAGGAACTTCAATCTAAGTGAAATATGCTGAAGCTCTTCCAGCAACTACTGAGCATCATGTCCTAATCAAAATAATGTTCCACACACAGGGAAATTCTGCAAAGGTAGGAAAAGGAATCAGAAGTCTGGTAAGCAGTGCCCTGTACTCACCATGTTTTGATTACATTTACTATGCTCAGCGTAGTTAATTGTTGGATTACAGTGGTGACCAGTAAGAAAATGCTAATTCTGTACCACAGCACAGTGGAAAAGTTCTGTTTTGTGAGACAATAACTTAAGTGAAATTTATCAGCAAGCAGTTATATGTTCTACAGCTATGCAGCAAACAGATTAATAAAATTGCCCCTTGACTACTAATAATACAGCAAACTTTGATCATATATGTGAACCAATAAAAGACTTATCATACAACATTAGTTATTATTATATTAGTTAATATTATATTTGCTTTTAAATTAAGAAAAACTCTATAGTAAAGAATATACATTACCTATAGATATATTGATGCATTCTCTGCTTACCTCTCTCAGAAGATCTTTCTCTTTATCACTCTGCAATGATTCTTGAATTGATCTCAGAACAAGCCTGTACAGTGACACTGTGTCTTGACATTGGAAACACTTTTGAAGGGTTTCATCAATGTTTCCTGTATTTCCAACACTGAGCAGAAGAACAAAAGGGAAAGCTTTAGCATATTAAACTTGGCTGAGTAAGATGAACTGAAATTACTGAAGAGCTCTATCACAAAAGTGTTCTGAATTACTACTGGGTTTAAAAGGTGCACAGCATCTGGTGAGATCAAACACAGAAGAGATGAATTCCTGAAGCCACTTTCTGTCACATCTTGTCTGATTTTTCTATATAAGTGCAATATTTTTATTAAAAAAAAAAAAGAAAAAAAAAGTAATTGCCATGTCCTTTCCTCCAGCAGGAGCACAGAATATCAGGTTGGATACAGACAAAACCGTTGCTGTTTCATTTAATGTTTCATTTACAAAACATGTTTTCAGGACCAATTAAGCATTCTAGGCCATAAAACAGAAACAAAACATAATGGAAATGAGTCACCCAGAGTAAATTGTCAATCAGTGTATCATCTTCTGGGAGACTCTAAACTAAAAATGTGTCTTTCTCAACAAGATGCTAGGTTAATAATGCACTTATTAAGCACTCTCTTGCACAAGAGAGACTCATTTTCTCCACAGCAGGAATTGTAGGGCAAAGTACCATATCAAGATGTTAAAATAAACAGTTGTTGAACTTCCTTATATCAGTAAATACAATGAACCTGAAGAAAACTTTTAACAAAACAATACCAATATTCTCCAAATACCTTTAAAAAGCACTGAAGTGACTGATATTCAATTGTATGCTCTGGTTTTCCCTCCCATTGCATTCAGTCAGCAAAGTGGGAAAATTTTGTATCCTGCTCCACTGGATTTTTTTTAACAAGATTAATTCTGTGTTAAATGAATGTAATTCAAAATCTTAACAAGCCTACTTAACTCTTCTAATCCTGTGATGGGCACAACAGTTACAAGATCATCTCAACTTACCAAGCAATGGTTTTGCCTAAGAGAGTGACATACAAAGCATTGCAAGTCGTGGCAGAACGACAATGTCTCTCAAGCTTCTTCTCCTGCAACGTTTTAAACAAAATGTGTACGATTCTTGAGATGAAATAAACCACACCAATAAAATGTTCACTGTTTCACAAGAAAATGGAAGTTCTAGGTATGTTTCTATCTGTAACATCTGAAGACTATTGACAGCTAACTAGTGCACAAAATACTGCATGTTTTTCTAGCTATAGAAGCATACAAGTGACATTTTCCTTTTGTATTTAAGATGAAAACAGCTAGGACCATTACTAGCACTACAACTCTCAAGATGAGGAATACCTTACCAAACTGGTCTCCAAGGCAAAAAGCTATAATATTTTTCTCCCCACTCTGCCAATCACTTTTTTTGTATTATGGAATAATAAACCTAATATTCTTTAAAAAAAGAACACGTTTGCAGTAAGATGTGTAATTTATGCTGTTCCATCTGTGCTTCAGTGCTATGAGCCACGGGGTAAAAATACTCCAACTGTGTGCCATCATGAGCAGCAATATTAGAAGTTTCTTTTGGCTGCTGAGCTTATGTTATCTTTCCATATTGTCATTAAAAGTTATAGTAGAGTAAAACACTTTTAGAAAACCTGCAAGAGAGACATACCTGCTCTTTAGTCAATTTAACATTTGCACAGTTACATTCTGCACTAATGAGAGATTTAACATCTTTGGAATTCAGTGGATCAAGATGAAGAGTAGGCCACAACCTTTGGTAAGAGAGAACAAAGTCGTATTCAGACCTTATTAAATAGCACATCACAGAAAAAAAAAGGATATCAAAGTTCCATATCTTTCAAAAGATTAACATTAAAGTAGTAATTGAAGCTATTCCCTGCTACTAAGAAATTACAGTCATTGCAAGTCAAATTTCACTTTCAGCCTTATGCTGGATCTACATCATGGTATTGCAGTTCTTTATGTGCATGGGACTGCATTTACTATCCTCCTACCTATAGTCACATGGATAGATGACTAAACATCTAAAACAAAAGTCTGGTTTCCAAACAGTTAAAGCTCATCGTCACTGAAGTCACAATAGAGAAGCTTTCATCGTCCTTGATGGCTGCAAAACCCTGTCCTATTAAATCACCAAGTCTTGACAAATCTGGGTGTTTGCTCTTCAATGAGTAACTGTAACTTAAAACAATAATTCTAACACAGGCTACTTTGAAGCATCTCAGAAGTGCAACATACCTCCAAGGCTGCGGACACGTTTCTACATTCACTGATACAATCACTCTCACATTCACTGGCAGTGGATCTATCAGCCACTTCATGTGCTTCTCAGCTTGCTTAAAAACAAATTTGGATTACTTAATACAAAGGTTGTTCAGAACAATGCCAAAAGTTGACATATGTCATGAACTGCACAACTCATTGAAAGGAGTCTTAAATTCTCCAGTGTCCTTAAAAATTGTTCATGAATCTGGTTCTTGAAACAGTACTAAATGATCCACTGATCTTATCAGCATATCAGCATCATATCACATATCAGCATGACTGCACGTTGAAATGTTCACCTCATAAAGACCAGGCTATTAAGATGTCCAACGAGTCAGCTAAGAGTTTTGGTTCTTTGGATCAATAATATAGGGAGATTGCTCAAAAATTTAGGTGTTATGATAAATTTAGAAGGGAAAAAAATCCACACAACCCACACAAAATGTATCTATAAAAATCAAGGCTTTTTTAACTCAGCTGCTCTTTTTGCAGAACTATTTTCTATATATGCTCTTTAGAACAAAGCAAAGATTAATAATTCTCTTACATAGATACAGCAGAACATATAACAACAGTCAAGATTTCCTTTAAACTGAAATGGCAACTATTTTCAAACCATACCTGTATCTGGTCAATAGAATCAATAATTATAATAATGCTGCCTTGATGACGTGCAGAAAGTTTTTCCAGCCAGCGGGGAAACTCTTCCAGAAGTTTAGCTGGATCCAAAGTCAGAGGTGACACTAACCAAGAGTGTTGCATAAGCTGCAGAATTAGAAACATAAAGTACATTAAAAAATCAACTAGGCTAGTTGAAAGAATTCCTGTAGACACAAAAGGAAAAAAAAAAAAACCCACTACATGATCTTGGGGCATTTTTTCTAGTCAAGTTCACACAGAATTCTTTCCTTTTCTTTGCAGAGTAAAGAATATTTTTTAAGCTTGTGTAAACTCTAGACAGACAATCTGAGTTTACACAACAGATAAGGAATCTGGACACTTAAAGGGATTAAAAGTTGCAGAGGTTAAACAGGCAGACTTCTAAAATACATGAGAAAATTGCAAGGAAAGCACAACTGAACTCATTTTTCTAAAGGTTTTAGTCCTGTGAGGTCTTGAGTGCCACCCTGTGAAGGAAAAAGAAAGCTCAGGCCCTGGCCCAAAACTACTCCTCACCTGTTCCCCATGTATCTAGGATACAATTAAACAAATAAATTAACATAGAAGAGAGACTAGGCTAGGAACAATATGGTGCCAACTGGTGAATACAGCCTCAGGTTTCTAAACACATAGCCAGAAGTAACACCTGCCTTTCTCATTGGTCAGATTGCAGGATATTTTGGAAGAAGCTTACATGATTTTGTAAGTCCTCAATATAGGTCACTAGAAGCACAACTGCTAACACTGCTAAATATATTCATAATATATTATGAATATCCCAGAGATGCTATTTAATTGATCTGCATTCAATGGACAGGATCAGATTCTAGCCACTGTAAAATGCTTAACACTTCTATTCCCCTTAACTGATGGAGAAAAACATGCAGAAAATTTTCTCTTTTGTCATACACATGAGCACCTTCCAAAGAATGACACAATGCAGGGCATGTAATAATCCATCGTACCTTTAAAGTAAGGCGTTTAATTATCAGTGCAGATTCTGAGCTAGTAGACATGGGCCTCCCGACAAAGTGATAAAGAATTATAGTATTTGGTGAATGCTTCTGTTGCAACTGAATCCTAAAAATTTAAAAAAAGGTATTTAACAGACTATAATTTTGCAAATATACCTCAAATAAAAAAACCATGAGTTTTGCAAAGGACACAGATTGTCTGAGCAAAAGGTGTTCCATGTTTATCTTGCAAAATAGGATAAACATTTCCCGAGCTATAACTTTTTATGTCAGATTCCATTTTTGCCCTTCCCAGTACTGCTAGCCATTAGCAAGTGCCCTTCTTGCCACTGGTTGGTCACATGTCACTAAGCTTTTAAGAAGTAATGACAATATCAATTTATTTTTATGTCAGCAAATTTTGTCATAGCCTACAAGTGAACATAAAATACATTTCTAGGATAAATTATTGGGTCTGGTCTTTCCTCTGTTTCAGTAAAAGCATCCAAAGGGTCATTCTTGTGTTATCAGAGAAGGGTAACACTATTGAGCTACCAAAATCATTTATTTATGCTGTGCAAACACAGATCTTTAGGGCACTGCAATTGCAGTCACAGAGATGTTAAAGGCAGTCTAGATGGAATTAACTATTCAATTATTACATATCTTTCCAGAATGCTTCAGTAACTTCCGTGCTTTGCAAATACTCCCCTTTTACCTCTAATTAAAGTGATGGGATATTTGAAATGTAACGTAAACTTTTTACTTATATTTCATTCATCAAAAATAAAAAAAGAGTTTAAGCTACCATTTTGACAGGAGGAGAGATTTCCCAGAGCCTGGTCCTCCTGATACAAGCAGAGGTGGAATTGGTGCTGGTGCTGCTACCAGGTCATTTAGACGTTCAAAATACTATTAAAAAAAAAAGAAACAATAACTAGAAGTATTCCAGTGTTTAAGGGAAAAATAGAGTGCTTGGTATTGCAATTCATCTAGATGTAAAATACTTGTACAGATTTATTAAGGTAAGTGCATAACTACCGAAATGCAATATAACATAAATGGAAGTAAGTTTTGTGATGAATCACTTAAATCAAACTTTCTTTTAAAGAAAGTGTAAAATAAACACTTGTTTTTAAAAATACCCTCTATTTAAAAAGGAACTTTCAGTGCTAATAAACTGAAATTGTGTTACTAGAGTAAAGCAAATGGGTGCTACGTTTGTTCAGGCTTCTCCATCCCTCCTTCCCCCCAGCTACTCCACTGCATTGCCCATGGTTGCCATGATAAAGCCTTCACAGCTGGCATCTGCCACAAGGTATATTTTGAGGCACTAAGTACGCACAAGAAAGGCTTTCTTTCATCACACAAATGCCCAAGAACATTGTAGCACAGTGCAGGGTGACAAAATTAAAAACATCTTTCATCCACTTGGGAGAGATATTTTGTCTGCAGAAAAGAAGTGGAGGCACATTAATACACCTAGGTGTTTTTCCTATGAATTATCCGGTATTTTAGTGTTCTAGAATGTAGTAAAAATTGCACAATCCTCCAAATCATTGCCAATATATGAGTAATGAAGTGAAAGGATAAGTTGTGCTAGTAAAATATGGGTACCAACAATACAATAACATAGAAACTAAGTGCTTATGTTACATTATAACATCACTGAATGTTGCCCAAATAAGATGTTGCATCACTTTTCAGGACCACTTCAATGTTTTTTTCTCCTACACTCATTATGTCTTCCCTACATAGAACTGTTCCTGATGTATCCAGTTTGAAATGGTTTTTAAAGTTTATTTCAAATTCAGAGTCAGCACTCAGCTATTCAGCAGTTCTCTACTTCTAAATTTCCTGTTTTCTTCTCACGTGTGGCTACATGGTGAAATGAAATCTTTTCACAGGTCTTTCAGAGATGATCTGTCTCCAGGTGTCAAGACAGAGATTGGATTTCCTCAAAAAAGAAAAAAAACAAACTTCAAAACATTCAGAGTCTTTTCTATTGACAACTGAAGTCTGGGAGGACACCCTACTTCTGGCACACCATTAGAGTGCTCTGCTCCAGTGAAGAAACTGCTTCTTCATCAATGTCACTGAACAACACACAAACTGGCGCGTCTCCCAGAAAATAAATACGCCGTGTATATCAGACATATGGCTTCTCTGGCCTAAGGAGTAATAGCCTCAAGGATGCTCTCAGACACAGCTTCTTCTGTAGAAGTACATCTTGCCTAAGAAGAGATGGAAACAAGCGATGACTTCATCTGTATACATTTCCAGAGTACTTACTTTCTGAAATCCCAGCTCACAGGTAGAATTAGATGCCTGCTGAAAAGCTTCCATCTGTTCTTGTTCATCATGTGCATCCCACAACACATCACCAAAAACAACTTCTTCAGGAGCCGTGGAGTCTTCCTTATTACCCAGATCTTTGCCTTCTAGTTCTGTCATTTCACATCCCAATATATCCTAAGTAAAAAGAAAATTACATGGAGAAAATTGCAACTTCACTTCTTAACAGTGCAGGCATATTTGGTATTAGTCTCAATTCCACTGTGTATGAGTGCAGCTCTATTAACATCAATATGCTCATTTCCTTTTAGCCTAACTGAGAACATAAATAAATGAGCAATTAGATGAAACCAAGTTAACTCTTGAGTGCACAGGTCTCAAGATATTAGGTTTAATCTTCTCATAGCAGAAGCAACTCACCACAAAGAAGGATAAGGAGAGAATGGCCTATGCAATCTTTGCTTATCCTATGATATGGATAAAGAGAAATTAGAAGATAATTTAGGCCATGACTAGATTGCTTTGCCCTATTACTTCTGCTTCTGTCCATAAAAACACTACTCAGTTTTGAGGTTTACTTTCCACTTGCTGATTTCTTTTCTTGTCAGATATTAATGACAAAACGCAGGAAGATCCTCTGAATTAAGTCCAAGTAGCTTATAGTAATCACACTGACAGCATCTACACTCATAAATCAGAGTAGGAACAGAGTAAGATGAAATCCATCCTCTACCTGTTTAATTATCTTTTCCACACAATTATAGATTTCACATGCTCCTTCCTCCACACCTCCACAATGATCAATCATCTGAAAAAATAAAGGGCAAAGCATGACACAACTCTGAACCCAACTGAGAATGGTATTTAAGACTTCCAACAAAAACATTCTGGGACACATTTAAATTCAATTCTGTTGTATTCCTTAGGTGGGATTCACTTTTCCCAAAGCTTTTAAAAGCTGGGCATCTAGCTTCAGCTTTTCTCAACAGTTGTCTCTGCAGAGGGAAATGAATGGCAACTGATCTATTTTCAGATGGAAGGAATCTCTCTGGAGGGAGGTACACTTCTTTTTCTTCAGTATCTATAGTGGGACCTTAAATAAATGTCTTTGCCCTTTCAATGACTAACCACAGGTAAGAAATTCTATTCTTACAATACATGGGGTTTTTTTCAGGGAAAATGCAGTAGCTTTTTTTCTCCCCTGCTAATGAAAATTTCATAACACTCATAAATTTCAGCTTTACCAATCTGCTCATATAATGAGCATTGAGAGCAACAAATGGAATGCAATTTGTCCTAAAATCTGGGACTACTAACACTTGATGTTTATAGCAGGAAAGGATGCCTTTTAACATTCATGTGTCTTTAAAATGCCATACCTTTGCTTTGCTCAGGTGAGAAATTCGCTCAATTAACTGTTGCAGTGGGACTGAACTGACTCTGCCATCTTCTTTTCTGTGGTAAATTAGCCGGGGTTTTTCTTCTGAATTTCTCAAGAAGGCTTCTTCACAGTCCTCCAACAAACAACTAGATTGGAAAGCAGCATTCTTGTGCTATATTACACTGCTGTAGTAAACAGTTCAATCAACACAAGCTCCAAAGATGGGTTTCACTGCAAAATCTAATTCAAAAGTCAAACCTATTTACAACTAAGAGCAAGCAAGTATTGCAGTAGAGAATTTAAGATAAATTTTGATGCAAGTGAAAGCTAAGAGAGGAATTTATGCTACTTGTACCACAACTATTAAAATAGTTTATTGTTTTTTATGTTATTGCTTTGTAAATTAAAAGTTGATCTTCCTGTAATACCAATATGCAGAGTGAAAAAGGTAATTGCCTTGCATGGAAAGAAAATGGATTCATACATGATTAATAAGCATCATATACATGCTCTGCCATCATTTGTTGGAAGGCTCTGTTCTATTCCTTGACCTTTTTAGGCAAATTCCTTTAGTACTTCTCAGATGTAGGATAGTCTTTTAATTTATAGTAGTTGAAAAGGTTAATTACACACCTCCAAACTCAAAACCACTTTGTATTTATGTATGTGAACGATATCAATGAATAGTATTCCCAGCAATCTATTACTGTTCCATGGAAAGGACTATACAACTTGGGGATGCTGACAACAGCAGACAAGACCTCTCAATTATGTTATTTATATGGGCATTACAGTTTTGCTAACAGAAATTCTTTAAGTGAATACTACTGGTAGAAACACTTCTTTATGGTGTTTTTTCCTTGTGTATTTTGTTCTTAAACACTTGTGACCCACATAAAACTGAATTATTTGGCAACAGAGTGCCAAATGACCCTCAGGAGTTGACACTATCTAAGAGCATAAATATATGGCAACTCTAGTCTGATTCCTCTATGAAAACAAATCAACATCTTCTGTGGCTGTTCCCTGCAGTGCTTCATTTTTGTAAATCTTAGCTGCAAATGTCTTAAACCAGTCATTTCTCTCTAGACAGATGTTTTATTTACAGAAACAGGAGCTCTAACTAATACAAGAGCTCTAATAATAAAACAGCGTTTGAGTTCAAAATCGACCCCTAATAAACTTAATACATACCAGTATCTTCAAATATTTGCGTTCATACAGATGTTTTGGAATGACTATTCTGTGATTCTTTATCTTTTCTAATCCTTTTTCTCTCTTATTCAGCAACAGGACAACCCACCCCAAATATCAAACTTCACCCAAAATTCCCAAATGCTTAACAGAAACAGTTCTAACACCATTCTAAAAGTTCAATGTTTTTCATTTAGTAAGTCATGTTTCTTCTTCTAGAAGGTTAGGAAATTACTCACTGAACAAACAGAATACATTGCATCACCATTTGTCATAAAACATCATGACTTCAGTAAATCAGGAAGCTAGCATAAGGTATCACACAGAAGAGCTATGAAATCAGTCAAAATTAGTCAAAGATAGAAAATAATAAAAACAAAATACTTCAGGTAGGTGTAAAGCTAGATAAGCAAATGAAAAATACTGAGGACACTGACATCAGCAATCTGGTGTTCCTAAGACTCCAGCAATACACACAACAGAGATTTGTTCTTGCAAAGTTGCGTATTATGAAGACATCTTGAATCCATGCCGGATTTTAAGCGAATCTATCTACAAAAAAAAGGAAATGCTACAAAGCTTATAGATGCTTTCAACTGTCTGTACCAGCAAACCTGAAGTTTCAAGAAGTATCAGTATTAGAAGACACTAGCTTAGGAAATGTACTGAGCAAAGCAACATAAACATTTTAATAAGCCATGAACTTTGTATAAATTACCAGTTTCCATCTGCATTAGCAATCTGGAAAATGCTTACCTTGGCAAAGTTAAATGTAGGAGCAAAATGACCACTGAACTTTTTTCAATTTCCCATTTTCTTACATCCCTAAGAGGTCTTTCGTTTTCTGCTGAAAAATTAACAACTTGGAAGAAGTACCCCATTGTTTCACACACTCTTTGAAGTTTTGGTGAGTAGTTCTGAAAGCAATTCAAATAACAGCGATATTACTAAATCTGCATAGCACTAAGGACCTACTAGATAAATCTCAGTTTCTTTTCTATAGGTAGTTTCTTTCTCTGAAGTCCTTGACAATACTTACACTAATTTCAATGAAATTAGGCTACACCTACTAAAGCTTTCAAAAAAATATTAGACAAATCTTTGAATAAGTATCACAGGGGAAATGTAACAGCATATAAGTTAACATAAGATTGTGAGATACTTACTCTAATGAAGATGTCCACTTCTGGCTGAGTCTCATCAGTACTAATAATAAAACATCTTACTGTGTTACTCCACAGAGAGTGGGAAAACAGAGGAGTAACCTGTAATAAACTGGCAACGGCAGCATCCCAATCATCTGCCAATGAGAAAAAACCATAATGAAGTCTAGGGGTATTCACATCTGACTACACTGCATAACAGGTAAGTCATCACCTCTTAGCAGTATGAACACTAACATTTTATTTAAAATAGTACCAATATTTTTACTCAACTATTGTGATTTTATAAATTTGAATTTAGAGACGCCATATCATCTGACAGTGTAACAATTTGATAATGTGACTAAACAATGTCAAATATATTCATATTACCATTACAATGACATTTCCTCTAAAAAGGATTGATGAAAATCAAGCTGATAGCTGTAAAAGATTAAAATCACTCATAATCAAACTCTCTTGCAATCAGATTTCCATAAAGGCTCCCTAAGTAGAGTCAAAACCCAATCAAATCCAATGAAAAAAATAGGGATATTGTTTATTCTAGTACAAGTGTAACATTCATACTCAGGAAGCAGAGCATTGGAATAAAAATGCAAAAAAGAATACCAGCAGACACTGAAGGAAAAAAAATCACAATTTTCTGTAGTCAATATAAGCAACAAAATAGTATTTGATTTACTCACAATGAAGCCCCATTCACTATTGTTTACTAAAACCACTGCTGCATATATATTAAACCCAAATATATGAAACATAACTTAACATGTACAGCTATAATTCCTTTATTTTTACAAGGAAACAATCCCTTAGTCAAATTACTCAAGAATGGATAGAATCGGAGCTAAGAAAGAATTACTTAAGAATGGATAGAAAAATGACATAGACACTTATAATCCCAGTAAAAAAAACAACATTACTTACCCCTGTTTATATTTGCAAATGGTCCCTCAACGTCTATGGAACTATGAGCAAATTCAGGCCCCCTGAAAGATTGCTGAAGTTGCATCATACTACCCATGGATGGCTCACTCCCTAGAGCTCCTCCATTCCAGTATTCTGATTGTGCCCCAGTAGCTAAGAATTGGAAAACAAAACAAAACCTTCATTGTCACTAAACAAGATAAATTACCCCTCTCAAATACTCCAGCTGAAGCCTATTGCCAGATGCAACAGATCACCTTAGCAGATGGGTGCTGTAGTTCTAAAAGGGTGCTTGTCTGAAGTTAAAGAGATGTCACATTGCTAAAGGATGAGGTTATTTACTAATATTTGTTGTTATACAGACTGCTCACATATGTTGGGTTCAATTGCTGACTTGCATTACAAATCAGGAAAACAGTTCCCAGTATTGCTGCAGTCATTTGTGCACAAAGAGAATTGACAGCTTTCGTTCAGAAGCATTCCAGCACTGAAAAAGCATAAAGGGGCTGTAGGTCAGGACTGGAATTTATTCTCAATGAAAGAGCTTTCACAGCAGCTCTTCATAGTATTCTTGGATTACAGTTCTGCCAGTCAATATACAACATTCAAGACACTAAATCTTCCATAGAGAAAATCAGGAAATTAAAAAAGACAAGCAAAAAGTTAGAAGTATCAATTCAAATATTAATTTAACACAAGATAGAAAAAATACATAAACCAAGACTATACCTTTAAAGTTAATCAAATGCATAATTGCTACGCAAAAAGCCAATCACTGCATTTTGAAATGTTTCTACTTTTAAAGACTGCATATTTATACTCATGCCAAGATGTGACAGCTGATATTTCTCAAACAGTAAAACAAAAGTAAAGCAACAGCGCTTGCATACAGTTTTTCCTCAGTAACCCGTCATGGTACAAGAAGTAATAGTGGCCATCCTTCAGTGTTAAGGTGCTGCAAAAATCACTGACCTACTTTGAACGGGATACAAAGTCAGTGGACTGATTACATACCTATCTCTATCCTTCCCATGTTAAGAAGCACCTTAGAGCATATATAAGGTTTTGCCTTTTCTGTTTTCTAGGGCTTCCCTTTCAAAAAAATTCTTCAACAAAATGCCTTTGAGTCAGCTCCTGTTTGTTAAATATATAACTGCTATTCTGAAAACTACAATAGTTGAGACTAGCATATTTCATCACTCATAGATTGTAAGCCTAGGATTCCCCCTAGTTTAAGGTGTGCTTTTTGGATCCTTTGGAAGATAAATCTCTCATATCTAGAACCAGAAAACTCAGAAATGGCTAGAATCATAGAATCATGGAATTGCAGGATGGTAGGGGTTGGAAGGGACCTTTAGGGATCACCCTGTCCAACTCCCCTGCCAAAGCAGGTCCACCTAGATCAGGTCACACAGGAATATGTCCAGGTGAGTTTGAAGACCTCCAAAGGAGCCTCCACACTCTCCCTGGGCAGTCTGTGTCTGGGCTCCCTCACCTCCACAGGGAAATAGTTTTTCCTTATATTTAAATGGAACTTTCTGTGTTCCAGCTGCTTCCCACTACCACTTGTCCTGTCACTGGATACAACCGAAAAAAGTGACATCCCATCCTCCTGACACCCACCGTTTAGACATTTGTAAATATTAATGAGATTCCCCCTCAGTCTCCTCTTCGCCAGACTGAATAGCCCCAGGTCCCACAGCCTTTCCTCACAAGGAAGATGCCTCCATGCCTAAAAAGGGCTTTATTTTCCTCATGTATTCATTCATAAGACCAGAAATGTGAGGTTCTCACAATCTACACCAAGTTTGTAAAGTCAGCTGCCTTTAACTCTTAAGCTATTTTATGTTGCTTTTCATCTGGATTAGTAAAACTTTTTTTCAAAAGAACATAAATATCTGTCTTACTATTCAGAGGCTTCAGTCCTGTTATAGCCTAAATTCTAGGGATGAAATTCTCACCTGTAACATCTGTACAATTATCATCAGAATCAGACTCTTCGGGATCAAACACTTGGATTCCTTGGGCCTGAAGTCTCTGAAGTTTTGCTTCTAGCTCTCGCTTGGCCCTCAGTAAGTCCTGAATCTCATTTTCTTTTGTTTCTCTAAAAATCTATGAGCAGGAAAGAAAAAATAAGACGAACCATAAATCATGGAAAAAATGGAAACCTAGACTTAAATTCAAAGAGATGAAATCTTCTTCGAGTCTCATACTCTTAAATAAGGTCAAAAACAACCCTCCTTTTTATATACCCACCAAACACAAACATCTGTTACGATTTAAATATCATGAATCTTGCCAACAGTGCAAACCCAGGATCTATTACCCTGTTTTGAATTGCAGAAGTATCATCATGTGCAGCAAAGGAAAAGCAGAAGCATCAACTTGGCCTTTAAGCCATACCTCCAGAAAGTGTAAGGGCTTTTAACAGGCTATAATATTTTAGAGCCATAGAAATGCACCAATACACATTTTTCTTTATTGCAAGCTAGAAGTGTTAGAGTGTTATATATAAAATTTATTCAGAAATAACAGATCTCTGTGTGTATACATTCCTTCAGGGTGTGTCAGTTGGCAGCCCATGTTTTCTAGTCACTCTCAAATATAAATACAGGAATTTACTATAAAGATGCATCACTGCATGTTCTCCTTTTAATATTGTAAAAGTTTTTTTCTATGTTTTCCACAAAGTTTTACAGAGAAGTTTTGGTAGGATCATCTTCAAATAGGCAGCTATAATAACTATGATACTCCAAGCAGAGGTCTTCATGACAGCTATTGAAGAGTTTATTGAGGGTAACATAATCAAGTGACATCTATCTTCCTTTGAGTCATTTTCCAAAGAAAAGAAAAAAAGTCAGGCCATACCTTGAATTGCCTTTTGACCTTGTCTCGATCATGTTCAAAAGTAGCAGCTCTCTCCATGGCTTGGTATTTAGCTTCTAGTGCACTTTCTTTCTCTCTAAGTATTTTCTGGTAAGTTTTCTGAAGTGCCTGAAAACATTTAATAGTTTTTTTTCTGAGTGAATTAGTTTTCAGGTCTGACTACAACTATGTTATCCCAGCATTCTATGTCTCTCCTTACTCTTGGGGAGACAAGGGCACAGCGCACAGTCCCCATCACCAGGGGCACACCTTGGCTGCACCCCAACAGCTCACCAAGATGGCATTAGGCAATGCACCATTTCAATAGTACCTTACCCTCCTTGGGAAGGAAAGGCCACTGCACCCATTACCTCTCTGCCACAGCTCTCCTGGGAAGCAAGAAGCCACTTCCCTCACAGCCTCATGCAGGACAGCCCCAATTTGGCACTTGTTCCCCTCATCCCAGAGTGCGATGGGAGCTACCTGCAGCTCAGCACGCAGACGCTTGTTCTCCCTGTCCAGTTTGGCCTCCTTCTTCACCATGGAGGCCACCTCGTTGTTCTTGCTCACGCGGAAGATCTCGTACTCCTTCTTCAGGCGCTCGTACTCGGCCATGCACTCCAGCTCCTGCACCGAGGCCGTCGACTTGAAGCTGGCCCCGATGAGCCCGCCGGGCCGTGAGGCCCCAACGCGTCGCAGGGAGCCGCGCAGCAGCCGGGCCTTGGGCTTCACCTCCACCGGGATCTCGCAGGCCTCGCCGCCACCGCCGCCGTACGTGTCCTCGATCACCTCCCCGACCCCGCCCGCCGGGCTCACCAGGGACGACGCCGTCCCCATGGCTGGCCGGGGGACGCCGCAGCCGCCTCCGCTGCCGGGTGGGGCTTTAACACTGCGAGGAGCCGGTGCCTCGGGCGGGGCCTGACGGCGGAGACATGCCCGAGAGGGAGCGCTTCCACAGGCGGCTGCTCCCCGCCTTGCCCCGGCCGGCGCCCCTCAGCGCTCCCCTCAGCCGGCCGGCCCTCCGCGCCCGTGGGCCATGCTCCGGTCCTTGCGGCGGCCGGACGAGGAAGGGAGAGCGGGAGGAAGCCGCCCCGCGGGCCACCTCCCTCCCTCTCTCTCCCCCTCTCCCGCCCTGTCCCACGGCGGCTCCGTCCCGGGCAGCGCTGCTGGAGCGGCCCGCGAGGGGGAGCGCGAGCGGCCCAAGCGGGGGCGGCGGCCACCCAAGGGCGGGAATCTGCTCCTGAAGGAAAGTGGCGCGGCTTTGAGGGGCTTGGCTCCTACAGGCAGGAGCTAACCTGAGGGCACGACCAACTGCTCCATTCCGACCGGCACCAATCTCAGCTTGCGTCGGGGAAGCTTCAGCACCGCCAGGCCGGATAAGTCGGCAAAGAAGCACGTGTTTTCTCCTCAGAGAGCAGGGCCTGAGAGGGTCAGTCGTCACCTGTCCCAAAGCCCTCAGGCTGCGTCACACGCCGGGCAGATCACGATGTCCGGTTCTCTTCTGCCAAGCAAAGGCACACAAATTGAACCACAAGTTTTTGTGTGACCGAGACCTTGTGGGGGAATTGTCTCTCGCCACCGTGAAATTGTGAGCTTTGACAGCAGTTAGCGCCCTTTGAAGAGGAATAGCTGATGAGAGATGGTAGTGGGTCCAAGAAGTGCCGGGTAATGGTGCCACATCGAGCTCGAGTTCAGTGTCTGCACCCTGGGCTGACTCTGGGCTTCATCTGAAATTTGCGAATTCTCTGTTTGAAGGCCTTGCCTTACCTTACAGGATAAGGCAATTGTAGGTTATCTGTCCCTCAATTTCTTCTAATTCAAAAAAGCCTGTCTGATTCCTTCATGTGTCCTGGGGATTTCAGACAAGCAGATTTCGGACGCCTTGGAGAACAACCATTTTTTTTCCCTGAATCCCAGAACCTGCCCTACCATTGGCATGAATAACGGAAGTGGCACTACTTTAAAACAGATTTTGCCTCCTGTTTGTGCCAGGATTGTTAGCCATGATCAAGAGAGCCATTTCTTCTTAATAGGAGAAAAAAAAACCCTCTTAGAAATGTCTTTGGGATGATATATCCCTGAATTTAAAAATCTCTTTTGTGTACAGCAGAGAAAAGGTGGTGGTTTTTTTTCCCTGAGCAAAACCTCTGGGGTCTGGGAATATGTGCTGTTTGCCCCAACTTTCCCCCTTTGCTTTCATGAGCAAAAAATAATTTATTGACTCATTAACATTTATGGTTACATTGGTGATGCATTCCAGTTAAATCCTGTTTCAATGAAAAAGAGATACTGAGTATGTGGGAAAAGGAAGGATGCTGCTATATTTTCCATAATATTAACAATAATAGAGCCTGCACAGTATTAGGTGATTGGGCAAATAAGCCTGTAATTCTGTAACAAAGCAAGGCTCTTGGTTTCATCATTTGCACATTGGTATCAGGCTATTTCCCCACTTCACTGCTCTTTGAGCTCTGGGGATAATTACAAGTACATTCATGCTGGTACTTGAGCTGAATTGTTCTCATAGTCTGAGTTTATGAGAGTCAAAATCTCCAAGCTTTAAACCTAGAATAAAAAATGTAGTGTTGTAAGAAGTCCTGGATTCCTTCTAATAATCCACTTGACATTAACAAATAGATTGGAAGAACTGTAAATGCTGTTTCTCTGATGCTACCTCTGGGTGCATTACAGAATTTTTATGGATAGTAGAGACCATATTAACACAAGTCTTCCTAGACAGAAAAATTACAGTGCTTTCTTATTGCTTCATTGATTGCTTTTCCTAATGTTTAGAGATTAGAATAGCTTGCTTCTACATCTAATTTATATGCTAGCAAAGACTGCTTTAAATCACTGATTAAGACAATTCAGAAGCTGTTCATGGCACAGATGTTGAAACCGGTCCCAGAATATCTGAGGATGAACTGTCTTAACTTTTAAAAATGAATTGACCCAGAAAATGGATTACTGTCGAAAATAGCATATAAAGGTGTTTAAAAATTGCTTTCCCATGTTAGGTTACTTTCTCACACTTCAATTGGAGCAGCCCAATCCTTAGTCCTTTGAGTCTGTTAATGCTGGGTGAATTATGCCATAAAGTTCTTTACTGGTCAGTGAAGACATCTGGGATACTTGAGCAGTTTAATGTTTAACATTGCTATTATTTACCTAGTTTAGAAAGGTTGTTAAGACAAACTGTGTGTGAGATGTGGTCGGTTAACCCTGGCCAGGATCTAAGCACCCAGCAGTTGCTTGCACACTACCCCAGCACAGTGGGATATGGAAGAAAAATGGAAGAGCACAAGCAAGACAAACTTGTGGGTCAAGGTAGAATCATTGAATCATTACATTACAAAGATATTTAAGATCATTGAGTCCATCCACTCACCTCACACTGCCAAGCCCATCACTCAACTAAACCATATCCCTCAGTACCTCACCTGTGCATCTTTTAAATATCTCCAGGGATAGTGACTCCTCTGGCTCCCTGGACAGCCTGATCCAGTGCTTAAGAACCCTCTCAGTGAAAAAGCTCTTCCTAATGTCCAGTCTAAACCTCCCCTTGTTGTCTAAACAACTTGAGCCTGTTTCCTCTTGTCCTGTCATTCATTACTGGACTGATGACTTCTTCATCAGAAGAGACTGACCCCCACCTTGCTACAACTCTCTTTCACGTAGTTGTAGAGAGTGATTGTATGTCCTCTCAGCCTCCTCTTTTCTAGGCTAAATAACTCCAGATCTCTCAGCTACTTCTTGTAAGACACTAAAAAAACCCTACAAGTGGTGCAGGGGCGATTGCACACCACCTCCTACCAGCAGACTGATGCTCAGCCACTCTGAGAACAGCTACTTTGCAAAGACAACTCCCAAGTTTTATTGCTGAGCATCATGTTACATGGCATGAAATATGCATTTGCCCAGTTTGAGTCAGCTGTCCTGACTGTGTTTCCTTTCCAACCTTTTTCCCATCCTCATTCTTCTTACTGGCAGACAGACTGAGAAGCAGAGAGGGCCTTGATGCTGTGCAAGCACTGCTCTGCAATAACTGAGAAGTTGGTGTGTTATCCACATTGGTTTAGTCACAAACCTAAACCACAGCACCATATATGGGCTGCTATGAAGAAAATTCTCAGCCAGACAGTAGAGATGTATTTGTCAGATGAGGACCTGTACTTTGTAAAGCTCCTTCATGACTTCAGCTCTAACAAATCCAGACTGGTTTCCATCCCTGAATCCACATAATGAGTAATACAGTACATTCGTTGGTCCTCTGACAAATTTACTCTTCTGTCTACTCCTTTGGCATCAGTATGGAATCTATATTCTTGTCTCACAATGGAACAACTACTCTGCCAATGTTCTCCTCCTACTGAGACTGTGGAGATTTTTTTGTGAGTGTAACTTAGAAGCCTATGGACTTTTGTGCTTTATTGCATAGACAATTTTATGCAAACATGTTAAACACTTTATTTGCCATTACTTAAAATATTCTGAGCTACGATTTAAAAACATTCATATGGCATCTGTAGGGTCATTGCTTTTATCTTTGATATACCCACTATATTACTACACAATTTATTGTTGAAGTTTCTTACTCTTGACTTTCGTTTCATTTCAGGAGTCATTAATGACTATTAACAGATAAAATCTATGGATCTAAGGATCTGTCCCATAGAGACAAGTTCAGTTTCAGGAACCGGCCCTCTCAAAGAAGGTTGGTTTTTTACATACATTATTATGTTCAGCTCCAAGTTAGCATGAGTTATTTTTATAGGATAATACATTTGATATGTTATTACCTATGTGTTCATGGAAAATATTTTGTACAAGGTCAGGATACCTCAACTTAAGAAGCAGCTGAGGAAGATTTGAAGATGATAAGTTGCCACAGATTAACTACCCATTAGACATAAGAGTCACTATAATTAGAATGAATGTTAATAATGGTCTGAAAGCAGAAGATATTTTAAATGAAAGGCAAATGACCAAACTTCTACACAACATTCTTTTTGTTAACTCAGGTGCTGAGTGACTTTTAAGCCTCTATATCCCAGGCATAAGCAAAATATGTTATAAACCCTTCATAAACCACTGTTAAATTGTTTGTAGTTGCACTGAATCGAATTGATAATTTTTTACTATCTTATTCATTATTCATAAATATCTATATCTGATGGAACATGACCAAGAGAGTTCTACTGAGGACACACAGTGAAAAGGTGTAGTATGGTGATTTTTAAAAGATTTATTTTGTCCTGGGTTATATATGATTCTACTTCCCTCTTTTCAATAATGAAGAAAACCTTGGTCTAAAAGGTTGCTTGCAATTGGGCTGTTCTTTATTAACTTGTTGGCTTTGCCCAGTACTCTATGCTGTGCAGGATGTGCAAGCCAGAATAAGCCAAATTACTGAGCTACTTACTCGGCTTCTTTCTTTTATAGAAGTTGAGGTCTGATACGAAACACAGTGATGTCAGGGGAAATTTTCAACTGAGATGATGTTTTGAATCTAGTACTCTAGTTGTTCCATAAAAGCCTGAAAATGCCAGATCTTAGCTCTGAGAATGAGAATTATTCTGTTTTCTCTGCCCTGTTGTGACACCTGCGTATCGTTCATCTGTTCCTCTCCTCTGAGACCTTCATGCTAAGCAACAGCAGTTCCATGATTTACCAGCCACTATGACTGATGTGCAGGATTCTGGAGTTGTGTGTAGCAGAGAGAATGTCTGTTAGGTGATGGGGAGGTAAAGGTCTTCTTCCTTATTTCATGCGACCCACCATGTCTGGGGCTATATCCATCATTGTGACTGGTTTACATTCTGCACAATGTTTCTGTGAACTGCCACGAAATTGCGTAACTGGGGGTTGAGTAATTTGAGGTGTTATAAGTGAGCATAGGACACAGAATAACTAAGAAACTGGTTAAAGTTCATCAGTAGTTCAAGAAGCTGGAGATTGAGATTCCTAAGCAAGGCTTTGTCATAAACATAAGTCTTAGAAATATTACTGTTCAACTGAAGTTTGAAGAAATGCACTGAAAATCTCATTTAAAGTTCCTTATTTATTTCTATAGACACATTTATGAAAGTCTCTAATGCATCTGTTTTTTCTTTTTGAGCTACAAATAATACAACATACAGGTAGTTAATTGTAAACTGCCTAACAAATTCAACCTTGGGGCATAATTCTAAGGTCAAATAGCTATTGAACATACTATGTTTCACTCGGTAACTTCATTACAGTCTGTCAAGCTGAGATCATCAGCTTCTTATAAGAACCCATTTGCTGGGAGACCTGAAAATTACCCTGAGCAGAGATGATGAAAATCATAATGAAGAAGACATCTTTTAAACGCTCCTGTAACTTCACATGTCGCAGCCCTTCACCACTAGAGGACAGTAAGACCTCAGAAAAATAAGATTGCAAGAGGCAGTGGGAGTAAAGGCGAATTCTTGAACAAGAATTAAGAAAGTATTAGTTCAAAAGTTACATATTCTTAGTTATAATCAAGAATTGACACAGTTTTGGAAGATGTTTCAAGATCATATACAGAGTAGACAGATAAATAAAAGCTGAAGTTTTAACGTAGTGGTTTGCCTCTCATAGTTGATGTTATTTGAAAAGCACAATAGTGACTAGTTCTGAGAGCTATGAACTGTTTCCATTAAATTCATAGATAGTTTTGATTTCTCTAAGAATAGGGCTTTACTATACAATCTTAAATAACTAGTAATTCTATATACCCTTATGTAGGAAGGTTGTTACAGACTGTTATTTAGAATGAAAATAGTAGTCAGACCACTGAAAAGGAATCTTCTGCCTCCACACCTGTCTATGACCTCACCTATATTCGTGTTTGTAACTTGTAATGCAAGGACTCATTAAATGTTTCAACATAAGCTATAGGAGGTGGATTCAGAACAAACTTTTTGCTCTGATGGCTTGAGTTCATCAGACAAGATAAATGTCTTTAATCTTTATGGCAAGTCACTTGGTGACATTTCTCCATTAAAAGTCTAAAAGAGTCTTTGAAGCAATCTTAGTTTTTCATAAGTCTGAATTGAGTTTTAACAGAAAATTCCATGATGAATTATAATCCTAGCAAGAAGAAAGCTCTTGAACATCCATTTTATCATCACTGAACTGAGAAGGGCATCTCAGATTTTACAGTCTCATGATCATTTCATTCCAGGCCAATTGGATTAATACTGTGTGTGGTCACAAAGCTGAGGGATAACTAATTTTGTTCAACAAAAAAGTGGGGTGAAAGGAAGGGAAACCAGCAATTAAAGAGCAAAACTGAGAGATATTAATGAGTGCTCTTCACAAAATTTCCCTGTGCTAGCGAGAATGTGAAATTCAATTGGACCCAAGTGAAATTCCCTGAGTACTTGCATGTTGGATAGTTCATACCCAGAACATCTGCCTTCTTGCCAGAGCCAAGCATCCCAATAGCTTAGGCTGATCTGGGTTTTCAAATTTAGCATTCTGAATCTGAACAAAATTTTCTTCAAAAACACATGTGGAAATGGTACTTCCACTCAGTTCAAAAGGTGGATAATTGAGTAGGTTCACTGGCCTGCAGCAATTAGAATCTGCATTGCTTTTTTTTCCCCAGACAGGTGCCCTGACCAGGAGGCTTTGGGGAGGATTGGGCTCAGCTTTCCTTCAACTGTCTGAGGAGAACTATTATGTTGTACAAAACAGAGTACATGGTTTATAGGGATGATGATTCTCCAATTCAGCATTTAGGACTTCTCTCTTCCAGCAAGCCAAACCAAAAACACAATCAAATAATAAAACCAACAACAACAAAATAATAAAAATCATAATCTGTCTCTAGGTATACTCAGGTACACCCAAATGAGGCTAAAATGAACTCTTACTTCATTTTAGATGTCTGATTCATGGAGGCACATGAGATCTCGAGAGTGATCAGGTATAAAACAGAGCCATTCTTCATCAATTCCTTTATATTGCTGTTATCTCTGTTTTTCAGTATTCTGTCTGAGGTCAACTGTGTTTCTTACCCTGTAGTGTCTAGGAAAGTCAGGTGTTTAAGGTCATGGATTACACCATTAGCACAAGAGGCTTAAGAGTTTGATGTGACAATAGTAGAAGATGTCAGATCTAAGTCCCTTTCTAGAACAACCTGTATTCAACAATGCAAAGGACTAAGGATGCAGAGGACTAAGGTATTAATTTAGCAATATCCTTAGTCATATCTAATCTCTAATCATGTCAGTATTTACTTTGATATCCAAAGGGCTAATCACTTTATACCATTTTTTTTTTCTTGTGCTTACTGTCACTCTTATTTTCATTCAGAAGCAATCTTGCTTTTAGGAATTCTAAGGACAATCATCTAGATTTTTTTTTCTGACTTTATCAAATGCAGAAGAAATTATGTGTGAGAAGGTTGTTCAGAAATCCCTACATTGCTAGGCTAGTGATAGAAATGCCAATAGAGGCATGGCATGTGGGATGTTGAATCCTAGCTTTAAGAAGATAAATACTAGAAAGCTTCCCAGAAGTTTTTAGCATGTACCTTTGAAACTCTGATTTCAGCTGTGAATGGGTCCCTGTAAAGGTTTATATGCTCTGAACTTCTGCCTACCAGAGAAAGGTCCTTCTCTTTGAGCTATAAATTAAACAGTAATTTTCTTGAGGTTTTGGTTGAGTTGTGATTTTTTAGCCACAAGTACTCACTGTTGAGGGGTGCTGCCATATTTTATTCTTTGTTCTGCCAAACAGGATATTGTTTCAAGAAATTAATCTCTGTGAGTGTGGAAATTGCTGAAATGAATGTAGAATCTTAGGTATTTTCCATGGAGTTCATGTTATTAGAAAGAGAATGTAGGTATTTGTGTGTTACATCAACTCAGAATGTGTGAGCTGAATCTGACAACTGGATGATGTTGAATTTTGTCTCTAGTCTGAAACATGGCGTATTTGTGGAGTCAGTTTATATAGTTCCCTAAAAAAATTTCTTGGGCTACTGGGCTAGCAGGTTTTTTTAGCACTTGATTGTTTATTGTGTTTAAATTCTATATATGAGACATGTATTGAAACCAAATGATGCTTGTCTTTTTATAACTGCAGCAGATTCTGAATGTCCCGAGGCTATAACTGACTGGCACACAGAGAGATTAGATAACCATTGCATAATAGGAATAGCAGGAGAACAGTGTGGCTGCATATACTCCTTTAAACATGTCATTGAAAAGTGTGACTTGAATGAAGAAAGGCTTTGAGGCCAAATATACATTAGACTAAGTTACAGCTTAATTAAACACACCAAAGCTATGTTGTGGCATTGCTGAAATTAGACCAATGAGCAAAGAGTCTACTTAATTTTTCTCCAAAACATGTGAGGCATGCCATTACACTAGCTCTTCTGGGAGTACTTTAGATTGAAGGTGCAAAGGTCTGTGATTACATTCCAGGTTCATGCCACAACTCATCTTACCTTCAGGAGTTTTGTAGCAATGAACTGTGACGAGAGAGAATGAGAGGAAGGAAAAAAGTCTTGTCTGTAGTGCATACAGAAGAAATGTGCACTTGTGGAGTTTTTCACGGTATATTAATTGATACCTTGTGTCTCTACATTCGGAGTGGCTTCAGTTTATGAGCTGCAAATATGTGTATGTATCGTGAAACAGAGCATATTCATTATTGGACAGGAAATGTGGTTGTGATTTTATGAGCTTCTGAAAGTCTGGGCATGGGGAGTATCTCCACAGTATCAAGTGGTACAAGTTCTTACCAGGTAGGTCCAACTAATTGTAGTACCGCAAGATCTGCCCATTGTACATGTGCTAATCAACTCCACTGTGCCTGTACGCTGAGTTTGATGTCGTACGAAGTGTCGACTCAACATACATGCATTGTTCAGATTGTCAATTCTGGTCTCCTTACTACAAGAAAGACATTGAGATGCTGGAGTGCACCTAAAGGGTAACAAAGCTGGTGAAGTATCCTAGAGCACAAGTCTTTTAAGGAGTGGTTGAGGGAACTGGGTTTATTTAGCCTGGAGAAAAGGAGGCTGAGGAGAGGCCTCTCTACAACTACCTGAAAGGAGATTGCAGTGAGATGGAGATCAGTCTCTTCTTCCAAGTAACAAGTGACAGGACGAGAGGAAATGGCCTCCAGTTGCACCAGGGTAGGTAACTCACCAAAAGAATTGTTAAGCATTGGAACAGGGAAGTGGTGAAGTCAGCATCCCTGGAAGTATTTAAAAGACATGTAAATGTGGCATCTAGGGACGTGGTTTCATGGTAGACTTGTCAGTGTTAGGTTAATGGTTGGACTCAATGACTTTAAAGGTCTTTTCCAACCTAAGTAATACTGCGATTCTGTCTACTCGAGTGCAGTGGATCTGATCCATATCAGATATATTGGATTTACAGAGTGTGCTTCACAAGATGCAGTCTGTCCATAGTGCTTATCTGGGAAACACAACAACTCCATTTTTGCACAGCAATTTAATGTAAATTGTATGTATGTGCTCTGTACCTGGAGCCACAACTTCTCTGCAGTACGCATAGAACATTACCTAACTGCGTAAGATATTACAAGGAGACATTACTGAAATTGTCTTGAAAACTTCAAAAGAAAGGACATATTGCATACTTACTAATTCATTTATGAAAAGTTGTTTGCCATGCTGTCCTTTTTCTTCCAAAACCTCATTTTTTTCTCCTTCCCAGACTTCATTCCCATCCCATTCCACTGTTCACCATCTTTCAGTGCATGCCAAAGGAATAATATGACAACCAGATAACTACTAGCAGGGCCTCTTCACTCCTGCTACTCCAGTACACGCTTTGCAACAGTCAGTTATCCATAGTCCTTTAGGTTTTGCTTTATGGCACAAACCTGGCATCATGTTTGGCAAAGAGGGGGGGAAAAGGATAAGGGATGTCTTTTTGGCTTGAGGTCAACATAGATTAAAGCATTTTCCAGCAATTGGAAGGCTGCAGTTGGTCTTATTAGCTTCTGTGTTAGGAAGCAGGGCACAGATGCTATGAATCATTGGGGAAAGACAATGCAAAGTGCTTGGAGTGAGCCACAATCTTTCATACCTGCTGGTATTTCAAGTACATTAGAAAGCTGTCTTTGCAGTCACGAGGCCTAAACTTTTATAAAGCATCTGCTCTGCGCAAAGAAAGCAAGCTGCAATGAGAAGAGAGACCTAACTCCCACAAGCAGTTTGTAACATAAACAAAGCAGCCAAAGTCTTTTCTGCATTTTTCTCCTTGTGTTTTAAAGACATTTTATATTGTCTTCAAAGGGAAAATATGCTATAAAATATTTTTTTCAACATATTTATAAACAGTGAAATGTCACTTTCTTCTTAAACAAGGTAAATAAAGCCATGAAATGCATAGCTCAGACCTGTCAAAAAACATACTGCCTTTACGTTGGAACAAACGTTTCACACTGCATCTTCAAAACATTTTTACTAGATCTCTGTCTGGCAATGAGACTAGTCTTGGAAACAGTAACCCTACCTAGCTTTAAATTCTTAAATGTCAGAGCTGGGCTTATGTTCACAGTGGAACTAAATGATGAACAGCACCAATTGAATGACCTTTATTGAGTAAACAATTTGTTGCAGTCTCTGGTGAAGCCTTTCCATTGACATGACTTTAGATTAGATGATAGCTTAGAATAAACACTCCTGATATCTAACAGTAAAGGAAACGTTCAAAATATCACTTCATTGCCCCGTCCTCCCTAAAGCCTGTCACTTAATTCTCATGCACCTCCTAAAGAAAAGCCTGAGGCTCCTTGAAACATTCAGAGCTTTCATTGAAAATTAATCCTCGTGGAAGAGAAATTGAGAGTAAGAGCAGCTCCTGTTCTTCGTGCTGTGCTTATATTGTGTACACAGATGACGAAACAAACCAATTGCAGTTTCTGGGTTAAGGGCCAGCTTGTTTCAGGAACTTGGTAGTGATGAGCTTCTCCCTCACAGTATCTGAACAGCTTGCAAATGAACTGGGCACAAGTGAAGTACCTTTGCTTTGAGGTATCATGACAGTGCTTTCTCAGTGCACCAAAAGCACTCAGGTGGGTATTCATATTTAGTAAACTGCAACCTTGGGTACTTGGTTTCTGAAACAAATCTCTCCAAATTCCTTCAATTGGACATCTGGCAATGCCTTTTGGGAATTGCATTCCAGGGTCCTTTGTCACGTTCTCTGTAGGATGTACTAAGGAAATGAGACTGTGTTTTTGTTCTCCTTTTGCAGTTGTGGGCATGGTATTAGCAGGGAGTAACTTGCTGCCCTGGGAAGGATGCTGCAGTGTTTTGATTCCTCTTTTCGAAGGCCAACATGTCTTTGGTCGGCCTGAAACGTAGAATGATGTTTAAAAGGCATGATTTGGTTTTCTGAGCATAGATAATTGTCTGTCTCCTTAGGCACCAGGCACTTTCAGAAGGGTGTGAAAGCTGAATACCACCCTAAGAACATAGCTCACAGACAAATGAGGAGAGCACAGATGGGATGCAGTGCCTGAGTCCCGTAGGGAATGAGCAACAGAACAGACCATGATTTTCTTTGATGATGGCTGGGTAGAGACCATTTGCTTGGTATCAAGTTCTGACTTTGTATTTTAGTGCAGTCATGTGAATTTTGATGATATTCAAGGAGCTACCTATTTAGTTAGTCACACCTCAGGGAAATTTTCATATGCTACATGAGTATTGCTCTCTTATATTGTATTTCTATTGTCATCATGGGAGAAGAATTGAGATCTTTTTTTGTCAGTTATTTAAAACAAACTGGTGAAAAATAGGTATAGTAAACAATCAGATCTGTGCTAAAGTGTTCCCCTCTCCAATTCTGTGCTAATAAATGGGGTATTTACTTATATCCATGATAAATTCAACAGAGAAAGTAATTGGCCCTTGTGTGTGGTACATAACTTATTTCTTTGTCAACATGAAGCCTATCAGTAAGTTTATCAGGTAAAGATAATTGGTTCAAACATGTGCATAGTTCTGATATTAATCTAGCTGTTTAATTCCTTTAATGGTCTTGCTCTTCATTAGCTGTCATACACATAATGATCTAGCTTTCCAAAGCGTAGATTTCTGTACGTTGAGCCTCATCTATGTTCCTTTCAAGTTTTGCCACAGAAGACTTAAGAACAAAGAGGATCAAATAACATTAATGTATAAACTCACACATAGTGAGTGACTGAAAAAGCAGTATATATCCCCTGCAAATCAATAGTGTCACTTTGCGGGATTCCAGCTGTGGGGAAAGGATGTGAAATTGTTTGATTGATTTTTCCAGTCAGTGATGCACGTATATTTGGTTACCAGAGACACCTAATGTTTATCTAGAATAACCTGTGCAAGACTTGGTATATTTGATCGGATGTTTGTCAGTGTTCAAGGTCACGTGGGTGGGTGACCTGTTGGAGCTCTTGGAACAGCTGAGATATCACAGGAGGACAAAAGGATGTTAAGAATGGGCAGCTACAGGGGAGTAAAGGTGAAAGTAGGAGCCTGCCCCGGGGCAACACGTTTGGATATAAGTGAGGAGGTGAGAAATGGATATTAACAGAACTTCATGCCACACTTCCATATGGTTAAGCAGCTGTGTGATTGCTCCTCTCAGAAACACATTTTCCTGTTACAGCTTGGAGCTGATTTGTTCAGAGATGCACTCCAGGCCATAGCATAATGAAGCAAAGCTTTGCTTTCTACTTGGGTTGTGATATTTTAATTAAACACCAGGTAAAATGTTAAAAGAGCTTCTAGGTGATTTAGAAGTCTAAATATTGAATTGCTCTTAAACTCTCCTTGAGCCAGTGTGAAAATGGGGCTGTGTACTCATATTTCTCTATTTTAAAGAATCCTTCTATTTGCTAGGAAAGGTAGAAAATGAGAAGCATTACTGTTTTGCTGTTCCCTTACAGAATCACAGAATGGTAGGGGCTGGAAGGGTCCTCTAGAGATCATCTAGTCCAACCCCCTGCTAAAGCAGGCTAATCTTAAATTACTCAAACTGGCTTGTGAAGCTGAAAAGTAAGAAGCAGTATTACAGAAGAGAGTAAGAAATTAACTAATAAAGGAGAAGCCAAAGGGGAAATATACCAAGTGCCTTGAAGGATTATTTTTGTTAAAACGTGTTTTTTTCCTAGGCTCATAATGACATCACTGAGGAGACTTCTTCATTTTTGTATCTGAAAGATCTACGTGATAATTTATGCTACTCAGGCTACAGAATCTTACCTTTTAAATCTTCACTAATGTTTGTTGGAAATATCGTGTTTGCTTTTGATGAAAGTAGTAATTTGTGTGTGTATGTGTTACTTGATTTTCTTTTAATTCTTTCTTTTCTTTGTATTCCTTCTTTTCTTTCTATTCTTTCTTCAGTCACTCTGCTTTATTTTGCCGTAATGCTTTAGCTAAGCATTTGAAAATAGTACATATTAAATAGGTTTGAAAATGAAACATGGAATAAATTTGGAAGATTTTAGGTGAAGTTTTAAGGACAGTTAAGAGATGTTTGCTGACACAAGTCTTTCCTGTGTGGCAGGATATATTGGATAACTAAGTTATAAAGAAAGTGTCTGTGACAGTAAAGAACTTTCGACTGTTTATGTTTCCACTTTTACAGAGGAAAAGCACAGACTGGATGTAAAAATCTCATCTAAATATTTTGGGGAAGGGATAAAAATTATAGTATTACACATGGCACCACCTTTATCACATTTCAAAATTCTTAAGGAAACCACATACTTCAACTTATCCTCATCTTTCAAGAAAAACTGTGTTAAAATATTTGAATTAAGGTAGAAAGCACACCTGAATGTCCATTTTACTTAGTAATATTTATCTCAAAAAAACGAATGTTTGTGAGAAAATGTTGTATTTCATCTCATTTCTAAACCCAGTTTTCATATAGCTGTAAAGATTATGTACAAAAGGAGAAATTGAATCTTAAAGTCACCCCTAAATGTTCCACTAAGGTACATACTCCATTCACAAACAAATGTGTGTTTCATAACAAAGTAGATTAAAAAAATAGAAGCCACTTGTAGAGAACTCTAGAACTTTTTGCTAAAATATCAAGAACCACTAGAAATGTGACTGAATAAAAGACATAAACAAAGAGAACCGCTTTTCTTTCAAAACAGGAGTAAAAGATTCTCTCCTACTAAAATCTTCAAAAAGAAAAACTAGGATTACTTCAGTCACACAGTTCACATCATAAATTTTCTAAAACAAGTGTAATCTGCACAATGCAGCTTCTTTAACTTGACAATACAAAGTTTGGTTTGAACCCAAAAACCTCTTCAGGAGTTTTAGTATCTCCTTGAATAAGCTCTGAAAAGAAAAAAAAAGGAGAGGTTCTGCAAAGGAGACTTTCCCCCATTTATTTTAAGCCTTCTAAAAGGAGCTTTTGTAAGTTTCATACATGTTTTTTGTGTTTGCAAAACCCCAAACTTGTGAGTATATCCTGTTTTTTTTATCACCATGAGCATAGATAAACTTGGACACTGTCCCTACAAGCAAGAATATAAATACATCAGAACTGCATTTCCTAGCATGGCAAATTCTGCATCAATCAAAATTTTTTCCATCAGCATTACATTTCTTTTAATCAATTTCTCTCAGCCACAAATTTTGGGGCCAGGGATGGCTCTGTAATACCTAGGATAATTTTTTTAATCTCAGTGTCAGGTTACATGATTGCAAATTCTTTGCTGAGCTTGAAATGTTTCATTATTCTCAGCACGGACACTGAGACTTGAAAAAGCCAGAGGACAGGATTGGGTAGGTGACGTGGGCATGGAAATTAGAAACTCCTAAATGAAAGCAGAGGGCACAATGGCAGGAAAGGAGAAAAGTATAAAAATAAGGAGGAAAATAAATGAGATAAAGGAGGATATAGATGAGTATGCAGTTTCAGAAAGTCATAAGAATATAACTGGCAGAAGAGCAAGGGGCAGAGTTTGTTAAAGATGAATTTGCTACATTGCACATTTGTATTAGAACCAGGCTCTGCAGTTAGGTGGCCAAGCCTTCAGCTTCTTAGGCACACTGGTTCCATCCAGTGTAGCTGGATTGATTCCTTCTCATTTTTTGCCTGGTACTGATCAAAAAATGGGAAAATGAAGACCCTTCTGAGGGCCAGCAGGCTATGGCATACATTTTGAATAATACAGCTACTTCTAAAACACAACATTAAATATATCAGCTCAGTTACTATGCCAAGTAGATACAAATAGATCCTGTCATAACAACTATATATTTCATGTCGTTTGTTTTGCTGCTTCTGATAGCAAACACCACTACCTCATGTTGCCAGGTTGATTTCTATGAAGGGATTTCTCTCTGATATAAAATGTCATTATATCATTGACTTAAATCCAGCTATGTCTCAGTTTAAGTTAGCGGTTTGGCCAAAGTCTTTGACAGACAGTGCTGAGGACAGAAGCAGTAGTGCAGGGGGGTAAAAATAGAAAGAGGGATCTCACTGGGTTTCTGAGTGGAAAAGTTTGGAAATGATAAAGGCCCATCTTCTTTAGTAGCTTGTTTACTTTTATGTACCCTGACCACAGAGTCCTGCACAGGTTGCATCCTTTCCTTCCACTGAGGGAAAAGCTTTCAAATGTTTTTTATTGCAAGTCAAGGAACAACAATTAATTTAGTTGTCCAGTGAATCAGAGAAAGAATCTGCTAGCTAGTTTTCTCACAATGGCAACAAAACATTTCAATTACTCTATTTGCCATCCCATATTAACAGAGATATAGTGATTGAATAGAAATATATTATTTGAACTTCTGTTTTTGTGTCCATATCAACTGTTTTTTTCCGCCCCCAAAGTTTCCAGTAAATTTGAATGTGGACTTTCTGTAATTTCTAGTTAGCATGGAAAGACTATTTGATAATTTGGGTAGCAGTTGGTTATAAATTTCTCCAGACATTTCTGAGTTTTGAATCAAATCCACCCGGGATAAGACCTATGAACAATCACTAATCATATGGGACATAATTAACTGCAAGGAGTTAAACAGCTACCAGTTCTATCAGCCCTAGAATGGGTACCCAAAGACAAACAGAGCTAAAAAATATGTTCTTCAAAGTCATCATCAAGAGAAACTGTAGGCTTTTTTAATTTAAAAAAAAAGAGAGAGAGAGAAACATAAACTTTACCTTGTTTTGAAATCCTGAGTCTGTCAATAATGGTATAAATTAGAATGACTAGCAGCCATGCAGTGCCTTCAGTCTTCTTAAAAAATAGTCTGACTTAAGGAAAGACCTGCAATTTCAAATTCACACACTTAACAGCACTGGAAAGAGAAACAAATCCCTTTTCAGTACCTTTCCAGCAAAGCATGTGCTGTTAATGCAAAGTTTTTCAGCATCCCAATGGAATTAGAACAGTGAGGCCTTGACCGTTCACTGGGATATGATAGCTCAGATCTCTATACTCATGAAGAATCATTTTAAAGTCATCTGTGTACAACTGAATGCTTCTCTGTCCCAGTTTATCATCTGCTCTATTTGTTCTAAAAGATCACAGTAATTTAAGGGAATAAAAAGACTCTTAATATACTTCCCAAAAATAGTGCAGGTTAAAGAAAAGGTTGATATCTCAAACATGGCCCTGGTAGCAAAATAAGGTCAGTGTGAAACAGAGATTTTAGTCTTGATTCAAGCAGTGATGGAATTAAAACAGTGCTGTCCTTAATTCTGGGTTCACAGTTATGTCGCTTTTAGCGGTTGCAGAGAGTGGGAAATGATCATTCTTACACTATTCTTTCTTCATCATGATAAGTAGGCAATTGTACCTGCAGGCAGATAAAATCCACCAGTTTGTATTGAAGAGCAGAATTGTACCCCTGCTCTTTGAAGGAAGGTGTACTAAGCACTTTGACATGTGCCAAAAGAAACAGTTTCTTTTCACTGTACTGAGCTCTGGTGGTTCAGCTGCATAGATGTCTTGTTCATCTACACTTGCCTTTTATGTCCTTACAAGAAGAGGCTTCAAATAGCATACGTGTTCAACAGTAAGCTACAATACCTAAGTTTACAGAAACATTGAATTACCTTTGTTTGAAACCGTAGCTTGTAAAGACTAGTGTAATTATTTGCAGAAGGGAGATGGAGAGTCAGCAGCTTCCCCATTTACAAAGGAGAGTTTAGGAAATTACTGGCCTTATCTTTGTTGTGTGACATTAAACACCAAGGAAAGGAACTATAGATTTTCAGATTTGGCAGACATATAAATAACTTTGAGAACCCATGCTGTGGCCGTGAGAATGTTGTTATGCTGGGGGATCCATTTTGTAAGGTACTGTACACACAGGAAAGAAAACCTGTACTTATATCCTACAAATTTTAAATTTGATTAAGATTTTTTGACAAGTCAGCTTATTAGAAAATGGATGTGAATGCAGACCAAAAAGGAGGGCAAGGAAATCACTGGACTGGTTTTGGTCAATCTGGTAGCCTGTTGTTGTTAACACACCAGCATTTTAACTAGCATTGCAATTCTGTGAAGAGTGCCTAAGTAAAGACAGATGTGAGAAGAATAACGAGGCAGCTATGCAGATGTTGACATTAACACCTGCCCAAAGTATCAGGGACAGCAGGGAAAGAAGCACAAATTATTTTGCTGTTTGCTTGTTTGCCTGTTTATTTAGTAAGCCTAAAATTAGTTCAGCATTGGCAGATGACCTTCTGAAGAAGAATTGTTTGATAGGGTAGAGCTACACGTGCACATCCTGAAAATGCATACCAGTCTTTTCTGATTCTTGCAATATAAGAGGGGAACCAGCAGAAAACTGCAAGGAGACAGTTGTAATATGAACTTGGAAAATTACTTTTTCAGAAGCTTTCTGAATATGTGTAAGCAGAAACACCTTGCACTGATTAGGACCAATAGTAAGGAGGTTACAGTATTATGAATAACAGGTAATGAGATCCAGATCCTATGGTTACATAGCATATCCAGAATCTTAAGGGTGGAGTGGAGATTTCTAATTTGATTGAGATATAGAAATTATATGGGTATGAGATTTTTAGAGGAAAGTCTAACTCAAATGTAGTGATCAGCATATATGAAAACTGATGAGAGATTTGGTGATGGGTAAATGAAACAGAAGCTCTGAAGACCTGCTTGGACGTGTTCCTGTGATTCTATGATTCTATTCCAGCCTTCAGAGTAAATCCTTGATGTGCAAGCAAGCATCAGTATCTATTTCTTTATCTTCTGTCTTCCTGAAACAAACAAAATTGAATGCAGAGCAAGTAACTGAGTTATACTACTGGGTCTCTGCTTCGCCACTTATTTCATAACCTAGACCATATGCTAAGATTTCTACCACCTCTTTGTTTTTTCCCTTAGTATGCAAACATCAAAGACAATAATAGAATCACAGAATCACAGAATGGTAGAGTTTGGAAGAGACCTCTAGAGATCATCTAGTAATTTGTGCCATTTCTTCCTTTTGTCCTTCTCATTTAACCTTCAGCCATTTGTTCTGACAGTATTTCTTTCACCCATAATGTTGGATAATTGTGTGTAGAATATAATACAACTTTTAAAATACTAAATTATGAAAGAGAGAAACACAGTTATCACAATATTGTGTAGAAAACAAACTGTTACCATGGAGTGGGTTTTCTTCTGAAATGACTTGTAAACACTACAGTTCATAAGAAGTCACTAAATACCTCAAGTGCTGAGACTGTAATGTAAGGAAAGATTACAAAAGAAGTGAAGTGTAAATGCACTGGAAAATATGAGGAGAGTTAATATCTCATCTGAAAGGGTGATCATGAAATGTACAATGCTTTCAAACATTTAATACTTTATAAACCACACTCAGAGTTTTAAATGAAGCACTATAATCCTGTGAGATTGCACCATATAGATTGGATAAATTGAATTTATACATGTTTATTTCCAAACATAACATAAGAAATAAAATACCTAATATATATCATGCAATGTGAAACACACTAGCATTTTTATTACACAATTAAGGGTAAAAATACACCAAAGGAAGGAAAATAGTATAATTCTTGAGTTTAAAATTATGTGTATCAGCAGGGGAAGTAGTTTAAAACAAAAACCACTTGCTTTAGAAAGTATTTTTGTCTATGAATGTTAAACGTGAAGGTCAATCAACCCTGTGGCCTCAACTTTTGTTTAGTAGTATGTGTTGTTGGCTCTGATGCAAAGGTTTCCTGTGATTAGAAAACACAATTACAGAAAAGCAGAATTTGAGTATTGAAGGTTAATGACCTTAGTGTATTCAATTTCATGATACCCACAAGACAATTAAATTGAGTTTGTTATAAGGCTATTTTTAATAGCTGCTGGACATTTTTCAATTGTGAGAGCATTCCCAGTAATTACTGGACATCAGAAGCCCAAACAACTTAAAGAAATTTAACCCATTTTATCCAGTCCTAAGTGTTGTCTGAGTTAATTGCTGCTAAAATCACCTGACTCAGATCTCGGAGTTCGTTGGAGTTTGGCTGGAAACAAATCCCAATGAGTGCAGTGCAGAGTACTGAGTTGTCACTGTTCCCTTAGAGGTCCAATAGGAGCAGAAAGATTTGACAACTAGGATTAGTTTGCTTCAGGCTTTGCTCTTATCTTGACTCTGGACAAAGTATTTAGTAAGTATTTTTAGGCCACTATGATACAGGATGTATTCTTCCTGACTCACCTTTACTTCTGCAAAGAAAGTGCTCTCCAGATAAATATTTGGAGTAACTTTCATTTTCTCTTATATTAAAAAAATAATAATAGTATTATAGATAAAAAACATCCTTGTACCTAATGGTATTGAGGATATTCTATCTTCATCCAGGAAGTTAGCTGTAGACTAATGGTACTAATTGGATGTCTTATGGTGACTGTCCAATAACTGTCTCTCCTTGTCACTCCCCTTGACCTTCACATTTTGAGTGCTTTTTTTCTAATGGTCTTCTACTGAGTTTGAATATACCATATTCCCGTAAAGGTGAACTTACATATTATATATATAAAAAATAATATATATATAATATATATATTATTATATATAATAATATATAATTATATCTATATATTATATATATATAGATATATTATATATAGATATGTAGTTAGGCCTGAATGTGTTCCTGTGTGACCTGATCTAGGTGGACCCGCTTTAGCAGAGAGGTTGATGGATGATCTCTAAAGGTCCTTTCCAACCCCTACCATTCTGTGATTCTATGACAAGGGGAAAACATTTGCTTCTTGTAGTAGTTTAAATAAGACAGACAAGTTATTCTCATTTGATTGCAGAACTGGTCTTTTTATGGCCAGATTCATATTTGATTTTCTAGAAATATTTTGTTAACTGCTCTGGAGTAGTCATAGAATCATATAATCACAGAAAGAAAGGGGTTGGAAGGGACCTTTAGAGATCATCTAGTTCAACCCCCCTGCTAAAGCAGGTCCACCTAGATCAGGTCACACAGGAATATGTCCAGGAGGGTTTTGAAAAGGAGAAGGAGACTCCACACCCTCCCTGGGCAGCCTGTGCCAGGGCTCTCTCACCTCAATAGTGAAATAGTTTTTCCTTATGTTTAAATGGAAATTTTCTGTTCCAACTTCATCCCATTACCCCTTGTCCTGTCATTAGATACAACAGAAAAAAATGATGCCCCAACCTCCTGACATCCACCACTGGTATATTTCTAAATATTAATGAGATCTCCCCACAGTGTCCTCTTATCTAGATTAAACAGTCCCAGGTCCCACAGCCTTTCCTCATAAGGAAGTTGCTCCTCATCTTTCTTTCACTCATCTTTCTTTCAGGTACTCATATCCATTACTCACAGATGTTGGAGTGTTCTGGTTTAGGTATCAAAAGACTGTTATGTTTTTTTGCCCAGCAGCTCAGAATGCATGTCTTTTAAAGAGTGTTGCACCCTTGCAGTCAGTCTTTCAGGTGCTCTGCCGCTGTTGGTTTTGGTTTTTTATTTACAAGCATAGTGGTGAACAGAATTCTGCATCAGCAGAGAAGTATTTTCTAGAAGAATTCAATGGATTACTAGAATCCTAATATAATTCTGTAATGTTTCCTGTAAAGAAATTGTCTGTCTTTCAATGTCTACAATACATGCCAAATGTTCTTCTTGTCGTATCTTGCATATGTCTCTTTTGATCTGACATCCTGATTGCTCATTTATGCTGTAACTGCCAGTAAATTTTTAACATTTACAAAAAAATCATCTTTATTCTGTACTTGACATGCCATTATCTTATTTGTGTACAGCAAATCTCCTTTTAGAAATTCATTCCATATATTCTTCATATATTTATAGATATGGAGATGTAGTTCAAAGGTTTTAGAGAGAATGTTAATGGACTAGAAATTTGCTGTCTTGTACCTGGAGAAAATTACTGAATTTTAGGAAGCAATTACTTGTTTTCTGTCATTCCAGTATCATCTTAGGTAACAACTAAAGGAAATATCAGGTTTACACCACTGCTTCGATTTTTGGAGAGTTTTGATTTCAGCCTCTCTTCCCTTCTCCCCCTTTCCCCCTCTGCCTTCTAGTCTGGGGCAATATTTAGTCTTTGTGATACAAGGCAGTATATTGCTTTGAACGATTATTTTGAAAGATTGTTTCTATAAAGCAGTAGTTTGGAAGGATTCAGTTCCTCATGTAGCTATCCATCTATCACACACAAGTTTATATATTGTCATTCCTTTGTGTTTCCTGTGAACAAGTGAATGAATTGCTCTGCTCCCAGTTACAGAGTTGTATTGATGGAACACGGGAGACGTTTCCCTGTTTCTGTTAACTGTCAGAGAAACATTTACATGCTGATTCCGGTTTTACTACAAAATGAGTCATTTGATATAAAATGCCTCACTTCTCTTGTAGATTATTATAATTGGATGTAAGTAAGAAACTGTAACTGTCTTGACTTAGGAAGTTACATTGCCCTGGAAAATGGCCCCATGTCTGACAGTGATCTGTAACTTTTATATGCTCAAAGGTTTACAGCAAATTTTCTTCGTAAGGTTGGTTGTTACAGTTAGTACTCAGTTTATTCTTGTCCTTCTGAAGGCCATTTAAAAAATGATACTGACTGTTTACAAACATAACCCTATGTTCTGGTTTCTGGTAGAACTATAACACTTATTTTCATTGTTCATGGAAATGCAGTTTTGACTTACACAGTAGTTGTGTTTTGGCAATCTGTAGTTTTACAAATATGGTGGATGTAAGGCTTAATCTTTCAGGGGGTTTGGCAAATTGTTATCAAGTTGTGACTTAATCATGAGTACTGTCATCAACATCTTATCTACTTCACTAGTTACCAATCTGCAGCAACAGTGTAAAGGCAGAATTTTGTCCTTACATTTCCCTGTCTTCTGAAGCTAATGACAGTTTTACAATGTAAAAAACTCCAACCTGGTTCATTTTTTCTTGGTGGCTAGGATGGACAATACCATTTCCTAGTCATCAGACTTTGTGTAAAATTATTCCTCTATGTCACTTTGGTTTATAAGATATTTATAAGCTGAGTGCTATATGCCCCTAACAATGCTATCAATGCAAACCTATTATTGCTCTGTTTCTGCAAGTACATTTGTCACCAGTTGGTTTCTAGGAAAGAAGAGGAAACAAAAGACATTTTCCAGGCTCTTGTGACTTTATAATTTTAACAGTTGGAGATTTGAAACTCCAGTCTCTTTAAAGGAAACAGATCAGGAAAATCTCTTTGATGAGTGCTTGAAAATAGACTTTATTAGTGAGAATTAAACCAAAAACTTTGTGACTGCAGTCTGAATAAACAAAATATTCTTTTAAGCAACATTAAAGTTTGAAAGTTAGTGCAACTTTCAAGTCGATGGAGACAAATGCAGTAATACAAGTTCAGAACACGTCCTTGGCAGGTGAGAAGAGAAAAATGACCGTGCATGTATCTCAAGTGACCTTAATAATGTAGCTGTCTGGACAGGGACTTTAGCCATAGCTCAAGTATTACATTTCAAAATTAAAGATTTTACCATGAACTAAAATTTAAATTCATGATTCTTATTTCATTCATTATATACATAATAGCTGCAGTAATTAAATTACAGCATAAATTAAACACATAATTTGTCTGACGATCTTTTAATGAACGTTTGCAGTTCTCCCAATTTATGGAAATAAATTCCTTACAGCAAACCATAGGATGAAATTTCAGATACTTTTTACGTTTTCTCTGGAAAAAAACAAGAGTTGTAAGATATGAAAAGAGCATTCCACTCATCTTTTGAAGTCTTCTTGTGTATATAGATGTTAGGTGGCACAGCAACACGTAATAACCTTATTTTCAACAATATTTTGGCCAGTCTGTTTTTTTACACGTGAGTTAAAAGCCTTAGCTGTGTGTGGCTGTACAAAGCAATTATTTGATACTTATGTTGATTTATATTAACAAAAGATGCTTCTGTACTTGTAGGAATACTTAACATGAGAAGAAACTGTCATCAGTAACATTAAATACTATTGAACAGCATTTATCCTACTGGAAAGAATTTTGGTATTTTCAAATCAATTGGTACACCTGGGGGCTTCCACAGTACAAGTAATAGGAAATGGAGAAATTGCTTTTAACTGAGGAAAGTGTTAGATTTTGATTTAGAAATATATTTGTGGTACTTTTATTAAGTAACGACTGTTAAAATGAACCCTGAGACTTAAAATATGAGATAAACTTAGTCACTGTGTAATTACTTTACAATTAGATCAACAACAAAGACTTCATTCCAATTTTGGCAATATAAACCCACACAAAATATTTGGATACTTAAGAACTCAGTCACTGAAATTATCTAGATCTCACTTGGGAGATTAGAGCATTTAGCTTCTCTCTCTTACAGTTAAACTCTCTTCTTCAGTCTGCAATGAGATAAATTCCTGTGTGATGGCAATCTTGAAATTGTTCTGTGTTGAAGCTTGCTTGAGTTCCATTAAAATACATAAAGGATCATTTTCCTTTTCTATCACTTGCTTATACCAGTAACTGTAATTTTAAATCGTAATTCCACTCTGTCTCCTAATAGGGACATCTCTTTCCTTTGTGTGAAACATTATTCTGCATATTTATTCTACTTACTCTATATACTTAGTGTTAATACAGGAAATAATGTTGACACAGGAAATTAGTGTGTATTAGCTACTGAATTCCAAATTCACTTGTTAACTTCCTCATCTAAACAAGGCTACAGATGAACAGAACACCTACCTTCAGGTACATTTTAAAACAGAATTTACAAGTCAAAACAGTCTTGCATCTCCTTCCTGTAACTCTGTGAGCTTTTAAAGACATAAAGGCCATCTCTATTTGTGCAAATCTGTAATTATAAAAATATTAACCATTCCCACAGACATTCTACACCATATGTACCAATACCATGTTTCTAATGCACATAAATATGCATATGTACATGTATTTACTATTATATATGTACCTAAGAAGTTGTCTAGATCAAGCAAATATAAAGTTTTAACACATTTCCTCCTGAATCTTCAGATGTTTAAAGAACTTCTGCCCTCTCATTAGATCCAAATCCATTTGGACGTACATGCATACATATTGGTTATTGAATTTTGGTCATGTTTTAATTTCAAAATAAGCTTTGTCTGTCTTTCCTTCTCTCACAAAGATAGTGACATGGATAGGCTAAATACTATCAAAATCTAGCTCTTTGAAACTCTAATAAGATCGTGCATCTTGAGTCTAATCTCAGGTCTAATGTGATCTGGGTTACAGTTTTTAGTAATTCAGAACAAATTCTTCTCCCAAGACTGTTTATTCAGTTGGCAGTAGAGAAATAGTTTCCTGGAAATGCATGGCTCTCTTGTACTCACTTGGAATTATTGGGAAAATTCTGTATTTTAACGAAAAAGCTATGGATTTGAAGGTTTTTGGGTTTTTTTTTACTGGCATACTAAACATCTACAATATAAAGCAGGCAATCTAGGCTATGTAGGTTATATATACAAGTTCTATTTTTTCCTCTTGCAACAATACCTTGATTATTTCTGTTATAGCAATATTCATCCATAGCACAAAATGTTGTAAAACAAATGCAGTCTATTCACCACTGTTAATGTTTTGATCATTCAAACACATTCTCAGAAAGAAAGGGCAAAAGGCAAGAATAAAACATTTTGGGTTTTTCTGGTTTAGGGAGGAGGACGTTTGTTTGCAAGAAAGACAAAGAAAGGAGGACTGCTTACTGCTTGCAGCCTTTGCAGCTGCTTCAGGCTGAGGTGACAAAAGAGCTCACAAAGAATAACGATGGTGATGTGAGATTTGGTGGGGTTTTGGAATGCTATTTCAAAAGGGATGCAGTGAGCCTGCAGTGAGACAGTGTGTGCCATACACACCCAGGAACATAAAATGCAAAGGTATGTGACACCCTCTCGAAACAATAAATGCGTTCTATTTATCCAGCACATCATTTTACTTTGTAAAACTATCATAAGAGCGATATGAGGAATTGCCAAATACAGCTACCAATCCAAAACCAGCACGTAGTTCTTAGCTGTATTTACCTCAAAACAATGGTAGATCATAAGAATCTTGCAGGGGAGTCTGTGAAAGGAGAGTTGTTTGTACATCAAATTAAGTAGATCACAGCATACAAAGATGCTTTGTTTCAAAGTGATGTCATAAAAGTGATTCTATTTCATATTGTTACATATTGTTAATATGTAACATACATATGTTACCACTTCTTAGCTATTTATAATTCATTTCCCTTTAGCTCAAAAGAGGATAAATTAAAATATGAAAGAAGAATTCAGAAGAGGAGAAAATGTTCTAAACATAGTTACAACAGGAGGAAGCCTGGTATATAAACTCCCCTCCAGTAATTCATTGAAAATAAATAGTAAATGCCTTAGGCAAGGAGGGATCCTGAATTCCTCCTGGAAAATAAGGAAGTGATGTTATCATGTTGTATTTCACTCTTCTGAAACCTATTAGAACTTGAGAGATCTCCTGAACTTGAAATACATCCATCAGAACCTAAATGCTTCAATACTGAACTTGAGAGCCATGAGTCTGCGTGGTCCTCAGTGACTATCAATAGGTACAGATACAATTAAAAAAATATAACGTATTCAAAGCATCTGAAAGGGATTATAAATCATACATATAGCTCAGCAACCTTACAGTAAAGTGTAAACATGGAATTGGCTGAACACAGGATTCTCTCTAACTAAACAAAAAGAAAGCTGGAAGGCTCAGGAAGAAGATGGGATATGCCTCTTCCCATGGACCTGTGGAAACCATATACTCAATTGATACAAGAGCTATCTGTGTTATTCTCTGTGCCTCAGTATTCAATGAGGAGTATCTTCCTTTCAGTAGTGCCCTTAGTCCTGTGACTTTGTGAGAACTTTGCTATCTATTTCTACTGAACTTGCAGCTGTATGAGGAAAAGTCCTGGGTGGAAAAGCTCCACTGATTACTTTGAAAATAACCATCATCATTGCAACAGCTGTACATGATCATCCTTAATGGCTTGGACTCTTCATGAAAAGTGTGAAAGTGTAGTGACACAGTCAGTATCTCTAGCAAAGACATTTTAGAGTCATGGCTGCTGTCACCATGCTCTTCAAATTGACAGAACATTTGCACATTCTGGTGTTACGCAAAAAGAAATGGCTTAGGCACATATTCTGGAGCAGATATACTTGTGTATTAAAAGTGGAAGTCACTGACTTGACATTATGAATCAGAAACTGTTGAGAATTTCCTTAGTATGTATAAAAATATTTATAAGGGATAGAAAATTTTATATGAAGACTTTAAACAACATGCCAAGAAAAGCACAAAGAAATGCTCTGGAGAGTAAATGATATTGTCAAATAAGAGTTTTAACCCAGGAAGAGCTGTGATTTTTGTGTCTAACTGCGAATAAATCAGGTTTTTTTTTCTTCATCTTCTTCAGTTCTGAAGATTGAGTACCCAGAAAAAGTCTGTATAGCACTTTTGAAAGAGACTTCAGACCACAAGTATTCTTTTCCTGTTGTCTTCTACTCCCTCTGGGGAACATTACACTGACAAAATGAGGGTTATAACATTTGAACAGAGAACAATCTAGGCCTACTGATGGGTAATAGGCAGGGGGAGAATATTCTGCTGATTTCTTCCTTGTCTTGAATAACAAGAGGTAGGTGAACATAGCATTGAAGAGAGAATGATAGTTTATATTATAACAGTTCTGAGTAGAAAACGAAAGAAATGGAAAAGATGTTGTTGGAGATGTTTGATTTGTTTTTGAAAGGAAGAGGATAAGAAGGATAGCAGGGGAGTAGGAGAGATTGTATGTGGTCCAGGCACCCAGAACTTTAAAAGAGTAAAATTAAGCAATTAGATAATCTTATATAACAAATATTTAATCTACATTTGAGTATCATCTGTTTGGTAATATATGAATCCAAGGCCTTCAGGGACTATAATAAATCCATATGATCTCCATGAAACCTGATGTTGCGTTTAGATCTCAGTCTAACTGACAGATATGTAAAATTTCATGAAGACAGACAGCTCCCCACTGGCTCTGCATCTGAGGAAGGTTCCTGTGCAATGTTTTAATTAAGGTTATTTATTTCTTTATTATGATGATTGCATTTTAATTGCTCACAAAGCACCCCAGGGGTGGAGGTGTAGGTACCTTGTAAATATTATATGACAGTAACTAAAGGGAATAAGTTACTGTTTTAGAAATAAACCAGCAGCTATATACTTGTGGTGTAATTTAAGAATAAAAGCAGAAAGGCTTCTTTAAACTCTCTCACAGCTTTGCTAGTAAATAGCATTTTCTTATTAATCTTTCCCATTTAACATGGATGACTGACAGTGTAACTCATAGTCATGTCCACCTCTTTGTTTAATTGATACACTAGCTAGCCACGTGGAAGCTATCTGGTGTACATCTATCTCCACGTGCAGAACTTAGTGGGACCTTTTGTATTGGATCGGGGTAGATAATGCTTCCAGTCAAAGCACTGCCTAAATAAATCTCTACTCAGAGAGTCGGAAAGGAAAAAGAGTAAAATAAGGAAAAAATTCTGCTTTATGACAGCTGAAGGTGCAATACAAGTTGTACAATGGTAAGCTCTGCTTGTGTGACTTTAGGTTTTCTCATTGTCATCTGAGCAATGGTCTTGCAGCCAGGAACTCAAGTTCTCTATTAATATTTCTGTATACTTCTCTTTGAATGCACAGATTCTTGCAGGTACAAATTCTTGCTTGTGGCACAAACTTGTGTTTTGATGCATAACAATATATTTGACTCCTATTGAAGTGGTGCTCTAGAAGTTGGGTGTGGCTTTTTTCCTGTTAGCTATTTTTGTTATTTAATTCTTGATTCGTAAGAGTCTCGTACAGGAACAAAAATATTTTTTGCTTTCTCTCATAGCTTATTTTCATCCCTTAATTTACAAATCAAGGTGTTTTTTGTCTGTCCAAGCTGGGCTTTTTGGCTTGTTTCCAACATTGGAAATTGCTCCCTGAAGAAAAGAAAGAAAGGGCATTTCAACAGCTAAAATGATTTTGAAGTGTGCAACAATTTGAAATTTATTTGAGCTTTTCAAGTTTTAACATGCACTTTAATTAAGAAGATATTTGATCTCTTTTTTTCTACACAGAGACTTAAAGCAATATCTCACAGGGAGTATGAACAAGAAGTCTAATACCATCTATTGGGGAGTTTTCACCACCTGGTTATTTTAAAGACTGACACATGCAATAAAGTGCTGCAGCACAGCTCACTGTCCAAATTGCAGCTTGTATAATGTGCCAGTAGAGCCTGAGGAGTACTGGTGCTTGTTATAGCTGTTCAGCCACCTAGAAAGCTCTTTTAAGCTACCATTATGGTCAAGAATTAGGTACTTTTCATAATTTTGCGGTGGGATAGTTCCATATAGTTTCTGTATGTATTAATAATGCTATGAGTTGATGTTAATCCCCTTAGAAACTATCTGCTTTGTAACTATTACTTTTTCAGAGCTAATTCTCTTTTCTTGAATAATACAGGATTGTGCACATAAGAATGTCCAGTTGGACCCTTACTGATAAAAGTAGTATCACTATTCAGATAGCCACAATTTGTTGCACATATGTGGGTAGCTTTCATGTGCAGAAATCAAACCTACAGCTTCCAAAACATTCTTCAGTTTCCTCCCTCTCTATTTTGTATGCCTCTGCTTTATTTTGCTGTCAGTGCATCAGACTTCTACTCTGAATACTCTCAGCCTCTAAAGAGAATAAAACTGCAGAGATGGCGGATGTTTTGTTCACTCATTGTTGCACCTATGTGCTGGATGTCCGTGCTAATGGTTCAGTTGCTGGCAATGTCTACACTGATGTCATTTCCTTGTCCACCTACTGTTACCTGAAGTCAGTGTAGAGCCAGCTCTCGCTCCCTGCGAATTCTCTCCTGTGTAGGTTCTGCACTTTGAGGGCTATAGGTTGAGAGTAGCAGAGACTATGTAAATTACTTCTGCATCACTCTGTGGTTATTCAGGCATTACATTTAAATCATTTTAGTATGAAATCTGACAAAAAATCTTCAATTGTTCCTCCTTTGTTTTCCTTGGTCTCTCTTAAATGCTTCCCTTTTTGTCTTTATAGCCACTTAGTTTTTTCCTTCTGCCTCTTCCTCTGGTCTCTCTCCACCTTCCATTTCCTCCAATGTGTTCTGTTTCTAAAGTTCTCTAACCCTAGCATCATTTCTTTGCCAGATTGCATTTGGTCCTATCTCTGCTTTGATGGAAGTCCTCTATTTTATCTTAGCCACTATCCCACTCAGGTGTTTCTGCTGCAGGGTCCAGATTTTATACAACTATGTTTTTGTTAATTGCTGTAATGATTTCATTATGTTGGTAGTAGTTTTGCTTCATATTGGAATCCAAGTAAAATGTATGTCTTGTAGCATATTAGCAATGCCATGGTAAATTACATTAACTCTAAGTGCATTTGGCAAGAGATGATACAGTCTGTCTTTAATTAGAAAGACCTTGAGGGGTCAGATGCATGAGACTTGTATGGTCAAGGTGGAAATTCTTTGAAAAAGCTTATTTAACCCAGTTTAACAGCAAGACGGCTTAATAAGAATAGAAAAGGCATATTCTGGATGTAGAATGAGTGCACAGCATACTGATTCTTTGTTATTCTTCTCAGTTTTTTTTGCAACTATCCACTGAGTGCTCTGGACACTCTTTATGATGGCTTAAAGAACACAATATAAACTTTGACAAAGCATTTCTTATAAGTGTATCTCCATTTTCTCACAACTTCCTCAAAAGCTATAGAAAAGAGGAAAATTATGGGCTGGAAGTAAATGAGTCCATTTGGTGTCTGGGAAGTAGCTGACTCTTTAGAGTTATCATGATCGTGTTGAAATAGTGCCATTATAATTGACATATTGAATAAATACTCACAGAGGAAAAGGTCAGGGACTGTTTTTTGAGGGAAGTGGTTTGAAACAAAAAAATTAAGACATTTTTTAAAGATCTGAGGCCTGACAGAATATCAGGTTTAACTTTTTCCATTGCTTACACTGAATTGCCTACACAGCTGTGAATTCAGTTGTTGTCCCACAAAGGGGGGCTCAGGACATGGTGTGCATTAAGCCAATCTACACCCCGAGTTGAGATACGACTTCATTGCATATTTGTGCAAAGATGGGTGCTAGGTGGTAATCCACAAAGCTAGCACACCACACAAAGGAGCTTTCACTATTTATCATGTTATGTGATTTGCAAAATCCTGCCTAAATTTACACTCATTGGTTAGTAATTACCATTTCTTCCACCAATGGTTAGTTATATGGAAATTAGCCTCACTTACTATGTAAATTAGCATTCATAATCCTTACAGGCATAAGGGGGAGGGCATTTTTGGTCTTGAAGTGAGTTGATGTTTGTGATCTCTAAGAGCTTTTTACTGTACATGTTTGCTGATTTCATGCTAATTCAACACCATTCAGACTGTGCCTTCTGAGACAGGAGATTCCCTGCTTATCAGTCTTCAAGGATACAGAGTAGTTAGGTTCAAACAACAAAGCTGTTGATTAGTGGTTATCCTAACCTAAACAGTGTTACTACAGCCTCGGCATTAACCCCTTCTCTCTGTCAGATCATGTTTCATATGATACTCATCTCCTTGTCCTTGCTTGAAGGAAAATTCCATCCTATAAAGTTCATGATGATAGTCCTTTCTTCTGCAGAGATACATGTAGCTCTGGTTAAAGTGTACGTTTAAGTTGAGAACTCTTTGTTGCCAATTTTCAATCATAATACTTAAAACATTAAATAAATATTTTCAGTCTTTTTAGATACAAATACTTAGTCTTCATCTGTCACAACTCAAACTTAGCATGACTTTTAATAGAAAAAAAATTTTGCAAGGATACAAACTTCTGAAGACTTTGGCCAAGACAGCCATAAGTCTTGGACACACTTTTATCTTCCTTCTTCTGACTGCTTCACTTCAATCTGCCAAAGCCCATTTTCTCTCATCCATTTTCATAGCATATGAACATGACTGCCTATGATTGTTTAAAAGTAAACAGAATCTTTTTCAGTTCAGTGCATCAAGGTTACTTTGGGCTAGCCTTCCTTTTGCCTGTTTTATCTTTCCTTGTGTGTGCCATGGTCCTGTTTCAGTAGTCTTTACAAGAAACTTCTGTTTACAATCTTTCAAGTCTGCACTAATATAACTATGTTAAATGTTGACAATGACAATGGGAAAGCCTGTTCTTACTGCCACAAATTAGATTCCAGCTCACAAATTTGCAGCTACAAGTTTTCATCATCTCCTCTCTATTTTTGTAAGCCTAAAAGTAACATTTTATTTCCAGATGAATTAGTCTGTAATTCTTTTTCAGTGGTTCACAAGTATTTTTATTTGGTGAGCTTTACTGAAGAACATTGTCGGGGAAACAACTGCATGTGTTTTTATTTAGCCCTTGTTTAGGTAAGGTCACTTTTAACTTGTTAAAGACTGCCAGTTGAAGATCTATTTGAGATTTCTTGAAAGGTACCACACTGAAGCTTGTTTGAGCTCTTGTCTTTTCAAGCACTCATTGCTTCTGCATTACAATCTCCTTTGGGGAAACCAGGTTTCTTTAAGACAGGTGGGGTTTTTCTTCCTACTTGTGCAGTTTGCTTGAGGGTATTTTCAGTTGCTGTCTGCAAACCCAGCTTTGTGGGACTGTCATTTTCATTTTCTGATCTTGGACTAATCTGGAGGTGTTTTTGTGGTTTCTGTGTTACCAGATTTTTTTAAGTTTCTGTAAACAGCACAGAAGATTTAGGTCTATATTTTTCAATCATTTTTATAAGTGTCACTTTTTAAAAATAATATATATATGGCTATATTCAAAACATAGGTTTGTGTTTTCATGTGAATGTTTTTGTAACAACAAGAGTACAATCCATATGTCTGAAATAACAGCAGTTTCGCCTCCCATATACTGTTGGGTAAGATGTCAACACTTTGAAGACTGCAATAATTTAGACAAAAGCTATTCTGTTGAGCAACATCACAGTGTATTGAAAGGCTACATGCTGTTATGTGGTGGTGTTAATTGGCATATAACAATGAATGCATTACAAGCACGTCTTATATTCTTTGGAAGTACAGTCATGCTATGTGTTTGGTGATGGATGTATTTAGAAGATTAAATACACAAGCTTTGAAGAAGTTCAAAGTGTTTTGGTTTGAACCACATCTAACAATGATGTGTACCTTACCTGAATTAAATTAGCAACCAAGAAAACAGGCTTTTCATCCTGCCTTCCTTGAAAAGCCCTGTTAGAATTATTTTTGAAGTAGCATTTGTAAAGTGTTGTTTTAGGAGAAAGAGGGAAACATGCTATCTAGTAAAGTTGATTGTATTCTTACTCAGTTCTAGAAATCACTTTTTAGACTCATATTGGTCTTGATCCTTTTCACTCGTCATGGCTATTCTACCATGTAGGGCTGGTCTTCAGTGAAATCCATGCTGTGCAGAATGGATCACATAGTGTGACTTCATGCTTGCATATTGCTGTGTACATCGATGTTTCATAACTGAGCTTTTTATTACAAAGAAAAAATATCATTACTAGAAGCTATGTCTTACACAGCTTTGCTTTATTGTTATGTGGCATGCTAATGATAGAAGCAAGGTCTTGATGGAATTCAAGTAAATAAGACCATATAAAGAGGCATTGCTTAAACTCTGAAAATAGGAATTGTTTCATTCCATCAGTCATCAACCTGTTCTAAAGTCGAGTATGTGCAAAGTATAGGTAACAGGGGATTAAAGAAACACTCTAAAGGAAAACTATGCATGTGTAAGGAAATATTTGTTACAATTTGAGTTGAAGCTGTTGTATAAAGCAGTTGTCCTTCATTTAGTTTAAATGAAGGAGCAGTTAATTCCCTTTTATTCAGCCGTAGCAAAAATAGTAGAAGCTAAACATGGGCTCAGATAAAAATGACCAGAAACCATTTAGGCTAAAGCCTTTTATTGGGAAATGATAAGGCACAGTCAGGAACTAGGATTGACTGGAGAAAAGGGAGAAAAGGGAGAAGGAAAAGGAAAAGGAAAGGCATCTGAATCAAAAGCAGAGAAGTCAAAGTCACAATGACCTTTGAGAAATGAAGGGAGACAAAGTCTTGGGTTGAGTGCTTATTGCACTAAAGCAGGGAATTACTTACTGGGGCCCAGGGAAACAGTAGTTTATTCTCTTGCTGTATATAAAGAAAATAGCATTAAACGCATTTGTGCTTCCATTATCAGTTTTTCCTCTCCAAGGGACTAATCTGAAATCTACCAAATTTTACTAAATCTTTCATCCAACAATTGGACAACAGTAACCTGACTCAGACCCTGGCCAGCTGGTGACCAGGTATTCCAAGAGTCTTCCACTATTAGCTCAGCTGATCTGGTCATCAAGAATAGCAAGACATAAAAAGACATTTAAAGATTACATTCAAAGGTGCATTGGAAATGTGTGTATCTACATGTTGGCCAGCTTTCAGGACTAGCTGCTTGGAGTATGGAGTCAAAATGAGCATTTGTATGACTTAACAGTTCCCATTGCAGATTATAGGTAATAAATCTGCAATTAGTAATTCACACATTAAGCCCATTTACAAGGCCAACTATTTTGTAGTTAAAAGTTGTCATGGCAGGGAAGCTTCCACACTCTCTAGGCCACTGTGCACATAATTAACATCAGCAAGGGGTGGGGAAAACAATCTAGTCTTTGTTTTCTAGCCTAATTTTTCAATTGTCAGAACTAGTTACATTTTTCTCTTACAAGCTGAAAAATGGTGGCAGTATAAATGGTGGATCAGATTTGCTATTCTTGTAAATGGGTACAATTCCATTGAAATTAATACACTACTATCAAAATTGTCTGTAAATACCAACACTGTTAAGGTTTTGGTATGCTATTTGGAAGTGTGACCTTACCTTTTGGTTCATGTAAATTATCCCTTTTGTTTACATTTGTTCCGTCTCTTCTTCTGCCTCCTCATTCCTGTAAATACTACTGAACCTGTCTATAAAAGTATCTGAATGGTTAAGGTGGTAATTTACCAGCTTGAAAGAGACTTTTAGTAAAATGTGTTAAGTGAATTCATCTGTATTTTTCAACCTATGCTAGTAAACACTCAGAATTTTAATGCCTTAAAAAATGATACTAGGAGACTGAGAAAATCTGTGACTGATAGTAGAAACGTGGCTGCAATCATATCGGTTTCCCATAAAAACAAAGGTTTTTGAAAATATGTTCCAGGATAGCCTTTCAAGTCAGCTTTCCTGTCAACACAGATAACTTGACTCTTGTATTTCTGAGCTAGTCCTGACATTTTTACCCCAGTCAACCAAGTCACATAGTTACAGAAGGTTCTCTTTGGCCTCACATAGATCAAATCTAACTCTGTAAGTTTCACCGTAATAAAAGTTGAGGAGTGCATTCTCTGACATACTAGCCTAGAGGAAAGCACAGACAAAAAGCACAAAGCCAGTTTGCCAACAAAGGAAATAAGAATTAAGATGCCTTTTGAGAAATCCAGAAAACTATGATATTGCAGACTGAGAGGCTGATTTGTCAAAATAAGTGCACATAAACCAAGTAGTGAAGGCATAAACCAAAACGTACTTAGACCAAGAAATGCTGAATATGAAATGACTCAGTTGCTTGTATTAGATATTTGTTGCTTCATTTGTGCAAAACTTGGATCCATTTGCTTAACACTTCAGTATTTGTTCCATTTTTTACAGACTCCTTTGGGATCTGGGATTTCATTAGAGTGATACCCCTTTTCATTGTAAGACTTCAAACTATACATCAGTGATGTAGCGTTTTCACTTCTCCCTAAAATCACTTCTTTGATTTTTTTCATCCCTTTAAGTTACCATTTCAGAAATACTTGAGATAAAATGATTTGACAAAAAATGCCCAGATGCAGATCAGTTTGTAAAGGAGAAATAAATCGACAAACGTTACCTATGTGTCATCAAAGTCTTTCAGAGACAGCTTCCCCTAGATGCCTTAACAATTGTTTAAGGATAGTTTAAGAGTTGCGTCACCTTTAATATTTTCTTTGTTGACAGTCTCTTTTGTTCATATCAGACGACCAAGTAAATCCTTTTATGAACATGAAACCTGCAAACAAAGGAAATGAGAGAATCAAGATTCCTCGGGAAAATGTTATAAACTAGTAATAGTTGTACAGAAATGACCAGAGCTCCAAGCTATCTAGTGTCAGAAATCCATTGCAATAGATGACAGTTTAAACATAGTTTTTCCAGAAAGCTTTTCTTATTGCTGTAGCTATGTTTGGGGTTTTAAAAATCCAATATTGATAAAGTTGGCATGAGTCAGATATTTGCTGCTTATTTTTCCTTATAAAACAAATCAACTACCTATGTGTCTGCATAAGAGATAAATATTGTACAAACTATGAACCTGTATCCAGACAGGAAAATGGGTCTGTCTTTTCATCTTCAGTGTATGTGGAGATGTCTGGAGTTGAAATAGAAACAAAAGAAAAGAGATGGTGACTAAGTAATTCCTGCCTTTCTATTGTTAAGATTCAGATGGTTTGGTCATACTCTCATATTCTCCCATTCAGCCCAAAACAACATGGAACACTGTGACTTTCAACACATCTCCAGAAATCATGGGTAACAAGAAATCAGAACCCTAGTGAAGATGCCAAAATGAGAGTAACTAGCCAGGTCATCTTTTCCGGAGTTAACTCAGTATTTTTTGATGTCTAGAGCCTGAGAGATGGACTAGAAGATGTGCTGATGTTCTTACTTTTCTGGCATGGTCTTTTTTTACCTTTATTCCTCTTCTACACTGTCTCTTTTCATGCAGTAAAATCCTCTTTGCCTTTTACTTTTGAGTATTTGTATAAAGGTTGGTTACCATTTTGGAGTCTGTTCTTCTCTACCCCTATCTCTTTTTTTCTATTGTTAGGAAAGGTTCTGTGTCAGTTGCTACCTGTCTCTAAGTCAGTTGTATTTTTTCATTATTCTGTTTCTACTGTGTCATATTTTGGGATGAGATCCTACATCTGCATCTAATATTGAAAGAGAGGATGCACCAGTGATTTAGATGCTAGTATTATAGCTTTAATAGTATTTTGGATTTCCTTCTTAATGCAATTTAATGTCTTAGTATGATATTTTTTTAGGTACTGGCTTCATATTGAAAAAATGTCTTTATTCAGTGCTCCTTGATGACTCCTTCATCCTTTTTCACCAGGTTCTTATAACTAATTCAGAAGTTGTCAGTGCATAGGAGTAGTTTAAATCGTTCTTTCTAACATACACTGCCTTGCAATTTTCTACATTCAATTTAGTCTGGTGGTCATATCATCCAATTCCTTTGCTATAGCAGTTCCTTGTGGAGCTCTTCAGAATCGTCAGCTCAAAGGTTCCTGAGCATTTTACCCTGCTGCATTTTCTGTCAATATAGTAACATGTAACACTTTAGCAGGAGTTAGGAGATCGATATGCTCTCCCAATGGGAAAGTCTTACGCAAGCTAATAGAAACAAAATCATTAGGCCTCCACATACACTATTATTAAAACCACATTTCTGTTAATAAAATATTACCTTTTTTTCTATGGGGTTTTAATTATGCCTTATACTAGAACACTGTATTTTAGTTAACAATTCAACAGACTAAGACACTGTGAAAAATCTATGTTTTTATAAATGTATAGGTCTCTCTCCATAAGAGTATAATCACAACCAACCCTAAAATATATTGTTTGAATAATGAAATGTACTTTCAAGGAGAAAATCAATGAGAAAATGTTCATAAATTTTAGAAAGGCTCTATTAAAAGGTCCTATAAATAGAGATGAACAGATACAAAATCTTGCTAGAATACTATTGCATTGAATGATTCCTGGCTTGGTAGACCTTGTCTCAATCTTGATTCATTCGCAGTGTATATGTACCCTTATATCTGAAATATCTTTAGTACCATATCAGATCCCTTATTGCTCTTGGCTTTTGATGTTTTTCTAGCTGTGGCTGGAAAAGTTGACCTTGAGCATTTTTCCTTAATTGCATTTATTTGCCAGTGCTTCTGTATGATAAAAAAAATACTCCCTTTTGGACTTTTTAATTAAACAGTTTTCCAAGATGTTTGGGGTTTGTTTTTTTATAGGCAACAGTTTGGTTTTTATTGTAAATTGAATCTGTTCTCTTTCTATTGTTGCTTACCCCATGTTCTAGTCTGTTTGCTGATCAATTCAGGAGAATCTTGAAAACTTTTTAAACAAATCTTTGGTAAATAATTGTGTTGCTATATTCAGGGCAAATTATTTTAACATTAAAAACAAAATTCACACAAATTCAAGGCTTTAATGAATACCAATTTTAAGCCAATATTCCAGACAATTTACTTCTTCCTATGCAAGCCTATCTGTAGTTTAATAAATTTATCATCCGGTAAACCACTTGGAGTTCATGTGCTTTTCTGGGCATTTGCAGTCACAGGGAGCTATATGTGTCAGTAAGGCTATTGTTACTCTTTCCCTAATTGTGCATGCAATATTAGATTATACAAAATCATGTAATCGATTTTATTAATATTTTCATTACTTAATTATGCATAAAATCAAATCCCAGAGGTTTTTTTCCATGGAGTCATGAACCTCCCATCACATCCATATTTATCACTCGCACTAGAAGATTAAACTCAAATGCTTGTGTGGTACATGTTGCATACGTAAAAAGGAATAGAAGAAGCTAGAATTAAATCTAAATGGTGTTAATTGCTAATAAATGCAGGATGTGCAGCTGGAGTGAAATTTAGTTGTTGCAGTCCTGTTTGTAGGTGGAGCTAAGATGCATGTTACTTAGATGTTTAACTTGGTTGCCTTTATAGATTCCTCCCGTTCTCAGTGCTTCAAAATGTGGAGGTGGAAAATGAGAAATTCAGATAGATGCACTATCCTCTCTACCATCATTTCTTGAGCTAGCAATAGCACAAAGCTTTGGGAAAATACTGCACTTGACAAAATCTTGCTGTTCATGTAACATGTTCTTTTACTTCAAATATATGTGAGGAATATTATATGGAAAGTTGGGGTTTTTTACTCCAAAGGGTGCCTATCCCCTTAGAAATAATATCAATACAGTGAATGATATAATCAGAAATGCAAGGGTTTCACAGAGCACAAATACACTCCCTCATAAATCCACAGAAGGTGCCAGTCAATTCTTTAAGGCAAATAACTGTCTACTTGCCCACTGTAAACAAAGCACCAAGCCATACTTCACTATTGCATAAGAGATGGAAATACTTTCTTTACTACTTTAAATAACAGCCCCACGAGAACTCTATTCTGTCTTTCATGATTAAAACATTTCTACAGAGGGAGTTAGAGATTGAAATCTATTCATTATGGAAACTATTTTCATGTTGTTGGGGCTTTTATGAAAGATTTCAAGTTTCCACACCATTTATTAGGCAATAACATCACAAGAGAGAAACCCCAGGAATATTTTAGATTAGAAGAAATTTAATGATGACTTTCAGAATTGGGGTGAATGTGTTGTGCTGGAGATGTGAAAATGTTTCAAAGAAATTTTTTCATAGCTTTAGATAAAGAGAATTATCTCCCTGCCCCTCCCTCCCCTACTATCCACTTAGACCAAAGTCATATCTTTGTAATTAAACCCAAATTATTATGAATCATATGGTGACTTTCTGTTCAGTAATGGGGAAACAAGGATGTTGGAGCAATAGTCAGAAAAAGGATTCACTGAACTGGAAAATGTGGTTTTTGACTGTAAACTCCAAATCATTTAAAACCTATGGAGATATGATAATGGGCTTTGCTGGCATTTTATGGAAAAGCATTTAAAACTGTCATCTGTTTAACAGTAATTTTTCTGGAAGATACAGCAATTGAATGATGGGAAAAAAATCCAAGGGGAAAAGGAGATAAAAGTGCAGTTTATTTTGCATGTGATTTCCCCATAAAAAGGTCAAATATAGGCCTTGCCCTGTGACCCACTGGGCAAGAAGCCAATCTCTTTTTCCAGGGCAAAGGGATGATTTTTTCTTTCTGTGACTATCATACCAAAATCAATGAAGGTAGCTGTGCTTTTCTTTTTAATTTCACCATGGGGAAAAAAAGCTACTGGGAAGTTTTTGCCTTGCTTATTTGTGCATACTATGACTTTAGAGCTTGTAGAAGAAAACTGGAAATCCTTTGTGTCCAGAACTGATGCAGGATGAGACTGATTGCAGTTTTGCCCATTGTAATGTACTTTAGTTGCAGTGTGCTTGTGAAACGTGTCGAATGTGATTTTCCAATGGCAGATAATAGTCTATGTGGAGCTATGTGGAGTGTGTGTGAGTGTGTGTATGTAGGGGAGTTATTTGATGGATCATTATTAAACCTCACAGTACAATTTAATTTCTCTTCTGTGATATCATTCAAGGCTTCTACAGACAGGAGCTTCTTTTCTGTTAGTATCCACCTACTCTGGATGCTTTTATCCTTATTAAAGTCTCCCTCAAGCAGTACATTTCAGAGTCATATGAAAAATGTAATATTTGATGAAAAGATTCTGCATTTGTATAGGGTTAGCTCAGTGGCCAGAAGGCTGCAGCTACCCAGCACAAAGCAGAGCTCTAGAAAGATATCTGCATTTCATCAAATGCTAGAAATTACATAGTCATGTTCACCTAAAGGAAGAGCTGTGCTAATTGCCATTGCTGAGAGCTGTACTAATTGCCATTGCTGAGACCTGTAAAACATATCTATAGTGTGAAACCCATAAAAATGTCAATAGCAACTCCTGCAAAATTAATCCAGCCAGGAATTTGCCGTGAGCAGTCAGAGACCCCCATCAACCGTAACTGGTGAATTCCTGGAACTGATTGGTAATTAGCCAAATTTGCAATCTCTTTCTTTGTAGGACATAACAATGCCGGGCAGACTGAATAAAAAGATTTATTATTTCACTGTGCATCAGTACTTGCCATTCAAATCATACTTCTCACATCAGTATTTCCTAGCACTATATTTTATAGCACTGTTTATTTACACTTCATCATGGTTTTTTATTGTTGGCATTTGCAAAAACCACAGGACAGTAGCAGAATTACTTAGATTTTAGTTTGAAAAATAACATAAAGAATACTTTAGAAAAATTAGATTAATTTACTGAAAAGAGTTTGATACTAATCAGGAGTGGAAATACCTTATGGGATCAGTCAGTTTGCCCCCTTTCCAGACACAATGATTCCTTATCATATACAGACCGGTATTGTGGTCATTTGAATTATAAAGTGCTTTTCTCATTTCCCTGGATGGACTGGTTCATGCTCTGGGAGAGCCCATGAACTAAAGGTATGTTCACTGCAGGGAGAATACAAACCTGGACTCACAGTAGGATAGTCATTAATTTAAAGTTGTGTCAAACTAAGGTTTGTGAAACGATGATCTTGACCCGTGTCTAGACCAACTTAAGTTAACTGAATTTAGTGGAATCATTACTTACTCATGACAATGAAGAGAAAAAAATAGGGAGATAAAAGGAAGAAAAAGGATGAAAAGATAACAAACAACAAAAAGAGAAAGACTAAGGGAGGACTGGACGGCTTTTAAATCAGATTTTGAAATTGTCAGTATTTAGGCCTAGGTAGAGGTCATTAAACAAAGGAAACTTATGGTACCTTGTAAATGCAAAATTAAAAATCCAACTGAATTGTAAAATGTGTAGTAAATTTCATAGTGCTCCTTACTATCATGTCGTTTGTGATTAGGATGGAACCCAGCTGCTCAGTGCTCAAGAGTTCAGAATACTCCTTAGCAGTTGGTAATAAGAGTGTAGAAAACCTAGTCACAAATTAATGGAAATAAAATCCAGAGCTTAAAAGGAAGCTTTGTGTTGCAAAACCCTTTAATTCTGAAAGCTGTCAGAGACTGAGATCAGCTGGAGAGATGACAGAAAGCTTGAAACAATGTAAATGATGTTCTTCATAATGCAGAATTAAAAGTGCAGTTCCTTCAATGTAGGCATAGGATCGTTCTAAACAGGTAATTTTTGCTCCATATAAAGTCACCAAGTACACTTCTGACTAGTGTTGTCTCCATTGGCATATCAATTCAGTTCTTAAGAGTATAGAATATTTCATTCTTAGAATATCGTGTTGTTGCACAAGTACGTTCATTGGGAACATCCGTACTACACTTTTAAAGTCTCTGATTTCCTAAGTCTTTCTGTAATGGAAACAATCCATTTATGAAATGCAGGCTTCATTAAGAGAAATGACTCTTTGTGAAGTTCTAGACTTTGGCATCTTCCCTGTGGCAGCTTTATTATAGAACAATGAACTAATTTCTTATATAAGAATGAGGACACAAAATTAAACTCATACCAAAATAAAGACAGACTACAGCTAGATTATTTTGATCTCAATGGACAGAAATTCACAGACTAACTAATATCAGAGCTTCTATGCTAGAAAGAAGATAGTACTGAGAATAACTTACTGGAAAGCAGTGGGTTTGCTGGTAAATTGTCTTCATAGAACCTATCACATTTAAATATATGGTCTTTCAGCAGAGAAATGCACCCACAATGAGCTACATTGTAATTCCTGATGTGGTAGATGGACAGAAAGGCCAAAAGTTAAATTAAGATTTCCTTGCTAAGTGTCCTCATCCCCTAAACTCAGCACAGGTGAATATGGTCATGTCTTCCTGGATGTGTAGTCTGCACTCTGAGCTACACATTCAGTTCCAGTTAGAAAATTCATAGTGAGTTTCCAAAAAGGTTAGTGTGCCCCATTGGGAGGGCCAAGAGGAGTTCAAGTCTGACCTAGAAGAGTCAGGGGAAGTTACCATGGAAGCATCTGATGATCTGGAAAGGAGTTGCAGATGGGACTCCTGGCTTTTACAGTATGTCCATCCCACGATGAGTTACTGCTCTGCTGGTGGTGTTCACTAGAGTCAGATACAATTTCCCACTGACATCTCTAAATCTTCTCTGACATTTCAGTTAATAGGCTTTATCCTATTGATCTTAACGGGCTCAAAGGCAGCTTCTTTATTTTTCTGAATTTATATTTTCAAGCAGGAGCCAGAGAGGCAGATCTATCACTAATCTTTAGAATACAAGCATCTATGGACAACTTTGTCCTTACCTTCTGGGTCTCTTGTAATCCCTGGCAATGCACATCTCAGAATACTGTGATATGCTTTAAGCCTCAGTTGCAAAGTAGACACTAAAGAGGAATGACAACTAAGAGAAATTAGGCCCTAAATGCCAACAGAAATTAAACATATACCAAAGGTTTCAGATGGATTATTTGTTATTTGATATGTGAGTTTTCTTCCATTTAATTATATAATTCTGAAACCTAACTGTATCCAAATTAACTCCAAACACACACATTTTCAGTTTCTGAGACTTGGGAATTCTGTCTGTATTTGTATCTGAACTCTGCAGCACATCCCATTTCTATAATTGAGCCTGACCACTTCTCCATTGCCTTATCTTCCAGGAATTAATTGGTGATGTCCTGGAGTTATTTGTGTACCCCTGTACCTATCTAAGGACACCACATCTAGTGATATGCTGATTCCTGTTAGTACTTGGCTAGCCTTGAAGTAGTAGAAACATAAAATGGTTATGTTAGAAGGACTCTATGATGGCATCTGGTCCAACACCTCCCACACCAACAGCTTTCTCAAACTGGAGGTAACTTGCTAGCAGAAAACATCTTGTGTAGAAAACAATTTATATATGTCATTTTGGAAAACAAACATTTTGGGCACAGCCTTAAAGAAAGGAAGGTGCTCAGCACCCCATGATATATTTTTTAAATGGTGTCTATGAAAGTTTCTGAGCTACAAAGTAATTAAATCAATTACAAAATTGAACAAGAACTGTTATCCATTATCAAAAATATCAGCTATTTTATTTTCACTGTTTGATATGGTTATTAAAATAATCAAAGATGCAGAAATCGTTGTTTGATACTGTAATTTTGATCAAGACATCCGTGTTTTGTTATTAGTTCATTCATGAGCAAAATGGGCATCCATAATCTCCTCACTTTATTCAAACTGACAGAGTAAATTGATTAAAAACTATAAACTTAACAGGAAAAACCTGTACAAGATCTATTTTCCCTCTCAGATTATGTCTTAAATTAGGCAACCAATTACAAGCTACTTCCCTTTAGCCCCAGTATGGATCTTGGAATAGCTTAAATACATGTGTTAGAGAAAAATATCTAGAACCAGTTTATCCTTCTGGAAGGGAATGATTGTGATCCCACCTGAAGGTTCAGACACCAGGGGTTCTTACCATCATAAAGCTTTGCTAAATGCACGCTGCGCTTGCAGCCTTCATACCAATCTGCCTGCCAGGATTTACTCAATTTCCAAGTGGTCATTTGTCTGGCAGCAGTTGTGTATTTGTGTTGGGGCACTCATAGTTGTGTGAATACAGTGAAATTGGTTCTAAATTAGCTAGTTGGGCTATTGCTGTCAGGAGCAACACAAATGACAGTTTAGGTGTTTATTTCATTTACTGGTTGCTTTTTGTGGCACAAACTGAGCTCTATGTTGCTGCAGATACACATTTTGAAATCTCCCACCTAGCTAAAAATTAGACATCTAATGAGTTTAAACTATCATTTAGACACATACCTAAGCTGTTATCACTGTCACCACTGTGCAGGGGTATTCTTCTGCTTTGCACAGAGACTATTTTGATAGGTTCATGAGACAATGTGGAGACTTTGGCATGACCTAGAATCATGCCATAGGGTTTGATGAACTTGTAAAGTTCTTTGCCAGAAAACTTGGGTACTCATACTGCAGAGCTACCTGGCTTTGAAGCAAGCATGTTCTTGCAGAGTTGGACATGTGCCTTTGATTTCACGGGTACTTACATCTTTCGATAAATGATGATGTGGATCTATAACCCTTTCTAGGAACTTTATCTGGGAACATTTTCTTATCTGAATAGATCTTATCCAGCAGAGTGTTATTGTGAAAATATCTTCTGTAAAGATATAGAAATCTCACCTTTGAGTACTGTTTTGGAAATCTGAGGATCACCTGGGGATATTGCATCCTGTTCTTGGAGGGTTATGAGGTTTCCACTGTTGTATGCGATCCTCCCTGTCTGAATTACATAGATAAGGAAGAAATTATGTGTTCCTTTTCTCCTCAGTAAAATCTGTTGTAAAATGGGGTCTGGATATATGAAACCTTCTCATATGAATATCTTAAGCTTAAGGAAACAACTGCAAAGCATTGCTTAAGCAACAGGGATTCAAAACATGTTTGATTGTAATTTGTGATGGTTAAGTCACAGAAAAATTGACAGATGTTTTTGGAAATCCCAGAGTTGCCTTTACATTGGTAATTTTTCTGTCTGAATCTGAAAAATGTAATTTCTTTAAAATTTTTACGTAACAAGGGAAAAGTGATTTCTGATATCATTTGAAGTGAACATCAGAGAGCCATTAACTAGTATTTTTAACCTACAGTTCAGACTACATCTCCCCACATTTCAAAATTTAATACAGTTATTGTTATGTTATTGTATTAGGGTTTTAGTTTCAGAACTTAAAGGTTTTTTTCTTGCAAATTAGCTATTTTTAGGGAATCATTCTCTACATGTTATACATTAGAAAACTTGATTTTTTGTGAATGGGTGATTTTGACTTTCTGTCTGCAAACTTTTCACTGTCCACCATATTTGCTTATTCTTGTGGGATGTTGAGAGTTGTCGGCCTCCCCTGTCTTTCATTCAATCAAGCTCTGAGCATACTTAGATTCTTTGATTAAAAGTTTGTTCTTTCATTTGCTCTGTGCTCCCAAAGGCTTTCCTTCCAGGCAGCTCACATTCATTAAAGACTCTGTGGAAAACACAAGGGACAAACTTAATTCAGCAGTGCCAGTCCAGAATAGCAATGTATGTTCAGTAAGAAAAAGGTGCAAGACAGTTGGCTTCTTGGGAATTGTCAACTGTCACCAAGATCTTCAGAGGCAGGTGCATTTGCTATAGACAGCACTTCATATCAGGGGATATTGGATCTCTCTTCTCTAGAAACACAGTGATTTTAAAGGTTGTTGTATTAAGAACAATCATAGCATCTCTTTACCCATTACAAAAATATCACACTATTCTTGAACTATATACACGATACAGCATAGTATTACATTGCTTATTTTGGATTGTTTGGGGTTTTTCTCTTATATTGTCCCAATTCTGCATTTACTGAGGTGCAAGATGGTTTGCCATCCACTTAAGCAAAGGACAAAGTGGACTGAAAAAAAATAATGTGCTTTATTTGATGTATTAAGTAGTATATATACTATCTAGTGTAATAAATACCTCATTAATAGCTGGCAAATACTTTCACATGTAAAATAGTAATGAATTATAATGCAATTATTCATATCTAATCTAAAATGTTTACATTTCTTAAGTGAAATACAACTACAAGTGTGATTTGTAAAAGCTATCATAAATGCTACTTAATGTTTAAAAAAGAAATAGGTACCAAGCAGACATGTAGACTTTCTAATAAGATGATTCAGCAAAAAGTGTTTGATCTGGTGAAACAAGTTCTTCATCTATTGTCCAAGTGACTTTAAGAAGCTGCAGAATTAGGATATTTAGTTTTAAATGTAAATTTTACTGAATTTCTGTATTTTCCCTTAAGGGCTGGAATTCCTTCTCTGTGCCAAGAAGTCATAGAATAGAATGCATTTTATAAAAATACTTCTTCTGAGTAGTTACACTAGAAACTGCAAAGTAATTTTTTATCAATATGCAGATACTCCAAAAGGTACACACAGGAAACACAAACCAGAGATTAGACATCCATATGTATCTGTAAAAGCACTTGATGCAGTTTTTCCATGTTTGCAGAGAAAAAGATTTTTGCAGCTTGTGACAAGGCTTATTAACCTATAATCTAGGCTTTCATTTTCAGCCTGGATCCTTGGCAGTGTAAAATATGGTTGAAAATGAAAGCTGCGGGAGTCCAGACTCTTAAAACAACACTCAGCAAATAAAACCTCAGATCAGACAAAATCTTGAAGATCCTAAATGCAAAACCTCAAAAAGTCAAAAGGGAAGACAACCAGTAGGGATGCTGACAACCACGTGTCCTGCTCTGCCAGTCAAGTCACTGCAGAGACCTCTAGTACATCACTTTTAAGCTTTATTTTCTTTCATGAGTATTTTTTTCCCTGTTTTCTGAAGGGAGATGGATTGAGAGACTACTTTTCCTTCTGTGCACAAAAAGGAGAGGTGATGGAAAAGGTTATTTCAAGCCATTTTTGAAAGAGAAGGAATTGGAGTTTGATGTGTGGTTTTAATACAGGATGAAGTCAGAGATGGAAGTAAAAAAGATGTTGTTTATTTTTTCATCGTATTATATGTGTTGTTTTTGTAATAACAACAAGAAAATTACCCATTAAACAACAGTGTCCCAAATACATAAGCTAATCTCTGGAATTTCCAGCATTTATACCAAACCCCAAATCTGTGATGAAAAGCATAAATATATCATTATTTTTACTTTGTAAAATTTGTCACTGTCTATGGAGGCTACTTCTCCTCTTGATGTTATTGAAGCAGCCACTAATGTTTGATGGGCTAGACAAATGCTAGTGCTTTTGTCTTGCTGCTCTACATATAAAACCAGGAGTAGTTTGGAATTCTATTCCATTTTATCTGGATTTTGGAGACATTAAGACTGGGGTTTTTTTTAATCAGAAGTTGTACCCCCAGCAGGGTAAGAACAGACATAGCAAAAGCTTGGTTCAGTGGCCGTGCTTCAGAAGGATCCAAAAGCAATCTGCTGTGTAGGTTGATTTTGATTACCGGTAATATTGGCAAAAGATGAGTATGCTGTTGAGCATTTCGCTTCTCATTCTGCTACCATGACTCAAAACTTCAGGAATAGGTACAGAAACTTTTATGTGTTGTCAGAGAAACTGAAACTAATACTGCCTTTAAACTGCAGGGATGATTGATATCACCAGTTAAATCACAGCTTGCTGTTTGCAGCTGACATTTTGAAATATTTCCCTCCAGTCCCACATTTGTCCTGGTCTCAAGAAAAAACTTGTAACTCCCATGCTCTTGGGCATGATATAAATAAAAGGAGAAAGAGAGCTTGTAGGGAGAACTGAAAATAATGTAAATAAGTGTGCAAAGGATCCTGCATGGAAAAGTTATACAGAATTTAAGATAGGTGAAGACAATCATATTCTTGGAATTGGACCGTTTCATTCATTTCTGAATGGTGAATGACAACCTTCAAATAAAAGACCAGTGAGCCTTCCTGGTTGCACCCATGCGTGCTCCAGCAATGTTCCTGTACTCTTCCCAGGAAATCAGCCCCTGTTTCCACCTCTCATAGATGGCTACTTTCTCCCTGAGTTGTCCCAGCAGATCTTTATTCATCCATAGAGGCCTCCTGCCTCCTTTTCCCACTTTCCTACATGTGGGGACACACTGATCCTGGGCTTGGAGGAAGTGGCAGTTACAGATCAACCAGCTCTCTTGGACACTTCTACCATCTAGGAACCTATCCCATGAGATCCCTCCAAGCAGCTCTTTGAAGAGGCAAAAGTCGGCTTGCCTGAAATCCAGGGTCACAATCCTGCTTGATGTCCTGCTTCTTCCACACAAGATCTTGAACTCTACCATCTGATGCTTGCTGCAGCTGAGGTTGCCTCCAACCTTCACATCCTCAACCACACCGTCCTTATTTCTTAGCACAAGGTCCAGCAGCACACCTGTCCATGTCTGGTGATGAGGACTTACTGTGTTCTTAGGACATAACTTGCCTAAGCGAATGTAGGTGAAAGGTTTTGCTTCCATGCTAAGAAGCTGTTTCTTAATGATGTGGTTTTGCTGAGCCACAATGTCATGATATAGTAGAGGCCAGTAAATCAATGAAGATCTCCTGGTGTGAAGTAAAGCTTGTAAAAGCAATACTAAGACATGTTTGTTTCTGCAGCAGAAGCTTGTGGTTGGACATTTCAATGACTGTGAGAAAGATTCATCCTATTGGAACTTTCAAAGTGCGGTCAGGCTGTAATCATCATCTGCTTTTGTTGCTTTCAACATCTCGCTCTGGTAGAAAAGCACTATCATCCCTCAAAAGCATTGACTTCACATTCCCATGGCTGGTCATTTGATGGAATGGATTTGTGATGGGTTTATTATGGGGCTTCTGAGTGAGAAAACAAAAACAGCAACAAAAAGCAAGCAGATTGGCAGTTGCTATGGCAATTCCATCCTTTGTTAGGATTTGCTATGTCTTAGGAGCTAGAGGAAATGCTTGGAAATGGTAATTAGTTTTTTCAAAGGAATGTAATTTTCCATTGTGAACAGAGACTATGAAGTCAGCATTTTAACTGATAAAACTGGAATCTAAATTTTATATTATCTGTTTCTTAAGAATTGGGGACATTTTCTGTAAAATAATTGTATTGTTATCTATAATTCCAATTAGATAGTGTCAAATTTTGCTGCAGATTATTGACTTTTTTCAAGTGTCTATTGGTGACAGGTGTTAGTAATATTATCTGAGCAAACACGAATACAAGAAAGTGTGTTATATGTTGCAAAAGGTCCATTAATTTCAACAGAAAATGTGGTGCTACAATAACTTATATTTTCCCAGAACCTGAGGGGAAATCATTAGATGAGTTTTGGGTCACGGCTTTGAGGGATGATCTCTGAGGAAGTTTCTGAAAATGAATCATAGAATCACAGAATGGTAGTTGGAAGGGGCCTTTAGAGATCATCCAGTCCAACCTTCCTGCAGAAGCAGGTTCACCTAGATCAGGTCACACAGGAACATGTCCAGGTGGGTCTTGAAGACCTCCAAGGTAGGAGCCTCCACAACCCCTCTGGGCAGCCTGTGCCAGGGCTCCCTCAGCTCACAGTGAAATAGTTTTTTCTTATATTTAAGTGGAACTTTTTGTGTTCCAGCTTCATCCCATTACCCCTTGTCCTGTTGCTAGCTACTATAGAAAAAAACAGATGTCCCGACCTCCTGACACCCACCCTTTAGATATTGTTTCTGATAGAGCTGAATTTGTAGGAGACAACATTTGTTGCCATGAAGAACAATAGATTTCTACTTCTTATTTTAAAATCAGCATATTTATGAGAAATTTTAAATGTTTACCATTTGAGAGTAGCTGAATCCAATACCCTTTATTTTCTAACACAGATGTAACATTGAGTTGTTACATCCTCAAATAGAAATTGTCAGACTGCTGTCAATCAGACTGTCCAGAAAGATGTTCTGGGCAGATGCACTATAAGAATAGTGGAGAGGACAGCTGTTAAATACACCAACAGAAAAAAAACCATAGAGTCTAGCTAACAGCTGAGTCACAGGATAAGCTGAAATGATCCTACAATTTCAGCCAAAGGAGGATACTATAAGTCACTATCTTCTTATTTTGATCCAAGATATTTTGATTTCCAAAAAAAACCCAGCAAACAAACCACAACACAAAGGGGAGGAAATGAATTAATTGCAAGGAGGAACACTTCAAAGGCTAAACATGATTTCTCTCTCTCTTGTTAATACTAATGGCTTCTGATTCACACGAATGAGAGAGAGAGCAATATTCTTGTGTGAGAGAAAAGGCAATATACTTATGTGCTTTGTTGTCACCAAATGTGTAAGGAACCTCAAGCCTTTAGCTAAATGGTTAAAAAGACACTGTAAATAACCTCCAGGTGCTGCACAGAGTGATATTTCTGAAATTGAGGGGTATTATCCTAAAATGCCCATATGCTTGCAGCATACTTGGAGATTTTTAGCGAGAACTAGACAGCATTCTTGGTACAACTAATACCCACTTTGTATTAGTTATGGGATATTAATTAACCTCAGAGATGACCCAAAGACGTGTATAACCTGCTGATGCAAGTTCTCATACCATAGTCTGCTCTGTAGGGAATGCTCAAGCATTATTGAAGGCTGCACTTGCCTAGTAAGTGACCCCAAACAGAAACAAGCAGATGTGTTCCCTTCTGGGGACTGTGGGCTGGCAGCAACTAAGGTGTTATATAGCACTTTGCAGCTCTGAGAATCCAATAGGAGATCTCACAAAGAACACTTCTTGAAGAGAGATCATGTGGCCAGAAACCTGCAGCAGAGCTCTTAGAACTCCTGTGGAATTACTTTGCACACTTGAATAATTTATGTTGTAAGAGACACCTCGAAAATGAGTCGAGAAGTATTTGCTCCAGTCTGAGGAGGAAAGCACCTATTCGATTGTGTTTATTAGCACTTTGTTAAGTTTTCCTGGTATTATCAGCCAGGTAGTAAATTTATATTGGTTACAAACCATAATCCATTGAAACAGACTAGTACAGTAAAGCACACCAGTGCCAGTTATTGTGGAGACCACTTAGTCCTCTGACTGTATTCTGACTTCTTCCCCAGTATATCTACAAGAATGCTGATTTTCTTTCTCTGTTGTGGTCACAGACTTGAATGCACTGAACAGACAATTTTGAAAGGGTCTGCAATATTCATGGTGGATACAGAAGGACATCTTTAAGCCTATATACTTGTACCAGTATTCTTTGCCATCTGTCCCAACTGAATGTGCAGAAGTGAAAGGCCAGTAATAAAACAGGACTAATCTAATGAGGAGAGCATACAAGTAACTAATGTTTGAGAGTGAGATTTTGTCTCTGCAGTCTCTGCCTCTACATTGAGATTACCCTGAGCACTAATTCAGACTTGATCCTGATACTGAAGACTAATCTAAACCTACTAAGAGGCTGTGCTCTGCAGAGGTACTCAAGATAGAATTTTAAGAGACTTGGCAAGAAGGTATTCAGTCTTCTCAGTCAAATGCAATCAGCTGCAGAGATGTGTAACAAATACTCTTATGAGGAGCATGAGCCATGCAATGTCATCTTCTTAGTGTACTAAAATCTGGCAAAACAATTCTCCCATTCATTGAATGTGACCCTGTGTTCCACGGCAAGGGATGGAAGCACACAGAGCTGTAGCCTGCATAAGCACAGAGGCTCAGATCCTTCTGGCATCTTCTGTAATGGAAAATGTGATAGAGGAAGTACCAGTGGGGGAAGTGAAAGAGCCAATGAGTGGTAAAAAACAGAGCAGTGGGAGGTGTTCTGGAGCATCTAAATGTCTTCATACAAGAGCACCAGGCCTCTGACGTTATCTTTCCTGCCTTGGATAGTGGAGGTTGCCAAAGATAGACATGATTTTTAGCAACACTGGGAGAAAATTGTAGGAATAGGCAGCATTTGTGCACAGGCACATACTTTTGAGTGATTAAACCTTTTTAGTTCTGGAGGTTTCTCTGTGATAATGTAATGCTGGTGCAGTTTGTCATATCTTTACAATGTGATAAGCTTGGAGAGAACAGATATTTTACAGTAAATGGAGGTACAGTGAAAGTACCTTGCAAGGTTCACACCCCATATATCAATGTATTTTAAAATCCAAGTAATTTTGGTTGATATCTTACATTTTAATGTATTAGGTTAAAAAAAAATATGGCTCATGGTCTAAAATTAAACAGCCTAGAGTGATCATATTGCAGAGGATAAAATATTAATCTCATTATAATTACAGAACTTGAACATAAAATATTGAAACCTAGTAATGTTGCATTTTGAAAAAAGATTTCATTGTAAATCTGCAGGGTCATGTGAGTAACATCCACTCTAGGATTTTAAAATATTATTTCCTAGCCTTAATAAATGCATTTTGTGTCAGATTCAACTTTTTCCTCAGTAAAACAGTGTCCTTTCACTGATTGGTGGCATCTTGGTACAGAGACTCTCCATATTAATATGTACATTACTATGGATGTATTTTCATATCATGTATACTAATTTGAAAGATGGTGGGTTTGCAATAATACTGTGTAAGTTATAGAAGCAAATGCTTCCCTGCTCATGAAACACATTCACACAACAGAAAATGTCCTTGAAGTCTACACAAGGAGGATGTGACAAATAGCCTAGAGAACAGCAATCTGAGGCAACGTAATATCAGTTTTCCACCAGGCAAAAGGTCGCTACAAGAAGAAACATTCTGGGTCCATCCACTCTGTTATTCTGAATGTAGTGCTCTCAGAGGACACAAAAAAGCTTGTAATTTGTACAGAGTAACAGCAATTCACCTTCGTTATGTACTCTCTTACCTGTTTAGTGGACAACTTAGATACATTTCTAAATTATGGTGAGACTAGCTGGGAGCTATCACAGAAAAAACATCATTACGAGAGAACCAGAGAACCTGCTTAACCTTAAATGAGGACAGCTCCCATTCTGTATGTGATTTACCATTAACTGCAATGACATCAAGGTTTCCTGACTCAATAGCTTCTGAAACATAAGTTTCTGGCCTCTCTATGGCCATAACAAGCCATAATAAAATTAGAACAGGATGGTAGACTGCAGAAAGAATACAAGAAGCAAGGTCAAACACCACAGAGCAGGTTTGCCATGAGAGAACATAAGGCAGAAGATCAACTAATCAAAACATACCTAAACATAGACTTAATTGTGATTTCAAAAATGCTTCTAAAGGATAGGATGGAGTCAGATAAGCATAAAGAAACCTAAAGGCAGCTATTAGCAAACACCTCATCCTTTTGCCACCTCTTTTCAAAGTCCAGAAGGGATGATTTAAACATCACCTCTAGCAGATGAATGGAAAGAGTAAGGTGTGTTAGATGTAGATCCCTTCCCTCATTTTATCTTCCCATTATTGAAGACAGAAGCTGTTCCCTGGAGCACATTTGTTTAATTTTGTTGCATTTATGATGCTTCCTTTGAATATTTTTTGTCATATGAACAACTCCTTCAGTAATAACATGAACATCTGGGTCTGCTTTATACTCTGAATCTCATTAGACAGGTGACACATTCCTGTCTGGGAGGTCCAGATCAGTGCTGACTTAATAATGTGTTATCATTTGAATGCTCCTTTCTTTCACTTAGCACTGTTGCTATTTGATGGTTATAGCACCCAGGAGTGCCCAAAAGCAAGGTCTTGAAAGGAAGAGGTCTCTATTTTTAAAGCATTTTGATTATAATATGGACCAAAAACTTCCATGAGGGGGTCCAGGTCCATGCCTACATATAGGGAAAATGAAATTTGTATGGATGGGAGGAGGGCAGAATGAGGACACTTAGATGATAAGGACTCTTCAGATAATCACTTTATTGAGCTAATGCATGTGGCAGAAATGCACATGTGGATTTTCTCAGTCTTCTCTGCATAAGGTCTTTCATTAGCTCTGCTTGCACTATTCTCAGTAACTTCAGAATGCTTCTTATATCCAAAGGTTGGATGACCAAACCTCTAGTAATTTACTCTTCTTTAATATGTTATTTAATTCATTCTCATTTCAAAATACACAGAAATATTAGATCTATTAAACACAGGACAAATTTCTACTCTGGTGAGAGTTATGAGTTCACATTAGCTTTGTAATGATGAAGGAAAACCTCTCCAGCAAAGTGAGGAGTAAATTATTTTTACTAAAAGGAAAAAATTCTTTTTAAGAAGGAAAATAAACCCAATTATTTAGACATTTTTGCAGTGTAGGAAGTAGTGATCCATGATATCCTCTCAAAGTAATTAATGTAAGCTAAGTGGTGCAGTAATTTTGGAAAATCTTTTGATCATGTCTACAGAAAACAACTATTGGTCACATTCTACATGTCTCCTTGCTTTTTTATTTTATGTTTTTTTAATTTGCTCTTTTATTAGAGCAAACTGAGGTTATTTGCCCATCTAAAGTGAAGTTTTGGGGCATTTCAAGCTCCAAGCAGCCCTAGCTGAAGAGATTTCTAGTCTTCTGATTAGATATCTTGGAAATATCTTTTCCAGCCTTGATGAAGGACATGTTCCATAAGAACATATGTAGGAATATATACCCCTAAACCCAGTTTTGAATTTTTACAAAAGTCAAAACATGTTGATTCCACTTGGCACTTAGTATTAGGTTTTGGTTCTGGTTCAGCAAATCTATAGGGTTATGCATACTTTTAAATAAACCTGAAGAAAGTAATATATGTTTATTGCTTTTTGTAAGAGTAATGTCAGTCAGAGCTCTGGCTTGCTTTCTAATTTGAGGAGGGAGAGAAGGATTCATTTTTGTTGGATTCTTTTGGTATTTGATATTGGCTGTCAATTATGTTGTCATCAAATGCAGTCAAAAATGATGATCTTTCCTTCAGTCTTGTCAACAAAACAGATGGTATTCTACTCTTCATTGTTTCTCTAGCTTTCTGTTAAAAATGCTGTAAGTTAAATTAAATTGAACATCTTCCTTGTATGAAGATTGGTTTTTTTTGGTAATTAGATGTTTGAAAAACCTCCAGCAACTTTTATAGAATCATAGAATCATAGAATCATGGAATCGTGGAATGGTAGGGATTGGAAGGGACCTTTAGAGATCATCTAGTCCAACCCCCCTGCAGAAGCAGGTTCACCTAGATCAGGTCATATAGGAACATGTCCAGGTGGGTCTTGAAGGCCTCCAAGGAAGGAGACTCCACAACCCCTCTGGGCAGCCTGTTCCACTGCGCTGTCATCCTCATGGTGAAATAGTTTTTTTGTTATATTTAAGTGGAACTTTTTGTGTTCCAGCTTCATCCCATTACCCCTTGTCCTGTTACTAGCTACTATAGAAAAGAGGGATGTCCCAACCTCCTGACACCCACCCTTTAGATATTTATAAATGTTAATAAGATCTCCCCTCAATCTCCTCTTCTCCGGGTTAAACAGCTCCAGTTCCTGCAGCCTTTCCTCGTATGAAAGATGTTCCATTCCCTTGATCATCTTGGTGGCCCTGTGCTGGATTCTCTCCAGCAGTTCCCTGTCCCTCTTGAGCTGAGGAGCCCAGAACTGGACACAGGACTCCAGATGAGGCCTCACCAGGGCAGAGTAGACGGGGAGCAGAACCTCCCTCGACCTGCTGCCCACACTCTTCTTGATGCATCCCAGGCTGCCATTGGCCTTCTTGCCCACGAGGGCACATTGCAGGCTCATGTTTAGCTTATTATCAATCAGGACTCCCAGATCTCTCTCTGCAGAGCTGCTCTTCAGCAGTTCAACTCTCAGCCTGTACTGGTGCAGGGGGTTGTTCCTTCCCAGATGCAGGACTCTGCACTTGTCCTTGTTGAACCTCATGATGTTCCTCTCTGCCCAACTCTCAAGTGGTCAAGATCCCGCTGAATGGCAGCACAGCCTCTGGGGAATCAGCCAGTGCTCCCAGTTTGGTGTCATCAGCCAACTTGCTGAGGGTACACTGTCCCCTCATCAACTTTGACACTATTCTGTTTTACCTCCTTGTAGAAATCAGCACAAATCAAGTGTCACAAGCTGCCACTAAAGGTCCTAAGCTGCAGTTTTCTAGTGTTATGAAGAACTGGAGAGTTTAACGAACCCTTTCACTCCTACAGAAACTAAGTCAGGCTAATCTTTCTCCTCTGGCAATAGATTGCTTGCTAGATGAGGATAAGTGAAAGTGCTGTGACCAAACTACCAGTTCATTTCACGCAATGCATTTAAAGTACTTGCAATTTTTGGAGTCAGAAGTAAATACTAGTTGTGCACACCCCAGGTGACAGAGCAACTTTGCACAATGGATTTCTGCAGCAGATGTGCATGAGGCAATATTCCAGCTTCCCTGCCTTCTCCATAACAATTAATGTAAAACTTGATCTTGCATCCATTTAAATACATCCAGATGTTAAAAGAATTAAAAAATGGTTGCAGCAACAACAACAAGAGGGAAAAGATTGCACAGTCTCTGTTTGTAGACACTCCTTTGGCTTTTCCCCATCCACATACCAAAGCAAGTATACTGCTCTTAATCTTAACATCAGCAATCTGAACCGGAAATTAGACCTTGTCCGTTATTTATGAGGGTAGCTGGAAAAGAAATCATCTTTTTTAGCATTAAATTGCAAACTCAGAGAGAGAGATGCTGGATTTGGATAATATGACACAGAGAAATAAATCTTACTGCTCTCCCAATTTAACACATCAGATTCTAAAAGTGGTTTTATTTCCTGTATCTCCTTTGATTACCTCCCTCTTTTGATCTTACATGTTAATGCATTTACTCTCTGTTGTTTTGCAAGAGATGGAAGTAAGTAAAGGTGGAAGAAGGAAACTATAGGCCCTAAGCCTCCTTTCAATTACACCAATGTTCTATTAATTGAAAACAGTGGTCTTTCCCCGGTATGAGACCTGCTTAGAGCTATAAGCTCTCTCCTAAGAGTAGTAGTAAAGTAAAAGATAGTTCATGGATTTATTCTTCACTGTGTTCAGTGGCAGTTTCCATTGCCAACACCAAATATTAGGACACAATAAAATCCGGTCCTTTTGTGGATGCCATTGCACATCTGGTGTATTGATGTAAAGGAAAAAATTAAAATGTGACAATAAAGTGGTTGTCTACTATTGGCAAACTTTAAGGAGTTCTTATTTAACAAAAATAGTTGTTCTTTCCCAACTCCTTCATGGAGCTTTTGGTTCCCTCCTTCACCCAGTGTCACTTTCAAAGCCTTATTTCCTGAGTCTTTGTAGGAAGATTAATCCTTTTGCCCAAAATATGTGGAAAACGTCCCTTAACTGTGCTCTAGGCTGCAATCCTTGTTGACATCACTCTGCAACCACTCTGTATGAAATGGTCCTTATTTACAATCGAGAAAGGCCGTTTTTTGAATATGCTGGACGTTATTGACCCTAAGAAAATAAGTTAGCACTTCCATTTAGTTACTACTCAGGAGTCTTCTCACTTACAAGTTGTGGATCATTGTCTGCACAGAAAATCAAGGTTAAAAAAGGGCTATGTTAAATGCAGAGGAAAAGAGCTTTCAAAGTGCCTTTTAAGGATACTAATGCAAACTCAGGAATAACAGTTTTCTAAATGTCAGTGATGTAGCACACTACCAACTCTGCCTCCAACTTTTATTTTCTTAAGTAATGTTGACTTCCTACTGCACCATTCCCCCTCCTCACCCTCCATTTAGTTTTGATCTCATCCATTAAGTGGGTCATCTTGTCATAGGAGATGAGATTCGTCAAACAGGACCTGCTCTTCATAAGGCCATGTTGACTGAGCCTGAACCCTTGATTATTCTGTATGTGCCTCACAATGGCACTGAGGATGATCTGTTCCAGAGCCTTCTCTGGCACCATGGTCAGGCTGACAGGCCTGTAGTTCTCAGAATCCTCCTTCCAGCTCTTCTTTTAAGTGTTACATTTGCCATCCTCCAGTACACTGAGACATCCTGGTGAGCCAGGACTGCTGACAGATGACAGAGTGGCTCGGCAAGCACTCCAACAGCTCCTTCAGCATCCTTGGGTGGATCCCATCCAGCCTCATGGACTTGTGTGAGTCAAGATGGTGCAGCAGGTCACACACTATTTCCCCTTGTACTAAGCGGCTTCATTCTGTCCCCTGCCCCTGTCTTCCAGCTCAACTGAGGGACAGCAAGATCAAGCATGAGAAAATTTGGTCTTTATTAGGGAATTAGAAATTCTTTATGTACAGTATCATGCTATTTCAAGAAAATAAATGGATAGCTTCCCCACAAACACAGCAGGGCAGATCTTCTGGCAATGAAAATGGACACTGATCAGCTGACATTACTGGAGCTGTGTGGATCATAGACAACTAAGGACCTGGCCCTGTAAGCCTGCTTTTCTATGCTTTTTCTCATGGGGAGGCTTCCAGTCAGAATCTCCTGGCAGCAAAGATGCTTGTCATGACTATTCAAAACAGGGACAGCTCTGTGAGAAGCACTAAATGGAGGAGGGCATACCTGAGCTGTAGAGACCATGATATGGGCTTCAGCACACTTCCTGCAGATGTGCATCAGATGAAACAGTGCAGTGCCATATTATGCTGCTATATAGTTTTTGAAAGCTAATTGCTCGCTCTATCAGGGGCCAGGTGATACTGAGCTACCAGCTTAGTCAGAGTTGTCATGGGAAGCAGTAAGGAAAGTAAGGGCTATGTGGCTGAGATATGCTACTATCAAGCATTTATTGTGGTGTGGGATTACATACCAAGGAGGGAGTTACCTTTTCTGCCACCATCTTACTGCTGCTGTGAAGCAGCAATGAAAAATAACTGTTAAGAAGTTTGTTGATGCAAACTGAATCTAAATTTCCCCTAAAATATAAAAGAATGGTGATTTCATTAGTCCTTCCAAGAGCTGACAGTCCAAGGACAGGTTAAAAGAAATCATGCAGATTGTTTAAGACTAAGCTTTTTCTGCATCCTTTGTAGGCTTCTAGATCAGAAGAAGAGACAACTTTCTAAAGAAAAATAGGGCTGCTATAGAGGTTCAGGTTCTTTTCCATCAGAAAGGTTTGCTTGATTCCATTCTCATGGAGTTTTTGCTTCATCTCTTGGAGCTGTTCACTAATAAAATCACATAATTTTGAGAAACATAATCACCAGATTAATCTTTTATCCAGTCTTTAAGGATCAATAAACCATCTGCATTTGAAATGTTAGTAAATTCTTTATCTGTCTGCATAATTTTACACTGGCTGCAATGTTACCCACTGCAACCTTTGGTATGCACTTGGACTTCAAACCTATGTTGTCAGTGTCATTTCTTCTCCAGGTATATGTAAGTTTCTTACCTAGTTCCATTGGTTTAATAACAAAAAACAGGTTATGTATGGCTATCATAGATTTGCAGATGATGACACAGAGGATATTAGCTGTACTATTGCTTGTATTTACTACTTAGCAAATATATTCTGCAGTAGATTAGAAAAAGCCATCTCCTTTTAAGTTTTCTTTATGGCAACCAGAGCAGATGTAGGCTGATAAACACAGAAGGCAGACTGCAGGATGTTAAAAGATCTTGTAATAAAATTTGGAGCCTGTATAAAATAACATGATAACTATCATATATAAGGTGTCACATATCCATTTTTTACACACATAGTTAATGTTTCCCACTTTGAAAGACCTTTAGCTAGAAGTTTTTAAAGTGAATTCCTATAATCTGACATTTACACCTGTATTCAGACACATGAGTAAAAGTACATGACTAAGTAAAAGAATACCAGTACATGGCTTGGTATTCCAAGACTTACAGCCTGCATGGTGACAGATGATTCTGTAAATAACACTTCTTACATAGAACAGCTACAGCAGGTCAGACAAGAAGATGACCTTCTCCAGTATCTTTGGCAATGTCTAATAGTGGATGCTTTACAGAGAGTATTAAAAAATGACAAGCATATAGTGACACTTCCATAAGTACATCTCACAATTTCTGTCTGTTTAAAACCTCTTGGGTTGAAGTTTGTGTATAATAATATTGTATAGTAATTTAAGGAATTTACTTACATTAATTTATCTAGTAAGCTTTTGAATCTCTTCATAAATTTGTTCTCTTGTGGCCATGAGTTCCACTATGGAATCTTTTATTGTGTAAAATGTTCTTCTATTTCTTATCTAAGTCCATAGCTTTAAAAATAGTAGTGTAGCAAGCCTGATCACTCCTGGAGTCTAATTATTGCTTCAATACTATAAGAATTATTTAAGAGTTCAATTTCCTCTTGGTAAAATATATAATTCTCATTTTTCTAGCATTTCTTTGGTGCTAACTAGGCTAAACTTTACTCTCATGTAGACACCCTCCACTAGCTGCCATGAGGCAGATGCAAAGACAGTACCATATGTCAGTTTGTAGTGTTCCCAGGTGGTAGGTAAATGATTTCCAAACACAGGAACAGATTGGTGATGTTTTAGACCCCGTGTTCTCTAAGGAGAGAAAGTTTCTTGTACAGCTCACTATTGTGAAAGCAAGCCAATTTCTTCAAATCTTCTATAAAATTGTTTTTCAAAATGCTAAAATTAGAACACACCTGAATATTGAATCCTTAGAAGGAGAATGTATTTCAGAAGCTCATAGAAGTCTTCCCTTTCTAACTTCTGTTATACTGTCATTCATGTTTTTGTAAATGTATCTTTCTGACAAACAGGAACCCTCTGATACCTGTTACAGACATGTAAGCAGCCTCTTGAAATCAGGGTGTTGTTTGCTAACGCTACATCAGTATTTATGAAAGTTTGCAAGGATTACCTGTCCAATCTGTACAGCAAAATTTTAGCACTAGGTGAGAAATACATTTGCTTCTGGCTTTAGGGTGCCAGACCTACTATTCCTCCTTCACACATCTCCTTCACATTTGTTCAACTGTTTCTAACTGCTTGTTAAGGAAAAAAATTATTATATTTTAAACTCTCTGTTCTTCCTGATAGGTAAAAAGCAGATTTGGGTAAATCTAAAGATAAATAAGGATTCTAAAGTGGCAGGTCATGCTTTTTCTCTTCTTAAACTGTCACAGCTATCGAAAAATTAAATCTCTATGTCCTTTTACCAGGCTAAAAAGGAAAGCTGAAATAATTCCTCACCTCCCTGTAGTGCATACATCACTACTTAGTCAGCAAGTTTTATTTTTGGGGGTTGTTTTTTCAAAAATTCTGTCCTTTTGAATTAAAAAAGCTGGTAAAATAGGTATGTGCCAATTCTGATGAAAGATGATTTGGAGGTTTTTAGATTCAGGGTATGGACTTCTGAAACAGGAGTATATGAGGAGAAGAAAGATCCCATGGCAACTAACAGCTGCTACCCAAAGTATTCATTTGGGGTAAGAACAGGTCTGCTTAACTTATCAGTGTGTTGAATATGGAGCAAGGACTCAGGCAAGCAGTAATGTATCCTATGAGTGCCTTACTCTGACGTGGTTGGCTTTTCCAGGACAGGAGTCTCTCAGACTCTCTGGATTCACCTCCTGTGCTTTGTGTAAGGCCTCCAACACTCCTGGCACCACAGTAATGAACCCTTGTGATGGATGTTTAGATTTCTCTCTTATTTAGAATAGAGGAGACTCAAGTTGCTCTTCAACCCAAGAAGGACAGGACAGTGGAACTGTGTCTCTCACGTGTAAGGTGTTCGCCTTGATTTAAATACTGTTGAGCACGTTTTTCATTCTTCCTGAGAAAATGCTGGCAATTCTTTAAAACACAAGCAGTTGAAGACTGAAATCTCAGAATTTCCATTCATTCTGGTTTCCTGACCAGTTGTACAAAAGCATTCATCAAAGAGCCTTCCTTTGTAGGGGTAATAGGTTTTAATTATATGGTAAGTGAAAACACTGCAGTTTATTGGAGAATAAGACCTGAGCACTGTCCTTATAGTTACTGCTTCATCTAGAGAGAAATAAAAAACGTTTCTGAACAATGCAATGAACATGTAAAAATATTTTCTGTAATTTCTGTGGCATATGCAATATGCAGTATGGCAAAGAGATTCAAGTGCCTCACTATGGGATGACAGTTATGAATTCAGCACTCCAGGGTAACTAATCCTTCCCTTGCTCCTATTGCTTCTTAGAACATCGCCAATGTTCTTCTATGAGTGCAATACACTGAGATTTTTTTCCTGTTCTCTATCAATCTCCTTTAATCAAAATATGAAACCAATAACCTAAGAGTCATATTTCCAATCCATTGTATTAATGAGTTACAGTTGTTCAACACAGATTCTGCTTCTTCTTCTGTAACTTAAACTAATCCTTAGGGGAGATCTAGAATAAACTTGCATTTTCAGTAAAAGTCCAGTAATGTCTGCAGAATGATAAAACAAGGAAAGATAAATGGATGATATATAATCATCTTCTAAAAACAGCATTTGGCATTGCTCAGAATTAACTGCTGGCTGTTCAGATCTTATAATTTTTACTGAGTACGGCAGTGGAGGTCATTGCATTTTTTGTTAGCGTCTGCACAACCATGAGATGAGAGAAGTGTAATTTGGCATCACTTCATCAGAATGATGTCTGTCCTGGTTTACAGCTATTATTTCTATCCTGCAATATGTTTTTGAGCTTGAAGGTGATCAGATTTCACTTATTATGTAGACTAAGAGAAAGTTGGCAGCTTATAGGCAGTGCATGAAACACTTGGCATCTACTGAAAAAAGAAGTAAAAAATGAATTCTTCTTTTTCTCTGCTGGTCTACGGTTGGAAAATTTATTTTTTCAAAGTATTTCTGTGTAATAAAATTCAGATATTTTATTTACTCGGCTATTTTCTTATTTTACTTATAATGCATCTAGGACTTAACCTGTTTAGATATTTAAAACAGAGAGGTAAATCAAATCAAATTTTATAGCAGCCGTACACTTTCATTTGGGCTGAGTTGAAAAATCCAAATCTGGTTTCACATCTAACTTTGAGTCAAAGAAATATGACAATATTGGAATCACAAATCCTGGAATGGAGGGAAAATACCAAATTTAGTTTCAGAATTTGGATCTAATATTTTGGTTCACGTCAAACTCTCTTTATGTTTCTCAGCTTTCAGTTCAGAAGTGTAGGTGCTGTATAACCCATTGTTGGGTTCCCAGAAACAAAGCAGTTCCTTCTAGCTGCTTTCCATTTTTTCATGCTTTGCTTCCCATCAGCATTTTCAATAAATATGCAATGCAAACTGAAGCTTGATATTTAATGTAGGGATAAACTTGTCTATTGCTACTGAGATATTGAATTTAAAGCATGGGAAATTGTGAGGTCTCACTTCAGTGCATCTTGCTATTGATGATATCTCTCGATTTACACCTTAAATATTGGTGATTGCTGCAAGCTGGATCAGAACCTGAAATCGGTTCTTGTTTTTCACTCTTACTTAGGCAACCTTCTCTGGAAATCAGTGTGATATAAACAAGCAGAAACATAAGCAATACTTTATAATTAGGAAAAAAGGAGCAGTGTGGTACCAAAAGGCAGTGCTGATTTGTGTTACCTCTTAGCTGGTCCTGGCAAAGCTACTTCAAGGGATGACGCATCACTGCTAGTCTCATTCTCATGCAAAGATGGTGAAAATGCTGTGTGTTGGATAAAGCAGTAAAGATAAAGATGACAACAGAACTGTGAAATAAAGCAGTAGGCCAGGTGCTGAGAAAACAGTCTGGTTTTACTCCATTTGTAGATAAAGCTGTGACTGACTTTAATCATTTCATTTCTACTAGGAATTAATTAGGACCTTAACGTTTGACCAATACCACATAATCACTCTAATAATCTACAACGTGCAGCCTAGTTATAACATGGAAAGGGCAGTAATAATTACAAGTTATAAATAACTTGATAGACAAAACATGAAGACAGATACCTCTCATTGTGTTTTTATATGAAATCACTACCTTTTGATCTTTTTTCCCTTTGATTTCTTATTGAAGAAAAGATAATAATCTCACATTAATATACTGCCTTTCACCTCAAAGCACATCAAAAGGTATACACACATAGTTGCATGTGTGGATAATGTCTGTGAGTTTGTATCTTACATAAAAATGAGGTCTTTTATTTAACAGCAAGTAGCAAGAAGACAGAGGCTTAGAGAATGAGGTGGAATAAAATCCAAAAAAACCCCATTTTAAATTTAAGTTTAAATTTCTTGGGCATTCAAGTCCCTAAAATATAATTATTCTGGTTAGACTGTTTCTGAGAAAGAGATTCCTGAGCTTTTTAGGCCTTGTAACGCTTGGCATTTCTGGTTTATCAATGCAAACCCATCCTCCTATGGTTGCACAAATTGGGTGCAGATCCCTTACTGTGGCCTCCACAACACTGGAAGTAATCTCATTAAAACTATTGTGATTTTCACTCATCCTCAAAGGCCAAAGGAGGGGTTATAGTTCATCATCTGGACAGCAATCACACCCATCGCCCTTTTTGGTGAGGAACTGTGCAGATGGTGATCTGGTGCAGTAACAGTTGCGAGTCCCGTGGCTTTAAGCTGGAGCTCCCACTGTCAGCTATGATGCTGGCCTGATCCTCCTGGGCTTGTGAAAACCAAAGCCATGGCCTCAGGTCTGCCACAGGAGAGAAAGCATAGAGAATGGAGGAACAGCAGTCTCTCCCTAGAGCTGTCTGCTGTGTGGCTGTAGACATAGAGTTTAGGAGCAATTTTGTCATTCCTTACCTGCAATAAGCATTATACAGGGCAACCAAAGTAGAGGAGCATCAGTTAGCTCAGAATGAATGGCCTGAGAGATACATGCAGTGATGTTAATGGACAGAAAAAACAGCTGTCGTCTTCCTTGTGGTCAGAACAGAAGTTTCCTTCTTATGCTTCTTCATATATCAGAAACAAACAGAAAGGAGAAGGCTGTGTGGAAAAACTGAGTGGATAACTTTGCAAAGATTGCCAGTGCATAGTGGACAATGTTAGCAGACAGACTTAGCAGTGGAAAATGATGTAGTAGAGTCTGAAGCAAAAGGAGGAAGGCAGAGACTGAGTATGCTTGGGGAGGGAGGAAAGGAACACCTTTCAGGCTGTGCTCAGAGCCTTGCAGAAGCAACCTGAAAGCAACATTGATGTGCATGGAACGCAGACAGGGAGTTTACAGTTTGATGAAATCTATCCAATCTTTTCTTCTGCCTCTGGGCTTCAAAGAAAACATCATGTGTTACTCTAATGAATAATGGGGCTAGGAAGGTGAGCAGTAAATAACATGTAAATCACGCTTTATAAATCCCGGCTTTACAAATCTTGGCTGTGTCCATTGCATTATTGTGGAATGGTATAAGCCCTGACAATGTCAACCTTGGTTACAAAAAGCATTCATTTTCTCTGATGAGCCATATCCTTTTGGCATGGGAAGCAGATGAGTCAGACTGGTTTCCCCAGGGCCCAGGGTAACTGGTGTCTTTGAAATACTTTTTCCAGTTGGTAATTTGGCCTCATCCTATGATCATTATTGCCAAGTTGTTTGCTTGGGGTTTTTTCCATTAGCATCATGAGTATCTCCCTTTGTTCTATAATACTATCAACCTGACACCTACTTTGGAATCACCAGCTCAGTAACTCACCATAGTCTTTTGCATACTAAGTATCTCCTTGTGGCAAGACCTCTGCTTTAATCTGCATGGTGAACATAAGATTGAGATAGGACATGCTCTGTCTCAGACTGACAAATACAAAAAAGTCCTCATTTGGCTTGTCATCTCCCTGGATAAAAGTTCCTTGCTTTTACCAAGAAAAAAAAATTGAAAGCAGTGGACCCAGTGGTGACAACTTCTATGATGACTGTGATGGTAAGGACGTACCAGGCAAATTTCTTGATTTTATTTTATAGCCAGATTCAGAAATAGGGTGTATTTTTAGTTGACAGTTAGTAAAAAACCTGTTTTCAATTATCTTACTCCTTGATGACACAATATAGCATCCAGAGGTTCCTTCAGGCCAGCAGAGTTTTGAAACAATTCATCAAGGTGAATAAAGAAACAGTAACTAGTGACAGATGAGCGAGGGGTTCAGGGATATTGTAATGCATGGGGAACCAGATCACAGAATCATAGAATCATTTAGGTTAGAAAAGACCTTTGAGGTCATTGAGTCCAACCATTAACCTAACACTGCCAAGCCCATCACTAAACTAAGATCCTAGTCAGAGGCACAAAATGTGAGCAAATGTCTGCAGAAAACACCTGTAGCACTTGTTTTTATTCCCACATAATTACTTATATGATTTCATTTCAATGTGATACCCTGCAGTTCATTTTGTCTTTGCAGAGCTAGATGCCTCTCTTTGGGGTTTTTTTTGCTATCCATTATTCAGAGGTTGGCCTTCTCATTTGTCTGCAGAATAACATCCAGATAACTCTGGATCTTCTGTTCAAAACTGTGAAAATCATTCTAAGTACAGTAACCAGATAGTCTTTCTACCAATCTTCCTAGTGTCTTCTTCTATCCATGAGACCAAGAAGTTGTGCAATAGGCCATGTATCTCTATCATATCTGAAGTAGGTATCTCTAATACTTTAGCAAGTGCTCATTTCTTGGCTTGGTTTCTCCAATCTATCACTTCTTCAGAAAGAACTTTGGGTTCTTCCCTCTTTTCACAGGCCTTTTTTTTTCCCCCAAACCAGTTTTGTAACATTTCCAACACTTCCCATTTGTTTCTCCCCAACCTTACCAATAGACTGGTGCAGGAAACACCTCAACAACAGAATAACCAGAGGGAATGTAAATCAGCACAGAGTAGTTCAAAATCTGTCATGATCCCTATTTATGAAGCCAAGGGGTTCATAGATTTGGGCTTTCGTTACCGTCACCTCATAAAGAAATTTGAAGCCAGTTGTGTGTACTAATAACTACTCTATGACAATCTTTATAAGTAACTAAATCTGTTGTTCAGTTTCAGGGAAATTCAATGTTACCTCTTAATGATTTTTCTTACCTATTCCCACCTAGCACTCCTCATTTCCTAGATAAAAAGAGGAAATGCCTTGCCAATAAACCTTTCCTTCAATTGAATGTGCAAGGCACACAAGTGTGTACATAGAAGAACTCTGTGTATATGTGTTTATACCAGAGAGACAAAGCTTTTGGAGAATGGTATTAAACAATCCAATAGCCCCAAGTTGGGACAAACAAATTAGGCTTCACATTTATGTCTGGAAATTTGTCCATTTTTTTCCTAACTGCATAATTTTATCTAATTAAGGATGTGCCTGTCCTACAGACTTTGTTTTGTCAGAACTACAATACTTTTTTAATGCATCATAGTTTCCTCATTTATGACTTGCTAGCAAAGCAAACTCATATGCAGTAATTAATCTGGCACTACAATCCTGTCAGCACAAGGGAACTTTGAATGACATGAAGGAGTGGATGTGAGAGACTGAACTCAGAAATATCCACGATTCACTGAAAACTAAATGAAGATTTAAGAATATACCTGTTCATCAACCCTGAGACAGCAGAGAATAAATGTGTTTCAGTAGTGATTCAAACAAATTACAAAACACAGCCCTCTATTATTAGGACTGACAAGAATAAGAGCAGAAGAAAAAAATGCCATGAATTGCTTGCTGCCTGTATTGGATTAACAAGTGAGTTACCCAAATAAAGATGGAGAACATAAAGCAAACCCATACTCCTTTTTATGCCTGATGGGGCAAAAACTACATACTTCTGCTGAGCACGACCTATTTATAACCATGCTCCTGCAGACTTCATGAAAATTCTCCTGGAATCAGATGTTCATTGCAGCATCTGGCCTTCAAGTAGGACCGTGCCTTTCTATTCTACAGCAGAACAATGCTGTCAGGTACTTACAGTGTGAGTAAATATGTCAGAATTGTGACCTTTACTTTTAGCAAAGTGATAAAAATTTAGGGACTAAACCTCTTTTTATCTGAAACACTTTGTGCAGTTGGAGGTCATTGTAGTTCCTCTCTGATTTTATAAAGGTTTCTGCAAATTCGAAGTAGGATTACATAATACATTCATTATGTAGCATGTAGAATTTCTGTGCATTGAAATCTACTGCTATTGCTTTCATGTTGCATAGCTAGCAAATCAATACTAGTGCTCTGTGTGCAGTAAATGATTCAAACTTATTAACACAAGCAATGACTGATATAACTATCTTCCTTTTTAATACAAAAGTCCTCAAAATTAGTTTCCCTTCCAAAAAAAATCCATCCTTATGAGATAACTCATTCCCATTTCTCTTTAGTATCACTAATATTTTGCCCCACATCTTTCAAAGATAAGACAAACAAGCAGTGTTCTCAGAGGCATGTAAGTAATAGAAACGTTTAAATCCCGGCAGATTATTTCTGAGGAATAGTTTTTAAAGTAACATAAACAAGGCAGCCTGGGAGGGCAGAATTGTGTTTTAACAACCAGGATTTAAAGGCTGACAATGTTAAAAAGAAAGAGATTGAATCGAACCGTGTAAAGCAAATAGTAACTCACCGTTAAAGAAACACATAAAGACTGCTTTGCTTTATTAGCATGTTGCCATTATTTCCAATCCTTATACTGTACACTGGATTAGGCAGAACCTCACAGTGAAACTGAACATCTAGACTCCTCTTACTGTACTAGAACCTTTAAAATCAGCCCTCATTCATATCAAATCTGTAAATCTGTCCAGGTTTTTAACAAAGCTATGTCTATTTTCCTGTTGTGTATTCCCTCACATCATCCATTCAAACAAGAGTAATGTGCAGAAAATTGCAAGTGCACTCATTTATATTTTAGGGAACTTGGGCAGCTTTTTAAGAAAGAAGAAACAGAATTCTCCTTTTAGCAGAAACTGTACCATGTTTAACAGGAAATCCTCCCCAGGTCATCCCCTTGAATCACCTCAATTTCTAAAAAGAGTGATGGTAAGAACAGGAAAGTTAGTAGGACATGTGTCTTATCTGCTTACATTTGTAATCAGGGTGTCTGATGAAAATGAGTAAGTATTGTTTGCTAGAGTAGACTCTAGGTGTGCTTTCAATGGTAGCTTCTTCTTTCAATTAAAACTGATTTAGAGAAAAGTTCACATCTTTAATAGTTCTCAAACATTTGCTGATTTACAAAACAGTCTTTAAAAAAAATTTGCATCTTCTGATGGAATTATTTCTTACTCTTTTCTGTACAACATTTAGCACTATTGTTGATCCCATGACTGACTGGCACACTTCCATGCTATTTTTAGTACTTCCTTAGACCTTCATTGCTCAGTTTTCTTTCTTTCACATTATAGGAGAAAAAAAAAAGACTATTGTTATGTCTGCTATAAAGTTATTAACCAAGGCTGTTTGTGTCATGGAAACAGATGTCATTTCAAAATAAGATGTGAACTTGGAAGTGGGCTGTTTCCCTCCCTGATTTATATTCCTTTTATTTCTAAAGCCTTCCCTGAACTTAAGTCACAAAGTTGGCCAATTACAGTTACACTCCAAAGGAAACTGCCCCTAACAGGTTTTAATATTTTTGATTTAATGCTAAAGATCTCTCAGCTTTTATTTTATTTCCTCTTGTATTCAGGGGCAGTAGTTATTTATAACCAGGTAATTATTTTTAGTCATTCTACTGAACAAGATAGGAAGAAAGCAACAGTAAAGAGAATGTAAAATCACTTCTGAAGTTATCAGAAAACGCATTGTTTAGAGAGCAAGATTCTGACTTTATCTGAAATGAAGTTCCTGATCCTTGGAGTCAAAAGCAGAGATTACACTGATGTCAGCTGGACAATACCAATGCCAAAGTTCTTGTGATGCCAATGCAGAAGCTGAGCCGGCTTGCTCAACAGGTTAGATGGGTTGGAGGTATATCCCCGTTATTAACAGCACGGTCTTTCCAGCCTGTGCTGTTTAGCACTGTTTAGCAACTATTGACACTTGTTAGGTCAACTACCCAGAGCGAGCGCAAACTTATAGTACAGCAAGAAGTTGTCTTTCTCCCTGTTATATTCTCCCTCTTCAATGATGGATCCATGCAGAAGACAGATCTCAGATTTTACTGACAAATCCAGAGGAAATTGTTCCAGAATTTACCCAGGATAACACCTAGAAAAACACACTTCTGTAAGAATATGTTGTACATGAACACCTAGAACTTTATGGAGAGCAAAGGGATGAGAGAGTCAGTAGCAGCAATGGAAATAGAAAAATACTGTCAGGTCAGCATTATGTAAAGCATGACTATGTCTTGAATTTTTATTTTCTTTGTGTTTTATAATTCTTGGTGGTGTTCAGAAAGATATTTGACCAAGCTTGTATCTTGAGACCAAATTTTCTTTAGTCTGAGTGTATTCTGTTGCCCTTATATTCTTTCTTGGCTTGGCTAAGAGACAGGAAATAAAAATCTAGAGGAAAGAGGAGAACTAGTTCTAGTCTGACTTAACGGAGATGGAGTCAGATCTGACTTTAATACGGTTAGTATGAGAACACAGATTTGCTGACAGCCAGACAGAGAAGCTTTTGTGACTGGAAAAATCTGTAGCAAGTAATGAAAATATATGTATGTGCATATATGAATGTGTATGCAGCTGACAAAGAAATACTGGTCCCTTCACTCCTGACTTTAGGGAATAGAGAATTGCAGCTTTCTATTAGGTAAAGCATTTTTTGGAAGACATGAATAAACAAGTGCCTAGCAAGCCGTTGGTGATGGCTGAATAGGGCTGAGATGAGCCAGGTGCCATACTGAATGGCATTATAAATCAAAAGGCACCGAATAAATAAGATCACTGGCTGGAAAAAGTTATTATGGGATGGCTAAAGTTTGGCTTTGGGATGAGGCCGAGGAGACATATTGGGAGCTGGAAAGATAGAGGAAGAAGAGGTTTAGAGATTTATTGAAGTAAAGGAAGATGAACTCCAAAGATTCCTTTGTTTGACATGGAGGTACTAAGCAATTAAAGGTGGCAGTTGTCTAGGTTGAAAATAGTTACATCAAAGCTAAAATGTGATCGGTGTCTCCTCAAATATATTCAGAAAGAGAAGGGGATATTTAAACTTGAATACAAATGTGTTACATGACTACTAAAAGTCTACAGACAGATTGTATTTGTTGGTCTTTTACAAATGTCCTTTGTTTTCTATTCATTTCTTCATTCTTTCCTTCAATCCATCCAGCATCAAATGCAGTGGGAAAAACTACTCATAGTCCTCCTTTAATTAAAAAAAGAACAGCACTAACACAAACACATTCTTTCTGGCTGAATACAGTGTTACATTTACTTTTTCCTTGATTTTATTTTTGAATGAGAGCACAGGAAAAGTAAATTCTATACTGAGGTACTGCTCACACAAGCTCAAAATTCAGTAAACTGTTAACTGTGTGAAGCTGCTCACATTTTGCCTGCTCCATTACATGCATACAACTTAAGTTGAAGCTCAGCATACTTAAAAACTCGGACATAATTGTGCAGTCCTGAGGGAGCAAGCCTTAATAAGTACTCATACTTCTAACTGCTTTGTTATTACTAGACCATCGCTTTCTTATTCCACTATCTTAACTTGTATGACTTGACTGTTCAAACAGAACCTCATTGACTTGAAAATGAGCTGTAGTCAGTTGGATCTACAACTTTTGCCTCAGAGCATGATTTTTAATAACGTAAACCTCATGAAACCACACAAACATTTGCATAGGAAAAGAAAAGAATGAAGCAAGCATTTCCACTTTGTCTTTGAGAGAAAAAGGGATATGTTGGGATATTGTATTTTTCTTATTGCTATATCTGCAGTTCTTAACCAAATCCTGGAACATTTTGGAAATCCTTATTCAAGCAAAATCATTAACTTCAAAGTCTCAGAATATGGCCATGAGCCTGTAAAACCATTAGGATCGTCTTGGTCGATGCGTTCTAGGACTGTGAGTTGCCAGGGGATGATTAATAACAAGGCTGAATTTAGCATTCAAAACAGAACCAGACAGACTGGAAACCTCCATTTTCCATGTGCAGTGAGGGAGTTAGAGGATGGATGGAAGCACTGAAAACTTTTATGTGGTCTGAGAACAATCCCTTGCTTTTGACCCGAGAAGCTTGCCACTAATTCTGAAAAAATAGTTGATTCAGGCACACTGATGAAAGAGGACTCAAATGCTATGGTGGAATTGAGATGCAAATGCCAAGATTTATTTACTGCTGTGTTTGTGTACACACACACAAACACACACACACACAGAATTTTTTGTCTATCCGGCAAATTCAAGGCATAACATGCACCCCCAGCAAGGGATTCCCAAGTCCCACTTGGCTTTTTTGTTTTGAGAGAAAGGAGCCTTTCTCCTATCAGTCCAGGCTCAGCATCTATCAGCCTGACTTCTTACACTGCTGCCACAAGGCTGGGTGAATCATTACTCCAAATTTCACAGCCTAAATATATCTATTTTCTTTCAAAGGACTGGCTTGTTGCAATCCAAATGCATTGAATTCTATTCATTTTGGAGTTTGACCAATGTTCAGCCAAACACCTTGAAGTGTGATGCATTATAAACAAAATCACCTTTAGGACTTCCCTCTTTACTGGACATGAAAAAGAAGCTAAAGCATTTGCTGATTCATCCTCTCCAGGAAAATGTCTGCATCACTCTAACAAGCATCAGCAACTACATTAGATGCACTGCCTAACCTGTATATGCTTTACAACCAAGACAAGGTGAATGGTTTGCTTACATTCTTTATTGTATCTTCGGAGGCGATGGAGCTTGCCAATAGGCTAAAGATCAGCTTACTGGCATCTGCAAATCTGTCACTCTGCTGCTGCATCTGGTTGAGAGTGGGAGGGTTATTATGAGTCCCCAAGGAGCAGCCTGACAGTGTATCACCTGAGCCCAACTCTCTCCCCAACATGGAGAATGGCACTCTTTGAGCCTCGTTTCTGTGAGCATAATGGTGTGCCTGGCAATTAATGTCAAAGTTAATTAATAGAGCTAATTCATACACATTAGAAGATAAATAAATATCCACTAGAAATGCAGCTGTTTTCACCATTCTCTTTTATTAATGTTAACAAACAAAGATCAGCTGCCAATGTCTTCCAGTTGTTACTGATCTGGGATGATATATTAAATGTAAACTGGAGATTAAAACTTCTGCTGTTTTCCCTTTTCCAACTCCCTCTCCTTGCCACTCAGTCCATCTTCACTTTTACAAATGCTCTCTACCAATGCCAACGTGCCCTGCTGTTAAAAACTCCTGCCTTCTGTAATATTAACTATCTCAGACAGCATAATTTGCACAGTGCTTAAGAGGATTTTGTTTGTATGTTTTATTGACGTGTAATAGAAATAGATGAATAAAATCTGGCGTTGACTGATCTGAAGCTTCTTGCATAAGAACACAGCACAAAATACAGTGCAGTCTGGATTGCCTCCAAATTGAATTACCATGCTTCAGAATTGATGAGGCAAATCTAGGATTTGATGGAGATTATGTTGCAGAGCTACGGGCTGATCTTTCCAGAAGTTTGGAAGGGTCAAGAGAGAAGGTCAAACACCTGAACCCATAGGAAATGGCTGGGTAGAGGCTGTTTAGGAGGTTGGCCCTGTGAATACATCTGAGAACTTTTTTGCAAGTAGGGATGAAAGCAGCAAATTGCAGACAAGAGGAAGATGGCAAGTGGATAGAAAACAACAAGGGCTTCTTTCCCCAAAAAGATATAAAAATAAAGCAAAAGCTCTCTCCGAGAATTATCTTTTTCCCCATCTACATAGTAAACAAAGATCTAACACTCTGTAGACAAAAACAATGGAAAGAAATCAATATACTATAACAGATTTCATATGCCAGGTTTCAGCTATTTCAGTGCAATACATATTTTTTCAGAGAGAACAGATATATTCCACTTATTTTGTCAACACTTTATTTCTTTTTAATAATAAATAAAAGGCAGATACCTTGGCCATATATTTGGCTGAAATACTTTCATATTTACATTGCAACTGCCTTTAGAAAAAAAGATCTTTTTTCTTTTCCTTGATCAAGTGAGCAAAAGATACTGTTGTTAGCACATGGAGGCTACTGTGGAATCCTTCTGGAAAGCTGCTTTGACCAGGGGATTTTGCAGGAGTTGCACCAGCAGACAAGTAATATGCTGGTGAATCAGAATCCAATGGTATATTTTGCACTTTAAAAACTCTACAAAATGCTGGCTTTTGCATGGCTGAATTAAAAGCCCCTGAAAAGGACTTGCTATATTGTTCTGTTAATACGATTACAGAATCACTGATTCTTAAGGTTTGGAAGAGACCTCGAAAGCTCATCCAGTCCAACCCCCCTGCCAGAGCAGAACCACCTAGAGTAGGGCACACAGGAACTCATTCAGGTGGGTTTGGAATGTCTCCAGAGAAGGAGACTTCACAACCCATCTGGGCAGCCCCTTCCAGTGCTCCCTCACCCTCACACTGAAGAAATTCCTCCTTGTGTTCCTTGGAATCACTTATGTTCCAGCTTGTACCCACTGCCCATTTTTCATATCACTGGACATCATTGAACAGCCTGGCTCCATCCTCCTGACACCTACCCTTTATGTATTTACAAACATTAACGAAGTCACCCCCCAGTCTCCTCCAAGCTAAAGAGCCTCAGCTCCCTCAGCCTTTCATCATGAGGGAGAATTGTTCAGATACTTTTATCCAGCTACGAAGAAGAGATTCAGGAGGCTTTAGCTGGTTTTCATAAAACCAGAAACATAGTGCCATGATGGAAAGGAGATAGCTTTCTAATTGGATAAGGGACAGCACAAACAATTTTTATCAGATATCTGTTTTTAAAGTCTCACTTCCTAGACTTTTAAGTTGTGGGACAAATAATTTTCATTACAAAGCAGTCTCAAGTTTTGACTCTGCAAAGACATGAGTTTTGTTTTCCTCCTGTCCTTGAAATGCATGGTTCAGAAGAAGAAAAATAACACAGCTTATTTTAGTTTTCTTAATTCAGAGAAATCTAATAATGAATTAATTGGATCTCTTGCTAGTTTGGAACATGATTGTAGTTTTAGGGATTTGTACATTTAGGAATAATAATTGCACTGTCTTTTCAGGTGAACTTTTAGCTTAATTTAACCCTTTGTAATTTCTTGAAGTCTCTGAGATTCAGTGTATGTTTCATTTCTGCTTCTGAAAGGTTTTTTTACAAATAAATGCCTCCAACTAAAAAATGATATATCTTATTCTAGATCTAGAGAGAACAATTCCAAAGGAAAGGAGAGGTAATTTAGGAGGAAAAAGCCAGGCAAATTTGACTTTACCTGTGTTTACGTGACAGATGGTGAGCCAAATCACGGGTAATCTGTTAGTCCTTGTGAGTGAAATCAATTAGGTTTAGAAAAGCTATTTATGGCCAGGGAGATTAAAAGGTAATTAGCAATTATAAAGAAATCTGCGAGGCTCCTAATTATAATGAAACAATGGATTTCATTTCTGGACAGGAGGAAGGTTGTAAATACAAGGGAATTTTGTATTTTTTTTCTATTGTTTATGAATAAAATAGCAAGCCCTGTTACAGAGATGATCTCTGGAAAGACCTCCTGAATTTTTAACACAATGGCAACACAGTAACAAGAACCCTAATATAAGTTGATTAAAACCCAGCTGCAGGATTAAGTAATTTGTTTAAGAACATTTAGCAACATATAGGAAAAGAATTTAAGATCTTGCTGCTGTTATATCTCATATTCTTTCCTAATTAATCAAAGCTATTTAATTGACACCACCAAGTTTCCGTAAGATGTACATCTGGCTTCCACTGATCCAAAATTAAACTCCACCTATTTGAGTCACATAACATTTTGCTAAGTTCTTGCACTAAGCAAATCTTTTTCTAGTTTAAGGAGTTGGTTGTTCTTAGGTATCCAGATCTTTTTGGTGAAAGCAGTCACTCAGATGAAGAAAAATTGCTCTCCTGATAAGAACGGGTGGACACTAACAAATGCCCAAGTAAATCTTTTGGGGTGCAAAGTGAAGTAGAAGCTCTGCATAGATGCTCTGAAGCAGTTTCCCAGGTGATGGTCAGGGATCTTTGACTGCTGGAAGGCACATATGAAACCCCAGCATAAAGGTGGTCATGGAGCATTTCTGTCAGCCATGCAGACTCATGAAGATGTCACGAAGGGAAGTCATCTCTGTCACTTGCTGTCCAGTTTCCTCCCTGCTGTGCCACTGCTGTTATTCCTGACTATGATAGATACATGGTCAAATGATTGAGTGTGATGTGGTGACCTTTCAGGAAGACAGCTCCTGACAGTAGTGCCTGCTCGAACACTGGTAGTAATTCTTTATGGGTGAGGGCTTCTTTAAACTAGATTTTTTTGTTGACATGTTGTAAGAAATCCTTTTCTCTGTGTAAACTACTCTCATCTATCTGTGCTGAACAACCCTGGAAAGGTGATGGAACAACTCATCCTGGGTGCCATCTCAATACACACGAAGAAAAAGATGGTTATCAGGTGGACTCAACATGATTCACCAAGGGGAAATCTTGCTTCACCGACCTGATAGCCTTCTATGAGAAGGGTTAAATTATTTTCTTCCTTCTCTGGGAACTTTGATAATTTGGGTAATTTTTATGTTTTGTTGAGGATTTTGTACTTTTAATATAACGCTTCTTTTCCATCTTTAAGATATTATTCACTTAATTAAATGCTTAGAGATTTCTGATATATACATGCAACAGGCACGAGAAGATCTTCCCCCTATTAATAGCTGCCTTTTTGAGAGCCCATTTGGATTCACACACATCAAAACTAGATCTATGAACACTTCCCTCGAGCCACTCAATATGTAAGCCACTCAATATGTGTAGATGACTTTAGCATTCAGACCTGATCATCTTTTGGTTCTTCACTCCTTTCTCTCCTTGCAAATTCTGTGGTGCTACAAGATGGTTATGAGACACAGAAAAGGATAGAAAAGCCCCAGATACAAAGGGTTTTTTAGGTTCTTTTTAAAGTTTATAGGCTTAAGACTTCCAGGAGCCCATATAGAGATTTAAGTGAACACTGCTCAGTCTCAGAGCTGCTAGGTGAGTAGCTTCTATGATTGTCAGTGATGAATGTTCAAGATGCCTGAAAAGCAGACTAATTAAATATTTTACCCATGGATTCAGGGACCAAATATTATGCATAAGCATAAATACAAAAGACAGCATAAAATAACATTCCACTGCCTGCTGTTATCTGAACACCCCATCAAAATTAGTCTTGTGAATACAAAATGAGAAGCATCAATTTTAAAACTTTCTTAAATGGCTCAGGCTGATGTTGTGATCCTGAATGAATGATAGTCAAACATTTCCCATATTCTTCCCAGTATTTTCACTGTTACTTTCATTGAATCTTTGTGAGGTCTTTCCTTCTTTCATACTGCTTTATCCTTCCTAGCGCATGAATAATTTCAGGACTCTGTAAAGACCTAAAGATGAATTAAATTTGAGATGAAAGGAAAAGAGATTAATAGTGAAAAAGCAAAAAGCTTTCTCCTTTAAAAAAGTGACTCTACAAATTCACTGCCAGTGCTTTTCCGAGAAGTATTTATGATCATGGATGTTTATTAGCCCAGACATTATTATAAAAACCCTAGGTGTTTAAGGGATAGTGTTATGCACATAAGGAACATTGCCTTAACAACTCATCTCCAGGTTTTATTTTTAGAATGGTGCCACAATATTTTAGTATAATTTATTAAAAACTTAATAGGCTGTTAGCTCTCAAGTTGTAAATGAAGCGTGTAGGAGGAGAGGGATTACTACTGTACTGCTCCTGCTACAGCGAATAATTATAGTTCTTCCAGAATAAGAAGAGGGTGGAAAAATACTGTGTAATAAGTTCTGTATACATTTTCCTTCCAGTGACAGACTGATTCAGTTTTTTAAATTGCATATTTATAAGCTCCTGCTGGATGTTACCCACCATGCGACTGGCCTACAGAGAGAAGGAATTGTTACAGTCAGAGAGAACTCATCTGTGGTTCCTCATGGCTGTAGCTCTGAGAGTTGGCAACAGAATCACTCCTGTATTTTCCAAGAGACCAGCCTTGCTGGGGCACATTTTCATTTCACTGAAAAATTTGGAATTAATTAGTCTGCTGGCTCCAGTTCTGTAAACTTGGTTGTTTGTTTTTGTTGTAACTACTCTTCCTAGCTGAAATTGGGAACATTTGGAGTTTGCATGCTGTTTTCAAAGACTGACTGTCCCAGGGAGCTTGAAGACGAGTTGTTGAACAACAGGAGAGAAAAGAGCTTGACAAATGGCCTGGGTTGCCATAAAAATAGGCTGACTTGGTGGCAGGCTCAGGAAGAGAAAATCAGCTTCCCATGGCTCCTACATAATGTTTTATTCACACAGATCACTATTGCTTGTGCACCTCATCCAGACCCTTTAAAACGATGGAGATCTATCAGGCTTCAGTTCTCTTGAGCACAAAGGAGTACTTCAAAGACAAAGAATTTATGTATACGCCCTCTTCATCTCACTTCACAACTTCTTATGTGTTTTACAAAGTTTCCATTGTATCTAGACCAGTTCTGTTTACATTCTGTATGCACTGAAAATTGCCATATATTTTGCTTTGGAACTTCCATTTTTCATTAGGCACAAGGATGAATAATGTCTTGTGCTTTTACAAGCCACCAGAGGACTTTGAAAATTTCTTAGAACTATAGTTATAACGTAAAAAAGAATTTTGTTCCAGTGAGAAAGAAATTCCAGTCCTTCTCATTCGTTTTTTGTGATTACTTATGAAGTATAGTGCCTCAAAGGAGCTTTTGACTAGAGAAAAGCCATAAACTCTCTTTAAACTGTAGACCTGTGAAAAGGCTGAACCTTAGTCTTCTTCAGAAGACATCTTTTGACCTGTGAATAACTGTTGCTGGCTAGTTAAAAACAAACTACTAAACTGCCTTAAAGTGGTTAACCTCAGCTATGTTAAACATAGACAGAGAAATTATTTCTCTGAACCATGGTTTTCATATGTGGTCTGTGTGAACACCGGGATAATGTTTTCTCAGCAACTGAGATTTCCTCCTGAGTTGCACCAAGTAACTACAGAAGAAAAAGCTTTAATGGATCAAACTTATTTTAAAAGGTTATCAGAGTTGATGGATGTTCTGCCAAACAAATCCCCTCTGTGTGGAGCACAGAGATGCTTTTCAACTTTGGAACCTAACCTTATTCTATATAGGGCAACAAGATTAGGCAAATTGATGCTTCTTTTTTCTGTTTGAATCTGGACTGAGGTTTAATTTCTAGCAAACAGAAACTTGTTCTTCTTGAGCTAAGAGCAGGTACTCCATTTCCAACACCGCCTCTGCATCACGCCTACTCTGTCAGACAAGGATATGAAAGCCCACTGTTATCCACTTTCAGTAATATTCCTCTTACTACCAACTTCACTGATAGCAAAGGTACAGTAAGTGCATAAAACTTGGGAAAAGGAACTTTAAAAAGGTTTGTGGCAAGCAAAGCTTCCTCAGGTAGGATGTGCCTGATCTCATTAAGTGCTAGAAAGTACTGGCTATTGCATAGCTGAACTGAGCATTTACAGCCAGGATTTTCACAGTCCTTAGTTGGGCACTTAATGTAGATGGAAAGATGTGTTTTATATATGCAGACCCTGTGTTGCCAAACACTGAAACACTAATTCTCCTCTCTACTCTAAAAGCTATTGACAATGTTAGAGAGTTACAAGCTGTTGATCAGTGTACTTCATTTGGGCATTATAAACTGGAGTATCCACGATCTGGCAGACATAATTAAGGATGCTGATCTGAGAAATTGTCCTTATATCTATTTGCTCATCATATAAGAGGCTGGTGATCCAACACTTCCTAGTCAGTAATGTGTTAAGCCATTATTACAGCTCAGTTAGCATGTGTAGCCTAATGATTTAGTATTTGTACTACGATTCGAAAACATAAGTGACTATAGATGTTGTTAGTTGTTGGTGTGTGACATGCACTCAGCCATTCATTTTGTTATGAGTATGCAGCAACTCAAAGGAAATTGTGGGCAAAAGAAAAAGAGAAGGGAAAACTGTGAAAACAATGCAGTAGTTGATTCTCTTGCACTGACAAATGAAAGTCCCATCAAATAATCCATAGGTTCAATGTTGGTAATATTTTATCAACAGCAACTCTTTCTTTAATCAGAAAAAAGGCTGCAAAGACTGCAAAGCCTCGGGAGTGAACTGCTGAGTGACATGGCAGCTGGGAAGACCTTGTTGCTTAAAGGTCTTTAAGGGGCACATAAGAAAGATAGGGCCAGACTTTTCAATAGGGCCTGTAGCAACAAGACAAGGGGTAATGGTTTTGAAGTAAAACAGTGTAGGTTCAGACTACATATAAGGAAGAAAATTTTTACAGTGAGGGTGGTGAAACACTGGCACAGGCTTCACAGAGAGGTGGTAGATGCCCCATCCCTAGAAACATCCCAGGTCAGGTTGGACTGTGCTCTGTGCAACCTGATCTAGTTGAAGTTGTCCTTGCTCATTGCAGGAGGGCTGAACTAGATGACCTTTACAGGCACTTTCTAACCCAAACCATTCTATGACTGCTATGACCTACCATGAGTGTCTGTGTGTGCCACTTTCCACTCTTAAGTGGCTTCCTGATGCACTCAGCATTTCCACTGCAGTAACAAGAAATAAAAAGCAGAGTGGTTTACACTGGTAGAAGACAGATGTGGTAGGTTTGTATCAGCTGTTTGTAATTATATAGCAACAGAAAACCCAGGGCAAAAAAAATGATAAGATTTTTTTCCATCTATGGGTTAACACAGACAAATACAAACTGTTAATGATTACAGTTAATGGGAGAAGAGGGATGAAGGCTTAACATTTTCAGTGAGCAGCAGTGCATAGGGTAAGGCATTTAACTTGGAAGGGGCCTAGACAGGGAGCTGGTACTCTTTCTGGATCTGCACTTCTGAGGCTCAATTTGTCTCGGAGTAGCCACACCTGCATCCTTAAAAATGTTCCCTTGCCTCTAGAGTAAATCTTGGTAGTAAATGTCCCCTAGGGGTCTTTTCCAGCCAGAGTCAAAGCTGTAAGAGTTGCCCTGAAGCACACCAGCTCTGGTGTAAATAACGACGGTAAAACACTGTTAGGATTTCAACCAACCAGGGGGTTGCCTGTGGCAAAAGGGACCGCACGGAGCAAACCGCGGTAGCGGCCACCTGTAATTTCATTTTCAAGGCCGTCCCTTGCTTTTGTAGAGTAATTAACCTTTCCCGCCTGGCCCCCTAAATCCCGGGCTTCCCCTTTCGCCGCAATTAGCGCTAATCCAGTCCAGCCCCTGTCAAATTGCCCCTCATCACCCTCACAGGCGTTCATCGCTGCAGCAACACCGGCCGCTCATCTGCAATCCGTGCCCGCGCCTCGCCCGCTCCTCCGCGGCGCGGCCGCTGCTGCCGCTGCCGTCCACCCCCCGCCGCAGCCGGGGACCCTTCCCGGGGAGGCCGGGCCGGCGGGAGCCCCGCCCGCGCCGCTGGGGGAGCCTCAGCGCGGCGGTGCCCGCCCGCCCGGCCACCAGCGCCGCCGCTCGCTCCGCAGCGCGGGGACAGGCAGCGGGAGAGGGAGTCGCCGCCGGCGCCGCGGCGGAGGTAAGTCTAGCGGAGGCTGCCGGCTGCTGCTTCGCGGGGCTCAGCCGCCGAGGCGGGTGCTGCGGGCTGGCTTCGGCAGTGCAAGCTCTGGAGTAAGGGATGGTCGTGGCGGGGTGGATGTGGCTCCGCTTCTGAGATGCGTTTGCTGATCGATTTGATTCTTATTCTTTATATTTTATGAGGTGTGATCTAAGTGGCGGGTGGTTTGCGCTAATAGTTTGAAACGCATCGCATTTAAACTGTCCTCTTGCATTTTAGCGGTCTTGGTTTTGTGTGAATAAGCAGTTTCAGGGGTAGGCACGTAGTGAAAATCGCGTATGGATTATTTCCACTCTTCTTGAATGGGTGGGAGCTGCGAGGGAAGGTGACATTAATAACTAGGCTTGCATGAAAAGCATCATGTTTCTTGTAGAAGGTAGGGTGTTTTAAGCAAGAACTATGAGGTGCTTGTCACGACCAGTGAGCATATGCTTACTGTCATGCATATTGGTAACATACCACCGAAGGTATGAGACTGCTCCATATCGTAAGGAACTGGGTGTCTGTGGCTTGCAGATTGTATTGAAAGTAGAACACTGGCTGAAAGACGGCATCCTTTTTTTAAGCACGTCCTGAAGCATAGCCAATTGAAAAAGCCTGTTGTAGTACTGTGATAGGCAGTGCCTGTTATCTAGGCAGTTTACAGAGATAGCCTTCCTATGTTTCTCTCAAATAGTAGGAGGGGCTAGATGACTGTTTCAGGAAAATAATGTGGGGCATATATGGAATAGGTGGGTTATAACAGAGATAAAACAGCTATGGATAAGTAATTGATGATTGAACGGACTTCTACAGGAAAAATTGGGAAGGAAACTATGCTATGAATAAATGGCCATGCTTTTGCAGCAGAACTACAAAATATGTAATCTACCAGGAAATCCACCTCTCCCAGCTGCAGAAAGCAGTCAGGCATTCAAGGTCTGTGGATGGAGTCGTTTAAATGTAGAGGCTTCTGTGGAAAAAGCTGCTAATTAAAGGAAGTAGGATCAGTCCCTCTTCATCCTATTGACAATTTAATGTTCAAAAATGACCCTTTGACTGCCTCGGGAGGTAAATCGGTGATGGGAATGTGCTTCTGATGAATGAGGCTGTCATTTTACAGCTGGCTGGGGGGGAGGGGGTAGGCAAAATAGTAGATTAAGGAATGCAATTCAAGAGCAAATTTTAAAAGCTATAATTTTCTCCTAATGCAGCAAAACCTCTTCAAGGCAGATGCAACTGTTCAAATCTGTGTTAAGTTCCGACTCTAACATTTGCAGAGTGATTTTTACCAGATAAAGCTCAGGACTAGATAACAGTATAGTAACAATGACCCTACCTGTATCTGAAAATGTCTTATTGACTTTCCTTACAACTTGTATTAGTTAGACCTAGATCTACACATGCAAGCAATTGACTATTGCCTACTACACTGTTGTCCCAGGGTTACCTATTCTCCTCTAGTTTGTGTAGCAGAGTCACTATAGGTCCTAATTGTTAAGTAACCTTTGATGCAGCCCCAGTGAAACTATTCCATTAAATTTCTCCCCAGACATTCTGATTGTGGTGGCCCATGCTAGCCAGTGGTGTGAACACCACCTGTTCCTTTTGAAAACATCAGTTACCTCTGAGGATTTGAAAACTGTAGAAATACATTTAATCCTGTTAGAAGTGACGGAATTTACTCTGCTCTTGTAAACTGATGTTCTCTAGATTAATGCCAGATATTGAATAGTTTGAACTTTAGTCTTTCTGCTGGAGGGATTAAAGAAAGGGGAGGCAATTACAAGTGTTACAATGATAAAGATGCAGTTCTGTGATTGTATATGGGATCTGCAGTTACAGTAGCATAATGCAGAATAAAATACACTCAAGCTTACTCCTATCAAAGCCTTTTATTTCTGCTAATAGAACTGATGAGCTAATGTAATGCTAAAATGGCTGCAATAATGTGCATACATTAAAGACATTCTCTGTATTGATACTGACCGCCTTAAAAAGTTTGAAAACACTGGGCAATCTTTCCTCTCCTGGCAACAGGAGGCAATATTCCTAAGTGCTTGTGCTGTATAGAGCGTCTGCTCTGGTGCTGCCTTCCCTTGGAGGTCTTGCCAAGGCTGAGTTTTGCTTTAGCAGATAAGCTGAATTAGCACAGATTGCATGTCTTCACAGGCTTCAGCTGCCCATAGCAAGGGTTTAGATAAGCTGAATCCCATGATGGGCATGCAACAGACCACAGTTGCATCAACAAAACCCAATCACCTTGTACTTCAGTCTAGCTTCTTGCAGGTAAACAAATTCTTTGCTGAGGATTATAGCTAGACTAGAGGCTTTGGCTGTGCTGCAAACTGGATTAATCAACTGCCAGATGAATAGAGGGAATGTATTTACACATAAATTTTAGTGTATTTACTTGTAAAGGATTTATTCTTGTCAGAGTTAATGAATCTGTCTAAAAACTGGTAGTGAATTGTTCATGAAATCCTTGTTTGTGGAATATACGAACTGGCATGCCTGACTGTAGTTACTAAAGAACTAAATGAATTAATAACCAACCCATTCATGAACAGACAGTAAGTTTTTGCATCCAAAATTCATCTATATGGTGGAGCACAACTAAAGACAAGGTAATGACTACAACAGATGTCCTTTGAGTGATAGGGTACAAATTTATGACTTTAATATTGAAGATGGTTAACTTAACCATTAGACAACACAGTTACTGTGGAGTAACTGCAGACAACTCAGCTGGAGGGATCTGCTGACCACAGTAAATGTACAAAATAGTGAAAATGAAAATTGCTCTTAAGTTTCTAATTTAACATCCTTGAAAAGAGCTTTGTAGTTGACTCTTTTGTCTGACTGAAGAGTAAGTTGTTCTTCAAAAGAAGTAGGAGGGAGAGTGGTTTTCATTTTGGACCTACTTTGTAGCCTATTGTAAATTTCTTCAAACCTGAGTTTTAAGTAGTAGAACTCAGAATGTTGAGGTTAGAGGTGTTACCTACAGATAATGAAAGGAATATGGTAACTGTTGCAATAAGGAGTGATGAGTATGGGAAAGAAGGACCCATCTCTTCCTCTTGGGTGAGGAACTGGATTATGCAGAACACTTAGCCATGTTTTGGGTTAAGAAGATAATGCATATCTGTGTGCCACTGATGATAGCGTATGTAATTCAAAGTTAAAGCATTCATTGTAACCTTTGCTTAGTTCACTTACTGTTGGCTAGTTCACTTACTATTTTTCCTTTGCACTGGGCAAGGGCCCAACTTGTTCTTTATGGTGAGGTAGAATTCTGTATGCTCTCTCATTATTCCTTCTGCATCAGAAAAGCAGGTTTTATCCCGTGTGCTGTGACACTGAGGACAAGATTTGCTAACTAAAATTGCTTTGGCAGTCTGCTTTTGGGAGCATGATGTAAAGGGTGATATATAAATGTAATGTCACAGCTAGACAATGCTTTAAGTGCTGCAAGCAGAACTACTGATCTTTCTGCCAGCAGCAGTGACCACTGGAGCTTTTCCTTGTAAGAAAAGCACGAGAGGAGTTGTACAGTTCTTAGAGGTGAGCGGCTGCTATCCTTTAGATGATGGGCCAAAGACAACCTTCTCTGAGCCATGGACTAGATCACTCAACAAGAGTAGGCAGCACATTAAGACAAAGAGCGTTTGGAATATAGGCTTTGGCATGTGCCCGAGTGCAGGTGAAGAGCTCTGATGGCATACCACCCCCACACTGGAAGACACTCTAAGAGTTTTGTTAGTTAACCTGCCTGTTCATGTAATGTCTGACATACAGAAAAACACTGTATAATAATTACAGTATTGTGTAGAAGAGACTAGATATAGTGTACATCCAAGGTCTGGATACAAAATAATATTCTAGCATCCTGTTTTAATGGTAGATTCAAGGGGATCTCCTATTCATCTCTATGTTTTGTCAGTATTTGAGCAAAGTCCATGCAGTGGGAGGGTAATTCATCTCATTGATCAACAAGAAAACAAGTTTTAGATAGTCTTTTGACTCTGTCTTGCTTGCTGTTGTTGGCTCGTTCCTCTTTGTTCTCCTGTCCAGGCTACCTCATGTCTATCCCTGCAGTTGCATAGTTGACATGATTGCTGCAGAGTCTTTATTCTATAGGAATTTCACACATGACAACAAGTTTTTCTGTTAAACTGTAATCAGTTCTTTGGTAGTGTTGTGGAACTGGTACAACATCAGAGTTCTCTCTGCATCCAGGCATGTACAAAAGCCTATGTCCCAAATTTCCCTATGGCCGATCATCCAAAGGACAGCAGCCACTCATCTTTGTCTGGACCCTGCTTACTTCAGGTCTCCTTGGTGCTACAGGAACAAGGAGGTTGATTATCTTCTCACCAAGATGGTTGAAATGCCGAGAAGACTTGGTGGCTACTTGTCTTGACTTACAAGCTCTGGTCCATGCAGCAAGTCTGAGATGGCATGGAGATTGAATGTTTTAATATCAGATTATCTTATTTGAAGATATTTGACATTACACTGGATTTTTATCTAGGAGAGTGATACAGCATTGTGCTAAAATTGCAATATAGGCATGATGTAATGATTGTAATGTACAGTGGAATCACAATGCAATCTGATTCTCCATGCCAGTCTCTGTATGCTCTACTGTCACAAAGTGGAAGACTTTGTCCTGACTAGAGAGTGCCCAAACCATGAGTTGACTAAAAATATCGTATGTATAAAAATTTAGTGGAAATGTTCCCATAGCCTGCATAATAAGTAATTCTTAGGAATTTTTTCCTAGCAGTTGCATTCTGCTGCTTGATTTGTTAGAATGAATGTTGTATTTTTTTTCCATGTTAATTCTTGACTCTCATGTTAGCCAGTACTTCTGAAGGACAAATCTTGTGCTCTGCTGAAATCAAGTCTTGAAGGTTGTTGGGGGGGGGGGGGGGGGGAGGGGAAAGAGAGCCTACATAAGGTTGGGAGTTATCTGGAGATTCAGAGTTAAGGACTCCAGGGTAATTGTGCACAGCCTTTCAGATATGAGGCCTGACTGCATGGAGAAGGAGGCACAGCTCTCTTGAAACATCTCCAGGTTCAAGGTCTTGTCTGGCTCCATGAGGAGTTTCAGGTGTAAAAGATAGTTAAATCAGGTGTACCTTGTGCTGTCAGTGTGGGACATGCCAGCTCTGCTGTGCAGGGACAGGGTATCCCCATGTGCCATCCTTCATGGTGGGGAGTTACACAGGTTATACAACTACATATGGCAGTAGAGTCTAAACTACCATTTCTGATGATTTTTAGGCATTCTCACTGAAGGGAGGTAAAAACAAAGCCTCTATAGTTCGTTTTCAATTTTCCATGGTGAAAAAAGGATTGGGGAGAGAGCAGCCTGGAAAGATGTGTATGCTACAAAGCAAAGCTACAGTAAACAGTTTCTGTGGAGAGCAGGGCCACTTTTTAAGCAGTGCCTGCTCCTTGCCACATTTTCTGTGCCGTGGTCCTGGAGCCTGGGGTGACTGATGAAATCAGTCTGATCAGATTCCATCAGACTGATGGAGCAGTTGAATGCTTTGAGAAGTTGAACACAGCTCAGCAAAGCAGATCTGAACTAATGTGGACTGCCTGTCTGCCATTAAATAATTGTACTCTGCTGCTTAATTGAACTTTCATTCAACTAAGATATGTTTTTGTAAACTCCACTATGGGAATGTGTTCTGCCTCTGGATCCTGCATACAGGGGATCAAGCTATTGGGGTTGGGAGGGGATATCTCTCAGGTACACAGGTAAAGGTTCATATGCTGTACAGCATGCAGTCAGAAGTCAGGCACATGTGACTCTCATAGTCTTTGCTGATGAAAACTACAGTGCCTAGGCAGAGAAACCTGTTCCTTGGTTTTCAGAGGGCCTTTTGGTTTGAATGACCAAATGTAAGTACTTGCAAGGCATTGCATCTACAAACACATTTGAGGAATCTCAATTTGATTCTTTGAGTATTCTATTAAAAATAACTCTCATTTTTCCTACTCTCTCACTAATTCACTCTGCTTCTGAAAAAATTTGAACAGTGTTCAAAATGACTTTTTTTGGAAGGTGTGTTTTCTTTTTTGTTACCTGAATTGCTGAAAATAAATCTTAGCCACTGGCTCATTGACTTCCTATTCTTGAGCTAGTATTTAAATGATATTTGATTCCTTTCCACAGGATACAACCTGAAACAGATAAATTGACAACTCAGAGATGCAAATTATGGGTATTTTTCTTTTTGGAGGTGGTGGTGGAGAGGTGTTTGGGTTTCATAAGAGCATGTTCTCAGATATGTAGGATAAATACATATGTAATGTGATATTCTGCAAAGTCTGTAAAGAAATCCTAGAGTCCTCTACTTATATTCCCAAAAATCAATAACCTGCAGAAATGTTGTGGTCTGCAATCCATTACTCTGAAAGCTCTGGAGAACAATAGGAGCCACATGGCACAGAGCCATATATATTTAAATTGAATGCTTTGTAGAAAGAGATTAATAAACATCCTGGAATAACACATCCACTTCTGTAAATTTACAGGTTGCACCAGCTGGCAGATTCATAAAAGAAAAGCAAGAAGCTGTAAGAGTTGCTATTGCCAGGAAGATCCAAACCAATGGACTGTATGGATATAGATATGTTTGAAGGCATCTGCTCTTCCCATTACAAGGTAAGACACAAAAGGATTTTTCTGCTGATTTATTTCTCTTCAGTGCTTTCTTTGTGGCAGTGCCCAAGGTGGCAATGGAGGTGTTCTCCAAAGCTTGTTCAATTGTGTGGCTTACTGCTAACAAATGTGGCCTACAATTAGTGTATAACTGGATTATATTCAGATCCAGAAAGGCTTCAGCTTTCAAAAGTCAATGACAAATATGGATCCTTGGGCCTATAAAATTATAAGTTACAGAAAGTATGTGTTCAGATAGCTCTACAGGTTGTCTATTTTTAGCAAAGCACCTAAGGCTTTTTTTTTAATGTGCTTATGGATTGATGCAGATTGATGTAGACTGGAAACTGTACTTCTCAGGGCAGGATCTTAACCAGGAGAAAAGTATCTCTAAACCGTATGCCAGAAAATGTCTCTAACTGGAGGTGTGAGTTATGCTGTTTTTGTACAGTCTTAAGTGTTCTTTCAGTTTAAGGATTTGTATATATTTTTTTAATGAAAACCGATGGTATTCTTTCTTATCTGTTCCAATAAAAATTAATAACATATTGCTCTAAGCTGATAGACATGGTGGTGGAGAGCTTGGTAGTTTTCTTGGCATCTTTTGCCTGGTGCTGAGTATACTGTCACTTATTCTGAATGCTTCCTTGACTGAGTTGTTTTCAGGGAAGGTACAAAACACAGGTTTTTCAAAAGCTTGTTTGGAACTGGTAGAAACACTTGAGAAAGACACCAAACAAGCTAATTTTAAAGTAAAATTTCTCATTTCCAAGATGCAGTTCTTCACAACTGGCAATGTGGGACCTCTTCATATTCTAACAATTTAGATCAACAGAAGACTGCTACAGGGCAAATTGAAAACCACAAGACCAGCTCTGCGTTACTCAGCTGCTCTAATCAGCTGGTCTATGTTGGTGTTTGCTTTCACCCAAAGAGGACTTTCAGCTGAGGCCAATATGACATTCCATTTCTCTCTTATCACTAGCCAATGTTAAAGGATGAAGGAACCACCTGTGCTGGGGCAAAGCACTGCTGTTACTTGTATTCTATACAGAAACACTGGCCACCAGTGTTACCAGACTGCCATTTTCACAAGTGTGAGATATACACCTCTCATTCTTCTTTAGTGCAAGGACTGAATTGAAGATACTGTCTTCCAAAGGTCAGGAACGTACCTGGCTGCGACAGTGGATCTATTTGGAATAGGAGGTGCTTCTTTGTGTGCTGAAATAACTGGAATAAAATGTGTGAAGTATTTAGAAAATGAAGAGATAAGCAATAGCAAATACAGCTTGGAAAGAAAAACACCAAGTCTTGAGTACTTGGGACATTCCAGTAATCTTCCATAATTGTTATTATGGAGGAATGTACATTGACCATAAAAACCTGTAAGAGCTTGTCTAGATAGCAGACACTTCTCTAAAGAGCTTTATTTCCCTTACAGATGCTTGTGTGACCTTTGGTGTCTACGCACAAGTGCTCCAGTGGAATCTGTATTGCACCCATTATTGCCAACTTCTACAAGTATAAATGCTGACCTGGTCTGTGCTTTCTTGTTGGAACATCTTTACACTTGCACTTAAAAAAATCCTCTGCTTTGGCCCAAATTCCTAATACAATGGAAGGGAATTACAGCTCTGATTCTGCCTACATGATTTGAGAATAGCATTTTGTGTTGTCACTTTGCCTGCTTTAATCATGTCCCTCTCTGTATTGAAGCTCCTGAAGTTTGTGCTGCTTGGCATGGCACGAAGCCCAGCCTTGGACAGGGCCTCTGCCTGTTGCATAGCAAGTAATCCTTCCAAATAGGATTTGCATTCTTGCAACAGCCATTCTAGGGATAGAGAATGAATACATGGAAGCAAATTCTGCTTACACAGATACAGCTCAAGCCCAGCCGTTCAGAACACGAATTGATGACAGATAGAGTTGCACGCAAATTGAGTCTTTTCTGAAAAGGACTGATACTAGTGGTTAAGAAAAATGTGCAGGGTCAGAGAGTCTGCGGTGTTGTAGTTAACTCAATTTATAGGCACTTATTCACAGCAAAAATGTTATTAGAGCCCCAGAGTTGCTTTGTTAGTTTTCATTTGCCAAAGACTGTCATCCCTGCAGAGCTGTCGTGTGAAAATGGGAGCTTGCAACCCAGCTACTTCTGTCTACACTCTTGGTCTTTTACTTAAAACTTCATTGATCCTTCCATGCTGTGTACTCTCTGCTTTTAAAGCACCTGAGATGCTCTACCCTAATGACTCTTATTTGGGATGGCAGCCTGCAACTGTAGAACAGAATAAATAACTGGAAGTAATAGTGACTTAAAACCAGACCTTGAATCCCTGAACATTTATATTGCCATTTATTTGTGGGCATTACTCTTAATAGCCTCTAGGTGTTTATCATTTTTTGGCTGAGAACTAATTGAAGCAAAGCTTAGAAGTGAAGGGACAAGCTACCTTCTGGTTCATACCCAACATAAGTATTCTGATATTAACAGAAGCTATGCAAGTTTCAGTCCATTTTTTTTTCAGCAATCTGAGTTTTAAATGAAAGCCTGAAGAAGCACCTGAAAATGTCTGGGAAGACATTTGTTAGAGAAGTTCAAAACTGAATATGAATTTTCTTTAACTCATCAAAATGTTTTATAGCTCTTGTTTTTTTTTCTCTGCAGGAAATAGATGTGTCTGTTCTGTATCTTGAAGCACTGGTAACTTGTCATTTAAACATTTGTTTTCCGAATTCAAGATAGCTGGATCAAAACCAATTCATTTTGCCAAGAGGTCACAGTTCAGTGACAGATTTCCTTATAGTTAAATGTATGGATTTTGCTTATGACATTGTCCTGTCTTTCTCCTTTCTGGTGCACTGAATTTAATGTTCCTATTATTCACTTTTACTAGTAGAGCTGAGGGACCTGAGGTGCTGACATGGCCTCAGTTGTGCTGGGTACCACACCAGGTCCAGCATAAATTGCAGATGCATCTTTCTGCAGAGACTATATGATCAAAGGGGCGAGAAAGGTTAGATGGGGACAGGCCCAGGAGCACAGGGGACAGTGAGACTTTTTTCATTAGCATGGTAAATGATGGTTTCAGGAACCCAGAGCCAGCCATTTACATGTGCAACTGTATAGCCTTGAGGCAATTGTGTTTTAAGGTGCTGGAGAATCATCGCTGCAAGTAGGGAAGATTCTGACAAATTGACCGCAGTGTCACTGTAGTGCTCCCTGCATGCTGTTTTGATTTGAATAAGAGTAGTTTGATTTAAATCAACTCAGAAATGGGAGCAGCTTCTTGGCAGTGGGGGGAAGCCTTTCCCTTTTTGGAAGTAAGAGTGACATACAGCTTGCCTCTATGCAGGGTAATTTGTCCTGACATTTGCTGGCACAGTAAGTTCTTACTAACTGTAGTGACACTTACCCCGTGTGATATAATTTGAGGCACTTTTTCACAATAATACTTCTTGAACTGAAAGCAGACAAACTGTCTTTTCTAATTTCAGCTCTTTTGTTCCCTGGTCCCCAGTGATAAATTCTGCTTTGCAGTGTTTCCAGTGCTGCCTGAAGTAAAAAGATGAGATAGCAGCTAGCAAGGTTTTTCCCCTGTTGCTACTTAAAAGCTTGCCAGAAATCATTGATCCTTCATGAGCTAAAGCTTGAAGGAGTTAGCTTCAGAAGTTAGCCCTCTCAAAGCAGACATGGAGATGTAAAAGTAAGTACAGAGCCGACTACCAATAAGATGTGGTTGTGCCTGCCTCCGTTTGTTATTACTGACCTTGGACACTAGTCAGAATAATATATTTAAACTTATGAAAAGGAAGATGGTATGGAGCAAGATCATCATCTTCATGATCAAAAGAATGCATTTTTCTAGTTTTGATGTGGGTCACTGAGTGAAAATTGTTACAACTTTGTTTTTAATTCGTTCCTGTGAGGAGAGTGTCTTTAGTTTGGTAAAGATTACCTGAACACTTGTTGCTACTTAGTCATGTATTCAAGCAGCATGTTTGCATGCTGCAATTATTTCCTGTAACTAGATGGAAAATATGTGTGTTGATAACATTTTGTTCGTGCTGATGCCATTGAATATGCATAAATCAATCCACTTGATAATCTGACTCTGACAAGTTTGATTACTGTTCCTAAGAGCAAGCAATAACATTTCTTTTGGGGTGGTAGGAGACTATTATGTACAATGTAGATGGAAAGAGTCTTACAGGTACAGTTAAATGCAGTCAAGTGTGGTGGGGAATTCACTAGTAAGTGGAGGAGGTTTGGGAGTATGGCCTCTTGTTTGACAGTTGGTACAAAAGTAAATTAGTATACTGTGTAAAATCGGGTGAGGGACTCTGATGTAGAGATAAACTCGGTATGGGACTAATCTAGGAGGGTCTGTAAGTACTGGCAAAAAGAAAGCAGTGGGTACTTGGTTATGCAGGGCCTGGTGCTTTCTTTGGTTTCTTGCCAAACAAACAAAAGCTGGGACACTTTTAGGTATCTACTTATTTAGCCTCAGGTTCCTCACAACCCATAACAAGTCATGGTTTTGAGAACCAACCTTCTGCCAGTTACATGAGGTGGGGAGCTACTCTTATCCCACCCATCCTGATGCAGATGGCCACTGAGATTAGCTGAGCGTCACACAGAGTAGAGAACTAAATTCTTCTGAAACCAAGCACCAGATCTGGCTGCTCACACAAATCTTTGACACCAGCGGGTTGATCTTTCTGCAGAATGAGTAGATTATACCACTCCTCTCCTCAGATCAGTTTGAATTTCAGTTTTGCATTTCTAGGTCAGATTTAAAATGAGGAACAAGGTCACACTTCATTTCAACTATTTGCTGTTCAGGAAGAGAACTGTGAATAGTAAATTGTATGCAGAAAACTGTATAAGTTCTTGAGAGACTTGGTTTTAGAGTTCAGCTTCTTCCAAGAAAGAGGTCAAACAACTTTTAAAGTCTAATGTCTGCAAAGATGAGGTTGCAGCTGAGACAGCATCACCTTGTGTTAAGGAGATCACTGTAAATGAAGACTCTCATACTGGGAATTAAGTCAGTAGAGAAAATGTTACAACTGTGTACAGTGTGGCTTGTGTATTTATTTCTGTGTCTGTGCTATTAATTACATATTAGATTGCTATAAGTGTATTTTAAACATTTTATTTGTGATATGACCTTTTCTTCTGTTTCTGTGTCTTTTTTTTATTCCCTCTTCCATGCATCTGCTAATTTGTTAGTGTAGTTAGGTGTATATTTCTTAAGAACAAGTCTTTGTAAAAGCAAATGCAAAGAAAAACTTTTCTGAACAAGTGTCTTTTGGCATTTAGCTTGCCAACAGCAGTGCTAAGAAGTCAAAGGAATGCTGGTGAGTGGGAAGGCAGAAACATGTCGTGAAGCTTCACAACTGAATGCCAACATCCTCTTCTGCATGAAGTTGGAGTTGTTTATGGCTGCAAAGAGCTAGCTGAGTGCTGAATTGAACTTCTTAAGTTGAGGAAGATTTTGACTTCTAAATGTTCTGTAGAAACATCTTTTCATGTGTTTCAGTGTGGGATCTGAATGTAACTTGTTAGTATCTTTCTAAATATGTATTAAAGGGTATGGGAAAATTATATATACAACAAACTATGTCAGAAGAAGGATCAACAATTTCTTCTGCTAGAAAGTGAGACAAAGATGGTCAGAGCATGGTCTTACACACAAGATCTAATTGGGTTTTTTTGTATAGCTTTAGCCAAATTACCTAATTTATCCACCTTAAATCTTTCCTTTGGTTAAATGGAGTAATAGCATTAGTTTCTCTTGACTGGAGGAAGGAAGTGAGGGGGGGAAAAAAAAGCATGTGCAGTTGCTGAAGATCCAGATTGTTCAAAGCACGGAGTACTCTTATATGACTTTGATTTAGTTGGAGCAATATAATCACCAGACAGCTTTGTCTAGGTATCCTAGTGAACTACTAAACAAGTGTTTAATATCCTAGATCCTATTTTAGGGTCATCTTTTGATTACATCAGTGTCATAATTCTTACTTTCTTTTATAGCTATTCAAAGAAAGAGATTGGAGCTTTTTTGAAAGCTGTTTTCTTTGTCCCAGACCTTTTCCTGCATGCCCTGAACAATTGTATTTTTTTGCTCATGTAGCTGCATCCACTGCTGGCATTCCCTGCTCAGCCTTAGTCAAAATTTAGAGATAGGGTATATTGTTTATAAACTTCAGGTGGTTCAGCTCTTCTGCGTTTTATGCCAAGTCTGTCTTTCTTTTCCACATCATTCTCCAGAAGAGACTTTTAATGCTAAGAATTACTTCAGAGTCACTTTGTACTGTTCTTTCTAATTCAGTCTATTTGCTGCTCTTGTGATGTCTGGTAAGAGGCAACTGGTCACCAAAAATGATGCATCTCAAACCTTATCAAGCTTTTCTTTAAATTGAAGGATGTTTTACATATCACAATAGACTTATTACTTTGCAATTGTTGCTGCTGCTTCTTGGATGTAATCTTCATGTCCTCACATAGAATCTCTCTTGAATGCTGTTATATTGGGGACACATTGTCTGCTTTGTTTTCTGATTCTGCCACAACCTAATAGCTTTTCAGAATTCAGGTTGTCAGCTACCCATTGGCAAAGAGGACAACACTATTCTTATTTTGGACTTCCTTTGATAGTTTAATAATACAGTGTTCTTCAGTTTTGTATTTCTCAGCAGTAGCTTACATCTTTCTTCATCTTTCAAACTCCGTATATTTATGTCTTGCCTTAATTTTCTGCTTTTGGAGAATTTAATATCTTCCACCCTTCCTCTTAGGCTGTTGAAATTCTTCCTTCCTCTTACTGTGCCTTTCCAGGTTAATTTTAGCTTTCTACTTATAAGTGATCAATCTGCTTTTATCCAGCTTTACGCTAAGTGGGATCTTCTTTGTGTTTCTTTCCTGGAACTGTCACCTGTTGAACTTTTGCACTGCAGAGAAGCAGAAATAGTCTGCTTCTTGGTCACCAAAAAAAAGAAATCAAACCTATTTTCATGTTGGTAGTTAGCATTTTATTGTCTTCTCTGATATCAAATCAGATTCACATGGTGTCCTTTCATCTATAAGGAAACCATGCTAGCATTCTTATTCTCTTGTGCTAAACTTGCTAGAGACATGTGTAACATCACGCCTGTCTCTTGCAATTTCAATTATATATGAAAATAGTGCTTTGTGCTCTTCACAGACTTGGGCTTAACTTCCTAGTGGCTTTCTGCTGGACATCTCTTAGTGTTTCCAGTCTTGTTCCATCCTGCATCTTTTATAGCTTAATGTTGCTGCTCTCATGATTCAAGTTGCAAGACACCTGGCTTACAGGAGTGAAGGAAATTTGGAACTTGTTAAAGAAATTTTGGCAAGAAGTAGAGGTGATAATTTTCAATAGCTCATCCAGCAATAGATTGAGAAATCCTAATGCCTGATTTGTTATAAGTGGTACTGCTTATTTTAAAGTAACCTCAGGCACAAAAGACCAAAATAGAATGACCTGAAGCATGTGCTGTACACATGGCAGATCAGAACAAGACAGTCCTAATGAAATAGTCCTTCATTAGCTCATCATATAAGCAGCTTCTAGGAAAGAAGTGTTGTGATGTTTATTTTTCTTTAACTTTTTAACTGTTAAGACTATGTGCACTGATCAGTGGAAGTGTCCAGGTGTAGAGGAAGCCATTCTACCTATTTTCCTGAAGAACTGAAGATCTTTCCCTGAAAAACTTCTAACCACTTCAGATATCAGTGACAGTTTCATCTGAGGTGTGTGTCCGTTCTAGTGGACAAAAATAAAATGGGGTTTAAACAAATGTAGTTCCTTGGGAGAAATTGTGTTTGTATCAAAAATCCATTTTTTAAGATGCTGTAATTCTTCACAGTGAAAAGAATAAGTGAGTGCAGGTGGGGAGAATGATTCAGCTCTTTCTGTCAAGTTCCTTGTGTTAACAGGCTAGTAAATGGGGAAAAAAAAGAACCTGAAAGCTTCTTAAAACCCAAGCACAGGTTGATGCTCAGTGCAGTTAGCAGAAGGTCTAGGCAGCTAGCCTTGATAGATTTGAAGGACCTATCCAAGGTACCATTAGGACCTATCCAAGTCAATATCAAATATGGTGAGATCTTAAAACCTGACACTTTGTCTGTAATGGTGTCTCTCCCATGAAATGTGTGGTATTGCTGCACAGAGCTATGTTTGGGAAGTGCTGTAAGATTTGTAGATGAAAGTTATGTATGAAATGTACAAAGTGTAGGAATACCAAAGGGGTAGGGCTTTATATCTGAGATGAGAAATAAAGCATCATCTACTTCCCCAAATGTGTGTTGAGGTTGCAAGAACCATAGAGTGCAGTGTACCAGCAGGGCTCCCCAAGAATTAGGTTTGGATACATGGCTGCCAGCAATGGCTTTTTCTTCAAAGAAAAGGTGACTTTTGGATATCAGCCACTATTAGTTCAAACCCATCTAGCACCCTATCTGATAGGGCAGCTGTGTGCTTTCGTTCTGAGGCAGGAACTTGGGAGAAAGAGTTGGGGAAGGCATTGACAGGGTGGAAAGATGACTTTCATGCTCTGCACAAGTAACACAAGCTCTCTGTTTGATCCAGTGTCTTTAAATCTTACATGGATAGCTATCCATGGGGGATAGTCATAGACTGTAGTTAAAACATTATGTGAAGAGGGGATAGGTCATTGGAACATTGCAGGAAGAGTAGGTGTCAACATTTTTGCACAGATGTTTTTTTCAATGCTTTTTATTTCCAGTTTAACCTCGTATTGTACTGAGCTGCCTTCATTTTCCCTGCCAGATATAAATGCAATGATGGATTATGGCAAATAGATCTGTCGCAACAAGGGCATCATCTGCTATTTTTCCTTAAACTACCAGTTAATAGTGCTCTGCAGCTGTGACATACCACCTTGCAGTGAAGTAGTCTCAGGCTTTCCAAGTATTTTGTGTGCGTTAATTAAAACTCACAATACCCTTCTGAGGCGATATCTGACTTAGCTAGGCAGTGCTCTGTGAGTAGTTATATTTTAATTAGTGTACCTATTTATGACTGGAAGTATGACTTTGGGTAAAATCATGTAAGCTGCTCCCATCACATATATATCTCCTCCTCCCAAGGTGTTAATGCTATGGCAACAGGAATACCAAAAATAGAAATTGGAAGTCTCAGCTCCTGGGAGAGTCATTTCTTCACTGGACGGTGTTTCCTTGCTTAAGACCTTCTCCTGTGTGTATACTTCAATCCACCAGCTTTCTGCATTTGTTGCAAAGAAACAATCCGACTCTAAATCACCTATTAACTGGAAACCTCTAAAGTAGGGTGTTGGCACCATCTTTCTTTTAGGTATACTAGGAATCATACCTAACGGCTTCTTTCCATGTAGTCATCAGTGCATGAAAATAGACAACCTTCAGGTGTACTTAATAGAATGTCCTTACTGAGGTGCAAGGCAAGTTAGTGGTTAATTTGAAAATCAAGCAAGACACAGCCACCATTTAATTGTTTCCCTCCACTCCCTCCAACCCTCTACTTTTTGTATACATGTTAAAAGAGATAATTCTCATTCTTTAGAGAGCCTGCATAAATTCACTCTAAGGTCAGCAGGACTATTGTGCCAGGATTACTGTAGGGTTTTTTGCTACTGTTATAAATGCAGCAGAACTTGCAAAATGTGATCACCAAAGGACTGTTCAAGCTGATTTCTTATCCCTGAAGCTTACTGTCTGTAGCTGACAGCTGGGTAATCATGTAACTAGGTAAAGGTCAGGAGTGATCCACCACTTTGTTCTGGGGCTGCAGATCCTTTCTAAATACAGTAACCAGCTGTGGAGGTGGATACTGTTAGGATCCTCCTCTTGACATACACAATGTGGTAAGAAAAGTAGCTAGTTCCTTAATTTGAGAGAGGTTGCCCAAATCCTGTTAGTAAAGAGCCAGCTGCTCACAGCTTCACTGCAACATCTCCATCATCCAAAATAACATACTGACTGCACATACCGTTTGGTAGCAGGAAAATTACCTGATACCAGACTGCTGTGTGGGTAGGGTCAAGAAGTGTTAGAGATACAGGATCTTTACACAGATGCTCTCTGGTTTCTGGCATGTGTCCTGTGGCTGAATTTATTTCCACTGTCTGCATCAATTTTGAACAGTTATTTCTCTTTCTTTTTCCACTTGTTGTGGAGGTAGCACCTCAAGTGAATCCCTAGGGGCGTTTTCTCCCATTTATGCCAAATATTTTGCTGGAAGGATAATCTGGTCTCTACTTGTTACACAGGGATTTCCAGTAATTTATATTTCTTTCTTGACTTCAGTAAACAGGCATCATAACTATTTCTGAAAAAGCATGGGGGGGTTACTTCTGAGTTAACTCACAGATATGAGGTCTGTTGACTTACTGGTTTAACTTGAGTTTATTGGTGCAGTTTTTTTAATGATGTGGACAGGACTGATCCCATGAGTATGACAAAGATTTGAGAGCAAGAAAAGAGGTTAATTATAAACTGTGTGGTCCTGCAGTGACCCTAGAGATTACTGAAGTAAACAGGACTTTTGTTGGAGGCGATACTGGTTTCTCAGCTGTAAAACGGTGATACACCAAAGTGTACATAAAGCTGTTGTAAAATGGTCTTCTCCAGAAGCTGTTATTCATCGAGGTATAGTAGCTTTTTTTCTTTTATTTCTGTCTTGGAAGTATTTGAATAAACATGGATCAGATACTCCCTCTCATTTACTCATGATTCAACATGAGATATTTTGGCTCTGTGCTATTGTCAATCAGTTTTAATTAAATGTTTTTGTACAATGTCTTTAGTTAGAATTCTTCTCTGGGAGATTATCTTTTTGTTACTTTCTGTATTACACAGCATTGTTTAGCTTATTTGAAAATTATGTTTTGCCCAAACTCAGAATTTCTTCTGTCATTTTGCAGTACAAGACTGCTGTTTTGTGACCATATTTTTATAGTCTTCTGAAGAGCACCATCCCTTGATTCCAGCATCACTTCTGTGTATTTAAAAGGCTGATACATTATAGTCTACTTTAGATCAGAAGAATGAATGAACATGGCAGGAAGATCAGGGATGAATGTCAGGTACTAGTTAGTTCTCCCCACAGCAGTTCTCTCTACTCCTTTGTGTTCTCAAGAAGGAAGAATTCAACTAATAATGTTTTTATTCTCCTTCATTCAGTGAAGATGTAATTCAAAATGTAATAGCTAAGTGCAGAGTGCCAGAAAAGTCTGGTAAGATTATAAATTAGCTTAGAAACTAGACACCTTTGTGGTACTTGTGTTGTGTTTGTGTGGAGCTGCTTTTTCTTGGCAATGGAGAGAGAACTGCAGTACTGGTCTCTGTATGGAGTTCTTGAAACTTCCCCTGGCTCTGAGTTGCACCCTCCTCTAGCCCAGACTGGGCCAACCTATTGCCTTTGCAATCCATATTTCAGAAGGTGAAATCTGCAGTGAGGGGAAGAGGTGGAAGGAGTAGGACAAGGTGGAGGTGACCATGCAGTCAGTGAAAAAGGAGGGGAGGAAGGCCACTGACAGGAGACCACCCTGCAGCCTGCAGTAAGATGGCCACTGTCACCTTGCAACGCACAAAGGGCATTGGTGGAACTGAAACCCATCTGCAGCTCTGTTAGGACCCCACAGCATCCAGAGGGGCCAGAGGCTGCAAGAGGAGGTGGCCATGGTGCAGGCTGGGCCAGGCTGAGTGCTGGTCACACAGGAGACCTACATGGGAGCAGTCAGGAGGGAGCTGCAGCCCTTGGGATGGGCCCACAGCTGAGAGGTCTGTGCAAGGCTGTCTGGTGTGTGTTAAGGGACACCTCACTGGAGAAGGGAGTACTGGCAGGGAATCCTCCTCCCCTGGGCAGAAACAAGCAACAGGAACCATTGTATTGGACTGACCACAACGCCCATTCCTTGTTCCCAGTACTACAGAGGGAGAAGAGGTGGAGATACCTCAGAGAGGATGTGGAGTCTCCTTCTCCAGAGGCTTTCAAAACCCACTTGGCTACATTCCTGAGTGACCTGATCTAGGCAGACCTGCCTGAGTGGAGGGGTTGGACTGGATGATATTTAGAGGTCCCTTCCAACCCCTACCATTCTGTGATACCAGGATCAAGTGTCTGAGCCCAGGAAGAGGGGAATGGTGGTGGTCTTCAAGGCCTAGTCTTCATCATCTTCACTGTCATCTCACTCTTTTGCTTTCTATCTCACTCTTTTGCTTTCTGTACATTTTACTTTTTTGGTGGTGGGTTGAATTAATTTTGCTTTCTTCCCCAAGTTGAGTTGCCTGTTTTGCCTGGGACTATATTGGAGAGGGAGTTCTCCCTGTCCTTGGGAATTTCCACAAGGTCCCCAGTTACCTTTTCCCCATCATGCCATGGGCAGTGGAAGAGTGAGCTCCCACTCCAAGAATGTGTGGTCCTTGTGTCCAACTGTAGTAAGTTCACAGCTATGTTGTTAAACCAATGTCCTCTCAGATATTCTACCATGGTTATTACAGTAGGCCAGTTTTGGCCAGTTTACTATTTGACTGGAACAGGAGTATTGGAATATGGTTTCAAGGTCATTTATCTGTTCTGATCTATTCAATGAAATACCAGTAGTTTTAGGACTCTCTCTTTAAATTAATAATCACAGTGTATTTACACTGTCTTTCAATTCCCATAATTCAACAGCAGACAATGAAGAAGATCTTAGATAACTTGATTCATTGCCATACCAAAACAGGATTGTTCCTGGTGTCATATTTTCCACTGCTCTGCCCAGTGGACTTTTTGGTGACTTGAAAGACAGATTGCCCATAATTTTCTCTTTATCTAAGCTTCAGGTTCTTGCATGAGTTTCAATAAGCATCTCATTCTTTATTGCAGTAAGCAGTTCATCAATGCAGAATGACATTTGCTGAGGTAATCAAGATGAATCAATGTATTTCATGTAATAATGGAGCAGTTTATAAACCTTAATAGCTAAACGGGGAAATTGGAAGAGAAAGCATATGACCTCTTGACTTAAAAGGGTCTGAAAAAGTTGAGGCCTTGCTGTTGGAATGTTAGCTATGTAAGCATGCAACTGTCTTGCTGCAGGAGAGCACCAGCCAAGCAGGTAAGCACATGCTACAGATTATTTAAGCTCACAGAGTTTATATAGGGGAAAAGATGCACTTTGCTAGAAGCCTTCTGCCTCAAATTAACAAGACTCCCTAACTCAACCTCTTCCCTGCTTTTACCCCTTTTCGAGCTATACAGAGTCTTTTCAGCTGATTAAGGGTTTTAGAGTTTGGTAGTAAACGTGGGGCTTTGCATTCTAGCCCCTGGGAAAATTCAGTGGTGAGTAGGTTGTCAGCCAGCAGAAGCTGTAGATTCAGTCCCTTGTTAGGGAAGCATCAGTGTTCTATAACCATAATTACTAAGTTCTTTGTAATCACAAAATCTCAAAGGGCTGGAAGGGACCTTGAAAGACCATCCAGTGCATCTTCCTTCCCATAGCAGGACCACCTAGAGTAGGTCACACAGGAACTCACCCAGGTGAGTTTGGAATGTCTCCAGAGAAGGAGACTCCACAACCCATCTGAGCAGCCCCTTCCAGTGCTCCATCACCTGAACAGGGAAGAAGTTTTTCCTTATGTTTGTTTTGAACCTCTTCTGTTCCAGCTTGTGCTTGTTGCCCCTTGTCCTGTCATTGGCCGTCACTGAGAACATCTTGGCTCCATTCTCCTGACACCCACCCTTTATATATTTGTAAACATTAATGAGGTGACCCCTCAGTCTCCTCTTCTCCAAGCCAAAGAGCCACATCTCCCTCAGCCTTTCATCAGAAGGGAGATGCTCCACTCCCTTCATCTTTGCAGCCCTGCACTGAACTCTCCAGCAGCTCCCTGTCCTTCTGGAACTGAGGGACCCAGAACCGGTATGAGTCCTTTCACTTTTTTTAGAGCTCCTAATCTACATGAAATACTCAGTCCAGCCTACTGTTAGTCTTCTTTATCCAGGTTAAACTTTTCTTCCTCCTCCCTTTTCCACAGTCCACCAAATTTAAGTCTTCAACAAAACTTTTACTTCTAAGTTTACTTTTATAATCACAGAATCACAGAATGGTAGGGGTTGGAAGGGACCTTGAAAGATATCCAGTCCAAGCTCCTGCTGAAACAGGTTCACCTCCATCAGGTCACACAGGAACATGTCCAGGCAGGTTGGAAAACCTCCTTAGAGGTTGCCTCCACACCCTCCCTGGGCAGCCTGAGCCAGGGCTCCCACACCCCAGTACTAAACAAGTTTTATCTTAAGTGGAACTTCTTGTGTTCCAGCTTCTTTCCATTACCCCTTGTCCTGCCACTTGAGGCAAAAGAAAAAAAAAAATGCTGCCCCATCCTCTTGACAAACACCTTTTAAATGTTAAGTCAGTCTTTTCCCTCAGTCTTCTTTTCTCCAGACTAAACGGCCCCAGGTTCTGCAGCCTTTCCTCATAAGGAAGATGCTCCAGTTCCCTGATCATCTTGGTGGCCCTGCACTGGACTCTTACTTTTCCCCAAACTACTCTCAGTGCCTTCAGAAATAATTTTCAGTGTGAAGGCAATTCAAGTAAGCTTCCTCTCCAAATGGGAAGACTTTGTACTCTCTTCTCTTATTTAATAGAGCAAAACAAGGTAGTGTAAAACTTGAACCTCTGTAGCTCCTATTGTCACTTAACTCAGCTAGCATAAGTGATTACTGAAGTATGAACCTTCCAGTGTTTATCCTGCTTGATTAACAGATCCATCCAATGAATCTTGTTCTTCCTGTCCCTGTGCAACTGAAGCAGCTTGCCCAGCCTTCTCAGTTCCATCTGGGTAATTCTCTCTGTAGAATTAAAGAAGAAAAAAGAGGCAAGGCAGATGATTTATGCTTGGTTTTGAAAGGAGATGTTACATATTTGTTCCCATTTGTTCTTATTAATGAATTGTGCTGACAAGAGCATGTCACTCATGAAATAAGAATGGAGGGGAGAGGTGAAGGTGAAATAAAAAGGACTGAGATATGTGTGTGTGGCTTGGCAAATTGAGCAAGAGGAGGAGGTGGGGTCAGAGTTCCCAACTTCCCAGCTGATTGACTGACATGCTCAGTTTAACTGATTTGCTCTGTGACACATCCTGAAGGTTTGTACCTGATTCAGTAGTGGGGTTCTGCAGATTATTTGTACAATGCTTTGGAAACTTTGAATTACGAGTTGTATGTGCATAGGTATGGATTTAGAATAGACATGTACTTCAGCCTGGTGCAGTTCTAGAGCAGAGAATTACTGCCACCATGGAAAGGATTGGAAGAAACCTGCTGAGAGCTAGTAACTAATGCCTTGAGTCTTTTTGGACATTTACTTTATGTTACTTTGTCTTGGCAGCAAACATGGGGTGATATTCAGCTTAGTGCATAAGAAGAATTCTGAAGAGAAGGGGAAGTGTGGGGAGTAAGGGTCACTTTTTTGGAGGTTTTTGTAATTCTTTTGTACTTTTATCTTGTTCTTAGAGCACAGATTAATTCTTTCTCTTTTCTAGTATATTAGCTATTTATTCACGGTTAAGCCACTGGCACTTTCAAATGAGGGCTTTTTTAATAGTCAAAGATTACATCCCAAGGAGAAATAAATGCTTTTTCAGGTATGTTCCTCCTTGAAGACAGAATACTGAGTAGATGGGTGGCTGGTCACCTTCAGGAGAGCACTTTTTAGAAGGTTATAGCTACTCTTCCCTGAACATTTTCTTCTCCTACTGCTCATCAGTTCCATTTGCAAATCGCTCAATTTTTTTTAAACCATATGATGAGTCTGTCTTAAAAACTATCCAAGTTACAGTGATCTGCTGAGAATAACACCTGCTCTTCCACAGCACTGTAAGATTCATTCTCCTTGCTTTGTATTTTCTCTGTATTTTTTTCTTTAGTGTCTTTCTCCTCTTTTTTTCCCCTCAATTACAGCTGTCCTTGTGACAGTAGTGTTCAGATGGAGTAGAAAGCAAGAATGGAAATAGTTCCCTTCGTGCATTTTTGCTGCACAATTGGGAGAAGTGCCTATTGGTATGTGTCAGCAGGGAGGCAGGCAAGAGGTAACAAATGGCATAAAGGGAGGGCTGAGAAGGCTTGAAGATAAAAGAGAGCAATATTTCTCAAAGACAGATGAGCAATGTCAAAGCAATATGCAGAGGAAGGAAGACTCTTGGGTACTGAAGGCAAAGTCAGTGAGAGCTCAACAGTGGTCTAAATACCAGTCTGCACAGACAGAGCCCTCTCTCTGGTGAGCAGCTCATGGTGAGCTGCTGGGAGCAAACCTTTGGCTTCTCAGCACTGAGCTAAAAGACCCAGGTTTCTAGATTAAAACATATACAGATCTCTCAAGCACATTGATTCATTTTTCTTCTTGGATATTCAAGATGGAGTCACAACCTGTCCTATGCCTTTAGGCTGTGTGTCAAGGGAGAAGCTACAGTGCTGCAGCTGGAAGCTGTGTATCTTTCCTAGCTGGAGTGACTGCACCAGTATTAATAAATTAAACATGGCCAGCGTGCCCAGAGTCATTCTTGGGCCCTAAGCACAGCTAGGTACATGCAGCTCATCCCTACATAATTGAATTTCTTTAACTTCCAGAAGATAGCCCCATGTAAAGTGCTTGTTGGGAACAGTACCTGTGCATTGCTAGCTGTGTGCCTGAGAATTATCAACAGCAGGCCGGTGATAGTCATCAATGCTGTCAAATCATTGAAACTGATTTCTAGTGCCCAAGGTGCAACAGATTGGCCTCTCTAAAGGGTTGAGAAGCTGGTGTTACAACTATAAAGTCAGACATAGGTGGTGAGGATGCACAGGGAGATGTGTTGATCTTGACAGTGCCACTGTGGTGTTTGGGTTGACTTTACCCCACCTTCAGAAACTGAGAGAATGTTTTGAACAAGTTCTGCTTTTGAACACCTGCAGTTCCCTTGAGCCTGAGGCTCATTTACTCAGTTGGCAAAGTGAACGGGGACAGATTGCAAGTCCAACTGCTTCAATTTTTCAGACCTCTCTGCAGAAGGAAAATAAGGTTCTTGGGACTTAATTCCACGAGGACCATCCATAAAACACTGCTTATGGCACTTTTCTGTTGACTGCACAAGGAACTGCACTTGCCAATGCCATTACATGAATGTGATCCTCATGCCAGTTTGCAGCAGCACTATAAGAAAACTTGTACCATAGTTCATTTCTAACTAATTAAAGTTGTATTTAGGAATAAGTCATTTGTATACCAGAGTGATTGATTTTTATTTTTAAACTATTTTTAGTCACAGAGATGGGTGTTTCATACTGAGGTCTGCTGCCTCTGGAGTTCAATTTATTAACCCAAAAATGATCTGAGGTTGCTTCTCTCTGAATCTGAGCATCTGTGATGTTAATGTTACTGCATTTTATAATTGGTACTTGATAGTTTAAGTGGATAATCAGCTAAGACATAAATGCAGCTTACCAGGAAACAGTTGAGAATTTAGGATAATAAGGCTGATTAGGCACTGTGCTATGCCAGTCTCATGCTAAGATAATTCTATGGAGTTAAAGATGTACAAAATAATGCTCTAAGATACATTGTGATCAGGCAGACTCCCTTCACAAATGCTTGACTGCCTATCTTTGAGCAGACACAGGCTAAAATGGTAAATAGCTCCTGTTAGTGAGAAAGGTTAAATGCTGCTCAAGTAACCTGATCCAGGCAGACCTGCTTGAGCATGGGGGTTGGACTAGATGATCTTTAGAGAGGTCTCTTCTAACCCCTACCATTCTGTGAAGTTCTAGACGTTGTTTCCCTGAGATCCTTACAATGTCTTTATTGAAGAAGTTTGTAAACCATCTATTAAGATCTATAGAATCACAGAATGGTAGGGGTTGGAAGGGACCTTTAGAGATCATCCACTCCAACCCCCCTGCCAAAGCAGGTCCCACCTAGATCAGGTCACACAGGAATGTGTCCAGGCAGGTTTTGAAGATCTCCAGAAAAGAAGTCTCCACAACCCCACCAGGGCTCCCTCACCTAAACCAGGGAAATAGCGTTTTCTTACATTTGAACAGAACATTTTGTGCTCCAGCTTATTTCCATTACCCCTTGTTCTGTCACTAATAGTTATCATTTCAAATACTTTTCTACTGTTTTCTAGGCTTAATATTTTAGATTAAAAGTTGAAAGGAGAAGCATCTTGTCCAGCATTACAAAAATCTGGTGGCATTTAGCCTTTACTGGAACAGCATATTTGCTGTTAAAGGTGTTAATACTCTGCAGAGGGAAGAACCGTATGCATTCTTCTGATAGACAAGCACAAGACTGAGAGTGCACAATTCATTCCTTCAACTCTTAATTCAGGGCCCAAGCAGTTAAACCACATGGTCAGCTCAGAAGCTTTTCTAAACAAAGGTAAACAAAAAAAAAAGCTTCAAATTACCTTTGTAACTCCTGGGCACAAGGCTTCATGGGGACCAATTTAGCCTCTGGCACAAAAGATAACAGCCTTATTGTCTTTGTATCAGAGGAAGGGGACATAGAGCCTGGTGTGGCAGACATTGTTGGTGGATGTAGTTTCTCATTGTGTTATTTGTAGCACAGGAAGGAGACCGCTCACTCTTGTGTCCCAAGGGCTCATTCTGACCCTCTTTCCCATGCTATGGGGATGGAGAGCAAAGGGAGAATCTAATGATGGTAATACTGATTTTATTTTCTAGAGTGCACGATGCTTCCATGATACCAGGAAGTATTTCTGCTTAGCAAACTGACCTGTCAGTCTTGTGTTGTTCTGGGACTTGTGTAACCTGGATTGTTTGAATCCTTTTGTCAGATGCCTCTGTACTGAGCTCATGAAATCCACGCACCCTGGTGAGCAGTTAGTGCTGTCTCCAAAAGCACTGCCTAATCCCATGAGTGCCTGTCTGCTCTTGGCACTCTCCTGGTATCATTGCTTGGCATGCCCTTGATAACTTCAGTGTCACAGGAGAAGCAGCTAGAGCTGTATGTTCAGGAGCCATGTAATGGTTGATTGGGATGTGTTAGACATATGCTGTGTGTTCACGTCTGTTTAAAGGATTCATTTATATAAGCCATGCAGCTGAATTGAACCTCATGATCCTCAGTCTATGCTCATTAGTCTGCCATGCTTAAGCACCACAAGCTATTAATCTTATTCCATGTTTACTTTTCCTCCCAGAGATTTACTGGGAATGCAGTGGAGAACAGCCTCTGTGGCTGGTTATGAAGGGGAAGAACGAATTAGTTTCCTCCAGGGAGGGAAATGCAGACCAAACTTGCCTGTTCTAGGCTCTGGCAGAAGCCAACTGGCCATTCTGTCTGGTTCATAGCTCTGAATGAGCCACAGCATAGGCTGCTCTCACCTAGGACAGACATCAAGTGGGGGGCAGGGGAGCTTTTCAGGGTTGTTAAGGTACAGGGGAAAGAAAAAGTAGTGTTTAGGAAACAGACTACCATTGAAGTGATTGCTTCTCAAAGCAGTGTGGTGGAATGAATGCTTTTTGAAGTAAAGTTGTTGAATTTCTTTCTACTTCTTCTGTACATTGAATTGTTTCTTTATCCCTTTACAAGAGTTTCTTTTCCATTAATGATACTTCATTTTCCTGTACAATGAGGGTCATTTCACTACGTCTCCTCTTTTGTCCAAGTATAGGAGGTTTCACTTTTTGCTTGCTTTGAACTTTCATAGAAGTGGTTGTTAAGATGGGAATTCTTTTTAATACTTTATTTGTAGAAGTATGGCAAAAGTCCTGAGAAACTGGCTGCCATCTGGATTTTTGCTTTGATGACAAAATAATTTCTGTGAAGGGATGGCTCTCATTTCTTTTCAGAGTTTTGATACTGAGAACACGGATGAATTGATTTGAGTAGTATCTGATAACATTGGCATCATCCTTAACCTATGGAAAAAGATACTTTGCATCCTTTACTTCCTTCCTAATGACAGTACAATGGCATTTTCATCAAGGTTAGAAGATCCTGAAAAGCTTCCTAATAAATTTTTCAATTGACATGGCACTGAGTCAGGAACACTAGAGATACCAATTTCTGTCTGTTGTTGGGAGTAGGAACAGTACATCCACCTGACCTCCTGTTGAGCTGCTATTGCTGCCTGGGTCATGCATTACATTTCTAATAGACAAATTTTTCCTTCCCCCCCCCATATCTTTCTGCAATGTTTGTTTTATTTGTTTATGCATGTGTTGATTCATTTATCATGCAAGCTGATAAATGAAGAGCAACTGCAAGATGACTGTAATTCAGCCATGTCCTCATACAGCATTTTTCCAAGGAGAAGTGGAAAATCCTACTATGACAACCATAGCCCAGCTGCACATCTTAAACCCTGTTGAAGCTCTGAACAACTCAATCATACAATTTAAATAATGAAGTAGAGCTCAGATGTTTTTATTGCAACCAAACAAACAGACAGACACTGAGCATGGCCCTGCTGCTCTTAACTCACATAAAACATGATCAAATGTCATATTTCGTGGTGCAGTTAAAAACCCAACAGCCCTATCTTGACACAGCTGTCAAATCTGTATTGTAACAGTGTTTTATGATGGCCATATCTTTTATTGATGACCCTTACTACCTGTATAAAATGTGTGGTGTTCTAGTAACTGTATTATTAGACTGACATCACACACACACATGTGTACACACACCCCCCCTCACTCTCTTTCCCCCCTCCTATCCTATTCCATATCCCAAACAACTTTTCACAGTAAATTAATTCAGATATTTTACCTGTTTAGCTTTGGTTCTTTCTTTGAAAACCATGTCACTAGTAACTTAAAACTATAAAATGAAATTATAACATTTCTTACAGTTGCCCTCATACAAGAATATGTGACACAGCTTTATGGGAAGGAAATGTCAAAATCAAGTCCTTAAATAGCAGGAAAAAGTGATTCAGCTCATTCTGAAGATCATAGAGGGTGTTTTGTGAGATTTGGTATTGATTTCAGTAATGAATTTAAGGCCAATCCCTTCAAAATGTGAGTCTTTATCTTGTTTCAGAAGAAATCTGCTAAACTTGCAGTTAAATAGCAATTTCCAGTTTGGAAATTTCTTTCAGCCAAAGACAGTGTTAAATGAAGGAAGTTTGGTTAAGTTCATAGAAACCAAATTGGCAACAGTCAATAGGATAGGGGATGTTTGGGTGATTTTTGACCCCATTTACATCCTAGTTCTAGCAAAGTTGGAAATACTGTGTGAGTAGAGTTCGTTGGGGGGGGGGAAGCCTTTTATTAGCAGCTTTGCAGGAATAGGGAGATCTATGAGCTGGTTAAAATGAAAATAAAACATTGCTTAGATTGGGTTGTTGCCTGAGGAAAGCTTGCCCTGCATGCTGGACTATGTTTTACTTTGTCATAAAAATTATTTAAAATGTGTCTTGACTTGTAAATTTGAAGGAAAAAAAAAATCCTACAAGAGTGAATTAGTTTAGGGATGTCAGCTGAAGGTACATTGCCTCTTAGGATGGGAAGGTAGTTGGATGGTTTCTGGTAGGAAACCTGATTTGATTAGGAAAACTAATTATAAATGCCAGGCACACTCATGGCTGGGGTTTGGTCTGGAAAGCTGCTGAATTTACAGTCAGAATTCAGTCTTAGGTGGGATGAGAAATGGAGCAGGCTAGATAGTCTTTCTAGCTGGATGGATGATTGGTTTCTTTAGGAAAAAAACCCAACTTTTTTCCCTTTAAAAGTAGTTAACTTTTTTCAAGGTCTCTTCCTTGACCTTTACAAGCAAAGCATAAGCAATGAAAGATGAATCTTCAGTGCATCTGCTTCATGTCAGCCAGTAAGAGGTAGTGTGCCTCCTAGCCCTTACTGTGCTACAAGTCATTGCCTGCATGTGTGCAGCAGCTCTGCTTGTTTCTAGTCATCTTGAGCATCCTCCACTTTAATATGTTTCATCCACGAGGCAGGTCTTACATGGTTGATCTGTGCACCTGCAGTTGTCAAGTGCATTTTAGATAGCAAGTAGTTCTCTATGACCAGGGCTGTTCACTGTCCAAAAATTCAGTCTTTCTTGTCTGTACAGCTCTTCAAGCAGTCAAAGAAAGGATATAAAGAGGAAAACAAAGTAGCCTGAATTGAGGTAATCTGTTGTATTGGGCTTTGATTTCAAAGTAAGACTTGATAATCTTGAGTCTTCTGAGGTCCTCAACTGTAAGAAATTGCCTGATCATGTTTGCATGGATCTACTTGAAAGGCTGAAGATAAAAAATAGGTGTAAAGTAAAATATATTCTTACCTGTTTTGTCTGAGGGAGAAGCAAGTTGTTTACTGACCTTTTCTTCCTTGAACAATCCCTGTGTTCTACCTCTTATTCTGGGAAACTCTGCTTATCTGCTGGTACATATGACTAGAGAGCATTATCCTGGACATTTGGATGACAAACAATTGTTTATTTACCACCTAAGCAGCTACAGTATTGTAGTGCAGCCTTTGAGGATGAGAAGAGCACATGATGGACACTAATTGGAAAGCTTAGACAACTGTTTTAAACAATTTGACAAAGCACCTGCCTGAAATTATTGTCTTATGCTGTGCTCTGCAAACTATCTGTAAGATAAAGGCAGAAAATCTCACTGAGAGCTAGGACAGAGTTTCTAGTGGTTTCACCAGTAAACACCAGTTTGGTGCCCTTGTGGCCAAGGCCAGTGGCACCCTGGGGTGTATTAGCAGGGCTGTGGTTAGCAGGTTGAGAGAGGTTCTCTACTCTTCCCTCTACTCTGCCCTTGTGATACCACAGCAGGAATATTGTGTCCAATGCTGAGCCCTTCAGTTCCAGAAGGACAGGGAGCTGCTGGAGAGAGTTCAGTGCAGGGCCACAAAGATGATGAAGAGAGTGGAGCATCTCCCTTGTGGTGAAAGACTGAAGGAGCTGGGGTTCCCTTGGAGGAGACTGAGGGGTGACCTCATTCATGTTTATAAATATGTAAAGGGTGGGTGTCAGAAGGATGGAGCCAGGCTGTTTAGTGATGGCCAATGATAGGACAAGGGGCAATGGGTACAAGCTGGAAAAGAAGAGGTTCCAAAGAAACACAAGGAAGGATTTTTTCACTGTTCAAGTGAGGGAGTACTGGAAGGGACTGCCTGCATGCGTTGTTAAGTCTCCTTCTCTGGGACTTTCAAAGCCCACCTGGATGAGTTCCTGTGTAACCTACTCTAAGTGGTCCTGCTATGGGAAGGGGATTGGACTGGATGATCTTTCAAGGTCTCTTCTGTGATCATGTGCTTTCTATATGTTCCTTTGAAAGTAGTTGTTACCCTGCCTTCCTTTTTCTTTCTAGACATACAGCAGTCTGTGATGAAACATAAATGTAGACTATTGTCCTGTGCCAAAAATCTGTTTGTTGTTTTCATAATGCAGCTAGAGTGATTTTAGGCATGTGTTTCTTTTCTTTAACCTGCTTGCAAGTCACTTGTATGCCTTCAAGAGCGCATTGTTCAGTGTACTACTTGGTCATCTCTGTGATACCCCCTTACAATTATGTTGTTGGTTTGTGTGTAAAGACAGGAAAGTTTAGTATTTGTGCCTCTGTGAAGGGCCTTCAGTATAGACACTTTGTAAATGAAGTACAAGGCTAGATGCAAGGAATGCTTGGCTTCTTGCTCCTTGGGCACAGGAACCCCAAAGAGACAGAACCAGCATCCAAGGAGAGTGTAATGGCTGAGTAGCCTTTCAGATGTGGAGCAGTGCAGGAGACTTCAAAAGGTAAAGTAATGCAGGGAGCCTACTTGTCAGCCCAGTAAAATACCATGGAGGAAAGTTATGTACATGCAAAACAGGTATTTTGTGGCATACTTTGTATACTCCTGTACCTGCTTTTGCTAAGAGTAGTGCCTAAGACATTTTGATAACAGGGCTGATGTTATTTGGATGCAGTGGTTTCTGCATAGATGCAGCCAGTGCTGGTTGCCCATGTAGACAGGATTTTAGCACAGAGTACTCCCTGACAGGAATGTTTTGGGGTTGTATTGTATAAATCTCTTATCATGTAGGGAAAATGGTATTTTTTAAAAATAATATATGCAGGACAGGTTTTCTAACTCACGTCTCACTTTCATGGAAGTTCCAGGGTTCAAAGCTCATGTGTTCCTGGACAACAAAAAGCCTTTCACTGCTGTATATGTCTCATCTCAGTATGAAATGTTGACCTAAAGCCTTGCTTGTGTTTCTCCTTGTGTATTCTGGCAGCAGAGTAGCTGTTGTTGCTGCTGCATGAGTAACAAAGGCTTCCTATTACCATCTGTCATGTCATACTTAGAATTTTCAAGATCCAACCACGGCCCTCCTGGCGCTGCTGACTTCGAATCATGATTGACATTAATAGCTGTTTTTGAAAGTCAAAAACCAGGCTTTATTTCTGACAAGGGGAGTGTGTTGGATTGATACTGAACTCATTACAATAATTTACTGGAGTCCAGGAGTCCTGGTGCAGTGACATTTATGACAGCTTTGTTTCAGCATGCACACTTACAGCTGCATTCTGGCTGCGTCGCGATTGCTCTCATGCTTTGAATTTAATGCCATGTTTTGGAGGTTGAAGAAGGGAAGAGGCACTTCTAGAGAAAGTAAACACCTTTTCTAGATAGTTGTCCTTTTATAGGGTTGAGGAGCATAAATGAAATGTAACTCTCATGCATTGACTTGAACTGAGTTTTTGTTTGTATGGGTGGCTATACCTTCCTTAGTTTAAGCTGTGGCATGCACAGGGAGTTGAGATGTTTTCTACCTGTTGAAAACATAAAAACACTTTGCAATGGTACTAAATCCCTGGCTATTACAAGAGGCTCCTTATATGCTTAAGAAAAGCAGATTGCAATTAGCCTTACTTTTGTCACTCATTCCTGGTTGGTTCTTACTTAATGTACAGTAAGTAGTCATGAGAGATAGTGCCAAAAAGTTTTGATTGGACTTTGAAGGCAGGCTGGAAACAAAATGTTCACAACCAAAAAGAAGGTGGGGGAAAAAGGCCAGCAGACTTGTATGAACTAAGTTGGCAGGAGTAAATACTGATTACAAGAAAAAGAAAGGACAGCAGTGAATGAAGTCTGACGGGACAACAGCTATGGCCTGACAAATCAGTAATTTAGGATAACATGTGTACTTGAAAAGCATATTCAATTGAGAATCTCTTTAGAAGTAGATATTGCAATTCCAAACTCTGCTCTTCTCTTCAGTAGTTTTTCTCCTTCTGGACAATTTTGATAATTTGAGCAAAGTAAAGGAAATTTTGAAGCAAGGTTTTTTGTGATGAAATTCTAAACTTTTCAGTACTCAAAACACAGGACAATTTTAAGGTTAAATGACTACACAGTAACATCTATGTCTGCCACCAAATTTGCCCTACTACTTTTGTGCAATGTTAAGAAGAGGTTTTTGATGAATATGAGTCTGTTTCTGGGCCTTACAAGAAAGTTTTTAAAAGATTTCCTTCCAGCTCTCTGACTCATTTATGCAAAGTTGTGAGTTTGAAGGATTGGGCTGACACCAGAATAAAACAGAGCTCTCATCTCTGTGTGAGCAATGGAATAAATAATAAACACCAGTAAGGACTGGATGAACTCAGAAATGCTGCATAAAAAAACCCTCAAGATAAAAATTAGAGTGTTTCTTGGCAGGAATTTGAAGTTTCTTCTGAAGCAAACTTCTTTTTTTGAACTGACTTAGCAAAATGCACCAACTGCTTTATAACACTCATGCTCTCAATGTTTGAAATGCAGAGGAGCAGTGAAGGGAGTGTAATTCTTCTCACCTGATAATTCTGTGCCCCCCATTATTGGTGAGAGAGTGTTGGAAAAGAGGTCCTCAATTTGGAAACAACTTATTATTTCTCTTTGACTAGTTTTGATTTCAAAAACTGACCAGAATGTAATGAGAAGATTATATTTTGAAGTAAAAAAAAGTGGAAATAGCTGGGGCAGAAACTTGTAAGCATTTCTGTACACAATAGGCTTTTTTGAGGTACATGACTGTTTTCTGTAAAACTTTTGACCATTATGTTCTTTTAAATGAACATACTTATTAAAAAGCTGAAAAGTGAGATACAGTAAAACAGATAATTTTAATCAAAGATGATTTTCTTTTAGCTAGAAAACAACCCAGCCCTAAATAAACTATACCAGATTTGCCATTTTTCTCCATAACTGAGAGACGTATTGAACAAGGTTTGTGTCATTGTATTTACAAGTAAAACAGACTTAGGTTACTAGTTGAATGTCTCCTAGTCAAGAGCATGCCTGTGCCAGTATGAGTAGACTCATAGTGTCAGAACTGTGATCATAGAACTGACAGGCTGCATATCCCTCTACCACTGAGCTACTTCTAAATATTCTACAGCAGAGATCAAAGTAAAGTAAGCTTGCTGTCAGGAGGGTTAAATTTGCTTGAGAGGCAATCTCAGCTCCATTGGAAAGTACCTAGGGGAGGTCTGCAAATGGAAAAAGATTGAAAATCACTAGACTATACAATTATGTATATCTGTCCCTAAAAAGAAGCTAATGTAGCCCCAGATAAAGGCTCTTCAGGTGGGTTATTTTAACAATTGGCTTCACGTGTATACTGAAAAAGAAAATGCTTTTCTTTTGGTTTCTTCAGGGGAAGAACATTTAAGCATCAGATATTGACTTGTGGAGCAAAAAAACAGATTGCTCATGGGAGCTTTCCTACATGATGGATCTGTTTTGAACTATTTTAGCAAACAGAATGCTTTTATGGGCAGCAATCAACTAAGAAGACTTTAAAATCAATTCTTTAGCTATAAACCACTACCTTGACACAACTGTTACCTTCTAGTAATCACTTTCTAAGTAGATTGTAATCCAGAAAGAAATCAATGTCTGGTGTGTGGTATATTTCAAGTGTTGTGCATAACTTCAACAATAATATTTACATACTCTATTTTGTTGGCAGATGAGACTTTTTGGGTTTTTTAGTTACTTTTGTTTATATGATGTGCTTAACATTGACCATGTTTTAATGAGGATTCCCAGCATATCCTTGTAAAATAAAATCTTTCCTCCAAATTGTCATTAAAGACTCTTCATTGGGGAAGGGGTGCTCTGGATGTGCCTTCAACATTTTAATCACCAAGCAAGTACAAAGGCACAGAGTGGTATAAATTGTACTTAGGAGGTCACCTAGTCCACCCTCCTGTTCAACAAGGCCTGCTGTCGACAGTAGATCAGCATAACTACACCTTTGTGTGGGCTTTGCAAACCTCCAAAGTGGAGATTCTTCAACCTCTTTGAGCAAAGTAGCCCTCCAACACAGTCATTTTTCTTCTGAACAGAAGGTTTAGCTAGTAATCAGTTGGTGTTTCGTGAGCCTCCCATTCAAGGCATAAGGAAGAGTTAATCCCTTAAACTGTAAGACCTACAGTGTAAGTCAAAACACTTTCTGTAAGTAGACATGCTGAGGGAAATGTGTAGTGGAAATTCTGTGCTGCTTCCCTTTATTCACCTTAGAACTCAACAGAAGAATTGGAAAATCAATTATACAGACATGACTGCAAGCTAGCATAGCTCTTCTGGAAACAGCAGAATTTGTCCTCCTTGTTTTGCTGATCATGTCATGAGGAATCTGAAGCAGCAATCTGAACAAACTGGAGCTTAGGCAACATTTTATCAGCAAACCACTTATGGATTTGTAGTTAACAGTGTATTGACCATGTATTTTAGTGCAGTTGGCAGTTTTATCCTTTAATCTGTTTGTAAATCCTTTTCAGTGGCTTGTAAGACAGGCTTTCTCAAAATATGTAAACTGCAGAGGAGGTTGTGTGCAATGTTATACTGATGTGAGCATCTCTGGTGGTTAATGTGATGCCATTTCTTCGTATTAGGACTAAAGAAATAGTTTGATTAAATGATGTAGTTATTGACGTAAACAGAAAGGGCAAGAGCCCATCAAGCTGGACTGAGCTAGATCCCACAGTAGTTGATTTGAAGATATATTAAAAAGTTAGAATGAACCCAACAAAATCTGTACTGGGGCAAGAAATGTACTCAGTGGTGTAGCTTTCAGAAGAAATTCCTGATTTCTGCTAGGAATAAGACTAACTACACCAATTACAGTGATAGTGATCCTTCAAGATAGACTGGGGTGTTTTTTTGCTGTGCATTAGAAACTGGTCAAGATCCTTTCAAACTAATTCCCACTGGAAATGTTGTGTCTTTTGCAAGCGAATTTGCCCATGTCTTTTTGACTTGAAGAACAAGCAATCATGTAAGTTGCTACTCTTAAATTGTGGAATAAGCCTGCAAAATAACAATATTTATTACAACAGTACAGCAAGATTTTTTTGTCTAGTTGCCCACCCTGAGAGATGGCATGCCTGAGGACAGGGCTTGCTTTATACACCACTTCCCTGGTGAGCTCTGCTTATCTGAGCGTTTAGTCTGCTTATCCAGAGACTGACTTCTTGCTGCAGTTGAGTTTGCAGGTTGCTATGGGCATAAGCAGTTCAAAACGTGTTCTCACATTTTAATAGCAGCAACTTCCTGCCCTTCTGGGGCTGGCAAAGTTACTGTGTAGAAAGGGATAGAGGGCAAATGAAGTGCCACTGAGAAGATACATTGTGACAAGCAACGTGAAGAATAAAACATTTCTAGGGCTTTCGTTTGTGCTGCATTGCGTGAAAAGGATGAGAAACCATTTCTTTTTTCAGCCCAGATTTTTGTTATGAGGCAGCTAGGTCACTAAGATTGGCTTATGAGGAAAACAGGAGAGGAATATTACTGCATCCTTAATGCTAGCCAAAAGCAGGAGTGAACAAACAGTGGCTCATTCACAACTGAGAAACATGAAGTAGCACGGAACGCAAGTGTTCTGCTTTATGAGAAAAGCTAGGTAAAGGACTTTTTGTTCTCCTTATGAATAGGATTTGTACTTGATTGTGTATACACTTACAGATATTTCAGATCTCAAAGCTATATTGCTATCATTATCAGTAGCTTTCCTTTGTTATCCATTCCTTCTCTGTAGTACTTGCATCCCTTTATTACATTGAAAAGTAACGACTGAGAAATCCATGTTTCTTTCCCTTTCTGTCTCCTCCCTCTAAAAGGTTAAATGTTTTCTATCACTATAAGAAATGAATCGATACAAATGACTGAAACTCCTTGAAGTATTTGTCATGGAGTTTTTTTTTCAGTTAAAGGATTTTTTTTGATGACAACACTTAAGGTCTATTATGTAGTTAAGAATCCTAACCTTCCCCTAAGCTAAGTAAAATTCTCTCCATTTACAGCTAGTTAAACTGCAGCAGAAAGCTAAAGTAACTTGTCAAAAGCGACACAGCATCATTTCCAGAGGAGACTGGGACTCACAAGTTCCCAATGTTCACTGTAGCATTATTTGAATGACTGAACTGCTGTGTCCTGACAGGGCAAGAATCAGCTTCAATAAATCTCTTGTTGAGACCTTTTCTTAATTGGGTAGAGAAATCTCAGCACCATGTACCAAAGACTAGTCAATGGCTTGGTACAGTAAATCAAGCCTGTGATGGAATGGACAATGAAAGTCTTCAAAGGATTGAAATAGGACAATTTACTTCCCCTAGCAGGGCTCCTCTTAAACGTTTGTTTACCCGGTGTTTGTTTGGTTTTCAGATGGTCTCCGCTGATAAATGTTCAATGCTTTGCTTCCTTTTCTCTTTCACTATTTAAAAGCCTCTTTGTTTTCTGCAAACGAGGAAATGTAGTTTGTGCATAAAGAGTGGAGCATTACATTTCTGTGTTCAGAAAGATATGGAAGCAAATCTAGGCAACTAAGAGTACAAAACTTAAAAGGGAAAAAATACTGTGCAAACATGTAAGCACAGATACATGTGCAGATGTAAGTCACCCATACACAGTTTTCCTCAGTCACTCCAGCTGCTGCTCTAGATGCATCTTGTTCATTATTATAGTTTTGAACATATCGACTCATGTACATTGACACTCATTTTTTTTCTGGTATTAGTTGGGGAAAAAAATGATATGAGAGGAGGTTGACATTGATAGATGCAGGAAGAAAGGGCTGATTGTTCTTTGCTGGCAAAACAAAAGGTCTTCCTAGCTTGTAGTTTTAATGAACTCTCAGAGCTGAAGCTGCAGGGATTAAGCCCCTACAGCACTGACAAGAAAAAGGTGGAGACAGACATAGCAGACACTGTCAAAGAATCAGAATACCTTAATCCAGCACTGTTACAACTGCTTGGAGTTTGACACGGCTGTTTGTGTTTGCCTTAAGGGGAGAAGTTTTGTTCTTGCATTGACTCCTTGGTACCCACTCACAGCCAGCTATGATTATGCATGCCATGGGTGCACATGGCCAGTGATAAGGGAAGGGTTTGGTTTTCTCCATACTTCTTTATTCACCTTGCAGACACCTATGGGCAATACTGCCAAGACTGGTGATTGCAGTGATGTTGCATCTCTGGGGTGGCACATGCACAGCCCAAGGAATACCTGGCCACTGGATTACAGGGCAAATAATTATGTATAAGGTGTAATCTTCTGATGCTAGAACTGGCCAGAGGTAGACAGCAGCCTAGGTCCATGTGCCTTGTTCCAAGACAATATATCTATTGTTAGGAAAGTATTAGGCAGGTGAGAGTTTTTTGCAATTTTTTGCAATGTGGAGTAAATATCCCAGGTAAACAGGAGGCCTAAAGAATGAAGAAAATTATAACCCACCACTCAAACTAGATGGATTAACTAGCAGGCTTGTTAGGAATCAGGACTATAGCACAGAAAGATAAGCATCAAAAGCATTGATAATAAACTAAATATGAGCCAGCAATGTGCCCTATGTGACCTGATCTAGGTGACCCTGCTTCTGCAGGGGGGTTGGACTAGATGATCTCTAAAGGTCCCTTCCAACCCCTACCATTCTATGATTCTATGATCCCTTCCTACCATACTGCATTTCACAGATTACATTTCACTACCTTTGGATTTTTGTCTCCTTGGTGATTGCTGTTGGCCATGAGGTGCTTCACGTTTCTCTCATTTAGCTCTGTGGCAGCTTCTTATGAGGAGCTCACTCCTAACTACACTACAGTTGCTCTTCTTCCTTTTTTGTATATATTATTTTAAAGGAAAAAAAAAAAACCCACTCCAAAAATTTAGGTTGATCTATAGGTCAGCAACTCAAGGTCAGATCATGTTTATGATCAGACAATTGAAAGTAGTGTATTACCTGCAAGGACAGGTGCCTTGAAGCTTTAATATAATGGATTATATCTTGCTAGTGAAGATAGGACAATTAGAGGCATGATCCTTGATGAAACTTTGCTTCTTTCATTAGATAAGATTAGGCATGGAGCACTGCTGTTAGTCCAGACAGCTGATGATTAGCACTGGTTGAGCTCTGCTATCCAGACAAGCCGTGCATGGTGTAGCAGAAGCAGCTTTTTATCTCGCACTTGTTCTGAACTGCACACTTCTTCACAGATCCAGGAACAGGGTAAATTTTACAGGTATGTAAGTGAAATTCTTCTGCTTCTCTCTCCTCTGGTTATATGGCCAAAGTCACAGCTTCATCATTGCTTAACTGTGTAATGTGAGAGCCATTCAACACTGAGTGTTAAAAAAAATCCATTCTTCAATGTCACTCTTGTGACACGTGCAGCCCATCAGACACTGTGTTCAGTGGATTGTACAGTGAAATTCTGGTCTCATACACAGTTACTAAGTCACTTTTCACTAAGCTGAGCAATCTCTGGAGTGGGAGACAGGAGACTTTAAAGTGCATGCCATGGTTTCATAGGAATTGCAAAGGGAAGTCTCCAGGCTGGCAGAATGTAGCTTCTCAGTGGAAAAAAACAACAGTTGGCCACGATCTTCCCAAAAGTACCTTAGGGGGTTTTTCAATTTGTTACTTGATTTTTACACCTTCTCTAAAAGATGACACTTCCAGCCCTTGATATCTCACTTGTTTTGTTTGTGCAGTCCTGACTCTTTGGTAAGAGTGCCATCTATTGAATCTCTCACATTATCTCCTGCAAAGTTTACCTTTCCATCCAAATGCTGACCAATTTCAGTCTTGCTTTGTTTATGAGACCTGACAAGATTGGAGCCCTCTCTGGCATGCCTACAGGCTAAGTCACCTTACAAGCAGCCATTAAAGTGTCAGAAAGCAGCAGCTGAGCAAGAGCTTGTACCTTGTTCCATTGATTACTTTTAGACTGAGAGAAGCCATTACAGATGCATTTTTCCAGAGTTTCATTGTCAGATGCATGTTTTCAGTGCTTGTCAACTTTAGTAGGATGGAAATGTCTTCTACAAAAGAGAATTTCAGGCCTTAGAGGATAATAGAGAGACAAGAATAACTTACAGAAAACACCAAATTGGAACATGATTAAGAAGAAAAAAAAAATCTTCCATTCAGCTCATTGATTCCTCTCAGTGGTTTCTTTCTACTTTCATTTATGTGAAGGAATACTATCTAGTGTAATAAGATTCATATCCTGCACAGTAGTAGCAGAAATCTTTTTTAAGCATTGGCAGTGTGCAATTTTCAAATGCTTCTTCCCTAGGCACCACTTCACCTTAATAGTTTGATAACGTGGAAATCCCCTAAGTGCAACACTTGTCATTCTTCTGCATTTCGAGATGTGTTTTGTGATTAGGAGCATGCTGAAAGGGCCATGGGAGTGCTCTGTTGCATGCAGTGGACTTTAATTCAGACTCTCATTTGAAGAAGAAGAGCAACCACAGCCCAAGTTCATTTGAACCCATGTGGCTCAGTACTCTTGATGCCTGCACAGTGGAGCTATATCAAAGCTGAGGGACCCTAAAACTATTGCTGAAGCATTCTCTGTTAGTTTCTGAGTACTTCTCTTACATAGCCAAGAAGTGCAGATGCTGAGGCAGCTGGAAACACGATGATCACTACCAAACTAACACCTGGTAAGTTTTCAGATCTTGCTGTCCATGCACTGAGCAAGCCAAAGGTGCTTGGTTAAAAGCCTCACTCTTTAACATGTTTGCAATACCTATCTAGAGGTTCTTCTGTCTCTCTTGGGCTGCTCCACTGTAAAGCTTTTCTTCAGCTGTTTTCCTTGTGGTTTCTCATAATAGTTTTCAATGGTATCACCTCTTCCATCTGAGATCCTAAATATAATACTCTGTGGGATGGAGCTAAGTATTGATGCCATCTAAGTTTACATTGTGGATCTCCAAAATATTAAAGTCACTCCTTTTGTTTTGCTTTTAATGAAGATGTTTGCAACTGTGCCACCTAAGAAAGCAGGTAAAGCACAGCCCCAGTTCTCCTTATTTGCTTTTCCAAGAACTGGCATAAGTTGCTGTGAGAACATAGAATCATCATAGAATCATAGCATGGTAGGGTTGGAAGGGACCTTTAGAGATCATCTAGTCCAACCCCCTGAATGCAGCATATTTCCCTTTAGTGATGAAGCAGCAAAGCTGCTTGTATATCTTTCCCTCTGGATTTAGAAAGGGTAATGCTTTCCTATTTGGGCACCATAAATGGGATAACCTATCACCATGGAAAGGCAGTGGAAAAAGCAAGGAACAAAGGTTAAAGTAAATCTTATGCTAGCTTGGCATTCCCTGGGTGTTGGGAATCTACTTGTCCCCTGCTGACTTTGCACAGCATGAAGAACAGAAACCTCATCTTGTTCTGCATGTAGCAGTCAGTTGTGGCAGTTACCTCAAAGCTGTAGTGAGCAGTGAACTCCTAATTCAGTCTGCAATTTTCAGCCATTGTAATGTTCCAAATAAAAGATGTAAATGCCCTCATCCCTGTTAAGAAGATAAATTGAATGGTTGCAGAAATGAGAAGAAAAGATTTTAGAGCAGATGGAGCAGGTGATACATTTTACCAGAAAGAATAGCAGCATATAATGGGTGAACATACTGCTCAAAAGGGATATGTTAAAGCATATGATTGCTCTCTCATGCATGGAGAGGTATATTCCTGTGTTCTTTCTGTTATTCTTGTTACCTGCTTTTCTCACTATGCACAGGCAAAGATGGGCTTCACCCAGCCTAATCCTGCACAGTGGTCCCATACAAGGCCTTTCAGCACAAAAGTACTTAGGAGATAACATCTGTTTAAGCTGCATCTCTGCTAAGACTGACAGAAAATGGCATCAAAAGTGAAACACGATTTTCTTCTCTGCAAAATCTCTAGTTTCTCTGTTTCCCAGCCATCCCTGAAGCTTTTCATTCAGATATCAATAAACTTACTCCTAAGTTCTAGGCACCCAGAACATTAAAATGGACCAAGACCTACCTCATTGTGAGCTGCAAATGGCAGCATCTTGCTCATGGCTTGGCTTTGAAGCCTAAGAGAGATCTGATTTCTCTGGGCACATCAGGAAAAAGCTTGGAAGAATAGCTGAGCATTTTCAAAACTAATTTTTCCCCCTCTGTGTGTGAAGTATTAGCCAGGGAAGAACAACTAATAAGTTAATGTGTGTGTTTTATTGTTCCTGGAGCAACTATGAATATGGATCATAATTTGTTTATGCTGGACAAGGAATTTATATAATTTTAATAGGGCTTTCTATTAGCTTGTGACAAATTAAAAGATGTCAATATATTCATCATGCCAAACCCATTAAAGCTGTCAGCTTTGCAAATGATTGATAAAATACTCCTATTCAGGCTTGCACATTTTATCCCTTAGCACCAGTACAGCTTCATGTATGAGGCACAGCATTCTCACCAAGTTCTCATCAGGTATAAGTAATTGGCCAATTAAATCATAGGCCATGATATCTTGTAGAGTGGAGCTAAATCAGTGATAGCTCTGAACAATTTGAATCTTAATGTAGGATAAATTAAGCTTTCTCCTTTGCAGTTGTGTTCATATGGAGTCCTCTAGTTTGAATAATGAAAAGCCTGAATTTGTCAGGTAAGGTTTTTGACCTCTTTACTCTCACTTTACATTTGTTACTGAAGAGGCATTACTGGCTTGGTTGTTAAAAAACATGCCTTCCTTATTTATGACTGAATTCTGACATCTTGATAGCAAGAAGAATCTTGTCAGCATGAGGACTACAGGATTAGATTTTGAAGCTTTTGCAGCTTACTTCCCCCAGTAGTTTCAGCTTCTCCATGGTAATAATGGAACTAACATTGCTATTCCAGTATTCTACAGGTTTTTAGCTGTACCAGAGCTCCACTGTGTTCCAGATGCTGTATAAACCCAGTGGGGAAAAGCCCCAGTCTTGCAGACTGCAATATAAACAGGCAAGATAATGTGCAGCAAAAAGGAAATGGTATCTCTCTCTTTCAGATGGGATATCACTATTTATGTGGGATAACAGAACAGTAACTGTTCTCAGAAGTGTGGAGAAATAAAGCATTTTGTCAAATGTTAAAAAGAAAATGTCAGAATTGGGAGGGAGCCTAAGTTTCCTGAGTCTGAATACACCACGATAAAAGGACAATCCTCCTCTGTGGGTTCTAAATAAAACTGAAGCATACCTCTTGATTGACTGGAAACTGTCATATTCTTCTGGTAGGTGAGAAGCAGCGTTGTGCCAAGTGAGTAAGGTGCAAGAAGTAAACAGAAAATAGAAGTAAATGAGTGTTTCTTTTTTTCTCTTGTAGTAATTTACAGATGTCTTAGCAACACTGCTACAGAGTTGTTTCTGTTTTGAGACATTGCACCACCTCATACTTGGAATATCTCTTTTTAGCACCAAAGGTTAGCCTGGATACTTGAATAAGCAGAAACAAAACAGGTAGAGTGGGTGTTGAGTGCCTAGTGACAAAAGCTATGTTAGGTGCCTCAGGTTTGGTGTTTACACCCTTTGATCACTTCTGCATTCCTGTGCTGCCTGTGGCTGTCCCATAACAGGACAATCTTTTCAGGAAAGTCTCTCCCTGAATATGCAACAAACTCAAATGCTGTTTTTTAAATTAAGCCCATGCCCAGGTATTTTTCCACAGAGGGCCAGGAATTCCAGCAAGAGATTTGCAGAAGCATGGTTAAACCCATCAGTTCCCTTAAAAAAATAAAATCCCTTTGTTTTTGAAGAAGCTAATCTGCTGATTAACCATGGCTTGTCTATTCCTAACTCATGCCTTGGATACTAATCAGACAAATTTGCAGAAGCATTGATAGGCCCTCCAAAAGCCCTGCCTTAGGTTAAGTTCTCTGCTGAATCTGTGGAGCTGTACCGAGCTTCCAGTAGCAAAGAATTTGGACTGATATATTTTGGCAGGTAGGGAGGGCAGTAATGCTACTTGTGCTCCACTGGAAAGGTTTCCTGATGACAAAAGCAAAATGTCCTCTAGGATTGTGGTAGGGCTTTTCCCAGTCCAGCATGGAAAAAATAAGTTGTTGAGCAATCCTTTTGGTGCTCTTTCAACTTTTTGTAGGTGAATCCTGTGCCCACATGAACGAGTAACAGACTTGGCCTTTTATACCACATCAGAAGAGGTTGATTAAGGTGTTTTTTTGAGAGAAAGTGTCCAGATACCATGAGGAGATAAGTAGTGACCAGCTGGTGAGAGGTATTGAGCACAGAGGCACATTTGGAGATTAAGTTCTAATTGTTGCATGGTTGGCCTTTAGCCTTCTTGCCTTTATGGGGCAGACTTGGCAGCACAGGGTAGTAGAAACACCTGTCTGTTGGCTTCCCCAGTTCTGTCTTGAACATCATGTTATTTGAGATGCTGGACATCTGCATTTAATCAGTCTGGGGAGAGCTGACTCTTGAGATTTGTCAGTACTTCTGATCAACTGTTGGTGTTTAACAGCACCCAGGCAGGCACTGGCAGTTGTTATATCACCGCCAAGAAATAACAGTGTTATTAATGTAATGCTCTTTAGATTATTTGGAATTTCAGACTTAATCAAATGTCAAACTCACTGTCCAAATTCCTAAATTAAACATGAATTGCTTGGAAGCTTTTCCAGAACTGCTGTTTGTTGCATCAGCCCCACTGTCACTTTTATTAGTTGTAGGAGAAACCATTTTCCAACAAGCTCATTTGGACCTTCCAGCAGGAGCCAGAATAGCTGCCTTGAGACATTCTGAGCCCGTTTGCTGGAAGAACCTGCGATTTTTAATAACATCATCAAAGTCATTTTGATGGAGGCTGAGCAGGCTGAGTGAAATAAAAACCAACAAAAGGAAGGGTAATTCCCATTCTCATTATGGCATTCATTTGGTCTCTGTATCGTGCTAGTTGTCTGCTTAATGGTTGTCATCTCCTAAGGGTATTCGTGTTTGTCTGCTTTTATAAGAAATGGGTCATCTAGGTTGGGCATCTTCATTGCATAAAAGCATCTAGAAAGATCTAAATAGCAAACACAAGAGTTTTATTTTACTGGTTGAATTCATGCTGTGGGATTCAATCCTGCAAATGCCATGCTATCTAAACTTGCTTTGTAAAAAAGGGAAAGACCAGCTTTAGAATGTAAATCTGTATATCTTTTTTGTTAGCAGATGAAGCTTTGGAGCAACACTTATTTAATCTGTACTGGACTTTTTGGTATACCATACACATCCAAAAAGCAGATTGTTACCTAGTATGCAACTTGCCAATAATCACACACTCAAGAGTCAATTCTTGTTTATTTCAGGTTTGTGTAGTCCTGGGTGCTTGGTAGTAATTCCACAAACCAAACCCAACAGGAGTTTCTGCACTGTATTTATACACAAAAGTTTACAAGGTTATACAATTGTGTTTCTAATGATTGGTTAATAGTTTGCATACAACTATAATATTACTGTGTCTTTCTAAATGTCTACTTTGCATGCTCAAAGAGGGTCTTCTGCGGTTTCTGGTCATCGTTCACGAGTCAATGGTCATGATCTCCCCTTCCTGCAGATACCTTCCAACTAGTTTCCTGATAGTTTGGCAGACACAAGCAGTTTGTTGTGGTCTCTTGACTCTGCTTCTCATTAATTGTACCCAGGTTTCTGCTTTTGACATGCCTATACAACAGCATTGTTTCAAGCTCAATCATTCTTTTTACAGCATCCCTAACAAAGTCACCCTCATTCTTTTGACATTTTCACATCAGGTCTGAGTGCTACATCACTGCAGCCTGGTACCTTGTGTGAGTTGTGCACTGCTGAAAGCTTGTCCTTTTTGTGTGTGTGAATGGTTCATAACTGAAGTACAGGTGCATCTAGGGTTTATCTACTTCCTTGCCCTCAGGCACTTTGTGATATCATTGAGGATGGGCTATGAGACAGCAGCTATTCTGAATCAGAGTACAAAAGTCACGCGTCTGTTCCTGTCTCCATCACTTGAAAAGCTGAAGTATTCAGAGCAAGGGCTTTGCATGAACCCATTTTCATTGCATAAATACATGTGTTATCAAACAATTTTCTGGACAGCATGGTTTAATTTGTAAATCCAGAACAACTGAAACAGATTTACTTCATACATTCCTTAAGCTAATTGAGAATAGAATTTAGTCCTTAATTAAGAATATAAAAATTAAATGGCCATTAAATTTAGTCCATTAAAATAACAAATGACTTTGTGCTAAGTCCAGAAGGGCTTACAGAAACACCCTGCTGCTCCTCCCTTCCCAGGATCACAGAGTGAAAACTCCCTTGCTCCACAAATAAACTGAAGTAGTACCCATGCAGCTTAGATTTTTGTTGCATTTATGACTAACAGTCTCCTTTTTAAAACCTTTTTTTATTAGACAATATTAAAAATATTATCTTTCAACTTTTCTTAATAAAACCAGATGAGTATTATTGACTTACTCTGGTTTTGGAGTTACTGGATAAAGACAGCTACAATTAGATTGTGTCAGTGCAGGAAGGATTTTCAGTACTCTCTTAAATTTTGGCCTGACCATTGTACTCTGCTGAGAACACCAAAACTTGTCACATACATCTGTTCAGAGAACCTTTGACACTATCAAAAAAGTGCATTCTGATCTGTGTAAAACGAGGTAAATCTTCATTCCAGCATTCCAGGGAGATACTTAGAATGCTTTGTTGTAGCAATTCTTGTGTTTGGGTATTGATGGGACTCTTGGCTTGTTAGACTTGACTTGTCTTGGTTTGAAAGGCTTATTAGGAGCTTCAGGGCAATGGAGATGTACAGAGGTGTAACCAGGTACCTTTAAAGTTACTAAACTTGCAGGATTGTTGTTTTCTTGTTTGTGTAGTCAGATCTATCACAGCAGGACATGACTGGAATCTTTTCAGCCTAGACCAATAAAAGTGTGAGTGTGCCTGTAAGATGTGACTTCTCTGGGTTCAGCCAAGCTGTTGAACAGTTTTCAGAAGCCAGCAGAGAGCTGCTGTTTAGCTTCTCCTCATTTGCTTTATCATTTTTGACCTGTTACATTAATTATATTTCAGCCTTGTTTCTGTCCAAATGCGACTCAGGTTGGTCACCAACAGCTGCAAGTGTGTGCAGCAGAGGGAATGGAGGGGGGAGAACGGGAGAGGAAAAGAAGCTGTCAGTGTGGTCAAAACCAGAGGGAATAGGAGTGCCTTTGGGGAATGATACTTTGCTTCAATAACATCTTATACCTTTGTTACTCTGCTTTTGGAGTCTAAGGTTAATATTGCTTACTTGCTAACGTGTAGTGGATAAAATGTGTTCCTTGTACTCTTGTAGAGAGCTGTGTCCCAGCAAAAGAGTGTAGGGATGTGCTGGAAAAGTGACATATTGAGCCCTGAACAAGACTCCTCTCTTTTGTTTTTTATGAAGGGTTGTGAAACCTTGGCACTTGCTGAAAAACAGAAAGCTGGTTGCATTATTATTTCTTGCAAAGCTGGTAAAGGACAGTATGGGTATGCTGTGAAGTGAATGGAGAGAATGGGTAACATGATTTTGTTGCTGTTGTAATCTGCTGGATGTTTTTTCCAGAACAAGACTTAGGGAGTAACTGGCATATTTCACTACAGCTGATGATACAACAAGGAGAAGATTTAGCCTTTCATTACAAGATGAGGCATTCTGAGCTTGTGGCTGAAGCCATAGCCACCTCTAGAAAAACACTAGTGGATGTCAAATAGATCACTTGCAAGTAAAGACTTTCACTCTTGCTACTTCCATATTCATTTTATTCAAATTATACATAGATGTGTTTTTAAAGGATTAAGATTTTTCCATGAGCTGGAATCATTCCCATGAGTCTGATCTTGCAACAACATGGTATTGAAACAAACTAGAAGCCAGTTGTTTTCCTCTGTGTCAGCAACAGAATTTTTAATAGGTGGATAGAATCTTTCAAGGCCATAGTTAAACCTCTTGTCTAAGAGGATGGAGCGACACTTTTTGCTGTGGTGTCTAGTGACAGGACAAGGGGTAATGGACAAAGCTGGAACACAAAAAGTTCCACTTAAATATAAGGAAAAACTTCTTCATTGTTGAGGTGAGGGAGCCCTGGCACAGGCTGCCCAGGGAGGGTGTGGAGGCTCCTTATCTGGAGACTTTCAAAACCCACCTGGATGCGTTCCTGTGTGACCTGATCAAGAGGAACCTGCTTGGCAGGGGAGTTAGACTAAATGATCTCTAAAGGTCCTTTCCAACCCCTACCAGTCTGTGATATTTTGTGATTCAAATTTGCAAGGCTGGTTGCCATCAGCAGTTGTGAATGATTAACATTATTGCTGATTTTGCTTGCCATCAGACTGTCAAGCTAGGAGATGATAAGCAATATTCACATAAAAGTGTCAGAGAAAAGATTATTTTGTGTGGGCTTTTTTGGGTTTTTTTTTTCTTTCCCCCTGTAAAATGAATAAAATGCTGAAGGGAGTGAACATCACAAGTAGCAAGAAGGGTTGTCTTTTGTGACTATTTAATGAAGCCAACCTGTATGAATGAGTAGATTTCTGTTTTCCTCAGAATATTTGGCATAATGATCTTTCATTTGAATATTTTGGTTTTTAGAGAGCTCTTTCAACTCCATTTGGCTCTAGTGGGACTTGAGAGGGCTCAACTTATTACAAGAGACCCTAAATTTATTCTTTTATGCAGAAGGCTTAGACGTTTAAATTTGAGTGTTTCAGTGTTTGACTGTAGACAGTGTTTTATTCAGTAAAATATGCTGGGATAGTAGCCAGAGCAGAGGGATACAATTTATTCTACTAGTTCATATACATATGTTGAAGACTGGCATGGAAAGCTGTATTTTGCCAGTGTCAGATGGTCTGCAGCTAAATGAATGAGATAAACATTCACTGGCATAATGCTTGGGTATCGCAGACAGTAGCTAACTGTGAAGAACAGTCATTTTGTCTCAGCTCCACAAAGCTGTAAGTTGTGGGTAATTCTTCAGATACCTTAAGACCTGTATGGTGATCCTTGATGCTGAATGGTCAGCTAGCTGGTATCTTCAGTAAAGCTCTGATCCTGGGAACAGTTTGGCACTCCTGCACTAGGAGCAGTGCTCGTTAAATGTGGGAATTAGAAGCAGCCATTGAATTCGACTTCTAAAAAAACCAGCATCATGGACTCTGTAAGTTTTCCTCCTGTGACTTTGCCTTTGGTTGGCATAAGGTGTCCTCTTTGTGAGAGGGGGCTCTAAGGAGGATGTGACAATGTAGTTTTCTTAGGCTTTATAGTGTGTTTTTCAGGGAGAGCAAGAAATAAGTGCAGACAATGTCATCTGGAGCTGAACTGAAATGCTGCTAACCATTGGGAAAACTAAAACTGTGTATGAAATCTTGCTTTAATGGAGTTATTGTGAAAAATAATGTCTCGTGTGCCCAGATTCAGATGCTGCTACTCAGACATCCTGTAGATGACAAAAAATATCATGGAGCAGCCTTTTCCATGGGAAAAGTGTACTTTCTTTTTTGCACAAGTGAGCAGTGACCTAGTGAGCTGATCTTCTTCAGCATCTCTTTTCACACAACACTGCTGTTACACTGGTGGGATTTTTATGCAACTGAATTGCTGCTTAATAGAGTGTTTTTAAAAGTGAGAATATCTCTGCTTGCTGCTTTAGAAAGGGGTTTTATCTCTTTGAGGTCTTTGAAGTTGACATTGGGGGGGTTGGTAAACTAAAAAGCATTTTGATATGTAGAAGCCGAGGACAACTATTGCACAGAGTGTCTGGCAGAGAAAATTCAGGTCTTTCAGGAGTGGATTCATGCCACAGCAAGTTATGATCAGGTGGTTAAATAGCTGGGTTATTTGCATCATCTGTGTGGTACTGCAGTGCTGGTAACTGTTCTTCCTAGCATCTTGCACAAAAAAGTTTTTGAGAGCTTATATTTAACTGCATATTTATCCTGAGGCTCAGTCTTTCTGTCCTCATGTTGGTGGCTTAGCAAGGATACCAACAGCTGCAGGCTAGGGTAATTTGCTTTAGCATAAGAAAGCCAAAAACTTTGTTGAAGTAGCTCTTTCTATTATTTCTTCTTATGTATTCTGTGTTGCATCCTTTGTGCATGACACAGTGTTTTGTTTTCAACAGCAGTATACATTGTGAGCACTGTATTTTGGCCCTTGGCTAAGGCTGAAAAATAAAGGAGAGAACAGTTGCAGCTCTTCCTTAGCCAGCAGCACCAATCACTGCATGCTGTGTTGGCTGCTTGGCATGCTCTGCAGCTCCCTGGTCAGTAGCTAGTAGTTACCTTAGTTTATGGTTATAGGGTTATGTAAGGAGTGAATTTGGTGAAAGTTTCCATTTTCAAGGTACACCTGGAAGCAGCAGTCTTTGCACAGACTTGGCCAATTTATCTCTGTTGATGTAGAAGCTGAACTATTACCCTTTCCAACTCTGCTATAAACCTCTTGGATGTGCTTCTGTTCCTACTTCACATCTGGGTGTTTGGTGATCACCCCCACTGACAAAGAAAGCCAACCAGCAAGAATATCTGCAGTACAGTTCACTGCAGCTGACTGGAGTTCAGCTCAGGCCTTCATGTATCTCTACAGCTGTGGGGAGGACTCCACTTTCAAAACCTGCCTTGGTGGAGATGATGATGGTGGTTGTTTGAGCAGCCCATAAGTGCTCACAAGCAGGGAGAGTGAAGTCAGCTTCTCAGACACCAGCAGCTGGGCAGCCACTGGCCAGGGTAGAGACCTTCCTTCCTCCTACACTAACCATGGTCCTTTGGAGATGAGTGATCCATATTAGCTCCATAATTCATTTGCTTTCCTCAATGTTGTGGATAAATTCCCCTGCCAAGACTCTGGATCTGTTAAGGGGTTGGAAGAGCAGTTGCACCTGCTTTATTGCACATGCTGTTAACTAAAAAGTGCTCAAGACAGTACTGGATCCAAACACTTTTGAGTAGCAATGCCTGTAACTGCTACTATCTGAATGAAACAGAAGAAATTGTTCTAGTTGTTTGTTGATCATTTATTAACTATATGCTTTGTGTGAAGGCTGTGAAAGTTCAAAGATGCTCCACAGCAGGTGAAAAGAAGGTTAGTTGCAGCTTGTTTCCACCATATGGGCTGGGCAGTGAGCAGCGTGTTCTATTTCTACCAGGACAATAGAGTGAGTTTCTTTTCTTTCATGGTGTACCTACCCAACACGTGCACCAGTGGTGCATTAATGCATGAGCTGCATCGGTTCATTGGTACTGAAGCATCGAACTCCTTTATGTGTAAAGATATGTAAAATTAAAAATGAAAGAGTTTACATGTGCTAGGTTAAATTGCACCTTGAGGCATAGTGTGTGTCACAGCTGAAAAGGAACCTTCTGGCCAGTAGTAACAGGTGTATTGAACTTTTCACGGGTGTGATCTGCACTCCTCTCTACTTTCAGCTCACTTCTGCTGGGCTGAAGGTGAGAAGGAACAATTAATCACATACCTTTAAAAATCAGGTAGAAAAAGGTCTCAATCTGCTAATTTTTCTTCCTTGTTTTGACCCTTAATTCAGTGTACCGTGACACTATTGAGTGTAACAGTAGTGTTTTAGCAGAAGCACAGACACATCAAAAGCATTGCAAGAGAAGTCTCAGGTGGTGTCATTAGCTAAATTGATGAAGTAGTGTTTAGTGGTGCCTTGGCTATGTTCTCTTGAATTTTACACACATTTACTCTGCTCTTGTTCATAGTTCTTTGTTAGTATAATATTGCAGTTTTTATCCATTTAATTAATATCTGAGCAGTCCCTGGTTGAATTAGACCAAGCAAACACATGATGGGTTATTTCAGACCAATAGGAAACTATTTGTTATATGCGCTCGTCTCGCTGGCAAGCCCTGGAAAGCAAGGAGGAAAGTCTCCAAATTCTCCTTGATGCAACAAGAGAGCTTTTGGGTTAGCATACCAGCTTTTGGAGCTGTTGCATCCACGCTGTTGTAAAGATGCAGAAATTAAATATAAGTTAAAACTATTTCACTGTCCAGGTGAGGGACCAGTGGAACAGGCTGCCCGGAGGGGTTGTGCAGGCTCCTTCCTTGCAGGTCTTCAAGACCTGCCTGGACATGTTCCTGTGTGACTTGATCTAGGTGACCCTGCTTCTGCAGGGGGGTTGGACTAGATGATCTCTAAAGGCTTTCTTCCAATCCCTACCATTCTATGATTCTATATGGGAACGTGATGTGGAGCTCCTCTCTGCAGTGTCTGCACTTATGGGGTGCAGAGTTTGCCATTTGAGGAAGAGGAATATCCCGAGGACAAGGACATTGGCTCTTCCCAGCCATTACTGAGCAATTGGGTGAGAGGGGATGGCCCTTTGAACTTCAGTAGGACTCCTATTACCTTCTGTTAGAGATGGAAGAAAGCCTTTGTTTTCTCTTCCATCTTTCTCTTCATCCCCCACATAAATTGTGAAAAACCTACCCTTATAAATACTCTTTAAATACACCTACATATGTTTAGGTATACACACAGACACATATATGAATGTACCTGAGTGTTTCTTGGGTTGCCCTGGGGGACTCGCAGGTGGTCAGCAGGTGGAGAGCACCAGCACAAAACAAATGACCTGATTACTTTTCCCCTGTTAGTCCAAACAATGCCAGCCCTGCTAGTTATTTCTGGCATGTATTCCAGCAGAGCCATGTTCAGCAGGATAGCTTTGTTGCTAAGGAATAGTGGCAACCATCAAAAAAAAAAAGCAAGCTGATTTTAAGCTTTTCAAAAACAATGTCTGGAGGGATTTCCCTCTGGACTTACAGTACATTAATCTTCTCATCTCTTATCGGAATTGCAGTGTATTCATGTTCAGGTATCAGGGCTTGGCTGGGGAAGCATTTGTAAACATGGACAAATGTGTCTTCTCTGAGCGTTAGGGAGCTTTTCATTTCAGGAAAGCAATTTGCCCACTTCAAACAATTCTTTACATCTCATGAATTCCACACGTGGGAACGGCTCTGGCTTGGCAATGCTAGGTATGTAGAACTTCTGTTTTGCCCAATGCCTTTTGCTTGGGAAAGGAGAGAGGTATTGCTTTTTCCTATTGTGTGGTGAGCAGTTCAGCACCTGGTCAACAGAAACCTAGGTAATACAGCAGTAGCATAGTTTTTTGTGACATATCTAGCTCATATCCAGCCATATGAGCAGAGAGATCTGCAGCATCCTTTTAAAACTCAGCAGAGTTGGTTCCAGTGGTGGTTGTACCGGGAGGAGGTGTGTTTACTATTGTGGCTAGTGAATTGCAATATCCTTTTAGCTCTAGAAACATGCTTTGTTGCTTGAAGACCGCTTGCTGTACCTGTGGTGGATGGACTGTGATGGCTGTTTTCAGTGGACTTGTTAGCAGAAATTTGTAAGGAAGGAAAGTAAATCTCTGTGTGTATCCAGTCAGTTGCAAACATCATCTCTAAAACAATAACCAGCTTAAAGCATTTCCAAGAGCCAGGCAGAAGTTATGCCTGCAATAGAAGGGTGATGGATAATGTGGACTGCAATAATCAGTATCCTTTTCTGTGCGTGCTCATGGAGAATAGCCAGAAAGCTGGCTAACTGTGATATTAATACCTAAAGACATTAATATGAAGGATTACTCAACATTAGCTCCCCATTTTTCATTCAGAAATGTGTTATGAAATTCATCTGCTTTCAGTCAAGTATGAAATCATATAAACTTTGGTCAAGGAACTATTTCCTACTCCAAGTGATGAATTTCTTGGAGCTAAAGCTTTTTTTTTCTGTACCACCCAAAATTATAAAACATACCAGGATATGGATTGTGTTGGTTGTATTTTTCCTTGAGTGTTACTGTCAGGGTAAATCCATAAAGATGACTGAAAACTGTTGCCTTCTCTTGACCTTTTCATTTTTAAGGAAATAAATGTGCCAGTCTCAGCAAACAGATGTCCACATCATAACAGTCATCATCCCAGTTGGCTTCAGATGTTGCCTGTCTTGTCTCTCTGGTCCTCAGATGCATTATCAAGGAGGTTTACCTCTCTTGGTCTCTCTAGGTCAGACCTGTGAGAGAGAGTGAAGATACTTGCTTTGTTACTTTGTTACTTGCACATTGTATCGTATGGGTTTTGAAATTCCAAGGTTTTCATGATGTCCTTTAGGTATATCATGTTATTAAAACAGACATTAAAAAAAAGATGGAGGTGATGGTGTTGTGCAGTGACAACTTTCCTTACAGCTCAGCCTGGGAGGGCTGTGTAGTAAGGATTTAATGCAAAGAGAGAGGGAGAAGGGATTCATTTTTATCCCCAGCCCTGGCACAAGCACTGAATCACTATGAAGGGGTAAACTTATCAGAACTAGGGATTGGGAGTACGTTTGAAGTTTGCTTTTGCATTTTTGGGGCCTTTGGGTAGATTCTTTCACTGACTCCTCTGTGTCATACTCATTGGATATGCCTGGCATCTCGCTGGACATTTTTAAGATTCAAAGAGTGTATGACAGTGCAATTTTTCTGAATCCTGGCTTTCCATCCATTCTCCAAATAGCAACAGCTCTGGTAGCCAACAGTAAATCTATAAACAAAATAAGGTGTTTAGACTAATACTTTCTCAAGGAACTACTGAAAATTTGCCGTGGGTGGTGTAATTTATCAGCCACCAGCATATACAAGACATGAGCAGGGTGCTTCGGGGGTGTCTTTGTTCCTGAACAGGTTGCACATTTACTAAAGACAGAGTCATCTGCCAGTCAGCCTTGGTAAGCAGTACCTCACTGTAGGATAAGCATGGAGATTCTGTTGGGTGCTTATGGGAAAAAAGAAATTAAAGATGGACTGTATGTCAAAGCACTTTTAATGATTTCAGGTTGGATTTTCTGGGAGAGGAGCAAGTGATTTTAGGCTACTGCATTATAGACTAGGGTCCTATAATCCCAAATGGCCACAAGCCACTGTCTCTAGTTCTTGGCAGAGTTGATGGTGCCATAAGAGAAATCTCCTGGGACATTGGGATGGATCTTTCCTCACTGTCCTAAAAAATATTCCTGTAACATTGACAGAAGTGAGAGTCTGACCTGTCTGGGGAATCTTGCCATATGCAAGGCTCTGGTGTACTGTACACAGCACTGTGTCTTTTGGTTCTTGTGCTTGACCTGCAGTGTGTGTAGGGTGGTGGGGGTTGGGAGAGGTATGAGGAAAATGTTTGTCTTGCAAGATGACTACATCTTGGCTGCTTGTACAGAAATGATAATGCTGAATTTTATGTTGTTAATTTCCATGGCAACAAAAATAATCTCATAAATATGGGATTATTGCTTCTGGATCAAAGAGGGGGAGAAACTGGGCTGTGAAAGAGAAAGTTCTTTGTTTAAATATCTTAAGCAGCAAAAGGAGTAACAAAACACTCTTGAGATCTGAGCATGTTTTCATTTTACTCCTTGGTCACCTGCGAAACCAAGTCTTAAATGTTAAGTAAATAAAAGCAAAAATGTCCTGCTCTCTTATTGTATAAGCTTGTCAGTATTGCTCATTACTTCTGAGTGCTTAGCAGTAGCATCCAAAAAACAATCCCCTCTGTCTCTTAGCAGTGTCCTGGCATCAGTGGACAGAGAGTTAGAGCTCAAAAGAGAAAGCAATACTGTCAGTGTTTTGAGAGTAATTCATTCCAGGTTACTCTTAAAGGGAACTGCAGGTGCAGACTGGTTTTGGAAGGCAGCAAAAACAAATGTAGGCTTGCTGAAGAATTCTAGGATGAGTCCACTGCAGTTTTCCCTCAAGGATTGCTTCAAGCATCTCTATGTCCTCCGGTTCTTTTTCATCACATGTCATTTTGAAGCTATTTGTCTCCTGAAAACCTATTAACATATCTTGAAGTTACAGAGGAAGTGTAGGTTTATAGAAGGGGCTCAGCAGCTGCCATTTTTCCTAACAGAAAAGCTACAATTTACCATTAACCTAGTAATTAAGCAAAAATTTCCGCTAACATGCTGCTTTCTTGCATAAAAATCCCTCTCAGCAACACTGAAAATCATCTGTGAGAAAGGTAATAGAATAATTCCCAGCATCTTTGATTTGGAAAAGTAGTTTTGTGACATGATTGATATTTCCTTTGTGTTAACATGGGAGGCCAGAGAAAGAGGAATAATCTCTCTAATGGGTGTGCTCCATGCTGGTGCCTGGGATCCATGATACATTTGTCAGGCTTTAATTAAAGCGCCAGAGTTGAATTTCCACAGTAATTATATTTGCGGTTACGCCACGTCTCTCATTTTTGACACTGACACTTTTCCTGTTAGAGAGAGGAGCAGCAATTGGCACAAAACCCAAAGAATGTGGGGGTGAGGAATAATTGAAGAAGTGGTGTTGTGTTTGCCATGAATTCTGAAAGAGAAAACGACAGGTTTTTGGAAAGATATTTTGTTCTTAGCTACCTTCTATAGTTTCCCTCCTGCATAAACATGTATCCTAGTACCTTGGTTACCCTTCCTTATGCAATGTCCAGTAGTAAACAAGTAACTTTTGTTCAGTAGTCAGCACATGCCCTTCATCCAAGTTCTAACAGGTCTTTCTCCATTTTGTCTTGAGGGAATGTTTTGTTCTCTTTTGGCAAACTGTTGACTTTTAGCATGAACTAATATATGTGCTGGGGAGGCTATTCAACCATTATCCCTGGACTTGAGACTTGTAGTTCAGTTATGGGTAGTGAAGAGGCTCATCACAGGAGTCTGCATTCTGTTGTCAAGGGTGGGATTGGATTGCACAGATTTCTGTCTCATTGAACATACAAATTGCTTTTAGGAATAAAAGTTAGGTATTCGAGTCTGCTCTTTAGATTCCAGGTATCTTTCCCTTCCATTATTAATGTAGTTTTCTCCTTACATTTCACACATACAAGTAGCAAAATGATAGGTCATTGTTATTTAGCAGCTCTTTCATGAAGAGAGAAACACAGACCTGGAATCCAGTCCCTTCTCTATCAACTGCTGTATCAGTCACCCTTCAACAGACCCACTGAGCTCCACTTCAGAAATTAAGGGGTTTTTTAATTCCACTACTGCAGTCTGAAATCTCTGCTGCTTAGTTACTGTCTTCTGATTTCCAATCTGAATGTGTTCACAGCTAGCTCTCACCATGTCCTCACCTGTGCCAACCAGCACGTTCCTGTGTTCCTGGGTAAGACAGGTCAAAGCCTTCTTGCAGGGTGTTAGAGTTGAATTGAAGACTCTAAGCAACAATTCATCTCTTGGGTAACTGAATGATGTCTTGCTTCACTCAGAGTAATCTTAATGTCTTCCAGAGAGGACCTGTCAGCTTGCTGACTTTATTTTTCTGACCTGTGGGTGTGAACTAATCTTGGAGTTTGCTTTTATGCCATTTAAAGCAGTGTCTTATTCCCCCAAATACATGAAATGTGTCCATTTTTTCTAAACTACAGATCTGGGCTTGCTGTGATAGCTTTGAAATGGATGAGGGGATGGTCTCTCTGAATGCAATGCTACCAATAAAGAAACAGCTAAGAATAGTATCACTTCTGAAATAAAGCACTAGAGATAATTAAGTAGAACAGTGTAGTAAATCAGTGTGGCACTTAAGGGCAAGACAAAGACCATGAAAGAGAAAGGTAATAGATTGTATGGTGAGACATGCTAATTGATCATTGTTTGCAGTTTCAAACTATCTCCAGATTTCACTTTCATATTTCTTGTGGACTGAAAAGCAAGTGCAGAACTGAATTGGTTGTGATAGAATAGAAGCACAGGAGCTAGAGAGAGACATGGAATATTCAAGCACCAAACTCCTGTGAAATTATTCTTTCTGGCAATATATTTCCAAGTGTTTTGCCTACCTCTTTACAACGAGCCAGCTCTACTCATCCCACTCGTCTTGCAAGACTGTTGCATAACAGAATGTGTTGGGGTACTGTGAAACCCTGTACGGTGTTTTCCCTGCACTTTGTCTTTCTTAATTTTTCTTGATTCTTCCTACTTCTACTACCTCTATGCTCCATATGTGTATTTGTCCACTGTCTATTAAAATTGTTCCTTGTAGACAATGTCACATTTCTGCTTTATCTCTGAACTTCAGCTCTACTGTCTGTTTTGCAACACTGCTGTGGACTGAGTAACATGTTTTACATGCAATTGCTGTAGACATACTGGGGGGAGGAATCTCATCTGTGCGTTCTACTGCAACACCCACTTGCAAAAGAAGCTCATGTTTTATGCTAATGCACTAGTCAGAGACTTTGGAAGATTTGGTTTGATTTCTGACCTCGTTTAAGTCCCCAAATCTGATTTTGCACTAATGAGTCTTCATTCTCTAAAGAAGGCATGTTGACTTGGAGCAAGGCACCTAAGCATTCCATGTCATCAGTGAGGGGACATGGCACCTTCAGGTAGCAAGCCATCATATTTTAGGATCAGGCTTCATCCCAGCTTTGTTTAGACAAGAGCAGTTATCACCCAGGACACTCTGTCTTTTTAGCATTGATTAAAAGAGCTTATGCAAATGTTTACATGAGGTTTCTAGGTTTTGTATGGCTAAAAAGAAAGGGAGAGTGAGCCTTGCCTTTAGTCTGTTGTTAAACTGAATAATAATTCCACCAGACACCATGGAGTCTTGAAAAGCAAGAAATAACGTGTGTGGGTCCTGCAGTGGTAGAGAGGCATAGCTGTTGATCAAGTAAAAACTCCTAACTTTATTTGCAGCATTGCTTGAGCACTTGAACGTGATATGCTGTACTGAATACAGTTACTGTTGGTCTTTTTTGTTATTAGTTCATTTCCAATGTTTCCTTCTTCACCCATAGAGCATTTTATGCCTGAAATGTTTAATGCATTTCATCCCAGATCTGTCTGTTTTCCACACAGAGCTGTTACTTCATATTTTATAGAGAAGTCGCTTACCAGGATTAGCTTTTCCTGCTGTTTAGTTGTCCTGTGGTGTTTGCAGACCAGCCTGAGTTCACTTTTTCTTGCCCCCACCCCCCCAAACTGAAACAACCTTGAATGGGAAGCCCTGTAGCTGCTTTACCTGTGTTTTATCCGTTAAGCTCCATCAAGAGGTTGGGCATAGCACCACACTGTGTAGCTTTTGCCTTCAGCCAAATCACATCTTCAGCAAAATATGTTTGCCCTTATCTGCAAAAGGATATGTAGATATAACACAGATGTTTACAGTATAACTGTCTTGCCTGGGATTGCAAGCTCTTGGCTCCTTGGGGAGATACTTCTTTATATGTACATGGTGTCTAGAAGCAACTGTTTCTGTTGTTCCCAAATCTTTAAGCTGTTTGAAACCCTGTCCTGCACATGATGAAACTGGAACTGCACATGCACTCAGAATGCTTTTATGGTGTGTATGGAAGGTGAGAGCATACTGTGGCATTGACTGGAATCGACCCACCACATGTGGAGGCTTTGGAAGCACCTGCCAGTCATCTACAACAGTTATAGTCTTTCTTGACTCTTGCTGTAGCCAAACTATTGTCCATACAAAAGGCCTTCAGTTAGCTCAGCTACCTTGCATCGATGACCTTAACATCTCTGACATTTTTAACAGGAAATCCCTTGGTTTAATACTGTCCAGAGATCTCAGGCAGCTGATGGTTATACACAGGTGTCTCAGTGGAGAAACAGAGCAAGGAAATAAATACCTGGTTTTTAAAGCTCTGACTGTTGATTGATTCTTTTCACCTAAATTATAAGCCAACAGACTACAGAATCAATCTGTGTGTCTCTGTTTGTCCTGCTGCACTTACTCTGCCCCAAATAAATAGTTCAATGTTCATAGCCAGAGCGAGACAGAGAAACTGATCCTGTCACTTAGTGGACAGGGCACTCACATTACACACAGGAGACTTGGGTTCGAGCCTTTGCTGCTTTTATGTCTTAATTATTTATACAGAATGGAAAAAATAGCTCTATCAGGGAAGTGAGGGAGGTCTTGTGTTAGAGTACTCAGTAGAGCGATGGTTGGAGTACTTGGGTAGGTTGTGGATAACTATCTTCAAACAGATGAACCTACAGAGTTGCACCTTATTTTTCTGAGTAAAGAGTTGAAAGGCCATTTTCTCATCCAATAAGTGTGGGCACACTCCTCTGAAAGAAGAGAGAAAAGACTGGGATTAGAAATATGTCTAACTGTTCTCACTGAAAAACAGTCTTACACACCAGCAGAAAGTGTCAATGTCATATGTCACTCCTCAATTTTGCATTTCTACAATTGACTAATCAGAGAATAGGGCAATGCTGCATCAACTCTGCTGTCTCTGCAGTATTCTAGGGCATGTGAGCTGAGGCAGTAAAAAACCAAGCCAAAACACCTTTAAACTCTTGTTTAGGCAATTATTCTCGAAAATGTAAGGGTAGGTAGAGCTGGAGTAAGAAATTACATGAGCTCTTTGAATTTGCAGTTTGTGGCTAGTGCCATTCCAAAGTCTGAATACAAAGAACTTGTACATATTGTAAATTCAGATGTACACATTGTTCTTCTATTGACATGTATGACACTATTTGCATGGTCAGCCTGCTTTAGCAGCCACCAGTTGTCAGTTTAAGTGTCACAAAACCTAAGTAAGATAAATCTGAATGTGTCTCATCTGTGTTCAAAGCACAATGGGAAAAACTGATATAGTGATGAAGATGGAAGGAATGGAAGCTTACAGAATGCAGGTACCTTGTGCTATGTTACTTAGGCAGCCTGAAGGTAAATATATGTCCTGTTTCATCCCAAATACATCATGAGAAGGATAGTTCAGAGCTGCAATTGATTCATGGATGAGGGAGAGGTAGTATATCTTTAGTGGAATGCAGAGAGAACTGGTTCATATGGACAGGTAATTAGGGAGCAACAGCACAAGCATTTTTGAATAATCAAGAATTTGCATTGCCCTCAATGTCTACTGTTGACCTTTACCACCACAGACCACTGCTGTTTGTGACTGTGCCTGGTTTATAGATCCAGTGAGTTGTGATCACTGTCACAAATCCCACTGTTCCTGTTGTGAGATGTTCTGCTTTCTCAAAGAAAATGTTAAACAATTTCTATGAAGTCTTGAGAGCTGGGCAGAGAGGAACCTCATGAGGTTCAACAAGGACAAGTGCAGAGTCCTGCAGCTGGGAAGGAACAACCCCATGCACCAGTACAGGCTGGGGGCCAAACTGCTGCAGAGCAGCTCTGCAGAGAGAGACCTGGGAGTCCTGATTGATAATAAACTGACCATAAGCCAGCAATGTGCCCCTGTGGGCAAGAAGGCCAATGGCAGCCTGGGATGCATCAAGGAGAGTGTGGGCAGCAGGTCAAGGGAGGTTCTGCTCCCCGTCTACTCTGCCCTGGTGAGGCCTCATCTGGAGTCCTGTGTCCAGTTCTGGGCTCCTCAGCTCAAGAGGGACAGGGAACTGCTGGAGAGAGTCCAGTGCAGGGCCACCAAGATGATCAAGGGTGTAGAACATCTTTCATACTAGGAAAGGCTGTGGGAACTGGGGCTGTTTAGTCTGGAGAGGAGGAGATTGAGGGGAGATCTTGATGAAGCTGGAACACAAAAAGTTCCACTTAAACATAAGAAAAAACTCTTTCCCTGTTTCAGTGAGGGAGCCCTGGCACAGGCTGCCCAGAGGGGTTGTGGAGGCTCCTTCCTTGGAGGTCTTCAAGACCCACCTGGACATGTTCCTATGCCACCTGATCTAGGTGACCCTGCTTCTGCAGGGGGGTTGGACTAGATGATCTCTAAAGGTCCCTTCCAACCCCTACCATTCTATGATTCTAAGTCAATTTCCCTCCCAGGCCTAACAAACTACCCAGAATTTCTCTTTGTTTGCATCATTCCATATTCATTTAGCATTTTGATGAAGAGCAAGTGAAAGAGTTTTGCTCTGCTGTGTTACAGCATGCTCAGTTATAGTCCTACCTGGTGGAAACAGATGTATCTACTTCTCCTTCTTCTTGAAATGCCTTGCAGGGCATGGAGGTTTGAGATAATAGGCTATCTACCAAATAACAGATGTCTTCATAGATTAGCTTCTCTGAGTAAAAACACACTCACAGTGCACAAAGGATGGATGATTAGCTAGTTGAATAACAATGGGCGAACTCCAATGCAGATGTACAGGAAACAAGAAAAGGATCAGACACTTACATTTCTATTTTTCTGAGTTCATTATATACATTCATTTTTACAATAACATCTTAATGTTAAAGCTGCCATTATGCAGCTTCCCGTTTCAAAGCTTCTAACTCATGGGGGTTTTTCAAATTAAAATAATGTATTAATATTTCCCCCAATTACATGCTAATAAAAGGCTTAATTCAGTTTGTATACAATTAGTGCATTTGTAAGAAAAGTATTCCATATATTATTTTAGTTGATTTCTTTAAATATTTTTCAGTTTAAGATTTGCATTCTCTCAATGGCTCTGATATTGAAGAACTCCACAGTGGGAAATTCTCTAAGTCATAATACACATCTGAGGATATGGTCCAGCAAAAAACAAGGCAGAAGTTTTACTTGCATAACATGAAGGGAAGTATGTGAAGAATCAGACACAGTTATGTACAGAACTTCATTAATGTTTACAAATATGTGAAGGATGGATGTTGGGAAGATGGTGCCAGGCTGTTGTCTGTGGTGGCCAATGATAGGACAAGCAGCAACGGGTATAAGCTGGAACATTAAGAGGTTCCAAAGAAATACAAGGAAGAATGTGTTCACTGTGCAGGTGAGGGAGCACTGGAAGGGGCTGCCCAGATGGGTTGTGGAGTCTTCTTCTCTGAGGACATTCAAACCCCACCTGGATGAGTTCCTGTGTGACCTACTCTAGGTGCTCCTGCTCTGGCAGGGGGATTGAACTGGATGATCTCTCGAGTTCCCTTCCAATCCTTGACATTCTGTGATTCTTGATAATTGCTTTCTTGAAAAGATTCAAGCTCCTGATGTGATTTGGTGCAGGACAGTATAGATAGGGACTCTGTTGACCTTGAGTCTGCTGAAGATTGCTCTGATGCCTCACTCAGTAACAGCATTTTGTTACTATTAAAAAAGAAATTTTCCAACCCAGAAAATTTCTGTTCCAATGTCAGGCTGTAATTTTTTTCATTTCAGTAAAAATAATTTAGTCTCTGACAAAAACAAAAGGATGGGGGTGAAATTCTGCTTCAAGAAGTTTCAGTACCTTCTGTTATTTTGTGGCAGTTCCATAGCATAGGTCAGAACATGGAAATTTATCAGGGAGAGAGGAGGATGCAGGATAAAAACTGAGGGATTTCTATACTGGGAGTCGAAGTTAAATATTTTTGCATTTTAGGGGAAATCTGTCAATTTAGACTGTGTTCTGTTCTGAAAAGCACTTGTGTATTCTTTAAGTTTTGTATCTCATCTGTCCTAGGATTTTATTAGTAAGGAGAGTGCTACAAACCTGGGGATATCGTGGTCAGGTATTGAAATGATTAAGAAAAATGGACAGGGAGTATGGCATCCATGTAAGGGAAGCTAGGAGAGTGACAAAGAGATGGATATGTGGAGATAAAGTGATGAGACAGACAGGAGGAATGAATGGAAGACTAAGAAAGGATGAAGACAATACACAGGAGAGAGATGAACAGTATTCTGGCAGAAGAGACCAAACTAGCAGCAAGGCAAAGTCAAGTGTTAGCTCAAGTGTTACAAGACTGGGCTGAGGACCTAAAGGCTCCAGTTCTCTGGAGGATTGTGTAGGTGTCAGTAGGGCTGAGGGATACAATTTCTAAGTTGGAGTCCTTTTGTTTTTTCTTATTTTCTTTTTAAACTGTGTAAGTTTAAAAGCCTGTGAAGGGTACAAAGCCAAGCTCTCTTAAATAAGGAGACATTTCAATCAACACTGCTCAGATGAATCAATATTTTATCTTAGTTGGTCATTATGTCACTCCTTCCTCCTGTAACTGTACATCATTCAGATCCAGCTTTGAAGCCAGAGTTATTAGTTTCCTGGGGAGCACTTCTGCAGCTCTCATTATTACAGCATCTGAGTACTTCACAAACATTAATGAATTTATTTTTACAATGTCCCCATAAGGCAAAATGACGTTTTACACCAGCAAAAATGAGGCACAGAAGCAGCATTTTAAGAAGGGACATTTAATTTAGGTACCCATCTTGAGATCTTTGTTCTTCCAGTTTTCCAGAAATAGCATTTGATCACCCTTTCTTTGTTCTGGAGTCAGCTTTTGCTGAGTCCATCCCAGTTGGAATTGCTCCATGCATCCACAGATCAGAGCGCAGGTGGTTTGTGCTCTGCTCTAAGCAAATGTGAAAGATGCAATTAATGACCGCCTGTGCAGAGTTGGGTTTTTGTGACTTCCTTGGCATTAGGCACTGAGGCAGACAGAGAATCCAGTTCCTGAGGGCAGCCAAAGCTGCCCTAGGCACAACCATGGTGATTCGCCAAGCCCTTATCTCATTCTTGTTGGACAGTCCAGTGCTATCAGTAACAAGGCAGAGACGCAGCAAACAGCAGGTTCCTTCCTGATATGACCTTGACTCACTGAACGTGTGGTCAGTTCTGGCTCTTCCCCCAAGTGAGACTGGATGGTAGATTAAAACCCAAAGTATGTGAGTTTGTTATTTGATTTTTCACAGTGTGTGCAAACTGTAACCTGTGCAGGCTTTTGCACAGCAGAGACTGATGCACCAAAAAGGCTCTCGCTGCTTTTTAGTCATTCCTGTCTTCTGTAACACTCTTGTAGCAATCTCGGCACACAAGAGCAGGGGCTGCTGAAGTAAGACAGAAGCTGCAGTTTTGTTTGAAAAGGATTCTTCATTTCATCTCTGGGTGGTCTCATTGCTCAGTTGTGTGAGCTGATATAGGGATGAGGGGGAACCATGGCATACAAATAGACCCATGGCTGGGCATCTTCTGTCCTTGCAGGGCTGAACTCATGGCTCAGAAGTGAATTGCACCCAGAAGTGACAACACATTTCCCCAAACTTTTTACAGCCTATAGAATCAAATCATGCTGCAGTCAAGCAGAGCACAGAGACAGTCTCTGTTTCTCTGAAAGACTTCTCTTTAGCAGGAAAACAGAAGGATGGAAAGATAAAGAGATGGTTTTCTGGTGTACAAATATGAGTTAGGTTCTGTTAGCTTTCACTATGAAAGGAAAGCCTCACTGATATTTATACCTGCAAAAATCCTGCTGTAATTATCCCAGTGTCTCCCAGATCCTCTCCTGTGCTGTTTGGTACTTTACACAAAGCCATTTTTCCTTCTTTTCCTTCATCAATTCATTTTCATATTCAATCACACTGTGCTATGACACAGTCATGGGGATTTCTCTGGGTTTGCACTTGGCAGCTGAGAACATGGTTTTCCCATTTTAGTTGCAATGTAGGAAAAGAACATCTGATGCACCTGAAACTATCCTCATTGCATTTTAACTCAGGTGAATTATTCAAGGAGTTGTTTATTTATTAAATCTATCTATCAAACATGTAATATCAGGGATTCTTATTCTTTTCCTGCCTATGCTGTTTCTTACCTCTGTTAGAAACAAAGAGAACAACCTTCTTGAACCAGTAGCCTTTTCTTGCACAGCTTTACAAATCTTGAGCCAGTTGCTGGGGTCTGTACTCAAGCAAAGCTCCTGTCAGGGTCAGTGGGTTTTGCTTGAGGAGGAACTTCATGTTTATGGACAGTAAATGAGAGTTTTACTAACCTATTAGAGCAAATTGTGCATCTGAACATGATCTTACTTGACATATTTTAAGACACTGCTGTTTGAGATTTCCCATATTCTTTCATTTCCTTCTGGCTTACTTATATCTCTATACATGCCACTATTTGAACCTTTTGAAGGTGAGAAAATGAGGTGTTTAGCCAGTAACAGCCTTGCTGACTGCATAAAAGCAAATGGGAAGAAAATAAGACACGCAGTGATCCATGTGCTAAATCATGTCTAAAGCAACGGACCTGTCACGTAGAGCTAAATCTCAGACAGTGCTGGGTTAGCACTGGATATGCCTCTATCTCTCTTTCTCTTGGCTTCAGTCACTCTCTTCAAAGCCTGAATTTGTTGACATCATGTTGACATAGAGTAGGGCATTATTATTCAGAGCTGCAGAAAAAGTGAATTTACGTTGAGTAAAAGCAATAAGCTGCACTGCTCTGACATTTAATTTTGTTGGAAGCTTTTCCTGTTGAATCAGGCAGGACTACATACATTTTCAAATGAAATGCAGTGCTCACCCTATAATGACCCTATATGGACAAGAATAAGTAATATGGAAATTCCCAAGAGGCCATTTCCTGCCCCCTCCCTCCAAACCTACATTTTTATGGGGCTGTGTTTCTGTTTGCTGCCATCTTGTTCCCACTTGCTGTGTCAAGATAGCCTACAAAATAGTCTTCTATTAAAGAGGGTGCTATTTATGACTGGGTCACTGGTTGGTAGTCCCTGATTCTTTCTGAGGCCACTTCTTCCTTTGACATCAAACCCTGGGGATGAAAGTTGAGGAGAAATAAATGGTGTCCCTTGAACTAGACACAGTCCTAATAAACTCTGAGGTGAAAGGCCAAGCCTAAGCGAGTGTACTCTTCTCCTTTCTGGTGTATGTTGATCAGCCTTTCAAAGCAGAGCATTCATATTTTGCAGCTCACTTTATTTCCCTTCTCTTACACTATTGAATGTCTAATTATAAGAGGGGTAGTGAATGACTCTGTTAAAAGGAAGTTTAACCAGGGAGATGTAGGTCAAGACAACATCTTTCTGTGGTGTATGATTGTGTGCATGCATTTGTGCATCCACCCAAATCTGCCAAAGATGTCTCTATTCTTAGAGCATCAGTTGTTATCATTTCATATAAGAAGCTACTTCATGCAGACATAGTCTTTGAAGTGATAGGCTTTATTCCAAGATAAATATGTGCTCTAAAGTGGGCAAAGGATAGTAGCAAACTAGTTGGGATTGGCATGGAACTAATACCCTGTCACGAGTGCAAGAGGATCTGGCAATGCACTTGAGGAGGTCTTAAAAAAACCCAGATTTCCATGTTTGTTTACTGTATTGCTATTTTTACTAAAATATCATTATAGACCATGTTGGTTTTGTTAGGAATTTATGCTCTGTTAAAAAACCAACAGTGTGGGTTGCTATTAAATATATTAATGCACTGTTGAGACTGAACGGTTACGAATTCAAAGGATGGTTATGCTTTCCTACCAGGCTTTTTTCAACTATAATAAAATGTTTCTTTCAATCTTAGCTACTTGTATATGCCTATTATAACCTGTCATTGTGAAATTAGATCCTTATGCTATACTTACAGGTTATGATTAGAGCTGGTTTAAAACATTCCATTCAAAATTGACAGGGAAATACTCTCAAATGTATTTTGATGAGAAATTTAAGATGGTTTTCTTTTCACTAAAAAGAAAAGGGAGAAATGTCATATATGTTTGGATTGGGGGGTTTTTTCCCTTTTTTCACTGGGAAGGGTATGCTACTAGAAATAGGGATGTAGGAAAGACAAGCACAAAACATGGCTATGATCTGCTACATACATAAACAAACATACAGGTGCAATTCAAAATTGCAGTAATGAATGCTTTACTTTTTCTTTTGGCCAGCTGAGACGTTTATCATAGAATCACAGAATGGTAGGGGTTGGAAGAGACCTTTAGAGATCATCCAGTCCAACCCCCCTGCAGTTTATGTTCTCCTTAATTATGTGATTTTGTTTTATACAGCAGGATGGGCCCCAAGCAAAATGCACTGTTGGGTCACTGTGACCTGATTCAAAGCTCTTATTCCTCACCCACCTTCAGTTTTCAAAAAGGCTGGTTTTGTGGACTGGTTTCAGCATCTGATGGAGTCAGAAGAGCACTATGATGGTGTTCATTGGTAATTATTTCCTCTGTGCTTTACAGATGTAGGCTAGCCAGAGAATTGGGAGACAAAGCAGTATGTGTGGGTCATGGGCTGAGCTCTTTTGAACTCAGCTGAAGTTCCCCTAGAGATGGGCCAAAACTTAATTAGTTGATATCTCGACCTTTTTCTTCATGTATGGCTTTCAATCTTCACAATTTTTACAGTTTCCTGAGGAAAATTAGTAAAGGAGACTCTCTTTAGATGTAGTTTTCAAAGCCAAAACCCAGTTTGTGAGATTTTTGTCAAAACAGTTACAGACCCTTTTCTTGGCTCACATCTTCAGTTGGCTGCTAATTAGCTAACGGCGATGCACAATATTGCATATCCTTTGTGGTGGTTTATTAAGGGCTGTTTAGCTGGATAATTGTGGTATTTACTAAAGGGAAGATAGTCTTGCAGTTCAAATGTTATATTGAGATATTTCGACTTCTACTAAAGGTTTTTGTTAGGAGTTATCTGGGGCTAGTGTGACTGTTTTCAGCGCTACAGTAGTGATGTCGGACAGAAGGGCACTTGCTTGTGTTTTTCAATCCTCAGGCATCTTTATGAAACTGGTATTTTGGCCTAAATTGTGGACATACAGAGAATGTTTACTCTTCTTCCTTTACATTTGTTGCCTTCTATTTGTGAAAATTCAACCCAGGCAATAAACCTTAGGGATATGGTATCACATTATAAAAGAGGGATAACAGTGCCTTCTCTTTTGCATCCATTTTTCTTCTCTACTTGAAACAGTTACATTTAATCAAGCTGAATAATATGAAAAGCCTGATTTCAGCTGTTTCACAAAGGTACACCCTTTTCTGACTCTCCAGTGTTTATTATAATGCAGGCAGAGCTATTTGCGTGCTTGATCTTTACATTAAGTCTTTTTTATTGTGTATCCTACACAATAGGAACAAGGGAACAGTTTAACACAGCTGTAGAGAAGTTATTAACCCCATAAACCTTGAGATCGCTGTAGCTAGAGAAAGCACTAGGTGGGATTTCTTTGTACAGATGTTGGCATCCTCATTTTCAGTGTTAGGAGCTGAAATCAATGGTGGACCCTCAGCTCTTCACAGAAAGAAGCAGCCCCACATAAGGTATAGGTCTCCTTTTTCCAACTGAGGTATTTTTCATAGATATCAGACTTCAGAAGAGCCAGTCTACCTGCTATTGACAGAGGTAGTTTAAGTGAGTAAATCAAATATTAGCATCTGTATTGTGTGCACTCTGAGGCAGGTAAGATGCTGTGGGAGATCCTCTGGGGAAAACGTGTCATCAGAAGAGTGATGTGGAAATGGAGCTTGTTTCTACAGCCATTCCCTGCTGTGATTGGCAAGGAAGACCAAGCTATATTTTCTTTATTTTCCCAGAAGTTATAGAGATATCTTAGCTAGTGTTGTTTTGTGTGCCAAGAAAGTCTCTTAGCAGGAGAGCTTCCAATGGTTATGAAGTTCTCCTGTCAAAGAACAATTTACACCACTGAATGCTTTCTAGGTAGAGTGTAACATGTGAAGTTTTCATCATGAACTTGATATGATATTCAAAGATTTTCTTTGGTTTTGCTCCCACAAGACACATAAAGAAAATCTTGAGAAGTTACACAACTTAGTCTTAAATATGTCATGTTTCATTTCTTTAAAAAAAAGCCTTTCCAAGAGGACAGTGAAAGGGTCTTTTCACTGGGGACTATTTCTGTACAACTTTCTTGACCCAATTGTTTCACTTTTTATAATGTTGCAATGTGAAAGATGATCCTTCCCAAAACTCAGAGAAGTTGGGCTCTTTCTTTTTTCTTCAAAGAGTTGTCAGAAATAGCATGTTTCAAGCTGTGTGACAAAACTTCATCATCAAAGATAGGTCTCAAATGGTGATCAGTACCTGAAAAGAAATAACTTTAATGGAAATATATGTGTAGTTAGAACATAATATATTATCATTAGTTTTCCAATTGAACTAAATTTACAAAGCACATATTTGTGTATATAAGATTTCCTGAGAGAGGTTTGAATGGCTCAGGTGTGTGTTGTATGTCTCATATTACTGTTAGATAACAAACTCTCATGCGATTCAAGTGGCAAAAGTCACTCCCTCCACCTGGGAAATGGCACCCTGGTACTGTGACTAGAGAGAAAATTCCTTTTCAAGCAACAGAAGACAGGCACCCAGAATACCTTCTGTGACAACAGATCTATTGTGAGAGTATCTAATAGCCTTCTGTAGTGCCTTAATATGACTATTGTCACAATCCATTGTTCGGTTCTTGCAGAAAAGACACTGACCTGTGGGACTGTCTTTCAGTGTTGATGTATATAAACAGATGGTTTGGAGCTAATTGGCAAAAGTGGAAAAGTATTTTTATATCTGGTATAACTGCAACAGAATGATATCTAACTAGTAAGCAGTGTAGTTTAAGTAACAGTGTAGGAGAAAAATGGAGCAAAGGAACTTCAAGTACATAAATGCTACTGCGTCCAGATTCAACCATATAAAAGCCTTTACATGCACACAAGAGTAGCCTTCTCTGCACTCCTAATGTGTATTAATGACCTAATTCTAATTATCCCTGCAGTTGCTAAGTCAGCTTTATCCTTACAAAGATGCTAGAGCTCCACAGAGATGAATGATTAACACAATAGACTTCTTATTCTACAAGTGGACAGACAGAGACATAACAGAGTTGTGTCTGTGCACCCCTGGGAACAAGGAGGGACTAGAACAATTGATGTTCAGACTCCTTTGCCACTGCCTTCAAAAGTATTTGCTAATGGTAGATAATTAGGAACAAAATGAAGAAGTCCCTTGCAGTATTGATGGAGTGTGAAGGACATTCAATAGCCTGGTGCTTTATGGTTATTCTGATCTCCATCTCTGGGACCTCTCAGTTTTAATCAAGCAAGACGGGAATCCTGTCTCTCACAGCTTTTCCAGAAAGGTCATGAGGTTCAAGCACATCAAAGTCTCACATAAAATGCCCTTTTAATTATGCCTTGGTATTTTTCCTCTCAGTTTTCCCTACCCTTTCAGTGCTTGCTTTTGGTTGTTTCACTGATTGTTCATAAGATCATTACAGATGCCAAGGCATTAGACAGCCAAAGGCAGCAGCAGTAGTGTTACCTGGGTTTTTCAGGCCAAGTTCTTCCTCTGGAAATGAGGTTCTTCATGCCTATCTATTTTTATGACAGTGCACACTAAGAGTGTATCCCTTTCTTCCCTCTCTTTCATCAGAAAGTCCCAGATTTAACATATGAATAAAGGAAGATGAAGAATGAGTAGGCTGACAATGTTCTCCACTCACCATGCTAATGAGGTAGCCTTGAAGTGATCTTTAAGTGCTCATCTAGCCCAGGAGTGTCCATGGTGACTGTCACAGCTGGGAGGAGCCCTGAAGGAACAGAGTCATTTGAACTATTAAGTTAGAAAAGATAGGGGGACCAGGGAAAAGATAGGGATTTGAGAAGTTACTGTTGGAGTAGGGAAACTGGGGAAAAGAGAGCAATTACTGTCAGGTTTTCCTTGTGCATTGACATGGTTTTCTCTGTATGTTTTCCTTGATTTGTATTTCTTTCTAGGGTAAAGGGAAGGTAGGAATTCAAACACCAATGCAAGAACAACTACAACCAGGCACATGCCCTGTGGGGATTGTAGGTGCTCTGCATCTAAGTGCAGAGAGAAGTATTTGTGTTGGGGTTTTTTCTAGATGATATCAGATCCTCTTCTACTAAGTCTGTGTTACATATGATGTGAGTCTTGTATATACAGAAAAACACAGTAATGTCTCTGGTTGAGTTACCTGACTATTCCTCATGCATGTGTGACAAGGCTATGGAATGCCAGCAAGACTGGTTCTGACCAGCTGTGATATTCTGAGGGCAGACCTTACTCTTTGGAGAGCTTAGAGAAGTGAAGGGTGAATTATCTTGAAGATAATTGTGGAAGTAGATGTGAATTGCTTGCTCTTAGATCTGCAAAGAGCTCTAAAATGTCTAAGTATAAAGGAGATATAAATATAATCAAATGCTGCACTCAGCATGTTATGAAGGAAGATGGTAACAATGGTTTGTAGGTTCTGAGCATTGGGAAATAAATCACAGCAGACAATGTGACACGTTGAACAAGAGCACAGAACCCTTGCTTGGAGGAATCTTATTGCTGCAAGCTAACCATCTTTTTATTAACATGCCCTGAAGCCTTTGGGGATATAAATTTTGTAAAATAACAGCTGCATTGTGGAAGTAGGACATTGAATTAAGAAACAAATCTCCCAAACTTGAAACCAGAAAGTTATGCTCGAACGTTATTGAGTCAGGAAGAGTACATCTGCTTCCTTTCAGAGGGCACAGTTAGTTACCATCTCAAGTCTCTAGCCAGTGGGAAGCAGTGGGTAAAGACTTCAATGGTGGAATTACACTGGGTGAATAACTCCTGAGGCAATCACAGCTCTGAGTTGTCAGTGAGGAGTTGCCATCTTGTAAGGCATTCGTTAGACAGGACAGTATGATATGAAAAGGATTAAGGCTGTTTTTCCTTGATGGAGGATACACCACTGATTGAAGGTGGAAGAACATCTGGATGTGTCTTTTTTCTCTTTCATTTTCTGCAGAACCAGGAATAACATATTGAAAACTGTCAGTGTTGTAGCTTTTTTTTTCCCCCCTTCATTCAGAAATATGGGTGCTTTATGAGATGAAAGTGGAGTGTCTTTTGCCTGTCTCCTCTTCACGTTATTGTGTTTTCACCTTCTTTATTTCATTCTCCTGGTTTCCGTTTGACAGACTCCACAAAGAAAAAAGATTCTCCATTGACTTATATTTGCCTCAACGCTCATCTTCCATTCTCCAATTCTCCTTCAATTTAAGGCACCATTGATATTTTTTCTCCTCTTAAAAAAGAGTGAATGGCTGGGAGCTGTCAGCTCTTTTGGACTCTTTTGTCTTCTATTCATCATTATGTCTTCATTGCCCTCCTTAATTTAGCTGTAACATTGAGGGGATCACTTACTGTAAAAAGACAGTATTGCTAGCTGTCACTAGGGATTTCATCTATTCATTGTCCCTTCCAACCCTACCATTCTATGTAAGATAAACTCTATGTGAAATATTGTGTGCTAAAAAGGGCAAGGTATGTAAGTCCATTTTAGACACCAAATGCTTAACCAATATTTTCAAACACAGGTCTCTGAGGCTAGGCATGTGACAATTTTGCTGGAAACAAGTTTATAACAATTGAACTACTGTAGAAGAGCCTTTCTAAATTGAAATTTGAAATTTGAGCATAAACTTCCACTAGCATTTATTCCTTTGTTTCAAAATATATCAGTAGGTACACCAATATGAATTACAATATAGAAAAAACCCTGAAAGTCATAATTTGACCTTTATTTCCAGATTTTCAGATGAGAGACAGCGAGTGCCTAGGATCTAGGAAATTAAGGTTAAGAAGAACAGGTTTTTTACATCTTAATAAAAAATCTGAGATATTGGTAACAGTTCCCTCAATATTCAGAATGGTTTCTTGAACATTAAAGCACAGTATATTTTAAAATTAATATTTTGGAGAGGTATACTCCCAAAAAGCCTCAGGGAAATGTTAAAGACTGGAGTGGGAATAAAACGGGTACAAATTAGATTTGGGATCATTAAAGTTTAACACATGTTTTCCAAACCTTTTGTTTGTTTGTTTGTTTCTAGGACCATGTCTGTTTCTACTTGCTCTTTATTTTTTTTTTCTTTTAAGTGACAGCTAATGTATTTAAAAGAGGTGGTGTTACTCTGGTTTTGCAGTAAGCTGCCCAAGGTCAGGAACTGACTGTGTCCCCGCATTTCCCATCTGCATCAACATAACATACACAGCTCTGTCTTCTTAGTGCCTAAAACTGCATTCTCAAGTACTTAGGAAGACATGGGTTGGTGAACTGGAGTGCTCTCAGCTACCAGCCACTCAATACATAACATTTCTTGATTGTGATAAACAATGTGTTTATCACAGAAGAGGTGCAAAAGATTTTCATAAGCTTGGAGACTAAAAAAACCTGGGTACTTCCAAGAAAACAGGGTTAAATGTACCTGCACTGTTATGAGATGGTACTGTGATGTCTGTGATGATGGGTCAAACCTCAGAAAGGAGATTTCCTCTGCAGCTTTTCAAACATCTGGCAATGAAACTTTGCCTTTTCTTCTTAGAGATACAGAAGATTTTCCATGATTGAACCACAATTAGAAACTGCTGAAATTACTATTGGTGTTGGAACTGTGGCAACTTCAGAAGCTGTTACACACAATAGGTGTCTATTTTTAACATAATAGTAGTTCTGCCTTTCGTTGATATCTCTCAGAAATGTCATGGTAGTAAGGGATCAGCTGGTAAAACGACAGATAAAATTCAGTGCTGATAACTGATAAAGTCATATACACAAGCAAAAACCAGTCCTAACTCTACATACCCAAGGGTGGACTCCGGAGGAGTTAGTGCCACTCAGGGATTTGTAGCAGGCAGCTCTAAAAAACAGTGGAATAGAGCTCAGCAGTATTCACAAAGGAAAAGATAATCATAGACAGAATTGGCAATGGAGTAGAGAAGAAACAGGAAACACCACTGTTCAACACCAAAGTCCTATACACACCCAAGTTTTGATGGCTGCGTGCAATTTTGTTCCCTACTGCACAGATCCAAACTGGAAGGGGTACGTGCAGCTTAAGGCATGACAATTATCAGACATAGGATGTATGTCATGTATGAAAGAAACAAAAAGCAAGGAGTTCCTGGTCTTGAAAAAGAAATTCTAAATGATCTAATGGAAGACTAAAGTTGTGTATGCACAGAGTTGATAAGTAAGGAATAATGATTGTCAAGCCACAGAACATGGCAGCTCAGGTTCTCTATTCAGTTCAGGGTTGCTGGAAAATAGAGCAAGCTTTGCCAGGGTGTAAGGATTATGCTGTTTCATGTTAGCTCCCTATGGTCCTGCTAGCAGCTGTTAAAGACAGGGCCACAGGCTCACTGGAGCTTTCACCTGGGCAGATACAGCAGTGGCTCCTTTGTTTTTCTGTCAGGTTTTGATTCAGGCACTTAATGGGCTGGGTTATCTGCCCGATCTTTGTGCAGCATTTAGTCCTTGCTGGTAGTTTCTGTCTGGAAAACCATCATCCACGTGATTTGGCTTCCAAAGGTGTACAATTAAACCTCATAAAATGTCTTTTCCTTACAGTATCTGTAAAATAAATCCTTGGTTTGCATGCATTTCCCAGATGCAAGAAAGAAGGTATTAAAGGCTATGGAAAGTTGTATTGCAATATTTTCTGCTCAGTTTAGATTTAAATCCGTTCGACTAGATGATCATTGGAGATCCCTTCCAACTGAAACATTCTCTTAACTCTAAGTCACATTGAGGACTTTGAAGAAATTGGGAGGTTGTAAATATATGCCAACATTTGGTTTGTGCATCTTCACTGGGTTCTTTCTATGGCTATGTAGTCAAAAAGAGAAATATTCTGGGGACAGCAGAAGAATAGTGAAAGTTTTCCAGTGCTAATCTTTGTTTCTTTCCCCATATGCACATGAGTTCCTATTTCTTATGACAGATTACCCAAAGAGTCCTGTCTAAATGAATAGATACACAAAAATATGCTATTTTTTATCCAGAATACCAGAATTTAAGTGCCAAATGCCTTTATACATTATGGGTAGCATTAACGTGGAGATGAGAACTATGAAAAAATTATAGTTCTTGGCCAAAAACTGTGTCTGATGGCAGTTGCCAAGCTCAGCTTAAATTACACAAAGTAACTAATGCAGATTTAAGGTTGCAATTTGAGATTCTCCCTTTTTCCCCCTTGTGTTTTTATGACTTCAGATGGGTTGGTGCTTGTAAATGCTGTTTTGACACAAACATGAAAGCAGAGTCCTTGAGGATATGGAGTCTACATTGTCAGTGGCTTATCTGGTTCTTGTCTTTTCCTGCATATACCTTTATCAATATCTCAATGGATGCTAAACATAGACTTTGTGTGTATATATATCTTTGAAAATGCTACAATAGATTGAGGTGTTTGTTTATGCATAAAGACAGAGATTTTTTTTTTAGCTCTGCTTTGTTATTTGACAAATCTTAGGGAGAAAGAGAAGAACAGGAGTCCTTGTCATGATCAATGACATGAGTCTAATTCTGGTTTTGACTTCTAAAAAAGAATTCACAGATGATAGCTTTCATTTAGGAGAAAATGTCCTACAAATACTAACATTTCTGTAAACTACTCAAATGTTTTTAAGGTCCAGTTTTAAATGGAAAGGAAAAAGTGGGAGAATCCAAAACCATGCTGTTTATGTGCATAAACTTCCATGTCTAATAATATAACAAAACCTAAGCACACTTTGTTACAGAACACAGGCAGGAAAAGTTACAGTCTTTTGGAGGCTTCCACATAAAAGTCAAGTTCTCTTCAGCATTGATTAAATTCAAAGGTGTTATTCATTAGTTTGACTTGTTTATGTTATGTCTTCAAGACTGCATTTTAAATAAGCTCTGAAAGATTTATTTGAGGGCATGGTAAAATGACTCAGAAATGTCTCTAGGGTTTTGAAAAATGATGATATGTTGAATTGAAAACTAGAGGATACTACATGCTGTTTAATATGGACAAGAGGCATTTTAGAAGGGTGATCTCAGTGTCCTGTCTTTCAAAGTTGGTTATGAATCTTTAGCAAATGCTTTTTATGGGATGAAGAGCTTAAATGCCGTGCTGTCTTTGGGTACTCAGTGCAACATTACTCACAGCAGTGCTTTGGGACTACATTTACTTTTCACTTTGGATTTATGCATTTATCTTGCTCACAATGTGAATAATTAATATCAGCACAATTGGGATTTATATTTTAATGATATTTTTAAAAATGAGGTGAAAAATATCTCTGACAAGAATTTGAAAATAGCATCTGTAGACACAGAAAAAATTATTAGTGGATCCCTGAGTGGGCAAAGGTGGGAAGATGGGCTGCTCAGACATATTTTCCCCCATCCCATTTTCAGACAACAGTTACAAGAATTATGAGATTTCCTCCTGCACCAAGACCATTCAGGAGAAATAGAAAGCTTCCAGGGACATAGAGAAGGTTCTTCAGTTGCTGCAGCTGCTAGGTAGCTGGTGGGTTAGGTCAGGAGATGATATGACCTACAACAGCTGGCTAACATAAAGCTGAAAGTTGCTAGGACAATGCTGCCCGCTGTGCTGCCATTTCAGCACAGTTTGGCATCTCCTGTCTTTGGCCACCACTGAAGTTTTGATTGAGAAGCAAGGGTGGACTTTCTCCTTGTACTTCTTGAGGGATACGAAAAAGTGAGTCCAGAGGGTGAGACTCCATCCCTGTGTGCCCAGTAAAGCTGCCTGGCAGTGTCCGCATCTCACGTTTGCTTCTCCAGTGAGGACCTTTTTCTCCAAACTAAAAAGAACCTCAGGAGGTCTATTTTATCAAATCATGGGCACAATATAAAACTGATTCTCAGTTGCGTGTACTTTGCCTGCTTTTGAGAATTTTCCCCTTTTTGGCCATCGCTCTGCCCTTCACAGCCTAGCTGCTGGACAGCACAGCTAGCACAAATAAAGCACAGTTAGGCAATTCCCCATTGCTGATCAATATGATTTTCCTGTGAAGTTTCATTTTACTTCATAATCAACAGGTATAATGGTAGAACATGTATTTTGCGATAAATAATTTTCTTCTTCCTTTGGTTTTATGTTTTTGGCAGAATCATGAATAAACTGGCAGACCAGCAGGACCACATGATACCATGAAGAGAAGCTTACAGGTCCTCTATTGCCAACTGTTTAGTAAGTAGTTCATTATCTTTTCTAAATGTAAGAAAGCAACAATTCAAATCCTTACTTAAGGTAGTAATGTTCATGCAAGCCACAATTCAGGCACCTTGCCTCAGGTACCTGGAGGAAATATATGGAAGTGAAATTATTTTGCTAAGTTCAAGACTTGGAGGTCTATTAAAAAGCCAAGTTGACGTATCAGCTATTCCGCAGTCTTGTACAAGAGTGATTTGCTGTGCCTTGCAACTGCAAACACCCTCAGGAAAAATGAGATGTAGAAACAGAGGATGGTAGTTGGAAGAAATAATGCAACATTTTCGTAATCATCTTGTTTGTCTCGTTCCCAATAGACAGAAGGGAGCCATCCCACTTGGCATGTCTGGTGGTGGTATCTCGATAACAGGTCTATAAGCAAGGGAAGGATGCTCCAGACTCACACAGACCTAAGTTTTGTGTCACTTCTTGAGATGACTTGTTTATTTTTTCCAAGTTTTGGTTTTCAGAAGAGTCCATCAAATATAAAAGTCCAGCAAAAAGACTTGAGTGAAATTTAGACTGTGCAGATTGGGGCTGCCTCCCCTGTTCATGGGAGTAAGGAAAGGTTTTATGTGTAAAACAGTATTAGAATTGTTTGGGCATCTCCCTAAAGTGACAATTTTCAGTGTCAACATCACAAGAAACAACTTTTCTTCCAAATTTTAGAGATGAAATAAAATAAGGACAAAGTGTAAGTGTAATCACTTGGTGTCATGTCATACAAAGGAAATATCAGATTCTTCCTGAAAATTAGCAGAAGAGTTTTTAATGTCTCTTAAATTTCTGACTTTAAGATTCATGTTATCATAAGCAGTCTTGCACAGATTTCTGTAATTCTGGTCCAAGAAAATCGTGCTTAGTTTGCATGAAATGAGCAATGCAAGGACTACTATTTTTATTGGCAAGTATGAAATTCAGTCTAACAAATATTTTGTGTAGTACTATAGAAATCTAGCTAATATCATTTCCTTGCTTTACTCATTACCATCAGGGTATAGAGTAAGAGATATCTGTTGCTTTGCTAGATTGGCTAGTGTTCCTGTTCTTATTTACAGTGTCTTCTATGACACAGCACAAACCCATCAGTGTTTTTGTAACATCTGAGGGAAGACTCTAGATCATTTTCTTCTCAGAAGCATAAAGCTAGACCAGATATACTTAGCTGACCTTCCTAGCAGCACAGCTTTGGCTCCCAGAGACTGGGTGCCTGCCTGCAGTGTAATGGGGAAACAGCTCCTCAGGGAGGGCCATAACCAGAAACCCACTGACAGCAGTGGGGGCTGTGGTATTTTCACAACAGCTAAGGACATAGAATATTTTATCCCATTTTGATATGTTTCTGCATGTTGAATAGTACTTTAATTCTAAAATTATCTCAGTTGCTGGACTCACATTAGGTTTATTGTACTGAAATATGAAACTGAACTGTATGAATGCATTTTTACCAACATGGTAGGGAAAAAACGAAGGTAGATTCTCTACATCCAGCCTATCCCAATGTTGGTTTTATCAATATCATGCTTCCCTGCTTGGCAGCACTGCATCACTGCTGCTTTAAACTGTATTTTTGAGGGGATTATGTTGAAGATCTCAGCAGCAAATAAAGGAACACTGAAAGAAGGAAAGATTGAGTAAGCTATATACCTACATACACACACATATATATACACAGTATGAACAGGCAACAGTATTGTGAAGTCCATGATGTAATTTGAGAAGATATTGTTTCTACTGACAGATAAAATAACTGCTTTATTTCTCTGAGTGCAGCAAAAATGTTCACTAATGTAGTTATTAACAAATGCAAACAGCTATAGTTATTTAAGAGATATTTTGGGCATCTTGAATGAGGTTTTGCCCTGGCTGGTTGGTTTGTAAGAAGCCCAGGGCAAGATCCATTGAGTTACTTAATTCCTATTACACCAGTTTTAGATACCCTCTAGGTGTGTTACTTAAGCTCACTTTTTCCCCAATTACACCACAATGCTAAAAACAATCTCTGGTCCAGAGAGTACATTCTGCAACCTGGGGAAGAGGAAATTACTCGAATGTGTTTCCTATAGCTGTTCTTTGGGCTATAAGAAAGGCCTGCAGCATGGTCTTATTTGTTTCATTTGCACAAAAGATCTTCAACTTTGGGCTGATTCACCAATGTCCTACACCTTCCTCCTTTTCTTATCTGCAACTGCAGCAGTATTTTCATCTTATGTACCATGTTGAGTGACTAACTGAGGCTGAGAGCTATAGAGAGATGTGCCTTATGGATGTACTTTTGTGAGTCAAAAACTAGGATGGCTTGAACAAAGTGCTGGGTTTTGTAGAAAGAGTAATGGGCTGGAGAGGCAAAACTCTGTCTGAGTTTGTGTGAGCGTTATCTGTGGCTAAGAAATGTTGGAAGAAGCAGTTTCATCCCCAAACTGATGTGTTGCAATGAGGCTTGTCACATTTTGGTTGTGCCATTGGGCCAGTAGTGGCTACACTCATCCTGTGTATTTGTTTCCACCTCTGTTAGTTTGTGCTGTGCTATGTCTGAGACAGTGGGACCTTTGTACTCATAAGGACTGCTTGGCTTTGGCACTGGAAGAAATGACTTATGCAGATATTTGTCTGATTTGCAGACCTATGGGATTTGTTAGCTGTATTTTTAAAAGTCAAGTTCAGATCTAAATAAGATTTTAAGTGATGCAGACATCCCTTTTTGGTGTGAATTTTAGCTGTTATGTCATCAGTCTATTGCCATCTATATTCTTCTGCTGTGCTTTCCAAAAAGAGCTTATTCCATCCGTTTATGCTGATCAAGAAGAGTATGCAAAAATGGCACTAGCAGCAGCTGTTCTTTTGAATATGGTTATAGCTGGCTTGAATCTGATCCCAGTTGTCGAGAGGTAGACTTTGTTAAAACTGCAGTACTACTTTTGGCCCAGGACAGGGGCTCTGGGCAATGCTATTTTACCTCTAGTCATTCGTAATTTATGAATAAGTAATTAAACATGTGTAACTGTAAAGAAGCAGTGCTTTCAAACCATACCTTCAAAGATTCTATTTAATCTGAAATCTCTAAGATTCTATTTAATCTGAAATCTCTAAGACATTTAAAAAAAACCCCCACACATCAAAAGATTAAAACAAAAAATTTGGAAGAGGTTTCTTAGTGAGAGCTCTTTGAAGTCACTAGCTGGTATTGAGTTGAAGAGGACCAATTAGAGCGAAACATGTGTCCACAATTTGCTGCCATTTGTTCTAGGCACATCTTTATGGATGAAGTTTGTTGCCTCTGTAATGATGAAGATGCAAATGCCTTTCCCATGAGGCTGAGCAATCACCATTTTTTATAAAGACCTGATGTGATGATTTAAGCCCCACAGCATGAGCCACAGTATGTCGGCATTTTCTGTAATAAAACTGCCCGTTACACTTTACCACACGTGCAACTGTTCACTAAGGGCTTCCAGTTTGTGCAGAAAGGTAACTGGTGAAGCCCCTGGTGCATGAGCTGTATGTGAGGCTTTCTTCTTCAGACATTTCTCCTGAAAAATGGATTTCTTTATCTTTTTGTTTGCTTACAGCACTGGTGTCTGTGTGAGGACCTGTCACCATAGCATCTGGAAATAAACACCAGTCTTTCTTCATGCCATTAGCACTTAGTGTGTTCCCAAGCACCATTCTCTCTTCTCGGAGTCCTGGCACTATGCCCAGTAATATCAATAGAAAGAGTGTCCTACGTACAGGCTTGTACCACTCTCTAGCAAACTGAGCAAAAATGGCAGTGAGTGGCCAAGCCTTATAACCCAGGCTGTCACCAAGCTTGTATGCCCTTGATTTGGATGCAGCTCATCACCCCTGGTTTTAACCAGCAGCCTAACTGCATTTCAGTTAAGCCTCTGGTGATAAAGTTCTGCCTTTAGACAAAGGGTTAGCACAAGCCAGCACCTCATTTCAGTCTGAAGCAAGTCCAGGGGGGCCCATTCTTCTTTCCATAAATATTTGATAAACAATGTGAGTTTGTCAAATTCCTGGTTTAGACATGGCCCAGTTCTCAGTGCCTTTTGGAAAGGTGCTGAGCAGCATTATCTCCTAATGCTCACTGCCTCTACTTGGAACCAACATACCTACCAACTCCTGTTTCTGTTGTCAAGTGCTGTCTGTGAATAGTTATGTGGCATTAATGAGGTGGTATGCACTGATGGCTTGTTTATGGCAAGTGGGGAAGCATGGTAACAGTATGAAAGACTACTGCCAGAAGCAGGGGAGTAACCTATTCTCTGCCCATAGCGGGAGGTAAGACAAGAAGAAATGGATTTATAGAGCAGGTAGTTTGACATTAGACATCAGGCAAAGATGCCTTAGCAGGGTAGGACTTTGAAATGCTAGAACAGGCTACTCAGGAGGATTTTATTCTGCCACTGAAGCACCAAGTGGAAATAAAAGCCATCTCTCAGGGGAGACAGAGGTCATCTAGGTGATTTCAAAAGCTCCCACCCAACCCTCTGATCCTGTGACCACTAGGTACCATGTACTTAGCACAAATGAGCCTATTTGCTTCATCAGAGGGCTCTCAGTTTGCACAAGCCATGTATAATTAATCCGTGCGATAGAAACGCGCAGCTGACGTGTGCTGAAAGGTGCTGGGGATCACTCGATACAGATCAGCAGACAGTCTCTTTCTGTCACTCAGGAGGACTCAGAGAGAGAAGAAAACAACATTTTTGTTGTGCTGTGTTCAACTGGTAGGTGTTAGTTTGAGCAAAGAGAGCAGCAGGCAGTGGTTATCCAGCAACAGATGCCATCTGGTTTGCTTAAAAATTAGAGAGGTAAACAGCCCCTGGGTATGCAGTGTTTTTTGTACAAAGCTTTTGGGGATACTTGCTGGGCTCCAGCATTTGTATTGGAGAGTCACGTGGCTTGGTAACAGACTGCCCATCGCACAGCTTGCAGCAAACTGTCCATCAACACTTGCTTCTCCCAGAATTCAATTAAAGGTGGTTTCAGCTTCTCAGTGAAAACTTTGCCTTCTCGAATGAAGCTGCAACTTTCCATTCTGTGATTCCCTCCCTAGAAAACCTCTTAAAAGCAAACCTTAAAAGCACCTTTTGAAGAAACTAAATTGAATATGCATTTTCTTACCAGATATAGGCTCCAGTGTCCTTGATGTGCCCTTTAGTGAGATTATGCTGCGCACACAGTCCTGCTCACTGCCTCGATAAGCACAACTCGGAATCAGATGGCTCTTGTGATTGTTCCCCTGAATAGTTTGTAATGTTTGTTTTAAATTTGCTGGCTCCATGAGCATTCTTGGTCTTAAAGACATTACTGTTTGGTAGCATTTCACAGATTGCATGAACTTATTAATGAGTTTGAGGTATGCCTATTGGGGAGGGGATGTTTTGCCAAGAGCAAATACCAGTTTAGGACACAGACAGTTAACATTGTGAAAACTTCTCCACTGCTCTTTCAGATTTGCTGAAGCACAGAGGGATGGGGAATAGACCTGGGACTATAGAATTTCAGATTGTGAATTAAAATTGATGCTTGATGCTGAATGTGGGATAAAAAACCAACAGACAGTTAAATGATTGTATTTGCTCTTTGTATTGGCAGCAAGCAACCCCTGCCTTTGCACAAATTATTTGATAGTCTGATTATGTTCTTGGCATATTAGGTAACCTTCAGTTTTATGCTGGTGTTTTTTTTTTTTTCCTGGTGCTATTTGCACTAGAACTCTGTAGATTTTTCAAAATGAATGAGAATATGGATAAATTCCTGGTATTCCTGGTCATCAAGCACTCACATACCAGTTCTAGGGCATTCTGGTAACAACATCCATGACCATTATGCTTGAAAACCAGGAGATATTGAATACATACATATATATATGGATGTTTACCCAGGTTAGAAAATGTTGGGAGGATTTGGTTTTAAAATTCCTTACTGTCTTGTTAAAACAGTAATTTGGTAGGTCAAAAATGAATGCACAATGTTATTTCCATCTTATGTTGTGAATTATTTGTGCTTTGGACCTGAAGCAATCCCCATCGTATGACAATGTATCTGTCTAATGTTCTGTTTTATATTCAGTATTGTTTGCCTCAGGCCTTGAGAGAGAGGTTTGAGAGGGAGAGTGAATAGGCAGGAGTACAAATTTGACTTTTCTCTATTTTCCCTTTCAAAAGTCTATTCATCCATATCTAATAGAAGTGAAACTTCAGGAACAAAGACTTAGCAGCTTGTGCAATTTTATGTGTGTGTCTTTGAGACTCAGCATCAAGTGGAGGAAGAAATGTTAGTGATAGACAGGAGCCTAGCAACCATGAAGTATTGGTCCTATTGAGCTAGGTGGCAAAGCTCCCTTTGACTTCAGTAGGATTAGGATTTTACTTCCAGCCTTCACATTCCCAGCTTGCTTTGATATGTTGCATTATAAACCAAAAACATGCCATCAAACATTTATTTCCTTCCCTCAAGCTGCCTTTTCTTGCTGGCTGTGCCTAAGAGACATTGGTGTGTTTTTGACACTGTTCCAATCAAGCCCTAGTCCAACAAAGGCAGTTAAGTTTGTAAATAGAGCTCCTAGCACCAGGCAGACTGCTCCTACAGCAGCCACCAGCCATAGACTTGAATCATTGTTGGACTGTGTTCCAGTACTTGGAAATGTGGACATTTTTATGTCAGCACGCACGCTGGTGTCTAATGTCTGTGAATTACCCAATGCCTGTGACAGTGTTCCTGCAAGGAAGAGAAAAATGACTGTTAGAGATTGAATACACACAGCTATCTGATATTCCCCTATGTGTGAGCTAGTGTGGACAGGGACATGTACCACTGGTGCCAGTAATAACAGGGGTATTTATCACCCCATGTTCAGGTGCTGGAACTTTTATATGTTATAAAAAAGGCCTTTCACTTTTTGCAAGACCTTTGAATTTTTCTCCCTCTGCCCACCTCTTGGCAAAAGGAAGACCTAACTGTGCAGGTTATGGCAACTTTGATCACTCATCGTTGTGTCCATTGTAGCTCAATGTTGGCTGGGTAAATAACTAAGAAATACTTATAAAACCAAACTCATTGCAGCCTGTGGAAACAGTTTGGAGGAAACACATATAAAGTGTTATCCAAAGTGGCAGCATGTCATAGGTGTTCTCTTTGCTCCATCTCTAAATGGCAAATATATAGATGTCCTGTTTCCAAAGAACTTGAGAGTATGCCAAAATATAAGCACATTCAACTCAATGAAAGACTTCAAAACTCCACCTGCAAAAAAAAATGCTGTGAAACATCATCTAAGTTGACCTTTGGAATAAAGCCATTGCCTCTCAACGCAGCGCATCCGCTTGGTCTTTATTTCGTTGATAAGCACCTTCAAAACTTCCTTGACAGATCAAGGTCTATACGTAATTGGTGTGAATGTAATGTTTTGTAGTACATTATGGGTTTAAACTATGTATATCCTCTAATGCCTGAAACCTCAGGGGCAGGGTGTGCTGCCAAGATCTGCAAAAAGCCCACAGTCTCATATCACATGAGTTTTTTCCCCCACGTTATTCTTGAATGAAAGGAAGATATTTGTTATGTTTGCCACAAAAGATGTTTGAAAAGTGACCTTGGCAGGAAAAATACTGTGCCCTTGCTATAGTAACTTAAAACCACTCCTCTACTAGGTTCAAAAAGGGTTCTGGAAATGAGATGAGAAAGTTTATAGCACGACACATCCCTTCAGCTACAGAAGGCAAGGGAAACACAGCCCCAAGGTGGATTTCCTTGGGGAGGGAACCCTCCATGGAGGATCTGCATCCCTATTCTGGCTATTATGTCTGTTCTAATGTGCACCATGAGTGCTCAGGAGGAACCCACCACTCCAGATTTTGAAAGAACAGTGCAATGTAATCCCGCCAGCTTTCCCATCACTAAGCTTTTCTGCTGTACTGTGATAATGATGGGGTTCTTGGGCTGCTCTCTTCACTCGAGATTAGGCTCCTGTTGTATCCAGGGACAGCAACAGGATTTTGGGGCTACATTTTCCAAATCAGCAAATACTTAGGCACTCAAAGAGTTTTCCTAAGTACCTAAGCAGGTTAACCAGCTGTCTGCATGGTGGCTGAGTGGGAAACTTCTGCAAGTGTCTATGAATTGCACTAGGCATGTGTCTCTGATGAGAGATGCCAAGATACCTTTGAAAAATCAGATCCCTTTTCTTCTAATGTAAGGCAACAGACTTTATTTCAAAACTGTCTAATACTGTGTATAACATGAGTCTTTTGCTTCAGAGTTGATGAGTAACAATCAGTGCTTCCCAATACCAAGTTATAAAGAAAGGAAAAAAAAGGGCTCTGAATCAAGTGCACATTTACAGTTCTTAGTGTGGTGGTAACATGCTTCTTGCTCAGTATTGCATAAAGTCACAGCATTGTGTAGACATTAACTAATGAATTTAGGTTCCAATGAAATTATGTTTAGTCTCCAATTTCACAGAATCACAGAATGGTAGGGGTTGGAAGGGACCTTTAGAGATCATCCACTCCAAGCCCTCTGCAGAAGCAGGGTCACCTAGATCAGGTCACACAGGAACGTGTCCAGGAGGGTTTTGAAGATCTCCAAGGAAGGAGCCTTCACAACCTCCCTGGGCAGCCTGTGCCAGGGGTCCCTCACTGTCACAGTAAAATAGCTTTTTCTTATGTTTAAAATAGAGCTTTATAGTTGTAAAGTTGTACTTGCACTGTGTTGCTGTACATATAGATATCTTTGAGGATACTTCATCAGTAGAAGCACTTGTCCAGTCTTGTAACAGAATAAGCCATGCTTTGCATAGACAGCTAAGCTAACTCTATCTCATTGTGGTCTTTAACCCATGGACCCCCTTATGGCTAGAAAACAAGCAGTTCTTTGTCATCCCTGAGGAATATTGACCTTCAATAGCTTGCTAACCAATGTCATTAGGAATTATGAGTCATTGCACAAGAGCCTAAAAGAGTTACGTACTTACACCAGTCTCCAGTCACACTTCATTGTGGTTTTTAGAGTGAACCATGGAGTACTAGTGACAGTACTTTTGTGTACACTGTGTGCAAACCAGCACGATTTCTGGACAGATTGCAAACCCTTTTTGTATATCCCAGGGTTTTGTTGCTCCTGGAATTCCCTTATGACCAGCCTATGAGGGACTGTCTAACATAAAGTTTCTAATTCATTATGCATTTGAAAAAGGCACTGCTTCTTGAAGTTAGTGTCCCATGGGAAGGAGAATGATGACTTTGCAGCATCTTCTAAAGCATTAGACACCACTGGCTCCTGCAGAGGCTACAAATTCATTATGATATCACAGCTTCTCATTGCTGAGGGCATTAACAGTTAACACAAAGACACCACAATTAAGATGTCAAAGAGAAGAAAGTGAAGATAACAAGCAGTGGGAGCACCTGATAAATGGACAACAGTATGCTTGCAGGGCAAACCACTTTTGTTTGTATAGTGTTAATGCAGAGCCTTAAAGCACAGGAAGAGAAATAAAATGGTTTCAAACTCTGTGATCTTTTGGCCTTGTCTTGGAGGTGGAACAGAACAATTATCTCCCATTTGATGTCTTTTGCTTCAGCAGTGCTGGGTTTGGCAGTGTTGTTTCCTTAGAGTAACTGGTCGTTTCACCTACTTCAAAGCTGTTTTGTTCTGCCCTTTGAGGAAGGAAGAGCTGTTTTTCTGATCAAGGCCCTATACATGTCTGAGAGCCTCACGTCAAATCTCTGCCCTGGGACCTACTTCCTAATGCTGAGGTTGTGAAGCATAAAGTTAATCACATTACAGTCTGTGCTGCACAGAAGTGCCCTGAAAGTTTTATAAGGATGAAGCCTGTGCCAGAGAAAGAGCAGTAGGTGCTTAGGGAAGGAGGATGCTCCAAGACCAATTCCCAGGAGCAGACGAGGAGGATGTGCACGAATGGAGTGGTTGCTGTGACTTAATAGGAATGGACACTGGCAGCTTCTTTTTTTCAAGCAGAACAATCCCTTAGGACAGAGATCATCTATAGGACTGAGTAACAGACCCTGGGCCTCAGCTATGCATATTGTAGTGCATCTTTCCTGGCCCTTGGACCATTTATGACTGAGACCATTAGCTGCAAAGTCACTGCAAAATGTGTGACTGACAGGGAATCAGATATAAATCTTTTGGTCTCTGAGGCAGAGGCAGCTGGACAGCACAAGACAGTATTTAATGTATATCATCCAAGGAAGGGCTTCTATAGCAAAAAAAAGAAGATCCTCTCCTTGTAGTTTACTGATTCAGAGAAGACCTGGGCTGAGTGTTGTGTAGTGTATGTAGACTTACCTAGCTCTTGTTTCAGAAATCGAAGGCAGTTCTGAGAAAAATGTCTTGGTCTGAATCATCATTGGGAGCATCTCTTAGTGTTCCTGACTATTAAGTTTCTCTCAAATGCAAGGCACTTGTCTTCACTGGCATTTCCCAGTATGGAAAATATCTCTCTTGCAGAGTGCAATGACACCATTTGATGCCTTCACGTGATTCTCTGCAGCCCTGAGAAGGCCACTGCTCCCTCCTGTCCGTGTTCCATGCTCCTGGCCTCATGCAAAATAGGCAGAGCAGCAAACCTGTCAACAGGGAGAGCTATAGGGATGCTGTAGCACCAAGCCCAAACCTGGATATCCAGTTAAATGTGCTTCAGCACTACCAGAACAACATAACGTGCCTTTCCCACAGTGAAAATCACTGGTGCATCCAGATTTCAGCATTGTTCCCCTGGTTGATGGTCTCTGGTGACTCAGAGCTGCACAGTCCAGTGCAGGAGCTTGTGCTGCTCTGGACTCTGAGCTGCACAGCACAGTTCAGTGCAGGAGCTTGTGCTGCTCTGGACTCTGGGCTGCACAGCACAGTCCAGTGCAGGAGCTTGTGCTGCTCTGGACTCTGAGCTGCACAGCACAGTCCAGTGCAGGAGCTTGTGCTGCTCTGGACTCTGAGCTGCACAGCACAGTTCAGTGCAGGAGCTTGTGCTGCTCTGGACTCTGAGCTGCACAGCACAGTTCAGTGCAGGAGCTTGTGCTGCTCTGGACTCTGAGCTGCACAGCACAGTTCAGTGCAGGAGCTTGTGCTGCTCTGGACTCTGAGCTGCACAGTTCAGTGCAGGAGCTTGTGCTGCTCTGGACTCTGAGCTGCACAGTTCAGTGCAGGAGCTTGTGCTGCTCTGGACTCTGGGCTGCACAGCACAGTTCAGTGCAGGAGCTTGTGCTGCTCTGGACTCTGAGCTGCACAGCACAGTTCAGTGCAGGAGCTTGTGCTGCTCTGGACTCTGAGCTGCACAGCACAGTTCAGTGCAGGAGCTTGTGCTGCTCTGGACTCTGAGCTGCACAGCACAGTCCAGTGCAGGAGCTTGTGCTGCTCTGGACTCTGAGCTGCACAGTTCAGTGCAGGAGCTTGTGCTGCTCTGGACTCTGAGCTGCACAGCACAGTTCAGTGCAGGAGCTTGTGCTGCTCTGGACCCTGAGCTGCACGGCACAGTTCAGTGCAGGAGCTTGTGCTGCTCTGGACTCTGAGCTGCACGGCACAGTCCAGTGCAGGAGCTTGTGCTGCTCTGGACTCTGAGCTGCACAGCACAGTTCAGTGCAGGAGCTTGTGCTGCTCTGGACTCTGGGCTGCACGGCACAGTCCAGTGCAGGAGCTTGTGCTGCTCTGGACTCTGAGCTGCACAGCACAGTCCAGTGCAGGAGCTTGTGCTGCTCTGGACTCTGAGCTGCACGGCACAGTCCAGTGCAGGAGCTTGTGCTGCTCTGGACTCTGGGCTGCACAGCACAGTTCAGTGCAGGAGCTTGTGCTGCTCTGGACTCTGAGCTGCACAGCACAGTTCAGTGCAGGAGCTTGTGCTGCTCTGGACTCTGAGCTGCACAGTTCAGTGCAGGAGCTTGTGCTGCTCTGGACTCTGAGCTGCACAGTTCAGTGCAGGAGCTTGTGCTGCTCTGGACTCTGGGCTGCACAGCACAGTTCAGTGCAGGAGCTTGTGCTGCTCTGGACTCTGGGCTGCACAGCACAGTCCAGTGCAGGAGCTTGTGCTGCTCTGGACTCTGGGCTGCACAGTTCAGTGCAGGAGCTTGTGCTGCTCTGGACTCTGAGCTGCACAGCACAGTTCAGTGCAGGAGCTTGTGCTGCTCTGGACTCTGAGCTGCACAGTTCAGTGCAGGAGCTTGTGCTGCTCTGGACTCTGAGCTGCACAGTTCAGTGCAGGAGCTTGTGCTGCTCTGGACTCTGAGCTGCACAGCACAGTTCAGTGCAGGAGCTTGTGCTGCTCTGGACTCTGAGCTGCACAGCACAGTTCAGTGCAGGAGCTTGTGCTGCTCTGGACTCTGAGCTGCACAGTTCAGTGCAGGAGCTTGTGCTGCTCTGGACTCTGAGCTGCACAGTTCAGTGCAGGAGCTTGTGCTGCTCTGGACTCTGAGCTGCACAGCACAGTTCAGTGCAGGAGCTTGTGCTGCTCTGGACTCTGAGCTGCACAGTTCAGTGCAGGAGCTTGTGCTGCTCTGGACTCTGAGCTGCACAGCACAGTTCAGTGCAGGAGCTTGTGCTCCTCTGGACTCTGAGCTGCACAGCACAGTTCAGTGCAGGAGCTTGTGCTCCTCTGGACTCTGGGCTGGCCGTGCTCCAGAGCAGCCACAGCACAGAAAAAACAGCTTGAGGGTTACATTCAATTAGCATAAATTGCCAAAGGCCCAAAATATGTCATGGAGCCAGTGTGGGTTCTTAAGCCTCAAAACATGTTCCCTTTTACTTGCTGCTTTTTCTTTGCCGATTCTATGGAGGAGAGAAGATTTAGAGCTCATTTTGTCACTCTCAGAGAAGGGATGTTCCTGATACAGCTGTAAGAGTAAGGTCCAGTCTGCCTCCGAATATCAGGGAGACCTTGGGCTGTTGTTTTGTCACTGCTTTTCTTGGTATCTCCTGGTCCTATATGTCTTATTTTTTCAACTGTAAGCATTTTGGGCTAGGGGTTGACAATATTTGGATGTGTTGTCCAGTACCAAGCATGCACTTGGCTCTTAGTATTGTAACAATTATTAAGAAATACCATATGGTTAAAAATACTGTAACTCTCAAAAGAATTGTTGGACTATTTACTTTTTGTGCATATGAGCATGTGCCTCATTTAAGCCAATTATTTTCCTATTAACAGGCATTGGTTATGCTATCCTTCTGCTTTTATTTTTAGAAGTATTCAGATTATTACAGAAAGTGTGAAAAATAAATGAAAAAAAACAGAGAAATCTGTCTCCTAGCACTTGTCTTTTAATTTTAAGTTTCCCAATTGAATAATCCTACACTTGATCCTCTAAGGGACGTGTCTCCTATAGGGAATGTTCTCTGTACCTTCAGGTGCCTGCTGTCAAACCATCAGAGGATGGGAGATGAATCTAAATGAATTCATGAATCCAAATACTCTCTTGGAAATCAAATGATGTTTGATTATGATGTTACCAACACCTGTCCTAACATATTGAATCACAAATGTGAGATTTATAGAGACATGTTACTCTCCAATTTTAACTTGCAAGTTGTATTCTGCTCTGCAGACAATGTAGTAAAGTTATGATGGAGTCTCATACTCACCGTCTCGTGATTTAAGGGCAACTGGTAAATCTCAGTCTTCGGTGTTTCAAGGTGAAATTTTTAGGTCTAGCTTGGTATATGGACAAGGGTAAGGCCTCTTTTGTCCTGTGGATTGAAGGAACTCTAGGTTTATAAGCATGGAGGAAAGGAGATCACACATAGTCCTGCTGTATCTCCAAATGGCATATTGCACCTCTCACTTTTTGTACTGGAGGTGTATTGTCACTGTCTGTGGCAAGAGTTTCTATCCTGTCCAGTGATGATACTAATAGGAGTGATATGCTGCTGAGTCCATGATGAGCATCAGTGGATGTTTGTTCTGGGCAGCACATTCACAAGGGAATGAAACTCAGAGCAAGCCTTTGGCTCACCTCAGTACTTAAACCATCAAAACAAGATTTACGATTGATTTCTAAAGTAATGCATGAGCTTGTAGAGGTGTATTTCTCCAAGCTTTAGCTGTGAGTGGAATATGATGTATTGCTGTTAAGAAAGGGCTGTCATGCAGTGTGTCCTTTCCACTGATAATTTTGGAAGGACTCATTCTTGTGTTTAAATATTAATTAGAAAGTATTGAAAAGCTTTGACTACTGACTTCATGAGCACCGAAGCATAGGGAAATGTATTTTTAAAGCATGATCTGATATGCTGAGGAGGAACACTGGGGAGAGGTGTGCAGGAGGATGCAGGTTTGTGCTAGTATTTTTTTAAAGCCAGATAAGACTTTGTTTTATGAAGTAGTTTTATGGTCCCAGACATACCAAGACATTGGCTGGTTCAGCCTCAGGTGTCACTGGCATGTAAATAACAAGAAAGTGAGAAAAATCTCAGACAGATCATCACAGTTGATTTTTACCAGTCAGAGAGCTTTTGGAGATTACAGTATAGCATGAAGAATTTATCAAGGTGATTTATCACAGTGCTTGTGAATATATTACATCCATACTCTGTCTCAACTAGTATAGAGCAGGTCTCAATATCTACAAATGTGTTATTAATGTTGCTTTGGCAAGCAATACATTTCTGTGTAGTCTCAATATCCTTTGTGTTTGTGGATTTTGAACATAACACCAAAACTCCCAGCAAATCTCCTGCTATTGAAACAAATAAATGTTGGGAAAATATTAATACAAAGACTTTCTAAAATGGCATTTCATAAGAATGCTCAGTCAGCCTTCTGGCTGCTGAAAGCCCCTGGAAACCAGAAATGGAAACCTCTATAAAAGGAGATGTGATGAAAAAAGGGGGAGGGAAATTGCCTATTCTGATTTTGCCTGTGGTGCTGTCTTCTTGGTTTGGGAGCTTCCATTAAGAGATGTGCTTTGTAGAAGAGGCAGGTGGAGAAAAAGCAAAGTAAAAAAAGGCAACAGAAGAGGCATTATTTCATGTTCAGTGCTCTGCTTTTCCTCTGCTTCCCTCGGTTGCCTTCAGAGGGAAGCAACAAAATTTACTTGGTAGAGGAGGGAGCTAAGACCTTTTTTTTATAGTCAGTGATAATAACACGGTTGTGCTAGGAAAGGCTCTTCAGCTTGTGTGATTTTTCATGGGATCAGTGAGGCTGAGTTCTCCTCTCTGCTTTGCAGTGTCAAGCAGTTACTCTGCTGTCCACCTCCTGCTCACACGAGCTGCTGGCTGACCGTGCTGATGCGTAACTCCTGCCCAGCCTTGTGAATCCATGTAGTTTGTTGCTCAGCATCTACAGTCAGGATGAATTACTGAAAGGAGTAGCTCCTTTACAGCCACCACACATTAGAATGTCTTATTGCAGCATCTCTAGATGCTCCTAGTGAAGGAGTCTGGCAGAGCTGCCCCTGCTGCAGCTTCAGAAACTACCACCAAAGGAGAGGAGTGGAGAGGGGCCAGGGTAGCTTGCCCAGCAAGTGGGAGGAAGGTTGCCCTCCAATCAGTGCAATTCCCTGCATATCACAGCTGTAGTAAGAAAGAAAATGAAGCCATTCCATGAGGCTAGTCATCTGTGGCTGCTTTTTCATGCTACAGAAAGCAAGACATTTTCTACATCGAATCTGTGCAAGAGTAGGAAACTCTCATGAATTTGGCAGCCAGCACATTTTCCCTTTATGAAGTTATTAGCTGCAGTAGTTTCACTTTGACAGTCCTGAAATACACAAGACACTGAACTGAGAGTTTCTCAGCTCTGGAAAATTCAAAATGCTGGTTCTGGACTGAGTTATGGCAGAAAACTGTGAAAGTCTCTGGTAAATGAGCTTTAGAGATTTCCATTCTTAGGTTTGCTTTTCTGAGTAGGCCAATATGTATTAGTGCAGCAGGCAGTGTTTTTATGCAGGAAGGGTAGGATGCCAGTAGTATTATACTTGTCATTATATAAGATCAAAAAATGCTTTAATTTATAATATGTATTTCAATTTTAAGACCCCATTAATTTCAGTGAATGCAAGGTTTGATTTGAAGGACAAGTGTTTTAATGAAGGCATAAATCAGCAGTCAGCAGCTGCATTAGAGGTTCACTGATACTGTTCATAGTGCTTCTGGCCACTATTGAGGATGTATTTTCATGAGAGGTGTGGGACTTTGTCATTTAGATTAAACTCTAAGACACAGAGGTTGGGAACTGTATGTATCCAGGGGGAGACAGGTACCTCACAGTCTACTGAATTCACCACATATTTCAGTGGTTTAAAGTAGTAATTTACTTTTATCCCATTACTGAAAGTATTTGTCCATTGTTCAACATGAGAGAATCTCAACCTGTGTGCCATATGGGCATTAAGCACATCTGCTATCCTATGGTGCATTCATCAGTCACTGGAGATCATTAAGATATTGCCTCTAGGTCAAGCTTGCATATGAACCACATCAGTTTTGTGGTTTTTTCCCTTTTTCTGACCCCATTTTCATTTGTAGAGGACCTTGGTTGTCATAGGAACGTGGTAGGGCTGTTCAGCAGGAGAAGGGGATAGCTTTGCCAGTAACAGGCTGGAGATGCCCAGCAGCGAGGAGCACAACCTGCAAACAGTCCTCTGGAAATTTGTAGTTGCAGTACTGTTCTGCTGAGGGCAGTGGCATTTGAGGCTCAAAAGCCTCTACAGACCCCAACAAGGACCAGGAACCTGTTGTTTAGGTGCTCTACAAACATGAAGATGATGAATATCTGCAAGTGAATGGTGTACTCTGCTGTTCTGTGATCTCATGGAGAGGATTCATTGCAGCAACACACCTGACAAAAATATTGCACAATTTGTCAAGTAATTGGTAGGAAGACAGTGAAGTTACCTAACCACATCTCCTCCAGCCTTTGTGGAGAGGCAGAGGCTAAACTGTGTTACAGGTGGCTACTCTTCACCCCAAAAGAGTGCTCCACGGCAGAGTTTGGAGATGATGGAGAGACATTGGAAATGTACATCTGACCTCTATGCTTCTGTAGTATTACTGTTAGCAGCCTTCTAGCTACTTATTCAGCTTTGAACTCAATTGTATTTGTGATGGCTTCTCTCTACAGCCAGTTTTGTGATAGAGGGGATTCATGGGTCTCTCTTTTTTAAAGGAGCCTTGCTTAGCTCTAAGTCAGTATGCTAAAAGCATCCTTAGCTGTTTTTAATGTATGTTGAGATTGCAACACTCTAAAAACACTGCTGGCAATGATGGAGCACCTGCAGTTTTCATGACTTTAATTTTATTTCCTAGCATTTGAACAAGAATGAATCAGACTGTGAGGAGAATGCTGCAAAGTTTTGGTAGAGTTGTGGCTACCTAAGCTGCTTCCTTCAAAAAAAACCCTCTGTCTATTCTCCTATGACTGTGTCAATGCAAGCAGTCACTACATCAAATGCTTAGCCTGAACAAGTGAAGGGCAAATCCTGCTCGACTGAAGATCCAGATTATTTGAGGAAGAAGAAGAATCATCCTGAAATTCTCTAAAAAGTATTGTTGTAATTGAGATAGAAATCAGTAACATGCTTTGGTAAAGAGGGGGCTCAGCAAGTACAGGTCAGTCAACACAGCCAGTAGTATGTGTAATGGCAATGTGGAAGCATTGGGAATCAGGATTAATTTTTAGTGTTTGGGAAGAATTTCAGCAAAGTGAATGAGGAGAATGCAAGAGCATGGAACACACTACATTTACTGTGTAACAAGAAGCAAGCTGTCACCAAAGGGAAACCCTGGGATCACTGGTGCTCTGAGGAACGCTTCCAGGTTTCTTTCTGATGTTTCATCTTTCAGTACATGAGCTACTTGATATCAAATTATTTCATTGCCATAAAGGACAAGTAAAAGTAGTTTAATATTAATGCTTTTATAGAGTCTAAAGATATATTTTTGGTAGAGTAAGTCCAGAGTCATACCAGTCACATTTCTTTATTCCACTAGATCAGATGAGTGCACGATGAGCTTGGTTTAAGCCTTTATCACACCACTGAAATCATGGTCTTTTATATATACTTTATATGCTGTGTATTTATTTTATGTATTATATTAGTAAAATATGGAGATGATAGAGTTAAGTATGACATATAAACCAGTTACTTATCTAAGCTTCAGCTGCCTTGTGTCCTTCTGTCAGGTTTTGTGTTGCTGAAAACCATTCTTCAGACCTTTCCTTTTTTATTAACTTTGATGTACAGTGTATACAAATATACAGTGTGGTGAGATAAAGAGCACAGTGACTGTGCTCACTCCCAATGTCTGTGCCTGTCCTGCCAGCAAGATGATGGGTCCTAGTAAATAGTACTTAATTTAAACAGTTTGGGTCCTAGTAATAGTAGTAAAATTTAGATTATTTAATATCCTTGCTGGGAATGCTTTTTGACCATGGTGTCTGTCAAAGCTTGTAAGCAGCTAAGCCACTGATGTGCTGTGGCTGGTGGTTTTTGTATCAGATAGAATAATTTTCTAGTGTCCTGTTGTGGGTGAATATATTCAGTAAGCCATAGTGTCCATCAACTTATGGTTTTAGTCTTCTGCTACACATAATTACAAACTTAGGGCATACCTCTAGTGCAAAAAAACCCACTCCTGGGTGAGTTGCTTAGATTCAGACAAGACAAACTGAAGACAAAGCAGGTTTTAATTCAATTTAAGAATTGGCCAGGTAAAGCTCATCTTCTAGGCATAGCTTTACTGCAGTTAATGAAATCCTGGTACTATGTTGCAGAACATTTGTTTGCAACACTTAAAGCTAGTAGAGATCTATTAAAGCATCTTCTTAAGGATGGTCCTCCTGTTTTCCACATCAGTGTAGTCTCACAGAAACGTATATGGAAGGTCTGTGCAAGTCCTTTTCCACGTGCAATTACACAAATACTCCCAAGTGTTGATATCCCTCAAGTATCTCTTAATCTATTTTCTGGTCCTTGACAACTTCTTTCTTTTGCTAGTGCAGGCATTTAGGCATTGTTGGAACACAGCTGGTGCAGTCAGCTCCAGATTCTCTTCTCAGTTGCCCTGATAATTTAATTTTGAGGAGAAAAAGATGAATTCAGTAGATCACATTTGGGTTTACGTTGGTGTTCAATGTTCTCTGGTTCCCTCTACATGTGTTCCAATGAGAAAATGGAATCTACTGAATTATTGCTCCGTTTGCTTCAAATTTGGCCTGTTTACAGTCATTGTAGGTGGTTAGCAGCTATCAAAGGTGGCTGGCAGTCATGTAGGAGACCAATAGCAGACACCTGACAGGCAGAGGAAAATGTTCCCCTGGAATTTTGCATCTATGTGAGTGGTGCACAGCCCAAGCAAGAAAGTTGTATGGAGTGACAGATGGATGCCTCTGGTGAACTTCTCTGTAGGTGTGGGACGAGCAGATGGCAGGCACCATAGTGTCCAGCCATATGATTTTATATACCTTTGCCCTCTTAGCATGGCTGGGAATAGTAGTGAGACTGGGGTCTTGCAAGTTCTTTTTCCATGGCACAATGTGCTTCTCTCAGCAGAGCAAAACGGAACAAGAGTCAAAAATACCAACACAGCCTCTCTGCTGTGCATTACAGACACAAACATCTCTGGTAATTTAGACACAGGCACAGTTCTGAGCAATTATGAAAGAATAATGTTGTATATTATTTCTTCTTCTGAGGCTCTTGTGGTGTTTTGTGCTGATAAACCCATCAGCTCGTACCTCGTTAGTGAGACCCAGAAATGAATCGCTCTTCAGCTACTTCTGTGCTCGGTGTGCTATAAAGCACTTGTAGGTAGAAAGAGGTCGTGTAAACAGGTGCATAATGAGTTTCTCTGCCTGTTTTGCAGCTGGGGGGAGGCAAATCTATGCAGGAAAGGAACTGGCAACTTACTTGAAGATGCTCGGGAAGTCAGCAGTAGAAGAGAGCTGGAGTGGCATCCCCAGCTGTCCCACCAGCAGGCCACCCAGCTGTGGCAGTGCTGTGCAGCCAGCCTGTGCACAGGGCTCAGCCATCCTGTAACTGGGGTCTTTTAGTGCACCCGAGCTGGAAGCCTCAGGTCAGGGGCTTAGATCTGGCAGGATGATTGGATTCACATTGCAGGACCATCTGAAGATCAGTCTTTTTGGTGTAATTCTATGTTTTTGGTGAACATGGACCCAAGTGTTGAAGTTTTGCTCAAATATACTTTTTTTTTTTGCCCTGACTGGACTTAGTTCGGATGATGACTTGATCAGAGCAGGGGAGTGATGATTTGATCTGAGATTACTTTCATTTCTGTGAGTGATGGCTCAGTAGTTCTCTTTCCTTCTTGGATGAAGTAATGCCCGATTGTGAGCAGACATTAATCTCTCCTGAGAACATTTTGTGTAATGGAAAATGGAAAGAAAACAAATCCAGGAGCTTTTTTTGGTTCTTGGCCTCCTTCTTCCATATCAGACAGAAATGAGTGTTTCATAGGAGGAGTCCCAGTTCTCCTTTTTTTGGCCCCAGCCAGCAAGAAGCAAGAAGGCTAAGTCCAGCAAAGTGACGGTGTAGTCAGGGTACGGTCACCAGGCTAATCTCTGGTATAGACCCCCTTGACTGCTGGGGATCCCTACAGTCTCCACATCAGCAGTCTTGCCCACAGTAGGGGAATCATATAAGGAAAACTTAACTTCAAGAAGCTTCCTCCTCTCACCTATGAACAGACCCAACAGTCTTTCACCTTTCAGGAGCCACTGGCAATCAGTATGTAGAGACAATTAGAGCTATTTAAACTGAATAGGGTGAAGTTGCTACAACCATAAGAGTTCCTCTCAGATACAACACTCTCGAGATTGTGATGCCCATCCTCAAGTGCCAGGGACAAGGACACAAAAGTTGAGGAAATCTTTCTGAGGTTTATTATTTCTGGGGACAATGGTAGTTCTGTTGTGTTCAAGTAGGAGAAGGGCTCATTTTTCAAACCCTGTACACACGTGTGCAATACCATCCTGAATCCTAATGCATCCAAGACCTGAACAGAGAGAAAATGAGCAAAAGCATTATTTTAGCCTTTGAAAATGGGAATGATGTAGGAATTGGCTTCCCCAAGACTGCAGGGAGATCTGGGAGATCCAAACTCTACCTTCAAGACCCTGTCCAGTACTTGAGTGCAAATTCTTCACCCATTTTATCAGCCAGTCCAGCTTACTCAGCTAGGAGAAAAATGATCCTGTGTTAATTTCACTTTCTGCTCTTCAGGATTATAAAAAGAAAAGCTAACTAAGAAGCAAAGAGTAAATGGCTTGATTTTTATTTCACTCAGAGCTGTACAGTAAGTGTAAGTCCTGAAGACAGTTGCTGTGTGATTAGCACTCAGCTCACGTAGGGAGCTTATCTTCTGGGGAGACAGAAGTCCCCTGCCGTTCCCACATGATCGCTGTGGCTTTATGAGGGAGAAAAGCAACATGTCTTTTCTATTCAGAACGAGAGGCTTTGTACTTTTCACTGCAGTGGATGAACTAGAGTGAATTGGTAGTGCCTGTTGAGCACGTAGTAGGACACCATTGCTTGCCTGGGACAATGAAATAGGTATATTTTTTGCCTTTTTAGCATATACTGAAACCTTTTCCCCTGCTCTTCACTTGTCTTTATTAGAAGCTGGCCAAGACTATGGTATGAGATAATATACTAAATATGATGTCATATAATAAATATCCTTCCAGAGTACTCAACAGGTAGACTGAGCACACACTGAACTCTGTGTGCACCTCATCCTTACCGTGACAGATGAGATTGATTTATACATTTTTGTCCTATTAAGAAGCACAGATTCAAATGCTCCTTATTTACACTGGGTGTTTTTGGCTACATTGGGTTTTCTTACTGACTCATGCATTTTTTTTGACAGTGTTTCCTTGTCTTTCATGTATTCCTGTTCTCCCTGTGTTGATTCTCTTTGCTTCTTGCCCTGGCTGGTGGCTTGAGCATGCTGAGTAATGCCCAGCTAGGAGAGGTATTTTGGTTTAAGCATGGCAGAGCAAGGCTGAGATGTCATTCTGAATAACTGGCTCCACTGCCAACTTGCTCAGTTAAATTTTCCGTTTAACCTTGAAAGACTTAATTCATCCTTCTTTTGCCTTGTTTTCCCATCCTTGCACCTCACCTTGCCCATGTCCTGTGCAAACACTGGGATGAGAAAACACAGCAGAGCTGGTGGCCATAGTAATGTAGTGGCTTAACATCCTCTTATGGGTTTCTTTTTAAATTGAAGACAACTCCCCTTCAGCTTCCCTCTCAGATGAAAAGGTGCTTAAGAGTTCCTGAGCTCTAGCAGGAAAGGAACCACTTATTCTGTGTGAACCTGAGTGTGCTCCAGAGACTCCTCAGAATGATCACATTTGAAAAACCAGGAATTGATCTCTCTGAGAAGATAAAGATTTCAAGTCTGATTAGAACATCCTCTGTGAAACTGACTTAGATGTGCCCTGTTCCTCTGATTCATGTTGGTTTATGAACAGCAGTTGAACAACCTTTCATGGTTGCCCTTTGGCATCACCATTATAAACCAAACCTTGGACTTGGGGTTTTTTTGTGCCATGTGTGCATAAAGTTACTGGCATGATTAAAACCTTGAATGTGTGAAGAGAGAGAGAGAAACAGAGATTTGCTTATCAGCTCAGGAAAGGCGTCCTGCTGTGGCTCCTGGGGCATGCTCAGCACATTGGGAATACATGAATGTAAGCTGTTTGACTGTACCAGGTATAAGCACATACTGTAACTGTGGGAGAAGGGATGCTGTTTCTGATCTTATGCTTATAAAATATTAGAGTGCCACGTGACCAAGCACAGTCCTACCCATTAATTTCATACTCTGCTATTAAAAGCTGGTTTTATGGAATTGTTTCTTAGCACAGAATCACAGACAATGGAAATGGAAAAAAATATATTAGGACATATAGTCTAGTTTTACTACTCTGCCAATTGTCTCCAGATGTTCCCACATCACTTTTTCCAGCCCTGATACACTCCTCTCTTTAACCACACCTCTGAGTTTAAAAGTTACCAAGGAATAACTATGTAAGGTCTTCTAATACCTCACGACTACGAGGACGTGAAACATGAAACCTAAGTTAAATAACACAGAGCTAGAACTATGTGGAAAAGCCCACATATTTTTTCCATATCTCCTTTTTCTTCTTTTATTCTCATCTGTATACCTTTGGGTTTGGTACTGAGCTCCATTTGTTTCACATTGACCCACGTATTGTTCATGTGCAGATGTAAAATAAAACGGAGAGATAGCCTAGTGCTTTAAGAAATAGTCCAGGGAAAGTTAGAGGTTTCAGCACATAGTCTACATCTTTTGAGACTTCTGATATGTCAGACAGTATGACTTAGAATCATAGAATGGTAGGGGCTGGAAGGGACCTTTAGAGATTATCTAGTCCAACCCTCTGCAGAAGCAGGTTCACCTAGATTAGGTCACACAGGAACATGTGCAGGTGGGTCTTGAAGATCTCCAAGGAAGGAGCCTCCACAACCCCTCTGGGCAGCCTGTGCCAGGGCTCCCTCACTGAAACAGGGAAATAGTTTTTTCTTATATTTAAGTGGAACTTTTTGTGTTCCAGCTTCATCCCATCACCCCTTGTCCTGTTGCTAGCTACTGTAGAAAAAAGGGATGTCCCAACCTCCTGACACCCACCCTTTAGATATTTATAAATGTTAATAAGATCTCCCCTCAATCTCCTCTTCTCCAGACTAAACAGCCCCAGTTCCCGCAGCCTTTCCTTATAAGGAAGATGTTCAGTTCCCCTGATCATCTTGGTGGCCCTGTGCTGGACTCTCTCCAGCACTTCCCTGTCCCTCTTGAGCTGAGGAGCCCAGAACTGGACACAGGACTCCAGATGAGGCCTCACCAGGGCAGAGTAGAGGGGGAGCAGAACCTCCCTTGACCTGCTGGCCACACTCTTCTTGATGCATCCCAGGCTGCCATTGGCCTTCTTGGCCACGAGGGCACATTGCTGCTTCATCTTTAGCTTAATATCAACTTTATGTTGATTAAATACCTAATTAGGAGTGAAACCTCCCTTCTTTACGCAAAGCTGGAGGTAGCTTGGGGAATGCTTGAGGAACTTTGTCATAGTAACAGATTAATATATTACTTCCTATACATATAAAATAATGACCACTACCTACTGCCACTGAAAAGACACGTTGCACTTCTTCCTGCTGAAAAGATGATGAGCATCCTAAAATGAAATTTAATTTGTCAGCATTAGTATTCAAAGCAAACACAGCTTTGTAATGAGTCATAAGGTATCACTTCCAGAGCTGGAACTGCTGCTTATGCATTGTGCAGCTCAAATTTAGAAGGGTTTTTTTTTGTTTGGTTGGTTGCTTTTCTTCTTTTCTTTTGTAAAAGAAACCCTAGCAACTTAAAATCAAATCTCAGACAGGCATGAAACTAAATTGTAACTTTAAAACGAGGCATCCCCTTGGTTCCTGCCATCCTCTCATAGCCATATAGTCAGTAGAATTTGATTATTTTCTTTCCTTGCACTCTTAATGGCTAAACAGTAAAATCCCACTACCTGTTTCACTGCTGCATAACGTGTCATGTGTGTCTGCCAAAATGACTGTGGTGTCCCTTTACAGGCCAACCAAGAGCGTGGTCCCTGGCACCAGGTGCTAGTTCTACAGCAAGAAATAGGTGGTCTGGATCCCCATCCACGTACCTTCACCTCTTGTCTTACTAGGTGTTTCAAGAAATTAATTTTGGAATTTGGCAGGGGAATGGGAGCTCACACATGGGCAGATTCCTCTGCACAGACAGCAAAGCAATTAGTTCCAATTTAAGACGACAGTCATCCAAGCTGCTCAGCACGGAGCCAAATTGAAGTATACCCAAAGCAGATTGTAGGACGTGAGCCTGAATTTGAAACCTTGATATTCTTAGACCTTTTATTTTCTATTTAATGATTATTTACTATTTGTTTATTTAGAAACAGTTCTCCCCTCCTTCATCAAGCAGTGCATTCCCTTCAAAGTCAGCCATTCGACTTGTGTAAACGTGGCAGAGTCGAGCTTTCAGTATTAATAATAAAGTCTACTTTTATAGGACATCTTTTCCACAATGTAATGCCAGCTCTGCTTTCCACCAGAAGAGACTGGCTGTTCCATGGCAGCTGGAATAGAAATATGGTTTTTTCAGTTGAAACATCCTAAAGAGACTCGTAACAATGAGGCTCACTCAAAACTGATGGAAGGGAATTGCTCCAACCATTTTAGATGGGGCTATTTTCTGAAACAGTAGGGCAGCGAGTCTCTGAAAACCCAAATACAACTAGACAAAGAATTAACTTCTGTTTTATAGCTGCTAAATTGAATTATCACTGGAGGGGAAAAAAAATCCACAAGAGTTTACCCAGACATTGATTCTCTGTTGTTGTCAAACCCCAGCTGTTCTGTGAAAAGGAATAGTGGGGTCAACACATCGCTCTTGTTCTACACCATGGAAGATCAATACCTGCAGTATAGTTCAAATACTTGTAATTACAAGGTCTTGGCAGCTTTGCCTGCAGGTTAAATTACAGTCAATGCCAAGTTAGTGGATTTCTTTTTCCTGAAAATCCCCAAATGTGTGAGTTTTGCTTCTTTTCTAACAAGAAGGGCTCTTTGATTCCTGGCGTTTTCCAATGACATGCTCTGCAGACTGATGGGCTTACTGAGGCTGGGTATGTGGGGTTAACTCACACAACTTACACCAAGGATCCACATTTCTTTCCTTCTCATGCAGCCTGTAATTAGTCCTATTTTGTAATGTTAAGAGAAACAGATTCCGTGGGTCATGATGGCAATGAGGAAAGGTCTTTCCAGTGCCTGGGACTGATTTCCCTTTTATGAGAAGGACAAGGCTGAGATTTGCAAAGCAGCAGCATGTGCTGGTGGGTGGGATGGCAGCTCTGAAGTTAACTCACCAGCACTCCTGCAGATGTGATGGAATGCTTTCAGATGGATTGCTGCTGCTCCTGGGTTTCAAGTGCTGTCTTGAAATCCTCACCTGCATCAACTGTCACTGTGGATGAAATCATTCCTGTAGCCATACAGTGGAATGAACCATAAGGCTCCTTCTGTGCCTGTGTGCAGGCAGACAGGTGTGCCTACTTGCAGCTCCCGCCAGGTTGCCAAATTACAGCCCTTGTCATGAGCTAAGCACAAGTTCCATGACATTTTTCCCAGTCAGCCTCACCTCCATTCCTGGAAAGGGGATGGAGCAACTCGTCCTGGATGCCATCCAGAAACACATAAAGGAAAAGTTGGCTATTGGGGGAGTAGTCAGCATGGATTCACCAAGGGGAAATTCTGCTTGACCTGCTTGATGGTTATTAAGCACTGGAACAGGCTGCTCAGGGAGGTGGTGGAGTCCCCATCACTACAGATACTTAAAAGATGCATAGATGAGGTGCTGAAGGGATATGGTTTGGTTTAGTGATGGGCTTGGCAGTGTGAGGTTAGTGGCTGGACTCACTCTTAAAGGTCTTTTCCAACTGTAGTGATTCTATGATTACTTCTCTTGGAGGCTTTCAAAACCCACCTGGACACGTTCCTGTGAAACCTGATTGAAGTGAATTTGCTTTAGCAAGGGTTTGGATTGGATGATCTCTAGAGGTCTCTTCCAACCCCGACCATTCTCTGATTCTGTGAAGCTCGGGCACTGGTACGAGATACAATCACCCTTGAAGTGCTGTCCTGCCTGGCATTGCCCCTTCTCTGCAGGTCAGTGCACCATTACCATCAGCGAGGTGGAGGGCAAAGGAACAAGCAAGCTTTTAAGGGAGCTGTCATGGTGTGCAGAGGCCAGATGCAGAGAGTCAGCATCCTTGGCACTATTTCCCCTGTCCTGCAGCCAGCCTTTGATCCGCTGAGCTCCTGCTGGGTGGGGAAGCAGCCTAGGATGGGGGATCCTACTTCACTCTAGCACATCTCATCACTGCTGCTCAGTCAGTAGCAGTGATTCCAGTTGATGGGAGGAAGAGGATGGTACCTGACACAGCTAGAGCTCAGAGGGACCAATCACCACCTTGTTGCCAGGACCTGCTTAACTGGTCCTACCTGTGAAATAATGCAGGCAGCACTTCATGGGAAACAGTGCAGGTGCAACTTTGTATGTAAAAAATGGTGGTGTGGTGCTAATCAGCAGAAAAGCAGCATGGGCTGCTGTCCCAAGAGAGCCCTGTACACAGCCCAGCTCCACACACTGGCTCCCAAGAGTCCAGAAACTAATCTAGTGGCTATACACTGTGGTATCGGGTGTGCATCAGTTGGACTTGATCAGCTCAGTATTTATGGGCACTGCTGAGTGGCCCAACATACATAGCACTAGGGAGAAGAAAAAAACCCAAGAGAGTTACATTAGTTTGTAAATGCTGAATGCTTTTGCTGACATTCAGTACAGTCTGTGGTGCTGGAAGTGTCTACAGACTGATCTGCTTCTGCATAGTCCCTGGGAGTTTGTTCCCGTTGAAACTTTTATGTTATGGTAAATATTTCACCCTGCAACACAGGGAAAAACAAGTAGACTTCTTACCTTGATCTCCCTATCCAGAACCTCTCAAAAACCTGAGATCTACCTAATATCTGGTGTGCACTTTCGAGAGACTTCTCCCTGTCTTAGGAACAATACAGCAACTCCAAAAATTCAATTGTCTGTCATGACTTAGAGCAAAAGTAGATATGGAAAGGAAAATTCCTAAACTTCAGATGTATTTTTAACTCTTACCAGTGATGGAAACTAGCTCACCCTTGCAAATAGTATTTATTCTCCTGCCTTTAGTTTCATCTGAAAAAAGGCAGCATCCCTAGCAGCATCTAAAAATCAGAGAGAGGGAAATGTGCCACCCAATGAATAACAAATATAACCATCAGCAGTACCCAAACCCTACAATTTTTTAGAGACCTGTCATCTTAGAAGTCACTAGACCAAACCATATTTAGCTGGTGAGACCAGATGAGATAATAGATGGGCTACAGGCTGCTCATGCTGAGGACAGCTGGCAAAGTAATTTAATTTTTAGCTGGAGATTTATCTGTGGACTTGCACTTAAATATCCCTGAATACAGAAACACAGAGATGATTTATATCTTTCTCTCTCTCTAAAAATATATGTGCAATTCTTATTTATATTGTATATTTAAAATACACAATATTTTAAAGAATGACAACCTCTGAGTCAGGGAATTTTCAAGCTTGTGCTGTTCTAATAAAAGAGAAATATTAATTATAATCATAAAATATACATTGTGCAATATATCACAGAAACTTAAGGGTTAGAAGGGACTTTGAAGATCATCTAGTCCAACCCCCTGCCAAAATATCAAGTTCACAACAAAACGGAAGGGCAGTGAGAGCAACATAACCTCAGATTTTCCATATGGATTGGAATGAAGCTGTTTAACAAAATGGAGCCATCTTTCAGGAATGACTTTGGTTTTAAGTTTGAAATGTCTGTAACCTCTGTGATTATGGGACATACAACTCCTTGGAATTTGATGGTTTTTCTTAGGAAATCTGCCCTGATCCTTGTTTTCACGTTTGGCACTGGAATTATTTCGGATGTCCTTTAGCTTGGAATGCCTAGGACAAGGTTTTCAATTATGTGTGTGCAACAGAAGGAGGAAACAGTGTTCACAGGAGTCCCTTGAGTCTAAATCAAGGCATTAGCAATTGTTATTGTAATAACAAAGAAAGGTGCATCCCCTCTTGGCAAATTCCTGTTTGCTTATCTCTTGTGCAGCTCTCTGGTGTTTTATTTGAAGAACATTTATTGATTGTTCCTCATTAACAATCACGTTGTATTGAATGAAAAGAGTCAAGTCATGTTTGATATACTGCCCTCAAACCCTTAAGCTTAGCACATCTATCCTGGATGCATTTTTCCCCCACCCCAATGTTTCAATTCATTAGGTTTAATGGACACTGAAAACGACATGATTAGAAGCTGATTGTGCTTAGGGGGGTTTTTTGATTTGTTCTTTGTTTTAAAGGCTCATATTGTAGGAACATACCAGCTCATCCAATTTGGCACATCTGAACTTGGATGTGTCTAATCTGGTGCTATCTTCCTGAGAGCGGCAAATATACTGTACAATGCAGAAGAGAGTACAGGAGGTTCCCTAGGGAATAACTGCTAGGTTGACTTTGCTTAATGACTGACTTTGGTCCTGAAATAAAAGAATTTATTGTTCCATGTGAAGATATTTAGATTAGTAGTGTGCAGACTTTTTTCTTCCAGGTAGAGCTGGATTAGCTCTTATTTGAGTCTTATTAAATTCCTCTTTCTACAGACCAATAGTAGTCACCACCATAGTCCTATCTCCTTCCTCTCCAGGACAGTATACTGAATTAGTTTTATTTCTACAGCTTCTCAGTTTTCACAGCTCTTGCTATTCTAGAAATCACTGAGTTCCTAGACAGAACAAACAGGAATGTTAGGTTTACCTTTTCTGGTTGCTAGCGTGCAGAATTATCTCCTGGTGCCTTTTGTACGTGTCTTCTCGAAGCCTTAAATCTTCATCTCTTCAATTTATCCTCATAAAAACCTGAACAACTTCAATTATTTTTAACATCATTCACATTTTGCTCTTGCCAGAAAACACAAGGTATTGAGAAGGTGGGAGCTCAATACAGTATCTTGTATCAATACCTGATTCTGTCTATACTTCTGCTTCAGCATATTTAGCAGAGTGTTGGCTCCATAATTAAAAAGGAGAACAGGACAGGTTGTAATGTTACTTGATAATTATATAAACGAATCATGAGTGACATTTTAACAATCCTCAGCTAATTGAACTGAAACCTATAAATAATTGGGGTGTTATGACCTCTGCTTGAAGAATGCAGTCCTGCTCCTTCAGCGTAACCACAGCTCCGCTGCCTGAGTCATCAATTCCCGTGCTGCTTGTTGTTCTCCGGCTGACGCCGCTGTACGCTGGCATCACGCTGCACTGACAGAAACACAGTTTATTAAGCCACTTGCATCTCTGATGAAAATAAATGCTACTGCCGATGCCTGCTGCAAAGTCATCTATACCAGCTGGAAAAGTTCTGCTCTTGTTGCCAGAGCACAGGCCACAGAAGGAGAAAACAGTGGCAGCTACTGGTTTAGCTGAAAAACGGGCTGGTTTGGGGAGGGCTAACAAGCATTTTGACATTTAAAGAAATTATTTCATCCTCAGCAAAAAGTCTGTTCTGCAGCAGTACATTTTAAATATTTCTTTCCATCTCCTTGGCATCAGTGGGACTAACACTGAGATGTAGATCAAAGCGCTCCCTGAATAGGAGTCAGGTGTGGGTAGATGCCCTCCATCCCATGGCACGTCAATTCTTTGTTCTTGATGTGTTAAGCAGAAACACTTTGTGAAATAATTGTCCTCTCTAAACCAGCTGCAAGCAAATTGCATTTTGCTCTCCACTGTCAGGTTATTTCTCTTATTCTATTTTTAGTGGGAAGTGCGAAAGGGCCAGGTGGTGCCTGACAAAGGACAGCATTGGGAGGCTTTGTCCAAACAAGGTCCCAGAACATCCATTTCTGAGCAGGCAATTTCTTTATATGCAGCTTTATCATGAATTTCAGTGAGCAAGTTCAACATCTGCTGCATTTACCCTTACCCACAAAAGTTGCCCTTCAGGGCCAAGAAACTTTCTGGCCTTAAAAGTTGTGGGAAAAGCTCAAGAATGTGACCTCAGTGTCACAGGACACCTCACTGTGGACAAGCCTGTTAGGTGATTGATCTTCTGCTCAGTTTTGGAATGTTTTGAAGCACCCTCAACTTTACACTGACCCTGTTAGCAAACCCCACAGCTGTACGTGTCTGTTGGAAAGCATCTGCTGGTGATGACATTGCAGTCAGACACGTACAGCTGTGGGTTTTGCTAGCTGGATTTTACAGGTAGGTTTCCTGGCTCACTGCTCTCACCAAACAGTCTCTCTTCCTCACCTTAACAAGATCTCACCTCTGGGAGATGCAGCTGTTTCCAGCTTCCATCTTCTTTGAATTCCCAAGTCACCAGAGGGTGTGAGACAGCATATTTCGCAAAGAGCAGTAGAGGATGTCACACCAGATGCTGTGGAGCTGTGCTGGTTTTTGGAGCAGAATGCCTCCAGCAGCCACCAAGGTGGCCAGCTCCTCCTGGAAGACAGAGCCCTGAGCCAAGAGACCTGAGCTGGGCTCTGCAGCTCATCACAGATTAAGAACCCAGCTATCAAGAGTCTCCTGAGCCAGTCTGCTCCATGGTACCTTTAGGAAGCCAATGAGAGAAGTGGTTCTTACAAGGGCTGCTGATCTAGCCTCCCTTACAATGCTTCTTACCTCCTGTTTAGATGTAAGCTAGATAGTCACTGGGGGTGAATGTATGACTGAGACAACTCAAAAACTGACTGCAGTGTCTCTTTGATAGGCTTTGCCTCTGCCTAATGGCCTGAAATACTGGCTTTGAGCAAATATGAAATAGCCCGTTCACTTTACTGGCATGTTTAGAAACAAAAAGCACAAAATGAAGCACTGAAAATATTACAGCACAGTACAAATAAAAGGAATTTGTCTCTCAAAATAAGCAACAACAGTAATAGTGCCCTGATTGAATGATTCATTTTCCTATTTAGTCCAATAGTTATGTGTTGTAATCTGCAGCTGTCCCACAAATGTTGTAGTACTCAGGTGCTTTGCAACAAAGCTTGAGCCTTGCCACCTGCCAACTGTTATGTTCATGGCTGTGATTCATATGCCTGAATTCCTCAAAGTGTGAGTATTGGAAGATCAGACTTTGATTTACAAGGAGAAAACCGTCTCAGAGGAGCTACATCCCTTGACACAACTGTTGGGAAATACAGACATGCACAAAAATCAAACTAAACAGGACGAGGCCTAGCATCTCAATCCCTGTCTGATTCCTCAAGGCCTGTCTCACACCAGTGTCTTGTGAAAGATGCCTGCTGTGATCTCTGTGGAAGGAGATCCTCTCCTGAGCTTCACAGTGGAGGCATCACAGGCAGCAGTGATGCACAGTTCCCTGCCCACTAAATCTCAACAGCAAGCTGAAAGGTCTGCTGTGGGGCAGGTGTACTGTTCATCACCCAGTGTTGACTTGGCTTCTTTACAACAAAACAAACCAAACCTCTCCAAACTGTTCTCCAAGGCAAAACTGCAAGCTTTTTTTATTTGTGGTGACCCTTGTCAGTTTTGGTTGTGTCAACAACTTGGAGTGCTTCTGAGTGTCGGTCTCTGCTTCACTAATTGTTAGCAGCTGCCAAGTGTGTGTCCTTCATGTAGACTGTGCTGTATTAGCAGATAAAATACCAATATTGGCCCCCAATAACAATCCATTTGGCACTGTCAGGCATCTGTCAAAATATTCTTAAGCTCATTGATACATCAGGGTTTTTTTTTATATGAGTGAAGGTAGCTGTACTGTACATCTTGGGGTTAGTATCAGAGCACCAGAACAAGCTTTGAAGCTTTTATCTCCAGGTATTTTCTCCTCAGCCCAAGACAATTTATCCTGTGGTCATGTACAAACAGTAGCACGCTGATGGATAAGCAGGATTCCTGCTGCGTCCTGTTTGGGAGCTGTAATTATTACTCAACAAATTACTGGATGCCCTGCTGGGATGATATTTAATGTTACCTCAGGTGCACAGGAACTGATTAATTGAATGCCCCTGTAAGCAGGCATTACGTTTCAAAAGGATTTTATTGTTTTGTCTCCCCTCTGCTGGGTACTTGGAGGGTTTTCTCATTGCACGTCACAATCACTTGTATCTAAGGCAGAGAAGATCTAGCCCTTCAAAGTCTGTCTGGGACTGTGACTTGGCTTCTGTGAGAGTGTGCACTACATCAATTAATGTGGTTCATGATGGTTAGTTCTTAAGCTGATGTGACTGGAGGTTTTCCTGTACGTGAGATTAGTGAAGCCATTTAAAATGACTCTCGATCATAAAAGAGAACAGTAATCAGGGCCCTTTAGCCCCTGAATCCAAATGAATACATGTGAGATGGAGCTTGGCCCTCATACAGCAGTCAGGATCCTGCTAATCAAGATGGGTTAATGGAAAGATGAATTTGAGCTGCTTGTGAGTTAATCCACAGCAAAAATCTAAATTAGCTGCCTGGGTATGGAAAGCATTAGGATATTGTATAAACCTTTAAACTGCTCATGCAGTTCGTGTATTATTCTGCATCTTAAGCCAGCCTCATGCAAATCAGCCCCACGGGAGGAAAAGGGTTAGTTAGATCCTGATTTCTAACCTGCAGTTTTGCTTAGATTGTGTTTTTCCAGCACTGATTTACAGTCCTGGAGTAGAATTCTGTAAGCAGAACCTCAGATGGACTAAAACAACACTGTTGTTATGGCTAAGGGAGCCAAATTGAAGTATACCCAAAGCAGATTGTAGGACGTGAGCCTGAATTTGAAACCTTGATACTCTTAGACCTTTTATTTTCTATTTAATGATTATTTACTATTTGTTTATTTAGAAACAGTTCTCCCCTCCTTCATCAAGCAGTGCATTCCCTTCAAAAGCAGCCATTCGAATTTGGATCTGCCTCCGTTTATGCTGCAGTTAAGGAAGAACTGGTTTTGTTCTTTCATTTTGCTTTATTTTCTGGACTTCATCCTGCAGAGGAAGCTACAGATAACAAGAGATAGTTTGGAGCTCCCTGAATATGTTTCTGTTAAAACACAGACACGTTCATAGTTTCCAAGTGGTTTTCAGTGTCTGGCTGCCTAATGCTGATTTCTAGTGGATTTCGTGAAAGCGGCCGTGTCCCTTGTTATGAATATCTTGACGGTTTCTCAACTCTCTTTTCTCTCTCAGCTCACCAGCATTGTTACCTGGATCAATAACCTTAAGGTCCATGATGAGACTCATGCCTGCATGTATGTGTGCTGGCTTCTCAGTGTGTCTCAGCCACAGCTGAAAATTAGCCACGCATCCGTGGAAACATTAATCTGATGAGCAAGTCCTCTTTCTTCTTTTCCCTTGTGCTCTTTAAAGACCTTAATTATTCTCACTGGAAAAAAAATAATAATCAACACTTAAACAACGAGTTTTCATTTAAGACCCAGGAGGGATATTTTTTAAGCAGCTCTTGGAGGTTTAGTCACGTGCAGCTCATTTGAGCTCCGTGAGAGCTGCGTGCCTAAAACCAGGCAACACAGTTACTAATTTGTACATACAGCAATACAGAAACATGAGGTATGAATGCCATCTGCCTTCAGGTAGTTTCTCATCTTACATCTGGTACATGAAGGGGCACCAATTCTGCTGTGATGTTCAGGTGTCAGAAATCACAGTGTTCTATTGCTGCCACTTTCCCAGGGAGAACACAAAGCTGATAGTTCCTGGGGAAAATTGCACTTGGCATCTTTTGCTTTGTCTGTTAACTTTCCTATAAAGTCTTCTAACTGTAAATAAGTAGTGGCATCAGTTTCTTGATTTCTTGGCTGCCTAAAGTGTGACTGCCCTTAATGTGGCCTCAAAGTACTGTATTTAATTCATGTCCTGCTACTCTGCCCGAGAGTGCTCTGGATTTCAGTGACTGGTTCTCTTTTAGACCATTAGTCTAGGCGAGGCCAGCGTTTTTGTTCAGATTAGGAAGAACACTTTTGAAGTGGATCTCCTGCCTGTCCCCACTTACTGCACTTTGGTTCCCATCAGGGACCTTTCTTAGTGTGCAGCAATCTGATCCCTGTGGATGAAACCAGGCTGGGGTCTGTGCCCTGGAAGCACAGAACTGCTGATGGGTGCTAACCAGAAGTAGCCCCCTAAAACACAGCATAGATGTTGGGTCCTCAGCACCTCCTGCTCCACTCTAGAGCTCCCCACTTATTGCACCACGCTATTTGCTAATGTGGAGTCCCCTGATGCTCTGAGTCAGATTGGGTTGTGCATGGTGTCCACTCTTAGCATTTCTGGGTGAGATCAGTGACTCTAACCCAGTCACAGTCTCAAGGTTCGTGGCCACACCACACCTGTTACCATTCCACAGCAAAACACGGCTGCTGTAAGATTTACAACATATCTGTGCACAAGGCAAAACGAGGATCAGACTTTTTTCCTTTGGAACTGGGTTGGCAAGAAACTTAAGGAATAAGTGTGTGGCTCTTATTGACACTGGATACCTAATTCAAAAGTCACCCTGCCCATGTTAAACTCATAATTACCAGCAAGTGAGAAAAACATCTGCATTTAGCTCATGTTACATTCATTTTAGTTTGCTTATTCCTCAGTTTTCGTGCACTATCAGATTTCAAGTCCTCTGTTGTCAGGTGCAATTACTTCAGAAGACTCAGCCAGGAGAACCAAATCACAAGTTTTTCCAAATCCCTCTTGATATAGCTATTCAAATCCTGTGCTAGGAAATGCAGTTGGGCTAACTTGGTAAATGCCTGAAATAATTGAATAAAATCCAGCTTTGAGTGTGGAATGCAAAGGTTCAAAGCAAATGGTTTCAAATTCAGAGATTAAAATAGAAATGCTACGGTAATGGGGCTTGAAGGAGAGGGAAAATAATTCCTTCCATTGTGGTGAAACACTGAGTTCTTTCAACTTCTTTGAAACCACAATTAACTTTCAACGTGTTTTAAACCACAACTTAGATTTAATGCAATGCCAAATGAGATAATTTATCTTTGTCTGACTGCATATTTCTGCTTAATCTACTTAACAGATTTCTACTAGCTCTGTCAACCATAAACACGACTCTGCCTTTACACAGATTTATTTCAGCGCTTGTGGCTGTGTGATTACCTCTCTCATCTTTGCTCCTGTAAGCTTTCTTTCACACATAATGGCTTACAGCTCAGTCATGACTTCTCCAAACTGATCTTTCTGTATGCATCTGATGATGCTGTTGGCAGTGTAGCATCCCTTCTTTGTCAGGAAATGCATCTCAAGCATACAGCAAAACTGCTCCCCTAAAAATACTTCCTGCTGATACCTCAACACTAAGTGTCCAGTTGGCATTAGCTTTTTGTTACATAAATAAACAAGCATAGAGTTCTGCATATTCTCTAGTAGTGTAAATAGACATGATATGGATTGCTCAGGCAGGTCCCGTTTTCCCCAGCCTTGCTCCCGCTCAGCATGCGTTTAACATTGCACCTCTGGAAGTGGTTCCAGCTGGTCTTAATCTTATTCCACGTCTCTCATGCATACTTCAAACTATTTATGCTAGTATCTACACTACTAAATTAAGCATGCCTGAGAACAATCCTGTAAACTGGTGCCAGCTGGCACAAAGCAGTGAGCTGCTGAGACTTTCTTACATCTCTAGGCTGGGAAACTCTCCCAGCCTGTAGAAGAGGGTGGCAGAGTCCCCACTGTGCTGGGCAGCGGTTTGGTAGCCCTGCTGCAGCTGTGCTAGTCCTACACCTGGGAACCCTTTTGTTTTTGGATGGTATGGACAACTGCAACCCATGACCTGGGTCTCTTCTTGAGCCTTACTTAATTAACTGGTATAGGCATAGCTTTATTCAGTGTTTGAGTGCTGTTTTCCAAGGACTTATGAAGTACGTTCTCTACGATGGTGAGATTTCACATTTGTAAGTTTTCATACTGCCCAGTTGCCATGCAAGTGAAAAAGCACTAAAAGCACTAACTCTCTTAAGGGGATAGAAGTGAGAGGAGATTTTTGCATGGCTGTTCTGTGGAACTCTCTAATACTGAAGAAAGTCAGAAATGTTCTATTTGGAGATTGGCATCAGTGCTCTGAGGTGGAAAGTGGATATGGAATTGCCCCTTTTAGTTGATCTACAGTGCCATATTTCTGTGGAAATGCACTGCACTAGGACTCAGTGTGAAAGAAAAATATCAGGCTTTGTACCAGCATCGGGGAGTAAAGAGAAATGGAGATATAACAAATCTCATGGATTTCTGTTGCTGAGTTCTCTTTGCAGTTTTCTGTTACAGTGAGACAATCTACTTTGATATTAAATTAGTGTATAGGGAGAGAGCTCAGTGTAACAGATTTTGTCTCTTGGATGAGGGGTTTACACCGAGGTAACAAAGACAATAAAAGTGTGGCTTTCACTCAGTCTACCTGAGGAATGGTTTTAGTTGCCAGATCATTCTTATTTTCAATAAGGAAAGGAAAAATGAAAAGCCTTGAACATAAATCTGAGTCTATGGCAAACAGTTCTTTCCAAATAAATTATTTTAACACAGGGCATTTTTTAGACCTAGTTTCCATTGATTAAACAGCAAATAGCCAGCCAGAGAGTCCTGATACATTTTTTTACAATGCTGTGTTGTAATAAGTCTTATTCCTTTTTGAAGTTAGTATATGTCAACTTGGATTTATTTAATTTAGGGAAAAGAAATGCAACAACAGCAATAAATCAGAATCACAGAATGTTAGGGGTTGGGAGGGACCTTTGGAGATCATCCAGTCCAACCCCCCTGCAGAAGCATAGATCATATTCCCTTGTGTTGCATTTTTGGTCCACTGGGAAAAAAAAAGTGGTAACAGGAACTGGTGGTGTTTTTTGACAAATAAAGAGAAAAAACCTGCTGATCAGTTACTGGCAGGCTCATCTCTTTTGGCTCCTATCACCTGTGTTCATCATCTTCCCATAATTAACAAGATCAGCTGAGAAAGATGGAGAATTTTTCTGCGCTGAAATAAAAGTGAGGAGATCAGTTAATGTTCTGCTGTTAAACATCCTCTCAATAGGGAGCCCGTGGCTCAGTTCAAGATAATAGACAATGAAGCTCTAAGACAAGAGCAATTTAAATTACATTTTAATCAGCTCTCGGGAGGGAAGGCAGCATTATGTGAAACCATTAATGGAAAAACAGCAATGTTTCTTACTCTATCGATAATTTGTGTGCATTATGCCTGAACAATCTGATGAATTAACAGATTATCTCCTAATTCATTCAAACACAATTCTGTGATGCTTGGAAAAAATTGTCATCCAGCCTTCCTTGATGCCTTTTCACAGCAATAACATCGGAGAAGCAGAGTCTCCGATCAAGTCTCCTTGCGTTTAAAATCTGATAGAGGGGTGGAGGTTGAAGGCAGTGTAACTGTAGGAGGCAATGTTGTTCTCACTACTGCATTGTGACTTTGAGCAGAGATATTTCAGCTTCCTTAGACTCTCACATATCCTGTCAACGTTGCTGGAAAGACCTATAATCTGTGCCTATGCTAGAGACTTGGCCCCGAGCCCACTGAGTAGGCTGCACGTTCATATAGCTTGTTCTTTGTCCAGACTCAATCAGCAGAACATACCAAACATAAAACTTATTTAGTGTGAGGTATCACTGACAGTGACGAAATGGCAAGTCTGTTGTGTTAATCCCACTTCCCAGGCTGTAAATGGAAACTGCTGATTAAGAGCAGCAAATCAATTTGCTAACTGTGGCTCTAAAAACAAGGTGTGCTGCAAATAGAAAATTAATGGGAAATGGGTAATGTCGAATGGATTGATCAATGAAAATGTAAGAGAAGACAAATGACGTGTAACTCTACTTTTCCCTTGGCTAATCAACTTCATGCCCATATGTAACCAATAAAGGGAGAGGGAGAGATGGCATTAATAATACTTAACCAACCACGCTGAGCACTGCTCCTCCACAACCCCGAGGAATTAGCGCAGCAGAGGGAACAAATGCTTGACATGAAAAAAGCTTGTCTTGCCAGTAGGCTTGGCTTAGCTGAAATAGATCTGCCATGTGCCTTACATTATCCCCAGAGCCACCAGTCTGCAGTGAGAAGATCCTAGGAAAAGGCAAAAATGTAGGCAGGGAGGGATCTTACCAGAGGGAGAAGAGATGACGTCTAGGGAGCTTATGCTGAACTAGAGGGAATGTTAAAGGGTGACCTGTTTAATTGCTCATTGCTGTTACTGGGTTTCATTTGCAATGGTGACCATGATCATGGTTTCACCTCTCATGCTATCCCAGTGGCTGACTTGAGATTACTTAGGGTGAAAGAAAATGGAGAACTTTGCCTCACGTCTCTGCCTCACGCTGTGTCACATCCTGGTTCCTAATGTGAAAACCACAGCAGCGTTTCTCATTCTCCCCAAGCACGGGATGGAGAGAGTCCAGACAGAACCTACTCTTAAAATGCATCTATTTTTTCAGATAGGTTTCTTTCATGACAAAGGAGGTTTTGAACATAATTTTCATTGAAAATGTTGATTTAATGAGTGGTAACCTGCACTAATCTCTATAAAACTGAAAACACTGAAGATGTTCCAGGATTTTTTCAATGGAGGAAATCTGGGGGATGTTTGTTAATGGAGGAAATCTGGGGGATGTTTGTTAATGGAGGAAATCTGGGGGATGTTTGTCTTCAAGAAAGCCAAAACTAAATTAGTTTTTGGTTTGATATTGGTAGAGTCTCAAAATCTAGGGTTTTTTTTTTTTCCTTTTTAAATGTTGAAAAACAATATGCAAAGACAATTCAAAGCAAATCCCCCATTTCTCTCAGAAAATGTTTACCAGTTTCTACCAGGAGTTCCTCTGATCAGCAAGTTCGGGTTTGAGTCCAGCACAGAGTGAGGTCCTGCCAGTGTGGGTGCCAGTGCTGTCTTCTGTAGGCTGCTCCAGGCACTCCAGCTGCTCTGAGCAGCTGACCGTCTTTTTGGAGACCAAAGGTTTCTCCAGCCCTCTCCCAAAAGCAAGCATGTCCTGGTGAAGGCTTTTTGATGGCTTTTTGTTGGCTTTATGCCACTGACTGCAATCATCACAGCGTTCACTTCACGTTAAGATCATCCCATTTCAATCCCAGCGCCGTCATGGCAGAACCCATCCCATGGCCATTGTGGCTTTGCACCAGGTTTCCACAGCCAGGTATATTCATCAGTGGCCAGAGACCTTTGGCAGAGTTTTGCTTCTGGTGCTAATAAGATATGTGAGGCTTAAAGAGCAGGAATTGTCTTTCCGAGAAACATTTAATTGTCCTACGTGTAGAACCAGTTTATGATTGATCCAGAATTGTTTTGAGGTGCTGAGCTATATTCTGAGGGGACATGGGGATTTATTTATTTACTTTCCTGAGTATGAATGGATATAATGAACACAGTCACCAGTCTGCAACAGGTCAGTGATGATATCCAGCACGAGTGAGATATCTAGCTGAGAGCAGATCCAGCTTGCTTCTAATGCCATCAGTTTTCATGGGGTTCACTTGATTACTTGGGGAACAAAGGGAGAATTGGGGAGGGGAAGATCTGAGGTAGAGATCCAGTTATGTGCATGAGAAGCCTGGTTGACCTTGCATGTGATATATGCAGTAAAACAAACCAGACAGAACTGAAACAAAAACCTGAATGATGGAAGTTCTCCCTAGCAATGATGCTTTGAGAAGGTACATAAGTCAAATGATGCTGCCTGTGCTCTTCATCTGGCTCTAAAATCTAAGCAGCCTTGAGGTTCCTGTATCAGGAGGTGACTATATCAATGGAGGATTTGTGTTGCATGAAGTGTCCATGTTATCACCAGCCCTGGATACACAGAGAACTTTTAATCTGGCATGGCATGGCATCCCAAGGAGAATCTTCAAAGATGCTCTTGTCTCATCGGCTTCCAGTTGTGTTTATTGGCAACCTGCAGCGTGTTGCCATGCAGCTGGTTTGCAAGCTGAGGAGAACACAAACAGCACAGCTGGGAAATGACACATGCTGCTCCCAGAAAGAAAGTCTGAGATACAGCAGCAGATAAAACACATGTTTCAATGAGAATTCCATCTGGGAAACAAAGCAAAAGAGAGAACCAGTATCCCAAATTATCGTTCTTGTGGCAAACCTTCCCTCTTCCCTGATGCTTCCTCTTCAACAAACTGCAACTGTAGTTCCTCACCATTGACTAAGGTGGTCAGCAACCTACAGGCATGAGTCTAGCCTGCAGCTGGCCTTTTTGGATGCCACTGTCCCGCAGGGAAGCGGTGCCAGGATCACCCGATCTTTGCTTTATCTTTACTAATAAAGGTGGCTCTGGTAGTTCTGTAGCTCAAATGCAGCAGCACCCATCAGCTCAGAGCTGTGGCCAGGACACCTCAGCCATGCTCTGCTTACACAGCAATGACCATTAGACCACAGGCTACTGGTTTTGAGGGCGACAGTGAAGTGTATGCTGTAGACCACATTCTTCCCAGCCTGTTACACTGGCAAGACAGCTTAACCTCCTGGTCAGCTTTCCTCACTACAGCTCCTGCTCTTCTACCCAGCACTGGCTTTTTTTTTTCACAATGTCCAGCTCCTAAAGTGCATGTTTTCTGGATGTCATGGCAGCATTTCATGGGAGCTGGTGTTTGCTCCAGCAGATACAACCTGCTCACACGGAAAGCACCGCCTGGTTCTCTCCACTAATTGCATGCAAACTGCTCAATCTGCCTTAGTGTCCTGCTTCCCTCTGTCTGCTAAGGACTGCAAGTCCAGTGCATGCCAAGTAAACAGACAGAGGTCATATTTGAATTTCATCTTTCTGGAGAGAACAATGTGTCAGAAAAGAACAGGAGATCAAAGGCAACCTTTGCCCCCTTCAGTTTGCTTCAACCTCCTTGACTTCAGAGAAGGCTTTTCTCTTCACTGCTTGGCTTCTCCTTTACTATGTCAGCATCTTTTGCATCCCAGGGCCAAGCATGTCTTACAGTCATCTTAAGCTCTACTTTGTGAAGGTGTGATATTGCCAGTCCTCTGTGTCCAGATGAAAAAAGTACTGGCAGAGGGTTTGACTGAAGTGAGTGCCACAGCCCTCCTGCAAAACCAGATGTCAGGGATCAGACATGTGGAAAGGCAAGCAGTTCTTACAAAGTCATTTGGTAAATAAAATAAGTGCATACCAGATCCCCAGCTGGAGCCATTGTGGTCCTAAGTGCTTGAAAATCATTAGTCAGGCACTGAGAAATCCTGAGATTGGCTTAATATGAGATTAGAACATGCATTTAGGGTTCATTCAGTTGCCTTTTGATATCGAAACGTTAAGGGCTCACTCAGGTTAGAGATGTATTTTTATGTCAAAGTAAAGCAGAGCTTTCCAGTGAGGCTGCTTCTGTGTCTGAAGAAAGTCACAAAACACATCAGGAGTCAGTCAAACGGTTCCTTGAGATTGCAGTGTGGGAAGAAGGGCAGCATTGGCTTTCAGTGGGTAAGCACATGGCTCTCCTAACTCCACAGGCACCGAGGCAGCTGCTCCAGGTTTACACCAGAGTCAGAACAGACTTCTGCTGACAGAAAAAAGCCCATACAATAAATGTCATCTTTTTTTTGTTGTTTACCTTCTCATTCCTCACATCCCTCTTTGTTTTCCACATCAGGCAGCAAAGGACAGGACAAAAAACGTATGTTATAATGAGTATTATATAATGAACATGACAGCCATCCACTCAGGGTCATGTTTCTTGCAGTAAAGAGGATTATTTGTAGTCAGCTCCATTTATGTGCTGGCATGAAGGTCCCATATGGAGATGAGGATTTTCTTTTGAGATATTCATGTATCTCCAAGAATGATAATTGATGTGATCCCCAAGTGCTGGCTCTGAGGTACGTGGTTTGAGAATCTAAAGAAATCTGTACCTTCCTTGCTGATACAAACTCGTTGTAACTAAATGCACAGCAGTCTTAATTAAATGGTCAGTGTAGTGACAGTGATGTTGAGAAGGTGGTTGCACAGTCATTCCTTTTCCATGATGTCTCTTCTTGGTAACTGGGGTAATTCCAGATTTATGAGGATTAGAGGAGCCATTTACCTGAAATTCTTTCTTGAAGAGTCTTGTAAGAGACTGAAAGTATTGTGTCATTGCAGTGGAACCAGAGGCAGGGTAATGACAGACAGATAATTCTCTCTTTCTGAAATAGGGTCCTGTGTCTTCTGGAACATTTTCACATCTATTTATATGTGCAGCTAGAGAGAGCACTGGCTGCTTGTGGAGGAATGATGGGAGAGTGTTTCTGAAGCAAAAGGGATGCTGCTTATGATGGTGAAACAGTCTCCTACAGTAAAGCTTTGCCTGCTTTTTAAATGGTACTGATGGCTCCTCTCTTAAACAGCAGTGGGTAATTAAAGCTGGTAGAAAATAGGCCGTGAAACAGAAGCTGAGCAGTGATGTCGCTGGGTAAGGTGAGAGGGAATGGCCAGCGCTGTGGCCTTGTCTTGTGTAGTGGGGAGCACCACATAGCTAACCCAAGCCCTGACATCTCCTGGCTTCATCTCTGGTCTGAATAACAGCTTTTTCATATACCAGAGTGCAGAAATGAGGTATTGCTGTAGAGATGTCATTCCTGTTCCCGAAGTGCCTGTACCTCCTGCACAGGGGAGCAGATCACCATGCACTCACAATGACATGCATTAAATTGCTTTGTAACTACTGCCTGCCTTTTCACCTATCCAATTTGTGACATCTATTTTACAAAGCCAGACAGAGTCACACCTTGACTATTTAAATGGCAACACGTTCACATGCTGAAATGCTCAGCTCAGGTAAAATTTTCACTGATCCTAATGTTTAAGTGTTATTTGGGGGACTGAGGGTTTAATTCCTCAACATAATAAACACCTGCCATAGCAGGTGGAGCCAGGAGGGCTGGATGTTGTGCTGAGAAGCCCTGGGTTGCAAGCAGAGGCAACACAACCCTTCCCAGACTCACTAGGGCTGAGGATGCATCCAGCGTGGCTGGAGCTGAGCCGCAGCACCAGGGTGTCCTGCCTGCCCCACACCACAGCACGCTTTACCCACCTACAAGACATCCTTTCAACCAAAATCTCATTTGCTCAAGAATGCCTTGTGTTTCTACAGAAAAATACATAAATGAAAATACAAACAGCAAGCAGAAAGTGGTGATTAATGTCCAGTACACATGTGCAGCATCGCTGATAATGTTGCCTGGTAACAGAGGAGGGATGGCAGAGCCTCCCCGGGCAGGAGCCAGCAGCAGCCTGCAAGTCCTCTTCAAGGCTGAGGTTTTGCCCAGGGGAAAGAGAGACCCTCACGTGCTGTGGTCTCCTCCTTAGTGACCCCCAGATGTACATGCATGCATACAAGCATACATACATTTCTGTCAGAGCTGCAAAATGCCATCCTGAATAAGTAAATACATGTGCTCTCTTTTCATCTCGTACCAGACACTTATGTTTTGCTGAGAGGTGCCTACAAAGGGCTTTGAATAGCAGTATATTCCAGTGAGGAAAATTTTTGCATCCTGTTCCTTTGATCATGATGGCATGGTGAGAAGGAAGCAGGCTGTCTTCATTTCTGTAACTAGGTAGGGTGCCCAACTTGACAGGGAAAAACAGTTCTTACCCTGCCAATTTGCTTTTTATGACCTGAAGAGCATTAGAACAATTTATGCATTTGTAAGTGTGTTAGAAAGAGGCTTGAAAAGAAAATTGGCAAATTCCTTAGGAATCAGCATTCTTTTTCACTCCTCAGCATCTTCTGTTATATGAAATCATAATGTGTTTCCCTTGTTTTTCTCTAGTATGCTTCCACAGTTCTAAGGGTGGTGTCGTTTTGGATTCCTCTTGCAACACATGGAACTGTTAACTACTGTTCAGTGAACAGGCAAAAATATCTGATTATTGCAGCAACTCCTATGGCCACAAAATTATACACCCCTAAATTTGAGGGTGAGGGAGCAGTGGCACAGGCTGCCCAGAGGGGTTGTGGAGGCTCCTTCCTTGGAGGTCTTCAAGACCCACCTGGACATGTTCCTATGCGACCTGATCTAGGTGACCCTGCTTCTGCAGGGGATTGGACTAGATGATCTCTAAAGGTCCCTTCCAACCCCTACCATTCTATGACTCTATGAAATTCACACCCCTGGCAGGCCCCAGCAAACATTTTTGCTTCAGCCACTCTCAGTCCCACCTGGTGCTGAGAACTAGAAGCCCAGGATGCAGCCCACCCACAAACAACATGCATGGTCAAGTGAAATGTGCGCTCCGAAACAAAACTCTCATCTCACACGGACAGAACTAATTGTATTGGGTGTTTTAATGCTGAGGTGAGGCAGGCTGCAAAGGGTTCTTAGCCAGAGGTCAGAATAGTCTCTCTCTGTAGCTGAGTAGTACTCCAAAAAGATAGACCTTATCTTTTAAAATGATTTTGTGAATTCAAATGAATTTTGAATTCTCTTCTGCCAGAGGTGTGGCAGAAAGCGCTGGTGGCCAGCACAAGCGTGCAGAGGTCATTCTGTGATCTACACAAGCCTCTGGATAAACTGATTCCTGCAATTCATTCAAGAAATAGTTTGTTTCTCTCAGTAATTCCTGAATATTTTATTCCAATATTGCTGACATTATCTGGAAAGGAAATAAAAGGCTTTGTTATGTACAAAAAGCCTATAAGTAATTAGCAGTTCATGCCTAGGAAACCATGCAACTGCAGTAGAGCCTCAAGATCACTTTTAACATCTAGCTCTAGCTGTTTCTTGGAGTGTAGAAGATTAGAATGAGGAAAACCCATTAAACAATTGAATGCCAGCTTTTACAGTAATTGTGATCTAATAAAAGATTAACCCCTCATGGCAGATCTATGTATGTTGCCAGTAGAAGGTTTTTGACTGAGCCATTAGAGATGTTGCATTCATCACAGTTCATGACTGGATAAATAAAACAAACTTGTCATAAAAGAGTTTGAGAAGGCTTTCTTATGGTAGTAAAAACTAATTGACTGCAATCAAAAGTGCAAATATGTGAGTACACAAGGGAGATCCATTATTTGAAGGGAATCATAAGAGTTGTTAGGAGAATTAAAAAGTTCCAACTCATGCAGTGTGATACCTTTCGCTGCAATCAGTGTCCTATCAACAACAGAAATACATCCTATCAGCAACAGAAACACCAGCTTTGGCTTTAAATTATAGCTACATTAATTTGGGTCAATAAAGCATAAAAATGGCATCTTTTAAAGGCACTTTCAATTTATAGTCTGCATTATTCTGAGACTGAGTGTTGAATCCACCGAAAACCATCTCACATTTAAAATCCCAACCTGTACAACTCCACAGCAATAATATGCAGTCCCAGTTCTAATTACTAGAGGTACGTGGGATCAATGGATTTTGTGTTCACTTGGGATTGTCACAGGAGCAAAGAACATGGAGTTTCTGAGCAAGAGACCTAGTGAAATATTGCTTAGTGCATTGAGTAGTCATGAGATTGGAGGGAAGGTTAGATGCAGTGAAAGGTGCTTTTCTGCAACTCTGAAGCCATGAAATTGAACAGCAGCCAATCCCTTTAAAAGACTGTGCAGTAATGAACTGTAAAAAGGGGGGTAGTTTAGCGAGATACTGCTTTATAAACAGTAGGAGAGAGATTTTGGCTAGCAGACAAACTCCTTCCAGCATTGTGATGAAGCACGTGTCGTCTTCCTGCTGGGTTGCTGCCCATTAGCATCAATCCAGACCACAGCGCCTTGGGTCTTCAAAAGGAGCCTTTGATGCTAATGACATTAACAAATATCAATTCAGACAGCACCTTTTAACCTTATACTGCTTCTTTGTGGGTTTCATTATCACTAAACACAACTGTAATCAGCAGAACAACCTATCTGAAGGGGGCAGGAAAGGTAGGGCGTGCAAATACAACGGACCTTCACAAACTGGTGTCAGGTCGGTCATCGCATCTTTGTGGGAACTTCAAGCTGTGGCAGTTGGGTCGCTGTTCATAATGCAAAATATAGCTCTGTGACTCCCTACACTGAGGAATAAAATGTGGCCAGCAAAGCTTGGTTCATTTTCCTCTTCTTTGTTTGCTGTTGTCCCACTGTCGTGGTTTCTATCCCAAACACGTGGCAATGTTGATAGCTGTAAGGAAATGATTCAGTGGAGGTTGTTGTGGGTGGCATCCCCTCTTGTTCTCAACATAGAGCACAACCTGATTTGGTAGGGTTTCTCCCTGACCAGCTGCTCACCTTGATTTTCTGATGGTGATCTAGCAGCCTAAATGTGACCATTAAACTTTTGTTTAATACCTTAATATGAACTGGATTGAGCTGTGGCAGCCATAGGGGAATGACAGGGAAAAACAGGTAAGCACAGCAGGGTGGCCTCAGGTACCATCTGGCTTCAGGGCTTTGTCATTACCTGAGTTTTCTGACCTTCTGCAAACTACCTCTGCTGGGGAGAGATTACCCTCTCCTGGAAATCAGTTTACTTTTGCAAGGTGCTAGAATGTCTATTAACATACTGAAATGTCTGTAGTTGATGATTTCTCTCTAGGGACTCACAGTTTGAATGGGAGTAGGTGAAAACTTCTGGAAAAGTTTCTTTTTCTTTCACATAAAATCTAATACCTTTCTAATTTGGGCTATTTTGTTAGAACTGTGCTCTCTAGACCAATTTTTTCCATCATTGTACATCAAAACATTAGTTCTTAGGAGCTGAATTTGGTCCAGAAAAGGGATGAGTCGGCAAATTAAAAACGTAGGAGAATTTTCCTGTAAGATACTTCATCCTGAGTGTTGAGAAGTGACTAACCTTTACAATGCTGAATTTAGAAACACATAGGCCCTGTTTGTCTCCATTTTAACCACGGTTGGCCCAGCATGTTTTGAGTAGATGGGGGTCATTCAGATAATCCTTTAACAGTTAGTCCAGTTTCATCAGTCTTCGTGAGCCTACCGGGCCCACATAATTGGTTTGGAAAGCACCAAACTCAGATCCTCAGGAGACCTCCAGTATGGTTTTGCTCTTCAGGAGCTGAAAATTCTCACAGACAGCAGGATTTATATACAGATTGCTAAGGTATAGTTTCACCTTGGTAGAATATTTGAGCCAGAGTCTTGACCATTCGAGTTCTTGACCATTTCTGTCATCTGCAGCACCGCTTAATCTGGAATAGAAACCTGATGGTGTGGAGCTGTGAATTTCATTTACCTTACACCTGCACTTTCAATGCACCTGATTTTATGGCAAATGAGAGGGAAAAATGGCTCATAAGGATGTTGGGTACCCAAAATCTTTGTGTCCACTTGTATGTCAAAGCTGTTGAAACGGGAAGGTTTCTCATGTTCCGTATGTACCCGTAGACCCCCACCACCTAGAGCACAATAACGAGATGCGCTCCTAGAAACTGACAAAAATGCAAACCTCAGAGCTGCCAAATTAAGGAAATTTGTCAGAGAAGCAGTGAAAGCATCTGCAGGCTGAATCTCATGAATTTCATAAGGAAGAGAATTCCACCAAATTGGGGCCAGGCACATTCCAGATGGCACAGATGGTTTAGCAAGTGACAGATTGGAAACAGAACCCAAATTATGAGCAAGTACATAAACAGAAATCAAAATTTCTCCAATAGGTAGCAGTCAAAGTCTGAAGGGTCTTCAGAAACAATAGCAACATGTTAATTTTAAGCCTCAAAAGGTAGCCAAGTGCAACGCCTGAATAAAGATGGAAGATGACAAGTTGTGAGAAGAGCGTGCAACTTTTCAGTAGCTGCCAAGTTTGGAGTAGACCCTCAACAAAACAGAGAGGCAGAAAATGGCCCCCCAAATGCAGCTATAATCCAACCTGGAAATGGCAGACAAACAAGTCAAGATTTTGTTAACTGGCTCATTGCAAAACTGGTCTTGAAAGCTGGATGGAAAAAAAACCAGAGACATCGTTTTGTCTCTTTTTAATCAAGATGTAGCTTCGACTGACTTGCACAAGAGCCAATTTCTAGACCAGTAAAAATGTGCTAATCATAGAAACAGTGAGTACCCATGGCCATGTGAAGAAAATGTGTGAAACCAATAGGAGCAATGAAAGAGGATTCGGATGTAAGAATATTTCTCTCTCAGTAAGGGAGGGAAAGAAACAACAGCAAAGCTAACCCTCAAAACAGCATATGGGGAAACGTGAGAGCAATGGTAGCTCAGGGTTAAACAAAGACTATTTTATACTCCAGTAATACAAGCCACCATATGTGCCATCTTTAAATTCAAGACAGCAGAAAAATTTAATCAATAGGAAAAAATAGCACTAATTCTGTTGTAGGGGCAGTGTAAGAGCTTATGAGTGTGAAAATACTCATTACAGGGGGATGTGTACAGGTACTTATGTGTGCACACAGACATTTATAGACACAGACATGTGATACACAGGCATAACATTTTACAGCTCCAAGTGCCTCCTGCTCCCTCTAAGCCATTGGTAATAAAGCTTCCAAACAGCCATCCTGTTGGTGACAACACTGTCATCCATTACTAGTGAATCCCTCAGTATTAAAGATAGACTATGGTCCTTATTCATGTGTATGAACTGGTTTTGTGACCCAGTGAGAATTCCTGTGGAGTGAGAGTGATGAGAAACATGCTTTCTCTTAGTACCCTCCTAGACTGCTCCTGGCATTATGGACAAGGAGTATTTTGCTGGGGAAAGGTGATAATAATGAAAGCAGTGGTGCTTTGGTCTTTCAGGCATGATCAGCTCTTCCATGGGGTCTTTTTGCAGAGGGGCTGTGGACACACTCTCTCATCCTGCTCTTCTTATGGAGCTGAATATGTTTCACCTCCTAAAGCCACCAACATCCACACACCCTGAAGAGGTTGGAGCTCTTCAGTAGCTCTGCTGTGTCCCACCATGCACACATACATGTCCCTTCAGTTTTCAGGGCTGCAGAGCATCACTTAATCTGATAGGTTTTGTTTATGGTTTTATCTGGCTAAATGTGCATCCCTGGGAGCCAGATCAAGCTCTGGATTTGTTCTGGAGACATGGTTCAGAGGAATCTTACAGCAGAGATTCTTCCACAGTACTTTGGTGCAAAGCTGTATCATAAATCTTCTGCCACCCAGTGTCAGAATACCTCTTTTTTTTCCCCAAAGACAGTATGTGTAGCCTATGAACAGACCATAAAACATCTATTTGAGAAAATTAAGTGGGGAAAAAGGAGGCATATTTAAGTTGTACAGTTTTGCCTGCTGGACAGGCACATCATCTCTCTTTTTTTCATCTTTTAATCTGGTCTATCTGCAATACCACCTCTGTACTGCCTCCCTGGTTTCTTATTTTCCTATCAGACTGTGCCCTACTCCTTGCCCCACTGACTTGCTGAATTTCTTTGATATTCAGATCGACTCATATACGCTCTCGGATCAAGCAGCAGAGTTAAAAAAAGCAGTCATTTAAGTCACAAAGGCCTGTGCACATGATAAATCCCAGATAGGCGCCAGAGGTTTCTCTCTCTGTATCAGCCTGCCTCCCCTTCAGACATCACCAGCGTGTTTTCGGGATCTGATACCGCCTGCCTCCTCCATTTTTCCTGAATAAGGGAGAAAAATCCCCCGTGGGGACCCAGAAGCCTCTTGTTTCCTCTGATGTGCCGCACGTGCCGCTCTCACGGGAGGAGGGGAGGGAGCGTTGCCATGGGGGGAGATGCACGCTCCCGTCCCCAGGTGCAGGCAGCCAGCCTGCAGCTTCACCAACCAGCAGCTCTCATCTGAAGAGGGGCTCACACAACGTCCTTAATTGGATTTCTCTGAAGAACTGTAGGTCCTACATTATTGCCTGGAAGGGGAAAGTGGTGGCAACTGTAGAGAGGCGATAGGCATTGCTGAAGGGGCAGGCTGTGTCTGCAGCAGCGCTGGGTGACAGCCGCCGTGCCAGGGCCCTGCACAGTGGCTCTGTCTCAGGCATGGCAGGAGACCCCACTAAAAACACGAGGAAGCCACTAGACTTCCTGCAAAAACAAAAGGATGGTGACATCAAGGGGGTAAATGTGTATCCCCACCTCGCCCCCTTGCTCACCCTCCCTGCAGCTGTGTCATCCATCCACCTTTGGGCTCACCCCGCTGCCTCCGCAGGCACGCGATGCAGTGGCTGGGGGCACCTGGGTGTGGGGTAGAAGCCTGGTTTGGGGCTAAGCCTGAGAGCAAACAGTTGCTAATTAACAGAATCACAGAATCTTAAGGGCTGGAAGGGACCTCGAAAGATCATCCAGTGCAACCCCCCTGCCAGAGCAGGACTACCTGGAGCAGGTCACACAGCAACTCATCCAGGTGGGTTTGGAACTTCCCCAGAGAAGGAGACTCCACAGCCCATCTGGGCAGCCCCTTCCAGTGTTCCCTCACCTGAATAGGGAAGAAATTATTCCTTGTGTTTCCTTGGAACCTCTTCTGTTCCAGTTTATACCCATTTCCCCTTGTCCTATCATTGGCCATCACTGAGCACATCCTGGCTCCATCCTCCTGACACCCACCCTTTACCCATTTGTAACCATTAATGAGGTCACCCCTCAGTCTCCTCCAAGCTAACAAGCCCCAGCTTTAGGCTGTGGTCACTGCACCTTTGATGATTAGCAGAAAAATGCATCATCATGTTCTCTGTTTAGAATAACATGTTTAAAGTCTATGTCCCATCATCTGTGGAGGTGGTGAAGGCCATTTGCTAGAGCCTCATTACGATGTGTGATGGGCTCTCACTGAGCAAGAAGAGGCAAAAAGCAGGAAACTTTCCTGATGGCTGGGAATCCCCCTGCAAGTCCATGGACAGCCATACCTTGCTCCTGATGGAGTTGCTGTTGACTTCAGGGGAAGCAAAGAGACAAACTGGGTTTCTGTGTGTGTACAAAAGGGTGTTTTTGCCCATGTTTCAATTTGTCAGAAACTGAAAGGAGTCTTCACACCAGCAGCAGATTATCTGATCCATCTCTCCTGTCTTTTTTTTCCCCTTTTTGTTGTTCCCTCTGTTACCACTGTTAATTTTTTAATTGTATTCTTTCACAATTCCTCTTCAGATGCTTGATCCTGCCTGACACTTTCTCTCTGACCTCACAGTCTGTTGCCATGGAAATTCATCTTTGTAACTTCGCTGATGGATTAGGGAGAAGACAAAAGATAGACTGAGTAGGAAATGAACCTTCATTTGCTAAAAGGGCAAGAGTGTGGTCATGGCTGTTCTGCTGCCAAGCCTGAGGAAGTCAGTGGAAGCAAAGTCGTGATTCTAGATTTGCTGCACCATACCTGGGACTGGGCTCTGGCCTGGCTCGTGGGTGACAGCACAAGGAAAGGGGTAAAAGTGGCAGCCAGTGCTGGAAAAGGGTGTTCAGCCTGTGCCTCTGCCTACCAAGGCTGGTCACATTTTGGTGGGTTGCAGACAGGGGCGAGAGCTTTGTCAGTGTACAGTCCCCTGCAAGGAGTGATTGGTGCTTGGGCTCCAGCGGTCTGTATGGCTGCAAATTGGATCCTCGATTTACCCAAGCCAAAGCTTCTGGAAATACTTGCATTTCAGTAGATGGTCTTAAAGAAATCCCACAACAAAAGTCTCTCTATTAGCAAAGCACAGCCAGATGTCCACTTCACATTTTGGCTTATTGCACCTAACGTTTGCTGTAGGAAAGGGCGACTGGTATCCCTCGGCCTGCTTGGCCCCAAAGCGATTACACAGCGATTTCAGCAGCTTTCCAAGAGGTGAGTGAGCAGCACTGCTGCCCCTGCCCAGCCTGCTGCACATGTTGCTGAGGGCTCAGCCCCTGAGAGTCCCCCAGCATCCAGGAGCCTGCCTGACATCTTGGTGGGATCTGACGATTTGCAGCGTGTGCCCAGAGCAGCGTGTTGATGTCGCTTTGCTGGATGTGGGCCAGGCATCGAAAGGGCACTCGGTTGGTTGACATGAGCATCACGTTGCATCCTAGTCTCTCCATATGACAGAGCTTTCCATTCCTGTTCATGACGCTGCCACGTTTTTCTCTGAGGGCAAATGTGACTTAAGCAAAGCGGCAGAAGGGAAAGAGACTAGTCAGCATTCATCAGGGGAAAAACAACTGTGGTGAAAAAACAGTAAATACTGGTGATGATAAACTGTTGCCACTGTGTGATCCAGTCTGAGGACTGAGAATCCCAATATGCACCAGGAGTGCTGGAAAATGAATAACCAGGTGAGGTTCAAGAAGCCTTGAGGTGGCAGGGATTTCCATGTCCAAGCCACCGAAAAGAAGGGGACCTAGGTGGACCTGCTTTAGCAGGGGATTGGACTAGATGATCTCTAAAGGTCCCTTCCAACCCCTGGCATTCTGTGATTCTATGATTGGCAAAGCTCTAATATCAGCAGCAGAGCAGAGGCACTTTCAGCTCAGTGGCAGAGTCCTTTCTTGATGTAGCTACACAATACTTCAAAAATATTTGTAATGGATTTATTTACAGTTGGGTCTAAATCCTCCAGCAAACTCTAGATTTATTATCTCTATCCTGTGTAAAATACCTTCTTTATACCTCACATCAGCTTCCTTTCAAGCCAGACGGTACTTACAGTTCATGGCATACTACATTATAGTCATTTACCATCACACATATTGTGTTCTTCCGTGGCTTTAAATGGTAAAGGACACCTTTCTGCCCTATTTGAAAGGAGGAGGAGAGCAGAAAACCCATATATTAGCAAAATTGCTGTCATTTATTTCATCACATCAAGGCAAGCATAGTTGAAGCAACCAATCCATTATAAGAGAGGTAATACATCATTCATTATTTGCTGCTTGCTATGGCAAGCCACTGGCTCAGCACATATAGACTTATGGATTTGGTACGTGGAAAGATGTAATGAATGTGCAGTTGTGATGAGCAAAATTGATGCTAATATTTACTGCTCTACAGTGACTGCTATGTATCAACTGTTTCCCCCTCCTTTCATATTTGACCCCCTCTGTACGTGCAGGCAAATGTTCCATCTATTTAATTTCCATCTCAGCCATCACTCAGTAGCAAGCCAGTCAGCTGGGGCTCCTACCTTTTTAGCAGAACAGAAATAGAACAGAAACCTGAGGGAGGTTGGTTTGCCATGCTGCTGTGCCCTCATGTCTTTGGCTGCTGTCGTGCCTGTGTGTGAGGGCAGCTGCACAAAGATGCTGGCTGGGTACTACTCTACCTATCAAATATTTTAGTCAAAATACATTGAATCAACTAGAGGATGTCTGGCTGTGCAAAGCAACAGAGAGATTCGACAACAAATGTTCTGAACTATTCTTACAGCATAATATACTGATGTATATATATTATACTGTTTATTTCTAGATAGATATAAAACAGTGTAGGTAGATACACAGACAGACAAACAGATAGATATGTTACTGTATCCTTAAAAAGCCATCTGGTTGCAGTATCCCTTAATAAGTCATTTTATTTAAGCCCCTGCCCCATTCAGTGCAGGGTCAGTCAGGCATAAGCGGGCTGAATGAGCTGTGTCCTGTCCCACTTTGGGTGGGAGGAGGCCAAAATACCATAGGAACACGACAGATCCTGTATGTCCCCTGCAGGAGCTGCAGACAGCCCTTCTGCAGCTTCACAAAGCTGCTTTGGCAACTCCTGGAAAGGCAGGGCTGGCAAGTGCAGCAGGTCTGATGTTAAGGCTCAGGTGGCTTTCCTTGTGTGTCCCGATGTTCCTTTGCATACAGCCTCTGAGGTTCTTCTGAAGAAAACCAGAATCATCCACGTGATGTGATGTCAGGAGGTTGGGGCATCCCTTTTTTCTATTGTCTCTAGTGACAGGACAAGGGATAATGGGATGACGCTGGAACACAAAAAGTTCCATTTAAACTTAAGGAGAAACTCTTTCCCTGTAGAGGTGAGGGAGCCCTGGCACAGGCTGCCCAGGGAGAGTGTGGAGGCTCCTTCTCTGCAGGTCTTCAAGATCCACCTGGACACATTCCTATGTGACTTGATCTAGACTGGGACCTGCTTTGGCAGGGGTTTTGGACTGGATGATCTCTACAGGTCCCTTACAACCCCTACCATTCTGTGATGCTGTGTCCCAGCCTCGCTCTTCAGGCGTGCTCGAGGTTGGGTGTTTACAGTTTCTGCACTCGTTACCTACATGTTCAGGAGGTGAATCCATAAAACAAATTAACCCCAAGCCATGCATCAGTGCTCCCTGCACTGCAGACATCATTCCTGTATTATTGTTTTTGCTGTACAGAGAGTAAGAGCACATTCCAGGCCTGCTGAGCCCAGGCCAGGATGTGCCCATCCTAGGCAGCTGAATCACTACACTGAATCACCTGCCCTTTGGACAGGTCACCTCCCCACTAAATGTAACTCATTTCATATGAAGTACAACTAAATCCTGCGTATTCTCTCCTGGGATATCCTGCTCCCTCTTGTCTCTCACAGAATCTTAAGGGTTGGAAGGGACCTCAAAAGATCATCCAGTCCAATCCCCCTGCAAGAGCAGGACTACCTGGAGTAGGTCACACAGGAATGTCCTAATCATCATCAAACCATCAGGGCAAATCTTGATGGCAGAGGAGGACTTTTCCAGTGGCAGAGCAGGCAGCTGTGTCCTTGAGAAACCACTGTCTTCTTCCCACAGTGCTTGCCCTCAGTCACCCTAAAAAACACGTTTCAACGTCTCAGCCCCTCTCCTGATGATCTGGATGGGGGCATTTCTACCCCAGTATTTCTGTATTTGCCAGAGGAGCTTGGTCAGGAGCAAAACAAGTCATTCATGGCTCACTAGAGCAGTGAGTGGTTGCAGCTTTTGACAGCGTGACAAGTGAGTAATAACACGTTTTCACATGGTGGCCCCACGTGCTGTCCCCCACGTCTGCATGCTGTACTGGAGATTCCCTGTCCCAGGGAATGACATGGTGTTTCATAACCACTGCCTTTGGCTAAGCATGTGCATGCACTTAGGCTGCTCAGAAGCTTCTCAAGTGCAAGTAATTTTATAGCAAGACAGGGACAACTAGGACTAAACCATCTTTTCTTGTCAGTCTGTGTATCTTATATGCAACAAAGCAAGTTGGTTTTTAAGCACAAAAATTCCTCCTTGAACCTTCCATTATGAGCACTTTGAGGCTTTTGCTTCCTGAGGCTCCAAGGTTTTAAAATGTACTTTGGTCTTATCATGATGCTAAAAGCTTTGGACAGGCCAGGCTCTGCAAGCAGCAGTGTGGAGTCCTGAACTCAGAAGCTAGGTCTACCAAAGCAGGGCATGGGCAAGGATCTAAGTGAAATCTTGCAGACGTTCCCGACAGTCAGTGTAACAGGGTCTTTTCTGCCAGACATAAGAAATAGATTAAAATTACCCCAAACAGCCTGTGATTATTTGATGCTAAGAGCAAAAAAAAAGTCTCTTCCAAGAAAGAGGAAAGCCACAGTCCCACTCAGGAGCACATGGGCTTTAACAAAGCTAATTCACAGGGGAAGCGTGGGAATTGCTAATTACTCCTGTGGAAACAAGCCACTGGGAGGGCTTCAGGTTGATTTCTGCTTCCAGGCTTACTCCTGTTTTCCACTTGTTCCTAATTTTCTCAAGAAAGTCCCTCAGGGGGTAGCAGTGTACTTTGCAGGCTGGGCCTCAGCCTAAAAGGTGACTTCTCAGCAAAGTCAGCCTGGCTGTTTAACAATGTGTGGGCATGAGGAGAAACCAGCTACTCCTATTTGTTCTGGTCGCAACTTCTCTGCCCTCGTAACTCAAGAGCAGCTGATGCTGGGAAATTTGAACTCAACTTGTTTTATAGACCTCAGTGATGAAGGAGAAAACACTTCATGTCTGAAGAAAATCAATTCAGTGTTTCTGGAGCTGAGAGCAATTAGAGTCGAGGGCCAAGTTACGCTTTGAAATGCAGCAGTGCAGCCCCACCGAAATGCCAGTCTGAGGGCAGAACTCCTCTTGGCACGTTTGGTACATATTCGTGGAGAAACTTGTTTTTCCTAGAACATTAAACAGAGGCCAAAGGTGGAATGTCAGATTTATTTTGCATAAAAGGCCCAGTTCCAGACTTGATGCCAATTCATGGTCTGAAGTATAAATGCTGTGCATCCAGCATGGAGTAAACATCTCAGCCGTGTCCATGGGAGGTTTGTGCAATGATCACAAATAGGATTTGTCCCTGTATAGCAATTAACCTTTGCACATAACATTGTTTACTCTGGGTGTATTTCTTGTATCCAGTATCATTTGGTAAAAAAGTATGCATACTCTGCCATTTTCCAGTCCTATTTTTCTCTGTTCCCCTTTTTCCTTCATTGTCTTAGGGCCCTTTTTTCTTCCTTTCCTTCCTCACAGCAACGCTCCAAGCCTGTTATCTGCAGGGATCTCTCTAACATCTTCCTCATTCCGAGGAGCTGCTGTTAAAAGACTTACTGCTGCCATTTAAGTGTCAGTTTTGGGCTTCAACTTGACATGTTGGTGACAGTAGAGAGAGACAAACTTTCGTTTGTTAGAAACCCAGAACACAAGTATCGATTACGTCTCTTCGGAATGTGGGATTGGTCACGTACATCCATTTAGTGGGCTTGAGCCAGCCCTTGACTTGGGGGTTTTTTTGTTGGCTGAGTTTTGTTCTTTCTGTCAAACTGAGCCCTTGCATGAAATTCCACATAAGTTCCACCCAATCTGCCCGTTTGTCCTCAAATAAGCTGCTTGTCCCGAGAAAAATCACTGTAAGCTGTAAATGGTTGAAAGGAACAGACATGTTAAAACCCCTTAAACTCGTATTTACAGAAAGTGGGTTTGTCCAGCCCCTGCACGTTACTGGATTGTCATGTGCTGTATCACTGTAGATAATCACTATCATTGATAATCACTGCAGAGAAACTGTATCACTGCAGATAAAGAGAAGTTGTGGAGTAGGAGTTTCCCACTCCTAAACCATCAGAAGCCTCCCCAAATGGCCCAGCTATCCCCTGTCATCTCTTGATGCAAGTCTCTGCTTGTCCCACAGCCATGTGCCTCAGCAAGGGCCTCTGGGTCTAGCTGAGCTTGATGTGTCAACCAGGGTTCTCATCCTCTCAGTTCAAGAGGACTCTACCTCTCGTGAGCTGGAATCAGAGCATTCGGTCCTTACACCCGAGCTGAGCTTCAGTCGTCATGACATGTGTTTAGAGTTAAGCAGAAGTGATTGTGGCTTTGCTTTCCAGGAGCAGGCATCCTTTTAAAGAGTTTTTTGTTCACAAGCTGTATGCTGTGCATACATGGTAGGAGATTTTGCCATATGTCAAGATGATAACTCCATGTGAGATGATTTTGCCCAGGGTCTGTAACAGAGACTGACAAGGAGACTCATGAGTCTCGTGTCCCAGTGGAGACCTGGCTGTGTGGACACCTCAGCACACTCCTCCAAATTAAAGGCTTTGATGTGTTCTCTATAAGAGGAGCCTAGACTTACCATATGAAAGATTGCATTCTGCTTCTAATTGGTTTATCAATAAAACAGTGAACAAAAATAAGCATGAAACGTGGATGTATGTGTTCATCAGAAACAGCACCGATACGCCCAGCCTTATTCTCCCACAGCTGCTGCTGTAGCATGCCTGTGCCTGTGGGTACACAGAAGGGACAGCTTGTCAGTCCAGAGATTTCATCTTTGGACAGGAAGACTCTTCAGCATAATCACACACACATCCTGGAAAGACATGTAAATGTGTGGTGCCAGGCGTCTGCGAGGAATGGATTTGCATAACTGCTATCAGCAGCTCTCATTCTGTAGAGGCTGAGGTTCATCACATTCCTGCCTGTGAAGGAATAAATGGGTGATTCTGGTTTTTTTTAACTGGAAGATTACAATTATTTTCTCCCATCATCTAAAATTGTTATTCTGATTCTCCCTTTCTCTTCTGTCCTCCCTTTCCTCCTCCCCTTTGCCATCAGCATGTTTGTTTAAGGGTAGTAGCTCAACAGCACTGTCTCGGGAGGGAAGGGTAGGGAGAAGCATGAGTTGACATGATGCCATTAATGAACTGTTACCACCGTGGTGCTTTGGAGGGGTTGCTCTGCACTCCTGGCTTTAAGAGGGTTGTAAAAAACAGAGTGTTCTTGGCCTTGCAGCTTTCCAGATACAGAGCCAGCCTCAGGAGGGCTCTGAGTTAGCAGTGCTTTTTGTGATTCAGGAGGGGCAGACAAATCACATGAGCTGAGGGTCTGCTCCATTGCTCTAAAGTGCACAAGATGCTTTAATTGTGTCTGTTGCTTGGGCCTGCTTGCCTGCCTGCCTTCCTTCCTTCCTTCCTTCCTCTCTCCCTCCCTCCTTTCTTCTTTCCTCCTCAGCTAAGAAGCCTCTGTGGAATCACACAGGACAAGTTTTAGCCTGTTGTACAAAAACTATCTGAATCTTTGCTAAAACATAAAGGATTCTGAAGAATAATTCCTGCAGCATCCTGCTGGTTTCAGCCCTCCTAAGTGATGATCCCAGTCATTTTTCTCCTAGGCACTCATGCATGGCAGCAAGCAGGAAAACCCTGATGCCATGTGCATCCGATGGCCCCAGAACCCTCTTTCTCACCAAACCCTTGCTGATTTGGAACCACAAAGGGGGCAAGATTAAAAATCTTTCCCTTTCAAGCAGCCATGAAGCAGAGCAGCTCTGCAAAGTGACTCAGCCTGCCCTGGGGCACATCTCTTTTGTTGCTGTTACAGAGGCAGAGCTTTCCAGCTGCACCCATCGCCCTTCATCCCCATCCCTGTCCCACACTCACATCAAGCTCTGTGCTAGGCAGTGAGATCGAGCTCTTGAGATAACTCAGTGCTATGCAGCCAGTGCTTGTATCAGAAGGAGCTTCCTGAGGGAGCCTGTGCTCTCCCTGTGCCTGCAGAGCCACTCTGGAGGTGACTGGGCAGTGAAGAATCAGTGCAAATCTCCTACTCAGGAGGTTAAAGCTCGGTGTTAGTTGTTTTGCTTTCCAACAATTCCACGTAACGTTTCAACAACCAATATTTCTTTTCAGGGATCACTTTAAAAATAACTTGTGAGAATTGCTGTTGTCATATTCACTTTTTAATCCTGCTCAGCCTAGAGCAGCTGCTCCAGGAGTGAAAAGGTGTTTGTGGCCAGCTGCTCCTGAGACCTTAGTGAGCTAACAGAGGTTCAGGACTGAGCCTTGCATTGCTCCTTCTCCTCCTGTCTTCTGGAAATATCACATCTGGCCTCACTCCAAACATGAAAATATTTAGCCCAGTTAAGTAATTCCTGTGACAGTTGTGTCTCAAAACCACAGGCTTCTTAGGGAACCATCATTTTGGTTGGTGCCTTCAGTCCAGTCTTCCCCTTTGCCACCGTTTCAGTCCTTTCTAAGCTATCCCACATAAGTTTTTAATGTGTGCCAAGGACTTTTACACATAAAAAGAGAGAAAGTTTGGAAGCAGCACTGGGTGAGGTAGGTAATATGATGTCATTTCAAGGAATATGTCTGGATATTTTTTCCCCCTACATGGTGTGTGCCACGTAGCTTGGAAAACCCGTTACTGCCTTGGACGTGTGAGTGGTAGCTAGATGGCTGTCAAGAAAAAATGAAGCAGCCAAGCCCAGTGCCAAGAGTTATAGAGCCTTTGACTTGAGTCAGTTGCTAAACCCAAAGATGAATCTGAGTGCAGAAATTACAAATGTGTCAGAAGAAAGCCCTCTGCAAAGCGCCGAAGGCACTGCTGGCAAATAGGGAACGTTTGTGTCCTGCTAAATGTACTTTTCCATCGTTACCAGTATATGGATTTGTATTGTTCAAAGGCCTAACGTTGAATCTCCTGTGATGGATGCACAATGAAACAGGACTAATTGGAAGCATTAATTTAGACAGAGGCAGAAGTTGACACGGAGCTTTGAGTAAGAGATGCTTATATTGCCATAGCAAGTACAAAGTGTTTGCCTGTAATTTGCAAGCTCGAATCACACCACCTTCACAAACAAATTGTTGCCAACTGTTGCTGTGTCATTTTTCCTTCTTTTTGTTTTATTTCTCTCCTGATAAATATCTTGGACCCAAGGTCATCTTAAGGAAATCGTTGTAATGCAATAGAAACGTTGCTGTAGGTGCTGCTGTGTTTCTGGCAATGTAATTGACAGTGAATGAGCACACGGGAGCAGCTCCCAGCAGGGACACTTTGGAATAAATACACACTAAATAAGCACAGTGGAATGGGAGAGTCATGTGTCTGCACAAAGAGCTGCATGCTCTACGGCCCCTCAGAAACCTCCTCTGGCTTAGGCCTGTGACAGCAGAGCTGCAGACATGTCGGGTTTGCTGCTTCCTCTGCTTTATCTGCCTGCTCCCACCCTGATCCCAGGTCAGTGTGGTGCTTCTGGCACCTGGGTGATACCACCAACATGAGATGGAAGCAGCTGTCGCTCCAGTGCCTGGCTGGGGCAGTGCCCAGAACAAGAGTCGCATCCTGACTGCACCAAAATACCACCTTAGGCAGGTTTCTTGTTTTCTTGGCCATTTCAGCCCTTGACCTTGGTTCGGACCAGATGACTTGGTTTTAGCTACTATATATGAGTCTGTGAATTCACTGTTTGTGAATAACCTTGGGCCAAGCAGCTGTTTTCCACATATTTGAAATGCAAATACTTGAGTTTTATTTAAATCTCTTATTTGACTGAAAGGCTCCCTTCCAACAAGCCAGGTGAAAGGGGCAGATCAACACACAGGCAGCAGCTGTGGTGAGCTGTCGTAGGGTCATGGAATGGTTTCAGCTGGAAGAGACCTTTAAGCTCATCGAGTCCAGTCTTTGTCCCAGTTCTATCAACCACTAGACCATTTCCCTAAGTGCAACATCCACCCATCCCTGAAACACCTCAGGTGGCTCACCCAGCACCCAGATCTGAAGAGAGCAAAAGATGAACGTCTCCCTCCACTCTTTTGTCTACCCCTTCCAGTTCTTAGCTGCCCTTAACCTTCAGGTTATTTGTAGCTTCTCGTTTGGTCATTGGTCATCAGCTCCTTACCGCCTTTTACTTCTGCTGGTTGCTTTTTTATCTCCTATGTTCTCAGAGTTGTTTGTGTGCTGAATAATGTCACTAATTGCAGAGGACTCGTCCTGGATTTACACCAGTGCAGCAGAAGCCACCCTATGTCCCAATGGACTTTTCCTCACACTGCTATCAACGGTCATGAAATTGGTTCCCTGAGCAAAGCCTTCAGTTGTTTATTCCCATCCAGTCCTTTCGTGTTGAATGGGGCTGAAACTCAGCACTTTACCTTAAAATTATGTCCTTCATATAATGCTTCTTGATACTCTTTCCTTTTTGGTGCCCTGACCTTTGCTAAGGCTGTCGTTAATATATTCTCTTAGCCACGGTAGTTAATGTTAATGCAAAGACTAATGTTCTCCTGCAGCTTTAACGCTGATGTGCCACACTTAGTGCTCAGTCTCCAAACGGAATTGCTTTCCCATATCACACTTTGCCGTGGGAATAATTGTACTGCTCGGGTACAGTGACAGCTGAGAATGCTTACAAAGAGAGAGAGAGGGGAAAGGGAAAATGTAATAAGGTAAAAGTGTGACAACAAGACACTTATGTCAGTACTATCATTGCATTTCATGAGGATGTAACATCTGAGTGCCACGCAGCTCTTCCAGCACCTGTCTGTTGGGAACCCGGAGCGACGTTTAATTGTGGTTCATTGGACGTGCTTGAACAGAAAGTTGTTGGTTTGTCGTTAGCTCTGCTGAGCTCTGGTTTCAAGGTTATGTTTTGTGTATTAATAAATTAAGTCCAGACCAAGGAAAGCCTGGATCAGAGCAGTGTAAGCACTAAAACCATGTTATTAGCTATTTCAGAGATGAATTTGTCTTTCCAAATGCCCCACTGGGTACAGTTGCACTTGCTTTGTTTTTGAGGAAACAGCCCACAGCTGTGTTTGGAGTTTGTTGCAGACAAGTCAGGAAAACTCGAGCCCTCCCTGGGACTCAGGCAGTCACACATATTAAGGGCAGTGCAACAAAGTCAGGTGCTGCCACTGAGGTAGGCACTGAAAGTACCAGAAATCGAACGTTCCCGTTACACTGCTGGCGTCTCTGCGCTTCCACCAGCTACAAATCAATAGCCTCCAGGAGCAGAGCACTCGAGTCACAGGGCTAGAGACACATCCCACAGCAAAGCTGTGAGATCAGCACAAGCTCCTGCCACGCTCTGCCAGCGTGGGACAGGCCAGCTGTGTGCTTCCCGTTGAGGCAGCGGCGCGGGAGCACGTGGTGCTTTCGGTGGCCGTGCCGGGGTTGCTGTGAGGCACCGCTCGGCTGCTCTGCTCCGGGGGCAGCGGGGAGAAAGGTGGGAGAACAGCCGCTCTCTGCTTTGCCTGCTGGCTCCAGCCCCCAGCAGCAGCAGCTGAAGTGCTGCGCTGTGGGAACTGTAAAATAGCCCGACTGAAATAAAATGAGGCTCCCAGTGTAGTTGCTGAAGAGAGGAGGAGGGAGATAAGATGTCCACATCATATCACCAGCAACATGACTGGTATTAACGACACAGAAGTCAAGGATGAATGAACATTGAGGCTGAGCTAACTTTCACATCAAGAGAAGATCCCTGAAGGGCTGTGTGCTGACAGGGCAACATGGAAAAGCTGGTACGTTTAATCTCTTCACAAGGGCTGCTCTGTGAATAATCAGAAGTTGTTAGGGCTGGCAGCCCAATTTCCTTCCAAAATAAAACTGTGGAGGTGATGACATTTCAGGACTGGGTGAAGCAGCTTCTCTCCTGAATATAAACAGAGGCAGGTTTAAGACATAAAGGAGAGACAAATAAAACATCTCACTTGTAAAGCACCGTGCAAATAAAGCTGTGATAGGGGTTATGCTCATTATTATTACTGGCATTCCAAACAGGGGTTCTGTGTTGGATGGTGCAAAGCAGCACATCCAGCAGTGCCAGCCTGTCACATTTGAGGCAGGATGAAACTCTAATGGCCCAAGTCCACTATGAACACTTACACCATTGAATGCAGGTGATGTCTCAGGTACACAGTGTGTTCCTATGAAAAGGCAAGACCACATGTTCAAAGCAACATTCAGAAGTGGCACACGTGTACTGGGGGTGGAGAGAGAGAGATTTTTAGATGCAGATGTGCATGTGAAAAGAGACCATCCACACAGAAAGGTGAAACATTTCACTTCATTGTGTAACTGTGCAACAGGGAACATTAACTGCAGAAGTAATGACCAGCAGATTTGATAGAGTATGTTTTTATGAAGTGACATCCTGTTTCTAACTTCATACCTATTTCCACTTGAATTACTGATCCCCTGACTAATCAAGTACAGTGTATCACCATGTCACCTCACCCCTATGTTCTTTGTGGATGATATGGTGTATCTCTACCTCTTGCATCTAATTCAGGAGCAGTAACACTGAGTGAAATACAAGCAGCAGAGTCCTGCTCTCATTAGCAGAAATTCTATCCAGCTAATGCTGTGGCCTTACTTATAAGAACACACTGTTTACCACACTAAGTTACACCATTGTTCTTTCCAGACCAATACTCAGCTTCAAAGGATGGCAAAAAAATCCCCATCTCAATACCTGTGCAGTCTTGCACTTCACCCAACGGAGCAAAAATTCCTTTCCTTCTCTCTGCAGTGAGCAGCTGATATTTTGAAGAAGGGGATTTGCTCTTTCCCTTTTGCCTCTGTATGTCCTAACACCCCATGCACCCTTGATCTTCCTGAGTTTCAGGGGTGCACCTCCATTGTTCGCAGGCTGCAGAGGGGCTTTGTTTAGCCCTGGGGCCATCAGCAGGCCTTCATGAAGAGCAGCTCCTGCAACACCCATGTGGCTCAGTGCAGCTGAGCCCTAATGAACACCCAGGTTATTCTGAAGTCAGCCTTAGCTGAAGCCAGCTGCAACTTGAGACAACTAAGAGGCAACACAAACACTTGTTCCAGAAGCCAAAAGAAAGCTGTTTCTAGTCTGTAGGAAGGATGAACAGAAATGAAAAATAACAGCTCCCTTCTTTCCCTAGCAACCTTACATCCCTTCCAGAGGCTTCACTAGCCCTGTATAATCCAGCAGATAATGAGAACAGCACGTTACAGCCTTTCTGGCTGATTTATGTGCAACCCTACATCCCGAGGCTGTGCTCGCAGGGGAAAAATCTGGATGTGCAAACTCTCGCTACCTTTTATAGCCCAAGTCCATCTCAGGAATTATTCCCATTCAAGTGGGACCCTTTGTACCTCTAAACCAGTAGCCAGTCCTCCATGCTGGAAATGCTGGCTCCCTTGATCATGACCTGATTTGGTTCTTGCTTGTCCAGATGATAAACTGAGGCAGTGAATAACTGCACAGCCCCTCACCCCCCACTCACTCTGAGGCACAGTGTCCCTTTCCCTTCAGCAGTCAAAAAGTCAGAGTAAAGCTTTCATAGAATCACAGAATGGTAGGGGTTGGAAGGGACCTTTAGAGATCAGATAAATACAATAATTACTTTCTAATTATGTGTTACCTGTTCACAAAATAAACCAGTGCAAGCTCCTCATTACAAGGTCTCACGAGATCAAGCACAGTGATAACCAGGCACGTGGAGGTAATCATGTGTTTGAAAAGGACGTGAGTAATACATCATCCAAATTGCTTTCAGGGAGCAGATGAAATGACTGGAATACCTTCAGGGTTTGTGGAAGTTAGTCAGCCTGGGCATAACTATAACGTCCCTTCTGGCTTCAGGATCAACATTTCTGTACCTTCAGCTGGAGGATTTGAGCATAGCTCTTTTTTTTGCAAGCAGGGGAAAAAAGCTCTGCATCATCAAAGCAGAGGGAACCATGAATAGGGTGCTCTGCTCTGCTCAGCTCTGCCCTGCCTCCTCACCACTTGTCATACAGCATGTTACAACACTTGAAATCAGCCACAGAGCAGACGTTACTGGGAAAGAAAGAGAGAGGGATTGATAGCCTGTTCCTATCAACATTTCCTTAGAAAAGACAAGCTAAAACTGACTGAGCTGTAAGGAAAGAGTATCCCGAGTCTAGAATAAGTGTCCTCGGTTGATAGGGAAGCCAGTGTAAATTACTTAGAGCTGGAGGCTTAGTCATGAAGAAATTAGGTTTGGAAAAAGACATATCATCTGGTGCTGCACTCAAAACCCTCTGACTTGGTTACCTGCAGGTGGGAAGATTCTGAAAGAAGTGCAGCAGCTCTAAGAACTGTGATTTTTTTTGGAAAGAGGCTCATGCATGAAGAAGTGGCTCCTGCTTCCTGATGTTACCTGCCACTTTCCAGTTCAGCAGGCACCACACATCTTGCCTTGCAGGGGTCAGGTGCAGCTGATCAGCAGCATGCTGTTTCTAGCTTCAGCTGAATTCGTGTTTGCCCACTTACCCTCAAATATGGGGGAAAAAAAGTGCAGAGAGAGATGTATTACCATGGAAAGGCTGCCAGGCCCTGCTCTAGTCCATTTTTCATGACAAGTGTTGCTTTCTAAGGCTTGTAGTTTGTTGTTCATTAGAAAATGGTTCTGAATGTCCAAGGCAGTGGGATTGCCTCTCCTGAAAGCATTGCAATGTTTTCAAACATCCCTCTTATTTATCTCTTTATTGGACTAACCAAATCCTCCACCTTGAGGTGGGTTTCGTCTCAGCTGATCGTCACCACCTGAAAGCTGGACATCTAGTTGAAGCTCAGCATTCTCTATGTGACCTTTTTTGCTAATGGCGAGAGAGGAGCCTCTCTGGGGCACTTGTCAATGGGGTGCATCGCCCACTAGAGCCACGGCTACCTTAGGCTAAGCAGGTTTACTTTTACATATCTGAAGTTACTCACTATTTCAGGGAGTTTTCTGAAACCTTTTTAAGATGGTTTTGAGTCCTCCTTTCCCCCTCTTATCCCTGCTTGTGAAATGGATACCCTTGCTTGAGTCAGCATCTGTGACACCAAGTACATCCTCTCTTTGGCAAGATCCTATTTTAAGCTTTGCATCAGAGGGCACAGCTATTTGTGTCATTGTCAAAACTCTTCAAAAGGTCCGGTGACATTGATGGTAGGTCTCTTAGAAGCCAAAGGTTCTGCAGTAACATAAATAGGATCAGCAGCACTAAGAGCAGGTGAAAGAAAAAGCCAGCTGCACATCCTTTCTGTCTCCCTTGGCAACAGCATCCTGCCAACAAAAACTGCTGCCAAGTAAAGGCTGGAAAGGAAGGGATGGGGCCGGACAAGCTTTGTGTGAGGGGGGAACTATCAGACCGAGGAACGCTCATGTGCTTTTAAAATTGTTTGTGGGGTTTTTTCCAAGTGTTTTTGCACAAGGGGATACACAGAGCCTCTGTCCTTATGAGGAGTTTTCATCTGAAATTCCAAACAAAGGTTTCTGCAGTTTTGAGCCATATGTTTCCACCCGTGACAGCACACAGGGAAGAAATCTGTGATGAGTTACTACTTACAGATGTGGCGAATCTTCCACCAAAGGTTAAAATATGTGGCATGGTTCTCTTGTTACACCAGCTGCAGCTTCATGCTAAATCATTGTTTCAGCAGCAAGCTCTTAATCAGCCCCGAGCTCTAGAAACTGCTAAACAAGCTCATATTTGTAAGGACCTGGTTTGGGTTCGTTTATTACAATATGCTGAATGTCTTTCTTTAGAAAACCCTTCAGCCTGGTAATAGTGAAGGTGAAATGGCAGGGAGCAAGGGAGCATCAGCACGACAGCACAACAATGCAAAGCAGATCCAAGCTTATTATTTGTTTTCCCTCTTTCCACATCCTCCATGAAACTGTCATGGCTGTGGAAACAGTTTGTGTAACTACAGAGGAAGGACACTTGTGATTTAATATATGCACCTGCCTAGCTTCCCTGACAGGGCCTTCAGTCCCCAAAAGTCAGCACTGAGGTCACTATCAGAGGTCCCTTAGCTGCCAAATCTCAAACCTATCATCGCAACATCATTCCTTTCTGAATGAAAAAGAAGGCTGGCTGCAACGTGCTTGTACCCAAGGCCTGGAAAGAGGAGGATTGTCTCACCTGCTATGATAAGAGAGAAGAAGGAACTTGCAAACGCTTAGGAAGGAATAGCAAATTGCTCAGGCTGTTGCAGCACCCCTGGACATGACAGGGACTCTGAATCAAAGACTGAATAGAGAGGATTAACCTCTGACTCATAGGGGGTTGCTGTACTGCTCTCAAGAAGCCCCAACTTGTTGCTCTCTTGCTGTTCCCCTTGCCTTTTGAGGGACTGGTAGTCAGCTGCATGGGGCACGTTTCTCTGCTCTTCAGGCAGTGTGTTCTTCCAGACACCCATCTGTGCCAGAGAGAATGAGAAACAAGGGGGAAAAAAAGAGAAAAGCAAATAAATGGAAGCAGGGAGGATTATGGCTTTAGGAATCACAGGATCTGTGGACTTCTTTACAGTCACAAAGTGAAAATTGCCCATTCACCGCTGAAGAGTGAAGAAATGAAGTACACAACGTGCGTTTCGATGCCAGGAAGGAGAGAAGAAGACTGTGCTTTCCTTCACCATATATTCCTCTGACAGCAAATGTTAATATCATTAGTGACAGCTGAAGTGGAATGTCTGGTGGAGGTACAGAAGCAGGAGGTAGATCTGTAAAATGCACCCCCATTCCAACCCCTGCCGTTCTGTGATTCTATGATCCACACACAAAAAGCTAAACGCTGCACTGGAGGGAGGGCACTCTGCCTTGAAACAGGGACTGAACAGCCTCACAAGGACGTGCAGCTGGGGTGCTTGCTGCTGTTTTGTTCCCAGAAAACGAGAACTGCCAGCAATCCTCTGGCATCTGAATAGACCCGTGTCAGACAAACTGTATCTGGACTTGATGGGAAATCAAGCTGGAATACCAAGCAGCCCTTCGATCTGCTGGCAGAAAGGGGGACTGGCTCAGTAAGTAATGTTGCCTCGCAGTTGCAAAGGTACTCCATAAAGGAGCGAGCCCTCTCGCTGCACAGCCCTGCAAGACACGCCTGCCTGGGCTGTCTCTGTCCTCATTCCTCCAAACCAATTCCAACAATAACAGCAACTCCTGCGTGCAGCTGCCTCGTTAGGGAGAAGATGTATTTTTCCTTTCTCTGCTGAGGGATGAAGCTTCCAAGCCTGTGTGATGTGAGCAGGTGAGGATGTCTGCTGACAAGTCCAAATGATATTTTCAGGTAAGTGATTACCTTGAACAAGCAGCTAGAATCAGGCTCTTTCTTTTTATTACCCTCCTCTCCGTAATTACTGTTGCCCTACTTTGTCAGTAAGCCTTTTCACAAGGTTCCCCTGCTCGAATGTCTCTATATATTTAGCTGAAGAGGGGATCTAAAGCATTTCTAAAGCACCTATTCCCACAGTATCTGTGAGTCTCTAGTGCAGCGTAAGAATGAATTGGGAGCTGCCTCCTCTGTGACTACACCACACTGTCCTATTTGTATCACCCATTGTTTAACCTGCTGAAGATCCAGAAGTTAATTATGCTTTACAGGCTCACTGTCTCTAAGGCTGTGATGGAAGTGCATTTTGGAGGAGATAATAGGGTTTTTATATCATTAAAGATACGGGACATCTTGCCCCATGAAAGCTGTAGCTGCCGGTGCTGTTGTTGCACAGGGAGCGTCAGCTGCTTAATTTGTGTTTGTACATGTGATTGCCAGAACTTGTGCTGGTGCTGTTTTATGTGACTGCAAAGAGAGCTGCTACCCTGCGTGTCTCATTCCCTGCATTTTACCAAATACCTCGTGTGTTGAAGTTGAGGTTGATCACCCTGTCTAATACTGACAAGAGGAAACAGACAATAACTCCTAAGTTAGTACCTGTTAGTTCTGGCATGAGAACCACTGATAACCAGGCATAGGAGAGAAATTTTCTATGCAGAGTAACCTACTTTTTCTTCTCTCAGTTCTGGCACCAATCACGGAGATGAAATTTGCTTAACTCTTTTGTTTGTACAAAGGCTGCTTTCCTGTGAGTGACAAGCGTATTGCTTTGACAGATTACAAAGGAATGACCACAACAGAAGTCATTATATACACTTCCTGCACCGTTTCCATCTATTAAAGATTCATTTTGCTCCCTGTAACGTTTTAGGTTTGCTGGGAGACACATGAGAAGTTACTAGTGTGGTGAAGAAAGATTTCGTTACAACAATACCGTTGCTGTTGCTTTGAAAAGGTTTTGCACAACCTTCTCTCACTCTTACTGATTGAAGACTTAAAAGCACGGAGAGGCTTTGGCACGCCATACACTGCCCATGTGCACCCAAGCCCCGGGTCTGTAGATAATGGGTCCTTTGTAGGATGGCTTCCATTGCTTCCCTTGCCCAGGGCAGGCTGAAATAATGAGTCCGGCAGTAGGTCTCTGCACAAAAAGCTCCTCCTGACTTCCTAGAGCAAAAATGTTTGCCGAGTGCTGCTCAGGTTAGCTCTGTTTGTCTTGCTGCAAGGGCTGAGGTAGCAGAGGCCAGAAGGGGTCAAACGCCAGACCGAGCTCGTTGTACCTATTCCTTTGCTGTAGAAAACGCGACTGTGCAGCTCCAAAGTTTCCACTGGAACTCTGGCAATTAGGACTTGGTCCAAGGCTCGCAAAAGTCATCGGGAACCTTTCCACGGGGCTTTAGATCAGAAGTTACATAAGTTGGTGTTGTTTAAAGGGGGTGCCCCAGAGAGGCTGAACATGTGAGCTGACTCGACAGCCTCATGCCTGCTCTGCCACGTCATGCAAAAAGGCTGTTCTCGAAGTGCCCACAAAGGCACACCGGGCTGCCTTAACTCCTCAGTGAAGCCTTTTCGTGTTGTCCTCTGCCAGGACATTGGCTCCTAGTGAGGGCTTCCAAGGCTCTGAGGTAAAACATCAGCTGCTGGGACCCAAATCACTTTGTTTTCATGTTTTGGAGGGAGGCGCTTCTGCCTCCCGCGTGCAAAGAAGAGTTGTGAGGAAGTTCTCAAACAGAACTTCTCAAAGGACCCCGTGGATTTCATAGTCTGGGAAAGCAAAATATTCCCGACCCTTGACTTTCCTGAGACTCACTTAGGACATGGCAGCAGTCTTTTAAAACAGTGCTGTAAAGGATTTCCTTCATTTGCTTCTTGTACACAACCATACCCCCCGTTTCTGGGCTCCTCATGTGAGTACACAATGCGAAGAAGTACCGCAGGGACATCCTGTTGAGATTTGAACCACTGTACTGTGTCATCAGGAAGGAGCTGTTATGGCTGATGCCTGCCAGCACTCTCTGTGTACACTGTGCTGTCATCCTTGAGTTCATTCCTTTTGTACTGAATATTCCCTTCTTGGTGCACTATGCAAAACCACAGGCTGACACAGTTCACATCACAGAGATGTCAGGTCAATCAGCCTTTTCACTGGGGTTGAAAATGGTTTTAATGTAGTCATAAAATGAGACTCCAAAAGTGGGAATTTGACAGGCAGCACTTAAAAGCCAAACCAGTTTGACCCTTTCTGAGCATGAGCTCCTGTACCTCAGAAATGGCCCCTTATGAAAAACTTAATGTTGTGAACTGACCTTTGAAAATGTAATTATTAATACTTTCTATCATGAGCTTATGAGTTTGCAGGACCAGCAAATATTACAGCAGCAAATAGGACTCGCAGTCCTTACCCCAAAGGGCTCACGCTCTGAGTAAGATCAGTCCTAGGTCTTAGGCAGACAAAACTGAAGGACTTGGCAAAGAACTGCAAGCCTGCAATGTGAACTGACCAAGTGCATCTGCTGTGTACCTGGGATAGCAAAACTTTGTCCATGACAATGTGATAGCAACCAGATGGTTTCCTTTCAGTGTCAGTCTGATTGAGGGTAAGCTGAGGCACCGGGGGGTGATGGGTGTCGTACCTCCTACGGCCCTTTTCTCAGCACAGTGCATTTGTGAAGTAGAGACAGAGGTTGGGAAGGTAAGAAATATGAAGGAGTTAGCTAAGCTCATTTCTGTGACAAAGGCCTCCTGCACCTTAGAGAAATTTAGAATATCATTTTCCTAGACTTAAGCCAAAGTTGCCAAGCAGGGCAGCCTAACCTCAGGGATCTCACAAAGAGCTCCGCTTTTGAAGACATTGCAAGTGATGGCAAAGTGAGAACCCTGGGCAATCAAGTCACTGCAAATCCAGCCAGAGCATGCTTATGTGATCACACAGAGCATCTGAGAACACTGATTCCAGCTTTAATTTGCTTTCCAGTGGGCTGTTGATCAATTATATAGCAAATTAATTCTACCTAAAAGGGCCAGCAAAGCCCGCAGTGAAGTCCTTCTTGTCAGATGGTTCTCCCAAGTACACAGCACTAGCTACTTTTACAGTGATCTACTAAGCCTAATGTTTTTCAGTACCAAGGGGTATGGTTGGCACTGGAGGAGTTATTGTGGTCCATTCAACCAGTAAAAAAATGTCCTAAGAAGCTGTAGCTTACAGGGCTGCAGTGGCTCCGCAGAGGCTGTTAAAGGGACTCTAGCAGATGAGCAAAGCCTGACTGCCACAGTCTGAGACAGCCAAACGTCGTGAGGGTTATGGTTTATGGTCAGATAAATTACTTCTGATGTAGTAGTTCCTTTGAATAATTATTAATGCTTTACAAGCCACCTAAAGGTAGCAGCTAAATGCATCTGGCTTCCCGTCCCTGACGTGCGGTGACCTGCTACCACAACAGACTGCCCCAGAGAGACTGTAAATCTTTATAGAAGCAAGCTTCTGATGTATCAGTATTTCAAGAAGCGGAGATGGATGTTAGGTAGGCTTTTAGCCAAAGAGCAGGGTTTCTAACCCCAGGGCACAAGGCTGACAACTTCTTTGTTCCATAAGGAATGTCCTGGAGAAAAGCATTAACCTGATAGAGACATTTTTCTGTGTGTGAGGGATGAGAAAAGGTAGTTACAGAAAGAACACAGAAAAAATTTAGCAGGCATTACAATCATTGGCATCTAGTATCTCATAAGGTCTGCCAGTGCACTTTATCTTGGGTGCTCACAACAGCAGGCCTGAAGTTTCCTGAAACATTATCTGCACGCACCAAATCCAAAATAAATCGTCATCCTTTCCTCTTTGAATTTGTTCTGTGGCAGCAACTTGTCTTGGCATGAAACGTTAGCCATATGGACACTAGAATATCCGCTTTGACCTTGACCTCAGGATAAGTGCTGCCAAAAACGTGAAGATACCTCCTGCCTTTCATTTCCAAGAGTGATGCTCCAGAAGTCTAACACGATCTGCTCTCTTGGTCGCATCTCAGTGTACAGAATATGCTTTTTTCTTTGGCTAGGTGTTCTGCTAAGAGCCTGTTTTCTGCAGCTGGCTGGGAGCTGGGAAGCAGCATCTCTAACAATGGTTTAGTTGGCAGGGATATTTATTTCAAATTTAGGAAAAAAACAAACCCAAACAAGGTAATTTTAGCGTGAGGCAGTGGAGAGTGCATTGCTTGTAATTGCCTCTCACTGCATTATCCAGTCAGTGTTTTCATCTTCTGGATGGATACCCTGTGAGGTAACAGGAGGCTGCTGGGGACGAGACGAGGTGAAGCTGAGACGAGCACAGGCAGAGCTCTGTGCTGTTCTGGTTCAGAAATGATGGGTAGTGCTCAAAGCAGAGCATCTGCCTGGGTAAGAGGAATAGGTACTGCTCCTTTGGTGAGTTTCTGCTACTTGTAATACACTCCTTGCAAATGGGTGTGAATGATGCACGAGATTCAGAGTAAACACATTTCATGGCATTTGCATCTGAGCAAGGAGCATCAGAGCCCTAGGGCTTGCTGCACACCCAGCCAGAGATCTTTCCTCCTCCTCTTTTTCTGCTGGGGTCCATCACATCTTTGCAAGTAGGGTAGAACTAAATGGCACAACAACACCCCCAGCGAAAGCTGGCAAGCCTGGGAAGGGTGGAGATGAGGCAGGAAGGCACCACCTTGGCTGGAAGGTGATTGTTACCCAGTTTGGAGTCCTACAGCTTGGACCAAATTGTCTCCCTGGTTTGTTAAAACGGTGACAACATTTTTCACCTCAGTGCCATTGGTTGAAATTCCCACTAGCACAGTGCTGCTGGTGCCATCTGATGCTGCTCAGCAGACTGTGCACGATGCATTTATTCCATGTGCTTCCTAGTGGGCAGAGATCCACATTGCACTCGGCAGCTTCAACATATGGAAACGGTGACGTGTGATTGATGCGGTCCCTGCAGGTCACGCGAACTCACGGTGTATTAGCCCTGCGTCCTGGGGAGGCTTGTGCTGCTGCAGCTGCCCACATCCATTATCTGGGGTAGGAGTAAATGGAAGAATTGATGTTCCCAGCAGTGTGAATCTGGCACCTCGTGAAATGATGTTGGCTACGGAGAGTGGGGGGGAGGCAAATTTCACACAATCCGCTCCCACGGCGCGTGTGAGCACAGAAGAGTTTACAACCAAAGGTTTGCACACGAGGACAAAAGGCAGTGGTGGTGGCTCCAGTCAGACCCCTAATAATCATGTGATGTTTTGAAATGGCTGTGATAGGTTTTCTTGCTCATTTTTGACATCTGAAGATTTTCCACATCTTGTGCTCTGAAATAAGTGACTAGATTTTCCTCATGAAATACTCTGAAATAAGTGACTAGACTTTCCAAAGCTGCTAAGTAAAGAACAGCATGTATAACCCAGGAGGCCCTCTCATGAGACATCCCTTCTTGACCTAATTTTCAGCAAGGGCTAAGCAGCTGCTCTCTCAAAGAACAGATTGCTTAAAGGCATCCAGGACTCGAGGCAGCCAAATTTAGGATTTTGCAGCCAAAAGAATGAGTGGACTAAGCTTCCCCATAATGATGTGGCCATTCATCTGGAGACCTCTGTGCCAGAACGAAAGTGAAAACACCTTTTGTTTCTACCCAGAAAGAGTAGGATGCTTTATAGCTTCTACAGGGAAACCACCTGCCTATAGCACTTTAGAGCACTCTCCTGAGTCCATACTGCAAACTCCTCTCTGCTGCAACCTTTCTGTTCCCACCTCACTGCTCCCACTGCTACTTCCACAGCCCCTGTGGACTTTCCTTTCTCTTCCTGCTCTCCCAGAGAAGCTGACAAAGTTGGATGCTAACCATTCTGTCCTTCTGTAGAACATAGAAGGTATTCCATGGAAGGTATTTTAGGAGGAATTTCTTTCCTGACAGGGTTGTCAGGCATTGGAAGGGGCTGCCCAGGCAGGTGCTGGAGTCACCGTCCTTGGAGAGGTTTCAGAGACGTATGGATGTTACACTCAGGGAAGTGGTCTAGTGGTTGGTAGGGCTGGGACAAAGGCTGGACTCAATGAGCTTAAAGGTCTCTTCCAGCTGAAACCATTCTATGATTCTGTGATTTTATTCCTTCCTGCCAGACACTCAAGCAGTGCTGTTCCTTGTCTGCTGGCCTCTCTCTAGTGTCTCACCCTCTCTCTCTGTTTTTTTCCCCCCAGGCATTCTACTGATCTTGGCACTGACAGAAGAGCTGGTGTTTTCTGTTCAGGTACTGTCTCCCACTGTCTCCACCTCTCAGGGCTTCCCGATGGACACTACCACTACCACAGCCATGGGAACAACACCTCGCCACAAAGACCGCCCCGCGGCACAGCCCCTTCCCACGTCTGCGGGCGCCGTTCCCCATCCCGTCAGCCTGGTGATGGAGAAAGCCCCTTCCGCCAGGGAAAAGCAAGCGAGCGGCCCTCGCGGGGCGGAAAGGGCATCCTATCATTTGTACAACCAGAGTGCTTTGTACTCGGGACACGCTCGCCCCAAGGGGAAAATATTCCAGGTTTTCAAAGGCAATTTCACAGAGTCCTCAGAGCCTTACCTAAAGACAACCCTGCACTCTCCCTTCCCCACCCTGAGGAGCCCTTTTACAGACCACCCGTTTCAGCCCCAGACCGCGGCGTCCAGCGATCCCAACGGCACGGGGCTGGCAAGAACTGCACACGTGGAGCCTCCTCCCCAGCGCAGCGCGGCGGGAAGCCTTAGGGAAGCAGAGCACAGGGACGGGGCCGAGCTGGTGATGCAGGAGGCACATTTTGCCACCACAACCGCTGGACCATCGACTGATCCCGAAGCAGTGTCGGTGCCTTTTAAACCCACCCGCTACGGCGGATGGGATATGCTGAGCAAAAACAACTCTTGGGTGACCTTGAATCTCAGTACAAACGTCCCTCTCTTTGCTGGCCATGGGTCTGCAACAGCAGCCGGGGGTCACTCGGTTCAGACCGGTTTTGACGTCGGCGTGTCGGCGCCAGCGGCGGGAGCCCCCGAGGGACCCACTCCCACGCAGCGTGGGGGAGTGACCAATGCCACCTCGCTGGGCACTGCCCTCTCCTCAGCGCCTGCCACCAGGTTCTCCAGCTCCATTTCCACGGCCGGCTCCACCGCCACCGGCAACTTCCTAAACAGACTGGTTCCTGCCGGGACCTGGAAACCCGGCGTGCAAGGAAACATCTCCCATGTCACCGAGGGGGACAAACCTCAGCACAGAGCAACCATCTGCCTCAGCAAGATGGACATTGCCTGGATCATTCTGGCTATCAGCGTACCCATATCCTCATGTTGTAAGTTAATCGCCGCCTTATTCTGTTTTCTCTTTCCTTAGAATTCAGATTTCAGTTCATGCTTCAGGGATCAGGTGGGGAGCTAACAGAGGCAGGGTGGCTTGAGAGACACGAGAAGCACTCACTACACAGAGATCACATTCACTGACTAAAGTGCTTAGCTTCAAAACACAGAGCTAAAATGCTTCCACTCAAAGTGTACTTGCTCTGTTGCTATTAGAAATCTCTTAGTCTTTCAGGCTGTAAACACAACTCTAGGAGGCAAAGCAGCTTTACTTCAAGGTGTGTAAACTGGCTACCAAAAATTCATAGAATCACAGAATGGTAGGGATTGGAAGGGACCTTTAGAGATCATCCAGTCCACCCCCCTTGCCAAAGCAGGTCCCACCTAGATCAGGTCACACAGGAACTTGTCCGGGTGGGTTTTGAAAACCTCCCAGGAAGGAGCCTCCACACCCTCCCTGGGCAGCCTGTGCCAGGGCTCCCTCATCTCAGCAGGGAAAGAGTTTTTCTTATGTTTAAATGGAACTTTTTGAGTTCCAGCTTCATCCCATCACCCCTTGTCCTGCCACTAGATACAAAAGAAAAAAAAGTGCTTCCCCAACCTCCTGACACCCACCATTGAGATATTTGTAACTATTAATGAGATTCCCCCCTCAGTCTCCTCCAGACTAAACAGCCCCAGTTCCTGCAGCCTTTCCTCATAAGGAAGATGCTCCAGTCCCCTGATCATCTTGGTGTCCCTGCGCTGGACTCTCTCCAGCAGTTCCCTGTCCTTCTTGAGCTGGGGAGCCCAGAACTGGACACAGGACTCCAGATGAGGCCTCACCAGGGCAGAGTAGAGAGGGAGAAGAACCTCCCTCGACCTGCTGCCCACACTCTTCTTGATGCATCCCAGGCTGCCATTGGCCTTCTTGGCCACGAGGGCACATTGCTGGCTCATGGTCAGTTTATTACCAAATTGTACAAGTCTTTATTCTAGGAGCTGCTATATGCTGCCCTGGAATTGGAATTTAAATGTCCACTGCTGACCCAGAGGATTAATGACAGTTGTAATGACTAACAGCTTGGGAAACACCAGTTTTTCAGTGCAATAAAATATTTCACTGCAGGCAGAACTGTCAGATTTTAAATCTGGTAACCAGAGTGCCAGTTTCCTCCATTTTACTGCTGACTTTACAGCTGCTGAGAGAGCAGGAAGGGTCTGAAATCCTGCCCATCAGACACCAGGAGTCAGCCACCTGCAGGACCAGGGCAGGTCAGGTTCCCAGGGCTGCCTTAGGGTCTCATCATTTGACTCTGACAAAAAACACGTGGGAAATTAGGAGAAAGCTTGTGAGTGGATGCCAGGGTGTCTCCTGCTCAGCTGGGTTGTATCAGCAAGGCAGGACAACATATTCTCTGGGAGTTTCACTGTTGCAGAGTTTGATTATGCTGATCTGTGTGAAACGAAATAAAAACACTTCCCAGACTTTGCTGCCTGAGGAAACATAAAAGGGCAGCAGCCAACAATACTGAGTACTAATGCTGTTACTTACAGCTGTGAGCCATGGCAAGATGAACTGACTGAGCCACTCCTGCCTTTTTGACAGGGCTGCTCTCTCCTGCCCTCTCTGAAGCGCAGCTGCCAGATTCTGCCCCTCTCCTTCTGCCTGGGTCTGACCTGACACCTCCCTGAGACACTTTCAGATTGCTGAAGTGGCCCAAAAATATGCACTTTGCTCTTTGGTACTTTCTGTCCACCCAGTGAGGTGAATCAGCTGCCCGCAGGGTCAGAGTGAGACCTGGAGCAGATGAGGCTGCAGGAACACACACCTGGAGAGGGAGCTGCACTAATCCTTTCAGCAGCTGCCAGTTAATAGATTGGCTCAGCATATCTGTTAGACTTGTACCTCTGGGACCATCAGTTCTGCTATTGCCAGTGTGGTTAAAACCACAAGCGAGAACAAAGCCAAAGCCTAAAAGATGGACAATCAAAATAAACAGAAACAGAAGCCTGCAGACATCCTTCTGCAAAGGATGGAGAGGACAAAGACCAAACAGGATGAGAAGCAGATGAATTCATCTAAGAATGATATTTTGGTCCAGTATTTTGCAAGAAAGGTGATCTGGACAGAAAGTGTCCAAATACAAAACACCAAGTATAACACCTCCCACCGTAAGCATGGGAAGCAGAAGCAGTGTGTAAACTGGTGTGTGCCTGCCTGTTTCTTGTTATTTCTAAGCTACATTTTCTTAAAAGGCAAAGGTTATTTCAAGATGACCCATACCAACTCTAATACAACTGAGCCTTTAAATGATTCAGAGGTTTAAGTCCTTCTTTCAGGACCAGATTTCTGAGGCCAGTCTTCAGTGGGACTTACCTTTGGAAATGTGGGGATCCTCAGACACGTTTCAGAGTTGAAAGGAATGGTAGGCAGGCATTTAAATGGGATTTGTTTTTCTGATCTGGCTGAAGTACCTCAGAAATTGCTTTCCTCCCAAAGGTACGCTGTTTAAACTGTGCCATGGTAAGTGCTGTTGCACAGGCAGAGGTTATTCCTATAGCAGAAGAAAAACATGCAACAACAACCTAAAGCCCTTTTTTCCAGATGCACACGTATGGGTTGTGACTTCCCTCTGTGCTGCAGACTGGAGGATCACTCACTTTCCTGACCCCCAGCATCTGTGGTGTACGGTGTGTGGTGTACGGGCTGGGGAGTGCTGTGATGTGGGGTGTGCGAAGGGGGCTGTCGCCACCTCCCGGGCACAGGCGCCTGCAGCCGAGGACAGGAGGCTTCCCGCTGGCTCCTCACTTCTGGTCTACAGGGGGCTGATGCTAAGGGATGGACAGAGAGTACAGCCGCTTGGATTTCGGGTTTTCAGTCAGAGACTCTTACAGCTGTTGTGGGCATGGAGTGAGAAAACGCTGTCCTGCTCCTGCCTTGGGACGCTGAAAGGTGGAGGTATATCTTGGGTATTGTGACAGACTCATATCTGAGCTGCCTTTGGAGGGAACGTGGGGAAAGTCACAGAGGACTCCTGTCCTGGGAGGTTGTTGCTACCCCAGAGCTGTGGGCTGGTGGCTCTGTGCTCAGGCTGGCACTTTCAGGGCGAAGGAGACGGGAAGCCACAAGCTGCTGCTGTGAGAAAGGAGACAGCCCTGCCACAGGGCAGAGGCAGCCCGGAGGGAGGGAGATCAGCAACACCCTGGGAAGAAGAAGAAAGAGGTGAGGAGAGGCAACCACAGCCTGTGAGAGAGCTGCAGGAATCTAATTAACTTGCCTCCCTCTTCCTGCTAATGAGGAGTGCCTTGGAGCCAAGTCCCTGACCTCTGGGCTCTCTGCAGAGCCCTTGCAGAGCTGCGCAGTGGCCAGTGCCTCTCTCTGCTGGGAGCTCTCGTGCTTTTTCACATAACCCCCTCCCTGTGCAAGGGGTGCCGAGGAGGCTGCAAACTTTCCTTCTCAGGGGGCTTCTGGGCACAGCTTGTGCTGCCTCAAGCCCTCAGAAGGGAGAACACACCAGGATACTGCAGAGACACGTCCATCCCTGTCCAACACGCGATGCAGCAGGGCCCCATGCGCTGCTCACTCTCACACCTTTTATGACAGGCACCTGTTAAATGTGATTCTATGGGCATTTTAACTTCCGTAGCAGGGGAAATAACCTGCTGGAAACTGAGCCCAGGAGCCCTTGGCTCCTCATCCCCACTGGAAGAAGTGACTGGGATGCTATGCTTCTCCTCACAGAGGAAAGACCCTTCAGGGGCTGGCAAGCCACGTCTGGTGAGTGAACCTGGGGAAGTCATCTCACCTTTTGGTACTTCACTTTCGTGGTATAGATAAGGGGGGTAATGTTGCTAACACCATTTGAGGGCTGCAAAAATGAAGGATTCTGTATCACTGCATTCCCAGAAAAGCAAAATCATGTTTAACACCGTTATCAGTCGTGTCTCAGCCTGAGTTTCCACGTGTCATATTTGGAGTTAGTTTTGTGGTGTCCTTCGGGCAGCCTCGGACTCTTTGTTGTGCACATGCATTTGTACATGTGTGAGTGCCTGTCTCTACAGTGTAGAACAAGGTACAGCATGAGCTCATTTTAAAACCCACTGTCCCAGTCCTTGGGCTCCCAGTACTTAGGTCTTTGTAATTACCCAATGACACAATAAAACGTGGAAGAGCAGAAACTTACGAATCAGATGCGCAGAAGTCAATTCAGTCAGTCAGTTCTGCTGACAGGGGAAAACGTGAGAGGAAGGCTGAGCCTCTGAACGCAGGCGTCAGCAGAACTCAAAGAATATATGAAGAATTGCCTTGGACCTAACCCCACTTAGCTCACATTTCATGCACTGGGATACATGCCAAAATTATCTCACCCACTTTCTCCATCACAAACCCCATGAATGGCTGCTTCCTGGTCTGAAGTGAGACAGATCCCAAGCCCTGAGTCTAATCCCCAGGTGTGAGCCCAGACTGAGCTGGAGAAGAGGCTCCTATCTCCAGATGTACATAGCTGGGGTCAGTAAGCAAACCCATTGTGATACCTGTATAACAGCTAAGGCTCTACTCCTATAGACAGCCACAGCAAATGAGGGAAATTGAAAGAAATATGGAAAAGGATGCTGTTTCAGTTACTGAGGCAAGGGCTCCCTAGGACTTTAGTTTATGTTACGATCTGCAGACAGAGGGAGAAGTAAATTAACATCCTTCAGTCTGGTTTCCAATGTAGAAGTGCTTGCAGCGTTCAGGTCTGTTAACATGGCATTTCACATGGGAGCTGGAGTGTGGGGGAAGCGGGTGTGCAGCTATGTGAGGCTGGTAAAATATTTAAGTGAGTTGAAAGAAAAGACAGAAGACTATCAGGAAACTGTAGGGAGTTGGTGTGATCTCATTACACTGCATTTACGAGGCCAGTGTTGAATACAGTGTATAACCCCAATGGTTTATGTTTGTGAAACAGAATGGACCATTAGAAAAGAGCTACGTGAATGATTTAAGAACTGAGAAACTCAACATAACTCCCCTTGTGTCCTCGTGGAGCCCAAGAAGAGGTTGAAGCCCACATATCTGGGGGACATTTCTGTAGCATAGAGGAAGTTTTTAACCAAAAAGGCAAAAGGAGATTGAGGAAGTGGCAGTTGAAGCTGAAGGTATTTAGACAACAAGAGGAATGTAAACGTGTTCCCACAATGGAAATTAAGTATTGAAACAAACTTTGTGGGGATGGGAAGGATATCTAGTCACTCCATGTCCTTAACTGGAGCTGGGTGCTTTCCTGTGAGATGTGCTATACCTTAAGTACGGATAACAGGTGAGAGTCTCCTGGTGTGCAGGTGAGAGCAGATGTTGGCTGTGTTCCCACCAGCCTAGAAACCTGTACATCTGTGAGAATCTCGTTTCTCCTGTTTGTGGGATGTATGATGTCCTGTTTCATGGGTGGGGAGACAGATAGTGCAGATATAATTTGCCTTCGGGCTAGAAAGAGGCCAGCATCAGACCTAGAGCCTCAGCAGCAGCTCAGCCCCTGATTGTGTGGGTTGACTTTTCTTCCTCCAGACTGGGAAACAGGTTAGGAATGCTTCTGAACTCCCTCATCTAGAGAGGCCACAAAATTGCAGAGAACTCTGTTATTTCCTAACCTGTGTGGTAATCTCTGCAACCGGGAGCTTCAGGCTGACGCACGGACAAGGCTGAAGTGTCCTTCTCGTGGCACTCGCTATTGACTTGAACATGGACCAAGCGAAGGGAAAAGTCACTTTAGCCTCTCTGACTCCCAGAAAGCATCCAGGTGAGTGTTTGAAAACCCAAGAAGTGTTAGCCCTTTTTCTGCCCAAAGGGTTGACCATCTCTGAAACAGAGGTGTTACCTGGCAGCACCAAACAAAAGCTCTTTCTCATCACATAATATACCAGGAAAGATAAGTGGAGTGTTGCAGCTGCTGGTTCTCTCTTCAGCTCTTCTTCTTGTTATTGCTGTTACTCCCTTCCAAACCATCTCTGCCCTCTGTGTACTTCTTCTTTGTATGTACTCCTTGGCCATCACAACTGTGTTGGAAGAGGTTTTTCTGTAATACACGTGATTTTAACCGTGGGAGCAAATAGATATCTGAGGATGTCAGTAAAGCTCTAGCTTGTTCCTAGTTTTGTTCTGGAAGCGAGCAGCCCTATGTGAGCTACATTAACTTCACTCAAATGTGCCCCAAAAGGGTAGATAATGTGAGATGAAGAGGGAACAGCCCCACTGCAGCCCTGCTGTCCTCTCTATCCCTCTTAAATCAGGTCTCCTCTGCCTTGAATTGGGGCACCTCAGGTAGACAGCCTTCTGCTGAAACATGTGGTATTCAAGGAAGCTTGGGAACGGTCTTCCCTTCGTTTGCTCATGTGTGCACTAGTGTTGGAGGCCAAGAGTGTAATTAAGGGAGAGAGCATTATTGCTGTATAGCAACCATATCAACACATAGCCAGGCCTTTTCCTGCTCAAAGAAGTTGGGATCTCTCTCACTGTCACTGGCTTTCCAGCCCCCTAAAACCCAAATCTGATACTTCTCTGTCACCAGCCACAACACTTTATAAGCTGTAAAACCATAGGCTTTCAAAATATTTGGGCAGAGATGGAGTTGGTTTTACTGGGGCTCTCATATCCTCAGGCACCTCTGGAAACGCTCTGTGCTTTAGGGAGCACTTGTTGCTGGAGTACTGAAAAGCTCCAAGGCCTTGTTGGTTCCCAGCAGCAGCGAGGAGGACTGAATGTAGGTCCTGCTTCCCTTCCTAGCCTTAGTGAAGCAGAGTGAGTGGAAGCTAATGGTATGTTTGAGGATCACCTGTGTTTTTGAAACATGCAGGAACAGCGTGGGAGGTTTTTCCATTAGTTTTGGAAGAAGATTTGTAGTGTAGGCTCACCTTTCTCTTTGAAGGAGACATAAACTGCCTGAACTCACACCCATTAATTTTTTATTTCTTAGCAGCTTATTCTTGTTTAACTAGAGAACTGATCTCTAACTGATCTTTAACTGATCTCTAACTGACCTTTAACTGATCTCTAAAGGTCCCTTCCAACCCCTACCATTCTATGATTCTGGAGCTCTGGCCTTGCACTTCTGGATTGCCATTTTATGTGAGTAGGTGGGATAAGAAATTAGACCCTCACACGTGGGTGTCTGCAATGTTTGTCAAAACATACAAAGCAGCTTTGACCTCTCTTCAGTCTTTTCTTTCCCCTGAGCTATGATTCTAATAAATAATTTTGGCTGTAGCTGAGGAAATGATGGGTTTTTCAGCATCATGAATATCTTCTATCATGAGAGGTTTAGAAATAGTGAATTTACAGCATGGCTTTCCCTATTTCAGAGGCACAAATCAAAGCACACATCCAGGTACCTGCCTGTCTGTGTAAATCAGGCAGATTACAAGCACAGCTGGTCAATTAATTCCACAGGTACAAGCACACAGAGCTTTTTTATTACTCCTCTGAATAAACCCTCACACGTGCCTCAGCCTCTGCCTGAGGAAGGACCAGTGGGAGCAGCAAGTTGGTGGCAGTGGATTTGCCTGGCTCTCATAAAATTGTCAGGTTACCCATCTGAGCTGCAACAGACATGATTAAACCAAAAGCCATGCCAAAACATGACACCTGACCAGCTTTGGAGATCCCACATCCTGACAGAGCTGATGGAGACAGGCAGGAAAGCCCCAGCTGAGGGTTAGTGCTGCCCTGGAAGCGTGAGCTATGTGAGGCAGGTGCCGGAGGGGATCTCCACACCACCTCATCACCATCTCACCCCACCCAGGAGCCCATGTGTTCCCCTTGCTGGTCCCAGATGGTTTGAAGCACAGTCACAGAGCACCCAAAATCCAAGTTATGAATGTGAAATGGCAGGGGTCACTGGCACTTCAGGACACAAGCTTTTGGTATTGAAGATGTGCAGCTACATGCATTGATGAATTTGGTATTTGAGCCCAGGACAAGTGTCTCTCGTTGCCCGTTTGCTCATGACTGCAGTGTCTGAACATGTGAGAAGCAGAAAAGGTCTGCACAGAAGCATCCTTTGCAGTCCCTGGGGAGTGCCCTCTGGCCTGGAGGGTCTATAAATCCCTGCTTAGGTATTAAAGTGCCATAAGTTACAACACCAAAGCTTTTCACAGCCACATATTGGAGATTATAAACTCATGTCAAAAAAGCAAGTAACAACTGCATATTCTGCCAAGCCCAAAGCCTCATTGCTTGGCCCAGATTCTGACTTCACTATGTGGGGTTCTTTAGGAGAGGGCTAGATCTGACTGACAGTGAATCCTATGAATGAAGGTCACCAGCCCTCTCCTTAAGTAACCTAAACACCAAATCCATGGTTGTGATGAACCCCTATTGAAAGGAAATAACCAAAACGTTGATGTGTTTCTATTAACAGCAGTCCTGCTGACAGTCTGCTGCATGAGGAGGAAGAAAAAGACATCTAACCCAGAAAACAACCTGAGCTACTGGAATAATGCTATTACCATGGACTACTTCAACAGGCATGCTGTGGAGTTACCGAGAGAGATCCAGTCCCTGGAGACTTCAGAGGTACCTCACTTGCAGAATTAGTGTCTGGAAACTGTAACTGAAGCTGTGCTGGGAGAAGGGGAGAGGAAGTCGTAGCAGTAATGCCTTGAAATCCTTATGCACATTCAGGGAAACAGCTTTTAGGAGGTCTCATCCCTACACATGGGATAAGTCTGTCACCAAAACCCAGTTGCCAGCCATTTACAGATATGTTCCATGTTGCTGTGTTGCCTGCAAGAGCTGCTGTGGAAAATCACTACCATCCCAGACCCACTATGTGTGGTCACAGGAGTTAACCGTCTCTAGATTAACTTGTTCCAAGGTTTCTCTTCCTTTTGAGCCTATGGCCAACATCTAGCCATGACATGACTGTTGAGGAGAGCTCCTTGGGCTGACTTGTAACCCACAGTCTGTCCTAATCTGTCTGTTGTGTGTTTCCCACACAACAGTGGGAGTTAATAAAGCAAAGAAGGTTTGTGCATTCATGTCTCAGGAGCTGCCTGTAGCTTCTCAAGAGCCAATTCAGGGCGTGAGTGTTCCCTGTATGCAGGCAATCAAACATCAACATGAGTGTGTGTAGTGGTGATGTATACTGACCAGCCTTTACTGGATGGATCTGACTGGTTCACTGGCGTTATTCATATGTGGGCAGGTGGTCCTGTGGGTAGAAATGTATTCCCTGAGACAGGGGAGAGTAATTTAGCTTAGTTCAAAGGTATTTAAAAACAGTGGAGAGTTTGGGTTTATGCTAAAGTGATTTTCAGATGAGCTAGCTGACTAACTCATTACATTTAAAAGGTGTTTAGAAAGGAACCTCTGAGATCAGACAAATGGCTGCTTCATCAGCCTCACTCTGCTGGCAATCGTGTTGCTCAAGCAAAGGCAGGACCTGGTCTAGACTTAGCAAGAACTGCAGGATAGGCCTATTCACAGACAAGATGGTCTCCAAAAACTGTCATCTGAGTCATTTAAAACAGATCAGAGTGTGCCTGAACTGGGGAGCCATATATGTGGGTTTCTGACCTTCAAAAGAAGCTGGAAACGCATCTTTGAAGAGTCAAGTCCCGCTGACAGGAAACGTGAAAGTGAAGGGGGAAAAAAAGTGAAAGTTGAAGTTCTGCAAAGGGACCTGAAGTTTGGTGCAGCTGACTTCTGGCTCCCCATGTTGAGAAAGACTCAGCCTAACTTTGACTGTCATAAAAGCTCTTCCCTCACAGCTCTGACTGCCTGAAGAAGGGCAAAACTGGCTCAGCAAACTCAGCTCCCAGGAGACAGAGCCTGCGAAATTCAGGCACTTGGGGAGGATTGAGAACCAAAATAATGGTCCCTTCCTGGCATGCAATCACATGGGGCAGCCAAGTGCCCTGTGTGCTCATGGAGGGTGAGGGGTGCCAGGTGCTCACCCTGCTTCTCTATCTTTCTCCTAGGATCACCTCTCTGAGCCGCGCTCCCCCGCCAACGGCGACTACCGGGACAGCGGCATGGTCCTCGTCAACCCCTTCTGTCAAGAAACGCTGTTTGTAGGACACGAGCAAGTCTCTGAAATATGACCCCCTGGCTGCCCACCTATTGCAGTTTCATCTCTACTGTCTCCAGATTATAAATAAATATATATATATTATAAATATAACCTTTGTGTAACCCTGAATTACAAGAAATGTTTTCAGCTTTTCCTTTTCTCTCTCAGAATTGTCAGCCCCTTTTTTATAAGTGTGGTAAAACTTTACAGAACAAACTGTGGCTTTATAAAATAAAGGTATTTCTAAGCAAAGCACCTCTCAGGTGGACTGTTTTCTTCACTGCTGTTTACAACTGCTGCTAAATGTACTGGCTCTGGAGGAATATTGGGTAAGGCTGCATTTTGTTCTGTCAGCGTGTGCTGGGTGCAACATCCTGCATGCTACGTGACATCATTCAGCCTGACATCACTCAACCATTCTCTCTCTTACTATAAAATGACTTGGGTCACTTCTTTCCTTTAGCCTGCCAAGCTAGAATGGAAATCAGACTTAAGCAGGAGAAACAAGTTCTAGCTTGAGTTCCAAAACTCTTTCATGAGCAAGGACAAGAATGACTTTCTTCCTGCGTTGTCCTAAACACACTACACATTGGAGACTCTGCTGCTCTGGATTATTTCCCCCAGGGCAAACAGCCTCAAAGGAAGGTAAGTAGAATGGAACAGAAACCTTTGAATTTATTAGCCATCTCAAACTCTGGTGACTAGGGACTCCCACCAATTGAGTTCTGTGGCTTTGACCATGTTTCCACTTCCACGCTGTTTTATTTATCTTGTGTGCTTAGATTGCTGGTGCCACTGAATCAAGTTTCCTCATGTCCCACTCTCCTCTCTGAGAATCCCCTTTTCCCCTCAGGAGCAAAAACACAGTGTTTCAGAGCAAAATGGCATTTGGGTGCTGCCCAGTGAAGCGCTCAGTTGCAGACTGTAGTAGTGTGAAGGGAATGGCAGGGGTGAACAAAGCTTAAATGATGGATTGAACATAGGTTGTTACAAGGAAAGGCTGACATGGAATGGCTTTGCCTAAATCAATGCTGTCTCTTTGAGTCACCCAGAATTGTTACTGTGAGACAAATATTCGGTTTCAAATTGCCTTTTTTGTATGGTTTGATGAGTGAAGTGGCCTCTGGCCTTTGAGGTCTTGGCCATCCTCTCCCCAGCTCTGGCTGTCAGTGCTTCTGTGTAATTCTCTGCCTCCACTCCTCGCTTCATCAGGAGCAGGCTGGGATGCAGCCAGGAGTCTGTGCCTGCTCCAGCCACCTGCTCTGGTTTGATCACTTGGTTGCATGAAAGGGAAGTCTGAGCAGGACAGGGTGAGTGTGTCATCATTCACCATATGCCTCATTCAAGGTGAGCTGTGGCTGGTACCAGAAAAAGGGATTAGAGCAGCAGTGGCACACGTGGCCCAGCTGTTCTCACCTGCCAGTGGCTGCAGTTATTCAGAGCGACCTGACAACTTTACTATCCCATGGCTGGAATCAGACCAAGACGTGACTCCCCCTAGAATGGGGGAGCCACAGACGTGGTGTTGTCCCTCCTTTCTCCCCAGCCCACATGTGTACCTCTACTGTGCTGAGGCACAAATCTGAATATGGGATACAGGCTTCCTAAAAATCGGAGGAAAGTGACCTTATAGAGGCTCTTTTAGATCCTTGATTTTCTGCTCAGAATCACAGAGCGATGCACTGCTTTGCTACGAGCTGACCGGGGCAGGCAGGAAGAGGTGATTGGTAGGGCTGGGACAAAGGCTGGACTCGATGATCTTAAAGGTCTCTTCCAGCTGAAACACTTCTGTGATTCTGTAGGTGACTGTGCATGGACATGGATGGGCACTTTGGGAATATATCCTTTCACCATCGGATAAACTCTATGCAATATGATATCTGTGGTCCTCGTGATCAAATACTAAATGGCCTCCAGGAAATCACTGATGGATTCGAGAGTTAAAACTTCCTGGGGGTCTTGGCAAGAGCGAAAGCAATCCCATGGGGACCTTTGTCTTCTGTTTCATCATGAAGGTGGAAAGAGTGAACTTCTAAGTGAACTTCTTGCAGGAAAAGGCTTCACGTTTACCTTTGTTTGCAGTAGCTGTGTTGGTTTTGTAAGGCACATTTACTGTTTTATTTGACATGGAGCAAATACACTGAAAATGTATAAGATATACTGGAGGATTCTTCTTGTTCAGCCAGCCTAGTTTGCTTGGTAAGCTTAGTGCAGAATGCTTAGAAAGTAGCTAAAAAATATCTGCTGAAGTGTGAGGTGCTGTGCTGCCGGGGAACGGCGAGCTGAGCGCGGGCAGTTCCGCGGCTCTCGGGGTTAAAAGCCAAGCCACGCTGCAGCCGCGAGCCCCGTGAGCCGGGATTAGGCACCCACGGGAGACGGGGATTTCGGACTGTGTTCCACCTCGCCAAAGCCTCAGCGCCGGCCCCGCACACACCCAGCCCGCGCTCGGGCAATGCCCCACATCAGCACATTGCAGACGTGCCTGCAAAGCCGCGCACGCCGTAATCCGAGCTGGGACCAGTCTGGCAGCCTGGCTGTGAGGCAGCCCCCGTCTGTAAGTACAGAAAGCTGTACCTGATATTGTGACACATCCCACTGTACCATCCATACAGCCCACCTGTAAACTGCCCACCTGGTTACTGCTGGCTAAAAATCAGTGGCATAAAAAGAGGAGCAGGGGAAAACTCGTCTTTCCCTTGCAATAAGTCTCAGGGACTGTTTCACTCTTTTCTGTGTTTCACTGTAGCCTCACTCTGTTGCCACATTATGCAGAGTGAAACGGGTCCCTTGGTGAACAGACCAAGTCGAGAATGTGATGTTAAACCGACTGAGCAGGGGCACACATGGGGGTGCTTGTCCCTGGTTGAACTCTGCGTGGTCTGGGGCAACGTCCCTCGGTCAGGTGGCAAAGCCAAAGCACAGAGAAACCCAGAAGCTGCAGCAGTGAAAGGCTGGCTCGGCTCAGCCTGCTGGCTCCTCCAAAGTTTGGGTTTTGCTAACTTTAGCTAGTGTCTTGCTGCAGGAGACTGTCTGGAGCGAGCGTGGGTGCGAGTGGCCGATGCGCGTGTAACGTATGTCTGGGCACCTGTGGTATAAGGGTAGGAGACGATCTGGGTGTCAGCGTAGCAAACACCGCTGGTATTTCAACACGCAGGCTGTACTGAATCCCCATCCCGCTGTGCCTGTAAACACCATTGTGCTTTTCATCTGCCACATTTGCAGCAGCAGCAGCAGGGAGATTTCCCCTGAAATGGGATTGCTGACCCAGCGGCCGCCCGGACAATGTGACGGGCGCTCCAGGGCAGCACAAAGCCCCCCTTCCAGAAAGCCGTCGCACAAAGCCGAAGCGCCGCGGAGCCCCCGGCGAGGTGCTGGGCTCGGCACATCCCTCCCGCCAGAGCGGGGCTGAGCGGCGGCGCTGGGCAGGCCGGAGCCGCAGCCATGCCCTTGCCGAGGCGCCGCTCGTCCTTCTTGGGCCAACAGCCCTCTTCCTCCGCGGCCGAGAGCTCGGGGCCCCCCGGCCGCCGGGTGAGCGTCGGCGGCGGAGGGAGCCTGGCCAGACCCCCCGGCGTCTACGTGGGCACCGTCCCCACCGGCGGCGTGAGCAGCCTGGGCACCCGCGTGTCCCGCAGAGCCCTGGGCATCAGCAGCGTCTTCCTCCAGGGTCTGCGCAGCTCCTCGGCCGCCGTGCCCCTGGCCTCAGGGCTGGAGAAGGGCAGGGGGCTCTCCTACGAGAGCCTGAACGGCTGCTTGGTGGAGTACATCGAGAAGGTGCGAGCTCTTGAGCAGGTCAACCAGGAGCTGGAGGAGCACATCAGAGTCTACCTGGACAAGAAAGCGGCCAGCGTGGGCAGCTGGGGAGCACTGCGGGAGAACTGGGAGGCCATTTACCATCAGGTGAGCGCCGGAGCCCGGAGCGGGGAGGGTCGATGCTGATGCTGGGTGCCGCCTCATCTCAAGGCGCGGTGCCCTAGACGGAAGGCTTTAAATCTATCTTTGTGATAATTAGCGTTAGCATTTCACGGTGTGTTGTGGAAAATGCCTGTTAAGCAGGAGAATTGCCTCAGGCATCCTGTGCACGGAGCTGGGGGGCCACTGAGATGCCCCCCAAGGTGCGAGAGCCTCGGCTGATTTAAATGGCTGGGGTTTTTCCTCCTTGGCTGTAGTTGCTCCCACCTCCTCCGTACGGCACAGGCGGTGGCTTCTCCAGGAAAGTGTTTGTTGTGGGGGTGCAAAATGGTGTTTGAGTTGGACCTCACGAACAAGAAACAGTTCCTTTTACTGACCAGTAAGACTTTGCAGGCTGATGTCCTGCTTGCAGGGAACACAGGGCTCTGCCTTCTGAGATCTGAGGTGCTTACGACAAGCCGTCCCCTCTAAGCTGCCATCTCGCTGAGGGTGACGGGGACTTCACTGGCATGTGGGAGTAATTTTCCAGACAACTGTCCCGTTTCACAGTTGGAAACCTCACCTGGAAAACCTCCCGGGGCTTATGGCTAAGACTAAAATAGCAGGACCATAGATCCTTTAGGAAGGACTGTTTGCGTTTTCTTTCTAGGAAAGCCCAACACTGTAGTGCAGGTGAATCTACTCATGTAACAATTCCTCATCCAAATTGCTTTCCTTTTAGTCTTTCCTTATATCGTCATCCCACTTTGCCTCTATCTCCCTTCCTTATGAGTAAACAAGAGCAGCTCTTAATGAAATATAGCTTTAATATTAGTCTCTTCCTCCATAAAATCAGAAATGTAAAAGCTATGTAGTAATAGCATTTGCAAGTCTTACAGGAAACAAGACTAGCACCATCCACATCTATTTAACAATTAAAACACGTTAGAGAATACATAAAGTTTTCCAATTACTTCAATTAAATCACTAAAAGAGGCATCACTTTGTAGCTTTTGACTTTCTCAGATAAAATCTGAGCTAAAATTCTGACCAATGAGACCGACTAAAGGTTTCTTTGCTTTTTTCATATTAAGCACCTAGCCAAAAGTGAAAGAAGGACCTCGTTCAGCCCAAACACTGATTAACTCACTCATCCTGGGGCTAATTGGTAAAAGTATGCCAGCGTCAACACCAAAACTGTCACATTTATTAACACAAGCTCAAAATCAGTTGCTGCAGAAACAGCTGTAACCACACAACATCAGTACCCTCCTGTCCCAGTAGGGAAAGCAAAGGGTGTCCAGGAGCAAGGTGTAAGAGAAATGAGAGATGCCTAGGAGATGCAGTGTTTGTAAATACATTTAGGTTTTACTTTTTGCAGATGGCTACTTTTAGTGTGATAAACACTCTTTTCAGCCTCATGCAAAATCTGAGGATTCATTTTGCTTCAGCCAGGAGGGTGCCTGGTGGCCAGAAACCCCTCAGTGCCCTTTGCTTGAAGCAGCTGTGAACGTTTGAGGTTAGAAAGACACTTGAGCAGCCACCTGGTTTAACCCAAAAGGGTTTTGAACAAGAAGAGGCAAAGAAAAATACCCAACTGGGGAGTGGGTGGGGTCTAAACAGAAGCTCCTTCCTTATGCCCTGCTACTGAGAAGGATACAGCCTCATGTGACTCTCCTGGTCCCAAAACCAGAAGTGCGATGGGCCCATCTCCGCAGTGGGGTAGTAGAGACCCCCGTGGACCTGAGGTCCCATATCCCTCCTACCCTTCCCAAGGTGTGCTCTGGCATCCCACATTTCAAGTAGCTTTCCTCCCAGCAATGATGACTGGGTGCCAGCATTTCTCCCAAACACGGAGCTTGGAGTCGGGGGGAATGCGGCAACAAATGACTCGGAGGGTGGAAGCGGAGAGTCCCGCAGGGGAAAACCCACTCGTGTATCCTTGCAATTGTCAGAGCTATTACTGCAGCAGGGGATCCCTGACAGGAGCTGAGTGATGGAAATCCACTCCCCAGCTCACAGCATTAATTATCTGTCTGGGAGCTGGTCTTGAGCAGAGCAGGTGGATACACACTAAATGGGACAGGCGCAAAGTTGGAGGATCTTTGCATCTCACTTTACCTTTTCTCCAGACTCCAACCGGGTCTTCTTGTGGAAAATTCTCTCTCTAATCAAATGTATGTCTTCTGCAGAGTAGGAGGTTGTTTGCAGTGGTAATTCCTTCCCAAGGAGAGGGGCAACACCTGCAAAAAGAGGACACTTGACATCATCTCAGTGAGTTTACAGAGAGGAGAGGGCAGCTCAGCCTCTGGGAACTTCCCTCACGGCTGCGGGGGACACACAGAGATTTATTTTGCCTATGAGATGGCACGTTCAGATCACAGGAGTAAACATAAAAGCAGAAGAAGGAATCAACGTCCTGGACCGATTTTATTACTGCTGTGCATGGTTGGGAGCATCTGAAAGATCACTAGTGTTGTTCTGTAGTTTACTCAGGGTTAATACTAGACCTGGAGAACATACAGGGCTGTCAGCCCAAGGAATCGCTGCACTTGGACTTGCACCCACTAAGTTATTTGCTGCAGGGCAAGGAGAGCCGCAGAGTGTTACCTGTAACACACTCTGGCACAACACAGTGTGTGATCAGTGTCTGGAAATGGGTGAAACAGCGTGCTGCTGCTGACCTCAGGGCACAACAGACACCCACAAAATAGCACAGAGCTTTGGTGACCATCACACAGGGGATGGCAAGAAATTACTTGTGATTACGTCCTCTCAGCCTCCTCTGGCAACATAACCTCAGACTGCTTGTGAAGTGAGGGGTGAGGTTTTCTCCTTGTGCCTAGGTTTCTCCACAGTTTTTGCAGATTGTTTCATCAGGAGATATCATCTCCTGCTTTGAGAACCTGGCATCCTTTGATGCACTCCTGTTTGCTTATAAAATACTGGTTATATAAAGGAAGTTGTGTTTTCCTGGATGTGGCAGGGATGAGCAAAGGACCCATCAATCTTCCCAGCCTCTCTCCAAATGCCCCTTGTATCGCCCTTGGGTTTTCTCCCTTCAGGCTCTGAGAAGGGGTTCAACACAAAAAGCATGACCAAAAGCATTAGGAGTTTGGTGCTTGATGGGCAAACAGGCACTGGGCTGCATGGTTTTTCACAGCCTGGTTTTGCTGTGAAGTACACCGTGTGGGAGGCCATGGACTGATACCAACCCTTTCTGTGCACAGAAGGAAAGACTAAAGCCACATCTTTCTCCACGGAGGCATCATTTGCTTCAACTGAACTTACAAGCCAGAGAATTTTCCAGTACATGAATAATTAAACCATGAGATTCATTATCACAGGCCACACCTGAGGCAGCATTCAGAAAGCCAACAGGCATTTATCAGAAGAGCAGATGTATACAAAGCTATCCATAAAGATTAGCTCAGGATTTGAAAGTGATTCTTGCAATTCCGAACTTGGTCAGATCTCTGTTAGCAATCAAAGTTGCCAGTCATTAAGGATTTGTCCTCCCCCTCAGTGTCTGTTCCACATCAACCTTTATCAAGGCTGGAGTCTGCAAACTCCCTTGAAGCAGCTGGTTCTCCTTGTCACCAGTAAATGTGCCAGTAAGTTGATGCAGACTTTGATAAGAGTTCTTTTGTGCTAAGTTGTGTCTTCATGTGCATAAAAGCCCAGTGAAATCACAGAACACTGTCCCTGCTTTCTAGTTAAGATGTTTTATACCACAAATATTCAGTGTTAATTCAAGGGCTGGAAAAATATCACGTTTAAAAGGTGTATGTGCATCACAGATGAGAGTGTTGAAAGACAATACATGACTTAAAGGAGCTGTTATTAGTCATAATATTTGCATTTTGATAACACTTCCCACCTGGGCCATTTAAATGCCACATGAGCAGGAGTGAAGGAAGCCTCCCAGAAGCCCTGTGAGGCAGGACAGCAGAGGACAAGGAGAGGAGGCAACGACCAAGTGCTTGCAGCATTGTGAGTCCCCTCATTTCCAACAGATGCAAAGAAGGGAGGTTCCTAAACTGCTGCATCATGCCCTTTGAGTACAAGTGTCAGCAAAGTGGCTACAAATCCCTCTCACTAACGCTGGGTGTTTGCATCCAGCTGTCGATTATCAGGAGAATTAAATCAAATAAAAGAGCCACTAGAGGGAAGTCTTAGGTCTCTTCTCAAGCCTAGAAAAGGGCTTTTACAGCTCATACAAATCAGGCAGAGTTTTTCAGGAAAGGTGGCTTCTACGTAGAATCTACCGTGTCATTATTTATCCCCCAGGTTCACTGTTGGATTTAAAGCGCACACAGCTCGCTTCCAGGAGGGCTGAAAGGCCAGTGCTGGCTGGCTCCCACTACAGCCACTCATCCCTGAAGCCTTTCAGACATTAGACTTCGTTATACCATTTTTCCTTACACAGCACAGTTCAGTTTTGTGTGCAGCCCTGGACTTCTTTTGCTGCACATTTGGCACTGGCTGCCAGCCTACAAAAAGGGGAGTCGGGTATTAACTGAGTCCTCAGGAGTACGATACCAGGGCTCTGGTACAGACATCCACCTGTGGGGCAGGTAAGAAGCCACTTTGAATGTTTCACTAAAGCCACGAGATTACCACTGAAAAGCACTTTAAAAAACCAGTTTCCCTCTGCATAGAGGCAGAAATCTGGGCAGTGGAGAATCACCAGCTACTCTCCCTGCTTCTGCTTTCGATGCATCTCACAAAAGCCATTTTACACAGGGTTCAGCCTGTAAATGTAGCCATTTACATACCTCTGAGCAGCTCACAGGATTTGATGTTACATTTGTTCCTGCCGTGATCCCAGTTCCCCCAAAGACATTCATTTTCATCAGACTTGAGGTCAGATATTGCAACTGCAGGGGCCCACTGCCGGAGGCAAATGGGTTTGTTTTGACAGGGCAGTGCAAATCACAGGGCAGCATTTCTGCTCCCTGATTCGAGTCAGGAAAAAAAATCCCCATAAAGGCTTCTGTAGAGATCCACACATGTATGAGTTGGCAGGAAGACAAAGTAACTTCTGTAAGAAAAAAGAAGAAAGAAAACACAACTAAAAATTCAGAGCCTGGGTCAAAGGACTACATCCACCTCTATGCTGCTGGCATGTAAAAACTAAATGTCCTTTCTCCGTCTTTCAGGAGAAACTCAGATCTCCTAGTACAAAAGGACCCAAGGACGGCAGAGCAGCATGTCCCCAAAGCCCCATCTCTCCCAGCCACTCTGAAATGCTGCAGAAGGGATGACCCAGGGGGTGAGGAGTTAGGCCAGTGCTGGTAAAGTGGGGTTGCAAAAAGGCAGGGAGGAAGAAATAATAACTTCTCTAGATGAACCCTCGATGTCTCCACATTGCATAGCCTGTTTCACCTCAGGGGAGCAGAGTGCTTCAGGGCATTTGCAATCTCATTTAGTTGCAGACTTAATTATACAAAGAAAGATTTCTACTTCAAGAATTCTTCTGGCCACCTTAAAAAGCCGCTGTCATTTGTGTGATGGTTTTGTTTCAACTGCAAATCTCCACAGGCATTTCCTAAAGAAGACCAAAGAGATGTTCAGTTGAGCTCCTCCAGAGCCATGGCAAGGACCATGGGATGGCTGGAGCCCCTAGAAAGTCATTTGCAGAGATGATCACTTTAATTCTGGTAGCAAATTCAGTATGTCTTCAGTCACCTTCATAGCTCAGTGCACATGTGGCTCCAGGGCAGGCAGTGGTCTTTTATTACCTTTTTATTATCTTATATAACTCTCTTGAATCAGAACAAGCTACTATGTCACAAGCCTTTTGGGGTTTCTTACCCTTCAAGTGCCTCCTGGGCATTAAAGAGATGCCCTCCCAGAGCCACAGCCATGATAGGAGTCTCATTTGCACAATCATTCCAGAGCATTTTACATTGGGTATAGTAATCTTTGAAGACTGCCTGCTCCTCAGGTCTCCTGTCTAGCACAGGAACTCATCAGAGAGGAAAAATGACTCTCTGGGAGCTGAGGATGGCTCACAGGTGGCACAAGCAACAAGCACCCCGTGGCTCACTGCAGATGACCCTGAAGAGGACTGCTGATATGGGAAGTAGAATAGCAACTGCATAAATGCGACTTAAACTGTATCTAGAAAACATAAATGGGACTTAAATGAGGAACATACTTTGCTCACAGTACTGAATTTGCCTCTTGTGACCAGCTGACCATCAGAAGATGAATGCTTGGGAGCAATGAACAGTTTGGTGACCAGTTACAGCCCACGTGCTGAGAATCTGTGAACTGATGTGTACAAACCAATTGATTGAATTACCTGGAATAAGTCACTTGAACAGCCCTAGGCCAAAGGACTATTTTCAGAATCAAAGCTGTACATTTGCTTAAGACACATACAGAGTGTACATGGCTGATGTGTTGAACCTCTTCTTTGCTTCAACTCTGTTGTCTCTTTCTTCTAGGTGGGTGAAGCAGTCCTTGAAAATGCTCGTCTTATGCTGCACACTGAGAACATCCAAGCCTGTGCTGAAGATTTTAAAGACAGGTAGTCTTGTGGTGGCACCTAGATGGCCACTTTCTTTGGAACTTTGCCTTGGGAAATGCTTATTCTAGAGGGAATGATGCTTAGTGAATAGGATGGGATCCTTCTTTTACGTTGAATATTCAACCAGCTGACTTGAGAGGGGGTTCATGACAGTGGAATCATTATGGAGATAACATTATTTTGGAAGATTTTTGAAGATTTCTTGTAAAAAAAAAGTGCACTATCAAAATTACTTAAGCTGTGTGACCTACTCTAGCTGGTCCTGCTCTGGCAAGGGGAGGTTGGAAATGATGATCTTTCAAGATCCCTTCCAGCCCTTAAGATTCTGTGATTCTGTTCTTTGATAAACAGACATAGATCTGTCACTGAGAGGTCAATATTCATTCAGATTTGGGTGACATTTTATAAGGGCAAACTTCCATGTGATTTTTTTGTTCTAATTTTCAATACCACACGAGTAATTTTGGAGGTAACACTCATTCTGCTGCAGCAGCTGAAAAGCCAAAACTGCACCACTACAAATGCCAGTGCAGAAATCACAGAATCATAGAATGGTAGGGGTTGGAAGGGACCTTTAGAGATCATCTAGTCCAACCCCCCTGCAGAAGCAGGTTCATCTAGATCAAGTCACACAGGAACATGTTAGATGAGAAACTGGGAATGGGCTGCACTGCTTTTCCTTGTCTTTACCAAGAGAAAGAAATAGTAAAAGAAGATATTTGATACTGGCAAAGTACTTTTTTAACATCTTTCCATTTGCAAAGCCTAATATTCACATACAGGAGTGGATGACACACTTCAAATTTTACTCAGGAGATATGATCCTTCTAGCTTGTACTCATAATGGGCTCGTTTACAGAGCTTTTTACAACATCTGATACACAAACTGTATTTCAAAATAAGTGCTTTTTATTTCTTATGATTTTTAGCATCCCTTAAACTTCTGTGTCTATCTCTGGTAATATTTTTTAAAATCATATCAAAAAGCATGTTAATCATGTTCTTAATCGTTCTGGGCTCCTCAGCTCAAGAGGGACAGGGAAGTGCTGGAGAGTCTAGTGCGGGGCTACCAAGATGATCAGGGAATGGAACATCTTTCATGTGAGGAAAGGCTGCGGGAACTGGGGCTGTTTAGTCTGGAGAAGAGGAGACTGAGGGGGGATCTTATTAACATTTACAAATATCTAAATGGTGGGTGTCAGGAGGTTGGGACATCCCTTTTTTCTATAGTAGCTGGCAACAGACCAAGGGGTAATGGGATGAAGCTGGAACACAAAAAGTTCCACTTAAATATAAGAAAAAACTATTTCCCTGTTGAGGTGAGGGAGCCCTGGCACAGGCTGCCCAGGGAGGGTGTGGAGGCTCCTTCCTTGGAGGTCTTCAAGACCCACCTGGACATGTTCCTATACAACCTGATCTAGGTGAACCTGCTTTGGCAGGGGGGTTGGACTAGATGATCTCTAAAGGTCCCTTCCAACCCCTACCATTCTATGATTCTATGATTAAGTTTGTCCTTTATTTCTGAAAGGTATGACAAAACCAATGTCAAATCAGTCCACTGCAGAGCAAAAGTGCCTAATTCTTACTGGAATCAGCTGCCACTTTCCCAAGCTGTTGAACTCCCACAACAAAGGTGGCTCTCGAAGGGCACAGTGCAGGACTTGTTTATGAAGCTGGCTCCCACCTAAGCTGCCAATCCCCCTGTCTAACCTCCCAGGTTAGATAAGTGACATGTCCCCAGGTTGAATAAGTGACACAAAAGCCTCTCACCCAAGGAGATTCCTCATGCCACCCTGCAATTTTCAATGGAAAGCCTAAAATGGAAAGGTATAAACGAGTGACACAGCAAGAAGTGCTGCAACTGCCTGCCACCATTTGCCCTACCATTGCAGCTCATTTACAAATGAGCTATTCACTTTAATTGCCATTTTAGTTGACAAACCAAGCCCTCAAATTCCCTCTTTATTTTGATACTCCTAGGATTTGGTCTTAAGGATGGGCTGGGACCCTGGAACACAGATCAGACCTTCATCAGCATATTCTATAGTAAAAGTAACACTTGATGTGCACATGTTTTCTTGAACCATAACTCTGATATGATACTCTCATTCTACAGCCCAGCAAACAGAAAGAAAGGCACCTATAGTCATACTGTATATAAATATCAGATCTAGCAAGGGACGATGTGCCTCTCCCTGATTATTCAGGAGTCCTATCAGGCTGATAACCACCATAGCCCAGGCTGCTAACTCGGCCTGGTTTATTGCAGTCTGAGTTAATGACAGGGTACTTCAGGCAGTTACAATTCAAGTATAGCGAGGCACGGTGAGAGCAAAGTACATCTCCTGTGTTTCTGTGTCTGGGACACATGAGCTAATTAGCAGAATGGTGTCATTTTAAAAAAATGCAGGTGTTTCTTGCTAAGCTGTGCTGTGCTAAGGTTTGGGGGTTCTTTTTTTCTCTGCAGGTATGAAAATGAACAGCCATTCAGAAAAGCAGTGGAAGAGGAAATTAATTCCCTGTACAAAGTGATTGATGATGCGAATTTAACAAAAATGGATCTGGAGAGTCAGATAGTGAGCATGAAAGAAGATCTCACTTTGCTGTCAAGGAACCACGAGGAAGTAAGTCCAGACTCGGGACACTGCAAAGCCAATGTGTGCCTGTTTCATCCGGTTGGTATCTTATATCTAGTGCAAAGCAAGCACTAAAATCACTGCCTGCCATGCCCAGGTGGGGGGAGTCTCCTGAAACCTGCCCTTGTTTCTCTCTTCTCTGTTAACTTAAAGCACTGATCTCCGAGGCATAATCACATTACTTACAATTTAACCTTTAACTCTTTCTCCTCTGCTAAATATGACACAGATGAGATGTCATCACTTCACTTCTTGGTAGACACCACACGATGGTCATGGGGTTGCACTGTCACATATGTGGACATTTCAACAGTGAAAACTGGTTCTTGGCCAGAGATGAAAAGAGAAAAGGCCTGTGAGAGGAGCAAGCTCTGGTCCTGCTACACTAATGCTAAGCATTAACCAGATTCTTCTGAAAATATCCTGCTGGGCTTAGCAAGCTGCTTGATTCCCAAAACTGAGCCTCTCCCAAGCAACACACCACTTAAGCACGTGACAGGGACAGGCAACTGGAAGGGAAGCCTATTGTTACCCAGTTCTGCAATACTTTCTCACTTACTCGACACATTTACCAGCACTAATTGCATAAATGTGGTTTATTCCCTTCAGCAGGAGTTTCAAGATCCAAATCACTATCTTGACTGTTGTGGGCTTGAATATGAAGCTACTACTAGTCCCACATAAGGAAACAGAAGCTCAGCTCTACCACAATAAAGTCCCAAGGATCTCCCTGAACTAATTCCAGCTTTTCTTTCCTCCAGTGCCCTCACTAGGAAACCCATGCCGAGTCCTTTGGAAGCTTTTGTGAACTTCCAGTTGAGGCTTTCATTCTTGCAGGTTCATAATTCACATCATTCCCATCCATTTTTTTCCCCAGTATTGTCACTGTCAGGGTCCATTGCTTACAAATGCACTGTCCAGAAGCTTTTACACTTCTTCTTTGTTTTGCTTATGCCAATAGCACATATAAACAGATCGATGTAAAAAGATTGTGGTGCCAGGCAGTTCAGATACTTGTGCAAATGTCAATTATTCTCGTGCTCCTGAACACAATATATGACTGATATGCTCTTTTTAAGCATGCATTTCTAGACACACTAATTCTGTACTGCTTATGTACTCTTGGAGCACTTACATGTAAAGGAGGAACAGAATGCTGTCACGGAGGAGAGTGCTCTTCATCTAACATGCACATGCATAAAAGCACCAGCAGAGCTCTTCCTTGTGCCTCTCCGAAGCCACCATTCAATTGGCCAGTTCACCTTCTTTTATGTCTGTTACTTTTGTTCAAGGATGTGAAAGTATTATACAAACAGCTTGCTGGATCTCAGCTGGAAGAACTTGATGTTCCCTTGGGAAGTGGCCTGGATGACATACTGGAAAAGATCAGAATCCACTGGGAGAGAGACATTGAAAAGAACCGTGCTGAGACAGGTGCCCTGCTCCGTACCAAGGTAAGCACTCCGTAGCCCACTCCAGCATTACAGGATTTGAAGGATTTGGGATGCACAGAGTTAAGCAGTGGTGGAAAGGGCCTTGTTGATATCACAAGGTCTCTGTAAGAGCCATCTAAAGGCTCTGAAATGTTGGCAAATGAAAACAAACATAATCAGCTGATACTTTCTGTGTAGGATAAGCCACAGCCATTACTCTTCTCACTGGGGTCATTCCTCCACTAAGCAATTTACAGGGGTCTATAAATAAAGAGGGTGAAGCCTATTCTCTACACTAACTGCACAGCTACAGACTCCTTGTGGGTTTCTCCTTCAAATTGTTTCCTTTGGCAGCAGTGGGAAAACTGGATATTAACTTAAAATGAAAAACAGTGATAATAGAGCCATTCCCTTTAAAAGGCTGACACTGGGTCTGAAACAGGCTTTCAATGTAGCTCTTCCTCTGCCACAAAGGAGCACTCATTTTCCAAAGTGGCTGGCTGAAGTCAGTACTTCTGCAGAGATGAAGCATCAAGTTCAGTGGATGATCCTGTACGTTAGTGGCCATCTCATTCAGAGTTGCCTTTTACAGCAGAGCATGGCCCAGCCATGCCAGCTGTGACATAGAAACTATAGCCCCCTGCCCCATTCCATGGTACAGAGAGGAGCAGTGGGTACTGAAGGCAAAGAGCAAGAAAAGAAGCAAGAAAAATATCTTTGCAAAGATATATGCAAGCTCTGAGTAGGTGTTTAGTCTCAAAAGAAAGAAGAAAACTCCTGTGACAACAGTGATACCAAAGATGCTAGGGAACGTAGCAGAAGCCAACAGAGGAGTTTATCCCAGAGGCTCCATCAACTTTGTGAGCATGGCAGATTGCTACTAAGCAAAGTTTTCATAAGATTACTCTGCAGGGGCCTGATTTTCAGCTCATACAGCCCAAAGGAAGTTGGTGACACAGTAATAAACTCCATGAGCCCAGGGAGTGCCTCCATACAAAGCATATGCAGCCCTGAGAAGCCAAAGCATCCTCAGCAGCCTCCCAAGCTGAAAACAGAAAATGTGTCCCTGGCCCACTGCCAGGTTTCAGCAAAATGAGCATTACTCTGACAGTGCTAAATTCTTCGGTGTCCCCACTTTCCTGTCCTGCTTCTTCCTCCTCCTCCTGTGCAACCACACCCTCACAGCCTCCTTCTTCCTGTTTCTTCCATACCTTCAGTATCTGCTCTTTATGCTGCTCAGAGATACCATTTAGGGGGAAAACTGCCAGCTCATTGACTGATCATCGGATCCCACTATTGTGTCTTTGATACCTAATCTATCCCTACTTGGCCACCTTAGTCTAAGTTCTTCCTAGTTTATGTTGTTCTGTTTTTTTTTAATGAGAGGAAGAATCAGAATATCACAGATTTCTAAAATCATCACCTCATTTCAGCTGGAAGAGACCTTTAAGATCATTGAGTCCAGCCTTTGTCTCAGCCCCATCAACCACTAGACCATTTCCCTAAGACCATTTTCCCTAAGTACCCACCAGCAGGGTAAGTGTGAATGAGAGATGCCAGGCTCCAGTTAAGGGGTGTAGGCTACACATGTAGATGCAAAGGCACCCTCCCTGCTCTATGTATCTCTTTAAAAAGAGGCATTTATAGTCCTTGTACCGTAGTAACATGCAGACTATACTCTCAGCACAACTTAAAAGACAAAAATTATTTAACTTTTTAAACAAAAGCATGGTATAGCTACAAAATTATGAATTGCAGTAATGTTTTCCTTTGATAGGTCATTTAAAACATATTAATATGAAAGCTGAACAGCTTTGCTTGACATAGCCAAAACATATACACTTAACTATATAAGCCATTTTACAGTAAATGCATAGAAAATATGATCATTTTGACCCTAAGAAGTATCCAGAACGGTTCAACTGAGGGATTTAATACACAAGAATCAAAGTCAGAATTGCTACAGACTGTGAACATATTAACTGGCTGTTTGGTTTGGAAGGAAACTAAACCATAATTTGAGCAGGCTGTGACGACAGTCGCCATCTCTTATCAGCAACAGGATGAAACAATAGCTGCTGTGCGAACCCAGGAGGAGGAGCTGGTGGAGGGCCTCAGAACTGAGTTCCATGAAACTGCCTGCAAAATCCAGAGCTTGCAAGCAGAAACAGAATCTTTGAGAACCTTGGTGAGTAATGGTGGGGTTTCAATGGGTGTAATCTGGGTGAATTCAACATGCCTTCTGAGGGGTGCAGGCTTAAGAATAAATCCTGTTTTCCAGTGAATATTGTTTCCAGAGATGCTAGAAATTCTGGGCTCCTCTTGATTGACATGGTCCACTAAGTGTACCTCATTTGACATTTGGGCCCCAAATTTCACTTTTCAGTGTCTTCATGCTCGATAGTAATTTCCCTGTGATCGCTGGATGGGTAGTACTCTACACTGCACAGAATATCTGCACCCTTTAACCAAAGCAGTGCAACCTTTGTAACCATAATACACATTTTTCAAAGTATCTAAAGAGAAGAATTCTCCAAATCTTACATCACTTAAACATGGTCAGTGGAGACATTGGCCAAACCTCAATAAAGACCAGAATGAGGCATAGGAAAACCAAGTGTTTTAATGTCCTGCCCTTACAGAAGAGGGGTCTGGAGAACTCTTTATACGACGCCAAGCACTGGCACGACATCGAACTGCAGAACCTAGGCTCTGTCATTTCCAAGCTGGAGGCAGAGATGGGAGAAATCAAAATAGAAACCGAGCAGCAGCAGCGGGATCGTGAAAACCTGCTGACCAGCAAACAACAGCTGGAGAAGGACATCGCTGCATATCACTGCCTTCTGGATGGAGAACAGAGCAGGTACTCACCCTCAAAAGCAGGTGTGCCATGAGCATGGAGAACACATGCTCCACGGGGAGGGTTTGAGAGGCTGCTGGGTGCAGGAGGACTCGATGGTTCTCGTGTTTCATACAGCTGGGTGGTGGATGGTGAGGTTTGGAGAAGCTGCCAAAGGGGAAGGACACTCTAAACCCAGCTGTGCAGAGATTCCTGATGTACTATGAGTCATCTCCAGCATGCCGATAGAAGGACAGGGCTTAGGTACACACCAGTAGGTCTATCAGCCTCACTTCCCTGAAGATTTGAGATTAACAAGGTCCTACAGCATCTGGGGGCTATGTTAGCAGCTGCAAAGCAGCTGTGCTGTCCTTCCTTGAGTACATGATCCCTTCTCTCCTCCTCCAAACTCTAACTTTTAATGTCTGAACATTAAAGCTGTCATCCTGGGGAAGCTCCCTTTGTAAGCACACCAGTTCTCCCCAATGTCTGAGGATGAAGCCTGGCCCACAGACTGTGCCTTTTGTGAAGAAACGTAGTTCAGAGTCTTTTAACATTTGTGCTCTGAGGATAACCTGTAAATAAATGCCTTTACAGAGGTTTGGGTTGCTGGGCTGGGCTGCTTTAAGATCCTTAACAGTCATTAGTCATGGGACTTCTGAGAATCTGATCCACAGATCCTGACTTGCCCTTTTGCTTAGGTCAGGGAGAAATTGTTTTAATAATCAGATCCTGCTGAAGCTGTTAAAATTGCACCAGCTGAACTGAGGGTAGTACTTGGTTCAGCAATTTTCTTATCCATAGTAGGGACCAATTTCATTTCTTTATCTTTCAGCTGATCACAAAACTCCCAGCCACAGAAGACCATTGCCGTTAAAGCAAAAGAAGATGTCACTGCCAATTATGTTCGTGGAAGCTAAAAACCCATCAAAGCAGCCTGCTTTATTCAGTTTGATTCAACAATCGAAGTAGGTTGTAGCTTGAACAACTTTATTAGACCTTCCTCATGTAACTGCTTTGCTTACAGGTTTCAATTTACTCACGTTGTTAAAATTATATTAAAAACTAAGAATATCAGGGGGGTTGTTTGACTTTTTTTTCCTTCCAGTATTTTTAGTGACAGCTGAAGGGGGGTGGACTAAGTATCATTTTAATAATCCCTCCACTTTCGAGCACCTAGACTCTTTCTTTTTATGTTATAAATATATCAAGACTGAACTTACCCCTCCACTGTGCACACAGCATCCAGATCACACCCTTCTACTATATGCTGAGAGCCTTAGCCAGGGTGTCGGTTTGTGCAAATGTGATACTTTCTGATATGTCGATATCTTTTGATATCTGTGCTTTACATGCTTGGCTCTTTCTTGATATCAACATTCCTTAAAGGCAGGTTGTCCAAACTTATTTTGAACAGATACCCATGTAGCCTCAATATGTAGGTGCCCCAAGGTTGTTTCTCTTATTTTCATGGTATCATGATGAAAAAGATTTGCCATCTTCCACTTCTGATATTCTATTCTATGTTAAACATCGATATCCTTGTCTTAAATGCAATATCATTGTATTGTATTTGCAGTACAGTCACATAAAGTCCCAAGACAGATCCTGCATTGTCAGAAGAACTTCTAGAGTCTTGTCCCTTCTCACCCAAAGCCTTAGGTAGATGGCTGGCTCTCCCTCAGCAGGCTCTGCAGAGTGACACTAACCATACTTTGAGTTGGATTAGGACTTTACAGTATCGACAGTTACCCAGCAGACTCAAAGACTATAGAGAAACAGGACAGACTAGAGAACACAATGGCACACAACATATCTGAAAGGCAGCCTGTAGGTATTTTCATCTTTAACTGAAGCATTAGGTAACAAAACTCCTTAGTTTTAATGACTGATAAAATCAAATTTGCTCCAAGTCCACACTATATGTGATCTACCAGAGAACACCAGGAACCAGCACACACGCATTGCCATGACTTTCCTTGCACACTCCCCCATAGAAGAGAACTGCTTCCCAGTACAGGTACTTGACAAACAATTCCTCATTTGATCTCTGCAAAAAGGCCACCCCTAAGGCCATCTTACCATCTGTAAGGTTTTGATCCAACAAGAAAAGAAAAGGAAGGCAGATGATGGCACATTCCCTTTTCCTCTCACAGAATGTGGGTGATAATACTGTTACATGCCACTGCAGAACTTCCCAAGCTGAATCTCCATCACAACAGTGAGGATGACAGAAAATATACACAAAGGGTGGTGCAAGAGATGTGGTGGCACAGACCCTCGGGCTGTTATTAACTGCAGGCTTTTCTAGGAATGGCACTCTTTGACATAACTCCTCTTCATTCTTGACACCTAAGAGAGAGCAGGTTATGGTTTGAGAAAGAAGAGAGGATTTACAAATGATTTATGTATTTCTTCATAGCAGCCCCCTGATAGGTTTTCAGGTTTTCTTTCTGTCTCTTGTGCTGCAATTATAGACAGCAGCTTCTACAAACCATCAAATGCATCCCATAACATACAAATTTACACTGTTGCATCAGATCTTTGTTGTTTTCCTAGTGACTCTTCGGGTATGAGAAGACGCTGCTGCCTATCCCACTGTGAAACTATTCTCTGTAACTGTCACTGACAGAGATAAACCTGGTGAAATTATGAGTCTACAGTCCTACTGTGATGTGAAAGGATGGACCTTTTTTAAGTTTCTCATATGCCATTCCAAGTTCTTGTTCTAAAGAAACTTGGATCCTAGGTTCAAATGATCCAGCATTTCATAAAAAGTAAACTAGATCCCTACTGAGATGCTGATTCATTGGAATGCAAACAGTTTCTTGCAAAATCACCAAGGTATTCTAGTATGGGGAAGTGACTGGAAAAGGAGGGAGCACCTAAGCATAAATAATGAGTCTCCAGCAGCTTTTTTTTTCTCCCTATCCTCAGCAAAGACCAAAACCCACAGAAAAGATTCTTTTAGTGACTGTTCATCAGAAGTCAAATGCAGCATATCAGGCCCTTCTAAAACAAAGTGCTTCCTTATTAAGCACTAATGGTCTTGGGAAGAAATCTCTCACCTTTTACGCAGATTGCTGCAGGCTACCAAAGCAGGGACACAGCCCCTCCCATGTGCCTTGCCAGCCTGAAAGCTGTCTAAGCCTTCACAGTCTTCACCACACAGTTTCAGTGGGAAACTGCGAACAGGAGAGACTAAAGGCTTTCGCAACGGCTTGTCAGTGCTAAGGTTCATAACCTGATCTATCTTCATATTTATCCTCTAGTCTAGCAGTTACTATATTAAATACATATTAACATGTTTCCAACTGGTTTGCCTAAGAAAACCAAACCCAGAAACCAGATTTTATTATGCCCTACTGCAGTTGATATCGCATCTATATTTACACGCAGGGATTTGTAGCATTTGCTGCTACGAAGAGTCAGGAAGCAGTCCGAGGGTACAGATAACCCAATCTAACAGCCAGCTGCTGCATAAAAGGACATTTCTACTCCCCCCCCACTCGCTACATATCTTGTGTTAGCACCAACAGCTGTCCAATATCATGGGAGACAGTTCCTGAAGCAAAACCAGCAGAAAATCAGCCCTGCAAAATGCAGCGCTGACACTCAGCTCCCTGAATCAGGCCACTGCAAATCCAACACATACCAGGAGCAGCACAGGGAGGGCAAGGGGAGAGAGATTAGTCGAGGCTGTAAAGCACAGCCACCCTCCTTGGTGACAGCTAGTCACCAGGCTGGATTAGCAGTGCCACCAAACCATCCGCACGCTTTGTCCTCCTCAGCCAGGCACAGCTCCTTCTGCACCACAGCTTGAACACATGCTGCTGCATCCTCGGGGGAGGCAGAGGGTGCCACCCCTGTGCTAGCCCATGCTTCATTCCAGATCTCACAGAGTAGCAGTGTCCCACGTTAGCTAGGAACCGCTTCTGCAGCCTGCCATCCTACTGTGTCAAATTTCACATGATTACACTACAGTTAAGAGATTATTTTTAAGGTGACTTCAAGCTAGCATTGTGTAAAATTGTTTCAACACAGCACCATGCTGCCTGCTTTCAGATGGCAATTACTGGTGGAAAAATGGGCACAATAACCTTTCTCCCTTCCAGCCATAGAGGTCTGAAATGTCAGCAAATGCTTCACACCCCAAAGCTGACAGAAAGGATAAGCTGCTGAGGAGAAGCGGAGCCTGTGCTGCAGCAAGGACTCTGCCACAACCCTTCTGTGAGCTGCCCTGCACCTACAGGCACCTTTTCCAATTTCCTTAAGCAGATGTCCACTCAAGATTTATGGAACAAAGCATTCTTCTGCCTGTGCTCTGCAAATGCCAAAGCAGTTTACAGCGCTTTCAGCTTCACAGCACAGAATGGAGATAATCGAGTAAGAAGCATTAAGGGGATGCATCAAGAGGAGTGTGGGCAGCAGGTCGAGGGAGGTTCTCTTCCCCCTCTACTCTGCCCTTGTGAGGCCTCATCCCGAGTCCTGTGTCTGGTTTTGGGCTCCCCAATTCAAGAGGGACAGGAAACTGCTGAAGAGTCCAGTGCAGGACCACCAAGATGATCAGGGGACTGGAACATCTCTCTTATGACAAAAGGCTGTGGGAACTGGGGCTGTTTAGTCTGGAGAAGCCTGAGGAGGGATCCCATTCATATTTACAAATGTCTAAATGGTGGGTGTCAGGAGGTTGGGGCAGCACTTTTTTCTTTTGTATCTAGTGACAGGACAAGGGGTGATGAGATGAAGCTGGAACACAAAAAGTTCCATTTAAACATAAGGAAAAACTATTTCACTGTTGAGGTGAGGGAGCCCTGGCACAGGCTGCCCACGGAGGGTGTGGAGGCTCCTTCTCTGGAGGTCTTCAAAAGCCACCTAGACACATTCCTGTGTGACCTGATCTAGGTGAACCTGCTTTGGTAGGAGTTTGGACTAGATGATCTCTAAAGGTCCCTTCCAACCCCTACCATTCTGTGATTCTATGACATGACAAAACTACAGGGCTACAGGGTGGTGACGAGAGGTGGACCTGTATGCCATGACATACAGTAGCAATAGTTATGTCTCCTCCTGACATAACCTGGAGGAGGAGAGACAAAGTTCTCAGAGCCCTCTGGGTAAATCTGTACCTGAGCAGAGGCATCCAGAGCACTGTGTGTTGCAAAAGGTTGGTCAGGCAGGCCAATGATTGCTGCAAAGCTGTCTGCTGAGCTCCTGTTCCCGTCACGGCCATTCTGGATACATTCCTTGTGTTACAAACGTTACTTCTGCCAGGCCATGCCTGTGAGACTTTTTTTTCAGCCAAACGTCCTCCATGTATTGAGGATTGAGGATTGAGGATTGCTGAATTTGAGAAGAAAAATACAAACCAGAAATGTTGGCTTTTTTTTTCCCCCCCTGAAGATAATGTTTTACACAGCAACAATCTGAACCATAAAAGCCAAGACAGTGCATTCTGAGAGAACTACAAATGCTGTGCATCAGCATGTTTTCACAGTTTTACATAAAAATAAAATTAGGTGGGAGGCAAATCCAAGCACAACAGCATATGTAATGCTTCCTTTAAAGTGCCTACCAAAGCATGTCCTTAAATCTGGACCTAAGCCCTCCAAAGCCTAAAACATCGCTGCTATTTTCCATGGTTTCCACTGAGTCAGAACAGCTGACACCTTTCTTGGTACTCTGCTCCTGACAGGTATTGAGTTTCTAATCCGGAGTTGGTGATTCCAGCCTTAGAGCACTGCATTTGCAAAGGACAAGTGAGGCAGATGCTAAAAGAACCAGATATTCCCTAGGCTTTGAGTTAGGAAAGCTGCCAGGAATTTCATGCGTATGAATGTCTAGAAGACATCCTAGACAGGGTGGTGTTTCAAGTCTTACTCACTTAACCACATCATTTCTCAAGATGAAAGCTGAATTGCCTCCTTGCATCCTTCACGGTGACAGCGTAAGGACACAGCTCTTTCTAGGGGGCAGGGAGGACGAGTCTTAGTCATTGGGCATAAACTTAATAGCAGTGTAGCATTAAGAAGCAGGCATTTCTTTATTACAGCACTGGGTGCACAGGGAGGTGGAGGGAGATCGTTCCACCGGAGGTGCTTCCCTCGTGCTGCTTTGAACACGGCTTTTATCCCTGTTGAATACGCATGCATTAGATTTCCTGGGACTGACTAACTACCACATTTACATAGTTCTCTCGTGTGCGGCCTGGGTCTCGGCAGGCTTCCACGGAGCTCTTTGATGGTCTCTGGTGGCAGACTTCCCAACTCCAAGGTTTCTCTGCGTCTCCCCAGGATATGCGAGGCGCGGTTGTGAGATTTATGTCCCTGATTGCATTTTTTCCTTGAGGCCCCTTACAACAACCTCAGCCGGGACTACGGGCGAGCGCCACTTCACCTCGCGGCAGGCTGAGACGCCCCCTGAGCCGGCGGGACTGGCTGAGGGACGGAGCTGCCCATCGCCCCGAGGCGGCTCTGGAGGTGCTCAGTGGAGGAAGCCTCGGTCGGGGTCCCGCTCCCGCTTTGGGCTGGGCGGGACGGACCCGCGGGCAGCGGCCGCTGAGGGGGCGGCGCGCGCGAGGACCCGCTGAGGCGCTCGGGGCCGCTTCCGCCGGGCGCACGCGCCGGACACGCGCCCGGGCACCCGGCGCCGCGCGCCTCCCCCCGCCCCGCCTTCCCCGCCTCGCGCCCGGCCGGACCAATCGCCGGCCGCGCCGCCGCCTCCCCGCCCGTCACGCATTCCCACGTCGTGACGTCAGCGCCTTGCCCCTGGAGACTTCTGACTGGACAGCGGGCACGTCTTTCCCGGCCGCTCATTGGCCGGGCCGTGGCGGCGCATGCGCGGCAGAGGCCGCAGGCGGGAGGCCCCGCCCCGATTCCGCTGGCTCGGCCCAGCTCCCCGCCCCCCCCTTCCCTCTCTTTCGGGCCGTGTCAAGCGGCGGCCACCAACGTGGAGCGCGGCGGCCTCCTCCCGCCGGGCGTCGGGCGGGCTCCCGCCGTGCGCAGCCCTTAGGCGCCCGCGCTCCGCTCCCCTCGGCGAGGGCCGGCAGGCAGCGGGAGGACGCGCCGCAGCCGCCGTGCGGAGCTCGCCTGTCGGTCCGGGCCGCCGCTGCCCCTTCTCCTTCCCCCTCCGCCCCGCCGTTGGGAGCGGCCGCCGCCGCGCGCAGGGCCCAGCCAGCCGGCCCCGCCGCCGCCATGGCGGAGACCGAGGAGAGGAGCCTCGACGACTTCTTCGCCAAGCGGGACAAGAAGAAGCGGAAGGAGAAAAGCAGCCGAGGGGCCGCCGCCGCTTCCAGCGCCTCCAACGCCGCCTCCAACGCCGCGGGGGCGGCCGCGGCGGCCGGGGGAGCGCGCCCGGCGGACGGCAGCGGCTCCGGGGCCGCCGCCTCCAACGCCGGCTCCGCCAAGACAGTGACCAAGGTGCGGCCGGGGGCGGGGGGGGCGCCGGGAGTTGCGGGGGGCGGCCGTGCGGGGCCCGCTCCGTCGGGGCGGCGGTGGGGGAGGGGTCACGGCTCCCTCCACCAGCCCGGGTGCCGCCTTCCTACCGGCAGGGGGCGCCGCCGCCGCCGGCCCGGGGGAGCGGCGCCGCCCGGCCATGTGGGCGCCCTTGGACCGGCGGCGGCCTGGCAGCGGCACGGAGCCCCTGGGGCAGGCGCTGTCTCCCGGAGGCTCCCGGCCTCCAAACACTCGGTGTCCGCTTTGGGGCAAAAGCGGTGCCGATTCGCGGGGTGCGGTTTGAGTTCTGCCCAGCCATTCCTGGCTTCTGGGCTTTGGATCACGGTAGCGGCCACAACTGGGGATTTGCATCAGGTGCCAGCCATAGGCCACCTGGGTGTGTGGCGTGTGGACCGTGGCGATAAGACCTCACCCCCCCGGCTCTGCAGGCAAAGTACACCGAGCTCTTTACCTTTCTGCCAGGAAAGGATTGCCTGCCAGTAATTTTTTTGCAATGAAACTGCAAGGGAAGCTCAAGTGCTTGTAGCTGAGTTAGTGCCCTGCAACTGGCTCTACTGTGTCTTTTAAAATGAATTTTGAGAAACACTGTTTCATAAGATGGTGTGATTTGGCAAGCTTGACACCTGCTGTAGTTCTCTAAGTAGACCAAGGTCAGCGGTGATATTTCAGCTGCTGTTCTGCTCATTTTTGCTTGTAAACTATCAGATTGTTACTGAAACTTGTATTTGTGTTAGAAATCAAGACTAGTAAATGTGAAAAGTACGTTAGTTTGGAAACTGTGATGTTTCCATGGAGATGGGAATATAGGAAAGATTTTAGCACTGTGGACTAAATGCTTTTCCACAAGACTGAATCTTCAGCAGGCGTTGTGATAATGAGGTCATTTTCTACTTCTGTTACTTTAAAGCAGGTCAAACTTTTCCTGGTAGAGGCTGGTAATGTAGAAGATCCTAGGACAGGGCTTTGAAAAGAATCTGTATTCCCAGCTGTTGAGCAGAAAGGGGGCTATGCCATTGGCAGACCTTGCTTGCAAGGTCTCTGTGTTTAAAGTAATATAACTGCATTTCACATTGAGTGTGGCAACTCTCTAAACTGCTTATAGGCTGTGCACTAGCAACATGGCAGAACATGGGAGGACTACTTACCTGTTCCAGTTTTTGGCCTACCCTAATAACCCCTGAATCTGCTGATTACAAAACTGGCTCCACTTATGTAGGTCTCTCCCCAAACATACTCAGCCTCCCGTTTTAAAACCTTACAGCAGTGCTCTCCAAATGCTACTATTTTTGTGTACCAAGATTGCTGTGGTTTCAAAGGTGACATTTTTACTATTTTAAAACATTCTTAAGAAGACAAGGAAGGCTGTAAATGTTGTTGCAAATGTGGAAAAGTTAAATGGTACCAATATTAATCCCTTGTCATAAATCCACTGTAAGCTATTCTGAATGTGCTTCACTGTTTGGCACATGAAATAGGTGATGGCAAAGTAAATCTATAGCTTCATGTGCATTCAAACTGTCCTGAAAGCTTGCTGGTTGTAACAAGAAGAGGTCTTACCCTTGTAGATCCCTGGTCTTGGCTGCACAGCCCTGTTCCTTGCTTTGTGCTGGCCCTCGACTTCTTGCTGGATTTTTACTGAGATGATGTGATTTTCGTTCACTTGAACGACTTTTTCCGCTGAGGCATTTTTGGGCTGTTCTAGCGAGTTAAAGTCAGCTCACAAGCGTGTCAAGATGACATGCAGTAAGTTAGAGGAGGAGGGAGTAGAATCCTTGTCCCTGTTGGCAGTGGCACACACAGATTGGTTTTCCACAGACCTGCACCTTCAGTTTTGGTTTTCTTTGTATTATCTTAGTCACATTCTCCTTTTCTACTTCCAGTGTGAAGAAGTTAACAACTTACATTTTTCTCTTCTAACAGGAAGAGGATGATTGGAAGGAGTTTGAGCAAAAGGAAGAAATCGATTATAGTGGTCTTAGAGTTCAGTCCATGCAAATAAGGTACTTTTGGGTTTTTTTTTCTTTCTCTCCTATGTCTAAAAAGTATGTGCTTTCCTCAGCTGCCTCCATGGACTCCAGTGAAACAGAGGTTTGACGTGTTTCTGCTAGTGTAGAACTTTGCTGCAGAGTAACTTAGGTTTGCCTGTTTTCTGCCAGCGTGCTCTCTTACTTTCTAAATTGCTGTCGGTACTCCAAGTCTATCTGTTTTGGTGAGGATTCACATTTTTATTACAAATACTTAATGTTCCCCTCCATAAAGACAGTGAAGTAAGAATGTCTGAGAGGGGAGTGCAGGAGAGTAATTGCCACTGAGTCATTTGACTGCTGAAAGGGTATTTGACTCAGTCTGTTCAGCAGGGAATGAATTCCTGAACAATTGCATTTTTACTTCAGAAACCCAAAAGTATAGTTGGTGAAACTAGTGTCCCCTGACAGGATTTCACAGGACTGCACTTATGACTCTCATCCAAGATTCTGTGTTCTTTTTCATTAGGTTGTTCCTGTAGTGTGGTCCAAATACTTAAGTCTGTCCTGGTTAAGGAAAAAACATTTCATAAAGTCAGAAAAAGGATTTTTATGACCTCAATCACTGATCATCAAAGTCTTAACTGAGACTTGGTGTTCAGAATAATGCCACTTTAAATCATCTTACCTGTAACTAGTGCAATAGATGCTTGCTGTTAGAGCAAGTCTTACATGTTTGTTTTAGTTCATATCCCCTACACCTCCCTTTCAGTGGACTAGTCCTTTTAGGCCATTTGCACATCTTTGGTCCCCAAGCTCTCAATACCAACCAGTTCTCCCAGCAGATAATCACCTCTGAATGGACAAGTAACAAGTGGGCTGCTGCTTCACTGACACTAGTAATGTCTGACTGAAAAGTGAGTACTTGGGCTTTTCAGACAAAGGAGACATTCTGAATGCTTTTGATGCTGTGTCAGGCTTTTGAGGCGTGTGGAAGTTTCTGCCAGGGGCTTTTGTAACCACTCCAGGAGCATGGGGAAGGAATATGCACTGGAGGTCATAAATTATCCATCTGCTGAGCTGTCTTTGCAGAAAATAAAACACAATGTATCATGCAGGGGTGGGATGTTACATATCCTTACTCTGTTCTAGCTGGGCATCTGCATAGTGAGGTGTTGAGACTCGGTGGTGATCCTGCTCACGTGGTTGTTGCTGTATTTGGATGAACAGTGAAAGGCCATTTAATTTTCAGAAGTGATACGTATTTTAAACTGATCATGATTAGTAGGGTTTGGTGTATTATAAACTACTTTTGTATTCACTCTTTGCCACTGCTTTTCAGATCACTGTCATGGTTTTTTCAACAGCCTCACCCTCCACATATGTCCCATCACACCACACAGCTTTCTGCAGGAGCTTTGTGTAGCGAATTACATCGAGTCTCCATCTATTTCTGTGCAAAATAAAATAGGCTATTGCATAGGGTTTCTCTTAAAGTTACTTATTTTTCTCTATATTTTTTGATTGTCTGCTTTAAGGAAAAATCTTGGTGGGTTAAGTCTCATTTGTGTGTATAATACACCAGTGTTTCTCAGGTGGTTGTGGTTATAAGGAAAGGGAGCTCAGGACTTGCTTTCTGTCACTAGTTTTCCACAGTTTCTTCCTCTTGACTAAAGTATTTAATGGAAGCTGGGCTTGTAGCCCTTTCCTGCTTTGTCATCTTATCACTTCCACAGGTATGACTCTCTCAGGAGGAAAAAAGTCTTTAAGCTTTGTCATGGTTTAACCCAGCCAGCAACTGAGCACCATGCAGCTGCTTGCTCACTCCTCCCCCTCCCAGTGGGAGGAAAACTTGTGGGTTGAGATCAGAACAGCTTAATAGCTAAAATAAAATAAAATATAACAAAACATCTAATAAGGATGGTAATGAAAAGGAATATAACAAAAAAGAGGGAAACATTTTTAGAAGGGACCAAACCCCAAGTGATACACAGTGCAATTGTTATCTCCCACTGACTGATGCCAACCCTTCCCCACCAGCTCCCCCCAGTTTCTATACTGGGCATGGCACTCTATGGTATGGAATTGCCCTGTGGCTAGTTGAGGTCAGCTGTCCTGGCCATGCTTCCTCTCAGCTTCCTGTGCACCTACTCACTGGCAAAGCACAGGAAACTGAGCAGTCTTTCACTTAAGATAAGTGCTAATTAGCAATAACTTAGACATCGGTGTGTTACCACAGTTACCACATTATTCTCACACTAAATCCAAAACAGAGCATGGTATCAGCTACTAGGGAGAAAATTAACTATCCCAGCTGAGGCCAACAGAAAACAAGAAATCAAAAGCTCAAAATAAGAAATCAATCTACTTGATGACTTATTTCAGTCTGAATTTGTCAGGGTTTTTAAGGACTTCTTTCCTTCTCAGTTGCCAAGTTAAGTAGCAGCGTGCCAAAAATGATTCAGATGAAAGTACTAATCAATACAGTGGTTACAGGACTAATGTAGTCTGGGTAAATCTGGTATCTTCAGCACAGTAATCATGAAGTCTTGTCTGTGGTGATTGTTTCAGCTCTGGCAAGTCTTAAACCTCTGTTTGTAAAACACGGCTTATCGTTTCTATTCTGTAGTGAAAAAGAAGATGATGAGAGTGAAAAAAGAGAAGAACCCAATGACAACTGGGAAGAGACTGGTGGTGGTGTAGACAGATCATCTGGTCCTTGGAACAAGTCAGCTCCTGCACCAGCACCTGTCGTTGAACCAATTGGTAAATGTAACCTTTGTTGTTTTTTCCAATCAAAAGCATATTGGGGTAAATGAAGCTGCTCAGAGTAGAGCTCAAGGGGCAGTTCCTAGTCAGGCACCATCTAACATACTCATGACTTGTTTGATGTGCTAGCAAATGAGGACATTTTCCTGAGAGAAAGGATCTGAGGAAGTGAATTGCTAGTACTGTCAGGTACTTTAAATAAACACCAGGGGTTTTTATTTCTCACTTCAGAAGGTGGGTGGGTGGGGGAGAGCTCTCCATCTTTGAAGGAGATCCCTTGACTTTGCAATCTCCAAAATATCTGTTAGAAGTATTTCTGTTGATCTAAAAATACTGCTTTGACAACTAAGCTGGTGTTCAGCCAATATCTGCTGTCTAATATGTCAGTCCACACGTAGGCTTCTGTGGTTAGTAGTATGCTTTTCAAATCAGTTTTAGGCTACAGAGAACATGACAGTGTGAAATTGATCCTTTAACTGGTATAGGGCTTTACCCTTGATGAAATACAATTTGTTAGCATCAGCAGAGATAGATTACTTTGCCGTGACCTGAGTTCAGACTCAGTGAATTAATCAGTGCTATTTCATTGTAGATTGTTGCCTTAAATACAAACTACTTGCATATTCTCTTGTGCATCTGAAGAGGTGCTTTAAATAAGATCTGACAAACACATAATTATGTGTTTATCTAGTTTTATATGTAAGCTGCTAATAAATTCCAAATAAGAAACATGAAGCCCTCGTCAATGGTTTTCATAGAATGACAGGAGTTGGAAGGTACCTGGAGAGATCATCTAGTCCAACCTCCCTGCCAAAGCAGGTCTCACCTAGATCAGGTCACACAGGAATGTGTCTAGGTGGGTTCCGAAAACCTCCCGAGGAGCCTCTACACCTTCCCTGGGCAGCCTGTGCCAGGGCTCCCTCACCTCAACAGGGAAATAGTTTTCCTTATGTTTAGATGGAACTTTTTGCACTCCAGTTTCATCCCATCACCCCTTGTCCTGTCACTAGATACAAAAGAAAAAAAGTGCTGCCCCAACCTCCTGACACCCACCAGATATTTGTAAATATGAATGAGATCTCCCTCAGTCTCCTCCAGACTAAACAGCCCCAGTTCCTGCAACCTTTCCTCATAAGGAAGATGCTCCAGTCCCCTGATCATCTTGGTGGCCCTGTGCTGGACTCTCTCCAGCACTTCCCTGTCCCTCTTGAGCTGAGGAGCCCAGAACTGGACACAGGACTCCAGATGAAACCTCACAAGGGCAGAGTAGAGGGGGAGCAGACCTCCCTTGAACTGCTGCTCATACTCTTGGATGCCATTGGCCTTCTTGGCCATGAGGGCATGTTGCTGGCTCATTGCTGGTCAGTTTATTGTCAACCAGCACTCCCAAGTCTCTCTCCTGAAGCTGCTCTGCAGCAGGTCAATCCCCAGCCTGTCCTGGTGCATGGAGTTGTTTCTGCCCAGGTTTTGATCCCCTGAGCTTTGTGAGGCAATACACTGGAGCCACATTTTAATTTGGTTAAATTAGGTGACATGTCATTTCCTGCTTTGTCTGAAGTATTTGCTTCCAGAGCTTTTAAAGAGGCAAAAACATAAGATTCTTTTTGCTTTTCATTTCTGTGTGTGTTTGGTGCTTCAGTTTGATGGGGTGGGGTTTTTTTCCAGATATGAATGCAAACGTAGTCCCTTGTCTAAATGTCCTTCTCTTAATTAGTTACAGAAGCCCCCGAGCCAGTTGCGAGCGGCGGCGTGTACCGGCCGCCCGGCGCCCGGGAGGGGGGCAGGCCACGGAGGGCACAGCAAGGACCACCAGAGATCTACAGCGACACGCAGTTCCCGTCGCTCCAGTCCACCGCCAAGCTGGTCGACAGTCGAAAGTAAGCACATCCCCTTAATTGCCCAAGAGGCACGTTTTTAACTGCCCTCTCTCAAGTTCTTGTTTTGGTTTAAGGCTTAAGCCTGGCTCTTTTTGCCAATCAGAGTGATCTGTGTAGAGATATGGGACAGGTCTTAACTGTACTGTCCACCTCTAGGAAGGGCTTCATGTGAGTTAGCTTTGATAGGATGTAGCCCAGTGAAATAGCCCAACAAGATGTGCAGTTACCTTGTCTTTGACTTGCTGAAGGGTTTCCCTGAAGCAGACTATTTCTGCTCTTGACAGCATCTGTTCCCTAAGCTAGGAGCCATGGTGAGCCTCAGTGGAATTACCATCAGTAGCCATGAGTAGGATGCCTTGAGCATGCTGCCTTCTCCCTAGAGACTGGAAGGTGAAGGGAAGAATGAGGTTTCATACAAATATAAATGGATAAACTTGCTGCCCGAGCTGTGGCTTGCAATGATGAGCCCCCCAGTTGTGCTGAAGTGTGTTGTGTTCTATGGTGCTGAAGACCTGCGTCTTGCCCTGCATTTGAGTCCTGATCTTTCCACAGCCTCATTTCTCTACAGAAGAGATAGCTAGGCCAGTATCTATTTCACTTAGGGCTTTGGCAGGTTGGTTTTTTTTCCTGCTTGCTATATTATTGACTATTACAGCCTGGCAGAAGCTTTGTTTCTTCTGTGGGGTGTTTTTTGGTGTGGCTTTTTCTGCTTGGCAAATGATAGGTGTTGTCATTGATGCTCTGGGGGTGAAGGGTGCAAGTGGAGCTAAGATGAAATTGAGTGAGCATTCTAGAAATAGACTTCTGCCTTCTGAAACAGATTTTTTTTTTTTTAATAGATGCACCTAAATTTAAGAATGTGAATACTGAAACTTAGAATGTGATCTGAATTGTGCTGGGGGCAAGCCTGATATTGGAGATAAGGTTTTAAAAGATTTGCTTGGGAATGTTTGGCTGTTCTGTTAAAGCTCTAGACCTCATTGTTCTGTGTTTGGTAATGTTTTTTGTTGGGATGGGGTGGAAATGGACTAGAAATTCACGATTCACAAGCCAGTGATAAGGTATTTACTGATTACATTTCTTTTCCCGTAGGGATAAAGAAATGGAGAAGAGCTTTGAAGTAGTAAAACACAAAACTAGAGGTAGGGAGGAGGTTTCAAAAAACCAGGCACTTAAATTTCAGCTAGAGAACCAGTATGCTGTGCTTGGGGATCAGTAGAGCTGCATACCCAGTACAATTAAGGAATGCTCTTTTGGTAACCCTTCTACTAAGGTAACTAAACTACAGCTAACGGCTATGATGAACATGCCACCTTATTTCTGCTGGATCTACTGCAGCAAGTGCAGACTACTTTGACATAAGTGATTGATTCTCCTGCACTATGGAAGCATATTGTTACAACTTCTCCATTGGATATGGGGCAAATTAATGTAAATGAATTGAACAAGAGTCATCGGTGTTCTTTAACTGCTCAGAAAGATACCTACAGCCAGGGGTCATTTCCAAATCTTTTTATGTTCAGATACTGAGCCTTCGTAAAGGTTGACTACCTCAGACTTGCTGCACTCATTGTGGACACCATGTGGATCACAACTTCTGGAAGAGAAGGTTACAGCTGTTTTAGTGGCCACCTGAAACTTGAAACCAGCTCTACTGGATTCCTGTCAGAAATCCTGCAGAAGTCAGCCATTTGGTTCCAATTTGCTATAACAAAGATTTAAGTGACCTTAATGACAAACCTATTCTGTTCCCCTTCTGAAGAATCCTGTCACGTGGAGCCATAGCCTACTAGAGACTCGTGGAGCGTTCCGTACCACTCATACCATCCAAGTACAACAGAGCTGTAGTTTGTTTACCTTTTTAGATAGCTGTACTGAAGTAACTGCAAAACAAATTAAAACTCATTCAGTATCAGATTTGAGGAACGATGGGTTTGAATGGTCTGTTTGCATTAGCCATTTTCACAGCTGTCTCTAAGTGTTTCTTTCTTCTGTTCCCCACAAAACACCCACCTTGTTTCTGGGATCAATTTGCAGCACATTTAAATAACGATGTTCATAGTGAAATAGGGTTTCATTTGGTTTTCGCCGTGAGGTTTGTCTTTCTCACCCTAAAGCACTACGATGGATGAGTTTTGACTTAACACAGGTATCCAGACTGCAACTACAGCCTTTGGAATCTGTGTTCTAAAGATGAGACGTGGCAGTAGTGATAGGAGATAAACATTTTTCCTCTTTGAAAAATAGTGATTTGCTTGTTGAAGGGTAATGGTTACTTGATCACCAAAGTAACTTAGTATGCAGAGGGACGACTAAAGCTGGTAAGCCTTACCTGGTTGGCTACTCCTGTGAAGCATGCAGGCTTTTCGAGGCAGAAATCCTCTTAAGTAAAAGGCAGTGACTTCTTGAAGTTGTTGGCCTCTGACTTAATTCAGTGGAAGGAGGCAAAATGGCACTGACACATTAGGAACATAGGACACTGCCTGCAACTGACTGATGAACAAAACCTGTCCAGTACCAAACGTGTCCTGCTGTAACTGTTTTTCTCTTCTCTGAACTCTTACACCAGAAGGAGAATGAAGTACAATAGTGGTGTGCTCCAGTGTTGAGGTTTCTCAGAGTAAATGCCAAAAAATAGACCCGACGTGTATAAGAGTTGCCAATGGCAAAAACAACCCCAAGGGAACAAACCAAAACTTGCTTACGTGTGTGGGAGTACTGTGTATGTGCAGAAGATGAGGATGATGTGGGGCTCACCTCGTTGGGTTCCCTTTGACTAACTGCTGACTCGCTTTAAAGCTACTTCTCTGAGGCCAAGGGGAATTTTTGCTGTTGATGTCAGTGGGGCTGGGGTTTCACCTGGTTGGTTGTGCACAGCCTAAGACTTGCCTTGCCCTTGCAGAGTTAACCGTCTCTAAAACTCCTGCTCGAAGCTGCTATTAAAGAGAGGGCTGAAGGGACTATTGTTAAAGGTTGGAGAGTTCATTTGGAAACAAAGCCCCACTGAAAGACTTGATACCAATACCTTGGACTCTGGGCCATGTATCTTTCTGGAAAATACATTGTTGCCAGCAAAAGTGTTGCTTTGTCACTAAAGATTTCCGGTGAATGGACATGTTGCTTCATGTGGTGAAATGTGAAATCTCAAAATGCTTTTCCAGATGCTCTAAATGAGATGACCAGTGCACATGAATCAAGTTTCAGTCTACTGTGTGAAGGGTAGATGAGACTGTCCATTGTACCGTCGTTAGTTGAGGTTTTTGGGCACGAGTTCTGGCAGTTTGAGAAAACCCTGTAACAGTTTGAAATCAAATAAAATGGCAATATACATGGATTCTGGAGTCTAATGAATTTTTCCCTTTAGTTTAGTTTATAACTATGCAAAGCTGAGGAAATGCAGAGCATGTGGACCTTTAAGGGATGGGCCCTGGAGTGGGTAGTCAGCCTGATGATAAAGTGGGATGTGTTTAAGAGCTTCTAGCAGTACATATTACTGTGCATATTACTATTTATACATAGAAACTTAGTTTGCTATTTGTCAGAGCATCTTATACCATATAGGACTGCTTGTGAATTGAGTGTGAATGAGGCTTTGATTTGCTTTTTCACTTGAAAGTAGCTTTGCTATGAATTCAAGAATGGGGAAAAAAACCCAACCAACCTCTGGATGGTTGCTGTCACTGGAGTCCAGCAGCTACTGATTGATAACTAGAGGTGTTACTTTTGGAGCTTTCCTTAAAGCATATCATTCCAGGTTCTTTCTTGAGGCATAAAGGAAAGAAAGAAGAGAAATGCAGCAGCTTTCCATAGCACACAATGTTAAAGTATTTTAAAGTGTTCCTTGTGTTAAATGTTGCTGCCAGCAACTATCAAAATGCCAGTTGTCAGTATCTTCCTTGTAACAATTGTTCTGCATGCCTGAGATGTTGAAAGTCAGTCCTCTGTGGAAGCTCTGTATGCTTTTGAGACTCTGAAGGCCAGCTTTCTGGGGTTGGTGGTTGTGTGCATCCAAGGCATGCAAAGAATGTTCAGTTCATTCCTTCTGAAGGCTCCCTGAAGGCTTATTCCATAAGTGAAGGATTGGCAGTTGTAGAAATGAGATTCTCGATACCGGCCAGTAAAACACAGTTGTGTGCTGCTTCAGGAGCTTCCTAACTTGTAACATGCTTTTATGGTAGGTTAGGTGTTCACTTCCAATTTCAAGGTTCCATTTTACTTTGGATTAAAATACATTTTCTCTGGCTTAGAATAAAACCACAGCCATGAAGTTTCTCATAGAACACTGAAATGTTCAGAACTTCCTGGAAAAGGAACACTTGGGATTAGTGATTCTCGGTCACACAGTCTGTATTTACGGAATGTTAAAATGCCAGAAACTAGGTAATTTTAATAAAGTTGGACTTCTCAAATGCCTGCTGTAGGAACCTAGCATCTGTATTTACTTGAGCTGATGATAAATGTGTAGGAGAGGATTAGTTTAATCTTATTCACAAATGAAGAGGAACTGACAACTAAAATGACCGTCTCCCACTACTTCAGTTTTGTCTTTGGAGCTAGCTTTACCAGTCATGCCCACACTCTCTTAAATTCATCTATTTTTAAGTTTTGTAATGGTACAAATTGTGTCAAAGGCCTGAACCCACAGGGACCAGGAGTTTTTGGGATCTGACTCTTATTTGTTGGCTCTTGGAAACTTCCACCACTACACGCCTGAGGCACGTGTGCTGTGTAGGTCTGGTAAACTCAGTTTGATAGAGCTGCATGTGCTTGTGGTTTTCTGTCAAATACCATAACTAAAATGGAGCAGATGGTTCTTTAGACTTGTAGGGCTTCATGTGCTTATTTACAAGGTAGTAATAATAATTCTTTCCACTGGAATACCTCTTATTTCATGTGACCAGTTTGTATCAGAGGTCCAAGAAACTAAATGTTTACAAAACCACCATGAGTATTTAAAGTCTTTATGAACAGTCACCATACAGGCTTTGTTGCCTGACTGTAATTTAGTTCCCAAATTATCCTTCTCTCTCTTTCCAGCTTTTAATTTCATAGTTGGATTTTAATGGTAAATAGGGGCTTTATTTGGGAATATGAACAAAATAATATGCATTTAAGTTTCAGATGCATAAAGTAAGTATGCACAAAGGGGAGGGAAATGACATATTTGCCAATAAATTCTGAAGAACAAGTCAAGTCAGCTTGTCTGTGTATTGAGGTTAAGATGAGAACTTGCATGCTCTAGCAGATGGAAAAAGAAATGACAGCAGAAAACAGAACAGAGGAGTCTAACACTAACTCCTCTAGAGTCTGGCTTCCAAAGCACCAAATGCCATTCTACTACGTTCTGTGTGAAGTGAAATAGAACAGGAAAGATATATTTTGTTTAAAACTGGGGAGTATGGAAATGATGCAAATAAAACACAGGAGGGGTAAGAAGAGGGGTTAGGAAGGCTGATTTCTAAATGATAGTATGAAATATCTCTAGCCTGAGGTAGAGAGGGGCTTGGAGGGAAGTGCTGTGTTGGATGGAAGCTCCTCTTTCACAGGCAACAGATCCACCTGGCCTTAAACAGCAAAAGTGTTTGAGGTTCAGTACTTGGGGAAGGCATCCCACTTTATTTTTTCCCTTTAAAGGAAAGAATTTGGAAAACCTATCCAGGGGTAATTCTGTATTGGTACAAAGCAGTTGGGTGAAAGAACCCAAGAGAAGAACCAAGAGAAGAAATTCCAAGATAGTTTAGCAGTCTTTTTGGGAAATAACATGTTTATACTTTCTCACTTCTGCATGATAAAAAGCCAAGACCCTGATTCAAATGGCTTACAAGACATTTCCCTCTTATTGAGAAGCATTTTCTAATGGTAGGTGTGTGTTCAGTTGCTGAGGTTAAAGAAGTTCAGTGGTCTGATTAACCAGAATGCAAATCTTTTCTAAGTTGTATCACAGTATTGATGAACCACCAGAAGTAGTGCCCCTGGAATACTGCAGTAGGAAGTATGCAAACCAATGGCATATACTGAAAAGAAGCAAGTCCATTTTGTAGAAAGAGCATAGGACCACAAGAGTTGGATTTGCCCTTGCTTTTCCACTGAGCTTCTGTGCTAACTTCAAGTAATGAAGTTTCACTTTGCCTCAGTTTCCCAGCTGTACTGAAACGCCCCAACAACACACCTCACAGGGGTGTTGTGAAGCCAAAGCTGTTCTTTGTTAAGGACTGGGGCCGATGGAAGGTGCTACACAGGAATAAAAGATGCTTTTATTAGCTTTCTTGACAGTATTTTAATCCTACTTTAGAAAAGGCTCATTTCTACAGAATATAAGAAGCCTTCCATTCAAGTATTATGTCTTTAGACTTAGTTTGTACAGGTGAGGAGAAAGTTCAGGCTGAGCAGACTAACTGGCATTTCCTCTCTTTTAATTACCTGTGCAACCCAAATGGCATATTAATAGGAGGCTCTTTGGTTTTACATATAAAAGAAGTATGGCTATATTTTGTAAAGCTCACAACTGAAATAAAGTCCTGCTCACAGTTGAGAGCCATCTCTTACAATGTGGCTGGTTTAAAGTTTGTTCAAATTACATGAACTAGAAATGTCCACCATTGAAAGCATGTATTTGTGTCAGGATAATGTGGTGTTTTGTAGTAGGAATGTAGTTTTTCTTCCCTTTTCTCTGTGTAAACACAGATTTGTCCTGCTCTTTATCCTTTCCTAAATGTAGGCTGAAGTAGCAGGGAAGTATGGGGGAAAGTCATCTTCACTTCAAAACTGCTACTGAGGCAGGCAGTGGAAGAAAGAGATGAAAGGAGTAAACTGATGGGAAATACGACGAAGAGGTTTCTTTCAAGCAGATAAAGAAATGATGAGAAGACAGAGCTGAGAGGGATAAACATAAGGATGGGCAGGAGAGGAAGCAGCATGGGTACAGAAGAGGCGATTACCCTGTTACTGTTATTTCCTGTGTTATCAGTTAACTGCAGCTGAAGGAGCACAAAATAATTTTTATGAATATGCCCTTGTCTGCTCCTGCTGGTGATTGCCAAGGCCCATTGCTCAGCTTTTGCAGGGGGCTGCCAAATGGAAGCAGAGACACGATGGCAGTGTGCATGCAGACACAGGCCTCAGGTGGGTACTGGACAGATGAGGCCTGGCCTTGTATAAAAATATCTTCTCTTCCTGATATTTTTATTACTGCAGCACCTCTCAGACAGTTAATGTGGATCAGATGTGACAAGTGTCTGTCAGAAATGATTGCTGTGAAGTTTCAAGAAACCACTGCACTTGCTCCAGAGGAAATGTTGAACTAGCTGAAGAATAAGCACTAAAGAATACACAGGGAGCTGTTTGGAATACTTATGGTGATGATGAGGAGGAGTGATAACTGAAATGAACAGACTGGCAGGTGGCTTAAAATGACTGAAGTATATATCCTGTGATATGGTGAGGAGAAGAAATGACTTTTTAAGATGTAGGTCATCTATTTTTTTTTCTTTCTTAACAACCAAACTACCTTGTCTTACTCTTTCCAGCTCGTGAAGAGCTGTTTTCATCCTCTTGCCACTTTCCTCCCTGTGTTTTTCTAAATATGTCACATTTTTCAAGGTGCTGATGAAACAGCAAATATCCATTGAGGACCTCTTAAGAGAAATACATGTTGTCAATATGTTTCCACGTTGTTCTGTCTTTAATACAGCCTAACATCTTATTCACTTTCTTGACTGCAACTACACATTGAGCAGATGTCTCCTTCAGCGAGCTGCTCAGGGTGATGCCTACACTGTCCCATTGAAACTAACTCTCAGAGTCCACCAGAGCATGTATGACTGGGTTAAAACCTTTCCACTGGGTTTCTCTTGCTGTTGACCTGCCTCTGAATTGCCAAGTTAACAGCTAGCTCACCCTGGCACTTGCCAGCTTCCCGCCGCTGACAGTCCTGGTCGTGTGCTATGGGCTTCTGCCACCTGACGTGCTGGATCTTCAGGGCTGTGTGTGTAATTCACTCTTCTCCTCAGTGAGTAGCATGGCATACTCTTACTAATGTTTACTCCAGCTGACCTTTTCTGTTAGCTTTCCTGTCTCCTGCCTTTGATTTTCTTTCTAGCTCAGTTACAGCCTTGAAGCCATCGAGTTATAAACTGTCTGCTTTACTCCAATGAATTTGCCTACAGAAGACTGTTAGTTAAAATGCTGGCATCAGCTTCCTTCTTTTTTTAGTTGAACCAAATGAGTTCTAGAACAAGCCCCATAGTAAACTTGTTTTAAATTTCTGGGTTACTCTGCTCTTTCCTCGTGGCAGAGATGAAGCAGATGGATTACTTGGGCAGCCACCACATGGGCTCAGCCCATACTTGTTGGGAGTATTTAACTGGACACTGAAATTAGATGACAGTATTTGAGATGGAGGGATGCAGCAACACTGGGGTGCAGGCTTCCTCTTTGTGGCTTGTTTAATCTCTTTGCACTCTCATCTTGTACTTTAGCAATCATATATCTGTAAGTAAGGTTAAGCCTTTAAGGTCTGACTGCATTTACCAGTCAACAGAATACAAAAGAGGTGGAACAAGGGAAGGCTCAAGCCTGTGAGGATGTATAGCCCAATGCTTCAGAACTACATCATCTCAGTCTCACAATACTGTGTCCTAGAGAACAGCTGCTCTCCAATACTGGTGCTGTGTGGCTGAGAAGAATGTGCCTTGGATTTCTCACTCAGATAAATGGTACCTGTCAGGGGTTCTGTCACAGCCTAACTGGCAAAACCAACGGTGGCTGCTAGGCATTTATACAGTTGGCAAAGCGGAGGCGAGGTTTTTGTTGATTTTGATGGGGTCAGGGGGGATAGAGCAGATGCAGCAGTATCAGACAAGTTGTTACGCTCTTCCACATATCTCAAAGATGCCTTGCTGCTGCTCTACTCACCTGTCTTACCTCTGTAAATCCTTACTCTGTTACTAACCACACAGTAACCTTTGAGAGCGACTCATTCCAGGACCGTGCACTGTGTCTTTAAGTTGGGAATAGGTAAACTGGCATGACTGTTCTAGATAACTGGGCCATTGCAACTCCAAAGCCCAGCAAAAACCTCTTAAGGTGAAGAAAGGTCAAAGTAAGGTTATTCTCTTCTTTTATTCATCTACATCATGACCATGCCAAGGAGTTCTAGGCAGCTGCCTCAATTATTCACCACTTATTTAGAAAGCAGCTTTGGAAGAAAGAACTCCCAAGTCTTGGTCATGCTGTATTTGCTCAGTCAGGGTTCCAGCATCATCTAGCTCCATCTGTTACAAAACTGCTTAGCAAGTACCTGTGATCTCGAAGAGTTTAAACCTGTCCTTCATGGGAGCCTAATTCCCACAGAATACACCAAAATGAAAGCAGTAGCACTGGCCACAGTACAACACAGTTCAGCTATGAAAAGAAGGGTTGGATGACTGGTAACATGCTAGCTCAGACAAAACTGTCTGATCTGGGTCTTAGGGCCTAGCCCAAAGCATTTTTCTTTCTTTTTAATGGAAAGAGGAGTGAGTGCAGAACAGTAAGAGAACATCTCTGCACCTGAAAAAATGTGAAGCTGCATTTCTTTTCAACAACATACCAGAATGTGTCACCACTAGACTTACCCTGAAGAAATGAAGATAAAGTCATTTGAGTGCTTAGTGCAGTGCAAAAGAATGAATGATACTGTCTGTTTGGGAAAATGGTTGGCTGGGAGCCCCCTGAGCACAGCAGAAACTGTTTCAGCAAAGTAGAGTACAATCTGATCCATTTCTGAGAATCCCTGTGTGGCCCCCAGTTAACACAGGAACCTGATGGTGCCTGTATATTTATATAATGATATATGTTTGTAGTCCTAATTTAAGTTCAAAATCTGAACTGTATCTTTATTTTTTTGTTAGTAGATTTTTTTTTTACCCTGGTTTATCTGTCATGGCTTCTGCAGCTGACAACGTCTAACTCTGCAGTGCACACACCTGTTGTCCTTTTGTCCCATGTTAGAGCAATGGTATCAAACTCTGTAAAGCACTTTTGTGATGTTTCCTGTGAAGAAAGCTGGAGAAAATAAATTTATCTTAACAGCACCAAGTGAATTCATACCTCTGCATTGGTCTCACTTTTGTTGTGTCCCCTCCTCTCTTCAGCAACAGGCCAGTCGTGGCAGTTGGTGTGAGGGACAGCGGCGTTCCATGCTCAGCAGGAACTGGGGCTGATCTGGCTCTAACAGCCACTTTTTACCTCTCTTCCCCTTGCCTCACTGTCCTACCTCCTTCCTCCTGGCTTACAGCTGCCAGCACCCCAGGCAGTGCAGGCTGGGGGCAGGTTGGGGCATACCTGTGGGTGCCAGCTGAGCAGATGGCTGGAGAACAGGTAAGGCTCATGTCCCACCTTACTGGTTCCACTGGGGGTTGGTACATGTCCATTTTTAGTTGCTCTCCTCCTACCCTGCCCCTAGGATTCACAGCAGCTTGCAGGAACTGTGTGGCTCCAAGGCTTCTTTAAAGCTTGGCTAAGTGGGTCAGGGAGTGGTTTCTTATCTATAAAATGAGAACAGTGGCACTGCCCTTCCACAGCAGCTGCTTCTGGGGCCTGGGAAGGAGGAGGAAAAAGAAAATGAAGTCACAGGACCCGTAGGCCTCACCTATTTAAAATGCCTACAGTGCAACACAGCATTTTGCAGGCAGAACAGAGAATTGCCAGTGAAATACAAAGTTAATTCAAAATGTGACTTAAGGCATTAACAGCAGTATTATTTTCAGCATGTGGACTTGGAGCAAGTCAGATGTTTGACATCCAAAAAGAGCTACACCTCTACACAACAATCTTGCCACAGCCTAAGCCTCCACTGATCAGGGCACAGATCTCACTTGTTAAAAAGAATCCTATTCTTCACATTCACTGCCACCTTTCTATCCTTCCTGATGATTCCTTCAGGGCACTCAGCACATTGCAGAGCTCACTGATACAACAGCCACTGCACTAGAGTAGGAAGCAGAAGCACAAAGAAAGGCAAGCTGCCTGCCTGCTCTCACCTGGAGCCGCCCGCAGCGCAGTTCTCCTGGCCCTTCCTTCAGCAGCAAAACTCCCTTGGCCCTTCCTCCAGCAGCACAGCATTAGTTCTCCCCAGCCTAGAGCAACATTCTCGAGATTGCACAGGGCTTAGAGGCTTCTGGCTCCTCTTGTCTTCTATCTGCAACTGATACCGAGGCAAAGACTTGCTATAAAATGGGAGTATTCAGCAGCTAGAAACTAAACAGAATATACCCCAGAGGCACTTCAAAACAAGAGGTGCATTAAATAGACTCTAAAGATGTTACATGTACCCTCCCAGACCATTCCACTGATGCTGTGCAACTGAATGATGAGCTTTTCTGTTCAAACAGGCTGCAGCAATTCCAGCTCCTCAGATTTCATAAGCACATTTGTAGCCACCCTGCCTCACACACAGGAAGTTCAGTAAATAGAGACCCAAACCCCATAGTTACCAAAAGGTCAAACAGTTGTCTGACAGAACATTTCCAGCTGCTGGAATCCAACATCTCTGTTCTGCCTCTGGTTCCTGTCACAGCCTTGAACAGGAAGCATGTTTAGAGAAACTTCACCTCTTGTCAAACAAGCTGGTTCTGTTTGCTGAACAGATGCATTAGGACTCAGAATGGCAGCACTTCAGCAGCACCTCTGTTCTATAGAAATAATTTATTATACCTTCTACTAGTACAAAACTTTACAAGCCCATTCTTTTTGTACAGTTTCCCTTTCCCCCTCCAACACAAAATACCAAAAGAGGAAAAATTCATGTAAAAATCAAGTCTCCTACTGTGTGGGGAATGCAACAGGATTCTCATCAGCTGGTGTATGATGGTTGTGATAAGCATCACACAAAGTGTTTCTGGCCTATTATTATTATACAGTGGTGTCCCTGAACAAAATCACTAAGATATTTTGGAGACAAAAGTACTTTTCAGATATTTTTAGATGCTACTGGTAAGCAAAGCAATCTTTCCTATGAACATCACCATAAAGTTGTTTTGATCTCAGGACAAACTACAAGTGAAACTCAAAGCTTTTAATTTTTGTGGCTAGAATGATAAAAGGATATAAATACTAATTTTAAAATATACAAAATGAAAAGGCCAGGATTTGCTCAGTGTATTCTGGATCGCTTCACTCTGCTCATTTCTCCTGTTGCTTTTCTTTTTTGGGATAGTCCAGCTCCCAGCTCGGGGGTATTCTGGAGATAAGCTTCTGCTTCTGGCAGGCAGTAAGACTCCATTGGGGGAGGTGGATCCTTCAATAGAGGAAGACAAAAAACAAGTGGTTTAGCTCAAGTCTTTGTTTAGCTCTTGAAGCTTCAGAGAAGAAAGAAACAGTTCATTAGGTTTCTGAAACTGAAAGTAACAAACCAAACATTGCATGCCTGCAGTTTGAACAGCATTTGCAAGTTCCCTACCCTGCAAGAGACCCCACTGCCAGCACTAGAACAAATCACATTACAGCAGTTGATGTCTGAGGCCACAGACTGAAATACTAGGAAGTATCACTTCCCATGTCTCGCAGCCATTGCACTTGTGTCCACAATTCCTGGCAAAGGAGGCCCAGGTCTGGCAGAGCAGTGGTCCCTTTCAGAGGCTTCAGGTGGCCAGGGCTGCTGGAGGCGAGGGGCCTGCCCCATCTGCCTGTGAGCGGGATGAAGAGCATCCTCAGAGCACCCTCAGTGTGCCCACCTGGATGAGGTAGTCAGCGATGTACTCGGGTTTCAGGCAGTTCACTCCTTGGGCTGCTGCCTCTGCGACATTAACCCTGCTGTCATCTGGCTTCAGCTTACTGAAGTCAGCAAAGAGGTGAGTCGCTTCTTTGAAGAGAGACACAGAATGACCAGGAAGCACCTACAGATCAAAACAACCGACAAAAATGAGTTTGGTTTCGTGTGTCTTCCCCCAAGACAAATGCAGTTTGTGCCCTATTTCACTCATCTAATTTACTAGCAAAGCAATGGGCAATGAAATACCATTTACAGCTGCATCCTGTACCAACAAGTGCCTTTCAAGATAGGTGATTCTTCTCATCAGAGCAGGGCACAGAAATCCTATCCCCAGTTTCCACCAGCACTACTGACTTGTGTGATCTCAGACAAGCTGCTCTGCCTGACCACTTTCATAACAAAGAGGACAGAGCTTTTTTTCTGCCACTCTTCAACCATGTCTCAGCTATCTCATGTGAGTAATTCTGTTGGTTATGACCTTTTACTAACATGGAAAATACTCAGCACAGAGTTTAACAGAAAGAAAACAACCCAACCAACCAAACATGCAACAATGTAATTGTGTACATTATATAAATGTTCTGTATTGAATGTACAAATGCAATAAATATAAACAAACACATATAAGTAAAATATATAAGTACCATACATTGAGCTATGTAATGTAGATTTCATTATTGTTTTTAAAAGGTACTGACTTTTGCTCCTCCTGACTGGAGAAGGCGTCTGAATCCTGCTTCCTTGGTTTGGTCAACATTCAGGATCACTTTCCAGCCACTGAAAGCTCCCTAGATAAAAGACTCAATTTAGTTAGAAGTATGTTGGTACCTTTCAGGGATATCCATCAGAGATTTGCTATCACCTAGTTTTGTCTTTAAGTGTAAATGACAGGAAACCACCACAGAACATCCAACTATTGGGCTCACACCATGCGGTGGGCACATTACCACCAAGCCCTTCCACCTGCACGGCAAGATGGGCAAATCAATCCATGGAAAGACCCTTGGCAATGAGTATTTATTTTCCAGAACATCAGATACTCGCTTACAGAAACGCATCTTTAAAAGAACTTGTTGCTTGGAAACTACAATTCCCCCTCACCCCATGCACAACGTTATAGGAACATGAAGTTACTATAAACCACATGCAAGTCAAGATTTGTCCTGATGCCACTGAAACTTCAGCAGTATTCCCATCTTTTAGTGAATACTCAACTGTAAAGCTCAATTTGAGAGAAGAGTTAAAAGGCTTTGGGCAGCCAAGTGCCACTTCCAAAGACCTCACTGAAATTCAGACTACGGAACTGCCACTGTAAAAATCACAGCGGGTGATTACACAGAAAAGTGTGAGCTTGTGCCCTATGAGAAGTGCGACAGGATTGCTCACTGCTCAAGCTGTCCAGAGAGCTGTAATCACCTACATGGCACAGCACAGGACTTCTGCCACTGTGAGTAGCAGCTGTGTTTTCCAAGGAAAGCCAAGTCAGGTTAGCTCCCAGCACAGCTCTGAAGCATAAACATCACTTTCCTGGCTGAGGGGTGTTTACATGCACAAGTAGCCACATTCCAGCTTTGCAAAATACAAACAATGGTTCAGGAGATTAGACCAGTACCAGTTTTAAAAAACCAAAGTCACTTAACTACAATTATATTCAGCAGATTGCCTTTCCCTGACAGTTAAGTTTCTGGGTGACAATCCCTGCCCTGTCCACTCACACTGTATCTAAATACCTCAACAACACCATACCTCAACAATACCAGTTTCTTGCCTCCCTTTATGAATTTTTTTCCTCCACCTCATGGCTGCAAGTGCAAGTTTCTTCTGGTTTACATTGATTCCAGGCAAAACATTAAGTATGGAATTACTTCCCCACTCATAGTCTTCTTCCTAGAAGAATCACAAGCTTGAATTACAAAGCAGTCCTGCCAACTTCACCAGCACAAAAACAATGTTTTCAAGAAAAATCACATCAAAAAGAAAAACCAAAAAAACCAGAACAAATCCCAACTCTCTCTAGCTTAATCTAATGATTTTATTGGGAAAAAAAAGCCCTATGTAAAATGAGATACATTTAATTTAATTGCATGTATATGTATCTCAATCAGCTCCTGTTTTTGTGACAGCAAGTACACCATCAGATTCCTCCTGCAGTTACCTACAACAGGATTATGCTGCAGGGCAAAGCAGCTCACTACTCTGGACACCGTCATCCCTACATCTCTACAGTGCTTTCCAGAACAATGAAAGTTAGCTTTGTGCATCAAAACCACATACCAGCCTACAAGCATTCTTTGAAACTTAGCCTGGTCAATGTAACAACTGCTAGACCTGGTAAACTGTGAAATAATGTTTAGGGAGCTGAGGAGTTGGAAGAGAGAGCATTCAGAAATGTTTATATAGAATCATAGAATGGTAGGAGTTGGAAGGGACCTTTAAAAATCATCTAGTCCAACCCCCCCTGCGTCACCTAGATCAGGTCCCATAGGAACATGTCCAGGTGGGTCTTGAAGACCTCCAAGGAAGGAGCCTCCACAACCCCTCTGGGCAGCCTGTGCCAGGGCTCCCTCACCTCACAGTGAAATAGTTTTTCCTTACGTTTAAATGGGACTTTTTGTGTTCCAGCTTCATCCCATCACCCCTTGTCCTGTCACAAGATACAAAATAAAAAAGTGCTGTCCCAACCTCCTGACATTCACAATTTAGATATTTGTAAATATTAATGAGATCTCCCCTCAGTCTCCTCTTCTCCAGACTAAACAGCCCCAGTTCCCGCAGCCTTTCCTCGTAAGAAAGATGCTCCAAACCCCTCAGCATCTTGGTGGCCCTGCACTGGACTCTCTCCAGCAATTCCCTGTCCCTCTTGAGCTGAGGAGCCCAGAACTGGACACAGGACTCCAGATGAGGCCTCACCAGGGCAGAGCAGAGGGGGAGCAGAACCTCCCTTGACCTGCTGCCCACACTCTTCTTGATGCATCCCAGGATGCCATTGGCCTTCTTGGCCACAAGGGCACATTGCTGGCTCATATTTAGCTTATTATCAATCAGGTCTCCCAGGTCTCTCTCTGCAGAGCTGGTTATAGAGTTGGATTATTTTAAACTATTAGATGCTCATTTATTGAAAGAATCAAGATGTAAAAAGATCCACCTCAATTTAGCTGATATCAGTGACAATTTACCAAAAGATACTCAAGCTTTAGTTTTCAGAAGCAACTGTAAAAAGTACAGGTATTTCATTTATGCTGTATCAGGAGCTTGGTTCAGGACTAGTTTCCAGAGAATAGCCTGCTATAAATTTCTCAGACTTTGGATTCTCTAAAACTCCCAAGGCTCAGGCACTCTAACCCACTACTTGGCTTTGAGAAGTCCTTTCCTAGTAGTGCAAAATAGAAAGAAATGTGAAAAGGTACAACCTCCTGAGTTCTCAGTAAAGAGGTCACGTGCCTGAACAAAGCAGCCAGCTCCTCGACATGCCTCCAGGTAGGAACGATGAAGGACCCACTTTCCAGCTGCCATCGAAGCCAAGAACTTTTCATTTCGAAGTGGATGTCCCACAACAATGTGTGTGCAACTTGGATCAAAGCATTGTTTCTCAAGTACTACTCCACCTTGAATTGAGGAACGAATTTGATACAAATTATTTAAGGGCCATGCTGTACCACAGAAAGGACTAACTCAAAGTTGTGAATTACCTGAGCTCAGATTAAAACATACTTAACTGAATTTCACACTGCAAGTGTTATCATTGAAGTGACATGGGCAGAAGCTGGCCAGAAAAAAAAGGGCCAGCAAAGAGTGGCTCTGATAAAAAGGAAGTGCCACTGTAACAGAGACAGGAATGAGAGGGACACCAGAGGACAGAAGAGCCTGGGCACTCCCAACTGTAAAGAATGAGGCTCTTGTGGAGACAGCTAAAAGAAAACTGCCAGAAGACAAAACCATTGCTGTTTATGGCAAAGCTGATGGCTCACATAACAATAATATATTCAAAGAATTGCTCACAAGTAGCAAAAATTTGAGACCTCAAATCTGATGAGTCACTAACAGAAGCCTTTTCTTTTCCCCCATGAGCCACAGCTGACCAGACACATACAGACACATACTATTCTTTGCATTTCACAAATATCTGGTACCTAATTCCTCAATCAGATGGCAGTAATCAAATCTTTCTTGAGGATTAAGAGAAGACAGCTGAAATTTACGGCATTTTTCTGGTTCTTGGTCGGCCTTCTCATCTTCTGTAACAGCCTGGAAGTACAGTAACAGATTTTGAAAACATGACAGAAAGATTACGTTGACAGCTGACTCTTTCTCTGCCAAATTTTCTGGGTTATTTTTACATTAAGTTTTCTTTTAGCCAGGAAAAGCAGAACCAAACCTGCCAATCACTCCACAAAAGACTTGGATCTTATCAAATCAACGTTAGGCTCCTGCTTAACATCCTCTTGGTTCCCCCTCTTCTTCAGGGCACAACTGAACCAATCTGTCATAAAAAGTAATTCTTCATTCACATCCCCTGAATGCCAAATTGAACACATGAAGAAATCATCATCTGTCTATCTCACTGCCTCCTCCATTCAAGACTTTCTCTAACTCTGAGGGCCTTAATGCATTTCCACCACAGCTTATTTACTAACATGACACGTTATGCCTTTGAAGACACGCAGCTGCTGAAAGTTGGAGCATCAAGTGATATCCTGTGGGCAAAACACTAAGCTCCTTCTCATAGTTCACTACAAAATAGTTGCATTTTAAACCAGGATTTTGGCAGAAAAATAATTTTCCTTTTGTAACTAAACATAAATCCCAGAGACCACCAAGGAAACAAAGGCCTAACCTTTTTTCCACCATCCTAACATGGCTGGAGGAGTTCCAAGTAACACACATAGTAACTCTCCACTCCAAAGCCTACCTCAGTGTTCCAGCAGGAACTAATGGGACAAAAAGCTTCATCTGTCTGAACAAACAAGCTTTATTTCCTTGAGCAAACCTTATTTGCTCAAAATATCAAAGAAAGAGGGAAAGAGAAACAGAGCTGCACAAAAGTAATCCATGTCAGGATTTTAAATGTAGATATTCACCTATCTGATATTCACTGCCTAGTTCAAAACTTCTTGCAGTGTCACTGCACCTCTCAGAACACAAATGGTCATAAATAACTCTTCACATGACATACCTCTTCTTTGGGCTGTGGTGCCACAGGAGGCTTAGCCAGTGGGAAAGCAATGCTGGGAGCCTGCGGAGTGGGGATCAAGTGGCCTTTAACTGGTGTTTCAGGGTCTCTACATACAGGATACTTCAGATCTTCTGTCAAACCTCTATCCCGACCCTCAGGAATAGCTGTGAAAGTAAAGCACTGTCTGGCTGAACAGAATTATGGGTAAAGTAAAAAAGGAAACAAAAAATATAGTGTAAAAAGAAGTAGTTACCCTAAAAGGACAAAACACAACAGCTGCTACAACATGTACCGTTCCCTTTCACCAGAGCTTTTCATAAACATGCTCTTCCTTATACCACAAATCACCAATTGCAATGTTGCAGACTCGTGTCCCTGGATGCCTTGCTTTGAAAAAAACCCCAAAACCCTCAAATGGCCTAATTTCTTTGGCTAAACTGCACTGCTTTGGTTGAACCAAAAGAATCAACTAAGTACCTTTAGCTAATTTTCTTCAACCTCCTCTAGAAGAGTCAGTTTTCAGGAAGACCATTGCCACAAGCAGAAACTGTAAGTACACTGAGAGAAGCAGTTTTGGGCATGAGGGTGAGAGAAATAAAGGATTCCACTATGCCTCAAGAGGCAGGAATGGGAAGAAAGCAAAATCACATCAACAAGCTTCCTTAGTCCTAGGAGTAGGCTAAAGACTTTGAACTGATCAAGGAATCCCTAAATCCTGGCCATCAGCAGCTGTGACATCTGGTTTTTGGCCTCATAGGTTATCTTCTTCCTATATCTCCATTCTTCACCTATGAATATTTCTACTACAATTAAGGAGATCTTGCTATTGGTATTTCCATTTGAATTTCACTATATCCACCTGAATTGTCACCTGGAAACCAACTGTGGTTCCAAAAAAAAAAAACCCATGGAATAATTCCTAAGGTTGATGAAGACTTTTTGGACAAGCACTGACTTGGTGTTTGACCATAAATGGGCAATGGACAGGAAAGCTTCTCTTTAAGCAGCAACACCCAGTGGAGCTCAAAGATGTAAAACTGTACTTTTTGGCATTTAAAAAATGCCAAGAGGGCTCACTTCTTTTTTGTTAAGTGGAATTCACTGTGTAACACTACTGTATTTCAAAAGTCCCAGAGATCAAATGGATGCTGTAGCAAAGAACAAGGATATTGTATTTCTGACTTTACCTATAGCAGCAATCTCTGCATCAGCTAAAGATCCTTTGAAGGCAGATTCATCCGGGTTCTTACTGGCATTACTCTGACCTTGCTCAGTGTACTGGGAAGGACTATTAGGCCACTGGAAGTTGCTGACAAGTCTTGCTCTCTCTTCCCTCGCAGTAGGATCATCCCAGATGATCTGCTCACTCTGGGATGGCTCTGTGTTTATATCTGTGAGTGCCTGACGGGACTGCCTAAGGAAGAAAAAGCACAAATACCTTCAATATTCATTTGTTTTACAGAAAACTATCATAACAGAAGGGCAATATGTTAAGGATCACATCAACTGTAGCATCCAAGTGACCTCCTTATTAGAAAGCATGGCTGGAAAATGGGGAAATTTCAGTATAAAAACAACTCCAGCAGCCTATCTTTATAAGCTTAAGTGTCAGCATGGCTGAAAAATAGGCAACCTAAGTATCAGTAGGAGATGTTTTTATTATATGTCATATTGATAAATTACTCCAAAAGCAGTGTACTCTCCTCCTTACTCAATCCATTCACTTGCAAATAAACACCAAGCTAAAGGAATAACCTTGTAAGTTTTCCATTACTTTCTCACTACAGCTCAGCATTGTTAAGAGTTCAGATACTATTCTCCACTTAGAGAGAAAAGAAAAAGAGAAAGGTTCCCAGAGGTGCTTTGCAGGAACATCTGCTGCTTGTGTATGGCCTATGCACTGAAATACTGCAGCACTGCTTTTTTCGAGATCTGTTATTTCTGAAGAGAAATAAACCAGTTGTCATAATTCAAAACTAAAGAGCAATCATAGTGTTCTGTGGGTTTGAAAGACAAGAGATAGCCACTATGGATTCTGATAGCATTCTGACCCTACCTAGCACGTCCAGAGTCTGAACTGTGAGAGAAGCAACTGAAATAACATCAGTAGAGAAAGCCAATACCTCTGAAAACCCTGGAGACCTATTCACATTTCAACGATTGCCTAAGTATGTAAAGGGAGGATAAGATGCTATGAAACACAGATCAATACCTTAGAGCTTCCAAAACCCTACTGCGGCCATTTCGCACAGACCGTGTGCTGTCAGGAGTGGTTGGAGACCCATCAAGACTGTTCCTTGAAAGGGATCCTCTTTGCCCTTGTGGTTTCACCAGTGATGTGGCAGACATGATCTCCTGTAGCTGCCTTTGGAAGTTTTCCCTCATTTCTAGTGCTTGGGTTAAAACTGAAGAGAAGGGGTAAAAAATGGTAAGATCAAGACAGTTACATGGTAAAAAGTGAAGAATAAGTGAAATCGCAGTCAACTCTTCCCTGTCACTACTCTATCAGGACAAAGACAACACATTAAAGACAGGAAAAGCTATCTGGGGGAAAAATATCCAAGAACAACATATTTCCTGAGTCACCCATTCCTAGACACAAGGAAAAAAATCTCCCTTTGGCCCACTTCTAAATTTGCTCACGTGATCTAACTTACATCCACAATTCTCCCCTAGCACATTGATGTACGTAACAAAAAAAGTATCCTCTGAAGCAGTGATTTGTCATGTTAAACTTCAGTGTTCTAAAAGCAAAGGAATAGCAGTTGTTTGCATCATTTTCTTATGGGCTGTCAAAGTCTTTATTACAATAGAGAGCAATGTTCTTTCCTCTCATCCAGTAACAGTAAGCTGTGCCTCACTGGGATATAAATATGGTATTTAGAGCTTCCAGGTCTTAACATTCAACACCTGAAACTGTAAAACGTTTATACTGATAGTCATAACAATGATTCATGTTTACCTCCTTTGGATTCACTTGTTGCAACTTGTTCTTCCTCTGTAGTGACTGTTTCCTTTATTTGGTCAGTAGTTAGATCATCGTCAGCATCATCTTCCTCCATCGGAATAATCTAAAAGCAATGAAGTCAAGTTGAATTCTCAGTCACCAAACTTTGCTTTTTAGCCACTTGGATAACACTTGTGTAAATTCTGAAGACTATTCATCTTGTCTTACAGAGAATCTAACCTTTCTGCTGCTGTAATGACAGTAACACAGTGAACAGCACCACGAGTGCCAACATCTATTTTGCAGTCTACTAAGGCACTTTCACACTTTGGCTCTCACTACCTACAAGAAAAGGCAAAGACTGGACCAACATCATTTCAAATGTGTTCACTCTGATTCTGAATCCTGAAATGCCTGTATTTCTCTAGGAGAATGTTACCAATGCAGGAAAACCTTAAGGAACATCTGCAAGAACTACTATTAATCACTAGCTAAACTTGATTCAGAGCATCACTGAGTAAGCATCAACTTTTAAGATTAGTATGTTAAATATAACAATTCAGTCAACCAAATCCATATCATTTCATAGAACATTAATTTGTGTCACATATTATACCTCATTTTCCTCTGCTGGTTTTCCCGTTGACAGAAGTTTACTGGAGGAAGAGAGACTCACATCTTGCACTGCACTGATGTCCAGGCTCATTTTGGGATTGTAAGTGTGAGGAAAGAGAGACTCAGGAAGCCGTTTATATTCTCGAGCACTCTGTAGTAACATCAGTTAACATTACAAATTCAAGAAAGCAATTGAGATAAAAGAAATTTCACATCTAAACATAGGAAAAATACAATGAAAACAGCACTGAAAGAAATAATTAACACAAGAGAAAAATGTGGCACTGATGCTGGGAAACGTGTAGCAGAAACGTTCAATGGAAGAGAATTTCTTCTCTCCTCATGGAGGATCAGGTAAAAGTACATCAGTGAAATGTTATCACTCCATTTAGAAATTCAAAACAGGCTGCAAAATGTTAGTTCAGAACAAGTTTGGTACAACTGCTATATAACTGGTTTAAAGCCTCCCTTTCTTCTCACTTTTAATAGCTCCATACCTCTAAAAGCCAGTGTTCTGAAACAATATGTATACCCCGTTCCTTAACAGATCTCCACTCCTTATTGTGGTCGTTTTGTCCTCCCTTATAGATGAAGTGTGTTACTGTTTCATCAAAGCACCATCTAGAAAAGAAAACAAAATACAGCTTGAAACTACCATTTCTATATAAAAGAAATCTTGCTCTGCAATTGTCCTGTCCCTTGTTCATGTTAAAATATTGCTTTGCCTCTTCTGTTATGCCGAAATAAGCAATGAACCTGCCTTCATCAAAAAAAAGAGACTGCATTCAGTTTCAAGACAGAACAACTTCTAAAGTACTCCTGAAGTAAAAAAGCCCTAAACCTGATAAATGTAGGAAGGCTTTTGCTTTAGCTTTTTTTGTCTTGTTTTTATTTAAGTGCAGCTTCAAATCAGCTTCTGAAAAGTGTGACTCAGGGTGAGACAGTTTTTAGTTCCGTTGATATAGTGAGTGACAAGTGAAACACTGATTCCAGAAGCTCAAAATAAACAAAATGTGTGATTTGAACATTTAAATTGACAGAAACTAGTATTTGATATCTAATGCAAATAAAATCAGCATTTCTAAGCTACTGCCAAACATAAGGGCAACTTCCTCATCCACACCATGAATACTAACACATATTACAGAATTCAGTTCAAAATATATAAATCAGACTTAGTGGGAGCAGAATTGTGTCTTAAACCACAAAACATAGAATGGTAGCAGTTAGAAAGGACCTTTAGAGATCACCTATCATCTAGTTGAGGTGAGGGAGCCCTGGCAGGGACCTGCTTTGTCAGGGGGAGTTGAATGGAGTAGATGATAGATGGAGTCCCTCAACAGGGAATTCTTTCTTATGTTTAAATGGAACTTTTTGAGTTCCAGCTTCTTCCTATTTCCCCCTGTCCTGTTACTAGATACAAAATAAAAAAGTGCTGCCCCAACCTCCTGACATCCACCATTTAGATATTTGTAAATATTAATGAGATTCCCCCCTCAGTCTCCTCTTCTCCAGACTAAACAGCCCCAGGTCCCACAGCCTTTCCTCATAAGGAAGATGCTCCAGTCCCCTGATCATCTTGGTGGCCCTGTGCTGGCCTCTCTCCAGCAGTTCCCTGTCCCTCTTGAGCTGAGGAGCCCAGAACTGGACACAGGGCTCCAGATGGGGCCTCACCAGGGCACAGTAGAGAGGGAGAAGAACCTCCCTTGACTTGCTGGCCACACTCTTCTTGATGCATCCCAGGCTGCCATTGGCCTTCTTGGCCACGAGGGCACATTGCTGGCTCATGGTCAGTTTATTATCAACCAGCACTCCCAGGTCTCTCTCTGCAGAGCTGCCCTTCAGCAGTTCAACCCCCAGCCTGCACTGGTGCATGGGGTTGTTCCTTCCCAGCTGCAGGACTCTGCACTTGTCCTTGTTGAATCTCATGAGGTTCCTCTCTGCCCAACTCTCCAGCCAGTCGAGATCCCGCTGAATGGCCGCACAGCCTCTGGGGAATCAGCCAGTGCTCCCAGTTTGGTGCCATCAGGGAACTTGCTGAGGGTCACTCTGTCCCCTCATCCAGGTCGTTGATGAAGACGTTGAACAAACTGGCCCCAGAACCGATCCCTGTGGAACTCCACTGGCCACAGGCCTCCAACTTGATTCTGTCATTGATCACCACCCTCTGGGCTCCGTCATTCAGCCAGCTCTCCATCCACCTCACTGTCCACTCATTCAAGCCACACTGCCTGAGCTTTCTGATGAGGATGTTATAAGAGACAGTGTCAAAAGCCTTGCTGAAGTCAAGATAGATGACATCCACTGTTCTCCCCTCCTCCAGCCAGCCAGTTATGCCACCATAGAAGGCATCAGGTTGGTCAAGCAGGATTTCCCCTTGTTGAATCCATGTTGACTCCCCCTGATAACCATCATATGTTTATTAACAACATTGAAGATGAGTTGTTGTATCTCTTTGTGAGAACCTAGTTTTTCCTAAACTTTTCCAAGCACACTAACTTAGCCATGCTTCCAATCTGTAAAATAATTAGTTTTGAGACAACCAGAAACACACACACATCTACATCAGATTTTAAACTACACAAAAGTTAAATATGTTTCATCATTTTCTTCAATGAAACTAAGAGATAAAATAACAAATCTGCAATCTGAGAGGACTTCAGGACAAAGAGTCTTTTCAAGGCAGATTTATCAAGAACACAGAGTGGGGATGCAGTAGGGAAAGATGGCCTTTGTTGCATTAGAGAGGGACTTCTTCTGCAATCAAAATTGTTTAAGATGGTGAAATCTAACATTTAGCTTTAGCAGAAGGTCATGCAGATAAAGCCTATTAGAACATAAAGACAAGGCTTATTAGAAATCACATCAAAGCAGATGCTTGGAAGCTGTTTGTACCAGTTGTTACCTGTAGTCTGCTCCAAGTGTAGCTGCTACTGAATTCAATTCACTTTGCTTCTTGCTAAGTTTTTTACTGACATATATAACGACACCAGCCAGAGGCTTGGGCTCTTCTTCCTATTGAAGCAGTAGAGGTAAAAACAGGAGAGTCTTGTTTGGAAGGCTTCTGTATTAGTAACATTAGTAATATTTAGTGTAGCACGTAGTAAAATACACAACACCACCACCACTAAGATAAACGCATTTTTCACTGTTATTGCTGATCCCCAACTCCATGGTTAAATCCCAGCACTATTATCATTCCATGCACTAGGAATCCAATGACAGAAGACTCACTCTCAGACAGTCTCCCTGGAACATATTTTTTCTCCTTTCATCACCAACTGATCAATGAAATTAGAGAATGACCAAACCTTAAGCCACAGCAGTATTTCACTGTAGTGGAGTGCAAATAAGTAAGAATAAGGAGCTAAAAAATAAGAGGTGCCTGCCTTCCCCTGCTGCAGGCCATTATCTTTCTTGTCCCTCCCCTACAGTAACCAGTGTACTAACATGACAGGCAATATATAAATGCTCCCTTTCCTCCTATATATTCTTCTCTTTTCTCTCACTAGAGTAGATTAGACTGAAGAGAAAAGATGAATACAAGAAAGAATAACATAGGGAGTAAGCAACTGATCACATCCTGTGCCTCCTGGTAAGCAGAAAAGCAGCAGCCTATGGAAGAGGTCAGGAAGAGAAAATCCATGCATTAAAAAAAGAACTCCTAACTTTAGTCCAAGACAACATATTTAATCCTGCTCATCTGGAACCCAAGAATGTCATCATAGTGGTGATGATGACAAACTCTCCTCCCAATACTACAAAGTCTAAATTGGTATATAGTAACATGCCATGTTACTTAGTAAGTGATTAATGTTCAAGATGGTAGTACAGACAGTACAAAAAGGTTTTAAAACTTTGCCTTCCAGGACACTGTTCCATCTCACCTTCCTTTAACTGCCACTGAAGAAGACATAATCATATGGATTTCTAATCACATTGATCACAAAGCACAATTCACCAAATGCTTTGTAACTTAAGTCACAAAACATAAGGCTTTTTCTTATTAAGCCTGTGCTCCAGAAACTCAACCCCAGTATTTCTTACCAGTTCTGGCTGTGCAGCAGTCAGCTGAGGGCTGGCAGTGAGAGCTACTGAATGCCTTGTGCTGTTGGCCAGTGCCAATTTCAAGTTTCTGCCAATGACTTCAGAGAGAGGTGTGCTCAGTTTCCTGGTTCTTTCATCAGGACCTCCTGGAGTTTCCAAAGCTGCCAGAGCATCCTACCAAAAAAGAAGCAACTGATTGACTATCACGAACACATCACAAAACTCTCACTCAAGTGCAAGTTTCACAAATCCAGTCTTTATTAAGACATCCCACTCCTAAATGAGGGCAGTGAACTACAGTAGCAGCTAGCAAGTGCCAACTGTAGTACCACTGCACAAAAGCAGTACCAGACAATCCCAGTCTTAGAGTCTGCATAAGCAAAACAGGAAGAAGATTATTAATTTCTTCTTTCACTGCCATTAATGAAAACCACCCTCAATGGAAAAGCCAGTGGCCAAACCCCAGTATTCTTAACCCTCAACCAATGACCTCAGTTTACTAATACCTCCCCCTACATGAGTTGCAGACAAGGATGTGATTCTATCTGCACCTTCAAAACATCAAGCCCCCTACTGACCTTGTTTTTTAAAAAAAGAGAAATTTTGGTCTAGAATATCTTGCTTTGGAAAATTATCTAAGTGGTCAACTATCAGATTTCAAAAAGCAGAGTACACACTCACTCACTCACAGAATGGTTTAGGTTGGAAAGGACCTTAAAGATCATCTAGTCCAACCCTTCTCCCTTGAGCAGGGATATCTTCAACTGGACCAAGCTGCTCAAAGCCTTGTCCAACCTGGCCTTGAACATTACCAGGGATGGGGCACCTATGGCCTCTATAGGCAACCTATTCCAGTGCCCCACCATCCTCACAGTAAAGAATTTTTCCTATCTAACCTAAATGTACCTTCTTTCAGTTTAAAGTCATTACCCTTTGTCCTATCACTACACTCCCTGATAAACAGTCCCTTCCCATCCTTCCTGTAGGCCACCTTTAAGTACAGGATGGCCTCTCTAAGGCTTCCCTGGAACCTTCTGTTCATGAAGCCAACTAAAAGAGAACATGGGATTCATCTGTTTTTGTAATATATGTTTGATTCTATCACAGGCAAAGGGGTTTAAAAAAACCCCAACAAAACAGTCAAACCACAAACAACCCCCTAAAAACTCTGCAGGAATTCAATACATTCATCTTTCAGCTAAGGCCTCGAAAAAACAAACCCAAAGCCTTCCAAAGCATACCTGAGCGACCCAAGAGCTAGTCCAGCATTGATTCTTAAGTGTCAGGGATTCCTTTGTTCTGTTTTTAAGACTAGGAGTTTCTCTAGCCCTTTGCAGCCCTTAGAATGAGACAATGAACCCAAAATCCCAATGTATTTTTCAATTTGCATTAAGAGTTTTGTAATGGCTATAAAGCTGTTACGTTAAAACACGTACTTAAAGCAGCATTTCATCACAAAACAAGCAAATGGTTTCCAAATAGCTGGAGCAATTATAAGCTTTCTTGTTAAATTTCTCAGTCTTTAGAAGCAAAGAATAGAGACTGTGTACTGTGTATGAGGTGCAGAATGCATGAGCACATGATGCAATGAGCACAAGCTTTGTTAAGGACATTATAGCATCTACTAGTCAATACATTTAGACCACAAGTCATTAACTAGAAACATAAATATATATATATATATATATATATACACACACACACAAATAGAGCCAGTTTTCCTGGCTTTAATCAAAATGGAAAGCATGTATGTTAACAGCAAAAAAAGGGGCAAGCACAGGGGCTTGTGCTGGTTTTAAGTGCATATTTAACCCTACTGGCTCTACAGACTAAAAAAACCTGCAAAGATGATCACCTTTACATCAAAAGAAGGCTTGAATAACTTGTCTTTGGAAAGAAATTTTGATGGTGTATCAAGATGTAAAGATGGCTCTTTCTGTGGCAGTCCTCTTTGTGTAAGAGGAGTTGTCTTCCCAATATGATGAGAGATAACAGCTTGGAAAGCTTTACTCCGGAACCTGTTGATATCGAGAGGGGTCACAGCTGGTTTTCTTCCAGCTTCAAGGAGGTAAGCAGGTTGTTCTGGGTCAGGAGATTTAACAGTTGATGGTGTCTTGGTAAGCTGAGTAATGGAACTCTCCTTATCTTTAAAAGAAATGAAGAAAACATAGTAAGCAATCTAATTCTTCTTTTGAACACAGATCTTACACTTTTATTTAAACAACAATGCAAAGTTCATCTGAGCTTTCTTTCCCTAGAAAAAGTAACTCATATCCCCCACAATAAATGCTTTAAGCTGACAACTATATTTTAAAAGCCAGTGTCTTGTCTCTTCCAGTTAATTACTTCATTTGAATCACATAGGTTCTGAACTTGCTCCTAACTGTCTGAGAATCAGTGAGCAGCCCCTGGTCTGCTCACCCAGTTGCGGTTCCACACATACTTGTATGGCTCACATGTGTGGTATGACAACTATCAAAATACAAATCCAAGAAAGAGATGTAACACAAAACAAACTCTTCCCTTTCAACATTAAAGGTAACAACTCCTCCCTGGTTCCTTATTTCCCACAAAACATAACATTTATTTAGCATTCATGACTCTGAATCACATCTCTTTAGGTCACTATTTACACTTCCACTCCCTTATGCCTTTGGACTAACAGGCCTAAAATTTGGCCAGGAATAAACCTTGAAATTCCTCCACCCCCTCTAGTTTTTCCTTAAAAACATAACACACAGGTAAGATGTCTCTATGCTAACAGCATAACCTTTGTCTTCTGACTTAGTGATCCATATAATTAATTCACAAAGGCACTTGTTAAACAGACCTGACAACATTCACTATTAAATCACTGTACTGTGAAAGAATTGGAAGAAACATTGCCAAATAAAAGGTGTGAAATAACTGGAAAAGGAACAAAAGCATCAGAAGATAAAGTAGGCATGAAGGACTGAAGAGGGAGGCATCATGTCATTGCACACCAACAGGTAAGAAGTTCTAAACTGGACCTATCATCAATTTCCATGCAATCTGCAGAGCAGCATACACATCAGAAAGGACAAAGCTGAGACACTGAGGTTGACTCCCAACTGATTGAGAGCTCACAGTCTTATGGGTACAAGAGACTTGCAGCAAACACACAGCAACATTTCTACAATCATGACATAACAACAGGGAAAAAAAGAAACTTGGAACAATGTCCTTTAGCTCTAATACTTTGAAGATGTCAGGAAAAACAATTTCCTCATACCTGGCACCTTAATCCTGAACAAACAGTACAATGACACGATTGTATTCCCTAACTTCATAGAATCATAGAATCACAGAATGACAGGGGTTGGAAGGGACCTTTGCTGATCATCCAGTAAAACCCCCTCTGCCAAAGTAGGTCCCACCTAGATCAGGTCACACAGGAATATGTCCAGGCGGTTTATTGAAGACCTCCAGAGAAGGAGCCTCCACACCCTCCCTGGGCAGCCTGTGCCAGGGCTCTCTCTCCTTGACAGTGAAAGAGTTTTTCCTTATGTTTAAATGGGACTTTCTGTGTTCCAGCTTTATCCCATCACCCCTTGTCCTGTCACTAGATACAAAATAAAAAAGTGCTGCCCCAACCTCCTGACACCCACCATTTCTGTATGTTTAAATATTAATGAGATTCCCCTCTGAGTCTCCTCTTCTCCAGACTAAACAGTCCCAGTTCCCGCAGCCTTTCCTCATATGAAATATGTTCCAGTCCCCTGATCATCTTGGTGGCCCTGTGCTGGCCTCTCTCTAGCACTTCTCTGGCCCTCTTGAGCTGGGAGCCCAGAACTGGACACAGGACTCCAGATGAGGCCTCAGCACAGTAGAGTAGAGGGGGAGAAGAACCTTCCTTGACCTGCTGGCTACACTCATGTTGATGCACCCCAGGATGCCATTGGCCTTCTTGGCCACGACGGCACATTGCTGGCTCATGGTTTCTATTATTAACCAGCACTCCCAGGTCTCTCTCTGCAGAGCTGCTCTCCAGCAGGTCAATCCCCAGCCTGTACTGGTGCATGGGGTTGCTCCTCCCTAGGTGCAGATCTCTGCACTTGTCCTTGTTGAACCTCATGAGGTTCCTCTCTGCTCAACTCTCAAGCTGGCTGAGATCCCACTGAATGGCAGCACAGCCTTCCGATAACCAACCTTCAGCCTCTGCATTTTCCACCAAGAACTTGCTTTCATCTGCTCTCTGCCCCGTCCTCGCAGTCTGCAAGAGCCAAGCTACGGTGACTGCCGGCAAATTCCACTTCTTCGCAGCTTCATACTTGGAACCGTCTGGTTCTCTCACCACCAGGTGGGTACTGGCAAACAATCCCTTTTTGGCATTGGCCCTCCGCACAAAGAACTCTTGGACTCTAAGATTAGAGGAATAAAACATGCATTTAATCATAAACAAAATTAACCCAGGGCAAGTTTATGCTATTATGAAACTCATTCAAGCAACAAAAAAAGAACCCATAGAATTATTTAGAGCCCTCTATTTTGCACTTTGCAGCCTAAGTTACACCTCCATGCAAAAAAAATCCCACCAAACCAAGTTAAACAGTAGTGTTTTGCTTTTATCAGTATAGAAGACATTAACATTTCTCATATTCCACAAGTTCTGACATATACCATTTCCAAATCTCCCATATGCCCATTTCCAAATCATACACTGGGCCTAACATTCATCTGCAAGATTAATGGGGTAGGCTGGATTCCTTTGTGGAGCCAACAAGCATAGTGTCCAATTGAACATTAGGTTCCTTTATATTACAGTTTTTCTCTGACCATGAAGGACATCATCTTCCAAGAAAGTGGCAGGACTGAGAACTCACCAGCAAGGAATCGAGTTCAAACAGACTATAAATCAGATCAAACAATACTCTAAGCTATAAAATGTTGTCACTTCATGACCAGATATGTTTTTCTTCATGTTTTTCAAAGATCTTAATGAATTAGAAGCAAATAATTCACCATCCCAACTCCTACAAAATGATGCACAATCACTGGCTATGAGTACTGAAGAAGAAGAATGCCAGTCTCCTCCTGGACAACTGAAGACCAACTCTGAAGAACAGACTTTTTTTTAACACTGTTCTAAAGCAGAGCAAAAAGTTACTGAGACTCAGTCACTGGGAAATAGGAGACTAAGCATATTCTGGTAGAAATCAGGCTGAGCCAATACTGACTAAATTTCTCTAGAGGAGAGGAAAGAATTATATCATTACATCTCATTGCTTCAGCATTAGGTTCTGTAAACGAATAGAATCCAAAAGAGCTCTATCTCTAGTATTTGTTACTTCTGTAAAAGAAGAAATGAAATACATAATGGATCTCATCACACTAGTCGTTTAAGAGCAAGAAGAAACACTGAAAGGAAATGTACCTGGCTCCTAGGAGTTCTGCCAGATAAACCAGGGAGTCTCTCTCAGCACCAATGAACTGGCTAAAAGAAAGAACACAATCTTCCAGGGGGGTAACTCCTTCCATTACTGGGACTGGTGTGAAAAGTGGATTGGACTGGGGATCTAAAAGCAGCTGCTGTTCCACACATGTTATCTTAAAAAGGTGAAAGAGATAAAAAAATGTAAATCAAGCCAAAGAGCAACAAAAGGCAACAATATTTCAGTAGCCACACAACAGCATTGATAGACTCAAAACCAGGTAATCTTGCTGCCATCATTATACCTGAAACAAAAGACTCTCCACAGAATCACACAAATTCTTTTCTAGATCATTTTAACTGTCAGGTTTGACAGACTGAGGCATTATCCAGAACTTTTCAGTTACTACTCTTCCAACCCTGTAGCCTTCCTTAAAGTAGTTCAGGGCATTATCTGAGGGGTAGAGATTGACTTCTCAGAAAGTTACCTGGCACTGAACAATACCAATAGCCCTTAGTCTGCACCATGTCCCTGCTCTTGGCAAATATGGTTAACATGTATTGACTTTGAGCTATAAAGATGACTTGCTCTTTTGCCACAAGTTAAAAAGCTTTAAAAAGCACAAAACAAGAAAAAGCAAGTACAAAGATATCAAATGAAATAATTGTCAGCTAGCTCCTACAGGTCATTATTTTGACAGAACTGCTGTCAGACTGTCATACAAGAAGCCTTTGAGTCATGACAAGGAAGCCCTATTTAACAAGCCTGTAGAAAATGAAGGGAAACAGACAAAAGATATCTTACAGATGCAGAGGTTTTAAAGCATCTTTCATTTCGTACATGTCAAATGAAATGAGGCTAGATCTCTCAGTATCTTACTTGCACTTAAGCCATGGGCAACTCTGCCTTCTGACAAGAGGTATTTCTGACACAGACACAAGTTTATATGCGGAACTGAAAGTGTAACTCCCTTACCAGCCATGTATTTGTGACAACATCACCCACTGTTGGTGTCACTGAGCACCCCAACAAAGGTACCACAGCATAGTCTGCAATGGTTCTGCTTTGCAGTGGCAGAACTCTCCCAGCATTCTCCTTTATAAGATCTGCAATACAGGTCTCATCCTCTTCACCAAAACCCAAAAGAAGAAATCTCTTTTTGACAAACAAGCCTCCTTCAGCCAATGCAGAAGACTCTCCCAAAGAACCATTACAGACAGAAGATTGATTCTCTCCTTGAACAGTCAAGTGAGTCGTATCATTGATGGTTCTGGATGTTAGTTTTTCAACTTCATCTGAAGAAAAAACAAAACAACAAAAACAACCACCCATAGTAATTGCTTGCCAAGAAGAGCAAAGACAACTCAAAATAGTTTCATGAAGAAATTACAGTATTCTGCTGGTTTTGTTTAAATCTGCTCTATAAAGCTCTGTTCAAATACAGAAGTTTAAATACCAGATGTGGCTAGCTTTTCAATAAGCAAATGCTGCAAAACTCACATGCAAATTATAAGCAGTTAAACCTTTTATGGTGTGCTGAGCCTAGAACTTACCTAATGTAGCATCATTGTTTATGTATTGAGAGAGGAAGTCATCTTCAGCAGCTTTCTGGTGCTTTGTAACCTTCACAGCTTCTTTCTTCAAGACACTGGTTTTTTTGGGAAGAACTGACTTCATTCCAGGTTGCTCCAAAATTGGGTTCTCTAACAGCTGGTAATTTAGAGGGATATATTGCTCCACTGCATGCAGATAACCTTTACTAAACGAGTCCAGCAACCATTTTGCTGTCACTACATGAGGCCTATAAAACAGAGTGTTATACAAACAAGTTACAGCAGCTTTCAAAACTGTGATTCTTTCCTGGTCTACAAATAGTAGTATGCACACACATACACTTGTAATTTTTAACTCCAATACTAAGCAAGCTTTGAGCACTTTACAAACCCAAGACTTTTTTAATTCCTTCAGTCTGCAAACAGAAAAATTCAGAATGTAAATTCTATCTGCTGCTGCTGCATTGCCAAATCCTTCCTCCTCACTATATTAACACCTCTTTTCACCAATAAGAATACCTATTGTTCTACTCAGTGAGGTGGCTATCCAAAGAACTACAGTATTCAACAGCACACAAGGATGTACTTGGGAATACTAGCTTTAAATCTTCTCATTCAAGTCAAGAACTAGCCAAGACTTTCAAATCAATCCATGCTTTCCTGTTTACAAGGTTGTGGGAGAAAGAAAACAAAGTGGAAGTAAACCTTAAAACAATACAGTTATCATAACCTGTGAGTTGTCTTGTCCAAAAAGTGTTTCAGTTCATCATTATTTTCCCCCAAAATGACATGGGTAACGTCTCCATTAAGTTGATTAAATCGAACGCCACCACCGCAATTAATAAGCCTCCTCATCTTGTCTAGTTTCCTGCCACTGAAGCCACACAGGTAGATCTACAAAGAGAACAGAACATAAAAGGCTTTTGAAAAAGATATTTTAAAATGTAAAAAAGAAAAACAATGAAATAGGATATTTTGGTAGAATCTGACTGCTGCAGAACACAGAAACTAGTGGTGCAGCTTCTGAGAAGCAGTAAAAAAGTTAAGCATTTAGAATGGGATTAATTTATCTTTGCAAATTAATCTAGGAAAACTACAATATTTACTAGTAGAATGAATCTCCAGATGAAAATCACACAATCAAAAAAAATCTCTGAAACAAACCCCACCCAAAACTACAAACCAATTCTAGAACCCATTCACTTCAGTTTTTAAATACATATGTTTATATAATTTCATATTTATAGTATATATTTAATACAATTATACACACACATGAACTAAAGGATATGGACACTAAACAAATCTGGCATTTGCTCCTGACCAGGAAATAATAATTTACCCAAGCAGCAAATGCCATTGCTTCAACCTAGTTGCTTCCACAAGATTAAGACTGAATACTTCAAAGCATACATCACTAAACGTACTCGACAACCATCTAACAAATCTTCAGGGGCTTGAAAGGAACTTATATCCAAGTTTTCCAGTTCATCAGGAAGAGGATCCAGTCTGCTGCTCATAGCAGAACTACATGCCGTTTCATTAACACCACTCAAATTGATATTGGAAATGTGGCTGACATCCGAAAAGGGATGATCTGCAAATAAAGTTAAAATTAAAAGAGATGCATTAGTTTTGGCTCAGCAATCTCTGCTGCTTCACTAAACAAGGTACAAACCGCCACATATGATTTTGTTGTGCTAGAAGGAAATGTAAAGTCTGAAGAACAAAAAATACTCAACTAGTATAATCATGATTAAACCAAAAGTTTTATTTCCACACAGACCAAGTACAGTCTTACTAACAAGAGTGCTTATGCACCTTCTGTTTATTCCCAAATGGATTCCATCTATGATAGAGCAGCCACAAATTTTGATTTTCAAAGCTTTATTTCAGTTTTGTGGCCACCTACTAAAAATACTCTCAACAGACAGATCCCTCTGCAGCAAAGAGAAATGAACACGAAGCTCAGTGATTTAAGGGAGTTATATGCAGTTTCCATAAGACCTAACTTGAATTCCCAGTGCTCTGTTTGCAATGCTCAGTGCTCCCATTCAGCCACTTCCAGAAGTAGTAGTCAGTAATGGAAAATGCATTTAAAACTGTCTGTGCCTACCATGTTTGTTTACAACATAGAATGAATCATAGAATCATAGAATGGTAGGGGTTGGAAGGGACCTTTAGAGACCATCTGGTCCGACCCCCCTGCAGAAGGAGGTCCCACCTAGATCAGGTTGCATAGGAACATGTCCAGGTGGGTCTTGAAGACCTCCAAGGAAGGAGCCTCCACATCCTCCCTGGGCAGCCTGTTCCAACATGCTTTTAAGTTTCCTGCTGTTAATAGCATGGAACAAGTAAAAAAAAAACACAAAATATCTGAAGAGAAAAGAGAAGGAAAAAACACCCAAACCCAAACCACACACTTGTTTTCCCCTCTAAGACTGCTAAAATTCTTAACAGATTTGTTTTAAACTACAAATGAATGAACAGTCACGCTTTTCTAAGACTGAGATATGCACTGCTGATTCTTAAGCAATCCCACATCTAATTCAAGTTCACTTTTGAAACAATTATTCACACATTTTAAGTCTACACACGTTGGAATATTCAATGTGCATCAAAGTAATCTGTTGTGATTTGAGCACAAGCAGAATCAAAACTCAAATCGCCAAACCAGCACTGCAACAAGCAAGCAGCACTCGACTAATCTAAAACAGTTCTTCCTCCTATCTTACTTTAATGTATTTTAAAAAGGTTTTACTTACTATCAGGCTTGCTGGCATGATTTGTAGGTGTTGAGGTACTGGGTGTACTACCCCATTTTGATGCAGCCTCTATTTTATACATCGTCTCATCCTGACAGAAGCCCTTCTCGATGCTGTCAGAAAACCACTGCACAGACACACAGTGCACGTTCCATTTTTTGGCACATTCATACTTCTGACCTTTCAAACATAAGCAAAACAATAAATCACAAGTCAAATCAAGGTTAATGCCTCAAACAGTAATCACTGAGAGATGGCTGGACGTTAAGAAAAGGAAAAAACTCAAATAATTGGTTTCAATGTGCTGTCTTATCCTGGGCTCTTCTAAGAAGCTGCTTAGATATTCTCTAAATAAAGTTTGGAGAAAAAAAATCAACCTCATTGATGGCTAGCTCATGGGTTTAAAACTTCCAAGCACACAAAAAACAAATCTCAAAGATAAAAAAGTCCCAGGATTCTTCCTCATAGGGAAAAGGAGGAAAACTGGAGAAAACCAAAAATCCTTCCCCTTCTTTTCACAATAAAATTACAATTCTTTTCTCTTCCCAAGAGGAAAGAAAGGGAGTTTCCATTTTGTCTTAGTAGAGAGTTCTAAGGGCACAAGTAGGGAGTAGAGGGCACAAAGAATAGATGAGTTAAAAAACATTAATCCAACTTCAATCGGCATCCAAATTAAGCCCTACCCAACTCTCCCAAAAAACTCAGGTTTTCTTTATTCTTCCATCCCCTCAAGGATCCTCCCTTTTTCTTAACTCAAATACCATCTGGGTCTTTGGGATTTTTGGTTCTCTTTCTCATGCCTTCAGAGCAAAGCAAGGGTGCCCTGGGTTAGTTACTCTACAGTGATTCCATAAGCAGAAGTATTAAGACCAATACTCAAGTAGACACAGAGATAGTTCAAACCCTTACATATACTTACATCACTTCAACTCAAAAAGTGAAAAATCACATTTACTGTCTAAGTTCTACCTTTTGGCTCTTGAACTATGAGGTGAGTACATTCATTCATCTTGAGCTGCCCCGTGTATTGCCCACCATGTTCAGCAGTGAGGCGCTGGACTTCTTTCCTATCCGAACTACTTAATCCAGTCACACAAATGGTACAGCCAAGGAACAATGGGCAAACGTAGTCTTCCATGTTAACATCAGTGTATCTCATCATGCTAAAAGATAAAAGGAAAAAAATATGGTTTTCTTCCACCTAAATTCCACTAAAGTTGTCTGTATCATCATAAGAACTATCAGTCCACAAAACACAACCAGCTTTGCTTTCCCTTTTTATACCTTTGCTGGGACTTATCCCACAGTGCCTTAACCCAAGAGGGAAGCAAAATAGGTTTTTTCAGAGAAGCAGCTACTAAGTATTTCTTGCTGCCAACTTCTCCAGCTATAAGGTGAGTTACTGTCACATTGAGATCTCTGTACACACGGCCACCCATCATCTGTACATATTTATGAACTTCTTCCTGGATGAGGGAAGGAAAACATAGAAAATTATCAAAGAAAACAGAACCTACATTGCACTTGCATTCACCTTAAAAACCAAAATAGTGGATTTCAATTGTCCAGGGTTTGTCCTAAGAAAACTGTTCAAAAAACCAAGATGGATATATGTGGAAGCCATAAAACCCACCAAATATAACTCTCATTTTATTTGCATTTATGATAAGCTGGATACAATACATTGTCTTCATAAAAACCCAATCACACTGTCTGAGTAAAACTTTATGGATGGCTGACATTTTAGGTAGTATAAATTAAAAGCAGATATCAGAATAAATAAAAAACTAACTTTGAAGATAAACTATTTAAACCACAGTTGACTGGGTATTAAGTCTTTACCATGTAGCTTTGAGTACCCATAAACAGAGCATGTTGTCTGTAGTATTATAGCTGCAAACTGTCAAGCTAAGTGATCTGTCTAATCAGTTAAAAAAATCCCCAAAACATACATTTCCTGATATATTAATATAGCTGGAATTTTATAGGATTATATATGCATATGCTTACATATTATATAAATGTGCATGCATAGATACACCATCAAATACACATTTATGCATTACATAATGTAATATATAACGTACTACATAAGGTCTTCAAAACCTGCCTGGACACATTCCTGTGTGACCTGATCCAGGTGGGACCTGCTTTGGCAGGGGGGTTGGACTGGATGATCTCTAAAGGTCCCTCCCAATCCCTACCATTCTATGAAATACTTCTAAGTTAAACTTCCTTTTTCTCCACACAACTCTCTACACAAACCATGTATTATCTAGCAACCATAGAAAGATCAGATGTTCCTAGATACAGGCAGAGTTAGATAGTATGATTGCTGCCTTGGCAATGAGCAATCTGAAGCAAACATCAATGATAATCAGATAAACAATCAATCTTGTACAATGCATTACCCTAACATCTTTTTCCAGACTGGTGCAGGATACTGTTACATCAGCCATGGTCATATTGTACACAGGATACTCAGCTCTTGGGACACATCGCTGCGACTGCATGCAGTACAGGACTACCTGTGGTCCAACAATTCTACAACCAAGCTGCAAGAAAATAACAGAAAAAAAAAGAAACAAAACAAAACTAAATCAAAGAAAATTAGCAGAAGGTAGAGTGGTATAAGGAAAGCTTTTCCTGCCCCTCAGTTCTGAGGAAGACAGGGCCTTTGGTTTATCCTCTAGCATCTCTAGGGAGCTCACAAGTTTTGTTTTTACTTTTAGCTGTGGATTTTCAGTACAGTCCTCGTAGGTTTTCTGGCCTCAATAAAAGCAGCAGATTCCAGAGAATGTCAGAGAATTTCAGCTAGCCTGTTGTTGCCTGTGAGACAATTCCTTGTGGGTCTGACAAAATCATGTTACTCAGGAGGTAAAAAAAGTGTGAGAGCCAGTGTTAGCAACTCCAGCATAACTCAAGTTATTGCTTTGCATGGCTACATTCAGTGCAAAGAGAACATATGGTGTGTAATTATGGACATGAATGCTTCTAGAAAAGAAATAATATAGCTAGAAGTAAGTTGATGGGTAGCATACCTTTTTGAGATGATTGAAAACAGAGCCTCTAAAAGGATCGCAAATGTAAAGTGATTTATCATTTTCTTTTATATTAAGAGCTGTTTCTTCTTCAAGGATCTGGAGATGTTGTTCTGACTGAAATTCTTTTATAGACTGCAGATAAACAGAGCATACAACATTTAATTAATTAACACATCACAAATAGCCAGTCCTGTGAAAACTACACAGGTACATCTCACAACAAAGCTACTGTGCAAGAGTATAGTGGCCAAATCAAGCCTTAAAATAACTCAACAGTATCCCCCTCATTCTCCCAAGTCTTCACAAGCGCTCATCATACAAACTTTCAGGGCCCGATCCTGCGACATTTTAGCCCCCAGTAACCTCACAAGGTGGAAAACAATTTACAGTGTCCTTCCTAAGTTTGCTTAGTGCTCAGATAACTGAGCACCAACCACTCAGACCTTTCACACTAAGTCACTTCACCGTCAATGGGTTTTAACATTATAATTATTTCTTGTTCAAAAAGTAACTTCTTCAACAAAATTGTCCTTGTTTAACAAACCTTAATAAACACTAAGCATCTGTTACAGAAACAACTTTCTTTCCAGATTCATACATACAAGCTACCGGAGAAATCATTTAATCAGACAATTCACCAAGCTCATTGCGGTGATCAAGCCGACTTACCTCGAGAGCTTTACAAAAATACTCCGAGTTCCCAGAAGATTTTACGAATTTCACAAAAAACGGCTCCTTGCTACTGTTCATCCTTTAACTGCGAAGGCAAAATCCAGTTAGCGTCCGGACATTGTCGGCGTCGCACGGAACCGCGGCGGGACGGGACGCAAAGCCCACCTCCAGGCGCCTCTCGTCCCTGTCCCTGTCCCCGCCGCCCCACGGGCCTGCCCCACGCCGCCCAGCCTCGGCACCGACCCCTGGACGCCGACTCCAGGACACTCGGCCTACTGGGAAGCCCCAGGATCAGCGGGGCCCTGCTGCCGCCCGGTGCGGCCACCCTAAAGCTCCCGCGCACCCACCGGCTCCTACTCCCGCAGCGGATGCTCTGCGCTGCCGGTTTAACCGCGCACCCCATCGCGACTCTGGCCCAAACCAGGAGGGAGGACTGATTCCCACCGCGACCCCGACCCCAAAGCAGCTGAGGGAACCGACCCCAACCCCTCACCCACCGCGCAGCGCCTCCACAGCGGGCGGGAAACCGGCGCCTTCGCACTGCGCATGCGCGGGAGGTCGGGCCCGCGCATGGGGGCGGGGCGTGGGGAGGGGCGGGCCCGCGCCGTTACGTCATCGCGCGTGCGCTCTCCCAAGGGAGGAGCGGGAACGGCGTGTGGCGGCCTGAGGGGAGTTATGGCCGGCTGTGCCCGGCCTGCCTCCGCCTCCTCCCGCGCCGTATCCCTCGCACCTCATTAGTTGCCAGTGCAGTACCCTCAGCTTGGCGCCCATGAGTGGGGCTGCGGTAGGCCAGTGCGCGGTTGAGGGCAGCAGGGTGCCCAGGGGGGCTGTACTGAGCAGTAAGATGGAGGACGGTCCTCTGCGGTCTGGGAATTGTTGCTGCCGAAGGAGGTGGCCACAAAGGCTGCTTCCCAAGTCTCAGTGTGCCCCACAGCTGGCACCTGCTCTCCTAAAAACCCTGAAGCCTATCAAGGGGGTTCACTTGGAATAGATGTGGGGTGTTGGTGCTGCTGACGTCTGCTGGGGGTCAGAGTGTCACAGCTGCCAGAGCCTGGGAGAGGTTGGAGTTGTGGGCGTCCTATTTCCATCCTTATTGCCTCTCCAAACGAAATACGGTAAGTAATTACAAGAGGAAATTGGCATTAGCTGGAACACAAAAAAATCCACTTAAACACGAGGGAAAACTTTCTTGCTGTAAGGGTGAGGGGGCCTTGGTACAGGCTGCCCAGGGAAGATGTGGAGGCTCCTTCTCTGGAGGTTTCAAACCTGCCTGGACATGTTCCTGTGTCCCCTGATTGAGATGAACCTACTTTGGCAGGGAAGTTGAACTGGATGATCTCTAGAGGGCCCTTGCTACTCACAGAATTCTGTGATTCTATGAAGTTTTGTTCTTGCAACTTCTAAGCTATGGACAAGAATAGCAAAGGTTCTTCTTCTAGAGCATGTAGCTGGAATCCAGACATGAGTACAGACAAAACTTAAATAAGCTTCACTTCTCCCATATCAGTATTATATCTACCTGAGTCACTGTAAGGTGACTGCCCACTCATCCAACAAACTCCATTTGTCGTGGCTGTGTTTTCTAAGGCCTGCTGCTGTTTGCACGATATTAATGCTGCCCCTAGGGAGAGTAGTCATTTTTATAAGAAGTCCTCCTAAGAAATGAAAGGTTTTGAACGAGGAATGCACGAAAAGCAATGCCAGTGGTGAATTTTAGGTAGTATGAAACCTCAGAGTATGGCCACGAGATGTCACCATAGTCTTAAGAACTGAAGGAAAATGTAGAAGTGCAGAAGTCTCCTGTTCTTGTTAGCTGTTAGGTCACTAGGGCAGATCCCAAACATGCTAACAACTCTTTTGTGTGCGTATTTATTTCACAAACAGTCTTCTAGGATCAAAGTGAATTGTGTGAAAGAATGCTTTTCCCATCTGTACAAAAAAAAACCCAAACCAAACACAACAAAATCTAATGTAGTGGCAACCAAAGTAACTGTGTGTCAGTAATAACAAATATGCTAAGAACACTGGAATTATCTTGATGGACCTGTGTTGTTTGATGCTGGTTATTTCGATGTGTTATATGATGCTGATTCTTGGGCCACTTGTGAAACCCTGAATTTGTCCTGCCTGCTCTTTCAGCATCATAGCAACCTGTTAAGAAGAGGAATTTATTTTCTCATTCTTCTGGGCTATTCTAAAAAAAATAAAAAGGTGGGCAGGGGGAAAAAAATCAAGAAGTCTTAACACACAACAGTTAATCAGCTTTAATGGAGTGTATAATACAAATTGTTATTGCCATAATCCTTAATTGAATTCACCAGCAGTGCTACCAAATACCGTGTTTTCTATTCTCTCCTTGATGTGGATCACAGTTTGCTTCAGTAGCTGAAATCTGACTTGTTGATACTCGATGAAGTGTGGTTCCTTCTCAGTGAGGTGACAGACACTCTTGGTAATCTGCTGATTCACTGGGCTTCCAATCACTAAGTTCCACCTCTTCAGAAGCTGCTTGTTGTTTTAAAAGATCCACATTGTAGAAGAGAATGTTGCAAAGGATTGGAGCTGCTTTTTGACGTGCCTCTCAGAAAGTCTGTCAGGGTGCTCATGTATGTTTGGTTGTTGTATTTTACTCCTGTTGGGCTGGTCAAGACAGATACCCTGCCTGACATCAAAGCCTTCCAGAGACAGTAACTTCTTAAAGCAAGATGTCATCAGGGCCAAATGAAAGTTCTTGTCAAAAGCAGAATATAATGTAAGAGTACAAAAAAAAAAAAAAAAGAAAGCCAGGCTATTTGTGTGCTTGTAGCTTCCTATGTCTTTAAAAAATAAATGCATATATTTGCATTTTGTGCTGAATTTACTTAATTTCTGTTTATACTCACATATTTACCCATTTAAAAGCATCTAGAAAGTCCAGAAAGTAAATGATGCAAAGGATCTTTAAAAAGGGTATGCAGCTTAAAGTCTTGTAAACTAGAAGGTGTGGTATATTTTTAGTATATATGTAATATACTTTCCATATGAGTGTAGTCCAAAATCAATGCTTAATATGACAAAACTGAATAGCTTAAACCAAGTGGTTTGATAGGCAAAGATATCCCTGTTTCACTTTGTGCATTCACAAGCACTTGGCAATGTAGAATCTCCTTGGGGCTGTTTGAAACATTTGCCTCTTTGAAAATATTCTTTGAAGGGCTATCTAGAGGAGTTGGGAAACAGAAATTGCCTTGCTGGATAAGAATAACAATCAAAAGATTCACTTTTAATTTCCTGTCTCCAAAGTTGTCCGGAATCGTATGTCTTGGGGGTTGGGGGGAATAGAAGAAATGCTAGAAAGGAAAGCTTGGCCTAAATCAGTCAGTAGCAGGACGATGGTGTGATCTTAAGCACATGGGTATCCTGATATTTATTTCATCTTCTGCATGTGTTCAAGTGCTTTGCAGAACCCGAGCTTCATTCTTACTCAATATGGAAGTGTTTGTTTTCTGTAAAGCTTCTAAATAGCAGGGGAAAAAAAGCTATTGTCATAGCCCCCAAATGATACATACTTCTAAAACCAAAAAAGAGATGCTCTATGCCCTTGAATCTGTAAAACAGTGAATATTTTTACTTATATATTTTGGTAACTTAAAGTTTATAGCATTTATCTGTCTCTAAAAACATCTGGGTCAGCACTGTACAGAAATTATTTTCACACCTCTAATGCTTTTGTAGTTTTGAAGCTATTATGACAGCATTCATTTTTTTTTTCTTTTGAAAACAAAGTTTCATTTTCAAAATCAAGTTTCTCTTATGTAGACTAGAAAAATGGCAAACAAAATCACTGCACTAGAAAGCTAAAACCCTGTTGACTCATCGTTCACATTTAATCTAACCTCTGTGTGCAATACCTTCTTTTTAAAATACTGTAAACACATTGGTTCTCTTTTTTTTTTTTTGGTCAGTGACAGGTCATTATGTTAGCTTTTTAGTATGAATAGCATATAAACCAGCAGTTGATTAGTAGAGAGCCTTCTGAAATATCAAACTTCCAAGTCACTCAGATATCAACACCTAGTAGTTAGAACTATTGTAAGAAAGATCCGTGAGGTTGGTGCTCGACTATACACAAAAGGGAACGTAAGTTAAAATATCAGAATCTCTTAGAAATGTACAAAGTTTTCCCATGCCACTTGTAAAGATTCTGTACCACAGACCTCAGTAATTTAGCATTATTTACAGAGATACGCAACCAGGCTAGTAAAAGATGTGACTGAGACTGAGTTTAAATGAGTGAGATATCTCCTGTAAGGTACAGTCAAGAGATGTTTCCAAGGAACCAGTGTCATTTTCCAACCTCTAGTTCACTTCAAAAAAAAGCACTTTCTGAGCCTACTGGCTTAGGCTTTCAGCTTCTTTGTGGTTTTGGGCACTATAGTACAAAACTATGTTTTTCCATTCACAACAAAAGAGAGAACATTTTGTTTCCCTACAGAATCCCACATTAGCATGTCTAGGTAGCTAAATACCCAAACGTAGGAGCAAATACAAGCTTTGGTAAATGTGTATTCTGTGATCTTTTCAGCTGCCTTAGAGTCTATATCCAGGACAAATTCTGCAGGCTTTCATCATAGACTCGATTTCACAAAAGTCAGTTCCACTTTTTTTTTGTTAGACACAACTTATAATGCAGCAGAAAGTTCTTGTTCTCCAGTAGATTGTGTATAGGTGGAGCTAGCCCGTTCGGCTGGGTCAACATAGAAAACAGGACAGTATTTAGAGAAGTGGGATGCAATCTGCTTTCGGAAAAAGCTGTGAAGATACTTCCTAAATTTTTCTCCAGCAAAGGCATAAATTACAGGGTTGATGCAACAGTGAATCATTGAGATTGTTTCTGTCACTTGTGTTGCTTTGTGTAGTTGACTATTGCCTTCGCAAGTAGTGATGGAAAACGCGCCTTGAAAATCACGCAAGAAAATGCAGATGTTGTATGGTGCCCAGAAAAGGAAGTAGACAATCATGATGATAAAAATAAGCCTGACTGCTTTATGTTTTTTCTCATTCCTGCATTGCAGTAATGTCTTTATAATTTGTGTGTAACTGCAGATCATAATTAACATTGGAATAGCGAGTCCCAGGATGTTCATTTTTAAGGTAAGGAATTGCTTCCACAAATTTCTCTGCTCCGATGGATAATGAGCGCTGCAAGTATAATGGGAATTTTCCCTCTGAGTTTTGTGAAATACTATCCCAGGAACAGAAGCAAAAATTGCAATAGCCCAAGTGACAGTGCTGGTGAGGATGCCATAGGTAACTGTCCTGGCTTTTAAAGCAAACACTGCGTGCACTATGGCCAGATACCTGTCGAGGGTCAACAGGATTATGAAGAAGATGCCGCTGTAGAAGCCAAGGAGATAGACACCAGAGAGAATTCTACACAGTGCCTCCCCAAAAATCCAGTCGTGAACAGCATAGTAAGCCCAAAAAGGGAGAGAAAATATAAACAGCAAATCAGAAATTGCCAAATTGAGCAGGTAGATGTCAGTCATGCTCTTCAGTCTCTTGTATTTTACCAGGATAAGGACAACGAGCATGTTGCCTGTGAGGCCAAATATCACCACCAAAGAATAAAGTGGTGGCAAAAGTCGTGCTGCAAAGTGCTTTTCCTCAGTTCCTGGGCATGGTGTTGAATCACTGTAGTCAAATTCTGTTGTCACTGGCCAGTCATCGGAGTCCATGGTGTAGTTTTCCATGGTGGTTTGGTCTGGAAAGGAAGAAAAAGATGTTAAACTCAAGGAAACTCTTAAGCTTGGCAGCAAGGAAAATGAAACTCGCTGATGTCCTCATCTGGAGCACTTGTTGCTGTTGAGCACGTAAGTATTACTATGTCAAGATGTGGAAGATAATTAACTTAATTTCTGGAAGATTAAATGTAACTGAAGCTGGAGTGGTACAGGGGCAGGCCCCTGGGCTACTCTTTTGTGGAAGGTCCTGGTGGTCCATTCTGGTTTACAGCCTGTGAAATCCCTGAAGTATCTGTGTTTCTCTAGACAAAACTCTTTAAGTTAAATTACTATTTTCGGCTGTCAGCACAGGTTGCTCAGAATACTCATGTCCTTAACTTGTGTCAAAGTGTTTAACTTGGCTAAACTGAAGCTGTGGTCTTGGGGAAGGGACTGGTGGCTAGATTTTTATCTTTTTTCTGTAACCCGAAAAATGAGGATCTGAATCTTGCCAGGAGGTTCAGCTCCTGTTGGAGATTCTTAAGTTAAACAGTGCAGATTCAAATCTGACACAAAATGAGGAAGTCTTCTTGGAGCAAAATCTGTACCTTGTAAATGAAAAGAGGCACTGCTTTTGCAAACGTTTTTCCTACCTATTCCCCAAGTTCCACAGAGTTGGCTGTCAAGTCTGCTCCTAACAGTGTCATGAATGAGAATATCCGTGTCCAGACATTACTTTGGAATATCGACTATGCCATGAAGTTTTCTTCTGGAGAAGAAGAAATGAGAGAAAATTGGCAAGTTACAACAATTTGTGTCTCAGCTTTACCTAGATACATTTTCTTGGGGAGAAAATAAGTACTGTCAAACTCCTCAAAGACAAGCTTTCAGGAAGCTCTGGCAAGCTCCTTGAAACAAGTATTTTTCCACAGCTGTACTAGTTACCTAATAGTCATAATACTGACATAATGGCTTTGGTGGTAAAGGAAGTGGCTGTGGCTCAGGTGTATTGACAGTAAATAACTTGGTTTTCAAGTATCTATGGGGTTATATTTCTTAAGTTATTTCAGCAATTCTTTTAGAGGGGAAAAAAAAAGAGCACCTTTATAAGATACTCTTCCAGAACACTAACTTCTTTATTTTAAAACATGACAAGATGTGAGCACTGTGCAAATATGCTTTTCAGCTAGATCTGTGTGCCCTGACAGTACAAGTCCCTGGTACTGCACATGGCTCTATATCCCCATTTCTGATCAGTCAGATGTGCTGTATACTGCAGTTTTGGGATGAAGCTGCAACAGTGCTAGAGCCAGCACATCTGGCACTTAATCATTTTGCACCTGCATGATGCTCATGCATAAACACAGATATGAAAAACAGGTTGTTTGTAAGATTCATGCAATATTATTGCAAAGTGCTGCCATGATATCATTGCAGTAATTCATTTGTGACAGCCCCTTCTTCTTGCTAACTGCAATCTCAGTGCCTTTCCTCCTCTTCCTCTGCCTTCTTGGAATAACAGCCACATCTTCCCTGCATCTTATCTTCTTCCTTTCAACTCTTTATACATGATTAAATTGTGGTCTCCTCCCTGAGCAGTTCCTTCCGCTGAGCCCCATTCCTCTAGCCTAGGCTTAGCTTCAGAAGCCTCTCTCTGCAAAAGTACTTAATACACTGAATTGTATATAGAATCCAGCACGTGCTGACAAGAGAAACTGCAGATACTCATTTGGAAATCAGAAAAAAATAATTGTGTTTTCGTGCTTTATCCTATAATGTCACTGTTTTAGGAAACCATTGGCCACTGCCTAGAGTGCTTCACTGGGTTAATACCTGGGTTGTTTACCTTATTAGAAATATCCAACTAGGCTTATGTTTCCTGGTCATTAAGAAAAAAAATCCCAAAGATAATCCTAGAAGATCTCTGAAGAAAAGGTATTTTAGAAAGAGGTATGTGTTCTTTTGAATACAGTTTAGATAAATGCAATATTTCTAGAAAACTGCATGCTGCTGCTCCAATTCTGTTGCTGTAGGTGAGACTAGCAGGCATGCAGTTTTCAAGAGAAAAGCTCTCCATGGGAAAGCTGAGCAAGCTCATGTTGCTGTTTCATGCTGAGTTTCAGGTCAGAGCTCTGTTTTTAAAGAGGCAAAGATTTTATTAAAGTGAGTTTCAGTTCATTTGTGCGGTGCTATAAAGTGGTAACAATTAAAAGGGTGTAATAAATGGAGGTAAAATCCTAAGTGATGCTGCACGTAAACAGGTTCTGTAAGACAGTGTTTAAATTACATCTGTTTTTCTCTGGTCGTCATGTGAGAAGATTAAATACTCTTCACTCAAACCAGTTTGTCATTGCAGTAACACTTAAATTCTACATTTAGGTCATTCTATATCATCTTCAAAGAAAATATCTGAAAGGCATACTCCATTGTATTTCCTACTCAAATCAGTCTCTAGAAATGTACTTCTTTGCTTACCTGGATCGTCTGCTCAAGTTTTCTAGTGCTTCTGTCCTTTAAAAATTGTGTCTAGCATTTAACACATCCTGTGCATTTCCTCAGGGTAGTTTTTAAAGATGTGCACACTGCCAGGATTCCACAAATATTTTTTACCTCAGGCTTTAGATTACCTAATCAACTAGTATATGTTTGGTTTTCTTTAAAAAAAAAAAAAAAGAAGCAGCAAAGATGACTTACCATGTATCTTACGGTGCAGGTGATGGCTTGGATTATTACAAGAGTAACGCCAAGTCGACTTGTCAGTCACGAGAAGAAGGTCAAAACCACCTCTTCCTGCGTGAAGAAGGATGTGTCAGTTTGAAAACCTCCAGCAAACAAATCTGTTTTCATTTAAAACAAAAAAAAATCAAGAAGCAGTTCTCTTTTTTCTAAAAATGGCTCATCAGATGTTGCTCTTCTAACTCTCTGAGATGTGTAGAGATGTTGAAATTGTGAGGGATCCTCCTAGGAGCTGAAATCAAGGTTTCACAATCCACAGTTGTAGTTTTAGAAAAAAGGCTTTTGTGTCTTTGTTTTCTCTTTTCCAACTAGCTAAGCTCTTTGAATCAAGAAGGGTTTATATGAGGTTCATCCCTTTACATTTCTCAATCATTAAACTTCTTTTGTGGGTTTTTTACCCTGAACAAAAAGTGGAGATTTGAAAAAAAGAATTACCTGCACTTTCTTTTGGTTTGTTCTGCGTTGCAGTCCTTATATATATATCGGTTCCATTTTTCTCTAACCTGGTCTTTTGGACTGTGTTTTATATTTTAATCCCTCTCGCAAGACTGTCAGTCTATATCATGTGACCTTTTAAACAACACTTACTGTTATGTTTTGGAATTAAGCTTCAGAAAAACCTGATAGAATCTGATTTCTTATCAATTTATTTCCTTGTGGCTAATTCCTGTGACTTTTAGAGTTAAACCGAATCTGCACTGTGAGCAGATTTTTTTTAGACATCAAAGAAACCACACAGGAGGTAGGAAGGTAGGAAAGGTACAGAAAAAGGAAGAAAGAGATGACGTCTTATCAGATGCCTGAAAACCCCTGAGAGAGAAAGCCTCCTCTGCCTGAAAACCCCTGAGAGAGAAAGCCTCCTCTTGATGCCTCTTTGAAGGCTTCTGAAGTATCACATCCTATTAAGTTAGTGAAGGCACTAAAGGGATGTCTTTCCTGCTCTCAGTCCTTAGTAAACTGAAAAGATTTTAAGATGCCAGAAGTCCAATGCAGGTATTGTGCTTTGAATGTTGCCATTCCTTAAGCGAAGTCAGGGGAACCACGGCTTCTGTGTTACATCTAAGATCTGGGAGGAGACAGTAAAAAGCAAAAAGCTCAGCCTGTTTCCCTTGTCAGCCCTTCTTTGCATGAGGGGCTAATCAAGGTCTTTATTCTGTAGGATCAATACATTTCCTCTTCCTTTTCTGATCAGCTGTTTCAATGAGCTCTCCAGGGGCTGGAGTCTCAGCATTAAAATTGCAGGCTACTGCAGGGTATCCTAAGGGTATGTTCACACTACTTTACTTGATGACTACATTAGACCCCCTATACAGTCAGTGGAAAGAGCTGTTTCTAAAGATATTTTGCCTACGCCTAAATCAATCTCCTAATTGCTGCCAAACTTTGCTGACAAAAAGTTGCACTTTCATAACAAATTCTTACCATTCTCAAACAAGTTATTGTATCACATTAGATTTTGAATGTATCATTCCTAAACAGTCTACACATTATAACTAGCAGATGTTTTAAGAATTTCTTTATGAAGCCAGCTTCATTGCTCACTGTTTGCTATATGTTACTAAACCTACTGGAGACTCTAAAACTTCTCATAATCTCACACTAAATGAACAGAGGAAGCAGTCTCAGACCTGCTGTTGGACTTGGTCATTTTACATCAAGCTTTTGGCTCTATAATACGGCCTCACAAAACTGGTCTTAAGCATTTGAACTAACAACAGCAGCTTAAGAATAAGACCTGTGGTAAGCTCGTGATCCCTTGTTGTAACAGGTTCAATGGCTTTCATATTCTGTTTGATATTACTGCCTACAGCTTTTCATTCTCACAGCTCAGCCTGATCAGCAAATGTAGCTGGTGCCAACAGAGGGCCTCTGCTACTCATAGTTATACTAGCTCAGTGAGGAGAATGGTTTTGGTCTGTTCATCAGCTGCCTCTTATACCTGGATGAGAGACTGATCAAAGAGAGTGTCAATAGCAATGACACTTGGCAGCCCAAATACAGGAACACACTCAGGCAGCAGGCACCTGGGCTGTGATTTATCAGTACCTGCATGATATGGTATGTTCCATTAGCTCTACACCAGTTAAAGATAAGCAGAGCTGATGGAAAGTCAGATTTGCTCAGGTCTTGCATGTAGCTGTAGATGAGTCTGAGCCCCGTGTGCCATTTGCTGAGCACTGGAGTGCTGGGACTGTGTTGCTATTAGGCTTCTCTTGTGTACTTCACTACCCTACTCTTCTCACTCTTAATGGGCCCCTGCAGGACTCCGGCTCTCATCCAGTCTGAAGCTCCAGCTTAGGACTGACTGTCTTCCTAGTACTTTACCTCCTCCTCTGTGCTGCCTTCAGATTGCCTCCATCTAGTGTGTGTGTCGACATTGAGGTATGGACAATGCAAGTAGCACAGCCATTGTTACAAGTCAGATTTTTTTTTAACGTCTCTCAATCTCTTGCCTAGCATCTCTTTGAAAAAAGTGCACTGCTGCTTGCCATGAGTTATGTCAGATGTTAAGAATCTGTACCTACAGGTGAATCTCGTCATTTTACCAAGAAATTGAAGCTATTGTTCAGTAATAAAAGGGATAATATTGTGGGTTGTTATAGCTTAGAATTTTACCTATTATAGTTTTACTTTCAGAGATAAATAGAAGTTATGTTTAGTGGTGTGACACTCGTTCCCTCCATCAAGACATTCCTGGAATGGTAGTGAGTTTTGTTCCTTACCTGGGGGGCTCAAGTTGATGTGCTCAGCAAGTATGCAGCCATGTGCACTGTCAAGTCAAACTGCATCCATCAATCTCTTTTATAAACTTTTAATTTCTTTTAGTGGCAGATTATATGATTTCTCTTCACAGTACTCAGACCATCACACTGAAGTATACAGCATTTAAGTGGTATGGCACTCCTTCAAGGAGATGTCATCATTTATGTGAAGTCTACACTGAAATATCTCCTAAGACACATATCAGATCCTCACATACTAGTGTGAAATACAAAAGTCATCAAGCTGAATCATGGGTACATAAATATGAAAATGCAACTAACAGTTTCCATTCTGTTTATTACCAATCTGCACCATCTGAAGAAGAAAAACTGGGAGGGGAAAAAAAGCGTAGGACAGAATGACAGGTGCCTTTCTTAGAGATGCACAATATGATAGTGCACAGCGCTTATCAGTGTCTTTACAGCAAAGCAGATCGTTGTTTCCATCTGCAGAAGAGGTCTAATGAAGCCACGTGAACACAGATTGGACATATTTCTTTTTCCATTGGTTACTCCAGTTGTTATGTTCAAATAATCCCATGTCCAAATTAGGTGGTTATTAGCATATGCTTTATTTCATCAGTAATAGTTAAATGTCTTTGTTTTCAAGAGGCTGAAGAAAGACATCCAGCTAAAACTACTTTGTTGCTTAGGTTTTTTTCTTATCAACCTTTTCTTTCAGACTCTCAGGTTCTTGTGACCAGTCTTTGCTTCCAGCATACAATCTCAACATCCGTGAGCTATATTCTTTTGAGGAAAATGGGAGAAAAACATTATGTATCACAATCTAAGATTTATGTCATGGAGACTAGTAAAAAACAAAAACCAACAAAACATTTTACACATTTCACAGGTTTGAGGAAGCTGGGTTTTAAAACAAACTCTGGAAGACATAGACGTTTTCAGTCTAGATAAGCAATGGTTCTTCACATGTTTTCTTAATGGCAGTAAGATCAAGCAGGTATTTTTTCACCTTATTATTCTGCTGATTTCTGTTTGTTTCTCTCTTGCAAATCTTGAACAGACATAATTATCCATTGCAGCACATATTAATTCCATTGTCATGGTACTATTTTTGTTTTAACTGTCCCCAAGCTGCTTTTACTGAACTAGTTTTGTTTCCTCATGCAGCAAGGAGGAAGGCAGCATTGATTCCTTCTACCATTTATATCCAGACTTCTGCTATATGATGCTGTTTTATATACAATGGGTTTGCCCTGTTCTATATATAAGGGGTTATCATAGTACAATAGATTTTACTTTTGGACCATAGCCATGTGTTTCACAAATTTTCATCTCTCAAGAATCTCATTTTAAAATAGGCCTTTAATTCTCACACGTTACTGTTTTCAGGTACATTTGTAGTATATCAATTCTAGGTCTAGAGGTGCTGTTTGGAGCTATCTCAACTGTGAATTAGAAATACTCCTCAGTATACATGGAAATTCTGGACCTTTGATAAGACAGGCTGGGAAAATCATACACCAAATTGCCTCCCCATGAAAACTAGGTCACAGAAAGGATGGACAGAGTCTGCATAATGACAAGATATGTCCCAGGTCTCAGAAACCAGAAAGTACTTTTGGGTGCCAAAGATTACATGTGATTTGGAGGGATGCTATCATGTATTACAAGTTATGTACAAATAGCTCCTTCAATTGTTTTCCATTCCCAAAGTCTAGTATCAGGACAGGTTGTGTTGTCAGTGCCATACGATCAGCGTCCTACAGGCACAACCTTGTAGACAGTTCTGCAAAGCTGATTGTCACTTGCAGGTTTGTGCAGTTTTACACATTGGCCTATGTGTGTGATAATGCTGCCCTCCTCCAGTTCAGTATTGTGGCATCACCTTCCCAGGATCAGTCATTTCACACTTAAAACACTCAAACCAAGATGACTGTCACTGTCACAGGAGTTACAAAACTGCTTGGCAGTTATACAAGATTATACAGCATTTTTTTCCCTACCATTCCATCTTGTGAATCACATACAGTTTCTAATAGACAAGTGTCATCAGAACATGGGTAGAAAGCCATGCCTTCCCTTTTTATTTCTAGACAAACCTTCTTTGTTTTCACCTCATTGCTAGTGATATTCTAAACATACCAGAATTTACTGGTTTGGTTTTGTTTCCTCCGATAGCTTTTTTGGGTTTTTATTACCGTATAAGCTGTACTGCTTCTACAGCCACACTAACCACAGTAACCATTAGGAGAAGACCAATAGGCATCAGCAGGTGAAAACAGCAGCAAAATTAAACTTCAAAATGAGCAGGATCTGCCTGTGGTTCTGTTTAACCTGGTGAGCACCAGGTCATTCTTGTGGCACTTCATTTCTTTGCTTTTGTTAACCGGAACAAGATACCATGTGAATTTGTTGTGATGTTGTTTGTGTTTATCCCTTTTGTAATTTTCACTGGAAGGAGTGATATTTATTTTGGAGCTTCATATCTAAACATCTGTCTTACCAAAATCTTTTGATGTTCTACTTAAAGCATTTATGTCCAATCTTCCCATTATTCTGGTTATTTCTTTTACTTTTAGCCTCTGTTCAAGCTGATAAAGTAATTTTTTGCCACTCCTTTTCCTATTTATCCATTTTAATCTACTCTTCTTCCTTTATACTCCATTTACCTTTATCTTCTCTAAAACAGGTACACATAAAGTTACAGTTGGTTCAAGAAGCAAGAAAGTCTTGTAACAGGAACATGAATTATGCACTGGTTACCAGAAGTTTCTCTATTTTATATTTGTCCATTATATACTTATATACCAATGACAGTGATTATAAATGTGGTGGTTGGTTGTGAGTACTGCTCAGCACTCACCAATCCCATGTGTGTGCTTTTGCTATATTTCCTTTCGCCCCTTAGGAAGTCGTCTGCCTGACAGTCAGCAGAGCTATTTTTTGCTGCATGAGACATTTTTCCCCACATGCTTCTGAACATGTGGCAGTAGCATCTCCTAACAAGAAGTTCAGACTCCATCCTCTTCTGTGCATAAACTAAATGGTTTGATTGGTTTGGGGGTTGTGCATAGATATTTGTCCATGGCAGATGAGCATTCTTTTCACAAGCATGCTGAAAGGCCAGCCAGCACGTTCTCTCTTCAGGAATTCCGTGACAAAACTTTGGAACCTGTAAAAATTTCACTTAACTGTTAAAACTTATGTTGGAAAGCAACAGTTCAGTTGTAGTGTTCACAGAGGTCCTGTAATGAATCTTTTTGGTGTTCTGGTGCTAATTGTGTATTCTCAAATGCCTACTTTCGTTTCCTCAGTGTCTCGTCAGAGCGGCTCAGATGCTTCTTCTTCCTTGTGTTAGTTTCTTCTCTGTGTGTAATTACAATCCTGGTGTGCCTTACCATCTTCTTAACATACCTCTGGGTCATTGCAGAGTTTCTGTACATCTGCCAGCTTCTCTGTCTTTTACATATGTACACACACTGTCTCTTTATCTCAATGCTTTTCCATGCTAGACTTGAGTTACAGAGTATTTTGTGCATAAAAGCTGTGCCAGCTACAGTAGCTTCTGGAATTGGGCAGACAGTTCTCTGCTGGGTCACTTTGGTTTCTTTCACTGGAATGTGGATGTTGCAAGCATTTAAGTCTATGGTTGCATCTTTTTGCCATCTCCATTCTGACAGCAGATCTGATACCCCTTTGCTTACAGAGGAGAACATGGCCTAAAGAGTATACATTATGTCCTGGGTTCAACTGGGATAGAGCTAATTTTCCCAAGAAGCTGAAAGGGAACACAGCCAGGACAGCTGACCCAAAATAACCAAGGGATATTCCATACCATAGGCTGTTCATACTCAGTATATAACTGGGGACCTGGCCAGGAGAGGAGGGATCTCAGCTCAGGAGAGGGCTGGGCATAGGGTTCCGGGTGGTGAACATTTGCATTGAGCATTGCTTGCCTCCTTTATTCTTTTATTAGTGTTGTTACTATTTCTCCTGTTCTTGCATTGTCCTATTAGGCTGCCCTTAACTCACCAGTTTTTACTTTTTTCCTCCTCATCCCATTGCAAGGGTGCAGAGTAAGAGAGCAGCCATGTGGTATTTAGTTGCCAGCTGAGCCTAAACCATGACATATTGTTTTTCAGACACAGATTTTATTAATTTCACTGCATTAACATGAAAAATGTAATTCCAACAAGATAAGAATTTAGCACAAAACACAGCACTAGAAATATTACAGTTACAGCAGGATTTGTGTCACACTGAACTAACTAATGCTTTAATATTAAAAAGGTGCTTTCACTTCAGTGAAAAAGTACAAACTAAAGGAAAAAATATTATTTCCGAGCAGGAAGGTTTTCTGTGAGGATAGTTTTTGGTCTTTTCTTTAGTCTGTCTGTGCCTATTGACCTCATAAGGTAGTGATCAGGTTATAATAGCTGATAGGATAAAAGCTAAGAACTAATATAAGCAGCATCTTGGTGTTTTAAGGCTAGAGGGAGAAGAGTATTTAGGCCACCCAGATTAAGGCATCTGATATCCAAATTAAGAGGCTGGCATTTCCAGGTTTCTTCTGCAGTTAGACAAGTAATCTTCCTCAGGGGCCATTTAAATCATATGTTCTGCTTCTGACTCAGGCATCTTTTTTTCTGTTGACCACTGAGGGACCTTAAAGAGATTTGCTTTTAATTTAGGCATCTAATGATGCGCCTAACGTTAAGTAGTTGGAATCCCCTCTTGTGTCCTTACATTGCCTGGACGTCAGTTGGACCCGTCCTTCCAGATTTCCATGAGCAAATCTTTACATGCAGGAGCAGTACCCTGTGAAGTAAATGGGGAAAAAAAAGACACTGCACTTCTTTACAGTTTGAACCAAGTAGTTCTCCACTATGGACCTCCCTCCTCTTTGCTAATAGTGTGCCTAGAATACTACTTTCTTTTATGAAAACTCCTAATAATGGCATAAATGTATGGCCACAGGACACCAGTAGAGTAGTAGTCTTGAGTCTTCATCTAGCATGCAGTTCTAATTGAGGCACCAGTTGGCTATGGGCACTCTTCTCCTGGGAAAGGAGAGCAGATATGTCTCCTCTGCAGTTGGTTGCTTTTGCAGTTCCAAGGCTACTGTCTCCCCTAGAAGTGTGTCCCAAACACCACACTTACTGTGTATGTGAAGAGCAGGCTTTTTCTCATGCAGGAGCCTACCTTCACATACTGCATCTGCCACATGAAGTCTTCTTTTGCACAAATGATTTACCAGTCCAGAACTAGAGAGGCCTCCAGTCAGTACAGTGCTCATACTCTCCAAAATCCTTCAGAGGGTCCTGAGGTTTTTATTTTTCATACAGAATCTTGCATAGCAAATACCAAGGTAATTTTCATTCTGGCCTTACAGATCTTTCCTAAGGTGCTTTTATTGGTGTAGTGCTGCTTTCCTTGGAGGGATATGATTTGTCAGAAACAAGCTTATGGTTTTTTCAGGTTGTTGTCTTGTAGAGTCAGTAGACTCAGTGTGCACAGTTACTTGCAAAGTTATACCCACAGAAAACACAATGTTGGTGATTAAAAGCCCACTTTGGAAAATGTTAACAACTGGACAGTGATATGGCAGGCATAGAATTAAATAGCTAAAATCAGAATACTATAACTTAGGCTAAAGGATTATACTTTAAAATATCTACATTGTTAACTTGCAGGTAAATCCCTGGAGTAAATAGCCCAAATAAGATAAAGGTGAGTTAACTCTCCTCTCAGAGGAGAGATATTACCTTCATATATCTCATTCATCCTTGAACTCCTTTTTATGAAAACATATTTTATTTGTGTAGGGGAAAAAAAAGTAGGGGGGAAAAATTAAGAAAGCTAAAAGCCTTACAAAAGGTGTTCCATTAATGCTGAATATTAAACAGGTACATCAATCCTCGAAGCTTCTTCCCAGTGTTTATCTGAGAAGAGTCACAGAACAGTAAATGGCTCTTGTGAGGCCACATATTACTCCTTAGTTTCTTCAGTATTGTATTCTCCCGGGTAAGTCTCACTGGTATTTGTTCATGGATAGAATCTGGGTGAAGAAACAGAATCGTATTATTCTGGGCCTCATTCGTATCTTGCCGTGATCCAGATGTGGAGTTAATGTTTCCTGGAGAGCTCACTGATTCTTCTAGTTTAAGAATGGAAAATGCTGTAACTGCAGGGAACCGTTAACCACAAGAACTGAAGGTCGTACAGTTTTCAGTGGTGGTTGGCATAAAGACCTTTAATAACATCAGGCAATCCTTAAGGCAAAGCGAGTGATGCAGCAATTACTAACCTATGTTTTGATGTATTTTTACAGTCCAGTAGAGATGTCATGTTCTGCAGTAGATGGTGTGAATGTGGAACTAACTCTTTCTAATTTTTCACGATAAAGCCCTGGACATTTTTTGCAGAGGTGGACTGCAACATGCTTTCGGAAAAAGCTGTGAAGATACTTCCTAAATTTTTCTCCAACAAATGCATAAATCACAGGGTTGATACAACAGTGGATCATTGAGATTGTTTCTGTCACTTGGATTGCTTTCTCCAGTTTACCGTTGATTTCACAATTTGGGACAAAAAGTGAGGCTTGGAATGTATGCAAAAAAGAAGAAATATGGAAGGGTGTCCAAAAGATGAAGTAAAAAATCATGATCATGAAAATAAGCCTGACTGCCTTCTGTTTTTTCTCATTCCTACACCTCAGTAATGTTTTTAGAATTTGTGAGTAACTAAAAATCATAATGAACATTGGAACAATAAGTCCCAGAACGTTCATCTTTAAAGTATAGAAATACTTCCAATTTATTGGGGCATCATTTGGATAATGAGCGCTGCAAGTATAACGGGAATTTTCCCTCTGAGTTTTGTGAAATACTATCCCAGGGACAGAAGCAAAAATTGCAATAGCCCACGTGACAGTGCTGGTGAGGATGCCATAGGCAACTGTCCTGGCTTTTAAAGCAAACACTGCGTGCACTATGGCCAGATACCTGTCGAGGGTCAACAGGATTATGAAGAAGATGCCGCTGTAGAAGCCAAGGAGGTAGACACTAGAGAGAATTCTACACAGTGCCTCCCCAAAAATCCAGTCGTGAACAGCGTAGTAAGCCCAAAAAGGGAGAGAAAATACAAAGAGCAAATCAGAAATTGCCAGATTGAGCAGGTAGATGTCAGTCATGCTCTTCAGTCTCTTGTATTTTACCAGGATAAGGACAACGAGCATGTTGCCTGTGAGGCCAAATATCACCACCAAAGAATAAAGTGGTGGCAAAAGTCGTGCTGCAAAGTGCTTTTCCTCAGTTCCTGGGCATGGTGTTGAATCACTGTAGTCAAATTCTGTTGTCACTGGCCAGTCATCAGAGTCCATGGTGTAGTTTTCCATGGTGGTTTGGTCTGGAAAGGAAGAAAAAGATGTTAAACTCAAGGAAACTCTTAAGCTTGGCAGCAAGGAGAATGAAACTCACTGATGTCCTCAGGTAGAATGCTTATTGTTGAGCATGTAAACATTACTGTGTCAAGATGTGGAAGAAAATGAAATTGCAGAGCTCGCAGGAAGTCCATCTATGTACCTGTGAAGTCTTTGCTGCCTGTTGGAAGTGTGCTTCCTGTCCCTTCCTACGTGTATGCTGTCTGTCTGGTGTGTTTTTCCTCTTCAATAGAGCCTGTCACCTTCCACAAGCATAAGCTTGATCTGAGCAGTGGGTAGTTTGGTGCTATGGTTCTCAGCATTGGCTTTTCAAAGTGAGGCAGCAAGGCAGTAACAGGGAAGCACAGCAGCTGGCATGCAGAGCACAGCTGTGCTGTAACCCTCAGCCAAGGAGGACCAGGCACTGGCAAGGTGCAAACTGATGTCTGCAAAGGTGTTGTGACATGGGTGAAACATAACTAACTGACTGCTACTTGTTCGGGTTGTTTGTGACTTTCCGGAAGCCTGAATGCCTATGGGAATTGGGTCACTGGAGGTGTGGAAATGACCTTTGCACCCTACTAAACATACTCACCTGATGGACCTGCTGTCCTGAGTGTTGGCAGTGTTGATCTGGGTCCAAATGGCAGATGCTGTGTCCTTTACAGAGTCAGGGTCAGGCGTAGGCCATGGAAGTGTGCTGGTTTGGGGTAACTTTGGAATGGAAATTGTGTGCAGTCCTGTAGAATGAACAAACAGGCAAACCTTGGCAAATGGCATAAACAATGGCAGTTCCTATCAGTGGATACAACACCTGTATCTGTTGTGGCATCTTTCTGTCAGTTGAAAGACCTTCCCAGTGCTCAGGGATGAAAGAAATGTTGATGCCTTGTTTCAGTAGCTGTTAAACTGCTGTGATTCAGAAGCTCCAAAGTTTAGATTGGCAAAGCATCTTGGGGGAGGCATAAAGGCAAAAGATGCATATAGCTATTACCCTGAGCATCCACTAAGAGTTCTTCATGTATAGCAGTGGTTTTGTTTTATTGTTCTCCATCCTCTGTGATACTTTGTCTTTCCAGTGAGGTGACAGTGTAATTGAGGAAGTGCGAGGGTTGCTCAAACTCTCTGTCCCTTCAGTTTTGTTTTGGGGACTGTTGGAGGGACTGGGCTTCTCTTGCAAGGAGTCATGGCCTGGAAGATAAGTGTGCAGCAGAGCTGTGAGAGCCCTCAGGCAAGTTTTGTTATAATGTGAGCAGATAAAGGCTTATACTTTGATGTCAGCCTTTCCTGTCACCAAACCATCCCCCTTTCCCAAGCCTCTGGTGGGACTGCAGGTCAGATGCAGAAGCATAGGTTTGTGTAAGTTGATCCCAAAAAGTTGAGATCTGTGTTCTTACAACCTCTGAAGGAAATGGAAGAATTCCTACATCTCCTATGAGAAGCCAGGGAGAGGTTTTTGTGAAGATGGGTGTCAGAGGGACCAAATGTGCTTCCTGGTTACTTAGTGGCAAAGTGAAATTGATGTGTGTGGTACTCACTGAAATAGGGTTATTAGCTGTTAGGTAAAAGGGCTACTCTTTCTTCCTGTGTTACCCTGACTGCTTTTGGCAGGCACCTCATGGCAGATTGGTGGCTGTTCATAGCATGTTTTGAAATCTGCATGTTCCTGGCAATTTGTTGCCTTGACAAAGACAATTTGATGTTTGCTTGGCAAAGGCAACAGACTGTTTCTGATACAGGAGACTGCAGATAGTGTGTCTGCCCCAACTTGCTGTGCAAGCCCTGATCACTCATGTAGTGCAGCAACGTTGGCTTCTTTCCTGCTTACCGCCCCCCATCTTTTTCAGTGGTGAGGTCTACCTTGAGTGACTAAAGACTTCTTTTGCAGAGACCACATTCTCAAAACCACCACTGCATTCTCTTTGCACTTCAGTTCTGCAAGATTATATGTAACTGAGGAAACACCCTGTGCTGGAGTGACATAGAGGCAGGTTCCTGGTCTGCTTTTTGGTAGAAACTCAATTTAATGACATGGTACACCATTCTGAGCTCTAGCATGTGGAATTTCTGAAGTGTCTTAAGCTCATGTCAGCTTCCTCAGCCATTTGAGGAAAGGAATATTTCCTCAGATGTAATTACAGACCATTCAGAATCCAGAGGACCTAATTTTCATCTAAGTTTTTTTTCCTCAGTAGATAAATATATAATACAAGTAATCTTCTTGAACAAATTTTGTTGATCACACAGTGTTAAAACAATTCTCTGTATGTATCTAGGTATGAGCCTTCAGAAGTGGGTATGTTAGCTGAGAAATCTCCAGGTATATCTCTGCTCTGATGATAGTATAAACATGCTCTTCTGATAGATTCTGATTTAGGAATTTGTGATTATTTGGCTTATTTCCCCCTTATTTTCCTTCCAAAACTACAAGTGAATATTCAGGAAGTCATTTTAGGGCTTTCTCATTGACTTTAAAGACTGCCTTTAGCCATCGGTGCCCACTGTTCTGCCCACAAACCCACAGTTTCTGCATGCCCAAGGTAGTTTTGATTGCTAACAGAAATTCTGGACAATTTCTATAACTGGGTCAAGTCTAAGGTAGAAGTGTAAGAAAACGAGAACTTTCTCTTTAGTGCCCTCCTTACCTTCTAATTTCTCCTGTGTGCTTATCATGCAAAAGCTTTTAAGTGTATAAGCAGTCCAATTTGAGGCCACTCTCATTTCCTATCAGAGGGCTGGTTACATTCTGAGTCACCAACAAGTTGGATACAGTGAAGTGTGATCAACCCCCGTGCCAAATTGCTGCATGCCAGGAAAGGGTTCTTGAAGAGAAAATGAGGTTATAACTTAGATGGGAGAATAAAATACTCTTTTAATGATTGTAATGTTGTGAGCCGCAGTTAATATAATTTCATTTCTTTAAGTTTTAACAAAAATTGATCTCAGACAACATCAGAGATTCTTGTAATGAGAATGTAGCTCTGAATCATGTCTTTTTCTATTTTGTCTGCTTTCAGAGAAGCCTCATTAGCTCTCGAGTGTTGGCTGTTATCTATATTGATATCTGGTCTGGTTGTCTATCTGATATGACACACTTCCATCTTAGAGTAATTCAAACCAAGAGGCTCCTGAGTTGTTACACTGACTTATTAAGGGGTGGCAGTTGTCACAGCTCAGTGAGTCTGCTGTGCCCTAAAGGAGATTTGGACAAAGTTTCCTGACAGAAAGTAGAATGCTTGTTAAGTACAAGTTAGAAGAGCATTCACACACTAATGAGTCACCTGACAACTGAACCACCACCCCCACCCCCCCACCCCCCCACCCCCCCCCCCCCCCCGAAAGTTTCTTGCTCCTTTTTATGGTCTAAGACAAGGTTTCTCTTTTGAAATGTATGAAGGAGCAACATGCCACTACCCCCACTGCTTTCACTCTCCTTTTCACAAATGGCAGTGTTTGTCATACAGAAAAAGAGATTGCTTAATGGCTTGTAGTCAGCTTAAAAGTATGTGTCAGCAGCATCTAGGGCACTTTATGAGGAAAGAAGTACAATGTAGCACAGTGTAAAACTGAAACTCAAGTCAAAGAAGATAGTGCCCCCATATCCTGATAGCAAGTGTTGCAAGAGAAAGCTTTCTTACAGCTCTCCCTATTTAACTTTGCCCTTGACTTTCCAGGAGTCTCTGGACAGGCAAAACTGCAGAGAAGACTGTGTGCAGACACCAAAAACATTTTGAGGAGCCAGCACAAAACTACTTTTCTTGAGTTACCAAGAAAGCTGAAGGAGAAGATGGAAGACTAAACTGAATGCTATGTGTAAGACTGAGCTGATAGTTTCCCTTTCCATGTGGTAGTGACCACAGGATTTATTTCCAGGATGTGATTGGGGAAAGACAGTCCCTTCCAACATTAAATGTCATCTTGGAAACCTCTGTTTCTTTTATAACAGCTGAGCATTATAAACATCTCTTTAGAGTTGCTTACTTCCTACCTGATGAGATTTCTTTCACCCCTGCAGAATTTTCAAGGAAAAATGTCTTCTGGGCTGGAAAAAACAGACTTAATTCTCTGTGAACCCTCCAATTGTTTCTGTTCCCCACCAAAACCAGAAAGACAGTCTTGCAAAAATTCTGAGCTTTTGTGCAGTTAAATAGGGTCAGTTTGTGTGGTTGCAAGACAAAAGCAGCAGGAGATATTCTTACCTAAACAAATACAGTAAAAGAGTAGTATAAATGCTGGAAATCATAGAATCATAGAATGGTAGGAGTTGGAAGGGACCTTTAGAGATCATCTAGTCCAACCCCCCTGCAGAAGCAGGGTCACCTAGATCAGGTCACATAGGAACATGTGCAGGTGGGTCTTGAAGACCTCCAAGGAAGGAGCCTTCACAACCCCTCTGGGCAGCCTGTGCGAGGGCTCCCTCAACTTCACACTGAAAGAGTTTTTTCTTATATTTAAATAGAACTTTTTGTGTTCCAGCTTCACCCCATTACCCCTTGTCCTGTTACTAGCTACTATAGAAAAATAGGGATGCCCCAACCTCCTGACACCCATCATTTAGATATTTGTAAATGTTAATAAGATCTCCTCTCAATCTCCTCCAGACTAAACAGCCCCAGTTCTCTCAGTCTTTCCTCTTAAGGAAGATGTTCCATTCCCCTGATCATCTTGGTGGCCCTGTGCTGGACTCTCTCCAGCACTTCCCTGTCCCTCTTGAGCTGAGGAGCCCAGATCTGGACACAGGACTCCAGATGAGGCCTCACCAGGGCAGAGTAGAGAGGGAGAAGAACCTCCCTCGACCTGCTGCTCACACTCTTCTTGATGCATCCCAGGATACCATTGGCCTTCTTGGCCACGAGGACACATTGCTGGCTTATGATATTTGTAAATGGCACATTGCTGGTTCTTAGATATTTGTAAATGTCAATAAGATCCCCCCTCAGTCTTCTCTTTTCTAGACTAAACAGCCCCAGTTCCCACAGCCTTTCCTCATGTGAAAGATGTTCCAGTCCCCTGATTACCTTAGTGGCCCTGTGCTGGACTCTGAGAAACAAGAGAGCTATTAAATGTCTTCCTCCAAATCACAACTGTCTGTGTAAGAGGGCTTTTCTCTTGTGTAGACCAAATTCTGTGCTAGTATCTTTCTTCAGGTGATTTTTTTTTTCCCGTGTCTCAGCTTAAAGTGCTTTAGATAAAACATAGGATTCAGAGTAATTCAAACAACAGTTGTAGTCACAACCATTCCAGGGATGAATTCAAGTGTAAAAAAAGGAAAGAAAGGTAATAGTCTGGAGTGGAGACCACCAACATATGTCATAGGATCATGCCCCTGCCTTGTTATTTATATGAGTCTCCACACAGAGAAATTCAAGCGGAGTGCTCTGGCACTGTCAGGTGTTCCTGGCAAATGATAGGGAATTCTCCCATGAAAGCCAATGTTGCTGTAGCCACATATTTCATATACTACAAAACATTATATTCTTAGGTTAGTGTAGCTTTTTGGCTAATGTCCAAGTGTCAGATCTCATTTATCCAAGCAGAGGAGCTCACTTCTCCTTGTAGGTGAGAATAGTACAATTCCAATGTACTATTGATGATTTTTATTCATAGAAAACCTCAATAACAAAAAGTACAATCCTCATCATGACTGGCCATAAAACTAATATCTCCAGTTGAGATATGGAGTACAGGCTTTCTAATGTGATGGCTCGAAGAAATCACATTAGAAAGAGGAACCAATCCCAATCCCTTCATAACAAGATAATGAAACACTACCTGGAACAGATTGAATGTTTGGATAATACAAATAAACTGTGATAGGAGAATGATGAAAAAAATCTGCCATATGCATCTGAGAAAGCAAGACATGGCTTAGATTTGGAGAGGTTAGATTAAGTGTGAAGGATTTATATCCTCAGTAGAAAACATTTGCAAGCTATTTTACCTCCCGGAGCAGCTTTGAAACCACAACCCAGTAAGTTTCTAGTACAAAAAAAGATTATCATTTTCTACACTGTTTATCCAATTCAATTCTCTACTGTCACATTTAGCCTTTTCCTGAGTTGTAAACTAGTTACATGACCCAATTGTTCTTGAAGATAGTGTCTCTGCATGAGTGGTAGCTCTACTGCCACTCATTAGGCCCATATACTTCCCCACTGAGTGACTATATCATCTATATATATACATTTACTTGTTAAAAAAAGGGAAAAAAATATCTACTCACTGATTTATCAAGCTTGTTTTGTCTGACCGTGTCTTCTTCTTCTTCTTTGTGAACAAACACATAGTTAAACCCTATATCTGAAAATAGGAAACAGCACTTCCTGTGTGATCTATTGCAAAACGTTATTACAAGAATCAAGGGCATGGTTCTTCTTTTCCGAAAACCCTTGGCTTCCAGGCCTAGTTCAGAACTGAGGGGTGAAGACTTTGTGGGTGTCTACTTGTTCTGCTCCAGCTACAACTGAGCTACTGCATCTCTACAGGGTTAAGACTGGGTGGTTAAATTCAATAAAATCCTCTTCTGACTCAGGACAGTAACTATTTGTAGCTGCTCTAGATACTTCTAGAGTGAATGTGAATTACCTAGAGTGATGTGAATTACCTGGCATGCAGAGTGTGTGCTTATAAAATTAAATCCAGCTCTCAAAAATGACTGTGGAAACAAACCCACCACAATATTCTTCATGTTCATCATCACTGACTGACCCCTATATAATTTCTACATGGTTTTCCCTTTCATCATCCCTAGGGAAAAAAGAATCCGTGAGCAAAGTTAGGATATGTTTATACGATTCAAAGCAGTATCGTGTTAGCATTACACTAGCCTTAGAGACAAGTCAAGGTCCAAAGGTTTCATAGCTAATTAGATCAGGCAGAGTAGTATGCTGGTAGAGCAACCTTCCTTCCAGTTGTGTGACCAGCTTATGCAGTCTACACCACACTGCACTCTGTGGTGTAGACAACCTCTTTGAGCATCCGTTGTCATTTTTGCAAAGCCGTCTGTAATGATCTTACACTTGTAAGAGGCAAGCTGTAAGCCTGCAGCTCATTCTGATTTTGATGTGGTGACATTGCAGGATTGAAAGCAATAGCAAGAAAGAGATTAAAGTCACAGAAATTGGTTAAAATATATATTTTGCTTCAAAGGCAAGAAGTGCAGTTGAGTGCTGGTGTCATGCATTTCTTTTTTAAGACATCACCAACGCCAAAGGCACTGCAGCAGCCTCCAGCTGCTGGAGTGATAATTGATGTCTGTGTAAGTGATCGTTATAAACCAGGACTGGTGGATAATATGGCCACTTGTCTGCTCCCTGAGGAGCCTTTTGACAACTTTAGAGCATGTTATAACAAGGCTATGTTTTTCAAATTTGCAGGGTTTTGGCTGCAGCCATTGACCATTTTCTCTTAGACTGCTGGGTGATTTCCTGCAGCATTCCTGAGAGACTGTAAGACCTGCTTGTGCTACAAGTACAGCTGGATTCTGTCATTTCCTAGAAAATCTGTGTGGAGTTTCAATAAAACCGGGGATACATAACCTGACCACACGTGTTCCAGAGAGTAAAAGAGACAATCACAGAGCATAAGCAAGGTTTTAGGAAGGGGGGGGTCTCTGTGATGGCTGAAAGAACATGAACATTTCCCATTGTCCTTCCAGATCAGAAGGGGCTGTGCAGATTTTGCTGTAAATATAGACTACAAACCACTGTAAACCTTCAAGCCTGAGCAGGAAGGGCCTTCCTTACAGGAACACAGTGGATAACAGGGAGACACAGCCAACATCTTCCTTCTATACTGCCTCCCTCTGAGTTGCTGTCTGAGTTTGAAAAGTTATGGTTTTTACCACTCAGAACAACTCTTCCTACTCAACCTATAGGCTGCTAGTTCAGCAGGTTTGTTTGCAAGGTTAATCTTTTGTGAACTGCTTTACCTGGTAAAGAAATTCTTGTCTTGCAGGATCAAAAATGCTGCCTAAGGCACTTCAGTTTCACCACCCCATAAAAAAGAGGGGCTGTTTGCTGGAGAAAGGGCTTGTCTTGGCTTCCAAGAGTAATACACTTGCTTTCCCTTGCCCAGAGGCTATGTGGAGTTGTGATTGTTCAGTGGTACCAGAAGTCATCCTTGCCCTCTTTCCCTGTCTTGTGACACTGGGGCTTCCCTCTGTCTTTTTCAGAGACTTTATGGGGTCACCAAGCTCATTTTTGTTTGCTTTATGAGTTTGCCCAAAAAAACAAAGGGCAGTTTATGGTTGAAACTAACAGAGCCAACCTGTAAGTGACAGCGAAAGCTTTGGAAACTTAGCTAATGTGGCACTTAGAGATTGAATCCATCCCACGCAGGAGAGGAAAAAGACCTCATTGTATAGCAAGCAGCCAGTGCAAACATTATTTTCTAAACAAATGTGGGAGAAATAAAGGTATACAAACCTGCAGGCACCTATATGTTGATAAAATTGCTAACATTTGAAGGCTGTCAGGAATGGGTAATTTTTGTCTGTCTTTTACAGACCAGTCCTGGGAAAACCACAGAAGTCATCCTTGGAAGACCTACGCCCTAGTTTCATAACCTGTGAGGTAAGCAGTAGTCTTGAGTTTGGCCTAGTGGGTTTGATGAATCTCTTTGATGGGGAATAAGTGACTCATGATTCATGACTCACCTCTAATTTGAGAAAGAAAGCACAGTTTTGCACATGGTGCTTTGAAAAAGTTTAAATTCTGTGGGCTTTCAGTCTAGGTGCTTAGATTGAAGATAAGTGATCAGTGGTTTTGGGCTGCCTGAGCTCCAATTGCTCTGACCTTGGAAAATCAAGAACAGTTTTCTTCCAAAATGATTTTGCAAATAATTGGAGGCTGCTTCAGAAAGTATGACTGAGATTAACATTTAGGGAAAAAAAGAAAGATTCAAAAGAAAATAAATATCTCATAGTGGACATGCAATTTTAGGCACCTGGGACTGCATTTTGAATTGGAGCTAAATTATTCTTATCTTATAGAGGATGGGGCTTGTTAGAGAGAACTGAGCCACCTGAAAGTCCCTTTCTCAAGGAGATTGGATCTCTGAAAAGATGCAGGGAAAAGGAATGAAGTGTTCATCAGTCTAGACAGCACGGCCTGTGAGGAATGATTGGCAAAGGACTAGACGTTCTTTGGAGAGCTCTCTCAGATGTACTTTCTATGATTTTACTCTGACTCTTCCCTGTAAGGGTTTAGTGAGCTTTATAAATGTTAATTAATCCAAAGAGTTGCCTAGGAGATGGAAGCAGGTGGAGAAAAGCCTCTCAAAGTCAGAGACATTGCCAGGTGAAGATTGCTCTCCTTACAAAATTAGAGAGATGCTTATGTTCTCCAACTGTATGTTGGAAAGAGCAAGAAAAGAGGAAAAGAGTACATCAACTTCACCATGCTAATCAATTGGAATTCTATAAACAGGGAAGTACTGCTTGGTTAACGAAAGAGAAGAATTTCCAAAACAAAACTGTCTGACTTCAGATGGGGCTTTCTGCAAGTTGTCACAACACTGACAGAATTGAAGCAAGGGAACCAAACCATGATGTGCTTCTATTACTCCATCAACTGCTGAATGTAAGAGAGAACTATCTTTTTCTGACAATAATAATGCTGCCTTGAATTTAAATGTTTATGTGGATACTGAAGTCAAGACGTAGGATACACTCAGTCCACTGATGTGGTTTTCCTAATTTCTTGAAGAATTCCCATGGAGGGACAGGGAAAACTGGAGGCAGTTCATTTGTGGCAAAAATATTGGTAAAATTAGCAAGCAGATTACCTAAATAGAGATGACTGGGCCTCAGTTGCATGCCACTAAGACCATAGCACTGATTAAGTAATGGCCTTGCAGTTCATCTCATACTTGAGGCCTCCCATGTGGAAGGAATGTTGACTTCAGTCTCTGTGTCAAAACATGTTTAAGAATTTCAGGTAAGGGAGGACAGCACAAGAAGGGAAGGTATGTACTGATAAGAGTTGCTTTCCCATTCCTCTGGTGCACTTCAGCCTGCCTTCTTATGCTGAGATTGGATGAAGTAACTGTTTTATGTTGGTAAAGGAGTTCAATAAATGTATTACTGAGCCCTATGCAGTAGTCTCCTCTTGAGCATCCTCATCCACAGTAGTCCTCTGCAGACATTTTACTGACTGTCCTCAAGCTTACAGGCATGGGCATGTGGCAATTTTGGTTGAGCACAAGGAGGTGCACACAGGAGGACTTTGTAAGCTCTCTTAGTAGGTAAATCATTCCAAACTCTTTGAGGCTAACAGCTGTAGGAATCATTTCTTCCTTAGCTGGTACGTCTCTAGCTGGTAACATTCCTTAGCTGGTATGTTCTCCCTACCTTAGCTGGTAGTTGGCTTACTAGTCAAAGGACAGAGGTAGGTATTTGCAGAGGGTAACTTCCTCTGTCTTAAACTACTGCACCTTAGGCTAGAATGAATCACCATATGGAAGCAATAGAAAGAGCCCAGACAATGAGTTCAGACTAGACCTGTATGTTGATAAAACTGAGTCAGAGCACAACTGTATGTTTCAGGTAATGCAAATGAAATTTTGAGGGCTTTTGGTGGTGAGAAATGATTATTTCAGAAAAAGATCAAGCCAAATATTTCCTTTTTGCTGTTCTTTGGGTCTGGGGGGGAGTTTTAGCAGGTAAGCCTGATAATGCTGTCCTTTGCTGAAGAGAAATAGACCTGTATTGTTGATCTAAACACCAGTCCTGCTGATGACTCACCTAGAAGCAGGAACAGATTTATTGAGGCACTAGAAAGACTATTACATTGGTCATAACCATGAAAAACTTCATTTGCTCCCCATCATGTCATACATGTAAGACTATAAGGCCATCCTCCTCTTCCCCTCTGTTGCCATACCCATGTAGGTGTTCTAAAGGAACACTGTGTTTTAGAAGAGGTAGGAAGATGCATAAAAGCAAAACACAGTTTCCATTGATGGCATATGAAAGCTGCATCATCAGCTGCTCAGGTGTTATAGTACTTCCTCACATCTTTGAGGCATTTCACAGAGCCCTGGGGAAGTAAGTCTTGACAACTGAAATGTAAGCTGGGAGTGCAACATATCAAGATATTCTGAGTTGCTCACAGAAAGAACTACAGAAGAAAATATTAATGCAATCTGCCCTTCAGTGTTAACCCCAAGAGTACACACATCATCATGCTTCATGTAGTTTGCAGGAGCCATCCTCCCAGCTGAGGGAGAGGTTGTTCAGGGTTCTTTTCATTGCACTTCACTAGCATACAGGACCAAGCCCTATTTAACATGCACTGCCCAGACCCTTCCTTGACTGCAGAATTTTGCTGTTCCTTCGTGATGCTGTCTCTAGTTCTGTTAGGGTAATATCTGAGTGCTTCACAGATATCACATGGTATTTATCTTCTCACCACATTTTTTAAATGAATCAGTTCAATTATCTCCATTTTGCAATGAGGAAGCTGAAATGACAGGATTATGAATAACACTGTCAAGCATCTGTTGTGACCTGGTTTTCTCCAAAGCACAGTATGGTTCCCATATGGTTCCCATCTGTTGTAGCTGCAGGTTCTTGGTCTTCACTTTGGGCTCTGGAACATAAGGAGCACAACCTCAGAGGCCATCTATGAAAATCTGAGTTTTAGTGGAAAGGGAAGTTGCTTAATTTCTGTGCTAGAAGCAGACACTTAAGGTAAGATAGGATAAATTCGGGCCTAAGTATCTAAATCATTTGGTGGAACTTGTGCCTGCCCCACAGTAGTTATTTGTGGACTTGTCATCTCTGAAATGTAAATCTTTCCTGATTTGGCTTCCCAGGTGTTTGTGGGACTGCTCAATGAAACTGAATCCAAAAGACACAACCAGCACCAGATACTCTTCAGTCTTCTTGGAGATTGGCCTCATGTTCCTGTGCACCTGTCTGGTAGAACCTGCTTTGTTTCTCAGAAGACTCCCCATGGAGAGCCTAGCTGCCTGAAGCCATGCTGCAGCAACCCACAGAGTCTGACCCTAACCATCTTCCAACAAGTTTTATTTACAGGGTGGAAACACCATTTGCTTAGTAACTTCTGTAGAGAAAATAGAAGAAAACACTGGGTTTTAGGTAAGTCAGGAAAACCTTCTTTCACAAAGTGGATGGCAAACTAACCACACCATAGAGACTGTGATACCACACACTGTGCATGCTGTTCTTCATCCCCAGCAACTATGAATCACTGTGGTGTCTTCTCTGCTATGGTGTGGCAAATATTATTGCATTCTCTCTGTTGTTTTTTTTTTTTTTAAAGGGAGAACTAATTGCTGTCTCATAAAGTGACTGGAAGAGCTAGTTTACACCTTTGTCCACAAGTGAGATATTTTACACCTGCTCTGTCAGTTGGGTGGTTGTAGATAGTGTGTTTGTGCCACTACATGACACAGTGTCAGTGTTAGCAAGTGTAATCTAGGTGAACCTGCTTCTGCAGGGGGGGTTGAACTAGATGATCTCTAAAGGTCCCTTCCAACCCCTACTATTCTATGATTCTGTGACCCAAGTCCATCTGTATTTGTGAAGCTCAGATCAAATTGCAATAGTTGTTTTATGCCTGTATATTTAGCAGATACATGCAAACTAATTTGCCGTTCTTCTTGGAAGAGATTGTGTAAGGATTAAGATGAAAGCAAGGCACAAATAAGTGATAAAAATAACTTCAACTGAAAAACCATCTGAGCAAGACAATTCAAAAGAAAGCTAGCATTAGTGCCTAGGTTGTACTAAAATGCAACATGAAAAGGGATAATATCCTATGTAAAGCTTTAAGTGAATCTTAGCCCCCAAAAAACATATTTGCTTTGCCTGAAGTGCACTTGGATTCATCTGGAAACCAAACTACCACTTGCATGTTCCTTTGAGGAACTGATGTAATACAGTGGTGCTTCATTTTACAAGACTTCAACAATATGTTTTCAATATTATTAGCACATGCCCTTGGATAGTGGAGAAATTATTGTCTGTTACTGTTTTTCACACTGACAAGGGACCATTTCATACCTCCTAGTTGTTTATAGGTTAAGTGTGTTAAACACACAGTGCACAGCATTGACATTTAGGGCTTCCCTCCCTCCACTCATTTAGTTGAAAAGACTGTCAGCCCCACAGCCTGTGGTTTTTTCCCTTGAATCAGTGAGTCTCTCCTGGAATATTGTCCAACCTTTACTCTGTCTGAGAAAAAAATAGGGCCAAAGGCTCTGGACATCAGCCACAACCTGGAAAAGCTGTACCAGAACATGGTGACAGGTGATAACAAATTATCAGGCAGGGAGACAGAGTGACTAGCTGACACTGGAGTGCACATGCACTGGGATGTATGAGAGAGGACACCTGTTTCCCTGCTTCAGTTCAAGAGAAGGAAATGAACTGCTGACACAGAGAGAAGTTGGGCGTGGAAGTCATCTAAGGGCCATGAGTTTCAGCAGACCTCAGAGACTGTCATGTTCTTAAAGAAAGTTGAAGTCAGGCAAGCTTCAAACTTAGTGGTGTTGTGAGGTCATTTCAGCAGAAAATTGGAAACCACAGAAACTTTTGTGTCTCACTTCTGTGTTGATTTATTAATACATTTGGAGTTTGCACTGGATAATGTATTCGAGTTATAATGTATTTGTAATTAAGAAGAGCAAAGCCCACACTAGAAATCAGAAAGAAGACCATAGGAGATATGTTTCTGTAGCCAGGATTCTAGTGGAAGGACTACAGCTAGTTATAGCATGTGGCCACAAATGAGCAATGTCACTGATTTTGGCTGATCCAACTTTTCTCTATATCTCTATCTTAAATGAGAGAAAGTAATACATAGTTCTCATCCGGAGCTTTTTAACTCTGATGTCAGGCACTGGAAAACGTTATACAAACCCAAGGACTATTGCATCCTGCCTCGCTGAGTTCAGTGGTCAAACATGTGACAGCACGTAGCTTTAAATTGATTGTCATATATAGACTTGTGGAATCCCAAGCTTTCAGGGTGAGGCACACACTCTCTCACACTTGTTTTGAGTTTCCCTAAAGTGATGCTGTACCTCGGAAGTTTGCAGTACCACAACCCAGCTTGTCTACTATGATGCTCAGTGCTGCCTGGTCAGCCTTGTCTGTGGGGCAAATGTAATGCTCACAGTTCTATTATGAGCAAAAAGAAAACAGCTTACACATAAACCCAAGATTTTATTGCTAATGTATCACAGAATCACAGTGTAATTGAACTTGTAGCTCTCTAACCCAACAGTCATTTTTAGTCCAGATCTAATCATCTCACGGCAAGAAAGAAAAGAGAATAGAATTAAAAAGACAGGAATACTTCTTGATAGAAACATCCTAATAATAACAACAACAACAATAAAAATAAGAGTTAAATTTGTTGTATGCACACTTCCTAGTTTATACCTCTTTTCTAAGCATAATGCTTTTTCTCTTCCACTGCTCCTCCAAGTCCCAAGCTCAATGGCTTCAGTCTGTCAGTCCCTCATGAAAGAGCACTCTACACCTCATGCTTTGTCACTATTTCTCGAAGCCTGTGCTATCATACTATGTCTGTGTTTCTCTGTGGTGCAGCATCATGTTAGAAAGAGTAGCTACTTTTTACTACTCTGTAAAAAAGCTGTGGTGGTGCCACACAAAGATAAGCAAAACCAGGACAAAGTAAATATAGATGCCTGCTCAGAAGAACTGTTGTTGCAGCTAAACCAAGCAAAAATAAATCTTCAGGCAGGTCAAGATGAGTTCAGACAAAGCCAGGCTGGCAACCCTCAGTCCTGAGACCTCGCACACTCAGTTCAAAGCCTGTAGCCTGATAAAAGCAATACTGTAATAATGTATTATAGGGCAATAAGGCTACAGAAGACACTTGGAAAACACGATCTCTGTTTACAGGAGTACAGAAGTCCTTCCCTTGTTACATCTCCCTGTAACAAGAGGTGGTATTCAGTTAATATTTCACATGGCAATACTAAGAAGATATTGAAATATGTTTCAAGAAATGTTTGTAGTTTTGAGCTAGAGATAGTGAGATATTCAACATGTTTTACTCACCAACCTTCCTCACAAGTCAGCTTTTCTCAGCCTCAGCTTCTGAGAGGTAACAACCTGGCAGATTGGTAGAGAGAGGCACAGAGGAGTCAAGGTGCTAGAAGTACTCGCAACAGAAGAAGTAGTCCTAAGGAGTGGGAAGGCTGTGCTAAGGGAAGTGTCTCAGAAGAAAGGAAGAGGAGCAAGGAAACTGAAATCTCAAGAGTATTACAGAGGGTTGAAATTTCTGAGTAGGAGAGTGGCTAAAACAGCTCCTGGAATTAAGAGCATTGTCAAGTCCTAACTTCATGTTTCTCCCTCCCACTGGGAGATGAGATCATCTTTCGCTTTACAATTTTATCTTCTACCATACAAGTTTTTTTTCCATATTCTTTTTAGACACCTTGTGTCTAAAACTCCCAGCAATTGGTGGCACTATTTGGCTTTGTCACAGATCTCCTATCCCAGACAGACACTCTGAGGTTTGCTCATGTCTCATGCTCCTGCTGGGACAGACTACTGTCATCCATGTCTCTGAACTGCTAGAGAACATGAGAGACTCTCCAAAAGCCAGTCCTGGGGATATTTCGGTACACAGGCTGTAGTAAGTGGAGAAATGTGTTTATGTTGCACAGTTACAGGTACATCTGAGCTAGATCCAGGACCCTGAGCAGGTGCAGCCAAAAAAAAAAGTTGAATGAATGAAACTCCAGTATTTAGTCTGAAATAACATCAAATTTTCCTCCCTAGGGTGTAAGAGACAAGGAAAGTTGATGTTTTCTGCAACTTCTGTGGGCTGTCTCCCTTAACCTCCTGTCACTGTTCCCTTTGGTAGGGCACAGCCTCTTAGCTAGGTCACAGTTAAGTCACCTGCTAGACAATGAGGGCAAATCCAGATGCCAACACAGAACAAAACAACACATTACGCTGCTCTTACTCCAGGTGCAGCTCTTCATTTTTTGCTTATGGAAAGAAGGAGGCTTCATGGGGCCAAAGAGATAGAGAGCAAGAGTGTGTCCAAGTACTGATCCCAAATAGGCAGAACCTCACTTTAAGGAATTTTTCTTCCTGTAGAATTATCCCCCGTGTTCACTTTTTTAATCTCCAAGGAGTCCTCATCAAATCAGATTTCTCATGACCTGAGTCTGGGGAAGTGGGTCAAAATGTGACACATCTAAAAGTCAGTCTCACATCATCTTAAGGTTGGGCTGTCCCATAGTAAGTCAATAAGACTGAGGAGCATTACAAAAGCCATGAAGTTGGCAGTTACAGGCTGAAGAAAAGCCAGGAGGAATCACCAACAGCACCACATCTTAGATGATGTTCTTCTCTAACTTTCCCAGTTCTCCTTTGCACTGCTTTGCACAGTTTTGTTATACCTTATTTTAAAGGTCTGGAAGGTGTTTATGATGGTGTGCACGTTTGGATGATTTATTGCACACTTCCAGGTGTTCTTGAACTAGAATAAGATCAGACTTTCCTGTCGTAGGCATCATGCTACAACTGGGCAGAGGACCAGGAAGCAGGAAAGTTGAGGATTGTGAAACATGTTAGATAGAAATCAATACCTAGAAAGCTCAAGCATGTTCAGACACATTATAGAACTAGCTTAGGAAATGTTACCAAACATGAAAGGTGGTACTTAGCACATTCACTGGCAATCTGATATCAATGGTAGGTGTTGTAGCTTGGCCCTTGGAGAAATGTTAATTGCTTTAGTTGTGCAACATCTGATTAGGAAATCTGTTCTATGAACAGCAATACTTGAGTTATTCCACCCTCTTCAGATTGGGTTAGATATTTTGGCATATATGTTCACGTTACAATGCACAGCACCAGGAAATCCAGATGACATCAAACCTGAATGTTCCTTGGTGCTTTGGGAGTGGTATTTGCGGCTGCCAACATCTCAGCACATGAAAACTGGTTGATCTGCCTATGAGTAGATTGCAAAATTCTTTTACCAGTTTCTCGTTGTGTGAAAGCCCCTGAAAAGGAGGCACTGCATCTGCTCCTTGCTTTATTGCAGGGACAATGTTACATCTGCAGGAGCAAAGCAGATTGTTTGTTGTTGACAAGTTTCTACCTAAAAACCCAAAAAAGTATCATAGAAATGATGTCAGTGCTATTTCCTTAATAGTATCCCACTGGTGTTGTTATCCAATGCTCTTATCCACAACTGTTTCAGTGCCTAAAAGTGCAACTGTTTTTAAACATTGCTTAGCATCTCCATACATTCTTCCCACTGCATAGAAGAGTAGCATGCAATCCTGTGGATTTACTACACTGAAAAGAAAATAACATGCTTAGAGAAGAGGCACAATACTTCTGAGAGCTCTTCTGTGTATGAGTACTGGGAGTGATGCTGGGGGTGTTTGTGTCTCTGTTCTGGTAGTTCACACAATAAAATATTCCTTTTTTTGCAGAAAGAGCCTATTGAAGGGAAAATGGTCCTAAGAATTGGCAATCATGATCTGTGAGAGATGGACTGTGCTTGTGCTTTGAATCTACTCTTCTGCATTCTTAAATATCAATCTTACAGACACAGCAGTGGACGACAAGGAGGAAGAAGAAACTCTGCATTGAGTCCAGCAAAACTATTTCTTTGGTTAAGGTTTCATATATCATTTGGGCTAAATTGCACTGTTACTCATACACATAGAACATGATTTCAGTGGGAGCTGGGTGAAAAAATAATAGAAACCAAAGAGTTTGGTCCTTGTCTTGTAACTCGGAGTCTACTGCTGAAAACAGTGCTGCATTAATGCTCTAAGAGTCTCTTTGGAGCATTTTAGGTTCACACTCGCAGAAGTTCCTGATGGCAACGGAAGGAGTTGTGCATGTCTGGGGCATATCTGGTGCACACCACTTTGAGTGATCTAGCAACCTGAAAAAAGATGTGTCTTTGAAAGATTACAGTGCTTTTGAATGTCATGTCTTTTTGAAATCTAAAATTCAGCAAGGCAAACAGTTACTGAAAAATAAGGATTTAGAGATCTTATCCCTTATTCCTTTATATTTTCTTCTAACACACTTACAGATATGATCCAAACCTGTGTTTTAAAACCAGAGAATCCTTGAATATAATCTACCCAAAGCAGTCTTTGCTTGATTTTGGTCTCTTCTTCACAACTGATGATAAAACAAAGCGATCAGGGCAAATTGTTTGCTCTTTCCCATGTGCCCATTTTCAGACAGAAAAAAACTGCAACGTATGGAATGATAATTCTCTGAAATCTAGAGGCCTAAAAATGTGCAGGGGACTCTCTCATAAATAGTTTATGTCCTCGAAGGAAGCTCCTTGGTGCAGTCTAGATTGGATTGAGGCCCCCTCTTTGACCATTGTGTCTTCCTTGTAGCCAAGAAGCTCAGCACCTGTTTGCCAAGATTTGTGCTGTCTAAGCTGCAGTGAAGCAGCTCCTTGGGAAAGTGTCAGTGTGTGAGAGCTGACTAGAAAACATTTCCATCACTCCTTCTTAAAATACCAATTGAATAAACTACATATATATATATATCTCACTTCAGTTTCTTCTCCCATTTTCATTGGAAGCATTAACAGGTAAGATGATGGTATGTGACACAGAACGTTTTAAACAGTTTCTTTTCAATCATTAAAGTACCTGCACAGTACAAAAAGCCACAGAAATGCACAAACAGAGGGATTTGTCTCTAAATACCTAGAAGTCTTCTGAGAAGTAAAACCATATAATAATTGAGCTGCCAGGGTATTTCTTATCCATTGAGGAACAGAACCTAGAAATGTTTATTACTCTGTATTAAATGAAAGAAGTATTTTCTATACTATGTAGCTAATGGCAAGAATATTTTGGCATTGCAGTTAGAAATGTACTTGGAATTTTTAGGAAACAAAAAAAAAGCAACTATATTTTCAGAAGGAAAGATAGAACTAAGAAAACATGTCATGTTTGTGCTACCCTGAAAAATACATCTTTGGCAATACCCAGGCTGTGTTTTTTCTGGTTTCAGATACTCTCTTGTTTAGCTTAAAAAAAAATGTTTACAGTAATATTACCTCAACATAAATGGGGGGGTTCTCCCTTTGAATTTTTATTGGGATTTTGAGAGAAAAAATCTTTCTCAGCAGGAAGCTGGAGGCAAGATTTGTTTTGCTGAAGAGCTCCAGGATGCTGCTCAGTTCCATCAGACATATTTTATGTGATACCAGCTCAAAAACCAGTAGAAACATTCCTTACTTATCCTCATCTAGGCTTGTGAGTCATTAGATAGATTTTCAGGACCCGAGACATACAAAGGTGCAGGTTAATAAATTTATTCAAAGAAAACCTTTCTCAAATGGCAGAAGATAATGATGTATGGAAATAGAGATGTGCTACATGGCCTTTCATGGTATTTACATTTAGCTGGTAGCAGAGAGTTGGAGGTCCCCTATCTCCAGTGGTGATGCAGACTGCCAGGATGATTTGATTATGACATATTCAAGTATATGGGCCTCTGAGTGACTAGTATAGCTGGCACCTGGAGGCTTTGCTATGCTGTTTTGGAAGACATCACCACCAAAGGCTGCTTTGGGTGGCTGCAGCTCCAGGGACCCCGTGGCTGTGCTCCTGGGAGGGTCCCACAGCAAAGCAACAGGACCCTGAGCTGAGGAACCTCTTTATCTGGGAGCTGAAGCAAAGGGAGAATGGTGACAGTGGCCGAGGTTTATTCCCTATGTGGTGTGAAGCAAACCCATGCCTATGCAATGCCCCACCTCCCAGAGGGATGTCCCACACCTGTCCCAGAGATGCAAGGATTGAGGTATGGAACAGCTTCCACATGGCAGAGTATATTTTGGGGTGAAACAGAAGCAATGCTTTCATTGGGGAGAAAATAAGTACTAGAGGAAGCACCCTCCTTGCTGAAATGTATTCTAAAACTTCATTAAAAGTCATTCCGTGGCAATCTTGTAATGTCATCGTCTTACAAATGCAGCAGTGCTCTTAGGAAACTAATGTTGCCACTTATGCCATAGCTGACAGCGTATCCCAAAAGGAGGTTTAGGTCTTCAGGTCCTCTGCACACATGGTACTACCTCCAGGGCCGTGTCAGAGCTTAGGCCAACTGAGAAGAAGGCAGCTCAGGTGGGCTCACAGGAACCCTGCGCTGTCGGAGCAGCCAGAGAGCTGGCTGTGCCCTGAAAATGACTGACCACCCCCAACCCCTCTGACAGGGCTGGAGACAGCCCAGACACAGGACTGAAGCAATTCTTTAAGATGAGCCTTGAATGTTACCCCAGCAAAGGCGTAGATCACAGGGTTGAGGCAGCAGTGGATGAAGGAGATGGTTTCTGTCAGCTGCAGGGCCAGGGCTATCTGGTAGCTCGCCTTGCAGTCGTTGATAATGTGCAGGCTCTGCAGAGAGTCGAGGAAGAGCACGATGTTGAAGGGAGTCCAGAAGAGGAAGAAAACAATGACAATGATGAAAATCATCTTGATGGCCTTGATCTTGTTCCGGTTTTTGCATTTCTGCAGGTTTCTCAGTATCTGGGTGTAGCAGCCGATGAGGATGCTGAGGGGAATCAAGAGGCCCAAGATATTGGCTGCAAACTGAGAAGCAACCTTCCAGGTGTTGTCACCTGAGGGGTATGTGGAGACACACTGCACAGACTGCTCAATTTCCAGCTGCTGGTTGAACATGACGTTGGGTACAGAAGCCAAACCAGCCACCAGCCACAGGATTAAACTGATAATTACACCACAAGAGGCTGTCCGTAACCTGATGGCATAGACAGCATGCACAATTGCTATATACCTGTCTATGCTCATGAGGGTTATGAAGAAAATACTGCTATAAAAACCTGTGTAATAAATGCCAGCCATGATCTTGCACATCGCGTTGCCAAAAACCCACTGGTCTGAAGCGTAGTGGGCTTGGAACGGGAGAGGCACAACGAAGAGGAGATCAGAGGCTGCGAGGTTCAGCAGGCAGATGTCGGTCATTGTGGTCAGCTTTTTCCTGGTCAGGAGAACCCAAAGGACCAAGGAGTTTCCCAGAAGGCAGAAGACAAACACAAGGCAATAAAGAATGGGCAGGAAGAGGGATTTAAACCTGCGAAAGCTGTTTCCTTCGTTGCACGGAGCAGTGTTTTCATCATATCCATAGTCATATTCTGTTGTGCCAAGGAACTGGCTTGTGGGATTCATATCAGATACCTGTGCAAGAAAGAGCAAGGAATAAATTGCTGACTATCCTGGCATGGATAGTCAGTCCCAATGCAGCTTCTGCCTCTCTGTGCCATATCGAGCCCATGGGTCAGCCTCCAGGCAGAGAGGGACTGCAAAATGCAGTCTTGGTCTCACTGGCTGGACAAGAGCAGCTGTACCACCCAAAAGGCTGCACCTGCAGCCTGCCAATCCTTCTTGTACATGTGTAAGTATGAGCACCAGGATGCTCTTGGTTTCCCTGAAACTGCCTCAGTGCCAGTAAGTTAGCCTCTTGTCATTATAGTGAGAGGGAAAAAAATCATGCTCTGAATAGTCATAATGATGCAAAATGGTTCCAAAACCACCATCTGATCTAAGAATCCAGATTTTCTTGTGCTCCTTGAGGTGGGGAACTTTTTGCCTGTAGCATAAAGACCCTTGTAAAAGTGTCTCAGCTGCAGAAGCTCTTGCCCAGCAGCAGCATAGCCACCTTTTTTAGCTGAGCTGCTCGAGGCTAGATATCTGCAGGCAGTGCTGAGATGTGTGAGGTAGTTTTCCAGGAGGGGGTGCAGAATCACATAGAAAAAGCAGCTCTGCAGCAGGAAGGAGTTCACAGGGCTAAACAGCAGCACTTGCAGTGCTGAGCTGTGGGGTGCTGCAGCGGGGCTGCCACCCACCTCCAGGTCAGCTGGTGAGCAGCTTGGCTCTGCCTGTTGCTGAAACACAGCAGTTATCACTCCTGCCTGTTCTGCCCAACTTCAGTTTTCCAGTTTAGTGAAAACCTAAACAATCTGGGTGGCTATTTCCTCTCTTTCATTTCTGGAGAATTGCAACAAAGGCAGCTTTAAATTAGTCTGACCTTTCCAAAAGTGAGAGGTTTTTTTCCCACAGGTCACTTCATGACCCCTATGAAAGGGGATTGGGTTTGCAGAGCTAAATGTTCACATTTTAAGAAGTAATGGTTCTTTCAAAAGACTATTCAAAGGAGTTTGCCTTGTCACAGCTAAGATAATTGCATGTTTATAGTGCACTACACCTAAGTTATGCTTGTATCTTGAAAACTGTGACGGCATCTTGAAAGAGCTTCAAAGACACAGAGGAGGGAAGAATAATTTGTAATACTCATTGGTATTAAGCTGTAGCAATAATATGAATGACAGTCATTAATTTGTGAAAGTAAAGGACACATTTTCCTGAGCTAAAAAATGATGTTTGGGTATAGGTAAAGAGAATGGTATCAGTTTTCAAACTGATAAGTCAAGAATCAGAATTCACCCCTTCTTGCCCAGCTGTGCCACCTTGTGCATGGAAACAGAAGGACCCGTATGCACAGCACAGATGAGTGCAGACACAGGAGTCAGTGTTTGTTCTCTGCTCCAGGTATGGATGCTGCTTATGCCTCACTGACCTGCCTCAACTTTTCTTGAGGCACCTGGACTGCTCCCACCAAGGTTAATTTGTTGACAAGATGCATCTGATTTTGGCAAAATTCAGAAGTTTTTTTCCTGTTCTGAATGGAGACTGGAGATGCTCCACTGCAGACTTCCAGAGCACCTTTACACCAATAATGCCTTTGACTGCTTCCAACCAGGGCACAGCACTTTTCATTTTCTCCCTTTTCCACTGGCAAAACAGTCACACTGAAAAAGCAGTTTTCCAGAGGGTGTCAAGAGAGAGGTAGCTGCTGCAGGTCCCTCTCCCCTGGTTGCCAAAGTGAGCCCTTTACTTTTAAGAGTAGCACATTAAGTGTGGATGGACTTTACCTTTGAAAGCAAGATGACTCTTACTCTCTCAGTCGGCCCAGGTCAGCCTTCTCCTTCTACCGTGTCCTTCTACCGTGGCCGTATCTTCTCTCGGGCTCTGGAGTTTCCAAGAGGTTTACTCCATCACTTGTGGAGACGGCCGAGATTCAGTGACATGCAGATGTCAAATGGACAGTGTCAGTTACCAAACGGGTTTTGAGACAAAGAGAAGGTTGTGTTGCTGTGGTAAACAGGAAAAGAAGTGTGAGGACTTACACATTCTGCAAGACAAATATCAACTACAGCTCTTTTTGAAGGCACTGAAGGTAGCACATGAACAGGTATTCTCCTTTTGATGCATTTACTAGACTTCCCTTCCTCACAGCCACCCCCGATTTAAGCACAAACATGTGAAAGTTCAGATGTTTCCATCACAGAACACAGCCTGATAAATGTACAACTCTACAGAAGCTGATAGATCATTTCCAAGATGCATTAGTTCTTCGTTAGCTTCAGCTGATACCAACTTGTATACTGCAGTCTGGTTATGTCCCTCCCTGTTAGCAATATATTCACTTGAACTTACAGCTACTGATACCTCTTTGCAAGCATTTTTTAAAGAACCTTTTATTCAAGTGGAGGTTTTTCAGAGTTTCTTTGCTACCTTGGGGTTTTGCAAAGGTTGGTTTAGTGCACTTAGGTCACACAGTCAAGGGCAAAACACTGAAACAAGGACAGGCTTGACAGTTTTGGGTTTATTCAATAGCTTTATTTTTGTTCTGTCTGGTACCGTAAATTATGTCAGCCAAACAGTATGCTCTTCATCCATTAGTCTTAACAAGCACCATTTTCCTGATTTAGAGGAGCACAGAGAACACAAGAGATCTGCTCAAGAGCCCCAAATAAGTATGTGTCAGATCCAAAGCATGAATGTCATCAAAGGTATTAACCTGTTCTTTGGTAGCAGCTCCAATCAGAAGTAGCTTTCCTACTTGCTGGTTGTTGCATAAAAGAATAGTGAAAGACAATCCTAGAGAAGAGACTAGCTAAATATTGCAGACAGAAAAGAAAAAGGGGGAGAAAATGGACTGGGGCAAAAAAAGAAGTAGCCTAATGAAGGATCTGTCAGTAGCACAGTCAGAAAGAAAAGACCTTACCCTTGAGGAATTCAAAATGCTAACGATCTGGTGTTATTACCTAACAAAGACCAGCTTCTCTTTTTCATCTGTTTTTTTTTCAGCACTAACTTCTCAACATGGTTGTAATAGAACTTTATTCTCTGAATATTAGTTATGTGATTAATCATCTGTCAGTATATCAGTATGATATGTCCTGCTGTTACACATACAAAGCACAGCATAAGGCAGCTGCATTCTACTTATTGTTCTGTTTAGAAATCAGTAAGGATCAGCTTTCATTTTGACCAGCCACAGTGCTGCCTGGCTGGGCAAAGTGAGGCATGGAGCTGGAAGGGTGCAGGAGGGAAATGTAAGAGGCAACACTGTGTGGACAGGAGGAAGCTGGAGCAAGAAAGATGATGCAGAGGACCTCAAAGGCAAGGAAAAGAGCTTGAATTCAAGGAAAAAAAAAGAAAGGTAAGCTACAAGTGTGCAGGCCTGGTGCCTGCCATAGCTGAGTGATGGCTGGCTACTGTGCTTTGGGCAGACCAGAGAGGGCTGTGCTGGGCGTATGGGTAATGGCTTGGTAATAAGGAAAGGGAGGAAAAAATGTAGTGGTGCCATTGTTCTGGAGGGAAACAGCAGAATTAACAGAGTCTGATGTAACACTTCCAAGAGCAGCTTCGTTGTGCTCTGAGAAGTGCCATACACATTTGTGTCCCTGGCCCTGCCTGGCTTTCAGAAAGGTTTAGGTGCCTGCATCACTTTTGGGTGCTGAATGTTCCTGACACATGGTCATCCCTTAGGCTTTGCTCAACAGAACAAGAAAAATCATTAAAGGCAATGGAGGATGTGATTTGTCAAAGGCAATGACAGGAAGGAAGTGGAGACAGGTTTAGGAGATAGCAAATACAGCTTTGGAAAGGTGCTGTCCCTGATTGGCACGTATAAGGGTGGATGGGAGGGGAGGTCCGCAGCACGGTGGTGGTCTTGGGACCTGTTGGCTAAAAGGACAGTGGTTATGATGATGAAAACCAATGGGAGATGCCTGGGTTGGGGAACAGGGACAAAGAGGAGACAGATTTTACTCTTCTCCCCATGCTGAGCCCTTCTTGCTCTCCTACAGGTAATTCAGGGGGAGCATGTGCAGATAGATCACTGCTGGGCTGGAGGGCAGCAGAGATAAATAACTGCCAGTGTGTTCACAGATGTGGGGTGCTGAAAGCCGTAGACACGCTCAACTTCCCTTGAAAGCTCAGAGGCGGCTATCTGGTGGGAGGAGACAGGGAGATAAGCATTTCTGACTTTCTGCCCCATCAGCTATGAGCCTGGCTCTAATGATATGTTTCTCTCCCAACACTTTTTCAGTCTGAGTAGCATTCACCACATCCTGAATTACACAAGGGCCATGCAGGCTAACAGAGATTTTCTACTGAGCCAATGACTAGCCCTTTGAAGTTCATCTGAGGAAGATAACAAAGCAGAAAATGTGGTAAACCAGCAAGAGGAGGTAAAAAGTGGAATGCAGAAGTTAAAGTTCACCTGCACTTGAAAGTGCTGAACTCAAGAGGAAAGAGGTGCAGCGAGGCTGCAAAGTGGCAGGAGGAGCAGGTGAGAGAGCTAGGCTCAGCCTGGTAAAGCACAGTGGTGGAGAGGATACATTTGCTGCAGAAAGTGGCCAGGGGAAAAAGACTATCAGTTTGCTAGTGAGGCACTGGGGCTGTGGAGCAGCCTTGCTGCAGAAGCAGAGCAGTGGCCATGGGGTCTCATCGTTGAAGATGGGACAATAGGCACTGAGCAGACCTTCCAAGAGCCTCCTCAGGGGCGTTCCCAAGGTGTTGGGTGGGAGCAAGAGTATTGGGAGGTCTCAGATCTGTTTGCAAAGAGCTCTAGAAATCCACCCTGGAGCTCACTTCTCTAGAAGCCCTGGTTGCTGCCTTGCAGTGTTCCTCCAGTTGAGTTTTAGCTGGACACTAATACCAGTGCTAGTGATTTCTCTCCGTAGTCTTGCAGGCTTTCCTGTCAGAAAGAGATACCTTACAGCAAAACAGAGATAACTGACTGTTGTTATCTCAGATGCTCTAGCCTGTGGCCAGTGTGTGTTTGAGTGCAGGAGGCATGCCATGCACTGCACTCCATGCACTCAGTCAGGACTGCACTCCATGCACTCTGAGCTGCAGAAGAGCCATGTGGCATCACCACCTTGGTGAAAATGCCGGTGCACAGGCATCTCAGCCATCACTCAGGTAAAAACACACAGAGAAAACGTTGCTGTAGGAGAAGCTCTCTGGTTTGTCCTCTATTTTGGCAGTGGTTTTCAGGGGCAGCCTGCAGCAGCCTTGTGCAGCCAGCAGGTGCTGGGGTGTCTCCACACTACACCCTCCACACTTCCCCTTCAGCTGCACCCGCTGCCATCCCCACCACAGCCCTTCTTGTATTTACACTCTGAAGTTACTGTTTCTGCTGGTTTGTCTTCTGTCAGAAAAGTTGTTTCAGTGGAGAAAAAGACCCATGCAACACTTTGTATAGCTGAAGACACTGTCAGCCTAAAAGTGACCAGCACATCAGAGGAATGTAGACTTCTACTCCCCCAAACTACCCAGAGCCCCAAAGCCAGGGAAGTGGTGCTTCACCAAACAGAAAGGCTGTGGTAAATGACCCAAACAAAACCTGCTGTGAGGCAAACAGCATGGCCATATCTGCAGCTCCTACAGCCATACTCACTGGCACCAGGGCACCACTCCTGCACACCAGCTCAGCCTCTGACATGAGTTCCAGTGGGTTTTCTTATCCCGTGCCACCACTGCAGCTCCTCAGCCGGGGGGTGACAGCCAGCTTAGCCACTGCAAAACTGCTATGCCTGCTATCATGTAGGAACCTGTCTTTACTCCTACAGATGGTCTAGATGAATTGAGTTTGAACACAGAAAGGAAACTGTGGTTGCAGCAGAAGACACCACCACACCACCAGCAAGAACCTGTTTTGGGTTCAGAAGGACCAGCCAGGAACCTTTGGTATGGCTCTGGCAGTTTGGGAAGGCAGATGAGAGGCACCTTTCTGACACACTACATTGGTGTAGCAGCTGTTAGGAAAAGATGGGAATAAAAGCTGAGTAAGATACCCTATCTGGTAGGATATTGCCCGAGAAAAGACAGAGTATACCCTGGACCTGCCTGCCATCATAGCACCTGGCTGGAAATTGGAGGACAGATTTGCCTCAACACGATGTGATGCCTCCACTCATCTCAAAGCAGTGGTAACCAACCAAGTCAGGCACTCTAATCCAAGAAGAGCACTTTCCTCTGCCTTTGCTTGAAAGTAAAGTAAGAGCAGCTTCTTAGTCAAATACAGACTTTTCCCTTTTGAATCAATTCTCACTTTACATTTCAGAGTGTTTGCTCTGTCACATTAGAAGAGAAGGGAAGAGGTGACTTAGTTCAGCAAAGGAAGCAGAATCAGTATTAACTGCAACAGGGAATATGTGATATTTCAGGATGCTGGGTTACTCATCTAAAATGGCTTGTAAAATACCAGGAATCATTGTTATTCATGGGAAGAACAATGACAACACCTCGGCTTTGCAGGAGAAAGTAGAGGCAGGGGATTGAGGTGAGTGTGTCCTCTGCAGCATGGGAGCATCATGGCAGGTAGCACTTTGATTAACCTCCCACCCCAAACTCCTCCTCCTGACCATCTCTCTGCCCTGACAACCCTCTCCCCACTATCTCTGCTGCATGCATGAACCAGCAAATGCCTTTCCCCAGCCATAGCACCCTCAGCACCTTCACTGCTTTCCCACAGGGTATTGGGAACCGGCAAGAGGGTCCCTGAGCCAGGTATACCCAAGGCTGGCAGTCACCTTGGAGGTACAGGAGGAAACCCTGCCTAGGAGCTATCTTTTGAGGAATCCTTGCCTGTTTCAGTTGTTGCCACAGTGTTTGGGTCTATCAGCATCATCTATCAACACATCATCTTAGTAGGACCACATCATCTTAACCAAAACTGTTTAATCAGACCATTGTCATGGTAGAGGTACAAATATGCCATATGGCAGAAAGGTTAGTTGCCCTTTACTTAATGGTCATAACATGTTTGTATGTGTACAAAGAGGTGGGCAACATTTTGTGACCAGGCAAGATTTTGAGTGACTGGGGGTGTTTTTTTGTCATCAAAAAGGTGTACTTAGGTTGACTAAAATATCTCTGAGAGTGCCAAGTTGTTTTGGTGTGTTCCTCCTCTCCCCCCAAAATTAGAGAGAGAGAAAAAAAGAAGAGTCATAATACTTTGTTATGACAAGTTCCAGATGCCATTTCCCATTTTCAAATGTGTAGTTTTAAAAGATAGCTTTCCTTTTTTAATAGCTAACCTCTCCTTCTAACCTTTCTTCCTCACAACCAGGCAGACTTCAAAGCTTCAAAAACTTTCCAGTAGAACTACGATGTGTCTGTTTTGCTGATAGCAGTTAGAAAGTGGGTTTTTTTCACCTTGATCAGCAAAAATATTGCCAGCCTCCACCAAAGTGGAGTTGTGTTACTGAAACAAAGTGCTTTTGTGTGCAGACAGCTACGAAGGTGCCTACAAAAGACCTGTTTGGTGTTGCTCTGGCTGTCTCTCCTGCAGCAGATGCTCTTTGCAGGAAAAAAGGCTGTGAGCCAGAGAGTCCTCCAAAACCTGTTGCTGAATTTGTACAGGAGGAGCAGCTGGAGGTGAGGTCTGGATCATGCTCTGTGTTTCACTGCCGGCACCAGAGCCACGCTGATTATGGCTCTGACAGCTGCGGCCTTACACAATCACTGGGTTTCAGCAGGGCAGAAATCAGTGCCTTGCAAAACTCCCAACACAGTAACTCATTCACAACGATGTCAGCAGCGAGTGGCATTTTCTCACTCGTGTTTTTTGACTGGGTAATTGTGGGACAGAAAGAAGTAAACTAATCCACCTCTCGTATTATATGGAGTCTTTGAGAACAAGACTCTTTGCCATTTGTCCTTTGTCTGATACTTTTTCTTCTCACCCTCAAGCACTTTGGTTTTTAAGCCTTTGCTGCCTCATACCTTCAGTACACCAGAAGGGCACCTCTCAGATTAACACCTCATGCTGCTTTATCTAAGGGAGGAGAACAGAGAAGGATGCAAGCAAGAGTAAGTCAGAAATCACAGAAGACAGGGCTGGATGGGGCACCAGAAGATAGTGTAGTCCATCTCCTGTCTTGAAGACAGGGACAGTGTCTCACTTGCCACGTTGTTGTTCAGTTGCCTCCTACAGCTCCTGTTTCTCCCCAGCTTCTCCTTACAAACGATCCCAGTGCTTCCTCAGACTCACTCCTAGTACATTTGTCTTAATACTTACTGTAAAACTCTGCTGGTGTGATTTGAATCATTTATCTTATCCATGGAGAAACAATTGCTACTTTCTTTTAGCTGCTTTACAATATTCTACGATCACGTTTCCCTTCCATCTTAGTAGCTCATATTCCATCATCTTTTTCCTTTTAAGTCATGTTTCCTAAATTGTTAGCTGTAGCCACTGTTCTCCTTTGGCAGCTCTCCAGTGTTTCTTAATCTTTTTTGCATTGCAGTGCCCAAAACCAGAAGCAGAGCTCCAGCTGTGGCATTACCACTGTCAAAGCAGCCTGGAAGAGTCATCTGCTTGGGGTAGCTGTCTTCTTTTGCAGTCACAAAGCACTGGTGACTCATGCTTCTCTCTTGCTGGATGCCTGCCTCCAGGTCATTTTCTCCAGAAGTGCTGCCTTCCCCACCATGTGTTTGTGGTCTCAGCTGACTCTTCCTGTGTGCAGAAGTGGGTGTTTGTCCTTGGTGAACTGCAGCCCGTTGCTCCCAGGCCTTTTAGTCTGCCATGGTCAATCTGAGCAGCTATCCTCTCCCCTGGTACCTTTGGTGGGGGACAAGGTGGTGGCATGTGTAAGAAATAGTAAAATGCAACAGCCCTTCATCCAGAGCAGTAATGCACATTGTGGCTTGTGCCAGGGAAGATCCAGAGTCCTTCTGGGCATCTCTCCTGTCCAACTGTGACCAGAGTTTGACTGTGACCACTCATGCACCCAGGTAAAGGTAGCTTGATATGCTCAGACAGCTTGCTGTGGCAAGGTATGGGACACTGCTTTGCCCGGCTGACATGAGGCTGTAACTCATTTGACATAGCTGCTTCTTGACAAATCCATACTAGCCCTCACTGGTTTTGTTTTCTTGCAGGCTGCTTATTCCTTCTGATGCTTTCCAGCAGCTGTACTCACACTGACTGGCACACAGTCCCCTCTCTGGCATGAGCTGATGTTTCCCCAGCAGATTATCAAGGCTGCCAGCTTGGCACTGAGCTTGGCTCTGGCCTTACTGGATTCAAACTTACTGGCAGCATGTCACCTCTGACCCTGGGTGCCTTTAGCAGTGCCTCCCCAGGCCAGGCTGCTCTCAGCACAAGAGCATCACACAGCTAAATCTGGGCAATGGTCCCCTCCCACTGGTGCTTCCCATCTAGACCGCAGTGGCTATGATCTCAAAGCAGGTGCTTGCACAGTCTTCTCCTGTCTTTCACATTTTCCCTCAGGCCTCTGCTCTCACAAGGGGTGCAAAGAGAGGCTTTGCTGGGGTGCCACACACCTCCCACCCTGCTGTGGTCTAAGGGAGTGTGAGGAGAGCTCGGTAGTGCCACTGATAAATCTTTATCTGAGCCTCTGGTAAACAGGAAGCTGCCAAACAGCTTTATTCTTTTTCTTGGGTTTTTAGGTTCTTTTGGTCTGGTTTTCACAGCTATTCTTTTTTGCTTACTTCATCTCAGGAAACACGTTTTTTTCTGTCACCTCTTGCAGGAAATGTGCAAGATACAAAAAGTGTTGAAAACCTCATGGTTAGCTCAACCCTGATGAGTCAAAGGGCCTGGCAAGGAGGGCATGGCAAGGAGGGCATGGCAATTGCACTGGAAGCTCACAGGTCAAGCTCACAATGGTGAGGATAAGGCTAAAAAGGATTTGACCAGGCAGAATACAGACACTTACAGACACATCCCACTTCAGAATACAGACACTTCTGGGCTAGGATTAGAGGTTTCAACTCAGAGGCTTTTCACTGGTATCAGAAAGAGCATTCAAACCTTTCTGGTCAAGAGAGGCAGAGGCATAGTTCTCTTTACAGAGCTGCAGCACAAGGCTCTTGGGAACTCATTTTCAACATCTGAGATCCATCAGGGAGACATCTGTCCACAGCAGGAGCAGCCAACGTGCACACGGCTGCAACAAGGGCAGCCATGCTGAGCCTGTGTGCCAGAGCTTGCTGGAGGGGAGGGAAAGCCACACATTAGGAGCAGGCAGGACAGGCTATGCTACAACTTTGCTGGTACCCCGGGGTTGCCCTAGGCTGTAGGCAACAGTGCAGGCACAACACTTGCAGGGATCCAATGCTCACCACGTTTAAACTCTTTCCTGATTTTGCATGGTGCTGCTTGAGCAAATAATCAAGCCCAAAGGCCTGCTGCTTACAGGGACACATGCCCAGGTTTGCTGGCAGTAATGCTGGCAGGACAGGGTGAAGCTGAGGAGAGCTGGGGGGGATTCCTCCCACCCCTCCCTGGGGTTCTGGGGCTGCAAGCATGGCTTCAGCTGCAGCGTGGCTGACCTTGCACTGAGAGGAAAGATTCAGTTCCTTGCATCAACCCTTCCTACTCCCTTCTTTACCTGAGCAGGGAGGAAGATTCCTTAGGCCAGCCAGGGTAAAGCTGAGCTCACACTCCCACAACCTACACTGTCCAACTCTCCTCCAGTCTGGGGATGGACATGCACAACTTAACAAAGATACGGGATACGGCCCAAGACGTTTGGAAGAATACCAGATCCAGCAAGAAGTTGGGCTGAAGAGGAGCAGGAGTGTCTTTCCAGTATGCAGATGCATGGGGCAGGTTTTCTTGTCATTACCAAACTACAGTTTCATATTTTTCTGGTGCACTGAAAGCACAAGAGGAGCTCTTGTGGGTTTCGAATGAGTGGGACAAGACAGATGAACTTTTACCACTGCGTAGGTAAAATCTCTATTTCCTTATACAACACCCAGAATTTCTTTTGCTGACTCTTTTCTGCTACACAAAAATTCCAAGAACTATCAAGATTTCATACCTCCTCTCTTACAAGTTTGTAGGCAGAAGAGTAAAACATCAAAAGTTTCATTAACCTTTTGTATTCATGAGGTGTGAACATGTCTGTCTGACCAGGGCCAAATACAAAATCAGCTTCTATAGACAAGATTAACAGCAATGTGTCTGCATTTCTTGGACAAAGCAAAGGACATAGGAGGAATCAGTTGAGCCACAATGCTTTAGGCAGCCTTTGAAGAAAAAAGAAAGCTCTTGACTTAATCTTGAGTAATTTTGAATATCCAAGTGTTGGTTTGGGTGGTTGTGCTTCTTTTACCCAAAATGACACTCTGCTTACTTCATTTTTCTTCTATCAGATACGTGCAAAGCCAACAGTTCCAAGCTGAGAAAACTCTTCCAGGTGGGAACTTTCCTTCAGAAAGAGCCCTGAGGGTAGGTGGGGGCAGCCAGCACTGGGAAACTTCTGCACCTCACTTTACCAACGATACTTGTCATAAGCCAGGACAAAGAAGGCTTACCTTTTTGATTACTTGGGGCTTTTATCAGTAAAATAGGTCTGAAGATGGAGCAGAACACCCTTGTTTATTCCTGCTGTGTCTCATTTCAGTTTTGGAAAGTTAAAACCAGAAAGCTGACACAGCAATTCCCCACTGCAGTGCAAGAAAATGGATCTACGGTCTGAGGCAGCAAAGTTAAATCACATCATAAACAATGAAAAAGATGTTTTCTTTGCCCTTTGAAAGGTGAATATGATTTCTGATAAGACATGAAGTAGCAGCTGACCACACACACCACAGGAGGTTAACATTTAATGTACTTCTCAGTAAGGGCATGCTAATCAATACCACCAGTGTGTCATTTATCCTCTCAGCAGTGTAAAGCTTGGCATAAAACGCCTTTTTACTCCCCTGTTGCATGAGAGGAGGAAGTGACTGCATAGAGAAATTACATGTTTGTCTCCAGGCTCTCTAAGAAACCTGTGACAATGAAAGGAGTCATTAAATCACTTCTTGTGTTACAAATACAGCCCTAGGAATTGTCTGCAAACCTGACATCCAGACATGCTTTTAATACAAAGTTGGGGTTTATTACATCGTAGGTCTAGGATCCCAAACAACGGTCTGGAGGTGCTGGTGGCCAACAAGATCACACAAATGGCCTTCAAGCTGTTACAGAACCTTGTCAGAAGCAGCATTACATCCATCAAAATGCTGGTCCCAAGGGTGCTTGAGTGGTCCTCCAAGTAACTCTCCAGTAAATAAATTCACATAGGATTTTGGCTAGACAGAAAAGTAACTGAGGAACCTGGAAAGGATGTAGAGAGGCTGGTCTAGAAAACACAGCCATAACTAGAGTTAGCACAGCTCCCGTTTCAGCATGGCTGTCCTGAAGCATGCATTTGCAGAGGCACAGCAGAGAGATCTGCCCGCTCCAGATGAGAATCAACCTTATGCAACAAGACAAGGCATCCAGTCTGAGTTTTCCAGCATGGTAAGAAAGCAGCAGCCCTCTGGCCATCACCAAAGTGTTAACATGCAGCACTTGAGCTGAAAAGATCCTCCCTCCATCCCTGCCTTTCAAATCCTCTCTCATCCCCAGTCCAGGCGCTAGGGATGGGATCATCAAAGGTAAGAAGCACCGCAGAGCTGACAGATGCGCTGGGTCACTGTCACCCACAGCTGTGGCTGCAAAAATAGAGGGATCAGCCCTAGGGGAAGGAACAACCAACTTTTGAAGCAGCAGCTTCCAAGACAGTGCAAACACAGCTGTGAGGAGATGTGCAGCAGCAATTAGGCTTCATGGAGTCCAAAAAACAACAGGCAAGCACGAGAAGGAAAACAACAGACTGTCCTAAAGAGAAAGTACCAGCAGCAGTCAGTCCCCTTGTAACAAAATGCCAGGGTCTGGGCAAGGTTCCCTCAGCACTGGGTAGGTAAAACAAATTCCTGTGCCTGTGAGCATTACCTACCTCCCAACTCAGCTCTGCTTCAGCCTCCTTCTCCTCCTTAGCCGGCAGCACACTGTGCAGAATCCCGGGAGGGAGCAGCTTTCAGTGCTGCCGTCTGGGACGGCAGCTGCTGCTCCTGGGGCTACAGGGATGCACAGATGGCAGGCTGGCGTGAGGATAGCACTGCTTGCCTTTGGGCATCAAGGGTCCCTCCCCCTCACCAAAGAGTCACATATAGTCCAATTTTCTGGAGAGAGTAGCTCTGGATGTTTCACTGTATGAGGGCTGTTGTCTCGCTGACTGCTGCAGCTGTCAGCCAGCCTCTCTGCCTCTAAGCGTGAGATGGGGTCCTAGAGCATCCACAGGTGGATAAAATGCTCCATGTTGCAACAACCCTGCATCAAGAAACACTGCGTGACCTCCCAGGCCAGACAACCCACCCATTAGGTGCTTCTTTGCCTTGCACAGCCTCTTGCCCCGTGTTCCCCCTACTCCCCTGGGCAGGCTTTTCACATCACCAGAGCTAGCCCCAACCAAACTCTGTCTCAATGGCCAAAGCACCTCCAGCTGTGAGAGATGCACACCTAAGTCCTGGGCTGACACAGGCCTCAGACCTCAGTCCTTCTCTCCCTAGAAGCCAGCACCAACCCCTAGTTTGTCAAAATGCCTGGAGGTAGGGACCAAGGGACAGCAGAGACTGCCACAGGATGGCAGGGACCACCACAGGACATCAGTGGCAGCCGTGAGTGAAGGATGGCAGGGGCCATGCAGGTGGCCCAAGAAAAACAGCAGGAGGAGAGATGCAGACAGCATGTGCTGATGGCATCCATCCTGGAGCTCAGAGGACAGCCCAGAGATGCCCCTGCTGCCCACAGCCTCCCAGCAAGGGATGTCTCCACAGCAGAGGGTGATGGCCCAGTGAATGCGGCCGTTCCCCAGCCATCCCATTGCCAGTGGGCAGAGGGAGCTTTGCATGCATACAGCTGCTTGGCTGCCTTCATTGACACAGTTCAGCAGAGGAGTCAAAGGGAGCTTAGCTCCTCTTTTCTATCATCCAGCGCAGCACATCAGCCACAAATTGTAGACAACAGGCAAAGACCTGAGATGAGCAATGAACCTGGGTAAAAAGAGTGAAGCAGCAGGAGTGCAAGCTCAGGGCACAGCGAGAGAAGATCCATGGAGGCCATGGACAACCAGGGCAGAGCAGGATGGGCTGCATGGCACTGAGAGGCAAACACAAAGCAGGTGATCAGGGCAAGCATCTTGCAGTGTTTAGCCTTGGCCACGCTTGAGCTGATCTTTCTTCTTTTTTGCCATGAGGTGGTCCAGCACTTCTTCCTCATCTGCTGCATGGTGCAGACCCAAGGAACCAAGCTCCGCTGCCAGTGTCACCAGCTGAGCGTGGAGCTGGTGTGCTGTAAAGCAAGTGCAGGACCTGGCCCCAGATCATCCAGTTCCCCTTTGTGCAAAGCCTATTTGACTACGTGCCCCGGCTTCCAATTTTGGCATCGCAGCTGCATAGCTGCCTGGTCTGCAGAGCTGCTGCCAGGACTCCTGCACACCTTCTCCTCTGCTACCAGCTCATCAGCTCCTTCTCATATGCCCTTGAACTGCTACTCCATGTCCTTCCAGAAAAGATGTGTGTGCTTTCTGCCATTGCCTTGTAGATCTCCAAAGCCATGTAGACAAAGTACTGTGAAGATCAGACCTGCCTATAGTTAATGCCCAGCAGAGGACAAGAGACCTCAGCTAGGCTGTGGTAACCAAGAGTGTAACCAATCCTGGGAGCAAGCCAAACACCTCCTGTAAGCCTTGGACTAGGGTCTTTGTCTCCTGGCCTTGCACCTCACTCTCGGCTGCTCATTCTGCAGTGGTATTTGTGAGGCACCCTTAAGACATGCTTGTTCCCCCAAGAGAATGTTAAAAAGCTGATGTATCTCAGGAAGAGATGAGTTAAGGATGTTTTTGCAGGAGCTTTGCCTTCTGGGGATAGTTTCAGCTCATGGCTCCATCCAGGGTGCAGCTGCAGCCCCAAAGAACAGCAGAAGAATGAGGAGCTCCAGCTCCGATCCCATTTCCACTGTCCAGACTTAATTGAGGAGGAAGAGATGGGCCAGCCTAGGGCACCTACCACAAGGCTGTACTGTAGCATTGTTTTTTTTTGGAGAGCCTTCCTGACAGCCAACAAAGGTGGTTTTCTGTATTTGTGTAAATGAGCTGTATTTGGATCTATAGCTCCTGGCCTGAGATCCTGCCTCTAAAACTCACCTTATCTACCCTGAATGTTCACTGTCACGCATTAGACCTCCCCACCCCAACTGTCTCACAGGGCTGCTTGTGTTGCAGCACACAGTGCAACAAGGAGTAGAGGTTACGAAACAGTTTGTGGGAAGGAGAGGGCCAGAGCTAAGCTTGGAACGGAAACACTGGGAAGAGGAAGATGCATTAAGGTCCAGATTGTCCCTGCCCAGATTGTCCCTGCCCAGATTGCCCCTGCCTAGATTGCCCCTGCCTGTTTGGTGCAGGTTTCTGTTTTAAAGTAAAATTAAGAATATATATGTATTTTTTCATCATGATGGCTCCAATTCCACAGCAAGACCCCAGTTCCCTCCTATGGATATCTCCCTTTTCACTGTTTTTCTCTTGCAGCTCAGCAGGAGAGAGCCCCAGGGGTTCCCACTGGCCATGTGGGTACAGCTCCTCTGACCAGAGCAGGGTGGCTGCACAAAGCACCAGGTGAGAAGCTCCAGTGATCTTTCTGGGCTCATTGCATCTTCCCATCCCTGTTACAGATCATTTACAGCAACTCAGTTTCATGTGAGCAGAGGGCTCTTGGGGTGACTGTACTCCTGAGAGAAAGCTGTTGAGTGGAACCACGGGGAATTGGGAAGCCAGCACGTGGATGTGCTGCTTTTACCCTGAAGGAGAGGAACTGGCAGCCTCATTGATTCAATTCTTGTCCTTAACCCACACAGAACTGATTGCAATCCCAAGGGGTTTTAAAGGGCAAATGGTTCATACCTGAGGTTTTGACTTTGAGGTTCTCATTGGGAAACAGTGATTTGCTGAAGACAGCTTTTATTTTCCAGTCTTCAACCCTTGCCAGCAGGAATTAAGGCATCCCATGTGTTCTGTGCTCCCCAGCAATACAGTTTTGAACTGGCATGAGACTCTCTGTAGGGTCACATTGCTAAGTGGTTCATGAGCACCTTCTTCAGCCTTGCTCTAAGAGGTCTGGGCAAACTCCCAGACACTACCCAGACCCTAAGTGTCATCTTCCAGACTTCTTAATCCCCCTTCCCACCACAATTTCACCCTGTAGGGAGCCACCCTGAAGCAAAGGGACTGGTCAAATGTGTGAGCTCTGGGTGCAGCTGGCCCCATCCTTCACTACCAGCCTCACACATCCCAGGAGGGGCAGGAGAAGAGACCTCATAGCAGGCACTGTGTGTATTCTAGCCCTCTCTAAAGGGTGTATTTAGAGAGTACCCCTCTGTGCTGCAGGACAGCCTGCCTCATTGCCTGGGAATTCTCCAAGGGCCAGAGGCAAGAAACCTCTGCTGTCAAAAACTCAGGAAGAAAGATGAAAATGCTGCTCCCAAATCTGATTAAATCCTGACTTGATTTAACTGCCCAGGAAGAAAAGGAGAGCAAAAAGGGATAGGTGAAGTATAGTTTTGACAACAAGCCATTGCTGCAAATACAGCCACACTTAGTCAGGTCCTTGTAGTGTCCCCAAAGCAGGGCACGAGCCCTGCTATCTTTGGCACCTGGGAGAAACAGATAGAGTTACAAATGGGGAAACAGCATTTCAGCTAAGTCTGATGCTTGGTTTCATGAGGACTTCAGTAAAAGTGTAGGAAGCATTGAAACAAAGATGTATCAGTCCCCACTCCAGAAACAGGTGCTGAGGCTTTAACTCAGTTTCTAGAAAAGATGAGCAGGGCATTTTGTGTTTAAGCCAGATTAAAAGCAGGTTTTAGAGAAACTTGCATACAAATGGTTATGCCAAACACAATCTAAACGTGTCTCATATTAATTGAGCTGGCCTTGATGGGAGGAAGGTCTGAAGCTGACAGAGAAACGTAGAAATAGATGTAACCAGACTTAAATCAAAGTGAAATCTCACTTGCATGGTTTTGTGGTGCTTTAACTAAATCATCTCTTAACCACCCATTTTGTGTATGGTCAGACAAAGCTTCATAACATTTTTTTTTGCTGCAGCAGCAGTTCAAATTCCTGCCTCTGATCTCCTCTGCTAAAGCAACAATGTGGGGCCCTTGGTGACACCTGACCCATGTACAGCTGTATGGGAGGTGTGAGCACACTGGGGGATGAAATACCTGCCCAAGGGTCAGCCACGACCAGCCTGGCACATAAAGTGCTCCATCCACTCTCCTCTGACAGGGCATGAAAAAGACCCAAATCCTAAGCTGCTACAATCTCACCCAGAGACTTTAAACAGGAGCTGCAGAGGCTTCTTGTGGTGGTGATTTCTTCAAGGTATGGCTTTACTTTTGTCTCTCTCTCTGTAGCAGGAGAAGTAAACCTGAGTTTTACAGGCTTGCTTGCTCTCTGCCTCGGCTATATTGGGATTGAGAAGTCTGGTTTTGCTAGGAGAGGTCCCTGCTTCACCAGGCTCAAAGCTTTCTTAGACACAAAGTGAAAATACACCCAGAACTTAAACTTGTTTTCTCCAAAGCATTTCTTTGCTGTTATTTAAAGATATTTAAAAAGTCAACCTACACACAGGAAAACCACTTCCCACCTCTCTTAGTCATATTTCATTTGCCAGGTATCAGAAGATTTCTGCACTCAACTGCAGAGCACTTCAGGAAAACCAGAAGAGTCAAACCTGCCATCTGCTGTGGATGTGGGCAGAAGTTTCCCCTTCCTTTTTGCTTGTATTTGTATTTCTGACTTCATTTAAATATCATAAGGATGAATATATAATCCAGGGTGCAAATTTTGTCATTTTACCCTCTGCCACCATTGAAAACAAATAGACATTGTTCTTTCAACATAACAAAGCAAAATTGTACCCTGTTGCTCAGATACCTACAGGGACAGTCTTATAAAATCCTAGATGAAGAATTGAAACAGAAATACCTAAAGCTCAAACAGTGCTTTTTCTGCTTTGCAAACTGAGGTCTGAGGCTCAGTTCTGTAACCAGGGGCTCACAGACATGAAGGCTTCATAGAAGAATTACAGAATCACAGAATCTTAAGGGATGGAAGGGACCTTGAAAGCTCATCCAGTCCAACCCCCTGTCAGAGCAGGACCACCTAGAGTAGGGCACACAGGAACTAGTCCAGGTGGATTTGAATATCTCCAGAGAAGGAGACTCCACAACCCATCTGGGCAGCCCCTTCCAGTGCTTCCTCAGCTGAACACTCAAGAATTTTTTCCTTCTGTTTCTTTGGAACCTGTTCTGTTCTGCTTTGTACCCATTGCCCCTTGGTCTATCATTGGCCATCACTGAGCACAGCCTGGCTCCATCCTCCTGACACCCACCCTTTATGGATTCGTAAACATGAATGAAGTCACCCCTCAGTCTCCTCCAAGCTAAAGAGCCCCAGCTCCCTCAGCCTTTCATTGTAAGGGAGATGTTCCACTTTGTCATCTTTGTGGCCCTGCGCTGAACTCTCTCCAGCAGCTCCCTGTCCTTCTTGAACTGAGGGGCCCAGAACTGGACACAATATTCCAAGTGCTGTCTCATAAGGGCAGAGTAGAGGTGGGGGAAAACCTCTCTGGACCCACTGCCTACACTCCTGCTAATACACCCCAGGATGTCATTGGCCTTCTTGGCCATGAGGGCACATTGCTGGCTCATGCTCATCCTGCTGTCCACCAAAACCCCCACGTCACTTTCCCCTACACTGCTCTCTAAGAGTTCATTCCCCAACCTGTACTGGTACATGGGGTTACTCTTTCCCAAACGTAAGACTCTTCAGCAGTTCATCTAATCTCTCCTCCACTCCAATTCCAGTTGAATATAGCAGGGTCACTTACTTATAATCTTAGAAGGATCACTGCAGCCAAGGGACTTGGCTGATAAAGCCAAGCTTGGAGTTGGCAGGTAAAGCCTTAAAGATTGCAGCTTGCCGAAATTGTTTTATCCCTTGTTGCTGTTTTTTGCGTGCTTCCCTCACCTGCCTCCTGGGGATATTGAAGAAAAACATTCAATAGTGTTAAGGAACAACATGAATATACAGAGGAAACCAAGTTAGAGCAAAGATCAGAGTGTCTTTGAGAAAGGGAACATTGAAACCTAACTATAGTCTTATCACATCAAGTGGGTTGTAGCAGATAAAATGTGAAAGTGTCAGTGGGGCAGCTGTGATGAAAAAACATGCTATCTTTTAATCTAAAATTCAAGCAAAAACATAATGCTTTTGCCCATCAGCCTTAGCAGGAGGTGCCTCTTATTTCAGACTCCTTCTCTTTGGTGGCACTGTGAGCAAGTGGCTTTGAGAGGAGACGCAGGTGGGCAACCCAGTGTTCCTCCCACCCAAGGGCAAACTGGAGACTGGGGCTTTATGGCACGAGGGTGCATGGCCCAGATGACGGAGCAAAGGCACTTTGCATTTCCCAAGGGCCCAGTGTGTTCTTTGCCTGCTTGAAGAAGGGAGCTGTGGCCCAGAGGGGAGCCAGTGTCTGGGCAGGCAGAGGCAACGGGGCAGTGTCTGGCTTGAGTCAGCGGCATCTGCCACTGCCCAGCCACAGCCCTGCCCTGGGCTGCCCCGTGCACAACTGAGTCAGTGCCAGCAGCTTCTGGGGAGTGGAGAGGGGGACATTTAACAAGCAGCTTTAGCTGGAAAATAAACAGAAAGGGGGGGAAAAAAAAGAAGGGGAAATATCATGAAACATCAACACATGAGGTTTTGGCTTCTAAATGCAAGGCTTGCCTTTCTTCTTGCTTGGCTTTAAAATGAGGTTTGGGCCTCAAAAAAAAGAGAAAACCACCAGGTAATTAGTATGTCCTTCTGCCTTCCCCTGTGAAACATTTTGGTCCTGCATAGTTGGGTGTTTCTCTTACTTTTGCACTAAGAGCAAACCCCAAACGTTTTCGTTTCAAGTGTATCTGAAAATACCCCGTTGCTGCTGAGGTTTCATTTGGCTTCCCAAACTGAACCAGAAGATGCAGCCAGTGCTGAGAGCCTCTCATGGGCTTTCCAGGAGACACTCAGCTGCCTGGGGCAGACCATGGGTCCCAGTAACAGCCCAGACAGGCACTTTGAAGGCAGCATGGAGGAGGAGGTGATGAAGCAGGAAAGCAGCCAGTCCCAGGCTGCTGTGATGAAGCTTCAGAGTGGAGAGGAGCTTGAGTACTGCATCAAACGTGGTGGACTGATCAGTGCTAAGTTAACGGTTGGACTCAATGATCTTAAAGGTCTTTCCAGCCTAAACGTTTCTCTGATTTCTCGGGCTGTTCAGGGGAAGGTGGGGGTTAGCCCTATTCAAGCGTGCCACCTATTGCTAACTTGCACCACTGCAGGCAGCCTGCACCCTTCTCCCCTCTGCTGAGCCAGGTCAGCCAAGACCTGCCAGAAGCTCTCATCAAATCAGCTGGTCCTATGGCAAAATCTCTTGCCTCACAAGCCTTTTTATTTTCTCCAGCTCTAAAAAGGATTCATAAAATCTACAAATATGGAGAAAAACTTCCTCAAATGGGTGCACACCTCACGTCCTTAAGCCAGATTGGAGCAGGGCAGCGCTGCTGCTGAAGGGCATGGGCAGGGAGGTTTGTCTCCAATCAGGACAGCTATCATAGCAGATGCCCTAATAAACTTGCTGGATCTTAGGGGGTCTCCTACAACATGCATGTGTTCTAAGAAACTGCAGTCCAGGGAGGTACAGTGCTACTGGCTCATACACTTCATGTTTTTAGAGAATGGTAAATATTTCTAATTCCATGGGCACTGCTTTTGTCTGGTTTTATCACAGAATCACAGAAGGGCAGGGGTTGGAAGGGATCTCTAGAGATCATCCAGTCCAACCCCCTGCTAAAGCAAGTTTTTGCTTCATTCTTTTCTACAGAATTACTTTTGACTTATATATGATTGAAGTGACTCAGCTTCCCAATTTTATTGTTCCCTAACAGAAAAACAGAAGAATGTGAACAGTTTGTGAGCTGCTAGGAATCAGAAAAGCTCTATTAATGGAAAATGCTACCAATTTACTTCAGCTGAGAAGCCCCTGGTAAGTGCCTCTTCATGGAGGGGCTGCCCCAAAGTTCCTCCAAAAGCTGCAATTAGTTACTGTCATGATCCATCCCTATTAATTTATTCCCTATAGTCAAGGCTCAGTTTTGTATGCTGGCCAATGTCCTCTACAGGCTGAGAAAAGAGCCCTTATCAGCCAGACTTTACCTGCAGCAAAAGGTAGTATCTTTTGCTAAAACAAAAGACATTGGTGGGAAGAGACAACAGCTGTGGATGGAGAACTGAGCTGTTTGATATCTCATGGAAGAGAGTTTGAAGGTGAATGACCTGCTGAGGCTCACCTAAAGCAGACAAGCTCTCCCATGTGTCTTAGATTTTCACTCCACATCAGCTGATCTTTAAAACCTCCTTCTGCAAACTTCTCTTTGTTCACATGGAGTGGTTGGTGCTACCACAACAGCTTGCAGCAGGGCTTGGCTTTTTGGTGCTGTGGGGAACTCCAAAGTCAGGGAGGATTGCATTGTGTTTCAGGAAAAGAAGTGATAGCTTGTGACAAAAAGGAGGTAAGCATAGAAATTGCTCTGAAATAATGCAGGTTTCAGTTCTGGCTGAGATGGGAACCCACACTTACAGCTGTGGCATGTGCTTCCAGTGAGCTCTAGCACTGAATGGGTGACTTGGCAGTGCAGTGTCCTGACCCCTGTCAGGGCAGAGTTACACACAAACTGAAATGAAGCTCAGGAGTAGTTTATAAAGCCTGCTTGCTTCATTTCACACAGCCAAGACAGCACTATGCTTTGGCTGCATCTTCTGAGAAAGAGAAGGCACTGAGGAGTCTCAGGCCCAAATGCTTTGTGTTGCTCACACCCTTCATGCTTGGCTGCCTCTCACTCAGCAAAGGAGCAGCTGCCACAGGTTTGCACAAGCACCTTGATCCCATGGGCACTGGACAGCCTCCCAAGTGCCTGCTGGGAGGTGGGAGCTAAAGGTTTACTCTTTGCCCTGAGGTCAGCTCACCTTCTGAAGAAGTTACCTCTGGTCACTTGGGGTGGTGGCCACACTAGCAAAATCCTAGAGCTTCGCCTCTGCCTCCTAAAGCCTTTGCAGGGGAACCTGAAAGCCACCTGCTCCCTGGGGCTGGGACACCACAGGGCTGCTCCTTTGCACAGGGTGAGGGTAAGTGAGGTTGCTTCCCAGCTTTGAACAATGAAAATGCATTTATTAATCCTATGTCCTGTGTGGCTCCTTCACGTGGCCCGTGGGGCCTGAATTTGCTTCTGTGTTGTCATCCACAAATGTATTTAAAAGTCTGGTCTAAGTAAGGAACAACTTGAAAAGGGAACGTGCACAAAGAGGATGTTTTCTAAGTTACTCGTCCTTCATGCAGCCTGGAGACTTGTGCTAACAGCTCCTAATTGTGTTACTGCCTTCAGCTTCTTGCCTGGTGGTTTTCTGCCCTTTAATTTGGAGGAAGGAATTGGCCAGACTTCCCAGCTCACAGGCCTGATTTTCCTTCAGAGACGCAATGGTGGCTGTTTAACTTGGTTTGAGCATAGCATCACTAAAGAAGAAGATTGAGCCTCTGCCATGTGCACTGAACAGGACAGGTGGCCTCAGTGACTGGAGCTACCTTGGAGTTGACTTTGTGCAGTTTAGGAGCTAGAGAGGTTTTGGGCCAGAGCATGCTAACCCTTGTTGCATCAAGCATTGTTTGCCCTCGCTGCACTTACCACAAGATCTTACCAAAGGACAGATGGCCGGAGATGTTATGAAACGTCTCAGGAATTGGAATATTAAGATTTTGTCTCGGTTCACACCATGCTTCACGCACAGAGCCCCTGATGTGACCTCCTGCTGTCTAATGTGGGCTACAGCTGACTTTTTTTTTGCTAAAGAACAGCTTATCCGGCTGGCCTTGCTGCTGTTCTCCACCTGCTTGCACATATTTTGGTGCTGAAAACTGCCTGGTGTGACAGATGGAAACGTGCAGATGTTTTCTGCTCGGTGGCTGCAATGGGGTAAAGCATTTTGAGCCATCTCTTGTAACAACAGTGAATCTTCAATATGAGGAAATGAGCACAATGCTAGAGAAAAGGATCTGGGAGTGTGACAGCAAGTCAGGTCTAGCAGGGCCTTCAGCCTCGCTGGGCTCAGACTGGATGTTTCAGCCAGGTGTATTTCCCACACACCTGTGAAAGGAACAGCTGTGCTCACAGGGGCAGGGGAAAGGATTTCTTCTCTGAAAAACATGAGAGGAAAGCATGCATTGAGTCTGGCTGGCAGGAGGTGGCCTCCTGAACTGCCATCGCTGCCACGGATGTTCTGAAGAATAGGGGGTGGATATTTGAGGAGACGGGTTTCACCTCTTCAGATGAAGGTTTTGTCAATGCACCTTGCCTGGGGCTGTGCCTCTGGCTCCTGAGCACACATGTCACACCAGGAGGAAGTACTGAGGTTTGGGGAAGTAGAGGTTAAAACAGCACAAGAGTGGTTTTGGCTGGGGGTGAGGTTTTTCTGGTGCAAGTTATTAATTGCCTCATTGTCAACATAAACAGTGCTCAGAATGTAACTGTGTCTGGTTTGGGGGTTTTGGGAAATGGGATTGATTTTGCTTTAGGTCATCAGTGTATCAAACAGAGAATTGGGAAACAGCATCTGTGCTCTGGAGAGAGTTCCTCCAGCTCTTTCTTCTGTAGAAATCTTTCCTTGGCTATGAAAAGCTTTGCCTTCCCAAGTTTGGTGGTGTTTTTTGTATTGTTAGATTATCTACCCAACTAAGCCTCAGGCCATTCCTCTCTCTCATTCCCCATTGGGTGAGGTTATTTTAAAAGCTGTCCTACACATAACCACCCATCATCTCTGCCTATTCTCTGACTCCAGGTGTAACCTGGATACTCTCCAGAAACCCAGTACTCTCCACAGAGACAGCCACTGGGAGCAAGGAGATTGTTTTTGCTGCATACAGTCTACAAGACTGAAGGAAAATGAGTGGTCATTGGTGAGAAGAGTGTGTTCTTTTTCTTCTTTTATTGTTTTGTCTGGTTTTCTAGCATTACCTTCTTCTCCTTTAGGGCCACCAAGATGACCAAGGGACTTGAGCATCTTCCTTACAAGGGAAGGCTGCAGGATCTGGGACTGTTCAGCCTGGAGAAGAGGAGTCTGAGCCAGGATCTCATTAATACTTACAAGTATTTAAAAGATGTATGTCAAGGGAATGGGGCAGCACTTTTTTCTGTAGTGTCCAGTGATAGGACAAAGGGTAATGGACGAAACCTGGAACATAAAACATTCCACTTAAACTTAAGGAAAAACTTCTTTACTGTGAGTGTGAGGGAGCCCTAGAACAGGCTGCCCAGGGGGTTTTGGACCGGATGATCTTTAGGGGTCCCTTCCAATCCCTACCATTCCATGATTCACCATGGAGTGGTTATTTTGGGGGGGCAGTAACTGAGTAAGAGATGGCAGCAGAGGGCAGCAGAGTGGCAACAAGGCACGTTCAGATGCCCCGTGCATCCGTGGCAAAGGTAGCACTTTGGGTCCACAGCCTCAAGAGGTCTGTGCCAAAGGTTGCCTTGTCAGACTACAGAGCAGCTGCTACCTTGAGAAAACAGAGACGACAGCAGAGCAGCAAATAAAGTTAACCTGTGGTATACGAATGCTAGGCCCTGAGTTACCTTCTCCCTCTGGGCACAGGAGGCTGCTCCTACATCTTCACAAGAGTGTCTTTTCAAGAGAGCAACTAGGAATGTGGGGTGTCAGAAGATGAGCTGTTGCACAGCCAGTGGAGAGGGGGGTATAACAATGCTTCATTCCTTGACCTGACTGCAGCTCTTCATTTGAGGGGAGACCTCATCAGCACTTACGAGTCTCCTTAATTTCAGCATCAGAATGAGTTCACCGGTGGAAACAGCTGCAAACAAGTGAGCTTGTTTCACAGTCATCATAGAGTCACAGAATGATGGGGGCTAGAGATCATCCAGTCCAAAGCTCTGCTAAAGCAGGTTCCCTTGATCAGGGGGCACAGGAAAATGTCCAGGTGGGTTTGGAAACCTGCAGAGAAGGAGCCTCCACACCCTCCCTGGACAGCCTAGGCCAGGGCTCCCTCACTTGAACAGCAAAGAAGCTTCTCCCTGTGTTTAATGGAACTTTTTGTGTTCCAGCTTGTGTCCATTACCCCTTCTCCTGTCACTGGACACTACAGAAAACACTGTCACCCCATCCACCCTTTAGTTACTTACAAGTGTTGATGAGGTCGCTCCTTAGCCTTCTCTTTTCTAGGCTAAACAGCCCCAGATCTCGCATCCCTGCACTGCCAAGGATGGGGACAGGCTCTGTGACAAAGCTGGGCTTCTTGCAGTGACATTTCTCAGCACACACCTCCTCCTGCCTGCATCTGCAGATGCTGAGGCTGTTCCCCACCTTCCTTCCCCAAGCCACATCCCAGGGTTGCAGTCAGGTGGTTGCTCTGAGCCCTGCCTTGGGGAGGGGAGCAGCATCCTTGAACCTACTAATCACACCAGTGGCTACCTGCCTAGTTTCCCTGTTTCAGCATCATTTCTGCAGCAATAGGGCCAGCAGCAACCCTGGAAATCCCATGCAAGATGTGCTACAGAAATTCTTCAGACAAAAAGGTGCTCATAGCTTAAATACACCAGTAGCAATGCAATTCCATAGAAAAAATACAGTCCTGATCTTCCAGTTGTTCCTGAGCCATAAAAGTGAGCCCATCAACTTTCTGTGGGGGCATGAGTTTTGCTAAGCTTTACAAGGAAGGCATTTCTTTCTCCCCAAAGTGTGATGTGCTCCTTTGCACTTGATCATCACCTTTATTTTGTGCCTATAAGGATTTGTGAGAGAAAAGTCAGCTTCTTTACACCTGTTTTAATGAACAGACCTCTTACACAGCTGTAATGTTGCTAATTAAATACGTGGTGTGGTGTCTGCTGAGTTCTCCAAAGGACAGCCCCGTCTTGCAGCATGTGGTTGGGAGAGTACGTGTGCGTCTACACATACAGAGACAAAGCCTGTGTGTGTTTGTGGCAGCGGTTTGTTGGCAGCAGAAACCTGCAGATATGTTCTGCTTTAGCAGTGAAAAAATAAGAGGTGGATTTGCTTGGTTTTAGCTGCCAAGAAACCCAGCTACTAGGAGCCAAAGTGATGCTTTTTTTTTCACGACTGAATAACGGAGCATTTGTATTGTCTGTGGAGCAGATGGGAAAGTGATACATCATATCCCTGCTGTCTGGCCTGTGAGAAATGTGCTGGTGTTTGGTGCCTGGAAGGAGAGTTGCTATTAAGACAAATCAGAAGTATGTCAGACACAGGGATCGATGCAATCTCGTTGTTTGCCAAAACACCACGTTGTAAGTCTCACTTGTGTACGTTGTAGAAACAAGCTGACAATTTCCCCACTCAGGAAACCCCAGAAAGTTCAAGTTTGCTGTTTCCTCCCAGAGAGTTGTCACCAGAAGGACTGTTTCTTCTCATCTCCAGGGTGCTCACTTGCTCATCCCATCCTTGTGTGAGCTACCAGGAAAACCACAGTCAAACTCTGTCTGTCTGCAAGCAGGGAGCAATGTCCTCCTTTGCACCCTATGGCCAAATTACTCCTTCCCATTGGGTACCATGGGGAATACCCAGAGCTGCAACCACACTGGCTCAAAGCCTGTGTGGACAACCACAGGCTGGATGCCAACCACCTCCACTTCATGCAAGCCCCTTTGGCCAAGGCTGCTTCTGCCTGAGCTGTTGCCCAGCCACCAGCACCACATCCTTTCCAACCAGCCTTAGCTCCAATAAAACCTACTGATTAACAAGGCATGGGGTCATGGCTTCATCCTGCAGACCCTCAGGCAGGAGAGGGGCTGCTGCAGTGCCCCAGGAGGGACCTGTCAAACACCAGCATGTCCTGTTGGTAGTGGGTAACCCGCAGCAACGCTTTCATTCCCTGCAGTCCCTTCTGTCCAGAGGTGTGCTTTGGGATGGAAGGAAAGGTTCAAAAGCAGAGTGTAAAAGCCAGATTTTTTTCTTTTTTCCCTTTAAAAATGTCTGAAGCAGAGGAAGCTCCATCAAAACTGTAATAAAGGGCCCGAATGGTGTGTTTGCAGCTCCTGGGGAAGGAGAAGCTGTAGGAGAGAACACCACAACCTCTTCCTCATTGTAGAAACAGACTCGGCTGCTAATTTTACCCCCATGGTGGCTTTGGATGAGGAGGAGGACTACTGCTTCAGCTGTACTGTGGCAGCACTTGTGAAAAACATCCTCTCCTGGTTAAGTCTCACAAGCATTAACTCTGTGTGTCTACATAGAAACCATAAGTTGATCCTGCTCTGGATGTAGTTGTATGTGGTATGTAAATTTGAAGCCATATATATGTTTCTGGAGTGGGCAGGCAAATAGTTATTTCACTCATGAGTGCAGACTCACTGTCCAGAGTGTATTTGTGCTTTGAGGCAAGTCTACATCCCAATCATGACTCCCAGGACTTTGCTGTCCATCTCCTATGTGTAAATCCAAGAGTGTGCTCCAAGACTGATATCAGTCATAGTTAGGGTAAGAGAAACATTATTTAACACGTTTTAACTTCCTTTCAATAAAAAAGGTTGCTCCATATACCTGTGTGAAAAACTAAAACCCCTTCCTGACAAGAAAGAATCACATGTGGCATTTATTGTCCTGTCCCAAATTGGAAGGAGAGATGTGTTAAGGAAGCAGCTACCAGATAATTCCCATTTAGGGGAACAGAAACTTATTTTGTGATTTGACCTTTGCTGCCTGGGTAGCTAAAGACAAACCATCCAAACCATCCTGCAAAGCCAGATAGTACTTTTTTTTGCATTTCCCTGAGGAACAAGCTGTGAAGCCCATTGGCTCTAGCAGGAGTCTGAATAACATGCTTTCAAGGTAGCTCTCATCAGTACATACCTTATGGTGGGGGCTTTTCTCTGCTATGTTCCCCTTACCTAGTAAGATTGGTCCTTTGCAATTAAGAAGAGCTTAATCTCAGTTTCTGTAAATGCCAGGAATCGTAGAATCATAGAGTTCATTGGTTGGAAAAGTCCTCTCAGATCATCAAGTTCAACCACTCACCTCACACTGCCAAGCCCATCACTAAACTAAAGCATATCCCTCAGCAGCTCAGCTATGTGTCTTTTGCATATCTCTAGTGTTGGGGACTCCATCACCTCCCTGGGCAGCCTGGGACAGGGGCTGACAACCCGCTCAGTGAAAAACTAGGAACCCTTCCTAATCTCCAATCTAAACCTTCCCTGGTGCGACTTGATGCTGTTTCATTTTGTCTTATTCATTACTTGGGAGAAGGGGACAATCCCCCTCTCACTACAACACCTTTTCAGGTGGTTGTGGAGAGTGCTCATATCTTCCCTCAGCCTCCTCTTCTCCAGGCTGAACACTGTCAGCCGCTCCTCATCAGACCTGTGCTCCAGACCCTTCCCCAGCTCTGTTGCCCATCTCTGGACACACTCCAGCCCCTCAATGTCCTTCTTGTAGTGAGGGGGCCAGAACTGAACACAGTAATCAAGCTGCAGCCTCACCAGCACCAAGCACAAGGGGAAAATCACTGCCCTGGTCCTGCTGGCCACACTATTCCTGATACCAGCCAGGGTGCCATGGGCCTTCTTGGCCACCTGGGCACACTGCTGGCTCGTGTTCAGCTGCTGTCAATTAGCCCCCACAGATCCTTTTCCACCAGGCAGCTCTCCAGCCCCTCTGCCCCAAGCCTGTAGCATTGCCTGGGGTTGTTGCTGATTTTTTAGAAGAAAAACAAAATTGAATTTGAGGCCACTGAGAGCAGCACTTCCATATTTCTGTGCTGAAATCACTTTCTTTCCAGGATGGTCCAAGGCAAAGAACAGCACTGCTAGAAAATGACAGCTTCTGTAAAAGCAGCTGTTTCTGGCCAGGACTGAAGTGAATGTTGAATGTCTTGCTGAGCGCTCCTCACAAGGGCAGGGATGACTTTAAACTGTAGGATATGTGTTTACTCTGTTCCTATTTGTTCTGACAACAGAAGTTAAGGTGATTTCCATCTTCCAGACAACTTCTGCTCTCATTAGAACCGTATAGAGCCATATAGATACAGAAAGCAGTTGCACAACTTGTTATTTCATGTGTGACACTAACATGTTCTTAGTCTGTTAATTCAATCCCATCAAGTTTTTAATCTCCTTTGCACACAACTGCAAATGGATGCCCAGCATTTCTTATTTACAGAGCAGAAAGGTGGAAGGTAAAGCACAATACAGCAAAAATACAGGGCTTAATCTCCAGGAGTTTTATACTGAATCTGAAATGTGGAAAAGATACTGATGCTTTCAGTTCCCACAAGCTGCTCCTTACTATCACCAACGTGGAGGAGAACTTCCCAGCTGGTACATACTATCAGAGCACACACTAGTCCTGATCAGCCATCCAGGAGATGTGATGGAACCTCCATCTGTAATGATATGGGTCCTGCACCCAGCCAACAGGGAGCAGCACAAAGCATAGGTGGGTGTTATGGCCAAGCACGCAGTGCAGAGCTGTGTTTGCCCTGAGAACAATGAGCCACCTCTGAGAGTGAGCAGCCAGGTCCTTCACCGAGGTGTTGCCCATGCTGGGAGTGTGGTGGGGAGGTTCTGTGTGCCAGGCCACCTGCAGCCCACGTGAACAACAGTGGTGCAACACCTGCAGCGCCCAATCCCGCAGCAAACAGGAGAAACAGAGCCAAATCACACGATTTCAGGTTCCTCAGCAGGCAGGAGGCTAGGAAAAAATGCTGAGGATACCATCCTGGGAAATGTGCAATAGCTGAGGGAGGAAAAGAGACAGCTGAGGTAAACAGAGGGTAAATTACCACCTCTCCCAGAGCAAACTGGGGAGACAATGTGATCTGATGAGGACAAAGCACCTGTAAGTTGATGGGTGCTGAGAAACTGAGGAGCTGAACGTGGTGGTGGATGCTGTGCTCTACCTCAGCATCTCCCAGGCAATGGGCTCTTGGCAGCAGGGACTATGCCTCACTGTGTGGCTGTGCACAGATGCATCAGTGGCCCTAAAGCTTGTCTTTGTGAGGACAGAGTATCTTTTTCTGACTGCTCAAATGCCTCCTGTCTGGATTTAGGGCTTTGGCAGGAGCACCAAGGGAAAAAATCCAAGACAGACAGATGAACTTGTTTTGTAAACTGGGGCATTAGCCAAAAGCTAAACTTGCAGCATTAAGGAGCAACTGAGAACAAGCTACTTCACAGAGTGTTTTTCTGTTTTCTCTGGATGTGCTGAGCAGAAAATGGAAGGCAGGACTTTAACTATCCCAGGCTGGCCACATTCCTCTGGTTCCTGCCAGAGCACAACAGAGATCATGTTGAGTCATTTGCATGAAGTATCAAGGCACACAGAGATTTGGAGATGGAAACGGCAGGAGTTCCTGGCAAGGTTTCCTATCTGTATGCCTGCCTGAGGAGTGCCTACATGCTCAGCATCAGTGCTCTCAGGGAAGAGGGACACAGGAAAATGGAGCCTGTTGGGACTGTAGAAACAATTTATCACCTGTTATCACCTGACCTGTGAAGGCAAGTTCATGTCCATTGCTAATTTGGCACCTAATCATTATCAGACATAATCTCAAAACGCCTTTGTGAAGTGGCAGAGGCCTTGCAAGTGTTGCTGAAGTGAACTGAAACAGGACATGATGATGGTCAAGACCTCAATCAAACCCATGTATTGCTTAAGTGTCATCTGCACCAGCAAGTAAAACCAGAGAGGATGACATTCTCAGCAGTGACTTGCCGTGTACGCCTGGAGATGGCAGCACGGTACAGACTGAGAGCCACACGCACAGCTTCCAGTTAGGACTGTGCCTCTGGTGATAAACCTGCCAGGGCCATTTGTTCTGTCATACTAATGAATCCTGCACATCCCTCCCCTCCAAACCTGGGCAGCTACATCCTAACGAGTAAATGAGCCCTGGCTTGTGCTGCATGTGCCAAGCTCTGGCTGACCTGAGCCACTTACCCCCATGGAAGGCATTGAACACTGGCAGCCAGCAATGGCATTAAACACTGGCGCATTTTCCTGTTGTAGACATAACCCTCCTGTTCTCCAAAGGCAGCACGTCTGTAGCAGGCAGATTCTGCTTTTAGTGATCCAAAAAGGAAAATATAACTGGCACATATTTGTCCTGAGTCATGGAGTTTCCTTCTTGCAACAATACTTCCACTGGCTTCAATCAAATCGGGATCCATAGAGGATGATGCAGGTCAGCCTTCAACTGGGATAATGTTAGTTTAGACTTGGAACTGTTGGTTGGAACCATTACTAATTTTACTGTATCTATTTTTAGCTTAATTTCATAAAGAAATGAAGCTGCTGTGATCTTGCTGCCCTTGTATGCTCACTTGATTGTATGTCGTTTTCCAAGTCGCAGTAACTTTTGATACCATTGGCCAGTTTCAACCACCCATCCAGTTGAGATTAAATTCCTACCTGCAGATGGGCAGAAGGCCTCAGAAAGGAGTGTGATGTGGGCTCTGCTCCCATCCTATCCTTGAGAATCAGCAGGACACAGAGATGCACACAGAGCCAAACGTGGAGATGCTTCTGCCATTAGATATCAACTAACCTTGAGATGAAAATCTGCAGGGAACAAGCTTTTCCCATTCTCGGTGCTTACAGTTGTTGGTTTTGGTACTGCTCAACGTTTCCAGTTCCTGCAGCACTGAGCCTCACTGACAAAACAATCACAGGTATGATGCAGTGTGTAGGAGTCTGAGACCATTCCAGAAAGCCTAAAAACCAGCAGGAGAGATGAAAGTCTTGCCACCTGGGATACTTAACGTTAAAATGCACCCTCAACCTTCATGTTGTAGAAGCTTAATAACTGGCAGCTGTCACAGACAATATCGGGTTGGGAATGTCTTCTTTTCAGACTTTGGAAGTATTTAAGATCTTGGTGTTGCTGAGAGGTAAAACTTTAGTATCTACCTGTTCACGTTACAGTCATAAGAGGAAATGACTCCTTTCTCTCTCAAAGTCAGGACAAACAAGGTTTCACTGCTTCTTTTGTCTCTTAAAATAGAAGCCCCCACAGTGGGAGTTTAACTCTTGGGTTGATTTTCATCCAAATAGTGGGTTGGTTGTAACAGTTCTTCAAAGCAGCTGCTGGAGAACAGCACGAGCTTTGCACAGACAAATGGATGACGACTATTATCCCGACGAGAACTACTCAGAAACGAACTTCTCAGAAAGCAATGTCTGCGAAATGGGTGACTATTTTGTATTTTACACCCATCTCACTACTGTCCTCTACACTCTGGCATTTTTGCTCAGCCTCCTGGGAAACACTCTAGTGTTATGGATCCTATTCAAGTATGAAAACCTTACATCTTTAACAAACGTCTCCATCATGAATCTCTGTGTCTCTGATTTAGTTTTCTCCTGCATGCTGCCTTTCTGGGCAGTGGACCAGTCCTTTGGGTGGATTTTTGGTGAGTTCCTTTGCAAGACGTTGAATGCTGTTTTCTCCATTGGCTACTACAGCGGTGTTTTCTTTCTGACTCTCATGACTATCCTGCGGTACTTGTCCGTAGTGAACCCCCTCTCGACTTTGAGATCCCAGACACAGTGCTGTGGTTTTCTGGTGAGTTTGGTTGTTTGGACTGGCAGCATATTCATTGTGATTCCTGAGGTGATTCATACCACCGTGCAAGCAGACTTGGAAGGGCACAAGACCTGTGATTATGCTGACTTGAGGTGGAAAAAGGTGGACATTTACCAGAGAAATGCCCTCTTCCTGATTTCCTTTGGGGTTATTGTATTCTGTTACTTCAAGATACTGATAATCCTGCTTAGAGCAAGATCTCGCAGAAAGCACAGAACCGTGAAACTCATCCTTATTATTGTGGTGGTTTTTTTCCTCAGCTGGGCACCTTACAACATTCTCAGCCTTCTGATTACTTTCCCACCACCTACATGTCAGTATGCAAAAGACATCAACCTTGCCTTTCATATCAGCCGTAAAATCGCTTTCTCCCACTGCTGTCTCAACCCTGTGCTCTACGTATTCGTTGGAGTCAAGTTCAAGAGGCATCTGCTACGTTTACGCAGCCAGTGCTTACCCTGTGGCAACCATCAAGTCTCCAGCCCCAGGATCTGCTCTCAAGACAAATTCCACTATGAAGATGCATCCATCTACTGACCCTCAGACCTGGCTGCTGGCACTAATCCTGGATGGACTTTCAGATTTTAAAAGCCATGGATTACCTCCAGTTGTTAGAGGCACCTCCCAACACACACATTGGCTCTTTGCAAACATGTTGTGTATGGAAAGCAATTAAAAAAGATGTATTAGCAGTGGGGTGGAGAGCTGAGAGTGCTGAGAAATTGCTTCATTGGCCTGTAAGTCCTTATGATTTTTTATGCAGTGAGATGGATTTACCTCTCATTTATAGTTTCTTTTCAAGTGAAGAAAAAACTTGCTGTTTCCTTTGGGACCTAAACCATCAGGTTTTAAGATAAATGGTGTTGCATGTTGCTTTCTTACCTAACTTGAAACACTTGGATTGTATATAGAAATGGACACATATACATTTCTGTAGGTTTTCATACTTTACAGTGTTTATCAATGTCAAATTCACTGGTTCTCTCTTTTTTTTGGGCTCTAAGGATTAACTGGCCTGAAAATAGCTACAAGACTTCAGAGTCTCTGAAGTTCTCAGTACAAATGTTCTTTTATCTATTGGTAAATATATAAAACTAGCTTCACTTTCTAAAAAGTTCACAGTGGCTTAAAAGTGGCTTTTTAACAGCAGAACAGAATTAGCTTGCTTTATTTGTAAAACTAATGGCTGGCCTTTTTGGTTTTGGAAGCCAGAGCAGTAAGTTTTAGCCTATATACTTGGATACTTGTTGCTTCCTAACTGTTCTAAAATTGCTTCATAGAATCATAGAATCACAGAATGGTAGGGGTTAGAAGAGACCTTTAGAGATCATCCAGTCCAACCCCCTGCAGAAGCAGGTTCACCTAGATCAGGTCACACAGGAACGTGTCCAGGCAGGTCTTGAAGACCTCCAAGGAAGGAGACTCTACAACCTCCCTGGGCAGCCTGTTTTCTACCTAAAACCTGATCATCAAAGCCAACTATATGTTTATTGTTGGTGTGCTTCCCATCTGTCTAAATATCAGACATGCTCATATCTCTGAGGTGTGTGAGTGTCTGGTTTCAACAGCTGACTGGCTACAAGCAAGGCTTTCACCTCATACATGCATCTCATCCCCGTGGGCAGCTGGGAAGTTAAGTGTAAATATTTGTATGAAGGCAGTTTTGGAAACGTTCCCAAGAGGGCTATTTGTGTTAACTGCAGGAATGTTTTTACATGACCATTAAAACATGTTTTCTCAACTAAAAGCAAGTTGGGAGAGTTCAGTGTAACAGCACACATTTCTGCATTCAAACCCATTCAAGTGCCAACTTCACCAATCAAACCTTGTGGCTTTTTTTCTTGCAGAATCTTATATTCTTCTTCATGATAGCGTTGGGGATTTTTTTTCCCCTCAAGCAGTGTAACTTGTAGCCTGAACTTCAGTGTAGCTGCAGGACAAAGCCTCTGGAAACCAGAATATTTCATTTCCTAGCCTTTGATTAGAAAGACAAGGTAGCTTTGTGCCAAGGAATGGTTTGGCAATGGTTCTAAGCAATAATTTGGCTTTCTGAGCAGCCATCTGAAAATGTCTCTATGTTGTTTCTCACTAATTCATTTGATGTCTAAAGACATGTGGAGCAGACTCCAGATTCTTTTCAGCTGCTGTACAGTTGATGAAGAGCAGAACTCAGACATGACCATGGTACAGTATCCTGTATCTGATCATATTCAGAAGAAAGAACACCTAAGGAAAAGCATAAGAATAGGGCAAACATATATGACACATACCAAATTAGTCTTCCTAGGGCTTGCCCATAGTTTCTAGTTTGTGTTTTATCTGCCCAAACACAGTGATCATGTCTTGGCTCTTACCATCAGATGCACCTTTCTGAAGTATCCCACTACTGCAGTTACTGAAACGTGTAGAAGTTCACTTACTAACCTCACAGGGAACTCACTTGTGTTCAGACAAACCATGGAAAGGTAAAAGTGGTCATTTGTCTATTTGTAATGGAGACCAGACTTTTGGCTCTTGTGTCCTGATAAGAGACATTTGAAATTAATGTGGTTGCTTTTATGTGTTTCAAGGGGCTTTGGACTGGGGACTCAATACCATCAGTTATAAAGAGGTAACCTACCAAAGGACAAATGCATCCAAATTGTTCTGCTGTTCTGGTAGGCCAGGACCACTTCACAGCACCAGCAAGAGGAAAATGCTGTGATGCCAAGTAAAAAAAAGGTCTCATGTACCTAGATTATTTCAGCAAACTGTCATGCAACTCGTTGTCCTAGAGCTACACTACCTTGAAGTCTTTTTTGTCAATACAGTTTACATTTATCTGCAAAAAAGTCAAGAGTCAAAAGCACAAGAGACTGAAATGATTCTGCTCTGTCCAGTTTTTAACAAGTTCTTTAAATCTGTATGTATGTAACAGTGTATCTGAGCCTGTCAATGGAATGCTTAATATTACCCAATTGTACTGATGCCTACCATAACCAGAGTAACTCAGCATGTGGAGATTGCCTCTCCTGACACAAAGAAGTGGCACTAACAAGCATTCAGAAATTCAATGGAATACTACACCATGACTATTGTTCTCCACCTTTGATAACCACCTATTAAAGTTATGATATTTGTAATTGAAGACATATTTGTGAATCTTCATAGATTAATTTAGCTTGGATGAGATTTCCAGAGGTCATCCACACCTCAGCTCTGCTCACAGCAGTTCTGTCTTCTCAGTTAGACGAAGTTGCTCTGAGCCCTGTCTACTTAAACTCTGAAAATCTCCAAGAACAAGAACTGCATAACTCCTCTGTGACCCTGTTTCAGTGCTAAACAGCTCTCATGGTGGCTTTTTTTCCTTCTATATGAACAAAATCTGTTTTGCTGCATCCTGGTGATGTTGCCTCTTTCTCACGTTCTCTATGTCCTCTCATTGTGTAACAGAAAAGAGCCATCAGTTCTCCCCTAAGCCTTGCCTTCTCCTGGAGCTTAACAAGCCCCAGCCAGTCTGTAAGGCACTTGGGTCTGTATCCATTGTCAAGAGGAAATATGTTGGTGCATCTTCCATCTTTGTTTATATACCTGTGTTACTAAATATCTATATTGCCAAAGCCACAGCATATGCCCAGTGCAGGTCTGGGGATGGACAGCCAGTGCATCACTTTCCTTCTGGGAGCTCCAGATGCTTGGAAAATACAGACTGCTCTGGGTAAAACATAATGCTCAGGGGACCTTGAATCTTCAATTTCACTCAATAAACTATAATATCATCTGAGCGAATGCAGAACTGAGAGAAAGAAGCTTGTGAAGTGAAAAAGGAGAAATTAGCTGCTTTTGGAAACCACAGTCTATTGGGGTGGGGGAGTGGTGTTGGATTGAGAGGTCACAGTACTACACCTGCTGTATGGTGCCAGGGATGCCTTTATGCAGGATGGCACCTCTAACCCTAACTACAAGCTAGCAGGTCAGCACAGCATGTCAGAGCTCCCAACTTCTGTGCACCTGAGGGAGCCTGTGTTAGTCAATGATCTGCCAGCAGGGAAAATCCTCACCAGTAAGAAGTAAGGCAGGAAAACAAATTAATCCTTTCCTCCACTAACGTAAACCATCTTAAATAGGCAAACTTAAAATGCACACTTCTAAGAAGTTGTCCTGTTCCTACTACAATTAATGATAATTCCATTTTATTTTCTTCTTAGGGTTATTCAGCAGTTTAAAATGCTCTTGCTCATCCAATGTTAATAAATGGAGAGAAGACTGACTGATATTTGCTGTGCTAATTAGATGCCTGCATGTTCTTCAGGAAGCAATACCAAAGCAAGCACCAAAATTCAAAAGGGAAATAGAGAGTTAGCTATCTGTCAAAATGAAAACAGGCAGTGAGAAGTACCAGTAAAGATGGATCTGTGAAGACTAGCTGTGCATCATCAATGAAGGGAACAAACACATCAGTACTCCACTTACCAACGTGGAGCTGTTCTTGTGAGGAACTCACTTGCTCCTAAGCATAGCAAATGTTGAAAGCGAGACTCAAGCCCATGTAAACCAGAAATTCCTGCTACACGGGGAACTAGCATGTTTTATTGCACACATTCAATAGGTACCACATGCAAGGGAGAGTTTTGCAAGGAAGCCAGCTCTGTAAATATTCATCAAGCATGTGTGTTCAGTTTTACACCAGAAGAGCAGTGTAAGATAGAAGATCCTGAAGAAGAACCGAGAATGACAAGGACAGTGCAGGGAGTGCTCTCTCCATATTCAGGAACTGCCAAGATGATGAATCCAAAATATTTTTCAGTCTGATTCTTTCCTCCAAAAAATGCTGCTTTCTGAGGTCAAGTGCTGTTTGTTGATGGTGACATCCTTCCAGACATCTTAACCAGCCCTTAAGTCTCCTAAGTCTTAGGTGTGTGCTTTGTCCATGTGTTACACATCTAGATGTATACAAAAGACTCTGATTCATTTAAACTGCACGGTCCAAAGGCTGTGTCCTGGCTCTCTCATGTCATTGGTGGTTCAGCTGAACCAGCATTGAAGCAGCTCAAAATCTTGGTACCTACTTTGTCCACAGAGAAGTGAAATGCAGACAGTCTGAGCAGTGAGAGCTCCAACCTCTAAGTGCTCAGGTGGAAGTCAGTCTCTGAAGCTGACCTGATATTAGCAGAATATTCTTCCAGGCTCCTCAGCCATTTTGTCTGAAATGCCAAATCTGCTTCTAGAGGTTTTCCAGAGCTTTGCTGGTTCTTTTGATATTGCCTGCTTCCAGCTTTATGTCTAATGGCAATTATTTGTCCACCTATTCAGAATGGAATGCCAACAAATGCAGAAAGTGTTTCCAAAGCTTTCTCCCTGCAGCCACAGAAGGTCTCTGATGATGAACAGCAGCCTGTTGTTCAGTCTGGCTACAACTGAGATAATCCACTGAGAGTGACTGGCAAAGCTGGGAGTTCACTACTCTCATAAAATACCTCAAGTGCCCAGTGGAAGCAAAACTCTCTATCACAGAAGAGTCAGCAGTCACTCAGACCAATCAGAGCTCCTAGTTTCTTGAGTTCTGATCAGTAAATTCAGGTATGTAATTCAATAAGTACAGATGGATTGAGTGTCAGTACCCTTTACCACATTTAAAGTTACTATGGGATGCAAAGATTACCACATAAGCTTAGTATATGTTACCTTAAATGTTACATGCATGCAAAAAATGTCACCAACCCATCAAAGTCTGGTGTCAGATGAGGAATCCCTCAGGAGGAGTGTAATCCAGGAGGAGTGGAGAGAGGAAACTCTCCCCACATTTTATTCCTTCCAACAGAGTACATTTAATGCATCATAGTTAAAACTATGCTTATTTCAAAACTTTTTACAGAAATGGCTTCTTGAACCTCCAAAATGCCAAAATCAGTCTTTCAGAATCACTCTAAAAGAACTGCAGCTAGCATTAGATATCATTTCTTATCTCAGAAAATTATTTCAGCCCTTAACTATTTATTTTGGCCTACATTTTAGCCATAGAGAGCAGAACCTAAAGAATACAGCTGATCCTTAATACACACGTAGCAATTTAACAGTTTTACTTGATTGAGTTGGCTACCTCTACAGAAAAATATTTGCAATCACAAGGGCAACATTTCAGCAACTTGTGAAAAGGCTTTTTTTCCCAACAAAGGCTTTCCTTTAGCTGGGATGACTGACTTTGCCTTTCCTGGGCTATTAAAATTGACAGTCGTTCCCACGCAGCTTATCGTAGTTTACAAAGAAGTTAAGCAGTAAATTTTATCAGAAGAAAAATATAGCAAAGCCATACAAATGGAGCAGATAATGCACTTTTTGTTTTCTAAGGCAGCTTCGAAAAAGCCACAATCTTGAACCTCTTTTGTTGCTGAGAAATGAGAAAATACAGAGAATTCTAAGGACGTGTTGGCCAGCTGTGGACCTAGTTTGGAAACAGCCTGTTAATAAACTGTATAAAGAGACAATAACTCAATAATTAATATCAATAATTATTTCTGAAAGTAGGTTGTCACTACAGAATTAAAAGGAGGAACAATCTGTTCTATTTGAGTTTTTTTGAATGAGAAGTAAAACTGCACAGAGACCTTTTGAAAATATGTACAAATAACTCCACTGCAGTGAGATTGTCTGGGATTTGATTCAGCGCTGTTACTTGGAACTGATGACCCTGAGGTTGCTTTTAGGAGACACCCAGTTGTCTACAGATCAATGGAAAACAATCACTTCTTTTCAGCAGATTCTCCTGGCCCTGTGCTGTGTGATACAGCAAAGCCTGCCTGAAGGCTGCTTCTGAACTATGTAAGGCATCCCATTGTGCTTCACAGGCCCACATCATGCTTAGCCCTATAACCTGCACTTCTGAACACATTAAAATGCTTTTGAGTTAGTCAAAACCACATGTTAGGTGAAGACTATTCCCCAAAACTTCAAGGTCGGTTAGTCATCCTTAAGTAGAGCATGAAAAAAATGAGGCTGATGGAGGCACGTCAGTGACTACATCCTACACACATTTCCTCAGAGCCTTGAAAACATGATGCTTTGATCTTATGGCTGCCTAAGCCAAAGTTTATGAAGTTTATGATGAGTTTATGAGTTGATGACGCACCATTACGACACGAGTTTTGTTTAAAATCCTTTATTTACCAAGGAAATATGGGGAAAAAGCAAAGGGAATTTGTTTTCAAGTACACCTCACATCCAAAAACGTTGCAGCCTACTTCAGATGCTATAAAAGAAGTGTCCTGTAGGAGAATCGTATGTATTTTTGAAGGGTCGAAAAAAGAAAAGGAAGAATGGAAATAGCTTGCTTGTAGAAGGATCCTGGTGCTGGAAGATGGTGTGCAAGTGGTAAGAACCCTGTGCCCCACATAGCCCCCTGCAGCTCGCCTTAGGAAAGGAGCTCTTCCAGTTTCACACACACTTTCTTTCAGTCTCTTACCATACATGGCCTTTCTTAATCCCTGTCTATGTCTTTCACATATTAGAAAAGGATTTTCCTTCCATTAACTGATGAGAAATCTGCTGTGGAGGAGACGAGAGGAGAGGGGAGAGAGGGGAGAGCCCATACCATGTGGAACTGTCCTGAAAGCAACAGTCGGCACCATGTTAAAAAGTTACACTTCTCGGCAGGCGGCCTTGTTTGAGGGTACCAGAAACACACCCCCCTAAGAGGAAGCCACCCCATCCCTGCAGCTTTGAGGGAAATCGGCTATTTTCTCCGCAAATAGATTTAAACCGCCTTGTTTTCGCCCCGTTTCTCCCGCCGCGCCCCGCCTCGGCGCCGGGGCCAGGAGCCCGGCCGGAGCCCATGGCGTTGCACCCAGCCACCGCCCCGGGGGTGGGGAGGCACGTCCAGCGGCCTCACGGGAGTTGTAGTCGGCGGGGAGGGAGGGACGAGAGGCGCCGGAGTGCGAGCCGGAGCCCGGGCCGTCCGCTCCGCGACATGGCGGCAGCCGCGCAGGTAACGCGCGACGCGACACCCCCCTCACGCAGCCCCCGCTGAAGGAGGCGGCGGAGGGCGGCGAGGAAAGAGGCGGGGGGAGGAGAGAGGGGGAAGTAACTGCCGTAGCTTCCACTTGTTGCCGCTCGAAGGCTCGGCTCGAAGGGGAGGAGCCCCGGCGGCGACGGAATGGGGACAGGGGTTCGCCGAGGACCCCCAGAGGCGGGGCGGCCATGGCGGGTGTCCTGTGGCGGGGAGGGCGCGGGCCTGGCAGGGCCACCTCGGCTCGTGGTGCGGTCACCGGCTTGTACGCACAGACCCGGGATGGTGGCCCGTGTCCGCCTGGGCGCTGGCCCTGAGCGACGGGGAGCTGCCCAAAAGGGCTCCCCGCAGCTCCGCCGTCCCTCAGGGCCAGCGCCCGGGCGGATGGCAGCCAACGCCCAGGCTCGGTCACCTTAGATGCCATCGTTTCCACCCGCTGAGCACTCATATCAACACAGCCCTCTGTTTTCTCCCTCGGCATCCACTTGTGAAGGCAGTCCCCCGCACCCAGCAGAGTCACCCCGGGGCCTTGCTAGAAACCAGAGACGTGTCCGTGCCCTCACCCCATATAAAATGCTGACAGGCAAAATATTTGCTGCAGCCTTAATCCCGCTCGCCCTTATGTCTGCAAATCTGCAGCGGTCGGGCAGGGAGAGTTTTGCTGGCACATGGGGCCGTTGGGTCTGTCTCCAGAGCAGCTGCCGGGTTTGCAGCCGGCTCTCCTCCGGCTTACGTTGATCCCGGTAATCCAGAATGAGCAAGAGGAGGGGGTAAAAAAAAGAGGCTTTGCTGAAATTGTCGCCCGTCACCTTTGGGCTCTGGATTCTTCCCCTCGGGCAGGGGTCCTGCGGTGGTGAGTCGGGCTGTGGAGGGGCTGTGCCGTGCTTTGGAGGCTGGTGAATTGATTGCTTGCTGCAGCTGCCTGTTCCGGAGCTCAGGGCGCCGGTGTTTTCTGCCTGAGTCATTGCACCCGGCCTCCCACTGATTTTTGCCTGTGCACAAAGGTTTGATTGGTTTATGGAGCTGGTCAGCTGCAGGTCTCATGCTCCTGGTTCAGGCTCTCACTCGAAACCGAGTTACTTGTCAAATGCAAACAGAGGGAGGAGTACCAGGCCTTTGCCTCTTAAAAGCTGAAGAGTGAAAGTGGATGTTTGATTTATCCAGCTCTGGCCTTCAGGCACCCATGGAGGCAGGCTGGGATTAAACTTTCAGTGTGAAACACAGACTGTGTTTTGTCAGCAACATGGTTACATGTTTTACATTGGTGTTTTTTCTTGTTTTCGGTTCTGATATGATGCTGCAGGACATGCAGCAGAGGAGATAAACTGTCTTGTAGTAGAGCACTGTATGTTTTCCAGACTTTGTTGTGTAGAAGACAATTTCCTGAAGGCTTCCAATGATCCTCGTGGGAGTGTTTGAATTTAAAATATGTTCCACATGCTCCAAACAGCCCTTTCCAAACACTGACTGCAGTTAAAGATTTGTATCCAAGATACTGTGATGGAAAACAAGTGATTGTTGTGTGTTTCACTACTTCCCAAGAACTAGTTAGTTAGTTACAGAGCCTGATGTTAATATACAAAGGAGACTGATTTTCATACACAAAGGAGTCTCGTGTACACTGAATAAGAGTGTATTGTATTTGCAGTCCCTCTCCACTGCTGGAGTGCTACATAAAAGGAATGGAAATTCATACTAACATCCTGAGGGCCAGAGTCTGCTTAATGGGGGATCAAGATCTAGCAGAATGACTAGGGAGAGAAATCTATTCAAAATGTAGAGAGAAGTGTGTGTAAAATAGCAGAAATTGTCTGAAGGAGTCAAGGAAAAATAGTGCTGGTTTTGACTCAGATTGCTGTTTGTTTTTCTTAGGCAATCACATTGGCAGTTACCCAATTGTCACAAGGCACTGACCCTTCTACTATTTTTTAGGTGTCGTTGAGATTATTAAACCAAAGGGAACTATAAGAAACCCATGTGTTACATTTTAGGGGTTTTATTTATTTATCTTACTCTGCCTTTGTTTCTGTTTGGTTTCACCAGTGCCAAGAAACATTTTTTTAGCAGTTTGTATTTAGTTTGTTTCTTTTCCGTGTCTTCCTGTGATAATATTTGTCCTGGGAGTGGTATTTGTTTTTCTCCAAAATGCCATATTACTATTAATTGAAATGCTTTGCCTGAATGTATTGAGAAGAGGAAGGCTTTATGTTTAGTGGCACTGGAAAAGGAGCAGAACTTTCTCTGTTCAGCTTCTCAGTGTCAGTGCTTGGAACAGAGCTAGGAAACTGTCGCTGCAGAGGGCCTTGGCTTGTACACCCTTCCCTTTGACTTGATGTCTTTGTCCATTGCAGTACTCTTTGGTTGCTGATGGTGTAGTGATCTCAGCAAAGATATTTATAGACAGTTAAACCTGAGTGTGTCCACTATGACCTTCACTTTACTGCTGGGTATGAGGACAGGCACAGGAAAGGCCTTGCTACTGCCACAAGCCAACTTCAGATCTGAAAGCGAATGGGTTGGATCAGGATATCCCTGAATAACAGCTGCCGCCAAGCCTGCCTCTTCTGTCAGCCTCTCTGTTCCCAGCCAGCTCAGCGGCCACACTCACACAGGCCTCTCTTCCAGAGCCTTTTAAACCTTTGTAGCTCTGGGATTCCTCCTTCCCCTCAAAATGGTGACCTTCACTGGGAAACCCACGAAAAGAGGAAGAGAGGAGACACTCCGTGACTTCTGCTACAGGGGAAAGAAAACAACAGTTGCCTGCTGTTGGCTCTGTGGTAGCATGATTCCCGCAGAGGCCTGTCAGTTTGGGGTGTCTCAGTGTGGTTTTTGCTCAATGTGCTTGCCTCACCTCCTATTTCATCTACGTGTGTGTGGCCAAAAGCTGTAATTTTCAGTGTTGCTTGTTGTGAGTTCGCTGAGAACCACATCTAGGCCAGGAGCTGCCCTAGGGAGCTGCTGCTGCCCTTGGCTGGATAGAGGGCAGGTGGAGTGCAACAGATGAGCAAATCTCAACCCCCACTCACGAGACATCCCAAAACCATTAGATGGAGGCAGTACTTCAGAAACCTCAGCTTGGAGGGACAGTGTGGAACGGTAGATACAGAGGTAAAAAATCCTGCTAAAGGAGGCCCCTGTTCAGAGTTAGGTTTTAATGGTTGTTGCTTTTAACTACCCCAAAGTCTCAGAGGTGGCTGAGGTGCTCCAAGTTTACTGAGGAAGGCTTGGAGGCCAACTTTGGAGACCTGAAAAACATGAGGTATTTTGAAGACTCTAAACTTGTACAATGAGTTGAATGTTATGAATCACCAATGCTCCTTTGCAGCCAGAAGTCCTCTAGTGTATCTTTTTCTGTAGGTATCTCTAAGGTGCTCCTCAGTGGCATCTGAGCATCAGGTACCTGGCTTGAGGAATGTGTAAGAGACTGAGATAGTTGGGTGAGTTATGGGGAGGAAGAGCAGGTCCTGTGGCAGGAGAGACACAGGGAGAATGGCTTGGAAGAATGAGAGTGCGAAGAAGGCGGAAAAAGCCTTTTCACTTTGAATGAAACCTATTGTTTGAATTATACAGGCATTGAGGCAGTGGGGGTACCTTTCCCCAGGGGAAGTGGAATAGGATTAATGCAGAAGCAAGTCTCTGGGAGAGTTATGGGTAGGTTAATTCACAGATGTTAATAAACACAGTGTAGCATTCCTGATATGAGGCAAGGTCTGGTGTGTCCTAAGGAAAAGAGACAGATGAGTTTGGTAAAAGTGATACTAGTGCAATTCCTGTTATCAGAAGAGCACTCTTCTCCTTGTGAACTAATTGCTTCCTCAGACAACTTCTGTCATCAAGAGCCAGGGCTGAGACAGAGTTGTCTTTGTGAGACGTTTACAGGCTCAGCCCTGCGTTATTGTTTGCAAAAAGTGGTCATTTGAGTTCATGTTGTTCGGCAGTTCTTGATGTGGGGAATATCAGAGACAAAGCACTGCGTTCTCCAATCAGAAACCTGTGTCCCTGGTGGAACACATCTGTCCTGTTTGGCAAAGTTCAGTGTACTGTTTTTGAGGGGTTTAAGTCAGGTCCTAGAAAGGAGGTTCGGTTCGGCAGGTGCATCATTAAAAACAGTTGTCAGAGTTGCCAGCTTTCCCCACTCAGGGTTAAAAATTAACTCTGCCTCGTGGAGTTCTGATCATGTATACTCATGTCTTTAGCTTCGTTTTGATCTCTAAAGCAAGGTTTGTGTGTATGAGCACGTGGGAAGTCCAGCACAGGTTTGCAGTGTGGTCTCCCGTTTGAAGTACTGAAAGTAAGAAAAGAATATCCCTTCCTAAATGTATTTTTATAATTGAAATGCAAAGGTTTGTTGGTGTAGAAAATGAAGAGGGAAGATTCATTTAGCAAGAAAATTTCACTTCTTAGAAGGAACCAAGCTGTGAAACTCAGAATAGAAACCTTAGCTGACATTCAGGCTGTGCCTGCCTTTTGGTTTTAGTCATCCTACTTTGTGTGTTTTTATCAGTCTTTGTAATGCAGCGTTAAAGCACAAAGGGTTGAGCTGCCCTCTAAAAGCATGTGTGTGTGCACACATGTGTGGGACTCACACTGTTTTTTTCTGTGGTCCACCCTTATTTCCAGCTATTTCCAGTTCCTTAGCTTTTAGCTGTAGGGATGTGCAGCTTTCTGTAACTGCATGGTACAAAATGAGAGAAGCTAACAGCACAGATGCAATAAATTCCTCTGAGGCTCTGCTTCCTGCACCAACAAAGTACAAAGTCCTTTTCCCACACAGTTAATGGAATGAAATTATTTAGCTCAGTCAGTGGTGTTACAACGCAGTGAGCAGCAGAGACTGCCTTTTCCCAGCTCTTCATTCAGATTTGCATTGTGTTCTTTTGTCAGTGTGTCTTGTAGCCAACTGTATGACCAGGTCATATTTTTTCCAAAGTGTGCCTTGCAGTTATCAGTCAGTAACTGCTTCTATGGGACAAATCACGTTCACATTACACAAGGGAATAACACAGTTAAAATTGTTGTGATTCGTGAACGCAGGGATTGGCTCAGTGTCCTGACTGGCCTGTTTCATAGAGAGTGTTAGAACAAGGTATAAATTGCCAAGTCTTTATATCCATGGAGAGAAGCTCAGCCTATGGACTTGCACATGGAGGAGTGTAATATTTGTGTCAGATTGGCCAAAATTGACTGATGAGTTAAAACAAAACCTGTTGGAGATGCAGACAAGCCTTCAGTTACACAAAGAGAAGTTCTGTGAAAATAGATTAAAAGTAGGTCATTGTAGCTACCCCACTAACCACTTTAATTACAGTAGTTAAGTTTTATTTAGTGTTTTGTATGTGTCACACTCCCCTTCAGGTAAATCTTTTCTTCTCCTGTAAGTGGGCTGTTTCCTTCCTGCGTCTTTCTTTAATCTCCAGGATATCCTCCTCTGCAAAGAAGATTGTCACCCCCACACTGCTACTTATGCCAGCAGGAGAGGGAGCAGCCACCTTCAGACATGAGCAGCACAGTCTCAGAGCTTGAGGGGAGTCTGATGACATGCCCTGTCTTGCCTCCTCTGCCATGCTCTGTGCCAGGTCCTTGGTGTGACTGCACTGATGTCATTACAGCCCTGCATTTTTCTGCAAGTTAATGCTGTCAGCCTCAGGGCAAATGCTCTTATATAAGAGGTAACGATGCCTCATCTAAAAAGCTTTTGACCCAAAGCAGGTCACTCGTGCCTGACACATGTATAATGCTATTCTCACATAGCAGACATTTACAGACATACATAATAGGATAGTAAATACTGGAGGAGAAGAGAATTGTGCTCTAAACAATCCTGGGCGAAATATTCCGTGATCAGGAAGGACTAGATCAGGTCTTTACAGGAGCTCTTCCTATTTTGAAACCTCAGGAAGCCAGTTAAGGTATGTTGTTGACTTTCTTTGTTGTAGGATGGGAGAGCTCTGGACCTTTTCTGTGGGACAGATTGTGTTTTGTAAGAATACCTCTGGAAGGACCACGGAGGAGAAAAGTACCTTTCTCCTCATCTTGCAGAGGAGAAGGCACATTCTCCTTGTGCAATAGCCCAGGTAAAAGGGCCCCTTTCACCTCTGGAAGGTGTGCATGTCTCCTGGGTGAGAGCTGGTGGTGGTGTGCACACAGGGCTTTATCTGTGAGTTCTGGGCAAGCACACTAACTTGTTCATGCTCATGGGGCTGGGGCAGCTCTAAACCACCTTAATTCTCCCCCATTAAATGTCTGCTCGGGCAGTCTGTCAGGAATTAGCACTTGACACAAGATCCCACGCTGCCACTGTTTGCCAGAGATTGCTAGTGCCCCATGTGCTACAACCCTGATGGCTGTTGCAAAACAAGGACTCAGCTCCCAACTGCTTTCACTTCCAGACTCTCTGTACATGCCTGCAGTTGGTCTCTTCACTGTTTTGCTGGCATGCCTCTTGCATAGTCTGTGTGCACCTGGAGCCTCCAATTGAACTTTGTTCTGGCCTTTGGGAAGGATGGACAGGATCAGGTTGTTGGTCCTTTGCTTTTTTCCCCCTTTTGTGAGGAAGAGCATTTGATTTGACCACACATTTTGGCTTTCCATCACCCACATTGCCCACTCTTAAGCTCCTTTCTGTAACAGTTGCCAAACTGAAGATTGATGGCTGATACTACTGTGGTGCTTAGAAAAGGAAACATTGACTGGCTGGGTTGTTATTCTTGCCTTTTTCCTTTGGTGCCCACATGCAGTAAGTTACTGGGAAGTGTGTTGCTTTGTGTAATCACTCAGTGGAATCAAGATAGGTTGATTTTAGGGTAAAAAGTCATGTTTGGAACTACAACAGGTTGGCTGGTCTATGCTATGCTGGCTTCTCTCTCTGAAGCAACACAGTTGTGCAGGGGATTTTGCAGGCCAAGGCCCTTCCCCTGGCAGCACGTGATCCATGCCACAGTTGTGTCACAGGTATTAAGAGAAACACACTACTAAGCCTACTTTCATCCTTTGCTTTGTACTCACCACCTTTCTGTCTCTCTGACTTTGTTGAGATTTGCTTTGTTTCAAAAAGAAAAGAATGTGGGATCCCATCAGGACCATTTCCAAACAATACCTTGATACACAGAGCAGAAGGCTGGTCCATTTGATTTATTCAGACACCTACTTCAGCCATGCCAGTTTAGTTTCTTTGAAAGTGAAAGAACAGGTAATAATTTGACCTAAACCTATTTGTGTTTCAGACATTTGTAAGATTTTAATATCCACTTAATTTCATTGTAGTTCAGCTTGAGTGATGTCAGAAGCACAGGAGTGTAATGGCAAGTTTGCTAAAGGTTCAGTACTTCAGATGTTGCACTTGCTTGAAAATTTGGCTGTACCATTGCAGGCAGGGTTCTGAATAACCTTTGCACAGGATGCTTGGTAAGCTCTCTGTGCAGTTTTCTATGTGGCTTTTTTTTGAATGATTGTTTGGGAGTTGAGGTCCCCAGCCATGGTTGTTTTAGTAAAGTGTTAAAGGCTTTTCATGTCTTTTATTTCATTCATTTAAATTAAGAAAAGATTTTGTACAAGTGCTTGGTATAAGTCAGCCTTGTTCTTAGCAAGGGAAGTGGTGCAAGGTATATTTATCCAGCCAGGGAGGCTGTAACAGAGCTTAATATAAAGTGGTGTCCTATTACATGTGTTGAGAACAGTGGGTTCTTAGGAGAGGATGGGAGATGTTTCTCATGCTGAAACCGGTCTCCAGTCCTAAATCTTTTAGTAGCTGTTTAGAGTTTAAAATATGCTCCAATGCCAGAAAATCAACATGTATCATTTTTGACTTCTTGGCCCTGGCCTAGTCTGTGTCTTGAAAGTCTCCCTGCAAAGGTATTGTATCTTTTTTTACTCTGTAGCCTGCAGGGAAGATCTGGCAGAAGGGTTTGGGAGGGAAAGTCCCGTGTCATTAGAGCTTCCCTCAGGGTCACAAGATGAGTTGCACTAAATGCCAGCCTGAGCTGGACTGTGAGACTGCAGTGAGGGAAAACTGCTCTCTGAGGTTTGCTCAGTATTTTTGAAAGATATAACTGAAGAAATAACTGAAATAGAAAGTGTAATCTAGAAGGAAATATACAGGAGGTTCCTGGAAAAGGATTGGCTTAAGGGAAATCTGTTAGCAAACAGGGTCTAAAATGTTAGTCACCTCTCTTCTGCTCATTTGCAGTGATAAAGATTTTAATGCCATTTTTTGCTTTTACAGAATTTTAGGTGTCACAGAGAGGAATAATCTTCATCAGCCTGATGGTCATCAAGGATCTGAACTCTGCTGGTTTTATCTAGATGGATGAAAAGGTTAACAGCCCAGAGAGGTTTTCAAGATGGCAGCAAGTAGTGGCGAAAGCCAGCTGCAGCGGATTATCAGGGACTTGCAAGGTACAGTGCCATGCTGACCAATTCATTCTGTAGGCTGGGCTGCATCCCCTGTGTTTTAGACAAAATACAGCTACTCTCTGTTCAGTTCTGTAAGACTTCTGTGCAGCAAATGTAGTGACATCACTCAAGGTGTGTGACATGCTCAACAGAGACGTGACGGGTGGGTTTTGTGAGAGATGTGCTGTGCCTTCTGCAGGATCCTAAGTTCATAAATCCTGCAAAATTAAAAACACAAGATGAGAAATACACTTTACAATTAAAATGTGTCTGTAGGGTGTGCCTTGTGAGCTAGGACTTTGTTGGAATGAATAGAGCTATGTTGTCACAAAGCCTGATTCTTAGGCCCTCTTGATGGGAAGCTCGAGTGGAATTGCTGCTAATGTGGGAAGGGGAAAAAAAACACAGGAGACAAACAAACTGGGGATGGAGACCCCGATGAAGAGTGCTGGAGAGCTGGGTGTGCTGTTGTTGCTGCAGTGGAGCACACTTTCTGTGCAGCTAACTTGTTCTTTGCTAGCAGTAGCCCATCTCATTTTCCACGGCCCTGTTGCAGGCAAAATTGGCAGCAGATTCGTAACCGTTTTCCTGTTCTGTCTCTGTCCTAATCAGCTGCCTACACCAACATACAGATATTTTCCCTTTTATTAAAGACAAGGTATGATATACACTACAGCTGGGAATCTAGATCTTCCTGTAAGATAAAAAAAGAGATCTACATGCCTGTTAACAAGAAGAGATTTTAATTTGCAAAGGGAATCAAGTGGGACTGAGAGCTAAGGCTCACTGAGGCACCTGAGAGAAGTACAAAATCAAGTGGAAAACAAGCTCAAAATCAGTCATTTCTGATGCTGAATATGTCCCTTTGGGGACAGAATGTCCTGGGAAGCAACAGAGTTTGCTTTGACTTGAGATTTCCTCACCCATTATGGGTGTGGGTTTTAAGGCAGAAGGGTTGGCATGTGCTTACTTTTATGTAGATTGTTTTTCCTGTTTGTGTTTGTAACCAGCACAAGCTGAACCTTCCTGAATAAAGCATGGAGAAGATAAATGTGCTCACTGAATGACTGTTCTCGTTTTACTGATCCCTTTTGTCCTTTCTAATCAGAATTCTCTTTGTCCTGTGGCAATACCTTAACATGCATGAGACAGCAAAAAGTTATTTCTCTTTCCTCTGATGAGGAACCAGTTAGCATTTGTCTGTTCCAGTTTTTACTAAGTGGCAGAGGGAGGTTTTGCTTTTGTTGAAAGGAAGAAGTAGCCTGTACAACAGATTGACATAACTTAAGCTCTGTTGAAGTCTCTGTTAAGTCGTTGCTAAACCACCCTCTATCATCTTCAGTAAGTTGTGGAGAACAGGAGAGGTGCCTTAGGGCTGGAGGAGAGCAAATGTCACTCCAGTCTTCAAAAAGGGTAAGAAGGAGGAGCCAGGTTACTACAGACCTCACCTCCATCCCTGGAAAGGTGATGGAACAACTTACCCTGGGTGCTGTCTCCAGGCATTTAAAGGACAAGAGGGTCATTGGGAGCAGTCAACATGGCTTTACCAAAGGGAAGCCAACCTGAGAGCCCTTTATGAAGATGTAACCAGGTGGATAGATGGTGGCAGTGCAGTGGATGTGGTTTATCTTGATTTCAGTAAAGCATTTGACACAATCTCCCACAGCATCCTGGCAGCAAAACTGAGAAAGTGTGGGCTGGATGATCAGATAGTGAGGTGGATCGTGAACTGGTTGAAGGGAAGAAGATAGAGAGTGGTGATCCATGGGGCAGGGTCTAGTTGAAGGCCTGTGTCTAGCAGAGTCCCTCAGGGGTTAGTGCTGGGACAGTACTATTCAATATAGTCATTAATGACCTTGCTGAGGGAACAGAGGCACTGTCAGTGAGTTTGCTGATGATACTAAACTGGAGGGAATGGCTGACACACCAGAAGGCTGTGCTGCCATTCAGTGAGACCTGGACAGGCTGGAGAGTTGGGCAGGGAGAAATCTAATGAAGCTCAACAAGGGCAAGTGTAGAGTCTTGCATCTGGGAAAGAAAAACACCATGTACCAGTACAGGTTGGGGAATGAACTCTTAGAGAGCAGTGTAAGGGAAAGGAACCTGGGGGTCCTGGTAGGCAGCAGGATGAGCATGAGCCAGCAATGTGCCCTCATGGCCAAGAAGGCCAGTGACATCCTGGGGTGTATTAGCAGGGGTGTGGGCAGTAGGTCGAGGAAGCTTCTCCTCCCCCCTCTACTCTGCCCTTGTGAGACCACATCTGGACCCCTCAGTTCCAGAAGGACAGGGAGCTGCTGGAGAGAGTTCAGCGCAGGGCCACAAAGATGATGGAGTGGAGCATCTCCGTTGTGATGAAAGGCTGAGAGAGCTGGGGCTCTTCAGCTTGGAGAAGAGGAGACTGAGGGGCCACCTCATTAATGTTTACAAACATGTAAAGGGTGGGTGTCAGGAGGATGGAGCCAGGCTGTTCAGTGATGACCAATGATAGGCCAAGGGGCAACGGGTATAAACTGGAACACGAGAGGTTCCAAAGAAACACAAGGAAGATTTTCTTCCCTGTTGAGGTGAGGGAGCACTGGCAGGGGCTGCCCAGATGGGTTGTGGAGTCTCCTTATCTGGAGACATTCAAACCCACCTGGAAAAGTTCCTGTGTGCCCTACTCCAGGTGGTCCTGCTCTGGCAGGGAGGTTGCACTGGGTGAGCTTTCAAGGTCCCTTCCAACCCTTAGGATTCTGGTTTTTTATAAGTAGTAAATTGTAAGCATATCAATAAGTTTATTGCACTGTCACTAAGACATTTTGACTGAAAGGAGCTGAATACACATGCATAACATCCAGACAGAGACCTCATTTATTTAGTAGTCTATGGATTCACACTATATCTCTCTTGCATTAATTAAGCATTTTGATGTCTTGTTTTAAAGATGCTGTGACTGAATTAAGTAAAGAATTTAAAGAAGGAGGGGAACCAATCACAGATGACAGTGTCAACTTGCAGAAGTTCTCCTACAAGCTTGAGTACCTTCTACAGGTAAAAAGTGCTGTGTGCCATTTATAATCCATCGTCAAAGCTAGGCATTCACTGCTTTATGTGGGGTTACACTCCAGTAATGAGGAATATTCAATGGAGTCTCTCCTTTTTGCTTTCCAGTAATTGGACTGAGATGTGTACTGCTTATTGTACTTAGTGAAAGTAAATAAATGTAATCAAAAGGCAGTGCTGACAGTTTGATTGAAGGCTCTAAGACCTGTTTTTAATCTATCTGAAAGATTTGAGCTTGGTTTTAAAGCAATATTCTGCTAACTCATCTTGGAAAAGCTGTGGTAATGAGATGCTGACCCCATTTTAATGTAAAATAAATACCAGTAAGCTGCTCACAGTGCAAATAGAGAGGTATGAGTAATTAACACAATTTTGAGTAATTTCACTTAGGAAAGACATTTTTGTTATCTATCAGGCTTAACACAAAAGGGTGATTTTTAATCTGGAATGCGGGTTTTTGTCCTCAAAATGTAAGAGGACACTGCTGACCAAACTGAGATTCAGTTTGCACAGTCTTGTGTCTACACATACTGTGATCACGTCACTAACTGCAACAAAGACATGCTAATCCAGCCTTAATCTAGGCAAGACAGTTGGAATTGGGTTGCAGAGGCTTCAGCAAAAGATGAAGAGCCCTTTGGGATTCCAGTGGTCCAAGCTGCTGTTCATATACTCTCTTCATGGCTGCTGTGAATGTGATGTAGATGGGGCAGGTTTTTCTGGTACACAGTGTGCTGTTGCCACACTTGATTGCAGGTCTCTCAGCAGCTGGTTGTTAGTTCATTGCTCTCGAACAGCTGCTGCATCTGTTGCAAATCTTCTTTTCAGCAGTGTTGAATGGATGTCTGTATTTTAAACTAAACCCAGAACAATATTATCTGTTACTGTCTGTAAAGTGGCTTTTTTAACTGCTGGATTGCATCAGTGCATTGCAATGTCTCTTTCCTTTGTGAATACACTGTCTGAAACTGAGAGAAGTCACCAAAGCACATGTTGCTGGCAGAGGAACAGAATTCCCAGTGGCTGTATATATTTATATTCAAGTTTTGCTCATTGATTCTTTTTTACTTGCTTCAGTTTGACCAGAAGGAAAAAACCACGTTGCTGGGGAACAGAAAAGACTACTGGGATTATTTCTGTGACTGTCTGGCAAAAGTCAAAGGAGCTAATGATGGAATCCGCTTTGTCAAATCTATTACAGAGGTAAGTATGTCAGTGAAGCACCATGATAAGTGGTTTGTGTTTTGGTATGTTTATGTTTGGGAACGTGAACTCTGGAAAGAAAGAATCAGTCAGCCATTTCAGATAACTGAGCTGGCAGACTCAGGTGCAGAAAGGAGATGACAGATGGCAGAAAAACCAGCTGGTTATTCCCCTTCATTACAGGTGGAAATCAGGAGCCAGTTTTTTAGACCTGGCTGGATAAAGCATAAAGGTTTCCAAATGTCAAGTATTTGCTCACTCAACAGTACTTGTTGACTTTCCAAGGTGGAAGCAGACAAGGAGGAAAGCATAATGGCAGTTGTTTTTTAGGAATGGTCAAACCTTTAAGAGCACAATGCCTCCTTGTCTGCTTTGCATGCAGGGCTTCTAATATTAGTGTGCATGGTATGCTAGAGAGGTGGAACAAGGAAGCAAGTTGGAAAACACTGGAAATTGTCCAGCTGTTAATTAAACAGAGGGCCGTGTCCTAGATGGCATTAGATGAGCAAGGGGTTCTGGGCCTTCCTCTTTCAAAAGATGATTACACTGATATACATCTCTAGTATGTCTTTACAGCCATACATTGCACAGGTACACTGCTACAGCCACACATTGCTCCTTAGCTACAGTGTTTGCAGTGAGAGTGGAAACACTGACAATACCAGACACTGTCTACCTCCTCAAATTGTAGCAGGGCTCTAGCAAGTGGTGGAATCATTTTTCTTCATAGTCAAATAGCCTTTGGCTGCTTGTAGCTGTGTATATGTAAATATTTTCCTCTGTTTCTCGTCATGTATATTTGTTCTGGTATATTAATGCTTAAAAAAAGCAGTGGGATTTGAATTGATAAACCAGTGGGAGTAAGGATAGGATTAGTTCACTGGTTTCCAGTGGGGTTTTTTTACTATCCTTTAGATATTCACTAAATATGTCTACTTAGAAATAACACTTGTAAACTTCTGTGCTTCTGGGAAAGGATGGCATGTCCCTGAAGAAACATTCACAGAATCACACAGAATCTCAAGGACTGGAAGGGACCTCAAAAGCTCATCCAGTGCAACTCACCTGCCAGAGCAGGACCTCCTAGAGTAGGTCACACAGGAACTCATCCAGGTGGGTTTTGAATAACTCCAGAGTAGGAGACTCAACAACCCATCTGGGCAGCCCCTTCCAGTGCTCCCTCACCTGAACACTCACTTCTGCTCCAGTTTATACCCATTGCCTCTTGTCCTATCACTGGACATCACTGAGAAGAGCCTTACTCCATCCTGCTGACGCTCACCCTTTATGTATTTGTAAACACAAATGAGGTCACCCCTCAGTCTCCTCTTCTCCAAGCTGCAGAGCCCCAGCTCCCTCAGCCTTTCATCAGATGCTCCACTCTCCGTCATCTTTGTGGCCCTGTGCTGAACTCTCTCCAGCAGCTCCCTGTCCCTTCTTGAACTGGGGGGCCCAGATATGGTCTCATGAGGGCAGAGTAGTGGAGGAGGACAAGCTGTCTCAGCCTACTGACCACCTACAGGAGGAATGAGGATGAAAACCGGTTGTCAGGTTAAATTTGCTGTTTCTGGGTTGGTTAGCCTTTGGGGACCATGTTATTTCAAACCTTGTGTCCTATAGAATTCAAACCAAAAAGTACAAACATGTTGCTTCCTTTGCTCCACATTTCATCATTTTATTTATAAAGAACATTTTAGTTTGTAGTGGGTTGCTGAGATAAACAAGGAACCTGTGTCTTACTGTATGGAAACTGAGAGTTAAGATATTGCTCTCATTTTACCACAGTGAAATACTGATCAAAAGGAGAGAAAGATTGTGTAGCCTTTGAACCTTCTTTCAACACTAACTTTTCAAGCAAGATTTAGGGTAACCTGCTGACTTGACCTTCAATCCCTCTAATATTTTCCTTGGCCTCTGTTTTTAAGTTGTGAATATAATCAGTTTGTTAGAGGGACGAGCAGTTCAGCCAGGAGCATGTCTGACTGACCAGAAATCCTTTTCATGGCTTTCATTTGCCATCCCTAAACTGATTACTGATTTTGATGGAAAGGAGACTGATCAGGGTTTCATTGTTTTGCAGGACAGCACACAGCTCACATGCAAAAGGCAAACATCAATCCCCCAAGTGAGAAGCCATAACAAAATTCATTGCTGAGTTTTGTGATTCCTCCTTATGTTGATTTAACAGCTGCCTCTGTAAGAAGGTCCATTATTTCAGTCATGCAGCTGCTCTTGCTCTGAAGAATTAGAGTTTTATCAATGCAGTGGCTAAGTGTTCAGAAAGGCTTTTTTGCATCATCTGGGGTTACTGTGTCCATGGGGATGCATGCTTTGTGTATGTGTACGTCTTTGTTCTATGACTGAGTCTGCCCTAAACCTCTTCCAGCTGTGGCCAGACACATCTTAAGTAACCTAAGCCATCACTCCTGGGTTTGTTGGACACATTGAGATTTTGCCTTCTATTGGAAATTGCCCTCAGCACAGTCTGTGCTCATTTACTCAGTATTTTAGATGATTCATTGGTCTTGTGATCATAGAATCATTGTAAGGTAGAGCATAAACAGTTTTCTATATAAATTAGTAATTCAAAAAGGATTCCACCCAATGACAGTGTTGGGTGAAGATATCTATCAGTGACAATTCTTAGTACTTCTTTACAACTAGTGGCTTATTGTTGATCTTTTATGTCAGTGTGTAGACTTCTGTCCTGTCTGAATGACAGAGCCCAGAGGGTGGTGATCAATGGCACAGAGTCGAGTTGGAGGCCTGTGGCCAGTGGAGTTCCACAGGGATCGGTTCTGGGGCCAGTCTTGTTCAACATCAATCATCTGGATGAGGGCACAGAGTGTACCCTCAGCAAGTTCCCCGATGGCACCAAACTGGGAGCACTGGCTGATTCCCCAGAGGCTGTGCTGCCATTCAGCGGGATCTCGACCGGCTGGAGAGTTGGGCAGAGAGGAACCTCATGAGGTTCAACAAGGACAAGTGCAGAGTCCTGCAGCTGGGAAGGAACAACCCCATGCACCAGTACAGGCTGGGGGTCGAACTGCTGGAGAGCAGCTCTGCAGAGAGAGACCTGGGGGTGCTGGTTGATAATAAACTGACCATGAGCCAGCAATGTGCCCTCGTGGCCAAGAAGGCCAATGGCAGCCTGGGATGCATCAGGAAGAGTGTGGGCAGAAGGTCCAGGGAGATTCTTCTCTCCCTCTACTCTGCCCTGGTGAGGCCTCATCTGGAGTCCTGTGTCCAGTTCTGGGCTCCTCAGCTCAAGAGGGACAGGGAACTGCTGGAGAGAGTCCAGTGCAGGGCCACCAAGATGATCAGGGGACTGGAGCATCTTCCTCATGAGGAAAGGCTGCGGGAACTGGGGCTGTTTAGTCTGGAGAAGAGGAGACTGAGGGGGCATCTCATTCATATTTATAAATATCTCAATGGTGGGTGTCAGGAGGTTGGGGCAGCACTTTTTTGCGTTGTATCTGTAGTGACAGGACAAGGGGTAATGGAAAGAAGTTGGAACAAAAAAGTTCCATTTAAACTTAAGGAGAAACTCTTTCACTGTGAGGTGAGGGAGCCCTGGCACAGGCTGCCCAGGGAGGGTGTGGAGGCTTCTCTGGAGGTTTCCAAAACCTGCCTGAACACGTTCCTGTGTGACCTGATCTAGGTGGGACCTGCTTTGGCTGAGGGGTTGGACTGGATGATCTCTAAAGGTCCCCACCAAGCTCTATGTTTCTATGTTTACATCATTACAGATGGTGTTTAGAATTCTCTTTTCTTGTGATTTGTCCCTTCCAGCTACGAACATCTCTTGGAAAAGGAAGAGCATTTCTTCGTTACTCCCTGGTTCACCAAAGGCTAGCAGACACCTTGCAGCAATGTTTTATGAACACCAAGGTGACCAGGTGAATTGCAAAGTACCTTGTTAGCTAATGGTTGTCTGCTCAGTGCGATCAAGCAACATCACCTAGTAGCTATTGAAAGAAATTGAAACCCTTCCAAATGGTTGGCTCCAAGAACTGGTAATAGGATAGAAAGGATAATAGACCTTTTGGCCTGGGTCACTGGTTCATACCTATCTTAAGCTGGTAAAGGTTGAAAGTCATTGCAGCTAAATATGTGTGGAGTGGGTGGTGCTGATGCCTCTATGTGCTGGTTTCAGTGGTGACATTTTTATAAGCATTGAAGGTGCTGGGTTTGATCTTCTCTGCTGTACATCATGAAGGAGGATTAATTTGGATGTGTTGCACAGAGCCCCAGAAAGCTTTGTCAGGTATCTCTGGACTGTCACACAGAGAAACAGCTTGCCTCTGGCCAAGGAACACCAAAGATCTTGGTTTTCTTCCTTGTAGTTGGTTGGATGGGCAGTGATAGGGCTTTTAGAAAAAGCTAACTGTTTGCACAGTCTGTTTAACTCTAGTTACTGCTTTCTGTCCCTCTTTTTTGATGTATTAAATGTGCACTTTAGGTATTTCCTGTGTGATTATCCAGGATATAGAAAATGTGGTATCTTGCCAGTGTTTTGCCCACACACTAGAGCAAAAAATACTTTGTGAAGGAGCTCCTTGAAGAATATTTCTGTGCAATTCATTGAAGCTGTTTGATTTCCGAGGGGTGGGATGTTGTTTGGTGGGTCTGGTTGTTTTCAGCTTGTATTTAGAGTAGTCTTAATTTTTCTGGGGTGAATAGTGATGAGGGGGAGGGCAAGTGAAACTACATCTTCTTTTTTACTTGTGAAGGAGTATTATAGGGGTTTTTTGTTTGTTTTCAAGTGACTGGTACTATGCAAGAAGCCCATTTCTGAATTCCAAAATGAGTTCTGACATTGTGGGTCAACTCTATGAGCTCACTGACATCCAGTTTGACTTGGCATCAAGAGGCTATGATTTAGATGCTGCTTGGCCAGCATTTGCCAGGTAAGATGGAAGCACTTTGTCATTTTGTATTAACAGGGCTATGAAATACCTAACTGCTACAGCATCTGTAAAAGCTTCTGCTTTTGAGTGTAGGAATACTTGTGTCAGAGTGGGCCTATACTTTTTCCATGTAATTAGTCTGTGACCCAACTGCCCATTTTTTCCTTCAATAAACTCTATACCAGAGATCAGAGTTGATGCCTTGTAATGAAGTATTTCGAGTAACTGCAGTTGAGGCCCAAATCCCAAGCTATTTTCATCTTCACATGCACAAGAAGAAACATCCTTAGCTCCCTCTGTTTTGATAGCTGAGCTACCCAGTGACTGAACAGCCTAGCAACCTGCTTCACTTGCAGCAATGGTAGAGCTGGCAACACCCAGTCACCACAGCCTGATCTCACCTCAAAACAGGGAGTAACAAAACCCACTGGGTCTGATGCAGATCCATTTCTATCCGTGGGAGTTTCCCAGTGCTGCAGACTGCCACCAGCTTGTTGAGCTGCCACCACACAGCAGTACAATTTCTTACAGCAGAGCTGCAGTGGTTCATGTGGATCTGGGAAGTCACAGCTACCAAGCTTCTAACCTTTTCTAAATGCCTTTGGTATCCCTGTTTTGTCTTCCATCACCTCCAGTGGTTGTTGGCCCAGACACCAGGCAGTTATATCCTTCCATATGTGGTAGTTTTAACTAGATAAATCTTACACCTAAGAGTAGAAAGACGTGTATGTATGTGATGAGACTTGTGTTATATCTTGTTTCTCCCTGTGACCAACAGGAGGACGCTGTCCTCACTTGGATCTTCAGCATACTTATGGAAGCCTCCAAGTCGCAGTTCCAGCATGAGCAGCTTAGTGAGCAATTATTTGCAGGTAAGCAAATTACAAAGCAATGTTTGTGTGGCATAGCAGATCTTTAGTGGCACAGTTCCAGAGAGCTGGGTAGTTTTACAGTGACCACAATATCACGGTACACTATAAAAAGAGTTCTTTGTTAGAAGTAAAGAGAATTGTCCAGTAGTTGGCTCAACTGAACATACAAATCTTGTAGAGGAAAAGAGAAGATATATATACAGTAGACTGCCTACAGATAGGTGTTTTCATGGATCTTTTGTGAGAACAAGCCTCTCTTCCTGTAAGTTGATATCATGTAGTCCTACAAACCCAATATACAATGCCACTGTGTGTTTAAAAACATGAGCTTGCTCTCATTTGAGCACAGCATTGAAATGCATATTGAATTTATCCTAAATGTTCTGGTTTTCCCTTCTGTTCACTTAGGCCCAAGAATTTCCCTCCAGCCCTGATGCAAATAACTCACTACATGTTGAACACCTTGAGGGCTTTGAAGAGATGCGTGTAGAACTTGACCAGGCTGAGCTGAGGCAGAGGGAGCTTCAACATCGTATTCACCAGCTGGAAGTGGAAAACCAGGAGCTCCAGGCAGCTGTGAGCCTTCAGAAAGAACAAGTACAGGTAGAAAAGGAGAAGAGCAATAACTGCAGTGAGGAGAACTCCCGGCTGACAAAGATGATCACAGAGTTACAGAAGCAGTGTGAGGTCTCGCACTCCACTCAAAGCACTGTTCATGACCTGCAGAAGTGCCTCCAGTCACTGGAACTGAATGCAGTGGAGCAGCAGAAGGAATACTCAACAAAGCTGGAGCAGCTGGTGGCCAGCAAGGAAGACTGGGCCTCAAAACTGCAGGTGTTAAATCAGGAGCTGGCGGCATCCAGAGCTTTGGTTGCTATGAAAGATCTTTGCATCGATGAGCTCAAAGCCAAACTGAGTTCCACCGAACAAAAGAACCTTAACCTCCTTGCAAAGTTTGATGCTGCCTTGGAGGAAAAGGGACAGCAAGCCACAGCCCACTGTGACTCTGCCCTACAGATACAGGCACTGTTAGAGAAGCTTCAGGAGGTGGAAAAGGAAAAGACAGATATGCAAAGACTCAGTGATGAACGTGCATCTCAGCTGAAAGCAGCAAGGGAGGAGCTGCAGCTGAAGGAAGAGGCACAGAAGGAACTGGAATCCAGATACAATCGCCTCACTGCTGACTCAAAAGAAGAGAGTGAAAAGCTGCTTGGGAGCCTGGAAACCATGGCAAAGGAAATGGATGCACTTCAGAAAGCCCTGACTCTGAAAGAGAAGGAGATGGCTGAGCTCCAGACCCAGGTAATGGAGTCGCTGGCTCAGGTGGGGTCACTGGAAAAAAATCTTGAGGAAACAAGGAAAGAAAAAGAGAAACTTGAGGAGGAGTATAGTAGCAGGGAAGGAGCACTGAAGCAGGACACTCAGTTACAAGCAGAACGACTTGAACTACAGGAGGGTCGCTTAACAAAGGTGAGTCAGACTGTGCGTAGCCTTGAGGAGCAAAACCAGAAACTCTTGTCTGAGAAGGAACATCTCAGCCAGAAGGTCAAGGAGCTGGAGGAGCAGATGAAGCAGCAAAACTCTGCAGTGAGTGAAATGGGTGAGGAAAGCAGGAAGTTGAAAGCAGAGAATGCGAATTTGCAGCAGTCCAAGAAGAAGATGGAAGGGAAGCTGAAAAATGTGGAAGCTTCTAAAGCTTCCTTGGAAGCTGAGGTGGCCAAGCTGAGAGCCTCTGAGAAACAGCTGCAGGGTGCGATAGATGATGCCCTGGTGTCAGTTGATGAAAAAGAGAAGAAGCTTCGTGCTGAGAACAGACAGTTGGATGAAGACTTGCAGAATGCCAGGAGGCAAAGCCAGATTCTGGAGGAGAGATTAGAGGCTCTGCACTCAGACTATGAAGAACTAAAGCAAAGAGAAGAGACCACCATGGAGTCCTATGCCTCACTTGAAGGGCAGCTGAAGAGTGCCAAACAGCATAGTTTACAAATGGAAAAAAGCTTGGGCACCTTGAAGGAAAGCAAAGACTGTCTCCAGTCACAGCTCACGGAAAAGGAAGTAGAACTGCAAGGCAAGGAGAGTCAATGTGAGCAGCTAAGAGCAGAAGCTGAAGGACATAGAAAGAGAGCAGAGACTCTTGAGGTAGAAAAGCTCAGTGTTGAAAAGACATGCCTTCATCAGACAACACCCATTGAATCCCTCACATCAGAAAAGGAATCGCTGGAAAAACAGCAACTACAGAAGGCAACTTCTGTGGAGCAGGAGGCAAAAGAGTTGGCCTCCAGGCTCACTATGAGTGAAGAGCAGTTGGAGATCAGCCGAGGTGAAGGGTCCAGGCTGCAGGCAGAAGTCCTGGATCTGCGAGTCAAGCTTCAGCAGGCCACTGATGAGAGAGAGCAGATGAGAGGTGAGCTGGCAATCACAGAGACTGCCTTGAGTGAGCAGAAGGCACTTGTCCAGCAGCTGAAAGAGCAAAGTGAATCACTCAACAGAAACCACGTGCAAGAACTGGTGCAATGCAAAGAAAGAGAAGAAGTGTTGAAAAAGGAGCAGGAGACAGCAGCCCATCAAAAAGCTGAGCTAGAAAACAATTTGCTGAACCTGAAGGAAGAGCTGTGCAAAGTTAAGCAGTACTTGGAAGTTGCTAAAATGGAAAATGATGAAAACAAAGATCTCCTCCACAGGACCAACACGGATATGGCTGAGCTTGGTATTCAGATTTGTACCTTGACCTCTGAGAAGGTGGAAGCAGAAGAGCAGTTAGCCCAGGCTGTAGAAATGCTGAAAGAACTGGAAGAACAGACAGCAGAGCAAGAGGAGAAGCTACAGCTTGAAATCTCTAATCTCAGACAGGAGAACAAAAGCCTGCAAGAGAAATTAGAGGAGGCTCAAACGTGTGCCGCGGCTGTCCCAGGTCTGCATTTGCAGCTGGAGACAGTAAGGAAGCAGGCACAGAGCTTCCAAGAGACCAGCCAAGAAGAGCTGTCTGCAATAAAATTTCAAATGAGCACAGAGATTCTAAATTATCAGACAAAATTCAAGGTAAATTACTGTGATTGTTATAGCTGAGGGAGCTGTGCAGAATTTCCCCTGCTTTACCATCTGCTGCAGCAATTCCTGGGTGAAGTCCTCAGGTTTGTGTTGGTCAGGCTCTGAGACTAGCAAGCAACTAGCCAAGCAACTAGCCTGAGCCTGGGCATCTGAAAATGTCTCTACACTCATGAGCTACACCTCTTTGAGGTATAATAACTCTTCAGAGTGTTTGAGAGCTGTATTGTGTGGCCATCCAAGCACAGTGTAAAGGCCACATGACATGGAAAAGTCAGTCAGTAATGGAGAAAGTGATGATTTCTTACCTTGACACCAAAGGTGGCCTCTTGTGTAACTATTCCCTCTGGTCACAGCTCTGATTTTTTTTTCCTTTTTGGTCAGAACATTGCAAGGCCTGTGCCCCATGCTTGTAACACTGATTTTGATGGGAGCAAACTTAGACTGAGACCATATGTTTTTGCAGCTGATTCCCTCCTGTACTTTCAACTGCCCAAGGCAGCAGCTGAGATCAAAGTTTTGCTTCCAGAAAGGCATGAGTCAGCACTGTGTATGTGAACCAGAACACCTTAAGGCTGAAGGTTTTATTGTCTTTGCTCTGCCAGTCTCTGATAACGTCTAAGGCTGGCAGATGAGCAGAAGCTTACACTGCTGCTGATCCAGAAACCCCATGGGTTTGAACGTAAGATCATTTATGTCTTGTTTTCACAAAGGCTTCCTAAACCTCAGTGTGATCTGGGCTGTCTCACTCTTTTGAGCCAAAGCTATTTGCACCTTTGTTGAGAACTGTACTAGCCCACAGCCAGTATCAAAGGCAGCTGTTCTGCCACTGCAGAGGGGTGTTTCCTTGTACCTATGCATTGGGCCTCTCTCTAGCTGTCTTTGTGAGCCTGGCAGTGGTGCTGCATTTATCATGGACATGGCAATAAGAACACTCGAGATTCCCAGCTGGGACTTTCATAGATGAAGAGGTGGTCACTAGAGGAATGCTAACTCCTGACTCAATCTCTCTGCTAGGCTGTCAGTGAAGAGTGTGGGAAAGTAAGAGAGCAACTTGAGGAGCAGAAGCGACAACAGCGTGCTGCAGAGGAGGAGATTGCAGAGTTACAAGTAGGTGCTTGATCTAATTAAAAGATGGAGGTGTGTGTCAGCAAGCATTAGTGTTAAAACTGAGAAGGTAGGCAGCTTTTCTGTTGACTTGCTACAAGTCTGAGAATGCCTTCAAATACAGCTGCTGCAGACAAAATACTCAGCAGCTGAAGGTTAGCCATGGAAACAGGGAGTATGAAAAGAACAGCAGCATTTTGGATTTTTCCTGCTTTGAAAGCTACTCAGGTTTTATATAAGACCTGACTATGTCTACACATCTTAAATGAGGATGCAGGGTTAAAAGGTGTCTGTGGGAGGCCCTGCATGCCCACAGGACATAGCCACGTTTGTGGATCCAACTGTTTACAGGCTGCAAGGAACACTGAATCAGAGAATTAATCTCGCTGAGAAGTAACCCAGGTGGAAAAAAGTAGGATTTTTGCGATGCACTTATGAAATAATTGTATTGGGAGGGTTGTACTGAGGTGCAAGCAATCCAGAAAGAAGAAAATTGAAGTTATTGAACCTGGCCCTGCCTGCCAGCAGAAATACAGACACCTTGAGATACCATCAGGTATGTTCCCTGAGGACTGGCAGACTTCTCTGGAGAGGCTAGCTGTGAAGGAGGGTTTTGTTTCCATTGCCCTTGGTGTTCCATAAACAACATTTTCCTCATCTTAAGATTATTTTTTTCCTTTTGAAACGTTTAGATAGTGCAAAAGCTTTTAAGGCACCATCTTTTGAGAGATTTTCCTTGATAAGGAGGCAAAAGCTCAACTGACGTAGACTAATAAGAATTATAGGCTTAATCCTGTCTTGCTTTAGAGTCTATCCCTTATTCAGTGTGACAGAAGTAATCAATCACTAGTACACAACTAATTAGTGTCTGCTTATACAATAATATCTTAATTGGTGGTTCAGCTTGAACTAATTCTTTTAAAGCATTGTTTAGGTGCCTTGGTAATTGTCCAATGCATGGTAACGTGTTGGTTTTATGTGTAAGGAAATGGGAATTATTTATTTCACTAGGCTGCAAACACGAGGTTGACTAGAAAGCTGGATGAAGCAAGAGAGCAGCTGTCTGAATCAGAATCTGCTCGGCTGCAGAAGGAAGAGGAGGTGGCATCTCTGAGAGAGCACTTGGAAAGGTGAGAGCGTGGGGTTTTGGTTAGTCAAACAACGGGCCAATAGCCAAAGCGCATTGAAAATGCCCGTGGTTTGTGAGGTGGCATATGCCATGGGGGTTTTGTAGGGCAAATAGTGCATGGGCACTGGTGGGGAGTGTCAGATGAGACACTTCAGATGAGAAACATGTAAATTGCACAGCACACACGAGCGCAGGGTTTAGGTTGGTTGTGCTGTTAATTTAGCTGATGACGTAAACTCTTCTGAATGTCTTCCTGTATGAAACTGCAAGGCGTTTCGTAACCCTCTTTTACCTTCTAGGTTAGTCACACAGTTAAACCACCTATATTGGTGCTTTTGTTCTTTGATAAGGAATGGAAAATTTGCACAGTCTAACCCACTGAATTCAGATAAATTGGCTGGGTGAGTTCAGCCCAGCTCAGCCCTTTGTGTTGTGTTGCTGTAGCATTTTTGATCTGTTGTTAGGACTCACAAGTGCTGAAATGACCGTATCATCAAGCCAAGGCTTATAGTCTTGGAAGCTTCTAGGGACACTTCTTTCTACTGACTGTGAAATAAACTCAGGTTTCTTAACCTGAAAGTGTCTTAATACTGCTCTCCCTGGTGTCTCTCCCTTGAAAGTGGTTAAGCCAGTGTAGACAAAGCTGTGAGCAACCTGGTGTAGTGGAAGGTGTCCCTGCCTGTGGCAGGGGGTTTGGAACTAGGGGATCTTTGAGGTCACTTGCACTACCTGTTTATTAGAGTGGAGGATCCCTTTCTTCTGTGGAGAAGACTTGAATGCCTATGAGCTAAAACCAGTTCTTAATTGCCTTTGTATTTGATCAGGATCCAAAAAGAGGCCGATGAAGCAAAAGAGAAGGTCCTGGATTACAGTGAGAAGCTCAGCAAGGTGGCAGCAGACAAAGACAGCAGCGACCAGAAGTTAATTGCTGAACTGGATGACCTGACAAGAACAAAACAGTTCCTTGAAGAACGTTTGATAGAACTTATCAGGTTGGCATCAAAATAAACAGCAAGCAGAAGTTAAAATCCTAGCTTAGGATGTTAAGGAATACTGCCTAGGTGGTTCAGTCTTGTATTCCTGAATTGAAGGTAGAGGTAACGACCAAGTTCAGGACCGGTTGAAATTCTGCATTTCCATAGTGCAGTCAAGAATACAACACCCCATATTATCTCCTCCTTAATTTGCTGTCTCTTTTGTATGTAGTTCTCTGCATGCCATATATTTTTCTTCCCTTCTTCCCAAGGATTTTGGTAAGTTTCTTGTTCTGTCTGGATTCCTGAGAGCTTCTCAGGAGTTACAGCAGGGCAACTTTCTACTGCGAAACTTTTACCGTCACTCAAATTGAGGTTGGTGAGCATTAAACCAACATTGATAATTCCTATGTGTTTTTCTTTCTCTTAACTTTCTCTGCAGAGATAAGGATGCTTTGTGGCAAAAATCAGATGCTCTGGAGTTCCAGCAGAAGCTTAGTGCAGAGCAAAGGTGGCAGGGAGACACAGAGGTTAATCATTGTCTGGACTGCCAGAGAGAGTTCTCATGGATGGTGCGCCGACACCACTGCAGGTCAGTTGGGTGGGCTCTCTTAACTCTGTTCAAAAGCAAAATTCAGCTGGCTGTGTAGATGGATTAAACACTCCTTAGTGTTCACAGTTCATCCATCAAAGTCATTGTGACAGGACATTGTAGAGGCTGCAAGAACACATGAGCTCACAAGGGGATAAGAGACGCATCGATGGAAAGGTCCCTTGACGTGTATTAAGGCAAAGATCTGGATGCAACTCTGGCTTGGGGAGTCTTACCAGTTTCTCATTTCTTGAGGCAAAGATCTTTGAAGGACTGTGTTTTTAATATATTTATTATGCACTGCTCTGTGCATGCAGTAGACAGTATTCACTAAGATGTTTTCGCTGTTGTGATTGAAGTATTCCAGAACAAATCCTAACATGCTGTGCAATTACAAAATTGGTTACTAAGACCAGGTGTGGTCAGAGATAATTACAGACTGCAGAGTAATCTTCTCAAAAGTTGATATTAAATTATTTCCTATGTTAGCCTGCTTGGAGTTATCAGATAGCCCATTTAGATTTATGCAGATGCATTTAAGTGGATGCATTTCAGGATCTTAGTGATATGTCTCTTTCGACTCTTTACTGTTCTTTATCCCAGTGACCTGATTCATCATGTAATGTAGTACTGGGACTGTTTCAATTGAATATAGGGAGCATTTGATGGGGATTAATGAATAGTGAAGTCATTTCTGGTAACGACATCCAAATTACTCATTTCTACTAAAATCTGTGAAACCTGCTTGTGTTTCACCAGTACCTACCAATGATTTAAGTGACTATGAGAAACAAAACCACTTCATGGAATAACAGTCACCCCTGCTGGGTCCTTTGCTCCATGAAAATCTAAACATGGTCATTAAAAAGTAGTTAACAGGTTTAATATTGAGAGACTGCAGAGCAGACAGGGCAGGAGGGATGGGTGTTGTGTGTATGTGTGTGCCCAACAATGTTTTTTCTTCCCTGCCTGAGCAGGAGAGGGGAAATTACCAAGTAGAGTCATACAGATGTGCTCTTACAGTCCTTACAATCACACAGAGTGTTGCTCTGTGTGATTTGGCCTGTGTGATATTAAGCCCATTTGCTTTGTGTGCACTATTTGTATTGCATATTTGTTTCATGTATTTATATTTAAACACAAATTGAAGTCTATTTTAGTGGGGTTTTTTTGCATTTTCACTGTTTATTAAGGCAGCAAAGTATGAATTTGCATTTCTACATCCTGTTTGTCAGGAGAACTCGCTTCACCTCAGGAAGCAGTGCAGTCTGCCACCAGTGTGACATTCAGGCTTTTGCAGAGAACAGGACCATTATGAGAAAGCCCCACAGAAATGTTCCACCTGTAGGTGATACTATTCTAACACCTCCTGTTTCAAATCATTTCTAGAATGTGTGGTCGCATTTTCTGCTACTACTGCTGCAACAACTACATGGTGACAAAGCCTGGTGGGAAGAAGGAGCGTTGCTGCAGAGCTTGCTTCAGTAGGCCTAGAGTCATTGTGGACAGTCCAGATGACTCTGGATCCAGTGCCAACCAGGAAGGATCTCCAGCATCATTGGAATCCCCCGTGTCACCATCTGAGAGGGCTTTTGGTTAGTGATTGTTTGCACACTGTGGAGAAATAAGTGAGGTTCTTGGACACTCTCCTAGAAACCACATGGTCACCCCCTGCTCTAAGGACCTGCATCATCCTGGAGTGTTTTTGGGATGGGATGGGATTGTTCTCATTTTGAATTTGATTGGTATTGACAGAAGTTTTCAGCCAGCCTGTGATTTTAAATTAGTTCTGGTAGTTACCTAATGCTTCTGTAAAGGCAGAGGAATGGCCCAGGCAGTCTTCCACCTTAAGCATTTTGACTGTTTGTTTCTCAAACAGCCAGCTAATATTGTTAATGTTTCTTTTCATGTCCTTTTATGTCACAGTTGCAAGTGAAGCCTCTAAACCACTGGATGATGCAGCGTTTGATATAATCACTGATGAGGAGCTATGTCAAGTACAAGAGTCAGACTCTCTCCACAGTGACAGTCAGATGGAGGCAGATTCTCTGGATCAAAGTGTGACAGATCTGTGAGTAAACACAGCTTCATGGAGCGGGGATTCACTTGGGTTTTGTCTGGAGCATTTGGGTTGTTTTCCATTCAATGATAGCCAACCTCTGCACAAAGAGAAGACACTCCTGTTCCCAGCCACATCTTCAGTAGACCAACACAAAATAATTTTGGCCTGTCTGCACAGTCAGCATCAAATCTAGTAAATCCAAACAACTCCATCCTCTACCTGCTGCACCACAGCACAGAGAAGTAGTCCCAGTCCTGTGCTGTCACCAGGCCAGCTGTCACCATTGGGTTGGGGAAAAGATGAGGAAAGATGTGGTTTGTTTTGTGGTTTGTTCTTTTTATGACTGGCTTCATTGAACTGAATGTGAAATAAGTAGCCCATGTCTGTAGGGCTCCTTAATACTTTAAAGACAGCAGCTTGCAGAAGAAAAAAGAACAGGAATTGTGCAGCTAAATCTGGCACAAGTTTGATCTCTTTTCATAAGAAAATGAAGAGTGAATGCAGGTTGCAGTCATCTCTTTTAGTTCTGTTTCTACATAAATTAACAGTGCAGAGTATCTAAGACCATGTGAATATCTGAGCACTTGGTTTGCAAGCTGTGTTGTAGTATTACAGCTTAATGTATGTCCATGTTCATACCAAAATATTGCTTTGATTCATGTGTTTTGATATATTTTCCAAATGTTCTGTTCTGTACAAGGTATTCTCTTTCAAAAACTTGTATACTTTTGAGAAAGGGGGAGAACAAAGAGCAATTTCACCTAAACTCTGTACTTGTTTTGCTGTTGAGCAGAAAAATAAGCATAAGAAATCTAAATGTTAAACTGACAATAGCCACCCAGTAACTAGTCTGCTGCTAAGAAAGCAGACCTAGACTTTTTTGCCCTCAGCAGACCCGTTTCCTGCATAAACCTCAGTGACTTGCAGTTTGGCTAGAAGGCAGACTGTAGAGACTTGTTTGTTTGTAAAGCAAACTTTTCAGACTTGTACTTTTGTGTTAACTAAGTCTGTGTATTCTGCCTGTTCTGTGGACTGTTGACACTGACCGTGTGTTCTTGTTTGTCTGGTGTTGTGCAGACATGGGTGAGCTCTTGTGAAGTTACTGTTGCCTTTGTTTTGCAAAGGGACAATTTGCAATGGGGGAGAAAAAAGGTTTCTGCTACTACTATGAATTCTACTGTGCTATCTACAGAGGGGATATCAGCAGTGAATTAGCTCTGGAGAGCACAACCAGGAGTAAAAACGACATTTGCGTCACCATTTTTTCTCAGTTTGGGGTTAAGCTGAATTACTCATGTCCCACAAAGTATTTAAGGAAGGATTGACACTAATGCTGGAACTCAATTCTTGAAGGGTGCCCATGCAGCATCCTGCTTGCACCATATAAACTTTTAGAGGCTGTCCATCTCCTTGTGTTCACATGTCATAGGCAGGAAAGCCAGGAAATAGCGTCTTATCCTTCGTTGCTCTTGATTCGTTAGTGTTACAAGGCAGGGGGAGAGACCTGCTCTGGTCATATTTGGAATCTGAGACATACTTTGCAGAGAACATAGACCCCCCACCTGCCCTTTCCTGTGACACTTAAAATGTTTGAAGGGTCTCCCTAGCCTGGACACTGGAGGAGAATGCAGGAGAATGGCTTCTCACACTGAGGGTGACTTGAGCATCTCATGTTGACTGTGTGGTTTTGTGTTACAGGAGAGATGCAGAAACTGATACAAGAATCAGATGGTGGTGTGGCACCTGTGGTATGTGTTGAGGAAAAAAAGCAGAGGATGGTGTTGGTTATGATAGCACAGAAGTTTTCTCACTTGTTGCTGCGGTGAGGACTAGATTTGTACCCAAAGCATGAGGGTAGCTTAGCACACAAGCAGATAATGCAGCATTTTGTCACAACAGGCACTTGAGGGTAAACATACCACTATACTGAACATGAGCAAAGGTTCCACTAACCCTTTGTTGTCTCTTTGACAGCAGTCCATAGCAGATGTACTGCTCATTTCTTGGTGTGTTTTCTCCTGCTTTCCAAGGATCTGCAGTTCAGGGGCTTTCTGAGCCACTGGTTTCACTGCTGTAGACTCCTTGCCCATACTGCACGCGTGGATCACTTTGACTTCTATAGACTGTTGGTGTTTGGGTCTTTTTGAAAGCATCCAGCTTAAAGTGGCCTGATTTCTATGTGGAGAATTCAGGTAGTCTTGAGGTACAAATAATAATGCACTGGCATCCCAATAATGTTCTCTTTGCATGAAATTGAATAGATGGGGTAGAATTTACTTTGATGTCATGCCTGGGGAAGACACAAAGGATCCAAGATTGTGCTTCCTAGATGCATGTCTGAGCAATGATTTACCTTAAGGGACTTTTTGAGTTTTATCTATTTGTCCCCATTCTGGAGTCAACTGTACTGTTATTCTGTTTTTTCACTTGTTCTGTTCACTTAACCCTGCCTCTGTAGTCCTTTTCATGAAGTGACCTGAAATGGTTACAATGACATGACTTCAGAACTGCAAGCTTTGAGAGACTGCCTTTATTGGTACAGGTCAGCTGAGAACCAAATAAAACTCATCTTGATCATGAGATGCATAGGTGTGTGGTAAGGTAAGATATATGCTGTACCAGCATAACTGGCTGACCTTCAAGCAGCTTTTCCCCAAAGGGTAACATTGAGCAGCACTCACTTCATGCTTTCAGGTCTGTTTAGAGGTTTGGAGCAACCTGATTGAAATGTTAATGGAAGAACCTGAAATAAATGGTGTAATTGCAGCACATCCTGTTACTTCAAGGCTTGTGGGTTCTCTTTTGAAGTATATTTTTAAACTTTTCTTCCTAAAGCATTCACACTTACAACCTGAGTCTTAAAGCAAAGGTCAGGATAGCACTGGGTCAAAGCCCCCAGGGTAAACCAGTGCACTGTGTTTCCATTTTCACAAGTAGTAGAAATGATAGACCTGCAAGAAACATTGCAGCAGCAGAATCAAGATCACAGACAGCAGAAGAGCGTGGAGGGGGGGAAGCCAAACAAACAAAGATTCTATTCACACCTTGGTATTGCTTTTGGTAGGCAAGACATTTCTGTCTGCACTGTGGTTGCTTTGGTTTGGATTCTGTTTTTCGTTCCAGCTCGTAATGACTCATAACACTCTTTCCTGACCTAATTGCTGCTGGGGGGCCAGGCAGAGTGCCAGCTTAGCCAAGGGGAACTGCAGGTGGTCTGCAGCATTCCCTGCCCTGTGCACAGCCAGCCGGGAGAGGAGTGGGGACAGGAGCGCCTCTTGCCCCCCTCTGCTGGCAAAGCCTGTCTTGCAGCCCTGTGTGGGGATAGCAGCTTTGCTTGCCACACAGAAAGCACAGCAGGTTGATAGTTTTTAAGACTATTGCACCATTTCAGAGTGGGAGAAACAAGAGAGATTGTGTAGTAAGGAAAGGATTGCCTAAGCAGCTGTTTTTTTGGGGGGGAAAAGGTGACATGGACACAATAGTGCTGATAAGGGTCAGGTACCGCTGAGCTGCAGTGTTCTGGTAGGAAGGGCTGGGTGTTAAGGGGCAGAAAAGGAACATCCAGAGTGAGTGTGGTTATTGTATAAATGATTTGAAACAGGTTGAAACTAGTATTTCAAAGCTGTAAGGCAAAAGATTTTCAGCCTTTTGGCCAGACCCAACCTTCCTCTCATCATAGGTAGCCCACACCTGCATAAAGCTCTTTTTCTGCTGCTCTTCAGCATCCCTTCTTTCTTTTCCCTGTTGCAGTCTCCACCCCTCTTCTGCTGCTCTCTGCAAGAGCTTTTGCATACTTTCTGTCTGAATTGGCATTGCCCCCTGCATACCTTTTTACCTTCAACTGGGAAGGGAAAGAACAGAGGTGGAAAGAAGGGACAGCAGGAACAAAGAAGGAGCACAACTAAGGAATCCATAGTTTCATGGCAAGGGAAGCAGGCTGCAAAGAGGGTGCTGGGAAAAACAGACTGGAAAGATGTCATGATGCAAAGAATGTGTGTCAGTTAGGGGGTGAGAACTTGCATTCAAGGAAACACTGCCCAGTGTTAGAGCCCACGTGCTGTCTGATATCCCTTGTATTCTAGTCTAGTCCTCTGGCAACGTGAGCTGTTATCAGAAGTAAGATACAAAGATTCATATGGGAGATTCAGATCATAAACCTCAAATTAGATGGAAGGCAGATGAAAATACTCCTTTATTACAGAGATTTTAGGTGAACACTACAGGAGTGTGTGTGTGACAACCTTCTGCCAAATGGAAAAATACAAAAAACCCCCCCAAAAATCAGCCACACTTGAAACCCAGCATGAAAATTCAAATGTGAATGCTTTTAATCCAGGAATTCTTATGAAAGGAATAAGCTGAACTAAAATCTTTAATATCTGTGAAACAAAACTCATAAATGCTTTGGTTAACAAACACCTTCAGTGGAAAACCAGCAGGCTAGAGGTCTGGTGACTATCTCCAGCCCTTCTAGAGTCATGAAGTTCAAGTTAACTTTATGTCATGAAGAGCAGAATTTTATCTCATTGCTTCTCATGCCTTTTCATAGAATCATAGAATGGTAGGGCTTGGAAGGGACCCCCATGCTAAAGCAGGTTCCCCTCGATCAGGTCACGCAGGAACACATCCAGCTAGGTTTGGAAACCTCCACAGAAGGAGCCTGCACACCCTCCCTGGGCAGCCTGGGCCAGGGCTCCATCAACTGAACAGTAAAAAAGCTTTTCCATGTGTTTAAATGGAGTTTTCTGTGTTCCAGCTTCTTTCCATTACCCCTTGTCCTGTCACTGGAGACGAGAGAGAAAAATGCTGCCCCATTCTCTTAACAGACGCCTTCTAAGCACTTGTGTTAATAACAACTCCCCTCAGCCTTCTCTTCTCCAGGCTAAACAGCCCCAGGTCCTGCTAAGAAAGATATTCCAGTCCTCTGATCATCTTGCTAGTCCTCCACTGGACTCTCTGGAAGTCCCTTGTCTCTCTTTAGCTGGGGAGCCCGGAACAGGACACAGGACTCCAGATGAGGCCTCACCAGGACAGAGAGGAGGGGGAGGAGGACCTCTTCTCTTCTTTTCTCTTTTGAAGACGTCCTGCACAGTTAACTCAGTTACCAGCTTTGTCTTGGGATCAGCTTTGACCAGGAAAAGCAGGAAATGCTGAAGTGTCCTGATTGTTGGCCCAAAGCCTATTGCAATGTCTTTACTGATGGGATTGTCATTCCTCTTTCATGCAGGCTACCTATCTCACCATTTACATTAAAACACAAAAAGAAAAGGAAGCTGTAAACAGCTGCCAGACTTTCTAGGAAGTTTTATAGCGGATCCATGCTTGTGGCATCTGCGTTATTGGAGGCAGTAAATGTTTTAGAGCCTTCCTCTTCAGTGGTTTGCCAGTGCTTCGCTGTAACTCTCCCTTTGATGCATCTTAAACTCTTAATAATTTTCCTTAAGTTCCTCCTGAATTTGACCCCCATGAAGAAATACAGGATAGGGTTGAGACAGCCGTGGAGGTAAGCGAGAGCTTCTGTTATGATGATTGCATATTCAAAGCTGCTGTTCAAGTTAAAGCTCCAGTCTATGATCTTTATGAGTCTCAGGAAAGTATAAGGTGACTGAGTCAGAATAAATATGGCAACTACAGAAAATATTTTCTTGAGAGATTTCTTCTTTTGGAAATTCCTGGCGTGCAGTAAGGTTCTAACAATTAGTGAGTAGCAGATGATCATGGCTAGCATGGGAATAAAATAGCCAAGTGTCACTTGGATCACTTCAAGAACCAGTTCTGTGCCGTGGTTTGGGTATTTTTCGTGACATATCGCCTTATCAATGCTAACCACCTCACTAAAAATAAACTGTGGTGTGGCAAAGCCTAGTGAGATCACCCAGATCAAGACACACACTGCCTTGCCCCACGTCGTTCGTTTGGTTTGACACATGTGTGCTTTGGTGGCAAAAGTAATAGCAACAAGCCTGTCAAAGGTGATAGATGTCAGGGTTAACATGGAAGTGTACAAGTTCAGCGTATACAAGCCCCGTATGACACGACACGCCACCGTGCCGAAAGCCCACTCCTGAGCGGCCGAATGCGCCCAGAATGGCAGCGTCCAAAGGAAGACCCAGTCAGCTACAGCCAAGTTCAGCAAAAATATATCTGTCAGCATCTTCAGCTTCTCATAGAAAACCAGTATGACAAAGACCAGTGTGTTTCCTGCTAGCCCCAGGATGAAAACAACCGAGTAGGTACAGGGCAGGAAGACTCTTGTAAACGTGTGAAAATTCTCACTTCCATTTTCGTCTGGATCAACGATGGAGAAGTTATAATAAAAGTTATCTGCGTCTGTCGTTGCCATATTGCCTTCTTTTTAAAGGCAGCCTGTAAGGAGACACATGAGAGGTTTTTTTACTCAGCAAACACTGAGATCCTGATGCATTCAGAAGACAGGCAAAATCCTAAGTGCTAACACAGGAGAGTTACAGGAAAGCATTCATGACATGCAAAAGCAGATGTTTGTATTTGGTGAAGAGGATTGTCTTGACAGTGGAGACCCAAGCACAAGAGCTGGTGGATTTAAACACATCATCTGTTACCAGGTTTATACTGAGAAGGACTCAAAAGCATAACCAAGACAATTGCAAAGAGGCTTCTGCAGATGAATATGGGTTAAGCTTTCAGATATTTAGTGTTTGGATTGAGGGTTTCTGGGTAAACCCATGAGAGAAACAGAGTTTGTTTTGCCAAATTTGGCCTTTAGGCTCGGGTTGCAGGCTCTAAGCATCGAAATTCATTTGGTTTGTGTTGGACTTGTGTCAAGGAGTAGGATTTGAGTCTCAGTGAGCGAGCACTTAGGAGCTTGCAGTTCAGCCTTAGCTGCTTGTTTAGATGTTAGTCGCATCATCGGGTGGCAGCATTCCTTCCTTTCTCCTTCTCAAGTGACTTACTGGAAACATGGAGATATTTTCATTAGTGTCTCTCCTCCATTTGATTTTGGTTAATCCATTTCAAACATTTGTATTACTGTCAGAGAGAGGAGAGACTACTTCTCTGTCAACCCTCCATCACACCCCCCCTTGAGAGCTGATGCAGTACGGAGGTGCCAGCTCTCCGAGGCAAGGGTCTGGTTGCTGTCAGGGCTCTCCACAGCAGGTAAAGAATAACAGCTGTAACAGTGACAAACAGATTTGCAAGCTGTTTATCTTGGAAATAAAGTCTTTTGTGAGACAGGTTAATGAGGGTTTCAAGGATCTAGCCTGAAGTTGATTGTTCTCTCTCTTGAGCTGCAAAGAGCACGTTCTGTGAGACTAACCCTAGTACAAGATACTTCTCAGCATAAGATTAGCAGAGTTTGCCTCTGAATCATTTAGGTTGGCTGAAAGGCCTCACCTGTGTGAGTTATAACCTCAGCAGTCTGAACATTTTCACCAAGAAAGCAGTTTACATGGGGCCAAGAAGCAGAGGCAGAGCAGTGTACTGCATGGCCCTTTGGAAAGTTGCTGGTTCTTTATCAAACAATCTCCTTTTCAGTTCAATTCAGATGGAGGCCAAGCACAGGATGAAGGTAACCAGCAAAAGTCACTTTGGCTCAGCGACATCAAAGTAGACTGAAACCAAAGGAAGCACTGTGTTTTCTTCTACGTTCTCTTAGTCAGCTGGTGTTTCTTGCCTCTTTCTTGTAAAGGGAAGGTGTTTTCCTCTAAGCTGAAACAAAGTAATTGCCAGGTACTCAGTTACGTCCTCTGGCAGCTTAACATTGCGTTAGTAGCCTTACTGAAACAGCACAGTTCTTCCTAGTGTCTAAGCTTACTGGAAATTAGCCTTCAGAAGAGTCTTTCTGACTCTTTTAAAAGAAGAATTCGTAGTGTCCACTTTTAATCTCTCCTAGGTTTTTTTTCCATAATGAGGTACAGCATTCACTCACTGGACAGAGCAAAGTTGTTCAAGCTTTAGCTGACTTTTTTTTTCCTGTTACATTCATATTCTTCAGCAATTCCCAAATTCAGACTGCAGTAACCTAATATGGTTCTGGTGAAAGCAGATGGGAGCTTTACTATGGATTTTATTGTGGAAGGCAGGTTAGGATAAATTGCTGAGCTGTGAAGATAGCTGTGAAGAATTTTTAATAGCAGGCACTGGGTTCTGATATCCTTGTCTCTGCCACATGCTGACTTGAGCAGGTCTGCATATCGAGAACAAAATGCTGCCCTTTATATTCCTCAGTTAGCTGAGCTCCTAGCCTCTGAATTTATAGATCTTGTATATAGATCAATTTATAGATCACTGACACCATCAAACAGCTCACAAAGGACTAATAGGAATCCTTTTTGAGGCAAAGTCAGGTTTTTATGCTGGAGAGCAATAAAGAACTGTGAAAGAGCTACTAAAGCTGAAAACTTCTGATGTTAATTGTTGTGTTGCAGATAAGGTGAAGTTACAGCTCAGAGTTGTTCAAGAAGGCTCTCTTAAAGGCTGATCCTGTATTATAAAGCTGAACAGTGTCTGGATCAGCTGACCACCCCTGCCAAATATTTTCAGTCTTTGCTACTGAAAAATGTACTGCAAGTGCATGGTGTATATAGCCTGGTATGGAAGTTAAAAGCAGAGAGGGAGATCCTTGTATTCTGCAGACCAACCTCTCCTTTGCCTTAAAAAAGGTTTTCATTTACTTGTGATCCATTATTATGTTACTTGATCTTTCTTCTAGTCCCAGCTCTTAAAGTATTCTGCTTGTTACTCACACATCTAAGTTAGAACCCACATTGTACGTTGCCTCAAACCTCAGAGTTGTTATGCCTCATCATGGAGTTATTCCACATTTCCTCAAAGGGAAGAACAGTAGAAATCTCTCTACCTGAAGTGAGACAGTGGGAAAGCACGTTGGGAGGGATGGAGGGAGAAGGAAGAAGAAGATTCCCTGGTCAGAAGAACAAAGAGCAGGATGAGAGGGAAGTGTTCCAACAATTTGTATGTAGGTTCTAAAAATACTTATAAGTTTAATAGAAGCTTAAATTGGATAAGAACATCAAAGGTGGAACAGTGAGCTAAAGAGAAACATGCAGTGTCCAGTGTGTTAATACAGGATTTGCCTTGAGGTCTGGATCTGTTACAATGAACTCTCAAATTGGTGAAATGGAAATGCAAGCAAGTAATGGAGAGTCAGAACACACTATTCTGGATTGTGTTCTCTTATTCCTGTAGCCTCTGGGGTAACTTTTGACTTGCTTCAGAGTCCTACTGCTACTGTTAACACTCTAAAGGAGACAGCTGGGACCTGCAGGGAAGACTCAGACCTGTGACTAAGTGCCAAAACTCAAGCTATAACCAAACACTACCTGCCAAGTGACACGTAGAAATGATGTAGCACATGTTGGTCCATAAAGGTTAATGCAACTTGCAAATAGATAGTTCCCTCCTGTCACCAGGAGAAGGCTGCTTAGCATTTCCACCCCTCTGGAAACTGGTAGTCTCAGTGTTACAAGGGTTTTTTCCCCCATTTGATCTCCCTATCCTAATTTCAGCTGTGCTGCTTAGCTGTCCTGCTGTAGTAGCTGCACCTGAAAATCAAGGTGTGGAAAGCAATAATAATGATCTTGCCAGGTGTTCATCTCTCTTGTTTCAGGGTTCCAAACAAAAAAAAAAATCCAATCTAGACAATCTTTTTAAACTAAATGTAAATGAAATGTTAGTTCAGCTGTGATAATAAACAGCATAACTTGCCATCACAGTAAATACAGGCTATGAACAGAGAATTGGTAAATAATGCTCGTCCACATCACATGATGTGCCTTGTTTGGAAATAAATCATCTTCATTACAAAAAGGTTTTGAGGCTGTAATCAGAAAAGATGAAATTATCTCATGTATGTGTTTGTTGGAAGAGATGAGAGGTTTTCAAGCACATACCAGTGGGGAAAATAGATATAAATGGAAAGGAGGTAACTAACTTATACCCTCTGAGTTCCAGATAGCAAAACAATTTGTCTAAAGGCCTTTTTCAAAAACTAGCAAAGGTAAACCCAAGAGCTATTGCAATGACAAGGCATTGGAAGGGATTCAATAACAAAACCAGAGTGCAGAATCAGTATCTTCAACAGTCTGTGAATAAAAACCCACACTCTCTCTCTTAAATTTTGCTTATGAGGATGGGGGATATCTATGATACTAACAAAATCTTTCAGGTTTGAAGATTTCTAAATGGTAAAGCTGCTTCTTTTGTCGTTTGGGGGGAGGGTTTAAACTGTCTACCTTTTCACCTGAAGTCAAGAAAATACTCACTCAGGAACGATGTCACGTCTGAGAGGAGCGCAGTCATCTTATCTTTCAAAGGAAATGCGAAAGCAGCAGCTTGCTCTATTTATCACTGCTGGAGCCTGTGCAGCTGTCTTTTGTTGCTGACCAAAGCAGTGTGATGTGAAAATACACCTCTGGTTTGATTCTGAAGTGGCACTACTATAAATATGATAGTATGAACAAGCTGTGCTCTCAGGGATCCAGTTCAAATTCAGTCACACGTGGGCATTTGTCTGAAATGTCCAGAATCAAATTGATTCTTCAAAAATCAGTTGCAGAATTCCAACTTCAATGTGTATTTACCACTCACTTGTTTTGACCACTCAGGCATAATTTGGGACAATACTGGATTTTTCAGTTCCTTTTAGGCTTTTTGTATCATTTTTTTTCTGGAGCAAAAATATTCTACTGGCACTTTCCTCTCAGGTTTTTTGCTCACTTGAGATGAGCTGGAGATGGCTAGAAAGATATTGTGTTGGTGACCATCCCCAAGTGAGGTTTTTTACCTTTAAGGCATTCTCAGCCCTAGTTGAAAGTTGGCACATGTGCTACATTTTCTTTCAGAGTCAATGAGAGAAGCTGGGAAGACCTCTATGCATTTACAAGGGAGCTGGAGGGTCCTAACCTATGCATGGAGATTGTTCTCACTTGCAGCAAAGGCAGGGCTGGGATTGATTTTGCAGCCTGTGGATACAAGATCTGGGAGAGTTGTGAGGAGGCTCATGAGAGAGTGCAGGGAAGTGGAGGGGTGCCTGTGCAGCACTGCTCAGTGAAGTGATACTCCCCTGTTGTCCCTGCTGTAATTAGGGACGTCTTTTGTGTACTGCTTGTTACTAACAACTCAATGTGAGCTGTAGCTTTCATTTAACCTTTCCTGATGCTCCTTCATAGGAGGAGCCCAGTACCTGCAAAAGCAATGCACTGCATGCAGTGTCGGTATAACAGTTCAGGTGATTTCCTAGCTGTGTTTATCAGCTCTTCTCACTGCCCTAATGAGCCTTGCTGCTCTTGATAGCCTTTGGAGACTCATCTTCAGGAGCAGTGATTAGTGTAGAACAGTCTTACTCATGGATGGATTCTGCAAGAGAGACAGGCCCATGCAGTTAGATCTTTGCAGAAGCCTGTGGTACATACAGGCTGGAGTGTTTCTGGGACTTTCTCCTGTGTGCTTGTAGCTCCAAGTACTTGAATTTGGTATCTGCAAATGTGTATTTACCTTGACCTGATCCTACAGCATCACTTCCTGAAAAAAGAGGACTTGCACAAGAAATGCAAGGCCCTGTAAAACTCTTCAATTTCTCCCTTGTGCTTCATTACATTTGGTGGCAATTCCTCTGTCTCCAAGAAACAAATCTGCAGCAAGCTGCTAAACATTCACAAACTGCTCTTGTCAAACTCTGTCATTTGACCTGTTTCCTCCTTTGCTTCGTGTATGTTTCCATAAATGACTTTTGATGGCTTGCTTGAAGGAGCCCTCTCCAGCATAGGAGTGGTGGGGCTGCTGCTGTGTGTGCCTGCAGATGTGTAGTTCCCTGGTTTGCCTGCAGGAGACCTGCTGTGCCGTGGCTGACTTGCCACTGTAACCTTGGGATTATGGTGAAAATAGAGGTGGGCTGTGTGAATTTAACTCAGGGAGAGGGCTGAGAGACTAGCTTTAACTCCTGTCTGAGGAAGGTTTAGTCCTGCAGGATCTGGGATGGAGCAGCCTCTGCAGAGGTACAGGCCAGGCCCTGCAGGCTGGGCAGCAGCTCTGCTGAAAGGGACAGGAGCTCCTGATGGGTCACGATGGAAACCCAAGCCAGAAACAGCCTCTGCTATACCTCTCCTGCAATTCTGCCTTAGTTTCCCTGGCGTAACCTCCGAAAAACCATGCAAGGAGAAAAGTCAAAGGTATCTAAATAAAAACCAGCTCTTTTCTGGGAGCAAATACCTCACAACTGAAAAGAAGCTCGGGGTACCCGCAGGGCTGCCTGTCACCTTGGTGACCCACAGAGCGTGCAGTACATCACCTCTGTTTGGAGCAGCAGCTTGCCAGTATTTCTAGCATTGATTCCTATAGTCATCTCTTTGCTGCCACCGGCTGGGGAGAGGACTTCAAAGCACCGTGGTAATCCCAAAGTGCTGCTTTTCAAACCTGTTAGCTGAACCTCTTGCAATTTGAGCGATGACTGAAAGCCATCTTCATCTCAGCGCCTTTGCCAAGCCTCTTCCACATCACAACACTAAAAAAACCTCACAAGATTTTGTTTGTTGTCCCTGGGAGCACAGAAATATCCCTTTGTTTGATTGTTTCCTTAGCTTGCTCTCTCAGTATACACCAGATGCCTCTGGTCTTACAGATGGAGTGTGACCAGCTTTAAGGCAGGGGAGACCTTTGGGGTTTTGCTGTTGGTTTGGGGTTCTTTTCTTAGTATAGGATGTGGCATAGTGAAATTGTGCATTGTTTTTGGACAACTGGCTGGGATTTCCAACCTACCAATATGCAGGTGACCCACAGCAGTTAGTGGTGGATCTCTGTGTCCATCCTTTTTATTTCATCAGCCGTCTGCATGATGCTTTCCCATCCCTACACACAGCAGGGTTTGCCCATGACCCTTCCATCCCTTTCCCACCATACACCTTCATTCAAGCTTTGCATCCCCCATGCTCCATCCCAAATCATTCCTCTGTTCTTGCCCATGCCAAGGGCTGTCTGTGCATCCTTTCTTCTGGTATTTCACTATCCTCTTTGGTTTTTTCTTTGTGTTTGTTGGGCTGGAGAGGAATGCTGAGAACTAAGTTGAGGTGCCTGGGATGGATTGGACCTGCTAGGGAACAGGAGACCCTGTTCCTGGTGTACTTGAGCATGATGCCTTCAGTTCTTTCTTGTCTTTAAAGGTGTTTGCAGAGGTGTTTGCTGGGCTAAGCAGCTTCCTTCTGCACTGTCTTTTTCCTGCTTCAGTTCTTTCTGATTTTCAGTCTCACTTCATTTTACTCTTAAAAGAAAAAGAAGATAAATAATCCAGACTGTTTTAATAGAGACACAAGAGAGTGCATATTGATAAGCTGAGGACCTGGCAAGCTGCAGGAATATCCTTCATGCTGACACCTAGTTGTGAGCAGCTCATGTGAGAATAAATTATCCTGCCAGGGCAATACAAGCTCCAGTTAAATCATGATGCTGTGTTCCTTAGATTTTCCCCATAAGCTACCAGACCTCAATGGGATATCATAAGGAGAAAAAGGATTTGCTTTGTGGTTGCAATGCACTGGGGTTAAGAGACAAAGTAGAAGCCTTCCCTTAGCTTAGAGTGAGTAGATGAAGGTATTGGCTAGAGAAGCCAAGTGGCAAGTTAACCAGCTAACTCTGTGCTTGGCTGCAGCAGCAGGGGTGAGGAAATCATGTGTCAGGGGAGAATGTGGGAAATGTATTGGTCCTGGGATATAGTTTACACTTCAAGGTCCCAAAAGAAAGGTGAAATTAATGGATTAAATAAGGAACTCAACTGGCATTGTGTAATAGATCATGGAGTTTGACACATTTAGGAAGCCTGTAGCCCTGCAGTTCTCTTGGTTGGTGTGAATTCAGTGGTGTGAAAGTAAAGCCATGGATCTGTCATGATGGGCAGGGAGAGTTCTGTGGATCACAGCAAGTCTGTTGCTGTTCACATCATGCAAGTGCAATGTATAGATCTACAAGCTGTAGTTTAGTTTTCTAGGGTTTTTTTCAGAATGGGTTTTCTTAGTTGAATAAAGACAATTAAAGTGTTTACATCACTTGCTAAGTATTTGCAAGTTGCATTAACCTTTACGGACCAACATGTGCTACATCATTTCTACATGTCACTTGGCAGGTAGTGTTTGGTTATAGCTCGAGTTTTGGCACTTAGTCACAGGTCTGAGTCTTCCCTGCAGGTCCCAGCTGTCTCCTTTAGAGTGTTAACAGTAGCAGTAGGACTCTGAAGCAAGTCAAAAGTTACCCCAGAGGCTACAGGAATAAGAGAACACAAATTCCATGGATAACCAAGCTTTATGAGTTCAGGAGATGTGTACACAGTGGGTGCAGTTTAATTTGCAGTCATAAGAATCAATTCTTCCTGTTTCCAGCCAATAGAGTCACTCCACTGAACTCACACGTGGTTGTATGTGCTGACACAGTACATCAGGTGCTGCTAATGACCAGCTGAAGGTGCTGTTACCTGGAGATGTTTCCTTCTGCTGCTTGTAGAGCAAGGCCATGTAGGTTTTAAAAGAAAATGCTAAAGTGTGCTTTGGCTTTGAGAATTGGTCTACAGAACTTGTGGCAATGATGACCTTGCTATGTGATGGTTCAGAAGCACATATAAGTGATACCACATTTGATTAGATTCCACCGGTTGTTGGAAGGAACCAACCAGTTGGTTCCCTGTATATAAGAATTCTTGGCATTTTTGTGGGAATGACAACCTAATTGTCTCAGTTACCAACCTGTGGAGGTGCAGAGAGGCAGATAGTCAGAGAAATTCTAACTTACTTGGAAACTATCAGCATTTGTCTACTGACTCTCAAACTCGTTCTTCTCTCTGTGTCCCAGTCCTGTAATCAAATCCAGGGCAAAAGTCATGTCTCTGTACAAGCTTTGTTTAAGAGGCAAGTCCAGACTGGTTTGCTTATGTCTGCCCTCCATCAGGATTTCCACCTGCCAAGGAATCTTTAAAACCTGGCAGCATCTCAACAGGGAATTTATCTCAAGACTGTAGAAGAGATATTTTTGGATGTATGTGCTTTTCTCAGCTCATGACACCAGGACAGGAACAGGTTCACATTTGTGTACAATAGCTATTGGAATGGGGCTACAGGCTTTTTTTTGTCCAGGCAGTTTTGTAACTAGAATGCCCAAAATAAGAATTCTAGAATTTGGCACTGTGGCTATCAAAACATTTCTCTTTTAGGAAGGCATCAGCATGCAGATGGTATTGGACCACATACTACTCAGGGAATCATGGTTTTCCTTTTCTTTTCCTTGTCCTAGAAACAGCACGTGTAATTCTTCGACCTTTGATGAATCAGAAGAGTGCCAAGTTGCTCAAGATGCTGAGATATGCTTGTTGAAATCAGGAGAAATCATGTAAGCAGAACAGTTTCATTACTACCAGGCTAAAACAACAAAGGCTGATCTCAGATATCAGCTTAGTTGAGCACAAGTCTTGCAGACTCCTGGAAGGGCTGATCACTTGTGCCTCACGGTAGAGTTTGTTCTGAGGAGGAGCAGAGAGCTGTTTACATTCCTGACCCTATACAAATGATAACTAGAAAGGTGATTAAATTAGGTGACTGTGGTTTTCCTTTTTGTTTAAAAAGAACAGTAGGGGGCAGCAGACTCCCTTTTTTTACCATAGGAACTCTAAAAAGCTTTGCTCCAGGTCTAGTTTTTTCTACTCAAAATGAAACAAGTAAGTGGAAAAGATCCACATTTGCCAGAGCAGTGGATGTGCTTGATGTCAGTCATCTTTTCTGTAGTTCTTGCCTTCATCCAAGGCTGAATTTTCCTTCATTTTTTGTGGACTTGTCCCAAAGCTGCTGTGGAGCCTGCCTCAAATAGATGGAAAATAAAAAGCAATGATTATTGTTTCTGTGTAATTAGATTGGATCTCTTCAAGTAATTGCATTTTTTCTCCCTCACAGGATCAAATTACCCCTTACAGTGGAAGAGATCTTGAATTTTGGAGAAAGCAACAGAGAGCTGTTCATTAAATCCAGCACCTACAGTATCATTCCCATCAGTGTAACAGAGATGGGGCTAACAATTAGCTGGATCTTTTCATCAGACCCTAAAAGCATATCCTTCAGTGTTGTCTACCAAGAATCAGAAGACACACCACTGGAGCAGTACAAAGTAAGGCCTTTGTTTCCTTGCTTGTAGTAGGCTACAATCAGCTGCCTGGAGGAATCAGCAAGCATAGCTAAGAGGTCTCCACAGGAGTGCCAGTTGCTACTGCATTAAGGATTTGTTTCTCCAATTAAGCTACAGTTCTGCTGAAGGCAGAGCTACAGCTTTAGTTATTTATTGCTGTCTGAAAAGGTTGAGTTGAAAAGCACTGCAGCTTCTACTGGTGGCATCTAAAATTCACCCACTATTATTAAGCAAAAATAAAAGTCCAAGCCTGCAAAGTTCTTTCTTTTCCCCTCCTAAATATTTGTTAACTTGTAAGCTGCTGAGGACTCATCTTGCCAGGGGTATCTTGCCAGGACGTTAAGCAGAAGCCACAAGGAGACAGATAAATTGCTTGGGTTCCCTATGTTCCTTACAGTAAAACATATAATTTAAGTGCCTTGATGGTGTGCAAAAATGCTGGTGCCCAAGGTACCAGTTTTCACATGCACTGCCCATATTTCATGAGGATTATGGATTAAGTGAATCTGTGTTACTTAGCTAATTGCAAAGCTTTAATGAAGACAAGGCAGCTGTTGGTTTAACCCACCAAGGGAAGGGGAACTCCAAGGCTGTGATTTCACTGGGTGAATAAGACATTCATATAGCATGTGTATTGCTCCATGTAATGTCTCTTTTTTTTTCTTCATCTGAAAGCCAAAGAAAGATTGAATGTTGCTTCTGTCTTGAAATACCTAATTGAATAACTTTGGGGTCTACAGCATCATCCTTCATCGACATTCTGACAGTCATCTCTGATAGGGTTTTACAGCACAGTTTTGCTGTAAGCTTAGATAAAACAATTAAAATTTGCTGAGAAAACTGGAGTATAAAAGCACATATTAAGACTTATTTAGCTAAATCCTACCCTTGGATATATTTGAGTAGATTTAACGTAGCACTGGTGGTGTTTATAAACTCACACAACATGCCTCACTGTGAGATTTTAGTTTGGGTGAGTTTTTAATGCTAATGAGTGGTTTTGCAGCATGTAGGCACTCTGGGAGTTTCAAGATGGCTCAAGTCTAAAATATTTCTCTGAAGACAAGGCAATTTGTAAGACAAGCAGAAAGTTTCATTTTGCTTTGTATTGAATCCCAGGTTCTTATTCCTATGACCCGCTGCAACTCTCACAAAGAAACCATCAGAGGACAGGTGAAAGTCAGAAACCCTGGAATCTACACACTGATATTTGACAACACATTCTCTAGGTAGGTTCTAGCTGGGTGTAAAAGGTGAAATACACTTGGGTTTACAAGCCATGGAATTGATGAGATGTACCATTTTCCTGCCACTCAGGAGGAGGGGTGAGAAATTGATCCCTGCTTGCCAAAAGATCTCCAGCCCTAGTTTTAGTGTCATTTGGGTATTTTTTCTTCCCCCATAGCAGAACTCTGTCTCAGCCTCTGGGAAGGTAAACAGAAGTAAGCAAGTTGTTTCTGACTCTTTGCAAGACAGCTTAGTCAGGATTGTCCTAAGAGCAGACCTGGCAGCCCTTGCACAGGCACGCTTCTTTTTAACTACAGTAGATTTTTTGCCTGAGTGTAAACCAAAAGACTGACTGCACTTTCAGGACTTCCTGCCTAGTTGACTTCAGCTAATGTGATCATCTTGCTCTCTGTTTTTTCCTTGACAGGTTTATCTCAAAAAGAGTGTTTTATCACTTGGCTGTCGAGCGACCTGTCATCTATGATGGAAGTGATTTTCCATAGCCTTGCCTACACTGTGTTCTTTTTAATGTGATTTGTAAGAAATGCTGTTATTTATGTACATGTCACCATGACAATTACCACTGTGTTTGAAGACTTTGAAACTATGCAATAGGTATCATGCACTTAGAGAACAAGTATACACTAAAGAAACTGAAGCCTTTGTAGGAACACTAATGGTTCTGTACTGTGTACAGGTTGCTGAAAAGCCATTGCTGTTTGATTTAACAGGTCACCCATAACCAAACCTGTTCTTTTTATCAGTGGGGAGAAAAATAAGTGTGGGGATGTCTAAATGCAGACTGAAATTCTCTACTGCAAATTGAGTTGCCCTTCTTCCAAAAATAGCCTTCAAAAAGGAAAATGAAAGGAAAATGCATGTTTCTGTGGACCTCTTCACTGAGGAGTAAACAAGTTCTGTTCTGCTCTGCTGCTCTTAGAGTCAGAACAACAGCTGTGCAGCACTTTGGTCTTCAAGGGCCTGTATTGCAATCCAGGTCGAATTTTGTATCTTTTCCAGGTTTTATAAACAGCAAACATAAGGGTTTTTTACATTTTGGGCTAAGATTTGGTAAATCTTTTAACTGGCTTTTACAAAAGCTTTGGTACTGAATACCAGTTACAAAACAGCACAACGTGCAACAGCAACTCCCTTGGCTTTCGCTCACTGTACTCTGTAAGCTGACCCACTGAAACCAACTCTTACAGCAAGTACCAGTGGCACAATCAGGAGTATCATTTGTAGAATAAAGTACTGCTCACTGTGTGATACTGGGAAGAGGAGCATTCCTCTTTCCTCCTTTAGCACCTTAGTCATCAGCACTCACAGGAAAGCACAGTTCTGGAGGAGGTCAGCTCTCTCTCTCTGGAGCACAGGAAAAGTAGCAATACTGTTTGAATTGGTCTCAAAATGTCCATCCACAACTGTGTATCCAGCCCTGATGAGCTCTCCAGCTGGGGTTAGTGTGTCCTGTCCATTTCCTCCTAACCCTTCCAGTTGCCCTAACCATCTGCTAACTTTCCATCTCAGATTTGGGGACAGAGCTGGCTGTAACCAGTGCCTTGTAAGGAAGACCTGGGTTCTCATTTGTGAAATGTTCCCATGCAAACCATCTACTTCCTCTGTAGAGTTTGGTCAGAGTATCTCAAAGTGAATTCTCCTCTTTAAAATTCCTGTCTTCTGATGGAAAGGCAAAATATTTTGTCAGGAGAAAGGAAAGAAGAGATTTATGAGGAGAAAGGAGAGCCAGCCCTCCTCATTCTCTTCTGGTCTGGTTTCTGATGTTATTGTTTTCCCAAGGAAAGCTCAGACCTGGAAGGTTTTAGCACAGCAGTTGGTAGTAGACCAGCTCAGCCTGCCAGGAACCCTGTAGACTCTTGGTGACAGCTGTAGAGAGAAAATGAAGGGAAGGAAGGAAAAAGGGCAAGTACAAGCTGAAGCAAATTATTTAGGGGAGGGGAAAGAAAGCGCAGCGGCACACTTACAAAAACAAGGGCAGGGAACTGGAGGCATCAGCACAACTAGGGAAGGAAGGTGGGAGAGTCTAAGTGTTGCTGGTCCAATCCATTACCTGTAAGGCATCTCCTTTGGCAGCAAAAGGCTGGTTGTTTGAAAGGTGGAGATCACAAGACAACTGTTGGATATTTGCATAGCAGCAGCTGATGTAGGGGGAAATTTGTGAATACGGGAAAGAAATTACTACAGATAAAGCTAAAGGCAGCTAATCACTCACTCCTGTTGTTACCACCATACAAATATAGTCATCTTGAAGAAGATTGTGAAAGTGTGAGGGGCACTCAGGATTTAGGTTGCATGTACAAGGCTTTGTAACAGAGCAAATCACTCTCTGAGTGGTGTCAAGCTGAAGTGGGGTGGCCTTTCCAGCTCAGATGGATGACTGGCTCACCCCGAGGCTTTTCCTTCCCTTCAGATGCCTCTTCCTGGCATGGATGGCATGCACCCCAGCCTCTGGCAGCAGAGGGCTCAGTGCAAAGTGCTGCTTTACCCCCTGCTCCCCATGGAACAGGCTGCAATGCAGTCAAACCCTGGCCCTGTGCAGGAAAACGGGACGGACAAGAGACTGAAGGGGGCAATAAACGACACACGGATTGCTCCTTGAATTATGGGAGAGTTCATTGCTGAAGCTATGTTTTGTATTTAATGAGGCAGGAAGAGATTATTTATTGCTTAAAAATGGAGGACTGTGTACCACACACTATGCAATTTCACTGAGCTGTTCCTGAAGCCCTCTGCAGTTCTCCTTTAAGCTTTTAGGTGTGGTTTTTAAAAGCATTTTGCTATTGTTTTAGTTAGAATACTAATCTTACTAGGATATCTTTCTTAAAATGCCAAATGTAAGGTAAAGGGACACTGTCAAGTATTTTAGGCCAAAATATGACAACTCTGCTTAGAAGTGTTCAAAGTATCTCCATCCAGACTTGCCTCTGGATTTCCTCTCTGCTTCCCACTTCTTAACATTTTGTCATCCTGTGGCAAATATTTGTAAGCTACTGCTTATATAACTCTAGTAAGCCAGATGTTTCCCTGCCAGTCTTTCAGGTAGACAGTCCTGAGGCTGTCTGAACCATGTGTTTGGGAGGAGGGGAATAACACCACTGGATCGATTTTATTTAGCATTTGAGTCGTTGTGGTACCTTTTGTTCAGGTGTTCCTGCCCCATGAGAGTAGTTGTATGGATGATTGCTCTCTGAAAGAAGACTTAAGAGTGGGAGCCAGAAGCTATTGATAAGAAAAGGTTTGCTTCTAACCAAGGAAAATATTTAAGAAGGAGGAAAAGTATCAAAAGAGGAAATACTCCAACTGGTAAGTGGAGACAGGAGTTCAAAAACAGGAGTCCAATCGTGTCCCCTAGAACAGGGAGTCTTGTACACCTCCAAGGCTGTGCAGAGAAGACAGTGAAGAACCTCTTACAACCTTCTGTTGGATTGTCCCAGATGGTTTATTACTGGAGCCATGGAAACCCAACAAAGGAGTTGGCACAAGTGTAGGTTGGTGCTAGAGATTGTTTCATTCAAGCACCTTACACCTCCATTCATAAAGCACTTGTTCAGTGGCCTGATAAATCTGTTTATGAACAGGTACTCAGGTATTTGTTGCATTGGGCGCTTTATTATCCACAGTAATGCAATTAAGAGAAGACAAATATTTTGATAGTGAAATTAGCTGAAGGGGATGTCAGCCATGGGACAAAGAGAGTATTCATTGTGGTCAGCACAAGCAACTTGGGTGTTTTTTCTGGATGCTGGAACAATGAGGGTAAAATTTGCAGAGGTTTGTGTGAAGGAAAGAACGTTGTTGCTTTAAGAACGTGCCAGTGTTCCTTTACTCAGCTTTGCTTGATGAGAAATCACAGAGATGTATTGCACAAGAGTGTTGTTACCACGTTACAAAACAGCAAAGCTGCAAAAGCCTGACTTTGCTCCTTTTTTTAAAATGGCAATTGCACTATAGTTTTAATTATGCTCAATCACCAAGGCTGTAACTTGTTCACAAGCATCTTTTGGTCTTGACTGCCAAAGAATTCCAAAGCCTGTTCACATCAAACTTCACGCTCCAGATTGGGGAAGAAGAGGTTTGTGTGTAGCAGTATCTGTGCAGTTACAGAGATGGAGACTGTTGTGTACTGGAATGTTTCTTGATGCTTTTTTCTTTTCCCCCTTTTTTAACCTCAGGAATTACAAAACAAATAAAATTCTCTATCATTGAGAATGTGTGTCCCTTTTCTGCTCTAGAGATAGCTGTGTCTGGGAGGGAAATCCCGTGACTGCATGATCTGTTTCTCAGCAGGAATAAAGGTTGCGAAAGAAAGAAACCAGAAAATAGTTTGTTGTGCTGGTGGAGAAAAGCCACGTCTGTAGAGCACAACAGAGTGCCAGTGGAGATCCTTAAATCAATACCAAGTGAGCTGGACCCTGAGGTGGAGGAAATAGCACATATCCTGGTGGAAGGAGCAGCCCAACTTTTCCCAGCAAGGGCAGACCCCCGGAGCTGAGAAACACCTTCATCCACCTTCACTTCCCCTCCAAGGTCAAAGCAAAGCAGCCTCAAGGACAGCAGTTCCACTCAGGGTCATCCCTGACCCCAAGCAGCCCTGTCCTGCCCTTAGGGCTGGTTTTGCCCAGGCCCTGTGCCCTGTGGTTGAGCTGGCTGGCTGTGGGAGGGAGGGAAAGAAGCGCTGGGTGAGAGCCAGGCACTCTTCACATGTCACCTCTCCATTTGCACCTGTAGTTCCAGCCCCAGGGCATATGGTAAATGCATCTGAGCTGCTGGGACCATCTGAGTGGGGTCAGGGGGACAGCAGGCCCCAGCACCACCAGTCATTGCTGCTTTTATCCCCTATTTCTGTTTCCTCACAGGAGTGTCCTGCCAGGGTGGAGGCCACAATGCTTCCTGCTCCTCAGGCTCCAGCAGCAGCAGCAGCCCCTGCTCTACGTTCAGAGGCTTCTGAGACAGTCTCCAGTGGAGCCTGACCCACAGTGCAAGGGACTGGCTAGATTCAGGTAAGTGCCTGTACTTTACTGTGCAACAGCTCTGCAGGGGAAGCTGTAGCTGTTGAGAGCCTCTGTGTACATCCTCAACTGTCCACGTTTAGCCGTACTGGACAATACTCTTCTTTGGTGCTGGGGACAAGGCTCTCCCTGCCTTCAGCAGTGCAACATTCTGCTGTGGGGACTATGTGCAGCTGCCACCAGGCAGTGCTGGTCTCCCCAGTAGCCCCTGACCTGTCACAGGGACACTCTGAAATCTAAATGTAAGGTTTTGAAACACATACAGCCCAGGAGGCTTGCGAAAAGCAGCACTCAGGGGTGATGGGACTACAGTGTCTGGTCAGTGAAATGATGGATTATTGATCCAGATGGTATTTGGTGGGTTTGCACATTGGTGTTTCTGGTGTCAGAACAACTACCCCTGGGCTACCTCATCTCCCACCACTTCAGTGACGCAGCGCCAATCGCTGCTCTCTCACACCTTTACATCGTTTTCTGCTCTCTGGAAGAGGCACTTCTATAAAGCACATCTCCATTTCAGGCAGGAGCAGGCATCAGCTTAGCAGGTCTGTCTGTAGAGAGTGAAAGTTTCTCACCATCTCTCCCCACTTCCTCTCCTTGTAGCACAGGCAGCTGGTGCCAGGCTACGTGACTGTCTGCACCGTGGGCACAGCTGCCCTCAGCCCTTCACTGATGATGGCAGCCTGAAGCTACTGCTGTGGCCATCCCCACTAGATGAGCATTTAACCTGGTTCCCACCTCAGTGAAATCTGGGGTCCTGGCACACTTCTGGCTCTCAGAAGTCTGAGATGGTCCCTATTTGACTAGGAGTCAAAATGAAGAGTCCAAGTTGATGCAATGCTTAAGGTAGAGATAAGCCAAGCTGCTCCTTCGAAGAAAAAGGGCAGCAGACAAGACTGCAACCCAGAACTGGGAACATCTGGGGTAAAATGGCCTTAAAGACAGGGAAGGGAGCTATGGAAGATCTCAGGCCTTTCCTAAGACTTCCAATAACTGCTTGGTGACCGTCTCGCTGGAGCTGTGGCAGCGCCTCACAGGAGGTGTGCAGGGCTGTGGGGCAGAGGAGGCAATACCCCTCACCCTCAGGGAAACCTCTCCTGGCAGAGAGCATCAGCTGCAGGATGGGGACACCCTAGGGACACAGTGGGATAAATCCAACTAAAGCCTCAGCAGAGGGACAGAGGAACCCCAGGAGGGCTCAGCCAGAAGGAGCTGTGCTGCTGGCAGTTGGGAGACGGTGTCATGGCAGCAAACACATCTCACAGAGACCCCACCATGTCCTTTCAGTCTGAGGGGCTGCAGTTAGGCAACTCCCTGGCTGGTTCAGGTAGTGCTGGCAGCCCAGGGAGGCAGCTGGGGTATGACAGGCCCTGCTGGGAGATCCCTGTGCAGCAGCATAGGGAGGAGCAGCCTGAGGGTGAGCAGGGGGTGTGTGACCCACGGACGACCCCACGCCCCAAACATGAAAGTTCATCGCCGTTTCACCACCCTCAACGGTTTCACTCTGACCAAGCATGACAATTTCCCACAGCCTTTCATGAAGAAGCTTTTACCTTCTCTGAGGAAGCCCCGAAATACAAGTTCCTGGGGTCAGCAGGACTTTGAGCAGAGCTGAGGAGCTCGAGGCCTGTGGGCAGGACTGCGGGCCGGCAGCTGCTAACGTTTGAACATTTGTTTGTTTGTTTGTGTGGGCTCTGTTGGGGCTGGGAGGACCCCCTGGGTGGGACACCCTCACCCTCAGCCGTGGGAAGGGGTGGTGGGGCTCAGCTGCTGCGGGGAAGCATCAGCCCCAGCGTGCTCCCAGCTCCCACACCCACAGAAACCTCCCAAAACTGCGCCCCACCCCTCACCTCCGGAGCCAAAACCCGCTCAGGCGCCCACAGGGTCCTCAGCTGCAGCTTCCACACCCCAGGGTCAGCCTAGTTTTCCTTTGGCCTTCTTCAGGAGGGGTAAATCCTGGCATTGGCAACAGGTTATGTGTAGGGATCCAAACCTGGGAAGGAGGTATAGGCAAGAAACAACCAGTTTATCCCCTCACTGGCTGCGGTGGTGCTTTTATTTACCAGAATTTCAACTTCCATTTGTATTGAGCTTGACACAGATCATAACCCACCCCAACCCCTTCTTACACATGTAGTAAAAAAGGCATCTTTCATCTTTTTTTTCCCTCCTAAGGAAAAGGTAAAACAAAAAATGATAAACATGCTAGTAAACAGCAGAAGCTGGAACCTCGTCTGCTCAGATGCACCCCATGAGCTAGAAAAGCAGCGCCAAACCTTGCAGAAAGCCTGTGGTGTTTATTGACATGCTTTAAAGATTAATGCATGACAAACACACTTGTGGGGTTTCTTTTCCTGCAAAAAAATAATGAGCAAGAGGCAAACAACATCAAATGGGGGAGTATTTAAAAGAAAGCACCCCGAGCACTAGGACTGGTGAGTGAAGACTGGGAGGTGCAGGGTGCCTCCACCAGCCTGAAGTTTCCATCCAAATGTCATTAACGTTAAGTTTGACACTTAATTACTCTCTGTCTTACTGGCTTTGGGCTAAATGTATTTTCTCATCATTAGCAAATGCCTCAGGGACAGACAACTCAGTGCCTTCAGACACCCTTGAATTTGTATTACAAGGTGTGATTTGCCCACGCAGGGAACTGCACAAACCGCCAGTATCAAACAGGAGCCATACCACATAAATTGTACCCAATTTCTCCTTACTCCACACAGCTAAAATATAGGAGAAATACAGATCTGTTTCTGCAATGAGCCCTTTATGAACGTGAGTCTCTTGCCTTTGCAAGAAGAAATAAGTGTGCAGCAAAACAGCCTTTTGTCTGCACAGGCACAGAGAGCAGCATCTCCCTGCTGCAGTACACCAGCAGAGGAGGTAAAGGCTGTTCTCCCTTACAGCAGAGGGGATCTGGTGTAGGTGCAGGTTGGTTGCTGCTGTAGGAGACCCTGGCTGGATAGAGAGGAAAGCTGAACCCCCTCCTGCAGCTCCCTATGGGCAGGATGGGTGGCTTATGCCGCTTCAGTGCCCGCTGTCTTGGCTGTAGCTGAGCTCCCCATCTCCCTGCAAGGCTTGGTATTTCAGGCTGTGGTCTGAGCTGCAGATGAGCTTTGTGACTGCTGTCACAAAGACAGCTTTTATCCTCCATCAGTTCTGCTTAAGAGTATGGCTCCATTTTGCTGCCCTGTGCCCAGGGTTTCTCCTCCTTTCAGCCAGCAAACCCGGGCTGGGTCTCACACAGCGGGGACGGGGTGCATGAGGAGCTCCCAGCCCTCCCTGCTCCTCTGAGACAGTCTTTGGGGCATACAGATGGTTACCAAAGCAACTGGTGCTCCTCTGGATGGGAGAGAGAGGGGCACTAACTTACAAGAGGACTTGGCAAGATGGGCGGGTAACGGAGGAGGTCAAGTGGGTGCTGAGGGTCAGGGAGTTTCTGACCTGCCGCCTGCCCAGCATGGCAAAGGAGCAGTTTGAGCTGTGCTCCTGGCTGTCACAGGCAGAGAACTGCTCTTGGCCCCTGCTGCAGAGGCAGAGCCCGCTCTGCACCGCCCTGCCAAGCGCCGTCCTGAACCTCTCCCCAGCAAAGACGTAGAGGAAGGGGTTGAGGCAGCTGTGGAGGAAGGCGATGCTCTGGGTGACCTGCAGGCCGATGTCCAGCCGGTCAGCAGCCTGGCAGCTGTGTGCCACCCTGCTGTACGTGTTGAGGGTTTTGACCAGCAGGACAACATTGTACGGGAACTGAGAGAGGAGGAAAGCGGTGATGATCACAGCAATGATCTTCAGCGACTTCTGCTTTTGGGATCTCTTGGCTTGCAGGATGGTGTTGATGATAAGGGTGTAACAAATCAGCATGATCAGGAGGGGGAGGAAGAATCCGATTGTGACTTTCAAGGCCAGGACTGTGACTTTGAAGGCCGTGCTGATGTTTGGTGGGTAGGTCATTTTGCAAACTGTTACACCGTGCACCTCTGTGCTTTGGCTGTACATGATTTCTGGGATGCAAAGGCCCACAGACGTCAGCCAGACAGCCAAGCACATGAGTTTGCTGCGCAGGAGCCGCCTCCGCTTACAAGTCTTTGCTTTTGTGGCCTGAACAATCGTGAGGTACCTGTCAAAGCTGATGCAGGTTAGAAACAAGCTGCAGCTGTACAAGTTGATCTTGTACATACTGTTGACGACTTTGCACATGAAGTCCTTGAAGATCCAGCTGTTGGAGGCAGCTTTGGCCCAGAAGGGGAGGGTGAAGAGGAGCAGCAGGTCCGCAATGGCCAGGTGCAGCAGGTACCGATCCATCACGCTCCTCCTGAAGCGGGATTTGCAATAGACCAGCACGACCAGAGCGTTCCCCACTGTGCCCACAGAGAAGATGAGCCAGAAGAACGTCGGCAGGAAGGCTCGAGCAAACTGCCTGACCAGCCTCTTGTCACACGTGAGGTCCGTGTCATTCACCAGGCTTCCACAGAGGGATGGCACCGCGCTCTCATTCCTGTAGTAATCCAGGCTGGTCTTGCCAGGGTGGGTGACCTGCAATGGGACATCAGGTGTATTTGTGTTGAGAGGTTGCTCAGTAAAGCATAAATTTGCCCCTCTTCAACAGATGTAATTGAAGACCCCCAGGCTGTTCTATCATACAGGGGAAAGCACAAAGGCTGCCTGCAGAAGGCCATGCATTTCAGACAGCTTGAAGCTGTGGCACAGCAGAGACTTACCAAAACAACCCATTGAGTAACAAAGGCTTTACAAAAGAGCAGTTCACCACCTCCAGCCAACTTCACTTAAAATGTCAGGAGGTAAGGGCATTGTCTCAGTCAGATCATTCAAAACATTGTTGGCATGGCAGCTTCTAATAAATAACAGAATGCAAAATCCCCAACTTGGAAAGAGGTGGAGAAGAAGGCTGTGTCTTATTGCTAGGGTGGGAAGGAGCAAGAAAACTGAAGGAGACAAAGAGGCAGGGGTGGAATGGAAGTCACACACGACAGTGTAGCTATGTACTTACTACACTTGCAACTGACATCTTCAGTCAGATCCTTACTCTTGAAGGAGTCTCTGTAATCTGGAGAGGAAAGCTGAGGGAAAACAAAACAGCTTTGAAGATTTAAAACAGCTTTGAAGGAGAACTGTGACCCTTATTTCTTCTTCTTTCAAGAGAAACTTCAGCCCTTTGAAATGAGTCTAGCTGGGAGACAAACAAACCACACAGAGGTTGATGTCACTGGTTTGAATTATTTAACTGTTTCTGTTTTACAAATTTACTTGTAGCCCACATTCGTTCTTCAGCTTCTCTGTGGCACTGGGCTGACAAAGTCCTCTGGCATACTAGAGTTGCTGCAATCTCCTTTTTAATAAGATGTAGATTCCCTGGTGTGCACATTAAAAACCACCAAAAAGTCACCTGAAAGCACCATCTCTTCCAAAAGACTCATGAGAATAAGTGAAATGTCTCTTAAATTGTCTGGCAACTAACGAAGAACACAACCTGCCTTTAGTTGTAGTTTGCAGTGTCAAAATGTTTGCATGCTCTGCAGCACTGATTATCTCTGCCTGCAACATCACTTTTTATCTGTGGGTTTAAGCATGATGCTGGTTGCTGTTGGCCAGCAAAGTAGATCATTATGCCTCGGTAAACAAGCAAATACTGTGTATTCCTGGGGTTTTTTTTGGCTTTTCAAGTCAACCTACTACCATCACAAAAGGCAGCTGAGCCTGGGGGGCTCCACCTGAGTCATACAGTCCTAAGCATTCAGCACACATTCAAAACTGTTTAATGCAGTTGTTTTCATCTGTTTAGGTATTATTGTGTTCAGAAAGCACAGACTGGGGACTAATCCTCCCGGTTTTTATCTGCATGAAGCAACTTTAATGAATCTGAATGATTTAGGAGAAAGGTTGGCAGCGTGAGATCTTTGCATGGGTTCAGACACAGAGTCCTTGTTTAAAAAAACAGATTGAAGAAATAACATCAGCCATAAATATGTGCTCTTAGCTTTTAAGTTTTCCACCAAGACACAGAACTACACACAGAATTATGCTGGTCCTTGGAGTTTCAAGTACAGGTATCAATCTAGTACCTGGCTTTTAACAATGCCACTTGTACCCCTCTACATACTAGTTGAACTTCTGATGCACAAAACTCCAACCATAGTTTTATTTGACTTCTTTTCAAAGCAGGCAACCAAGGAAAGTACAGGGCCAAAGCATACTTATTCTACAGCATGGCACAGAATTTATGCCAGCAAAAATATGCAAGCAGGTGAAAAGAAACCACTTGTATAATACCTACTAATCCTAATACCCAATAATACCTCATAATACCTAGTATTGCATGTGAGTCAAATGAATTTGAGCCCTTTTAGCTTATTTTTTGAGGGGGAAAGATGCAGTTTTGGAATGGCTGTGCTAAGCAGGACTTATCCCAGTTATGCAGCACCATCAGTCAGACCTGCCACACTCCACCTCACTTCAGAGACCTCTCAGCAAGTTGGAATCTCGAACCAGCAGAGCCTTGTCCCCATCACAGCAGCTCAGAATTTGGGTGCTGAGAGGGAGACCTGCCACATACAACCCAGAGGTGATGCTGGCAAGTGGCAGGCAGACTGCAAGCCACTAATTTCTCCCTCTACTCACTTCCAAAACATCATTGCAGCATCTGTTGAAGGGCACGGAGCTGCACATCTCCAGGATGGCTTTGTTTATGTTATTCTCTTTTAGCCTTCTGATCAGTATGACTGGGTAACTTCAATGGCAAACCAGCTTTCTTTATAGACACATATTCACTTCAGTTTGTAATTAATTTTCCTTTCCACAGAGGCTGCAGGTGGGACAGACAGACATGAACAGCAGAGGAGGGGACTCACCAGGACAGTCGCTGTAGGGAGTTCAGCCCAGAGGTCACTTTGCACCCACGATGAAGCTTTGGGCTTTTTGTAGGCTGAGGTGGGTGTGTGCTCCCCGGACTCCAGCCTAAACAGACCTGTCAGAGGCTGTTTTCTCTGGTTTGTGTGGTTTAGGTGGCTCAAACACAGATGGCAATCTTCTCTTTTTTATTTTTGAATTCTTTTTTCCTGGTAAGCTGTTGTGACAGAAAGGGAAGCCCTCTCATACCATCCTTTTTCTGCTCATGTGCATCATCTTGCACTGGGCAAATCAGAGGCTGCTCCCAGCATGGCTGTGTCCTGCTGGAAAATGCTTTCACTGGGAAGGGAAAAGAAAAAAACCCTGAACAAGAACTGTGTCCCTCTGGGGAGCCACCAGTGCCCCTGAGGAGGCTGGGAGAGCAGTGAGGAGTCAGATTTAGTCCTGCCTGCTCCAAGCTGGCCCACAGGCACAGCCCCACCAGGGTTGCCCACCAAGGCTAGGAGCAAGCAGGGGCCAGGATCACAGGCTCTGTGTGATGCAAAGCACCAGGTGCTTTGCAAGCAACAGCAAAATGAAAGTACACTGCCTTTGAGAGAAAAGGCCAGGCTGTTCCTGTCACAGAACTCGGGGAGACCCAGGGAGGACTGCAGGCAGTGGCATAAAGTCCTTGCTGCTGCTACAACTTAACATGACTGCCATCCAGCAGAGTGTGGCAGGAAGGACTTTGAAGAGGAAGGCAGTGAGAAGTGGTTAATAAATATATGAACTTTCACATCTTATGTCTGGCAGCCTGGCATGCAAATGATGGTGATTTAAATTCCCCTCTCTGCAGGAAGTCTGAGCACCACAGGGTTTTGCATAAATGCTGGATGGTGCTCAGCTGTGACTGATGCTCATTGAGCTCACACTTGAAGAACATTTCCAAATTGCAGTTCAGGCTCAGTTCTAATTATGGAAAAAAAACAATGATTCTGGCTAGGTTTTGGGTTGGGCTCAGCTGCTGCTTGGCACCACGCTCCAGTGTCAGTGGTGTGGCATCCCCTTCAAGGGGAAGGAGCCCAGGGTGCTCCACAGTCAACTGCAAAATCCCCACTAAGGTGTCTGCATATCTTTAATTTCTAGTTGTCATCCTGAAACTCCTCCTGAAACAGATGCAGGTTTGTATGAGATGGTGCCTCTGTGCAGTGTGTGGCCTTCAGAGGACACCTCCTGGACCCCTGGGTGGGGGGAGAGAGATGAGAGAGCACATCTCAGGTAAACCCCAGGGCACCTGCTAAGGAAAGCAGAGGTGTGAAAGCACAGGCATAGCCTCACACAGGCTCAGGGAGTAACTAGGCTGGTAAATGGCTGCCTGTCTTTGGATCCATGGTACTTACACCCAATTCAAGCTATTTTGTTCCCCTGTGTGATGTGACAGCATGAGGTGAGCTACATCAACTGCAGCAGGGTAAGGGCATGCCCAAGGGCAAAGCCTCTGATGCAAAGGACCATCACATCCTTTGGTCTCTCCTTTATGAATCTGAGCACTCACATTCTGAATCTAAGTGACTTTAGTTAGACTTGGCTTAATTGTCCCTAGAAGCAAAGTCCTACCCACTTCACACATCCATTTCCATGAGTGTTGCTGACAACAGCAGCATTTTTGCCCCTGATAGTGGGAACAGAAGCAGAACAGCGTGGGCCAAATTTGTGCCAGACTGATTCCTTATGTGCATCCTCACCCATTGCTGTTCAGAGTTCATTCATTTTGAGCCACAAGAGACAGTGTGATCAGTTCTTGTGATACCAGCACGTGTCGCTGAGATAAATTATCATTTCCCTCCAGCTCAAATTGATACCAAAGATACAAAGAACAAAAGAACAGACTCCATTTGACAGAGCAAATAAATAAGTCTTCATGAGAACAGATCCCCTTTGCATAGTTAGTATACAAACAACAGAAGGAGAGACCCCCTCGGTGTAAACTTTGCACAAACAAGATAATCAAGTGTGTGCTAAAGGGCAATTTGGGTACCAGCAAGTACTGAGCATCCTGGCATTCTGCTCAGTTAGCAAAGCAAAAATTGCAAAGCTTTAGGTTATAACCACATATGGACAAACTAAATTAAAGTCTACCTCAAAAGACCACCAGAGATCTCTCCCCAAGGTCTCTGTACCCTTGAGCTGATACAGTTTTGCAGTGTACTAACATACCCATTCTACTTCTGTGAATATTGTGTGCTTTTGGCCCTGGATGTGCATGTTAGGATGAGAGATCCCCCATGCACCCAGTACTGTAATGAACCACTGTCAGCTTTCTAAACTATTTAAAGAACATTCTTGGTTACGATTCTCTCTTTCCCACGCAAAGATTTTGCTGTCCCTCACCAAGAGGACTTGCAAGTGTAACACTTTATTTTTGGTTTAAAGTAGGAAAATTAAACCCACTATCTTCTCTTGGATGTCTTCTTTTTCACTTCAGGGTGTTTAAGCACAACCCGAGGACCAGTGTTTAAGCTGCTCATTTTGTTCATGTACTAATGATGCAGCCTCAGTGAAACTGGCCTGGCCCCAGTGCAGCCACCAACCGAGGCTCATCAGCACTGCCCTGCATAGAATCACATGGCCGAGGCTGGAAGGGATCATCCAGCCCAACCCTCTGCTAAAGCAGGTCCATCTAGATCAGGTCACAGGGAAACGTGACCAGGAGGGTTTGGAAACCTCCAGCAAAGGAGACTCTGCACCCTCCCTGGGCAGTCTGTGCTAAGGCTCCATCTGCTGAACAGCAGAGAAACAGTTTTTCCTTGTGTTTAAGTGGAGCTTTATGTGTTCCAGCTTGTTTCCATTACCCCTTCTCCTGTCACTGGGCACTACAGGAAAACAAAAGTGTTGCCCCATCATCTTGACATTCATCCTTTGTGTACTTATACATGCTAATGAAGTCCCCCCTTAGTCTTCTCCAGACTAAACAGCCGCAGTTCCACAGCCTTTCCTCATATGAAAGATGTTCCAGTCCCCTGATCATCTTGGTGGCCCTGTGCTGGCCTCTCTCCAGCAGTTCCCTGTCCCTCTTGAGCTGAGGAGCCCAGAACTGGACACAGGACTCCAGATGAGGCCTCACCAGGGCAGAGTAGAGGGGGAGAAGAACCTCCCTTGACCTGCTGCCCACACTCTTCTTGATGCATCCCAGGCTGCCATTGGCCTTCTTGGCCACGAGGGGTCTTTGCTGGCTCATATTTAGTTTATTATCGATCAGGACTCCCAGGTCTCTCTCTGCAGAGCTGCTCTTAGCAGTTTGACTCCCAGCCTGTTCTGGTACAGGGGGTTGTTCCTTCCCAGCTGCAGGACTCTGCCCTTGTCCTTGTTGAACCTCATGAGGTTCCTCTCTGCCCAACTCTCCAGCCGGTCGAGATCCCACTGCATGGCCGCACAGCCTCTGGGGAATCAGGCAGCCCTCTCGGACTGGTGTCCTGCCAGGCCGCGGGGCTGAGCGGCTGTTTCCCGGGGCAGGAGGCGTGAGGCGGAGCACGGCGGGTGCGAGACGGCGGGTGCGAGACGGCGGGTGCGGGACGGCGGGTGCGGGACGGCGCGTCCCCTCACGACGGTCCCGGGCAACGGCCACCGCGCGGCGCCGAGGGGAGGGAGGCGGGAAAGCGGCTGCGCAACGCCCGGGGCGGGGCAGGACAGTCACGTGGCCACGGCACCACCAATAGGAGCGCAGCGAGCGCCCTCGCGAGGCTCCGGTCGCCATGGCAACCGTCCGGCCGTAGGGAGCCGCCGAGCCCGGCGCCGGCCCAGGCCCAGGGGCCGCCATGGTGAGTAGCGGGGCCGGGGACGGTGTCGGAGGCCGGCCTCTCTCCCCGCCGCGGGCAGAGCCCCGCCGTAGCTACGAGGAGTCTGTCCGATGGCCGGCCCGCAGGCTGGGTAGGGGAGAGGCGGCCCGTCGCCCTGCGGAGCCGCGTGAGGGGCCGCTGGTGCCGCCCGGCTGCGGCCTCGCACCCCTGTGGGACCCGCGGAGCGCGTCAGGCTTCGTGCGAGAGCCGGTGCCTCGGCTCCCTCGCTGCGGTGCAGATCACCTGTGGCCCTGATCTGCACTTATTCCTTTATGTATTCGTTTGATGTCCTTTTCGGGCTGCTCTCCGTGCTGTGAGGTTTGAGCACTGATGTGGGTGTATGTCTTCCTTCCTATCTGTAACACCTAGAAACTTTCCACTTAAACCCAGCAACAGCCAAGAGAACGTTACCTGGGCTTCTCATATGATCTCTCATTAGTGAGATGACATCGCAAACACGTTGTGAGAGGTTGGGTTGTTTAGCCCTGTTGCTCTTTCCCAGACTGGCTTTAACTCCCAGGCTGACGTTTTCAGTCTTGTCCATCCAGGTATCTCAGTGTTACATTTTCCCTAGAGGTACACTGTGCAGTTGGATTAATAAGGGCAAAGGTGATCAGATGAACTGTCTGTGTGAATTGCTATACTGCTGTCTCCAGTACCAGCAACACTAACTCAGGACATTGGAGTAAACGGAGTGGACTTCACCGTTGATTGCATCAGCTGTCTGGAGACTGTGCTGATGGACTCCCATGCATGCCCTGTTGTGCCTCCCTGTGATTCGTGCTACCTGTACTAGCAAGATTTATTCTGATGTCATTCATTGTGCCAGTACTCCTTCCTTTGGAACAGAAGCATGCACTGAAGTGCTAGGTAGCCTGATCTGAAAATATCTCCTTAATTGGCCCCGGGAATATTTGCTTCTGGGCAACAGGCTGAGAAACAAATACAGGTTAGCACTTAGAGAAGCTAATATGAGAGGTTTCAAGTTTTTATGTATCAGCTAACACAGAAATATAACATACTTTGCCCTGTATTCTTATTAGTTCATTCATCAAAGATACATTACTCAGCTATGTTATACCTGTGTACACCTCTAATACAGAAACAAATTTACCCAAGAGGTTCCTGTCCTCTGCAGTTCTGGTTCTGATGCTCTGGTTGTTGTTGATTTTGGTTTTTGAGGGTACTGGTCACTTGAGGCTTTGCTTCCAGCAACTTCTGCTTTTAAAGGGGCATCACTTATGTGAGGTATCTAGGGATTACACATGTGAAAAGGTGGATGGTTTCTAACATGCCAGTTCACATGATAACCCTATGAAAGCAGGCACAGCATCTAGTCAGAAGGCAGTACTTAAGCTCCTTTTTACATATTTCCATGTGTATTTGTGCTTCTGTCCTTATCCCCAGGCAGAGCTAGGCCTTAATGAGCACCACCAGAATGAAGTGATCAGCTACATGCGCTTTGCTCGTTTCAAGCGGGGCCTGTGTCTCAAAACAGTGGATTCTTGTTTCCAGGACCTTAAGGACAGCAGGTACCATTAGGGGGGGGAAGTTGTTCTGAGCAAGAATAAAGTAAAATATGCTAGCAACAACTGCAGGTTGAAATGCTTTATGAAGTGACCTTTTTTCTGTTTCCATTTGTATGCCCTTAGTGAGGAATTTCCAATGATTATTTACAGCAATTTCCCAAAGGTTACAAGCCTTTTAGAACTAAGTCATTCAGACTCTTAGCAATCAACATAGATATTGACAGCATGACAGGGCTTTGTATATCTTGCTTCTGATGTCTACATTTGCCACAAGACCGTAGGCTGAAGTAATGGATGTGATTATAATGTTTCCAAGAGAAAAACGAAATATGATTATCAATTAGTCATTAAATAGTAACTGCTGCCAGTGGATGTTTTCAGGGGGACATCACATTACATGAGCTGTGTAATGAGGTCTCATAACAAGGCAAAATCATTACCTTTACCCTACATGACTCATCTTCACTGCTCTGTTTAGACTTGTTGAGGACACCTTCACGGTTGATGAGGTGATAGACATGCTGGATGGACTGCAGACTGTTGTCCACAGTGAGGTGGAGTCAGAGCTCATCAATACAACTTACACCAACGTTTTACTTCTGAGGCAGCTCTTTTCACAGGCTGAGAAGTGGTACCTCAAGTTACAGACAGACGTCTCTGACCTGGAGAATCGGTAACGTATTGAACTCTACACAATGCTTTTCAATAGTAAGAAGGTTTCAAAGTGCTGGCTGTTAGCATTCTTTTCCTAACCATAGAAACCTATTCTCTTACTATTTCTACTGATGATAGCCTAGTTTCAAGCCTTCTGTCTTTGAAGCAGCAAGTTGCACAATAATTTCCAATTTGTCAGGAAGCTGTTTTTATTGGGAATATCCTGCCATGAGTGAATCAGTTAAGAGCAGATGATAGGGTTTCATTGAAAAGCCTTTATTGTCTGAGTGGATTCAATTTTAATCCAGGATACTAGATCTTGCCATTCTAATGCATATACCATATGACCATATGACATGATCTTCTGCATTTACTATATTGGCACAGGACTTTATTCTCTACTTCTAAGGAGAATCTTAGATGCAGTACAGTCATAGCATCAGCCTGGTAAAACGTGTTTCACAGCATAGCTCTTTTAGTAAACAAATGCCTCTATTTTTCTTTTCAAGGGAATTGTTGGAGCAGGTGGCTGAGTTTGAAAAGTCAGAATTTACATCTTCAAACAAGAAGGTAGAGTTTTATTGTCATTAAATGTCTTATGGAGCCCTAACAGTTGTTTGAAATACTTAGTACTCACTCTGTGTGCTTAAGAGAGAAAAACAAAACAAGCCAAAAACCCCAAAAAGCAGTGTTTTGCAGTTCAGAACCAAGGCTCAGGCTGAGTTGCCTTGACTGCTTCCAGTTTGCAGATTCTGCACATCAGGGTGTACTTCATAATCCTCACCCCAAAGTCAGACAGACCAGGAATGTGTTGGAGCATTTGCTCCTGGGTTCCCTTTCCCCCTGGAAACTAGGGTAAGCCTGGGACATTTGCTTGTCCCAAAGTGGAGCAAGGGCTGAGAAGATTCTGCAATACAGATCTGACTCTGGCTTATCTTCCAGCATTATGGCTGCATGTTATTTGGTTTGTAGTGTAAAAGTATATTTAGTTAATATATAATTGAATGCTTCATATAAGAAAATTATTTAAAGCTATGTAGTCACTGAAATATTTTTCCTGTTTTCCTTACTCGTTTGTCTTTTGGTTGCTGCAGCATCTGTAGCCCTTCATAAATCCAATTTTGCAATCCTTGATGTTCTTATGAAGCAGTTTTGTTTAGCTTCAGCTGAAAGTGAAATCTATAACTTAGAAGCCAAGGTACAAGTCAAAAAAGAACTTGAGGTGAAAGGTCGTTCATTTGCTTTACAAAAGAAAGCTGAATTAACTGTCAGTAGTTACTTTACAGACCAAAGGAACATTTTTCTTCCTCCTAGACATCTGTACAACTTAATTCTTGAACCTTTATTATTTCTTTAGCCCAGTGCAGATCTCATTAAACCAAAACTGGCTCCATTAAACGAAGGTGGGTCAGAGCTGCTAAACAAGGTAAGAACTTGTATGTTTGTTCAGTTGTGATCAAGGACCATTCTGCTTATTTAACTGAGCTGCATAGCTATACAGTCTTATTTGTATCATGTGCCTGGCACTAAATAGATATCAAGATAACACACCCCTGAATATAAATGAAGATGCTATTAAATTAAGAAACATTGTAAAGCATCTTAAATTTGCTGTGTAGTTATGGTCCCTTAACATTTCTTGCAATATTCATCTTCCTTTTGCAAAGACATTTTGGCTCTGCACATATCTTTTTCCATGAAATCAGGTAAATTAGTTGAAACCACTATTCACTTTGTTCCATGCAGCTGACTGGCTTTCCAGCAAGAAAGCAAATTAAAATATGTGTCTGGCTGAATTGATTAGGCTGTCACACATTCTCTGTGTCACTCAAATCTCATACATTCAGTCTTTGTTTCATTGGTTGGTTAAATTCCTCTTAAAGAAACAGGCACTTAAAGAATGTGGAATTTATTAGTTTAGAAAACATCTGATGTCCCACTTGCTCAGGATTTTCAGAGTTACAGAATTGTGTGTTTTAGCTCTAGTATTTAATGTTACCCGTAGTTTTCATTCTGTGTTGAACTTGTTTGGTTTAACTGAACTTTTAGAACACACTTTTTAAGTTATGGGCAGTCAAGGTATTTACTGAGGAGTGGTGTGTTCTCTCTTCTAGCCTGCATTGCCAGAAATGACTTGTCAAGTACAGGATTTGAATCAAGTTGTTGTTACACATTAAGATAATTGAAACATTCAAGAATTCACACTCATATTTTACTTACAAATCAATATCATTCTCTTTCAAAAACAATTCCATAATCTATTTCATAACAGGTTTTCTGTGACTATGTGAGTCTGATCTCTTATTTTTTGCCTCAAAGGATAATTCAAAGCCTATGTGGTGAATTTAGTCTGATAAAACATCGTTATTTCCTGTGACACAACACAATAAGCTGTAACCTGGGATTTGCCTCTTAAGCAGGAGCTATGAATAAATTCTTACTTGCCTGTTGATTGCAAGTACAAAGGATGAGCAGCAACGAGATTTGCATCTCTCACCATGCAATTCTTTTAATCATGAATCTTGATATTAACAGAGTGCCAAGCTCACTCAGCTCAGCTCAGTAAAGCATGAACAGTCCTGTATATTCCAGCAGAATTGGAGACTTGAATTTGTTGCTGAGGCAGAAAGCACAGAAAATACATGGATTACTGGTTTCTTATGAAGATTTATCATATAATCATTTTAATAATCATTTAGAAGTTGTTTGCTTCCCTAAGCTATGGAGTGTATTTTCTTATCTGAGATATTTGGACAGCTGAAGATGGCACAAGAGCATTCACAAACTTTTTGTTGTTCATTAATCCAAAGAAAGTTGCTTGTCTCCAAGAGGAAAATGAAAAACTGAAGAGCAGACTCAAGACCATAGAAACACAGGTAAATTCCCTCCAAGCTTGGGTACCTAATGCTGTTTATATGTTAATAAATACTGAAATAAGAATCCTGTGGTTATTATTCTTACATTTTCAATGTATGACAGGCTACAGCTGCACTAGATGAGAAGTCCAAGCTAGAGAAGTCATTGAAAGATTTACAGATGATCCAAGGAGATCAAAGGGTAAGTATAATGAAGATTTCCCCCACTACCACCCCTGTTTAACACAACTGTTGCCTGTACATCTGAAAACTTGGCCTGTGTGGTGTGTTTCTTTTCTGGTAAATACAGAAGTTCAAGTTAGTATAGTCACGTTCCTGCTGACATTATCTGCTCCTACTTGTCTGTCAGTCCAGAATGTTAGCTGCTGTTATGACAAGTATTTAGTGTCACACAGACCATGATAAACTATTATCAGAAAGTGTTATTCCAGGTAGTATCAGGAAGTAGCATTCCAGAGTTCATATTCTCTCTGATATTTTTATTAAGAGATACCATTTTATTTCTGTTTGTTTCTTCTCATTGACTAATAAAATAATTGTATCTAACTTGGCTTTTATAGCAACAATAAAACACTAATCCTCTCAAGCATTTGTCACACTTGATACTGACATGGGCTCCTTCAGATTTTAAAGGACTTCAGTGTCCAGGGTCCTGGATTCTTAAACAACACTCGATGTTTTTCTATAAATGTCAGTGATAATGGCTCAGAGGGCAACTGTTTGACTTTTATATAGTTCTAACTGTATCAGCCTCCTGTCAAATGGTTCACCTTTTCTTTTTACTACTAGAGTTTCTTTCCCTCTTTTTGTAAATGAGGATTCAAACATGGTGGGTTCCTGCTGCTGAAAAAAAGACCCAAGAAGCTAAAAGTCACGCAGGCTGACACAGACAAAGCTGTTGAGGTCCCATTAGTTTGTCAATATTCAGCATCTCCTAGAATTTGCTCATGTGTGAGTGTTTCTTAAAACTGAAACGAAATTAGATCACTTCAGACCCACTAATTCGAGACCAACTTAAAAATTCCTGCAGTATTTAGAGGTTTAGAAGTAAAGTTCAATATCACCAAACATTTCCACTTTAAATTTCATATTTTAATCATGATTTCTTTTTGTTTTGCTTTCTGCCTGGTTTATGGTATGTACTTGGCTTTCTTAATGGCATTTTATCTCCTAACTTTCAAAATCTGTATTCAACTCAGTCACAGCAAATATTTTCTTTATCTGTTTTGTTAAGCCTTAAATTATTAAAGGTTTAAGATATTAAAGGGGGTTATTAAATCCTGGATAATAGTGTTTGTGGTTTTAAAAGACTGTGGCCAAGTCTCATCCTACTTTTCTGGTTAAACATGAATTGGCCTCAGTGTCAGGGCCACTGTGTATCTTCAGCTTTGGTGTCCTAATTTGATCTCTGGAATCTGTCACTTTCTTCTCCAGCTCTTACATTTTCTATGTACAGGCATATATATGTTGTTGAAACTAACTAGTAGATGAAATGTTGGAATTTATTGAATCAAAGTGTTAGTTGTTAGGAGAAAATGCTGGATTTTGTCTGGTTTCACTCCATATTTTTACAGGATGATTGTCAGTGTCATATAAACCCAGTTGCTCATTAAAGCAGTAGTTCTCAAGCTCTTTGGACAAATAAATGACCAACTCTCAGCTCAGCAGATTTCTACCTATTTTTACTTTTCTCTTGTTTTTTCTTCTTATAATAGTTAAAATGGTTCCACACAGCAAGTGTGAGCAGTGGTTTGAGAGTAACTGCTCTGCTGGATCAGTTTGACTCGAGAGCTTTGAATTTTTCCCAATTGACTTACGTTGTAGTTTATAAAAATGACCACTGTGTATTCTGATCTGAAACATTATACAATGTAGTGCTTTTCAGCACTGTGGCCTTGGAGTCTGGCTCAAAATTCAAAGTAAGCAATTCTTCTGTACAAGTACTATTATCAAGTGGTTTCCCATGCTCAAATCTTACCTTCCACACAGAAAAAGGAGCAAAACTTCCTTAGTTTTAGATCTTTGTCCTTTTTAAGGTGCTGCTGATTCAGCCTCATCCCGAGTCATTATACTTTTGAAGGTGAAGTTGAGGTTTTAAATGGGAGAAGGCTTCTTTTTTTAATGGAAATCCATAGACCAGTTACAGTAATATGACATTTTTGTGACACAGAACTGATGGCCACAAAAGTTTGGGTTGTTTTTTCTCACAAGCAAACAGGAAAGTTGCATCACAAGCAGGTGTGGAGGCTTTTTGTAAAGCAGTACAGTATTGGTACCTGATTGAGCCCTAACACTTTCATCCTTTCCTGCCAGTATTACACTGATGGCTTTTGGAATGCCTGGAATACTTCACATGCTTTAAAACCACATTATAGCATAGACATTCAGATCTTAAACTGTCATTTACTGTTTCTGTGTGCTAAATAGCTTCTGGTGATGTGCTTCATCCTGTGGCTTCACCTAATGAAGTACTCAACTTGTCAGAGAAGACATTCCAGCCATTTAAAATGCATTTATTAACAGTTTTTTCAGGTTATAAATCAATGCTTTAGCTAGTTTGGAGTTTTTTTGTTAAAACATTTCTGATTTAGGCTTTGCAAGAATAATGTGAGCACAATTATACAAAAAATTCAGACATACACACCTTGTAATGAGAGAATTTACTATGGAGAGGACACAAAACATTCATAGGTGTGGGAGATAAACCCACACTTTATTTTTCACTTGACATTTTAAAGGTTTCTTCCTTTGCCTTTGACATATTTGAACTGTTTCTTCTATTGAAGACCAATGCCAACCAGGATATCACTGAACTGGAGAATAAGGTGGCAGCTTTGAAAAGCCAGTTTGAGAAGACTTTGAATGACTCTACTGCAAACCAAAAATTCTTGGAAGAGGACTTAGTGACGGCAAAACATGACTTGCTTAAGGTTCAGGATCAGCTCTCCACAGCTGAAAAGGTGAGCACTTTGTTGTAGTGTAAAGGGGAGATCCTTACTCACACTTTAACTGTTTAGTAGTTTAATAAGCATGTGTTACAGGATACAGGATTGACTGGGTCACACTTGTGCCTGTGGAAAAAAACCATGTTATACATAAAGTAGCAAAACCACAATGAACTGTGTGATTATAACTAGATGAAGGCTTGAAGATTGCCCATTTATGTGCACAGAAATTTTTGCAGAAGCCTGATTTCAGCAGAAAATAAAGTCGGTGTGATCTCACTTGAATCTGCTAGCTGGCTTCATCTAAATTTGGCTAAGTTAGAAAAACTGCTGTTCTGAAAATTAAGGAGGAAAAATAAGTCATCTGTTCTGAAAGCCTAGTTTTCATAATCTGTTCATGTCACTCTGTAGGAGCTGGAGAAGAAATTTCAGCAGACAGCTGCCTATCGCAACATGAAAGAGATTCTCACAAAGAAGAATGAACTGATAAAGGATCTACGTAAAAAGCTTTCCAAGTAGGTGTTCTGTCTCTCCAAACAGGATCCTTGTTCTGGATGCATGTTCTGCTCCCACTTTGTTGTTATAAACATGAAGCTGTCTCTAAACCAGACTTTAAATCTTCCCTGCAAAAGAATTTCTCATAGGCTGTTCCCTGATTTTTTAACAAGCCAGTGCTTTGAATGGTGAGCAACACTGATGTGTGCACCAGCAGCTACTTTGTCTTTTAGAGACAATTTAGTATGGAGAAACATTCATAGGTGTGGGAGATAAGCCTCCAGGTGCTACACACAGAGATACAGGTGCTTTGGCATACCTGATGTCTTCCGCATTGTTTATGGGAAAGAAGAGCCCACAGTATGTAAACAGAGTTAGGCCTGTATTGATTGAGTGAAGGAGGATGCACCTTGGCCATTATATTGCTTAGAAGACTTCTCATTCTGCAAATATCAGGTTAGCTTTGGCCACAGAGGTGCCTTAGACCTATGCTGTGGGAGGACAGAGGTGGAGCTTCAAACTTCTGTCCAAAGTTTTGCCTGTATCTTGGGATTTGTGGGTAGGTTGCTGGTCATTCCCTCGTTCTACTATTTGATAAACTGGCCAGTTTTCAAAAGAGTTAACAGTCTACCTACAGTGAAGCCTGACAGAAATGTGTCACTAGTGGCAGTCATTTCTTACTTGGGATTTGTATTTTCTTTAGGGACAAAATATGCTACTGTTCTAATGATTTTTCAAACGTTATTTGTGTTTTAATCCTCAGATATGAGCCAGAGGACTAAACCAACCAAAAGAGCCGGTCTGTCAGAAGCTGCCACAGAGAGAAAATGTAGACTGCTATTATTTTTCCAAGAGTTTTTTGTTTTGAATGGTGTATTTTTGGCTTCTAGCACGTAAAATAACTTTTTATTATATGAATAACACACTTAAACTTCTGCCTTCCCTGCACACCCACAGTCTCTAGGTGTTTAGTTTCTGTGAGTACGGTTTTATCGTTAACCATCGTCATTCCTTGAAAAAATAGCAAGCAGGAGTTTATTGAAGAACTGAGACCATTCTCTCCAAAGAAAAGAGTTTCTTTTTGGTAAGAAAAGGTAAAAAAGCAAACTAAAAAAAGAAGCATTCTGTTTTTTTGGATGCCTCTGAGGTGGAAATTGCTGTTGTCACATTGGTAGAGTTAATGCAGGCACACAGTGGCATTACATGGGAATGCTCCCATCAGTGGGAGCAAAAGGTAGGAGGAAAAGAAATGATTCTCTGACGTTATTTCACAGGGAAGGTGTCTCACCTCAGCAAAATGGGGTCAGTGATGTGCTAGAGGGTGTCCATTGAGAGAATGAGGTTAATACTGTTTCCAGCAGAAGTGCTGGAGCCATTCAGAAGCAGCCCCTCATTGAAGTTGTGCTTTTTCAGTTGAATTCATTCAAAACAAATTTGAACATCAGAAGACAGGTTCTGATTTTGGCAGTATTCTTGATGTTGATCTGAAAACACATAAGGAAATTGCTAATGGACCAACTTGTTTGGAAAATAGTAAGTTATTTTAGATATTCAGCTTACTTGAGTCTTTTACTTGGATGGATCAAGAAGAGTGTGGGCAGCAGGGCAAGAGAGGTTCTTCTCCCTCTCTACTCTGCCCTGGTGAGGCCTCATCTGGAGTCCTGTGTCCAGTTCTGGGCCCCTCAGCTCAAGAGGGACAGGGAAGTGCTGGAGAGAGGCCAGTGGAACAAAAAGTTCCACTTAAACATAAGAAAAAACTCTTTCACTGTGAGGTGAGGGAGCCCTGGCACAGACTGCCCAGAGGGGTTGTGGAGTCTCTTTCCTTGGAGGTCTTCAAGACCCGCCTGGACACATTCCTGTGTGACCTGATCTAGGTGGGACCTGCTTGATGGGAGTTGGACTGGATGATCTCTAAAGGTCCCTTTCAACCCCTACCATTCTATGAGTCTATAATCCTCTGTCTTGTGTTTATCTGTCAGCCTCTTAATAGTACATTCTACTTGTTCATCTGTCTCTCTTCTTATCCATGTTGTATTTTACTCCAAATAAAACCACTGTGTCTTCAAACATTTCATTTTTAAGGGGCTGGTTTTATATAGGAATGTTTTGCATAGCTCTTAATGTCTGTAGAGATGAGTGGCCTGGGGCTGTTTAGCCTGGAAAAGAAGACTAAGGGGGATTCTTGTTAATACTTGCAAGTATTTAAAAGGTTTGTGTCAAGACACTTTTCTCTTGTCTCCAGTGACAGGACAAGGGCTGATGAAAAGAAGCTGGAACACAAAAAGTTCCATTTAAACATAAGAAAAAACTATTTCCCTGTTGAGGTGAGAGAGCCCTGGCACAGGCTGCCCAGGGATGGTGTGGGGGTTCCTTCTCTGGAGGTTTCCAAACATGCCTGAACCATGTTCCTGTGTGACCTGATGGAGGTGAATCTGCTTTAGTGGGGCATTGGACTGGATGATCTCTGGAGGTCCCTTCCAAGCCCCACCATTCTGTAATTCTGTGATCAGTAAGGAATCTTGCTAGAAAGATGAACGTGTAAATTACAGGTGCATGCTCAAACCCACACCACAGCCAACATCTCAAAACCACATGTGGCAGGGCTGAGAAAAGTCTGATGGGTGTGTGTTACCCTCTGACTGTTAATTTTGACGATGTCCCAATGAAAGCATTGGTCCAGGATTCCTGCTCTGCTCTACCCTCCTTACCAGTCTCCTTGCAGATATATCCTGAAACAATTGACAGCTTATTTGGAGTTAACTCTTCTCCAAACAAAGGTGAGTAAATACATGTCATTCTGTTTCAGCAGTCTGAATATGAAGCTGGAGACTTAACATTTTAAAATTATTTGTTAATTGTTGTTTCTAGGATCGTGTTGGTAAGTCGTCTTGGGGTGGCCGTGGTGAGCAATGGTGATGCTGAGAGGTTGGTGCAGAGCCGTGACGAGGCAACTCACGACTGACACCTGCTGGTGAACAAGAGGAGCTGCCCGGAGCCCTCTCCAAACGTCAGGCAAGCTTTGACAGAGAAAAAGCATCAGCTGGCAGAAGACAAGCAGAGGAACTGACTGGACAGACCAGGTGTCTGTTTTGGTGAGGTACCAGTTTTGTGGCTTGTTTTACACAGGCCAGTTCTGAGGTCTGGATGAATTGGGTGCAATTCAGAAGTGTGCACCTTCATGGAGGAAGTAGCCTTAAAAACCCACACAGTCACAAAGTGGATAGAGCTGTGGCACTAAAGAAGAGCAGGGAGAATAAAAAGGACTCTTCCCAGGCATGCTTGTCTTGGGAGGTTGAAGGGATGCACAACGGTTTTAAGGGTGATGAAAAGGTTGGCTATGACTTCAGAGTACAGACCTTAAGGACATACAAGTCTACAACTTGGAACTAAGCAGCAAGTAGTAGCTGGAAGGGGTCGTTGCAATCCTAACAGCTGCTTAGAGGAGTGACTGGAATCTCCAGTTTACACACAGAGCAATCACCCAGCAGTTGTCATGGCCTACAAGTTGTCTGGAGTCTTTCTTTCTCCCAAAGTAAGGAACCGTGAGCCTTTGAGTAGCAACTGCAAACAGTGAATTCAAAGAGGAAAAACTCTAATGTGGGAGCTGCTCCTGGCTTGGCTGTCTATCTGCTTACCTTGAGAGCATCCCTGAGCGTGGCAGAGGCTGCAGAGACCCTTCCATCACTTCCCTTTGGGGATCACCTGCTGTGCTAACAGCCAGCATGTTTCCATTTGGAAGTGAGTGCCTCCAGGAATGGCAGGTACCAAACACCAGAACTAGCTGCTGTTGACACTTTTCTTCACCTCCCACGTGTCTGGCTCATCAAGAAAAGCCAAGAGGGTTTATTTTGAGATCTAGGGGTTATAGTCCTACCTGTTGTATGTAGCATAGTGAAGTCCAGGCTACCTAGGAGCTGTCTGTACCAGACTTCTGCTACTGCTTATTATTCTTTCCTTCCCTGTTTCCATCCCATTTTACCAATGGAACTGTTGAGCTTCTCTCCCACCTTCAAATCTTGTGTTGCTAGGACCTCAGACTCCCTTTTTGCCTGTATTTGTAGTAGGAGAGGTGCTTGGCTCCTTACTGTATTGGAATCAAGAGGTACAAGCCCAGGATTTGTAGTTGGTAAGTAAGGCAGTGCCTTCACCTGAGTACTTCCAGCTTTCCTTCACTGAGAATTCACTGGGATTCTTTGCTTTGCCAGCTTCTGAGTAGATTTCCACAGAGCAATTCTCATGGCCTGCTGTGGAGATGGACCCTTACCTTTCTCACCCAAACCCACACTCTCAATTTTTTTAGGTACTGAGAGAAAAGAAATTCTTTCAGATCCTTTTTTAATGTGAGCAGTGAAATGATCAAAAGTTCTTGCATGTGTCTGCTGTTAGAGGTTTATCTTTGACCCTGAAGCCCAAGTGCTTCCTCCAACCCTATTGAAGGCTGTTCAAAGGAGACAAGATCTTGACTAACAGCAGCAATAGCATATTGGTTATCTGAGGTGTGAATGGTGTTTGAATACATTTAAATGTCTTTAAAGCCTGTCTCTCAAGGAGCCTCTAGGTGACAACAGGCACTTTGCTGGCTGCCTACATGCATGACCACCTTTAAAAAAAAACCCACCTCAAAGAGGTTTGTGATCCCAGCTGTGTGTGAGGGACATTTGTGAGAGAGGCAAGGGTGCATTTCGTTGCATCTGAACTTCCTGATCTGTCCTGACCCCAGCCAAGGACACCACACCTCTCTGCCTCCACAGTCTCCCCACTCTTAGTAAACTAGTTTGAAATATAATGGGAGGGAGGTACAGAACCAAGGAAAAGTTTAACTTGATTATGCTCATCAGTAGCAGCAATCTATTCACACAGAAGCCTCCCAAGTGCTAGTGATGTGCTACTTTTTATACAGCAGGCTGTCCTGTCTGTGAGTTATTAAGTGCTTGGAGTCATTTGTAATAAACCCCACAGGTGGTGATGGACACTTAACCTTGTAATAATCTTGCAGATGGTTTTGTGATGTGGGACAGCAACCATACATCTACAGCTTCTCAGTGTGTGTCCTTCCATGTGTAATAGCTGTGGGCCTAAAATTACCTGGGCTCTTTGCTTCCAGAAGAATTCAGGGTGAGCCCTGAGACATATTTCCAGGCCTAAATGGCACGTTGCAATTCTGCAGGCAAGACAAGACCTGCAAGGGTGCTGCAGAGGAGCCATGAGCTGCCTGAAAACTGTACTCTGGAAGGATTTGGTAGACCTTGATGTGGCAACCCACTGGCAACCTTCATGTAAAGCACACCATGGAGAGTGGATTCACTTCTGGGAGGTGCATAAACTTCCCGCAGCCACCTTGTCTAGCAAGCCAAAAAAGTGGCATCCCCCTTTGTGACTGTGCTGCCCCAGGTCAGCAGGTCCACCAGCATGGCTCTGCTGGTTCCAGCAATGCTGCATGATGTGGTCTGCAGGTTGGGCTTGTGGCCAGTGGCCCCACGGTGAGGGTTTTCAGCAGTCCCCACAGCTGGAGGCTTCTGCTCTGCCAGGGCCTGGCAGGGAGCGAGATCCTGGCGCTGGAGGAGAGATGCTGACAGCAGCTGAGCCAGTCTTGTTTGTAAAATGGACCTGAAAGGTTGCCCAGTCCTGGTCTGGAAAAGACACATTTAGACAGAGGAAAGAAGCTGAATCCTTGGACTTTTCTAGTGCATTTCTATTGCCACAGAGGCTGCTGACAGCCTCCTTCACTGGGACACTTCTGAATTGGTAGAGCTCAAAGTGTACCTTGGCAGGGGCCCAAGCACACAGGGTTCCTGTTCAGACCTGGCATCTCCGTGTGCCTTCAGGTGACCCAGAGGCCTCCTCTGTCCTCCTGACTCCACAGCAGGCCACAGACACCTTTTCATAGCGACCTCTCTATGTATTGTTGCTTCAAAGTACTTTAAAGCATCAGCCCCTCTGAGAAGTTCATCTGCAGCCGTGAGGTTTGAGCATGAAGGTACGTGGAGACAGACTGGGCTATGTCTCGCACACACACAGACATGCATGCTCAGAGCATGTGGAGGGAGAGCAGCATTCCCAAAGGGCCAAACCTGAGTGTTGTGTTCCAGGCTGAGGACCTGCAGGGCCACTTTTGGGTCTGGGGAACATGCTGGGTGGGTTGGGGTGAGCACCAGGGCGACGGGATGCCTGAGGACCGGGTTTTAAGGGCAGGGACACTTGGGAATAAAAGGCAGCTCTGGTGACCACTAAGCCAAGTGCTAATGGTGTGGAAGCCCATTCCCCTCTGCTCTCAAATCCAAGCTGGTGCCTCACACACACAAACACCCCTCTAGGGAAGAGAGCCCTGGGGAGGAGGAGTGTCCCGTGCCCAGAACCCAACTGCAGCCCCAGTGTTATTTCCTCCCAGCATCAAGTCAGCACGTGAGCCACTCAAAACCCCCGGGCTCACATCCTTCCCAGAAATGCCAGTCAAAAACCCAAGCAGCTATTCACCCAAAGTACCAATTTTATAGTGGGGGGTGTGTGTGTGTCTATAATCTATTTACCAGCATTCCTATTTCAGTACGTGCCTGTTAATAAGATTAGTAATTAAAAAGCTTGATAGGAATTGGCAAGCAGAGCCTCTCCTCCTTTCCCTCCCCTCCGGGCCGGGCTGGCGTGGAGGCTGAGGCAGCCTGGCACAGTACCTGAGGGAGAGAGGGCAGGAAGGGCTCAGCAGAACCCTCAGCCATGGAGAAATCCCGGCCGCTGTGGGACAACCCCCTGCAGTTTGTGTTTGCCTGCATCTCCTACGCTGTGGGGCTGGGAAACGTCTGGAGGTTTCCATACCTGTGCCAGATGTATGGAGGAGGTGAGTGTGGGTTCTGTTTGTGGGTCCCCTCAAAGGAGGAGCTGTGAATCGAGCCCCAGGTGTGGTGTCTGTGGTGAGGCCCTGTCAGGCAGCAGGGCTCAGGGCAGGGGGAGAGGTTGGTCGGGCTGTTTGGTGCTGCACAGTCTCTCCTGGTGCTGCTTGCTTTGATATGTGCTTTAGCTTTTAACCTGAGAGCTGCCCCAACACAGGGGCACTCCTTTTCCAGAAGTGCAATGAAACAGCCCATGTTTTCTAAAAGGATGGAGGTAGCACAAGAGATGTAGGTCGACATGGCAGTCATTGCTTACTTTCTGCCTCATTGAACCCCTCTGGAGGCGTCAGAAACTAGTTCAGCTCTTTGCAAGTTCACACATGTGGACTCAGAACATATTGAGAAGGAGAGATGCTCATGCTGGTTTAAGGACCAGCTGTATCATGTCAGCTTTCTGTCACAGATGTTTGTCTTTTGTATAAAGCTTTGCTTTAGGAGGTGATAACCTGGCTGCAAATCTGCCTTGAAGTTGGCTAGAACTCCTTAATCAACAGGAGCTCCTCAGCTAAGCCTCCCAGGAAGCTTTGGAAACAGGGAATGATTTGGCTTGGGTTCAAAAAAAGAAAGCTCTGTCAAAGTTCATCCTTCTCCTAAGTCCAAACCAGAGAAAGATGATGCCTGTATCTTACAGTGGCCACACATGTTCTTCCTTACACATCAAAGACAGTTACATAGATTAATTAAAAGCCAACGCTAACAACCTCTTCTGGCACACAGCTGCCACTGGTTAATGACCATGTTTTGGAGAATCCTTGAGAGATTCTCTTTAGAAGAGGAGTGCCTCCCTTTATGAGACATCCCAGTTTCACACTGCTTCTAGCACTGCATCTGTTGCCATAGTGTTGGACCTGCCTCAGTAGCGTGTTAAGTGGCACAATGAGCGTCTGCCTCATTCACTCTGGACTGCTCTTGCCTTTTCTTGCTTTCAGGAAGAAACACTGAGATGTTGAAGTTCTTTTTGCTTGTTTTTGTGCTTTTTTGTTGGCTTGTAGCTTACTTTTAAATGCAAATGTGAGAGCAGGGGTTGGTTTGAGGTGGTTTTTGAAAAGCCAGCTCGGTGCTGGGGCTGCACCAGAGCTGTTCTGTGGGATCAGGGCAGAAAAATCCAGATCACACAGTGGGGGAAGGTACAGCAGAAGGCAGGTGCTGCAGTGGCTGAAGCATTCTTAGGCAGTTCAGATTGCAGAAGTGACAGACATGCTGCAGTTCCACGTGTATTCCTCTACAAGGAGATGCCTGAGGGTAAAGTCTTCATGTGTGACACTGAATCAATGCAAGTATCTCTGTACACAGCTAGACTGCACAGGGCTGGTTCACTACCAGCCTGGCTTGGCAGGCATCCTGAAGGCCAGCAGAACCCAGGCACTGGGGGGCTTTGTGTGGTTTAACCTCTTCTTACCAGCCATCAGCAGTGTAGCAGGTGTAACAATTCTCTGAAAAGTAACCTGAAGAAAAGGTGACATGAACCCAACTATTTCCTGAGAAACATGGTTTCATAAGAACAGTTTCTCTGCTGTTTTTATCTTCCCTAGTTGTGTTTCCCAGGGAAGAGGCAGCTCTCCCTGCTGTGAACCTAAAACTCCTGACAGCAAGCTTTGCTTTGCTTAATTGTTTTTCACTGCCCTCTTTCAAAAGGATTCGGTGGCTTTCCAGGAGTCTGCAGACAAAGCATGGGTTCAGGAATGTAAAAGCTGGGTTTGCCAGGCACTGGGCTTAGGAGGGATGCCAGTAACTGCTTGTTTACTGTCTATCTTGTAGAAAAGCACTGAGCCAGTCCCTGTCCAGCCCAGCAAAGCAATAGGGCCCTTGTCACTGATGATGCTCATGAACTTGCTGACCTTGTGACCTGCTGCCCTTCTGCTCACCAGCAAGTTGCCTCCCCTCTTTGCTCTCATCCAGAGAGCTTGGCCCAAGCTGGGCTGGGGGGGTCCAGACCCCACAGGGGCTGTTGGTTCCTGTCAGCAGCCTGGGCAGGGCAGAAAGGACACTGGGGTGGGTTTGCAGCAGGGCAATTGCTCAGCAGCGCTCAGCCCCGAGCGAGGAAGCTCCTGGGCAGCAGGTGGGATGCTGAGCAGAGGTGAGATGCCACTGGCTGAGCCCAGGGCCGAGTACACTCCAGCCCTTGTGCCAGCCTCAGGGGGCTGTTTTTTACAGGTAGCTGGCACCACAGGGAGCAACCGTGGGTGTAAGTGAGTAGGGAGCTCAGTGGAGCTGTGCTGGTTCACAGCAGATAAGGAACTGATTCATATCATTGCCCTGAGTCACTTAGGGCACCTTGGCTCTACCCTTCAGTAAAAGCAGTGTGGGCAGCAAGATCATAGAATCACAGAATGGTAGGGGTTGGAAGGGACCTTTAGAGATCATCTAGTCCAACCCCCCTGCCAAAGCAGGTTCACCTAGATCAGGTCACACAGGAACGTGTCCAGGAGGATTTGAAGCCCTCCAAGGAAGGAGCCTCCACACCTCCCTGGGCAGCCTGTGCCAGGGCTCCCTCACTGAAACAGGGAAAGAGTTTCTCCTTATGTTTAAATGGAACTTTTTGTGTTCCAGCTTCATCCCATCACCCCTTGTCCTGTCACTGGATACAGCAGAAAAAAGTGCTGCCCCAACCTCCTGACACCCACCATTTAGACATTTGTAACTATTAATGGGATCCCCCCTCAGTCTCCTCCAGACTAAACAGCCCCAGTTCCCGCAGCCTTTCCTCATGAGGAAGATGCTGCATTCCCCTGATCATCTTGATCTGCAAGCAATGAGCACCCTCATCTGTGAGAGGACATCAGGGGCATGAGCAAGGCACTTCTCCCTGCAAGAGGGGCAAAGCCAACAGCAAGCACATGGCAATGCTGCTGGGAGCCTGGAAAAGCCTTCACAAAGGGCCTGGTACCCCCCATGGCACAACCCCGCTGCGTGGCTGCTGGGGCAGGTCACTCCCTGCCGTTTGGAGTGGCCGTGGGGGCTCTCAGCTCTGGGGCATGGGGAGTTATCTAACCAACTAACAAAGGGCTTGTTAATTACGAGAGAGAGAGAGAGGGGGAGGTGGGAAATTAATTCCCAGAATAAACCCGCTTATTGGTGTGTTTATTTCCAGTCCTTTGCCTCAGCCAGTGCCCAGGGCTGCTTCCTCCACAGCGCTGCACAGAGCCTATGGCAAGGAATGTTAATGCCACAGATTAAACCCTAAACAAGAGATATTTACGTAAAGATTTCTGGCGTGCTGCAAAGGGGAAGCAGGAAAGCTGCCTCAAAATCCAGCTTCTGCCTGAGTCAGCAGCTCTTCCTGAAGTGGGCTTCATTCAAGTCGAGGACAAGGATTGAGTCAAGCTTTCTTTTCCCAGCAGAGGTTTAAGCCAAAGCACATCCTGGTTGCCTGATGGCAAGGTCCCATTCCCTTCCCTCTTCTGCAGGAGCATCCCATGCTGGGGAAGCAGGGATGAGCAGTCCTGGGATGGGAGGAGGCTGCTTCCCTTTGTCCCAGGGTGTGCTCCTGCAGGCGGGACCCTGAGGGAAGAGCCTTCACCCCTTTGCTGGTATTTTGGGCTCACTGTGGGGATCTTTGGGAGCTTTTCAGGTTAGGTGGTTGTTGTAGGGTGTGTTTTTTAAGCCAGGCCAGACTTCAATACGTTCCTCAACTCTCTCCATCACACATGTGGCTGTTGTTTTCCACTGAGCGTTTTGGCTCCCCTGCAGAAAAGCAGCAAGCAAAGTAAATGTGCCCCTCTCCCACTTCCCCTCCTTTGCTTTCACAAGGCCTGTCTGGGGCTGGTTACCCTTTAACAGCCCCAGCCCCACACGTTGCTCAAGGCACCCATGGGGCGTGTGGGCAGCCCTGCCACGCTGGGCTGGGCACTGGCACAGTTTAATAGAGCCCCCAGCCCTGCCAAATGCCCCCAGCTCCCCGTGCCCACCCTCAACACACAGGCTTCCCAGGCAGGACCTAGCTCCTGGGACGCTAAACGGGGCGGTTTGACCATCAACAGGGCAAGCTGTTTGTTTTATTATGCTGCTGAAGGCTGTCTGTTGGGTTTTCCTCTGCAGGTGGCTTTTTGATCCCATATATCATCATGCTGATTGTGGAGGGGATGCCACTGCTTTACCTGGAGCTGGCCGTGGGGCAGCGCATGCGGCAGGGCAGCATCGGCGCCTGGAAAATAATAAGCCCCTACCTCTGTGGTGTGGGTATGTCCTCAGTGCTCAGCTTTGGTTTCTTAAGCACCCAGGGAACGTGAGTGGATTTTAAATGCAGAGCTTTATCTTTCAGAGTAGAAGCTGGGTGGGGAGCTCGAGTGGCACCAGGCCAAGCAAAGCAGTTATCCTGACAACTCATGGCTCATCCCTTGTGGGGTTGTTGGGAACAGACCCCAGCTCACTCTGCTGGGTCCCTGGGCTCGGAGGTGTGAGTCCCTCTGCTCTCAGGCAGCTGCCAAAATCATGGCACAGAAGCCAGTGCCAAACTCAGCCCCTGGAACCCCAAGAGGCCTTTCCCAATAAGCTCAATAATAATAAGCTCAGCACTGAGTGGTAGAATGGTGCCTTAATTTCCTAGACTCACAGAACAGTAGGGTTTGGAAGGGACCTCTAAAGATTGTCCAGCCCACCCTCCTGCTAAAGCAGGTCCATCTAGATCGGGTTGCATTTCCTACCACCACTGCCCACCCCTTACCAGTGTCCACTCTTGGCTATACTATTAGGTTATCCCGTTACCCTGATGACCCCAACTCTCATTAACGTGCTTGCACGTGCCCGTTATTTGAGTGATACATTGGATATTCACTCCCCTGGGGCTAAAGTATAAACCCCAGTGCAGGTTAGCCCTGATGGCAGGAGGCAGCGGCTGCAGCAGCGGGGATGTGCCCTGTGCACAGGGCTGTGCAGAGGCGAAGCCTCCCATGCCAGCCATGGTTCTGTGCAGAGGTAAAGCACCCCGTGGTCCTCCCTGGATGTTACGGGGCCCTGGGCATTCCCATTGCTGACTGCTTCCCTCCATACCCACAGGTGTTGCCAGTGTCATCGTCTCCTTCTTCCTCTCCATGTACTACAATGTGATCAATGCCTGGGCCTTCTGGTACCTCTTCCACTCCTTCCAGGTGAGTGGGTGTCCAGCAGCACGGCTCGACTCTGCCGTGGCTGTGGAGGGTTGTGGTGGCTTTGCATCAATGCTGGGTGTTGCATGGCACCATTGTTGGCTGGGGTGGGAAGGGACCAGAAACCCTCCAAGGCCTTTTCTGCAGGGGAAAAAATGAGACATCGGTGACCCCCTCCAGAGGCTCCCCAGAGGTGCAGGTGTCTTCTCCTCACCATGAAATGCAGGTTGAAGGCCAGTTCTGTGATGCCTGGCTTGCGCGTGCCTCGGGGGCAACGGTGTCCTGAGCTTGGGATGCGTCTCTCTCAGGGCAGGGCAGAGGGTTGGCCCTGGGGGGAGTGGATCAGAGAGGGAAAACCCCTGGGGGAGAGAGTCAAGGAGGCTCAGCCTTCAGGGAGAGTCAGTCAGACCCAGGGAAGAGGGTCAGAACGGGTCTGTCCTTGGCGTGAGGGTTGTTCCCAGAGGAGAGGATCAGAAAGCATCAGTCCTTGGGGAGAAGGTCATGAGAGCTCATCCCCTGGGTCAGCCCCAGCCCCAGGCAGCACAACACAGAGACAAGCTGCCCTTCCTTCATGTCCTCATCCCCTGCCAGCGCCCCTTCTCTCCCCACCGCACTAACATCCCCACTCCCTCCCTCCCAGGACCCCCTGCCATGGGCCACCTGCCCCCTGAACAGCAACCGCACGGGCTACGAGGAGGAGTGCGAGCAGACGACCCCCACGCAGTACTTCTGGTACCGGCAGACGCTCAACATCTCGGAGGCGCTGGAGACGAGCGGGGGCGTGCAGTGGGAGCAGGCGCTGTGCCTCACGCTGGCCTGGCTCGTGGTTTACCTCTGCATCCTCCGCGGCACCGCCGCCACCGGCAAGGTGAGCGCCAGCAGCGCCAGAGCCCTGCTGCTGCGGGTACCCTGCTGAGCTGCAGCTGCAGGAGGCTCAACCTAAACACTGAGGGATATGGAGAAAAACGTATTGCAGAAAAGTCCTTTTAAGTGTCCTGGTTGATAAACTAAACACAAGCCAGTGGTGTGCCCTTGCAGCTGAGAAAGCCATTGGCCATGGCATCAAGGAGAGTGTGGACAGCAGGTCAAGGGAGGTTCTTCTCCCTCTCTGCTCTGCCCTGCTGAGGCCTCATCTGGAGTCCTGTGTCCAGTTCTGGGCTCCTCAGCTCAAGAGGGACAGGGAACTGCTGGAGAGAGTCCAGCACAGGACCAGCAAGATGATCAGGGGACTGGAGCATCTTCCTTATGAGGAAAGGCTGCGGGAACTGGGGCTGTTTAGTCTGGAGAAGAGGAGACTGAGGGGGCATCCCATCAACACTTATAAATACCTGAAGGGTGGGTGTCAGGAGGATGGGGCTACACCTTTCTTTTTCTGTAGTGCCCAGTGACAGGAGAAGGGGTGATGGACACAAGCTGGAACGCAAAAAGTTCCATTTAAACATAAGGAAAAACTCTTTCCCTGTTTCAGTGAGGGAGCCCTGGCACAGGCTGCCCAGGGAGGGTGTGGATCCTTCTTCTCTGGAGGTTTCCAGACCCACAGGGACACGTTCCTGTGTGACCTGATCTAGGTGAACCTGCTTGAACAGGGGGTTGACTGGATGATCTCTAGAGTTCCCTTCCAGCCCCTGCCATTCTCAGTTTCTAAATGCTGCCACCTCTGCTGCAAAAGCAGCCACGAGGCTGCTGGCCCGGCAGAAAGCCATCTGCTCCAGCAGAGCCACGGCAGGAGCTGTCTGTTCCTCAGTCTTTGCAAGGAAAAAAGGAAAAAGAGGTCTACTGGGCAGTTCCACTCTTTTTTTTCACAGCAGAAGTTATGAGGAATGAGGGGGGTAAAAACAAGCAATGCCCCACTGAGCCTGCACTAAGCAGCAAGCGGAGGGCTGTAATCCCCAAATCGTCTTAGCCAGACGCAGAAAGCCAAGAGACTGTAAACTAAGGTTAACCTCCCAAACTTGCTGCAGCTGGCTTAAGGGGCAAGAAAGGAGTCAATAAATACATAGCCAAGAAGCACTGAAACAGCATCATGAAGGCAGGGCCTTGTCTGGGGGCACAGGGGGGAATCTGTTGTGGGGGAAGAGCGGTGGGTGCAGGACTGTCCTGTGGAGGAGGCGTTGCTGCTGCATCTCCAGGCGTGTGACAGGGAAAGGCAGATGCAAATTGGAGAAATACTTGGTAATTACCCCTCTGGTCCTCCTCCCAGATTTTTGTGAGTTGGTTTCCATGTAAGTTTCTAGGTGAGCCACTGGGGTACATCCCAGCAAAGAGAAGGTGGTTGCATTCTCCTTTCTTTTTTTTGCCAGTGGCTTTTTGCAACACTGAGGTGAAACATTTCGATTCAAATCCCAGGGTTTGATCAAAAGCTCACAGGAGACAACTGAAAGATTTAGTTCCTCCCATCTGGGTTATATTAAGTTAAAGCCTTTGTCACATCTGAATTAAAACAGCTTCATGCAAATTTAATTGTGACCTTCTATGAGGTCTGTTCACCTTCCTCCTAGAGCAGAGGATGGGTGGCCTTTGCCTCGTGAGTTCTTGATAGATGTTACCAGGTTGTAAAATGCTGCAAGTACTCTTAATTTTGTTCTTGTTTCTGCAGTGGAAGAGAAGACCCTGACCAGCAGCACGGGTCTTTATTAACAAACACAGCTTGTTTCCCTAGAACCTAAATCTAAGGTTAGGTGCACCTGAAAATACTTGCTTAAAGATTAATAGAAGGTAACAAAGCAAACAGTGGAAGTTTTTGATGTAAAAGTGAGGCTGGCCATAGCAGATGAGCTCTCTTATGTATTCTCTAGACCAATGTGCTTGCTCTGCTTTCCCCAGGTCGTCTACGTCACGGCTTCGTTGCCATACTGTGTCCTCATTATATACCTCATCAGAGGTTTAACGCTTCATGGGGCCGTGAACGGGCTCATCTACATGTTCACACCAAAGGTACAGAAAAGTGCCTGCTGGATTTTGTCATGAGATGTCATGAGCTGCCAAACATGTTGGTTTTAAAAAGGTGGCGATGCTCCTTTTTTTATTTCCTTGTGTTGAACTTTTGCAGCAGCAGCTTGGGTCAGGCAGCTGCAAACCCAGGCTGGAGTGGCTGGAGGCTGTCCTGCCACGGTGCCCAGCAGCTGCTTGCTGTCTCCTGCAGAAGACCTGCCCATTAACATAACCTGTACTGTATTACTAACGTAAGCTGTAGTACATTACGGGTAGTGCTGCTCCCAGGGGTAATGGAGATAAGCTGGGACACAAACAGTTCCACTTAAACACAAAGAAAAGCTGCTTTGTTGTGAGGTGAGGGAGCCCTGGCACAGGCTGCCCAGGGAGGGTGTGGAGCCTTCTGCTCTGGAGGCTTCCAAACCCATCAGGACACATTCCTGTGTGAGCCGACATAGGTGGGAGCTGCTTGAGCAAGGGGTTGGGCTGGAGAAGCTCTGGAGGTCCCTTCCAACCCCGATCCTGCTGTGCTTCAATGACTTTGATACCGAGCAGTAATCCAACCCCAAGCCCAGCCCTGAGCTCAAGCGGGTGCCCGCGGGGACCCGCAGCTCCCCCTGCAGGCAGGAAGGGGCCGTGCTGGGCCGGTGCGCAGCCTCACGCTCCCGCCCCCTCTGCCCCGGCAGCTGGAGCAGCTGTCGAACCCCAAGACGTGGATCAGCGCCGCCACGCAGATCTTCTTCTCGCTGGGGCTGGGCTTCGGCAGCCTCATCGCCTTCGCCAGCTACAACGAGCCCAGCAACAACTGCCAGCGGCACGCCGTGGTCGTCTCGCTCATCAACAGCACCACCTCCATCTTCTCCAGCATCGTCACCTTCTCCATCTACGGCTTCAAAGCCACCTTTAACTACGAAAGCTGCCTAAACAAGTAAGAGGCGCGTAGTTCCCTTGTTTTCTGGGGAGGGGAAGAGGGGAGGAAAATGATGGCACCCAAGGCTGCCCTGAGCCCAGCCCTGAGATTGCTCTAATAAAGCTAATGGTGCTATTTGAAGTGATGAAGACCAGAGGAAAGGGCTTTTGACAGCTGGGTGCTGCTTTCAGGCACGGGCCAGGGCAAGAGCAGCAGCAAGGACAGGTCTCAGCGGTGCTTTGCCCTGTGCCCTGGTCCTAGCACATGCTCCAGGGGCTGTGTGGGGGCTGGTTAATACAAACCAGCAATGCTCACATTCCCCTTTAAGGTGAAGCCCCGCACCCGGAGCTCATCCTCCTCCAGTGGGGATGCTCTGGAGGTGCCCAGCAGCCTGCAGGCTGGGGCCAAAGGCAGCCAGCTCCCACAGGTCCTGGGCCCAGGGCAGTTCCACTTTTAGTCGTGCTTTTACAGCTTCCAGGCCATCTGCTGAGCTGAGAGGAAGCCAAGCTGACAGCCCCAGCTTGTTAAAGTTGTGGGGTGAGACCTGAGGGCAAAGAGGGAAGAGATGCTACCTGGCACTGCCAGCTCCCAAAATACTGGCCTGGGAGCAGCAGTGGGGGCAGAGGAGCTGCTCTCCCCGAACCAGAGATGAGCACAAGGTCGTTCACATCTGAGCAACGTGCTGGAAGTGCCTGGAGCAGGCAGAGCACGGCAGGGTGGAAAACCAGCCTGTTTTGTACCTGGGTCTGAAAGCCATTTGTGGTGGCTCAACCCTCCCTGGCTTGCTGAGGAGGGCGGTGATAGAGCGGCACGGTGGGCACCTGGCATCCAGCCAGGGTCAAACCACCAACACCATTACATCCCCGTAACCTTTCCCAGGGTGATCCTGCTGCTGATGAACACTTTTGACCTGGAGGAAGGCTCTTTAACAGCTGACAACCTCAGTGAGATGAAGGAGTACCTGCTGGCCAGGCACCCGCAGGAGTACACCCAGCTGTCCCCACAGCTCAAGAACTGCAGCCTGGAGGCTGAACTGGACACGGTGAGTTGCCGCTTTGCTTTGCTTTGCCCGCTGTGCCAAACCACCCCCACGGGGTCCTTCATCGAGCTGAGGGGCTGCCCCTAACTCCCTCCTGTCCCCTGGCAGGCTGTGCAGGGGACGGGACTGGCATTTATCGTCTATTCTGAAGCCATCAAGAACATGGAGGTGCCGCAGCTGTACTCGGTGCTGTACTTCGCCATGCTGCTGATGCTGGGCATCGGGAGCATGCTGGGCAACACCGCCGCCATCCTCACGCCGCTCACCGACACCAAGGCCCTCGCTGCCCGCTTCCCCAAGGAGGTCATCGCAGGTGAGGGGGCCCTGCTGGGGTGGGTGGAGGGGCTTGTGTGTGTTTGTACAGCCACAACAGTGTGTGCTGGACAGTGCAGGTTAGGGGAGCAGCAGTTTGAGGCTACAGCAGCATAGTCTGACACACAACCAGGCCTTTCCCAACGGGGCAACACCCCCCCCAGCCCTTATCTTTCTCCTCTGAGAAAGCTGCTCCCCAACAGGAGTTTGTAGAAATGCCACAGGCGTTTTAGTCACAAGAAGTACGACACCTGGACTCAGAGGGGTAACAGCAGGGTCTCTGTTGTACCTATGCAGGCTCTGTGTGCTTCATTAACTGTGTGATTGGCCTCATCTTCACCACGAAGGCTGGAAATTACTGGTTTGACATCTTCAATGACTATGCGGCCACCCTCTCACTGCTCCTCATCGTGCTGGTAGAAACCATTGCCGTGTGCTACATCTACGGGATCAGAAGGTAAATGCTGGAACTCTCCTTTCTCCACACTGGCACAGCTGGGGCAGTGACCTCTGGCTGAAATCCTTCTCTTGGGCTAAATGTTTCTCCCAGTCTCTGTTAGCAGGGCAGTGACGGGGGTCAGCCCTGCCCTGCAGAGCCCTCCCAGGGCCTGGGCTGCAGGCAGGGGGTTTCTAATGAGCCCTACACACTGCTCCCTGCTCTGCCCGTCTTTGGTCTCAAGAGCACCTTCTGCTGAAACTCTGCTCCTCCTCACAGTAACAGTGCCACAAGTCTTGTTTCAAAGGTGGTCATTGACATGTAATAATCATCAGTAACAGTCTGAGCTGCCACTCCAGGCAGAATTGCATTGGAGCTTTTCGTGCTGCACCTAGTTGCAGTTAGTCTTTTGCTGTGTGGGATGTTGTCAGAAGCCCTGCTCTCTCTTTGATTTGGTTTCACCCTTGCTATATAGTTCTCCAGACGATACCTCCCTGCTCATTACTCTTCTGGTTCACTGCACTCCCCTTTCCCATCTCACATGTTTAATTCTGTAGGTGGTTTGGCAGTAACTCACATCAAGGTACTGATTGAACATAGAATCATTAGGGTTGGAAAAGACCTTTAGAACCTTTAAAACATAAGTGACTGTCCTCAAAAATACCTATTTGGGTGTTTTGTTTTAAACACAGATTTGAGAAAGACCTTCACACCATGATTGGACACAAGCCCAACTTGTACTGGAAAATTATGTGGGCTTTTGCTAGCCCTTTGCTAATTGTAAGCCTATTTGTGTTTTACCTCACGGACTATATCCTCACAGGAACGCTGCAATACCAAGCATGGGATGCCACACAGGTAAAAGACCTGGGTTGGTTTGGGGTTGGGTTTTTGTTAAGCTTAATTGCTGCAAAGCCACAGCCTTCCCTCCTGTCTCCACTGTTCCACAAAACTGCCTTCTGAAAGCTTGCAGCTGGAGCCCTTAGTTCTGTGGGAAGGTGAAACAGGGGAAACCTGACCTAGTGCCAAAGCTGCAATGGTCGTGTGACACAAATTTCCTTTCCCTTGGCCACTCTCCATGGACCCCCTTCAAACAGGAACATTTTATCCATGTTCAAGACCTGGGTGTCTTCTTAAGAACTACATTTTAAACAGAAAAGTGACATTCGAAGTGTAGTACTTTGAATGCAATTAGTGGTACTGTAACAGGACGGAGCTGCTGCTGGAATAAACAGCTTTCCTGGTTTCCAGACACATTTTTCTTTGTGGCCAAAAGGCTTCTGGACAAATGCTGAAGTGTGTATTTATCATGGAAAAATTACTACAGGAGAAGTAATTGGTTTTATAACCTTTTGTGGCCATGTTCCTAGCACACAGAAACAAGTTACAGGCATTGTTTTCCTGTCATGGCTGATGTGGGAGCTGCGGCGGGCCTGGCCTGTTGACAGGGTGTCAGCAGGAGCCCATGGGCTCCTGGTGAGGCACAGAGGCCTGACAAAGGTCAGAGCACAGCCACCTCATTAAGAAACATGAATCAAGCCAAAATCTGCTCTTTGCCAAAGCTTGCCCCCATGGTTGTGTGAGCAGCTCTGTTCCCGTTGTCAGTTTTAAGCCTTCTTTGTTGGGACAAAGAAGAAGGAGGCCAGCCCTGGGCTGCCACAGCCTGCAAGTGCTTAGAAGTGTTTCATTTGGAAAGACCTTTAAGGTTGAGTCCAACCCCTCCTCTCACACTGCCAAGCCCAGCACTAACCCCCAGCACCTCAGCTACCTGGCTTTTAAATATCTCAAGGGATGGGGACTCCACCACTCCCTGGGCAGCCTGGGACAGTGTTTAATGCACAGCTTTGCTCCAGGACACTGAAACCCACCGATGACACAGGTGCAACGGTTCCTCTCTCCCTCGCAGGGGCAGCTGGTGACAAAGGATTACCCAGGCTATGCCCTGGCAGTGATCGGGCTGCTGGTGGCCTCCTCCACGCTGTGCATACCCCTGGGGGCACTACTCACTTTCGTAAGGAAGAGGCTGAGGAGGGACGACGTTTCGACGGTTGCATGACAGGTGTCAGCTGGATTTGGGAGCACCTTACCCTGCCATCTCTAACGGGGCACTTCTGCAAAACAGCAGCAACCATCATTTGTAGCAGCTATTCATAGAGTTGAGAAGCGTGGGTGCTATATTGACCAAAACAAGTGTTCACAGGAGGTTACAGGATGGTTTGGAAGGAAACAAAAAGCTCTTCTGTGACCAGATGAAGCTTTAAAATGGTCTCTGTAAGAGAGGGAAAACCAGAAGAGCAGCTCACAAAATGCTAGCTAACATCAGTTAACCAGTGTATCAACCCATTGCACAACCTTAGGCAATTCTTTTCTGCTCTGCTGTAGCACTGCTGCTGTGGAAACATGAGCCAGCAGCCCAGCATGTTCCTGCACCAAGTGCCAGCACCTCCCCTTACTGCTCCTGCGAGCCACGCTTCAGCACACAGGCTATTTGAAATGGCATTTGTATTCCAGCGACAGACGACACTGCTGAGGTCTTGCCACACCAGTGTGATAATCCCTTTCCTACAAGGGAAAAGGTAGTGGGATGGTATTCAAGGTAAATGTGGCCAACACTGCTGCCTTTCTACTGCTGTCCAGCAAAGCAGCTTTTACATACACGTAGATTTACACACACACACACATATATATATACACACATATGTACACGCACCGAGCTGCAAAAGTTCCCTCACCTTGAGAAGAAGGAAACTTCCATCTCCAGCATGTAATTGTGCACTGTGCTGGACTTGGTATTTCCTAGGGATGCACTTTGAGTACAACAGCAGAAATCTATGGTAAAGCTGCTTTACAAGCTCCACCCAAACAAAAGCACGCCATGTAACTAGCTGTGACAAAGTTCATATCCAGGTAGACTTTAGTCATGAGATGTAACAATCCAGCAGTTCCACAGAACTGGTTCTTTTCCCTATATGAACGTTTTATAAAGAATGCAACATGTTTAAATTGTAAGCTTCATCTAATAGAAAACAGTAAAATTCTATCTGTGAACTTCAAAGAGGTCACTCTGAAGAACATGAGAGACACATTATGGCTTCTTACTGTCTTGTCTTCATAACCATTAGAAAATGTTAAGTGCCTTGTAAAAGAGGGATTCATTTCAAACAAACATTGTTAAAGCACAAGTCACTTCCTTACTTACCCTGGCACAAAAACAAGCAAGAGGCAACTGTACACCTTCAGGGTAGGTAAACCCCAACCACCACCACAGCCTTTGTCTGCAACAGCCTCTAGCACTAGGATATGCGCTTCCCTCCCCAGCCTTGACTAACAAACACAGGAAAGACAACTGTTTGACATCTCCGTTTATTAAAAATGGATACCATAAACAAGACCTGTACAAAACCCATCCGAAGCTGCCCAGCACGGGGCAGCGCTGCTGCGGGGAGCAGTTACCGTCTGGGGCCCCCTCTTCCTCTGCCACGACCTCGGCCTCTCCCACGGCCTCTGCCACGGCCTCTTCCAGCAACTTTGCAGATGAAACAGAAAGGAGAAACCCAAGTGAGACACCCAGGAACATGATCACTTTGATTAAAACACATTCAGCATCCCTCACCCACTGCTTCTCCCCGTGACCAGACACTCGAGGCCACTCACACAAGTTTCAGGCAGTGTTTTTGTCTTCCATGGAAGGTTTTTCCTGTAACTTCCACAGATGCCCGTTTGGCATCGCTGCACAAAATAAGGGGATGCAACAGTTGGCTGCTCCCAAATGTTAGGGGTAAGTCTGGCAGAGAACTATGATTCCTCTTCTCTTTCCATTTTTTGGATAAAACCTAGTTTTTCAGGCATCAGAAGCAGCATATGCAAAGACAAGAGTATTTTGTTACTACTCATTACAGAGGCAAAGATGATTCTTTTGCCAGTTGATGAAGTACTCTGCTAAAGGGAAGGTTTTGAGTGAGTACAAACACACTGTGAGATTCCCAAGCCCAGCCTCGCTCGGGCAGGATGGGAAAGGGCAGCACTGAGAAGGGATCCCACCATCACACAGCTCCTGCTGTTTTCAATGATGCCTCTGCCAATTTCAGGTGTGACTCTCAGGCAGAGGCCTTGGCTGTATGCTCCTGCTTTGAAACAGTGCCATTTAATGGTAAAGGGAGGACAGAGTCACAGAATCATTCAGGCTGCAAGCCTGAATGCTGGAGGTGATATGGTCCATATGGAGACAAACACATCATTCCACCCCATTTTCCTAGAGAAGCACAACCTGTCCCATCAGGGTGCAAGGCCAGCTTACAAACTCTTGAAATTACTGGCTAATTTCAAACAAGTTTGTCAGTGGAGAGCTCATAAAAGACACTTAAAATCCTGTGGGAATGGGTTGCTGGGTAAGACACACACACACACACACACACACACACACACAGAGGTTCACACTGAAGGAGCAGACTGTAAGGGTTACTCTGATGGTGGGTAGGTTAGAAATGCAGAAAAGACAGAGCAGAGGCACAAGACAAATCTGAGGTAAGTGAAGGTGTCACCTGTTTTGCTGATAATAAGACTATAAAACACACAGAAGCATCAACACCTGATTAAATGCTTACAACAGCTACATATGCCAGCAGACAGTGATGTGTACCCAGAGCTGAGGCACAGGGCCAGGGCCACCTCTCAGCTTTAAAAGCTGAGGACAAAGCACAGCACAAGGCAGCTGCAGTCTGGGTGCTTCAGGACACCAAAGGTGCAAGGAGTATGAAGCAGAGGGAAACTGTACCACCACAGCTCCTTCTCTTGCTCCAAAGTTAAAAAGAAACAGTGATGTTCTTGTTCACATCACATTGTGAGGTTCAGGAAAACAGCCAGCCAGCCACTCTCATTTCTCTGTGTGGCCAGATTATTTGTAATGGGTGTGAGAGGACACCCTGATCTACAAAAGAGGAGGAAGACACTTGCAGGAGCTGTACCCTTATCCTCTGTAAAGCCAGCAGACATAGTACTTGCACTTGGTGATGCACATGCCTGAGGGTTCATTGGAGCCTTTCAGTAAGGTAAGCACACCAATTTGTAACCTACACATGAGCAGAGACTGCAGAGCTAAGCACTTAAACACTAATTACAGGACAAACTGTAGGACGTTATCCTGGAGCATAATTAACTTCCACTTACAACTTACAGTTTTAAAACCAGAGGGATTAACTATTAGGGAAGATATACACTGCCTGAAGACAACTTAAAGGCTTTCTGGGCTTTACTGGATATTGACCTTTGGTAGCGTTGACTGGAACGGAATTGCTCTCTATGCTGTTGGGCTTCTGGGGAAAAGGGTTTGTTCAACAGCCTTTTGAAAAACAGAAAGTTTCAGGAAGAGCAGAGAGTGGGAGCCAAAGCTCGAGAGCTGCTCAGCAGCACACAGCCTAGGCTCCCTCAGTTCTCTCCAATTCTGCTCTCTCACAGATCATTTTTATCCACTACCAAGTGAGATGTGAGTGAAGCACTCAGCACTGCTCAAGGGGCTGCTCTGAACCTTCTTGTCAGGCTGTGTGAAGTTCCCCACACAAACTGGGGAAAAGTGGCAGACCTTCAAGGAAGAGGAAACTTAAATCCCTGGTGTCAACTCTGAGACTGTGACAGGATCAAGCTTAAAAACATTCACATTTTTAAAACCATACACCTAATTTCACATGAAAGCAAGCTCTACAGATGCTAAGAAAGTGGGCAAGGCAGACTTAGCCAGTTTGGCATGAAATCCTCAAAGCCAAAAGAACCACCTGCCAAATGCAGATATGAACACACTCAAACGTCGTGAGGTTCAGAGCAGTAAAACACATACAAAGACAGAACAAATGGAGGCTGGGAAAGCACAAACTAACCTGCTTCTCTTTTCTTGGACTTGACTTTTGGTTCAACATCCACTAGCAAAGTATCCAGAGGCAAACTGTCTGGCAGAATGAAGTATCGGATGTTATTCCCTCGAATGCTCAGTGTCTCCAGCTGTACAGGTTCTCTGTTCTTCAGTGTCATTTTCACTGCTTTGAGATGCGTGTTCATACTCACGTCCACTCCTGAAACAACACAAGGCTAACGTCAGGGTCCCTGCTTGGCCTTTTTTAAGTAGGCACAGGCTTCCACACTTATCCTGTTCATTAACATATGCTGGGATCACTTATTAATTCAGCCTCTAATTGAGGGAAACAATGTCTTTTTCTCTCTCTAACACAGAATCACAGAATCTGAAGGGCTGGAAAGGACCATGAAAGCTCATCCAGTCCAACCTCCCTGCCAGAGCAGGCCCACCTAGAGTAGGGCACACAGGAACCTGTCCAGGTGGGTTTGGAATGTCTCCAGAGAAGGAGACTCTACAGCCCATCTGGGCAGCCCCTTCCAGTGCTCCCTCACCTGAACAGGGAAGAAATTCTTCCCTGGATTTCTTTGGAACCTCTTCTATTCCAGTTTATACCCACTGCCCCTTGTCCTATCATTGGCCATCACTGAGAACAGCCTGGCTCCATTCTCCTGACACACACCCTTTACCTATTTGTAAACATGAATGAGGTCACCCCTCCATCTCCTCCAAGCTGAAGAGCCCCAGCTCCCTCAGCCTTTCTTTGTAAGGGAGATGCTCCACTCACCTAATCATCTTGGTGGCCCTGCGCTGAACACATATTTGGCTTTCTAGCAGTTCTGCCTTTAGCACCCTATCAACGGAGTTCTTTATCTAGCTCCTGCCAACAGCAAGTTTGTAAATCATAACCAGTTCCTTTGAACAACTAATAAACTGCTGCCTATTACAGACGTCTAACAGTGGTCTTTTTAATCCTTCAAAAAGAAGCAAACCAAACCCTTGAGGAGATAAAAATAACTCAACCATTTCCTCCTTCTCCAACTGCAAAAGCAGTGTTTGTTTTCTGCTAAAATCCATCTAATGCTAGTGTGTCATCTTCTATGAAAGTCTGTAAAACACACTTAAGGAACAACCTCTATGGCTGCACACCCCGTGAGCAGACAGGATGTAGGAGCTGCATGGAATCAGTACTGGGCCCCCCTACTCAGAACCCAAAGCTGGAAAAAAGTCTCAGCCGGATTCACGGACTGAACAACAGCCCTGAAAAGCATTTGGAAAAGGGAAAAAAAGCCAAACTCCAAGCCATCACCCAATATTAGTTTTTATTTTTGCCCATCACAAGCCTTGCATGGGATCTGATCTCAAACTACGAAGATCAAAATGAAAATCACTTTTCAGATCCAAATCACAGGCAGAAGATGGAATCTGTAGTTTCCAAACACTGCTAATTCGGTGGCAAGGCACTCACACCAGCAAAACTTTTAGCACATTCAAACTTCCACACAAACAGAATCACAGAATCTCAAGGGTTGGAAGGGACCTTGAAAGATCATCTAGTCCAACCCCCCTGCCAGAGCAGGACCACCTAGAGTAGGGGACACAGGAACTTGTCCAGATGGGTTTTAAACAACCCTTTGTGGTAAAAAGGATTGTCTCGTTTCATAAACATGGAAAGACAAACTGCAAGATTCTTACCAAGGTAAATGCCACCAGTGAGTAGCATTTTAGGAATATGGATTGCACACAAAGTTTTTACAGATTATTATCAGAAAAGGAGAGAGGCCTTGCTCGACAATTAAGCCTTGCAAGAGCACTGAGGTCAGGAGAGAAGCAGTTTGTTTGCTTCCTACCTGGGTTCAACAGAGCATGCTGCAGTCATGTACCAGGGTGGCTGCACAGGACCCTAATCAAAGCTGAAGGATCTGGCTGCAAAATAATGTCAGCTTTGAACTTTGCCAAACCTCAGCAGACTGGCCAAAAAAAAGCACCTAAGCAATCCCCTGGAATACAACTCTGACAAGTCTGAATGTTATTTAACAGGCTGGAAAAGTTTACTTTCTGCACCCCTAAGCCTCTTTGTCAGCAAAGCAGTCAGGCTCAGAGGCTCCCAGCACTACTGCCTCCCAGCAGCACCCTACACACAGAAAGCTGACAGGCAGAAGAGCTTCTAAAAGCAGCCTGGGGTGAATGAAAATCAAGCACGTTCACCAGCTGAACTATAAGGGTTTGCCCCATTAAACACAGCTTGGCCCACCCAGAGAGCTGATGGTCTCTGAGGTCACACTAACACGATTATTCTCACAACATCACCTCTCACTGACATTATTAGAGCAAACAAAATAGTCCACACATTTTTCAGTACATATGAGAAGCATCTAATGAACCAAAGCACCTCCTAGATAGTAACAGCCACAAACTCGCATGACAAACCATCGTCAAGAGCAAGGGGCCAGATTCCCAACAGCAGGATTCCTTTCTGTCCTCTGTCCCAACTCAAACTTGTTTCATGAAATCAATACAAAGATGCATTTCTATGTAAGTTCACCTTGACCAGAGACAAAACATGCTCAATAGAAATAATTTCTTAGATTAAATTTGCACACAAAATTTAACCAATTGACAAGCAGCACTTAACACGTGTCATTTATCCATGCTAACATTAGAAATAAAGAAGTCCCTCTTCTAGTGATTCAAGCTGTAAGGTTTTATGGCTTATTACAACTTCATAAATGACAATCATGTACTGAGGCATAAAATTTTAGCTCTATATCCACTACCAGTTTGATACAGTAGAAGTACTTCATCAACATTATCAAGCTGTTAAATTCTTAGAGAACACCATGCTTACATCAGCTGTGACAACAGGCTGAAGAAGTTGACTTCCTGCATCCCTAGGCCTCTTTTTGTCAGCAAAGCCTGCAGACAGGCTCAGAGGCTCCCAGCACTACAGGGAATTCACTGCCTCCTAGCAGCACCCTATACACAGAAAGCTTCACAGAACATAAAACCATTTCAGTTGGGAAAGATCTTTAAGGTCATTGTGTCCAACCACCAACCTCACCCTGCCAAGCCCAGCACTAACCCATGTCCCCTCAGCACCACGGCTTGGCAACAGCTCCAGGGATGGGGACTCCTCCACCTCCCCAGGCAGCCTGGGACAGGGGCTGACAACCCTCTCAGGGAAAAATTCTTCCTCATCTCCAATCTAAACCTCCTCGGGCACAACTCGAGGCTTACGACAAAATACATCAACGGTGTTAAGTCTGACCGTGAGTGAACTCGCCCCCTGGTATGTCAAAGATGATGTGTGACAGGTACTTTCATAGCTGCCTGTGGAAAGCTGTCTGGTCACAACTCTGTTCCCACCAACTCTGCCAACGCCCTGACTCTTTGGTGACAAACATGCCTCACAGCTGCATGTAAAGATGTGAATTAGAAAGAGCATCTCCTGCACCTTACAGCGAATGTCGCAGCACGAGGGAGAGCAGAACAAAGAGAGCTCAGTCCAAAGCACAGCTGCCAACTGTTAGTACAGGCAGGACTTTGCTGTAGTCTCCCACCCCATCGTACCTGTGATAGTTCCATGCACCTGCGTCCCATTCTTCAGTTCAATGGTCACAGTCTCATGGCTCAGCTTCATTAGGAACCTGGGAATTAAAACCAAAACCACCGATCACTACTGTCCTTACACTCTTAACAGCCTGCTACAGAAACCCTGAGCATTCACATCCCCTGAGCGCCTCAAGGCTGCATTCCCAGAGCTCTCCCTGAGCTGAAGGCATCTAGTGAAGCGTTACACCACAGCAAGATGCGAACGCCTCAACCAACCCCACGCCCTATCAACTCGGGCACTTGACTGACGGCCCGGAATCCAGCATCCCGCTTCCAGGCGAAATACTCGTTATTGTATACAGAAAAAGGCCTTCTAAAGCTCGCTGGCGCCTCAGGGAGGCAACCATAACCGAATCCGGGGATTTCCCCGCCCAAAAGGGTGGTTTTGCTGAGCAGCTTGCGCAGGCCCCGCTCCGGGAGCCCCTCAGCCCCCTGCCGCAAGGCCGTGCGGGGCGAACGCTGCGGCCCGGGGGAAGCGGGGCCTCCCGCCCACAGCGAGCGAACGCCTGTCCGCCGTCACCCCGCGGGCAGCCCCGGGCGTCCGCCGCCGCTCGCCGCCAGGGCCGGGCGCGGAGCTGAGGGCCCGTGAGGCGGCCATGGAGCGCGCGGGCCCGCTCGCCGCCAGGGCGGCCCGGCGCCGGCAATCCGCTTCCATCCGCTCACCTGACGAGCTTCATGGCGGCGGGAGGCCGGAGCTCGGGCCGGGCGGGCTCGGGCAGGGAGCGGCGGGCGTCCCGCGGGGAGAGCGGAGCCCGTGGGCGGGCAGGCGCCGAGGCGCGGGCGGAGCGAAGGGCCTCCTCGGAGCAGGCCGCGCCGCCGCTGCCGCCAAGGAATCGCCCGCCGCCCGCAGCGATCAATGGGCGGAAGCGCCGGCGCGCGCGGCCCGGAAGGGGCGGCGCGGCGCGCGCGCGGGCCGGGCGGCGGGAAGCGGCGCGGAGCGGGAAGGGCGGGAGCGGGAAGGACGGGAGCGGGGCGATGGCCCGGCGCCCTGAGGAACGGCCCCACACCGCCCCCCACAACACGAGAACGCTCCGACCCCTCCCGCCTTAAACCGCGGTCTCGGCTTTGTCGTAGTCGACGCTGAGCCCCGCCGCAGGCGCCTGAGGGAGGCAGCAGCGGAGAAACGCGGCCAGGGCCGGGCTGAAGCCGAGGTGCGGCCCCGGCAACAACGACTGGAACGCGCTGCTCGTGCAAACGAACACAGGGACGCATTGAAGCACCAAAGAGCAGTATCTCCGCCCCTGCCCGGAGGAGCGATAAAACCAGAGCATGGTTTTGGGGAAAACAGCCCCCGCCCCAGCGCAAAACTCACCACACACCGTACCTCTAGAAAAGTCGAACGTTTTATTGTCGTTTATGAGTACACCGTTTGTCATGTTAGAAACACAGACTCTGCAGAGCACCGAAATACAGGTGCTTTCCCACTCCTAAAACCCACGTTACTCCGTGTGTTGTTATCCCAGCACTTCAAGTTTGGTCTTTGCTGCAACACGTTCTTCAAAGATGCAACGATTTAGTTCTAGCTGGCAAGACAAACCAACAGTTTCAAATGCCACCCATGAGCAAGCCACCAAAACCATCCCTTTTCAAATACTGAGTCTATGCTCTTCGTGTACTTTGTGCCCATACTGGAGTTCACCTTTGAAAGTTTGAAGTTAGAGGGTTTTTTTCCAGTTAACCATCAACTGGCATTTCCATTACAGCATCTAGAAGCAGACAGATCACTTTGCAGGTACTAGTGCTTATGAACAGGTTATGTTTACACAAAACCCAGAGAGGCCTCCAGAAACATTCAAGGTTAAAATGAACAATTAACAGTTGCAAAAAGATCTGTACATATTTTCAGTCATAGCACAAGGAAACACTGCAGCACCAGTGTTTTGTGTTCTAGCTTCACTAGTGACAACTGTGCTAGTCCTAGTATTCTACATGTTTCTCCCTTCCCCCCCCATTTAGACTTTATACTCACAATCTGAATATACAGCTGTACTTACAGGAAATATTAAACAATGCACAGCGCCTTAAGCAAGTTCCATGTCTGGTTTTGGAACAAACCATATAAAATAAGTGACAAAATAGTTTAGAATTGGTCCTTGGTTAGGATTACTTATTTTTATACAGCTTGGAAGCACTAAATTTAAAGACACACATTTATTGTTAAACCAGCACAAGTTATCCTGTAGCCTTTTTTTTTTCATCTTTTGTGTTTTTCTAAAGAGTGTGTTACATTATCATGCATGAGAAAACAAGCTGCTGCTGCTCCCAGGTGCAAAGCTTAGTCTAAACACTTTCTCCTCAGGTTGTTTCTCCTTCTTCCATAAATTATTTCAATGTAACCGAGAATAGAAGCAGCTGACTGGCAAAACAAGATGAAGTTGTGACCCATACTTTGGACCTTTAGCGTAAGGAAGGTTCAATAAACACTGCAAAGGATTTTGTTTTTTACATTCTTCGATTTCATTTACATCTTTAGAAAGGAAATTCTGCATTTTAACTTGCTAACTAACGCATCATCAACTGGAGACTGCAGTACTGAAACAGTGCAAGACATCTGCAACTTTGGGAACATCCAGCTGCACTGTCCTTTCAATGATTAGTAGAATATTGCATCAGTCCTAGATAAACAAGACAGGACAAAAAGCTCACTTTAGAAGAGCACTGGGATTCAAAACAATCTTCTGCATTTGGTGAAAAGAATCCACACAGAAATGCACACGAAGGACTCCTTAACATGGACTTTATCACGACAAACGTAATCCAGCTGTAAGCCTGGGAACTTGACTTTTTATTGGTACAAAGCCATCTTTGTTCAGAAGCTCTGCTATTAATGCTTCAACATCTGGGGCTTTCGACACATGAACAGAATCAGAACTCTCTCCTGTCAAGCCAGAGACCAAAGATGCATCTGATATAGCCCAGGGGCACTATGAACTTCATCAGTCCGCTCATACCCTAAGACATTCCAGCCACTGAAAAGCTGGGTTTCATCTTTGCATTCCATTAGGAAGAGTGGAGCCCCCTCCACTAATGCAATATCCTAAAGACCATTGCAACTAAGACTGTTGAGTCAGGTCTCAGTTGAAATCAACCACCACCAAAGGACAAGATTATCTTTTCCCCCCTCACACTGCTAAGGAAGAAAGTTAAAACGACCATTATTTGGTGTGGAAAGCAGGTCAGTAGAGACTCCAGGTGTGGCTCGAGGAATCCTCAGTACCAAGCCGCTTTCCACACACACAAATTCAGTCCATCTTCTCTTTCTGGACCAGCTTGGGTGCATCTACAAAATCCTTGCCATTGTAAAGTATGATGGCGAAAGTTCCAAAGCTTGCACTTCCCCAGAAAAGCACATAGGCCAGCGTCTCAGTCCATGTATCACCTGTTCAAGAGTCACATAAACATTTCAGTTTGTTATCTCCAACTACCAGAGAGAGGTTTTTAAGTACAAAGACAAAATATTTCAAGCTCTCCCTCAGAGATCTGCTATTACAAGTCGTCCATGTGTAGCACAGCCTTTTCTTTTTCTATTGCCTTACCTAGGAAAACTGGGTTTGCCACAGTTCCTGTAACACTTTGAACAGACATCGACAGAAGCCAGAGTCAGGAACTCTGTGGTCACTAATGTTAGGAATTTCAAGACAAAAGCATAAGCCTTTGTAACCCCCAACACACATTTAGATTAGGGAGTGTCCTGGTTTTGGTTGGGATAGAGTAGATTTTCTTCCCAGCAGCTGGTACAGGGCTGTGTTTTGGATTTGAGATGAGAACAGTGTTGCTAATACAGGGATGTTTAGGTTGCTGCTGAGCAGTGCTTGCACAGCATCAAGGCCTCTTCTGCTTCTCACCCTGCCCTGCCAGTGAGGAGGTTGTTGGGGCACAAGTAGCTGAGAGAGAGCACAGCCAGGACAGCCCAACTAGCCCCAGGGCTATTCCATACCATGGCACATCACAGGCAGTACAGAAACTGGGGGAGTTGTTAGTGAGGAGGGGCTGATCACTGCTCAGGCATCAGTCAGAGAGTGGTGAGCAACTGCACCGGGTGGCAATTGGGTTTTCTTTCCCCTCTCTATTATTGTAATGAAAAGGAATTTCATTATCATAATCTTTTAAAGAATTACTGTTATATATTATCTCCATTATTACACTGCTTTATCTCAACCCATGAATTTACTTTTCTGATTCTCCTCCCTATCCAGGGGGAAAGAGGAGCAAGCGAGCAGCTGCGTGGTGCCTAGTTCGTGGCTGGGGTTAAACCATGATAAGGGGACATCCATCAGATCAGGCTTATGCCTGTATCTGAGTTTTATGAATTGGAGTGGGTTTTTTCCCCCCAATAATTAGGTAGAATTAGGTATTCTTCTGCAGATTCATCTGGCCTATAATGAAACTAGACATCTACTCAGGTGCACCTAAATGTGAGGGCAATTAACTACCCCTTAAATGACTTCTACAAAAGTTTTACCATTGTTTTCTGCAGTACTTCATTATCCAGTGCTAAACCTCAAATCTCCAGAGCCATGCTCAGACACCTTTTAGTATGACCAAGAAGCAACTTTATACTGAAGAGTTTCTGGTACCCATTTATAAAAAGTCTAATTTTGTGACATGAAATTCAGCAGTGACTTACCAGCCATTAGCAAACAAATAATGCACATGGAGAAAGCAACCACCATAATAATAGGCAACTGGGGAAAGAGAGAAGAGAAAAATGACTTGATATATCAGCACATATATTCCTTAATTTACTTTAAGGTGGGCTGTACTGCAAAGCTATTTGCTTGCTCTGCAATGGAGTTGCTTTAATTTGGTTCACCTGCTGCCAGGCACCAATAAAACTGTGGGTAGCTCAAGCCGTTGGAGGAGTGTGTTCAATAACTGGGTTAAGAATTAAAATACACCTCTAAAATGTCTCTATTAGGAGAGGGTGAGGTTTTGTCTTTTGCTTTTAAAGGATAAAACACACCAGCCACCAGGTTAAAACCCATAATGCCCCCAAATCCCATTTCACAAAATAGAAAGGGAGGGAGGGGGGAAAAAAACAATTGGTTTGGTTACAGTCTGGAGCTTCTGCATGAAGTACAAGAAGAGATCTTCACAAGCTTCTTCTGCAGAAGTAAACAGTCATTGATGGTGACTGGTAGAGTTTCTCCCTCTCCACTTGATGAAGTAGATTTTAAAAAGAAAAAGCAAGCATCAGGTTTTTTTTCAGTAGCTCAAGGCCACTCCCTTTTCTGTCAAGGGAACAGTCAGGGTTTAGTCCTATAAGCAGGTATCATAGAAATATAACCAGATTACAGGGACACTTCATCACTAAATAGTCATATGAAGGGAATGACAAAGGTTGTACATTTCTCTCCAAAGGTGAATAAAGTCTCTGTTACTCACAGCTAAGAACTTCCAATCTTTCTTGACATGGAGAGGACTAGCAGGTTCTACTTCATCCACTGAATAATTGCCAAGAAAAAGATCAATTGCATCCTGGAAGAGAAAGGGAGAACAACAGTTCAAATGCACAGCCATGCCTACCAAATACATTTCCCTCCCCTCACTTACAAGCCTAACTTACCTGTCTAAATCCATCAGAAAAGTTATTCTTGTAGTAACGTATCAATGAGTTCCAGCCATCCATTATCAAGCCCCACTGAGTTCTCTTCCCAGTTCTGCAAAAAGAAGTGTTGAAAGATATTTAAAATAGGTTTATAAATAGATCTATAAACTGGGGAGAGAGAACCACAGAATCACTGAGGTTAGAGAAGACCTTTAAGATCGAGTCCAACCGTTACTTTCAGATTTACAGTTATTTCACTGTTCTTTCATGCTTAATACCAGCACATAAAGGGATTTACCCCCTGCTGCCTCTGCCTTATTGCTACACATGTAAATTACACTTCCCTCCATCCCACAATATAAATGTCCTTTGAAGGGACACATTTTCTTACTTCTATTTCCAGGTAGCCTTTTCTCCTTTCACATAAATGCAGTGAAGAGTGGCTCTCTGTACATTTTAGCCTAACATTTTATCAGTTGTACCATGACAACACTCATTAATAGCTTAAGTCTCATATGAAAACTTTTGTCAGATGCTATCAGGTCCTGTGTGACCTGACCCATGCAGACCTGCTTGAGCAGGGGGGTTGCACTTGAGGATCTTTAGAGGTCCCTTCCAACCCCTACCATTCTGTGAATATTTAAAGCAAATCCCAAACACACCCAGAAGGCCTTTACAAGAAAGGCTGACTTGCCTTGTGTAATCTGTCTTTAAGGCACCAGTTCCAGCATATTGTTTGGCACAAGCATTAGCATTATCAGCCCATGCTGTGAAGAGGAAACATTAAGAGAGATTAAGGAAGTTATTTATCCTCGATGGAAAGAAGGGATTGTTGGAGCTCTAAGCAGCCTACCATTTTTGTAGATTTTCTCAAAGTCTGCTTGCTCTTCAATCCTCTGTCCAACATGCAGAACACCCAGCCTCTATAACAAAAAGCATGTTGAGGCTCACTAGTAGTTTGCTAGCAAAGTCAGGCTTTGCTTTCAGAAAAAGCTACGTTATGAACCTAGAGAGTCGAACCAACGCCTTTCAATAAGCGGGACCGTTATCTCAATTAGGCAAGCTACATTTCCACACAGAAAGCCTTTCTCCTCTTCCAGCTTGCCAGGCAAGAAGCAAATGTTTTACCTGAAGCTGTGCTTGAAGGGATCTGCGTGCTAACAAGCTCTGGATGACGTTGGTGCGGTCGAGGCAGTCCATGCAGTTGCTGCGGAATATTCCTTCCTGCTGAGTCACGATCTTACCGTCGCAATCAACTAGAAAATAACTACACACATACAATCCACCTCAGGATTGATAGCTAACAATCCATGTAAAGCACACTTTTTTTCCCCAAAGCAAATATTCTAGCAACCACAACACAGTTGGCTTGAGCACACAAGGAGTCCTTAGCCATGTCTTTGAAGTTTGACACCTCCCTGAATCCTACCCCTCCCATGCTGAGAAACAGCATCAATACATGAGAGCGTTTAGTGATATCAGGGCAGCATTCACTTTTCATTTAGAAAGCCATTCAGCAATATAGGAAGAGCAGTTTCTGGTGCAAAAACCAGTGACTTACAGTTATTGCAGGCTTCTAGCTCCACAGTCATCAAGATCATTAGCAGAGAGCAAAAGTAAACAGATTTGTGTACACCTAGACACCTAGTTCAATGCAGTCACCACTGCAGAAAGAGTCAGATAAGCTGTCAGGCACACTCCTTCCAGGAAAGTATGCAGACCTTTAAAGGTCACTCCAGAAAATCTGCTCTGTCACTGACTCTTCTCTCTATTCCATGAATATCTGCAGAGACTAAATGTGCCTTCTTGCAACTGCATATGCTGTCACCATCTCTTTAACTCAACTAAACTAGGTGTTTCTAGTAATAGGTAACAGACACTTCATCTTAAATACTAAAGTATTAAACACTGCAAGAATTCTGATAGTGGAGCTGGTAAAACCAATATGCTGGAGTGATCAGCTGGATGAGCAAATGGGACAGAGCTATACTTGTCTTGCCACAGCAGGAAACTTCGAGATGCTTAAAGATCATATCCTGTAGATTCAGTGAGTCCATTATGTAATTATGAACTCTGTATGTGGAGTAGCATATGATCCACTGTTACTGTACAGCATTTGAAGACTGTAAAGCCTTAAGAGTTATGTAGTAGCAAAATCAAGAGCGTTAGAAGCATATGCATTTACTTTGATCAGTCTTGTGTTAACAAGGCCTGCTTTTGTCATTCTTGGAGAACTAGTTTTGTTAAATCATGTTTTACGTTGCTGAATGATTAAAGGAGACAGTAACACCTGTGAAATCTTCTTTTTCCCCTTCTCCCCCCAGGCTTTGCCTAGAACTGATATTAGGATAATTAGGGTAATGGAAAAGCAGACATTTCTGCTTAACAAAATAGTTCAACAGTTGGATCCCCTGTAATTGTTTTTACTTTTCTTAGAGAAACAGACTCCCTTCAACACAACCCCACAACCCAACTCTCCTCTCTGACAGGTCTTTCACATCTGGGTTTAACTTGCAGGAAATACTTGTTGACTCCCTGTCCTGGTTTTGGCTGGGATAGAACCAATTTCCTCCCTAGCACCTGGTACCATGCTGTGTTTTAGGTTTACTGTGAGAATCACGTTGTTAACACGTTGATGTTTTACTTTAGAATAAGCACTTCTTAGCAATCACTAAAGATTTTTCAGTTCCTGGACTCTGCTGGCAGCAGGTGCACAGAAAGCTACTATGCCTATAGCCTTCATTCCAGACAAGTGATTTATTTTAGAAGACTCCCATTCCAACTGGCAGCTCATCTCTTTTGTTTTCAGGTTAGGATATACTGCTGCCAGTTTTGTAATGTTTTAGCTGATCTACTTCGTGCTTGAGGCACAAGACTTCAGGAACAGGAAGGAAACAATTAGAAAAGCAGAACAAAACCGTTTCCCTAACAATCTACATGTCTACAAGTTGTAAAGACCAAGAGGTGCTTAAAATGAAACACTTGTGGGACTAAGAGGCTTGACTTGGACATTCAGTCTATTTTTAAATGACTACACAAAATCAGAACTTGTTTCCTTGTGGGCTACTGATGTTTGCAAGAGCTAACAATCAGTGCCAGTGCCACAAATAGTATGTGTTAGGGAAATAAAAGTCAGAGAGCAGGTGTCTGTAGAAGGAGCACTAAGTGTTTGACAGTATGTAGCAGAACAGTTTGCTGTCAACAACACATGGAGTTAATATTGGATGAAAAAATACCACCTAAGGAGACTTCTTAGAGATAGCCTCAGTTGTATGCACAATCATTTTTGTCTATAACCTTTTACTCAAAGGTACAAAGGCAGTTCTTGAGTCACAACACAAGGTTGCTGTGATTCTCAGAACCATTCTATTTGGATGCAAAAAGGATGCTACACCTTACCATCAGGTTTCTAACCTCAGATGTGGTATCAGCAAAATAAAAGAGATATGGAAACAGCAACACATCCTCTTTGTAGGAGATTACAGGTCTCTTACTGTACCTTAAGACAATAGAAACTATGAGAAACTGGTCTCATTTTACCTGCAGTAAAAGAACTGCAGAACCTTACCTAAACTCATCTTGCTGTTCTGCTACTTGATCCATCAAAATCTGAAGCCGATCCCACCTCATCCGGCTGCACTCTTTATGGAAGTCAAATGCTACGTATCTGTTTGGAGAGAAACACCTTTTCAGATTACACATGTACTGCAGAGAAGGTCTTAGAAAACCCCACAGGGAAGGGCTGATAAAGACAGGTAGTGATAGAGGATTTACTCAGAGATTGCTTCCAAAAAATACCTGTGGATTCTGAGCGTTCTGTAATCCTGAGGCTGCACTCTCAGTGTGCACAGCAACAGTATTTCAGGCCCTTTACAATGTGCCACTAGTCTGGGGAAGCACACCTTCAGTTCTAAGTTGCTCATCCTATGTTCTGGCTGCTATTTTCCCTCCAGAAATTACAGAAGGGGTATGCATCTGATTTAATCCCTCCTTTTTTCCCCACCACGGTTCTCTTTCTTCCTCTCTTCAAAGCAAGCGCACTGGGAACTTCAGTTAAAAGTGAACTAGACACGGGTGTTGAAATGCAACACTCTTTGCTGGCATGCAGCATCATTCTCTTGACAGCCCTCTAGAAATCTGAGACAGGTTGCTTTAAACAGATAACCTACTCTGTCAGAAGAAAACAAACCAGTTACTGACTTGGAACAAGATTTTAAGAGCCAATTCATCTCTGGCAAGAAGTGCTCTAGCTGAGTAGTATGTATATATATATATTTGTGTGTTTATTAGGAATTACAGGGCATTACATTCCTTCCCTTGAGTATTTATAATATAAAAGTCATTACTTGCCAAGTTTTCAAGACTATTTATGCAAAGAAAGATAGTTATGTGTGTATATATATATCCACGCACTGAAGACTCAAGTCAGTCTGGCAGATGAATACCATCAAAACTGATTAACAAAGAAACAGGACTTTGGCAGCATTAAAAAAATGGGGCTGACAAACACTGCTTTTTCAACATATACAGGACAACAAGCATCACTAGAACACACCCTAACAGAAATTTACATCTTGCTTTTCACCTTGATAGCAAAGATGTACAGAATTCCACAAGCTTTGTACAGCTAAGGTATCAATATCAGGCTAAGTATGAAAGTGAGGAAAGAGCTCGCCTCAGAAGTGGTCTTTTTAAATAAGAAACACTTCAATCTTAATTACTTTCAACAAAAACATTAAGGGAAATGCACACCCACACATCAGTCACACACACAAATGCACCCCCCTGAGAGTAGCAAGAGAAGCACAGAAAAGTGAGCAGAGATCTATAACTACCCTAGTTAAGGCAGCAGCAGGGCATCAGCCAAAAATTCAATGTAAGGATTTAAAGGCCTCTTGATTATACTCTGCAATTCCTTAGCCATGCTTAGACAGAAGTGCATCCTCCTTACAAGATGCCTTTTTGCTTACAGGTGGGGTTTTGTCCTTTGACATACGTGACAATACTACTATAAAGCAATCCCACAAAAAGGTAGAGGTAAGTAGCTGTGGGAGCTGGATGCTAGCCCACTCTCTAGAAAGTCAGGGAAAGCAAGCACAGGCAGGTACTGCACACAAGATTCTCAAAGAGGTGGAGTTTCTCTTGTGATTCAAGTGCATTTGCCACTCTTGGCCCATTGTTACTCTGAGGTCTAGACATTTAAATGCCATGTTCCCCTTACTGTTCCTTATCTCAATACTGTTTTGCTGACACTTAGTACTCCCTCCTAAGTTAGCAATGTGAGCAAGCCCTTTATATCAGAAGCTGGTTCTACAAGGTGTGATTTCCTTCTCCTAAACCACAGATCTCCACAGTTCTCACAGCATATTATTACTTCAATATTGGCATTACCAATGCCTCTGGGCTGCCTTATTTATTCTGTCTGTCTCCTCTCTATGCCCCATGTTCACTTCACAGTCTCAGTCCTGCTTAGAATGGGAGCTCTGAGGTAGGGGCACTGGTCATTTGCAAGTTACTTCATAAAAACAAAACCTCAAGCAAGACAAACAGTGGGTAAAAGGGTCCCAAAAGAACTGATCACTCTGAGTCTCAGAAGCAATGCTCAGCTGTTAACACACAATGTACCATTTCACTTCACATGTACCTGACCATTCCATTTGCCATGCTGTTTACCATTTTTGCAAATGTTTGCTCAAGAGGCTTCTCTGAACCTTTTTGGTTAACCTGAGAGAAGAAAAAAAAAAAACAAGATAGACTGTATTAGTCAAAAGCCTGCTTAAAAGAACAACAGCTTTTTCAGGAGGAACAAAATGAAAGCATACCAAGTTGACAATCATTTGCTTTCCATAACTAATTATTTGCGAGTCAAAATGTCTTTGGAAGCCATCCATCTAGAAGGAAAAGGAAATGTGTCAAAGGTACACTGAGATCTGATTTACAAGAAGTCTCTATGATCTTTTTGATGATAGTTTTTTAACTAAGAATAGTGTTTGATGTTCTCTATTGTGCTAATACATTCCTACTTTTATCCCCCCAGTCCATTCAGCTCTCCTTATTAAACATTCCACAGATAAGGTGTATTGTGCAGCTACTAGAACTGATGCAAACAAGAATCAAAGAGAAAGAACCCCCACTGCTGTCTGGATTTTGTTTTTCAGGCTCTAAACTCATCTTAAGGAGTACAAGGCTTCTTGCTACTCCTTTTTAAAAGTAAAGCTCAACCCAATATTGCTGACTCTTATTCTTCTGATCACAGTTTACTACACTATCACACAAACAGAAGTCCAGAAATATTAAGACCCCAAGATACACCAAACACTCACATACATGATTTACTGACTTGCTGATCTGTGGCTTTGGTTTATACTTGAGGTTTGGTCTCTGAGACCAGAAAAAAGGAATTGATCCACGTGTCTGCAAAAGAATGGAAATCATTTTAAACAACAAAACACTTGCAAACTCACTTGCCATTTAAAACCAAAGCAGACTACTTTATCTGTGCACATGCATATCTTGTATATAATCTGTATTTAGACAGATAGCTCTGTCTATCTTTTTATGTACCTTAAGCCAGAGAGAAGTTCCTCACACTGACTTTACCTGAACAAACGATGCTTTGCTCCCTTTGTAATGCACAATTTGTTCTGTTTCAACAAAGTTGGCAGCATGTCCTTCTGAGTCAATACCTATGTAGGAAAAAAGACCTTGTTAACCAGCTCACACTGGGTGAAGAACAGCAACAGCCCATCAGCAAAAGGCTTCCTACCCTTCCCTTTTAAGTGCTCACAGAAGGTATGAAAAATATCACAAAGCTGCCTGAAGGCAGAACATTAAACCACCCTTTTGGCAGAAGTTTAACATGATCTGACTAGAAGCAGCACAACTATGCTTAACATATTTTGGTATTTCTAGTCCTAGAAATCAAATAGTTTAATAGAAAATAAACATAAGTGCTGAAATAGTCACAGTTCAGTAGCAAAGGTACTGCAGAAACTGACCAGTTTCTTCAAAAGAACGAATGCTGGAATTAGGAACAGAGATGGGAATTTAAATCCATTTCCTTTTTCACTTTAACTTGAAATAATTAAGACACCACTGCTAATCTGGACTCCCCTGCCAGCATCAGTGATGCTCTTAGCTGAATTTACTGCTAAGCCAAAAGGGCTACTATACACTTGAATTCAACTCCAATAAAAACAGTAAAGTGTTAAAAATCCCTGTAAGACTTTAGCAGTTATCTCTAGGAAGAACAAAGAGGAATCCCTTTCCACAAGTACCAGGACATGCTTCAGTTCATCATACTGACTCCTGCTATTTTCTTTGGAGCAAGGACCTCTTGAGGCAAACTACTACAAGCATCTCTTTGTTCAAGTCATCACACAGCAGCTGTTCTGAAAGGTAAAGTCAGACATATAGATGGAAAGTTCCTAAAAGAGAGAGCTTTGCTATTTTACCTCTTACATAGTAGCGTACACCAGCCCTGAAACAGCTTCTTCTGGAAACCAGCAGCCAGTCAAAACACTTGCCATTAATAGAACAAGAGTGCATAGTGATAACTGATGAGTAACACTAAGGAAAGACTCCAAAAAAACCTCATTTGGATATTTTTATATATCAAGATGTAGGAAACATCAAGGAGATTTCTCACACCACTAACAATTGAACATTAAGCTTGACAGGAACTTAACACTAGGATCAGTGTGTGTGTCAGAGACAGGCTGTAGGCAATGTCACTGATGAACACATCAGCTGCAACTTCAAGAAAACAACCCTCTAAAGCAGATTAATCTGGTGTTGCAGTCCTGTGCATGCCACTAAACAGGCTGACTTCTCAAATTCTATTCTATCCATCTTGCCCATAATCTTAACAGCTTCTTGACCTTATTGCTTTTAAAAACCATCACTACAAACCCCTTTTCCTAGGCTTTTGAAAGAGTGACCATCTTGGGCTGTTCTACCTTGCACCTGTATGTGCAACATACATTGCATTCACAGGTGCCACAAGTAGCAGCAATGTAGACTGGTTTTCAAATCCATGGCAAGAAAAAGAATGAACATGTATCAAGCCTCCAGCATGAGCTTCTTACACAGGAATATTTTCCTGTTCAGGCTAGATACCCAAAGTGGCAGGTGCACCATGAGGTGGGATTAATCAAACAAGCCCATTAACAACTAGTTTCATTTTTAAAGTCTTGTTCTGTGATGCTTATCATTGCCTTTTATTTGGCTTATGGAAAACTCTAAAGTCTAACAGAGACCAACATTCACTGTGAATAATTTCTCCAGGCAGATTCACAGGCTTGCATCCTTTGCCCCTAAAAATTGAAATCTACAACTACAAAACAAGCAAAAGATCTAAATGGTCAATTTTTTGCAAGCTGCAGTATTAGCACACCACAGCCTTCAGTTCTTTGAGGAATCTAGATGCTTTGCTTTAAGGTTGGTAAAGTAAACAATAGGTATTTTCTTCACATTTCACAGTGAAGTCCAGATTCTGCATTTGTGACATCAAGCAGCTGTGTGACACATGAGCACCTAAGCCACATCAGAGAGCACACTGCCTGTATCCATCAAACACCTTGACTTGGGTGTGCATTTGGGCTCATACTGTTTGTAAACAATTCAAAAACCACTGGCCCTAAATAACACAGAATGGTCTCACAATTCACAAATTAGATTGTGAATCTCTGCTTTCCTGGAAAATTACTGCCAGGTCCTACACCCTTGAATTCAACACTTGTACAGCCAACAGTTTCCTGCAAGAAAGGTCACCTCTAAACTTAGCTGCTGAGCCCATTTTCTGTCTGCAATCTCTGTCCTAACTTAAATGGCAACTTGTATTTGCTACTTCCACACACATTTTTTTGTTCTTTAGAAGGTCGGGGTGGTTTTTTTTGAACAGCAAGTGAAATACTAAACATAGTTCAGACCTTAGGTGATCAAAATCTCAGTTACCCAATTATTTCTCATCACTGCAAGCCTAAAGCCCCAGTCCAGATAGTAAAATTATTTGAATTCCCAGGTTAAAGTGTTTGGTTAGAATTAGAACTACAGAAAAACATACATTACTTCTGTTAATTATTTATACAGGTGCAAACAGGACAGAGGAAGGTGCTAATTGCAGTCTGCCAATTGCTAATTGCAATCCACCCAGACTCTTCCAGCCAGGGCCTGCAAGATAAGGATTGGGTTGTTCTGACAGTTCCTTTTTGCTATCTTTCCTTGCCTCTCCATCTCCTCCCACAACATACTCCATTAAATGTAGTCACAGGAAAAAAAGACTGGAGATCTGCCTGCTGCTAACAGTCCTACACAGAACAACCCATCTGTGCACACACCTGAGGGGCCTTCACAATGGAAGGACTAAAGAGAATGTGGCATGAGTTGCTCTGTCTGATCTTGCCAGCTCTTTTTCAAGCTGTCAGTCCAGGACCAGCTGGGACTTACTGTTAAGTTACCCACTGCATGAGGAATGCTGCCTCCAGAAAACACAGGGCTTACTCACAGCATACACCCCTTCTCAAAAATAAACTCATGACTGCTTTGTTAAAAAGGCACCCCAAGTGCTGAGGCAGGAAATCAGTGGGAGAAGAGCAGCTTTCCAGGAGCCTTCAGCAGAACTCCTTGTCCTTTTAGTCATCAACTGGAACATCCATAAGTACTTCAAGTCAAAACTGTTCTACTTTAACATTTACTTTGGATATATAATAAGTGAAGGTATCCTTAAAGCATGGTAACAAGTACAAAGGCTGATGTAAGAGAATTCACCCCAGCCTTCAATCCCATTGAAAGAGTTATGCAAATCTTGGCTGTAAAATTAGACACATTAAGCATTAAAGGCAGAACATTCAAGTGAGTTAACATATGAGTGGGCTATCAAACAACAGGTAATGCTCATGCCTGAGCAAACTACAACTGAACATGATGTCCTATGTTACAGCTGCCAACATAGCCAACAGAGCAGTCTCATCAGCAAGCATCTTGCTGTTAGACTACCGTGTTCAGCACTGAGCTTTACAACAGAAAAGGATACATCCGTGCATCACTGGTGTAGCAAACCTATGGATCTGAAACACACACAATACACATTAAAAATAACAGCCAAACAAAAAAAAAGATCAGCTAACTTTGCTTTGTCTAAGAGTTTGATAGTTTTACATCCTTTACTTTTTGTTCAAGGTGCAGTGATTCTGAGAAAAAAAAGCTCAGGGAAAACAGCAACGTATGTAACCCTTGTGGAAAAAGCCAAAGTCTACTCCTAATAAGTGATCTTGACAAAAACCAAGCTGCTTTGTCTTCCTATACATGAGATCTACTCTTCTACAAACATGCCAGACACAAAGCAGTACACACTGCAACCCTTTTCATAGAATCACAGAATGATTTTGATATGGGATTTGCTGTACCTCCACAGTGGGATGTGATTAGATCTCTAAAGGTCCCTTCCACCCCCTACCATTCTATGATTCTATGGAGGTTCACACAGGAGTATTCCTTGCTGAAACCCTATGTGATTAATACTAAAGATGTTTGCTCTGGGGATTTTCCCACCTTGCTACTCTTTAAGGACCAAGTTACTCAGGGAAATTTTGAGTTAAAGTTTTCCTGTACTAGAAGTCAGAAACATCACATCTCATTACCTAAAACTGTTACTATAGCAAGCCACCTGTAGACAACATCAGGTCATGCTTCCCCTCACATATCAGTTCTCTCCCTTCTCAGCTTCTGTGTTTTGCCTCCTACGTCTGTTTTCACTAAGCAGCTGCACTTGGCTTTCCTTGCTGCTCCCACCACAGCTTCCCTCTCATTTCCCAACCTTTGTTTGCACAGCACTATCCAAACCATACACCCAGTCATATGCCTCCAAAATATGCACAACAGCCCTTTGCTAATTCGTATCTTCACATTCCAGAAGCACTGCACAATCCAGCCTTTTGGAACAGTGCAGTCTAATGTAAGAGCCCATCTCCACAGGTTACCGAGCCAGAAATAGACGCAGTGCGTCACTCACTTCAATAACTGAGAAGTACTGATACACAGAATAAAGGTTGCTGTGGTGCAGACCATTCGAGAAGTTTCACACACACACCTCAAGGCTCTAGTAGGAAGGAGTTTAGATCAGCCTGGCCACTGGCTCATAGCCATGTCTTTGTATTTGCCAGACTGGTGAATTAATTCAAAGGTTGCACTGGGCTCGTCTTCACTTGAAATACACTGAAAGAATCCTAAATCTTCCTCTTAATTATCAGCTTTATGACATATCCACTAGGCAAATGGAATTTAAACTGCACTCATGGAGAAAGATACTAGGCAGTCTTAGGAAATGAGCTGAACCTTGCCTATACCTGAAGAAACAAGCAGCTAAACTTCCACAGGCTTGAGAAGCATATGCTGTGCAGTGTAACTTCCCCTTTGGTCTATATGGGTATGGTCTCAGCACAGCATCTTCAAATGCACACATTTCCAAAAGTCAGCTTTGCTCTGTGTTCTACTGAAGACATTGGCACAAAGCTGAAAGTCTGAAAGCAGAAGACTGTCACTGTACTAAACTAGATGAACAGTCACACTGTACTATATTCTGTCTGAGAGACAGTTACAGGGAACTGCTGTATACTTGTAGTCAAAGTATATTTATCCTCTATTAGTATAACCATTACCTCTGGTTGAGCAGCAAATTCTCTAAGAAGGTGCCCATTCCATACAAACCGTGGATCTGCCTGCAGCAAGAAAAAAAGCCATCATGCTTTCAGAGACTGTCAGTTCTGTTTAATTCATCACAAAGGCAGTATCAAAGTATCCATGCCCTACACAAGTTTAGGTGACAGATGCACACGGAGATCATCAGTATCCCTTCATATCATCAACTACAAATCTAAACTAAATCAAATATAGTTAAAAGAAGAACAGTTCTCTCCAGTCTTTAAGAGTGTTGGGTGACACTTCAGGTATGTTCAACCATTAGCAACTGAGCTGCACTATGGGAAGAACATTCCAGTCCTTGCCCTACACAGGGCTTGAAGGAGTTACCCAAAATTTTGACATTAGCAAGGTAACACTCCTAAAATGGCCCATATTTTCAGTTTATAAAGACAAATATATTTATATTCTGCTGCATAACCAATCCTCCTCAACTTCACCTATTTCCTCTTCCTAATTCACCTCCAAAGTGTCTCAAGCAGACTGCTGAGCACGTGCCAGAAAGCTACCAGATTAGTCCCAAAGGTGACATTTGCTGCAGAATATAGTACAGGCTCTGGGGAAGTTTCAGATGAGGCAGGCAAGACAATACATCACTGAGGATGAGGGTTAATTCCAGCTCAGTGTTGGAAGAGAATGAATAAGAGAACAAATACAACTATCTGCCAGGAGCTGTTAAATCTTAATTGAAGTATCTTGAACTAGTGAAAAAACCTCGTGATTGCTGCCTCTATATTGGCACAGTTTCCTTCTACCAGCACTGTTTAAAAACACAAGCAAATATCAAACCAGCACTCCCACACACCAACCACCAGGGAGTTGGACTAGATGATCTCTAAAGCTCCCTTCCAACCCTACCATTCTATGGTCCTATGTGAAACAGAGATGCCCGAAATTGCCACCATCCTTTTGTTAAGTCATTATAAGCAACTACATGAGTATTGAAGTTACACTAAAACTGGTTTAGCTAACATCTGGATTACCTGAAACTGACACCTTTTTTTTCTTCACTGTACTATGCCTTGCAAACAACCTTCTGAAGTGTCACAACTGTAAGGCAAACTAGTCCCTTCATGTCAGCAACTGCTCTCCCTGGCAGCAGTACTGCCAGGGCAGCATTAGATAATGTAAAATAGTCCCCAGGTATTAACTGCTTTTAACTTTTTTAATTGTTTAAGGCTTTTTTTTAATCTAGAAAATGTATTGCTTCCCCCTCTTATGTAGTGTCAGTAGCTAAGAGATAATATCTCATGACTCCACTGCTGCCTTTTTGGCAAAGGAAGAAAAAGTGCTGATGACTTCCAAGGCTTCAGTATTTCAGTGCCTAGGCAGTTTAGACCTTGTTTACACTGCAGTAATAGTAAGTTACCAGACCAAGGATTCTGGAACTGTGGAAGCACAAGAGAATTTCAAGCTCATATTGGCATTTGTCTCTGTTTCTGCTGTCTTTAAGATAAAAGCAGCTTATTAAATTCATGCTTCAAACAAAGAATATCATTTAGGTTACAATCTTAAAGCCAACAGCATTAACCTCACGCTTCTGTTTGTTATCCTGGAAGAGAAGATGAAGTCAAATATCATTTATTCCACTTTGGGGTGGTTTTCCCTCTGATTTTATATGTCAATTGCTTTCTTTCAGGTCTTTTTTATGCTTAGTTTCTACTTCTTGCAGTCAGAAGTGTTCAATATCAAGATCAGAGGCAAACTTTCATTTCTTTTGAATCCATTTAAAGCAGACTGCAGAAAGTACTTCTAACTGCCTGATTTAGAAGCCTGACATCACATCAGAACAGGTTTCTAGAAGGTCATGTCACTCAAGCTATGAGATTTAAGGAAGGGTGAACTAGTATGCTCAGCCACAACCCCTAAGAGCTTCATTAAAATGCTGCAGTTCTGAACAAACTTCTGTACTGAAGCATTACAGACCAACAATTTCCACCCTTATTCTAAGCACTAACTGTAGCTTGACTCGGTGTACTCTGCACATCTGCTTGGTTGCTTTTTTCATCACTGTCATCATCTTATTCCAGAGAACTGCCTTGGTATAACTCAATTAATAAGAACCCAGAGATAGTGTAGTTATGCAGTTCAGCAACATAGTGTCTTTTGCTAGTTTGATTATAAGGATTTGCATCTAAACAACATCTAAATCTGTTTCATTAGATCAAAGTCACAATTCAAATAGTAAAGCCATTTTTAGTTTAACAGAGAACCACAAATGCTTTAATGATATCTGCTACTATTTAGTATACTAGCTCATTATAAAAAAAAGGTCTGAACTTAAGTTGAGGTCCATGGATTTCAGCAACTTCACCCTAAACTTGATATCAAGTCCTCTTTAGCTTGTGATCATTTGTTTAGTTGAAATCTAAACATCAGTTGCATAAACTAAAGCCATGCAGAAATGATTGACAAGGTCTGAGACACAGACACCACACAGCAATCAAATTCTTACCCTCTCTAGAAGGCTCATCTCCTGGAACTCTGGGCTCGTGTTGGCTAACCGCTGCAGAGTGTGCGTTAGGTCGTATGTTGTAGAGAAGTAAAATCCATCCACACTCAAGACATGATTAAGCATTGATAAAAACACTTTATTGTCCTGCAACTGTTGAGATGAGAAGAAAAAAGAAGAGCTCTTTACCATTGAAATATCTTATTCATGCAAGCTACTACTACTTTCTGAAATGATGAGATGAACTTGGCTAGTGCTCTACCAACACTTGACATCATTCAGATGTTACCATACAATAAGGAAACCATGAGACTGCAATTGTGCTATCAGTTCACTGGTAACTTTACAGCTAGCACACTGCACCCAAATTCTGCAAGGACAGTGGAAAGCAGAGACCAGTAAATAGTTATTGATACTAAATCAGTATTTGTGACTTCCAAGCAAAAAGGAAGCCATTTACCTGAAAACTACTCAGCCAAAACCAAGACAAGGTGGCAATGCAAAAGAAAGGATGCAACACGCTGTTAAGATTACCCCAACCTGTGTTCAAGTTTTGATTAACCTCATTCCTTTCCTGAAAAAGCATTTGTCTCTATCATTTAGACACCTTTATCTACTCTTTATCAATCCAAAACAATCTGTTTGAAATAATCTTCAACCTTCCCCCCCCCCAAGAAAAATTGATTCTTTCCTGATGGATAATTATGTGATTGAACAATTCCATAAATAAGCAATACAGATAAAGAGATGACAGCAAGGCAGCTTATTGTAGGGACTCTCAGAACATGAAAGGTGTGAGAAAGGCTAAACTTAAGAAGAGTGTACCATCTTAAATAGGCAAAAATGCACAATAAGCAGATCAAGTGTAAAATGCGAGTTTATCTCGAATAAGATAACTTCATATACATCTATACCCAAGTATTACATCAATTACAGTAGCCTAAACTAATGGGAACACAAAGTGTAGCTCAAAGGGCTTCTTAAAAATTCACAGTTGCATCAAATTAGGTTCCGTGGCAATGGACATTGATAGAACACTCCCTCATCAATCCACTTACCTGAATATCAGTTAAGTGCAGCATGGTCTTCTTGTAGGAGAGAATGTCAAAATCTGTTGCTTTCCAGATTGCATGACTGAAAATCTCACCTACTTTTTTCTTCTTTGTTATGACAATAAGATACGTGCCTGTAAATCAGGAAGAGCAAAGTTAAAATAATGGATGCAGAAAACTGGAACCAATAGGAGTGAAGTTCCTTAAAGTTACACCTAGGGCTCTATGTTCTGAACAGGAAGGGGCTGGAACAGAAGCAGAATGCCCTTGCTAAGCTACTCATTTCTCTATGCTCACAGATCTTGAGTTACTCATGAATGAAATTTAAACAAAAGAACATTTTAAGAAGTGTCATCATCTCCTACTTCAGACCAGAGCCTGAAAGTCTTCATGTTTGCAAATCCAGAGAGAAGCCAATGGTCTTGAATGTCGCTTGGAAAGCACAGAGCAAGTTCAAAATGCACAAAAGGAAGGAAGCATGCTTCAGAATCCCAATAGCCTGTTCACTTTATCCTGAAAAAATAACAGGTTCAAAGCAAAGAAAAGGGGGTTTCTTTCAATAATCCCAAGTCTGATGTCTTCCTGGTTGCTTAAGTAACAAAGCAAAAAACTCCATCATCACAACATTTCACTGAAAGGAATTAAGTTACACTAGTTGGTAAACACAGCATAGGCACTGTTCTAAGTGTTCTAAGCCTACCACATTTCAGTGCCATCTTGTTTTGGAAGAAGAAGGTTACTTTATGACATTGGATACTGATGAAGAAAGAATAGTCAAAGAACAGGTACCACCCCCACTTTTTTTTACCTCTGCAGCTGTAGTGTTATACCTTTGATTTGGGTGGAGCACCCAAGAATGCTCTAGCACATTTGTGTCTCAAGTATTGCTTTTGCTTGGCATATCACCCAGATACCTTATAAAAACAGTGTATTACATCCACAGCTGTACTGCAAAGATGCTGCACAAATAGATACATTTCATCTGACATGAATGTTGTCTTTTCCTATCTGGACATGTGACCTCCTGTGAGATTTCAGAGCTTCAGATATTACTTCAGCATATTTTTTTTTGCTCTTAATACTGTAATAGCCAAAGAATATTTCTGCTTGTTAAAGACACTACATTGCTAGATATGGAACCAGGTTTACAGTTAACAGGTAATGGTGAACTGCCTAACAAGACTTAGCTAAACTTTAATTGATACCATCTTTGAGAGCTATATGCTAACAATCTGTGCAAAGTTTTAGGGGCTGGCAAGCAGAAAAAAGGGCCATTAAAAGGAGTTACATCCTCCTGTCTATCATATAATATTCAGACAGATCAATGCAAGTCATTACCAAGCCTGAAAGTTGTGAAATTATCCTTCAGGGCAGTTCACTTTTGAGCCAGGGCTTGTCAAGTATCTAAGACACAAACATCCATTACATTGCTCTTACTCAGCAAGAGCCACAATACTTTACAATACAACCAGATAAGAGTTGAGCAGTTTAAGATCATGTCCTAACCCCAGACAGCAAGTAGGCACCACACAGCCACTCGCTCCCTCACACACTCCCTGCCTGTGGGATGGGGAGGAGAATAAGCAAAAAAGTAAAGTTCACAGGCTGAGATAAAGAGTTTAGTAAATAAAATGACATAAAATAACAACAATAAAAATAAAATAGAAATTAAAAGAAATAACACAGTGAGAGAAACAAACCTCCAAGAAAGAGAAGTGCTGCCCAATGCAGTTGCCACTGACTGATGCTTGAGTAGTGATCAGCTCCTCCTCACTAACAACTCCCCCAGTTTCTGTACTGCCTGTGATGTCCCATGGTTTGGAATAGCCCTGGGGCTAGTTGGGCTGTCCTGGCTGTGCTCCCTCCCAGCTCCTTGTGCCCCTACAGCCTCCTTGCTGGCAGGGCAGGGTGAGAGGCAGAAGAGGCCTTGATGCTGTGCACCACTGCTCAGCAGTAACCAAAACATCCCTGTATTAGCAACACTGTTCTCAGCACAAATCCAAAACACAGCCCTGTACCAGTTGTTGGGAAGAAAATCGACTCTATCTGAAGCTACCACCTTTAACACGATGAAATGACACAACTGAAAATACTGCAATGAATGAATTTCTCTCATTCCTACATATGGAGACTTTTATTCAGTACACGTGCTCTTTATTACATCATTTTTCAGACTACTGGAGTCTCAAACTCCACTAAAGTCTACTCAAAAGATCTTTTGAAAAGTAGCATCTACTTTCCTGGAAGCTTAGTCTTTATGGGTTGGGATTATTGGTGACAGTGACTGTGTTCATCTGGACACCACTGAGATGTTAGAAGCAGCAGACATCTCATTGCCACCTTATCATACAACTCCCTAAAATTTCGCATCATTCCAGTCTGTACTTTTTCACTCAATGCTGAATTTTCCTTGTATCTGTAGGATAGCCAGAACACAATCATCACTTGAACAGCTGTATCTACTAGTGTGTCACCATGTCACTCAGTTAGTTGTGTATCAAGATTATTGATTTAAAGTCAAACTTCGCAACCAAATATTTGGCTGTCACATCAAACCCTGAAGCTAAGTTAAAGCAGTTATGAAGAGTTAAGTAGGTGAAGTTCTTTGCACACATTTGAAAAAAATGCCTTAAAACTCAACAAGCTGTCAGTTAACCCTGCCTTCAGAGCAGCTGTAGGTTGAAGAGGTACATAAACATTCGTGATAAGCAGTATTTGGATACCTCCATCCTCTAGCAGGCACAAGGAAAGCCCATCACACTGACAGAAGTGTAAGCTCAGATACTTGCCAATACCATTTTTGCCTTTAAAGCTTCTTTAGCAGTGTATTTTGTCTCAGTGTTTTTAAAGAGCACAGTTCTGTTTTCCTTACCTGCCACCAATCGGATTGTTCCCAAAATACCGTAGATAGGCCTTGTAACAGCTGAAGGGGGAACATCTTTCTTAACTGGAAAGTAGGAGAAAAAAATGTATCAGAATTTCTTTCATTACTTTATCAGAATGTAAGACTTTCATGACTATATCAGAAAACTACCAAACTAGGTTTGTCAGAGCTGCTTGGTCCCATCTCAAGTTTTGCTGGAGTCTTAAGTCTAAGCAGCAATGGATCAGAACTTCAAAGCCTGATGGGGGGCAAGGGGACGAATATGAAGCATTCTAACTCAACTGTTCATGTTTCATCAAGGCAGTAGTTTGATTTAATAAATTCAAGCTCATTCACATGACAGTATAACAAGTAGATTCCTCAATAATGTATTGTCCTGCCAGCTTCCAGAAACAACTTATTTTGAAGCCATCAAGACAGCAAGGACAAGGCAGCCATAAATATTTGTGCCTCCCACTTGTGACTGTTTCTTCTGAGCCTCAATCTAATTCTGTTTCAGAAGACATAGTTTCTTTGTGGGTCTATCTCTGCCAAACTAACAACCACGGCACAGATATGGCAAAGGATTCACTATTCCAGAGAGATTCAAATATCAATTAGAAGTCTTAGCATGTTAAACTTTCATCTACCCACATTTCTAGATTAACAGAAGGGACATTAGAGAAGCTTTAAACCCAGGCATTTTCCCAGAGCTTGGAAAACAGAGAAAGACAGCACTTGAATTTTCCATTGCTTTAAACACCTTGCAAGTTCATCTGATAAAACACTAGTAGTGAGAAGAGATGTCAACTAATAAAAGACTTAGGGCAGCTATCTTTACAGTTCTCAAGGGATAACTTTGAAGGAGAAATTGAAACAGTGTATTATAACACCAGAAGTGTTATGGAGTATACAAAAGGCCTAATAAAAGAATGGCTGCTTTTATATTAATATCACTGCAGCATTCCTGTCTGTTTAGAGATGAGCAACACTGAGGTACAAACTTCTGAGACATTAAAAGGAAAGTCACTGACAGAGCTTCATATTGTCATTTAATGCAAGTTTTTTGATTTTATTGGTTTCACATTCTTAAAAATAGAAACTAAGACTTCAAGGCCTCAGCATTGGCACATTTATGCTACTTGCACTGACATTTGAATCCAGATTTGCAACACAGAAGTAAGTTCACAGCAAGGGTTTCTTACTCTTGTTGTTTCTAGAGGCTTCAGGAAAATTCAGCTTTTAAGAGACAGCACTGTGTCAATTCAGCAAAAGCTGCACAAGCTCAGTGTTCAACCCTTCACATGCTTGATCTTAGACCTGTAGCAACAATCCCTGTTAGCCTGGATGAGTCAGTTTTTTGTGATGGGCAGTCTTGCCAGAAACAGGCAAGCACTACCACCCTGGTTACCCACAGCACAAATCCCACAGCAAAAAGGAACTTGCAGGACACAACACAGAAGCACTACTTTAAAGCGGTAACTAAAGATGAAAAGCATACTCCCAGTATCAAATTTCAGGTTCTAAAGATCTTCTAGGATGCCTAGAGCACAACAGACAAAAAGGACAAAGAGGGCTACACCAAGAAATACTGGTGAGGAGAGTACCTGTAAGAGTGACTTCTGTGGAGACTCTGTCAATAGCAAGCACATCATCTGCTCCATCATCACAAGCTTCCACATAGAACTTCTCTGGTGTTATATGCCTTTAAGAGAAAGGATGGGAAAAAAGAATTTGTTTAGCAACACTTACTTTGAGTTTGTTTACTCTTTACCACCAGACACAGCAATCAATCTCGAACCTTCTTTCAGCTACAAAACCAAGAATGCTCACAGGATTACCTCCCAACAGACACTGACATTGACAATGCAAAAGAAGCAAGTCAAGCTCTTCAGTTATTGCACAAATTCACTGCTTGTTTAGTAGCCTTAATGCTCATTTATTACTGGAAGTTAAAGGCATGAAAGTGAGTCTGTGTACATAGCGGTTCATTCTAATTCATGTCAGCTTGAACTACCAGCCAAATCCAAACTCCAAAGTGAGAAGTCTAACCAAACACTTTCAAATACATCAGAAAACTGAAGTACCACATCCCTGATGCAAGTCTAGTAAGCAAAAATAATGACCAGAAGTGATAAACACACCTCTTTGACATCAAAGTGTTCTAAGAAACCACTGGAAACAACACTAAAACCCCCTCAGAAAAGTTAAAGCAACACACTAGTTTATTGAAGCAGGTGTCCCAATGTTACCGTTCCCCAGATTTGTTAGCCAGGTATGAGACACACCTGTATCCTCCCCATAGGACACCTCAGACAAAAACACATGCTGCTATCCTCTTCAGACTTTGCTATTTTTTCCTTTACAAAAAACTGAAGGCTCTGCAACAGTGGCCATAAAACTGAACATCATTTTCAGAAGTGTTCCTTCAAAATACAGCCACTGAGATATTTGCAAGAAGCCAGACATGTTCTACTGTGCAACAGTACAAGAGTTATGCAGAAATTACTTGTAGCTGTACATAGGAAATGCTAAGCAAAAAAAACCCAAAGCACTCTTGAACTACTGTTCTTAACATCATCATGATCTTTTTTAGCTTAAGGCTCGACAAGAGCAGGGGTCAGCTTTTTCTGGGAGGTCAGCTGGCACAGGACTCCAGTTTAAAAAGAGTGAGGAAAAAGATATTGCAAAGTTGAATACTGGGCCTGTTATGCCTTGAAAACAGACTCTTATGCACTCTCAGTCATCTATCTTAAGCAAAGCAAGTTAAAATAAGCCAAATCTTATAACATAGCAGGTTGTAAAATAATGTCCAAAGTAGCAAGAACAGTACTTCCAGGTTTTGAATACTCTATACAAAGAATATAAGACACCTACAGCGACTACACAGAGCACAACTGAGCATTTCCACCCACAAATGGTGGTTATAAAAGCTGTTCTTTTCATTATAAAGTGCAACACAGCCATGGAGCCAGGCTCATCTCAATGATGTTCAACGATAGGACAAGGGGCAATGGGTACAAGCTGTAACACAAGAGGTTCTAAAGAAATACAAGGAAGGATTTCTTCACTGTTGAGGTGAGGGAGCACTGGAAGGGGCTGCCCAGATGGGCTGTGGAGTCTCCTTCTCTGGAGACATTCCAAACTCAGCTGGATGAGTTCCTGTGTGACCTACTCTAGCTGGTCCTGCTCTGGCAGGGAGTTGCACTGGATGAGGTTTCAAGGTCCCTTCCAACCCTTGAGATTCTGTGACTGTACTATAGTCTCAGCCTGGAGCTTCACTTGCATATTAGCTAAAGCCTGCTTTCAAACAAATGAGACAGTGCTCGCAGGAGTAAAATATCCATCATATCAACCAAAACTTACTACACTCGAGAATAATAATTCCTCCCTGAAGAACACAAAGTCTTTTGCCCTCATCATCTACAAATTAAGACAAATGAGAGAATTAAGGCTGTCGGTGCAAATTACACCTGGTCTCTCACTAGGTGTCATATGCCCTGCTTCACTAGATCAGCTCCCAGCATTCTTCTCTCTCTTTCTCAACTTCTAGCTCCTATTTTTTCTCCTGCCATTACCACTGGCCTCTTAACAGATTTTTTTACTACTTTTATCTCCTCTTTCACAATGCCTGCACATTTCTAACTTTGCTTCAACTACCATTTTATCCTTGACACACACAACAAAGAAACTGCAATCAAAATCTTCTTTCTCACAGCCCTCTTCAAGACCAGATTTGGTGAAAAAAGTGTCATGGAGAAAGCAGGACAAGTGATCCCTGTTTGCAGTTCAACAGATCAAACGAGCTCTAGGCTTCAGCAGCTAACAGTTCACTGGAACAGTCTGATTGTTGCCTGTTTTGGAGCTTTGGGTGTTTTTTCTTTTGGAGGTGCTGTGGGAGGGTGGGGTGAGCCAAGAAGAAATCAAGTTGCTAGTCTATGAAATTGAGAGAGCCATTAAAAACTGCTTAAAATACAACCTGAGAAGCCTCCTGCGCTGCAAAATGTAAAATCTTTGCTTCAGAAGAAGTGGGAGAATTCGTGCTCTTCAAAGGTTTTAACAGAAAGATGATTCACTTACTTCTTGCTTCAGTTGTGTAAACAGTTGAAAGTTTTCTGAAATAAATATAGCTGAGGAAGAGGCCAAGGCTTGGAGGTTTCAGCCCAAATGCTGATTTACAAACTTAGCAATTACCAGAACCAGGCTAGCAGTCTCATTCTTGATTAGATGACCTTTTCAACCATAAGATTGCTATCATTTATTATAAGATTGCCTCTCACTTCTCTTTCAGGAAGGAAGCTGATGAACATTTTGTGCAAGAATAGTGGTTTTTTTCCACAGATGCTACTCAGAAGCAAGTCTTATATGTCTTCCATAAGCTTAGAAAGACAGCACACATGCTTATTTTACTGATACAAGGAGATGGTAAATGCTCAAAGAAGGATCATTCATGATGACTAGGAATCTGCAGACAGATTCATTTAACTCTTGTAATGAAATAAGGAACATAAGAAAGTCCAAGTGCTAATGTTAAAATAAAGAAATTAGTATTTTCTATAAGTCCATAATGTCTGTAGTTACTTCTGAAACTGGTTTTCACCCACCAGACCATATTCTGCTTTGTACAACCTCCATATTGGATACAGCAGCCTGCCTTTGCCTTGGCAATGCTTCACTGCTGTTTATAACCACCCAAAACATCAAGAACTCTCAACAGCAGTCTCTTGCTTCCATTACAGCACATACATAAAAACCTGACAAACCTGGAGTTCCTCCCATCTGCTTTTTTTAAATACCATCATTACCATGGGCTATCCCTCAGCGTGCCCAAGAACAAAGGGGAAATATTTGACACTGTTAAGAGTGTGACTCGTGATTCTCAAGAAAAGGAAAGGTATTGAAGAAGGGTACTGAAGAACTGCAACCACCAAAGCCATGTTTCAGATATCACTGAAGGTGATTTATTCTTGACAGTTTTCTCCAACTGAAGCTGAGAGATAAATCAGATCTCATTCCTACAGTGAAGAGGTGACACAATAAGTGTTGATTCCCAACATCACAGAAACATAAAAGAAAACCCAACAAACCACTGCTGGCTTACACCAAGCGTGAAGTCAGCTTCACTGACAGTGTTTTTGTTGTCAAGTTCCACTTTGCTAGTTATGCTTATAAAGCAGTGTTGTACATCACAAAGATGATGCAGAGCTGCATCCCATGTTTTAATTAGGTTGATCTTACAGACAAGAATATTCCCCTGTTTAGACAAAGCATGAAAGAGGAGCCATCACGCTCTAATGGCAGCTAAAGATAGTATTTCACTCAATATCACTTAAGCCCTCTAGGCCTCAACAGCCAAACCCTTACTTCAGTAATTGATTATTTCACCATAAATACTTAACATTGCTCTAATGCAGGAAACTCTCTGCTGTCAGCCCCTAATAAAGCAAGCCAAAAGCACGTCCTGTACGGCACAGCAACGCATTTGCTGTACTCAAGATCCCAGAGTGGTCTGCAGAGAGATACAGGAAAGCCTATGGTAGTGTATGCAGGGTCCCAACAGCGTGTTAAATAACAGTGCTAACATGCTGATGGTTTCAACACTCTAGAGAGTCCAGATTTTCTAGGTGAGCAGGTGTGCTAATTATACATCTACAATAAATATTACTCCTCGAGCAGGAACAGCTCAAGGAACTGGAACATCTCCCATGGAGCAATAGCTGTTGCAGGGAGAAGAAAGGGAGTGTAACTCCAGGATTTAGAAAAACCCCAACACTAACAGAAATACAATTTAAAACCAAGAAAGGGCCCATGTGAAAGGCAGAGCTTCATAATGACTATTTCCAGTTAAGCTTCACTTAAGATGATAAATAATTTCCTGCTTAAATTTATGCCTTCCTTCACCAACATCCCCGAGCTTCACCGTGACAGACACTTAGATCAAGCAGGAAAGAAAGGATGTGTAGCTATTCTTTCTAGAAGTATTATCCAAACTCTCTGAAAACTCAGCTTAGAAAACAACCAAATAAAAACCCCAAAGACAAGATGTACTTTTGGAGCTCTCCACAAACACAGGCAGGTGGAAGGCGCTGTGTTCAAGTGCAGTAGCTACTGACAAGCACTTTCACAAAGTATGTGGGCATAACTGTGGACAGGAGGAGTTAAGTTTGAAACAAAGCTAGTGTCACAGACTCCCAGGATACCAAGAAGGCTATCAGCAGGGTAAGTCTTAACTGAAGCACAAAGGAAAAAAAATGTGTTTAAGTGAATCAAAACAACAGCCAGGATTCTCTGTTCCACTGACAATTAGATGATCTCTAAAGGTCCCTTCCAACCCCTACCATTCCACAATACTGATGAATTGGACTGGCAGCTTCACTACCATCCACTACAGCCTGCTATCTGCAATAGGTGTTTGCATTTTACAGTTTGTTCCTGAGGCCACAAGAGGAAGCTAAATAAGTATAGCAGTGACCCAGATCACACAGCTATGGATAACGCTTTGCAGGTTAATAGTTTTCCCCACAACTAGTTTCAACAGTAGCACAGACACTAGACATCAGCATTGGTGCCAGTACCACCTGAACTCGACTGATGACACAGGTCAAGGCACAAAGGGTCTGAGCCATTACTTCTGACAATGTGAGAAACACAAGAGGTTTGCATTCAGAGCTGGAACCTGCAATTGGATGTACAGAACAGGACCCTGCAGAGTGCTGCCATCAGTGAAGCTCCATACAGGGCCTCTACACTACCCAGAAGAGCTACAGTTGCAGAATCTCATCTTTTAATAGTGAGAATAAGAAGTCAGTTGAAAAAAAGAAAACCAACAAAACAAAAACCAGTCATGACTAAACTCCCAAACTGAAGTCTAGCATGGATTTCTCAGAAGAACACTCTCCTTTGACCTTGCCAACGTAGTCAGTTTGGCTCATCACCCAAGTTACGGCCCTTTATCTTCAAATGCTTGGTAGAAAGTCTGCAGGCCCTGCAACAACTCGGTGTAGTAACAGTAAAAAAGCCTGTTTTTCAGAACACAAAGAAATACTGTGCTCAAGTTTATGAAAAAACCCTCATGCTAAACTCCATTTGAGACAATGTTGTCCTAAGAAGGTCAAAGCTTCCTTTTAGTCAAGATTAAAGTTTAAATGAGAGCATTCTTTACTAATCTGTACCCAGAAAAGTGCCTCTACTTTAAAAAAACCCCTCTCAGTAGGAAAGTCCATGTACTACAGGTCACACAACTCACCTTTCCTCCTCTGCAGGCAAAACAGACCCCAAGTACAGCTTAAAGAAAGACAAACACTGCTTAAGTGACAAGAGGGACAAAAGCTTTCTGCTAAATAAGCAAGCCTTTGAGCCACCCCAGATGATCTTACTCTCCAGTAACACTCAGTTATCTCCAGTGCCTGTGTACCCTCACACAGCTACCTCATCACCATAAAGAAGCCCAGTGATTTTTAGACATGTAACAGCACTCTGACAAGCTCTTTACCTAGACCTCTAAGAAAGATCCAGCTATGCTCCCTTTGAATCCAAAAGATGACTGTCAAGTGAAACGTAACAGAGCATTAAGTACAGTTCAATCAGGCTTAAAAATCACTTTCAGATGCTGCTGCCTGAAAATGCCATCAGGAATTCAATTAGAGGGTTTCAAGCTAATATTTAGAGGTCGAAAGCCTGGGAATGCATTTAGGACACACAAGGACATTTCACTGCTGGCTTCAGACAGCCACGAAGAGTCTCATGCTCAGAGTAATTTTTTTTCTGGAGTTTGTAATGGAAATGCCTCTTCAGCTTTAACTTTGTATTGCTTTGATTATGCAACTTCTTTTGTCGTATAAAAAGCAGGAAGCAAATATTTGGCGTATACAAGTTCAACGGCTTACACCCTCCCTCAAAACCTTTGTTTAATGAGAGCAACTGCACCGGGAGATGAGAAGGATTTACCTGACAAGCTAATGGGCACTGAACAGGAGAGTCTCAAAGTTCAAAGTCACCAAGTGGCATCAAAAACCGAACCACACAAGAGAAAGAAAAAGCCCTGTGCCACAGAAGTGACGCTGGCTATAAGCACGCCTAAAGAGCATTCCGCTGGCAAGTAACATCGCGGGCACAGAGCTCTGCGTCCGCATCAGCAGCCGAGCTGGTGACAAAAGTAACCTATGGAGGGAGCAGAAGGCAGCGCGGGTGACCGCCACCGCCAGCGGCGACCGCCCCAGCCCCGCCGGCATCGCCCCGCCGCTACGGCCAAGAGGGAAACGACGCACGGGCGCGGACCGCCCGCAGCCTTTCCCCCGCCGGAGCTGCGATATCGGACGGACGGCGAAAGGGGACGGGACCTGCACCCGCGGCCAAAGTCCTCCCCCCTGCTGCTGCTGCCTCTGGCCGCGGGCTGCCGCACGCAGCCGCCGCCTCGGGCCGAGCCCGTCCGCGCTGACCCGGGAAGCGGCGGAGAGGCGGCGAGCCCGGCACGGCGCGGCGGCGGCCCCGGGGCAGCGGCCGGCCCGGAGCGCGGCGAGCCACCGCCCGCCTCAGCGCCGTCCGCGGCGCGGCGGGACAACGCGGGGCCGCGCCGGCAGCGCCCAGCCGGAGGAGCAGGGAAGGGAGAGGCGGCCGTGGGGGCACTCACAGCTTCAGGCTGGCGTAGGCCGCCGCTGCCGTCGTTCCCGCCGCCGCCGCCGCCATTCGTCCCCCTGCAGCTGCCTCCGGCCGCCGCCGGCTCCGCGTCGCTCTCGCCCCGTCCGGCCCGGCCGCTCCCCCGCTGCCAGACTGACGCGGCCCCTCCCCCGGCCTGCGGGACGGGCCGCCGCGTGGGACAAACCTCGGCGGACACGTTAGCGAGCGCCGCCGGGCGGGGAAGGGCGGAAGCCGCAGGGAGGGGCGGCGCGGGCTCGGCGGCCCGGGATTGGCTGGCGCCGTGAGGCGGCCCCGCCCCGCGCGCGAGCGGCGCTGAACTGCGTGCGGGCGAGAGGCGCGCTCAGAGCAGGGCCAGTGGCGCAATGGATAACGCGTCTGACTACGGATCAGAAGATTCTAGGTTCGACTCCTGGCTGGCTCGGCTGCTCGCTTTTTTTTTTTATTCTTCTCTCCCCGTCTCGCCCCTTGCTCTTTTCTCTCCTGCACCCCAGCCCCAGGGTGTTTACCCACACACTCTCCTTTCCTGAGCAGCCCTACTCCTGCGTGCAGTCACCTCAGCACCTCTCACGCAGGGGGTCAGCCAGGTGTAGAGGCCTTTGAAGCATCCCAGGGCTGGGTGACATTTGCAAGGGTTTGTGCACTTCTGCACGGCCCTCGGCAGCCCCCTGCCATGGGCACCACCTCTGGAATGGCTGCAGCAGGGGAGAGCAGTGCCCACCCAGGCTTACTGTCTGGGCTGGTGGGGGGGAGGTTTGGCATGGAGCAGTCCCGGGGCACCTCCTGGCTGACTTCTCTGTGTATCCTCCCCCCAGCTTTGGGGAGCTTTGTGCCTGGAGAAGGATCCCCAAATTACAGTTACTCCTGTTTCTTCACTTCAGTTTAGCTGACAACAGGTGCTGTTGTGGTGCTGCTTGGCCAGCAGTACTTTAAGCATCCCATCTTCAGATAGGAGGTATTGTGATCACAGCGTGAAGCCTACGAGGGTATCACATGGCCATCTGCCTCCCATAGCCACTGCAACTCTCCCCAAAACCCTCTAGGGAACCCAGCCCCACCAATGCTGCAAAAGAGACCCCCCCCTGCTAGGACCAGAGCCTGCTCCCACCTGCAGCACATCGCTCCTCACTCCAGGCTGCCCAGATGGGCTGTGGAGTCTCCTTCTCTGGAGACATTCCAAACCCAGCTGGAAGAGTTCCTGTGTGACCTACTCTAGCTGGTGCTGCTCTGGCAGGTGGGGTTGGACTGGATGAGCTTTCGAGGTCCCTTCCAACCCTTGAGATTCTGTGACCCCACTGAGCAGATTCCCCCTACCAGCCCCTGCTTCAGCCACTGATGTGACAGGAGAAAGGCAGAGCTTGGGAAACCACCATTTCACAGTGTAACTCCTTCCCCACAGACTCTGGACAATGACACTCACTGTAATTTTAGGAAAGACGTGACGCTGAGCGTTGCTTTACGATATTGTCTTTAATCACTGAAATCACAAAAGGCCGGCGGCTTTGCCCCTGCTGCCGCCCTTCACTCCTTATAAATATTTACCAGCACAGAAGGAAAGAGGGCCCTGTTCACAGGTGGCTAAGGTTAGTTACACCAGTACAAATCCTAAAATACTCTCTCCTGGAGTTGAGCTTTGAAGGAAACGTTAAAAAAACCCCAGTCATTAGTACCGTTGAGTATTGGTAGCCAGGCTCTGGATTTGCTTTCTGAAAGCCACAGCCCACGTGCGCGCCCAGGTCCCCGTGTGCCTGGCCCTGCACCGCAGACCTGCTGCGTGGGGGACCAGGGCTGGTGCCAGCTGGGCTGAAGACTGCAGCCCAGGCACATCCTCTACCTGGGCATCCCCGCCACGGGGCTCTGTGGCACCTATGTTCATGTGGGGACAGTTTTTTCCTGTCCCTTATCTTGGCTGCTGATGCATATTGCCATGTGAGCTGCCCTGGAAGAAAGCAGGGTGAGGATTTTTATTGCTCAGAACAGCTTCATTTTGCTTCTTCCTTAGGGAAAAGGGTGGGTGAGCAGCTCCACGCTCTCTCTGGGCTCACAGCAGGAAATGTCTGCCCAGTTGGCTCTGGTAAGCACACCCAGTGCCACTGCAGCCAGTGAGCAGCTGGACACAGAAAGAGAAAGGAGAAATTTACACACAAATGCTGTGTGAGGAGAGTGGCAACCCCCCTCCCAGCTTCCCCCAGTGATGCAGGCACTCACTCTGAGAAGACTGGGGGAAAAGGGATGTATATCTGGCCATAGCCCTTCCCTGCACGCAGGCATCAACTCCAGAGATGTCCCCCCAGTGATGAAGCCTGGGCCAGCTTGTCCTTGCATTCCCACCCAGCAAGGTTCTCAGAATGCATCTGGGAACGCTTGGCATGGGTGCAGAGGTGTGAAAGGCAGGTCTCTTGCAGGCAGCACATGCTGCATGGCCGTGTGCAGAGACACAACAGAACACACCACCTCAGAAGTGAACACACAGCATGAAGCTGAGGTGGGAGAAACACAGTCCAGACCAGCGTACAGCAGTGCATACAGCAGTGCACTTCCCCTCAAAACCCCCTCTAATATATGTCCATGAATACGATATAAACAAAAGCAAACCCCCTCCATGCCGCCTTCCCCCCTGCTCTCTGTAACCACCTGCCCTCTTTTCCCTACAGCTACTGTGTTCTTTAAGCCACATCCTTACTCCCTGCACTCCCCCTGCTCCAGCACATGTTGTTTACTGAACAAAACGGGTGGCAGTCCATTTCGGTGATCATTTCAAGGCAACTTGCACAATGCCACAGAATCATCCTCGGGTATGTCTCGTCTGTAATAAAATCATTCAGCCCTTGATCTATCACTGACAAATCACAAATCCATTTTCAGGTACGTGGGCCAACCTTACTGGTTTAAGTGGGACTGCCTGTGCACTTGAGGTTCAACGCAGACAGAGTCCTTCATGTGATTTTCATAGCAACAGCAGGCGAGTACCAAGCTGCCATGACCAGCAGCAGGCTGATAATCAGGTAATCTGGAGGACCAGATCAAAGTGTTCAAGTAAAGATACAGAGCACGTGCCAATTTTCCTTTAAGCATGGACCTGGTTTTGCTGTTGCTGAAATAACAGAGTGGTAACATTTGCAGGGAAGTGTAAAACAGGGACTCAATTCATCAGGAAGCCTGTGTCTGAGATCCTCCCCGAGGCTGGGAAGTCATGGGACACAAGGCTGAAGGTCACAGCAGAGCTTATGAAGAGACCTAAATACTGAAATTCAGGGATGCCAAATATTTGCCCAGTGCTAAAAATCAGCACAAGGAGAAAACACAGGAAGATAAACCCTTTTCAAAGACAACCCATTCTTAACAGCTCTTTATAAGCCCATATTCCCCTTTTCAAGGCACAGGATGCTGATTTGAAACTCGACCATTTCCAGATCAGTTCCCTTTGTACTAAAAAGATCTACAAAAGAGAAAATCATTTAAATCCTGAAATGCTGGGAAAACATTTTAAAAGCCTCCCAAATGAAATTCAGAAACCAAAGAGCCGTGGAGCTCATCAAATGCTCCTCACCAGGGTGTCTGAAACTGCTGTTCCCCGTGTTTAACATCAGGGCAGTTTCCTAAATCACTTTGATAACAGATGTTTCTTAACACTTTACACAAAAAACGGCTGCTTCTTTCATAGCTGGGGCTTTTCCTGGGCTTTATGCAAAGATCTGTATTTAAATGAGTTTCTGTATTCTCAACAATGGAAATTTAACAGCATGATCTGAACAAAAACATCTATTAAGCTCTGGTTCCTGAGAGCAAGTTTCAGCGAATTCACTTGAATAACTATTTGCATGACAGTTACTCATTATCAGCACAATGAGACTTCCAAGGGTCCCTTCCCCCTACAACCACTCAGAAGAGCGTGCTGAGGGAGGAACTGAGAGTAAGTTCTCACAGCACATTTCAGCGTCTTGATAAATAAGAAGACAACAAGGTTCACATGAACAGCAAAACCCGATGTGTATCAGCCAGTAGGGAGGCAGAAGTGAGCACGTTTCCTGAAACTCTTCTGCAGAGGATGCAAAGGCAGCCCCACAGATACCTGCTGGGAGGTCAGGAGGGGAAGCAAAGCCCAGCCCCATTGTCAGGCAGCTGCAGAGCTGGGAAGGAGCTGGTGACAAACAACTGGGATTCAGACACTCACAGCCTAGGAGAAATAACAATGAGCCTAAAGGAATTCAAACTCAGAAAGATGAAAGGGGTGTAAAGTTAGCACAGAGGGGAGCAGGGACACGCAGTAGGTGCTTCAGCTGCCAAACCATAAACTCACATGCTCCCATTTACCAAAGCTTCACATTGTTGTTTTTAGCTCTTCCTAAATACAGGAGAGCGTTAGCACTTAATAATTTATGTGGGACCTCAAAACTGAAAGTAGGGCAGCCTTCATTTCCCCAGCGCTGAAGGATATAGGGTGGCTGACAGGAGTAACAAGACACTGTGTGGGAGCAGAGGCCAAACTTTCCAGTGATGCAAAGGAGGCTCCTGAGAGACAGCTCACCACAAACAGGCTGCTCAAAGCTTTCCATGAAGGAAAACTTTCCTTCTCCCCCCTGCCCTTCTTTCCTGCTTATTTTAGGCTTGTAGGGAAGGCTGCAAGAGTGAGACAGTGGTTTAAACCACAGCTTTAACCCACTAGTGTTTTCAGATCTTTCCAAAACAAGGGCCAGAAGATGTGTGTGAGGGGTTGCTCTAAAAATTCAAGAGCTAGCAGAAGCATGAGTCACACAGTAGCTGGTCTTTCAGTGACAGAGCAACAGATGTTCTGGCTCGCTTTCAGAAGCCGTTTTGATGTCCCCCTGCCCTCATTGTCAAAGGAAGCTCGGGGAGGTGGACCCTCTGCCCAGGACTATCTGAATTATTTACCAGAGACATCAGCTGTCATTACTTCCCAGACAGTCCTAGGATCACAGTCACATATTGAACCCTATCCTGTGCTGCAGGACACAAGCTGATGCGACACACCAGTGTGCGAGCACTGCGGCGTCTGCCCTGGCTGCTTCCATGCCTTAACCCTCCCTGCCTGGGTGCAGCACCTGTTCTTTTTTGTGTTGGCTCCCATCCCATTGCTACCCAGCATTTGGAGACTAAATTTAAGTCTCTAGGGAGCTCACATCTTTGAGCTCCATTTTACCTCCTCTAAAGATCACAAGTAAACCTCTCTGAAGATACACATGCCCCAGAGCCACGAAAGTTCCACCCCCCTTGAGCATTCAGTCACTCACTGAGGGGCTGCATGTCCCAAGGAGAAACAGCACTGCTGAGCCAAGCTACACCAAAGCTGGAGCTCTGGATGGTTTCCAGCGCAGGGCTGACCTCCAGCCATGTGCTGCCATCCCCATCCCGAAGAGTGGCAGCAGCAACAGTGGAGGTGCTGACGGGTGGTTGGGGCAGAAGGCCTGATGAAACATGGTGGGAGGTTTAAGCACCTATCTAGCTACATCCATGCTGCTGGAAAAGAGGTTTGGTTGAACCACAGTGGGTTCTCACACAGGCTCATTTTGGGAGTCCCAGTGCCGCTGCTCAGCTAATTTACTGCAGGTTCCTTACTTGAAGATCCTCAAGAATGCCATCCCATCAGAACCAAATTCACATCTTTAGCACAGACACAGGAGGATTTAACTAGTTTTCCATGCAGTATGTTGGAAAGAGTAGCTAAGGTGCCCCACTGCATCTGAGGCTTTAAACTAAGAGCTTTCTCTTAAAAACTCTGTACCTGTACCTGATGTACACAAGGGGCTGCAGAAGGTACCTACAGAAGAATGCACTGCAGGCACACCTACTACCTATGTAACACATCCTGAGGGAGCAGATTTCATTGTCTATAAGACAGGGTGGATGTCAAAAAGAGAAACAATTTGCCTTTCTGCTTTCTCAGCAGAACAGAAAGTAAGGGTCAAACTCCCTAACCCTTCGCTCAGATAAGCTGTTGTTATTCACGGGAGCAAATCTGTTTACACCGACATACTCCTCTGAGTACAAGTCTGTGGAGCTGGGCTCTAAATCCCCGTGTAACAAACCCTTCAAAACAATCTCGAGTTTGTTCCCAGAGCTCTAAATAAGCACCATTATGAAATGGCTTTGTGCTGGGTAAACACCACGGAAAGGAGCGGCCAGGCTGGGGGCTGAGCTCTGGAGACAAACTGGAAACTCAGGCAAGTGTCTGTGTACAGAGAGCATTTTTTTCCAGAGAGATCTGCAAGCAAGAATGAGGATGGATTTCCTCCCTGGCCACACTTTCAGCGTCCTGACCTTTCCTTTCCAAACAGAATCTGCTCTGACACAGCAGACTGGCCCCTGTGTATCACGCTGACATGCAAGCCCGGGCTCCAAGTCATCGTGGCAGCCTTAGCCCAGCTTGTTTGGTTTTTGTTCTGTTTGAAATGGGATGTCAGCCTCCAGCTGCCAGCCAGCACGTCTGCTTTGTGCTCGGAGGGTGGCTGCTTTTACAGCCAGACTTGATATCGGAGTTCAGGGAATTAACTGGAAGGTCTGAGTGTGTCATTTTGCACACACCCTTTTCTGTTTTCTTTTCCTAAAGAGTTAATAAAAAGAGAGAGTGTATGGAAAATCTGATATGATTAGGTTGATGTCCTTCAGGGAATCTGAAGAAATGTGCTTGTCAGGAAACAGTCTGTAGACTGATGGGATGTCCCCAGTAGGCAGGCAAGCCAGCCTCTGACTTTTGAGTTGTGCATGGCACGACTGAGTTCATAGGCACGACAGCAAATTGTGCTTTCGCTGAAGAATCTTCCAAAAACGAGCCAAGAGGAATCTCCAGACAGCAGAAAAAGGCACATAAAAGTAAACTGATCAGTTTAGATAACATGCCACATTCTTGGTCAAGAGGACTTGGTTTGATACAGCTGGAACTCACAAGCATACAAACTCTGGGAATCCACCAAGAATCTCTCATATCCTCTTACAGGAACATTGCCAACCGGCGAAACACATGCACAGGAAATCAGCTGAGGGTGGGGAGGGGGAGTATCAAGCCTTCTGTCCCAGCTCTCTGGTGTCAGCCAGGCTGGCTAGTAGTGGTGCTGGTACGCAGCTGCCGGGCTTGTGCCATTCTCTATGTGTTTCAGATGACAGGAGTGACAAAGCAAATGTTCATCTAGTGGGTAGCAGCGATGTCCGTCTTCATCGTTCAGTTCCATCCCACAGTCCTGCAAACAGAGGCCATGCAAATTATCAGAGCATGTGTTCTATTTCCCAGAGTCAGATGGGGTCTGCCTTCAAAGAGGGTGGTCTTGTGATGAGGACAGAAGACATTCAGCCAACAGCTCCTACCTACTAAGTCCAACATCAGCCACGAGAAGGAAAGTATCTGACACAGGTATTTTGAGGGGCAGCCTGGCACAAATTTGCCTTGGGCAGTTTTACTGACTAAGCCCTATCTTGTGGCAAGGTGCAACCCAATGTATCTCCTCCCACTCTCAGGTAGGATCCATTTCTTCACATTACATTAATTGCAGTTGTGCTGATGTGAAACCAGCCTGCTGAGCCAAGGCCTCTTTCCACTGCATTATACACACAGTGAGAGCAGACATCTATTTCTTTTCATTCACAGTGCAAAGGTGTGAAGAAGCCTTGCACAGAGACCAAAAGGTGTTAAGAGCTGGCATCTCTGGGGAACTTCTTGTGCAGCCATATCCTTTCTCCAGTCCCAATGATACATTCATTCCCCATGAGAGTGAAGGTAACTTAAACTGCACAGGATCAGTCATCAGCATTTTCTAACAATCTGACTTGGAAATCAGATACACTAATGTGATCTGGAGCTCAAGGCCTCTGAAAGGCAGCAACAGAACCTTACTAAGTCACCATGTTTCCTTCATTACCAAATAAAGGGCCAAGTTTAAAAGGGATCATTAATTCTTTGCCCATAATTTTATGGATAGCAAATGAAATCGCAGCTGAGACACATTGCTGCAAAACCTTTTTGTCCTCAAACTGGAGATTTCTAAGCCACTATTAGAAAGGGTTACACAAGGCAAGGTTTGAATTGCTCAGCTACTGACACTGGATAGAAGGATATTTATTTCCATCTTAAAAATAATAGTAGTTATCACTATTAGGTGCCCACTCCCTCAGAGAGCCGCTGACCTACCTCACAGTGGTAACATTCCACGTGGTAATCCTTGTCCATGGATACAACTCGAATGGTCTCATCAGACCCCTGTAAGCAAAGGAAATTGCAAAGGATTACAGGAGGATCAGACACACACACTCTGTAGATTGCTTCCTGTAACAATGGGAATGTTGAGGGAACACGTTAGGGCTGCCAGCTGGACACCACAAATAAATCCTGCCACCTGCAGTTATTGTTACAGTAAAGCTTCCTCATAGATTGACTGCAGATATGCTCTAAAATAAAGCATCAGAAATGTAAAATCCCATTTAACGGCCACATCTATCTCACATCCATGCAGTAATGATTTGGTAATTTCAATACATCACATTGCTCAACACTTTAAATTGTTTTTTGCCCAAGATTCACCTCCAGGTATTAAAATGAGTTAGTCCAGAGGAGTCACACAGAAGCCATGCCTGAGTGCCACCAGTATTTATGGACATGAAGGAAAGATATCCCAAACATAAAACTAGCAGCAGTATAACCCTGCAGGAGATTAAAAAAAATAGCCTGGCCCAGCAAGAATAGATTTCATTATGGAGCAAAAGAAGAGGGTATGAGCTCAGGCAAAAGGCTGTGCTCTGGAAGAAGCCATCATCTCTCCCCATCTGCAAGGACATTCTTCTTGACACAGGGTCAAGATGCTGAGGCACGATGCTCCCTCCCCTGAGGGAATATGGAATAAAAGGTTCTCACCTCAGAGGGCAGGATGGGAAGTCCACACGCTGCACACTTTGGAGCTAAAACCCTAGAAAAGCAATGAGAAATGGAAGGCAAGTTATAGACAAACATAAAAAGGGAGCCCTGTATATTCTTGGCAGTAAGATGAAAAGCTGCAGCTGTAAATAACTTATCAGCAGGAAAGCTTTGATCATCGATTTGGTTTAGTGTTGATTGCAAGTAATGCTTAGCACACGTCGCTCAGCCAGGCAAAAAGAGACCTTACATTTTATACCTAATGCCAGAAAAAAAGTCCAAAACCCACTGTAAAATTATTTGCTGTTAGCAAGAGATTTGGGGGGGAGGATGAAGAGAAACTGAGCAGGACCATCCCCAGAAAAACACATCAAAAGAAGCAGCAGCCTCGGGCGGGAAACCTCAGAGAAGATACTGTGGGGCTGTATGGTTCCTTAAGGCCTTAGGACACATTGTAACAGGGCAGATAAATAAACAAGTAAAGAAAACTGCAAGGAAATCTGCATCATTTCAGAGCAAGGGTGGCAAGTGGAGGCAACCCTAATCTTGGCACAACACAGAACTGTTCAAGGGGGCTGCCTGAGCAATACTTAATACCTTCCCTGCTCAGAAAGCAGAGCAAGGAGCAAAGCAAGCCAGAACACCACCTAAAATATATACAGCTCTAGTATTGTAGCTAGCAGCTAAGAGAACAGCCATTTCATTTTACTGTCTACATGATAAACCATTTTTAAAGTGGATCTACCATAGAATCACAGAATGGTAGGGTTGGAAGGGACCTTTAGAGATCATCTAGTCCAACTCCCCAGCAGAAGCAGGGTCACCTAGATCAGGTCGCACAGGAACATGTCCAGGCGGGTCTTGAAAAACTCCAAGGAAGGAGCCTCCACAACCCTTCTGGGCAGCCTGTGCCAGGGCTCCCTCACCTCAACAGGGAAAGAGGGTTTTTTTATGTTTAAGTGGAACTTTTTGTGTTCCAGCTTCATCCCATCACCCCTTGTCCTGTTACTAGCTACTACAGAAAAAAGGGATGTCCCAAATGTTAATAAGATCTCCCCTCAATCTCCTCTTCTCCAGACTAAACAGTCCCAGTTCCCACAGCCTTTCCTCATAAGGAAGATGTTCCATTCCCCTGATTATCTTGGTGGCCCAGTGCTGGACTCTCTCCAGCAGTTCCCTGTCCCTCTTGAGCTGAGGAGCCCAGAACTAGACACAGTACTCCAGATGAGGCCTCACCAGGGCAGAGGAGAGAGCGAGAAGATCAGTTGTTTAATTTAGAGCTAGATCAAAGGTTTGCTTTGGAGGCTCAGTGGTGGTTCTTTAAAAATCAAACTTGGCCCTTCAACTACTCAGAACACAACTCACATTCATTTCCACTGGCATTCACAGGCTTACTTTATAGCAAACTAATTTCTTACATCACTGAACACTTCATGAGCACTATTTCTCGTTATCTCTGCTTTGCAGAAGGAGCAGGTGAAGCCCAGGGATTAAATGGCTTCCTCAGAGTTACACAGGAGTCAACAGCAGCACATTGTGAACTTCTAGGGTCTAGACTCTGTCTCTGTTTTGCTAATATAAACTTCTTAACTAGCTGAAAAGCTAAATGAGAGGCTTGTTGAGTGGAGCACCCCTGTTGTGTATTTTATCCTTACTTGTGGTAGTCTCTGACACAGTAGATTTTGTTTTCAGAGTCTACAGTGAACGGCACACCATCCAGACACTCATTGCAGACCACACATCGGAAGCAGCCTGGATGATACGATTTCCCTAGAGCCTGCAGGATCTGCAACACAGCAGGAAAAATGCTTGTGAACAGACAGTAAAGGTGACAACAACTCACAGCTTTACATCAGACAATGCTGCATATTCGTCAGCAGGGCTGTGTCTTTTTCTCAGGCACCTCATCTGAAAGATGAGCTAACGGGGATAGAGAGGGCGACTGGAGTCCATATCTATCACCTGGCTTCAGATACATTAATTGTTAGCAGGGGTAAGAAAACAATTCAGAGCCTCAGTTGAGGTATTTATGATTACAAAGGACAGAAGTGACAGAGAACAGGTAGAGAAGACTCAGCAGGATCACAAGGCAATACATACCAGGCCAACAAAAGGAATATATCCTCCATGAGAGGCCAAAACAAATACTATTGCTACGTTTCCATAATTCCTTATATATCCAAGAGCTTTGTACTTGCCAGCTGGCTTTCTAATTAACACAGACTACGTAAACTGTGTTGAACTCAACAGCTGCAATTTGCCTGCTGGCTTAGGGGCTGCAATGACTACCTGGAACACTGTGCTCCACCAGCAGAGTGAGCAGGCAGAATTCTGAGTATAAAACAGCTTTTCCAACTTTAATGCTTTCCAGTGCAAGCAGAGACAATTAACAATGAGCACTAGTAAATCTTGGAAGGTGTACTGTGAGCTCACCACCCAGAAATGTCTAATTTCTTTGCTTCAGCTGTAGTTTTACACCACCAGCTACATGGTCATGAACTTGTCTCCCTCTGAATCACCCACAAGTGACCGAATGCTGCTCGGTGCTGGTTAAAGGCCAGCTGTGACCCACTCTGTGCATGTCTTGAATGTACCTGTTGTAGGCTAATGAGAACTGCCTGCTTTAGCAGGATGCCCACACATCTGCTAAAGAGTCTTCAGGGACTTGGGCAGATCTGAACCTGTTCCCCAGAGTATCAACACCCACAAAAAATGGGCAACAAGACAGTAGCTTCATCCTGACGGTATGTGGGAAGCCACAGGAAAGAGAGGCTCAGCAGAGCTGCAGTGATGCCCCAGAGTGAGGGAGCTCTGCAGAGATACTGCACCTCTGAGCAGGACCCCGAATATACTTCCCAGGGAGGCGTGAAAGGGGATGAAAGTGCTGAAGGCTCTGTTTTCCAGCATGCACTGAAAACAGGCAAAGTCTCTGCACTGCACACAGCAGGGTGCCAGCTTCCCTGCCTCACAAAAAATCAACAAAGGCTTAGTGGGTCTCCTTTCTGCAACCAATCTCACACTAGGCAGACAACCAGCTGATAACAGACAGTACTGGATATGAAAGTATTTTGCTTTTGATGCATTCTTCTAAAAAGCTGGGGGATTTTTCTTCTCCTCAAGCAATTATCACTTACCATGTCCATTATCAAATGACCACAAATGAAACACCTGTCAGCTGACTGCTGGAAACCAGAATACTGCAAGGACAAAAATAGAATTGGCTTAAAATTTCACGAGGCTAGTTGAGCATAAATAACAGCATATTGTGGGGTGTTATTTGTGTGGCCTTTTTCTGCACTCTTTACACAAGCTAAACTTTCCAGTGCTTTTCTTCTGAGTCCCCAGATATTCTACAAAGACAACAAACTTCCAGCATTCAGGAGTATGAGTTTCTGTAACTTTCAAGTCCTAAACTGAAGTTTAATTAAGTATATATGTAAACACCATAAATGTACATTCAAATAAGGTGTTTCCCAATAAGACTTAACCTGCTTATTTGATCACATGAATGTACAAGCCAGGAACTTACTTGTGTTTATCACATTCTTATCAAAATATCTGTGTACATATATATATATACATATATAGGCTTAGAAAGCCAAGTTCTTCCTTTGGTTACACTGTTATAGGTCTACTGAAGCTTCTCTGAGGTTACTGGTATTGTCCCAGCTCCCTGTTAATATAACAATCACGTCTGTCCCAGAGCAACTTTTTTGCTGCTGTGTCTGAGATACTTATCTAAGGGTAAGCAACTGCCTGTCAATGTCCACAACATGCACAACACACCATCTGTCCAAGGTTTCAGTCCTGTCTGAATGGTGAAAATGCAAACTGGAGAAATGAAATGGTTTAGATGCATTTAACCAGTCTTTCCATTTTCAGCCTGTGTAGAATATACTGATATGAGCAAAGAAGATTAACTCCCTTCTAACAGAAATCACTAGACTTCCCCAGTAAGTAGACAAATATGGCTTTTTTAAGTCTCAAGAAAAGCTTAAGCTGTCAGGACTCAGAGGCAGAAAGGTACACGTCTTTAATCTCCACCAGCCATGGAGAGGACCAAGGGGTTGCTTCATGCTCAGGTACATTCACACAAAATCCATGGAGGGGAATTAAAAGATTAAGATGTCCAAGCAAACCCAGTTCATTGGAAAAGGAAATTCACTCATTCATTCTTCTTTAGCCATTCACCTCACTCCTGCCTCCGTGTCACGGCCACAGAAACACACTTTGAAGGAGTCATGCAAGAGGTTATGGCTTTGACTTGGGGCTCTGACCTGCCAAACCACAGCCTCTCACTTGGCTACTTCCAGCACCACATGTGGGCTGGGACTAGCCCTGGGTAAATGAGGGAGTAGAAGTGCCAGGCAAGATGCTGGGGTACAGCCGTGTGAAACACAGGCAAAAATGATGGGCAGAAAGGCTGTGTATCTGCTGGGGAGGCTGAGATGTGCCAGCACAAGGGTCAGCTGTGTGCTTACCAGGAAATCTTCTTCACAGAACACCTTGCCATTGACAAAATAAAAGGCTTTTCCTCTCAGCTTTCGACCTGAGGAAAAAACACAAAGAGAAAGGTCAGAGAGCAGGGAGAAAATGTGAGCAAAAACTGGCTGCTGAGAAGCAAACAAGAACAAGATCTGAGCACAGGGGTTGCACAGCTGGAGAAAAACAGCCAGCCCCTGCACAGAACTTCCCAAACTCTAGCCTGATCTCCTCTTCCACTGGCAGTCACTGATGAACACCAATCACTGGATCCAGACAACAGACCCACCTCTGGGCAGGAGGAGGGAGCTTTGCAAGCCTGAACCACCTCTTGGCAGATTACAACAGAAAATTACCTGGCAAGAGTGAGAGAGGGTACTCTGACTCACCCTGGAAAACATCCCAGGGGAGGAGCATGAGGAAAGGGCAGGAAGAGAGTGATCCATTGTTCATCAAAATGTCACACCTATGCTGCTCTGCTGGAAGGTGCCTTCAACCAGCACTTGCCAGATAAACCACTGCAATACCCCACTGTCCAGTCTTTCCCCATCAGAGTGCAACACTGCAGTGCTCAACACACTTCCCTGCTCCCTACCAGCACACTCATTACTACAGCTGCCAATGATTGAAACCATTCCAAGAAGGATTTCTTTTTTCAAACCAGAACATCATAACACAGACAAGATGACAAAGGTTTTCCAAGAAAGGACCCTACACGTGGGCAAGGTTTCTATTTCCTGCAGCTCTTGAGTTTGTGCCTCACATTCAAGGTCTGGTTTCAGTTTTATGTAACTATGGCAATACACGCTCACACTGCCACCGCTTCTTCTAAAAGCCCCTGGAGACAAGAGGTTAGGGATTGTTTATAGAAAGCTGCTCCTACCTCTTTGCAGCCTGGTTTCCCTATTCAGCCAGGGGTTTGGAATGCAGCCCAGCACTGGAGCTCTGCTTGTGCTGTTTGGTCAAGGGGTTCTAAGCCCGTGCTGGGAGGCAGTGCCCGAGGCAGGGGGAGCAGCACTGCCCAGGCATAGCCAGAGTAAGACCTGCTTCAAGGCTGGTTTTGAGGGCCTGCCAGGCACCACTGGAAGGAAATTGGAACTGAGACACTGAGGCCCAGGAGCCTCTTGCCTAACCTGCTGCTCATGACAAGTATTGTTAAAATCTGATCATTGTCTGTTGGATGTATAAATGCAGAGGACACGAGAGACAAGTCTAGAGGACACATCTTGGTGCTTTATGGCATACACCTACCTAGCAACTGTCAGCAAATGATCATGCTGGCTGCAAAGCTTTAAGAGAAGGAGGAAGCCAAGTAAAACCACTGAATAAACTCCAATCTTTACTGTCTCGTGCCTGCACCAGAGGGCACCCTCCAGCTGGGAAACAACTCCCGCTGCTCCTCAGGAAATGGAGATGCTCCAGTGAAGCTCTCTTTTCGCCATAGAATTCAGCCACACCAACATTGCACCAGAAGCCTTTAGTGCTCTGCCCAGGTGTCAGTGAGGCAGGGGAAGGATGTGGCAGCATGTTTCTTGAGGAGCAAGCCCCGGTTTGCATGTGCAGCAGCTTCGTGGTTAAGCTGCAGGCGTTGCTCTGCTGTGTGCTGACAGGGCGGCATAGGAACCAGACTCTTGCCACCCTGACGTGCTAATCATCCCCCTGTTCTCCTCTAATCCCCACTGAGGACAACTGTGTTACCCATAGCTCAGAGATGACCCAGGATGCCACTGCATCTTGGCACCAGCACAGACATGAGACAGAACATGGAAGAAAACTCGAGAAGCCCCAAAGCATCTCTCTTTTGATTTCTCTCATCCATCCTGATGCTCTGCTAAGTTTGCTGACACCAAAACAGGACCAGAAGACCAAAATGAAAAGTATCTAACCTTAGGTGTGTTAGCTTTGTGGCTCACAGCCCAGGGAGTGAATTTGTACAGAAACCCCTCCTGTGTGCCTGCCTGTCCATGGGTAAGCCCAGCAAGCCTGCTGGCAGGTGTGCAGTCCCTGTTTCTGACAAAGGGAAGCAGAGGCACAGGGATACCTGGGATCTGCAGCACCCTTGTCAACAGTGGACCTAAGGGAGTTAACAAGCCTAATGCAGCAACAAGTACCTCCAAACACTTCCCACTGATGTAAATACAGCACTGGGATTTGGTGCGCCTAAAGAATGAAAACCAAAAAGACCCCATTTAACTGTGATTTTGAATTATGTGGTAGTGAGGGCTCCAGCTGCAACTGGAGATGCCCAAGTACCGTTCTACCTCTATGCAATATATCTCCTTAAAAACAAGCTGGAAGAGCTGAGGTAAAACATGCACATGGAGCCATGCAATGAGGAGACACTTTTTTGGACAGAGGCCCTGGCCAGTACATGAGCAGCAGCCGTTCCAGCAGGAGGGATGAGGTTTGGATCACTGCCACCACACCATTCTTCCATGGTGACAAAGCAGCATTTACTAGCCACTCTGCAGCCAGTGTATTTTTAACCCCATGACGTTAGCAGGTCAAGATTGATGGCAATAGACCTTCAGAGAAGGTGGCACAGCTGACACACTGTGTCTGGGTGCCTGCTGCAAGCTCACTCAGCAGAGGGATAAACCTATGTACACAGGATTTATAATTTCACTGTTGGTGTCATGTGGGCCCATGAATCATGTAATTGTTGGGTTGGAAAAGACCTTTAAGATCATCAAGTCCAACTACTAACCTGACACTGCCAAGCTCACCACTAACTCATGTCCCTCAGCACCTCATCTACATGTCTTTTAAATGCCTCCAGGGATGGGGACTCCAGCACCCCCCTGGGCAGCCTGGGACAGTTTAACAACCCTCTCAGTGACGAGGTTCTTCCTAATATCCAATCCAAATCTCCTCTGTTGCAACCTGAAGCTGCTTCCTCTTGTCCTATCAACTTGTCACTTGGCAGAAGAGATGGACCCCTACCCATCTACAACATCCTGTCAGGTGGTTGCAGAAGAGATGCTGACACAAAGAGCACTTTGAGGGAAGAAGGGATGATTTAATTACTTTCTTTAGGGAAGAAGTGATAATTTTGACTACTTTAGCCTCTCCCTAAGCCCCTGGCAGAAGTGTAAAAGGGAATTTGCCAAACCCACAAGTAATCAGGCACCCTTGCAGCCATCATAGGATGTTCAACATGTCTCTAAAGTGATACTCCTGAGCATGTGCCTGCAGAAGCTGGCAGAGCTTTTGCCTGAGCATGGAGATGCTGTTGTAATTTCACCGAAAGGAAGGATTGTGAACTTAAATGGCATATAAGGAATCTCATTTTCATCACTGCCTGCTTCAAATATGCATTGCTTAAAATACACATCATGCTGACTACAGAGACAACCTCCTCTGGTAAATCCAGGACCATTCATGTGTAGCTTGCTGCTTTCAGGGTCAATTGCTCTACTACATGTCTTAAGCTGCTGGCTCCTGATCCTACATACTTCACTTTCACTTTACCCTGAATTTAGTTAATCCTTTACACAAAACAAATCCAAACAATTCAAATTCTTCAGCATTTTAACCCTACCATCTTCACTCATTGCAAATTCTTTGCTCCTCTCCCTAATGGCAAGTTCTGAGCCTTGAGCTTTCCTGTACTACTCATCCCTAACACTCCTGTCTAATCTGTTCAGCTGTGGGACCTTCAGGATGACCTCGAGGTCATTTTAGCATCCATTTTGGAATATTTCAAGCTTAGTCACTAGTGTCTTTGTGCTACAATAAACACACTTAGCTTAGCAGCTGATAATAACCATGCCATCAGGCTGCACTCCCAGGATGCTGGTGCTTTTGTCCATCATTCTCTCAAATGACAGCTCTCTTCTTTTGAAGTTCATACAAGGAGGGGTTTACCTGGGACTTGCAACTCCCCAAGGAGGATGCTGGGAGATGTATCATTTTCTTGCTGGGGAGCTAGATGCAACTTTCTCTTTTGAAGTTGATTTTCCATTATTTATTAAAAGGACAACGGAGTGCCAAACCCATGTTCAAAGACAAGAGATTGCTCTCAATCACATAATGGCACAGGGTTATGTCTGCATCCCAGGGCTCTGTGGGGATGCAGGACCAGGACCCTGTATCACCAGGAAGGCAGCGTGGTCTTCACTTATCTAAGCATCCTGGAGCTCCCTGCAGTATCTGCACAGCAGATAGGGGAGAATCACTGCTGACTGGCAACTACTTCTGTGTCCCTTCCACACTGACAGCCCCGGGCCCCTGTCTTTCCAGAAATCAGTCCTTCTTACAGTGCCACAGCTGTAAGACAAGGTTGGACATGTGATTACTGATGGCAGGTTGAATACAAAAGGATTTCAGTTTCCAGAGTCACTGGCTGTAACCCCCTGCCACACCAGTGGGACAGCAGGCTGGGCACACCATGCATGTAGCTGCTAAACATCAAAGCAAGCTCCACCTCAGTCGAGTGGCTCTGGCTCAAGCCGCAGTCCTTCCCCTAGTTTTCATTTCCCCCCACAGAAAGCTGTGAGGAGGTTTGGATTGAAGAACCTACTCTGCTGAGTGCACAGCCTGCAGGCAGTAAAACAGGCACAGCCCAGAGACCTTGGCTTCCCTGTACCATTCAAAAGTCTCTGCAGCCTCCAGTTCTGCTGGACACAAGACACATCGGTCCCTGGCCAGCGCTTGTGTTTTTGGAGCCTTATGAAGATATTTTGCAGAAGCTTTATGGTGTCCTACCACATGCAGCAGAAAAAGTCAAGCATCAGAGAGCTCTGCTTAGTTTTTGCCGTCTCTTGGCCTCTGTTAAAGCTGGATGCAGCAGCAAGACTGACACAGAAGTGGCAATATTTCCTGTCACTTTGACGCCTGCTCATCCTACAAATCAGGTAAACTCAGGCTCAGTCAGGTCAGACTGAAGTGTTGGTGAAACTGTAGGCAGGAGAATAGGATATCTCTTAACAGAAACTGTGCTGGGACACCATAGCTCCATCAGCATCTCAGATCTAAGTGTGTCTCTCAGCCATACCAGCTGTATTGTAGAACTGTAAAAAACGCCCTTGGCTCTTTCACCACACATTTGAGGAAGTAAAAAAAAACAAAGCCAAACAACCTCTGAGAAAAAAGATCTGGTGCCTGGAAGCCAGGAGCGTAATCTGGGACATGTAAGAAAAGATCAGCTGTCTCTAATGGCAAAGCAACCACAGGTGAAGGCAGAAATGGCTCCTCAGGGGCAAACACTGTGAAAGCCCAGCAAGACATACACTGAGCAAACCATTGCAAGAGGAGATTCAAGTGTTCTTCTTTTCAGGGAAAACCCCTAGAAGCTTCAAAATTCAGAGGTATGATAAAGTCACTCTGGGACAAAGAAGCATTATGAACCAGGGAGTCCCTGCCAGTTTTGAACCCAATGCCCAGCTGCTCTCTGCACCACTCCAGGGACAGCTGCCCTGTTCCCCAAAACGCACCAAAACCAGAGTGGCTTCCCACCCTGTCACCCACCAACTGCCATCAAAACGCACAAAGAAGAAGGAAGGAGGGGGAGGCAAGCTCTGTGTCCTCAGTGAATGTAACTCTGAATCAAGACCATATGAGAGCAATTTTTCAATTTCTCTGGGTGTGGATGAGGCCTCAGTGGTTACTCAGAAAATTAGTCATAGGTACCATTAAAACATTATAAGAAACCCTCTAAAATCTTTACAGCACAACTAATCCTATGTCTGTTCTTAACAAAGCCCAGTACTTTAAAGATGACACTATGAACTAAAAAGACCTGAAAGACACAAAATATATTCCATTAAAGCTTTCAACCTTTTTTCTTCACGTTGTCCTAATGATTTCAGACTTTAGCCAACACTAGGACACATGCAATCTACTCAGACCACTTGCATATTGAATAAAGCCCTGAGCTGAACACTGCAGCTTTCCATTCAGGATACCTGGACCGTGCTAAAGCCCCTCCAGCTCAGACTCCAAAGCACTACTATGCTGAGATGTGGCTAGGAGAGGAACAAGTACTGTCATCCTACCACAAAAGCTGCCCTGGTGCTTCTCATCTACAGCAAGCACTTCTGGTGCCAAACAGCAGGGATTTCTCTCCACTGAGCTCTGAGCCTGAAGACAAAAAAGTCACCCAGAACAAAGCAGTAATTTAAACTGAAGTGGAAACACTTCCCTGTTTCCCAAAGTGGAAAGCCAAGCACATCTGAATCTTTTCTGATCCTACTTTTGCTGGAAGAAAAATGTATTGTTGACTACATGGATTTTGGCATGACAATTTTATTAGTGGGATGCTGAGGAAGGATTATTGGCAATACTTCGCACTCTCCATCTGCACATTTCTCACAGGTATCAATGGGTGTAGTGGCTTTATATACAATTACAGGTAGTAAATTCTGCCTCCACTAGAAGAGCTGGCAGTTTCTGCATCTGAAGATAACCATACATGATACATATGCCTCAGGGAAATTCACTTGGCAAGTCTGGCTGTCCTGCTGTTTGGGATCAAGTTGTGCTTGCAGGAAAAGGCGACTTTCTGCTTGTATAGTTACTTAGCAGCGCCAATAAAGGCATGGCCTTGTTGTTCCAAGGGTTACATACCAACACAGGACATGCTTATTCAACATACAAGAGCTGCATTGCTCTAATAGCCATCCATGCTTTATAATCACTGCAGGAAGATGAATTAGGCCAAGCAGAGGGCTATGCTTGCAGGGAATACTATGTCAATAGCTTATCTGCCTCCTTTAATAAATGACCCTTGATACCTCAAAATACAATTGCATTGTGAAATATTAAGTGAAATGTGTATATATATATATATATATGTGTGTGTGTGTATATATATGTATATGTGTGTGTGTGTGTGTGTATATATATATATATATATATATGTATGTATGTATGTATGTATTACCCAGAGGGTGGTGAGAGCCAGCTCATGTGGTATCAAACTCTGCCACTGGAAAAGCAGCCTGTTACCTTTACACAGATATCAACATTAATCTGAGCTTACAGGAAAAAAAAAGAAGAAAGAAAAAGAAAGTAATGCAGTAATGTTGGCATGCCAAAGGTCAAATTCTGTAACATGGCAAACATGCAAGGTTTCCACCTCTTTGCAGTGAGAGGCCAAAATCTGGTCCTGGTTTTGGCTTTTCTGCTGTAGTTTCGACATCAAACCCTCCTTCCAACCACCTTGCAATCGATTCTTTCTTTCTGACTTCCTTCCTCGCCTACTGATTTCCTTCACAGTCATCTCTGACGCTTCCATTGCACTTTTTTAGCTCTCAGATTTCCTCTGAGGGCCAAATGGCTCAAGTGTAAGACCTTTCTGCTTTAACTTATGTTGCTAGCAGAGCTGAAAAGGTCTGTTTTCCAGGCAACCTGTGGCAGTCAGATAGATATAAGCCTGGTCGAATCCTAGTGAGCACACTAAAACACCACAGTGGGTTAGAGTGATACTGTCTAGTTCAATCTATACCACTTATAAGGTCTCCTTATTACCTAAACAATAAGTATTCCAACACCTTTTGTGGTTTGAAGGAGGTATTAACTAGTGACTTAAATAGTTAATGTGTAATAAACCATTTGATAACTACAACTGTTTGTCCACAAACTGAAATGAAAACCCCAAGGCGGAAACAGACACCTTGAGCTTGCAGGAAATAGCTGTATGAGTTGAGGACTATTTTTTTTTAACCTACTTTCATGGCCCTCCTGTAAAGCAAATATAATTTATTACTAATCCTGCAGAAAGAGACCAAAGTGGTTTTTTTTCTCCTCTCTCCCTCTGCAAAAAAAAAAGCTGCCTTGTTTGTGTCTCTGCCCTGTAACAAACAAGAAGATAAATGAGACCTTTATGCCAAAGTAATCATTCTAAATCTGTTGGTTTGACCTCTAAGCCAAATTTTCTGCATTACATGCCAGCGGCTCAGATAAAACAGAACATTATTTCTTTTCCCTGACAACTGAACCCTGTAACATATGCGTAGCTCTGCTCAACAGAATCGCTCTATCATTTATCTCTCAATATATGTCTATCAGGAAACAGAGGGTGTAGGAAATTTGGCACTATGAGGTATCATCCCCCCCCCACCTCTGCTCCCCTTCCTTAGACCCACTCAGTTTTCTGTGTCTGGGAAACTGATGCATGCTTGGGACACAAAGCCAACTATGAGCAAAATTAGAAATCCTCACTAAACTGAAAACAGCAGGACAGCAGATATAAATATCAGGAGGACACTATGCTTTACCTTAATAGGTAATTGTGTATATTTTATTTATTGGAGTGGAGTTATTCGGTGTTCCACCAGAGCAAAAAAAATTTAGGGTCGAAATCTTGAGCAACCTTGACTTCACAAAGACAAGTTTGTACTGGATGGTGTCCAAGATGAACTCCACTTGACCTTAAAAGCACTACTTAGGTTTCAGCTGAAAACCAGAGTTTCCACACAGGCTGCTCAAGATGTGCTTTGCAGTCAGGCAGACAAGACCATCCGGACAAATATTTATTTTGCTGGTGGATAAAACAGCCTCATCATATTCACTGCAGTGACTTAGATAACAGAAAGCCTGCAGAGAGGCACGTGCTCTCTCTGGGCAAACGACAGCCTCGTGTGGCCTTCATCCCCACAGCAGCTGATGTGTGGGGGGACTGGGGAATGACCTCAGTCTGTGAAAGGGGGGATTCCCCTCTGGTACATTTGCTTCTGCAGGACAGCATGTATCACCTCAGGCATCAGTTAAGCAGCTGCAAGACAAAGGAGCCTGATGAATCAGGAAGTCAGCCCAGCTATGCCTTTACGAGCACAAGCACCAGGCCCACGAAGGCCCCGCACACCGCGGAGCCAGCGGCGGAAATCACACTCTGTGTGGGTTTCTGCTCAGCTCTGCCACTTGCAGAGGTTCCTGCACGCCAGGGAAACACCACGACTGTGAGGGCCTTCCTCCTTTGTGCGCTGGGAATCCCACACCATCGCACTCCCTCCTCTCCATCGGGCCACTCACCGTTGAGACCAGCTTCCATCTTTGCACAGCCGCTGCCCCAACAGGAAGGGCTTCAGCTTTGACTTACTGTCCTTCATGAAACAAGCCAAATTAGGCTCTTGCTTCTGCTCCCGTGGCTTGCATTCCCCTTTTCTATCTCGTATGGAAATATGCTATTTTCTGTTCAGAGATTACTACTATTGCTTCCCACATATCTTTTTCTTTTCCCTTATAATTTTCACTAGCCTTTTTTCTATACCTAACATTTGAAACTCTTTTCCCCAGCACATCTCCTCAGTATACTGCTTAGTTACCTTAGGTAATGGAGAAAAAGGGCTTCATTTTGCTAAGCCTAGCTTCTCTGCACCTTCCCAAGTCTCCCCTGACACCCACATCTTTTTGTCTCGCAGTGGAAACCTTTGGAAAGGATTGCCTTTTAGAATAAGCATCAAATAGCTGTTCTTTCAGCCCTTACCAATCCACCTCACTAGAAATGGGATTAAGCTATTTTTTAACCAATTCTGGAAATTTCAGATAGCTCAAACCTGCTGCTGGATTATTTTTAACAGGAGCTTTGTGTACAAAGGCAGTTTGGAGGCCACCCGCCTATGGAGGGGGCAAGAGGTCCCTGAAGCAAAGCCCTGGCTGCAGCCAGGAATCTTCCCTATGGGAGAAGATTTTCAAGCAATTTATATGAGAGAATAAGGACAAAAGAGTGAGCTGCTGACTCCTCAGCCTTTAGGAGACTGCCATTATGTGCAAACACCACTTTTTCTTTGCAGTTTTCCTGCCTCTGGTCAGATGACTGTGAAGTGCTCTACTGAAAACATAGGTGAGGCAAGGCAGCTGGTGTTGGATAGCAGGGAAATGAGCAGAGTTCAAGGTCCTGCTATTATTAAAAGCATACACATCTTTCTATATTTATTCCCACTTTACAGCTCCAAATAAAACACATGCAATCCTGATGAGTTTACAACTCTAAATACAACACAGGAGAAAAACCCAAGGACTCATCTGGGAAAACCAAAACTCATATATACAAAAGCACCAGAAGGATGATTATTTTTTACTGCCACCACATACACAGCTACATTTCTAAAAATATGCTTATAGCCTTAAAGTTAAACATAACAAACTAGAAAAACCACAGTCTTACAAACACAGGCACGATTTAAAACCAAGCGGCCTGTTCCTCACCCCAGCTCCATCACAGACCTCAAAAAGCTGCTTAGGAGGATCCCAGTGCAGCATGCTGTACACTCCAGTGAGCTTCAGATGTGGGTCTGAAGTGGCACAGAGCTCAGTGGGGCCAGCTGAACTATTTACTCTGCTTCATGAGCAGATTTCACCTGGCTCATCATCACTGCTTCCAGCCTGATACCTCAGGCACAATAACCAGCTCCCTCTCTGCCATACTCAGACAGCAAGCTACCAGAGACATGCCCCTCGTCTCATGGCATGGCTCCACTTCCCTGGAGAAAGAGCAAGTAAGATGTGTAACCTGGGTCATTCTCACTTAGACCAGAGGTCCCTCAGAAGGGCAGAATGATTTGAATGAGTAAGAGTAATGCATGCAGTGCAAACACCGTCACCAGATGAACCGCTCAGCAGCTCCATCTGCAAAGGTGTGTCTGTCACCAAGAGCCCGCTGCTGGTGTCACACACTGCTTGTGCCCTCAGCACCGTGCTGACCAGGGGGCTCTCCCTGGGGCCCACACACTGAAAGGACAGAATGGCTGCAGAGTCTGATGTGACAGATAAAAAACACCTCGACATGCTAGCTAAGGCACATTCACTGCCACTTTGCAAAAATACTCTGCTGAGTAAGAAAATGTAACTGAGAGGCAGGGGAATGAAAACAACTGTCACCCATACCAGAAGGCAGTCTACATACCTTAGACTCATTGAATCATAAAACTGTTTAGTTGGAAAAGATCTGTAAGATCATGGAGTCCAACCACTAACCTGATTGTACCAAGCTCACCACTATACCGTGTCCCTCAGCACCTCAGCTCCACAGCTTTGCAATAGCTCCAGGGATGGGGACTCCACCACCTCCCTGGGCAGCCTGGGACAGGGGCTGACAACCCCCTCAGTGAAAAAGTTCTTCCTAATCTCCAGTCTAAACTCCTCCGGTGCAACTTGAGGCCTCTTGTCCTATCACTTGTTGCTTGGGAGAAGAGATCATCTCCCACTTCACTACAGCCTCCTTTTGGGCAGCTGTAGAGAGTTATCTCCCCTCAGCCTCCTCTTGTCCAGACTGAACACCCCCAGTTCTCCCAGCCACTCTTCATCAGACTTGTTCTCCAGATCCTTCCAAGCTTTGTTGCCCATCTCTGGACATGCTCCAGGACCTTGGTGTCTCTCTTGTAGTGAGGGACACAGAACTGAACACAGTATTTGAGGTACAGCCTCACCAGTGCCAAGTACAGCAGCATAATCACTTCCTTGGTCCTGCAGGCCACACTGTTCCTGATACAAGCCAGGATGCCATTTGCCTTCTTGACCACCTGGGCACACTGCTGGCTCATGTTCAGCTGCTGCAAACCAACACCTCCCAGGTCCTTTTCTGCCAGGCAGTTCTCCAGACACTCTGCCCCAAGCCTGTAGCATTTCCTGGGGTTGTTGTGGCCCAAGTACAGGGACCTTGCAAGAATCCATTAAAAAACAAACAGCAACCACCACCACCACCATGACATAGAGCTGTGGCAGACTCTAGCTGGCAGATAATTCAGTGAACACCTCCTTTTTTTGCCCCTTTACACCAGAAAAATGCTATAGCCCAAGAGTTTGCCACCCCAGGGCCCTGCACTGGTGGCATGAGCAGCAGGCCAGGGAAGGGTACTCACTGCAGGCTCCACAGGTGAAGCAGCCGTCATGGTAGAGGTTGCCCATGGCCTGGCAAGCCTGGTTTGCTCCGTACACCCCCTTGCTGCACTTCACACAGGTGCCTGGAAGAGAGAGGAGACGAGAGGTCAGAAGCAGGACCAGAAGGTGGGGAGGCTGGGGTCACTGTCTGGGTGATCACATCTGCAACTCACCAGCTTAGAACCATTCAAGCCACAAGATGTAGGTAACAATGGCATCACTCACCCTGAGAGAGGCTGTTAACAGTGGTCACAAAAGTCATCGAACCTCCAAGGTGAAAGCCGTTTGCAAAAAAGTAAACTGCACAAGAACAGCCCTGTCTGGCTACAGCAACATCTCCTTCCTTCTCCCATCCTTCCCCAAAACCTTCATATATAATTAAAACCACTTAAGGACCCTCCCAAAAGCCTGGGAGGTCTTATGTGGTGCTCAAGGCTGTCCACAGACCTATCGTTTCTGCCACTTACTACATCAAATAAGCTTGTTGGTTGGTTGCAACCTTCACTGTTCAGGTGAGGGAGCACTGGAAGGGGCTGCCAGATGGTCTGTGGAGTCTCCTTCTCTGGAGATATTCCAAACCCACCTGGACGAGTTCCTGTGTGACCTACTCTAGGTGGTCCTGCTCTGGCAGGGGGGTTGCACTGGATGATCTTTTGAACTCCATTCCAGCCCTTAAGATTCTGTGATTCTGTAAGGGAAATACACCTCTTCCCCTAGCCCCTTTAAATCTTCATCCATTTCAGACCCCTGTTGTGTTTGCTGAAGGTCCTAAGGATTTCCCACCAAACCAGAGCTGGACTACCTGACACCTACCTCTCCACCCTCTGTCAGTCACATCTGAACAGAAACCCAACACAGCCACTACCTATAGACCACGTAGCCTGCCCACGTGTTCCTCTTGCAGGACAAGGCAAGAAAGAAGTCAGTTTTTAAGGCAAGGATATCTGCTGGTATCAGCAAGCAAGGGGCCCGACTCCCATGGGGCCTGTGGGGCAAAGGAGAGCAAGAGGAAGAATACAACCTTTGGCTATAAGCTGTCCCAAGTGCAATTCCAACCTGCCTCACATCTATGGGCTTTCTTGCCACCTAAAGACAAGGGTCAGCTCTGGAGCTCCAGAGGAAGGAGAAGAGGACCATGCTCAGATGTTCAGCTCAGTCTCTTGCCAGCAAAACCAAACACATTTCCACTAGCACTCACCCTGGCGCTGGGCAGAGTGTAGGGTGAGGGTTTCCACCTCATGAGAAGAAAGCCTCTGGGACCCTTGAGGCACAGACCCACCTGATCTGGGCTGGGAGTGACAGCAACGGGGCAGATATGAGGGATGATGAGAGGGACCACAGGGAGAAGACTTCAGCACTGCAAGTTCACAAAAGGTGTTGTGTGTTCACGTAGAGCCTCTCAAATCTCACCATGTTTCCATGTAAAACTATTTTGGTGACAGAGTAAGAAGTGACAACTAAGTTTCATGCCCTTGACAGCATCTGCTAGCAGGACCTGCTCTCTCCATTTCACAGTGAGAAACCCAGCAAAGCCACCCAAAACTGCTATTAGTGGCTGGGCAGAGAAAGTATTTGTCCAAGGAAAATGAGACATCAAGTCAGTTTGCTTACTTCAGGCAATACCCTATGATTGCAACAGAAAGGTTTTAAAGCTGCATCACTCTTAATCTGTGTTTAAGCAAATAAACAGGGATCTACCCAAAACAGGCAGTGTGAAGGACAAACAGAAGACATTCTTCTGTCTTTGGTCCTCAACAACCCTATGGATGTGACTTTGCCTCCAGGTCTCTCCTTCCACCCATTCACCCCTGCTCTTAAACTCCCTGGGGCAGGGACTCTTGGTCACTTCTCATTCCTACTGGCCCTAAAAGAAAGACAGCATTATTTTGCTGGAGGTCCTTAGTCATACTATGGTTAACAAAACTTCACTTTTTATCCCATTTTCTCAGGGCGCTGCAAGCTCCAGAGTAATTGGAAAGGTCTGGAGAGAGTTAGGAAGAAAACCCAGCAGTGCTTACGACAGCGCTGAAAAGTAACTCCCAGCTCCGGCAGCACCACGCTGGCACTCCCAAGGGTGCTTAACAATTTCCTCTCGCAGCTGATAGCTGCAGCCATCAGTTCTCAGACTACAGGGATAAAAAAGCTCAGAGGCCCTTTGCAGTAGCACACACAGGGTTGCTGAAAAGCAGATACTTCACTTTCCCAGAGCAGACCTGGCTCTCTGGGCTGCAGCTGCCTGCGTGCATTCAATCAGCACGCTGAAAGCTGTCCCCTAAGCCTCGCTGCACTCAGAGCCAGAGCCCAAACTGACACAAACCTGGAGAGAACGCTGCACAGAATAATTAGTTACGCTGCTTTGTCCAAATCTGACCTGAACTGAAATGCTAGCTTGGCTGCAGGCCCACCCCAGCACACAGGCTGGCACCAAGTCAGCAAAACTTGCTGGTCCTTCCCGAACCAAGCAGATTTATCTCATTTATTGAAAGAAACGTTTTAAGAAAGCAGAAGATAAATCATGCAGGCATTACAAAAAACTCAAAATACCCTGAAAAAATAAAACAAGGCAAAGATAAGAAAATGTGGCTTTTCAAAGGGATATGTTCTCTCAGGAATGCACACGTGCAGCAGCAGCCTCAGATGCTGTGCCATCCTGACACCAGAGCTAAAGGCTACCTCACAAAACCCCCTCCCACCACAGCAATGCCAAGCAGAGAGTTTTGTGGGCAGAAAACCTGTCCATCTGGCTGCTGGAAACCTTCTTTGCACAACATTCACCAGGATTGTCACAGAACTAATGTGCTGCGTTTTCCCTCTCCGTGCCAACGCGTGGCTGCTCCAGAAAATATCACCGGCGTGCTCCTTTCTAGAAAGCAGCTGGGTGACACCGAGTATGGACAAGCAGCCAAAAGAAGCAGGAGGCAGAAAGCACAGCAGCTGAATGCAACACATGGTAAAGATGCTGTCAGGCATTGAAAGCCACTATAAAATACCCTAACACAAATCCCATGGAGGGCAGAAACTGCCTCTGCTGTCTCCTGTCTATCCCGTTTAAGGCTCAGAGCATTGGCACTGCCTCTGTGGTTTCCTTCAAAACCCACCTGGACAAGTTCTTGTGTGACCTACTCTAGCTGGTCCTGCTCTGGCAGGGGAGTTGGACTGGATGATCTTTCGAGGTCCTTTCCAACCCTTAAGATTCTGTGACAGATGATGGTCTGTCACAGGCTCTCCCATCCATACTCAAACCTTCCTCCATCTCCCACCCTTTGACTGCCCCCACCACCCTTCCTACTTGCTTTCAGTACATGTTCCATTTCATCCTCTGTTTAACCTTTCTATCCTCTTCTTCAAACATTTAGGCCCCTAAAACATGGAAAATAAAGTCACAGAATGAAAGGGCTTTAAAAATATATTGACAACATTGTCTGTAAAAACTGTAATGTGCTAAATTCCCCAACTGTGTAATAACCAGCCCTGCTATAAATATTTATAGATGTCCTGTGGCAAGGCTGACAATTGAAAAATGGCATTATGGCAAATCTCTAGATAGTTTATGGTTTTCCTTGTATCTGCTAATGGCTTGAAAGCCATTTCCAACTCAGTAGCAATTATTCTAGAAATAAGCTTTTGCTTCTTCCAAATATAATATTTTGGAAGTATTTCCAGCAACATCCTTGAGCTTTCATCTCTGACTCTCGGCACACCTGGCCTTAAGAACAAAAAAGGTGATTTCTATGGACTATCATTTCAGATGGAAAAGACATTTAAGACCATTGAGTCCAGCCCCTCACCTCATCCTGCCAAGCCCAGCACTAACCCATGTCCCTCAGCACCTCAGCTCCATGGCTTTGCAACAACTCCAGGGATGGGGTCTCCACCACCTCCCTGGGCAGCCTGGAACTGGGGCTGACAATCCTCTCAGGCAAAAAGTTCTTCCTGATCTCCAATCTAAACTTGAGTCCAGTTCTTTTGCCTTAGGCTATGCAAGAAAAAAAGCAATGCCTGTTGCTGGCGGTGGCCAGTTGCTCAGCTCATGTGTGGCAGCACGTGTCTGAAGCCAGCCTGATGGAAGAAAGCTCAGCACAAGCCACATCCAACCTCATCCCACCACAGAAGGGGCCCTGTGCCCTGCTCCACGCCAGCTCAGCTGACGGTTGCTTCCCCAAACAGCGCTGAGCGTGCTTTCTGCTAGCCAGGGCGGGGAGCTGATATGTCAGCAGCAGCAGTCCTGCCCCACGTGCCACTGACACTGGTCAGCAGCGCCGGTTGGCTCACGCTCCAGCACACTGGCAGAATGGCAGCCGCATTGGGAAAGGGAAAGGGGTAAAACTTGCTGATTTCGGCTCAATTTCTGCCGGCAGAGCAGCCAGGCCCCGGCCAACAAAGAAATCTCTGTTCCCTTTTGCATCATGCGGCAAGCAACCACCCGCGCTGCAGCTGAGAGCCTGAACAAAGGGAGCTTTGGGGCAGAGCTGGGACCCAAAACATGCCCCGTAGGCCACTTCCCAGCACCCATCATACTCCTGCTCAGCACTGCAAGCCAGAAGGAGAAGGCAGCCCCTGGGAACAGCCTTGCTTCACAACAGCAGACAGGTCACAGAATGGTAGGGGACCTTTAGAGATCATCCAGTCCAATCCCTCTGCAGAGGCAGGGTCACCTAGATCAGGTTGCATAGAAACGTGTCGAGGTGGGTATTCAAGACCTCCAAGGAAGGAGCCTCCACAACCCCTCTGGGCAGCCTGTGCCAGGGCTCCCTCACCTGAGCAGTGAAATATTTTTTCTTATGTTTAAATGGAACTTTTTGTCAAGGGTTGTCAAAAGTGAACTCAGTGCTCAGCCTGAAATGTCAGTCCCACCCTCAAAGTTCAACAAGTGCACTTCTCTTTGCCACTGGACTGAAAGCCTTTAGAGACATTTTTTCCTCCAAGTGATGCTATTTCACACTCACCTGAAGGAGTTCAGTTATTTACTACATCCCACTCACAGAATCACAGAATCTCAAGGGCTGGAAGGGACCTCGAAAGCTCATCCAGTGCAACCCCCCTGCCAGAGCAGGACCACCTAGAGCAGGTCACACAGGAACTCGTCCAGGTGTATTTGAAATGTCCCCAGAGCAGGAGACTCCACAACCCATCTGGGCAGTCCCTTCCAGTGCTCCCTCACCTCAACAGTGAAGAAACTCTTCCTTGTGTTTCTTTTCCAGCTTGTCCCCGTTGCCCCTTGTCCTATCATTCGCCATCACTGAGAGAGCCTAGCTCCATCCTCCTCACACCTGCCCTTTATGTATTTGTAACATTCATAGGATCCCTCACTAAAATCTCAATGTAAACTGTGCTGAACAGCAGCATTTTCTGGGGCTGGGTGCTATGATTTATTTCCACATACCAGACAACATCTAACTACGAACCCACAACACGGTGGTGGGTTTTCCCAGCAGTATCCTTCTCCTTTTCAGCAGCATCCCCCTCCTCAGCAGCATCCAGGATACCAAGCTTTCCTATGCATGCCCCTGGTTGGGTCTGCTAAGACCATGGCTTAATTTTGGAGGGCCAAATGTGACTGTGTGCTGCTTTCCTTGCTGTGTCAATCCAGTCCCAGATAAGAGCAATGCAGTATCCTGCAGTAGCAAGATGATTCTGGTGGTGTGGGCCTGTGCACGTGACTAATCCAGAAACAGCACCCAGGAGAGTACATCAGTCCTACCCCTTCCACAAGGCACATTTCCACAAGCAGCTTGGCTTTTCCCCACCACACACAACAGGTTTTTGCCCTCTCCTTATAGCAGGTTTTACTTCAGAACTCTTCCAGCACCTCTTCGACCTCTTCACCTTAACCAAGTCATTTCTACATCAAACTCTAAATCAGGCACACTGTGTGCCTTGCCATGCACTTAGCCACTACCGTGCAATCACTCTTGTGAGCACAAGAGTCTCTAGGAGAGTCTTACAGCTCTCTAGGAGAGTTGATTTCAAGAAGGTTTGAAGGCCCACGTGAGATGGAGTGCCTGGAAAACCTGGCAACTCGGTCCTGTTCACCACTGCGTGACTGGGTTGTCACTCAAGGCTGTAACAAGTACTCCCTGAACCATAGAGGTGGTAAATGCAGTTTTGCTGTACTATCTTTGCATGCCACCTTCTTGACCTCGAACTTTGTTGTAGACACAGAATTGCCATCAAACTTACGTCAGTGACACTTTAAGTACCCTACAGCAATGTCAGAAACTATGTTAACTTCAGTGCCACGTGAAGGAGGCTCCTTATTCATTTCAGCCCCCACTCCCACAGAATCCTGGCTGAAAGACCTATTGCTCCTCTGCCTCTTTCCTTTTTCTTTCCTTTTGGGAGAGTTCCCTTTGGCTTGCAAACCCAGCTGAGCACCCCAGAGGAAGGGAGGAGAAGCTGCATGCTGCTGTAATCTTGAAGAGCAATATCCCACGCAAATACTCATTTGCTTGGTTCCTTGCAGTGAGATAAGCTTTGCAATCCACACACACCCACAAGCCCACATGCCGTGATCCTTCCAGCTTGCCTTGTTCCATGAGGATCTCCCTTGCCTTGCCTACACCTCCTCTCCACTATGGGCATGCATCTCCTTCCAGCCACAGTGTTCCCCCAGGAGCAGGCAGCAAGGGATGCTTCTGTTTATTCCCAGTAGAAACAGCGCTGTTATCACCTACATGCAAAACAAATTCCAAAGAACTCTAGTTTTAACCACAAATTCTCCCCCTTGGCACCCCTGATATTACCCTTGTTGCCACTAAAGCATCCTGGCACACTATCATCATCAGAGTTTGGTAAGGTCATGTACAGCCTTAAACCAACTGTGGCTTTGGCAGTGCTAAAACACTAACTTCACTATGCACAAGACTCTGAAAAAGCACTGCTGGCCCTCGAGCTGATCACATCCATTCAAAGGTTCTAGGGCTCCAGGTCTCCACAGGGTTCAGTACCTGGGCTCCAGCGCTGCCTCTGCCAAGGGGAAAAGAAACCTGGAGACTTTGCTGTAAGATCTTCTCTGCCTGACTGCTGGAAATCATCCTGGTATTTCACCACAAAACAAGATGCCTGAGGCCCTCCTAAAACACCTGCAGCTTATCAGCTCCATTCTAAATAATATGGAAGGCAGAACTCAACATCTAACAGATATTTATAACAAGAAAACCATTCATTGAAAACTGTTTTTAAACAAAAGCTCTTGGTAAGGGTGCAGATAGCCTTCCTCAGAGAGATTTCCATCTAGCTATATGAAATAAGCACTGGTAAAAACATCATGTTTCACCTCTAAAAGCACCCACCCGTGCCTGCGGACCTAGGAACGGCATGGTACCACAGGCTCTGCCAAAACAAAACCTCTCTGCAGACCCTGCCAGGACTTTTCCCTACCAAGTCACTTCCAGGCAGCGCAGGCAGATGCTCAGTTTAGTTGTCCACTTGCCCAGCTCTCAACTAAAAACTCATCTTGCACCAGTCCTCAGGATGGTGCCACCTCACCAAACCCAAAACATGTGCATTGCACTGGGTGCTGCTAGAGGAAGAGTTACAACTCCCTCATTCATGATTTAACTCATCTTCCCGTTTGCCAAGTGGGAATGAAGGCTGGTGCATCCAAAGGAACACCACAGAAAAATCAGTGGGATTCAGGCACCTCACTTCTGGATGTTCCCTGGAAACAGTACACCAAAAACCTGAATGCAACCTAAGTTGGCTTCCAGGGACACTGGTCTGTGCTGTAAGGGAGTTAGTATCTCTCTCCCAGGGAGCAATTTCAGGATTGCCTTCCCTGAGCTTAAGACCTGGACGGTACCTGAGACTCTCTACATCCTCCTCAACAGCCCACATAAATCAAGTCAGCGCTTCTCCTGGAGGACCCAAATTCCTCTGCAGACACGTGCAGCTCATGCTGCTCACACATAGGCCACTATCAATAAAAACAACTAAAAAGCAAAGAAAATTCTTGCCTTTGTTGGCTTCTTTCATTTATTACACACAGCCTGAGCAGTCAAAAATATTTTGTACAGCAAACTGGTGCTGACAGATAACCAGACTGTTACTCCTCAGCAGAGCATCCTACCTGTGTCAGTCTCTAGCTTCTCCTTTCCTAAGCCTTCAAACATCAATTTTCACACAATGAAGGGGAAAAAACAGCTTCTTCACTGCAGTCAGAATTAATTGTTCATGATAAATTGTTCTGGGCTCCTCAGCTCAAGGGACACTACGAAATTAGAGAGTCCAGTGCAGGGCTATCAAAGTGATCAAGGGACTGCAGCATCTATCTCACTAGGAAAGGCTGTGGGACCTGGGGCTGTTTAGCCTGGAGAAGGCTGAGGGAGGACCTTGTCAACACTTAAAAGTATTAAAAAGGTGTTTGTCAAGAGAATGGGGCAGCACTTTGTTGTCTCAACAAGTCTTAACAAGACAGGCTGTTTTAAAAAACCAAAATCCCCTCGTTACAAATGCAGCATTCAGAATTAGGAGAGCTGAAAGCATGTTAGATATAACACTTTGGTCATTCACACTTCTGTCCTGGTTTCATTTCCTGGCTCCAATGTACTGCAAAGCTGCTGCATTAGACTTCCCTTCACTGGGGAAAAGTCTGCAACAAAATGAACTGTTGATCCTTTTCATCACTATTGCATATAATTATCTATTTTCCATCTTAAAGTTTGCTAGCTTGAGGGGAGGGCATAGCAAAGATGGGTTCAGAAGACCAGCTGTGTCATTTACTCCTTCGAAGGAAGCCAGGTAAACATGAAAAAATGAAAATAAAAGTGAGAAAGAAAGAGGGAGGAGGCCTGCAATAAAAATACCTCAGTACTTGCCCCTTCCTGCTCCTTGGCCCTCCACAAAGCAGATCTGCTGGGCCTTCCCCCACAGAGCTGAGGCTCCACAAAACTTCATTTCTCCCTCTGCCGTGGCTGCATTGTTTCATTTTTCCCTCTCCTCTTCTCCTTCCTATGTTCTCAGACACTACACCCTGGTGTAAAACCTCCTGCCAGTAGGATGTCAGAAGACCCCTCTGAGGATCAGGCATCTCTCCTCCCTCACCAGTAACAGCTGCCTGACTGGCAGGATTGTCCATGCTGCCAGAACGACTCCTGCTTCAAACTTCCCACAGGACACGAGCCTGCCTTGGGCACTACCCCCTGTTTGTGTGTCAAAAACGTGAAAACAACATAGCTACCAACGGGGTCCCTCTGCTTCCCCACCCCATCCCCACACACAGCTGGGACACTGTGCCATCCAGCTGGTTTACTTGCACTGTGAGCAGAAGCCACATGCAGCAGGGTCTGTTGAAGACACCCCTGACACTTCTTCAATGAAGCTGAGTGTTTCCTCTGGCAAAACAGTACCATTTTTTGAGCACAGCCTCCCAGGAGGCTCTCATCCCAACCACATCTTTGTTATCAGCTCCCTGTCACTGCATTCAGCTCTCCCTCTAGATGAAGCTCCCAGAGCTCACTCAAACCACGCGCTGCCCGCACGGGACGGAAAAGGTCCAAAATATGTTTCCAGGCCAAAAGGCTCCGACTACAGCAGCTTGACACATCACTTCCCTGCGACAGAATCAAACAGCAGCTGCCCTGCCACAGGGCTGAATCCACTTCTCAGATACTGAGATGACCAATCCCAGCACAGCCCTTCACGGCCAAGTGCTGTCTAATGCCAAGAAACACACTTTGTTGTGCAACTCGGTGGTCCCTCCAGCTACATCCCTGAAGCCTGATGTAAAGCCCATGGTTGTTCCTGTGTACACAGACCATCATCAAGCCACCCACCAACCCCAGCAGACAGGATAAGGCAAGGACAAACGCTGGACTCGATGATCTTAAAGGTCTCTTCCAGCTGAAACGATTCCCTGACCCTATGCAACAGCATCTGCACAGCCCAAGATGCAAACCCTTCCCCTGCACCAGGCTGAAGAGTTTAAGTTGTCCCTGTTTCTACTTCTGTGCCTGTGGGCCCAAAATCCTGAGGGAAATCCGTACACTAGACCTGTTTCCATCGTTCCTTACGTTAACTGCAGATTTCTGAGCCTTCCCAACAACTTTGTGTTTCCTTCTCCAAAAGCTGACACATCTTATCTTGCCATGAAACTGCCAAGTGGTGCTGCAGGGGATGGAAATGCTGCATTTGCCCCTGACCTTCTGCCATCCTGGGGTAGTAGATCAGTTTAATGCAGCAGGTCACTTAATATTCTCTCTGGGAGACCTTCACATGTAAGTGGTCTGGACCACTTGCAGACCCGAGATTTTGGGAGGAACGTGCCTATTTTCTGCCATTTACAGGATACACTGATCCTTTCGCAGCTGATGAGGACCAGCACCTGGGGCAGGGGGAAGTCCTGGCAAGTCTGGGAAACCGCCACCCTTCCCATCCCCAAGCAACTCCTCCTCAAGAGATCCTGCAAGCACGTCCACCTCTGTGAGGGGTACCACCAAGCCCTCCTCGAGCTCTGTGCCCACAGCACACACAGGCCTCCCTCCTCTGCCTTCCCACCCACACAGAAAAAGTTAAGTGCCTCTCTGCCAGTAACGAAGGGAGCTTCAAAAGATGTCCTTGTGATAAACAAAAGTTAGACAGCAAAAAAGTGAAAAAAGCATAACCAGGCAGGGATCTGGGCAGACTCTACCCTGCAGGTGCAAACCCTGCCGTGTGACACTTTGCCACAGCCCTTTTTCACTCCTTACCGAAGTAATCTGCCTTGGGCCGAGCATCCAACTCCTGCTCCAGGCGCTGGGTGAGTGCCTCCAGCTTCAGCTCAGCAGCCGACGGCCCTTGCTCCGGCTGCGGATGGAGGGTCTGGCAGGGCAGCTTCACCTTGGCCGTGCTGGAGCCTTCCGGGTGCCCGGCATCGACCCGCGGCCCGCTTGCGCTCTCGGGGAGCAGCGGCTGCGGAGCCTCTGAAGCCGCCAGCCCACGCGAGGCCAGCCGCGAGGAGCCCGGCTCCTGGCCCGCGCCGCTGCCGTTGGGCCGGTGGTTCTGACCGTGGGCCACGAAGTGCCCGGCCGCGCTGGGGTAGGCAGGGACGTGCTGGTAGTCCGCGCCGGGGGCAGCGGAGGCGTTGCCGGGGGAGAAGTTCAGCGGGATGTTCTGGTACCACGGCTGGCTGCCGTCCCCTCCGGCCCTGGGACCGCAGGGCTCGGCGGGGCCCGAAAAGCCCCGCGGGGGCTGCGCCGAAGGGGCCGAGAAGGAGGAGGATCTGTGCTGCGGCAGGGCCCCCGGAGCCCCGTCCTCTGTCCCCGCCGAGGGCGCCGGGGGGGTCCGGGCGTGTGAGAAGGAGGAGGACCTCTGCCCGGCTGCCATGGCGTCTCGGCCCCCGCCGCCGTTCTCCTGCCCGCCGCGGCAGGGCTGAGGCTCGCCGGGGCTGCCGGCCCGCTGCTCCCCGTGCCCCGCGCCCGCTCTGGGGGTCCTGTCCGGCTCCGCTTCCCGGCCGCGGCGCCCGGCCTGGCTGCCCGGGGCCTCGGCTCGCGCCCCGCTCCCGCCGCAGCCGCGCTCCCCTCCCTCGTGCGGCCTCGCGCGCGGCCCCTCGGCGCCGGCGGCCGGGGGCGGTTTGGCACCCCGCGGCCCCACCGGGCCGGGCCGGGGGGAGCCGAAAGCGGCCCCTCCATTCAGGGCGGCCATCAGCATCTCTTCTTGCTGCTGCTGTTGCTGCAGATGAATCTTGGCCATTTTAGTGGCAAAGACCCGCCTGGTCTCTTCAAACTCGGGATTGTTACCGGCACCTTTGTCCACCCGAAAAAGACCGTCCTTGGAAGCTTCGTAAAGGTTAAGGTCTTCGATGAACTTGCTGGCTTCCAGACCCAGATCGTCGTACTTATCCATCCCGGCGGGCTTTTAGCGGGGTGAACCCCCGTCTCCTCCTTCTTCTTCTTCTTCCTCCTGCTTCCCGCCGGGCTCCAGACACTGCCGGCCACGGCGGCCGCTCCGTCCCGCCGCGCCCGTTCCCGGCGGGGGCGGGAGGTCGGAGGCGTGGCAAGGGGCCGAACGCCCCCGCTCCCCGCCTCCTCAACACACCTCCGCTCCTCCGCTCCCCGCCTCCTCAGCGCGCCTCCGAGCCCCCGCTCCCCGCCTCCTCAACACGCCTCCGCTCCTCCGCTCCCCGCCTCCTCAACACGCCTCCGCTCCCCCGCTCCCCGCCTCCTCAACACGCCTCCGAGCCCCCGCTCCCCGCCTCCTCAACACGCCTCCGCTCCCCCGCTCCCCGCCTCCTCAGCGCGCCTCCGAGCCCCCGCTCCCCGCCTCCTCAGCGCGCCTCCGAGCCCCCGCTCCCCGCCTCCTCAGCGCGCCTCCGCTCCCCCGCTCCCCGTGTCGATGCTGGGTTTCGCCTGCCGCCGATAGGAAAGTGTAAAGAACCGGTACCAGCCGTGTAAATCGACTGGTGTGGTTGGTCCCACAAGCCCAGGCAGGTGCTCAGCGTTCCTAGAGCTTGTTTAAATGCTTTTCCCCCCTCCAGGCGGTAGGGCCAGATGTTAAAGAATGTGCCTCTAAATAATCACGAATTGGGCTGTGACCAAAAACATGTCAGAAACGACGACAAAAATCTCTCTTTGACCGATTCCCTTACAAAAGCACTGCTGAGCAACTGAGGCCAAATCGAAAACAGCCTTTTTCCAGCCAGTGTTGGCCCAATGTCCTTAAAAACCATGGTACTGTGAGCCCTTGGGTAAAGGTGCCTGTCTTCCCTCAAAGCAACCTCCAAAGCAGTTTGGAGCCTCCAAAGAGGCTCCAGGCAGGACTGAGAGGCTCATGCCCGCAGCAACAGCCTTAGGCCCGAGCTTGTGCTGACTTTGGACTAGCAAAAGTTATCCCAGCCTTAGCACAGTGTTAGATAAGGGATTGGTAGGGAGGGCAGGCTTGTGCGAGTTCCAGCTCAGGCAGAAGTGCAGCAGTGGAGCTCCCCCAGTCCCCAAGAGCTTGGGAAGGGGGACACCAGCATGTGCGGCCACTAACCGTGGCCTGCCAAGTTTCTAGGGGATCAACAGAGCCAGAGCTTTCTCATAGTATCAGGAAAAGGTCCCATATATCAAGCAGTCCCATCTGTCCAACCCTTCCAAGCCTTCCTCTGCTGTGGGTGTCACAGCTGCCTTAGGCTGAGCCCCACAGACCCTGTTCCACTTGGGAGAAGCTGGGTGCCTGGTGACTAAAAACCCCACTTTGCACAAGCCTCGGCAGTTCAGCAGGGTTTAGCTTGTGCCTGGACATCTGTCATGCAAAGCAGGGCAAGCTCCCGGCTGTGCCTTTTTGGCCAGAGTGACAAGGGCTCACCTCTCACTTCATGGCTGCAAGAGGCCATGGTGGCCCTCAGCAGCTACTTTCTGCCAGGCAAGTGTTGCCTTAGGCCACCAGTTACAAGAGTGAGTACCTCCTTTGAGGAACTCGACCAAAACTGTTGTCTGAGGTTAAGCTCAGCTGAGGCACCGAAAGCCAAAATTGAGTTTCAATGTTCAAAGAGCATCCTCAGAAAGGTCTTGGTGCAAGGGCAGTTTGGTAATGTCCCAGGCCAATGAGGAGAACCACAGCAAGTGGCTGAGGCACGGGTTGCCTCCTTCCTCCTCCCCACTAGCTTCAGCGTGCTTTTGGAGACCAGGTTAGCTAGATATTCAGTATATTTTAAAATGAGGAGGGTCCAATGTCAGAATGATAAGCAACAAAGTTGGTACGGAATGGTGGATTGCTTGAGCCACAGAATCACAGGATGGTAGAGGTAGGAAGATCCTGGTTAGAAGCTTTAGAGATCATCCAGTCCAAATCCCCTGCCAAAGCAGGTCCACCTAGATCAGGTTGCATAGGAAGGTGTCCAGGTGGGTTTGAAGACCTCCAGAGAAGGAGCCTCCACACCCTCCCTGGGCAGCCTGTGCCAGGGCTCCCTCACCTCAACAGGGAAATAGTTTCTCCTTATGTTTAAATGGAACTTTTTGTGTTCCAGCTTCGTCCCATCACCCCTTGTCCTGTCACCAGATACAACAGAAAAAAGTGATGCCCCAACCTCCTGTACATACTCATACGGCCCAAGAGGATGACAGAAAGGAAACAGAGCAGCACCTTCTTCCCTCCTCACCCAAGGGTGTAAAGTTAATCAAGGGAAGGCACACTCCTACCCAGCATCTCAGAGACCCAGACGATGTCTGTTGGGGTTATTTTCTTCAGTCACACTGAGGTGAGGCTGTTCAGACCTCTAGGAAACCAAAACCCTTTGGTGGAAGAGAGGTATTTGAGAACAGACATCTCTATTTTCAGCTTTCAACAAACAAATCAAGGAAGACTCTGTAACTTCCCCCAGATCACACTTTTTTCCTGACTTTCTTTTTTGAGGGCTGTACACACATTTTCTGCCATTATCTAACTTTTTATCTAACATCTGTAAGTCGCTTCACACCCGGACCCGCAGGAGCTCACCACCTCGGGGGGGAGGCCGGGGGGAAGGAGGTGCATGTGGAAGCAGCCTTCTTGCCAAATGGCCTCTCTGGATGCTGCTGACCTTCACTAGCTATGTAAAATACATTTCCTTCCTATGCCAAAGGATCAAATCAGCTGTCTGCAGAACAATGCTCGCACAGACGACAACGTGGAAAAGGCTGCCGAAGCCCTTCAGAGGGGGAACTGTCGCGCTGGGCTTGGCCCCCTTCCAGGCTCCGCATGCATGAGCAGACACTTTGATGGCAAAGCTCCTTGGAAGGGGGATCGCAGCCAAGCGATTCAGAGGCGTTTCGGTGTTTCATTCGCGACGCTTTCGCTGAACATTGGGCAGCAAAATACCTTTGACGTTCCGTGCTCGGATCTATTCTCTCCGTGAGATTTGGGCTGGGGATGTTCTCAAGCGAGCAGATGATTTAACTTGAACTTTCTACTGGACTGGAGATGTAACACGACCCTCACTTGCAGACCCTTCTGCTACGATTAGATATGGTCCCATGTTTTTATAGCTCCTGTGAGCTTTACAGCTCACGCCTATTAAGAAACCAAGGGGTCCACGATGGCTGTGGTAGCACGGGAACACAATCTATGTGCTGATTTGAATTCACTTATTCTAAACCCTGTCCCTTGAAGGAGAAGCAAAATAAATTGCTCATTTATTGTGTTTTGTGTTCCCGTGGCAAGGCTCACATGCTGCATTTACTCATGCAAAATCATGCTGAGAGCTTGTAACCCAGCCCTGCTCCACGTGGCAGCCGCAGCTGCCGGTGGGGCTGAGGGAAGCGGCAATCTGGGGAGAAGCAGCCCCGAGTGGTGTTCCCTGATTTCAGCCCCGTCTCTGTGGGATCAATGAGAGCATCGGCACAGCCTTGTGCTGCGGTGGCACAGCCCTCCAGGTGCTGAGGCTGCTGACAGGCTGGGGCAAAGCGCTGCCTGCCCGGGGAAATGGGGAAGTCACGGATGAGAGCAGGGAGGGGATCGTCTGTCTTCATGTCTTGCTGCTGCATTTGGCTCTGGGCTCACATTGCAGAGAGATGGGGGAAATGCAGAGAAATTCACTCCCTTATCCCCCACCCCCTTGATCATTTTTCTGTCTGGGAGAAAACACCCTTATATTTGGAATCATGAAAGCAGCACGGGGCTGTGGAGTTTGTGGAAAAACGATGATTAGAAGGTGTCTGGGTGACAATTTCTAGCTAGATCTCTCTCCAAAGGCAACCAGCAGATACTTGTGCTACCTATTTGCAACCACACTATGTGAGGAACCGGCAGGTGGGTTTCTTTGCGGACATTTCCAGGTTTAATCCCTGAAGCCTGTTCCTCCCTGGGGTTGTAGATGTCCCAGGCAGGTAATTTCCCACAGGAGCCAGGACTACGCACACCACTCTGCAGTGCTCGAGGTACGTGCTCTGGTGTGTTTTAGTAGGAGAGTAATAAGGGCTTCAGCACCAAAATATAAACAGAGTGAACAATTTATAAGGCAAAAGTATTTCCAGGATGGAGCCTGGCTTGGTTCTTGCAGGAGTGAACACATCTCTCGGCTCTCCCAAGGCAGTGCTGCAGCATCCTCCAGCTCAGGACTGGGAATCGCAAAGGGAAATGCTGAATGCTCCCTCAGGTTCTGCACCAGAACCTGGTGCTTTGTACCAGGAGGATGATACACAGGGCTGTCAGGTAAATAAGAGGGTCACAGGGGAAGGTGAGCCCTGAAGCAGCTCCAGGCTGGAAAGCCCGGCTCAAGCCTCAGGCCAGGCCACTGAAAGAGACTCTGTGGAGGTGAAGAGGCCAAACCTCAGCCTCTGCCCTCCAAAAAGGTTTGCTGGAAGGCAGCTCGGGCAGGGCTGGGAAATGTGGTTCCTCCACACCAGTGCCCCGGGGGCCTCTGCATTCCTCTGGGAGGCCTGCCTGCCCTGCACTGACTCATTTAACCCCCAAGCTGCAGGGGAAGCCTGGGTTTGTGCATCCCCTGCCCCTATGGCCAGGGCAGAAATAGGGCCAGACTTGCATGTTCTGCTTCTGTTCCACTATGACTGCCTGCTATGAGGCATGATCTCTGCAGGGAATTACACTGAGAGGCATTTAATTAACACTAATGGCACAAAAGGTCCAGGGCAGCACTGGGGCTCTTTTCCAAACTGCTTTTCTGGAGGGGTCAGGCTGCTTCACAGAAGGGCCTTCAGGGTCACATTCCTTAAATAACTGCACCCACATCATCAGTTCAATGGAGATGGTGCAGGCCCTGCTCTCAGGTGGGTAAACTGAGGCAGGGAAGGGTTACCTGGTGGGTCACATCCTGGGGAGGTAAGAGAAGCCCTGAGGAATCAATGAGACCCCAAACAGGAGCCCAGGAAAGAGAAGAGAAGAGAAGAGAAGAGAAGAGAAGAGAAGAGAAGAGAAGAGAAGAGAAGAGAAGAGAAGAGAAGAGAAGAGAAGAGAAGAGAAGAGAAGAGAAGAGAAGAGAAGAGAAGAGAAGAGAAGAGAAGAGAAGAGACCCCAATGGGCTGTGAATCCCTGAGCTGTAGTGGTTTGTCTCCCTGAAGAAGGCCAGAGCTGGGTGCCAGATGCTCAGCTGCTGCTCTGGGGCACAGAATGACTTGCACCTTCTTCTCTTCTGTTTCTCCAGATGCCAGGAGTGGTGGTGGAAATCACAGTCTCCCTTCCTTGTCACTCCATGGGGCTAAACATTTGCTTTTGATGGCTGCAGAGTTGCACCAAAATAACACAGTGGTGGTTTTCCTGTCCCTGCTCTAAAGAGCACAGAGTGGTTCATTTTCTCCATTTCCTACTAAAAAGAACCTTTTATCAGGACAAGAACTCGCCTGGAGGACTTTCCAGCTCCGTTTTCCCTGCCTCTTTATCAGCACATTAACACAAACAGCACTGTGACCTGTTTAACCAACATAGGTGGCTTTTAGTAGTCGTGGGCTGGAAGCGCTCTGCAGGTCAGACACATCCTGCCATCCATCATCAGCCTCACGTGGCTCGATGGACTAGCACTTGCCAGGTGCAGTCAGTGCATCCACCCCGTTCTTCTGTGCATGTCCTAGGAGAAGCTCTGTGACTAACAGATGTTTCAGAATGCTCTTTCACATGGGAAAATTGGGCAGTCTGTGTTTTTATTGCACCCATGCTATTTCATCCAGCCACGTGGATCTCCAGGGATGGAGACGTACTTAAGAAAAATATTCGTTTGTAAAAGCTTCCACAAGTTTTTTCACAAGGCTTCCTTGGCTTAGCCAGCACAGCAATACACAATTGTGTTTCTGTTTTGCAGCAATTAGGAAGATTTGTTAATTACACTGCTGTGTATTTAAAGACAATTGATTTCCCTTTGTAGCAGAAAACAATTTCCTGTTATGCCAGTTCTCTCAATCTGCATCAGAAACAACCCCAGGCTGCCACTGCCAGGGATGTGTCACGCTCCTTTATTGAATCCTTCTCTTTTCTGCCCCAGTTATGTGTCCTGTGTTTATTATTCTTGACCAGTGTATTGGATCACCTACAGCTGTTATGACTAGATGTAATTCACTTCACATACTGCTGGCACTGAGCAAAGTTACTGGACAGCAACTGCCCTTGCTCGGCAGCTTGTGCATCTCTTCTGGCAGCGGGAAGTGGGGGTAGCGGTAGAACCTTGGCCTTTTCATGCTTGGTTTTGGCACGTGTCAAAAACTACTGGCAGATAAGGAAGTTCAGAGCCTTAGATGTGACTGTGGGCCTTCCCCTTTGCAGCCAGCACAGAAAGCAGGCTTGTATCTAAGAGAGCAAGCATAAAGGCACACATTTCTGTTCATGTCAATGTATACATTCTGCTTAGAGCTGCACTGAAGAAAACCAGGCTTTTCAATTACAGTAACTTCTTATGCTTCAGATGTGCCAAGCTGAGTGTCACGAGTGCAAGCAGAAAACCCATGAACGTGAAGCTCATTATGCACCAGCTTTTCCCGTTGACATGTTTCTTTGCTGAGCAAGCAATGTTGCTACCTAAAACAGAGAGCAAATTGGGGAAGCACAGGCAGATGAGCACACCAGGAAATGTCCTGGGTGTCCAATACTGGGGCGTGTCTTTGACAAGATTCCTGTGATCAAAATCTCTCACAGGTTTGGGCCACATTCCCCTGACAACAAATACAAGCACCTGCTTTACTTTGAGCTCCCAGTCCCTTATGGGTGGCAGATAGAACAAAAGACTTCTCACTGCAACGTTGCTACATCCAGGCAAACCCACTCCCATTCAGAGACACTAACAACTTATAAACCCAGGAAAACTCTGTTCACACCGACTATACAAAAAGCTAGAACTAACTTTGCATGCACAATGATGCTGACTTGCAGCTCTCCAGGGCTAGAGACTCATCTAACCCAGGGTTTACTTGAGTGAGAGAAGTGCCACAAGACACAAATCATAGAATTGTTTCAGCTGGAAGAGACCTTTAAGATTATCAAGTCCAGCCTCTCTCCTAGCTCTATCAACCACCAGACCATTTCCCTAAGTGCAACAAAGGCTGTGTTTGAGTGGGGGCCTCCTGGGCCAGGCGCTGCTGGTGAACTGCAGAATGCTTTGTGGTACCGGAAAGTCACTTTATTCAGGAAAGGGAAAAAAAAATCCCACCTTTCCTCTGCATGTCAGGCAAGAACTCTTTTATCATCTGGGCTGCAGATGAGAGCTCTGATCCTGTCCCCCCCTTCACAGAGCTAATGCTCCAGTTCAGTTTGCCTACGGCTGGGACAAGCTAAAAACTGCCTCTGATCTACTCTGACTGGCTTCATGCTGGTTCCTTGAGACATCAACCCCACTTGCATTAAAAGAAAAAATGAAAAGATGTGGTTTCAGCAACATTTTTTACAGTTCAAAGCAGGCATTACCTGGACTGACAGAAATCAGTGGGCTAATAAGTATTTTCACCACTCAGGTTCTGGTGATAGACCCAGCTTCACATTCATTTCTCTTGCAGCACAGCCCTTTGATAGAAAATCGGCTCAGGTTGTAGTAGGGGGGGACTAAAGAAATAAAGAAGCAGAAAATTGCCCAGCAAAACCAGTGTATGTACTTTACCATGTCAATAAACACACATGAATAAGGCCAATCTCCTCTCTACAAACTGCATTAAGTACTGCAAAACCGGAACGTGATTTCTCCTCATCCTCACTTACAGCCAAGCTTTTAGAAACAAGCTTATGTACTGCAAAGCTCCCTGGGGAGGAACAACCAGCAAAGTGCTGATCAACGTTCCTTCTAGCTCATGTCAATTGTAAGAAGTTTACAGAAGAGGAAGAGCTGTCTGTGAGGCTTTCCACTGCAGACAGAGAACCCGCGTTATCTGTGGAATTTCTCTCGTCAGAAGAAACAAGCAGGCTTTTACAAAGTCAGATCAGAAAAAGGCATCATTAACCAGATGGCAGTTCTGGGGTAAGTCACTGAGAAGGCATACAGATTTTATTTTGCACCAAATCTCCACGTTTGGCTTCTGCTGAAAGGCAGGGAAAATGTACTCTTGTTCACCTTGGATACGTATTTTACACCATAGGTGGGACGAGCTGGCTGGAGAACTGCCTTAGCTAGTGACCTAAGGTGCAACACTGTTCTTTAATGTGATATAAAAAGCCCTATTACCTCGCTGCAAAGCAGCATTGGCATGTCCATGTCACCTCAGGCACTGGAAGTGACTACAAAAGGTACACATCTCAGTATCCCCCATCACTCCAGTGTCTGAGATCCTTTCTCGTGGCATCAGTGGCATTAGTAACCTTTTAGGAAGGCTTGATTTTTTGGAAGTTCAGCTGCATGAATAATTTTGGGGTAGAAAATGTGCCAATAGATTTTGGGTTTTTAGTTATATATTACTCAAAATAGAAATCTGACACAGACTGTATGTTGTGACCAACCTTCTATCAATCACAGAATCACAGAATTTCAAGGGTTGGAAGGGACCTTGAAAGATCATCCAGTGCAATCCCCCTGCCAGAGCAGGACCACCTAGAGCAGGGCACACAGGCACTCATCCAGGTGGGTTTGAAGGTCTCCAGAGAAGGAGACCCCATAACCCATCTGGGCAGCACCTTCCAGTGCTCAATCACCTTAAACACCAGGATGCAGAAAATGCCCCTTCTGTGTTATGAATCCATTTCTTGGAGTATTTTGTCCTGGAGCTAAACCTTCACTAGGTTTAGCACATCCCTCAGATCTCCTTTGGCTCACCACAGAGTCAGGCCAGTGGCACCATACCCATTTTCCTGTGTGACACGAACAGTGCAATTCCATTGATCGCCTCTCAGCGCCCTTCTCACCTCTCAAGTATCAGCTTCCAGAGTTCAAACTCCCAGCCTATTTAGCCACTGGACTCTTTAAGGCCACACAATTTGTGGTAGTGTTTTGTAAATCCTTCAGCATAAAGTGTCCCCTGACACAGGTAACAACTGTTGAATGAGAGGCATCTGTGGAAGTGACTTTGAAAGGCCTGTGTATCAGTTATGGGTCCCATCTAGGCACAGACCAAACCTGTGGCTCACAATTACTGTAAGAAAAACGTGCTTCAGAGCAGGTTAACCTTATAAGAAATGTCAGCAGCTGTCAGGACAACTGCACAGCTCCACAGCTCTGCCACATCTTTCTGACAAACACTTGGCAGGGAATTTGGCTCTGCCAGAGTTTCTGCATCATCTCTCTCATTCACTTTTACACCTTCTTCTAGACCACATTGAATTTTAACTCATTATAAACACACTGGCGTGACTTCTGACTGTATTTTGTGCAGTTGCTGTTCACCACCTTTCCTTTTTTTAAAGCCTGTAGAAGTCCATTCCCTGTTTTGATTCTTGCCTGAATCACCAGGCGACATCTACAATTCACCTCCTCTGGCCAGAGCAAATACCCGCCAGTACTAACAGCAATAAACTGCTGAGGGCTGCTGCTCAGCCCTGCACTGACTGTGGCTTTTGTTTCAAGGCACCACAGAGCTGCTGGGCTTAAAGCATCTTTCTTCATCCCTGTAACTTTTAGAAGTTTTTATTTACACCAAACACGTCACCTTTCCCCCGAAGAAAAACTGCTAAAACGGCTCCGCGGGGTGTGTTAAAACTTTTATACAGGGGGAAAAAAAACCCAGCAGAGGACTGTGCTGCAGATTTTACTTTAAAGGATCTCTTTCACAGACCTTCTAGGGGCTTCTGAACAGCAGTTTTATGAATTTATAACAACATATATGTCAGGCAGACACTGGAATTCAAATTATTTTAACTCCATCTAAAGGCCTGTGTTCGAATGTCTGAATGCATTCCTCTGTGGCTGAGAGGTTTGGAGTCTTCAAACTGAAAAGGCCGTATCTTCGTTATAAAGATCCCATTTCTTAGCCATTCTGGTGTCAAAGGACTGCTGAAGAGAAAACCTGCACCAGTGTGGTCCAGGAAGAAGCAGAAACCAGAAGAGTTTCGTTGCAGAGGTAGGGACGTGGAGAGCCAGATCTCCCCACCGAGCCTGGCATCTGTGTGATGTAGCTGGATCTTTGGGAACACAAATACCTAACACCAAAATGAACATGGGTATTGCAATGTGATCTGCCTTGACCTTAGCTGCTTAGGATCTATTGGACTGATTTACTGTTATGTGGGAGATCTTTGTTGGTTTCTTATTAACCTAATACTGAGTCTGGATGACTGCTGGGCTGGAGGGTTAATGCAGACCTTTGTATTTGCCTAGTTGGTTGCTATTGCTGACTGTCAGAGTGGTTCATAAATGGCTGGCTTATTGGACTACTTAGTGTAATGGCTGTTAAAGAAAAGACATTCTTAGACAATGAACCCTGTAATTGTCTCTTTGGAAACGCTTTTTCAAGCGTTTGCTAAATACAATAAACATTTCCATGTGGATGGAAGAGCAATGCAGCCTACAAATAAAATGGTTGAAATGAGGCATGGGAATAGCTTTGTGTTTTATGAGAGTCTGATTGATTTTTAGAAACATGACTGCTATTGCCACTTCATGAACCCCTCAGAAAAGAAAGAAAGAATTCCAATTCAAGTTTTACGATGTAGGCACTACAAGAACTAGGAGCAGAGGCAAAAAGCACGCTGTCTGCCTTCCCCGTTGCTGCATTTCTAGCAGCAGTCACCCCTTCCTTGAATTCCCCAAAAGTCTCTGGGATGGCTCAAGTGTGGGAAGTAACTTCCATTCTGCCTTAGGCCAAAACAACCGCCAGCACTTTGCTGGAGTTGAACCTCTCATGTATGAGCCAACACAAATGTGCCAGTGAGGAAGGCGGATCCTGGCCAAGGCAAGGCTTGGCTAAATAATCTGACCTTTTTCTTGGCTTGGCTCTGAAACATATGTGAAATGTATCAAACCACCCCATTCTGACTACCTGCTGTGCCCAAGGCACACTGGTACTAAGAAATCCTTTCTAAAATTAACACTCTCTAGTAACATTTCCTTACAGCTTAAAGTGGTAGCTCATGGTAAGGTACCCAAACATGAGATACAGGGAGCAAAGACTGACTGTAGCACACCTCACATTTGGTGTAGCACACTCTCAGGGCAGTTGTTTAGTCCAGGAATCATATTTATGCCTTTGCATTTAGCCAAGACTTTCCAACAGGATAAATTCTGAGGCTGATGCTGAAACCCACGCATTTGGTATCACCTACATTCTGTCACAATCAACTAGTCCTTCTGCTCTTCTCTCTCATTCTCCCAGAGAATATAGACAAGCAGCACCTTACCAGCACTCGCTAAGAAACTTGAATTGTGTGCATTCCTCCACGTTGAAATGAAGATTTAGCAGCAACCTGATTTTAATAACATTCCTTCCCCACCGTTACAGGAGATTTAAATAACCGTAACTGGTAGTTATGAATTGGTTTCTTCTCGAAAGATTCCAGTTCCCTTTGACAGCCCAGCAGAGCTTTTGCTATTCTTGCACTAAGAAGTTGATGAGGGCAGTTCTGGGAGACAGAAAGGCCTTTTTAATGGTCCGGCCCTGGAGAAGCTTGACTCCAAGTTCACTTTGAAGAACGAGATCGTGGACTTCTTCAAAATTGCGGGCTGCTTGCTGAGGCACCACAACTTTGCCACAGGCTTTGTTATTGATCTGAAAAAGAAGGACATGAAAACAAGAAAAAAATGAAGCCACTAGACTGGTTTATAGAGTTTCATTTCCCATATCCAATCCATCTGCCAATGCCATCTGGGATGCATCAAGAAGAGTGTGGCCAGCAGGTCAAGGGAGGTTCTGCTCCCTCTCTACTCTGCCCTGGTGAGGCCTCATCTGGAGTCCTGTGTCCAGTTCTGGGCTCCTCAGCTCAAGAGGGACAGGGAAGTGCTGGAGAGAGTCCAGCACAGGGCCACCAAGATGATCAGGGGACTTTGACATCTTTCATACAAGGAAAGGCTGTGGGAACTGGGGCTGTTTAGTCTGGAGAAGAGGAGACTGAGGGAAGATCTTATTAACATTTATAAATATCTAAAGGGTGGGTGTCAGGAGGTTGGGACATCCCTCTTTTCTATAGCAGCTGGCAACAGGACAAGGGGTGATGGGATGAAGCTGGAACACAAAAAGTTCCACTTAAACATAAGAAAAAACTATTTCCCTGTTTCAGTGAGGGAGCCCTGGCACAGGCTGCCCAGGGAGGGTGTGGAGGCTCCTTCCTTGGAGGTCTTCAAGACCCGCCTGGACATGTTCCTATGTGACCTGATCTAGGTGACCCTGCTTCTGCTGGGGGGTTGGACTGGATGGTGTCTAAAGGTCCCTTCCAACCCTACCATTCCATGATTCTAAGTGAAGCAGGTCTCTCTCATTCCTGGTATGTTTCACCTGTGTGATAAAATCCAGGGGAAAACCAAGTTGTGTGCATCTTTATGACTAAGCTGTATGAGGCAACACACATGGCCATTTAGATGATTGAAAACTTGTTACAGTGATGTCTAAAAGGTCAAAGATCTGCAGCAGATTTTTATGCAAATGGATTTGATTCAAATGGATTTGAAAATATCAAATTATTTCATTTGCTGAAATGTAGGATTTGATGTTATTTTTATTAATCCACTGGAAGGGGATTCACCTGAAAGCTTTTGTTATTTAAAAAATAATCTGAAAGCTTTTGTAATAACGTATTTTGTGCCAGTTCTGAGAACCAGCCAGCAAGAGGAAAGTATTAGTGTATGAGTGGTTATCATCTCTGTGGTCAGCATTGCCTTAATGAGTCCTGCATTTAGTATAAATGCAACATAGTGTAAGTTAAAGCCCATTCTTCTATAAATGAGCAATGATGAGTCTTTGATACCTTTTCAGCCACAAATATTCCTGTGTTAACAAATCTTGCATTTGAACCTCTGTAAGGAGTCACTGAGCTGTAAAGAAGCCAAATTGCAGCCTAGGAGTCTGTACAAAGCAAGATTCCCACCTGACAAACTTACAAGGCCTCACCAGGGCAGAGTAGAGGGGGAGCAGAACCTCCCTTGACCTGCTGCCCACACTCTTCTTGATGCATCCCAGGCTGCCATTGGCCTTCTTGGCCACGAGGGCACATTGCTGGCTCATGGTTAGTTTATTATCAACCAGGACTCCCAGGTTTCTCTCTGCAGAGCTGCTCTTCAGCAGTTCAACCCCCAGCCTGTACTTCCTTAGTTTGATGTTTCATTGAAAACAAGATAGTCTGTGCAACTCTCTGAGCAAGGAAGCTGGGACAGATTTTTAAGGAAGTCTCAAATGCAGCTGGGATGAGTCTGTTTCTTCACTAGACTTGACATTAATTTGCAGTCATAATGTAGGTAGGCTTTTAAGTATTCCTACAAGCATCCTTAATGTGGTGTCATAAAAGGCTGCCTGTGTTTTACTTTGCCTTTGGCACCTCATCCAAAGTAAATCCCTTGGAAAACACAGAAGAGCTCGTTTTAAAAGCTTTTAGCTAAAAACAAATACAAGTAGTTCTTCTTGACAGGGCACTTCAGAGAAGAAAAGCATTTCACAAGGAAAACAAGAAAACTGTGAAATCCAAAGGGATACAAGTTTTAGTAGAGAACATAAAGCCAGCTTGTCCACTCGCTGCTAGGACACACAACCTGAGCTCCAAACTATGCCTGCTCAGTTCAAACGGCATTCGCCGGCCTCAATGATGCAGATTAACAGGTCCCACTGAGTGGATGGATGTTGGGAACTTGCCACAACTAGCTCATTTGGTGCTGTTTTCAACAGAAAAGCCAAGCAGCCTAAGTCAATTGGTAAATAAAGGACTGCTAGGGGTTGTGTTTTGCCTAGAAAGGCCGTGAAGCTTGGGTGACCTTTCCTGCAGCACCTCTCCTGATCTCCCCATGCCGGAGAGAGGTCCAAAAATCCTATCAGATGGCAGATGGGTTATGATCTCAGCATGTTTACAGCATGGCTTTCATTATTGTGATGCAAAGTCAAACATGTTAACACTATTCTTAAAATAAGCATCTGCAGATGCAATGACACGCTGTGCGTAGAAGCAGCTTATTGACACGTTCTTTTAGTTAGATTTAGTTAGAGGGGTCAGATTCTCTGCAGGACACATATCTTCAGCTATGCCTCTGTCTCTCACTGAATCTCACTAGGCCAGCATGACCCTCACTAGTGCCAGCACAAGAAATTTGAGGTGCTGGCAGCCATGTTTTCCTGGAAAACCGTGGCAAACTGCAAGAGTAGAAAGAAATGGGGTCCTTTCTTCCTCTGAGGAAGGAAGCTGCTGCTTTTTCTCTTCTTTCTTTTTCTGTTGCTGTTGTTTTTAACATTTGTCAGACTATTTTGGACCTAGTTGGAGCTAGGGGGAAGTAGAAAGGTTTCAAAGGACGAAGTAAAATTGCAAAAGACTGAAAAACAAGCACTTGGAGGTTGCAGAGAGGGATTTTTAGTTCAGCTCATGTTTTTTTTTTGCCATTGATGCATAATCCTTCTGAGAAGTAAAAAGGAAAATAAGCATCTGTGGACTTTTAGGCCTTCCTCAGATGCCAAAGCATGGAAAACGACACCAACTTTAAAAATTCATTTTATAAAAAGCATCAGGTTTAAGACCACAACTGCTAACAGTTCTGTACCACCTAGAAAATGTGAGGAGTGTGTTCATAAGACGACACGCACACGGCGTTCGGGTCCGATTTGTCACAGCGTTAACAATATATGGCACCGTTGAAAGTACTCAATTTTGCACTAATGTTTAGAGTAACAGATACCATGTGAATTTAAATGTCTTTCTTGCAGGCAATCTGTATTGCATCAGCCAAGGATGCAGTGAGATGGTTGCTTTTGCAGCTTTGAGTTAAATATGGAAAGATTAACTCCAGCACGGGCAGGAAATAATGAAGCATTCTGTGCTGAGAGAAATAAAACCATAATGTCTCAGCAGGCAAGTCCCTGGCAGCCTGAGGCAGTTTGATGTATTGAGAATAATAGGGTTGTGGCCCAAAGGCTTGGTTTGACTGTGCAGCCTTGTGAAGAGACACTGCCTCTTTGCAACTAACCAATTCTTCCATATGTCGAGTGTTTCTTGGTTTAATGAGGGCAGTTTATTTTTACAGCCATACAAAAACCTACAGTGTCCACAAGGCTTTCAAATAGTCACATTTATAAGGAATTCTCCCTGCTCCCCTGTACTTCCCTTTTGCCTCTTACAGTAGAGAGCCAGGCACACCCTTAGGCACTTCTTTTGAGAATGATTCCCAGCTGAAACAAGAGAACTTATCTCTTTGGTCTTCCAGTCACTTGCTTTCTCAGAACTAAGGAAGGTGCTCACACACATCGTGTTCTTTCAGGAATATGTGACACAAGCGTGGCTTTTCTTGTATTAAGAGACTTCCAACACGAGGCCCTGGCTTTGGCCAAGTCAACCAGGAAAAGAAACAAAACTGACTTTCAGAATGGTTGTTTCAAGCAAATGCATTTTTTATTTCCCTGGCTTCATTTTGCAAGGAGGAAGCTTCAACATCAGCAGAAAAACACCAGTGAAACCTTTAGGTGTTTTCATGTTTGGTTGCATAGCCCTACAAACACGGAGTTCAGAGTTTTCCCTGTATTGCTGGAGTTTATATTTTAAAGATGTATTCAATAACATGTTTGCTTCAACCACAATTGCAACGAAGCTTCTATAATGATGCAGTTTCTCATTCATGACTTCCTTACAAAGTGAACACTAATTTGAGATGTTTGCTAGCTGTGCTGGAAGGTGAAGGTTTATTTTGAGCTTGACCAAAGTGATTACACCTTGGTGAAGGTATTTGTGGATATATGACCTTTTTACTTGTATAAATAAATGCTTATCACTTAAAGCAAGGAAGCAAGCAATAAACCCACAGTGAATATTAGTCTGAGTCTGCTCTTAACCCCAGCTGGCACTTGAGTCCTTCTCTTTGGTTTGGAAAAGATGCCAATTGAAAATTTCCTCCAAAAACACACCCTCAGTGCCCTCTGCTAAGGATCTATGTTGAATGTTTGAAAAATTAGTGTTTTAGTAGCTTTTCTCATTCTGTTCAAGTGGACTGACAGAGAGATCTGGCAAGACATGACATTTTTTTGCAAAGATTGTTTGATTAAGGAAATCTACAGCCACATGACTTCTTCTAAATCCAACCAATCTCTTCCCTCCTCAAAACTCTCATCTGAATAAAAAGAACCCAACTGTCTTACTCCTTCTACCCAAGGAGATAACAGAATGAAATACAGATAAAATGCCTTGCTTCTGTTTCTCTTACACACACAGAGAACATGCAGTTTTCCATGACCAAATGACATTTCTTCTACAGGCTCCATCTCTTCTAGCGTCCAAGAAGCACAAGTTGAAGTCAAAACATTTAACTTCACTTAAACCATTTAAGTTTAGAATGTTTGCATGGCATATTAAAGGTTAATCTTTGGTGAACAGTGAAAAAAGCAGGAGTCCTGCAGATCTAGTAGCACACAAGTGTGTAATTACAGACTATCAATGCCTGAGCATGAAGAACTTGAAAGCAAGTTGATCAGGGGTTTGTTGACGGAAGAGCTGAGACACTACCTGTGGATCCCACTCCCTTGGCTCCAGGCAGTCCATCTATGGCCTGCAGTGGCACTTGCTGCTACTCTGCACTAACAATAAAGCTTTATGATGCCTGGAAGCACACTGATTAACACACTAGTTAGAGATGTAGGAAAAAAGTAAACTACCCTGTGCATGTGCACAAACACATGTCAAAATATGACAGGTTAACTAGATGCAGTTCTATGTCTGCTTTTCTACTCAACTGTCAACCCTTTCCCTAGACCACAAAGGTCTTAATGCTCAAAGAGAAACTGGAGTGCAGTTCTAACATGACTGAAGATACCTGGTTTTCCTCATCCTCCTTGCTGAAAATATGCTCTGCTGAAATTTGCCCCAAGTTCAGCCCAAGGCAGACAGGAAACATCATTTGGCAAAATTCACAGCAGCTTAACCCAGCTTGTGATAGGTTGTATTAGGCAAACCATAACACTACAGGTAGCAAGAGATACGTCATCTCATTAGACATTTTTGTACAGGGCCAAGTTCATAAACCCACTGCCAGGCAAAAAGTCTGGAGGGACCTGTATTTTGATCATAGTTTTGACTGTACTGTCCTTGTCCACAGCTGTTCATTGGTCTGGTCTCCACAGGTACTGATACACCATCGCTCAACAAGGTTTCTATTTAGATCATCACCCTTCCAGACTTGCTAAAATTGATCCATTTGGGAAATTTATTACTTAGCACAGTGCACTTCTGTTCTATCTGACCTTTCACTGAGCCACCTCAGAGGGGAACTGACTTCCAGAGGAGCAGGTATTTTGCCATCCTGTGAGGCCATAACTCACCAGTTGGCTGTCACTGAAAAGAAATGAAAAGCCTCTTACCAGAACAGACATCTCCACAACGTCTGATGGCTGAAGGTACTCTGGGTCTACTCTGGGCCAGGACTGGTGCAATACATCAACATCCCACTGATGATGAGTACAAAGTTTATTCTGCATGTGTGCCAAACCTGGAAAATGAAACCAGTCCAACATTCAGCTGTGCTGTAACCAGAGCATTTGATCTTGGGGATTTGTTTGATAAATAAGATCAGAATACAGTTGATTTAAAAAGCAAGTTCCTTAGGAGGAGAGAACGTTGTTTAGATTGGCATACAGCACGTGACAAACACAGACAGACATCTCTGAAGCGCTTGCTTTGTACTCTGTGTAGGGATGCTCACATGAACAGTGTGGGCACATTTCAGGTTTGGATTAGCTCTCCATAACTTTGCCAGAAGCACAGAAGACCACTGTTTGTTATTTTAAACTGTAATACTGCAACACAAGCTGAGTGCTTCTAGAAAAGTCAAGCATAATACTGCAGGCTTTGTTTTCAGTGACACCACGAATATGCTTAAAGTAACTACTCTATCAAAATGATAAGTGATTATGGTTTATTATTCCACCACCTGTAATATTCAGAGTAGTTTCTAAATTTGCAAGCCAGGCTATTTGCAAGATCTTCTCATGTTTTGCAAAGTATCTATTTTCTCACAAATGAAAAGGGCTCCAGAGGAACACCTTGCATGGCTTCCTCTCCTTCTTATTGTTTGTACATTCTGAAACACTTTACCCTTTGATTTTATTAAATACCCCTGCTCCAATGGCTACAAGTCATCTCCTTTTTTTAAATAGGCTTTGCTCCTCACAGGACAATTCATTCCTGATTTGTTTAAGTAACAGGAGAATGGGATGCAATTCATTCTGAAGCTGCGCTCTTTAACTGAATAAAAGCTTCTGAGTGGGATTTATGTTGGTGTTTACTCCAGCTGTAGGACAAAACAAGAAGATTTCACTTAACAAGAGGCTGTCAAATATGATCACTACTGATGATGATTGCTCTTGTGAGTCTCACAAAGCCAGGGGATTTTTAAATGAGAAACAGTCTCTGTTTATGGATAAGAACACAGATTAAAACTTTCTATAAGCACACGCTTCATTCAGAACTGCAAAATGTACATGAAATCCCATCTGGTTTAGGGAAACTCCAGCAAAAGCATAAAGAAGACTCATCAATGCAAAATTCACTGTTGAGACTGAGGTACTTGAAGCTGTTCAAAACACAGCAAGAGGGCAGACACAGGAGCAAAACCAACCCATACATAACACGTATGTGAATTTACCTAGCTGGACTGTTTAGACTAACGCAGCGAACGACAGCAAACAGGGACATAAAAAGAATGAAGCTTTCCTCCAGAAAAAACCTGCCTGTTTTTTGTCAGCACTTTTTCAGACACAGCACTTTGGTAAAATGGCACACAGCCTTGCCATTTGCTGAATGATTCAGAGACTGATGGGAGTTATTTCTAATGGCAAGCAACAACGTGCACATTTCTGAAGAATAACAACTAAGCCACAATCTTATCAGGTAAACAAGTGATTAAAACACCTCAGCAAACCTGATTCTGTGTGGGCTTTTTTCTGCTTGTAACACTAGGTCAGAAAATGAAAGAGCAAAAGATGGAACTCAAGCAGAAAAAGAAATATCTTTGCATTGGTGATTCATTATCATGTTGACTTTAAAGACAACAGCTGCAAGATTCTTCCCTTTTTGGCTTTTGAACATCTAGATGAGCTCATTTCTTTCCAACTGATCACATGCCTTGTGGCAGATGCATACTGGCCACTCCTTATTTTCCTGTTAAAGTGAATTCTTCAAACTATTTAAAAAGCACTTTCTGATAGAAGTCAAGAGTTTCTTGTATCTTCAAAAGCAAAACCAGGGTCACTTATAATCCCCATGGAAGCTGTTAGTTCTAACAAACCTACCAATAAAACAAATTAAAATGTATTCTGAAGCACATGAGGTGTGACTAAGCACAATGTTGATCTTTTGATTCCTTTTCTTGCTACAGAATGAGTTATGAGTTCACTGGCATTTAAAAAAGGTGCAAAAGTCAAAAGAACTTGTTTCAGAAAAGAGAGTTGGGCAGGAAAGCAAAATGAAGGTGTTAGTTCTGTTGCCTGTTTGACAACCTGCCTCAATTCACATGTTGTGAGCTCCAGAGCACAGAAAATGCAATCACTTGGTTTGTATTTTCAAAATGAAACACACAGAAGACCAGAAGCTTCATTGTTATGATCCAAAATGGCTACAGTCAACTTGTCAGGACCCAGACAGAACCCTCTTCCAGCCTTCCCACATGACGCTACACAAAACCACTGTTGGAGAAGTTAAAGCCTGACCATTTCACAGGCTTACTGTGAAAACATTGAAAATCTAGTTCACAACCTTATTCTACTGGAAAGCACCTAGTAAAGTGCACTTGGTGAAGCAGGGTGCATTTTGCTTTTTATTGTCTTTGATGTATTTTGCTTTTATGCCTATAGATTCTCTTGCAGATGCAGAACAGAAAGGCAACTGAGTACATTTTTATTTACTGCAAGCTATTTAATGATATGTACATCTCTCTACAGCCATGCAGGACAGAGAAAAGACAATACTTGTCTTCAATCTGAAGCCCTGACCCTGCAATTGCATCTGCTTCTATGGACTTTTACTGACTAGCAAGCTTATACTAGACCAAGGTTTCAAGAAAGAGTCATTCACAGCCTGGGAATTCAAGTTAAAACACTGAGTTAAACATGTACTATAATACTGTAAATGGATAAGCTGAGAGAAGGAGGGGACAGGACAAGTCTAACAATGTTTTAGCTCATGGCAATGTTTTATTAGCATTATGTGATTATTTAATAAGCATAATACTTCCACTAAGGTGCTGTTTGTCAGGGAAGAGCAGATTCTTACATTACAGAGACTCAGGAAGGAAGATGTGGAAGCAATCGTGTATCAGCAAGGTAAGTTAGGACACCAAAGTAATTCCAGCCTTCCAGAAAACAACCACTAGAAAACATCACCTACAAAATTGCAGCAATCGGGCAGCCAGTTGGATACAAAATTACATAGGCAAGAGAGAAAGATGTCATTTTGGAGTAAACCGAGAAAGCTGTCGTGAGATAAGCACCAGCACAGAGAGGTTAAGAATGCAGGAAAAGGCAATGAGGATGGAAGTCATAATGGGCAAAAAAATTAAGTTAATGAAGACATCTGAAGCAACACCAGTATCAGAGTTCAAAACTAGAGATTTTCTAACGGGAGGCAGAAGAATATCAGAGGGGGCCACCTTGGAGCACTAAGGTGGGTTGTGAAAAGCCTGGGTTACCGAAAGCTAACTAGAAAGTGTTTCGAATTCAGCAAACTCCACGGGAATCCTTTTAACCTGAAAACGATCTGCCACTGTCCTTCACTTTGAGTTCTTACTCTTGCAGGAAAAAAGGGGGTTTTAAATTTAAAATCATGGTTTTTCTTGGATTTGTGGAGCAATCCTGTCTTCAGATTTCCAATTAAAGTCTGCAACAGTTTGCTTCTACTCAGCTCGATTCCTCACAGAAGCCTTCCTGAGCAAGGACTGAAGTCAGACAGAGAAACTCTTGCAAAAGAGCTACTGCAGTGGCAGTTCAGATGTTGCTAAGACAATTACAAATTCCAATTACTATTTCATTTCCATATCTCTTAGGATGTGTTTATCATCAGAATATATCTTTCGTGTGTCATCTCTAATAACGATTTAACAGCTCACAATAAGCGGTTTCATATCCTCGTCTGGGCGGCGACACACTGTACTACTACCAACAAACTAAAAAGCCCACAACGTCTCAAATGGTGTCTGTATATTCCTCAGATACAAAGTTTCAGGAAGGAAACAGATTTCCTCATCCTGTTAGTGTTCATAAACTGCCAAGATATCAGCCGGATGAACTCTTCCCGCACTGAGGGGCTGGAGTCACCTCTTCTGCTATTAAGTGAGAAACCCGTGTATTCACTGCACAGTTGAGAACAGTACATTGATACACCAAAGTACTGAAAACCTTTCCTGGTCTAAGCAGAACTCCTTCACACACAAAAATACTGAAGCACCAGGCTACTATTGTTGAGCTGCTGAAAGATGAGGCGATTAAATAGCATCGAGGCAGCCTTTGCTTCACTCGAACTGGAAATGTTCGCTGCCAGTACTGAGGTACACACTTCAACTGGCTCACAAAGAAACCAAGCTCTTCACTTCTACCTCACCCATGGAAATGAGATGGCCACATAAACTAAAGCTCATGGGGGACTAATTTCTTCAGCTGCAACAGAGCAAAAACTGCTGTAATTGGAATCTATCTAATTTTACTTTGATTGTACTTAAAAGTTGCACCTTACATCAGAAGGCTCTCTGGGATATCAAACTGCAGTTCTGAGCTTGCAAAGAGAACACAGTGGACTAAAAAATCATTTCAGATGAACAACTGCACAGCTTTCTGTTTGATCTTAGCTACAGGGATTACAAACTTCTGAGTTTCATTTTCCCCCGTAGAAAGAAAAATGCTCCTTGTTTTAATTGCTAAACCAAACAAGCAGGATAGCAATACTGTAATCAAAATGACTTATATCCCCTGGTGCTAGTCATTACTTTAAATGTCAAGCAAAGCATCTTTAATTAACACTCTAAAATAAACCCTGTAATGTTCCTGATATTTTCATTACTTGGCAGTCATTAAGATGGACTGATCTGCAGTTAAATCTAGCTGCAAAGGACTATTTTTGCTAGCCAAGAAGATACCTACATACACATGTATACACTTAGCCAAGTTTTATCATTTTTTACAAGCTGCTGTATTAGAAAACATTGATTTGCACCGATTTTCTTTTACACTTCATTGTGATATGTGTCCAACAGTTTTTACACTGAAATGGAAACAATTAAGATGCAAAAAAAGCTCTTGTTTTCCTATTTAAATATAATCACATTCAGAATGCAAGTACTTGGGAAAATTTGTTAGGATATTTCACATTTATTGTATGTTTTGCAGTTAAACATTATTTTTTTGAGCAAAGGAGACTATTTTATGCAATTACTGAATAAAACAAATGGTATCAGATCTGTGTGGACACCACAGACTTCAAGATTTTAATGTCTATAGATGCTAGTCTCTTTTGCCTAGCTTTCTACTCTGAAAGTAGAAAAGGGTCAAAAGATGGTTGATTTTTCTCAATTTCCAGAACATAGAATCTCAAGGGCTGGAAGGGATCTCGAAAGCTCATCCAGTGCAATCCCCCCTGCCAGAGCAGGATCACCTAGAGTAGGTCACCCAGGAACTCATCCAGCTGGGTTTGGATGTCTCCAGAGAAGGAGACTCCACAACCCATCTGGGCAGCACCTTCCAGTGCTCCCTCACCTGAACAGGGAAGAAGTTTTTCCTTGTGTTTCTTTGGAGCCTCTTCTGTTCCAGCTTGTACCCGTTGTCCCTTGTCCTGTCATTGGCTATCACTGAGCACAGCCTGGCTCCATCCTCCTGACACCCATCCTTTACCCATTTGTAACCATTAATGAGGTCACCCCTCAGTCTCTTCCAAGCCAAAGAGCCCCAGCTCCCTCAGCCTTTCATCAGAAGGGAGATGCTCCACTCCATCATCTCTGTGGCCCTGCACTGAACTCTCTCCAACAGCTCCCTGTCCTTCTTGAACTGAGGGGCCCAGAACTGGACACAATATTCCTGTCATTTAAACTAAAAAAAAATACTATCTGCACCTGCAGAAGAGTTTCCGGCTGTCAAAGTTATTTTAGCCAGAAAGTTCTATGTGCTGTGTCCTAACTGCCTTCAAGTTTTTGGTAGAATTAACTTCATATAATAACTTCAGTCAGGGGCTTATTGCTGGTTGTCATTATTTCACATTTATTTTTAAATTGTATTGTAATTTCTTCTTCAATGTTTCTTGATCATAATCAGTGATCAGAAAATCATAACAGGAGAGATTACAATGCAAGAGTAAAAGTATTATTCATCCTGAGAAGCACAATGCAGTTAAAGTTACTGTGAATGGTTTTTTCTTCTCTTTTAAGGCTGTAGCAAAATTGATATGAAGCATATCTCATTAGGTAGTAAACCATTTGCAATTAAAAGCATTCATAAGGAAGTAAAATCCTTTTTCTTCAATAAAAGCTTAGACTCACAAGGAAGTGTAATGTGGTTCAGAGTTAACACAAGTGAGTGTGCCTACCAGCAGTCCTACTCAACTGCACATTTCTCTGTTTGATCTTAACTGCAGGGATTACAAATTTCTATGTTTCATTTTCCCCTGTAGAAAGACAAATGCTCCTTGTTTGAATTGCTAAACCAAACAAAATGTAAAGGTTGCATCCGGGTTATTTTAGAATGAAATGTCAGTATTTCATCATAAATATTTTGCTTATGTGTTGTTTATTATTGGCATTACAATAGCAGACAAAGGCTTCCATCAAAGTGTAGGGCTGCACTGCTATTTACAGTACTAATAATATACAAAGTCCTTTTCCTGACAGCTTTAGAGAGGAAGCAGCACTATCCCTACATTTAGAGGCAAAGCCAAGGGACAAAAAGAAAGACTTACTCTGAGTGTGTATGGAGAAATAAAACATGAAGAAAACTAAAGAGACTACTTAGCTTAATTTTTGTACTGAAATTATTTAAAATAAGAAAGCATAACCACCTATACATAACAATGCTTAAGAAACTGTTCCATCAGAAGAGCAACAAGGTTTGCTGTAACCAGAGTGCAACGCAGCACATGAACTTGAGGAATCTTTCTCTAGGCTAGAGAGACATTTTTCACCAGAAATCCCAGGACAGAATTGCTAGATGTTGGCTATTTCTAACTAATACAGTCTTCTTGCCACACCACAGTAGTTAGATGTACAGACATTCTCCTGGTAAATTGTTTAATGACTTTGATGTAATGATAACCATGCTAAAAAAAATTGTGATTCTCATGTGTAGTTATACAATTCTTGAGGCAACAATCACCACACAGTGTTTTTGTATGCTAGTGGCACTGCATTCATTGCAAGGCAGAGTCTTGGAAGCACACAAGCAACATTTTATCTTTACATGCAGACAGAAGCTGAGGACAATACACTCCCAATTCTGACATGCTTCCTTTTCATTCTTACATCAGAGGGAGATCCAGCAAATGCTTATCATTCTCAATCTCCAGTGATTTTAGCAGCAAGAAAAGACTTCCTTCTCTTAACATTCAAAGCATTACAGGATTAAGCTTTATCAAAGATATGTTAACTAAGACATCCTAATGTTCTTTGTCATTTTGTCAGATGTACTTGATAATTCTCTATTCCCTATCATGTATTTGAATTTCAAGTTCACAACGCAGTGTATGTCTAAGTAATTAGCCTGGGTCTCTTCTGCTGCCATCCCTACCAATGAGGAAAACAAAATGATGGCAACTACTCCCCTTTAAGTTTCATTTTAATTAGCTAGTACTTCATATTGTATGAGAATATTGACCAGAAGTAGCTTTCTCCAGAGGAATCATGTCTGATACCACTCTTTAAACAATTAAGCCTCTATTAAGACATCTTAAAAACACTGGAAATGAAAACACAGAAAACCAAACCACTCTCCCCAATACACCTTGCTATTTCCAGAGTCTCTGTCCCAGTGTTGTTCTTTGCAACAAGAGCAGCCTTTCTTTGGCAATTAATATTACAGGGTCACACACAACTCTGAAATATAAGCAGTTTAGTAGCTCTGCTCTGTAAACACTTAAATGCACAAAGGTTTAGGATGACAGCATCCAAAAGCTAACATTAGGCCCAAAACCACGTTGCAATTTGTGGCCAGTCTTAATGCAGAATATATTCCTATCTTTCCACATACATCTTGGGACTTGTCCCAGTAAAGCTCAAAAGTAACCACTGAACTCTGGCATGCACAGACCTGTGACATCTTAAAAAAGATTTCCTGTCTACCATTCCCACTCTGCACGTGAGTTTCATTTGCAGCATCATGTCCCTCAGTCTCTGAAGAATTCTACCAGGAGTAGTATTTTTACTGAACACTCCTTTATAGTCTTTTTAGCATACATCCCTCTGACATGGTTCTCTTTGTTTGAAGTCCTGAAAGAAAATATTTGTAGTCCAGAGACTGAAACAGTTGTTTGAAAAAGGTCTGTTTCTGTCCTCATGTTCAGCTCTCAATACTGCTGTCCCTATACAGGAACAGTTGACATGAATTCCTCATGCAAGTTCTGTCTTGCATCTTTCATCCTTCTCCCTTCCTCTGCCTAGTTTCAAGACAGAGACAATTCCTTTCCCCTAGTATGCAAGGGAGAGGAACTAAAAGCAGGAGAGCTATGGGAACACCATGAGTTTCAAGTGTATTTAAGAATTATGACAGAAGGTGACAAGACAGAATGCAGAATTCAGAGATAAGTGACACATGTACCACATTAAAGACATTTTTGCAAACCTTTTGCTTATTTTTTTCATGGAATAAAAAGTTTATTTCTAGAAATACCTTTCCACATCTCTGATGCAATGTGGGGAGCCATAGGTGCAACCATAATGCAGAGTGAAGCCAAAGCATCTTCAAATTCTGTGCTGTGGAGAATAAGAGGCCGAGAAGCTTGCTGAGTGAAAAGGCAGAAGGAAAAGAAAAGACATTGTTAATATTCTGAGGTTGGGAGGAAAAGTAGTTTAATTAAGAAGTAAATGCAGTAATAAAAACTAAAATCAGTCTGTGCTTGAGACAGCATAACTTCACAGGCAATTGGGAACTTGTGAAATGTTCTGGAGAATTAAAATTGCAACTCTTGGTCAGGGAATGCTCTCTAACACTTGGAAGTTAATCCTGAAGAGACTGATGCAGACCCTTGGGGATCTGTTCCAGTAGGAGAGTCTGAGCACAGACCCATGTGGACAACAGTGGCCCTCAAAAACATTTTGAGTGCAATCTTAGATAAAGCCAGAGCTGCCTGAGAAGAGGTGAAGTACTTGTGTAAGAGATTCAAACTGTGCTAAATGCAGCATGGGATTTGCTGGAACAAGGTTTTATTATACAGGATCCTAGATCCAGACTCAAGTAAAGCTGACTTTAGTGACCAAGTGAGGTTTTAGAGCTGAAGGAAGCTTTGGAAATGAGAAATGCAGCATAGCTTTTTACAGTTTGATGTTCAGATTGCTTTAGTAGAGTCTTCAGCTTTTGTAGCTCAGAAAATTTTCCACTTCTTGCAAGAGGTGCTCGATTGACCAAATTTGAACCTTCATTCCTCTATTTATTGTATCTTAATAGGAAAGATGTAGCACTAAAAGTAGACAGATGAACCTTTTGTTTCTTTGCCTGTTTGAGAGGTTACATCTCATGGTAAATTCAGATTCTGTGTTTTGTTTGTAATCCTCCCCTCTAATGAAACAGGACAGAAAAATGTCAATACACATCACCTTATTAGAATTTTGGTAGGTGTGATAAACACTTGTTCCTGTCTAGTAGAAAACTGTCCAAAACCAGTGACTTGTTTGATGCAGACCACATATGTTAACAGATGACATCTTCTTATCACTGATACCAATGAGATCAGTGCAAACTAGATTGAGTATGTTTGAGTAACTACTACCTGTTTTCTATATTTCTCACTCCCCTCCCCACTTCCTCCTTTCATATGGGACTGAAAGAGGAAGCATCAGTATGCTATGCAGAAACTTCTTGAAAGATACTGCACTGACTTCTTTGGACAAGAAACATGTCATTTTTCAAACACCTGGCTGTCTGTAGGATACTAATATTTTATTTCTTTAACATTCACTCATCACCATCCACCAGCCCACAATGCCTACGGATCACTGAGCTGGAGATCAAAGAACCGTGTGTCACCTTCCCAACACTGCACAGTATCCCATACTTCAGTTAGCACGGCACTTGTGCATAGCCAACTTCACTTTTTGTTCAGTTCCTTGGCTTTGCCAATAATCTCATTTGAATCTGTAAGGTATAAAATGGTATTTCAATAAAGAATGTCTTCAATTGTCTTCAAGACCCGCCTGGACTTGTTCCTATGCGACCTGATCTAGGTGACCCTGCTTCTGCAGGGGGGTTGGACTAGATCATATCTAAAGGTCCCTTCCAACCCCTACCATTCTGTGATTCTATGAATGGTCTAGATCATGTTACCATTATTTGCCTGAAGGATTGCTCAAGCAGATTCAAGATTAGTAACAAAAATAACAATAATAGTTTATTATACTCATTCTGTCATCACTGGCTGATAAAAAACATAATCTGAATAAAAAATGCTACAGACTTAAGTTATTTTTACATTTGTTTTTAAAAGGAACCTTTACAAACTCTATTACTAACAACCAGTTCAGTGGTGAAGTCTGTCTGTGAGGAATGTAAGATTATGTGTGATTTGCCTTGCAAAAAATAACCTTTTCCCTTAAAACAGAATGCTTGCTAATTCTATAAGATGCCACTATACCCAGCTACCTATGCAACTTGGTTAAAAACAAAAGAGAACAGAGGACTGAGCTAAACAAAATGCATCCTTTTGAAATGACAGGATGCAGATGTAAACATCAGAACCTACTGGCTCTAAAACCCTCAAGCTCTTCCTGCCAAACTGTGTGTTTAAGTGTTACAGTGATACTAAGACGTGCAGCTTTTCAACTGAGTAATTCAACGAGGCTCTCCACTTTAGTAGCAACATTTATGACAGCAAGTGACTTATGGAAAGCTGGATCTACAGTTCAGGCAGCTCTTGCTTGGTATAAAGATCTAGAAGAACAGGGTCTGAGAGAAAAACACCTTCAATAATACAATGTACTTACCTGTAGTACATTAGTGAGGCTCATCAGTCGGGAAATAGCTGCATTGAACAAATGATCCTTTGTGAAGATCTCTGTAACCTTGTATTAGAAGAAAAGGTTTATCACAGATCACTTAAAATTCTCAAAGATGGGATCTTGGGATTTAAATGAAAAAGAATTAGTGATAACTAATTTCAATTTGTGAAATATGCCCATCTTAACTCTTACATGAAAATCACTCTGGCAAACTCAGCAGTTATGCAATCTCATGTGTGTTTGGGAAAATTATGACATGACAACGCCATTGACTTGCTTCCCTTCTGTTTCGGGATTTTAAAAGCTTCAATTATTGCCATCTGTGTAATAAATCACCTTCTATTCCCTTTAACAAAATATCTTCCCTTTGCCCCTACAAGAGGCCTTCATATGTGTAAATCCTGTTATGCTGGTGAAAGCTTGTCCAGAGATTGCAAGACGATAATTCCAAATTCTAATGCTAAACCTGGAAGGTCCCTCACCACAAGGTTTAAATCAGGAAAAGTTGTTAGCTGTAGGAAAAGATTTTAAGGTAATTTTAAGGCACAACCCCACACATCAGTACAGGCTGGGGGTTGAACTACTGAAGAGCAGCTCTGCAGAGAGAGACCTGGGAGTGCTGACTGATAATAAGCTAAATATGAGCCAGCAATGTGCCATTGTAGCCAAGAAGGCCAATGGCAGCCTGGGATGCATCAAGAAGAGTGTGGGCAGCAGGTCAAGGGAGGTTCTTCTCCCTCTCTACTCTGCCCTGATGAGGCCTCATCTGGAGTCCTGTGTCCAGTTCTGGGCTCCTCAGCTCAAGAGGGACAAGGAACTGCTGGAGAGAGGCCAGTGCAGGGCCACCAAGATGATCAGGGGACTGGAGCATCTTTCATATGAGGAAAGGCTGCGGGAACTGGGACTGTTTAGTCTGGAGAAGAGGAGACTGAGGGGGATCTTATTAACATTTATAAGTATCTAAAGGGTGGGTGTCAGGAGGTTGGGGCATGTCTTTTTTCTATAGTAGCCAGCAACAGGACAAGGGGTGATGGGATGAAGCTGGAGCACAAAAAGTTCCACTTAAATATAAGAAAATACTATTTCCCTGCTGAGGTGAGGGACCCCTGGCACAGGCTGCCCAGAGGGGTTGTGGAGGCTCCTTCCTTGGAGGTCTTCAAGACCTGCCTGGACATGTTCCTATGCAACCTGATCTAGGTGACCCTGCTTCTGCAGGGGGGTTGGACCAGATGATCTCTAAAGGTCCCTTCCAACTCCTACCATTCTATGATTCTATGATTCTAATTTTGCAGTTATTTATGTCTCCTTCTGAGTCTGGGATAACTGAACTGACACTAATCACAGCATGGGGCCAGAGATACCAAGGAAGGAACAATCATCTCAGTAATATTTTTTGAGGCTATGATAAAATTTTCACCAACAATTTTTTTTCATTCTGTATGAAACATCAGGCATGACAATGAGCACGAGGCAAACAGATCAAAAGCCTTAGTTAGGGGTAACCTGCATAACTCACCTATAGCTTTGCTACTGGAAATGGAGTTACTCTAAACCTAGACTGGTAACATTTCAATGCCATAGCATTTCATCCTTTAAATGAGGCACACAGTAGAGAAGTTTTGCCAGTTAAATCCTACTACTTCACAAAGAATTTCTGTCCCATAGAATTTGTAGGTAAATAAAATTACTTATACAGAGAATAATTAACTTTAAAATGATGAGTTACTCATCTGGGGAATAAGCCTTTATCTCTAAGCCAAGCCTATGGTTTCAGCATAAGCAGCAACTTATCCAGTCATTTACAAATAATGTGTTGCTTTTAACCTCAGAAATCACCAGATTCTTCTGCTCCCAGATCTTTCTGGCTTCAGCCTTCTCCTTCTTATTCAGCAGCTCAGGATTGGGCAGGGTTCCTGAAGTCCTTGCTTCAATAAGTTTGGTTACAAGCGCCCAGAGGCGCGTCTGCCATCTCTGAACGCCTGCCATAGCGTCAGCTGAGGGTAATGAAAGAGTGCAGAAACAAATGTCACTTACAGTGAATGAATCCAAAAGTTTAAAGGAAAGCAGAAAGGAAACTGAGATCATAAAGCTGTTCCCCCTGACCTGAAAGCTTAAAGATTTACGAGATGCTTTTCACTTACTTTACATTTTCTTTCTTCCTTAGAAGTGTATTTTTGGGATGCCAACATCTCCTTTTGTTCACATTTTGCAATACTATTTTAACACAGAATGACTCCCAGGTCTTTCTTTAAACAGGTTAGTTTGAATGACTAAGTGCATTTTTGCTAACTAGTCTGTGCTTAGCTTTCTTAAAAAATGTTTAACCCCCAAGCTCCAGTGCACTTTGCAACTTCAGATTTTGTACCTAAGATCATCACACTAATTTAATGATTCCATTTTCAAGATGGAAAAATAACAGCAAAAAGATTGTGCACCACTGAATTAGCTGCTGTGAAGGGAATTTTGTACCTGGTACTTTTAGGGAAGAATGTGTTAAAGCTTGATTCCAAATGGTTGGTATTTTAAAAATTTAAGAGATTTTTATATGCCTCTGTCTGTACTGTTGTGATTAGATGGTGACAGAAAATCAACTGAGAAAAGCCACAAAAGCCTAGCCCTCCAGTACATACAATAGTGTAATGATATATAAATGAAGATACAGAAATGTAAAGAGTGATAGACACCAACAGAAATGATACTTAGTGTAGGCTGAGCTAAGTAGCAAGAAGTTCACATACAAAAGAATCATAGAATCATAGAATGGTAGGGGTTGGAAGGGACCTTTAGAGATCATCCAGTCCAACCCCCCTGCAGAAGCAGGTTCCCCTAGATCAGGTCACATAGGAACATGTCCAGGCAGGTCTTGAAGACCTCCAAGGAAGGAGCCTCCACAACCCCTCTGGGCAGCCTGTGCCAGGGCTCCCTCACCTCAACAGTGAAATAGTTTTTTCTTATGTTAAGTGCAACTTTTTGTGATCCTTTTAAATCAGGCAAGGAATGTTTTATTAAAGCTTTATGCAATAAAAGGGCTAGATTCTGTGATTCTGTGATTTAAATGTATAAGACATGAAAATGTATGAACCACTTGTAGATGAAAGAAACTAAGATCTGTCAGTATGAAAAATTGCATGATGGCAGTAAATAAGTGTGTAGGAAGGTAAAGTTTAACTTATTCAAGACATAAGCTCACAAAAATGTCACGTGTGTACAAGTATTAGTTACTAGGGACTCTGATTATCTTCTAATGAGATTTTTATGAGAAGTATTTCAGAGTCCAGCTTACAAAGGCCACTGCATACATGTGTAAATAAATGGAAACCACAGCATATCGCAAACTTTTATCTGCAATCTGATACGATTGGCCAGCAGGTCAAGGGAAGTTCTGCTCCCTCTCTACTCTGCCCTGCTGAGGCCTCATCCCTGGTGAGTCCTGTGTCCAGTTCTGGGCTCCTCAGCTCAAGAGGGACAGGGAACTGCTGGAGAGAGTCCAGCACAGGGCCACCAAGATGATCAGGGGAACGGAACATCTTCCTTATGAGGAAAGGCTGCGGGACCTGGGGCTGTTTAGTCTGGAGGAGACTGAGGGGAGATCTTATTAACATTTATAAACATCTAAAGGGTGAGTGTCAGGAGGTTGGGACATCCCTCTTCTATAGTAGCCAGCAACAGGACAAGGGGTGATGGGATGAAGCTGGAACACAAAAAGTTCCACTTAAATATAAGAAAAACCTGTTTCAGTGTGAGGGTGAGGGAGCCCTGGCACAGGCTGCCCAGAGGGGTTGTGGAGGCTCCTTCCTTGGAGGTCTTCAAGACCCGCCTGGACACATTCCTGTGTGACCTGATCTACGTGAACCTTCTGCAGGGTGGTTGAACTAGATGATCTCTAAAGGTCCTTTCCCACCCCTGCCATTCTATGAGTCTATGATTTTAAAAAGTAGGTTACAATGAAGAAAATCAACTGATAAGAATAATTTTCAGGTAATCAGTAATATCTGACAAAATAATAAGAGAATGGCATTCATTTTGCAGAAGAAAATACCACTTAAGTACTTTTCATACCTGCTTTTAGCTCATAAGAGGTAAGCTGCATGCAATGATCTTACAAGCCTGCCTCTCGCTGACAGCTTTGTGAAATTTCTCTTTTAAAAGAAACAAACAATAAAACCTGCTCCTTGTATTTTTTTTTGATCAAATTGTTCCATCAATAACTGTATTAATTTTATGTTTAAAATGTAACACAAAAAACCCCAACCAACCCAAACAGAAACAATCTGACTTACTTTTAGCATCCCACAAAATGTCTTGTTCCGGAGGAGCAGCAAACAGAATGTAGAGGCGTAGGGTGTCAATGCCATATTCTTTCAGTACTTGTTCAGGGTCTATTCCATTGTGCTTAGATTTGCTCATTTTTTCCCAAGCAACTTGGAGCTTCTCACCAGTTTTTAGGTGAACTGGTTCAGTTCCTAAATATTAAGATGTATGCAAATCATCAAACCACGTTTTGCTCATTTGTAACACAATTAACTTTATCCCTCCAAGCATAAGAAGCAGCAATTATTTCTTGTGGGCTTTTTTGGTTTCCAAACAGCCTAAAGAGGAAAAATACTCATTGAAAACACTCTCTTTCCTCCCAAGATTTCCCTGCTTTCATGTTTTTTACACAAGTAATATCCCCATGCTTCCATCATACCGTGACAGAAAGTCTCCTTCTCCCAGTTGGAAGCTGTATCTGGCACTCATCCTACGTGTCACCTTCATACCAAGATTTAGGCACTGTTACAATCAAGACATTTAAAACCTTCCAAGACAAGTGTCATGATTTGGTGCAACACTGACCTGCACTTAGCTTTTACAAACACCAGATTTATAGGTTTCAATTGCAGTAAATTATCCTGACAAGAACATGCCTTCTGTTGCATGAATTTAGGAGGTGGAAAGGGGCATTTACACCAATAAAGGTTCAACCAAGCAAACCACTTGCTATTTCCTGAAGATAAGAAAGCACACAGTGGTAAACATAAGGGGTTTAGTTTGTTTACTTATTTTTTTAACTGGCTTATGGGGTTTGTATGCAGGAGAAGGTTGGACTGGATGACCTTTCGAGGTCTCTTCCAACCCTTAAGATTCTATGATTCTGTGATTCTGTGAAAGGAGTACTTAAGGGAGGCAAGTATCACAGAATCACAGAATGGTAGGGGTTGGAAGGGAACTTTAGAGATCATCTAGTCCAACCCTCAAGTATGAACAAACCACTCTTGTTGCTACAGGTCTCCAAGCCAGGACTTGCTGCTCCAGCTTATTTAGTGATGGTACTGGAAAGAATTTGAGAAACATTTTACATTCCTAGTGAACATACCAACATCTGTGTCACCTTTGCCACGATGTTTCCTGTTTGCTGGGACTACTAGCTCCATTCACCAAGCTTCTGAGCACTGTCTTAACAAAACTGACTTCTGATCTTTTGGGCTCTATTGGAGTTAAATAATACCACAGCACTGTTTCGGTGTTTGGATGCAATCAAAAGCTGCTGGATTAGTAGGGTCTCCGTGCACTCAGCAGTGCCTATGAATCCAACAGTCATAGAAGTTGCTCTCCAGTTTAAATATTACAAGTATTTTCCCAGCACTGAGACTTTTACACTGAAGCAGTCCCTGACTTTCTGGGTGCACCTATGCCGATTTTCCCATGGAGTCTCTCTTACCAGTGAGATCAACCTCCTCTCTCTTCAGACACTGGCCTGTTGTTGTTAGTCTGAATGTCTGATTCTTGATAAGCCCTTGTACCAAGAGCTTGTGGAAAGGCTCCCTAAGGATGGAAGGAAAAAGAAACTTGTCTGTTGAAAAGAGCTATCAAAAGCTTTCAAAACACTTTACGATAAGTCTCGGGTGTTGAGCCGACCAGGCACAATTATTTAATGAAACAAGAATTTCAAGTTGACTATATGTAAATGCTTGTCACTTTAGAAAGAGTGCTTTGTGCATTTATTCATGGCAGGTACAAGTATTTATTTGGATTCTGCACACATGATTGCATCCTGATTTAGCACTGAATTACTCCAACGTCACTTTTCAAATTAGCATATGGATAATACCCAAAAGTTTCTTGGCCAACAGTGCAACTTCACTAACTTCAAGCTAAATCTCCATGTGTAAAAGTGTTCAAGTACCTGGCCTCCCCATCTTATAAATATTTAGTTCCAGCTTCTCCCTGAGGAGGACAGTATTTTGATCAAAAGCTCATTGCACATTTCTTTATATAAACAGAGAAGACAGTTTCTCTAACATAAGCACTTGCATGCCTTGTCCCTGTGCACAACTAGTCATGAAGCTGTAAGGAAAAAAAAGAGCACTAGAAAAATGGCAATGCTTGAAAGTTCATATGTCAGTGGACTAACTTCTTTTGCATCATGAATGTTGAAACTTTCCTAGCAAAATTTACATTAGGAGGAGTAAACTCTCATGTAATGTGTGTATGATAGAGCTAAAAGGAGCCTTGAAAGCACCAAAGCTAAGGGGAGCAGTGCACTCAGCAAGAAATAAACTAAGTGAACCTTGCTCTGGTTGGCAGATACATTATTGTGGCCACCTTCTTTAATGATCTTGCATTTCTAACTCATTGAGTCAGATGTCTGTCTCTTTTTTCACTGGAAAAAAATAGGCCAGGAAAGTAAGACAGTTCTAAGAGCAGCCCCACGAAGAGCAGGGACCAGGGAGGAGGTATGGAGTCAGACCCAGAAGGCACACACAGCACGTGGCACCTTCTCATGAGATCCTCCAACTGATCAGTGCTGGTTACTACTGGCCTGCATCTCCTAAGTGTGTGCTCAACATTAAGCAACCTGAGTCCTCCACACTTTGACCAAACGGAGCCCCACGTGTCTACCAAAACAACCTCTGCAAAAAGGATGCAACACTCCTGTTTATATAGTTTGAAAAGCTAGAACTAAAGCAGAAAAAGTAAAAAGAAGAAACAGTAAACCCAGGCTTCTGCATTTTACTTCACAGGTACAAAATAGTCATAATCCAAAACAGCACTCACTTTTAGGGAGTTCATTTAGTATTTTATGTTCTCAGGAAATATAAGTGGAATGACACAGTAATTTATTTAATCATATAGCTAAAGTGTTATTAAATCATGTAACAATTCTGCATATTTAACTCTTGTTAAAGCAGATCTCTCCCAAGTACTAGCCTTTAAACTCCTTTGACAGACTCTGAATTAAGGAGATGTTTGTAAGAAAAGCCTTCACCTAGGAGAGAGGAGGTGACAGGCTTCATACTTTAACATATTCACATCCGAACATGAGTTTCCTTCCTTGTGTAAGTACTTTCCCTCACTGTGCAAGTACTGGTGCATCATTTGGACACCAAGCAGTGAGAGTGCCTGCCATCAACAATGTTAAGCATGAGTAGCAATTCAAGCATCTCTATAAATATTTTCTAGACAATATGTCACAGGTTGCCTGAGAAATCCTGCTGTTTAGAAACAAATTAAAGGGAACTAAGGACATGAGAATTGAAACAAAATGTAGACAGTACAAACAAGAAAAAGTCTTTTGAAAATAGGAGACAACAAATACTTAAAACCTCAGACAATTATCTCAAATTATCCAAGTGAATTAGAAGATGAAAACCAGGAACAAAATCTTTGCAAGCATCAAATGGTGGCAAATTGCTTCAGGAGATAACCGTTCAGGATAAATTTCTCCTTCAAACTAAGAACAGAACACCAAGGGAAAATAAGAGGAGTTTTTACCACCATCATTCAGTACTTCAGGCTGTTTAAGATCTCTAACAGTTGTGAAGATAGTTACACTTGCTGCTATCTAAAATAAAGCTAAGGAGGTAGAACATCTAAATCTGATAGGGCTCTGTACTGGAAGTGACTTTTCAAGGAACAGTTATTTGTAAGGACGAGTTAGTTCAGATCATTTGCCAAGTTATCAAACACAGGAATGAGCATTTCCTATGTTTTGTTTATGCTGACAGAGGCTACAAAAATGTAACAGAAAATACATTCCCAAGTATGGGGAAGAAAACTCCAAACCCATGTGTTCCTTGTAGGAGGCGGCAGGAGAATGGAGACGTGCCCCAAATGAGAAAGCCAAAGCCTGTCTAATAAAACACGGGGGGTAGAAACAAATGGAGCCCTGAGGTTCGCCCGAGTGCAGTGGTTTTGCCAGTGTTCTGGTGGCTCCATCTCGTGGCCACATGCCGAGTTACACGTTAATTTAGATGAAAACCGCACACCTAAAACCTTCCTCCCCTTTCCAGAAAGCGATGTGTTTCTTGGCTGTGGAAGGGGACTGCCAAGACTCATCAGGTGTGATGCAATTCTGATCTAAATAGTGCAGCACTCAGTCATGGCCTGGCATCAGAAATACCTCCTGAGCCATTCCACTGCAAACAACTGACATTAAGCTATGTCCAGACAGAAATTCCAGTACAGCAAACCAAGAGCTGGCTTGAGTTTCTTTGAATGAACACTTCAGACTGTAAGGATGCTGCAACAAGGTACACTTTTGCTCACCCATGAAGTCTGATAGTGCCCATGCTGGAGTACAGGCACTGTGGCCTTAGTTGTGTGAAGCTTTGGATCATATTCTACATGAGATGGGGCTCCATCTGTGAAGTCTGACTGACAGCAAGGATCAGCTGTGCTAGCCATGAAGTGTGTAATCCACCTTTTTCCATGCATGTACAGGTTCAGCTCTACGATAGGCCAATCTCTTTATATAGGAACACACAGTGGATAGAGGGGCAAGCCTGACTGAGATCAGGAACTTCTGCTCAGGGTCATGTCCTCGTGCTCCTGGCTCTGCTCCATGTAAGGTGAGTAGCAGGACTTTCAATCTAGTTACAAATGACCTGGCTGAAAGGACTCTGTGGAGCCTGAAGCAATGATAACTAGTCGACTCAGAAGAAGGGACAGCCCTGTCATGGGAGCTCATTGCATGTATTTGCATCCCACACCTTGAGAAAGGCTGAGAGAACCCGATTCTGTGCCCTAGTGTGAAGGTAAGATCTTGATCAGTCACTGTCAGCTGAGTCCAGGTGCATGTGTGATGTCTGTCAGATCTAGCTCTAACAACCTGGCAGTCCTGTGGTAAGTCAGGTGACTGGAGGATGTGGAAGCTGATCATTTCAGGCCAAAAAAACCCATAAAACAACATGAAATTGGCCACACAGACCCACTGCAATGTTCAACGTTTTACACAGTCAACAGCTGAGTGATTTTACTTAAAATCAACACTAGTGATAAAGTCCCCAAGGAACCTAGAGAAGTTCTAACATCCTTCCTTCCCAGAATAAGCCATTTCTGTCACACACACATCTTTTATTCTGCAATACAGCCAGTGTGAAAACAATGCCTTCTTACTCAGCAGATTTGCTCTCTATCACAGTCAAATCTGTTGATTTAATGGCAACAATAAACTATTTTATTGCTTTATAATCCTTCAGGGGGAATGTGCTAGATCCTGTTTTCAATTACCCATCAGACAGAACCCATTACCAAAGTCTAGAGAACAGCCAACTTCTGTGTAACTTGTACTTGCAATAAGACAGTTGAGCAGGTGTAACCAAGTGTGTCAGCACACACTTGCCATGCTGGATTAAGCTGGAACAGATGAGGAGGTTCCTGGCCCCAGCTGTCTACCTGGCCCTTCTCCCAGTGCTGGTCACAGCTGCCAGAGCTGACTGGCTTGTGAATTAATTCTAGAACCAATGCACTTCACAGACCAGATTGCTGAAACAAAATTACATCAATTTGGGCTTAATCTGTTATCACATGTACCGATACCTAGAGGGTGCCATTTATTCTGCTTTGTCATTGCTGAGGAAATGAGCCACATTTCCCACCATCTCCAGTTCAATGCACTAAAAAGAAAATAAAAGGAAAGATTCATGTCCCATCTTCAGGAGATATTTAAACTCCATTAACACCATCACAAATTCAGACACCTACAAACGCTACATTTTCTATGAAGGCATGTGTGATGTCTGTAAATGCTTCTTTTACATAGGATGTCTATAACATTTCTCTAGATTCCTTTAAGAAGTGATTACAAGTGGTTTCTTAACTTTGTTTCCAGCCTCATTATTACACTAATGGTCTTTAATTCTGTACTAATTGGCTACCAGAAAATATTCCAGTGGATTTGAAAGTCAGATGGGAACCAAGCAATTAAAATTCCCATGAAGAAAACTTACCAAAATGAAAGACTGCTACATAATAATAGAGGAATCTAGATGATCTCTAAGGGTCCCTTCCAACCTCTACCATTCTATGATTCTGTGGTTTGTCATGATACTAGATAACTCTTGAAAGGTGGCAACCCTCATCGACTGAGATACAGCGGAATTTTCCTAATTGAATCAGAGAACAAGACCTGAGCTACCAGAGAAACACTGAAAATGCACAAGAGGGCACTGTTTTTTAACATTTTAAAATGTTTTCCCTCAGAGCACGGTGACTTTCAGCTTCCTAACAAGAAGCTTGTTTCCAGTCAGGCTTTTCAGATCTCTCAGCACAGCCCTGGAGCAGTCCTAACACACGACTGAGCAGAAGCAGCTCCTGAACAACACTAAACCATTTTAAACACGTGGCAATATTTATGAACTTGCAATTTCCATATCAAAACAAAATCCTAATTTGACTTCATGGCTTAAAAGTATCAAGTGCTTTAACGTGTGCACAGCTAAAGCAAACAATTTTACACACGGTGATGAATTGGCTACAGTCATCTTGTGGTCTGAGCACACGTCTAAGCAGCACAAACAACAGCTCCTAGGGGCAATGCTGGAATGTATCTTCACATGTGCAACAGTTCTTCAAATTGTGTGTGGCATCAAAGGAACTCCAACTGCTGCTACAGAAAGCAATTTTGATTTTCTCTGCTATTGGCACTTAGAGATAGTTGGTGCTTCTTAAGCGTTTGTTTTTCATGGAAGTTAAAGAGTTTTCTTCTGCCATTTACTCTATTTAGAGCAGTCTATACTACACAGCTTCGGTGCTACTGCTGTGTCACAGTGGAGTGTGAACAAAACACAGTCCAAATTAATAAAGCTACACAATCATGGAGTCTTAAAATAGTGTAAGTTGGAAGAGATCTTTGGAAGTCACTTGGTTCAACTAATTTCTCACAGCAGATCTAAATTCAGCTTGCTCAGGGCCCGATCCAGATCCCACAATCTCTCTGGTCAAACTGTTCCAGTCCAGTCATCTTCATCTCAAAACTATTTTCCTTCTGTCCAATTGGACCTTGCTGCAACCTGTGACTGTTACTCCTTCCCTTTCTCTGTACATCTGAGAAGAACCCGGTTCTATCTTCTCTATAAACCTCTTTAGGTAGCAGCAGACTGCAATTACATTCCCTCCTTAGCCTTCTCCATGGTGAACGCACACAACTCCCTTAGTCTCTCCTTATACACCATATGTTCCAGTCCCAACTATCTTAGTGCCCCTCCACTAGATCCCTTTCAGTTTGACAATGCCCTTACACTTGGGATGCCTCAAAACTGGACACCACAGTCCAGATGTGCCTTTCTGAGTGATAAGCAAAGAGCCTGATGGTCTAGACAGTTTTTCCATCCATGCTGTAGTCCACCCATTCAGCTGTTTCTCCCCAGTCAGACCTCAAGGAACTTATTAAGAGCTTTGCCAAAGGTATGGTAAAAGATATGCATAGCAGCAGGTTGTACCTCTCAACTTCAAACTCTCCTGCTAAGCACAAGCCAAGGCAAAGACTGTCATTTGCTACTACTCCTCTGTCTGATTTTGCACCAGGCCAACATTTTCAATGTATCTGCAGAAGACCTTCTTACTGCCTTCACATTCTTCATTGCTTTCAATTCTAGATAAGCTATGCCCTTTCCTAACTCCACCCTGCCTACCCAGGGAATGCTTCTGCATGACTCCAGTGACACTCTATCCTTGCTTTCACTCTCCTCTTCTCATGCTGCTTTATTTTCTTGCACACCAGTGAACCACACAACCCTTCCTTCCTTGTGCTCTCCCTTTATAGTGACAATTCTTCAGCCATCACAGTTAATGTCATTCTGAGAGATGGAAGAGTTTGACTAGCAAAAGGACAATTTGCTACTGTGTGTTACAGCTCCACTACATGGTGATAGATTAGGACTGTAAATTTTTTTGTAGAACTGATAAACTTGAAATTGCTTGTAAGGGAAAGATCTGAAATCCTCTGCTTAAAGAAACTGTGCCTCTGAGAGAAAGGATCTACTTTGACAGGTCCACTCCCTAAGAGAAGAAATACCCTTCCTTTGCAAGCTAGAGACAATTGAGTACAACACAGGCACATAAATCATCCACAGCCAAAATTTCAAAGGCAGCATCACTGCAAGCTATTTTGCAGGCAATAATAAGCAATGAAAATGCATGGTCTGTTCCCATTAAGTGATGACTGTGAAATAACTCAGGGAAATATTATGCTGGCACCACTAACTAGTCCATCTTTTTCTGAAGCAGAGCTACTTAGGTTCTAGCTTTGCAGCAGCAAAACTACTGCATTTAAGAGAGTTCAATGCAATGTATATGTGCCTTCCTCTTTTCCATTCAGTTTTTGGAGTGGATACTAGTAAAGAATGAATGCAAACAACTTGCCAGCTGAGAAATTACTGAGCAGTTCTTCTCATGGGATCACTCATTTTGACTCAAACTATTTAAAGGTCTCTGTTGATTGGACAACAGTATAGAGGACAGGACAGTATTTCACTGCTCTGACACCTGTGTCCTCCTCACTGAGGCATTCATGGGATGGCACTGTAGGGTACAGAAGGGCAGAATGTCAGTGGGAATGGAGATGTGAAGCTGGGAACCTGAGAGGACAAAGAACAGAACATCAGATGACTCACCCTCCTGCCTCAAACTTTACCTCTAACTAAAAGAAAGGATAATTAATTAGGCTATAGCAGCATCAGCAACAAAAGTAATTAAAAGTAGTTATGTAAAAGTAATTAAATAACAAAGAAATTGACAGCAGATAAATACACTGCTTCTGCTCATCAAGAACTGTTTTGCACTGTTCAGCTCCAATACTGCAGTGAATTACAGAAGTGCTTTGTTTTCCATATATGCATGGTTCCACTGAAATTAATGGCACTACTGGCAGAAAGTTACCTAATCTGAAATCTAGTGGAGTCCCTCAAGGGTCAGTACTATTCAATATAGTCATTAATGACCTTGCTGAGGGAACAGAGGCACTGTCAGTGAGTTTGCTGATGATACTAAACTGGAGAGAATGGCTGACACGCCAGAGGGCTGTGCTGCCATTCAGTGAGACCTGGACAGGCTGGAGAGTTGGGCAGGGAGAAATCTAATGAAGCTCAACAAGGGCAAGTGCAAAGTCTTGCATCTGGGAAAGAACAACCCCATGTACCAGTACAGGTTGGGGAATGAACTCTTAGAGAGTAGCGTAGGGACCTGGAGGAGCCGATGGACAGCAGGATGAGCATGAGCCAGCAATGTGCCCTCATGGCCAAGAAGGCCAATGGCATCCTGGGGTGTATTAGCAGGGCTGTGGGCATTAGGTCAAGAGAGCTTCTCCTCCCCCTCTACTTTGCCCTCCTGAGAAAGCAGCTGGAATATTGTGTCCAGTTCTGGGCCCCTCAGTCCCAGAAGGACAGGGAGCTGTTGGAGAGAGTTCAGCACAGGGCCAAAAAGATGATGAAGGAGTGGAGCATCTCCCTTCTGATGAAAGGCTGAGGGAGCTGGGGCTCTTTAGCTTGAAGAAGACTGAGGGGAGACCTCATTAATGGTTACAAATATGTAAAGGGCAGGTGTCAAGAGGATGGAGCCAGGCTGTTCTCAGTGATGGCCAATGATAGGACAAGGGGCAATGGGTACAAGCTGGAAAAGAAGAGGTTCCAAAGAAACACAAGGGAAAACTTCTTCGGTGTTCAGATGAGGGAGCACTGGAAGGGGCTGCCCAGATGGGTTGTGGAGTCTCCTTCCCTGGAGACATTCCAACCCAGCTGGATGAGTTCCTGTGTGCCCTACTCTAGCTGGTCCTGCTCTGGCAGGGGGGTTGGACTGGATGAGCTTTCAAGATCCCTTCCAGTCCTTGAGATTCTGTGATTCTGTATGATTCTGGGAAATAATAGCACTGTTTAGAATGCCTGAAGTTACTAGATTATGCAAGCTTTTGCAGGCTGAAAATCTACATTTTATTCATGTAATAAAAATGCTACATGTGTATGCACACAGAAAGTGCAACTGTCTGTGAGACACCAAGCAGTTAGCCAAGACAGAGAAGCAGGAAAATCAGGCTTATTCAGTGGAACGTTCTACCATCATAACAACATCCTGCTGCTGAAATGAAATGTGAAAGGTTTTTATAGAAATGCATAAGGCTTACTTGTGTTTTGTCATCTTTAGATCATGGCAAAAATGGCTGAAAAACCTGGCATAGAATAAGTGCATAACTGCATGCTCCTTTCCTCCGATGTACAAATCCACAGGCATCCAGTAGTCTGCTAACTCACTATTGAAGGGCCTGAAAAAAAACCAAAACACAATGATAGAAAAAATACAGCAATGGAAAAGAAAGATCAGCTGTACTGAAGTAGCTCAACATACTGGACTGAACAGCACTGTTTACTGAAAGCACTACATGTGTGATAAACCTTTTGTTTTAAAAAACTTATGTGCTTATTGAATTATGGCCACAAATTTCATTTCTACTGAGACACATGTAAACCAAAACATGATTCTCCAACATTTTAGGCAAGCAACAAGGATTTCATAGAATCATAGAATGGTAGGGGTAGGAAGGGACCTTTAGAGATCATCCAGTCCAACCCCCCTGCAGAAGCAGGTCCCACCTAGATCAGGTCACATAGGAACATGTCCAGGCTGGTCTTGAAGACCTCCAAAGGAAGGAGCCTCCACAACCCCTCTGGGCAGCCTGTGCCAGGGCTCCCTCACCCTCACACTGAAACAGGTTTTTCTTATGCTTAGGTGGAACATTTTGTGTTCCATCTTTTGTCTGTTACCCCTTGTCCTGTTACTCTCTACTATAGAAAAAAGTGCAGCCCCAACCTCCTGACACCCACCCTTTAGATATTTATAAATGTTAATAAGATCCCCCCTCAATCTTCTCTTCTCCAGACTAAACAACCCCAGTTCCCGCAGCCTTTCCTCGTATGAAAGATGTTCCAGTCCCCTGATCATCTTGGTGGCCCTTTGCTGGACTCTCTCCAGCACTTCCCTGTCCCTCTTGAGCTGAGGAGCCCAGAACTGGACACAGGACTCCAGATGAGGCCTCACCAGGGCAGAGCAGAGGGGGAGCAGAACCTCCCTTGACCTGCTGCCCACACTCTTCTTGATACATCCCAGGCTGCCATTGACCTTCTTGGCCACGAGGGCACATTGCTGGCTCATATTTAGCTTATTATCAACCAGCACCCCCCGGTCTCTCTCTGCAGAGCTGCTCTGCAGCAGTTCAACCCCCAGCCTGTGCTGGTGCATGGGGTTGTTCCTTCCCAGATACAGGACTCTGCACTTGTCCTTGTTGAACCTCATGAGGTTCCTCTCTGCCCAACTCTCCAGCCAGTCGAGATCCCGCTGAATGGCAGCACAGCCTCTGGGGAATCAGCCATTGCTCCCAGTTTGGTGCCATCAGGGAACTTGCTGAGGGTACACTCTGTCCCCTCATCCAGGTCGTTGATGTTGAACAAGACTGGCCCCAGAACCGATCCCTGTGGAACTCCACTGGCCACAGGCCTCCAACTCGACCCTGTGCCATTGATCACCACCCTCATTGATCACCTTCCTGGCATTGCTTACTGCTTCATCACATATTGTTATCTCTCCTGTAATGGGCTCCTGTGCCTGCAAGCTCCCATTTCTTTAATGTATGCTTTATGGATCCATTCTAACACATTTATTTGCTTTGCCAGCTGTTTTGATTGTGGCATCTGTAATTTTTGTAACAGTAACCTTTTCTTCCTCACAGCTGAGCCCAGAAGCAAATTCTGGATGTGGGATTCAGGTCTTTAGTGGAACAAATCAAAACTAACTTGTTCACAGAGTTCTAAAATCATCAGAATAATTCTCTCAAATTCCAAACCTGTGAAATATGGCTTATGGAAAGAAAGTGTTTACATATATGCAGCTAACCAAAAAATCCCAAAGAAATAAATCACATGGAGGTTGTTATCTAGTGCAGAAGTCCATAGAAATGTTTTTCCTTCAATAGAAACCAGATTTACACTAAGCTGTTACTCTGACTATTTCTTCTTCAAAAAAACTGTTGCAAACCGTCACTGTCCTGGTTACACTAAATCACTCAGTATGTAGCATGAACCCAGGCATTGCTCTGGACAATAGATAAAGCATTGAATCCCCAAACAGTCCTGCATGTGCTATCAATATGTTAAAATGCAAGTCTCTCTCTTCCCTAGACTACATAGTAGAGCTATTCCACTAATTCATCTTTGGAAAAACCAACGGTATCTGCAGCATTACTACAGGCAGACTGTGAGGCAGAAAACCCCCTAAATAACTATATCTGTCTTCTCACACCCTCCATGCTGCAGCCAATAACACACAGCACATGCAAAATCTGCTTTCATAAATGATGCACAGAGTCAAAGTGCTGGCAGAGCAGGAGCTTGCTGTGGTGCCACTTCACTTTAGGTCTGTGCATGAGGAAGTAGCAAGAGTTATCTGAACTCAAAAGGTGAGAAATGAAGGTGGTATTCCTAGCAGCTGGATGTTACAGACTATTCCTCTTCTAACCAGTGGGAAAGCACTGTCTGCCCATGCACTGAACTACTCTGTGTATTGCCAGGGAGAGTACACTCCATCCAACTTACCACAGTATCAGTCCCATGGTAGTCTCCCTTTCTTGGTGGTATCCTACACAAAGGACTATCCTTTAGCTTCTCAGCCTGGCCCCTGCCCCATAATGCAAACTCCTGTCCCTTGCCCTGTAGCTCCTGTGCTTACACAGTTGTTGTCTACATGTTTTGCTCTTGCAGACCTCCTGGCATGGAAGCAAGCAAATGCCACATTTTTAGAGCAGTTCCCAGGCTACCCTGTGCTGCGCTCAGGCACAAAATCACAGCGGCACAGGGGCTTACACTCCATTCTGCAAAGGCAGCTAGAAGCACAGAAGGTCTGGCCTCTTCCCTCCCTTCTGATCCATGAAGCAGGCTTGTCCCCATGGCCCTGGGCCTGCAGGCCTCACCTGTCCCTGTTGTGAGGGTCCGTGTACCTCAGGTAGTACCACGCGGAATCAACAAAGGTATCCATGGTATCGACTTCTCGCCGTGCTGCCGCCTTACACCTGAGCAAGACAGAAGGTGAAAAGCTATTTTTAGATAAGTGACAAGCTTGGAAAGAAAAACAATTGTGTACAGAGTAGCCACAAAGACATTTCAGCTGAAAACTCAATGGGTTTGAACAGTTTGAAGCGTGACATGGTGAGAAACAATCCAACACCAGTAACAGGGCTGACTCTCCCTCCTTCCCAAACCCAACACAAAGCAAAAAGCAGCCTGGGCAACTATGGCATCCAGGAATAGAAGATGGCACCACATCAGGCAGCCCTCTCAATAGTGGCATTTCTTAGAATTTTCATTTTAAAAGAAACAAACCAAGTCTTCAAGCACAGACAAGCATCCTTTGCCATTACGTTAATGGGCACTCAATATGTATCACACTTGTTAGGTACCAGCAGACAAATCATTTTATAAACATTCAGCAGAAGGAGGTGCTTGCCTCTCACTGACTGTCTGTACAAAAAGGTCTTTGCAGATTCCACTTATTTCCTCTAGAAAAAATGAACTTGGTTTAATTTCAGCTTTCACTGAGCGGTGAAATCTTTGCAACATGTGGCATTATTGTATATAAATACCCCTGGTTATATGTAAACAAAGGTATGCAATTCATAACTCTGTGCTAATTTAAATGCATGTATACCATAGAATCAAAGAACTATTTGGGTTGAAAGGGACTTTAAAGATCATCATGTGCAGGGGCACCTTCCACCAGACCAGATTGCTCAAAGCCCCATCCAGCCTGACCTTGAATACTGCCAGGGATGGGGCATCCACAGCCTCTCTGGGCAGCCTGTGTCAGTGTCTCACCATCCTCACACTAAAGAACTTCTTTGCATCTAATCTAAATCTACCCTCTTTCAGTTATATACACACATACACTCCCACACACACACACATATATGTGTGTAATAAATAGATGATAAATGGCAACTGGCTATTTAATATTTTTCAGCTGCATATTTAGTCTCTGATCAGGCTTGATGACTGCTGCAGCATGTATCTGCCCGTCTGCCTGATACTTCAGCTTGGCTTGCTCAGACAAGTTTATAAGACTATCATCACTTAACATTTTCCTTCACTCTGTCTCTGCCCTGGGTCCTTCTCCATCAGCAAACTTTTCTTTCAATGAGAACAGTGTAGTAAAGAAATTCTAATTCTAACTGCTTTTTAATACAGAATAAACATTGTATTAAATGGTACATATCAGCAGGGATCTGGTCAAGGTAATTGTGATCTATTGAAACAAATGCTTTGGCCTCTCCTCCCATTTATGCTTGTCACTCAAATACTCACAGGCTTTTTTGCATCTCTTCATCTTACTTTCCTGATTAATTCTAGATATTAAATACTACTACGAAATATCCCTATTACTGGAAAGAAAGGCTAAAGAAAGAGATGATGTAATTCTAGGAGCAAGGAAAACCAAGTAATAGCTTAAAGGATTTTAAACCCTAGCAGACATGTGGATGAACAGTACTGAAAAGAGCTGTCAAATAGGTGAGAATTAAGAACCACAGAATGATAGAGGTTGGAAGAAGCCAAATAAAGGTGAGAATTAAAAAAAGTTCTACTCCCATAGGCCTTTATTTCTGACTAAACAAACACTCTTGATTAACTTCTAAGTAGGGCAGCCACAAAAACTAGAAGCCATAAGGATTTTGATGTATAGCCTGGTAAACAACAAAACCATCATCGGGAGGAAGCCAAGAGTTCAGTGGCTTTCAGTCACATCAGGAACATTTTTCAGTTGAAATTGGGAATTGTAGACTTAAAGCATTTCTGGGGATTTCACTGAACCTGTGGATCTTGTTTAGTAAGGTTTCCCTGCAAGAGTCACACTCTAAAACACACTAATATATATAATTTGAACGGGCATATCTGGAAAGACATTTTCTGTGCAGAAACACGGTAGCAAATGTATGTTGTTACATAAAATACATGTTATCAACAAAGGTCAAAAGACATGTTCACAGAACTGCTGTGTGTAAGCTGCTAATTAGAAATGAAAACCACACTGATATTCTACCCTTCAAATGTTAAGCTGGATGTTATGAAACCGTTGCATTAACAATGGCAGCCCTAACACCATTTGTGTGTCCGGTTCCCCTGCCTGGCAGCCTGACCATGGACCATTTGGTCAGTCTGTCAGCAACAGCACTGTCTGGTAAAAGAACTTCTCTGGTATACATCATGTTCTACCAGTTCCTCCTGCAGAGTCTGTATACAGACTCCAGTGCACAGAGTATCTAAAACCAGCCCTCAAGATCAGACAACTGATTTTCATGACATATCTCTCGCTACTTAATTTAGGCTGCTTTATTTCTTAAACACTTGGACTACAAACAATAAAGATGAACAGCACTGACAAGCTGCATATACTTCCTATCTCCTTCAATCTGAATTACATGCTGTCATTTGTAATGTACAGTGAATGTGATTGTTCCTGACAAAGAACTATAGAGCTGAGGAACAGTTTATTGTTGGATTACTGCTAATAAGATGAACACGATGTTCATTCTCTAATGAAAGGACATAATGCAGTAATCATTGTAAGCTTTATATGAGCTCTGCTGGTGAAAGACAGTGGAAATTACTGTAGTAAATGAAGAAACAAAGACTGTTAAGAAATGGGGGGCAGGGACAAAAGAATTCTGTTTTCCCTTTATTTATCCCCTCCAACTTAAAACCAGTGAGCTTTGCTTCAGCCTGTTTAGGAAGAAATAGCAGTGGGGATCTGTGTTACAAAGAAGGAATTTTACATAGTGTGTAAGCAAAAAACCCCTTTGCTGGGCCAGACTAAATGTCATTCTGGAGTAGCATCCTGTCTCTGAGTGCTCAGTTGTCAGCAGATCTGGAAAGAACACAAGAAGCAGGCAGGTACAAAGCCATCTCTCCCAGTCTGCAGTAAATGCAGCCTTGGCTTACCTTGGACAGGAACAGTTCACCCATTCTGGAGCTGTTTCTAAAGGTGAGGCTCCCTTTCCTGTGAAGGTGGTTACATGGGGCAACACTACAGGTAAGTCTTCATAAGGTACAGGGACAGGGCCACAGGTCTGGCAGTGAATGATAGGAATGGGTGTTCCCCAGTACCGCTGTCGTGATATTAACCAGTCTCTTAATTTGTCACTCGTTAGGTCTCCACCTATTCTTTTCTTTTTGGCCTGCTGGGTAATGGCTTTTAGAGCCTCCTGCCGAGTCATGCCTGTGATCTGGTTAAAAAAAATAAGAAGCAGAAGAAGAAAGCAAAATGTATACTTGCTGTCAGTGAAAATGCAAGAACAGACACCAAAAAAAGTCACAAATGTGACTTCTGAGAGTCAAACTTTGAGACTCATTAAATTTCCCCTTCCTGCTGCTTAACATCCTCCTATCCAAGAGACTATTCACATACCAGCTATTCATTTAGACCCTCTTGCTCAAAGGATAACGATGATCTGAATAGAACAAGGCTGAGAATGTGTCCTGTAGACCTCTTCAGCCTTTATTGGCAGATATTTTGCATTTATTGCTGTTATTTTAACCAGCTGCTGTGTGCAGAAACTTCCAGAATATCACCAACACAAGGCAGAGACTGAGGAAATGCAAATGGCAAAACAGCTTGCTTCCTCCTCTGTTCATCTTAGGTTTTTCTCTTCTTGCTTTCACATACATCTAAACCACTTAGTCCCTACCTGGTATGTAACAGAATAGAAGCTTTCTGTCTGCTATCACATGCATTTTTCCAAGAGCTCTAATACTGTATCTATCTTAAATATAGATTTCTGTCACTTCAGGTAGATATGTTACCATAAGGGTCACATTTCAGTGAATACGTGGAAAAAGGACTAACATGTTTATGTTTAGCATAAGGAAAATCATCCCAGACGATGAAGTAAGAATCACCTTTTAACATGAGGTTAATTATTCAGTTTCCACCATAAAATTCAGAGCAATACTGGACCTTCCTCTCATATACAAAAAACCCCTTCATTTTATTGCTACAGAAGAGCCAATATTACATCATCACATTAGTTCTGGAACTTTGGTAGCATAAGCCTTGCTTAATTCTTAAAAGAAAATAAAATCAATCCCCTTAATCATGCAAAACATTGGGCACTCCTGAGAAAACAGATTTAGTTTGCGTTGTTATTGTAAGTTGAAAAAACTCCATATTCCTATACTCACCTCTGCAGAATTGATCATTTTCTCCAAACCATTTGGCAATGTCTCAATGACTTCAGTGAAAGAAATGCCCAGATTCTTTGCTACTGCAGCATCTTCTGCACTAGTACTAGGAATTCCTAGGAAAGGAGAAAAACAAATAACTGGTTATGGGATTGACTAACATAGATATCAACCACCAGATTGAGGGTAAGATATTTTATTCCTATGATAATCGCTTTATAATGATTTCTGTTTGCCCAAAGGAGGTTAAAAATTTAAGAAGAATAAAAATGTTTTCATGTGCTTTGAGCAGTGAAATTCAGCAGCAATAATTACACATTCTTCAGTTTCTCTGTCATGCAAATAATATATCAATGTCCTACCACAGAAAAGGCTGAAAATCTGATGGTTCTGAAAAAGCCTAAAAACAAAGCTACAAAACATGGATAAAGAACAAGAATTCCAATAAATTCATGTTATCTAAATATATTGAAATCACTTGTAAAACATCTGTTTGGTAATATGAGAAACAAATAACTAAAACAGAGCTGAAAGAGTCTTCTTGTCTGAATAATAAATTTAATGTCTTTTTAATTTCATTGTTTATTAAACCACACCACAACAGTCTCTAAGATTCCCATCCCTTTAACTTACTATGAAAGACATGATTTGTTTAGAAACTCAGGCAAATAATTCAAATAACATCAACTTTCTATTCAGAAGATGACTACCAAGTGCACCTTCTACTGCTGTTCAAGTCAGTTATAGGTGTCACAGTACTTGAGGCCCTTGGTGCTATCTTTCCCTGTGCTTAAGTGACACTGACATACTAACAGCTTTATTATTTCCACTGAGATACATCCTCCTGCATATTGTCTTTTTCCTTTCAGGGATAAATTATTTAACATTTTGAACAATCTTGCACAATTGCTGTCATCTTTAAAAGACAAAGAAACTTAAACCCCCAGGCCAATGTCAACATTAAGCTGGTGAAAGCTCCAGACAAAAACTCTCATCATATTGCTGAGCACATTATAATTATTAACATACAAACTACTTTGTTCAAACCCAGGTTAACAGTCATCTTTGTTCAGGCAATTAAATCCTTGCTATATATTAACTCTGTCAATCTTTGGAAGTTTGGAAGTAGATAACTAAAGAAAACCAAGCAAAGACAAATAACTCCTTACGTAGCAAAGGATGGAGTTGCTATTTCATCTTTCCAGCAGACGTACGCTCTTGCCACTTCAAGGCCCTATTATAGAATGATGTCTGTATCTTAATTTGTCAGAGCCCTGCAGCCTGCAACAGGTGGCTTCACAATATGCTCTACAAATGGAAAAAAAGCCCATCCCACTTTTTTGGTCTTCCTTCTTTTGAAAGGATGATGCTATTAATGTACATTTGCAAAGCTCAAGAGCTGGCATGCAGAGCTCCCGCGAGGAGCTGGGCTGCTTCTAACAGACTTAAGGCCAAGGTATGTGCCAGTGAGCTTCTCTTATGCAAGGAAAGGCTCTGGTTCTCAAAAAAACATTAATTTCTAAAGTGTAAGGTGCAGGCATGTTATAAGTAAGGTATACAGCCCAGGCAGATAATTTCCACCAGCCTTGTGAGGGTCACCCAGGATATTTTTGCACAGTCAGCTCGTCTTATTCAGTCCAGTTGTTGTGCGGGAGCAGGCAATATTGGCAGTGGTGTGTAAAAAGTAGCAGCTCCAGGGCAGGAAAAAAGTATCAACAACAGGGATGCAACAACAAGAAGTTAAGGGATAAAGAAGGTATCAGAAAGGGGGAAGACTAGAGGGCTACTTCCCATCAAGACTGGCACGGAACATTGCCTGCTCAGTGCAGCTGGTGGGTGCAGTTAAAGCAGACACCATTTAAAAAAGTTAGTACAGGGTCTAATTTTACTTAGAAGGATAGTAACATCATCTAAGTTTATGTACTTAGCTGCCCAAGTTGAGGGGCTAGGCTCCCTATTCAGGAAAGGAGTAACACAGGCTGCTCCATAGCACAACTTTGAGAACAGAAACCCAATCCAGGCAATCTGGAGTAGCAACACTCTTCCGCCTCTGTTTATGGATCCTCAGTTCTAAATTAGTTGCCTTTTTTATGGGAATGCTTCTTTTAGAGGCAAAGGATCTGAGCAAACTGTCCAAGACTACCTGAACAGAATTATTACCTATTCTGAATTATTTTACTGACCTCAACTCAAATATTATCAGACAAACATCAAACTTGGAAGTGTTGTACATGTCCTCTCTGAAATATTTATATCTAAGGATGCTTTAATTTCTGTAAATGTAAGACACAGGAAAAGCTAAAAGTTTGGGTTGTTTGTAAAATACTTACATCAAACAATGCTACTGTTTTGATTAAGGATGGTGAGAGACAGCCAAATACATACATGCTGTAGGGAATCAATGCTTTCAAAATGCAGAGATCCTCAGATTTAGCTCAATAAACATACTTATTTTTTACTGTTTCCATGAAAATTTATCATCCTGTAAATGTCTTCCCCCAGACAGATCCCACATAGCTACTTCTCCCTTCACCACTAATGAAGAACAGGAATGAAGAACAGAGTTACAAAGTCCAGAAGAGAGCTACTGCGTTCAAAGATTTACCCCAACAACATCTCGTGCTCCAACACAGCAACTGAGAACTGTACTATTCCACTTACACATTAAATGTCACATACCTATTTTAGTATCAAGAAAATTGTCAAAACTGTCTTTTGCTGAGATGACTACAGGAATCTCCTGATCAGTAAGCAAATTCACAGCTGTCACTGACGTGAGAGAGTCTGAAAACAAATGAAATTATCATGGTAAGTAAAATATCACGGAATGGTCAGGATTGGAAGGGACCTCCAGAGATCATCCAGCCAACCCTCTGCTAAAGCAGGTTCACCTCCATCAGGTCACATAGGAATGTGTCCAGGTGGGTTTGGAAATCTCCAGAGAAGAAGCCTCCAGGCCCTTCCTGGGCAGCCTGTGCCAGTATGACAGAAAACATGCTAAAAACATTACTTACTATTAGAAATCAGTTTATCTTAAACATGCATGAAATTTCAATTGGAATTTTGTTTAAAAAAGAAAGAAGATAAAAAGTTCAATCACATTTCTAAATAGCTCAGACATATCAAAACCTTTAGTAAGCTGGACACGTTTTCATGATTAGAAAACATAACATCTGATTAAAAACAGAGTAAGACTTGGATTATAACTGAAAAAAAAAGAGTCCCCAAACAAAATGCAGGCCTGCTGCAAAGTTGTATGGATTGGCTCTAGTAGCCCTGAATTATATGCTGGCATACATTATGACAAAATTCTGCATAATAATCCAGTTATCCAGGTGAAACTGAAGGGCAGTCTATATCCACTTTGAATTTCCTTTCTTACTGGAGAATTGAAAGCATGAGAAACAATGACCAGTGTACAAAGGCAATAATCTATTCATTTCCAAACAGAATATTCATATTCACACTGGAGATAAAGAACTCAATGTCCATAGGGGAGGGAGGAAAAGAGAGGACCAAGGGTGAGAACTGTGATAAACTGAATCTGATTTAAAATGTTACTCATTCACCTATTCACAATGGGTAGCTTGAGTGGCTTGACAAGAAGAAAATCAAACCTGAACACTCCAACTTTTAAGCATTCAAACCCCAGATCTCAACTTGGACCATTTCTAACTTTTTCAGTGCCATTAAGTTGATGATAGTTAAAATAATGAAAACACGGACTTCTAAGAGCTTCCTTTCACCGATCTTTACGGCTAAGCTGAGGAAAGGCCTGGGCTTGTACTGCAGTGTGTAAAATTTGCTTGAAATAAAGTAACAGCACTTCAGAGAACAGGGCTATTGTATCTCACCACTCTTCCTAACACAAATGAGTCTTTATTTACAGTTACTACTTTATCAAAATGTCAGGTGCCTGAGATGATGTAGAGAAAACACGTCACGTTCAAACCACTGCACGTAGCTTTCCTCCTCTGTTTAAACAAAGTACAAACGGAATCATTTCACTCTTTTAAAAACAACTAACCAAAAAGCCTCATGAACAGGAAGCTGAGTGGGTAGGACAGTCTGCTTTTAAAAATAACTTCTCACTTTCAGTCAGCAGTAATTTTGGTTTTATACTAGAAATCAAAAGAATAACTCAGGTTTATGAAGGCGCTTGTTCGTGTGCTCATTTGCCCACACCATTATTATAATAGCCATAAGAGAGATGATGTTACAGTTAACAATGAAGAAGAATCTGTGCATAGTATTATAATGAAATAATCATAGAATCATACAATGGTAGGGGTTGGAAGGGACCTTTAGAGATCATCTAGTCCAACTCCCCTGCAGAAGCAGGGTCACCTAGATCAGGTCGCACAGGAACATATCTGGGAGGGTTGTGAAGCCCTCCAAGGAAGGAGCCTCCACAACCCCTCTGGGCAGCCTGTGCCAGGGCTCCCTCATCTCAACAGGGAAGTAGTTTTTTCTTATGTTTAAATGGAACTTTTTGTGTTCCAGCTTCATCCTATTACCCCCTTGTCCTACAACAGAAAAAAGGGATGTCCCAACCTCCTGACACCCACCCTTTAGATATTTATAAATGTTAATAAGATCTCCCCTCAATTTCCTCTTCTCCAGACTAAACAGCCCCAGTTCCTGCAGCCTTTTTCCTCATAAGGAAGATGTTCCACTCCCCTGATCATCTTGGTGCCCCTGTGCTGGCCTCTCTCCAGCACTTCCCTGTCCCTCTTGAGCTGAGGAGCCCAGAACTGGACACAGGACTCCAGATGAGGCCTCACCAGGGCAGAGTAGAGAAGGAGGAGAACCTCCCTTGAGCTGCTGCCCACACTCTTCTTGATGCATCCCAGGATGTCATTGGTGAACAATGAACAATTGGTGAACAATGAAAAATGAAAGGGTCAAACCTTTTTATCATACACTTCACACTGTCAAATCTAGAAGACTTACCAGATTCTAAATTAACATGAATTTTTCTAGGCTAAAAAATGAATGTTTGAAAACAAGGGGCTCATCTTTATTTAAACAATAATAGCCTAAAATGCAGAGCTGTACTATAAAAGTAGTAAAACTCAAAGCAACCTTTTTTTAACTCTCCTAGGAAACAAAAACATACCCTCCAAATTGTAACACAGTGAAGAAAGGGAGTTACAAGAGTATCTCCATTGAAAAGAAAATAATTGCAGTTAATTGAATCAAAATTGTAATGTCACTGGTGATTTATTTTTAACCTTGGTTAATGTGAAAATATGGTCCATTTAAGGCCATCTAAAGGTTGTTTTACTTAAATGCCACTGCTGTCATTTAGTATGTACCATACCCAAAACACCAAGCTGAAAGTTCATGTAGAAATTATTCTCCTTTACATTCTCCTCTTTGCAAAATACCTGTCTATGCCTTTGAAACGCTCAAGAAATAGTTTGAAAGAGTAGCCAATTTCAACTGAGGAATGTATATCAGTGTATGCACAAGCAGCAGGCGTGCACAACAATAGCAGAGTTACCATTCTGGAGCTGTGACTCTTTTTCAAGCACTTAGGGTTGTCATCACTCTCAGTGAGAGCTTTCTAATTTATTTCAACCAAAAGGTGAAGTTTATTGTTAGCAGATGCAAGCAAACAAACAAAAAAGCCTTTTGAATTACTTCCAGGAAAAAACAATATGAAAAATATACCGTTGTCCTTATAGAATCAAATTGTGCACTTGTGTGGCTTGGCTTAAAGCACAAGGTTCAACAAAGAGGCAGGCACATGCATGTGGTTTGTGCTTTGATTTGGCTGAACTGTAAGAACTGCCAATTTGTTCCTTTTTTCCTCAACAAAAATTCTCCAGGCTTTGCTCAGCTCTGAGATGAGTGCTCTACATACTCAACACCTTCAGACTTCATTTTTTTTCTGCTAGCAAACACACTTTAAGGTTACAGAAATGCAGTACTCAAAAATAAAGCAGGTTCTGTGCAACCATCACAAGTTCCCACAAGATTCCTTTTTCATTGCTGTTGACATCAGATAGTTATACAGATAATGAAGCATCACCTTTACCAGTGAGGAAAGAAAAATAATTATTGTAGAGCAGCCTGAAGTGGAAACAAAAAACCCGTCACTTTACACTGTATTTGCTCTTGTAACTTTCAGGTTTTCCAAACAACAACAAAACAGTAGGCCAGGGATGCTAAATACAGGCAGAATTGGTGGTATGAGCCTTCAGGAAACTAGTCAACACCATATACAGAATTACCACTTATTCACATCCTTTGTATAAGTCATGACCTGCCATATACATATTCTGAATTTACTCCATTAGAGTCTTGCATTAACTAAGGATCTACACAGCAGAGTATTATTTTGGTATCTTATTGCCTTTATATTTGCTATGGCAGGAAAAGATGATCATTGTTGCAAGGGCTGGTTCTGCTGTCTTTGTGCTAATGAAAAATTACCACATAGCCACAAGATTTTCCAATGGGTTGCTATAGTGAGAGTTGGACTATTGCCTCTGGTACACAAGGAAACAAAAATCTGTTTATAGACTATGAGTTGTTACAGACATTATGAATGGCACAGTCCCAACGTAGCTGCCCTTACCACATCTGAAGCCTGGCAGGCTGATGTGATACTCTTTGAAACATACCAAGAATCAAAAGACCTGTTCTCTCTCAATAGGACGGGCTCCTGCTCAGCTTGTCATGCATTCTCTGAGGATGGTTCTCTAGAATTGTTACTCTTTTAGAACAGAATGCAGCATGAGAAAAATATCACCTTTCCCTGGGATGAGCTCCCTCTGAAAGACTTCCTTGAGACTGCTGTTCCCATGCAGCAGCCTGTGAGCTGGTAAGATATACAAATGGGAAGCTCCATAAATGGCTTCAGGTGTATAGGTGTAAGCTGCTAGCTTCTCTCCTGTTACTTTACCATTAACCTGAAAAAAAGAAGCAGAAAAATTCCCATTGGAAGTGCAGTAGTTTTAGATTCCCCTTCTTTTTTATGCAAACAACAAACCTACATCATCCTGTGGAAATATAGTTCTGCATATCAAAACCAGCTGTGTTCCCACTATAGGGAGTTTCCAGAATCAAATCCTGATGACATTTACTTTAAGACCTCAAGAAAGTTGCTTTAAAGTCTTGTCTCAGCTCATCTAAATATATCTATTAAAAACAAAAATAAGGTAATATTACATTGTGCTACCAAGCTACATTCAGTTCCTGGTTAAGTAACCTGAAATCCTTCTATTCACTTCTAATATCCATGTCCTGTTCCCAACAAGCAGAAATGAGATGTTGCCTCTGAAATCTAAATATGAGATTTCCTCAGGTACCAAGCCTTCCAATGTATTTCTCTGAACTCAATGCTGCACCTTATGTACAGCAATAAAATAAGAAAAGGTGGCACACCATTAAAACAACTGGACATTAAATACCAGCAATAAACTTAGAAGCCTGCTTAAGAATTACCACCTGGCACTACTAATAGGCTTTATGTTTTAGGTCAATAAACTGTGGAGTGTAGAGGGATCTTAGAAGGAGATTTTTCTACAATGGGAATTGATTAAAACAATTGATAAAAACCCCATAAATACAAAAATGCAGCTTCTGGCAGTCACTGTGTGATTCAGACTAATAAGAAAGTTTAAGCTGTCTAAAGTTGAAGTTCTTCAAAGTTCAGTATCAGAATATATAAGAATTCACTTTTTAGATGTTAGATCAGAGTAAACAAGCCAAAAAAAGCTTTGAAGCACAAAGCCAGAAATTCCATCAGGGTCTCTGAAAATCTCCTCTGCTACTATTGTATTGAAGAAGCCTTTTGCATCTCTTAAGAAAAATGGGAAAATCTGAAGTCCTTCTGAAGATAACGATAGTTTTCTTAGGGTTTCTTTTTCCTCTCTCTCCTTTCCCTCTATCTAGAATTCTCTGTAGGTCCATCACTGCCTAATTGTATGGGTTTCATGATTTTAATTATTGTATATAATACATGCAGTAATGGACAAATGCAAGTAAAGTGGCTTGCCTGGGGCCAGCCTGGGGCCATCAGAGAAGGAGCTGTGCAGAGAGGAGCAAAAGCCCAGCTGGATCTCAGCTGACCATGCAGTGCCACTCGATACTGCTCTTGGCTCTGCTCTCCTAAATGTCCTGCCTTTCAGGAGTGCTTATTAGCTGGCATGTATTTTGGCAAAAATACATACAGTCAATTTGCATCTGATATTGCACTTGAACACATAAACCCTTTCCTAAGGAGGATAGCAGGGAGTATCTATTTGACTCAAGTGGTGTTCTTCAGGAATCTGTGCTTGTCTGGGCACAAACATATAATAATCTCTTTTAGTAGGTTTCAAGTGTTTGAGATCTGAAAGTCCAGGGTTGCAGTTAGCCCAACCAAGACAGCAGCAATTGAAATTTCTCACTTACCTTTAGCAAGAAGTCAAGAGAACATCCAGTGCAGTCACCTATCCAATTTGCTTGCATTTCTTTTATACCATACCACTCCGGGAGATCGGACAGCGCATCAAACATAGCCTGATGCAACCAAAGAAAGATTTAGGACATTCAGCTTTTGTAAGCATACAAATTAAGGCTATGAGTTGAATTATAACTGACAGCAAAATGATAAGGTGCTGGCAGAAGCATAAGAAGAGGTGTTTTTATTCTGCTGCTGCATCAAATTCATCTCTATGAGAGCGGAATTAACACAGTGCAAGCCAGAGGTATGTCGTCTCCAACAGGGACCCTGTTGTTAGGAGGAGCACTTCCTTTTGAATGGACTAAACCTTAAATGCAGAAAACACTTCAGTGAAAACAAACAGAAAACATTCCCCATGGGTATAACTTGTGGGAAGTGTCAGTGACCTAAAAGACTGCAGATACAGAAGAATTGTGCTTGCAGGAATGAAGCCTATATTGGATTAGTTGCTCTGGACAGTAGTCTAGAGATGGAAGTCAGACAAAAGACATATGTTCTAAAACTTTCAAGCTCTGACTTAAAATGGCAAAACAGAGTTCCCAGCTGCCTCTCTAGTTTTTATATTTCATACAGAGATTTTACCAAGCACAATAGGCTGTAAAATTGGGATCTTCAGCTGGTATCATCCTATAAAAAAACACTACCACAAACCATAAGGTTCATTTTAAATTCCAAATATACACAATAATCACATAATCACAGAATGGTAGGGGTTGGAAGGGACCTTTAGAGATCATCTAGTCCAACCCCCCTGAAGAAGCAGGTTCATCATAATACAATTATTATAAGCAACCAGCAACAAAGCTGTTGAAGGGTCTGGAGCACAAGTCTGATGAGGAGCAGCTGAGGGAACTGGGGGGTTGTTTAGCCTCAAGAAAAGGAGGCTACTCTCTACAACTACCCAACAAGAAGCTGTAGCAAGGTGAAGCTAGGTCTCTTCTCCCAAGTAAAAAGTGACAGGACAAGAGGAAATGACCTCAAGTTATGCCAGGGGAAGTTTACATTGGGGATTAGGACGAACTTTTTCATGGAGAGGGTTGCTAAACACCAGCATAGGCTGCCCAGGGAGCTGATGGAGTCCCCATCCCTGGAGATGTTTAAGACATGCAGATGTGGCACTTAGGGCTATGGTTTAGTGGTGGGCTTGGCAGTGTTATGTTAATGGTTAGACTCTACGGTCTTAAGTGTCTTTTCAGTCTAAATGATTCTATGATCCTATATCATGCAGCAGAGAAGAAATTAAGTGTAGGTCATTTCATTAGCCATAATATCCAACAGCCAGCCTGTAACTTTTATGTGTATTTATACTCAGCAAGAGATATATCCACACATTTATGTGGACATATGTAAAGACATAGAGACAGAATCAAGAGAGACAGGAAACTTCTAGACAGAGACTGGTAGAGGGCTACCAAGATGATCAGGGAACTGGAATATCTATTATTCAAAGTGCAACAAGGGTCATGTCCTTCATAAATCAGAATATTACAGCATCCCTTGGGATTATTACTGCTTTCTACATCCTTAAGAATCAAAATGATTTTCTGATGATTTATGAATAAGGTTTTGGAAGGTTTTTAATCATATTGTAACTTTAATCAGTTTTAGCTCCCAATTTCAAGCATACTATATCACAGAGAATTCCAAATTCTCATTATTCTCCTTAATTTTAGTGTTCCAGAGACTACTGAGCTTTATTTGCCGTGAATAATCCATGTGCATACATATCTAAAAAAGAATCATGAATAATTGGAGAGTATATTTAGATATAGGTGTACATATACACACACAAAATACTTGGATACAGTCTTTGTAAGAATTTTATGCATTTTAGAAAGAATTAATTTGTGCCAATACACAGAGAACTGGCTGGACACATTAGCATGCTTTTATAAATTCTTCTGTTTGGATATCCATCCTAATCTACATTACATTTTGCTGGCAGAAGCAGCTAAATGTGCATGTGCTCTATCTACTGAAGCTGTTACAGCCTGTTATTGCTTGCCAGCAAAACTTTCTAGATGTTTTTTCACTGCAGTATTAATACATCAAGATCGTTAATACCAGTATGATAATGATTTTCACTCTAATTGGCCTTATTAGGAGCTGTCGGTTACAGTTTGATTTAGCCCATTTCTTCTCTTGAAAATGCAATTGCTTCATGCAGCTAAGTACAGCAAGAGCCAACTTAGCTTCACCTGAATGAAGAAAACACAACTTGTTCTGCCTGATGACACAGCCTAACAGACTTTGCAAACACAAACCCTTCCCGTTTTAACATGCAGGTGGACAGTGGTATAACATGACTAAAAAACCCCAAGAAACTTAAAGGTTTCAATATGGAGTTAAATTCTCTGGAGTTCAATTGGAGTTCAATTCTCTGTTATTTGTATTCAACACACTATTTTGGTTTCTTGTCAAGGCTAAGAACAGCAGGTGAAGTAGAAAATTAACACAATGTAAAAGACAAACACATTTCATAGTGTTACTGAGGCAAAAAACACACAGTATGTATACTGCTAGCATGTTGATCAGCATTTCTGGATACTAAATTAACCAAGAATACTCACAGGAAAGCAGAAGAACACATTGATTCTTACACAAACGAAGACACTTGTACATTCAAAATGAATCCATGCAAATTAGGTTTGTTTAAATTGCTTAAGGGAAACCCTTTTAGAACACTCTAAGTTTTCAAATCCACTTGCACTTTACCCCACAAAAGCATAAATCTATAAATATAGGTTAAAACTATTATTAATGTCTCAAAGCTACACGTGGCCTTTTTGGGTATGCAAAGCTCTTGGACTGAAGCTGACCAATGCTAGCACAGAAATTCCTGACTATTATAAGCTGGCGTTTGAAAAGTTGCATATTAAATCCATGAATTTTGCTTCCATGTGCTTTGTTAAAATCACTGCCATGATCACTGCCATCTTCTGAATCATTAAATGATTATTATCTTGCAATTACTGATATGATTCTGACCCTTAAAGGAATGTACATAACTCCTGGTCATCTGTGCCACAAGTTTGTTAAGAAATGACAACTAACAAGAAGATTCTCAGCACGTAGGTCAATAAACTAAACTAAGACCATGTTGGATTCTGCAGGGGATAAAGAACAACAGTAAAATCCAGCAAACATAGAGTGATAAGCTTATCAAATAAACACAATTTCCAAATTTCTGATGTAACTTAATAGTGAGAAACTTGGAAGAATTTAGGTAGCAGAGACTTTCTACTTTCATTTCTCACGGCTTGAGAGGAGACGAGAAAACTTCAAATGCAAACATTTAATTACAGGAGAAATGACTCCCATCTTACTGAAACACAAGTCAAGGTAATGTATAAACACATCTTGGCAGTCTTTCACATCTAAAGACAGACTCAGGGAAAAAGCTAAAGAAATCTAAGCTACATTCACAGCTGTGAGACTTCAAGAGGTGAAGAGACATCAAGAGATGAAGAGACTTCAAGGCTTTTACACCTTTAGGCAAGTTCAACTTAGGTGCTGGAGAAGCTGAAGATTCGGGACAAACGAATGTTTCACAGGACTGCTTTATCTTTCAGAATACCTAGAAAATTCTGGCATAGCTGGAAGATGAAAGTCAACCAGCTCCGATCATCTGAGAGTCACAAAATCAAGATGTGTTTGCTGAAAACTCATCACAGACAACAATGACCAAGCCTGAAACTAGAAGTAAAGCATTTGAAATGGAGAAAGTGGTCCCACATATCCAGCTGTTAAGTCTGTTGAAGATTCGTAGAGAAACAACTTCAGTTTAGCAATCTTCAGACAAAAAGGTTCATGAAATCAAAGAACAGAAAGGCTTTATAATTTCCCAAGAGTATCTCATCTCTAAAAATCCCCCTGCTTATACTTCAAAGAGGGAAGATTCAGCTGAGCACCTAAAAAATTCAGTCTCTGACCTCAGGAACTAAAATTTCTATAGTGTGATCAGCACCTGCCACTAATTTCATACTTAGTGGGTGTATTTCAACTCCTCAGTGATAGTAAATGAAAGTGAAGTGAAAACTCTAAATATAAGCTATAAAGCCAAATGTTTACTCCTTTTTTCAATGAAGATACTCATGAAGGTTGAAAAATTTGCAGCATAACAAGATGAAAATAAAAAGGTCAGCAAAAGGTTTCATTTCAAAGCATTTAATTCATTAGCAAAATCAAACTGTCTTCTACTACAGTAAAATAAAATGGAAAAGTTTTGCTTCCCAGGAAGAGTCAAATATCCAAGATCTGTTTGGATGAAAGTGAAATTCTTCACTTTATTTCATCAAGTTCCCAAAAAACTTAGCAAATAGAAACTAAAGAGTACGCAAAATCATTTAATACAACTGAATGTACTAACTAAAGTACAGGAAATTCAGGTTAGGCTGTCAACTGATTTATTTTTCTCAGTTCCAACTTTGATTAGCAGTACAGCTTCTGCTGGTGTTTAATCTCATCTTGTTTTGTTCTGTTACCTTCAGTAGTTTCTCCCTCAACTACCATAGATCACTCTTGTTTCTTATTTCCCATGTGTGAAGTATACTGAAAACATACATTAAGCAGCAGCAATAATACACATACTGTGTATGCTTCAAATTCTTTCTTGCAAATGTCTGAACTGTCAGCAGTTTTCCCATTTCTTTACCCTGCAATTTATGGTCAATAAACACCTCTTTGATTACATAGAACCGAGGCAAAGAAACAATTCCTCAAAAGCAAAAAAGTAAAGCCAGTGTTCTTCCCCAGACTGGTTTTCCAGAGCTGTTATCACTACAGCAATTACCAAAGAGAAGATACTCCCTCTCCAACATAATGAAGTGTATCTTTGGGATAAATGAGTAATTGATTCCATAAATATAAAAGCTCTTTAAAACATTTGTTATCATTTTCAGTAGCACTGAACATCCACTGTTTTGATTAATCTTATACCAACAGGAACCATAGATTTATATTGGTGTACCATCAAATAACATGCTGCATTTAAACTAAGGTGAAAAGATCAGCCTGGTCAGGATATCCACAATCTTCTGCCTTGCCAAGCTGACAAACTAGGTGTCATTTTTTAATTAATAAAGTGTTAAGCAAACTGTTGGAGACAATGCTCTCAATCCAATGCAGGAGGGAGCTCTCAGCCTGACTCAAGAGGAAGATATTCCAAGCGAGGTTTATGAGGCAAGTTCTGTTGGAAGGAGATGACTATGAGCTAGACCTCAAGTGTGGGAAGTGAAAAGAATCACACATAAAGGCTGAAAAAACCAAAGTGCCAGCATTTCTGTTCTCCTCAATGATGAGGCATTACCTCATGCTATGAAATCCAAAGACTGTCAAGACTCTTAACATCTTAAAATGCAGCACTTCAGTTTCATTACATTTCATTAGCATTCTGCTTAATAGCTCAGAAATAAAATAGAAAATTAAAAAATCAAGCTAAACAGGATTTTGTGCAATAACTCCAAATCTATTCAGACCAGACAAGAGGTTGTTAGATGCACTGCAAACGCAGAGGAAAGACAGAGAACTAGTAGATCATTCGCTGTTTTCCCTTACCAGAATCTGCACCATGCTAAACATCTAAGCTCCTGCACTCCACAGAATATGAGCAGGATTTGTCTCTAAATGTCTTTACACACACACACACAAATAATAGACTAAGAAAGAGTAGTACTTATCTGTATGGTAACTGTAAATTAGTGGCAGAATTTTGTAGTGCCTGCTACTTTCCTCAGTATTTCACAGAATCACAGAATGGTAGGGGTTGGAAGGGACCTTTAGAGATCATCTAGTCCAAACTCCCCTGTCAAAGCAGGTTCACCTAGATCAGGTCACAAAGGAATGTGTCCAGGTGGGTTTTGAAGACTTCCAGAGAAGGAGCCTCCACACCCTCCCTGGGCAGCCTGTGCTCTTCCATCCTTCCATGTGTTTCTGAGAACCACAATTTGTTGTAATTCACAATGAAGTGATTGCAGTTTTGTGGAGGAAGATTAGCCTGCTCAGACACCAGCATACCTCCAAAGCAGCCACAGCTGGATTGTCAGTGAATTGGTGGTAAGTGCCACCAGGCTGTTGTCCCACAGATAGGAGAGCTGCTGGAGAGAAGCATGCAGACAAAGGAATTGTCCAGGCAAATCTGGGGCTGAGCTGTGTTCTGTGCAATATGAACTTTTAACACAGAATCACAGAATCACTGAATGGTAGGGATTGGAAGGGACCTTTAGTGGTCATCTAGTCCAACCCCCCTGCCAAAGCAGGTTCACCTAGATCAGGTCACATAGGAACATGTCCAGGTGATTCCTCCAGAGAAGGAGCCTCCACACCCTCCCTGGGCAGCCTGTGCCAGGGCTCCCTCATGTCAACAGGGAAGTAGTTTTTTCTTATGTTTAAATGGAACTTTTTGTGTTCCAGCTTCATCCCATCACCTCTTGTCCTGTTGCTAGACACTATCGAAAAAAGGGATGTCCCAACCTCCTGACACCCATCCTTTAGATATTTATAAATGTTAATAAGATCACCCCTCAGTCTCCTCTTCTCCAGACTAAACAGCCCCAGGTCCCACAGCCTTTCCTGATAAGGAAGATGCTCCAGTCCCCTGATCATCTTGGTGGCCCTGCACTGGACTCTCTCCAGAAGTTTAATTTAAATTAAACATACATATACTATCTTATTGCTGTGCAAAGAAGGGAGATGATTTAAGGCAGAACTCGAAGTCTCAAAGTGGTATAAGTTTTATTTTGCTCAAAAAAAAAAAGATTCCTTTCCAGTTATTTTTTGTGAGACTTCTGAATAGTAAACTATGAAGAAATATTGTATAAAACTAATTTAGGAAAAGCAGAGACTATACAAAGACTACCCTCTTATTTGAGGACTCAGGTGACTGCATAAGAAAACATAATAGCAATTTATAGGTACACAGAGAAAATACTAACATTCACAGATAGATTTGTCCAATGAATCTTCCTGCAGATTCAGTTGGGTAACCATAGCAACTAAATGTTTTAGCTTAAACATCTCAAATGCACAGACAACTATTTGAATAATAATGCCATCAGTTAAAGCATTTTACTTTTATCAAAGAAACCTGTCAAAAGAAAAATTACAATTAAAATGTTCTTTGAAGATCCATAGAAGCTGCTGGCCCATTTCATACCTACTTCACAGTTTACAAAATGAGTCATGATTATTTTGGTACTTTACATAACCAAAATGTTTCTGCTAAGCATTTAAAGCATGGTCAATATTTTTGCCCTTTGAGAGAAATTCATTGCCGATGGTAAATTGCCTTGAGAGCCAAAACTGCTTTGTTTGTTTGCTTTTTTATTTCAAGGAAGGACTAAGAGCTGGTGGAGTAATAACAAAGAGATCAAAGCAAAATCCACAAAAGATGATTCCTCTGGACACAACAGTAATCTACAGAACAGAGTGTGTAGGAATGAAACACGAGATGACTGATGATGTAAATCACTACAGATGAAGATGACTAGTATTTCTTTTTATTAAGGTTGAAATACTGGAGAAAACATAAAATGATAAAAGAAAGAGAGGAACATAGATGATAGAAAGATGATGGACACGCTGCATATAGATGTTGAATAATTACAACAACATTATTTGTGGATGCTCCAGCTAGAAAATAAGTGATATGCATACATATTCAGCCATTATTGCTAGCTGCTAATCTGCATGAAGAATTAAAGATAGGAGATTCAATAACTGGCTTTTAAATGGAACCTTATCCATGAAACATGGTTATGAAATAAAGACTGACATTTTCTTCTAAATCACCAGAAAAAACACACTTTCCCACTATGTGAATTTAACGAATACTCAGGGATAACTTCTGGAAGGAACAGGGAATAGATTTGCAGACAGTTTCCTTGCAGAAAAAGGGCAAAGAAGGTGGAGCTTTCTGACATTTGATCTTGAATTTCCATAAACTTATCAGAAGTAGTAACAGTCACCACTGAAGGTGCAAGCAAAAGGTGAGCAGAATCAAATGGCTTTCCCCATGAGATAACAAAACCAGATTAAGGCCTCGCTGGAGAAAGATGAGTGGGAGAAGTAGAACATACTTGAAGAATATTAACCCTCTGAGTCTAAAAGGAGCCCAGGTGAGAAAAAGCACAAAAGTCCCTCAGAAAGTGGAAGGATCAAATCACTATCAGATAATTTCTTAGTTCCTCCTATTTTTAAACTTCAAAATAAAAAGTAGTGAAACTTCAGTGGGTAACAGAAATCTATCCAAACAACTCACTGAAAGCCTGATCCATTCAGGACTCTACCTTTTCTCAAACTGAGTGCACAAGGAAGGAATAAATCTGCTCTGTGCCCAGGAACTTGTCCACGTTGTGAGATACAGCAAATAGAGCGCCAGGTCTGATACAAATTCTGGCTGTGTGGCTCAAAGACCTAAAAGCTACTTTACACTGACAGAAAATGTAGCTCTTTGGATCCAAATTTTGACCACACTAATCTGGCACCATCTTGCCTTAACCTTATGAAAACCTTGAAAAGAAGCAGAAGATTGACTTAGAAATTTGGAACAAGGTTCTAAGGGCCAGACATGTCCAGTCTATTTCTACTGTGTTTTTTGTAACGAAAGAAAAATGTTAACCACGATTTGAAATCCCCAGCCCCCATTAAAGATAATCTTTACAATGTCCTCTCAGATTTCCAGTTTCCAGGAGTCTGATGGATGAAGTAATCTTTACCATCTAAGCCCATCTTGGATAAAAATGCTCTATATTACTGTAGCAGATTGAGCCTTTATGTGCCTGCAAATAACTGCAGAGAGTGTACTATAGACATATTCATGGCAAGCTCCAAACAACTGAGGAAAGAGAAAAGTGGGATCCATTTAGAATCTAATTGTTGCACTCATCCATCACTAGAAGCACAAATCTGAATCCTCTGAACAGCAAAGGCTTTAAAGAAAAAGAAGGGAGAAGTTCTGGTCCATGATGTAAGCCAAGAAAATCTTTTTATGCAAACAGTTTCAACATCAAGAGACAAGAAACAACCCCTGCTACTGAAGTGAAGGTGTTATCACCACTAATGCTATTACCCTAAAATTGCATTAGTGGTCAAAGATCTTTAGCTTTTTAAAGATATGTCTCTAACCTCCACATCTATTAGGACTAGCTCCATAAAACCTGGACCCTCCGCTCCAAGATGAAATGCTCTGTAAATCATAAAGGTAAATAAATATATCTCAATAAAATCTGCTCTCCTGGCAAAGACTTCTGAAAAGGGATGAGGAAGAAGGCTTGAGGAATAGGCTAGGAAGTGTGATTGCTGTTAACATGGTGTTCAACACTATGTTATTTAGGACAACATAGATTCAGGTCAACTGTCAACAGCCTGAATCCAAAGAAAGAGTTTACAACATAAACACATTTAGAAGGAAGGACTTCAGTCTCTTACAACTCCTTGAAAAGTACTGTGATGACTACTGTAAGGAATGGAGATATGTGTGCAAAGTTGAGTTCTGAGGATAATGAGTCAAGAGATTCAGAAAGAGGAGCCAAAGTTGTACCATTTAAGATCTGTAATTTGGCTTCTGTCAAAATGCTATTGTAAAGCTTCGTGGTTACATGAGTGTGAGTGATGCACTTGGCCAGCCTAGCTCTGAGACAGTCTCCCTTCAGTGGACAGCCTTCAATTTGGGCTTGCAGTTCATGGGCCACTCAGAGTTGTACAGCCAAAACTGCCTTGTTCAGAAAGTAAGACACAACAGGCTATGTTACCTAGCCACTTGCTATAACTTGAAGCAAAAAACCCATAAATACCAAAAAAGGGGATTCATTCACCTTAATCTTCCAAAGCACAAGACACATCTAATACCAGATACTGGTCTTAGAAAAGCAGAGTCTTATAATCTGCTCTTCTTCTTTGAAGGTTTGGGAGAAAAAAAAAAGATAAGTATTTTTTTTCCCCCTCTACAACCAAATGTTTAAAGCCCTTGCCAAAAGAAGCTGAGTGAGGCTGTTTAAAATGTGCCAGAATCACAGTAACAAAAATGGGAGTCAGTGGAGGGTGAGGAAAAAGGAAAATCCAAACCACCTGCTGATACTTGGTAGCATCTGTCACTGTAAAAGAAGTGGGAGCACATGAAAGCCACGCTTGCCAAAGCACTAGTGCTGCGAGCAATATGGCATCATTCATCGACCTGCTTGCATCAGCTAGCGTACAAAATTTTGGGAAACCTTTACAGAGATCTGTATAGTACTCAACTATTCTATGTATAATGTTTATGGGTTTTCTAGAACTTGATACAAGTGTTCATCCCAGAATGAATAGTAGGAGCAGCTGTCATTCGTGGTACCACTGGGGTGTTCAAGAGCAAGGGGTTGGAAGGGACCTTTAGAGATCATCTGCTCCAACCCCCCTGCAGAAGCAGGTCTACCTGTTGTTTGCACTTTTGTCCTTCATGCATACAGGGGATATGGTAGTTTCCTGAAGTGATAGTTTTGGGGGGAAGACAAGGGGGTGTTGTGGAGGCAAAAGTTCCTTCTTGTCATCAGCTGAGTCTACTTATTGAAGAATGACATGTGGGAGATGTGATCATTCCAAGAGCCTTTTCATGTAACGTCTCTTAGGTCAGAGACTGAAGACAAAAGATAAACCCTTCTCACTAGATGAGGGTGGATGTTGAACAACAAGTAATAATCCTGTAAGCCAAGAGTGTTTTCAAGGTTACTGAAAAGCTCCTCAGTCTTATCTTTTGGTCTTTATGAGAAAAAATGTAAGGCTGGTTCATCCCTCTTAGAGGGAGATAAGTAAACAGTGGTGCAAGCATGGATACAGCCCAGAAATAACTATCATTATTTCCTACAATCTTTATGAAGACAATAGTGACAATAGTCAACAGAAAATCTAGCTAAGCTCCAGTCTCAAGCTGAGGGAACAGTGAGTTGGGGCAGACCCTGAAATTTCACAGAGGTGATCATGAAATCTGGTGACAAGACCACCAAGAAAGAGCTCAGAATGGTGTGCTTGTTCTGGGATGGTGGAGACATGCTCCATTTTAACTTCATCTCTAGCAATCATTCCCTTTTTACTGCCAGAACAAGCAGCACAATCACAAAACATGCATCTCAACTGCCCTCTGTGTGTATGAGGAATCAAAGCATCATGCAAGACCTAAAGTTTTTATTGTCAATGGACCTAATGTGAGATGTGGATTTCTCATGCCCTGATGACACTGGAAATTTCATCTCTTGAATCTGAGCTTCAGGTAAAGGGTCAAAGATGAATTTTTAATATTTACTTCCAAATAACTCTCTCAATTTGTACTTGGAATAAAAAATTCATCCAAACCAAAAAGAAAGTCAATACTTTCATCTCAGAGAGCACACAGCCAAAAACTTTGTTGAAGTATTCCTAGGTATGGAAGCTATGCTTTCCCAGCATCATCAAAATTTGAGTTCAGCTTTCCCACCATCATCAAAATTTGAGTCCATACCAAGAAAGAATGTTTAAATAACCTGAAAATGCTTTTAAAATTACAGATGATCAAGTAGAATATGAAGTAAAACAGTGTCCACTTGAATCTTCAATGAAGAGCAGTTAATCACAAAGAACTGTGGTTCTGACAGATGCGGAAATGAATATTAAGCTGTATTCTGTTGTTTATACTACGCCCCTAAGTCCAACAGGTTGACTAGATGAGCAAGTTTCAGTCTCAAAGATTGCACAGCTGTACACTCAAAATATGCAGAAAAGCATTTGATGGTAACATGGGATGACAATGTGTGAATGTAGATTTCATTCATTCACCTCTAATTTATGCCTTTTGACTACTTCAAAACTGAATCCCACACCAGCTTCTTAGAATTCTCAAAGACATGAACAGAAAGACTTCAGGGACAATCATTTTTACATATATGGATACACTGGAAGAGATATCATTGTTTAGTTATATATCACACAAACATGCACACATAAAAGACTACATTCTGCTTGGTGAATATTTCTGGATAAAAAGTTGCCTCTTATGTGCTACCATCATTTCCAAAAGCTGTATTCTCATACCTTTGCATAAGCAGTAGTTTTGATAAACCACTGTTTGAGGTATTTCTGTTCCACTTTTGCTCCTGAACGCCACGAGCACCCGTTATCATCCACCTGTTCATTAGCTAGAACGGTCTGATCCACTGGATCCCAGTTAACCAAGGCCTAAAAAATAGGTGCAGGAAGAAGAGATATTTTCAGCAGTTATTTCAAAACCAGAATCTTACTTTTCACAGTGAAAAAATTATCCAGACACATTCCTTTGGCCCTTGAGATGTCTATGGTTTTGTACCAGCCATTTGATTTAGTGACACGGACTCAACTCAAAATGTTTTGAATATTCATATTTTAGCACTCAAAAAAGCCAAGATATGTTACTCAGTGCTGGACCTGAATAATTAACTTGAAAAATGAACAGGGAAAAAAAAAATCAAAGTGATAAATAAGAATAAGCTATTATATTGAGCGTTATTTAGCATCTGAGCTAAATCAAAGCTAAATCAACCTGACTGAAAAAAATACCCCAGTAGCATTCTAATACATGAAACAGTACTTGAAAAATTCAAATGTATTCTTTGGGACTGAGGATGAATTAGTATCTCAATCAAAAACTAATGTCTGTCCTTATATCAGTCACTATATTTTATCTGTCGCTCATCACCTTCTGAATTGCCCCAGTTTACAAGTAATTATTAGTGCATAGTTTTAAGTACACTACATATTCTTAGAACTAGGAAATATCATACCCATCTTATAGTGAGGATGGCATAAACAGATGTGTGGATCCTCTTCCTTAAGGAACACAGTTGCTGTATGTATATACATGTGTGTATATGTGTGTGTGTGAGCACGAAGTCCGACTACCTACATTGATTTATACAAAATTTATTGCAATGGCACTAATGAAAGGCATTCTTTGATAAAAGCAAACTCACCTTCAAGCTGGTGTGAATTCAGTATGTCACTGGAGTTTAAACTTTTTGCACTTTGCCTGTCTTTTAGCTGTAACCTACCAACATCACCACACTGGCTCTTATAAAAAGCTTCTGAAAATTCACTGGGAGATTAAAGGCAATCAATATATTCCACTACTACAGACCTATTTTCTAGACTTTCAGAACACACTTCTTCAGTACTGATACAACACATTATGAAGGTGGCTCTAAAGCAATGATCCTTTAATTTCTAAAGTTCTAGAAATAACCCCACACCAGTATAAAGTTAAAATAACACCTAAAGAGAGATAAATCAGATAATATTAAGAACTAATAAAATGCCAGTTGTATAAAGCATATGTTTGTATTAATTTGGCTATGACTCACAGTTGAGAATACTGTTTGTATGTTGATATTGGATCAATTTTATGATGATAAAATTGAAGGTAACTGAATTGATGATAACTTTAGAAGGTAACTGAAACTATTTATATAACTATTTAACATAATACATTGTTGTGATTTGCAGTTGGAAGGTCTATCTAAATAAATTGTGCAAAACAGAAAGCAACTATGCATTGAAGAAATCTGTGGCTGGCTGTGAATTTTTGAGTTGCATTTTGTTCCTTCCATCTCTCAGTCTTTTGACTAACATCCAGAACACCAGTACTAAATCCTTAGTTCCTACTTGAATGTCATACAAGCAATGTTTTGACTTTGACAGTCTCTGAAAATATAGCCCCAGGAAGGTGCTAAACATCATTTACACAAAGACAGCACAGTGCAGAAGTGTGCAGAGCACATTAATTATTTAGATCTTTTTAGTACATCAGTGTAGACTATATGCTTTTAAGAGTGGATTCATCTCATCTAACTTCAGGTATCTACAGCATACCTACCTGTCTCCAGGTTTGGCACCTATGGTTCCACTACACATATCTAATCAAAACAGACAGCTATTAATCAGCCTCACCGAGACTCCCGCATCTGGCCAGTACAGTACACTCGACAGTACACTGACTAGATCAGTATTAGGGCAAGAAGAGGGAAGACTTTGCTCAGGTGAATACAGATGCCCTCTCTAGATGCTGCAGCACCCAGCCAGACACTGTGAATTCTCAGTAGCTGCAGCTCCCAGACACACCACATGTCCCCCCACCAGGGTAATTTCTGGCCAGACACACATACTCCTGGAACAGAGCATTAACTAGGCTAACACTCCACATGGATTATTCTCATTGCCATAGTAAGGCAATGAATGATCTCCTTGTACCCAAAATTAAACTGCAATACAGGAGACTTCAAGCTGTGCAAAAGTGCTGCCTAACGTGTATTACAGATATGCTGACAACATGGGATAAACATACGCTTTAAGCATATACAACTGAAGAGACACAGGGTTTGGGGCTATCCCTGCCATCTGCTTCCTGCCAAAAACCAACTGGTTCATATCTACCAGAGATTACATCCTCTACAGGTTGACAGATGCCGATTTAAGTCCTCACACTGATCCTTGACTTTTAAGAGGGAAGCAGATCCAATCCCTGGCACTCAAACCCCTCCGGGATCCCACAGTACTTGGAGTCTGCATGTAATATTTGTTTGGTGTATCATCACTGCTTCTAACAAAGCACCAAGCCCTGTGTTTTTCAGATGCACTGGGGAACACTCATCAAGCAAACAAATGTACAGATAAAAAGAAGATTGTTATGGCAAAGTTAGGGGTTTAATTTGTTTTTTAATTACAAACACAACAAATAATTACAGAAGAAAAAGAGAATAAAACCCACAACCCCAAATCTATCACATTTAGACATATGAAATAGTGATTCTTTTTGCTGGCTGTCATTTAAGATCTCTCACCATATCTTGCTTATAAAAATAGAAGTAGCTCAGTAGCACTCTGCCATTCCAAATGCTACCTTTCACCATCAACTTCTTTCTCTGGGTTCAGAGAATAATCATGGTAAAGCCCTAATTATATCCTATGGGGCTTCCTAGTTTCCATAAAATACAAATGAAATGTCAAAGCATCGGTCAGCCTCACCTCCATCTCTGGAAAGGTGATGGAACAACTTATCCTTGGTGCTGTCTCTAGACATTTCAAGAACAAGAGGGTCATTGGGAGCAGTCAACATGGCTTTACCAAAGGGAAGTAATCTTTTACCAACCTGAGAGCCTTTTATGAAGATGTTACCAGGTGGGTAGATGGTGGTAGTGCAACGGATGTGGTTTATCTTGATTTCAGTAAAGTGTTTGACACCATCTCCCACAGTATCCTCGCAGCAAATCTTAGTTTCCATTTTAAGTTAGAAGCATTCACTAAATTGCAGCTTTCTTTAGGTGCAGCTGCTCAGGTACATGGGAACTGCACTGTCTTGGCTATACAAAAGCTCTCTGGAACACTCATTAAACGCCTCTGTTTCACCTCCTGCTTGAGAAGTTAACTGAACCTTTCCCTTTCAGATAGCCTGATACATATTATTTACAAAATATTATAAGGCCAATAATTTCTTAATGTGCTGCTAACAGATAAACAGCTGTGATGGTCTTACAGCATCTGATACTTCATGTGTTAGAGATCACAAAGAGGGTCTAGGAGTTGGACAGTTGGGCACACATTCTCCAATCATTCTATCCAATCCTACCAGTTTCGAGACAGTAATGTTACACAGTTAAATAAGCTCACTGCAGAAGAGACTCCTAATGATCATATTATATGACATGTTTTCCTGAGATGGAAGTTAAGATCTAGAAAATGCTATATTCAAGCCACAAAATAAACTAATTGCAGTTATATTCTGATCCTGCACTTCAGTTCTCCTGCAATTCAGTGATGGGAGACATTTCTGATTTGAACTGCTACAACACTCATTCATGTTAGTTACATATAAAATTGAGTTACATATAAAATTAATTCTATTTTGCAGTGATTTAAAACCCACAGAGCATAAGCCACTTAATGAATGTGAATGGACAATCCAGAAATGTGCAAGACATGAATGTGCAAGACATGAGTGATGAACTACTTCACCTTCAAAGTCTTAAAGGTCAAAGTTTGTACCTACCTCTTTTTGATACACTATCCCAGCTTCAAAAAGCTTAAGAAAGAGATACTGTGTCCATTTGTAGTACTCTGGTAAGCAAGTGGTTATTTCCTGTAGAAATGAAACAAAAATTCCTGAAACTACTTGTAGTATTTTCATACAATGTTTTAACTTCACTAACTCAAAGGTGTAGGATATATGCCACAGAGAAAACATACACGGTTATTTATGTATGTATTTATGTACAAAACCCATTTGTGTCAGGTTTATAATGAGTGATACTCACCTGTACACAAAACCAGAGTGCATGGGCTTTGTGTGGGTCTGATGTGGATGGAGGCCCTTGTGTTAATGTAATGGGAGAGAGAACAAGCGTGTGGGGCAGATAGGATGGAATATAGGGTAAGACTCAACTTCCAGGTGAAAGCTGAAGGCTCTCTCACAATCAAAGGACAAATAAGGGATGATTTTAAAAGGTGAGCCAGCTCCAGCGAAGAGAAAGCTCTAAGTTGATGTATTGAAGAATAAGAGTCATAAAAGTAAAAAATGAGAGTGATTATTAAGAGGCAGATAAAGACAGAAAAGTAAAAGACAATATAAGATGGAGGAATGGGAGTTAAGAGAACAGCAGATAACAATATATTGGATAGTTCTTTATTCACTAGCATATTCCAAGTTTTTAGTGAGCCTAGTTATCAACTGCTTGCACATAAAGTTCCATGTTTCAAATGTTTGCTCTTAAAAACTCCCCTACATTTCAAATAAACTTGTTAATATGAAAAGATCACTGAAAGACGAGGTGGTTACAGACTCCCCTTTTTCTCTACAGAAACACAGTGGTTTCACAGGCTCAACAGATACATGTTTGCAACCACATATTTTAAAGTTTGGTCAAAGTGGAAAAAACCTGTGTAATTAATTAATTAAGCTCTGATTATATAATAAATACGTAACAAGAGACAGATCACATTTCCCTCCTCGACAGTTTTCCTTTTTAACTTGTACTTGCTTCAAGAAGAAACATTTATACAAACTTTGACCACAGTTGTAGTTATTGAAGTGGAAAAAGACTCCTGTGCTGAATTTCAAACCAAGGAGAAACCTCAGAAGGTTGTGCTGTCATTCAGTGGGATCTCGACCACTTGAGAGTTGGGCAGAGAGGAACCTCATGAGGTTCAACAAGGACAAGTGCAGAGTCCTGCAGCTGGGAAGGAACAACCCCATGCACCAGGACAGGCTGGGGGTCAAACTGCTGAAGAGCAGCTCTGCAGAGAGAGATCTGGGAGTCCTGATTGCTAATAAGCTAAATATGAGCCAGCAATGTGCCCTTGTGGCCAAGAAGGCCAATGGCAGCCTGGGATGCATCAAGAAGAGTGTGGGCAGCAGGTCAAGGGAGGTTCTGCTCCCCCTCTACTCTGCCCTGGTGAGGCCTCATCTGGAGTCCTGTGTCCAGTTCTGGGCTCCTCAGCTCAAGAGGGACAGGGAAGTGCTGGAGAGAGGCCAGTGCAGGGCCACCAAGATGATCAGGGGACTGGAGCATCTTCCTTATGAGGAAAAGATGTGGGAACTGGGGCTGTTTAGTCTGGAGAAGAGGAGACTGAGGGGGGATCTTATTAACATTTATAAATATCTAAAGGGTGGGTGTCAGGAGGTTGGGGGCATCCCTTTTTTCTATAGAAGCTAGTAATAGGACAAGGGGTAAAGGGATGAAGCTGGAACACAAAAAGTTCCACTTAAATATAAGAAAAACCTCTTTCAGTGTGAGGGTGAAGGAGCCCTGGCACAGGCTGCCCAGAGGGGTTGTGGAAGCTCCTTCCTTGGAGGTCTTCAAGACCCGCCTGGAGATGTTCCTATGTGACCTGATCTAGGTGACCCTGCTTCTGCAGGGGGGTTGGACTAGATGATCTCTTAAGGTCCCTTCCAAACCCTACCATTCTGTGATTCTAAGTACATCTCTTGATTTCAGAATTATGAGGTTGACAGTAAACCACTGACAAAAATCACTACATTTGCAAATAATTATCCACTACTTCAAATAGCTCTGAAAGTGAAATGTCTTTCAGCTAGCTACCCACTACAGCTGTATCATCAGCTACTCCAATGACATCTGAAACACCATAGCATAAAAGTTTCATTATTTTTCTACAACTTTACATTCTAGTGCCAAAATGTTGCTTTGAACAGTCTTGGAACAGAAGTGCCTCAAAAGTATGTATAAAAGGCTTTCAAGATCAGAAGACATTTAATGGCAAGTTTTCAGCACAGCATGTGAAGACTTAGTCATGAAAAACAGTTGCTTGATTAAACTCCTGTGCTTTGCACTGAAAAAACCCCACTTGATAAAAGATTGATATCCATCTCTGTAACTAAACACTAGCCATTTAATAATTCTTTTGTTTTTTACCCCCTGCTTCTCCACACGGTGACATCAGTCATTCTGCCACTGTGATGCCTCTACAGGCAAGGCAGTTTCAGCACTGGAATATCAGACACCAAAAAGAATACAGACAATTTCTTTTGATAATAAGACTATGTGAGCAACAAACAGGTAATACCACAGGGGTGAGCTGTCAAAGAAAAATGGTAAAATGGACTGAGATTTGTCCTTTTTGGTCCTGAACAGAAGATGTGTTACTTGAAACAAAAAGAGATGACATTTCTCAGTCTAAATAGGCATGTAGAGATTGAGCTACAAGATGCACAAAGTTGAGCTACAAGCTAACTCCTGGGAACAGAATCCCACATATATCCTCTCTCACAAGTTGTGCATTGCCACTTTTTAGAAAGAAATGCAGTAGACTATCACTGAAAGAAAAAATGCTGCATAGTCACTGAGTTGAAAAAGATCACTCAAGCTCATCATTGAACTCCCTAACAGCAAAGGTTTGAAGCAACATTTGAAAGGAAGAAGGAGAAATGACATCATTATCCAAGGTAAACGAAGCTCTGATGACAAGCCAACAACCTGTTGTCAATCCCAAAACATTGGGGTTTTTAACTGTTGTTTAGTACATGGAGACTGAGGGTGAAATATAATTTTCCATGTATCCCAGTTCCTGATCTTGATTAAATGAATAACGGCTGGTAAAACGTTTCCATTAGGCTGCTATCATGTGTGAATTAAAGTGAACGTTAACAGTTCTATTACTACTTTATGAGCATGGGAAAGACTTGTAGTACATCAACAGAAGTAACAACTCAGAAGAAATACAAGAAAGGGCTTATAAAAGGGTTTGCAGAATAACATGACGGAGCCCTTCCACTCTGTCAAAAAGTGTAACTTTCTGATTCTCATTTGTGAGCTGAACAGTAGCATAACAACACATGTGCAGAACCCCCTATCATAATAAAGCACTTCAGTGAATATACAGAAACAGGGTGTTACTGTATTTTTTCAAAAAAATAAAATATACACTAAAAATTAGACTCCTTTTACCAGTACGAAATGTGCTGCTCAGCTGCCCACTGCGTGTGCTCTTCAGTGGCAGATTTAGTAACAACCCATCACTCCAGCACTTCAGAAGGTAATATGAAAGGGGAGGGACAGCATCTCTCACTTCCTCCCTCTCATTTTCCCTTTTCCTTTTGACAGCTAGTTAAAGAATATCAGAGACTGTTGCCAAATGCATCTTTATCATTGGTTACTTACTGTATCTATATTATTAGTTACCTCTTATTCCTACAGGAATGACACTCATTCCTTAAAACAAACCACCTTTAAAAGTGGCCTGCTTTTAAAAAATATCAGATATTACCAAGGTATAGAAGAGAAAGATCCCAATCCTTACCAAAAAGTACTTTGCTTAATCCCTTTATTGCAGCACAGCAATCTGTTCCTAACAAACAGCATCGTAGCATCATAGAATGGCATGGATTGGAAGGGACCTTTAGAGATCATCTAGTCCAACCCCCCTGCAGAAGCATCATGTTAGTATCTTATTTATTTTTGTAAACAGATACTCAGCTGCAGACCAAACAGCAGGATTACAATTAAGATTTGATAGCACTGCAACTTGGGAAGCAATCAGTTCATGTTAAGGTTAAAGGGCTGTTATTAAAAAAACAACTGGCAAAAATACCTTTCAGCTACCAAAAACATGGGAAAATAACAGTAAAGAATCTTGGAGAGACAGAAAAACCTCACAAACTGGATGGAAGACTTTGGTCATTAATAAAGGAAAAACTATTTTCAAATGCCTTGCTTTATATTTCATTATTTGTTCTACATGTGTCCAGTCCTTACAGCTTTCTGTTACATAGCTTTGGCCTTAAACAAGGGTTTTGGGGTTCTTGAAAAAAATATGTTACATCTTCAAGCTGCTTTGATGGTTATTTTCTTTTACAATAAAAGTGGTATTTAAAGGCTGCATAAAAGTGTTTATTTCTTGTAAGACCCACCAGGCTTTGTGAATCACACAACTAGACTAGAGAAAAATAATTTCCCAGGTTATTACTAATCTTTTTATTTTTAGCACAGTCTTATGCTATCCTGAAGACAGACACGTTGCACTTGGTGCTCACTAAAAAGGTGACAAGGAGAAAAGGTCTGAACAGATTTTCTCAAAATCTATTTGGAAAGATTAAACAGTCTTTATCATTTGCCTGTTTTGTTAGTAAAGGGCATGTATTCATCTCATCTGGAAGCATAATTATTTGATATTGAGAGGTTTAGAGCTAGGCTAAACTGTATGTCTGAATTCATTTGACTATTTGGATTTCAAAGGCCCTTAGTTTCATGCTTTATCAGCTACAAATACAAATGTCATGCAGTGCCTACAGTTTAGAGCATGCATATCCCTCCTACAAAAAAAAAAGTAGCCCTGTATCAACAGTTTCCTTTTTTACTTAATAACAAATTGGGTGACTTGATTATCAGTGACACATGGATAAAAAGAAAGTTTAATAGGTAGCACTCTATCTACTGCTAACGGTTTTATGCATGCTCAGGCAGTGCACAAGAATGACTACTTCAAAACTAAACAGAAAAATATCTGCACAAAGAAAATCAGCCACAGATTTCATCTCTCTCAATGTACGGAGCAGAAGAGGAACATAACTCTTAAAGCAAAAAATTCTGTTACGTGGAATGCATGAAATGGGAAGCCTGAAAAATGTTGGTAGAATGAGCTACCTACTAGAAGAAAGTTACAGAGTGATAATACAGTGGTGAATTGATGGCTTGCAGGGAACGTGTGCTTGGTCTAATGGCACTCCTCAGCAAAAGAAAGGAGAAAGGTTACATGCTCTCAGTCTCTCCTGGTTTCGGTTGGGGCAATGTTAATTTTCTCCCTTGTACGTGCTGTTCTGGATTTAGTGTGAGAATAATGCTGATAACATACTGATGTGTTAGTTATGGCTATTTAGTACTTATCCTAGTGAAGGATTTCTCAGTTTCCTATGCTGAGTAGGTGTACAAGAAGCTGCAAGGATGTGTGGCCAGGACAGCTGACCCCAACTAGCCACAGGACTATTCCATACCACAGAATGTCATACCCAGTATATAAACTGGGATGAGCTCGTGAGGAGGGGCCGATCCCTGCACAGGCATCGGTCAGCAGGTGGTGAGCAACTGCATAGGGCAGCACTTGTCTGTCTTGGGTTTTATTTCTCTCTCTTTTTGTTATTTTCATTATTATTCATACTATTCTATTGCATTCTATTTTAATTATTAAACTCTTCTGATCTCAATCTGAGAGTTTTACTTTGTTCTTCCTGATTCTCCTCTCCATCTCACCAGGGTTGAGGGGAGGAGTGAGAGAGCAGCTGAATGGTGGTTAGTTGCTGGGTTAAACCACAACAGCAGCCTTTGTTGCTGATGATTTGAAAATGACATTGCCTAATCACACTTAAAGAAGTGGCAGGCAGTTTGCTATACTGTCTAGGGTGGTATTTTGGAGAAATCTGATCAACCAGAAATCTTAAAACCAAAATATAAGCAGAATGTTGGGTTGTTTTTCTTTACTTTCAGAGACATTTCTTCCATCCTCAAACTGCAGCTTTCTAACCTTGGATTTGAGAAACAGAAATCTTCAAAATATAAATGTTCTCTCACGTTTTTTTAAAAAATCTCTCCCCAAAATCATATCATTTTCTAAGTGATTTAAAAAGAAACATTTATGACTTGAGGCACTTCAAATACCTTTGTGTTTCAGGGAAAAAAATATAAGGCGATTATTAGCATTCTAACCTACTCTAAAGCAAAGTACTTACAGAGCTGTTTTATGCATTTAATTACATTTTCAGTTTGCTTACATTTTCTTTTTAGGAGAATGATTTTCAAGTGTCTTTGTAACCTGGCTTTCTGAAATAATCTAATTAGCTTCTAATGAAGCCGTATTTGTTTTGCCTTACTGGTTAAGTAATTTCACCGACTGCTATGACACAAATCAAAACGTGGAGGTATTTTTATAAGACAGAGAGAACAATGAAAAAAAGGTCAGATAGAGAAAAGGAAATTTCTAGTTTCCCAGGTGCACTGGGATTTGTTCTTAATAATTTTAGCAAACAATAAAACTACAACTAGTCTTCCTATTCCTTTCTTGAACATCAGACACGACTTTAAAAGCAGTCAGCTTCTTCAGTACAGCTACAAGCATGAGATGTTCAAAATGTACTCTTTTTATTATCTTCCCACCTTTTTTTTTTTCCCCCCTTAACATTTGTAAAATGTTAAAATTTACTTCAATTTCTTTTACATCATCTAGGCATGTATTCTAAGCTGGCCACAGAGGAGAGAAGCAGTTAACATAAAAGGTTAGGACTTGAAAAAGGCAATTTGCCACACACCAAAATAAGGATCTCAGGTAGGGGAATGGACATATATTCCCCTACCAGCATATATTTGCTAAGTACTATGCTGCAGCACAATGAAGGAGAATATTAAGCAACACCAATGAAAGTAAATTTAAACCAGACTCCTGTTTTGTACAAGAATCTTGTGTAAGTACAATAATCCCTATAAAAGGTTTCTTTCTTGCATTTTCATGTCACTGAGACCAGTGGGTTTGTTTGCATTGTCATAGCACTTTGTAAGCCACCTACACAGTGCCACACAAGTATAGAACAATAAATAAAATACTCCTTACTTCAAGGAGACCACTTTTAAGACAAGTACCTGCACAGTGCAGTGCACGGCTGTGCAAAAATGCATGGGTCAGCTCAGTAGCAGTATAGCTGAGGCAGTTCAGGTGCTGTGACCATCTCCATCAGCCTTGCAGGGAAGCAGGCATTTTCAGCCTGGAAAATGCACTCTAGAGCTTAGCCATTCTGGCTCCAAAGGTATTTCTTTCATGACTAGCTCAAATAACTGTACATTTGAAAAATCAATGAATAAACATCTATCTCTAATGGCTACCATTTAGGTCACTCTAACTCCAGTTAATAAGGCAGTAAAATAAAACTTAACTAAGCTAAGGTGTGAAAACTCCAATATTCACTGTGTTTTGAGGAATGCTTTAGCTATGTTAAAATCTTACTTTGCAAAAACACAACCTACATGTCCTTAGAGCATTCTAAAGTATTTCAATTACACAGCTCTTTGAATGGACTTTAAGTCCATTACTTACTCTATAGTTATCAAAGCCCTTTCCACAAATGTTGAGAGACTTGTGAAAGTTCAAGTAAACCATGTTTTGGTCAAGGAAAAGTGAAGGTAAGTCTCAAAAAACAGGCATGGAGATGATAAATTACTTTTTCCTGTGTACTTATACTTCCTGCCACGATTTTCAGTACTGCCAGCTTAACAAAAGGTTAAACAAAAGTCCATACACAGGTTAATTTTCTCTGAAAATCAATCTGCAACATTCAACTCCTGTGTGTTCCATAATACAGCCTACACATGATTTCACTGTTTTGAAGTATCATAGCATTACATATAGAGAAAAATCTCTGAGATATCAACACTTTTCAATATAAGAAAATAATAGTCAAGAATGTGTGCAGTGAGCAACAAATCTTTTCCTTTCAGAGCAACTTTCTGGCTACCATGAAAGCTAAAATCTTATTAAGAAGGCTTACACTGATAGATCTTGCCATGATGAAATATAGTTTTTTAGAAGTAAGACATGCAAATAAACAATATTCACCTCCAAGATTAAAGAAAACAGATGGCAGGTCTCAGACTGCCACAAAACAAATCCTTTTCCTTCTCAGATTTACAATACTGCTATAAAAATGCAAGATTAGCATCTCCATCACAGTATTCAGAATCATATTAAGGTGATATGCAACAGTTATTGCTAAGAATATAAAGGTAGGATCTGACTTTGATTCACTGGTAAATGCAATAATCTTGCAGTTGCTTCCAAAATTAATTTTGTGTTTATCTTGAAAATGACATTAGCTTATGACTGATAGTGTTTAGTAAGGTTTTTAAGGTGAACACCTGATTCCCAAGCATCAGTGTTTTAAATAAAATCTCTACTTTCCAAACCAGTCATGATATGAACATCCAAGGAAATGCAGCCTTATGCTTCATATTTAGGACAATATAACCAAACCATCATTTCAAGGGACTAGCTTTAAAGCCTTGAGTATGTTATAAAAACACACACATTGAAAAAAGCACTCATCAAAACATATATATCTTACCACAATGGCATGCTGTTTCATAAATATCTATTCAGACTGTTGTCTAACTTCTAACACAGAAAATTGGTACTGTGAAACAGCTGAAAAGAAAAATCCAAATGCAAAACTGAAATAATTAAAAAAAAAAGATTCTTCTGAATCTTATCAGATGATCTGTGTGGTAAATGTGAGAGAAATCATAGAATCATAGAACGGTAGGGGTTGGAAGGGACTTTTAGAGATCATCTAGTCCAACACTCCTGCAGAAGCAGGGTCACCTAGATCAGGTCACATAGGAACATGTCCAGGCGGGTCTTGAAGACCTCCAAGGAAGGAGCCTCCACAACCCCTCTGGGCAGCCTGTGCCAGGGCTCCCTCACCTCACAGTGAAAGAGTTTTTCCTTGTGTTTAAATGGAACTTTTCATGTTCCAGCTTCATCCCATTACCCCTTGTCCTTTTGCTAGATATAATAGAAATAAGGGATGTCCCAACCTCCTGACACCCACCCTTTAGATATTTGTAAGTGTTAATAAGGTCTCCCTTCAATCTCCTCTTCTCCAGACTAAACAGCCCCAGTTCCCGCAGCCTTTCCTCATATGAAAGATGTTCCATTCCCCTGATCATCTTGGTGTCCCTGTGCTGGACTCTCTCCAGCACTTCCCTGTCCCTCTTGAGCTGAGGAGCCCAGAACTGGACACAGGACTCCAGATGAGGCCTCACCAGGGCAGAGTAGAGGAGAAGAACCTCCCTTGACCTGCTGCCCACACTCTTCTTGATGCATCCCAGGATGCCATTGGCCTTCTTGGCCATGAGGGCACATTGCTGGCTCATGGTCAGTTTATTATCAATCGGGACTCCCAGGTCTCTCTCTGCAGAGCTGCTCTCCAGTAGTTCGACCCCCAGCCTGTACTGGTGCATGGGGTTGTTCCTTCCCAGCTGCAGGACTCTGCCCTTGTCCTTGTTGAATCTCAGGAGGTTCCTCTCTGCCCAGCTCTCAAGCCGGTCAAGATCCCGCTGAATGTGATAAAAAGCTTAAGAGAAGCTTGATTTCACAGTTTAACAACTTAAGCTGGTCACTTTCAAAGACATATATTGTCTTAAATGGTGAAATTCCACGTTTTCCAATGTTCCCTCATAAACCAAAATAAAGCAGTATCCTTTAAAAAAGGAAAACTTACCCTTTCCCATGTGAAAGACAGACCTAGTGCATCAAACTGTTCTCTCATGTGTTGAATGTTACTGCAAACAAACAAACAAACAAATTTAAAACATTTCTATCATGTGATCATATTTAAGTATGCTTGGCATTTCTTATGGACTTTTAACTTTCCACTAAAATGCATCATGTCAGATACAGCATCATCTGTCCTCCCACAGTGGCTATTTTGACTGTCATGAAACCCAGCACTTAATTCTGATCCTGAACAAACCTGCACTTCTGAATAACTGAGCAATGCAAGTATTCACTCTCAACAGTCACAGAGCCTCAGTTACATGAGAAGAAGCCTGTTTGTCGGGGTAAGGTGCCTTTCCTGATACAGCTGTATCAGGAAATCCTCTTAGGAGCTCACAGCTTGCACTGAGAGAAATCATACTTTAAGTAGTAGGGAAAAAAATTCAAGTGTATCGTCACAAAGCCTCTGCCACTATACAGACTCTTCCTAACAAAAACGCCTGTGTGCTTTCAATAAGTAACACTGTCTTCAACTTGGTTTGTCTTTTTTCATAGCTTTAGGAACATAAGAATAGTCAATTTGAGTTTGCTTTAAATCACCTATTCAGAAAACCAGGGTGCTCTGAAATTTAGTTGCTCAGTCCTGAGACGAGTAAGCTGAAATGTTCACGGTGTGTCCCTTTCACAGGGGTGGCTGGCTCTGCAGCAGGAATGATTAAAGCACATCAGGTTTGGAAATGGTGATTTATTTCTTACTCAGTAACTTGGGTGTTTGGGAAATGTCACTCAGTATTCTGCCTTTTTATAATGTAAGTCATTAAGATTAAAACCTTGAAAATCATTTATTTTTCAAAACTGAATCATCTGCACAATAAAACATTGGCAAATGACCCTGGTTCTTTCTGTAATGTCTTTCTTCTACACTGCTTTTGCTCTGTTTTGTTGTTTTTTGGGGGCAAATATTGACAATGGAAATTGTCAGTGGAAATATTGACAGTGGAAATGCCATATTACTTACTTTCATTAAAAATTACCTTTGTGTCCAGCTTGCAGGATGAAGCCCATGTTCAACTGCAGCATTTTCTGCTGGTAAACCAAATGCATCCCATCCCATTGGATTTATCACCTGTCAGCAAAAAGAAAAACCATCATCTTATATAACTTTGTGGAATACCATCATCAGCACACTTCAAGCCCTTCAAATAAGGCTGTTTTGCATCAAAATAACAAATGCTGGTTTGCATTTCAGCATTTGCTTTGTCTCAGCTGAACCTCTTAAAAAAACGTGCCAACTATGGCTAGGTCTGTTTTAAAAGAGGAATATGAAGCATAATTGCTATCCACAGTGTGATGTTAGAGGGAGTTTAAAGTACCATGTAAAAAATCCTCATGACTTTTTCAATATCAGGCTGAAGAGGAGAGAAATCAATCCTTTGTAAATCTGCGTGCTGGTCAAAATTAGCAGCTGATGCTACTGCTAAACAGAATCACATATTCATTCTAAAGAAGAAGGGAGCAAGAAAAACTAACTGAACTAATGGTTTTATAAGTGTACCTGATGTGTAGCCTACTATTTGTTTTCTCTTTTTGTCAAAGAAACAGAAAGGAAAACTACCCCATGATAACCTTAAATGCAACAGATAAAATGAAGAAGTCAGGGAAAAGAGTCTATTACAAAATGTAATAGATAACTTCTGTTGAAATAGACATGTATCTTTCCTCTTAACATGCAAATTATTTAGAAAAATAACCTAGCAATACAGTTAGAATGCAAAACCAGGGAAAGAAAGGCCAGTGCTTACGATGCTGTCATTAAACACACATATATTGTATACATGATAAAACCAATTCCATTTCTTACACCTACCAATGTGCTATAAATTCCATTATTAAAGTTACAGTAGTTTAACAATAGCAAAACACAATTAAGTTACATTTCACAGGTGTCAAGAAATCAAAATTTCAACCCCTTAAAGCATGTATTTATATGAAGAACTTGTCCTTTAGAGGCAGGTAAGCAAACAAGCAATAAAAGAAGCAAGTCCAGCACTAATCTCATAAGATACCTCCATGTGAAAAATCTGTTTCAGAAGCATAAGAGGTACTTTTGTCACTGCTTTGAATTATTTTTCTTCCTCTTTGCCACAACTTTCCAATCCTCTGACAACAATCGATTCCTTTACAAAAAATATGTTACAGATATGTCTAAAAAGGTGCCCCAGGCACCAACTCAGTGTGGAAGCAAGAGAATTTAATGTATTTAACGTTAACATATGACTCCTCAGCACTCCCACTTTCAATACTGAGCTCATACTAAACCTGCTGTGTAACATCACTCTGCTGGTGCAGCAACAAAAACAAACATATTAACCTGTGATCAAACATGATTCAAGCCAGTACAGTGAAGGTCCATGCACAGCACGGTTTAGATCTATAAATCTAATAGAAATCAGAATGTTGTTCTGTGTTACAAATTTTCCCTATTATCAGACAGATTACTGTTCCTTATGCCACAGTGGCACAAAACAAGTCCTAACTCCATACTTCCCCATGCTATAATCTACATGGAAAACCTCATTTGGAGTCTAAACCACTTGTCCCTGTTGAAGCACCCTCCTTCCCAGACTTTCTTCTCTTCCCACTAGTAATCAAAACTATTTGTATAAAAAAGAAAGGTAAACTTTATGTAAAGTTCAAACCTCAACTGAATCCTTTTAAGGACACAATAAAATACTACTTTCTGCAGTTCATCTCTTTTTGAACACTACTAATGCTGGTAATCTGTCTCTGGACAGAAACAATGAAATAAACCAGATTTTTTTTCCCCCATATACAATCATAGAATGGTTTCAGCTGGAAGAGACCTTTAAGACCATCGAGTCCAGCCTTTGTCCCAGCCCTATCAACCACTAGACCACTTCCCTAATTTTAACGTATTTAAATCCCTTTTGTTAAGACAAATGCTTTACACTTGCACCCTTACAAATGCCTAGTTTAACTACGAGCTCATGCACCTTAAGTGAGGTCAGAAAAACTACTTGGTTAATTTTTGTAAACTTTGGCTTCTGAACATCTCCTGGATATAGACAGGCAGCCAAAAGCAAGGCACAAGCTGATTTCTCACACTCAAGGACGTGGGAAGAACAGCTTCACTACCAGCTACAGACTCCCCAAGAGGGCTGACTGATGCTCCAGGCAGCTAATGTACAGACATTTTAGCACTGCACCATCAGAGTTTGCAGGGGCTATCTGCTCACACAGGTCTTCCCAATTGTAGCATGTATATTAAAAATCTGGCATTCACTTATCACATCCAAAAGACAGTTCAATTTAACAAACAATAGCATTCTTGAAGTTAAAGGGCTGAAGAAGTATGCCAATTCAAGTTTCCACCAGAAACTTGAATTTAAAGAGACATTAAAAATATCCTCAAATTAATCTCCAGGATAGATCTATTTATGTAGTTGCTATAGAGATGAATGTAACAGGCACAGTGGTTTAGAACATGATTTCAACTTCATTGTCTCCCGCTTCTCTGTCGTGAATGGATTTAAAAGGTTTGTGAGATGCATTTGTCTAAGCAGCAGGTCAGCTGCCTCTGGCTGGAATGTATGTTTTGTATCTATAGTTAAAATGCCAGTCTCCACATATTATGTCTTTACTTAGCCAACATAAAGCACAAGGCTGAGATTAACTATAGAGTTCTGAAAAGCATCAAACATCTCAAGAGTCACGAAAGAGGAGACGAAAATACAACTAACACGTCAGAAGTCAGCACAAAGAATAAAGGAGCAGTTCAAAACAAAGACAAAAGTAAGAAGAAAGCAATTTTGAAGACCAAGGGATATTCCTTGTAGCTCCTTGATGCTTTGGTTATAGGCTTTAACTTGCAGAAAGCTTGGCTGCTCCCTCCAGCGTTACAGATGAGCAGAGGAAAAAAAGTCATCTGCTTTCTTGAATGCTGACTTGATTGCTTCAGACAGTTGTCTCAACTTTCTGCAACTGAGCGATCAATTCTGCTCACTATTCTTCCCACTATTGCTTCTCTGTACAGACAGTATATTCTCTAAACCCCAAGGAGACATAAAACCAAATGAACATGTATGGCAGGAGGCCTGTGTAAGTCTAAGGATGCCCATACGTGGAAAAAGGGGGCAGGTTTTAGTCTCAGTCCTTTTCAGACAGCACTACCACCAAAGGCAGTTGGGCATTCCTGGTCTTCACAACAAATGGAGAGGGAAACTCTTTACTGATTAAACATACTAGGAAAGATGTGAACACAGATCACAAAGCTTAACACAGTCAGAAGTTCACATTATCAGGCAGGATCAGCTATGAGAAAATGACATTTCCTACAACTCAATATACAGTATTCTGCACAGGAGTGTAAAGTTGCAAGGAAAGAATTAACTGGCATGTGGGGAACAAAGTGCTTGGCAGCTACCTCACTGAGAGGTCTTTTCAGAAGCAGATTATTGAAAAGGAAAACAGTTCCACCATGAAACGTTTTAGATCCCAAAGCCTCATTTTAGCTCAAAGCACCACTTTAAGAATCATTTCACAGCATGGTCAAAACTCTGCTGTTAACAGTGTCTAGAGCTCTTAATGTGGCTGTGGGATGAAGCAATTCCACTAATTCATGTGAGATCTCAGCTCTTCCTCTCAGAGGATTTAATCTACTCAGTGCTGTAAGGATCAGCCCATCACACTGACACTAGTAGGCGAGATGGGCGAGGTACTACATAACACAAGGCTGACAGGGATCTCATAACACTCAGTTCTGTGCCTCCATCAATAGAACTAAGACAAGCAATTCAGTGAATTTTCCTGAATGTTCATAAGGCAACAAAGAAGCCATTTGCTCTCCTGATGTGCTCAGTATGACTCAAAACTCTGACCAGGGAGCTTTCTTACATCCAGGTCAACGCATTCCAAAGTAAGAAACAAGGCAGAATCAAGTGTCAAAGATGCCTGAAATCAACTATAAATTTACTTCAGAGGGTGGGAGAAGACAACTAAACAAAAAAAAGAGCCTCTCTGACAGATCAGCAATTTGAATCAACACACAAATCTAGATTCCTGTCTCAGCTTACAGCCCCCCACACACTCAACCTCAACTAATCAAAAGGGCCAACAAAATACATGATCCATGGTCACAACTTCCAGCTGCCAGAAAGTCATCCCTGCCACCCTCCTCACACTTCATCTCACAACTGTGCACCCAGACACAAGTGAGAGGGTAAGGACACACACTGGGAGGGGGGAAGGAGAGGACACCTGGAGAGGACACCTCTCCTTCCTCTGGCTGCTGACAATTAGGCCAAACGTGTCAAAGATCTGATTTGTGCATTGACAGATCACAGGCACAGCATTTTTAACACCAGATCCCCACCTGGATGCAGCCTACCTTCTCTGTTACCTGTGGCAGGAAATAAACACTGATACACAACAGCTACACCTTACCATCACTGCCAAACAAAGGAACTCCAATCAGACCAGGCACACCTGGAAACAGACTGACATGAGGAATTTCTGACTAGTGTGTATGTTCTAGCAAGGACTGTTCCAATGCCTCTCTGCAACACAATGCTGCATATTAGCATTCTGATCAGGCACTTTCAAATTAAAACACAATCAACCCCCACAGATTTCTATTGGAACACAACTCAGCTGACAAAACCCTCTCCCTTGTTTCTTCATCTCACAAGATGCAATACAGAAGTTATTCCAGGTCCACACACTACCACAGACATTTAGAAAACAAAGATGTCTCTCACCTCCTTAATCTCACACTTTCTTGTCGAACATAATTGCATCTAAACTAACATCTTTTCTCCTTCAAAGTGGAACTGAGTGAGCCTGTTAACACCTTCAGTACTTGCAACTGGAAAGGTAAATTTCAATACCAGTTCCATGCACAGAGGATAATTGTCACAATCCCCAGCTGGTTTATCCCACAGAAAAGAACAAGGTAGGAGGACACAGCAGCCTCACACAAAAAAATGGTGAAGAACAGCAACTCAGGATGATCAGAAAACAGAACTGCACTGAAATAATTCATCCTACCACTGAATTCCTTCTAAAGGTTTAACTAGTCTTTCTTCGAGACCAGGCACTTGCTATTTCAAGAGCATTAAGATTCACTGCTGAAAGGAGAAACAGTTTATGAAAATATACTCTTTTTTTCTTAAAAAAATAAATAAATAGATGTTCTGGATAAATATTGGAGGGTTTTGTGGAATTATCAGTGCCAAAATTCCAATCCCACCTCTCAGGAAGAGTTTAAGCCTAAGTTCAGAAATCTGACCCTAGCCCACAGGAGTTTCACCCTGATTTGTCCAACCATCATTCTCCTTTCTGCACAGCTCACATTTGGGACAGCCTTGCTGTGCTGTCAGTTTCAATTCAAAATTGTATTAAAAAGATATCAAAGGAACTAATGAACTGAATCACTCCCTGTTTACTGATTGCTGAGGGAATTCTCAGTCCTCTGAGAGGCACAAATTATCCACTTTGGAATTTATCAAAGACATGATAATGATAGCATGAGATAGCAATGGTAAATGGGAAATACTTCTTCCCTAAGCAGCAGCAGACTGGAAATCTGCCATGGTGAAAATCACCACAAGTATCTCTACAATTTGTACATGGCCCTCTCAAATCATCAATAGGAAATCTCTCAACTTCTTACAAAACTCCTACACTGGAAGTCACAGCGTGCATAGAAATTCACTGACAAAACACAACCAAGAGCTGCATCTCATAGCTCTGCATTACTTTATTAATAGATACAAATTTGTGATTTAAAACATATAAATTACTTTCTCATAGAATTTGAGAAGAAATATGTTTGTAGTAAGATGTAGGACTCAAACTCTCCATACACAAAAACCGGCATCTGGCAAATATCAGCAGATTTCAGAGCATATTAGCTTTCTAGTGTATTGTAAACAAAATCAGATCCTGTTCAGCTAGAAAAATGAAATACTAATGTTCCTTCTCCGAAAAACAGAAAACCCAGCAGGTTCCCTTCTATCAGGTCACATAGGAACGTGTCCAGGTGGGTTTGGAAACCTCCAGATAAGGTGACTCCACACCCTCCCTGGGCAGTCTGTGCCAGGGCTCCATCACCTGTTCCAGCATGTGCCCATTCATTACCCCTCTCCTTGTCACCAGTTACTGCAGAAAACAGGCTGGCCCTATCCTCTCAACACCCACCCTTTAGGTGTTTACAAGCATTAATAACATTCCCTCTCAGTCTTCTCTTCTCTTCTACACCTACATGTAGAGACACACTTCCTAAGGCTGTATTTTTTTTAGTTTGGACATGATGTAAGCAAATTTAAACATTACACTGCTCAAAAATCTTATCCAAAACTTGCCTTCAAGACCTGAAATGCATTTGCTTCTACCTAGAATTTAGACTGGGGAAAAATGAGCAGTCCCACAACTTTCAAGCATGGAATATCAAAGCTGAATTAAACAGCAAGAAAAAAAGAAATCAATAGAATAACTTCAATGTTATGCATACTGACATTTTTTGTTTCTAAAGTATTCTTCCTTTTTATGCACTGAAGAATCTCAGTAATTCCCTGATTACAGGCAAGTGTATGTATCTAGGGAACAGCACACCTAATGTATGATAAGACACAGCCATGTCCTAGCTTACAACCATCACAACAAAGAAGTCTTGAACAGATTGTACAATTCTGACAATGGCCAGAGAAAACATCGGGAAGCTGATAAATTAATTGCAAGGAGAAAATCAATTAGAAAGGCTTTAATTGTAAATGATGGAGAAATTAGCATGGTTAATATTGAAAAGGGTTTTTAAGGTAAATGGAAGTTCCAGCACGTTAATGTGCATCACTTAACACAGCAGCTCTTAGTCTGACATCCTCAGAAAATCATCTGAGAGATCTTTAACGTCTCTTAATTGTACATAAAGGTTGAATTCTTTGGCTGCCCACCTTTAGTCACGCACAGGCGTTCAGAGTGGGTAATGCACTGGAACAGACACCTATGTAGAGAAGTTCTGCATGTTCAACAGGCACTCTGATATCCTTCAAAGTCAGTCTTACAGGAAACACAGCAATAGGCTGAAATGCAAGATTTAAAAACTACACAAGGCTTCCAAACCTTTTCTGGAAAAACAGGCAATTGTGGAACTAAAAACTTGCTTTTTCAGTGGCTCCTTTAACTCTCTGCAATTATATTCTCTTTCACGTTCCCCAAAGGTTTCTATTAAAGATGCTTTCTTCCCTCATATTCAAAGGCCAACACCTACAGCATCCTACTGGGTGCAGAAAAGAGGAAGCAAGCTTTCGTCTTTCTGACCAGCTATTTTCTGAGTCTCTCCACTGCTATTGATGAGAGAAGAGCTGTCCTGAAATGAGATCTCCTGGGGTTTTAATATCAAGCAAGGATATAAAGTCCCTTTAAGAGCCTAGTTAACTTTTTTTCCCCTTTTTTAGTGAGATGTAAGTTTCTGGTCATTCAGAGGAGTTAGGAAAGATTAGTGTTACCACAGACACTGGGGTTTCTTTCACATTTAAATCTCAGGCAGTGATTTCTTTTCCCCCTGTAACTTTAAAAGCATGAGAAGGCATTTCTGTGAAGCAGCAGCACATACTCAGTGCACGGTATGTTCATCATTGGCACCAAATGCGAGGGTTTGCGAAAGCAGAACGCTGAATAATTCAGTGACAGCACCTTGAAGAGTCTCATGGATGGCGATGGATCCAGGAAACAACTGTGCTTCTACAGCACTCGCAGCAAGCAAATTGCTTTTAGCAGCACCTCAGCCAGCAACCATCATTAATTTCTGGTTCCTCTCCTTTGTTATCTGCCAATTTTTCCTTACCTGCATCCCCCTCATTTTCTGGAACCGAGCTACGGCATCGCTGATGGTGTAGACGCGGACGTGGCCCATGTGAAGCTTTCCAGAAGGATATGGGAACATTGAAAGCACGTAAAATTTTGGTCTTGATTTCTAGGAAGAAATTTTTAGAGAGCTGTAACCACACGAGTTCACACTTCACTTGAAAAGATACACACACACACACACACGTTACCAATGACCCACTGCCATAGAGAGAGACATGGTTCTGCCAGAACTGCTCCAAGGGAGCAATGGCAAAGTCCATCACATCAAATTCTTTGGGGCTGTACAGGGAGAGGTTTCACCAGACTTTGCTGCCATCTCATCAATTATACTGATATTTCTATGGCACTTGTAAATTACATTTGTAATGAACTTCTACTCAACAAAAGACTTATTAACATAATTGCAGCTTAACAAAGCACCATTCCCTACCGTAGCATCTGTAAGTGATTATCTACTGCTCCTCATCTGTCACACCCAAAGTGAAAACATGACAGACTAAATGATCCTTTCAACAGTTTAAGTGTTGTACTTTGTATTTACAACAAACTTGGAGCTTGTTCCTGGCCAGTTGCTTTTATTGAGTTAGTGCAGTTCCACTGACACTGTGACCAACTCAGTCATTGGCAATCACATGAACGTTCACCAAAGTGAAACTGTTTGGTTCTACTACATGTGCTCGGAAACAAAGGTAACTCACAACTTTATCTTGCACAGTTAAAAGGAAGCTAAAATTTCATTTAGTTAGGCTTGAGTAAATTGAGAGAAGTTACAAGACATCAAACATTATCTTTCCTAATAAATTCAACAGTAATTGGGTTGTATCACTGATACATGCCCGATATGTTCCTACATCATTATTCCTCTGTCAATAATGCAAAAAAGTATTATGGGCAGCTTCAACTGTTCTGAACTAAACTTCATATTTATCAAATATTACTGTTTTGTCACTTTAGAACAGTAATAGCCAGATTAGAAATAATCTATGACATTGCCACATCATACACTATTTGTCTCTTAATACGACAGTTTATTAAATCTTCTTCAACTATTCTTAAAAATACAATGTAGAACTTCACATGTATACCTGTAATGTCAGCTATTGAAGACACAAGCCTAAATCATTGCTCTCCCTGCCTGTGAGCACACACACCATTTTCATCTCACTATTCTTCATCAGAAACAAGCCCTTTCTCTCTTCCACACTTCGACACAACCAATTTTTCGTTGGAGAGGGGTCAGACTTCAGGGAAACAATCAAACAGGAAGGGGCATGAGCATAATTGTGACTGAGCATAATTGTGAAGGCAAAAAGAGCCAGAGACAGAGGTTATCATTCTTTTCAAGATCTTTTATTGCATGAGAAAACTTTCTCTTTTTTCCTGAAAGTAACTCGTTGTTCTTAAGACACTGTAAATCAAAAACTGTTCTTGAAAACCCATCTTCCCTTAACATAGATTTTAGTGAATCACAGCATGTAGCACAACAGATTTGTCATAACCATTGGGAACCAGATCTTCAGAAAACTGGTTACACAAAAGTTAGAAATGTAGATGTCATTAACTTCTAAATTTGGTGTAATATATGAAGAAAGACTTGATTACTTAAACACTTCCTCACTTTACACTTGGCTTATCATCAAGTTTTTCCTCAGTATTTAACAAGTAGCATTTTCCCACCTATTTCATCAACTCTTTTCAATTACCTACTATCACATAAAAGTTTTTTCCATTGAGATGCAATATACATCTCATAGAATCATCAGTTTAAGCCAACTGTCTTACATAAGCATCAATTCATTTCATTCTCAGAAAACAAATATACCAAACATGTAAGATCCAAATTTCTTATAACGCTTACATCAGTTTCTGAAATTCTGCAGAACTGATCCTTTAGTCTGGGGAGCCACCAGTTTTCCACTCTTTTTCTTGTCTCCAACCCATAGCTCTTCTCCCATTTCCCCGTCTCACTGTAAATAGTTCTGACACAAGCAGGAGCCAGTCTGCTCTGGCATTGTGGTAATCCCAGGAAACCATGTAGTTGCCTCTTCAAAGATGAGGAACAAGTGACAACTCTCTGACAAATTGACTGCATTCTTAGGGTCATGATATCTGAAAAAGACAAAAATAGGTATTTCAGTCCACCATATATAACAGGAACTCAGTGGTCATTATGATTATACAGAAACTTGATTTCCATCACTTGGCTATTTTCCATGGTACTTGCATTTACTCCCATGTACCAGTACAGGCTGGGGAATGAACTCTTAAAGTATAGTACAGGGGAAAGGGACCTGGGGGTCCTGGTAGGCAGCAGGATGAGCATGAGCCAGCAATGTGCCCTCATGGCCAAGAAGGCCAATGGCATCCTGGGGTGTATTAGCAGGGCTGTGGACAATAGGTCGAGAGAGGTTCTCCTCTGCCTCTACTCTGCCCTTGTGAGACCGCAGTTGGAATATTGCATCCAATTCTGGGCCTCTCAGTCCCAGAAGGACAGGGAGCTGCTGGAGAGAGTTCAGTGCAGGGTCACAAAGATGATGAAGGGAGTGGAACATCTCCCTTGTGATGAAAGGCTGAGGGAGCTGGGGCTCTTCAGCTTGGAGGAGACTGAGGGGTGACCTCATTAATGGTTACAAATACATAAAGGGTGGGTGTCAGGAGGATGGAGCCAGGCTGTGCTCAGTGATGGCCAATGATAGGACAAGGGGCAAAAAGTATGAACTGGAACAGAAGAGGTTCCAAAGAAACACAAGGAAGAATTTCTTCCCTGTTCAGGTGAGGGAGCACTGGAAGGGGCTGTCCAGATGGGTTGTGGAGTCTCCTTCTCTGGAGATATTCAAATCCACCTGGATGAGTTCCTGTGTGCCCTACTCTAGGTGACCCTGCTCTGGCACGGGGATTGCACTGGATGATCTTTCGAGGTCCCTTCCAGCCCTTGAGATTCTGTGATTCTGTGAATCATAAAGGCATTTCTTTTCTATGTAGAACTAAGTGTGGCCCTTGCACAGAACAAAACCATTAGGTTAGATTTGTTCTCTAATAAGATACAATTTTTGCACTCAAGTCTCCCATAAAAGTGTGATCACTCAACTGCAGGTTCAAGCAGCTCAGCTGCCTGAAGAGAGGAAGCTGGCTAACAAGGGTGTTAGCAAAAATTTAGAATGAAATAGGGAGAAGTGTAAGTTGGATGAAATTATCCTGTAAAACTACTGCATTTGTCACCACTGAAAAGAGATGGGGGAGGATGGCTATAATTAGTAGATTTCGACTAGCTATTCTAAACTGACTATTTTCGTAAGGGCTTCCTCCTCAGCATAGTTTCCTGCAGAAGCTGTATGAGAAACTTAGACTCTTCAGACAAGATATAATTTAACAAGTCAGGCAGGTAAAGCTCTCTTTCAACTAAAAATTCAGTTAAAAGAACTCCTCACGTGGCTAAAATAAAGCCACTCAGAAGTGAGAGAGATCAAAGAGTCCATGTGTTCAGGCTGAGTCTCAATAGCACATTTACCAATTGTACTTCCCACAGTAGGAAATGTGGCAGTTAAAAAACCCTGCTCTGAGATTTCTTCCTCATCTTCACTCCTAATTCATGGGGTTTGGTGGGTTGGTTTTTTTAAATGCAGATGCATACCAGTTATTTGGGTGATGTCTAACTTCTCCCCCTCCATATTGCCAAGGACACTTTAGTACTGCACTGTTTGGTTTATTTTCATGAGTTATTTCCTTATTAGTTTTGTCTTCTACTATTTCCATTTATTTTACCAAAGAAAGGCACATTTCCTTATAACAAGCCACTGTCACCATTGTCCATGTACAAACTACATATTTTAAAACACAACAGTTATATGAATGCAAATCCTTCATGAAAAGGAGACCAAAAACACACAAGCTAAACTCTGCACCTCCAGTCCACATGAACAGGGGTCAGAGAAGCAGATACGAGTGGGAAAGGGGTCACAGCCCAGGTCACACAGCATTAGAGCAAAGCTCATTTAAACATACAGATGTCCAGGATGAGACATAGAGCTACAGACTCCTACCTGCTCCCAGACCCACTCATGCATGAAGTGTGATGATCAGCAAGCCACATGTTGGGTCAAGCAAGGTCATGAAGCTTAGTCTTATGACCAGAATTAACTACCACTGAAATTGAACAGATCCACAGCTGCCCACCACTCCATACTACACCTTCAAAGAACCAACCTTCTCTTTAAAGTACAAGGAAGGCACGAACCCAACACTCACATGCTGGTTCCAAGCCATACTAAACCATATTAAACCACTCATGCTTCTTTGTTATGAGATGTTAGTAAACCAAGTATGTAGCCTCAACAAAACTCAACCACAGCCAAAAGCCCTGTACATCTCACACAGCCACTCACTAACCAGTTGGATTTCAAGGTGTTCCATTCCCTGTCACAGAAGAATGTGCCACAATCATGACTAGCAAGTTGCACCTTGGTCTTCTGTCTTCTAGCCCTTGTACTGACAGAATAAAATATCCTCAAAGAGCACTGATGTGCAAAAGCCTAATTAATTTGGACCACCCCACCAGCTATCATTCTCACCCTATTTGTCCTCCCATCCCTGCAATCCTGCCCATAACAGACAAGACTGACACACTTGAGGAAAACCAAATGCCAAACAGGTGGCAAACTAAGTGGTTTGGCCTTTCCAGGCTTGCCTGCATGGGACTTGGACGAGAAGCACATGGTCCCTCCCTGCCTCAGCTAAGGGCAGCACAGTGTGGGGCTGCGATGCAGCAGGTTACCAACCAAAAGTGCTCAATGCAGGCAGCTGTGCCAAGAAGGGAGAAAGGGCTGGACGCACAGGATCGAAGCTGGAGGTCTTGCTCTGGAAGGAGCATAAGCACATGGAAGAGGAGATTGTCACGGTATTGACGGTACTGAAAGTGACCTGCTAATGGCCAGCACATTCACAGAATCACAGAATGGCAGGAGTTGGAAGGGACCTCTACAGATCATCTAGTCCAACTCCCCTGCTAAAGCAGGTCCTCAGGTCACTCAGGAACATGTCCAGAGGGGTTTTGAAGACTCTCACCCTCCCTGGGCAGCCTGTGCCAGGGCTCCCTCACCTCAACAGTGAAATAGTTTTTTCTTATGTTTAAGTGGAACTTTTTGTGTTCCAGCTTCATCCCACCACCCCTTGTCCTGTTGCTAGCTACTATAGAAAAGAGGGATGTCCCAACCTCCTGACATCCACCCTTTAGATATTTAGAAATGTTAATATGATCCCCCTCAGTCTCCTCTTCTCCAGACTAAACAGCCCCAGTTCCCGCAGCCTTTCCTTGTATGAAAGATGTTCCAATCCCCTGATCATCTTGCTGGCCCTGCCCTGGACTCTCTCCAGCACTTCCCTGTCCCTCTTGAGCTGAGGAGCCCAGAACTGGACACAGGAGTCCAGATGAGGCCTCACCAGGGCAGAGCAGAGGGGGAGCAGAACCTCCCTTGACCTGCTGCCCACACTCTTCTTGATGCCATGGCCAATGGCCTTCTCGGCTGCAAGGGCACATGTTATGTATCGGCAGGCTGGCTAGTTCCTTTTGTCTCCCCGCGCCTCAAACTTTAACTAAAGAAAAGCAGAACAAGCCAAAGATGCCCCTACACTATTTTCTCCCTGCAGTTTGTGAGGTACAGGCCCATGGGGCCCGCTCGCTGTTGGAGAAGCAGCACAGAAGCAGGCAGGGAGGGAAAGAGCAAGTGGGACAGCAGTGACGCCGGGCCAGGAGGGCGGCTCGGGGAGGGGTGCCGCGGGACACCGAACACCGCGGGTCGGGCTCGAGGAACGGCGCGGGGAGGCGCGGTGGCGGAGGCAAAGACCGCCGGGGGTGGCCGTGACACGGAGCGGGCGGGCAGAGCCGGCGGGCTGAAGGGGGACGATCCCGCGCTCGCGTCCCACGCGCGGCGACCGTTACCTGCGCGCGGGAGCCCGGCGCCGCGCCTCACGCGGCCTCAGCCGCCGCCTGCCGGCCTGGGCGCCGCCATCTTGGGCTCGGTAGGGCGCATGCGCGGCGGCGGGGCGGCTGCGCGTCACCCGCCTCAGCGCTCCCGTTGCTAGCGGCAGGTGTAGCGGCTGCTGCCGGGTGCGCTCGGGAAAGCTGCCGTCCCAAACACGCTGCATTTTGTGCCAACGGTGAGCCTACCGTGCGCTGACAGTGTGCTGCTGCTTCACGGAAATGCCTCATAGTGCTTTCAAAATCACGGGGGGAAACAAAATCGCTGCCTCAGACAAAACCCCAGCGTGTGTGGTAACACTAATCTCTCCTGACTCCTCTGAATGACCAGAACTTAGATCTCACTAAAAAAACCCCTTCAAAAATTAGCAACTACACTCCTGAAGGGACTTTAAATCCTTGCTTAACGTGAAGACCCCAGGAGGTGTCATTTCAGGACAGCCCATCATCAATAGCTGGTCAGAAGATGAAAGCTTGCTTCCTCTTGTACTAGCAACAGTGACGGGAAGATCATTTTCTGAACCCAGTAGGGTGCTGTAGGTGTTGGCTACCTGACACAAGGAAAGTAAAGCAGCTTCTGTAGAAACCTTTGGAGAAAATGAAAAGGTAATTGCAATGAAATCCAAGAGCCACTGCGAAAGCAAGGTTTTATTTCCATGAATGCCTCTTCCCAGAAAAGTTTTGACAGTCTGGTATTAAATCTTGCATTTCAGCCCATTGCTATGTTTCCTGTATGACTGACTTTGAAGGCTATTGAAAGTATCAAAAGTGTGTAAATCATGCTGAATTTCTAAAATGCTTGTCTCTTCTGTTGCAAGAACCACTTTAGAACCTCTGTGCGTGACTAAAGGTGGGCAGACAAAGAATTTAACCTTCATGTACCATTGAGAGATGTTAAAGATCTCTCAGATGATTTTCCAAGGATGTCAGACCAAGTTGGGTTGAGTGATGTACATGAATTTCCTGGAACTTACATTTACCTTAAAAACCCCTTTTCAGCATTAACCATGCCAACAGTCAATGAAAACGTGACAGGAGCTGGGATTGCATCTCTGTGTAAGTTGCAGTGTTTGATTGATACAGCTCGCCCCCACAGCGTTATACAGCCACTGTGTGAAGTGACCTTAGGGATAGGTTTCAGTAGCATTTTGTCTTCAATACTTTCATTTCCCTTCTGCAATTATTTTGCAAGAAACAGATTCTAAACCAGTGCCAATACTTTTTTTTTTTTTGCTGATGTCATTTTGACTAATGAAAAGAAAAACCCAAACCAGAAGTCAATAAAGACAATCTAGAGCAGTGTAATTAATTCTACCTCTGGCTGGAAAACAACGTCTTACCCTGTGCAGCTCAGAGCTGGTTTTAATTACCGCAAGTAGCTTGTAGTAGCCTCCGAGGAACGAGAAATACATCTTGTTTGTTTGTTTGTGCCCTATTGCTGATGACAACTGTTGTTTCTTTTATTTTAAAACATTTTTCTTCACTGTTGTCTTTCCAGCAGAGTTCAAGCCAACACGTTCTGGTTTAGCAATGCAATGCCTAAACTGAACCTTTTTGTACTCTACTGATCGAGGCTTCTTTTATGACTAAAAATAAGTATTTACCAAGTATAAGCTTTCTTCCTGGGTGTGTGTACCCATCAAGGATGCTTAAATTATAGCCTTTTCACTGCAAAAATAAAATGAGAGCACCTCTGATTCTTACTGTGTTTATAAACTAGTACATTTTCACCAGGACTGCATGCATAAATTTAATTTGCTCTCCTCTTGTTGGCAACTTTGGTCCAACAGACCTGCCCATCCTAAATCTTTCTCTGGGCTGCCCTGCAAGTTCCTGGGCTGATGGGCAGGGCATTTTGTGGTGTTGGGGCCCAGCAAGTGCAGTCCACAGCTGAGACCCTTCCCCAGGATAAACAAGAGCCCATGAGAAGCTGGAACATGTTTTCACCTCAAAGGATGTTTTTTCTCACGCTGGCCCTTGACCCCTGCACAATCCTGATTCTTGGGGAGCCACTTTGAGGTTTGTGTTCCTGCTTACTCCCTGTGCTCAGCAGGGACTATTGCCTGCCAGAGAGAGACAGTGTGATAGGCAAGCAGCGTATCCAATCCCTGATGGGCTTGTTGAGATGATGATGTTACATTTAGTTTTCATTGGTATGGCATGCTCTGGTGTGTGATCCCTGCTGGATTCAGCTCAGGAACTTGAGAGTTTCCCACTTCCAAGGGGAAGGGACCTGATGTGGAAGAGCTGGCCATCCTTGCTTGCAAATGGAAAGCTCTTTACTTTGCAGGTGGGATAGCCTTTACCTCAACCAGGGACAACACAGTAGAGGTCAGAGTGGAGAAGGTGGCAAAATAATGAGAAAAATGTAGTTATAATTAATGAAAACATTCTGAAAGCCCAACCAGTGCCTCAAAGTTTTAGTTATGATTTTTTAAAATACATTTCAGTCTCTGGACTATTGAAGTACTTAAACATACTGACCTATATTTCTCAAGGCCTGCCATCAAGGTTACAGCAGATGGAGTAGCCAGACCTTTGTCTTGTCTTTTTAATCCATTCACTTCACTCAAATATTGCTTTCTCATCCTGAAAATCAGCTTATGTATTTCATAGGCATGAGGCTGAGTCTAATCTGTTTAGATTAATACTAAATTAATTGTGCTCTTAAATGCTTCCAAGGAAGTTAGATGGATGTTGTACACAAGTGCAGGCCTGATGTACCTTGGGAGCACATGAGGCTTGGGCCCATGGGGACTCTGCAGCACTTCTCTGTTTGCCATGTTATGCCATGACTCAATCTGGGCTTGGCTCAGAGATAGCTTGTGATATGGATGAAACGGGCACTGCCTTTCTGGTTTATAAATGGGTGGAAACAGAGTAATTTACCAAGTGTTGGCCACTTTGCACACACTATTTACAAAAAGTAAATGGAGAAAAAAATCATAAGCAAAGAACATTGTTTCCTGTTAGGCCTTACATTCTCTTGGGAGGACTTGCTGCTGTGATTTTGATTAGCTGCTCGTAAAACCAAGCCAAGCACATTCAACACAGGTTTGGATCGTGTGTTAGTTCATGACATGTAGAAGACGGCTTCTGTCAAGGTATTGCTGGGAACTTACTCTGAGCATGTACTGAACTCCTAATTTGGGGTGCTATCTGGATTCTGATAGCAAGGAGGGCAGCCAGTATTGGATGAAGCTGAACAAGATTACAGAAATTAAAACTAGGTAAGATAAAACTGAAACCAACCAGAAGCACACTCTGAAAGAAAAAAGAGCAAAGCTATTTTGAATACCATGAAGATCAAAAACAATGCAGATATACATTGGTATTTGGCATTTGGGCTTGCTGATTGGCTTATTCATGTTAGGAGTACTAGTGAGTTGCCTGTCTATTAAGCACTAATTGTTTGGCATACTGGTTTTAAAACCACTAAGATCCCATGTCAGCAGTAAGTCCCAGAAATGACAATGAATGTCCCATGGTGTGAAGAGGACACCCAAAAGCACACCACAGCTTTCCTCCAAATCTGATACAGATTTTTCTCTGTGATCTCATCCAAGCCTGCTAACCTCCCAGAGATATCTTCCTCATCCAGCAATGGGAGGTCAGATTTTCCTCTCTGCTGTGCTCTGTGTGTGTGTGTGCATGAGTGGCAGGTTGGCCAGGCTGTGAAAGGAAGTAATTCACAAATAGAAGCAGAGTTGCAGAAAGGAAGGTAATGACAAACAGAAGCAGAGTTGCAGGAAATGACCAGGGGCAATTACACTCTTTTATAAAAGAGAGAAAGTGTGAGATATTGATGTAAATTACAGAGATCTTAGAGGCCACTGTGCCTCTGCGTTGTTCTTTAATTTCTACATTCAAGAGTGTCCAGATGAGCCAGGGGCTTAAGCCAAAATATCAATAAACCCCACAAATAGTGGGGTGTCTTGTAATGGGATGAATACAAGAGATCCTCAGGCTTTTCCAAACAGACCTACCCCACTCCCCTGTGATCCCCACTTTCCCCACGTGGGTTTTGCTTGTTAACCTGGGCTGTTTGCTCAGTCTCTTTTCATTATAGGAAATTAATGACATAATGACATTTGTATTTGCCTTAATAATACAAACCTTTGTAATGAATTGTTTCCCTTAAGATGGGTATTCCTCTGCTTTCTATTTTTGACTTCAGACTACTTTGTTTGTATAGTGTTTTTGTTAACCAACACAAAGCCTGGAGATGATGAAGTAGTTGAGTAATTCATTAGTTCCCATATGAGGAATGTGCAGAAGTGCTCCAGTTGTCTGTCACTGAAACAGACATACTTCCCAGACTACTGTACAACTATCATTTTGCCTTTGCTGATAGCTACCGGAATTGATGCTTGTGTTCTCTGGCATTGCTTTTTTGCCCCTATATCAACCCCAGACTAGTATTTTTCCAGCTTACTACAAATAAAGGATTAAAAACAGTGCTTGGAATACAAAGTAATTTTTGTTGCCTGTGTAATTCAAATCCCAGTCCCATTTCATGGGCTTTTTTCCCCCCTCATTAAACTCCTTGAGAACAGCTTTTGCATCTGAGTTTCATTTTGGCTTTGTTTACATGTACTTGTCTTTAGTGGTTTTGCTTAACACAAGGTCAGATAAAAAAATGCAAGTGATTAGATGGCAGGGATGAGAAGGGTAGCACTTGAGATTATAAAAAAGGCAAGAATAGACTAAATTAAAAATATAAAATAACCTCTGAAGGTTATGTCCACCATCTGAGCCTAGATCTCAAAGTGAAGAGTTCTAAGTGACTCCAGAAAGAGCAATGGAAGCCTTATTTTTACACTTGATTTTATTTGAAAAGCACTCCAATATTGTGGTAATGCAAGAATAAACTATTGAGACAGATGGGAGAGGTACAGTTATACCTTTGGGGCAGGAAGGAGTTGGGATGGAGCTGAACCTGCTCATAACAGGACTGACATAGCTCAGTTGATGGCAGCAGCTGCCAAGGACATGCTTTGATGAAACAGCGAGTTCTTGCCATCCAAACAAAACCAGATATGTCATTGCTTGGTTTTGCAAAATGAAGAAGTTACACAATGCTTCAGTGGAAGAAGAGATCAGATAAATAAGAAGTCAACAACCTCCCCTCCACCCTTCCAGAGGTCTGCACTTGGTGACTGGGATGACCCTGCTTGACTGGAAAATCCATGAACCCGTGCCTGTCTCTGTACCAAAACCTAAACTATGGAATGATGGCATGGCATGGCCATGTAGGTGTTGGCCTTTGAATATGAGGGAAGAAAGCAACTTTAGCAGAAACCTTTGGTGAAAATGAAAGATAATTGCAAAGAGTTAAAGGAGCCACTGAAAAAGCAAGTTTTTAGTTCCACAATTGCCTGTTTTTCCAGAAAAGATTTGATGTTATAAAAGCTGCCACTCATTTTTGTCTTTGTAGCTGAAATTACAGGACAAGATGTCACTGAGAAAGTGGAGGAGCTTTCTTTTGCATAGAAGATGTTTGTTTCTAAAAAAGAAAATGTATTTTGAATGTGAAATAGTTGTATCTCAACAATGTAAGACTTTTTATGTCAGTGCAACTTTTAACAGCTGAGAGTGTGGCTCATTTTAGATTCTGTTGCCATGAACAAACTCAACAGTACCAAGTTATATTCTGGAATTCAAGGCAAGTTCTGCTTCTAGCTATGCAGACCCACAGGGATGTTGAGGTGACCTGTCTCTGTGTCCTGTCTTTGTGTCCTACCTGAGAAGTACAGGGTTGCTTCAGTAGTCGAATTTCACTTTTTCTTTAGTTTAGCTTGAACTTGTGAAAAGCAATTTGCATGAAGTGAACAAAATACTAAACCAATGTTCAGATACTCTGTATGTACAGCCCATATCATCAGATTCCTACTTTTGATTCATCTAAAGGTGCTTTTGGATGTATTTTTTTCCTGTTAATATTCCCAAGTCTAAGCAGAGCATGACATTATTGCATTTTTTACTTGTTTTGCAAACCCAATATGTTAACTGTTAACCTTATGCTCATTTAAATATTCTTTTCTACTCTTTAACATGCAAAAGCCCACTAGAGGAGTTAAGATTAGAAGGTAAATTGACACCTAAAATCCCCAGCCCACATTGGCGCTGCCTTTACGTGAATGCAACACGAAGATTTCTTAAGGCCTGTCCAGGGTTTATAGCAGCAGTTCCTGGGCTGGAGGTCATGCTGAGACTCACAGCACACTGAGAAGCAGTAACACTGCCTGTGCAAGTGGTGCTACATTCCTACATCCAGTGCTACCTTCCTACATCCAGTGTCACAAACGTACATTAGTGTACTGAGAGCGTTCCATAACCTGGAGCGATGCTGACGAAGAGCATAGAGTGATGTCTCCTAAACATCTTCCTAATGCAATGGAGTTTTAGGGAGTTTCTGTGTGCTGAGGGAGCCTGGAGCTAGAAGACAACACAGACACTGGGTGCACACATGTGATGGGAGATCACATGCTGTTGTAAAGCCTACGAGTTACCAAATTGCAGGTGGGAAATCAAATGTCAGTGCTTTCCTGATAGAAGTCTACCAAGTGACTGTAGTACAGCTTAGTATTAAATGAAAGTATTAATGTTTTAGGGAAGAAGGAGAATCCTTTGTGTGGCATCTTGTTTTGTGTTTTAAAGTTGTAGCAAGTCTTTGTAAAACGCTGGTGTGAGAAGCCACCATGTGGTGTGTACTTGTTGGTGCTCGTTGTTTTCCCAAGAGAAGCCAGGAGGCCAAAGCTGTGTGGTAAATAGAGCTTATTAGATATTTAGCTTGATGGCTAAACCCTACTTTCTGGTCTGAATTTAACTGAGAGTGCTTTTTCTTCCAGTTTCCTGGATATCACATGGCTAAAACTGACCGCCAGGGCTTGTGAACCGTTAGTCATGACATTTCTGTTGTGAAGGGTGTTGGCATCTTCATCACTACAGATTCCTTTTCTATTTCCCTTCTTTTCCCCCTCAAATTGGGAGCAGCAACAGATTTTCCTGACCTGGAATCAAGCAAGTAATAGTCCAGGATTTTCTGGATCACAAAGGTCAAGACATAGAGAAAGAAGTAAAGGGGTTTTCTTACATAAAGCCCTCTATTTAGGTGCTGAGAAGGGGTAGCATAATCCACCATGCCTCAGAAACATGGATGCTTTCCCCAACCCTGGCAGTAGGCTAGGGGATGAGCTCACGTTAGTTATTTCACATTTGGGTTTCAAATAGTTCCCTGATCTAATTTTTAAGAGCTTCCCCATATCCAGTGACTTACAGCTAAAGAGTTGAGGGTCTGTAGAGCAAGAGAATGAACCACTCTAAATTTCAGAGCTTTCCTTGAGTCCACAGGAACACATGAATGCCTTTACCAGACAGGGATTTGCAAAAGCAGTCTAGACTTTGTAAATAAAGTTGTTATCAGTATTAGGTCTCAGCTGAAGTAATTTATTGGAAAACACTGAATACAGAGCAAGGGGGAAAAGAAAAGATTCTCAGATGTGACAGGATTTCCATTATGCTTTGATCTTTGGTATAGGAACTAGTGTATGAATCCAAATGCCAGCCAGTCTCTTTCTGAAATCTGCTTTCTCACAAAGTTATGCATGTAATGATAAATTTGCTTTTTCCCAAATTGGCAGCTTTTCTGTCCCATTGTTCCCTCACCTCCTCATTGAGCTGCTGCAGCCAAAACCTTTCTCCTCTTAAACCATTTTGACAACTCTCTCCTTCTGATGTTTATGATTAAAAAATACAAGAAGATGTCACCTTACAACAGAAGAGGCTCCCCTGTGAGTTGTCTTCTACAGCTACAAGCCAGCAGTGATGGTTTCTTCCCCCAAAATTACAACTAGATGAGGCAGACCAAAGGAAGCAGGGGTAATGATTTTTCTACTCTCAAATCTGAAACTGTGAGAGGATTTACAAGGTTTGTGCAGAGGATGTAAGAGGTACATCTCAAAACTGAACCCAGATTCGCTAACATCCAACCCTGGCTACAACCGTATGGGTATCTCCACTGTTTCTTTTGTGACTGTCAACACAGGGGTGTAAATCCCAGCAAGCAGTGAGAGAACTCAGAGGTGCTCAGCCCTGTGCTGCCTTCAGTGGGAAGGTGGCACTGGACCTGCTCTAGGCCAGCTCTGGTTCAACTTCCACCACCCCCAAGCTCTGCTACCTGCCTGCGTCAGCCACCCTCTCCTGTTTCTCATATGTCTCTAATCCACCAAACACACATGTGGGAGTATCTAAATTAAAAATAGCAACCCAGAAAAGAATTCTGTGCAGTAGGAGAACTGATTTGCAGCTGAATTATTCATCCTCACATCTCTCTCTCCTCCCAGGACGATAGTAGCAGAGCGGCACAGGTGTGGCCTGGCTCAGGAATTGGTGATACCATGGAGAGACAACAACCCCAAGGGTGTCTGTCCCTTCAGTCTCTTGCCAGCAAGCCAGGTTGCCCAGTGGTCATGAGTTCAGTTGTTTCTTTATACCAACTGCCACATGAAAACACCTTAAACACACCTCCCCATCCCCTCTACATCACCTCCCTCATTAGCCAATAACTGGACTAACGCAGCTCGGCTCTTAAAAGCCAAAACAACTGAATTAGTCCAACCTTTTAAAACATTATCAAAACATTGATAACACCAAACCTTGCTGAAGAAACAAAACAAAAAAAAAACCCTGTTCCCATACTTTTATTGGCCAGGCCTGAGCTGGGGCACTTTGGTGGGTTGCCAGGATGTGAAATTGCAATTTGCAAGAGACCGTGAGTGATTTTCCCCCATGTATCTGCAGGAGTGGCCCTTGGTTTTAATCAGCACTCTGGTAGCTGTGATTGCAGCACATGTTACAGAAATTGTTGGCACTCAATTGTCACTTTTTTTGCATGGAAATTTCATAAATAACACTTTTGTTTCTACAGAGAATTGTTCAATTACCAGAGCAACCATAAAAACATCAGAAGTCAGAACATCTTGAGATATGAAAGAGGGACAAAAAAATATAGGCTTACTTTAAAGTAGTCTTCATGGTTCCTAGCTGGCATCTGGCTTCCTTGGTGTGGTGTCCTGCCTGGAGTCCTGTGTCTAGTTCTGGGTTTCCCAGCTCAAGAGGGACAGGGAAGTGCTGGAGAGAGTCCAGCACAGGGCCACCAAGATGATCAGGCGACTGGAGCATCTTCCTTATGAGGAATGGCTGCGGGAACTGGGGCTGTTTAGTCAGGAGGAGACTGAGGGGAGATCTCATTAACCTCATCTCAATAGTGGATGTCAGGAGGTTGGGACATCACTTTTTTCTGTTGTATCCAATTACAGGACAAGGGGTGATGGGATGAAGCTGGAACACAAAAAGTCCTGTTAAAACATAAGAAAAAAGTCTTTCCCTGTCAAGGTGAGGGAGCCCTGGCACAGGCTGCCCCTGTGGGAGGGTGTGGAGGCTCCTTCTCTGGACGTCTTCAAGAATCACCTGGACATGTTCCTGTGTGACCTGATCTAGGTGGGTCCTGCTTTGGCAGGGGGGTTGGACTGGATGATCTGTAAAGATCCCTTCCAACTCCTATCATTCAGTGATTCTGTGATTCTGTGTTAAAAGTTCATATTGCACAGAACACAGCTCAGCCCCAGATTTCCCTGGACAATTCCCTTGTCTGCATGCTTCTCTCCAGCAGCTCTCCTATCTGTGGGACAACAGCCTGGTGTCACTTGTCACCAGCTCACTGACAATCCAGCTGTGGCTGCTTTGGAGGTATGCTGGTGTCTGAGCAGGCTAATCTTCCTCCACAAAACTGCAATCACTTCATTGTGAATTACAGCACATTGTGGTTCTCAGAAATGCATGGAAGGTTGGAAGAGCCTGACTTTGATGCCACAGGCATTTAAAAAGGAAGATAGCAATGGCTGCAGTAGCACCCTACTCTTGCTCGTGATCCAGCACGTGTTTCCAGCTTCCACCGCAGCCCGAGGCCTTGCACAGGCGCAGGAGGATACCCAGGCTGGCTTTGGATGTTCGCCAAAGCGACCAAGGGACTGAAATGACCAAGAGAAATGAGAAGACACTCAGCATCTGTAAATCAGGAACCATCCAAGGAAGCACTTACTACTCAGATAGAAATGCTACAGTCTCTCTCTTAAGTTTCTGACCTACTTCTGCAGCTCAGAGACAGAAGTCTTCTGCAGCTCTGTGATATAGGAGACTGTGCCAGACATCATTCTGGGCGCTTGTCTCAGGGCTTCAGCTTTGCTTTCTTCTACTATTTGGCATTCAGTATCATCATCACTTCACTGCAGAGACTTGTTTCTTCCCAGTGGGAGCTGTTGGGAGCAGGTTTGCTACTCATACACACCCAGGCATTAGCCGAGGCTCGGGCACATCCAGAGTACAGACAGAAAGAACCAATCCAGCTCTCTATTGCTTTGGCTAAATTTTGTATCACTTTGTCTTTAGCTGATAAATCTCAGCTGGGAGGCAGCTGTTCACTAACCACTGAAATGGGGCCAATTTCTCCAAAAAGGGCCATTCAGTGGCAGCCTTGCTGCTTTCTGTGTTCATGCATATCTTCCATACGCTTCATTTTTGCAGCTAAATGTTATCTCCGTGTGAAGATTTGCTGAACAGTGAAAGATAAAGCAAGCTGGAGAGAGGAGAAGAGAGACAGGGAATGCTATTTGCGTGTTGTCAAGAGAGCACCAGATTTTACTGTTATCTCTGAAGAAATGCTGAAGGGCAAGGTGAGAAAATGGAGACTTGTTAACACTGATCATAGTTCTTCCCTGGCTGGACTCACAAAACAACAAGGACTGGGGAAAAGAGAGAATGTTGAGTGACATTCAGCTGTATGTTTAAGCATGAATCATCTTCTATGTATTGCAAAATCTCTCTCTCTCTCTTTTTTTAAATGCAGTTGAATTTTTATGAAGGAATATATGCACTTTGGCTAAAGCAGATGTCATCTTGGAGGTCTGTGGGGCTTTTGAAATATCCTGACAGTAGCCTGAGTATAATAGGCAATATTTGGCTTTCATCTGTTCACCACCACTAGCTATAAAATCCAGAGGAGATGATCATTAGCATGCATTACTTGAGAGGTACAGCACTCAGTGAGTCAGGGTACAGACCAAGAATTAATTGTTGACAAAATTCACAAAGAATCACTGAAGAACAGACATATCTGAGAACATTGCAGGCTGTCCAGACTCCAAAGAGCCAGTGCACAGTGAAGATGGATGTGGTAATGTGTTTCCCCAAGGCTTCCCTGGAGGGATGAAGGGAGAATTTGCTGGCAATGAAGTGGAAGTGGTAACGTGGCTGGGGTCTGCAAGGGAATTTCTAGCACTAGGCTGCAGTGAGAGTATGGAGTGTGAAGTTGGATGGTGGGAGCTTCCAGCTCCAGGCTTGAATTCCAGCTCCAAGGAAAGGATCTACTTGCTGAACTGAAAATGGCTGAGGTGGCTGCTGGGCAGGGGAACAGGAGGTGGCCAGAGTGCAGGTTGCTGGAGGAACCTTCTAACAGGCTGCTAGGGAGCAGGCTTTAGTTTTGAGAGCCCACCAGTATGAACTGAACCACCTATGTGGTAAACTATGGGACAAGCATGCTTGGGCATGTGGAGTAGTGCTCAAGAGGCCATGCTCTGAGGCAACATTCTCAGCCAGTGCCTAGCACTCAGTGACTGCAGCTGAAACAGAGCCCTTTGGTAGCTCCCTGCATGATTGCCCTGCTGAGCTTTCTTTCAAAACATTTAAATCTCATCTGAACAACTGTCTTGGTAACAGAGCCTAACCTCTGCCACGCTTTCTGGATGCTGGGAGTTCTTTGTTGCTATTATTATTCACCTTGCCCTTTATGCAATGCCAACACTGCTGCTGATTTATCTGCTATATTTCAGGGCCTTTTTTCAAGATCCTAGTTTCCTGTGAGAATATTTCTCACTGATTTACATGGGCAGTAGTGGATCAGGCCATTAGGGACAGAAGTGGCCACACAACCAGCCTCAGCCTACAAGCTGCACGGAGAGCTGTGCTGTGAAATATCAATGAAAGAGCTGCTCCAGAGCTCTGGCTTTTGGGGGAAAAAGAACAGGTCCAGCCACTGTAGATAATTGTTATAATTGCAGGGTCCAAGCAGCCAGAATTTCTTACTACTTTCTTTGATTAGATCATCACTTCTTCAAGAAATTATCTGGGACAACTGATCATCATTTTCTTCTGTTAATGTTCCACAAATTTCTCCCAACTGTTTGCTGTACTGCATCATGCATATGCCTTCAAGATTATACTCTCCAGCTAAGTCCCTGTTGTTTTCATGCCTTTTGTAGCTTGGGTAAGTCACAAAAAGCAACCCAGACCAAAACTATGTAAAATCAGACTAATTTAAAAGCTCATAACCAACAAAAAAATGCCCCTGAAGCCCATTCATCGGTGGAATTGCCTGGAGGATGCTGTGCCTGGAGCAGAACACAGCTAATGCACCAGGGAGGTACCCCTCATCTGACAGTTACCTCACCTCTGTTTTGCTCAGAGTCCTGGTGTGATAACTTTTCCTTTTTTCTTTTACTGAATGGGCTCTAGGAGATGCACATGGGTAAGAATGACAATTTAGAAGATAGAAATTGATTTGATCTGTATGTGTCCTGCTCTCAGAAAGCAGAGGAGCACTTCATATTGTGTTCACCCCATTAGCTAGGACTAGAAGATTATTTTTCTTCTATGGACTTTGTGAAATACAGGTCTCCTGAAATGCTGACTCCTGACCAAGAGAGGGTAATGAACTGTTTGAGCTCTTGCCAATGAGACAAGGAGATATAGGGCATGGGAAGACATTTTCTCTCTTTTCAATGCCAGCAGTGATTATTTCTCTGATCTGGAAGTTCAAGTTGACAGATGGTTTGGGTGCTCCTGTTAGAAAGCCATAACTTTTAGAGACAAGGTTGACCCTGCCTTAAAACCAAACAGGAACCTTAAAAAAACCTCTCAGGTAGTTTCCCTCAAACAAACCAGAAACTAGGCACTCTGCAAATGAAGGCTTTCATTCATTTGCCACACTGAGACTTAATAACTAAGTAAGACAGTAGAAGTAGGGGGTTAAATAGTGGTCTATTTACTGGTTATTGTTTTCACAGACTTTAACTAGTTGGCTTTTTTATTGTCTTTCCTAGAGTTTCCTGCCCCATTTCTGTCCCTTGCCTTCCTGGCCACAGCTCTCTGCCCTTGCAGTTGTGCCAGAGACTGAATCAGAGATCTTTTTATGGCCTGTCTCTAACAGAGGACAAAAATCTCCTCCCCTGTGGGTTTATGGGAAAGGATAATAACTGGCAGTTACTGGCTGTGCCTAATGCATTACTGCCCAAGCAGTATTTACAAAGGTGATAACCCTATCTGAAGCTAAATCAGAGGCACAGCTAGGAGTGACAAAAGTCTTGTCATTAGAGCAAGTATATTAAGAAGTCGGTGTCAATTTCATTGTCTCTTGGTGGCACAAAAGACTTAGTGCTAAGAGAGAGACAAGAAGAGCTGCTGTATGTTACTCCACAGATGATAAGCTTTGATTTACTCCCTTAGTTAGCAGTTTGCAAAACAAAGTCTGTTGTGCTAGAGGACATGCAGAGGCTTTGGTACCTGCCTGAGTTGGTCCCATGGGATAAGGAGAAGATCTGATCCTTCCACTTAATCTAAGCAATGGTAGCGTTCCCTTCCCATCTCAGTAGCTTGGGTGTATGTGTCATTCCCCTGCCCCTGGCTATGGCAGCTCCTCTCTGCCATATGAACAAAAGGGAGGTTCACACTCCTCATTTTGGAAGGGTTTGAAGGTCTGCAGCCGATGGACCCAGCCAATGGTCCCAGCACTGCTGTGAGGAGGAGGTTCCAAAGCTGCATTTGGGCTGGAAGGGGGTTAGTGCCTTGCTCACACCAATGGTATTTGCCTTACAAAATAGCCAAGACGTGGTTATTTTCTCCTACTAACTAAAAGAACAGTTTTCAAGCAACGTGTCACTCTCCCGTTTCACTTTTAAGAGACAGGGCTTATTTTTAGAAGAAATTACTCACAAACAGTAGGTTTTCCTGGTCACATCCACTGATAGAAATGTCTGTATTGCAGATGGCAGCACGTCTAATCCTCATGAGACAAATTTCCTGGAACTGAACAGGAGACAAAGTGTGAATATCACAGCATCATTTAAGTAACTGTGATTGTTTAGTAGACAATCAGTCAGCAATACAAACCAATCATTTAAAAAAGCAATGTCTTGGACATCCATTTTGAGTTGCACATAAACAGTTCCATTTTCTCAAGCTAGTTGTGGCTGCAGAAACAAAACAGGGTAATCAAAACACTGTTTTGAACTGGGAATTAATAAACAAGTTGCTCCCTAATCACATAGATGATTTTTTACTGGCACAGCTAGATGCCCTCTGGTCTCTTTCCCTGCTTGAACAAGACAAGTAACAAGACAAAATAAAAGCTATTACTCTTTTTTTTTTGAGTTACTAGCTCAGAATTAGCATGCAAGCCAATAGAAATATAACAGGGTCTTGAAGGGCCTTCTGTCAACTTTCTCTTTTCTCAGTGTAAGCTGAGTGGACAGGCTACGAGCTTTCACAGATGAGCAATTCAAACTATCAGAGAGAAACCTTACAGCTCTAATAGGACATGCTTATTAGTGAAATGCAATGCTTGATGAGAAAAGTATTTCAGATCAACCTTTGCTATGTAAGGATATTGCAGAAAAAAAGTGTTGTGCATACAAGTTGAGAAAGAAAAGTAGCAGAGAAATAAAACTGAGGTTTTGACTGTCCTGAGAGATCAGGATTATAATTCTGGTGTCAAAGGTCTGAGGCAGATATTTTTCATCTCTCTAAAAAGACTCAGTCCTAAGGTGATTCTATAATATAAGCAAAGTTCATGAGCAAAGAATTATTAGTTTGGGGGGTCTTTTTTTTCCCCTCTCCATCTGCCCTTCCCACCTTCCCTCACTGCTTGCATCTAAAGAAAAATAATCTGCATATGCTGATAAAAAGAAGGTCAAGACAAGTCCAAAAGCTCTGCCAGGGAGCACTGAGACCTTTTCCCTTCCAGAACTGAGCACAAGGTGGTGGAGGGAAAGCTTCACTTATTTTTCTGTCTCCATTTCAGCAGGCTGGGTGTCTGCCCTTTCAATCCAGCCTTCGTTTTATGGAAGGGGCCTGAGATACTTCTTCTTTAGTTGCTCTGCTCTGTATCCTTTCATTCCAAAAAGCAAGAGGTGTTTGAGATACCACAGGGCCACTCCCATTACATGTATGATCAATATGAAAAACTATTGTCAGTGCAACCTGCCAACAGAGGAACTAAAACTGATATATGCACCCCATGCACCAGGACAGGCTGGGGGTCGAACTGCTGAAGAGCAGCTCTGCAGAGACAGACCTGGGAGTCCTGATTGATAATAAACTGACCATGAGTCAGCAATGTGCCCTCGTAGCCAAGAAGGCCAATGGCATCCTGGGATGCATCAAGAGTGTGGGCAGCAGGTCAAGGGAGGTTCTGCTCCCCCTCTGCTCTGCCCTGGTGAGGCCTCATCTGGAGTCCTGTGTCCAGTTCTGGGCTCCTCAGCTCAAGAGGGACAGGGAAGTGCTGGAGAGAGGCCAGCACAGGGACACCAAGATGATCAGGGGACTGGAACATCTTCCTTATGAGGAAAGGCTGCGGGAACTGGGGCTGTTTAGTCTGGAGAAGACTGAGGGGAGATCTTATTAACATTTATAAATATCTAAGGGGTGGGTGTCAGGAGGTTGGGACATCCCTTTTTTCTATAGTAGCTAGTAACAGGACAAGGGATGATGGGATGAAGCTGGAACACAAAAAGTTCCACTTAAACATAAGAAAAACTTATTTCACTGTGAGGTGAGGGAGCCCTGGCACAGGCTGCCCAGAGGGGTTGTGGAGGCTCCTTCCTTGGAGGTCTTCAAGACCCGCCTGGACATGTTCCTGTGTGACCTGATCTAGGTGAATCTGCTTCTGCAGGGGGGTTGGACTGGATGATCTCTAAAGGTCCCTTTCAACCCCTACCATTCTGTGATTCTATGATTCTATGATATGGTTATGCAAATCAGTATATTCAGCAGAGATGAATATATACATGATCCAAAGCCTTTGATGGCTTTTTTAGGTTAGTGTAGGTAGGTGGAAGGTTCCTCTGTGCCTGCAATAGAACAGAAAGGCTAATGACCCTGGGAGAGAAGAGAGGTAGGATGGACCTAATGTCACAGATGAATCACTGGAGCACATCCCTGAGGAAAACTGGATGTCTCAGGGCTATGCTAACCAAGAATGGAGTGGTGCCCTGCTTGTGCATGGAATAGAAGCTGCTATCATTGCTGTTACCTAGTCTGATAAAGGAGATAAACAGGGGTTTTGTTCAGCTCTAAAAAAATTATTCATGTTACAAGTTACTAAACAACAACTGAGGCCGTGTGGAATGTGTAGGAATTGTGTGAGACTGAAGTTTTTCCACTCTCCTGCAAAATAACTTAAACATCCCTCATACCATTTGAGTTATGTCCTCTGTCACTAGAGTGAATTGTAAATGTTGATAGATGTCTCCCTGTGTGCATCTGTGCATGTATTTGTTTGTGTAAAAGAACCATCTTTAAATGAATTGCTGGTGTTCAGCAGTTCTGGCTATGGGCTCAGACTGGAAGCCTGGTGAATCTAAGTCAGGAGAAGAATTGCTATTTTCAAGCATGAATTTCTCTCCTCCATGTTTTCTATCACCAGGATATTTCACATTTTAACATACTATGTGCAGTGAAGGCTGGGCGAGGGTCACATGATAACCCCCCAGTGCTTGAGCAAACCACAGCCCAAAGCCCCAAACACAAAGGATGTCTGGTACTTTGTCTGGCATGCTGGCTTTTCTGGAAGAGGAATAATATGTCAATAAACCAGCAGCCCTGAAGGCATGTTGTCAGGTTTTACCTGTAGTACCACTCCAGTCACTTTAACAGAAAATATTCCATCCAAGCCTTCTGTATTGCATATATGGAAAAAGATCTCTTCTGATCATCACCATCAGAAAGAACACATATTAAATCTTATCTGGATACAATCACCAACTACAAAGCCCTTTTAGAAAGCTCCTCTTTTTGACAAAAAGTGGAGATGACTCCTTTCCAGTCACTCACAGTGCACTTGCTCTATACTTTCCCTTTCCCTTTCATCATTTGTCCTCCAAAGGAGTTAGGTTTACCCAGAGTTGCCTTCGCTGACCCACACAGAAGTATGTGGCAGGCAAGTTTTTAGAAGGAATTCTTCACTTTTAGTAATAGCAAAAAGAGGAGAGTGCCTTTTCATACTTGACTGCTAATCTCAGGGAAGACAGAAGCTTTTCTTTCACCTGCACTGCGCTCCTCACCAATCGATAGAGGAAGAGCTTTCACACAAGATAGATCCATTTCCATATTCTTGCAGTCGTTGGAAATTAAGCTCTCTCTCTTTACTTTCCAAAAGGCAGAAATACACCAACAGGCTGATGTGTAAAGAAACAATTTGCTTTGCTGAACCAGACCACTGTATAGGCAGAGCAGATTGCCTTCCCACAGCCTCACCTCCTTGGCCTCTGCTGAATCTCATCCATGGTGGAAAGAACTGCATTTTGCCTACCTTGTAGAGAAGCCTCATGCCTCCCCTTCACATTTCTTATGGAAATGGTGAATTCAAACCATGGCACTTCCAAGGCCAGAGTGTCTCACTGCTTTTACATAAATGAGGTATTACAAGGCAGTGTTTCCAGAAGAACAGCAGCTCAGCTAGTCCACAGGTTACCTTACTATGCATTAATCATCCGTGCTTAAACTCCCCTGGCAGTTTGCATCACTGTGTGACAGTCTTTGGAAATGAAACCTTTAGCGTCAAAGCATCCCCAAACAACCCTCTGTGTGCCTCCAGTGCACAAATCTGAATGTTTAGGAAGAGAATTGACTGCAGAGCTTTTATCTGACTCCCAAGCCCCAACGCTACTGTGAAAATTAAACAGGCAACAAAAAAGACCCACAACTAATGCCACACATAGTTGCCATAAGCACAATAGCTGGCATTTGAGTCTCATTGGGTGGTTAAGGATAGCATCCATGATGTCGGAGAGGTTGCCATACCAGGCTCAGGATTTAGAAGTGAGATTAGAGGCAGCTGTTCCCCTATCAGTGTAAAGATGAAAGCTCAGGGTATAAAAATAAAATGCAACCAATCATCATTTTCCTCAGAGGCCATAGCCAACTTCAGCAGCAGCCCCTGCCTCAAGCAGCAGTGGCAGCATCGTGGCATGCCCATGCTGCTTTTGTAGAGGGTGCTTGGGAGTGCATCTCTCAGCCCTGTGCCCTGTGCATTGCTGCTGGCAACTTCAAGACCTCTTAGTTACTACTGCTTTGCAGCTCCCTGGAAGGATGCATGCCAGGGGGTACAGCTGCCCCCATAGAAAGGCTTTGTTTGGAAGAGCTTTACTATTGAATAAACAGCCATGAACAATGTCTGGAGCTGAGATGAAGGGCATTTATGTTTGTTTTAATCTCACAATGCCATTTTCCTGTAGTGAAAAAAGCATCCAACTTGTAGGCTGAGAGAAGTGGCTTTCATCATAATTCCAGCCTCCTTGTTGGAAGTGAACAGAGCAGGGCTGAACTGCTCAGTGCCTGAGATGATCTCATCTGGGTCCTCAGCACTGGGGGACACCTGCCATGGAAATGTTGAAAATCATGGCGTGTGGGCCAGGGCAGACGTGGCTTTTCCTACAAAAACAAAAATGCAGCTGACTGCCACACTGCAAACACAAACTGAGATATTAAAATCCAGCTGATCCTAATATGTCTTCAGCCAGGCAAGCTGTTTTCTTCAGAGCATAATAAATCAGAACAGCTTCTAGAAGCTGTCTCTGTACAAGAAGATGAGAATAGAATAGAACACTTGGGAGAAAAACTTCAAAGCCTTAATCCCAAGAAAGGGAACACTATATATACTTAAACACTACAATGTCTGTGGTATTTTATGAATCATTTATTAACATGCTACTTGTTTAGAAAAGTCATATTATTCAAACCAACATAGCATAAAAATCTGTCTTTAATGAAAAATGTTTTCCCTCTGTGAACACATCATATCACCACCATCAAACTGTACAATGAAGCATTTCTTGTCGGCCTTCCACATTTGAAATGTTAAATTACATGGGCCCTCTGAAGTCAACCCCTTATCCCATGTCACCATGCTTTTTTGATCACACACTGTCAATCATATAGAACAATATACTGATTGGAGTTCCAGTGGACTTCCACAGGGATCGGTTCTGGGGCCAGTCTTGTTCAACATCTTCATCAACCACCTGGATGAGGGGACAGAGTGTACCATCAGCAAGTTCCCTGATGGCACCAAACTGGGAGCACTGGCTGATTCCCCAGAGGCTGTGCTGCCATTCAGCGGGATCTTGACCGGCTTGAGAGTTGGGCAGAGAGGAACCTCCTGAGATTCAACAAGGACAAGTGCAGAGTCCTGCAGCTGGGAAGGAACAACCCCATGCACCAGTACAGGCTGGGGGTCAAACTGCTGGAGAGCAGCTCTGCAGAGAGAGACCTGGGAGTCCTGATTGATAATAAACTAACCATGAGCCAGGAATGTGCCCTCATAGCCAAGAAGGCCAATGGCAGCCTGGGATGCATCAAGAAGAGTGTGGGCAGAAGGTCGAGGGAGGTTTTTCTCCCTCTCTACTCTGCCCTGGTGAGGCCTCATCTGGAGTCCTGTGTCCAGTTCTGGGCTCCTCAGCTCAAGAGGGACAGGGAAGTGCTGGAGAGAGTCCAGCTCAGGGCCACCAAGATGATCAGGGGACTGGAACATCTTTCATACGAGGAAAGGCTGTGGGACCTGGGGCTGTTTAGTCTGGAGAAGAGGAGACTGAGGGGGGATCTTATTAACATTTATAAATATCTAAAGGGTGGGTGTCAGGAGGTTGGGACATCCCTTTTTTCTATAGTAGCTAGAACAGGACAAGGGGTAATGGGATGAAGCTGGAACACAAAACATTCCACTTAAACATAAGAAAAAGCTCTTTCAGTGTGAGGGTGAGGGAGCCCTGGCACAGGCTGCCCAGAGGGGTTGTGGAGGCTCCTTCCTTGGAGGTCTTCAAGACCCGCCTGGATATGTTCCTATGCGACCTGATCTAGGTGACCCTGCTTCTGCAGGGGGCTTGGACTAGATGATCTCTAAAGGTCCCTTTCAACCCTACCATTCTGTGATTCTGTGAATATACTGATATAATGCATTCTCCAAATGTAAATATGAAACTAGAAAGATGATGAACACCTAAAAGGAATCACCTTCAGGAAGGGACCAAGCAATGGAAAATTTCATTCCCCAGGATGATTACATCAGAAAGTTATGAATCCCTCAAAACTGTGGACTACAGACACTTTCCTAAACTACCAATGCCTCATTTGTTTTATGTACAATCTGATCCTCTGCCTTGAGAATGTATCACCACTAGTCATAAGTCGTAACTATTTCACTGTGTAGCTGGGAAGTGATGGTTTTTCAAACAACTCTATAAACGATTACCAGATTTGTAGGTAATTGACTTTCCTTTAGCTGGCACATAAGTAATGTATTAAAACAAAAATGGCAGGATTGTGTCAGGTAATTAAAAGAATGATACTTAAATCCTCATTTTGGTTCAGTTCTTACACCTGGTCTCCATTTATTTCAGTTCTTCCGAAAAATCATCACATCTTTAGTTCCCAGTTTTAATGATACATGAACTGATGTGGCTGAGTTATAGATTTGAAAGCTCCAGGGGTCTCTGCTCTGCCATTGTTGGACAGCTGCACAAAAACCTCAAGTACTTTGTATAAAATACCAGGAAGCTTTGTGGAGTGTGTGTTAATCTCTGGTCTGAACATCAGATCAAGCAGGGAATCAAGCAGAAAATGAAATGAAAACGTCAAGAGTCACTCAGTTCTTTGTAGACTCTTTCTTGCTTCTCAATTAGATTTAGCGGTGTCTCAGTATGTAAAATATACATGAAAGAAAAGTCTCCTAATGGGATCACACATTGTAATCATCCTCATTTACTTATGGCTTTCAACTAGTTAGAAAATTGCAGGCAGAAAAACAAGAGCATTACTAGATGACCAGCAGATCTGCTGCTCTTTGGCCATGACAGCAGCTGTATTACGTCCTGAGAGAGGTATCATACCAAGAAGCAGGGGATCAAAACGTGCTTTTCCGTTACTTTGGTCCTTACTCAATTCAATGGCCTTGTGCAGTTTAAGCATGTTTTGCATGCACATGTACCAAAAAAAAGTGCCACAAAGCAGCTGAACTTCACAGGTTTGATTACCACTTGCATATTTATGCAAATCATCCTTATGATTTCTGTGGAAGTGACACAAAGCAGAAAGGTTTCCTACAGCTCACCTTGGAGGGAGGGGAGTTCTTGTCTAATCACTCTGAATTGATACCAAGGCACTTGCTGACAGTGAGGCATATCATATTTCCCACTGGACTGTGCCTGTCCTAGTGAGTACCCTGTCTCTGCAGAAAATGGTCTTCACTGTGCTAAACAGTATATTTAACATGGGCACTCGTCCAGAGCCTAGGGAATGGCAGCTGTATGCCCTGCCTCTGTTCCTTTCCTGCCAGGTAGACTGGTATATGTGATCAAGACCCCACATCTTAAAATAGCATGCAGGAGACTCTGCTGCTCAGTACTCTCCAAACGTTAGTTAATTGCTGCAGCAGCCTGGCACAGCACACGCCTGGGACCCACGCTCGGCACTCATTCGGAATTTGCACACATGGGGAAGAGTGTGGGGAAGGAGGACAGCAAGAGAAAGTGATGTGACAAAAGTAAAAGTCACATCAGACAGGCAGCTAGTAGATTGAGTTAGGAGTGTCAGGGATGAAGGCAGTAATGCACAAGTCTTACAAGCTGGATGTAGGAGACAAAGGGTTTGATTTCTTCTTGCTTGGACCGACTGCCACTGTAGTGTGATGTTCCCGATGGTGCCAATGCATTGGTGGCCACTGAAGAAAAAGACCAGGAGACAAGGAGACCAGCCTGATCAGAGATGATAGCACACTCTCCAACCCAAGAGAGGATCTCCAAGCAAAATGATGGCTTTCAGTAAGAAACAGATAGGTCAAGCTGTGGGAAGACGCCAGAGCCCTGGTGAGAGTCAAACACACAACCACAGATAGTCACCTGCCTTCATGCCCAGCCTTCCCATTTGGGCAGAGAGCCACCTAGAAAGCCTCAGACACATCATACTTGGAGTGTACATCTCCTCAGGGCTTAGAAATGAGGATACACACACCTGGCAGGCTCTGTTCAGCCCAGATTAAGGGCTGAAATCTCTTACGACTGGGCTTACTAGATCTCCCACAACTCTGAGATTTCCTGCTTATCCATCCCATACCCATCACAGCATGTTCAAAGCATCTCGTTTGAGAACGTTTTCTCATCTGTGTTGTCAAAGATGTGCCATACACACTTGTTAATGTCACACTGGCATAGCTAGACTCTCACTAATAAATGTTAGTTAGGCATGTAATTAGTATTGAAAGGGGCTTCAAGTCACAAAAATCCTGTTGCCTTGCTACTTTGTAAGCCACCGTTTTGTTCAGATGCAGGCAGTGCAGCAGCTGATGAAAATGTCTGTGATTCCCTTGAATTGCTGCCTAGAAGATAAAAGAGGCTTGAATAGCTATACATTCTCCCTTAAATCACATTTTGAGAAGGTCTGGCCAACTTTTTTTTTATTACAGTGTTTTGCAAGACAGAAATTAAGCAGCAGAAGCACAATGGAGCAGGGAAGTTCTGCCTCACTGAAGAACTCCCCCACACACCTGTTTTCTGTAGAAATGGAGAGAAAACTCTTTTAAGAGATGAAATATCAATCTGACATCATCAAGAAATGTTTTGCTCACTCACATGAGCAGGTTACAGTTACCTAGCAACTCCTGCAAGCAGCTCACTTCAGCAGCAAAGCATTAGAGTTAAGTGGCAGACACATATCTGGCTCTAATGCTCTGCTCTATTCACCAGTAGAACCCAGTATTTGGTGGCAGAAATCAGAAAGAGATGGGAGAGATTATTAAAGATCTCCATTGCCACATCCAAAGTGAATCTCTTTGGGAGCCCACCCTGTTGTAGGGCTGCAAGATAGATGAGAGGCATTTTGCTCAACACAGTTCACTCTGAAAGGCAAGCTAGGACATGCTAGTGAGACAATCAGGTAGGCAGGAGAGTACAGTGAATGTCTCATAGATGTGCAAAGGTTGCTTTTAGATGATACTGGATGCTGATGCCCATAAGTCTCCCCCTGCAGCTCTGTATTGGTCCTAATTGCATGTGTCCAGCTAACACACACATTCTAGGAAGGCAGCTGGTTTTAACTGGAAGGCACCAAGCGTGAAGGAATTGACCCTCTCCCATGTTCTGCAGCAGAGCATCTGCAAGCTTCTCTGGGAAGGACTGTGCAGCCTTCCAGGAAAAGCAGTGCAGAAAAGCCTGAACAGACTACTGGCATAACCGTTCCATAGACTTCAAAGCCATCGCTGCTGACTCGGACAAGTGAATTATATATGCATTTGTCTTCACATTTGCAAAGAAGAACTGCATCTCTACATGCCTTTCCCAATGTATTTTGGTGTATCCTGAACCACCCTCAGTATCAGGATTTCACCCAGATTTGCTACATGCATTGTCATTCACAGAGGAATGGGACACCTCTCATTTCTATATGTTGGTGTCCAAACAGTCTCATTGATGGGGGAGTTAAGAAATAGCCAAAGTCACTTTGCAGCAGATAAGGAATGAACTGAAAGCAGTCTATACTGAGTGTAGCTGAGGAAACACAAATTGTGTGAGCGTGGTGCAATGCAATATATGGTATAATTTATCATCTCATCCAGCTTTTCGTGTCTTCAACTGCTTCCTCTTCAGACTGTCATAGATTTATTTCTAAACAACATCCACAACTTCCATTTAATATAAAGGTGATTTTCACTTTTTTTCCTTGTTGAAACACTGCAATTCCAGAAAACTCATCTATCACTGAGGTGTCTAGCTCTTTTGATGGACTGCCCTCAGACAATCCTTTCATTAAAAAAAGAGGTGAGCTGTGCTGTTCCTTCTTGCAGTGTTTTCATCACACTTTCCTCTCCTGCAAGCCTGTCCTCTGTTTCAGGACATTGCAGTCTTATTAAGATAGGGCCTGTGATAGGGTGATAAATACAGATATAAGTGAACTCCTCAGAGCAGGGCAAAGAAGCATGGAAGAAGAGCTCTCTGTGTTGTGGTCCAGGCCAGTGACACCACTCCTGCTTGCCCACAGGTTGCTGGGGATGATCCATGGCTGGCAGATATGGGAGTATTTCCCTGCAAGACGAGTGCTTTTTTGTTTTGCATCACTATCTATATAAAGATAAGCTGTATCATTATGGGACTCTGGTGGATGAGTTTGGAGTCATAAAAAGAGGTGGATGAAGAGTAAGGAAATCATCCCCTGACAGTGAAACCCAGTAGATTTGGTCTGTAGTTCACCACAGCCAGCTCACAGCTGCATTGCTACTATTTCCATGTCTTTAGAAAAAAAAGAATCATAGAATCATAATCACAGAACGGTAGGGGTTGGAAGGGACCTTTAGAGATCATCCGGTCCAACCCTCCTGCAGAAGCAGGGTCACCTAGATCAGGTCACACAGGAATATGTCCAGGCAGGTCTTGAAGAGCTCCAAGGAAGGAGCCTCCACAACTTGACATGAAAGATCTCTCTTGCAAAGATGACAACACTTTGCATAGGAAAACCCATCTGCATCTATTCTCAGATATCACCTCAAAGACATCCTTGGCCTCCCTGATCCAAAAGCAGTTGTTTACCTTCCCATATCTGCACCACTTACTCTCCTTTAACCCACCCTTCCTTGAAATAATTCCTAAAACACTGGAAGTTAAAAAAGAATTTGTTCTGCTTCTACAGATGTTACTGCTCTGTCTACTGCTGTGGCATTAGTGTACCTTAGTCCCCCCAAAAATGTTACACAGGTTCATACGAAGAGTTTGAGGCCCAGGAGTGAGGTGGGCTACTTGTGAACACACTGACTAACTTTTGTAGGTTTTCTTCTCATAAGTTGCTTCATAGATGAAAAGGCAGGAACTGCTGCCAAGGGGCAGGGGAACAGTCACCTCGTTACCATGCCACTGATTCTTCCATCCCCCAAGATGGCAGAGGAAGATGATGGAAAAACCAAATAGCAAACAAATTTGCTTGCTAGTAGGGAAGGGATACTTCTTATCCTTACACTAGTAACTTCTGTAGAGACACAGAAGCTTATAACCTTACATTAGATGGGAGAGAAACATATTAAATGAAGATTTTAATAATTTATACAAACATCTAATCCTTTTTATAGCCTCACGAAGTTCTTGGCTTCAGTGTTATTGTACGAGGTTAACTGTACTCTCTATAAAATTGTCTTCCTTTTATCAGATTTCAATTTGTTGTCTTTAGCATTCTTGTTCTTTGAAAGACTAAAGAGCAGCTCTCATTTTACCTTCTCCACCATGTGCAAAGGGATGGGGGATACAACTCTGTCACATCCTTCTTATCCATGCCCCCTTCAGATTCAGTGCTGCTAATTGTTCCAGCCTGTTTTCTTGCAGTTACTATTCCTCTGTACCAAGGCAGTCTTTCAAGACACCAGCTTCTATTTGTTATGGTTCTTTCAACGCAGCAGTAAGAGCTGCAGGGCACTGAGGGAGGATGTGCCATTCGAGCCTCACAGTTGGGGCATCTAGTTCTGCTCAGCTCTCTTGGGGAGGACTGACCTCACCTAGTGAGGCTGGCAGAAATTTTGCTTTATTGACAAGCCATGGCTGGGTTCCTCCAGCAAAGGAAAAAGTCAAAATGAATGCCGTTGTCCTAACTAAAGTTTTGATCAATCCTAGAGAGGAAAGAGACTGATTGTTCTTCAGCCTTCCCTTTTTCTTCTCAACAAACTGTTAGGAAAGAGTAGGAGCTGCTAGTGAGATAACAAGAATAACAAAAATCCCTGCAGTGCAAGATGTGTGGATGCTCGGAGAGTCGCAGCACCATCTGTGCCTGTCTATTTACAGCCAGAACAACTAACGCCCAGCTAATGGTGAAAGAAGCAGAGCATCATGTCATGGAGACAGCTCTCTAATCTTACATAAAAGCAGCTTTCTGAAAAGCCTGCAATGTTCAGATGGAGAGAGGAACGTTCACAATTTACACTTAGGAGGGTTTATTTATGGAATGGTGGAAACACCTCTTTGTTTCAGTCACATTCTTTGAAGGATCTTCAGCCAAGACTCCAGGGCAAGTTTGGTCAGAGCTCTTTCAGCGACTCAGAGTTTACTACACACAAAACATGGCATTATTACTCAAAAGGAATGTGCTCTTCCCTTTGCTTTGTTTCAATGAAAATATGTTTTGACAACAGATGTGTTAAGGCTGAATTTTTTAAAATTCATCTTTGAGATATAAGGAAAACATAGAGTTAAATCCACTGTATTTACCTCCATGGACTTGTCCTCAGGGATCATTTTAGGCCTTGGGACTCAATTTGGCTCCATCAGGGATAAGAAATTGGACTGGAAGAAATAATTGTTTTGAAGTTAAATGGTTGCAGGCAATTATCCATCTAATAAATGGAACTGGGTGCATAGGAGGGGGCAGGGATCTGGTATATTCTGAAGCAGGAGACACACATGGGGAAAGGAAAACCGAGGGACCAGAGAAAAACCTAGATGAAGGAAATAAAAGGTCAAAAGGAAGGAATAAGCGTTCCTGTACAAGGGATGAAAAGTTCTATGTCTACGGTTTCATTCAAAACCCAGCTTTAGAGGAACTGATAGATGTAAAGAAACCTCTAAAAATCAAAGCTTTTTTTTGATTCATCAAATGTATGGGTTTAGTTGCTCATCTTTTGCCATTGGAAGTTTTAGATGCTAATGATAAAAGCTATTCCACCTAGGTAACATCTGAAGTAATAAACACTCCCAGAAAGTGTGCTAAATTTACCTGCTGTTCTGTGTCCACTGACTCTAGTGGAACAAGGAATTACTCTCTCCGTCCCTTCATGTATTTTGTTATTTATTTAGTTATTTCAGAACAGATAACTGAGCCTCTAAACACCTACAAAAGTATAATAAGAAAGGAATAAACACCACAACACTAGAGAAGATGGTCACAAGTAAGACTGGGTGCACTCAAATACAGTCCCACCCCAGTGGATAGAGGGACTATGCCATTAACATCATCTTATCAAAAGGTCTGGAAGAAAAGATGAGTTTTTCAGTGTTATGTTTGTTCACAGAAACAGGCTCCTGCAAGAGTTTGGTAGTTTTCCCTTCTGACTGTCAAGTTTCAAGTGATGAAGGGAAAAATAACTCATTTTGCTGATAAGTTGTGAGGCTATAGAAATGTTCTGTGACCATCCAAATTGCTGCCTCGCAACATCTCCGGAGACTTCCCCCAGCCTCTTGGTACTCTTAATATGTACAGCTCAAACTTTCTAATTAACAAAAGTGTCTCTGAAGATTGTACCACCAAATAGATGCAAATTACTCCTCTAATTTCTTTCTTCATTACATTCCTTGTTTCCTTTGATGCTGTAATGCCTTTTCCCCCCCGTGACAACATAGTAGTGATGGCTGTTAATATCCTGAGAGTAATTGCTAACATCTTTAATTTTATTTTTCAGCTTTAGTCTTGTACGGTCTTTTCTTTGACCATATCTGAAGTTTCTTCCTATTCCTTCATAAGTTTTCTCCAGTCCTCAAAGAACCGATTCCCCCGTCTCTGGAATTCCAGGACTCTGGGCTCCCCAGCTCAAGAGGGACGGGGAACTTCTGAAGAGAGTCCAGCACAGGGCCACCAAGATGATCAGGGGACTGGAGCATCTTCCTTATGAGGAAAGGCTGCAGGACCTCGGGCTGTTTAGTCTGGAGAAGAGGAGACTGAGGGGGGATCTCATTAATATTTACAAATATTTAAATGGTGGGTGTCAGAATGTTGGGGCATCACTTTTTCCTATTGTATCTGGTGACAGCACAAGGGGTGATGGGATGAAGATGGAACACAAAAAGTTCCACTTAAATATAAGAAAAAACTCTTTCCCTGTTTCAGTGAGGGAGCCCTGGCACAGGCTGCCCAGGGAGGGTGTGGAGGCTCCTTCCTTTGAAGTCTTCAAAACCCAGCTGGACACGTTCCTGTGTGATCTGATCTAGGTGGGACCTGCTTTGGCAGGGGGGTTGGACTGGATGATCTCTACAGGTCCCTTCCAACCCTACCATCCTGTGATTCTATGATTTTTTAATCATTATGCATGTCTATAGCTGTCCAGTAGCAATAACATTTTAATCTCTTACACTATTTTACACAAATCAAGCTCCTAATAGTAGGAAAATAACGACATTTGGAATACTTTGGTTTTATGTGAGCTATAAAAAGATGTCCTTGACTATCCAATTGCCTGATTTTTACATAATTGGGTTCTTGGCAGTAATACATTTGGCATCCAGCAAGTTTCTCTGCTTTTGGCATTTCTTGGTTGTTTCCCCTTTTGCAAGCCAAAGATAATGATTGTAAGCACAGGAGAAGATTTGCACCTTTCATTTATTGAAGTTCAAAATCAAGCTTGCTTCATAAAGCAAGCACAGGACAAACTGTTGTGGTGAAGCTACCCAGATCCCACACAGGAGTGTGATCAGAGGAACTGAATGTCCTACGTGGGCTAGAGCGAAAGAACGTTTCAAATGCAGACACTCAAATAGTGCTATAATTTGTCTGTGGATGAGGTTGTGAAGACATTCCTTTGTTTAAGGACCAGAATATATCAAAGATAGGTTATAAATTAAGTAACACTGCCTTAGGTTTTAGTGTACTGCCAAAAATAAGTAGACCAAGTACTCTCAGCATGGAGGATGAAAATAAAAGCAGGACTTAATATGATGTTAAAATGAGATATTACTGAATCCATCCAATGTAACAATTTAATCGCTGAGTAAAAAACAAAGTGTTGGCAACATGTACACTAAACAAGTGTTTATGCACATCACAGAAGATGTGAAGGCAGGAAGAGATGTCTTCTTACAAGAATCAGCATAAAAAGCAGGATCTGGACTGCAAAAAATCATCATGAAATTGTACTCGAGATTCAGTCAATGTCCAACAAATCCCCTTAAATATTGGCAAACATTTCTGGGTCATGCAATTTTTCCCAAGAATAGTCATAAACATGTAATATGGTATGATCACAAATCTTTCTCTTCTGGAGAATTATAGGAAGTAGTTACCCTACAGCATTGAAATCACAAAGGAAGGTTTTTCAGCTCAGCACAGCCAGAGGAAATGGGTAGGCTAAAAATAATAACTCAATCCTGCTTTCGTTCTTCAGGCACACTATAAGAATGGCATTGTGGGGAGTGGGGGTGAAGTGTGTCATTCATACAGAGAAGTCTTTGTCTTGGGTTGGAAAAAACAGAATAAGGTCCTTAACCCTTCTCCATAGTCATGGTGGACTAACTTCAAAGAGGTCTTCCTTAGAAAAAGGGCCATTGTTTTCCTACAACTGTGGCAGAAACAGACACTTTACCAGGAATGGAGGTGAGTATCTGCTCACTGTAGACTGTGGGTCTGTCTCTCTAAAGGAAAAATGCTCAGGCCACAAAATATACATGTATATATACACACAGAAATTCACTTTGCAAAGAGCTGTATCATTCCTAGCTGCCTGACATCACATCTGTGTTGGAGGCTGCCACTGACCCAGCTCTGCCAGGTGAATGGACATTGTGAATACTCCTTCACCTGCTTCAGGTAAAAAAAATGTTGGTGGGGTCATCTTGCTTTTATGGATGAATATGAGTCACAGAGCAGATCAGACAGAGCTGACACAGCAGAGGTGGGCAGACAAATGGATGCATACATGTGGTGGGCAGCTGTGGGCCCTAGGTGAGCCATGAGCAGAATCAAAGTTGTCCTCAGGTGGCATTGCCAGAGTCAGGAGAGAACCTCTGCCCAGAGCTGTGGGTAGATGTGGGTGTCCTTGACACTGAAGATGACTGTGAGCTCCCTGTACAGCTGGCAGCATATTGACCACCCAACGCTGATGACTCTACCTGTAAAACCTCTCCAAGTCAAACCTAAAGCATTTCTAGTGATCTATTAAATCAAGCTGCCAATCTCCCTATGAACAAAGAACTTGCATTCACCTTACCACTGGTTTGGGGGAGAGAAAGCAGCAATATCTAGTACAACACTCTACTTACAAAGAGCACAAATCTTTTTCAAACCTAAGGTCTGCCTACAGTCAACACACAGGCTCTCATTCATTTCCCTATCCTTTCATATTTGCCTTTCAACCAAAATCAATGTCAATTTGGATTTGATTCCTCTGGTTTGCTGTTTGCATTTTAAAAAATCCACTGCTGAGTTACAACACGTGTTAGTTACCATGTAGGTTTCTGGTTTACTAAACTATAAATAGAGATTTCCTTGCTGTGTCCTGTGCAGTTACTGTAATTGCTCAAGGCTGAATGTTTGTTGGTGTTAACGGGAACTCTATGGGGTGATATAAATACACAACAGGAGAATCACAATGCAGGAAAATCTAGATAAACCCATCAAGAAATGAACAAATATGGATAGTAGATTAGACAGATCTAAATATAGAATGAGATGATTTCTTTGTGTCTGGTTCTGATGGGATACAAGCAGGTGTGTCCAACAGCAGATATGAATTTGTGCTTAGTACACATAGTTTTCTCCTCTGAAGAAAAAGATTGAAGTTTAGGAGTGAGTCTAAAGAAAAATATCAGTGAATGGATATGAGAACCTGAATTGGAGACTTGACATCAATGTTAGTACTGTGAAGACTGCCTGAGGTTTCACAAACTCTCCCCATATACCAAGACCAAAAGTAGAGACTTTGTAAAGACATTTTGTTCAGGGGATTCTTACAAGCATTTGCATATTTCTAATTAAATCTTGTTACAAGCTTGAAGTTTCAGCTCCACAAGTGCCCAAGTCTGAAAAATGGAAGGGGATTGATCACAGATGACACCTGCTGTTTACCCTCACCTATTGAGTTTCACATACTTTCAAATAACATACACACAAAAATTATCTGGGAAAAACAGCACAGAGGTAGAAGATTTTCCTTAAAAGACCTATATTCCTTAAAAGATCTTGCATAGACATTCTGGTATTCCTAGAGCTTCTTGGTGGGGCTTCATGCCCCTCGGAGTCTTGCTAAAACATATGTCTCAGCTGCATTTCTGCAACACTTGTCTCATGGACCAACACACTCCTTATGTGACGTGAAATAAATGCTGCTCTTCAGAGGCAACTCTCCCAGCCCTGGTGACAAGACAAGCTGTTCCAACTGTCAGCCTTGTCCTCCCTCAGGGCTCATTTCTGGCCCCAACTTGTGCTAAAGAAGCCATCCCTGACCCAGTGTCCTGCATGCCCTGTGACAGCAGAGGCACCTCCACCCCTGTATGCCTTCCTGATGCTCCAAGCCAGCCCGTGGCAAGGGCAGGGCAGATCTAAGCTGCAACTGATGGTTTAACAAGTGGAAAGCTGAACTAGAGAATGATTATCAGACAGGCAACAGGAGACCATAGTATTTTAAAAGCCCTTGGAAAATAGCTACCAGTTATTTTATTTTCAGCAGGGAGAGGATTATATGCTATTTTCTTCTTCCTCTTCTCATGCCAACAGTGTGACACAAGGATGCCTACTGGTGTCACATCTGTTTCACCCTTCCTTTTACGATTTCCTAGAAATGGGAAACAGCCCCAGCCCCAGCTTAGTGCTCACTGAAAGTCGCAGGCCCTGAATAACTTCCTTGATGGGCAAAGGTATAGAAGGGTCTTCAGCTCCCTTGCCTTTCCCCCATATTTTTTCAGCTAACTCCTCTGCAGCAGCAAAATCATCAAAGAAAATGAGGCAAGGGGAACTAATTTAGGTCATGAGAGCTGATTAAGAAGTTTAGCAGTAATAAATAATTTGACAGGGGGAACAATTTAATTGATTTAAAAATTCTACACCATAATGGGCTGTGTGAGGGTAATAATTACTCCTGAATGGTGGGGAAACAGCTAAGCAAGGAGAAAAAAATCTAGCATGGCCACAGGTATTTCTGCTTCCCACATCTCCTGTGAAGTGCTTGCAAGGGATGCCTGTTCAGCTGCTCACGCAGAGCATACACATGCTGCAACTCACTGCTACTTTGATAAGGAAGTTCCCTTGCAAAAAGAAGGGAGTACATATCACACTGACTCTGGACACCACAACCACATCTCTGCATTTTTAATCCAGCTCTTGAAACACTCATTGTATATTGACTAAATGCTACAATGCTTTTGATGTCTTTCTTTCTGCTTAAGAACTGCATGGTTGGAGGTAACAAGTTTCCCTTTGCAGTCAGCTCAAAATATTCTGTCATTTTGGTGAGAAATCTCCACTCTGTACCAACCCTCAAGCTCCAAAATATAACAAAATAAATTAGCTCATGGTGAGCACTATTTTGAAGCAACTAGTTCATTAGCTCCTTGCCTAGGGCAGAAGATTGACAAAGGGAAAAAAAGATTCAGCTATTTTCTGGATTCTTCCTTGGGATAAATTACAACTTTAATTAAAATCCTACCTGGGAAGATGGCTGAAATGCAAGGGCTCTACTGGTGCCTGGATGGGAAAAGTCTGCCTCCACAAAGGAGAGCTGTGCACATGTTGTCTACATACTGCTTTCTCTGTCTTGGTTTGTAACAGTAAACTGTAATTATATGTATGTATTTAGTTTGAGGAGAAATTCAGGATCGTGCCTCCGATTCAGAAACAAAACACTGCTGAAAAAACCAATAAGCTTATTCTGTCAGGCACAGGGAGTGTTTCAGGTGCTGGGAGAAGGGGTGCTGGTCATAATTTTCTTCACTTACAATAAACGTGATATTCATGGGTAGTACAAGCATCTGTCAGGGAATGGCAAATGGTCAGCACAGTCCCTGCTCACCCCTCCCCAGCTTCATTGCCCGTCTCTGGACATGCTCCAGCACCTCAATGTCCTTCTTGTAGTGAGGGGGCCAACACTGTATTCAAAGTGTCGCCTCACCAAAGCCAAGGACAGGAGAACAATCACTGTCCTGGTCCTTCTGGCCACACTATTTCTGATCCACGCCAGGATGCCATCAGCCTTCTTGGCCACCTGGGCACACTGCTGGCTCATGCTCAGTTGCTGCTGACCAAAACCCCCAGGTCCTTTCCCTCTAGGCAGCTTTCCAGCCACTCTGCCCCAACAGCTCACTTGCTGGTTGTGTAATTCATTTTTATCCTGCCTAGCTGCATGCAAAGGTTAAAAAAGCTATAATTAGTCTCCTTCTCAGTTCCCACCTCTGGCCCACACAAACCCTGTCTCTTATTCAACCTGTCATTGTTAGCAGTATTATCCAGGTCTCCTGAAAAGAGACAGCAATGGAAAAAATTATGGTAATTTAATTCAGAATTATCTTTCTTTTATAGTTTGCACATTACTTTTGCAGATACATCTATTAATAACCTGTAGGAATCAGCTTCTATTTACATAGAACTTTTCTTCCCGAAGGGTCTCTGAGAGCTTTGCTAACCTTAGGGATCATTTCAGTCTTTCCTGATAAATAAGGCTGAGTTTCACCATTACAGAAAACTTCAGGCAGAGGATGGAGAGAGAGGAATATCCACTCTGCAGAGCCTCCAGCTCCCAAACTGGGGGCAAGTGTCCAGCAGAAGGTATCCTGCCCCACACAGATACTGTTACTCCAGTGCCCAAGGCTTACTTTGTCCTCCTCTCCCTGTCTCTCCTCTGGCTGCACAGAAGAAGCTCCAGTAAACAAGGAGGTTCACACCGTTCCTGGTCTGGGATGCTCCTAGCTCCCACTCCACCAACACTGAGCTCATCTCAAGCAACATCTATAGTGTTAAACAAATTATTTATTGAATTTAATTAAGAAGTACTAGAAGGCTCTGTGAATGTTGGGGAGGGAAATCCTGCATGACTGTTACTGTTGTTTCTCTATGGCTTTGTTTGACTACAGGGGCACCTGCAGGCACCACCAAGACCTGTTCTCATTGTGCTAGGTGCTGTAGTGGTATCCACAGAGCTGCAGCTCAGTGTTACCCAGTTAAAGGATGAGAGGCACCAGGCACACACTGAAATACAGGAAATCCCATTTAAATATGGTTAGCCAAAGACTGGCACAGGTTGCCCAGAAAGGTTGTCGAGTCTCCCTCCTTGGAGATACTCAAAACCTGACCACACATGGCCCTGAACAACCTGCTGTACTTGACCCAGATTGCAGCAGGAGGATTGGACAAAGTGGTACACTGGTCCCTTCAAACACAAGCTATTCTGTGGTCCTGTACACTTACACAGAGCAAAATACAAGACATTCACAGGTGCTTGCAGTCAAAGGTTGAAGTTGGAGGCAAAGCATCCTGTTCTGTCCAGTTACTACACAGTCTGAAGAAGGAATCAGGATTCACTCCAGGGTCTAATCTGATGGGCCATTGACTAGACCATGCTGGGGTCAGAATATGGAATGCCAGGAACTGCTTCCCCTCTTCAGAGCTCATTTGTTACGATGGGCTTCAGCATTGCTCAGTGCATCTCTGACACTGTCTTATAGAATATTTAATTGGAAAATGAAAGAGATTTTCCATGTGAACAGAGTATTAGCTACATATAACAGAGATATGTATGTATATTTATGGGGTCATCTGCTACCAGTATAGGCTTTCAACTCTTGAAATAGAATCATAGAATAATAGAATGGTAGGGGTTGGAAGGGACCTTTAGAGATCATCTAGTCCAACCCCCCTGCAGAAGCAGGGTCACCTAGATCAGGTCACATAGGAATGTGTCCAGGTGGGTCTTGAAGACCTCCGAGGAAGGAGCCTCCACAACCCCTCTGGGCAGCCTGTGCCAGGGCTCCCTCACTGAAACAGTGAAATAGTTTTTTCTTATGTTTAAGTGGAACTTTTTGTGTTCCAGCTTCATCCCATCACCCCTTGTCCTGTTGCTAGATACTATAGAAAAAAGGGATGTCCCAATCTCCTGACATCCACCCTTTAGATATTTAGAAATGTTAATATGATCCCCCTCAGTCTCCTTTTCTCCAGACTAAACAGCCCCAGTTCCCACAGCCTTTCCTCGTATGAAAGATGTTCCATTTCCCTGATCATCTTGGTGGCCCTGTGCTGGACTCTCTCCAGCACTTCCCTGTCCCTCTTGAGCTGAGGAGCCCAGAACTGGACACAGGACTCCAGATGAGGCCTCAGCAGGGCAGAGTAGAGAGGGAGCAGAACCTCCCTTGACCTGCTGCCCACACATAGTTTTGTTGACTACCTGTATATAGGAGCACTGCCAAAGATATCATCCATAAGCTTTTCTAGTGCATTTTGCAACGTGTTTTGCAGCAATCTGACTGCATCCAGGAGCAGCAATGCTACAAGTATATTATTTATACAATGATTGTCTTCAGTGCTGAGCTCCTGGAGCTATTCATTTGATGCTGATAGTCCCTGTGGGACTCAGGAGAAAATACTTTCTGTGAAGTAAATACTTTTATAATGGATTTGACTTCAAAAGCAGTTTTTAGTACCTGAAAAACCTGACCCAAAAAATGATTACTCAAATCACAGAGAACACCATTATTTCAGCAGGTGTCTGGCCATACTGCAATCAAATTTAGGGTCGCAAGCCTCTTCACTCTCATATGTGTTAATCAGAAATAACTTTGTCAGAATCAACAGATGTTGATGTAAACCCTGTATTCAGAGGAAAACCTGGCCTTTTGAATCAATTGCTGCATCCCTACCTCTTTGTAGCCCTAGCATATTGGAAACAGTGTATGAGGAGGGCTAGAAAAACCATATGTGAATGACCAGGAGTCAAATCTCTAAAAAAGGTTTATCTAACAATGCTAATAGTCAGGATAGTGTTAGGTGTGTAAATGAGACAAAGGTCTGGTCTGCAAAGATGGGACAAACTGTAGCTTTGTTGGGATCAAACCACTCTGTCACAACTTGCCACTTTCCAGTTCTGTTCTCAATGATGTGCAACCCTTCTGGTTTCACCGTCATCTTGTAGAAATGCTGAGTTTAATAAAATACAACCCCTTTTGATGCTACTGCTTGATATTGGCTTTTGTATGCATTACCCTCTGTATTTTGTATTAAATAATACTAGATAATATGTAAACATAATATTGCAGGTATCTGACATTCGAGACATTTATCTGATGAAAAGTCTAAGCAAAATTAATCAAGATAGTGTGGTTGGCACAAAGTAGTTTTTGTTATTGATAAGAGGGTAGTAAGACAACTCTTTCAAATCCATACAGTAACAGCTTGGAAACAAATTTCTGTAGCATTTTAATTTCCTGAGGAATTTCACTTTTCAGTTCTAGATCAGAATGAATTAATATTAATTCACTTAATGTCAGAATTGCCTGTGGAAGAGGCCTCAGTCCAAATCAGTTCTGATTACAGTAAACAAGAATTTTCACAAAAGAAGCTCCACTGTCTTGAAACAGTTTCTGGACTTGGCTTTTGGAGATGCAATTTTCAAGCTTATCTCAAGCCCTCGTGTCAAATTTCCCTCCAGTACAAAGGACTGTCACAAGACCTTCTCTGTCAGTTAAGCCTCAGGTTTGAGTTACGTGCACAACTTGAGTTTACCAGTAAGGAAATCTTTATAGCATATCACGCCAATGTTTGATGCTGAAGATGCTATTTTGCATAAGAAAATAACACTAAATAATTAAACATATGCATCTCCACTAATCAGCAGAGCCTCAGTGAGTCCTGTTTATTCAACTCATTTTTGTTCCTTATGTGTGTGCTCAAGAGTATAAAATCATGGAACAAAAATAGCACCAGCATTTGTAAAATCTCTAAGGAAAACCAGCTGCTGGTGTAGTTGACAATAGGGAGCACAGCTGGAGAGTCTAATACCCACCTCTTCCAACCACATAAAGAACAAAAATTCTGGCAGACTGACTAAGGCTTATGCTACACACTTCTTCCTAATTTTGTCCCTATAATGTGATTTTCTCTGTCAGACACAAATACCTTGACTGGGATCTTTTTTGGTTAACGTGTGATACTGAGCTCTGTATTTCCTCTTAACACAGTTGCCAGTTTAACAAGCAACTGCCTTCACTTAACATTTCTGTGGCTTCCTTCTTAGAATTGACAATATACCAAATTTGTCTCTGTATTTGCAGGCTAGAAGCAGGGAGAATAGAAGCTAAAGCAAAACTGTGCTCCTTGTCTCCTAGGACCAGCCATGCAGTGTGTCCAATCTGAGCAGAGTAGCTGGCAGAAAGAGAAAATAAACTATAGTGGTCATTTTACACAGCGAGAGACATTTAACTTGGTGTCCCAGTTACACTGTTCCAGAACTGGTTGGTACAAATCATAGGAGAGCTGGGAATATCAGTTTAGATGCTGCTTTAGGGAAAGTTCTTTAACTTCTAAGTATGTGCATCAAGGTCCAGCCTTCTGAGCAAGGACTTGACGTCAGCATAGTATAAAACAAAAACTGTACACGGGTGATAACATATTAACATATATTACACGACTCTGTACATAAAACTTAAGGCTCCAGCATCCATTCCAAGATACCTTGAAAGCCACGATCAGTGGATTAGTATCTATCACTGTGTAGTACAGACTCCATTTGTTTAACTGTAGGCAGAAATCTGTGTATTGACAGTCCTGAGTGTCCAGAGAGCCAAACCATAATCAAATGTCAAAAGCATGAACAAAAGAATAGAAAGAAAATTGGAGGTAACTTGTAAAACATGATATTCAAGTAACCCCGAATCAGATTTCTGAGTAAACTTCTTCCCTGTGCTGAGAGAGGAAGATATTTCGTTCTCTTCTGGCACTGTATTTGTACACATTCAACAAAGCAGGGTAAACAGGTTCTGATCTAACCTGCTGCTTGCAGACACTATTGATCTGACATGAGGAAGAAAATGTAGCCAGTAAGTATTTTATGGCAGGGATGAAAGCTAACTCAATATCCAGATACATGGAAATAATATTCTCATAAGGCATTAGGCTAATTAAAGCATTATAAACTTTCTATCAGATTTTCCTCTTTATTCTGGTGGTCCACTGATGTCAGCATCCCTGACTGTCATTGCACATGGAAATCCCACAGAGACTCATTAAATTTTCTTGACTTGAAACAAGAATACAGGGAATTATTTTTAAATCCTATTTTTACATTTACAGCTTTATCTAGCTACAATGGATGTGACCAAAAGCACAAACAAGCTTGTAACTGAATCTTCCTCTAGGGATTGGTACAAGCTGGAACATAAGAGGTTCCAAAGAAATATAAGGAAGAATTTCTTTGGTATGAGGGTGAGGGAGCACTGGAAGGGGCTGCCCAGATGGGTTGTGGAGTCTCCTCTGCAGGCATTCTAAACCCACCTGGACGAGTTCCTGTGTGACCTACTCTAGGTGGTCCTGCTCTGGCAGGGAGGTTGGACTAGATCATCTTTCAAAGTTCCTTACAGCCCTTGAGATTCTGTGATTCTGTGTATCCCAGGGGACTATAGTATTTCCAGCACCACAGTTTGTTGATTGCAGCAGGATTAGTCCAGATATACCACAGTGTATGGGTTCTAGGTGAGAACAGAAACAATGGTTTCATTCATAGCTAGAACTCAGAGAGGCTGAATATGGTTATGACAGATTACCACCTACTAGTTTTTCTGAGAAGATAAAAAGACAATTATCAGCTCTGGGTGCTTCACAGCACCATAGTAAAAAGGGCCAAGAGAAAATGCAGTAATGTGGGTGATGGATTCACATATAATATTAGAAACAGTAAGGTTTGATGTGATGGTTTCAGCAAGAAATCCCATACAGTAACTTAAGATAGGCATCTTAGGGCTGATATCTGTCCCTCTTTGACTTGCAGACTCAAGCAAAGATGTAGTAAAACTCCAGGTACACCTTCTAAACCTGGTCAGTACAGTGAAGAACCAGGCACATAACATCAGAGGCTACATTCCCTGCTTACTTTCATATTATTAGTTCATGGAAAGAGTAGGTAATGCTAAGTGAAAATCAGCCTCCTGGAGAGAAAGCTGCTTATACCACACATTTTCTAAGCATCTCCTTCTGCTTCAGAACATTGGGAACGCTGAAAATTGAAGATCTTTGTTTCTGAAGAGCCTGTGCTCCTCTGCTGCTTGTTCTATGCATCATTTTAAAGGCTGAAACCTGCATTTCTTCTTACTTGTGCACCCTTGGGACTCAGACCTTGATATCATACAGAATAGCATTTATGAGTGCAATGGTCCTCTTGAAAGCAATTGGTTGCCCCATTCATGAACTGACTTTGCTGGAACAGGACAACACTGCTTTAGAATTTAGGTAATTGAAGCTCTGACTCGTTTGACTTCCATGAAGCTACTCCAGCTTAGCAAAGGTATAACAGAGATGTCAGAGCACTAGTCTTGGGTTTTGAGTGCCTACTTATGGCTCAGACAATTGTTGCAATGACATACTGATTGTGACCATTGCTGGGAAAATAAGTGGTGTGAACTAGTGAGTTCCTTAGAAATGAAGAACATTTTGTTTCCTTTTAAATCTGATTCCTATCTAACCCCGAAACAGCTGACAGTTTTTTGAATCTGCCAGTTGAAATTCAGACTGTCTGTTATTTTGCAAGTAATGATGATGCTGAAGTGATGAGTGGAATGGGAAACGTAGCCACCTTCTCTTTGACACCTTAGGATTACTTCCCAGCTGAAGGAATGGGTGGGCATCAGGCTAGCTGTGTCTGCTTGGATGACTCAGCCCTACTCACTGGCACTGACACTTCTAGAAAGAGTTAAAGTGGTTCTGCTGAATCACAGAGGCAGATGAATCTCTTTTCCTGTTTTGATACACAGCAAAAGTATCTCACCACAGACAAGGGTTCCCAAGCAGGGGCATGCATGTCAGTAGTACACAGACCACTGCAAGTGGTACCGGAGTGCTTGCTGCTTGAGAACTCGAGGGTCTCTGCTTCCACACACCAATAGCTGCAGCAGATCTGGGAACCCCAGTCTAAGGTGTCAATGCACAGTCTGGAGGCAGAGAGGAGTTTAGTTTGAACTGCTAATTTTACTGATGATGTTGATACTGCTGTGCTTTAAATGTCACTGATTTATGGCATTCAGAATCTCCAAAGTATCACAATTTGTCTCAGATTGCTCTGCCAGAAGTCCTAGCCAAGGCCTGTGCATCCTACCTATTGTAATCTCCTCTCTGGCTCCAGCACTTGGAACTGTCTCAAATTCATTCATTTGAGCACATTGCTCTGAGTTTTCCACAGTTCTCCGTCATTTCTCCCTTTCCACTGCTCCAAATGCGAACTGAACTCCCTGTTCACTCACTTTCAAAGTCCTTCAGTATTCAATCCTGCCTCATACCAGTTCTGGTATTTGTTATCCTTCCACCCACTCTTGCTTTGTCAATTGCAGTCTCTGCTTTTGCTTCTACACTTCTCTTTACGACTGGAGACAAAAACCTGCAGTAGACTCTTTTTCCTGCTGTAGACTCTTTTACAATGTCTCTGTCACATATCACATAGCATTGAAGCACATCAAGGCAGCAGGCTGGCTGAGGAGCTGCACACAGGATCTGTATCACACTCTTCTTTGAACTCTGATTTGTCATCCACTTGTTTTCTGGAAAAGTGCTTGAGGATACAGATTGTCAACAATGTCTTGTGCTTGTGTGTCTTCTGTGCAGTACAGCAAAACAACTCATAAATGACCTGTGAACTAGCTTGTCTTCCTCTCCCGTGGAAGAGGATTGCTTCACAGTTCAAGTGCCTGGCAACATCCTAGGTAAGCGGGATTTTATATTGTATAGATGGGTTTTAAAGCCATGGAGAGACTGAGGCCACAGTGGAACTCATAGGAGTGCCAAACCCACGTCTGCTTAGTGCAGACTAATACCAGGCTTCTGCAGCTGTCTCCCTTTTCTACACAGAGATAAATAACGGTAAAGGCAAGCCCTAAGGCCATGTTCAGAACAGGCTGGGAAACACTCAAAGTACTTGCAGAACTAAATGCTTTCCAGGGAGCTATTTTTCAACACATTATTGTAGTAAACATTTAGATTTTCCCAAAGACAAACTCATAAAACAGTCATTAAGGAATGCTATTTTATGTACCAATATTTGCAGAACAATTTAAAATATAATCACACAAAATGTTTTCACACTCCTAGTACCTCCATGGCATTGCCATTAAACAACTCTTTTCCTTCAAAAACATCTGTAACATGTCAGGGTTTGCCCAGAACCCTGGGGATCCTTCAGATGTTCAGAACACCTGTGCTCCATGAACACACAAAGCTTGATGCCTGGTCAAATACATCCTACAATTGCCTCTAGCAACCTGGTAGATAATAGGCCCAAGTCCTGCAATGTATATACTCTGCTGGGAATAAAGGTATTACATTGCCCTTTAACTCCACCTGAGGTTTCTTAAAAACTACCAGATTGCCAGTGTCTCAATTCTGTTTAGTTCATTATCAATGTATCAGATCCTAAATTTGCCATTTCTCCTAAGCTCCAACACTGGATAGATTTACTGGTAAAATAAATACAAGGCAAAATTAGTTATCCCTCTAGTCAGGCTCCTGGTCAACAAAAAAAGCAATACTACAAGTGGTAGTTATAAGATAAACTAAATACCTAATGGCTGAATAAATATTAAATAAACTAAATACTAAATGGCTGAATCCTGCCAAAGCTTTAGAACTTCAGCTGGGAGGAAGTCTCACATGAGTGAGAGAGTCTTATTCAACCTGCAAGCGGGAATCCAGGCAAGAACGTGAATCCAGCCTTCCCAGAACACTGCTTCAGGTCAAAACCCATTGTACAAATGGAACACATGAAAGTACTGCATTCATCAGGCTTTGCTGGTCACCTAGATCTAACCAACCTATATTATAGGGCTTTTGATATTTTGTGGTTACTTCAAGCCAGTCTGGTTTTGTTCTAAGACCTTCAGCTGAAAAGGCACAATGTTTGTTCTTTGAACTACTTCTCCTCAACCCATTCCCACAGATTCTTCTTTTCCCCATTTCTTTTGGATTGTTGTCTAAAAGCCTCAGCCTGTATCATCAGAAAAGCCCTGGAAGTCTATTAATACATTCCCTTTAGCATTCTCTGCATATATTTCACACTTACCTTTAGATTTGAAGCAATCATTTCAGTGTATGCTAGTACAACACACAATCTAGTGGAGTTCTGCACATGAACTCTTAAATACTCCTCAAAGCTCCCAGAGCACTCATCCTGCAGGTCTTTTGTCTTACTGATGCCACCTGATGCTCTGAACAATGTTTTCCTGATTTCTAGCAATTGTATTTGCAGATGGATTAGACTTTGTAGTAATTGCCATATATAACTCTCCTTCAGTACTTCTTTGGATTCCTGACTGCAGCTGCTTTCTATTGGTCTCCACTCCTCAGCTGTGTGGTTTGCAGACTGCAGAAGCTTCAGTAGAGCCCAGCTTGCCATGCAGCAGTGAAATAGCCCTAGACCAGAGCTCACTGCTCAAACCCTCCCACCTTCCCTCACTCCCTCAACTATGCCAGTACAGCTCTTTGGAGGAGTGTGTAGTGATCTGTATAAGAGGTTAAAGACTGAGGTTAAAGTTTGGCTGAAAATGTTTATGGCATTTTAATGAAAAAGGGCACGTATATATAAAATGTTAAAACAGCAGTCATTTGCCCTAGCTCTCTTTGACCTGGGCCATTGTATGGCTTCAGGGACATCTGTTTGTATAACTGAGAAAGTGGTGTGGAGACAGTATCTGCTGCTGATAGAAATGCATGTCAAATGATGAGCTTAGTGTCTTTGCTGAGACAGGGGTGTTGACTTCCCTGGAGAGATTATGTCTTGGTTCTCAGCCTGCTTGGCAATGGGCCGTTACCTTGGTCTGGGCTTCTGATATTCAGGGTACGAAATCCTGTCTTGTTCTGTGCAGAGCACGATCTCTGCAGATAAATCTTTCTGAGGTGATGTAGCAGTAGCGAGTTGCTTGGTCCAACCAGCTTCTATTATCTGTTCCAGAAGCTTCAGTGGCCTTTAAGAATTTCATCACAAACTATTTCAGACAAATCCACAAGACTACCAAGTAAAAAGGAGGAGAGTGAAGGTTCTGCTTGCTGTGCTCACAATCAAAGCAACACATTGGTGGGCTGTACGAAATATTCCTTAGCTCCTTCCTCAACCAGCAAACCACTGATTATCAGGGACTCTTCAAAGAGCATATTTTACAGCCATCATACGATCAGCTCACTTCCTTACATTACTCTGAGTTTATCCTCCCACGTCAGCTGCTAAACCATTAGACAACTAAGCCTTCTAAACTGTATCACAGAAACACTTTTTCTCAGCTGGAAGTATTTCTCTCAGAACAATCCCCAGGATGACTGGATTCTACTCCTTTCACAGACCTGAAACTGCTCTTTTCTGAGATAAGTCAAGTACCAACTTCTTTCTCCTGACCCTGCCTCTCTCTTCAGCTGTTGACTGTGAAATTCTCTTTATTTACCTGGCACTTCTATAGACATCGCTAACGCATCGTTATACTTATTTGCTCCTAATATCCTTTCTCCTGTAATCGACAGGAGGTATCTTTCCACAGGAAAAGATCTCTGTGATATTATAGCTGGGTATCTAACCCTTTACTGCTTTCCCATCTTCTCTCCCATATGCAACTCCTTTCAGAAATTATAATCTCAGAAGCACGTCCTCTATCAAGAAAAGTTCCTCATTTATTCCCCTTCCAAAATGCAGATCAACAACCAGTTTGCTGAATTGAGAAATGCTGCCTGAGGATCACAAGCGTTTGGCTTGAATGTGATTATGGATTTCCTTTTGGAATCTGTACCTGCTTAGGGTCAGTTTCCACTCGCTTCAATGAGACTTCAGGCTCTGAATCAGCATCTTCATGACATGTCAATTTAACGGTACTTAAGGCAGAACCACTTATTCTTGATTTCATCTTACTTGAAGTATTTGACAAGCAATATTTCAATAAAAAATGATCAGTTAAAATGTCATTAAAACAACTCTGAAAGACTCTGATTATCCTTTATCATTACTCTTCATTCTCCCAACAGCTCTGCAGTCTGTCTCACGAAACTCCTGTCTTCATACCTCATTATTCCCTTCTGAAATTTTATCATTATAGCCTGCTTACACCTCCTCTACCACGCTGACAAATGCTACTGTGACCTATGATACATATTATAGTTCTAGTTATATCTACAGAATCAAACCTGCAAAACCTACATCCTGATCTGCCTGTGACTTACAGGTCACCTTTGATTGGCCCCAGATTTCTTTATGCTTCAGCCTCCCCTGCCATAATGCTGTTCTTTGAGATTTATGGCAGAAAACCACAGAACAAAGCTATATAATAATACTACTTATAAAGAGCTTTCAAGTGTGCTGCAGCATCTTTGAATGACTAAACCCATGCAGAGAGTAATTATATCTGACCAGTCATATAAATGAAGTATCTGTCAAAGTGCCCTACTGGACAGTGGCTCTCAACCAATGATCTAACATACTTTCTGCTTCTACAACACACTTGTGATGAAAAGGAAGAGATGTGACACATCCATTTACTTCCAGCCTGAAATAAACTGCCCTCTTGTAGTTCTTTGCTATGGTAGTCTAAAAGATGCTAGATGCATTTAACCTTCCTGTAGCAAGTTATCTTTTCGTGCAGGAAAAAGTTTAGCTCAACTCTCTCTCCCCAAACTTCTTTGCAACTACCCTAAATGCATTCAGCTGGGTGCTGGGAGTTGAGACCAAAAGAACTGAAGCTCTGCCTGAGAACATTTGCCACCCACATACTGCAACAGTGTTCAGGCGCTAAATCTTATTTATGAGCCTCAGTCTCATTCCCAGTCCTTTGTGCCAAAATCCCAATATAATTTGTGCACGAGTGGTCATGCAGCTTTGCCATTATTTGCTACACACTAACCTTCTCTTAATCTGATTTTTGGACTATAGAGATACTACAACTGAAAAACACAGAGCCACAAAAATGTGTGGGACTATGGATATGACAAAGGACATCAGGAGATGCGTGGAGAGGCACAGTCAAGGAACAATAAAAAGTATCAGAGAACAGAGTATAAGGAACACTGAAATTGCACTGTATGAACACTGCATTAACCCACTGAGCAACAAAACCAGAACTGGAACCAGACAGCTTGCTTTGAACACTTCATCAAGCATGCTTCTCTGAAATATGCTGAACTAAAAATCCAGCCAAACTGTAGACATCTGCTATGCAGAAATATCCTTTGGGCTAATCCAGGACTGAACACAAATCCATTTTGGTGCTCTGGTCTCTTGGGAATAGAAGGCAAGTAACCCTGGGATTTGTGATGATGTATTGAGGCATGGCTTTTGAAAGAAAACCGATTTGCCACCTTCATTCATGTTGAATTCCAGTAAATACAAAGTTTGCTCTCTACCCTCATTCACTATCCTCGCTCATCTGAAAGACTTGAGAATGATATTACAAGTAGCTCATTCTCCGAGTGAGAATGTGTCCATGTGTCACTTCGATGTGGGACCATGTCTGACACAGGACCAATGCCAATCCATGGGAGTAACTTACAGAGTTCCATAGTTTACATAAGCTGTCCCATATATATACTTGAGAAAGCCTAGTTTTCATATTTGTATCTATTTCTATTTTACATTTCTATTTGTCAAAACGAAAATAAAGGGCTGTAAAGCCAAAGCAGAGCCTCGATTCTGGATGCTTGCCAGGAAAATGTAACTCTATCCCACCCTCTGCCCAACATAAAGGCTAAACAATGTTTATCACTTGTGTCATCTAGTTCAGTCTCTCCCCTAGGCTCCAAGTGTCAAACTGCAGCAACACAGCAAGCCTCAGCCTGAACTGAGTTATAGTATAACTAGCACAGGGTCATGAATAAGCCTGATTACAAACGATCATGTTTACAAAGCAGCCTTTTTAAAAACGCAGCCAAGTCTCACAGATACCATACTTGGTAGTTTCGTGCTTCTTGTAATAGGCTGCCACGTTAAAATCTTTGCTATCGGGATCGTTTGTGCTCCTCTATGAGATGCCTCGCGCTTCAGGCCGGGCTGTGGACGTCCGTCTGCGGGAGCAGCTTCTGAGGCAGAGTCCGGATTTACAAGGCACCGCTGGAAGGGCACCGCTGCAACCCTCCGCGCCTCCCTCATCCCTATCCCCTTCTATAAAGTCGAAACGAAGGTTCCTGGATGTTTTTTCCCCACTTGCTCCCCCCAACCCCTGCCCAAAGGAGTGGCGGGAGCATGCAGCCGGGCTCTTTCCCTCACCCCGAGGAGTGGGATAAGCAACTGCCGCGGCGGAGCTGGGAGGTTTCGGGGAGGGACTGGGGTGAGGTGTGTGGAACCGGGGCGGTGGCGGCGGGCGGCATGGGAGCGCACTTTCCGCTGGAGGGGAGAGGGGCCGCGGTGGGTGCCCGGAGTAGGGGAGCACTGCCAGCCCCGGGAGAGCAGCTGCCCGGCCGAGGGCCAGGGACCTGGCCGGCACGTCGGGGCGCGGCAGCGGGGCCGGACAGCGAGGCGCACGGCTCCTCCCGCCGGGGCGCTGACGGGCTGGGCCGGTGCGGGCCGGGGGCGGAGAAGGGGGGAGCCGCTGCCGTCACCGAGGCTCCCAGCTCACTCGCGTCGCCGCCGCGGCAGCCCCAGCCCCGCTCCCACCCCTTTGCCTTCCCCCACCCTCCTCCCCTTTCTCTCGCTCACTCGGCGATAGCAGTGTGCATCTCCTCCCAGATGGCAGCCGACAGAGCCATGCAGCCTCCCGCTCCTCATCCTCCTCCTCTCTCTCCTCTCCAGCTCTAAGTCAATGCCATGCTGCCGTTGCTCCTCCCGGCACTGCTGGCCGCCTGCCTTCCACCCTGCCAGGGCTGGAACCCCTCGGCGGCTGCCAGCGGGCAGGAGGAGCAGGAGCAAGAGCTCTTCTTGCCCCCTGTCAACTCCTCCTCTCACCCCTTGGCCAGCCTCGAGATGGACCTCGACGGGGCAGCAAGCAAGGAGGACGGCAGCACTCCCAGCCCGGGCACGCCGGCTGCCTCTAGCCAAGAGCCTTTCCCTTCTGCCCCCACCTCCTCCGGGCAACAGCAACAGCAGCAGCGTCCCCAGCCGCAGGGGCAACCGCAGCCCGCCGAGGACCCCCACTGCAATATCAGCGTGCAGCGGCAGATGCTGAGCTCGCTGCTGGTACGCTGGAGCCGCCCGCTGGGTATCCAGTGCGACCTCCTGCTCTTCTCCACCAACAGCCACGGGCGGGCTTTCTTCTCCGCCGCCTTCCACCGCGTGGGGCCGCCGCTAGTCATCGAGCACCTGGGGCTGGCGTCCGGCGGCGCCCAGCAGGACTTGCGGCTCTGCGTGGGCTGCAGCTGGGTGCGGGGACGGAGGGTCGGGCGCCTGCGGAGCGCCGCGCCCCAGGCCCCCGCCGCGCCCCAGGCCCCCCCTGCGCCCCAGCCCGCTGCCCCCGCCGCCTCCTCCTCCTCCTCACTCTCGTACCCGCCGGCGGCGGAGCCCGGCCAGTACTGGCTGCAAGGGGAGCCGCTGAATTTCTGCTGCCTCGATTTCAGCTTGGAGGAGCTGAAGGGTGAGCCGGGCTGGCGGATGAACCGCAAACCCATCGAGTCTACCTTGGTGGCTTGTTTCATGACTCTGGTCATCATCGTGTGGAGCGTGGCCGCCCTCATCTGGCCGGTGCCCATCATCGCCGGCTTCTTGCCCAACGGCATGGAGCAGCGCCGCAGCACCGCCGCCGCCACCACCACCGCCGCCGCCAAGTAGTCTCTCTCTAGGTGAACTCCAACCTCCTCCTTCGTCGTGTGGTGTGGAAGGACGCGAGGCAGCCGACTCCCGCCGGGACAGACTGTCGTGTTTTTCGTGTTTTAAAGCGTGTCACAAGTGCGCGGCGAGACGCTGCCGGCCCGGGCGGCTCTGGGGCCGCCTGAGGGCTCGGCCCGCCCTGAGGCGCGCGGGGCCTCCTGAGGGCCCGGCCCGCCCTGAGGCGCGTTGGGCCGCCTGAGGGCCAGGCCCGCCGTGAGGGCAGAGCAGCGCTGCCGCGCCATCCGCCCCTCTCCCTCCCCTGGCGACCAAATTCTGTGTGCTCGTTTTGTACCTTTAATACTCGTTTTAAACGAAGCTTTTGGTAAAAAAGAAGAAAGAAAAAAAAAAGAAAAAGACACTCCCCCCATCAACGCAGGAAATAAAAGACCCTCCCATTCAACCGCATTTGTTGTAGTCTAAGTAGATTTTTTTTGTATCTGAATACAGTTTGGATGGGTTTTTTTCGTTATTGATGGGAATTTTTGGCAGGATTGAGAATTGAAGCAGTATATATGTTGTTATTACTGAAGCTGAACTTTAACAAACCGTTTACACTGTATTTCCCTGTTGAGATCGTATGTATTATTGTAGCTCTGTGCTATTTAGCTTTTAATACAGAGGTTTTCTTTCTGGAGCCACCATAGACTTTTGTTGGTCTCTTTCCGCCAAGGTGGAATGGAGGGTTTGTCCGATCTCCCCATCTGCTGGATGGAGCTCCTCTTTACCTGTGAGATGATGTTGCCAGGGTTGTTGGTGTAAAAAGGATGATTGCAAACCCTTTCTGAATAGTGTTTGCCCTATCCATGCAGTAGATTTAGGTCTATATGCCTATCCCAAGGTTGGGTGGTGTGAGGTGGGGAGCGTGCCTGTGCCAGAGATTTTCCAGAGGTGATTTACTTTGCACAGCTCCACAGACTAAGGCTTTCTACTTGGTCTGAGGTCGGGTGGTTTGGGTCCTGGGAAGATGATGCCCACTCTTTTGAGGTCTGTAAAACAGCAACATGGGGGCAGGTCTCTGACTTCCACAAAATGCATTCCTCATAAACAACTCAGACACAGTGTTATTTGTCGAAGACATGGTAAAATCATACCTCTTTTTCGTCCACCAGCCTGCAGAGTTGGCTCATAGAAAGCCTGTGAGGTGGAGAGGAGGCAGGAGATGCTGGTCCAGAGCTATATTACGACTGCTGCTGTGCGAGCACGCAAAGAAAGATTCACAAGGTTTCATCTTTCTTGTTTGAGCGGGTGGTTGCATAGCCTGAAATATCATTTGTGGTATAGTTCCATTTGTTTAGCCTTATAAGAAGTGGTTTCATTCATCTTAGATGTGATTAGTCCAGCTGAAGATTCTAAAACCAAAATGCGAGCTTAAGTGAGAAAGATTTGCAATAGGAATTCTCATTTCATTATCAATATCAATGTATTTAATTTGTTAGGAACACGTGAACTCACTTGTGGCTAATTTGGTGTATTTGTAATGTTGTTTTCTTCCCTGTGGCTTGGTAGAAATGACTGAATGAAGGTCTGAAAGGATTAAATTCTTGAGATTCCTATTTTTTAAACTGAAAACAAAACAAAATAAATGCATGCTCTGTGTGTATGCTCTCTGGGAAAAAAAGAACCCAAAACACCTATGCTGAAAAAGATTGACAAAGAGCAAAAATAAACTGAGATTTTTAAGTGTCCCATGTTACTGGGCTACCTCTGCACTCAGTTTTTCTTGTTGATCTTAACAGGCAGGTCACTCAAGTAAGCATTGCAATAGTGCTGTTTTCAGAAAGTAGAGGAACCAGACATTGTGAGAAACATTCATTTGACCTGTTGATCCAAAAGGTACCCTTTCCCTGTGTGCTTAGCTTACAGAGCCCCTTTTTTCTTTCCTTGATGTGAAAAGCATAGTGTTATTTCCACCTTGTGTAATTCTTTTGTACACAGACATTGGACATGCTTGAGAGCAGTTATTTGCCTATAATGCCCTGCGTGGCAGAAAAGCCTCTTCATATTGAAAGGCAAGGAGAGCAAGAGAACACGAAGCTGATGTTAATAGCCTCCTGGAGGAGAAATGCTCCACATACAGAATAAATCTGAGAAGATTTAGGCAAATCTTGTCTTCTTTTAAATAAAGATCCACTTAGGAGGAGAGTTTAATCTTTTGAATGAGATATATTTAACAACTGTGGTTGGAAGTTTCGCTTGCTTTGCAGCACATGATCCATAATACCCACTGTGATCTGGGGAGCCTATGCCTGTGCTTCAGCTCAAGGTTGGAATCTCTCTCTTTATTACCTTAGTTTCACCAGTGACATGCTGTTGGGTTGGGGTTTTTTTCAGAATTGCATCAACAGAAGCAAGAGAATCATGTTACTGTCTGAAATAGGCACCTTCAGCTCCTAAAGGTTTATTATTGGCAGTTCTCACAAACGCCTACCAGTTGTTACAGCAAAACTGGTACAAAATGGTTTGTGTCTTCTACTAATATCAGTTTGAATACAAACCTCGTGAGCAGGCAGTGCCACTCTCAGAATGTTTTGCTGCTTTTCTTAAAAAGCATGATAGAAAGAGGCATTTGCTCAGAGTTTGTTACATAAGCTTTTAAGTGGAGCTACTATTAAAAATCTGCTAAAGAGTTAAATGTTTAAAAAACAAACAAACACACCCAAAAGGCAAATCTTGTCCAGAATACAAACAAAATGAAAACATGTTGAGGGAGTAGTGATCCCAGAAACGACATGCAAAGAGCTTTTCTGTGTTAGGGAAGGTGTTTCCTTAGGTCACAATAACCGTTGAGGTGAATGTATTCCCCTCTCAGAGAGAAGTCAGTCCGTGTTCCTGTGCCTTAAAGAGGAATTTAAGGCACAGCAGAGTGCACAGAGATTACTTGATGTACAGAGTTTAGCCTGGACCCAACTCTCTAAACCCTCAGGTTTCAGTGAGGTGGCAGCAGGTTTCTCCTGTAAAGAGAATGGAAATCCACGATACAGCCCATGAGCTTGCTTCAGTCGCTGTTACATCTATCAGTAACTCTGCTCCCATAGCTGTGGCTGCTACCATGACTCTAAGTAACTGCTAATTTTGAGTAACAAAAAGCAGACACAGCTTTTGACCACATCCATGGGAATTTCACGTGATCCAACCCAGAAGAGTCAAGCCCTGAGCAATGTGAAATGGTACCTCTGCACACCAGCTACTTTTAGATTCCAGCTTTAGACACCAAAGTGTCTGTTTGTTTCCTTTTTCACTGGCAGTGGAGCTTTGTTGCATCTTCTTTGGGGATAATTCTAAGCCAGTTTTATTCATTTGGTTTTATTTTAAAACCCAGTTGGTAGCAGGGTCAGCACGAGAGCAGATTAATCACCATATGTAGTGCTTCATATGGTCAGGGAGGACGTATATATATACATCTATGCATGAGGACTTACTGAGTAGAACAGAAAGTTAGAACAAAAGGGAGGAAAAGAATGGTGAGAAACAAGTAATAGTGAACAAGTAATTCTGGTTTTCCTTCACTAACTATTTGTTGGATCGTGTTCCCTGCTAAATTGTCCTGGCTTTATTGAAGTACAGGTGTTTGTTGGAAAGGAATATCTGGAAACAGAGGTAGTTTCTTGCTTTCCTTTTTATGGAGCTCAGCTATATTACAGATTTTTTTTCATTCCAGAAACTTGCTGCAGAGAGAGATTCTGTGCTAAAAGAAGATACTAGGCTTATATACTGGTGTTTGATTGGTACTTTTAGTTTCCTGTATTGTCAGAACTCAGAACTGAGTCTCTCTCCCTCACATATTTTCTTAGTTATGATGTGTTAGAAGCAGAAGTATTCAGGTGAATGCATAGTTTTAACACAGACACAGTTGTGCTGGTGCTTGATGCCACCTTGATTCCTACAATGAGAATATAAAAACATAGTACAGCATAACAATAATGATAATTATATATTATATAAGCATACTGTTCTTGAATAGGCTACTAGGAATCAAGAGCAATTTAGTATGTCAGGAGGTCCGTGGATATTTGGGGTAAAATTGCCATACCTGGATAAATGTGAGTTCTTATTTATTTGAGGCTTAGTTCACCAGTGATTAATCCAGCTGCAAGAGCAGTACTATTTGTACAGTCAACAGCACTCAGTATGAGTAAGGGTGACTGAACCAGGCCCTAAAAAAACATAATTAAAAGCCATAGTTATCTGAGTAAGTATTATTCATCATGACCTTTGCTTGCTGAATAAAACTATCTCCAGGGCTGACATTACGTGATCCCAAGGCCTGAACAAAAGCCCAGTGAAACCAAATCATTAAGTTAATTGAAGTTTTGTGTGATCAAACAATGTGTTATAAAGATATATATCTAGCTTAGGAGTAGGTATTACATTCTTGTTCCTCTCTGGGTTTTGTACACGTAGCTTACAAATCCAAAGCCAACATTTCTCAGCGCAATGTAGGGCTTTGCTGGTTTGGAAATGAACTTATTTCTGAAGCTAGAGTGAAAATGCCAGTTATTTTTCAAGGAAGTTTACTGAACAAATGTCATTTTCAACATGATTCGGGGGAAAGCCTTGATTTTTCAAAGAGCATTTTTAATGATTCTGGGAAAAGATGTAAATATCAAATCCCAAACGTATTCAGATTTCAAAACATAACCCATCTTTTTCACCAGTAACTGATATTTAAACATATATTTTTTAAAAAAAAATGTTTCCTCTTTCCCCCTCAGAAATTTCAGTGAAGACCAGAAGAAGAGCACCTTGCAAAAGTAGGATTTTTGGGGAAAAAAAATCTCCTCTATGATTTGGAATTGACAGCTTGTGTCAGATAAGGTAGTACCTTTCTTGCCTTATCTTCATAATAGTTCTGGTTAAATAAATTGTTGAAAACAACTGTAAATAATAATGATAATCATGGTGATAATAATAATGATGATGATAAGAAGAAGGTAGCTTAGCCCAGTTGTTTTGTTTCTCTTCTATTATGCCAAGGGAGAAAGTAACCTGGTATAAAAGTTGGGCTATTAAAGATGTTTACTGGAAATATCTGGATGGTGTTTAACTAGATTTGTGGCCAGATTAAGTCTCATTATCCAAACACCTTCCCTCTTTGTAAAAAGTTTGGATTCACAACTGACTGCAGCAGTTTAATCATTTATACAACAGTCTCTGGATCTCATATTGGGAAAGCCAGGATCTAAAACCTTATGTCTGAGTTTAGCTTTCTTATGATCTCAACAGTTTAACAATGTCAGAGCAAAATGGGAAGATCCAACTATCCCATGAAACACTGTGTGTTTCTGGGTGTTTGACTCATTCTTTGCTGTCATAGGAAAACTCTGTTTAGTGAGACCTGGGTTTGAGATCAGTGCTGTTCTTGGGAAGTGAATTTACTGGGTATATGAAGTTAAATTACATTTTTATTCCTTGTGAGGTGAGACTTGCTAGAAGCAGTGGGACCTTACCTTGTTGGTGTCGTTCTGGGTGTTGCTAAGCAACAAAGAGTGGTAAAAATGGAGATACAGAAGAGGAGCATGGAGGGATAAAAGAAACAAAAGACACAGAAAGACCATAAAAGAAACTAAACATGCACATTCTGCAAAGAAGTTGCAAAGTATCAACTGGGAAAAAAGATCATAGAGAAAAAAGAGAGCTGACACAAGAGGAATCAACTTTCTAGTTGATTCTATACATCATATTAAATCAATGTTTTCAGTGCTTTGCCTGAATAATTGTTTGCAGATTTGACCCCAAATGGCAAAAGTAATGTCAAAAGAGAGTAAGAGAGGCTCAGAAAAACTAGGAGCAGAACCACCATACCAAAAATGAGATAAGAAATCACTCTACATGTTGCTGGAAACCTAACAATGAAAAGGGAAGGCACTGTCTTGCATATAATATCTACTCTGATTTTGCTTCAGATGTTCTCTGAGGTTGTAAGGAAAACATGCTAAAACTTGTTTGTGTGGAATGGATATGGTTCTTCCATCATATCTTGCTTTTCTCTGTGTCAAATATACGTTTCTCATTGTCTAGCACAAGAGCGTTCGTCGTAACTGTATTGAAGGTTTTCACCTGAGCTGAAGTAATGCCAGTATGATTCTATCTCACAGACTGGGCCACTTGTGTTTACAAGGTTACATGCTGGAATGCTGTTTATAGCATTCTGATCTATATTGCCAATACTTTCTCACTCACAGATTTTAAAGATTACCTACATAATCTCCTTTTTTTTGCCTCTGTCTTCATTATCTCCAACACTGCACTCCATTTGCCTTCTGTCACTGAAAAATAATCATTCTGAAGATTTGTCATTTCTTTCTTACTCTCTCCCTCTTCTCTCTTTCCACAGCATGTTTTTATCTTGACATTTTCTGTTTTCAGATTTCTCACCTGTATTTCCCACAAGTATGTGTTTTATTACTGAGCTATCAAAAAAAAAGTCCTACAGGAAATTGTGCTATCAGTTTCTTTTTCTTTTCCACTCTGCTTCCCACCCTCTCAGACTGCATTTCTCATGCCATTGGTCTCTGATACCTACAAGACAAAGATAAAGGGGAAACCATGTGTTGAGGGCAAAAGCCAACTACAAAGTTGTCTCTGCCACCAGTCTTGCAGTCACAGGATTTCTTCCACACTTCTGCCCCAAATACTGAACAGAGGCCCTAAATTATTGTGTTTTCTTCTGGTAAATGAGAAGTGGACCCATTTGAAGAGCTTCCTTCCTTCTTAATTCCTCAGAGTCCTGTCTCTGAATAACCCTTTACTCGTGTACCTGCCCTGAACTGTATCTCACGAATCGTGAGAGCCCTCACACAGCACCTTTGCCATGTATCCTTGATCAAAATGGCAGGATGCATCTCACCCTCCTGCTGTAACCAGAGGTAGGTGTCTCACACCTTAGGGAAGCTCTGCACAGCCAGAGAAGCAGTGATCTCACTTAGGAATGAATCAAGTATGCAACTACATGGTCAAAAATGAAATCTCAGATTCTGCAGAAACTGAAGACCCTTGCTTGGATGATGACACGTGGAAAAGTTGTCCGAGCAGAGGACCTGGCAATTTTTTCAAGTGCTGATCTAATAGCATTTTGGCTTTACTAGTAAATGGCTGAGTGGCCAGACCTACTGCAGCCCTACTTTTATAAGGTGATAAACGTGTGCAGCTCACACAGGAGTTCATGAGGCTCAGGTCTTCTGAAAACAACAGGTCTGTCTGTGTCTCTCTAGCAGTAGAGGAAATAATAGTTACTCTTTTTGTACTAGTAGTGACAGGATTAATGAGCTAAATCCCTTTTGGCATTTTGAACATGTGAAGCACAATAAAAATGCAAAACATGAACATTATTCCTTTTCTGTTCTTCTTTTTCTGCACTTAAGGGCATAGTATGAGCCTTGTGTTCTTAAATTAAGGTATGCTGCACAATTTTGTCCATCATTTAGCCAGGCAATAGCTGCACTCAGGAACTGTTTTTCCCATTGAAAGCTGCTGCTGTGAGCTGATATATTAAAAACAAATCAGTGCTAAGTAAAGAACGTTACAGGAAGAGATTCTCATTAATCAAAAAGTACATGAAAGAATGCCCCAAGGTGTAAGAAATATTTTCTAGGAGCTGAATATCTGAAAAAAAACCTGGTGTGGAAGTATCTGGTGGAGATTTAATCATGGAGCTGTTTCATTTCTTTTCTTGCACTGTGCGTTTCATCATATTTTCTCTGGGGAATGTGAGCTGTGCCTAATTATGCCAGCGATGTCATTGCTCCTAAATGGAAACTGTTTTCTTCAGGCACTCCTTACTATGAATTCTCCAGATTTTTGTCTCATTTCCTCCAGGACATGTAAAGCATTTCATGATGCAGGGTCACATCATTTTCTTAACCCAGAGAAACCCACTTTTGGGATATGATACTGACACGACACACTCCATCCCTTCCCCAAGCGGGAGATTTCCCATGGTATCCTAATCCCCACTATCTATTTGTAGGATCTTTTGGAGTCTAGGAACATGAAGACAGATTTTTTTATGCCTCTGTGCACTGCTCCAGCCACACATGAACTTTCTCTGGAAGCACAAGTATGGTGAATATTACTGTGACTACATTTATAGCAGACCCATGCAAGCAGCAGTTTCTCACAGAAATTAATACAGCTGTACTGGCAGCAGTTTCTGGGGATAACCAGCACTAGCAGACCTCTTGTTCTTGCCCTCAGTTAACTGCAGTCCATGCCCATGGAGTGCTCCCCAGCTCCACAGCCACAACTTCCTCATTAGTCAATGTGAGGCAGCTAAGGAAAACAACATTCACTATTTAGGAAAGAAATGAGGCTTTAGCCTGAGAGCCATTTTGAGTGGAAAAGATCTTTGAGCTATTAATGAGTGTCTGTGCACTGTATGAGTGTAGTGGGCTTGCACAGACAAGTTTTGGTAGTGAGTAGGCTATAGGGGTGGCTTTTGTGAAAGGCTGCTGGGAGCTTCTCCTGTATCTGACAGGGCCAGTGCCAGCCAGCTCCAAGATGGACTCACCGCTGACCATGGCCAAGCCAGTTAGTGATGGAGGTAACACCTCTGTGATTAACATCTTGGAGAAAAGGAAGGAGTTACTGAGCAGATGCTGTAAAATGACAGCAGAAGAAGGGAGTGAGAATGTGAGAACATCTCTGAAGACACCAAGGTCAGTGGAGAAAGAGAGGGAGGAGGTGCTGCAGATACCAGAGCAGAGGTTCCCCTGCAGCCCATGATGCAGCCCGTGGTGAGGCAGGTTGTCCCTCTGCAGCCCATGGAAGGAGGCTGTGACCCCGTGGGAAGCCCATGCTGGAGCAAGTTTTCTGGCAGGGTTTGTGACCCTGTGGAGGGTCACATACTGGAGCAGTTTGTTTCTGAGGGACTGTTTCCCCTGTGGATGAGACCCACCTTGGGGCAGAGAAGAACTGTAGCCCATAGGAAAAACCCACATTGGAGAAGTTTATGAAGGACTGTCTCCCATGAGAGGGAGCCCACACTGTAGCGGTGGGAAGTGTGAGACCTCCCCCTGAGAGCAAGCAGCTGCAGAGACCATCCATGACGAACTCCCATTCCCCATCCTTCTGTGGGGGAGGAGGGAGAGACCCAAAAAGAAAGGAGGGGTGGGGGAGATGTTTTAAGATTCAGTTCTTATTTCTCACTTGCCTACTCAGTTTTGATTGTTAATAAAATCAAACCAGTTTTCCCCAAGTGGAGCCTGCTTTGCCCATGATAATAACTGCTGAGTGATCTCCCTGGCCTTACCTCGACTTGTGAGGGTTTCTTTCTATTTCCTCTGTCCTATCCAGCTGAGAAGGGGGAGTGATAGAACAGGTTTGGTGGGCACTTGGCACATAAGCAGGGTTGAACCATCACAATGAGCCATGTATTGATGTCTTTAATGTGTACTCAGAGGTTTGCAGACCTTTTTGGCTTGCTATTTAATTTTTTTCCAGGAAAACCAGGAATTTTTGTAGGTACCAACTGAGAATGCTCCTCTGCCCTGCATATAAAATGTAATTCCATAGGCTTTGCTCTAGCTGCCTTGATGTAAGTGGGTTGCCCATGATGAAGCTCCTACTCCAAAATGTCACTTACTTATCACCAGCTCTGAAACAGAGACTCCTATTCTCTCCCCTTGAGATTGCCATCATAGCACTTACAGACACCAGCCCATGTTGAGTTAAGACAGAAGAAAACTCTTCTTTTCCTCCTACATCTGGAATGTTTAATGCCTATGACAATTCTGGGTTCCCTGAATTCATCTGGTGAGATCAACAATGGTGCTGCCCAATACTAACTGACGTGTCGTGGGTGGAATGGGTCAGAGAGATTTACTCTTCTTCTCCCACCCACAAGGTACAGAGAAAACAACATTGGATAATCTGTTTTCCTACATAGGCAGAGCACAGTGAAGCAGAAACCAGTGGCTTTACACATGTGAGAAAAACAACCCCCCTGAAGCACGGACCCTGAATGATCCTGTTCTTCAAAACCAAAACCAAGGGCTGTTTTCTGTGCGTGTAAGTCCTGCTGATTGCCACAAGAACAGCCTCAACATAACTCCGTGACTGGAAAGTCTTATACCCTAGTGACAGGAATAGGATCACTCTTTGAAAATTCCCCAATTAATTTCACCTAATTACATGTGACTCAGCTGATCACTGCACTATCTTTAGTACCTTCAGGGCTATCAAGTTGTCTCTATTGCTATCTTTCTTCTGTTACAGATAAAAAGACTGAGAAACCTATGAGGGTGAATAATGTTTGTGACATTTCTGATCCAAAAACTGCTTAAATCCCAGCTAAATCCTTCTAACAATGATATTCAGATTGCTCATGGGATGGGAAACATCAAAGAGTTAATCCATTTCTCTAATATATTTAAAACACCGTAATCCTCAGCGTTGAGGGTTACAGGTTGACTGTCTCAACGGCAAGCATGCACAGCAAGTTCCCAAGCATGTGTTGTCTGCTATTGCTTGGCAAATGATAGTTATGCTTAGCTGCTTCCTAATATCTTCCAATCCCACATTCACAGTAAAACCATTTACTCATGACAATGCACACAAAATGTTTTCACACTACTGCTCTGAGTTCCTCAATGGTATGAGCGTTCTTCATCTACCTATAAGCCTGTCTTCAGCCTGGCTTATAATATTGGGGTTTAAAAGGTCCAAAATGCTCTTTCCTTTTGACAATCTTCATCTTCTTGCCTTTATCTTCTGCAGCTGCTGTACTGTCTGCTTTTGCTCAGCGTGTTTATAGTTGTGGTTATTTAGAAAGCAATGTAATATGTAAGCAATTCAGCAAAATGTTGCTACAGGCAATACTAATCCTTCCAGGCTTGGATTTAGCATAGGAACAGAGGGTGCTGGAGCTTTCCTTACACTCCCTGCTACAAAGTGTGGAGCACCACTTCAGAAAAGAATGAAATCTATGTTCACTGCAATGATTTTCAGAAATTTATCTTTATTCATCAGTTCAAAGCACAGAGCAGTCAGTCTGGATAAAGCATAAGGAAAGGAGGATGTTTCAGCTCCTCTATTTTTAGTTTGAGCTTGACAGTTGTTACGATTCAATGAATTTAATAAATAAATGTATTGAGGGGTATAAGTTTCTACATAACTATAGGATTTGGAGTTACTTCAGAGAACTGAAATGTAGGTGTCTGAGTTACTTCAGAGAAAGGATAGAGAATATATGTGTATATACTGGAAGAAGAGATCACATGGAGAGCATTACTGATGGAAAGCACCGCGCAGCAGCGCAGCTTTCCATAAGTGCCATGGCTTGACTTCCACAGTGAGTACCTGGCAGTACATGAGGCAAAACAGCTGAGCCTTCTCCTGGATAGGCAAGAGTGTGAAACCTCAGAGAGAGGGCAGGCTAAGAGAGGAGGGCAGCAGTTACTGCCACTGCTGCATGGTAACTTCTGTGCCGCTTCAGAGGCACAACCCTACAGTCACCGACGGGCACGTGTCTATGAGCCCGTGCTGGTGGAGCAAATAGATGGGGAAGTTCTGAGAAGCTGCTTTCCTCTTGTGGCAGCTTGGTGCAAATGACCACATTGTGCCAGCGTGGCTGTTGGTGTGAGTGCTGCTTTGGGAAAAGCCACAAAATCACTGTGTGTTCAGGCTGGGCTGAAGAACACTAACTCCAGTTTCCACGGGGAGCCATGGTTCGTTCGCTTTTGCTCTGCTCCATTCTTGAAGGTGACTACCCAGGGACTGCCTTGTTTTTTAGCAAATATTAATCACTGAACCAAAGTCTTTGGTTTGTTAGCTACTCATGGCAGCCAGAACTTTTAGAAAGCACTTCAATCAAGTAAGATTCTTGTGCAGTTGTTTTTCACTTCAAGGTGCTGTGCAAATGGAACGCAAACTCCATGGCTGAAGGGCATCTGTGATACAGTGCCTGTTCCAGTACTCTGGGCTTCTTGCATTTTCAAGATGTCACACTTCTTTCCCTAAGTTACATTTCCCCACTGGTGGTTTGGCTTCCAGACCCCACCACAGCTTTGTCTGTCTCCTCTTTTCACTGACATACCTATCAGGATCATCAGTGCTCAATGGTTTTGAATAAAAGAATATTCTCATCTCATATTTCACTGCATATCCTGAATTACCTCTTCTCTGAGCATCTGTTGGAACATGAAGGCAAGATAAACCAACTACCACTGTTGCACAGAGGAATCCATTCCTGGCTGTGACACTGTTACGTAAGCATTGCTTGTGCCCACAGGTCTGAGTGATTCTCACTAACGTGACTAGTAATTTAATTGAGCAGTGTGTTTGGTTACAGTCCCTGTGCATGGGTATTTATGCTTCGTGTCATTAATTACCAGAAATTGTATCTAATGGGGTTACACTTCTGTATACTTTATAGGGAAAATGGCATTTAAAAAACAAACTGTGCCTTGTCTTAAAGGTCGGAGTTGTAATCAAATTGCCTTCTGCATATTAAGAAAGGCAAAAAAGCATTGTAGTCATGGATGAGATAGGTAGTAAAAGCATGCATTTGAGTAATAATTGGAGGCAGCATTAATAAAAACTGGTCCTCTCTGGTGAACTACACAGTACCTGAATGGAAACATGATTCACATAGAATTCACCATGACCCAAAAAGGGTGTAGGCAGTGTATGACTTTGCTACAGACTTTGCAAATGTGAGCATGAGCACCTCTCTGCACAATTGGTAGCCAGCCCATTCTGATGAGTGGCGGACACAAGTCAACACCGAAGGCTGTGGCCCAGCACGTGGCATCACCATGCCTGCTCACAGGAACTGCACTGAGTTTTCAGCTCTGCTGCACCCTTCCAGCTTACCACAATGCAATGTAAAAGGCAGGGTGCCGTTGCTGCACTGTTCTGCTGTTGGTCTCCTCTTGCTCTTTTGACCAGCCACAATGTCAGGGGCTTTCTGAGACCAGCCTGTGGTATGCAGCTCATCACCAGCCCCTAGACTGACCCTTAGGGGCCTGCTGGGATGCCCTGACTTTGCTTGGCCTGACTCTGGACTGCTGTTGTGCTCCAGGTTCTTACTCCTGGGTGTTGATTCTGTGTCCTGCCTTTTTGGCTCACTGCGCTGCTTCTGCCTCTGAACCCCTTAGCTTCAACTGGCTTCTCTACTCCTGACCACTTCACTTGATCTTGCTTCATCTCTGACTTTATCCTGCACTACTGGCTTCATGGCTATACCATCCCCCTGACCTGATTCTTGGGACTCAAGTTTTTCAGATGAGAGACTTTGAAGATGGAAGGACTTGTTCCTGTAGTGCAGATAGCATTTCTCCACCTCAACATGACTCATGCAGCTCATGATTCATTTGGATGTAAGTAATTCACAAAATTAAAAGGAGCAAGTGAAAATGTAGGTATTCACTGCAGCTGAAACAAGTGGTATCTCTAAAGTAAGTCAGAAGAGAATGAGACTGAACATCACTTGCCCTCTCAGGAAGGACAGACTCACATACATAAAGGTACTCACTGAGTATCTATGCTTGTTCTACAGTTGGGGATTTGCATCAACAGCTGTGTGATTTGTGATGTAATCATACTGTCTAATGATGCTATCAAGTACTGTCCTGTGCAATGAATAAAAGTGACTCAGAGGCAAGGAAACTAGCAGAGAGGGAATTAAAACGTGCACTCACTCACCACCCCATTAATGCACCATGGCATAAAGTGCCATTAACATCTCAGTACATACAGCCTAAACAGACTTACCCAAATCAGTTTTATTATTTCAGTATGTTTGTGCTTTAGCCTGAAAACCAGATCCTGGTGCTGCCTCTTCCCTCACTGGGAGCAGAGCTGTGTCCTGCCGTGCTCTGCCCACTGCTTCCCGCTCTGCACAGCCAGGCTGCCCACGGCAGCACTCCACGTGTGGCTGTGCTGGGTGCCATCCAGCCCACAGCCTTTGCCTATCCCTAGCCATGACCACCAGCAACATCCTGTTTCCAAGGCAGCAGAACAGTTACACCGATAAGCTGGTGTCCAGAAAGTATCACCTGCTTATCTTTAAAGACCTACTTTTTAACTGCTTATAGTGAGTTAGGAAATGATAGATGTTCTAAGTGTGTTATAGCGCTATTAGGCTACCAGGGATGATGTTAAAAGTGGCCATAAATCATCTGTGATGCAGTCCTACAGCCTCTAGAACAATCTGCACTGAACCTTCATTTCTTTAATGAAATGTCCTTTCTTCTCTGATTGACTCCTTGTAACACAGCAAGAAGCAGATCCTCTGCTTGATCAATAAATAATAAGGAATTGATTCCCTTCTAACCACTCTGGCCCTAATGCTGTGCAACCCCAGTGGTTTCAGCATCGTTTCTCTTGATTTACACTAGGGAAGGTGAGGTCAGGATCTCTTTTTCTCTGGCAAATAAGAGAAAGCTCTTCCAAAGGTAAAACAAAGTGCCCCTGGCTGTTCCTAGAACTTGCTAAGAAGCTGGGGGACAAACTGGCCTGACAGATTGGACCCAAGCAGCCCCAGGGCTGGCCATGAAATCCGGTGGAGAGGAGGCTGGAGGGGCTATCTGTTATCCTCCCACTGCAGGAACTGGCAGACTAGCTGAAGAAGAACTAGTGACAATATGAAATTACTCCAAGGTGCAGACAAACCAAGTGACTCCTCACAGCTGAGCTATAAATTAGTCTCTGCAGCCTGCCAGGAGAACTTGCCTGCTGATAGCTTATAAATAAGTCAGCTGTAGAGCAGGGTTAATATTTACCTGCGTGTCTCAGACAGGTTGCATTCTGAAGATGGAAAGTGTTACAGAAGCATTAGAGTAAGTCATCATGAAATCTTTATGCTGGCTTATTTGCTCACCTCTAATAGCTTACAGAGGTGAAGAAATACAATTAAACTAGAGGATACTTATAAGTGCTTGCCTCCTGATAATACCTCATCTTCTCATTTATTGATTTAATGCCCGTGCTGGTGGTGTAACATATGTTTACTGTGTTTTACAAGTACCAGAGTGCTGACCTGATTCCAATGTATTGACCCTCCCTGTGTCTTTGTTCCTTTGGTTGGTATTTATTTATTGCATCTGATAAAATACACAGAAGCTTGCCAGAGTCTCCAAGGCAGGATGGCTTATCCACGGCTCAACATTCAGAGTGTTTCTGTAAGTAAAATGTGCTGTGGGATTGGACTTTCTGGGCAGTAAATGTATCCTTCATTACACTTCATTGAGACATCATTAAAACCAACCTTTAGCCCTTTTGAGTTCTGTGGTTTAGAACAGAGATGGACAAAGTGCAGTCATTTCCATTTGTTCTGTCTGGAGAGATATTTTAATTTCCTCATGATACAGCTGCTGCAATTTGCTGCTTTTTTTTCCCTTTAAAGGCAATAATAATGTACCAAATGTGCATCCTTATTTCTGGTTGCCAGTAGCCCTTACAATCATCCCTGCATTTCAATCATAGATGCTGCCAGAAGAAAAGAAACAAGGAGCAGATATGTGTGTGTGTGTATATGTCAGCTCACTGCAAGGGGGGCAGTTTTACTGCTGGCCTTTCACATGGGTAATATCGGAATAAAGAATTACATTAAAAGGAAGAAGAGCATCTCTGGCACAGAACTCAATATGGTGAAGGGAAGGTATTTTGAGTGCTACAGTCATTTCATTTATTACCCTCTGACAACCTGAGCTATAGTTTTTCTTCCATTATATAAAAGCTGGTTCTCCACATCTCCCAAACCATGATGTTGCATAGACATCTGAACCACGGTGTCAGCTTGGCCTGCAGGAGAAAACCTGTCCTTTCCCAAGGTGACGTTCCCTCTTCTTTTCTTTCCCTTGTCCTCCTGAAAGGATTCCTATGAAGCATGACCCCAAGCCAATTCCCAGCATACCATGGCAGGAAAATGGGACATTGTATTCTGCATCAGTGTGAGGCCTTTCTAACCATTCTGGCCATCAGCACTTGCAGTGATGTAACCTTCACAGGGTTACAAGAGCAGGCACCAGTTTGGAAGTGGTCGGTACAAGAAAATAGGTTTGTGTTGTGGTGGGTGAAATGCACGAGGTGCTGTGAAAGCACTATTTTAGGTGTCTATTTTAGGATGAGATGATCAGTGCTCTGTGACTATTTTCTAGCATTTACGTGGTAGATGTCTACATTTGTTTAGATGAATCCCACCCTTGTATTAGTTAAACCAGTTATTCCTTGTCCTTCTCAATCCCTCAATACTCTCTTCCTGCTCATAGCTACCCTTGAAGCATTCAAGGCAGTCCATCCTTGGGCATAACATACCTGCACAACTCACATTTAGCAGACCTCTGCCTCTGCAGGCTTCCTGCAGGGCTGCTCTCACCTTGGTAGAACAAGCTGATCTTTCCTCACAGCCACTGCTGATCTGGGAGTACCTGAGTAAATCTCTCAGTCTTGATTGCCAAAAGCCTTCTCTCTCTGTCTGCATGCTATTTAATATAATTTTATGAAGAATAGAATGGGAATAGACTATAAGATGAATTACTTTCTATGAAGAACAAATTGCCTGCTATAAGCCCTGGATGGAATTCAGAGGCACACTTCATGGAAACATGTCCTTTTGACAATGAGAGTAAGTTCATCATCAAACCCCTAATGCAGAAGATGCAGAATGTTCAGTCTTCTCAGCATCTAACAAAAGTGATGAGCTCCATCTTGAAAGTCTAAATTATCTCTTTTCTCTTCTAAAATAGCCTGCAGCCAAGCAATAGAAAATAATGGATTTGGTACCTCCAGTTTCATGCTGTGCTCAATTCTAGAGTTTACTGGAGAGTCTTCTACTAATAGTGCCTTAATTTAAACTGATCACTCAAAAAGGAAGGAGCTGGGAACAATGGATATCCTGTCTGAGTGAAGTCAGGCAAACATCTAATTACTGGACTGTGGATTTTCAGATGGCTGCTCTTTGACTCATGAAGACACTGAAAAGTCGTCCCCTCCTCTAACAAACTTCACTGGTAGAGGCAGGAGCCTTGTCTGAACCTTAGAAGAAGCACATATAAGACCTTTGTTAAACTAGTTTCCATGGTAACAATTCCATGTCATTGAACATCATTAAAGACTATAAGAAATATGAACTATTCAGTTAGCTTGTCTTTAGGGTTTCATTGACCCCTCTTCCTCAATAACTGTTGTTCTGGGAGATAAGACTCGGGGCCAAACAAGGGATGCAGGAGGTGTGCTGCTTTGCTGTCACATTATTAGCAACTCTTCCCTTTGATTTTTTCAGCTCAGGATTTCAGAGCAAACTCTGTAAATATGAGTAGGCACAGAAATGTGGCACAGATATTTCTGTAACACACTAAAATGATGACTGCAGTTAAGTGGCTTGTCCAGAGGGGAAAAAAATTTAAGCATGAGGAAGCTGAGAGAGAAATTACGTGCTGTGGTGACTTGACTCCCCCATTTAGCATCCTTGCCAGAATACTTGTTCCACTGCATGTTAAAGCTGGATAAAACCACTGCCAGGCTCCTTTGCCACCTGCCCCTCTGGCACAGCAGAAAAAAAATGAAAACCCTGGCAAATCTCAACATATGTGAATAGCTCAAGTCTTCCTGCAGAAAGCTCTAGCAGTAAAAAGGAGCGAGATGCAGCAGCAGGAAAGCATTTGCCTGTGATTTTCTCTGTGCACTTGGGTGGGGTGTTATTTTTAAGCTTACATAATTGGCATTTGTTTTCTTACCCAAAGATTTTTTGTGTACTACAGTCTGCTCTCACAGGCAACGTTTGTCACTTCATCTGCTAGGGCAGGATTACAGGCCCACAAATGGATGGAAATCATATCTTGTTTCTGGCTCTAAAATCCCACTGTCTTCTACGTGAGGCTTTTCCAGCAGCCTGAAGGTGTCCTGCAGCTCGTCACCCTGGGAGGGTCACCCACAGCCCTGAGGAAAGACCCTTGAGAGCTACTGCTGAGAAAGGAAGTCAGAGATAAATACCCTGTGGCAACGTTTCTGTGGTTTTCCAGGCACTGGCCCTGATTGATGAAAGAGTTTGTGAACGCCTTCTCCTCTGCATGACAGCCACTGCAAGTTGGGAAGGGTCTCTCAGAGAGGGAGGAGGACTAGGGGGAAAAAAGCCTGTGCTTCTTTTGGGTCAGAACCAAGGCTACAGATCCAAATAGTTTGCATTTTGACATGGACATTTGCTATGTGCAGCCATGACTGCAGGCAGCCCCTGTTACTCCACTGTGTTAGGCTGGGGTGTCAACTATATCCAGAAGGTGCAGACCATAGACTTCAAATGACAAATGGTTCACCAGCTGAGATGTGTGTTCAGGTTGCTCCCATCCTACAACAAATAGCTAATTGCCTGCTCTTGCCAGTAGGATGCCTGAACAGAAATCAAAGGAGGGAAAGCTGTTTGAGAGGGGAATGAAATAATGCACTAAATAACTACAGGATTATAAGGTAACAAAGAGAGATCCCTTTTGGATTGACCCTGAAATCGAGCATCATTTTTCACACCAAAAGAAAAGGCTGAGCAACTGTGCTTCAGGTTAAATGAAGGAATTGATAAAGCATTTCATAGAGGCCTTCAGCAGTTTTTGCTGCAGCCTGGGCAGGAGCAGATGGAACATAGCAAGAGGAAAAGTGGCATCCTTGTTTCTTAAAAAAACCCTCCAAGAATTATTTGCATCCAGGTTACAGCATCACATTGTTTGTTCTGGATGATGAAGAATGACATGGTCATGATATTTCTTCCCCTTTCCCACAGAAGCCTAGCACTTGGGGGAATGTATCCTAAATGTGGAGGACAAAGTTGGGCTTCCTCATTTCTGAGGTTAACCCTGTAGCTCCCAAATACTTTTCATTAAAAATACACTAAAGTATTTGTAATCACACTGAGCCAGCAGCTCTGTAACCTGCTGGCAACAGGCTCAGCACGTGAAGGGCGGGTGGCTTCTAGTTTCCAATTCACTGAGTAGTAAGGTGTGGGTTTTCCCACATCACTGCCCAATCTAGTGAAAGAATTGACACTACCAAATGTTTATCTCTGTTGTCTTTAGTTTCACAATGCTATGGCAGAGTAAAGAACCAAAGCTGAGTTAAAATGATCTGACACTTTCTAAACGTTTGTTTCTGCTCAAATTATTCAGTAAATTCAACGTGAAACTTGAATGAACACAGTGGCTCCTAAACTGGCTTTCACTGGCCAAAAGAGAATATTTGCTGCAAAACTTAATTAGGTACTCACTGGAATTGAGTGAGGCATGAAAAGTTTGTTACATTGACATCCTGAATTTGGAAGTTCTCCCAAAAAATCATAATGAAAAGATAATTCAGCGTTGCATGTTGATTTTGGTTTAAAAGTAAAGTTCTGCTTGCTGGGCTGGAAGGAAAGCCAGGGCATGTGACACGAGGGAAACCTCAACCACAGTCTTACTTGCAGCTTTTTTAGCTGAGCCCTGGATATTTCCCCAGTCCCAGGGCAAGCAGTTGCCCAGGTGATTGAGCAGTTTTGGGTAGCCCAAGGCCCCTTCCCTGGTGGTGTCTGTGTGGTGGAGCTGTGCAGAGTGCATGTCCAGGACATCCTGGTGCTGGGACACAAGCTGCAATGATGCCTGCCCAGAAGCTGACTGACTGAGCTGACAGAAACCCTGAATGAAATAATATGCACAAAACTTTGGATTTCAGCTATCAAAACATCTTTCATCTGACTTTTTTTTCTCCAATGACCTTTTAAAATGAATTCAGCCTTCTTGGCACATTTATTATCAGTGAGAAAACATCCTTACCTTTAAGCCTACCCATGATCTTTTCCTTCTCTTTTTTTGCCTTGTCTGCTTCACTCTCTCTTTCAGACCTCGGCAGTCCTCTTATCTTTCACCTTTTCTTACAATAAATCCCAAATCTGAAGAGAAATGTGCCTCATTCTGTTGGTACAACTCGGGACACTACCATCTACACGAGCATGAACTACAGTGTCACTCAACTCTGACATTCATTTCAGATGAGGAAGTGATGCAAATAAGGAGGGGATGGGCAGATTTTCTGTGTTGCTATTCAAATGATGTACTTTCTGTTGAATGCATTTTCTTTCTCTTTAAAAATTCAGTGTCCTTGCTTAGTCCTAAAAATTATTGCCCAAACCTCCTTTCTACTTTGAGGAAATTAAAAGCTGTGACTGAGGCTCATCTCTATCAACAACTCAAATCATTCTTTAATGAAGAGAACAAGGATCTTGTCTCTTTGTTCTCATACAGGCTTCAGTTCAAAGCAGCTTGCTTGAGGATAGCATTTAATTGACCTCTGTGATGGAGCACTTGCAGGATACCTCTTGCCTAGCAACAACTGCCAGGTAAAGAAGCTTTAATAACTGCTGGGATTTAGAAGCCCAAGAATGCTGTTGTAGTGGCTTCTGAGCAGCCCAAAAGTAAATCATCAGTGCAGGCTAGCTCCCCTCATACAACCTTAGAAAGGGGAGGCTGGCTCGTAGCTCGTGAGCCCTTGCATTTTGCTGGCTACCCAAGCACAGCTCTGCTCACAGGCCCTAGCAGCAGCGTGGTCTCTGTGCAGGGTGCATTGCTGGCTGCCTGAAGGAAGGTTGCTCCAAATATCAAAAGGCTGCCCCATGATCTAATGGCTTGCCCAGTTCTGATATGGGGTTGGGCTATGGTAGTTATCTTTTGCCTATGAGCCACTGCCAGGGCTCCTTGGCTCTCTCAGGGATGTGGTGTGGGTGTTGTGGCTCTTAGCTTTGCACAGACAGCTTGTAGCTCAGGCTGGCTCCTGTACCCAAATGGCTTGCAGAGAAGCACATGGAAGCTTGATGTTTCAGGTGGTAACCAGAACTGGGTCTCTTTGGTAAATAAGCAACTGTTACCTGGACAGGGTTCATTTTATACTATGGTGTGTTTTAACTGACAGATCAAGCAATAAACATGGCAAAAGGGGACTGACAGCCAAATTAAGTGTAGCCAAACCATTTTCTCTGCATCTTCAGTTCCTAAAAAAAGAGAGAATTTCCACATGTTTATTCCTACTAAGCCAATGCTGGGGGCAAGTCCTTTGTTTTTTAAATACAGGGAGCTTTGGCAAATCAGGCTCATGAAGAGAATATAAGAGAACACTCTCAGTTTCAATTTATTCCCATTCCAGGTACGGGTTTATTTTTGGAATTAGCAAAGAACTGTGCTGCAAAGAGACTGTATGTGCTAAAAATTAAGCATTTCCTACATTTGTCTCCTTCCTTTCAGAAATGCTCTTCTGCTCATTTTTACTAGTCTTTTATTACTTATTTTTAATTGCTTGGGAACTGCTTCTGCAGGGGGATTGGACTGGATGATCTCTAAAGGTCCCTTCCAACCCCTACCATTCTGTGATTCTGTGATACATGTATGTGTCTGTGCCTGCATCTGTATGTCAATGTAGCTCATACACCATTCTGATGGACTTTGCAGTCTAATCTCCCTTCTACACTTTCTTTCCCCAAATCCATTGCTTTTCTTTGTGTAAATGCTTGAATCAGCCTAACATCACAACTAGAGACAAGGAGCAAATTTAATAGTTAGTGCTGTACTCCTCATCCTCCTCTTCTCCTGAATGTCAGCATCCACAGTCACACAAGGGGGTCCAACATGAAAGGTGAATACATCCAAGCTTTTCCACTACATACCTTGCTACAAAATCAATTTAGGCCAGGAATCTGCCACCATGAAAGTCTTGGACTATAAATGTCTCAGGACCAAGATTTGCTTCATGTTGTTGTTCAAGCATCATTCTTGCCTCCAGTATCGTACCAGCAAAATAACTGCACTGGGTATCTGCTTTAGAGTTGAAGCCACCAGCCCCAAGAACAGGGAAGCATGCCACAAACTGGCCTTATCTGCCAAGGAGTCCTATCCCATGGCTCGCTGAACCTGTGTGGTCTTGGCCAGTGGGGCTTCAGTAACCTCCAGTACAGTTTGTTTTGTGGTGTCTCAGACCGTGATGATCCTGTGGGCAAAAATGAAACTCTGAGTCTTTGCTATTTTGCTCTGTGACTGTAGTCTGGTCTATGCAGAGATGGCAGAAGGTATTGGTCTTCTGGTCTGAACTCATTTGGTCAGTGTCCTCTGGTGGAGCCAGGCTTTGGTGTTGGCACCCTGACACAGAGAAAGCAGAGACTGCTGCACACGTCTCACTCTCTGGGATGCAGAAGTTTCCCAGCTTCTTCTGCTTTTCTTTCCTGTACTTTTGTCGAGGATTGTATCCCCGTGGGATTTCCCATCCTCACATAACTAAGCTCAGTCCATACTCTGAGAGTCATCTCTGAGGTGGAAGATGGAGAGCTGCAATCTGCCTGGAGCTGAGTCCAGCCCAGAAGCACCTTCTTATAAGGGGCTGCAGCTAGTGCAGGTCCAACTCTGCCTTAACCTGGCTGTATTATTTCTGCCTGGCTCAGAGCACTACCAAGGCAAGCTAACATTTCCCTGCAAAAAAAATCACATAATCTTATTGCTGGTTTGTTAGTCCAAGCCTCTTATAGCAACATGTTTTTCAGACATGCCTAGCTCAAATCTGGAGTAGCTGGCCATGAGATCTCTGGGGAATTTACAGGTTCTTGGAAGCATATTTCTTTTGGCTTTACTCTGAGGCAAAACCAGAAAAACAGACTTTGTTCTTTGCTGCTTGAGAGGGAGCTTGCAGACACATTATGGACAGCACTTGGGTTGCTCTCCATTTGTACCACCTGAGAATTGAATCTGGATTCCAGTCAAGACAGTATGTGTCACAGGATCATACATGCACTGTTGTTAAAATCTATTTCTTAAGGAAAACTAAGGCATTTCCCTTAACCTGAAGTTCATGATGTTTCCAGTAATCCAAATAAAACTCCATTAGAAAGATGGCAAACAAAAATCTTTCCCTGGTGCCTTACTTCTGAATGAAAAGGACCAGCCCTGTGTTCTTCAGGAGAGAATGTGGGGGCTACAGTGCATGTATGCCTCACCAAGAAGGGAGGGCTGAAAGGGAGGTTGGACTTGGGCTGGGGGGATTCAATCCCCACTCTCACAGAGGCTGCGTGGTTGGACTCGAGCACGGCTTTGCTCCGTTCCCATCTGTCAGACGGGATTATCGCTCTGCTCGGGCACTACAGGGATGGGGGCCAGGCAAGAGCCTGTAGCAAGATGAAGGTTCTCTGATCTTGCAGCTTCTGACATCTGTGCCTACACTGGTAACAAAAAAGCCACTGGTGTAGGTGGTTTTTTGATGTGGAAGCTGCAACGAGACCAGACATGAACTGAGACCACCTGCTTCTTTGTCTTAACAAAAGCAACTGAACAGAGAGTTGAGCCTTTTTATTTCTAAGCAGGTTTGATCTGTGAACAGGAATCCTAGTTCTCTGAAGCATTGGGATTATCACTTCCCATTAATGTTCATGCTGCTCCCCAATAATACCTTTCCTTGTCTTTTGCTTATCTCCTTCCCTCCTAATTCCCTATTTCTCTCTTCTGCTCCTGTTTCTCTTTCCTTCCATCCTTCAGTTAGAATCACAGAATGGTAGGGGTTGGAAGGGATCTTTAGAGGTCATCTATTCCAACCCCCCTGCAGAAGCAGGTTCACCTAGATCAGTTCTCAGAGGTTTTTTCAAAGCAAGGCTAACCACTGAAATCACAGCCTTCTCTCACTAACTGTGACCCCTGCTACGTGCAAACGTTTTAACCCAAATGTCTTTTTCCCATCCCACCTCTAGGTGTTTGAAACAAGCAGAATGCATAAACACACCCGAGTTTCTAACGGGTAAGGAAGGGAGATTAAGGGAAATCAATAGCCCTGAGACTCCCAAGGGTGCTGGGAGTGGGTACAGCTCCTTTCCCTCAGCGCTGTGGGTACTGAGCTGCCTGTTCTCTAAAGCAGTGGCTGGGCTCACACTGATGTGACGGTGGCTATATTCACTCTATAATCAACATCCACCTCCTGGCTGTGTTTTAAATTGGATTAGGGTGTGAGTTTCCTTCTCGCTTTACAATCAGCATGAGCAAATGCTTTGTTTGCGGGAGCGATCTGAGCGATGCATGGTGGAAAGCACTGGAGCCATCCGGAACAATTATAACCATGGAATAGCTACGTTACAATAACAGGAAATCTATTCTGCTAAAAGCTTCCTTCAGGATCATTATCTAGAGACCTGCTAACCCTGTAATTGTTCCCTCAGCACAAGCACCCTCTCCAGAAGAATGAAAAGCAAAAAAAGAGACCGTAGCAATCTGCTGCTGAGTAGGAAACAGTCCAGCTTGGTGCTCTGAATGCAACGCTCTGTGCAGAGGTTTCCTGCCCAGTGCAAACTCTTCTTGCTTAAAAACATCAGGGGAAAGGGCACCACTGTGGCCAACAGCCTCCTTCGTTTCTTTGTAACCAAACAGAAGAGTTTCATCTAAATCAATGCCAAATGTACGTTTCCAAAGAGTGAGAGGCTGATGCCTGTGTATAAATCAATGGCATCTGTTTGCAAAGAATGTTTTATTGTGATATTTTCCTATAACTGCTTAAAAAAGAGAATTGCTTGCTTTCTTCCCAAGGTTATTTACTCATTTCATGCACAGACAAGAAATGGAGTTGGCATTTTGAGTGAATTTTTCCTGACCTCATCAAACGATTCCTCTGGAATGACTTTTGTAATGTTTAGAACTTTTCTTTTTTCAATGAATCTGAATAATCTTGATGTTTAGAGAATCATTTACGTCCACACACTTCATAACTTCTTCACAAACCTGTTGCCATGGCTGTTGTTATGTGCATGGTAAAACAGACATACTCAGCCTAGGAGCAGGCATGGCTTGGTATGAACTGAGAAGGGACTGAGCCCTTTGTCTCCAGAAGCTTGGAGCCTCTTCTTTGGGCTCAGCCTACCTAGGTTACCATGGAGGTCACTCCTTGTCTGTCCCATCCTTCAATTAGACCATTAAAACAATCAATACCTGAATGTTATCACAGGAACCTCCTTTAGTTTATCTCCTTCAGCATTAAGCCTTTCTTGACAGACCTTTGGCGCTTACAGCAGCAAATGTGAAAAGAATAATGAACCCAAATGCCAAAAAGGGATGAATAACAGCAGGACTGTCAGACTTGCAAAGGAGATGATGCTTTGTAATCTCAGGAGGCACCTCAGTTAAATTGGATCCCCTTGGAAAGGCAGAGCACAGTGAGTAACAGTCGGAGGAGGAGGAATCAGAGGGGAAACGCTTTATCAAACGGATATTTGAGTATGTTAGCAATAGAAGGGAAAACAAAGGCTGGGTAGGTGAGTAATATCTGTGGCAAAGCAAAAGTCTGCAGAGAATGAAACTTAGGGATGAAGGTAGGAGGGAGTTCTGTACCGGTGGGGAAGGAGAAGCTGCAGTCAGGGCGAGGGCTCAGCACCCTGCTTAAAACCCTGGCTGGAACCCAAAGTGCCTGCATGCCACTGAGCTGGTGGTTTTGGGCAGTAGATTGCACTAACCATGGCAACCCACAAACCAGAGCTAAAATCATCCCTCTTTACGTGTCTGCCTGACAGTGTAACACCTCCTGGTGTATTGCTCCTCTGCTAGAACCTGCTCCAGCTGTCCTCGAGCCTATACTTGTAAATCAATGAAATCAAAAGGACTTAGTAGCTGTCCTGACACCTTCACAGTAGCAAAGCCTGGCACCAGGTCAGTAATACCCAGCGTTCACAACAGGGTGAGTCGTGGCATTGCTACGGGCAGGCTTCTGTGCAGACACTCCTCTGGCAAAGAGGTTTTCAGCACACAGAGAGGCGGCATTTCCCATCCCCAGTAGCTGTAGATTTCACACCAAAGTAGGTTTTTGATGGTCTAGTTTTGGGGTTATAGTATATTGGTTGTTATCACTATTGTGTTATCAGATTATGTTGGAGTTTATACTCTTTTTCTTAGTAACAATAAGCATCTAACTGACTCTAAATCACACTTGAAATTTGAACAAGGGTTGATGGTAATAATTGTCCTTCAGCTTTTAGGAAACCCTAACCCTTCTGTTTTGAGGCACTATTGCTGCTATGACATTCCCAGGAGCTCTGGACCATTATTTAGGACTGATGCATCACCAAAAAGCTACCATCTCTTAAGACAGCAGAGACCTTGGGAAGACAGGTACACTGCTCCCTCTGATACAGGCTGCATGCTGCAGCTAAGGAAGTGATCTGCCACTGAAGCCAAAAAAAACCCTCACATTAAAGCAGGTTGGTGTGGTCTGACCACACGGTATCAGGAAAGTGATTTTTATTTCTCACTGCTGCTGTGGGCTGGCTAAAGAAGCTCTTAAATGGCTATCAGCAGTACAAAAGGACACTGTTTATCTGCTGGGAATGCTTTAGAGAAAGGAAGACTCCAGGTTTTGAAAGAAATAATGTCTTTTATCCAGCAGTCTGATGCAATGCCTCAGCTGCTCTTGAAGGACTGGAGAAAGATGTACAAATAAACAAGCCAATATCCATTGGAACGTTAAACGTGTGCATTGTACAAGTGCTGTCACACCTTTTGTGTTCATGTGCTTGCAGACAGGAAGAAATCACAAGTTTTCAAGTTCAAATAAACTCAGAGGATACCTAAAAAATAAGCATTGCAGTCATGTTTATGAACATTTGTAGTGGAAGCGACTGCAGGTTTATTCAGACAGGGAATAAAAATGATGTCTCTTGATTTATTTGACCAGCCACTAGAAAACAACCTGCACATTAATGAATGTGAGTAATTACTTAAAATTGGCATTCAGCCAACAGAGCAGTAGGATCATGAAGACGTATCAAATAAACTTAACTAAGGAATACATTCAAAGGGAATCTGTGATCCTCTGGCAGTTATTACATAAGCAGGACAAAAGGCTGCATTAATTGTGTAAATTACTCATTTGCAATTATTTTCTGGGCTGCAGTGAGTATTGATAATAACTTTCTGTCTCAGGGAGGGAAGAATGATGACATTTTGCTTGTTCTCCTCACAGTGGCAAAGTAAACAAAACTGGGGAAGAAAGTGGAAAGTCTGAGAGGGTGCATTGGGGAGGTGCTGTTGCTCGCTGCTTTTTCTTCTCCCTGCTCTTTTACACAGCAGTAGTGAGACTTGCTAACAGACACGTTATTGGGAGACTTAAAGTGCTGGTTGGAAGGAAAATTGCAGCACATTACACAGCAAGGTTAGATGATAAATGGCAAATATAGGCTCTAGGGCAGGTGCATGCAAGTGTGGCTGCAAGTAAAACTTGTGGCAGCTTGGTGAGCCTGGTTTTGACCTGCCACAATGTGCAAGCAGAAACATTGTGTGCTTTGGAGATCCATGAGCTTGCAGTAAAAACTAAGATGCTTCTACCTCTCAGTGTGTAACATGCAGCTTTCAATAGCTGCTGATACGCAGTGGTAACCTCCAGGCTCCTGAGATCTCTTCCCTGGAGCAGGTGTTTGAATGCAGAGGGCAGCAGGGATGGTGCCCACGTAAGTGCCAGCAGACTATCCCCCTGCTTCCTCCCCACTGGGACAGGGAAAGCTGCATGCCTTCCTCTCCAGGCACTATTCTGAAGACAGAGCTGCAGATCTCCTGGCATTTTCTCTGGTATTTGCTTTGGGATCTGGTTGTGTGAAATTTCCAGGTGAGGCAAACATCTGTGAGAAACGTTGGTTCCAGAGACCATTAGGAACATCTTACTCTGATTTACAACAGTGCTGCCCCATCTCCCGCCTTGTTCCCTTTCTTCTTAAAGTTCACCATAGTTCTTTACATGTAATAAAAAGATGAGTTTATTGAATCAGTTACTTTAGTTTGGCTAGAATGTTCTCAAAGAACTCAGATTGAAGTAAACAGTTGGCATAAAAAATGTCAGCACAAGGGATATGATAAGCTTACAAACAGTCTAAACCAATTTTTGGGAGGGAAGCATCAGAGAATCTTAAACATAGATTCCATTCTCAATCTAGAATGGGTGAAGGTTATATATCCCTTTAAGTACCACATATGATGAGTACAGAGCTGTCTACTTGGATGATGATGATGATTTCCTGCTGTACACTTATATCTTCAGGCATTCAGCAGGGACTCTTATGAAGGAAGCACTAGTCCTCCATGCAAGAATGCCCTTGGCTGGTCCAGCATTAGTTTATACTACCTGTATAAGACTTTTGACTTCTATAAAGGAACATATTGAACTGTTGGACACTAGTAATTTTTTCCTGCTTGGCAACTGTTGTCTAGTGAGCAATGAGAAACTGGCTTTCAGTTTAGCACAGTCTCCCTCCAAAACCATCACTTTAAGTAAGTTACTGCTCCACTGAAATAACCTGAGGGGCGGGCACTCAGCCTCCACACAGTGAAGGTGGCATTTGGGAGAGCAATTAGTGTGAATCACCCCAACAACCTCTGTTCCCTTCCAAGAAACCTGCTGACCTCACAGATTTCCTGGGGACAGGGGATAAAGAATCTCTGCATGATCAGGACGTACCGCTGCCATGAAAGGATTCTGTAAGCTGGGACGTCTTGTGTAACTCACAAAAAAAAAGAAGCTGTGTGACAGCACAAAGATATTCAAGAATATTTCAGGAGGCAATTAACATCTGTGTACTGGTTGCTCCCAAGTGGTTAAGCTTTAGGAACACTCACTAGGATTTTCAGCTGAGTTTGCACCCCAGCTCTAAAACTAGGGAGTTTTCTTGCATTTGTTCTTGCTGCTGGAAAGGAGAGGACAGCAAAGGCGTCTCTCCTCCTTGTTTGTCCTCACAAACCTGCACCTAAGGCCTCTCCTGAACTGAATGAACAAACCTAGCTAACATTCTGTTCTCTCTGGGGACTCAAGGATGCTATACCTCCCTGTGCTGTCCCTAGTAAAGAACTTGGTGCCTTTTAGCACCTCATGGACATGTTAACTCCACAAGGCATTGGCTGTAAGTTCTGTTTTGAATGTGTTCCACAATCAAATGTGCAGAATTTGAAGACAAGAAAGTTTAAGCACCTAAGCAGGGGATAGGTATAAATTCCATGCCAGGATCTGCCCCTGCTTTCTTCTGTGAATGTGTAATTCCCCATTGTAATCAGCTGATAAAGGGCTTGAGTTTCCAGCTGGGGATGGATTTGTGCGTGATCCCTCTGCAGCAGCGATATTTGCGTTCAGCTGACTCTACCTGTGTAACACAGCAGGAATATTTGACAGCACAAAGGGAAAGCCAAATGAAACCAAGCAAGGAAAAGAATAACATTTAAAGTATACACCAAGGACTCATGATATGTCCTGTTACAGAATGAAATGGACACATTCTGCACCCACTTCTCCCAAAGATGTGAATTCACATTTTGTGAAACGTGGAATGAGAGCCAACAGACTGGTTTTTTTCAGTCAATTCATGGTACAGATGCAGTGTCCTAGAGAATATGCTCTCTCTCTTTTATGGACAGGTTTGCAAGGAGGAAGGCAGCAGGCTCAGTCTGCAAGAGCTCGTTTGAGAGGGCTTGGTGCTGTCTGCTGAGCTTGAATGCACAGGCAGTGATCGGAAAGAAAAAGATGTTGAGCCTTTTCAGGCAGAAGGATCTCACATTGCCTGCCATCACCAGTGCCTTCTTCCTGCCCAATAATTGAACATTTGTAAACCAGTTTTTCACCTAGGCTGTGTTTCTCCTAGGGGTTTGGTATTCCTCTCTAGTACAAAGCTGATGTTTTCTGAAGTCCAGCTGTAAAATCCTATGGGAGATGTTCTCTTTACTGGAAACACTATTTGCTCTTGGAAAAGCTGGCATTGGTACCAGGTAAATGCATTCTGATCTGCAGATCACACAGCATTTTTGTAACCATCATAGGCAATATGTGGCAATGATCTTCTGAGAAATGCTGATTTTCCAGTAACAACTGTTCCTGTGCCGTTCACCTGAGTTCTGGTCTTCGACGTACAAGCCTGGGAGTTCATTTGTCATCTCTGTGGCACAGGTACAGCAGCAAGTATTACAACATTAATACCCAAAAGAGCAGCAGATGATCTGTGGACACAAGAACAGAGGTAGACCTTGCCCCAGGACACTATGTTCTCGACATTAACAGGTCCTACAGAAAGTTTCTGCTGATCTTTGCTGTTTCAGCATCTGAGCAATCTGTCTTCTTGGGGATGGGGGGGGGGTCAGCTCTTCCAACACCTGACTCCAAACTCCAGCTGCTTTGGAAAACGAGAGACCTACTGAAGTCCATAACTTCAGCCAACAGTAAAATTTCTCACAGATAACCTCCATTGCCACAGAATGCATTTAATCACTGATGAAGAAGGTGTTGCTATTTTGCCTTGTTAAGCAATTGGCAACTGAGGCACGAAAAGGCTAAAACTACATCTGCACAATGCAACACAGCTCTCAACCAGCTGGTTCTAAAGCGGGCTGCATAAAGCCCAGTATAGCCCAGTAAGTTCTCTGCCTAGTTAGCTCACCTTATTGGGAAGCCTGGCAAAGCAGGGCTGCAGAGGTGCACAACCAGAGCTGTGTGAGTGGGAAATGATGGGCAGATGTCTAATTGCTGCCAAGTGCAAGGACTGGCTGTCGTGCTCCCATTCCTGAGCAGGCTTTGAAACACCATGCTTCATTCCTACAAACCTAGTTAGGATGCTGCACTTACAGAAAGTTGAATTCCTGGAGAGCTGAATTCAAATCTAGGTGACAGCTTCTTAGCTTAGTGCCCTGTAGCCTGTAGGAATCATCACAGCAGCATCAGGAGCTGCTTGAACAATCAAAGCATAAATGCAACATCATCAGAGCATCAAGTCCAACTCTCCAATGTTTTGGTGACAATTGGATGTAACGGCACACTTTTCAGTTACAATAAAAAAACCAAACCCAAACCCTTTTAACACTTCACATGATCCTCTTGGGCAGGATCTCACTTCTTTGGATGCATTCTATATAACTTAAAATAGCTTCAGCATATGTTTGCTTCTTCCTCATTAAATATTTCCAGGAAAGTCCTAGCAGTTTTACATGTGGAATAAGAGCTTTAGCTTTAGTTTGCTGGCCAACCTGCTGCAATTGCACCTAGAATATCACCACAAGATCTTGTTGAAGCTCACAGTCATCTTCAATCGCTGACCCGGTCCTTTTCTTTTTTTATTGTCCACCTCAGATGACAAAATATTTTGCCAAAATGCGACCAGGTATGAGTGACAACAGAAAATCCTGGGATGCAAGCCACTTGCTTGTGAGCTTTATAGATCCATGACAGAAAGTCTGTCAGTGCCAGGCACAACTGGTGTCTCTGTGAACTGCATCATTTCAGTACCTAACACAACCCATTTAAGGGCAGAATATTATGCAGTAGGCTGAAGCACAGAATCTTAAGGGTTGGAAGGGACTTTAAAAGATCATCCAGTTCAACTCCCCCTGGCAGAGCAGGACCACCTAGAGTAGGTCACACTGGAACTTGTCCAAATGAGGTTTGAATGTCTCCAGAGAAGGAGACTCCACAGCCCATCAGGGCAGCCCCTTCCAGTGCTCCCTCACCTCAACAGGGAAGAAGTTTTTCCTTGTGTTTCTTTGAAATCTCTTGTGTTCCAGTTTGTACCCGTTGCCCCTTGTCCTATCATTGGCCATCACTGAGCACAACCTGGCTCCATCCTCCTCACACCACCCTTTATGGATTTGTAAACATTAGTGAGGTCACCCCTCAGTCTCTTCCAAGCTGAAGAGCCCCAGCTCCGTCAGCCTTTCATCAGAAGGGAGATGCTCCACTCCATCATCTTTGTGGCCCTGTGCTGAGCTCTCTCCAACAGCTCCCTGTCCTTCCTGAACAGAGAGGCCCAGAACTGGACGTAATATTCCAGATGCAGTCTCATGAGGGCAGAGTAGAGGGGAAGGACCTGATGTACTTTCCTAGCAAAGCCATAGACCTTTGTGAAGGCATGGAAATGTTAGATTGTGTGTGCCACCTAAGGAGGAAACTTGATGTCTCAAGGTCTTTCCAGCTTTGCTATGTTTTTATCAGAACAGTGAATAGTGCAGGCACATCACTAATGGCTCCCATTTAGAAAGGATCTGTTACATGCCAGTGTGAGAGCCAGGGTGAAGCGCTGGTCTCCCCATGGAATCCCTTATGTGCCAGTCTGTCTCTGCTAAATATACATACAGGCATCCATGTGATTTAGCAGTGATACTCTACAAGTTGTTTACCAGACAAACTGTTTATCTCTTCTGCTCTCAGAGCTTGAACATCTGTACCAGAGATGCCTGCACAAACTGACAGAGATACCTATAATATGCAATAAACAGCCAACCCTTAAGTGTCGAGGAATGTTCCTGCTGTTAAGTCAGTTTGTTTTGGTTTCACTTAGCGACAGATAAAGATGATGGAATATTACTTCTCCCTGTCAAAAAATTGGGTTTCTTCCCAGAGGCTCAGAAATGCCCAGGACTTGAGACTCTCTCTGCTGTCTCCTTTGCCTGTCTGTGTGATATATGACAAGTACTCTCCTCCTACACAAGCAGGTTACTCCTTCCAGGCCACAATGTCTCATGCAGTTAAGGTAATATATTTTATGCTGAACCACCCCTGACCAGCATTTGGGAGTGGATGGGTACAAACCAGCCAAACAGCCACTCTAGCTTGCTAATACTGGTTGTTTTTCCCCTTGCATTTTGCATAGCACAAAGCAGAAAGGGAGCCGGCAGCCCCTCGTGAAGTCTTACTTCTATTTCTTTTCCAGGGTAAACTCCTTTTCAAAAGGGAGCAAGAAGAAAACAACAACTTCAAACCAAAGACAAATCAAATGTACAGGGGGCAGCAATTTCTCTCCCATGTTACTGTAACAGCATCACATTATTCACACCCAGTTTCACAGGAAAATTGCAGGCTATCTGTTTACTGAAGCATGCTCAGGGATAAATCCTGCTCATCTTCTTTACTTGAATGAGTAACCCTTATTTGAATGAGCAGCTCAGCCAGGGGCAGAGTTACCACGCAGTCTGTGACCCACCTCCTCCTTTGCTCAGGGCACAGCTTTTCACATCCCCTCTCTGCTTTGCTGCTCCATCCAGCCCTGCCTGTGAAGTCACAAGCAAAGGGCAAAAGATCTCAGGGTAAGACCTTGCAGCCTTTAAGGAAGCCTGATTGTGTAATAATTTTCTCCTCACTGCTATGATGAGGGGAAAAAAAAGCCCCCATGCTAATCAATTGACTGAAGGGCAACCAGTCAGCTTGGAGGCTGTTTGTTTTGGGCCATAAAATTGTTAAACAAGCTGCAAGGAAAGTTTCTGCACTCCCTGTGCAGTGCACCTGCCAAGTTGAATCAGACATATCAGCGAGAACATTGAAAATATTTTGGCAAGAGAGAACTTTCTTTAAGCTATTGGGGTGCCTGGTGGGTGTATTTTCAGGTAACAAGCCTTGGCTCGAAGCCCTGCATTCAAGCATCACTGCATCCCACTCAGATTCTAAAACTAATCAGAATCTGTATCCAAGTGCTCTAAGCAGTCCTTGTGCTTCCAACAATTCATCTAACCACCATGAATAACTTGGAAATAATTAAGCTTCTGACCAAAATTATGTGCTGCATGACTTCTTTCCGTAGAAGACTGATTTGTTGACTCCAGCATATTCCATGAGTCATTATCATAGCTGGGCCTAATTCTTTCCTCTGGTTTTTTATGATCAATAATGTACAGTGTGTGACAGATCATGCAGAGCTGTATTGCTTATTTAGCATCATATGCATCCTTGTTAAACTAATAGAGTACCTCCTAAACACAGCAAACAGATGTCTGCAGCACAGATACACTTCAACTCAGGGAACTCTTATTTCGAGAACAGCTTTAAGCAAGAGCCTAACTTGAAAGCAATGAAATTTTAGCACATCCAAATCAACCTGTTTTATTGTGGGAAATTCTGGTCTGTCCTGCAGAGATGGACTCGATCCTGTGTCCAGAGGGTTGAGTAGACCAGAGCCAGTGTCAATATGACACCGATCGTGCTGATTACAAAATTGTCTAAGTACATACCTACACTTATCTGAAGGGCCCTGATGCTGAGGCATCTTGGCATTTATGTTCACTCCCTTCCTTGCTCCTCTTGAGTCACTTGCTTCCCCCAAGAAGTGACCCACCAGACCTGGCCAGGGATGCTGGGGCAGACTCACCCTGTGGAATCACTTCAGTACAATTTATTTAGTAGAGAAATTGCTTTAAGCAGATATCAGAGCAATGGAAAAGTGCTCATACAGCTCACATCTTCCCAAATATGTGAAGACCGTGTGTGGGGCTGTATGCCCATCAGGCAATAAAAATACCATCTGTTGAAGCAATCATGAGACTCCAGCTCCTTCTCCTGCACACAAACAGCAGAGAGCATGGGTGCCATGACAGATGTGCTGTATTACTATAGCTGGGTATTCCTACCAGGATCAAAGCAGACAGAACAGTGACTTTGCTTCTCTTGAGCAGAGACAAGGGAACGTAGAAAGATCTTTGGTCTTAATATTAACCTGCTTGGCCTTAATTAACCTGCTAGCATGATGCAACTACTGCACAAGGGAAACAGGTCACTTTTATGAAGCATGGTGAGTAAAACCAGCTTAAAGAGTAAATGTGCTGTTATGTATCTCCGTGCCAACCTCAGTCAGGAATTAGCACATCACTATGTTGCAGTAATAAGCTTCAGATAGAAACAAAGAATGCCTTGAATTTGCTAGGGTTGAAAAATGGAGTGTTTCTGTAGTCTTGCAAGAGATATTCTACTTGTTAGCATACTGAGCTGAGCTTCCAGCATGGGGAAGCAGATGTTGTGTGTCATTGCTGACCTCAAGTGCAGCAGAATTGGGGAGCCAGCACACAGCGATTCCCCTGGTACGTCAGATCCCAGTAAAGCATAGCTGTGCTCACCCCTGGCCAGTGCAAACAGACATCAACATCCCCAGGTCCTGCTCCCTCTAACATCTCCTGTTCTCCATCACAGGCTCCTGCCAGGTTTTGCATGTGTGTTTGCAAGTTCTGTGGAGCAAGGCTCGCTCTCAGGCTTGACACAGTGCCTGGGGTGAGGCTGTCCATGCTATGTATGGTCTTTAGGCATAACCACTGTATAGAGTCATCCAGCAGCTGCTTGATCCGATCTTTCTAATATCAGAGGGGATGAAATACTTGGAAACTCACCTAGAACTTGCAGTGAAGGCCCTACTTCTCACCAGTGTGGGGTACTCATCTAGTGCTCTTCGGGCAGCTGGGGGAGTGTCACACACAGCTGGCTGAAAGCTGCTTTGGTTCATACACAGCAAAAGCAAACGCTATCTCATAGAGCAGATGGGCTTCAAGCACAACGAACTGCATCCTGATTACTCTCTTTGAGGCTGCATGGGCTCTTACACCACCTGCCTCATGGACATCTGCACTAAATACACCCCCCCAGCATTTCAGGATTCATTGAGCTTGTTTTGCTGTTGAGAGTCAGAGCGTGGTAGAAACCAACCACCTAAAAATTACTCAGGTGAACTTTCATAAGGACAAAGAACACATTTAGGTGTGTCTCAGTGTCAGGTTATTGGTTATTTTCTCGGCAGAGTTTTCCCTGTGCTGACTGTGGGGGTCTGTGCCTATGTGCCTGTGTAGTTATTGCTTTAATGTTTTAATTGCAGGTGAAAAAAGGGAGGGAGTGGAATCTCTTATTGACAACTACTGCTGGGAAAAACACTGGCTCAGTCTTTGAGGTGTTCATTTAGCCACAGGGACAAAGAAGCTGAAGTAGATTTGCTCCTCAGAAATAATGTGGTTTGGAATTCATGTGCTGCCATTTTTAGCTTCTCACTGTTTTCTTGCAATTTGCTCTGTGTAATTTATAGGGCATTTCCAGGCAAAGGATTATGATTCCCATAAACAGAAGGATTTGTGACTAGCCAGCAAATACATGGTTTTGTTCTCATTTTATCTCATTTCTGTCTCTTGCCTGGATTCCCTTGCTAGGCTCATATTTCCAACAATATTAATCCTAATTCTTCCTCAGGAGTATGTTGACATTACTGTGGTGAGCTGGTCAGTAAAGCTCACCACTGAGCAAGAAGACGTGGCCCATGTAAAGTGGCTGCTACAAAACACTTCAAGTCTTGCAGAAGAACACGACAAATGATTTTAACAAGGATGAAACCCTCTGATTTTCTACACCAGGGCACCGTGCATTAAGCTAATGAGAGGTGCAAGCCAAATGAGCTGGTTTTGATGCAGCTTTCATGGAGTGTGGGCACACTCTGACTGCAGAAGCAATTACTTCTCAGTCTGTGGGAGCTTCAATCCATAGACTTGCATACCACATGAAGCTGTTCCAATAAGGTTGGTCCCCAAGTCTGACCCAGATGACTCTTGGTCTTTTCTGAGGAAATGACTGTAGAGTAGGAGGAGAAATGTCAAATGATGTGTGCAGCACTTGCTCATCCCCTGCCTGAGATGGCAGGCCTGCTTATGAACAATTTCACACTTAACCCATTAGGACCTAATCAGGATCCTTCTTGTCGCTGTCAATATGTGAGCATAACCAAAAAGAGAGGAAAACCAGAGATGTCTTAAGCACAAGAAAAATGAAGATGGAACAATAATAGTATAGGAGGGGATGTCTCACTATCGCTCCAGTTTTCCTTCTTTCCTAGTTTTAAAAGGAAAGTTGGTTCCATTAAAGTCACAGCAAACCAGATGAAGCCCTTTTCATGCTTAGCAAATCAACTGCTGTCACTGGAGTGACAATTCTTCACCTCTGATCCTCACTCTTTGCAGACAGAGGAAAAAGAAAGTCTGATTTCAACAAGGTATCTCTTTAACAGCATTTGCCTTCAGTGCATGCCTTCTTACCTCCTAGATGCTGGAGCATCACCACAGCCAGTGGTACACTTCCATTTGTACTGTACACTGAGGGTTGGGGTGTTTTGGGGTAGACAAATGGAACACCTCTTTAACCCTGCCAACCCCCAAGACTCTGCTATAGCATCCTGGCGTGTCTAGACAAAAGGTATTGATGGGAGCTGACTCCTTCACTGTAGCTGATCCTACAGCAAGCAGGACTGCTACCACTACAAAGCAGTGCATTAGCTGCACAAGGCTTAATGGAGTCGATGGAAAATACCTTCATTTTATGTTGGTGCTTTTTTCCACACGGCTATGTGTACAGACAGTCAATGCTTTTTAACTTCAAGAGGTCATTTCTGCATGCTTTCCCATGCTAAATATTTTAAGCATCTTAACCCAGCTGTCTCCACTGTTTATGGAACAGGAGATGTCCAAATCCCCTCGGAAATGACGCTTATAAACTGCCTGCCCGGTGCTACACAACCCACTCAGCCCTACAGAGGAGCACTCACTCCACTCTCCTGTCACACTGGGGAAGTCCTACAGACTCTGTCCCTCAGCTCATCATCTCCAGACCAGGGGAAGCGAACTTAGCTGCTCACAGAGATGATGATAGCCTGGCTAGCTAATGTTTACAGAGCTTACCAAGGGGATTAGGTGATAATGTGCTCATTTGGAAACGCTGGCGACCAGAGGGGTGACTGAGGAGAACCTAAGAGCAGTCAGACAGCAGGCAATTTCTGGTCCTGCATTCCCACATCAGAACTGCAAACGACAGAATCGTGGTAGGGATGATAATGGACATGAACCCACATTCATTTGAGGAAACCCCTTAAGAAATCATTCTGTTTCTCACCATATATCTATAAAACTGTTCACTTCTCTGCAGTCACACAACCAGACATTTCTAGGGACTGACTTCTTTTTTTTTCTTGCCAAACACATTTTCTTTTAATTGCACATTCTTCATTAAGATGAATAAAAAGCTGTGCTACGCAGGAGACCATTGAACAATGGATTTATCTATAAAAGAGGTGTAAAAGTCTCTTGGGAGAGGTTGAGCATCCTTGCTGACAGCTGAAATCAGAAAGAGCAAAGGGCTTTCAGTCTTCTCTAAAGCTTGGTCTTGAGTCTGTAAAACATCTGGAACACATTTTTGACTTTCCTCCTTTGAACATCAGTGTTCTCATGCACATTTCTGCACCAGCCAGGTGCTGTTGTGGGCTAGGATAAATGCACTGGGGTTGGGGTGTTTTTTTTGTACTGATGTAGCCAAAGAGACAAAAGCTTCACAGCAACTGTATGGAATTACTTACTATAAGATGAACTATCTGATGTTAGTAAGGGCAAACACCTCCTCCTGACTATGTCATGATGGTTTCTGTTCAGTTTTCCATTGCAAAGTCTCCAAACATTTAACAAACAGGACACAAAGTGCTGTTCAAGGGAGGAAGCTACTTTTGTGTGAAATGTGGCACTTCCAAACATGAAGTCATAGAAGACTTTGGATTGGAAGGGACCTGTAAAGGTCATCTGGTTCAATCCCTCTGCAGTGAGCTGGGACATCTTCAACTAGATCAGGTTGCTCAGAGCCCTGTCCAACCTGATTTGGGATGTTTCCAGGGATGAGGCATCTACCACCTCTCTGTGCAGCCTGTGCCAGTGTTTCACTACCCTCACTGTAAAAAGCTTCTTCCTTATATGTAGCCTGAATCTATTCTCCTTTGGCTTAAAACCCTTACTCCTTGTCCTGTTGCTACAGCCCTACTACAGCTTGTCCCCATCTTTCTTTAAGTCCCCTTTATGTATGGAGGAGCCACTACAAGGTGTCCCCACCAGCTAGATGAGACAGCAGAGCTGTTCAGAGCTGCTGCTGTACCCCACATCGGTAACAGCCGATGCAAGGCTGCAAGGGGACCCTACTGACCGGCAGTTCCCAACCCTTTGGTTTGGTTAATGATGTCGGAAACGGGCAGGGGAAAGCGCTGGAGCTGGGCCTAAGGGCAGCGATGACACCGCAGCACCTCTCATGCTGCCTACAGCTCGCAACCCGCCGGCCCCCACCAGCAGGGGCGGGGCGCAGGCAGCGCCCGGGGCCGCCCCGAGCCGGGCCGAGCGGGACCGAGCCGAGCCGGACTAAGGCGAGCCCGTGCGGAAGAGGCAGGGCCTCACCTGCCCGCGCCCGCCCCGCCAGGTGTGAGGTGGAGCAGGAAGCGACGGCCGTGCCGGGCCGAGCCGCGTCCGCCTCAGCGCCCGGCCCACGCGGGGAGATGGCAGCGGGCCGGGCGCTGGCCGCGCTCCTCGCCACGCTCCTGGCCGCCTCGGCGCAGCTCCTCCAGCGGGAAGGTAGGGACGGGGCAGCGGGGCAGCTCCCTCCCCTCACCCCCCCGCCCCGGGCGGTTCCCCGTCACCCCCGTCCCGGTGCGCGGCTGAGCTCTGCCTTGCTTTAACTTGGTCGTAGCGGAGCCAAGAGACCGGTGACTCCGCGTTTATCGCCGTGTGCTGCCGCTCGTTTAAAAGCGGCGGGGGAATGGGGCTGAGCCGCATCAGCAGCGTCCGTCCGGTGCTTGGCGGCGGCCCCTCTGACGGGCGCCGGCGGGTCTGTCTGTGCGCGGTGCCGGCTGCGCCCCGGGGTGGGCTGCGGCTCCTTCCCGAGCGCCTTCCCGGGGCGGCTGTGCCGCGTTGGAATGGAGGGATCGCCTTTCAGCACTCAGCCTTTGCACACGCCTGTTTCTTTCCCGGTGAAATTAACGCAGACAAGGTGAATGGGCTGAGCTTGACAATCTCCGCTTGCTTGCTGGAGTATCGATTACACAAGAAACTTTGCCAAGTGCTTTTCTTGCGTGCCGGAGAAGCGGCTGAGTTCTCTGCGAGGAGCAGGAGCTCGCAGCGGCGTGCTGCCCGTCGGGCCGTGCAGTCACGTAGGCTTTTAAGCAAAGAAAAAGGTGCTGTTTGTGTAGAGCAATGGGTGAACTGTATGTGCAGCGAAACGGAGTGGTGTGTACGCCCAGCTGGGTCAGATAGTTTAATGGGAGGCTGCTGTGCACTATCAACTCTGTCTCTTGAAATTCCCATGTGCTTGGTGCAATCCCGTGTATAAAACTGGTGAATAAGTTTCTTAAATCCTGTCTGTGACCCCAAGAGAATTCCAGTCACAAACACAGAGGCAATGTGGGGGGTTTTCCTCAATTTCCAAAGCTGCTTCATTGCAAAAAACGCCCACCTTCAAATCTAAACAGTCTAGTTGACAGCTATTTAGTCCCGTGAAAGAGACTTAAAGTATGAGTCCTCTTAACAAACTAACCGCAGAGTTAACTATGAATACTTAAAGAGCCCGATGTGGAATTTGTGCCTTTTTCACTTTTCTCTTAGCTTTAGCTCTGCAGGTGATGCTGAAGTGTGGTTTACAGCCATTGTGGCTATAAACTAAGCAGTCTGAATGTTTGCTGTGAACCTCAACAACACTACTGAGGTTGAAGTTTCAAGCTGTTTAGTCTTTTAAATATTTGCATTTAAAGTATTTCCTCTGAGTGAACGACAGCTACTTGCCCCTTGAAGCCTCTTCAAAGGAAAAAAGGTTATTATACCGTTGTTAACTGTGTGCTGTGTTCAAAGAAAGCAAGCTTTTAAAGCCTTAGGTGGGTTATTGCTAGAAGGAGAGGAGATGGACTTTTTGAAGATCTTGTGTTATTCAATTGGCAAATGAAGAAATTCCTCAGTTGCATCTTTTTTAGTAGGTAGGTCTAGACTTTGACTGGGAGATGCAGCAGCATTCACTCATTATCTCACCCTCTGGCCAAACTGTTATCAAAGCCCTGTGTTCCTTTCATTCCCTTGCTGCCTACATCTTCTTGGTGCCTCACACTAAACCTCATGGGCTTGCTTTTGATGCACAGTGCAACTCTTTTTGAGTTCACACGTTCCCATTGGCATTCAATTAAAAAGTTTGTACCTGCCTTAGGTAAGGTTGAGCCCAGACCATTAGTTTGCTTGGGTGGTGTTGGTGGGTGCAGGCTGTGTCCCTTGAGAGCTGAGTGAGCCTTCTTTGCCTGTGACTGTAATAGCTCTTGTTGGAAAGGTGGCAAAACCAAATCAGATGGGAAGGTGCAGGAAATGGAAGGAAGATGGTGAGTCAGGCAAACTATTCTTGCTGTGCAAACCTTCACTACAAACAAGATGTCTGTGTGGTCTGTGGGTTTCCTTAGTTTCATCTACAGGAACTGGCAATAGAGATCTTCCCAAGCACTGACCTTGCCCTTAGATAAACTGTGAAGTTACTCTGTGCAGCTTGACTAAATTTGCTTTACAAAACAGCACTGGTAGACCCAGGGGTTTGCTGTCAGCAGTGGTAGTCCCTCTTCCTCCCTCCTTCAACCCCTTCCTTTCCAACTGTATGTTTCTGCCCCCCTGTCCCTCTCCTGCACAAGGACCACTGCTCCCATGCACCAGGTCCTCTATCAGCCTGTCACGTTCTCTAACTTAGTGCCTTTCTCCTTTTGTGGACTCTCAGCCTCTCAAAAAAGAGGTGGCTCAGTCTCCTGGCATAGGTTGGCAGGCTCAAGGTTGCAATGGGTGTGAGTGGAAACGGAGAGAGGAATGGTACCTTCCCGGGTTTGTTGGCAGACCTCGTGTGCCTGGTGTATCCATCATCACAGTGGGAGCTGCTTTTTAAACTGCACAACGAAAACTGTAGTTGGAACATCTTTCAGAGAAAGGGTTTGTCCCGAAAACCTGAGATAATTCAGATTAAGGGTTTTTTTCCCCACACTCCTATGTAGTTTGTAATCTTTAAGGAGTTCCCCTTGCCCTGGCACTGCTGCAAGTTTCAGCAAGGCCAGGTTTAGGCTGGGTGTGCAGAACCACGCATGAGGTGAGTATGAGGCACGCCTGCCTCTTCTTTGGGACTGGTGATGCTCTAGTGGGATGGCTGGAGGTGGTGTGGCTATCTCTAAAGCTGTCTCTTGTCATCCTTGATGAGGTCCTTTCTTCTCTTGCCTCCTCCCTCCACGCTTTCCCAGCAGGTACAGCACTATGGTGGTGTTCCTGCTGTCCTGGAGGAATGTATAAGTCAAAGGGAGAGTGTGGAGGCTCCTTCTCTGGAGGTCTTCAAAACCTGCTTGGATGTGTTCCTGTGTGACTTGATCTAGGTGGGACCTGCTTTGGCAGGGAGGTTGGACTTGATGATCTCCCTTCCAACTCCTACCATTCTGTGAAAGGTGACTGGTCACAGTGTCTTCAGAGGAGCTCGTGGGCTTCCTTCAGATGCGACTTCACGTGTGGTGTAGATGATACCACATGAGACATTGATTAACTTAGAAGTGAAAAACTTACAGGAAGAAGTATTTGGTGTGATAGCTGGGATGTGGGAGTGTGAAAGAAGTGTTGTGCATCTGACCTTTGAAATGTGCTTTCCAACTAAAACCACAATTCCTTGAAGCACCAGTAATGATGTTAATCAGACTTTTACAATACCTGTGAAACATAAAGGTTTCAAGTACCTTCTTATGGTAAAATCTGCAAATGTGTTTTGGGGTTTCTTTAAAGTGTCCTTGTTATAAGAAGTGAACTTACAGGTAATGCCAGGTTGGCTCTTGCTCTACCCCCCCAGGTAACTTTCTTGGCAACTAACTGATTTGAGTCACGCATCAGTCTTAACATGTAAAACTGTTTCTTCTAATGAAGTGGAAAAAAACCCCTGCCAGCAGCAGTTAGCAAGGTCTTTCTGCTGTTCTGACAGGATACAAATAACTGACCCCTTTGTGCTTCTCTGAAAGTTGGTGGAAGATGGATTATTTCCATTCGGAATGGCTGCTTGCTCACTCGATCGAGACATCTCCTTTTATGACCACAAATACTGTGCATGAGTATTCAATTGTACCTTTTCTTTTTTTACTTGCCTTATGCTATTATTATGGGGCACTTACTTTTTGCTCTGTAGAAAATAATGTGTGTATATTAAGTTACTTGTTTATTTTGTGTAAGTTCTGGTGCTGCTACCTTCCATTTTCCACCAGAAAATACACTTAATCTTTTCTCAGTTGCAGATTTTTGTGGATTTAAGATGTTTGCTTTTAACAGATGAGCCTTGTCTGTGTGTGCCTTTTTTTCCTTTGTCTGAAGGGATGCAATGTGAAAGTCCAAATGTGGATGTGAGGTGGGAACAAGAAAATACTTGAGGATTAATACACTGAATTGTGTCCACAGCAGCACCAATTTGAGTGTCTCACCAGGGATCCTCAGTTAGGTCATAATCTGTGGACTCAGGAAGTTTCTCCAACAACTGTGTTCTTGGTCATGGGCTTTTACTCATCCCCAAAACTGAAAATACCAACAGATAGCAGCCATTAGGCTGAGTGGCCCAGGAGAGAAGAAATGTGATGTGATGGGCCAGCTCCCAAGCCTGGCTCGCTTTAGGTAGCTGGCAAGCCTTTCATGCCTGGGGTTTCCATTTGATGTGAGCTGTGGTGGCTCATCAGCCAAAAAATAATTAAGGGAGAGAAGAGTGGGGCTTGGCTTATTGATATAGCCCTTACCAGTAAGCTTAATGAGTATTTATACATATATGTTAATTAAAAAGCTTTGGAATCCACATCTGCCAAAGCCTCAGTCTTAGGCAGGTGCCAAACAACTTTGCACTTCATTCATTCCAGAAATACCTTGTAGAAATAACATGAGGAGACACCCTTTGCTGAGAACAAAGTCAAGATGCTGTTGGCTTTGCCTGTGTTGACTGCTACATAACTATGACAAGGATGTAGTGTGTTTGTAACTCAGTGGAGCTAATAGGTAGCTCTTTACCTTCTTCACCACTTTCTCTGTATTGATTGCACTTTATTTTGCTTGTTGTAATTGCTGATGGCAAAATGGAACCTTCTTCAGGTCCTGGCCATGCAACCAGAGAGCATGAATGAATATGTGTAGGGTTATACCACTTCTTGTTAGAAATCTACATCTTTAATAATTCATGGAATTGAGAACCCTTTGCCCAGCTAGTGGAAAGACTGAAGATGTTTCCTCTAACAAAGCACTTCCAGCAGTTTCTGGGACATTAGCCATCTCAGTGATGCTGCTCAGGTGTCCCTGTCAAACCTCAGCTCTGGAGTAGACAACACACCCCCTGCAGCATGAGTTGGTTTGTTAGAGCCAAACCCAGCTCCTGAACAGCACCTGATGATTTTTTTTGGTGGTCTCAGCAAGATTCATCTGATGGAATCTGCTCGTCATCCCTCAGCTCAAACTTCTCTCATCTGATGGAGGTGTGACCATACAGATTTCTCTTGCTCAACCAATGCTTGTGGCATCAGGGTGTGAAGGAAGGGATGTGGGTTGTGCTGTGCTTGGTAAACGACTGCTGGCTGCTTGTCAGAGCAAGATCTCATGTTTCTGTGTTAGCTGGTGACAGAGGCAAGGATGCACTGTCTGTAGCTCAACCTGTAAAGTGTGGATAATATTGATGGGGCCTCCTGGAAGACCTTCAGGAAGAGCCAACTGAAGAATTGTACCATAATGTCTAGCAAATATGCATCTCACACGTGTTAGTGGGATCTAGTTTGCTTCTGAGTGCCCAGACTGCCTGCCCCGTGGGAGAACAAATGGTTTCTTTTACCTGTCTCTTATAATAGGGAGGAAAAGTCACCTTTGCCTATTCCCTTGGATACCTTTGAACAACCCTTCTGAAAGGTGCCATGGGACAGCCTGCTTCAAACTATGCCTTTTTGATTTCTTGGGGAACAAAGTGAGCGTGGTTACTTGCTGTCAGAGCAAGCTCTTGTTTTGAGAGATACAATCACTCTGGCGTTTTGGAGTGGGCTCTGACTTCTCTGGGTCTGTGGTTGGAGCTGAGAGATTAGCAAACTGTGAGGAGTGAGAAAGGGTGATCTGAAGTGAGAGACAAAGAGCCCTTGGCAGGATGTTTGGCATGGGAGGGACCTCTGATTGTGAAATGTGCTTTTCTACCCTTCGTTTATTGGAGCCGAGAGCGTAGAGCTGCTCAGACATGCTGTGAGATGCTGTTCTCTTGTTGGCTTGCATCAAGGTAGGGCTAAACTGTGCAAGCAAACACCCCTTTGATCAAGGGAAGCTCCTGCAGTGACTTGGGTGGTGTTTTGGCGTTTCTTGTGCCGGTGTGACATTTCCTCGTGGAGTTGTGCGGCCCCACGTGTGCTACATGTTGGATGTCGCAGGCGAGTTGGCAGGCAGCTTGCAGACAGCCTTCCCAGAGCTCTGCCCCTCACTTCTCCAGAGGCAACAAAACTTCAGATCTGTAAAGTAATAATTCAGAAAAGGCAGCTCAGAGCCAGCTTTCTCCTTTCTGTAATTACAGCCGAGCTTGCCAAATTCCAGAGTGTCTCTTTTCCTCACTTTGGGTGTAAAAAGCTTCTTTTGAAAATGACTTTTACACAAGTCATGAGAGTGTCTTCATTATCTTCCCAAAAGGGTCTGAAGAAAAGGGTAGAAGTGCTGAAACTTATGCTTTTTTTTACAAAACAAAGCTATTTTAAATCTGAAGGTCCTTTATTCCTATTAGGCATTACCAGTTAATGCATTAACAACTTTTGAGTGAGCAGCTTTGTTGGCCTGGGGTACAGGGACATCTTTTCTGGTGAACTGTGCTGGGATGGCTTGTGCTAGTGGACTCCAAAAGTGTCCACCCCTCTTCCCTGATGAGGAGCAGAATGAGATGTGTGACATCTCACCTGCTTCACATCCCCATCCTGGCTGTCAGTTTAAACCATCAGTGCAGATTAGGGAGCTGTATTGTAGTGGCTGAAGAAGGGCTTATTCTGCCCCAGATGCCCTCTCCTGAGATGTGGTTACCCTGGCATAGTAGTCATTGGCAGCATCTATCTGTAAGCATTTACAAGCTTTACAGATCTTAAGCTTTAATGTTTTGTGTGGTTCCCTGAGAGCAATCCTTTCACAAAACATGGACTTTGTATCCCAAGCAAATGTGGTATTGAAAGATCCAAACAGAAGGAGATCACGGAGCATGCAGAGAGTAGTTGGTTTACTTTGTAAATGTAAACAGAAAACCTGTTTGCTTTATAAAGTCCAATGTGATTTCAGCAGCTTGCAGCAAGCTGGACTGGCTGTAATCTGTGATTGTGCATGTGGTTTCTGTTTGTTGCTCACAGAACTGTTTAGTAGGTAAGAAGAGTATAAACAGTGTATGGGTCCCAGACTGACTTTGCTAAGGGCCTGAAGAATGGGTGACTGGGCATTGCAGGTGTTATTAGAGGAGTGAATGATGCTTGGACAGATGGGTGCTGTAGTTAAACTGGAGAGTTGGGCTCAAACTGATAAAGATTCAATAAGGCAGGTTCAAAACTTTTGAGTCAGCAAAGCAGGGGAACATTTAAATATTCTTTGACCTGTTGGTTGCACTGAATTGTGTTGGAGGTGGCGGTAAAATGGATGATCAGGTACAGCTGCTGGTGTGTCTCATAGCTGAGTTGTTGGGGTGTTTGGTTGGGATGTGGGAGCTGTGATCCCTATAGAATCATAGAATCTTTTTGGTTGGAAAAGACCTTTGAGTCTAACCGCTAACCTCACCCTGCCAAGCCCATCACTAACCCATGTCCCTCAGCACCTCATCTACGCATCTCTTAAATACCTCCAGGGATGGGGACTCCAGCACCTCCCTGGGCAGCCTGGGACAGTGTCTATGAAGCCCCTCAAGTGAAGAAATTCTTCCAAATCTCCACTCTAAACCTCCTCTGGCACAACTTGAGGCCGTTTCCTTTCGTCCTATCACTCTTTACTTGAGATCACGTGGGAGACAGGCTGGCGGTGAGTGGAGCATCTCCTTTGTGATAAAAGGCTGAGGGAGCTGGGGCTCTGCAGCTTGGAGGAGACTGAGGGGTGACCTCATTCATGTTTACAAATATATGAAGGGTGGTGTCAGGAGGATGGAGCCAGGCTGTGCTCAGTGATGGCCAATGACAGGACAAGGGGCAAAGAGTATGAGCTGGAACAGAAGAGGTTCCAAAGAAACACAAGGAAGAATTTCTTCCCTGTTGGGGTGAGGGAGCACTGGAAGGGGCTGCCCAGATGGAGTGAACACATTCAAAACCCAGCTGGATGAGCTCGTGTGACCTACTCTAGATGGTCCTGCTCTGGCAGGGGGGTTGGACTGGATGATCTTTCGAGATCCCTTCCAGCCCTTGTGATTCTGTGATTTGCATATACATATAAGGCTATAAGCATGCCTGTGGGCCAGCCAGCATCCCTGCAAAAGGCTCTGAAGAGGCAGTGAGCTTTCCAGGAGAGCCTGGAGATCTGTCTCCCGGGCTGACCCAAGACAGTGGCACGGAGCGCTGCGATAGATGAGCCTGTTCTCCAGAGAGGTGTGTTGGTTGTGTGGGTTCAAATCCCCTTGGGGCAGAGCAGGGGTTTGGATCCAGGTCTGTCATATCCGGAGCGAGTGTTGCTGCTACTCGTCTTGTGCAGCAGCACGTCCCCGCCGGCTCCTGAACGGTGTCTGAGTCAGCTCCAGCCAACTGCTTTGTATTAATAATGGCTGTACTGGAACAAGCCCTTGGTTTATGCAGAACAACCCCCCCTGCAGTTCCTGTGTGTTATACTCCCGTGGACTTTGGTTTCTTGTTCCTTCTGGCTTTGGTGGGGTTTTTTTTTGGATTGTTCTAGTTCATCCACTGAAGTCACGTGAAACAATCCATAGATCCTTATGGATAAATTGCTGCTATAAAATGCAGCCCTCTAGCTCAAACTGGTTGGACTCTGTTCTAACTCCTGCATTGTTTAGCAAGGCACTGCACATAGCCATAAAAATGTCTGTCCTGCCAAGTCCTTTCCTTGTACGTATGTGCTCTCTGTGAGTGCCACTGGCACTACTGCTCTCCATCTGTCTTCTACATTGCACCCCCTCTTGTACAGGAAAAATGTCCTTTTGACACTGCTCTAGGAGATCCTTCTCTGGCAGGGAGGTTGGACTGGATGATCTCTCAAGGTCCCTTCCAACCCTTAAGATTCTGTGATTTGCATATACATATTAAAACATACTAGATGAGTGTCAGGTGCAGCTATGGTAGATAAGCTAAACTCTGTGCAGTAATCAGGCCCCTTTTACACTGTGCAGGTGGTTTCTAACTCAAGTTGGAGTTCATAAAATAAAATTGAGGAAAGCTTTGGGAAAATACTGTCTAGAAAAACCCAGCCATGATGTGTTTGTGCAGAGGGAAGCATTACTCTAGCGATAAAGGGATGCTATGTTGAGACAACTGCCATGAAGGTGCCAGTCTTAAACAAGGATGAGAAGTAGCAAATGCCAGTTGTGGCAGGGAAGGTGTAGCTTGAGATTAGGGCAGTTGAAGAAATAGCCAAAGGAGGCTGCAAAACTCTTTGATTGCTTAGAGGAAAAACCAAAAAGGAAGGGTGAGATCAGATGTCTCCACCAGCCTGTGAACAGGTCTCAGGACTGGAGGCTTCGCCTCTGACATCTTCCAGCCCAACGATTTCATTGTTGTGCAGACAGAGACTAGATCCAGCTTGGCAATGCTCCCTCTTGTTGGTTTGGATATCCTGTGTGTCATCCCTGTGCAGCATTAACAAATTCCTTCTTTACAAGAAGTGTGTGCAGTTACTGGTAACTGTAAGGGAAAGGCATGCAGTGGGAATTGCAGACAGAGACACATTCATGTGAGTCAGAGAGACTCACTCATGTTCATAAAAGCTCTACAGTAAAGGTGCTTTTTAAGTAGCTCATTGTGTGGTGTGTGGCTGTATTTTGGTGGTTTGGGCCATTTAGTAATTAATTTATAGTGACTTTGGATCACAATGTACTTTCTGCATGACTCTTTCTCCATTTTTCCTATGAAAATGGGATTTGATAGCCTAATGTAGCTTAGTGCATCCCTAGCACCTGACTGCTCTTGACATTACAACACTGTGCCCTTGTTTCGTGGTCAAGATGATTATCAGTGGAGTTTCATCTTAGCTGTAATCTAGCTTGGCATCTGTCCTTGTGTGGGCTTCTAGCAGACAGCTCTGCTGAGTCTAGTTGGGTATTGATCTGCATCCTTCTTGCCCACTGGGACGCTGATATATTGCTTGCTGCAACACTTGTGTGATTTGGGGCAGCTCCTGTTTTGGAAAGGTGATGCATGGGCCATATCCATGCTGGAAGGTGATACTGAGCTGCCAAGAATTTGATCTTCTTGCAGGGAGATCAGCTCAATGGCTACACGGTTGTGAAGTCTGAAAAAGGGTCGGGGGCAAAACTCCCAGCAGCAGAAGTCTTTCGGGGCCAGGGAAGACAGTGCTTTGTTTTGACCCTTATTAGGAAAGCTTTTCAGCATTGTAAATGGCATTTTGAAATAAGCAAAGTTCTGTTTCAGTTCATTTGTTTTGTTTTGAAGCTCATGATGGGCTTAAGGTTATGCCTAAACTTGTTCCTCAGGACTAAAAATAGTCTTATAGCCACACAGGAGCATTTGGTGCAGAAGTGCTGGCTGTTATTAGCCCTGGTGTGTTTCTCTATCTTGCTAGGTTGGGCATATGGCTGTGCAGTCCCAAGGATGGGAGAAGGAACAGTGATAACTGTCAGACCAGAAAGTGAGGAACAGACTTTACAGTAATACTTATGATGTGTAGACAAGTGTGACAATTGCAATATGTAAGAAAGAAGTTTTTCTTGTCACCCAGATGATAACTATAGACATAAACATCAGAAAAACTGATGACCGTCGTGGCCAAAGGGTATTTTGTGCACTAAGCATGATAAATAAAACTCCCAAAAGCACCCAGTGGTATAGAAAACAAAGCTCTGGGCTGGAGTGGAGGTAGTTGTTTCACTTTCTTTTCTGAAAACTGCTTCCTCTGCAAGAACAAGGAAGAGCAAAGCCCTGCCTTTGCTTTACTCTTTTCCCCACCCTACAATTGTTACTTGTGTGCTTAGAATGTCAGTGCCATCTCCTCTTGTCTTATTTTTCTTGGAAAAACTCAGATTGAAGACCTCTGCCACAGCGTTTCCAAGGCACAAATGTAGATGTGTGGCAGCTGTGAGAAGAGGCAAAGGAATTCAGTGCAGGCTCTCAGGGCAGAGCACTGGCCAGTCACTTTAAAAGCTGTAGGAGAGTTACTCAGAGTGTGTAAGTGAGTATGTGCAACAATTTGGCAAGCCTGGTGGGGTTTTGAGGCTTTCTAAAGCTTTTAATCCTGGAAGTAAATAGGTAAGGCAGTTTCAAGGGCTTGGTAAGCCTTTTGAGTCCAAGGTTGTGTAGAAAAGCTGGGAAGTCTGGAAAAAGGCTGAAGACCATCAAAACTCAAATAAAAGCACAGTGGGGTGTATCTTTGAGTACTCTGCCTTACTCCCATTAGCAGTGTGAGATTTTTTTTGATGCCTGGTGTTTGCAAACCTGAAGCTGCAATGTATTGAAAGACAATAGCTGATGCTGACTGCTCAAATGTTGTAATGACCCTGCAAAACCTTGAGGTTGCTGCAAAAATCATGAGATTTCCAAAAGGAGAGGTGGCTTTTGTGGGACCTTGAGTCACTAGTGCAACATGCTTCTCTCTGCAGCTGCAGTGGCTGAAGTTCTGAGGTGGGAGGGTGGGTTGAGGGTCTCTGTGTTCATCTGCTGTGACAAGGCTCTGCCTATCAAGGTTTCCCATGGTGTTCTCACAGCCACTTACCGAGTGAGCCCCAGGGTCTCTGGGCTTTGGCCAGCACCCTTAGCACCACTGCAGCAACAGCAGCTGGCACAGACCAGGATGGGTGTTTAGGTGCTCAAGGGATGATGAGCAGTCAGATAGAGCCTGATGTGCCCTGAAAATGTAAACAGCTGGCTCAGAAACCTGTCCTCAGGTTTTTACCTGGTGCTGGGATATGGTGGACTTTATTGGCTTCAGTCAGGGATAGGCTCGATCTCTGCCAAGCATCAAAGTGGTGCTAATAACTTCTCTAGTCATCATGAGTGTCCAGTCAGTGCTTCTCAGTGTCTTATATTGCATGTATGTTTTTAGAAGACAGGTTTGGTCCATGTGTTGATAAACACACTGCCCATAAAATAAAGGAACATCATTCAACAAGCAGTTTATTCTGTGGCTCCAGTGGGGATCTTTTTGTGAGAGCTGCTCCTGCATTGGGTGGTGCTCGAGGATGAGTTGAAATCTGAGGATTGATGAGGCTTTTATGTGTTCCCCAAAAGCCATAAGTTTATGATGGCCATCAGGGATGGAGAAGAGGTATCCAAGCACAAATGGTCCCTCCCAAGCCACAGGTGCCTTCTGTGTTGCTGAGGGGCATTGCATGAATGTCCTGTGACTCCAGGGAGTGAATTTATAAGGTGTGGAGGATCAGAGGGCCATGACCACACGTATCAGTGTGTGTTGGTATAGGCTTTTGGTGTCACTGGAAGTTGAGGCATGCCCAGAGTTTCACCTGTTACCATCCAGTGCAATTGAAGTTGAGGCTTGCTCTGTTGTTTGCCTGCTGAACAAACTTCCCAAATCGAGTCATGACTTCATGGACACCTTCTGAAGTGAAGCAGGTTGTGTGCTGGGCATAACACACTGAGAATCAAAGCTGGGACAACAGAAATTGGAAAGGAATAGCTGAGCTACTTGTAAAATATGAAATAACACTGGTGATGGTAAACTGGGAACAGAACTGGCCCTACAGAAGTGCCCTGTATACCTCTTCCCAGGCACGTGCAGCAAGCAGATGTCTGTGCTAGACTGGAAGAGATGAGGCATTTTCTGTAGGTCCCACACCAGAGACTTCTGAGAACGTGGATGTGAATATTCCATCTGACACTGTGGCCTCTGTAGGGGTATGTGGAGGGGCTGGTGATACTGGTACATGCTGGTAACAGGACACCTCTGTTTATTCATTTTTTCTTTCTTAGCATCCTTTACGATCTCTCTTCGTTCAGTGGACAACACCACAGTTCTCATTAAACTGGGACCTGGTGTTTTGCCAGGCTGTCAAATTCGTGCCAAATATGTCATCAGGTCTGAACTCAAGATAAAGCCTGGGGAGAGTGTGACTTTTGCCTTCACTTGTCGTAGCCCAGAGAAGTATTTCATCATGGAAATCCAGAAGAATATTGGTAAGATACAGGTGTTTAATTTTTCCCTAATGCTACTTTTCCTCCAGTAAAGCCACATACCTTTTCCTCTTGCTGTATTAAGGTGTCCCCTGTAGTCTTGGGTAAGAACAAATATTTGAACACTGATAATGTTGACTGGCTGAAACTATGCAAGTTAAAGTAATATTGTGTGTTATGGCTGACAAAGTGAATTTGACTGTTTCAAAACCAGTTGAATGAAAGTTTGTTGCATCAGTTCCTTCCTTTTTCCCACAGTTTATAAACCCATCGAAGAAACTTTTCTCTGTCAAAAACCTCTGAGCACTGACACTCATCCATCACCCACATTTTGTCTAACAGCTTGATTGTGTCTATACAGGCAAGAGACTGAAGGCATGCACTTGTTTCCTCGGATTTCATGAGCACTACAAGTCAAACTAAAGGTTTTTTAAGTGTTGTGACAAAAGCTTCATTTGCTTTGACTGCTGTCCCTGGCATGTGGATGCTAAATGTGCTCTTTAATAGTGTGAACACATTCTTAATGAGGTCCCAAACTTCATTGACCATTCAGTCTTTGGTAATATCATAGACTGGTAGGGGTTGGAAGGGACCTTTAGAGACCATCTAGTCCAACCCTCCCTGCAGAAGCAGGGTCACCAATATCTTCATTATCTTGGGGATGATGTTCAAGGATAATTCTCCTCGCATTTCTGAGGGTTTTGTTTCATATTATTCATGCAAATAATAATGCTCAGAGTGTTTCTTGATATCACAAGTGCATCCCACAAATATACTGCTTTGAGGCTGAAGCCTAGGCATAGATTAAAGTATGCTCATTTATAGTGTCCAGCTGGAAACACCAAGAACTTACATTTTTCAGAGAAAAATTGTCAGAACCCTCCCTAGAATCTTGCAGTGGCAGTTGCTGCTCGTCACTTCTGCAAAATCTGGGGCCTAGGTTATTCATCAGGGCACAGAGGAGATGAAGATATGGCTCATGGCAAGCAGTGGCAAACTTGATGATGAATAATTTGCCAGGAATTCTCTGAGCAAGATGGGATAAAGCTGGTCCTCTAGATCCACGGTTTCCAGCTCTCCTGACAATACGTGTCTCCCTTGTGCCCATTCGGGACTCTACCCTACTCACCAAATACCTTCCAAATTCTTCAGCAAACAAGGCTGAAGGGAATACTAGAGACAGTAATCCCTTCTATTAGTCAGCCTGACTAAAGCAGGTTTATCCTGTCTGCTGTATGGGCTGGGAGTCCTGTTCAGACATAGCATGTGACCGTGTTATAGGAGTGTCTTTTAATGTATGCAGAAGAGAAAAATGCACCCTAAAACCCATGAAAATAGCAATTAAGAGGCAAGTGTTAAATTCCTTGTTTATTTGAATGCTTCCCTGAGTATATGATGGCTGTTCTGTGTCTGCATTTAGACTGTGTGTCAGGCCCTTGTCCCTTTGGAGATGTTCATCTTTACCCAGTGGGGCTGCCTCGCCTCAACAGGACTTTTATCTGGGACGTGAAGGCGAGTACAAAGGCTGGACTTGAACTGCAGTTTTCTACCCCGTGGCTGAGGCAGATTGAGCCAGGAGAGACGTGCCCAGATTTGGTTAGCTACAACATCAACAGCTGTATCGACAGGGCCACGGTCAACATTGGCACCTTCTGCAGGAACGGCTCGGTGTCTCGCGTCAAGCTGCTGGGAGGAGTTGTCATGTCCCTGCACCTCCCCTGGGACTCGCCTCTCACCACCTCAGGCTTCAACATAGCTAACAGGGCTTCCATAAAACGTAAGTGCCCAGTAGTGTTTCCTCACCTGTCATCATTTACAGTTATCTAAAGCTTTCACCTGGGGTAACCTTCTGGTTTTGGTGCTGCTGTTCCGAACTCCGTCCCACTCTGTCTTTTCTAAAAGCTGTTGTAGTGTTTTTAGTTTGGTAGCTGGTGCTCTTCTGGGGTCAAAATACCTCCCTTTGGTTAATAACTTTGAAAACTGCAGCATTGCTGCTTTTGGTGCATGTAACTCATTTTCAGTCACTTCAAACTTCCTTGAACTTAAACGTACCTGCTCTGGCTTTGTGTTTTCAGCTAGGTGAGACTAAGCAGCGTAATTCAAATGAGCCAAGAGAGTTATTTGGTGGTTGCACCGTGCAGCTGGGTTTGCTTATTTTTAAATAAGGCTTCCTTAACTTCCAGAGCCTTAAACCAATGACTCCCTTCAGGACTGAGGAAGGTGGGGAAAGGGAAGCAGTGCCTTTAAGGCATGTGAGGCCGCTTAAGTTACAGCTCTCTTTTTCAGCCTGTGGAGTAATATAAAACATTGTGTAATAATCCTCTTAAAATACCTGCAATACTATATAGCAATCAGTAGGTTACTTTGTGATCTCATGCCAAACCTTGTTTGGTGTTTACTTGAGGTGTTGCTCTGCAGTTGTTGTTATCAGTTATAAAAGGAACCTGATCCAGATTTGAGCTTCTAGAATATGAGTTTTTGTAACTCCTGGCACCCCTCACAGTTGCACGTTGTCACTGGAGTCCTAAAACAGGACCAGAATCCCTGTGTACCCAACTTCACGCTGCCAAGAGTCATCCAAGCATAAGGTGTCTTACACAGCCTCCGTGGTTTGCCCTGATGTTTTATCATGTGCATTTGGGCCACTTTGTGGTGTGATCTTGTTACATCGGGGAGATTTTTAGATGGAAAACTCCATGCTAGTAAAAAGCTCACATCTTTTGGTTCCTAAAACCCAGTGAAGCAGAAGCAGTTGCCAGGTTTGCTCTTGTAAAACCAAGTCCAGAAGTAAGAACTAAGACCTTTGCTTTCCAAACAATAAGAACCTTTCTGTCCACGTGCATGAAAGACGAACCCACTAAGCTGAAAACACAGCATGAGTCTTTGCCTTATCTTTTCTGTAACTGAAAACAAAAGCATCAACTCAAGTATATGTTTTATATGTCCCATCTTGGAGCTGATGTAGGTGATGTCAAAATACTCTGCTGCTGGGTTGCTAGATGTGCTGTGGTGTCTTTGTTAACTGCAGCTTGTTTTGTATACTGTTGTTTTCCCTCCCACACCGTTTTAGGGTTATGCATTATTGAATCCATTTTGAAGGGGGAGTCTTCAATCACCCTGATGTCCCCAAACTACCCTCTGGGCTTTCCAGAAGACGAGCTCATGACGTGGCAGTTCGTGGTTCCTTCCAACATGAGAGCAAGTGTGTTCTTCCACAACTACAGCCTCTCCAACTGTGAGAGGAAAGAGGAAAGAGTGGAGTACTACCTCCCTGGCTCCCCCAGCAACCCGGAGGTGTTCAAGCTGACTGACAGCCAGCCTGCCAACATTGCTGGCAGCTTCAACCTGTCCCTGCAGGGCTGTGATCAGGATGCTCAGAACCCGGGCATCCTTCGCTTGCTCTTCCAGGTTGTTGTTCAGCACCCGCAGGTTGATGAGAGTAAGTACCCACCTGCCCCTTCCGTTGCTTTTCCTTACAGATGCCTGGGCTGAGCACCACGAGGAAGATAAATACTGGGGATTTTTTTTGTCCTTGAACTTTAGACCCTCCTTGAGGTTAAGAAAGCGAGTTGCCAGGCAACACTCAGGCTTGTTTTACTGCCCTGGGTAGCACCAGCCATCGTTAGCATAAAGCAGATGGCAAATTTTAACATCATTTCCAACGGAGCACAAAGCTCCATCATAGATTTTGCACTGTAGCTTGCAAATGGGCATTCCTTTCCTTTTCCAGCACCTGCACCATGGAGTTGAAAAACCTTTTAACACCTGTGGTGTCAGGTCTCACATATTGTGTAGACAAAGCTAAGCACCAGCCAGCCTTTCCTTGTGTTCCTGTTGGGATCCTGGTCCAGCTATTGGGCAAGGACCGTAACTGCTTGGTCAGAATTGCCTGGGCTCATGTGTTGCTGCCCCTTATCCAGTACACAAATTAAGTCTTCATACTACTCCTTTTGCCCCCCTTCCTTTTTGCCTGACATGATACTGCCAGAGTTTGTATTGCAGTGACAGAAAGAGGTAAATAATGCTTTCTTGGCCAACATAGAAACAGTTATAACAACTGCTCATCTGGTGGGGTGAGAAGAGACAGAGCAAGTTCTGGACACACCATGCTTCTTGCCTGTAATTGCTCTGGGATGTCTTCCATTGCAGATGTCACTCACATCGTGGACCTGAGCAAGGAGTGGAATATGACCGTGACGATCCACTCAGAAGGGTGGCTGAGCCGCGTCCCGCTCATGTCGGAGCCCGTGTGCCTGATCTGCAAGGACCCGCGCTCCTGCGACCGCCTCCTCACTTTGGTCTCTGGTGCTGTCTACAGGATCTCCTTTCTGTGCAAGGACTTGTCCCAGCTGAGGATCACAGCTGAAAAAGGCATAAGTATGACAAAAGTGACTTTGATGTTTCCTAGGAAGCGCTTTTGTGTGCTTTCCCCCAGGGGTCAGCTTGAACCTTCTCTCTTGCTCAGGCCTGAAGTAGAGTGTGGTTGGAAACCTGGTGTTGGGCAGCAGGAAGATGGGTACAGTGAATCTGGAGCTGACCTCTTTGTTCAGTACATCATTCTTGGACAAGGGCTACTGGACAGCTGGAACACAAACAGTTCTGCTTAAACACAAGGGAAAACTCATTTGGTGTTCAGATGAGGGAGCCCTGGCACAGGCTGCCCAGGGAGGGTGTGCAGGCTCCTTCTCGGGAGGTTTTCAAGAGTTGCCTGGACATGTTCCTATGTGATCTGATATAGGTGGGACCTGCTTCTGCAGGGGGGTTGGGCTGGATCATCTCTAGAGGTCCCTTCCAACCCTGACAACTCTGGAAGCCTCATGCATGTCCACTTGGTGGAGGATTTCCCCAAATGCTTTCAAACTACCAGTAGGGAAAGAGCTTTAAAGAATGTATCTAGACATTGGCTAGTCTGCAAATGATACAGCAAAAGTAATATCCTGAGTAAGGGATTTTGAATGTGTTTGTATCTGTTGGTTTCTTTGGTGTCCTGCACCCTTTTAAGGAAAACTTGTGACATAGAAAGGAAATGTGTCTGGGTAAAGGTTACTAAGAGAGGATTTTTTCTCAGATAGGTGCTTATCTGGGTCTGTAACACAAAACTGACAGTACTCTGTTTGTATACTCTGTTGTGTACATGGGAAAGTTGCTTCCCCTAGATATTTCCTCTGCAAGGAAAACACAACCCTCAGGACTTGTTTGTGTGATTGCAGGCTGTGTTGATCTTCGGTGGTGTCAGAGGAAGGTCTATTCCCTTTCGGTGCCCAAGGCTATTACCCAGTTGCCCATTCGGCTCTCTAAGTTTATTTGGAAGCTCTTGGCTCCTGATCTGATCAACATAGAAATTATGTCTCCGTCCTTGAAACTCCAGCAACATGTCCCAGAGCAGAGGTGCAACACGAGCTACAGTTACAACATCATTAGTGCCACCTCAAAGACAGAGTTGAATCTTGGGGTGTTATGTCCTGGAGGATCCATTGAAAAGATTCAGATGAGGAATAATGTCACCATCTCCTTAAAAACATTTGGTAAAGGATTCCTCAATGAGTCTAACCATCAGGATCTGAAAATGTCTTTTGTGCCACATATTAAAGGTAAGGTGGTGTTTGATACTGCTTTGTTGTACTGTGTTGGATCTCTCAGTGTGTATTACTCGTCTCAAATTAGCATCTCATTGGGCAGGGAACTGTTGGAGAGAGTCCAGTGCAGGGTCACCAAGATCATCAGGGAAATGGAGAATCTTCCTTATGAGGAAAGACTGTGGGAACTGGGACTGTTTAGTCTGGACAAGAGGAGACTGAAGGGGGGGGATCTCATTAATATTTACAAGTATCTAAATGGTGGGTGTCAGGAGATTGGGGCAGCACTTTTTTCTGTTGTATCTAGTGTCAAGCCTAAGGGTAGTGGAGAGAAGCTGGAATACAAAAAGTTCCATTTAAACATAAGAAAAAAACTCCCTGTTTCAGTGAGGGAGCCCTGGCACAGGCTGCCCATGGAGAGTGTGGAGGCTCCTTCCTTGGAGATCTTCACAATCTGTCTGGACACGTTCCTGTGTGACCTGATCTAGGTGGGACCTGCTTTGTCAGGGGGGTTGGACTGGATGATCTCTACAGGTCCCTTCCAACCCAACCATCCTGTGATTCTATGATTTTTTAATCATTATGCATGTCTATAGCTGTCCAGTAGCAATAACATTTTCATCTCTTACACTATTTTACACAAATCAAGCTCCTAATAATAGGAAAATAACGACATTTGGAATACTTTGGTTTTATGTGAGCTATAAAAAGATGTCCTTGACTATCCAATTGCCTGATTTTTACATAATTGGGTTCTTGGCAGTAATACATTTGGCATCCAGCAAGTTTCTCTGCTTTTGGCATTTCTTGGTTGTTTCCCCTTTTGCAAGCCAAAGATAATGATTGTAAGCACAGGAGAAGATTTGCACCTTTAATTTATTGAAGTTCAAAATCAAGCTTGCTTCATAAAGCAAGCACAGGACAAACTGTTGTGGTGAAGCTACCCAGATCCCACACAGGAGTGTGATCAGAGGAACTGAATGTCCTACGTGGGCTAGAGTGAAAGAATGTTTCAAGTGCAGACACTTCAATACACACTGTTCTATGATATTATCTCTGATACTTGTTAGAGTACATGTAGGTAAGTAGAAATAAAAGTTCAGTTCTTTAGAGTCTAGTCCTTGAGCTGTTGCTAGAATCATAGAATCAAAGGATGGTAGGGATTGGAAGGGATCTTTAGAGATCATCCAGTCCAACCTCACTGCAGAAGCAGGTTCACCTAGATCAGGTCACACAGGAACGTGTCCAAGTGGGTCTTGAAGATCTCCAAGGAAGGAGCCTCCACACCCTCCCTGGGCAGCCTGGGCCAGGGCTCCCTCACCTCAACAGGGAAAGAGTTTTTCCTATGATCAACCCGCATCTGAACCAGTGAGGTAGTTTATTCCTGGGAGAAGGAAGGAACTTTGTACTCCAGATGATGTGAAGTCCTGTAGATAAATGTGGTAATTACCAGTGTGAAAGGGGATGACAGGTGAGGTGGATGGCTGGTACTGAGGTGCAGTTGGCTGATCACAGGTAGAAGTGACATTTTACGTTAGGGAAGGAGAAACTTCTTTAAAGCTATCAAACCTACTTTTAAGTTCCTTTATTCCTTTCCTTCACTACAGATGAGTGCGTTTTCACTGTGAGTCCAGACCCAAAAGCTAAGGTTTACTTGCAGACCCCCAACTGGCCTTACGGTCTCCCTCCTTACGTCTCCGTATCCTGGTACGTTGTCGTGCCCCAGAAGCAAGTTGCCCGCCTGGGCTTCTCCAAGGAGCGCATGGGCATGGCTTGTGAGACCGGCCGTGCCTACGTCAGCGTGAGGGAGGAGGCGCCGGGGGCGGAGGAGACCGTGCGGCGAGAGGACGAGCTGCTGCCTGAGACCCGCAACATGCATCGCGACTTCTGGGTAAACGTCTCCAACTGCAAACCCGGGGATAAGATGCAGCTGACTTTGCAGTTCTGGGTGACACTTGCTGACAAGCAGATAGGTGAGTCCTGGAGTCACAGAATGGTAGGGGTTGGAAGGGACCTGTAGAGATCATCTAGTCCAACCTCCCTGCTAAAGCTGGTCCCACCTAGATCAGGTCACACAGGAACAGGTGACTCTTGAAGATCTCCAGAGAAGGAGCCTCCGCATCTTCCCTGGGCAGCCTGTGCCAGGGCTCCCTCACCTCAACAGGGAAAGAGTATTTCCTTATGTTTAAATGGAGCTTTTTGTGTTCCAGCTTCTCTCCATTACCCCTTGGCCTATCATTGGATACAACAGAAAAACGTGACGCCCCAATCTCCTGACATCCACTATTGAGATGAGCTTAATGAGATCCCCCCCTCAGTCTCCTGTTCTCCAGACTAAACAGCCCCAGTTCCCGCAGCCTTTCCTCATAAGGAAGATGCTCCATTCCCCGACCATGTTTGTGGCCCTGCACTGGCCTCTCTCCAGCAGTTCCCTGTCCCTCTTGAGCTGAGGAGCCCAGAGGTTGCAGGACTCTGGAGGAGCAAGATTGAATTGTTTTTGTTGTGAATTAAATGTATCTGTTTAAATGGGAGATCACTTCCAGGAGGCATAAGGAGATCAAATGAGATGGGATTTTTTTCCCTCTCTCAAGGTTACAGACCTGGTGAATGACTTGGGATTCAGTTATGCAAACATATTCATCCAAATAGTCTTTACTTTGTTAGCAGTTCAATTGGTCTCAGTGTTCACATGCCCCAGGGATGATTTCTTGCTCAGGTCTGACCATTTAGTGGAAAGTGCCCTGAGTACTAACAGCAAAATCTGCATTTTGCTTCACGTTTGCACTTAACCTGTGGGAGACTGCTACACATAGAAGTATTGTCTACACAGGCTGAAGCTGAAATGATATTGAATTAATGTCTTTGACTTTTTTATTGTCACATATACTTCATTTAAAGCATGCAGGTTTTTTTTCTTAGCTCACACATAGACTTTACTGAGCAATTTTACAACTCTTGGAATCCCCTAGGTCAACACAACTTTTGTATTTCAGAGGAGAGGGCTGTATTGATAGGAAGTTGGTGAAATATAACTGTTTCTTTTATTGAATCCTTCTCTATTTCTCTCTACCCTTTCTGCTCTTCCCTGCCCGTTCAACTGCTGCCATGTGAGGTGCTGCAGTTAAGTTTAGCAGCACATGAGCTGTGTTGAATTCCTAGAGGTGGGATGGGTTGGCTGGGTTTTTGTGGCTGTGCTTCACTGCTTGGCAGCAGGAGTTTGTTGTTGCTTGGCCTCCACCTTCTTGTGTTCCCCTGTGGTGAGTATGGCTTAAGCTCCTGCTCTGTAGGCAGCTGGTACAGTTAGAGCCTCTGAGGAGGTTCAAACCCATCTGGCTTTTAGGAGAAAGCTGGGTGATCTCCCTCTCTTTCTCAGTGCCCTTGTACCTTGTTTGTTTGCAGACCTAGGAGTGATACTTGCTGTGGTGGCTGGGGCTGGAGTTCTTGCAGCTATTGGACTGACTGTGTGCTGTGTCAAGAAGTAAGTTCATAATCTGGCATGTAACTTAGCAGTTCAGGAAGGCATTTTGGGAGAGCTGCTGAGTGCTCAGCTTTGCATGTTGACATAGATCCCTTGAGCAAGAGTCTGAAACATATGGTAGGCCATGATGGTGGAAGCAGTGTGACTCCAGGAGTGCTGCTTTACTCTAAATTGAGTCACTTTAGCAGTAGAGCAGCATTCCTGGACTCACATTGCTTCAACCTCCAGGGCATTGCCCTGTTGGACCTTAGCACAGGCTTCTGGCTGTACTGTAAGATACTGGTTGGATTTCAGTAGTCCCTGTATAGGGAAGTAATGAATATGACTGCCATGCAGGTGACTATGGACAACAGTTTGTTCAAACAAGCTGTGAGCTTACCCACAAGTACACAACTTCTTCTGGAGTTTGCACATCAAGTAGGAGCATTATTCTATGAAATGAGCCCTTGGGGAAAGAACTAGGTGGTGCAAAGTGAACATGTGTAGCATTATTCCTGCAAGCAGAGACTGAAGTCATCGATAGCTTGAGGTTTCTGATACATGTATGCTCAGTGCTGGCAGGGTCCTGAAGCTGTAGAACTGGGATGAATTTGTGCATTATGATGACCAGAGCAATTATAAACACACTTCTCTCTCACACAGAAAAGACTCTACAAATACAGGCTTAAAAATCGTTTTGATTCAGCCTTTTGCTCTTTGGAAACAGTTGCTCTGGGAGGTGCAACCAAGAAACTTATTTGACCTTCATAGAGGACCCATTATCTCATTTGTTTACAGTAACAGCCTCATCTTGTGAGGATCTGACAGCCTCTAGGTCCTGTTAACATCTGTGGGTGATGGGAGACACTGCAAAGCTGAGACTCCCATCCTTGGGAGGCTAGTGAAGTTAGTTGTGCAGACTTCAGGGTCAGCAGAGCAGCTGTAGGTAACCAAACTCTGTCTGAAAAAAACCCATGTCTAGACTCAAGAGTTATTTTTAGTAAGATTGCAAGTACAGCCTTCAATCCAGGTAGGCTGCCTGGCACCCTGTGGTTGGGGTGGGTAAACAGAAGCTGTTGTTTCTGACCTGTTAACAATTTCAACTGTATGACAGGAAGAAGAAGAAGAGCCAGGATCCCATGGTGGGAGTGTACAACGCTAATGTGAACACACAGGTGCCTGGAAAACAAGGCCTGTTCAAAAAAGGGAGGAAAAACAACGAGTCTCATGTCTATGCAGTTATTGATGATGCCATGGTCTATGGGCACTTGCTGAAGGAATCCAATGGCTCAGTTACTCCAGAAGTTGACGTGTACCGGCCTTTTGATGGACCCATGGGTAGCTTGCCGCCTTCTCCACCTCCATTCTCCTTCAGAAAAGACATCAAACGCTGTTCCAACACCGAGGAACCTTCATCTCTGACGGACACAGAGCACGACACTTACACATTTGCTCAGCAGAAATCGGGGCAATCAGAGGACAGTGGAGAAGCAAGTGAAAAGAATAGTGAAGATACAAGCATGTCCTTGCTGGAAAATAAGGAGCAGGACGGTTCAGTGGAGTGACTTGATGCCAGGCATAGCAGTTTCCTGTGGAAATACAGGTGTAAGGACAGAGGTCTAGGGGAAGAAAACCCAGAAGAGGAGTGTTGTTTTTAAACATGTTTTGGTGTTTTATTCTCTGTGTGTGTGTATTGTCAGTTGTGTGTTTTTCAAACGTGAGATGTTGCTAGCTTTTGGTTTTAGAGTGAACATCTAGCAAACTTGAAACCAACCAAGACACTCCAGGACTGCATACACTTCTGGTTGTGAAACAGGTGGCAAAGGTGCACTCCTGCCTTTTCTTACAAAGACATCAGGAAAACTAATTCCTAACTGTGGCAATTAATAGTGGGGAGAGTGTTTTGTCCAGTGTTTCCTCCTCCTGAGTCATTGGGTTCCCGAGTTGCTGACTCTTGGAAGTTGTAGGCAACATCATGGCCTCAAAGCAGCTCCAGGCTACACAGATACCAAAGCAATCTGTGAATGTGTGAGCAAAGGAGGGGACACTGTCATTTCCACCACTTGCTGCTTGAAGATTCATTCTATTTAGCATGCTGGTGGCTGTGTAAGCACGGTGAAAGACCACATGAGCTACCTGGAAGAGCTGCCTCTGTGTAAATGGGTCTGAATGCTTGAGCTTGGGCTCTTCTGGTTCCGAAGTCAAGTCATGAGTTTGCTGTAGTTTCCAGCTGGTGGTGTTGTATGTGGATAGCACTGTGTGAGCCTACACCAAAGACTGCATTTTCTTTGCTTTTTCACCAAAAAAAACCCAGTTTCAAAGTCTAAACCTCTTCAGATGCTGGTAGCATTCACAGTGGACTAAAATCTTGCACTTTGCATTCAGGTAGGAGTTAAGGATTCAAAGAAGAAATGTCATCCAGCTGTATAATGCGTTTCACCAGATTGTTTCCAGCAGGTGGTTTCTCTGAGATGCAAAGAGTGGGAGTGAACCCATAAGGAAAGCCTAGATTATTTTATCAGTCTGAATTTAACAAGCATGTTGCAATGATGGTGGGGACAGCTCTTGATTTCTAGCAGGGTTTACACTTGTCTAGCTGCCTTGGAAAGGCACCTCTTGAAACCAGGTCAATAGTAAGTCCCATTTGGAAGTGCCGTAGTCACCGTGAGCCTGTTTCTGTGCCTTTTAAAACTTGAGGGTCAGGTATTTGTGCCGAGGACTAAGGGTCTATGAATCAAGTTGCCTTTTTTATACAAACATCTGGCTTGTCCAGCTGTCCAGTTACTGAGGGTGTTTGCAGTTTTGCATGCAGCACTAGACCCGAGGACTTGAGAGTTTCTCTCCCAGTGTCTTGTGACACCGCCCTGCCTTGTGATGCACTGAGGGGCCATGAAACTTGGAGGGTGTTGCATGCAGTAATGCTGAACATGTAATAATGTCTCAAATACCTTTCCTAACACCTTTACTGTTTACATTTTCAGAAAATGTGGGTTTCCTCATGTGTTAACTGTGCTGGCATTGCAAATTGACTATTCATACAGCCACCTGTGTGTGTTTAGCAGTGTATACTGCTGGGAGCACTCAGATTCAGTGTGATGTGTCAAGACTCTGTTTTCTGTAGCAAAACACGAGCCAGCTAAAAGTGCCTTTTGGTTTTCAGGTGTTTTCTTGCTTACATTTATCTCATTGAATACAGGAATGTATATTCCTAGATCTCAGGCCACTGGCATCACACACTTCAAAGTGCACTGAGTCATTTTCGTGTCATTTGCAAACTTCACAAGATTTTTACAATGCTGATGTCTGTAGGGATCTCTTTTTCTCTCAGGTCACTGAATTGCCACAAGACATTTTGATCAGAGTAGTCCAGTTGTGCATTTTTCTGGTCAGTGTTTCTCACTTCTCTCTTACTTGAAGAGGAGTGAGAAGCCTGTAAGAGAAATTCAAGGCCGTCTCATCCCTCTAGCTCGGTCTCTGCAGTTGCTTAGATGAAATTGTTTAGTTCATGTTCTTTTTAACCAAGCTGAAGACAATGTATACAAGAGGTTAGGCTTCTGTTCATCACCTCTTGGTCTTTCATTAAGATAAAGTTGTGACAATTTGTTTTTTAATAAAAAGAAATCAAACCTAACCCTCCTACCAGCTGGAGTATGTGATGTACCTCTGTCTTGTTGGTGTGTGTAAACTCAGCCTCCAGCCTTGGCATGTCTGGCTGTTGGTAGCTATGTGTTTCTAGAGCATCTGGTTTGCTGCCTGTGTGTCCTTTTTCTCACATAGTGATATTGCTGTTAATGGCTGGTTTTTAAAGGCATGTGTTTAGATCATAGTGGGGAGAAGGGTTGTAAAATAGTTGAAGCTTTTGTGTAGAAAAGGAATGGTTCAGCAGCCTCTCAGTAGGGTTGTGATGTAACTTGTGCACAGCCAGCTGACACACACATTTGAATTCCAAATCGATTCATTTTCAGGGACAATAGCATAAGAGTAATGTTTTATGACCAGTCCTGAAGCCCAGAAGAAACCCTTATGCACACGTGTGAGGTTCTCTTGTTGTTGTAAATCAAAGGACATGGAATCAGTACGTACCAACTGCTCTCTTGGGTTAGTTTTGAATTTGGTTGGAAGCCAGGTTGATGCACATAAAAAATGATGTTTGAAATCCTCACTACTGAGGATCCCAGTATTTACTGAGGCTGGATCTTAGGCCAGAGCAGTAGATCTACTCTTGGAAGGCACAGGGAACTCGGGAAGGATTGGCCAGTCCCTAGGCCCTCTCCAAAGTTACCACTTAAGTCCTTTCATTTACTTACCATTTGGGCCTTCACTGAGACTGTGCTGTCCTGGAGGGGTTCCTGGGCAGTGATCTTAATGGAAAAATGAACATTTCTAAGTCTGGTGAACCACTAATTGAAAGGTGGGGATCCACAGGAGGACAGCTCTTCAGAAACTCCTGGCATGAATGCAGTTTGCTTTAGAAGAGCAAAGAAGTGTGGAGGGCTTTGTTGCCCAAAGCAGCAAAGCTGAAAAGATGCTTCTTGGGCTTGAATTGGTGAGGTTTAGACAATCTCTATCAAAAAAGCTCAGTAACTGCTGTATTTTTAAACACAGAATCATAGAATCACAGGATGGTAGGGGTTGGAGGGGACCTTTAGAGATCATCTGGTCCAACCTCCCTGCAGAGGCAAGTCCAAGCAGGTCACAGGCATGTGAATAGTCTAGTGCAATTATCAGGGAAATCAAAAGCCAAGTTACAAGTCTCTGGGTTAGAGCCAAATTTGTAGAGCACCAGTAAAAAATCATGGAATCATAGAAGGGTAGGGGTTGGAAGGGACCTTTAGAGATCAACTAGTCCAACTCCCCTGCAGAAGCAGGTCAACCTAAGCTTGTTTTGTTCTTGTTAACACAAGACTAAGACTGAGACTTCAGCTCTTGGACCCTAGTTAGGGGGTGGGGAAAAAACCTCTAAAGAACCTATCCTGGGATACCTGTGAGTGTGACAGAGATGACATTTAAGTATGTGAATATTATTTGGGAGTAGGGAGAAAGCAAAATGCTGAATAGCCCTCATCCATGTGCACATCTTCACCAGTCAGCATCTAATTGTGGGCTACAGTGTGTGCAAAGATGGGAGCAAATCTCTTTCTCCATAAGCTGTGAAGCTAGAAACCAATCCCCCCCAAAAAAAAATCCCAGCAAAAACCCCCAAACAAACAGATATAGAATTTATTCCTTTAATATAAATGACTCTCTACATCCAACTGAGTGACTGGTTTCTCTTTCATACAGTCTAGCTTTCCAGCAGTTAAGTATGGGCTATGAGATCTGGGGTGGGAAGCTGATCCAGGCAGTAGAAGGAGATAATCCTTTCACTGGGGCTTATGTTGTTCCATCAACATAAAGCATGGCAAGTTGTTTCAGTTAGCAACACACCTAACACAAAGCAGGGGAGGGTCTGTGATTTGGGCTGCATCTATCTCTTGTGTTAAAGAATTGCTACGCTGGTGCACACAGGTCAGGTTTTATGCTTCTGGGCAAGATGAATCTTCAAGAACTGGAGGAACTGCTTTGTTTCTTTGTGTGTCTCTGTTTTCTATATAGATATGTGTAAATGACGTATGAAGTCTGGATTCCCCCTCTTATTTCTTTTGTTTTGTTGTCAGCATAAAGCTGAACTCTGTTGTTCACCAAAGAGAATCTCTGTCCTACACACAGGCGCAAATCCATGCTGTGAAGGGAGTGGTGGTTTGCTGGAGGGATGGGGGAGAAGGCCATGGGCTCTCTTCCCATCAGGGGAGAGAAATGATGTCTTTTGTCTGTTGCCTTTTTTTGGTCTTTGCTAAAACATCCCTGTCTTTGCTCTTTATTTTAAAGGCTAAAAGAGCCCATACAGGCAGCTTCCTCCCTAGATGAGGTCAATCAAGGCAAGGCAGTTATGAAGTGTGTGTGTGTAAATGTAGCTCTCTGCACAGAAGAACCTGGCCTTCAATGAGATTCACTGCTTGGTCTCAGGAGTATGAGTTGGGTTTAGCATCTGCTTCAAATTCATCATTGCAAATGCTGTTTATTTAAAAGGTTTGGGGTGATTTTTTGAATTAGAAGCAAATTAATGGTGCATTTCTCCTCTCACAGTGAGACTTTTAATTGCTGGACTCTGGAATATATAACCTGAAAACAAATCAGGCAGAGATGTTGTTCTATGACATATGGTTAACTACAGAGGCAAAAAAATGACTCTCTTACAGTTTAAGCTACAAAGTAGAGTTTTATTCACACTGAACTCCACATTTGCACTTCAGGACCTGATTGCATGAAGCTTTCAGCTTGGAAGACCTGCACATCCACTGGTGCCTTCTCTCACGGTAGAAACTACTAGAGTTGTGCTGCTTCAAGAAGTAATGCAACTTCTGGTGTCCTCAAAAGTGAGGGCTTGAAAGAGAAATGCTGTGATAAAGGGATTTTTTTGTTGTTGTTTGTTTACAAGAATAATCATCTTAGTAAAAGGAAACCCCCAAAACTCAAATCTTGACATTTCCACAGTGCATTATAACTCTTCTACAATCAAACCTCTTTGGATACTTGGTAATTACTTTCAGAGCTTAATGCTTTACCCTTTGAAAAGTTTGGTAAGGTTCATATAGCTTCCCCCTCTTTTGGTTCCTTCACTTGATGAGAGTTTATTTAATAAGTGATAAATCCTAAATAGTAAGGGAAAGCATAATGAAATCCTCTAGCATGATTGTTTGTTGTACATTTATAGCTTAGTCTTTCAGAGCAATTAAAGGCAGCAGGCCATTAGATCTTCCCCTCTCATTGATTTATGCCTGGACATGTTCCTGTGTGACCTGATCTAGGTGAACCTGCTTCTGCAGGGGGGTTGGACTGGATAATCTCTAAAGGTCCCTTCCAACCCCTACCATTCTGTGATTCTATGGAATACTTTAAACCAGCAAAGCATATGAGTTCATGCATACATCTAATATCTCAGAAGTCAATATAATACTTTCCCTTGCCAGTCAAACACCTGAGGACAATGGGCAAGTTACTACATACCTGCATAGTTTGACAGTTGATTGTTGGCTGATGGATTTTGCAGGTCAAACACTCCCCTATTGGCTTTAGGTTTTTGTGGCCACCCATCTTGAGTTAATGGAGCTTCAGCTGAAAGGAGATGCTGGGTTCCTGTGATGATGCTTCCTGATGCTGCTCGTGGGAGATGTGTCTTAAGGAATCTGTGCCTGGGTTAGTGCTGGGAAGGCTGCATTGCTGGTGGTAAGACAGCTCATCTTGGACAGGTTGAAGCCTGTGTCAACAAAATTGCTCCCAGTACCACTGCAAAGTGGTTTCTTACTGTCATATTTTCATTATGACTTTGTCTTCCTTTCTCATCACCCTTCCCATCAGCAACATTCCATTCACGAGTCTCCAGAAACCACTATTTTTTGGGTGACTGTTCTCTGAGATTTCCACCCAGCAGCCAGGGCTGGGCTGAAATACTTTTAACCTCTGTCTGCAACACATTTCTTGCTCTAGCCAACCTGAACCTTGCTTGGATTACAGCAGAGCTGCTGTGGGAGGTTTGGTGCAGCCCCTGCTTCGTGCTTGAATGAAGTGGCAGTACTTGAAGGAACTGTCTACATCTCAACTGTCTGGAGAAACACGTGTAGGAAACAGCCTCAAATTATGCTGGCAACAAGAATGACCTCTCACATGAGTAATACCTAATTAGAGACCAAATTAGATGGATGTGTGCATAATAATAAGCCAATAAGGAAGTAATTACTGCTGTCCACAACCAGTGCAATGAACTAAGTAACCTCTCTCCATGATACACTTTACAAACTCTGTAATTACGATGGGTTATGTTAGTGAAGCAAAAATACCTCCAGCAATTCACACTCTGTAGGTGGTGCAGTGGTGATGACTTTCTGTCAAGGTGGAAGAAAACAGAGGAGCCATGTCCCTTCCTCCCACCTTAAAGTAGCAGAAGGTGATGGAATAATGCTCCTTTCACTTGTGAAGGCTCAGATACAAGCTTTAATTACTAAGGTGAAACGTTGCTTATTCTGAGGGTGGATTTGTTTTCTGTGTGTTTTATTTTGGCCTAACTTCACCTCATTCTGGTATTTCTTCCTGTAAATGCAAGCATACATCATTAATTGTTATTTCATGCCATCACCGAGAGCTGCAGGTGTGAGAGAAGGATCCAGTTTGCCGTGGCAGGAGCTGTGAATAAAGCTTTCTGCTGGAGAAATAACAACCACTTCTCTTTCCTGCAAACCCCCTGGAGAAGCAGTGAAGAGACAGACTGTGCTGGGCTTTTGGGGGTGATGAAGACTGACTGTTCCAGCCCTGGCCCTTCCCAAACCAGCAGTTGTGGTGGTGGTGCTTGAAGTTAGTACCCCTCTGACTCTTGAGTCTCCGCTCCTAGCTGTGATATTCAGTAAAATCACTATTCTGTGCTAACCTTTGCCACCAGAACAGGTAACTTTATTATACCAGAAGAGATTACTTTTGTCAGCATTGATAGTTGATCTTAACTAGGGACCCTAACCCATCCTTTGGTGTTGGCCAGGAAACTGGTCAAAGCTAGAGGCAAGGAGGAGGAGCTCTCCTGCACCTCTGGAGGGCATGTTTCTGCCTCAGTGCTTCAGTTTCACCCTTTTCTGCAAAGCTACTGCTGTAATAGCATTAGGTGTGGTTAGTGCTGCTGTTATGCTTGCAGTAAATGTACTGACCCTGCTATGAAATTACTGGTACAGCTCAAGCATGCTGAGGTAATGGGAAAAGAGTGTTGAATCAAGGTTTCCTGGTGACCTTAATTTTCACATTTTCCTGATTATTTTTTTTCCCCCCAAGGTCCAGAACTTTACAGCCTTGATGTGTCTGTGTGTGTGTTGCTTTTCACTGTGCAAAATTCAAACCTGAAATCCCATTACTGCAATGCCTGTAGTACTCAGGTGCCCTCTGCATCATGCTCACAGCCCTAACACAGCCATCTCTAGGGGCAGGTGCTGCCTGGGGACCACAAGCCCTGCCTTGACCCAACCTCTGCCTCTAAACCAGCTCCCCACCATCATACTTGTGTCTTTTCCCAGCATCATGGCTGTGAGAGCTGTCTGTGGCAAAGGACTGCAATATAGATGTTTTGACCTGACAGTCTTTTCAGTGTCCCCTCTATTCTGAAAAAGCTGTGGGGTTTTTTCTCCCTGAAGTTCTGCTGAGAGCAACTGGGCAGCGAGTTGATGGCAGCTTTCTGTGTGATGTGCAGAGGTGAGAGGAGCTGGCTGCTGTGATCCCTGCCTGCTTTATCTGCCTGGGAAGGCTTAAATGTCACTAAGAACTGAGTTCCTGGACCAAGTAAGGCTTAGACTCCAGGCATATGTAATTCCTCTTGGCTGAAATCCCAGTGCTGTGCTGCTGAGCCTCAGCACTACACCTAAAGACCCTGCCTTGCTCTCTGGAACTGCTGCAAAAGACAGCGTGTGCAGATAAGCTCTGGCAGTTCCTGTGGATGGGAGACTGGGAGGTTACCAGACTGGGAATAGGGCAGATTATGTGCTGTTTCTCCTTTAATAGACAGTTTTATCCAACTTCAAGTCCCCATGGCTGGACAACCAACTTCAGTCTCCAAGGGGTGTGACTTCAGGGGGAAGGAGAGCAGGAAACGTAGTGGTGTCCTCTGCCTTATGGCTGATAGACAATACTTGTGCACTGGGAGAGGATGGGTGATCACAAGGCACTATCTCAGGACCATAAACTCTGCCTTAGATCTTTGTGTGACCTAGAGGAAGACAGCTGCAGCCTTCATGTCCTACTCCTCCGAGGGAAGGGGCTGGGTTGGCCTCCTGTGTCTTGGGGCTGCCTGTTGGCTCCAGGGATTTCTGCAATGGCCAGTTTGCTTCATCATGCAAGAACTGGGAAAGGAAGGAAACAAGTGGTAGGTGTCCCAGGAGTGCCTGGCAGTTTATGAACACCTTTCTTCTTCATTCCAAAATAGGAGTGGAGCAAGAAACGATCCTGCCCTTGATACAGATGTTTCATTAGACTCAGCACTGTGATTTTCTGTGAATCTCCAGGGTCATCCAGACTCCCTCTGATTAGGATGTGAATCAAAGACTCAATCCTTGCTTTTGGATGCACACACAGCTCGTGGGTGTTTCTTTTTAACATGCATTTCTCACCTGATAAAAGCCAAGGCTCTTTGATATCAGGTTGTGGACACCACCTCCATCTGCAGATCCAGCAGGCTTATAGCAAGGTGCTTACATTGGCTTGCTGTTGATAACAAGTCCTGTGAATGTTTGGAAGAGGGAAAAGCTCTCAGTAACAATTCTTTTTCTTTGTTTTCAAGCTTTCCACATTTTACATGTCAGGTGTTTTTTCCACCAGTACCATGCTTTCAGGACTGCTTGTCTTTCTCCAGTGAGACACTGCAACTCCTTGCTGTGTTTGACACACTTTTTGGTGCAGACATTTGACTTTGCTGCAGTGGGGTTTTTTTCTAGTCTCTGTGTTTTGTTCTCTTCAGCTGGCTCAAGGTCAGTTTTCTGACCAGGCTGAAGTGAAAGCAAGTATGTTCTGTGATGAGCAGTTGGCCTCACCTCTTGGCAGCCTGTCTATCCATGGTGTTTTGTTTCATTCCTGGGGTGAGGCTGGATGTTGAGGGCAAAGCACTGGTTAGTGCTGGGTGCCTTGGGGCCACTGCCAGCACCGAGGGCATGAACTTCTAGGAGGGAATGCAGCCACTGACTTGCCTGCACAGGGCAGGTTGGGAGCAACAAGGCTGCAGCCTGGGAGTCACAGCTAAGCTGTTTGTGATTTGGATTCTTAGCTGTATTTGCAACAGTCCCCAGCTATTACTTTTGAACTTCCTCTGGGTACTTCTATATGGAGATGAAGAGGATAAATCGCTATTTCTCTGCCTTATGACACCATAGTCTGATATTCTCTCACTCCCTGCTTTATCTTCTACCCCCAAGGAGGTTGTTTTCATACTCTCCATCAATGTAGTGACCCCCAGCTGTTTCATGTCTATGCTCCCAGCACTTGTTTGGCCTGCTGATCCTCAAAGATCTGTGTTTCTTCCCTGCCTATGGAGGCTTCTGAGCTGGAGGAATGTAACTTTATTGTGTTTTTAATTGTATTTGCAAAAGGAGAGACTGAAATGGGATTGAGTGCTTACATGGGAGTGGGACTAAATAGGAGAGCCTATAGGAATAGCAAGGCGTGGAGGTGCTGCTTCCTTTTTGAGATGCTCCTTCCTCCTTGAGGTGCATCCTACCAAGGGTCTCATCCCACAGGCAGAGATGGGAAGTGATCCCCACTTGTGCCAGGCAAGAGCAGAGTGTTTGGAGACTGTTCCTCCCAAAAGATGACAGGGAGAGGGTGCATCTTATGTGATGAGAGATTCAGGTCTGAGTAAACTCAAGGTTGTGTGGACAGACACAAGGAGCAAGTTGGCTTGCTTGTTCTGGGTGTGAATATTCACTCTCTCTCTGTGTTTGGGGTTCTTTTCCTGTGTCACTAAACTCCCTTGATCCAAATTCACCCAGGTCTGGTAAGGACTTAGTCCCACAAAAGTGTTCAGTGCTCAAAGCAAGCTTTTGGTTTGTGCCTCCCACATTCTTACCCACTTTTGCCTACCTGGCCCTTTTACCAATGGAAGCCAAAAGCCCTTGCTGCTGACTGGGCCCCTGAGGTGTGTTAACAGCATATTGTTCTGGCCTTTGCTCAAAGGGATGCTCCAGAAAGGTATTACCTGGTTCATGGTTGACCATTTTCCTTCTAACCCCTTGGTCCTTTGCCTGTGGTTGTAGGACCTTGGTGCATTGGGGTTGGGGCAATCAATTGGGTAGCTCTGTCAAAGTCAGCTGTAGATGGTGTAGCACTGGGGTAACACTTCTGTGGGCTTACCCAGTAACTTTTCCTCTTCATGCTTCACTTTGCTGTGTTACAGAGCCATAGGCAGCTGAGCAGCACCATCAGTGGCACAAGGTCTCCCACAGTTCCTCTTTTAACGACACGAGGTCTGTGTGAGATTGCAGTAGGGCATTTCAGATGCCCATCGCTTCTTTTTCTTGGGGAAGAGCTGAGGTTTCTTTCTATTAGCCTGCGTGCCCTTTGGTTGAGACTGCACTTTGTGGACAGCAGATGCTCCTCTCTGGCTTGAGTGACACAAAGATTTAATGGAAGATCAAATAAAGGGATGCTTGTCCCCGCTGCCAGCAGATGGACCACATCTGCTCCAGCCAGTTGAGTCAGGCCCCTCTGGAGTGGAGGCAGCCAGTGTCCCCTGTTCCTCCACCCCAGCACTCCGTGTTTTGTGAGCACAGAATGCAGAGCTGGCCATAAAGAGGGTGCTGTGGTAAGCAAGGATGAGGAATCTTCTGGACTTTCTTTTTCTTTGGCTTTTAAAGGCAAATGTGTAGCTGACAATGTACAGTAAGAGAAGCAGCATGTGGAATGATATTCAACTCAGAAATGCAACCCTGAAACTGAGAGGTCAGTTGTGGCCTCCTCTGGGTCCAACTACTCCAGCAGGAGCAAAGCCATCCTCCCCTGTGCTTCCCCCAGCTTCAGAAGAGCAGAAGACCTGTGAAGGTGCTGGCAGGGGCATAGCTACGGGAAAATAGAGAGCAAAAGGATGCCAATAAGAAATCTGCTGACAGCAACTTGCTGTCCTCTATGTTTTGACAGATTGATTCTTTAATGCCCTCCCTGGGAATATCCTTTGGCATCAATGTCCACAGCTGCTTCTCAGACTCACTGCATGCAGAGATGGTGCAGCTACAGCACCTGCATCTTCCCTGAAGCTCAGCATTGCCAGTGTCTGGAGCTTTCACCTCACCCCTCTTTAGTTCCTCCCATACAAGCTCTCTGTTTGTTTCTCTGACCACATATTCATGTTTTGAGACCTTGTGGTTTATGACCACTCAGGATCAAAGACAGCAACACTTCCAGCTTTGCTGCTTTGCATTCCTGTGTGTCTCAGAACATGGAGGGATTGTCTGCCAAGGGGAGTAAAGGGTTCACATATTGAGACAGACTGGCTTGTAGGGTGTAACCATGACCTACAACAAAGAGCCTTGGAAACCTTCAGGGTAAGGGTCCAGAGTAAAGCTCAGGGTAGGGTTGGCCTCTTGTGCAAAGGACACTTAATTTCACGTGCACTTCTGCAGCAATGGAAACCTCCCCGACTGGTGCAAAGCACTGTCTTCTTCATACATGGTCTTCTCTCCTTCATGGGATGCTGAGGAGGAGGAAGAGGAGGAAAAGGAGGAGGGAGAAGTTGTCAACACCGGAGTGGGGAGAGGAGAGGGATGCTCGTTGCCGCTGCAGCTCTGTTGGTTGCGGGGGAGGTTGGAAGCAGCCTGGGAAGTGCTGGCTCCATGCTGTGACCAACCTGCCACCTTCCCTGCTGCTGTAAAACAGAGGTAAGGGAAGGGCCTTTCTTCTGAGTTGGCTCAGAGTCAAACTTCCTAGCAGCCAGGGGAGGAAGGAGATCTAATCTTCCTATAAAAGGATTCCCTGCGTGTGACTTGGGCCAATGACGGGGCAGGAGGAATCCTCTAAACCATATCACAGGGCAAGAGGCTCTCGCTGTGTGATTTTCCCCTCTGCCTTTGATATGTTTGACCCTCTCACAGATCCCAAGACCTTCTCTGAAGAGAAATGCAAGGAGGAGAAAGCACTCCAATCACAATGACACTATTCCATTCCTTCAGCAAGCTCTCTACATATATTTTATTTGATAGTCGTTTGAACAGCGGAGCGTTTGGCAATAGTGACAGCCTTGGAAGTGTGCACTCTGCTTTTGTGTGTGTGTGTCTGTCTGTGTGTGATTCCTCCAGCTTGGCTCCCTTCAACATCTTGGAAGACCCACCATCAGGCTCTTTTTAAACAAAGCATCAAACTGAAGTATATTTCCCACAGGCTTCCCAAGAGCATCGTGTCTTAATACCCCCGAGCTGGCAGCGCAGGGGATGTGACCCAAGCTGGAGGAGTTATTACCAAGCACTGGATTGCAAAGAACTGCTGGTATCTTTAGGCCAACAGCCAGCAAAGCTTTGTTAAGCTGTCAGGGTAGCCTGCACTTCTTTCCCATCATTGCTGTTTATTTCAATCTCTTCTTTCAGGTTGGAGTTTGCTGAGGACTGTGCCTGGACCAATAAAAACAGGACTATTTCAGCTGGGTTTCCATCACTTAGGTCAGAGAATTCTTAAAGCTGCTGAAGTGAGTTGTCCCAGGGTTCATTTTTAAACACACATGGTTTGTATATGGCAGCATATTCCTCACTTAGCTACTCCCTAATTTCTGTTATTTCTGTAATGCTTTCATCTTCTATGTCCAAGAGTGTATTTGACTGACTATGCTGCGAGTCCCCACTGCTTCCCTCATGATGCTGGAGCATCAATAGACCTACTGATGGGCTATTTAAAAAAAAATCAGTGAAACTGGCTTCTGGCTGATGAGAAAAGGAGCAACAAGGCAGGGAATGCTGCTGGAAAGAACACCCTCCTTCTCAGTAAGTCAACCCATGCCTGTTACTTGCTAATTTGTTCAGGCACATAACTGGACTAATTGGACAAGCTGTCGAGCAGCTGGTACTCAGCCACTAAGCCCGATTGTAGCTCTCACCACAAAGCAGGAGTAATTCCCAAGATAAGACCTTGATCCTCAGGAGCCTGACTCGGGGAACTATGAGGAACAAGGAGCTCCCAAGAATGGCTGCCAGGGCTTACAGGGAAGCAAAGGCTGGAGGAGAAGGCAGGAAGTAGCTACGCTGGCATCCCAGCAAAACTCAGCAAGATGGGAAAGGCCATTGCAGAGCGACAGGCCCGACGCAGCTGTTTGCCTCAGCGGTTCTTTGCCGAAACAACCGAGCCATCCTGATAAACTCCCCGTGTAAAAAACCAGGCCTAGAACCTGTGCCTTAGTAAGAAAGATGCAGCTGCTAACAGGGCTGGACGTGGCCAAACGAAATGCTCTAATCCGCCGCCAATCCTCGGCCCAGCATGGCTACACGATCATGAACTGGCAGATGTAGGGCAGCTGCTCCTTGCACTTCTTGTCGAACCACTTGCCGATGGCGGGCCCCGACAAGGCCGCGCAGTTTTCCAGCTTGCCGCCGTCGGGCTGGGTGGTGATTTCAGTCTCCCAGTTCTTGTAGCGGACGGGGCCGCCCGTCATGTCGACCCACTTGCCCTCGGCCGCCATGTCGTTGAGGCCCAGCCAGATCTCGGCCTCGGAGCCGATGCTCTTGCGCATGTAGTCGTAGAGCGCGTCGTTCTCCTCCCCGCTCTGGGGAGTGCTGAGCGTGCCGCCCTGCGAGATGCAGTTCTCGCTGGCCTCGTGGTACGGCTTTCTCTCCCAAAATGCCAGGAAACATTTGAGGTGAATCTTGGTGCCTTTGAGGCAAACTGAAGAGGTTACAGCGCAAACAGAACAAGAAGACAGAAAGGGAGTTGGTTTTAAATCCAGGGCCCAGGAAGAGGCGGCGGCAGCAAACGCTGCAGCCAAACTACAAGTTTTGTTTCTTAGGCTGTGCAGTGACCCTCAGCAACACAGGAGCACCAGGGGCCCTGAGCCCTCCTACCCAGGGGACAACATAGAACCATAGAGTGGTAGGGGTTGGAAGGGACCTTTAGAGATCATCCAGTCCAACCCCCCAGCCAAAGCAGGTTCCACCTAGATCAGGTCACACAGGAAAGTGTCCAGGAGGGTTTGAAGATCTCCAAGGAAGGAGCCTCCACACCCTCCCTGGGCAGCCTGGGCCAGGGCTCCCTCACCTCAACAGGGAAAGAGTTCTTCCTTATGCTTAAATGGAACTTTTTGTGTTCCAGCTTCATCCCATCACCCCTTGTCCTGTCACAAGATACAATAAGAAAAAGTGATGCCCCAACCTCCTGACACCCACCGTTTCTATACTTATAAATATGAATGAGATGCCCCCTCAGTCTCCTCTTCTCCAGACTAAACAGCCCCAGTTCCTGCAGCCTTTCCTCATAAGGAAGATGTTCCAGTCCCCTGATCAACTTGATGGCCCTGTGCTGGCCTCTCTCCAGCACTTCCCTGTCCCTCTTGAGCTGAGGAGCCCAGAACTGGACACAGGACTCCAGATGAGGCCTCACCAGGGCACAGTAGAAGGGGAGCAGAACCTCTCTCAACCTGCTGTCACACTCTTCCTGATGCCCCCCAGGCTGCCATTGGCTTCTTGGCCACATGCCCTCCTCATCTCCAAATTGTTGGAAAAATGGACTCAGGGGTGCCCCTGCCACCAGCCCTGGGCTCTGCTGCTGCAGAGATGCACAGCATGGTCCTCCTGCCCTTCCCCTGGCCTTGCTCTTCCCCACTGCTGCTGCACTCTCCCCGAGGGGTTTGTTGGAGGCAAGGTTTGTGAGGGGCGCCGCCGAGTGTTGGAGTGCTTTGGGGAAAAGTCTGCAATGGCAACTCAGTCGTCTTAATCATGCAAGATGAGAAAAAGGTCTCTTTTTTTAACCAGCTTTGATCAGAAGTGTTGTGCTTGCATAGTTTGAGGTCCTCAGAGGAAATTTCTACTTGCCTCTGATTTTATTGTTAACAAGAGTGATTTATTTTGTTTTTAAGCTCTGAATCCTGAGAGCACAGGGTGCTCCAGCCAAACAATAACTAATCAGAGCCACACACTGCCATGCAAACCAACTTCATCTCAAAGCTTGAGAGCTCAGAACTAAAGCCTTGATTTTGCTTGTGTTCCTTTTAAGGAGAAAATTCTCCTGAAGTTGCATTTCCATCTCATTTCTGTTTTGTGTTCTGCCAATCCCGCTCCTATCGATGTTGGTGGGATTTGCACCAACTGTAGTGGCTGGAGAATGGACATTTTGGGACTATCCTCTGTATGTGTTCAATGGAGCACAGTGGGACTGACCTCCAGTGAGCTTCCCTGGGCAACACCATGGGATGGATAAGAGACCAGGGCACCATTTCACTGAAGTTCAGGCAAAAGAGCAAGATATATTTGACTAAAGCACACACTAATTCATTACACATCCCTCTAACTCATAAAGGAAAACACCTGGCTTAATGTCTTTGAAATATCCACAGCTTTAGAAACAGGGAGCTTCAGCAGGCCACATGCTGTACAACTCTCGTCATTAACTGCCTGAGGAGCTTTAGCTGCCTGGAGGAGCTACAGCAATACCACATTTTGTTTTGACCCCCTCTCAACCATTGTAGATGCTTTATAAGCAGCTCCTTTTTCAAAGCAAAAGCCATGAAGTCCTTTACCTGTCTGGAGTGCTTGCTTTTCCTTCAGTAGAGCAACCTCTTGAGAGATGTTGTCAATCATGGCCTTCAGGTCTTCAATCATTTTGAGGCTCACACCATCTGTTGGAGAAACCAAGGAAGGAGCATAAGCATCTATTGATCAGTGCCTGTATTTCTCCTTGTTTGGGAGCAAAAGGACTGTTGCACCTCAGAGGTGGTGGAAGATCAGACACTGAGGCCTTTGTACTCATTATGCTATCTCTGCTGCTTCTTTTGCTTTACTTTGCCTGGTGTAAACACCTAGTAGCCCTCATGGGGTGAGAGGAATTGCCCATGAAAGCAGCAGGATGGGCTTCCTCGAAGATCAAGGAGCTGAGGCATAGAGCCAAGGCAAGTGGAGAAGCAGCTTGGATGGGACCAAAGCCATCACCCTGAAGATTACATGGTGCCATGAATATGAGAAGCCAGACACATCAGGAGGAGGGCATTAAGCTGCTTTACTCATTGCTCAGTTAACTTTAATGGCTTTACTTAACAGTGAGGCACTAGCTACTATTTTGCTGCCTTTGATGAAAACACTTGGTAGGAAGGAGCTAACTAATGCCATTTTGGTTCTTTTCCATGCAAGCCTGTCCTACAGCAGAACAAACATTGCTTAGGCTTAAGTAACATCCAAGGCACATGGCAGGACACTGCCAATGAGTCTTGCTGGAGCAGCTCCTTTGTTCCAGATGGGTTTGCTAGCAAGTTCCCATCACGAGGGTACCTGCCATGTGTATGCCCTGTCCCTTTTTGCCACCTTCTCTCCAAATCCTGGGCCACAAGATGTTCCTCCATCAGCACATCAAGGGGAGAGCTGTGAGTGGTTAATTTGCACTTGAGCTACAAAGCAAAAGCCATGGCTATATCAACAGGCATCGAGTTGTTCTGTTGTGTTGCCAGAGGCTTTTGTCTCTGTGCTGATTTTTCCTCCAGGCTCGTGGTGAAGGCTATTGCAGCTGGGGTTTGCCATGCCAATGCTGCCAGCCCTGTGTGCCTATAACTGTGAGCAGCAGGAGAGATGAAAAGGAGACAATGTGGGCTGTGATAGTTTGTTGGTTTGAAAGCCTGGCTTCCAAAAGCTGTGTGCTGTACTGCAGCCTGTTCTCTGGCTCAGAGGAAGGGACTCAACACACTTGTGCTGGGTTTATATCAGTGTAAATGGTCACAGGTGTTTTCAGAGGGCACACAGATTACAAGATTACACCAAAATTTTAGGCAGCATCAGGCTTGTATCAGCAATAGTGTGACCAGCAGGACCAGAGAAGTGATTGTCCCCCACTAAGCTGGTGAAAGGTCTGGAGCACAAGTCTGATGAGGAGTTACTGAGGGAGCTGGGGGTGTTCAGCCTGGAGAAGAAGAGGCTGAGGGGAGACATCAGCACTCTCTACAACTACTTGAAAGGAGGCTGTAGTGAGGTGGGGGTCAGTCTCTTCTCCCAAGTAACAAGTGATAGGACAAGAGGAAACAGCCTCAAGTCGAACCAGGGGAGGTTTAGATTGGAGATTAGGAAGAACCTCTTCACTGAGAGGGTTGTCAGCCCCTGTCCCAGGCTGCCCGGGGAGGTGGAGGAGTCCCCATCCCTGGGGGTATTTAAAAGCTGTGCAGCTGAGGTGCTGAGGGACATGGGTTAGTGCTGGGCTTGGCAGTGTGAGGGCAGCGGTTGGACTGGATCTTAAAGTCGTTTTCCAACCCAAATGATTCTATGATTCTAGGAGTGGAGCCCACATCGGTCACTATTTACTGATTTAAGCATCTGGACTCTGATTTCAATCTCCAATTACCTTAAAAATGAGAGTGAGAGCTACACAAAGATGCTCACTCCTGTGCCCCCAGAACCCTGCCCCTTGGCCTGTGACCGAGGGCCAGTGAATCCCCAACCTGCACATCAAAACTAGGGGCCACTGGAGAAGGGCAAATCCCACCTGCTTCCCAAGACATCAGGGCTCAGGGAGAGTTTGCTGAACTGCTGCATCTGGAAGAAAAAAAAACCCACTGGAGAGCAATTTAAGGGGAGGAAAAAAAACCCCAAGAGCAGGCAAAGTGAATGTGCTGTCTCAGCACTTTCTCAATGCTATGGTTTGGCTTTTCCATGTTGAAACAGCACTGGTTTTGCTCTGAAGCAGATCCAAATGTAAGCAATCATTTAGGGGGAAAAGAAAAAGAGGAAAAAAACCATCAAACAAAGGAAAAAGCAAAACAAAAGTGAAAAAATAGGAAAAGCTTGGCTCAAATCACCATTTTCTTTTCTAACTTGGGATTTGGCTGTGCAGATTAAAATAAGACCAGCCAAACACCCCAACCCTCCAGTGGCTTCACCCTGCCTGACCCTCCCCAGCAAAGGGCAGGGGGTGAGCAAAGAGGGAGGTGCTGGGGCCTGGGATGGGGATGGGATGGGGTCATCCTGCAAAGCCTTGGGCCCCTGTAGCAGCGGGGCAGGAGTGCTTGGATGTGGCAAGGGGCTGGGGCAAAGAGGAGCCTCATGGGAGAGGGGGGGTTTAGTGCTTTCCTCCCTCTTTCTCCATCCCTGGCATTTGTAAAAAGCAGCATAAGAAGTGTTTCCAGTAAAGGCTGACCAAAAAATGTCAAGTTGCTGGGTTTTTTTCCTTTCCCCCCCACAGACATCTTGACCTCTCCTTTGAAAAGAAACTCCCAAGCTCTCAATAAAAATTGCCACCAGCTGTTCCAGACAGTTTGATTTTCAGGAAAGCTCCTCCTCACTTCAAATGTTTTTCAATCAGAGCCCAATTTTCCTGTCAAAAAGGTGCTTTTTCTCTCTCACCTTTCTCGCCACCAATGGGTTACAAACAGTGGTTGTAGTGATACGGGGAGGAAAAGGTTTCTCTAAGAACTGTATCTCTCCTGGTACCTCCAGTGAGTGCAGTGCATGTCTGTACCCCACATGAGCCCAAGGAGGGGTATATTTTTCTCTAGCAATCAGACACAGACTAAAGATGTGGAATAAGCAGCTGTGCTGTGATTTCATAGAAAGATCTAATAAAAAAGGAACACTTTCTCAAGGATGGGATCTGACAAAAATAGCCACTGGCTGAGCCTAGAGAGCAGCCCAGCCAAGTGAATTCCTAGGATGCTTCTTCCTTGCTCCCTGTTTCATTCCAAGCAGGAAAGCAGGTCCAAACCCACATGATTGCCATTGGATACAATGCAAGCTGCTTCCCTACCTGCCTTCTCCTGTGAGTCACAGGGGGAAAGGATGGGATAGTGGCAATAAAACCAAACCCAAATTATGGAAAGGGAAGAAAAAGCAGTAGGGAAAAGGAAACTCACACATGTTTTGGCATGCTCTGGTAAGCCTGAGAAGTCAGAGCTCAGGTACAGCCTGACCCGTACCCAAGGGAAGTGTTTTAAATGAAGATCCATGTTGGTATTTAACATGTTATCTGTTATCTACCTATTCCTGTCTCCAAATCAACAGCAGCTTGTCATCTGTCACTTATTTGCTTCTGAAAAAAAAATGAATGAGGAGGGGTAGGGGGATGTCATGGAAACAGGCTTTTAGTGGATGAAAGGTTTGGGTGTGAACCTTAGAGATTAACATGAGAAACGTGTTGCCCTCTGAAACTCCAGGTAGGAACCCACCAGAAACATGTCAACATCTTCACTCTTTTACAGGACTCCCCAAGCATTCCCACAGGGTAGGAGAAAAGAAGAAGGGAGAAAAAAAAAGACACTTTATTAGGTTTTTTAATGCTTTCTAAAGAGTTTCATTAGAGCACAGATAAACACCCAAACGACTGGGCTAAGTGCATCCCCCCAAAGCCCCGTGAGATGTCCTCACAGAGAAGGTGTGAGGCTTCTTACCTTTCTTGGAAGCCGCTGGTTTTGTCCGGGCTTTGGCGTTTTGCTGGCTGGAGATGTGTGCGAGGGACAGGAGACAGAGGAGCAGGCAGGCTCCCCGGAGCGCCATGCCGCTGCCGCCGGGCACGGAGCGGAGGTGGAGAGGCTCTGCTCTGCCCTCAGCCACACACAGACGGCCTCACACCGCCCCGGAGCCGAAATGGCTGTCCCAGAGAGCCGCCCGCTGAGCCCCGGCCAGAGGCAGCCTCCCCTCAGCCTGGGCCAAGGCTCAGAACATCCCAGCGGGTTTGCGGCTCTTTTGCACTCTGCTTGTTTTTGTCTTAAGGGAAAAAAAAAAGGAACAGAAAAGGGAGTGAATGTGCTGAAAGTCTGCTAAGCTAAACATAAGGAAAGGCTGTCAGTGTAGCTGGAACGATTTCCTATGGCTTTTTCAGCAGGAGCTTGATCGCACGCGCTGGCGCTGGCAGCCAGGTGAAGGGGCAAAATGGCGCCGCTTTACCCCTCACGGTGTTGCCACCACCCGCCTGGGCCGGTGGCCCCTCAGGAGGCCTGTCTGGAGGGCTGCTGTGACCAGCAAAAGGCCGAGGGATGAGGGACACAAGGCCCTGCATAGATTTCTGGTTTATCTCCACTGCAATGGGCTGCAGTGACCCCCTCACCAGCTTCAGTGCAGCCAAGTACAGACCCTTTGTTTCTAGAGTAGCCCTTGCACCTCAAAAAACAGTCCCAACGTGGCTTTGGTGGGGTTGTCCCGCTGTCATCACATCTCCATGAGAGAAGCACGGCCACCCCTTCCCAGCTCTGCATGGAGTCCCCTCAGGAGGGTGGCCCTTGGCCCTGTGAGGATGGGAGGCTGGTGCCGGGCAGCACTGCCTGCTCTGGGCACAGCCATCCTCCTCTGCCCTGGCAGCGCTTTCTTGTTCACCCTTAGCCACACTTTGAGGGCAGCTTCCAAAGTGAAAGGTTTGGATGTTTTTTGGGAATCCCCTACAGGCCCACTGCCTGATTTCTTTGGGTGCTGCCATTGTTCAGCAGCTGCAGCACGAGCCTTTCCTGGAGGAGGAACAAGAAATACCTGAGCAAGTGGAAGAAATTCATGTAGGGAAAGAGAGGAAGAGAGAAAGAGAGAAAGAGAGAAAGAGAGAAAGAGAGAAAGAGAGAAAGAGAGAAAGAGAGAAAGAGAGAAAGAGAGAAAGAGAGAAAGAGAGAAAGAGAGAAAGAGAGAGGAAGGGAGGGAGGGAGGAGGAAGAAGGGAGGAAGAAGGGAGGAAGAAGGGAGGAAGAAGGGAGGAAGAAGGGAGAAAGAAGGGAGAAAGAAGGGAGAAAGAAGGGAGAAAGAAGGGAGAAAGAAGGGAGAAAGAAGGGAGAAAGAAGGGAGAAAGAAGGGAGAAAGAAGGGAGAAAGAAGGGAGAGAAAGAGAGAGGCATTTTAGAGAACAATGTGCTAAGGACACTGGCCATTAACCTTAAATCTCTGAAAAATTAAGGCAAGGTGCCACCCAGCACAATGTGAACCACAGGAATAGTTGAAACAGAAAAGGTCTGAGATAAACAAAGGTGTGGCTGGAAAAAGAGCTGCCCGTTGAGTTGATTTAGTTTGGCCACAGCCATGTTACCCTGCCTCGCACTTGTGCTGAGTAAGGAAAACGCTGCCCTTCTATCCTACCTGAACAGAGCTCCCTTGCAGTCCAAGCTTTTGAAGCCAAGGAGGAATGGGTTTGATTTTCACTCCCCTTAACCAAACACACCCGGCCTCAACTCAGCTTTCAGCCAGAGAATATGTATTTTGGGGATTTATCGTTCTCCTGCCTGGACTATCCCAAAAAAAAGAGATGGAGTCCAAGAGATGCCAGACACCTACACACACATATGTGTTCCCTTCTCTTGACACTTGAATACCATTTACCCATCCAAAGTACTTTTGGTAACTCAGCACCTCCCAGTTTTCCTTGGCCCCAGACTTGCTCGCCTGCCTCTGCTTTGATTCATGTCCTGCCACAATGGGGGGAAAAAAGCCTGACATGTATCCTGTGCTGGATGCCACCATCATTTTTTCCTGAAAAAGAGAACAAATGAAAAGAAATAGACTCAAAAAACTTTCTCTGGCTGTAACACCTATTCACAGGGGGCTTTGCTCCAATTCTGACCAAAAAAATAAGGAAACCTTCATGTTATAAAACCTCACAAACCGCTGCAAACCCACTGGACAGGAGCAAGCTGAGATCTCGCTTCAATAGGTCCAGAATGGGGATGCTGCAGGGAATGGACACCTAAAAGCTGGAGAGCCCTCCCCCATACCCATCCTATCTGCTTGGGCTGCTGCTGAAGCCTGAGGCTGCAGTTCCAGTTAAATAACGTGGTTTCCAGTGATCCCTTGTAAGTTGGCTCTTTGGGCAGATGCCTTTGAGATGCAAATGATTCGCACTTCTTAAGTAAGGGAGAGGTGGGAAGGTTTTGGAGCTGGAAGAGAAGCAGCAACCTTCAGAGCTGAGGACAAACAGCTGGGAGGCTCTTTTGGCCCATATAACCCATCAGAAAGAAAGAGAGCAGGCACCAGGGGAAAGAAAGCAACAGCTAATTCATGGAGGGGTTCATGAGAAGTAGAGAGACTGTAATTATGCCAAGAAAGCAGGGTTTTGTCCATGATTTCTTAAGTCTCTCAATTATGGATTTTACTTTCCAGTGAATGCACTTTACCCCCTGGTTTCAAGCCCGGTCTCCTGGTAAGGCAGAGAGTAGCTCCTGTCAGCTGTAAGAAAACTGGTTAGAGATTAAAGAAAGAGAGGCCAGAAGATCCTGTGCTTATGGAAACTGTCCCAGGGCCCCAGGGAAGCAGTCAGAAAAGTTTATGTGGCTTTGGGAAAGCCGGTAAGTCGGCTGCTTTAGCAAAACAGTGGCTGGAATAAGCCCACGAAAGGAAGCTGGATGCTCCTGGCAACGATGCAGACCTGTGATTTCCTGCCCAGCGAGGCAAGGAAATGGGCAGCAAGATCAGAGGCTATTTTGACTCTGCTCCTAAGAAACCAGCAGGTAGTGCCGAGCCAAGAAGCGAGGCAACGCCGCTGCACAATGGCTGGAAAGTGGAAGGGTGGACTAAGTAACAGCATTCACACGGTTATTTATCAAGACCAGCAATTACCAGGCCTGGCTTTTCGAAGCTAAGTTACCAGCCCAGAGGCAGGCCACCACAGTGCTGGCTAAGGCCTGCTGTGTGCCTGCAGACCCCCTCCTCTGGGAAGGCTCCTGCCTCCCCCACCAGCGTTGACAGCATAAGGGGAGACCCAAAAGCATCTTTACGTGTGGGGCCATGCAGGTCAGTGGCTTTAGCTATGCCTGGGTCAGCACACTGAGTTTCCTATCTCTACTGCCTTCCCCAAACCCGTTTTGCAGGGGGAGGATCTGTACCACAGCTGCACCACAGTAACCTCAAATGGGAGAGAAACAGCGGTGGACAGTAAAAAAACCTCGCTGTAAGGAAGTGGGGCTCACAGAAGAAAGCCCTTGATACTAATCAGCTGCTGCCCAAACTTGTGCTGGCACTGATTTCCACCAGCACAAACAACACCAGAACAGGTTAACATGGAAAGAGCCAGATCTAGGGGTCATTGTTTTTGAGACCAATGGAGAAGAAATGTGATAATAGTTCAGAGGAAAGGGCGGTTTTCAGAAAGACAATGATGGGGAAAAACCAAGGAGTCAGCACTTTGCCAAAACATTATCCCCAGCACCAACTTTAGGAAGCTGGCTCTGAGCCTAAGGAGAGAGCCTTCCTATCACATCCCATGGCGAGCTCGGCTCACATCCCTACCCCACATTCACCAAAGGTCACAGCACAGAAGGATCTGCACTAAAGGAGATCCTCAGGCCTTAAACTGGACCTAAATGTGGAGAACTTAAGAGAACAATTGCTATCAGCTGCTCAAAACCCTCTCTCTAAAAGGATCTTGCACCAAGGGACTCATTCTCCATTCCCTTTGGAGCACACAGCTCCTGTGGGCTAGGGATAAATCTGGCTGACTTCACTGATTTGCTGTTCTGCCCGTCATCCATGTCCCAAAGTCCAACCACCCAAAACAAAACTGCAGTCAAGTGTCCAATTCTAACACCTAAACTCTGGAGGTTTGCTGAGCAGGCCACAGGAAGCTGCCTGTCTCGGCATCAGCTCTGGTGAAGTCACTGTTGAAATGAAAGTCAGTGTTTTGGGATTGGCAAGCAGACAGCAGTAGGCATAACGTTCTCCCCTTTGAGCAACTGGTTTGCTTTCACATGGCTGTTGCCGCTGAACTGGGGACTGTGAGAGAGTTTCAATGTCAACCTCATGAATTCCTTAGTTATTTGAACTGTGTTCCCAGTCAGTGGGAAAGTAAGCAATCCATGCCTTTGAAAAGCCTCATCAGATGAAAGCTGCTCTCTCTCTGGGGGAAAAGAAGAAAGATAGGACTTAAATCATGACTTTTCAACCCCTTGGTTTCTGAGCCTGGAAATATCAAATCTTACTGTGAGAACATGTAGTGAGAGCTGCTGTGGAGGGGGAGGCCTGCAGGCTGGTGCCTCAGAGTATCTCCAAGCTCTGAGCACAGCTGGTTTGGCTGTGGTCCCCACCACAGCAGCTGCATGGTTGAGGGCCTCCTCGTGTCAGAAAGCAGCTGAGACTTCACTTCCTTTTCCCCCTCCAAAGGTATTAGCAAAGGGGATGGAGTAACTGTGACCTTTTCAGTCTAAAGCAAATGAGACAAGATGAGACAAATCTCATCTACAAACAGTGCGGCGTGGAAACTCAGGTGTGCTCATGCTCTTGCTCTTACCTGAATCTGGAGAACAGGGCAGCAGCAGAGCTGTTCACAGAGCTGCCTCACCCAGGCAGGGAGTGCAAAAGGCAGGAGTGTACGAGGAGATGAGGAGCAGGGAGCTCAAATGGCCTCAGTCCCAGTTGCAGATGTGCCCTTGCACTTTCCTCCAACACTTTAAAGGAGGAAACAAGGCTCTGGGGGAAGGACGAGTGTTTGGATCTCACCAGGCACACTGTCACTTCTCAGTGGCAAAGTAAACCAATGTCACAGCAGGGCTGGAGAGCATCCCACTGCTGAGTGGGACAGCAGCACCTCCTGAAGATCAAAAGAAAAGCTGGAGGCTGTCCTAGCAGAAAGCAGCAAACCCCAGTTAATTCCCATTCACACAGACAACACAGAAGCTCTGTATCGGGTTGCTGAGTCCCTCGAAGAGAGACTTGCACACTCCAGTCTCAAGAGAGCCGTGAGCAAGCTCTGGCTCACTTCACAACTGGTTGTGCTGAAGCAAGTTTTCACAAAACCTGACTCTGTGTGGTTTAGTTCAGTGATGGGCCTGGCACTGTGAGGTTAGTGCTTGGCCTTGATAATCTTAAATGACCTTTTCTAACCATAATGATCCTGTGACAGCCCCTCTCCTCCCCTCTGCATCCCCCTTCCCCCCCAGGGCAGAACAACCTCCCATGTCCTCCCCAAAACGTTGGCTGATGGGGTTCCTGGGTGTGGTAAACCTGCTGTGCATCACCCTGAGGGTAAACACAGAACTGGAGGAAGAGGAGAAGCAAACCAGCCAGGTCCATCGACACACAGCCTCAGGCCTCTCCTGCTTCAGGAAACTGTCCCTGTCAGACTTTTACCCTGGGATACATGGGGCAGGGAAGAAAAAAGTGTGTGTGTGGGAGAAAAAGGCAAATTTGGAGCTGAGTGCTTTGTAGATGACCCAAGCAGAAGGCAAGCAAGAGCTGCTAGACTCCTCACCTCCAGAACACAGCTTTCAGCCTCTCGACACTCCCAGCAGAAGCAATTAATTTCTGGGACAAACAGAGAGCTAGCCCACTGCACAGATGTTTCCTCTTAGCTCTACTGGACTTGAGTCAATGAAAACGTGGCAGTATCTGCACAGCAACACATGGAACTTTCCACCAGCCCAGATGGGAACAGGAGCAGTCTCAGTTGAAGCCTCTATTAAAAATCTGCCTGCTATTTTAGTTTGGGATGGAAGGGAGGGGGTTAAAGACAGATAAGAAAATAGGAATGGGCAGCATAGCCCTTAGCATGCCTGAGAACCAGAGTCTGGGATATTTCTTGGCAGCTGGCAGAGCTGCAGGCCCTTTTACCCCTGTCAGAGCTTTGTTTATCCATCTGGGACATGAGCTGGTAGCAGCAAACCTCCAGGGACAGCTGAGACGAATGAGCAGCTATGTAATACTTTTGGCTGGGCTCATTATTCATCTCTCATGGGCAGAAGCAGCCCCAGTCTGAACTGGGGTCACACTCCACCCTGCTGCTTTTTCATACCAACAGATGGGAGCTGGTGAGTGTGGAAGGAACAAGAGCCCTTGAAGATCCCCCAATTAATTCTGTGCCTACTTACAGAGCTATGGAAGACCTGGGAGAGGACATGCAGGGTTAGAGGAGGCACTGCAGATACTTGGACCATGTTAATTTACAGTGATGCTCTCAGGAAGTGCCTAGCACGCAGTATACTGAGACTGAGGTAGCTGCTTCTGTAGGCACAGCTGCTCCACAGGTTTCCCTGTGCTGGCAGCACAGATACAGACACTGAGGTACCAAGAGTTTGCTTTTTAGGTATCTTGAGCACATGGCCTAGGTCTCAGATGGTCTAGATATTTGGCATCCTTAGTAACAAGTGGAGAGGGAATGCACATAAGCTCACCTCCACAGATTAACATGCTTGAAACACAGTGAGGTTTCTCCCTCCCCCAGCCCCAATTTCCATAAGCTGAAAATGGAGAGAGGACAAGAAGCATCTTCAATGATGTAACTTGCAAAACGCTTGGAGATCCTTCAGCTGGAAGGCTATATATACAAATACACTATTAATATCATGTTACAAAATTCACCCTGGAAGTCACTCTGAGCAGCCTTTTGGTATCCAACCACAAATCTGTAACAAAACAGGCAACAGCTCTTCAGAGAATGGCTGTGGTGTAAAGGCTTGCAATCCTCACTTAGATTAACCCTTTTCTGAACCATTCATCAATATGTGACCAAACAAAAACTGACTGTGGTAAGCCCAAAGTACTGTAAATATTCTTTCTTCCTTCAGTTTTCTTTCTTTCTATACTCTTACAAGTAGCTTTGAGTGGCAAGGAATGGATCACAGCTACTGGAAACCTGGTGTCACGTTAGTCTTTGCCTCACATAGAATACTGGAGTGATTAGAGGTAATATATATAATCATTGGAGAACCTACAGGAGTGATTAAAGGTGAGATATATAATCACTGGAGAATCTACTGGAGATATATATAAGTAATCATTGTCACTTCTTGCCCATATTGCTACATAGCACTATCATAACCCACCTAACCCATTACTTTTTCATTACTTAAGGTACTGAAAAAACCCCACATCTTCAAAATCGACATCTTGGGCAAATCCTGTGAGGTAATTCATTTTTTCCTCATGTCTTTTTTTAACCTGCATGCTCATTACAGCTGTGGCTACAGGTATCTGAAAAATACAGTATTATTGCACTCACCCTGAATAATCACGTGAGAGTGCTCGAGGAAAAGGGCTGAAGAGATTTAGGGACCTTAGGTACACTGTGTATTTTAATGTGATCATGATTCTTAGTTTGAACCATCCTATATCCACAGCTTTCCTTCAGTAAAAACCTTTCCCTTTTCCCCACCAGCCACATTCCAGTCGAGAGAATGTTCTCAGTCTGATATCAGGAAACTAAAACAAGAAATTCAGAATACGACTGCAGTCACTTCTGCCACAATGTTTGTTCAAAACAACCCTTCTAACACTTGCAGCTGCAATATCAGCTTCTTGAAAAAACAGCTTTTCCCTTTGACTTCTTCCATCTGTTTTCTCTTTCTATCCTGCTACGTAAACAGCTCTTTCTCTTTGCTGGGTCACTCAACTGATGTAGGGAGAGAATCCATTACTTTAAAGACTTGGTGATATAACTTGACTGCATATCTTACCTGTCACCTTCTGTCTTTCCCTGTAAAGGATCATTATTGACAGCCACTATGTTTTTGCAGCTGGATTAACTTATTTTCCCTTCCACCTTAGTCATGCCCCTCCTCCTTAGCCACCATGAGAGGTTTTGGCTAGGTTATCCTTGTACCTGTTGGCAAAAGGGATAGGCAGAGCTCTGGTGAGCAAAGAAATCCTGCTTTAAAACAAGAATTGGAAACTTGGGACCATGTTTTATTTATAGTAAACTCTAACCACATTTCATTCAAGGGAAACTAAGGTAATTTGAAGGAAGATTTCCACCAAGTGCTTGTTCTCATCTGGCCAGGGAACAAAACCAAAATTACAAGAGGCTCAAAACCTGGCTTGTGGTGTGGCCATATATATGGTCCAGACCACAGCAGCCAGTCTGCAGCAGTGGAACACATGTAAACAGAATTAAGTACAACTCACAGCAGTCATTCTTGAAAAGATACCCAAGACAATTACTGCTGGTGCTGGCAGTTCCCTGCATGGACAGCTCAAGTTTGCATTTAACTGTATAACTTGTATGCATAACTGTAACACTTACTTGCATTTAACTTCAGCTTTGCTTATGCTTAGCAGCATTTGGGAAGCCTCTTAGACAGAAGCATAAAGGTATTGGGACAAAAACACACCCTTTTTCTATACACAAAGTGATGAGATCACACAATCAATTAAAAACAGGTTGGAACGTTTAATGAAAACTCATCCCAAAAATCCAACTTTCTGCCGGGAGGTCCCCAAACTCTCCTCTTCATCCAAAATCTTCTGAAGGGCTATGTGCAAGGACTTGCCTACTCTTTTTCCTGTCTGCAATGCAAAGAAAGCAAAACAAACCTGAGACATATGCTTATTAAGAGGAAGACAACTCTCACAGAACGCTTGCTTTTGACAAATATTTTCCCTTTAATGACTCACACACACCATCTGGTATAATATAAACATGCTCTTAATTAAGAAATATAAGGGTAGTGGAAGTTTCATTTTAATGTGATTAAGTTGGAGGGGAAAAAAAAAGTAGGCATAAAGGCAGTGTTCCCATTCATCAGAGAGGCATTTCCTCATCATTAAAAATGGATCACCCAGGAATACAAATCAAATTCACAGCAGGCATGAGCTCGCATCCAAGTTAGCCAAGCAATATGCTAGCTGCCAGTGGACAAGAGCTACCTGACCAGCAAAGTAGCTTACTCATAGAAAGTTCAGTAAACTCTTCTGAACGTGCTCAGAGTCAGCAGAGTGAATTTAGGCCAGTTCTGCCCTGTCCCGTGTCCACAGAGCCCGAAGTGACAGTGGCTGCATCACTGAATCAGTCTGTGGGCAGATCCTTCATTAGGATGTGCAATTCAGGACTGCCCAAGGACCTTAAAGGAGTTAACAGAAGGGTGTGTTTTTTTAGAGAAATAAACTTGAGGAGTGCAAAAGCCCAGGATTAGCTCTGATACCAGCCTCTACTCACAGGCACAGCTGTACTGCAGAAGCTGCAGGACAAGGAAACACTGGGCAATGCTGAAATAAAGATCTTGAGGCAGTGCTGTTAATTGCAGCTTTCCCAGAGTTTCTCTAAATGACCTGAAACGCTGACTCCATACAGAGATGAAGAGAGTCCCTCTCTCCCTAAAGAGCCAGACAGCTTCCCAGATTTTTCTCCTTCCTAAGATATTTATCCCAGAATATCTGTTCTCTACCAGGCATGGAGAGCTGAACACTCTCTGACCTGCAGCCAAACCACTGGAGAATGCAGCTCCTCCACTGGGCATTCCCAGGCCTTTTTGTTTTTCTTGGTATCCTAATCAGGCTGCTGAGTTTGAGGCAGGGCCAAACAGACAACCTCTGACCTCCCAAGAAACATCTTCTGATCAGCTTTATCCCTCAGTCCTTCAAATTGCTCACCACCTAGGGAGGAAGACTACTTCCAAGGCAGGTGGGAGACAGTACAACTCACTGGGTGGTCAGCTAAAGCTTTTAACTCCTTGCACCAACAAGAAGGGACAAGTTCACTAAAATACCTGAGCAGAGCTGTATGGTTTGAAGATTTCCCATGGTCACCTCCCATATGCATCTGAGTGGTGTTGAGATGAGCCTTACATCATCCCAAGCACAGCCTTTGTGGGTAGGCTACCCAGAGGAGCTGCAGAAGTTCCTTCCCTATTCAGGGCTCAAGGTTAAAGCGAAAGCAGTGATCACAACAGAGGCTCTGATGAAAGCTTTGTGCAGATATTTGCACAGAAGCAGCTTCTGAACCTGTACCTGACTTAGGCACCCATCTCTTTCTAACAGTCCTAGACCTAAAACCTTACACAACAGCTAGAATTGGACTCAAAAATCCATCAAGGAACACACATCAGATGCCCATAGGAAGTTTAACTTCTTTATGATGTCAGACCAGCAGGACCCCACCTCTCTACCCAGATGAGGGGGGATAAGTGACATCTCTGAACACAAAAGCCCAGTGGTACCACCAAGATTAGCACTGACATCATGCAACAGAACTAAGCAAGCAATTTCCACTTCAGACCAATTGTTTTAAACTTGGCTACAATGTCTGCATTCTGCACTGCAGCCATGCTGAAATTAGCACCGGATCTCTAGGAAATAAGAGCCAGATTGAAGGATTTCATTTTCATTCCAACTACAACTTCAAAACCCATCTCTCTCTCTCACAGTCAAGGCCAAACCCAGCCACGAGAATTGATACTGGAGGACAGATTTAAGAAAAGCCTGAAGAAGGTTTAAAATGGAATTCTCATGTGGATGTGGACAACATCCAGATTCTAGTATTTTCATAGAGCAGGGGCATGCCAGAAATTCAATAAAAGAGCAAAGAAAAACAACACTAAAATGAGAACAGTAAGCTTATCACAAAACAAATGAGTTGTGCTAGAACACCGTGCACTAGCAATTCAAAATGCTGTCTCTACCTCTGCAGGGACTTTAGAAGTTTTGCTCTTTCAGTCTTCAGGGAAAGCAATGAGAGGGAACATGTTTCTTAAAAAATAGTCTCAAAGTTTGTCAGCTTAAGCTTTACAGTCTCACAGCTGTCATGTATTTGAAACAAATGCTAATACTGTACATTTCAGCTACCTGGAAGCCTTAGCTAACATCCATTCACATTCTGTTCTGTTTGTGACCTTTAGCAAGTCCCTTGTGCACCCAATCAAAGCACCAAGATCTCAGCTCTTGAAGTCTTCATATACCCAAGTTCTTTTCATATACCCAAGTTCCAGATCATTCACTATCATCCAAGACAGTATCTGCTCAAAAGTCCTTACCTCCATCATTTCAAAAATACTCTCTGGATCCAGGCTACCCTTCCCCACTTTCTTCATAGAAGTGAGGGCACCTTTACTGGTCACAGAAATAAGCAGGCTGGCCAAAGAACAGGCTTCTTCCTGAAGGGTAGCATCCACCACATGCCTATAACCAATCTGAGTGAGTGACAAAATGACGTTAGATTAGTTTGCAGTTGTCTAAGCTCTTTATTAAGTTGAACTGAGTGGTGGCTCTGTTAGTTACCTACAGCCCCCCATCCTAACATCACATGGCCTTTGGTAGGGGTCAGAGACTGACTTGACCACACAGTATGTAAAGAGCCTCTGACCCCAAATTGTGTGTGCATACATAACAGAGGAGAGAGGAGCATGTCATTGATTCAGATTGTTTTCCTCTCTCATCGTCCTTTCCTCTATAAGAAGCTCTATATTCCCTATCCCTCAACTCCCAGAATGGACTTTCCTACTCCCAGGAGAAAATTACACATCTCCTCACTTCAATGATAACCTTTCTGTTATTTATGCAACTTGCTTAAAGGAAATGTCACACAAACTTTCAGGTAACTAAGGAAATCCCTAAATCTTGCAATGGAAAATGCAGCATCTGCCAAACAAATTCCATTAGCTGCGTGCTCTATGTGGAAAAGGAAAACAAAAAACCTGTTTGAAAGGAAAGGACAGTATTGCACCCATGAAAATGGAGTTCTGTGCCCAGAAACAAACGCTTGTTGTGTAACTCCAGGCAGATCACACATTCTCTGTGCCTCGAGACAATGACATGCTTGTTATAACATACTGAAGTAGCTGCTGCTCTAGATGATTGAGCAAGAAGCAGATGAAAAATAACAAACAAGTCTCTTCCTGCAAGAAGATGCATTTTAAGAATGCTTCAAGTAGAAAAGTGCAAGTGGGGGAGAAGAACTTTTACTGTATAAAAGTTCCTCTTAATGGGAAGGCCAAAGATAAACATATACATAGTGGACACTGGCCATTTCTGTAGCACCAGTTGTATCTGTAGGGGCAAAAAAGAAACAGCAGGTGAAACTGTAATCTCTAGGCAGAAGGTCAGGCATTCTTCAGGCTTACTTTGCTTAGTGTGACAATGCAGGGCACGTCATCCACGTTGAGTCGAATACAATCATAAGGGTCATCAGACAGCTCTATCTCTTTAGAGCCTTCTTCATCCTCAAGAACACGCACTTTGGGTATTCTGCAGAAACAAAATGTGCAAAATCATTGCCAAAACAGAGGAAAAAATACATGGTCTCAACTCCAGGAAGCGCCCTTTCCTCTAAATGAGGCTAAAGGTTACCAGCGTATTAACAACTCAGAGCAGGAAGAAGACATTGTTAAGTGGGAAGGTATTTAGGATAAGGTCATCTTATTTACATCATTTTAATAGAATGTGAACTGGTTTTTATACTAATATATGTGGAGAGATTCTTTTGGAACTTGCACACATCAATTCTGAACAATTGTTTCTACATCTGCCTGGATGTCCAGGAGAGCGCCAAGACTGGATCTTTTCATGCTGTAGTTCTCAACCTTGCAGACAACAGTAAAATGGTCAGAGTTACAGCAATTGCACTGCTTGGCGAAGCTATGACATCAATACAAGTAGCAAAGCTGTCCAGGAAAGAATGACAGTATCTAAGGAGACCTGGGGTAAAGGAAAAGATGACATTAGTGAAATCCTTTCTCTTTAGCAAGGTAGGAAGATTGGTAAGGTATTCTTTAAGAAGTCAGATGACTCTGCTGTTGTAAGGAAGACCAGGGATAAAAATCCTGGCAGAAACACATGAAATGCTTTCTTCTCAATTACGAGCAACAAGGTCTCTCACAAATGAGCTAGACAGGCTCTCTGTCAATGGTACCTACACCGTGTTTGTTAGCCATTGAATGGGAGGATGATTTCATGCAGTTTCCCAGCAAAATGAATAAAGTAATTTAAAACAATTTAGCAGAAAATGGTACCTCAAGTCATCAAGAATGTCAGCATCTTATATGCCCTCATTTACCCATAAGCTCACTAGGATGGAGGACTGACTGAGACTGGCCAGTAAAACCTACACACACTTCAACCACACTGCTCTCACTTTTACACATTTGCAACTGCAAACATCAAATCAAGACATCCCTAGAAAGCCAACCTCAGTAACTGTGTGGGACGTAACCACAAGCTGGTTTTACATTAGTACTTTTACAGTAGTGTTGTGTTTTGTAACTAGTCTCTGGAGGTTACATTCTTTCATGCATTCTGTACCAAATCTCTCTTAGAGGAGACAGGCACTGATTTAGTGAACGTTTCCCCTACCAATGCAAAGTGATTTTTGTTGTTCCCTGGAAGAGTGTTTCAGCTATTTGCGGTTGAGAGTCCTAGAGGAGAATACCTTGCAACAGCTAACCCTGCTTCTGTGAGAACAACCTCCTTACAGAAACACTGGCCTGAGCCCAGCTAAAACTACAATTTTCAACAGGCAGAACAACCGCTTTGTGTACTTTTTTTCTCCCCTGAAATGAAACTCCAAATGCTTTGCAACTCATTGGAAATGCATCAAAGCCTATTTTCAAGTTTAAAATATTCCAGTCCAGTCAGAGGGTGACTAACCCTCGGGCTAAACAGCTTGATGGACAATATTGGACAACAGCCTAGACAAGAAATGTTTGTGCCAAAGCAGCATTTAAAAAAGATGGAGATTTCAGGAAAATCTCTGAGGTCAAGCCATTTTTAACTCTATCCTAAAATGATCAAGAAACCAGAGCAACGTTTGGTCTGCAAATTGCCAGAATTAAACACCTGAAAAATGCCTGTGAGGTGTTTTGGTCAAGAACAGACGAGACAGGCACATCTACCGCAGAAGCAAAAAACAGCAGATACAAGCGTCATAGTTGCATGAAAAGGGGTTAGATACACACAGGAACTAGGCAAAGAGAGGGTGGCACAAAGCATTTCCAGAAAACTGGAGATTTTCTCTCCCAGTTTGTGAAGATTTATCTTGAGAACTAGCTGTACATGTTTACTTTGGGACTTTCACTTCTCTGTTTCGATTTCTGCAACTAATCGGGGCAGAAATCTGTACAGCAGGGCTTAGTCATGTAACAAACAATGTTCTTCTCTGTGTGCTGCAGACCCAGACTTCCCAACTGCAAACAGCACTTCTACCTTTGCAAGCAGGCAATAGCTCTGTCTCTACCATGCTGCTCAGTAAAAAGATGCCATCTGCAAGGCTACTGTGTCATCAAGTCCGCAGGTTTTGTAACTTGTCTAGTTTCTGTTGCCTTGGTTGCAAGTAGGTTGCACATTCCATGGGATCAAGTTTAATGCTGAGTCCTGACACAGTAACTACTTGCACATTTTCCAATACTTTATCATGGATAAAAACCAGCCTCAAGCACCTTGGAGACACAGTTTAGAAGGAAGTTTGATATCTGCTGTCTTTTGCACATGATCCTGATTTAGTTTTTAGAACACAGTGAACAATACAAAGCTCTTGAGGAGTAAACGTTCCCCCTAAAACTGTTACAGTCCTTGTTCCATGCCTGAAGGGGATACAATGAGTCACATCACACATACAAAGGATTTAAATCTCATAATTCTTGCATAAAATTCCTTAAGTTACCCTTTTGGAGTTGCTTATCCCTGAAGAAAAATGCACCCATAGCTATTTTAAAAACGGTTAGAGCAAGATTTTAAGGATGAAGCTGAGGGGTTTTAGTTGAATACCTAAACATTAGTTGCTTGAAAGACAAAAACCAGCAGCTTGAGCACTCTGCTCTGGGTACAGAAGCTGCAGTCTGGGCTGACAAAGATCTGAAAACACTTGGAACAAAACTGTGGTTGTAAACAGATTATGAAAGACAAGTGGGACTCAAAGAGGGATATGCCCATGAAAGTTCAGAACACTTAATCTGAAGGGATCTTCAAGCTGACATCTGTTTGTTTGGATAAAAATACTTTATGGAGAGCAGGCAGCTACTCTGAACAACTTTGTGTCGATCCAAAGCAAACTCAGTAGGTACCAAGGGAAGGGGAGAGGGACAGTGAATAAGGACAACAGGTTTCCACTTTGAATTTCACCTCTTGACCTTATGAACTCCTATGAGATTAGCATGCCCCTGATCAAACCAAGACAGGGTTTTCCCAGGTCAAAAATCAACAGGTCCTACACGATGTCGTACTGCACCACACGTTGGTTTGATATTCAACTTCCACAAGACTGTGGATGCTTGTCCACAGATTGAAGATTACATGAATGATACAGTTTGCAGGACAAAAATACAGCTGAATCATTAAAACAACACACCTTCCATGATGTCCATGCTCCCAAAGCAACAGATTTCCTCTTATTTGCTTGTTTATTTATTGAAATTACTCTTTAGATTCTTTTCTCTCTTTATTCAGAACTAGGATTCCAGCTGAAATCAAGAAAAATAGATCTAGCTATCTTGTAAATAAAGTATGTGCCTTAGATCTGCAAAACAACTCACAAGGGAGCAGCTGTTTTAATGATAAGACTTTTGCATCCTGGCAGCTAACACATAGACATAGGCATTGCTTCCCTTTAGTGTGCTGCCAATTCTTTTGTGAGCCATTACATTTGTAATGGTATCTCTTAATGCTACAAAAGCAACCTAGTGTTAAAAGTTACTGCTGAGAAACTTGATTAACATGGGAAATTTCTCAGCAATACATATAAGCTGCAGTCTCAGATGGATTCTCACTTTATCCCCTTCTAAAGGGTTTATAGCCTGATATACTGCCTGTCTTTAAAAGTGTGTTTTCCTCTTCTTGCACATTTTCAGCAAGCTGATTCCCCGATGAACTAGCCAGAGCTCCAACAGTGACTTTAGCAGATCTCTACTTTGCATCTGAAGAATGACTTGAGCCCCATTTTAAAACATTTGCACCTGTAAGAGTCTAACTTTGGCACCTCTTACAGCTAATTTTGTGACTTAACATTTAGCAAAGCCATCCACTAGTTTCTTTCTCAAGGGCGCTACAAAGCCCTGTATTCCCATTCACCTATAGGTAAAGAAGATAAAAACATCAGAGAAAATATTTCTGGGTGTTCTCATTCAGTCACACAGAGAGCACTTCCATCATTCATCCTACTACATTTTGTTCTTATTAAAAGATTAACGTGCCTGGGAAAAAGTTCTTTTAAAGACATGTCACTTCCCCCTCCTCACTGTGTCTCACCACTACTTTTTCCTCTTAGTGTTTTAAAACCCTCCTGACTCACAGTTAACAAAAAAGAATATCAAAAGTGGGAAATCAGGCCTAGTTACAAATCAGTAGCCACATCAACAGAGGGCTTCTTATTCAGAAGCATCACATATCAGTCAATACTTCTTATTTTAAACCCACAAGGCATCAACACCAATGCCTCCAACTACTTGCAACACAACCATTTGGTGAAGACAATTTTATCTGGATCTGGCTACAGAACAAAAGTTGTATTGAGTCAGACTTTGCACATGATGTGAATCAACATTTGATTATCAGAAACTGAATTAGTGTCATTAGTTCATGTTACTTGCCTGCAAACGAACCAATCTGTATCTGAATCCAAATTGCCTTGGGTATTTCTTACTTAAATAATTAAGCATTAAAAATATTTAGGTCCCAGAGAGTATTGCTCTTCCACTTCCCAAGTCATTTCCACTCAAATGAAATGAGATCTGTGCTTTACCTTGTGTTAAAGAGCGCTGCCTTCACTGCGATAGAGATTGCATCAAAGAGGTTCCCGCCACACTCCAACAACTAAAGAGGAAAAAAACAATCTCTTTAGTAGAAAATCAGGCTACTGCCTTTAAACCAAGTCTTTATTTTACTTAAATCTACTTGAAAAGTCACAAAATTAAGAACCAAACCAGTCTGTTTAAAATAAAGCCTATGTATGAACAGAAACAACAGGTAGGAAATGAACACTTCAGCTAAATGTATTATAAAGCAGAAGGGTTAATACACCCCACAATAAAAGCTTCTGACCAGGATACAAACTCACCACACAAATTCTTTAATGCTAAATCAATTCAATCCCTTTTCTAGACTTCATTTCAAAGAGGAGTCTTTTTTTAAATACCAGCTGGACAAACCCAATTGGTATAATTGGTTTCAAAGCAGCAACACAAACTGTCACCCAGAAGGTGGTATGAAAAGATAGATATAGAAGGTATCTTTTCAAAGGCACATCATGATTTATTCTCTACTCTTTATGGAAAAGGAGTCATCAGCAGGTTTGGCTTGTAACTGAAAAAGATCTAAGGAAATCCTGATGTCAAAGTCTACTTGTTGATAACACTACCATTTGAATTAGTGTGGAGGGAGTCTAGCTTAGCTTCTTCCCATGAAGATCAGGTGAAGAGCCAGAGAGAACAGCAGCACATCATACTAGATAAAAAGGCAGGGCTCCCATAACCACTAACGCCCTGACAGACCTCAAAAATACACCTCTGAGACAACTCAAAGATGTATTTGGCCATAGTCTGATGTTAGTTCTTTGACAAGCTCCACTTCTAGCTGTCAGTACTATTCTATGAACACACACATCTCTAACAAGCATTTAAATCTCCTTCAGGGACAACATATGGATTGTTCTCCTTTACATCAATCTATGCCATATGATGAGAGCAAAACAAGTTTTGCAACACTGGCTGCATTGATTGTTCTTCAGAATCCATTTAAGAATGAGATAAACTCTCGCACTAGGAGCAAATCATAAATCAGATATTCTGCAAAGACAGTTTATTTTTACAAAGGCAGACTGGATTGTGCAAAAAGAATGGCAAAAACTTGAGACAGAAAGCTAAATACAAAGGTGATGAGATTATTTCTTTGCAAGCAGCTGCTGGACACAGAGAAGTTAACTTGCCACTTTCAGCCACGATTGGATTTTACTGGATAGCACAATAAGTGCCACAATATGTCTGTTATTAAAACCCAGTAATGGGATGTGCCTGGACTGTTGCTAGGCTTGTGTCCAGGCTGCTATTCTAAAGCCTTATCTGTGCTACAGTGATGCCTACAAGCTTGCAACACTGCCTGTATCAAGCATAGCACAATTCCTCCAGAGAGAAAACGAACACTCTCTTCTCAGCTGAAGCACCTTGTACTGAGATCCCCTCCCTGAGCTTTTTAATTGATTGTCTTTTTTTAAGGACTAAGAAAGTCTGCACAATGTGGGGTGTTTTTTTGTTCCTAGACTGGATGAGGAATAGAAAAGATGAGGGAAACCTTTGAGGGATGCTCAGTAATGACTTGCTAAAATTTCAACAGAACCTGATGGATGCACTTCCTCAACACACAATGTGCTGTGATTGGGTAAGGAATGAAAAGAGATGGCACACTTTGACTGTCCTTGCTTGGCACAGCAGGCTGCTGGGGCAAATTGCATGCAGAAGGTTACATACCTTCAAAAATGCCCAAAAGCCTATTCCTGACACCAATGTACTTAAAAGGGTAAAGAAAATGAGGCAAAGAGAGAGGGTGCGAACAGGCTTATAGTTTTGCAGGGCTGTGCATCTCCACATTCATGAGCTACTCTTTGCAAGTGGAATACCTTCTATTAAGATAGATATTCTTGGCCTTTGACACACATCTATATGTGTCCACATATCTGCATCTCTATGGTGTGTATAGTTGAAGTGACTTTCTTTCCAGTCTCACTGCACACAATTCTAGCATCTCCCAAGTACATTGACCACTAGAAAACACTGGAGACAAGTTTTTCATCAATAAGGTGCAGGACTATGTAAAATACACTATTTTCTCTTTTGAGGCTGCACCTCTCTAGTTTTGTTTACACACAGGAGCTGATTATAGATGCTCTCATCAAAGTGTGCATGGCTAAATTAAACAGCAATGGAGCATCTCCAGGTTCTTAACAGTCTGTCTGAGTCTTTGTCTTTCATGCTGAGAGACTTGAAAACAAGTACCTTCCCACTTCACCACAAGGTACCAGTATTTTCAGACTTATGACAGATTTAAGGCTTCTTTTCCCTCCAACTTAACTAAGCAACACAATCACCAATGTGAACAATTGCCAGGAATTTTGAAAGCAAGTATCATCCAAAAGGCTCTCAATAAGCACTGCTATTATATTTAGAATCTGCCTCCCTCACATGATGAATAACATGACTTGTACCTCACATTAGCACAAGTGTCACACTTACACCATGTACTATTAAAATAGAGTTCTATAGGAATGATTCAGCAAGAGCATCTTAAGGGAAATCTGTAGATATCAAGCACCTACTTGAAGTATAAGCCATTCTATGGGACATATGACTTCAGTTTAGAAAAGGAAATACCTTAGAATACCTTTAAGAAATACATTTACAAGCGGAAACAGAGAGGCCTGGTATGGAACAAAAAAAGAGGTGGAAAAAAGAGTAACAGACAAATGTTAACAGTATCTTCTTCTACCTATACCAGCAGCTCTTCAATGGCTCACACACAAAACCCCTGCAGAACATGACACAAAAGAGATTCATCATCAAATTCAGAGCCCTAATTAAGAACCTATAACAGATTCTTTATTGGCACTGTAAACAAAACTGAGTGCAAAATTCATCAGCATTCGTAATTGTGACACAACTGGTGGCACAAAAATCCCCAGGCTGTTTTTCTCTGTAGCTGTGGACAACCAAGAAATCTGTCCAGGTAGCATTAGATAATGAGTGGTTACACCTCACACAAAAGCTAAGAATTCCTTCTGCAGCAGTCAGCTTTATGAAAGTTTTTGTTTATGCAGTGTTGATGTTAAGCAGTACATTGCTTAAGGAAGCACTGCATTTAATATTCTGTACCTCTGCCTGTAATTACCTAATAAGTAAAGGCCCCAGTATGATTTCTCAGAACTAACACTTCACTCTCTGTTACACTATGCCAAGCTCCAATAAGCCCGTGACTCAGGCTGTTCAAGCACTCTGCAGTGGCACACGTTTGATCATTCTATATGTGGACTAAGTCACAGTATGTACCAGATCTACTGCAATTAGGCTAATGCTACTGCTTTTTAAACACCTAATGGACTAATTCTCTCATTTGTTTAGCCATTAGTGCAAATGCTCCTGTTTTGTTTAACAAACCCCTGTATTTATTTGTATTGGCAATACAGCTTAACATTTTGCAAAACATTTCACAGACATTAATGGGTTCCTATGAGTAAAGTTCCTCAACATATTTTCAGTTACAAATTTGACAAATGGAAGCTCAATTTTGGACCAATAAGAATTGGAAATACTGCTCAGCAGAGTCTGACCTGCAGGCTTCTATTATGTTCCCATGACAGAGGGCTTGAAACATAGCACGGTCTGGAAATTGAGCTGCTGTGTTCTCATGATTTATATGCATAAAAATCACTTTCCACTTCTTAATGGCAACAAATACATTCAATTCGTGGGTGCAACTTTCATCAGAAAGTGCCTAGGCCAAATTAACTTTTGCTAGAAAAGTTGCTATTTTACCTTCCTAAGTACTGATAACAGTGCAAAGAGGTAGATGGGATAGTTATGCTAGGGCTAACATACACCCATGCTAACTTACATTCATCAGAATGAGACATTTGCTCTTACATGTAGCTTGGTGAAAAAAATTTAGCCTTCTTTAGCAGCCATTTCCTCATCAGTGACCTCGTCTAAAATCATAGAATCACAGAATGGTAGGGGTTGGAAGGGACCTTTAGAGATCATCTAGTCCAACCCCCCTGCAGAAGCAGGTTCACCTATCTGATTTTTATCTGAGACAGATTTGGAACATTTGGTGTTTCATCAGATCTGCAGTGCAGCAGCAGCCACCAAGAAGAGTAGAAAAAGACCACGCTGGAAGTAGTGATTAACTGTTACAGGTAGATTCATAAGAAAATGGCCATCCGTGCTGTGAAGCATCCTATCATAGTATGAGAAGCTTTTTAAATATGACAGTACACATCTTTAAGTTTTCATTTCCTTACTTACCAATACATCAACATAGAGAACCCAGCAGTGCTCTCTGGGATTAATACAAAGTGATTTCAAGTCTATACTGCTCTCGCTGCTAAATACTCTGTAGAGAGTATTTGCTATCTCTGTGCCAAGTTCTTCTCCTCCCCGGCCTTCAAATTCAGGAGTAGCATTTGCAGAACTAGATAAAGAAAGAAAAAACACTTTCATCTCTGAAGCAGCCACAAACCCAAAGGACATTTCTTAAATAGAAAGGATTAGAAATAGAGAAGGATTTGTTTGTACAAGAATAAGCACCCTATCTGTAAAGAAGTTACTTCCTTTTTGCATGCAACAATGTCTTGATGCACACAATACACCTACATTTTGCTACAAACTCCAGGACTAATTAAATTTCCCTACTATCTTCAGTTCACAAGTTACAATACTGAAGTGGTGGATTCTCTCAGGGATTATTTCTTCTAATGCTCTCCTCTTCTATCCCCTCAACCCTTTGAAAAACAAGAAAGTGAGAGGAAACTGTACTAAGTTCAGAACATCTAACAAGACAGCCTGTTAGAGTTAAGTGTTAAATTAAGATGAGAGTGAAAGATCTAAGAAGAGAAAGATCTGATGATATGACAAGTAGAATACACCTATTTTTTTTAATGAAATGACACGACTGCCTGACCTTAATTGGTCATTTCTCTACTGAGTGTATGCTCTGCTACCAAGCCCCGTACAGACAGCAGCTCATTATTTTCAGCAACTGAAGCTTATGGAGAGCAGCAACTAAAGAACATTTCTTCCAGAAAGGATCTGGCAAAAATGTGTGGCCTTTACTCCCCCAATTCCAGTGTAACAAACTCTGTCTATGAGCGGTCATGCAAGAAAATGCTTGGGTGCTGGGGTCTTGTACAAAGTTAAGAACAAAATTCTTATGAGAAAAGAGCACAGATCTGTCAAAAAACCCCAAACAAAACCACAGACCCCAAATTTCCACCTCCAAGTCACAATGAAATAGAGGAGAAATGTCCAGAGGTGCATAAACAACAAAATAACAAACAAATGTTCTGAACCCAACCTCTGGGTTCTAGAAGGAGCAAGAACATTCTCCAGCAGTGGGCCTGTGGCACACGTTGTGGATCTTGTATTGAAACTAATCAGACCTCAATAAGTTCAGAATCTGTAACAGCAAAGGCTTGTGTTCTCCTGCCTGAGCACCTCCCAGTGCCAATTTCTCATCTATGTTTTGCATTTAAATGATGATATGAACCCTTAGCTCTTCCAAAAAGCACACCACAGGAATGTAAACATACAGCAGAAAACAAAGTCTTGGAATATAATCCTTTCACCTTTAAAAAAACCCAACAACTCACATTATCTTGGTATGACTTCAACCACCAAGTGAGTTATATCAACAAGACTGCAGAGCCTATGCACTTACACATGATCACCTATTATTCTTCTTACCTATAAGAATTACCTCGCAATAATTATCCCAACTTGGCTTTTTTTTTGCAGAACTGTTGACAGCTCAGATGCCAGGAAGAGCTACTGTGTTTTTATAGGTTATTTGTTGCTTCTATAAACAAACAACACTATATATGCTTAAAAAAATGAATGACTGCCAATCAAGCACTGCCTTATGCTTCCACACTACATTTACCACACAAATAAGCACTGTAAGTGCGATATTGAAGATTCTCAGCTGTGTTAATATTCAGACATCAATTTTACAAGATAGGACCATACCTGAGTATAACAATTCTGGAAATATGTTGGATCAGGTCTTCAGGTTGTATTAAACAAGAACTTACTCATGGAAGCAGCTTTTATACAAGTTAGCTACACCATTCTGTTTAAACCATTCTGTTCAAAGAATGGTTACACGAGCATTATGACCCCTAGGATATGATGGAAAGAACTATACAAACCTCAATCTATACCTCATTATTATCTCTAAACACAAAGTCTTATCAAATGTTGTACTTTTTCATTATTGACAGTCACTTTCTTTGACATCAAGTAGGAAGAACATAAGAGTCACTCGGAATATCGTTGCAAGTTTCACTGCATCTTAATTCCCTCCTTATTTTAACACTTTAGCTCCTTGCAATCAAAATGAAACGAAGTTAGCAGGGTACTATGACTATATGGTAAACAGTGCCACCTAATGCCCACACACCACTGCAGTTATTTATGCTGGGTAAGATTCAGCAAAGGGTGCACACTAGTAAGAGAAAATGCTAAAAAGCTTCTTTTATGGAACATGGAAAAAACTTAGTAGGGCCAGGTGGAGCACAGAACTTCTATTCCTAAAGAAAATGTAATTTTAAAGACTCTCCAAACAATTTCGGGTTCATGGTGCACAACAATCAAGACTCCTCCTAAAGCATAATCCTGCTTCTACCACAGATCTCTCTACTGAACTTCAAAACACTATTCATTACCAGTCAAAACCTTTCTCTCACAGCAGTTTTTTCCATCCATTGCTTAGGCCACTAACATACTATAATCTAGAATGTAACCAATTATAACAGAGATAACCCAGTCAATGAAACAAAAGCTTACAGCCATTTTCCTGGTATAGAAGGGCTTCATTACACAGAGGAGATTGCTCACCTAAAACAGTATTTACTCTGAAGCAATCAATGCCAGCTTTCTATTCTTGCACCCAAAGAAACATCCAATCATTTCAAAACAACAGATTCACTGTTTTAGAGTCAGCAGTAAGTTAACCACCTAGGGAGATAGCTAATACTCCTAATACTCCAAGACATCACATTTATGACACATCTGGACTGATGAGGCAATCCCAGAAACAAAAGAACTTGAACTCAGACGCTGTCTACCTCTGTTAATATGATTATGACAATATTCAAGCTCATGACCCTACAAAGAACTGGGCTAATAAGGTTTGAGTTTAGTTCAGTCAAACTGGTAGCTCTACCATATGGATTTACTGATTCAGGTCTTTGGCTGGTCAGGGACTGTCACCACACCTCCCATTCAAAAGAACATCTGCTTATAGAGTTTGAAAGTTTTACTCAAGCATCAGATGAGTGTTTCTCTCTGAAAACTGAGCTTAATCCCTTGGAGGACAGACAATATATCTTTAATGGAGGAAGTAGCCTAGAAAACTGTAAAACCATTTCATTCTTTTAAAACCCATTAGTTTGCCCATTGCCTCTGCAAAGAACAGTTGCCATGATAACAGGAGGACAAGTTCCTTTTCTGCAGCCACCATTCAAGTGATACCTTCAGTGACTGGACTGAAATTTGGTTTAAGTCAACATTTTCCCCACAAAAGAAAATGGAACAATATCTGAGAATAACCTAAAAGCACGCTGATGTGGCTGTTCTGCAATATTGTCATCTCTTACACTTTGGAGAAGTACTTTCCATCTCCAGTATTTAGGATCCTATCTGCTCCAGACTCTCATGAGAGCATCACAAAGAGGCCCACTCTCCCAGTTGGAACAAATGGCCTTCAAAGAGGTGGAAGAGATGGCAAGACTTGGACAAATATATCCCTTACTTCCCTAATTCCACAAACCAGACCTAATGCATTCAAGGAGCTCAGAAGTCTGCCTTTTAATATTTTTAATTTCCAGCATCACAAACCAGTGCCTCAAAAGGAATCTAATCCAGAGACATCCATTAAGGTTGGTCTCAAAACAGAACTAAATGTGCTTCTCAGATGTTAGGTTAAGGGCTCAGAGAACAACGAAGAGAAATGGAACTGTGGGCTGCAGAATCATAAATGAGATCCAGCAAGTGATTATTCTCAGCAGCACAAGAAACCACAGAAGTTTCAAAGAAAAGGGATTTTAAGACAGCAGACTGCAGTCTGAGTTTTTACTATTAGTTTCAGGAATATGAAAACCAAGTAGAATACACAGGAACTTCATCAGGAGATGAACTGTATCAAACTGTGCTCAGTTACTACCCCCCAGTGGTAGCCTTGAATAGCATCAGAGTACTGATGGCATCCTTTAGAGAACAAGCTGCTGCCACTTCACATTTTGTCTTTTGGAACTTTCTGGAAGCCTGAGGTCACCTTTCCCTAGTGGCACAAGCATGGGAGAAGTGACCATCCTCTAAAATTTAGGCTCCTGTTCTGTGTTGTCACAGAAAGTAAGGTTTATCTATCTCTAGAACTGACAAGATCCATCTCACACAGTATCGGTGCACATTTCCCTCCCATCTTCTTATGCAGCAGAGACTAACAGTTAGAAAACACAATCTGACACTCATCTAATGAGCTGAAGTTTATCTAACATTTACTTATGTATGAAAGATGTGTCACAGAATTGCAATCTCCCAACTTCCTTCACACAGAAAGCACCAGAACAAAGTGGGTACTGTTTAGGATATGTAATACACAAGTCTTCATACTGGAGACAAGCTCAGATCCTCTCTAATGGCTGGCACACATTTTTTAAACATCAGACACAGACAAATCATTAATTCATAGGTGAGTCCTTCCCCCTAAAAAAAGTAAGTTTTCACATTTAATGTAAAGAGGCTGTGATGTGGGGTGATGTGGGGTACAGAGGCAGTCTTAGCTTAGGCTGCATATTCTGAGACACACACAAACCTTAAGGCACATACAGCCAGTTAAACCAGAAAGATTATCAGAGACACACTTTCCTGGCAGCATTCATACCTTAGCTTTACTAACAGTGTAATGGTTTAGTGACAGAGTAGCAACACTTTTTGTTGTCAATAAAAAGAAAGGTCACACAGAACAGCTAACTTGGCAGTGCCAAGGCCTTTATGAGAGGTTCCCAAAGCACACTATTTCACAAAGCACAGCTTTAGAATATCTGCAAGAGATGTATACTCTACCTTCATGGAGCAAACAGTCTGGAATAACACCAAGATGTCACTATGCTGTCTTAAAGCAACCTGAAAACAAGAGCTCTCAGTTTCCTTCTAGTTTCCTTCAAGCACTATGAAGGCTGTAAGACTAAACACTGCTCCATTTATAATGCTCACTAGTCAAGAATGTGATTAAAAACAACTAACCGTTTCAGTTAATGAAATATTGATTCACTGATAAATGAAACCAAATTTTCTAATTAGCTTTTGCATCTGAAGTTTACAGCAAAGACATTTCTCTTCTTAAACAGATTTGTACAAATCTTTTTCCACTGCTTTCCCAGAGTAAGCAAATCTTTAACAACAGTTGAAGTACAGTCTGTATCAGTCAATCCTTCTGAATAAAGTTGTAAAAAAGACAGCTGACAATGTAATCATGAAGTCACATTAGATGCATGTGTAACTGAGCCTTTTCCAGAGGCTGTGATGCTATGCAGTTCAGGTCTGTTTTATTATCCCTGTTTTCATTCTTTAACTATTGTTCTGTTTAATTAGGGTCTGCAGAACAAGCAGAAAGTTTCTGAACATTCACCAATATTGGAGCAGTAAAATAACTTGTTTCTATTTCTTAGACCCTTACAGGTGGTTCGTAGAATGCTGCTATAACCTTCAGATCAGTCATTTACTCCAATTATTACATTTATTTCCCTCTTCTCCCATATACTAACCAGTCAACAAAGAATTCCAGGTAGCCTTCATCAGGTTTCTCTAACTTCGGTGTCCCCATTTCAGCTTTTACACCTACCAAGATATCAGTGTGTCCCTGTTGAAACAAAAACATAGTGCACAACAGGAATTACAGTCACAGAACTACTCGTTTAGTTTAAATGGCTATGATAAGCTGACATTTCTACCCTTCAGTTACTTGCTGATAAACTGAATGTTGTATCAGAGCGAACTCAGAATAACATGATTTTTTAATATAAAAGGAAAGGCATTAGAAGGACAATGTTAAGCCTAAGAAGATTCTTCAAATAATTAACATACATATGATCTTTCCCTAGGTTAAAGAGACATTCCTAATATCCATGACTACTTCATGGTTCTGGTCATTTTGGTTCTGGAAAAGGCTGTTTCTCCAGAACTCTTATAATAGTAATAACACTAATACAACTACTAATAATATACTGTACTACTACTAATAAATATAATATATTTATCTTCTTCAACACATGCCAGAAGTACTTTTGCTTCACCCTCAAGGAACAGAACTATTTTTTCCAGATGCTGGGCACAACAGCAACTTCCATTTTCAAGATTAAGTGTTAGATAAGGTCAGATGGAAGGCTGTCCAGGAACTTCAGAGTAAACCTAGCTCAAGCAGCTTAAGACAGCCTGAATTAACTATATATCCTGCCATTATTTCCTTTATTATTTTGATTAGTGTGCTGTACACACACACACATTATTACACACACACAAGCCCATTTACAAATAGCCTCAGCTTATATTAAAAGTAGCCACATAACCCAGAAACTTCAATCAAGAGACACAATTCATAAGAAACTTGCCTACCAGCTTTACTCTTGCAGATCCACTTGTGTTTGACACAACGTCTGTTTCTACTTCTGCACATCTGTAGTCTTCACAGCCACGACCATCTACACGGAGATCCTCCTAAGCATGATAAGCAATATATTGTGCTTGAGGGAATCAATAATGAAAAGTGGGGGAAAAAAAGTATTTAGAAGTTTCTTTTTCCTATGCCAAACTCAGCAGCAAAAAGCAACAGCTCATTGCTTCATTACTACCTTTCGTTTAAGATTACAACAGAATCAACCCTACTTTTCCATTTGCCTCTCATTTATCTCTACAGAGACCTTGCAAAAAGCTCTCTGCAGATAGACACGAACTCTTGCAAAAGATTCAGACTGTAACAGTGTAAAGGTCTTTGCTTTACAAGGTACCTTACCTAACACAACACTGGTTTTCCTTGGGATACTCAAGTTCTGTACTTCTACATATGCAATTAGGACCCACAACAGACAAAAATAACCCATTGGCCTTTCAAATGCTTTCATCTGTTTTTCAAAACCAGGTATTATCACAGAATGGTTGGGATTGAAAGGGATCTTTAGAGATGATCCAGTCCAACCCCTCTGCAGAAGCAGGTCCCACCTAGATCAGGTCACATAGGAACATGTCCAGGCAGGTCCTGAAGACCTCCAAGGAAGGAGCCTCCACACAAGGAAGGAGCCTGTGCCAGGGCTCCCTCACCGTCAGATACCGCATAATTCGTCCCCATAAAACCAGTTTTCTTTGCGATAAAACACAGTTTCTCTGCAGATAGTACAGCTCTTTTAGCTCAGGCATTTCTCCCCACACGTCCCCTTCACCCTTTCCACTCACTGTTCCTTAGCTTCGTGGCAGGCTAAAAGGCTGTGCAATGGCACAAACCTGAGAAAGAATCACAGAACGGTAGGGGTTGGAAGGGAGCTGTAGAGATCATTCAGTCCAACCCCCCTGCCAAAGCAGATTCACCTAGATCAGGTCACACAGGAACGTGTCTAGGCGGGTCTTGAGCTCCAGGGAAGGAGCCTCCACACCCTCCCTGGGCAGACGAGGATAAGAAAGAAAAGTAACAATAACTCCACGTCCTGTTCTCTGCCTGCTTTCTGGTCTGATGCTCCGTGCGCTCGGATGTGACGATTACCCCGGAGACAACCTCCCCTCACCGGACACCAGGTAATGCAAAGCTCCCTCCCTCCTCCCCACGCAGGGATGAAGCCCGGCGGGGTGCGGATATGCTCCCGCCGGCGCTACCTGCACGCCGTGCACGATGTAGAGCTTCTCGGCCTCGCTCAGCACCACGGACGCCATGGCTCGTCCCTTTCCGGCGCCCGCGCACCGTGCCGACGTCAGGCCCCTGAGGGCGGGCCCGAGCCCCGCGCCTGCGCACCGCGCCGCGCCGGAGGCGGGAAAGCTCCCGCGTCAATGCCGGTCCGCCCGCCCGGCGCGGGGCTGCGGGCACGGTGTCCCCCGCTCTGTGGGCAAAGCAGCGGCGTGCACCCGTTAAACTCCCCTCGGGAGGGTTTTCACGGGGGAGAAGGCGCAGCGCCCTACGTATGGCGCACATCCAGCAGCCCGCGTCCAGAAAAGCGTCTCCGAGAAGCTGAGGCTCATGGTGGAGCAAAAAGGCAGTGGCCGCTCGCTGCCTGCCCTGTGCCAAGGTAAAAGCGCCTGGAGGAGGCTGGGGAGATAGCTGCGTGCTCGGGAAGGGCTCTCGTGGGGATAAACCCCTCAAGATAAAGGAGGGAACGCCGAGGTTTTTACCTCCGAAGGCGGGAGCAGAGGAGGAGCCCAACTCTCCCGTCAGGAGCGTGCTGTTGGTCCTCTGCCAGGTATCCCTGGGAAAGGGGCATGGGAAGTGTCATTAAAAGCTCCTACGGTATAGTAAAACGATAATTCAGGGTGGCTTGTTTTGGGGTTTTTTTTGAGAGCCCTAACGGAAAGTTTCATAACAGCTCTTGTTGTATGATCCTCGAGTTGTTTTTAAAGTTGCCATTTGAATTCACGTCGATGCTTGGGTGAGAACGGCCCGTGGCTTAGAAGGATGACCCTGCCAGAGTTTACCCAGGCCTTTCTAGCTCTCCTTGTTCCATCAAACGTACAGAGCCTCCTTGAGCACACCGGAAGGGCAAGAGGTGTTTTTGGAGGTTTTACTTTGGACTAGCGCTGGTCTGGTCCTCATCAGCGGGCTGCACAGACATTAGTAGTTGGAGCAAAGTGGGGATGTGTTTCTGGGATGTGTCCTGTGACTTCCCTGCTTCCAAAAAGAGTCAAGTCTCTGCATGCCAGGCTTGTGTGAGGATTGCTTGCTGATGCTTGGTGTGGAGCCTGATTGAGCTGGGAGCTGAGGCTTGGGTAGCTCACCCTGAGGAGGTGGAGCAGGGCTGGGCTCCTTCCTGGGCCAGGGGAGTGCCAGGCAAAGGCAGCGCCCATGTAGAAAAGGGGCTGTAGTACATATCTTCTCCCTAAATGTCTGTCTTCCAGCACAGATGGACCCTTCGTCTGACCCACTCTCACGCCCTCACATGGCACAGTGTGAGCCAAACTGTGTTAAGGAGAAGTTATAAACTCCCCTGTACCAGTGAATTCCTGATCAGAAATACAGCGATGTGGGTGCACGCAGTCATTCCCGCTGAGAGCACGGGGAGGTGATGTTCTGGCTCCTGGTCCTGCCTGTCTCACAGCTCAGCTCTCAGCAGCCAACGGTTCCACCTCCACAGAAACAATGATTTCTGGTTGTTTCCCTCCTTTCTGCCATCCCAGCCTGGAATCTACCTAAAGCTGGTCAAATCCTCGCATGGACCAGAGGCTCGGCTAGTGAATCTTGTTTACATGCAGTCATTTTCCCAAGGCTGGAGCTGACCAGGTTCGGCTCATTTTCCTTCAGGGATGGCAGAAGGTACGTGTAGCAACAGCAAACGTTATTAGAAAATATGCCAGTAGTTTGGGGTTTTTTAACGTGGAGAAAGCACTGTCTTTTCCCTCTGACCTCATTAAAGGAATTATCATGCTGGCTGAAATAAAGCCAGACCCACCTGGAATGTAAAATACCTGCAGGGTGTGAGGGATGGGAGCAGCGGCTGGGCATGGAGAGCACCAGGGAGACTCAGCTGCTGCCCTGCCTGTGAGTCATGGCACCTGCAGCCGGACGCTCCATCCTCCTGGCTTTCGGGACGCGTGCAGCCCAACCCGTCCCCGAGCTTCCCGGGGCTCAGAGGTGGGTATTGAGACCCAGCTGTTCCCCATGGTTAAAGAAAGAAAAAGGTTCTATTTCCCCGGCAAAACCCGTATTTCACCTCCGCGACGTCCATGCGCACCAGCCCCAGGCGCGCCCCGGCCCTGCGACAGCCGAGCCCTGCCGCTGCCCGCCCGTGTGCGGGGGAAGCCCCCGGCGCCGCGCCCGGCGGCGGGGCGGGGAAGGGCCGGGCAGGGCAGGGGGTGTCCTGGGCCGCTCTGCGCTGCCTCCCGCCGCCGCCCAGCCACTTCCTGGTTCCTGCCGGCGGCCGCCCCTCCTCTCCGCCGGCCCGGCGTAAGTGGGCGGTGGGGAGGGAGCTGTTGGGGAGGGGGCTGTTGTGCCGGGCGGGCGCCGGTGCCGCGCGCGGGCTCCCGGGGCGGATGGGGCGCGGCGGCGCGCGGGGCAGCCCCGGCCGGCGCGAGGCGAGGCGCGGCGCTGCGTGGCGGCGCGCGCGCGCGGCGTGGGGGCGGCGGGGCGCGCGCCCGACCCGCGGCGGCGGCGGCGGCCTGTGGGGTAGGTGGTGCGACTGACAGCGGCGGAGGGCTGCGGGAGCGGAGCGGGCCGCGGGCTCCCGGCGGAGGGAACGGCACGGCGCGGCCATCCCGCTGCCCGCGCTGAAACGGGGGCCGCGCTCGCCGCCTGCGCCGCGTGACCCGCGCCCCTGCCCCGGCGCTGCCGCCGCGCCCGTTCCCCGCGCAGCCCTTCGGCGGTGCGGCAGCCCGCGAGGGAAACGGCGGGTGGTGCGGCCGGGCGAGGGCCGCTCGGTGCGGCGCTTCCACTCCGCCGGGCCCCCTCCTCCGGGCAGGGGCTGGGCGGCGGGGCGCGTCGCGCAGCTGGGTCTCCTGGGGCTGTCCCTGGGGGCGGCCGGGAGCCCACCTCCCGTTTACCGACATCCGTCGGTAAACGGGAGGTGGGCTCCCGGCCGCCCCCAGCTGCCGCCTTGACCCGCCGGCTTCCAGCGCCGGGCTTTGAACGCTGCGAGGCTAAAGATGTTAAATAACACCGCGGTAAATGCGTGATTCAGCTCTGCTCCGGGGGCCCGCCGGAGCAGAGAAACGTCCCCTCGGCAAGAAATTTAAACTCGGAGCCTGCGGCAATTTCGTCAGGGTCCCGTGTGTGTTACTGGATTGCTGTCGTGAGACGGGGTCCTGTAGTATCTTAATGCGTGTCGGTGATGAAACGTGCCCGTCTGGCAAGAAGGGCTTCGGAGGGGTCCGTGCTCACCCTGCGTTAGACCCCCTGTGCCCGGCGGTTGCGACTTCAGCATCGGGAATACTCTTGTGTGGAAACCATGGCACCGTGCTGTGGCGGGTTTAGTTGAAATGGATAATGAGTTGTGTGTTATAGGAAGTAATCCGGACTGTTTTCAAACGGCAGCTTCGAAGTATTACTGAAGTACTCCTGAAAAGTGGCTTAAGAAGAAGCAAGAGTCCCTTAGAAAACAGTCTTTAGGAAAACATTGGCTATGGGGAGAAGGAGGCAACAGCGTGGTCTCTGATGCGCTCTCCTGCTGCCTGTGTGCCAGGGAGGGATGCTGGGTGGACACACCAAAGCTCCCTTAGATTTCTTTTCTTTGATCCTGATTCAGAAAAGATAAACTATGTTTTTCAGCATATGAGAGATTGATTGCATGCCAGGCTTCCTGACACAGCAAAGATGCACAATGTCAGATCTGTAGGAAAGGAGCCCAAATTCAGATGGTTGTTGTGATACGGTGGAATCCCAGAGGAGGGGTTGGCAGGGTGTAGTGAGTGACTGGCTCCAATGCCTGGTGGTGTAGATAGCAAGGCTTGAGTGAGTACTGTGTTTTTCTTTGCTTAGTGAATGCAACAAATAAGCCTTTTGCATTAGTGTTGAAGGTGTTTTGGTGATAAGATTCATTATAAGGGAAGCCACACGTTAATTCATGTGTCATTAAAAATGCAGCTCCGCATGCAATAATGATCCAGTCCTTCAGACACTTCTGACTGCCAGTGTAGCTCTTAGTGCTCACTGATGCAATAGTATTTGTCATACCAGTGGGAGCTTCCTGTGGTAGTAAGTTGTGTCTGACTGAATGCTCATTGAGATTTAGGTGTGACCCAGAAGCTCTGTGCAGTTATAGGTTTAGAAAAGGATAAACCTCAGGTCTGCCTGAAAGCTAAATTTTTTGTTGAAACATTTAACACCTCCTGGGGTGGTTTTTTTGGTGTACGTTTCTGTTTCTCTTTTAGTTTTCATTCGAGGTGATGTAATTGCAGCCAGTGTGTATTTTGGTTTGAAATTGCTTGTTTGGTAGCAGATGAGAATATAAAAATGTACCTGAATCCAGCTATTGGGAAGAGGCTGCAAGAAGATGAATGCTGAATTCCTCAGCAGGTCTGCTCTGCCCAAGTAGTTATGTGGCTTTTCTAGATAGTTTCCTTTGCATCAGCAACTGATAAGTCCTCAGCAGTATGTGTGTAACCTGGGCAATGGTAACTCAGCTGTGGTGCATCTCTTTTGTATCTAATAGGAATTTCCTTTTCTTGATGGGTGGGTTGCAGTGCATCTCCAGCAGAACAGGAGCTAGCAGTGTCACATAGTCAGCACAGTTTAAACCCACGTGTTTCATCGTTTCAGGGGAACTTAGTTGTGTGGGCACTTCCCATACATCTATAATGGGATCTCTCTCCTGTAGAGGAGACTAGGTAATGGGCATCCGCAGTGGTGTCAGTCTGAAGACGGCTTGGGTGGAACTCAGCAGGTCTCTCCAGATGTTAATCGACTGGAGTTTGTGGTTTTCTCTAGTCCCTCTGCAGTGTAGACATGATCATTTTCTTAGGGCGATACTCTGGAATATGTTTTTTCTGCCTTCCTGAGAGAAGACAGCAGGTAATGTAAAATATGACAAGATAGAAAAGCTCCTTGTCAGATTTTATTTTCCTTGTCCTGTGCTTAGCTGGTTGAAGCAAATGAGATATGAAAGATGGTACCCAGAACATCTTATTTGGCTTGTGCATGTAACTAATCTGAAACTTAAGGTTGCATTAGAGAAAATGAGAAGTTAAAGCTTTCCTAATTAGAGCTGCGTATTTCCTGCAGACAATAAGAAAGAAGATAGCATGTAACTTGACTGGAACTGCAGTGCAGCAAGCCTGCCAGTAACACTTTACATGATGTCCTTTGGAGGAGTCCAAAACAGAGAGCCAGCTTGCCTCAGCAGGCTGTGGGTGCCAAAATCACCTCCTGATACGGCAGAGGTTCTCAGCTAGTGAGGTGTAAGGTATTACAGGCAAGGTGCAGCCAAGTACTGGCTCTTACTCCATGAGAGCACCAGGAGGTTCACTCCTGTCTCTGGCTGTACCCTCAGGGTGGGAGATGCTTGGGAGATTTATCTACACTCATAACCTCGTATCTCTTCACGCTTGCCAGGTTACAAGGTGACCATGCAGAGCTGGTTCTGTTATAGGAGAAAGTAGGGGTACAAGGAGATAAAAAGAAAAAAGCAGAGAATAGGAATGGGAAAGTAAGGAGATGAGAAGGAAATATACAATAGCAGAGTTCAGCTGGATGAATGTGGGAATCGCTGTTACAGTAATAGCAAGTCAAACAAGGACACAGAAAACTCAGTATTAATACCCTTGGACAAGAGAGGAATGTTGAATGGGAGGAAATGCAAGGCTCTTGTTGATGTTTTCAGTGCTGGGCTGGCGGTGGATGGCGTGTTTGTGAGGTTCAGCTGTGAGTTTTGCAATAATGCAGAACTGACAAGGATGGCCAGTCCTAAAGGTGGTACAGGATGCAGAAGTTAAAAAGAAATGGGCTCGAGTTGAAATAATAAGAGTGAATAAAGGCAGTGTGTTATGTCAAAAAAGGAAACAGCAATGAAACGTGTCCAGTCCTTGTGGGAGGGCAGTAGTACCATACCATAGATACAGAGGGGGCTATAGCAGGCCATAAAGGGAGGCAGTAACATGATGTACATCTTTCTTCTTTGCGATGGCTACTTGGATTACAATATAGCATAGAATAGACAGGCAATGTACTATGTATCGCAGTTAGTCTAATCTCCAACTCTCAGTTGTCTCCAAGGATAACAAAATTAATGTTTACACACTGAAACAGTGTTTTTAAGGGAGACAGGGATCCCTTGTGCTTGCCTAATGCAACAGTAAGCAAAACAAAACAACCAATAGGTAGTTTGCCAGCTCAGGAGTTCCTTCCTATGTTTCCAAAGCTTTAACTCACAGCAACTTTGAACCTGCAGGTTTTTCCAGTTCTCTGAAGTCATAGCCTAGGTTTCTTCTAGGCCAACTCTTAACATCAGAAAGCTGGATCATGACAGTCGTGATTTTAGCTTCAGACCTTTCGGGACAGAGGTCATCATTTTCTGGTCCCTGTTTTATTCCTGTGCTGCTTTAATGTATGCCCTGTGTATTTTCTGTATTCGATTTAAGTACCTGCTGAGGTGTAGTATTTAGATATAAAATCTAAATGCCTTACAGCCTTCATACCTGCATCTTCTCTACCTTTGTACAGTAGGGAAGAAGTGTAGATTACAAGTAGGTGAATAAAATACAGATTGACTTGTTCATGCTTGTGAAGGGGAGGCTGTAGCAGAAGCAGGTGAGAGCCAAATCTTGGGTCAAAAGGGTATGTCTGCTAGTTGAAGTGTGCCTTCTGCCTTGAAAGGTAACGTTCAGAACATTTTTAGCTTTAAACTACAGTGATGCTGCCAGCTTCTTACTATGATTAACACTTTAAAGCTACAACTCTTTTCCCTTTCTCTGTAAAATATATTCTGTATGCCACGAAAGCAGCGTGGTTTTTAAAACAGGTGCTAAACATAATACCAGTTGTATGGACAAGCCTTCCCCTTTAATTTTGATCTCTTTTTTTTTTCCATTTTTGTAAAAAGTTAGCACAAAGCAGATTGAGAATTTGCCTTTCTGATTGCTCTGATCCAGTGGCTTGCTGTTTTAGGTCCTGAGTCAGCATCAAAATTGCAAAGCTGTCTAGAAGACCGGGACAACTTCTGCTCTTTTGTCTCCCAGAAGGCTGTCTGTTCAGGATCACTGCAGTACTGTGGGAAAGCATGATACCCTCAGTTGTTGTTGTTTTCTGTTTCCCAGCACAGTCCCTTCTGCGAGATTGTTCTTTTTTTTTTCCAGTACTTACTCCACATAGGTGACAATTCCACAAAGCTGGTTTGCATTTGTACCTTCAGGATTCATATATCTCATTTTCCATAGTTTAAGTAGCTCTTGTGTACTTAGTCTATTGGGAAACTGTAAGACTGAAGGGACAGTGTTTCTTTATTGTCCTTGCAGCTCTGACAGTTTAAAAGTTGTCGTGATGGTTCATACTTAAAGACAGTTTTATAAAGTGCCTTCCTTGTGATCAAAGGCTTGTTATCTGACCAAGTCAGGTCCAAGTCTGACCTTAGTTTCTGTTGCCCTTGTGCATCCTGTTCTAAGATGTTGCCCCAGTTTTATCACTCATCCGTAGTGGTGCGGTGTTGATGTACCTCGGACAGTAACGACATTGTCTGTGCCTCCTCTCCCTTGCTCAAGCCAGCAGCTGACAGGCCTGGTAGGTGGGAGTGCAATCACTTACCAGATAACTCAGACTCTTAGGTCAGTCTTTATTGCATTATAATTTATTTATACAATACATATCCATTAGTTAAACAGAAATGATATAGACATTAATCAGAACACTGTTTCCATCTGTCCTGAGAGGCTGTGCCACAAACACGAGGACAGGAAAAAAACCCGTGTTTCCAATTGAGAAAACAGGCCCTTATTTTCCTTACAGTTCTACTGATGGAATTCCTCTGGCACTGTTGAAATTGGTTCTTGTTTACAGTGATGCAAATGAGAGGAGAACTGTGGAGTTTGTGCCTTACGCGTCTGCGGCTCTTTTGAGCCTGTCACTCTCAGCCCAGTCCAGGCCCTCGGGATGGAATTTCTAAATCTTGACACATGTCTTTGAGGTAGTTTCCACCTCCCCCTGCTCTCCTCAGGGAGAAATTCCCTCTACATATTCATACTCTTGTTCAAATGTATTCTTCAGAAATGCATGGCTTCAATTAAATCGTCCTCTCCAGTAAGATGCTTCTAATAAAAACAACCCAAGTATGATTTTTTTTTCCTAAGGTCTTGTTCACATGTGGCCTCTTCAGAATAACAAATGCATTTTAAAAATATATATCTATCCAATAGTTCACAATGAAAACAGTTTTCTAAACTGTGACTCTCAAGCAGCATTGTAATATAGCCACTTACTCCTCTCATGTATAGAAAAGTGTTATAAACTGGGTTACCATCTGGTTTTGTGTGCCGTCTTTCCAAGGCAAGTAATCCAAGCCTGTGTGCATTTAGCCTCAAGAAACACAAATTTATTTCAAGCCTTGTAACTTTTTTAAAGGTTAATTTTAGTATTTGAATTAAGACTATCTTCATGAAATTGACATTCTGAATCCTTGATGCCATTTTTCTTCCATGGGGGAACTGAAACTGTTGAAATCGCATGATTTCAGTAGCCAAAGGTTTCCGAGGGGATCTGAGGTGTTTGTGAGACTCTTCCTAAAAGCAAACATGTAGCTGGTGATGCAGTCCTTAGGCTGGAACTGTACTCCTTACTGTGGCCTGAATTTCCAGAAGAAAACTGAAAAATTCTGGTGAAAATGAAGGATTCTAATCCTATCAGCTGCTCTGGGGTGGCTGGAGTAAGGCCAGCAGCACTGACTTTGCCCTGTGGCATTTTACTCTGAGTCATCAGGTGTCCTTCAGCCCTGTGCTAAGCTCTGTGCCCGATCCTTCCCCATTGCTTTTGCCTGATCCTTCCCTACTGCTTTTGCCATTTTAACCCAAGACAAGTAATTTTTGACCCGATTGGGGTTGGGTTTGCTTTGTTTGTTGTTTCTGTTTTGCTTTTGTTTTTTAACCATGTGTGGAGTCCCAAAAATATTCCAATGGAAATGCAACTCTCTGTAGCAAATTTAAGCCTGCTAATAATAGGCTTGCTTTTTTTAGCTGCCTTTCAGAGACCTGTTAGAAATGTCCCATTGACCCCCCAGGGTTTCGTAAACCAGGAGTTGGAAACTGCCATGCTGATGGATGTCTGGATGAATCTGCAGGAGACTGCCAGAAATTCTCAGCATAGCTGGGCTGTTTTATTCCCTTCCTACTGATCAGATAAAGCCTTGCAGGAGCCATTAGGGCAAATAAAGTTATGATATTATTCCTGCTAGAACTTGCTTTGGCTAGTTTTGACAGGCTTGACGTTAGATTTGGGCTGTATGGAAGTGTGGCAGGAGAAGCGTAAGTAAATATCCAGTTAATTAGGATTGTTTCCATGTAATTGGCAGAACTTGAAATTCCCTTAGTCCACGGGGCAAAATGTTAACTCTTGTCAAAGTTTAGTGTTGATGCACTTGTAATAGAGGAAATGATTGCAATGTACATAGTAATACTGTAGTTTTTCAAGTCATACCTGTGTGCTTGACTTCACTCGCATGAGTGATTACATGGAAATCAGCAGCGTGTCGATGATGATGGCATTGGGCTTGGTGTAAGTTTTCTAACACCGGGACCTCAGATAGCTTTCAGGTGCACCTTGGGTGAATGCCCACAGCATTCTTTGGTGGTCACAGGCCATTAACAAATAGATTCAAGTCAGAAGATAGCTCCTTTATAGAGAGTGTAATAGCACATTGTAAGTGTTCATCACAGCAGGAAGTGGATTTGAGTTTGTTTTATTTACATTTCTAATGTGTATATTGCATGGGTTTTGTGATTATTCCCTTCCAGATGAAAAGAAGAAAAGGTCTTTGCCTCCGACTAAGCTGAATCGATGTGTGTCTTATCATTGTATCTCACTTTTACTTAGTGGCCTCTCTCCTGACACCATGATTAAGTCCTTAAGCCCTTTGCCTTCATTGTTTACATATTGTTTGCTCCAGAGCAGGAGGCACTGACATACCCCGTCTGTGTGTTATAAATGAAGTTCACATGCTGCATGATGAAGGGCAGACAAGTTAGGGCAAGTTTCTACTTTCTCCCCGCTACAAGATTTATGTTTAATTGTTTATATGAAAATACCAGGCTGGACAGCATAAACAAAACCAGATGTTAGTGTATGTGAGAACAGGGAAGTAAAAAAAAACCCACAACATAACCAGGTCATGTAGAAGAGAAACTGAGACTCTAAGCTCATATAGCTTGACTCTAAAGAGACTAAAACATACATGTATTTCTCAAATAACTAATGGTCTTTATGTACTCATCACTGATTTGTCATTTTGTGGCCTGATGATGCCTCTAAAGCAAGCATTAAATAACAAAGTGCATTAAATAACAAATGTGTCCTCCAGCCAGAAGTCAGAATAGAAGGCCTGTGCTCTATCCTCTTAACCACTTCATTACTGCACTGCAGAAACAAGTCCCCACGCTTTCAGACTAAGGTGCCTCAAGGCTCCTTCCAGTTTCTCCTTAGGCAGTTAAGGCAGCAGTAGCTTGGGGGGTTTTTTTTGCCCCCCCAATTTAACTCAGTAGTTTTTCTAAGAATGTGCTGCAAAACTCTCATTGAAGTGAAACCACTTCCTGCATTTGCAAGACAGATGGGTTTTTATTTGGCTGCTGAAGTGTGCTGTTCAGGACAAAACCCAGAGTTTTAATCCCTGTGCATTTGTCTAGCTTTCAGTTGGTCTGTGCTGATAACTGACCTTAAGGTGACTTGACTAATTTCTCTGTGAAATAGGAGTTTGCTTTTCCTGTGACCATTTCATTTCTTTGCTTTGGGAAACAAAACCTCAGGGAGTGGGGAAAAAAAAAAAAGAGGCTCAGAGTCTAGGCCAAAAAATCCTAAAGTTTCTGTTCAGCTCTGTCCCTTCTTGTTAGTGCAGCCGATGTGTCAAATCTAAGGCCTCTATTTGAAAATCAAACATCTAAATTACCGTTTCCTTTCACATTTTTCAATGCAATCCAATGTTACTGTCAACTAAACATTGTCAGGCTTTATTTAGAGCTGGCAAACCAGCATAACAATTTTAGTAAGGTTATTAAATAATGCAATGAAGGTTAACCTGTTTCCTTGGGGGAAGGACTGAGTCTTTAAAATGCTGCTTAAGTCTGTGTGAGGGTATGAACACAGAAGCATCCTTACAGAAGTTGGGAGTGGGGCAAGGGTATGGCTTTACTAGTAGGTGTAGGTTAATCTGATCTTAGGCCACCAGATTGTTTGGGTAATCACTGTTTCTGAAAATTATATAGCTTGTCTCCCAAAGTACAGGAGTCAGGAGGCTAAATTATAGCTGTGGTTAAAGTACAAAGTAATCTCAATGCAGTGTGTGAATTTTGTGAATGAGGAGGAGGCGTTTTTTGATTGGGGCTTTTTTTTTCTCTCACCAAAGTAAATGAGTTCCTCATGCACATTCTTGTCTTGATTTTCCTGTTCTGTGTGTGGTATGTGTAAATATGACCGATATGCTTTAACATTAATCTGTATGGCTTCAGGTTCATCAAACATCTTAAACTCTCTGGTTTGGTGGCATACAAAGATACCTAATTCAAAGAATCACAGAATGATTGGGATTGGAAGGGACCTTTAGAGATCATCTAGTCCAACCCCCCTGCAGAAGCAGGTCAGCCTAGATCAGGTCAGTTACGTTAGAAAACAAATGTTGTAAGTAGCCTGGATCATCCATTTCTCTGCAGCTAGAAACTTTGTGCTCCTGACTTTTGCCCCTCACTGTAGCAATAGCACTTCCAGTCACCTCTCTTCCATGTCACTCCTCTTTGCATGCACAAGCTCATTGCTTCTGTGCTTGGATGTAATTAATCATCCTGTTCATTGATAACCTTAATCTTTGGCTGTCAAAGACTAATTGTCTGCTTACAAATTTGATCCTCTTGAAATATCAACTAGAAAGCAAACTACAATCTCCTTCCCCGTCTAGGTAGGGGCAATAGCATCTTGGTTTAGGTCAGTGTTACACAAAATAGAGCTTTCTCCTGATACTTGACAGAACTTAGCCATAAAAGTTTGAGAGAAGTTTAAGACCCTGAGTACTTTTTGCAGTCCTCTCATTATGTTTTCTGCAGAATCGATCCATTTTGTACAGACAACACAATTTAGCGCTTCTTCTTAACAATTCAACTCAAAAATAGCTTCAGCATGAACTTTCCTGGCAGAAAACATCGTTAATGGTGAACATTGTCTCCCTTTCTCTGAATTAAAATGGAAAAACACACGCTTTTCTTTCTTGCCAAGCAGTGAGAATAATCCTGACATGTTACAATAGGAGGAGGCTGAACCCTTCGTGATTCAGTGTATTTGGTAGTAAAATCATTGCAGCTGTTTCTGTAGCAGGTGGGTCCTTATGTGGGGGTTGTAGTGCGTTTAGAGCACTGTGCAAGTAGTCTGTGAAGAGTGTCTTTGGGCTGGGTGTGTAGAGAGTGGCTTTCAAAGCGCAGCATTCCTGGTGTGCTCCAGCACTGAGTGGTGTACTTTCACGGAGCAGATCGACTGATGTCCTGCCAAAGTCTTCTGAGCACCTTTTTTGTTTTCTCAAATGGCTGTGTTTGGTGGGAGCTGCTTTGAAACTGCAGCAAGTTTCTGGCTCCAAGGTGGATATTATCCTCTGGATAGACAAGGTGCCTGCAGAGATGGAGAGGATGGGGCAGCGGCAGCAAATATCATGTTAGTGCCTGTGTTACAGTGGAGTTGGCTGGAAGTGCTAAGAGAGGAGTAAAAGAAATGCTACTGAGGGACTTAGAGGGGATGTAAGGAGGAGGTGAGAGTGGGAGACAGCTGTGGTTTGGGAAGAGCATCCTTCAGCCAAGACTGGAAATTCCTGTCCAGATCTTTAGCTGAGCTTCAGTGGTTCTTGCCATTGTAACTTTGTGAGTCAATGGATAAGGAGAAGGGAAACCTCTCCCACTTGCTAGGCTTCCTAGTGTCTGTAGGAGAGACCCTTTGGCAGCAAAAAAGGCCCCTGCCAGCTGTGCCAGGCCACTCATTTTTTAACTCTCGTGACAGTGTCCAGTTTGTGCTTTAGTTCCTGCTGTGGCAGCTCCCCTTGGCACCTACCTGCTGACTTTCTCTTCACTAAAACTCTTGTTGCCAATCCTTTGGGGGTGGGTGGAGGTGGCACACAGGTGGATTTAACTTGTAATTAAGCAAGCCTTAAAAGCACTTAGAGAGTCTTCTGAGTAAGAAGTGTTTTGATAAGCACGAGAGGGCTGTTTCCAAACCCTATTTTTTCACCTTATGGTGTCTTTTTTTCCCCTTTTCAACTCACTTTCAGCTATGTGGGGGTTCCCACGTGATCCCCACACCCTGACACGGGCGCAGGCAAAGCAGTGAACGCTGTTTCTGATTCTCTTTCAGATGCAAGTATGGATATAAAGGCCTATGATGATTACTCCAGTCCACCGCTTCAGAGATATTGAAAGGACACCTGAATACCTCCAGCCAGAAAAGTGTGTTCCACCTCCTAGCCGCCCTTCCCTGGGAACAATGTGGTTTATTCGAGATGGCTGTGGTATTGCATGTGCTGTCGTTACCTGGATGCTGGTGTTCTATGCCGACTTTGTAGTCCTCCTTGTCATGCTAGTCCCATCGAGAGATTATGTTTATAGTGTCATCAATGGCACACTGTTCAACACCTTGGCTTTCCTCGCTTTGGCTTCACATTTTCGTGCTATGCTGACAGATCCAGTAAGTATCTCTCTCTCTCTCTGTTTGTGTCTCGGAAAGAAACAGGCGGCGTGTTTCTTGTCTGCTAGATGTTGGGTAACTCGGTCGCCGAGTGAGTGGCAGATTGAAATAACTTGTGTGTGTGTGTGTGTTTGTCAGCCCTGCTGAGTGAGGCTGCTGATGTGGTATGCTAATCCCTCATCCCACTCAAGTCAGATGCAAAGGCAAGGACCCAGCTTTAGATTCCCATTGTGCGAGCAGCTCCTCTTTTTGCACAGGGAAGGAGGGTGTTTCTCTCTGACGCCGTTTTCTCCCCGATGGCAGATCTCATGGTTGTGGCTTGTCGTGTCTTGACAAACAGGAAAGCTGGAAAAGCTGGTTTTGGTTGTCTGCCTTGGCAAGTGTTGCTTCAGCAGAATGGAGAGAGCGGGTGTTGTTTTGAAAAGCCATGTTTGCCATCTCTCATAGTAGTGATTTAGTTGAGCGTGTGGGACCACGCTGAACTGCATACCACGTGTGCATGCTAAGAGCTAACAGCTTTCAGGCAAGTGGGAAGCATCAGAGTTTTAAGACTCGCTTGTATGTCTCCGTAGGACATTGCTTTGTGAGAGATCTGGTGTGCTGCTTTCTCATCTTTCAGCTAGTGAGAAGATACACTTTAGTACCATGAAGCTTTTTCTGAGTGGCTTGATGGTGTATTCTCCTTAACCTCTGGACAGTAGATTTGGTTCAAAACCTCATCTCCCCTTCTCAGAACAAGGGAAAACAAGGTTAAACTTCTCCTGGTCTCTTCCTCCTGAGTGTTCTTGTTGCTGTTGGGAATGGCAGTGTGCCTATGATACTCCAATTATTCCTTCCATATGTCATTTCCTACTTGAAACCTTGTGCCATTAAAACTTCAGTGTAAACTGTGTGTCTCTGAGTTTCCAGCTCTTCCAGAAGCCTCAGGACTGTAGAAATGGCTCGATTTGGGGTCGTTTCACAGATTATGGTAAAGACTGATGAATTGTATGCTGCTTACTGCTGCTGGGCAGAATTGTAAGTGGTAATTGAGGCTCTGAACCTTCTGGTCATTGGTCTTGGGAACAGAGGATTGTAGCAACTCGTTATATAGTTTATATTCTAGGGGTTCTTGTTGTTAGTTTTTGCATGTTGTGTGGCTTTAATGCCTAGGGACCTTCAGGTCACTGGAATTACTTGGCAGAGTTAGCAGGAGCTCTTGAAACAAAAGCTGTATTCTGTAGCAGGCTGAGCAAGCAGTGTTGGAGCAGCAGATACAATCTCTATGCAGAGTGACTGGGAAAAGGTACATTAATTCCCAGCATGTGGTGGGATTTCTGTGTGTGGGTGGTGAGAGACAGTAGGGTTTGGGGTTTTTTTATGAGGGAAAATCTGCTAAACAAAGTAGAGGAAGGAAGGTGAATTGAGGGGATGCAGCAACATCTGGCAGACAGAGACAGGGATGAAGGAAGCTGCCAGGACCTGGAGGATTAGGGGCATGTCTAGGATCAGAATGAAACAGAAAGCACTCCTGAGGCAAACAAGTAGAATTCTTAAGATAAATAAATGAACATCTGAATTTGTCAGAGCTGATAGCCTGGGTCATGCTTTTCAGGAACTGCTTCCTGTAGCCTCCTGCTAAAAACATCCTGAAGGTTTTGAGCTTTGCTGCATAGTAAAGAGAGAGAAAGTGAGTGGTAGCATTTCGTGGGTATTGGTCTTGGTAATTTTTGAATGGGTGTCATCCCTGTTGGAAGGTTTTAGTGCAAAAAGCCAAAGACTGCCCAAGAAAGCCTGATAGTACTGATTTAACGTGCAGTTCTCTCGTTGATGTGTACTATCGCTGTTTATTGCTGTTGGGATGATGTACAGATGTGGCATAAAGATTGTTCCATCAGAACATTACATCTCTGATTTTATTCCAGTATAAAAGCCTGACATCCACAGGGGTGCATTTGTGCTGGTGTACCTGCGCTGGTTTCATACAGCACATTTCATGACTTCTTTGTTTTGGGGGGAGGAAGAATTTGGAGAGGCTTTTTTGACCAAATTTATGGCCCTAGAAAGGCTGGAAACTTTTGAACTCAGGCTCCTGCAGCAGCAATGCATTACCTGTATAAAGGCACCTATTTTGAAGTGGAAATTGCAGAGCTAAGAATGTTTTACCCATTGTTCTTAGCACTTGTGATGTCCCCAGGTTAATCTTCTGGTATGTTTTGGTGTGTTTGTTTTTCTGCAGGGTGCTGTACCCAAAGGTAATGCCACAAAGGAGTTCATCGAGAGTTTACAGCTAAAGCCAGGACAGGTGGTTTACAAGTGCCCCAAGTGTTGTAGCATCAAACCTGACAGAGCACATCACTGCAGGTAAAGAATTTTCTGAGGACTGCTCTTGTTACCGAGACCTCAAGAATTATCCAGTGTGCCTTGATCTGAGTTGTTGTTGGGAGTCTGAGGCTGGTTACACTCAGAAGTTGGCATCCAGATTCTGTTGCCAATAGTGCAACGTTCAAGCTTCTCTGAAAAAACAAATCTCAGGCATTTTCTGACAGATTTTCATCTGTAGTAGGCTGGGGCCACTTCTTGCAAAGTGAGAAACACTTAAATTGAGTGCTGCCTTCACTCCAGAACTGGTGTTCAATAGGTTGTCACATAAGCATGACCTAGAGAGAGACATTAAATACCAGAATGCATAGAAATCCATAAAATGTGATGTCTCTCAAAAGGTCAGTGTCCTTTCCATTGCTGTTTTTGTTAACAAACCCATTTGTCTAACTGCAGATTCTATTTAGAAGTGGTATTTAAGTTAGAACTAAAGTTTGGATAGCTCTGTAGATGTTTGAAGAGTTCTGCTGTCCACACTTCTCTGGGTACTGTGGCTTTGGTTTGTGCTTTGGTCGGTAGGTCAATACGCCAACTGTTCTGTCATGTCCTTTCTTTTTCTGGTAGGATAACATTCCCTGAAGAGAGTAACTGGGAATGAGCTTTTTAATACTCAAGGCAGTGAGCAAAAAAAGAAAACCTATACTTCCTAAAGTTCCTTTCTGCTTATAAAGCAGGCAAATGTGCTTTCCAGTAAGCAGTTAATGAGTTTGCCCTGGTGTCCCTTCCTTACCTACTCACAAAACCCCATACATACTGAGGGAGCTGACTCCTGACGATTCGTGCAGGGACCTTGTGGGGAGGGGAATACGTGGTACTGAGCTGGAGAAACTTGTTCTGCTGTTTGCAGTTTTCATGTTTATTTTCAGAGCTTTTTTCTGCTTTTCTTGGGGTTTTTTTTATTACTTTAATCAAAATCAGGAGCTGGTTTTCAGCAGGAGCAAGATGATCATGCCTATCACTTATTAATGCTACTGTAAAATCCCCTCTGACGCTTCTTCAATTATGAATGAAACTTTGCATCTGAAATGCTGTCTTGCTGATGACTCACAGTGTAGGTAAATGAAAAAGGCTTCCTTGGCTAAACACAAAGCCTCATCTCCATGGTCCTTTTTTATATGCTTTAAGGTAACTTTTTATACATTAAGGTTTGAGAAGCTGGCCATCTGAGCACTGATGCTGTTGGGAATCTTTGGTCAAACGCTGGTTTTGTGGGGTAGAGGGGGATTTACTGGTCTTTCACACATCAAGGCTGTGCATATGCATCAGCAGGAGATACTGCCAACTGTATGCCTGAGGGACCAGGGTGGTTTTTTGATACATGTGCTGTTTTATGAGGCCCTTGTGCACAGCAATCTCCTGCCAGCATTTGGAAGTTGAGTGGTTAAGTTGGGGGAGAGTGTCTTGAGTATGGGCAATCCGTGCCTCCTGTAGTTTTTTGGTTTAGTTTCTGTGTTTCCTTTTCCACCAGCTAGCTTCCATTCTGCCTGTCACTCAGCTGCTTTTGGTACGTATGCGGGGAAGAAAACCTCTCCTCTCAACCTTAGCTGCCTCCTTCATGGAGGTTGTCTGTGACTTGGCTGCTTCAGGTGGTTCCCTCTGGGGAACTAGACGTAGGAGCAGTTGAAGGGGTTGCCCAGATGCTTCCCTGTTTGAGAGCCCAAGGGAAGCGTGTGCACGTCTGCATGCAGTAAATGAGACTCCAGGGAGGCATCCTCCTTCTTTACACCTTCCCCTTCCCATCCACCTTTTGGTTTTTAAATCAGTAATTGACACTTGTCATAGGAAGTCTGACGTTATCTGGCAGATAAATTGTTTTTACTGTGACAGCAGATTTGAGTCCCCTGTAGCTCAAAAATCGCTTCAAGCTGCTTATTCCAGCAGAACGAGGCTTTTCCTGTTCTCCCCTGCACCTGGGGCTGGCAGGTAAGAGGGTACCTGAGACAGCAGCTGCTGATTTGACCCCGTGCTGGGAGGCTGGGGGCTGCCTGACCAACCTTTCCTTTAGGATCAGGGCTGTAGCAGCTCATTTGTTTTGCAGGAAGGGCATGTGTCCTTGGGGATTACCCCCTCCCACTGTGCAGAGCGAGTGCCAGGCTGCTCGACGAAGAGGTTTTCTATTATTTATTCCTATGTGCTCATAAGCAAGTGTTTATGTTTTTGGTTGAGTTTCACTTCAGCATCTGAGTGTTGAAGTCTGGTGTTTGTATTAAGGTCAAACTAGGGTTTTTGTTTAACAGAAGGAAAATAAATTCAGGGGAGCCCTCGATTGTTTCTGTTTCAGTGCTGCCAGAATTGCTCTGGAATGGCCGTTTCCTTCCTGGGTCTATTGTTTGTTTGGTTTGGGGTTTAGTGTGTTCATATTTGATTTCTGTGCTTGGTTGTGCAATGTGGTATCAGGAGACTGCCTTTCTGTCCCCTGGCATATGAGAAAGCTCCAGAGAAAAAGACTTCCTTTATTATGTGAGCTGAAGCAGTTACTGACTAAGCAAGAGAATGATGTACAGGCAAAGTAATAATCTTTTAATTATTTGACTTCTAGCCACGGCGTGCGTGCTGGCAAGCGTTTGAACTTCGATTTTATCAGCCTGAGTTTGTGAAGTGCTTTAAGCATCTAGATTTACCTTGAATGTATATTGTGGTACTGTCTTTCTGACTGACTGCCACAACTGTTTCTTGCCAGTGTGTGGCTTACCTTGATGTCAAGAATCTTCTTCTGGTGCTTTATGGAATAGTTACAAGTGTTTTGGTTGGAAAAAACCTTTAAGATCATCGAGTCCAATCACTGCCAAGCCCACCACTAAACCATGTCCCTACATTTAAATCCCTTGATTTAAATCTCTGGGTTTTTTTTTTTTGCAAGTACCTGCTACCAGCTAATGTTGGCAAATGAACCTTACTCTGTTATTAACAACTCTGAAAAATATTGACATTCATCACTGCTTTTCATATCTCTCTGGTTTTTGCTTGGTTTTAATCTGTGGATGTTTTCACAGACCAAATAGGTTAAAGCTGAAGTGTGGTTTTTTTCCCTCTGCCTGAATGCATTGTTTAAACCATATTCTGGCAGAACCACTGATGTGAATGTTACACTAAGATGCCTTACTTGGCATTCATTGGGTTTTTTTTCCCAGTAGTGATTTGGTATTGTGTGGTTTGTTTTGAACAGACACAGCCAAGTGAGAAACTTGTGGTAACCAGTGGATGTATTTTAGGTTCAAATTTCACCTTTGATTCTTTTCATTTCTGTGTCCCCCAAACCCTTGGGAAATCTTGTGTCCCTGGAATGCAATGTGCTGTAAATAAAGACCTGTGTCCTTTCAGTGTTTGCAAGAGATGTATTCGGAAAATGGACCATCACTGCCCGTGGGTCAATAACTGTGTAGGAGAGAATAACCAGAAGTACTTTGTACTGTTTACAGTAAGTATTTTGGAAGTGATGTTTGAGGTGGTCTCAGTTTGGGTGGTCTGTTGAGGTGCTGAGTGTCTGTGTCAGGAGGTTGGGGCATCCCTTTTTTTGGTGGTACCTACCAACAGGACAAGAGGTGACGGGATGAAGCTGGAACACAAAAAGTTCCACTTAAACATAAGAAAAAACGATTTCCCTGTTGAGGTGAGGGAGCCCTGGCACAGGCTGCCCAGGGAGGGTGTGGAGGCTCATTCTCTAGAGGTCTTCAAACCCTCCTGGACACATTCTTGTGTGACCTGATCTAGGTGGGATCTGCTTCTGCAGAAGGGTTGGACTAGATGATGTCTTAAGGTCCTTTCCAACCCCTACCATTCTGTGATATAGGAGGCAGCCTTGCAGACTGCCTTCCTCTTCTTTATTCTTTCAGAACTTTACAGGGAGCTCTTTGCAGGCTTTTGTTTCACTGAGTAGGGAACACACACAACACAGCAACAGGGGAGGGAAAAAAAACATCACAATTGTCGGACTTTTGTGAGGTCTGTGTTAACAATTGTTCAGCACCTATTCCTTAATGCAAGTAGTTTGTTGTGGCAGGAGGCATCCTTTTACACTCTGCAGTAGCTGGTAGGGTCCCAGGCCGTATGTAGGGTTCCTGAATGTTGTGGTTGTATGAGTACCTGTGTGGGATCATATAATAAGGGCTGTTGCCACATCTTAAGCAAGGAGTGGGAAGTCTGCATCCCCTTTGGCAAGAATTATCCACCTTTTACTTGCAAGGGGGTTATTTTTGTACTTGAAAACCGAGGAGGTGTTTGGCTTTTTTATACTACCTCTGTGGCTTCGTGAGTAAGAGAAGGGGAGCACAGACTGGAACGCTGCGTATTTCTGGAAGGGTTGAAATGTGTTTCATCAAAGCGAGCTCCCGTGGGAGTAGCGTGAACGTTGCAAGGCTGAGTTTCAGTGATGCTCTGTTTTATTAATAAACCTTTTGAGACATCTGTAAGTCTGAGGAAGAATGTCCTCATGTTTCCAAGTAACAAGGGAGAGACTTTTGGGGTAAATGGAAGGGCTTATTTTGGTGTGGTTTGTTAGGAAGTGGGTTACAGACCAAAATGAGTCCCCGTTCCTTTCTTGAACAAAGGGTTTTTTTCACCCTGAGAAGTGAACCAGGTGTTTCAATCCTATCAAAAGGATTTCTGTTAAACTGCATCTACTTTCAAGGCTGTATGAAACACCTAATGTAGTTGAGACAAAAGAAGGGTTGCTGCTTTTGTTCTTGGTTAGTCTTGTTGAGACCTGAGGAGGTGAAAGAACAGGTGCTGGATGTGCAAGGCAAGACAAAATACTCCCTCCTTTTACTCCTTCCACAGGGGTTTCTTGTAACAAAATCATGGAATCTTAAAATGGTAGGGGTTGGAAAGGACCTTTAGAGATCATCCAGTCCAACCCCCCTGCCAGAGCAGGTCCCACCTAGATCAGGTCACACAGGAACGTGTCCAGGTGGGTCTTGAAGCCCTCCAAGGAAGGAGCCTCCACACCCTCCCTGGGCAGCCTGTGCCAGGGCTCCCTCACCTCAACAGGGAAACAGTTTTTTCTTATATTTAAATGGAACTTTTTGTGTTCCAGCTTCATCCAATTAACCTCACTCCTCACTGACCCTTGTCATCACCTGTAGGTTCAGGACAGCCATCTTTTTAGCCCTGTCTTGGTACATGGTAGTTTATGTGTAGCATTACGTGTAATTTAAAGCTTTTAGTTACAAAGCCTAAGACCTAATGTAAAATTAAGTACAAAGTATTAGAGCTTGAGAGGAACTTTCCATGCCAGTGTCTTCCTCAGGGAAAAATACTTACCAAAACAAAAAAAACCCAAACAATTTTTATGAAGCTCAGGCTGGCAAAATAGCTAAAGTGCATTTTGTGGTTAAAACAAATTAGCTGTCATTTCTCTGGGAAGCTGTAGTGCTCCAAAGGGCAAGGATGTCAGCTTTGAGAACATGATCCCTCGGTGTCAGAGTGTTGCTGTTCTCTAAAGGCTGCACTGTACCCAGCGGAGATCAGGACAGTGGGCTGTCTGGAAGACCAGGCTGGGGCACAGGAGGCTGGGGGTTTGTGTCCAGCTGGCTTTGAATGAAGCACTGTCCCTCCTGTTCGCTCAGAGCTGGTAGCAAGGGCAGAAGGAGTCTGTCTTGGCATTTACCAGCTTCAGGTTGCTTGTTTAGGGGGAGATGGGAGTGGTTTGGGGTGGGGTTTTTTTGAAGTCTTAATGCTTTGCTTTGTTTAAAGTGTTCAGAAGATCTATCATTTCGGTCTTCAATACAGCTGATACCCCTGTTACCTCCTCTGTTTTTCAGATGTATATAGCCCTGATTTCCCTGCATGCTCTAATCATGGTGGGATTTCACTTCTTGTATTGCTTTGAAGAAGACTGGACAAGTGAGTACTAACAAAATACCTCCTGAAAGTACCAGATTAGCCTATGAATGTGACTTTGTAACGTGGTTTGCTTGTAAGGCAATCCCTTTGATGCTGGTTTTGGAAGAGTGCTGTCAGGGCTGTGCTGTGCTATCTGTTGGGGCGTTTTTTATCATCAATCCTAGGAACTTTGTAATTCTTTCTGACCTGTTGCCATCTCTGTCCTAAAAAGCCCTGTTTCAATTTAAGCCTGATACTGCCTAGAGGGAAGCTGTGAGAGGTAAAGACACTTAGATAGTACGTGTGCAATAATCTGCTGTTGACATGAGCACAGCACTCACTTCCTGAATGCCAGCACAAGATGATAAGAATGTGTACGCGAATCGTTCTTGCAAGACTGCCAGGAAAACATACTAACTCAGATCCAAAAGTCTACCCTCTCAAGAACAAACAATTCCTTTCCCCCCTCAAAAAAATCCTCCTCAAACACCAACCCAAACAAACAGTCAAAAAACACATGCTCCCTCTCTCTCTCTGGAGCAGCCAATGAGTACATTTTCACAAAGCCCGTTGAGATGTGGTTTTAAAACCACAAACGGATATAGGGAGATCCTCTAGGTAAGGGTGAGTCAAACACCAAGCTGTCAGAGAATGTGTGTGCAGATGTATGTGCTGCTTGGGCATTTTTATGGTTTCATTTTTGTTGGCATCTCAGTTGTGCCATTCAGCTTTAGTGGTGGGGTTTAGTTGGTGGTGCTGCAGAGGAGGGATACGGTTACACGCATAAACTGGGTTTGACAAGGTTGTTCTGCAGCTCAGAACTTCATGAAACAGCTGCCAGTTGTCACTGAGAACATCTGGATTTGACTACAGTGGCCAGGGCTGTAGGGGCAGAATACATCAGAAGGCAGAGTTTCCTTTGTTTCCTTTCTCAGAGCCTGTAGCTGTGGGGGAAGCACTTTCCCACCTGCCCCAGGTTTAGCTGACAGAACAGAGCTGTTACGAGAGATGGATCTGTTGTTCCATCTGCTTGGATTTGTGCTTGTTAGCGTTACCCCCTCATTATGGTGGATCTGTTAGAGCCTAACATCTCATGAGAAAAACAGGCCTTTTTGGTGATACTCATTCTTGGATTGCAGAAAGATCTGGAGATATTCTGACATTTAGAACACTCAACTCTACAGGTTTTGCCTAATCACATTTTCCTTCCTTTCTTCCACTCCTCTCTTATAGTTACCTTCTCAGATTTTTTCAGCTCTTGCTTGAGTTTACCCTACAGATTGTGAGGAAAAGGAAGGTTTTGGCTTCATCTGCCCTGCTTTAGGTTATGATTTAGAGCAGTTACAAGTGGAAGCTTACTCTTTTTTTTTGTTGGTGCTACAGGAATAATTATCCTTGTGTCCTAACCATCAGCTTGTGCTCTCTAACAGACTTTATCACTGTGGAAAGTCTGTTAAGGTTTAAGAGAGAAGCTACAGGTGAAATGAAGTCCTAGGCAGTGTGCTGGGGAAACACTTGAGTGGAAAAGAAAATTGCATTCTTGAAGTGTTTTTCTGGCTTTGGTTTTGTAAACTTGTCCACTTCCCTCAAGGATATCAGAGCTTCCCTGTGTGCAGCTGTTTGAGAACAGTGATCATCCAATCCATTTTGAGTGTGCAAAACCCGTGGCCTCGCAGGTGCTTTGCAGCTGCTGCATTACCTGGTCTCTCCCCTTGTTTTGTCTTCACAGAGTGCAGTTCCTTCTCTCCTCCAACTACGGTGATTCTCCTCATTCTCTTGTGTTTCGAGGCTCTCCTGTTTCTCATCTTCACCTCGGTTATGTTTGGGACCCAAGTACACTCCATCTGCACTGACGAAACGGTGAGTGTCACACACATTCACTCCTTTCCCCCCCAGGCTATCACCAGTTATAGGAAAGGGCTACAAGTTTTTACCTCCTTGCATGGGGAGCCTGTGCCTGTGTACCCCTCAGGGAAAGATGCAGTATGGTTAAACTGGGTGCTGGATTGTGCTCCTTGAAGGATACTGTGAGAAGCAGTGCACACTGATGTGTTGCCTGGGATGCTGTGTTGACAGGATCTGTAATAAGGTAGGCCCTGGTAACTGGGGTTACTCTGGAGAGAGTATTTGTCCCTGTGGATTCAAGAACCTTTTAATGAAGTACTTTTACATTGGTATTGTCTGAAATTCTGCTGTGTGTCCCCTGGTGTCACTATTTACAGCTTAATGTGCCTGGAAAGCCGAGTAGGTGGGGAAGGGATCATATAGAAAGATAGATACACACACACAGAGTTCTTTCAGTCTAGAAGGTTTCCAGGTTTAGCTGCTTGTTAAACAGTCTAAAAATTCTTGCCAGAGAGGGAAAAGGAGTGGAGTAGAGATGGGTACAGCCTGCTGCAAAGCCACCGTGTCATCCCCAGTTCAGAGCTGGCGTAGCAGAGGCTACTTCACAGTGTTCCGTTTGCCCACTTGTGTGAGGCTGGAGCTGGTGACTCCTGGGGGTGTTCCCACACTTGTGAATACTGCTGGCCTTCACCAAGCATGCTCAGAGATCTCAATTCACTGGAGTGCTTGAGGAGAAGTGATGGTCTTAAAAGAGTGACAACTCTCTTCCTTCCCCTGCCTCCTCTAGCTGTCTGTCCCCTTCACTTGTTTGCCCATGGCCAGTTGAAGCTGAAGCAGGTGCTGTGGCTGGCATTATGGACTGTAAGAGCCCTTTGCTCCAGAGTATGGTTTTTGTTTTTTAATGCTTGGCTTCTGCAAGAGGCTGATGTTCACACTATGACTCTTCTGTGTTCAGAGCAAGACTTCTGCTGGGGAGAGCCCCAGGAAGAAGTACAGTGTCATACAGGACAGCAAGATCCTGCCAAGCTTATCGCTAAGTGTGCAAATGAGCAAATGCTGCCTGTGAAATCACCATCTGGATTTCTCAATCTCTGAAGCTTGTCAAGAATTTGTAGAGCTTCCTAGAGCTGGGCACTCAAATCCCTCAGATTGGGGTTTTTTTTCTTTCCCCTTCCTCTCAGATTCTTGGAACTCAGAGGTGTTAAAGGAACGGTGCCACAGTGTGAAGTAGAAGATGAAACACGGTCTCCCCCTGTTGGGTTGTGGGTCTTTGTTTTTGATTCCTGGTTTAACGTGTGCCACTGGGGATTTTGCTCTGTGGAACATCTCACCGTTGCTGTGTCTGGCAAGCAAGCTCTTCTGAGCAGAGGAATATTTCCAGGTGAAATGCTTCCTGGTGTGGTCTCATGCATCTCGTTTCAGAGATGGGGCTGTGTCTTGCTCTTTCTCAACCCCCTTTTCCAATCTGGGAGACCTCATTCCCCATCTCCTCTGCGCTGTCCCACCGGGGTGCTTCCTTTCTTCCTGAAGAGACCCAGAACCTCTAGAGGTGACATTTTTTTACTAGGAATCAGCACAACTCTTGCAGTTGCCCCGTGTTATGTTCTGCAGAGCTCCCTGTATCAGTAACCTGAGACACTCAGATGTGTTACAGCGCATTAATCCCTCGCACGGGAGAGACAGACGTACGTGGCGGTCAGGAGAAGCTGACCTTGCAGAAGAGCCTGAGTCAAAGAGGAGGTGGAGCTGCCTGCTGCACCCTTGGAAGAACAGTGCTCCCCACTGACTGCCCTTGCTCCTCTTGCCTCCTTAACAGCCAGGCACAACTTTCCTGGAAGACCAAATTCACTTTGTAGGTCTTAGACACAACACAGATAATCCTTTTGTTCCTAATGATCACTGGTGAATGTTTCAGCTGATTGCTTGATGGCTTATTTTTGTTTTCCCTCTAACCTTTACTAAACAGCACCATTGCTCTCAAGTCGGTGTCTCATTTAACCCTTTCTCCCTGCTGTCAGCCCGTGCATGTTTTGGCAGTGATTCTAATGAAACATGAAGAGGCACCGGGTAGACTCAGCTACACTGAGCCATGGGCACTTCCTGAACTTGCTTGGTGAATCTGGGAGCATTTATAAAGGTTATCTTTGGGTTTGTGGTCTTGGTTTTTTTTGTCTGCAAGCTTATAATGGTTCCCTCTAAAACTTTTTCCCACCTGGTTAGCACGTGATGCTTTCAGCCATTCAAACAGATGATTTTGGTTTGGTTTTAGGTGGTGGGGTGGTTTTTTTTCAATTGACATCAGAGGCAATTGGATGGCAGGTCTTAAAAGGTTTATGAAATATCTAGGCCTGAACAAAATGAAAGTGATTTGATTTCCAAGAAATGCTTTCTATCCTTTTGGCTGTAAAACAGTGAGAAGAAAAGGAAGGGCAGTACAGAGGCATTTTTGTTTTCTCGCTCCTCCTTTGGATAAGGGGGGAACTGAGAGCAGACCTTCCCCCCCCGCCCCCAAATCCAGAACTTCCAAAAGCTGAGTGTTTGACTGAAAATGTGATATTTCTGTTTTCAGGGAATAGAACAGTTGAAAAAGGAAGAGAGAAGATGGGCTAAAAAAACAAAATGGATGAACATGAAAGCAGTATTTGGCCATCCGTTCTCTATAGCATGGCTTAGCCCATTCGCAACACCAGACCAAGGAAAAGCAGACCCATACCAGTATGTGGTCTGAGGAATTCCTGACCAGCATTTCCACTAAAATAGAAACATATTACAGCACTACTGTTACCAATTTTCCATGAATGTTTGAAACAGAGAGCAAAACAAACTTGGGTTTTTTTAGTGTCTATCAAATGGCTGATCATTGCAGAGAAAAAAAAAGCCTCATCCTGTATCTCTGGCTGAAACTGCTGCTGCTTTTCTTTTGGATTTTGTTTCCCCTGGTTTGGTTTATTTTCTCCTCTGTTTTTTTTTAAGTCCTGTTAACTTTACTGGCCTTTTATTTCTCTCTGCTTCCTGTATGGCATTAACTAATGTGAAGGGGGATCCTCTTCCTCTGTTGTGACCCCACCTCTTCCGAGTAGATTTCTCGTGCTGTCTCCTGACTGTGATGAGCTCTGTGGAAGACGTTATGAGTGCCAACAGCCCTACACAGACACCTTTGGACATCCTGAAGGAGCACGGTGCTCTTTCATAGCTGAACTCCAACGGGGAAGCAGACACCTCACTTACCAAAAGGTGCGAGACAAGAAGGCAGCGCAGCAAGAGAGCCAGTTGACCTGGTGATTGCATACAGTACAAGTACTTAAACGTTGCCAACACCAATTCCCACCCCACCCTCCTGTCTTTTTTTTCCTTTCTCGTCCAACCACAGACCCGATTCCATCTTTCTGGCATGACTTTATCTGTTCCCTCCCTTGCGCGCAGGAAATCGTTGCCCTCGTAGGACAACTGTGGCTGATTGAGAAGCCTCTTTGGGTTATTAAATGCCTTACACTCACAGGAAAGAAAAGCAAAGGAAGACATCTAATTTTCAAGTGTTTAGAATAGCAAGAATCACCTTGTTTTGTGTCTAGTGGTGTGGGTAAACGACTCGTTAGAGCAGTGCCTGCTCTAACGGTGTTAATGTGCAAAAGCTGACAGGAGTGCCCAGGTTGCTGTAAAGAGTAACACTGATGGGATGTGTAGGTGCACCAGGCTGACTGGTTCTGTTTTCTTAGCATTGCCCTGCTTTAGAGCTTTGTAAATCTTTTCTGATGTTTATGCACATATGTGTGCAAACCACACACCTGTAGGAGCGTGTGAGTGTGGTTTAAGTTGTCTCTGGTCAGGAGCGTGTGTGTACTGTCATCAGCTGTGTGGTGATGAAAGTGGGAGGGACAGAAGGTGTTCCAAAACAGGGTAGAGCTAAACCATCCAGAACTGCAACTGACATCAGCTTGTGTTGAGGCAGGAGTTTTATTCTGGTTGTGGATCACAGCTCTAGGGGAGCTTGTCAGATGAAAACACAAATCAGCTGTGTCCATGACTGCCAAGGAATCTTTTCCTTTCCTTGGTTTAAAATGAAATGGTTTTTTGGTTGGGTTTTGTTTTTTGAAAATCATGTCTTTAGACTACTTCAAAGCCATGGGGGAAGGGAGGGAAATCAGGGAAGGAGAAGTTTAATGGATGTCTCGTTTTGGAAGTAACGTGAATGCTGCATCTTTTCAATCTGTCAATGCTTCCATATGGAAAACAAATGCAATAAAACTTTTCCAAAAACTTGGCGGCTGTTCTTTTCTTCTTTCTTTGCTTCAAACGCTGGGGGGAGGGGGAAAGAAAAAGTCTGTAATGGTTTTCTGAACTTTCACTTCTGTGTGCAAGCAGGCAGAACCACAGCAAGGTTAACCCTGTGCTTTCAGTTTAACGATGAGTTAATCAGTAATGTACTAATCTCTTAATTGTGTTTCGCCACTTGGAAGAGGCTGTTAGCAATGCCTCTGCTGTCAGAGAGGCTGAGGAAGGACTTCTCCCCTGAGAGGGGTGTGAAGCATTGGAATGGGCTGCCCATGGATGTGGTGGAGTCCCCATCCCTGGTGATATTTAAAAGAGGTGTAGATGAGGCGCTGATCATCTTGAAAGTCTTTTCCAGCCCAAAATGATTCTGTGTAAGCAGGTTGTTTGTGCTGTCCTCCTCCCTGTGGGTTAGGTCATCAGGAGCAGGTTGTGATCTCTGCTGCAGGGAGGAGGGGGAGATGCTGCTAAGGAAACATGGCCTTTGCATCTGCGCCTCCTTAGGGAAAAAGAAGAGCTTGGGTTTTGGTTTTGTAGTGCAGAAAGCTGTTGTAAATAAATACTTCACTCTGATTTTGAGATGCAGTGATGTTTTCCATCAATAAGTGCTCTCAGCTCAATAGTTAAAGGCTGGATCTTTGGCCAGGATCAGCTCAGCTGGTGAGACAATTGCAGGTGGGAACCTGGAACTAGTAGACAATCCATCCCTAAAGCTGTTCTGACGCAACATGAGGTGTATTGAGGGGGCAGGCTTTAGTCACTGAGGCAATGAACAAACAAATGCATCTCTTGGCATTTTGGCCACCGTGGAAAAAAACCTGTGTAGTCACTGCAGTGTGGGTTTATTTCTTGTTTTAAACAAATGCAAATTGTTAAGCAGCATTGCATGGAACTGATGCTTTTGGTCAAGCTTTTGGGTTGGTTTCAAGCAAGGCATCATCATCACAGCTTGCAGAAACGCCTGCTGGTACCTGTCCTGTGTTTCAGTGGCACTGTCTGACTCGCTGGTGCCATTTAGTGCAGGTTGGATGATGCTGGCTGAGAGTCATTGTTCATGTGAGATAGGCAGACGTGGCACTTTGCTCCTGGAAAGTGTTTTCTCGGGCGGGACTACCTGATTTCAGGTGCCAGTTCTGGTTTCAGCACAGCCAGGAGAAATGGAAGGAGAAATGGAAGGGCAAACTCAGTGGGAGGCAGGGTACTTCTCCTTTTTGAAGTGGTGCTCTGAGCAGAAATGAGTTTGAGGAGCTGCTGTAAGGGAGAGGCTGCCTTAGTCATCCTGTCTGATAGCATCCCATCTCTCCCCTTGAGTGCACAGCAATTGTTACAATGCTTGCCTCTTCCTTCACTCTTGCCTTTGGGACTTTAAAAGTGTGTGAAATTAGTGCCTGCTTTCTAACATGCCAGAGCTGTCCTGTAGATTGCCTCTGGGTTGGGCCACACAGCCCAGCATCCTCCTCTGAGCCTGTGCAGGAGCAGATCCTGAGGGCGATAGTGGGAGAACTGGGGTGTCTCTGACAGGTCAACCCCATCTTACTGCCTGTGCTTCCAGCAGTGCATCTCTTACTGACATGGGAGTGCTCAGCATTTTGTATTTCTCTCTCTCTGTGTTCTTTTTTCAGCATTTGTTCAGAGTGATGTAACTCAGAGTGATGTGTTTTGAGCACTTGTAGAAGTGAAACGGCCGTGCTGTGAGAAAGAGAGATCAGCCCTTGGTTTAATTTCAAATACCAAATTCCCTTTGTAACATCATGGAGAGAGATTCAGGGGTTTAGTTTGAAACAAAAAGCTCTCTTTGTAAAATAGTGGTGAGAGATTTGGGGGAAACATGGGGTGTTATGGAAAAGCTTCCTCAAACACCAGTGAAATGCCTTCAACAGTTGTGTGTTCCTTTCACACACCCCCTTACCTATTCCTTAAAGCACAACCTCATGCCCTACTGACCACAGGGCAGGTGGCCAAAATTAGACCAGGATGCAATTTTTAACACTTCCAGTTGTTTCCAATATGTTGCCTGAAGGGATTAGTGAGGTTGGGCTGGGAGAGAGAAAGTAATGCCCCTGTCTGCTCTGATTCACCGCTCCCTAAGCTGGTATTAGTGCAGCCTCAGCCTGACCTTGCTTTTGCTGCCTTGGCTAGCAGAGACTGTTCAGAGCAGGTGAACGACAGTTTTTGGGGCAGGGAAGAGAGAGCTTGCTGCCCACAAGTGGTGAAGGTGCTGGAGCTATGAGATTACACCAAAATTTGAGCAGCATCAGGCTTGTGTCAGAAATAGTGTGATCAGCAGGACCAGGGCAAAGATTGTCCCCTTGTGCTTGGTGCTGGTGAGGCTGCACCTTGAACACTGTTCAGTTCTGGGCTCCTCATTACATGAAGGGCATTGAGGTGCTGGAGTGTGTCCAGAGATGGGCAGTGAAGCTGGTGAAGGGTCTGGAGCACAGGTCTGATGGGGAGCAGCTCAGGAAGAAGAGGCTGAGGGGGGGCAACATTGCTCTACAATTCCCTGAAAGGAGGTTGCAGTGAGGTGGGGATCAGTCTCTTCTCCCATGTAACAAGTGATAGGACAAGAGGAAACAGCCTCAAGTTACGCCAGGGAAGGTTTGGACTGGAAATTAGGCAGAACTTTTTCCCTGACAGGGTTGTCAGATGCTGTCCCAGGCTGCCCAGGGAGGTGGTGGAGTCCCCATCCCTGGAGATAGAAGACCCATAGCTGAGGTGCTGAGGGCCATGGGTTAGTGATGGGCTTGGCAATGTCAGGTTAGGGGTTGGACTCAATGATCTTAAAGGTCTTTTCCAACCAAAGTGGTTCTATAATTCTGAGATCCCTACTCCCAGCTACATGGCAGAGTGGATTGAGATGGATCACACACATGGCAGAGGACAGAGTTAAAGCTTGTGCTGCTGGGGAAGGGTTTTAAATGCTTGGTGTCTGTTTCTCCTCCTGCTCTGTGCTTCTTGTTTTCCTTCCTTTCTAGATACTCACACAATCGATGCTGCAGCCACGGGGCCGGCTTGTTACTAACGCGTTAGAAACCTCTGCAGTTGGCTGAGGAAAAGAAAGGTCTCTGCTTTGTTAAGCTGCAAAGGCATCAGCCTCCTGGGCTGCAGGGTGCTGGAACCAAAGTGTCCTGGAGGAATAGCACATGGTAGTGATAAAATGCTTTGCTGAGGCTCTGCTTTGCTCCCAGCTTGCCCAGTGGGGAGGTGAGGACAGGCACCGGCCACAGCAGCACCAGAGACTCACATCCCAAGCAACCAGAGTGTTTTATGAGCCTTTATGAGCCTGGGAGCAGAGCAAAGGGCCATGTGCCTGTGCTGAGCCTTGCAAGATGCACATTTTGTCCTTTGAGCCTCCAGTTCTTCCCAGAATTGCAGCCCTGAAGGCTTCCCTCTTGGTGCTGAGGCATTTCTGCAAATCCACTGCTGGATTTCTCCCAAGGCAGCGTGAGAAACGGAGCGTGACTGAAGCTCACAAAAGCTTTGCACACAACTCTTTGGTTGATGCTGTGTTTCCTCCTGGGCCTGCTCATGCTGCCTCCTTGTTATTGCAAGAACCAAACTGCTGCTGTGTTCAAACGCTGCGTTGTTTGTGAGGCTTTCAGTGTGTGCAGCTGTGGTGGTGCTGAGCTGTATTTGTTCCCCTCTCCTCCCCTTGCTGAGCTTTGAGATGCCTCGTGGGTTGTTAGAGAAAACCTACAGAACTGAAGTGTGGCAAGTGCTCTTTTAAGTGGTTGTGGCTGAGTTTGCTCATTTTCCCTTTCCTTGAGTGTCTCAAGGCTTGGATCCAGCATTCTCGCCTGTCTAAGAACAGAGTTTCCACGTGGTCTCTTGTGTGTGGCCGTGAGCACGTCACGTGCAGCTGCAGATCTGATTCCTCTCTTACGTGATACAGAAGATGGGCACGGAAGTGTTGTGCCCTATTTCACACAGCAAGAGCCTTAAAACACAAACAACTTCTCTGATCTTTTATTTCTACCATCAAAAAAAAAATAGAGACACTGTCCAGATGTGATGGATCTGTTATTTAAGTGCAATTGGAATGTTTCAAAGTGGTGTTCTCGGAGGGAGAATGAATCCCAGCATTGACTGGCCAAGGCTCTGGTTCCATTGTGAAGCCTCCTCTTCCACCCATACAGATTCCTTCACCTCCCAGCGGGCATCTGGCTTGTGTTGTGGTTTGTCTTTGAGCAATTTGTTAAGTGGAAATTGTGTTCTTAAATACTTGCTCTTAACTGGCACGGGGTAAGCTTGTTCTTAGCTTCAAGTGATGAGCCTGGCTCTGTGTGGCTGTGCTAAATTCCTGAGCACTGGGGAAAAAAGTTGCAGTATTTTGCCTGAAATGCTGTAAAAATGAGGTGATTTTTTTTTTTGCAGTGGGAGAAGAGGCCCATGTTTCCAAAAGGAATGGCTTTCAACAGCAATAAATCACCGAGATTCAAGTTGTCCGTGGATCTGGCCTTGGTTGAGGGGTTTGTTGTTAAATCTGGGGAGGGAGGACTCTCAGTGAGGCAGGACTGAGGCTGATTTCCTTGTTAACTTAGATGTGAGTGAGATCCTGGCTACAGATGGGCAGTTGGTGCCCAAATACACCTGCTTATAAACGTGAGACCACCCACAACTCTTCTCTTCTTGCAGGGTATCGAACGTCTTAAAAACCAGAAGCCAACGTGGGAGAAGACGAGCGGCTGGGCAGGGATGAAGCTGGCGTTCGGTGGTGCCTTCTCCTTGGCTTGGTTTAACCCTTTCTCCAACATGAACTGCCAGAAGCCAGCACCTGCTGACACAGTGGCAGCAGCTCCTGCCTCTGCAATAATGACCCAGGAGGAAATCGAGCGGTTTCTCGCTCGAGACGTCGCCGTCCAAGTGTTACCTGAATAAGGGCAAGCGGCCCCCGCTGTGTCAGGAGCAGCTTTCAGGGTGCTTGGGTTGGGTTGTTTTAATAACTGCTCGTGCTGGAGGTTTGAGGGGTTGTGTTCTTAACGTCCTGGAGGTGCATTAAAGAAAAATGAAGGGGTGTTTTATGTGGAAACAGGGCACAGCAGTGGCAGAAGCAGTGCAGATCTCCAGAGGAAGCTTTAGAAGGGATGAGCTGCTTAAGCTCCTTTCCAGACCTGCACCGACTGCTTTGTTTACTTGGCCTTTAAGGGAAGTGTTTAGTTGTGAGATAGATTGAGCCCAGCTCCCAGAAGTGTGCAGTCCTGAGGAGTCTGATCCTTTCTTTCTGTCCTTACAGCCTTTTGGAGGGCTGAATGACAAGCCCTATGCAGGGGCTGGATTAGCCCAGCTCTAAAGGTGTGCTTGGAGAAACGCATCGGTTTGAGCTCATCCCATGGATGCTGCTGCCTTGGGGTTAGGGAAGCTGCTGGTGCTCAGTGGTGAGATATGCACGTGGGAGATGGGGGAGCTCGCTCTGGGTGCCATTCCTTTGGGCTCTGAAATATCTCCAGGGGTAAATTTTAACCCTCTGTGCTCGTGGGAGTGCCCAGGAGTGGTGGCATTCATCTGAGCGCTGTCAGAGCTGGTGGTGCCACGAGCAGGCAAATATTGTCCAGGTTGGTAAGCTACTGGTGGGGGGAAGCCTTCTCCCCAGGTCTGTGGTTCATTAGGATGTGTGGAGCAGGAGCTTCCTGACCAAACTCTGCAGCCCAGAAAGCAGGCAGCTGGTCTAGGCCAGGCATCAGGGCTATTTCTGCAGACAAAGAAGAGATGAGGACACGAGCACCCTGCTGATGGAGGTACTGGCTCTCTCAATTTCACTTGTCTCATTGAGCCATCTCTGTTTTTGTGATAGCTGGAGTTAGTTGAGAATGAACATTGCCTCTTAATCTTGCTGGGGTTTGACATTGTCCTGTAAGTGCTTACCATTAGGCAGGGTTTCCTTACAGTAACTTTGCAGCCAGCTCCTGGTGAGAGCTGGGGAACCCAGAGGAGGAACAGGCATCTCTGAGGGAAGGCAGCAAAGTCGTGCAGAGGCAATGCCAAACCCCGTGTTCAAATATGCCACAAGCTCTTGGTGTGCTCCAGGCCCTAGGGTAGTTTCAGTGTAGACTATTTTACAGTCCTTTTCTCCTGTCGTCTTAGCTGAATTGACATCATTTTTTGCAGGATGTTAAAGATGTAGCCCTGTTTCTCCCTCCACAGGACATGCTTACCTTTATCTCCCTCTCCCCTGTAGCAAAGACCAAAGATGATTGCTCCCTCTGGAAGGGGAGAGAGAGGAGCTTGGGGAATGGAAGCATGGTGTTGTGTGAAGTCTGTTGTTGTTTACAGAAGTGATACCAAATGGAATTTGTGCAAGATGTTTTTGCTTTTCCCCACAGAAAACAAAGGCATCTTAAAATGTATTAATGGTGTGACATTCAGGGCTGCTGTGGAGAGATGAGACTCTCTCCTGGATGTGTCCTCTGCCACAGCAGTCCTTTCTTCTGGCAAAGGGACTAGGAGCAAAGGGAGTGCCGTGACTGACCAGGAGCTCTGGACAGGCTGCATGGCTGGGACAAGGCCAGTGCCATGGGTTTCAATGAGGCCAAGTGCTGGGTCCTGCCCTTGGGCCACAGCAACCCCCAGCAGCGCTACAGGCCTGGGGAGGAGTGGCTGGAGAGCTGCCTGGCACAGAGGGGCCTGGCAGTGCTGGGTGACAGCAGCTGAACAGGAGCCAGCAGCGTGCCCAGGTGGCCAAGAAGGTCAAGGGCATCCTGGCCTGGATCAGGAACAGCGTTGTCAGCAGGAACAGGGAGGTGATCATTCCCCTGTGCTCGGCTTCGGTGAGGTCACACACTGAGTACTGTGTCCAGTTTTGGGCCCTCTCATGGAGGTGCTGGAGAGGATCCAGAGGCTGAGCTACCAAGCTAGGAAGGGGTTTGGAGCATGTTTCAGATGAGGAACAGCTGAGGGCTCTGGGGCTGTTCAGCCTGGAGAAAAGGCAGCTCAGGGGAGACCTTCTTGCTCTCTACAGCTACCTGAAAGGAGGCTGTAGTGAGGTGGGGGTTTGTCTGTTCTCCCTAGTGACAAGCAATAGAACAAGAGGAAACAGCCTTAAGTTGCACCAGGGGAGGTTCAGGCTGGATGTGAGGAGGAATTTCTTTCCTGACAGGGTTGTCAGGCATTGGAACAGCTGCCCAGGGAGGTGCTGGAGTCACTGTCCCTGGAAGGGTTTCAGAGCCGGGTGGATGTTGCACTGAGGGAAATGGTCTAGTGGTTGGTAGGGCTGGGACAAAGGCTGGACTTGATCTCAAAGGTCTCTTCCAGCTGAAATCATTCCATGATTCTATGACTGTTGGGAGCACAACTTGGCTCAAACACAGGGGCTGTTTCCAAACAGTCATCCCGTCCCCTGTGTATTCTGCATGTGTCCTCTTTGTCAGTGAAACATAGATCTGGGGAGAAAACACCTCAAACCATTAGGAACTGTGTATTTATAAAAACATTTTAGGTAAACACCCTGCATTTAGGAAGCATTGAGGTGACCTCTCGTGCCATTTGGACATAAGGCCTGGCATGTCTTTGCAACGTGCAGCAGTGTGATAGTGAGGGAAGAAGCTGTCTTGTACACCAGCCTGTGTTCCTTTCTGTCAGTGTCTCACAGGAAAGAGCCATCGGGGACATGCACAGATCTATAAGGGATTTCCTGTAGGGAGCAATAGGGATGTTGAAGGAGGAAGAGTGCCCTTTTTAGCTCATGCTTTCTAGATTTGGCTTGCTGCTCAGCCTCTGCATCCAGTGAACGTGCCTGCAGGTGCTGTGTCTGCAGAGGAATGGTGCTACAGGGTCCTGGGGGAGAAACTAGTTAATGTCTGAAAATCACCTTGAGGCAGGCTCATGGAGGCGTTGGCTTGGCAGAGACTCCCTTGTTTTGGTGATGCTTCTCAGGATGCAGACCCCAAAGCCTCTTGCTTTGGGTAGGCACAGACAGGAGCAGCATATCTCCTCCTTCCCTCTCAAACCCAGTTTACCTCAGCACAAGGGCAGGTGTCCTTCGCTTCTGTTTCCCACCTCTCCCCTGGTTCTTCAGGTACTGGAACTTAGGGGTTGGTTTGGGTTTGGTTTGGTTGTGTAATAGCTAAACTGAAAAGGCTGCATGCAGAGGAGAGTGGGAGCCAGAACAGCTGCCTCCCCTCCTCTCTCAGCACAGTTCTGCTCTGAGAGATGGGGACATGTCCCTGTGCCTTTCACAGAGCTGAGGGCAGCCAGCCCAAGCCCCAGCTCTGGTGCCCCCCAGCACCTGGTGGGGTGACTCACCCCACCTCCAAAGTCCTGGTACCCCTCAGCATGTCTCCTCTCTGTTTTAGTACAGTGTGGCAACCATCAGAAATGGCAGGAGACTCCATGAGATGGAAACACCCCAGTTTTACCCACAGCTTTAGTGTAAGCTGCTTTCCTTAATGACTGCCTGGCAGCTCGAGGCCAAACGTGATTTCTGTGAAATTGAAGCCAGACCCACCATTGTCCTTCCCTCTGCACCCTCCTTGCCCCTTGTTAAACTGTGCCTTCCCCTTCAGGCCCTGGTGCCGTGGGGAAGGGGCTGCTGGGGAGCATGCTGGTGCTGATGGCACAAGCATGAGGGGGGCCAGGAGGGTGCTCCCCGGGCTCTGCTCAGAGCAGATCCCCATGGCTGCCCCAGCCTTCTGTGTTGAGATGTGATGGGCAGGCTTGTGGCAGATATGGAAAGTGTTTCTGTACTTCATACCCCATGTGTCCTACAGCAGGTTTTCTATGCAAGTCAAGAATTCAGCTCTCTTGAGAGCAGATGGATTTCACCGTCCATAACTCCTTTCTGTGCCTCTGCTCGCTACTGTACTCATTAAAGGACTAATACTTCATCTGCTGGCTCCTGGGACTGTGGCTGGTACAGCTCCAGCTCTACACTGCCAACAAGGTTCTGCCTGTAATCCAGTAGTGTTCAGGGTGGAAGGGGAAGCACAGAAGTGGGTACATCTTCCAAAAATGCCTGAAAACCCCCAAAGGACCTTGGGTGACAGAGGCAGAAGGTGTATGACAAATGGTGCTGGAGGAGACTGGGCCAGGTTTGCTCTTTTTGTTGTCTGAAGATAGAAAAAGGTGCATGTCAGTACATTCCCCAGCTGGGAGGGAGAGGGAATTGTGCATTGCTTAAAGTGTTTCTTGAGCCTGTGGTGAAGTGAGCTGCCTAGGTGGTGTCCCATGCAGGACCACAGCAGTGCCAGTGGCTGCAAACCCTCCCTCTTCCCCCCAGGCTCACACCTTCGGGAGCTCTCATCCCTGGCCTGAGGTGGGAGCATCCCCTCGAAGGGCTGGGAGCCCTCCCAGCCCAATGATACCACACAACTTGGTCACACAGTTGATTTTTAAAGAGTCTTTATTGAACCACCATTAACTGGCACCAGCACAAGGGGTGTCCTTTCAGTCAGTTGAGTTCCCTTAGGTTAATGAGCTCTTTGCTCTGACTTACACAGCGCGGTGCTGCACGCCCAGCGGTGCTCCCGTTTGCACCCAGCCTACTCCACGATGGTGATGGCCTTCTCTGTACTGATCCCTTTAACCTGGGTCGAGGTCAGCTTGGCCACTATTTTCTTCTCCCCTAGTCTTGTTGGAGTGCATATTACTTCAGACTTAATGATCCTACCAGGCTGCACGTCCCTAAGGAGAGAAGGCAAACAAACAGCCCCAGCGTGAGTTCTGGTTCTTGCTCGCCACTTTCGAATCGTTTTACTGATACAAACGGCTGCTGCCTGGGTTTAGGGTGGGTGTTTCCCTCCTCCTGTGTCCCCCACACAGCCAGAGGGGCTCAGTGTGGTGGCACTGACAGCCACAGCCATCCTGGGGGCTTTCCCTTTGCTGCTGAAGCACTGAATTGGGCTCTGAAGGAAGCAGCTGTGTCACGGTGCTTCCCACACCACAGCAGGAGCTGAGGAGAAAGCCCCCATCGTGCCCAAGTGCCCTGAGCACACCAGCCTCTCCAAGGCCTTTCTGCTGTGTGGACTGTGCAGTTTCCAACACAGCTTGCAAAGGGCCCTGTTACTCCACATCCTCCAAGTGCTTCTTCAAGGGAAATGAAAGAAAATGAGAAGCAGCAAAGCTGAGCCCTGTCACTCTCGTGCTCGTCTCCTTACCCTTCATCAAATGTTGCCATCTTAAATAAGCCCAAGCCCTCCACCAGCAGCTTGCAGTTGTCCAGGGGTATGTTCAGCTTGTTCTTGAAGATGAAGGCACAGGTGAACTCCTTGTTGAGTTTAGCTGTTTCTGGCATCTGGCAGAGGAGGAAACAGAGAGGTAGACCCAACAGATCAGAGGTCTAACGAAGATGCTGGAGCTGCTGCGAGTTTGCTCCTCCCCACCAGCATGGTGAAGGACAAGCCCATCATATCCCTTCCACCCTCCCACAGCTGCTCTCACAGCTTGTCTCTGGTTTCTCAACATGGTTTTTCTTCAGGAGGCAGAGCTGTGGGATCAGAGAAGAAGCCTTTACAAACTTCTCTTCTCTCCCCATCCCTCTGTCAGCCACTGCCTGCCCGTTTTAGATGGAGCAATAAAGATCTTGGCTTTGTGGCTGCTTCCAACCTTCAGAAACAGGGTGAACATCCCTGCAGGCAGCTGTCTGGGAGGTCCCCCTGAGATTGCAACCACCCCCACGGTGTTACAGTGAGCAGGGCTTTAACCCTGGGGCTCCAAGGAGCTGGGCTGGTGGCTGCCTCACCTGGACAGTGATTGGGGGGTACTCGAAGCTCATTGTTGTCCCCTTGGTGAGTTTGTCATCCGTGCCCTGGACCTCAGCAATGGCGTTGACATGGACGAGCACTTCGTCTCCTACCGAGGGCAGCACCTTCATGTAGTCATCAGCCTTGATCTTCAGAGGGACCTCCATCTCTGCAGGGCAGGAAACACAACCTGGCTGCTGCCTCTGCTGCCTCACACCCCCAGGAACTGGGTGGCAAAGTCAAGCCTGGTGGCTGCTGTTCCAGGGTGAGATGTATTTGCTGTGACGCCCCCTCCCATCCTTTTGGCTAGGCCTGGGGGAGCCCAGCTGGGTGAGAGCTGGCACAGGGTGCCTGCTATTAAATCAGCAGCTTTCCTTTCACTTCAAGATTTTATCTAAGTGCCTGGACAAACTTCCAGTGGCTTGGAAAAGTCAGCAGTGCTGGAGCCTGAACATTGCTTTAGCTGTAAGGCTTCTTGGAATAAAAACAAACCCCAAACCCCTCCTTATCTGTAAATGTATGTAGCTACTTTAGTGTCTTATCCTGCTGCATTTTGACAGCCACAGCATATGTGTGAAAACCCTCAGCAGTCACCAGCAGCAAAGGATTTTTTGGGGTGGAGAGTGACTCACGCTTGGAATGAGCAAGTGCTGATAATTATTCATCACTCCTTAGGCTCTTGTTTGGCAAATTTCAGTCACATTGCTGGGGATCAGAAACCAGGTGGCTCAAAGATATGCAATGAGCAGCAAACAGCCCCTGGGATCAGCCAGGCAGGCACCCTGAGGTTGAAATTTGCTTAGGTGGGGAGTTTAGAAGCTAACACTCGCCAGCATCGGCAGTAGATGATCAACATCAGAGTGGCAAGCGGGGGAACACAAAAAGGCTGCAGCTTCCCCCCATCTAAACCCTGTGAGGGATCTGAGCTGAAGCCTGTGGTGGCATCTTTGTTGCTTACACAGTGAGGACAGAAAGAAGATGCTCCAGCACGCCTTGCTCACACTGTAAACATCTGTCCACCCACACTGATGTATTTCTAACCATCTCGTTGAAGCTGCAGCAGTGACAGCACCTTCATGTTTTGGTCCCTGCCACAGTGGGATCCCATTCTAGAACTGAGACTCCCAATTGCAGTAACAGAGGCAATTTCTGCTTGTCCAGCCAGATAGAGCCATGTGCAGAGCTACAGCAGAACTCTTATCATAGAATCACAGAATGGTAGGGGTTGGAAGGGACCTTTAGAGATCATCCAGTCCACCCCCCTTGCCAGAGCAGGAACACCTAGATCAGGTCACACAGGAACATGTCCAGGCAGGTCCTGAAGACCTCCAAGGAAGGAGCCTCCACACCCTCCCTGGGCAGCCTGTGCCAGGGCTCCTTCACCTCACAGTGAAAAGAGTTTCTCCTCATGTTTAAATGGAGCCTTTTGTGTTCCAGCTTCATCCCATCACCCCTTGTCCTGTTGCTAGGTGCAATAGAGAAAAGGGATGTCCCAACCTCCTGACATCCATCATTTATAAATTACTTATAAATATTAATGAGATCCCCCCTCAGTCTCCTCTTCTCCAGACTAAACAGCCCCAGTTCCCGCAGCCTTTCCTCATATGAAAGATGTTCCAGTCCCCTGATCATCTTGGTGGCCCTGTGCTGGACTCTCTCCAGCACTTCCCTGTCCCTCTTGAGCTGAGGAGCCCAGAACTGGACACAGGACTCCAGATGAGGCCTCACCAGGGCAGAGTAGAGGGGGAGCAGAACCTCCCTTGACCTGCTGCCCACACTCTTCTTGATGCATCCCAGGCTGCCATTGGCCTTCTTGGCCACGAGGGCACATTATGAACCAGCTAGAGTGAAACCCCAGGGTGCCCCAGTCAGTAGCCCAGAGAACACAGCAAGCTCTGTGTGCCTACCAGATTTGCCTTCAAGTTTGATGGTCTCCTTGACACATCCGAGGCTGGCCTCAACTTTCCCAGTGTAGGACTGCAGCTGGCAGGAGCCGGCGAGGTTGATGGTCCAGCTCCCAGGAGTAGAGGTCTTCACAATGATGGCCAGCTCAAGGGGATTTCCAGGATACAGAGCTTCTTTCTTGGTTATCTCAATCTGGAGCCCACTCTTGCTGACCACCTCACGTGGGACTTCAACCCTGGAGTCTACTTCATCTGTGGACAGAACTGAGGAAAAGGCTGAACGAGGTGTCATTCCCATAGGGCGCAGGAAGGAGGAAGCTCTCTGCATGGACTGCCTTTCCTCTTTGGAGCCTGGATGGAGGAAAAAAAGAGATGAGTGACAGCTGTAAATCAGTATTCTCACCCAGAGCCAGCTTCCCTTTATTTACGCTTCTGCTGCTGGGCAGAGATGATGTCAGGGTACCTCCAGCCTCTGCTCAGGACACCCTCTTGGTTTATACCACCATCAAATCTAACTGTAGCACTGTGGACTGGAGGAATTTCCTGGGGACACTTTCAGAGGATGGATGCTGTGAAATATTTCAGCCTATACTGAGCTCCTGACTGGGAAGGGTTTAACAGCCTAGCACAACATGGCTGGACCTGAGAACCACGGGGAGGGAATGTGGGGCTTTTGTGTTTCTAGTTTAGTCTGGAGAACAAGAAAAGAACTAAGAAATGAAGCAATGGCTAGTGCCACCACTAGGTAAGTCTCTCAGTTTCTTTCCCTGCCTGCATGCTGGCTCTCCCTTGTCCCTACAGAGCAGTCTATAAATGTCACTGTGGGCACGAAGATGCCCGGGAGCAGTGCAGCCTCCCCCCTGGAGAAAGCCTCCCCCCTGCATTTCCCCTGGAGAAAGCACATGCTGTGGGGCTGATCTACACAGCCAAGGCTCTCCCCTGTGGGCCTACAGTAGAGGATGAGGACAGTCACCTTCAGGGAACTTGTACTGCCAGGTGATGTCTTCCCGCTTGTCCTGCCCCACGGCTTTCGTGCTTATGTTGACGCCGATGCCTTTGGTCTCTGTCTTCACCTTGGTGTACTTGTTCTTGCCATTCACCTTCTTGACAAGCCAATAGACTTCATCAGCATTCACTTCTGCATACACAAACTTGCTGTCAAAGGGCACATACACATCCCCTTCTCGGATGGCCTTCAGCGGGCACGGGCCGCACCGGAAAACACCTGCGGGGGGCATTCCACACCGGTTGCTTTTCCAAATACTGAGCAGAGCCTCCAGGTTTTGTCCCACCCTCAGACCCACCCTGGCAGGAAGATGTGCCCATTAAGTAGCTGGAGTATTCCTCCAACTCAGTGAGCCTCTGTTTATCCCATAGCTGTTGGGGCTTTTTTATAGAGGAGCTTTGATGTGTTTCCCCTCACTTAAAGGATGTCAAGGTTTGAAAGTCATGGCTTGGTGAGGGAATCAACCAAGCCCTGTGTTTGATCTCCTGGCAATGCCCCACTTTTGGCACAGCCTCGAGGATTAATGTTTTCTTTCCCACCTCTACATTCCCTGCATCTGTGCAGGGAGGGCAGGCACCAGTTTGGGCAGTCGCTCCTCTCATTTACTGATGAGTGGACTCTTGACTTCCGAAAGCTCTACAGAAAGCACCTCTACTGGGGGAAGCTGTGGCACTTCTTACTACAAGCTGCTTGGAGTCCCCAACTAAATCACAGAACAACAGTATGGTAGGGGTTGGAAGGGATCTTTAGAGATCATCCAGTCCAATCCCCCTGCAGAAGTAGGGTCACCTAGATCAGGTCACACAGGAACATGTCCAGGCGGGTCCTGAAGAGCTCCAAGGAAGGAGCCTCCACAACCCCTCTGGGCAGCCTGTGCCAGGGCTCCCTCACCTCACAGTGAAATAAATCAGGGGGTGGCAGGAAGCAGAAATTTGCTCTGCTTTCCAGCTGTGTGCTCTACTTGCTGAAAGCACAGTTGTGTCCACACAGCATCCCACGGGGCTGGTTTTCTGCCTGACAAGAACCGCTCTTTCTCCTGTCCCAGGCGTGAGGCCTCGGCCTTTAGCACTGCCCAGTTCTTCGCTGACTGGGGCCCACAGTTTCGATTGGAAACGTTCCTGCCTCCCTCAGGAGTCGTGGAAGAGCCTTTTTGAGGCCAGCCCTACCTCCGCTTAGCTCCTGAGGGGTGGCATCGATGGCCTGCCAGCCATCGAACCCTGCTGGCAGGTCTGTCCGCTTCATCCACACGTCGCTCCACACATGGAAGTTCCTGTGAGCGTTTGGGGTGGAAAGAAAACGAATGAGCTGGTGCAGCCAGAAGAGCTGCGAGCCCCTCCCTCAGTCCTTAAGTAAGGGCAGGTTTAAGGGGCATCAGTGTGTAACACCGTGCTCTCCCTCTCCCGGGCAGCAAACCCAAAGCGGTGGGGAAGGAACCGCTGGGACTGGAAGAAGAGGCACTGCGGGGCAGGGGTGGGTGGAAGGAAGCGTCAGTCCCCTTGGCAGTACCAGACAGAGTCGCTGGAGAGCTTGAGCTTTTCTCCCGACTCGCTGATGTAAGTGTCGATTCGCAGGTTCTCCTCCGTGTCGTGAGCAGAGTTGAAGTTGGTCACGCAGCGGGACGGGATCCCCAGGCAGCGCATGACTGCAGCACAGACACACCAACGAAACGTGAGCAACCTCTGGGGGCTCTCTGACCCCTCTGCCCACCCAAGGTCCTCTACAGCAGGTGCCCAAGACTGTCCAGACAGCTGTTGGTTACCTCCAAGGATGGAGACTCTGCGACCTCTCTGGGCAACCTGTGCCAGTGCTCGGTCACCCTCACAGTGATAAAAGCCTTCATGTTCAGATAGAAGCTCCCGTGTTTCAGGTTGTGCCCATTGCCTCTAGTCCCATCACTGGGCATCACTGACAAGTGTCTGTGTCTGCCCTGCTCCCTCCCTCATGGGTAAGAGCCCCTAAGCTCTTCTCTCCTCCAGGCTGAGCAGGCCCAGCTCCCTCAGTCTCGCCTCACATTGACAGCCCCTGCCACCTCCAGTGCTTAGAGGCATGGTAATTTGTCTTACTAAGCACAGGTAGCAGGGTAGCAGAGAAGGGAGACAGTTCCCTGCTTACCTGTAGTGAGGACTCCTGCGAAGACCCAGCATTGACCAAAACAGACTGTCAGCTTTGTTTTGTAGAACTGCTGCAAAATGGAGACGCTCCCGATCCAATCCAAAGGGGAGGTCCCGTTTCTGTACTCCCCTGACCAGTTCCCCATAAGGACACCTCTGTCGTCGTTGGCATTAACCTGTGGCCACACACGTGTGTGAAGGAATGAGGGTTAAACCCCAGGGTGTCTGCCCACCCCATGGCCTCCCAGGTGCTTCCCAGTCCTGTGGCACCCAACGAGGCTGCTGGTGCTGGTTGAGGGCTCCTCTGCTTGGAAAACCCCCACCTGGATCATAGCATCATAGACTCATAGAATGGTAGGGGTTGGAAGGGACCTTTAGAGATCATTCAGTCCAACACCCCTGCAGAAGCAGGGTCACTTATATCAGGTCACACAGGAACGTGTCCAGGCGGGTCTTGAAGAGCTCCAAGAAAGGAGCCTCCACACCCTCCCTGGGCAGCCTATGAACAGTGAAAGAGTTTCTCCTTATGTTTAAATGGAACTTTTTGTGTTCCACCTTCATCCCATCACCCCTTGTCCTCTTGCAAGATACCCCCAAAAAAACCAACCTCCTGACACCCACCATTTAGCTATTTGTAACTGTTAATGAGCTCCCCCCTCGGTCTCCTCTTCTCCAGACTAAACAGCCCCAGGTCCCACAGCCGCTCCTCACAAGGAAGATGCTCCAGTCCCCTGATCATGGCAGCACTACTCAGGACCAGCTGAAGTGCACTCTGCATCTCATACATAAAACACCAGGGCTCCAAGAAGGGTCCCACCACAGAGAGCAGTTCTCCCCCAAAACACAACCCCTGTGTTGTTGGCTGAGGAAGAACAGCCACCTGGGGCAGCTGCAGGCTTTGGGAATAGGGAGATGCTGTGTTTTGGTTGCCTCTTTCCTCCACCCAAAACTCCTCTGACCCTTTCCTTGTGGTTTTTCCCAATAAACCCATTTCAAGTGTATCTTGAAATGCTTTCCCAGTGAAAGGAAACCAAGTAAGAAAGAGGAAGGAAAGCTGGAGGAGTAAAGCACTTTTCTAAGAGAGGCATACCAAGGCAGACATGGCTCTGGAGACAGACACAGGATCTCTTCTGTCACTCAGCTTGAGTTTGCTTTTGTCCAGCAGATACATGCAAGCATCCAAGATGAATTCCTCAAACTGTTTGGGAGAGAAAGTGGAGACAGTTTTATACACTTACCCTAAACCAGAATTTGCTCAGTCACTGCAAGTCTATAGAAGTACCTGGAGGAAACCACCTGACCAGTCCTAACTTCTAAACTTCCTTTAGGATATCTATGTGGCTTTCCAAAGCTGTTCTCTCCAAAGAAGGGCTTAAATGAAACCCTATCTTGGGAGACAAAGCCTGTCTCACGTGTCTTGCAAACACAGACCCAGCAATCTTTACTCCTGTGAGTAGCCCTAAGTCACCCACAAACCTTTCCCTGCAGCCCTGCACATTACTACAAAAGCAATGGGAAGTTAAGAGCACTGCAGGTATCACTTGATTGACACAGGTACACCATGAACCCTGGGGGGGAAGGAAAGATAATTAAAAGCTATGTAAATACAGATGATTACAGCAAAAGCCTGTAACAATGGCTGATTAATCTCCCTGAGGTCCAGTTCACAGAGACGTCAAACACCTGACCCAATGGAGCTTGGCAGAAGATCAATACCAACCCTTACTGCTTAACAGCACACCAGACATTAGGGTGGGAACAGCCTTATGGACAATGCCTTTTGGCTCCTTTGTGGAAAAGGCATCTCAGGCTTATACAACAAAAGGAAACCAACCCAAAAATCAAACCAGATTCCAACACTTTTGGGGTGAGGAAGTCTGTCTGGACAGGGAGCAGGATGCTCTGGTTGGGTGCCTGTGTGCTTTTTGATGAGGTGCAAATGAACCTGCTCTGGCATCCACCTCTTAACCTGTAGCCTGAGTGGCTTTGTCATTCCACTCCACTGGGGTTGTCTCAGAGGCAGTGTGGAGAAGCGCCCTTCCTGAGAGGGTGGCTGATCGTGTCCTGCACCCAACAGCTCACCTCAGTTGGTGAAGGCACCACTTCAACAATCACAACCTCTTCTTTCCCTCATTTTTTCCCTCCCTCAGCCCTCTCCATGCCTCACAAGGATGCCCCTTGCCAAGGGTCTCCAGATCTGACGGCCAACGTGCCACCAAAGCCCGTTGTCCAGCTGTGGCTGAGGAAAACACTTAAGCAGGCAGATTACCCTAAGCAGGTGAGCTCCCTTAATGAAGCTGGCAGGATTACTCAAGCTCTTTGAGCTGCTCATGGGCTTAAACTGTTTATAGGTCTGAGTCACCGAAACAAGGGAGGAAGAGCAAGTGAGGGAAATGATGGTGACAAGACAGCTGTGTCTCACCTGCCCGAAATTCCAGGGTCTACCGTATATGCTGTATGAAGACCCAACGTAGATGTAGCCAGTGTCATTGAGCACATACTCCTTTCTCTGTGCCTCATCAGCCAAGAAAACAGCATCATCTGGAGAAAAGAAAACCCCCAACCCCTCAGACTTTTAGTGGTTTGCACACAGGGAGGTTGTACCCGTCCGTTTCCCTTGGAGAGCTTAACTGGGGCTGTAGCATTCACACTGAATGATGACCCTGCAGCACTCTTTTTGGTTTTGTTGTCCTGTAGTGGAAGAATTTCCCACAAGACTAACTTGCTGCTTGTGGCATTTTATGGGGAAAAAAAGCAATGTATGTGGGAAAGAGAGGAGGCAAAATGTGAGGAAAAGCTCCCCCAGGGACAATCCCTGGCAGCAGTAATTATTACTCCCCACCCCCTCGCCCCTGTTGCCTGATCACTCACCTTCACACCAAGGATTGAACAAAAGGTAGATGGCATCTTTTGCAGCCTCATAAATGTTAGGCCCAGTCTTCACATTCAGGTGGTATTTTCCTACTGGAGACCTGGGCGAGCTGGTGACAGACAGCAGGCACTGGGGAGGTGACAGAGAGGGACAGCATGAAAGACCTTTCACCGTGGCTACTGGCACGGCAGAAGCAGACTTCATCATGGCCTCAGGCATGGCTGAAGGAGACTTCATCATGGCCTCAGGCATGGCAGAAGGAGCCTTCACTGTGGCCACAGGCATGGCAGAAGGAGCCTTCACTGTGGCCACAAGCGTGGCTGAAGGAGACTTCACTGTGACCACAGGCATGGCTGAAAGAGACTTCATCATGGCCACAGGCATGGCAGCAGCACAGTGCTGCAGGGCTGGCACAAGTGCTGAAGCTGGTGGCCCACAGGGCTCTATGCAGTGGGGGGGACAGTGGGATGGGGCACATCCTGAATGCACAGAGGGGGAGCGAGGAATTACACAGGGCAAGGCTGTTGCCCACCGAAAATGACAGGGCTAAGGGAAAGCAGGAAGGGTAGAGGAGCTGCTCTATCACTCCCAGTGGGCTCTGTGTGGCTGCCCTCCACCACTGCCCCACGCAGGGGCACAGCCTGCGGGTCCTACCTCATTGCCACTGTTCTTGACGATGGAGATTTGCCACCCGCTGAAGTCCTGATCTTGCTTTGGCTTCAGCGACATCAGCGTCCCCGTGGTTTTCATCGGCTTGTCGCCTGCAAACAGAGCCAAGAGGAGCTGAGCACGGCCGTGCAAGGGGTGTGCAGGAGCAGGCAGCCGCAGCCTGCCGGGGTCGGGGCCCTTGGCTCACCGATGCCGAAGCGCAGCGACAGCCTGTCGGCAGCCCTCAGCGGGCGGCTGAAGCGGAGCTGGAGCAGGAAGGGCTGCCCACGCCGCACCACCAGCTCCTGCGTGCTGTACCCATCCGTGTGGTGCTGCCGGCGGTTCTGGCTCTTGAGAAAGTCAATCCCAGTGACCTTCAGGTCGGCTCCTGCAAAGCAATTAGCAGAAAGGGAGGGAGGGAGGGAGGAAGGAATGAAGGAAGGGAAAGAGAAAGAGAAAGAGAAAGAGAAAGAGAAAGAGAAAGAGAAAGAGAAAGAGAAAGAGAAAGAGAAAGAGAAAGAGAAAGAGGGGAAGGGAGGAAGGGAGGAAGGAAGGAAGGAAGGGAAAGAGAGAAAGAGAAAGAAAGAGAGAAAGAGAGAAAGAAAGAGAAAGAAAGAAAGAAAGAAAGAAAGAAAGAAAGAAAGAAAGAAAGAGAAAGAAAGAAAGAAAGAAAAAGGAAGGAAGAAAGAAAAAGGAAGGAAGAAAGGAAGGAAGGGAAAGAGAAAGAGAAAGAAAGAGAGAAAGAGAGAAAGAGAGAAAGAGAGAAAGAAAGAAAGAAAGAAAGAAAGAAAGAAAGAAAGAAAGAAAGAAAGAAAGAGAAAGAAAGAAAAAGAAAGAAAGAAAGAAAGAAAGAAAGAAAGAAAGAAAGAAAGAGAAAGAAAAAGGAAGGAAGAAAGGAAGGAAAGAAGGAAGGAAGAAGGGAAGAAAGAAAGGAAGAAAGGAAGGAAGGAAGGAAGGAAGGAAGGAAGGAAGGAAGGAAGGAAGGAAGGAAGGAAATGGCTCAGTAAAGACAATTTTCTTCTTCTTAATGGAGTCATCAAAACATGTAAGTGTCCAGTGATCTAGCACAAGGAACCACGTCAGGGATCACCACGACTAAGGGGTGGTACAACAGTTTCTAAACTATATATTCTCCTTTTAAAAAGTATTTTATCATCTAGTGACATGTAAAACCATAAAAACACAAACCACAGAATCACAGAGTGGTAGGGGCTGGAAGGGACTTCTACAGATCATCCAGTCCAACCCCCTTGCCAAAGCAGGTTCCCCTCATTCAGGTCACACAGAAATGCATCCAAAGCGGGTTTGGAAACCTCCAGAGAAGGAGCCTCCACACGCTCCCTGGGCAGCCTGGGCCAGGGCTCCCTCACCTCAGCACCAAACATGTTTTTCCTTGTGTTTAAGTGGAGCTGTTTGTGTTCCAGCTTATGTTCATTACCGCTTGTCCTGTTACTGGACACTACAGAAAGAAGTGTCCCCCATCCTCCTGACACCCACCCTTTAGGTACTTATAACTGATACTGAGGTCAAATGGATAAATAGATAATAATATAGTATAATAATAACATATTAATAATAGCATAGAAATACTTAGTATATTTATCAAGTTGCTGAGATGGGTTTTGGAGGCTGGTGGTTGTGAGAGGCTGCAGCAATCTGCCTGGAGCAGGGACAAACACCTGCCTCACCCTCCAACTATTCATCCCCAGGTTGCTGCAGCGTGTCTCTACCTCCCTCCCTTGCTGCCCAGGGACTGTGAGGGATGCCTGACCTCTGAGGTGGCCTTGGGTGAGTGGGGAGTGAGCGGCTTGAGGGAGGTGGCAGCAGCGTGGGGATGTCTGCCCTCGCTGGCAGCGGGCATCGCAGCACCTCGCTGTGCAGGCAGCTGCTCCCTCTGCAGCCAAAGGGCTGCAAATGGGATCTCGGTCGTTTGGCGGTCCGTGTCTGCTGGCTCACTGCCTGCCTTTGCCCGCTGCCAGCTGGCCGGGGGGACCGGCAGCCACGAGCCAGCTCTGTAGCTCGCCACAGGCCAGGGAGATGGCATCACTGCAAGTTTTGCTGCAACACTGAAAGTCTTGCTTCCTCCTGGAAAGCAGAGCAAGGACAGGGCATCTGCATCCCATCACTGCAGCTGCTGTGAGGCGGCTCTGCCTCGACCCAGACCTCACCCAGTGCAACCCCCTGCCAGAGCAGCACCAGCTAGAGTAGGTCACACAGGAACTCATCCAGCTGGGTTTGAATGTCCCCAGAGAAGGAGACTCCACAACCCATCTGGGCAGCCGCTGCCAGTGCTCCCTCACCTCAACAGGGAAGAAATTCTCAGGAGTGATGCTCTCAAGCAGCCCCCAGCTAGCACAGGGCAGCTTAAAAATTAAACCTCACTGTTGGGACTTTTATCTGAGTGTATTCCCCTCTGGTCAAAGACTAGCCTTATGTTAGCATCAAACACGTTCTTCATGATTATCAAAGATTAATAATTAACAGTAGCTGTAACTGATCCTTACACACCACAGCACCCAACGTGCTGAAATTCAGCTCCCTTCCCTTGCTGAGATCCCCAGTGCCTCTGAGGTGCCAAGGGCCTGGGAAAAGGGGCTCTTCAAGACACTGAAGCCGATTCCTCGTTTTTCTCCCTCAAAAATGAGTCACAGATAATATCACAACAGTTGTTAATCAGTCCCTTACAGAAGCCTGCATATGTGAACCTTTGCAAGGTTTATGGGTTGGGGTTTTTTTTTCCTCAAGGATTTGGTTTCTCCTACAACCCAAGTAAGCACAGGAAGGTCTGGGATCAGGAGCCAGCTGTGCTGTAGAGATGCTGCCTGTCTGGGGGAATGCTGAATGTGGGGCAGCAGAGAACTATCAAGTATGGTGTAGCATCATATTGCGTGAGCCAATGTGAAATCACATTATATGCTTAAATAAATACGATATTAAATTATATGACAGGAAATGATTGGATACAATATGATAGAATACATAATATAGTGTAATGGAATGGAATAGGAATACTCAGAAGTCAGACATCCCTCAGGTCCCACAGGTAGTGAGGGAGAGAGGCAGAGGCACTCCACAGCAGCCTGGGACTGACTAGTTGGAGGGCAAGTGCTCAACCCTGCTCCGGGCAGGTTGCTGCAGCAAGCTCACCACAGGCTCATTCATTCCAACACAGCAGCTGGTTTTGTAAGACACAGCATTTAAAATCTCCCTCTTCCACTCCTGCAACTCTGGATAGGAGCAAGGATGGGAAAAGCCTCAGCTCCTCAGTGCCCAGTGTCTCACAGCTCAGGGCTGCAGAGCCCTGAGCTCACAACCCAGTGATAGACTTGAGGAGAGAGAAAGCCCTCAGCTTTCAAAGAAGGTGGGGATTTGGGGGTCACTGTGTCAGGCTTTTGCAGCCTGCCCAGGCGTGACAGGGAAAGCTGGAGCACTCCAGAATGCAGCAGAGCTATATATCTTCAGAAATGTCTAACCTGCCTTGTACCTGCCCATTAAATATCCTTAAAGGATCACTGCTGCGTGAACAGCAGGAAGTAACAATACCTCAAAAGCACTGGGCTCATGAGTGATTCAGATGAAGACATGGGAGAGTCAGGAAATTTAAAGCAGCTTATGGCAACTTAGAAATTAGTAAGTCAAAAGCATAATGGGTGAAGGGATTAATCCATCAAAGGTCTTGACAGATTTGCACAGTGCCAGGCAACCGTGCTAACTCGTGTATCAAGAGCCATCCCTGAGATCAAAGAGGCTGAGACATGCTGGCAGCTGCTGTGGCGTGAGCGATGCCATGGGCAGGGCTGGATCCTGGGCAGGCTGCAATCAGTGGCAGGCTCCACTCAGTGGCAGGCTCCACTCAGTGGCAAGCTGCAGTGGCAGGTTGCACGCAGTGGCAGGCTGCAATCACTGGCAAGCTGCAGTCAGTGGCAGGCTGCAGTCAGTGGCAGGCTGCAATCACTGGCAAGCTGCAGTCAGTGGCAGGCTGCAGTCAGTGGCAGGCTGCAATCACTGGCAAGCTGCAGTCAGTGGCAGGCTGCAGTCAGTGGCAGGCTGCAATCACTGGCAAGCTGCAGTCAGTGGCAGGCTGCAGTCAGTGGCAGGCTGCAGTCAATGGCATGCTGCAATCACTGGCAGGCTGCAGTCAGTGGCAGACTGCAGTCAGTGGCATGCTTCAATCAATGGCATGCTGCAGTCAGTGGCAGGTTGCACTCAGTGGCATGCTGCAATCACTGGCAGGCTGCAGTCAGTGGCAAGCTGCAGTCAGTTTCAGGCTGCAGTCAGTGGCAGGCTGCAGTCAGTGGCAGGCTGCAATCACTGGCAGGCTGCAGTCAGTTGCAGGCTGCAGTCAGTGGCATGCTTCAATCAATGGCATGCTGCAAGCACTGGCAGGCTGCAATCAGTGGCATGCTTCAATCAGTGTCAGGCTGCAATCAGTGGCATGCTTCCCACTGGCACCTGTGCCAGGCAGCCTTTGGTGAGCTGCATTGACCACCCACAGAACCCATCACCACTCTGTATGGATCCTTACTAACCATAGAAACCATATTGAATTACATAACAGTTACCAGTGGTACACCAAACAGGCTTCAAATTGACCATCACCCTTTGTTAACTGGGTTTGTTGTCGAGTGCTTTTTGTTTGCTTGCTGCCTGCCAAGGTGCCAACCTTGGGCTGAGGTGTTGCACAACGGCAGCGAGGGCGTCTCTGTGTGTCTGTGTGTGTGTGTGTGTGTGTGTGTCAAAGAATTTCAACCACAGTTGCTTAACCTTCTTGAGAAAGACGAAGGGGAAGTCCATCTTCCTCAGCATTAACAAATCTGCAGCCACCAAAGCTGCTCAGCCTTGCTCCCAGGGCTGAGGGAAACAGCCCTGGTGATGGAAGAGGGATGTGGGAGCTGAATGCTGTGGGAAGGGGATCCTGGGGAATCCATCCCTCCAGCATTTCCTAACTTAGGGACTGCATTTCCATCCCCTGGTTCTGGACATCACCTAAATCGAGCTGCTATGGAACATGCCCCAAGAGTGTGTGTGTCAAAGTCCCATCTCACAGAATCACCAAATCTTCAGGGTTGGAAGGGATCTTGAAAGCTCATCCAGTCCAAACCCCCTGCCAGAGGAGGACCACCTCGAGTAGGTCACACAGGCACTCATCCTGCCTGTCATTCATTCACACTGCACTCACTCCTGTGCCAATGCACCTGGGGTATCCCAGGATCCGACTGGCACGGTGCCCTGTGCCAAGAAACCACACGGAACAAGCTGCCAGCAAACACACCACCCCATCCGAGGCATCCCACCTCCCCAGCCGGCCCCTGTGTGCCCTCTCAGCTGCCTGCTCTGCCTCCTGCCCGGGTGCCTGTGGATGCCCTGGCTTGCCAACACGGGAGTTAATGATTTCTAGCACAGCTGAGCACGCCGACAAAGTGCCTGCTCACGGGACAGAAGCAAAGGCTGCAAGAAGCACTCACTCCTGGGGCAAGCCAGAAGCAAAGCCCAAATCCTGAGCACCATCACATATTTTTCCCCCCCTTTTTCTCAGAAGACATTCCAAGGCAGCATTTTTGTTTCCCAGCTCCATGCTGTTATCACTTGTAGAGCTCCTTCCCACGGCAGCCCACTGGCGCCATCCCGCTGCTACCTGCAATTGCTGCCTCTCAAAGCGATTTAGTGATCACCCAGAACAAAAGTGAGGACACCACGACTTGGCAATGGTAAGGATTTGGGGCTTTTTTTTTTTTTTTCCCTCATGAAGATGAGGTGATGGGGTTTAGCAAAAATATCTGAGTAAAGTGTTCACAGCACACCTGGCTTTGGTGGGAATGAGGGCTGGTCAGGACAGGAGGCAAATGGGATGAGAACTGTAGTTCTGAAAGAGAGAGTAAGATTTGGACACCTGCATATACTCCCAGCTTCTAGGCAAACACTTTCTCACATCCCAGAGGTGTGAGATTACATTCCCCAGATGCTGCTCTCCAAGAGTTCCTGGAAAGTTTCAGCTCATCCACACCCAGGGTATGGAGATGTGGAATGGAGGGGCTTGGAGCAGTAGCAGGACATTCTTCCCCTCCTGATGGCAGGGGAGACCCGCTCCTGGCTCTGCCACAGGCACCATGCAGCCTGCAAGCACAGCTGCTCAGCTACACCCCAAACCCCAGGGGCTTTGGGCATGCTGGGGTTGGGCAGGCCCCAGGAGCATGGCCAGCAGTGGTGGTTCAGCACCACTCAGGCACCTTGCTAGGTGCAGGATCCTCTGACAACAGGGCAGGCAGAGCGGCCACGGGGCAGAGCTCAAGTCCAAGTAAATCCCCTTTTCAGCTATCTGGAAACTTCTGTCAAATGGTATCAGCCATCACTCTAGAGCAATAATCTACATGATTAAGTAGCCTGAAAGAAAGGCATTCCTTTCACCTTGACACAGAACCAGTTTAGAGAAGCTGCATTTCTTTCCCATTATCACCGGCGCAGCCCGATGACTGCGGGTTGATGAGAAGTGACAAAAAGCCAGTTGCATTTTTCAGTTGGTTTACCCATCTGCCAAACCCACAATTTGCACAGCCAGAGCAACCCCATCATCCCTGAGCACCGAAACACCCTTCCCCAAGGTGTCCCCTGCAGCAGTCAGAGGGGTGAGAAACCCACCGCCTCTCATGCAGCTGCCGTCCTGCCCACAGCAGACCTCAGCACATGAGTCTAAAGGGCTGGAAGGGACCTCGAAAGATCATCGAGTTCAACCCCCCTGCCAGAGCAGGACCACCTAGAGCAGGTCACACAGCAACTCGTCCAGGTGGGTTTGGAATGCCCCCAGAGAAGGAGACTGCACAGCCCATCAGGGCAGCCAGACTGCACATCTAACCCAGGCAAGCATATGGAGCATTGCAAACTCACCAGTGGAATAGCTCATGGCTCCTGTCAGCGTTTCAACCCGAGGTGCCTGCGATGCCAGCGGCTCCCAAGCTCCTTCCAAGCGCGTGCCACTCGCTTCTGAGTGTGGAGAAGGAAGACAGGCTGCCCTTTTTATCAGTGTCTTGCTCTGAGGTGTCAGCCAGTTCACTGCCAAGGGGTGGTGTTTAGAGAAGGGAAGTTCCCACGTAGAAAAAAAATAGAAGAGACAGAGAGAGGCTCCAACTCCCTCTGCACATAGTCAGACCCTGAAAGACAGCGAAACTCAAATCCTCACTTGCATGGAATTTGCACAATCGCATGACAAGTGGACAGACCCTTTGCTGACAAACAGCAAAATCACAGGCAAAGATGAGTAAGAAGAATGCACCTATGCTCCAACATCCAGGCTGCTGGAGGGCTAGCTGTATGAGACAGCCCGTAAAAACACTTGGTCCTTAGGGAAACAGAGCTCCCCATTAGGACCAGACTAACTTCCTTTGAAATGAATGGGTTTTTTGTCATCACTTTTGGGACAGAAGCACTTGGACACTGTGGGCTAAAATCCAGTGTTTAGACATGTGGGTTGGAAAGCTCAAGGATCCCACGGGGTAGGGCAGGTGTCAGGAGAGACAGACCAGGAGGAGCACTAGATGGGAAAGAGGAGAATTGAGCCATGGCCAGGAGGAGCAAGAAATACAGTGGATCAGGAGCCATTTACCAGCTGCTCTTTGCTGACAGCTGTACCAAAGGTCTCTACCCAGGAGGTGAGAGGACCTCTGTGTGACCAAAGCTGGAGAGATGAGCCTTCCCCATGGAGGAGAGAGCTGGTGGCACATAGGCCAACAGCAACATGGGCACAGTGGCCAGAAAGAGCTACAAACAGGTCTCCATATAGCTCAAAGTGAAGAGGTGTCCTGGCTGTGGGAGCAGCCTCAGCCCCCTGAGGCCACCCTTCATGGCAGCAGCCCCAGGGGTCCAGGAAGGCGGGATTCAGTCTACAAAGCTGAGTCACAGAATCACAGAATGGTGGGGGTTGGAAGGCAACTCTAAAGATCATCCAGCCCAAGCCCCCTGCCAAAGCAGAGCAGGTCACACAGCAACATGTCCAGGTGGCTTTTGAAGACGTCCAGAGAAGGAGCCTCCACACCCTCCCTGGGCAGCCTGTGCCAGGGCTCCCTCACCTCAGCAGGGAAAGAGTTTCTCCTCATGTTTAAATGGAGCTTTTTGTATTCCAGCTTCATCCCACCACCCCTTGTCCTGTCACTAGATACAATAGAGAAAAGTGATGTCTCAACCTCCAGACATCCACCTGTTAAGTACTTGTAAATATGAATGAGATCCCCCCTCAGCCTCCTCCAGACTAAACAGCCCCAGCTCCTGCAGCCTTTCCTCGTATGAAAGATGCTCCAGTCCCCTGATCATCTTGGTGGCCCTGTGCTGGCCTCTCTCCAGCATTTCCCTGTCCCTCTTAAGCTGTGGAGCCCAGAACTGGATGCTGGTGCATCTAAACGTAGGATCTCCTTAAACAAGCTCTCCCTGTGGAAGCCTTCAAAGGCACCAACTTTGCTCCATCACTGCAGGTAGCTAAGTGCTTCCTTTAGCAAGACTGTTTGGTTTGGTGCTGAGATGTTGGTGCAAGCTGGGTGCTGAGTTAGCAGATCCCACCCTCTGAGCATGCCATAGCTTGCTAGCAGGCATATGTTGGGTGTCCTTGCCTGAGAGCGTGACTGGCACACCACAGGGCACCCAAGGTTCAGTACACATCCCTAATCTCGCAGGGCATCTGCATGAGCACCTGTGTTCTTAGTAGACAGAGCATCACTCACCATTCAGCATCAGACAATGTGCTGGCAACTACATATTTCGCTATTGAAAGCACACCACAACCCCAATTTACCTTTCAGCGTTGCTTTTGCTCTGCAGTTCTTTCCTCCTGGAAGGTGAAACACGCTCTTGTTTAGAAACAACATGGGATAGAGCCTACATGGAATGCCACTACCATGACATAAGCAATAAGACAAGTGATCTGAACGTTTCTGATGCCTATTACTGCTTGCCACTTAATTGCAGCAACAGAATAATCCACTTCATCTGAAGTCAGTGGCTTTCTAACCCAGCCTCAACCTGTCGTATATGTAACACCTGTATCATTCCATGGTTGGAGACAGCTTCAACTGTGCTGACATGCTGGTCCTACAGATGTTTTTTGCAAACAGGAATGGGTTGGTGTCAGTAACACTTTGTTCCTGAAAAAAAAATCTTGTTAGGTGTGTGCTGGAGGGTCAGAGGTGGAGGCAGGGCACCTATTCACCGGGAACAGTCAGCTCATTTCCTATAAGCTTTTGCAAAAGGCTGATTTCAACAGCTGTTGAACATCAGCATTCAAGGAATGATTGTAGAAGTAGGCTGTGTCCTGACACGAACCTCCTGCATCTTGGAAACTGGATGACTTTCTTTTACTATCTACAGGAATTCTTGTTAATGCCAGCAAACAGCATCTAGCTTTCAGTTCTCCTTTTACTTTGTGCAGCCACTGGGCTTGCCTGCTTCCATTATCTTTCTCTAAGCACTGGTACTATTTCAATTCAATGGCACTAACCTTGGCATACGGTACCACACTCCCACAAGAGCTTCCTCCCCTGGCTTGTACAAGCCTGCTCTGCCAGGAAAGGCCATTGAACTCTAATACTCTCCAAGACAGCTGTTGGCAAGGACTGAGAAAGTGGATTTCAACTTAAATGGCAGGAGCATTTTTCAAAGACATGGTTTCAGCTTGCTTCATGCTGTCAGCAGGCAACCTCTGCCCTTCCTACAGGCAAATCTCCTTTTGCCTTTGCTGGTCAGAGTGGCTGGCTGTGGTTCAGCTGCATGGCTTTCTTCCTCCTCCTTGCTATGAAAAATGCCAGCTCCTTTGCTTCTCTTTTTTTCTCCCCCCACAAACAGTTACAACAGACTTCAATCATAAAAGTATACTCTTCTAATAACCAGAGGCAAGAGATTATATCTTTTCCACAGGCAATCTCCAGCCTGTTACCAGTAAGTGCAGCGACTCACTTCCCACCTTGCAAAACCAGCCACCAGAGGCTATCAGCCTTTATCTGCATCGATCCGCTACAAGGTAAGTCAACTCATTAGCTGGCATCAGAAGGTAAGAAACTGCAAACAGCTACAGTCAGAATTCCCCAGTGGCTGCTCCCCTATTTACAAGCTTGCCCTTTGTCTCAGGTTTTGTTTATCTTGTGTGTCAAAACAGGCAAGAACAAGCCAAACTTCCAGAGCCATGTCCACAGACATCCATGCCAAGTAGGAAGGACTTTACACATTTATTCACTTTTGACTCCATGTCTAGTTATGGAGAAGCTGCCTTAAACAATAGCAATGACCAGACCTACTACAAGCTGCTTGTTTTGTCTTTTCTTTTCCTTTTTTTCTGACTCAGAGTAATAGTCAAAATAAGACACAGATCAAAAGCGCCCCTGGCACTCTGGCAAGCTGAACTCACCCTCCCAGACAGCCCCTGGGGTTGGTCAGAGGTGCCAGGGGCAGCACATCAGCCAAGGTACACGCACACACAGCCTGTGTCTGGGCCCTGAGGGGCACCACAGCAAGAAGGTGCCTTCCACTGGGCACAGCAGGACTGCTTCCACGGTACCAGAGTACAGGCTGAGTCCTTCTCATTCACAGCCTAGGGAACTCTAAGGAATGAGAAGCCTTGTGGGGGACAAAAAGAGACAAAAAATGCACAGATGGTGAGGAGAAGAAGATTTGGCCCACGCCTTTTGAGCTGGACACCATCTGAGTTGCTACACTGGTCATCCTCTCATGGTTTCATTAAGCTTCTACCACAGTCATCAGGAATTTCCGAGCAGGGACACGTATCTCAGCCACAGAAAGCTCCTGACATGCCAGGTGCGTTGATGGCATCACTTCTCACTCACCTACACCAACCATGGGCCATGACAGGGCCACGTCAGCTACGCCCCAAGGGCAGCCCATGCTCCCAGCAGGCAAATTCTCCTCTCATCTCACGTGAACCAACTTGTGGCAGGCGATCGGAGGTCAGGGGTTGATGCGAGATGGCCAAGCCGAGACCTTCACTGATTCCAAGTGGTCTGGCCCCAGATACCTGTCAATGAGTTCCTCACAGGCAAATACCAGAGAGGTGATTGATGGCAATAAAATTACTACCAAAACCTTCTTGTTTCCTTCTCACTGAACCGTGAATGGGTGTTTTTGGACCTAAAGTTAAGCATGTAGGTGACTAGCTTTAGGCACATACCTCCAGAAAGAATGAAAACCACAGCGCTCTGTGCCCAACCCAGGGAGTCTGCTGCTGGGGAAGGCAGAGACAGAGGTACAACACAGACCATAATTATACACATACTGGATGTAGGCTTACAGCTACGAAGGCAAAATGCTCTTGTGTAGCACTTTCGCTGCCCTGAAGGAGAAGTCCTGGGGTCATCACATGAAATGGAGGTTTAAATAAGGTAATCTTGGAAAAGTACAGAGCTGCTTTAATAGCAAGTCAAACTGCTATCATGTTAAAATGTCTTTTATTGGTTATTTTTCAATATCTCTTTGCCCTTCCCTAGCTGAGATGCAACGGGCAACATTGCAGAACTAGCCTAGGTACAGGGAGCAACGACGTGTGAAGGTTGAGCTTGGGATTTCAGTACGATGACTGCTTGAGCCTTAACTCTGGGACAACTGGTACACTGGAAATACCAAAATAAGCATGCTCCAGTGCTGAAACCATTACCTTTTGTACCAGTCTAAATCACAGAACAGCTGAGGTTGGAAGATCATCCAGTCCAACTCTCTGCCAAAGCAGGTCCACCTAGATCAGGTCACACAGGAACGTGTCCAGGCGGGTTTTGAAAACCTCCAGAGGAGCCTCCACACCCTCCCTGGGCAGCCTGTGCCAGGGCTCCCTCACCTCAGCAGGAAAGAAGTTTTTCCTAATGTATACACGGAATTTTTTGTGTTCCAGCTTTTGTCCATTACCCCTTGTCCTGTCACTGGATACTGCAGGAAAAAAGTGTTCCCCTGTTCTCTTGACACTCATCTTTTAAATACTTGTATTAATGAGATGCCCCCTCAGTCTCCTCCAGACTAAACAACCCCAGTTCCCGCAGCCTTTCCTCGTATGAAAGATGTTCCATTCCCCTGATCATCTTGGTGGCCCTGTGCTGGACTCTCTCCAGCAGTTCCTTGTCCCACTTGAGCTGAGGAGCCCAGAACTGGACACAGGACTCCAGATGAGGCCTCACCAGGGCAGAGTAGAGGGGAAGCAGAACCTCCCTTGCCCTGCTGCCCACACTCTTCTTGATGCATCCCAGGCTGCCATTGGTTCAGTTTATTATCAACCAGCACTCCCAAGTCTCTCTCTGCAGAGCTGCTCTCCAGCAGGTCAGTCCCCAGCCTGTCCTGGTGCAGGGGGTTGTTCCTCCCCAGATGCAGGACTCTGCCCTTGCCCTTGCCCTTGCTGAACCTCGTGATGTTCCTCTGTGCCCAGCTCAGACACAGGCTCATGTACTTCTGCTTTTCAGTGAAATGTTTCTAGGAATTTGTGCAACAATTGATAAAATAAGCCCTCAGTTGTGTCACATCTTCCACACAGCAGTGTTTCATTCTAGATAAAATTGCTCACTTTTTGAACCTGCCAGGCTCTGCTGCATGCCATGGGCAGAAGCTCCTTGGCTGAATGACACAGAGTAGAAGAAGCAGCTCCTCTGGCTTTGAAGCTGCTGCTTGCTAGCTTCACTTGTGAACCCTGTCTTTGTGGTAGAGGAGACAGACAACATCTCTCCCAGCTTACTTTCTCCATGCAACTCACAGCCTTCCCAGCTACACCCCTCCCCTTACAAACCACCACCTTCCTTTTAACACACTCAACAGTCCCAGCCTGCTAACTTGCTCTTCACACCTTAGTCCCAACGCATCAGGAGACTCAAGAAGGATGCCCGTCCCGCAGGCTGCGGTGCGTGCTTGGCAAGGGCCCGGCGGGGTGGGTGCAGTTACTCCAGGGCTGTACCCACCCTCCTGCCACTGACCCATGAACCAGCTTCAAGTGTGCATGTATGACCACATTGACTGATTGCAGTGTGGACACATATCCACAGACTACACCTAAAGCAAACAATATGGAAAGGTACAAGGAAAAACAAAGCACAAGAGGGCTGCAAAAAAGAAATGGTAAGGGCAAGGACATCAGCAGCACAAATATTGAACCAGGGATAAAACAGTTTATCCATGGACTAAAACCAGCTTTGGAGAACAAGGGAAATACTGACAGAATACCTTCCCACCTACAGGATATGTGTTTGACTGCACCTGTCTGAGTAAGAAAACAGAAACTTGCACACCAGTGCCTCCAAGTAACGTTTCTTTCTGCAGGGGGAGTGCAACAGCTTCTCCCACCTGCCTGTGTGGGGGTGTGTGACTATATATGGATGTCCATAGGCTACAGGCGAGATTATGCCGTGCTGCATCTCCAGCAGCCAGCTGTGAGGTGGGAAGGGAGCATCTCCCTGGAGCAGGAGGGTGTGCAGCACTGGAGATCCTGTCCATGTGCTGTACGAGATCAGACCCAAAGCATGGCGAGTGCAAAGGCTTTGGCCCACCCCTGGACACGCGGGCGTCACGTGCAGTGTTCTCCTTGGTGGGACTGACTGAGGCAGGGATCCCTGGCCATTTGTCCTGAAAAGGAATGGAGCCAGTCACAGCCAGCCACTCCTCACCTCTCCTTGCAGCATCCAGGCCATTGTTCCTCACAGCAGCACGGGATGCCCTCATCTTGGTGGGCAGACAAGTAGCTAACTCACCAGGGTCAGCATTTCATCTTAGCAAGCATTTTCGTGCAGCACTGGTTCCTGGCAGAGCCCTGCCTGTCAGTTGCCTAACACAGGAGCGTCCTGAAGGGAAGGAGTCATAGGAAATATCTCCTCTCTGGATGAGGAAATAGTCCCTCGGCAGCAGGAGACATTTGTAATGCCTCATCCTTCCCTGGGGCACTGCTCATTTCTCCCCAGCTTACTGAAAGCAATTAGGTTTACAGCCCTGGCTGATGTTCAGACCATGCACACAAACAGAGAACAGAACAGGTCACAGTGCCAAGCAGAGTTGTTCAGCTCTTACCTCTCGCTCCAAAAACAGAGTGGCTCCACTTATGTGAGGGGAAGAGGTGGCCAAGCCCCAGCCCTGGCTCCCACAGGTGAGATAAAACCGCAGCTCAGGGTGACCTCTGAGCCAAGTGAGATTGCCTGATGGGCTCAAAACGTACATGCCAGCCCAAAAAACTGGTGGGACCATCTGCCACACCTCACTCACTGCCTCTCAGCCCTTCCCTCCCACATATTTCTGTTGCTGTGGCTTTATCCCCTCGGGGTGCAGTGGAGCCTCTGTGCCCTGCTAGACACGTGCAGGGTTGAGCAGGGTGTGCATCATCTCCCTCCACAAAAATGGGAGTGGGAAAGGTCCCACCGAGGAGCTTCCCAGGCACAAATCGGTGATTCTCTCTGGACTTTAGGGTGTGCAGTAGCCTGGGGAGCTGCTTAGGAAGTCTTGGCAGTTAGTGCACCGATTCACAGCCATGTCTCCTTAAAGCCTGAGGTAAAATGGAAACAACTAAGAGGGTTATTAAACAGTCAGAAACCAAAACGCCTTCCTGGAGGGCGAACAGAATGGTTAGTTGGTTGCTTAGCAGGGCAAAAAGTGCCCTGTGTGTGCCAAGTGCTGCCACTGGACATGGGTTACTGTGGAGCTGCAGGATGGGGCACTGCAAAGCCTGAGCCTGTGCTTTGCTCACCCCATGCTGGTCAGCATTACTCTGCCCTGGAAGCCACTGTGAGCTTTGCATGCAGCAGGCTGTCTCCTCAACCAGAAAGGTTCAAAGGCACAAAGCATTCCATTACCAGCAGCACCCATGTGAGAACTGACAAAGCTGGAGGCAAAAGGGCAGACCAGTTTGTTATAGACGGCGTTACCCATAAAATCAGTTCATAGGTCATGGGAAGTTCAACAGGAAGTCCTGCCCAGGCCTGATGGCCACCAAGGCTAGAGTGGGTCAGCTGAGGTCTTGCCTAGTTGAGCCTCAGAATCTTCCCTGGGTGGAGACTCTGCTGACTCTCTGGCAACTGACCTCCTGGTGACATTTTTTTCCCTGACAGCCAGCTTGAAACTCACAAGACATAACCTGTGCCTGCTGCCTCTTTTTGTTCTGCCCATTTCTATGGAGTGGAGCTTGACTCTGTTGCCTCTGTAACTCCTCTTCAAGCACCTGTCAGCTGCTACCAAGTCAGTCTAAGCCCTGCTATCAAGCCTACACTCCTCACCTCACAGACCCCTACCATCTTGGTATCTCTGTGCCAGACCTGTTTCCCAACACCCTACTTGAGCTGGGGGGTCCAGTGCTGGAAACAACACCCCAGGTACAGCCATTGATTACATCAGGGCCTTGAGGGTACTACCAGGACCGACTGCCCCTGGCTGATCCTCAGAGCCTCCGCCCTGCCCACAGCCCAGGACTCCATTTCAGATCCTACAGGAAAGTCACTGACCTGGTTTTTGGTGTTAAGTGTCTAGGAACAGACTTGCCTTAGAAAGGTCACTGAAACACCTAACCCAGCTGCCAGCGGCCAGAAAGTTTGGCTTTACACCCTAAAATACTTTGTTTCTTCCTCAGGACCATATTTTCAGAACCCTTTCCTTTAAAAGGTGACGTGGCACACCACCTCATGCACTTGGCTTTCAGAGGCAAACTCCTGGCTCTCCTGGGAAAGCTTTTACCACTGTCTTGAGCTCCCTCAGGCTTGCTGTGGATGAGTGCCCACCCTGTGCAACTCCCCTCTGCAGCTCTCAGACTCCCAAAAGGAAGGCTGGCTGCTACCCTTCTGCAGAAGGCACACAGAGCACATGTCAGGATTAGTGCCTGTTTATTCATAACTTCATGGCTTTTCAGTGACAGCCAAGGTCAGAGCACCATGGCACCAATGGTGCTTCTGGTGTTTTGAGTCACCAGGACTTCCTTCTCTGAAAACACTCCACTGCTTGTAATGTCTTTGTGGAATTAAGTGTCTGTGAGACACTTTTGCAACGTGGTCAATATTTAGAGTCTCTGAAGTGTCAACACAGGGCACTGAATCAGTTCCTTGGAAATTTTAAGTATACTCAACTCAGCAGAACAATGGACCCATCTTATTTACTGCATCTACTTCTACTACTTACCCCACAGGCAAATATACCATCCTCCAAGATATTTTCATATGTGCTGTGACCAAGATGCTGTACAAACCTCCCGAGTTTCAGTGGCTCCTTGACAATGGCATTTCTCAGGTTCTTTGTGTAGTTCCTTATCTAACCAGTCAAATCACACTTTAAGGTTCAACTGCAACTATAATTTCCCTTGGCTTTGTTCCCTGTAAAGGTATACAAGGTATTATTTGCCTTAGAATGTTTAGAAAAGAGATTTTTCAAACTCTTCCCACCATTAATTCAAGAACACTCACTTTAACCTGCATGAGCCTCAGTTAACCACATACCTGCTGCTTCTGCTCTTTAAAGCACGACGTGGGATAACCCTGCTTGAGGAAAAACTGATGAAAAAGCGATGCTGAAAACCTAGGGTTGTGTTTGAGAACGAAGGGAAGGTGCTGGAAAGCTTCATTACAGCCAAGGCCTGGCAGATGTGCAAACAAAAGTGCTCTTTGCTGGAGTTTGGGATGTCTAGCCAAGACTCTTCTCTAAAAAGATGTCAAGTCAAGTGTGCAAAAACTCTGTGCAAGCAAGCTGCTGTAGTTCCCACATCAGGCAAACCCATCTCTTGCCCTGCTAAACCCAAGGTCTTGCACTCAGCCATGATCTTCAGCCACCCCACAAGGTCTACCACATTTGAACTACCCACACTTCAAGCTCACTCATTAGTCCCACACCACCTTTTTTCCTGTGCATATGGTCTCAAATAACAATAGATATGAAATTTCAGTCATTGAGCTTTGGAGAGTGTTTTATTTTGGAGATGCCAGCAGCCTTTTCTGAGAACAACCTGCAGCTGCATTCTGGATGACCACACACGACCCACTGATCAGGGCAGTGTTTTCCCATAGGATTGCAGCCTTCCTTGTGGCCTTGGCCCCAGGCTGACAACCAAAAAAGCCAAACAGGGATTCTGTCAATAAACACAGCCTGCTTGGCCATCTTTTCTTCCCTCAGGAACTGGAGGAAAGCTCATCTCTGTTCTCATCTTCAAGTACTTATGACAGCCAATTTATAGCCCTAGTTTATGTTCTTCTGCCTGGAAAGTGAGCACCACCAAGCAAAACATTGCCCACATTTTCTGCAAACATCTCCTAGACTCTGACCTCCAGTAATGACTCTAATAAAGAAATGTCAGTTTTCAGATAGTCCATATTAGAAAACTACCCAAAAGGTTTGCTAGGAGGAGGGGCAGCAGCTTGATGAACCAGAGAGGAGAGAGACTGGTCCTTCTCCTGTTGTTTGTGCCAAGACAACCATGGCTTACAGCTGGCTGACAGTCAACCACAAGGGCAAATAAATCAGCCTTGTGGCCCTCATTATTCCTCCATCATGTACAAAGGTCTAAGGAGACTTGAAATACTTAGAAAAGCCTAGTTCCTGGGCATCATCTGTGCAGGACTATGAGGGATGCTGGGTTACTGTCAAGTCCAAGCTTCCCAGGTTGACAGACATGTTCCACTCCTCCTGCTGCCCCAAGAGCTCCCCAGGTGCAAAGACTCATGTGCAAAGACCCTTAAACCACATATGCAGCTGTCCTCTTTGGAGGGGAAGACTTATGAGCATGTCAAAAGGAGAGGCAAAGGCTTTTCCCCTCTCGAGACACAGCTGCCAGAAACAATGAGCTAGGATGGTCTCCTGAAGCAAGGGACCTGGAGCAAACAGCTCCCAGCCTCTTCTAGGAACTCTTCTCATCTTGCTGACACAAAGGAAGAAAAGGCACAAAGCCAACTGCAGTGGCATTTCCACCTGCAGATGTGTTGCTCACGATAAAACCCGACAGGTTCTGATATGGAGGCTCACAGAAATGCGTCCCTGGGTTCTCTGCACATGCCACAGCTGTGACTCACTTTCAGTGGTTACAAGAAGACAGAGACAACCTGGCAAGCCCAGAGCAAACAAGTGATATCACCAGCATGATGCATACATTTATCAGCATCATTACATTTCTCCATGAGGACTGCCACTAAAACCAACTGCCCAGTGAAACAAGATGTGTGGGAAGGGGAAAGAAGTCAATGCCTTAGAAATGATGAATCCTGACACACACACCTGAACACAGAGAAATTACTGACCCAAAACCTAGCAGATGTGTGGGTACCAGTGATCTGGTAGATTACATCGAAGGAATGGCAATCAGCATCATCCAGAGCTGTAAAAAATAACCAAAAGAGCCACAACCTTACAGTGAGTAAGAAGTCAGGAAGGCGTGAGTGGGAATTACAGGCATCAGATACAAATGGTAAGGTTAAAGGGGTATGTTTCTGGCAGGGGAAGCTGAAGCAATCAATGAAAGGCTCCACAGCCTCGCAGGCAGCGGTGGGCATGGGGCCCTTGCAAGAGGCAAAGTCAGGAACAGCTGAGCAGAAATATCAGCTGCCTTCCCTTCAGTTTCTACCTCTGATTCTTGTTCTGTTTCTGGATGGGTCCTCTTCTGGAAAAGTGCCAATGCACAAGCACCTTCTGCAGCCACCATGGTTACTTTCAGCCTTCCCTGAACTGGGAAAGCTCTGCAGCCACGGAGTGTGACGAGGAGGAGCGTCTGATAAGCTTCTGGCCCTCATTTCCACAATATTGACTCAGAGTGGAGCAGCTCCTCCTGAGGCTGTCACAGCCACCACACCACTGCCAAACCATCAGGAAAGATGTGACCGGTGTGACTGCAAGTCAGGAGGCAAGCAGGGGTTAGCAGCTCCATGGCAGGCGTGCTCCAAGCTGGATAGGGACTGGGAATGCCATCAGGAGGCAGAGCAGTGAGGGGTGGTAGGGCACCACGGCCTCTCTGGCAGCCATCAATCCTCCTTGTTCTCCAGCGGGGGCCACAGTGGCTGGGGTGATGCTGTGTGCAGCAGCACCAGGCCGCAGAGCGTCACGGCCAGGCCGAGCCACCACAGAAGTGTCCAAGTCTCCCCAAATAGAAGCTTGCCCAGGATGGCCTGAAGGAAAAGACAGAGACAAAGCTTCACTGAGTTGAGCCACCCCAAAGCCTCCTGGCACTGCCACAGCTGCAAGGACTTCCGCTGGGAGTGCTAGCCCTGGAAAAACCTGCTGGAGGAAACCTCTGCTGAGACCACCAACAGAAACAGCTGCTGTGGGTGATAGCAGAGGTGACCTACTCTACCACCCAGCCTGGAAACACAGTCCCAAAGCAGGATTTTGGCAGATGCCATGTGCTGTGCTACCTTTGCAGGAACCAAATCTCCAGTCGACTGGGCAACTCCAGTCAAGAAAAACACGGCCTCACTGACCTGAGTCTTATCCATCACCATGAGCTGGCTGTGAGGTGGAGCACAGAAACAAGGTGGACAGCCACTGAGAGTGAAAAGTGAATGGACAACACCTGTGGGTCAGAAATGCTCTTGCTGTCACTAGAGGTGGTGCATCTTCACACCCAGCTAGGGTGGCTTTGGCTTGTCACAGGTGAGGCGTTGCAAAGGAAAAGCAAAACAAAGCAATGCTCCCAGGGTCTGGCTTTCACTGGCTATTAGAACAGCTCAGCAAACCATAGAGCTGCTGCAAGGCACTGCTCTGGGCAGCAGCACCCTTCCTCCTGCACCATTCAGAAAAGCCCTACAGCCTCTGCTGTGCCAGAATAGCTGAGACCTGATGCAGTCATTTAACTTCTGCCTGTAACCCTCATGGCCAGTGCCACCGGTCACGCCAGGAAATGAGCTACAAGCCCTACAGCACCGTGCTGCTCCTCCGGGCTCTGGCGCCTGGGGAAGGCATCTACTCACCGAACAGATGAAGCTGGAGGCTGTTGTGGTCACAGAGGCGGCTGCTGAGGAGGATGAGAGTCGCAGGGCTTTGGCAAAGACCGTCCACATCACCGCATTGCACGCCAACGCCAAGCCCGCGCAGGCCACGCGGAGCAGCACCGGCAGCTGCAGGAGGGAAGGGAGAAAGCACAAGTGTCTCCTCACTGACCTTCACTTCACAGGCTCTGGGAGAAAAACTCAATGGTGTGGGCTTCTAAAGGTGAATGGTATGACACAAAGATGAATGTATTAGATCACAGCAGGAAAGAGAAGTGAGGGAGTAGCACTGGATGGAGTGTGACCTTGGCACATCCTGCCGTCAGCCCTCACTAGATGTTTCGGAAAGCATCAGACTCAGCCCAAAGGTGTACAGGCTGGTGCTAAGTGTGCTCCAGAACTCATCTGTTGTGAAGCTGGGCTGACACCCAAACTGCTGCTCCTCAGCAGCTCCCATGACCTGGCGTACCTTACTGCTGCAGCAAAGGGCCCTCTGGGAGCACAACACGAGCTGAGTGGCTTCGTGTTGTATTTTGCATGATCACTGGAGAGTAGATTTACTGAGAGCTCCACACACTCCTCTAGTGGGCAGGCAGATGGGAGAGTAAAGAGATGAGAGGGGAAAACAATACTCTGTTTCACTTAAATTCAGTCTATCTCCAGAAACAGCCTAGCAAAGTACACTGCTGGGGAAAAATGCCTCAAGGAAAGAAAAGACATCTTGTTACTGTCCTCAATCATCTGCCCAGGGGTGCAGAGAGGAGCCCAGGCTCCTCTTCGAGGTGCCGTGGGATATAGTTAAGAGGCAGCAAGTAAATTCTGTTAACAAGTGAAATTTTCATCTGATACAAGGAAAAACAAAGGTGATCAAACACTGAAGTGAGGTCACGGTCTCTCCAGCCTCGGAGGTAGTCAAAACTTGGCTGGAGAAGGTCATGAGCAACCTGTTGCAAGGATTGGACTAGAGACTTCCAGAGGTCCTGCCTGACTTGAATGAGCCTGTGAGGGCATCAGTGTCTGCTGCAAAGCTGGTGCCCACCATTTCAGCTATGCTATCCTGAAAGGTGACCCTGTACCCATGGGTTCCTCTTCTGTTTCAAAGCCAGAGACATCAACTGCAGTGTGATCTGCAGGTGGCTCATACCCAGAAGGAAGGTTTTCCAGAGCGAGATGGAGTCCCTCTTCATCCTGGGCAGAGATGTGGTCACCACATTGGCATGCAGGCATTGAGACAGGAACATCCCCAGGTGTTCCCCACAAGGAAGGAGGGAGGTATAAATTTCTCCCCTGCGAAGGGCTCAGCCGAACCAGCCCCATGAGTCAAGGATTACTGTTCTGATTGCGTTCTGAAGATTAATTTCAGTGTACCTTTCGGATAATCCAGCATCACTCCCAAAGTGGCAGAAGTAATTTCAGACAAAGTTTGGCAGGGGAGAGGGGAAAGTAAAGGCAAGCTTTTGTTCAGGTGAAATGACTCAGGAAGGGTCAAGGCCAGCCTCAGGCTGAGCCATCACAACACATCCTTCTGGCCAGGAAATGCATCTCCACGGTGCTGCGGAGCATCCTGCTGCCCTAAGTCACGTCCCCTCTGAAGAATCAATCCACATGTAACACGGGCTGCCGCCTGCCATGCTGCACAAGTGACAGCTGCTCTCTTATACTTACTTTTACATGTCTGTAGCTCTTTCTCAAACACAAAGCTCCTCAAAACTCTCGTTGCCTTGTGGCCTGTGCAATGAGCGTGCAGGATTCAAAGGCAGGGCTCTGAAACACTGAAGTGTCTAGGGGCCTATGCCATTCAAGCTACTAGGAAGATTATGGCATTCACATAAAACTTGTTGTTTTGCAGCTAAATTGATTAATTCAGGTAATAATTACCACTTACAGTGGACCTTAAAGTAACTGAAGGAATCAATTTGTGAAGAAAAGAATCACAGCGTGGCTGAGGTCAGGAGGTACCTCTGCAGATCATCTGGTCTAACCTTGCCACTCTTACAGGCCGTTGCCCAGACAAGGTCTGAATTTCCTCAAGGAGGCAGACTCCACAACCTGTCTGGGCAACCAGTGCCCAATCACTCTCACAGTGAAAAAGCGTTTCCTGATGTTCAGAGGGAATAACCACCCATATTTCAGCTTGGGCCCATCACCACCGGCCCTGTCACGGGGCACCCCTGGAAAGAACCTGGCTCCATCCTCTGTGTGACCTCCCTTCAGGTATTGGTATACATTGATGAGATCCTCCTGAGCCCTCTCTTCTTCAAGCTGAATAGCCCCAGCTCCCTTAGCCTTTTCCTCACAGAAGGGATGCTCTGGTCCCTCATCATCCTCATGCTGGACTCTCTCCAGTAGCTCCATCTCTATTTTTGTAACTAGGGAGCCCAGAACTGCATCCAGCACTCTGGGTGCGGCCTCACCGGTGCTGAATAGAAGGGAAGGATCACCACTCTCAAACTGCTGGCAATGCTCCACCTCAATGACACTATGCTTGATCATAACTCCTTCAAAAAAGAAACCCAACCCAACAACTCTACCAAAAAATCCCCCAACGAACACGCAATATTTCTCTAAACTCTAAAGAAGAATAATACTCAGAAAAGAAGCTGTCAATGTTTGGTTATTCCACGCTCTTCTGTTTAGTCAGTGCAGAGCACAACCACTTTTGGAGGAGACTGATAAAAGTAGCAGGATTTAAATGTTTTGATTATTCCCACCACAATCAACAGAATTGGCACTACTGAGTTTTTGCTATTTTAACCACCTCTAATAACCACACAGGTAGGTTATTATATATTATCATTAACACAATTACATTATTTCCTGACGCAAGACTGGGCTTTTCTCAGATCCAGTTTCTTTTGTGGACTTCCTCTGGATTTCATGTCCAAACGTGTATTTGCACACCCACAACCACCCCTGCCCCAACCACAATACCTAAATAAGCCTCTCCAACGTGTTTCTGAGATGCGTGTGTTGCCTACCTCAGCACAATCGCACACGTAGGACTCTTGTGTGTCCTACCTCACACACAGTCTCGTGTACACCTCCTCTTCTGCCGTGCCTGAGGGAACAGCTCACTTCTCTCAGTAAGGACACTATTTTTGAGGTGAAAGGCCAGCAGTGCCACATAACCTTAAGCACAATTAAGGTTTGAGAAACACAACCAAGATAAAGATCATCTCCTAAGAAGACCCAACAGAGAGCATGCCAGGTGAGGCTTGAGAAACGCTGTGATAAGGATCATCCCCTAGGAAGACCCAACAGCACATTGGCTGAGCAGCATTAACCGCTCCACCTCTCTGCTCTGGTCAGCAGTGAACAGAATGCAGAGACAAGAGCACTGCTACCAGGAAAACAGTGGACTGAGAACAAGCATTTGATACATCTTGCTTAAGTAAACTAGACATGAAACCATTACAGATGTGCTGTCAGCTGGGTTTGGTTTCGGGCAGTCCCACACCATGCGTGCTGAACGAGCCGATTTGTTTCGGTCTGCTTGCCAAGTACTGACATTCCCACCAGGCGTTAGTCAACTCTCCAGCACGGCTCAGCTCCCTCAAGGGCTGACTGCACCTGCACGTTTCATCCCCCTCGGCAGCAAGCAGGGAAGCGCCCACGGCTGAGTAACGCCTGCCGGGGAAGGCCACAGGCAGAAGACGCGGGAGCTCATGGAGGAGGTCCCTTCCCTCATTTCCTCCTTCCTTACCCAGCCTCCGGCCGCCTCCCCGCCCGGACCCGCACCCAGCGCCAGCTTCGCCGCGGCCGCCGCCGCCGCCCCCAGCAGCCCCGCGGCCGCTGCCGCCGCCCCGCCGCCCGCCCTCATGCCGGGGCCTCGGCAGGCCTCACGCCGAGCCCGCCGCCCGCCCTCACGCCGGGAGCCGCCGGGCCTCAGGCCGAGCCCGCCGCCCGCCCTCACGCCGGGAGCCGCCGGGCCTCAGGCCGAGCCCGCCGCCGCCTTCCGGGGCGCGTCCCGCCGCGGCGCCGCCCCTGCGCAGGGCCGAGCGGGGCGGGGAGGGCAGGCCGCAGTGGGGTCGGAGGAGCTGAGGGAAGGAAAAATGCGCTTGTGCCGTGTTCATTTATATACAGAGGCTTTATTTTTGTTTCTTCTTTAAAAAAGGATGCAGGAGGAGAAGGTAAACGCAGACTGACAGGACAGAGGAAGGCTCAGAGTAAAGCAAGCTGCAGCAGGGATTGTGCCTCCCCAGCGAGGGAGTGGCAGAAAACCCCGTTCAAAGCTAGAGTACAAAACTCTTGTCGAAAAACAGTCACTCAAGGTAAACAGGCGCTGAGAAGCACGTCTATAAACCTAGAACACTGCAACAACAAATAAAGGCCGCAGGAGATAACAGCTTAGTGGTCCAAGACAAACCCCTCTCAGGCTAGAGTGCTAATAAATCCATGCTAGTTACTTTGGATCTCTACTGTTCTCTGTCTACAGAAAAAAAATACTTCCCCTGTTTAGAGCCCAAGTGAAAACTCATCTGCAGGATTAGGCAATTCAAAAATTAAAAGATAAGCTGAGGGAAAGGCTTCATCCCCTCAGCCAGACACTGAAGAATCTCATTAGGTATCCTGCCCTTCACTTGACAAGTCTTGCTCTTTGTTCTTTCATCCCATCATTTGTAGGCAAAAGAAGCTCTGTACAAAGTAGCCAAGAACAGAGTGATAAGATTAGTAAAAAACCCCACCTAAACAGACAACTGTTTGATCTTGGTGCATAAATCACCGTTGTGTTCTGCTAATAAAAATTTCAGTTATTTGCAAGAAATCTTAAGTGTGATTACATGAACTTACACACTATACTCCTAAAATGTTCTGCATATACTCCTAAAGTGTTCTGCATTATCTTAACATTTCTGCTTTTGTTTGATAACAAAATGGTTGCAAAACACTTAGAATTTCCTTCCATGCTAATGTAGAAGTCTACTGTAAGTTTATACTGGGGGAAAAAGAAAAGGGTTTAGAAAGCATTTTAATTTCAAGTAGAGAAAGAAAAGAATACAAAGGCAAAAGATATTTATAGTACTTATTTACACTAAATTCACATTTGTGCTTCACTGAACAAACTTCAAGACTCAAATTACTTTTAAGCAACTCAGTAAAAACACATCCTACATGTTTAACTAAAGAAAACCCCAGAAAAATCACAAAGGCATCGTGCTTTTCAAAACTTGGCTCTGGTGGAAGATGTAGCATTTCAGAAGAGGTAGGTACCTGAATAAAAGCACAACAGGAAACAAAAATCCAGGTGTCTTCCCAGTGAGAAAGCTTTTCCTTGGCAAGGGACAAAAGTGTCAAGGAAGTATCTTCCAGCATCTATGTAAAAATCAGTTTTTGAAACCTTAAAGGGAGGTGTTAATGTGTCAATTGAAAGCTGCCCATATTGTTGGAGTGAAATTCATCACTGGAAGTTATTACCATAGAAAACACCCCAGGAATTAAAGTACTTGAGTATTCCAGGAGCACAGCAAAAGTCAAGTTTGACAACTGACTTGTGCTTCTTCCGTACGCTTTCTAAAGAAGGCTCTGTAGCTTCATTTGTGTCAGTATAGCTGGTCATGGTGTCTACAGATGTCACATTTTTTTGATTCTTTCAAAAAAGCGTTTTCTACTCGTAATTTTTCAGTCTCCTGTAAAACAGAGAAAAAATCCCCCCATGGGTGTATTAAGGAAATGATACTCACCACTTCTCTATGTCTAACTAAGCAGTCTCTACACTTGTTCAAGTGTTTTATATTCTATGTACTTGAAGAAATAAAATGAGGTTATTCTTATCTGGGGCTTGTGAGGAGACAGACCAGCCATGACCCACACAACTGCAGAAAATCAGAACTGGCTGTCTATTAGTCTCAAGGCTTAGCCTTGTTCTACACCAGGCCATTGCTTCACCTGTATTCTGCTTTGCAACGTACCTCAGTAAGTTTAGCGTAATCTTTCTTCAGTTTCACAAGATACTGAATCTTCTGGTTTAGGTTTTGATGACCAAGTAATTTCCCATTCTCCTCAGCAAGAGAGTCAACCTGCTTCCTCAGCAAGTCCATTTCCTGTAATTATTAAATACATTGTGTGGCTTTTACCTGTAGCCCTTCTCTTTTTGGAAGAAATAAGCTTATTTAGAGCTATCAACCAATTAACATTATTAACCATTTAAGTTTGTGGTAACATATGATGCAAAAGTTGGTTCATTCAGGAAACACACATTTGTCTCTTGTCTCCTTAAGTGCTTCATTAGATCCCTCTAAAGGGCAAAAAAAAAGAGCACTGATTTGTATTACAAATGGCAACAGTGGTTCCTGTACCCAGAGTTGCTCAAATGCGGGAAACAGCATTACACGTACAACTGCAAGACAAAACACTTTCAAAGGTGGCCTTTGATTGCTAATTAATCCAGAGTCTTGTCCAATTAGCAACAGCTGTACACCCGAGTTAGATTCCACTATAAAGACAACAGAAAAAGTTATATATAACCTTTCCAATTCTGTCTCTCTCTTCATACGTCTCTTCCAGTTTTGATCTAATTTCTTCTTTTTCATGAAATGCTTTCAGTTCCAAAGCTCTTGTTCGTTCCATCTCCAGAGTCATTTCAAGACAAGTATGCTCTTTGATTTTGAGGGTATTTTTGGTCTCTTCTAGTCTGCCAAGATGAAACAGTCATGAAATATTTAAAACCAACATAAATGGTATACAACTGAATTACCATTGTCAGCCTTGGACATGGAGGCAGACTGCTTTAAAAGTATCCTTTTGAGACAGTATATTTTTCCCTAGAACTCAGTGCTAAGAGAAGGAAGAGTTTAATTCTGCTTCACAGCTCTTGTGTTTGATATGATCTCTTAATTAGGCAGAGTTTGGGAGCTGCTCTTCTCTTTGGGAAGTATGCTCGTTCCAATCCAGGACATACACTCGAGAAAATAGAAGCTTCACCTTCAAGAACACCTAGAATTAATTCATCTAAGGCATGTACATTTGTCAGCTGAACTCTGCTGCTCTTCATGTTTCCCCTAAATTGTTTGTTTGTATATGGCATTTCTCCAATAGCTTTGTTGCTCAGAAACATCTTGGAACAGTTCAGAGGTGGCCTGAGCTTGTTTGGCCTGGAATCACACAGACACGCAGAATCCCACAGAATCTGAAGGGTTGGGAAGGGACACGGAAAAATCATCCAGTCCAACCCCCTTTCCAGAGCAGGACAGCCTAGAGTAGGTCACACAAACTCATCCAGGCAGGTTGTGAATGTCTCCAGAGAAGGAGACTCCACAACTTGTCTGCTGGCAATGCTTTAATTGTCTCAGCCTCACAGGATATTACCCCATGCCCTCAAACTTAGCAGCCTGTTTCCTGATTCTATGAACTCTAGTACTTTTGCTTATCTGTTCAAATATTGCAGAAATGAAAATATTTTTGTCATCAGTTTTGTTCCAACAAAGCCTGGCATTTAAGACCTACTACATGAAAACAGTGTTCCTTTCTCAAGGCTTTTTCTTGATGATAAAAGATTCTTTTTCCTCCTTGTACATTACTTGTTTGTATGAGACACCGTAGCATTGTTATAAAGGGTATTTCAGAGACCTGGCAGGTGTGGAAAAACAATACCTCAAACAGCAAAATAACCCCCAACCAAGACTAGAGGTTCTGGAAAACTTAATACAAATTACATTTGAAATGATTCCCATGCAGAAAAACTATCTTCATCCTCAAAAGATGTTACTTACATACAAAGCATCCCATTAAATGTAAATCATTAAAATATTAGTAGATTCAGCCACTGTGAATCCTGAGGCAATACAGATTAGGAAAAGAATAGCAGGAGCAACATTTTCAATCTAACTGTTTATCTGCTAACCCAGTACTTTATTTCTTGGCTGCTATCCATGCGAGGTGCAAAACACTTGGGTTTTGCAGACCACTTGCACAATAGTGCAAACAGAATCTAGGAATCCTCTAACGGTAAACAATTTGCATTATTCAAGCTGAAGTGCAAAAAGTTAAACCAATTACATAAAAATAGAGCAAGCCATTAGATTAAGTTTAAAACCATAGGAGTTCAAAACATAGATCATTTGAAACAAAGTGTCCCTTCCAATTTAAGTTTTCCTATGGTATTCAGAGTATTGCTACCCTTTTAGAGAAAGTAGCAATAAAGGTCCCTTCCAAGCCTACCATCGATGATTCTATGATCCTACTACCACCTACTGGTCAGAGTGAGAACTCAGTGTGTCTTGCAGAAGTAAATGCCATCTTTTGTAGTTTCAGATCTTGGACTTGTGTTGCTTAAATATACCTTTTGGGTATTAATGGGTTTCATACAAGTCTGTTTGTATAGCAATATTTGAATAAGCACTATTTCCACTTACTCTGCTTTCATTTTCAGCATCTCTTCTATTGCTTTATTCTGTAAAAGATAAAAAGTATCAGTTATGTTCTTTAACATTTAATATACATATGTATATTTTATTTGTCACTTAATTGATGCCACATCATCACATTCCACATCTTACCAAAACCATCCTGGTGCTCAATAACTCACATCTCAAATATTCCCTGGAAGTTCATCTCTGCTATATGCACATATTTAGCAATCTCATGCCAGAACAAATAACCCAGATAATATCACAGCACAGTCTCTCTGCCCATTCATACACAACAGACCTCTAACAAGGGGTTCTTCTGTCTAGGAGACAACCTCTGTTGCAACATTAAGTTCCCTTTGGCAGAGCCTTGACATTGGCAAGTGATCTTCACTTTCCAACTCAGTGGAGGTGAGTCAGATTTAGTGATCTGAATCCAGTTTTGCTTATTGTGCAATCTCACACGCAATTCATTAGCGTTAGACCAAGACAGAAACCTTATCTCATAAGTATCAGGCTGTGTCTGTTAGAATTCACTAGAAATCTGTGTTTGTTTCGTTGCCATGAAATAGAAGACAAGATGTTACTACTTCCCAGCAAGGAAACAGCATCTGACACGAGAAGGGTAAAATACCTTGGCAAGTCGTTCTTCAGCAATCGTCTCCTCTTTCTCTTTGAGATACTCCACATCAGGATGTTTCTGGTCACTAGGAAATCCGAGAATGAGGAAAGGTTCTCACAAACAGAGGAAATCAATTGTAAAAACAACAGCTTACCCAGATTAAGCCAGTAAATGTGTGTAGCTGCCTTGGCACATGCTCGTACTCACAATACTGAACGTAATGAAACATCTCTGGCAATGTTTCAGTTTTCTATTCTGAGAACATCACATTTTCCTTTGTTAGAGCATACAAAAACTAATGTTTTAATGAAAAGAATTAAAAAAGTAGCAGCTGTGCAACTGTATGATAAGACAGCTTTGGGACTGAGGTACATGTTCTATTAGTACATGATGTTTATATGCATATAGACTGCAGAAAGCAACATCTTCCCTAAAAAAATGTTGCTCACTGGTCTTGCCAAGTTGGGAAGGTAAAAGACTTTTATATTTAGAAAACTTGGAAACTTTTTAATACAAATGACCTTGGGTAGTAGGAAGCAAACAACAGAAAATTAAAGTAATCCCCAAACCAACACACCACTGGCATCACTTTGTTCCTGTGGTGCCATTCCTATTTTCAGTAACTTGATACCTTTTTCACCTAGCTAGGGGGATTTAGTTTTTAATATCAGGTAGAAACAGCCTCAGTCTGATAGAGTAAGCATGCATGTGTGTAGGGGGGTTTCTTTGTTGATGTCAATTAAATGCCAGCTCAAAAATTTAAACAACTTCTGAGAACTAACAGAAAAGTCATGTTAAATTTTGGTATCACCTGTTTCCAAAATCCACCTAAATTTGTCCAACTTACAAATGGTTGGACAAAATTGCCACTCACTTTGTTTACTTATTCTCAGTGGATACTTCCATGAACTTTAAAGCCTCCAAGTTCAGAATCACTGCTTACACTTGAGCCTTTCAAATTCTAATACTGGTCAGCTTGTGCCAGCTCCAAAGCAGTGAACAGAGCCTGCTCCTGCATTACAGTGGTGAAGGCTGACCTTTCCTGTACAGTCTGCTCTTCCCTGTCTTAACAGGCAAGACAGACCTTAAACCTCCTTGGAAGACCTCCCTATCTTAAGAGGGAAGACAGAGCATAACAGACCTTAAAAAGTGCAGGTACTTGGTCTCATTTTGTATTGTCAAATATTCTCCAGTGCAGTCCAAGATGTCACATCTCATTACTCTGTGACACCAGTCATCAAGTCCTCTCACACTCTCTAATGCTGGGCCACACAAAGGGTTAGTAACTACTACCTGCTTCTGCTGTCAGCTGCTCCCATAGTGCACAAGTTATGAATATTCTCACCTGAGATATCAAAACCTGATTTCTCAGAGAGCATGTAATTAAGCCTTTGGTTTATTCAAACCACAACTCCTATCTAACAGCAGCTGGAAATTGTTAATGCATATCCAAATTATGCCCCAAGGAAACAAATTGGGAATCCAGCAAGTGAGGAACATAAAAGTATTGCTTTTCTGTGAAAAATGAGGTCCAGGTAATCTACTCCATAAACTGTGTGAAAACCAAAGCAACAGAATCCAGTTTTCCATGGCAAGGTAACCATTTCTTTTTTTTCCTGTGACTTCCATTTCAATTCACAATGCACTTTCAATTGTCTTTTACAAAACAAGTGGAAAGACTTAGGTGCACCATCATTCAATATCCCACCCAATCTATCCCACCTTGTGCACAGAATGTTTTCCACAAGTCAATCAAAATTGAAGGCTGTGTAATAAATACAATGCAAAGACAAATAGGGAATTGCACAGACACCTGCAAATACAGCACCTTCTAATCAGAGTAGTTAATTTCTCAGATTTAATAGTGTTCTGTTACATTAAAACTTATCAACTGACAACACTGATGCTTGATTGAACAGAGAGAAATGTTCTGGAATGGCTTTTTTTTTTATAAATGCCTTTAATAGGCTAGAAAAGATTAAATTCCCACCTAGCATGAAGTTACTGTTTCCTAAATTGTCCCTTAAACATGAATTGTTAAGTACCAACAGAATTATTTGCTGCCAGTTAATATTTCTTTGCAGGGGATGTGAAACAGCATCTTACTGAATTCTTTACAAAACTGAAAGCAAAGTAAAACCAAAAAAGGTAAGCCACAAAGTATTTTCTATCCACAACTAAAGCTGTATAGGTTATATAATCAGAACCAAACATCCCTCCAATCTGAGGGATACAGCAGCTTACCATCTTTTCAGAGAATGTTCATTCCTTACCCTCAAAAACAGAAGATGGAGAACTGGTTCCATTTATGTCTGTTAAAACTTGTGTTGAATTCACTTGGACATTTATCATCTACCGAATCCATAACTGCACAAGTGACATGGCAATATATAATACACAGAAATGCCTAGGCATGTAATTGTTTTACATTCTAGTTTCATTTCCTTTGTAAAACCTTGTTGTATTTAAGGATTTGTGATTTAAAAGGCAGTCAAGCTTGCAAGCCAGCAAACAACCTTTGTTGGAAATGTTGGGTCAGTCTCTAATTATATGAACAGTATCTAAGATTGTATTTCAAGTAAAAACTGTAAATTTGTTTATCTTTCATAATTGCTTCAAGCTAAGACAGGTATTTCTTGGTTTGTTATACTTTACCAGTTCTTGCTTAGTCTTTGAGCTTCTACAAGGCTCTGTAAATTCCTGTTGTTCTCCACCAATATCTCCATTTCCAGACGCAAATTCTCCAACTCATTCAGTTGTTCCTGAGAGCAAGTGAAATTTGAAACATTTTATTTGAAGACCAAATTGTAATTATTATCTTCCTTTCCAGTTGAAAATTGTTTTGAGTAAAACAGAAGACAAAACCCTGTCAGGAAACGAGCACAGTTCTCTGGCAAAGATCTGCATCACCCTTTTGTTTACAGTTTTGGTAGAAACTTGATTTAGAATAAGTCAGAACAGTTTAATCAGCAAAAATGGTAATACCATTTGGTGTTCATGAACATGAAACAACTCAGTCCTTGAGAATGAGAGATAGACTAATGTCTCAAGCAAGTTTATCACCATTTCTTACCAGCTTGTGTAAAGAGAACAACATCTGCCTTCCTGCTGTAATGGACAGACTACTAAGTGATTAAAAATCTGAACTCTGTATTCTGTCTTATTTTAACCTTACAAATTGCTTGTAGAGATTAACTTGTAGTACCTTCAGCCTTAGAATTTCATCGTTTTTAGCTCTTCGTTCTTCATTCAGTTCACGTACAAGGTGCTCCAGATTTATTGCAGAAGCCCTTCGTTCAGCTATTTCTTGCTCGTGGGTTTCCAAGAGTTTTGCCAAATTCACATCAAAATTAGGGGGAGTTTTTGGACACTAGCAAGTTAAAAGAAACAAGCCCCACAAATTATCAGTAAGAACTGTTGCCCCTACGTATTGATTGCATGCCTTTATAGTTACAGACACATGTTAATAAATTCCTGGCAGACAAGCTATGGATAACACATTTAAGTTACAAACAAGGTAAATGGAGTTTGACCATTCCTGATACATTGTGATTTCTGGTCCCAGTCTGAAGTCATACTGTAGTTTATTACAGAATCACATGATCTTAAGGGTTGGAAGAGACCTCAAAAGATCATCCAGTCCAATCCTCCTGCCAGAGCAGGGCCACCTTGAGTAGGTCACACAGGAACTCATCCAGGTGGGTTTGGATGTCTCCAGAGAAAGACTCCACACCCCATCTGGGCAGCCCCTTCCAGTGCTCCCTCACCCTGAAGAAATTCTTCCTTGTAGCTTTGGAACTTCTTGTTTTCCAGCTTATACCCATTGCCCCTTGTCTTTTTCAATTAGTTTTAACAGCCATTACAATGAAAACCTCTCTCTAAAATGCCATACCTGTGGAAATGTTACCAAAGATGAGTCCACAAAGCAATCTATTTGCTTCATTTTTAGTTCATATTCGTTCTTCCTCTTCTCCAGTTCTTCTGTCATTTTGTCCAACTATTAGAAACATCAGTTAGAACTAAATTAGCTCATAATACACACAAAACATCAAAACCAGCAGCCAGATCTCTACTTTGATCAAGCTTAAGTACATCAGTTATTTCAGATTGCCCTAGACATCACTTTTACAGCTGTTTTCTTATTTACCTAATAACAGTTAATCTTTCAATAGTGGCAAGCAACAAGCATTTTTTGCAAGCATATATACACTGTATACTGTATAGTTGATCAAAATTTGGTTCTTGATGTTGGCATTTGATTTTTCTTTTACCTTGCTAACACAATCTACTTCTCAGATAACTTACTAGCACAGAAAAACCGTTATAAACTCCAGATCACTCTCAGACTGCAGAATTGATCCAGTTCACAACTACCTCCATTACACAATATTGTTTGTGGGTAAGTGTTAAGCAGAGCAAAAGGAATCCCTTAGGTTGCACTGCCTACAACCTCAGGTTGCTCTGTTATAGTTACTGGACATTTCACTCTGCTTTCAGAGTAAACATTTTTTGTGATCTCTGGAGATCATTTCTAAAGTATTTAAAAGCCTTTGTTCAGAAGCTTTTGAACTACTACTGCTTTTACAGGATTGCTCTTTAAGTCTTGCATGCCAGATGCTCTAAAATGACAAGTAAAAGCTATTGCAGAAGCTACAGTTAACTTCAGCTCCCTCCCAAGGAGCTAATTATCAGAAGAATTTCCTTGTTTCACCTGTTCCCTGAGTTCCTGGATTACAGCTTCTTTCTTTTTTATGTCTTCCTGGGCACACTGAAGCAATGAATCATGTTTCTTAGAGGCTTCTGTCAGTCGTATCAGCTGATCAGTGGTATGATGCAAGTCTTCACACAGAAGGTCCCTCTATTTTAAGCCATTGGATGAGTAAAGGAAGAAATGTTAAAGTTTTTACTCTAGAGCAGTTGTTTCAAGATGGTTTGTCATTGTTGCTAAGGCTGCCAACAGCTACAAGCATCTTCCTTTTCCCTCCACTTTCTAATCATGAATTGGAGCATCTATAAGTATCTTATTTTATGATGTTCTCCATATCCATTGTCTTGGTTGCAAAGCAAAAATGAGCATTTTCTTCACAGTACAGTTATAGTTGGGTACTTGTGGAAGATACATGGAATTAGCTACTGTTCTAAAGTAGTATTGTCCAAATAAGAAATCAGAAATGAATGTATAGATTTGAATGTATGCCAAATTAGTGATTACAGCTTTTTCAGAGCACTGCTATTCTGTAGATACCTCTGGATTTATACTAAGATCTAGATTCCCACCCTCTCTGATAGGGCATCATACCTACACTGAGTGTGTTGACCTAGGAGAAACAGTACTCAGTATTTTAAATGCAATCTTGGGTTATTTCTTCTTGTCCAGTCAAGAAATCATGAGGGAAATTAGTAACTAACTGATGTACAAAGTTGAAGAAGATAGACTATGATTTTATAAGGAGACAGATACACCCAAAGATAACATTGTAGTAAGAATTGGTACTTCAGTTTAAAAAAAAAACCACCCCAAAGTAATCCACTGACTCAGTTTTGCGTTCCAAAATATCAACTTTAGATATGATTATTAACAAAGATTGTCTGTTTATTAAATACAGTGGAAATCTATTTAAGAATTGGTTTTGAGAAGCAAATACTGCTCTAGGAGACTTTACTAGTACTATATGAGTAGACTAAGCGTATCTAATACAGCACACGGTACTGTGGGAATTACTTGTTAGGAGAGGCTAATGGTTTTGACAAATGGACATTCATCAAAATAATGCTGAGGGCAGTCTCAGGAAAGGCTGAATTAAAAAAGGAGGATACAACTTCAGAAAGAAAAACTGCAGTTGAATCAACAATGCACCCTAAATCTGTTTCCAGCAGGTGGAGCTTTTGGTTAGAATGATGAGTAAAGATAAGCTGTTACTGAATCCAGTAGCAGTGGGGGAAGAGATAATGTTAAATATAATACATTCCTCAACCTACTTGAATTTCTCAGCTGCATCATCTAATGCTGCCATTGAATTCAGCTGATGATTCCTTAGTGGCCTTAACAAAATTAAGCCAGGATTTTAGCATAGGTTTTTATGATATAGCTCATAAAATACTTATGTCAAGTAACGTGATATATTTAACAGAAATTGCCAGGTATCTCATGAAAAATTCCTTTAATGAAGGGCTTAACTAGCTATAGTTTGAAGTAAGATGAGGTTAAATTTTACAAAAGTCTTTTAAGCAATACCACATCCAGTTAGTCTGTTGAACAAATACTAATACACCAACATTAATCCTTGAAATTGAGCTTTTACCTCAATGTTATCAGCTGTTTGTCTTCTCTCTAAGGTTTCCCTCAGTTCTTCAATTTTCTTTTCCTGATCCTGGATGATTCTTTTGCTTTCTTCTTTTGCAGCCAGGACAAGATGATACTTACACTAAGAAAGAAATTTTAGAATACTTTAGGGAAACGTTATCAGGGAAAGTTGGCAAACATAATACAAATAAATGTGCATCACAGATCTTATAATGACAATTACAAATGCTTAAAAATCTCACTGATAGTGACTAAAATCGGAATGCTAACTTCTAGAATTTAGCAAACATATGTTAACTAGAACTGAGTTGTCAGAGCAATGGGAAAAGTTTACTAATTTAATATATATCAGCAACCACGACCCAGATTAGCCACTAGAACCTTTATTAAAACACAAGATAACCATATGTGGAAATTTATCTTGTCAACATTTTGTCTGTAGGACCCTTTGAATTCATAGTTCAGATACAGACATTCTCTACAGCATTCTGAGGGTTGCTCTATCACTTTGCAAGCCAGATCTGTTTTAATAAAGATGCATCATATTTATTCAGTTATTCAAATGCATACCTTTAGTTCTTTACACCTCTTTTCAGATGTAGAATAGAACCTACTAATATCAACATAAAATTTCACTCCCTCATGAATGAATCTACAATTCAGCTTCACTTGTTGAGGTCTTAGATTGCTAACTTCTGAGAAAAATCTAAATGTGACTGTCAGTTGAGTGCAGTTTACAGGATGTGAATAGGTCCCCTTAGAGACATTGCTCCTTACCCACCACGTGGAGAGAATTCAGTTTTCATGACAGCCTTAGGCAGAAAATGTTCAGAAGATTTCAACGTGTCAAAACAAAAAAGTTTCCTTCTAAAATGCTATAGCAAGTTATGCTTTTTGAGACCCATGATAAGACACATCATTGCTTTCCATATCTGAAGAACTATACCGTGTCCTTCAGAATGACAGAACATACATTGATATCCTCGAGCTCTCTCGTCAGCCCATCTATGGACTCGGTTTTGTGATTAATTGAAGACCTCAGTTCCTGGATCTGTGTCATCAGGTCAGTTACAACTTCCTGCAACATGAAAAAAAGTCAATCCTGAAATGTTTTCTATATATTACAAATGCTATACTGTGTACATTATTAATGGACTTTCTTTAGTGTGTTGTTTCTCAATCCCAAATTTCAAGCAGTGTTTTGAAAATGTGGCCTCAATATGCACATGTAAAGGAGTAGTGGGAAATCTGTTGTCAAATCATTGGCTTTTGTTCTAAGTACTTACATAAAGAACTAAACCTGCAGTGTTCATTAGAAAACTAGCCCTCTGATTTAGACTCAGGGTGTAAACAGTTTCTTATAGGAGTACTACTATAGTTCAAGGTTACATTTGTTTGTAATTGGAAGAGGTACCTTCAAGAAACACCACTGCCCTGATAATAGCAGATTCTTCACACCTTATAGATGTGAGATTTTTGGTTTTAACATGCAAAAAGCACGACTTATGATTGCATCATGCTGGGTTTTAAACATGCTTTGTTGTATCTTATGCCTGTTTTACATACAACATAAAGCTATTTAAGCTTTTGGGACACCAGAGCAGTCTTATAAATGTGCTTTGATTTTATTAATAAAGATACTCAGACACATTCTTATATCACCTTTCTTTCCTTTTCTGTTACAACATGGCACTGACTGGAAGGCCCTATTAATCATCAGGGGAATTGTACATTGCTTTTGCATTACAAGTTTTCTCCAGAAGGGAGCTTTACCCTGATTTTTTTTGTTTAACCTTCAGGTAACTTGTGTTTTCTCTGAATACACACCACTTTCCTACCACCCCACAAACTCCATGCCAGTAAAAGATAGGATTTACTTTACCTAGACCAGTAAAAAGTAGGGTTTATTTTACCTGGATAACACAGTCAAGGTTGTCTAGAAGCACAGAATTGCTAAGTATCACGAAAAAAAGGCTCTGGGCATTGAACTCTACTTCAGAACATAGTTACCTACAAAAATGTAACAGAAATAAGCCCAAACCTTATCTGCATCGTTTGTCTTCTTCAAAGAAACAATGTTCTCTCGAGCAGCAGCCAGCTCCTGTTCCAATTTCTGCAGTTTTGCTTCCTAGAAGAAGTAATAATTGTGAAGGAGAGACTGAATTACTTTTGAAGCATGTTTTGTAAACCACAAAGACATAAAAACCCCACAAACGAAGTTGTTTATCTTACCAGAAAAATTAAGCAGTAGCTTAACAAAACAATCTGAAACTTGAGAACTCTACATTATTTTGCTGGCAATCAACAGAACAGTCAGTTTACCAATAAAGCTGCTATTAATTCACAATGAAATCTGTGAACACACAATTTAGACATTCAGTTCTGGTGCTGTACCTGCTGCTCACACTGTGTCACCAATTCAGAAGATGGTTTCTCCACCTGTGTTTTTTCAAGTACTTTCAAGAGCTCCCTGGAGAAGAAAACATATTTCTAGTGAGAAACATAATCAGAACATGAGAGCTTTAACAAGAATCAAGTCATACAAGTTTATTCTTATCTGCACTTAATTTTTTTGAAGAGCTCTTCAACTATAACCTTCTCAGTGCTATACAGAAGAGTAATAGGTTAGTTACTAGTCATACACTGCTATCTGTAGGACAACTTTATCTTTGACAGGAAGAACTGTACTTGTAATGAAATTACATTTGTCATGTTCGTGGAGTCATAGAATGGTAAGGGTTGGAAGGGACCTTTAGAGATCATCCAGTCCAACACCCCTGCAGAAGCAGCTCCCACCTAGATCAGGTCACATAGGAACATGTCCAGGTGGGTCTTGAAGACCTCCAAAGGAAGGAGCCTCCACAACCCCTCTGGGCAGCCTGTGCCAGGGCTCCCTCACTGAAACAGTGAAAGAGTTTTTTCTTATGTTTAAATGGAACTTTTTGTGTTCCAGCTTCATCCCATTACCCCTTGTCCTGTTGCTAGCTACTATAGAAAAAAGTGCAGCCCCAACCTCCTGACACCCAGCCTTTAGATATTTATAAATGTTAATAAGATCGCCTCTCAGTCTCCTCTTCTCCAGACTAAACAGCCCCAGTTCCCGCAGCCTTTCCTCGTATGAAAGATGTTCCATTCCCCTGACCATCTTGGTGGCCCTGCACTGGCCTCTCTCCAGCACTTCCCTGTCTCTCTTGTGCTGAGGAGCCCAGAACTGGACACAGGACTCCAGATGAGGCCTCACCAGGGCAGAGTAGAGAGGGAGCCTCTCTTGACCTGCTGCCCACACTCTTCTTGATGCATCCCAGGCTGCCATTGGCCTTCTTGGCCATGAGGGCACATTGCTGGCTCATATTTAGCTTATTATCAATCAGGACTCCCAGATCTCTCTCTGCAGAGCTGCTCTCCAGCAGGTCAATCCCCAGCCTGTCCTGCTGCAGGGGGCTGTTCCTTTCCAGCTGCAGGACTCTGCCCTTGTCCTTGTTGAACCTCATGAGGTTCCCCTCTGCCCAACTCTCCAGCCAGTCGAGATCCTGCTGAATGGCAGCACAGCCTCTGGGGAATCAGCCAGTGCTCCCAGTTTGGTGCCATCAGGGAACTTGCTGAGGGTCACTCTGTCCCTTCATCCAGGTGGTTGATGAAGATGTTGAACAAGACTGGCCCCAGAACCCATCCCTGTGGAACTCTACTGGCCACAGGCCTCCAACTCAACTCTGTGCCATTGATCATCACCCTCTGGCTCTGTCATTCAGTCAGCTCTCCATCCACCTCACTGTCCACTCATCCAAGCCACACTGCTTGAGCTTTCTGATGAGGGTGTTATGGGAGACAATGTCAAAAGCCTTGCTGAAGTCAAGGTAGATGACATCTGCTGCTCTCCCCTCATCTAGCCAGCCGGTTATGCACTCATACAAGGCATCAGGTTGGTCCAACAGGATTTCCCCTTGGTGAATCCATGTTCACTCCCCCTGATAACCATCTTATCCTTCATATGTTCAGTGATAACATTCAGGATGAGTTATTCCATCACCTTTCCAGGGATGGAGGTGAGGCTACATTAAAATGAAGTGCCCATTATGTATTATCTCCTCACAGCTGGGGAAAAACACCACTACAAACGGGATCCCCATCTGAATACAACACCCAGCACGGGGCAAAACCAACAAAGTCAAATGGAAATAAACTGCATTATTAATTAAAACCTACTTTGAATTGTTTTCTTTGTCTTCTTGTAACTGTAATGTTAGCTTTTCATTATGTTCTTTTTCTGTTTTCAGGAGTTTCAAAAGGTTCTACAATATCAAAACATATGTTGTTATAACAAGTTACAACTTAAGGTCTTTAAAGTAATTTAAACAAAAAAAATCTAAAACTCTCAAGATGAAAGAAACCCTGAAAATGGAAACAAATGGCTATAGCTTTGTCCTGGACAAGTTCAAAAGTAAACTCTTACTCATATTAAGCAATTACCATTTGCCATTGACAATAATGTCACATAGCTATGATGTTTCTCAATATCCAAGGCTTTAAGGGAGAAATTGGAATTATCAACTGTAGATTGATTTGAGGGAGGTTTTTCAAATTCTAACCAGCAGTTCAAGATATTAGACTACAAGGAATTAAAAGAAAAATATCAATCTCTCAGTATTCCTTTAAACACTAAAAAGGAAAACTTACAGCAAACTTGCTGAGCAGGCACAGTGTACACTGCAGAGAAGCAGGCAAAAATCATTTGCAAAAGCCCTTGAGCAACCTTACTGCTGTTTTGCAGTCACTGCAGTCTGACAGGCTTTCAAGGACAGCATCAACTAAATTGCAGGACAGTGCTCCACCACAAACAGACATAGATCATTTTAACAAGATCACATCCACTATGAGTTTTCAAGCAATTGCTTTGTAAAGGTAGAATAAGTGAGCTTGTCTTAGCTGGCACTGATATGAAAAGTCACCAATGCCAGGATTCTTTTCCAAAGTGTTTTTTTTAATCACTTTACTAATTAACCCATCTCCCTCAACATTTCCAGGGCAATTTCTTCATCTGAGAATCCTCCTGCTTTGTCATGCTATTGCATATTTCTTGCAGCCTGCGGTTGCAAAAATCTTGCACTAAGTTTTAAGAATGATTCTTAGAACATCTTCCAAATTAAATCACCAGGAAACCTATTATTGCTGTGAAATCTATTATTGATGATACAGTAACAGGAATTAAACAATCTGTCCTACATGAGTAACTGTATAATAAAGTCCTTTAAAAGTCTTGAGTGTCTTACACAAAGCTCAGTTTTCATTGCTTCTGCTTCTTGTCTTCTGTCCTCAAGCTGTTGCTTCAGCTGATCTGTCTCAAATTTTGCTACTTCCTGCAAATTGTCATAGTCATCCTGCAGGCTTGCTTTTTCTTCAAGAATTTTCTCATGTTCTAGCCTTTATCAAAAAAAAGGATCAAAGGCAATATTAAGGTAAGGGTTTGTTTCATTATACAAATACTCCAATCAATCATTATTTTATAAACATCAGATAATATACAGTGTATGGTTATTTTAGAAAGAAGTGACTGACATCAATGCTAACTTCTTTTAAACTCAGAAACCACAAATTTCTAAAGGACACAGAGAATTTGAGTGACATTGCAGAGAAGGCAGAGCACTCTTTCTGATCCCTAGAAACAGTTTGCTGCTTACAAAAAACCCATTAGAAATTTCAGTCCCTGTGTCTTGATAATCATGGTTGTTCTTTAAAAAATGATATTTTTAGACAGTTGTTGGGCAGAAGATTCAGCTAGAATGATCCTCAGTACCTACCACTGCTTAGTTATGTCTAGCTTATTTATCCCATATAAAAATCTTTAAATATTCTGGGCAAGTCTGGGTTCTTTCTCTCTAAACGTTATCCTAAAAACCTTGTTTTCATGTAATCAAAAGGCAAAGAGAGGTAAAATAACTGCTAGAGAAGTGTTATGAACCACGTTATTGATGAGAGCCTATAGAAACAATACTCTGTAAACCTTGCAAAGAAGTGGTCAGTACTTCTGCTAACACAGAAGGTACCAGTGAAACCACAACATTTAATTTCAATTCCAGGTTCCCAATCCCACAAGGCATCAATCAGAAAGTGACTTCACCTAAGACATGACCTGTTGCAATAAAACAATCAAGCTTTCCAGGAAAAGAACACCACCAAAGCAACACAAACCCCAGAACTCCACAAAAGCAAAAACCACCCTACCAAACTCCAAGGTAACTAAGTTGTGTTGATGATTGATTTTCATCTCTTAGTAACAAGGACAATTATTTTATACAACTTTTAGCGAGCTACTACAGCTTGTAGTGAGCTTTTCAGCCTTCAACAATCAAACTTTATGGTTTCTTTCTGCTTGTGTTTTTAAAGCAGCAACATTATTTCACTTGTTTTATGTGACCAGACTGAGAAGCAACATTTTAAAAACTTAATTGGCAAAAAACCCCTCCAATCCTAAACAAACTCAGTCACTTAACGTTTGGGGATCAGTAAGTTTATAGTTATATCCTACTTAAGGAGAAAATGCTCCAGCAAACCAAAAATCAGGGAAGCCTCATTTTATATTCCTGGTGTGAATTTCACTGTTCTGCCACACAGCTCTGAAATAGGCATGGAAAGACTTGAGAGAAATAAAAAAAGAGGCAAATGAGATAATCACAAAATAACAAGTTCTGCAAGTTCACAGGCAGAAAAGAACCAAGTCATTGGATGCATCCAGAAGGGATGTTAAGGTATTGTACTAAGCTGTTAACATACCTGACGCTGTCCAGCTGGAACTGCACATCCATATGTCTACCAGAAAGCTGACTCATGTCTTTCTCTTGCTTTTCCCTAAAGGCACTATATTCTGATTTTACAGCAGACAGCTCCTTGTCTGCAGACTGCAGGACAATGCGCAAGTCACAGACTTCACTTTTCAATACTGTCAAAAAGCAAACAAACATTTCACATGTTATTTGGAGAACTGTGCTAGACACAGGATATGTAACACTACACATTGTCCTGGGAAAGTCTCACAGAACTTTACACATTTGCAGTGGAATCCACCTTGAAGGTCACATACAAAAACCATTTGTAAATGGAAAAGGTCAATAAAATATTGCCTCCAAGAACAAGATACTACAAGCAGAATGAAAAACCATTCCAGACAACACCACTGCATTTCTACAGACAGAAATAGAGAAACTTCCCTTTATTTTTAGACAATATATGCCTTTTACAATGCTAAATCCTGTACTCCCATCCCATTCAGAGTGAACAATTTTGACTATTGTGTGCTGTGCAAGACTGGGCATGGAAAAGCTGTTCTGCAAGTATTAAAGATCCTTTCCTTTAAAAAGAAGATATTAAAAAGAGATAAAACCACTATGACTAACAACCCAAACAGTTACTCAGCATGTACTATTGTAGATTCAAAACAGCAAGACACCTCAATACTTTGTATGGAATTTCAGTGTTACATAGACTTACTATCAGTCTTGCTTTGACTGTCTTGAAATTGCTTTTCGAGCGATTTTATCTGTTCGAGGAGCTCCTGGCGGTCTTTACTCCAGTCATTCCTTTCAGATGAAAGAAGCTTGAGAGAAGAAGTAAGATATTTTAAATGGAAAGAAAAATAGGAATGGCCCAGTCAGAGCTGTAACAGTGTAATAAGATTTAGAGCCTTCCATCAGTTCATTATAAATGCCAGATGCAAATTCAATATAACTGAAGACATTACCTTATCTAAAAAGTTCATTTAAAAGCAATCCACAGCTTCAGAGCTGAGATCTACTTTAGATCAGAGCTATCAGAAGTGAGACTGATCTGGAAAGAACACAGGTCTTATTTCCTTTTCTATGTTAAATCAAATCTAGTGATTAAGACTTGTAAATATTTTAGAGTAGGGATGTTTCAGTTCAGTTCCAGCTGAGGCAAGTAGTATTTCCAGCACTGCAAAAATATGTCCTCCTGACTAGTGCCATGAAAACCATGTTGGCCAAAACCAAGCACAGACATCCTGAGTGTATATTTGCTTATATTCAAGCAGGCTCAGAATCACAACATTTAAAACAACAAAAACTTGCAGTGCTATGTTAAAGGAAGTTGTTTTCTGCCTGCACAGCTCTGAGCTATGATGCCATGTACAAAAGTACAAGTAACACTGCAGACCTCATTAGATGACAGTAGTGTGGCAGATATCACCTTGCCATATATACACACTCTCATACAGCCCTGTATCACAGTGTTCTCTCACCTCCTGTATTTGTGCAGAATGATGCTCCAGTTTATTAATATGCTGCTGGAGTTTTATATTCTTGCTCTCCTCTTCATCCAGCTTTGTCTGCATTGTGCTCAGTTGTTCCTGTGACAAGAGACACTCAAAATTAGAGCACCCATCTTCCAGTTATTCTCACATACCATATGGCAGTCTGTGCATATTAAATACAAAAATGTCAACTACTATCTTTTTTTATGACCTCAACCAACAGAAAAGAGAACATTCAAAAATAAACTGGTACTTTAAGTAGCTGATTTCTCCTATTGCTTACTAAACTGCCACAACACAAGAAAATCTGTCAGGGAATACAATGACTGAATTCAGTAAGCACTTAGTTTTCAGACACATGTTTATCTTGGAGAAATAAGGCTTTAAAGAAATTACTGAACATACACACTAGCTAAATTCCTTACAGGATCTCTGCACTACGGTAAGCACTGAAGAGGGGTTTTGACTGTTGTGCCAGGCTTTTACATGCACTGAAGTTAGTTCCTGCTTCTATAGAGTTCAGATAACTTTGAGGCAGTGTTCTATGCGACAAAGACTTTCTCTGTCAGTTAGGAAAGATACAGGACAATTAAGGCATAGCAGTGGACAAGCATTATTTGGCAGGTTCCTTCAAATAATACCGTATCATATATAAAGCTGGAGTATTGTTCCAAATGTGGCTGTCACCAGAGACTTATAAAGAAATTTCCTCAGTGTTCTGGTTTTGGCTGGGATAGAGTCAATTTTCTTCCCAGCATCTGGTACAGGGCTGTGCTTTGGATTTGTGATGAGAACAGTGTTGCTAACACAGGGATGTTTTGGTTACTGCTGAGCAGTGCTTGCAAAGCATCAAGGCGTTTTCTGTTTCTCACCCTGCCCTGACAGTCAGGAGGCTGTTGAGGCACAAGGGAGGGAGCAAGGCCAGGACAACAGACTCCAACTAGCCTTAGGGCTATTCCATAGTGTGGGACATCAAGTTCAGTACAGAAACTGGGGGAGTTGTCAGTGGGGAGAGGCCGATCACTGCTCAGGCATCAGTTAGAGTGGTGAGCAACTGCACTGGGAAGCACTTGGGTTTTGTTGGTGATGTTATTTTCTTTAGGTTTTATTTCAGTCTTATATTCATTTTCATTATAATTATTAGTATTGTTATTTTATTTCATCTTAGTTATTAAACTGTTTTTACCTTAACCCACGCGTTGTTACTTTTTTTCCTCAATTCTCCTCCCCATCCCACCTGGGGGAGTGTGTGTGGTGTGAGCAAGCAGCTGTGTGGGGCTCAGTTGCTGGCTGAGCTTCAACCACAACACTCAAAGACATGTTATCAGGTTAAAACAGTAGAAGTTTAAATGCCCTGGATATATCAGACTATTCAGGACATTCAAGTTGCAAATCCCTTCCAGTATTTTCATGGCAAAGCCTCTCAAGTACAACGTATCATTAGAGAGCTGTTTAGTGATGCCTTAAGTATTTGTCAAGTGTTTCAGTTTCCCATGCAAATCTCTTTTAATTTGGTGAGGCAGATGTATTAAATGCTCAAACCCACTTTATAATAAAGTTACACATTTCACTTCAGTTTTGATTCAGAATATTTACCTGTGCCACTTTCAGCTCCTCGGCAATGGCCTCGTGTGCTTGTTCATTCATCTCTGAGGGAACTGGCTCTTTCAAAATGTCATCCATGGACTCTTCAGAACACTGAAAATCTTCAGAATGATAATCTAAGATTTCTGGGCTTATCCGTGGCACCAGGCGAGATCTGAGCTGGTAAGCTTTTGTGGGAGTCGTTATATTCTGTTATAAAGATTACAAAGCAGTCTTTATTTTAAACTGAAAAATGGAAATAAGACTTTGTCTGGTATTGTATTTCTTAGTTCTCTAAGGAGAATAATGAAATAAAATGCTCAAAGAGGTTACTTCTAAATCACTACATTTGTTCAGGTCTATCACCTGATTACAGTGACAGTCATTCACTAAGTATTGCAAACACAACAGCAGCATATCTGGTTTATCACATAGGGATTACAAGCCAGAACACTACTTAGGTTGAGCGGCCACACATGTTATGTGAGAGTCTATGTTCTCACATAACTCAGGGGTAAGTGAACTTATCCTCATACCTTCAGAGTTTCTCTGTGTAGCTTATGTAGCTGAGAGACTTCTCGGCGCTTGTGTGCTTTGGTTGCTTCCAGAATGTTTTCGAGATGTTGGTTTGCTTTCTGAAGGGACTGAAGCTCAGATTCCAGTTCCATGTGCTTTTTCCTGTTTGGGAAGTATTTTACTACTGTCAAAACCACTCCATCAGTATGGCCTCCCATCAGTGAGAATAAGCTGCAGGACTGCCAACGAGCAAACCAAAGCTGAACTCTTGCCCCAAACACAGAAACACGTGATTTTGAGAAGACACGACTGATGTATTCAAAAGTAAAAGTATCAAAATTAAAAAGCTAAGAAGCTTATTTGTGCTTGCATAATGAAGCAAGCAGATGGATAACTAAATGTGTCAGAAAAAAATGCATTACACGGTAAGAAATAAGCTGAGAGCTCTGTAATTCCTTTCATGAGAAAGTACTATCACCCGTACCAATATGGTTTTAAGCTTTAAAAATGTTATCCAGTTATATGAGAAGCCTGAACTGGTGCTTGCCAGGATTAAGGAAAGTCCTTTAAAGATTATTTTTTTTCCTCTGGAAATGCTGCTCTGTTAAGATTATTTTGCCCTCTCAGAGTATTTTAACTGAAATCCAACAGCTGAGCAGAAATTTAGGAAGAATTTTCATGAGGTGTTTTTCCGGAGCTACATGCTGCTACTGTGATAGTTGGTCTCACTGACATCATTGTAAGGGCAAAGCCTATATACAAAAGAATAGACTGTTTAATCTTTTGGCATTTTAATGCTATTACTTTCCCTCATGTTTTTAGCAACTGTGACAAAACTTCTGGAATAGAGTAGAACTGCTATGGAACAGAAGAATTAGCATCCATTGATTTGATGGAATTGGGAAGTTTCACTCTACTTGTGCAGTTACAGCATCTAGTTACACTTGCATGTACATTTAAACAGACAGTTGTTCTGAAACTGGAAAGAAGTTGAAATCCAAAAGTGAGTCCAAGGGCTCCAAAGCACACTTCTGTTTGCACTGCACTAAGAAAATGTCATTAATTAATAGTAAGAAAACATACGTACTATCAAAGAAAGCAAGACATGCACCAACCATAGAATACATAAAATAGGAATACACTGAATGGGCAGGAAAATAAAGTAATTAATATATGAGGCTATAAGTTGATAATGAGGCTATCCTGATTAATAATAAACTGACCATGAGCCAGCAATGTGCCCCTGTAGCCAAGAAAGCCAATGGCAGCCTGGGATGCATCAAGAAGAGTGTGGCCAGCAGGTCAAGGGAGGTTCTGCTCCCCCTCTACTCTGCCCTGGTGAGGCCCCATCTGGAGTCCTGTGTCCGGTTGTGGGCTCCTCAGCTCAAGAGGGACAGGGAAGTGCTGAGAGAGTCCAGCACAGGGGCACCAAGATGATCAGGGGACTGGAGCATCTTTCATATGAGGAAAGGCTGCAGGAACTGGGGCTGTTTAGTCTGGAGAAGAGGAGACTTGAGGTGGGATCTCATTAACATTTGCAAGTATAGAAATGGTGGGTGTCAGGAGGTTGGGGCATCCCTTTTCTCTATTGCACCTAGTAGCAGACCAAGGGGTAATGGGATGAAGCTGGAACACAAAAAGCTCCATTTAAACATAAGAAAAAACTATTTCACTGTGAGGGTGAGAGAGTCCTGGCACAGGCTGCCCAGAGAGTTGTGGAGGCTCCTTCCTTTGAGGTCTTCAAGACACATTCTTATGTGACCTGATCTAGGTGAGTCTGCTTTGGCAGGGGAGTTGGACTGGATGATCTCTAAAGGTCCCTTCCAACCCCAAACATTCAATGACTCTATGATAAATAAACCACTGTAAACTCCTGATACAGGACAACAGATGGATTACTGGGTTCATAAGTAGATTGTAACACTACCTATAAAGGTCATTGGACTTGCTACAAAGGAACCTAAGAATAATGCTACAGATTTGTGTGATTGCCTGAAAGAGCAAAAAAGGCCATTACAAAGCTACTTTGCAAAAAGTACAAAAAAAGTGGGAAGGCAAAAATGAAATGCTTCTAGAATTACACTCTACATTCACTGAAATCAATAAAAAAGTATTAGGTACAAGTTAAAAAGTAATATCATAACAGAAAAAACAATCAGGTTCCTTTTGCCTTCCAGGTTTACATCACACTGGCTGGATTTGTCTTCTATCTCCAGTAACAACCTGAGTTTTTCAGAAATGGGGCTGCTCAAGTTCAGCCATGTATTATCCACTTGCATATGAATATATACACACTGAAGGTATTATTCAGGCTTTTTGCACAATCTTGTTCTGCCCTCAAGGAGAACAATGACAGACAATTCTTTCTGCATTAGTAAGGACAAAGGTGATCTTTATCTCGTGTCTAGATGCCAAAACAAATGAACATGAATGAACTACTGACACCATGTGTTTGCTCTAACTTGTAATACATCTTTGTTCCAACAACAAGTCTTAAGATAGTGGTATTAGGCTAGCCAAAATTTACTGGCATGCTTGGATTCTACATTGTGAATGACTCAAACTTACACCTTAAAGAGGTTATATTAAAAACCCTTGTTGCACTAAAACAGACAGTCCAAAATACACCCCTCTTAACCATCAACTCTCTGTTTCTATCACTGCTTCCACCTGTGGTATTTCAGTTACTTGCTCAACTAAGCCAAACTCTGCTGGTCCCATTAAGCAGGTGACTATAGGAATTCTGGGGTGTGTGCATCTCCTGCCTGTTGGGAAACACTGTTTTCCACCTTAGCATAAAGAAGAGTGTGCTCTCACACTATATCATGGTTGCTTCCTAGTCTGGGAGTGAGTTCACCAGGAACACATTCTGTGTGGATGTCATTTTTCTTAACCTGGCTCTCTGTCACATCCAAAGAACATATTCAGACTGTAGATTCAGGATCTGAGAATAACTCTTAAAAATGAAAACCAAAGTAATTACTTAAAGACATGTAATTAAAGACATTTCTATACTGTTTTGTCTTACTTGGTTAACTCTTTAAATTCTTCATATTCTTGTTTTGAGCTTGCCAGTTCACTTTGAGTCTGCAGCAGGCGTGTTTTCAGCCTTTCAATAGATGCCAGGGAGTTGCCTTCTGCTGATACAGTGGTGGAATATAAATGATGACCTAGAGAATAAACAGATACCCTCTGAAATCACAGAGCAGCTCAAGTATTTTAGGTTTTACTAACAAGAAAGCATTTGTAGAACAGCACAGCAGCAATTCAGATTGAAGAAAATGGGTATTAGCAACTGTCCACGTGCAAATCAGTAGAACAATTAATGTTATTGCAGCCTTCAGGACAACTAAGGACAAGATGAGACGATAGATTATGTTCTATTTGTTTGAAGGTCAACATAAACAAAATGAAATAAACTTTTCTTTTAACCAGTCTTCAGGTACCACTTTGAAGAAGGCAAAAAGATGCATCAAGACAGAACATTTTCAACACTACAGGAGTATTTAGCTGGAAAACATGAGCTCTTTTTTACCTCCATTGTTTTTCTCTGTGGCTGAAGCTTCCAAAAATGCTTTTTCTAGCTCTGCAATGGTCTGAGCATCAATTTCTTGAGCCTTTTTGACTGACTGTAAAGAGCGAAGCTTCTTATTCTCCTCTCTGAGGTTATGGTTCTCCATGGCATACTTGGCAATTCGAGGGTGTTGTTCCATCTGTGAGAAACAGTATTTTATTCAACAGCTTTTGTTTTCCAGATAATGCCATACAAGTCTAGCTGTTGCTCTACTACCTTTAATATGCATTCAATTTTAACAGGAGAGTAAAAAAAGGTATGCCCTACAGTGGTTAAAAACACACCAAGTCTTTTATTGTTTTGCTTACTCCCTTGGAACCTAATCTCATAAAAGAAGAGTGGGTTTATCTGTTTACTTATTTACAGGTAATAAAGCAGTGGAAACTTTTCTTGCTGCTCTTGACATTCCTTTTCAGTTTTAACTTTGAGCTTTGTCTGTCTTAACACTGTCCCTGGTACTATTGTAATGTTTCAGCCCTGATTGGCTCATCTAGTATCTCTGTTGTTATACTTCAGAAACCTGCTGTTTTACTTGCATCCTGCTGTCTTTTCCTTTCAACAGATGCCTTGGAGGTTAAAGTCTCCCATAAGAATGAGGATTTCTGGTTTGGAGATCTTATTTAGTTGCTTAAAGGAGACTTAGTCCTCTACCTAACAGAGATCAAGTGGTCTGTAGCAAGCTTCCATCACAATATCACCCTTGCAAGCCTCTCTTATGCAAACACACAAGTTCTAAACCCACTCAGTGTCCCTTCCTTATGAAAACTCCAAGCTTGTGAGATCCTTCTATGAAAGGAACCTATCACCAATCCTCTCCTTTCCTAAAAAGCCTGTACTCACCCATTGCAGCACTCTATCACCTGAGCTATTCTCCCAAAAGAAAATTGTGCTAGAAAAGAAAAATACAAAGACTTACTTGTTCTCTGAGTGTCTGTAATTCCTTCCTCAATTCACTGAGGAGATCATCTTGCTCTTTTGGCAACAAAGTTCCACCATCTTCTTTGTGTAATCTCTCCAAGCGAGCAATGTGGTCTTCACGGAATTTAACTATCATTTTATTGGACTGAATAAATTTCTCCTTCTTGGCACACAAATCTTCCAGCTGGGCAATTTTTTCTAATAAATTCTTAGAAAGTACATACACAAATTAGTGTAAAAGTGAAGAGTTACAGGAGATGAATTTTAAGGTGTATCTACCATGTACATATGCATGCATACACAAATCATACCAAGAAACCAAACTACACACCCTACTGCAAAAGCTTTCCTTAGACACTTCAATATGATGTGTTTGACTAAGCATTCAGAGTTAAGCACATCAGATGCATCCCTAGAGTGCTTGTTTCAGTTCATTTTCTTTTTTTAAACACAGAAATCCAGTTTGGATGATTCAGTACCGTGCCATGGCATGAATCAAAGCAGAATGAAATAGGGGTGACTAGGAGGTTTGCTTCAAAAACCACTCTGATCCAAATACTCAAAGACATGCTCAAAATTAAGTTTTTCCTAATCTCCATTATACACCTCTCCTGGCACAACTTGAGCCCATTTCCTCTTGTCCTTCATTCATTACTTGGGAGAAGAGACTGACCTCCACCTTACTACACTCTTTCAGGTAGTTGTATAGAGTGTTCATGTCTCCCCTCAGCCTCCTTTTCTCCAGGTTAAACACCCCCAGCTCCCTCAGCTGCTCATCAGACTTGTTCTCCAGACTCTTCACTAGCTGTGTTGCTCATCTCTGGACACACTCCAACACCTCAATGTTCCTCGTGCAGTGAGGGTCCAAGAACTGAACACAGTATGCAAGTTGCAGCCTCAGCAAAGCCAAGTACGAGGGGACAACCGCTGCCCTGGATCTCCTGGTCACACTATTTCTGATATAAGCCAGGATAACATTGGCCTTCTTGGCCACCTGGGTACACTGCTGGCTCATGTTCAGCTGCTGCTGACCAAAACCCCCAGGTCCTTTTCCTCCAAGACAACTTTTCAGTCACTCTGCCCCAAACCTGTAGTGTTGCATGGCATTGTTGTGACCCAAGTGCAGCACCTGGCACTTGCCTTGTTAAGCTTCATAGATTTGGCCCTGACCCATCAAATCTAGTTTTTCCAGGCCCTCTGTAGAGCCTTCCTACCCTCAAGTCCATCAACACTCCTGCCTAAATTGGTATAATCTGCAAAGTTAGTAAGGGTGCACCTGATCCCCTTGTCCAGATCATTGATAAAGACACTAAACAGAACAAGCTCCAGAACTGAGCCCTGAGGAACACCACTAGTGACTGGCTGCTGAAGAATTCAAATTTCATCATTCCCCCCCACTCTCTGGGCTCAGACATCCAGACAGTTTTTTTACCCAGCAAAGTGCACCCATCCAAGTCATGGGCAGACAGTTCCTCCCGAAGGATGCTGTGGGAAACAGTGTTAAAGGTCTCACTAAAGTCAAAGCAGACAATATCCACAGCTTTCCTCTCATCCACTAAGTGGTTCACCTTGTCATAGAAGATCAGGTCAGTCAAGCAGGACCTGCCTTTCATAAAACCATGGTGACTGGGCCTGATCACCTGATTATCCTGTATGTGCCACATAGTGGCACTCTGGATGATCTGCTCCATAACCTTTCCTGGCACTGAGGTCAGGCCTGTAGCTCCCCGGATCCTCCTTCTGGCCCTTCTTGTGGATGGGTGTCACGTTTGCTAATCTCCAGTCCAGTGGAACCCTTCCCAATGAGCCAGGACTTCTGGTAGATGATGGAGAGTGGCTTAGTGAGCACTTCCACCAATGCTCTCAGCACCCTTGGATAGATCCCATTCAGCCCCATGTACCTGTGTGTTTCTAAGCAGTGTAACAGGTCACAATCCAATCCCCTTGGATTATAGGAGCTTCATGCTGCTCCCTATTCCTGTCTTCCAGCCAGGAGGCTGAGTACCCAGAGAACAACTGATCTTGCTAATAAAGACAAAGGAAAGAAGGCAACAAGTATTTCAGCCTTGTCACTGCGTTTCCCCTGCCATGCAATGAAGGATGGATATTCTCATTAGCCCTCCTTTTGTTGCTAATGTATTTATAGAAACATTTGAAATTGTCTTTCACAGCAGTTGCCAGATTAAGGTCTATTTGAGCATTGGGCCTTCTAGTTTCCTCCCTGCATAACCTCCTGACATTTTCATAGTTCTCCTGAGGACTAGAGATTTTTTCTTAAGTGTCATGTAAGTTCCCTTGTTACCAGACTTTATCATTGTTGGACACAGTATTTTTATTCAAGAGCAAAAAAAAAAACCATGAAGAAAGTCAGTTTCTGCTCACTGGTCTCTCACAGTACACACAATGCACTTAACACTATTACTGGTTTCTTACCTTCTTTTCACTTTCTGATTTCTCCCAGAACAACATTGCTTCAAGAAAGTTGTTCATGTAATTGATGTTCTTCCCCTTTTCAACAGCACCTGTACAGTAGAAACAAATGTTTTGTAAGACACCAGTTAAACCAGGTTTTCCTACATACATAATGTGACAATTGTGCAAAGAAAGTTTAAATAAATTATTTGAACAGTGTAATTCCTTTACAAAGACCATGTGCCATACCCAGAGCAAAGAAGTTTAGACAGCAATTCTTAGTCACATGCAAGTGCTGATAAAGAGTCAATATATGTAATTGTATCATTAACAAAGTTGTTCAAGCATTAAATGGTTTTACACTGAACTTAATAAAGTAAAAGCAGTCTGTTCAGTTGGGTATATTTATAACATGCAATCTCCTCCCTGAAATTAATTAGGTAACACTGAATTATCATTGGTATTATTGCTACAGTTTATACATATTAAAAGTGGACTAACTGGTTTATAAGAAGGAAATTCAGGAAAAGAAGCATGAACTAAGTGGACAACTAGTGATTTAATCTGGAAGGAAAGTGTCCACACAAGGGATTAAAAGGTCTTAACTAATCCACTTCAGAAATTAATTCAGAATAGCTTGCCTGAATACCCTCACACAGGCAAGACTACTTATTTATGCAATATCAATCACCACAGTATCTAGGTGCATAACAACTACCTTACTGTAATTTAATATATTAAAAAATGCAAGCAGATGTCATACTTGTGTGATGAAGCATTGCAAACATAACTGCACAGACTAAAGATAGCTTTAATATATTAGGTTCTGCATAAAACCTCTCCTCAGTGTTTAAAGCCTCATCACTTTCTTTCCCTCAGAACTCAGTCACAGGTCTAAGTGTTTGAGCCCTCTGTCAATATTAGTGTATTCATGAACAGCAATTCAGTGTCCCACATAATCACTGAGTTGTTTTTACTGGTTAAATGTCTTGGCTAACAGGGAAGCATTTTTTCTGTAGGAAAACAACAGATGCTTTACATTAGACAAGTCTTGCTAACTTGTGTAGTAACTTCTTATGCTGTATCTTCTTCTCCTTGTCAAGGTCAGAAAAGAGTTGACTCAGGAACACAGATGTTACAAGAACAAATTTACTACCTTGCAGTATAAAGTAGTATATTCCCCTAGACCATGGTATGTGAAAGCTGCCGGAAGAAAAAAAATGACCTAAAATCCCCACTACCATCTTACATTGAAACTGATCTTTTACTGAAAGGTATACATCCTTCTTAGGATCTTCCTAAAGGGGCAAAAAGGGAAGAGAGGAAAAAAATCCAGTCCAGAGCTTAAAAAAGATTGCAGTATTATCAACACTTTAGTTCCCTTCCTTTGACCTAAATGTACAAGCAGTCGCATGTAAGCTTTGGGTTACTTAAAGGATTAGGCAGCATACCTCTTGTGCACTGGAAGAATATTCTAGGTGTTATATAATAAAACCATAGCCTAGTATAGAAATGTATGAGAGGAACTAAAAAAATCATATGAACAATTTCTGCAAAACACGGGATCTATAAGAAAAATGCAACTTCTGTAGGTTGGTTCTTACAAAAGTGCTGTTCAAAAACTCAGTGAATTACATAAGGCTCCAACACTCCAGCCTGCAAAAGGAGCAAGTTCTCTCTCCCCTTGCCCCCTGTTCTTACCTTGTGACACAGAAATATGACACATAGATGGCACTGAAGTAAGTTGAGCGAGCTGCTCTTTCAACTTCTTGACCTCAGCTTGCAGCTGGTTCACATTTCCTTGTGTGTCTTCATTCACCACAGCCTTAAATATGTTAAGAGAAAAATCAGGAAGAGGTACAAATAAAAACAGGATAAGAGAAAACTCAAGACTACAAAGCAGCAAAACTACTGACAAGTCCTTCCAGCTTAGGAAAGGAAGAACTCATGGGAAAAGCAACTTTCCATTTACTGAGAAACCAGTAAGTTACACTGCAGCTAGAAGTATTAGTTGAAAATGTAAATGTTTTCCTGCAGACTTTTGTCTGGAGCTTTTTCAACCCCCAAAGCAGTATACATTGAAGACAGTGATTTCTAGCCAGATGCCAACACACTTTCAAAACCCACTCACGAGAAACTACATTTTGGGTGTTAGCATCTCTAAAAACTAGCTGCACTGAAATACCATTGAATCTATTTTTTAGTGCCAATTTTAATACTTGATACAGATTTACTCACTTTTTCTAATCAAGTGCCCTTAGAACAAGCAATGAGCACACACTATCATCAGCTATTTCCTAGTCTTCAGCTGTTGGACTCTAGTCTTAATGGAAAGCAAACAAGCTTCTTTCAAAAACCATTTGTCAATAGAACCCCATATTTAGGAAAGCAAATGTAGTATTTTGAAATAAGATAAATTCATTTAATTTATTGAAAGCATGAGAGACTTTCAACTAAACTCCTCTGTTTGCAGATGTGCAGTTGAAATCATAGAATGGTAGGGGTTGGAAGGGACCTTCAGAGATCGAGTCCAACTCCCCTGAAGAAGCAGGGTCACCTAGATCAGGTCACATAGGAACGTGTCCAGGTGGGTCTTGAAGACCTCCAAAGGAAGGAGCCTCCACAACCCCTCTGGGCAGCCTGTGCCAGGGCTCCTTCACCTCAACAGTGAAAGAGTTTTTTCTTATCTTTAAATGGAACTTTTTGTGTTCCAGCTTCATCCCATTACCCCTTGTCCTGTTGCTAGCTACTATAGAAAAAAGTGCAGCCCCAACCTCCTGACACCCACCATTTAGATATTTGTAAGTGTTAATAAGATCTCCCTTCAGTCTCCTCCAGACTAAACAGCCCCAGTTCCTGCAGCCTTTCCTCATATGAAAGATGTTCCATTCCCCTGATCATCTTGGTGGCCCTGTGCTGGACTCTCTCCAGCACTTCCCTGTCCCTCTTGAGCTGAGGAGCTCAGAATTGGACACAGGACTCCAAATGAGGCCTCACCAGGGCAGAGTAGAGAGGGAGAAGAACCTCCCTTGCCCTGCTGGCCACACTCTTCTTGATGCATCCCAGGCTGCCATTGGCCTTCTTGGCCACGAGGGCACATTGCTGGCTCATGTTCAGTTTATTATCAAGATTCCCAGGTCTGTCTCTGCAGAGCTGCTCTTCAGCAGTTCAACCCCCAGCCTGTACTGGTGTAGGGGGTTGTTCCTTCCCAGACGCTTGACTCTGCACTTGTCCTTGTTGAACCTCATTATGTTCCCCTCTGCCCAAATGACCAGAAGTTATTTGTTGCAGCAATAAAGACATTGAGGAACTCTCTTACCTTGTTTTTAATCAACTTTGCTCGCTGAGCAAAATTAAGGGTGGACAGTGTTTCACCGAAACACCTGGCTCCTGGATGAACATTTGCAATGATACATGTTTTTGCATTACCACCCAGGGAATCCTGTATAAAACCAGGAAAGTTAGTTTTATTTGCATCACTTTGTTGACAGCAGGAAGCCATCACCTAAGAGCTACTATGTAGCATTTTGAGCAAATCACAGAAGGGATTTTATTTAACAATAAATAAAATTTATTTAAATTTAAATTTTAAATTTATTTACCCATGCTAGGTAAGTTTCTGCAATTTTATTTCAAATGCAGGTAATGAAGTCTTTGTAAACAAAGACTTTAAGTGGGTTTTCAAACCCCTGACTCTATATTACTTATCAACATCTTGAGATGTTGTTATGTTTCCCCACACCTGAACAGCAGAGAGAAAAAACCCCACCTAAATTAAAAACAATCAGGAATAAAGAAGATATTTCACTTTAATCTTAGTAATTAGCAGATTGTTTTGTGCACTGTTTTGATCATCTAAAGCCTGTTGATTGTTCCAGATTATCTTTTAGTGTCAATTGCCAAACAAACAAACAAAATCACAAAAAAAATCAGATTCTTGATGAAGGCTGTAAAAGGAATCTCTCCCTTTTACATGCATGCCTTCAGGTATTTCCCTGTTGTTGAACAAGTAGCTCTCAAGGCTCTGGAGAAGGAAGCATCTATATCCAAAACTAAAAGTCTAGTAGTACAAGAGCCCACAAGCCCCAATGGCATTTTCTTTCTCTAGTAGAGAAGGTGGCTCACTTTGCACTACCTAGAAAGAATAACCACTTCAGAAAGAGCTCATACAGCTGCAAATATTTTCCAACTCCTGTGTATTTTGTGTTACACTGGAAGAATGTAATTCTTCAGAGGTTCATGTTTCTAAGATACACAAAGGACAGAGATGGAATGATTGGGAAATTTTGCTGTGATCACGAGACTGGGTTTTAACACAAATACTGTGTTGTATGCAAGCACTAAATTACACTACAAAAATATAGATATTATTCATTACTGTTGACACAATTTTGGTCAGTGCTGGCATCCAACAAATCCTTGACTGCTTCCATTCTTGTTTTCTGATCATCTTGAAAGAAGCCCATAAGCTCTCTGGTAGCAAACTGTAAATTTATCCAATTCTTTACATCTAGGCATTTACATATAGGCTAATTCTGGAAGTCCTGTCAAACATTTCAACTCATCTCTACTATTACATTGTGATGCATGGTATTTCCCAAATTACTGGCATGTATTAAAAAAGTATGCTTCTTTAAAACTTGCAAACATGTAATAGAAGATTAGCAGCATAACTAAATTCGTCTTCACTTAACAGCAATAAATCAACTAGAAGTCTGTTTAGGTAAAAAGATGTTTGTCAAGCTGTCTTCCACTTGATCAATACTGAAACATACTTTTAATGTACCTGAGTTCAGCTTTTTAGAGAAAAAAAATCCAACCAAAACAACTGTATTTTCCTATGTGTCAAGTAGCATATAAAATCCAGAGGATCTGTATTACCCGTAACAGAAAGGTGAGCTTGGAATCCCGGTAGCAAATGTGTCTCTGCTTTCCATTACCCACATCAACAAGTGCTGTGATTACTTGGCCCAGGCAACTTAGTGATCGATTTATATTACCTGCTTCCTAAGAGAAAAAGAGAACAGAGATTAACATATTTGGTGGATGGAACAGGGCAACACATCTGAAAGATGCCTGATACTACAGAACTAACCTTTAACCTCAGTCCTTCTGTGTGGGTGTCTTTCTGTCTTTCAGATCCTGCCAAGTCCACCAGGTTGAGCAGGGAAGACCGAATGTTAACAATCTCATTGTTCTTCTCCATGGATTCCACTGTGATAGTGAAAACTGCATGTGATCTTGAGGATTCTCTGTTCATCGAGGTTGATGCTACACGACGGTTTCTCCAGCCCGTGGTTAATACCTAACCAAGAAACAGACATCAAATAATATCAGGTATCTCAGACTGTATCCACTATTTACATACAGATGACAAGTGGTTAAACTTAAGCCAGTGCAACAGCTTTCAAAAATCTCAAGCACAAGGACTTAAAACTTTTTTTCTCCCCAATACAGTTATTTTTAAAGTGAAAAAATACAGCTACTGGCAAGCTTTATAAAAACAGATCATTATAAGATTCACCTCTTTCCTCTGGGAGTCCTGTTGCTGTCTGAAAGCACAAGATATCCAGTACTGCTGTATGTCAACAGCACACTGGCAAAAAACCATTTCAGGTGTCTGAAGTATGAAGTGTATGTGCCTCCCTCATGCAAAAACAAACCTGACACACATGCTGCCTAATTAGCAGGAGATGTAGCTTTCTGTTCTTATTTCAGAGATGTACAGAGCAAGCATTAAGGAAAGATTACTGTAACTGCAATTCCTATATCCCAAACTCCAAACTATATAATTTCTTAAATATATGGGGTAGTCATGAAGCAATGCCTAGAAACAGCTTTTTACACTGGGAGATAGAGGGAGGGGGTGCCACAGACACTGTGCAAAATGCATGCTTTAGTCAAAGAGGAGTATTTACCCAATAAGCATCAAGATGAACAGTCCCAACATTAAAAAGTGACCAAAAATACCTGGTATGCTTCAGCAGCAGATGACAACACCTGTTCAACAGCCCCATCAACAAAGACTCCCTTCTTGATGTGTTCTCTGAGAAAGAGTCCAGCTGATGCAGAATCTAGCAAGTCAAATATCTGCTCATTGTAGATTTCAATAAAAGAGCATTTGCAGAGAAAACTCTTTCCACTGCCAGCCTGAAAAAACACAGTAATATACACTATAAACACATTGATTGTATTGTCTAGCACTGTATGGCAGTGGGTTTCCTTTTTACACACATCTAAAGCTACAAGTTTGCATACATATTCTGCATCCATCTCTGATGCAGAGATGACAATCAACATCCAGAAACCCAGATGAATCTTTAGACTCAAAATATAAGCCCACATGTGTCCAAAGAAAATGTACTACAAATTCAAAGTACTAGATGCAAGTGTTTCTCATTAATAAACTTGATGCAAGATGGCAATAATCCTGGAAATCTGAGTGCTACACACATGGCTTACCGCATAGCCTTAGCTAATCTTTAATGTGAGACGTGAGTTTCACTGCAATAATAAGTATGAAATAAGTGTACCTTTTCTTTTTCACGCTCAATTAGAAAAAATAAGTACTCAAAGCTCCGTGGAATGACACCTCTCAGACTGTGAGTGAAGTTATCAGAATCAGATGGTCCTAAAGAGATTTTTAATTAGAAAATATAATTAGTTAGTACTACTCAAGAGTAATGGTTGAACTTCTCATGATGTTGGTACAGACAATTTCAAGCAAACAGGTTTCAGTTAGTTTATGGCAAAGCTACAGAAGAAATGCAATAAAATCAGCTTTCAAGATCTAAGGTGATATTCCACCATCAGATTTATAGAGTGTAAATGAAGCCTATGAAAGGGGTTTTTTTTAATCTGTCCACAGGTTGTCTAAGTCTAAAATAGTACCAACTACCTGGACTTCCATAGAAAACATGTAGAGATCTTCAAGTATGCCAATACAACTACTTTAACCCTGATCTGAAGAACCAGAAAGATGCAGGGATTTGTCCTAATGTTTACTTAATTACTATGCAGTGCTCAAAACCACATCAGTCAAACTGGTTTTGGTTACTTTCTGTATGTTTTCCATTTTTCTTTCCATAACTTTCTAATGCCCATCACAATATTAATGCATTTAAAGTCACCACTGTATAGAAAACAATATTACAGGATTCATATTCAGAGAGGCCTTAAAATATATTGAGGTTTTCAGGATAACTGCTACCTATCCAACCAAGAAGTTAAGACAGAAGACCCTTGCTTACTAGAACATTTTTCTTCACATCTAAGGGATATCAGACAGGAAGGGAAAACAGTAGTATACTCATTTTTGAGAAAGTTTACTGCAAGTGCTTAACTGAAAAGATTCTTTTGTGTTAAAACCAGAAAACAATGTACATCTTCAAAACACAGAGGCCTACCTATACTTCACTCTTTTGGTATAAAGTAAGAACAATTGCAGTGAGCATCACACCATTTCTTAAACATTAAGGTTATAAGCAGGAAGACAAAAATCTAACTCATCCCTGGAGTCTGAGCAAGACAACATCTCAATACAAGAAAATAATAATTAAGAAACCCCCAAAAGATTAAGCTTTCTCATGCACTTACCCATCATGGTGAAGGTTTTTCCTGACCCAGTCTGGCCACTAACAAAAAGAAGAGTCAGATAAAGCTTTATCCTAATAGGCTCTGAATTTTTCATTAACTTGCAACTTTTAAGGAGAACTTACAGCCAAACATAGTAAAATATATTCTAAACTGAAGAAAAAAAGAGACAGAGGCAAGCTGAGAAATCTGCCAGTTGAAGAGAAATAAAACTAGAACAGCAAATTTGGCCATGAAATTGTTAGATAAATCACCCTTTCTCTCCCTCTCTTTTCTTCCTTATTTCTGTTGGAAAGGAAAATAGTGGAACTTAGCATTAAAATATATATGTTAAACTAATTTTTGAGTCAATCTTTTGGGTTGTGTGTCACTCAGTAGTGCACATAAACTGAAAATGAGAAAAATACTTTTAGGTTGAATATATCCCTCTTTTTAAACACAGTTGGTTATTCATCTCAGCAGAGAAACTTCAGGGCAATTTCACTTCCTTTTTCCACATTTGTATACTGTAACAAAGTAGATTTCACTTCAGAGTTTTGCAAATACTGTGCTAGGCTGAAAACCCAGTAAGGTTTTGATTAGTCAATCCTTCAAGTTAGCATTTTTGACTGAAGTGTTTACTCGGTTTTCAAAATGAAAGAATATTGAGAGTTAATATAATGACATTCATGCTACTAGTCATGGATATTTTTCTACTTTGAAAACCTTTTGAAAGTTAAAATCCTCATTCATGAGTTTTCCCCACAGGCAGCTAAGACTCATTAAAGGGTAGAACTAGCCTAATAGCAAGTCAAAGTGATTTTCACTCTATTTTACTATAGACATAGTGAGAACAATTAACTTCCTCTTTAACAGTACAATAGAACTTCTTTTTAGACAAATGATAGCAAAACTGAAATGAGCTTACAATCCACATTATTGGTCTTTAAGCATTAGAAGCATAACACCTACAAATAGGTTCCTCTGAAATAAGGCTAAGAAGTCCTCTTCAATATTGCAGCAATGTTCCCTATGTTGTGCTAAGGAGGAACTTTGCAAGTTTACTCTTAACATTTAGCAGGCTCCAGCACTTAAAACCACATCTCCTCATTAACACAGTCTCCTCATATGTTGCCATTGCTATGAAATACATTAAATGACTTACTATGCAAAGATGGTTCCATTGTAGCCATTCATACAAGATTCGACAATATTTTTGGCCACACTTGAGAACACCGACTCCTGGAAAGGGAAAGAGAAGGCACTTGGCACCACTCACTGAAGTATCTCTTTTTGTCAGCGTTTTCTATGCCATAAGTTTATAATGTATAAAATAGACACAATCCTTAAGATTAGACATGTATCATGAGCTCTGGAGTTCTCACAGTAGAACAATACATCCTAAGTCTTTGTGACAGAAATCCCTGAAAAAAAGATTGTTCCTTGGTAATCTAAAAACAAACCCCAAAATTCAGCATCATAGTATTAGCTTTCAGATATATATATATATATATATATATACACACCTTGGTCCAATGTTTCTGACTACATTATGTGGCCTACACCATCAGAAGGTCAAAAAGGAACCTATGACACTTAGCAAATCTAGCTAATCTTCAGCCTTTACCACTGCACAACAGTATATTCAACAAATCAGCACACCTCAGCTAACATGTATTTTCTGTCATGGATTTCTCTTCTTTCTGCAAGAACCACCTAGCTACAAATCACAGCCCACAGTGAGTGGGGTTTTGGTTTAAGAAGCAGTTAGAGGGAACTGAAGTCTTAGAGGAATTAAAATTACTTTCAGAGTTTCAAAGACAATATCATAAAAATTAAATGCAAGTTCTTTTCCTTCCAGTATTACCTGTCCCAGATGAACAATGCATCTGTTTAAAAGGCAAATGTAGAAGAAGGAAAAAACAAACAAATAGAAGATAAACTCATAAGTTAATAATATACAGATCATACTCTTAACACCATCAGCTGCTGACTGACAGCTCTTTTTGTCTGCTTGTCTAAACAGAGGCATTTATTTTCTGTCTGTGGTATTAGTATAACAAATAGAAACCTGAAAGTTTGCATTAAAATCAAAGAAATCAACAGTTAAAAATACATTAAAACTAGTATAGAGCAGAATTTAGCACAACATTTCTGTACTATAACTATATCTTATCCATCTGATGATTGCAACTCATGCAACTTCAGGCTTTAAATCCTTAGAAAGGTTTAGTGTAGCAGTTGCCAAACTTGGGGGGAAAACTGCAATTCTGTTACTAGATCCTGCAAGTTATTACCTGTGTTGTTTCCATATTTGCAACATAATCAAAAGTGAAGATCTTGGGCTCAGGCTTCGAATGCAGCCGGATGGTATTTGCGGAAAGAACAGATAAACACAAGCCATGGTCTCCATCGGTTAACGCAGCTCCCTCCGAAGGTGGACGCACCCTCACGTACACTTTGATAGCATCACCTTCAACACTAAAGGAGTATTGATGCATTAGATTGCTTCAAAATAGATCTATCAGCTGTTTGGTAGAATTAAATCACAAAAATCAGGTTAAGCCTGTGGAGTCATACAAAGCTGTCTCAAGCAGCTGCTGGAGAGAGATCAGCACAGGGCCAGCAAGATGATGGAGCAGAACATCTCCCTTATGATGGAAGGCTGAGGGAGCTGGGGGCTGTTTGGCTTGGAGAAGAGGAGACTGATGTTTATGGCCATAGTTATCTCCTGGATCACATTAGAATGGCAGGGGTTGGAAGGGACCTTTAGAGATCATCCAGTCCAAATCCCTTGCAGAAGCAGCTCCCATCTAGATCAGGTCACACAGGAATGTGTCCAGGTAGGTTTTGAAGATCTTCAGAGAAGGAGCCTCCACACCCTCCCTGGGCAGCCTGTGCCAGGGCTCCCTCACTGAAACAGGGAAATAGTTTTTCCTTCTTTTTAAATGGAACTTTTTGTGTTCCAGCTTCATCCCATTACACCTACATCTGAAACCTCCCTAACCTATTTCATCACACCTATCAGTGGATGCACCAGCTAATTTTGTTTGAATAAGCAAATGTGCATGGCTATAGTATTAAGACTTTGAGTTCTAGCATAAATACCAATATAATATGGAAGAATTAAATCCTTACATGAAGTGGTAGCAGACTTGGATTTGCTTAACTCCTTCCCAAAAAGTAGTTAAAGCACCTTATAACTGTTACTGATCTTTACTTTTGGCAAACAAGGGAAAGGAACAGAAAAGTGTTAAAAGTGAGGGAAGTACTTAATAACTGACATATGGGTTTGGGGAGGGGCAAAGGAAAACTCACAGGAAGCAGCTGAGAAAGGGAAGATGTTACTCTGGATTTAAGACACACTACATTAAGTTTTCATTAGGAAAATAATATTCTGAGTTCTGTAGACATTGTTTCTATTTGGGGCTTTTTGGTTTTTGTTTTAGCCTAGTACTTCCTGACAGAACTCAATTTCCTGGTGGACTTATCTCTTCAGAGAAATCCCAGAGGCCAAATGCAGTGTTAGCAGACAAATGAGATTTTACTGCATGGCAGCACTGTAAGAGGAATCTGACATCTCAGAACAAGACTTTTATTAAGAGAACTTGATAAAATATAAAGAAGTTAGGAGAGAAAGGCAACAACCTTGAAAAACAAAAGCTTCACATTATTTCACAAAGTTATATTAGGGGGTTGTTTTTGCACTTTCTCTGCAATGTGATTATTCATATACAGGAACTGGCCAATACTACTTTACCTGGATGGGCTCAACAGAGGTGATGCAGAGTCACGTAAATCTCCTGTAAAATAAAACACAAAGAGATCAAAAAAGACAAAACTATTGCTCAAAGCTTCAATTTAAGTAGAAAAGGAGATAAATGAAGAGCTTTGTAAACACACATTTTATGTGTGAATCAGAACTGCACAAAAATACTTAGTAACCAGCTTCCTTTGGCAGAAGTTTTGCAGTTTCTTGCAAAGGCAGAGAAAGCTCCAGTTCTGCGACATGAGCAGGCACATGCTTGTAAATGTAAGTGCAATGAGAAGCCTCTTAAATTAATGTATGTAAGATTTTGCAAGTGTTTGGGAGAATTACAAACATAAATGCTAATGGTGTTATATAGTCGTCTTATGTTTTAAAAGCTGCTAACTCACTGCAGATAAGCCAACACAGCATGAAATAGTTTCACAGATGTGACTGCAAAAACTCAATTCTTTCAACCTGCACAACAGAGGAGTGACATTACTTTTACTTCTGTGAAGAAATTTTGAGCACTTTGTAATGCATAAAGTTCTTCTGGAAGTATGAGCGTCGTTTTGCAGCTTCCTATTTCAAGGAGATGGAATATACGACCCCCTAGGTATGTATAAGGGTGAATTTCCTATCTAAGGGTGAATCTGGCATGAAATTATTTCACATAGATTAGTCAAAATATTAACTAAGGAACATGTTTTAAAACCAAGTAAATTGACAATAAAAGATGATTCTCCAAAACATACCAATAATAAAGACCTTATAAGAAAGTCTGTGAAAGCAAACGGGTTTCATTGCAGGATCCCTTTAGAAGAAGAATTAAAGCAGATCACAGAATGGTAGGGGTTGGAAGGGACCTTTAGAGATCATCCAGTCCAACTCCCCTGCTAAAGGTGGTCCACCTAGATCAGGTCAATGTGCAAAGGTACTAACCTCATTAACATTCACATGGCATAAATAACTCGATGCTGCTACACGAGCTATGCTTTGATTCACACAATAGCATCTGAGAAATGTGCTACACACAAGGCATCAAAACGAGCTGGGACAAGAAAAGCTGTGAATTTTAAAACTGAAATCAGACTGATGGATGCTTGCACAACCTGTACCTTGGGAAATGACTGACTTCTCAGCTAACGGTTCTTAGCTCCCGTTTTAAAGAGCTGCTTTTACTTGCAAGTTTGCAATAGACAGCAACTGCAAGCATCACAGCTAATTACAGCTCGATGAAATGCATAGAATCACAGAATGGTAGGGTTGGGAGGGATCTCTAGAGATCATCCAGTCCAACCCCTCCTGCCAAAGTAGGTCCCACCTAGATCAGGTCACACACGAACACGTTCAGGTGGGTTTGGAAACCTCCAGAAAAGGAGACTCCACATCTTCTCTGGGCAGCCTGTGCCAGGGCTCTCTCACAGAGGAAAGGAATTTTTCCTTATGCTTAAGTGGAAGTTCTTGTGTTCCACCTTACGTCCATTACTCCTTGTCCTGTCACTACACGCTACAGAAAAAAAGTGTCACCCAAACTACAGAAGGCAAACTCCCTTCCCGCTCGGCAGGACCGCTTACATCTATCAGCTACCAGAAGCCCTGGGGGGTATATCAATGCCAGAAATGCTTCTGCAGTGGTGGGGGTCACCCGTCACCGCGTGCCCCGACCCCATCACCCACCCCCGCCACCCTCAGGGGCAGCGCGAATGCCGTGAGAACACAGCGCGGGGCTAACCCCGGGCCCTCGGGCTCTCCGGGAGGCAGTGAGCCCGCACAACACAGCCAGACTCTCACAGGCCGGTGATACGCGACCGGCCGCACAGGGCAGCGCCTCCCTCAGCGAGCCGCCCCGATCCTCTCGGGCTCTCCGCGCCTCCCCCAGCCCCTCCGCGGGCGCGCAGGCCGGTGCCGGCCCGTGCCGCTCACCTCTGCCGCCTGGAGCCATCCTCGCCGCCGGCGCTGCCAGCCGCGGCGCCGCCGCAAAATGGCGCAGCGTTTGAATTTGGCGCTAAGAGCCGCGGGCAGCCAAGCCCCGCCCCCTCCCTGAAGCCAGCACGGGCGCGGCCATGGCGCGCTACGCCCCGCCGTTGGCTGGAGCGGCTTTGGCCCTCGTCACGTGACGCGGGGAGTGAGGGCGGGTTGTTTGTCCCACTCGGGCCGCCGTTCCCCGGTGCCGCCTGGACGCGGAGGCGCGCGGGAGGAGGGGGCGGTGCGGCGGCTTCCGGGCGGACAGCGGCCATGAGCAAACGGAACCAGGTGTCCTACGTGCGGCCGGCCGAGCCCACCTTCCTCAGCCGCTTCAAGCGGCAGGTCGGGTATCGGGAAGGGCCCACGGTGGAAACCAAGGTAACGGCCTGGTCCTGCGCTCGGGCTGCGCGGCCCTCCCCGCCCCGGGCTGCCCCAGCGCCGGTGTCGGGGCCCGGCGGCCTCTCCCACCGCCTGGGCCTTGCTCGGGGATGGGAAGGGGCAGCGCTCGCCTCACGGCGCCTCCCATGCCGTCATGTCTCTCCGCCTTCGTTTTAAGCACAAGGCAGAGGGGAGGCGGCACTTTAAGGCTTTGTAGAGCACGGAGGAGCAGTTGTTCACACACCGTTAACTGAAACTCTTAGTAACTTGGTTTAAGAATATAGTTAAAAAGTATATGGGAGCTAACATCAACGTAGGTCGGTACAGGGAAGGTACAGCAGGGGCAGTAGGGTGTGAACCAGCTTGTAAAAAGGCAGCTTTTTCTGAGGGGACTGATTTATTTTCTGTTTCCAATGTGCTTTTGCACATTTGTGTTTCCTGTTCACTGAGTTTTTCCAGGTTGCCTTAAGAAAGGGGCTCCTTATCACAATACAGCACATGCAACGTTGTTTCTTTTTGATGACTAAGGATATTTAAGCTATGGTTTAACATTAGCTGCTAGTGTTGTTGGTGCAGCTCTGTTGTTGCCTTGTTGTACTTGCATACATATTAGATGATCCCACTTTGACCTGTATGCAGCTGAAAACTAACCTAGCCAAAAAAGCCTCCTGTGAGTTGCTCATTCTTATGGCCTTGATTTGAATCATATTTGTACTCTGTACAAGTTACTTGTGAAAATATCTTTTATTACAAATGACCAACATAGGGACTTTTACCACTTGCTCCATTAGCCTGTATTGCCTTTTAAGGTTCAGTTCTAGAATATGGTGGATATTAAGCTGAAGAGGCCATTTTCACCTAACCTCTCCATTCTGGTCAATAAAGTAACAGTCATAGTAATAGGTTAAAAAACCTAATTTGTGATGAGCTGGAATTTGAGATAAAAGCATGCCTTTAGTAAATGCAGTACAAACTGTCTCACTTCCCAAGGAATATTGCCTTTTGCCTGTCTCTTGGTAAATTCAGTAGTTTATGGTAATACTATCTATACTTTACCTTGTAAGATGAAGTTTTCAGTTCCTCTTATGTTGCCAGACTTTATGATGTTGCACTGAGGATTCCAGGCCAGGGACTGGAACATCTTCCTTATGAGGAAAGGCTGCAGGACCTGGGGCTGTTCAGTCTGGAGAAGAGGAGACTGAGGAGGGGGGTGGAAATCTCATTAATAGTTACAAATGTCGCCATGGTGGGTGTCAGGAGGTTGGGGCAGCACTTTTTTTTGTATTGTATGTAGCAACAGGACAAGGGATAATGGGATGAAGCTGGAACACAAAAAAGTTCCATTTAAAAAGAAGGAAAAACTATTTTCCTGTTTCAGTGAGGGAGCCCTGGCACAAGCTGCCCAGGGAGGGTGTGGAGGCTCCTTCTCTGCAGGTTTCCAAACTCACCTGGACGTGTTCCTGTGTGACCTGATCTAGGTGGACCTGCTTTGGCAGGGGGGATTGGACTGGATGCCTTTTTATGTCCCAACCCCTACTGTTTTATGATTCTTCTGTCTCAGAGCACCAGTTTGAGTGAGTGGAAAGAAACAGGGACACGGTCTCCCTTGTGTCAGTAGTGGCTACGGTGATTTGGTTAGGCAGCTTTAATAACCAAGCCACCATGAACTCCTTTTCCCTTTGTGATGTTTTGAGTACAGCATTAAAGATTAAAATTTGTACTCAGGCATTTAAGATTGTCTTAAGTGTTGCATGGGAGACAACGCTTGTACAGTAAAGAAAACCAACAGAAGGAAGGAATTTCTTACTTTCCAAGTTCCTGCTGTTTTGGTCTTTAATAGTAAGAACCCATACTGATGGAGTTGTTTTTTCCAGGGGATTGCTATGTCGCAGTGATAGAATTGGAATGTGATTTGGACAAGATGTGTTGGGACGACCTGGCACTGCTGCTATGCCAAATCTCACTAACTTAACTGCAAAAGTGAAACTAAAGAGAACTAGCCCACCTTTAGTGGTTTTGATTTGCTATGTTGATCAGAATGTCTTGTATTTCTTCTGTCTAGAGAGAGCAGCTTCCACTTGCAGATGATGATAGTGAGAATGGCAGTGACAGAGAAGATGAGCAGCCTCAAGTTGTAACGCTGAAAAAAGGAGACTTGACTGCTGAAGAAGCAATGAAAATTAAGCAGCAAATCAAAGAGGCCTTAAAGACAAATGAATCAGGTACATGTCAAATTACTCATTTTTTGCTTTGTATAGCCAAAGAGAGGTAACCCATAAAAGGCAGCTCGATATTTTGTCAGTTTTCTACTGTTTAATAATATGTTTCATTAGTTGTTTTGAATTTTTTAGCTAAATAATTTTGCACTTGTGGTGTGTAATGTGAAGTCACTGAGTACATCTGTGAGGTTCAACAAGGACAAGTGCAGAGTCCTGTACCTGGGGAGTAACAACTCCATGTAACAGTGCAGGCTGGGGATTGACCTGCTGGAGAGCAGCTTTGCAGAGAGAGACCTGGGAGTCCTGATTGATAATAAACTGACCATAAGCCAGCAATGTGCCCTCGTGGCCAAGAAGGCCAATGGCATCCTGGGATGCATCAAGAAGAGTGTGGCCAGCAGGTCAAGGGAGGTTCTGCTCCCCCTCTACTCTGCCCTGGTGAGGCCTCATCTGGAGTCCTGTGTCCAGTTCTGGGCTCCTCAGCCCAAGAGGGACAGGGAAGTGCTGGAGAGAGGCCAGCACAGGGCCACCAAGATGATCAGGGGACCGGAGCATCTTCCATATGAGGAAAGGCTGCAGGAACTGGGGCTGTTTAGTCTGGAGAAGAGGAGACTGAGGGGAGATCTCATTAATATTTATAAGTATATAAATGGCGGGTGTCAGGAGGTTGGGACAGCATTTTTCGCTGTTGCACCTAGCAACAGACAAGGGGTGAAATAGAATGAAGCTGGAACACAAAAAGTTCCATTTAAACGTAAGGAGAAACTATTTCCCTGTTGAGGTGAGGGAGCCCTGGCACAGGCTGCCCAGGGAGGGTGTGGAGGCTCCTTCTTTGGAGGTCTTCAAACCCACCTGGACATGTTCCTGTGTGACCTGATCTAGGTGGACCTACTTCGGCAGGGTGTTTGGACTGGATGATCTCTAAAGGTCCTTTCCAACTCCCACCATTCTGTGATTCTACAGTTTAGATAATAAGAGGAGAAACTATAGCTCATTAGCACAGTTATGTAAAGAGCTAATGTCAGTATTCACCACTGAGATGTGGTAGACAGTAGTGCTTTGGAGGCCCAAAAATTTCTGTCATCACACAGGGGGTGATGAAATGTAGTTTTGTTTTTAGTTTTTGCTGACAGAAGTGTTGACAGATTAAAGATAACCATTGGTGTCTCTGCTGGGTATGTCTTAACAATTATGAGTGTAGAACTGGAACCTCACAAGTGTAAAATGGAAAGGTGATTCCTGGAAGCTGTGGACCTTTTCCTCAGTTAACCATTGTTGCTATTTATGAAGGCTGTAAATTGAGTTCAGAGCAGACTGAGCAGCACACAGTTATCTATAACATCCTTAGCTTCTGTCTGTTGCCACTGTTTGGATTTGGAAATACAGATTTGTACTGTCCCTATGTAGAAGTAGGTGTTAAAACTGAAATGGCAGAAATGGAGTAGAAATACAGGAGAAAATACATTTTGAGAATCTTATTTTTATACTGTAGGTTACCTTGAAACTAAATAAAACCATAACTGATTTCCTTCTGCAGGTAGATACATGTAAGTGTAGCCAGGTAGTGGGCTGAGGGCTGTGTTTATATAGTCTGAACTCCTCTGAGAAAATGTATACAGCTTTCAGCATACTTCCTGGTCTCTTGTGACTGGAAGTGTAATGCACCTGGTGTTGCAGTCTGCAAAGCTGTCACATGATTTCTTTTCAAAATTGGGTTTGTCCTCCTAGTATTGGGAGAAATTTCAACCTGTTGGAAAGAAATGGTGTGATTCTTTCTGAGCACTGGACTCCTTTTCAAATAAGCAACTTGAATTTTGACTGATCACAGTAGGAGGGAAGATGACTTTGTAAGACTGGGCAAAAAGCAGTTGTCCATGAGAATCTATTGAGGTGGAGTCCATGCTGTGAAAAAAAAGTGCAAAAGACCTGGCAAGATGAATACACAGTGTGAAATCGAAGTGTATTTGAATAGAGTAACTGAACTTTGGTGGAAAAAGATATTCCTGAGACATAATTGTACTAGTGAAGGTGGTAGGATTGAGTCCTTGTAGGACTTTGGAACCTCTGCTTATTACCCCTTCAGCAATAACTTGCATTTGGAGGAAAAAATCCACAGTGGTAAGTAGCAGGAGTATTGAATTACTGTGTTGTGGGAGACTACTGCTCTCTGTTCTGCATTGTTGTGTTATTTTTTTCCATCTGCCTTTGCTGTTACTATGAGGTCGTGGCTTCCTCTCCCTATTTTTTTGGCTTGTGGACATAAAGTGGGGATGTGCTACCACGTTCCTCTGCTATGGAGGGGACTCTGTGGTATTTTCAATGAAGGTGGGGGTGAATGGAGCATCTTCCTTATGAGGAAAGGCTGTGGGAACTGGGACTGTTTAGTCTGGAGGAGACTGAGGGGGGATCTCATTAATAGTTACAAATATCTAAATGGTGGGTGTTGGGAGGTTGGGACAGCACTTTTTTTCTGTTGTATTCAGTGACAGGCCAAGGGGTAATGGGAAGAAGCTGGAACACAAAAAGTTCCATTTAAATATAAGGAATTGATTTTTCTACCACTTTTTTAGTTCATCTGGCCTCTGGGACATTCTTGATGCATACAGATGACCAAATTTGGCAGGAGGTGTCCTTACTTATCCAAAAGCTTTTAATATTATTCTCATTCTATAGACTGGGGCTGGGAGAGGACAAGAGAGAGGAGAGGCAAGGAGAGTACAGTGCATGCTATCTTGGGTATTGGAGCTCTTTCCTTAGCTCATGCAGCTGTTATATCAGTTACAGTGATATAAAATGCTCCTCAACATGTGAACAGCAGGTATCTAAATTGAAGCCAATTGTACAGTGTTTAAGTAAAAGAAACTTTGCCAAGTGTCCTCATAAACAATTGAGACTGAATATCTGAGCAAGACTAGCCCTTTTATCTTCATGATAGGAGAGCATGTGGAATTCCTGTGGTAAAGGCATGCATAGAGATGAGTGGTCAGAGAGCACTAGAAAAGAGCATCTAAAAGGGCTGACTCGAGCTTCTAACATTAAAAACCACTAAGAAATCTGCTCTATTATCAGATTTTTCTCCAGAGTTTATCATTACACATATATGTATCTTGAGATACTACCTTTGTTGCTCCTGCTGTTGTTCCTGTCAATTTAGTGTGTTCATGGTTTTTCTGTTACTGCTTCATTGACCCATGTGGGCAGAAACTGCTGAGAAAAGGTGCTGCTAGCTACACAAAAAGCCTACTAAATAAAAACACAGTCAGCCAGAGAGCAATGTTCCTTTTTCAGACCCTCATTTCTGAAGTTGTGGCTTATTGATATCACTTGTGAAGTGAGTTTTCAACTCAATATCTAATTGCACCCCTCTTAGTCGACCAATGTAAAGGTTTGTGATCCAGGTGAAAGTAGCAATGAGTAAGCTCAGTCAGAATTTGAACTGCTAACGTAGTTGTTTGACTGAGGAGTGGATTGTATTATTTCTCCTGTGAAGCTTTTGTGTTGGTTGTATTTCACTTTGCATGTTTCAGTGTGTTAGAAATCCTGCTTTCCTTAAATTGTAATGCTAACACAATCTTTTATCAGGGCTCTGTTTTAAAAGCTACAAACGTTGAGGTTGTTTATTCTGTCTCTTCTTTGCATTTCTTACTGCAAGTTGGGTTTTGGAGGTCATTGATACAAATGAAAAATATAGCTGGCACATAAGACTGGTAAAATTAGAAAGGATGAGGGGTTTTATTTTGTTTACCAGATGGAAAAAGACAATCTTAACCAATCAGCACAAATTTCTTGAGCTGCTGCATCAAATCCATACACTTTCAAAAAGCACAGTCTGTGTGTTGTCCCCTTTCCACCTACTGTGTTTCCTCGTCTGCTTCACTCTTTGTCAAACACTGCCAACACATCATAGCTCTCTGAAGCTGGCCTGGGCTTCCTGCTGAAAGAAATGTCCTTGAGCATATAGTGACATTTTGACAGCATTTAACCAGGCCAAGAGCTAAAGTATTTTCCTTTGATGCGGAATGATCCACAAATAATACTGAGGCCCTGGAGCTCAGGGCTAAGCTAGTTGCCATTTTGGTGGGAGTTTTGAGCTTTGCTTGGTTTCTTCACTTTGCTTATTAGGAGTTTAAATTCACATTGCAAAGATAACCTCTCAGTTTCTCCATCTGGTCAACAAGATGAAATTATTTTGCCCAAGCCACAGGAGAGTTGGGAGGAAAATTGAAATTTCTGACCTCCACTTTTTTCGTGGAGTATGAACACATCAGCTATTTATCTGATCTAGTTTGTAGACATGGTTTCATTACTTTTTCTAGGGAGTTGTTTTGTCAGTTTACCATTCTAAGAAAATGTAATAAACACTGTTTAAAAAAGAGTCTGTTGAGGATTTTTTCTATGCCACTCGTGTCTATGCAGTAACTGGTTGTCCCGTTTCCACAACTGTATTGGTACAGCACTTTCCATGCTGACTGGCTCAAGTACAGAGAGCTAGGTCTGCTCATAGGTGAACCTTTTCATATAGATGCAGGGTTTTGTTTCAGAGTTTGGCCTATATCGTGCCTCGGATCTTGTTTAAGTCACAAGATCTGGATTTCCAAATAAACGTAGTTAAGCAGCGATTGGGAGGGTGAATGAATTGATAGTAAACTTCTGAGCCCCAAAATGGAGGCACAGCTTCTGAGAAAAATGACATGATGTGCATTTTGATTGTTTGGGTGTGGTATATTTTCAGCTAGTTATTTTCCCTCCTAGAATTTATCCCTAGGCACTTCCTAAACTTCTGTATCACAAGTACATCATCTGAACACCTAAGCTTTCCATGCAGAATTCACCACGAATCCATTCAGAAGTATGGTTTTCATATCTAGTTTGTTATTGCTGGTAATTCCTTGTAACTGTAATGCTTTTCTAATGCACCAGTACTGAAATACTTTCACAAAACCTGGTTAGTTACTTTCTGCATAGTAGTCTTCTCTCATAAACTAGGTCAGAAGCATGCATTCTGTAGAAGTCAATGGCAGGATTGGTGCTTAGTTTTTTAAGCTAGATTTCTTCTCAAGAAGAGTCTCTGCAACCTGAGACATTCCAAGTGAAGTTTCCTAGTGAAATTGACATCTTCATTTGTACCATACAATCCTTAAGACACCAGGTTTAATAGCTGGATTAGTTGGAGTATGCACTGGAGAGTATAACTGAAACACTCTTCAGTGCACACTTCAGGGATAACAGTGCAATGTTAGTCTTCTGACATAATGCTTATGTATTGAGGAAGGAATTCATGCTAAAGACAAAATATATTTATTCCTTATAATTAATTAGCACATAATCTTGTCAAACGTGCATATTTTTAGGAAATTGCTGTTGAATAATGAATTTCACAAAAGTACTTCAGGAACTTAACATCCTGTCAACTATACACTATAAGAATTGCAAGCTACTGCAGGATGAGGCTTTGTATCTGATTCATGACTTCCCAATTGCACTTTTTTGTCCAGAAATATCACCTTGATGATGTTAATTGTGCAGTAGCTTTCTTCTGTCTGACAATTCTGTGAGTCTTTGGTTGTTTCTAAAGTTATTTGCTTTAGGGCCTGCAAAAGAGCAGAGTTAGTCAGTTGGAATAGTTCTGTGGTTTTGCAGATGCACAGAAACCCTAGAGCTTTCATCCTATATGAGAATAAAAGGCAGGTTTATGACCATGCAATCTTTAGCTACCTCTGCAGGACAGGGTATATTAGAAGAAACAGAAAAACTTTGTCTTGTATTTGTACTGTTTTGTTCTTTAAATAAGTGCATTTGTTGTCATGGCTTTTACAAATAGTGAAGTGAAATTAGAGGGTCTTGTAAAGTTTTCCTCTGCCTTGTGATCACTGGATGCATCTAGACTGTGAGGGGAAAGCTCTACTGCTCACATTCTCTTTTATGTTAAAGCTCTGGTTAGTGAGAACTCAATTCTAATAGGAACTGCAGGAGAGCTGTCTCCAAGGGCGGCTTGCCATAAAGCACCTGTGTTCATGAAGGACATTCATCTATACAGACTTTATGGCCAAAAAATACATTTTCATGATTGCTGTATTGTATCAGAGGTCTTGCTGACCTTAATTCCAGAGAAGATCTTTTTGTGTGTACAAACATGCGCAGATGAGTTCTGATTTTACTCTCTTTTGTTATAGATAGTGAACCAGAACCTGCTGATGGAAAAATTATGTTCAGGAAACCCACCAAACGTTCATCTGAGAAGATTTTGGACTTCAATGTAAGTTCGAGTAAGAAGATGAAAGAGGCGAAGAAAACTAAGAAAGAAGCAACTACACCTCAGAGTACAGCTAAGCAAATAAAAAATAGCAGTCTTCTTTCCTTTGATGATGAGGAAAATGATGATTAGGAGTTGGGTTTTTTTATATTTGACTTCCCCTTCTAGGGATCTGAGCAAGATTGAGGGTTTTCCTAGGAACTGAAACATGGTATTGGAGTCTTCTCTTACTTTGTTGTAGTCCAACTAGAGAAGCATAGGCTAAAACTAGCAAGAGCAAAGTCTTTGCAGTTCAAATGAAACTTTATTCATAGTATATTACATCTTTATTTTAAAAGAGAACTTGACCATGTATGTAAAAGCTATTTGAGGTCACAAATGAGCTGCAAAATGTACCTGTACATATCCAGCTTATGTGCATTTTCAATCAATACTTTTTAAAATGTCCTACATTATAAAAAATGTATTTTCTTCTTGTTTGCTGTCCTTAGTTGACAGTTGCATGTTTTTGACCTGTTGCTGTTGACCTGATGCTCAAATGAGAGCGACTTCATTGCTGTGGAACAGAGAGAAAGTTTCTGTTTTACAGTTTAACAGGAGTTTGCACGGCTTCTGCACATTTGGTTTTGCAGTAAGTGAGCCTGCAGTTGCTAAAATCATGAAGTCTTAATCCTGTCTTTGGTGAAAGGAGTCTAAAGTAGTCTAAAAAGCATGATGTTCATTTGAATTGACTGTGCTAGCAAGACCTTTTTCTTTGGTAAGTATATTTGTTCAGTTGGCCACCTATGTGTTTGGAATCATATGGGAACTCAAACAGCTCATTTAAGAACAATGAATTTCTTTTGTAAGCTGTGAAAAAAGCAGGAAATTGTAAACAAGAAATGCAAGTCATGAAATGTTAGAGCTGTGGCATAAAGTTTTGATAGTTTTCAGTTGCCTGTGTACAGTACACTGAAAGGGATCATTTATGTAACAGGATGTGCTGAAATTCAAGATAACAGAGAGCTGAGGGGATTAGGGAGAACAAGGTGATGGGAATGAGACTAGTGACTTTGAAATTATTTGCAAGTATGATATGTTCTGTAACCATGTATAAGCAAGACCTGAGACTGCTGGAGAATTACAGGGTTTACAAGGTGTACAGAATTACAAGGGCAATGAAACCAGTTCTCCTGCTGTGTGACAGAACATGTGGAAATTATTTGGTCTGTAAAGCTTCGTTGAGGAGCAAATTCAAAGTTGCTGTGTGAAACAGCTGGTTTTAGCTTGATGTTCTGGTATTAAACAATAAATTATGTTTTCTTTAAGTGGTCCAAAGATTATTTTAATGAAGATATCAGTACATAAAGTGGTGGGGTTTTTGTCACCTGGTTATGAAGCCTCTTAAAACTGCTGTCTCTGTACATACCAACTTCCTGCAACATATGATCAGATGCGAGTCTGTGGACTATTTCACACTAATTGTGTGAGTGGATGTTAATGTGATTTTGAAAATTAGTAGATCTGTTGTCCTTTAAGAAAATTAAAACTAGACCTGTAAATGGATATTAAAGTCTTCTTGTAGCACTGGTGTGATATTAGAACTGCCTGAGAGGTGCAGTGTGACAACCTGATTATTCCCATGAGAACACGTTACATTGGTACATACAAACATCTGTCTGTATTCTGCAGATAGAAGATCAAATGTAGGAAGAAGAAATACAGAATCAAAGCTTCCCATGGATTAATTTTTCCATTTATTTTGTATACTTAAATCTTGTTTGAATTCGTTAAGAAAAACCCCCACATATATACATTTATTCCCATGAGAAATCTTATAGCATTGAAGTATACTGGAAGAATATTTGGGGATACTTCAACAACTGAGTAAATACTCTGACTTGCTGAGACTCATCTGAAAGAATGAGTTAACCATTGACTGCTTACTTAGACTCTTCTGGTTGTGTTTGTCAGCACAAAAATATACTTGCTCACATTTTTCTCTCACAGCCTGAAACCTCTTCACTCTAGCTGTGAGGCAGTTTTAGGAGTCATGCCTATCAACAGATAAATGCTTGCCAAGGATCAGAGGGAATTTGGATTTACTTTAAAATCACAGAGTGCCTCCCAAACATGCAGCTGATTTGGCATGTTCAAAATAAGATTGAAGTCTCATTTGAATCTGGTTAGTAATTGCCTTTAAACAAAATATACTGTTTCTAGTGAAAGATGGGTGAGTGAAGTTCGGTAAAAAGAGGATTACCTCAAAATGTTGGGAGCATTACTTTTACTTAATCATGTTCTTTGCCCTGCAACTTCTAAATTACTTGGTTTACTTGCAAGTCATATAGTGAAAAGTATGTTGTTCTTCAGGCAACACAGCAGGGGAAAAGTGGATAAGGAAACCCAGTTTCTTTCCTTTGTTCTGATTGTGATTTGTATTGTTCTGACCAGGAGGAGATCTTTATATTCATTACATTTCACTCCCAGTTCACCTAACAATAACTAATTGGATGTATTTATTAAGAGGTATGAGTGATGCACAAAAGCATTTCACTCAAGTAGTCATGCGAAAATGCAGTGTTCTTAACATGACACACCAGGAAAATTACACACGCCATCAACTCCCTGTGAAACCTGTGACTAAAGAGAACAATCACTTGTTCATTTAGGAAATAAATGTGAAACTGTCTTAAGCAATCACCTGCCTTAAGCAATGGGCCATGGAAAAATAATCAAGACTTTCTAGTAAAGGGGAAGCCAAAGTACATGCAACATGGGGCTAGGACTGAAATGGACAATTGTCCTGGATTTTCTTTCTTCCCTGCCCTTGTTCCCAGTGTTTTTGCCTTTCTATAGCTGGGAATGTATATGTGCGGTTTTTTTCTTGTGGATCTTGCTCAGCAAAGTGTGAGAGAAGTGCTGTGGAAGTGCAAAGTGCAAGTAACTGAGTGAGGCTAGTTGCCTAATATGAGAATCTCAGTCAGATGAGGACTGTTACCTAACGTGGGGATCTTGTGCAGTTTTTCTTAGTAAAATCTTTGAAATTTCCGAGTTCATTAAGACCCTAAAACATTTCTTGAGGGTAGCTCTTTTTAGCTGAGTAGTAAGCTAGAACAAACCTGGTGAACTGTAGTAGCATTGCAGTAATGGATGCTTCTAGTGCAGGCTTTTTTACATTGCAGAGTTGCTTGGATGTCATTGGGAAAGGTGATATGCTCTGTCACATTTCTTTCTTTGGATGAAACAGGATCTTTCTCTAAATGGTGGGAGTCAAGACGAATCTTCAAGAATGCTGCCTTATGAGATGCAAATTGCAAAGATGTGAGACAGAATGAGCAAGAACGTGCATGTGTTAGCTGCTAGCCAAAGAGTTCCAACCCTCAGTTGTATTTCTAGCCTGTCTGATCAGGTTAACCTTTTTTTTTTTTTTCCCCAATTAAAACCAAATTTGTTGTACTGCAGGTGTTCATTTCATTGGCCTAAACAGGAAGGGATGAGTCAGAATTCTCTTCTGATAATTTTTTGTGCCCAGCACTTTTCCAGGTAATATCATTTGGAGGATCAAAGGCTGTGTTTTGCAGACACTGAGTACAACAAGCCTGTATTTAGCCATTTTAATTACACATTTTTTAAGTTTCATCACAGGACTTAATGTCTCTTTTTTACAGTGCTTCAGTATATAATCCTGTTAGGAAGCTGCAGATTTATAATGAAGCAGGAAGTAGCAATGTCATCGTTTCAGCTGATTGTTTCCCTCGTGCTGTAGTGTATTAACTAAGTAATGCTTCACTTGGCTGTGTAGAGCCAATTGCATTCTCAAGGACATCAGACGTGCCTGAAGATGAGTCATTACCTTTGGTACAGCACAAGCAGTATGATATGCAGTCTCAGCAAGTGTTTGTCCATCAAAGTTGGTTAATAACCTGTAGCCCTTTCCCGTGGCAAGATGCCATTGTCAATCCTTTGCTCATTCAGCAAACAGAAAGGCCGATGTATCAGCCACATCTTCAGTACCGTCCCTGATGAGTGAGATGTTAAGTCTGCAAAGAGATTCTTTGTATCAGTGACCTTCCCTTCCTTGAGAGTGTTCCAGAGGCAGCAGTCACAAGGATAGGCATTAAAACCAGGGGAGAAATACCACAGGGTTTCACAGGAGTGAGTGCAACCTCCTGTAGGCTTCCTCAAGATTTTGAGAACCATAGAATCATAGAATGGTAAGAGTTGGAAGGGACCTTTAGAGATCATCTAGTCCAACCCCCCTGCAGAAGCAGGTTCACCTAGAAACATGTCGCATAGAAACATGTCCAGGCGTGTCTTGAAGACCTCCAAGGAAGGAGACTCCTCAACCCCTCTGGGCAGAACCTATAAAATATCAGAGGCAGCCCCTGGGAAGTAGCTTCTTCCCGGGGAAAATGGATGGGACCTGTCAGGAAAGTTACACAAGATTGAATTTTACAGTGCTTACTATCACTTTTGTTTGTTTGGTAGATTTTTGTTTGTTTGTTTGTTGCCTTTTTGTTGGAGGTAAAGCCAGCAGCTGGCAAAAGCAGTTTTTCCTCTGTCAGGAGATGTGAAGTAGCTTTTGGTGCCATTCCAATCCATATGGCAAAGGATTCCCTTTCCTTGACTCCCATGGCAATCCTCAGTGCAATGCCTGATCAGTTAAGGCTATGGGCAGGAGGGAGCTACCTTGTAATAGGCAGGAGTTATTAGAGGATGGTGTCGTCAAAGCCTCCATGGGGTAACGGTGATCACTGCACGCTGTTAGTTTTGATATCATTAAAGAGATGTTCCCTTAGGGACAACACAGTAACAACGAACTTTAAAAGGGCAGATTATAAAACTATGAGGAAAATGGTTAACAGCAGGCTGAAGGGCAAAGAGAAGTACTTAAAAACCATAGAGATCTGCCTGGAGGCTATTTAAGAACATTGTATTAGAGGCACAGATGGTTTGTATACCTCTGAGCAGAAACAGAGCGTACGAGGAAGAATGAAACTCACAGGGTTACGTGGGAGAAAAGAGTGAATATAGAAAGGTTGAGAACGCATCCCGTAAAGATGAGGGCTGTCTGAATGACAGAGTAGGAAGTGTTATCAGGAGAGTGGAAAGACCTGGAAAGTGTCAGTCCTAAGAAAAAGACTGTAGCTAGCAGCTTGCTGACTTTGGATCCCAAGGATAAAACAACCAAAGAGAGTGATTCTATTCACATCCTGAGCGCTTTGCCTTTGAAAACTGGGCTTGCCCAGATGAGACTTCACCAGAAAAACAAGGGTGCTCTTAATCTGAGTTAGCTAGCACAAGCCAAAATCTCAATAAAGCCAAAGCAGTCTGCAGTTTTAATATGTGACAAGGCCAAGTTTAAGAGTAAAGGAGCCCATTCAAACATAGATACTCCATTCTAGGGCTTTAATTTCTCCTTGTGTTAGATTCAGTGCCAAAAATGAAGCTTTTAGTCTTTGCCAAAGAAGGTAGAGAGGGGGGAAAAAAAAATCATCAAACGCTTCTAAAACTCTAATTTTAGTAAAAGCAAAAAAGCCTGCATTTGTTCTGGTACAGCCTTGGGCTGAGAGGGAGATTTATCTGATGAGGATGTAGTGAGATTTGCAGAGCTTTTTTACACCAACGTGTAACTGGACGGGTGCGGAATTTTGTGTATCAGAGAACAGAAACACATTGATTATAAATTAGAAAAGGAACATTCAAGTAACACAGATCTGATGATGTGAGGGGGAAAAAAAAATGCCCTTGTGAAATCAATGGAAGTTATTTTCTGGTTTAAAAGCAAGGAAAGGCAGGAGAAGGTTAGAACAACTATTTTGGCAATAAAAACTTAATGCACACGGTCTCAGTGGGACTAGAGCCCTGGCATCTAGGCTCTTTTATTCTGCCCTGTTAAATTGAAACAAACAATTCAGCTGCCTGAGTCTCTTCTTTTCTCCTCTGACATGCCAACTATCTGGAGAGAGGAGATTAAGCATTGTTCTGATCAGTGCCACGGCAGCAGCAGCAGTTTTATAATTTAAGGGCTGCATAAAATTTATGGAGCACTGAGAAGAGCTTAAATCCATTTTATGATTTTCATAAATTAGTGCAGGCAGATGATACTTGCATAGAAAGCCAGTGATGTTTGAGCTGTTTATCCAATGGACAATAACATGGGAAAACAGGGTTTTTCAAAGGCACCTGTGGGACTTCTGTGTTGGAGTTTGATGGGAGTTAGAAGACTTCCTCCTTTGAGCTACTTAGTATTCCACTATTAATTTTGCATCATGCCAAATTGTCTCAAATTCAGAGCTATTTTAAAGAAAATGATTTAAATGCTCCATGTGCTTATAGATAGTGGGTGACTAATTCCGTTTCAGGTGAAAAGAGACTTTGGCACTTGAAGAATTAACCCTTTTCTTACCACACTGTTATTTTTGGGTTGTTTAGCCCCTGTTACTGTGAGGAACTTTGTTCTGTCACTGCTTGTGGCTGTATCTGCAAATTACTCCAGCTGCTACAGATCCTTCTGCCTGTAGAGCAGAAAGAGAAACAATACCTGGTTCCTCAGCATATATAATCTTCTCCTTTTAAGATTATCTAACAAGACAAATATAATTCCATATATTGCAGATTGAAAAGAGGTCAGACAACGAAGGTGGAGCTGATGAATACAGTCCCCATTTCATTCTAATGTGGGTATTATTGAGGATTGAACAAGCCTTCCACTCACTGGCATTATGCCCATCAGGATACAGATGGGTTGGAGACTTTTCATCTTATTGGGATACCTCTGAGCTATAATATTGGATGTTTTAATTTTTGGTATTTTAAACTGCTCCAAGTCCTCTAAAACAAAATCATTCTATCTCAGATTATTGCTGACCAAATATGCTAAACATGGTACTAATGGGAAGAACTGTTGCTGAATTCCTTTATGCTGGATGAGCAGCTGGGGCTAAATTATTTCTTGATGTTTCTCTAAATGAAATGACACTTACTAAACCTGAACAAGATTGTCTGAGGCAAGTGGGTTTAAATTCAAGGAAGTCATGCATTGGACACTGAATTCCTATAGCTAACAACATATATAAATGATTGGAGTGACTGACTCGGTGGTCGTTGTGCAGAAAGGGATCTGTGGCTGCTGTGAAATAAAAACAACACTGGCCACAGTGTGAGGAAAGCTAATGTAATTTCAGCTCAATAAATAACGAGTCATGGAGAGGAAATGTGAAGTAATCTTACCCTGCTTATTCCCCGCTCCAGTCCTTAGCTGGGATAATGTGTCTACTTTCGTGCACTATACTTCAAAACAGAAAGATGTAGACAGATTGGACAGTCCAACAGAAAGTACTGGTATTGATCAGAAGTGTAGAAAACATGAGCTGTGAGGACAGATTGTGTTTATACATCTAGAGAAAGGAGATGCAAGGGAGGGAATAAGAACGGGATGCCAGTCGCCAGATATGTAAAGCCTCCTGCAAAGAGGGAAGTAATAAATTGTTCTTGACGTCCCCTGGGAATACAAAAAAGAACTAATGGATTTAAATTGCAGCAAAGGAGATTGAAGGAAGACATGAGGACAGGCTTTCTAGCTGTAACAGAAGTGAAGTACTGAAACGGATTGCCTGGGGAGGTTGTGGGATCTTCATTGCCAGACGTTTTTAAGAACAGGTTAGACATCTGTCAGGAATGATTTGGGTATAATTGATCCAGCCTTAGGGCAGAGGGCTTGACTAGATGACTGTCTGGGCTTACAATGACCTCACAAGGTCCCTTCCAGCCCTGTTTGGTATGGTTCTCTCATTAGGAAGGCTGATATTCCTTGGATCTTACCATTCTTTTAAAAAGTAAAACCGTGCCATAGCAATGCCAAGAGTCAGATGTAAACTGACAATATCCAGGAAAATTCAAAGCTTAAGGATGGTATCCCACCCTTAATTATTAACACTTGAATGCATGTAACACAGTTGGACTTGTTCAAAAGTTAAATATTTGGAGGTTACACAACCGTGAGTCTTTTATGACCAGAGCACGATCTTTTTAATAGCATGAGAATCATATATCCAGCTTACAAATTGCAACTTCCACATCGTCATTTCAGTAGTAGCTAATAGTGGTCTGTGGCATCCAACATACTCCAGGTGAGGTCACTCTCATTTCCCATGCCGTTGCACATTTAGTCACATGCTTTACTTCCACTTACTCCGAAGCTGCTGCTTCCACTCCCAGTTTATCGTGATGCTAGTGCTCAGCTTCATTATGTGGCTGTGTTTAAATCACTAGTAGTGCTGTTAATTCACTTAGTACCCTTCTCTCCATTCTCAGACACTGGCTATTCCTCCTGCTGCTTTCTGCTCACGTGTTCTTTTATTCCTGTTGATAAATGCAATTTTCATCTGTCTTTTGCTGCTTTCCCTTCAAGATGCGCTTGCGTTACAAACTGCAGTTCAGCAGTTTAGCAACTGGATCGCTTCCAAGTATTACCAAACGCCACATCTTTTAATATCAGGCAGAGCAGCTTGAATTCTCTTCCTTAGAGTGCTGTAAAAGACATACTGGCATGTTTTCTGTGCAAATGCCAGGGGAAGAAACAAAGAAGTTTAACAAAAGATGGGGAGTGTGAAGCAAGCTGAAATGTCTGCATTGCCACAGTTTTGTATTGCCTCTGATTTCAGGTTTTAGTTCATGACCCAACTGCTGTTTTATGTAACCCAGTGGAACTATGCCAGTTTTGAGCAGCCAAGATCTTGGCACTGTCACTTCGGTGACTGGTAGTACCTGTGCATTCAGCAATATTACCCCATATGTTTTTTTCTCCCCAAAGGTCCCTGCCTGGCCATTGATGATCACAGTATTGCCAAGCCCTCAGTTTCTAAAACATTTGATGTCAATCTATGAAGTGAGGTTATAACATATATACATACCCCACACGTGTGCATGTGCATGTATTTATTATGTGTTTGATTTGAGTTCAAATTTGACCATTTGATTGGCTTTTGAGCTTTTCTCTACAGCTTCATGGAGACTAGAAACTGAAGTAAAAATAAAACCAAACCCAGAATAAAACTGGGGTTTTCATGTAATCACATAATACTTCCAGAAACTTCACATCATCACATAATACTTCCAGAAACGGAGGCATGAAAAACTTCAATATACACCTTTATATTTGATGTATAACTCTGGTAACATCGTGAGTATTTGGCCATAAAGTTGTTTTACTGCACCCAGCAGAGAGAAGGATGCTCAGTTGTTTTTCATAATGGTGAAACGTTTATCAGGATTCTGACAAACATCTGGCCCCTTTGCTCTATATATCTGGTACTTCCTTTTTATAGGCTGACCGTATTCACTGAAGCTGTGGATACCGAATACAGTGTGCCATGGCAGACTTCCTTTGATTGCTCTGGACTTCGGATCAGAGATGAGTAGCTTTTGCTATGTTTGCTCCATTTCACTCAAGACTTGTCCTTCATATGCTTTAGAGAAAGATAGGCAAACAACACAGATACTCTGGCATGTTCAGGTCACCACTACCTTCCTTGCTTTTGTTATGCATTCTTTGTGTGTATTCCCCAGCTTCTGCTGTGGCTTTGTACATGGGGAATGAAACACATCTCCAGGTCACTGCTCCAGAACCCATGCGCCCTCTGAGTTTCAACTTAAGATTTCCCCCACATCACTTGTTTTTACTTTGGATTTGCAGTGCTCAAAACACTTATCTTCTCTCCCCTGTGCATACAGTCCGTGGCAAGGGATCACTTGCCTGTGAAATGCAGTTTCATTCAGTTTGCCCCTGGATAACACTGAGATTGAGAGGAAGGTAAACCCTGTTACTTGGACGTTGCAATGGAGATAATTTTCTGCTCCTGTCACACTTTTCCTGGGTAATACTGCTTCTTAATGTCTTGTTTGCACGTATTGGCAGTTTACCATATACTTCAGCAGGAGAATACCTTTTTTCCAATCACTTTTTTGTCTTATATGCATATTTACATAAAGTGGCTTTTTTTTCTTCTTAGAAGTGCATTTTTCCTTGAGGTATTTGCATCCTCTCACACCTCTGCAAACTTCTTCTGTGGCCTTCTTTGCCCCCAGAGCTGGCAATGGCAGAGGCTGAAAGTGTCTGTGAATGGCACTCTATCATTTCCCCAGCTCCTCTCCACCTCTGAGGAGTTAGTTCATGGTGGATTTGGGTTTTGAGTGAGTTAGAGACTTTTATGTGTGGATGCTAGCTTTTTTTAAGGCACCTTTCAGCATTTGAGAAGCTTTGTAGGCTCTAATAAAGAAATGCTTTTATCTCAGGTATTGGCTTTAGTGCAGTCTTTCAGTATGGCACACATAAATACATGCCCATGGATCTTGTTGAGCTGTGTAAAAGCAATTGCTGGATTGAAGGGACAATACTCCTCTATAATGAGTTTACACAGCACCTACCTCAGAGGAGCCCTAATCTGTGCTATGGACTCTGGGGTGCTACTTTAGTACAAAAAAATAATCTGTCAGTGAATCAAGGAGATTTTCAAATCAATTTTCTTCAGCAAACAGCAATTATTGAAATGGTTGTGGTTATCGCTGAGGACTGAGCATATAAAACGCTTCCAGATACGGAATTGGATTCTATAAACATATAATTCTTTTATCAATAATTCTTATAAACAGGCTTCTTTCTACACTCTCCCTTTTGCCAAAACTCTCCCCTCTATTATATACTGAGCTCATTTCCCTCCTGGATAGCTGTGGATTTGTTGGTATACAAATTAATTTTGCTATTGACTAGAACTAACATTTGGAGGATAAGAATGTCATTGCTATTCATACCTAAAGGTAATCAATACAGGTACAGAGGAAGAAATATTTTCTAACTGAGTAAGCATCCTCACTAGCCCTACTTCCTTTTTCTAAAACCCACAGGACTAACTTGTCTGCTGTGTGGGTGAAAAAGTGGTAAGAGGCAATAACATTTACATCTTAGTACCACAGAAAGATCACAATAGAAACTTCTTTCCTGGTTTTGGCTCTTCCCATGCTCCAGCTTAGCAGTCATTCACTTATAACAACCTATGCGTCGTCTTTGACTGCAATGGTGATAATTTTTTGTCCATGATCAATATTTATTACTCCCCAAACAGCAGAGAAGAAATAAATCCCTACTTGAAGTGGCTTGGCATCTGGTTGAGAGTGGCAGACAGCAGTCTGCGGCTACAGCGTTTATGAGGGAGGCTGTGAGGGAGCGTTATGATGATGTGATTTACATCTGACTGGGAAATTAGTATTTTTAGCACATAAAAAACAAAAGGGGAAAGAATGGCAAAAAGTGGTGGGTTTTGTTCTGTTCCTGGCCCAATCCGCTGTCCAGTTCCAGCTACTCCCGACTGATTGCCGGGGTGTTTCAGGCTTTTCTTGCTCAAAGACACCCAGGTGATTGCCCTGGCCCCTAGCCACATGCTGCCTCAATTTACACCTGAAACCAGTCAGGGGCTAATGGAACATCAGGGGTAAATTTTGCCTCACTTGAACCACCTGGTCGTTTCACAGTAGATTAGCAAAGGAAATGGAAGAGAGAGGAGGCTGCTAGTGCCCCGCCAGCCTCGGGCAGCACCCCGGCGGCGCCTTCCGCAGCACCCATACGACTTGGAGGCTGCCCATGTGGGCTTCGTCCCTTCGGTTCTGGCCAAGGCCGCCCAGCCGCTCCAGCGACCCCGGCTTCTCTTCGCAGGAAGGCTTCTTCCCCGCACCGTTCCTTCAGGTAACAAGCGGGACGGGCGGCGCGACTCGGGGCTGCGGCGCTGCGGCGGGCCGGCAGGTGGCGGCCGCGCCTCAGGCAGCGGCGTGGGAAGGCCTGCCCAGCCCGGCCCGGTGCTCGGGGGCCAGCTCCAGCTCTGCCCTTACAGGCACCCGGTATCTGGAGGTGGGAGCGCGTTGGCCGCCCGTAGGAGCCGCGCCGGGCAGAGCCTACGGCCCGCTGCCCTTCCATCGCGGCGGGGCCTGGCCGGGCGGCAGCGCCGTGTTCCGTGGGGCTGTCAGTGGAAGAGTTGCAGGGCAAAGAGATTTTTGTTGTTGTTTACTTTTTCCTTATTTCCCGCTGTCTTCCTCTTTTTTTCTCCTGCCCCATTCCCTCCCCTACATATCTAGGCTAACACCCGCTGCTCAGCTTTATATTTCATTTGGGATGAGCAAGGAGCTAACTACTGAGGGGGGCAAGGTAATGGCGACGCCTGCCTCGTGACAGCCGTGTTTTGTGGGGTGAGGGCATTAGTTGCTTGTTGGAGGCTGTGTCGTGGGGCCCTGTGAGGAATGTGCCACCCTCCTGGGGCTCACCAAGTCCCTCTTCCCGTGGCTGTGTTGTCTCCTGCCATGCACTGTGCCACCGTGGGCAAGCGGGAGCTGGGGCCTGGAGTGCTCTGCTGTGGGTATCTGGGCCTCGAGGTTGGCTGGCCCTGGGGTGAGGATGAGGATGGGGAGAGAGATGAGGCATGCACACTGCTCTGGCTGCTGACCACCGTGGTCCAGGATTAGTGGCCTAATTGATAGGCACCGCTGCATCAGGCCCCTTGTGCTGGTTTAGGATGGGTTGGGGACAGATTAACTATAGGGAGTATGGGCAAAAAAAAAAGATGAAAAACAGACTTAAAATTCAATGAAGAAAAAACATAGTGGAAAATATTCCTCTTTCTGACTTAGGATATTGGTTATGAGCCTTATCTTGTGATTGTTACACACAGAAGTGGAAACTTGGTGATGTGAAAAGTCTCCACCAGCTTCAGGGGCATCCTCTGTAGCAACCCCATGAGGTGTGAGGGAGGCATTAACCCAGCTGTGTGTGCCACTGTTAAAACTTCAGTATCATTGATGTCTGAATCAAGTTGTTTTTGCATTAGCTGGCTCTATTTGCAGCACCTGACCCATTTATTTGCGTGTTATCGCTTCTCTCCCAGCACAGATGTCCCCACAACTTCATTAAGGAAAACAAAGTGGAGTTGAATAGTTATGCTAAAGTGCAATCCATAATGCCAAAGGAGAGGGCCTAGTATGGTGTAACTTCTGAAATACCTTAAAGAGCAGAAGAGATCAGGTCAATTAATTGATATTTGTGGAATTGGAGAGTAAAACTTCCAGCTACTGGATGTTTGATACAGGGGTATTTAATCATTAGACCCTGTGTTCTTACAGTGAGCCTGTATACATTGAAAGGCACTATGTGCAGGAGACATACAAGTAATTTTGGAGGTGAGTTAGGTTTTCTGATATCACTGAATCTGACCTGTTGTGGTACTAGGATCCAGACACACATCAGCCTGGGTGACAGCTCACCTTGCTTCTACCTCCTGTTGGCCCTCATTATACCCCTGGTGACGACGAGATACTCTTAATGTAAATGGATATAAACATCTAGTAAGAATTACAGAATGTAACACTGCTGATAATTAAATTGGCAAGCCCATCTGCAGTGCAGCTGACCAGGGTTAGCTTTGCTTTACTTCGGCAGCTGTGTCCACACTGTCTTGAGGTGAAACTCGAGTTCCCTATTGCCTGTCAGGCCGGCAGTGAGCCTGTAAGCATAACTCTTTGAAGCCAGGCCTCTTTACATGGTCAAGCACGTCCACCATGCTCCAGTGCCACCAGGCACACACGGGAAGCCAGGCCACAAGCTATCTGTGGGGGCAGCAGAGCTTGCTGTAACTAAAGCCACTCCAGAAGCTGCTCTTTCAAGAGAGATCCAGATGAAACCAGAGAGGCTATTGATTCCATCCAAAATAAAGCTTTAAAGCTCAGGCATCCTTTCTAATCTACAGCGAGGGGGGACTCTGTTGGATGTATCATAGATATTGCTCTATTTCAGGAAGTCTGAATGTGGGGCAGTTGTCCCGTCTCCCAGTGGGGGATCACAAACAGGTGTCAGGATTTTATGACCATCCGGGCCTTCTCAGGTTGCTGAACGATGGGGGAATCCCTTCCAGATCCTGCCCGGCTGAGAAGGGGATTCCAGGGGGTTCCTGCTGTGGGAAAGGCTAACAGCCCAGCTCTGCTCTAATTATAGCATCAGAAAGAGGCAATATTAAAAGTGCAGATGATGGGAAGGTATTTACTGCTGCCCTCCTTTCCCAGGAAGCATGTTCTGTCCTTTGCACTCAGTTTTAGCAGCTCAGGAGTGCCGAAAGCTCAAGAGCTTCTGGTGGTTAAACCAAAAATGAAACAAAGAAAGAGAGAGAAGGTTGATTCAGTTTCTTGAATCAACACTTCTCCGCCCTTCAAACTCTGGGGTAAGCCTTTGCAGAATGAAACACTCCGGTGAAACACAGGCTTTGAATTTCAAGCCCAAACTTCTCCCACCATATGCAAAGACTTTGTCATCACACTGATCCTTGTCATCACAGCTGCTTGATCAAAGCGTTCCTGGACAGAAAGTGGGGGTTGTAATTGCCAAGCAGGACAAAAAAAAAATAGTAGCTGTGTGCCTTATCCAAGCCTGTCGTTGCTCTTCTGGCTGCACTCACAATAGGTGCCGCCTTTGCCTGCAGAGCCACTATTTAACACCTTTGTTTACAAAAGCTCCAGATAACCTCCTCTGCAGGAGGTGCTACAGAAAAGCAAGAGTCTCTCCTAGCTTATTCAAACAGAGCCCCAGGGTTTCTGAAGAATGGACTGGAGGCCCTGTCTAGGAATTAACATTCCCACTATCCCTTGCCTATTTGTCTAAACTTAATTTGACTTAATGGTGTTTTTAAATCTGCACAGTCTTTTGCATGTCCCTTCTCCTCGGCCCTGTGGTAATTCCTTCCTGAAGCATTTGCACTGGCCAAAGGTATTGGTGGATTTTAAAAAATGAAACGGGTACTTTACATGTAATTAATTTAGTGATTTGCTCAGCTGCTGATTCACGTGCATAACCTCAATTAACATTAATGGGAGCTATGTAGGCATGTCAAGAACAGAATAGACCCCTAATAATCTAACATGGAATGTTATTACATTACTGCTGTAATTGTATCCTGCACACACATCATTTCTACTTTGCTCCATGAACTTCCCTTCAAATGCAGTGGTTACTCATCTGTTATGCTGTATGTGTTAATGCTGAGGTTACACTAAACACTCTCCTTCCTCCTCCATTGTTCTGCTGCCTGCCCACAAAAGATACACATTAGCTAAATAAGTAACCAACCAGTTGGCGTTTTGCAAAGCTACAAGTTTTGGTTTGTGAATTTACTGTTGGAAGCCAGAAACAAACAAAAAGCAACAGCAGAACAGCAGGTCATTTCTCCATCACTATTTTAAAAGCCTTTATTGTTTTTAATCGGAATCTGAGCAAGCATGTCTGAGCCACCTTCACCTTTAGCCTCATGGTCAAAGAACGTCAGAGGTACGTGGGTCATACCTCTCAAGGAGATGTTGAAACAATTCTGATGTTCTGGCGGTTTTTTGGTCTTTGTTAAAGGCTTCCTTTTTCAGGGGAGAGGAAGTAGGAGTGGTTCTATCCTGGTGCACCTGGTCCTATGGTGCTGGAAACTTAAAGACATTGAGAAAAGTGAACCTTATCTAACCGGAATAAATAGCAATTTTCAGGTGATAAAACTTTACACAGCTGTCTCAGTCTGTTCTGCCCAGTGAAGCTGTATATGGACAACTGCTTTCCCATTTCAGCTGTGGGATATATTCCACCACATGTGTTTGTAGCCCTGCTCTCTGAACTGTCACATACATTTCAGTACTTTTGTCTCAAGGCTCTATCGTGCACTTCTGCAGGAGATAAGGCCTGAGTATGCCGGCTGCTGTTCAGACCTGCGAGTTTGTAGCAGCACGGTATATCCCTGCAACTAATCGTCAGTTCCCTGTGGCCATCTTGCCGTGACAATCATGCCCAGTACCTTGGATATTACGCTGCTGTGGAATCGGAGGTATGCACAGTACACCTGTACCTTTACAGGATCACACAGCTGAGCCAAGTAGTTCAGATTAGCTTGGCAATTAAGGGATAGTGAAACGCGGCGAATCCCTAATGCTGACTGACAACATGGCACTACTCAATGAGAAGGGAAAAGAAGCACTTGCAAAAACTTGAAGGTTGTGAAACTGCCAAAGCCCCCGAGTTAACACGCTTTTTATGCCGTCGCCATCAGGCTGGCAGCATGTTCTGGGCTGAATGTACTGGCTGATACCAACATCCACCAAACTCTTATCAAGGAATTTGGCTTTGCTACTTCTGTTTGTGTAGGCCCTAATGTTTGTTAAAGTGTTTGCTAAAACACAGCTCCGTTTCCAAGGTAACAGCTACCTAACTTTATTACTAAAACTGCACTAATTCAAACAGGGATCCGAACGGACAGATTCACGTTAATTTCAAGCTCTGTTAAAAACACAAGGAAAAAAAAAATCAATGTTTGCCAAATGGAAAAAGAAAAGAAATCAATAGAGAAATTTTATTTCCAGCCTTTTAAAGTGGGGTTCTGTAAACAACAGAGGTTAAGAAAATAAAAGTACATGAGAGTGGTACACAGCGTCCTTGTAAGCTGCACGGCAAACAGGAGAACAAAAGGTTTCAATGATAATGGAGGAATAATTATTTGAGCTGCAATACCTTGAGAAACAGAGGCATGGAAGTGGAATGACCTGTCTCAGGCCATGTGTAGTCAGATCTCCTGAGTTCTTGTCCAGTGCTTCCAGGTTGTCACTCAAGACTGATGCCCAAAAGCCTCAGAGAAGAGCAAAGGTGTGATTGTATCGTGTCCTGTGTTACTCCGAGTAGTGTGGGCGAGAGCAGCTGCGCCTGTGTTGCTGCTGGGGCTCAAACATTTGCTAGTAACCAACATACAAACACCCCAGGGATCCTGGAGTTATGTGGTTTCATTCCTAATATGTGCCAAAGCCCCCGCTGCCCCCGTGTTCCCTGCTGTGGGCACAGTTGTGGCCTGGGCGCTGCTGGGGGTGGGCTATTGCTTGTGGTTCAGACACCAACTAAGCACTGGGGAGATGTGGATCCATCTCCTTCCTCCCTCTGAGCCCCTATGTGAACTCCCCAGCTGTAAAATGTAGGTCCACAGGTCTCAGTTTCCTGATGCCATTGTGAGGCTAAACCCATTGTTATGGGCAGCAAGACCTGGAGTGAGCCATTTTGAGATCAGGCTATTGCATGGTAACTCAGCCACTGGCTCTTCATGCTTTGCCTGGCAGTTGTCTGATCTCAGGAGCCCCAGTTCTTTTTCTTTCAAATGACTGCTCTCTTGGCAGGTCCCTGAGTTCTGAAGCTGTTAGAAGAAGGTTTTTGCAAGGAGTAACAACGACTTTTCCCCTTCACTGGGCCATATCTTTTCCAATTTGCTAGTGTTAATAAATTTCTCATTTCCAAAATCTGGGCAGAGGAGAGAGAGGTATAAAGAGACTTTTGTTCTGAATTCTTCACACTAGCCTGGTCCCTGGACAGAATATTATTTTGTTGTTTAAAAGAGTGAGAATAAGTGACCCTAACCTTGAAGTGCCTGAACTGCAGGTAGTGGGAGTTCCTGACAGAAGTCAGTTCTCCAAGATCCAAGTTTATTTCATTATTTTCCAGGACAAGATTTCTCATTCCTTTCTCTAAAACATTCACTGCTGACCACTGTCAGTCTCCTCGAAAAGTGAAAGTTTAGATAGGTGTGTTACAGTAGATTTTACTTTCCTGACTAGAAAACAGTGAAGGTAATATCACGTGCTTATGCCTTTGGCAAAGCTTTACCATGGGAATAACACATGCTCTAACTCAACAGGGCCCTCCAAAAAAGAAGAGGTAGGACACAAAGTATGTAGCCAGTGCTTATAGCCCAAGCATCTGGCTTTTAGTCTTTACCTTCTTAGTACATGTAAAGAAAATATCTGTTGGGCATGGACTGATAATGTCTGTTTGGTAAAGAGACTGCAAATAGGACAAAGCCAATCTACAGCACAATGCAGGAGTTTGTTTGTAGCTGTCCTCCTAAGGCTAACTAATGATTGGAATGCCTTTCAGAATGCAGTAAAAGACATTGCCAAATAAAACCTGAGCGAAGTGGTCCTTTGAAGGAAGGGACTGATGACAACAGAAGTCTCTGGCAACATTTGAGATGATTTTTGTTGGGACAGCTGGTTTCTCCTCTCATTAGTCTTTTAGAGAGGCAGCCTCTATTAAAATGGCACATGATACTCTTTTTTTTCCTCCCCTCCTCTCCCCCTTCTCTAGCCACTTCACTAGTATTATATTGTTTGCCCTGTATTCTAAATGGTATTTACTTTAAATCTTCTTTGATTCAGTTACTTCACCTTGGCATCCCATCAGCTGGCAAAAGCTGGTAATGAAGTGAAGGGAACATAGTTAAGTTGATATCTTAAATGCACACAAATCCCACATGGTGTGGCAACAACAAAATGAATAACAAACACACTGCATGAAAATCCTCTTAAGTTCCTTTTTATTATTTTTTTTCAGTTCCAGCCTTGCATGCAACGGGAGGAACATCTTAAAATATAATCCCGTCATATTCCTGAACTAACAGCATTGGCATGAGGCACAGGATGGTCTTAACGCTCCTCTGCCTATCTCAGACAATCACAGCTGCTGCTAGCAAATTAATGACTGCAAGGGGCTTGGGAGAGGGAGACTGAGGAGGGAAAAAAGGGAAAGCCTCGTAGGTGGCCTTGTCTCAGCCAAAACTAAGTATTTTCATTGAAGCTTTTTTTCATTCAGCAGTTGGCAGCTTTATCCAGAGGCTTTAGACAGGCAGAAAAATTCTGACTGTTGGAAGAGGGGCTGCTGATGGGATGCAGCACTATCTACTAATGTACACAAATGAGTATCTATTTAATAAGAGAATTGTTTTCTCCTAAGGTGCCTTTCTTCTTGCTTTTCTTTTCAGTTCTTGCCTGCTGGGCCTGCCCGCTTCCCTTTGCCCTAGAAATTAAACCTTGATACTTTCTTTAGGCAAGATTTATGCCAGAACCGTTGGCTGGTATTTCATTGTCAGTCAGGGTGTGATTGTGCTGTGACATTTCCAGCTGTATATTTATGGCAGCTGCAGTTAAACCAACATCAAGCATAAAAACAAACTCCTTTTTTTTTTACCTGCCGGAGTTCGTTTACATCAGTGAACCAGACTAAAAGGTGTACTACCCAAAGCACTTTTGGCTGATATTACTTACATCTGCCCAGAGGGCTTTGCTAGGGTGGATATAACTGGACTTCCAGTAGCTCAAATGGGGAGTGCGTGTGTGTCTGTCTGTGTGCACAGAGGGTAACTGAAGTGAAGAGTGAAAGAAGTCTGACATGCAATCTATTGTTCTGGTGTTTGGGTGAAAAACCCCAAAGTGCTTGCTGGAGAAAAATTAGCAGGGCTTCCTGACATGTTCAAACCCAGTTGACTCACACTGTCTGTTGGATTTGGTGGAAGTGGCTGACTTCTGCCTGCCTACCTCAGCTCAGCTCAAGCTTATTGCTGTCAGAAGCAGGCCATGATAGAGCAAGTGGTTGTTCCTCAGCTGCCCCAGGTAACAAGCTAACAGAGTAATTTGATTCAAAGAAATTGTTCTCCACAAAGGCTTTATTTATAACAGTGCTGTAAAAGATCTGATTTTCATCATCAAAGCTTCCAGCTTGCTCTGGACTTTTCCAATTGGATTGGAAGGGTGGACAGCGCACGCAGAAAGAGTGCTGTTGAGCTAGAAACTGATTTGATAGCCACAGTCTGTACTCTAATCAACAGACAGTTATCCTTGGGGCAGAAGTCTGTAATGCTAATAATCAATGGCCAATGGCTCTTTTCTTCACCCACCTACCACCTTAGCCACAAAATCAGTGCCGAAGGGACATAGGAGGAAAAAGCTATAACGAGATGCCAGGCAGATCTTGTGGTGGTGGGAAGGAGGGATCCTGCTGAGGCAGAGGGAGAACAGTGGGAATGAGAGCGTGCAGAGTGCCAGGATGCAGGACACTAGGAAGACCCTGAGCAAGGAGGGAATGGGAACCTGTAGCCAGTGGGCTGCCATAATTATAAACCTTCTTAAATGTAGTTTTCCCCCTCCTCAGAAGAGGATCAGAGGTGGTGCTAGCAGTTCAGGACTCTCCAGCTGCAATGCCTTTTCCATTGGGAACTTTGCCCAGTTTCCTGGGAACATGCTCTGTCTCCCTCTTCCCTCTCCAGCACATAAGTCTTTGCATTGTTAAATATTGATGCATTCTCATTCCACGAGGTTCTCTGCCACTTGAATTTCTTTGGCTTTATAAGTTGTTTTTTTTCTCTTCAGTGCTTGCTTTCAACCTCTTTGGACCCAGAAGGAGAGAGAGAGTGAGGGGAGACTGATGTAAATTAGCCATCTAGTGTAAATCAGTATAACTCCTCTGACTACAATGAAGCTGCCCTGAATTACTGTAGCTGAGAACCTGCTTTGTCATGTCTCCCTCTTCTGTGTGTTTTATATTGCCTGTTGTGGAAAAAAGAAAAACCCACATAAAAACACCGCTCCAAAACTCCAGTCCTTTCTGTTTTTTACTCCTAAGAGGTCCAGCTGTATGCTAATAGTCTAACTCTCTAGTGGGAAATAGAAAGGACTATAGCATGCGTTGATAAACCAGGAAGCAGACTCTGATGCTAGTGTGCAAGGAGAGAAACACAGAGCTATTTTTTTCAACCCCTCTCTTCTTTCCCTTGCGTCGATTTCACACCCTTTTAGTTCTGTTGACCTCCATGGAGTCCTTCCTAATTTACAGCACCATAAACAAAATCAGAATGATGCCCTCTGAAATGGTCAGGATTGGTTTTGGCTTGCACCGAGGAACGTGGCATATTTGCAAAGGCATTTCTCGGTGAGTTTCTTGTGTTATCCACCTTCTCCCATGCTTCTGCCGTGGTTAGTGGCATGTTTTATTTGGATGTGCGAGAGATGCAAACGGCATCCCATCACGTGTCCTGCTGCTTTGGAAGAATCTGAGGGACTTGGTTTCTGCCATATTTTCTTCTAAACAGATGGTTGGAAGTTGCACGGTCATGGATGGGGCAACAGTCAAGCAAGCCCTCGACTATGCCAGTGCCCTGAGGGTGGGTTTGGAGTTACCATTCTGCTGTTGAATTTCACAGCATGGGCAGACTGGAAGCACTTTATTTTTCCCTGTGCCTCGGTGCATGTCCAAGGTGTGCCATTAATCAGCCTGACTATATGGGCTGTTCCATCTTATTGCTTAATTAAGACTCATCAGTAATTTACTTGAGATTAATACCTATTTATATGGAGCTGAAGTTTCATCTATTTGGGAGATGAGTTATTGAACTGCATTATGTGAAGTAAATCAATAAAATATTACTGGAAATGAGAATGACTCTCTCTCCCTTGTACTTCAGTCCTTTCACCAAGCTCGCAGACAAAACTCACTTAAGGCAGGCATTCACGTTTGCACTCAGCTTCCCATCTTCCAGCTAAACGTGATGTCTATTAATATCTCTGATCACCTTGCTCTCATTACCTGAATCGTATTGTAAAGTCAAGACCTGAGGGAGTGCTGCTAAGAGATGCTTTTAATCAGCTACGGGGTAGCAGCCCTGTTATGATATGACCCAGACAGAGCCCAATCTTTACAGGGATTAGTACAAAGCCGACACCCTCAAACTGGTTTCAATTTGCTATTAAAGGAGTGCTTTGTATCACCATATACACACATTATTCATGAGGAACAGCAGAGAGGTCATCAGAGGGTGATGTCCAGAACATGTAGCACAATTGAAGGGTTTTGTTAAGCTAATACAACTTGTTTACCAAATGCAAATAGCTTTTACCTTAATATCTTGTCTTAATTCTATTCCTCTGCTGAGGAAGAGGTTTTTTTCCTGGCCATGTCACCTACCTGCCCTGACTTCCCTTGAGGAAGGCTCTCAGAGCAGGACACCTATCTCATCAGAGGCACTCTGCCAGGAAAGTGCTAGATAGTCCTGAAAAACAGAGCAAGGCTTTTTGCATTTTCTTCCATATCTTTGCTTCTTTTCCTAAGCTTGGCTTTCTGGGATGGATCTCATATATGCCCTCTCTCTGTAAAGACATCAAGTTTTACCTTGGTGGATGGTTGGTTACTTTCCTCTCCCAGTTTTCCTGCTTTTCACCCAGCCCTTACCCAAGTGAGAAGTGCAGAGGCTTTGTCGTTCTGTTTATTTCTGTGAAAAAAAATGTTTACTTCTGGTACCTTTTGATTAACAACCTGCCACAGAAGAGGGTTTCCAAGAAACTGGAACCTTATTTTCTTTGTAATATTTGTTCTTATCTTTGTAATAATGTTTTGTAACACGTGACTAGAGTCAGACTGCGGAGACATGAAGGGGTCTGACATTCACTGACTCAAGTGGCTGCTGTAGCAAGTGCTAAGAGAGGGGGAAATGCTAATGTTGAGTGAGGAATGGACTTGAGTTCAGAGGTGTTTGTTCAGATGGCAGAGTTCATCTCTAGCCTGGAGCTTCTGTTGGTTTGGAAAAAAAAACCCATCCCCTCCTAAAGTTTTGCCAAAAGAAGAGGGCTTTTCTCTTACTTGTATGTAATTCAGAAGAATCTCTTGACTGGACCCTAAAGCAAGGACAACCTGCACCTCTTACCAGCTTCTCACCCTGTCCCTCTTTCTCTTCATTGCCCATCGCCACTGAAAAAGCCTCCTGAATGCTTTTACCATGGGGAAGAGTTCACACAGCTAAGAAATGAGCTGCTCTCTTGACAGCAGGTGCTCTTTAAAGCAGGGGTTAACGTGCTTTTCTGGCCTCAGATGAACCCTGATTCAGAGCACCCCCTTGCCCCAGCTGTCCTTTTCCACCCTGCTAAACATTATCCCCGCTTCATATGTGCCAGCATAACTGCAGGTTGGAGGTGCTCCCTAACCCAATTCTGTCACAGTAATCTGGGTCAGCCTCAACACTTCCAGTACTACGTTTATTTTTGTAGCACTCATCACTTCAACAGTTGGGTTAGAGAGCCCTTTCATGTGCAATTATGCTGACAAAATTGAAGGGGAAGTGAGCTCCAGAGGGGGCTGAGCAGAGCAGCACAGGGGTGCCAATGGCTGTGATAGCAGGCTGGCCCTTCTCTAAAGCATGCAATACACAAACCTGGGGAGGGACAACCCTCATCAGTTTTTTGGCATCTGGAGACTTTTGTCCTGTCCTGGTAACGAGTTGGTGGGAAGTATGCAGATATAGAACTTCATGATGTGCTCGATAGGTTCCTTAAGCTAGACTCTTTCCACCTTGGCACAGCCCTTCTTCTCTACCTGATGTTAGTGATTTGGGACTCAGCCTTACAGTGAGCCCCTTACAGTGAGTACAGGTGTCAAGCTACAGAAGATTTCCTGAAGAAATGGGCCTTATAGTTTGTCAGATATGCCTTCAAGCTGGTCCTGCTCTGGCAGGAGGGGTGGACTAGATGTTCTTTCAAGGTCCCTTCCAACCCTTAAGATTCTGTGAAGATGTGTATGGACTTCAAGATAATGCAACAGCTGATGAGCTCCAGCCTCTGTGGAAACAGCACAGCAGCAGATTTGCTGGGGAATGTAATAATTGATGAATGCTAGGATTTTTTTATTTGATGGCAATCAGGAGAAAGCTACAAAGTTTGGACCTGAACTTGGCTGAAGTTTAGTAGAGGAGCAGGGAGGAACTGTTCAAATCACAGGTTTTGATCTACCTCCTTTTATTGATATTTAACTGTTGGCAAAAGGCACCAGTGAAAGGAAGTAAATAAATCATCTGGGCACCTTGTTTTATTATTAGCTAAGTTTGATATTTCCCTAGCTGCTCTTCTTCTAACCCTTCCCATCTTTGTTTCCATCCTTCGTTTTGCTGACATTATTCCAGATGCTAGAGCTATTTCTCTGCAAAAAAAATCCAACTACAAAATCTTTAGACATTTGCCCTTGGAAAAGATGGATGCTGTAAATAATATACAGGCGTAAGAGCCTCATGAGGATCTGAGTCCAAGCAGATGTCACTAACTTGGAACTGAATATAATACCGCTAACACCTCTGAAAACAAACCATCCCTGCCAGTCCCAGCCCCTGTCACCTCTTCATTAATATCTGATCCCTGGAGCAGGCTTGGGCAATTCAAGGAAAGCTGTCCTTTGCCCCATGAGAAACTGGTACACCAGAGCACATAGGCTGCCGACTTGGCGTCGAACTGTTCTGACACTGCAATCACTAACGATTTTGCACACAGTCGGAAGCAGCTTTCACGTGGCTTCCACCTCCTCAGGCTTTTTGACTTCTCTCTTCAGCCTCTCCTTTCGTTCAACATCATGAAAATGTCAAAAGTGTTGTCAGACCCACCTACCTGGACACATTTGCTTCCTGAGTGAAGACGAGTTTCTGGCTCTGGGTGCAATAAATGGGTCTTGAACTATTTTCATAGATACCAGTGGTCGCTTTTTCAGTTCAGCCTTAACTAACTTTACGTAGTGGTGGAAATGAAGCAGCCAGTGTAAGTAATTAGCTGTTCTGTTCCTGTGGTTTAGATCACTTAGGCTGTCTTTTACAAGCTGAGGTGCAGAGTTAGGAACTGACTGCGGCAGAAAATGTTACCATCTGCTTGCACCGCAGTACACGGCCAACTCCAGAGTAAGGATAGCCACAGAGGACAAGGCCCAAGTACTTATGTGAGCTGAGAGTCTCACTTTGGTTTATAGCACTGTAATTTTCCTGTAGAGCCAAGCTTTTAAATATTAAAGTGAATTTATTCCCAGATTTATATCTGTATTTAATACTTGTGCATGCACATAATTACACCCTATGAGATGACCATACACCCAGGTGGTAAGCTGCCAAAGCAGGTGCTAAATTGTCCCTTATCTAACTTATACCTTTGATGGCCTCAACCTTTGGTTTTGGTTGTCTAAGAAGACTTTTTCTCAAGAACAACTTCTCATTGTGTTTTCCCTTAGGATTATAGAGCTGGAAATCTCACCTCTAATGAGAACAAATTTATCTGATTGTAAATGAGAATATATGTCTGAGATTTCATACCTCAGCCAATTGCCTTTAAACTTCTTCACATTGACCAAGAGTAAAAATTCCCCTTTTTAAATACAAAATCCTGCTTTCACTCAAAAATCAACCATCCAATCAATCAATTATGCTGCTGTCTGGTTTTGCTCTATGTGCAATATTCAGTCCCCCAAACAGTGACAGTTGTAAGAAACAAATATCAATATATATCATTATGAGTGCTTGAAAGGAGGGCTTTCTGCTACTGGATGGCTGAGAAATCCTTCTTTTGAGAGGAACACAGCAAGTGTTTCCAACCATGGAAGATTGGAAAACCAAGATTTTTAAATCATGCCACTGACTGTTAGAATTGCTGTTTTAGGGAGTGGCTCAGGCATTTTCAAATGCACCATTTAGGTTTATTTTCCTTCCCAGGTCTCTGCTAAGGCAAATGAGCAGTATAGGTAGAGGGATTAAGAAAGCAGACTTCAATAAAGTCTCAGAGTTAGGGTTTGTGCCTGTAAATCTTTTGTCATAAACAAAAGGCAGTGGTGTGGCACAGTAAAAATCTAAGTGTCAGTCGTGCCATGGTGACTAATATAACTCACTTGTGGCCTCGTTAATCATGAGGTGATTCAATCCCAAATTCATGTCAGTAACAGCTTTACACCACCCCAGTGAATGAGGAATCCTCTGTAGATATCCTCAGAGTGAGAAATCTGTCCCTTTGCTGGTGTAAACCACCTGAGCTCTGCCAAAGACTAACAAGCAATGCCCATTTTTCTTAGCTGAGCATCTGACCCCCATTTTCTATTCATTATTACCATGTTATTTTTTGTAAGTCAGCAGAGTTGTTCTTGCAGCTCTGAACAAAGTGTTTGCCTTTTAATCTTACCAGACTGGGAATGTCTCCAAAAACTCTTTGGGAACTTTATAAAACATGCAGCTTCTGCCCCAGTGACAGACCATAAATTCAAGATTATTTATGCCCCCCTCCCCAGGTGAAAGTGACACCATCTTTAGACACTGGTGATCCCTAAATAAGGGGATCACACAAGTAATCCTAACAAGCATATTTACTGGTTGAGCAGTCAGATTGTGAAAGGGTAGTAATTAAACAAGGAAATACTTAGGTAAGTAGGCCTGGCTTTCTTTAAAAAGCCTTTGCTTCTCCGTTGTGCATGTGGAAGGTTTTGCTGCCCTCTCCCTGACTCTGCACCTCTATAGCAATATTGATTTGGGATCAGGAAGAAATGTTGCTGGCAAACATCTCCTTCTAATTTCATTTCCCACCATGTGGAAGTCTCCTTCATGAGAATGACAGTGAGACTGCTGCTGATGATATGGTGTATTTCACTTCTACAGCTGAGAAACTGGCTCTCTACACTTCCACAGGCAGTTGAAACCAGCCTAAGAGAGGCTGTGAAGCCTTGAAAAGCCATCATCAGTTTTTTTTAGTTTGAGTAGTGTGCAGGTGGATTAGGTCCTGGCTCCAGGTGACCTCACTGCCTGGCTGTGCTGGCGAAAGGGAGGCAACACAGACACTGGTCTAAGGGCAGGACCCTCCCCCTCTTTTGATGGGTCTAAGCAGGTAGGTCAGCTCAGTCTAAGAGGAAGAAACTCCTCTGAGAGAAGCAAGCTGTCATAATGATTTCACAAAATTTGGTCAATTCTGTGACTGAAGCTGAAGAACCTGGCAGCAAACTGGTGTTGCAATATACTTCCTAATTTCCATCATGTTTAATGTGCTCTCAATATGGTTGATCATCCAGGTGATGATGCTTGAAAGCCTCTGACTGGAAGAACTACCAAGGTGACCAGGGAACTGCTCAATCTTTCTTATGAGGACAGGCTGTGGGATCTGGGGCTGTTTAGTCTGGAGAAGACTGCAGGGAGACATCATCAACACTCAGAAGTGCCTAAAAGATGGGTGTCAGGAGGATGGGGTGACACTTTTTTTCTATAATGTCCAGTGACAGGACTAGGGGTAATGGACAAAAGCTGAGACACAAAAAGTTCCACTTAAACACAAGGAACAACCTGGAGGTGAGGGAGCCCTGGCACAGGCTGCCCAGGGAGGGTGTGGAGGCTCCTTCTCTGGAGGTTTTCAAAACCCACGTGGACACGTTCCTTTGTGACCTGGTCTAGATAGACCGGCTTTAGCAGGGCCTGGATGATCTCTAGAGGTCCCTTCCAACTCCCATCATTCTGTGCTTCTATATTTCTATGAAAAGTCAGTTGTTTTTCAGCTGAACTTGGTAAGCTGATAGTATGGGTAAAGGGAGACTGAGCAAATAAAGACCTGGACAGAAAGAGTTTTCTAGGTGTTTAGTGAGGAGGTAAAAGTCTGTACTGTGAATTAATATCAAGATAGGTTCCTAGTGATAGACTCAAAATGGAGGAGCAGTTGTGGAGTAGTAATTTCAATGACTGCCTTTCTGCTCTTGCCATCAGCTCTCTGTCTCAACAGTGGGCCGAACAACCTTGATTAAGGTCAGTGTGTGGTCATCAGAGCTCCCAAGGCTGAGTGCTGACATGGTGGTGATTTGATCTCATCAGGTTGGTCAAAAAGGAATTTTCTTTCACAGCAATTATTGCCTAGGGGTGGAGGGAGGAAGGAGAAAAAAAACCCCAAACCTGGAGGCAGAGAATTAGAGTAAGCACTGATGAGTTGGCAGATGCTGCCGGATCAATGGCTGTATCATGGCAGGGAAAGCAGCAACAGCCCTCTCGAAGCTGTCAGTCCCTGTGGTTTTGGGCAGATGCCAGCAAACAGAGCGAGAGAAGAGATGGGGGAGGGAGCCACCAGCCTGCTGGGCCGCTTTTAATTACTTCAGGTCACATCAGACGGAGAACTGCCCACCATGACAGATCAGTCCCGCTCAGAGGGCTTGCACGCAACCTGGGGTAGCAATCAGGACTTATGTTCACGCAGCCTCTTTTATCCAGGAAAAAAAACCCCAACAACTCAAAGCTCTGCCAGAGCCAAGCGACAGGCAGAAGCATATTGTGCACATCTCCACGTGCCCGTGCCACGCGGGGCTCCCCTGGGCCGCAGCCGCGAGGGGCATCTGTCTGACAGCGCGAGCAGCGGCAGGACACGACTTCCCGGGCCAGAGGGAGGGCAGGGGAGGCTCGGCGGTGTGATGGCTTCCCTGGACTGCAGCCAGAGTATTAGCACATCTGAGGTAGGGCTCGTGTCTCCACGTGACTTGTTTGCCACAGCCTCCCAAAAGGGGACCTTGCCGTTGTCTCACTATTTTTCTCCTTAGTTGTCCTCTTTGAAGTCTTTGGTGGGGCTTGTGGCAACATGAGTGCTCTGCAAAGCCTAATTTATGTGGGGGTTTTTGCAAGGGGCTGTCACGGGGATGGTCACTGCCTTTCTGCTCTTGGCTGCCACCACAACTTCCTTAGAAGTTCCTTCAAAAAAACAAAAGGGGGGAAAGAAATATCACCACTGCATAAACATTTTTTATAGCTCAATTCATCACTGCTCTCATAGACAAGCCTTGGTTTCTTCACACAACAATCTCCTGTTGACTTCACTGGAAACTGCATTTGCATTCAGGTTGCAAGGTCAGCTTGTTAATTATGCAAACTCACCTGGTCCTCCTGAGCTCAGCACAAATTCAAATGGACACGTCCTGATGAAAATATGTCCTGCACTGCCCTGCCATAGATTTCAAAATACTAGTTTCCCCAATAAGAACAGCATTTGGTGTTTCTAGAAGACTCTGATGGTGTGTGGCTCTTCTTACTATCTTCTCAGCAGCGATCTTGATCTAAAGGCGTCTGTCCTTGCCTCTGTGCTTCTCCTTCAGCAAAGCTGATCCGACTGCTTGCGGCTGCTGCGTTTTTGACTGTATCAATGACCCGATCCCAGCTTAAATAATAAAAAGGGCAGGGTGGGATTTACAGGGCAAACTGTAAAAGGTGATGCAAGGATGCAAAAAAAAAAAACAGGGAGAGGAAGGGTGAAAATGATTTAAACCGAAGTTTGCCACTTTAGTGTTAAATTGCAGTCAGAGTCATAATTCGAGTGCTCGTCAGCCACATCAATGCAGATTAGAAGAATTAGGCATTGTTTTTGTTTCAAATCAAATGCGTGTATAGTCCAGGGGTGCCAGTTTAGCTTATGTAAAGGGGAAGCCTTCATTATAAACCTGAGAGGCCACTTTAATGAGCTAGTTTAATCTGATGTAGCTCAACTAATTGTGGTGGATTTGGCAGAGGCACCGTGGTGCTGCTGGGGGGATGAGATCCGGCAGCGTGCTGTACCCCCCCACCCTGGGCATCCACGTACCCCTGGGACCTGGTGTCTTGTGTGGATGTGTGCCCCACAGCTGCTGCAAGGATGCTTGGACGGCAGGGGTGTTTCTCACTTGCCTCATTTGACTTGGTGCTTTTCTCTGCTCTCTCCATTCTCCACGTTTTCTCCAGTTGGCTGGCTCCAGCTAACAGCTTTGGATGGTGCAGTTTCGGGAGTGAGCAGCTTATTCCTGAAACATTGCAGCTCTAAATTACTACCAAGATGACATTCTTCCACCTAAGTCTTGGGTTTTTCCTCCTATGATATTCATAACAGTGTCTTCCTGTGCTACTTTGTCATTTAGGGGGACAGTCTTTCTGCCATAAACATACTACTTCCCTCTTTCCTCAAACACCTTTCAACCCAACAAGGTTAAAGCATGGCATTCATATTCTTAGTCTGTCAGGTTGGTGCAAACAGAGTGATAGAAAAAGAAGAAATTTCATGCCACCCTAGACTCTCTGTGTAACTTTGGGATGGTTATTGTGATGGCAGAGCTCATCAAATGCAATAGAAAGGTTGTTTTCAAATATTCTTTTTACCAATGCCCCTGTTCCAGCAGCACACAAATGTATCTGAGTAGAGGCAAGAAATATGTGTCCCTCATTGTTTGCCAACTGCTTTTCTTCATCCACTATTGCTGTTACTGCCATTGCTATGGAGTCAGAAGATTTTGGATAGGATACAATCACAGGCATTATACAGAATCATAGAATCTCAAGGGTTGGAAGGGACCTCAAAACATCATCCAGTCCAACCCCTCTGCCAGAGCAGGATCACCTGGAGTAGGTCACACAGGAACTTGTCCAGGTCGGTTTTCAATTTCCCCAGAGAAGGGGACTCCACACTTCATCTGGGCAGTCCCTTCCAGTGCTCCCTCACACTGAAGAAATTCTTCCTTGTATTTCTTTGGAACCTCTTATGTTCCAGCTTGTACCCATTGCCCATTGTCCCATCATTGGTCATCACTGAGAACATCCTGGCTCCATCCTCCTGACACACACCCTTAACCTATTTGTAAACATTAATGAGGTCACCCCTCAGTCTTCTCCAAGCTAAAGAGCCCCAGCTCTCTCAGCTTTTCGTGATAAGGGAGATGCTCCACTCCCTTCATCATCTTGCTGGCCCTGTGCTGAACTCTCAAGCAGCTCCCCAGAACTGGACACAATACGGGAAGAAGAATCTGCTGTGAAGATCTTCCAGGTGAGAAGCCACCTCTTTTACAGGTTCCAGCAACAGACCACACTTGATGCCATTTGGTAGGAAGAAGAGAGTGTACAAGCAATTGCAGGTACAAAGGTTAAAATCAAATTAGTAAGTGGCAATTAGGAAACAAACTCATGAAAATCAGCAATTAATGTGAGTAGTGTGGGGGATAAGACACTTGGAGGAGGAGGTGAGATGTTACATGAGGGATAAGGTTATTGGACATTCAGAAGGTGATTGAAGACTTTCCAGATGGATACAAATATTCTTCACTTCTGCATTGAAGATTCACACAGGTCCTGAAATTGGTAGGATGGTCGTTTTTTGTTGTCCTGGATTCTGGTGGTAAATTTATGCCACAAAAAAACCCCAAACATTTGTTCTCCTCTGTTCTTGCAGTCTCTGCCACATTCAGATAGGGAGGCAGGATGGACTTTGTCATATTTTTCTCCTCTGCCACATGTCTCATTCACCCAAGTGTCTGTCCATGTTGTGGCATCCTAGGATGTACATCTCTCTCTGCTGAGCGTGAGGCCGGCATTTTGGTCTTTGTGCTCTGGGCTGTCACAGCAGTAATGTTTCTTTCCAGGAGTGCTACATTCTTTCCAAAACTATTTAAAACAAAGAAGCAAACATATTTTTTTTTCTCTTTTTTTCCTAAGCACTTACTGTGCTACAGAGGTGCAGTGGCAACTTTTTGATGACAAGTATGTCCTCAGATTTCTGTTCACGCTTGGACACAGCAATTGCATACAGAAGCTGCATTATGCATACATCGGACCAAGCATAACAGCACCTGCTGCTGCTCCTGCTGTTACTAAAGAGAGAGCAACTAATCTCTTTAATTATTGGAGAAGAATTAAGGCTTTGATTTGCTTTATTGCAGAAACATAGGTATTTCCCTGCTGTAGGCTGGGGAGGAGATGCTCTTTGCCTTCCTGTTCTGCTGCAAGAGGGGCTTAAACTGTTGGATGGGTGGCCCCTTCCAGATGAACCTGAAGAAAGAATGGGGTTGTATGGACACCCACTTCTCCATTACCCCTACAAGAGTTGGCACCCATGGGTTTTACCCCACTCTGGCAGTGCTATGTGCAAGGCAGCGGGGCTGGTTTGCTCGCTTGGAGCTGTGGTAGAAGCAATTCCCTTATTCCCATAGGCTGCAGGCAGGGTCAGGCTCTCTCTGGGAGCAAGGCGAATGCGAATGGCAGTGGGATTGTTTGGGCACTGCTGGAGCCCACTTGTCCGCTGGTGTGCTGCATGTTCTGGGAGCACTGGCTCATCATCTGTCTCTAGTGAAGAGATGGGCTTGTCATCAAGCCAGCACAGCTGCTTCTTTCGCCTGAGAGGAAGAGATGGTGAATAGGAAGTAGAAAGTAATTGTGGGGTAATTGCCTTCTTGATAAGGATTTTGTGGCATGTTATTAGGAGGATCTTGCTGACCACATGCTGCAAAGTCACGCTCCAATGAGCATGGGGAGTTAGAGGAGATCTTGCGGGACTATGGCAGGTCTGTTGCTAGTCTTCCCCAGTTAGAGCTGGATCAGAGTGGGCCATAGTGGTCTTCTCTCAAATGCTGCCGACATTTGGTTAGCCTATTTTTCTCAACTCCCTTCCCAGTCCCTTTTTCCCTCTGCTTCCAGACCTTATCAATGTTCAAGCAAGAGGAGTGCAGTCATGGAAAAGAGCAAAAAAGATCCTTTCCATCCTTTCAGCTCCCTGCTGGCCTCCCCTCCCTCACTTCCCACAAAGGAGCCGCAAGTATTCCTCTGCACCACAAAAAGGACCTGCCAAAGGGTCTAGGACAGAAAGGGTTAAACTCAGGCGAGCACAAGCTCCAACACAGTTAATCCATATAAAGCTCATGGATTTCTCTGCAGTGATCTTTGTGGTTGTCATTTGCATTTTTTTCCTTTTGTGAAATCTTTTCTTCTTTCCTTTTACACTCGTATGCATGCAGAAATTAGCATATTGTACCGAGAGTGGGAGATGTAAGAAGCCGACCCCCTGCTGTTCAGCGGATTGTGCAATCTGCAGGCGGCATCAATTTTTCAGCAGTTTTCTCATTTCTCATTACAGTCAGGGCACCGCACAGCTCCCGATTCAACACAATCCCTAGTGGTCCTACAGACAAGCATATGGGCTGTGGAATATCCGTACTGCTACTTTCATAGCGTTAATATCCTTGTTTATGCTTCCACCGTAATTAATCCTGGTATTAATATAGCTTGGGCTTAGCTTTACTAATTATGTATGGGCTACCAGGATAATTATGTCAGCAGACGCTGGTGCTGATACTTGACAGCAGTTTGCTAACCTTAGGAGCGGCACATAAACGCTTTGGCCAATCCTGCCTTGGAAACAAGGAAGGCGAAGAGACGGGGAGGAGGGTATGGCGAATCGATGTCTGATAACTATAAATAGTGGGTTTAAAATAAGGAAATTTCACAAGCACAATAAAGTTGTCCTCGGGTATCAAACTCCGTGGTTGTCATAGTGATGTGTGCATTATTAAGAGGGTGTTGTTCACTCCAGCATCTAATCTTATAATGAGGACGGCTCATTATCGGCCCGACGAGAGTTCCTTTCCCCACTGACCGCATCGCAGCTTGACAAGTGCTTGGGGCTGAGGGGAACTTTTTCCCTGTGCTCCTTCCCTCTATCCCATCCCACCCCACCCCGAATAACCTTGGCAAGCTCTCGGTACAGCTTGCTGCTGCACAGGGCTAATGGACAGCCAGCACTAGGCAAGCCATTTCCCCAAGTTTCCTTTGGTTTTGAGCGTGCCTGTGACTTTAATGGCTACACAAAAATAACGCTCTGCCCACTTGAGTCTCTTTGGCTCTCCCCAGTCCTCACGTTCATTAACATTGCAGATTGGGGAGTTTAAAACGAGCCCCGTTGGTTTGCTTTTATTTCTGCACCTGTTTCTGCCGCCTGGCCGTTCGCAGCAAATATCCTTCGCGGGGTGAAGGATGCCCCTCTGTGCCAGGCACAGGGCTTAATGGAACTTCCTTTGCTTATCATTAGCCACTTTGCATTTTTACAGAGCTCTATTAGCTGGCATGCAGGCTCGCTTTTAATTCCCTTCTGAGGTTGGTACACAGTGGTCGCATCCCTCCCCCGCTCCCCAAACAATCCAATTATCACAGTTTGTCACACAGGCGCGGGTGACCCACACGCCACCTGCTCCGCTGGCGGGTCCGGTCCTCCGGGACGGCAGACACTCCTGGGAGTCTGAGTTTTGCCTCACTGGGACCTTTTAAATGGCTTTAAAAATCATATCGCTGCTTTTGTTGGCAAAACCAAAACCACAACAGGCAATTGGCTGTGAAATTGCATTGTTTGAAGGTCTGGATATGAAAATGGCTTGAAATCATTTCCTTCTTCCCTCTCCTCCTCTTCTTTTTTCCCCCCTTTCTTTTGTTTTCAGTACTAGATTTGTGCCTAGACAGGGAACCTGTGTTTTACTCCAGCCAGGGCAGGCGATCCTAGACAGGTAAGGACCTGACCAGAAAGTCAGGAAGTCTGAAAAGTAGAAGTGAATGGGAGTGCTGCAGTTTGCCTCCGGTACACGTATGCCCGTAGGGATGAGGTCAGAGTTAAGGATGCGATTAAATGTCATGGTCTTCAATTGGATTTATCATGTGCTGATGAATTTTCCTGAAATGGCTCTTGAACCCTAACCCAAAGACTTGTGGAAATATTCCCTGTGACTTTATTTCATTTTGGAGTAGCCCCTTAAAGTGCTATTAAACCCCACCTGGTCAGACTTTCCTCAGCTCAACCTTTCTTGAGCCATTTCAGCCCCTTCCCTGAAGCTTCTGGCTCTCAGTTGTCATCATCCCCTGGACATCTGGCTTCTGCTCACCAGTGGCTGGGCCAACCATCATAGAGCATGGTACCACGGGTCCTGCTCCTGGACTTATTTAAGTTAAACAATCACTTGCTGAAACACAGAACCAGTCCTAAAACCAGGAACTTTGTCCCAGGTGTATTTCATCTCAGGCAGAGATTGCAGTCAGATATGACAGAGCCATGAGCTCTCTTTGGCCCCAAACTCTGAAATTTCCTTTGCCCATCAGCGGGGTTTCAGGAAGGGCAGAGCCAAATCTACGTGGCAAGAGTGTGGTCTTGTGCCACACATGTGTGGCCTAGTGCCACAGCATGGCACTAGGCTCATGTACCCTAACAGATCCCAACTCCATGGCTTGGTTAATCCACCTACAGATTGCCAAGGGTGGGCTGCCATTTGCCCAAAGAAGAGGTAGTCCCTCTAAATTCTGTATATTTACAGTATGCACCAGGGCTTCTCCACAGCTTCCTTCCAGTTTTCTGTTCTTTTATCTTTTGGCCATTATATTTCAACTGAAACTAATGGGGGTCTCTCCAATATGGTTTTCAGGCTGAATGTTCTCTCTGTCACACAAATATTGAAGGAGATTTTGCATCGGGCTGGAAGAGACCCTCAGGGTATAGCTGGAAGGTCCTAGGTTACTCCACCCACCCATGGGAGGAATCCTCCTGCCTCGAAGCAGACATCTCCAAAGAAAAACAGTTTGTTTGTGTTTTTAGGCTCTGGAGGGAATTGGGATACACTGTAGAAGTGTACAAACCTTCTACCTTCCCACCAAGATCTCAAATTTCCAAATCTTGAGATCTGGATTGTCTGAAAGTTATACAGTGTTCAAATGTCAGACATTCCTCTTAGTTCTGTGTCATTTGAAGGCTAAGTGTTGGTAGCAGGGAGAAAAATAAGCGAAATGTTTGAAATATGTCTAACCAGTAAATGGATTGACATTTTGTCTTGTATTTCAAAGGGGTTTTTCTACTGGGAAATTAGTCTCTGCTTAGAGCATTGTGATAATCCCCTTATAGTCAAGTTCATCAATATCTTTAGTACCCACATGCTTTTCCTCTACAACAAAGTAACTTTGTCATTTACATACTGGTTGTCAACCATCTCAAGTAAATTGCCTAGCAGAATATGGGTGAGTTTTAGCCAGCTGCTCATGCTTTAATAGCATAGACTAAATAGAACTATCAGTAATTATATTTTCCAGCTACCAGGAGCTTGTTAGACCCCTCAGAGTACAACTACATTGTTCTTTACTCTCAGGACCCTGCCAGCTGACACCAAATGCTGTAGGGGAATGGAAGGGCACAGAGGAACGTGGGCATCAGCATGAGAATGTGGCTGCTCAGCAAAGGTTCATTGTCAGATCGGAGAGGTAACAAATGGACAGGATAAGTAAGAAGCATCTTTCCTTTGGCTCATCCTTGACCGGCTACATCAGCCTGTAAAATTGGTCCTCTGGGATTCCTTCAAATGGTGGAACAAGTCCTCAGTTTTGCATGCTGGTAACTTGCTGATGATAGAAATGGCTAATGCAGCTACAGGCACAGATTTTTGTGTCAGCTGTTAAGTGTAAATGGTTTTAGCCAAGTTTTGGGTAGAAATGGAGAGAATGGTTCTACTTGGTAACTAAAATACGGCCTGGGACCCAGAGTGCCTAAACTTCTGACAGGCAGAAGCTGAGAGGGCATATCAGGGAAAGATCTGTGTACACAAACCCTATTTCTGTTCTTTGTAAACATTTGCTTCTGACCACTGTCAGAGAGAGGCTACAGACCTAGGCGCAAACCCTTGTTTTGATGCAATTTGGCCTTTCTTAATCCATTTTAAGGTGTAGTGTTGCATACGTGGTGCTTCTGGCTTTGCAGCATTCCCTCTGCTGTAGGTAGCACTGCAGACGCCTGGGCAGAGATCAAGGCCCTTGCTCTCCATCTGTGTGAGCCAAGATGATGAAAATTCATTTCATCCCCCGTGGGGGCAGAACTGCTAATGCAGAGTGCCACTAAGAGCTTCCTCTGTTACTCTGAGGTCTTGAAAAGGGAATATTGGCAAACTGGGGTGAGTATAAGCTTGATTTCCATCACTGCCCTGGGTTACTACAAGGGAGTCACAGGGGAGCAGAAACATAAATGGAGCATGGGATTTTTTGTTAGTGCATGAGCAGTGAAACGATTACTCATGGTGTGCAGTTGAGTCAGTGCAGTTTTAGGTTATCTGCTGCATATATATTCACCGTACATAAACACCTGACAGCAAGTACATTTAGTGATGCCTTTGGAATTCAGAATCATATCTCCTCCCTGAGTTCATAAAAGGACCTTTTCAACTTTTAAGACTTCACATTAGCAAACCAATTATTCATATGTGTTATTTTAAGCATGTGCTTTGAACCAAGCCCACTCCTCTGAGTGCACCTCAAATTAAACAAGTAGACCTGGGCAGATTTCCCAAGTGCTGTTGGAAATTAGACAGCTGGAGTAATTTGAGTATTTCCAAGACTGCCATGCCTTTGTAAGGAATACAGGCTCTGATAAAGTACTGGTTAATGAAGTCAGTTGGAAGAGGGTCATTTTGATTTTGGAGCAGCTTCTGAGTTTTGCTCTTTTCATTCTTTGTGTCCAACATGGTGATGGTGATGGATGAGGAGGTGCCCTGCTTAGGCACAGGACAGCTGGGTTATTGGGTTACTGACTCCTGTCCAGAGCTGTGGATGACCCTGGGTTTTCCTTCCATAGCTGAAGTGGTGCTGCTCCACATCTGATTTTAGGCAATATAGAATTTCCTCCTATCCTGAATAGTGAATGGATGAGCTCACTCACTTTTTTTCACTCACCGCTACACAACGATCTTTGTTGCACACCCAGAGTTAATCTCATCTGTAGCAGCAATGCAGTATTTCCTCTCTCATGAAAAGTAATTTGCCTTAAAGCATTTGGACTTCAGGAAAGCAGAGAAGTCACCAAAAATGTCCCTTTGGCAATTTCTGCTCTTAGCATCTGGCCCCTTTCCCAGTGATGTCAGTAAGGGTAGTGAGGGTCCAGGTACTGCTTTGTCCTTTGGTCTGTGAGGCACAGAAGGCTCTCGGTGACAAGGTCCTGCTCCTGCACAAGCCCCAGGTGTGCCAGGGGTGAGCTTGAGAGCTCTGGTGTTTCCCTGCAAATAAAAGAGGTCAGGACAGAAGGAAGTCTCTGATGAATTGCATGCTAAAGGAGATCCACATCCTGACAGTTGTGTGATTATACACTGGGACGTGTTTTTTTCATGGAGATGGAAAACAGACATTTTGACAAGACTGAGTTTTGCTCAGGGCTATCTATGTGCTGCTGTCACTGAAGGTTCTTGGCCAAATTTGTCCTGGGTTTGAGAAGACACAACTCTGTTGAGGCTTGGTGAAGCTCAGTTTGATACTGAGGTGCAGCTAAAGAAAATTATTCCATGCTGTGTCCTGTCAGGGGAGCATGAGGACCTCTGGGAGAATCTAGTTATGAAATCCTGCTGGTGCCTTGTGCTTGCTTGGCTGGCAAGCATGCAGATTTAAAGAACAATGTTTTGGTTCTTCAATTAATCTTTAATTCCAGCTCTCTTCTTTCAAGCTGGTCCTGTGGAACACATTCCTTGTGAATAAACTGTTATTGGGGCTTTACCTGTTCCGAGCATCATAAAATCTCAAAGAATGTGGAGGGCATAGAATTTTATTGAAATACAAATAAATAAATAATCAGAGAAGGAAAGGAAGGAAAAAAGTATTGGAAGGAGTGCTCTATAATAGCATTTCAACTCCTGCAATATAAAAGGAGAAAAACTTTACCCAGTCCTTGGATGTGGATTTCATCAGAAGGAGTCGTGTCAGTGCAAGGTGATGTTTTCTTCCCTTCAGTGGTGGTGTTGGCAGGGCTTTGGAAAGCACTGGTGCTTAAAGTACTGCAGTATTGTCACAGTATAGTTATGAATGGAATTTCTTCCACCATTTTCAAAGATACTTCCGTTTGAAATGCCTACACTGGTGCTGAATTGTCTCCCTGGAACACCTCAGGTCAAGGCTAGGACTGTGTTGAAAGGGGCACTGTAGTCAGATGCAGATGAGCTTGGTTCAATTGCAGGAGGGTAAACAAGTCACTCTATTAGCCTTTGGACCACATTAGATGGAAAGTTAGATTAGGTGATTTGATAATCAAACCTAAACCAGCTACTACTGTTCTAAAAGGCAACATCAGGCTTGTAAGTTAATGTCAAAATGCCAACGATACCTTGCTCAGACCTTCAGAAATACTGGAAAGAAGCTTTAGTTCAGCAAACTGTATTTCACATACTCAAGTGAGAGAGTATCACCAAAGCCTTAGCATTTATTCCTGTCTTTTGGCCTGTCCACCTTAGTGAACTGTAAAGCTTAATGTTATGAAGTGGGATTTGCATGCTGTTGCAAGGAAGAAGAAAGGGATGGGAAAAGTAATGGTTTGAGACTATTAATTGGACTCTTCCCCGTACAGGGGCTAACGTATAATGGTGCTTGTCAGCTCCCTGTGGCACTCAGGGCATTCTCTAGGTAGTCCCATCTATCTGCTTCATTTAACTGTCCAGAGATAAGGGATCCTGCAACAGTAATGGAGAATAACACCATTTATTTATTAAAGTTGGATAGTGCCAGCTTCACCTTACCCAGCATGGCTTTAGTACCCTGTAGAGCTGTATGGTAAAATCACATTTCATGGGATAGCTCATATGAGCTCATATCAAGTTCATTTGAGTTGTCTCCTGAGAGGTTCAAAGGGCCACCAGGCAGTGGCTAAGGGTTAGGTGCCAGCTGTGGCAGTTAAAGCTAACTGAAATCTCTCTTGCACCAAAACTGATTCTGCCACCTAATCCCTTCCACCACTGAGCAGCCAATCACTGAAAATTAATTTAAGCCTTGTCCATCTCTGCAGGGCCCAAACTGATGGTGGAGAAGAGAAAGCTCTCCATTACCATGACATGTAGCAGCCTGTTTCCTCCTTGTTTGTGAGAGAGTGTTTCTCTGAGTTTCTTTTTAGGAAGAGTCAAATATGACAAAAGGATGTAGAAGAAAAATGCAATCAAGCTGCCTGCAATGAAAGGGGAAATAATTCTGAGAAACACAGCAATTTAGGTATTAAAATCTTCCTTGTCCATGAGAGAAAAACCCATCGATTAAAACAGTCCTAAAGCCCTTTAAATCGGGCTCAGGTACCTTTTCAGAAGATGATTGCCAGTTCAGGATCTGTTCAACGTGGAGAAGTACAAATGTACCGTTTTTAATCATGATAAATAACTTCTCTTTTATCAAATCATCTCTGCTGGAAATAGTTTCCCTCCGTGCAGGAACGGTAATTTGCGCACTTATCATTCGGTGCGTTCCCAAGACAAGCAGCCAGCCATGGGATGTAATTTAACAACTTATCAACCACAGCTTCAGCCAGCCCTTTCTAGCCAAAAGGGCATTTCACATTATTTAAGGGACTTCACCATATATTGCCATCCATTTAAGATTTCGCCAGCCTCCAGTCATTAAGATTTTCCACTCAGCACTTCACTTTGTAACCTGGGGACACGGCTGCTGAACGGTGCCAGCAGGCCCACTGAATTATCTACGCCGTGCAGGGGATGGATAATTACCAAAAGGATGCAAATTGCTGAGTAGCAGGGGGAGCAATCATGATTAGCTGTACGTGTCATGTACAGAGGTCAGAAAAGCATGGTAAGGGGGAAAAAAAAGGGGTATCTGTGGCATGCTTATCCCTCTCCTTGTGTGTTTTCAGCTGGAGGTTTCTCTGGGGTTGTGTCTGTTGAGCGCTCAGAGGGATGGGGTCTGGCAGCTGGCTCGGTGTGTTGCTCACCATCTCCGTTGAATCTGCAGGGAAGGTTAGCAAGGTCCCACAGTTCATGTCCCTGCAAATCTGTGTAGAGGTCCAAGTCTGGAAGAGCTCTGGCTTCAAGGTCAGGGACCATCTTCATGAAAAAGATGTGTGCCATGCCATTAAAGCCAGGCATGTAGGAGTTGTGTTCAGGAGGAGCAGAGGGCTGTTTCAGTTGTAGTGCCATGAGACCATCAGTGCACAGGCTTTCCTTCATCTGGTGCATCTCCCCAGAGCCCTTTGGGTCCTGCAGCAGACCAAGAAATGGCTCAGTTGAGGTCTGGTGTATCTGCTTGTGCTGTGCAGGAGTCACAGACAGAGGCAGTTCAGAAAGAGCCTGCGGGGGATTTACTGACATGGGGGTTAGAAATGGCAGCGTCTACCACACTGCAGCTGCTGCCAAGGGTTGCCTGGGCAAAGAACTGCCTCTTACCTTTACCCCACGGTCGAAGTTGTCAAATGGGATGACTGTGGATATCCTTTTAAAAAGAAAAGTTTTTAATAGGATTCTTTTTTTCCTTTGAAGTAGTCCTCATTATTTGCAGCCTCTGGAAATTAGATCTCTGGGGCTGCAGTGTTGCTGGCCAGACACACTGCTGCACGGCTCGCTGCAGCTGGCGGGTGGCCAGAGTGTAGCTGGGAGCTCCTTCTGTACCAACTGCAATTTGGTCCCTCCCTTACACTTTCAGTTGCAGACTGGTTGTGTGTTTACTCTCTTGCTCCCATGCCTCCTCCATAGCTGAAGGTTGGGGCTGGAGAGAGAGTTAGCTAAAGGAGCTAACACAGAAGGGTACTTCTCTGTATTTAGGGTACAGTGCTTTGAGTGAGTTGACCTGGGGCTTGGAATCCCCTCTCTGCTTGCAATACCTACTTGGGGGAGGGTGATTTCTTTCTGGATGGTATACTCAAGCAAAAAGAGCTTAGAGGTACTGTTGTATGGGACTTATCCACCTGAAGAAGGTTTTCTCCATCCCAGATTCCTGCAGCAGTGACTCTAGGCTTTTGTTGCAGTCAGCATAAACATAACATAGTCTTGGATCTTCCCCTTCTGTGTTGTTCTTCCCCTTTTTGTATAAATTAAGACAAGAATGACCAGCTTAGCAGCAGGCTTCTGCATTGCAATGTGAATAGTGAGATGAGTCCTACTTGCTCCCATTGGGATGGATTTTATGAGACTGGGGATCATTCCGGGCCTTTGTGGCAGCCGCCTTCTGACAGCCCTATGAGCTCTTCCTGGCATTGTTGTTATCTTAAAAAAAGAGAAAAGCACCAGCACAGTGCTTCTGGCTTCCTGACAAACACAATTGGGCCTGGTGCTCTCTAAATGGCAACAGAATCTGTAGCTGATTCCCCAAAAGCCTGCTAAAGCCTCACTTCAGCATCCTCCCAGGAGCCACACTGCTTCATTCTTCTTCCACCCCACTCACATCCCAACTTGAATGGGGAGGCTGGAGAAGTAGGGACAGCAGAGATAGTTATCAGCACATTGGATGACCTAATGGGGGGCTTTTTTACTCTCCTGTATGCCTCAAAGCTCACAGGAGTCTGAGGTGTCTGCCCATCTGGCAAGCCTGGCTGAATCTGACCAGGTAGTCTGAATGCTGTTTAAGGAATCATTCTGCAAGTCTCATCTCCTTGGGAAACCATCATTTATTTAAAGCTTTGCTTCATTTAAATAGAAGTCATTCCCCTCCCCGTTCAGCTATTTCTTGGTTTTGAGATGTCCTTTGGACTGCAATAAAAAGACTGTAATCCCATCTGTAGATGGTTCAACATCTATTTTAAAACCCTATAAAATTTGAAGAGGACATCTGTCTCTACTCCTGCTGCTGCTACCACCTGGGGCTTTGAATGTAAGACCTACAGCACAGGAACCAGAAGTCAAAGGCCTTGACCAGCCTTTTACAGGCTGCACAGACTTAAAAAGAGAGAGGAGAAATGGGAAAGGATGGGAGAGGTAGAGAGGAAAATATGCACACTAAAATGAATTCTAGATGCATTTTCCCAGTCATTTTTAATGTCGAGGTGACTTTTGAGCAGAGCCTTGAGCATGGTAACTCAGCCAGACCTGCTATAGCAAAAGCTCACAGTTCAGCACAGTTTAATTAAAAACCAGTTGCAGGATTGCTCCTGCTGCTGGGGTGTAGGGAGGTGTGCAGAACCTGGGCTGAGCTGCCTGGTGTCACGCAGCACCCACATCCCTCGAGTCCCCAGTGCCTCTGCTAGTCATCACATCATTATTTTCCTCTGCACACCTCACCTCTCCTAAGGCTTTGGTGCCTCACAGGGAGGGAGGCAGTGCCTGGTGTTTTTTACAGTTGGGTACAAGCTGTACCAATCCAGGAGGGGGTGAATAAGAGGGCTGGCCATGCTCCAGCTGTCTGCCACTGGCACCACACTAACGTGCTGATTCGGAGCGTGTGTGACCACTGCCATTGTCCTCGGTGGTGACACTTAGTGCTGGGCCAAAGCACAGTCTCACAGAGTTCATAGAGGGCCTTCTACATCTTTACTAGCTAAGAAAGTGACCCTGCCATCTATTTGATAAAATGCCACTTTACTGCTTGTGAGAGGAGAAAAAATCTCTGCTACCAACCTTAATGAATATATTCCTAGGTTTACACCTGTGTAAACACACGAGGAGAATGCTGTGAAGAGTTATGGCTGAGAGAAGGCTTTAAAAAGATGACATTGAGAATAGCACTCTGCCTTTGCAGCCAGGATCATTATCTCTTATTGCCATAACTTTGGAGTAGGCTGCTTGTGTCTATGTAGCTGTTCATCTTCCAGATGGCTTACAGGTGCTCTACAGGATCTTCATTAAAGTCTGCTTGCATACGGTATTAGGGAGGAAACATTTACTTGAAAAAAACCCCCTCCAGCTACTCAAAAGGCAGGATGACTCTGCTTTGCCATGTTATTAAAATGCTGAGATTGGACAGTGGATTTTTTTGAGGGAGAATCCTTTTTAAACACTTAAGAAGGAGGCTAGGCTTTGAGGAGACGTGCCTTCTACCTGACTAGGTAGCCTCAGGGGAAGGTCTTCACCAATATCAGGTGCTTTACATCATGAGGAAAACTCTTCCCTGCTTTCAGTCAGTGGTAACTCAGCAGGGCAAACCATTGTTTCCTCTGCCTGCTGAGACCCAGGGCTGGACCAGCACGTCGCCTTTGGTGGGCAGCAGCTGTCTGAGGAAAGGCTACAATGACAGGGCATGTAGACACATCTTTGTTCAATAAAACCAGCAGTTGCTGGCAATCAGTGAATTGGGGAACTTTGCAAGCCAAAGGCTGCAGCCAGATCCCTGTGTTTAATAGCTGCCAGTGGGCCCAGTCTCCACAAATTTGTCTAATCCCATTTTTAACCCATCTGTAATTCTGGTCTTTGCAACTTCCTGCGGTGGTGCTTGTGTCTTTCTTTGTTTTAAACCTGATGTCTGGACATATCGTTGCATGGCCATTTCCCTTCCTGCCAAAGCCACTTGGCTTCACCTCCTTTCTTCAAAGAGGACTCTGATGCAGCACCATAAATCATTATGGCCAGAAAATATCCTTTTGAATCCCACAGTATCATTTCAAAGCTCTGGACTGTGTGTGGTCTTTTAAATACAAAATGCATGCTTAAAAAAATCGAAGGGTATTTCTGCCCCTCTCCAAGTGGTCTGGAAAGGAGCAGATTGTCCTTGGACTCTTTGCAGAAGCCAGAGCTCAGCAGCTGTCATTTGTTTGGCTTCTCCCCGCCCTCAGGACTGATGATGGCAGGAGGGGGACAGGGTTTGGATGGGCTGGAACAAATGGGGCAAGGTTTTGAAATTGCTAGCAGTGATGGTTTCACGTCCAAAAGATCTCTCATCTCTTAGATTTACTTCTCTCATTTATTATTTCCATTGACCAGAGGCCAACAAATAGTAAGCAATGCATGTATATTTTGCAGAACAAAGCTAAAGAGCAGTTTCTAGTACTTGACAAATGCAGTCTTAAAGTGTTATTAAAGTACCTGTATTCACCCTGCATGGTAGAAGGGGAGGAATCAATGCTGCAATCAGCTATTCAGAAACAATCCATTTCCAAACGTGGGGGAAAAAAGAATAACTACCAAAAAAAGAGCAAAAACTTCCAGCCTTTTAAAAAGAAAGTGCAAAGGAATCTGAGTAAGTTTGAGTGAGGTGAGCAGTTTAGGAGATCTGAAATAAAGTGCTACAGGGAGCTCAAGATGGAGCAAGCTGTGGTTCACTAGCCAGAGATTTCAGTAAAAGGCTGGACTCTGTGTTTCTGGATATGTCGAATGATTAAGAGCCTGATCCTATGCTACTTGGAGATAAGGGGGCTTTCAACTTGGTCAAACGAGGGTCAGCATGAAATAAGAGGTGTAGGTCTCCAACAAAACAGCTGTGCTGTCCTGTAGGGTATGGGCAAAGCACCTCTGTCTAATCAAGCAGATCCAGTTGCCCTGGCAAGAAGTCAGAGCTCATTTCTGCACGGAATACCCCTTTCCTTGCTTCAGGAGAGCAGCTTGCCGATGACTGCAGCTACCCAGGAGAATATCCATTTGCTGCAGGTGTGAAAGTCTGGATTTACTCCAACCATCCCACTACAGTGAATCCACATTTTATTTCTACCTAACTCATCTGCTGCACACCTTTTTCAACCAATGAAGGGAACCACGAGATTTTTCCCTTGCAGGGACAGGGTGTAACGTATTGGTCACTTTGGGACTTCAGCCTCAATTTGTGCAAAGCTGCAGACAGGAGCTGTGCAAAGCTGCAGACAGAAGCTGTGCAAAACTGCCCTTAGTGATTTGTTAAAGCAAGAAAAAAAGACAGAAATGTCACCACCCGAACTCCAGCCTGATGCATGTCCTTGGGACACTTATCTTTGTGTCACAGAATCTGAGGTGATTTAGTCGTTGAGCTATTTCTTATGCCAAGAGATAACAAACCACCCAGCATTGGTTTTATATAGTGGTGCCATCAACGTGGACTGAGTTTGCCAAACCAGATCTTTAGGGTGTTTATCCCTTCTGTGCTAATATCTAGATTAACTTTTGAAGTGACAGGCCATATAATCCATACCATGCAAATTCTACATCATCTTACAGTTACCAAAAGGGACTCCCCTGTATAATGGTAGAGTAGCAGAAATGAGTATGAAAAGTGAATCTGGCTTTCTGATAGTTAGAAACCAAAGCCCTCCCTCATCCCCTGTTTAATAGCAGTGGCTCTGAAAATGACATTAGTTTTACTACTGTCCTTAAGGCTAAAAGACACATGTGATTCTTTGGTCTTTCAACTAAAATGAACTTTATTACAAAACGTTTGTTCTTTTGTTGTCTTGCCATCTGGGTGGCTTCAGAAGCTTGAATAATACATGCGCGGCAGCGTACAGTAATTGTTCACCATCCTCAAAAATTCATAGATTATGGATTCATAGATTGTTTGTGCAGCTGACAGTGGGGCTTTGTGCTTCTCCATAGCCAAAAAAAAGGACTGAGCCCCGTGCAGGCTGTGTGTATGCAGCTTCAGTGAACCCAGAGTTTGTATTTATCCTTTGCCTGAGTTGGCAAAAAAATACATCAGCCTCAAGCCTACCACAAAAAGTACATCAGGCTGGCAGGGTGTGAAGCCCAGATTTATCCTGGCTACCCTTAAATAATGGGAAATTTGATTTAGGTGCCTGATTCAAGAGTATCACCTGAGCTGTAACACCCACAGCCAGTGCAAGTGAGACCACTCCAGGAGGCAATGAGGGTGGGACGAATCACTCTGCAAGACCTATTTTATCTATCTTGGGAGAAGAAAAACAGAGCTCTTAGGGTGACTAGTCAGTCATGCAAAGTACAGGTAATGTTGAGTTGACATGCACCTATGCTTGTCTGCCCGAAAGTGTTCAGGTCCAACCAGAGAGGACTATAGTGAAGTGTCAGAGTAGCTGCTGTTGCATTGCTAGGACTGTTCAGACCTGTGAGGAAGGGTGGCCTGGCAGTTGGAGGTGGGAAGGAAAGAGGGAAAACAGCAACTTAAAGGCAGAAAAGCAATTGGGAATAATGAAGGTGAGTAAAGGAAAGAGAATTCACGAGAAAAGCTAGAACAAAGAAACTAAAAAGAATGCAAGGCTGTGGTAAGAGAGCTTTTAATGGTGTGTGTATCTGCAAACCTGCTCTGAGCTGTGTGTTTGTGCCTCTCTCAGCAGAATGCATTGGTGCTTCAGTTCCTCACTGCCGAGCAGCTCTAATGACATTCCTCTGTAGGCTCCTAAACACCTCCCATGGCTTATGCAGCGTATGCTAACATATTTGTAAAGGTTTGCTTAGCAATGAACAGATCTGCCCTAACTTCAAAATACATCAGTGGTATGTAGCCTCAGGACCCCCTGTATCTTAAACGAATCCCTGGTGGCAAGCTAGATTTAACTGTACACAAAAGCACTGTCGCTTCCTTTTTTTAGGGCACTGTCTTTACTTTCAGCTAGAGGAGTTGCAGCCACCTACAGCACGTTGCTCTGATGTGAGCCCAAAAGGAACAAAGGTGTTTTCTTCACAGGTGCATTCAGCCCTGTGAGTTGTGGGCGCAGGCGTCAGCTTCAGCGTTTATATTTGATTACTCCTCTTTTAAAAGAACAGTTGCTCTCAGAGAGCATTTCAGTGCCTTGGGGCACAAGGAAAGGAGGTTTTTTTTGGTTGTTTTGAAGTCAGCTTTGGCTCTTTGCCTGTCAGGGTACTCTGCTTCAATTTCCCATTTGTGGGTTCTTTCCCTCATGCTGGTGACTTTCAGCAAGCCTTCCTGGTAGTAGTCTAATAGTGGATTAGTGCCATCTTTCAGAGGGCTTGAAACTTGAATACTTGAGAGTATTTCTCTCTCTCAAACAATGAAGTTATGCCTGCAGTGAGGTCTTGAATGTGTGGCAGGTATTCATGGTACAAAAACTGGACACAGAAATCTCAATCTTAGATGTCAGCCTGACAATTTGGGCACGAGTGCTCCATGAAGGATTGCTTTAGGATGGACAGTGCACCCCAAGGAGTAAATTTTGCTGCCTCTGAGCACCAGAGATGAGCGAGGAATGAGAGGCAATGGAACTGGAGGAGCCACAGCCCATCTGCTCTTGGCTTCTTGACAGCCCTCAAGGGTTTCTGCATCTGGAGTGTGGTTTGGAGCACCTCCAGGTCACATCTCAAACGAGGGGCTACGGGAATCTCCTCTGCAGTTTCCTCACTTCTCTGGTGCTCGATCTGAATCCCAGAAGTTCGAGGTTTTGAAGAAACCCTGTCCAACCACATAAACCCACAAGGTTTGTGAACTTACAAAAGCTCCCAGTGAGTATCTGTGATGGGAGGTGGTTGCTTCAGAGTGAGGATCTGCTTGTGGAGAGTGCCTGAGGAAGACTTAATCTGAATTAACAAAATGTGTGAATTGAGAGGGGATTAGCAATGCCACATAAATGGATGGATTCCTTAAATTCTTCTCTTCAGAATGAAAATGGTCCTAATTTGTTTCGGCCTAATTATGAAAGAGAACATTGTATAAGTCTTTAATGAGATAGAAATTACTGACCATAAAAGTTAGTCTGGGTTAATTTTTTTGTGTCTCCCAGCAGGTGTGAGATTGGAACACAGTCCTGAATATTTTTTTTAGTAAGAAACTTGTATTGTCTTTACTGTGCATTTAGGTAACTGATTCTGATAATGTAGGAAGTATTTTTCTTATGATTATACTACTTTTAATCTTAAAACATAAAAGCTCTGAACAAGCCATTAATTAATCCTCACCATGTCCCTGTGAGGCTGGTAAAGGCTTTGTAGCAATTGCTTCGTTCGTTGCTGTGCTACGTCTGCTTTCAGTGTGGAATACAGCAAGGCAAAGCAGTGCTACAAGATGTGGGAGGGAAGATGAATATCAAATCTTATTGAATGCATGGGAGAAATTAAGCAAGGGGAGGGGAAAAAAAATGTTACTCCCCAGCTTAGAATTTGCTCAAACCACTGTGATTCACTCTTGAGAAAATATCAGGGGAGCTTTAGCAATCAGGGTGCCTGCTTTATGTCTAACCAGATCCACGGCACATGTAACAGTACCACACACTGTGCACTGTGGTGGGGGAGCGGCTTAATAGCAGGGTGTAAACAGCAAGGATTCAAAATAATTTATCTGATTTCCTTTAGGAAATAGGATATATTTATTTAAATGATGTTCCTGTAAAAAAAAGAAAGAGAAGAATAGTCAAACCTACTGAGATCATGACTGCTCTCTGAAGGCTGACTCTCCAGATTCACAACCTGCTCCATTGGTGTGGCAGTGCAAAGTGGTACTCCTCAGTCCCCTCTCTGTGTGGGCAACTTCTTTCTTTTACTCAGTGGACAATTAATTTTCTACTCAGAGCTAAATCTCGTGGGTTGTTTTACTTCTTTAAATGAGACCAAGCATGGCACTTTTGTTCTGCTCCTATTCCAGTGCCTTTTTGCTGATCTTCTCTGCATGTATCTGAAAGGTCAGGAAAACAAATCAATACAGAAAAGGACCTCCTGCCCCTTCTAACCTAACCTGTAGGAGGGAAGGAAAGGAAATCACAAATTACATGAAAGGGAACTTTAAATATGCCTGAAAAAAATCACAGTGGGAGTGAGACTTTGGAAGGACAGGTGTTGACAAGACCAGTCTCTGCAGTTCACTGGGTGCCTTTGTGAACTCATGGTCTCCTCCTCCATGACAGCATACATAGGCAGATCTGTAGAGCTGAAAGAGGTACTGTAACAGGGCATGGCCTTCTCATTTCAGCATCATTGACCTTGAAGGTCTCTGCAAGGGAGACCTTGGTGCACTTGGGAGCTGGACTGAGACTTACTACGTGATTTGAGGGCTAGCAAATGGTGACCGCTGTCTTCTGCTGGCTGGGTTTGCTTCAGTACTTTCTGGTCACCACTATTTAATTTGTACTCCTCCAGGTGACCAGCTCCTTCTTCTGCAGATAACCACTGTGCACACTGCAGAGCATCAGGGAACAGGAGAGAGGCCCCATATCTGCACAGCAGCTGGGCTCCTGCTGCACCATCACTGGAGCAGCCAGGCCTACAATTGAGTTTTTGTCTAAACTCCAGCCTGAATGCTAAAACCAAGTTCAGTAATCATGGCCTCTGTTCCCAACATCTATCCTCCAGAGCATTCCTGGGAGCTTCCTCTACAGTCAGTGGAGAGGAGATAACTCTCCCTCTCTTTTCCAGTGATGAAGACTTCTAGATTGCTCATATAGGATCTTCAGGTAAACATCTTATGTTACATGCTAAAAATTCAGCCCTTAATCTCTTAAATTATTTCAGTCTTTAAACATCTGCTTTTGAGTTTAGCCTTGATTGTTCTATCAGGTGCAAGACTCTTGGACATGCTGCTAATGTACTTTCCTTTCCTCCCAGCCCAGATGCCTTTTGAACATCTGCTTTTCACTTACTATTTATTTGGCAAAAGTGTGGAAAAGGGGATAATTGCTTTGCCTTCCTTCTAACATCGAGGTCGCAAACAGGGAAACACAGAAAGCAAAGGGAGCCACTCACTCCTTTAAAACCCAGGAGTTTCTAGCAGTGGCCACCCATCCTGGAGAAATGGCAGCACTTTTCCTGGGTATCGTTCTGTACCCCTCACTAGCCATCTGCTTCATTATCTAGGCCCCTTTCTGTCTGCGAGCATGTCAGTCAGTGAGCTTTCCAGTGATGACAGCAGGATACAGTATTTACTGAAGGGAGCAGAGCTGTCTGTTTGGGAACACACGGGGAGACTGGAAGAAAAAGGCAGTCATTCTCAGCATCTGCCTCCGCTTCACTCAGGCTGAACTGAGTTTACCAAATTCTTAGAAGTCAGAGTGGGTCACAGGGACTCTGAAGAAAGCAAGAGATTAAAACAGTAAGCCTGTGCATGGTCACCCAGCAGTGATAAGGGCTGGCTAACTCCAGAAACTGAGGCCAAATGCATGGGAATGAAGTGACAGTGGGATTAAATTTGAGTTTGCAAACTCCAGCCAGCATTGACAGGAGCAGCCATGGAAACAGTCAGCAGGATCCTACTGCATGGGATGTCTAAGGCAGGAAAACCTAATCCTCTTGCTAGCAAGAGATGATGGAGCCAGAGTGTGTCACCACTGGAGCTTTTGACCCAGCACAGCCTGGTCCCCTGAAGCAAGCCTGCTTCCATCAGCAGCCCAGGAGTGCTCACCCCCTGGCTGTCTCTCAGAAGCTGTGACAGATTGGGAACTGGAGACATGTGGAGCGATTTGAAGTATCTGGGATGCTGTTCTGGATTCTTAAGCACTAAAGCCAATGGTGGGTCCATATCCACACATACCTTACCATGGGAAGAAAGCCCAGCAGTTTTGTTGGTCAATGATTTCTTTGGAGGTGGGAGAAAAGCTTGAGTTAGGCTTAGATACTTTTGTTTACTGATTATAACCTTGACTTGCTCTGTCTTCATATGAATAACAAAAGTTGTTAAGTATCCCTCATAACCCACTCTCTTGCAGGTTAGAAGTCTTACTCTCACACAAATAGTGCAATACAACCTTTAAGGGAAAAACAGTGGTTTGTAAACGAAACTGCTTTGGAGGCCTGGTTATTAAATACTTCACTTGATTTTGGTAACACCCTCTTGAAATCTGAACACAGGCTTTGAAATAACGATGGCAATTCTGGCTTTTCAAACACCTGCTAGTGACTTTATTGACAATGCAAATTCCCCCATCTCAGTCAAGTTCAGACTGTAGCAGTTGCTTTTCATTCATGCAGGCAAATGCAGGAGCAGAAGAGGATCCTGATAATTAAAATCCCTGAAGGCATTCCTTGCCTTCCATGACTCAAGAGAAGGCTGTAAATGCTGCATCCAATACACCTCGTTACGCTGTCTCAGAAGCAAAATTGACAGTGTGGGGTGCAAAACCATTAATTTTCAGCCGTGGCACTGAGGACTAAATTTTACTCTTGACACTGAAAAAGTGACGCAACTCTGGATGGGTGAGGTTCTGTTCTGTCTGAGACCTTTTTAGTTCAATAAACTGGGGAAGATGTTGGAAGAACAAACGTTGAGAGGAATAGGATCACAGAATCATAGAATGGTAGGGTTGCAGGGACCTTTAGACATCATCCAGTACAACTCCCCTGCAGAAGCAGGTCCCACCTAGATCAGGTCACACAGGAATGTTTCCAGGCAGGTTTTGAAGACCACCAAGGAAGGAGCTTCCATACCCTCCCCTGGGCAGCCTGTGCCAGGGCTCCCTCATCTCACAGTAAAATAGTTTTTTCTTATGTTTAAAAGGAACTTTTTGTGTTCCAGCTTCATCCCATCACCCCTTGACCTTTTGCTAGGTACAACAGAAAAAAGTGCTGCCCCAACCTCCTGACAGCCACCCTTTAGATATTTATAAATGTTAATGAGATCCCCCCTCAGTCTCCTCCAGACTAAACAGCCCCAGTTCCTGCAGCCTTTCCTCATAAGGAAGATGCTCCAGTCCCCTGATCATCTTGCTGGCCCTGTGCTGGCCTTTCTCCAGCACTTCCCTGTCCCTCTTGAGCTGAGGAGCCCAGAACTGGACACAGGACTCCAGATGAGGCCTCACCAGGGCAGAGTAGAGAGGGAGAAGAACCTCCCTTGACCTGCTGCCCACACTCTTCTTGATTCATCCCAGGTTGCCATTGGCCTTCTTGGATACAAGGGCACATTGCTGGCTCATGGTTAGTTTATTATGAACCGCCTTACCTGGATCTCAAACCTCACCTCACTTTGATCTCCACCTCACCTCACCTTAATCTCAAAACTTGGGCTGAGACTAAAAAAGTTCAGTAATCAGTTCCTAATGCTGCAGAATAACTCAAGCAGATGAGATGTCCTCCTCATTTCGGCACTATATAGAAAAAAAATCTGGAAGGAGCTCCCCAAAAGAATATTTTTTGCCTAAACTTTACCTCTCCCTTGAAAAAGAAGAGCAAAATTCTTTGGGAAAGAGAAGAGAACTGGAGTTAATGACACCATTTTCCAGCCCGTAGATGTACTCAGGCTGGCGTTCCTGGAACACTTGGGTTGTGGCATTTCAGCAATCAGGTAATATCATCACACAGACGTGACATGACAGGTCTCTTATCACACACAAGCTATATGTGTTGTCCACAGAAATGCACTTTATCACATCTCACAGTAGGTGCTGGCACAGGGCTGCCAGTTTTTCTCTCCTCGACAGTAAAGCAATATTAATCCCACAAAAGGCCTCGCGCGAACTTTACGAGTCGGTCAGAACTGGTTTTGTGTGGAGTAGCTGCTACTTGGTTTTGTTTGACTTATTTGGGTTTTGTTTTTAATTTTAATTCATATTCCTGTTCCAACATGACTTGCAGAAGTTGCCTAGAAACCATCTCGCGTCAGCTCACTCATCCACAACACACAGCTCCCCATATGCAGGCAGAGAGATAAGCTTAACTTCCTAATTTTTTATAAAGAAATGTAATTAACCACCCCCTCCTCCCTCCCATGGATGTGATATCTGAGAACTCAGGGCAAAAAACAAGAAGAGTCAGAACAGTCTGGCACGTGTTTTGCGTAGGGGTGTGTGGATGAAGGTGCTCTTGAGGTGGTGGCAGAGTCAGAGCCGTATTTGCCCCCGGTAGAAGGTCAAGCAGGTTTCTGGTGGACTCTTCTATTTCTGGTGCCACAAAGCAGCCCCAGACTTAGTTGAACTGAGTTTTACACTTTTGCCTCTCTGCTTCTGAAATAACAGTTATATCCTTTGCTGTGCATTCTGTCCAAAACCTCCTCACAGCTCACTCTGTCTCCCTTTAGTAGTTGTGACCCAGGCTTCTTCTGCAGCCAGAATGAGTGGTATGTGTCGCGAAGTCAGAAAACTGATGGGGTTTCTTGTGTTCTTCCAGGATAAAATCACTTTATATGTGATAAATCCAGAGAAGCCGGTAGCTCTAAATGCAGACCTGATGTTGGAAACATCTCAAGCTAAACATGAGCCAGCAATGTGCCTTCATGGCCAAGAAGGCCAATGGCATCCTGGGATGCATCAAGAAGAGTGTGGGCAGCAGGTCAAGGGAGGTCCTTCTCCCCCTCTACTCTGCCCTGGTGAGGCCTCATCTGGAGTCCTGTGTCCAGTTCTGGGCTCCCCAGCTCAAGAGGGACAGGGAAGTGCTGGAGAGAGTCCAGCACCAAGATGATCAGGGGTATGGAACATCTTTTATATGAGGAAAAGTTGTGGGAACTGGGGCTGTTTAGTCTGGAGGAGACTGAGAGGAGATGTTATTATCATTTACAAATATCTCAATGGTGGGTGTCAGGAGTTTGGGGCATCCCTTTTTTCTGTAGTATCTAGCAACAGGCCTAGGGGTGATGGGATGAAGCTGGAACACAAAAAGTTCCTTTTAAACAAAAGAAAAAACTCTCTTACTATGAAGGTGAGGGAGCCCTGGCACAGGCTGCCCAGGGCGGTTGTGAAGTCTCCTTCCTTGGAAGTCTTCAAGACCTGCCTGGACACGTTCCTTTGCAACCTGATCTAGATGACCCTGCTTCTGCAGTGGGGGTTGGACTAGATGATCTCTGAAGGTCTCTTCCAACCCCTACCTTTCTATGATTCTGTGATCTCATACAAGCAGAGCGTGGAAACTAAAGGGTTTGTCTGGACACCAGCTGGGCTAGAAGAATTTGGATTTTGAATCAAAACCCAAAGGTTTTCTTAGGCTTTCCGGGAAAATACAGAACCAGAAAACTAATTTTGGGTTGAACTGTAACACTTTACTTGGAAAATATTTATTTTGGGGTGCCTAGTCTGTCTACTTGCAACTTGGGATATTTTTTAAGTGAAAAATGCCATCTCAGAAAGAAGTGCTGAAAGGAATTAAATACTGAAGTTGCAAATGAATATGTCAACACCGAAAGAAAAAATTGCTCCCTTTGTGAGACTTGAAACAATTAAATTTGAGCTGAATTTCCCAATGCTTCTGCTGTTCCCAAAACTGCTCTTTCGAGCAGGGTTTGTTATGCCTTGTTCATTTTTTAAGCCTGTGCAGATAATAAGTAAAGGTTTTAAGGACAAATGTGAATACCTGCACAACAGGAGGACTTGCATCGCAACTTCCAAACATCATGCACTACCAATTTTAAACTCTCCCTCCTCACTCCTTCCACTCTTTCTTAATGCCTCTCTCCTGCTGCTGTTGCGCTTTTGACAGGGTGCTTTCACCTGTTCCACATGCAATGAGCTTTCCCACTAGCACGCTCCAGGACTGACAGATGTAGTTTGTTCTCCTACACTAGTCAGTTCCAGAGGCCACACTGGGATGTGGCTTGTATAAAGGAGGTTATTAGAGAAAAAACCAAAACTGAAGCTGTACTGCACTGCACTGCTGGTGGGATGAATGTGGGCAGGGGTTGGAGGACTGAGCTCCTGGGGGATGAGGGTTGGACGCTGTGGTCCAAGGCTGTTCAAAGCAGCAACTTGCTGGTGAAAATGGTTACTGGCTGACTGATTCACCTTCATGTTTCAGGCCAGCTTCTCTGCTTGCCAGGAGTCTGAATACTAGCACTGGGATGGTATGCAAAGCTCTCCTTTAGAGATGCTGATTGAGATGGTGTGGCTGAGGGTTTCCAAAAACCCTGGGAGCTCAGGTGGTTTGGAGTGGAAAGGGTAAGTGCCTGGGCATGGTATGGATTGTTTATAAGAGCTCTGATCCTACTTTCCTGAGCATTTTAGCAGATGCTAGGGTCAGAAGGAAGGAAGACTGAGACAGCTTTGAATGTTAGGACTCGGTACTTATCTATCACTCTCAGAAACTATGGGTAGATTTTGGTCTCTGCCAAGTAATAATGTTCAATTGGTTCTCCATGTGCACTCAAAATGCAAAAGGTTGGATCTCACCAACTGCAGAATTCAACTCTATGGATGAGTCTGAAGAAATGTGAGGGATCCTTTGTTTATACCTTCCTCTCCCCTACGGAGTGATAAAAGGTAGATGAGTACGTGGCTGAGGCCTCTTAGACTGTATTTGCAGCTGCTGATTGTTCCTGCCTTTCATGAGGTGATGCATGAGCTCTGAGAAGCACAAGGGATTTACTGACATGGTAGGGGTCAGGCAGCAAGACATTGCTGCTTGGAATGCTAAATGTGCTTACAGATCTAAATGCACACATTGGTCTTGGCAATGCAGGCCATTCTGTCAGTCTTGAGCACTGACCTAAGGAAACATTTCTAATAAAGAGAACTAATTTCTTGGAAATTAGAGCATAGAATGAGGTTTTGTCTGACATCATGCAGCATATTGTTGTTCTGATGATCTAGCAGAATGAAGGTGATTAGTTCCTCTGACCTCAAGGAATTCCAACTCCTTTAAGGTGGAGTGTTTATTTCAGCAATTCAATGATAGAAATTTCTGCTTATGGGCAGAAATTTGAAAGAAATCTTGGTCTGTTACTGCAAGAAAGATACAGATTAAATCTACCAAAAAAATCCTAACTTTACTCTGCAAAGGAAATTTAAATGTGTAAGCAAAACCAGTTGATCTGGAGCACTAAAAGCTCAGGTGCCTTCTTTGTGGTGGTATGGTTTCAGCATGAGTATGTGGTAGCATCTCTGCAAGTGACAACCAGCAGAAGTCTTGCTAGTCTAGAGGTTAGGAAATATTTGAAAAGGATGTCATGTGGTTTTGAGCACAAACAGAGCAAGTCTTTAGGGATCTCCTGACCCTCAACTTAATGCAATGAGTTGCAAATCTTTGTTTCACCTGCACAGCTAGTTGTTTCTGGGTCTGGAATACTTGTTTCAGACAGTGAATTTGACAGCAAAGCAGAGCAATGTGAAGGAGAATACACCTGACTTAAACCCATTTTGAGCTCTATAAAAGTTCCTGTTGTGTTGGTGGCAATCCCAATCATGCTTTGTTTAACTCAAGCTAGATAAAAGCAAAGTATTCGCTTTAGTTGTCTTAAGTAACTCTCTAGTTAGTGCTCGCTGGAGAGAGTTGTCCTAAGGTATGTCAGAAGGAATGAATTGCCTCTTGGAAGCGTCATGTTTTGCCTCTGTTGCCCCTAGAGAAAATTTAAGCCGCTCATTTGGACTATGTGCAGGTGGAGCTAAGAAACCACAAGGGACTGGGTGCCCTTTGGCTGCCGCCATAGCCCATGGCACATCATCATTCAGTGCTGCTGAGACAGCATTGCTGCCGGTAGTTGGTGCACAAACTATCAGGGCAGCTGTGGAAATGACTGATCTGTTGAGTGGACCCTGCCAGTAGTCTATATAATATTGTATAGACTTACATAAACTTACAGAAATGGTTACCAGCTTGGCTTAGTTACAAGCTAACGTCTTCCAATACAGCCTTGGCACACATGAGTTTCATTTTTAACTGTACAGGAATGTTGAACAGAGGACTGGCAGAAGTGCTAAGCATCAGAGAGACCCAGACTTTATTTTTAACACAAAGCAGTTAGTGGATATTGTTGTAAATCTCCTGAAAATTCCCTCCATACTCAAAGTACTGTAAGTTTTCAAAAGTATGAATTCATTCATCATAGGTAAGGAGGTTGAGTTCCAGTTTTCAGCTGAAGGAGGGAGCTGCTACCTGAGCATCAAGGTGTGGCTGGTGCTTCCCTAGTACAGATAGTTGTCCCTTGTGGCTGTTTGCTCCGAGTTCTTTGGTTTCCCTCCAGTTATGCCCTATCTCTCGTTGGTTATCCAGGCTATATTAGTGTCTCCTGTAGAAGTTAATCAAGTTTTCCAGGCAGAGTCGAACCCTTGTTGAACAGGTTTTCCTTGAGAAGAAGAGATAAACAGAAGAGCCACAAAACTAAGATGTGAAGCTAGTTACAGTCAGTGAAATGTGTCACACTCTGCTTTATTACAAGTGAAGGAAAAGGCATTATATTCCAAAAATGCAGTAAAACAAGCCCCATTTTGTTTTTATAGTGCTTTAATATATTTGTATACCTCTGCTACTGAGTCTTTGAATGCCAGGGCTCTTAGGTCATACTGCTGTAGTCTCAAAATGAGCAATCAGCTAATTAACTTCTTTGGTATAAATTCACATGTGCATTTTCCTGTGTCTTGCAGCTTCCCTACAGCAGTAGTTAAAAGTTGTAGTTGCTTTATTTTCCTGTTCTGTTCACATGGAGCACTCTGGTTACTATCAAAGTGGTAAAGTTCAGAGAGAGACCACAGTGCAAAATTCAAGTGCTAAAAATAAATAACAGGCCAAACACTGAAGACGTGGGGCACAATTTCCACTGAAGTCAAATGCAACTCAGTTCTTGTGCATGTCTACCTGCAGGAGCACTTGTATCCAGCTTAGTGCCAGTCAAATTTGAATTTAATAAACATTCAGGAATGTGCTTCACAAAGCTCTGGCTAAACATGTCCTCCCACACCGTGCTGTTTTGGCAGCTGTCTCCTATGTCTCCCAACCCCACAAAAGCACCTGAGTAGGATGTCTGTCTGCTTGGACTCGGCATCCTAGCCATAAATCCCTAGCTGTCATTCCTGTGCTGAAAGCTGTCAAAGGGCTGCTGGAGGAAAAATCATCTCTAGCTTCAGCCTTGCCTTCTGTCTAGAAATATACTCCTTACCTGGCATGCTGTAGAAGCGAGGAGGTACGCTGGGGCGTTCACTGATGCTGCATCTGGGAATCATGATAAATAGAAAATGTCTGAGAGCTGAAACTCAGCTTACAGCCCCTAAGTGCACAAAAGCAATACAGCACCTGCAGCCTAGGAAGCTGGGCTGAAAGATAAGTGAATTTTTACATATCCTGTTTAAGGTTGTTACCAGCGTCATCATTACTGGAGATTGGTTTAGGTAGTGAAATAAAATGCAGGTGGCCAGGCTCTAACAAACAGTGGGGCAGATACATGGTTGTGGTAAACTGGGGAGGGTAGATTTTAGCTGCAGCATCTGAGAACAGAGGAGGAGCTAGCAAATGTACAGCCATGGACTGAAGCTTGCACCGAGTGAGATCTGCACTTAGATGAAACGTATTCCTTAGTGATACATCAAGGCGGATGTTGTGGACTCTAAATGGGATCCTATGATGAGCCCAATCTTTGAAGGTAGTGGATTAACATCACTGCTCATTCCAGCTTATTATGTGTCCTGCAGTACCTGTCATGTCTCTCTGCCATCTACAGCAAATAATAACTCTGGCAATTATGAAGGCTTTGTGTGCCTGCAGGTCAGAAATATTATCTCACAAAGGGCAGGCTTTCCCCATCACAGCACTGCAAATTCTTCCTTCATGTAGTGATTTGGCCCTTTTTGCCTCCCTTTTCCTCTGCAGACTCTACTTTGTAAAAAGAGCAGAGGCTTTATGGAGAGGAAAATGCCAAGAGGCAGCTTCGCTTCCCATCTTTCCCATTTTTTTACCTGACTCTCCTTCTTCTCTCTGGAGCAGGGACGAAATTTGATATCAAACATGCAAGCTCTGCTTTGCTCAGGATCTGATAAAAAATGCACTAAAATCAATGGAAAAATTCCTGTGGACTTTGCTGTTCTCCAGATTATTTCCAGCTCCCATCTGGCTACATCCCTTTGGGTGTACAGGCATGCAGGGCAGCTGTGGGAGCTCAGAGAGCGGTGGATTTTCAGCAAAGCCACTCACAAAAGGGAGCCTTGTCTCCCTGTGCAAAGCATGAGGCGCTTGAGTTTTCCACTTGGTCCAAATCTGCGCCTCATCTGCTTTCCCATGCTTGTGTTTACATTGTAATATGGCAGAGAGTATGTTTTTTTATGCTGTCCCTTTTTCCTCTCATCTTCAGTTGCTCTCTGGTCCCCCCTCCTCACCTTCCTCACCTCCAGCCTGCCATCCCAGGGCAGCGGTGATCCCCTGCCCCACCTCCAGTGCATCCTCCATCTCTGTTGACGCCTGAGATGGCTGTTAGGTTACCACTCCCTAACATGGCTGTGAAATCCAAATCAGAGCTTGCTTTGCCACATTTTCCACATGCACCCTCCACTGTCCCTGAGGTACTGCCACATCCTTGACTGCATGTTCACAAAATAACCTTGAAACCACAGCTGGAGGCAGAACAGGGGCATGTGGAGAGGGTCTGCTCAGAAAGCAAGCGTTGGAGGTAATGCTTTACATTTGCCACACAAGGCTTCAGCATGGGAGCTTTGGTTTGCCAAAAACATGGAAATAATAATAGCACTTTTGATCTTCAAAGTGCTCTTCGTTCACTAAACTAATGAGTGTAAAGTTAGGCTTTACAAATTGGTCATACTCTGAAAATACATTTGGTGGCAAAGACCAAGGGTCAAGCTTCCTGCTACTGTAACGCCTTTAAAACGTCAGTGCCAATTTCATCGTGTGAGCATTAAGGCCCAAAGTCTGTTCCAAGGGTCCAACATCGTGTTTAGTCAATGGGAATTGCATGCTTGTTAATAAAGACAGAATCAGACCCTAATTAATTTCAGGTTTGCCACATATATTCTTCCATTTTAATACAGACAGTTACTGGCAACATCTGCCCTCATGTGTGAACAGACCTGAGTTTTGATATCTATGAACTGGATATCAGTCCTGATATGAGACTTCATACACAAACATTTCTCACGTTGGTTTTTGTGGGATCCTTTGCCAGGGGAGGCAGAATGACCCCTTCAGCTTCTGTTGTACAGCATCATCTGAATGCAGCCAAACACATACAAACACACAGAGGGCCAGCTGTAGCTTTGTGGATACTCTGGGGTACCCAAAAATGAGCCTGTGATGTTGAGTCCTTGGTTCCTCCATGCAGTCAGGAGTCTAACAAGAGCAAGCTGCATGAGCTTTACTGTTGATGTATGGATGATGTGGCCATAGCTCTATTATGGGAGGAAGGATCCCAACCTGAGCATGGTGTGGGAGGGGTGAAGGCTTTTTTTCAGGAGCAAGGCCAGAGTCACAGCCTTGCAAGGTAAATACAAAGCAAGCTAATTTTAAAGGCATCAAATTATTCAGGATTGAGTTAAGTCAGCTCTGCAAAGCACAAGGCCCCTGTCTGGTATGGGCGATGGAGCTAGGTGAAAGCTGGGCCTAGATGTGCTGCGTTAAAATGCTGCAGGCACAGTTCTCCTGGGTGAGAGAGAGATCAGCCTTGTGTTTGTGTTTGCAAGATTAAGTATCTCAAATCATAAATGTCAATAGAATTATGAAGTACATTGAAAGCTTCCAAGTTATTTGGAATTAAATAACAAGGCTGTAATGCAGCCAAGCCAAGTATTGCTCAGACCCGTTCGACCCTTGCGGGAGGCAAAGGAAGCTTTCAGTTTCTTTGTTCAATTACTTCATTAAATTCCAATTCCTCTTAAAAGCTTGGCAGTCCTTATCCTCTGCCACTTACTTCTGATACAAGTCCCCTCTGTTTGTCCTCAAATTTCTCATGCTTTCTACGTTCACCCGCCTTCCTACATGCCAGAGCCTCGCTGAGCCTCAAGGCAGTGCCCCTAGTAAGGACAGCTGATGGTGTTTTTGCTAGAAATGGATGTGTCCTGTGTAGCCACTGTGTCAGTCTGTGTGTGAGCAGGAGAAACATGACTCTGGCATTCTGTGGGATTTGTGATGGGAAGCGTGCCACACACTGACAGCTAACCATGCCTTTGGGGGAGATGAAGAGGTCTTGGCCAACCCTTATCTTCAGCAAGGTGTCCCACTTGTTGTTGAAAGAAATTGAAGTGAGAAGCAGGGTAGTCGGATTGGTGGCATTACATGATAAAGATGAAAATTCTGACCTCAAGAGCATCATTATTGCACAAGAATAAAGCAGAGCTGGGCTGAGAAATGACCCATAAAATCCCAGCACTGCTACCAGATGGAAGTTCCTGCCACCTTGCTCAGGCACCAGTAATGGCTGTGAGAAACACCACTGTAAAGGTCTCTGAGCTCCCCAACTCCAGGATGTTCCTCTAGATCATGGCAGTGCACCTCTTCTCCTGTACTTCTCTCCCTAAGGATGGGTATGGTATTAATGTACTGTGTGGTAAGAGGAAAGTACACTTAGCAGGCTGCAGCTCAAGGTAAACTTGCACATACACTTTTATGCATGGGATTTGTTTCCTCTCCTCTCCTCTCCTCTCCTCTCCTCTCCTCTCCTCTCCTCTCCTCTCCTCTCCTCTCCTCTCCTCTCCTCTCCTCTCCTCTCCTCTCCTCTCCTCTCCTCTCCTCTCCTCTCCTCTCCTCTCCTCTCCTCTCCTCTCACAGGTGCTCAGGGAAAGGCAACTGCGTAAGATACTGTAGGACTGCAGGTCCTGAAGGATGCAATTTTTCTCTTTCTAAAAGAAGTTATGGTCACAGCTGAAGTTGTCTTATGCTTTAACTAGTGCTTATAGCAGCCTGTATGGGCAGTGGACTTTCTTGCCTCTAATATGTTCTCATTTCTGTTGGACTGTCCCACCAGCACCTGGCTGCAGTGCCTGCGCTTATTTTCCTTTATAAGCTCTTTATATGATCTTACTGAGATGTCCTGTCTTGGGGGATCTTGCTTAGGCTGAATGGATCACTCAAATGCTTCAATTCTGGCTTCATTTACCTCTGTTGGGGTTTCTGACTGAAAAAGGTACCCTATAGGTTAATGAATTCTTACTGAATGAGACACAGAAGCTGACGTGCAGCAAAAGAGTCAGGATCCCCATGTGCAAGGCTCACCATTAATGCTGTTGCAGAAGGAGCTTGCTCACAGCATCTGCCTGAAGGGCTCTTGACACCAGCAGGACTGCCCATGGTCTTGCATACCATGGGGGAGAAAGGGTCAGTAGTATGCCTTGCTTTGGACACTGTTAGTGAGGCAACCCAGAGGGGTTGTGGAGTCTCCTTCCTTGGAGGTCTTCAAGACCCACCTGGACATGTTCCTGTGTGACCTGATCTAGGTGAACCTGCTTCTGCAGGGAGATTGGACTAGATGATGTCTAAAGGTCCCTTCTAACCCTACCATTCTATGATTCTATGAAAATTACATCTGAGGAGAGGGAGTTTTCAAACCCTCAACATGCAACATGAGGGAAAATCTCATGTCTGCAGTACAGGGGTGTTTTCTGGACTGCTGTTGGGTACACACTTTCTTTGCTACACCAGCCCTAGGCAAAGACCCCTGAGTAGGGCCTGCTGCAATTTGCATAGGAGGATACATGAAGTTCTGCTACAGAAATCACAACACAATCTGTGAGGCTTACAGCCCTCTCCATTAAGACAGGCATTCCTGATATATGGGGCAGCAGTTCTACAACGGCCAGTGAACTCAGATACCTTGGAAAGGCTGGACATCAGACTGACTTGGCAAACTGCTCCCAGGATCAGAGCCTGAGGCATAGGTTTTGTCCAGTTCATGTCTTGACATGGTACCTGGCTTTCAATAGTTCAGTATAAGTTGCAGACCGCTCAAAGTTTGTCTGTGCAAGTCCCAGATCTTTCAAAAACTAAAGCTCTATGACTTGAACCCATGCTGAGATTAACCTGAGGTTTCTACCAAACCTTTCACCTCATCTCTGTGCCTCCATGTCTGTGCTAAATATATTTAAAGGTTTGCCAGCGCCAGACAAAAGCTACATATGACATCAGAGGCTTAACAGCCTCCTGATACTCCAGAAACTCTATTCCACCATGCCATAGGAGCATATATTTTGTTGGTACATAATGTGTGGCCCACAACATGCATTTCACTGGGCTAAATTTACCCAGCAAGGGCTGATAGTGTAAGTAAATCTAGCCAAGTCACAGTAGTACTTCTGAGAGGTGCTGCTTTAGCTCTCTCAGCACGTCTAGAAAAAGACCTTGTGAGTCCCCTGCAGGGAGATTGTGTATGAGCCTTTCCAACTGCTGAAAGAAGCAGTCCCAGGACTGTTCCAACTGGCTGATCTGGTGACATGAAAGTGTTGTCGTTTACATGCTCTGGAGAGCTCCAGGATGCAAGGAAGATGGATAGTTATGCTTCTTGTGCCTGCTTAAACAATATATTTGATCCTGTCACCTGCCCTCTGTGAACTGCCTTCTTTAGAAATCAGTATTAATGATGCAGATCAAACCTAGATGCTGTCACTTATCCCATTTGCTCCAACAGCCTTTGTTAAAAAACCAAAACAGTCTTTTTGACCTTAAAATGTGGAGGTGATATTGTGTTTGTGAAACTGTTAGGAGAGGTTCTAAGGACTAGAAAAGTACTTCACTGGAAGAACGTGTTAGCAACTGCTACTGGATCACAGGGACACCTGTGTTCTTGGTAGCAGAAGTAGAAAACAGACCTGTCCTCATCTTATATTCCTCATACATTGACATCATTTGTTCACAAAGTGATCTGGCCTTGCTTTATGGTCTTTAAGAAACCTTGAAAAAGGCATTGCTTGACAATACAGTGAGTATATGTTTAGCAGATAGCACTCAAGGCCCATTACCACCTTCCTCCTCTTCTTCCCACACTCTAGCCCCACATCATTACTAACGAAATATAGTTTTTTGATCAGACTTGTGGAACAGAAGCTGGAGCAGAAGCTGGAACAGAAGCAGAGATTTTAACTAAGCTGTCCAACTTCTCAGGTGTGGAGACTGTCTGTCTAGTGACATGTCAAGCAGCTGTCTAGTGCCAGACCAAGGATCTGCCTAGTGCTGCATCCCCCTTCCAGCCGTGACCAGATGTGGGTGCCTGGGGAAGACTTCAAGCATGTCCAAATTCCATTTCCTGAGTGTGTTCCCAGCCTTTAACTATCTTCAAGAGGTTTCTTACATCAAATGCAGTTTCTATGTATTAATAACTCCCAAGGTATTTCTCTTCCATGACTTGCCTGCTGTCCCTTTGAATCCCTGCTCCAGCTGTTGACCATGATCACCTACTCCAGATGTCGGTCCAGACTATTTATTCTCTCCTTCCTGTCTCCAGCTGGTTGACATAACTTTCTTCCCCACATCCTTGTCATCAGTTCCCACTGCCATTATCTGTGTAATTTATTGCCAACTCTGCAACTATGAAAGGTCTTGGAAATGTTAATAAAAAAAATAATGTAAATATGTTCTTAGATGTATTTGTTATTATTAAGCTGGAGAGTTTGCAGGTTTGTGTTTGGAAGCAATCAAACAATTTAAACAGGGTAAAAAAGTCAATGTGATAACTACCCTTAGTGTAGGGAAAGGCTGGGACAGTGAAGTGTTCTTGGGAGTGGTAACCTTTTCACCTCAATCAGCATCAACTGGAACGATTTGCCCTCAGTCTGCCTGTCTCTGGCTTGCTAAATGTTCAAATACTCCATGCAGAGTGGAGCTGACTGAATTTACAAATAGCTTTGGCCACCTTGAAACCACTTGCTTTTTTTTTCCTCCTAGCAAATAAATGATTCATCAGCCAAAAATATCGTAAGCACCTATCACAACAGCACCAGTTGTTCCTGGGTTATCTTGGAGTTTACAGCAACCCAGTTAACTGGTACTCTTATGCTGAAGGAGGTGGTAGATATGTACATTTGTCCAGGCAGGATGATCTTTTCATTGCTGATCAAGGCTGAGCTGTCTACTTCTGCCTTGCCCAGGGGGAACTCTTCCTTCTCACACGGGAACTTGGGACTCCACCACTCTGCAACAGAACTAAGAATAGCAAATAGATCCAGCTTGCAAACAATTGGGAGGCTGAAATTTGTTTGCCCAAAGTGTTTTCCAAATAGTTATGAATACAGAAGAGGTCTGTTTTAAAAAAAAAATAGAGAACCTTGCTTGCAAACAAACCGTGAACAGCAGAGGCTGGACTATCTGCAATGATTTGTGACAAATAACTTGGTCAGTTCTATGAACCTCTGTCTACTCTTGCCCAGATGGGAGTCACTTCTTTCCAGAGTAAACACAGCAGCCCAGCCCACTCTCCAGTTACCAGGCTGGAAGAAAGCAGTAGGTTTTCTGTGAGTGTTTGCTTGCTTTATCTGTGTTAGCACCTCTCTTGCGTTGATGAGCTGTGAACACTCAAACAGCCAAGACTTACTCCTCTGGATACCTAGACAAAGCAAAATTAAACCTCATTATTTGCAAATGGAATAATAGGTTTTAACGTGGGATCCTGTTTTCAGAAAGCCCTGCCAGGTCTCTGGAACAAAGGCTTATGAAGTGAGCCAGACATGGGTGTGCCAGTCTTCTGCAAATAAAATCATGCATGTACATAAGTACGTCTAACAAGTACTCAGACAGAATTAACTGTAAGGTCCATATCTTGCCAACAAATCTGTGGAGCAGCTTAAGTTTGGCTTGGGGTTTTTTTTTTGCTGTTGTTGTTGTTGGTTTTTTTTTTTTCCCCCCAAGTATCAGTGCCTCAGGCAAAGGTCTGTGTGGCCCAGGGAGGAAAAGCTGAAAATGGTCTGTACAAAACTTGTAGTCATGGCTTATCTGCTTACTCTCCCTAGGCAGTGAGAGCCACCAAGAGCCTTTGCAAAACCTTCTCCTGATTACAAGATTTGTGCTTATCCAGGCAGGAAACTGACACTGCCCTGGGATTTGGGTGGCCCTCTTGCCACTGGAGAGGACATTTGCTCCAAACTGTTAGCAGTCCTTCCCTAAAAGCAGGAAAAATATCTGTAACTTCCAATAGACCTGGGACACTGCAAGCTGCCAGAGGCTGATGCATGACCAGGGTCTGCTCTTGTCGATAACGTGTTTCTGGGCAGAGCCACCCTCTCTTTCAGCACACAGAACAAGATGGAAAGCTTGTTGCCTGCTAATTCGGTGTGCTGATTGAGAGGACATATCTGATGGTTAGTGGAGAGACAACTGACCCACACTGCTTGTTTGGAAAGGCTTAGGAAGATGGCAGAATTGAGTGCTGCTGCTTTCTTGGGCTCTGGGCAACTGCTGCCTCTTCCCAGGCCTCCCAGAAACCACACCAGAGCAAAATGGTTGGTAGAGTTGCCTGGGTACCTAATCCCTGTGACTCAGCTGCTGGGTGTAGTGCTGCTCTGCCTGGGAGATGTGTTATCTCTCTGCTCTGCAGTTTGCATCTCGGCTTGTGCAACCTGTGTGTCTTTCCAGCTGTTTCCAGGTAACATGTGTGCATCAGTGTACTGACACATAGTAAAAGAGGGCTGCTGCAATTTCAAAGTCCACTGGTCAAAAGGACATGCTTAAGTGACTGTTCACCTCTGGATTCTGCTCCTCTTTGCCTCCATCTTGGGATAAAAATCAAGCAGGGGCCCTGTGTAAAAAATACTAGTGCTTCATTGCACATGTGTATGCAGAAGAAAAGGTCTTCTGGGGAAGCTGGTGTTTCCCAACTGTCTGACTTCATCACCTTCTTGACATTCCTGCAGGGGAAGTTTTTTTTGCATGCAGTTTCCCAATGGCAACTAACAGCCCTCAAGCCAGGCCTGAGAACAGCTGCTGTGACAAAGCCCTTGCTTCTCTGCTTCTGTCCTTTGCTTTTGTTTTCCTCTTCCCTTGGTTCCCAGCGTGCCCAGTGCAATATATGGCACTGGTGTTAAAGCAGTGTGTGACCCTGGTGCCTCTGGAAAGGGGCACTGGTTCACTTTGGGGTATTTTGACTCGGTGCTAAAAGGTTTCTGAGGCATACTCAGGTGTGGAAGGGAAAGAGTAGTAGGGGAGGGAATGAGAGGGAGCAAAAAAAAAAGAATTCATTTTTAATGCTTTATCTACTGTAACAAAATTGGGATATCAGTTTGCAAGTCTAGGAGCAGGCACGGCTTTAGCCTGAGGGCTCTACCTGCTGCATTTGAGATCTCCTGGAAATAAGTCATCTCCAAGCATTTCAAGAAACCTTCACAAATTGTTTATCATGCAAAATGTTAGGCAGCCTAAATACAGGAGTAATGGCCTGAATGATTGTGCCTCAAACTGCTTTTTATGCCTGTTTCTTAACCAACGTTTATGTGCCTTGAACAAAAGGGTTCTCATCCACCTGCTTCACCTAGGTTGGTTTATCAGCTTTTGGAGATCCTACTTAGTGCTTGCACACCATAAAAAATGTCTCTTTTAGTGGTGTCAATGAAATATGCCCATGTTTTGTGTTCTGTGATGAGATAAGATGGCTATTAGGGCAGGAAGGTGTGTTGAAAGTCAGTGCTGGCTTGGCATGGCTGAGCATCAGGGTAGCAGTTAGAAATCTGCTGTTAAAGCTGGCACTGGCTGATAAGAGCTTTGAGTGCCTGTGTCCAGCTGTGAGAAAGTGATCAGGAAAGGTCAGTGCTGATGGTCATCTGGGAACCACCTTGAGGAAGTGGGAAGATGCATCAAATGAGGTGGTGGGGCTGGTGCAGGAGGGGAGGGAAGCTGCTCTGGGGGAGCTCCTTCTGTTGTCTCTGGCCACCCTGTGTTCCTGAAGTGATGGAGTTTTCTAGTTTGCCTTTTGCATGACTTGTTCCAACATGTGCTTGCTGGCCTGGCATTTTGACCCCTGCTATGCTGTTCATCCATCCTTCTGGCAAGCTGTTGCGAAGATGTCACCAGTGCACCATACATCACCTACAAAGCTTCCCAACTTACTGCTTCTTCAGGCAAACCACCCCACATTCAGCATTTACCTGTATTCCTGAGAGGTTTTCTACAGATGGAAATGAATACTGCATGGGAAGCTACACTGCCACTCTGTCCTAATGTCCTGTGTCATCCTTTTCGTGCTCCCTAGTAGACTTCACTCCTTGCAAGAGCAATGTGAGGTGATGCACGCTGTATCCCTTTACCTGAATACTTTCCATCCACACTGCTGGCTTTTAGCTAAGCCACAGTTTGGGCTCAAAGTACCTGACTGGAGCTGGCTTTGGGATTACTGCTGGCAAACCAGCCTGTAACACAATCACACCAGTTCCTCCAAATCCTGAGAGCAAGAACATAGGCCTGGGCAAGGACAGTGAGGGCTTAAGCATGTATCAGGGCTTGGCCTGTGTGCCTATGGGATTGCAGACAGCAAATGAGCCTGGAGCTGAAAAGATGCTTGGGGTGAGCGAGTCCAGCTGTGCTCTGTACACAGATGAGCACACAAGATGTAGGGCAGACTCATAAAACTTTATTTCCACACTCAGTCTGAGTTGTGAGTCCCCATAGAAGCAGACCTTAACTCTTGTCTTACTGCCCCACAGCATGTGAACCACGGTAAACCCCTCCTTGCTTTTCTCAGGACACAGTTCATGTCCATTTTGAGCCATGTGGAATTCCAGCACATTTCTAGACCTATGATCTGGTCCTGTTATACCTGATCTGTTTCCATCCTTTCACTGACAGACAAGTCCCCACTTCACATCTTGAATTCCAGCTGCCTGGAGAACAATCAGCAAATAAACATTGGAGGGAATACTGGGAAAAAAACCCAACCCGTGTCTAGCAATTGGGCTTGCTGCCTCCAGGCAGGTGCAGGCTGCCTGTGAACAGCAGCAGTTCACTCAGCAGCGCTTTTGAAAGTGAGGAGCTGATGGCAGTGGGGAAGAGTTGAGTGATGTGATGGGTCTGGGGCCAGGGAAGCGTGGCATGTGGATGCCAAGTAGACGGCTGGATTTTAGATGCTGCTAATTTTAGTTCAGCGTGATTTGCTTCACTGAGCTCTCCTGGTGCTCTGAGTACTGGCATTCAGGTTAATCATAATTCTTTACAAAACCTGAAACTCTTGGATACACAAGAATCTCTTCTGAGCTTCCCCCCCCCCCCCCTTAAGATAAAGTTTTCCTGTGCGCTCTGACCTTACTGTGAATGCGTGTCAGACCAAACCAGTAATCATGAACCTGCTGTTCCATATTCTCTCCTCCTCGTGATGTTCTTTAACCTATTTTGTATGTAAAACATTTCATAATATGCAGCCAAGTGTTTCGGCATTCAATTCCCTTCCTTCACCCGCCCCTCCCGTTCCTGCACTTGGTTACAGTTCACTGCCTGGAAGCTGGCAGAGAGAGAGCGGGCAGCAAGGTGAGTTTTGTTCCTGGGAGAATAAGTCCTTTCAAGTAATTCTTTCTTCAAGGTGACCAGCGTGCACTGATACTGTATCTCAGCTGAAAGCACGGCAGTTTCTGACAGTGCAGCCGTCTGACCCTACCCTTAAAGCTATGCTCCAGTCCCCAGGCAGGATTGCTGCAGAGAGCCAGGGGTGGGTACAACCCCACGCACCCTCCGTCGTCTTTAAATTCTGTACCTTTCTTCTGCTGGGCTCAGCTTCCTGTGTGTTTACAGTGGGGAGCAGGGAGAAGGACTGCACGAAAATTGCTCAGGTGTGAGAATGAGAGAATGGTTAAAATCCGATTCAAAAATAGATCCAGGCTAATAGAGTTTCATTTAATCACCAGGTTCAAGATCCAGTTTGTGTAGGTTGTGATGAAATGTGGTTTCCACCAGACAAGTATTCAGTGCTTCACATAATGAAAGTTGGCACTTTGCAGCAATTTCTAAACAGACACAACTGCAGCTGCCGTGGGAAGGCTGAGGCCATCTGTTCCTCCCCTCAGCTGCTGACTCCTTCCCGTGGCCCCATCCTCATCCCCAGCCCTGCTGCCTGCAGCTGGGAGCACCCATGGGCATGAGGCAGCTGGTGGGTGATGGGGTTCCTTACACTGTGGCAATCAGAGGTAGAACTGAGATGAGAACCCTGTGTTTGCACGATTCCTGTGTATTTCTGGCATCTCTTACCTAAGAATCGTATGTTTTAAGCACAAGTTGAAGTACAACAGTAGCAGAGTGCAGGGAATTCATGTCATTGCCAGCCTTCTCTGCTTGCCCTGTGTCCATTCAAAGCTGAGTGCTTTGCTTTGTGTATCTGGATTCAGTCTATCAGGCTCCAGGAGCTTTCTTTGGTTCAGATTTACTAAGCCGTGCCTTTTCTTCTGGCAGTACCTGCTCAGCATACTGCAACCAGGGTGCTGGCAGTAGTGTAAACCCAGTCTTGCCTCATGAAAGCATGTTGAGGTCTGGTCCATGCAGACCAGCATTGTTCCATGGTGGTCCCTCTCTGAATGCTCAGAAAATCATATAATCACAGAATCAATTAGGTTGGAAAAGACCTTTAAGATCATCAGTTCCAACTATTAACCCAGCACTGTGAACCCCACCACTAAACCATGTATGTGCCACATCTACATGTCTTTTAGAGGCAGCTTTTCTACAATGGTGAAGGGGCTTTTCATTCAACACTTGGTTTATTTTGTCATCATTCCCCTGCAAAGACAAGTTTTGAACTTGTAGGGAGTTCCAAAATGGATCCTCCATGGACCTGCACCCAGTTCTGGGCAATCCTCAGTGTCAATACAGGCTGGAGCATGAAAAGATTGAGAGCAGCCCTGAGGACTTGGGGGTACTGGTGGATGAAAAGCTGGACATGAGCTGACAATATATGTTTGCAGACAGAAAGCTTGGACTGCATCAAAAGGAGCATGGGCAGAAATCGAGGGAGGGGATTCTGACCCTCTACTCCACTCTAGTGAGACCCCAGAGTACTGTGTCCAGCTCTGGAGTCCTCAGCACAGGAAAGACATGGAGCTGTTGGAGCAGGTCCAGAGGGGGGCCACAAAAATGAGTCAGAAGGATGGAGCACCTCTCCTGTGACAAAAAGCTGACTCAGAGTTGGTTCAGCCTGGGGAAGAGATGGCTCCAGGGAGACGTTATTGCAGCCTTTCAATAGTTGAGGGGGGCTTAAAAGAAAGATGAGGACAGACATTTTAGTAGGTCCTGTAGCAACAGGACAAAGGGTAATGATTCTAAGCTAAAAGAAGGTAGATCCAGACCAGATATAAGGAAGAAGCTTTTTACAGTGAGGGTGGTGAAACACTGGCACAGGCTGCACAGAGAGGTGGTAGATGCCTCATCCCTGGAAACATCCCAGGTCAGGTTGGACAGGGCTCTGAGTAACCTGATCTAGTTGAAGTTGTCTGTGCTCCTTGAAGAGGGGTTGGATAAGATGATTTTTAAAGGTCCCTTCCAACCAAAAGCATTCTAAATCTCTATGATTCTTTGACCCACCGCCCTGGTGTGCTCACTTTGCTCCTGGAGTGGTGCCTGCTGCAGAATCAAGGCAAGAAAGGATTTGATTGCCCTTAGAGATACATTCCCAGCTTGCATTAACATCCCAGTTGCAAGTTAAGACCTGTGGCGATCAGGTGCACAAAGCTGGTATCATTTAGAGGCAAACACGAGTCCTATCCACCAAACTTTTAACCACTATAAATTTCAAGACAGGCCCAGTTATCCAGTTCCCTCTTCAGTTGTGGAAGTCTCTGTGTGATATAAATTTGTCTTTCTCCCTGGGGCAGAATTACTGCCTTTGTCAACAGGGTTCATGCCCACACCGGGGAAGAGAGGGGAGGAAAGCAGGGACCCACCATGTATCACAGGAAATAGAAGCTTCCTGCAATGCCTCTGCTAATGGTGTATTTCTGGGAGCTGGTCCAGGGCCGTTTCAGAGCATCAGTATCATTTTGCTGTTATTTCCCAGGTTGACTTTTGATCCATGAGGCTTTATCTTTGGAAACAATCGTTTCCCAGAGCAGCATCCCCATGCTCATGATGAAGGGCTCTGCAGTACATCCTTTAGTACTCTCAAACACGGCACATTTCGTAGCTGACTGATGGCAACTCATTTAATGCAACGTGTAGGTCTAAAGCCATGAATATATCAAGCAGTAGAACAATATGTTTCTTTTTTCTTGGGGGTGCTTATTGTACACTGCTCTAATTTAAAATGGAGGGAGCTATTGCATTTTATCACCTATTTGTGAAAAAGTTGTTATCAGAGGTTAAAAGATTTACAGCAGAACCACTGAAATCTGCTGCCTTGTGACACTGTGTTTTTATTGTTTACTCTGTAGCCCTGATGGAGGTATGGTGAAAGCAGAGTCCTCTCCAGCCAGGTGAAGGCATTGTGCCTTGAAGGTGTGGACACAAAGTAGATCAGTGTGAACTGTGAATGGGTCAGCAGCTCCAGAGCACCTACCTGTGTGTATCCTGCCTCCTGATTGCTACACGTGAGTCTGGTGTGAGTCTGGTCATTGCTCTTCAATCACAGGAGGGTAGAAGCAGTTGGTCACAGACAGGCTGCATGATCTGGGGATGGCTGTGGCAAACAGTGAATGAGAAAAGATCCCAAGAGGAGAGGTGGGTGTGTGTGCAGGGGATGTATGGCTTTAGTGTGAACCTCCTGTGTTCCTCCTGAGCACGGTCCACACAACTGGTCATGTGCTGTGGCTGAGGCTGAGGCTGGAGCCTCTGTCTTGCAAGCAAATGAAAACCAAAAGGACTCTTAGGTCTTGGTTGATAAAAAACTAACCATGAGCCAGCAGTGTGCCCTCATGGCCAAGAAGGCCAATGGCATCCCAGGATGCCTAAAGAAGGGTGTGGCCAGCAGGTCAAAGGAGGTTCTGCTGCCCCTCTTCTCTGCCCTGGTGAGGCCTCATCTGGAGTCCTGTGTCCAGTTCTGGGCTCCCCAGCTCAAGAGGGAGAGGGAACTGATGGAGAGAGGCCAGCACAGGGCCACCAAGATGATCAGGGGAATGGAGCATCTTCCTTATGAGGAAAGGCTGTGGGAACTGGGGCTGTTTAGTCTGGAGGAGACTGAGGGGGGATCTTAACATTTATACATATCTAAAGGGTGGGTGTCAGGAGATTGAGGCTTTTCTTGATGGTATCTAGCAACAGGACAAGGGGTAATGGGATGAAGCTGGAACACAAAAAGTTCCTTTTAAACATAAGAAAAAACTCTTTCAGTGTTTCAATGAGGGAGCCCTGGCACAGGCTGCCCAGAGGGGTTGTGGAATCTCCTTCCTTGGAGGTCTTCAAGACCCACCTCGACACGTTCCTATGTGACCTGATCTAGGTGGGACCTGCTTCTGCAGGGGGGTTGGACTGGATGATCTCTAAAGGTCCTTTCCAACCCCTACCATTCTATGATTCTATGATCCAAACCAAATAGCTAATTGTCTGCTTTTAAGCACTTTTGGGGCCAAATGCACATATGATGTGATCAGCTGTGACTTCCAAGGACTTAAGTGTAGAGGAAGTTTCAAGCAGTTTGTCTCTACTGTCCTATTACATGTAACAGCCACCACACACTGGGATCCTCGAGGTCATGGAGTCTGAAGGAATGAAGTTAGTGCTGGCTGGCTAACCCAGGGCTCCTTTTAAACACTGCCCATCTCAAAAGCTGAATTTTAATTACTGGTCTGGCTTCTTTGACACTTTCTGGGTTAAATGTTTTTTGCTAAAAGTTGACAGACCAGCTGAAGGCCTTTTTTAACTTGTCAGGATTAACAACGAATATGTCACTAATGGGGATTTTTTTGCTGCATTACCTCATATTTAATAGGGAATGAGTCTTTCAAATTGCAATACAGATGCAGGGTTAGTAGCTTGATTTATATTAAGCATATATTGCATTGTTAGCAAATAATGATGAGCTTCATGGTGACTGTAAAGGATTCTGTGCAACTGAGGGTGTTGCATGTCCTTCCCAGGGTTTAGGAAATGGAAGTAAGCAAACAACACAATGTGTAGTTTTCAGGACAAAAGTGACTTCCCCACCAGATCTGGCTTCAACACTGTGCACAGGTTGTGTTCTCAAACAGATCACCTAGCCTATAGCCCCTCATGGTTAAATACACACGGGTGTTATTCACAGGGGCTCGGTTCCAGCTCCTGTGGCCACTTCAGCATTTGCATTTCCTTTGCTCTCTGTGACCGTAACCATAGAACCTACTACAGCACTTGGAAAAATATCATCTTTGGCATTTAGTTCTTTTTCTCCACCCATATGCATGTGCACTTCTGAAGAAGCAAACAGAAAATCCACGTAACCCTGGTGTCCATGGCCAGGAAAAGCTGTGACCAGAGGGAATTAAAGAAAAAGTAATAGCTACGGAGGAGAAAAGCATTAATCTGGGAGTCACAGCTCTTGTCTCCAGGATCTAGTGCTGCACCTTGCCAAGCTGCATCATGCATCCTGGCAGAAACCCATTGGGGGAATGTGCCCTGCACTAAGGTGCTCAAAAGAGCACAGCAGCAGGGTTTCAGTGCTGCACAGGGCTTGTTCTGGCCTTTACAGAAGAGATGAATTTTAATGGAGAGGAACGCAAATAGTTACTACGAATGACCCCAGGCTAAATGGCTCACCCAGGCTATTTTGGCAAATACTTAGGAATGACAAATGTATTCACCCATCAGGCTGGCTCAGCAAATGGGCTGGATTAATGATAATCATTACAGTGAATAATTCAACTGGATCTACTGGTAGTCTGAGAGTGAGTCGTAAGGGCAGAGAAAATAAGGAAAATCAGGTGAGTTACTTGGGTGCTGGCTGGCAGGGAAAGAAAGAGGAGGCATGTAATGGAGAAAAATACCTAGGCAACAGCTGGAGCACTCAGATGAGATGCAAAACACAGATCCACCACGTTCCTGCTTGGACCTGGGCAGTGCAGCTTCCAAACTGTGGAGCTGCTCTGGGGCTTTTCCAGGCAAAACCACGTGGAGAGGGCAAACAGGTGAGATAAGTCAGGCAAGACCAGGTCCAGGAGAAGACCTAAGGAAAGTTTGGTAGATATGGATGCATTTCTGTGGGAAGTATCAGGTTCTTAGAGTCTGACTTTTCAAAGGAATAACCATTTTGTCCAAAAGCCTTTGCCCAGCAATTCAACTTCACTTTCACATTTCATTAAGTCCCTATAGGCAGAACCCTTATGCTGACTGAATAGGCACAGCCTCAGCTGCACTGTGCTCAAGTGTTTTCATACCTGTTTCCCCTTCCTTTTCCTTCTCAGCATCTCCATCCCTTCTGGTCAAGAGCTGTCTCCTGTCCAGCCCCAGGAGGGCCACAGATCCAATGGGTTTAGCTCAGGATCTGCTCATATGCAGAAAGCATTGAAAGATTTAGAGCTGAGCTTGTTAACACGCTGTTGGGAGTGAGTTCTAGGAGTGAGAAAAAGGGGGCAAAGCTGCCACTGTTTTCCTAAAACTGTTCCTTGCAGCAGATTTAGCACTGGCAGTACATCCCTTTTCACCACCTCTGTCTCTGCCCACTGAGGCTAGTTCATGCACCAGTCTGGAAAGGGTCTCCTTTCATCTTCTAAGAAGCTTTTAAATTCATTGTGGTTAATTAAGCCCTTGTGCTGCTGTTTCTGGATGCCTAAAATGTGAAGGACTCACAAAAAGACATGTAGGTCGTCTCCCTTGGTTTTTGCTCTTTCTTCTGGCATCATGTTTTGAGGATCCCCACATAATGTGGGTGTTTAAGGCTTCTTCCAAAAGGAGAGGCCTGGAGAGGTTCAGAACTCTTTTGCTTGCAGATAACTTCCTGGTGGAATGTGTTAGCTAATTGGGATAGATGATAAGAATGGTAGAATGGACTTATGAGTGACCAGGTTACTAGTTATGTTACTTGGTCACAGGTCCTAGCCTTATGTTGAGCACAGGAGCTCGACGCTTCAGCGTGAGCTACCACAGGCTTTAAAGATGAAGAGGGCAAACCATGGCCATTCCCACCTGAGAAACAGGAATGGGAACAAGAAGAGGGAGCAAGCTGCTCCCTCCTGAGCAGTGCTGTGGGCCCTGTGTCCGCTGATGCTCTCTTCCAGGATGCCTGACCCAGCAGCTGGGGGAGGTTGGAGTGCTTTGCCTCTTTACCTTAAACTTCAAAGGAGGAATCAATGCTGCTGAAATTGCCCTCTGAAGGTTCCCACCCAAACTCCCATACCAGGGAGACTGCCCAGGGTGCTTTGATTTTTCTCCAGCAGCACCCAGTTCAGAGTTCCTGGGAAGAGTATGGGTCCCAGTTGTTCTTCATCCCTACTTGGTGGGGACACCGTGAGACAGGCTTCAAGCCTAGGACGTGTGGTATGACCACTGGAAAGGACTGAAACCTGTTGGTCCTGGGGCTGAGCAGTCCTGGCACAGGGGCAGCCAACACACAGAGCAGTGCCTGTGTGCAGTGCAGGGGAACTGGGAATGAACTCTTGTAGTAATAATAATAACAACAGTAATAATAACATGTCAGGCCCGTATTTCACAGTTCTCCCTGCCCTTCCAGCAACCCTTCCTTGAAAAGTTGATGTCAACATCAGAAGCAGCAGTTGCATTTTCAGGCAGCCAAGTCCCCTCCTGCTGTTTTCCACAGCTGAGCTGGCCTCAGCGCAGCCTCGGCGGCGCGGGGCTTGTCACAGACAGAGGCCTGTTTGTCTCAGAGGCATGTTGAACTTGGCAGGTACCATACATCCAACTCCTCCAATTTAAACTACCACCTTTCCGAAGGAAAAGAGTCTGTGGTATGCAACGGCAGCCACCACAAGGGAAATCTGCTTGCCCAGCTGCAAAACCCAAGCAGGGTCATTAACAGCAGTTTCTCCACCTTCTCACACAGATCTCGCAGACACTGGCCCAGCTGACTTTTTGTTTTCTGATTGAAAGAGGCTAAAATGGGGCAACTTGATTTCAATCAACTCAAATAGATTAATGTGGGCTAAACCAGGCAGAGACACCATCTTAAAAACACGGGCCAGGCTTGCCCCACGCTGGCAAACAACCATCTGTGGTGTGCGTGGATCTGGGGTCAAGCCTGCTGTGCCCCTCAGCACTCTAATCCTTTCCTGTGGGCTCATCACTGAACTCCAGCAGAGACAGGATCTGCTGGTGTGCTTCTTTGGTGTTCTTTAGCCCTTTTGGCTGGAAGAAAGAACAAGCTGGTTGCAGAGGAGGGCAAGGTTGGTGGTGGATCTTCATAGGTGACAGTCATGTCCTGCAGGGTCGTGGTTAGCTTGCTGATGGGAAAGGGGAAAGCAGGCCATCCTGTATGGGGGAGAAATAGCTCTGTTTGGAGGGGCAGCTCTCAGAAGGAGCAACTGTGGTCAGGAATCTCCTTGGGACACACATTGTGTCTGCTGGTAGTGGGGAAGATGATGTGGAGGGTTTCTGGGTACCACTGTAAAGTGCAATTGTTCTCCATCACTGTTTCCGTCTCCTCATCAAGCTTGTCCTCAATATTATGGTGGATTTTGTGTAGCTGAGAGCAGAAAGGGCAGTCCCATGGTAGCTGAGTCACATCTCCTGGGAACACAGGGTCATTTGGCTTAGTATCAGCCTGCTGCATGCCTAGAGACCACCTGGGAAAGCAAGAGCATCCCCTTTCTGCACTCTGCTTGTGTGCCCTATTGTCACCTGCAAAGCTGACTTGTCCTGGGGCAAGGAAAAGGCCCTTCCTAGGAGCTGGCTGATGCAATGGATGAGAGAGCCTGATCTGTGCCTCCAATTTTCCTGGTCCTCCATCAAAGCAGCAGTTCCCCCTCTGGAGTTCCAGCAGCCCCATTATGGTGGCAGTGCTCTGGATCCTCTGGGTCAGGCAGACTGACCTGGTGAGCCAGGTTTCCCTGTGTGCTTTAGGGCAGCATCTGGACTAGAGAAGTGCAACTGAGCTCACTGCACTGGTTTTCTATTTTTTGTTTAACTTCCCCTTTTGGGAACAAGAAGAGACACAGGGCAGAACAGGCTCCCCGGGAACAAACTTTGTTTTCATCACTTAATGGTGTGAATTCTGAGGTTGATCTTTGCTCAGGCAGAGTAGAAATTGATTATACCTCATTTCTTTGAAAAGAAAAGGTTTTGAGGAAAGGAAAGCATGGGAGGGCCTGTCTGGCTGCTGGAGAGTTAAATGTGCTGTAGTGCTGCTGAGTGCCCAGGCTCTGTGCTTTGACAGCTACAGCCTGGGCTAGGGTAGCAGCCACTGAAAGTCAATGTTGATTTTGCTGTGACATAACACTTCAGCTTGCAGGGATCTCCATGTTTGTTTTTCTCTTTTCTTGCTCTTCCAGAAGAAAAGGGTGACTACAGGGAGGGTTGATTGAGAGAAAGGTAAAAGATCAAAACCAGCCTGGATTTCTGGGATGTGCCATGATGCAGCTCATCAGATGGGCATAGCTGGGGCTAGGGAATGAATGATCTGAAATGCCCATCTCCAGGCAATCTAGACCCAAAGACAACTTTTCTAGGTAAAAAACAAGCAAACAAAAAGCTTTTGACTCTGATAGTCTGCCTAAATATGTTTTTTTTAATGGGAACTGTTAAGTTTTTGAACAGGACAGCAACTGTGCTGGAGCAAAAAACAAAATGTTAAAGTAAATGAGAACGATTGAGGTTGTCTTTGTGGCTGTACACTGATGATGCTTTCTAGAGCCAGCTACATTTTCCTGTTATGTGGCATGCACCTCCCTCACCCACTCCTTCCTTTTTTTTTTGCCTGCCCCCTTCCTATTTTTTGTTTGCCCTCTTCCCAATCTCTTCCTTCTGCCATTGCACTAAACCTTCATTCATCTCAACTTTCAATGAAGCCCAGAGGTCTTTGCAGTTCAACCAGTGCAAATAACTGTTTTCCAAAGCCTCTGAGAGGTTTCCATGCCCTTCTCTGAGGCTGTGGGTTTTATACCAGTCAGTAGACAGGAGACTAGCACTTTCCCAGAAGCATGGCTGGATCCAGTGGACAAGATCCAGTCTAGGTTTAGGAGGGCTCAGGTGCCACCTATGGCAGGGTAGTCACTTTCAGGGCTCAAGGAGGACTGCAAAGTCTGTTAGCAATGTGAGCTAACGTATTGACAGCCAGGTCAAAGTGCCTGCAGCCAGACAGAGCTCTGATGCTCTCAGCGCCATGCTCAAAAGGCTACCAGGCTGCACCTCTGGTTTGATATCAAGACACATGATAGATTTACCTGCCCTCCCTATGTATTAAACATTTGGTTATCACTTTGCATCACCCTACCCCACTGAACTCCTAGCTGAGGCTAGAGCAAGGAGGAGCAGTAAACCCATAAGGCACAGTTGTAGAGCAGCAGTGATAACAGCTCTCCAGCAAAAGGTGTGAAGCTTCTGTCTCCCTCATCTCATCTGGATGCCTTGTATGGTACCCAGAGGAAATATTGCTAACACCAGCCCATGTGTGTTGTCATCTTGGATGACAACAAGACCCTGTTATCAAGGTCTCCCCTTCTGGATGGCAACCAGGGCTCAGATGCACAAAATTAAAAATCTTGTGGCAGCTTATGTCCCATGAGGGAAAAAAACCCCAAACCCATAGATCCATTGAATTAACCAGATGTGTTAATAATGTAACGTGTTGCCTGTCCTCTGTCTCACCCCTGTCTCAGTGTCAGTGCTCTTTCCCTGTACTTTTGACTTCATGTGGGACAGTGTAAAGTCAGGTACTTGCTCTTTCTCGTGTGCAGCTCCTGCTGAATTGCACAGGCAAAACTGCTGGGGGAAGGCAGAAGGTGCCAGCAGCTCCTCTCATTGCAGGGATGGGGAGGCAGCTTCAGGCTGACCAGCCTGAGGAGCCTGGTTCTGCTGAAGCAATGAACATCTCCATGCATAAAAGTGTTGAAAGCCATAGTGTCAAACTCGACTTTGAGGATTAACACTTGGGAGTCTGCATTACTATGTGCTTTTAAAACCAACGTGATTAATCATGAGTTTGTTGCCTTCTTGTTCTTGAGCTTTTTCGTGCCAGCACTTATAAAGCTTTCTCTGAAACTGAGGGCAAGAAACATAATTTCCTCTGTAGACAGCTGAGCTCGTTGTGTAAAGGCCTGGGGAGTCAGGGCTTGAGAGAAACACCAAGTATTGTCACACTTGCAGTGTAGTTCTGGCACCTCGCCACATTTGTCTGCTCCCTCAGCAGCCTCTTCCAAACTCAGGGAGACAAACGACTGTTAGTTCAACTTTTTAAAAGAAACAACATTTCTTTCAGCTAGAAAAGCCTAAACCTTCGCTCTCCAAATTACTTAGTGCAGTTTTGCAGCAGGAGCTGGATTCAACAGCAACTGAAAGGTTCCCTGAAAGTCGTGGCTCTGTCTTAGCATATAGATGTGTTTCTGCTTTTGGAAAGTAAATACTGCTTTATGATGCTGCCATTTATGCTACTGGCAAGGCTGGCACTAATACAGATACACTGTGAAGCTATGGGCTTCCTGCTCACTCTGAGCCTCAAATTACTCCCACCTGAAAAAGCTGGTTTCATCGTTATTTACAGAGCTGGTCTTATCAGTAATGTACTTCCCTGGAAACAAAGTTCCTTCCAAGAGTTAAAAATATGCATAACTCCATAAAGAGTTTAAAGTATACCCTGGTGCCATTCAGTGAAAGCTGCTTAGTTGGAACTCCCACACAGTACTTTGCAAATAACAGTGATGCTGCCATTTAGAAAAGGTAGGGGAGAGAGTCTCAAAGATGTCCTGTCTGAAACATGTTGCACAGTTACAGACACTATCAGTTACCTTTCATCTCTGTGTTTCCTGATTATGAGTGAGTTCGGCTCTTCTCTCAGTCTAATTTTTTTGCATGGGTCCCTGTGCTATAGGGAAGCCTGGGGGCTTTGCAGATGGACTGCAGCATGTGTTCCTCTTCCCTGCACCGTGAGGGGTGTGAGATACTGAATGTATGCTAGCTGTATCTCCCAGGTTTTCCTTGCTGCACCATTTCAATCCTGGATTCACTAGGCGCCTTCTCAAAGGCTCCTGAAACTGAAGATGCTGCTTTGGGCAGAGTCAGGGAGAGGACCAGCTAATGCAGAATCCCTGAGTCATGTCCCCAATTCCCCTCTGCAGCAAGGCTGCAGAATAACCTTGGGCTGTCCTCCTCTTGGCACAGAAGGTACAGTGGGATGCAACCTTGAACTTCTGCATGGTAACACCTGTGTGAGGACCTCTTCCAACGCTCCTCAGCCCAGGGCTAGTGAAAAACAAGCTGCATAATGTGCTGAGAACCAGCATCCTTCACTAAATCACAGAGGAATACAACTGTAGGTAAGGACTTACCCTGTAGCAAACCAGGTTTTGCACTCTTCCTCATTCCCCAGTTCTCCCTCGTGTTCAGGCCTGTGCTTCCTCGCTGACTTTCACAGAGCTTGCTTATGATACAGATGTTGGGGTCGGTGCAAGAGAGGGGCAATAGCGCCTTTATTTTACTTCTTCACATGTAACTAGCTGCTGAATGATATGAAAAAAAGACCTCAAGTGTGTGGAGTTATTAAAGATTATGAAGTGGAGGGGAGGGAGACATTTGGTGCTGGTCATACTCCCCAAATCCCAGCAACCGTGTGATCTTAAGAGCCGCCGCCGCATGTTGGGCTATGGGAGGAGGAGGCCTAGGGGCACCTGGGCTTTGCTTTGTTTGCTCCAAACCCTCCCCTAGATTAGACAGAGCAGTAAAAGACAAAGAATCCCAAAACCCAAGGACAGAAATTTCCTTGTGGATGAGAACAGACCGGCTGCACAACTCCCGGGGCCTTTCAGCAGGCTAACCACAAATCTGCTGTGGAGCCTTGCGCTCTGAGAGCAGTGTGGGTAGGAACTGCTCCCCTTTGATGTTGGACCTTGAACCCATCTCATTTGCAGTGTAACTGGCCTTGTTGCCATGGTTGTTACAGCTTGCAAAGGTGAAGTGGTGAGCTCGCACCCAGAGAGGCTGGAAGCAGCTGTGTTTCCTCCTCCCACAGCAGCCCCCCACCCTCTGCCTGACCCCTCTGAGGCCTGACGGTGGGGAGATGCATTTGGCTTACACCGAAACAGCCTTCAACAGTGTGTCATCCCATCGCATCAGGACAGGCACAGCCTGGCTCCCCCACCACCTGCGCCTGCAAACCTGGTGGCAGCTGCCAGGGAAAGAGCCTCGCAAGCCAGCCGAGTCCTTTGCGTAGCCACTGCAGCTCTCGCCCTACCAGGAAGACAGGGCTGCTGGTGATCAAAGGCTAGCTATGAGTCATCTTAAATCCAATGAATGATCATTAGTGGAGGGAAGAGGTAATTAGGCTGGCTTCACTATCTTGCTGTTATGCTCCGGGGAGTAATGGGGTGATACTGCTGCCATTGAAGAGCTTTATTTGTTAGGAGTGACTCATTGGGTATGCGTCACAAACCGTACATGGGAAAAACTACCTGTGCTCCCTGTTGGGAGTTGAAAGTCCAGATGTGCCCAGACCATCCTGGCAGCTTCCTGATAATGATAGCATCACCTGGTGAGCATTCCCTTCCCTTTCATCTCACCCAGAGGGAAACTATCAAAGTCAGGTCTGCTCTTGCCACCAGTAACTCCACAGACTATATACCTGCCCCACTGCAGAAGCTGAAGGGGAAAGGGCTTTTGGCAGAACTAGGAGAGAATCAGAAGAACCAGATGCAGAGCCTCAATTTTAGATCACAGATGAGGCTTTAGGTTTGTGCTCAATTTGCCTAAACTGTGTTTCTTTCTCCCACTAGAACAAATCCAAGTCAAAGCATATTTGCCCTTCAAAACTGTGAAAAGATTGAAGTGGCCAGTGCAGAGTTACTCAGTGTAATGAATGTAGATACTGGGAAGATGATGTATTTCCTTTGTGCATGTTCCTTTGAGTTGGAATTTGAGCTCATCACTTGAAAAAATATCCTCTTACTGTATGAAAACACAGTTATGGAGATCTAATCCTTGCCCTCACTTGGGTAGAAGAGTGCTGCAAAGGTGCAGCAAGCCTGTCGTGTTCTGCTGGAATGCTGTGCTCTGAGTCTGTTGCGATCACTCTGCTTTGAGGTGGGGGCTCCTGGGCCAGATGGTTTTGCTTTTTCATGAAAACAGTCTTTGCATAGTCTCAGACACCCTGAGTGGGTAACGAAGGGCTTGATCTTGAGAAGATACTGAGAGCTGCGGCACAGCCAGAAGCTGGGCAGTGCCTCTCCTAGCCCAGCGACCCCAAAGCAGGACCACATCTCTTGTGAAGGTGCTCAGGCCCTGGCTACCATGCAGCCATTGCTTTCCTGTGCAAGGACACCTGAAGGGGATGGGTGAGTGTCTGCACTGGCACCCAGGCAGTGTCCAGCTCAGCAATATCCAGCTGGTGCACTGAAGATACATCACCACCACCGCCACGAGCCCTTCCCATCCACCGCAGCCATCGGGTGTGCCTGGCAGCTGCAGCCTGTGCTGTGATCCACACTGGAGATAGGTGAATTAAAGCTACCTGCTTGCTGAACACGTGCAGACACACCTCTCTTTCTCACACACACACATGCCAAGCCAGAAAGAAAAAGGCCAGAGCTGCAGAGTGTAATGTCACGACAATCCACTGGGAAAAGCTCAATACCTGAGCTGCCAAAATGCTTCCATTCTTGTCTCTATGTCCAAGAAAGAGACTGATGAAACCAGGTGGGCATTTTTCCAAGAAGTCTGGAAAGAAAAAGAGACAATGTCTGGGTTGCAGGCTGGTAGGACACCAGGAAAGTGCACAGCATGTCCTGCAAGATCCGCACTGTTTTGGTGAAACCCTCTTTTATTGTCCATGCTGGCTTTGAGCTGCACCTTCCCAAAGTGCACACCCCTCTCCCAGCTGCTGGGGAAGCTGCAGATTGTGCAGTGTACCTATCTGGTGACTGCCTTATGCAAGCTGGGTTAGCAGTTGGTAAGCTTTCCAGGACACCAACTGCCTTGCACCATGGACCGAGTGCTGTGCAGACACACCAGGATTCTGATCTCTTCCAGTCAAAGCCCCTGGGTGTTTCTGCCACTCGATGGGGAATCCTGTCCTGTTTTCTGTCTATCTCCAGAGCAAAAGCTTATTTCGCTTCTCCTTTCCCCAGCAGCCTGGGTGGCTTTGTTTAGAAGAAATTCTACAAGTAAATAAGAGCCAGCTTGAAAGGGCAAATCTTGACCCGATTCATGGGCATGGCTGCACTGTGGGTGATGTGTGGACAGGTCTGTCTCTGGGAGGCTGATCTCCTGAGCAGGGAAAACAATAGGAGGGCAGATGTAGCCGTGGGGCCACAGAGAGAGCTGTCGGAGGGACACCCAGAACCAGGGACACACGCTGTGTTTCCCAGCTGGCGGGAAGTGCATGCCGTGCTGCTGGTATCTCTGCTGGTGAAACCACGGCTCAGACAGATGTCCCTCGTTTTGCTGTGATGATCTCTCTCTCACAGAAGAAACTCTTTTCTCCTCTCCCTCTTTTTTTCACTGCTTTCAAGCCCAGTTGACTAAACCACCCTTGTATAGTCCGCTAGTCATGTCCCTCCTTCCCACATTTGCACCAACAGCAAACCAGGAGGGAGGGCAGCTGGTTCAAAGACAAGTTTTCATGTCTATAGTGTCAACACAGAGGCATGCAGGCATGCACCTACCACCCACAAGAACCACTGCTCCTATGGGATCACCACTGTGGAGAGCAGAATGAGCTGCCCTGGACACAATCCTGCGTGAGGTGCAGAGCAAAGGCAGCCTCTTGGGTGGGAGGGAAGGGGGGGATCAGATGCTGCCGTGTGTTTTGTGCTAACATCTTGCTGAAAGCTGCATCAGTTGTTGGACTTCAAATTGCTTCTTCACACTCTTAATTTTGGTGATCAGCTTTGTCAGGATTTTTGGGAAGCCACAAAAGATGATTAGGAAAGGCAAGGCCAGATCCTGAGCTGGGTGTGGGATGTTACACCAGAGTGCCCCTGCTTATTTCCTGGCCCATAGTTTTCAGTCATGCCAGCTGTGAGTAGAGCTGACTCAAAGTTTGCATATGCAGAGGGTGACACTACAGATCCCCACCAAAATCAGTGACAGTCGTGCTGTCAGAAGCAGGGACAGGATTTCACTGAATTTACTCAGAAAGACAAAGTAGGTAGTGACAAGGGGAATGATGTGAACCTAAACCTGCTTTCATTTTCAAGACTGCAAATTTAGCCTTCCTCTAATCCTTTCTGAAGATTTCTTATTGAGTGTTTCTTTTCTCTTGCCACTGAGCTGCTGCCACTGGCTGCCAGGGACTGTCAGTCTGTCCTACGCATTTACCAGGCCTCACATAGTTTCTCTGTCAGGGAGAAGGGAATGGTGATAGAGAGCAGCCTGATAAGTCATCCAGGATCCCTTCCTATGGGCAGATCATTGCTGTCCAAAGCAAACGCAACTCACTAGGAGACAGACACTTCATCATTGGAGTGTCCTGCAGCCTCAGTGAGACAGGGTTAAAGGTTTCCTCTCCCTGCTTCTTTCCCTACTCTCCCATAAGACCAGATGGAGAAGCAAGTGGGGTCCAGTCTGCCTTGAAGTCCTAAAATGCTTCAGATGGGCTTTGGGGAGAGAGGACATTCACGGCAGAGCTGGTTCTTAGAGACATACAGGATATTTACCACGATCCAATTTTCTTTGCTCACCAACTGCAGCCTTCTGCATTGCTATAAAAGGCAACTAAAAACACCCCAACATAGTAAGCTGGAGTTTTACACCCCTCATTGTACCATTACCATGTTGATAAGTGACTATAAAGTACATAAAGGATCTAGAAGATCAGGTTTTCTTTTTTAGAGAGCTACTTCTTTTAGGTAGAGTTAGTTTGATGTTAGCTTGGCACTGCCTGACATAGTGCATTGTTTTTAATAAGCCAGAAATCTGTTCTAAGATTGTTGTGCCTGAAGAATTAATAACACAATGTTTCCATTTTAGGAAATCCCTGAAAACAACATGTAAAAAAAAGCTTAAAAGCCTCTAGTGTGATTTGCAGGGATCTTTTTATTGCCCAGAGCTCCCATCAGTCAGTGAGACTGGAGGCAGCAGAGCATCTCCCAGATGTCAGCTCTACAGTATTTACTGGTGTGGATGGGAGGAGAGCCTGGCCTGTAAAATGAGGCAGAGCTCACCTCATAAATTCCCACTTTGTTGTTACTCAGTCCTGCCACATTGGGACCTCTCCCAGGCTGCCTGCCTCACTGGCAATGGACTGCCCTTGGTGCACACACAGGAGCCTCTGATTTTTTTTTGGCCTAGCCTTGATAATAGAAAAGCCATTCATCTGCTTCTCCAAAGAGGCAGCTGTAGAGATCTGAACCTTCTGGAATGGGAGGGGAATTCGTTAAAAACAAAGGAAGACTGCAGGTGTAAAATGTTTGTCATGCTAACACCTGAACAAACACATCACTGTGCCCTTGCTTATCTCCTTCCCACTCACTGCCTTTATTGAGTCCACTGTTCTGCTAACTGCAGATGTATTAATCAGGCAGTTAGATTAGACCAAAGTCAGTGCCTCTGTACTGTCTTATCTAGACCATACAAATGTGTCATTACACAGATCAGGGAAGGGCCAAAAGGGTTTTTTCTACCTTTGTGATGACCAAACTGTTCCCTGCTTCCTGTTTACATGAATTCCCTGTGCCTCAGAGGGAAAGACAGCCCCCTCAGGCACTGCAGCAAAGTCCTCTGTTGTCCCACCTCTGTAAAAGGTATATCATAGAATCACAGAATGGTAGGGTTGGAAGGGACCCTTAGAGATCACCCAGTCCAACCCCCCTGCAGAAGCAGGTCCCACCTAGATGAGACACATCTAGAAGTATCTATATACATCTATGAATTTCTATACATCATTTTTCTCCTATTCCACCTCAATCTCATCGTTTGCAGCTCTTTCCTCACCAATGTGCATTCTCTCCTTCAAAAACCAGCTTGGTGGAGCAAGGCTTCTTTTTGACCCCATACCTTTTGCAGCCCACAGTTGCATTAGTGACAAGGTTCTGCAAATACCTCTCAGGCAAATATCTCTCAGTGATTTCTGTTGCTATGCATAGTCCTTGGTTTGTTAGTGAGTTTGCTTGCCTTTACCTGCTTCCCAGTTTTGCTGTGGAGAGGCTGGTGTGGAGATGGAGCTGCATGGGAAGCAGTTTGCCCAGGGTGGAGGAGAGAAGAAGGGAAGGCAGCGGTGCAGGCAGCACCGTGATGCCCTCACCATGGGACTACATGGTGTTAATGCCACCTTTCTGCCTCTTTTCCCCCTCCTGCTACCACACTGCTGGCTGTGACACGGGTTTTGGTCTTTGTCCCAGGGCTTGGGCTTGCCCTCTGTCCATTAGGTTTTGTCTACCCAGCCCACAGCCCTGGGAGCTGTGTCAGGGAGTTTCTCTTTGCATGAGCAGAGCATGAACCTGCTTTTACACATACCTGAAAAACAAAATATCTCCCTTTCTTTTCCTGTTTTTACATTTTTTATGACAGTAGGTAAAATGATATGCATACAAGAGCTTTGAGAGTGTCACTGTCTGCCCTGGCTGCTAAAAGCATATATGTAGTGGGCATTCAAAACACAAGATGCTTCTGTGGTAAAATGAGTCGTGGGCACCATGGCAGCAGCACACTGCTATGCTCTAGCTGGGTTTCTGAGACCCCAGCTCTCAGAGTACCTCTGGAGAAGCTGCCCTGCTTTTTCAATCACCTCCTTTTTCTGCTACTCAGTCCTTTTCTGGTTCATTAAAATTAAAGGTGGGCTAAAGGTATGTCCTGGGAGCTGAATGTCCTCACGTGTTGGAGATCTCTGAGTCACAGCTGAATGCAGGAGCAAATGTCGTGGCAGAGTCAAGGGGATGGGGGTCACAAATCAAAGCAGCAAGCATCTTAGTTTTTATAAACAGCCAGGAAAAATGGCAAACCCCTCACAGCCCAGTGCATGGGTTTGTATTTATGTACAACATACGTGGCTACAGTATTCCTAACAAAAATAAATGTGTTTACCAGTTCTGTAAAGCTCCATAAATTCTTCTTCCTCTTTTGCAAGTAATATAATTCTCCAAAGGCTTGAAAATGTGCATGGTGAGTCTCTAATGCACATTTTGTTTGCTGATTTCCTGTGGCTCCGTATAGACATTTTAACTTCAACAGAACGTCTCAGCAGGAACTTTCTTATCAGGATTTCTGAGACTCGCAACCATATTCAGAGCATCCAGTAGAAAGATTCCTGAGTCTCTGGAGACGTCCCTGCTTAAAACCATATTTGCTTTCCTGGCAGTTTCCTCTGAGAGCCTTTGAATGAAGGGAACAGTGCCATGAGTGTTAAGCTTTTCTTTCCCCACTGCTTCAGCTCCAACAGGCATCGAGTCTCACGTGCTTGTACCCGCCACGCTGCCACTGCTGCTGCTGGGGGAATCTGGTGTGCTCTGAAAATGGCTGAGATTATGATGACAAAAGGTTCCCTCCACCTTTTGTAGCAGGAACCTCTTTTGCCCCAGGAAACATCTCCATTTCTGAAAATGGCTTAGCAGTAATCTCATTGCAAACTCTTAAAGGAGCCTCTCGTGGTCGCAGCACCCTGAAACACTTGCATCGTGCCTGGCAAATTTTGCAGTGCTAATTTCTACCACAAAGGTGATTTTCTTTAAGTGGCTCTAATGGAATCAGAGAATCACAGAGTCTCAAGTGCTGGAGAGGACCTCAAAAGATCATCCAACCCCCTGCCAGAGCAGGACCACCTAGAGTAGGTCACACAGGAACTTGTAAAGGAAATCTATCCTGGCTGCAGATACGATGAAAGCTCCTTGGTGTTACTTTCTCCTGCATACATGGAAGTCTGGTGGCCCCTCACCATTGTGTATCATTGCAGACAGCCCATGAAGGCTACAGATGTATGCAGTATGTCTCCTTGCACATACAGCAGGTAGCCTCCAAAGGGGTGGAGAGCCAGGATATGCTCAGGAGCTGCTAGTGGCTCCATAAACTTTGAGAACATGACCCTGAGTGGCCACAAGTGACAGGCAGGTCCCCAGAGTGATGCTGCTCATGTTTTCACTCCTATGCAATGTGTGCAGTAGCTATTTGGGCTTGTTTGCATAATAAACATATCTCTGAGCTTTTTGCTTTTTAAGATAGATTCATAGAATGGTAGGGGTTAGAAGGGACCTTTAGAAATCATCTAGTCCAAGCCCCCTGAAGAAGCAGGTTCACCTAGAACAGGTCACATAGGAACATGTCCAGGTAGGTCTTGAAGACCTCCAAGGAAGGAGCCTCCACAACCCCTCTGGGCAGCCTGTGCCAGGGCTCCCTCACCTCAACAGTGAAATAGTTTTTTCCTATGTTTAAGTGGAACATTTGTGTTCCAGCTTCATCCCATCACCCCTTGTCCTGTTGCTAGCTACTATAGAAAAAAGGGATGTCCCAACCTCCTGACACCCATCCTTTAGATACTTATAAATGTTAATAAGATCTCTCCTCAATCTCCTTCAAACTAAACAGCCCCAGCTCCTGCAGCCTTCCCCCTGAAGTGGTGCTTATGAAGGGTGAGGTTGACACTGTCCCTGTGAAGTCTGGTAGAGGGTGATGCTGCCACTACTTCTCTAATGGCTGCACACTGAAAGCAGGTTTTAATGCCTTCAGAGGAAAGATCTGTTTGCAAGCAGGACACCATGTATCCTCTGAGACACCGAGGCAGGCAAATCTTAGTTTCCTCTGCAGCTGAGGCAGGATGATACAGGGAAACCCTGCACCGGTTCCAGTGAGTCAGGCACCAGCACCCAGCCCCCATGGGTGCCCATGCCAGGTTTCCCAAACCCAAAGCCACCCCAAGTAGGAAATCCTTCCCTTCAGGCAGGTGTCGTCTCACGCTTTTGGTTCTATGATTTGCATGAGAAGACCTCATCCTGCTGTCAAAACAGCAAAGCTCTCACATTTTGTACTCTGCCACAAACTGGTAAATATGAAATATATTCAAATGCAGAAGGCATTCTGTTGCGTCCTTGCAGAAGCTGATCAATATCTTCTCTCAGCTAGTGCTGCTTCAGTTATCAGCAGACAAGCTGTTGGGTTTAGGCTTCCTGGGCTGACTTTATTTTTAGCTGGGAGTGGCATTTTTCCTCTGGAAGCTTTCCCTGCCTCACATCACACAGTGAAAGCTGCTCGTTGGCGTGACACTTTCTCCTCCTTGCTACTATGTTCCCTCTTGCTGACTTTGTAGCCTTCAAAACATCAGTTTGCTTGTTAAATTACCACCCTGCCTGCAGTGGGAGAGAAAAAGGACACAGTGCCCAGCTGGCAGCTGAGCAATGTGTCGGGTGCCTGCTTGTGGAAGGGGCCAAGTGGCACTGGGGAGATGGGCAGGCTGCAGTGAGCACTGGGGACAGGCAGGGCAGGGGCTGCACGGAGGCTGGCACTGGCTTTTTGCCATGCAGTTGAGCCCACCAGCACCTGGGACCCCTCTCTGTGCCGGATCAGACATCTTCCAGTTCAGGTCTGCTGGAGGGAGGCGAAGGTGCCCTGTGCATGGCTGCAGGTGAAGCTGGCCAAGTGTTGCTTTGTTGGATTCACTGGGGAAAACAGATAAGATTTTGCTGTCTGAGGATTCTGAAGTGCAGTTTAGTGAGCTCTGGTGAGAACTCAGGTGGGTCCTGACAAAGGCAGCGTGAGGATGTGCTGGGCGAGACCTCCCACAGCGACTTACATGTGGCTGGGATTTCAAAGTCCTTGGTGGGAGATAGAGCAGACCCCACGGCCTGGACTGATGGAGACAGGAGTGAATAATGATATTGTCTCATGTGGTTTGCTCTCCATGTTGAGACCACGTGTGTTTTCCAGCAGAGCTCGTGCTGTTTTCTGTCACTCCTCCACTAAAGTCTTTGCCACGAGCTCCACCTCTTGCAATGAGTCATGGTTCAAAATGTACATTTCTGTTAGAGGAAAAAAATAAAAGGGGAAGAAAACAATAAGTCATGAAGGCTATGAAGAAATATTTAACAGTGTGAGGGAGTGTGCAGCATTTCAACATCAAATAAATCTTCAGAGAGCCCTGAAAAATCTGTAAGAGGTGGATGAACTCGCCCTCATCTCTTCAACCTAATGACAGTTTGTATCTCTATGCTGAAATGATTTGTACACTGACCCACTGGCTCTAAAACGTGTGTCCTTCAATCTCAAAACTCCTCCCTGCCCTCAAGAGCTGTATCTCCAAATGTTCCCTGCACAGCCGCCGACATGCCCAGCGGCCACCTCTGTGATACAATTATGCACAGTAAATATTAGCACAAAGGAGTACTGAATACCCAGGTGCTGGGCAGAATTAATGCAACTCATGTCTCTTCTGCAGTCCAAGTGTGTTTTCTGAGGAAGCAATGGTAACATCCTGAGCAGGCAGGTAATAGCAGGCTTCATACTGCAAAGGTACCTGGCTAATCCTTTGTCTCTCCCTACAAACCCTTCCAAATTAGATGCGCAAAACTGGCTGCTGCTGCTGCCTTCTGGAAAAGTGTGCTGCAAGAGCGAGAGCCTCAGCCAGCAGAGTCTAAATTGTCTGTGATATTTGAACCTGTTTGAACTTTGCACTTTCCTTCCCTCACTGGATAACGTTATTGAAATCCCAGCGTTAAAGACCTGCAAGGTTGTAGTGCAAAACTGTGGGGAGATGATTCTGCACGTCCCTGACAGCCTCTTTGGCTAGGAAGAGCTCCAGCTTGTGACTGTGGACACATGAGCCTGTGTGTTTTAAAATCTCTGCATAGCTGTGGCCAGATATGCCTCTAGGTCCATACTGTTTCCTACTGTAGTGCATGCACTCACACTGGGGCTTTTCTACATTATTTACTTTAATGCGAAATAAACGCTCGTGATCCTGAGCTGCCTTTTCAGCTCAGCTCTTCCTAGAGGACTCTTTGCTCCTATTATTTCTATCTAAGACTCATAATCTTTTAGTACTTAGAGCAGTAAGAACTGCCTTCTTTGTCACATGGGATGAATCAATGCACTAGTTCATCGTCTCCATGTCGAGGGCAAGGTACTCACCCATGCTGGTGAAATGGGAGTCACCAAATGTGTGAGACATGATGGATTTGGGTATGGTTGTGTTTTAGCATCTGTGACAACAAATGTTGCAGGTCAACAAACTCTCCAGCTTGGGCATTTGGCTTGGGAAGGACCATAGGAGTGGAAAATGTATCTCCCAGCTCACAGTTAATGTCTCTTTGTCCCGATGTCACTGACACTCTCGTCACTTCCCGTGTCACTGGTATTCCCAGAGTCCTCTGAGAAATACTGTGCAAGCACATACCCCTGCTTGCTTATAGCCAGCTGTGCTGATGAGCCAGGCCATGGGCAGCTTAAAGCATCCAGCCTACTGCTGTTTGTTCTCTTGCTCCAGAGGAGAGGAAAAAAGCCCTGCTATACATCACCCTCCCCAAAGTAAAAGACAATTACAATTATATTAATTAATTAATTTAACAGCATACCCCATTAGGAGTAAATGCATGTTCTTAGAGGGCTCCATGATGGAGTATAAATGCCTCATTGATATTGGATATATCAACCTGGGAGCAGGTGCAAAGTCAGAGAGAGCAGTGACTGACAGTACAATGAGCCCATCAGACCTCATGCAGGGACGTTTCCTTCAGTTGCTCAGCCTGTGTTCAGATACAGCCTGCTCTCCAAAGACACCATCTGTGCCTGTTTCCAGTTCTGGGTCCTACCTCTGCAGCACAGCCCTGGCTGGATTCCCTGGGCTTTTCAGGGCTTTTTGACCACAGAAAGCAACTGTGGGCAGGCTGAGTACAAGCCAGACCTCGACTGACCTTGAAGCTGCCTTCCACAAGCTATAAATATTGCTTTCTTTTCGATATGCTATGGGAAGAGGTGCCCGTTAAGAAACAGCAGTTCCTTGGTCTCCAGCTCTTCAGATGTCCAGAGGTAACTGCTGGGAAATTTGTAATGCCATGCTGTGAGCCAAGCCTTGCAGGAGGACTGTGCTGCTTTGAGCTTTTTTTTTTGTCTCAGCGCAGAGATGTGGTAATTCACCCATCTCAGCTCTGACATTTAATAGCACTTTCTCAAATGAAGAGTAGGAGCTGTTGGAGGGGCAGAGGTGAGGGAAGGTCACCAAGTTAGCACTATAGGGAGACAAGCCCATGAAGGGTGCAGAGGTGATAGACGTCCCAAGGTCAGTCCTTGCTCTCTTCCTGCTCCTCTTGGGTAGTGTGGAGCAGAGTGCTTCTCTGTCCTGTCTGGCACTTGTCCACTAGAGATGCCTTCACCCATCATTCATCTGGAAGGACTCAGATGGTGGCAATGGAGGAGATAATCAGATATTAGCAGCTGTTTTTAAAAGCTCTATCCTTCTGACACATGGAGAAATACTTCACACAAGTCATACCTCTTTCTAGTGCCCAACCTGAACTTGCACTTCAGCTTCCTCTGCTCTGGGTCTCTGTGTTCTCTGTGCTGAACAAAGCATCTGGGACCATTTTGTTCTGTTTCTCTCTACATACCTTTTATCTTTCAGGAGGAAGAATTACTGGGAATCTCCTTCAGGGTGGGTAAACTATGATACATCTGCTCTGAGTTGCTCCCGCTCTTGGACATGGCACAGAAACATGGGTGGCTCTAGGATAAACACACATTTGGGACATCTGAACCACAGCACTGAGAAATTACCAGCAAGCAGTGATGGTTCATGTGGGTGCTCACAGGGTCTGGACATCACCACTGTCAGTAGGGCTTTCCCACTGGGGTGTGGGGTCTGCTCTGCCCAGCACAGCATTTTCCACCCCAGTCAAGTTCTTCCTGGGCATTACCACTGCCCTCGACCACGGTCCTCTCCTGTGTAAAACCCCTGCAGCAAGGCCTCTGAGGGGGAATTGCCGTTCCCTGCAAGAAGATTGGCCCCATATGAATATGTAACAGGTTACATTTCCTTCTTGAATCTGATCTGCTTATCAGGACTAAACTTCTGTTGTATATAAATGGGAAACTTTTGGTGGAAAATAGCATTGCTCATGTCTGACATCCTTCTCTAATTAACAAATATCATTTTCTGCAATGTATATGCACCTAATTACCATTCTGAGTGATCATTAAGATGTACACAGAGTTAGCAGGAGCTTTGCTACTCACTCATCCGGAGACACCTTATACCCTGGGGAAAGCAGGGCGCAGGGACACTCCTGGAAGTCCAGTGTCACGTTCTGAATGCGTTTCCCTCCCAGGACTGAGACACAGGACTGAGACACAGAGTGCTGCTTTGCCCTGTCAAGGGGAAACAGCAGTGTGTGGTCTCAGGGCTCACATCATACATTAGCAAGCCAGTGATGAGTGCAAGTGTGCTCAGTGCTTTGTGCCGAGGTGTTTATGTAGCTGCCACGCTGGTTCTCCCGGGGCTTAGCGTGATGTCCATCAGAGCCCACCTTCCTCACAGAGCTGGAAATTTCAATTATCAGACGTCCAACAACTGTGGCACAGTTCCTTCCTCTGCTCAACTGACTGCTATCTGACTGTCTTGCAGTCTCCCCTCTTATTAATTCAGCTCTGGCAGGCAACTGAACGTCTCTTGCTATGGCTGAGGTGCTGAGCCTGGGAAGGGGATGCATTGTGTTAAGCGATGCCGGATCTCACCATGTCTGGTTTTAATACAGCGATGGAGTGCATGAGAAGGTGACTCAGAAATGTGAGAAGCCCATGCAGCGAGGAGTGAAACCGTGCCAAGACAATAACTGGGAACGGCTTTGTTTCCAGCAGCTTGTGGTGGGTCACAGCACAAATCCATAAGGTTAGGCTTTTCTAGGTACGCTGTGCTGGAGTGTCAGAACACCTCGTAAATGCTGACTGACAGAACACCACAGATGCAGGGGAAGGAGAGATTTTAAAGCCAGCAGCAGCAAGTCTGAGCATGGCTCTGAGCCCAAACATGGCACCTCAATCCCAGAGCTGCAGAGCAGCCAGCAACTCACTCCTGACACGTTCACTGCTTTTTAGCTGGACCTCTGCTGTGAGTCAGGAGTGATGACTCATGCAGGTTAAAGGTGAAGAACACATTTATTTGGATTCCCATGAAACAAAATTCATCCACTTTAGCAGAAGCCTAATTAGGATAGGCACCTCATTTTCTGGAGGGAGCAAAAGACCCCCAGGAAGGTCAGCATGCCGGTCCCAGTCCCCTTCTCCTTCCAGCAGCCTCACTCTTCAGTTCATCGATGATTGAAGTGCAAATTTTGGTCATATTTTTCCCCACGTTAGTTCCCATGAGAGAACAAAGTAAAGGCTCCTCACCTTCTCTCCTGTGCTGGACAAAAACATTTATCTTTGAAACTGTGTCCTCCTGCCACTGAGCTTCCAGAGCTTGGTCAATGAAAGCTGGCTGCAGGAGCGACCAGAACATCTGCAATGTGGTGATTTGGGTTTCTTTTCATTTTTGACAAAGTTGTGATGTGCCCTAGCTCAGCCTTTTCTGTCAATTTGACTTGGAAATCGATGTTTCTGGCAAGGTGTAATTGCATGACAAAGTGTAGAAGATTTCAAGTTTCGTTTCTGTGTGCAGTACAACCACAGCACAGTTTCCAGGTTGTATGGACTTGGAAACCATCAGGAACAAGACTATGGTCACTTGAATGGAACAGCCCAGAGGAGCAGAGGTGAAACCAAGTCAAGGGAGGAGATGTCCGGGCCATACTCATGTTCAGAAACTTTGTAGGACAGATGGGTATTTAACTCCAAGAGCAAACTTGGAGAGCAGATTTACAGGCAGGTAAAGATCAGGTGCCATGAGTAATTCTCTAAAGTAAAAGACACAAACAAACCATTGAGGCTTGTTCCAAAGCACATTGAAGTCCAGGAGAGTCCTTCCTTTCGGCTCAGTGTGTGTTGGAGCAGGTCCCTGGTACAGTCCAAGGACAAGCTGATCTCAGCTGCCACTTTATTTATTTATTTCCACTCAGGAGGTGCTGAGGACTTTGTGCTGATAACCAGCTCACAGTTTACATGTCTCACAGCATGCTTGTGAGCCGCAATGAGCGGCTCCTGAGGGTTTGCAGCCACCTCCACCCTCATGGACGCTGCTGCAAACCCCAAAGGGAGCTGCTGGGAGAGGTGCTCGCTCTCCCTCTGCCTCTCCCTCTTCCTCTTCAGCAAAACACAGCCTGAAAATCCCACCCTCGGTGATTCAGATCAACAGAAGGCCCTGTTATTTCTCAGACTGAGAACTCTGAACATTTCCTGCCGACAGCTATTTTGGGAATATTAAGCCAGAATGTTTTGGTGGAAAGCGAATTCAAAAGGGCCACAAGCGCAGGGGAGGGAGTGAATGAACCCAAGCAACTCAACAACACTAGAAATTTTGTAACGCATTTTTTTAAGCACAGAGGGAGCTTTGATACTGCACATGGCAACAAAGACTTTTGTCATGTAGGCTGCTCGGAGTTAGTATGAAAGCGTCTCCATTGTGCCGGCATTCGGTCGCGGGAACCAAAGCTCGCAGTGGAGCGTTAAGATAAAAATATGTTTTTAAGGCTTATCACTTTTTTGACATCTCCACTCCAACACTTCCTTCCCAAAGCTGTGTGTACAGACAGCTCCGTTGTGGCTGCTGCTTCTGATCTCCAGCCTCACCCAAGCAAACGCGCTTGGAGCATGAGTGCTGGTGCAAACCGTGTGAGGAGGTGGAAGAGCTTACTGTGACAGCCTGGAATCAATGGGGACAGCTCATCTGTTTAAGGTGTGCAAGGTCTGGCCTCCGGTGGGTGGTCATTGTCTTCCTCACTGAAGCACAAAGGAGTTGAACCTGTCTGTGAAATTCTACAGCAGTGGAAAGAAATCGTCGTCCTGTGGTCACGATTGTGCAGCCATTGGGCTGTGCTGGAGACTTGTATCATGGAACCATAGAATGGTAGGGGTTGGAAGGGACCTTTAGAGATCATCTAGTCCAACCCCCCTGCAGAAGCAGGGTCACCTAGATCAGGTCGCATAGGAACATGCCCAGGTGGGTCTTGAAGACCTCCAAGGAAGGAGCCTCCACACCCTCCCTGGGCAGCCTGTGCCAGGGCTCCCTCACCCTCACAGTGAAATAGTTTTTTTATATGGGGTTTGTTTTGATTTTAGAGAAGCAGATGGGCATTCAAGTCATTCAATAAAACAAGAAGTCTGATTTTCAGCAGAGGCAGTGCAGACGCTGGGTTAGGAAAAGAAAACTTTCACATTTTTTCTCTTTCTGCTGCTTTCTGCCTCAAGTTCTCAATGCAGAGCAGGCTTTCAACAGGATTACAGTTAACCAGCAACCTGTCACGGTTATTCACAGTAAATGCCTTTCCTACAAGAGTTCTTTGCAGCACATTTGCAACGTACTGCATAAAAATGTGCATTTTAGAAGAAGATTCAGACTTCCTCGGTCTGTGCAGTGAAGGCTCTGCCCTGCTAAATATTCCTCTGTGGCTGCAACAAGCCCTAGTGTGGCCCTGATGCTGTAAGCATGCACATGCTGTCTAATCATCTTGAGACTGGGTAGGTGACATCCTTCAGGTGGGAGTGTTTGTCCACACTACGTAGAAATGCAGCGTGTAGTACAGTTACAGGGAAGAGAAAGAAAGGTATGTGAGCCCTGTGGGGTCTGCTGCTGCCAAAGACTGTAGTGTATCTACTGTGTCTTTTTGGAATGCCATGTACTTCCCAAGCTCTCTTTCAGCCTCACAAGCATGTGTTTGTGCACATCACGTAGCTGCTCACATCCAGGCAGCGTGGATTGTGTGGGTGAACCAGGGACTGACATTCAGGTGCACAGACCCTGGTTTGGTGATGTGCCTAGAGAGGCTTGAGTCCTGGCTCATGGCCTTTGGGAGTGGGATGGAAAGCTCAGCACTGTGGGATACCAGCTCAGGTGGATATAAATCTGGTTGAGTCATTCCTGGGAATTTGGCAGTGGATGAAGCCTTCCATGTGTGTAATGTCTAGCCCTGCGTGCTGCTGGCTGAGCACTGCTTTCCTTATGAAACTCAACCCTGCTTGGTTTCATGTCTGCTTGATTTTCTAGCCCCACCTCAGCTTTCCAAGGGGACCCGGCAGCTGAGGTGAAAAGGGGAAACTTTTCTAATGAACCAGTGTCTAATTTCATACCGAAATCATTTGGTTTCAGCAAAAGAGGATGGTTTTAAGTGACTGACAGCATGGTGGTTTCTGCTGAATTGAGCACTGGATTTTGGAGAACTTTTCATTGTGTTGCTGGAAAAAAAAGAGGCAGAAAGATTTGTCAGACCCTGCTGGACCTGAAGCTTCTATGTGTAGTACTGCTTTGCCAGCCAGCAGAGTGGAGTGAGTAGGGGGAGAGGTGGGGGAAAATGTGATAATTTGAATTTGAAAGTGAATTTTGAGTTGATTGAGTTCAGCAGTCCTTCTGTGTTTGAGTTCTGCATTTACTTGTATATTCAAGCTCTACATGCACGAGGGCTTGCTGAGTGAATGTTAAACAGAGATGCTCACGTACTGACCATCAGTGAATTCTGAATAGTTTATATTCTTGTAAAATTTACCTTGTGTTGCTTTGTTGCTCAACTCACCTTACCAGGGAAAAGAAAGGGAAATAGATGGCTATGGCACATATTGAATATTATCATTTATAATGGACTGCTCTACAGAGAAGGATTTATTTGCTGCCATTACTATTGAACATAAATAATGAATAAATTAGAGGATGTTGCGATCTGTTTATAGAGAATTCTCAAAGGTGAAATTGATGAAGAAAATATTAGTTGCAAATGATTTGCTTGGCTCCAGTTCTTACTCCTGGGTCTCTGAGGGACCGTGGCTACTCACAAGCTGATCACCTTCAGTTCCAGCATGGCAGGCTGTAAACTCCTCTACAGGCCTTACACAATCAGAAGGATTTCAACTAAAAGTATTTACAGGTCTTCATGGCTTCCTTCATCTCCAGAATGACCTCAAAGCAGAAGGGGGCTTTGGTTGACACAAAATCTCCATCCTTCTTCTGCCTTTCCTGTCGCTGAGTCTCACATGAAGCTTGATTTTGCATTGTGACGAGTAACAGCAAGTCCATATGAGGTCCAGTGCTTTGTGTGTTAAGGAGGTGAAGCTTATTTGTGCCTCTTGGCCCTCAGTACGTGGGTGGGGTGAAAACAATGCTGAAATTTTATGTCTAACATAAAGTAGCAGTCGGTCGTTGCCCCCTAGGATTTACATCAAGGATCACACAGACAGGGAAGAAGGAGGAGGCTGCAGTCTGATGTAAATGCTGATGTGCTTGTTTTTGGTAGCAGGCTGCCCTTAGTGTAACATCTTTTGGCAAATGTCTTCTGGAAAAGGACATATTGTCCAGACACTGTAAGACCTGAAGCACTGGTGTAGATGCTTAGCTTGCTGAGGTTTCTCCTCATTGTGTTTGAGGCGCCTGATGTGGATATGAATTTTGAAGTGGCCCATGCCCTCTCTCTGCCTAATCCTATTTCAATAAAATGAAGATTACAGTCTCTGCTGATCTCACAAGAGTGCTGTGAGGGACCATTATATGGCTTTTTGTCTTAGAAGAGAGCTATAAAAGTTCATAATGTCTTATTAGAGATGCAGATCAGTCCGGAGTGTCCATAAAGGCTTTTCAAGACATTTTGGATGAAATGTTTTGAACCAGCAAGGACTTTAACCCCAAACCTCAAGGGGTTCATGTAAGAGCAATGAGTTTGTCTTTGGGACAGTTCCTGGCTTTTGGCAGGTCTTTTGGAGCAGTGTGGTTTAATTTTAGAGGTTCTCTCCTCTCACACTCCCACCCCTCACTGAGCATTTTGCCCTGATATTCACATGAGCAGAATAAATTGCTTGGACTTCTCACACAGGGGTTTGACGAGATCCAACTCCCTCTTCCTTACCCTCTATCTTTGAATTTCCTTCCCCTGCCTGCCTTTGCTCCTGTAGGAGCCTGTTGTGGTTCTCCCAAGGGAATCTTGTTGGGAGAGGTGTCAGAGGACAGTGCCGTAACTGAAACAGCACGTCAGGGCTGAGCAGTAACAAGCTGTTCTGCAAATTGTGGCCTAAAAGGAACAAGAAAATAGAATCTGAGGGACAATTGCTGTTGTTATGTTATGGAGACTGTGATTTCTCTTGCTATGTTTTGCCACTTTCTTGTTTTTAGCTTTCCACCTCTCTGCTGCACGAGATCTCAAGACTTCAAAAGCATTTAACTATTATTCAGAATATAAGGTCTCAGCATGGACTGCTGGCTCAGTTATAATCCCTATGATATAATATCTGTCATCTTGTCTCTTGATTAAATCTAACCAGGAAAGGGGACCCTCATCTATCCTGCAAACACCAATCTGGTGGGAGCAACCAGGACCACTGCAGTGAGCATCCTGCTGCCCATTGCACGCTTGGAAAGGATGCTTGGGAAAGGTGGGACCTAGTACAAGCAGCTAAAGTTCTGGTAGGAAGGAGAAAGTAGCCCCTGTCACCTGCTCTTTGCTCCTTTTTACTCATTGTACTGCTTTAAATAACACCATGGCATGTTGCTGAGTAGCATCTCATTATGACCACTGGCAGTACAGCTGTATGTTGTTTGTGAGTGTCATCAGGGAGGTGCAGCCTTTGTTCTTACTGAAACATAACAGTGTGTTGCCTGGATCTAGCTCCTGACCCTACTGAACCAAGCTGATGCCCTCCTTCATCGAGGCTTAAAGGAAAATTGTTCAATACTTAGTTCTAGTGGGTGTGGAAGCTTGCTTATAAATTACCAACCCATACAGCACCGTGAGGGTTCAAAAAGGTTTACTGAGGTTGGAAAACTGTAAGGCCATATCTTGCAGTGGGCAGTCATAGCCTGTTCTAAGTACCTGCATACTGTCCCTGGGAGTCAGCATGTGACTGACAACATAGATGGAGAGCTCAGCCTGTGCTTCCAGAGAGCACCCCATCACCAGCCCCTGCAGCATCTTCCCACTGAGAGGCCAACAGGATGAGCAACCCACTCCATCACAAATGGGGGGCTGGGCTTGGTGAAGTCTGCAGGAGAGCTCTGCAGGGCTTGGCCAAAGCACGTGGTGACAGCAAGGGTCCCATCCTCTGCAGGAGCAGCTCTCTGAGTGTAGCTGGAGTCAGCCCCACAGACACATGCAAGTGCAGATGCCAGGGGTGGGGAGCAGGTGATGGAGGATTTATCTTTTTGCAATCTGCAAAAAACAAGGGCTTTCACGGAATCACAGAATCTCAAGGGCTGGAAGGGACCTCGAAAGCTCATCCAGTGCAACCCCCCTGCCAGAGCAGGATCACCTAGAGTAGGGCACACAGGAACTCATCCAGCTGGGTTTGGAATGTCTCCTGAGAATGAGACCCCGCAACCCATCAGGGCAGCCCCTGCCAGTGCTCCCTCACCTCAACAGGGAAGAAGCTTTTCCTTGTGTTTCTTTGGAAGGTCTTGTGTTCCAGCTTGTACCCATTGCCCCTTGTCCTATCATTGGCCATCACTGAGAACAGCCTGGCTCCATCCTCCTGACACCCACCCCTTATGTATTTGTAACCATTAATGAGGTCACCCCTCTGTCTCCTCCAGGCCAAAGAGCCGCAGATCCCTCAGCCTTTCATCAGAAGGGAGATGCTCTGCTCCATCATCTTTGTGGCCCTGCACTGACCTCTCCAGCAGCTCCCTGTCCTTCTGGAACTGAGGGGCCCAAATAGAAAGGTTTACTGCTTTGGAGGACAGAATGTAAAGGTATGGAGTGCTGGCAAGGAGGACAGAGGTGGAGTCAGAGTCAACCATGAGTAAAATACAGGCTCTTGAGTCCATAGTATAAGTGGTTCAACACCACTAATCGTACAAAAGGTTTGTTTTCTTCCCTCTCACACTCCCACAGCACACTGCATATGAGATACCACTAAAAAGATGACGTGACATGGTATCAGAGCACTTTTTTCCTCCTCGTAGCAAGCATATATAATAACCTCTCTGGGAACAGCGTCTCAGGCTATCTCCAAGAACAATAGATGCTTGTAAGGCATCCAGTGAAGTCAGAATAGCTGGAGGCTGCTAGTCACATAATAACTTTTTGTGCTTGCATTGTGTTTCGTTTTCAGGCTGATCTGAGTAGGAGACAGGAAATAACCAGCTTTCTGGGTTTCTTTTAATTGGCTGGCTCTCATGTTGGTGCAGTTTTCATTGAAAACCAGGACTTGCCATCCCAATTGTCACACTGGTAGAAGTGGGATCACGCCACAGAAACGGGGGGTTATCTGTGGATGCTCCTGCTCTTTGGAGCTGTCAGTAAGCAGCGAGCTGCAAGGCTTCAGTGGGGCATAAAGATGCTTCAATCTCCTTACCTAAATATTGCAAGGTCACTACCAATGCTAGGGAAAAAGAGACCTGATTGCTATTTATCATGACTGGGTTCATTGGAAGAAGGGCCCTAATAGTTAAGATACATTTTGCTACCCAGGTGTGACAGCAAGTCCAGGTTTCACTCAGCCTGGCTTGGGACATGAGATGGTGTTAGTATACATCAATCAGGCTGGGATGTGGTCCCTAACTTACTGTTTTCTTCCCCACAGTGTGGACAGAATCACAGCAGGCTCTAAGTCAGCGTTATTGTATACTGCTCCTAACGTTGCATCGCCTTGGATTTGAGGAGGATTTTGAGGAGGCTGAGAGCTCATTTGTGTTTGCTTTTCCCCTAAAACCCATTTTAAACAATTTCATTAAGGCCTATAAAATCAGATCATAATGTACAAAATCAGGTTTGCTGGAGAGGGTTTTCATTGTTCCCTAAGCAGGAGTCATTCACCATCATCCACATTACCAGGATTTGGCGTGAGGAGGAGGAAATGGACTTTGTTTAGATCCAGGACCCATTCTGGGCCACTGTCACCTATATTCTGGGCCACTGCCTCGTGCTACCAGACAGATAGGAGGGAGTGCAATAAGACTGTAAGGCAGGGAGCTAAAGTTATGGCATTTAAATCAAGACCTGTGTTGTGCTTTTTCCTTTACATGGTTTAGACTGGAGCTTTCACCAGAAGCTGGGGATCTCTGTCCAGCACACTTTGGTGTAGGGGTGTAGATGCTGTATTCTACTTGGCTGGTAGATTCAGTTGCAGTGTACAGTGTTACTAGTCTCAATACATTTTTTTATCATCAAATCATTTATTTCACTATCAGGACAAGAAAAACAATTTGGCAAACATTGTCAGGGAGTACAAAAGGAAACATGCAGGTGCACTGAATGGACTTAGTAGGAGCATCTTCGACCCAGAGGTTTTCCTTTGGCAGTTTCTGTGATAGTTATTGATAAAACCCCTTTTACCTCCTTCTTCTCCCTCCCCTCTATCACGTTCTTATATGTATCTTTACATGCATACTCACCAAGTGTGAGCACACACACTTGGGACAGAGGAATGCCGAGCTCCAGTGCCTTCTCCATCTGATTTGTAGTTGTGGAAGGGACCTTCACTATTGAGCTTTAGGATATTTTTGGGTATTAATTCTTTTTTTTCATTTTAAATTCTTTCACTTTGTTTAGAAATCCTTGAATATGCAGAGTAAAACATAACTGAGTATTTGAACCCAAACCTGTCACTTAGCACCCAGTTGTTCTTGGTTGTCTGTGCTGGTGTGTATTTACCCCTTTCAGTCTCACTCCCTTTTTTGCTGCTTAAAATTTCTGTCCCTCCCCACACCAATTCGTAGCCCTCTGACAAAAAATAAAGCAAGCTAGACATCTCAGCCCACTCTATCTTGAGTGGTTTAGTTCATCTTGGGTCCACACTATCCCGTAGAGTAACCCCACATTTCCTACCTGTCTCTCTGGAGCCTGATCTTGTTCCAAGCTTCTTGCACAAGAGCTAGACCATGCTTGCACCTCTCTCATGTGGCTTTTTACTTTTTTACCCTGTCCTGGGTCAAAAATAAGGTACTCAAGGATGCCCATGCTCTGGATCACCTCTCCATAGTGGTACTAACCTTGTTGCCCTGTGCCCCTTGCTGGCCCTGTTGTTCCCTGTAGGAAACTAGCCCTGCATTGTCCATTCTTTTCCTCTGATGAAAGATGTGGGGAAACAAAACGGGTTGAAGAAAGTGGGGTTATTTTGGCTCAAGGCATTTCATCTTTTCCCCTGCTGAATAAAAGGGGGAAAATGTTTTCAGACAACTCAGACTGATTTTTTATTCTCTTTTTTTTTGGGTTCTGGACACCTAACTGAAAATATCAATTATTTCCACAGTCACAGGCACTCTGCCAAACTCCTGCTCCTCATGGCTAGCGTTCCAGTGTAACTTTATGGATTTGTTATCACAGCAGATTCAGCCTCGGCTCTTTGGCTTCTGTAAACAACGTTTTGCTTTTCTTTCTGGTTCCCGATGCCTCCTTCAGAGCACGGTGCTACCTGAGGTTAAAAGCACTTGACCCAGCCACAACCCAGGCACTCCTCTTTCCGTTGGAGCTGTGCCCTTCTTGACCCTTTTGCTTCTTCTTTGAGTTGTCCAAGCTGTAATTCAGCGGCTGCCACCATCCCCTAAACAGCTAAATGGTTTACAGTTCTTATAGCTGACACAGAGGCCAAAGTACTTCATGCTATTAAGCAACGCTGTGTTTAGCCGAGTAGGTTGTTAGGCTACCCCTGCCATTAAGGCTGGCTTTTCATGGAAATGCACAACTGGAGTGTACTTGGCTCTACTTACCTATGTGCAAAAGTGGGATGCAGTAGCTGGCATTGAGCATGACCCATCTTGAGATAAATTCAGATGTGTTAGCAAACCCTCCCGCCCAGCTGGGTGCCGGTAGGAGAGGCATGACCTGCTGGTGAAGGAGTAGGACACAATGTGGGCATTGGGCACCATCCTTGAGCGCCAGACAAACTGATGGATCTTTCAAGACTTGAAGTAGAACCTCTCTCTCCTTGGGAGCTGGAGGTATGTACTTTTGCCAAGGTTCTTTTAAAGTTATTATAAAGGAAAGACCAAAGTCATCGGGGCAGATCCCAGCATTTGGAGGTTCTTCAGGTTATAAACCTTGTGGATTTCATGCCTAGAGCTGGAGTAAAGCACAATTCCTTCGTCCCAGAGCAGCACTGGCCTGACATCTCCAGACCTGGCCGTGATGTTTTGGGCTGCTTATGTCATTTTTGATTGCTGTAACGTCAATTTGCCAGAGATTTTGGACTGCATGTGAACAACTCAGGATTTGGGAATTGCATTCCTCAATCACAAGCAGGGGCCTGGAGCATGATACCCTGATGAAAATATTAGACACTCCCTAACCATAAGCTCATGCTTATTTGTGAAATCCTTTGCTTCTGTTGTTCAGAAGTCAAGATGAGGTTTGACCGCAAGCTCAGTGGTATGGTTGGTGACACACCATCCGCGCCACAGAAGTCACTAACAAGACCATTTCTGCCTCAAGAATTTGCCATGAAGTAATGTATGTTTTCCAGGGTTTTTGTTCATGCTATACTTTAATGCATAATGCAGGGGGGTTTATTCATTAGATAATAGATGCTTCAGGTAATGAAAATTCATTCTGTGTAGCAGAAATACCGAGAAGAAGTGGCTTCTTATAACTGTTCAAGGGCTCAAAAGTGGATACTTGTATGCTTTCATGTTTGATTCTTGTTCCACATCACTTCAGAAGCATAATTTTTGTTGACAGAAAATTGGCCAGGCTTAATAAAGCAAGGTATTTCTGTATCAGCTTCTGTGTTCTTTCTAATGCGTTGTCATTTTAGGAGCTAATTGACTTCATAGGCGAGATACCTTGGGACCAAATTTTCAAAGGCTTATGGCTCTGTGAAAAGATAATCCATAAGAAACTTCTTTTTTCTTCTTCTTCTTTTAAATACTAGCAAAGATTAATCTGCCTTGCTTCCTAGCTTTGCAAGAGGCAGAGCATCACTGCATGTTATTTCAGGGAGAGAAAGCATATAGTTAAACTCCCAGCTCGTGTCACCCTCCTGTCTGTCACACATGGGTGACGCCAGGGATGTTTTATCGTCGTCTGGAGAAGAGGAGCATCTCGGAGCATCTTCTGGTTTGTGTAACGGGAAGCTGGAGAGCTGACCCACTTGACGTAGTTCCAGATCCCTTTAGAGGTTTTCTGCCTCCATCTCCATGGCAGCTGCATAATTTCTGATCCTGCTACCTCCAGAGGAACCAGAGCTCCAAGAGCCGAAGTTGTTCAATCCAAGGGAAATAGACTCGTTCCCTTGGATGTCTCCCATTTTGTTTTGCAAAGAGAAGCAAATCACCCAAGAAGACTTCAGAGTCGGCTTGTCAGAAGATATTATGTAAATTAGCAGATCACATGGCCTTGTATTTAGAGCAGGCAAGTGAAAAAAGAGAAGTGTTTAGCTGTAACGTAGTCTGAATTAACTGCCTGACTTTGAGGCACAAGATCGTCAAGTGACTTGCTCACTCAGATGAGATGTAAGATTGGAGGAAGCCAGCCATGTATCAAAGCTCAACTTTCCAAAGTAAGGGAGTATATATATATACACATATTCACACACATATGTATGTGTAAAAAAGGTCATACATATATGCACACATGCCCTTCTCCACTGTACCCTCTTGTGAATCTATCCCAGTGAAATCACTGCATGTTTCACAAAATCAGGGCTTGTTTTCATTTAAAATCTCTCATGCACTCCTTCCTTTCTCATAACATCCAAACCTGCAGCCCTCAAGAGCAGTCTGGCAAAGCCCTAGGAAGGGAATTGGCACCATGTGCTCTTGCTTCTGTTTTCAGAAGGAGGCTCTTTAGGCCCGCTGGTTTACAGATTTGTGCAACTCGTGTTTTGCATTATGTTTCTTGCTAATTATCAGAGGCAGCATGAGGCTGATTATTGAAAGGGCAGTCTCTGTTCCCAGGCCAGTCCTGCCTCCTGGTCCTGCCACTGCAAACTGTCAAGGTAAAACCACAAGTGCATAGACATGGCTCCAATCTGAGGTCCCCCATAGTTCATAGAATCATAGAATGACAGAATGGTAGGGTTGGAAGGGACCTTTAGAGATCATCCAGTACAATCGCCCCTGCAGAAGCAGCTCCCCCTAGATCAGGTCATACAGGAACGTGTCCAGGTGGGTTTTGAAGACCTCCAGAGAAGGAGCCTCCACACCCTCCCTGGGCAACCTGTGCCAGGGCTCCCTCATCTCAACAGGGAAATAGTTTTTCCTTATGATTAAATGGAACCTTTTGTGTTCCAGCTTCATCCCATCACCCCTTGTCCTGTCACTGGGCACTACAGAAAAAAGTGCTGCCCCAACCTCCTGACACCCACCCTTTAGATATTTATAAATGTTAATAAGATCTCCCCTCAGTCTCCTCTTCTCCAGACTAAACAGCCCCAGGTCCTGCAGCCTTTCCTCAGAAGGAAGATGCTCCAGTCCCCTGATCATCTTGGTGTCCCTGCACTGGACTCTCTCCAGAGTTCATCCCAGTCTTGCTCAGCAGCTCTGGAAACACGTTTGGACAGAATGGGAGACCCTCAGAGAGGCACACTTCTCTGTTTATCAAAGACAGAGGTCCTGGCTCCCAAATGTTGCAGTGCCTGCATGAGAGAGAGATGAACGAGGCTGAGGAGCAGCTGTCTGAGGTTCAGAGAGATCAGGCTGAGTCAGGTGGAAGAAAAGTAACAATGGCCAGTACAGTACAGCAGTTTGTGCTCTGACCATAAACACCACAAAAGCAATGACAACATCATGTTCTTGCAGCATAATCCTGCTCTGATGAGTATGAGAAAGCTGCCTGTCTCAGGAGATCGTTTGTGCAGGAGGTAAGGTTGGACAGGGAGTCCTGAACGTGGAGGCCCCTCATCCACAGAGCTCTCCTCTCCTGGCTCATCACACATTTGCTGGCTATTGTGCCTAAGGAGTTGGGAACCCTGCTTGTAGCCCTGCAGACTGTCATGTCTCAAAGGTGTTGCCTTCTGATGGCTGATACAGAAACAGGATGAAGTAATTGAATAGAGGCAGACTCCAATAAGGAAGGCAAGTGGGCATCTTTCTGTGAATCACAGAATCGCAGAAGCTGAAGTTCTGCAGATTCACAGAATAACAATGCTAATAGTGAGCTGGAAATACTGAACTTTGCATGTCAGCTTTTCCTGAAGATTTCCATCCATAGATTTCAGTCCATTACAGCTTGTTTACATGTTCTCTTAAGTTCTCTCCCATGCTCCAGTCAGCCAGATAGCAAGTGCTCCTCAAATGGGTGAAAGAAAATCCCCTTTGACAAGCATTGCAGGCATGAGTTTTAGTCTGTCACTTCCTCCCACCTTCCCCCACCCCTACTACCCTCTGTAACCTGGAGTTAAGGAAGCACTCTGATAACACCAGGAGAAGTCAGAGTGCTTGGTGTTTGGAGGAATAAGCAGCCTGGCTCTCTGGAGTGCCAGGGAGAGGGATCTAGTGGCCCTCACACAGGACTAGGAGCTATAAATTCCTAAATCTTAATCCTGGCACTGACCATTACTTCTCCCATGAGCAAATTGCTTAACCTTTCTGCTTCTGCCTTCCCCTATTGTGAAACTGGGAATCCTGCCTCAACAGGCTTTTGTGAGGGTTAATGATTGAATGTGTATGCTTAAGTGTCCTTCTGCTGGTGTCTGTTGTATTCTACGTGGTTGTCGGTGTCTAACAGATGATGATGGCTGGATGTTCAGAGACTGGTGGGGAAACCTTAGACAGCAGTTTCATCTCAGAAAGAGGTCATCCAGCAGGCTTGGACAGGAAGAGGGAGTAAAGGCAGGAGGTTATGGAAGACCATTAAACTGGCAGACTGTCCTTCCTGTAGGAAGTGCTGTGATAGCTATTGAGAGTGAGGGCAGAGGTGCATGGACATCACTGTCTGTCGATGTTTCAGGCCATAAGGAGATGAAATCCCTTTTCTTTGCCTATGTGCCTGCTGCAGAGTGTGGGGCTGTGGCTTGGAGGTGGAATGATGCCGTGGATGAGTAACACGGTGTATATGCTGCTGCTGCTTCAGGTCTGCAGACAAAAAGTAGCCAAAACTCTCTAACTGTAAAGGAGTGTGGAGTCAGGCCCCTATGACAATTGCCCTCAGAAAAGAGAAAGAGGCAGCAGTATATGCTCTATTTCACTTCTCTCCACACTTACATATCAATGTTACTGCATGTGCCATTAATTAGACTTAATAGTCTATACTTTATCTCCCTTGTCATAATAAATTAAGTGTGAACATTTTCAACAAAAAAAGCACTCAAATGATCTCAGCATTAACAAGCTCAGCTTTCCTGAGACCTGAATTCAGCAAAGAGCTTCAGCATCAGCTTCAAGTTCAACATTGGCTTAGCTGAGATGCAGCCTGCAACAGGAGCAAGTGAAGGGCAAACCTCCAAGGTTGAGCTGCTCAACCCTCCAAAATAACATTAGTGGCTCTGCCCTGGGCAAATGACTCCATCCCAGAGGCATTGCTTGCCTATAACAAATAGACAGAGTGTTCTTTTTATTGGTCACTGATCTTCAGCTTAAAGGGAAGTGATTCAGTTCAAATCCAAATTTTCCATCTCAAGTGGCTACATTTTGGCTTCCAAATCTGGCTGCTTACATTTGAATTTTTAGTTAGGCAGGTGATCAGTTCTGAAAACTTTGGCCCCAGGCAGAAATTACATTTCAAATAAGCCAGCCTGAGCAAACATCACAGAAATGTGCTGCATCAGAGCTGGGGGAGAGGAGAGCTCTCTGAGCTGCTACCCAGCTCTTTTCGGTTCCACTTTGGGTCACAAACGCTCCATCTCACATTCTCAAACTTGAAGAACATGAGCCGTGGAAGTAAAAACCTAAAAGACAGATGCATGACTAAAGGAAGAGATCTCTCCTTTCCAGGAGGCATCTAAAACTAGATCAATACTAGATTTTACATAAGGTTGCTTGAACTGGAGACTGTCCCCTCCACTAAAGCCAACAGGATCTAGTTCCCTCTGAGGGTCCCCAGATCTTACTGGAAGTCTTTATTACTTTTGAGGGGTCAAAACTATGCACTATAAAAATATTGTCTGGAGCTTTTGAATATTTTAGCTTCTGATCATGACCCAGATTTAAAAGAACAAATGAGTTCAAAACAGGAAGGAAAAAGACCTCCAAACCCAAGTGCTCACATTTTCACTGGATCTGGGAGGTTTTGACTGGAGTTTTGTTTGAGGGGAGTTGTTTAGTTGTGCTTCTGTTTTTATGGGTCTGTGCATTCCAAAACGAGCATTAATGCAAGAAGTAGCATGGCAGAAAATAATCTAAGCTTATGCCTTCAGAGCAAAAACCAGAAATATGTGCTGCTGTAAAGATTCCTGCTGTGCTGAGGTCCAAGGTCTGTGTATATCTTTATTGGTGAACTCCTGCAGGAACAAATAGTGAGCGAAGGCATGGCTTGAACCGAGGTGCTTGTTACTGCTGCAATGGGAATTCAGTCCCTGCTGCTGCCAATTAGAGGGCTAATTGAGAAGTGAATCCTTAACCCCTTCGGAAATTGCTATCTCAAGGAAATTTCTTGCCTCTCTCACTGGTGCTGTGATAAGAGCCAGGCAACCACTGTGCTAACAGCACCTGGGATAGGCAGCACGAAGGAAAATGCTGTTTAGGAAGTGTGATGCTTCAGTAGTTATGCAAAGTATAAAGAGCACATGTGATTTGGAAGGAAGCAAGAATGCAGGCTTATTTTCTTGAGATTCAGAGGTTCCTGTCCCAAAGACCAGAAGCAAGTCAGTTGTTAAACTGCTGAGTTTGTGTCACTAAAAATCTCCTGGAATGTTGCATGCTGGACTTTTCCCATGGCAGAGGCATTTCAGGCTCTCTCCTGATGAGACCTAAGATATCACTCTTTATTGAGACATTCTTCCAGGGTTCTCCCTTAGTGTTCAGCAACCCACATTCAACATCTTCCCTCTCCATCTACAGTCTCACCCCAAAAGCCAGCTGAGCTGATTAGTTGTTAAGACCCAGCACATAGCCAGGACTCTCCCATGAAATCAAAAGATTAAATCTAGATTAAATCTGATTGCCCACTGGTGCAACTTCACTGAAACTGTTTAAGCTTGCACTAGGGATGAATTTGGCTCACACTGATTAATTGGTTTGATGCAGTTCTTTGCCTGAAAGACATTAAATACTCATTCATCTGTTGCGAAACAGTTTTACATCACAGCCAGTATGGAGGGAAAGAAAAGCAAACTACCCAAAACTGCCAGGAAGCTGTAATCCTCAGGGAATTTTCTCCTATCTAAATTGGAACTACCTCAGTAGCAGAAGGTTACTCTGGGATGCTTTAAAAGGAAGGAGAGAGGCAGATCTTCCATTGCGATTAGCAATGCAAGTTCCCTCTGCTTTCGGTAGGAGTGAGTCTCGGAGCAGGAATATATCTGGACCTCCACCCAAACCTGAACCATCATTTTGTCTTTCAGAAGGCTTCATTTTTTTTTTCCCTAGCTACTTTTCCAAGTTTGTTTGCCAGGCTCTGCACTTTTAAGCTATGACTGGCAACAGAAGTGTGACAAAACAGTACGAAGAGAGAGAATTTTCTCCTAGGATTCCTGACCCGAGCAAAAATAGGCAGTACTGGAAATAGTGCAAAACCCATCTTCCTTGACAACTTTCCAGCCCATTTTTGCAGACTGTAGGCATTTGGGCAGTCCAGATGAACTCTGGATAACCACCCAAATTTTTTGGGTTTGCCCATCACTAAAAATACCACAGACTGGAGGGCACTGTCTTGAACTGAGTCTCCAAGCATTTTGAAATTCACCCAGCCCTTGTTGAAGTGATCATTATAATCTGGCAGGGGAATGCAATCTGGCTTCCAAACTGGAGCTATTTTTAAAATCATCTTGCCAAAGCCCTGTTGGAGGCTGAAAAGAAAACCATTTTAGCCTGAACAGAGCGATCGATAACTTCCTATTCTCGATGTAGCATTTGTTTGTGAGAAACAGATCTAATAGCACGTGTCTGTAGGTAAATTGTGTACAGCCAGGCAACTGTTAAGATTTGTAATCTTGCTGTAGAGTCCAAAATAATAGTAATAACAGTTTTAAAAGCCTCCAAACTCTGTTATAAATTTTAGTTACCACCTACTCACGGCCTCCCACGCACTCCAGGAAACCTGCTAGCTTTCCCAGCTGCTCTGCAGCAAGATTGTCAGGAGTACAGTTAGACTTTAAACAAGGCAAGAGGGTTCCATGCAGATGGCTACTGTCTTCTCTCACAATGAGTGAGGCCAGAGATGTTAGGCCATATGGTGAGCACACGCAGCGGTGTGGTCAGGTGAAATGAAGGAAAGGAAGGCTGGTTGCACTGGATCCATTTGGGATTTCTCCTCTCTGAAAAGCTTCTTGTTCCCAGAGGGAAAACAAACACATTAAGCTTGCAAAAGTGGTAGTGGGTAGGTTGTCATCAGGGACTGGGCTTGGGAATGCGCTCAGTGAAGATGAGACCTGTGTGTAAAGTGGGAGAGGGTAAGGGTGACAGAAGTGAATGATGGCCCTAAACAGAAATAAGTGAGGAGGGTGTGAAGTCCAGAGAAAGTACAGTGTGAGCTGTAGTGCAGTGAAGGAGTTGAGAGTAGAAGATTCCATCAGTATCACCTGCCTTAAAGTGTGAGGAAGGAGGAATATGGGGACAGAGGTGGATGGCTGGCAAATCTCTTACTATTTTTATCTTCTCTCTATATGAGACAATGATAGATTATCTATGTTTGATAGGAATTTATGACCCAAAGAGTGATACTGAAAGCACTCGATGCATTTAATATACACACAGTCTTCCTGATTAGTGCTTGTTTGATCTCTTGAGGATAGTGCTCCCTCTGACTGAGGTCTTTTTTAAAATGCCCTTGCCTCTCTCTAGTTCATGCCAGAGTCCAGGGATGCTACAGACCTCAGGAATATCTGAGACATTATTAAGTTTGCCTAAGAATGTATGAACTATATAGTTTATTCTTTTGGTTACTCACTCTGGCTCTCTCTGGTAGTATGTTTGTAGAAGGATGCAGAAGTTGCAAAGCAGAAGTCCTGCTGAATCTTCATTAGAGTAATTTTTTTTTCCTTCCTTTGTCAGATTTATGGGGACTCTTTGAGCACTAAAGCAATGGCTTAGCAATCTGCAAAGGTGAACAAGATTGGTCTCAAGCAATTTGCATGATATTATGAATTTAAATGTAAATATAAAGGAATGAGCTGATGCCACTTTGCAGAGGCTGTGTTTCCTTTTTGGGCTGTTATTTGAACAAATACACTAGCTCAGATTCTCAGTTCTCCATCTGATGGGCAGAGAAGAATCAGGGAGATAGAGCATGGGAAAAGAAGCATTGCTTTTGTCATTAATAACAGATACATTGTTCCTTGTCCACTGTTTCTGGTCCCACATCAGGAACATGCAGTATCCTTGGTGAAATGGATTGCTGCATGTCTCTGGCCACATCTTTTCCTTGGTATCCCTTATGCTTTTGGGGATTCTCCCTGAGGAGAGGAAATCAGCCTTCACCTTAATCTTGCAAAGGTTTCTTTTTTACATTCTAAATAGCTCAAAACCTCTTAAATCAGGTTCAGTGAAAGGCTCAGGAGTATACCCTAGTCGTCTATCCCACTGCCGTGCTGAACTTACAGGCAAACAAAAAATGACTGCTGTAATTCATGCATTGCATCATTTTTAACCTCCTGCTGCAGGAGCTCTGAAAGCAGGATTTGTATCAGGAGGCCACCAGCTGATGAATGGTGGCTGTTTCCTTCTCGTTTACTCTGTGACAGCCTTCCTAAGTTAATCACCATTAGACAGACATGGGCAAACAAATCTTCGCCCAACTCAACGGCCCTATAGTTCTCCTATACCATAGGTTACTGTGACACAGCAGGTGAGGGAGTACATTGAGGCACTTCTTCAGGGTTTCCTACAAATCACCCTGTTGCAGGGAGGGATTTACCACCCACAGCAGAGTAGGAGCCACTTCCCTCATGTAGATGCCTCTTGTCTGCATGGTGGCTTTGCTGTCTGTAGCCAAGCTTCTCTAAGAGGAGTTTTATAGGCAGATGCATCAAAATCGACCAGGTCAGCCTTAATTTAATAACCACTCCTCCACAGTACAGAGAAAATGTTGCCTTCCTATCCCCCCCTATGCTTGCCTCTGCTGTCTCAAAGAACCCTTTCCATCTCCAGTGAGAAACTGCTGCCCGCAGCAGCGCAGGAGCTTTCACTCGTCTTGCTCGGCGTGGACCAGCCTCTACCAGCCGCCTTCACTTGATTTCCCCCACAAGAGTCACAAAACTTTTGATGACCTTGCCTTCTGCTCCTAAAGAAAGGTTAACAGCCTTTGGGGCTTTTTGTTTTTCCTTCCCCTTCAGAAAGTCATCTTAGTTTCAATGACAAAAATAAACAAGGCAGTTGAAAGGCCCTCGTGGATCCAAAGGCTGGTTTAACTGGCAGAGGGGCCCTTCACTCCCCTTCTTTTGTCAATTAGGCTTGCCACTGAAACCTGTACTTGAATTTCAATGCTTTTTTTTTTTATTTGGGCTTGATTTATCTCCCAGTTTATCCTGCTAAGTTTGCTTCTAAAGCCCATTCTTTACTGCATCACCATAAAAACATTTTACAGCTCAAGGCTCCCTACAAAGAAAGGGATTTTTTTTTACAGCCCCTCATATGAGAAGTCATTTACCAATGTTGTTTGTATACTGTGTTATTCTAATGCCCTGTAAATAAAACCCTAGATATTCTCCCTAGCTCCATCTAAGGCTTTACATAGTAATGCCCATTCACAGAACCAGCTCTGCCTAGCGAGTGACAGATTGACACATACACAGATTCATCCTTATTTGAAATACCAAAAGAAAAGTGCTTTCTGTACTTTATGCAGAATATTCCACCTTGCAATGGGTCTGGGTAGTTTTGCTGTAGATGCAGATGAATTTTCTGCTGTTAGTGTGGCTGCAGTTTTAAATGTATTATTCATTCAGAATGACTGATTCGGTGTTCTGTCCACATTGCTTAGAAGCTACTGCCTGTCTGTCTGTCTGTCTGTCTGTTAATCTGTTTTGGCATCTTGCAGAGACAGATCTATAGTTTCTGTTGAAGTAGTGACCAGAAGAAAAAAAATAACCACAACCCCAAACCAAAAAAGGAGCTGCTCGATCTTTGCATTCATATACATTACAAAATATTCCATACCGCTGAGATGGCTGAATAGCAGAGAGGACAGATCTTTATATTCTGCCAGTGGTGTGCTAGAAGCGTGGTGCATTTGTTTCCACCTGATTAGTTGGATGCTGGGGCAGGGGAACCAGGAGGAGGCATCAGAGCAGAGGAAGAAGATGCTCTCTGTAAGATCGTGACCTCCATTCCAGTGTCATTTCACACCTCAGGCAGTGATCTTGTTACATCTCATAAGCTAAGCAAGGTCAGCCCTGGTCAGGCTAAGCTCTTGAATAGGAAACTTCTAAGGCGAAACTCAGGCTCTGTGGAAAGTGGGGCTGGTGGCTGGTGACACTATTCCCTTGGAGTTGGTACAAAAGACGTGCTCTGCTAAGAAGCCTCTGTGCATCCGCTGTGACTCCGCTCCAGCAGCTAAAGGCACTGCCTCTGAGGTGAGGCAGACCCAGAGGCTGCAAAGGCTGCAGTTATTAACCCCATTTGTTCCTGGTTCTCCTGGGAGCAGAGGCCCTCACCCCGCTGGCCTGCCCAAGCTCCTTGCTGGTGGGGACTCATGTCCCCAGCAGCAAACCCCTGCGGCTCCCGCACGGGAGGTCGCACTCGGCTCTGTTGTCCTGGCAGGCTGGCTCCTGGTCCATCCCCAGGCACCCTGCACCTTGTGGGGAGGCAAATTAAACACGTGCTGGGTGAGAAAACTGCTGTTCTGGAAAGGTATTTATTGAAAAAACGGAAAACAGTGAAAATCCCCCCGGCACTCCTGGCTGTCCTTCCCTCGTGTTCCCTGTCACGGGCTGTCTTCTCCTCACCTCAGCTGTTGCCAAGTCCCTTTGATCCCCGTTGCCCTCCACAACAAAGGGTGTTACTCCCCTCACGTCCTCACTGAAGGTTCTTTCTGCTGTCAGAGGGCTCTGCTCGAAAAGTGGATGTTTCCTTTTGCTGTAGTTCTTTACAGCAGTGCGAGGCTTTTGGAAAGTGAGGAGGGCAACTCTGCAGTGTGCTTTGCTCACTGGATGAGGTGCAGGACTTACTGCTATGGGAAGTGTGTGAGATGAAACACCCCCTCAAACCCGCATCTCTAACGATGACTGCACTTGAAAGTATGCAGAGATATGGTGCAATGTTGAGAGAAATCACTAATTTGGCAGGTAATCAAAACATTACTCTTAGCCTTATTAGCGAGGTCTACGTTTTAGTGCTGCATCTGATGCCTGAAAGTGTTTTGCTTCCTCAACCCACTCTCTGCATCTCAGTCACAAAACAAGTAGTGAGATGAACGCTCAGGCAAAGCCTTAAGGATAAACCAATTCAGGACAGCAAAACTGGAACTAGCCTTCAAAAAGTTTTGCTTGGTCTTCAGATTAAAGGCCAGTTCCCTTCCTTCAGTGCAAAGGAGCCCTTCAGAAGACAGTGGCTCTTTGCTATCGCCTGTCAGCACGGCGGCTCCTCCACGAGTTTGCCCGGTGGTTGCGTGTGCCCCGCTCTGAGCACTGCTGCAGGGCTGGGGGTGCCCGTGGTTTCAGACCCGGTACGTTGCTGTTATGAGCCCAGAGCTGAAAACCTTTGACTTCACAAGCGTTTCAGAGCCGGTGTTGCCACCCTGGCTAGCAGCTGGAGGAGTTCTTAGCAGCCCTGTCCCCAGAACAACAGTCAAAACCAACCCAAAATTCCACTTGAGGGGCTTTAAAAACACTCCTTGTGTTTGCTGCTTGCTTTCCCGGGTGTCTACGAAATGCCAGGCCCCAAAGTGGCGTGGGGTGAACAATAGTCATTTTCTGAAACAGATGCTCTCTCGAATCCCCTTCATTTGTGTTTGTTGCTGTTGTGATTCTTCACCTGCTGGCCTTTATCTAGCAAAGCAAGGTGAGTTCAAAGACAACTCTGGAGGCCTGTAACGATTTTAATGATGAGGTGAAGTTGGAAGGTCTTGTGTATTATGAACTTAATGGGGCATTCTTCTCATTTGCGCTGACATCCTTTACATGCAGTTGTGAAAAGGGAAAGGTATGGATCACAAGCGATTGATTTATTAAGAAATAACTGCCCTTTAGCTGTAAGTGAAGGCCCAGTGAGGCAAACAAATACTTAATAAGCCCGAATAATCCTACCAGAGTTACAACGAGCTTAAGCCCCCATTGTCTTCTCCCACTTGCTGTATGAAGCCACCAGATAAAGAACAAGAATCAATAAGAGAGCTGTGTGAATAACTGAGATTTTCATTTCTCCTGGCCATGCTGAAAAATCATGGGGGAAATTCATTTGCAGCTGACCTGCAATGCATCCTTTCCAACATTCTTGGCAATCACTTTAACTGCAGCATTTCTTTCTCAGCCTCAGATTATATATTGTTTCCTCTGACTTCAGCCATCGACAGGGTTTTTAATTAAAGAATATATTGAAACAAACATCATAAATGTCAGAAGTTAGTGGAACAGAAGTGGCACTAATGTTTCCTTCAATTCCAAAATGAAAGGTTTAGATTGTTTGTTTTTACTGGACTTTGTTTGCAGAAGCACAGATAATCCACTGAAGTTTGAAAATCATTTCATTGTCACCAAGTCACGTGTTTTTGCTTGAAGAAAAAAGTATTGCTATGAAGGGATTTGCCAAGGCTCTGCTCAGCAGCTGCATGCCCAGTGTTGATGGTGTGGCTGTTTATTCCAGACACTTCATATTCTACTAGGAAACCCAGAGTGATATGCGTGAGACTGTTGCAGACAGACAGCAGGGAACTCCACTCTGGAGCATCTAGGAGTGATGTGGCTCTTTGCTTGGGGGTAATTCTGTAGAGGTAAAACTAATGTCTGAAGGACCAACAAGAATAATTTCTTTTGATGAACTTTGGCTGGTTTTAAGAATAAAGTGTCACACAGCTTCCATCACAATTTTTTTTCTGCAACAATTACAAAGAGCTAAACCCAGCTGGACGAGTTCCTGTGTGACCTACTCTAGGTGGCCCTGCTCTGGTTGGGGAGTTGGACTGGATGAGCTTCCCAGGTCCCTTCCAACCCTTGAGATTCTGTGATTTTCAAGGTAGGGCTGTAAATCCCTCTGTGCCTGCTTTCCCAGAGGCTGGGATAGACTATTTTAAGATTGTGCTAGAAGACAGACAATGCATCGGGGTTAGTCAGGAAACAGAGTCAAACCAAGAGCTCAAGTTAGCATTGCCAGACAAAAATGAGTAGCTGAGTAAGTACAAGTTATAGAGGAAATACTCAGTTTAATACATTCCTTTTGTCCCAGGAAGTGATGTCAAGCTATTGTCAATGCGGAGTGGTGAAACCCAACGGGTGGTGTGACAGCAGGGAAATCTGTAAGCATTTACAAGAACCAACCCCCAGTGCCTTCTGGATCAACCTGGCTGCCTGAACAGCTGTTTGGTAACATTAATGTACCGTGACTGCAACAGAGAAACCTTTGGAGAGGGTCATCGGGAGCCCAGCCACATAGGAAAGTACACAGCTGGACTTGGTACCCTGCACCAGTTCAGATGGAAATGTCTGAAATAACAGTTGCCAAATGAGAAGAGGGACTTTCTTCTGTAGGGAAGACCTCAGCAGCTCTCCTGGAGTAGGAGCTGAGCCTCTCCAGGACTAAGCAGACACCTGTGCAAGGAGAGCAGCTGCTATAAAATGGCTAAACCAAAAAATTCTTCACTTATGCCACAAAACAGGCAGATTTGCAACAAAAACCCCACTGAGCCTCTCTCCTCATGGACACCAGGCTCCAGACAGACAGACGTGTTTCTGAACCCGAGGAAGAAGCAGAGCCCTGCCACAAAGTGATGGCAGAGCCGTGAAGATAACATTGTCCTTCCCCATGACTGTATTTTTAGATGCCTTCCTGGGTGAGGAGAGCTGCCAGCCAGGCACACACTGAAATTCAACGTAACTTTGTTCCATGGCTGTATTTTTAGATGCCTTCCTGGGTGAGGAGAGCTGCCAGCCAGGCACACACTGAAATTCGACATAACTTTGTTCCCAGTGGGACACACGCTCAGGCTGACCATCAGCGGGCAGATCCACCTCTTGGTGCGCCTGAAACGGAGCTTTTCATGTTCAAAGGGGACGGGAGGTTTGAAGGTTTGGAGGCTGGCACGGGGTATGAAGGTGCCTGCCTCTGATCTTCATATGCTTCAGTTCTTCCAGGAAAACCCAAGCTAATTGCTGTTTTAAAAGACTATTTAATTTTAAAACCTTCCCCCCCCACCACCACCCTCCCCCATTACCGAGCGTGGCTTTCATCACGGGAAAAGGTCTGTGCCATGTGAAGGGAAACTAAGAAAACGTGAGGCAGGCTCTTGCATGTACTAAAAATAGTGTGTGTGTGAGTGTGTGTGTGTGTGGGGACAGCCAAGGAAGCCATTTCACAGGAGACAGGGATTGAGTGGCTTCCACTCTACGAGGCTTTGCTGAGCCCAACTAATTAATGTTTGTAAAGCACTTTGAAGATGAAAAGCACCAATTTATCACTTAAGTTTAATTATTTCTGTCACATTGCCGAAGATTTTCACTAGCTACCTTCAAACACCGCCGAGCTCTTCCCAATAAATGGCAAGCAAGGCCAAGAGTTCAAGGCAGAGTTTCAGAAGCTGGTGTGAGGATGCAGGGAGAGGTGCAAAGCCGCAGCCAGTCCATTGCACTGACGCCTCTAGGTCTGCAGATGGAGGGTGGCCTCCACATATACACCTTGACTTTGACTTTACCAGACTTGAGGTTTTTAGAGACACTTAAAAAAGGATTCCTGTTGAGTTCCTAATGAATTCCAGCACCCTCCAAGTCTACAGTGTATAATTAGGCAGTTTTGATGCCATCAATTGAAAACAATTTTGGATAAGATCTCATTTGCACTGCACCATCATGCTTCTAACACACATCATTAGCACCAGGGATAGAACATGAACTTTTGCTGCTAACAGTGCATGCTAGTTGTCAATCCTGTTAGCTAACACAAGTTAAAAGCATGAATGCAAACTCAGACGTAGATGTAGCAACAGGAGTGACTGCAACAACAGCAGTCACTTAAGCAGCAACCTCCACTCTTCGGAAGAGAAAGGCTATAAACAGATAGGACTAAATTCACTGAGGTGGCTCATCAGGTGAGATAAATCATTGTGATGCCATAGACTGCAAACTTTGAAATGCACCAATATTGTTAACATTGGTGTAGCCAATAACATCTCTTCTTTTTTTCAGATGAAGTAGCTAAACTATCCCTCACCACGTTATTACACCTGTCTTTGCAAGTGAGGCATTTCACTTCCTCAAACAGCATCCCTAGGGGACATTCAATTCTGAATGATTTTCTCATTAAAAAGTATGGTTCTGCTCGTGAGAAGCAGAATGTCCTGGTGAAACAGGACATGGCTGGGCCAGAGATTTATGGATTCAACGCAAGGATTGGAATCTTGATTACTGAATAGAAGTGTCTGCAGAATTAATGATAACTTCGGGTTCTCCACTCATCTCAGTGGGATGCTGCTCATCACTTTCAGGTGATTAAAAAGGAAAGTGTTCCTTTGCATTTGTAAACCCTAATCAGAAACACAACATTAGCTCAAAGGATGAAAAAACTTAATCAGACAGAGATAACTCAGATTCTTTTCCCAGATTGAACTTGGAATTAGTTTGGGAAACTCAGTTTGCTGTATCCTCTCTACCTCTCTTGATTTAGCTGCAGGCTAGAAAACTGAAACATGGAGGGCATCTCTAAAATCTAACATCTTCTCAGGAATCTCCTGAGAGGCTTTGCAGGATTTCCAAGCCAGCATTTAGCTCAGCAAGATTTGCACACAGACGTAGAGAAGCTCTGGAAATGTTGGGCACCTTCTCCTGTCACTTGCAACAGGCAGGTTCCAAGAGCGTTTGCTGTGGAAGAGGCTGGAGGGGTAAAAGCTGCTTGTAGCCACTGCACTGGCCTCAGAGCAGATGCCTACCAATAACTGTCAGTCAGATCTGACCTTCTGCTTTTAGGAAGAGATTCAAAGGACCTGCCAGAGAAGGCTCCTCATGACAAAGAGGTAAATTTGTGTACAGGAAGGAATATTCTTACTTTTCCTTCGTTAAGGAAGACCCTGTTCTGCAACACCATGGAGTATGTTCTCAGTTAGAGAGCCAAGACTGGACCTTTTTTCTAATGCACACAGAAGGCAATCGGGGTGTGCTCTAGCAGCAGGGCACTTCTGTGATGGGCAATGGATCCATACATGTACTTCCTTCCTTTGCCTTTTTATCTGCAGTGCAGATTTCCATTACACATTCTGCACTTGTTTCACACACACGATTCCTGCGGAAATCAATGGAAGTCCTGTGTGCAGAAAAAGGCACAGAAAGTGCAACAGAGATTTGCACCACGGATTAAGAGATTCTCAGTGCTGATCAAAGGAGAATTTTGTCCGAGGTTTGTAAAGCACTTTTGAATCCTTCTTGATGAAAGGCTCTATAAAAATGTAAAGCTGCTGTTGTTGTTAGTGTTCCCTTGGTACATAACAAGAGAAAAGATGCCGAAATTAAAGTCACATACATTAATATTGATTAAGAAATAAGCAAATCCTTCTAGAATCTGATCTGCCTTTTGTTATGTGCACTTGATCTTCCATTTTCAAACAGGGCATAGTTATTGTCCTGGAAAATCACAGCCTCGAACTCCACCAAACCACGACTACAGATTATATATTATTATATATAATTTTGGAAATGTGTCTGGAGTACACCGTAAAGCAAGAATAAAAGAAAAACTGTAAGGACATTTGTATTTGCCAGCTTCTCCCCAGACAGAGCCCTGAGGATATGATATTCTTAGAATAAAGCTTTCATTTCACAGCGCATCAGTGGGAAAATTAACAAGCTCTCCTCGTACTGTTCCATAATTCATTTTCTTTGTTTTAGATATTGAGCTGAGCTGGTACAGTAACTTAAATAGACGGGAGATTTTAAACACAGATTTGGGTTCTGGATGGTTTGGGTTGTTTAGTTTTGTTTTGCTTTTTTTGCTGCCTTGTCCTGCAACTTCCTCGTGTCTAAATAAGAAGTTGGCTCAATTTAGTTCAGCACTTGCCTTTTAAACGGAATGTGCCAAATACCGGTATAGTGATTTAAAACACATCAGAGCAGGCTCGCTTCACTTAGTGCAAGGGATGTAAACCACATCTCCTACTGCATCAGGAGCGATGTTTGTTCCACGGAGGGAGGAGTCTGCTCATCTCCAGCAGTGGCAAGCGGAGACCAAGATCATAGAATCATGGAATGGTAGGAGTTGGAAGGGACCTTTAGAGATCATCCAGTCCAACTCCCCTGCAGAAACAGGTTCATCTAGATCAGGTCACATAGGAACATGTCCAGTGAGTCTTGAAGACCTCCAAGGAAGGAGACTCCCAGAAAGCTCAGAGAGAAGCTGCTTGGGATGAGATCCTGTGCTCCAACTGAGCCTCAATCAACCACAGCCAGTTCCCTTAAAACAACAGAAACTTTTGCTGTTGTTTTCTGGAAATACAAAGTTACATTTTTGGATGAAGTCACACAAAACGCAAAGTTAATATTCTCCACTCTGTTTTATATCAAGAAGTTCTCTCTGTCCTCAAAAGTCCTGGGACTCCAGAAACAGAAACAGGAGGACATAGCAAAGCTACCTTTCCTCACTGAGAAAACTCCTGCTTGAACAGCAAACACATCAAAACTTTGGGGGGAAAATGTCACCTGTCTTCTCCAGTTCTGATCATTCTGCTGCTGGGCAAAGAGCAACATGTGTAAATATGTGTGTGTAATGGTGAGGCAGAGTGGTGAGGATGCTGTGGTCCCTGAAGCCCGACAGCCAGCTCCAATGCTGCTTTAGTCATGTCACTCCTTACAAGCTCCCCTGCCTGCAGAGAGGAGACCAGCATGGGGCTTCTCAAGTGCTTCCAGCAAAGTGCTTGCCCGCTTGTCAATGAAAACTTTTCTTGTCTGTTTAAGAAAATATTGCCTACATCCCTTCCCCCTCAACAAAAAAAACCCCCTAAATTCTGGGGGAAAACATGATATGCCTGGTACAAAGTATCTTACCAGTGACTTTGCCTTACTTCCATCTGAGTTTCCTTTGTCTGCTCTGTACGCAGTTCAAGAAAACTGAATCCCCCCCCAAGTACCATTCTGTCCATCTCAGCCACATTGAGCCAGGAGAAGGACATGGTTTGAGAAGCTACCTGTCATAAACAGTGAGAGTCCAAACCAGCATTATCACTTCATGCTTTTAAATGGTCTGGCAGCTGAGGGAAGCCTGTTGGTCTAGAAGCCATCATCACCCTTACACAAAATATTGTCAGTAATAGTGAAGACTGGGGCCAAAGGTGTAGAAAATCTTGTTGTGAGCAAGAAGTGGAATTGCAGTTGAGACAGACAGCAAAATTAAATACATTCTTTGGGCAGGTGCAGGAGGAAAGCCACCCTTGTTTCCCACTGGTGACCCCAAAGACTTCCTCACCCCTTCCACTTTTCCAGCTGTTTGCAGTTAGTAGTACTTCCCAGTGTCAGGCTTATAAGGGTTTATAAGATGGAATCTGAAACTGGGTGAAGCCAGCATCACTGTGACGTGGGAAAAGCATTCAGCTGATGGTTTTCAATCAGAAGCAATGCTATGTGGTGCAGAGATATCTCTTTCCATATGCCCATCCACACCGTGGCTGGTGTGCTGTGGCAATATTGCAACACAAACTGGGGCTGTGCACGGTGAAAAATGTGTCCTTCCCTAGAATAAACTTTGTCATTATTGCAGCCAGTAGTAGCACGGGCTATAGTAATACACTGGCACAGTATGATTCTGACTTTTGAAAGAGATGAGCCTGTTTTAGTGAAAGAGGAAATGCCCCCAGTTCCCCTTGGCTTCTGGCATCATCCACCATTGTTCAATGCTCTGTAAGAGTGAGGGTCTGTGGGAGCCTTACCAAGACAGATGAGGATGCTCTGATGATGTTATGATGATGGGAGATCTATATTTTCCTCATCCTATCTACCATGGATATTTCTTACCCTCTAGCAGAGTACAGCAGGAGAGGCAATGTCCTCTGTGGTTTGGTACCTGTGCATGTTTTGAATATTTGTATAAATGCCTCAGAACCCTATAAAATTACTAAGAAGAATGGGCTCCAAAAGCTAAAGATCAAGAAGAAATACTGTACAGGAATTTTCTAGCTCAATGAGCCCGCTTTGTGCCGCAGTCACAACTAGCCATGAACCAGCCTCAGCGTTTCCTTTGATGTTTATAAAATGTACTTTTAATTTCACTAGGCTGCTGCTCACTCTCATTTGAAAGGGTATTTGAAAGGGCAACTGAGAATGGCTATGTTGCCTTCGCTGCACTTTCCATTGCTTTACTACCTCTGTTGTATCACGTCTTATTTTCCTCTTGTGTAAAATATAGTCTGAACCTCCTGAATCCTTCCTCACAGAGACCTTTCCGTGTCTCTGAACATTATCACCTTCTAGACCTTTCTATGGCTGCTATTACTTTTTTTTACAGTGTAGGAATGAGTGTAGCCAGACCTGAACAAGGATATTGAAGATAGGCATGTCCCTGCATTTACAAATGCTTCTGATTACAAAATACTTATTGCAACCTCTACTACGTGAACATGCTACAAAGCCACTTGTCTGCTTGTAGTGGGAAAGCTTCGTGCTCTACCAGCAACCTTGTTTAAATGGGAGGTATCAAGACTGCCAGCTATTTCTGAGCAGAAGAGGTGAGAGCGCTGCAAAGCGCCCGTGAGCCACTTGCTGGGATCTCGCCTGTTAGTGAGTAGATCTTGCTCAGTGCCGGCTTCTCACTCAGGGCTTTGTGTTCCCTCCACCAGATGGACGTTGGCAGATGGCAACACCATTTTGCCTCTTAATTATTTAGAACACTGCATGCAAATCAACCTTTGGCATGCAACGATAGAACAGGGTGTTTGTGGTCCGTGTCCCATCTCTGATCCGCTGGTCTGTGTTTCCTTCTCTCCAGGGCTTGGGCGATGAATCTGCTTTGTGGTACTTACACATGCACCCTGTTCTTTCCGTGGGTCTCCCATGCATGGGCTTGCACACTTGCTGTTTTGCACTGTGGCCAACTGACAGACAGGATCTAGCTATAAACCAAAGAAATACTCTACAGCCTTCACTCATGTGGATGGTCCCTTTGACTCTAATCACCGAGGGACAGAAATAAAGCAGGAAGCAACTTTTAGTAGTAGAAGTTATTAAAGATGCTTGATGTTTGAAGCTGTTGGAATAGCTGGAAATGGTGCCAGCTTGTTGCCAACTGAAGACTGGGGGTTGTCCATCCTTGTTCTCTGGACCAGCTTTGGTAAAACTGGAGGGACAAGTCTGGGCTGTAACACAGTCCCAACCCCTAGCAGGAGGGGAGGAGTTTGTCATCAGTACTGGTGGTGACATGCTTTGATTTTCTCAGTGCTGTGAATCAAGTTATTATTTCTTACAGACTTTTTGGAAGCATTTCCCTCATTTCCATCTATTCACCAGCTACCAGTGTTAAGTTTTTGCCAGTTAGATGGTTATTATAAGCCACTTACCTGCTTGGGTTGAGGGCTTTGTGAGACTGCAGAATGTCAGAGGAGCCCATCATCAGTTTCCTAATTGTTCCACCAATTATGACAGTCCATAGAGTCACAACCCAATCCAGATCAAAACCTGATCTCATGTATCCCCTAAACTGCCAACTGCAAGACCCTGCACAGGTATGTGTCTCATTTTCTGTTGGCTGTGTGGTGAGCTGCTCCCAGGAGCCGGGTCTTAGCACACAGGTCTGTGCAGAGGTGGCTCTGCATGGAAGGATTCAGATCCTCAGGGTGAAGGACCAGCTGTCCTCAGGGTCTTTGGGTTCAGGGAGGGAAGAGAAACTGGACAAATGAGAGGGGAGAAGCATTTCAGAGCACCACATCCTGCTAATCCATTGAGGAGTAAGAAGTGAGGACATGGGTACATGCTACTGTGGGAATTGGAGTTGTGAAAGGAGCCCCACAAAACAGCCTTTATGACAAACAAACCCCAAGTTGAACAGCAGAGCCTGAGTTAATCTGTAGGTTAGTTTAAAAGGGAAGGCAACAACAACAACAACCTCATTAATACAACTTAGTGAGATAATAGCTACCCCAAGCTGCACTGATTGGGAACAGAGCCTGGGATATAAGGAATCACTTCCTGCAGCAATTTCCTTTTATTAAAGAAGCATTTGGAGCATTTATAAGCTTTGCATTTCTCAGGGATCTTATTTTTAACTCTGTGCCCTCCTTCCAGACACTGTTCAGTCTGGCTGAATGCACGGTACAGCCAGGAGGAGTCTGATCTGGATGCAGGTGTTTGGCATCCCAGCATCACTGCAGAGAGGATGTCACTCAGAAGATCTCACTGACATTTTCTTGAAGCAAGAAAATTGGTACAGCCATTTGGCAAACCACCTGGCTTTCCAGCCTAGGCACAGCAAGAACAATCCAAATGCCTAGGTGTGAAAGGGCAGTCCTTCACAAATGCAGCTGCAGAGATGTGGCACCCTCATTTCCAACACAATTGGATAGAGTTACATCTCCAAGATCCATAGAAAGCCAAACCATCACTGAGATAAGAGTCAAAACCACCTTAAATGAAGGTCTGCTACTCCTTCCCTGTTGGGGCTATCACTGGTGATTGTGAGTTTGGGTTTTGTGTTGTTTCTTTGTTTTGTAATGCAGACAAAGGGATGAAAAGAAAAGGGTTTGTTTCTGAAATAGCTGAGAGAATTTTTCAGTTCTGTTTTGTTTTCTCATATTGGGGGTGGGGAATAAGATTTGGGTCAAAACTTGGGACAAATGTTTAGCTCAACTAAAGAGAAAACATTTTGGTGTGACTTAGGTAGGAGAGACCCTACAATAAGCACCGAGCCATTCCCTGGCTATGCTGTAAAGCACCATAGGACACGTAGCCCTGCTGTGAGTCTAGAGAAATCAGAGACCACAGGCACAGGTCCTGGGTGGTGCTGGAACAGCAGTGCCAGGTCACTCTTGTAGGGTGTTTGTTTTTTCCCCAAGAAAAGCTTTCGGGTTTTTCCCCCTAAACAAAACCAACCTTTGTGTAAAATTTTGTCCTTAACTTAGGGAAAAAGTTGTTTTGACGTCTTTAAAAGAACTTGATTTGTTATCTATTAAGACAGACAATATTTAGCCAGCCTGCTTTCACTCTGTGTGCCTGTCCTACCCCCCAGATCTGTCTCATTTAGAGAGGGGGTTTATACGTTCGGTGAGGAAGGGAATGAAGGGTCTAGCAAGGCAATGATTTTAATGGCAACTGCATGACACTGTTCCCATCTTTGCAGCCCTGACTGGTTCTGCTTTTCCAATGTGTGTGCCCAATTAGAATTTGCAAGAAGCCACGTATCTCATAAAGAATTGAGTTCATTTTCAACATTTCCCCACATCCTGCAAATGAACAACGCACTTTTCACGGGTCTTTCATCAAGGAGTTAATAACCAGATGAAGGTTCTCTTTTCCTAAGTGATGCTCCATTTGATTGAAGAAGATCAAAAATGGTGATCAGAAAATAAAAGGGAAGTTTTAAAGGCAGCCTCTGTACAGTACTTTAACTGTCTCCTTCCTGTTATTTCAGAGGTATCACTGAGTTTCTTTCAGGCTAGGGGGAAAAAAAATGTATAAAACTCCTGTGAATTGCTAGTCCTTGTCTTCCTCTTCCTTGAATTTCAGAAACCCTTGTGTTAATGGTGGGCAGTAGGGCTCTGCCAAACAGTATCGTGGTCCTAGGTGAATGCAATGTCAGCTGCAGCAAAACTGTTAGATCCTGACACTGTGTGTTACAGTAGACATGGTCTACATGTGGTCCTGATCTTGCATCCTACCCCATGCCAGCCTGCACAGTGCTGTCCCACAGTGACCCTGTCCCATCTCACTGACATCCAACCAGCTACCCCATCCCTGGGGACTAGGGGGGATGTACCCTCTGCAAGCTGGGGCTGTGTGGGGAGAGAATAACCCTTGTGCAGGAGATAATTTGTCTTTAGCACAGAGGGAGGAAAAGAGGCTGTTTTGCCCCATTACCTCTACCACAGAATGAAATCTGTAGCGACAGATCTTCCTCTGTCATTTCATCACATTTCTCAGCCCCTCAAACCCCAGCAGCCCTAACCAAAAGGCCTGACAGGACTGACACCTCCTTGGTGTCACGATAGCATTTTGGCATTGGTAGCATCAAACTGTGAAGCTCTGTTGTGCAGGGCTGCACTGTTTTTATGTTCATTACCTGTGGTGATTAGGGCATCTGTTGTCCTGCTGCATCTAGTTTTACCTGAAAACTTCCTTTCTTTTTTTGCTTTAATATTCTCTTGACATCCCTCTGCATAAATTTGCTCTCCCCGGCTTATTTCACCTTTTTCCATTTGCTGAGCTTTTAATTAGGAACAGGCAAATTCTCTGTGAAGATGTGAGATGCTTCTTCCCTGAGCCCAGCTCAGTCATGCAGTCATGCTCTGCCTAGCTCTTCACAACACAGCTTCATCCTCCTTGTCCCTCCTGACCCTGTGCCTTCTCTCCTGTGACCCACGTACTACCTGCATACAATCCCCTTTCTCCCTCCTCTCCCTCCCTCACTGCAGCATCCAGAGATAAAAACCCCAGTATAATCCTCCTGTTACCTCCAAAAGAAATCCTCTCTCAAACTTTCCTGCAGCAGTCTTTCCCTTGGCAGGGTTTTATTTTGGAGTGGATCATTAGTGCACACCTGTTAATAATGAGTGTGTGAGGCAAGCTGCTGTAGCTCATTGAGATGCTGGATGCCGTCATCCAAAGATCCAACTGGTATTGTCTACATTGCCAGGTTGTAGCCCTGCGTCTCTCTCTTGCAAAGAGGGAAACTGAGGCATGGAAAGACCAGAGACACAGATGTTGCCACCCTGAGCTATTCCATCCTGCGGTTTGAATTGTTCCACTGAAGTCAGGAGGTTGGGGCATCTCTTTTTCCTGTTGTATCTAGCAACAGGCCAAGCAGTAATGGGATGAAGCTGGAACACAAAAAGTTCCTTTTAAACATAAGAAAAATCTATTTCAGTGTTTCAGTGAGGGAGCCCTGGCACAGGCTGCCCAGGGACGGTGTGGAGGCTCCTTCCTTGGAGGTCTTTAAGACCCACCTGGACACGTTCCTGTGTGACCTGATCTAGGTGGGACCTGCTTCTGCAGGGGAGTTGGACTGGATGATCTCTAAAGGTCCCTTCCAACCCCTACCATTCTGTGAGTCTATGATTCTATGATTTTGTGAGTCTATGATTCTGTGAAGTGAGTGCTTGCCTTAAAGTGTGGTTTCAATCCAGGAGCCATTTGGGTTTCCAGTCCCCAGTACTTCATCACGCATAGTGAAACCTGCAGAAAGTCAGAAAACGTTACATTTCATTTTGGACCAAGTTGAAAGAATCCTTGCTCTTTAGGAGAAGCACTGTATTTTCAGGCAAGCTCAGAAAAGGGCACATTTTATTGCAGGTACTTTGCACAAGCTTCATCAGGTTTAAATATGATGGAAAGGGGACAGCTAAATACGGACTGATACTACCACACATTTTACAAGGTGTTTGATCCCACAGTCCTAAAGACCCATTATTTCACGATTTGATTCTTAAAATCAGTTCTCTTTTCAGCAGGATGTAGAAATAAATCAGCAGAAGAGCCAGTTAATGACTCACTGTTGTAAATGAAATGGAATTTGTTATGAATATGATTCATTGAAACTTTCCTAACAAATCAACTTGTTTCAATCACGCTGTAATAATATTTAGCCTGTATATAGTGCTTTCAATAGCTCATTAAACTTTCCCAGCATTAATTGTCTGCATTGCACAACACAGTGTAAGCTGCTGAGTTGGGCTGTGTATCCCTGACAGGTGACGATGCTGGTGCCCAGAGAGCTAAAGGAAACGCTTCAGCTTCTTGAAAGTGTTAGAATTTCTCTGGTTTACCTTTTTTGGCACCCAACCTCAGACATGGGTGCACAGCAGTGACTCAGAGCTGTAGGCAGGGCTGGAAAGGGTTTGGTCTGTCATGGCAGAGCCAGCATTTAAACATCACAGCCGGTTGCCGAGCTTGACATCCGCTGTTTGTAAGCTTTGCTCCACGCTGTGATGCCTTCCTAATGCAATCCTTCTTTCTGCCTTTCCCTCATTTCAACACTGAGCTCCAGAAACCCTGTGTCCTTGTGTCTGCACCCAGGGATGGTCTCCCTTCCTGCACCCCACAGACAGGTTCTGCTCTGGCCCTGACCCATCCTCTTTGGCCCCACTTCAAGGACCGGTTCGTTACAGTCCTTTGGCAGTTTACGTCTGTCCAACTGCTGTGGACTTCAGCTTGAGCTGCTCATAAAATGGATCCTACAGAAAAATGAAGCATTACAAACCACATAAAAGCTGTTCAGAATGAGGGCTTAGCTTTTAGGTAGTCTATGGCTAAAAGATGGAGATGGATGTCATATAGGCTTTTTCAAAGCACAGCCACAGAGTATGTGATTGTTAGTAATGTCAGCAGGACATAGCCTAATTGAGCAATCAGAAAATCCCACAAGGAGACATTGGCCACCTACTAAAATGTGCCTTAAGCAAGGTGACATAAGGTAAGCTACTTTTGGTTGTGGAGGCAGGATATTGTCTCCCTCCCATCTTCCACGTTCAGCTACGAGATGACATGAGACGTGGCTGTCGGAGTGTTAGTTCCTTACCTCTGCTTAAAGCTGCTTGTGGATCTCTATCCCACAGTACCATCTGAAGAAGAACACATGAAGATGGGTATATAGACAACTGTAAGGATCTGTCATCTTGGATTTCTGTGTAGTCCTGTGCAGTGCTTTAAGCCCACAGGAGCTGTAATGCTCCAGCTATTGTATACTGAACGTATCTGATCTCATCTATTTGAAATGAATCAGGATGTGGTCTTTCACAAAACACACTGTTATGTCATGGAGCTTGCTAGTGGGAGAAAATCCTTTATAAATGCCAATTTATTCATTGTATTCTTAATGTACTTGCTAGCAGTTGCTGTCTGAGAAAGGATGTTGAGGCAGACACACCTCAGGTCTGGCCCTGAATGGCTATTCTTATGTTACGTTCCCACAAGGAACATAATACCAAGATAATGGAATGCTGAGACAGAGACTAGTAATTAATTTACACCTTGTTACCGTGTCTGTCCAGCTGCCAGTTCCCTGGGGCTTTTGTGGGACCTTGTATTCTATCTGGTACCCATCTGTGCAGCCTCAAGTGACCCACTTACCATGACTGTCCCCAGCTCCAGACACAGCAGCACCTTTCCTCTGACCGTGCTCCCATCTAGCCTCAGCTTTGATGCCCAAAGCTCCTCCTGCAAGCACCTAAGGACCAGAACTCCCCAGCCCTGAGAACTGGCTTTCCCTCCTTTCCTTGTATCTACCATTTTGAATTGCAGATGCACAGCAGTGTTGGCTGCCTTGGTCATTTGCATCCTCTGCACTGAACATAGTATTGCTTAGCAGAGAAAATAAATGTCTAGCTCTCCTGCTTAAGGTGAAACACTGAACTGATGGCTGGTGCTATCTGCTGAGGACCTTTTTGCTATGGGTTTCACAGGCAAATAAGTCACCTTGATGCCAATATTTGTCCCCGTTCCCTGATGCAATGCATAAATCATATTGCTGTTTCTTATCAGCTCGTGGTGCTTGCTTAATGGGTAGCTCTGCTGCTTCAGCAGGGAATTAGCTGGAACAACATTACAATGATAAAGTAAGGAGAGTAAGCATCCATCAGTGGGTCAATTAGCAATGTTAAAAAAGCAGCTCTGAAAGAACTCAAACAGTAATGCATTAGTTCTTGTGCACATATTCAGAACTGCTGCTCGGTGAGGACGGAATGAGGGGAAGAACAAATAATTAGGGATATGTTCTTTTTTCAGATACATGCCAAAACTTCCCTTTAATAGCAATATTTTCCATGGCCTTAGCAGCGTTTATCTCTCAATTCCTGAGACGAAATCTGCAGTCCCTTTTAGTGAGGCTAGATTTGAAGCCAGCTCTCAGTTCTTACCAACCATGGACAAAGCTTGACTATCTGTAGCAAATAGGTAGACCTTTGAGTTCAAACACCCATCCTTAAGACACTTGTCACATACTCACCAGAGAGAAGGAAGGCTTCTTTTGTTACCCCTTGCAGCAGCAAGAGGGTTCCCTAGCGCTGGGCCTTTGCAGGGCCATGGCAGGGAAACCAGGGACAGCCCTTGCAGAGCTGCTGAGAGCCCATCAGCCCCTGGCATGCTGCAAACTGGCCCCTGTTCAAAGCCTGTGAAACAATGCCAGCTCCTATTTCATACAAATACAGCTAGAGAGCTCTAAATCTGCCTAAACGGTGTTTTATAGTTGCTGCTGAGAACTTCTTTTATATGGAGCCTTCATCATTTCGTTACAAGGATTCTGAGTGGCAATTTTATTCCAAAGGTCCAGGTGACAGCATGCCCTGTCCGTCGGTGTCATGATGAGGGAAGGCAAGTGAACGGTCACCCAAGAACAGCAACGTCCCCTGGAAATGCAGCACCCACCCCAACATCGTGAGAGAAGTGAAGACATCACTGTGTGTGTTGGCAGCTACGGAGAGGGGGAGGTTAGTGACGTGGTTTGGGTTAGAACATACCTTCTGGGGAAAAAAGAGGTGAAATATTTAGAACAAAAAAGTTCAGCAGTCACATTGCCATCACAGAGGTGCAGGTGAGCAGGGAGCTCCTTAGACTTTCTCCAGCACCAAAGCAGTTGCAACTGCTCCATTGCTGAGCAGAGTCATTTTCCTCAATACTGTTTATTCATGCTTTAAGTCAGAACTCTGTACCCTCCCAGACTCTTCAAGTATTTAAATAACCTGGAATTTAATTACCAATCCAGTAGACTGTAAGACTAAAATCAGGAGTTGAATTTCCAAGCTACCCCGTGGTTATTCTTCGTTGCCCAAAAGCATCATTAACACAGCATCAAGACTGACACTGCAATGTCTTGTGCCCTCCCAAAATGTCAAATGCACTTACATTTAAATGGCTGAAAACCAGGAAATAAAGAGTTATGGTAAAATCAATGTGTGCTCTGGAAGCAAGCTAGATCCACAACTGTTGTAAATTAGCATGGCTCCAGTGACCATAATAGAGTTACCCCAGTGTGTGCCAGCTGAGGAGCTGATGTCTGTTTTTCCATTGCTGGGCATCTGTGTGTGATGAAAGATACCTGAAACACCATAGCCTCTACATGCCAAGAAACTTTAAAAACAAATTAACCCAGCTGTTGGTTAGTTCACAGTGACAACTACATGGCTAAAGGATACTGAGTGGTTTGGGAGCAGATCCCTGGTCAGCAATAGTGAAAACACTGAGTGCTCTTATAAACAGCTTCAGAATGAAGCACACAGTATCCACGTCGAGGCATCGACCTTGGGAGTATTTATGAGCTGCCAATATTGCTTCTAAAGATGCAAGATGCACAAAAGACTGAGTCAAGCATCATAAGTCACCTAGAAAAAAAACCCCAAACAAACCAAAACAAATAGAAGAGTAATCTGAGTAAATCTGGGCAGCCCCTCTGCAAAAGCAGTGTGTGCTATGTATCACTGCAGGCTGCAAAGGAGAAATGAAGTAGGCATTCCTTGCTGGGGGGTTCAAATAAGCATATTTATCTGTTTGTTCTATATACACAGGCAATAATTTTACAGTGATGTCTGCTGTGATGAGTTACTTGAGTTGGGCTGTAAAGATCCAGCTCTATCCCCACGGACCTCCTCGTGGTATCGAGGCTATCACGGCCCCCAGCCTTGCAGATTATACAGAAGCATGATGCTACCAGCACTGCCAGTTGTCCATGATGAGATGCAAACTAGTCCTCTCAGGAACTAAGTTCATCAATGACCTGCTAATTCCCACACGCTCAGAAATGCCTCAGCATTATGTGAAACCTTAATTAATTTTGCTAACATAATTGCAGGTGGTTTGCTGCTCTAGAAACATTTCCTAACAAAGTGATGAGGAAATGATAGAGAAGGCATGTTTTCTCCCTTGTTTGGAACACGTGTATGCCTTTTTATTGCAAAGCTTCCTGCTGTGGTTTCACACCTGCTCTTTGAGTGGCAGTTTTTGGCTCTATCAGCATTTTCTCTCCCAGTTTCCCCTCCATCTCTGCTGAGACCCAGCCAAGGGGCAGCTCTGGCCAGAGGCTGTGATAATGGGGAGGAGGCTGTGGGGAGCACTGGAGACCCTGAGGAGATAAGTCCATGTGGCCCTTGCAAGGGCTCCAGACCACTCTGTGATAAGCTGGACAACCCCTCGCTATCAAATGCTAAAGAAATTGTCTTTTCTCATTCTACAACCCCTCTCTTCTTTTTTCCCTACTTCAATCACTATTTTCTACCATTTCCTTTCCTTGCCTTTAATCTTAAAATCCATCTTTTTTCCTCCATTCTTCACTTTCTAGTCTTCCCAAGCCAGTAGCAATCAAAATGTAATGAATTCCTGAAGGTCAGATGAGCATTCCAGACCCATAGTTTGTGATGTAAATTGAGGGCCCTCAGAATAGCTTCCACCTACAGCCTACAGCCACCACTGAAGTTGGCACTAATCAGCAAACATCTAATCAATGGGAACAGTAGCACATTCATGAGCAAGAGATATTATCTTGGCATATAAATAATGAAAGCCTCTAAAGCACTCCCAGATGTTGGAAACAAGATTCCTTCTGGGCATTTGAAGAATTTGCTTAGGGGAAAACAGAGCAGCCACACAAAAATAGAGAGCTGTTTCAGTCTGATGAAGTTCTGTTCATGAGAAAATACTACTAAAAAGAGAAAAGAGGTACCTATATGGCTCGAATCAGCCAAAACTGACCTCTCAGCTAGCTGATGCCTGTAAAGCAGGCAATTGGTTTTACCTGGGACACTGCTTGATTGTCCTTCATAGAAAAGAGGCCCTGCTTTCTTCCTACTGACAAATACCCTGTTTACAATCAGGTTTTCAGTATGTCCTGGAGCCCAGGCTTCCCTGAGAAAAAAAAATGAGCTTTTTGATCTCTTATGATTACAACTTATTCCATGAGATAAGGGTAACAAAAAACGAGAGAAAGGGCAATTAATGATGAATTATTTCCCATGAAAAAGTGCTTCTATTTACAGGCAAAGCAAGTACAATTTTTTACCTCTAACAGTCAATGTTTGGGCTTATTAAAGAAAAGTAAAATCTACAGAAAATTCACAGAGCTATGGCATGTTTTCTCAGCCTTTTTTGCAATCAAGATCCATTTACACAGCTTAGTCTTGCTGAAACACTGTGTTCTTGCTGAGGACGTTAGTCTTGCTGATCCAATACAGTTGAGTATATTACTTATGTTTAAGTGGAACTTTTTGTGTTCCAGCTTCATCCCATCACCCCTTGTCCTGTTGCTGGCTACTATAGAAAAAAGGGATGACCCAACCTCCTGACATTCATCCTTTAGATATTTATAAATGGTTAATAAGATCTCCCCTCAGTCTCCTCTTCTCCAGACTAAACAGCCCCAGTTCCTCCAGCCTTTCCTCATATGAAAGATGTTCTATACCCTTGATCATCTTGGTGTCCTTGCACTGGCCTCTCTCCAGCACTTCCCTGTCCCTCTTGAGCTGAGGAGCCCAGAACTGGACACAGGACTCCAGATGAGGCCTCACCAGGGCAGAGTAGAGAGGGAGAAGAACCTCCCTTGACCTGCTGGCCACACTCTTCTTGATGCATCCCAGGCTGCCATTGGCCTTCTTGGCCACGAGGGCACATTGCTGGCTCATGGTCAGTTTATTATCAATCAGGACTCCCAGGTCTCTCTCTGCAGAGCTGCTCTTCAGCAGTTCAACCCCCAGCCTGTGATGGTGCATGGGGTTGCTCCTTCCCAGATGCAGGACTCTGCACTTGTCCTTGTTGAACCGCCCAGAGGGGTTGTGGAGTCTCCTTCCTTGGAGGTCTTCAAGACCCGCCTGGACATGTTCCTGTGTGACCTGATCTAGGTGAACCTGCTTCTGCAGGGGGGTTGGACTGGATGATCTCTAAAGGTCCCTTCCAACCCTTACCATTCCATGTTTCTATGATTACTTGTGGGAGTACGGACCAACAGAGTCCAATAGACTGACAATGAGTGATCCTTGCTAACAGAATCCTTATGTTACCAGCCAGGTGGTTTTAACAGAGTTTATTTCATGTGAAAATGTAGAAAATGTTATCAATGCAAACCCACCTCAAGCTATCAGTGTCAAAAAATAAGCTATTGTTGAGACTTGTTGTACAACACAGTAAAAATACACCAAGGATATCTCTCCAGGCCCTAATGGATATACCTTGCTTCCAACACTTTACCAAGACAATTATTTTACCAATACCTGCTCAATACTATGTGCCAGGACAGGGACAATCCTCAAAAGATGTGATTTAGCTTTAAAAGCCTCTTCACGTTTCTCTGTCTGAAAGCATCATAACCTTCAGGAATACAGTGTCTGGGATTCACTAAAGCAGGACCTTTCTTTCTATAAACCAACACACTGCTAGGTGGCATTAAATATGTGAGGCTGTTGATTTTTGTCATTCTCTTTCTGTCCTGGAGGACAATGGAACAAATAAATGGGAGTTGTTCTCCCAAAGCTCTAGAGGAAAGGGTTCATCTGCCAGAAGAAACAGCAGAACTGTAACAGCAAACGGGCTGGCAGGCCAATGAGGGTGGGATGGGGCAAGACTCAAACTGGCAAAGTGCAATGCTTTACGTCATGGGGACTGGATCCTCGATGGACACCAGGTCTCCAGGCACCATTAGCATAATGGGCATATTCCTAGTGCCACACTGGGGTGAACCAATTGGAGTCTTAGCAGTCACACCAGTTGGGGTGTTACGAGTCACACCTGCAAACTAAGAGGCTGTGACTGAACCCTGCAGGGATGTATGTAAGCACTTGATGTCTTCTGGAAACTCCAGTGGCTCCATTGAGGCAAAACTTATCATTTTGAAGTGCTTTGTTGGATCAGGGTTTGATTTGTAATGGCAACTCCGTTTTGTCACCTGTTAGATTTGTCAACCTCTCGTACATTTCACAGTAAGGAATCGTTAGTTACTACCAAATCCTTGCTTTCTCCCAAGCAGCAGGTAGCTAGTGTAGCAAAAATAATGCACTTCTGTCAAATATAAATAAATCCCAAGCATTCTTCTGAAAACTCAAGCCATCCTGAACAGATGGTTATAAGCACAAGACTTATTTCTATGGTAACCTCTGACAGTGCATTCCTGTAGGGCTTTGGGCAAGTTACTTAAACCTCTCTGTCCTTGTTTTTTGACTTTCACGTTCATAATACTTGCCTCACAAAAGAAGTATGTGCCCTAAACAGTATTTGGGAAGTGCCAGGAGGCTCTCTGAAGGAATGTAATTGTAAATTAATGAGTATATTGTCAGCACCTCCTCCATAATTCTCTGCATCTAAGTCAAACTTTATATACCCCATCACAGGAGTCTCAATGCACACTGCCCCATGGAAGAAATGACTGTCATCAGTACCCTGTGCCAATTATCAGGCATGCAGGAGAGTAAATACTAGGTAATGGTGTAATGCTTGAGAATGTGTCACAAGCGTGTTTCCTTTGCTGGAATAATCTGTAGGTGGCAAGAGGGCCTCAAAAATGGTTCAAAGACACTCAGGCACAAGTGCTGGTATTGTGGTGTGTGTTTTTTCCCAGCCAGAAGTACTCATGGCCTGGAGTTCAGAGGATGCCCTCTGACAGCAGCACGTGGAGTGCTGTGAGGTTACACACATCAGACGTGAGGGGGTTAGATATTGCCCGTGTCTTGTGCTCCAGTCTCTGTGTTGGTGCCACAGCCTCCATCAGCACATCTGGGGCTTCACTCCAGTATCCGGGCACAGAGCCAATTGTATCCTTACTGCGTGTCAGTGGGAGTTTTGGGCATGCCTTAGCCCTGTTTTCTGTGGAACAGACAGGCTGCCTTTCCAAAGGGATTTCATCCAGGTGGCAGGACCCACCTCGGCCAGCCAGGCAAGCTGACAACATATTCCCCAATTCCCCGTCTAACCCCGAAACAATGGCACTTCTCCACCAGACATAAAATCAAAGTGAAGCAAATTAAAACCCCCAACAGATTGATTTAGCTATATCAGCCAGTAATTTATTCACTAGAGAAACCACTAAGCCATGTTGCAAACAAACTTTTGGCTTCGGTAGGAGAATTTCATGGCACAGCTACACTAGAAGTCTCTTTCCCAGACCTGTGTTGCACAGACATTTTGTGCAGCTAGGGACATGGCATGGATCTGAATTGCAAGGACACCAGAACTGTGGTTCTGCATGTAGATTTGACATTAAAAAAAACCAGTCATTTTGAAGGAATTTTGTCTGAAGAGTCTGTTCAGTCCATCTCTGCCCCCTACCCAGCACATTGTGTTTGGAAGGAGAAGATACAGGTGGAGCCATTTCAGGAAAAAAAGAAGCCCTGACTTTTGTGTACTTGCATTTCTTTTACATTGCTGGATAATTTAACGTGACACATGGGGGGAAAAAAACCCAGTGTTTTATCAGCTCGGTGTTCAAGCAGGTGGTGCTGTATTTTGTGTAAAGGACAGTGCTTAATTTAAGATTTCTACCATAGCAGCAATTCTAAATGACAGCATTTGTATTAAAAGAGCTGCTCTTCCCAGCAGCACTGTTATAAAAATACTGAAACAGTAGTGATATTATTATAGATCTGCTCCAGTAACAAAAGTTCTACTGTAAGGAAAATCTCTGATTTAGAAAAAACTCTGGCTGCCTTTCGTCAGTGATAAATGTTCCCTTGGCCTCCATACTGGCGCAATTTAATCCTCTACGAGTTGAAGAGCTCGCAGGAAAGCAGCTGTGCACGGTAAAAGCACAACATCTAATAGCTTCAGTGGGAGCAAAGGTGGCAAAATCGGGCTGGGAGCAGTATTCATAGACTCACAGAATGGTAGGGGTTGGAAGGGACCTGTAGAGATCATCCAGTCCAACTCCCCTGCAGAAGCAGGGTCACCTAGATCAGGTCACACAGGAATGTTTCCAGGCGGGTCTTAAAGACCTCCAAGGAAGGAGCCTCCACACCCTCCCTGGGCAGCTTGTGCCAGGGCTCCCTCACCTCACACTGAAAGAGTTTTTTCTTATGTTTAAAAGGAACTTTTTGTGTTCCATCTTCATCCCATCACCCCTTGTCCTGTTACTAGCTACTATAGAAAAAAATACTGCCCCAGCCTCCTGACACCCACCATTTAGATATTTGTAACAATTAATGAGATCCTCCCTCAGTCTCCTCTTCTCCAGACTAAACAGCCCCAGTTTCCACACGAGGAAGATGCTCCAGTCCCCTGATCATCTTGGTGGCCCTGCACTGGCTTCTCTCCAGCAGTTCCCTGCCCCTCTGGAGCTGAGGAGCCCAAAACTGGATGCAGGACTCCAGATGAGGCTTCACCAGAGCAGAGTAGAGGGAGAGCAGAACCTCCCTTGACCTGCTGCCCACACTCTTCAAGGTAATAGTGCAGAGAGAAGCATCTGGGAGCTAGGCTGTGCTTTCCAAAAGCTCTTTGTGTGGGCACATGGGTGTGTGTAGGGGCAGGAGGGGCACTCCCCTCCTTCCTCCTGAGCACCTGGGCACTGGCTGCTGTACCTCACTGCAGGGCAAGTCCCCTTTGCTCAAGGGAATAGTTTAATTCTCTGCTTGCATGAATCAGGAAGAGCACAAACATGCTATTAGTCTGCACCTGCAGCCAACTAGCTTTCCCATTACCAGTGATTCAGCAGTCAGGAGTGGCGTGGCTTCATCCCTGCTCCCCTGTCCACTCCACCCCGCCGGTGACAGGGTCAAGAACGGGGCTGATGCTGACATCGCTCCAGCAAGATGGCTTGGTGTGTCCTCTACCCACACACTGCATGGGTTTGTGTTCCAGAAATCCTCCCGTTTTTCTTCCAGTCATGATGAGAAACAATTGATCTCGGTCTCATTACACTGACATTAATGTTTGCAGTGCAGTTGGAAGCCACAGCCTAAAGGAGTAGTTCTCACTTCCCTCAGTTTCGAGGTAGGATTTACAGTAGTTCCAACCAATGTGGCTGTAAGAGCACAAGCATGTGTTCTGCTGGGCTGAGCCAAGGGCTGGGAAAGGCACTTTGTGCCAAAGTTCATTCATCCTTTCTCCTTGCATTGCATCTAAGTGATTCTTTAATTACACTAATGTTTTTGAGCCATGGCATTGTCTCACAGGTCACTTCACCCTCCAGTTACTCCTTGTGTAAGGAAGTGCTTCTTGACACTGCTCTCAGTTTCTTTTTTCTTTAGTTTCATTTGTGCATATCTCCAATGTGATGAAAGTACGACCCACGTCTGAAATGAGCCAGTAGGATTTTTACATACTTCAATTAGTATTCTTTTAAGCAAACCCATTTCTCTCTCTCATTTTGTTTCTTTAAATCTGGTCCATATATAGCTAGTTCCTTTTACCCTCACAAGCTTCATGTCTTAGTTTTCAAATTAACCTTCCCAGTTCTTTTCTGAATCTCTCTGGTGCCGCAGTAATTTCCTTACAATATAGTGACCATGGATTAATAAGTAATTCATTTCATCTTCCTCTGATGATATTTCGAGTGCTGGCCTGTACAGGAAACAGTCTTCCTTTTGAATGAAGTGCTGCTCTGGCCTACCTGAGATCTGTTGTGGCTGACAGCTAAGTTTAGCTACACACTGCGGGGTGGCGAGGAGAACATTTAAACCCAGGCTGCGTGACTAGACTCCAAAGTGGGTGCAGGACACCACGGGTCACTCTGCTCTTCTCATCCATCACCTCTCTCAGTGTTTGCCTGGTTCTTGAGGCACACTTCATGGGGGAAACAATCAGAATAAATTTAGCAGAGTTGATCCTTGTGTGTTTTTCATACCTGTCCTATCTCAGAAACTGTGTGTCCTGTGTTCCCTGGTGACCCCAGCGCTCACGTGGAAAGGCTGCTCTGAAGGAGGTGAGGGTCAGGGGAGGGTGCAGAAGTGGTTGCCATCCGTAGGTTTGGTTTTTTTCCAGGTCACTCTTCCCGAGATGAGAAGATGTGGAGGAAAGAGAAGGGCTCTTTGTCTCATCTCAGGCCACCTGGAGTTATTCCCAGAAGGGCAATTCAGCAAATGGCATCCCGAGGAGTTCTCTTACCCTCTTGCTGACTCCTGTGGTGCAGAGCAGGTTAGACTTGCTTCAACAGGGGAGGAATTGGCCAACAGTAATTAAAAGTGTCAGTTCACACCAAGGCTCCACGTTATTAGTTTAAATGGAGCTGCTTTCCATGGACAGTGAGCCTTGCATACCCTAGCACAAGCCCATAATTGCACACAATTAGCTTGCAGAAAGACCTGGGACATGCCAAAGGAAATGTCAGACAGGAGAACACCAGTGCCCATGCCCTCCCTCCGTAGGAAGAGGTGCATCCCACAAAGGAGACTGGCTTTCTGCTGACACAGAAATCACACAGGACACCCAGGGCAGACTCCCAAGCCCAGGACAGCCTGGATGTGTGCAGTGGGTGTATGCAACCCCAGCTAGCTCCTCAGAAGCTTGCCTCTTGGTGAAATACTGAAATCACAGCCTTTTTATTATGAATCACTCAGCTCCTTCCCAGTTGAACAGTCAACTTCATTCGCAGTCAATTTGGCTTCCTCAAGGCCAGGTTAGCTATGTCAGTGTCATTTCCAATGCACCTTTGTCCAAGCTGCTCATAAGCACCTTCCTCACTGGGCACAGAAAATCTATTCCAGCACTTACAGCAGCCATGCCATTACAAAATGCTTTCTAATATCTAGCCTAAGCTGGCCTTGCTGGGATTTAAATACATTTCTTCTTGTTCTGCCTGCCACAGCAGTGGAGTACAGTGGTTTTTCCAGCTTTTCCTCACAAGTGATGTTTTCAAGACCTTTGATTATTAAGACTGTCCTCTCTCTCTCCATCTTTTTCATAACTTCCTTGAAGCCCAGGCCTCAAACCTGGACATGGCATTCTTTTGGTACTGAAGGGAAAAGAACCTTCCATTTATTCCACTTAATCTAATTTACTGAGCATGTCTTGATTGAGGGAACCATCTCATTCACAACTTTTTTAAACCCCGGGCTAGATAATGCTGATGTCACTGCCAAAAGTGCACAAGCAAGTGTGTGGCAGCTGTGAGGATGAGGCAGGACCTGGGAAGGACAAAACCATTCCTCAACATCCTGACATTAGGAGAAGATATTTTTCCTCCATGTCAAAGGCTATCACTGCCAATTTATGTGTCTGTGTGCAGGGATGTATCTGACCCTGCATGTTTCCTGCAAACTTCCCAATAGGAATATCAAATGGGGCTCCAACTTATTGTACATCCAATAACACCAGTGTTAAGCTACTTAACTTAAATACAGTGTGGATAACACAAGCCAAATACCTTGCCATTTATACATCATGGAGTAGCCACCCGGGATTCTCTCACCAGTGAAGCTACATGCTGTTAAATCTGTGGCACTTTCCACACACACAAAAAACCCCCAACTCAGACAACCCAACCCAAACAGCGATGGCAGTGGCTGCAAAACATTTCCCATGGTGGGTACAAATGAGACATATCCATGTCTTTAAGTCCTTTCTCTCTGTTTTACATACCAGTGCAATCTAGGGACACAGTCCACAGCACTAAGGGTGCCACAAGAGCTGCCTTATAGTATTGGATGGTTTACAAGTGCTTGTGCAGAGCACAGAGCACTACAGATAAAGCAAGAATGCTACTACACCATCAGATCATCCCCATAACTGCTTGGAGCAAGGTGACCCGGGCAGGTGAACACGATCAGTACAGAAATCTTATGAAGTTATGTATCTGTGTACAGCAGCTCCCACATAAAACAAAGTCTTCCCGTGGTGCCCATGTAATTCAGCTGCCGTTAATTCTAAATTGCCCGTTTCAGGAACGAAATGGAGCAGCATTTCTGTGGGTAGTGGATGTTTTTCTGTTTCTTCATTGCAAATACAACAACAGGCCACTGTTTTTGCTGAGCTAGCTGTTTCCTTGCATAGCCAAAGTCTCTATGTTTTTGTTGGCAGGGCTACATTGCAGATTTTAGGAGCCACAAGGAGCAAATCATGCTTTAGATTCTGTAGCATAAGCATTAAATAGCCCTGCACTGAAATACACCGTGGGTGCAATTAGATATCTTTGCCATACCCAAAAAAAAAGCAAACACAGATCTTGGCTGCTCACCTAAGCCTGTGAGCAAACCTGCACAGCGTGGGATTATTCACATGGGGCAGCCCTGGAGCACGAGCCGAGCCAGGAACAGTTCAGGGTCTCGCAAAGATTTGGCAGGGCAGTAGCTGGGTCAGCCCCTCTCCACACCCTCCCAACAACAAGAGCAGCAGCAGCTCGTGGCCTCATTTCCCAGCCTGACAGAGGGCTCTGTGCTTGGCTGGAAGGGTGTGAACCTCGTGCTGGGGCAGAGCACAGGAACATAGCTCTTGGGGTCGCACCGAGGAAGTTTGCGGAGCTTCAACACCAACACCTGCGACATGAAACGCAGGACGTGCTGGCGATGTCCTCACTCTCCCTTCAGTCAGCCTCCCCAGCTTTCTTGCAGGCACCTCACGTGGCTTGATGAATATTTTTCTTGGCCTTCTTCAGAACCAGCTCAGATGGGAATTATAAAAGTTCCCAGGAATGTCCCAGTTCAGCAGCAGTGTTTCACGGGCTCCAGCTGACTGCCACTGAGATCACAGTCGCCTGCAATCTCAAACAAAAAATCCTGCTCTGAGCATCTTTAGAATCTGTTTTCCAGAGTTTTTAATGCCTTGTCTCCAGAAAGGCACCCTGCAGCTTGGGATCCAGAGACTTCAGGCACCCTAAAACTACTTGTGGTCACTTCATCTGCAATGCTGCTTTTCCTGGGGAGGCATCTAGGAGTCGCAGGGTTTCCTCTCAATCCCCCTCATCCCCCATTCAGGCACTGCCTTCTTATTTGGTATGCTTCATTTTACAATGAAACATTCAACAAATGTTTTAGGAGCGTTGTCATAGTTATTCTTATCTCCTTCCTCAGGAGAGGGAAATCACTTATAAACATTTCCAGCTTCACTCCCCTTTGCTTAGATTAATGAACTGACCAGTACGTCACTGCTCTTGCTGATAAGCTTTACTGCAGTTCAGGGCACAGTAAAACACTCCTTCCATGAGAGTATTATCAGACCTAAAGCCTGGTGGTGTATTACACAGTTTCTTTGTCTCCCTGTAATGCTGTTTCAACATAAATCAGTTTCTGGCAGTAAGTCACCCACCAGTGAAGAGTCCTACCAAAAATTATGCATGTATTTTGCTTAATGCTGGAAGCCATGACATTGACTGACTCTTGGGATTTTGTCCCCAGCCTCACATGATCTGGGCTAGTTTCAGGTTTTTTGATAGGGACAGTTATCCCAGTATCTTTTCTTCTGAGCTTGTGACATTTCAGAGGTGCAGATGGGCAGCCACTTCCCGTTGCTTCTGAGAAGGTGGAAGAGACCTTCTGCTGGAGGAGCTGCCTGCTAGGTCACTGCAAGCTGGATGCTAATGATATATAGCAACAGGACAAGGGGTGATCGGATGAAACTGGAACACAAAAAGTTCCATTTCAATATAAGAAAACGCTATTTTACTGTGAGGTGAGGGAGCCCTGGCACAGGCTGCACAGGGAGGGTGTGGAGGCTCCTTCCTTGGAGGTTACACATTCCTGTGTGACCTCATCTAGGTTGACCTGCTTTGGCTGGGGGGTTGGACTGGGTGATCTCTGGAGGTCCCTTCCAACCCCTAACATTCTATGATTCTGTGATACTGCCCAAGGTAGGGGAGCTGGGCATTTCCCTCCACAGCTTTCTGTAGGTATCTCTTTGCTGACCTGCTGAACACCATTTCTTTGGCCTATTGCAGATGATGGTGTTTCACTCCTAGCTGCCACTTCTCTCTTTCCTACAATTTTGTGCCACAAATTTGGACTTTGACCTGTGAGCCCAATCATGTTGGTTATCATTGTCCACCAAACAATGTGTTCTGCCCTGCACAAGAGCTCACGTGGAGACTGAAACAGGAGCAGAAATCTATTGCCCCAGATTATCATTCAGTGCCCTTCTGCTGGCCTTGATGTTCAGAAGCTCTTCACCCTCTTATCCACCATCAGCAGCCTAGAGCAACCTTCAACCTATGTTCAGAACTTCATTGGACGTTTTCCCTTTCATGTCATCCCCATAGATACGTAATTACCTCTTTACACATCCCATGGACATCATTGAGTCGTTCAGCAGTTTGGGAACACCCAGCAGTTGCTGGACAGTCATAAGGGAAGTGGGACACACGTGAATCTCACTTAAGTCTGTGGGTATACATCTGTTCAGCTTCTAGTGTCATCCATTACACTTTTCGTCATGTTTCCATGAAGCAGTTGAATAGGATCAGATATTCCTCATGACTGTTCAGTTTCTTGAGCGTCCAGATGTCTTTAAGACAAAAGGTTCCATTTAAATATAAGAAAAAACTACTGCACTGTTAGGTGAGGGAGCCCTGGCCCAGGCTGCCCAGGGAGAGTGTAGAGGTTCCTTCTCTGGAGGTCTTCAAAGCCCATCTGGACATGTTCCTGTATGACCTGATCTAGGTGGGACCTGCTTTGGCAGTGGGGCTGGAGTGGAAGATCTCTAGAGGTCCCTTTGAACTTCCACCATTCTGTGATTGTGTGAAGACCTGCTTCCTCGAATGGGGAAGTCTCTCCATGCATTTACTGTCTGTGGTGGTTTAGCCCTGGCTGGGTGTCAGGTGCCCACCAAGTTGTTTTATCACTTTCCCTGCTAAATTGCACAGGGGAGAGGAAAATATAACAAAAGGCTCATGAGTTGAGGCAAGAACAGGGAGATCACTCAGCAGTTACTGTCACCAGCAAAACAGACTCAGCTTGAGCAGAATGGTTTGATTTATTAATGAGCAATCAAAACAGAGTAGAGGAATGAGAAATAAATACCAAATCTTAAGATAACCTCCCAGGTCCCTACCTCCTTCCCCTAATTGGCACCCCATTGGGGATGGGGAAGGGGGGTTACAGTCATCACAGATGCTCTTTGCCAGAGTTTCCTCTCAGGAGGAGAACTCCTCACACTTCCCACTGCTGCAGTGTGGGGGCCCTCCCACAGGAGACAGTCCCTCACAAACTTCTCCAGCATGGCTCCTTCCCACGGGGTGCAGTCCTTCATAAACTGCTCCAATGTGGGTCCCCCATGGGGTCACAAGTCCTGACAAGCAAATCTAGTCTGGCATGGGCTCCTCTCTACATGAGTTTGCAGGTCTTGCCAGCAACCTGCTCCAGCGTGGGCTTCTCATGGAGTCGCAGCCTCCCTCAGGCATCCACTCCCTCCAGCGTGAGCTCCTCCACGGGCTGCGAGTGGATCTCTGCTCCCCATGGCCTCCATGTACTGCAGGGGCACAGCTGCTTCACCATGGGCTACACCACAGGTCACGGGAATTCTCTCTTCCAATACCTGGGCACCTCTTCTTCCTCCTTCTCCACTCACCTTGGTCTCTGTGGAGATGTTGCTCTCACATTCTCACTCCCTTCTGCTGCTGCTGCTGCAGTTTTTCATCTGCCCAGCAACATCTTCCCCTTCTCCAATGTGTTAATCACCGAGGTGTTACCTCCATCGCTAATTGGCTTGGCCTTGGTCAGCGGTGAGTCTGTTTCAGAGCCAACTGCCACTGGCCCTGTCAGATATAGGGGAAGCTTCTAGCAGCTGTTTGTTTAAAGAAGCCATTCCTGTAGTCCTCCCACAACCAAAACCTGCCCGCAGAAACCCACTGCACTATCACAGCCCCATTTCTACAAGACCTCTGTGAATTACTCAACCTCTCCCTACTCTCTCCTAAGACTTCCAATGGGAACTATGGGTGCTGAGCTCAGACAGGATTGGCACTATCCCACAGAGCCCATGACAAAGCCTGTGGTTTCCACCGTGTCCAAACAAGAGCCACAGCCTGCAGTAGCCCAGGTACCAGCGTCAACCTGGCGAAGACGGCGTGCGATTATCTTCCATTTTATGGGCAGTGCCATCTGGCACAGATGCACATGTAGGAGATTAAACATGTAAAAGCCAACAGCAGCAGCAACAACAACAAACATTTCCATAACAGTTCCCTTTCTTTTCTTTCTTTCTCTTTTTATTTTGAAGGTAGACGCGTTGACCGTCTAATTTGGATTCATAAAGGAAACCTATTAGTGAAAGGCTTCAAAGAACTGTCTCAGAACTTTTAATCAGTGGTTGCATTTTAGTGTGGAATTAAAAAAGGAGAGAGAAGCAGAGAGGGCTGGGTGGTGGGCTTTTTTTGTTGGGTTTTTTTGTAGTTTTTTGTTTAAAGCACCAGAGTATTTGAAAGCTGGCTGGGCGAAGGAGCCCAGCGGGGAGCCTCTTCTCACCCACCTGGAGAAAAGGCCCCCTGAATGCTTGTTTTCATTAGCATGGGCCTCTCTGGCTCTTCAAAACCCTTTCCACCCGTTGCCAAGGCAACCTGGAGCCGTATTGCGGCACACGGGTGTTGCACATCAACTGGGGTGTTGCACTTAGCTGAAATAAATAAGCAAATAAACATGGAAAATGGCCACGGGACAAATAAGGGCCCTGTCTTTCATCATGGACATCTAACATTTATAGGGATTTCAAACACTCTGCTAGGCACATCAGCAAAGAGGTAGTTGATCAAAAAAGGAAAATGCATGTGCACACACAGCCAGTTCTTTTCATTTTAATGGGTCTTCCTGCTTGAATAAGGTGAAAGGAATTGGGTCTAGAATGTGAGATCCTGCTCGTGGGCCTCGAGTTACATGTTCGGCCATCCGATGGCTCCCAGCTGGGCCTGGCTTTTCGGCACGGCCTGGCTTCTGCTTCAGCATCTGTATCTTCCCACCAGGCCTGGACACCACCCAGGCTAGAGGCTGAGCTGCTGGGCACTACAAAAAACCCCTCACCTCCACAGCAGGTGCTGTAAATCTCCTTTAAGGATCCTCCTGGACTCTCACCTGAGTCATAGCAATGATGCGCACCGCGGTTGGGGAGATAAAAGTAATCACCGTGGGTTGGAGGCTTTGGTTTCCAGGCAGTGTGGGCAACCAACTTGGTGGAGAAGGAGGGTGTCTGAGGAGGTAGCACAGGCTAATTCTGTGGTTGAGGATCAGCACCTGCAGCCAGGGGTCTGAGGGGAATGGTCTCCATCACTGCCTGTGTGAGGCTCCTGGCATCAACGGGTAACAGCTGCAACACCCCTTGACATTGTTGGAGAACAGCCAAGGGAAAACCAAGCGTCCCTGGGAATATTTGTAGCAAGTCCAGCTAAGTAAGGCTGCAAAAATAGTTTTGCTTTAGACTCAGGAAGGGAGGTGCTGGCTGCAACTGTTGGCAGGGGAAGAGGGAAGGGAGTGGGGTGGGAAGCTCTGCAAGGAGCAGCACCCATTTGTGCTGTGCCATGCTGTGCCGTGCTGTCAGGGCCGGGGCTGTCAGCTTGGCAGAGGCAAGACAGTGAGCTGCAGCAGATCATACCTGCTGCTGGGTGAAGGGGTGAGGCAGATGAAGACAGAAGGGTGAGAGGCTTAAGGACTGCCTTTCTTCAGCAGAGGAGTCGGTCACTAGGCTTCAGTGGAGCTCGTGCCTCCCTCAAGGTGACTGAGAGGTGAAGAACTGCAAACTTTGCAGCTGAACGACTTCTGAACATGGTCCTGGCTACCGAATGCAGACCCAGAGCTGGCTGCCTCACGTGCCTAGAGTCAAGAGCACTGCATCAAGCCCCATCTCAAGCTAATACCTTCTGCCTCAAGCCTTAGAAACAAAACAGGGCATGTGGCGTGATGCCGCACCAGCCCTCTCCCTTCTCCTTGCTTCACCTTGTTAGTCCTGCTTGCAGCTTTGCTGTAGTGAGCAGTGAGCCCCTCTCTGCCAGCACACAGACCCCTCCACAAGACCCAAATGCCTGTGGCTGCCCTTGCCCAGCTCCCTGAACACTTCCATCCCTTTGATCCTCTGGGAGCCTTGTGCCAAATGCAGCTTGAAGGTGTTTGTCCCAGGGAGTGTATGCATTTCAAGCTTGTGCACAGCCTGTTTTAGCAAACTGTGGTCGTTTTGGCTCTGTGTGTGTGTAGTGTTTGCACACCACCTAAAGCTCTGGGGTCTCAGTGTGTTCCTCTCGTGCACCACGTGGTGAATGGCAACCGAAGGGCTTTCTCCAGCCTCTCACCTCTCAGTGCAGCCCATGGGTTCCTCTGCTGCTCTTGCAGCTCCCTTTTCTGAGAGGACTCGCAGCTCCTCCAGCATGTACTCAGATGGCAGCTCTGTTATTTTAAGCTCCCAAGTGTTATTATAACACAGACCTTCCAGATGCAAGGGCTCAAAAGTGTTATGGTCCCAAATGTGTGGACATGTGTGCACAGGTACATGCTGGCTCTTGCACATGTGTGTATAGACAGGTGTGTATTGCTATATGTTGCATTATGTATTTTTATATCCTTTAGAGACACACAGATTTATGTTTCTTTCACATAACTATACTGAAATGTATAATATCTGGGTAGCTATCAGATGTATAAAACATGTCAGGTATTTGTTATGGGCTAAGTCTTCAGATGATGCATTTGATTCTAGTTTATATTTTCATTTCATTTTACTTCTTATGTGAGTGGTAACCTGTTTATTTAGGACGTTCAAACAGAGAGCTATATATAACTGTGATTGCTGAAATGAGTGTAAACATCATTAAGAAACTTACCTTCTTGTGCAAGCTCTGTAACTGTCACAGTCATAAATACACAAATGGGGATGATGATCAGTCATGGGTGTACTACAAAACCTATGTATTTATACAGCTATGAGAAACTCTGACTTACCTAGATCGTGGCAAACGTGTCTCATGTAAACCAAGGACTGAAAAATGGTTTTGTAATGAGGACTCCAAAATTCTTACAAAGTTCTCCTCACATGTAAAATCTAAGGCTTCAGAAACAGAAGGAGCAGAAGGAAATTGCTGTGGAAGGGGCAATAGCGTGCGTCCTATCTGAGGTCTGTGTTGGGTTTAGTTTCAGTACCCGTATTTTGCCTGGATTACCTGTGTTAGTTCAACAGTGTGTTAGGAAACATAGAGAAAAGCTACTTGGGACCTACTTAGGATTGAGACAACATCCACCCATCCATTTGTGATGGCTTCAGGTCTCACATAGATCTGACATAGTCTCTCATGCAGCCTGAGTTTCAGGATTATTTGGTCCTAATTTGCTGCGGGTTTCCCAGTTGTTCATCCCTGAAGACAGGGATTAGCCTACAGACAGTGCTGTATCCTTGAAGGTGGGGATATAGACTTGACTCCACATGAGAAGGGGACCTTGAGTCACTAGGGACTTGCTTGTAGTCATGCAAGCAGAGCAGAGAATTAAACCTCGTAGGTGTTGGCAAAGACAAAAGACTAAACTGTCTGAGCTGCTGCAATAAACATGATTATCCAGATCCTTGAATGGTGAAAACTGGCACAAAACCCATTAACTGCACCAGAGCCTCCCTGATCTGCATCAGCTGAGGACATAGTGCAGTGAGAAAGGATAGGCTTGTAGCACATGTAATAGAGTACACCTTGTCCTCCTCCCTGGCTAACATCTATCAGCCACAGTAAGGCTGTAATGATACATATTAGAGGATGTCCAGCATGATCTATGGAGTGGTTTAAATTGCCTCAGACTTCAGGTGGACTCTCACGTTGCCCTGAGTGGGGAAACTCAATAATTCTGAGATACCATAGCTCTGAAAAATTGTGCCCATAAATCTCTTTCTCATCTGGCACCTCACATTCCCAAGGATGGCTGTGGTGTGGCTGCACAGAGTATGCACCCTACAAACTCTGGTTCAAAGAGGCAGACTTTGTTTTTTTACACACAGTCGATAAGCATTTTCAGTTCACCTTTCAGGAACAAGCTCCTTTTCACCAATCTGTTTATCTGTCATAGCACACCTGTTAGGAAGAAAAGGGCATGTGGGTCTGCTCTGAGGAAAAGCAAGCAGCTCTTGGTAAAATCAGATCTTTGAGCCCAGCTGAGGTGAAACCCAGCCCAGCAGGGAGGAAGAGCAGAAGTGCTCTGCATCACTTCAGCCCCATTTAAACGTGAGTGCAGGCAGGGGGAAGAGGAGAAAATTGTATGTCAGATGTTTGTGAAAGCATCAGATTAAGCAGGTAAGTAATAGTTGCTCAGGGAGGAGGGTGCTGTTGGGTTTAATTAGCCCCTTTCAAGAGGAGGTACAAGAGTGAAGAGTTGCAGGGCTTGGCAGTTTACCTGCTGATTGTTCCCTGGTTATCTTTTTCCAGGTATATTATGGGAGGTGTAGGATGAATATTCTGCATTTCATATAGATGAGATAGTATTTCCCTGGAAAAGGGAAGATATGGATTAAGCTAAATTAGAAGGGGGGGAAAAAATGAAGCAAAAAAAACCCAAACTCACCAAAATCCAACCAAACCACAGCCTCTGTGGCTCTGGGGAGGGTCCTGGTGTTGGAGGAACAAAAAAGAGCTTCCCATGCTTTCAGTCCTCCTGCCCTCAGCCCCCTGACATGACCCTGTGCCTGAAATGAGTTTAAGGATTAGGACTTCCCAATCAGCAGTGCAGTTAGATATGCACTCAAACATCCAAACAATCCTTTTGAATTCAATGGCTGCACTCATGGAGTTAAAAATAAGCCTGCTGTTAAGTGCCATCATCAGATCAAGGTCTAATTATTTAGTCTATGTGAGTAGTTCCAGAGGAACTCTGGTCTTTGCTTGTTTGGGGGAGTGAACTTAAGGAAAAATACACTTACACTTCTGACTTATGCAGTGGCAAAATGAAGCATCCTTTGAAGAGGTAAGTGCTCTTAAAATCTTTCTGTGCAATGAAACCTAGGTCAAACAGATTAGAACAAAAAGAGCAGAGAGAGAGGTTTCCAAAGAAGAATTTATCTTCCATAGACAAATTTTGCCAGAGATCTTATGGATGCTTTCAAGCAATGTCTTAAGACAAGGCTTGTCTTATGGAGTCTTTTATTTGCTATGTGGTTTTGAAAGCTAATTGCTACTTCTGGGTGGGTTTGAGACAGAGTTTCAATAAGGGGGAAGCATAAATGAATAAAACCCAAAATGCAGAGTCCTCACTTTAATTGCTGAATATTGCTTCTGCTGTCTAAGGACAACTTGTCCTCATGCATAAAGCCTCATGCTGGTAACTGTGTCCCTAAAACAGGGTTTATTTAAGGCACATAATGCTTTTATACTCCTCCATTGCATCTGGTCACCTCTGACCCTAGCTGGCAAGCCAGGTAGTGAAAAATCTTATCTGAACAAGCAGGTTAAAATGCCTCTTTGATGGTTAGATCCAGAACCTTGAATCAGGTCTTGGCTGGATGTTTTCCAGAATCTTTGGTAGCCTGGAAAATCTGAAGACCTATGGAATATTCAAGCTCCAAGAACCCCAGTACTGCTTGCTGCTGGTTGAACTGGAAAGGCCATAAGGCTAGGGTCTTATGTAACGAATGGTGCTTCAGGTAATGGTCCCAGCTGTGTGTCTGAATGGGAAGGGTGGGGGCAAGAGCAAAGCAGCTTTCAAAGTTAATGAAATTTTGAATTTCAGTAACTGAGATGAGTGTTTGATTGTTGGTTTGGTTCTTTCCTGAGCCAGAGCCAGTTTGTCCCATCCTTCCCTGTCAAGGCCAGGATCCATCTCATGGCACATCGGGTGCTTGGTTTCCAACAGCTGGGGTGGTTTCCAACACGAGCTCTCCCAAGGGTGATTCACATCACAGGTGGGCTGAGTTACCCTCAGGAGATGCCTGCCTCTCTCTGCCTTGACTATAATGGGAACCAAGAGCTGACAGCACTCCAAACTTAGCCACCTTGACTACATGCCTACAGCACAATAGGATGAATCTGGGCTTATACATATTTTTTTTCCCCCTCCCTCCAGGTAAAATCTCACTTTGTATTGACCTTCTGCACTGTTCCTCTCTCAAAAACCAGTCTCCAGGGGAGCACCAGGGCTCATAGAGCAAATGGGCACTGTGTTGACCCTGCATGCTTTTGCCACTGATGTCCTTCCCTTGGGTGTTTCAGAAATGTCTTCCAGGGTTTGCATCCTTTCCCCGAGACGCCGACACTATTAATATTCCCCATCATAAACTCCAGAGAACCACAAGCAAATCCCCTGCACTCTGAGAATATCTCCAGTGCTAACTATAGGGGATTTTTTATGAATCTATTTGCCATTTCCATTAGTCAGGGCAGAAATACATTATTGTAAGATGTCTAAGCATTTTGTCATCTCTCACTGGCTGTATCAAACCGTAGTCTAAGCAGTTATCACTGCAGTTCTGATTAATATTACAACGACCACTGGCTAATCACAGAGCCAGCAGTGAAAACTGCTCTAATCGTTATCTTTCTGGCTAAGTAACTTCCCCCTCATTTGTTGTATACCGCAGGTTTTGGCACGTGGGGGTTCTTTTTTTTTCCTCTTCTAATGTTAAATACGAGATTTTTATCCTCAAAGGAGTGATTATCTCAGAGCGAAATTGGCAAGGTTAAACACTATCTATAAAAAAACATTCAGCAGTGTGCCATGAAATGAATTACATAATATATCAGTCATCCACCTGGCTTTTGAAAGAGAAAAAAGAAGCAGGAATGCGTGTTTGTTCGATCTGGGTGAGTATTTTTTTTATCAGGCTTCTTTTTTCCATGAAGGTAAAAATGACCTTGGTTATTAGAAAGCAAAGGTATATTGAACTGGGTAGAACCAACACAGTTCCATTTCATTTAGCCCCCAATAAAATTGAAAGAAGAGAAAATATAGATTGAATTTATTTCACTATATATTGCTTCATTTGAACTTTAGTAAAGCGTTAGCCACTAAGGAAAGCTCTTCTCCCACCTCCCTTCCATAATCTCTTACAGATGGCACGTTAGGGAAATTGCCTTGGCTTTATTGATTCCTTGCTATGAGGTTCAACTGAGAGCTGGTGTGTTACTGGGGGAATGTACTTACAGGAAGGCAGCACTTTGACCTGGCAGCTCTGTGTACCTATACAAAAGAAAAGTCCCTGGCACTTTAAAGTCACAAATTGGCACATATGGGTTTTGTTTCCCCTGAGACATTAGTAGATCCTCTCTTTAGGACCCCGTTTTAAAAAGCTGTATCGTACCAACCTGAGTATATTACAGAATGAAGGAAAACAGTATCCCACCAAGATGGAAGGGCACGGGCTGAAAACTAGCTGCTGTATTCTGCCAGGTCACTGTGATTTTTTTTTCTGTTAGCTCCATTCCAGAAATACTTCCCTTGCAATTATTATGAAATGACTGGTGTGCGATGCTGCGTGTTACTGGCCTCTCGCAGCTCAATCATTCATCAGGTGGGACGTCAGACATCTCCAGTTTTAAGTTTCCTGTTAAAGTGAAGGGGTCAATGTGCACTCTTTCTTCTCTTTATTCTGATTTTAAGACTAATTGGTGTCTTTAAAAATTCTGGGGAGCATTTTCATCTGGCATGAACCAGTGTAGCTCTAGTGGAGTCCACAGAGGTACACCCACTTCTACCAGCTTAGCAGCTGTCCCTCTGAAAGAGAAAATCTACATTAGCACCTATTTTATAGGTGATAATTACTGCCTAAGTACTGCAAGCCCAGGATATTAGCACTAGTTCTAAGAAACTTCAACTTGGAGGGTCAAATTCAACCCTCCACCAAGGAGGTGGTGGCACATCTTCCAAGGGATTTAACCTCGGCCCCACAACTCCCCTCCCTTCTTTGTCTCCTCACCATAATGGTCCTTTTCCTGCTTCCTGAGGGACTGCAGACCAGAAGAATGAAATCCTAACTGGGAGGCTGATGGTGGAGCAGAATGAAAGCATGAAGTGCCCAACCTGCGGCTCTCACAAGACTTTTGGGAATGCTGTCAATGGTTTACCTCTCTCAGCCAAAATATTTAAGACTGCATTGGTTTGTTGTTTTGTGTTTTTAAGTGGTGAGAAGTGTAGAATTGCCCACAATTCTTTGTTGACCTTTTCTACATAGTACAGCCTTAAAATGTTGCAGGCTCTCATGATGTTACACTGTCCCCCAAAATATTTGCTGGTGTTCTGCTAGAAATACCCAATCATGGTAGATTGAAGTTCCCATTAAAAAACCCCAAAACACTGTTGTTATTCTTCATGGCTGGAGGATTCAAAGGCCCAAATCTATAACCTTCCTTCTGATTCATGCTGCTTTTGCTTCTCTGTAATACATTCATAGAATCATAGAGTGGTAGGGTTGGAAGGGACCTTTAGAGATCATCCAGTTCAACCCCCCTGCAGAAGCAGGGTCACCTAGATCAGGTCACACAGGAACATGTCCAGGTGGGTCTTGAAGACCTCCAAGGAAGGAGCCTCCACAACCCCTCTGGGCAGCCTGTGATATATATAAATGTTAATAAGATCTCCCCTCAATCTCCTCTTCTCCAGACTAAACAGTCTCAGTTCCTGCAGCCTTTCCTCATATGAAAGATGTTCCATTCCCCTGATCATCTTGACGGCCCTGCACTGGACTCTCTCCAGCACTTCCCTGTCCCTCTGGAGCTGAGGAGCCCAGAACTGGACACAGGACTCCAGATGAGGCCTCACCAGGGCAGAGTAGAGGGAGCAGAACCTCCCTTGACTTGCTGGCCACACTCTTCTTGATGCATCTCAGGATGCCATTGGCCTTCTTGCCCTTTTAAAGCTAATTCTATCTTCCTTCAGGTGCTTGTTTTAGGTCAGAGTGTAATGACACTGTGCCTAAACTTTCAGAACAGTGCTTGACTGGGATTGATACAGTGCATGGGGCTTGTATTGAGGTGGGCTGTGGGAGGACTTGGAAGCAACAGTTGATGTGAGCTGCACTCCTTTAGGTTAGGCATCTAATATCTGTCATATCCTACTTTGGGGTCTGAACTAACTCCCTGGGTGGATTTTGGTGGGATGGATTACAGTTCAGCATTACATGGATGGACTTCTATTTGACATGTCTCTGCAAAATAAATATATTAGTGGTATAAAATCTCCTAAGGGTCTGATATGAAATTCTTCCATTCATCATGACTGACCTAGCCTACTGTCAAGGCCAAATTCAAAGACATTATATACAGCAATGTAATTTAGACCCCTTGGCCTCTTTCCTCATCTCTGCTGCAGATCTTGATACTGTACAGCTCACTAGCAGGGAGGGTCTTCTCATTTTGGATCTAAAGCCATTTTAACTCTCATTAATTCCTTCATGATGCACTAAGTCTAGGCTGAGAAAAGATTTTGCATCCATTTGATCAGGTGTTCCCTCACTGCTCCAAGGCAAATCTTGCGTATTTCCCAGGACAATCTGTACTCTGACCTTCAGCCATACCTGCAATTTAAGTCCCCAGACAACTTTTGTTGGCTTTGCTGCTTTCACTGTCAAAATCCAAGAGGAGGAAAACCTTCAAGGCCCCGTATGAGTCTCTTTGCACTCGGTGACTTCCTTTCCTTTCTACCCATCTTCCATCTTTGCCCTCCCCAGTTGCTCTAGGGTTTGAGTGCCTCACACCAACTCAGATTTCTCTTTACCCCTTCCCACCAAGCAAAATGTTATTGCTTTAATTCTCCTCATTGAGGAACTGATCTACAGAGAGATTAAACAACTCCCTGTAAGCCCTGTAATAAATCAGTAGCAGAGCAGGTATTCTCCAAGGAGCCAGCTTGCAGACTCAGCTCCCCCTCTGTCCCTTTCTACAGACCACGCTTCTGATGCTCACTAGCTATATACAGCCCTACCAGCCTGCTCTGCTGTTGCTTTGTGTTGCTGACATCTCTGCACATGAGGGCGTACCCCAATTAATTCCCCTTTCCCTCTGCCTGCACCGACAGAAGTCTCTTTATGCCATTATAAAAAGAAGGGTTATTTTGAAACACTTTTTAAAGCTGCCTCAGACAGCCTGATGCAGGCTGGAGATAGGAGAAGGATTCACAACTATTGGCACCACACCACGAGGCCTCTGCGGTACCTCTGCACAGCGGTGCAAGGGCCAGACCTCAGGAGGCTGGCTGGCTTTCCTTAACACCCCTTTTGTCTTCCACTGGTACTTTAATGCTGCCTGTTTGCGATGTTTAAACGAGACATGACACTGCACCAAAACTCTCTCCCCACACAGCTTCGTTCTCCCCTCCTTCCCCAAACCCCAGATGACTTTGAAGAACAAGGAACCCGAGTCTGAGAGCTCGGCCTGCTGCAGGCTGCGATATTCATGGAGCATTAGATCATGTTAACGTTAGGTATAATCCAGTACAAATCCTCTTAGTGTCACTGGCACTGTAAGGGTTGTTATAATTGCTCATAGCTTAAAACAATTTTGCAGCTTTTATTCACCTCTGCGAGTCGGTTCCAATTAGAGGAAAGGAACTTTCTGAACCTGCAGAGTTTCTATTTAGGACACAGCCCCATCCTGACAACACGCTGTCAGCCCTGCTGAGCAGCTGGGAAAATGTCCACCGTGTTACAGAGACGTGACAAAAACAGAGGGAGAGGAGGAACATGTGTGCTCCAGTTTCTGTCAAAGCCTCTCGGAAGCGCCTCCTCAGGCGTTTGTTTTGTTCTGCCTGACACGGTGTTCCTGAGGCCTCGCGGCCTCCTCCTGTGCCACCCCGTTTTCAAGTGTCGCTCCCCTTTCACAAAGTTGCAGGGAAAGGAGAGCAAATCAAGTGGCAGCGAGCCTGCCAACCTGCCTTTGGCTGGCAGGGATGCAGAGTTCTGTCTGGTGTGGACAACTCCCATCACAGCCAAAGGCAGAGATCAGGCTCAGCCATGACCGGTGACAAGCAGCTGGGGCTGGAATGTGGCTCTGGGCTTGTGCTCCCCCATGCATCAGGGAGCTGTGGGGGATAACCAGGGCTAGCCAGGCACCAGGAGGTGGTTGTGTGTGCAACGCACGTGCTGGGCAGCAAAGCCATGGTGACCATTAATGGTGGGTGTCAGGAGGTTGGGGAACTGGGGCTGTTTAATCCAGAAAAGAAGGGATCTTTTTCATATTTACAAATATCTCAATGTTAGGTGTCAGGACATTGGGGCATCCCGTTTTTATATTGTATGTAGCAGCAGGACAAGGGGTAATGGGATGAAAATGGAACACAAAAAGTTCCATTTAAGCATAAGAAAAAACTACGTTACTGTTGAGGTGAGGGAGCCCTGGCACAGGCTGCCCAGGGAGGGTGTGGAGGCTCCTTCCTTGGAGGTCTTCAACACTCACCTGGACATGTTCCTGTGTGACCTGATCTAGGTGGGACCTGCTTCTGCAGAGGGGTTGGACTAGACGATCTCTAAAGGTCCCTTCCAACCCCTACCATTCTATAGTTCTATGACCAGGATAGACATTTGCCCCCTCAGCCCTGCTGGCAGCATACCCCTCCATCCCACCCCTCCCGTCTCCCACAGTCACAGGGCTTCACAGTCACATTCTCTGCATCCATGGGCAAGTGGTGGAAGGAGCAGGGCAGCTCTCAGGAAAACAGCTGCCTGGGCATTGTAAGCCAAATGATACTCCCCACCAGGCTGTTTAGCAGCCAGACTCTCTGACACCATCTGTGTTTTCCCAGAAGTGAGTGGATACCAGCACTGGCTTTCTGCTGGAGAACCAGGCAGCGAGAGAGAGCACCTGCGATAGCTGGGTCTGCCTCCAGGATAACAAGGGAAACCTTCTGTTGCCACGTCCTTGTTTTGCAAAGGGTTCATCATAACAGCCTAGTATGCTGTAAAAAATGTTGGCAAAAAGAATGACCATAAATGTGACCACAGAGCTGGCCAGATATGCTCTGTCAGAGAGTTCAATTTCAGGCCAGCTTTGGAGAAGAAAGCTAGAAGTATATGGGAGCTGAAGCTTTATTCCAGGCTGAAGGGCTGATGTTTGAAACAGAAGGGCCTCCTGAGAGTTTGGAAAGCCACAGCGTGCCAAGATATCAGCTGGTGATTAAATTACACACAAGAGTGGGAACCAATATAACAGGCCACCAAAGCTAAAGAAGAAAAGTCTGTGTCCTCTAATGCTTTCCCCACTTCTTACTGCAAGCATCTGCTCTCTTGCTCTGCCTTGTCTGTCCAAACTAGCGCTGCACCAGCTCAATTCACTAACCCAGAAAAAGGAGGTTTCTGACAAGCAAGCGAGCTGATTCAGTTCAGTGAGAGCTGGTGGGAACAGGAGGAGCTTAAGCACCTGGCAGAAGGGACAGAGAGAGTGAGGGGGAAGAGTGGGAAACAGCTGAGCAAAACTCCCTCTCCAGCAGAAGCGAGGGCTTAGAGTGGCTCAGCCATAACACTTAACCAGGGCAAACAATGCACAAGTGAGCAGGTACACAGTAAGCAAATAAAGGCTGAGGGGTCTGAGATCCAAGAATAAAACAAAGATTTTTGCTTTCTTTTCTTCCTTCCTTCCTTCCTTCCTTCCTCCCTAATCCACCCACCCGTAATAACAGAAGCACACAGGAGGAAATGAATTTCAGGAACCGGGTCTGGAGAGGAACACACACTTCTTGCTCCCTCCTGTTTTGCTTGGCTCGAGTCAGACGGACACACCTGGCCCTCCAAACAGGCACTATTTATACACCTCCTTCCCCACAGCGGTGAGATCCTTTCCCTGCTTCTTCCCTCGCCTTGTCTGCTGGCAGCCTGCTGGGGTATGGTGGAGAAAAGACCCCATTGTCGTCTGGCACAGGCAGAGGCTGACCTCGGAGAGGCCTTTCTTCACTGCCATCACACCAAGCAGCCAATCCATCATCTCCCACCAATGATACTTTGCTTTTCCTCCTCCAGCTTTGCTTGGTGAGCAGATGTGGTCAGTGTAGCAAAACTTCATCTTCCTTTCCCTCTCTCAGCTGCCCTGGAAGCACAGCAGGGAGATGTTTTGTGGATGCTGCCTGCTTGCAGGGGCTCTCCCAAAGCTGCTCTTCCCATAGCTCCCTGGTGCTGGGGCCCACAGCACCTTCCACCTTCAGGTGACTCATTGCCAAGCTAAATTGCTCCAGATGAGAATGGTTTTGGTGTATTATGCAAAATGCAGCAAAAAAAGGAGCAGGTAACTCCATGCAAGAAAAAGAGGGAGTTAAGACCTGGAAATACAGCTAAAAGTGGCCTGGAAAAGAGGAGCGTAAGAGAAGCAAATCCATAGGCATGATCAGCTTCATTTCTCTCTGCAAAATAAGCCAGCCAAGTGGAAGTAAAATCTAATTTACCTATACCACTAAATCTACTTTCCTGATGTAACCCAGGCTTAGAGGATTTTTTTGATGACCAGCAACTGCAATGAAGATATTCATCAAGAAGTGGAGCCAGGGCACCATATCAGCCCTGTGCCCCAGGCTCAGCTTCTCTAAAACTTCAGAACAAAAGTGGCTAAAGCTGGTTCAGCCTCTGCATTGCAGCTAGTCCAGAATCAGAACCTAGCTGGTGGATCTGCAACTCCTGCTTGATGCAACAACCAAGGAAATTACCATTGGGGAAAATTAGAGTGTAAACCTGCAGAGCCAGCAGCTAGTCAGCAGTATGTGCCTGTTCCTACCCTCTGGTACCTGCAAGGTGACCTCCCTATTAGTGGAGGAGAGCAGTTCTGTTTAATAAACCAAAAGGGGTGTTTCAATCCCCTTGCCTCCTTGCAGTGATAGCTGGCACTAAAACGAGAGTATAAAGCATAAGCCAGTAAATGAAAGTGACCCAGCTCGATGACATTAAGAAGATCTGCAGAGGATCTATGACTTGCTGAGATACAGACCGCCCTCAGCTGCCGGTAGCCTCTGTGAGGCCTGAAAGTGTGTCGTGATAGGCAACAAATTACTGGCTTCTCTGGTTTTTTGCACATGTCTGGAGATTTTCCAAGAATTCCTGCAGGACATTGTTGACTTTGCAACAGAATAGTTTACTTCTTCAGGAAAGCAGTGACTCGTTCTGGGGAGAGTTTGCTTCCATGAGATTTTGTTGGTGAGGGGGAAGGGAGATTGAAGGTGGCTGTGTGGGGAGGTGGATACTTACGTTTGCCCCATGTCTGTTTACATGTGCAGGCAGAGTGCCAAGCAAGGATGTTCTCTTACCCTCCTGCAACTGAATCTTTCCCTTGTGACACACATCCTGCCCTCTCAGCTCCCAGCATGTCCCCAGCCGTCGGACACTGCATGACACGTGCTCAGAGGATGCTCCCTCCCCTGGTTCCTTGCAGTCTTGGCTCCATCCTCAGCCCCTTTCATCATATTTTACACAAGGCAAAGTTGCACACTGAAAATGCATTTTTCAAATGTCTCCCTCAGTTACACCAAAACAGAGAAGCTGATAAATGACGAATGATCCTTTCCCCGTGATGTCACAGCAACTTGCATTCAAATTCATTTGGTAGAAACAAATGTGCTTAAACTTCCACAGAAGGGGGAAGGCTGCCTCTTAAAATTATTTCCATTTTCAAGGTCAGTAAGCAAAGAGTCAGTCCATGTTCCTTGGAGACAGCCTCCAATCAGAGGAAACAGTTCCCCTGTCAGCCAGCTGTTATCTGCATAGTCCTCCTCTGCTATTTGATGTGCCACAGGCTTCTTGTCACTTGACTGTGAGATATTTTCATCATTCCTCTAGCTGACACCCTTGGCATTCTCTCTTCCTGGGTGCAGAAATCCCCACGTCTAATAGCATCAAGGGGTTAGGATGTATCTAAGCCAGCTTGGGCTCTTTCTCATATTGTTACCACCATGCCATTTACTCTTTTCAGGACACATTTCATATACATCTTGTGACCTCTTCAGCATTCTCCCTGGCAAATAAATACATTGATTTTAATAGCCATTTGAATTTGACCCGGAGGAGAGTGATTAGGCTCTTAATGAGCTATACAGTGCACATTCTCTATTGGCTAAATCTTGAGGTGCTTACTCAGGCAGATTGCCACAGAGGCTGAGGCTGTCTAAAGCACTTCCAGATGTGGCCCCTTCAAATTAACTAAGATGCTGATCATCATTCATTTCAGCACTGAGAAAGAAGTACCAACATAGCTCACTGGCTGACCTGCAGCCTCTGATTCCCTCTTCCCTTATCCCCTCTGTCCTAACTGTGAAGGGAAAGGTGAGAAAGCACAGACAGAGAAGCTGAATGAGAAGAAAGGTTGAGAGAGTTGGGGTTTCTCAGACTGAAGAAGAAGAGATGACTCCAAGTACACCTTGTTGCAATTTTTCAGTACTTAAAGGGGGCTCAGGAGAGAGATGGGGATGGACATTTTAGTAGGGCAATGAGAAAGGAGTATTGGTTTTAAACTAAAAGAGGGTACACTCAGACTAAATATAAGAAAGAAATTTTTTTATGATGAGGATGGTAAAACACTGGAACAGGCTGCACAGAGAGGTGACAGGTTCCCATTTCCTATGAACATTTGAGATTAGGTTGGATGAGGCTCTGTGGAACCCAATCTAGTTGAAGATATCTCTGCTCGTTGCAGGGGGGTTGGACTAGAACACCTCTAAAGATCCCTTCCAACCCAAACCTTTCTGATTCTATTCTATGGTTCCTTCAGACTGATAAAGTTGTGTAAAGGGGATCCTGCTGCCTCCTTTACTCTGGTGCAGATCATTTGCCAACACTAGAGTCTACTTCCTCCATGCAAGCAGAAGGCTGGATTACAGGGCAGCTCTAAGACTCTTCAGGGTATGACTATACTACACATTTTCAGTGTATTAGAGGCAAACCCCTTGTTTGGCCCTGAGTTCCCTGCCAGTTTCTGTATACATCAATGAGAATCATCTCCAAACCCACCAACACCATGAAGTGACTCATCAAAGGCGCTCATCCTCAGATTATCTTGTGCCTGTCAGTCCCTGCACATGTTGGCAGCAATGCATAGCCTGAAGGCCCTCATCCTTTGGCTGACCATCATTGCTCCCAAAAGGCACAGAGGTTTGACTGGCAGTGCTGCCGTTGCCTGGTGTGAGTCACCTGGAGGGCAGCAAGCTGAATGCTGTGGAGTGCTGCAAGATGAGTTGTTTTATGCTGAACACACATGGAGAAGAAGTTTACAGACTACAGTCGATGTGAACAGCAAATTGCTTCAAAATGCTACAAGGCAGAAAAGCCTTAAAGTTACATGGCCAAAACCTTTGGGTCTGTGTGCAATCCTAATGGGTTTGCTTCATTAAAAAGGAGACCATGTTATTTACACAACATGGGGACAAGGGAGCAGAACAGAATGAACCTCTGGTTTTAGCAAAACCAGAAACAATTACTGCCAAAGCTCAACTTTTTCACCTGAGACCCTGTATGGTATTGCATGGGATTCTGTCCTCTTTGGATCTGCCTCAGGAACTGATGGGAAAGGCACCTTTTTGTATTGACAGGCCTGCAAACATGGAAACAGACTGAAATATCTCACTCCTCTTCTGCTACACTTACAGAATGGTTTAAATATCAAAGACACCAAGGAGAAATGATTTCTCTTAAGTTTAGATCACATCATATTTCTGTGAATGTCATATTTCTGCATTGTATATAGCTGCATGCACATGTAGCAGGAGTAAACTCTCTATATATCATAAATACACATGATATAGGTATGACAGATGTGCCATAAAACAGGACAAAATATTCCTCATGTTATTCTGTGGTGGACTGTGTATCATTTTAAGACCATATATAGCTTATGCTTTATTGTCAGATGTAGCAAGATGTAATCTTTCACAGTTCACACAAGTGAAAGTCACGGGAAAGGAAATTGTGAGCAAAGAGACATTCAGAAGTATGGCTATAGGATATTCCACATGATTACCCATACAGGGTGTTCCTTACTTATGTTACCAAAGGCAAGGCAGGAGCAAGGGTATTTTTAAGCAGTGGTTTGGGAGAGCTTTTGTTAGGCAGGATCTGGTCTACGTGGACTTACGTCTTTGCAGATTCTTTTATGAATGTCAAAAGGACCTTGCAGCACCAGAACTGTATTCAGGTGCTGGTTCTCTACTGATCATGCCAAGGTGGCCTCTTTGCTTCTTGAAGACATTGGGGGTTAATAATACAGCAGCCCTGACACCATGATTGTGTAGGGAATGCACAGGAAACTAGGAGAGTTATTAATCTATTGTAATGGAACTAGGACCATAAGCATTACTGTAGTAGCTGTGATAGTAATAATTATTAATAATGTCCCAAAGAGAAGAAGAAAAGAGAGAGAGAAAGCTTTCTCCTATCTGTTTGCTTTGCTGAACAGGATGAGATAACTGGTCTAAAAAGTGATGATGAGACTTGTTTGTCTTACCCTTTGAATGTCTCAGTTCCCAAAGAGTGATTGCAAAGTCAGAGATATGCTTTGCAGTTTGTTGTTCTAACAGGACAATGCTATTTTACTCTCTCATTTTCCTCTATTATTTTACCACTTTGACCAAATCCTGTGTTACTGAAAATTCAGATGAGTTCTGGTCAAATAGGAAAAATAAATAAATAGGTATATAAACACTACTCTGAGTAAAGGAACTAAATTTGTCTCTCTTGGATTTCTAGGAAGTCGTATTTATCACTGTGTTTGAATACTCAGAACCCTGTTAGCGTGGATGAGAATATTCATGAATCATAGAATCACAGAATGGTAGAGGTTGGAAGGGACCTTCAGAGATCATCCAGTCCAACCCTGCTGCAGAAGCAGGTACTTGCTGATTTCTACAGAAACACCTGTTGTGTTTGGTGACACATCCTTAAAATGCTCAGTCAACCACCTAATACCAACACCAGGACTCTGTGACATGCTCATGGACTAGGACTAAGAGTACCATGTTGTAGCTCAGCTGTTGAGGGCTTGATGCATATGCTTTTGCTAGATCTTTGGTTGTTATTGGTGCAACATCAGTTGCTTCAGCTGCTATGGATGCAATATCAATGTAATCAATGACAATTTAAACAATAGGAGGAATTAATCCAGCATGTGTCACGATCGAATCCATGCCTGGCTCACAAAGGACTCGTGTGCCAAAACAGCTAAACTCACCCTCAGCCTTAACTAAAATGATCAGTATTGCTAGAATTCAAAGTGAGTTCCTGCTTTTCTAACTCCTTCTCTCACTTCTGCAAAACCTATCAATTTCCCTCATTCTTCATTTTAAAGAGTTTGACGTTGAGCTAATGTGACTTCAGGAAAAAGATGGAGAACATACAACTATTGTTGGTTTTCTCTAGAAAAATTTGGGGGGAGTCATTGCAGCTTTAATTCAGAATTGTATTTGCTGATTTCTTTCTGCATCCTAAGGAGTTGCTAGGCAACATGGATTCTCTCTTGCCATGCATTTGTCAAGACAGAAAAAAGTGGGAAGAAATAGAGAAAGAGTCACCTTCTCTGATATATCTATCAAGCCGTAGAGTATCACTTATTCCAGTCTCACCTAAACTTACTGATATATTATTCACTTCCTCAGTGCTGTAGCTGGTTCTAGAGTCTCAAAACCAATGTAGGTCTCGATTTTCACCCGTGAGCCCACCCTTAGCCAATGGCACAAAAATGGGCAGTGGCCCATCATACCAGCTTGTCAGGTTGTTCTCACGAGGAGCAAAGAGTTGGGGAAACAAGGGCTGAACTGTCCTCAGCCTGGAGTTCTCTGAGGTCTTTAAAAAACACAAGTCGTTTCAGGCAGCCAGTACAGCCTGAATGCCATCATTTGGGCCTTACAGACACTGCATTTATGGCTTGTGGGACACTGCAATAACACAATCAATCAGAGAGGGTATGGCAGTGCTGTGGTGATTACCGTGGTATAGGCTATACTCAACGTAGGCAGAATATGGTTTTGTGGCAACGCTGCTTAAAAGGTGTGTCAGAAGGCTGCATGTGGTCACCAAGCATATTTTAAAAAGCATACTTTCCATTTGAACATCTAACACACCCTCCAAGACACTGGCCACCAAATTTGATGGTTTTTCTTCTTTTCTCTGCTCTCTGGCAAAATGCCTCTTTGCTGGGTGGTTCCCCATTGCACTGCAGGTTTTGTGTCCACCTCTCCTCAGAAAGGAGAACCAATATTTGCCACCTAGTTAGTAGTTCTCTTGCTCTGTTCAATTTGTACCTCAGAGAGGTTTGTACAAGCAATAAGGATATACATGTTGTTGTTGTTGTTGTTGCTGCTGCCGAAAGATTCAGATATAAGCTGGAATACAGGGAATCGAAGCCAAGTTTTGCATTCCACTACATTAATGGAAGCTAGTAAAAAAATCCATTAACCTTAATGTCTGGATGCTATGTATAGTCAATGGAGTCATTCCTGATTCACTATGCAGTAACTGAGGACCAAATTTGGCCCTCTTTTGCTGCTCTTTAAAGTGAGATCTTTTGCTCTAAGAAATGTGTATTTGTACCTTCAATTGGAAACATGTACGAGGACTCTCAAAGCAGAGAGCAGAAAAGTGTTATTGACTTTCTTCCTGTTGCTCATAAAGTATGGTAAGTTCTGCTTCTCCTAAACAGTCTTCTGAGGGCCAAAGCAAGCAACTCCATTTGTTCATTCTGGAGGAAAAACATCACAGCAAGGTTGTATGGGAAATTGTCAAACTGTGTTTCAGGAACATCATCAGACAGTGGATGTGTCCCATTGTCTGTGTGACAATTTATCTGGAAGCTCTGGAACATATCTTCAGAAATGCATTTATATTGTTCAACTGGTTTGTTTTGAGTGTATTTATAGCTCTTACTATCCATTTCCTGTTCTCAGAGCTTTATTGTCAGGCACATCAGTAAAAAAACATTGGCTTTTATTGCATACTGAAAGGTTGATGGTAGATATGTAATGTACAATCATGAATATGTACATAGAATCGTAGAATGGTAGGGGTTGGAAGGGACCTTTAGAGATCATCCAGTCCAACCCCCCTGCAGAAGCAGCTCCCACCTAGATCAAGTTGCATAGGAACATGTCCAGGTGGGTCTTGAAGACTTCCAAGGAAGGAGACTCCACAACCTCCCTGGGCAGCCTGTGCCAGTGCTACATCAAGCCTCTTACTATAGGAATTAACCTAAAGCAAGTCAGGAAAGGGAAGCATTACACCTGACACCATGTGCAGGAGAGAAGGAACTTGAACTTCGTCTACTACTCTGTGCTCACAGAGTGGGTGGATTAGACAGAGATCCAGTTTCCTTTGGGCAGTTCAGTGAGTATTTCCAAATCCTCTGGAATTCTTCAAGGTGCATGAACCCTCCCCAAATTCCTCAGTCTCAGTTCAAGGACTACAGATGGATTGAATGGGTGTAGAGTCCAAATATAATCACTCTGCACACTGGGAAGATCCAACCCCCAATCAATATATAACAAAACTCTTCAGGTCTGAAAATTTGAATACAATTTCTACAACCTCAGTTGCTTTCCTTATCTTGAGAAATCAATATGATAGGCAGCTCCAAACCCTGCTGACTACACAGTTCAATTTATAGGTTTAGCACAAATTTCTGTGCTTACGGGCTGCTCTGGTCTCGGTAGGTCTGAGCACTCACATGATCAAAGCCTGTTAAAGTGATTTGGGGATCAGGCTTTCTTTATTAAAAATACTGAACTCTCTTTTTTCTTCCTTTCTTTCTTTTTATTCCCCAATTATACTGAATTGGCCTATAGTGTGCTGGAAGTGTGTCTGAGTCACAGCCTCTGTTGCGTGTATGTATGTATGCCTATTTATATATAGCTCACTGTATTTATAGTCATGAATCTTGAGTCTGGTACAGCAATCCAGTGAGCAAAGCAAATTGGAAAAACACCTTTCTTAAGCAATAAGAAGACATGCTATCAGTGCCTTTCTGCACAATTACTGCCTGCCCCAGGCACTGCTCTAAGGTACGGAGTCAAAGGTTGGCTTTCTCAACCACTCGGTAAATAAATCTCATTCTTATTGCTACTTTGAAATGGAAAAGGGGAGGGGTTGGGGGGGATTAATAGGGATGTGTCCATTAGGAGTTGTCACTGAAATTCTTTACCTGCTCAGATCAGCCTCCATTTCAGAACCTCAGAGATCTTTACAAACATTATTCCATCATGTCTCACTACACTCATGAGACTTGTAAGCCTGATCCTGAAGTCCACAGTTCCATCAATGTGCCTGGAGTTTGGCTCAGTCATTCATTTTTAAAAGTGGCTGCATTTTTACAGGCAAGAATTAATAGGGAGGTTAATTGACTTTGCCAGGTTCACACAGTGGGTTGTGGCAGCTGGGAACACAGCAACAGCCTCCCAACCCCTAGCCTGGACTTCACGCCTAGGATGGTATTTGCCACATCACCTGAGGAGAACAGAGTAGGAAAATAATCTGGATCTAAAATCACAGTAAAACTCCCTCATCCACAAGCTAATTCTTTGAGATCCCCTACCTGCTGATGCATTTGAAAGGAACCAAACTTTCTGTACTGAAGTTTAAACACATCAGTGGAGATAATCTGTCAACGTGCCCTATTTCCTAAGACACGAGCCACTCTTATAAGAAGCTGTTACCAGCCAGGAAGAAAAATGCTCTGTTCAGTTCTTCTCTCTCCTCTGTCAAATTGGAAAGCTGAAGCAATTTTGCCAATACTTAAGACGCAAACAAAACCAGCAAAACTTGGGAGACAGAGGATAGGAAATTTCAGCTTAATAGGAAAGAAAACAGGAACTTCTTTGCAACTATATTGGTAATATCTGGCAGCACCTGCACACAAGCAAGTCTTATTATACAGTACACCACAGTGAAGAAGGAGAACTCATTAAAACATTTGACATACCCTGGTCCTTACACAGCACAGTTGATGGTCTTGTTTTTCCCTCTCTTCATAAATTCCAAAATGCATGGTGATGCAATGCACATATCTCACTCCTCAAGATTGCACTGTAATGCACATCTAAACCCTAGCTTCATATTTTGCCCCCTAAGGAGAACAACTCTGCATAAAGTTCCCTGGCACGTGGCTGTATACCAGATGAGTGTGTTGATACACCACGAGTTTGCATCAGAGCGAGAGTGAAAGGATGACTGCTTTTTAACGTTTGTTTCTTCTTCTGTTTGCCAGAGCCCAAAAATGCTCTCCAGAAGTTCCCTGAAAACACAAAGAGAACTTTCTATCCTGAAAATAGAGAAATCAAGTTTAGAAAAGAATCTGATCTATTTTGGCTCTACCAGGATGCTGTCAAATCCCTCAGAGTCTAAAATCTGCTGCAGAGCTACTGCCTGCTATTCCATAACAGAGGCAGAGTGAGCAGATCTCCAGGCTTACTACAATTCTTCCCTTTTTAACCCCTCAGAATCAGGAATGTGTTATGTAGCTGAGGAATGCATGCTACTGTTTTCTACCTTTAGCAAAGGGGCTTTGCAGCATTTGTAGAATGCAGTGTCACAGTAGCTTTCCTGTGTGGGATACACCCTCCAGGCACAGTTATAGCTGAATCAAGAGGGAAGGGCCTCACGCCAGTCCCTTTGCTGGACAGCAGAGTCTGCACCATCAGTTGATGTACAATGATGTGACTCCATGGCCTTCAGTGCTGCTCACACTGGGGCAGGGTCTGCCTCTTGCTTGTCATCATTCCACCTTTCATCTTCCCTGAGGGATGCCACTGTCACACGGTTATCATGAAGATCCTTTGCAAGGCACAATAGCTGCTTTAGACCTGTGTTTTGGTAGTAAGAGAGAAACCACATGACTGGCTTACCAGATTACTTTAGATGCCCCAAGATGTACATACATATATGTGTCTATTTCTATGTGTACGTGTACTTGAACATACAATGCATGGAGGTAACCCTTGTTTCTTGGTGCACAGGCTCATCAACATATTAGGAACATATGGTACAGTGTTTTGCTGTTTGGACCTCTCATCTAATGGGTGCACAGCAGCACGAGTTTCCAGTTGCCTCTGGAGGCAAGGACATTCTTGCTGATCATTTATCACAGTTTGAGCCTGGAATAAAGCTTTTTGGTAAGCAGGCCCTGGTAGAATAGGTTCAGATAAGGGGATGCTGTGAAAGGATTAAAACCTTCACATTCAAAAAAGACCTTTGCATTGTTTGGGGCAATCTGAGCCCAAATTCATGAGGCTTGTGTCTCTGCTATCTTTATGTGTGCCTACAGCTGCAGCTGTGAGCAACAGATCCTTTGGTCACCCTGTCTAGTGTTTGACCACCGTGTGAAGCTGGATCCAAAGCCCTTTGAAATCAGTGGGAGCATTTTCACAGAAGCTGCTGGTCTTTGGATTTGCTTGATGTGGCATTGCAATCAGAACTGAGCTGGAGAAAGGGAGGCCCACCCCATTGCCATCAATGTGGATGGATGTCAGCTCAAACCACAGCCAGCAGCTCAGGGAAATTGCCATGGGAGTTTCCCAAGAGGCAGAGTGCTTATTTTTCCAGAGTTTTGGTCTTAGGGATTTACTGTAACTACAACCAGAAAAAAAAGAGACAAAAAAAGCTCCTGTATTTGTGAAGAAGGAATCAGCTGAGGAAGGAAATGCTGGCTCTTTTTCATCTCTCTCTGGGATGGAAATAACATCTGATTTTGCCCTGTGACTTTCCCATGCACTTCCTTTGGAAATCATCATTTCCCTGTTATCTACAGCGACTTCTGCCTTCCATCTCCAGCCACCCAAGAGGGCAGAGATGTCAAATCTTGCCTCTCTCTTGGCCTATAGAGATGTTCCTCACCCAGTAATTCTGTGTTGGCTGGAGCACCAGCTGAAGGGTGAGGGAGAAGGAAGACCCATGTGAGCTGCAGGAGCATTGCACACCTAGGGTGCAGTCACACTATGAGCTGAACCACCTCCCCAGAGCTTCTTCTGTGGGGTTTACACTGGGAAGTCACCAGCAAAACCCAATGCAAGTGGTCCCAGGTTTTGCCCAGTGTTTGGCAAGAAAACGAGCAGCACTGGACAGCAAAGCCTGCAAACTGAACATGCACCTCATTGTTAGAGATATCTTTTGTTTAGATGACTACCTTTTTATTCCTGGCCTGACAGAGAGCTGCCATTGTCCTGTGGGCACTGGAACAAGTACAGAAGGGAGCATTTCTCCTCTAACTACAGGAATTTCTCTTTGCCTTTATCCAAAAATGGTTGTAATAGGTTTGAAAGCGGAGGGAGGTGGATTCCCAGCTCATGCAAAGCTGCCTCGTCCTTTGGCTTCAGTGAAGTGGCAGATTTCCCATCAGCTGAGGACACTGGCTGAGCTTGGCTTGCTGTGCAGCCAGAGCTGATCCCCTGACACAGAGGGTGGGAGAGCCTCTTTTAACGGTGGATGTGGGGTGAGCTGCCATGCCCTGCCATCTGGGCATGAGCTGAACAAGGGGATGTCCGTGCACTTCACCTCTGACACCAGCAAACCAGAGAGGGATGATATGCAGTAAAACCTTGCTCTACAAATGTGTGTTTCTTGGTTTGTTACACTGATGAGTTACACTTGGGATTTGGTGCCACAAGCTACACTCTTTGCTTTCAGATTGCCTTTAAATGCTACAGGTTCTCTTTTAATTAACAACAGCAACAACAAAAGACCTCTGTCAGTACCTGTGGCATTCAGCTGCCGTTCTGATGCCAACTCTCAGTGCAGATGTGGGTGAGAAAGCAGTGGTCTGAGCACTTCACCTTCCCTGGGAAAGTCGTGATATCATGACAGGTGACAATAGCAGCTGTACTGAGTACTGTCAGTACCAATGCAGTGGATAACATTGATGGTGGTAAGCTGTGTCCTGGGGAGTAATTTGGATTTAGGGGACATAATGTAGCTGTCATTAGTTAGATGCATAAACTCAGGTCACATTAGATGAGTGAAATAGTTCAGAAGAGGAAAAATAATCATGACAGGAGACTTCACATCCCCTCCCTTGGCTGCTTTAGAAGCTGGGGAGCTTCCACCTGCCTCAGTCTGCCCTCACAGGACCCCTTGGTAACACAGGGAGCTTACAGGTGCAGGTCAACATAGTCCTCTGTATTTTTGCTCTATATATCCTCTGTGTTTTAAAACTCTGCTATATCCCTGATTTAGGAATGGATGCAGAGAACAAGCTCTGACAAGCACTTTGGGAGAAAGGGGCTGTGCTGAGGGTGTCTGGGAGGCACATACCTCCTGGCTCTGGAGCATCTGCTCGTGAGCTCAGCCCTCACTCACTCCAGGAGTCTCACCGTGGTCACTCCCATGAGTAATTGCAGCTCACTTTGTAAGTATTTAGCCTGTCACTGAATTTACTCCAATTCCAGAGGGACAATGACTGAGCCTGTGCTTTGTTTTGTGGGCAGCTTCAGTAAAGCTGAGTACTGGCCACAGAGACTCTGGCTATTAAGACCTGGCCCTACCTGGTTTGTAATGGATGGGTGGAAGAAGACAGCCTGAACTAAGTAACTCCCAGGGTGCATTTAGTCCACTACACTACATTATCTCCCATTTTCAGCCATTTGTTCTTTAAACCTTTTCTCAGGTAGTTCATCAAATATTAATGTGAGAGGTCCCAGAAATCTCTCTTCTTCAATTTTGCTGTAAAAAAAAAACCCACCCCAAATACAAAAGTGCTTCACTGCTTTCTTTTGCAAGAGAAATATTTTATCTAGCTACTGAGACAATAATTTCTGTTTTCAAAAGCAGGAAGAGAAGTATAAACAATGTGCAGCCAGAACAAATAATAGAGGAGGTTTGCCAACCGCATTCCTAAACGCACATACACAATGTCTGTGAACAAAACTGCCACAGCTCACCATTCCTGACATTCAGAACTGTCACACCATTTATTTTAGGCTTAAGATTTATGAAAGATTAATGATGATAAAGACCTACTGCTAGTTCTAAGCAATCTGGGGATCTCTTGCAATTTAGAAACCGTCCCCAGTGATTGCTGAAGAACAGGAAGCCAGAGCAGCAGATGCAGGGGATGGAGAGGATGCAGCCTTTCAGGCAGAGCTCTCCTCTCCGTCCTCACAGATCTCTGGCATGCTTCCCATGCTGAGTGCCTCTCTCTATAGGAGTGGAAGTTTTCCACATGCAGTGTAGTCTGCAGTGGAAAAAGCCTGAAGAAGAGCTCTGGAGAGCTGTGGTGGACAGGTGTTAGCAGATTGTGCTGCAGGAGAGGGAGATGTCCCAGCCCCTTGGTTGTCCCCATTGCTCTACAAGGAGGTACCAACCCCTCAACAGCGTCTGCACAGCAGCTCCTGTGCCTGTGTTGCAGGTTCAGCCCCAGCATGTAGGTGCAAACTCCTGAGGAGGGTGAGCTTGCACTGAGACACCAAAATGAGAGCAAGAGCACGGGTGGGACTGGTGCTGAGGATCCCAGGACAGTCATGCTGGCTGGAGGTCGGGCACAGGTCATCTGCAGGGCTGCAGGTACTGCTCTTCAAACTGTCTGATCAGTGAATGTTAGTCCAAACCCTCATACACTCTTACTTCTGCTGACTTTGGCTCTAGCAGAATGTTTCTATTGAGACAGGGCTGCCTACATTTTCTGGGGCATGGCCCAGCCACAGTTTTTAAGAAAGGGCCAAAGGCAGGAGGACAGGGTGGCCTGTGAGGTCTGTGATGTGCAGATCAGTGCTAGCTGCCAAGTCTCACCATTGGTGCATGTTGCAGCCTGTAAGGAGCCTCTCTGTTCCCACTGAACTTTCTAAGTGATGTGCTCTCTAACCCTTCCATGTGCCCTACACATGTATAGGGCCAATTTCATACCACATTTCCTATACGGGCTCGAAATCTGTTGAGCCTATCATCTATAGACCCCAGCTATGAAAGAAAATCACAGTTCCAAATGAAGTGGGTCAGTGTGAAGATTTGGACTAAGGCCATGCCTCTGTTTTTTCAGTGAATATCTTAGATTTCTTCTTTATTCCTGTTTACCTGCCCTGGGTATGAATTGGTTGTCCCAACAAACCGTGGTCTCACTGGGAGGACTGCAGCCACAGCCCATTGCCACCACTCGACATGCAGCCTTGTTACCCAGGATATATCTGCCCTGCCACTGTGTGAGGATGTTGATGCTGTTTTAGGGACATCTGCTAGGGAGTTTCCTGGCAGGCAGGGCTAACAGTGGCATTGCAGTCAGCTCTGGGGAAGGAGATGGAGGGGCAACCATCACAGGCTTATTCATGTGAGGTTATTCAGCGAGTCAGAGATCGGGGGCAAAATCACAGCAGCTCATTTGAGATGGAGAGGTTTCAGTTTGGTTTAGAGAAGGATATGTTGAAGTAACCAAGTGATAAAAACTGAGCAAAGAACTCTCATCTGATGATTATTTAAAGCTGCTCAAGCAGTCCTAGAGGCAGGGAAAAACTAAGAAAAGGTGAGCAAGTACTCCTCCCATGCTCACTGGAAAATTGATCCTTATTCTCAGCCATCATTTATGTATCCATAACAAATATTGACTCCTGCCCTACCATAGGAATTGCAGAAGGGCTCCAGACACATCTGTTAGCAGACATTATGATCTGCACATTTGACTCTGTACTAGTCTCGTTTTCTTGGAAAAGTTTCTACAGTGTTTTAGTTGACATTTAGAAACTTCAAAGACTCACAGAGAGCTGCCTTCAATCTATATGCACTGTTCTTCATTGATTAGGTGAGCTCATTGATTTCTAGCAAGATCAAAGGCAGAAGACAACTGGTGAAGAGGTTAAATATGGAGAAGGCCTACTAGACCCATTTGCCAATTAGCTGCTAGAGTAGCTGTTTTTCCCCCCAGAACAGCCAACAGAATTCCACTTTCATATGCTTCTAGAAACATTCTGGACATGTAGGGCCAGGGTTCTTTCAGGACATGCTGCAGAGCCCTGGCAGCTCCAGGTGTCAGGAATTTTCCTGATGTCATTTAGTCTGCAGCTGGCCACAGATTATTTCATCCAGGTGCTTCCACTCCTCTCTGCTCCTGATGCTGCTCCTCTCTTGTGTTTGGCTGCCCAGCTGAGCATCGTTTTACTGATCCCCTGCTTAGGCAGGACCTTCAGGTGGTAGAAAAGAAGGATGTCTCCAAGGAAGCATCGGTGATCAGGGTAGACTAAAGCAGAGGGGTCTTAGGGTGATGGTGTTCTTATGCCAGCCAGCAGCAGATGATGGATTGAGGAAAGACGTACGGAGGGTAAGTAAAAAAAAATAAGATGGACCATTTTCTCGTGAGCTTATCTTACTGCTTTTTTGATTTCATTTGCAGTCACTGATCGGTCTAGTTGAGGTACATTTTGCCTTTACATTGTACTCTAGATTGCTTTTCAGCTTGTGGCCAGCTGGTATCAAGTGTTTTCTGACCATAGTTGCTGAGTATTTCTCTTTATCTAACCTCTACATTTTGGACTATTTTCCCAGCTCCATTAATGAGTGGTTTTTTTGTTAACATCCTTAATTGGATTAATTTGAAAGGATATTAATTTTCTGTCCATTGATTCCATCTCCCATTCTCCCCAGTGAGGTTCACAACCCCCCTGAATCTGAGTGGCATCAATGAATACAATTAATACAGAGGACATATAGGCTCTCAGATCATTAGTGAGAATGTTGAATAAGATCAGGTTTAATATCTGGAGCACCTAACTTTCCAACCTATTCCCCATCTAACCCTGTTGATGACTAATGATGCTTTCTACAGCTAGACAAATGAGGTTTTGGCTTACTGCCAGTCCCAAAAACCAGAAGACAGCAAGAGAGGAATTGGTTTCAGTCATGCTGAAAAAGAAATGATAAGTTCCACACTTTCTGGTGAATCATAAATTGATATATTCAGTTTGGATCCAACAGGGTCTTTCCTTACTTCGGAAAGACTTTACTTGGTAGTTTTGGTTTAAAACACTATCAAGTGTTTTGGAGCTTGCTTAGCTTGCACATTACAGGAAAATTTCTAGATGAAAAATGTCTTTTGGTATGAGAAAACACAAATGCTACTTCCCAACTGATCCAGTGGGATGGTGGGGTCTTTAGGGTGGTTGCTTTTTCAAGACCAAACAATTAAAGAAAACTCAGTATGAAGAGTGAATTTAACTGGTGGATCCACATTTTTCATACTCTCTTTTAACCACAGACTGCTGGAAAAAAGAAATGGCTTGAAAAATATGATCCTCTTTTGATTATCCTACACCAGGTTTTAATTTCTTTTTAATTTAGCTTCATTTTAAATATTTCTGGCATGTAAGTGGGACAGCTAATTATGGTGATTTTTCTGAGTTAGGAAGTGTTATTGCTTGCTATTATAATTAATGATATTTACTGGAGCAATGCCTAAGAGTACTCAACTGTGGCCAGGACCCTGAAGCTCTGAGCTCAGAAGGAGCACAGGAGAGTGGGCTGATGCTCCTGCTGAAAGAGTGAAGCCACACACCAACTATAGCTGACTGTAAGGCATAGAAAGTTGAGCACTGGGATAGGAGCACGTGTGATGCCGTCTTCTGTTTCACTCCCTTATGGTTTATTTGTACTGGTTTTAGTTAGGAAAGGATAAACTACTTTGGAAAATAAGAGTAAAGAGGGAATTTGCTGAGACATGCAGGTGTGAATTGAAGAAGCTTTTTGAGCTCATCAAGTACTCTGAATCTGTTCACCTTTGTCTTTGTGTAGTGATATACTCATAAGCTATCTTACTGATTTTTATGTTTTGTATGACCATCTTCTCTTCTTAAGAAGAAAAAGGCTGATAACATTTACTTTCTGCCCATTCTGTGGATTGATTTTTGACTGTGTCTCTGAGCTAATGTCCTCTCCTGCTCTGGTGTCATACAGCTTTGGTTTAGCTCAGAGCTTTTGGTCCTTGTTCTTGGTGAAAGCCCAATGGTGAGAGCTAAATGAGCTTTCCTCAGCATGGGTGTTGGACATGGGATTGAGAAATCAGTGGTGGCTGTACACCAGCTTCATGCTTCTGGCTTTGTAGTACTGCCCCAAGGCTGCTCTACATCTTTTGGGGTACATAATAATAGCCCTGAACCCATTTAAGATGAGATGTGGTGTGGGCTGCTGTCCTCTCTCACCCTCCTCTTCCTATCAAAGTCTCATTTTTGCACACAGTGCAGGGCAGCTTTTCCACACCTATGTCTATGTATCAAACTCATTCCTTCTTCAAGAGATGTCAGTGGGCCTACAGCCAACTGTTCATTGCCTCCCATATGCCTTTCCCTCTCTACAAAGCTTCCTCCTTGTTTCTCACTGACGCCCCAGTTAAGAACTAATGGGGCATAAAGCTTCAGGCAAGGGGGAGGAAAAAAAAGCAGTAGGTAAGGATGGTGGAGCAGTTTCCCAAAGGGCAGAGCAGAATGAGAGTCCTCAGTGTGGGCATATGGAGGAAGGGAGATGCTTATTAGACCGAATGGGAGTTGTGTGAGCGGGAGAGGAGCGTGCTGTGGCCCTGAGGATGTGAGGAAGATTTGCTAACTCTGCTTTATACTATTCATGCAGATAAGGAAGACTCTAAGTCTCCAATCATAAATCGGTATTATACAGCATACTCCCAAAGGCCATAATTACTTCCAGAAGCAGAAATTTGAATGACCCAGATAATTAGTTCAGTGCAGCTGGTCCAAAAATTATTTACATAAAAGCCAGTTTTACTTGAGGGGGAAGAAAAACAACCTTGCTACTGAAAGAAAATGACCCAGTTAGCTTCGTGCAATGAGTCTGAGGAGGCAGAGGAGCGTGAGTGGCAATGCAGTGGCCTGTGCCATCGCTTCTTCCCTCTTGAATTCAGAGGGCAAAATGCTGGCTGCCTGGCTGGCAAATGAGCCCCTCTGTAGACAAATGTGCAGGAAGGTAGTGCAGAGCCAGGGAAATTTCACGACTTGACCTCATGCTTACTGTGAGGGTCCACTGCATCCAGAGGATGACACGTTGCTTGCAAAGGTTTGAGGCACCTAAGGAGTGGCACAGCTCTGTTCCAGGCACTGAGGGGAGCTGGCATCTGTTTTTCCACACAGGGTACTGATGCAACTGGAAGCTTATCATTGCTGTTATCTGGATTAATTTTTAACCAAAATCAGTTCTTCTGTCCAGCTTACTGTGTGTCAGGGCAGCAGCAGGGCTGCCTGGGAAGGGGGATGCCCAGTGGCTCTGTGGCTAAGGTTTCAAGAGGCCAGTACTGATGCTTCAGAGGCTGGCCTCCAAACTGCTAGGTTAAAAAGGAAAGAAAGGATGTGATTTTTAGGAAGTATTTAATTTTAAAACCACTTAAAGTGATTCAACACTTTGCGAGTGACTCTGTGCACTTTTAGCATGTATTAATGGGCACATTAACCACCACTGTTTACTTCTGGCTGTGTCCTGTGTGGACAAGCCCTGAGTCTCACCTCTGCTGTGTTCTGACCCATCCCCAGGGCCAGCTGCTTGGTCCCTACCAGTGCTTTTACCCTGCAGACAGAAAGGATGGTGGCTCAACCCATTCAGGGTTGTCCTACTGCCCCACTGTGGGGTCACCCCTGCCCACAAGCACTTTGTGGATGCACTGGTTCTTGCTTCTCAGAGACTGGAGCATCCTGTCCCCTGCCCATCAGTGAAACAAGATATGCTGCCAGAAGCATAGTAAGACACAAAGCTATAGGTTGTGGAGGTGTGAAGAAGGAAGCCTGAGCTGTATATCCCCATTTATTGTGTCTTTACATCTTTGCCAAATATCCCAGAGGCTACTCTGTTCCCATTCAGGCTGTGGCCACTGCAGAATCAGACCTATGATCTGCAACAAGGATCTGCCAAGAAAGGTATCTGCTGTCCCAAGTGTACCACAGGCATCACCCAGCATCAGCACTCTAGCTGTCCCTCAAGGCATGAGTGTTTCTGTGCTGCTGCATCTCAAAAAGCTCATTCACTGACAGAACAGAGCTCTGGTCCCCCAAAAGGAACCAGAAGACAAACAAAATCTGTGAGAAACAAAGCAGGATAACAATGATCTTTTGTATTCAAGAGAGTATGAACATGCTTACTTAAAAAAACCCCAAAACCAACAAATTGTTCTTGTAAAATGTGCAAATAATAACAGTAAATTGCTGTGTATCTCGCCAACACCACATTACTGTTTGCTATTAAGCTTGCTATGGATAGCACTTGTTACTTAACAGCACAGTAAATAATCAGATAACATCCCCATAAAGAGACTGCATCTGATTTGCCTCCCATTTATACTACTTCTAGGCTTGTACATGCCCATTGACTTAATGGGGTTAATCTTGATTTACAGCAGTGTAAATGGAAAGGTGAATTGGAGACCACAGAAGGCAAGTTGGAGAGGATGTGGTTTGCAGTGGGCTGGATCTTGATTGCAGTTACATACCCCTAGTCTGGGAGTAGCTCCACCAAGCTAAAGAGCTGCACAGTTGCCAGGGCAGAGGTAATGGAAATTCAGGCTTTGTCATCCTTTCTCTCCAGCAAATCTGCATACCTTGCACAGCACAATGTGCCAGCAGGTTCTCTTCCCTTTCTCTCATCCCACTCCCTCTCGATGTGTCTCAGGACATAAGAAGCAATCCTCTTGCAGAGTCTGAAACCATGAGGGTCTTCATGATGTGCATGTTGGAGGTATCTTGACCTGCCCTGTGCCTAAAGGCGATGCACACAAAGTCCTAGGGGCATGTATTGCAATCACAGAAGCCATGAGATGGAAATGAGATGACTTTTTGAGGTGGGTGTTCAGAAACCTGTTGACTTAAAAACTGACACAAACTCCATTTTCACACGTAGTGCAAAGTCAAACAGAAATCAGCCTTGTCTGTCAAACTGGAGCTCACTCTGGTTCATGACTCTCACTTTTCTGCCCCCAAAAGCTTAGCACAGGTCATCAGCATGGGTACCTCACAAATGCTGGCCAGGCAAAAGTAACTCTCATACAAAGGGCTTGGGAACAGTGGGTGGCAAGTCCTGTGGGGAGGCAGACAGAAGAGAGTAGATTCTTGGAGGATCAGAGAGTGGATGAGGAAGGGACCTTTAGGGGCACTTGGGTGAGTAAGGAATATCATTTATCCCAATTTCCCATTTACCCTTTGGGGGGAGCATCAGTGGAGATGTGCATTTGCACCTGATATGTGACAACTAGCTCCTGGGATGCTATCAGGCAGCAGCAGCTCCCACTGGTCCTCCAGGACACCTTCCCCAGGGAATAGTACAGCCCAAGGGGTTTGGAGACAGTGCTGTTGGTAAATATCCTTTGTTACATTTTCTCTTACACAGAATCACTGAGTCATTTCAGTTGGGAAAGACCTTTAAGATCATTGAGTCCAACCACTAACTTGACACTGCCAAGCCCATCACTAACCCCAGCACTTCATCCATGTGTCTTTTAAATATCTCCAGGGATGGGGACTCCTCCACCTCCCTGGGCAGCCAGTGCCAGTGTTTAATAACCCTCCTGGGGAAAAAGTTCTTCCTAATCTCCAATCTAAACCTTCCCTGGTTCAATTTGAGGCTGTCTCCTCTTGTCCTATCCCTTGTTACTTGGGAGAAGAGACTGACCCCCACCTCACTGCAGCCTCCTTTCAAGTAGCTGTAGAGAGTGCTGATGTCTCCCCTCAGCCTCTTCTTCTCCAGGCTGAACACCCCCAGCTCCCTCAGCTGCTCCCCATCAGACTTGTGCTCCAGACCCTTTCCCAGCTCAGTTAAGGTGCATGTTTCCTCTCCTGGCTCCTCATTGCTCTGTGCAGCACGGGATGGTCACAGCAGGCCTGTTGGAAGAGGCTGTAGGATGCGCTCCTGCCCTGTGCTGGGGCTGCTGACAGAAGCCTCCTCTCTGAGTGGTCTAACCTGGCTCCCAGGCAGGGCAGCAGTGTCAGCACTATCATGGGTACTCCCAAGATGTGTCAATCCATGGGAACTGCGTGCTCAGTGAGTGTTGAAGGCTGTGGCAGGTTTAGTCGCTGTGTGCCTGGACTGCAGCTGTAGGCTGGCAAACACAGGAGGCACCCAGGTGGATGTGAGGAGATCTTGACCTTGCATTCACTTCAGCTATAGAAATGGAGAGTAGTGGGTGCTTCAGGGCAGCTTCTTCCCTGATAAAACTCCTCCTGTCTTGCAAGAGAGATGAATTTGCCCCTCTGGGCCAGCTGCTCTCCCAGCGTGGGAAGTTCAAGAACATCCCTGAGGTGCAAACAGACATTTCCAGCAGCAACAAAATATACATAAACATTTTAAAAGATCACTTCAAAACTCCATCTCTTCCCCCTCAGCTGCTTGCCACCACCTAACCGAGCGGGGGCTTCTCCTGCTCTCAGCTCCGTACACAGATACATTCACACATAAGCACGCCCACCTCGTACACAGAGTGTTCACCATCTTCATCACAGTCTCGGCAGAGTACAGAATTAGATGCTGTCTTCACTTCATAAGCTCACCCTCTCTATCAGTTTATATAAAGCCATTTCAGCCCTGAAGGGCTGGCATCATGCATTCCTGCCTTCTGAATGTACACAGCAGAGGAGTAAAGAACAAAAATGAAGGGGGGGGGAGATGTTCTGTTCTTGCTCAATAACATGAAACATCCTGAAGTTAAACACCAACAAAATATTCAGTGTTAATGTTTAATATTGTCAGGAACTTGTCACCTCCACTTACCATCTTGGAGCTGCCATTCTCTCACAGACTCCCATGTCTGAGCTCTGGGCCAAACACGCTTTCCTATTATATACTAGAAGGAGAGGAAAAAAAAAAACACCCTGAAAAGCCAAGAAATGGGAAGAGACAGTGAGTATCTCTTGTCTACAAAGCTAGGGAGGGCTTTTTTTTTCCCCTTTTTGTTTTCAGAAATAAAATGACTCATATGGGAAAGCTCCTGAATAGCTGCTTTGCAAGGTTTCCCTCTTTCAAACACCCCTGCTCTGATGTCTGTGAGATGCTCTTGGATGAAGGGAGATTTGCTTTGCTGGGCAACTGGCCTGATCACTCTGCTCTTCCCCCCTCCATCTCCAGCCAGAGCCTGCACGGCCATTCTGCAAACAGACTCAGGAGTGCAAAATTGGGGTGAGCAGGGGCAGCATAAAAATGACAAGAATTAAGGCTTTGCCTGCCATGCTTTAAAATCAACTCCAGGCTGATTTGCAGTTGGGGGAGTCCTCTTGAAAAATGCATGGATGCCATTTCACAGAGCTCTCTTGCAAACCAGGGAGGAATTTCTCGTCAGGGCTCGCTGCCATCCTGAATGTCTCCCATTCACAGCTGGAAACTCAGGTACCATCAAAATAAGGAGTCAAAATTCCTTGCAATCAGTGGAAACACTGTGCATCACGCTGCAAACAGAACTGGGCCATCCTGCCTGTCTCTCTGGTTTCTGTAAAATGCCTTATTATCCCTCTAGGCTGAGTGGCTAATGAAAATTCAAACTCTTCTAGCTTGTTCCAGTTAGGAGGGGAAACGGGTGATGCAATCGGGTATCTCTGCTGCAGTTCTGTTTATTTGCAAGGCTGTACAAAACCCTGCTTCTTTAAGCACAGGAGGAACCAGAAAAAAAAAAGATATCATTTCCCTACCCTTCCCTCCAGACCTCCCTTGGCCAACACCCCCACCCCAAGCTGATGCCAGTATTCTGCCAAAACCACGTAAACATCAGACTCTGTTAAAACTTTCTCCTGCTCCTGTGAGCTCTGTTATTCCCTCTACACCTCAGCTTTGCTGCTTTTTTTTTTTTTCCCCTCCAGCAACAAACATGCTCACCACACCTCTGAAATAACATTCAGACCAGGCACTGTGGTGCAGAGCAGCCAAACCCCTAAAAAAGAAATAGCCAGTCTGCCTTTTTCAGGGAGCAGGAGAGGATGGTGACACATCCTATGTGCCTCTTACAGTCATATTAAATGAGGGATGCCTCAAAGGTTTAACCCAGATGTAGCAAAACACTTAACCACTTTTGTATAATTCTTGCAGCTAATGCTTTCAGTTAAAAAAACCACCAAAACCAGGTAAACTGAGATTTCTGTGGAGTTCAGTGGCCAGATCCATTAGGCTTATAACATACACACAGAGATGTGTTGTCATCCCTCCGAGCCCACAAACAAGCTGTGGCTGTGGGAGGATTGTAAACTACCTCTGTTGTTTCCCTGCCTTTCAGCATCACTTCTGCTTTGAGGATGATCCAAATGCCACTTTGCTACTGATCATTTGGATACAAACCTACAAAATATCCAGCAGGGTCAGACCAAGTTGCCCAGAAAGCTGTCTCTGGCAGCCAGCGAGAGCAGATGCTTCAGGAAATGTGCAAGGAAAGGGCAGATTCAGATTCATCCTTCCTCTGGCACAGGCTTCCAGCTTCTGACAAGCCAAGCTGAAGGATGTCTTCGTATTGTTGTATTTAACACATCCCTCAAGAGTCTTTTCTGATCTCAATCTGTCCAGTCACTTTTTGATGATTGCATTTTGCTTTTGGCCTTCCTGGCATCCTCTAGCAATCAGGTCCCCAGCTTAATTACATGTGTTTGTGAGAAATTTACTGCCTGGTCAATGAAAAAAACAACAACCCACCACACTCTGAACTACTGGACACCAAGAGAAACACTGAGAAAGCAGTAAATACCCATTCTTTGTTCATCTTCTCCCTGGCATTCATGGTTGTATTTGGGTTAAGTTTAATCAACCCTATCCCCTGCATTTATACAGTAAACTTTTGAACCTGTTTATACCTTTGCCATCTAAATATCCTGTGGCAATGACTTCCCAGCATAAGACTTTGCTGGTGGCTTCTTTTGATTTGCTTTAAACCCACTCTTTGATTAATTCACTGGGTGTCCCATTCTCACTGTAAATAAGAATAGTAAATAATCCTTCCATTTTCACCTTCTTCAGCCATTTGTGGGTTTATAACACACTGCTGTAGTCCACCTTGGCCCCAGTCATCTCTCTCTAGCCTGAAGTATCCTGGTCTGTTTAATAATAGATTGCTGCTAAACTTAACCATTGCTGCTGGAAGAAGTGGTAAGCGTAAAGGCAGTTTCTGTGGCTGTTCCCAGGGTTTCAGTCTCCTGTTTCATTCACGTTAGACATCGTGTTTTTCTGGAGAGTATTCAGGTCATAGGAATGTAAGATAGTGGGGGGGAAAGAAAGTGAAAACCTATGTAAAGAAAGTCAATTCTAAAACATTTTGGGGAGAGGAGGAAATGAACTTTATTTGCATCTTTAAGAAACAAGATGTAAGAAAAGTATTCTTGTGAGCACGAGCAACACATAGAAGGTATTGATAGGCACTCCTCTGAAACAATCACCAAGTCTTACTTTTGATTCATGGCTTTGCATCAGAGATGGAGCATGAAGGGAGCTGCCTATTTCTTTTTTCTGTTGACATATCTTCAAAACAAGGGAAAGGGTAGAAAATGGAAGACGTCAACATCACCGACTTGCAAACACAAAAGGAAGGTTAAGATGGAAAAGTTTGAGCTGAAAAGTACACAGAGACATAGTGTGCAGTGTGGATACAGAAGTTATATTTCCAGAGAAGGTGCTTACTGGGTAGAGAGATAATATATTAGATACTACACAGTGATTCAAAATGGTTTTGCATTCACCCACGTTAAATTGGAAGAAGATTTACATACTACTGCGAGTTTTGAAGTACATGAACTCCCATGGAAATGTTTATGGTAATCTTACTCCTGGAAGTGTGATGTGCAGCTCCAAGAGCATTTTGAAAGGGATTCCAAAATTCTTTCACTCTTTGTTGCTAGAGACAGTATTTCACAGCAGTTTCTTTTCACTTGTTGTTGCCAAAGTTTTCAGTGTGTATGCGTTAGGTCTTGAGATAAAATGGAGGTAAATCTGGTTCTGGAAATTTCTGAGAGTCATCTAAGCCAATACATCCAAACATGTTAGAGAAATTGATGGTGTTTACCGGCATTTCTGAGTCAGTGGTGAAAGACCAACACTAACGTTGTACTTGGGAGTCTGAATGAGCAAGAAAACTTCAGCCTCATTATAGCTCAACAATCCAGTTACAGCTGATCTATGATCGACACACGACCGCCTTGAATTCCTCTGTTTGTAATTGCCAACTTCAGAGTTTTCCTGACCATCTGTGAGTTCATGTTTTCTTCATGAGTTGCTGACAGTCATGTTACGGAGTATTTGATCATTCAATATTTAGGGCCTGTACTCCTGTGCAGCACAGGGAATGGCTGTATGATGCAATCTTTGGAGGAAGAGAAACTTGAAGAACTAAGTTCTCTCAACAAGGAGAGTTACCTCCAGCAGCCACTTTCTCCCACTCTTAAACCACATACCTGTGGGAGGTGGCCTAAAGTACTCTGAGGCTTTGCTTCTCTGCCCACTGCAGCTGGACTGTATTTCTCTCAGGCAAAGCTACCCCAACACTTCACACGTGGGGGCTGTGAAGCAGATTTCTTGTGTAGATAGCCTCCAAGGATGTGCTTTAAGCAGATTTATTTAAAACAGTGCAAAGGGCTGTACTTTTCCTATTTAGCTTATGCTAGTTAGCTTAGGATGGTTGGGACTTGACTTATGGTTGGAATTGTCCTACTTCAGTTCCTCGAGGGCACGGAGGCATGGCTGCTGCTCTCAGAACAAAGAATGTTGATGGAAGAGATTTAAGCAGATGGCTTGGGGTGGGTGTTTTTTTTTCTTTGCCTGGCATTTACAATCATCCAAGTTGGTTACAAGATAACTTGGGCTGAGTCTGATGGTTGAGCGTGTTGGGCAGGACCATACACAAGATGAAAATGCACCAGTGTTCAACCTCAGCAGCGGTGTTTGATCCACCAGACACGTTAGCACTGACAAAACTAGTGGGAACAGAAGCAGAGATCAGGCCTTAAAACAGTTGTTTAAGCTGTAAAGATATTCTTGTTTCAAAGTGGGAGGCATTCACTTCATCTTAGTTCTGATCCCCTTGGGAAACAAGGATTATTGTCTATAGGAAGCAAGCATTTTGTGTTTGAGATCTGCGTGCATTTGGTAGCCCAATATCTAACCAAAACAAAACCCCGAGTTTTGAGCAACCTTAACTGGAGGCCTGAAGAGAAAGCCAAAAGGGATGAAAAGAGACCTCACTGAGCAGGAGGAGAGCTCTGGCACGCTTGTGTTGGTAGGCAGTTACAGCCCCTATCTGTCAACGTTAATATAGCACGTGGAGATAAATGTCTTCTGTTACACCTCCTGTTGTGTCAGTGATATATTTGAAACGTGCCCATCACCAGAGGACACAACTATGAGAAGCATGTTGTTTTGCAGTAACAAAAAAAAAGATAAAGCATTGCAAAAAGTTGCCAACAAAGCAAACTCTGTGGTGAACCAGAGATGCTCTGTGGAGGATCTGGAAAACCTACAGAAACCTTAGAAGAAAGAAAGCAAAAGGGGAAAAAAACCCAAGCCCTGCCAAAAAGGAATTGCCAGTAGCTTTGGAAGCAAATGCTGTGGAGGGGAACAGCTGGAGAAGGATGAGGAGGGGCTTACTGAGGCCATGGAGTGAAGCAACAGTCCTTGTATGATGAAGGAAGGATGTGCTGGAGATCCTTGGCTTTGCCTCTCCTGTGGGTCACAGGGTGTCCTTGGAGAGGCCAGAGGCCACGTGCACCTTCTTGCACACCAGAAGGTGTGCTGATGTGTTTTGGGGATGGGGTGAGTGCCATGGCACCCTTCCTTTCCTCTTCCTCTAGGGTATGCTACAGTTGCTCCTGCACATGCGATTCGAGGACTGTTGATTAATTTTTAGGCCACTTTCCCATACGAATGAGGTTCACGCAGCCTGTCTGAGTGCCCATCCCTTAGTCTCCCCTGGTACCTCTCAAAGCCTTTTGTTTTCAGGCACGTTGACAGAAGGGTGATGTTTCAGAAATATCTCATTCCTATGGGTTTTGTGAAAATAAAGGACTAAGTAGAGAAGAGAGACCCTCTGTGCTTCTCTGCTGAAGGACTGACTACAAGAGCTCAGCTGCTATTAGGCATCAGAAACCCGCACGGATGAGTCCCTCCCTGGGCTTCATTGCTTCTGCTCCACAGGAACTCACTCATGTATTAACTGAATTTTCTCATCCTTCCCTTTATAAAGCTAGTGCTCTACTGTTACAGGGATAATGACATATTTCTCCTGAAATAGGATGCTTATGAGAGCCTAGCTTGAAATAAAGATTACAGAAATGTAATGTCTAGCAATTGTAATATCATCCACGGAGCAGGAAGGAGAGAGACAAACAGATATATAGGTAGGCAGACAGATAGATAGATTTCTTAATTGAACTCTCTGCTTGGCTGTATTTCCTTTAGGCAAGTACCATAGGTGACTAACAATAAAGGATCATAAGGAAGAACACGTAGGGGTTTTTTAGCAAATTTGACTCTTCATAGGCAAGCTTTTGTGCTTGTATCAGCCTACACTGAAGATCCCTAAATAATTCAAAGCATTCAAATGGTCTAACATTAGCAAAGCAGTACTCTCCCTACAGGTGCTTGAAAATAGAAAACAAGGTGGGAATATTTCCTCTTCTAAAACACTGGTGTTATTTCATTCCCCTGCTCCAGAGCATTTAATACCCTGCATAAATCAATACCTACCTCACTATCTATCAATAAACGAATAATTACATTTCTGCCTATCCCCAGGTGCTCTGAGACCATTTTTTCCTAGTCATTTAATCACAAGGCTGTTATTGCAGGGGAAATTCAAGCAGATGTGAATGCATAAAGCCAAAAATAGAGAGCTAAGCTGAGAACTTCACTTTAATAGCCATCCCTTCCCAAGCAGGCTGCTTCTCACTTTCCCAGGAGATGTAGCAGCTATCTCTTCCCTTTTCAAAACAATAACTGCTGAGGTAAAGCTCAGTCAAGCAAAGCAAAACTTCTCTCACTTCACTTTTCAGAGTCAACATTTGAATGCAACAGGGAAGTCCTTGTTGGTCTGATCAGGAGCTCGCTCCCCCTCAAAGGACCCGGAGTCCCAAAATGTCCTTCCACTGGAGTCTCCACTTGAAAAGGAACTGTAGAACAAGACTCATCTGTCTCTACAGAAATTCTTGCTCATCTCAAATGAGTACTCTTCCTCTGTGCTTTTTTAAATGGGCCTACATCTGGGAAAACTGCAAACATCCATCCTCACCCCATGGAAGCCTTAGTTTACCTGCAGCAGAGGCATCCTTCTCCTCAGTTTCTCCAATGTCCTTTTGATGCCACGTGCCTGCTGTTAGGAGAACAGATATATGTGCCTTAGAGGGGATGTGTGTGTGTGTATACACGTACAGACAGCACATAGGCTGCAGAGAGAGAGTCTAGGTTTGATGTGAGAGTGGCAGCATCTCGTTGTCTGACATTAACACAATCTCCCTCCTGCACCTGGGTGAAAGCCTCAGAGATGACTGAATTAGGTTATGTCTAACTCAGAATACTGTACAGATATTAATCATATAGATCTCCCTCCCATCTCAATTAGGTATATGGTTTTTTGTCTGTGAGAAGGATGGAAAGTCAGAAGACTTGCCAGAGTTCAGAAAGCAGAGCGGTGATAGGTTCTCCCAGCTCCCCATCCTATACAAACCTGTTCTTCCTTCCAGACAGGCTGGGTATGTTTACCATGTCTCTACCTTTGTTTTTGCTCACCTTCCATGCCCAAAGGGAGCCCTCGAGCACGTATTTATTTGCACTTTGAACCTGTGCTTGCTTGCATGGCTGTGCTTTAGCTCAGGCTGGGACCTGATTGCTTTAGGGGAGACAGAGATGAGATTGCCTGAGTGCCAGCAAAGCTTCAATGCCTTCATCTGCAAATCCCCCCATTCACCCCAGCAGTCCAAGTTCTCCTGCAGTTGATACCAAGGAGTGGGGAAGAATCCTACAGTGGTTCAGAGCAAAGCATGTGCAGCCCAAGTGCCCGTGGGCAAGTGTGAAACAGTGCGATCAGACTAATGTGGACTGAACTTCACAGCAGCAATTGCAAGAGCCTTTATGCCTATTCTAATGTACACCACGGATGTTCCTGAATGTATAGGTGGCTTGTTATGTCAGATTTAGCACTGGGAGGTGTCTTGCACCCTATAAATGCTAGGTTCCAGAAAATGCTGACATATATATGTATGTATGTGTATAAATACATATGTCTGGGTCTGTGTGAAAAATGACAGCCTAGAATGGCTGGTGGATAGCTGACTAACTAGCTAGCTATACACATCCTTACACTGAAGAGAAAAAACCCCAAACCTTTAAGTGACATGCATGTTTTAATGCTGACTTGGCTTGCAAACCCTCAAGGACACTGAGAGGGCTGCAGGCATCTCAGGTTCCACCGAGCTTCCTTTTCACTTAGTGCACAGCCCTGGATCCTGCTCTGCAGATCTCCACAGCCCCAGCGGAACAGGCAGCTGTGGTGGGTTGTTCAGGTAGCTTGGTCCTTCATTATTTGCTTTTCATCCCACTAGCAACAGCAAAGCTTTGGTGGGTATGATCTGAATGGTAGCCAGGCAAAGAGGACCATGATAATGCAAGAGCCAGGAAAGGCTCTGGTCAAAGGCTGCTTCTCGTCTCTGTGGTATCCAAATAAGCAGGTATTTTTCAAAGGTGAATCGTGTTTCTGTCATTCAGCAGCCTGGCTCAAAGGCAGGTGTGCAACAGCCCTTGTGTCCTGACACAGATCCTTCAGACCCGTTATCGCTGCTTTGAACAGGACACAGGACAAGAAGGTTCCTTCGGACCTAAATCACTCTCCAGTGCTAAATCCAAAACCTGGTTTAAGTGGGCATGTGGGTGGCACCTCTCAGTCCCAGCACAGAGCTTGCCCTGCTTGTTTTGAATCACAGTGACCCGGCAGCAGCAGAGGAGTAACGTCCAATTTGCAAGGAAGGAACACTCCTGATGTGAGAAGGCTCCTTGAGCCAGCGCTTCCCTACCATCAGCACCCACATGGGTGGAAACAGAGTAAAGAAATTTACAGGTACAACTGCATCTTTGCTGGTTCTGTTGCTTGGGAGGATGTGGCAGCTCCCACCTGTGCTGAGTGCAGGCTCAGCAGGAGACCCAACACAGCTCTGCGAGGCCACAGCGCTGCTCCAGCTGCAGAGGGCACTTTGGCAGGGGAGGCACACCTGGCCCGTTGTCAGGAGCGAGGAGTTGATCCCAGTCCAAATCTGCAGTGAGACAGCAGATCTAGACCAACTCTACACAGGAGTCATCACACTGCATAGATCTGTCTACTTGTGGGATTTGTGCTAGCTTGATGAAAGGGTTGGCTCCTATCCTCAGCTGAACTCTCGTGGTTCAAAGTTATGCTGGCTTTTTTTCTGTGTCCTTTGGGGTGAAAAATGTCTTGCAGCTGCTGCTTATAATTATTTCCCCTATGTTTCAACATTCTCCAGATGAATGTCACCCGAAGCAGTGCTCTGAGAGACTGCAATCATGATTGCCAATAGCCAACATCCAGACTAAAAATAAAAAGCCACAGCAGGGGACTGAGAGACAAGCAATACATCCACTGGCAAAAATCACTGATAGCTGGAAAGAAAAGGCTTTACCACTTCCAGTCTGGTCTTCTCCGTGCTGGAAGACGCTTCCATCTAACAACAGGCTCTTCTGATGTCATCAAGAATCAAGTTGGCTTGTAGGAAGCACTAAGGGAACTGGCTTTTACTTTTGCTAAGTGTCCATGGTTAATAGCCATGGCATTTTGGCTGGTGTGTGAATGTGGTGGGGGAGAAAGAGAAAGTTTGTTAGTGGAGCATTTATTTGCCCTTGAGAGGAATATGGGAAGCTGTTACCAAACACCTGCTTTTGGCCCTAGAACTAACAGGTCACTTTTGCAGAGGGGGATTAGACTGAAAGGATCCCACCTGCAGAAGGGAAGGAAACCTAAGGAAAACGTTTGCTAGGAGAGAGCCACAGTCCCTGCTTTGCTTCCTCCTGTCTGTCACAGCCCAGGAGAGAGGGAGAGCTGCTGTGGATGATGTTTCCATGGGGTGTGAATGAGGAAAGGAGGTGTGCAGCACAACTATGCTGCAGAGATGGGACCCACAGAGTACCAGGTTACATCAGTTCTTTGGACCAGGCCTTTGGGTTGCCCTGCCTTGTACCACATGTGGCACACAGCCAGCCCAGCAGGAAGACAGTATGACAAGCTTGTAAGGCTTCTCAATTAGCTTTCCACTACAGCTCAGGAGCTGAGACCTCAGAGTTTAGCCTGGTGTATCAGTTTTTTGCCTATCAGACCTGAGAAGGACTGAAATATTTATTTCCCTTCTTTTTCATTAGTATTTAACACACAAGGACAATCTGTTCAACTGTCAGTCTGACCTTGCTCGGAATGGGGTCTAGGGACCAATTCTTTACATGCTGACAACAGCACAGCAATTTGGGCTAAGCAGAAGTATTTTGTGGCAGCTGATCCACCAGTTCACTGCAGTATCATGGCTGATCCTAGCCCTGCAACAAAAGCCTTCCTGACTTTTGCATGCAGTTACCTCACAAGATGAAGATGCTCTAAAAAATAACGTGACACTCTACCCTTGTGCAAATAAACAGAAGGCCACATCTTTAAACAGCAGTGGTGAGATGTTTTATTTGCACTCATTCACCCCATGCCTGGGAGACATGGATTCTCAATCACTATTGCCACACAGTCTTAAATGCAGAATGGAGTGCTTCGTGTGAATGGTCATAATTGTTGCAAACCAGACTCTAAACACATGGTTGAGAAAGGATAGCACCGCCTTTGAAATGAAAACGTGACTCAAGAGGGAAGGAGAGACATTCTAGCTCTTGTCTTCTGTTTTTGAAAGACTGTGCAGTCCTGGGCAGATCATTTCTGCAGCCTCATGCTCCTTGGGGGAACCACAAATCCTGGTGCATTATCGTGTAGCTGGAAGGATCCCCAGTCAAAGCCACAGCACTTGGGCTGATTCAATTACTTGTTTGGCCCCCTGTTTTTTAAGAGGTTGCAGAGGTATAGATATGGTTTTTTTAGGGGAGGACCTAAGTGCCAAGAAAAATCAGCTGATGTTCTTAGATTCAAGACTGGAAAGAATGGACTCTAGACAGACTTATTAAAAACCAAGAATATTTACTTAGCATTTCCTCTCTGTGCTGTAAAGTGCTGAAAATGGTCAGTAAGTGTGTAATATCTCAGGTAAAGACTCAGCCCCACCTTCAGCCTTCTGCTCCCTCAGGGGCTTTATCCAGGTCCATGCATTTGGTGACATGCCTCCTGGAGGAAAAAAGGAAAGGCTTAAGATAACATTTGCAAAGCTTGTAAACGTTTTTCAAGGGGCTCCCTTTTCACTTGTGATAAGAACAGGCAGGAGAAGGAAAAAAATGTCATTGCTGAGTTAGGGAGGGAGGAGACAAAAAGATTCTTCTTCAGCTGGTCCAGTTGAAACCTCTCCTTGGTCACACAGTACCTCTGAACAGCTTTCCTTGCATGTAGATCTGACTGCATCTGTCTCAAGAAGAACTGGGGTTACGAGCCTGCAGGTTGGTGGGGCCTGTTGTGCATCACAGGAATCAGCAGACTCACCTTTTGGTTACAAAAAAAATTCATGGTGATTTCCCTGAAGACACAGGGAAAATCCTGTTTGCTCCCACTTGAAGCAGCATCTGCAAAACCCTCCCAAGCGAGCACACGGGATTTGAGAAGATCCCGTTTCCAAAAGAATCCTAGAGGAAAAAACTGAAAATCAATGAACAGTAAAAGCCAAAAACATCCAAGATACACATCTGACAGGTATTGCAGGACCAGACCCAACAGAGCACTTAGACTCTTATCTCCTATTGACTGGATGATCTTTCAAGGTCCCTTCCAACCCTTAAGATTCTGTGATTGTGTGATTAGTGCTTGGGGGCTGGTAGAAATAGAAACCTTTCTGAGACAACAATGTGTGGAGCAAACTCAGAAGCAGCAAAACATTCCTTATTTTCTCTAGGCTTGCTTGTTTAATGACACTAGGGCTACACACACCAATATTCCAAACCCCACAAACACAGCACTGGTGCCCAACGCCCTGCTAAGCATCTGCTTCCATCTCTAACAAAACAGTTGGCATTGCACTATGAATATCAGAGCTTCAGCAAACAACAAAGCAGCATTAAACAGCCCCTTTCACCTCGAGCACAGCTTTTGGTGGGCTTGAGAAATCCACCCCTGCTGAAATTTCAAACAAAACCCCTTGGACTGGCCATCGCTTGAGGCAGTGAAGCACCTCACACAGCTAATGGGAGCCCTGGAAGATGGTTCAGCTGTGTAGTAAGCTCCTCACCTCTAAGAAGTGAGATCTCCAGTAACATACTTCTGGGTTAAAATGGGACAGCTGTATTTCAGACAAGCTTGCTGGTTACCCTGGGTTTTCTTGGGCTCCTCTGGTGGAAATCAGAGGATAACACATCCTAAAGAATCACATTTAGGCACATTGTCTTCAGGGCCAAAGAGTATGTGTGTGACAGAGCCCTGGCCCAGGCTGCCCAGGGAGAGCGTGGAATCTCCTTCCTTGAAGGTCTTCAAACCCACCTGGACATGCTCCCGTGTGACCTGATCTAGGTGGGACCTGTTTCTGCAGGAGGGTTGGACTGGATGATCTGTAAAGGTCCCTTCCAACCCCTACCATTCTGTGATTCTATCTTGCTCCACAAAAACAGCTTACTACCTTGTAAATGCTCCAAAAATAAGGGTCTGTTGCAGATAATACTAATACTTTAGGTAGGTTGATTATGTCCTAGCTCATGCTTGCTCGGGCTACATAATTATCAAATCTTAAACCAACCAGTGCTTCTAGTCATATTCTATTCTAGAACATGGCTATCAACTCATATCTATGCCTTATTTACACTGGAATGTAGCATCATGCATGCAAACATATGCTAAATCCCTTAGCTAAAACCCAAGCACCAGCATATATTAGAGCACCTCATCCAGAAGATTCTGCAGCTCTTTAACTGATGATGCCACGCTGGCTGCCGACCTGAGAGAGGCGAGTGCTGAAGGAGCACAGGTGAGATGTGCTTCACACAACTCTGACAAGTTTCCCTGGAGAGCACTACAGCACATCTTCCATGTTTTATCCCCCATAAAGGTGCAATGGAGGGGCTGTGCTAGTGTCTGCTTTCAATGTGTTAAGCGAAGCTCTGAGGCTCTTGTGTCAAGAGGAGGAGCTGCCAGAGCAGCAGGAAATTCCACTTTCCCCAGTGTTTCCTAATTAGCACCATTTCTGGAGGCAGAGTACCTAGTCCCAAGGTACAGGACTGACCTGCTTACTGAAGGAAAGCATTTTGTCTAACCCTGGTTGCCCACTGCTTTCCCTGCTCTGGATTGTACTTATTACATGCTCACATAACCAGGCTTCATACATCTTCTCACTCAGAAATGAGCCAGCTGAGACTCAGAGAAGCACCCCTGCCCAGACAGTGATGTTAGATGGGGTATCCATGCACAAGTATTGTAGTTTCATATAAAAACAGAGGTGCCAAAGGAGAGCACGGTGTTCTGCCTACAAAATACACCCTGTGAGTGCTCCAAAAGCTAGCTCATGAGGTATCTACAGCCAGCAATTCAGCCAAGCTGAATGTATCTTAATGCTTGTCATAAAGCAAGATTATCACATCTCAGAGATCACATTTACCTCCCTAGGCTAGGGAGTACCAGTCCAGCAAGCCTGTGGTTCCTACACTTTTAGGGAACTATTTCCCTTTTCACAGCTCACTCCCTTTCTCACCCCAATGCTATGAAACCTGCACCTGCAGGTAAGGCAGTAGAAGGTGCTTCCCATTGCCCTGTACCCACAGCAGACCCTGGGCCACAGCTTGGAAACATCCTCCTCTTCTCCAAGGGGCTGCTTAGCCCTTGTAGCTCAGGAGTGCTCCGTGACATAGCCCTGGTCCCTCCTGTCAGTGCTGTGCTGAGCAAAGCAGACCCTCTCCCTGGCCAGGATTCCATCAGACCCCACTGACAGCATCTCCCAGAAAGGTGTTTTCAGCAGCACCCGCAGACAAGGAAGGAAAAGCAGAGCACGAGCCCTTCTGCCCGGCAGAGAAAGGCTTTGGGAGGCTGCAAAACGTAACCAGAGGAGGCTGTGTACATCTTATCTGGGATGCCAGAGTGCTGCCTTTATAAGCAGAGCCCTGTATTATCAGAAAAGAGGCTATTTTGGGCTCCTTAGCTCACCCTCTGGAGCGGTGGGTGACTGGTGCTGCAGGAGCTGGTTTAGGAGCCAGCAGATAGAGAGTGGCAGCAAAGCAGCCGGGGATTTCCAGGCACGCAGGGTCACCCTGCATCCTCACCAGCCTCTCCACAGCCATGGTGCAAGAAGGGAAAGGCCAATACATTAGGACAAATTCAAGCTCTTTTTTTGGCCAAACCTGCTACACTACTGACTTTTCTTTCATCTTTTGCACCAGGGAAGAGAGGCAATGCAATGGGGACAAATGGACACAGCTGATATCGTTTTAACACCAGGATTGTTTTAATGCATGTAATAAAATTGAATTCTGGGCAAAAAGTGAAATAATTTACCAAGTTTCTATGCCCAGAGCACTAAAAAAAATACATGGTTAAAGCAACAGTTTATCCTTTGACAACAGGAAACAGCTGATAAAAGAGAACTCCTTTTGTTTTGGATTTACAGACTGTTTCCCATGTGTTATATTTGCTTTGGCCGTCTCTCTGACATCCGCTGGTAGAGATGAGAATGAGGAGAAGGCTCAAAATATAGGAGCCCCCAAATGCTGTTGCTCCCATTGTCCTCTGTGTAAAGGTAGGAAGGATCCTCCTGAACCCTTTTCCTCCTTCTCAGAGCTTTTTTAAGGTAACTATTTGAGGTCACTCTCCTAGTAGAGCTACAGAAACTCTCTGGAAACGTATCACAAACGGGCTAAGAAGTCTCCAGTCTGGAGACAGAGGAGAATTAAGAAAGAGGAGTAGCCTAAATGAACCAGTGTGCAAGTGCTTCCATGTGTTACATAGCAATCCCTTTGTGTTTGGTGGTTTCATTTCCTGAAGGAAGCACTCCTCGGTGACTGTCACACTCGTGTTGTTGGCTGCCTAGCCTCCCTTTCCCTACCTGAAGAGTGAGCTTCCATCTCTTTTGGGTTGTGAACACCCTTACTTTGCTGCTTGGCCAAGGGAGGCCTTGCAGTTGCTCCTTTGCAGCAGCTTGAGTGAGAAACCTCTCGCTATGTGCTGAAGTTGTACCTGTGCTCCCTGCTGCCAGCGCTGGGCAAACAAGGCAGCCCGGTGCCTGAGGAGCCTGCAGACCATTGCTTCACGTTGGGCTCATGAAGTTCTTCACTATGAACAAAGAGGCTTAGGGATTGTTTTTTCTGCTTGGTTCTTACTTGAGGAACAACAGGACTGCTAAGCCCTGCATTGGTGTTTTTGTTCTTTCTTTTCCCCTAGAGAACCCTCTGGAGGTCTCAGGGGTGGGAAAAAACAAGATATGGATCCTTTTCTGCCCAACAGCCCTTACAGCCTGAAGAAGGGCTCATGAACCTTAAGCTTGTCTCTGCTACCTGGGTCTCAAGCAGGTCTTGCAAAAGCTGCGACCTTCACGTGCTGGCAGGAACCACCAAAAGGTTCTGTTAAAACACTTTGGTTTTCCAGGCTTTGGGGAGTTTGAATGTTGTGATGCAGTGATAAAGCAACTGCACCATATATTTAAAACTGTCTGAGATTTCCACTGTAGACCTTAAACATAGTGCTAAATAGGGCAAACAAAAATAGCTGTTACTTTGACAAGTGCTTATTTAAAGCCTATTTTGTCAGCATTGCTGCCCTGGTTATGACAGGGAAGTTGTCTAGAAATTGCATAATTACCAATATTAAGAGCAAAAGCAAAACAGCGCCACACAATTCAATAATGGAGCAGCTCACGTTTGCCACGGCTGTTGCAAGGCTGCAGCAACTCTGTCTCAAACCACAGCCTCAGGAAAAGGCTGTGCTGCTGCTGCTGCTCCTCATTTGCTCTCAGCCCAGGAGGTTGCTCAGCTCTCATTGCTTGGATTGCTGTGCCAGGGATGGTGATAAGGACACTATTTTCTTGCTTCTTGGGAGAAGGCAGCCTTATTGCCTTTGCTGCTCATTCTCCAAGTGCTTGGCACTTGTCAATGGACTCTTAATGGATTTCACTATAATGGGAGTGGGGACTGGAGAGCGAGGAGAGAAACAGTTTGGAAACATTAGGAGCATCTTTTTGTACATAATAAAATTTGTAACAAGTTCAGCAGCTGAGCTTCTGTGGAATAAAAGAAAACATTTCGTGCTCTTTCCTTCCCCTTCCTCTTGCCTAGTCTCTCCTCACAGTGGAAGGGAAGTGAGAGAAGATGATGAGCTCAGAGATGTCTTTTAAAGGCTTGCTTTCACAGACTTTGTGTTGTGTAGGTACCACTCATCTTCCTTCCAAGCTCAAGGGCCTATCCACACGATCCATTTTTCAGTCAAACCATAGAAGGGAGCATTGCAGGAAGCTCCACACCACCTTTCTCCCCACCTCTTTTCTCCCCCAGGGTTTATTGCATGCTCCAGGCCAGGTTTGTACCCACAGACACACGCACCATGCTTCTCTGAACGCAAGCTTGGCATCCATCTGCTCTGCACTTCAGTCTGGCTCATTTACTCTCAGGGAAAAATAAACCAGAGGCAAATCAAGCAGGGACCCCTGGCCTGCTGGTGAAGATCCTCTCTTGTGGTGATGCTTCCCCCGTGTCTCACCTGGGAAAAGCAGCAGCAAGGGTCAGGAGCTTCTGGGTGCTCAGGCAGGCGCACTGCAAGGAACAGGTTTGCATTTAGCATCCGTCAGTGAAAAGCCTGCTCTAAGTGACTTGGTCAGTGTCATATATGGATGTAGTGGCAGGAATAGGTGTGCCCATCCCATAGTCATAGAATCATAGAATGGTAGGGGTTGGAAGGGACCTTTAGAGATCATCTAGTCCAACCCCTTTGCAGAAGCAGGTTCACTTAGATGAGACTCCTAAAGCATCGTGTAATCTTCTCCCTTCTTGTAACCTGCTGCCTCATGGGCTGCACATCTTCCAGCTGCAGGAGCGCTTGGGGTGAGGACCCTACAGCCAAGGGCTTTCTTCCTAACACAGTCTTCATTAATTTTAACAGCAGAATCATCCTGTGCACTACATGAGGATGGGGACTTGGGGAAAAAAAATTAGCATCATCATTTAATTAAAGATGGATCATAATAATAAAACCTGCACAAAGGGACTGGTGTGGGATTATGAAGAGAACTTTAATTGTGGATTTCTTCCTCTTTGACTTGGAGTCTCTGATTTTTGCATCTCAACACAATCTTTTGAACAGCTTTGGCATGCAATTTCCTGTTTATTAGAAGAAAATAAATTAGGAAAGGCTGAAGTGTTACGATCCAGCCTCACACTGACAGTTGTATGTGTCATCAGCAAAGCTGGAATCTCTTCTATCCAAGCCTCACTTGACCCAAAGGATTAACTGATAGCGATGATAGCTCGGACTTCAGCCTGCTCACTGCAGGCTGAATATGAGGGGTGTTCAGCTAAAACATTTCTCCTCCATGGTGAGCATGTGCAAACTGCAGCTGTCCAGAGACCTAGGAGCTAGATAAACTTTGTTTGACAGTACAGCGATATCAGACTATATCAGCCCTTTCTTTCTCCATGGGTGAAACCCCTTATTTTCATTATTGTTTTGGAGAGCTGAAATGTTTCAACTGAAACTACTTATCAAAATACTACCAAAAGATCTCAAAAGCCAACCCCCAAAAAACAACAAACCATGCTTCAAAAGACAGCTGAAGACAATTTTCACGCTGAGCAGCCAAAGCTTGACAAAAGTTATAGAAAGCTGAAAACAGGAGCTCCTCATCCAAACCCCTGGATGCCTTTAATAATCAACAGTGCTTCCCAGTTGCTTGGGTCTCCCTTGGCAGGCAGAGGATAATCATCCTCACTTCTTTCAGCAAAGCCATTTAGACCTACTGGTGAAAATTAAGAGACTGTCATCATCACTAATCCCATCTAGAGCAATTATTAAAACTATCTGGAAGAAAAGTAGGGCTTTGTTCACACACAGGATTTCCTAACAATGAACCTACACACGACATCCCATACGTAAGAGCAGAGCTTCCCTTTTCGGCTGGGCCAACAACCACATTGCAGTCAAGGCTCTGCATCCTAGGCAGCACTTGTTAGGCAGCTGAAGGTGCTGGAAAACACACTGCAGAGATGATTTTCTGTGTGTACAGAGTACATAGCATGTAGGGTGCCGTGAATGACAGTGCTGGGTGCAGACAGCAGTGAACCGTGGCCCCCTGCCTCTGCCACCATCCTAAATAGATAGTGGTGAAGACGTAAAACACTTTTCTCTTGTAAAGAAACATAAGTACAAGGCACCTTGAGAGCAAACAATCATTTCATAGAGTGAATCATAGAGTGGCAGAGATTGGAAAGACCTTTTAGAGGTCATCTGGTCCAACCCCCCAGCAGAAGCAGGGTCGCCTAGATCGGGTCACACAGGAACATGTCCAGGCGGGTCTTGAAGACCTCCAAGGAAGGAGCCTCCACACCCTCCCTGGGCAGCCATTTGCCTGTAAATTATTAACAAACACATCTTAACTCTGGTTCCAACCAAGGTGGTTCAAATACTCTTTATTTTTGTGGCTCCACAGATACTTTGCTTTCTTTAGAGTGCTTCAGTGAAACAGAGGAAAACGGCTCAAGTTCATACTTCTGGTCACTGTTCTCAGTCTGTTTCGCTGAAAATGAACACTGAATATTATGAAACAGCTCAGAAATGCTGGATGTAAAGGGAGATTTCCTCTTTTTTTTTTCCTCCTTCAGCTGAAATATCTGTTGGCAGTAAATCCCTGACGGAAATGTGCTTTCCCTGATTCCCCGGCTTAATTAGCTCAAACAACGTAAGATATGTAACACTGACCGCCATGGGAAACCTGATAACAAAGAACAGTGACACAATGCAAGCCTTTCAAACAGATGCAGCCAGTAGGCTGCTAAGACAAAAGTGGATTCAGTGCGGTGTCAGGCCTTTTCTTCCTTCGCTGCTGCAGGAGACACGAGCGGGGAGACAAGTTAAACTTTGCCATGTGGTTTTTTTCCCCAGTAATGATCTAAAATTGCCAGTTCCTCTGTAGTATGCAGGTCACACGTTAGTGTGTTCATCAAGGAAGGGACAGTAGCTAATACTGCAGCTCCTGGGCACTCAGGATGCACTCACTGCTATTGCCAGAGGGAAAACTATGGGGGAAGTGACCCCAAAATGTGGAAATGAGCAGTGTTCCTGGTTGGCAAGACCACATGCCCTCACACACTCCTTTCTGAGGGGGCTGAGGCTGAAGTTTCCTCAGGATTTTCTTTCTTGGGCTCTATCCTGAGCAGCCCTAACCCCTTGCTCTCACCTGGGCACACAATCCCACCCTTGTATCACCTTTCAGGAATGGTTTGTGCAGATGGAGGGTGAGCAAGAAGGATGTGCTGACTCGGGTTGTGAGTATGCTTTTTCTCCTTGCTGTTCCTTGCTGCATTACTGCTCCAGTGCTAGCCCTTGCTCGGGGCTGGGGCACTGTAATGGCTGTTAAACTGAAGGAAGGGGTAGAGGATCAGGACTGTGAGCAGTGAGTGAGCGAGGACGATGGTGCTGCAAGAGTCAATAACATCACTGGTGGCGGCAGTAGCGAGAAATACGGTCTCTGCTGCTGACAAGCAGAGCTGGGACCCTACTTAGGTCAGAACAAAATTAATGTGCAGTTGGGGTCTGGATTGGTGCTCACAATGAGGTCAGGACCATCATGCATTAAAGCTGTTCTCCCCCAGAACTGTTAAAGGTGCCAGAGGAGAAGAGATGTAACAGGCTTATGCCTATTTTTCCATTTATAATGTTAAAGTTTAGACATATTTCTTTATTTCCTTTTCCTTTTTTTTCCCTTTGCATTAAAAGCTGGAGTCTTATCACTTCTGTTCCCCAAAATACTCTGTAGACACCAGAGAACTGGCAGGATAATGATATCACATGGAAACAGGTAGGGAAGTGCAAGGAAACACAGGAACAGGGATTTCTTAGTCAGAGAGTTTGTAGTTTGCTGCTTCTCTTGGTTTTGTCATTACCTGTGTAACTCAAATGCCTTGCAGGAGAACAGCAAAATGATTTTGACCAGGTCCACCTGACAGAGCCCTGTTGACTCAGCAATGTCCACGAAGCCAGGCAGAGAGCTGACCTCCATCCGTGCCTGGTGCACTGGGGCCAGACCCGCCGGCGGGGCTGTGCTTTACCGGCTCAGCTTGTTTCACTTGTGCTCCGGTCCCGGAGCGTGCTGCTGCTAGAAGCATATGCCTTAGCAGCCCCAAATCCCAAAGAATTCCTCCAGCAGGCCTTCTAGGCAAAACAGAGAAACAGCAAATCCAACCAGTTCAGGGTCTAATGACCTGCATATGCCTAACGCGGTATCAAATGGAGTTAAGGACGCCCAACAGCCGTCTCTCGGGCTGCTTCGTTCGCTGTGAAGAACCAAAGGTCACGGGCTCACTTTTCTTCTGTGGGTTGCCTTTGAAGTGTGAGTATCATTCGTGTACCACAGGACCCCACGTAGAAGGTCCCATTTGATCTGAGTCTGTAGGTGGGTGGCTCTTTTTGGCATCTCTGGTTATCACCTCTGTGTTACAAGGCCAGTCGCAATCTGACTGACCTGTTAAACAAATTAGATTCATTCCTCTGGCTCTGCTAAAACTCAAGTCTAACCCTCAGCTGGGTAAAGCACAGACACTCCAGCTTTATTTATATTAATTTAATTATAGATAGACTAATAATGAAATGGCCAACTTGCACTGTGGGCAAAATAAACAAATGCTGCTTCGGTGATCAGTGCATCACGGGCTCTTTTTAATTACAGCCTTCAAGCTAAATCTAGGCCGTACTAGGAAATGTGGCAGCCAGTTCTCAGAGTCAGTAAACGTTGCTCACTTTCCAGTGTGTCAAAGTGAGACAGTCTGCAGAGTATGAAATTATTTTATACACCTGGTATGAAAGTATTCCAGACACCAGGTATTAAATTTCGGTTCCACAAAAGTCATTGCCACTGACCAGCAGAGACTGGGAGAGTACGTGAGTGTGTGTGTACGCAGGGAACAAATGTGAGGAATAAGCCTAAGGAAAGGAAGAGAAATATCAGGAACATACAGGAGATTACAAAATCAGTCATGTCTGTCGTGAGTGCTGGGCAGCCACACGTGTCCTGCATCTGGTTCTCCAAATTAGTCTCCTACATGACTGCAGTATCACTTACAAAAAGATCCCAATTCATGGGCTCTCATGGAGCTCTCATTAAATACTGTTTACTAGGCACAGCTGTGCTTAATTCCTGCCTCTGCAGTCCGAGGTTTCAGCCGAGGTTTTGAAGATGTTCCTGTTACCGCCGCAATTCTGGAAACAAAACTTGCACGAGAAAACAAAGACACAGAGCTCCTTCTTTACATCTACTTTTCCAGACAGGCAACCGACTACACTGCCAGTAGAGTAACGCCAAACCCCTGGTTTGATGCAGAAGAGCTGGTGTGAGCGTTTTCTTTGGTTTGCCTCCAGAGGGGATAACAGTTTTCTCAGGATTCAGGTCTGATCCTTCACTGTTTTCTCAAAAAGAGCTCCCCCGGGGCTCTGGCAGAGTTTGGTTTGGCTCTGCATCTGGAGACCTGCCAAGCCTCTGCCTGTGGGTGATACACAGGACACCCACACAGGGTGTCAAGCAGGAGGTACTTCTTTTTCTGGGCAAATTCCTGCAGGCAGCCCATGGGTACGAGCAGCCCCCCAGCCGTGGGCTGCGCCGCATCCATCAGGCACACGGCAGACAGCTGGATCTCTCTTGCACAGCAGAACCTCTGCAGCCTATGGCTCACATCTGTGGCAGCTCTGTACCTCCAGTTCAGCGAGTTCATCTGGGCCTGGCGTGCCTAGAGCCAGCGAAACAGCGAGCCCTCCAAATCCCTGCGCGGCGCTCTGTCATTGTCACCAGGCTTCCCGTGTACTTGGCGTGATGACTCAATTAAACCAAGGTTTCCAGTCTGTTGCCTGGTGTTTCGTTGGCTCAAGTTCACTTCAACACACGTCTCCAGAAGGTCAGCTCGGAAAGGCAACAAAACACAAGCCAGAAAAAAGCCCAGTGTGCTTACTTAGAGCACTTGTGCCAATGCACCAGAAATGTGCACGGGGCAGCTTCGCTCCTGCCCGACTCAGGTGGCTGCACAAAAGGGAGAAACATCAAGGAAGCCTTTGGATACCTGCAGATCTCATGGTGAAAGAAAAGGCAAGAAATAGATTCCTAAACTGATCGTCATATATCAGTATATAGCCACTAAATTACACAATGTGATTTTGCAGTCAGAGGAGTCTGAGTTATTTTCTTCTTGAAGTTTGGAGTTGGCTAAAGGAGCACAAACTCATCGAACCTCGTGTTATTGGGGAATATTTCAGTGCTTCAGCACTGACTAACTGAAGTGCATAGAGAATGGTCAAAACTAAGATCTGTTACAGAACTTACAAATAGTCTTTCTGGAGATGCACATAATTTTCTTGGCCAGGTGTACTTCTGATCATTGTTTACCATGCAGCCAGAAAAAACATTCGGCTTGCTGGCAAAGTGCAGACAGCATTAAACTCACTCAGTATCTGCCTCGCTGGTTATGCTACTATAACACTGGTGCCAAAGGAGGCAGGAGTTGGTGTAGTTAGAAAAGAGGGCCTCTCTAAAACCAAAGTGCCTAGCTGAATATTTTTCTTTCTCTCTTGTTCATCCCAAAGGGAAAAACATTTCATGCAAGCTGTGGCTGCATGTATAAAACAGCTCGGCCTCTTCTCCGTGTGCAAAAACCTTACCCTGTCTCCATAAGATTATGGTAATGGCTGAGCACAAACTCAAACTATGGCCAAACAAGACAGCCCCAACATCAAGGAACAAGCTCCACTGACATCCCAGGGAGTCACTCCAAGGTCTCGAAGCTGAAGACCCCAATCTTTTCAAACATCAGGGCTACAAAATACGCGGCTCATGTTCATGCTATTTTCTGTTACTGCTAGCTTCCATATCTCTTAATGATTAAATAAATCCTCCACTCTGAAGGACAATTGATTGTCACAGAAATTATTTGTAATGAATTAATTTTGTATGCACCTGTCTCCAGGTAACTCCAGGACTCCATTCACATCGCCAACCATCATGCTTCCAAACTTAAGCCTTTTCTTACGAACACAGCACAAGGACAAAATCAGTCTGCCTCCCATAAGGCTCTGTGAATAAAACTGAGGTGGCAGGATAATGCCAAACCACACATTTGTGGCAACATTGAAGTATTTTCTTAGTTCCCTTGCTCTGTCTCGAAATTTGAGCACGTACTTAAAATCCTTTGCACTGTTGCACTCTTGGAGGTCAAAGTATTGACAGGGAAAGTAGCCAGAGAGCAGAAATGTCTAACAGGTCTTGTACACTACAGTAAAAATATTGGTAGATAACAAAACCCTTCACTGGTTTGTTTTAATTGATGAAACAAATCTTGATCTCCTTTTTGTCAGCTGAAATTTTGAGCAACTCATGGTCCCAAGATACTGATGAGAAAAAAACCCATGAAGAATACAATTGGTGAGATTTTAGGCCCTGAGCCTAAAGGAGTCCCCTGAAAGCAAGATATTAAACCCCAAGGACATCTCAGCATAGGCTGAAAGGTGGGCTCGTGCAAACTCCACTAGGCCAGATCAGATCTGAAACCAAGGCAGGAGTCACTGCCTTATGGCACCTTACTGATGTCAGCAGACAGCAGCTTTAAATAAAGCAGGGCTCTCATTCATATTCATTGAGTAAAGGTTGTTATTGCCTTCTAGGTGTTTGTTACCACCCGTCTGCTGGGCTACGATCTCCTGACAACAAAGTCGACGGGAGGGAACTGGTGTCTGAGCCTCAGCCACTATAATTTAGACACTGCACAGTCTAGCACCTGAGTCTGAACCCTCCTTTCCTGGTGGCTTGCACCAAATACACAATGAGCTACAGCCTGGAGTGGCTGAGGTGAAGGTATGTGCTCCCCACTATTATTTCTGTCCCAGAGGGGTAATTGTCTGATGCCAACGGCCCTTGCTCATAACAAAACACATGTAAAAGGCAAATGAAGTTCTCAGCCACTGCCACTTACTGATGAATAGAAGTGAGTGTGCTGTGGGCCCCACAGCAGCGCTCAGCAGGTAGCCTCCCACTCCTCCCAGCCCACACTGCTGGGACAGGCTCCCGTGGGCTCCCAGAAGAGCTCTGCTATGAGCCAAGGCACCAAAGGCTGAAGACACATCCAAACCCACCCCAGAGGTGCAGACTGCATCCTGAGGCTGCCATCCCTGCTCTGCAATGTCCCACCCCCCACTTTGGCTTTACCCCAAATCGCTCCAGTTCAGATGTGTCAGTTCCCATCCTCTTTCAGACTCTCCTCCCCTCCACAACGTCCACAGTAGCACTTCTCTGTTTCCAGACAGAAGGCTGGCTCTTCAAGGAGGCTTTTGACAACTGCTGAGGCCAAGTGCTCCATGCTTTTGGATGCTGGCATGCCTTTTGCAGCCGCTACTACAGAGTGGCACAGGATACTTTTATTATAGAACTCACATTTGGATGTGAAATGTTCTTTCCATGTCCCCAAGCCAAGCTTGGATTTTGATTCCATTATTATTACAGTTTGATGATTGCAATACTTCTTTTAAATTGTTGCTGCTAATTATTACTTAGCTCTATCGGTTATTGAGTTCAGTGCTGCTTGGAAACTTCTGTGTTAGGTCTGGATAAATATCAAACGATTTGGATACTTTTCCAAAAGTTTTGAATATGCAAAATTGTCTGTATTCCTGGAAAGGAATGGAAGTTAGCATATGAAAGAGGAAGAATCAGACAAAGCAGGGCAAATTAAAGGACAGATTCCAGTACCTCCCTTCTGTGGGAGAATTTCCTTAAAACTGAGACACAGCATCCCAGTGAGTCTGTTTGTGAGCAGCTTATGTTAATTTAAAGTGTTTGTGCTGTATCATTACCCTTTATTATCAAGCTTTCTGGAATGGTCAGTGTTACATATCTCAAGCCATGTGAGCTAATTAAGTCAGGAACTGCAATTTTTGGAGTGATAGAACAGATTATTCCCACAATACCATTCCCACAGCATTTCATCATCTCAGACTCTCTGGATGTACTCAGAGAAAAAGAAAAGTAAATTCATTTTTGAAACTGGGTCTAATTTAAGTCTGTGTGAGACCTCCTCTGTAGAAAGAACTGGGGAAGGGGGAAGCCTTCTGTTGTGAGTCTTAGAGTAAAATACCTGTTGGTGGTAAAGTCTTCTTGACACAGTCTCATTTAACTCTCCTGGGGGAAAAAAAAAGGCAACTAACAGTTGAAAATGCCGTAGGCAACAGCCAAGTGTGTGTCTCCCCATGGCCAATGAATGCACAGGTGCCTCCAACCCCTCCAAGGTGGCCCTTAACACAAGGCACCAAGGTCAAGGGAGCAGCTCTCCCCATACCACTCCACTTGGGCCTGAGTTGGACTTGAGTTTGGACATGCCATTATCACACCATGTCCAGTCTAAAGCAACATTGTCATGGTAGAATGGACCCCAGCAGAGCACTTGGCTGGGGATATGGGGATGCCCCAGGAAATTCTGGAGACGCTTGAGGCAAAGAAAGCTAAGTCTGAAGGTATCCATACATGTTTGGCCTTGAGTTTGTGTGAGGATGGGGGTGTGAGGATGAGCTGAATCAACAAAGAAAGGTAGATTTGTCTCGAACAATGAAAACTCTTACAGTCAAACCTCCCTGACTGCCTGGGGAATACTGCCTTTAGCAACAGCTGAAGACAGAAGGGTTGTGACTCCATGTCATGGAGACAGAATAGTGCCCTGGAGTTCCTCTGTTACAGGCGAAGCAACACAGAGTAGTTTTGAGAAAATATGCCCAATTCTCGCTGCTCACTGTGGCTGTCAAAGAACATTTGGACTCAAATCAGCTTTTTGAAGAACCACTTTTGAATGCACTCAGATTTTGCATCAGTTTTGCTTTCTGCAGAAGAAAAAACGCCCAAGAGGGCTGGCAATTTAAAACTAGTGCACACAAAAACCTCACTTTTGGCTGAATAAGTTTGCACCAAAAAGTTACCTAGGTCTGGCATAACCCATAAGTGTAGCTCTGCAATTTCCTTGTAAATTCTGGGCTTATTTTGGTTGTTTCTGTATAGGAATGCCAAGTCATTAACAGCACCAGCCACTAAAGTGTAAATACTTATTTCACACAATGCCCAAGCAGAACTGACAGCAATTAACCATTTCAGATACCCCATAGATTTTCATGGGGGTTTTTTTTTTTGGTCTATTTACACATTTGACTCTCAGTGCTGAGGAATGTTCCAATACGTGTGCACAGGGAATATAAACAGTCTCGGTGTGGTTGGTGTGGTTTGCTTGCTGATACACTGTTCATTCAGTTGTCTCCTTCAAGTGAATTTACATCCTTCCATCTTCACATAATGCCTTTGCATAGGAGCTTAGGGCATGTATCAGTTTGATTACATGAGAAAAGGCAATCTAATGCCGTGAATTAATGTGATGTAGAAGAAATTTCGATGCAAGGAACATCTCTGTCTTCTAAAACGGAGCTGAAATGTGGATTATTTGTGTTTCAATCCATCCAGGCAAAGCAGCAAACTCTGTTCAACTTCATAAGGGCAAGTTTAATGAATTTTCCCTCTAGGTACTAATGAGTGGAGAATTTTTCCCTGCGTGACAGACACTTTCTTTTCCTGCAGTACTTTTTGTATACTGACAACATCCATGTACCTTATTTCAGCTTTTGGAAGAATCAGACAAAATCTCTTCACCCATTAGAGAATGTATAATTCAACTGGATTCGTTTTTCAGTTTACTTCAGCAGTAAACTTAGTTTAAAATGCATTGCTTACAGCATAGCCAAATACAGCATCCTGAATTGAGAATGAATTGTAATGGCTAGACTACAGTTTTCCCCCAGTCAATCCTACACCCATCCTAAAGGTTACTCCCATACTCGTTTTCCTTGAGGCTGAATTATTGTATACCCTAAATATGCCATCTTCTCATCTGGCTATGAATAAAGCTTTAAGTGATCTCTTTCCTGGGTTATCAAGGAAAATGCTTTCAATCTCTAAGCTGTAAATATTGGTGAAAATACTTGATCTGAAATAACACACTGAACATTAAGCTGTAAAGAATAAAATTCCCATTATTTCTGCTGCTGATGGCAGAGGGGTGGAATTTAAATTCAGACACGTTGGTAATTGTCAGTTCCTTTCTCCTCCTTGAAAACCAGTGAAAATGAAATCCGTAACTTATAATCCACAGTTAGAATTCTTGCTTAATAGCTGATGACATGATACGACCTATGGGGAGAAAAAGGACTCTCAACTTGAAGAAATTTGAGCCTGGACATCTAGGGAAAATAATCCAAAATTCAGTTATTCCTCAGAAGGGAAAATGAGGAAAGTAATGCTGAAAGAAGCCTGAGGGTGATAGTAGAGAGCGCATTAAATGTGAGGGGAAAAAAAAAAGAGAGAGAAAGGGAAATTTTTGGCTGCAGATTCAAAGACATCACCTCTTGGAAAAGGGAAGAAAAGCTTTCACTCCATATGGCTTTGGTGTGACCACACTAGGAATACTAAATTCACTCCTGGGTACCTTATTAGCATCTAAAAGGGCAGGTTCAGTGGAGAGCAACAATAGTGTCTAAGGGGTTGTCTGGGCTGACTTTTAAGGAAAGATTAAAATAGTTTAGGGGTGGATTGGGGCACCTTTTATTCCTGTGGAGTAGCACTTTAATTCTTATTCCATCCTTTTCCCCTACATTTTAACAGGCCTACTTACAAAGCAAAATATTATGGGCAAGTGTGTAAAAGTCTGGCCCTAAAGATATATGTATTGGCTAAGCAATGAACAGGGGAAGTTCCAATAGACATCTGTGTACGTTGGAAGGGTTATTAACACCAGCGGGCATCATTTGTAACAGGATGATGTTTTTAAAGGCTAAAATGTAAAAGAAAATGAAAACTTATTGACAGGTCTGTTAGGCTATTGATTACTCTCATAAAGGAAGTGATGCATCTCTTCATACAGTTAAAACTACGCTTCCAAAGCACAAAGTGACTACCCAAGAAGGCAATCCTGCACTGGATAGAAGATGGACTAGATGGTTCGGTGGGTCTCTCTTATTTCTACTTGTGCTGACTTAGAGGCTTTAATGAGAGACAGGGAGTTGCAAGACAACCTGGCAATAAATATGCACCACTGCCTAATGTGTTATTTGGCCAAAGCCCAGATAACTCCTGAAGTACACCTCAGAGCCTCATAATGACTCCAGTGCTAAATGTCTTACAGTCCCACCTCTGCCCGTCTGGGGCAGTGAAACATTACTCAGTGTAACCAAGGAATCCTGAGCTGCATGTAGTGTTGCAGAGGACTCTTTGGATCTGTTAGAAATACTTTTTAGGTCAGCTGAGCACTGGGTTTAAGTCTACTAAAACCTCCTTGGGACCGTTGCTTTCACTGACATCCTCTGCTGTGCCCCCTTCAGACAGCATCTTCACTTTCCTCCTAACCCAGGCCCAAGGCTTCCATTGGGAAAGTAGATCATGGAAGTAGATCATCACCTCTTCAGTTAGGGAAATAAGTTCAGACCCTCTGATGGTGGGATCTGCCAACCTTTGGTACTGCAGATGTTCTGCAGTGACTGTAGGCATTGGCCAAGAAGGGCTTCTGCACTGACCCTCTGCCCCCTAGTCCAATTGCATCCCATCACAGGATGCTCATTGCCCCCTCCAGCATCCCCTCTCTTCTCCAGTGCTCAAGTAGGCTTTTATAGCACCTTCTGTATTTTGGCAGAATGGTTTCTATTCCCTCCATAGGTCTTTAAATCTCTATTGATTTCGAGAATTGATTCTCCACACTGTGCAGACTTTGTTATCAGTTACTGATAGGAGATGTGGCTTGGTTTTGTTCCCTATCCAGCGTATTTAGCAGTGAGTTTTGAGTGTATGTTTCTTTCATTGCTCTTGTTGCAGCCCCCACACAATAACAGCAGCAGTCCTACTTTTCTCCAGGGCTGAGCATAGGTAATTTCCTCAGCCTCAGCTCCTGAGGAGAAGCTATTTCATATTTATTCAATCTTCCACTCCTCAGTGCAAATTTACTCTTCTCTCTACCCCTTGCCCCAAAAAAACCCCACATCCATATTAAATTACTGCCTTTCAAAACCAGGCTAGGAAGGAAAGGCAATGGATTGTCTCGCCTATTTTTTAACTGCTTTAAGGAAACATGAGAGTGTCTGTCAGCTGTGAAATTAGCTACACTGGGAAACTTTACTACCCATAAGAAGAAGGTCCTCTCTGTGCAATGGAAAAGGTGCAGTGAGGCTTTTTTGGTTCTCCACGGCCCTTTCTGTAGTAAATATATTGTCACTGTAGTCTTTTAGCCACTTGAGCAGTGTCAGCCCCAGGGAGAGTCAGGCCTACCTGTCAGCATCCTTCAGGGCTTACTGCAAAGATCAGCTTTATGAAGGGATGTGAACTGAAATCTACACAGATTTGGATCGAGTTTGGGTCAGCCAGCATGAAGCAATCATGACAGGAAGAGTTTCCATGCTCTGTTTCACCTTTGGGGACATCTGTAAACATCTTTGTTTCTCATTATCAGACACGTATTGAGTGCGAGAAGTGGTAATAACTTTCCCAGTACTCATGCCTAATTCTTTCTGTCGTATTTTCTCTCCTTTTCATCAACTCTAATATAAAGCATTATTACTATTTCTTTTTTAGAAGTCTAGAATGGACAAGTTGATTTACAAATGACAATGAAGAGAACTGTTTTCCTCAACAATGTGTATTTCTGCCATATTCATTTTACAACTCTGTCTTCTTACTCTCATTCACTCAACACAGTGTACAGGACGGTAGCAAACAGCACAGAGGGAAAGCAGGATAAGCATGGGGAAAAAAGCATGAGCAAGAGCCAGAGAAAAACCCCAGGAACTTTCTTCTGAGATATATAATAAAGTAAGGGCTGTGGGAGGATAAACATAGTGCACTGGTTCCATTCAAATATGTAGTTCCTCCTTTCAGAGCAAGCACAGCCAAACCAAAGACAGCCAGGAAGTTCTGTAACAGGAATTCTGGCATCTCTGAAGATCTCTTTACATATAGGAGAACAGAGAATCAGGAGGTGATGAAAAATAAACCCTAGGTTATTAGTGAATATTTGGGGCTTGAAGACCCAGCACAGAAGGCAGAGAGGGCTTCCAAGTTGGTCCTTTGAGTGGGGAAGGAAGTGCAGCTGCTGCTTTGCAGGCAGCATATCTTGGATATTAGATTCTTTCATGGAGACACAGTTGTCCAGTGCAATGGGCCATTCTTGAAAAACAGAGCTTTTCCTTGGAGCTCCCTGGGCATCTGACCACCCCTGCACAGAAGTCCACTGAGAACTTTCATTCCCATTTGGACAGAGACTAAAATTACACAAACTGGACCTTACTTTAATATCATATTAAGGTGAGCACATTGGCACCATCCTGTGACAAACATTACATCACCCTTTTAGCTAGTAATATTTATAATGTATATATTTCACCAGGCAACCGACTGATAGAGCTTTTGACCTTATAAAGTCACACAAGATATTTATCAACTCTATCTGAAAAAGATAAAAAAGCTCCAGAGGCTGCCAGCCCCACAGACATGAGATGGGAAACGTTCACATCTACTTCAAGTGGTATTCTGTGTATCACACATCTGTAAGTATACACAGAAAATTACATACAGGGGCCTGCTGTAGAGATGAAATGTGTGTGTATATATACATATATATATATACAAGCATTATAAGTACTTGTCTGCAACACCCATCCTCAATGTGTGCGAGTGCCAGAAACTAGACATGACAGTTCCAGACTCAAATGATGCAAGGAAGAAATATATTGCATTTATGGAAATCACTCATTTTCCTTGTCTGGGAACCTCTTGAATATAAATAATAATTTCATTTATAAATTTCAAAGCACTGTCCCAAGAATGGGTAAGAATCATTATCTTCATTTGACAGTTGGAGAAACAAAGAGTAGGCTGTTTTAAGCAGCAGTCTAAGGTCACATGGAGTAAATGAAGTCAAACCTCGTCTCCCCAGCCTGACTTTCCTTTGAGAGAGCATACCAGAGAGCATACCATTCACAACTTTATCAGCTGAAACTTTTCAGTACATATGCTAATGGCATTGGCAATCCCCAGCCTTCACAGATCAGGGCTGAGGTTTCAAATGATCAGCTGATTTGCTTTAAATGCATATGATTAAAACCCCCAAATAAACACACTCGTGTTTCTTCTATTTGCCTTCTGTTATCTGAGTCTCTAGAGGATACTAGAGTAATGGTTTCCAGATATTTCCAACAACAGGCACCCAGGTATCTTTCCTTAAAAAATAAAAGGAGGTGAGGGGTGGAACTAAACAAACAGCACTAAACACCATAAATAAACCTGAGATTTGGAGGGGGGAAAAGATGTAGAGACAGCACCCATTTCCAGCAGATGCTGAAGACTTCTCTCTTTATGACATCCCCACCCTACCCAAAAGCAGATCTTACTTTCAGAGCCACAGCAGTTCCCAGGGATGGCTCCTGAGACTGGTAAGTGAGCGTCACTGCCTCAGTTTGGGTCCTCCAGATCTGAGCTCAGGACACAGCTTAGACAGCACTATGGGAGTCATGGGTCTGTCTGAACTGTTTGAACCCAGCAGCTGATGTGGCCAGAGCGCAACAAGTTAGAGCAGGGCACACTCCCGCTTTCTTTTGCAATCAGAACTGTTCTTTGCCCAGTATAAACTGATTCCTCCTATCCAGGTTCACAACGTGGGACCAAAGCTGCCGTGGGCACCCGAAGCAGAGTGCTGGTCCAGCCTGGGCTCATTCCTCCTGATCGCATTTGATGATGGGAATAACTCTGTGCCACGAAGCTTTACATCAGGTACAGTTTGTCTGCATCCTTCTTACTTGGTGCCAGCTGAAATCCACAGCTCTGAAGCGGTGGTTGGTGTTCAGTCTAGGGCTTATTTTTTTTGTTCCCTCTTAAGACCTGTCTTTTTCAAAAGTCTCCAAATTAGACAATCGCTAGGGGCACTGATAGTTGTTTTCCTTTTAAGTCAGAGGCACTATTTGCTTTTTCAGTTCCTCAGTTGTTTCATCTCTTATTATGTCGAATCATTTTGAAAGCTATATCTTCCATTTAAAAGTCATATCCCATTATCTAGGAGGGAATTTGAAAAGGTCGGTGTTAAAAGCAAACACAAGCTAAAACAACCCCAACACTCAAGCCTTCAACACTAACTAACCCACGAGATACTGAAGGTTAATTAGACTTTAAGAAAATGCACAGGCAATACACATGGCATGCTACTGATAAAATGACATGGCTTATAACAAATTGAATTATAACAGAATCTCACTGAGGCACTAATCACGGGCAAACCATTGGAAAAAAGAACCCCTAATGCTTAGTCAGGCTGGGATCTCTTTAGGTTAATAAACAAAAGGATACAGTGCCTTCTGGTGTGGGGCCTTCAACAATTACAGTTCCATTTTACTCAGTCTTAATGCGTTTGCATATATGATGGAAAAATAACAGTTGAAGGTATGTGACAGCACTGGAGACACCTGGGTGTGAATTAGCAGTATGTTTATTAAATAAACTTCTTTTTTCTGAAGGGGAGCACAAGATGTCTCCATGCTTCCTCCTTGCTCTGCTGGGTCTGCTAGCATTTGGATATAGCATGAACTGGGGAAAAGCACATATGGACGTTCAAAAACAGTGAAATAAAGTTAAACATGTTATCCTGTTTTCATTTCTCTCACAAAGTCATAAAATTGCATGCTGCTGCACACTTGTTGGAGTGTGAAACACAAAGTATATGTTGTTACTGAATCTCATTTTTAGCAGAAAAGATTTGAGTGTGTGCCCTGTGTGTTATATGGGCATGTAATGTGCTATGGTAATAAAGAAATCAATCTGATCTGAGAACCCTGATCTTGTTTTTCAGATAACTTGTTGACAGACTCTGGTAAATGCATTTGCTCAGATTTCTTCATGCTGAAACCCTTGAAAATGTTACAAACGCCTTTACAACAGCAAGCCTGAAGATGCAGCACCACACAGAACCCATGTTGCTAACACATGCATGGCTTTTAATGTCTGCAGAGCCTTCAGTCAGCTCCATTATATTCCTCTCAAACAGACACAAAATGCAGTTTGCACTAGCACAGTTTCATTAGCTAAAGCTCCACTGGTGGTAACCATATGTGATATGGCAGGGAACCTTCACCTCTAGAGGAAAATGTGGATCTCACCTATTTGACTTTGCTGCTTCTGAGAATTCAGAACCCCACACAAACAGAAGTCCTGTGTTTGAAAGAAGTAGAAGAACTCCTCAAAAAAAAAAAGACAGAAAGGATAAACACCTCTACAAACTTTGGTTTGATAGCAGTTGGATATGTCAAAAAGACATACTCTTCTTGAGAACATGCTGGGGGGGCAAAAGCCATCGATACTCCCAGATGTGTAATCACAACATGAACATGGCTCTGCAAAGTGCTTAATCAGAAGGAAGAGGCAACATGGAGTCATGACAATTTTAATACAGGCTCTTAAAGATAAGCCATTAAAATGCCTCTACTAGATAATGCTGGCTCCGATTTTGGCTGATCATTACACTTATTCCATCTGTTTGGGGCTGCAACCCTGCCTGACTCTCTCTGACTAGCATCGGATGCATGAAAGCATCACAGAAGCAGATCTGGCCGTGCCATGATTAAAACATGCACACAGATATGTTTGGACTGTTATGCAAAACAAAAAAAAGCCTCCTCTTCCTTTGCAGTCCTTCGAAACACGTCCCTCTTTTAACCCAAACCTTTAAAAGGGTGCCCTTGCCACTGCAAAACTGAAGAAAACGCTGGGAAGTTGGAGCGCATCTTTTAACGGTTTCCAGGCAGCCTGTATCAGCCTGGAGCAAAGGAGGGTCTGGTAAGCTGTCTTCCATCTTCTCAACTATACTTATCTCTAGTTCTGTTTCTAAGGTCAGTAGAAACATACAGAAGTGATTATGCAGGAACCAGCTCTGAGGGATTATGCTATTTGTCAAAGTAATAACAGTGAATTCAATATGCGTAAATCTCTTCTCCCTGTGCAGTAGAGCTGTGCTCTGGAATACCAGGGGGATATTGATAGGAGCCATTTCCTAGGAAGCTTACCTTGGGGGAGAGTTTGTGGTTGGTATAATAAGAAACCCAAATTTTTTATGAACCCACAAGTTGCAAAGGAACAGTCCCACGGGCCCTTTCTGCTAACAAAAACAGCAGAGTTACTTTGCATTTTTATCAGTGACCTGGAAGAAAAGACAAAGCCCTTGCTCATAGGATTGGAAGATGGCACAAAGTCTGGGAGTGAACAAAGAGGGGTCACTGATGCAGAGCGAGCTCTTAGTAAGCAAACAGCATGTTTTCCATGTTTTCTAATGAACCTTGATAGAAAATGGTAAAGAAGGTGTGTCTGTAGGAGGTCATTATAGAATCAAGGACTCTCTCCTGGAAAGCGAGGAGAGCCTGGTCATGGTGAACAGATGAGTGAGTACCAGTCCCTGATGCAGTGGCCAAAAGACCAAGCCTCTAAGACAAGGGTGGGAGAACCTTGAGATACAGAGGCTGCATTTCCTATTTTGACAGCGGTTCATCCAGTGAAGGCCTGAGCCCATCTGTGAATCCCAACAACCTTGCAGCCTCATTTTGTGAAAACAACCTGCCTATTGGGTGTGACTCTGCTGAGCAACTACCAGGCAGCAGAAATCCCAAGTCCTTCACACCTCTTTGGTGGAGATCTAACTTGCATTTGTGTGAGTGAGCCACAAGACATGGTGCTTTCGGTCATGAGCAGTTCTGCCATATGCCTCGGCCTGTGCCTCCTGGGACCTCCAATGGGACATAGGGGCTGCCAGAATGTGGGTTCCCAGTGAGGAACACCAGCCTCCAGTGCCATGGTGACCCAGAGGTTACCATGTGGATTTGTGGAGCCAGTCCACAAGCCCAACAGCCTTAACTCACCACATCACCTTGTACGTATCTCAGGCACTGTCCAGATGCAGCCACCTTGTCCTGGCCTGGTTTCTGTGCTTTAGAAGGCTGTTTCTAAGCTATAAAGTAGAGTAGGTGTGGAAAATTTGCCTTGTATAGTAAAAAATTGACACTTTATTGCAGTGAAAGTGAAGGAATGGATTTGATCAGTCTGTAGGAGCAGAGCTTCATCCTGGGCTGTGTGCTACAGAGGAGTAACACCACACAGAAGCTGCAAGCTGAAACTAGACAACTTCAGACTAGAGTTTAGAAGTGCTGATATTAGACTACTAGAAGAATCCCTTGAAAGTTTTACTGGGTTCTCTGTCCCTGGCAATTTTGAAATCCAGATTAGATTCCCTCTAGAAGAGGACCCGATGAGTTAAGCACAGCAGTACTTCTGGCCTCCTAGTCTGTAACTCCATGAAGACCACTCTCAGCTTTCCTTTCCCTTCCTCCATCCCAGAAAGTGGGGTCACCCCCAAAGGAGCATCAGAGATGCTTTTGTTGGCTTCCCTTCCAAACTGGATGTTTCAGAAGACAGTCATAGGCTACACTGGATGAGATGCCAAAGGAATTTGCCTCCCATGTGCCAGCCATGAAAAGGACTTCAAGCAGGCCTGAATGGAGGAATCAGGCCAGCTCTCCTCTATCATACAGACCAGGAATAAATCTGGCAGTTCCCACTTGAATAAAGATTTGTGCCTTGCAAATCCTGCTTGGAGGAGAGCCAAAGAGCAAAGATGCAACTATCTGAGAGCCCCTCTAGAGCGGGAAGTGTCATTTTGGGATGGGGATCCAACAGAGGCTCGCCTAATAAAATCAGCTGGGGATGGCAGCATATGTAGTAATTTGGTTCTCAGTACATGAGGCTATAAATAGCCTTTTGGAAAGCCTGGAAGCTTACACAGCTATTGCTTGTTGTTTTAAAATGCTAATATGTATTTCAAGCTCATGAAAGACGTGAGATTGCTGATGAGGACCTGTCTAGCCACACACAGGATCAGCAAGAAATTCAGGTTCTTCCATCCCACTCAGCCTTGCCATGGAAGAAAGACCAGCTCCTGGTAAGTTTTGGTCTTTATGAACAATTTAACCCCCAGGACACTCCGATGGCCTATGCCAACTCTGATGCCTACTCTGTGATACAGATATATGTTACCTGGAAACCAGACTGGTATTGGCCCCTTATTTATTTTTCCATATTTTCTTCCTCATTGTTTAGAAATAATAATTAAAAACAAACGCAAAAGAGCTGTAGCACCATAGGAAAATGAACAGAGATTGTCTAATGCTCACAGGGACATTTATGGGTTCTCCCACCATGACTTTAGTTATTGTATCTAAAAGAACAGCTAAAACAGGATACTTTAGCAAAAAAATGGCTCTTTATCAGTGCCTCTATGCATCTGATGGTGAGACCATCACTTCAGGGCTGATGGTTTCTAAAGGCTTGTGTCTTGACTCCTAACAGGCTCACCTATCATTTGGTGCCCCCTCCAGCAGCAAGCACCTAAAGCCCAAATGGTTACAGCCTGGCTAGCTGCAGATTCTGCTTCTTACTGTGAAATTTGTTCATGTTAATTCCAAGTAGTAGGGAGGCAAAAGAAATCAAGCTTTTGGGGAGATATTTCTTTATCTTTTACTTTAGCTTTTATCATGAGAAACCAAGGTAAATTGGTTTGTGGGCTGGATGAGTCAGATGGAGCTGATAACCATTAGCAGCGCATTAAAACACTGCATTAAAAACATACAATAAACTAAAATACTCCTTGTAAACATCTGATTAAAAAAAAATGAAAAACCAACCCAAAACACTAATCGGCTAGAAGCTGACAGAAATTATTAGCAATAAGCTCTGCTGCATAGAAATAGGCTTATTACCATGAATTTGCAGCAGCTGGCACGGGCCTGGCGTGGTGCCAGCCAAACTGTGTCCTGCAAACACCACCCTTCCACCTGATCCTAGGGAAAAAAAACATCAGCAAGACAGGGTTGTATTCTCTTGTCAGTCCCTGCATAATATACCCCCATTGATCCCTGCAGGAGTTCTGTGCACGTGCACCTGTGTGAAGTGCATGGTCCGAAAAGGGAAACTAAACTATAAGGGTAGGGGGATGTGTTTTGCTACATCATAGAAAGCTAACAGAGACCACCCAGGAAGGAAAGAATAAACTCATCACGAATCACAGCCACATGAAGATCGTAGGTCAAATCAGATTTGTTAGAGGGTGTGGTGTTTTTGGGTTTGGGATATTTTTTTACATCAGCAGAAAATTACCCTCTGTGTGATGCACAGCCCCTGGGTCTGCCCACACTTGGATCTTGAAGCACATTTGTGGTTTGCTGAGATCTAGTGTTGTTTGCTTGCTTTTTTTGGCCAAGGACTTTTCCACATGATTACACACTAAAAGTGTGCCATAGATTACACAGTCCATAACCAGGTTACAAGGAGAAAACACAGGTCTGCATTTAGGAAAGCATCTTTAACCCCAAATAGGAACAGCTTCAGACATTCAGCCTTCAAACTTTTTCATTATTGACTTCGTTCAATGTAGGGACAGGTCCTGCAAATGTCAGGGATGTTTAATTTGCTGGGGAACAAAAATGCTCATAATTAAAACTAAAAGGGAAGCAAGAGAACCTGAAACCCTTGGCAGGATTGGGCTTCGGGTTCAGAAAGCATGATGTTGTTAACAACTCGTTGTTGTAATGCAAATCCAGTGATTGTTGCATCTATTCTAAAATGCCCAATTATGTAAGTTTCTGTCAATTCTTTAAGGGGGATGTGAAATACTGATTACAAAGATGGTGAGTGAAACGGCCTGTGAGGCTTTATGGGTAACAAAAAAAATCACTATCCATACAATGATCCCCTTACAGCTGAAAACATCAACCTTTGACAAAGAAATTCAGAAGCCTCGAACGCAGAGCTCGCTGCTCTGTCCAATTTCCACTCAATCGAAGGGAGCAAAACACAAAAGGAAAGGTCATATTGACTTAGTATAACAATCTTAATGGATCTTGGCCCTCAGTTTTGCATTTTCAGTGGAAACATGAACTCAGTGGCTTGTTCCCTTTCTCTCTGCGCTTCTTCCCAACACACAGGTAGAGGGAATGGGCTTTAGCTCAGCTCAATCCCTGAACAGCCCTCTGTCTCTATTTAAACAAGAGTCTGAAAACCAGCCTTTTTATTTTTAGAAACAGCATTTACCAAAAGGAGCTGTTGTTGACAAGAAAAGTTGCTCATATTAGAATATGAAACATTTCCAGCGCTTTAAGTGTGAGGGGAAAGGTAAGCAATTCGGGAGTCACAGCCGATAGCGAAGAGATTGTGAAGGATTTCTGGACAGGTAATATTTCTTTGCCTCCTAAAAGCGTTTGCCCTCTGTAAAATCAAGAGTATTCTTTTGGCAGGGCTGTAGCACACAGGTGTACCAAGTCGTGGAGCAGCACCCAGCTGTATAAGGTGCTGTACAAATGCAGAAGAGAGAAACAAATCTAAGACAAGAGCTCACAGATGGATGCAGACAGACAGCTGGGGGAACACAAGGAAACAGAGTGACTTTATAATATTTGAGTTGCTGTTTCAGATAAGCAGTGACAGGCACAATGACAAAATTTCTTTGGTTTTTTCTGTTGTTTTCTTTTTAAAAGCTGCTGCTTCCTCTGTCAGTCCCAACCCTGCCATCCCCCAAGCCTAAATGAAATCAATCAGCCTGGTAATAACAACTGAGCGGCACCAGCAGCCAAGGACGGAAGTCTAGTGAAAGACAAATGGTTAAAGTTTACTAAGTAGTTACAAACCACCAAAAACAGGTCTTAAAATGGGAAGTGTCAGGCAAGCCCTTAATAATAGGTAATGCTACCAGCCCCACCTATAATTACGGCACTCGTCTCCCCACCCTCTGAATGTCCCTCTTTTCCATCAGTTGCAGGCTTTCCAGAGCACTGACAGTGCCTTGGCAATGTCTGCCTTACAGGAACGGGGTGATGGGGTGTTTTTTATCTGAGCTTCCGAGGATCTGCTGTAATATATGCATTAAACAATAACAGCACAAATAACAGCAATAATAATGAAACGGGAGGTTCGGCTCTGCCCACATCTGGCTATGCCGATGCTATCATATCCCCAGTACGGTTTGAGGCAACCTTGAAAGACAGCGTGGAGATGTATTGAAAGGAATACATTTACCATACATCACATAGCACCCATTAGGAGACTTTTATGATCACATTACTATGTGCTTTGTCTTCAAACGGAGACTTCGCTGCCTTTTCCACCCGTAAGCAAGGGAAAAAAACCCACATGCCACACTCATTATCGGTCTCTTGGTTCAGATTTCCTCTCTGATGTACAGCTGCCTCGTTTGGGTTCTCGGATCTGACAAGATGTGTTATTGTCACCTTTTCCGTACCAATTTCCTCATACTCCTGAAACTAGATGACAGTCAAGGATATTACCACGAGCCTGAGACTGGTACATGCTTCGAAGCGTTTCAGATGTGTAGAGATGGCTGAATATTTTTGTTTCGTCTTTATTTCACACATTTGCTACCATTTGGGTTTGTTTTGACATTATTTTACACATTTACTCCCATTTGGGCTAAGAGGATTTAAAAAGGAAAATGTATCAGAGCTTCCTAACCAGCATCATATGCTCTTTTTCAGACTGTTTGTTCTGACTCTTTAGGGGGGCTCGATGACTGTACAAATCATGTGGAAACTTTTACACGTGTTGATTTGATGGGGGGGAGGGTGCTGTTTAAACACCTGATTTAACACAGAAGAAAGAATGAAAAATAATAATAAATGCAGGGGATGAGTTTTCAAACAAATAAAGGTCCGTGAAACAAATTAAGGAAGATTTGGAGAGACTTAATGCCTCAGTGAATAAGCTCCTGTGTGCTTGTAGTAATAGAATGCACAAATCACAGTAAACCAAGCGTGGTGCTTTGATTTGTGAAAATATGCAAAAATACCCTTTTAACTAGCTGACCAGCTCTATGCCGAGCCCTTGCACTACCAAGAGGTCAGGATCCAAAAGGGTTAAGTATTGACTGACAAGAGGATGAAAGGGAGAGCAACAGAATGGAGGTGTACGAAGGTCTTGAGGGACGTTCCTAAAAGTCAGTTTTTACACTTCTCGCACAGGACCAGATATGAATTTCAAATAATGAACAGATTCAGATCATCTGTACTTTTCCAAAAGGTGAAACTCATATTTAACTGTGCCCATGCCAAAAGCTCTTCCTCTTTTTTATTCCTTGCTAAAGCCGTAATCAGTTTGGATGTTCATGCCAAAAATTCATTGTTTCTACTCTTTCTCACTCGCTGAATAACACAGCCCCAGAGTCTGCAAAACAACATTCAGGGGTGAAGTTTGCTGGTTTACCCAGGCGTGACAATACCTTAGAAACAAATGGGTTTGCAAGCAAATAAAACCCCAGGTGCTGGCTGTTTGTACCACAAAAAAAAAATGCTTTGTATCCTAAACGCAGCAGGTCAGGGAGTTACATGCATGGGGCACGTGCCCCTGCCCCTCAGTCCGGATACAGCAGAGCCCTTCGAGGAGACTATTGCCCTCTCACAGGACCCTCCATGGTGGCAGTGGCAGGAGGAGAGATGTTCAGGGTGAGGGGGCGACTAGAAAAGGCCCTTGGCAATCTGTGCTCCACTCTCCTTTTTTTAGGGGCAGGATGTTTTGGGAAGAGAGAGTTTGCTGGCAACCTGATCCTCCCTCCGGTTGCGGAGATCTTCAAAGGAGACAGTGCTGGCAGCTGACGTCCCCCCTTCTCCTGTTGGGTTTTTTTCCCATTCACACTGCAGATCCCTCCCCCGACAGACCTCCTCATCAGCTCCTTCTTCCTTCCGCAGCACAAGCTCAGCCATATTCAAGTCCCTTCGAACTGTGCACCGCAACAGGAGGCCTCAACATGTTGTTTATGAGGGACAGAGGCCTCATTGTGCAGTGGCATTAACCAGCTTCAAAAAAAATCCACCCAATTTAAGAAGTTCCATGGCTTTTAAATGGGAGCAGGAACCTGCTGGTTGGGAAAGGCAATGGCAAATACAACCACATTGGGATGGCGAAGAAGGAAAAAAGCTGCCAACCCAGCTCTCTCACCTAGGGCTTTCCCAGAAACCATAGTAGCTTCGTTTCTGACCCATAGAATTGTTGGCAAAGCACTGTTGACAAAATTGGCAAAACCCTTTCCCCACTTCTGCTTCTAGAGTGCCCAAAGGAAGGGCAAAGGGCTTTGCAAACCATCCCTCTGTGATGGAGGTAATCTGGTGCAAGGAGAGACAGTCTGACTTGTCCAGACCTGCCGAGGGGCAAAAGAAGAGCTCAGAAATTGTGAACCCATGCCCCAGCCCAAAAACCTCTAGCCATACAACACCCATGCCCTGATATTTTGCACAGCCCTCTTCAGACTGGTGAGTGGGCTGGCTGGGGATGGGCTGCAGGGACCTCCGGGGTACATGTAGAGTTCATCTGCTCCCTGTTTCCCCTCCAGCCCCGTGGACGTTGCCTGACAAATTATACCCAGTGACGCTGCTGTAAATGGCAATATCCCTTGGAACAGCTTCAGTCAAACCACACTTCTCTGGTACTGTGCACACGAGGAGAAAGATGGGTGGAGGGAAAAAGGCTGAGCCAGTGCAGTAGCAAATATTGACACAAAACAATAATAAAACGTCATTGCAAAACGCGCACAAACGAACGGGTGAGGCTGTGGATGAGCACAGTCCAGGAAAGGGCTTCAGACTCACACGTTCACGCTCACATTTCCAGTGCTGAAGAACACACTTGCAGAAACAGGACCTGCATAAGCACAGATTGCAGCAAATGAGCTGAGGCAAGTTGTAAAAAGTCATTTATAATTATGCAGAAGGGCAGATATTGCCAGGTATAATAAAGTGCAGTTTGGGGGGGAGTTAATAATTTGTGTGTATTTTTTTAATGTGAGTAGTCCCACTGGCCTTCCTTAACTCTCAACAAACGCCTTCTCAATTAGGTGCTCAGCACCTGACTGAATTAGGCCCAGACTCAACATTCACAATAAAGCTTAATCTTGAGTCACGTTAACCAATGAAAAAAAACAGCTAGTTTCTGCTTTGTTACAGTCATACAGCAATAAAAATTGCCACACTATCTGCATTGTACAGGTTGTCTTACACTTAACTATCTGCTTTTCTCTAGAGCTGTCTATCAGATCTCCTCTTCTTCCTTTTCATTCTTTGGTGAGAGAAGAGTGTTTTATAATGGAAAAATAAACAGCTTGTCATTTCTACTTCCCCACACACACCATTAAGTTAATCAAGTGGGGTAATACTTCCAGAAGTACTTGCATCTGTTTTCTTAATGAAGCCACCCATGACTCCCACCGTGTAATGCTTTGTTGTGTAAAGTCACCATTCTCCAACACAGGCATTTCTCCCATGTAGGCCTAGGTCAACCATCATTTCTCTCCCAGTTTTCCTGCTGAATGCCAAGCAAGTCATTTTTCTTAGCACGCAGCACATTTCCCAAAGCACCAGCTAACAGGAGCAAGGGATGGTATGGAGTACTCCAATAGCTGCCTAACAACCTGCCCCCTTGGTCTTGCTTTGGGTCTCCAGTTTTGATGTGTATTTTGCTGCCCTGTGTGATATGGTCCTGATAACCTGAGCCAGGCAGGTGCTTGGGTACTTCAGTAGCAGGAATCATTTAGGTCAATGATGAGTTATGAAATGTTGATTTAATTCCCCTAATGAAACAACCTGCCAGCAAAATACAGACATCCTACGAGAAAAGGAATAGCACCCAGCTCTTAAGAGCATGATATTGAGGGTCTAAGGGACAGAGCTTAAAACACCACTTATTTGCAGCATCAGCTTTACTTCAGCAGTGAGGAGACACCAGGCATGGAAATCACAGAATCACACAGTGGTTTGAGTTGGAAGGGACGTGAAAGATCACCTAGTTCCAACTCCCTTGCCACGGGCAGGGACACCTTTCACTAGACCAGGTTGCTCAAAGCCTCATCCAAGCTTGCCTTGAACACATCCAGGGATGGGGCATCTGCAGCATCTCTGGGCAACCTGTGCCAGGGCCTCACCACCCTCCCAATGAAGAATTTCTTCCTAGTATCTCATCTAAATCTCTTTTAGTTCAAAGCCATTACCATTAAAAAGTCACTCTCTAGCTTTCCTGTAGGCCCTTGTTAACTACAAGGGTCTTCCCAGAGGTGCCTTTCCTCCAGGCTGAACAACCCCAACTCTGTCAGCCTGTCTTCATAGGAGAGGTGCTGTGGCCCTGTGAACATCTTCATGGCCCTCTTCTGGACTCAATCCAACAGGTCCATGTCCTTCCTATGCTGTGGGCCCCAGAGCTGGATGCAGTACTGCAGATGGGGGTCTAATGAAAGTAGAGGGGGAAAATCACCTCCCTAGACCTGTTGGCTGTTCTTTTGATGCAGCCCAGGATACAGATAGCTTTCTGGGCTTGAAACACACATTGACGGGTTAGGTTGAACTTCTCAGTTCAACCTTCTCAGGGCTGCTCTTAATCCCTTCTCCACCCAGCCTGTGTTGTGCTTGGGATTGCACCAACCCATGTGCAGGACCTTGTGCTTGGCCTTGTAGAACTTTGTGAGGTTTGCATGGGCCTACCTTGCAAGCCTGTCCAGGTGCCTCTGGATGGAATCTCTTCCCTCCAGTGTGTCAACCACACCACATAGCTTGATGTGGTCAGTCAATTTGCTGAGGGTGCCCTCAATCCCACTGTCCATGTCACTGACAAAGATGTTGAACAGCGCCGGCCCCAATACCAGCCCCTGAGGAAGGCCGCTCCTCACTGCTCTCCACTCGGACACTGAACTGTTGACCACAACTCTTTGAGTGCAACCATCCAGCCAATTCCCTATCCACTGAGTGGTCCACCCTCAAAATCCACATCTCTCCAATGTAGAGACAAGGATGTCCTTGCAGACAAATCCTGGCACAGAAGTTTGCGAAAGCGCATTTTCATCCTGTGCTTCATATGCAGAAATGCTGTACAATTTACTCACTTGGATGATGACTGGAAGACACATTACCATGAACTATTATGGAGATGAATGCCTCAATTTAAGGAATCCACTTCCCAGTTGTTACTCTGAGAAAACAGGTATAGACATAGATGGAAGCTGAGGCCAGCTAACGACCTAAGAATCTTATCTTCACAGTAGATGTGAAGAAGCCACAGAAAACAAAGCAAGAGTTTGACAGAAAAGCAGCATTAAAACCAAAACCATTTTCACTATCCCAGTATATACATCTTTGCTTAATTGATTATATGTTTTCTTCTTCGGGTAAAAGGGATATGAGACATGCAAATTCTAGCTTAGGGACGAGTTGTGCAACGCAGCACTCACTCATGAGTAATCCAATTGACCTCCCCGGGGCCGTGAGCAAGCGCTCATCACCACCAAACCAGGGTTGCACAATCGGTGGGGTTTCAGCACACCTCTCCCTCTGCACCACCCTCCCAGGCAGCACCAGTGTCCACCCTGCTTCAGCACAAGTCTTTTCTTCCAGCTTCTCTGATCGTTACAAAGCTACGCCAAAACACAGAGGAAATGTGTCCTGTGTGAGGAATTAAGTTTGATTAGTTCTCTTAGGATACACATGATACAGGATGGGCTTTTTTTTTTTTTTTTAAGATCACAGAAAGAACATTTCAAGGTTACTCTGTGAGAATAATCAATCTTTTAAAACACACAAGTTCTCTAATTACATTTGCAAAGGAAAAAAACCTACAAGCCGTGTGTGCTGTGGCAATGAAAAAGCTAGTAAAGTAAAAGCTAGCACAAGCGAGCCCTTAATTTTGCCTTTTCACCAGGTTTTAGACAATTAGGCCTGTGAGCAGTAAAAAAAGGGAGGAGGGAACACATATACACACACACACACACAAAAAAACCCCACACAAAAAAGAAAAAAGCATATGGTTAATTTTTACATTTTGGTGCCCAAATTAAAAGAGATCACTTGGCTTTATTTAATTTCCCATCTTCCTACTCTTGAAGAATGCTGCAACGTGCAGCACACTGGTGTATGCCTGTAAGGTAACTAATAAGTGGCTTCCATAAACACTATATTTACCAGAAAAAACAAAACCCCAACTAAAACAGTAAAACCCCCTGCTTAGTTCACTGCACGGCATACAAGCCAAACTGCAAAGAGATATTTTTCTTCTCTCTCTGCAGTGAACTAAATGGAAGCACCAACATACACAAACATGCATCTGTTACTAATGAGATGTTCAAAGCTCCTGCCTTGCCAATTGCACGTATGTGCGTGGTTACCTATAGAGCTCTGGTTAAGAGAGACAATAGGTGCAAATTAACGTATAAACAGACATTATCTCTTCAAGCCTGGACATGACTTGAAACCTCTTTAAGTATTTTTAAATGCCGGAGCTTTCTGCTAAGGTTGTTTTTTTCTTTTAAATCCTTTCTTCCACTCTTTGCTGATGGTGAAAATGTTTCAGGGGACAGGACAAGATATTTATAATAACAGGACATTTCACTCTGCACTTTGTTTTAGCGCGTGGGGGGGGAATAATAATTGTATTCAGACTTGAAATGGCTTGGGTTACGCAGTTCAGAGCACAAGCACCTGCAGCAAATTAATTTGTTGTAGCACATTTATTATCTCATAGCTTCTATTTAGGCTGCAGCTGTTGCTATTATGTTAATAATGGGTGGGTTTTTTTATCACCACTGTATACAACAGGTTATGGAAATACAGAAATTTTGGGGTGTGGGGTGTCAGTTTGGTGGTTTTTTTTTTTAAAACACGTTTTATTTCTCAGAAAGAAAAAGATGGAGAGAATATAACACATAAGCATTGATCAGGCATTTCCCCTTCTGTTTATTAGCTGCTTTGAAAGAGAATGGGCAAGAGAAATTAGAAAAGAGTAACAATAGACAAAGATGGCGCGTGCAGAATTTGTGAAAGCGAAAAAAGGAGAAGAAGAGGTGGAAAAAAAGAGAGAAAGACAGAAAGAAAGAAAGAGCGAACACCGCAGTGCTGGGGTGGTGAGTGTTCGGGTGGGGGCGGGGAAAATGCTGCAGTTTTCGTGAAATAATAAGGTGGAAAAAAAGGCATACAAAGAGTAGGTTTTTCATTGTCTGTAAAATATAAACACAGATGAATTCTGTCTTTGGTTTGTTCATGCTTTTCACTCTGCACAGCAGGGATGTTCTTAAGAAGTTGCCCTCTGCGAAATTTCACTAAATGGAAACCGTGGACCCTGCATGATGCGATTATAATCACACCAGCCATTCTTTTTACATAATTTTTTGTTTAAAATCCAGTAATGCTTCTTGTTTTTAAAACATATATCTATATCTATACACGCATCTAAAGAGGTGCTGGTTTACGTCCCCCCAGCAAAGCGCAAGCTGAAGCTATAACTGGCTGTATCCCATCCGCAAATCTCCGTGGACTCAAAAACAATATGAAAATTTTTAGCTGACAAGAACATGTCTGCTGCCTGCAGTCACTGCAATAGCTCACCATGTTGCCTACTAACCAAAAGATCAAAAATTATCGATTTCATGGCGCTGCGTGCTTGGGATAGAAAAGCTACTTTAAAATTTGCATTATTTAAGAAACGAATTAAGAGAAAAGACTCGTGTTTTAGAGCATTTTGGAAGGTAAAAATGGCTTTATGTTTTAATCTTATCAATGATTTACTATAATTCTATTATTTTTAGCAGCTGGGGTCTGGAAATGATTTTTTTTTGCCGATGAATTTAGGATTTTGCCGCAGTATACATCTGCAGTCCCAGAATCCTCTGGTAAGATAATCCCTCCTGCGATGGGGAAACGCCTTTAACCTTTTCGTGAATGAAAAATATGCGACCATTTTGAAATAAAAAGGGGGGAAAGAGTGATGATTTCTAAGAGCTGGAATGAAATTTACTGTGAATTGAAAGGACAAGGAAAAAAAAAATAGGGAAAACATACTGTAATCGCGTTGTGGCGTTGGGAGTTTCTAGCTGTTGCCTCCATTGCTCCTACCCTTTCTTCAGTGGTAACCGTAAACGTGCCCGGGGTATGGTGCTACCCATATTTCAGGCGGGTGTGAAATGGAGAACCAAGAAAGACAGTGTTTCCTTGCCATAAGTGCAGAAATGCCATGACTACGACCTGCACGCTGCAGGCTTGAAGGAAAATTTTGATTACCGGTCATTGAAATTCATTTGACCAGTGGATTCTTTAAGATGACCGGACTGCGTTAAGGGAGCCAAGCCTCTAGATAGCAAGTGGTGTTTACAGCTGCTCAGGGGGCTTTAGTTTGGAAAGGGAAGAGGAAATCTCACTGTGGCGTAAGGAAAATCCGAAGCCCCAGCCCATGCACAGCCTGTTTGGAGATCTGTTCAAACGAAGCTCCTGCCCCGACACTCTCCTGTTTTCAGATGGCACTGTAATTAAGAAAGAGCAGTCTGAACGGAGAAATCGGGTCTTGATAATTTACTGTCTTGTGTTTTAAGAGTCTATATTAGAATCAGCTGCTTGGAATAAGGAAATCTGGCCTACAACTATGGGGGGAAAAGGGTAAAAATTATCTACTGACTGCCTTTTTAAAAGCAGCTTCCCATATGAATGAGCACAGCTATATACTTAGAGTATTGACAAATAAAGGCTTACAACACTGATAAAGCAAGGGTTTCAGGTAGACCAAGTTCAGTTTGGGAAGAAGAAAGCCGGTGTCACACCTCTGCGCCCATTGTTGTTTTTGCCTGTGTTTCTGGCTGGTATTTTTGCCAGGGTGCCTGAACACAACCACTGCAATTGCTTTAAGTGAGGAGTACGAGACCCATAATCATTAAGAGACAGGCACAGGGGGAAATTTTAAAGGAAAACTGAAGTGCTGTGCTATGACAACGTTTTGAAAAGGATCGATGTTGTGCATTTCTGTTTACACCATCGTGCAATAAATCCTGACTACAAAGCCATCTCGATACGTGCTTGGTCAGTAGCAATTAAACTGTATGTATTGGGAGACATGTTTATTCTTTTCCACTGCCTAATATGCCAGTAATGAGACAGTCTGATGAGTAATTCCGATGAGCTGGAGATCTTTTTTTTTCAGTTTCTGAAACGTACCTGATAGATAAAGTCAAACTGTTGTAGGCATTCATGTCCTCTGAATTAGAGAGGAAGACATTAAGGCATATTGCACATTTCCAAAACAAAACGTTGAGGGAAAGAATAACTTTGTTTTTCTAAAGAAAAAAAAGAATAGAGAAATCAAATTGGTGGCCAATGACAATTCTATTTCCGAAGCGTGAAGCACCGTTTATAGACTACTCCAATCTCTGTCATTCCAAACAGCTAACAAGATGCTTTCATCGCTATCTTCTACACCAAATTTATTGCTAAATTTGTTGGGTCTCCTGCTCCTTCAAAATGACCCAGAGTTACACACTCATGTAATTTTTTGGGCATATTTTTGGTGACAAGCAAAATCTCACCACTATTTGCAGTTTGGCTAATTCTCTTTCTCTATAAAAACCCACTTTTCTCCCCCGCACTGAAACAGCCCAAATGACAAAGCTTATTTGCTTTAACCCAGCCAAGATTCTGACGTGTATTAACCAACTGCTGCTCTCAAGTATGAGGCAGAAGTTACATCGGTTAGTCCTGTATCTCCAAGACTGTTTAAATATTGCCAGCATCTCCTCTCTTTTCCCCTTCACTCCTGTATGGAAGTGAAAATATGTGACTTTTTTAATATGCTACAACTTGACTTCACTGGAAAAAGATTCCTCTTTTTTTTAAGTTGTTTTTTTAAGAGGATCAGAATGATGTTGTTTGGGGTTTTTTTTTTGCTGACAAGTTAATATATATTTAGTCAGTGTCTCAAAAAAAAATATCTGTAGTTGATTCTTGAATACATTCCTAGAGCATGCACGGTGGAAGCCAATTATGCATACGTTTTTAAGATCCATATGGGAAATCAAAGATTCAGGCCCAGAGCCCTAAGATGCTTCTGTAATTGGTAATTTTGCTTTGTCCTTATTATTTGTCCTTATTATTTGTCCTTAGTGCCATGGCTACTCATTCTGCTCCTTACAAACACAGCTAAACGCCAAGATTTCAGGAGGAAAGGTGACCAACTAAGTTTACCTTTAGCTGTTTGTTATTTTTAATTAATGGGCTTCCTGCTTTCTACCCTGTTAAAAGTTGCCTCTGCAAAAGCAGCGCTGAGGATGGGAAAAAAAAGGATAAAGGGAAAAAAAAAAAAGAGAAAGAGGCTAACAAAAAGATTTAAATCATTATCTTTTAAAATTTAAGCATGAAGCTCCTCTTTGCACCGAGGATTTCTTACTGCAGTGGTACACAATGGACATGTTAGAAGACTGCTTGACCTTTTGAAAAAAAAAATACGTCTGCAGCATACTTGTCTAGCAAACAGCCACCAAAACAAACCTATTAAAGTATAAAAGAGCCCTAAGGAAACTCCTGAAGCTCCATATACACACTCAGTGCTTCTTGGCAGGGGAGAGAAAAGAAGTAGAGGAAGGGGGACTAAGCGGACTGTCTGTGAATTTACTCATGAAGCCCCGCACTGTAATATCTGATACCACATTCCTTGTTTTGATCGTGGACTGTCAACCTGCTGTACTTTAGAAAAATCAGGGACACAAAGGGTATTTTAGAAACACTTTTATAATTGAAAGAACAGCATAACAAGTTAATCACAATTGCAACACTTCCAGCTACTAAAATAATAGTTTTCCCAGGGTAGGTTTGTTGGGTTTGTTTTGTTTTGTTTGGGGGAAAAAAAAAAAAGGTAACATTTTAGAAAATATTTAGCTACCTAATAGCTAAAAATTGCAAAGCTACTATGAACCACATTTCTATGAGCAATACGTCTAGGCTGGAAAGCACTCTAAGCACTTCGCAGTGAAACAAACGCAGATTTAAATGACAGCAAACCACGCAAAAGTAAAGCAACCAAAAATCAGCAAGAGTTTAGCATTATGCACTACAGGTCTTATGAAATTTATATCTTTTTATATGTATATTTATATATATATATATATAAGTTGTATGTTTTTAAACCTGTTTTTAAAAGGGCTAGTTCCAGCTGTCCTCGTCGGGTGAAAAAAGAAAAGCGGTCCACAGTTCAGGGGCCCGAAGCAGAGACACGGGCTGTACCCCTCCTGCTCCTGCCAAATCCAGGCTCCAAAAGCCCCATCCCTGCAGACCTCAGGGGGTGGGATGGCACACAAAGAGGCTCTGAAAGGTATCTGGGACCATGCAACGCATCAAGGGCGTTTGACTGATTCTACTGTTGTAATCAAGTACCCAATGGAATCGCTTATAGCGAATTTGGCAATAATGCCCTACGGAAACAGCACTTTGAACTTATAGAGTACCTTTGATCCAGGGATCTAAAAGGAGGGGTCTGTCAGTATTACTATTCCCATTTTGCAGAGAGCGAAACCGAGGCAGAGCGGATTTTCCCAAGGTTGTAGAGGAATGCAGCTGAGAAACGGAGACGGACAAAGAAATTAACTCTTCCTCCCACACTCTTTATTTAACGCCCAAACCAAACTCCAGGAACACTTTCTCTGATTCTTATCTTCAATTGGAACCAAACTTCTGATGTGGAGAACGGCAAGGTCCTTTTGCTCATAGTGGCACTAACTCCCCTGGAAGGTGATGGCTCCTCAGGATTTGCTTTGCCAACTCTTGCTGATGGCTTACCCTTCTTCTGGCCCTGCTTTTGGTCAGCATTGCCAAAACGGGCAACCATACTAAGTGAAAACAGTGTGATGAGGAAAGCTGTATTTCTTGAACCTCTCACTTCAGGGCTGTCCAGGTGGCATTTCCTTTCCTTACCAGTGGACCTGTGCCCAGTCCACCCGTGAGGGCTGGGGTGTTTTTGAATGCAGCAAGCCTTACATTGTTGGTTTTTTTTTTCTCTCCCAATAGGAAGAAATCCCTTGTTTTAAAAAGCACCAATTCCAAAAATAAAAAGCAGTTGACACAGTAATCGAGTAGCACTGTGGAAGAGGCTCCTTTATTTATTACTCAATAAATCAACAGGGGAAAAAAAAAATCTTAAAGTGTAACTTCCGGAGTAGAAACTCAAAAGCCTGTTTAAAAACAGCATTATTAGTGGAAAAACAGGTATAAAGGTGACCCCTCTGTGAACCAGCCATCTCCCCACTGCAAGAAACACCGGAGCTGAGGCCGGTGGGGAACAAGAGGCTGCACGAAGCCCCTCCAGCACAGAACCAAGAATTCAACCCCCCAACATCCGCTACTGCCAAAGCGAGTTTATCCTGGGGGCAAAAAGAAACCCATAAAAACTCCATCTTTCACTAGCAATGGATGTTTTGCATAAAAGCACTAGTATATACGGTTCTTGTTTCACGTAGAGGAGTCTGTGCGTATACATGTGAGGCTTTTTGTTTGTTTGCCCCGGTATGTTAAAGGCTTTGCCTGTGCAAGACGGCACACGCAGGAAAGTCTGTGAAACATTTTGCTGCGAAAGCTTGTGCACGCCGAGGCTGCCACGATACGTGCCTTCGCAGGGCTCTGCTCGCCGCGAAAAACCTCGTGCAATTCGTGTCATTTTCCTGTTTTTTTTAACGACTCGCTGAAGAAGCGAGGGGCAGGCGAGGAGGAAGAGGGCTGGGGGGTGGCTGGGTGGAGGGGAAGAAGCTTGCTTCTTCCATAAAGAAATAAATAAATTGCATAACGAGATACTTTCTTTGGCAACTGCTTCCTGACAAATATTTACAAGGGCAGAGCGGAGCGCGTTTCCACCGCCGCGAGCGGGCCCCGCCGCCTCCTTGCCGGGGTCCGGGGCCGGGAGCTGGGCCCGGGGAGGGGAGGTGGCTGCGGCGGCGGCAGCTCGGCGGGAGACCCCAGCCCACCGCCGGGGCCGCTCTGCCGCGGGTCCGGGAGCCAGCCGCACTTGGCGACGAGCGTTTGCGACCACAGAGTTTCGTTACAGTTGTGATATGCGTTAAATCAAATAATTAGGGGGAAAAAAAAACCCTTAAAAATCGCCAGCAATGAAATACCAATTTAAAGGGAGCGGGGGGTGGTCACTGGCCTTTCGCCCCCCAGCGCGGGACCCCGGGCTGATCCCCTTAGCAGCACCCCCTCTACTCCCCCCTCAGGCAGCAACTTCGCTCCCAGATGGGAACTCGGACCCTTCCTCCCCACCTCCGGAACAAGGTGTCTCCGCTGTCCTCTCCCCGGCCGAGCCCGCCCGCCTCTCACGCCACCGCCCCTGCTCCCGCCTCGGCCCGGCCCAGCCCGGCCCGGCCCGGCCCAGCCTCCCCCCGCCGCGCCGCCGCCGCCACGGCCTTCCCCCGGCCTCGGCCGCTTGCCGCCGCTGCTGCTCTCTGTCTCCCTCCGCCCTGGGAGCCGGGCACTATTTCTCCTCCCCCTGCCCTGTGCGCTGGGTGCCTGTGGAATGCTGCGCGCCGGGCCCGGCCGCGGCGGCAGGATACAGCCGAGCCCGCCGCTCACTATAAGAACCTCCTTGTGAGCGACGCCATTTTAAGCCTCTCGCTCGGTTCAGCGCTGGGAGCAGCAGCGGCGCTCGGGGCAAGGGGACTAATACCGACGCTCCGTACGGTCGCTACCCGGGAGGCAGCGGCGGGGGCACCGCCGTAAGCAAAGGGCCGAGCGAGGAGGAGAAGGAGGCGGCGGCGGGGGAACGAGGAAGGAAAGACGGACCGGACCGGGATCGCCCGGGCGGCAGCAGCAGCAGCCGGAGCCCGGGGGTACCCTGCGCTCTCTTCTCTCTGCCACGTTAGTGTCGCTTTCTCCGGAGGGAACTTGAGGCGAAGCCTGGACCGGGCCCCCGTTCCCCCAGCGGCCGCCGGCGCCCCGGGGCGGGTGGTGCGTCCCACGGCCGTTGGGGGGTCCAGGGTGTGCCCGGCGCCGAGGCGGGAAGGACGGGGCTGGAGGGGGGGGTGGGGGGCTCTGCCGGGGTGGGAGAGCGACGGGGGTGGGGGGCAGGAAAGGACGAGAGGGCTGGTGTTTTGGGAGGTCGGGACAGCTGCGTGGTTGCGGGAGGCGGCAGCTGCAGCTCCCGAGGTGTCTCTTGGGAGGCTCATCCTGGGGCGAGGGGCTGCCGCCCGGATCTCCGCGGGTCTCTGCTCCCGGCCGCCTTTGCAGTCGAGGCCCGAAGTACTTTCGTGCCTTCTCCCCCTCCCCCCTCCTTTTTTTGCTGTGTTTTTTTTAATTTAAGCGGTGGGGGGTGGTACTGACTCGCCGGTGGGCTGCAGACCACCGTTGGTGATAGAAGGGGGAGAGAGCAGGCGACCAGTTTATTTGTACCGAATCTGATTAACTAATCACGGTCACTATAGTCAGCGGGAGATAACTAATCTGTTGCCTTGTGGGTTTTAGCTCTCGTTTGCACACGCATTTGCTGGAGAGGTTACGCTGCTTCTGCGTGACACCGAAATGAAGCTCCCCGAGGCTGGGAGCAATCTGATTAAGTTTGTTTTTTTAACACCCCCATTACCAGAGTGTTGTAGCGAATGATTTGGGACTTGAGCAGCGTGGGGGGGCCCTCATGCTGCGAAGGGAAACACTGGCCACTTTCCGTGGCCGATTGCTCCAGCCTCCCAAACTAACGCACTTTTGAGCTGTGTGAAGCAACTTGTTGTAGAATGTATAGAGTGTTTACTTGTACTTGATTTTCCGTGGAACAAGGAGCCACAGCTGTGGGTATTTTTTTTTTTTCCCCAGAAAAGCTTATTTTGCCTCTTTGTGCACGATTAGCTACTCCTGGAGCAGCGAGGTCTCTTAAATCTAGTAAAACCTTAAATTCTTCCTTAGCTGAAACTTGGTGTAGGACTTCAGGATGCTTCTTTTTGGAGTCTCTTCCCTAAAACCTCTAGTGAAGATTATGACTTCTGGGAAGAAAGGGCATGCCATGAAGGTACTATTTGCAACTTGTGACTTTAGGAATAGTGCTGTTGGTCTTTGTAATCGGCTACTTCTTGAGCTCTTTCTCATGGAGCAGCCATTGTTCTGACACTCTGTATATTCCAGACATCTGTGGTCCTCCCATCCCCCAAAGTATGCAAGTGGTGAATGGAAAGAGGCTGGGCTGGTATGCTGAGGTCGACGGACGGAAATCAAGGAGGGGTTTTAGTAAAACAGGATCTTTATATGCTGAGCCTATAGGAAAGGCAAAGATGACAAAACTTATCCAAAAGAGTGTTGGGGTTTTTGTGATACTGAGTTCACACACACCAGGGAGCAACTTACCAATTAAGATTTTGCTTCTGAATGACAAAAAGGTACCATTACCAGGCCTTAAAAGAGCAGAAAGGGCAAAACTTACTGGTGGTGTTTGGGCTAGGTTATAATGGGAATTTCTGTTAACTGGCAGTCCAGGAACCTAATGCTAATCTTGCACTTTTAATAAAAAGGTGCTGACAGCTGCAGGGATGTGGCCACCTTGTCGATTGCCTAATGGCTTGGGTCCTATTGAAAATGAGACTGCTTAAGTGTTCAGATAAGGCTGGAAGACACTCTGAATTCAGGTGTTTGGTCTGAAGTCCTATTGAATGTCTTGCTCTTCTGGACTTGCTCTAGAGAAATGTCCTATTTACTTGGCTGTTAGTTCAGATGTTTTCTGTTTGGATATGAACTGATACGCGTGGGAATGTTCACGTTGGTCTGTGTGGGTGATCATTTCAAAGAGTCTAAGGGAGAGACAAGTAAAAACATGCTGATGGAAAGGACAATGCCATGCACAATAGCTTCTAAAAGCAAGGATTTAATACAAAGTAAAGCTTGGTTGAAAATGTCAGTTCTTCAGACGTTGTGTTACAGCCTTAGTAAGCTAAGCTTTTTCTTGCCTCAGCAATAAATATGCTGGGTTTCTTGTTTGATAGTTTGCTATGGAAGATGCCAAGTTAGTACTAGTGGCCTTCTAAACTAACTTTGCAGTATTTGGAGGGGTAGAAAAGGAAGTAGCAGTAATGAGCAGGAAACATGGCTATTGTGAGCTTCAGTCATACAAACTGGAGTCTGAATGTGCGGTGTGAAACTTGTAGATGAAGATGTTTTGCAGAAACATCATCTAGTAGGCAGACTGGTGTGCAAATCCAGCAGTAATCAAAATCACTTCTGTCGATTCATACTTAAAGCTGGTAAGGCGGGAGTTGTGGTGATCCTGTGGTTGCTCGTAGCCAGACTTGTTCTGTGACTCTGGTAGACTGCTTACCGTGGCAGGAAAATCAGGACTGACCTTACTTATCTTGAATATCATACTTCACGAAGCCTGATAACTGTGAGAAACTGTGCAGGCAGTTGGGGTTTGGCTTGTGTCTTCTCAGCAGGCATGTGTGAGCCGTGAGCCCTCTGCTTTGCGGTGACTTAGAAATGACACAGCATTAGCTTGGTGAAATTCGGCGGACTCCCTGGCAGCAAGTGTTGCATGTGACTTTTCTTGTCTCTTTAACTAAAATGATTGTCCCGGTTGGACAGGCAGGGAAGTATTGCTGGCTGGGTTTTGGAGCATGCCAATAGAGTTGGTTAGACTTGGCAACATAACCTCTGTCAGGCTACCTTATCTGGAACTTGATTCCAAGTAAATCTTATTGCATAGTCTCTGATCAGGCTTTAGCCCAAGAGGGTAATATCTTAATAGGCTTGTGTTGTGTGACTTGTGCTGTGTGGCTCATGTTGCCTCTCATGAGGAGGAAGGAGCCAGAAAAGGGATTTTCTTTTTGTGGTGGTAGGTAACCTCAAGTGCAAGGGAGAGAACAAATGGAAGTCTTACGCTGGCATTTCTGTCTGTATGGAATGTCAAATAGATATGGTGAGCAGGAGAAATGTATTACCTGTAGCTCAACCTACCCTCACGAATCTGTGAACTCTGATTTGGTGTGAAAGCCAATGTGTCCTATGCTTTTGTTGCCTTGGGAAGTATGGGTGCAGATGTTGTTTTACAGCTTTCGTTACGGAAGAACTTTATGTTGAGGTTCCAAGTTGCTGTAGGAAACAGTGTACACTGGCTGGATTAGTATTGCAGAAGTACCTGCTCTATTACTTAACACTAAACCAACACTGGAGCCTTGTTTAAGGCATAAATGAATTCCCTTAAAGATTGAAGGAGCTAATCTAGTGCTCTAGGTTGCTGCTTTGGAAGAGGTGGTATGAGCTAGCTGGATCTTACTGAGTTGGCAAATGCACAGTGTGCACTGTAAGTATATTTGCTGGAATGAGCATTTCTGCGCTGACTTACTGTGCTAAATAGACTTGTATAAATTGGAGAAGTTTGCCAACTCTGCAGCAACTGTAGCAAGTAGTTCTGTATTGTCCTGGCAACAATTCAGGTGCCCTCCAGTGGCCAGAAATCTTAACATCCTAAAGGTACTGATAAATGCTGTTGCCATGTCAGTTTGCCTTCATTAAAAAGGCGTTGAAGAAACAACTTGCTGTCTTAGACTTCATTAGCATGTTTGTTGTTTAAACGGTACTTTTTTGGAGTGTTGCTATGTCTTTCTTTAAATACGTGGTTATTCTCATAGACAAGCAGAGGCAGCCACTTTCATATTGACAAGTATTTCATTAGTGTCAGTGCAATTATGACTAATCACTCTTGTTTCTTAAACCGTGGAGACTAATGTTTAACATCCATGTTCAGGACTGGCTACATGGTTGCGGTCTAAGAAGAAACTGGATTATGGTTAGATACTTGTTTGGAGGAGAGATGATTTGCAAAATTGTTGGCTCTGTTAAGAGTGCAAATTAATGTTTTTAAGTTCTACACACAGGAGGGAGAGATACTTCTGTAATACAGTGACTATCAACCTTCATGATATACAGACCACACAACCACTAGGTATGTTTTTGAGACTCAAAACCAAGTGGGCAGGAAGCATGAGACTGGCAGTTGTTTGTTGCTTTAAGTGTGTTACAATATTTGACTTAAGTTCTCATAGGTTATCTCTACAGCCACGATGGCAGCTTGCTTTTAGTGTATGACTAGGTAAGACTAAAGGATGGTGTTTGATCCTGGCTACTCCCACAGTGACTGAAAACACTTGGTGAAAGTAGGGACACATAGACCAAAAGCTATAAAACTGAGTTTATTAGGCAAGAACTGCTGGTAAAGTGAACCTTAGAAACACTAGCTCATCCCTGAGAAAGGCAGGAATATGTGTAATGTAGATACATAGCTGTGTCCTCCAAATAAGAAAGAGATGGTAGCTTTCTAAGCTGTGATGATAATAAAACAGCTCTTAATGTTTTGCCCAGCTATGGAGATACTCAAATATAACAAATGCTGCATGAAACTCTAATAGGAAATGCTTGTTGCTGGCCAAAAGATCTCAAGAGTATAAATTCGTTGCTGAGCACAAGTGACTTAGTAACTGTTTTGAGGTTACTTACATGAGTTGGTTGTGCTTAGTTGGTCAAAACTAGACATGAGACCAATTGGGTTGATAATCTTGTTATGAACTTAATGCAAGTTCATAAACTGCCATACCAGTCCTTGAATACTGTGCTGCAAACTGCTGTCAAAGGATTGATATGCACATAAGGTGGAGATGGTTAATACTCATTGGTGTTATCAAACTGGATTTGCAACATTAGTAGTTGAAGCAGTTCCTCACATCTTAACATTTAAGATTATCATCTCTTTGGGACAGTGAAGAAGGGTTTGTAGGTACTTGGAGCCCATCTTGCCTACTGACAGATTTTAGATTTTGCTAGTGTCGCAGTATACTTGCAAGTGAAAAACTTTCAAACATGACCTGGTGATTTCTCAGTCAGCTTGAGCACAGCTGCTGCTTACAGCTCTTGCAAACAACCACCGATTTCTATAGCTAACAAACAAAAACCTAGTGCAGAAAGTGTAGCTCTTTGAGAAACATACTGTTTTGTTTGCAGATCGTGTTAGAAGTTACTGGTATACTTGCCCATGATGTTCAATATAAAGGATTGTGTTGACAGACCTTTTGCAACTCATAAATATTTCCTTTGGAAAAAGGCAAAACAATTGTGCTGTAGATCCAAACATTAACCTCTCTGAAGTGACAAGATCCAGGGCAGTGAGATTTCAGCTACTACAGTATAAGCATACTTTTAGGTAGCAAAGAGTGTGGGACTATGAAAAGGTGTGATCTTCACATTGCATAGTATGCCCACCTGTGTGACTCTGGCTGCCTTAGGCTCTGGCCAGCATCAGACATAACTCTGTAGGGCACCAGTGAGAGTCGTAAAAAATTATGGTGCTGGGTAAGTGCTGCCATTGACATATCTAGATGTCCTATCAATACTGAAGTTTCTCTAAAATGTCTGTCCTAAAGTATTGTGTGTCAAAGAGAACCTTTCTGTAATACTGCCAGCTTCATTTTTGGGGAGGCTTCCTGGCAAGTTCTAAAGTTTGAGAGTTCATTTCTTGGAATAATGTCTTGGTGAACTTTTTTTTCTAATAACTTACCTGATGTTCTTGTTCTGAATTCTCCAGATTCTCATCACTTTGTAGATCAGTTGTCTTAAGTATTTGCTGGCTGACCCTGACTGTCTGACCAATGGTAATCATTGCTTTATTGAAACTTTAAATGAGTTGTTTTGAAAAGGATAGTTAAACCTTAGTACATGTGAAGACCCTGACTAATTGCACAGGTTGTTAGTTCCTAAACGCTGTGTTCATTGCTCAAAGCCTGTGTCTCTGTGATACTCTGCCCCTGCAGCTAAAAGATCCCATCTGGCAGTGAAAGCTCCCCAAGTTTCTGATGCATCTTGCCACTGCCCAAAAGTTCAGGTAACTAAAGCTGGCCTTCAGTGGTGGATTAGAACTGCTGATGTTCTGGGTAGTGTTCTGTACTTGGGTTAGCAACACAAAATGTGGATCTTATTACACTCGGATTGTGGTCTCAACCACCCTTGAAACTTGATGAGCTGTATCGGTTGATTGTTTGGCAAATTGGTTAGAAAGTGTCATTCTTTACCAGCCTGCTGTCCATCTTGGGTGGAAGGGGAGAATAAGAGTTCTGTAGTATCAGATCCCTCCATAGTTCTTCAGTCCTAAGGGCAGTGTGAGGTGTGGTACAATGGAGCCTTGCTGCTGCGTTGTAAAGTTCTTGTGGCCCTTTCCCCTGTGCTTTATGTGTAAGGCTGCAAAGATTCAAAGATGAGCCTTGAGTTTTCTGACGTTGTAACTTGAGTCTTTCCTTTGCTGGGAATTTAAAAGAGGATTTATTCCTTAAAATATAGCTAACCCGGTATTTAAGTCAAGACTAGCAGATGCCTGCACTTCAGTTCCATTAAGCAGTTGTAATCAACTTAGAGAAGTCTAGCAAGAACAGAAATATTTGCATGCTGTTTGCTTTAGGTAATGAGCATGTGAATAGAGACTCTACTCTGTATTCTTAATTGGTCTTAAGATTGCTGAGATGACTGAGAATAGACAGATATAACACTTCATTTGATGCTATATCATAAAATAAGCTCTTAATTTTAAAAACACCTTTTAAAAGCTAGTGTAGGGAGGCTCATCAGCTTATGCTATGGAAAGGAGTTTTTTAGCTAATTTCTAAGGCAGAAGACAAAGGCTAAAAAGCCAAAACAACTGTTGTAGTGGCAAACTGGGATGCCTGAAGGAAAAAATAACCAAGTGGAAATGAGGCAGCAATAGAAGAGTGGCTGGAAGCAGAGGTGACTTGTGGTGAGCATTGGCAGATCTCCGTCTGTGCTGTCAAATACCCCCTCTTACACTTAATTCCTGGGATTATCTGAGTTAGTTTGTTACCTCTTTCAGCATGTATTAGGGATATTTAAAGCTTGGAAGTTGCAACATGTTAACCTTTGAGGTCAATAAAGCAGACCCTGTTCTGGTTTCATAATGTCCTAATGTTTGATGGGAGAAGCAGATCTTAGACTTTCAGGTCTTATTAAGAGATATTTAAAGGACAACTTGAGTGTTGTCTTATGGGTTCAGAGTTGAGTTTGTGATGTTATTAGCTAAATCTAAAATAGAACATATAGCTGTTGGCAAGGCATCTCTATATCTGCCTTTCTGCTGGCATCAGTAAAATGCATTGTCAGATGTATTCTAGCTTGGATGAACTTGAGCTGGGTGGATTATGTAGGATACTGAGTTGGTCACTGGAGCAAAGTATTCTTGCTTCATGGTTGGAGAGAATGATGTTAAGCAAATGTCACTTGAGGAAATGACCAGAGCAGTTTTGTCATGAGTTAGAGTTTATGAATGAGTTTGTTCTATTACAGCCTTGGATCAATAAGGTGAATTTCAGTGTAAGCCTGTGCTGTGGCAGGTTAAGATTACTGATAGCTCTTGGTTTCTGATAGAACTAACGAAATAGTTGAGGTTGCTACATTTTGGCACGATACTTAACTATAGTAATGCTGCTCTGTCTCTTGCTGTGGTATTTCTTCTGAGGTGGTAGAGAATGCTACAGCTGAGTGTTTCTATCATCTAACCTGAAAGTATATAGAACTCTTTAGAGCTGTGAAACTCTGGTGTCTTTTTCCTTTTAGAATTGTCTGTATGGTTTGACTTGTTTGCTTTTGTCACATACAGTGTAAGTTACTTCCACTTACTTGAGACATCTTCAGATGGCCTACAACAAGATATTTTTATGTGGTATTAAATATCAACTTGCTGAAAGCAGAAGGAAGCCTGACATTAGTATGAAAAATAAGTTTTACAGTCTGATTCTTGGTATAGATAATAAGGTAAGCTTTAACTTTACTGCCTCCAAAAATAGCCGAGTTGGGATTTCTTTGTCTTAAATAATGTGATGATTTACACCCTATGAGACAGTTTTCAGTTTCATAGTTTTTGTCCATCCAGGTAATTAAACTACTGGTGTGAGGAGGGATTGGAAAAATTGAATTTCTTAATCCAGAAGTCACTACTAGTGAGTGACTAATTTCAGTTATCAAAGCCCTCTAATGCTTGAATATAACTTCCAATTAATCAGCAGTCACTGAGACAGCGATTCATTTCAGAGTGGACAAAATGTCTTGAGGATTGCAAATGCTGCTACTTTAAGACAGAAGGTGGGAGTGCTGGCCACTGCTTTTTTTGTGGATATGGATTGTCTTTAAGGAAAACTTGTGTTTAATCCTGTGTGGTACCTTTGTACAAAAACATTGTTTAAATGCAGGTCTTCAGAGTAAAAGTCAAGCATGCTACCTGTTTCTGCTTTGAAATAAAATGTCTTCTGTTTGTGGTGTATAAAAATTCTAAACCCCAACTGCCACTACTACAGCAAATTAATAAAATCTCTTAAAATGCACAACACTAAAACTGTACTCGCAGGAATTCTTACCTACCTTACAGAAGCATCTGATACATGAAGGGCCTCCAGAATTTACCTGTGGTTGGTAGTTTAGCCCTGGCTGGGTGCCAGGTGCCCACCAAGTCATTCCATCACTCCCTGTTCTAAACTGGACAGGGCAGAGAGAAACAAAGGGCTTGCAGAGAGAGATGAGGAGAGGGAGATCAATCAGCAATTACTGTCATGGGCAAAACAAAGTCATCTTGAGGAGAAATGGTTGGATTTATTATCAATCAAAATAGAGTAGGGAAATGAGAAATAAAACCAAACCTTTAAACACTTTCCCCCATCCCTCCTCTATTCACAGGAAGGAAATGCTGCTGGGGCATGGGGATGGGAGGTTATGGTCAGTTCATCACAGCTGCTCTCTGCCTCTGCTTTCTCTCTGTGGGGAGTACTCCTTGCTTCCCCCTGCTACAGTGTGGGGTCCCTCCCTGAGGAGACAGTTCCTCACGAACTTGTCCAGTGTGAGTCCTTCCTGTGTGCTGCAGTTCATCACAATCTGCCCCAAGGTGGGTCTCATCCACAGGAGAAACAGTCCTTCAGCAACAAACTCCTCAAGCATGGGTCCCCCACAGGGTCACAGCCCTGCCAGAAAATCTGGTCCCGCATGGACTCCTGTCTCCATGGGTTCCCATGTCCTGCCATGAACCAGAACCTGCTCCAGCGTAGACTTCCCTGGGGGTCACAGCCACCCTCAGACATCCATCTACTCTGGTGTGGGGTCTTCCCCGGCCTGTGAGTGGATCCCTGCTGCACCATGGCCTCTGCCACAGGTCACAGGGGAAATCTCTCCTCTGATGCCTTGGTACCTCCTTTTCCACTGACCTTAGTGTCTATGGAGATCAGTCTGCTGCTGCAGTTCGGCATCTGCCCAGGAACTTCTTCCCCTTCTCAAATACATTAATCATAGAGGCATTGCCTCCATCACTAATTGGCTCAGCCTTGGTCAGGGGCAGGTCTGTCTCTGGCCCTGTCAGGTATAGGAGAAGCTTCTAGCAGCCCTTTGTTTAAAGAAGCCATTTGTGTAGCCCCCCTGCAACCAAAACCTGAACACACAAACCCCACCACACCTACAAAGGATACTTCACCAGAGCTCAACAGGAACTGGCTAAAAATCCTCAAAGTGGTGTTTGACATATCTGGGAGGAGTTTATCCCAGTTTGCATAAGGAATAATTAAAGTTGACACAAGAATTCTGGTGGTAAAAGTTCTTGAACTTGTTTAACGTCTGAAAATAGAAAAGCTTCCTAAATGTAGGCCTACAAGGCAAATGACAGTCCTTTTTACTTCCCAGGTTATTGTGTTTAACCCAAAACTAGAATTGTGTCAGCTAGAAAGTGAATGCACATACCCTTGATTTGTTAATTTCACAAATACCATCCTTGTTTTCATCTGTGGCTAGGCAATCTATAAATCAGTACTCAGAGTTCACCTATAACTTATTCCTCCTTCACTCCTCAAGTTGCAGTTCTCGGGCTTTCTTCAGCTTGATTAAAACTTCTGGCTCTTCTTTTAAAAGAACAGTCGTGGGCAGATGTAAACTGATTATAGGCTTTCCTGAAAAGGGATTCTTTTGAGCTTTCTATTAATCAGTTTAGTGCTATTCCTAATTCATATTAAAGGGACCATCTCAGTTGGATCATGTCTACCATTCTACGATTCTATGTCTTCATAAGACCAAAAACAGCAGTAGAAGGTTTGCCTAGTGCAAGAGTGCTTATAGCTGTAGGGTAGGTTAGCCCATAGATTGCTTCAGGAGGCAGGTCAGCCATTCCTGCCCAAAGGAGCTTAGATGCCATAAAAGCTTCTTTGTTTCCACCACTATCAGTATTGTCTTACTTAAATGATCCCACATGCCCCCCCCCCCCACCTCTCCAGGAAAAAAACAGAGTAACCTTAATTGACAGGATTTCCTGCATCTTCCACTTTAAAGCTAAGGTTAATTAGGAAGCTTCTGCTACATTAAGTTGTTGTATCTATGTTCTTGGGTCACAGGAATGAGTGCTCTAGTTACCTGGTTGGTGTTATTTGGGAACTTGTGTTGCCTGTGTGTTTTTTTCTGCTGACTTTTTTTAAAGCAGATGTAACGTTGTTGGCAGGCAGCTACCAGTTATAAAACTAGACCTGAAGGATGCTTCCAGTGACACTTTGGTAATAGTTGCAATAACTTCAGAGCACTTGGAGGAAAGCTATTTTCCAGTTATGTGATCTTAACTGCTGTAACTGTCGCATGATGGAGGTTTGCTTGTTCTATGTTAGAAAATGTGTCATTCAGCACTGATGGTTAAAGATGTGGTTGCTTGGCCTGTGCTGGATGAGACAAGACACCTGTATGAAAACATAGTCGGGAGGCCTGTTCCCTTTAAACAGGTCATGGTGACTGGATGTATCAGTTTCAACTTCTACAAGGTTTAGTAACAAGTAGCAAATAGTTTAGTAACAAATCTTTTGTTGGTTTCAAGCCAAAGATTTCTGGAGGACTTAAACTTGGACTTCCCCTCCCCTTGGTAAAGTTTATCACATCAGTCAGGTGTAATCTGAGGCTGTCTTAATGAAGAGATTTTATTAAGGTAATAACTTTAAAAGAAGGTATATTTTTTTTAATGTAATACAAGCTGCAAAAAGGAGCAGGTTTGTAGGTAAACAGACCAGTTTGGCTGACAGTGAGAATGGATTTATCTGAGAGAGGCTGTGACAGAGGTGCAAATGTATTGTGGTCTTGATATACCAGGCAGGTAAATATCATACTGATATTCACCCCTTTACGTAGGCTTTTATCACAGTTCTCACCCTCTGTAAGACAGAGAAGTAAACAATTCCCTGTATTTAACAGCTTTAGAAAGAATATTATCTAGTTCTTACTTGAGGCTGTTCAGAGTGATTGTTCAGTTTAAAGGAATACTATAGGCTTGTTGATTTCCTTAGCATGGGCCTGACTTCTCCAGAATCAGAAGTTAATACCCGTTTTATTCATCATCAAAACACTCCTCATTCATTCCTTTGAAAAACAAGAAATTAGAAGTGTCTTCTGTAGTAACTTGAAATGATTTGCTCATAAGTCTGCTAAGCTTGCAGAACTGCTTTCTCAGTCTTTTAGAATTCAAATGCAAGGCTGGGCCTGATGGCACACAAAGCCTTGAATTCCTCTTCATATGAGGAACTTCTTGATATTTTAAAGCCCATCCTCCATTTAAACCCAAAGCCGATTCTGCTTGCTGAGCAAGTGGATGGTATCGTGAGGGAGGAGGACACTGTTAAAAAGTTCCCAGTCCCATAACTCCTGGCAGTACATCCATATGAACTTGTGTATAACTTGGCATTTATCAGATTTCAGACTTGACTTCTGACTAGCAGGTAGTCTTTATAAAACCAGTGAGGTTTATGGGAGCTTGCTGTTGTGTTGAAGTTTGTTTGTAAAGTATGCTGAGGCCTCCTGCTCTTCCTGATGTATTGCTGACCTTGACAACATAATGCCAGTAGTCGTGTGTTCTCAAATAAATTGGAATAGGAGCTTGATTTAAAGGAGCTGCTATATGCTGCATGGTTGAAGACTACAAGCTTAATTATCCTAGCAGGATTTTGGGTTGTTTTTTTTTGTTCCAGTCTCCCACTGCCTCACCCCCTCCCCACATGTGTTGACCTGGTTTCTGTCAGGAAAAGAACAGCACAGACATTTGTACCTAGTCTGGGGTTGTTGCTGCTTTTGCAAGTGTGGTGTTTAGCCTTGTCAGTGACACACAGGAAGAACAAAGTCAGCAGCTTGTCTGCACTCAGTTTTTACCAGCTTGTAAAACGAGAAGAGAATGGAAAGGAAACTATGGGAGAATGTTCAGTTAAAGAAACCTTGAAAATCAACAGAATGTACCCCTTTTCCCTGGCTGCCTTTGGTCTGCAGTTATTTTGAACTCTTAGGATTAAACCCAGTTTCCCATCTAAATTGACAAATACTCCCTGGAATTGCTGGAGGGTCACAGGTGTGCGAAACACAGACTGGGATGTTGGAAACTTTTTGATGCAGCTGTCAGCCTGATCCGAGGTCAGTGTTCCAAGGACTGAATATCTGATTGATACTGTAGTTCTGAACACTTAATCAAGTATTCTTCATTGCTGTTTTGTACATGTTCTTCAGCTGTATTTTGGAGTCATATTGGAGTTCGGTGGCTAGCCTGGTCTGTTGGAAGCTACTCTTCTGATTTCTTCAGACTGCTGAAATGAGAACAACCATTTCAGAGTGCAGTTGCTGTAGCCAGCCACCTTCATTTGTGCAGAATTCAACGGTGGAAGGAAGTGATAAATGTTGTTCCAAAACCCTGGATTGGATAGTTGAATCTGAGATGATAGTAAAAATCTCAAAGCACAGTCAGCCCTACTGGTATATTAACTTCAGACCAAGTTTGGGGATCATTTTTATTAGCAGACTCCTGATAGGATTGGATGGGAAAGGTTACAATAAAAATAGATCTTCTTTTGTGCTAAGCATATTGTGAATTGAGCACAGCAGCTAGATCTTGCCCAGTTTTCTATCAGTCATGTCACATCTGATTTAGTGAGAACTATGAGGAACAAAGATAAAAGTGAATGTAATAGTGCTGTTCCACTTCTTTCTGTTTGGAGGGTGTTAGTGGGGCTGAAAAATAATGCATAAGACCTGCAGGAATCTATCAAGCTTTTGTTCTTCCTCCAGTGTAAGGACTTGGGGGAATTTTTTTGTGTGTTCACGGTGAACTGACATCATGACTTAGTTTTTCCTTCCCCTTACCACTGCTACTCCCAAACTCGCATGTTGGAAGGATCCAGTGTTCAAGGGAGTGGAAAATATGGTTGGAATTTCAGTGCATCCTCCATGCAGATGGTGAGAAGCAGACTCTCAGTTGCCTTTAGTCTCTTCTAGGCTGTGGAGCAGGACCGGTGTAGGGACCTTAGAGTCTCTAGCTGCATACTTGTACTCTAGCTTACAGGTATTTGCTGTATGTTGTGTTATGTCTTGAACCATCTCAGTGCTGCTTATCTGCTGCAGATGCAGATCTGCTCTCCATTTGAAAAGAGCCAGGGAAAGGTTGCTGACAAAAGTTGTGAGAGTGCAGAGTCAGGACAAAAGGCACTGGCATTTGTACAGCAAAGTGATGAGACTGCCCAGGAGCTGCTGGAGTGTGCTGGCAGCTGGCTCAGACAGTGAAACATAAGCTTGCCTCATAGTTGCCTAACCTATTCAGTGAGACTGTTAAAACTGCAGGCCTGTCTTCTATTTAATTAGGATTTTTCTAAAAGGTACTCCTGAAGGAAGCTCTTAGGCTGGGAAATCTGTCTTTACCACCAACACAGCGCCAAATGGACTTTGCTCTCCTGACACAGTCCTGCAAACCCGTCCTTTAAAGAGATTAGTGTCTTGCCTTTATTTCATTGTCTAGGAATGTTTTGATCAGCACAGTGCTAACACCTAACTGGCTTGTTTAAAGCTGATTGCTGGAAGAGATGGTTTTGCTCTCTGCACCAGTTAGTTGCCACTACAAATGTTTCTACTTGGCGAGCTCCCAGAGTAGGCTGTCACCAGCTCACTCTGTGCTGAAAACAGTGTTGGACTCGGAGGGGGAAGGGGAGCAAATGAAATCAAAATATGACAACTTTGAGTGACCTGTTGTGAAGCTTTAGCCTCACGTTTCTCTTTCTGTGTTACTGAAGAGACAGCTTCAGATTTATGGTACAAATACTTCCATACTGTGTGGTGATATCAAATGGAGGTGCATACTGAAGATTTTGATAGGACATTTGATCATATTTCAGCCTCCTGCCCCCAATTATCTTGGCTTTGTGTGTGGAGGAAAAAAAAAGGTGAATTTGGAGACTTAACGTGTGTGACTAAAGGAGAGCAGCATTTGTCGATGAGGCTGATTCAGTTCTCAGCTTAACTTCAAGGAGGAGTATTTTGTGTAGGAAGAAACCTTTCTTCTTGTGGTATGAGAAAGGAGTAAAGGAAGAGGTTCGGTTATAAGCCTTTAGGTAGTCTTTGTAGCACTGAAATAACAGCAGCTTGCCTTAAATGGCCCACAGAAATAAATCCATGTTGTGACCCTGTATCAAATGGTTTTGCTAGTATCTTAAAAGGGGCTGTCTGTGAGGGAAATGAGGGAGACTGATACCTTGCCCATGCCTTTCGACATAGGCGAGCTGTGGAATGTAATGTCTGGACTTCATCCTGTGTAGGAATAGAGAAGTGAAAAATGGCCCTACTACGGTATGTCTTCAGTTCTTTTTCTCTTGTGGCTATAAGAGGAGATTATCTTGCACGTAGTCTGCCAGAAAAAGTCAGGGTGATAGATCTCACTCTTTGGCATCTCTGTCCATGGGGGTTTGTTAATTAGCACTTGAATATTCTCACTGCAGTAACGAAATGGTAAGATGTGTGAAGTCCTAGTTTGCAATTCTGATGCTCTAATATGAAATCCTGTCTTACTAGCTCTGATTAGTGTTTAATAAGTTCTAACCTTCCTCTTTTTCAGGGTCTCTGAAAGGTAGCAGGAAAGAGTTCTGGGAGCACAACAAGGAACATGGCAACCCAAGGTATATAACACATTCCCATTTCTGTTGTTAGAATCCAGTGGCTCTAATAAAGAGCAGTTAAACTGCCTCTTTACTTCTCTTTGTTAACCTTTAAGTCACCTGGATTGAATAATATCTGCTCTACAACAGTAATTAATACCTTACACTGAAACTCAAACCTGCAAACACATTTGTCCTTGTAAGCATTTTGGGTCCTTTAAGCAGAGTCAAGTACAAAATCATAGTGTGTGGACACACTCCTTTAGACAGTCTCAACAGCAGTGATTGCTCTGCCTCTTAGTCAGGTTTATAGATGTTTGCAGTGGTTCAGCATAAAGCCTCAGTTTTAAACTGCTGCCTGGCTCACGGTGCTGCCTCTGCTGGGTTGAAGTAGTTGTTTGTAATGGGTTGGTTTTGTTTGAATTCTGTGCCATTTCTTGAAGAATTAAAACGTGCTGGAGTAATTGAACCAAAGCTAAGTGTGCACTGATGGTCTCTTACAGCTGACTTGATGGAGTTGGACATGGCAATGGAGCCAGACAGAAAAGCAGCAGTCAGCCATTGGCAGCAACAATCCTATCTGGACTCTGGTATCCATTCCGGTGCCACAACCACCGCTCCCTCCTTGAGTGGCAAAGGAAACCCTGAAGAGGAAGATGTGGACACGACACAAGTGCTGTACGAGTGGGAGCAGGGATTCTCTCAGTCCTTTACCCAGGAGCAAGTTGCTGGTAAGGCTGTTTGTATTACACTGTTTGCTTAGACACACAGCTTTTGGTACAGAGACCTAAATGCTGAATTATTACCAGTGTAGAAGACTGGTGTGAGGTAACTTACCTTGTTTTTCAGATATTGATGGCCAGTACGCAATGACTAGAGCTCAGAGAGTGCGTGCAGCCATGTTTCCTGAAACGCTGGATGAAGGAATGCAAATCCCATCCACGCAATTCGATGCTGCTCACCCAACCAACGTGCAGCGCCTGGCTGAGCCATCCCAGATGTTAAAACACGCTGTCGTTAATTTGATAAACTACCAAGACGACGCCGAACTTGCGACTCGTGCAATCCCAGAACTGACCAAACTGTTGAATGATGAGGACCAGGTAAGCATTCTCTTTGCCTCAGCGTTAGCCTGCTTGTAGGGCTTCTTCAACGACCTTGAAACTAAAAGCTTTCTTGGCCTGTTTCTGCAGGTGGTGGTGAACAAGGCTGCAGTTATGGTTCATCAGTTATCCAAAAAGGAAGCGTCTCGCCATGCCATTATGAGATCTCCTCAGATGGTGTCTGCCATCGTACGTACCATGCAGAACACAAACGACGTGGAGACAGCCCGTTGCACTGCAGGCACGCTACACAACCTCTCACATCACCGTGAGGGCTTGTTGGCCATCTTCAAATCCGGAGGCATCCCTGCCTTGGTTAAAATGCTCGGGTATGTGCACTGCTAAAACGCTACTCGTGTTTCTCAGTACTGATGGGGGCCAGGTACTCACAAGTTTTGTTTCCCTCTCTAGGTCCCCAGTGGACTCTGTGCTGTTCTATGCCATTACGACTCTTCACAATCTCCTGCTACATCAGGAAGGAGCCAAGATGGCTGTGCGTCTGGCTGGCGGGCTGCAGAAAATGGTTGCCTTGCTCAACAAGACAAACGTCAAATTCTTGGCCATCACAACGGACTGCCTGCAGATATTAGCCTATGGCAATCAAGAAAGCAAGGTAAGGGTCTCTGCTATTGGAGCACTTAAGTGCAAACTGACTTCCTGTGTACTGACCTCCTCTCTTGAGCCCCCTTGGACTTCTACCAGTCAGTCCTGACTTTGCAAGAGATGAGGGAGGCGGGTATTACTTTGCCATGAGACTCCATGAGGCTGCAGACCACAGCAGCAGATGTGAAAAGTATTTGAGAGACCTGTGCCTTGTGATGGCCGTAAGCCAGCAACACTTGCTACCTGCTGGTGTACACAGGAACTGACAGGTGTTACTTTGGCTGTCTTTCAGCTGATTATTCTGGCAAGCGGTGGACCCCAGGCTCTAGTGAACATAATGAGGACCTACACTTATGAGAAACTATTGTGGACCACAAGTAGGGTGCTGAAGGTGTTGTCAGTCTGCTCCAGCAACAAACCTGCAATTGTTGAGGCTGGTAAGTACTCTGTACCCGTGGAAACTTCCCACACAAGAATAGAAACTGCCAGCACCAAGAACTGAACTTGGGTTGGTCCTTCAGTCCATAACCAATTTTGGAAGCCTTTAGTATAGAGAAGTATAAAAGAAGTATAAAAAGTGAGTCCACTCTGCTCTTAGCTGGGTTAGTGTCTGAGCATTGTCAGAATGATCCCCTTTATGCGTATGTTTAAAAGACTCGGTGTCACAAAGAGAATCTTCTGTGTGATATGAAGGGCTAGGGCTGAGCCATATTGTGATACTAACGCCATGAAAGACCCAGTAGCCTGCAAGAGATGCACTCAGGCTTAAGGAGGAGAAAGACCTGACTGTGCACCAGATGAGCATGTGAGTAATGGTATCAATTCTGTACTGTGTCCTAGGTGGGATGCAGGCTCTGGGACTCCACCTCACAGATCCAAGCCAGCGTCTTGTCCAGAACTGTCTCTGGACTCTGAGAAATCTGTCAGATGCTGCAACAAAGCAGGTAAATGGTTGTTCTAAGAGATCAGGATCAAAAGCCAACATAGCAGAAGAGAGGGAGTAATTTTTTCTTCCTTCTCTTTGCAGGAGGGCATGGAAGGCCTTCTAGGAACTCTGGTTCAGCTCTTAGGATCAGATGATATTAACGTCGTGACTTGTGCTGCTGGCATCCTTTCTAACCTTACCTGCAACAATTATAAGAACAAGATGATGGTGTGCCAGGTTGGTGGCATCGAGGCTCTGGTGCGCACGGTTCTTCGGGCTGGAGACAGGGAGGACATCACAGAGCCCGCCATCTGCGCACTGCGTCACCTCACCAGCAGGCACCAAGAGGCCGAGATGGCCCAGAACGCCGTCCGTCTGCACTACGGGCTGCCCGTGGTGGTGAAGCTGCTGCACCCGCCCTCGCACTGGCCTTTGATCAAGGTGAGGAATGCTCAGCAGCCCGCACACTGCGGCTTTCCAAGGCTGGGAACGTGCCGTTGGTTCCAAGCTGCTGGGGAAGGTTGCTCCGATCGAGCGAGTTGGTGTTGTCTCATAGAGATTTAAGCATTTGAGATCAACTGATTAAAAGTGTGTATGAGGGAGCACACACATCACCCCCTTCCCTTGTCTCTCCCCTGCAGGCGACGGTGGGTTTGATCCGCAACCTGGCGCTGTGTCCCGCCAACCACGCGCCGCTGCGCGAGCAGGGAGCCATCCCGCGCCTCGTGCAGCTGCTGGTGAGGGCGCACCAGGACACCCAGCGGCGCACCTCCATGGGGGGAACGCAGCAGCAGTTCGTGGTGAGTCAACTGACCTCTGAAACCTGTCTCCCCGTGCCTTTGCCACTGCCTCGGCCACGTGGGGTTTGGTCTGAGTAGCTGCTCACTTCTCATTTGCTTAAATTCACGTTGGCAGTCATGAAGTTTTTCTTGAGTCAACAAGAATGCCAAAACCTTGGTGCTTATTTTACTGAGAACCTATTGGGTGTTTAATTCTCTTAACAGATGACAGAAATTGTGGTTTTGCTTGCTCTGGCAAGGCAAGTAGTTCTCTCCTAGGAAGCCAGAACTGCCTCTTCCTCCTCAGCAGCATAGGGTTAAGGATGCTCTTGCAGGTCAGCAGCTGGGCACTAGGCAGCTGCTTGCCCATGCCACAGCCCAGGGGATGGGGAGGAGAATCAGGGAGAAACAACACAAAGCTCATGGGTTGATATAAAAACAGTTTAATAACTAAATTGAAATGAAATGTGATAATACCACTAATAATATAGTAATGAAAAGAAAGAGAAATAAAACCCAAGGAAAACAGAAAACCAAACCCAAGTGCTGCCCAGTGCAGTTGCTCACCACTCTCTGATGCCTCAGCAGTGATCAGCCCCTCCCCAACCACTCCCCCAGTTTCTGTACTGGCTGTGATGTTCCATGGTTTGGAATAGCCCTGGGGCTAGTTGGGGTCAGCTGTCCTGGCTGTGCTCCCTCCCAGCTCCTTGTGCCCCTGCAGCCTCCTGACTGGCAGGGCAGGGTGAGTAGCAGAAGAGGCCTTGATGCTGTGCACCACTGCTCAGCAGTAACCAAAACACCCTTGTGTTAGCAACAGTGTTCTCAGCACAAACCCAAAACACAGCCCTGTACCAGCTGCTGGGAAGGAAGTTAACTCTATCCCAGACAAAATCAGGACATGTGCATTTTCAAGCATGCTTAAACTGTAAAAGTACTGAGAACTTGTACAGGCTCCATAATTGTTACCTGTTTAGGTACCAAGTCAGTGTGGCAAGATGAGTCTCAGCAAAGGGAAGTTGCCCTGGGATGGGCAGCAGAAGCAGTACCTCCTGGTATAGGAGCGCAGTTAGTGACTTGCAGGCAGGAAGGGGCCTCTGTTACTGATAGGCACTGGTTCAGATTTAGTAAACTGCCAAGCTAATGTATTTGAAGAGAAAGAGCCAGTGTTGTCAGACATGAATTTCATCATGAATGGAAATCAAAATGGAAACACTGGGAGGAGTTCCATGGAGGTGCTTCACTTACTGAATTTAGCTGGGTAAACTGGGCCAGCTCCCGGCAGGGCTGGTAAATCTGAATGCCTGCAGCAGATGGTGGATATGGCTGGGGGAGAGGGGTACATGTAGGGAGCAAGTTTGGTTGATTGTTGACAAAAATGCTGATCATAGTTTTGACAGTCACTTTAGAAGACAGCAGGCATTACCTCAACTCATTTCTCTCCCCAACCAGGAGGGTGTGCGTATGGAAGAAATCGTCGAGGGCTGCACTGGAGCCCTGCATATTCTTGCACGTGATGTTCATAATCGAATCGTAATCAGGGGTCTAAATACCATTCCACTGTTTGTGCAGGTAAGCAAGAGCTGTAGGACATTCTGGGAAAAGTAGTAAACTGGCTCTCAGGCTGCTGGGGTAGAACTGCTCAGTCAGCTTGTGCCAGAGAGCTCGTTTCAAGGAGAAGAGCTTAAGAAACCCTTGTGTTTTGGTTGCAGTTGTTGTATTCTCCCATTGAGAATATCCAGAGAGTAGCTGCAGGGGTACTGTGTGAGCTGGCTCAAGACAAGGAAGCAGCTGAGGCGATTGAAGCTGAAGGTGCAACTGCGCCTTTAACAGAACTGCTTCATTCGAGGAACGAGGGTGTCGGTAAGTTGAGCTTTAAAGATACTTTTCCAAAGCAGGTTTGAAACCTTGCTGGGAGATTTTGAACCTCTACTAAAATCACACTTCTTTCCGTAGCAACATACGCAGCTGCAGTGCTGTTCAGAATGTCTGAGGACAAACCCCAGGACTACAAGAAACGGCTCTCGGTTGAGTTGACAAGCTCTCTGTTCCGGACTGAGCCCATGGCTTGGAACGAGGTGAGTCCTCTCTTCCATATCCATGGCTCTTGGGGAGACCTTAGATGTCATCAGTGATACAGGCCTGGCTTTACACAAGGCTGTGCCTTCTCCTGCATCTTCAGGTTCAGTGGCCCTGTGGCAAGCAGCTGCCTCTTCCTCTGCCAATAAGCTGAGTCCTTCTCTCCTGCTGCTGAAGCTTGTAATTCATGTTATGTTTGTCAGTGTGCAAAGCTGTACAGAACTGTTGTGCTGCTTGTCACAGCCTACTGAACTCTGAATGCAAAACCTGAGGCATGGGGGACTGGAGGGAAGCATAATCATAAAATATACCCTGTGAGGCTTCAGTCCAGCAAACAATGGATGATCTTCAGGGTGGGGATGCAACTTGTGGTCTCCATCTTCCCTCAGTCTTAAAACTGAGGAGCCCAGCTTGTCTTGGATGTATTCAATAAATAAAGGGCAGTAGCCCTTGATTTGTACTATTGCAGTGCTTACAGATTTTAGGAAAACAGAAGTGTATCCACCACAGTCCTGTGGGGGTGGGGGGAAGCTGAAGTGGAATACGTCTTTGAGATGAGAGCTATGGCATTGCAGCGCAGGCAGGAAATGCCGCGCTAACTGCACAGACCGGGAGGGCTCCCTTCAGAACTTGTCAGAGCTCTCTTGCTTGCTTGGGAATCCCCGGGCAGCAGCCTTGCAGGAGCTGGGAAGGCATCCCCGAGGAACAGTGCTCCCAGACCTTGCCCCATCTGTGTCACCCCCCAGGGAACCCTCTTTGCAGTGCTCTCTGGATTCCCATGCCTAAACCTGGCCGTTAGTGGCTGCGGACACTGGGGTAAAAAGGCGCTTGGTCTTATCAGAAGTGCTGCAGTTGCTAAAAGGGGACCCGGGGCAAGCGTCAGAACTTGTTAAGTGCTGAGTTACCAGTGCTGGGCCCAGAAAGCTGACAGTAACACCATTGTTGTGACTTTGTGTGTCCATCTAGACGGCAGATCTTGGCCTCGACATCGGTGCCCAGGGAGAACCTCTTGGATACCGCCCAGACGGTACGTCTCAGCCCTTTCACTAAACTTAAGTTGGATGAAGTCAAGTCAGAGATTTGAAAGGAGAACTGTAAATGAGTGAAGAGTGAATTGCTCTTCAGCAAAATATTGCAAAACTGGCAGGCACAGAGGCAACTGCCAGTTCATATAACCGGTTTCTGCAGTCCCAGGGACAGCACTGACACCGGAGCCCTACACGTGGGCAAAACCGGTGTCTCCTGTGTTGAGACTTGCCAGGGGGACAGTCTCCCCCTGAGCTGCTGCTTCCAGAAATCTTTTACATTCTTTGCAAACAGACTTGACAATTCCAATAGTGTGGGGTTTTTTGTTTAAAGCACACAAGCTGGTCTGGAATGTGTTAGCCTGTAAGCGTGCGTAGTCTCCAACGCAAGCCTATCCCTAAGGAGTCTAAGCTATTTTTGACTAGTCCCTCAGAAGCAAGCCTACAGTCTCAGAGCCTGGTGTTGCTGCAGTACTGTTGGATTGTAGTATGGTGGATTGTGCAGACTAATGGCTTGGCTGGAATCTGCTCGTGCTTCTGACTGCAGTGTGCTTTGCCTGCAGAATCCTCCCGGAAGGCTGTTTCCAACCACGGAATAGCCATTAAGGGCAGGCAACAGATGGTTTTGAACTTGGCTGAAGTAGAAAAACAAGTAGATGGCTACCACGATCTTCTCACACACTGATACTTGCAGCTTCTGAGGCATCTAACATCTGTTAACATTATGCTTTTTTTCCCTCTGCCACCTTTAACTTTCTTAGATCCTAGCTACCGTTCTTTCCACTCTGGCGGATACGGTCAGGATGCCTTGGGTATGGACCCTATGATGGAACATGAAATGGGTGGCCACCACCCTGGTGCTGACTACCCAGTTGATGGTCTGCCAGATCTTGGCCATGCCCAGGACCTTATGGATGGGCTGCCTCCAGGTGACAGTAATCAGTTGGCCTGGTTCGATACTGACCTGTAAATCATCCTTTAGGTAAGAAGCTCCCACCTTGAATTTCAAACCAAAACAAGGAAAAAAAAAAAGATTTAAAGAAATTTAAAGTATTTAAAAGAGCTGCCTGGAGTGAGGAGTTGGTTGGCAGGGAGGGATTGGCTCTGCTGGGTCCCACGTGAGCAGTGCGCTCCAGACTGACTCCTGCCGTGCCGCGTGGAAGTCATTAACTGTAACGCCTGGCGCAGCGGCTTCCTGCAGCCTCAGTGTGTTCTGACACCTGCCCTGGGCTCTGCAACTCTCACACCTGTTTGTTTTCTCTCTGCAGCTGTATCATCTGAGTGAACTTGCATCGATTGGCCTGTAGAGTTGCTGAGAGGGCTCGAGGGGTGGGCTAGTATCTCAGAAAGTGCCTGACACACTAACCAAGCTGAGTTTCCTATGGGAACAATTGAAGTAAACTTTTTGTTCTGGTCCTTTTTGGTCGAGGAGTAATAATACAAATGGATTTGGGGAGTGATTCGAGAACCGAAGAATGCACAAGAATGAATTGCAAGATGGAATTTATCAAACCCTAGCCTTGCTTGTTAAAAATCTATTATTTTTTTTAACTCTCTGTAATGGTACTGACCTTTGCTTGCTTTGGAAGTAGCCTCTTTCTTTTTTGCAGTAACTGTTGTTAGGTTTGTTTTTGTTTCTTCTTTTTTTTTTAAAGTCTCTCGTAGTATTAAGTTATAGTGACTATGCTCCAGCAGTTTCTGATTTTTAAGGATTGAGTAAAGGTGTAGAACACTAATTCATAACCGCTCTAACTGTATCCTGACAAAGTGTAACATTGTGTAGCCTTTTTGTATAAAAAAAAACTAGACAAATAGAAATGGTCCAATTAGTTTCCTTTTTAATATGCTTAAAATAAGCAGGTGGATCTATTTCATGTTTTTGATCAAAAAACTTTATCTGGGATATGTCTGGGTAGGGGCCAGTAAGAACTGTTTATTTGGAACCTTGTATTGGACAGTTTACCAGTTGCCTTTTATCCCAAAGTTATTGTAGCCTGCTGTGATACAGATGCTTCATGAGAAAAATGCAGTTATAAAATGGTTCAAAATTAAAGTAAACTTTTAATTCACTCTGTGTCAAATTATTTCAGATCATTAACTCTTTTCTCACCTGTCAACAAGTTGGCCACATCTTGTCCTGGAATTGCAAAAGAACTTTGCAGTACTGCAGGGAGGGAAGCTGGGAACCACTCCCTCTGCCATTGCACCAAGGAATAGTTAAGCTGTAGAGCCCTGAGTCCTAAGGACAAAACATTCTTCAAGTTGACCCTCTGAGGCTGTGTTCTGGGGCTGCTCCCAGGGCAAGTCCAGCCAGGTGGGAAGCAACGACACGTGGGGCCTGCTCTGCCCACCAACAGACAGTGAGAGCAGCACATGGCTGCAGCTCTGCACCAGCATCAGAGGAAGGATCCTTGGCTTACAAAGTGGCAGCTAGGTCAGTAGCTCAAATCCCTGTTCAGGTGTCTTCAGTGGCTGTGTGACAGGACCTGTGTGTCCCCGAGGTGAGGGACCAGGGGGGTGGGAGCTGGGGAAATGTGTGCAGCCTGGCATGGCTCTGTCTGCTGCAAAGGATCACACCTCAAGTTGGGAGCTGAAATGATGGGAGCTGGATAAAACTACAGCCCCTGGCCCCTCGACTTGCAGAGCAAAGGCACAACTGCAGAGGGATGAGTCTCACCTGCTACTTCAGCCTTGTCCCTCTCAGCCAGCCACACTCCGTCTGGGAGACCTTTCCTATAAACCACTATCAAATAACAGCCATTTCTAGCCACTCCAGCTCTAATCCCAGCTCTTAAGCTGTGAAACAGTGATATGTAAAGTAATGTATGAAAATCATTCCTGTAAAAAATACAAGGTGAAGGGGTTTGTTTACCTGGGGGGTGGCTGTGCCTGCCCTGGAGAGAGGGGCTGTCCAAGCACAGGTGGCAGGGGCAGCAGAACAGGCAGTTCCTGCTTGGAAAGAGGAAAGCTCCAGAGGAAGTGGTTACAGTCCTAGACTTGACCATGCTGGGCTGGCTCTAGGCACTTGGGGAGAAGAAGGATTTCATTCTTCATGCCCTGTAGCATCTGGCTGTAGAGGACACTGCCTCAAGTATCGGCTCTTACTGGGGAGAAATAACCAGCAGCCAGGCACATCCTCTCAAAGAGGAGTTCCAGCAGGAGTGTTGGCATGGGAGAACATGCCACCACTGCAGCTTAGGCTGTGCTAGGCAACACACACACAAACAGCACATGCTACTAGGCAAAACGCAGATAAAATCTATCCGATGCACATGCCCCACAGACACCCAACCTCAGTGTGAGCACAGGGCCAGTTCTGGCTCTGCCAGATGAGGAAAACCAGCTTGATAAAAAGGTCTGGTGCCAGTTATTGGCATGAAGTGACCTTTTTAAGAACACCTGGGCCAAAAGAGAAACATTTCTAACAGCAGCTTGGAAACAGTGAAACACTATATTGAGGGAGAAAAAAATATACTATTTATTTCAATGTACACTTCTCAAACTCTGGCTGTCAGGTACTTGAGCTACATGACACAATGCCAGCAAGCAGTAACCAACAGTTCATCCGTACACAGGGGTTTCAAGAACAAGCACACACCCAAACCAGTTTCCCTCCCTCCCTGAAGCCTCCCAGACTCACGCCTATGCCTGTGCACAGCTCCAGCTCGCCTTGCTGCAGTAGTTCTGTCAGTTCTGCTCCATTGCAGCTGTTTCTGCAGGAGTGAGGTGCTGAGCAGCAAACACAACCTCTGTGTTGCAGAGGGCCAGTCGAAAACGCTTCATTTGGGTGACTTGGTGTTTTCATGTCCCACTGTTCTCAGGATTTCAAATGCCAAGGAAGCAACAGCAACATCGGCGTGAGAGCTGGGAATGAGAACCAGTAACATCTATTACACATCCTCAGGGAAAAACTTTATGTTCAAATTCCACATTTGCCTTTCATCTATGCTGGAAAATCCTTAACAGCCATTAACTGCACTTTATACCCTGCTTTTCTGTTACCATGCAACCAGTGATTCTGCCCTGTAGCAAATATTTGTACAAAAATGGACTTCAGCTCAAATTCACAGTCACTTGCTACCTCACTCTGAAAAGTAAAGACATAATTTATCATGCCTCCTCCATGAGTCTACACACACACACTTGGAGCTTGACAGAAAGATGTGTTCTCAGACATCCAGCCCTCTTACTGCAGTTCTGCTCCAGGTATTGCCCACCTCCTGCCCCACTACACACAGCTCTGCAGGCCTCAGAGCAAATGGTGGGGCCTTTTGCTTCCTCACCTAAATTTATAAGTATGTTGCCCAATTTTTTCCTTCTGGAAACACATCTTTTGTAGCATTGAAACAGAGGCTCTAACACATTACTGCTCATGCCCAGAAACAAGTCTTTTATAGAGTACCATCCCTCATGTTCAGCTTTGAAAGAACACTAGTAGGCCACTCTGCAGCTTCCTCCATTGCTAATGGCACACACCTACTGACACTGCATGCTTTGCTTTGGGGAAGGCAGAACTAGTCAGGAAATTCAAATGTTATCAGTCCATGCTAAGCCACTCTTAATGAGCAGCAGTTTAAACCAGAAGAAATAGCTACCTGAAACAATTCTATCTTGCTGTCTTCACTGAAAAATAAAAGGCTACGAGCCCACATTTCATAGTGTAGATTTGGCTCCATGTAGCTGCTGAGCAGAATGGGTTGGTTATGTGTCCCCCTTCAAACCGCCTGGCTGAGGATGCAGCCCTGTTGAGTCTGGCAATCCCCAGCAGCAGGAGAGCACCGAGAGCTGCCGGCAGTCCAGGCCCTGCCCCTGTCTCAGCACGTGGCTGCTCGGCTGGATCTCTCCTTCTGCCACACAGGCAGAGAGAAAGATTAGAAACCTGGCAGTAAAAAATGAGCAAAACCACTCCTCAATCACTTCAACCCAGCAACAATATGTGGGTGGAAGTTTAGACTGCTCAGAGCGTGGCTTGGAGCCAGGAGCTCCCTTGTAGCCATCCCTAATGTGTTTCCAACTCTGCACGAGATACAGAGAGGCTCCTTAACGGGTTCAAAGCATAGGTGAGGAAACCAAGCTTATCAGGTCACCAGGAGTATTCTGGGAGAGATGCCTCATAAGGGACTCTGGGGAGATGGCAGGATACCCATAACCTCCACAAACAAACCAGCCCTTCAGCTAAACCCAAAACAGCCTGCTAGCCCCAGGCTTCTGCCAGCCCGTGGCCAGTTTACCCATGTCCCAGTCCATATGAGCCCCAAGATCCAGGCTGAATCCCTCTCTGGTTCCTCTGGAGGTGAATGGATAGGGACATGTGTTCCCTAAAGAAGGGGAGGAGGGGAAATGAGACCCATGAGCTCTCGGGGGCTCCCCTGTTGCTGCTGTGGTGCGGGAGCTCAGCACAGCAGAGGAACTTGGCTTGTCCTAATGTATCAAAACACTCCTCATTGGCATCAGCTAGAATTGGGTCTGCTGAGCATCTTGTGCCAAATAAGAGCGAGTGCTGTGTACTTGGGGCTCTGTAGTATGTGGTTTTCTGAGTACAGAAATGTATAGAGCATAGACAACCAGAAGCAGCCAGAAAAGCAGACTCAGACTGGGCTGTCTAGTGCACCTAAGCTGAAAAGCTACAAAATAGAGTGAAAACTGGTTCTAAAAGAAGAAACCCTTTCCCCACTGTCACCTTCAGTGGTGCTACTAGTGCCTCCCTTGAGGAGAGATGACTTTTTATTGTAGTTAGATAATTTCATCTGTCATGTGAAACCCTGTGAGTCAGCAGCTGAGTATGCGAGAGGGACGCAGACTGTTCTCCACAGGTTTGTTTAGCCCTCACTGTGCATCTCCTTACACTCACCACATTCCAACATTTCCTCTCCACACCCCCCCATTCCTTCCAACTCAGGATACACCCTGCCATCGTATTGAGGAGCCAATTTTTCCAAACAACTGGCCCACATCAAGGCTGCCTTTGGAACCACAAAGAGCACTGAAAAAACTAACCTATAAACGACAATTCCTCCATGAATTTCAGTCCAACCAGGAGTGAGATGCAGCCTAACAGCTGGAGCACAGAATTTGGTTTGAGGGGCAGAGAACAGTAATTCATTCATTCATATGTTGAAGGGGAATTAGATGAGGGGAAGCCTGTGGGAGATGAGCTGAGGTCTGGCCAACTTGCTGGAACTAGCACCTCTGCTCTCACAGAAGAGGCCACGGCATCTCCCTCAGCCACGTGCCTTCTCGGAGAAGCCACAGCTATTCTGAAACAAAAGCAGTTCTGTTCTTCAGCTGCACATTTGAAAGTAATCAACTTGCAAGCACACCAAACACAATTGCTTTCAAACAGGGCCCAAACATCACATCGTGCATCTAGCCAACTCCACTGACTGATGGTCTCCACTTACAGACACCGAACGTTTGGGATAAAAGAATACAATTCAAAAAGAAAAGAGACCCCAAACCAGCACATGCCCCCTCACTGATCTGCAGTGTGCAGAGCTCACCACAGCTGGGGACCAAAGTGCCGTGAGGACGTGGCAGAAACGCTCTGAACGAGGGCAGCTGGGATGAGAGCGACGAGGCGAGCAGGGCACGGGACAGAAACACAGCAGCTTATACTGCACACAGGTGATTACAGGAGAAAGCCATCACAGACAAAGGAGGAGACGAGTGCTCTCAGCCCTGGAAATTCCTGGAAGCCTGAGGGAACTCACCTGGCAGTTCGGGCCAGGCTCTCTAGGGTTTGGATGAGCGCAGCGCCATCATTCCTCAGGCTCTCCGGGCTCTTCTCGTTTGAAGTTATCTGGAACAAAAAGAAAGAATTGTTATCAAAGGCTTAGCAAGAAATTCCTCTCTGTCATTTTTTTGTGGGATAGGGGAGAGGGAAACAAGTTACAGCATTTATTACCATTGTAAATGGAATGTGACATTAAAGAGACCCAAGAGAAAGTCCCTTTTACTGAACAGGACTGAATTTTAGGCACGGAGCATCTAAAATGTCTTGGCTTAATTAACGAGTCTCACTCTCGTGCCGAGTCCCTGTTATGTGTGCAGATTCACACATCACAGTCTGCCAATCCTGATTTCATCTGTAGTCCCAATGCAAATACAAGCCCCATTTAGCCTGAATTCCAGGGAGATCCTGGGGAGGCAGTCATTTTGATTTCTCACTTCAGCGAAAAATAAGCGAGCTTGCTATCAGCCTTCAGCATCAGGAAGCGTGGGCTTTCTCTAGAGGAGCCAGCTGAAAGCCACTGCAATGTTAGCAGTAGCATATTGACATTTTTCTTGCCCCTCATCACTCATGGTGAAATATCACCTGCACAGGACTGTCACCTTCAGAGCAGGAGCCCGAGTGACCAAAGCTACATGCCCTTTTGTGTCAAGTGAATCCTGGCTGTAGCTGACTTTGCTGCTGCCGTGTTTTATCGCACTAACGTGCACCGACTGGTTTGTTGTTTCTCCAGCCTTTGGTAGTGTGATGACACAGCTCCAAGCAGCCACACTTCCTGGCCAGTTAAGCAGGTGAGTGAGAAGGTCACGGGGGACATGGCACGGAGTCGCACGACACCGTGGCACAAACAGACACTGAGTACTTGGCAGCTTGCTGAAGCAGCTCTTGTATCTCAAAAAAAAGCTTGCTGTAAAACAGGTTTGTGTGTCAGTTCCTGCTTGCACAGGTAAATAAATCTTGGCTCAAGAGAAAGGGAAAGAGGAGGACCAGAGCATCTGATTGTTTTGATGCCGGAGGAGTTAATGCTTGAAACGACGACTTCTAATCCCAAAATCTGGCAGGGACTTTCAAGCTTTAGCAAGCCATGGCTGGCCCTGTTTACCATTGATCAAGCATCTGTGCGATACGCCTTCACATCTCCCTCTTAAATCACAAGAGAAGCTGTATTTACAGCTGCCACCCCACCATAATTTATCAGCAGCCATTCTGCAACAACAGTGTCTCTACTTCTATAATCACAACATCCTGTAGTTAAGCAGTAACGGGGGACACGGATCTGTCTGAAGTACACTCAGATGTATCCTGTGTGCTGGCAAAAAACAGTGATGCCATTATCTAAGTACAAATTATTAGTAAATCCTGCTTACAGGTCATTAAACCTTTTTACTTTAAGGTTTAGATGTCACCCTTTCAGTTTGTCTTTCAGTAATCCATTCTGTATTTGCCACCTGCTATAACACACGAGATCTTTTGTAATCTGGGTTCTGTGTGTGAGAACACCACCACACTCACACCATAATACCAATACAGCTGTGATACAGGGAGAAAAGTGCTTTCACCACAAGATGCTCCTTTCCATTCCCAAAGAGTGCTCATTCCTCTTATCAAACACTTCCCTGTAACTTCTGCAGCTCACCAGTCACTGCCATAGCTCTGCTCTCACCATCTTTGTTCCCCTTCCTTATCCCACAGACTTAAAAGAGCCAGAAATCACCGGGGGGAAAGAAGGTCACTGGGACTGGATCGTGCTCCATAAAACTGCAAGGTCAAATAAAGGTTACAGATATGTCTAATGCATCCTGACTCGGGTGCTGACATCTGTACAAGCCTTGTAGCCTTTTAACAAATAAGCCTGATTGTGTTAAACATAAACCACTCGAAATGTGCTCAGCTACAAAATCTGGTACCAAGAACAAGTTTTGATTCTAAAAGGCTCTGTTTCAAACAATAACTCATCCCAGCTGAGTCACAGGGTCTGACTATAAGCTTGCCTGTGTTGCAGCATGTCTCCTGTTGTTGTTAAGAATACACTTGTGTGGATACAATGCATTGGAATGGAAAGGATTAAAATGGCTTTATATGCACAGAAACAGCAATGGACAGAAACAGAAAGACTCGTGAGCTCATCTACCCCATCTGCCTATTATACTTCACTGTTCAGAGCAGCTTTCAGTTGCAAGCAATGGGCTTCTGCAATATCTACCCATAGGGGCTACTCCCCTCTCTAATGAAATGCTTCCATAAATCCCTGCAGCAGTAAAAGTGACACCACAAGGAGGGAAAGGATCAGGCCTTTGACATCATGAGCAGCCTGATGTCTTACAACATGGCTATTTGTTAGGGCTGGCTACAACACATCTCCAATGCCATAGCCAATAGCTATTCCTTTAATTAAAAATACAAACAAATCTCAGTTTAGTTGAGCACTTACTGCAATTTAATGAGAACTTCTATATGACTTGTCCTTATCCAGCCAACAGCTGTTCAGCAGCCTTCCTCTTCAATGCTACTAAAACAGGATGAGCCATCAGGAACACCATAACTGATACACAAAGATCACTATTTCCTAACATCTAGGGTAGCTGTTCAGCTGTTACAATGCAGCTATGGATGAGAGCAGGAACAGACATACAAGACTCGCTGCAAAATGGTCTTTGTTAATAAATTGAGGTTTGGATTCTTGGTCTAAGAAGTGATCCTTGCAATTCAAGTTTCAAGAAAGCATGGAAACTTGAGGGACAATTGCTTTTCCTAACGCTGGTTTCATAACACTGAACTGCTTTCTCTGATTAGTCATAACTCACACTTTGTGACTAAGTTAATCTAAGCAGTAAAAACCTCTCTCACCATTCTGAAGACAAAGAAATTCCCCTGCTTTGTTGAGGTTTCAGGTAAACTCTAAGCTTGATGTCTGTGAAGTAAACTGGGAAATAGTGAAAAATATTGATTGGGTAAAAATAAGGAGCTTTTTAATTGAAACTTTTTTTTGGTTTAAGAAAGGCTTCAGGAGCATATTTAGCTGCACCTTCAAGTGTTCTCAGATAAACAGCTGCTGGAGATGTTTACCATTGCCATGCTCAACAGATGCTTTTCTACAAGCCATCACTATACCTGTAAGCACAGGTACAAGCAAAGCAGTTCATAAAAGCTCTCTCTCACAAACTGGCTTTTTCCCAAACATGAATATTTTACCCTCATACAGTGATGCTTCCTTACTTTTCCCTCAAAATGTAAACCAGCTAATTTAATTAGGGTAATTACAGGATTAGTTAGCTCAAATTGCCCAACTTCACTGATGCTGTCTGAGAGCAGCCATGTGGGTAACACGGCTGGTTTATCACAACCACCAGATATTCCTAGGTCCAACACTGACACCACTTCAAAATCAGCACATGCTGTGAATGAAGGGACACTTACCCCCAGCTGGAGGCTTTTCTGTGATGGGAATTGTATCTTCAGCCAATACTGCAGTAAAACCACGCAGCAAGGTATTTTTTCTATGCACTATGTAGACCATCAAATATAGTTCAAAAACTTGAGTTTTCAGAACTACAGAAACATAAAAATCAAAGAACTAAGCAAACTCCTGTTGCCCTCTAGACATTATTTCAAATCATGTCTTCATTGTTCAGTCCAGCAGTTTTAAATGTGTGTCTCAGACTTCTCATCTCTGCTTCCACCTTCGACTGTCTGAAGGTACTGTCAATAGGACACTGGGCCTTCCATCCCCACCCAACGCTGCTGTTTCAAATGCTGGCCAGGCTGGTGCTGAAGGAAAGTTGATGGCTATTCACTGCTGCTTAGTGTGACCTTATCCCCATTTTTTAAGGAGCAAATGCCACAAAATATAGTGGTGTCAAAAACAGTGCTATATCTGGCGTGACAGCCCAGCAAATAAGGCAATGGGATGGTAACCTCAGAAATGAGGCACAATGCCTGGGCTGGAGGATAAAACCTTCTAGTGTTGTGCCTCATCTTATACCTATCCCAGCATATTTAATGGTACCTTTTTGTGCCAGGCTGTCTGCATTGAGCTTTTTGTTGTTCTAATCAAATAAAACACATCATGGGTTTGTCATTCACAGCTCACAATGACACGGTCAGAAACATCCTCTTAATGGAGGAGCACAATAACCAAGAACATACTGTAAACAGGGACTTGTTCAGGTGAGCATCTATGTGAAATAAAACCAACAGATTCATTGTTTGCATTCAAACTTACTAAATATAACTATTTCTTCCATTACAAATCCATCTCCAAGCACATCCATGAAGCTGGCAGTACCTAGAGGAACTATACAGATAGATCCATCACTTCCCCAATGGATCAAATGGACCCATCACTTCTGTAGGCCTGCATACTTGCTCTTACAAATTAATGCAGTTCTGCCTTTGCATATTGAAGGGTCAGACCCAACAAAGCATTTGGAGCCTAAAAGATAGAGACTGTAACAATGGTGTTTTAGGTGTCGGCTCCCAAAGAGGAATCCCAAGCAGAGACCGTGATAGCTGCCCAGTGCTTGGGGAGTGTGTAGTTGCTGGAAGGCACAGAAACCTGCATGTGGTACACAGAGTTTTCTAAACTGCCTCTCTTCTCAAGCTCAAACTGCTATCACAGCCAATAAAAACTCATGATCCAGACAGCAGAGACCACAACTCCAACCCTTTCTCAGTGCCCTCACAGAAGGCTATAGGCTTCTGTGCTCTCCTGCAGTCCTCTCCCCTTTTCTAGGCAAGTGAAGGTCACATTTTTGTTGCTGCAGCAGTTTCCACTGGATGGGGAGAGGCAGAGATTTGGATGGTTCCCATGCAGTGAGTGAGTAACATCACAGCATGGGGACTCATCAGGGAGGCGAGAGGCAGCAGGGCTCTCCAGGTCAGAGACATTAAGCTGAACTCCCATTTACCACAGGAGCACTCTAGCTATTAGGCCAATTATATATCCATGGCAGCATTTCTAAAAAAAGCAGAAACAGCAACAAAAGCCCAGGTATCACAGAATCATTTCGATTGGAAAACACCTTTAAGATCATCAAGCCCAACAGTTAAACCAGCACGGCCACATCCACCACTAAACCGTGTTCCTAGGTGTACATCTACACGTCTTTTAAATACCTGCAGGGATGGTGACTCAACCATCCAGCCAGTTTTTTTACCCAGCACAGTGCACCCATCCAAGCCACGAGCAGCCAGTTTCTCCAGCAGAATGCTGTGGGAAACAGTTATCAAAGGCTTTGCTAAAATTCAGGTAAACAGCATCCCCAGCCTTCCCCTGATCCACTGAGCGAGTCATCACCTCATCGAAGGAGATCAGGTTAGTCAGGCAGGACCTGCTTTTCATAAAGCCATTCTACATCATGCTAGACCAATACAGTGGTCTTTTGTGAGGCGTTCTGTCTGGATGTCAGACATGCTGTCAGCAGGTACGTGGGACTGGATGATTTAAAGCACTAAGGTGCAACCAGTTTACAAGTAGTTCAATGAAAATTAACGGTACCTCTTGCCAGGCTACGCAAGCGTAGCAGAGGAACAAGTGAGGACAGCGGGCTCACAGAGACACCACGCACTCATTAGGATGGCCACAAGTTATTTGTGCTCTCCATAATGCACCAGAGCTCATTCTAAAAGGGCAAAAACCTTCCTGGCATATCCCCCCATCACAGCACGCTTCCTGGCTACTCTTGTCTCTGCACATGCTTCGGATGGAGAGAGAACACGTGTGTGGGAAGAACAGATCAAGTCTGACAAGTTATATTTATGTTGCTAATTGCCAACTCATTTGAACAGGCCTGAGCAGTGTTGCTGGGCCATAAAAACAAGAAATGATTCTATGAAGCATGAGTGTTGCAGGTGTGCTCTGGCAGGCCTATTGCAGGCAGGGATTGCAGACGCACGATTACAAAGACACTGCGGCCTTCAGATCCTGCAAATACATGTGAAAACAAGCAGCTACCTGTGACTTAAAAAGCCCCAAACCCTACATCAGACAGCTTAGCTCTGATTTCAGTGTTCAAAAATCTTTTTGGGTTGCTTTTTCCCCCTCCCCCTCTTTACAGATCAAATTCTTGTTCCACTGAAGTCAGCTGCAAGCTCCTTTTAACTTTGATAAGGCCAAGATTTCATTCAAGGTGTTTTGTTTCCTTCTAATTTGTGAGTGCAGGTTTATTCTAAGTTCAAAGCAATTTGCAGCAGTGACTTGGAAAGGTTCCCCAGCAGTCTGAAGGGCACGCTGTCCTGGGGCCTGTTCACACACACATGAGGAATGGCTCTCCCACAAGCTATAGAACAGCTAATTGATTTTGGAAGTTTCTGACACCTTCCACTTTGAGGCTTGTCTCTGCCCTTCAGCGTACACATCAGGCACACAAAAGCACGCTCTGTGATTGCTGTAAAACTGTAAAATTACCAACTCTGAGGGGCATTGTCTAAGTGTAAGAGAAGGTTGTGAAACCGCGGGGTAATTATTGAATGGAAGAATGCTCTCTGGCTCATTGCATTTTTGATTTGGTCTTTATTGTGAGCACTGTTCTCAGCTCACTTTCAGAAAACACAAGATGTCTTAATAACCCAGAAAATATTCACTATCACAGTTTCCATCCTCTGGAACTAGTGAGTTTAAAAGGTTTGACTTAACAGAACTGGACAGGGCAACTTCTTCACATCCATCAGACCCAGCTGCCCACAACAACTTCATTAACAAAAGTAAATAGCAGTCCTGGCTGGCAAAGGGTGTCTCCAAGGTGCTATGGGAGAGCAGTGTTGATAAGTTATGCATGCTCATAAGCATCAATATGACATTAAAAATAAACGTCACCCTGGTACCAGGGAGCTCATCTGCAACCTGTCATCTGCATGCCAACAACTCCCTGAGGTAACACTTCAGACTAGCTTCATTCCATCCAAACAGTTATCCCAGCTGGCCTCAAACATAACATTGGCAAAACAGGGACACATACTGAGCTAACACAAACCCTGCAAGGCCCTCAGATCCCTCTTCCCGCAGCTCCCAAGCAGCTGCCTGGCCTCATCTTGCTGGATCCCATGAGACCACCACCTCCCAGGTGCATCTCACCCCGATGGTCTCTTGTGACTTCCCCCTTGCAAAAGGAACTGGGAAATCCACTGATTAGTTTTTTTATTACCACAGTAATTCCAATTTAGGCGCAGATCCCACATTTATGTTCCTTTAGGAGCTATTATAGAGGGTCCTGGCTGCCTTAGAGTAAAAAGCCTAAAAGCAGTTATGAACACACACTAAAGCAAGGCACAGATTCTCTGAATATCTAGATTTCCTCTTGAGTTTGTCATTTCTCATATTCAAATGCCCTTCCATAGTCTCTCTTTGTCAGCTTCTCTCCTAAAACAGCTTCTGACAAGTAACTCCTAATCCCTCTTAAATGTTGATTCCTGTTGATTCCAGTGCTGCCGTCTTTTATGGCCTAATAATTCAATCCGTAAGATGCCTGAATTTCAGCATCTGTTATCCCTTATATCTCCCCATAAAATCACAAAACAGTCTGACTGCAAAGTTTGTTTTGAGTTACATCCAGCCTTTATCAATGTGCTCCACTGGTTAGGGATGGATGCCTTTTCTTTTCATGTTCATCTAGTACAGATGAATCGAGGTCTTTCACTGACGTATTTCATGCTATGGCAATTGAAATAATACCAAATGTTTATACACTTGTAAGGGTAAGAATCATTACCACAGATAACTCATCTTCTCACTATGAGGAAAACCCAGTAACACCCAGAACCTTTAACTGGTAATTACCATACAGGAGAAGTACACAAGAAAACAAGCAATTTTCAACTTCATAAATGCTTTTGTATCTAAGGACACAAACCCTTGAGTGGGCCGTGCCTGTGATGCTCATGTGAACTGGCCAGACCCCGAGGAACTGCCAAGAAGTTGCAGTTTACTGAGGAATTGGAGTTTTAATGCATACAAGCCTCCAAAAATTAACGCCTCCAACTTGACATTGTCCCCTGTCCTTCTTTGAAATGTGCCTCATAAAGACAAAAGACTACTGTGCCTTGAGAGAGCCAGATGTGAACAGATGCTGTGTAACTGTCTTCACACAGATCTATCGGTAGAATTCAAGTCTGACCTAGGATGCCAAATCCCCAGCTTCCCCTGAGCAGAACATTTCTGTGGCACTGATTAATTTTTAGGGAGGATGAAACAAAATTGGTCACATTGGTCACAAACTGGACTTGAACACAAGACTCCAAGAACTACAGACCTGTACAACTTGACACTTCATGGGTTGGATTTCCCATTCCAAGAAGAGCAGGAATAGGATAAGTAAAATCAAGAACTAACACAGATGATGAAAAATACACACTCGAATAATATAAAGGGTTGCAAAACCTTGTTAGAAAATCATGATGAGCTATGATTTTGGGCTAAATATTAAATGTTAGGTCCATTGTAGCCCCGATAGATTTGGTTTCTATGGACACATAAAACTCGGCTGAGGTTTCTAGCCTTGAGGTTTTCCTTAAGTACCAAACATGGATTTTCTTTCAAACACTGAAAAAAAAAAGACTACAAATAAAATAAAAGCTTTGAATAATTTTTATTAGGGGGGAAAAAAAGCACCATTACACTTTATGTAAAATGCAAGTAGGAAGGTAAATGACTGAACAGGGACATAAGTCTATAAAACACCAATTTCTGAAGAAAATGATGCTTTATGTAATGGCTCAATTTCCATAAAATTGTAAAAACTGTCATAAAAACAAATGGACTTCTGAAATCAATGCTTGCTTATTGTCATGTGACAGATGGCTCTGCCTGCCTGGCAGAGAGCAGCAGCAGCCTAGTTGGTCCTCATCGACCTCAGTGAGAATCATTTCGGTCTATTCACTAGGTTTTTTTTAACAAGCCCAGTTGCATTTAAGTATCTTTATGACAACTAGTAAGTCATTCAAGTGCAATTACAGAGAGGAGGTCAAAAGGAAGTAATAGTGATGAGCCCAACAGATGACACAGCTAGGCAATCTCAACAGCATTGCACTGTGTAAAATTACAGTGCACTGCAACACCAAATGAGTCCGGCAATCCTTTTGTGCCCACAGAAACAACGAATTAGGACTCCATAACAAAAACAACAGTGACAGACACTGGGAATTACACTGGCCTTGAATAATGAATCCAACAAACAGGTTGCAGGTTTCAGAACCATCAGTTTCGCTGCACAACTCAAAACAAAACACCTGTCCGTGTGAAAAGAGCATATTTCTCATTGTTGACCAGGGCAGTATTGCTTTTCAGACAGTTCCTGTATCTATTCATAATCACACTGGTCTCCCAGTACCCAAATACCAGAGCAGTGCTAATCACTGGGAGAGAGCACTCTCAGAAAATAAACATGTTCCAAAGAAGGGGGTAAGTCAGTTTGCAGTATACCAGCCACTGGAACAAAGACTTTTCATTCTTGTTGCTCTCTGAAATTAAAAGCAGGTCCCATATTTGAGTCTCCCCTGGGTCGCTGTCATTAAAAACCAGCCAGTGCAGACTGTCTGAATACTTGAGTGCCAGTTCTCAAAGCCACCATCAATGTAAAGGTCATCCCAAATCTGCACTGAACACAGATGCACATATATTTCCAGACTTGCTCTACTGATTCCAAACAAACGTAAGAAGATTTAACACAGAATTAACAGTTCAATAGGCCAAGTTGCAAGTACAGCATTCACAGCTGCTTCAGCAGCCACCCTCCCACTGCATGTCACACAGCACATAACCACAGCTTATCAGTACAATCCTGGTTGGGTTCGTGTCAACACTTGCCATTTCATTAAGTTGTGTTTGGACTCCACGTGCTTCACCCACTGCAAGACCTGCTGTTTTACTGACATCAGGAAACTAGTCCTTTGACAATTTTGTATTGATTTTCCTCTCCTTACCTCAATTCACTTATACCCACCCTTAACTATCATGGTTTCATCAGTGACTGGCAGGAACAGGTTCCTGAGTAGTTTTCCTACGCTTTTATCAGTTCATTGAGTTCCCAACTTGGCAGCCCGTGTCTAAGAGAAACTCTTGCAGCTGTCCCCCACATAACACCATTTTACTGTTCTTTATAACAACAATAATAATTCAAAATACAGATGAATAAAAGCACTGTAGAGTTTCTTTCCTGTAATTGCAAAAACAAACAGGCTCTAACACAAGGTTAAATGATTTAGAGCAGAAACTTGCAAAGAGAAGACAAATCACCTTTTTTTTCTCTCTCAATATAGTGCTGTACAGTCTTCTTCATCTTTTCTTATCAGCTGCCACTTCCAACACATGCAAGAAGTGCTCTTATTATGCTAGGGTGCAAAAAGGGAGCAAGATCTTCAACCTGGCAGGCTTCCATCAACAATAGAAGAAAAAGACACAAAGGCTGCGAGTCCAACATGATGTCACTAACTAGTGACATGAATGGCAATGTACTGCCTTACTGTTAATAAAAGAAGTCAGGGAAGACCAAGGCTCATGTCATTTAAGGATAAACTGAAGTAGCTGGTAACTCATCTCTGACAGTATAAAAAGAAGGGCAACGCATGACAACTCTGCATAATGCTTCATGGCAGAGGGAGTGAGGGGGACTAGACTAGCTGTCTGTGCAGCTGGTGGGCATGGCAAGGACAATTTTACTCTAATGCAACTGTCCAGTTGTGATCAAAGTGAGACAAGGCAAGGAGGAATATATCACAGTGTCAAGAACTGGATGTAGAAGTTACAAAATGCCTGCTTAAATTGTTCCTGTTCTCCCTGCAGAAGGCTGTGCCTCGCAGTTACCACAGATACTCCAGCTTATCTTCTCCATTGTGTAGTTAAACAAATTGTAGCTACATTAAAAGCATACAACTAAGAGTCAAACAACCACAAGTACTTCAGTTAAAGTAGTTTAAGAAATCATCAACCACTTAGAAGGGAAGCAAAATCTATGTCTATATGCACCCACTAAATGCAATGTTAAATGGGCTGGTTTGAACCACCATTGGTGGTGATTTACATCAACCTATTTTACTCCATGCTGTAAAAGACTGGGATGCCCATACAGCCAGTTGTGTTACCTCAGGCAAGGTAGTGTTAATTTCCAACTGAGCAGGCAGTAGCTCCCTTAACTCCTTTGCCTTGGTGGCACCGCGATGGATGTCCAGATTTTAAAAGCTCGCTGATTGTCAAACCTCAAAGCAAGAAATTACTACCAAAAGATGTTATCACCATTATTTTTAACACCCTCTTATTTTTACCAAACATATTCAAATTGAGATTAGTTAAGCCATCAATTAATGATGCTGTATAAATGAGGTTTGTTGGGTTTAGTTGCCATGGTGTAAAAAAAGAGACCGTTTAAAATAAAGCATCACCGCTCCAACAGCCTGCTCCACTTCATTGCTAGGGGCTCCTGTCCCCAGTGCAGGAAGAGGAGACTAAGATCCCTGTTCATAATCATCTCCTTTGCTCTGGTATTCTCTTGAAGAGCTGAGGAAGGTGAGCCTGCATTAACCTCTGGCTGAGACAGGTCTCCAGCACAGGAAAGACAGGGAAGGGGAGGTGTCAGCAGACCCTTCTGCAGCCACCATCTCAGAGCCTTCAGCGTGAGCTCACACGCTTTTGCCATTAGAAGGTGGATAAAGAGGTGGAAAGCTGAAAAGATAACACTTTCAGCTAAGAAGCAAGTCCACAGCAAGGGAGAGGCTGTCACAAAATCTGCTGAATCCCCAAAGAAGAAATCCTTTTCCCTATAGGAAGGAAACAGTTTAACTTGGACAGGAGTACATTCTCTGGAAGGCAAACTGACTGTTTCTCTGGTAACTCTGTAACACAGCAGAGATTGACCTTTGCATCCCCATTTTGATGTTTATCTTGAACAAACAGCCTGGAAGCCAATGTCTACTGAGAAAAAATTAGGGAAGTGACTTTTCTCTAAAAGTGCAGAGCAAGTCCTAGGGAAAACCTGAATAAGCGTGAGTCCAGCTGCTCTGGCTGAATGTTAACCAGCTCTGCGATGCAGTGTTTATTTGGCCATGAAATGCTTGCTCAGGCGAGTTAAACTTCAATCCTGAATCATACCATTAGGTTTCTCAGGGAGAGAAGCAACCCTCTGTAGTTTTTGTTATCTCAAAACACGTTCCATTTCCCATTCAGCGTAGGAACAAGCATTTTCTTATTTTACATCCGAACCGTCTCGTTGCTTTTATCTCAGGGGTGAATTCAGCGTTGGAGGAACGGCTCCCACTGACTAAAGGCAACCCTGCTGAACGGGAGGGTGCTGAACTGGGTACTTCTTCCTCTCCATTTCTTCTTGGCTATGGGAAAAAATCTCTGAAGTACTACTATCACGTAGTCATAGTCAGAAGAAATATGCAGAGGTTACAAATGAGGCATTTTCACTTAAGAAAGTAGTTTGCTTTCGCTCAGAGGTGTCAGGTTAAAACTCCTCAGACATTTTTGCTGATGCACAGTTGATTACATCACTGTTTTCCATTTGCTATTGCACAAGTACCACGAACAAGGTGTGCCCTAAAATTAGATGTTGCGGCCCATACACTTAACCTGATTAAGTCAATAAATTGCATATGAACACAGTTACAGAAATGAGGGCAGGCAGATTCTCATTAAACAAGAAGTTATTAGACACCCTTACACTGTATTCCCTTAAAACCACGGGACTGGTTGTTTTCAGATGCAGAATGAGCCTCTGGATGTCTGCCACGAGACTCTGCCTTTTGCTACTCCAGCCACCGTGGCTGTCAATCTTACAACTCTGTCCTCCAGGACAAGGTAACTGAGTCACAGTGCAAACTTAATCACATCACAACACAGAGCTGATGCGATGATCTCATTACTGTTCCAGGAAAAGGAATAAACTCAATGCCTATTTACACCAGCAAATCTAGCTTTCAGCAAAGACCTACAAGGGCCCTGACCACATAACAGGGAGAACAAGTAACACGAGTGGCACCCTATTAAAGTAACTATTAACGTGAGACAGTGATATTGAGACTTTTAAAGAGAGTCTCAGTGCTTTGTCAGGGGATATTTGAATTTTAAAGGAGATTTACAGTTTAACCAAATCTACGATCCTTTTTGGTAAGGCTAAGCTACCTAGAAGTTACCATCAAGTCAGGTTAAAAGTAAATTTGCACATTAAAGAAGAGATTTACTGCACTAGTTCAAGCCCTCAACCTGATCTAAATTGGCCAGGAGGCTCATTTTGAAGCTCTTCATCTTAGGTTTTTTAATACTGTATTTGTATTATTTTCTAGCATAGTATCAGACATGCAGAAACAAAATCTCAAATGACTAAATCTGACTTTAAAAGAATACCTGTCTGATCAAAGCCCACCTGTGTTGGGTTTGAGTTTTTTTTCCTAGAACTAACTAGCAAGAGAAGTCTTATCTTCCAAGAGCTTCACTTAAAACTGATTGCTTATAAAGATTTGGAGAATGGTTTGGATTATCATCCTAAAACAGCACCCAGAGGAACTGGGTGGATCAAGGGATTGTTAATGAGACATCAAGTCTTTCACATCCAAACTGCTGATTTAAATTCAATCCAAGACAAAGGTCCCCAAACTGGTGGACTGGTGATGATCTGTAAAAAATGAGGTGATGTTCTCACTCTACTCTTAGAAGACACCTGTACTAAGAGCATTGACAGCAAGATTGTCACTCTGCAGTGAAACCAAATGACAATGAAACAATTTAACATTTATCCCTCCATATAGTAATATAAACCAAGGCTTTGTGGATCAGGTTTAGATCACAATTACTTCCCCTAACCTGCTCAAAAGAAGAGTCTCAGCCTTTAAGATTGCTACAGTAAATGAAAATGAAATATTTTAGTAAGGTAAAATTACGGTTCTAGTTCCAGAGAAGCTATATTGGGCTTTAATGACTTGTAATTTACAGAAAGGATAGTGGTAGATGTTAATGAGTGACTCAGACACTTTCTATTATGCTTTTCTGCAGGAGCAGTCATTATCACATGTCAGTTGCTCAGAACACAGCACTTGCTAGTCCTCCCTCTTATTTAATAAAAGTAAATGAATCATTTCCAATCATTTATATACTCAGTGAATTTAGACCCTAGTTTCACTCATAAATTACAGTAGATGTACCATTTAAATTAACTTACTAGTCATAGCTGCCCTACAGACGTCTTGTTTGTTTGAACATACTTCAATCTACCAACTGTTTGCAACTCTTGTTACTGCGATTCTTGATTTACTAGTGGGATTTGTGACAGATCAGCTCTATGACATGTTACTGTTTCTCTTTGCTGACTGTTGGGTCAGCCTGAGAGCCCACCTCCTAGGCCTAAAGCACTTTGCTCTTGGTATATGACATGGTTATCTACCTCAAATGGCTACCATGCATACCAAGCCTGTGGCCAGTACAAGGAGATGGACTGACCTTAACCTGCATATGAATCAGAGGGTTGGGCACACACTAATTGCCACAGCAGGCAAAGTCTGCTGCCCTTACTCAGCCTTCTTTCCTCTTTCCTGCCTCCCAAAAAGTACTTCTTCCACCCCACAACCCAAAACTCTTCTCCCTGCAGGAACTCTCCTTGCAATTGCCACCCATGTGCAAGAAGGGGAATCCACCAGAGCAAGAGCCAGTTATGTGCTGTTGGCACTGCATGGAGTCAGGGAGGAGAGAGAAGTTCTTTGTAGTGTCTTTCAAATGATCCCTCCATTGAGTGCATTGCTCTATCAGGGAAAATGGGTAGGCTCTATCTACCTGTGCTAGGTCCTAGGGCAAAGCCAGACAGATTGCTCCTTGGACCAGGAAGGAGGAATAAAGTGTGTGTCCGTACAGGAGGCGCACAGAGCTGGCCAAAGCCACCCAACTTGTGTTCCTCAGTAGGGATGAAAAGGGACACATTTGCAGAAGGGCAGCTTGAGTGAAGATACCCTTTCTTCTCCTGCTAATGTTTTCCTTCTCTCTTCCCCATGTGCACTGCCTCAGGGTCCTGCTCACTCCAACCCTAGTTCTGCTTGCCATCTCTCCAGACACCGTGAGCAGCTGCTGGAAGTTTATCCTGGGAGATAAAACTGCCAAACTTAATTCATGGCAGAGGGCAGCATTCCCTTACATCATTAGAAGAGGTCACTGAGGTATCCACAGCTCCATCTCCCAAGAAATCCTGTGTGTCAAGACTGTCATATAAAGGAGTATCATCACCATCATCAGTCCTCTCAGAGAGTCCTCTGGGATATGGTTGATGAGAGGGGAGACACTGACCTAGTGGATACCAGGCAAAAACCCATTCTAAAGATATAAGCACTTGGCTACCACCTTTCCAAAAACCAAACTCTCGAGTCTGACTTTTGTCACCTTTCCATTATCATTTGGTCTTATCTTTTCTGCCTAAACCTCCTCCTACAGCTCTGTTTGGTCTCAGTCTCTGTGTTGACCATTTGTGGTCAATCCCACAAGCCTTGGCAAGTGACACAGTGAACAGAATCCAGACAGAAAAGGTGTATATAGAGAGCTGTTCTTGCACTTCCAGTAGATCTGTAAGGGGATGTTACCCTCTGTCAGGAGGGTGCTGACATGCTTCTCTGTGCCAAAAAGTAAGTGCTACTTACTTCTCCAAGGTGCAGATGTATACACATGCTCCAATACCCCTCCCAAAGGAGTGCTCAGAGAAACATGCCTCAGATGCAGTGGTCCTTCTGGACCCAGACTTTACACTCTTTCTCTTATCATTCAATACACTAGAGTGAGTAAGGCAGGTGCCTTCAGGCTCTAAAATATCTTGATCCAGACTCCAACTTGCCACAGCCCTCCACCAACTAGCTCTTCTCATGTTGGTGCAGCACAAGGACTGGTACACACCTTGCCTACATCCCAGCACTTTTACAACGAGAAAAAGAAATCATTTCCTCCCTGTCAAGCAAACTCAAACTTCCAAAATGCCTCTATAAAGCCTGTGTCTTCTGCCAGGCTACTGTAAGATTACCATAGGCCGACCTTGAGCAAAATTAGGAGCTCATCACTGCTACAGATCCCAGAGAGAGGTCCATGAAAGTGGCTGACCAGTCACAGAGGACCTCCCATTTCTGGGCTCATGGATATTTTTCTTGGACCAGTGTTCTACAAGGTCTGAGGCCTGTATAGCTGGGATGATTTTTCCCTCTATACATTATTCAGTATTTATCATTACTGAGTGTTATCTGCAATTCTTTCATCCACTCAATATTTTGAGTTGTCTGCAACTCTTTACAATTAGCCTTAGTTTTGAATAATTCTGTATCATCAAAAACTCTTTGTCACAGAGCTCTTCATCTCTTTTTCCAGGCAATTTACGAATGCACTGCAGAGCAAAGATCCTGGGAGGCTTATGACAGTAATCTACAGTTATGGTGCAACACTAGCCATTTATTATTTCCTATCATTTAAGCTGTTATTAATCTAAGAGAAGAACTCTCCTCTCTCTCATGGCATCTTAGTTGCTTTAGGAAGTTCTACTGAGAAACCTTAAAAAGTGTCTTTTCAAAGTCCAAGCCCACTATGTCAAATAGTTGACAATTCTTCACATACTCACAGGAACTGGAGACTTTTCTGTACAGATATCATATTGACTCTTATGTAATGTGCTGTATTTATCTTCTTGCTCATTCTTTCTTTATGATCATATCTAATAGCTCAGCCTTACCGAAGTCAGACTTGTTTGTAGTGCTCAGAATAATCTCTGGAGCCCTTTAAATTTTTTCTAGTGTAGGTACTAATTTACCTGATAAGCTGCATATCATAATTTTAGGCTCAGCAATTTCTTGGACAAATACCATTGGGACCAGCTGACTTGTTACTATTCACTTGATCAAATTGTCCCAAAATCTCTTTTGTAACGTCTTAAGGTTTTTTTGACAATTCTATACAGATAAAAACTGGATTGAGATGATTAAACTGTGTCAGCAGCAAAAATCTAAAGTGTGCAAAGTCACCTCGTGATATAAGCACAAAACTTCCCCTCTCCTTGGGTTCAGAGGGGCATCTGGGTCTCAATTACGAGACAATTTTCTGAAAAATGTACACCTCAGGGTATAAGCTGGATGTCTGACCTTGCTAAGTAACACATACTAACCACCTTGGTAGAACTGAACAAACAATAATCTACATTACCACTACAGACTTCCAACAACCTTTCAAGTCTCAGCACATCAATAGACAGAAACAGCCATAAGACAGAAACTGCAGACATTTGCAAGCCCTCTGATGAACACCTCGCCTGGAAGTAGGCTATCCCATCACCTTGAAATGATTTCTTACTACTTTCTGAGTGTCAGGAGGTTGGAACATCCCTTTTTTTTATAGTAGATAGTAACAGGACAAGGGGTGATGGGACGAAGCAGGAACACAAAAAGTTCCACTTAAATGTAAGAAAAAGCTATTTCCCTGTTGAGGTGAGGGAGCCCTGGCACAGGCTGCCCAGAGGGGTTGTGGAGGCTCCTTCCTTGGAGGGCTTCAAGACCCACCTGGACACGTTCCTATGTGACCTGATCTAGGTGACCCTGCTTCTGCAGGGGGGTTGGACTGGTTGATCTCTAAAGGTCCCTTCCAACCCTACCATTCTGTGACTCTCCTCACAACTGACACTCACAGGGACACTTGTATGGTGCAGTTTCTGAGTTTCTTCATGAAAACAGAATTGAGAAAAGTTTTTGAAGGGCACATTCCCAGGTATCTGTAGCATATGTATGACAAGCACCCAAATATATCATAACAACATACCTAGCTTTTGACCTTGAGAAGAAATCATGTGTATTAGTCCTTGCTAAATGTGTGCACCACTGGGAAGTATTTCTTCAAAGGATAATAAGGACTAAGATTCACGAAACTATGAGAAGAGGACAATTTTGTGATCAGTGTGGACTGTGGGTGTTTTCTGAATAGATGCTCAGAGCCAAGAAAAGCTAAACCTTTCTTCTTCTTCTAAGTGAAACCAAAACTTGCAACAGACACATCAGATAAATGCAAGAATATTATTGCTGTAGGACATACAAGGGCAGAAAAGAATACGATGGCATTTCAGTGATAAGCAGAAATCACAGCTTGAGAGCTTAGAGACTAATAAAATGTAGGAAGCTAAAATTAGAAAATGTTGCAAACACATCTGAGAACACAACCAAAATAGTCCTGAGAACAGCGTGCTTACCCTGTTAGTGGAGGGAAATTTGCATAATTAAAAGGCGTCATTGATTTACATAATGCAGGTGAAGGAGCACGAGCATCATTGTGCTGTAATTACAACTATTTGTCAGTCTCATTTGAAACTGTGCTCAGAAACTTCAGACATGTCAGTGGCATCTGTGTGAGTAAAAGTTACTGGAATGACTGTATTTCAAACATGAGGGCATCTAACTTCTAGTTGATTGATAGACCAAAGACTGAGTATGCTGCCAACCAGCACTGGGGGGGCAGAAAAAAGAGGGTAAGTTCTCTAGACAGTCTTGGGAGTCTGTGGGACAGAAAGGGCTAAATGGGGGGGGAAATGTCAGGGTGGTTAGGGTATGGAGATAGGCAGCTGATGGGCACACAACAAAAAGTGTAAAAACAGATTGTTAACAAGGAGATCTTGTGGAAGAGACTGCCCTAAGAGAATGTTGAGAGCTGGCAATCAGGAGAACATGGAGAGGTAAGCAAAGGGAAGCTTTGTCCCACATCTTCTAGGATCACTGAAGAGGATTTGATTAGCAGTTTGGGTTATCCACAGGGCAGCTTCTCCCATGGAGAGCAGGGGGATTTTAAAATAGGACAATGGCATTTTATTAGAGTACAACAGCTGAGAAATGATTCTCCAGTGGACAAGGAGCACTGGTTCACAGATTCTCCTCTCTCTCTCCTTATTTTCAACAAACTGAGATCTTGGAAACCGAGCTGTTGCCTATAGTCAAGATTGTTTACGTGGCTGACTGACAAGAGAGAATGTTTCTTTACATCTCTCTTCACAAAAGCCTGCAGCAACAGATGGGTTTTTCAGCATAATCTAAAGGTCAACAACTTCTGACCAGCAAACTAATAAAGAACAGACCAGACTGCAGCAAGTTCAGCACTGAGGAAACCTAATTAAAAGTTATGTCCATATTTAACCAGTGTTTCAGTATTGCACAAGGATAGGGAGAGCACCTAAGAGATGTTCAAATCAATAAATGCTTTTTCTAAAAAGAAAAGCTATGCATAAATATAAATCACATGCCAAATCCAGTACTGCAAGACACAGTGTGTAACAAACATCTCGTTTTCTCCATCAGTTGAAAGTATTTTAGAAGCCTTTAAGTATATGATTCTATGCCAAAGTACTCTGAGGTCAACGTGACAAAGGGATGGATTTTGAAGTGATGTGTCTGAAAGAGCTGAGAATTATTTTCACAAGCTATAGTTTGGGAAAAAAACAGAGGCAACTGTCACATGGACTTTCAGAAGCACTTGTGATTAATCAGGACGCTCAGTTTGCAAACCTGAAATACTCTGCTTCTCTTCAGCTAAGAAAACCGGTTCAAACCTTCCACACTGCTCAGCTGGCCGCCCTGTCACCAACATTTCTTCACTTGCCCTAGGGTGTATCCCTCAGCTATTGAATATCACTCAAACTCAGAGGGACAGAGCAAACATGATACTGTTCTTCATAGTAATACATATAACTACAGCATCTCATCCAGGATAAACGAAAGATCAGTCAGATATAATTTTGTGACATAGACAACTGGTCCATAAAACCAACTGTTCTCATTCCACAGTAGTGATTGTCAAGCAAGTGCAGTCTCTGGAGCACTCCATGGTCTCTAAATCTATAGGCAGAGGTGAAAGAGCTCTGAAAAGTGTCCTTGATAGTAACGTTTTATCATTGGAATTGACACAAGCATGGACTTTTGGATATGAATTCTACACACACAGAGGGAATCATATAGATTAGCAAAGACCAAATCACCAGTTATCTCAACACTAGGAGTACATAATTGAGAATTTACTCTGTAGTTTAAGTTGCACACCTATTATTTGGTTATAATACCCTTATTTTGCACACACTTTTCAGAATATGCCTCACAGGAAGAAGCATTGCCTCTTTTCAAAAGCTTCTGAGAGTTCTTAAGACAACTGAAAGCATTTAGTGATGCCCTCAGTTGCAGAGTTTTAAACAGTAGCACAGAAAATAAACGTGTAGGAGAGGAAGTGAACATTTTAAAGAGCTGGAGAAAACACAGCACTTTGATTTTGCCCCAGTTGTTGATTTGATTCCATGAGACCATGAAGAACGACCAGTAGGAATTAAAACATTAGATCACAATAAATCAACAGACATGAAAACATTAGCTCAGGCATTAAATTTACATTTTCCAGATCATTGGCTGTTGTGACCCAGAATATACTGGGAAATCTGAAGTTCTGCTTTCAAATGTGTAGCTCTGTTTCACTTTAGCCCAAAGCAACAATCATGAAGTGCAGACTCTTGCTTCATTCTCTTGCCTTAGACTGGAACGTACTTAATTTTTAGTAATCTAGTATATGTAGGAGTAGGAAAGATCAAGTCCACGCTCAGTCTCAGACTGGGATGATGCACACACTGTTTAAATGGGAATAACAGCTGTTGGGGGACCACACAATTAGCCACATAACTGCAAGAAGCTTTAGCATGCTCAGGGGGAGTATTCAGATATTTCTGTTTCTAATATGAAAGACATCTTTATGAGCATCTACCAATTTGCTGCTTTTTTAAGGGTTTCAAGCTTTGAACAAAATTTCAGAGGAGATTTCAAGGGATGGGAAAAGCCACATTGTCACCACAGAAGTCAAATTCTTGCCACAGCTAGTAGCTTCTCAGAAAAGCAGAGGTTAAAAAAAAAGCTATGACCAGATAACAACATAATATCTCTTAGCAAACTTCCAGGAAAACTGTGGCCATTTCATCAAGAACAGCTTAGGAAAATGTCAACCTGAAGCCAACACCTATTATGAAAAAACAGAGCCAAAACATCCCAAAGTTACAGGCAACTGTTACAGAGCTTTTAGCATGCTCTCTCTCACTAATATCAGCACAGTATTTCTCCCAAGTAAACGACGTCCCAGGATAACTTTGTTTCTCTTCTCTGTCTCTATATTATTTCAGAAATCATACTAAAACAACACTGGGGACAGATGTTCAAATATGCCTGCTGCTATTATGGTTTCAATAGCAGTGCACAAAGTCTGTAAGGACCATATTGTGCCCACTACCATTCAGTCTGCCCAGCCCCACTGAGCACAACCAATGGCTCAGACATAGAAATGTTCCCCCTTTGATATCCCAATTGAAAAACAGTTCCCCTGGACTTATAACTTCACCTCCCTTGTAGGAAATTCAGATAAAGAAAAAAGCAACCCAATAAGCAAGCTCATGATGGGAATATTGCCTAGGGACTAAAGAATATTTCATATTCTCAAGCAATATCAAATCAGCTATGTAATATTTATAGCAATAGAAACAGAAAGCAATAAAATGCAGGTCACTTTTGTTTAAGTTTTCCCATAATAAATTACCATCTATATGTGATCAAACATCTCTAATGCAAAAATATTCTGTGGGTAAACTTTCAAATCTCTCACATCTCCTTATCTCAACTGGCCTTGCCACAACGAGGCTGTGCCTCAAATGGAGGAACCAGACACCAATGCCCTACATACAGTGCACGTGCCCTTTATGTGACATATAGTGAAGGCCAATGGGACTTCTAATAAACAGGACAGTCAAGGATCCAGCCATTGAGAGGCCCCGTGCACTGAGGCTAACCACTGGCTATTAGAAGTAGGATGCTGAGCAAACCAATTGCTCAGGTGAACACAAACTACACCTTAACCTTTAACAGACGTCATGGCTGGGGTAAGTAGCACATGGCAGGGCTAAAAATCTCCCTTTTGAGAGATTAGGAGAGATCCCTCTCCTGATGGAAAGAAGAAGAAAGCCTGGTTGCCTCTAACTTGAGCTAGAGCTGCACTCGTCTGTGAGGATACTCAAGAGCCTGAGCTCTTAAAGCATCAACTTAAGAGCATTTGCTCTTACTGTGTTCCTGGAGTTCATAGTTTCTCCCTTGCGCTTCAGCTTAACTGGGATTCGGTGGCAGAAGTGCCTGTTACTGATGCACGCTGTGAGTGGGGCTATCCCTCCTCAGGCTGTCCAAGCAAAACTCAGACAACACAAGGTTTGGTCTTCACCAGCCTCTTCAACAAAGTTCACTTCCTTTTAGATCAAGTTACTCACTTGGTAACAGTGGGTTTGTCAAACTAATTTAAAAAAAATAGTTACTAGAGCTACTGAGACATGGGATAGGTTTCAAGGACATAGAACAAGCTGGAACTGACAGAGAAATGTTGTAACTTGCTGAATAAGATTCACTCCTTTTTAGAAATATCAAAATTAAATCCCCAGGGAAATCACCAAGTAAATAAAAATCTTTTGTTCCCTTCTGAAATTATGTCCATACATACTAACACATACCAGAGAACTGAGCATACAAAATAATAACTTTGATCAAGGATTTACACCCACATTGGTCAGGAAAAATCTACCTATATCAGTGGCTTGTCTATAGAATGTAAATTATCCTAACAATAGCAGGGAAATTTCTTTAATCACTCATTCATTCGTTCTCCTAAACAACAACTTTCCAATTTATCAAGATAAATGAAGCAATTCCTAAGTGCAAACCTGAAAAGCCCATTTAGCCAATCTTGATTCTGAACCACAGTGCCATACAACACAGACACTGGCATTCTGCACCATGGTAAAACGAGTTCCAATTACTGCAGGCTGTGATTTATTTTCTGATTCTAAAGCTGAGGAGGTAGATGCTAACTAGTCTTCTTTTATACCTGCCTACAACAATTTTACTGTGACTGAAGAAAAATAATTATCAACTTTCCACCTTCTGCTATCAGAATACACTGTTGTTGTCACTTTACCAGAAAGTCAAATAGCTTAGTGTAAATAAATTCTTTATATGTTCATTAGAAGTTAAGTTTTTTATTTACGTCCTGTCAAGAACTCTTAACTAAGGATGACAGACCATAAAAGAATATTCTGAAAGGTATCATTTTCTTTACCTGTGTTTTTCAAGAAGACTTCTAAGACATCAAAGACCTTCACATGTTAAAAAACTTCTGCTATAACTAGTAAAGGTGATATTTTCCAAAGCATCATATTCACAGTAAGAAACTAGTTTACCTAGTTCATACTTATGGTAACTGGGAAAGGAGAAAAAGTGCTTTGTTTTGCAACTAAACCACCTAAATATTGCATTAGTAAAAACTGGGTAGATGTGATACTTAGGGACACAGTTTAGTAGTGGCATTAGGTTAAGGGTTGGATTTCACAATCTTCAGGGTCTTTTCCAGTCTAAATGGTTCTATGATCTGAGAGTTGGACTGGATGATCTCTAGAGGTCCCTCCCAATATTCACCATACTATGATTCACAGATATAAGAGTTACTAATATTATTTATTTGCACTCTTGATAGTGGTCAAAGGTCTGGCTTACAAGAACTGGGCCACAGCATGCAAGGTGAGGTATAGATATAGCATGTTTTTTCTGCAGATCTTCGACCAGGCATAAAGTATAGAGGGGGAAAAACCACCCAAACTAACCAGTTATGGAGAGGAGAAGCAAAATGCTGGCTTAACTGCTTCCAAGTTAACATTTGTAATTAGGCTAAGAACATGATCAAATTGCCAACTGCACAGTTAAGTCAGGGCAATTAAATGCAGTGCTTTGCACACTGGCGAAACTTGTATTGTTTCTGTGCATAGGCATATCCCTACCACACAAGATACAATGATGTGTAATTGCACCTTGGCACTTTTACTGGAAAGAGTGTACTCCTGACTGTCCTTTACATCAGCTTTGACATCAGCAGAATGACTCTTAGTTTGCTCTGGTCAAAGGAGGAGCAAAGTCTGTATAACATTATGTTTTAAAGTTTCTAGTTTCATCAGTAACTACTTTCAATAAATAAGTAAATAGATGACTGGAGGGATGGAAGGTTATACTGTGGATTGTTTCATCTCTAGGACAATATTGATGATGGAATGAATATGAACAGGCATCCCTGATACATTGCTATCTGTTAGCCATCCAGTTCTCCATCATTTTAGCACCAAAGCAAACATCTCAGATGTTCTCTGAGGAAAAAAAGAAAAGCTTGGAGGACAGCACACTTGGAGGACAGCAGCTGTTTGTATGATAAGATCACCAGCTGGAAACTGAGTGCTGGGTATAAGCAAACAACAAAATACAGAGTAGAAACATCTAAGGTAGAAGACTTGCCAATTGTTATCAAGCAAAAAGCACTAAAGCCAGTAGAATCATGCCACTCTCTTTTGCAGCTGTAACTCTCACAGCTTTTACCTTTCCATCAATGAACTGAACATGACTAGCCAATAAGATCTGATCTAACTCCTAGCAAAATCACCTGCCCATAAACAAGACAAAAGCAACTAGTCATCTCATTTTAAATGAATTGTTCCTTCTGAAATTTCAAGTGTCAAAAGATAAAGGTTGAAAAGTTTCTTTTCTAAGACAGATGAAAAAAACACCCTCAGAAAATGTATTTCAGATAAAGATATACAGAAAATGAGGTGTTCTCATAAAACTTCTTCCCATTTATGGGTAGATATTTTAGAGATGGGACTCAGACCAGGACAACTTCACTGTTTTTACACGGAGTATGCTGGTGAGCCATTACAGAGAGTTATTTCAAATAACTTTCAGCTGTACTCAATAACATATAGATGAACTTCATCTTTGCAGCAGGCACAGGATGATGGCAAAAAGCTCCATTACAATAAACTGTCTGACACTTCTTTCTTCGGTGTTTTTAAGGCAGTAGCAGACAAATGATCAGGAAAATGCATCATTCTGGGAAGTCACACTACACTGTGGAAAGCTTGCTGCCTCCAAGCATTAAGGGGAATGTGTAAATGCAATACTCAAGTCTTTAGGTTGTTCCCTCTTCTATGAACAACCAAGCAAGATGAGGAAAAGGATCAGTGAAACCAGGCTCTGCACAGGAAGCAGAAGTGATTTGCAGAAGAGGAGGGTTTTTTTCCCCTCATTTCTGTCATGCCATCTTTACCAAGCAAAGGCAGAGGATCCAGTTTCTTTGTGACAGAACTTGTCCCTGACTCACAACAGCTATAGCTGTTGCTTTACAGTGTTGAGCAGTGACCCCACGGCATCATGTGAGGGACTTAATGGCTCAACAAACATGGACCAGCTGTTTCCTCAGCCGAATAACCACAACCTCTGGCTGCTGCCTGTGAGGAAGATGCACGAAACAGGGAGTTTCAAAGGCAGGAGTAGTTGTGCAGTTTTGGTCCCCTCTTTGGGACGTGTTTGCACACTTCCAGTTATGCAGTGGGTTGATTTTTTGTAATATGGATTTTAATTTACTTGAAAACTTTTCCCTTCAATATATTTAATGAGTGCAGTAACACTACAAAATGTGTGTTAGTCAGCTAATACACCCACACCCTGGGTGTGTTATAGCCCTCAGCAACACTGCTGCCCCAGTACCTCCAAGATGTGTGCACACTGGCTGACAAAAACACGCCTTGTTGTGTGTTATTGCTTACATAAGACGGGACTTAGCATATGTAGCTGTATATTAATGACACACCTCGGTGCATTGTTAAACTGGAAACTATGGTTGCACTCCATCAGAGGTTTAGGTGTGTGCTGCCTTAACCAGAGCAAAATTAATGAAGAAATCCTACATTCTTGCTGGCAGTAGCTGTAGTGATATGCTGGGAACAAGAGCCTGCACTCTTCACTGACCTACATGGAGCCATCCTCCCAAGTGCTGAATGGCTTCTCGGGCAGAATCTCTACCTTGAAATGTGTTATGACGACATGATTTATTTAGAATGGAAAAAAGCATATCCCCTGCACCTGCCACTTTCAGCCAGGCCAGTTCTTTGCCTCTGTACACCAGCCTGAGCCAGTTCTGCTGCTGCTCGAGGGGCCTTTCCCCTCCTGCCACCAACCTCCCCAGCCCTGCTCCGTGCCAGCGCTGGCATTTGTGCAATCAGATGGTGGGAAATCAGGGATGCGATCTGGCCAACCACTCCCATGCTTTTTTCCCTGGGTTAGTTTTACAGCTTCCAGCTCAGGCTCATACTGGCACCAGAGAGGCGGCAGGAACACACGGCTGGGACCTCCCTTTTTGACGCCAGCCCACACACAGCCTGGCTTCAAGCAGTCCCGAAACCGTATCATTAACAATGCTGGCAAAATCCTGCCCACAGACACAGTTATCTCCACAAAAAGTTGCCTTGCCCCAGTGACTTTCTTTCATTTGAATAGTGAGTTAAGGTGGCTCTCTGCTGTGGGAGCTGAGGGGGAGGTTTCCCCAGATAGCTCCACTGACGAACCCTGCAGCACTACAACGTGGCAATGCCAAGTGACACCAGCAGTCATCCAGCCACTGGTGTTTTGATACTGATTTTTATTCAGTGCCCTGTTTACAATATCTTATACTTTTCCCCTCTAATGACATTAATCAAGTGCTCTCTTTCTTTATGATTTTTTTTCCCTTTAATTCTTCAGACTAGGAAAGCTTTACCTCCAGCTGCCACAGGCCCACTGGCTCTCCTACCAGGCCCATCCAAAAGGTGTTAATTCGGGTGTTAATGGCCACAGAAACACCTGTTGTTTGAGAGCTTTTTCCCATTTCAAGGAAGAAGCTGCTGGAAACTCAGCATTCCTTGTGGAAGTGGTAGACTGCATGCAAATTTAGCAGACAAAAACACCTTTTATTCCACAGCCAGTGTAGGTAGTCCTTGGCTCCCAACAGCTCCAAACCACAATTCTGTTTATTTCCTCTCACCTTTGATTTGGAATCATTTCATTGTGAGGAAAAAAAGTATATCTTGGTATCTTTGAGTGCTAGATAAAAACAACTAAAAATCTTTGAAATTAATTCCACACCAGAGTGCACCTTCACAACAAGAAAACAGTTGAGATGATGTTTGAAGCAATGTGTGGTTTCACAAGGCAGCTGAGCCAACCTCACTTCCCTCTGCTGCCCAAAGAGGCTGCCCCTCCTCCCTTCTTCCTTGCTGAGTCTTCCCAGCACCAGCCCGCGGTTGCACTGGTTCTGGCACTTCAGTTAACTCGTTAAAGGGACACTTTTTTTTGGCTGAGTTTATTTTCTGCCAGCTGAACCAGCTGAGAGGGGAAAATGGGTACCTAAGGGATTCTTCCTTTTGACAGCAGCAAGCTGCTAAAGTGGCTCGAGCATCTTGTGAAACCTCACCCTAAGGGCACAGCTTTACTACATCTCCCCATACAAATTAACAGTTTGCTGTTACACAATGAGACAGGTCCTAGTAGTTATCCAATCTCACATTAAACTAATTCAGTTCACTAAAGTGGCAGAACACTACCAAGGGTAGCAGTTGCTCTTTGCCGGGTCAGCAGGTGGAACTGGCAAAGGGAGAACTGTGTGGCAGGGCCAGGAGGGAGAAAAGCCATGGAGAAGAATGAGCCTACTCCCTTTCAGCTGTGGTGAGAGCTGCAACCTTGTGAAATCACACTCCCTTTTAATGCAAACTTCTAGCAGGAAAAGAAAAAAAACACCCTTATTTCTCCACTCCTATTAACAGATAACTGTGAAGCTACTCTTCCCCCAAAGCCTTTATATAAACTTGTGTAAAAGCTGCCTTTCCCTTTTCACCAACATTTTCATTTCATGTATTATCCCAGTCTAACAGTCACTGCAAAAATAGACAGGGTGATTTCAGATACTGCTGTACACCAGACTGTGTGTCAGTGTTCTCCCAGTTTGATGAGGTACTTCATGACTGTTCGCTGCAGTGAAAAAACGGCACAGCTAATTCCAATTATCCTCAGCAACAAGGTGTATTAAGCAAAGGAGGAAATTCTGGTTGTCATCTCAGAATATTTTTTGGAGATGTCAGATGGATAGGAAACCTGATTTCCAACTGTGCAGTTGGAACTGGGTGGATGGGTGCTTTCAAAGTCATGGTATCACAGAAGTGCTCTTCCAGGTACACAACAACACGGCTTGTCTTTTCAAACCAGCATCTGGTTGTTTTCAACTCTCACTAGCTGCTCTTTTTAAAACATTTGTGTCTCTTGGGTGGGAGTCTCAGGGATTGTTTCTTTGCTTGTTTTTCAGCAGAGCAGGTTAGTTAGATCCTTATGCTTTATGTTACAGCTAGACAGCGATGAGAGTGCATTTGTCAGGTGGCTGTTGTCACTCAGATTTGAGGCAGCTGCTACTTTTGCCAACAAAAAAAAAAAGCTTCTGCTCTCAGCATATGCTACATCAGTGCTAGGGAGGCTGGCACCACAACTGTGCCAACCCAGCTACAGTGGCACATTTGTAAATGTGGCATGACAAGGCCTCAGAGCAGCGATCTCTATACCCTGCTCTGATACGAGTTTTGCTCGTGGGGTGGATGGCTGTTTTTCCATTACTTCTATTCAAACATACTGACATCTTCAGCTTTTGGTTACTTGCATCTATTTTCTGATCTATTCTGATAAAAAGTGTCATAGCGAAGATATTGTACAGAAACTTCATATCCACTCTGCAGAAATATGTGGAGTCATGAACAAACAATGGAGTTCACGAAATCTGACCCATTAAAAACATAACTCTCGTGACCTGCTTCTGGCTCTGGCAGATGACTTTTCCTAAGGAAAGCTGTTGAAATTCTGAGCATTTGCATCTGAACTCCACTTCAAACTTAAACTTCAGCTTTAATAAATCTGGATCATTACTCCATCCTTACTTTTAACTACTAATAGCAAGTAACTGTATGGATTGCCACACCTGACAAACTGTTAAATATTTCAGCTACTAAGTGAAATCAAATTTGCATGCATTTCTTTAGTTCTCATTTACTTTCAGAGAAATTAATGTATCTCCCTGTACTGGTCTTACTTAAATTAAATAACCTGATAACTCATCCTTTCTCATCCTCTCAGGATTCAAAATAAATCAGTACAGTCTCTTAGTCTACTCTCTCCCAAGGAATACAGTTTTTGCAGATCTAATCCTTTTGAATAACTGAAACCCTCAAGTCTTCCAGTCATTCTGGTTTTGTAATACTTTTTCTATAATAAGAAAACTAGGATGTAGGGGCAGCACTTCCCCTAATTCACATGCTGTCATCTGTATTGGTGCAGGAAGGCCTGCAGTATTGTATTGTTCACAGGCACGTAAGTGTTTCCTTTCTGAAGTTACAGAACTGTTGATCTTTTTAAAGAAAACACTGTTCAATGAAACACTAAGCTCAGAAAAAATACTGAAGGGATAGGAATGAAAATAAATTATTTCTCCAAAGAAGGTAACTACATAGCTAAGTATTATCTGTGGAAGGAAAGAAAGTCCTAGGAATCAATGAGGCTTGTCAGAGTTCCTTTCACAAACACTAACCTACAATTTCCTGACATCTTAAATGATATGTTTCTGAGCAGAGTACAGTTTGGCTACAGCATGTCATATATACAAAGTCCTTGCTGACTGAACAGAGGACATTTCTGCTGTGGTTATGACACACTGGAAAAGTTCTTACAAACCAAGTCTTCTGAAAAAAATTGTTAAAATCCCAAAGTTAATTTGCTGGGCTACAGAAGGTATTCGGTGCAATCTCAGAGGAGACTCAAACTAAGTTTGTTCCTAGTTTCTGTTATTAATTACATTGGAAAGACCTGAATAATTGGTAAAACAAAGCAAGAACAGGGGGAGAAAAAAAATAATCTTCTGGATCCCAAGTGCTTGCAAAAAAATCTGACTGCAATCCAAGAGGATGGAAAATAACCAGCCCAAATATTTTGACCAGAATTAAGTATTAATGCTCCAGTGCCTTCCAAAAAGAAATATGATTAAATGGAGTTTAAAACCAAATATTAGAGAAGGAAAATAGATTTCAAGTTATTATGCAAACCAGACATTTTCTATGCAAATTCAGGCACTGAAGTTCTACAATCTGAATTTTAAAACATAAGTTAATGTCTTGATTGTAAATGGTGTTTTTTCTTTCTGAATGTCATCCTAAATTACTGTGTGCATATGCAAGGTGCATGGGTGGACAAGATTGGCACAAGGAGGAATTCATTCTTGTGAAAAAAAGAAGGCTTTTTTCTAAGGGCATGGTTAAAAATAAGAATAAAGCACTTCCAATAAAAATGGAACCAACCACTGTTTGTAAACACATCACTGTGCAAATGAAGAAGCATTACTTGTTAAGTACTGACAATATTTGATTCAGTCCATGCATATACCAGTGAGCTGGTCACTCTGGTGTCAGCTTCATGTTTCTCATCTCTCTAAAAGGGGTTAGATCCCCTGCATGGGGATACCAGGGTGTCTTGGGTTTGGCATCACACAGGGTGCCTCACAGGGCAATATGGACAACCACCAGACTGGTCTTCTGCTACTAAGCCCTGTGTGTATTCCATTATTAAAGTTCAACTTAGATATACTGCTTGAAATGCTTGGCTTCTGTAATTCCTTTTTGCTTTATCAACCAGAGCAGCACAACAGCTGTTAAAAGCCTTTTATATTTAAACTACTATTCTACACCTACTGTATGTTTTCAGTTCACAAATTTGCAATATATAATAAGGTAGATGAAAAGTCACAATGCAATTCTAAATACAGCATACTCCACTGGAATCTGCCTTTCTATATGTAGCCATAGCTTTCTCTCATTACAAAGCAGCAGTTTGTCTGCTCATCCAAAGTGAAGGAATACTGAACTTGTAGGCCTAATCAGGCAAGGCAGTAAGGCCAAAGTCTAGTAACTTAGGATGTAGAATTTCCCCACTTCTAGTATTTTTGGACTATAGCAGTTTGTATAAATCAACACAGCTCTGCTGTGTCACTGACACTGTGTTAATTAACATTTCAGCCTTTCTTAGTCTAGTGATCATGGGAAGTGCTTAAATCAATAAGAAAGTCTATTTCATACTGCATCTGTACCTTGGAAGACTGCTGTATGAATCATTGTACAAAAGAACAACAGAGCTGTGCTACCAAAAAAAAAAGATGAACAAACGTCTCATAATATTTATGCAACATCATCTCAAAACACAAATTAATCTCTAGTTTGCGTCTCCATTGACAGATGAAGATACCTCAGCATGAAATCTATTTGTAAGAGATCACAACATTTTTGCTCTGTAGTGTACATCATTTGATGGAATAGATTTTAAGTCTTCATGCCAACAGAACATGCTTTAAAACCTGTCCCCTGTAGCAGCCATATATCATTCTGCAGAAAGATGTCAAAAGGGTATCACCCTAGGAGAGCATGGCAGACTGTGTTAATATTTGCTGACCTCTTCAGTCTTATTGAAATCACATTATTTCAGTTTCCTTGAGCTAACAGTACTTTGGATCAATATGTGTTTTTCATCCCACTGGTTATTTATATATTCCTATTGAAAGTACACAAAAATCTAGTCATGTCAACTTTCATCTCCTTGCATGTCACTAGTCTTACAATAACTTTATTGGGAATGCTTGCAGTCCAACAATATCTATAAAGAATAGTAGTCTTATATACAGCAGTTTAGCACCTTGTATGCCTCCACACCCTTAGTCTAAATGGCTCTCCATCTATCTCTAATACAGCATCATTTTCTGTGATCACATTATGGGATTAGGAATTTTACTTCCAACTCTATCACTAGCCAGCCTGGCTAAAACAACCAAAAATGACAGAGTCATATATTATTTTATATATATTATCATATATTCTGATATTATCAAAACAGTTAGTAATAATGGTTAATTTTTTATCTAACCAGAGCAGAAAATCAAGCAGGTTAAAGCTACCAAGGCCAAAAGTAGCCTTTTGGATGAGCATGCTTTCAATAGACACAACTGGCTGCTTCTAACAAAGAAGAAAACAACTTGAACGAGTCAGAAGCCAATGATGGTTTGGGACTGACCCAATTTGAAGTCTTGAAAATAAAAATCTGAACTCTTGAATTAGAGTTTAGTCACTCAAAAGCAATACAGTGTGAATTAGCAGGCAGGCATCATTTCCTGTCTTCTCTACACGCTAATCAAACTGCCTCATTCTGCTCCAGTGACAGCCAACCACTCAGGCATTAGAAACCAAAGCATCTGAATTAAGTCTTCCTTTAGGATTGTGGTCAGATTCAGAACTGCACTAGTGTCTCTGTCAAAACCAGGAAGCCTAAGGAAAGGCTGCACAAGTGAAGGCATGCTTTCTCATGTGCATGTGCTGAACAAGCAGTGGGATGCTGATATACATGATTCAATCCCACTATTTCAAAGGATGTGCTGTTCTCAGAGTTTTCTGTGTCTGCAGGCAGAGACTGAAATCCATTCACACATCCCCAGAATAGTTGCCTTGACCAAGTCTAGAAAAGACCCTTTGCTCCTTCTTGCCTCAAAGCTGAGATAATGAGATTTTGTGATAAGGTGTAGTTTCTGCTCAGACTGCAATCAGTAATACTCTGGACAATTCTCTACAATTAATCCATCAAACACCCAAGCTGAAGCAGTCTGAAAAAAAAGCTCTGCAGCAACAACAGGCCAGCTGTGGCCCACAGACAGTTCTAACACAGCACTACCCCAAGAAATTCATCATCAAGTTGGTGGTCCTAGAGGAGTGCTGAGCACCCTTCCTCACACATTGAACTGTGAATCAATGCCTGTTGTCAGGATTAGCCAGCACTTATGTGGGAGCTGGAAGAGGTTTAAGACTATAATATATACCTTGATATAAGGCAAGAAGAAACTGTCTTTACTGATTTACAAAAGCATTAAATAGCTAAATGAACGAGTCTGCCTATGACCCTGAATGGGGTGGATAGTTGGTTTCAAATGATTACTTCAATTAAAAACAGATATTTTACAGAGCTTTTAATCTGGTAACCAGATAAACAGTACCATAGGGAAGTTTCATCCTGCCAGAAGCCCAATGACCTCTCCAGTTTCCACCTGCAGTAATACCAGCATGTAGACATTAATACATTTTGCTTTGAATCTGCTAGTTAAAGCACCCAAAAATTCACATAGAAACAAATGGCCTTTTTTGGACTAATGCTAGAAACAGGGGAAGTTACTGAAAATCCACCTAATTATTAGCACAGATTAATCAGTGAAGTAATCACTGTGAGGGTAATTGGAGCAGTGGAACAGGCTGCCCAGAGGGGTTGTGGAGTCTCCTTCCTTGGAGGTCTTCAAGACCCACCTGGACACGTTCCTATGTGACCTGATCTAGGTGAACCTGCTTCTACAGGGGGGTTGGACTAGATGATCTCTAAAGGTCCCTTCCAACTCCTACCATTCTGTGAAGTATGTTCTTGATAAAACGGCCACAATAACACTAATGGAACAAAACCAACCATGAAACAAACTTTGAAAGTCTCCAGCAGTCTTTTTGCACCTTAACTTTTTGTACAGAGCATCTTAGTATATAGTTTCTAAACATTTTTTCTTCAAAATTGGACTGAATTTCAAAGGACAAATGTTTAAAATAAATAAAAGAGACACAAAAGTTTTACGGAAGATTAAAACTTTCACTTCTCTGATAAAGCTCTTTCCTGCCAATTACAATTCATTTAGCCTGATCTCTTTTCCTCCCCTGTCTTTTCCTTTGATCACTAAACCAATGCTAGTTAATGATACATAAAAATCAGGGCCATTAAGTCAGGAAAGCAGACTTGCCAAATTCAAACATGTGCACTGAATATTTTCTTTCCATAAACTTGTGTTCAGCTAAGTCAAGCCTCAAAGCTTCAGTATTAGACATGTAAAGGAAACGTTTTCTATCTTAAATATTTTCAAAGTATGGATTACAGCACTACAACTACTCTACTGCCATTCAAAATTAAAAAGGAAGCGAGCTGCTAAAAACACAAGCTGTCACAAAACCATTCCTTTCCTGCCTTGAAACTTTTCCTACTTGCATCAACACACTTTGCTTAGCACACATCAGTTTCAGTAAACAGAAACATTGTTTGTTTTATAAATGGCCACTGCAAAAGGTTTTTGTTGTTGTTTCCACAAGAGCTATTAAGAAAATAAACATTGGCTTTGAGTTGCCTTACCAGGTTCCAAGTTTGAATCAAAGCCTACTTACCTACACCTTCAATAAGCTTACACATTTTAGGATAGTATCTGACTTCTGCTTCGATGTGATTCTTCATCCAGCACAAAAAGAAAACAATCAAGTGGACTAAAACTATGTGAACCAGAACAAACGGGCAAACAAGAATGTTGGCATAGGCTCCCTCCTCAGCAACTCTGCAGACATGCACAAAACCAAAGACTGAGTTTCTTGGGAGGTATCTCTGAAACTTTTTGTAACACCTTACCACTTTGCTCTCGTATCTCTATTTCAAGTCCACAGGAGTGCAAGCACACCAATGAACATCAGCTATGTTTGCAAGCAGAGGTACATTTTGAGGAGTTCAAAATAAATTACTATAACTGATCTAGGTGAACCTGCTTCTGCAGGGGTTTTGGACTAGGTGATCTCTAAAGGTCCCTTCCAACCCCTACCATTCTATGATTCTATGAACACAAACAGAAGAAACTACAGAATTTAAACTAAGATAGAAGATCCCACTTTAATTAAAACTCTTTAAATGCAAGCTTTCAAGAGCTATGTCTAATTCTCCCTGGATTTCAATGACACTATTTGATTTTCCTCTTGAAAATTGCAAGCTGCAATTGTATCATACCCCTCTCATTCCTATATGCTGAGGGGATGACAAAAACTCCTCCCAAGAAATTCTGCTACCCAAGATTAAGCTCTGATGCTCTCATATAGTGACATTTCTATCTGTTATCTTGGCTCTCCCTTTCCTCTTTGCTTCAGATCACAGTCAATTTTAACTCAATGATTAAGCTGTTGTTAGTGAGCAATTAGTACCATGTTAAAACTATGGGACTTTTATACCTCAGGTTTCAAAGGTGAGAACATCAAAACGTTTGTAGCTTTTTACTGTGTGACTTCACAAGAGTGTATAGTGATCATTATGAGCTGTTTTAAAACTAATAACCAGACTGGAACAAAAGCTGCAAAGGTAGAGACACCATCAGAAAGCAAACCACTAAGTGTGACTCAGAAGCCTCTGGCCACATATTCTGCCCAATGGTTTTGGGACTAGAGATCAATTAGAAAGTACTTCAAGGATAGGACTATGCATTATTTGGCATCATTCTAGAAAATTGCTACCTGTCATTACTTAACTAGAAACAACATCATTTTTGCATTAGAATATCAATATATTCTTACATAAATGATTTGATATTTATGAGAACATAACCCATTTAAATCAACGTCAACAACGCCACATGCAAGTAAAAAGTAATAGCAGAAATGTGTCATTCAAATCAGAAGTCATGAAGCTAGACCACAGTTGTGCCACTTGGCACTCGAATTGAATTGAAATGCTCATACAGGGCAGTGAGACTTCATAGTAGTTTGGAAACTTTTCTCCAAAGGAAGTCTCAGCAGAAGTATCAGAAAGCAGAGATACCCCTTTCCTCATCAACTCCCAGACAAAAAAACCTCCAACCTGCTAGTAATTTAAACAGTGCATATGGAAGCTTCAATTGCTATTGGAGTATGCTGTTTGATACAATTTGTTCATCCAGCCTGTTTGTCCATATTACAGAAGCATTCTATGCTGTACCTGCTGGGCTGACTCCAAGAGTATCCCAACACTTCCCACACAAGTTTGCAGTAGCCAAAGCAACAAACTGAGTAGTGGAAATGAAAAGGATGTTAGTAAGGTGAAGAAAAGTTTTGCAGGAAAGTCACAAGAAACAACTTAAGAGGAGCTCTTTCTGTCCATGTTACTGAATCTGAAGCACAGGTTTGAAGTCTTCATGCATTCATTCATCCTGCCTCTGCTCCAGAAAACAAGACTAAAATTCTGTTTAAGTCACAAGCTATAACTCTGTGTCTATGCACAGGGCTGAGCTTGAGATATAAAAACTCTCTAGACATTCAGCTGTGCAAGCCAATACTTCTCAGAAAGTTCATGATGGCTAGACTTGCACATAGTGAGTGAAAAAAAGAGACTATTTTTCTGATTGTTTTAAGAGAATAAAGTGAACCACCCTGCCACAAGTTAATAGTGCTGGTGTGTCCCCTAGGCACACAGGAGACATGATGGCCCTATTTTACTCCTGAAAGCACAAAACCTTTCAGTCTAGAAAGCTCCAGGAAAGTTCCTAGAACTCTTTTTTATGTCTTCTTATTGGGATTTGCTGAGAACTCCTTTATGCTTCATCACATCTCTAGGCCAAACAGAAATGAGGGCCATAAATCCTACCTTGTATCCCTTCAGGATGTTGTGTGTCAGTGGGGCACTAATGACAGATGGAACTTTTGCTTTCCTCTTTGTAGGCTCTGAAATACTACCCATCCAGCTACAGGAGCTGAAAAAGGGTGTGGATATTTCATTGTGACCTCCCCACACAGTTTATCCACCCCAAGGAACATGAAGAAGTTGACCCTCTTAATAACAGAACTACAAGTCTCAAAGGTCCTTAAAGACATAAACTAAGACCAGTTCTTATACTGCAGAAATCACTTTGTATGATGACAGAATTAGGGAAAAAAAATTGCATGTGCTTTTTTCTGACAGGCCTCAAGTTGTTTGTTTGTAGATGCACTGATGTTGTTCAAATAAAACTGCAAAATTATCTACATAAATCACCTTAGGTGGTATGCACAAACAACACTTACTGCAAGGAGTAAGAAAATCCCCAAAACAATAAAGAGTTGATATATAACCTTACTTCCAGATTTAGCTCTTGAACAAGTATTATACCAGATATATCCTTTTCTTTGTATATTGTGTAATCAAACTGGTTTAGACATCTCCAATAATGAAGATGTTGCTACTATTATTATAAAGTCATATAAAAGTAGGTGAGCAGCTGTAGCCCAATAAACATACAGCTGAACAAAGGAAACTGCTGACAAGCTGCAATCTTGTTTTAATGTAAATTCTCATGTGTTCACCTCATATTTTAATTGTACACAGCAATAAATAAGCTTCTGTCACAAGTAGTTTCTCATAAATGGGCTAATGCTAATTATACCTCTGTTTTCAACCACATGGTTTTAGTGAAAAGATTAATGTCAGGCAAATAACATGAAAATAATGAGCTTTGCAAACCATGTGAGTGGCAGGAAATATTACAGTTTTCTTTATTTGATTTTTCTAGTTTTATATGAAAGATGTGACAACTCTCTCGTCAGACATCTCAATATTTCAAGCATTAGCTCTAACAATATATTAATTATGTAAGAAATAAATAATCTGCTTCTCTAAAGTTTTTCTTCAGGATTGTTCTGCTGCTGAACTAAAAGCCAAAATGTGCAACTCCAGCACCATCACTGACTTTAAGGCCTGACATCTGGAAATATGTAACTAAATACATAGGGCAACCAGTTTCCCTTCTCTCTTGTCCTTTGTTCTACAGCTGGCATTAGGAAACACTTGTTTGGTCTGAAATAATTTGTATTAGTCTGACAAAGTTATTTTAGCTCTGATTCATAATAAAATGCAGCATCTAAGTGAATGATTGTCCAGGGAACAATTAAGAAGAAAGAGCCCTTTGAGCCACTCTGGTGCTACAAATTTGCTTCTTTTCATTCCCACTCTCTGACAAACCCTTCTAGTTACATGTCTTAAGTTTCCAGTCAAAATCAAGACTGTGCTTAGAACCATACTAACGTGCAGAGACAGATATGGCAGATATATATATGAAGCCTGAGTGCTGCCTCGCAGAGCAATAGGCTTCAGGGAACACAGGGATACAGAGAGTACTGCACCTCTAGCTGCTTTATCAGTAGATATGGACCATGATATCCATGGTATCCATGATATCCATGGACTTGTCCAGCTGTTCCAACTACCTTGGCTGATTCTGTCTAGAAGAAAAATGCTCTTCTTGCTTTCTTTTAAACAAGCTGATCGGTAAGAGTGTTTGCTGACAGCATGATACCATTAAGTACAGTATACTATTGAATCCTTTGGATGAGGGTTCAAGTATAATTGACAGAACTTCTCTGTTCTCAGTAATAATGCGGTTTTGGCTAGAAAATATTCCTTCAAGACCTGATCCAACCATGATGTTATAACATATGGTGACTTTGGTGCCCTTTCTCTCTCCCTACAGTCTTCCTGAATGTACACAACTTCACAGGAGCACACTCTCCACTATGGACACTGCAACACAGAAGTCCAGCCCCGAGCCACCTTCTTTGTAGAAGAGTGGGAGAGAAATCCCTGTCCATCAGAGGGGAGGAACAGAAAGGTACAAGGGAAGTGCAGTCACCTCATCTCTTATTCTCTGCTGGGATAGAATGACTGCAAGCAGAACCCCAGTAAATTGAGTGGGGAGCTGGATCAAAGAAGTGCTAGAGGTGAGCCAGGCTGCAAAGAATGACAGACAGGATTCACATCCCACTAAAACAGGATGTTCAATTCTCTCAAAACCTAATGTGATTGATACTGTTTGGGAATTACATTCAGAACTGCAGAGCTGCCATGACTTTGAATTGTTTCAAGACATGTATTCATTGGTAGTCAATGCTGCTCCTTTCTTATTCCAATGCACATCCTGCCACTGTCCTCTGCACCTTGCCTCACTCCCAGATCTCTCTGAGTCACTAAATCACTGCTAGAGTGATTACATTTGCATTCTACTTTCTCATCCAAGTTCAACTAAAAGTATTATCATTTTTTAAGTTCTTGAAGTAGTCTACAAAGTATTAGGCAAGAGCTGAATACAACAGTTCTGGGAGTGCAGATTGATTTTTTGCTGCTATTATTTTCCAGTAGAGATGGACAAATTCATTTTGCCTCACTTTAAAGCCATTTGAACTTTGTGGGTCAAAAGGCTTGATTAGATCATGAACTAGGTTCATCTCTTATTTAAAGGGTTCGTTTAAAGGGGAGGGTGAGGAAATAGACACACATACAAGCTTTAAAAGACAAAACCCTACCAGTGTTAGCTCTGCTTTTAGGCTATTGGGCTTCACACAGTTTAGTTTCATGTCACAGAATCCCATTTCGATACATTATATTTGCTTGAAATGCACAACTGAAGAACTCAAACAGAATCAACATTAAACCAAAATATTTAGCATCCTATAGAATTTCTGTTCCCCAGAGAGTTCTTTGGTCTCTTCTTTTAAACCTTTTGTAAGAGAAAAAAAACACCTCTTTGCTAGCACTTAGAGTAACTAATGATTTGGGATGCCAAATCAGAGAAACTTTTTGTCACCCTGACATTCAGAAGTAAACAATTAGTACTTTCAGGAAATTAATTTTCCTTTGGAATCTCTGCAACTAAATTTAGAGAATTAAAGTGCTTCAAACCCTAGTCATTGGAAAAACTTTTAGCTCTTGTGTAGATGGAAATACTAAAAAATAAGCAAAGTTATAAGTCAATGAGAAAATTTTCAAGGATTAGAGAACAGTATACAAGCCTAATAGGTGTACATATACAAGCATGTAACAGTATGTAATGTAATTATGTACTCTTAGGATCATAAATAGTTAAGCAAGAGTCAAATATGAAGCTGCAAGAAGGGGAAGAGGATCTTGTTGAAAGCTGCAGTGGTCAAAATGTAAGAAGAGCATCCACACTTTATCATTCCCACAAAGCTTTCAGCTTCATTTAAAAGAAAAAAAGGTAACACTCAAGAAGAAATCAGGAGCATCTGGTTCAGGAACTGCATGAAGAATCAAAAATATGATTAAGAGAGTAGAGCATCACCCTTATGAAGAAAAGCTGAGGGAGCTGGGGCTTGTTAGCTTGGAGGAGACCGAGGGGTGATCTCATTAATGGTTACAAATATATAAAGGGTGGTGTCAGGAGGATGGAGCCAGGCTGTGCTCAGTGATGGCCAATGATAGGACAAGGGGCAATGGGTACAAGCTGGAACAGAAGTGGTTCCACAGAAACACAAGGAAAAACTTCTTCTCCGTTCAGGTGAGGGAGCACTGACAGGGGCTGCCCAGATGGGTTGTGGAGTGTCCTTCTCTGGGGACATTCCAAACCCACCTGGATGAGTTCCTGTGTGACCTACTCTAGGTGGTCCTGCTCTGGCAGGGGAGTTGCACTGGATGAGCTTTCAAGGTCCCTTCCAACCCTTGAGATTCTGTGACATAAGGAGGTGGAAATGTATAATAAAAGACATGACAAGAAAAGGATCCTAATATAATGGTGCATGTGATATAGAGACTTTTTTGAAGAGTCTATAAAATTATTCATTATTAAATAACATCACCTTCAACATACCATCTATATTCCACCTTGGAACTACAATTACATGAATAAATTGCACGAGCATCTCTCTGATGTCATCAGAGCTCCACAGTGGAGCAACAGTCCTCTCAAGCAATCCTAAGGGCATATAATTTAAGTCTTTCAATGACAGCAGTAATCTGCTTTTCGGCAATAAAAATTTTCCTCATCAAACTACAAGAAATATTGCTGTATTAGCAGAGTCAGGGCCACACATAACTGAGTGATATACTGGGCACAAATAACTCTTAGTCATCTTATAGTTATGGATTATTGCAAACAAATAGTGTGTCATTTCATGAATATATTCCCATTTATATTGCAAGTACATAAACTCTACTAATGGTTTTAAATGGCAAAAGAGGGCCCTGATCTTCACAATTGATTCCTTTTGTGCTTTATGTAACCTGTTATTTCATCACTTATACTGAAAATTACTTTATATAATATGTAAATACTGGTACAACTTTGAAGGAAACTAGTGCTACAGAAATGTGTTAAAATACTCATTTCCATGGGAATTATTACATTGTGAAAGACTAATGTGGTTTTGCTTTTAACTCTCATTTGCTTTGTGTAGACTTTTGCTCTAATGAGAATAATCAATGTACAGCTACTTACTGAGAGGTCTTAGAATTTCAGTGCTAAATGCTTCTTAACCAGTAAGCTCTGCAGAGCTTTTCTGCTCCAGCACTCAGTGCTGGGCCCAGGCTTCCTTGGGAATTCCTGCCTTTCTATCTCCTCAAGCCTGCTGCAGAGCAAACCTCTGCCTGGGATGGCGTGTAGAGAGCCCTGCATAGGCATTTCCCTGAAAACATTGTCCTCTTGCATGAAGGGCCACATTCAGTCAGAAGGAGCACAAGGTATTCTACCTCGATTCTTTCTTCTTTCTTTTCAGTGATGAAATGGGACAACAATAAATTCCAGTTACAAATAATGCAGTTTAAATCAGTAGCCTGGTGGACTCCACTGTTCAGTACACATACCTCTCATCACATATATATACCCACATTATGTATACATGGCAGACATTTTTAGACCCATATTTTGTTTAGCACAGGCAGGGGCACGTTTTGATATAACATTGTTTTTCCAATGCAACTGTAACATGTAATAAGTCTACTCACTACAATTACCATGGATTTACAGCATTACAATTAGATTTTCATCCACAAACTACAATATTATGCACCATGGAATTTACCATTCTGACTTTTCCACATATACTATGGTTATGCTCAGCAACAGTTCTCTTGCAATTAAGTACACTGGTACAGTTCCCTAAAAAATGGAATTGTAAATCATTGGAGCTATTCAATACTAGAAAATGAAATGTATCAGTTGATCCATTTCTAAATGAACACTAAATATTTCTAAAAGTACCTTCCTACTGATATTAAAGGAGGGAGGTCATCATCTGCTTCATTGCTTTTAAATAGAATGTCCCCTGCATGGTCTAAAAATGCAAGCTGCATAAGCAGAGTAGAACTGGTACACAAATTATGAGATACCCTCATGCTGCATTGTATGAACTCATCAACTAAGCATTGCATCCCAGAGAAAGCATCTGCTCTGGGAAATGTAGGACAGTAATTCACAGCCCATAGAACACTGCATCACCACAAATCACATTTGTTATAAATTTATAATGATGTTCCTATGAAAACATTATGTTTTAATAGTTTAAAGAAGTGACAGCATTGGACATTTCATAAATGTTTAAGTAACTAGTAGAGTCTTCATAATTTAAAATGTGGAGGTTTCATCACTGAAGACGCTGAATGGAATCACTGTTTGATCTTGTGGAGGGAAGGGTCAGTGACTGCAGAAATCTACCAAAAGTATAACCTCAATGTACACAAATGCTATTTTTAAACATCATCTTGTCTCAGAACACTTGCCTGAATCACACAGTCATCTGAAAATGTGCAGCACCATGTTCATAATGCCCAGATACAGTTATTACTCCCAAGGGTTACAACAGCAGCATGGACCCTGACTTGGAACTTAAGAAGTCTGCACTCACTATTAATGAACATATCAACCAATCATCACATGCCAAAGATATCCAGGGAGAAACTGGCTATCAGAAACTAGACAGTCAGAATTTTGTTTTCTTTCATTGTACATTTTGACTGATGCTTCTAAAGTAATTTTCATCTTTGATCTTTCTAACAATCTCTAACTCCTTAAACACTGTCTTCCTTTGGCTTCCTATGGTCATACTGCTTGGTCTACTTCTTATGATCAGCAGTATACTTTTGTTGTCTCTATGTCTTATTTTTCACTCACAATTTGCACCTGACAGACAATCTGTATCTGAAGTGCCCTCTCACTCTATTTCTCTCCTTTGCCTAATTCATCTGCCTCAGGGTCCTACATCCTTGCAGTTTGATGGCCAAGGACTCTCTCCCTCTACTTACACCTCTTTAACCACTCCAACTATATTCCCTGCTTATCTGCACCCACACACTGGCTATTAAAATAAGCTCTGTGTGACCTGTAGATTTTTGAAAACACCCACTTCTCAGCAGTGCTCCAGCCTTATAAGATGAGGAGGGTAGGGATGCAGATAAAGTGAAAGGCAAGCTAACATTTGCCACATGCCATATTGAAGTGCAGAACTTGAAATATAGTTTTAAAAACTTTGGCATTGAAACATTGGCAAGGAAAATAAGGAAGCACTGAGGATTAACAGAGAGGATATATCTCAAAACCTTTCACTGTGACTTTCAAGGACTAGGTGATTTAGAAGGCAACAGAAGGACCAATTCCTTCCAGTAGGGAATCTAATTCCTACATTAGACTTCTTCGTGGTTTTACATACATACTGAAACATAATGGACTATTTCACACTCACTAAACTTGTGAGCAAGGAGACAGAGTTAAATAGAATAGATATCATTAAAAAGGGAGGTTTTGTTGAAGGCTGTGCAATGTGAGTGTGCAAAAAGTCACAATAAACCTCATTCCTATGCGTACCTGTACCTGTCTCATCTTGAACGTGGGCAACCAATATCTTTCAAAGCTCTTTTAGTTTCTGGTAATGGCCTCACATGAAGACTATATGAATACTAAGGATTTATAAATACTCCTGTGACCATAAGAATTTAAAGTTTGAATAAAACAAAGATACTTTTGTATTAATAATCAGGACTCACTAGTTAAATTCCCATTCCTGCTTGCACAGAACTGAACATTGCCCAAGGATCTGTTTTACCCAGGTTGGTCATTTTTATGTCAGTGTTTCCTACTAGGGAAAGACACTTACAGACAACTGATCTTATTTTGAATGTGAGGAACAAGCTGGATTGTACTCTGGAGCAATACATGTTTTGTTAGGACAGATGCAAAATTACTGGAGAAATCCCTTCAGTATATAAGTTTAAGATGTTGACTTAAGAATCTTGGCCAATGGCAAGATACTGTAAAATTCAAATAGGTAAATGAAAAGGATGGCTAATCAGAAAAGGAGTGTTAAAATTCCTTCAGTGCCTTAACCAAGAGTGTAAACCTAAATACTAAAATAGTCTTCCCTCTCCTCCAGTAGAAAGCACAGGATGCAAATGTCAAAAATATAAAGGTAAGTCAAGGACAGTGCTAAGAGATTGTTATTATTACTCAGCATCCTGAAAACACTCAATGAGTTACAAAAAGTATAAATGAGCCTGAACTTAGTCCTTCTTAAGCTACATAAGCCAGACACACAGGTCATGAACATGCAAACACCTCTAAGGTGAAAGTTTATCAAACCATTCCAGATTAAAAGTGAAAATTCTTATCAGACCTATACAGTGAAAATTTGTGTCCTTGATGTCAATACATCAAATGTAATTAGTCAAGTTAAAATTAACCATGTCTACTACTACAGAGAATGCCATGGGATCCTAAATGATAATCAACTACAGTAGGCCTTTCACGTCTGTATTACTAGATATAAACATAATGTTTTCAGGCAGTACTTTTTAAAAAGAGCTTTCTGAAAAGCTCTATTATTTTTATATCAAGTGACTAATCCTATATTAAGGAATCTATATTTTAGGACTTGGTATTGCTTGTAGAATGTCTGAGAACACGATGAAATATTATTAAGCTCTGTCAATTTAAATAAACACCCCACACTGTCATAGATTAAATGTTTTCCTTCTTAGTGCTACTGAAAATGCTTTACTAAGCTTTAAAAAAAAAAAATCTTGCATCAGGGTTTCATCAGAGAATCAGAGAGTACAAGATTTCCTTTCCATGAGAATTTGGTAGAACTTTATGACCTTAGAAACTGAACACAGTTCAAAATACATCTTAAGTGAGATTAAAAAAAATCCAATTACTCAGCTAAATTATTCAGTATGGGCTCAATTCTCTTCTCAATAAACAACAAAGTACAGCAAAGGGGCTGTGCACAAAAGAACTATGTCCACTAGATCCCGAATTTCTTCAAAATACACTATACTAGCTCTATTTAAATCACTGTTTAATTGCTGCTTAAATTGAATTAGAGCACTTGTGATTAGCTGCATTCATCTTCTTTGAAATTTAAACCAGTTTTTCTTACTCTTCACTGTAAATATCAATACATTGCTCCTTGACCAACAGCACTGGCCTGGCCCAGTAACTCTGACCAACATCCCTGCTGACTCTTCATCAGAGACTTTGTAACTTCTTTTTTCATTAAAGGGGGTGTCATTAAATTGTATTTCAGTCAAACCATGTGCAAAATTCAGAAAGCTATATTTAAAAGCTTACTTTGCTACTAGATTAAAACCCAGAAGTGAAGTCATCTCCCTCACTCCTGGGGACCAAGTGGTTCCCCCACTCCACTTTCTTTCAGTGTAACAGGGTGGAAGGGCCATGGCAGAAGGTTGCCAAGCAACAGCAGGCACTGGAGGCCTCTCCATCTCCCATCTCTGGAGACTCTCTCCAATTTCATTAAAACTCTAAAACAAAGGCCTGTCTGAGTGTGCAAACAGAGAAAGCTTCCCCACACAGCGGGAAGGGTGAAGAGGCATTATCCTTTCCATGTATTTGCTACAAAGCATTTTAAGAAACTTGTCCTGTTTACAATCTGCATAATGTATCTTAATGCTGATTAGCATTTTCTTCTTGGAAGGATCAGAAGTTGTATCTAATGAAATGGCCCATCCTACCCAAGAACACTATTCTATTAGACTGAAGCCAACAAAAGGTAGTCTAAAAGAAGGGATGCAGGCATTAATGAAGGACAGAAATTGTCATCTGGATTTTTAAGAGAGATATAGTTTAGGGGAAACATATATAATAATCTGTGCATTTACAGTGAGCAAACCTACCCATGTCAGCAACCACATGTCAGTATTGTATTCACAGTTCGACGAGCATCTCTGTTACCAAATTATTTCTTACAGCAATGGAATGTTATGGATTACCTTAGTAATTAATGAAATTAATTAAAGACATGCTTAAAAGATTCAGATTAGGAGAAAGATGCATAGGAAGTTTTTCTCCAGCTAATTGAGATGATGAGTGCTGTGCTTTCTCAGCAGGAGCTGCGTCAACAGGTTCCTGCAGCTTTGTCAGACTCCACTGGGAATTGCCACACAAGCACCTCCTTGTGGCATCACATCCTCAGAGCTCAGGACGTAAAAGGGTTGCTACATGAAATTCTCTAGGGATTTTGCTTCACCTTCTTTGAGGGAAGCTCCCTGTAGATGTAGGATTCTATTGAGGAGCAAATCTCCAGCAACTTTGACTTATAGAGGGACTTCAGAACTGCTACCCTAAATCAAACGTTTGTGCTACTCAGACTGTGTATTCTCTCCAAGCTCTAAATGTCTCTCCTCATAATGCATGACTGGTGATTAATATAATGAGGACCTAATCTGGGGACTCTCACAGTAAAAATATATACATAGATTTTTAACACAGAAACACACAGTTGTCAATATGAGAGAGATGAACTCAGCACATCTCTGTATGCAATTCAGGATGATGTCATTACTAACCTACATGACAGAAATAGAGACACGACTTGAATGATATTTAAGACATAGTGACCAGTGCAGCAGGCTTTGGTTCATCAGAAACAGAGTAGTAAATCTACCTGCAGGTACATTGCTGTGGCTCATATTGGAAGGGAAAGCACATTAGTGTTCAATACCCTACAATGAAATTAATAAAAGCTATGGACTTTTGACACAGCTCAAATATTATCACCCTGGCCTTAACATCTTCACTACACAGCCTAATACGATGACACACAGATGACATCCTAACTGTCTCAGTTGCTCACAAATAAAGGATAAACAACTTTTGACAGTTCTGATATGTAAATTAGTGAAAATAAGATTCTAGAAAGACAGAAGGAAAAAAAAATGTGTTATTTAAATAGAATTCAAATATGTTTTCTGACAAATACTTCAGGTAAAAGTCAGAGAACAAAAGTTCGCTCTCTGCAGAGTGCAGAATTGGCTGTTAAAACCTGATGCTTCTTCATTTTTCTCAGAGGATTTTTTCCATATTACTAGATAGAATTTTTAAAAAGAGTATTCTCTTTGTTTTAAAAGTTGAAACAGTCTATCTATGACTACCCAGCTGCAATCTCACAGTGATTACATGCCCAGTGGAAAGACATTGGCTACTTCTATACAAGTCATGGTGGTAATTGCCTTTACATTCCACACTAGATGATAAATTGAGATGGCAGCTAGATTTATTTTCCCTCAGGGGAAAAAGAGAAATTAAAAATTACTCAGTAAAGTAGGCAAAAATTCAACTAGTTGCTTCCCAAAGTAAAATTTCTTCCACTTGATAAAGAAATATTTTAATCCAGATGATTTACTTGACTCTAAAATAAGATGTGCTACATCTTCAGAGAAAAGTTGAAGTGATAAGATAGTAATTTCTGTGAAGGTGGAGGAAGAGGCTTCCAGAACCAAAAAAATGGGACAAAAATCACTCTCCTGGCATCACTGATTGGTTAAAAAATGCTACTAAAATAGATGAAGAATATCTCAATAGTGGTATTTTCTAACTCAAGATGAAGTAACCAGACAAGAGAGGTAGTAAATGGGCTGAAAAAAAACCCCTTAAGTCCTGTTTCTTTGATTCATTAATTTGATTCACATTCTGCTATTTTATTGATGTCAGTGGCAGAACATTCCTGAAAAAGACTGGTCAACCTGCGCTTGACAGAAGCAAATGCTTTTATACCTAAGAGGTGAATATAAAAAAACCACACAACAGAAAGAAGACAGTCAATGCTGCCTCTTAAAGCTTTTAAATCATCACTGCTTACACAGTTACAAAAGCAATTTTTATTTTCCAGGTTTCACTCCTAATGATTTCTTTCCACAGCAAAATAAAGCTTTAACATGAAAATGGAAATATGTTCATGGAATTCCATTCATAAGTCTGTACATAGATATTTTTTATTTCTCTCCAGTCTGGCCTATATCTTTATTTCTGTCTAGTCAATGAATTCAAAGTTGTAGGGCAGAAATCAGTGCAGAAGTTTTTTCAAGAAGTTGATATTGGCCTGCAGTGAATTTGCTGATCAGAATTGATACTGACCTTTTAAAATAACCCAAATCTAACTCAAAATGAATATCCAACTTTGTCCAAAAAAATCTTCCACCCACTTCAGAGAAAACTTAATAAATGAATACTATTAAATTAAAATAATACATAGTAGCTCTTTCATCAAGGTAAGGTCATTGTGGATGTCAACAAACCCTCTGACCTGCTTTAAACAGAAGACACTGAAAATGAGACATCTTCCTCTATTAGCTCACTCGAGTCATATGAAACACTTGGACAAAGATTAACTAGTCATACTGCTATTCTTTTTCCTTATTTCTAGAATTACATGTTAAAAAGGCATTTATAGCATAAACACATTGAATTCTTTTAGTACATTGCTGCATTATGTATGCAATACCCGTGCCTGTAACAGTGAAGTAAAGGTAAGCACTGATTGGAAAGATGCTCTGCAATAAACATTGATTGGTAAAAACGGAAATTGGGGCACTTAATGATCTCTCTATTAAAATACTGTTCAGATATTAAGGAAAACACTGCTCTAGGCTTCAAAATTCAGCACGAACAGCTGACGTGGGCTGAATCTTTCTTAAATAGGTATGATTATATTTCAGCGTCTTTTGTGATTATGACAATTTTGACAAGATAATCATATCCTCTGAACAGGACTTTTCAAGGTTTAGAAAAGTAACCTAAGATTTATTAAATAATCTGTCAAATTATCTGTGAACTCTGCTTTCAAAAGAAATCCTATGATCTCATTAAAATAATAACAGAAAATCTGATACTATAAATAACAAGTCTCAGCATCACTGGTGTACAAAGCACAGATCTAAAAGTATAGGAGCTTGCGAGATTCAAAAGGGGCTTTGTTCCTTAAGATAGTCCACAGAAGTTTGTGTTAAATATCCTGCATGCTATGCTAAAGTTCAATATCCTAGATAATGTATATTGTAACCTCATTTCTCTTTTCTTTCCACACACTTCATTGCCTCTTTTCTCTATAGCATAAACACAATTACTTACTGCTTTAGGGGAAAAGTAAAAGCCATTTCTACACAGCACAACACTTACAGAGAAAGAGAAGCACAAATACAAACAAATCAGTAAAAAGTGTCATTACAACAAGTAACCTTTGCTACAATTCTCTTTTGAGGAAGAGTATAAGAAAATAAAGGAAAGAAACCTGAGATGATGTCAAGAATAAGAGAAATGATGAATTTTAACCATCATATCAATTCCAGTTTTATTCATGCTTCTTTTAGGGAAAGATAGGACTGACCAAAACTGGGAAGAAAGGTATGATGTTTACTTTCCTATGATGTAAATACAATAGGCAGGAGAAAGAAGACAAGTACAGCCCAGAAAGCTCTACAAAAAAGTTGCTTCCTCTTAACTCCTGCTGCCTTCTGCTAGTAGTCAGGACTACTCTGGCAAAATTCAAGCGTCTGCTACCTCTCATACTCAGGATATAACCCTTTTTAAATTGAAAACTCCTGCTTTTGAAGAGTAAGAAGTGAAGCAATCAACCAACACAAGGTAACAATGCAGGCAAACCTTCTTACAAGACACTTCAAGATAAAATCCGTAGTATTATCTGAGAGAAAGTTACAGATTCCTAAGTTTTTCCACCCAAGCTACTTGAAAGACACAACACTGCAGTCATGCCACCATGTCAGAGCGTGACAGAACTGAAACCCTTACCTGTCAATAACATCAGACTAAGCACCTGCATGACTCTCACTCATTGGCAAGCTACATTACAACCACTCCAGCAGAACAATCCCTATTGCTCGGTGAGAATGAGTCAACTATCCCTGCATAAACCTACTTCAAGTACAAAATGACATTTTATTTACCATAAAATCAAGCACTGCATTTCTGAGCAGCTATTTAATGCTACAAGGCTAGTTCTTTCAGACAGCACTTAAAAATTGTTCCAATACAAAGCCAAAGTACTAAATAAACACATAAATAACATGAGTTATTTTTATAGCTGAACAGTTAACTGAAATGCAAGAAATTCAACCCTCATTTTGTAAGAGGTTTTAAGTACAGCAGGCAATCTTTTCTTTAAATACATGAAATCTAATTTCTGTTTCAAAACTCTTCTATACTCTTTTTACTTGAAGAAAGAAAAAACACCCAAAAAATTATCCAAATATGGAAAAGAAACATTTAAACTTGAAAAATACTTAGAAGCCAACTCACCAGCCTCTTTATAATTCTCAACAAAAGCTTCAGTTGTCGTGTATCCTTTTTGGACTTCAGCACTTCAGCAAAGCTGCCCATGTTTTCTGGAGACATAATTTCCTGACTGTTCCCTCCATACAGCTGAACCAGCAAGGATAAGCACTGTGAGGCACTCACAAATATTTCAGTATCTTCACTGGGGAGCTGAAAATGAACAAAAAAATGAACCAAAATCAACTTTCCAGTTTCAGGAAAATTGCATTGTGCTAGGAAAGAACATTTCTAGTTGATTGGCACAAAATTCCAGTAAATTAAGCTTAATAAAAGTGATGAAAATGTAATTAAAGCATATCTGCTCTAAGGAGAAGTATAACAATGTCTCCACTATGATTCTATCAAACAGCAACATCGTAAGAACAATGAAAATGCTACTTTCAGACAGGATGTTTGCTTTAAATAGAAGTAGAACCAGCAGAGAGTATCATTATAGCCATGATGGCGAATCTTCTACATATTGAATGGATTTTAAGTAGTGACCTTAGGAGGCAGGTCTTGCAGATTTTACATCTTTTGCTGAATTCCAGCTTTTCTGCATTCATTTGAACAGCAGATACTGGAGCAGGCCCAAGCAACGGCATGGTAAAACCCTTTCCTGGGAAGCAAAATTATGCAAGAGACTTGAAGGCACAGCTAAGAATCACCTTTAAATGAGCTTCTCATAGTATAACACTGCTACAAAATAAATTTATACCTTCTTGAAGGTACAATGTGGAAATAACAAGTAGAGATATTACATTATGCTTGCATTTGGCACTGTTGGAATGACAACAGGAATACAGTGACTAGTTTTATCGCAGAAGGTCGCTCGACAAAAAATTATAGAGGATTCTTGGGAACAGGCAAGATGATGATAAAATGGAAAACATAACAACAAAGGACTGAAGGAATTCAATGTCTAGAGCTTATCAAAGGGAGGGTTAAAGGGCACTTGATGATATTCTCTAGGTTACACGTGAGAAAAAGGCAGCAGAGGACAGGTTAATTCAATTACCTGAAAAAGGACTGGTAGGAGATGACAGCTCAAAACTTTAAGACCAAGCAATTCAGATTATAAGGAAGGTAATATTTTCCTTCCTTCCTCTCTCCTTCCCTCCCTGTCTTCCTTTCTTCCTTCTTTCCTCCATTCCTGCCTTCCTTCCTTCCCTAATAAGAGTGACTAAGCACTGAAACAACTTCCTTAGAACCAAGAGGAGCACTTTATGTATCTCAGAAATACTTTACTCTTTACCATAATGAGGAATTAATTTAGGAATGTCCTATATCTTGTGTTACATAAGATCCTAGACTAAATGATTTTCTCACCTTACAATCAATGAACTGAACAAAATATACCAATGGTGGTTTTGACCACTGAGGTATAGAAGCATAAAATTGCTTTCATCACTCCTACTCAGTTTTTTAATTCCAAAAGTACTATTTAAATACATAGAAGCTAGATTAAAGTGCAGTTAACAGACTATCCTTACTACCAATAAAAAAGAAACCATTTATTTAACATCTCTAACCATTTATACCATAATGTTATATTTAATGTCTCTATAATGATTACTTATTTAATTTGCAGTGTCAACTTCCCAAGTTTTTTTTGTGGTAAGGAAAACCCATACAGTTACTTGAAAATAATCTGTGATCATCATACATATACTCCTCGAACATCCCAGTAACTATTCCCCAGGGATCTACATGCAAATACAACCCTGTTTTCCATTAGCTTCATAGAGCAGGCTGTTTAAAACAGACTGAACTGAGATGTAAGCTCTGAATACATAGCCCCAAGACATATCACATTCTATTTGACCTAATGCTATGCAAGTGACAGGACCACAGCAGCTATTTCTTCCACAGTTTTGCTGTATGGTTTTCCTTCATTCCATCCTAAATGCTACCTATTTGATTGTTTCCCTTCCAACATCCAGAATTATCTAATAACATCATCAACAGAAATGGCAAAGCTAAAAAGAACAAGCTACAAATATGAACAAGCTTTATAGCTCCATTTAATATCATCAGTCCTTATCAAGAGATCAAAAATCCCCTGATCTCACTGAGGTTTTAAGCCAATCTGTGTTTTCTTCACTGAAAAATAAAGTGTAATTAGACAAAGTAAGGAAAAATCAAGCTATTTTAATGTATCCCTCTCACCCCTTTTAAAAGCAGCATTCTGACTTGCAGTTTGATACAAGATGAGTGTAGACAGGTAGACTAATCATTTCCTGATGTGAATCATAGTGAAAGAACTATCTTTAATTTTCACATGTTGATTGTTGGCTAACCAAAACCACAAATTAAAACAATCAGTGAACATTTGGACAGGTATGTCCTGCCCTTGTGTTGCAGTGAAGGCCAGTTCCCTGGGCTCTATAAGCATGAATCTCAGGTGTAATCAGTAATCACAACAGTCAGACTTGGAAGTGAGACTGTTCCCAAGGTCTTCTTTTGAGATATTCACAAAATATCAGAGGAATGGACAGGTGTCAGTCTCTGCAGAGGACTGGCCCTACAACAACTTTGCATGAAGAAATACATAAAGCAGCATCTCCTTTGCAGTTCTTCCTGACACAAGGAGGGCACATTCAAGAAAGCAAATGAGCAAGTTAAGCCTGTTAGCATTATTGTCAGGGTAGGAAGTCTCCAGCAGGAGTCCCCAGTTTGCAAGACAGTGGAACATTTTCCCCTAGGTGAGGAGGAGCTGGGCTTTGGCCAATGGCTCTGGTATGCCCAATTTATCAGCACTGTTGCTGCTTTTCTTTGCCCCTCAACAACAGAAATGAAGACCTCAAAACTCTCCATCTCTATGCCATCTTGGCATCAGATAGGCTCATTCTTCATAGGATATCAAGCTTTCAGTGACCATCCTCCAAACGCAGCCACAGGAAACACTCTTAACGTTCACAGTACTTGTCAGCCATGACATTATCCTATTCAATCACAAATACCAATTAATTCCTTCATCTCTTGTACTTCAGGCTCTTGTGCTCCTCTGCTTCACCAGAGTCCATCTGAGCTTCACAATATCTGGAATTTTAGGAGCAAGTTGCTGTCATCCGGGAACATTTCAGGGTAAAACAACAACAGTATAGGTCTTGGAAGAACAGGAGAACATGTTGGGAATAGGAAATACCATCTTTACTCTGGAGGGTATGAGAATCGTTGGCCTACAGTCTAACTCATCAATAATTAAGGTGGAAGAGGAACTCTCAGCAATGTCCCTATTTAAGTATGTCTGCATCAGCAGTTTTCTCTATAACTCTCACCATTTTGCTGTTCCACTACTGACAAGAAGTGATTTAGATGTCAAAAGTTGTAAGTTGGTAACCTGAAATTTAACACTGGCTGTCAGTCAGTGTTAGTATTGGTTATAAGGAGTAGGAGATCTGAAGAAAATTATTGGTATGAACAAAAGCAATGACTGTAATAAAAGCAAATACCTGTAAATATGGAAAGCCAAGGAATGAAAATTCAGCTTGCAATAGTATCTCATGTCTAATAAGAAGAGCAAAGCTAGAATCATGTTGCTAGACAATGAATATAGCTGGATAGTTCATGTCTTAATCAGCTGGAACAGTGTTCTAATTATTTTTCTAATCAAAACAATTCCATTTGATCTGAACAAGTAGATTTCAAGGCTTTGAAATACCTTTATAGATTTTCACGACAGCAGCTACTTAAGTTTTTGTTCTTTCAGTGGAGGAGAAACCCATGAAAAAGTTCTAAGTCTAAGAAAATATCTGTGCCTTAATATTTCATAATTACATGAAAAAACTCCAGTGGCCCTTTGTTTCTTTTTGCTTTATCGGTCTTACAGGAGATTATGGATTCAGTCCTTCAGTAAAGTAGAGACATTAGTACTCCTCCTCCTTGCAGCTGTTAATGTTCTGGGCTAGTGTATTGCTTGAAGAAAATCCAGCATCTTAAAATAAATTTCTGAACAGCTGAAGTCATATTTTTTGCCATTCTCTAAATTGGAATTGTAGTTTTATTTTCCACTTATCTTCCTCATGATTTTTGTGCAGTGAAGATGTTGCATTACCATTTACTTAATTTGTACAGGAAGTTATAACATGGCCATAGAGGGTCATAACAAAAAATTCTCTTCCTTTTATGTGGAGCCTGCTCTGTGTATTTGAAGGTTGAAGTAGTGAAGTGCAGCAAGTTTCTTGTTATTACACATCTGTATTTCTGCAGTCTGTTGTCAAAAATGCCTTCATCTTGAACTGAGGTGTGGTGTGTTCATGAATTGCAAACCAGTGCAAGAAATGTGTGATCATTTGAGCTGAAGTGGCAGTTTTCACACAGTTGGAGTTGTTACAGCATCTAATTTTAGAGCTACAATGAAACTGCCTGGATTACCCGGAGGGTACACTATTTCAGTGCATTAACGAGGTTATACACAAAGAGAGTTTATTACAATAAGAGATAGATGTTCATTAGATCAGTAATGTGATTACAGAATGTGCTATAAAGGAAGCACCATTGGGAACTATAGGGAAGACGATTTTGCAAACATTAAATAAAATGTAAAAGCAAAACATGGTTACTAAATCTGCTCACTTTACTGTGCTATCCCATAAAGTAAATATGCACAGGTTTAAATAAAAAAAATACATCTTTTGGCTTATGGTGAAATTGGCATCTCCTACCTAAGGGAAAATAGTTTTTAAAACAGTACATTTTCTGTTAATTTTAATGTAACCTAATTGCTAAGAAATTAAATCCCCATTCTGAAATTCCAAGTTTGTGACAATATGTTCTTATTTCCTCTGTTGTGTTTTTGTTTGGGCTTTTTTTTTTTCTGGTTTTGTTTTTAAGGTAGCTCCATAAATGATAATTCTTCAAATAGAACAGGTACCACTTCCAATACAATAACAGCAATACGTTTTACAATACAGGAAATAAATGTACGTCCTTCCACTCTGACCACAGAACTGCTTGTGTTCCTAAGCAATGTGAAACAAAAATATTCTATGAAGTAATAAAAGTAATAAAATCCTACAGTCCACAGGGTTATCATTCTTCTGCAGTCATTTTCACTATTCATTGGCAAATACCTTCACACGCTCTGAAACTGAAGTCAGGGCACAGCCAGTGCAACGTAGAGACGGAAAGGACCTAGAAGAGATAACCCTGTTCATCCATGTGCACTGAGGCTTCGTATTTGTCTATGCACATGATTAGCTGGTCTTTCAATAGTAATGTGCACAGCAGAGTAATCAATGGTAAATTTCAGTAGTAATACTAGCAATGAAGAAGTCTACCATCAGGATTTCTCTCAGCAGTCTGGTAGGCTGCAGAAAAGACTGGAAGATCTCCACCTAGTATGTAAGTCTAGGATCTAGAGAAATGAAACTAATTTTTATAGATACTGGCTAGGTTTCTGAAAGTTTCTGAAAACTTACCCTGAAGTGATTTCAAAAGTAAGCAAATATTTTATTCCTTTTCCCAGTATAATGGTACATCAAAAATTAGGAGGTGTCTTGCATCTTCCATAACTGCTGGAAATTTCAATGTAATAATCAAAGTACACTTATGGTGAAGCAGAGAAACATTACACAAAAAAAGCTAAGTGTAATTAACTTTTAAACTCAAAGTCACCAAGCAGCAGAATAAATGATCAAATTATTTCCCTTTTATTGATTAATGAAGGACACACTGACCTGGGATTAAATACTGAACTCTCCATATTTGCAGTGCTTTCTGTGTGACAGAATTTGTAATTATTTCTTCTTTTGCATTCCTAAAAACTCTGAAGTTTCATTTACATGCCATCTATGCTTCCTACACTTACTTTGCTTGGGACTACGTGATGGACTAAATCACAATTACAAAAGGGACAAATTGATCCTAAGTTTTTGACATTTTCAAGTTTAAGTTGTATTGATTTTTTCAGGATTATTAAGAGAGATGAACACGTAGAACTCGAAGGAAATAAATAAACAGACGAGTCAATGGGGCATGGAACAATCATCTACTTGAGGGATTACAAATCAGTGAGGGAAAGCAATTATTCAAAGTGACATAAGAAACGATAAATCTGGTAAAATAGTTAGAAATAGCAAACCAGAGAAAATAGCTTTAACTCAATATGTTAAAGTTATGGTTAATTCAGAATTCAAGACCTCCATTACCTACAGAAAATGAAGTTCACAAAGAACTGAATGCCACAAAACAGTAATAAAAGGTTATGTCATTCTCAGTGACATGGACAAGGGAATCAAGCACACCCTCAGCAAATTTGCTGATCACAAGCTGCTATGTGGTGTGGTTGATATGCTGGAGGGAAGGGATGAAAGGTGGGCCTGTGTGAACCTCATGAAGTTCTACAAGGCCAAGCACAAGGTCCTGCACATGGGTTGGTGCAGTCCCAAGCACAAACACAAGCTGGGTGGAGAACGGATTGAGAGCAGGTCTGAGGAGAAGGATTTGGGGATGTTGGTTGATGAAAAGTTCAACTTGATGTGCCACTGTGTGCTTGCAGCCCAGAAATCCAGCTGTGTCCTGGCTACATCAAAAGAATGGCCAGCAGGTTGAGGGAGGTGATTCTGCCCCCTCTCTGCTCTTGTGAGACCTCACATGTGGGGTACTGCATCCATCACAGGGGCCCCCAGCATACAGGAAGGGCATGGACCTGACACAGCAAGGGCTACAAAGATGACCAGGGGGCTGCAACACCTCTCCTCTGAAGACAGGCTGACAGAATTGGGCTTGTTAAGCCTGGATAAAAGAAATCTCCAGAGAGACCTTATAGTAGCCTGAGAGAGACTTTCTACAAGGGCATGTAACGACAGGACAAGCGGCAAGAGTTCTGAACTGAAAGCAAGTAGATTTAGATAAGATGTAAGCAAGAAGTTCTTCCCTGTGAGGGTGGTGAGACACTGGCACTGGTGGCCCAGAGAGGCTATAGATGCCCCATCCCTGGCAGTGCTTAAGACCAGGCTTTGAGCAACCTGGACTAGTGGAAGATGTCCCTGCCCAGGGAAAAAGGGTGGAATTAGATGATCTTGAAGTCTCTTCCAACCCAAATCATTCCATGAAGTCCCACAGCAAAACTAATACAGGGAACTACTGGTAGCAGCTTCACAGAAGTTAAACTTTAGTAGGTGTGAGTGTTTTTGAGGGGCATGGGGCATACATATCTTGAGAGATCCACTACTCAAAGGATCTAGTCCTTTTAAAAGAGTGTAGAGCATGAAATACCTTAAACAAGTTGATACTAAATGTTAAAGTTATTATTCAGATTTTCAAATTCTTCGAATCTTAATAGGAAATGTTCAACAGAGCCATGGGCAAAGGATATAAAATTTAACAAACCTGTCCAAAATAACTTCCATATATCCAATCAAGCACATGTAAAGAAAAACACATACATATCACAAGAGAAAATACCTCACTTTTAGAAAGTCTTTAACACAATATTTAACAATATTCAAAACCAAAATCGATCAGACAAAAGAAGCAGCACCAATGGCCTTGACTCTTTATCCCTCTATTAAAATTAGCAGATTTTAAACAAGCTTTTTAAACATACCAGAATTTGCAGAAATACAGAACAAAGCAAAACTTAGTGGTAATTTGCAGCCCTGCTTCTGAAACACAAGGGCAAGTCAGAATCTAATCAGTACATGCTAACTATACAATTATCCTATCCTTTAATTAAAAACTTATAAAAGATTTCCAGGTGGTACAGGCTGAGTAGAGCTTGGCCTCTAATTTTCTGTGCTTTAAGACAGTTAATGGCATTTAAATTTATGATTAGTTTCACTTTAAAAGGAACATTTGCATCTCTTCATGTCTTACTGTTTATCATATATAGTGACAAAAAAATTAATAGAAAATAAATGAAAAGAATGTCTAAAGATTAAATATTTTATAGTAGAAATTCAGTTACTTTGTTTTAGGCATCCACTGAACATTTCCAAAAAGATTTTGTCAGTATCTGACAGAGCCCAGAGAGTGGTGATCAATGGCACAGAATCGAGTTGGAGGCCTGTGGCCAGTGGAGCTCCACGAGGATGGGTTCTATGGCCAGTCTTGTTCAATGTTTGCATCAACAACCTGGATGAGGGGACAGAGTGTACCCTCAGCAAGTTCCCTGATGGCACCAAACTGGGAGCACTGGCTGATTCCCCAGAGGCTGTGCTGCCATTCAGCGGGATCTCGACTGACTGGAGAGTTGGGCAGAGAGGAACCTCATGAGGTTCAACAAGGACAAGTGCAGAGTCCTGCAGCTGGGAAGGAACAACCCCATGCACCAGGACAGGCTGGGGTTCGAACTGCTGGAGAGCAGCTCTGCAGAGAGAGACCTGGGAGTCCTGGTTGGTAATAAACTAAATATGAGCCAGCAATGTGCCCTCGTGGCCAAGAAGCCAATGGCAGCCTGGGATGCATCAAGAAGAGTGTGGACAGCAGGTCAAGGGAGGTTCTGCTCCCCCTCTACTCTGCCCTGATGAGGCCTCATCTGGAGTCCTGTGTCCACTTCTGGGCTCCTCAGCTCAAGAGGGACAGGGAAGTGCTGGAGAGAGGCCAGTGCAGGGCCACCAAGATGATCAGGAGACTGGAACATCTTCCTTATGAGGAAAGGCTGCGGGAACTGGGGCTGTTTGATCTGGAGAAGATGAGACTGAGGGGAGATCTCATTAACATTGATAAATATCTAAAGGGTGGGTGTCAGGAGGTTGGGACATCCCTTTTTTCTATAGTAGCCAGCAACAGGACAAGGGGTGATGGGATGAAGCTGGAACACAAAAAGTTCCACTTAAACATAAGAAAAACCTATTTCAGTGTTTCAGTGAGGGAGCCCTGGCACAGGCTGCCCAGAGGGGTTGTGGAGGCTCCTTCCTTGGAGGTCTTCAAGACCCACCTGGACACGTTCCTATGTGACCTGATCTAGGTGACCCTGCTTCTGCAGGGGGGTTGGACTAGATGATCTCTAAAGGTCCCTTCAACCCCTACCATTCTATGATTCTATGAAAATAAATCCATCAAAGGAGAATTTAGCAACAAGTACCACGTCAAAAAATGATTTAAAAATATAATCAAGCTATTCCCCAAAATAGAAGCTGACAGACAATGCTAAAGATAGTAAAGGAGCTACAGATACTCATATCAGAAAACATCTGAAAACTTATATTTAAATGAAAAAAACAGGGGATGGTCTGGAAGAGAACAGAGTAAATCTGAAATGCCTCTAAGTTAAATAACCTGGAAAGATAGCATATGCCACAGGGAAATTCTCATATACCATTTTAAAGGCTTTGTGTTGGATAAAAGGTTAAGGCAGCCTCCAAAAACCCTGATCAGCTCAAGAAGCTTTTCTCTACTACAAGCTATTATACACAGAGTCAATAAAATTCTTTGGCACAGTCTGATGGAGGCTGAGCTGATGGGTAGCATCAGGACCACAACATACCACTCTGTGGAGATTTCAGTGCAGTGCTGTGACATCTGCTAAACCCTGGAGACCAACTTTAAACAGACAGACTTCAAAGACATTCACAGATCACCAGGGACCATTCCCACTTGTAAATCCCTCAGGATCACGTTAAAATAAAACTAAACCCTTGAGAAAAAAAATGACTTTTCTAATGGTAACAGTATTAAGTTTTACATTTTGAATACCATCCTTGCCCTATGCAGTGACCACTAGTCCGTTCTGAAGGGCTAAAGTTTGGCTATACATATGTGTCCAAAGTGAGAGAATCAGCAGTTTGTCCCTTATCCCACTTCAATGCCTGGGACAGACTTTTAACACTGCTACAAGTCACTGCAGCCTATATTTTCTTGTTAAATTATTTCTTGTTAAATAGCTTCTTTAAAACTGTTAAAAGTCCTTTCTTTGTACTAGGTGGGAGCTTATAAACAATGAAGAACTAGCAAACAGAGCTCTAAGATGTTGAATTCAGTTGAATAATTCCAACTTCGGCAACTTACAAACAAGCAAATTCTCACCAGTTGAATAAGCGGGCTAATTAGGTCCATCAGGGGCTTATTGATAAGCAGAAGGTCTTCAGCAGCCTGTGTGTCCCCTCCTGTGCCAGATTTCTGTGCCTTAACAAGATGAGAAAAAGTAAAAAGCAACCTTTGGTGACTGTTCTATTGTGAGAAACAAATTAGGTCCGTTAGGTGGTGGAAGTTTGAAGGAGACATGCACTCGTTTCTAGTTAAGTATATCTGGGCTCCCATTGGGCAGTTATGCTCCCTGTGTCTGCAACAATAAGCTCAAAGCAAAAGGGACTCATGCTGTCATCCCCATTCTGCATAGGCTGAATATACTGACCTACATGACATTACTTCATCAAAATGCTATAAACTTTATATGCAGAAGATACCTCTGCAGCCATAAATATTTCATGTGTTTGTATTCTCTTTCAACGTGACACATCTATAGTACAAAAAAGTACAATTAGTTTTTTCCCCCTTTATCATGAAAATTTTAAGTGCAACTCAAAACAAGAAAATCAAGGTGGCTGAAAAGTTAGGAGTTAGCAGTAATGTCCATTTTTTCCCTTCTTACTCAATTTGCAATCTGAAAATATTTGTATTACATTGTAAGAATTTACTTTTTAATTAGGAATAACAACATCTCCAAGCAACCAAAATATGTGATCTGTCACCACTTGGAATTCTAAACATTGTCATCTCTTATCAAAGCACACTATCACCCTAGACAGTGCTATTTGTGACCCATCCCTGCCTCAGGACACCAGAAAGGCCTGCTTGTGAGATTTTTTCATTTAACCTCAAGATATTGCACCAGCTTTGGACCACGACCCTATTCAGTCAAGCTGCTAGAGGAAAACGTACACATTTCATCTAAAAAATACACTTAAAACCCATTTTGTACTGTGTTCCATTTAAAGCTCAATCCTAAAACCACCATCCAAGTTTAATACCTAAGGATTTTGGTTTGATTCAGTGAACACGGGAGCGTGTCCCCTGAGACAGAAAACACTACTGCTGAAGCTCCACTGTTAATAAGAGTAATGCCTTTCTTCTGGAAGGAATTTTAAAATAGAAGATGTGAAGAGCTGACTCACCACAATGACCTGGAACACTAAAGTCCAAGAAAGACAAAAAGAACTAGTGCAGAAGAGAGAAAAGAAATGAAGTATGTATATTAATCAAGAAAGGGAAGTAAGCAACCTTCACTTCAGTAACAACTACAGCAGCTTTTCGTGGTTAGGGCTCAGGTAAGGAGTAAAATCCATCCTCCCATCAGAGTTGAGTACTTTCTTTAAATGATATATATTTAGCATCTTTGGAAAGAGAATGAACAATTCACTAAAGGAATTATACTTTATACATGTATATAATGTACTACACCATCCTTAAACCTACATGAGGTCACCAGAGTCCACTTCTCAAACTCAGACTGCAGGTTACTTTCAGCTACTGTGGATCACCTGTGGAACAGATGATTAAACAGCCCCAAAACAAAGATGTAAATTAACCTGAACATTCATAACATTTCCATTAAAACACAATTATTTGGACCTCAGAGAGCATGATCTTGAATGAAGTTGGATACAATTGTCAGCAAAAATGCTTTGAACTATCATTGAGCAAATACTGAATTAAGATACTTATGGAGTATAAAACAAAACAGTCAACTATGATCTGTTTCCAGCACACACTGAGGCTAGTGTAGGTATACTAGCCAGGCAGTGACATTAAATAGTGATGTCAAGTTGAAAACTACACACTTTTCTCTTTCCACCACACTAAAAATTCAATAAAATCAGCATAGGAGGAGGTTCATTATTAGGGTAACAGGAAGTTAACTAAAAAAACTGTTGAAGATGCTGATGAACACAGGAAATAAATCCCATACCTGTAAAGTCTGACGCACAATGTTTGCTGTATACATCAGCATGCAGTGTAAAATGTCAAGCAAGGACAGAAGCAGAGCATTTGCTGTCTTGGTGCTGCTTTTATCATCTGCCTCCAAGTACAGTGTCACAGTTTCTATTAGGAGATTACAGATATGATGAGCCAGTCCTACACAGAAATTGAGACAAAAAAAATAGACTATCAGAAAAAGAACAATGTGGAAGGCAGTTGTTAAAAATAATACATTAGGATAAAACCAAATTTCACATACATTATGAATATTTATTACATTTCCTCTTTTGCTCCATTATTGTAATTACCTCCTCTCCTATTGTTTGGAGCAGCTCAGTGAGTTAAACTGATAACAATCAGATTTCCTAACCACATGGAAAACTATGTAACACTCATTAAATAAAGACATAACCTTGAATCCTGAACTGTTCTGTAGGATGCTGGCACACGAGTCTCCCTAACATCAGTTCTGGACACAAGAATTATGCCATTTCTCCAGGCTGTTACAAAATGACACATCAAGATCAGAGCCTGAAGTTTTCCATCTCAATGTTATGCTTTACATAAAACACATTCAGAAGCACATTATGTATTAAATCCTGAATGTTTCACCAAAAACTCTACTATGCTTCATTTGACCAATGTAGTAAAATGTTTCCTGAAAATACATTCTTGTTGTGAAGCTTTTTTTAAAGCTCATTTGGAATTTAATAACATCAGCTGCTGCAGCTTGCTTAACCCAGAAATCAATTGACATATCAGAAAAATTATAACACATTTCAAGGCAACACAGATGCAACTCAGAATCTTTCTTACTTCCAAATTCAAAGTGCCTGAGTTCATTGTATTTGAACTTAATCTTTTTCTTTCAGAGTTTCATAGAGAATGAAAGACACTTTGTTCCTCATTAAAGACATAATTATATTTGTCAACTGTCTTCTTTTAAACTGGCAATTAGCCATACTGGGACTTGGATGCACATATGGAGTAACATGGCAGTATATGAGTATATTAGCTTCTAGTCCCCACGGCTATCAAAAATGACTGAAGCATGCTATTGATTTCACTGAAGTAAAACAGACTGGTTTTAGTATTTCTCCTTTACGAAGCAATTGCATATATTTTTACAAACATCAGTACAAGATTAAAATGAGACAGTGTAGCATACAATATGGAATGACACCATTCAGCTTTTAAGAGTAATGCAAATCTGTGGGATGTTGAGTGACTTTGGCTTTGAAAGATGTCCGAGCTGAACTTCCATGAAATATTTTCCTCCCCACTATTCATCGTCCTTAATATTTTCCTCAGGAAATTAAATACAAAAACATTAATTTAGAACACTATTACAGGTTAGGATCATCAAGACTTGCACTCTTATCTCACACCTTTTGTTTTTATGATTACTAGCCTTTCACAAGTTTGACTGATGGACTGTAGCTCAGGCTAAGCTTTGAATTTCCTGTGGTTTTGTCTGCATAAACCAAACTCTCAAAATTATAATCAGTCTAATCTCACACATTTAATTTCCTGCTCCTTTTTAAAACTACAGTTTCTGCTGCAGTTCTGAACTCTTCATACAAAAATGAGACAGCATGCAGAGATACATTCAAGTGATATCACCAATACCCATCGAGAAGAAATAAAACCCAGAGATAACTATGTGTCTACCCAACACAAAGGTTGTGGTTATTCTATGCCTTTTTCTTCACCAGGCTAAATTAGAATAAACCTAAGAAAACAGTCCAGTAAGAGCTGGTCCCTATCAAAGTGTTGTCTGCAAAACTACCCACAGGGATATGTTCAAGTACACTCGTTTCTCCCGGTATATGACCACAAAACCCACAGCCACATCAAAATGAATGAATCACCTTACTATTTCTAGATGGATTACATATAACCCTTAAGATAGTGACGTGGAGATCAACACTGAGAAGACCATTTTCAAGTGAAGGCACTGTACAGGTCATCATCAAGAATTCTTTAGGCAGCAGTCCTCTCTGCCTTTAAAGCACTAAGGAAGGAACAACTAGCAGTGAACAACACAGCAGGATCCAGGACATAGATTTGAAAAAATCCATCTTTCAAGTTTGAAGGTAATGACTTTTTATTCCCTTGACTGTTTCAACCTGAGTCTCACAATTGCCCCACTGCTGCTGTTTGGTGAATGGAGAGGTGAACCAAGTGCTAAACCTTCTTCCCACCCACTGAAACATAATATAATAATCCAGATCTTATTCTCTTGAAGTATTTACATCCTAAGGATGTTCGTATTAGGTTCCAAACACCCAAAATACACCAGAATACTCATACTTACTTAGTTAACTAAGAATTAGAAATAGTGGGTTTTATATAAGCAGATATATGCCTACACAGAGTTACCTGCACAAAGATATGCATGTTAAATTGGGACATTTTGGGGAAAAAGCCTCCACCTTTTCCTGGACCTAAAATACCTTTGGAAAATTTAACACATCAGAATTTTTTAATAAAGACATCTAAATTGAAGCCCTGGTGCAAAATGTTCCCTCACGTGCTAGATGACTCATACAGAAACATTGGGTTCCACAGATTAAAATAATAAACCAGACTGACCTATTGGTCAAGTAAATAAAGTTCCAGACATGCTCTTTAAAATACTCTTCTGTGTCACAACAAAATGAAAATCTGAGGCCACAACTGTAGATGTGTAAATATACTCCTTACCAACACCACAAGACAAAATACACATTCTCTGTCCTCAGAAGAGAAAGTTAGGAAGTTGGTATCATTTACAGTGGCCACGACAAAACTCAAAAGAAGTTTAACAGACTTGCCCACTGGCACTGTAAGAAGTTTACTCAAAAAGCAAGACCAACATGTCCCAGCATTCCAAATATGGAATCTCAGACTGGATAGTCTGAAAAAAAGAGGATGCAATTCTACAACAAGTAAATAATATTCATAACTCAGTAAGCCATAAAATAAAAATTGCACGTGGCTCTCTAAGTTTTAGAGGCTATCTTGACGTTTTTCCCCCAAATTTTACAACTGATTTGAGAATCACTTTCCTCTCAATTTCCAATAGCACCTAGAACAATATTTACCTTTAAAAACTTCAGACAATGTAATTCTGTGTGACATTTAACAAACATACCTTCTTATGCAGTAATTATTGACTTCTCATTACAAAGCAAAATAGGCTCTGACTCAAAAGGCACACCCCATGCTGTCCTGAACTTTGAATGGTGGATCTGAATATGAGTTCTATATCATAGAGAGATACCAAATTAAATTGAGAAGGATTCTTCTACTGAGAAAAGCTACATATTTTTAAGTATCCTGGTACTTCCCAGTATGTTGCCAATAGTCCACTTTCTCAAGATGAGGTGTTAGTGACAGTTTACAGGAGTTAAAGTATCACAGGGATATAGTTTAGTTTGGTGCTGGGCTTGGCAGTGTGAGTAGTGGTTGGATTCGATCTTAAAGATCTTTTGTAACCATAACGACTCCATGATTCTATAATTTCTTTCATAAATAAATAAGACATTTCTTCTCAAGAGAATAAAGTACAAATGTATCATTTAACTTATTACATTTTTAATTACTGTATTGAAAGTTTCAGCAAACAAATTATATCACTTCCTATTGTTTATAGCTGCAGGTAAGGCTTACATGGTTCAAGGTACAGTGGTCATGCCTTGTACGCATTTGTAGAATAGTCTTCAAAACACCAAGCCTCAATGCAGTTCTCTGCTATGGAAATTTTGCAGGAAAAAAAAAGAAAAAACTTGGACTTTGCGTTAAAATTGTGTTTATAAATTAACATAACTGGAATTAAACAGGAAGGATTGCATCCAAAACTCCTAGCCACAGTTTTACAGCACTTGACAATCCCAATGTTCACAGCAGAGCATCTCTCCTGCCTCGAGACCCCTGCAATGAACTGAACATGTCGCTAACAGTGCTTTATGAATGTGGGCTGTGATGACTATGCTTGTGTTTTACAAATCTTTTCAAAAGATAAAAGGAGTCTTTTGGCCCATGATACAGCTAATCGGACAGAATGTGCCATGATACCTTCTGGAATGAAAGCTGAGAGGAGATATTTTATTCTCACCTATTAGCAAGATGGATAAAGGAAAAGAAATCTTTGCTTCCAAATCATATGAAACATCAAAGGACAGCCTAGGAAGCAATCTTCTAGGCAATCCTTTCATGCCTACCAGCAATTAGAGCATTCAACAAACCTCTCTGCTTCCAGACGAAGAAAATGTTAGAGCAGGTGCACTTCCTCTGAACAATGGCACCGCGCAGCCAAACAGCCAGCAGCAAAACCCTCAGCCCGGCAAAAAGCTTTCTCTTTGTTCCTTTCTACACACTGCTCTCTGGAGAGCTGTTTTCCCATTTGTATCACGCCTACACAACTGATTCCCCAGGGATATTACCAAAAATATATTCACTAGATATTTCCTTTTGCTTTTACTTAGAGTAGACCCGCTTGGGTTTGTTGTTTCCCTCCTTTAAAACCACTCCAGATAACAATTATATGTTGTTACATATGGGAACTATCAATTATACTGCCAGACTAACTAGAAAACATATTGCATAGTCTTTTTCATGGTAATGATAGACCACAAAAATATTGCTAAGAAGAATCACAGAACTGGAGCCAGGGATTAGCTCCTCAGTACTTGAGCACCTAAGATAATCCATCATGTCATAAAGATTCGTTATAAAACCTTATTTACCTATACAAAAATGGGATTCAATTTGTGTTCTTTGCATCACAGCCCTACTACTCACTGTTTCCTGTCTTGCACAACTGAAAACAGGCAACAGAACCCAAATGGTATTTCTAGGATAATGGCATTTTTAGAAGAGGCACGTTGCTTTCATTGTTATCTGTGTTTATTATTTGTTATCATTTATGTTTTAGAAACTATTTGTGTTAGTACTATAATACTGCTGAGGGAAGAATAAACTAGGATCAAAAATTACATGGCCACTGATTTCAAGATGCAGTGAGTTCTGAATGTCAGAACAAGCAAAAACAAAATTAAAGGGCTGTTAAATAGACCAATTGCATGACCTGCTGCCCTGAAAACTGTTTTCTATTCTGATCTTAAAAATTAATAGCATCTAAAGAAGAAAATTTTGCACATAAGGGATAGTCTATTTCCAGTACCAGGACAGTGACTGCACATGCTGGGACTGAATAAAGAATTACTAGGTTTGAGAAGCAAAAATCTCATTTGAATCTGCCACACTGCAGTGGTCAAGGCTCTCCAGAGCTTCCCTTTGGGGGAAGAGCCTGTGGCCCAGCTTTTTCTACACACAAGGTAGAGCATCCAACAACGGTGCCTGAGCAGGCAGTCCTGCCCTCATACCCAGGAAAACGGATGCTGTAAGGATTATAACAAGCAGGAAAGAAAAGCCAGTTATCATCTTTACTATAACTAGGTTGAAAGTAGAATGAGAAGTACTATATTATCTTGAGTGTGGAGGTCTGAGAGGATTACAGACCTGACCCTCTCAGTGGCAAGATTTTTCTGCTTTGAGTCATGACACGGCTCTACCTCACTTTTTCAGGACTGGCAACACTTAGTGGTTATTGTTAGAAGGCAGTTTATAGGTAGCATCTTTCACTTGTGAAGAAATAGCACAGGACTGATGACTCCCTGAGGGACCATGTAAAACTCGTCTCAACCAAAGAGAAACCTGCCAATACAGAACTCCACTTTCTTCTAAAGTTTAATCTATGGAACAAAAAGGCAGGTGATTAAGATCACCAGATGTATAGAACAGGCCATTGAAAGACAGAAAACCAAGTGGATTCTCTCATTAAAAAAGTATTTGAGTGTAATAGAAGAGAGTAAAAATGCAAGTTGAACAATTCAGGAACAACAAAATCACATGTTGAATGTGCCTGACTGATCAGTACAAAAAGTAGTAAAATACGAAGTACACCAACTAGGCTAGGCAGTGGTTGTTTTATATGTAAAGATGTGGTTAGAAAGACATACACAGGAGTATTTCTGAAGGATAATCACTGGTCCTTTGGGAATTCCTGATTTGCTGCTGCTATTGAAAATGAAAAAGATATTTAAAAGAAGAAAGAGGAGTTTCCCATCTTAGAATCTCATTAAGGTTTCTGTGACAAAATTTCAACTGAATTCCAGTTTTTGTGTCAGACTGACTCAACCAAACTGTAATTAATTCAGAAAAGATATCCAAGCTGTTGGAAACTAAGTTCACAGCACACATGAGCAGAGAAAATCAAAGTCTGGAAGGCAGGGGATTTAGTTCTAGACAGGATTTACCGAGATGGTCCTCATTCCTAGCAGCATAACTCATTGAAAATGAACACAAATCTGTTTAACATGGATAGAATGATGAATCAGAAGGCAGCTTTCTTTAAAAACCCCCAAACTATAAGAACATCTAAATGCTGTCCAGTTCCACTGGAAAAAAAGAATCCAAAATTCATATGAACTAAAACTACGTAACTATGGACTGTCATGATGTTCAGAGGATCTATCCACAGTGTTGATAAGACATTAATAGTGTCTCATTCTATCAGTCAGGTTTGATTTACTTGGATACCATGTTGTTGGGATCAGTCTCTAGAAATGCTATCTGCTTGTTTTATTTTCTGAGTAGCTTATAGTAATGGGACTTTTGCTACAGAAAGATAAATGACAGGTAGGATCCACGGAAGATGTACACACAAACTTTAAATGCTTGTATCAGGCAGTTTGTGAGACTAGACATAAAATAAACATTTCTTTTAAAACTATGTATTCAAATTAAACTTTTACTCTTCAGACATGGAATTCAGTACCTAGGAGAGTCCTAGGATTTCCTGCCAGTTCTTTCCCTAACGCATATGTTATGTACATCACAAACAGGCTGCTTTTTTGTTATGTGGGGAGGATAAAGCCCTTGATGCATGTAAAATTGAGTGCTATCATCCCAGGAGGTAACTGACAATACAGTAGAGTACAATGCTAAGGCTGTTCATTTTGTAAACAGCTTTGTTGACAGCAAACACTAGTTCTTCCCAGGTGTTTGCTAGTGATCAATTGTTGGAGGTTATTACCCCTACAATTATGTGTGTGTGGGAAAGACAGAGGATGTGAATACTCTCTAGTCTCCCCTGACAAGTTGTACTAGGCTGCTTTAAACTATTCAGCTGAGTAGCTTATATTGACCTTGATGATTTTGCTTGAAGCAGATTCTCATACTCAAATGATCCTTCTAGCTGTAAGACCTGTGAAGGGATGCAGGTGGGGGTAATATCTCACAAGGTATGCATTTCAGATATTTCTGTCACCTATTGTGCATATATTAAATGACCAACTTGCATTCTTGTTGATACAGTCTTTCAATATGTCAATTGTGCCATATTTACAAGCACAACCTTACATCCTCCAAAAAAACCCCAAAACCAAGACTGTAGTAAGATAAAATCGTGTTATCTGGATTGAGTCTCTTGGCTGTCATTAAGCAAATTCCATACCAGCTTTTCAGTCAGATATTTTTCCAGACATCAGAGATGCATTACAGCTCATAGTCTATTTTTTTACAGAGCATAGTAATTCCACAGTGGGCTGTATTCCAAGTCAGATCCTTATACACCTATTTCACCACTTACAAAGTGTCAAGTAAAATAAAATCTCTTGGGTTTGTCAGAGGGAAGTTTGATAATGCTTAGGAGATTTTCTGAACAGCAGGTTTTAATGACCTGCATGAGGAACAAGAATACCTAACAGGACACTTTACTCTGAGAGGCAATAGTCTTTAAAACCCCCTTTATAACTAGCCTAAGCTTTTAGTGGTTTTTGCTTCACAGATACATGGAAGAACCTCTGCTTGGATGTTACAAATTAATATATAGTGTAGGTCTTTTGGAAAAACAAAGGTTTCGTTAACACCCCAAATTAAGGTCAAAAGCTAGAAAAAAAGTTCTTCCCTAGATCGAAATCTGTTATTTTTGTTAGATTAAGAATTTCTTACTTTCAGCAAGCTTCAGAGTCAGTAAAGATTCAATAAAGACTCTTGATTTACTGCTCAGAGAGATCAAGCCTGCAACAATTACCATGTGATAAAATACAAGGGAATTTATATCCTGGGCTTAATTTAGAACTGGAAACTCTTCTAAAAAAATGGCTATTTTAATAATAGACTTCCTGTCACACTAGATTAAATCCTGTTTATCAGCCTCAAATATCTAAGCATGCTTCTGCTTTGGCATCAACTTTCTCTTCTAACAAAATCCTTGAGAGACTGCATTCAAACTTTGAGAGCTGCCTTTCTGACAAAACCTGTACAGATCAGATATGAACAGCCTCAGAATGCAGATAAAGCCCTAAACCGTTGTTACAAACTGACAGCATTCAATAGCTTTGAATAATGGTACCAGCACTAATTGCTCTAGCTAGGCCTTCAAGAGTCCCTGGACTAAAAGTGATAGGGACCAATGAACCTTGACTTCAGAAAATCCTCTGAAGTTTTCAGCTTTAAATTGCAGAAATAAAACAGTTGACTCCTGTTCCTACATATATTCAAAGAAAAAAGGTAAAAACTGTATACATTTCCCTACTGAAAAGTCATGCTCTGTAAGAAATGACATTAAATATTTATTCCCACTCCTCTTGGTCTATTTGCATCAGTCTTCCATCAGATCAAAACTTACAAATTGTTGGATTTGCAAGTAACAGACTTACAATTGTTACAACTAGACCAAAAAACAAAAGCAAAGGCTAGAGTGATAACTAAGCAGAATTTGCTGCTGGTTATTAAAACAACATTGAATCTATGCCACAGGCTCCAGGGATGTCCCCCTGATATTCATGCATTAAATTTACAACAGAAATGAAAGCTGGCAACCAGTAATTGCAACTGTCCAAGGTGGCTTTAGTGTATTTAAACTTCCACGATCAAAGGGCTTAAACTGAGGTCAAGACATTACATGACAGCGAATCTGGGTTTTCAGCTATGACCAGATTAAATTGTGCAGCCTTAATCCCACTCTGCTAGGTCAATTGTTTTCCAAATAAGCATCAGGATAACCAGCAGACTCTCTAATTTGCTGTCACCTGGCCATACCAATAATGCCACATCTGATTAGATCTCTAAAATCTAACACCACAGACTTCTCACCTCAGATATTATTATTCTTATTATGAAATGTCTAAGGCTTATGCCTTGCTTTGTTTGCATGGATGTTTGTTCTACTTTGACCTCTACATGAGTTTCAGCCTTACCCCTGGGATTTTCAAGCTGGAACCCACCACACTGTGATCATGCTGTCACCTCAGGCTGTACCAAAAGTACCTAATACTCATCACTAGTACTATCTAGACGAACAGACTCTCATTTTGTGACAGCACAGCTACCTGATCCCAACTATCTTGGCTTCAATTGGCTGCACTGAGCTCCATCAGCTTGTACTATGGCTAAGCTTATTTAACCAAGAGGCAGTCCTAGCTCTGCAAGAACTGTCAGCCTGTGTTTCAATGCTGTGTCCTACATTCCATGTCCCCTATCTCGGCAGGACCCACACAATAGGAGCATGGGTCTACTGGCACTGGGTTGGGGTAGGCCTGTATATGTTTTTTATGCAGGCAGCAGTTGCAGAGAGTAGTGGAGCCTGGGAATTCAGTAAAATATTGTCTCAGACTCTTGGGGCAATTTCTGTGTAAGCACTGGAAAGAGATCATATGCAATAACAGTCAATGGACCATCTTGGCCCAAGCTACCCAAGTTTGAAACAAAACCAGTGAACTATACCACCCTCCTGAATAAGAAGCTGAACTGGATCCTGCTGTGGATCTGATGCTTTAAGAAGAATCAGGATTCTGCATTCCTCAAAGGCAACTAATTTCTTTAAGAGTGAAAAAGAAGTTGAAGAACACTGATATATGTACAGTCAGATGGACACCACAGAAGAGAGGGATTTAGAGTCATGATTTTTTAAAGTGTGTGTCCTGTAAAAGACATGCAACAAAACAGCAAAAGAAACAGTATGCAAACCCTAGCTTGTAGTCCCTGTGCTGGTTTTGGCTGGGATAGAGTTAAGCTTCTTCACAGTAGCTACTATGGGGCTATGTTTTGGATTTGTGCTGAAAATAGTGTTTGTAGAACACAGACATTGTAATTACTTTTGAGAAGCACTTATACAGTGTCAAAGTCTTTTCTACTCCTCACACCACTCTGCCATGGAGCAAGTCGAAAGTGTACAAAGAGTTGGGAGAGGACACAGCTGGACCAGCTAATCCCAGCTGGCCAAAGGGATACTGCATATGATGTAACGCTCAGCAATTAAACTTTAGGGGATGTCAGCAGGGCAGCCACTGCTCCCAGACTGGGTGGGCATTGGTGAACAGCTGTGTTGTGCTTTGTTGCCAGGCAGGGTTAAACCATGACAGTACCTTTTCCTTTTTCTCTACCACGTCTGCTCTGACAGGCACAAGTGTTTATTAGGCATTAATGGACTATGATGCCCCAGTAACTTTACCAACTTTTTTCCATACAGAGTCTCCATTACCCTGTCCCACACTGTGCTTCATCCCTGACTTTTCACGTGCCTTGGGCACTACCACGATTCATCTACATTCCCTTTCCAGCCTGTTAATGCCCAGTCCACTGATTCTAGAGAGCAAGACCAGGCAAAGAAATTAAGTTCAGTCAATTTGTTTAACATGATAAACGGTGCTGAGGGGGAAAGGGGAAGCTTGCAAAGGAGGATTCATGTTTCTTTGTTCCTTCTCAATGTTGCTTCAAGTGAAGAGACAAACATCAAGGATGATAAAACTTAACAGTAGCTTGAAACAATAAAGTAATATCCCCAGGATTTCCTAAGATAATATGCTCTGCAACAGATTCAACACAGTTCACTGCTTCCATCTAGGACTCAAGACTGTAATAGATATCCTACAGAAGGGTGGCATCAGAGCACAGGGTTTCCCTCTACTTATGTGAAGAAACACTTACCTGGTTCAGAAAGAAAGCTAGTATGTCCAATGGCTTTAGTGCTGCTCAATGAGTTTCAGTACAGGAGAGCACACTTTATGCACACCAGTATGCAGTTGTTACCTGTAAACTAGGCCTGTCCTTTGCCTTTGTTCAATATTTTCAGAAAGAGAAAAGTGACTAGGCTTAAAAAAGATTATGCTTAAAGGGAGGGAGGGTTTGGAAAGAGGCTACAAAAAGTGAAGTCTGGATCTATGTCAAGTAAAAGCAGCTCTGAATGGAAGGCTAAAGGAACTAGCATCTGTAAAACTGGACTGTCAACAAATTATGCAAGAACTGGAGAGAAGCTGCAGCAAGCAGACATCAGTTATGAGATGTACAGAATTAATTTTTTAAGACAAGTAATTTCACAGCAAGTAGAAATCAAAACATTTGGCATGACTTGGCCTGCCAGAACTGCACTGAACTAGGATGGCAGGCTACAATTTAGCCTTAGCAGACTATCACAGGCAGCACCAACATTGGCCAACTTACTGGAACTGAATGAGGAGGTTATTGCTAGGAGTTGTCAGTTACTGCCTTCTCTACATGATACTGTAGCTGGTTCAAGCATGACTGTATGCATGCCTTTCATGAACACAGGCGGTTTTGCAGGAGGCTGGGCAGACCCCCAGTCAGTTCTTGCACTGAGTCCAGGCTGACTGTCTCTGTATCCAGGATGATCCTCTAACTATGCAGACTCCGTCTGAGTGACTGCCTGACCCATAGCCTTGGAAGGTAAAATCTTGTAAGCAATGTTTTTCTTTCCATATCTTCTGTGAAAGCCCCTAACTCCTTTGGTTTTTACAACAACCAGTTCCTTCTGTTATGGTATTTGCCTTATTCTGCCTATGGTATCTTGCTTATGACTTTTCCTCATAGCACAGACAAGATGCTGCCTCTAAATTCATCTTCTTGTGTTGCTGTTTGAACCACATGCTCTCTGAACACAACATTCAGTGTAATTTCTGAAGGAAGTGCATAGTAAGTAACAGTTTGAGTACGTTTTCCTTGTAAGATAAATAATGGCATAAACTCACACTTCAAGTCATTTTGTGTAGGGTGGTGAGATCAAAACATCCAATTTCTGCCTGTGTTTATTCAGCAAAAATATGAACTGGAAGGATGTTGAGCCATCATTGGTAATTTTACTGTTTTTTCAATCTTCATACAAAATATTTAGTAACGGTATTTTTGTTGTCATACAGGGAAATAAGCCATATTTCATGTCTGCACCACTGGCTAAAAATCTATATTGCACAATTCAAACATGTTAACTAGGAAATACAATCTTTCAAAAGTGTGAATAAATCCATTGATAACATTTTGCCAGTTTTTTTCCCAGTCTCTCTGGAATAGGCACGAGGGATTTTTGAGCAAGCAACTTGCAACATGATAAGCAAAGAAAGAATGGGCCTTAGGAAAGAAAAGACAAGTTGAAACTAAATGGATGCATGTAAGAAGTTTCCATACTTTTTTCCTTTGTCTTTGCAAAAGGTGGGTGGTAAAGAGAAAAAAAAACCTTCACATTTTTTACAATCTCCTAAAAGACAGAAAAGAGCTTTAGATTTGATTAAGATATCCTATTTCTTCCTCTATTCATCTTAAAAATTCAAAGGGAAGCATATGTATTTTTCCTTAATCAAAAAGGGGGAACAGCTAGTTGATGGAATATCTTCTAACAATGTGGACACATTGATAGAAACCTTTAAATCCTATTTATGAAACAACCCATCCTCCCCCAACATTTATTGAGTTAGGGCTTTATTAAATGAAAAGTTGCACTGACTTGCTTAAAACTCTGATAGGAAACCCTCCACATGTGCTCAAGCACATGTCTTTGCTGATATGTCTCTCTGCATAAACCCTTTCTACATAAATATAATCTTGGGTCAATTAGGAAAGATAAGTTAAAATAGGACTATTTTTTTTCAGGATGGACAGATAAGTTTGTGCAAAAAAAATTTACAAAGTGCAGACATACTGCTATAAAATGTAAATACTCATGGGTATAAATACATATTATAAATAAGCAGTTATCATATCAAATCTACAAGGCATTGACCAAACACTGTACGAAAACTCCAACAGTTAAGGAGTGGTAACGTGACTAAACTTGAACAAGATGACAGTCATCTGAATTTATCGTGTCTCAAGATGGTGAAAAACACACATGTAGACATAGATCTATGGCTTTAGACTTCAAAAGAAATTTACCTATAGAAATGAACTCTTCAGTAACAAAATGCTCATAAAAAATATAACTTTCAGTGTTTGGGAAAATCTAAATGAAACAATGTTATAAAATTAGATCCTGAATAGAATAAGAAAACATCAAACTACACACACTAGGTATAAACACAAAAATATTTAGGTGGTAAAATCAGAAGATCACAGGAAAAGCCTCAAGTAAGAGATTACAACCTCATATCTGTTTATACATTGGAACTTTCAAAAGGCTTTAAAAAGATAAATAACTTCAGTTTCTCTATTACGATACAACATCCTTTCTGCCTTAAGGAGAAAAATATTTCAGGTGCCCACAAATAGCTTAAGCAAATGATTTTGAGATGAATGCACTCGTTCAGTCCACAGTTTTCCTCAAAGTCACTTAGAAGAGGAAAATATCTGGCTGTTTGGGAGCTACAACAACCACTGAAAACGTCTAAAACAAACAAAAAACCCGAAATCCTTCTCTAAACCAGTGAAACACCTCAGACTCCATTTATCTGTCCACTATATAGATGTGAACCTGCAAAAAAAATGGTGCTTGTTTTTAGCAACTGACAAAACAAACTTCTTTCAGTAGGATCAAATAAGTGCTTCTGAAGACTACCTATGACACAGCCATGACTGATGTAGTTTAATTTTGTCTGCAGTGCTTTGTACACCTTTGCAACCTCAAATTGGCAGTGATACATTGCTTTCATATTGTTTTAAGAGGTAAACAGAAAATATATGATGGCTCTGCAACTTATGGCATCATAACTGCCTTCAAAATAGGTCTCTTTTCAAATATATAGGTACATTTTTTATTTCATCCCTTAATAGATATTATTTACTAATTATATCTGACAAGCTACACAGAGGCATCATCACAATGGTATTTGTATTTATCATCTGTAACAACTTCTGTAGTTTGTCATCAGTAGTTTGCTACTAGTTAATGCAATAGCTACAGTTTTACCTAGTTATCCATTTTCTCTCAAACTGATCAAATCCACTAGTGTAAATACATATGATTTGAGTTGCACTTCACGGAAGCACTAGCATAAAGTCAAATGATAATGCTGCAGGAAAAGCAGTACCTAGAGCAAATGCAAAGATGACAATCTCTAGGAGAGAGGAATTAAGTATCATTTTTACAGCTAAGTGAGTAAGAAGGAGCATGAGGCTTTGAAGACTTTTTCCCTTCTTTTTCCTTTTTCACAATCCAGAGTTTGCATCAGGAAACCTTCAGATATCCACGTTCTCAGAGAGAAAACTGATGCCTTACATTTTAACATGAAAATTTCATCTTTCAAGTGAGTTTTTTGCTTCCAAATATTATCAGCATCATCACTCAGTCAAAAACTGAAGTCTCTGTTTGTCTAAGAAGTGGATAGGCATAAAAAAAATGTCTGTTATGCTTGGCATACTACAAATACAAAGACAGGCTAAGTTTAGAAATTGCTGTATTTATTTAACTAACTTCCTCTCATTCAACTAAGTTGATCAGTCATATCATCAGATTTCTGCATAGAGCCTCTCAGACTAAAAAAACATAGAATAAAAAGGTATTGAATGTTTTGTGTTAGTATTCCTTTCTCTTCTATTCATTAGGTGTTAAAACAGGGTATCTTGTTAGGTAGTTTAAGCAGATAGCTATGCCACAAAATATGCTACTTGGCCAGCCACAGAGATAGTATCAGGAAGCCTACTCCAGCCACAGAAAAGGCCAGTCCTCTTTTACAGTACAGCACTAGGGAGACAAGATGTTACAACTTGTTGAGTCTTTATTAACTTATTTTATCCTTTGAAGTCTTAGCAAGCATGCTGTGACATTTTGTGCCTTATGGGTACGGCTCTCAACAACAACAGGCTTGGTTCTACTTGAATGTTTCTCACAGCAATTACTGTTTCTATTTTCATCCTTTTTAGATGGCTGTATTGTTGAATATCACAGGATGACACAGGTTATTTTTTCCTCAAAGACTTCCCTGCTACCATGCTATTTTGACATGATTCCCACTTATCTTTTATGATACCAGACTTCTGAGTTTACCCATATGAATTTACACACTTCCACCTGAGTGACTGGCATTTTAGGTCAGAAAAACATGCCTTAATACACTCTAAAAACATTCTGAACTTCATAACATCATAGAAGATACTTCTTCAGACTCAACCACAATGACTTCTCACATAAGCTGTAAGTCAAATAAACATAGTGACACACGACTGCTATCTTTAGATGTTCACAGAGACATCTCTGTGCTCAAGAGCTGAACTACTACAGCACTGGTAGAGAGTTGCAAAAGGCTTACGTCCCTCACAGCAGAAGCTGTAAGGTGTACATCTCCTAACAGGGTGACTTTCCCCACAACATTCAAATGATCCAGAAGCAACATCTGCAGGTCCTCAGATAGGATGACACACGTCTGTCTGCATTTATTTTCTACAGTTTGAAATAAATTCTTACTTGACATTTATTTAACTTCGAGTATTTTGTTTCTAAATATTGATTAAACCCAGAAAAACTGTTGTTACATTCTTACTTATATTGACTTCTCTGACTTCCTCTCCCTGCCAATCTTTCCATCCAGAATCACAGTATGTTGCATCTGTACATACTATGATGTACAATAAGGAGGTTTGTATGAAGCACCACCATGAAACAACACATTTTCTGCCTTCAGTCTCTAAACAAATATTCCTTTCTTGCACTCACCCTTGCAGAGAACTCCTGCCTCCTAGAAATAAATAGGGGCTACTACAGAATAAGCAAATGTATTTAGAACCAGTCTGAACGTGCACATGATTTCTCCACTTCTTCTGCTTTTTATTTGGTTATGGGGTTTTGCTTGTTTGTTTAGGACATGTTAGTTTCCTTAATATATTCTATAGTATTTTATAACTACTGCCTTTCCCTTGCCACTAGGACTAACCCACGGTCCTCATCCTGATCGCGGTCTTAGTTTATCCCATCTTGGAAGAAAATCATGCAACTCTGAAGGCAGCAGCTCCAATAACTCCTTTGTATTCCTAAAATCAAAGCCCCACGCAACGTCAAAGCAACACTACAGTTGTACAGTAGTTCATACTACTGCATAGGTGGTGCAGCAGGGATCTAGTTGCCAAGGTAGTGTAGTCAACCACCTAATTTCATGAACACTGATGATTTAGCAGGTGAGACAGAACTGGCCAGGAAGCTAGAAGCTGTTCTGCAAACATGTGCTATGGGCAGCATAATCAAGAGTCTTCTGGAGACTGAAGCTAAAATACAATTACCTGTGAGGAAGTGAGAGGTGGAAGAATATCCTCCAAAGATTTAGGTAAGTTAAAAACCTTTGAAGTCTACCTAGAGACCTTAGAATTCTTTGTCATTTACACACACAGATCCTTAACATGACGATACGTAAACAACCAACACACTTTTTCTTTCTTTTTCTTCAAGAAAAAGGTTAAAGGTGGATGTTGGTCTCACTAGTACCACTTTTTGGATTTGCAATATTTAACAACCTCTAGCAATAAAAAAAAAAAAACACAGAGACATTTGAAATCTAATTAATCTCTTGACATTTAACTAAAAGCAGTGGACCACAAGATAGATAAGGATACCTCACCCATGAAGGTTGAACTTTCTTTCAAGAGATGTAAATGAGTTATTGTGATCTGACTAGAGAGTTTATTGCAGATCTATTCCTTTTTAATAGTTATCCCTGCTTTAAGAACCTAGCATGCCTTCCTAGTATGATATTGAAGATAACAACTGCTGTAGCTACCGTTCTACCTTTCCACAAAGGTCTTTCCTTGGGAATGTCAGTTTTTACACAAACTGCTTGAAGTACCATGTATTACTAATAGCTGTTGCATTTTTCATGCCTCAAGGGCTACTTTTATTGTTCTAAACCAAACAATTTCACTTTCATTTTAGTTCCTGAGATTCAATAACATTTTGCACAAAAGAAATAAATGTTAGGATTTGCTGTACCATATAATGGAAACTGTTTTTAAACATGCAAACACCTCTGCTTACACTGCAAGGCAGAAGTCACACACAAGATCACAGCAGCAAAGGCTGAAAAAGGTCATTCAATTCAGCTTGACTGCATTGAACTTTTATATATAAATCTCCTCTTTGCAAATCCAGGATGAAAATAAATTGATAGACCATTTACAGAGCATAATGAGATTCTAAAAAGGCTAAAAAAGCATTCATTTGTAGGGTAATACTGCAGTTCTGTTTGTCTGAAAACAATTTACTAGATCAGCTATGAACTACAAAGAAAACTTCTCCTAAAGACAGAATTGGAATGACTTTTTATACACACTGAAAATAGCCATTTATATGAATGTAGTATCTCTGAGACATTATCAGGAATAAATAGCTGCAGACAGACTATCAAGTTATTCATTGCAGCCTATAAGATCTATTTTCCAAAAACCTATTTGGTTCATTTCTTCAGAATGAGGATACTGATGATGCAGCTGATGCCCTTGAAACACATTTCTCTACATTCTAATGTATGTCCAAACTCTTCCTATAAACAAAATGCATTTGATGCAACAGTTAGAATGAGATGTTTCCTTGCCTTTGAATACAACCTAGGGATAAACAGGACTCAGCATTTAAAAGCTCAAACTACAGACAATTAAGATGATTTAACATTTTCTACCTTTAATTTGTAGCAACTACTTGAAAAAATGACCACCATTGTCTTGGTCTTTTAGCATCTCAACTATTCATAAGAGACCCCATTCTAATCCCAGTCTTCCTACTGAATTCCAGTTGCAGTAATTAAACTGAATCATATTGTTCTCTTCTGATTATCAAGAGGAAATTGTCATTAATGTTAACAGTACAAATGTTTAATAGCTGATAACACAGGTACAGGCCACTTTAAATTCCCTCTGTGACTTCAGCTGCATATGTTATTCTCCATTTCACCTTTAAATACTACAAGTGGTTACCATTACATGTCTGACATTGTCACACAAAAGCACATAGTTCAGGGGAGAGAAAAATTAATGCTTGGCAATCAACCATACAAGTTGCTGAAATGCACAACTGCATCGTTGTTATTACAGAAAACCACACAACTAGTAATGAAGCTAGAGCAGTCATGCAAGATTGCCTTGAGAAAGGGGAAAGTTCAACATGTAAGCTGCAACCCATTAAAAAAGAAAATCTCCATCACCTAATACAAGTCCTTTCTTTGCGCAGGAGAGAGTTCTGAAGGCTAACAGGCACAAAAGGAAACAGTGACAAGGGTCTCTAAATGATCTGTCTGCAAAAACACTGATTCTTGGCAGCTGAAGAAAGGAACACATGGAATCAGAAAGAAATCCTCATTGCTAATGTCTGGACTCTTGGAAACAAAAAAACCTGACAGGACTGATCCCCTGAGTGTCTTACAGTGTTTAGCAAGTATTCTGGGTTTTCAACCCTCATACTTTTTGACCCACAATGCTCTGTTGTCTTCAGCCCTCTTTAAGACAGCAGAATAGCTCATGAATATTGAATGCTTTCATTAACAACATGGACACAGAGTGTTAATAGAACAGAATAACATGCACCTTCAGCAAGTTTGCAGATGACATGGAAATGAGACAAGCAGTTGACGTGCTCAAGGGCTGTGTGAACATTCAGAAAGAGCTCATGAAGCTGAAGAGCTCAAAAAATGGACTGCCAGAAACTTCTTAAAGTTTAACAAAGGCAAATACAAAACTTTGTACCTGTGAAGGAATAAATTTATGCAATGGTACAAACAGAGGCTGGAAATACACACAGTGTGGTCTAGTCTCCTAAACATCTTGGTTGCCCTCCTCTGCTAGACTTGTTTCTGTCAAACTTTTCATCTAGAATATAGTGTCTAGAAAATCTCAGGAGGACAAATAGAGGAGAATAGTCACCTTTCTCAACCTTCCAGTTATTCTTGGTTATCACAGCTCTCTTCTGTCTTTACTGTTGCAAGGGCATGCTGCTTACTCACCTCCAACTTTTCTATTTGAGCTCCAGGATCCTTTCTGACAGAGGGAGCCTAGTTTCCATTTTACCAGACCATATTCTTCTCCATCACACAACAACAATTAAAAAATGACAAGCTCAGTACAAAAGGTAGTGGTAGAGAATGTTTAAGGTATTTTCCTGTAATGATCATTACATATTTACATTTGGTAACGAAAAAGGACACCAAGCCTTCCAATTTGTATGGAATAACTTTTCTCTCACAGAGTCTACTATTACAAGATCAATATCTTCATAACATTCTCACAACCAAATTTCAGAAGCTCTTTACTTAACAATTAGGACCTTAATCAATAAAGCACTGGCCAAAATCCAGGTTTTCAGTACTCTGAAGATTAGTCAATAAAAAAAAGGATGAGGATGGGAACATTTTACTGGAGATAAAATATTTTTGGCTGCTGTGCTGTTTTTCCTAGTCAGGATGTTAAAGTTCAGTGAGCCTGAGTTAGTTTTATCCAATCACTAATAGTCTGAAAATATTACTGGAATCATTTATGACATAGCAAAAAGAAAAGATAAGAGATGTTAATAATGTTTCTATGCTACTTCCTTAATTTGGAAACTAGCATGATTGAAGAGATACATGTTATTTTTGGAGCAGAAGTGAAAGAGCACTGATATAATACCAGCAGCATAAAAAAATATATATGAGAATTTGCTCTGTGAGGCAACGAAGAAGAGATATTTAGGGAAGGGATGCAGTTTTGTCATGTTGTTAAATAGTTGTGCAATTTAATTCACTATGCAGGAAGGCAGAGCTAACTTCTTTGCATATTATTGTGCAGTTTAAACAAGCTATCCTGTTGCAGCTCAGGTCTGTGCTAACCTTAGAATTTTGCCCAACGCAGAGCAGATGTGCCCAAAGAGAGTAAAGCAACATATACATCTAAACCCCAAGAAATCCCAAGCAAATATAGTTGTGATATATTGTTTGCTGAGAAAAAAAAAACAAGAATCATAACCCTATGAACCACCCCTCTCCAAATCAGTCATATTTTCCTCCTCTTTCTTTTCTTCTGGCCCCACTGTCACATCAGTAACTTCAGAGCGGAGCTGTTTGAAACAGACAACAGAAGCATGTTACCAGTTACAATGTCAAGTTCCAGCTTGTCTCCTTAATGAGGGCATTGTCCATTCAGTCCCTTCAGAGTGAAAAGGACCTGGAATTCAGCTCTCCCACTTTCTGGGTGAATGCTTTAATTGCTAAGGTATACAAGTAATACAAACAGCTGTATAGATCCATAATGCTGGATGTCACTCACTTATTAACAATGAACAAAAGTAATGCTATCAATGTGTACACATCTAAATAAATTTCTAGATCTCAGAAAGCAGAAATTTCCTCTTCATTTTGTAAACCAGAACTTACTTTTAAATAAAGAGAACTTTGATAATAAATCATAGTGAAATGAAGACAGAGAATGTTTTGTAGAACAAGACTTCATGATCAATTTGGGGTCCACATCGTTAAGGCTACACTATTGGACTGGAACAGAAGTTAGGGGTTTTTTTGAAGTGCAGGAATATTGTACAACTTATTATTTCACAATGAGCAATGAGAAAAAGAACTTGCAGAGGCCCTCTGCCTGTACTCTGAACTCTTACGGTCAGAGCTCTACTCATCCCTTTCCAAAACCATTTTTCACAGGCACAACATGACTTTCAGTCAGTAAACTTTCTGTAAACACATTTTCTTGGAGGAACAGTTTTCAAAAAGTTAAATTTCTAATCAAATCAGTAAGAGAGGTAGATGAAGTGATGAGGAGTACTACTCAGTTACAACACCATTATTTATCAACAGCTATAGAATATGAACACGCACAAGTTCACAGTTTCACACAGTGTTAGATATTACAACAGACTGGGAAACATCTATAGTAAGGAGAATAAAGATAAAAGATGACATACCTTCTTCAAAGAGTAACACCATGTTCGTGCTTTTGTTACCAACCACGTTATGCAGTAAGGCAATTACAGTTTGCATTGTATTCCCAAGTATACTGTCTTGGTGTTTCTGTAAAAACAAGGAAAGAAAACAAAACAAAGAAATCATCTAGTTTCCCTTTGCAAGGTTACAAAAATGTGGTGATACAAATGCAATACTCTCTCAGCCCCTTAAAGTTGAACATTTAAAATGCTAGAAAACCAGTCAAATACCTTTATAGGTAACATCCATTTCAGGGAAAGAAATCTAAAAACTTCTCCCATGCTCTTTTGAACTGAAAAAGTTCCTAGTTAGGTCTAAAATCTTTGACTTCTTAATGGCATTGAGCTCAATCTCTACCTAGTCTCAATCTAATCTCTATATATTCAGAACCAGGAATATTTCCCTTTGTGTTTCTTTTATTAATGGTATTAATTTCACTCTTTTCATCTTGATAATCCACAGTAAGTCATAAAATCTGGTTAGCTTTGTTTGCACACCAATATAAAACTAATTTCACATGTAGATCAAAAACTTATTTCTGTGTTGATTTGCATTACTTTCACGATGCCTTTCTTATGCTTGATTGCTTCAATGATTTTTTTCACCATTTTCTCAGACTATACTGGGAGAGGAAGAGCCAGGATTTAGGAAGAAATTTCTTTTCCTCTGTTATAGTTAAGACACTTGCACACTCAAACTGCAAAGAGTGGATAGGGTAGTGCAATCCTGTCTTAATTTGTTCACACTAATGAGAGTAATAACTCAGGTCACTTCCAAGGAGACAAAACTGGGTAAGCTTTTTCTGAGCCTAGATATAAATACAAGCCTGAACATATTTCAAATCTTCCTAGAAGGTTCAGCAAATATCTTGTTTCATTTTTCATATTCAAAGCCAAATTGAAATATAAATCCAAAGTGAAAATAACATTAAGAAAAAACTGTAGTGTCTCACATATTGCAGACTTCTCACATGCACCTAGGTGACTTCCATGCCTTTCTCCCTAAATCTCTCAATATATTGATATCACTCATCTACTTCACTGCCACAGAATATGCCATTTATTCTGATCCATTTCTCGTCTGACACTAGACCTTTAAATTTCAAGCTGTACAAGATGAAAGATGATTGGTATGAAGTATTTCAGATGATGAAAACTATTTTAGTCCTTGAATGTAGTCAAAGGATCGCTACCGAAAGTTCCTTCAGGGGAAGAGCAGTGGTGGCCAAAACCAGTTGATTTTCTGTATCTCTTTGCTCAGCTATTTATGATCTTCTGTCTCAAATGTGTGCTTGAAAAGAAGAGCAGCAATCTAACTTCCTTTGGGATAACCTTATTGACCATCTAAATACCATAGCCGGTGCAGAAGTAGACTGGCTTGACTGTTAGCCAGCTGCAATCAAGTGACATATTTTACTGTTTTTCCAAGAAATCCCTTCAAGTCTACCTATGAATGCCATTCAGAGTGGTATCTCCAGCTTATAAGACACTTTTTGGCTTAGGCCAGGACTACGTAATCAGCACTGCATTCAAGATAAGCCACATTATTTAAATCTCTGCCTGGAAACATCATATGACTGGTTGCAAGAAATTCTCCAATGAAGCACTCCTGATATTTATTTCTTGACTAACGGGATAAAATTCAGGATGTTGTGAAACACATCTTTACTGCCACTTCAGAAACTCCTCTGCTACAATAGAACAAATGCTTTCCTTTAAACATTGATAATAAACTGACCATGAGCCAGCAATGTGCCCTCGTGGCCAAGAAGGCCAATGGCAGCCTGGGATGAATCAAGAAGAGTGTGGACAGCAGGTCAAGGGAGGTTCTGCTCCCCCTCTACTCTGCCCTGCTGAGGCCTCATCTGGAGTCCTGTGTCCAGTTCTGAGTTCCTCAGCTCAAGAGGGACAGAGAACTGCTGGAGAGAGTCCAGCACAGGGCCACCAAGATGATCAGGGGAGTGAAGCATGTTCCTTATGAGGAAAGGCTGCAGGAACTGGGGCTGTTTAGTCTGGAGAAGAGGAGATCTTATTAACGTTTACAAACATCTAAAGGGTGGGTGTCAGGAGGCTGGGGTAGCACTTTTTTCTACTGTAGTCAACAACAGGACAAAGGGTGATGGGATGAAGCTGGAACACAAAAAGTTCCATTTAAATATAAGAAAAAACTATTTCCCTGTTTCAGTGAGGGAGCCCTGGCACAGGCTGCCCAGAGGGGTTGTGGAGGCTCCTTCCTTGGAGGGCTTCAAGACCCACCTGGACACGTTCCTATGTGACCTGATCTAGGTGACCCTGCTTCTGCAGGGGGGTTGGACTACCATTCGATGATTCTATGTAATTACTGAAGGAAAGGTTTTGCCAGGCACAGGCTCAGATAGTTGCCTTGAAATATTAATTTCTGTTTCTGCACTCAATCTATTATTTCCCATAAATACTAAGAAATACACATGAAAAAGCATAATACATTAACAGATAAACCAATATGTAAAACATACAGTCTCCCATTCAACTTCAGCCTGTATAATTTTTCTGTTTGTACTACAGCCCTTCAACCATAAGGAGAAGAAACAAGGAAGAGCCTTTTAAAGGACTGTAGTTTCTTGACAAACCCTAAAAAATATATATTCAAGAGTCCCAAAGTTCTATTGACTTTTCATAGCACTTTGAGATGTCGTTTATGATTTCAAAATGAGTACAATAAATATCTGTTCCTCTGAAGACTTAAAATACAGCCTGATAAATTTTAAAGTAACAGTGAAAAATATAAACACCACATTCTTCAAAAACTAAGGTAACCAATACCATAAAGCCATAGTACTAAAAATAAATTTCAAGATACTTCCCGTGGATAGTTGAAGGGTAAGGAAAACATCTTTTAAAAAGATAAACAATGTGTTTCTCTGCTACTCAATCATCACAGCATCTTATTAATTCTCCTAAAGTACACTTAGAAAACAATACATCAAGCAGTTGGAATAACTATTTGTGTTACTGAAGACAATGATACACACACTGAGAATAGAAAATTAACAAAAGCAAACAAATTCCCCAAGTGCCAAAATGAGAGCTGATGTAAATATTTTCATTGTAATATTTCTATTACTGCTCCACATATTTCAAGTGAACATCTTCTGGCAAAATTCCCTTGAGAAATGCAATTATAAGAGAAGCTGGTAGTTGCTTAAAACAGCAATCTTTTGCATTCACCAGGTTAGAAAAATTGAAATGAATCCATCTTTCCTTTTAATTAAGATCAATTATACCATACAGTCCTCTACTTAAAGACTGAAACTGATGCTTTTACTTGTATCAGAGCATATGTAATGAAATTTATCTTACCCTATATAAACTAGAATTCAAGATGCAATGTAATATCCTGAGGAAGGAAAATGGTCTCTAAAGCAACCTTTCAAACAGTATACTCAGCTGTACTACTAGAATTTTAGCATATGCATCATAGATGGATTTTAACAGGATAATAGCTTTCAAGAGCTACAGGTATGCCTTACTTATCCAAGTAATCACCAATTGGTGTTAGGCTTGATTTTCAAGGTTTATATAAAAATATTTAACTTCTTCATAATCTATCAAGGAGCAAAGCTGATCTAATTTGTGTGCACAGCACCACAGACTGTGGACACTTAATGAACAGTACACTTGACAGCTTTAATAAAACATAGCATTTGCCAGCAGAGATAATTAGAATTGAAGCAGCAAAATTCTAGTGTTTGGCAACACAGATGAAACAACTTCATTAAAATGTACAGCTTCGGTGAATGAAAGGCAGGAAAGCACTGGACCCTGAAGAATCAGCCTTCTCAAAACTAATTGCTTCAGTGCATAAAAAGGACAGCTATGAAATACCAAGGGCATAACAAGGAAATACTAGCATAAGAAAAGGAACCACTGAAGATAAATCAGGCTTTTCAAATAGGACTGCACTGTGTTTAGGCCATTAAACTTTTCATTCTAATTTTGAAGGGTTGTACATTAACAAAGGACATCAGCTGAAGTATTTTTTTTTTAAAGCCACTTAGGTAAGAAGTTGTGAATTAGCAAACTGGGAGTATGAATCTTGGCAAGATACTATGGCTAAAGCTGTCATTTATCTTCCTTTAACTGGATTAGAATTTAGAAATGCATAGGCAAACTGCAGTATTTTAATTACTTTTTAGATAGCAAAAGGGACAGCAAATGTGATAAGTTACCCATTTGGAAGACTTCACATACATGCCTCCTACTCATGTATCTAAGAATCCAGAAGACAATGCACTAAATGCTACGTTTACAAAGATGCTGTAATTAAATCTAACAACCACTACATACCACGGTACCACTGCTCATTCAGTATCAGAGTGACTAATTCTAAAGGGGCTCTCCTCAAGCTTACATATGACCTACGAATGCAAGTTAAGTAAATAAGGGGATGTAACAAGACAGAGGCTTGATTCTTCATACACTAAATCTGTTGGAAAATTATGTAAGTGAACCATGTCTTAATTATTTTTACTAAAAGCCTCCATTTTTGTGTGATGATTCTTTGGCATACTGTAGTCGGAGATACAAAAAAAACCCCACAGCTTTGTTGATAACAAAGACCTCTACCAAGAGCACAGTTTAATATTGCATTTAACCTAGCTTATTTTGATATACTGCATTGCTTTGTATATATGAAATACAGGACCAGAAACTTTTCTGGACACATCAGAAGAACTCTTCTGTATGAAATGGTATTATTAGCATGTACTCTGCAAGGGACATTTATTACAGCATACACATTTGTTCCTCAAATCACAAGATGAAGACTACCAACAAAAAAATTTAATCCAGCTAAGCAGGCAGTTGGCTAACTTGGTCTTTAGCATTTTGTGGCTTTTCATGCATAAGACCCCTTATGCATGAAAACTGAAAGCTTATAAATATGGATCTCTGACATTAAGGTAATACTATTTTCCTTACTGATGATCAAAGTTAGCAGAGTCACGTCTTTTGCTATTCTGCTTTTCAAAAGTCAGCCTTCTTCAAAAGCACACTTCTAACAGAGATAATGTTTCCAAATATTTTCCTCTGGGTACAGTCATGCAATAAGAAACTACTAATCTGGTAATCAATTTCTGGAATGCTCAATGCTTCTCAAATGTATCACAACAGTGATATATTCAGTCCACAGATGATGAGAAGTCTTGCAAGTTCCACAAATTTCTGTTGGCATATTGGGGTAATGGGAAGAGAATCTGTGTGTTTAGTCACCAAGTCAATCAAGGACAGTGAAACAGTAGTAATTTTGTAGGACTGATGATGGAGAAAAGGTGACATTAATAAAAGCCTAGGATGTCAAGTACCAACCAACCAGAGAAAGCAGTAGTGCTGGCTTTAGATTTTGTTCTCTCACCTACAACAGAAAGTGATACAAACTTCCACAATACTCTGAGAAGTACATCTGTTTTGGCCAAGCATATCAATTTACAAGTGTGCTCTCTTGATGTACTTAATTTAAGATTTTCAGACACCTAACAATCTTCCCTTTTATTCTGGAACTCAGTTGTTATACCCTCTTCATTTCTCCAAACTCCTTGTTATCTTGGAAACACACATGCAATTTTATCAGTGTTAATGGTCAGACTCAAGAGGATAAGGAGGAAAGGTGACATATAAGATAAACAGAGCTCTAAAAACATTGCCTCTGTAGAATGAAAAGATGAAATCTGTTACTTTTAGAAAAACAGCTTCTGTCAAGATCATATAAGTACTTCTTTTGTACAAGAAACATTAAGGACTGAAAATATAAATAAGGCCAGTGTCCTTTCCCATCTCATTTTATTCCCAAATCGTGTGAGAATACAGCTTCAAAGAATGGACAGGTGAACAACAACAGTATTTTTAATACCATTTATTAATAGGGTAACTGCTTATTCTCCTTTAAGAGGACCACTTCATGTTTCAAATTTGTGGAAGCTGAAGAAACCACGTCATTCCAAGAAGGAAAATTTAAGTATGGAGGTAAGGATAACATCCTACATCTGCAAGCATGGATTTATAAACTCTATAAAAGGAATAACACTTCAATCTGTTCAGAATTAGAGGTAGAAAATCCTCACAGTTATTAAGAGGGAAGTCATGTGAAAGCTTGTCATCAATACTACTTTATAAGTGTTGAAAACAGAAAACATGCCAGGATATCAATACACTTTTAGAATTCACACAATTTTTATAGTGTAAGCTACCAATGTTCAAAATCTTAAGTAGGAACTCCTTTCCATCCTTGTTCTTGCTTTGTATTTATGTGACCAAAAAAATCCCAGCTATTGGCACAAAAGCTGCTGTTGGTCAATTTTCAGTGAATCAAACAGTCATCTTCATGAAAACAAAGTAACCCACAACATGAAACTAATGGTCCCATTCAGTGAAATTCATGTACCATTTTGTCTAAATTTTGGACAACAATTTTTTTTGCAGCACAACACAGAAAATACTCAGCCATGATGTAAATCTTACATTCAGTGTTACAGATGACGTGCAAAGCAACTTAGCAGTAAACCTCTAAATGCAACATCATTTCATCTTCCTAGTGAGTTGCAACTACATTTCTGTCACCAACTAAACCTCAAAGCTTTTTCTTTTGATTCTGAAAATCTTAGGGAAAGAACTCATTGTCAAGGAAGCTTTTCTATTCTGTCAACAGAGGGAGCCTGAGAAGACTCCTCTTTGAAGTACAGTTGGGCTCCTTCACAGGGAGGACACTCTGAAGTTGTTTCCTGTGAAACATCAAGTATCCAAGCAAATAGCTTCCTTACTATTCAAGCTATTCATTCTGAAAAACACTCCAACTCCCTCAAAGGAAAAGTTTGCTTAAGACTGATCAATATGGAAAAGCAGCTATATACACATATCTTCCCCTGCAGAATTAAACTCCATTGTAGCAAGCAAGATCTTGGTACCCCAGAAACGTTCAGGCTGCTATGTTCTAAAGCAATAAAGCTCTACAAGTAATTAACACCATCACAGCATTAACTTCATATTTAGTATCATAAATCCATAGATGCCTTGAGAGTCTCAAGTGTCAGCGAGGCATTTGAACTGTGAAGTCACTTGGGAGCTGCAATCAGCCATTATACCAAGAAATTTCCATACCAAAATATTCACTAGTTAGACTTGTGTTCTCAGCATTAATTAAAAGCTAGTTCTTATACAACTTTGGAATGACAGACACCAATCAACTGACTTTTTTTTTTGCCTTGGGGATTTTGCTTTGATGTAATAGACACTTTGCCCCTACAAGGAACAAACTTTTTATGAGTTTGGGGAATTTGCTGGTGACATTTTTAATTTAGAGGACTTTGATTCATCAGACTTATCCAAAGGATGACAGCAAATTTTTTAACTGGAAAAGGTTTGAAGGGTTCAGAATGGATTTTCTGCTTAAAATCATGAAAAGAGACATATACTAAATAAGGTACTAAGCTAGGACACTCATCTAGGATACCGAAAATTCAGTTTCAAGTGTATGTTGGAATCGGGCAGTAGATGGATTTGAACTTTGGTCTCCTTAACTCTGCATTCTTGAATCCACCACCAGCTCTTAAGGAATGAGTCTCTTCTCTATAGCCCACTAGTTGCTAAATTAGTTCTTAAAAGCAGAAATTGAGACTGATTCAATTGTATTACCTACTGAGGTATGCAAGATCCAGATGTTTTTCACTACCTGTACCCCACACTGGTTCTCCATCTCCCATATAGTGTACACAGCTGAAGCTCTTTTATTTCTCCTCATTTTAAGCAAAAGTCTAGATCATCTAAAGCCCATTATTAAGAAAATTTAATATATACAAACTGAAGTAACTTCAATAGGAGATGGCAAGAAATATTAGTGAAACATCTTGCCTAGTAGTTAAAATACTTATTTTGAGCTTTAGAAACCCACATCAGCCATTCCCTCTGGCTGATTCTGAACTTGGGATCTGCACTTGTCCTCTTCCCCTAAAGGTATTCCTGATTAACAGGTTCCTGGCTTCCCTGAGGTTTGCCTCTTTCCTCTGTCTCCCATGCCACTTTGAGTAGCAATTTCACCCTGAACACAAGAAGTCTCTCTCAGTGAAAGCTACATTCACGTTGGAGTAACACTGTGAAGCACTGAAATAACCCAAATATCTCTTCCCTCAAACAACACACTTGAGTCCTGAAAACCATGGAGCCATGACCAGTTCTCTCCAGGAAGATCCTGCTGTTTCAACAAAGAGGAGTTTTATTCTCATACATACTCATAGCCTGAAAAGGAGTTGGATTCTTAGACCAAATCATTTTGATGTTGAGAGGTACAAAATATCACCACGAACTACATTTATTATCAGTAGAGACAGAAATTTTAGCCCATATATGATGTTGCACGATATCTTGTTGCGCTGCTAAAGAATAATGAAAAAAATTAAACTCTGAAAAAACGCCCCAAACACCAATTAATTGGATCATTACAATAAAATAGCATAGAAACATGTTTTATATGAACTGATTAAAAAGTCCAATTTGGTAGAACACAGGATCCTAGTAATAACTAAGGGTGTTAATTTTTAATTACTCATAATAAGCCATTTTACAGTTATTAGGGTAACTATACTAGTATTTTACTTAATTTCACTCCACCTATCCTCCCTGAACACTAAAAAGTGTGTACAATAGATGTGAGGGGGGATAAAAGGATGAAAAAAGAAAACAGCTAAAATATACCTGAAAAGCTGGTAACAGAAATGTTACAAAAGCCAGGGAGAGAAGAGTAGGGTATCATTAGCTCTTTTCATATCCTAATGGAACAGGCAAGTTTAAGTCTGTTACCAAGAGTGGGTCTGTGGCAAAGAGCCCAAATGAGGTCTGAGAAAGGATAATGTACCTTTAATGATCAAAATAGCAAGAAAATTAAATCTAATCATGTTTCATTAAGCATACTCTAGCTCCCATTTTTACTAAATTATTTTATTCTGATTTCCCAACTGCCTGTTGGAAATAACCTTTTACAGCAATTTAATTCACCCTCATAAACAACTCTCATTGCTCACAATGAAGTCCTCTGGGATTAGTGAGGAGAGATGGATAATCTAAACCTTGCCAATCCTCCAGCCACTAAGGTAACCACTCAGGGAGACAAAGAATTTTGTTTTCCTATTTGTGCCTGAGATCATTAAGATATAATTAGAAATGTATTCATGAGTAATAGAGCGTCTGTTATGGAGATACCATTCACCCCACAAGCACCTTCTACACCAGTCTTTAATAAGACGGGCAGCAGGCATAATCCCCACTTCACTCTCTGGAGAGTTCTGCATTAAATGGACTGCATTAGACATCCCTCTCACTCCCTTTTAATGGAATCTTATTCAGGCATCCAGTGTTTTCTCAGACTCCATTGTTACCATCAAAACTGTCTGTCTATTTGCTTTCAGCAATATGCTCCTGCAGTGCCATCCAGATGTGAGTCCTAAAGATAGCTACGTGCAGTGAATTTATATCCTGCTCCAGAACTTGTTATAAAGCAAGCAAATGCGGAACTTCACAATATACAGTAACAAATGGACTGTTTACAGAATAATCCTTGGCTCTCTGCAGTAGTGAAAAGAGCTATCATCCCCCCATACACGTCCTTTCTGCTTTGGTTAAATCAAGTATAAATCAAGATGAAAAGATACTTTACTCAAATAAGTGAAATCTGGTTTGTCCTTGTACATGATATAATTTAGTTCCAAGCTCCTTATCAAATCACATGATGCAGCAACAGAAAATTAAAAGCAATGTCATCCACCCAACAGTCCTTAAGTATCTGCCACAGGGATCAGCTTGACCATCACTTAAACTGCAGTGAAAACCGGCAGCCACCATATTTAGTATCAAGATGTTTGAAAAGGGTCTTTTAATTTTTGGCAGACAGGAGTTTGAAGGGGATCATGTATTTGACAAAGAAAACAGTTCTAAAGGCCCAGTATTGCTTCCTGTACCTATGTGAGCGACTCATTTAAAGGAAACAAATGGCAGAAATTGAATCCTATAAAAGACAAGCTTAAGAGAAAACAACAGAGCACCACAATTTCAGCTAGGTCAAATTTCAGCTAGGTCTTTGAGATGATGCTACTGTTATAATCGTAATTAGAAAGTTACAGTCCGTAAACTGAAATTGGATCATGGTAGAGCTTAATCTTTTTGCATATATTTGACCATAAATCTACTTCAGCAAAGCAATGATTTTTGAGCTTGCCTACAAAAACATTTTCTAAAACAAAATCTATTTATAAACTGAGCATATACAGCAATGAGCACACGACTACAGTTAAAACCAGAAAGTTGAAACCAGAACATGAAGATTTCAATTGTTTTGCTTTGTGGAAGACTGACATTCCAAAATCTAATTATCGTCCCGCAATATAAACTCTTCAGAAAGACATTAACATACAGAATGCATTATACATGACTGAAGCCAAACCAGATGAATTTCTAGATAAATGATCAGAGTTCAGAATCATAATATGGAACTTTCCTCCAGCCAGAAACTATTCATGGACATTCAATATTCTTTCACAAGCTCTGTTGTGAAGCACACAATGCTTATTACCTCAGTCATCAGAACGTAGCTGGTCAATAAACATGCAGTCAGCAGCTGCCACATTCCTACACCAATATTTATTTAGATGAGACCAGAAGATATACCTCATCCATTTGAAAGAACAGTGATAATGTCACAGCAACATTCTTGTCACAAGACCAATAACTCTCACTCTGAAAAGCACGCATCTCAGCTTTATTTCAGTATGTATTTTTCCTTATTTTCTCTCTGCCTTGATATTTGCACTAGCAGGAACAGTAGATTGGTCTTAATCAGTTTGACTCTGAAAGGAATGAGATTTTGCTTTAATAAATTGCTTCCACTGGAAAAAAAGAAATTAAATGCAGAAATTCGTCACCTTGGGTGAACATTTTCATTGATGATGATTCATCTCTATATGACCCATGTAAAGTTTCTCATAAAATTCACATGAACTGCACTAAGGTCAGAATTTCTGCCTATAACTTCAAGCTCATTAAGTACATAATTCAGTACCAGACTTGTGAAGTCTCATGTTGGGAAGAATCACCACTCTCAGTCTTTCTGCTGCACCTGAGTGTCACAAACTTGTCTCATGGTGCTACAGTAGCACTACTCTTGACCAGCTCTCCGTGTGTGTCTTGGCTCAATTTGTGATTTAGTGACTGGGCAAGTTAGGGTGGAGGGATGGAAGGCTGCAGGGTTACACTCCAGCTAGCCCTGGGGCACACAGCAGTTACAAACAAGAACAGCTCTGTCAGGTTCCCAAAACACTTGTCCTCTCCCCTTCCTCTTCCCCTGCTCACAACCAGCGGACACATAACTCCTGGTACCAGGCAAATTGCTTTTTTCTGGCACACAATGAACACTTATTCAAAAACACTCATAAGTGAAGAACACTTACGAAGTCACAAAGACATTGAGATTTCTAACATTAGAAATGTCACATATACATGGGTACATATATATACACACACATATGCACAAATATTACAAAAGTACAATCAAATTATAGCTGAAGAACTAAATGAAATGAAATGTATCCAAGGTGTGGGCACTGCAAGACTGAGAATGAGACAAAAGTCTAAAGAAAGGGAGGTGAGATTTACCAGTTCCCCACCTTTCGTCAGCAAGAGAGGTGATGAAGAACTTCTTTGATTTTATTCATGGCAGAATCAGCCACCAATCCAGAAGTTTAACTACTTTTGCTGCATTAGTTAAATTAAAATGTTGGGGAAAGGCAACAAGTGCTCAAGAAAAAGGGGAGGATAAGGGATGTGACAGAAGTAATGTGGGATCTGAAAATCATGATGCCAGTTAAATGTTCAATTAAAAAGGAGTGCAATTATCCCTTTACCCATCTCCAACTGCCTCCCAAGGATTTTTTCTCTAATAGGTGTGAAAATTGTCCAATTATAATGACTGAGTGAAAAAACCTTTCATGTAATCCAAATCCTGCAGAAATGTGCCATGTTAAACATCAAGAGCTCTCAAATTTCCTCATGGATAGGGAATCTGTATAAACAGAGAAAGATTGGATCTGAAGCTGCATGTGAAATTTAATGTAAGTAAAGCAATTAGTTCATATATGAACTAATCATCTTGGTTTGGGAAAGAAAGTTTCACATAAATGACAGCTCAATGACAGCATTCAGAAACCTGAAATAGAGAAAGAAGACTGAAAAAAAAGACAGCATCACTCTGCCACTGTATAAACCCACAGCTCACCCACCCTCTGAACACTCCACTCTGGTCCTACAACTCAAAAATTATGTATGGAAATGGGAAATAGTCTGAGAATGCAGCAGGAATGTTCCAAAGTGTGGAACAGTCTCCATTTAAAAATAGATAAGTAACAAGAGCTTTATATTCCAGAAAATGGTTTTAGCAAACTGGGAGATGTATAAAATCAAGGGTGCCATAAGTGAATGAAGATCCAGCTCAAAAAGTCCCAAGTTGAAAGTGCTGGGATGTAGATAAAGTACTCAGTGGGCATGTCAGATAGGACTACTCTTTTTGGTAACTTCTTTCTACATTTTCAGCTATGGCTACCAATAAATACAAAAGCTGAAGGCTAGCCAAGACTCTTCATCTGATTTAGTCCAGACTCTATGTTCCTTCTAGTTGCTTGTATAAAAAATAACACGATCTTGACCAAACTTCCAAAAACCGAAAGGAAATGATATTTCAAATGGAGACAAAGTAACCCACAGTGAACAGAGAAAGCAGCAAAAAACTTCAAAAAGGTCTACTCAAGTAGAAGAGTTTCCAAAGTTTTTAATGCAAACAAGAGCCCTGAGATGAATCAAACTCCTGTTAAGATTATGAACTAACAGGAAAGTAGATTAGGTACCACCTGATTTTTAGAGATAACTGCAATGACTTATGTACATGGCAAGATAGTTACATATTTACACATGTAAATACTCAATCTCCAATTGTAATTTAGATAAATATTAGAAAATCAATTTCAAAATGTCAAAGTAGAAAATATTATTTTACTTATTCATGAATGCCATCCTTTTGGAAACATACCAGTCTACCATAGATATTAGATATTCACTTCAAATGGAAAATGGACTTGTCAGTCTTATAACCTGTCAATGATTCTCCTTGAACTGAAAATGAGGAGAAAAAAACAAACATACACAGTTTTTAGCACAAAAGCTCCTGAGAATACATATTCCATTTTGTAGCTCCTGTATCCAGCAAGTTTCTCAACAGTGAAAAATTCATACACGTAGCTACACTCTCCAAACAAAACCACCAACGTTACATCAAATTGCAGAACCTAATTAATTTGGGTATTCTAAAAAAAGCTTTTTTTAATAAGTAAATGTTATTTAAGGATCATAGAATCATAGAATGTTGGGGTGGAAGGGATCTCTAGACATCACTCCAACTCCCTGCTAAAGCTAGTTCGCCTAGATCAGGTCACACAGGAACGCATCCATCCAGGCAGGTTTGGAAACCTCCAGACAAGAAGACTCCACACCCTCTCTGGGCAGCCTGTGCCAGAGCCACTTCTCCCTTACAGTAATTTTTCCTTATGTTTAAGTGGAACTTTTTGTGTTCCAGCTTAGGCCCATTACCCCTCTTACATAACATAAAACAAGACAATGTAAATCTTAATTAGAAATATTTAGAATAAAAAGCTATGTTAAGAAGTGATGATAAAAATTCAGGATATGCCTACTAAATAACTCCCACTGAGATGGAGCAGGATGCAACTTAAAAATAGGAATGGATTTTGATTGTTATTATTATCTTCCTTAAAAAGAAATTTCCAAAACATTTCATATGTCAGATGTCTGTATCTCTAACTGTCCCTACACTATCACACATAAACTCTGCTGAAAGGACTGGAACAGAGGTTGATATTAACCACAACCTATTTTATAATTCATGCAACTGAAAATAAAAGCTTAAATAAGAACTTTACACCCAAAATAGTTTCTCAATCCTCAAAGTTACTATTTAAATCATATCTTTATTAATACCAACATATTTGCATTCAAGCAAATAAACAGCACAGATTAAAAATCAGCACCATAACTCAAAGTTAATACTGTGCACTTTCAACTTGATACTGTGTCAAAAAAATAATGTTGCTTCAGAAAAAAAGTCAGTATGTTCAAGCCATAAAAATCAAACCTGGTTTCTCATACAAAAGTAGGAGTGGCAAGACAAACTCCACAGCTGATAACTAAAACCTTATAATACAAAAAGGTTCCCAAATGCATTTTCAGTGTATAATGCAGAACCTGACTCTGTTCAAACTGAAAGTCTGCCTACCCCAACAATCTAAAACACCTTGCAAGAGAAGTAGCCCTACAAGTGCAAGTCAGGTATACAGGGAATTCACAGCCTGAGGACTGTGAGGCACAAGCAGATCTTTGAACATAACAGCTTTCAATGGATTCTTCTTCCATTAATTTGTCCAGTCTCTTTTTTTTTTATTCAAGTAAACCAAAGATCCTATGGCGTAAGAGTTCAGAACTAAACATAACTCTACAGGAAACTGTATCACCTTTTGTCAGTTTTTAAGACCACAACTGCAGGTTTTCTTTAGTTCTCACATTAGATGATACAGTGAACAGCAATATTGTTCCCTGTTCACCTCATATGAGCCACTCACAACTGTATGCTATGTATATGTACATATCATACTTCTCTCTCAATCACCACCCTCCAGATTAAAGCCTATTCTTTCACAGTGACCAGACCTTTGATCATCTGTGTCTTTTCTTTGCCCTTTTTGCAGTTCTATCATCTTTTTGAGATGGGAAACATGAAGTTCACACGTGCATTAACGTGGCACAAAGTTTTTCTCCTTACCATTGTAATACTTTCTCTTACAATCTATAACATTTAGTTTGCCTTTCTGCCCAGGACTAAGGATTTAGCAGATGTTTTTATTAGACTGTGTTTCTATCTAACTCAATATCTCACTTCGCTGTGTATGTGGAGTTGGGACAGTTGATAGCAGACACGTTTGAAAAGGAGTGCAAATTAAACTGAAAGTGAGTAATATTAGGTGTCAACAAAACTTGTGAGGATTTTAATTACACAGGTACCCACAAGATCCTGAAGGTTATGCACAACACTTCCATGAAAAAAAGGCTCAAATCAAGCGTGATCAAAGAATAAGGGAATGCTAAACAGCTTTATGGCTATCAACAACAAAAACCCAACACCATTGAAGAGGTGGCAAAAACCTTTATCCATAAACTCTGCTTGAAACACTTTTTGTTTGCAGAAAAAACTTGGAGGAGAAAATCTGAGCAGCAATTGTGTGCAAATCTATAGGCTGGTCCATGGTGATGGTAAGTCTTGCTCTCTCACTCTCAGCTGCCTGGGACATCCATTATTAAGGAACATAAGCTCAATACCCTTCTATATTAACATCTCAAGACTGATGGACTGATCTGATGATTGACCCTGGCACACATTCAGTGACCATAGGAAAAAAAGTCATGAACTCCTCTCATGCAGCCTAAAATAAGAGAAGACTAACAGAATTATTCCGGACACAATGGGCTAGACATAAGAACACTACAAAATCTTCTCAGGACAGATTTTAAGTACTTTCCAAACCTTAACTGTTCTGAAGTTGACAGAGTTAAAATGAAAGGTCTTAGTTAACACCTACAGCATTGACTTTACCTGCCAGGTGCAAAACTGAACTTAACACGTTCCCTAAAGGTCAGAGTTGTGCTGTTTTCAAGTAAAAATATAATGATTAGGAATATGTTAACGCTTTTGCCCTAAATTGTCCATAGCAGGATTTAAATCACCCAGTCACAAAAATCTCATATGTATCCCCCAAAATGCAGATGGCTGCTTTTTTTTTTTTTTTTTAAGTTTTTTGAACCCTGCATAGAATTTAAACATAAGAAAAAATTATTTAACTGTGAGGTGAGGGAGCCCTGGCACAGGCTGCCCAGGGAGGGTGTGGAGGCTCCTTCCTTGGAGGGCTTTAAGACCTGCCTGGACACGTTCCTGTGTGACTTGATCTAGGTGGACTTGCTTTGGCACGGCTGTTGGGCTGGATGATATCTAAAGGCCCTTGCCAAACCTCTACTATTCTATGAGTCTATGAATTGTTAAGTGCTTAGAAGAGATTCAAACTGCATTACTGCCATGTATTCCTGTTACATTGGGCTATTTGTCTCAACTCAAGAAGCAAAGAGATCAGAGGCCTCAGATTGACTGCAAGTCACTTTGAAGCAACACTGGGAGATGTTCCTGGGACAGAAATAAAAAAGACAGAGATCTTCCCAAGCAAGGCACAACAGTGATTGTTACAAATCTTATTTTGAAATGTATTGTAAATATATTTTCTCTCCAAAGATAACTCATATGACATATCATAATATCTTTACCATCGTACCCTTACACTGTAACACACAACCACCCACTTCAACAGTATGCTTGCCTGCTTATTGGAGATCAGTAAAACAAAACATGAACAGCAAGTTCAAAGAGATGGAAAACAGTCACAATGTGATAAAACTTAGAAATGTGTTCTAGTATCAGCAGTAATCCTGGTCACTATTTCTGCAAAGCACAGACCTGCACACTTCACTACTTGTTTGTGATTGTCTTTTCCAGTATGTTATAGCTCGCTGTAAAACCTTATTAAAGGCTTCTAGATTTATGCTTATTACCTGTAAAACTTTTGGCTTCTAGGAGAGGATAAAAAAAAAGCCATGAAACACAGGAATAATGTTTATACATGAGGTTTATGTCCCATAGCACTGAATATAGAATAAAAATAATTATGCAGCATACACACTAAAATATTTGTCCCTAGCAAGAGAAAGCAATTCCTTTAAGGTGCTGAATATAGCTGAATTTCCTTCCTATGAAAGAACATAACACTGTCACAAAGGCAGTGGACGCAATTTTTCTCTCAGAAGGGAAGCTACAGGTGATTTTGTAAATAACTTTATTCCCTCCCCTAACAAGAACACTGGTTCAAAATAATTTTCCAGATAAGAGAGTGATGGAAGGATACGTTTTAGTAGTACTTTTTCCTCTTTAAAAGCCATTTTATTATGTAGAATATTGATTTATAATATTAAAATGATTTAAAGGCCGGCTCTGCTTCCCTACTTTCCCTCACATGTTCCTCTTTTACTTACTGGTAGCAATCCTACTGATGACATATCTGCACAGACATTCTTAATACAGGCTGCTCACATTTATTTACAACTTCCACAGTGCTTCTCATAAAATCTGAATATCTGTTAAATCCTAATGAATCTATCATCCCTACATTCCTGTGATGTACATTTGCAGTTCGGACATTATCTTACCATACATAAAATTCATTAAATAATGATGCTTAGAAAAGTCCAACTGGGACTTGAAATGTGCCTATTTCCAGCATGAGGAGCACCATTTCTGATAGCTTTGTAGAAGACAAGGTGTTCAGACACCCAAAGAACAGAAGCACACTAAGTACATCCAAAAAGAAAAAAGGTTTATACAATTTTCCCAGGATCAAGAAGAAATAATGATCATGACCAGGAACAAGAAGCATGAGGAATAGGAAGCATTACTGAATGTTGACACAAGACATCAACACAGCAGTAAGAAATTTGTCCATTTGGAAAATATAGTCTTTGTTGAAGTGTTCTTACTCATAGTAACCTTTACATTTGCTTTATGTTTATCTTCTTTAAACAGCACCTCTTAATTTTTTCATGTTCCCAACTTAGAAATTCTGAGGCAGTCTAACACTTTTTCAATAGTTTCATTAACTCATCTTTGGATATTAAATCTCTTTTGAAACAAGCAATTATTTTGCTTTATAAACCATTCATTCAAATACAATTTTGGCATTTTCAGTTTCAGGAATCCTCATAGATTACTTTCCTAATCTGTAACAGCAGTTTTACACTCACTGCCACAGCACACAATTTGGCCACTAAATCTAGTGTATTTTAGGAAGCATGCATACTCTATAAAAGAGAAAGAGATATGTTCATTATGGACATATTTAAGGTTCCTAACTATAACTAAGGCCCATCCTGCAGAAGTTGGAAAAGTAAATAAAATAAAACCACTCTCAGAATCAATCTAATTTCAGAAACCTTATAAATACAGATTTTCTCTAAAAGCATTAATAAGCAGATGAAATATACCAAAAGAAGCCATTGCACTTAACAGCATGGAGGATACAGATAGGAACAGGAATATCACACACAAAGCTATTAATTAAATACTACGTCTTGTTCTTTAAAACTTATGTTGCCTAACCAATCCCATATATCTGTCTTGATTTTTTACTAGAGGTCTCAGCCTACATTAAGGATTAAGTATGTCCAAAGACTGGAGGGAAATGTCAATATTTATCAGTTACTACCAATATCAATCTTCTCATGCAAGCACAGAGCTTAAGAGGGACTTCAGCTCAAAGCTCATTTACAACATTAGAGGACCAACTGCCGATTTAAGTGCTAGATCTTATTTTCTCATGTATGCTATCCTCATTTTCTCCACATGAGTTTGGCAGCATAAAGTAGCACCCTCTATAGAATAAAAGACTAAAAGTCTCCCACTGTACTGTTTCAAGTATACGTCCAGGATGATCTGCAAGTACCTGCAAGAGTTAGAAACATGGTCCCCATTCTTCTAGACAACCAACAAGGTGTGAACCATGCTGGACTAAAAGGTGCTTAGTTTATCAAACACAAACTAAGGCTTCAGCTGTTGCAAAAACCTCCGATGCACGTTCCTCTACATCTATTTTTCATGTGGCTGCTAAACAGGAAAATATCTCTACCCCCCTTTCTCAAATGATATTCAACTGTACTCTTCAGTAAAAAAACAAAAACCAAGTAAAAGAGGAACAATGAGTCCCTTGATTTTCCTCTCCATTCTTTCTTTCTCTATTATAATATTCTTCATATGAAAAGTCTGTCAGAAAAGCATCATCTTAAAATGGTTCTAAGTAGGTGGTTTCATTGCTTTAACTGGATCACAAGGAGTGGAATCTCCAACCACAACCATTTCCCGTAGCATTTCTCCAATTAAAACTCAAAATGAAATATGAAGTCCGACCACTGCTTCCATTTGGCTGCTACACAACTTGTTTCTCACTACTTTTTTTATTGAAGGGCTTTGGTTTAAACTATTTTTAATTAAAAAACCCCAAACAAGGGAACTGAGTTACACATAGATATGTACTCCTTATTTAGATAAGTTTTCCACAAATTTATTAGCTTTCCTGAAAAGATGGTGTTACCCAAATAAAAATGGAGTGGTTTTTTTTCCAAAGTATTAATACATTTGACTAATTTTGATCAAACTGCTACAGTGTTTTATACAATCATGCTCAGCTCATACTCTCTTTAGTGCTCAATGGGATAACGAACTTGATTTTCAAATGCAATTACAGCAAAGTGAGCAAAGCACACTTTCCAAGAAGATCAATGCCTGCCAGCATGACAATGATTTTAAAGCATTTCTTGAGCATTTGAGCACAGGCTTACTGTAGTCTATCAAAATCAAGAACAACAGATGATCCTTTAGTTTAATCTGTCCAATTCCGTAATTAAGCTTTTTAACATGGACTCATGCAGTAGTCCCAAAATACACAGGGACAGTATAAAATTTCAAGTCTAGACGCAACTAGGAAAAATAAACAAAATATATTAACATGATTACAAAGGAACATATCTTGTATTTTCATAGTAACAGCTTTCCTGTGTATTTAAAAGAAAATAAAGTCTCTAATTTTAAAATCATTTTTAACTATTAGAAAAAATGGAAAGATGTGTTAAGGACAGATCAAGAGTAAAAATAACCATTATGTCTCTTTAAATTAGATTGTACAATATAGACACTATCATCACTGGGGAGTGGTATTTAATTATGAATAAAATAACTTTCAATCTTAACATAAAAATCATTTTTAGTAAAAGGATATACCTTTAAATCCACGTTGCCACACTTTTTATGTGATCATTAACCATTAAAATACACACAGCCAAGAAAGGAAGACTGCTCCTGAAGACATCAATTTTGAGACCATTTTATTTCCCTTTAGAGCCTAAAAAGGTTAATGTCCTGTCACTGGCACCATGGGAAATAACATGAACTTTATCTAATGATGAACAGAAAATACATTGGACATCTGGTCTTGGCATAGAAAATTATGAACTACTAGTGATATTCCTTGAACTTGATAGCAATAGCTATTACATTAATTTACTGACAGTATAAAATAGTGCACTGGCTCTGAAGTATAATTAAAAATCAATAGTTTAGGATCTGGTAAACTTCTAAGTACAGCACCACAGAGCTCAACATTACTGATCTGTGCTGTTTCTTGAAACTAATAAAAGTATAAACCTAGCCAAAGGCTAATTCATGGAGAGTAATGAAAAGTAGATGATACTCAGCTCCCTTCAACTCAGACCATGAAAACTGTTTCAAAAACCCGTAATGAATGAGTTGTTCTATTCTGTTCATGAGCAAAAACAGGCAAACAATTCTTCCAGTCCAATTAAACCTTCCCAAATGCCTAGTAGTCCTTTGCTGAATTCATTTTTTTGTAGTGAAAATAGGGTAATAGTAAAGAGGATGGTGACTTCTTTAGGGTCTCCCATCTCACACCCCCTGAGACAAGCAAGACCACAGCTGACAGTGTCCTGTTGAAGCCTGAAAGCTATATATGGCAACTGAAGGCATTACAGGTATCCTCTCCAAACAACACATGCTGAAAGGGGAATTTTTTTACCTCCCTACAAGCAATAGACTTCTCCCCCTCACAATTCTAACCATGAGGTTGAAGACAGTTGAATAGGTTTAAGAGAGCTATGAAACTATCACAGCTCACCAATCATGCAGACAATTTTGCAGTTAGCTGCTTTACGCTTTCTAAAAAAAACCTATTTCTAGAACTCATGAGGTCAAACAATGTGTGGGGAGGTCAGGAGAAAGCATTAACGACTGACTCATCCTACTTACATGGCGTGACATACACACATTTTAAATTCCGTGGCTATAGATACATTACGAAAAGTCTTTCAAGATCTGGAAATATTTCTAGACATCATAACCATGTTCAAGTAATAGCTATATACTAATAAATATGTGTGTGTGTCTGTGTGTATATACATACTGGCAGTTAAATTTCAAGTTTCCAAAACTTAGATATGTTTCAAACATAAGAGCAGTAACTCATCCCAGGTCAAAACTATTAACTACTGTGAAAAGATGTTTTTATTGTTAACACCAGAAGAAGAGATTTGTATGCATATGTACACAAAATATCATAAGGCCTGTGTTCTGTATGCTACTGGAAAAATCTATCATCACTAAAGAGGTTACTTTAATAAAAAAGGCTTATCTGGGAATGTGGTATTAAAGAGATTGAAAATGATAGGCCGTGAAATAAATCACTGCAAAGGAAGAGGAAAGATTAAAATTCTTCAACCTAAGAAAAGAATATCAAAGTTGATTCTAAATCTCATTTATGAACATCATCTACCCTCAGACAGATTGAATTTCACAAATGACACAAAACCAAGAATGCAATCTGCCTACACTGTATAAATAATGCATATTTACTTATAATGTATATTTAGTATTCATCAAGAACATGCTTACACGACAGGACACTTACCTGATGCAACTTCATGAATAAAAAGATTGGAAAAATAATCAAGAGAACGTGGAACTTAGCAATGAAAAAGTTAGTGGATAGCACAGTACTCATCTTCCAAACTAGCCTACAGACTTTTCTTCTTGATTAACACACATTTGATTTATAACATTTCAGAGATATCAACAAAACCATCAAACAGTTTTTATGATCTTCATAAGTGGCAGATGCTACTTAGAGAGAGAAATTCAGTATATGACTATCCAAAAATCATATCCTAAATACTTAATATTGAAAAAAATTCCAAAAGCAGAGAGTGGAACTTGCCATTATCATGCCAATAGGATCAAACCAAGGTTTGATATTGCTAAATAAAATGCAAGTTCCTCATTATTTCTTGCTTGAGTTGGGCAAATATGTAGTTCTAAATAAGGACCAAGCTCATTTATTCTATTTTTCAGATTTTTATTTAGTTCAAAAAAGAAAACTGTTTATCCTATGAAAGTAACTTTTTATACAGGTAGGTCAGTTGGTGAGAACTGCCTAAATGGCTGCTTACACTACATTCTTTTGTATTGGTAGATCAGTTCCGATTTGATTTTATCAAAATATTACTTTATCAACATGCTTAATAAAACTTACTAGCTTGACAGGATTTGGGAGATATGATACCATCTATTAGAGTATATACATTTCTTAAACAATTCTTACCGTGATGGCTTGGAAAAGAACTGGAAAAAGATGGATTTCTTCCACAAATCTGTAAAAACATAATTTAAGATTTATTTCAAAGGAGAGGAAGTGAATTCTTGTTTAACACACTAAATTCACAAAAGGAGCAGAGACTACAATAGCTGTTGCCAAGGTCCACGACCCAGAAGCTCAGCCTTTGACTAGCTCCCAACAAAAATGAGCTTCACTTCAGCTGTTAAATAGAAACAGCAATGTTATACTGCTTTGGAAATTACTTCTAGGTCTGCTTCACTGATGTGATTCAAGTGAGTGGAACAGAATTTAATTAATCTTTTAAATGGCAGAAATTAATAAAAAACCATAAATATAATACTATACATAGTATAGTCAGTGTGCACCATTGCTAATTTGATTTAATAGACTGTGTTTGGTAAACTATTTGTTAAAAAGAACCCATACATTCCTGAAATTACATGTTGCTATTTAAGAGTTTTTATTCGTGTCCAGTAGTTCAGACTGTGAACTGAAACAACTGAAGAATTGCACATTCCTTCTATGAATTTAATGAAAAAATTGGAAAGGGTCTAGAACAAATATCAAAGGGTCATAAAAATAAAAAAATGCTTCACTTAGACCAATGTCACCTCTCCCATATTTGCTGAAATCATGTTATGTTTAAAGGAAACATTATAGGAATGAAAGGCATGGTAGAAGAACAACCATATTAATGAAGAACTGAGAATTACTCAGAAGTCAGATACGTGATTTAAGTATAAATAATGGTTTCCTAAGTCATTTTGTTATCCTATTTCTCTGATCTTGCATTCACCTAAATGTAATAAAGATGACCATGTAATAATGATGAAGTTGGCATGGGAGTACAGGCTTTATGATTTATGATATTGTACAGCACTGACACGTGGACCTAGACACAAGTAAAACACATCCACTAAATTGGTCAAAACACTAAAAACTGGTATGATTTTATGCACCTATAGAAATATATTTAGTGTAACTAAAAGCCTTCTTTAAACTACTGCAATCATTTTTTTTTCCCCACACACAGAAAGATCTAAAAGTACAAGTTACACCAGAGAGAGATAAATAAGAGTTTATATAAGGAAAGAAACTCATCATTGCTAAGATAAGAAGCTTGAATTTAAGGACAATTTCTGATCTTGGCTGATGAAAGAAAATATCCATACATGATGGAAATATCAGTAAGTTCCTTACACAGGACAGAAGAACCTGAAAGTTACTCTCCTCTTTACCACTTAACAACCCTTAAATAGACAATTATAGCACTTTGGACACAGAAAATGTCATAAGAGAGTCCCAGGATTGCAGATACAAAGATTCTCTATATTTGAGGTTCGTTTCCCAGCCAAATCTACCTGTAAAATTAAAATCTTACACCTTCTCCTTAAAACCAAATTTTGCTGAGATGGGTGTAACAATACTGAATGTAAAGAAAAGTCATTTAAACACCACAGACTCCCTGGAAGAGCAACTACTGTAACAGCAATCATATTGATAAAATCAATTTTTTCACAGCATGTATCTTCCTGTGCTTAGGGTACACTGCAATTATTTACCCCAGAAAAAGCTGCTTACTTTGCTACATAAGCAACATCTGCACTGAGAACACACTGGCAGTAAAACACAATCATATACTAAGAATAGCTAAGCAATCCTAAATGATGAAATAACTGGTTTCAAAAACTGTAAGCAGTGCCAACTGTTACAGCATTACAATGTTAGCTATATCTTCTGCTGAGGTAAGCTAAGACAAATGTAGAGCCAATGTGGCTATTCTTGAGGGTCATCTGAATACCTTTATGATTTAAACAAGAAAGAGTTGCAGCCTTTCAAGAAAATGACACACATAGTAAAGCATAAAGTTGCATCAAGCAATGTATTAAAACATAGCTGAAACCCTACTTATTCCAGTTTTGCATACATGTGCACAAGAGAGACTGAATTCACATTCTTCACTTTGAAATATCTTAAAGCAGGAGAAAGAGTTTAGCTGTTCAATTTATTTCACAGAATAGTCATGTTCTAAATCAAAATGAGCTTGGTTCTTAGACTTTTATAAACTTCATATTAAATGAGGCCCTACTCTGCTTGACAAACACAGAATCATCACCAAACATATAAAGCAAATGATAATACTAAATATCAAGTATTTTCTTCTGATTGAAATCTACATGCAAAAGCCCAATATTTGCAATAATTGGTGATCTGATTTCGTAAGACTTGCCACCAGTACAATCTGAATCTTTAACTCACTAACAATTTTCAGAATGGGATGTGCCTCTGATTTTGCTTTCAAAAGACACACAAGATCTTTTTTTTCTAAGACATCCTGAATTGCCTTATAACAAAACACAAACCCACTGCAGTAAACTCAACACGGAGCAAAGGCTTCATTACAGGTGTGATCTCTTAACAATACCAGGCACTCACTTTGAACTAAGCCTTACAACAGGACTTCTGGATTAGAATTAATCTGTGCCAGCACTTGCATATAAAAGGATGCACCTTATATCAGGGTGTGAATTTACACTGTCTTTAATTTGCTTTTCTAAGGCATAATTGTGGTACACACTAATGAAGGTAGTCATGAGCAGAAAGCATAAGACTAACTCCTTTCTTACTGGGCAACAAGACAAGTTGTACTGGTCCCCCATACAGAATTATTTGCCTGATGGAAATGCAACGAGATACTTCAGTTGTGTGTGTTCAAGTTGAGTATTACACTGGGTTAGGAAAAAAGAGAGACTGAAATCAGTAAAATATCTGATCTTGTGTCACTAACAAAGTGATTTTAATAGCACCACTAATACTAAAATTGTCTAACAATTCAATATACTCAACTAGCTTTTTTAAAACATTTTTAGTCAATTCTCCTCTCAAATACAAAACTGTAGCCTCCACATATCCAAACTACTGTTTTCTTCCTCTACAGGTAGGATTTTCCTTTATTTTTGCAATGAATATAATGCAAAGATTTGTATTAAATGTACTGGCCCATGGTATTTTTGGTTTTATTACATATCAGCAGCTGAACTGTTAATAGTTTCCAGTAATTATGTGGTGAAATGAAAGGGGTTTACTTTCAGTTCCAGTATAAGCTTAAAAACTGACTGTTGCACACATATTGGAAGGGTGTCAACACAACCCAGTCATTTTGCTAGCAGTCTCAGCAAGCTTATTGAGAACAGATTACGTATTCAATTTGTGTTCAATTTCCAGCTTCAAGATTCTTATATTTATAGGAATATTTGCCTTGTGATACATCTAAATGACAACATTTTGTGTTTCACTGATTTATCATTACTTCCTACAGTTTTACCCTTGCCTATTCCCAAGTAGCAGAGAACACCTACCCAACTACCTGAAACAAAACATCCCCCTTTTAAAATAGTATATCATAACACAGAATGATTCTCAGTCAGGGAAGCAGTAATTGCAAGCAGGTATAAAAATCATAGTATTTTAAAAATGTATCAGAACTGAAATGTGTGTGTTATCAGCCTCAGCTGTTACAGACCTACAATGTGGTGTAAACCAGGAAAATACTGTGACCAAAAGATTGAGGGGCACTAAGGGTTACAGTCATAAATAAAACGTCTGAAGCTCTCTGACAAAGCTGCAGCCTTTGCACATTCAGTAGCAACATGAAACCTTTCTCTTAGTGGAATTATATACATTTCCTACTTTTTAGGGTATAAGAAAAAAATCAGTTTCACTTTTAAAAACAAATTGCATGAAGTCTGGCTCCTTGAAAACATCTGACATTTAAAAACTGCATTTCTTTCCCCTGAGTTTTAAGTCCTGAGGAATGTTTTGCTTGAAAAATTTATATTAATAATTTCCATTACATGTTACCTTGATGGTCTCTTGACAACTGAGTCGATGCTTCCTCCTAGCTTTGAAAAAGTATTGATTTGGTCTGAAATATTAAAAATATATATCCAAACCCTTTTCAGAAGTCTCCTATTTTCTGCCTTGCTGAGATTATACAATATCTTCATGCACTCTAATATCAAGGATTTGAGATTGAAGCCCACAGTATTCCAGTTCACCTTGTTGATTACTCTCCAGAAAGGACAGATTATGCCTCTGAATGAACTACCTGCCCAGTGTTAGGATCTATGATGAAAAATTATATGCCAGTACCATCAGAATTTTTCAAACAGCAGTCTTCCTCCTAAGATGAGATACTTAACTTTTTTTTCCCCCTAGAGATCCTAGCTTTCCATATATAATAAATTCAGTTGGTTTCACTGTTGGCCACAAAAATAGTCCAATATCATCAGTGCTAACATCTACAAACCACACTTTATTTCAGTTTGTTCAGTGGCACGTTTCAGCATGGGTATATGGTTGATCATTTCCTATTCCACTTATCTCTAAGAAGGAAAATCAGGAAAACCATGCATTGATTTACATATCACACAAATTTGCAGAAAATGACAGAAACTGATTTACAAAGCTATAAACTGGCACTAACTGTTCAGTTTTCCATTATCATTTTACAGATATTTTTTTCCTCTTAACAACCAAAACTGTACTCTGAGTTCTAAATGAATTACTAAAAATGAGAATTTACTAGAGAACAAATCCTCTACTTAGGGACAACTTTCAAAATTCCAGGTGAATCTGTATCTCAATTTGCAAATACATTCAAAATTATTCAAACTATCTTAATGTATTTTAATATGTTTTATGTCACATTGAAAAAAGCTATACTAATGTGTCCATTCTTAGAGTAAATAACTGGATGATTAACCTTTCCACTGAAGATTGACTTAGGAGACAATTTCCAAGTCCCTGATCAATTTGATTCAAAGCGATCTAAGTAAGGACTCCACTTATGATGCTCAACTGTACCAAAGCATGTCAGTTATTCATTCCCAACTTCAACATTTCACTGAAGATTAACTATGTTTTAGTTTAGACAAATCAACATCTCAATGAAATTTTGTTCAGAGTTCATGTTATCAGAATGGAAAGCAATGAGGACTTCACAGTGATATAACAATGAATAAGAGTTCTGTAGAAAAGAAATTCAAATCTTATTTTAAAAACATGCATCTCACAATTAGGCTCTTGGAATGTTATTAAAAATAACCACACTACTTCATAAACTTGCAATATCAGATGAATTTCAAGTATGGCTTAGCGATCACAGTCACTACTGATAAACCCATTCATGTCCTGAAGTATCAGAAGTGATACAATTGAAAAGCTTTTAACTACAATCATATTATACTCTGAAAACTGATTTTAAGAAGTACTATGAATCAGCTTAAGGAAGAAGTTCACTAATTGTCACAAATAGAAATGATGAAAGCCTAGTAAATCTTACTTCCTTTAAAGTCCCTAAACCATTCCTTTTTGCAGAGCTTTTGATGTTGTTGCTATTAAAGCTTGAAGATCAGTATTTTCTGAAGTTTTTACCAGGTTGTGCTTGGATATTTCAGACTGTTATTGTATCAAACTGGAAGGCAAGAAAAACAATTCCATTCTTCCTCAAGTTTGTAGACTTGTTTGAAGGCAAGGAAGCACAACAATCTAGTCCTTTCCTTTTCAACATTATAGTAAAATTGCATTAATGATTTTACAAGCTGTTTTTCATATTTTTAACATAAAAGACATCACCAAATTACAATATTGTAAAAAATAAAACAACAGGTGCTTAGACAGGTTATTTCAACCCTGTCTCAAATACTTTTCCAAAGCTTTTTTTAAGCATGTGTGTATTAAGACTTTAAAGTCAACCCTGACAGAGATTTCAGCCCTCACCCAAGAGTTCAAAACAAACTAGAGAAGAAAGGAGTTGTTAACTGCAGTGTGCAACTTTCATAGGAGAGATTTAAAAGACAGAAAATTTACTTATACAACAGTAACTTTTGAGAAAAATCAGATGAGGAGTGAAAAATCAATGTATTACAGACACTCTAAGCTGAACAAATGAGTAGAAGCCATTCTGAGGAACAGAACCCATGGGCATGCACAGAGCAAGAATCAAGATGTTTTAAAGGGGTGAAATATGAAATCCATGACAAATGTTTGAAGGAATTTAGTCACCACTTGGACAAAGGAGAGATGGTTGATATGGTACCCTTGAGCTTTCAAAATGTATTATATAAAGACCCCTACTAAAGGTCCTTTAAAAATAGCAGCACTGTTTAGACAGCAAAAGATACAGCTAAAGGAAAAACATGCCAGAAAATTATGAAGTACCATGTATTTCTTTTTCATTGTCAGAACTTGAGGGCAACACATTGTCCTGGGCCAGATTAAACAAACAAAAAACCAGAAAACACCTAAAGATGAGCAGTTTTCACATGGAGGTGATTATGCTACGGAATAACTATTCATGTTGAAAGTTATTTGTCAAATTTTTTGTTAAACACACTTAAGTGAAATGAAAATTACTCATCAAGAACCACCATCTACAGAACATTGTATCTTCTTAGATGGTTTCAAAAAACAGGGGGCTGAGAAAGCATGCAGAAAATATTGTCACACTCCTGTGTTCTTCCCAAAGCCTTCTTTGGGCATCTATTGCTGAACACAAGACAAGAGATTGGATAGGGGCTTAGATTTGCTTCATGCTGAATAGAGGATTTGTGGCAGAATTGAATTCACTTAAACATGCAACTGCAGCTGTAGTACCCTAACTAGTTGACCCTTCCTCATTATCTGTTGATTTCTTATTTGCTATTTATATTCACAATGGTAAAAATTCACTATTGAAAGTAAAAATATCCACGAATGAATGGCATTTTCTCCTTCTGTTTAATGCTTTAAAGAGTAAATATGTGAACCTTACAATACGACACTTTTCAATAATTGACTTAACAGTAACATCAAATGGCCTCACATTCTTAAAATGTAGACATTCCTCAATTGATGAGAAACACAAAAGACAAAACAAAACTACAGGGTTAAGGTTAATAGCTAATTTCTTGACTAAAGGGGAACTTTTCTAAAATGTAACACTAAGGAGTTATGTTTTACATTAAAGATGATGATTAGTATTACAGTCAGTACATGACTAGACTATGAGAACTCACTTGCAGTAATGAACCCTGACCACTGCCTTTGATATGAATAACAATGATGTGCAACTGAAGATGAATTACAATGATGTGCAACTTGACAATAGTGTTATTAGCTGACACACAATATTTCAAGAGGCTCTTTCTGGGTAAGTCTTCCTGCCTGGTGTTATATATGCAACATATAAGCAAGTATTATACTAAATGATAGCAATAGAAAAGATCATATGGATTTTGTGCTGTTTTATATTAACATTAGCTCTCCAATAAGAAAAATAGAGATTTTACAGGTCAAATTTCATAGCTGTGAAACTAGTGTAATCAGAATCAGGTTCAAAAATCTACATAAATATTCCCCAAAGTTAATGATCTCGCAGTCCATCTTGTTACTTTCTCACTAACACTGTACACCTCTAACATGCCATTCTGCTGGCTAATTCAGTTGCACTAGGCCCTATAGGTTTACCTGTTATCAGAACTACTCATTATTTCATTTGTATTCATTACAGAAACCAAGAAAACACATAAAACCACAGAAGTGATTTAGAAGCAAGATCTACTTTTCACAGTGAGCACTTAAACCTTCAACTAGGAAATTAAAATTACTAATGAGAAGAACAAAGTGTTTTTAAAGCAATTAACACAAGCCCACATTAATCAATTCACCAGGAAAGGAATGCACTGAAGCACAAGCCCTCTGTTATAACCTACAAGAAGTTCCTAAAAAACCTAGTTCCTAAATAAGCACAATTCTACCACCACAAACCAATTAAAAGCACCACGTGGAAGTCAAAAGAGTTTGGGGTTTTTGATTGCTTGTGGCTTTCTTTTACTTTTAATCAAAGGAATGGATATTAGAGCACTTCAGAATATACTGAAATGTAGAGAAATGTTATTGTAGAACCTGATGATGTATGAAAAGAGGATCAATTCATTACTAACACAGATGCTAAAATGTGCCTTTAATGATCTGTAATAGACAATGCATCAGTATGAACAGTTGTGCAAATGAAGTTTGAATATAGGACCATTCTTGGATGATTCCAAAGATATTGTGACAGTTACTTTAATTAGTCAATGCAATCTGCTGCAATGTACAAGGTCAATCCACCTGTCATCTTCACAGGTACCAGATCTGTGTCATTTAGAATCAACAGATGCTTTTATTGCTCTCCAGCACCTTCCTATTTTGTTTTCTTGTCTCCTTCTCCCTTTTCCAGGGCAGTGCCTAATGACTGGGAAGTTTATAGAAAGGACAAGAGGTGGTGAAGGTTCCTTAATTTGCTCCCCTGTCCTTCAATTCACCATAAATCTAAGAAGGGTCATATCATTACTTTATAGATGAATTTTTCTCCCTCAGGAAAGGACCTTAATAACAGAATACTGGAAAGCATCCCACTCATGATTATTATCTGATGCAATATCCGAAACCTCCCTCACCTCCACTTGCTTTACTGGCTCCCTTCCTTGCAACTAAAAACCCTTAAAAAAAATCCAACACAACACCACACGAAGGGATTCCATAGTTTCAAGTGTTTATGTTTCAGATATATTAATGCCATCAAATGCTATAAGTTTCTAACTAAAGACAAGTAGCTGCATAAAACAGCACACAGCAAAATACACAGCTACATTTCATAACCTTATATATAAGATGAACAGGTAAATTAAGAACCATGATCCAGTATGAGTTTCTGAAGTAGCACAGTGTATATCTCACAATAATGAAAATACTTAAGAAGAGCTAATCAATATACCATACTAATAGAAACTAAGCCATTTACACCAACTCCTCCTTACTACTAGAGCAATCCAGCAATCTGATCCTTACAAGCCACAACTAAACTGCACACAAGACTCAAAGCAGGAAACAAAACCCCCCCAACCCTTAGCAGATTATATCTGACTTCTTATTTGTACACAGAATCTATATGTTGTTGACAAATACACAAAGGACAAGGTACCTTATTATACTATTCTTTTTGAATATGGACTTGGCATTAGTAAATCAGATCTTGAGCTGATTTGCTCCTACTGTGAGAAGCTGAGCTCCTCCAACGATTCCTTACACAAGTACAAGCCACCAAGAGTAATTCACAAATTTCTAGTGGTCCAGAGATTAATCATTAACTGAAGCTACATGTTTCTGCAACATCAGTGACTTGTTTTAAAAATCATAAGTCTCAAAAACAGCTGAAGATGAACCTTTATGAATTGTCACACCAGTTTTCATGTGCACAACATTTCTTGTCATAAAACATGAAAACATCTTGAAGAAAACAAGGCAAGAAGATATTTAGCAGAGCACTATTAACACTCTTAAAGCCAGACTATTAGCTTTGAGTTGTGTATAAAATAAGCAACTGAGGAGTAAATTCTGGTCAAAGCCCATCTTCCCAGTACCTGCCATTCTCTTAGTAAAAAAACTGTAAGATTGTACCAGCTAGCAATTGTTGCATGATGTAAAAACAGGTATATAAGGGAAACACCTGACTCATCTATACTCTAACCCACTAAGGTAAAAACAAACAAGCAAATACTCTTCTCTAAAACTGGGTTTTCTTCCTGTGGCTGTTTTTTTACAGTTACCATCTTACAGATGCTGGAATTTAGGTTTCTAAGACCTAATTCTGCACAACATTAATAGAACATCACTAGAATTCTCCTCTATTAAAACAGATAGAATGAAAGAGCTCCCATAATACAGAATGTTAAAGTCTACTCCAACAGTGGAGCAATGGGAAAGATAGATTAAAAAAGGGGTTTTTTTGTATTCTTACAAAATTTTGATTAAAGTAACTCAAAATATGTATTGTACATTAGCTGTATTTTACCATAAGCTCATAAGACATTAAAAATACAAAAACATTTTAATATCTGTGCCTCTACCATATAGAACAAATTATCTGTAACAGAAAATAGGAGTGTCAAAAAAAAAGGTGAAGAGATGAAATGTTCTTCCTCTAATATCACAAGTTGGTCAATTTACAGTATCAATTGTGAAAAAAAACTCCAAAATATTGGAGTGCATCTGTATTCTTTCAAGTACTAAAATAAGAACTGCTCAAATGCTGTGCCACTTTTGGTAAGCACACAGGCTGAGGGAATGAAATGAGGAATAAAGGTAAGTACAAGAAAAATGGTGGAATTGAAGAGGAAGCAAGAAAGAGATAATGGGTTAGGTAAACATGTCTGTTAACAACCTATCATATGGAACAAACTAAATAAACTCCAATAGCTTTCATACACCTCCAAATTCACCTTTTCATTTCAAAATAAGGTTAATAATAATAGCTAATTTTGAAAGACATGGAAACAATAATGTAAATACTAATTTAACATTTCACAGTCTTTCTGCTACCACCATTTTTATCCATTTCAATTAAGTCACAGGAGAAAACATCCATCCTTGAAATCAGGCATTGCAGATGAAATGTAAGCTTGGATTAGCCACAGAGAGTCAATGAAAAGTGACTCATGTCACTGTCATCAATAGCAATATATACTAGAGTTTTTCCACAAATAACAAAGTTAATCCAAATGGATTTGTGTCAAATGCCATTAACTTGCCATCTCAATAATTACAGATACTTTGCATATGCCTAATGAAAGGGGCAAATAAGAGCTATTGTTATTGAGTTATTGTGAGCTCCATGTGCACTGATTAACCAGTCAAATCAGAACAGAATGAATTGTGATCTAGTCTTCACTACAGCATGTACCCCTTTCCCGCTCTGTTCACTAGCGGTTTGTGTGAATATGAATACATTATTCACCTCTATCATGCTTTTGATGCATCAGCTGCTTCCAGCTAAAGTTACTGGGAAGTCAAGGAATCAGGAAAAAGACAGACCAAGAAAACAGCATAAATTCCATTCCTTCAAAAATCTAGCCAAAGAAATTAGTGAAAGTAAAAAAGGACCAGTAAGACCTTTGAGAAACAGAACAATTACAGATGTATTAGTATCTGGAATCTAGCAGCCCATCCTTAAATAACAGCAGCAGGTACAGTGGTATTTAGAATTATTATAGTTCACTGAATAGTCACAGTTGCTCTTCAATATTATGAAGAAGAGAGCTGCTGTCTGCTCTAAGACCATGAAGATGAGTGCACATTGCTATTATGCTTCTTGTAGGTAGGTTGTGAAATACACACATTTTCTCAAAAGAGAAATTCATTAAGCAAAGGGAAAATGCTGCTATGCCATACAGCATTCTAGTTATAGAAAGTATTTCTGTAACTCTTAAAGTACTAGAATATCTGTAGATTAATACTAAAAATAGAAGGGTGGACTATTCATTTGTATACTGCATAAAATCCTGCAGTAATGTAAAATGCTTCTATACAAGAAAAATACAAGTACATTTACTGTATTCAAACCATTTAAAATCTCAGGCCACTCCACTTCCTAGCTCATTCTTAGCCTACTTAGTATATTAAAGCACTGGTCCCAGTAGCATCATAAAAGACTAAAAGAATATGTTTTCATCTTTTGTAATGAAAACAATGAGAAAACCAATTCCCTTTTTTTAAATCTAGTGCTCATTTCCATCTGTCAAAACAAGACAGAGCAGCAGGCAGTGACTTCTTAGCAAACACCATGAACAGACAATGATGAGTGCAAGAATAACCTAATTTTCTGGGCAAATCTGGGAAGAGAAATAGCTACGTGGCATGCACTCATGTGAGAGATATGCCTTCTTACTGCTCTCAATAAATGCAGTTTAAGTTCCATGTCACCTCCCCACCCATCTCAGTCTAAGAAGAGAGAGACATTAAGATACTTTTAAACAGTGTGTACCTATACCTAACATTAAAAACCACACTGAGGATCTTAAAAGGGCAGTTTTATTTGCAGAAAATCTGAACAGCTTTCAAGTTAATCAACGGGTCTAAATCTTTTAGAAACAAGATTACCTTGGTCCTAGTACGGATATGCTTGGCTGAGCAACACTTTTGATAAGGTTTGATATTAATTTTTTCATTAATGGTAACTTTTATGTTAAAAGTGTTATAATTTTGTCTCTAGTGTTTGATTGGCTAAATCCATATTAAAATAACCAGGATCATATAAGATTCACACATAAGACATAAGATAGTGTTTTATAACAATACTTTCAAAGGATTTTCAAAATCTCTCAAGCACTAGTTGAAGTAGTGTGACAGTGAGATGTAAGTTATTGTTAATTCCTAGAGGGAAAAAAAAAAGGAAACAGAAAGAACCCTGCAAAACAGAGAATGTTGTATCACCTCACAGAAGCAGGGCTGTGTTCAGTCAGGGCCACCAGCAGTTTCAGAGCATACATTGGTACTGGGTCTGGAGCTCTCAGAATGTGGTCATACCTGAAAAGGAAGGGGCAAAAGCCAAAAAAGTCAATAGAAGCGGATTAAAAAGTTAATATTAAAAATTCCTCATTTGCCATTTCCAAACTTAATCTTAACCACCATGGAAATACAGTGCTGTCTGGAACCATTTAAAGCAATAAACAAGGCTCATTTAGAAGCAATATTTTAAAACCAGCATCAGATTAGCTCTAAAAGCTGCTTTAAAAGCAGCATTAATAAAACACATTAATTTTTAGCGATTCACAATTCATATATATTTACAAAAGTCATACATGGTGTTATGAATATAAATTATATTGAAATATAACATATAAAACATGCCTTTTGTCTATATGCATGTTATTTATTGATCTAATTGATATATATTCAAATATAAAAAGCTAATCTTCAAGAAACAAGTAGAAACCACGACTCAAAATATTAGGGAGAAGATTTATTAGATGCTCATCGAGACTATCAACTGCTTTCAATATGATTAAGCTCTGTATTATGTTTACATAGTTATTTTTATCACTTGCATTGAGCTTTGTGTTTTCCTTCAAATATTAAAAGCTTTGCTTTAAGTACAGTACACTCTCATTTTGCAAGTAATGTCAGAACGAACAATACAAAAGTAGTTTAAAACAATGTTTATTGAGAGCTATGGCAGTGAAGATAAATCTATAAAGAAATGTATGAAATATTTCCACATATCACCTCATGGAAACTGTTGTTAAGGGAAAGCAGGCTGCTGCAAACCAAAATGGACCTTGCTGTTGCTAGAATTTCAGTAATGCCCACCCTACAACCACAGCTATTTTCATTTTCTTTATATCAAAATGGATCTGTCAGCAATAGGATATAATGATGGAAGATGTAAGCATAAAACCACACAGATTTAGCCATGTCGAAACATTGTCTTTGATTATAAATAGTGCTACTCTAAACATGTGGAAGTAATAGGATTGGAAGTAGAAATCTCTTCATTTGCAGAAAAAAACACAAAGAATTAACCCAGGACAAATGAAAGGATCATTTATAGTAAAATATGGTAGATTCTTGCATTTTGTGCAACAAGATGCTTTCATTACAGTATTTGCTTTTTGTGGAGAGAGGGGGTGGAATCAAGCAAATCACCAGGAACATTACATGAAATCCCTAGTGCTTTCTGAACTGGGTAAACTAGATCACTTCCCATCACCTGTGTACTGGTATGTACCCTGCTGTGTGCTACCTCTTCACTGCTGTCCCCAGGCATCACACCTTAGTACTCGGATTTGGACAAGAGGGAGATGTGGTTTCTGAGCTGGACAACTCTGAGACAAGGAGGACGAGGCACACCAGCTGACCAGTCCTGATGTGGCATGTGGGAAAATTTCCTGCAAAGAAGCTAACAATTCCCACTCCAGCACCCAGCCTATGGGCAATATGTCATGGCTACTACATTTTAGCTTGAACATGCTGACGCAGAGTTACAGACCACCCTGGAGAGTCTACACAATTAACTAATTAAAAGTCATAGTTATGTCCTGTCCTCAGTGATTAAAATCTCTCCTTTACAAAAACCAGATTCCAGTTGCTTAAACTAGTGCTCACTAGTGATTAAAGTGTCCCTTTTTTCATAAAAGAATAAAACAACTCTAATGCACTAGCAGCCACTGATCCTGGAAGCCCTACATGTGGGCAATACATATTGCTACCAAACATAATAGAACATTTTGCTTTTTAATGTTATTTTTCAGACTCCATGACTACATCTTGTGAGGCAAGCAAAGATGCTATCAGGCAACTCAGATGCCAGAAGACATCTGGTCACTGCATAAGACGAGGTCTCAAAAATGGTAATTCCTAACAATAATAATGAATGTATCCATCAAAAATCTGACACTTGGCAATATACTTGTGTTATTATAAACATATCAATATATCTTCCCTAACTGGAGTTTGTTTTAAACAATTGTAAGTCTTCTATGTATTACACTTGAGAGAGACACTATTACTAACATGCACACTTAGCATCTCAGTTCCTCAGGTTAAATAAAAACCAGTTTCACTGTATTTCATTCAAAACTGTATTGCCCTCTCCTCCAAGACAGGAGTATCCTTTACTAGTGTTAAGGGAAGGTGCAGTAATCCATCAAGCCAAACACCATGGGAGAAAACATAGATTACTAAAGCCAATACCTTATCAATTAATTTAAACACATCGCCTGAATAAAAGTCATTAGGAGCTATGAATATATATATGAAACCTCTCTGAAGGGAAAATATTCCATGCTTGAGATACATTGTTAAATTAATGAATGCATCCAGTGTTGGCAAAATAAACCAATTTACTAACAATAGTGTGAGAGAGCACTTTATAAGGGTTCTCTAAACTTTAGGTACTACACTACAAAGAATTATTTTGACAATCTTTTGTATAAGCAACTGTGACAAAAAGATCCAAAGATCTGGGGATATGGATTCTCTTCAGCTCTTAAAGAAGACTGAACACTTTACCTACAAATTATTACAAGTATCCTGGACTTCACACTTGGAGAACTGGCTTAGCAGTCTGCTAAGAACAAGCTACATAATATTTCAAATGAAATAAAACTTCATTTACACATTCACCTCCTTTTGTTGGTTGTGGCTCAAATTTCAAATGATAGGTAATTAGGAATGCTAAGAATTAAATTAAAAAGATACAATATTTCTATTTTTTATTAAAATAACCTTTCAGTCAACTGAAATTTAACATGACTACTTTGTTCATTTAGATTAAAATCTTATGAGGAAGTTGATTTACTGATCTACAAATGCACAAATATTTAGCAGAATTATTATTTCATTCATGATGCAGAAGATAACACAATAGTAAGCACTCGATTCCTTTATTTATAAATGGTCTTCATTTTGAAGTATTTCATGCATAGTGACTAAAATTCTGTTTCTGAAGTCAATTTCACATTTAAACAAATCAACTTGTGGAAGATATTTGTAGGAATTAAATATTTATATGTAAATTAGAACCTTAATTAATAAAATCAGCACATATTAAACTCTGATGTCCCTCCCTCTATACTAAACATCTCCCAGTTTTTAAAAACTAGAATCAAAAGGGACTGCAATACCTACTTCCCCACAAAACCTGCCCATGAACAAGCAGCCATTACATAACTCTCCTTTTCTGTCTTCCAGCTGAGTTATTCTGTCCCATTCTTTGTCTAGCAACAGAAAGTCATCATCAATCACTTCTTCAGTTTCCAAATACAAGCTAACTATCTCTTCACTTTCTGTCTCACACTTTTCTAACCCTTACTCTTAAGACTGAGCTTTACATTATCTTTACATTGAGGTTACATTGAATCTTAGACCTATTTAGGTCAGATTCATCTGCATTCAGATAAAGCTTCTTTTGAGAATTAGAGAGTGTATGAGGATTCATTCCTACCTCCCACTGATATTTTCTTATTCATATCTAGAACATTGCTAAACAAAACTTACCTTTCACGTCTCTTGGAGTCTTCTCTAAATTCAATTTTCAAGATGTCAAGTCAAAATTAAGTTTGAATTTTATTTCCTTAGGAAATCCTCACATTCTTCTCTGCATTTTATTCCCTGTGTGCCTTCTTGCATTAATTACCTGCTCTCCACAGGTGAATTTATTTACTAGAGGTTGGCTCCCCACAGGTTCAAGCAATGAGTTAAATATGCAGACAATAGTTAACTCTTTCTGAATCACAGAAGAGCTATCTACTGTTTTATTATTCTAAGCTAGAGTAAAATTGCTTTATATCAAACTCCAAGATACTCCAAATGTCATGAACTTTAACATTTATTTTCTTTTAACAACCTTAAACAGTTTTCCAAATACAATCACCTCTACTGGTGAGACAAAGGAACTGATTCAGGAAATAACTTGAAGTCTAAGCTACTTGCAAGACTCTTTTTCATATATCTACAATGCAATGCATGCAAAGTTTGCACAGATCCACAAAGTAGCTGCACATGTAGTCTCAATTGAGCTAATAAGCTTGGAAACAGAAGTATACTGACTGCATTCCTTCTGGTTTGTAATTAGTATGACACCTACCCCTTAAACTCCTCCAGTTCAATGAGAAACATTTTATGAGATGGGCATGTCTACAAAGGACAAACTTCAGAGCAAAGACAGAACTTGGTTTTGCTTGACTCCAAGTCTCTTCTCCTATCTGAAGAAAATTATCTGACAGCTTTTAGTAACAAATATACTCCACTTTAAAAAGTTTATTTCCAGTTTCCATTTTGATTTATGTCAATAAATTCTAAACTTCCCAGAGGAAAAAAGTTATGTGAAGTACGAAAACAAGCTTCTCTATAGAGCTCTAAGATCTCCTTCCCATGGTGTCTTACAGAGAAAAGATTACACATCCTTCATGGACAGAATTTTGGTGCTCAAACTATAAGAACTTCAGTCAATAAGCAAGAGATAATTCCATTTTTTGGGGAAGGCACTGTTTTACATCATAATCCAGCACTCATTATTCCACTTTTCTATTACTTAATGTAGTGGTGAGGAACAAATTTCTCACTTAGGGTAGCTAATTCCTCAAAATTCTTAACTTCTGAGGACTACACATTAAAATACACGGTAACATTAGAGTAATGCAACAGATAAATGATTACTCATCATTACTGCACTCATCTTGAGTGTGTGCTTGCCTTCCCTCTACTCACAGACATTATCAGCTCACAGTATGTATGTGCATAACACAGATACCTCTCCTTATGCTGACCTGAGAGTCAGTTTGAAATAACAAACCTCATTTGACCATAAAGCATAAACGAAGTTCCAGGACACATCTGGCCCACAAGCTGTAGGGCCTTCTCATCTACTCTGATGTAGGGTTTTTATACTACTCGGGGCAGCAGGAAACTACAGCAATTTAAAGGCAATAACCCCTGGGTAGATCATGGAGAAGTAATCCATCCTATACTATTCATCTTTAAAAAGTTACACACCATTTCATATTATTTCAGAACATCTTACATGAGGGAACACTATCCAAAACAGTCAAAAATATGTTGCTGTTCGAATGTTTATTAGCAGAAACTAGAGGAAAGCTGTTTCACTCCAAGAGCAGCCTGAGGCATGGTATCAGAAATGAGTGTCACACCAAAGTTGTGTGTGTTGTGTATATGACAAAGTACTAAATAAACCTAGGAGAGAGGTATTGGGCAGAGAACTCTGGCAGCAGTGAATTACTACTCCTCTCTTCATTTTGCCATTTCAACATATGAAGGGTAGTTAAAACAAATATGCTGTCAAATGGATTGAGTATCAAGTTATTCTCTATTACAGGAGCAATATTATACTTACTGAGGCAGCAATGAATCTCTAATGAGAGACAGAAGCTTGCTGTTTGAGTCGAGGCTCTCCCCTTTCTCCTCGGCAGTGACCTCGTCGCTTAAAAGCAGTGATGTGGTTTCCGAGAGCAACCGCAAGCTGAAGAGTCTCCATTCCACTTGAAAATAAAGGTGCCAAGAATGTGACCACACTGAAGTCTAATTAAAACAAAATGTGGAACTCACGGAAACTGTAGTTGATGTGGCCATATACTTACCATTCTGACTGTGGACCAAAGAAACTAGCGGTGGGAGGATGCAGTCTTCAACCTAAAACAGAGGATTGAAAAGATCTGGCTTAGATTATTCACAGGATAAAAAAATAGAAGAGATACACTATCAGCTATGTTTATCCCACTGCTAGAGCCCTTAATCAAAGAGATGCCTAATCAAGGCATTTCAACCATAAACACGCTTATAAAGCCACCGAGTTTACTTTTCTCTGGTAAGCTGTCAAAGCTACAGACAGCAGCATACTTGCATGCAGAGAAACAACAGTAACTTTGGCTTAATTCACTGAGAGAGAACTTTAATTAGAAAGATAGAATTTTTTGCAGATGCAAGACTTAAGGAAAAAATAGCATTAGAATATCTATTGATACTGATGCTTTAATTTATAACCTAACTACTGAATAGAGCTCAGAAGAAACATCCTTCTAAACCAAACCTGCACGGAACTAGAATACATCGGGGAAGATGTATTACCTCTAATGAAATATCCTTAAGCTTAGTAGAGAGTCTTGATAAAATGTTAACTTCTTCCACTCTGGTAATACAGTGTCTTCCATTAAAACTTAAATTTACAGACCTCAGATTTGAATGATGAAAATAATAATACAGTTAATTCTTTATTGTCTACAATTGCATTGTTACAGATCAATCGTCTGTCACAGGACTGGTCAGCTCAGTTCTATCTGAAATCAAACTAGGCTGTAACTGAGTTTTATATACCTAAAATTACAAAAAGTGTATTTTTAGCATTCTCCATAAAGAATGAATTACAAATTCTTAAGTCATAGGTGAAATATAATTTGCTTTGGTTTTGAGGAGCCTGCAATTTTTAAATATGCATCACAGAACACAGCTTGTCCTTGGATTTGTTTATACAAATAGAATTACCATGTAGATTCTCACTACACCATGGACAAAATTTAGTGAAACTAGACTGTGTTATAATCCCCATGTGCTTTTGTTCAGTGATTGAGACCAGAAGATGGAAGTCTGTAGAAGCTGAAGTATAGATATTAAAAGAGGCCGGTAAATGAAGTTAGCCTCTAGTCAGAAGTAATTACAATTAGCAACTATTTCATCAGTGGTCTTTGTTAAATGAATTTCTGACTTTAAGGGATTCCTTTATTCTAGCTTTTCCACTTTGGAAAAAAAACCCCAGAAGATGTCTTAGTCATATGCTTTAAATAAAAGGAGTAAAGGACTCTGATTGAGGTATGGAAGTCTAAGTACTCTTACACGTACAAATAGCCTTTATGCCTACATAGAGAATGCTATATATGCATAGATGTAGTGACTTCTACAACACTTCATAATTTTGCAATATTTCATGGTCTTTCTAGTTAACATGCAGAAAGATAAATATTATAACTACATGGCACTCCAACAGCTTCATTACTGCAGGTTTCTAAACTGTTCTACAACTGGTAATTTATCAGTCCTAACATATCTATCAGGTAGAATAGAAAAAGAAGTATGTACTTCTTTCAAAATAACCAGTTCAACCTACTGCAATGCTTCTCAAATAAAAAGGCATATTTAAGCAGTAATTTAAAGCTGTGAAACACAAAAGTGGCAAAAAAGCAGCTCTTGATTGTCTGAAGCAATGTGGGGACTCAAAATATTACGAATTGCTCAGCAACGGCATTGACTCAGACTGATACTGATTAAAACATCTGTATAGAGCAGTATGATACAAACTCAATTTCCAAAACTGAAAATATTCTTTCACTTTCATTTGATATTAACAATGGTCTTTCCACATTAGCAAACCTACTTCAGCCAGTCATAAGTCTTTTCTAAGATAAATATAACTGTCATTGTAAAGAAGATTCTTCAGATCTTAAATAACTGTAGTAGCTTTTTTTGACCTTTTTCTAACACAAACCTCACTTCTGGTAAAGTGTTTAAAATGGAATTCTCAGTAGTTGGTGCTTGCTTCATGTCAGTTCAGTGTGATGGAGAGATCAGCTAAATGAAGCACTAATCCCGTGGCAATTTATTTCATGATGCACGAGCATATCAGAATGCACATGCTGCAGGGAGAAGCAAGTATTCAATTGTACATGAACCTTAAACCAGACACTCCTCTAACTCTGCAATCCTCATCTTCTCCCCATGCCATTTGGGTGACTGGGTTTTTTCACTTAAGTGCACACAAATTTGTAAACAAGACATGAACTAAGCAAGTAATTATTGAGCTAAAATAAACTGAAGTGTAATAGTACAGAACATATCACCAACTTGAATTTATTCAACTGTGCAAGTTTCTGTAAGTTATGTATACTGAGGCATGATTGAGTATTTTGGTATTTTCTAGAGACACTGAAACAAGTCAAAGAACATTCTTCATTTTTTTTTCTTTTAAATGACTGCTGACATCTATGTGGAGTTAAACGATAGATGTGTGAAGGTAGTCGGGTAGTTTTCTTGTCTTAGTCTTTATCACTAAGATTACTTACAATAAAAAAAGTAGGAACTGCTCTTCTTTAAGTCTACAGACTAGATAGTTTGAATATGATCAGAGCTATATCTGGGTTTCCATCATCTGCTAAACAGCCTGATAGCCAGTTCATGAGAAATCTCTAGCTGCACCAAGCTATCCTTGTATAATTCTCTAGTGATGGCATTCAAAGGCTCTGCTGCCCAACTGTGCTGCTATCAGTACCCAAAATAGCAATGAAATCCTATAAACTTCCATATACACTATAGTCACACCTCCAGCTATAATACATATGTACAGGACCAAACAAAAATGCAACTCAAACCTGATAATCCTGTTTGTAACAACTGGAAAGCAGTAGAGAAAGAGCAGGAGAAATTGACCAAGCATAAAACATAGTTTCTATCAAAATAATTCTCATGTTAAGAAACTTCCTCAGCTGACATTGTGCCTGGATTTTTGCACTCAATAATGCTTACTAGACTTTTGTCCTATATATTTGTCCAATCCAATCTTAAACGTATTTATACATTTAGCATGTGCAATACTTACAACACTAAATTCCACTTCTCAATTATTCCTTATGAAAAGGCACTTCCTTGTTTATGTTGAAGTGGCTAACTTGATACCCACTAATTTAATGATCAATAATTATTTCTAATTCATCTTTCCCATACTGTTCATAATTCTATACTCTCAAGTCCCTCCTCTCATCATCGAGCTGTATTCCCTTTGAGTGTGAATTACCACAACTGTGTTGTATTCAAGGCTTGAGAGCACCATGGACTTACCACAGCATAGCGAGGTCTTCTGCTTTTTGTCTAATCTTTTAGCAGTCACTTCTAATAATTCAATTGTCTTTCTGATTAGTGTTGAGTATAAAGCTATCATTTTCATTAAAAAATGATGCTAAAAACAGTTACAAGCAGCTTCGTGCCTGACACTGCATATGCACAGTTGGAATGATTTTCCCCATATGCATCACTTGACATTTATCAGTATTGAATTGCATGTCATTTTATTGTCCTTTTGTCAATATCTTAAAACCTTTGCTACTCTTCTGGCAGTTTTAATTTTCACTACTGTGAATAATTTAGTGTTATTAGTTAGTTCTGCCACCTTTCTATTCATTGCCTTTCCTGGATGAGTTATAAATAGCTTATGTTGCAACACAGATCTTTGTAAAGCACCGCTCTTAAGACACCTTATTTTTTAAAACTGATCTTTATTCTCTACTTAGTAAATTCTAACTAGTTTGAAGAAGCTTATCTATCAGAGGGTAAGAGGGAAGGGCTACTGATGGATTTGAAGGGGGTTTGGTGCATGACTTGGTCATAAATTTTTTTGAAACATAAGTACACCACTCAAACCCAGAATTCCTGTCTCCACGTTTACTGATTTCTGCAAGGAAAACTCTACCAGTGAGGTATGAGCACCCAGCAAAAGCTGTACTCACTTTTCTACAGTATTTTATTACTTACAAAAATCAGATCTTCTGAAAAGAAGGTAAATTTTTTATAGAAATTGTTCTGCAGTGTAATACTTTAACTCTCAAAACAGAGAGTTAAGCCACATTTCAGAGGAGTTAAGTATTCACCAGCTAATAGGAAGGGCTTGAAATAGAAAACTAAAGAAAGAGAAAAGTAATTTCAGTCCCTCTTTGCTTATCTCCACTCTTCAGGAGACACCAGACCTAAAGGCTTGCACCCTATGATATATGTGCCTGCTTTGTTAGGAACAAATATTGACTCAGCTTTACTTAACCTCACCAAGCAAAGTTCAAGCTTCACAAGTACCCCCAAAGTAATCTGCAGTTATAATACTGCAAGAGCTCACAGTGGAAGGATCCAATACACTAAATCCTTGTTTAGTGGGAGGTACCTCCTAAGAATGATGATAAGAAACCAAATTTCCACTCACTTGTGTCAGTCAGCAAGGAGGAATTCAGCTATTCAACACGTACAACCAACCACCACATATTAACAAACTAGCATATAGCTGAACTTATCCCTTACCCCCTACAATTTAGGTGATGTTCATACGGATAGTTTAACCCTCTTCTCAGCGCCACAGAACTTAATTTGATTAACACAATCAACCTAAAAAATCCTCCCTTGACTAAAACTGAGTTTCTGGCCTTTAAGCATCGATTTGTGAAGTCTTATTTGGTGTTACACTGGATGGAAGCATGCTATTGAAGTAAAAAATCACACCCCAGAATTCAACTTACATAAAAAACCTACGCTATCCGTTCCAGGCAGCAATCACATCCAAACTCACCAAGTGACTAAGCACATTATTTCCAGACATTTTTATAGAGATATCTGGTTCTTTTCAGTGTGCATATGTTTAACTTATAGCTACTGACAACTATCTTCCTCTTCTCTTCTCCTATGATTCACAGAATCATAGAACCGTTTAGGTTGGAAAAGATCTTTAAGATCATCAATTCAAAGCAGAATGCACTAAAGCAAAGGATATCAGCTCCTAAACCCCCTTTTTTTTTAACTCCAGTTCCAGTTACATATAAGATCCACAACATCCAACATCACCTTGACATTTATTCTCATTAAAATTCCACACACAAAATTATTGCTCAAAGTGACCATGGAATTGAGATCACAGTGTCTTAACATTTCTTAAAGCATATTCTGGAGGCACAGCATGCTCCTCAATGTTTTAATATTACCAGTAATCTCTCAGAATGGAATAGAAAAAAATAATTTAATACCTATGAGAATGAATTTGGGAGAAGAATGCCCTTTCTGTAAGTTTTCTTTTTTCAGAAAAGTCTTCAGAACTTCAGAATCTCCACTGAGAGGGGTTTTTTTCCTTACTTCTAGGAAGAGACAGCACTGACTGACTGACTCAATATGTCAATTAGTACAGAACTGGTTTCACAAAAAAAGTCTTATGTCATACAGATTAGTTTCATGGTCAGAAAGCCACATTAGGTGTAGAATTTTAATCCACTTGAAAAGTGCTTGAAGAAATGCTGTACGCTGTGCTCATATAGTCATATCCTACACTGACAAAATTAAGGTGGCATGTAGATGAAGAACACCACTGATGCTGAAACAAGAAAAGACTAAGATGAGCAGAAAAAAGCACTTCCAGAAAGTTCTAACCCCTGTGTTGTCATCTTTGGTGAAAATAATAACTCATATATTGTCAACCAGTAGATTTCCATGTCATACTGCTTTTCCCTTGACTTCTCATCAAGCAAATCATCATGTTCAGGATGCTTTTTTTTCCCTGATATTTAAAAATAATATTTAAAACCTTGAGGAGAAGGATCACTGCTGTCAACTTTTGCCTCAACCAAAGAACTTTCATGCTTCGGGTAAAAGATCATTTGCACAGCATAAAGATCATTTGTGGGAGCTAGTTAGAGTACAGAATGGACTCCCACAGGAACTGCCTGCCATCATGAACCTCATCACTGCTCACAGTGTTCTGAATTAGCATATGTCCTTTTCTCAGGCAAATAAACATATTTAACAAAGAAAGGAAAAATGTAAATGATACAGCTAGCACAAAATCCTCCCAGTTAATTATATGTAAACCTTTACCAAAATCTGAAAATAACTATTATTGTAACGACTATTATTTGAATTTGATAAATACTTTTCCACTTGAGGTACATGGAGGAAATAGGCAGTTAGACCTGTGTCAATTTAAGAAACTGGAACTCATATTCTACTCCAGTCTATATAGTCTCTTCTTGACAGCCTTCATCATCATACGTGCATACCTGAAAATCTACAGTTTTGTCCAAAATTGCTGAGTCACACTTAGTGTTGGTCTTTGGTTTATGTATTGTAAAAATCCACACAACTGCATGCAAAATGAAATTACTGCTCACTACTAGCTTTCATTTGAGCACTTTCAATCAATTTGCCTTGACTTTATCACACTTAGCAATATAGAGTATAGCCAGTCCCCAAAGAGATGGATCTCCTCAGTAACTGACTTCAGTAATGATGGTAATCAGAAACTTGATCACTAAAAAAGCAATCTATTTAATTTTCTTTGTTCAATGTACAAAGATAAATCAAACATGAATTAAAAGTCAGAACAAGCAATTCTTTTCTTCTCAAAATGGAAAAGAACCTGAAACGTTCCTTTTCAATTCCCATTAATTTGCATGACTTCCAATTGCAGCTAAACTAAAACCAGAACTGAATGGAAAAACTTACTCATTCTGCTTGCTTAATGTAACCTCTTTTATTAAATCTAAATTCAAAATTCAATACATTTTTTTAATGTATTTAATATCTGATTATAGCCTTTAAAGAAACACCATAATTGGAGGAGAAAAAAATGCATTCTCAAGAAAGTTTGTCCTTCCCTCCACTCCCTCCATAAAACAGTGTTTGTACTTGGTCTAAATGAGCAGTACAGGCTTCAGAGATCAGCCCATCGTACGCATTTCTCTCCAGTAAAAGAGTTTCATATTAAGCACTGCTGCACATAAATATCGATCAGGAAGCTCTAACACATCTTGCTTCAACTTTTCAAAAAAGCACCAAGTTCCACTGGGTGCTGGCATTTATATTCATAGATTCCAGTCATGCTCAGTGAGCAGCAATTAGAAGATATCCCTTGAGTAACAGCAATTCTAAAAATATTCCGTATGCATCATAGAAGATGAAGTACCACTTTCCTCTCAAGTAATGTCTGCTGTACATTCAAGTATAATTAGCACACTAGACTTTGCAAATAGTATTAAACTAATTACTGTTTGCACCACTAGTGGCAGATGTGGTTAGAGATTATTAATTACACTGGACAATTTCTTGAATTTAACACACCAAATACAAGGCAATTTATCCACTTTATTTTGTGGTTGAATGGCTATTTGCTGAGTGTCAGGAGGGCTCTTTTAAATCAGGAACAACTGTTACTTATAAAAATAAATGAATTAATAGATACTCTTTTTAAAAGAAGAAAAAGAGTCCTTCATTGACAAGGATGTAATTATTTTTAGTTAATAAATTTCCATATATACCTATTCTAAATCAGTGACAATATTCTACAAAACTGGTATGTGTCATAAATCTACCAGCACTGGACAGGCAGGAAGATTTATCTTTAGCTAGATAAGATTAACTGATGTGCTCAGACGGATTTTAAACAAATACATAAAACTTTCAACATATGTAACGCTTCTCCAGAAATCTAGAGACTTAAATAAAACTCACCTACTGCTAGCCAGGGGTTACTTAAAAGAGGGTGGGATGGTCATTCCCTGGCTTTAATATAACATTCTGCTGAATGTGGGGATGGGAGCAAGAGGAGTTGTAAAGGAGAGTCATCTCCTTGGTGCTTTTTCAAGGGGAAAAAATCCAGATCATTAAAGTTTAAACACCTAGTGGAATTTTATTTAATGTGCTGACATAAGAAATAGGAATTTAAGTAAATGTCAATAGACCTTCATAAAAAATGATACATATTTCTGTCAATATAAGACACACTGATAACCCACAAAGGTAAAAATAGCATCTTAAAAAACTGAGTCAATTCTAGAATGACACAGCCTAATACAGTGCCTTGCAAGCTGACAGGTATGTAGAGAGGTATCAACAGGCTTTAACACTTCATCTATATTTATGTTCCTTTTCTAGAACATTTTTTGCCATATTACTTTGAAGCGAGCTGTTCAATTCTGAACTATTTCCTCTTTATTAATTGGTTACATTTTTGTGCATAAGGACCATTTTCTTGAACATCACTCTTTTGTGAGCATTAATGAAAATAAACATTTCATTATTTCAATTCCAATGCATCTTTATGGTTAATTTTGCTATTTTACTCATTAAGACTTTAAAAACTCAACATAGACACACCAAATAGGATTCACCTTCCAAAATCACTTAATTCTAAGACCACACGTTCTTACCTAGACCACTCATTTTTATGTATAAAATCAAGAAAGGCATTAGTAAATTATAAGTGCTATATTGAGTGAGTCCTTAACCTAACTTCAATACAAACACATACAATTCAGTTTTAATTAAATGGTCACCCTAGTAAGTACAGTAAGTTATACTTTTGGTGGGAATTCGGGCACAAAAATGCATTGGTACAGGTTGCAATAACTTGTCAAACGCTATTCAAACATTCCAAACTACTAATTTGCTGACAACTGTTTCACAACATAATTGTTCTGGCTTCAGCTTGCTCTAGCTCACAGTAAATCACTTAACCATAAGCTTCAAAAGAAAACATATCTTAGTGATAGAATAAGTATGTGAGTTTAGTAACTGTAATACAATTTTGGGTAAGCAATCTGTTATTCCTAAAGAAAACAAAACAACAGAACTGCTACTGATGATCTCCTCAAAACAAGTATTGTGCAATGGGATGTGCAGCCTCAGAGGTAGTCTTTCCAAGCACCATGACAAATAAAGTGGTGACATTTTCACTAATACATAGCAACATACTTGCTTTGAGGCTGAAAAAGACTTAGCAAATCCAGTGCTGGATGAAAATAATTTTAAGAACTGCTATTCCTAAACTTTAAGCCCTTCTCATTCTCTAACTTCCCAACTAAATACAGTAAACTGAGTCTGAATGTCTTGGTGCTTCTTTGAAAAAGAAATCTCTCTATAAACAATAAGGATTTTCTCCTGTCAGATAGAAACACAGTACATTTTAAGCCACAATTTAAACAGTTTCTAAGTCATCAAAACACTCCATTTATCAATAGAATTAAGCCAATTAGCCTGCAGCTATTGGGATTTGTTGCCAGACTTACGGTCAAGCGATGGATTGTCAACAAGACAGGATGCTGTGTTACTGCTTCAAAGGCTGATAAAGTAGTCTTAATCAATTCTTCTGTTGCAGCTTGCCCTATTGGTAAAAACCATCATATTTCTTTATAAAAAGCAACACTTAAAACATCTGTATGTAAAAGTACTGCAATATCAAAGGTTACCTTACCTATTGCTCCATCCAAATTCGTTTCTCCTGAATCAATCGATCTGATAAAATTCTACAGGGGAAGCAGCATTTATGTTAAAACACTTTAAGAAACAAAAATTAAGAAGCATAGTCACTGAATAATTAAAACATTAAATTCTTAAAGAAGCTGTGAAAATACAAAAGTTAATGCACCTATTTAAGGAAACACTGTTGTAATTATGAAGATATGAAAGGCTGAAATTGAATCTACAAATGGTCTGACTGTTATAAATTTGCAAGTCTGTAATGCTGCTGGACACTTCAAGATGGAGCACAGTAAGGACTATTACTTTGACTAATGTCAGGAATGATAATATTTCCAACTAAATAGATGGTAATTAAATGTCTTTATTGTTAGGAGAAAGCTGTAATTTCTTACAAGACTTTGAACTACCTTGGACATAGCTATGTTAAAATAACTCACTAAGAAGACCAAAGACCCTCCAGAACATGCAATTTTCTGTTATTTGTACCATCTTTTTGATCTCCATGCATACTACACACACTATGGATACAGCTACACACAGAAAACACACACAAAAAAAGCATAATGTTCTAATAAAAATCACGTAAATTAGTCACAGAGAAACAGAGCCAATGAAACACTAATCATCTGGGTAATACTGTACAATCAGACCCATTTTAATCTGGATTTCACTCTTTTGCTTTTATTTCTATGTATAACTGTTTATTTCATAGGGGAGACAAAAGATGTATTATTAACATTTGCCAAAGAAGGAAAAACTCAGCAGAATTTACAGTGTGTTCATTTTTACTACTGCAGTATTTAATACACAGAGAATTTACCTATCTCTCATTTTCAATTTGCCCACGTGTCTGTTTATTTATACGATGTAAAGCATTAAGAAAATGATGCTTGTTTTATATAGTAATAAAAACTTGATAGTGGGATATATTAATTTGTTAGAAGCATCTGCATAGTTTATCTTTTCTCAGTATGTGAGAAATATCTGAAAGATTCTTCCTCAACTAAAAACACAGAAACTAATTATATATTTCATCATTGAAATGCATTTCAGAGGCAGTCATAAAAAACAACTGCTTCTATGAAATCCATTTATTTTATCTTCCTGATCATTTGAAGAAAATTACTAGTTATTATGTAATTAACTTGTTTTGCTCATTTAAGACAGTTTAACACCTAACCATAGTCTCAAGACCAATTGGAGAAAAAATCACAATAGCTGGTGTTTCTCATTTTATATGAGAAACACAAGAAGAAGATGCATTATATAAAAAACAACTCTGGATTTTTTAAGCAACAGAGAGGAAAAGTGTGTCTATTGCCCTACAGGTGAGTCTGTGCCCTATGTACTCCACTAAGAGCCTACTATTAGCTATGCCTCTAGGGCAAAGCATGTCCTCCCTGTTGCTATTCACAGCTGAAAACATGAAAGGTCTGTCCCAACTCCTTCCCTATTTCCTTGCACAACACTACTGAAAATTACAGTGGTGATGGAAACAACTTCAAAGCAGCAATAAAAAAAAAACTCTCAATGAACAAGTTACTGGAAAATAACTACTCTTTTCCTTCCAGATACCAAGCACACAGCTTTCCACTCCTAATCCTTTCTTAATCATATGAGTTAATTTTTTTAAAAAAGTTAAAAAACAAAAAGAAAAACAAAAAACTGAAAGAGTGACTTGCTAAAGTCTTAGAGGCCTCAATTATAGCACAGTACTTTGAAAAAGTACAAGCTGATGATCAAATGTCCCTTTATAGATGCCAGTGGGAATGTTGCTAAACACAAAATTCCCAAGTAGACTGTTGGTAGAATGCATAGTTACTATTCCAGAAGTAATTACATTAGTCATATCATAACATAGTTACACAAAATGGATTCAAATTTGTTCTTCTTTTTTTCAGATACGCTATTTCCCCTCCCTTTTTCATGCACAACTTTAAATAGTATACATAAGTTCCTGAACTGCCTTGTTTGATGGAGACAGAAGCACACGATGCAGGAAATATACAGTAATCTCCTCCTTGACCTGAGAGGAAAGCTGTGCTGGTCTAACTAGCCTGACTTCCTCAGTCAGTAGTTCAAGCAAGTTGGTGTAACATCAAAAGAAAACTTACATTGTACCTGGTCTGCTGTACCTATACTGTTGACAGAAGAATTTCACCTTCTAGAAGGTTGATCCAAAACCATAAATAAACTTGCTGCCTAGCTACAAATGTTACAAAGAGATAATAGGGTTTGTAGAGTTTTGGGTTTTTTTTTTCCTCACCCCACTGCTAATTTTTGTAAAAATATTACTGTAGGGACAAACACAAATTTTCTTGGAATCAAAAGTCAAAGGAGAAAAAGGAGTCTGAACAGCAAACGTCAGTCTAGCAGTTTGTGGCGAAGCATTTCTTAACACTACTGGGGAAGTAAATATCTAGTTATCATTTATGAAGCCATGTGCTTAAAAGTATTTGCTTAAGTCTGATATGCAACTTGAGAATATGCTCTTTCCTCGTTTAGGTGAAATAACTGTTCATATGAGGAAATTACATTCAAACAGTACTGCTTCATTTTTGCTATACTGTTTTCTGGCATAGATTAAAAGTTCATTTTCTATTGCGAATGTCATAAATAGGTTGTAGATGTCAACATGAGACATGTCTTAGCTCTGTAGCTTACAACACTGAGCTTTTCCTCAACTAACTACAGGGTTAAAGTACTAGCAATACACAAAAGTGACAAAAGGACAGATCTTAAATAGAGATTAGATTACTCTTTCATTTCTACTCATAAAATACTAGCATAAAATTCCAGAAAGAATATTCTCAGTAATTTAGAGCTAAACTTTTCTACTCTAAGATAAAGCATGCAAAAAATTCTCAGTTTACCATATGTGTAGAGTTTCTCTATACTTGAACACAGGATAACATATTTTCCCTTTGGCCCAATACATTACTGCAAAAAATATTTTCTGATAATATATAATGCTTTGAACATAAAGCTGAGATTTTATATTCAGAAGAAAATTCTCCCTCCAATTTATAAATTCAGTTTAATTTTATTACACTAAAACAATTCTCAAGATTTTTTGCCTGTTTTGTAAACAAAGTATAACTTAGATGGTTTTACTCACAAGCAAGGTCCCATAGTTGAAAAGAAACTCCTCTGTGACTATATGAGGACGAAATACCTATTTGAAATCAGCAAAAGTTGAAAAAAGGACATTAAGTGCATACTTTATGACCAGTAAAAGCACAATATGTATTTCACAGCCATCTTAAAAAAGGAAAAAATAAGTATTTGCTTGTATCATTAGAGTTGTGTTACAACATGCAAAAAATGAGGCTTATGTCTTTAATGCTTTTACATAGCTGGAATGCTCATAAATGTATCAGTGCATGAATAAATTATTATTATCCATTCATGATCATCAGAAATTAGATTTTGAGAAACTCCAAGAGTTTGACCTTTGTTTAAGAATTTGTGAAAAAAATAATCTACCTGGGATGTCACAAGATGAAGCACTACAGGCATCATAGGAAGGCACAGCTTCAGCTGTTTGGCCTGAAGCTTTGATGGGTGTTTACGTCCAGAGACATTACCTAAGGCAGTGAGAATGTCACCTACAGAAAACATTTCAAACAAAATTGCTTTACTGAACAACAGCAAATGACATATGAAACATCTCTGTTCCAGTATCCTCTGTTCAATCCTGACATTTCCTTCCTGATTAAAGTAATGTTCATAGACTCTTAGAATTGTTTTGGTTGGAAAAGACCTTTTAGGTCACTGAGTCCAACCACAACCTAACCCTGTCAAACTGGGCATTAGATCACACCCCTCAGCATCTCACCTATGTATCTTTTGAATATTTCCCTGGACAGCCTGTGTCAGTGCTTATCAACCCTCTCAGGCAAAAAGTTCTTCTGAATATTCAATCTAAACCTCCCTGGCACAACTGGAGGCTTCCTGTCCTCCAGCAGGTCTATGCACATCCCCCAGCTTGGTGTCTCTTGGCAGAGTGGACTTACACCGGTTTTATGTGGCTATATATGCATGCAATTAATTCTCTTGTAATTCTATGGATGCAATTTTCTTTCCAGTGAAATAAAAGGTAAGATTCTCATGACTTCCAACTGACCAAGAGCTGAATTCATCATAATTGGTGGGTAACATAATGCTTAAGCAGTATGCTTTTCCTGCAGTGTAATGCCACTGGAAGGAATAAACAAACATCTTCCCTGCTTCTTGCAAAAGATCTGTCCACCAGCCATAGAATCATGGAATGGTAGGGGTTGGAAGGGACCTTCAGAGATCATCTAGTCCAATCCCCCTACAGAAGCAGGTCCACCTGCACACATACTTTCTCATACAAAAGGTTAACCTAAAGCAACAGGACTTCTCACATTCTCATAAAAGATGCAGCAGCAAGTCAGTGAGAAAACTTAGTTGCCTCCCTAACAAACCTCAGACAAAATAATGAAGGAATAAAATGTTAACTGCAATAGTAAAAATTATAAATTAAGGAACATTATGCTAAATTTGTGCTACATTAACTATTGTTTCCAATAAAGCAAGATCCTTTTTGCATAGGATAAAATACAGGAGCAACAAAAGTAGCAGCTTCTAGGCAAAGAAGAGAAAAATCTGCCTCTGTTTAAAGCCAAAACATTACAAGCCAAATCCTGTATTGAAATAACAGTTGCTATATTTTTTACCTAATGTGAGGGCTGCACAAAACTGTAAAAGAGAAATCATGTAGACATCTAACAAATAAAGGATAGGATAAGTATCTTACACAATTTTCATGCCAGACAATGGTGTTACTTTCAGAGTAAGTCACAGAGTTTATCGTGAATAATACCAGTGCTTTTCTTCTGCTCCTGTGGAGTTCAATTTTCAACATAAGCAGAAATGACAGAGCCTGGCACTAAAATCAGGTGTAAAAACACCTAGTCTTAGAGACTTGTCTTGTTCTATAATATACTGCTCAAGAAAAAGAATGCATTGTCTAAAAGGATCTCCAAATACATAAACCAAACTACTATTTTTTCATCAACACTTACTTGTTTTGAATTGTTCACAATACAGTAATTCAGAAAGACCACTCTGTGGGTAGTAATGAATAATTTACTGAACAATTTACTCCATTTCTGTGTTTTAAGCCCTATATATTCATCACATCTGCCAATTTTGCAACTGATGAAGAAATGTGGTGACCTCAATTTTTGCCAGGATCTAAGCATTTTATATGTACTTCCTAGAAAGAGGTTAGATATTATCAACACAGAAACAAAATTACCCTCTTACCTACAACTACTAACAACTTCTTACATTATCCACAAGATTAAGAATTTCTTTCATTTCATTTCTTTCATTTTAAGGCCAACTTCTACAACTTGTTAATCTGTTTGGTTTATAGCTACATCTGGTGGAAGAAGAAGGGATCAGTAAGGCACTTACATGAATGTGTATTATAAAAGCCAACTAGGATTCATTCTAAATCAACAGTTAAACGGCTTTTAACCATTCCAATTTGCAAACCTGGTTATTTTTCTTAGGGGTCCATAGCTTTTGCCTCCTCAGGCAGAATGTGTTCCTTTGTCATACTCATGGCAATATAAAGCCTTCTGACAGACAACTATGGACAGATAGCTTAACAAAAACAATGGACACAAACACAAATCTAGCTTGGAAAGGAAAACAAAGGGTAAAAGTTATGCTTGATATATTAATTCTCAACAATGCATTGAAGTTGTATATCTGTAGTTAAAAGAAAATCAGCAGAATATATGTTAAAGCAATTGATGTATTTATGTATTATGGAATAATATATACAATATATCTGATATTTATATATATCACAGGTAGAATACTTTCAGGTTCTGAGGAAACACCACAATCTGCTGTATTAGTTGCATATAGTCCATACAGACAGCAGAAGGTGAATTTTTGCCTCCAACCTTTATAGTCTGAGACTTCCAAATCCTGAAATATAGCCAACATGCTAGTCTGATATTTAGTTAGAAAAAAAGGATCAAGTATTTGCAGCAAGGCAAAAATTTGCATTGTCATAGGAAGGAAAGCTTCTTTTAAAATAGTAGCATGACATTTAGGTTTAGTGACCTTTGCAGTGCTACCATTTCCTTTTCAACATTCTAGAGATAACGTAGAAAAGATGAAAAATCAGGTATCATCTCAGGTGTCATCTCATCAGAAAATTATTTCATGTATAAAGTTTTATTATTTAATGACAAAGAAAACACAATCAGGGTTGGGTTTGCTCCCTTTCTTTTCTTGAATACTCATAGCACTTCCTCCCTTGTCTTCCTATTCAGCTTTCTTACTCTATTTTGTGGGAGATCTCACCCACTAGAAATTTTAATAAGAATTTTAATCATGATTCAGACTAGTCACACATATCTTATACTTTGTTCTTTCTTCCTTCTTGACTCCTCCTTCTCCCTCTTTCCTTCCCTCCACTCTCTTTCTCCATCCCTTCTACCCCTCTCTCCTTCCCTCCAATTGCTTCCCTCCTTTCTCCTCCCTCCACCCTTTCCCTTCTTTTCCTCCTGCTCTTCTCTCCTTCTTTCATTCTCTTTCCCCTTCCTCCTTAACTCACTTCCTTCCCTTCTTTCTTTTCTTCCTTTATTCACTGCTAATTAACTTTTTCAAATAATAATGTCATCTTTCCTCACATAACATACAGCACAGCTTTTTCCAAGAAAGGCAGTCCCACCTATCTTATTCATCTAAGGTAATTTCTGTAGCTTTTTTTTTTAAATTCAGTATCAACCCTATGTTCAGATCTCACCAACAGATTCTCCTTTTCAAGATTTTGTCTATTTCTTCTATACAAATGGCCAAAATTGCCATCCCATTTCATCACTTTCTCTTGAGGGACTCCCCTGGCTCTCAAACTAATTTCTTCCCACTCCAGTTTCTTCTATGATTGTCCAATGAGTCCAAATTATGCCCTGCAATTTGCAGGTTTTGTCCAATTGGCATGCATGCCTTCCATTGTTCTTTCTGCAAGTCCCCTCTTCCCCAGTACCTCACCCCACTATAACAATTCTGATTGCTGAATGAGTCAGTTGCAAAGAATATTCAATGACAATAGGACTTCAGCTGCAACACCCAAAGAAATTTCTATTTGAGTAGCATGAAGTTAGCTTTTTAATGTTTTGGAAGGCTCAAAACCTACTGACATTCAAGCAGATATTCACAAAGTTCCCCAATATCTTTGGCACAAAAGCTACTTTGCTGAAACTTTGAGACCTCATTCCTAAGCTTAACGGAGTGGCTGAGGTAGCACTGATATTCTCTCAGAGAAAATTTTTTCATCTTTTCTTATGCATGAGCAAATCAGTTTCAGATGTCTAGAACAACTGAAGTACCTAGGCTGAAATTTTGCAGAAGAACTACCTGAAGTAAATATTCAACATGTTTCAGAGTGATTAACAGATATGCCCTGCTGTATCTCTCCTAGCTCTGTGCTTCATGAGCCATTTGCTCTCAGGTTTTTCAATGTTTGGAGTACATTTAAAAAAGACTGATCAAACCTCTTGTACATTTTTGCCTCTTTCCTGACAGAGCTGATGTGGCTTCCATTCAACAAATACAAACTGTGAATATAGGAGATCACACATTCCCACATGAAACACCTGATCGTGACATAACTATAAAACACGAAGCTGACATCATGCAAACTTGATGCAATCAGACAACACAGTCTTTCCACCTGTTTATGGATCTCGAGGGAGTAAGCAAAGGTAAGATTAGTTCAGTTAACCAACTGAGTTTACCTAGAATTCCTGGCAGCTCCTGCACAATGTGATGGATGAGAAGATCCAGGCATTTTGACAGGTATTCACTGCCGCCTTGCTGCTCTTTTCCTGCTGTGGTCTTTCTGCTGTCTCTCTCAATATACATCACGAGTCTACATTTAAGCAAGTGAAAAATATTACCTCTCATAACAAAAAAAATGACATTGTATCTCAAAAATAGTAGTGAACCAGACATTTCTAGCATTTGTGGTTACAGTCAAGTATCTGGGGTTACAATTACAATCGGTAATTCTGTTGAAATTTTAGACTTTCCCTTTACAAGAAGTCAATTTTTCAAATAATACAAATGACTAAGTCAAGGAACAAGGGGAAAGAAACCCTTGAACCAGTCTAAGTGCAACACTAGTTGTTTAAATGAATATTTAATACTATATAAGGAGTGAATTCCTTCTCAGAATTAGCTAAAGAAAGATTAATTTTAAAATTCACTTCATTTTGAAATATATGATCAAAATGTGCAGTATGAGCAAAACATTAAAGACATTCATTTTCAGAAAAAGTCCAAACCAGCCTTACAGTTTGGTGTCTAAGATTTCTAAAGACAAACTCAATGCTTACATTAAAACTACTAAGTGCTCTGTAGCTCTGCCATTCTGCAGAATGACATTTCTCATAGTAAACTATGGTAACTGATTTATTAGCCATTGGCTAACTTACAAGAGATTGCTTTAATAATATACCTGTAACAGAATGCTTCAGGCAAAATTTTAAAATGCTCATTTGAATAGACAGAAGGGCCAGACTTCCCCTTAGGGGCATAATATTGACATCTTTGTTTCACATTCAACTCCCTAGGGGTCCTATGCAAAAACCATCAGTCACCGGTGAATGAAATCCATGGTTTGGATTTTAAGACTGCACTTCAGCATATCAATGTTATTTAATAAAAGTATGAAAATAACCTATTTAAACTGCCTCAAGTGTATGAAACAAAACTGCAGGACACACAAACACAAAATTTTATCCTAGGAAGTGTGAATTTACTCAATAAAATAAAAACTACCTGATAACACATTTTGCAGGATTAGGTCCCTAAACATGATTGGGTCCATGATTGTTATGGAATCACCACTACAATTCACCTTATCTTTCCTGATCTTTGCTACAGAGACAAAGATAAATCAAAAGACCTGCTCAGTTACTACTTTTCATATCTGCAATAGCCAAGATGCAGTAGATTCAGCTGCACTTCCCAGACACTATGGGGACATCTTTTATTTTTCTTAAGTTACAAGGAATTTTAATTTGTTTGATAGACAAGAGCTACTTTAGAAATCTGAAACTACATTTCTATTAAAGTTTTCCTTTAAAAAGCTTTAAGGTTTTTTAAATTTAAAAAAATGAATGTTTTAAATGTAAATGGTATAAATCCCTCTAGTGTTTGCAGACAATCAGGTAATTTTTACCCAAAAATCTTTTAACTTTGAACAAAAAAATGACAACAGATCAGAGAGTGTATGGATTTTTTCTATATGTAACATTTCCACGATTTAACAGTCATTTGATTCAATGCTGGAATGGTTCAGATCAGTTTAAGTTGTACTTAAAATAGGCTGGATAGACTTTAACATAAGTGGTTTTATTGCTGGGAGGAAAGGGATTAATTTTTTAAAAGCATGTTCTATTAGTTAATCACATTTGAGAAGCACACAAAGTAGGTTCATTTACTCTGAGAAAGGAAAGACATAAACTTTGTGTAAACTCATAAATTCTCTCATTCTGTGTTGTCCTACCCATCACAAAATTAACACAGAATGGTTTGGGTTGGAAGGGTTATGAAAGATCGAGTTTCAAACCCCCTGACATGAGCAGGGACACATTTCACTAGAGCAGGTCGCTCAAAGCCCCATCCAATCTGACCTCAAACACTTCCAAGGATGGGGCAGTGACAGCTTCTCTGGGCAATCTGTTCCAGTGCCTCCTCACCCTCTTGGGGAAAAGCTTTCTCCTAATATCTAATGTAATTCTACGTGCTTTCAGTTTAAAGCCATTACACTTTGTCTTAAGTCCTTCTCAGGCTTTTTTTGTAGTTCCCCTACAAGAGCTAAGTACTGGCAGGCTGCTATAAGGTCTCCCCAGAGCGACTTTTTCTCCAGGCTGAACAACCAACTCTGTCAGCCTGTTTTCATGGGAGAGGTGCTGCGACCCTGTGAACATCTTCGGGGACCTCCTCGAGAAGAGAGAAGAAAGAAGTTTAAATAAACTTTTTAAGAAGGAATTTTAATGTCCTGGGCAGTCTCTATTCACCTACAAAATGCTCTGAAACTGATCAAGAAAGAACAAATCAGTGAAACTAATTGAAAATTCCTACTAATTCAGAAAAGGGTGAAATTATAAGCCTCAAAGTAACTTCAGGTTGTATCCTTCCCCTCATTAACAGGTAACTTGCCTTTGCAAATCATGGAGAAAAGAAAGCAGACTAGAAAACTGGCAGTCATTAGCAAAATAAATTAATTTGCATATTCTAAGAAAACAAGCAGTATTTTAGCCTAAAGGGTTTCACATCATCTCATGTGGAAGAAAAATGGTCTATAATTGACTACTATGAGACAGCTAGAAAAAAAATAACAGGTGAATTGTATCAATATTGTATGAGAAAAAATTCACTTCAAAATTACATTTGATATTACATATAAATGCTAGGGGGAGTCAACATGGCTTCACCAAGAGGAAATCCTGTTGGACCAACCTGATGCCTTCTATGAGTGCATAACTGGCTGGCTGGATGAGGGGAGAGCAGCGGATGTCATCTACCTTGACTTCAGCAAGGCTTTTGACACTGCCTACCGTAACATCCTCATCAGAAAGCTCAAGCAGTGTGGCTTGGATGAGTGGACAGTGAGGTGGAACAAGAGCTGGCTGAATGACAGAGCCCAGGGGGTGGTGATCAATGGCACAGGGTCGAGGTGGAGGCCTGTGGAGTTCCACAGGGATCGGTTCTGGGGCCAAGTCTTGTTCAACATCTTCATCAACCACCTGGATGAGGGGACAGAGTGACCCTCAGCAAGTTCCCTGATGACACCAAACTGGGAGCACTGGCTGATTTCCCAGAGGCTGTGCTGCCATTCAGCGGGATCTCGACCGGCTGGAGAGTTGGGCAGAGAGGAACCTCATGAGGTTCAACAAGGACAAGTGCAGAGTCCTGCATCTGGGAAGGAACAGCCCCCTGCAGCAGGACAGGCTGGGGGTCAAACTGCTGAAGAGCAGCTCTGCAGAGAGAGACCTGGGAGTCCCGATTGATAAACTAACCATGAGCCAGCAATGTGCCCTCGTGACCAATGGCATCCTGTGATGCAGCAAGAAGAGTGTGGGCAGCAGGTTAAGGGAGGTTCTGCTCCCTCTCTACTCTGCCCTGGTGAGGCCTCATCTGGACTCCTGTGTCCAGTTCTGGGCTCCTCAGCTCAAGAGGGACAGGGAAGTGCTGGAGAGAGTCGAGCACAGGGCCATCAAGTTGATCAGGGAACTGGAACATCTTTCATACAAGGAAAGGCTGCGGGAACTGGGGCTGTTTAGTCTGGAGGAGACTGAGGGGAGATCTTATTAACATTGATAAATATCTAAAGGGTGGGTGTCAGGAGGTTGGGACATCCCTTTTTTCTATAGTAGCTAGCAACAGGACAAGGGGTGATGGGATGAAGCTGGAACACAAAAAGTTCCACTTAAATATAAGAAAAAACGATTTCACTGTGAGGGTGAGGGAGCCCTGGCACAGGCTGCCCAGAGGAGAGTCTCCTTCCTTGGAGGTCTTCAAGACCCACCTGGACACGTTTCTATGTGACCTGATCTAGGTGACCCTGCTTCTGCAGGGAGGTTGGACTGGATGATCTTGGGAGGTCCCTTCCAACCCCTACCATTCCATGATTCTATGATATGTTGAAATCTCCAAGTAGTTTGCGAAGTCCTAGTAGAACTTCCCCAGTGACATTCATTGTCAAGCTCTTGATTTCCACTCTCCCACCACAACTAATTTCATACTTTAAAAACACTCCATGATACATTCAGAGAATTTGTTTTTTTAAAAAATAATCACAAAAACATCTGCAAAGGTATGTATAATTCTGATTACTGAATTAATCAAAAGCCTTTTCCAATGCCAAATGACAACTTGAAGCTGTAGAGATTTATGTAGTATTGCCATGAAACAGTTTTTACTGACAGTTTTATCATCTGCATCATATCCTTTAACTGATGCACACAGAAAAAACTGCCTTATATCAATTATCTTCATGATAAACAGATTTTATAATCTAAAGCAATACAAATCCTGTCACAAGGATTAGCTGCAACTGCTAAAGTCAAAGCAATAAGCAGAAATTATGCATGCTTTACTACATACTCTTTATATTTCTCAAATAAACCACCTTCATGAAGAGAATTTTAGAATATCCAATATTAATAGTTATCCAACTGATTACTGCTTACTGTACTAGTAATTTTGAATTTATGAGTCTTAGTTTTGAAGTACCTGTTCTATCATAGAACTGGAGGCATTTAACTAAAATACTCCAATATGAATTCAATAGTGTAAGTCAAAGAATATCCATTATCTCCACTAGGATTAATAAAATTCATCAAGATTTTAGGATATTATGAAAGGAGCTGTCTCCACACATAATGGGCCACTTCTCCCCTCTCATCCTATTGTAATCATCTTACTTTCTGGATGTAAGAGAAAGGTTTTAGTCTAGATGATTTATCCCATCAGGACGTATACTGCTCACCGAAGGACAATTAAGAAGAAAACATAACCAATTAGGAAAAGCAGTTAATCAATAAAAAAAAAGCTGCTTTCAGCTTGCTGATTGTTTTACCTGATGTGTTTTGTTATATATTGGTCCCTAAACATCTCTGTCTGAAGTATCACAATAAAACAGCAGGATAAAGCCAAAATTCACAATACTAAATAATATCCTAAATTCACAAGACATTCTCTTGATAAAGGGTGCTCATTGAAAAGCATTGTAAATACAGAGATCAAATTGTTGCTAAAAATTATTAAAGTTCTTCTCAATTACATAATACTTGAGCTATAAATAAAAAATTGTAATTGCTAGTATAGGACTTCTGTCAGACATTTCTCCAAACAACGATCATTCCAACAAGGCACATGAACAGCAGCAGTCATTAAAAACGTAATCATTAAAGACACATATAAACCATTAGAGACATTTTACACTAACTAGAACACATCACCTGATAAAACATTCATGGAAGTATAGAAAGACACAGATTAAAAAGAAACTTGGATTAAGTACCTACTCTCTATGATCTACAAAAATTGAGATCTCTACTGATTTCTATGTGAGTAGAGGGATATGTAATGATAGCATCCCACAAACTGTCCTCTCACTATGGCTTCACGGTATAACTCAACTGCTCTTTCCAATCCAGCCCTTTAGTTACAAAGCACATGCTTTAACTCTTCTCAAATGTCAATACACGAGATAAGTTACATTTGCTGTAAATGTACATGTAGAGATGCCTACAAGCCACATTCTTTTTTACTTTTAGTTCCAAACCTGTTTTACTCTAATACCATAACAACTGTGTTTACACTACATTGGCAGCTCTTCATAATGAACAGGGAAAGATACAAATCCCAAATAAAATTTTGTCCATCTTACTTTTCCAACCACCCTCAAAATATGGTGATAGTTTACATTTTAACAGAGCCTGATTTCCTCTTGGCTGATAAGGGAAAGAAAATTAAAATCAAATAACTATTCCACTGTGAGTCAATTATCATTTTAGAGCAGTCATTTCTTGCAAAGCATTTAAAAACACAGAAACAAGTAAAATATTTGATGTAAAAGAGGAATTCAGTGGTCATTATACAAATTACTCCAACAACACTCAGAGCTAAGAAATATTATTTTACCTTGAATGTGTCTATATAAAAAACAGTGTGGATTAAACCAGACCCCAAGAGGAGGAATGCACATGACGGACCTTTTTTATTTCGCTTTTCCACCATAGCAACAACTCACTGTTGCAGTATTTCTTTTGCCCTACCCAAAGCAAAATCTGCTCCTTGCTAATGCTCACTGGGATCACAAGTTATAGATGCTCCCTATTAGACTGTGTTTTCCCCTTGTGAGTAATCATCACTTGATGACCCCAGACAAAAGAGAACATTCTTTCCTTGACATTCTCATGAATAAAAGGATTCTTATTACACAGATAATAGTTCACTCTGAAAACACTGACTTGTATAACTATTTCAGCTATGACATTGGAAATAAACATTGCATCTCTAATTATCTTGCATTGTCACCTTACCTCGCTTGACAACTGGGTAAAAACATCTCCTTGTTATTAATTAAAACCTGTAGCAGGACCAGAAAGGCTTTTGCTCGAATAAAAGTTGAAGGACTTTCAAGTAAACGAATAATTGTAGTCACAAAATCCTTGGTGGAAATAAACACAAAGACATTTTTATTATTTTACGTGAAAAGGTTACTTGCTCTGTATTTTAACACAGTAGACATTTAGAAGTTAGTCATTTTCATGTGCATTGTGTATTAGTAAGGTATTTTCCTGTCACTCATAACAAAGAGGAAAAAGAAAGTAAGTCAAAAAGAGTATTGGATAGAGCTTCTCCTCCCGCTCTATTCTGCCCTTGTGAGACCACACCTGGAATATTGTGTAAAGTTCTGGGCCCCTCAGTTCAAGGACAGGGAGCTGCGGGAGAGAGTTCAGCACAGGGCCACAAAGATGATGAAGAGAGTGGAGCATCTCCCTTCTGATGAAAGGCTGAGGAAGCTGGGGCTCTTCAGCTTGGAGGAGACTGAGGGGTGACCTCATTAATGGTTACAAATATGTAAAGGGCAGGTGTCAGGAGGATGGAGCCAGGCTGTTCTCAGTGATGGCCAATGGGTACAAGCTGGAACAGAAGAGGCTCCAAAGAAATACAAGGAAAAGCTTCTTCCCTGTTGAGGTGAGGGAGCACTGGAAGGGGCTGCCCTGATGAGTTGTGGAGTCTCCTTCTCTGGAGACATTCCAAACCCACCTGTGTGACCTACTCTAGGTGGTCCTGCTCTGGCAGGGGGATTGGACTGGATGAGCTTTCAAGGTCTCTTCCAGCCGTTGAGATTCTGTGATTCTGTGAAGAGTCCATAAAACGCTACCAACTAAACTCTGTCCAAGGCAGAGCGACCCATTGCAAAGCTGCTTTGTACATCCTCAAAAGCTGTAAAAAGTAGCTAAGGTACTATGTCCAAAATAGTTTAAAATGAATTACAAAATATTGTATTTTTAAATGTTTAACCTTAGGATTAATATAGGAAATTTTAATATTTATTTCAGAAGAAGATTGAAGGATTTTCTGAAAATGTAACTATTTCAGCACAAATATGATTAGATGCTTACCTGTTAATTCCTACATAGGCAGGAAGATTAAAAACAATGCCTTTGGTGGATACAATCATGTCTATATCAGATCCTAAATTGCACAACAGATGCTCCAAATAGTAAAACTGTTTCTACCTTTTTTGATTGTTCTTGCATAAATTTCATTAATATGATTTTATTTTGGGTTTATAAAATGAAGAACATCTTTCCAAGGAACAACCTAAATTAGGACTTGGAAAGAAAGAAGAAGGATAAACCACAAACAGTAAGGAGCCATGACTTTCCTAATCCACTGACTGTTCTCCATCCCTATGATGAAGTCAATTTAGAATTTGCTAAGATCCTTGCTAACTCTTTCCTTCCTGTAAATCCAAATGAAAGAATAATTTTTCAAGCTTAACAAGTGAGAAACAACAAATAATCACAAAACATTTCCTTTGAAAAGCTTAACAAAGGTTAGCTGACTGGATTCTGAATTACAACTTTATTCTTTTTCTCTCTCTATTTTATTCTATATACTGAAAGGACTTTCTTCTCTAGTTTCTGGAATGTGGCCTGACACATGGAAAGATGTGATTCATGTGTACTGGCTTAGCTTCCAAGGGAATAAAACTAAGTACCAGTGGAAGGCAAAAAGAGCTCTCATATCATGAATAGCCGAACAAAGTATTATGAGTTGTAAAAAGCATAAGATGAGGATCATTTATGCTCTCTCCAATGATATGTTTTAACTCCTGAAGAACTAAAAAAGAAACAAAAAACATATGGGGCATCCTCTGTCTTTGAGGAACAAAAATACCTGCTACTCATTGGGACTTTTCTTCCATGAATACCAATTGAGCTATTTGAGTTTTAAAAAATCCAGTTTCAAAGATGACCTTGTTAGCAGCAGCAATGGTATTTTTTTTTGGTCAGCTCTTGATCAGAATGTCATCTGAAAAGAAACCCTACTTCAAATCTAACTCTCAAAAAAAAATCCCAATTAAAAACTAAACCGATTGACTCTACCCAACAATAACATTGAGCACAAATGGCCTCATCAACAGACACTGCATGCAAACATTTGAGGTGGATTCTTGAGGGAGTGACACTACAGAATAGAGGTGTGTAGTGTATGACTACATGTATGTACATGACCATGTACAAAGTAATACTCAACATGTAACACAAAGTATGACTCAAATTCCCTCTTTTGCTGACAGAATAACTGCAGGGCAATTTCATTGCCATAAAACTGAAAATCATCACTTCATGTGGTTCATTACAGGTAGTCTTTGCAGCAAATAATTGTACCTCTTTACAGAAACTAGAATAAGAAGAGGTGGGAAGGAGTTGGTCAGCAAACCATCAGATTTTGCTCTGATGCTGTCTTAACATTGTCTTCAAAAGCAGTCAGCAGACATTATCTGCAGAAATCCCAGCAAAGCAAACTGTTATTCATTATTCTAGAACTGTTTTGTTGTATCACTGTAGTTCCATAAATAGAAGAGTTCCTCAATCTTGTGGTTAATAAGCATAAGCTGTGTAAAGTTTACTTCTTTAAACACTTCAAATGCTTGTGGAGCATGACTTGTAGCTCCTCCAACATGAACCTGCAGCAGTACAGTCCTTAAAGCACAATTAAACCAACATTAAAGCAAGATTAAAGCAAAGTTCAAAATTTTAGTAAAGTGAGGGTTTGTGGAGTTTGGGTTTTTTTCATGAAATAACTCAAAACAAGCAAAAGAAGTTTTTATGTTAAGAAACTTTGTAAAACCTCTGACTTAGTGGAAGAGTATGCAACAGAACACTGGCTGGTAACATAAATGGTCTTGATAGATCAAGCACAGGGACACCACGACAAAGACATATGCAACTACAAGCCAAAACTCGTTTGACTTTTTAGTCCTTGTGTTCTGAAAAGCAAGAGTATTTCAGTGCCACAGGGAGGAGTTACCATGAATTAAGACAACATTATCAATTAAGGTCAGTTACATCAGACCCATCTGGGAATGTTCCATTAATTTGGCTAAAGAAATAAACGTGACATTTTGGAATTTGCTTTTCTGGTTCGTGTAAGAACTGCAAAACAACAACAGTTTATCCAAATAAACTCTGAAGCACATCTTTGCTGACCTGCAGAACTCAACAGATCAGAAAAGCCAAAAACTGCTGAAATATCATCTAATACATTAATTATTAATCATTTCACTCTTATATTGTTCTTCCCACCCTCCCACCCCTCCCTGTAATTGTTTGATGTATCTGTAGAGTCTCTGAAGGGTAAGGACACTCTTTTCATTGCAAGTGAACATACTGTGTTGACTGCAGAGACCATGATTTCATACTGGATATTCTTAGTAATACTGCAAAGCAAGTTTTAAACACATCACAAAAAGTAATGATGTTTTCAAATTGGCTACACAAGGGGAAAACAGTTAGACCACCATTTCACTACATAGGAACTGAAGTTATGATAGCAAACACATGTATTGTTGTGTATTTTCAGATTCCCTTTCTATGCATTGTAAATGCCTCCATATTAGAAGAGCTACGTCTTCAACCAAATCATTGTATGTTTTTATTAATCCATACTGACATCCACAAGACCATACACATCAGAGGTAGCTTCTTGTCCACATACACATAGAAAAAGAGTAAATGAAATACGAGGATCACATTTGTAATGCATTTAGAATGCTTTTTTCAGTGCCATAATTGGACATAGTCAAGATAAAAAAAGAATATGGCCAGTGATGCAGGGATGCAAGGAAATGATGTAGTTGTCACAACACATTGCTGTAACTACCTGAATAATTTTACTTATTAATACTCAGGAAAAACAAACAAACAAACAAATAAGAACCATGGAAGAATCTATCTGCATTCAAAAGTATATATGACTGGTTTTCACTCATTCAAAGGAGAATCTTAACAGCCAGATGAAAGTAATTAGTAATGGTTTTATCTACTCCTGTAATGGGTCAAAGATTTCCAATTTTTAATTCTTTTTCCACACTTCATTTTAAAAACATAATTTTGGCTTTTTTTTTCCCAAGACAGGAAACTAAAATAGAAAGGGTCTGTATAGGACAGGGATGCAAATCAGTCCCTTTTAGCTACTGTAGTTCTCTGAAGATTGATTCAAGTGCAGATGTCCACAGAACTGCATTTCTTCTTTGTCTTTTGGCTTCTATTTTGTAATTGGTTTTATCAGTAGTCTTGAAAAGAGTAGAAAACAAGGACAGCCTTAAGTAAGCTAAGAGAGCTTCCAGATAATACATACAAAGGATCTCCATCTTGAATGTATATCTTTAAACATCTTTTCTTATGTTGGTTTGCAGCTGCATTAAAAAATAGCCACAACCTCGTCAGTCCCTGTGTACCACTGAGGTCCTTTTGCCTCTTAAGCTATAGTATATGAGGATTCTCCAAAAGGCAAAATCGTAGGCCAACACTACCCACTTGTTCTTTCTCTTCCCTTCACTCATTAAGGTAGATGTGTGTGTCATGCTCATAGAATATTGAAAAGTGCATGGATTATTAAATTCCATTTTCGGCAAGAAAATATTATTACTCCATGTAATGTGACAGCACCTGGCAGTTCAATTCAGCAGCAGGACTATATTTTTAGATAATATTCAAGGAAAACAGAAATTTAGTTTCTGCTTCCAAAATCCTACAACCTAATTTGAGCAAATTAGTCATTCTACAAGATATAGATTTATCTGAGCTATAAGGCAGATAGTTACCAAATGCGGTCATATGCAATAGAACTAGACCCTCTTGACCAGCTTTTAAAATACAACTTTTTCCACTTACAGCTTTAGATACTAGTCCCACTTTTATCCTTAGTTTGCTATATGCTGTTAAAAGAATGGCTATATTTGCCTATATTTCAATTTTTTGATCTGCAAAATTTCAACACTTATAACTGATCATAAAACAGTTACTACAATTCCTAAATGATTAAGCAGTGATTTTAAAGCCCCAAAGTTCAAGCCATTACCATACTGCATGCCATCAAAATACTTTCTGTTTTCCTATAACTAGGCAGAGAATTTCAGAGTTTATTATTTTTATAACATTAAAAAAATGATTAAAATAGCTCATGAGAACTGTAGTGTCAGAAAGGAAGCCCTTTTAACAATAGAAACTCTACACAAACAAAAGACTCTTCAGAGGGATTGGACTAGATGATCTTTCAAGGTCTCTTCCAACTCTTAAGATTCTGTGCTTCACAGAAAGTATCATGTTGCAGCTGTTTGCTTGTTACACATCGAATTCTTTCACTGAATGTTCCAGTGAATATTTTTGGAACATACTTCTCGGACTCCCACCAACACGCAGTCATGTGCACTATTAGAAACTGAGACTTCACAAGACAATTTGCCACCTGTTAATGCTGTTGTAGTGGAATCTGTGGAAAGCTTAAGGCCAGCTGACACGTTTACAAAAACACATTGGCAATTCTGACAAGGCTCAGAAATTACTTTTAGGAAGATAATGAGTGATTACAAGCTGGAGGAAGAGAAGGGTGGAAAACAGATTATTTTTTAATTTAAACATCATTAAAACAATATGTAGAGAAATCAAATTAATATCTCACAGCTAAAGCCTAATAGATTGTAAAAGTCAAGATGACTGTCAGGTTACAGCATACGTTACAACAGAGTATCTGATGTAAACTCAGGATGGAGTTCCTATTTTCTTTGTGTTTTTCATCCTTTGCAAGCAGATGGAGGATTACTTTGGTTTATGAATTGCGCAGAATTACTGCCAAAAAAACCACAAACCCACACTATCTCTCTAAACACAGAATAATAAGGTGATCAAAATAGAAAGCTTTTAATCATGTCTTCCCAAAACTATATAAATCAGAACTAGTCATTTTATTCAGTGACACTAAAAAGAAAACCCAATGTTATTAAAATGATAATTTCTGCAATACATTTCGCTTACAAATTGGCCCACGGTGCTTTAAGGAGGACATAAAATACAGCTTTAGAGTCAATCAGGACACTCATTATTTTCTCTTTTAAATGTCTAAGAGAGCTATGTCAAACAGCTGTCCTCATGCATTTCTTATTGTTTTTCCTTAGGGTCGTTATCAGTTATGGTCAGGCTAGAGTTTTGTGAATTGATTTAATTCTAGCTGCAGTAGTAATTTATATACCCATTAGTACCATCTCTTGAAGATCTGTATGAGAGAGACAAAAACTATAGACTTTAATACTTACATTTTAAGCAAATAAATATATAAAATAAATACATTCCTCATTTCCTGCCATTCAGATACATGTCACTGAGTTAACCATTCTAAAAAACACAAAAACACTGCTACTTTTTAAACTTTCCATTAGTGAAACCCCATGCCTGAGAATAACAGTAAACTGAAATCAAACCTTTTCTTGAATCAGCCTCTGTGGATGAATCCCACTTGACAACATCGCCAAAAACATGGTGAGCATGTACTGCTGAATTTTGCATATTCCATTTGCCAAGATATTTAGCACAGCTGCTAATCCCACCTTTTCAATGACACTCTGGAAAGCAGTAGCTGAGTAACGAGTAACTCTGCATAAAGCCTACAAAAGTGGAAAAAAATAGTTATTTAGTGGGATTACTATCTCAAGAAAAATAATTGAGAACAAAAACAGGTGGAGACTTCTCCAATAGTTTAACAAGATAGAGAATTCAAATAGAATTCAGTAGATAAATATTAGAGGGAAAAGCTACTTGATTTTTAGAAACCTGGAATTCTTCTACATATCCTGCTATACACTCCATGCAGCTGAAACTGGAATATTTGGTACATCCACATCAGAATCAGTCACGTTACTCTTTTGCTCTACAGAACAACACTGTTAGAGCAGAATAGTCCACGCTTGAGTCTTATCAGGACAAAATTTAGACATCATCAGGCAACACTGCACTAGAAAGGAGCACAGCAGAAAGTAAAGAGGTGGCACACACCATAGAAATTCTGGACACCTTTTAAAGGAGGGCATCTTACTGCTCATAGGCCATGATAGTTCACTATAATGATAGTTCACTATCAAAAGTCACTCTTTAGATCCAGATGCTACTTTTGTTTTAGAAACTTGTTAAGGAACAGTGTTTACTGAACATGCCAACTATTTTCCAAATGATTGATTTCCCAACAGTAGCAATTAAAGGAATTCTAACAGAAAATGCAGATACTGACAATGTTCTAGTGAAGTGCACACAGATCCACTCAGTGAATACTACACTTAGCAATTTCCTACCAAACGTTATCAAATGCCATCCAGGGTGGATTGATCTGCAAGGCAACAGAGATTCAGAGATTTTCATACCACTGGAAATGCAACCTTCAAGATACTGTAACTGCTTTTGTTCTCTCCAGATAAAGAAAGTAAGATACTTTAGACATTTTAAATTTCATTTTCTTTGGCTTGAATGTAGTGTTAGGACTGGAAAACAGATTATGGCAATTATTTTGTTCTTGAAAACCTTAATCATTAAAATCTTAATTGGTTTTAGGGAAAAAAAATTGAAAGCAATTTTCTTCTGTGAAAAGTAGGCAGTGTTACCACTTCTTTTTTCTCAGACCAGCTCTTTAGAAATTGCTGCTTACTTGGTGTGCATTCAATAGTGAGGTCTCATTTAAGAGAGGCTATAGTCAATTACACCCACAGAATCACCAGAGAGAAGCTTTCCACGTAAGAACCTCAGAAACTTCTTAGTTCGCCAGTGCTCTTATAAAACTACTCAAAACATCCTTAAAAAAAACCAAACAAAAACCCCTCACAAACCAGGAAGCAGAAAAGACAATAAATAAAGAACTTGTGATTTTTAAACAGACATTTAATTGACACCAGCTATCTACTTTGCTCCTGTTCTTCCCTGTCCTTTCTGGTCTGAGAATCAAACTGATTTCAGGTTTTCTTTTTTACCCCCCCTTTTTTAAAACACAGATATTAATATCAGTTTCTTAGTGCATCGTGCTCTATTTCCCTAAGGATATAATCCTGCTCTTCACCTCTCGTCAGAGTTCTCAAAATTAATGGGCAGGAGCTATGTACATTCATTTAACAAATCCTCGAGGGTCATATTATAAGTGAACTGCTGGGACTTAGGGACAGACTGTGTCAAATGCAACACTGAGCTAACTTGGTGTGCTAACGTGGTGTATGCAGACTTGACAATGGCTTAGCTCACTGCTACAGACCTCAAACAAGAGTGATCATACCCACAGGCCACAGACCATCTCCAGGCAAATCTAGTAGGAAAGACATGGCATCATACTACAGCTTTGGAGATAGGAAAAGCTCCAGACCAACAGCCAAGGGGAGAAGCTTTTAACCCCCATTAGCTTGTATGTCACGGAGCACTCTGCTGTGTGAGTGAAATTAACACTTCAGCAGAAAAGCAGAAGATAGAGGGAAAGAAGACAAAATATCCTAAATCACTTTCTGTAGATCTAGTATCTGGCAAGAATAGATATAGATAAGTCAAAAGGTGATGGAACAGGAATTGAGAACTGATGAAAAGTAAAGTTCACTCAGCAACACTCTTGGAACAGAAAATGATCAGTGAGACTAAGGCATTGGCAGATATTTTCTTCGAAGTGCCTCCTTTGTCCTTGCTCTCTGCACAGTCTTAACCAGCACCTTTCCTTCTCACAGCTCCAACTCTAGCATCATGATCTTCATCCATCCCTTCCAACTTGAGATATTCTAAGATTAAGAGTGGAACATCTCCCTTATGATGAAAAGCTGAGGGATCTGGGGCTCTCTAGCTTGGAAAAGAGGAGACTGAGGGGTGACCTCATTAATGGTTACAAATATATAAAGGGTAGGTGTCACGAAGATGGAGCCAGGCTCTTCTCAGTGATGGCCAATGATAGGACAAGGGGCAATGGGTACAAGCTGGAACATGAGAGGTTCTAAAGTAACACAAGGAAAAACTTCGATGTGAGGGTGAGGGAGCACTGGCAGGGGCTGCCCAGATGGGTTGTGGAGTCTTCTCTGGAGACATTCAAACCCACCTGGACAAGTTCCTGCGTGACCTACTTTAGGCAGTCCTGCTCTGGCAGGGGGGTTGGACTGGATGAGCATTCAAGGTCCCTTCCAACTCTTAAGACCCTGTGATTCTGTGATGAGCTATGCCCTATGCATTGCCTTCTGGTCTTATATGCCACAGAGTGGCTAGGTGACACTCATCCTTTCAGGGTGTACGCCCTGAGTCTCTCAAGTCTAAAAATGATTTTATGTATCTGCAATACCCAAGTCTCTGAAATAAACTATGGACCACCAATTATTTAAGAAAAACAAAACAAAACCAAACCAACAAAATACAGCAACAGATCCCCAGAAGATTGTGTTGAGCTTTCCTAAATTAGTTTCTGCTTAAATTGCTTAAGTTTTGTTACTCCTCCTCCAGGAGAAAAAGCCATCTAACACCAATAAAATTAAAAATTATCTTAAAATTAAAGTTTTAAAACTTTCAGTATACTGGAAAGAAAATGTTCTTTTTGCTGCTGAGCTTGTCAGAATGTCACTTGGACATCTGACAGAATTATTTCTTCCCTGAGTCTAGCAAAATGATAAAAAGATACAGCTTTCCTACAGGCAAAATCTGTGATACTTATGTGAGGCATGTTGGACTCCAAAGAGAGCAAAAATACTGAGACATGGTCCCCATTTGCCACCTCTGACAGGCAGGACAAGGTGAAGTGTCATTTCTTGACTCAGAGACTTAAGACAGAGAATCTTCTTGATATATTTTTATTATTGATTGAAATAACCTTAAGTAGAATTCCATTGTGCCTTACTGCTCATATACTTTGCAGACAGATTTCTACCTCTAGGTAAAGATGACACATGTATTTCTTAAGAGAAATGTATTTTTCCTTGTGAATATAGACATCAGTGAAGAATAAATTCTTCAGGATACATTCAAACAAGGTAGGAGCAACTGCATAATAAAATACAATAGGACACTGACGATCTCAATTTATGTGGTAACGTTGAATAAAAATGCCTACATATCTATAGCAACAATTTAATGAACACAGAAATTCTACAGTACAATATAGCTGTAGAATACATTACTATTTTACTTCAAAAATTATTATGTCACTGAAATCTCTATAAACTTTAGTCAGTAAGAGATCTGCCTGATTTCAATATTGATTGGTTATTTTTTTCTGAAGTTAAGATTATATACCTGAAAAGCTCAGCAGTATTAATACATAACCATGATTTGCATCAGGCATTATGTAATAAATCCAATAAGTTCATCTCTGTTATTTTAGTGTTTCACTACGAAGCAGCAAAAGGATTAGAGTATCACCTCATTGGATTTTACCTTAGAAGGTTCCCTGTACAATTCACTCCATATGCAGTATAACATAATTCAACTGCAGAATTTTGATAAAGGACACAAGCCACAAAAAAGTGGAGGAATCCAGGCACACACATTTGTCTGGATGAAGGAAATGACTACATGGATAACAATAATTTCCCTGAAGACCACAAAAACAAGAAATGAAGCAGTTGGACCAAGGATGTAGAGTGAATGCCTCTTGCAGTCCCTCTCACTGCTGCCTGCATTCAATATGCTAGTCTGGAGCAAGCCCTACATCCAGCATGACTAAAATCTCAGTAACTGCCCAAGGTAAAGGTATGACCTCCAATAAGCCTACTGCCTCACAGGACAAAAATGTTAGCTGGGAAGTTATTTTGTCATTTAGATTGTCCATATCTACATTTGTACCACCGATTTCCACAAGACGTTGAAGAAATTTCTTCCTCGGGAGAACTCGGTATACACAAACAATTTGGTCATCTCTCTAAAACACCAGCCTCGACAGTAAAGCATGCACTGCTAAGGAACTTTGACTAAGAAAAGTTAATAGAATGATAAAAATCACTTCTTTCTCTTACATTGGCAACTGACATTGAAAGGAGGTCTTGCAAATCAGTTGAGCTTCTGTAGGGAATCCTGGTAATTGCAGCTGTCTTGACTTCCTAAAACACACTGCTTTTTCCTAACAGATGTTACCTGTTAAGAGGGCTGCTGGAGTAATCCTTGAAGACTGATAAGCCTTGATAAACAAGTTTTTGAATTTGCATTATAAAGGGATGAAAAAAAAATCAGGAAGTAAAAACAATACCATTGCAAGTCTTATGAGTATCAACCCAGGAGGGCCAGATGATTCAACTTTGAACTACAGTATATATAGGCTAACCTACTTGACATACCACTGTATTTACCATTCCTGGTTGAGCAAGAAGCCCACACAGATCAGGTTGCTCCATCACAGCTGCCACGACATGTAGCTAAGGAACTGATGAACTCAAAATCTGTAGTACTTTCCATTTCCTCACTAGGAAGAGATGAAACAAACACTGGCACTATTTGACTGAACAATTTAAAATGCCTCATTGATTCATAAGTAGTGGTAGCTTGCCCAAGAGAAAAAATGACTTTTCAAGAGGTGAGGGGAAAAAAAATAAAGCCCACTGACATTCCTCTCATGGTCTTTCATTGTTCAACATCTGAATGCAGTTCAGACAGACTGGGATATATGCTCCTCACTGTGACACATGGAACAGGCATAACCATCCGGCCCCAACAAATGGAGCAGCTCTAAAAGCCTGGTGTTGGAAGTCACAGAATCACAGAATGGTCGGGGTTGTAAGGCACCCCTAGAGATCACTCAGTCCAAACCCCTGCTAAAGCAGGCTCCCCTCAATCAGTAGCACAGGAACACATCCAGGTGGGTTTGGAAACCTCCAGAGATGGAGAGTCAAGGGAAAGGTAAACCTCAAAGCAAAGTTCTTGAGGTGGATAGCAGACAAACTGGAGAAAAACATCAGGACTAGTTGAAAGAGGTAAAAATAAAGAACTATGATCAAGTAACAAAGAACAACTGCCTAGTCTAATGATTGATAAGAATGGAAAGCAAAGGATGAAAACATCTCTCATGGCAAAAGTAGTGACAGAAGAAAGGATTGAGCAGATTTGTTTAAAATACTCAATAAGTAAAGGAAATTATAATTCTAATCTCTGGTCTTTTACCATATATACTGCCATGATAAGTGAGCATAAAATTCACAGATCAAATGGATAAAGGCTCAAAAAAAGCCTTGCTGATAAAGTAGCCTACCAGCCAGATTCACAAGCATGGTTAAGCTATAAATGCTCTATGTAAAGGTTACATATATTTTTTACATTTTTAGACTGACAATCTCATGATAGAAGTTCTAAAGATTGTTTTTACAAAGAATTTCAGATGACATGGAACAAAGGCTTCTGTAACATGTATTTTACTAAATAAGTTAACTGTTAAATTGACTGTTCTAAGAGGTCAACACATTTTCCCAGGGTTTTAGTAGTTGATTTTCTAGGCAAGACTGCCACAACTACACAGAGGTAAACATTTATTTTTTAAAACAGTGGAATAAATGCATAACTATTTCTTCAGTCTCATTTCAGATGTATTTTTAATTCTCTCTCTCTCTCATTACCTCAATGTTATATGTGTCTAAGCAGAGACTGCTGCTGCAGCAACATCAGCATTTGCTATGTGAGAAACCAACGGTAAACTCATTAGTGAGCCTGAGTTCTATTCAGGAAAAGAGCATCCATTATCACACTTGATTTAAAATACATCGATTTAGTGTTCACTTCTAAAATCATAGAATCATAGAATGGTAGGGGTTGGAAGGGACCTTTAGAGATCATCCAGTCCAACCCCTCTGCAGAAGCAGGTCCCATCTAGATCAGGTTGCATAGAAACGTCTCCAGGTGGGTCCTGAAGACCTCCAAGGAAGGAGCTTCCATACACTCCCTGGGCAGCTTTGGCCAGGGCTCCATCACCCTCACATTGAAAGATCACCTGTATTGTTGGGTAGGCTTTTGTCTTGTCAACAAGAGATATTATTAAACTCCCAGCCTTGCTAAGTATATTCTGTCTTACAAATCTTCCAAACTTTTAGCTTGCTCTGTTTGTCTTGTTATCATCCTATTTTAACTTAAAAATTCAAAGCAACACTAGCCCTGACAATTCTATAGAAAGCAACATGATGATTTCAAATTTCTTCTAACAAAGTCTGTGATCAACAGAGTAAACATTTTTCATGTAAAACATCACGAAAAAAAGACTTTGCAAGAATGTAATTGATTCTTTGAAAGATTAAACTTCTCAAACATAACTCGTTATCCCCAGCATAAGAAAATATATGGTCTAGAAAATGATGAATAGCAAGAAATTTTCATAAGCACTGGACTGTAATGCATGCACTTCTCAATTTCAGAAAGCTTGTAAATATGTTTTAATGTAATGTGAAATAGAAGTACATACACATGTAGAAAATATGCTCAAAAATATTTCTGGTTCATTTCAAAATTCTTTTCAAAATCAACTTCAAAACCTTTCCATATCACAAAGGAAATTCCTTACCGAAATGGCAGTTATCTTCAGAGAATCTACTGCAGAATGTGTGAAAAGGTACCACAAGACAGGTCCAATTTCTCCAGTTACAAATCCTTGTGCATGGCAAGAGAGAGTAGTGCAAACATTTTCAATTATTTTTGCTGCCAGATGGTTCACTACCCGGTCTTCCTATAGGAAGGAGAGGAAAGGAGAATTCATATACAAATGTTTCTAACGTTTCTCATTGCTTTTTAAACTACCACTTATATCCATGTTTTATTTCACTTATACTGTCTTAGTGTGGTTTCTTATTTGATACCTGCCAAAGTAATTTCATAGGAAACTTCACCTTGTTCCAAATTCATGTTTACAAATCCTACCACCACACACTTTCTCTTCTACTGCAAAGACAATTTAATACAAACACAATTTAATACAAAATCTTTCAAATCTAAATGATCACTCCAAACCTAGTCACTAAAAAAATTAAAAGGTTTTGTTACGCTAGAGGTGCTCTATGACCAGTGTTTTATCAATGAATGTCTGTATCAAAACTCACCTCTACAACAGGCTCTAGATAGCAAGATTATAAGACATACATTAATGAGGTTAACTATAGTGAAATTAACTATACTAAACCCTCTTTATTCAGAAGAGCCAATAACCCTTCAAGATAAAGAAAATGCCTTCTTTCAAGTCAAGTTATGATTCCATAACTCCCTTATCTTCCAAAGCAGACAATCCCAACCAATGTTTAAGATAAACCATTGAGTCTTGCATCAGTCCCCAAATTTCCATAATAGATTTTGAATCCTTCATAATTTTACTAATAATCAAATAATTTTATCTTCAAAATCCTTTGTGGAAAGCCATCGTACATGTACATTTAATATCTACATAACAGTATTAATATTGTTATACATGCCATAAAAGAAAAAGGGAAATTTTGTTTTCAACACAGGTCAGGACATGCTACATTCCAGGAACTAAGTGAATATCAACCTGGCTACATACTCAACTGCCGATGACTGCAACATAATGATGGAAGACTGGGGAAGAGTCTGGATGAAATCAGATAAAATTGACTGGAGAATGAACTTTTAGAGCTCCTTTTATGGGCAACACTTGTGAACAACCATCAGAGACCACTGAAGACCGTATTAGAGTATGAGTAGTAGACCTATGTTTAGAATGACAGGAATATTATACTAATATGCAAAACTGTGACTAACCATATAATAGAATGAGATATGTATAGTATGCTAATGTTTATGTATATAAGTGCTGCACAGAAAGCCCCTTTGGCATACTTCATTTGTAGAACTACCACTGAGCACCAGGGCTTCTGCAAACCTGAAATAAATCAACAATGTCTCACTCAAGTGTGTAGTTATTGGCAAGTTGTGCATCAGGTAACAAATCCACTTTTCAGACAATAATACAACAATGTCTCCATGCAACAAAAAACATTAAGTCAAAATAATCACCAGTCATAAGAACATCACGTGGCAGCAGTTCTCAAGAAAACTGTTACTGACTCCAAAATAAGTTTAACTTAATATAGGTCTCATAAAAGCAGAGTCAGTCTCTTCTCTCCTTCACCTTCTTTTTTACTATTTTTTTTTTAACCTCTGCCTTCACTTAAAAGCAGGATCTTTACCTTAATAGAACTGGAAGACTGATTGCTGGTGCTGTTTTGCATGTGCATTGCCTCAATGTATCTCACTCTTTAACTATGAATAAGTGCACTTTTTTGACTATGTCCTAAATGGCATTCTTGAGTTCAGCAAGAGTGAATTTTAATGTGAGGACAACCAATTTAATTTGTCAGGTCTACCTCATAGCCTGGCTTCACAAATAATTCATCATTATATCTAACTGATTTCTTTCTTAAACTAATCTCCACATTATCCTACTAACCTTTGGATTTCCGACATTTATCTTCACAGTCAGACCCACCAACTGTGAGCAATGATAATGAAACCTTCCAGTAAGCACTACAAAAGCCTTCCAGAAGTAGAGAACTTCATTAAAAATATATTCAACATCCACTCTTGCTTCTACTGACTTAGGTATTCTAAAATATACATGCTGAGGTAGAAACGTTTGGAAACTCTAGTATAATGCTGTCAAAAAAAAGCAGCTGTATTAATCATTTTAATGCTAATCCTTCCTATTCTCCCAAAGAACTACAGCTCTACTCAATATATTTAAAGAAATACCAAAGTCTGTTCCCAGCTAAATCAGTTATACTCTTTTATAAAACTCTACTCACTTCTCTGGTTTTCTTTCTGATCCACAGACCTGAAGCCAAAAAAGATTTCAGCTTCTCTGTTTGTGCAGTAATAAAAACTGTAATATATTGTATAATTTCCATCTATTAAAGATTTAAATAAACAAACTTGTTTACCAAAACTAAGGTTCTCAAAGTTTTTATAGATACAGTTGATTTTTAATACTTTTCTGCAAATTGTATTTATGATTTTCGGGTTTTGGGAGGTCTTTTGGTACAGCTGAAGTAAAAAGAAAATGATTTCTCAAACTGACTATATGCATGTAAAATCAAATCAATAATTAAAACTTTAATAGTCAGATTAAATCTCTCATATATGAAGTAATTACTAGAAATGGCAATTAGGACCCCGCTGCTGCTTTAAGCAGGCAGAGACACTTTAAAAATGCACTACAATCCCAATAATTAATAATAATCAAAGCATTATACAGTGGATAATAGTTAGTAAGAAAGTTCATAAATTTCCAAATCCAATTACATATTTTATACATCAAACTTGGTCCTGAAGATCTGTTTTCATAGAAACATAGAATGGTAGGGGGTGGAAGGGATCTTCAGAGATCATCTAGTCCAACCCCCCTGCAGATGCAGCGTCACCTAGATCAGGTCACATAGGAACATGTCCAGGTGGGTCTTGAAGACCTCTGCTGTCCTGGCCATCCTGTTATCCTTGCTGGACTGGGCTTCCTGAGCGTCGGCCTTGGCTGTAAAGACTGAAGCAAAGAAGGCATTCAGTAGTTCAGTGCAGCCTTCTCTGCACCCTCAGACACCAGGGCACCCTCACTGTTTAGCAGTGGGCCTGCATTCCCCCTCGCCATCCTTCTGCTGCGTTTTACTTTCTTGCAGCCACCTTTGACTTATGCCATGTGCCAAACAGTCCTACCGTTTTAGCTAGAGAAAGGTCATGTGTTACCATAGTGCTCTAAAAACCTCTATGAGGCTGTCAGAGTAATTCCCTTTGCTGCTACCTGAGATTGTCCATCTCGGCTCCTCTGGGATCTGTTGCTGAGCAATATCTAAGCAACAAGATTTGTATCATTTACTGCTTAATTAGACTTCTGGTTGGGATGCTTGACCTAAACTAATACTTGGCCTCTAACTAAAGGAGTCATCCTGTCCTGTTACCAGCTACGTTAGTGAATAGAAATAGATCTTCAAGAGATGAGTAAAGTGATTTCATGTAACACTTCTGCCCACATCATGAACTGCATCAAAAAGCAGCACATACTTTCACTGGGTTTAGATTTCAACTAGTTTTATAAAATACAGTTAAAGCTCCTAATTTTCAGTCATGCTGAACACTTGCAGACATGTTTCCATTTGAAGTCACAGATGCTCAGTAAAAACGAGCCCCAAGTGAGAACACAAATACCAAAAGGGTAAATATACGTTAACTACTAAAAGAAAACTTCTTTTAATCAAGTCTTTCTATTCCAGTTGTTAGGGGAAAAGTACAAATCAAGTCATCAAAGAACACACATTCATTTTTTCAAATAATGGAACCTACAGGATATTTCATTGTTAAAAACTTCACAGTGCACTAGAACTTTTGGAGACATGGAATGTACACTGTGCCAATCAACATACTACCTAAGAATAGCATAATTTTCTCTAAAGGTTTAATAAAACATTTTATGATCTTTTTATATTATACTGTGTAGAGATACATGCACTTGAGTAAAAGCATAATACTGACAAAAAAACACTGGGAAAGCAGAAAGATTCAGGAAGTAACACTGTATTCCACCATCATTCTAAATCAACTGCCACACACTTTTTCCTTTAACCTAAAAAAGACATAATAAAAAGAAACTACAGACATAATGAAGTAAAGCTGTATCATCCTGAGCATTCAGGATGTTAGGAATTAAATCTTAATTTGGCAATAATTTGTAACATCAAGCTGTCACGGGAAAGAAGAAACATATAGAAATAAAACTTGAAAATATCTTTTTTGGGGGGAAAAAAAGAAATTCTGTCACTAAGCTAGAGAACTGATATCTAAAGAAGAAATTAAAGTGAGAATGCATATGATTCAGAGCATTAATTTTATACTATCACCAGTTCTGTCAGTAAACACACAAAAATATACCTTAAGAAGAAATAAAAGTGAGAATATATATAATTTAGACTATGAATTTCATACTAGAGGCTGTTCTATACTTTCTGAGAAAATAGTTATGGAATGGGCTGCCCAGATGGGGTGTGGAGTCTCCTCTGGAGACATTCAAACCCACCTGGATGAGTTCCTGTGTGACCTACTCTAGGAGGTCCTGCTCTGACAAGGGGATTGGACTGGATAATCTTTTGAGGTCCCTTCCTCTTAAGATTCTGTGATTTTACTCTCCTCCAAATTTCTGTAAAAGAACTGCTCTTGCTAAGGACATACACCATAAAACATACTGTCTTATATTATTTATTGTGAGTTACTTTAAAATGTATCTTTTATTATTCAAATTCCTCATCAGGTCAGAACCAAAACCCTCAAACTCACACCTTGCTCCCTCATAAAAGAACAAGTCCATATGAAACAGGGCAATGTGTACTACAAAACGTACTGGCAAGCACTAATTTATTGAAAAAAATCCTGCTTACATGGTAGCTTGTACATCCCTAGAGCAGAAAATTGTCCTTTGTAACCTCATTCACTAATTCTCAATCAAATTTACTCTCCAGGTGCAATGCTTTAAAGTGAGGGGATTGTGCATATTCTAAAAGCCAGATGCAGCTAATTAGCTTCTGTTGTTTATGTTAATTTACCCATGCAAGTACTGCATATATATATAATTTTTTTCCAGGTTCTACAAAGTTATTACTAAAATTGCATATAATTGTGTACTTTATATTTACATGCTAAACAGAAATGGACAAGATAAAAAGCTCCTGAAAGCCTTTTCAATGGTTCTGCTCTGTTTTCACACAGAAAAATGTAAAAGGAGGTCTGCACATTTTCTGACTCCACTGCCTAGTTTCAGTGAAGGACATCATCAAAGCAACACAATCCAGACCAAATCAAAAAGAAAAATTATTAACGGTCTCAAAAAGTAGTTTTCACATGGGAAAGATCATCAGTTCTAAGACAGCTATCAGAAAAAAAAAGAAAGTATCTTCCTTCTAAAGGATGATCTGAAGGAAGGGAGAGAGAAAACAATGGAAGCAGAAGGGTGAGAGAATTGACTGGAACATAAACGGGAACAGGGGGAGAATAGGAAAAGAAACTTGAAGCTGAAATTTCACTTAGTTAAGATTAGGCTGAACCTTAAATACGATTAAGAAAAAGAACAGATGCAGTGAGAGGATTCAAATAAGAGAAGATGATAAATTTTTGGTGAAGTAGACAAGAGTAACTTTAACAAAGGAGTTTTGAATAAATTAAGTTAAATGGATGAAAGAGAGTCCAGCACAAGGCCCCCAAGATGATCAGGGGACTGGAACATCTTTCATACAAGGAAAGGCTGCGGGAACTGGGGCTGTTTAGTCTGGAGAAGAGGAGATTGAGGGGGGATCTTATTAACATTTATAAGTATGTAAATGGTGGATGTCAGGAGATTGGGACATCCCTTTTTTCTATAGTAGCTAGTAACAGGAGAAGGGGTAATGGGATGAAGCTGAAACACAAAAAGTTCCACTTAAACATAAGAAAAAACTATTTCACTGTTTCAGTGAGGGAGCCCTGGCACAGGCTGCCCAGAGGGGTTGTGGAGGCTCCTTCCTTGGAGGTCTTCAAGACCCGCCTGGACATGTTCCTATGGGACCTGATCTAGGTGACCCTGCCTCTGCAGGGGGGTTGGACTAGATGATCTCTAAAGCTCCCTTCCAACCCTACCGTTCTATGATTCTATGAATATCCTTTATGAAAAGGAAAGTACCTTTCACAACTGCCTTACAGGAGCTGGAAGAGCTGAACACTTATGCTGTACAAATCAGGATCCTGCTACCTTACAAAATATTTACAAGTTTAGCGACAGACACAGATGCCTGGAACGGGTATTTTGTGTCACTGTTGGAAACAGTTGTTGAAAAAGATTAGTAAATAAACATTGGAACATTTACTGCATGGGTTTTTACAGATTGTAACATTATACCAAGTGTAAATACGTCAAATTAGGCTTATCATTTATTTGTTTATCAATGTACCCATTTCTTTATTTTGATTCATCATTGAACATGCCTGTTCTTTACCTGAACTGAATATCAGCTTCTATCTCAAATTAACCACACTGAAGTACAGGAAATCTGAACTTGTGATCCCCTATAGATAAAAGACTTTCTCTTCCTAAAACTCCTCTTACCTTCATGTACACTTCTTGTCAGTGTTAGATTTTTAGGCATAGAGGTATAGGGAAGGACACTACTTGCATTTTCTGAACATTTTGTTCCTTTAAAGGCAAATTAAAGGAACACACACACTCCTCAAACTCCTTCCTACTCTACCGTTCTGTATCAGAGGGCAATTCAGCTCCGATAATGATGAATCTTACAAAACTCCAGAGATCCAAGTACACTCCAGAGCCATTCATAATTAAATAGTGAATTTACCTTACAAAACCCAAAGCTATATAAACTATAGTACTGAACTACATGAAGTGGTTTTATTTTCTTGAATTGTTATTAAATACATCAAACAAATCTTCTTAATGGGCAATAAAAACAAGAAGTATTTACAATGCATACACTTAATGCACTGGTAATTCAGAATATACTACAAAAAGTTAGTTTGCCATTTTCATAGATCCTGAGACCATACACAAATAGTCACTCCAGAAAACATATTGACATAAAACGTAACTGAATAAGCTTAGAGCAATTAAAATAAAGTTATGGTTTGGTTAAATTTAATGACAGTTTCTTAATTATTAATGTAAGAATGTAAAGCTCATTGTTGAGACTCGTGAGGTTTCCACCAGCCCACTTCTCCAGTTTGTCCTAGTCCTTCTGACTAACATCTTTGACATCCAGCATATTGACACTGCTTCCTCACCAGTTTGGTGTTATCCAACTGGAAAGTACACTCCAGTTGGTCACTCTGATCATTACTGAAGACATTAAACAATGTTGATCTCTGAAGGACACTGCTAGTTTTTGGCTGCCAGATAGATTGCACCACTCATCACTTGAGTGAATTTTCCTACCCATCTTATCTTCCATTTAATTAGTTCACAGCTCACCAATCTAGTGATAGAGTATAAAAGATTATGTCAAATGCCTTCCTAAAGTCAAAGCATACAACATCCACTGCCTGCCCTCTGTCCACAGTGCCAGTCATGTCTACATCATAGGAAGAAATCATGTTGGTGAGAGGGCTGGAACATGGAACATCAAAGGAGAGACTGAGAAAGCTGTTCAGCTTTGAGAAAAGCAGGTTCAGGGAACCATCTGATCAAAGGATAAAGAGAAGCTGGAGACAAATATTCTCAGAGGTGCATGGACATAGGACAAGAGACAACGGTTCCAAGTTGTAACGTGGGAAGCTCTCATCATATACAAGGAAAATCTTGTATATTTTTCCTATGAGAGTGGACCCAGCATTGCTCAGAGAGGTTGTAGGGCCGTTATTCTTCAAGACATTCAAGAGTCAAATAGAAATGTCCTTGAACAATCTGATGCATTTAGACCTGCTCTAAACAGGAGGTTGGATTAGATGTCTCCAGAGATTCATCTATCAAGTATTTTATAGTTTTACAGCTTCAAACATGTTTTAAAGAAAAATATCTCTAAGACATGTGGCTATATTTTAAGTCAGTCTGACAACATTGCACAGATGTTTTCATTAGAATTCATTAAGTAAAAATTTTTGTCTGACTTTTGTTGCTAAAGACTGCAAGACCTACTTTTTCCTTAAATAATGTGACAGATTGAACAGACTGATTTACTATCGTCCTGGATGCATCTAATTTAGTAGTCCTACTCTCACAAGTTTAGAAAAAAAATGCAAAACTGACACTGTAAATTTAATTGAATACTTTAAAATCCTTCTCTTTCTGTTTTTGCATCTTTATTCATTCCTCCTCTACCCCTGCATCTAAAACATCTGGCAGAAAACCTTATAACTGATTATTCTTTCCTTAAAAAAAACCCTCTTGTAAACAGATGTCTAACAATTCTATGATTTTAACCATCTAGTTTTAGATGCTGCAACATCATTTTCCAAGAAAGATAGGTGGCTGAAAAAGTTATGGGGGATAAGAGGATTGTTACAAAAGTGGAAGAAAAAAGTAGTAAAAGTTAGTAAAAGAGGGTAGTTAAGTTTCTCGCTCCATTTCCATATGTTGTGAAGTACTTTACATATTTATGACTATTTTTAATTCTTCAAATGGTGCTGCTCTGGGAAGTTGCATCTGTTACAACTGAGAAAGAGCAATTTGTATTGGTACATTTGCATTGTACCCATACAAACAAGTCCAAATACTTAAAATTCCATTAAAAACTTCAAGCTTCTTCACAAAGAGAAGCTGTAGAAATGCACTTTTACAATTGCTTAGCCTAGATATAACTTTAAATTTACACTTAATTACATCTCTTGCACAGGAAAAGTACTTCTATTTTGTGTTACTTTTTCAAGAAAAACGTATCAAGATAAGAAAAGTTTTACATGTTTCAAGACTAAGAAACATGTCTAACATGCCTTAGAATTACATCTTATGTAATTTATGAGCTGGAAATATTCCACAATACGCACAGCTGTGCATTCTTGTTCACCTGAAGGTCTGAAGACATTAAAATGCATCTAAACTCTTCCTCTATTAATCACAATCTGTAAGCAATAAAGATCTCAAAGAAAGAAGAAAAAAAGGTATTTCTCTTGCTTTCCCCCTCCAGCAGTCTCCGACATGTTTTCTGCCTTGAGCTTTGCCTTGGGCAAAAATAAAGTCAAATGGTCTCATACAAACAGTAAATGTAAACCTTCTACTCAATTCTTTTTTCATTTGGCACATTGGAAATATATGCATCTTTTTCTTCCCTTCCTCTAATGCAGTTAAGTTATGATCAAGAAAAATGAAGAATATAGTATAGCCAACGTATGAGAACAAATCTAGTTGCTACTTTTTGGCCTCAAAACAATGCTAACAACTCAGTAGGATAACAATGCAGCTTTCAAAAACTGTATCAATCACGTCAAAACAGAAAGCAAATCTTGCTCAAAGATCTACGAAAGATGTACAAAAATCAAAATGCAAGAGGACGATGCAAACTGTCAGAACAATTCTCTGAAGAGATCCACAGCATTAATAAATTCCATATTTACTAAGAGTAATTTATATTTACTGCCCCGTTTCCAAAAGACAAGCAGCACTACATAAATGTTGAATGCACAGAGAACAACACTGTGGTTTTGCATTAATCTCCCACTTAGGTCATGGTCTTATCGTGATTATTTAAATTCCAGAGCAATCCTTGGTTGACAAGGTACTGCAGTGCTGCAGGCTACATTCCTTGCACAATGCCTAAAGGGTTATTACAGTGGAGAAATTCTATCGAGGACAATGAAAGAGCCTTACCCCTTCCCGAAGACATCTCATTAGCACAGTGTAAGCAGTCGAGGGAACAACCCAGCATTCTCTGGGGTGCTCTCTTTTTTCCTCCTGAAATGAAGCCAATGGCACAAATGATTAAATCAAAAATATAAAAATCACCATCATCTCAGTCATATAAAAAAATGGGTAACAGTTTTTTAATAAGGTTCATATTGTACAGCCTTCAAATTAACATATGCCTGAAAACATATTCAATTCCAGGGCAGTATTACTATTGAATGTTATTTCACATGCAGCACTGAAATTGATATTTTATTACCTTATTCAAATAGTCTCCAAAACCCATAAGACATTTCAGAACATTCTAATTCACATACACACAAATATATACTTGCATTCCTTTCAATCATCTTAATTGCTTCAGAAAGAGACGACTGATTATTAAAAGTAGTAATGCTTCTCTTGAAATGTTATTTAATTATACTGAACAAACGAAACCACTTCTGTCTAGCAACTAAAAAAATAGGTCAACTTGGGAAAAAAAAAGGTTTAGAATCATACAAGGAGATATAAACTTTAATAAAACTTACTATATGGTATAGCCTTCAGTACATACGAACACTGTTCAAAGATCTTTATGTACATTTCCTTGAAAGCACTTATTAGCGATGCTCATTCACTACTAGTTCAATGAAGGCTTTGATTCTTCCATTAAAAACTAGTGAACTCCACTTCCCTACCCCAGCCCCCATAGCTGCATACTGTAAAATTTCAAGTTTAAAAGAGGATATTTGGATATCATTAATTGAAACAACCTCCATATCTAGGCCAGTAACACAGATATTAGCAACTGAAAAAAAAAGCCTCTTCTGAGAAATGAGAGAAATAATGAGCATTGGATGGTATGAACACGATAGGTCATGAAATCCATATGTAGGTTGTCTTACTAAGTTGACAACAGATGACAAGCAACCATTTCTTCAGAAATCACACCTTTCTTGAGTTCTACTGGGTATATTAGCAAATGATTTTTAGCGTTCTAATTAGCTGCTTGTAATAAAAAGTATTGCTGGGCAAGGGGGGATTAACAACACAGGAACAAAACATACTTTCAAAACTTCCTGATTTCTGAGTGGCCTGCACTAATTTGACACACATGATGTGATAATGTCAAACATTTAACTACAGCACAGTACATCAGTAGGCAAGACTATTACTAAATTGCCTAGTAAAAACATTTTCTTTCTTTATTAAAAATGCATCAAAACATTATTTGCAACGTACATCAATAAAGTTTGTTATATCTCCCAATATTTTAAGCTTTATTTCTGCTAACTTTGTATTAGGAAGCATGGAACCATCTCCTTTGACAATACGAGTGATTTGACATCCAAGAGACATCAGATCTACTGCACTCCACCTCCTTCATCTTATCTGAGTAACAACATGTTGACATTTAATCATACTTTTCCTTCCAAGGTTTGATGTGTAAGTTTAAGAAAATGCTGCCAGCCCAAGTTTCAAAAAAGAATAGAAGGTTACTTTCTAACAGCCAAAGGTGGAATCTTCTCCCCCTGAAAAAGGCAGAAGACTACAAGTCAAAAGAGAATTAAAATGACAGTCTATACTGGAACTGGCACATATGTTTCTCATTTTACTCATCTAAATTAATCAGAAACTCTGTCAAGTTTTTCTGTAACCATGCATATTATATGTACTATAAAATAAAAAGCCTTAAGAAGTGGTGCAGTCCTGAAATATTAATAGTTCTTCCATTCTTCAGATTTATTAATGACTTCCTGCAAGGTTTAGAAATAAAAAAAATGCAAAAAGGTGTATGAAACTTAGCACCACAATTAATTATCTACACACACCTACATAATTTGACATTTAATAAATTTAAATCTATCACCAAACACTGGGGAATCTTCCCACTCTTTGCTCACAGCCTATGTTGATTTTGATTAAACTTTAGGTTTTGCATCCTAATATAACAAACGGCACAAAATTAATAGAAATATTACATAGAACTTGAAAGCTTTGCCTCAAGGGAATTTGTCCAGTAACAGAACATCTTCCCTGAGGTCTGCTCATGCTATTTATGAACTGCTCTTGGCTTCTGTTTGGAAAAAAAATGCAGAGATGGAGTGTAAGATTTCACTCCATGTAAGATCTCACATGCAAGTATACAAGTAATGTCAGAGTTTAGGACTGCAGAGGATCATTGATTATCTGGACTTTTCCCTCGTATTTTATAAGTCACAGAAGTGCAATCAATGATCCTGTATTTAAACTAATGAATCATACTGCACCTAGACAGCTGAAGTTGATTTTAAGTGTTAGGTGAAATAATCTTTATCATTATTTAATATTAATATTATGGTTGGACCTAGAAACACTTAGTAAAACCCCAGAGGGAATAAATCAATACCTAACATCAGCTATGCCCTTGAAAACTTATGATTTAAATGACAAATATTTAGCTGCTTGATAAAACTATCAAGTAAGCTGAACAGCAAAATGCAACAAAACAAGAAAAGAATAAAACCAAAAACACTTTGTGCACAGTTCTTAATGAATTAGAGGCAGATAAGATTTTTCTTTCCAATTTAAAGATATAAATTGGGGATAAACTTTCTTGTTTCATTACACTACCACTGACTTGGTATGTGATTTTGGTATGGTCATTCAACACTACTGTTCTGCACTTTAATAAGCAACAAAATGCCTACAACAATACAGTATTCTGATGTTAAGGATGTATATAACAGACAAATAAAGAACTTTAAGAAGGTCTTTACTTAAAAAACACCAAAAAAAATTAGTGTCTCCAAGCATAAAAGTCAAACCAGTATTTTTCAAGTTTTACGAAGGCACAGTGCCTTGAATTCTTATGTGTAGAGTAGTTCCAAATGTTTCGTCCTGTTCTCTAAATATTACTTAGTTTTAACTTGAAATAATGCAACCTACTACTACAGATCTTCCTGAAACATGACAGTAGCTAGTTAAATACAAATCTTCATGCTTCAAACACATAGCATCAAAAATTTGCCAGGTCAAATTTTTCAGAACAAAAACCCAACTCTATTAAGATCAGTGTATGCAAATAATTTTGTCATTATAGAGCCAATGTAAACAGATTTGTTTCAACCACTAAATTTCTAAACAAATTCAAGCAGTGCAAAATCCTTTTGCCAAATATAATTTTCAACTTAGAGGTTTGTTTTCACTAGCAGTTAAAAATGCATAGTTTGCAAGATATATAATGATGCTCAGTTCATTTTTTCCCCCCAAGGAAAACTGAGGAAGTATTAAAATATATAAAATAAATTGTGAATGTGGACACATTTTCCATAACATAATTTCTCAGTGTAAGAACAAATTTTGTGACTCTATGTTTGACAAATTTTGGCAACTGTCTAACCAAAAAAAGACAATGCTTCCTAAGCTACAAAAACCAAGACAACCACTACCACTACATGCAAAAGAACTCGATAATAAGGACAATAAAACACAGGAGTCCAGCAAAAAACCATACCTATAAACCAAAATATAGATTTATTTGGTACTTTCATTCCTTTATCAAGCAACCTCACACACTGTTTATGTGATAGCACAGCAAGTAGATGATGTAGTTGACTCAAAGGCTTCCAAGAAGCTAAGGCTAGGCTTTTTCTGTTTGAAGTAACTTATTTTACTCTTTGAATAAGGAAAAAGAAAGGTGAGGGTTTAGAGCAGCTGTTATCCTTGATTTATAGTATTAACAATATTTCTTTTCTACAAATAACCTCTGTTTATTTTTAATGTGAATCTACTTCTATACTGAAAGTTTAAATCATGTCTACCCAGTAATCACCATAATTCAATTTAAAATCAGTCAGGATCATTCCATTTCCCTTTCCACAGCATTGTGAATCCAATATAGAGCAGAGATATTGATTTATTGATATCATAGGCAGTCCTGATACATCCTATTCAATCAAAGTCTCTAGCTAAGATGTTCTAACCTCTAGATTTGGCACTTGGAGGTCAGCAGTCATTATGATGATGAAGTTCCATAAGTTTCATTAAGGTCAAGTGCTGGGTCCTACACTTGGGACACAACAACCTCCAGCAGCACCACAGGCTTTGGGAGGAGTGGCTGGGAAGCTGCCAGGCAGAGAGGGACCTGGTAGTGTTGGTTGACAGCAGGTGAACGTGAGCCAGCAGTGTGCCCTGGTGGCCAAGAGCCACCTGGCATGGAACAGGAACAGTGCCGTCAGTAGGATCATTCCCCATACCCAGCACTGGTGAGGCCGCACCTCAAATACTGTGTTCAGTTTTGGACCCCTCTCTACAAGAAGGACATTGAGGTGCTGGAAAGGATACAGAGGAGACTTTATCACTCTCTACAACTACCTGAAAGGAAGATGTACCGAGGTGGAAATCAATCTGTTCTCCCTAGTCACAAGCAATAGAACAAGAGCAAATGGCCTCAAGTTGCACATGGGGAGGTTCAGGCTGGATATGACAAGGAATTTCTTTCCTGCAAGGGTTGTCAGGCATTGGAACAGGCTGCCCAGGGAGGTACTGGAGGTGCTGCTCCCTGAAGAGGTTTCAGAGATGGGTAGATGTTGCACTTAGGGAAATGGTCCAGTGGTTGATAAGGCTGGGACAAAGGCTGGACTCAATCTTAAAAGTCTCTTCCAGCTGAAACCATTCCATCATTCTATGACATTAAAAGGTAATAGTTTATACTTGAAGAATGGAATTAATCTCAGATGAAGTATATGACTGGACTAATATGTTTCTTGAAGTATAAAAAGTATCATAGAACATACAAGGACAAGAAACTATTCAGGATACATGCAACAAATTTGCTTTTTTTGTCTACTTTTCCATGGGAAAGTTTTTTCATATTTGTTTAATTTATAAGGATTGCTTGATAGTCTCACCTTGCTGGCTATGAGGTAAAGAAGCTCCCCTAGTGCTGGTAGAAGGCATTGTTTCAATTTGCTATTTCTGAAGTTCTCTCTGATGAGTTCAGTCAGAAGCATAACTGCCTAAAATAAAATAAAATAAAAAATTATTGAACAGGTATTATCTTTGCACTAGCAAAAAGTAATGTTAATTTTAACAAGCTTTATCTGAAATGCCATCTTACTGATACACTCTTCACTTATGCTAATGAGATCCTTGCAAAGGATTTAGTATGCATGAAAAGACAAGAAAAAATAATAATTATGAAAAAGATTATACATGCAATGTGGAGAAAAATGTAATGAAGAAAAACTGTAGGTGAAATACTAACAACTCACAATAGGTCCAAAGAAGTTTGAGTTTCTCTTGTTAGGAAACTGTGGGTCAAAGCCGCTTCAGTACCTCTTCCAGAAGGGAACAGCAAAAGAATCTACAGCCTTTCCTCTAAAAGTGATTTAATGGGATATACCTCTGAATAGTTGCGTGATAAGTAAAGATGGGCACATGAGTTTATGAGAATTACAGACACACTCGTTGCCTTAGCTAGCAGAGAAAAAAAAATTGAATACCAAAACAAGGGAAAAAAATAATTAAAAACATTAACTGAACAAAACTATCAGCACTGAACAAACCACCACGAATCAAGAGACCTGTCTAGCCAAAGGTAAAGGTCATCTGAAACAGTCCTGGTGATCTACTTCCTAACATGCTCCCTCTTCCCGCTACCTCAAAAGGCCTAGAAGAACAGTCTCATCCAGTTATTAAGCAAGAAGCAGTTAAAAAGAAAGTGTTACTCTTATTTTTTTTTTTCAGAAATCTAAAGAACAGAAATCCCATTCTATACAGCCAATGAATATAAATTCCAAACCACACACCCTGGCTGTTGATTACTGCAAAGCAGATAGCACTTGTCATTATGCATCCACTCCAATAATAATACATAACACATAAAACTCTTCACATAATACATGTTTACCACATATTCACCAACTAAAAAAACAAGTAAAACCATAAGAACAAATACACAGCGAAATAGTATAACTTGAAAAGTATTTTTACTGAGAGGTAGGCTAGGCAGAAAACAAAAATTTCGTTGTTTTCTGAAAGAAGACCACTAAAAATGTACGTAATCTTGAAAAATCAAAAGAGGATTTCATTATCATCCCTGACTTGCAGTTCAGAATATCAGAATATCCTGCTATTACCATGATTTCAAAATTGCCTAAATGCTTGTATGCATCTTGTAAGTCACTTGAGATTTATTGCAAAACAGAATCATAGAATGGTAGCGGTTGGAAGGGATCTTTAGAGACCATCTAGTGCAGCTTCATCCCATCACCCCTTGTCCTGTTGCTAGATACAATAGAAAAACGTGACATCCCAACCTCCTGACATCCACCATTTAGATATTTGTAAATGTTAATAAGATCCCCACTCAGTGATCTCTTCTAAAGACTAAACAGCCCCAGTTCCCGCAGCCTTTCCTCGTATGAAAGATGCTCCAGTCCCCTGATCATCTTGGTGGCCCTGCGCTGGACTCTCTCCAGCAGTTCTCTGTCCCTCTTGAGCTCGGGAGCCTAGAACTGGACACAGGACTCCAGATGAAGCCTCACCAGGGCAGAGTAGAGGGGGAGAACATCATCTTCTGTTACCACAAAACTACTTGTAGACTGTTGCTGAATTTTGAATTGCTCTCACTAAGAAGTTCATGTTTTTTTATCATGACAAACTCGTAGATGTTCTTGTCTCCTACATAATTTGCTAACATGAAACACTGCTTAAGTTTCTTCACCTATACAGAAAGAGGCAAAATACTGACACAAAAATCTTAGAAGTTCAATGAAGATAATCTGTGAAATTTAGTCTTAAATTCAGTAGACTTTCCAAGAAAATATTCTGTGAAGATACCATCACAGATGTTCATAAAAAGCATGAAGGGACTTGAAAGGTGAATCAGGTAGTAGAAAAACCACACAATATTGTGAGTTTATCATTTAACAATCATCCCAAGAAACACCAACTTCTAGGCCTATTAGTAATAAAACGTACTCTTTTTTTCTTTATAGATTACGGATATATTTGGCAGGATCACAGTTTTTCTTCTTCAAAGTACTAAGGGGTTTTAATCCCCAACTTTCCTTAATCACCTTTACAGCTTCTTAACTCCAATCTTAGTAATGAGAAATCATAGAAAACCAGGAAATACAGTATTCGAATCAAAGCAAAAAGATCTACTACACAAACTCTGACCTTTTCCCCTTAAATGTAATGCTACATTCATCAGCTGTTCAGCTGCCTTCAGAACACTCCTTCAAATGTGATTCAGGAACTTTAAGTAGCCTGCCATTCCAGTGGGTGCTTCACTTCCATATTGAAACAAAGAAATAATTGTATCAATATGTTTCAAAGCTTTTAATTTATCAGCTTGAGAAAGCAACAGTCAAGTCGGTTCAAGTGCAACCCTGCACTAAATGATGAAAACATAATTACAGCATTTTCTCTCTTATTAGATTTGTTTTCTATAGCTATACAGAATTACACCTGCTTTTGTGACAAAATACGTACTTCGAGAGCTACTTTCATTGTAGCACCAATACCACAAGTACCTCAGCAATGTGGCATTAACAGATACGCATATTCAGTTAACACCTCTCAACTTTGTCTTTGTAGACTGAGGGTAAACTCTTCAAGAAATAGTATTTACTAAATACTATATACATTAAATTGATGAGTTAAGTGATAACCTGAGCTGCAGACAACAGTCCTAGCAGTCTAGCAAGGCACATTAAATCATCATGACACCTGAAGTATGATTGCTTGTTTGTTAATATCAGCATCTATCTTGCTTTGCACCTGTAATACTTATTTTCCCAAAGTATGGTTAATAAGTTGGAAAATTATCTAAATACATTTATGTACACAGCCCTAAAATTCTCAGAATCTTATGTTTTGTTAGACAAAATCATGAATTAAACTTTGTGCTTAGTAAACTAATCCTTTACTAATTTGTACTAAGTTGTTTGGCTGCCTTACTACTCAACTGAACTTTTTCAAAACTGTTATTTACATTAAATACAGTAGGTAGATCATCCATCTTCTGTGGGCTTTTGGCTTATTAAAGTAGAGAATATAAGATTTAAACTTAATGAAAATGAAACCTAAGAACAGGATTTTATATTGGTGAACAGAAATTAGTATTTCCCACTCCCCTTCAAGACTTTAGGACTATCAGGCCGAGTTATTTTTATTTTGAAGTGATAAGAACAGAAAGTAATTCTCCCGATATTCCAATTCCTGCTTTTTTTTCAAATATTTGAACAAAAAATAGCAAAACTGAATTAACAAAATTCCAACTAAGAAGTGATTTCCTTTCCTGTGCACTAACTGCCAAAAACCTAGTCAATGCTGGAATTAATTAAAGTTTTCATTTAAGAAAAAGCTGGTTTAATGAACAACAGAGAACTGTCTGAAGGAATATGAGCCATGAGGTCAGTGATTGACTTGTGATAAAATTGTCACATTTTTGTTGAAAAGAAACTTAATAAGTTGCATGAATTTTTATTCTGATTATCTTCAATATTATGATACATTTGTCCATTAGAACAATTTTAATAACTATAAGTAGCTTCATAACAAGAAAAGTACAATTAAAAGTACCAGAATCCAAAGACTCATAGAACTGGACAGGGCTAATATGGCAGAAGGCACTGAACATAAAATAATTACTACATATTATAGAGTATACTCACTATTCTTAAACGCTTAATTGTAATATTATATGATGCAACTTTGCAAACAGCAATAAAATTATGCCAGGAAGAACTGAAAACCTCACACAGATTTGTATTTTCCAGAATTAATAGAATGTGTCGTGTGTTTCCTCTCAAGAAGCTTAGGCTTGACAAATTTTTCAGTGTGGTCTCTCTTGCTCACAGCAAGAATGCTAACTTCACAATTCATTTTCTGTGTATTTGATGGTTTTGCTGATAATGTAGCAGTGTAAGACAACCAAGTATTTCACTTCTTCCACAGGAAAAAAAACCATTGCTAGACTACTTTAACTACAGAAACAATATTCCATCTAGTTCACCTAGCCTTTCAGACCCCAAGCATACCCCCAGAGAATATGACATATCCATTTACTCATAAAGTAACAGATGTCAACTGTAAACCAGAAAAAAAAATAGAAAGGAGGGAAATGACACAATGTAACACTGTAAACAGATTTCTCTTAGATATAACCACATTTTCAAAGATCTGTTGGTGCTACTTTTTTCAATACATGAAATTCTTTTCCCTTAGCACACCCCTTCTTTAATATATTACAAATAGTTAGCTAGAAAAGCTTTTTGAAACTAGGAGGAACCTTTTGTCAATCTAAGAAATCAGAGAAATATACGATTTTAATTTTGACATTTACCTTAATTTTCATTTCCTATTCTACAAAATTTATCCACAGTGTGCCAGTGAAAGTAACAACAAAAACTGATGCAACAAGCAAAGTCCAATGTCTATCCATGATAACAATAACTACTAGTGAAAAAACACATGTAATTTAAATCTACAACACATCACAAACTCATCTCCTTCCGTTCTGTGATACACAACTATACAAAATTCCATACTTTGGCCTTCATAGAATCACAGAATGGCAGGGGTTGGAAGGGACCTTTAGAGATCATGCAATCCAACCCCCCTGCCAAAGCAGGTCCATCTAGATCAAATCACACAGGAATGTGTCCAGGTGGATTTTGAAGACCTCCAGAGAAGGAGCCTCCACACCCTCCCTGGGATGAAAAGTGAGGTAGCATGAAAAGAGAAGTACTTAGACAATTGCATTGTCTCCTTCCCTGCAATCATTTGAGACCTATTAGACAATTTCTATCAAACTAAGCAAAAGTAAAGAAATACTGATTTGATGTATTGTTTTCTTGAAGCCTCTAGAAGCAGAATAGCAACAGAAAGGCTGTGGTACACACTCGTTTCTTTTGAAAACAGAATTCATGTATGAAAACATTTTGAACACATTACAAAGAAAAAGCTCAGAAGTTATCAAGTATCAGAACACAGCCTCCTAACTCAAGGATTTCCTGTTTAAACTTTGTGATAGCTAATGAAGGAAGAGGTGAGTATGGTAAATGGTAGCCTTTATGCAATGAAGTTTTAAGTCAGCCAGCTGCAAGTTAATTCATCAGAAAGCAGGCTCTGTTAGCTTACAGATCTGCTTGTTAGCTGTAGAAGTAAGGGCTGTTCAAGTGTCCCTACTGCACTTTCTACATGTGGATTTAGCTGCCTAAATTTAAGCAGAGAGAAGGAACTGCAGGCAGTAAATGCTCTTGGGGCTTCAGAATATTTGGAATTTTTTCCTCTCTGTGCTCTCTAAAGTACAGGCTTTACCAAGAAAGCTAAGAGTGTATTCCCAAAGGTAACTGGTGAAGTGGCTGACAGTTTATTTGTTAACATCACTTTCAGTTAGTACTGCTGACAGGATGAATCTTTCCAATTTTAATGCTGCAGGATAGCCACCCTTACAGTTTTGTGAAAATAATATCAAGGCACCTTAAATGTCTTATAAGGGATTTTATTTCACTTGTCTTGACTTTTTGTGCTTTAATTTAAGAAAAAAATAAAATGCACATTCAATTCATGTTGCTCTGTGTATGAACAAAGCCAAAACACTTTAAGAAGACACACAATATGTTCAGTTCAGTTTCCCAAATACAACCAAGGGGAAATTATTCCATACATAGAGAACAGGACATAAATATATTCTAAGGCCTCAGGAAAGTGATGCTGGAGGTGGGACAAACTGAGATCATTTCAGCAAAAGCACACATAGTGTAACAGCCAGAAGCTTCTCACTGCACAGCACATACATAATAAAGGCAGCTGTCAGATACGTAGTATGCATCACATCATCATTTTCCTCTGGAAATAGTTAACCTGAAACTGCTTATCACCCTAGGATGAAAACAAAAAGGTAAATCCTATTCAAGAATCCTCCAGCTGTCTCACAAATGAAAGAAGTTTCCAGGTTTTATTCTTTGCAGGCCTAAGAAAGGATGATTTGCCCAAACTAATCCATGAAGTATTACTTCCTTCTCTTACACTCATACTTAGGAGCAACCTCTACTCTCAGGCAAACATAAAATTAAGGACAGAAAAGTTAAAACTTATAGAATTATTTATATATCAATATAAATATATATATTTATATTTATAAAATATATAAATATATAAAATATATAATATACAATATATAAATATATATAGATATATAATATTATATATATATATATATACACACACATATTAATTATTTGTGTAAGTTTTCCATGCAGCTGAATTAAAGGAAAAACATTACTCAATGTTGACACTACAAGCATTATTTATTTAGCATTATTAATTAGCCTTATGTTTATCTCATTTTTTTAACAAGAACTATTGGGTCAAGCTCTGTTTCTCAGTAGGTTTTGCACAGTAGAAATTTCTTTGCACAGTTCTGCTTGTGAAACAGAGAAGGAGATGATGCATCTCATTTTTTTTTGAGCAAATTTAATCCTTACTAGACACAATTCCCATTAAACATGAAAAGCTTCTAGAGTTGTTGTGCATATAAAACTTCCTTCAAGGGGAGTCATTCATCTGTAAAAGCTACCTGGAAATAATCTACGAGAGAGGAATAAGCAACTTAAAACATATCAACTTGTTTCACAACCAAAGAATTTAAATTTTCAAAGTGTAATCAATAGTAATTTAGTTATTTTTATAGTGAAAAAAAATACTGCTCTCAACTACAAACATTAAATATTATAGCTAAGAAGCATTTAAAATGGAATTCCTTGGTGTATGTTCCCATTATAATGCATACACTGGAAGGGAAAAATGAAATTACAGAAAGTCATACAACAGAGTTTAAACAGCTGCATTTTAAACCATTTATGATGACTATTCTATGCTAAGTGGTAAAATACTGAGATCTAATGCTTCAAATACTAGTTGTGTTGAATAAGTCATTATTTAACAGCATTTTTATGAGGTAATGTGTCTTTAGCTGTGGCAATATGCAAATAGCTAACTGTATGAGAGCAAATTATTATGCAATGTTAAAAAATGAAAAGCTTAGAGCAGAGCAATTGAAACAAGAAACATTTCCCACTTTCAAAAGAAATACAGTGGGAAGGGCCACAGATGCAGAAAACAAAGTCACATTTTGCTTTAAACAGAAATCTCCCAGCTTGTGTTGCCAAAATATTACAGTGGAGATGGGGAAATATATCAAATGGTTAGAAACAACAAAAATCTGTGATTACAGAAAAGTATATATGCTGAAAACAGCCTTTCAAGCTGTCTGGTGAGACATGAAACACTCCATCATTATAATCAATTACATAGAATCTTTTTAAAGTGTTCTCTGATGGAAGTGTTATTGTATACACAACCAACTTAAACATGTCAGTCTCACACTCAAACTGCACATCAGTTTCATGGCATTCACAGAAAAATTAAGGTAGCTTTTTTTTCCCCAATGTTTCACTCCAAAATTGAAGTTGATTTTACTGTTCTACTTTCCTCATATGAACAAGTTTACTTCTGAAATAACCAACAAAGTTACATAGCAATATTAAAGGTAGATGAGTTCCCTCAGCTACGAACAATACATCCAATAAATATTAAAAAAGGAACTTGACATAAGTTGACACATGTCTCAGTTGTAAATCAACTGTGACAGTAAATTTTGTATGACTATATTTTTACAATTCAAAAAGTGATACTCAAATGGTTAAAATCCAGATATAAGGAAAATCATGATTTCCCAAGACAAATACTTGTCATTAAAGACAAGACATTAAGCAGCTGTTAACTGGATCAAGACTGCTCTTTGGCTTTGTGAGTGGTCAGCTCCAGGTGCCTTTCTTTAAAAAAGCTAGAAATACCTCTCCAAGTGAGCTTGGACTCCCTAGTTAAAACTGTATCCAAACTCCAAACAGACTCACTTTGATGCTTCTGTACCTTTAATGTTATCTGATTGCCCAACTAGGAAACAAAACATATCATTTTTTTTTAATTCAAATTCTTTTTTCCTGTTTAATACACTGAAACTTCAAAAGTAGGGTGTAAATCTAAGACCACTCTGATTTTGAATATGGCCAACCTCACTAATAGACATACAAATTTGCTTTTTAAAGAATGAGCTCTCACTTCTCTAAGTCCTAGTAAGTGAATTGAATGCATGACAGGTGAATGAACAAAATGCACAAAAAAGATTTATCAGCTGGAGAATTTTTTACTGTTGACCATGCTGTGCACTTCAACAGTTAAGTAATATTCTTATTTACTAAACAGATATTAATTCTGAATTTGATACCATAATTGCAGCCATTTCAAGTCAGTAGAACTAGTGCTACCATCAACAAAACCAGATTCTATCTTGCTGTATGTCCTCCTTTGGCCTGGCACACCATTTGCACATTGAGCTGGATGACAGAACAGATGCAAGTTAAAATAAGCCTAATCTAAAAAGAAAAGCTCCTTCTAATCATGATCAGTTCTGTATTGATCACTCACCATAAGGTCACAGCCTATATGATGATTTATGAACCTGGACTTCATTGAGACACCTCTTCCTGCCACACAAAAAACTCCACCTCACTAAAAACTCAGAAATGCAAAACCCAAATATCCCAAAGCTCTGTGTTTAGAATACTCAGATACTATGTGAGAAGCCCAACATACATGCTCTTGCTCTAAAGCTGTAAGTACATACTGTAAAATATCTCTCTTCATTGGAAAATAGTGTGGGACTTTCAGACACACATATGGGACACAGAGATTGGCAGATCAGAAGTTCACGTCAATCTCTTAAAACTCAAGCAAGCTCCACATCTAGCCACCTACTGACTGTCCACATGTGTCTGTCAAATAGCTTCCAAAAAGAAGGTAGAAAATTAAATATCAGAACATTTGATGGGAAGCTGTTTTCCCTCTTAGCTCTGATACAGTATCTGGAGGCCCCCTCATTTCCTAAAGTTTCTACACGAACGTGAATTTAGAGTCTCTCTTCTCCCCTAATATATATTACTCTTAACTCTCCCTTAACAAGCTGCTCTCTGAAGCTTACAATAATACAGGTCACTATTGGAAAGGCCAATTCCATGGAAAAAATACATTACTAAGTCAGAAAAAAAGCTGAGCTATCAACAAACTTTATTTCAACTGTCAGATAGAAGAAATTACACATTAAATGTCTTCATATCCAATTATACAATAAATACTTAAATGAAAATAGATCATCTCCAAGTGAATTCCAAGGTATAAGTATTCATTGTCTATGATTTTTTTTCTAATATGACCTACATATTAGAACACATCAGCAGAATAAAGCAGAATAGAACACGGTTGCATGTTTGTCTATTCTGTGACATATCAGTTTACTTGCATTTTAGTGTTTTAGGGACCTCTGGCGGTTACATCCGAAACAAACTGCTGGTAACCAATTGCAAAGTAGTCAATTGGAACTTTTAAAAATAATAATAGCTTTATAATATGGGAAAACCATTAATTCTTTAAAAAGACAATAAAGACTTTTAGCAAACAATATATGAAAGTTTATTGTAGCCTGTGAAATGAGGATACAGCTTCTTTTCTTTCATACATTTTTTCTGCTTCTTCATAACTTAATGTTACTAACAAATTATTTAAAGAACACCAATGAAAAGGTTAATGGTGCAGATTCAACCTCAAACACAAAGGCAGTATCCCCAAAAAACTTATAATGGGGTAAAAGACAGAGGGGACAGAAACAAAGAGCCAGATTTTAACATGTAAGGTCTACTAGCAGTGTCCTGCACAAGTCTCTATTAGGTCCAGTGATACTTAAAACCTCAAAATGAGTCACAAATAACTGGATGGGTATGTAATGATGTAACAGAACTGCGAGGGGGTCATGACTGAGCGATAAAAATCAGAAAGAAAGCTTGCTGTACATAACATGGTAGATGTTGAGGGCAAACGGAATAGCATCTTCACAAGCTCTGAACTGACTTTTCACACTTGTGAACAAAATTTTGGGCCTATAGGAGATAGTTCTTACAGGCAGCTCATCTTTCTAACGGGTCAAGAAAGCAAACAGTTTTAGAAGTTACTATGAATGGAAGAGGAAACAAAACAGAGAAAGAACTAGCAATAGATAGATCACTCCTCTTTAGTCTGAAAAACCTGAGTCATTTTAGATTATGTTGTTCTGACTAGCAACAGCCTGGTTTTGATACCTAGAATCACAGCAGCCACCAAGAAACATCAGCTGGAGCATCACCTAACTCATAAATCGATAAATTAGATCATTATGTTTTAATATAGTATATAAAGTTAGTTTAAAGGTTTGCTTTGTGGGAGGGGTTTAAAGTGCCACAAAACATAAAACAGCTGAAAGTCCACAAGAATGTTCAACAAACTCACAGGTTCATCTTTTGCCTTTGGGGGGAGCAGAGTGGAACACAACTCTGTACATCAGAAATTCCTAAATGACTCCTTCCTATTTTTCCTTATTAATGAACCATAAAGTTTTCTGTTTTGCCTACAGTTTTTGGATTACATATGCAAAAATAAATTTGAAGACATAAAAATATTAGGATTCCATTTTTTATCATTTTTATCTTGTGTAAGCCCTCTAAACTATTTTTAGAATTCAGAAATATTACTTTGGAAGAAAAACTTCTATGTCATTACAGCAAACACAGTAGAAGCCTTTTGAACAGTAAAATAGATTTTTCCTTTCTAGACCTTCATTTTGAAAGTCACTGGTCTCAGATTTAACATGTTTAAATGTTAAATTCCACTGTGAATGATTTTTATGTTTATATTAAAAAAAACAACAAAAAAAGGAGCTACACTGAGGATATGTAATTTTTGTGATGGAAATTGGGAAGCTAGGTAAATTATCACTGAACATGTTAGTGCTAAACATCTAAACAAATACCTAAAGCACAAAGTTACATGGAAATCTCAAAACTACTTTTGAGTACTTTCACTGAAACGTTAAAAAGTTAAATATCAGGAACTTCTGCAACATACAAGGAGTGCACTTCAATTGTGACCTGGATTTTAATTTATATGCAATTGTTTACATTGAAAGACTTGATCTATCTTTCCTGACTTCAGTCACTGGAACACTTTCCTCACTTTGTAACTATAAACAAACAATATCCCCATGGTATTAACTAAAATGTTTTGTGTTCAGCTTTGAGAGTTGAAATGCTAAGCAACGTAGCAAGATCATCATGATCATTCTTACAATTCATTTAGAAATAAACAGAGGGACCTAGAAGAACAAAAAATGTCTTAGCTGCGTTGCCAGTAAAAGTCAGATATTAACCAATGTCTGTACTCCAGATCTGCACTGTACAGAAGTATATTTGCTTCCCACATTCAAAGACCCAGTTGAGTAGTTCAGTTATTTCTCACTCTCAGACACCCATGACATCCAAATCCTGACGTCACTACTGGAAAAATTATCATAGTCACACTTCAAACAGATATTAAAATAGTAGATTCTGTCAACGTTACGCAGTTTGTGTGCATGTATCACATACAAAAAAGGAGAGTAAGATCACCTTGTCATTTCTTTAGGCCAACTACTGAGCATGTAAAATGAAAAAGGGATTAAAGATATTTTTCTTCTCCAAAGTCCTTAACAATTATTGTTTGGAAAAAATTCTAAGAACCAATTGTACTATTTTTATACTAATTATAAGAATTACATTCCAGGGTAACCAAATATGTCAACACACTCTTTTTATTACACACACCAGAAATACGACAGTGACTGCTTCATTTTCTGAAAAGGAGAGAAAAAGGCTAGAGGTTTTAGCATTAGTGAGTAGTTCTTCCACAGGTTAGTAAAGGTTAATTAATTTAAGTACTTCCATTTTCATTTAAACATACTATTAAAAAACAACAAAAAGCAGGCTATAAACCCCCAACAAGCTGTGGAAGTTTCTTGCACAAATAGTAAAAAGCATTAACAAAACTTCCTGTCCCTAAGAAAAAAAGCAAAGTTACCTCAGAAACAGGTACATTTTCTCCAAGTTCAGATGTGTGTGATGCCAGTAAACCAATCACTCGAGCAACTTTGGCACGGCTGTAGATGAAGTAAATTTTTTGTAGGTGCACAAAAACAATTATGTCTCGTTTATATTTTACACCAACTGCTAAGTGCAGGAAATCTTTGAAGAGCTGTTCACTTTTATTTATTTATTTTCTTCATGTTCCATTTCTTTTCTATCATCAAATAATTTCAGTATTTCATCTGAATTTAGCAATAAATTAATGCATACAGACATTTCTTCCTTTAGCACTAAATAATGAAGATTCCTTCGTTTGTTCTAGTCTTACTAATGAATCATGCTCATGTTCTGCTCTCTTATAGCACAAAAATACGCAGTTTTAAAATTTTCAGTATAGCTAACAAAGTAGAAATCAAATCTGTATCAGAAAATCAGTTTTAACTTTGTTTAAAAAAACCCTTGGAACAGTAAAATCGTCATTTCTAAAAGAGACAGCAGAGGGCACTATCACATCAAAATATTTGTGGCAGGCTCTTTAAAAACACATTACTATTATGGCATGGTTTGCTTGATTTGGTGATTTTAAGTAACACTGTTTGACACACCAAATTATAATAACTGCTAGGTAAGACTTAGAGATTTTCTATAGTCTTTGGTCCTGTAGAATAGCAATACATAAATTCATTGCCAAACAAAAATTCAGTGATGTATACACCATCATACTGCCAGTCAACTACCAAAGCAGACTGACAGGCTAAAGCACACCTCGAATGCCCTGTTAAAGAATATCTTTAATAAAATACACTGATAATTCCATATTTGAACAACTTCATTGATAAGAATTGTTACTTACATATCCCAGTTGGCGGCTGCACGCAGCTGCTGTAGCAATATAGGAAACTGTAGTTTAAAGAAAATGAATATACAATCAGTGAATTTCAGTGATCTGATATGTCCCGGTGAAAAAACAAAAGAAGATAAATCAAAATAACAGTACTTTTATGAAAATGTATTTGCATAAGGTTTGCCAGATGTATTACCATAGACAAATACTGCAGATATTGCCCAAGCTCAGAGTAAAAGTACAATTTCTTTCTATATTCTTCTTTAAACTGCTTAATATGTATCAATGTGTTTAAAAAACCTTTTTTTCACAATGAATAACACTATGCAAAGGAAAAAACTCCAATACTTCAATCTACAAAACAAAAAGATCACCATATAGTATTGTCCAACACTAATTTGATAAACTAACACACATCATCAGTCACTTAGGAACTAAACTCCATGACTATGTGATTTCTACAATTTGCTTTTCATTGGCAATTCAGTTATTGGATTAGTGTCACCTCAAAAAACCCTCCAATGATAATGAAATATACCTTCCAGTAATTCTGTTTTGCAAGAATTCTACATGTTCCTATGGAGCCTCATCTAAGTGAACCTGCTTGTGCAGGGAGGTTGGACTAGATGATCTCTAAAGGTCCCTTCCAACCCCTATCATTCTATGGTAAGACCTATCAATGCTTCCAACCTGAATGTTCTTCATGGAATTTTTCTCCTAGTGCATTTTGGCTTTAATATCTCTATATCAAACAACATGTGTCAAATATCTCTATATCCAACAACATGTTTATCTTTTAATAAGTAAACTGAAAAGTGTACATGTCAGGGTAACCTCTGTGATGCTTTTGTATAATGGGAAAAAGAAGTCTCTCATTTCTTCTGCACATGCAACAGTCTGACAACTATGTTAAATCACTACAGAGAAAACTAGTAACATTGGGGTTTGGGTAGAAAATGGCTCTTGAAAGGTGAAACCACCATTTAGGTATATACTAAAACACACTCTCAGAGAACATGCTCACTCTTTGAATCAGTGCTTAATAAAAGTTTTATTGGATGTTTTTCTTGCTGTTCTTCACAGATGTACAAATAAAATTGATTTAACAGTTCAAACATGAACTTTTTTCAGTCTTGTCTGTCACTTAAAACTAACATTTAATCAGATGTTATTTCCCACTCTCCATCAAGGTTAGTTTTTATCCCAACTGTTCTACTAACACAACAAATCTATATGTAAATGTATGTAAATTGTTTTCCTTTTTAAAACCTGACATGGTATATAGTATTTATTTGAATTATTCTCTACTTATGTTGATGTACTGACAGAAATAATATGATAAATTAACTAAAATATAACTCAAAGTAGGTAATTTTTGCTACAATGGTAAGTATAGAAACCATGTTGAGTCCATCAAAGCTTTATTACTTACGAGCTGAGAGTTAATTAGCCTGCTGGCAACTTCCTTGTGGACAGCCACAGTACATAGATAGTACAGTAAGCTCAGTTTAGAACGTGCTGCTCCTGTATTCTTCTCGGTGGAATCAAGTAGTGAACATACTCGTTGCAAGAAGTCATTCCAATCCATATCTTTCATAGCTGTTAACTTCTCAGCTAAGTGTAAGAAGCAAACAGTAGTTAAAGATAATGCATCTTTGATGTTGCTTTAACACATTAGAAAGAAATATCAACATGAATAAGTTTTCAACTAATTATAAGGTTAGTATTTAAAATATTAAACAAATATAATTCATCTCTGAAATAAAAGAGAAACAAAGCAAAAAAATGTTGCAATTAAAGTGTCAAAATACTTCTTATTGTGCAACTCAACTAAATCCCAAAGTTACAACCCCAAAAGTGTCCACAAAAAAGACTGTCCCATATTAAATAAATATAGATAAGAATAGTCTAATATATCAGAATGTCAATACAACAATTTAGCTACTGAAATGTAAAATGAAATAAAATATCACCCTTTCAGGCACTTGAATCTGATCGTTTTTGCCTGGAATATTAGACAAATAAAACATATTTTCTGTTAGTACAATCTGGATGGGGAGACTGAGGGACATTGTGTTCCTTGCCAACTACAAAATTTCTTCAACCAATTAATTCTCCAAAATAAATATTTTGTAAAAAGAAAAAAAAGGAACTTTTATGTCTATGAAGAGGTACTATGTGAATTCCAGGACTACATATCTGGCTGATATCCCTCTTCAAGCACAGTGAAGTGTAATACTTCCTTAAATAGACTAAATTTTCCAGGGGAAGAAACATTACACTCATGACAACAAGCAGCCTTTTGTTTTTTGAAATAACAGCAGCCTTTCTGGACATTAACAACAAAAAACTGAACTCCAAACAGCTCCACACTATCTTCTGGGACATGATTCCCATTACATTCCATGATTAAAAGTGGAACTGGCTAGGCTGCCTAGTATTGCAGCTGATCAACACTGCTCATGTTAATTGAGATCCTGGGTTTATTTGCTTCTCTACCTTTGTCAAATTTAAATCTATTTGGTTGAATATCTCAGTTAAAATATCTCAGTTGTTCACAAAAAAACAACAGAAGTGAAAAAAAGAAGAGTTGGTTTCCCCCATACTAAAATGGTGTTGACTATATCCTTTTGAAACTTGCTGAGCCTGGGCTTGTAACTGAAGAAGGCAGAAGAGAAAGGAAAGGCATAAATTAGCACTTGAAGCCTACTCCAAATCAGTCTAGCTAAAACATTATACAAACAAATTCAGCTTCTGAAAAGTGAGGAGTTCTGCAACTCTGACAGTTCATCATCTACAAAGGGATGATATAGATCTTGTGATAATTACACCATAATATACAGAACCGAGTTTTAAACAACTTCAGCAGATCCATACCTGAGTATGTTGGCATATGTAGAGTTTTCAAGTCATATCTTACTGGTACTTGCTTTATTATCTGGAGAAATAAACAATCACATTACAATCTGGAAATCCCTAAGTAGCTGAACATGAAAACACAAAGATGCAAATATTGTATAGGATGGGTGTCCAAACCACTGCTCATTACTGAGGCATTTTCCAGTGTTTCTGGTATAGATTTCTTCTAAGCAGAAGAAATTTATGAGTTAATTCTGTTATTCAAATTGTTAGTATTTCAAGTGTTTTTTTAAAATGGCAATCCAAAATAGAAGAGTTTTTTTCAGTTTATATTTTTGTTTTGCTTGTATCCAGAAAAACAGTTGCATCTAGGCTTCAAAAGCTACAGAAAGCCAATATGTAGCTAAGATTTCATGAAGTGTTTTAGCAACTGGTTGCCACACAGCAAATATATATCAAGACAGATGATTCTAGATTATAAAAAGTCATACCAACATCAATTAACCATTCATAAAGTATTGGGTTTTTTTCCCAACAATGCTATTTTCTGGTACATCATGGAACTGCATGACTGCTCAGTGACTGAGCATTTGAGCGTGATTTTCAGTAACTAAAGCATACCAAAACAGGTAACCACAGTGGAACCTAACCTTTGACAGATGAAGCCTAGTTGTAACTAGAGAGCTATTTTCTAAAAAAGGTCTTCAGTTCCACAGCTATGCAGAACACAGGGAAATGTTACAATATAAGGTGACATTTCAGCTTTTAAAATTCTGCCAGCATCTAGTAAATCCCTTTCCAGAAGATTAAATTGCAAGCTCTTCAGCTTTACCAGGTGTCAGTATCATCCTTTAATCAGAAGAGTGTCAAGTAGGCAGTGACTTTGATTACATGTCCCTAGAATTTAGTGAGCTATTTTGCATTAATTCTGAGTCTGGCATTGCATGCTAAGAAGATTAGTCTCTACGTACACAATAGCATGTGCATTTACCCCTAATCTCATCTCTTACACTTGTAGTAAGAAGAGAAGTAGTGAAGGGCTAAGGCTTTGTGTCAGAGTCCTGAGACAGAATTTACAGAAACGACATTCAAATGCATAATTACCTTTGAAATTCTCCACTAGTAACAATGGCTCCAGCCCCCCATCACATTAAAATAGTTGGGTAGTTACTTTCTCTAGTTGTATAAAGCTGTTATGTTACAGCAATAGAGCAACTAAAAGCTTTTAAGACACTCATAATGAGCAAGATGCTCACTTCCATTGAAAACTGTAGCATTGCCTGCATCTGCCATTTACTGAGTGAAGTTGCTAAAATGATTTTGGTTTTTTTTAACACAGAAACAAAATGGGGACTAAAAGGGGCTCTTTATCATCCCTTCTACCAAGGCCTATCATTCTTTCTACCAATACTACCCATGTGCCCATAGATGCACATTACATTACATCGATGCACATCACTGCAATGCAGAGCCCTGATTCTTTTTAGGTCTTAACTGTCAAGCAAATGTCAGCTTCTGCTCAAGAGATGCATCACAAACTGTTAGTGCATTAGAATCCACATGACAGAAATTGGAAGGCTATTTCTTGTAATCTCAAGTCTTCTTTTCCAGAGAAAATAAGTTCATATTTATTAGAAATATTATCACAGCTAAAGTTTGAATAGTAACAAAAGCTATTCTGTAAAGGTCTAACTCCTAGTCTGGAAGGCTTCATGGATGGCCTTGTTTTGAGTATACTAAAACAAACATTTCTCTTCATTTTAGTCATCGATACCAAAGCAAGTTATCAGGAAAGAAATCTACACAAGCACTCAATATAGTATTTAGTAGCTTCTATTTCTTTTAAAATATTATTTAATATTAGTATTCAATCCCAAAATAACTCAGTTCTCCAAATTAGCAACACAAAAGGATTATAGAAGACTGCCAAAATATTGCAGAGGAGCTTGCCAGATGACTGGGTGGAACTGCTTTAAAATGAGAATTATAAAATACAGGAAAGGAGTTTCACCTCGATTACAGATTTCTCTGTAAAAATAGCCTCACCCACAATTTCCTGAATCTTATCTTTTATTTTGCTTTACCTTTGGATTGTCAATGATTGGTGTTATGATAAGATCAGATTCAGTGTAAATGAGCTCTTTCAATGTTGACTCCATGTCTTGATTACTCGAGAACATATTTTTAGCCTAGAACAAGAACAAAGGTTTTTTTAAAAACTGTTTATCAAAAAGAAAAAAAGGTTTATGTTTATTCCAAAAATATTTCATTTCAACATTACACCACACAGCTTGGCCATATAAATAACGTACTCTAAACTACTTTTTCTTTAAGCAGTAATAGATAGGGTCAACTAAAAATTATGTTTGCTGAAAAGCACCAGATCCAAAAAGTAGATCAAGAAGAAGGAAAATAGCCTTATCCTTTTCATACACTCAAAATCAAAGGGGACTAAGCATCTGCCTTAATTCTTACACCTGAAGTTCTGCAAATACTTCTTTTCAAATACCTTGTACACTGCAGGAACTGCTTTCCTGTTATAATCATGGAAGGGGAAGAAAGTGGACTTTGCCACGGACTCCAGGCTAATATTCTGGACACCATCATCATTTAATATTATTTTTCTACTCACCTTTTTCAAGCATGAATCTCTTTGTGGTGGATTTTGGACTGAGGCACTAGTAGCATCACTTACTTCTACCGCAGTGCTAGTTCTAGGCGTGGGGCGAGAGCTTCAACAAAAGAAAGGGAAAAAAAGACAAGAAAGATCAATTACTAAGTTTCTTTGTGCTAATTACTAAGTGTCTTTGTGCTCAGTTCTGTTGTATTGGGCTGTTTAGTCTAGAAAAGAGAAGACTGAAGGGGGATCTTATTAACATTTACAGATATCTAAATGATGGGTGTCAGGAGATTGGGACATCTCTTTTTTCTATAGTAGCTAGCAACAGGACAAGGGGTAATGGGATGAAGCTGGAACACAAAAAGTTCCACTTAAACATAAGAAAAAACTCTTTCACTGTGAGGTGAGGGAGCCCTGGCACAGGCTGCCCAGAGGGGTTGTGGAGGCTCCTTCCTTGGAGGTCTTCAAGACCCTCCTGGACACGTTCCTATGTGACCTAATCTAGGTGAACCTGTTTCTGCAGGGGGGTTGGACTAGATGATCTTGGGAGGTCCCTTGCAACCCTACAATTCTGTGATTCTGTGATAATCTTCTTGGCTTGAAAGCTAGTACAAATCTAAGAATCAGGCATCAACTAAAACAAATCACTGGTAAACCAATCACTACTTTTTATTTCATACCTATATAGTTCTTAATACATTGTTACCAACACCTTGTGATGAAAAGCTACAGGCAGAATTTATTAGTAGATCTTAAGCTGAATTCTTGTGTATTTAAAGTAAACATAGCCAAAGCATATTCTCACATATATAATGTAAAAAGGAAAGAAAGTTCTAAATAAATTCTTCTGTTTAGACAGATAGATAAGAAATCAAAAGTCTACTTACAAAAACTCATCTAATAAAGCCATAAAAGCATTGCTTTAACTACATGCAGTGCTTTTGTAGCTCTTCAAAGGTGTCAATATCAATTGCTGACAGAAAATTCAAAAGGCAATCAGTAACAAAATGTTACAAAGAGAAAAATAAAATGGTTGAAGAGATAGGGAAAAAAGAAACCAAAAACATATTGGTTTTCAAGGATTTTCTTTAGGTTTTCCTACCTGAGAAGAAATATGGATTCATTTGATTCACCATCAACTGCACTTTTGGGGCGCAATTCAGTCTGAGTTTCTACTGAAAAGAGAAAATGAACTTGTAGTCAAAGTTAGAGAATAAATAAAACATAGGGAATAAGCATGTTGGTAAGACTGATGAAACCCAGAGGACACAAACTAATTCAAATTAACAAGCAGTATTACCTATTTTGAAAGAATTGCTTGGTATCTCATTATCTGCTCTTGAGGATGACAGGTTATCTAGACTTTTATGAGTTCCCACTGGCTCTCTGGCACAAAAAGACACTGATGACTTTGTGTTTTCACTCCTGGTTAATGAAAGATATTAATTACACAGATTTTAAAAAACCCAACCAAATAAACATGGATCATATCAATTATTTATTTGTTGCAATTACTACGATACAATTTAGACATTATTCTCTAGAACAGCAAACTACTGTAATATATGAGTTACATATATTTTTTATCATTGCTGTTGCTATTACGAAAAGGTAAGTTTACAGCAAGTGGCTTGGAGAAAATTAGGAATTCTTTAGCTCCTTCAGTAGAACTTGCATGAAATAAATAAGAAAAATTAAATTATTACCATAATATCAGAGTTATTCAGAAATATTAAAAGTTTTAGAGACCATTCTATCTTCACAAGAAAATATTCCAGCTAATCTACACATAATAACAAAGTCTTTAGCACACATTAAGATCAGTAAAAACTACCATTATTTTCTGTTGTGATTTATGTGCCACACTTAATTGCATGTTTATTGATTTTGGTTGTTTGGGTTTTTTAATATATCTCTCTATTAATCACATGGAACTAGATCATATAACCTTCCCTAATATCAAGTATTAAGCAAACTCACATTGTGAAAAAATAGACACATGGGCCTCACAGTTAGAAAAGAAAAAAGTACTGAACTCCTTTTGCATCTCAAGCCAGCGTCCTATGTTTGCCATATCTGTCAATTAGTGCATTCCTCAGTGGATATTTCAGAGGCATTAGAAAACCCTCAAGAGTCAGGTCAAATATCCCAGTCTTTCAAAGGAGATTAAGATTGTTCTAATTCTCTGAAAATTGCTCAAAAATGAGCACTGTGGGGGTGATTGACAGAAGTCTGGCTAAAACCTTGAATAAATTCTTACTTTGTAGTATAAACTTTAAATCTTGATTTCTTATCTGCCTTGGTGGTGAAAGTAATAATGAAATTAAAATGCAAAAAGCTCCATCTCAAACTCGCAGAAATGTTTCTAATAAAAACTACTGCAACACTGGAATCAGAAATACCCATGAAATCACACAAAAGGGTTTTGAAACAGAATACAAAACCATTTTGCATTCTAGAAGTAATATTTTTCACATTAGTTTTAAATATGTGAAGGCTACTTTAGTTTCCAATCTAGAGAACTAAAGAATAAAAAAATCAACACTAGATATCCTAGTTCAATATTAAAACAAACAAAAAATAACCCAGTAAGGTAACAGGAGTTTTGAAGGAGCTCAAATTTTTAATATATAGAACTATACATATATAGAATATATATTTAAGTGTAGAGCATTACAAATTTAGGAAAAAAAAAATCCCACTAGATTAATGTTTTGTGTAATAAGCAAAGAATATGGGGCAGCTGCATTTGCAAGGATATAATGCTGAACCACAAATCCAAGATGCTGTACTGATAGGCTTTATGATGCTCTAAGCCAAACATATAAAAACAAACAAAAAAATCTCACTAAAGATAAAATTGACCTGTATTTATAAGATTCTGCAAAAGCTTTCAAAAAAAATCTAAGTCAAATTACTCTGCATCATTGTTATATAAGCAAATGAATTAAAATGAGAGCAGTTAGTTCAGCAGTGAATTTCAATATATTCGATAGCCAGAAGGAATGTCTCTTGAACAAGAACAGTGTAGTACACTAACGGTAATATAATTCCTAAACATCCAAAACTATTCATTGAATGATATAACACTCCATTCTCCAGTTAATAAACAACATGGAAATCCTAAACAAAATTCAAATGTGAAGAAAATTACAGAAAAAAAAAATCATTGTTATTGTTTGGTTTGTATTTACTATAAAAAAAGTCTTCCTTAAACAGTGGGTACCTTGAGCTTGTGTCTTGGCTGTCTGCAGGATCACCACCACAATGGCTAAGAGATCTTTTCCAGAATGGATGCTGCAATAGGTCTGTCCAATTCAACCTTTGAAATGCAACAAACAAACTGAAAAAGCAGTGGCAAAGTAGAGCTCCACAGAGATACAAGGTTTTTAACCCAGTGACACAACAGCATAATTAATCCTGTTGTTTCCTTTTATTTCATCAACAAGTAAGTTTTCTTTCAGGACAAGCTTCTTGCCTCAAATCAGAATAGATAATTCCCACAACACAGTTATGACACTAAGAATGCAGAACACTGCATGTAAATATCTGAGTTAACTTATAAATCATAACCTTATGCTATTTATCAATATCAGCTAGAAATCAAGGCCTCCTAAAATAGATGTGCTCATTGTTCCGGAAAGGTAAGGCATCTAATTTTAAAACTGCCCATCATTTCTGTTACAAAGTCATGTATTCAGCACCAACTACAAAAATACAAAGATATCCTTAATCACGACATTAATTCTATATCCCTTTACAGAAGAAAAAGCACAATTTGCTCTTTTATATGAGGGATTAAATGATTTTTGCATTCTTTGTCAATTACAAACTACTATGCCTACAGTAATATAGCAATTGTTTTCTCCATAGGTGAAAAAAGACAGTGTAAACAACTGTAAGAGATTAGACAGTTTACCTCTTCTGAGGATCCTTTTGAAGCAAACCATCAAGCAAACTAATAAACTCTGCAGAAGATTTGTGAAAAGCAGAACCTGTAAATAGAACCACTTGATAAGTATTGGGCAAATAGATCTGTCACTCAAAATAAACCAAATCATCACCTACACAACATGCTAAAATTCTAATAGTAATTTCACCTGAAAAAATCTAAATGTATGAAAAAGCTTAAATATACACTCTTGGGATTTCAAAGGATCATCAGTAAAATAAAAGAAATTCCCCCAAAAAAACCAACAAGAACACCCAAAGCCAAACAAACCAGAAACAGTATAAAGTAAAACTTACACTTGGAGAATATTACTCTGATTTTACTTAATAAATAATAACAGAATGTTACCTTCTGATCTACGTGGCAACGGATCTTCGTTCAAAATCTTTTCAATCAACTCAGAAAAGTTGTCTGAGAAGAATGGTGGTCTTCCTACAAACAAACACAAGTATGTTTCACAGATTAGGTAAAACTTCTAAATTGCTGTCCGGTACAATGATATATGATGAGTTCATTTTCCTAATGAAACATCCAAAGAAAGAAACACTCTCAGCCCCGACTTCATTTCTCAAGTTCTCTTACAAATTTACATAAAAAACATTGGATTAACTTCCTCTGCCAAGAACCACAGAAGCAACCATGGGCAGAAGAGGCAACTAAGATGGCTTGATGGAAGCAACCATGATAGCCCTGTATGAATTGGCAATGAGACAACAGGAGGTCTACAGAGAAATCTCATTATCTATGTGACTATAGGGATGCAACAGATCAACGTGTTTTTTACGACTTCAGAAGGCTGCACTCTAACCCTCTATCATAAGCAGACTTTTCCTCAAGCAGCAGCCAACACTAAAGTGTACTTCATCTGCAGGAAACCCAACTACTCTAGTACTACACTAGTGACACAGTTTTCTGTTTCAAAGGTCAAAATAATGGACACAAAGTTTAATACTAAGAAGGACTGACAAAAATTACACCATTAGAATTCAAGGACTGCTACAATTTAAAACTGCAGTGTTTAGTGCATTGGTTAGTATCATAAAATTTAGGTCACAGACAAAAGGCCAATCTTACAGTAGTGCTCCATTAATTATTTGATAAAGACCATTTTTTTAAGTACAGCTAGTATATTCTTCAAGACATGTTTAAAATTTGTCTTAAGGGTTTTTTATGTCTGAACTTCCTTAGTAAGTTAACAAGAATTTACTGTGGGACCATGACCTATGTTTTTCCATCATGACAAATATTAAATAGATACACAAACTTACAACCTGAGAACATTTCATAGAGTAAACATCCTAAGGACCACAGATCACTGGCTTTGGAAAAGTCTTCTCCCTTTATTACTTCTGGAGCTGTGTATAACGGAGAGCCTACAAAATACAGCATATATAATGCATTCTTATTAGTCCATCAGCATTTAATCCTGTTAGACACTTCAAACTGTCTTCATGCTTCAGTAAGATGGGGATTATCTTGGTACAAGAAAACTGAGATACCAAATACAAGTACTTTATAAGTAACTTCTATACTTTTACTGAATTATGTAGGATTGCATATGCTATTTTGTTATTTCACTTCTAATAACCAAGCTGGCTTGTGCTACATTTTTCTAACATAGTGATCAATGCAAAGAATGTTGTGATTTGCCTTAACACCTTCCAGAGCCAAACAAATTGAGCAGAACTGTAAACCAACATAATTTTCACGTAACAGAAACAATTACATGAGGTTTGTTTTGGTTTTGAGGGTTTTGTTTGTTTTTCAAAGCTATCCCAAGATGTAAATCTTTACATAAGGTTTATTTTGTATTCTGTTTACTTAAGGTTTGGTTTGGTTTTGAGAGTTTTGTTTGTTTTTAAAAGCTATCTCAAGACATAAACCTTCATGAAATTAGAAAACTCTGTTACACAAACAAGGTAGATGGCCAGTTGGATCACTGATCTAAACTAGTTACAGCTATTTTCACAGTAAACCACTATTTACTCTCATTATAAAACACAAATTATAGCAGCTTAGTCACAAATCCCTTTTGTCTTGATATAGAAAACAAAATACAGAGTTCCTATTTCTATCATAGCTCCCATCTAAATTCTAACTTAGTTGACAAAAAACTCCCTACAAAATTTACATAACCTCAGCAAAAGTGTCAATTCCATAGTGCCTTCAAAAAGGTTTTTTTGGATTCATTTGTTCTTGGGTTTTAAGTGACAAAAGGTCATTAACCATGCACATCAAAACAGCTATTTCTGAAAGGCAACAGGAAAGAGATTAGATTTGTATTTCTTCCTGAATAAAGATCTGTTCTTGGTCTTAGTATTTGCAGTGTGGCTCTTCAGCAGGAGACGGCGAAGTATTAAGAAAGCTGTCTTTGTTCCCATAAAATATTGCCAAGAATTCCATTGTACCAAATAGCAGTAACTGCTATGATACATGATTATTTTGGAAACAGAAGTCTGCAAGATTTTCTGAGATCATGACTAATAAAGGATTTGGAAGATTAAGACCAGGTTTCTGAATTTTTCTTATTCAATTAAAAAATAACACAGTATTTGCAGCCTGCTGCCTTTTCAGGGATGTGCATGTTGAATTAAAGCACAGTAATGTTCTCATGCTTTAAAAAAAAAATCATTCTTGATTAGAAGATACTGAAACAGTGGAACTTCAAAACAGAAATCACTTGAACCATTTGCATCAAAAAGGACAATAAAAGTATTGCAGTACCAAGCCTCCACTGAAAGAAGTAGCAGTTCTGTGTAGTACTTACTGAACTGTGTGTTTATGTTTAACACAAAGGTAATGGATTTCAATCCTAGAGCTTACAGAAAGCATCTTCAACATAGACATTTTAAAAGTCACTAAATAATTCCAAAGCTCAACTTTTTCCAAGACAAAGCAGGATTACATTTTAAATGGCTTCTCTTTATCAGTCCCAAATAACTTCCAGTATCAGTTTGTTCTCCATTTACTACTTTATAACTGGAGCACAAAAGGTTATAAGGAAGTTATTATTTTTGCTACTTCCTTTAAACTTCAAAAAAATTCACTGTCCTGTATCATTTAAATATCAGAAATACTATTTCATCAGTTAGAAAACTCAGCTTCAGTTTGAACTCTGAACTTCAGAGTTTCAGTTATCTTTCATAGTTTTCATCAAACAGCAGCTAATACTCAAGCCTACTCAGCAAATCCAAATCAAAAAGTAATATTTTTCATTAATTATCGACCTTGAAACATTTCAAATCTCAAGGTCTTCTCACAGAATTACTTCAAACAACAGGTTTTTTTCTTAATTCCATTCTGGCCCTTTGGTATAAGTTCATTTTGGCTAGTAAAAACATACCTCGAAATCTGTTCTTCAGAAATCTTTGTGGAGTGCTTTCACTGACATCTCCTTCACCTTCTTCAGATCCAACTAAAGCAAAGAATTCTTCCAAGTTTTCACCATCCACTTTAGCTAAGCAAAAATTACTGAATTTCAAAGTGCCAGATCCTTCCAGCAGAATCTAGAAGAATAAACAGTATACATTAAAACTGATGACTGATGAAATTTTCACTACAAAACACTATAACTGAACACATGGAAAAGTTTTTAAGTCAACATCAAGATTGTCTTTTTTCTTATAACCAAAATATTACAGTCTTGCAACAGAACCCTCAAGAGGTTGAACGTGCAATTTTGTTTTCTTGTTATTAAATCTAAATGAACAATAATGTTACAATAGAAAAGAAACAAAATCTGTATTGGAAAGTAAAATATAGAAATAAGTAAATCACTTCATCTGAGGGATAAAAAAGTCAATCTTCTTAATTATATTTAGCAGAAAATTCCAAAGATTTTGTCCAATGATGATAAGAGTTTTATCTATGCAGCCATTGTTTATTCTCGTACTTAAAAGCTTCATAATCCAAAAAATGTTGTTTAGAGAAATATCCGAGTCAGTAAGATGGAGGGGAAAAGAAAACCCAAACCAGTCCTATTTTAGCATTCTGTATTTTGCTTCCACGGGAGTATTTTACAGCAACATTCCTCCTTGGAAAAAGAGTCATCTCCTTATGCTTTATTTAGATATATTTTACTGCCTTTGGACCCATAAATGACAGAAAGTGAGTATGATTGTGAAGATTTTACAGAAAACTCAGAGAAAGATAACTTGATCACTTACAGATGAAGATCCAAATCAATTATTAAGTAAATATTTTTGGTAGTTCTGATGACTACATAAAATAAAAACAAACATGAACTTGAACAAAACTGTACATAAACTCCACACACATACACAGCATCTGAAGATACATGGAGATGTCTACATTTGCAAGAGTAATACAGTAATTTAAATGGTATTTGGAAACAACAGAGGAGGTTATTAATAAAGTTTAGTTAACTTCACTCCTTCATTAGAACAGTCTGTGACTTCCAACCATTCTGAAGCATGATAGAATAGGCATAAATGAATTTATATGTCTGAGGACAGAGAACTAAAATCCTTCATTAATTCAAACCAGTACAACTAAATAAAAAAGAAGCTATCACATTGTATCAAATATAAACCAGTGAAAGAAGTCCATTAGATCATAAAATACTCAAGCTATAGACTCGTCTTTCATTGTCTTCACATATATTATAAAGCTCAAATGGCCTCCAACTTGAAGGAAGCTTCTCCAAGAATTAAAATACAAATAATTAATGAAATGCCAAAGACATACAAATTCTATGCAATGTCCCCTACAAATAATACTCCTCCTTACCTTTCCAGGTGTCAGTTCACATAAGATAATTCCAAGCTTATGAATATGGTATAAACCAGTAATCAAATCAACACCAAATTCTCTCACTACATCTTCAGGTAAATGTTCATCTTGAGCAATAACAGATTCTAGAGAACCACCTGAAATATGTTTACACATAGTAAGCAAGCACATATGAAGATGCCATGCAAATAATTCCCAAGGACATTATATAAGCCTCTTTAAAAGTTGTCAAGCCAAAATCCTTATCAGTAGATAGTAAGAATATTTCTTGACATTATGCAAGTTACAAAATCTAAGATGTAGAGAAAAAATAACCTACTTCAAATACTGTGATAAAAGTCTTACATTTTACTGCAATTGAGTACATGACTACAAAATTACTTTATTATTGATGTACATTACAAAGGCAACAGAAAGGAAAAAAGAAACCCCTGTGTCATTTCACAATGCAACAGTACTCAATCGGTTTATTCAGATCCCTTAATCAGATCCTTGTTGCTCGAGTTTTAAAGATTAAACAACACCAAGAGCAGGTGAACTTCTGTGAACAAGTGCTAAAGCTAATGACAGGCAATTTGCCACTGAATTCCCAGACAAAAGTAATAGTAAAACTGGGTTACATTCTGAGGTCAACAACACTAAACAGGTAAAATCTTTTGTTCTTCACAGAGAAAATTTCAGTACAGTCCTTTTCTTGATTCATATGTCCCAGTTCTTTCATTTTTATCTTTTCCTCTCATTCCTCTCAAATTTAAAAACAAAACTACGCAGGAATAAACTTCAGTTGTCCAAGTTTCTCACACAAATCTCACCTTCCTTCCCCAGCAAGTCCTACTCATAACTCTCTGGATTTCTCATCCTAAGACCCTTTTCTGACTTTCCAAAATCATCACTCTCCTATACTACATTCCAGCCAACCCCTCCTCTGTTTCTGATCAGATTACACCCACAAAGCCTTGCAAATATCATCTTACATATATTCTCCATCACCTATATCCTTCCCTAGGCTTCACATTCTCTCTCTATGCTTTTCACCCATTGTTACTGTTTCTCTGTCCCTGCAAAAATCTCTCTTCTTCCCATATCATCTGCTTCCTCCCATTCCATTGATTTTGAGGTATGTGATCAGGCCCATACCATTTGAGCCAGTCTCCTATCCTAAACACATTTCCATTTCCCATACCTTTCCTCAACCTCATTTGCTCCTTTACTCCTCTTGCAACAAATCCTGCAGAATTCCTGCACAAAACCTGTTCCCCTGAGGCTACAGTTTCTATTTCATGAATTATCCAGGGGTTTCCTGGGTTATCTATATCTTAGCCAAATCATGCAGATTACTTTTTTCCCTGAGTAAAAATGCCACAAATTTAAATCCCTGAATGAAAACAGGGATTAGGAGAGCTTTTCATAGAACAGGATACTAGCTCTTTAATGCCAGATGACAGAATAGATTTTCCTGAGGTTTTTTTCCTCTTTGCTCAGTAACTTCTTTCAGAGAATAGCATGAATAAAAGGGCTGTCATCACAGTATTCCTCAAATTATTTAACACTGCTGAATATTAAAATTGTTTTCTGTGTCTTTTTTTATGCTATTTAGTATATCAGTCATTCTTGTAAACCAAGCCCATAGTAAAAATTTCTCTGTCATGTTAGTGATTGAGTTTTCTAACAGAATTTGGAGAACTACATGTGAAATAATTCCATAATATGACCAAATATGCAAGAAACCCCAAACCAGTGAAACCAGCAACACAGAGGTATGCTGCATCACATAACAGAAACTCACTTTGTCACCTCAATACAAGTGAGAGACATCTTCTGTATTTCAAAAGACTTTTTAAAGACTCTACAAAATTAATAAGAAATCAATGTCTTACTCTATTTCTAAGTTAGCCTCAAGACACTGTACTTGCAGCAAACTGCAATGTTGCACGGTAAAAATACCTTAGAACTGTACAAATTGTACTTAATAAAATGCTGCCTGTCTAATAATATAAATATATGTCCAGAAGTCAGACTAAGCAAACAGACCAAAGTCTCCATACAAGCTTTTAACTTCATTTTTAATCACTGAAAGAATGACTTGATTTTTTTTCCCAGAACTTGTAGCTTCTCTTCTTTGGTGATTTTTGAAACAGAATTCTGGAGAAAAAGAAAAGGCTATGTGTAATATGAACTCTTACTATGAAATAAACTCCAGATACCAAAATCTTAACATTCCTCACTTGCACAATTGCCCTTCTTTTCTTTCCCTGTGGAGTAAAGCACACTATTTGGAGTTTGAAACTCATAGTCATCACAAGTAGAGAAAGCTTTAAAAGGTTTCTTTAATGGATTGATGGGAATCTATCAAAATTCAGTGAAATCATTAATTCAGTTTTGGGTTCTCAGAGCTCCCAATTTAATGTCTTAACATAAAAATCAAAATACTTCTACTGAACAGAAAGAAGACTTGAAAGAAATTGCTATTAACTACAGAATTGCCATTTGATTAAAAAATTCGTTTGAATAATATTAAGTCATTAGTATGTTATAACTTGATTTGCTCCTTGCTCTCTTTGCTCTATGCTCTCTTTACTACTGCATGTTATCAACTGAAAAGAGAATGCCAAAACTGCCAGCCCTTACAAAACTTTTCTCAAGTAATTTGTACTTAGCTATCCTTCATTATTCACAACCTGGTTTTAAGCTCCCTTGACTAGCCCTATCTCTTCAGCTCCTAAAAATCAACATCATGTCACATCAATTAGTATTTAGCATACATACACAGTGAAGCAGAAAAGAAATATGATATCAATTGATTTCCAAAAATGTTTCCAAAAGCAAAACCATTTTTATATACAAACAGGATTTTGAATCTCATAATCAGACAATTACTAAGTTTTCTCTAAGAACTCACTATTTGTTGTGGAGACAATAAGAACTCTCTTAGAAATACTCAATGAATTTTTACCTTTTGAGCTCATCTTACCTGTGCATAACTCCACTACAAGCCAGAGATGGTTGCTCGTTTCATACCATTCGTGAAAAGTCACTACATTCTTGTGCCTGATTTCATGAGTCAGACGAACCTAGAATGAAGTTTTTGACATACTTAACTAGGAAATAAAAAAGTCAGGAACAATATATATGGACTCCAAGTCAGAGATGGCAAGTGAATACACAGACACAACCGTGATGACATAAAATGAAATTTGACTCTAGATCATCTATTTACTCTTTATATTTTCCAGTGCACTAAAATTATTCTCCAAATCACACATTGAGAAAAGATAATTTTCCTCACAGACCACAGCCAATCATAGAATCATATCATAGAGTCATAGAATGGTAGGGGTTGGAAGGGACCTTTAGAGATCATCTAGTCCAACTCCCTGCAGAAGTAGGACTACCTACATCACATAGGTCACATAGGAACATGTCCAGGCGGGTCTTGAAGATCTCCAAGGAGGAAGACTCCACACTCTCTCTGGGCAGTCTGTGCCAGGGCTCCATCACCCTCACAGTGAAATATGTTTAAATGGAACTTTTTGTGTTCCAGCTTTATCCCATCACCCCTTGTCCAGTTGCTAGATACAATAGAGAAAAGTGATGCCCCAACCTCCTGACACCCACCATTGAGATATTTGTAAATATTAATGAGATCACCCCTCAATCTCCTCCAGACTAAACAGCCCCAGCTCCCACAGACTTTGCTCATAAGGAAGATGCTCCTGTCCCCTGATCATCTTGGTGGCCCTGCGCTGGACACTCTCCAGCACTTCCCTGTCCCTCTTGAGCTGAGGAGCCCAGAACTGGACACAGGACTCCAGATGAGGCCTCACCAGGGCAGAGTTGGCAGGGAGCAGAACCTCCCTTGACCTGCTGGCCACACTCTTCTTGATGCATCCCAGGCTGCCATTGGCCTTCTTGGCCACGAGGACACATTGCTGGTTCATGTTCAGTTTATTATCAACCTAGACTCCCAGGTCTCTCTCTGCAGAGCTGCTCTCCAGCAGGTCAATCCCCAGCCCGTCCTGGTGCATGGGGTTGTTCCTCCCCAGATGCAGGACTCTGCACTTGTCCTTGTTGAACCTCACAGTGTATTGTTACTTTCCTTTTCAATGATAGCACAATATAATAAATACAGTAAGAGGAACAAAAAGAAGACAAGAACAATTACTCAAGGGCTTCTGGAAATTTACATTACTATTCCAGCTACATGGACTAATCTCCACAGAAGTCTCTGTATCTTGTCAGAGTGGTATGTAGGGTGTCCCCAAAGGCTTTCTGGAAGTGATATGCTTCAAAGAACAAATTTTTATTGAGCAGGTTCACTAATTGTCTAATAAATTAACATTGAAACAATGAGACGGAATGTGAAACTATATTGGGTTTGCATAGAAAGGTTTTATTAGTAGCAAGGAGGCTACAGGGGTGGCTTCAGTAAAAACCTGCTAGAAGCTTCCCCTATATCTGATAAAGATAATTCCAGCTGGCTCCAAGATGGACCTGTTATTAGCCAGTGGTAGTGGGCAAAGGAAGAATGGGAAGAGGAAAGAGAAGCAGACACAATGTGTGATGAACTCACTGCAACCGGTATTCCCATCCTCCTGTGCCATTCGGGAGGAGGTAGAGGAAAATCAGAAGTGAAGCTGAGTCTGGGAAGAAGGGATGGGTAGGAGGAAGGTGTTTTAAGATTTGGTTTTATTTCTCATCACCCTACTCTGATTTCATTGACAACAAATTAATTTCCCCAAGTTGAGTGGGTTTTGCCCATGATACAATGATCTCTCTCTGTCCTTATCTTGACCAATGAACCTTTCATTGTACTTTCTCTCCATCATCCAGATGAGGTGAGAGAGTGATATAGTGACTTGGTGAGCACGTGGCATCCAGCCAAGGTTAACCACAGGCATAAAATTCATCTACTGGAAAAATAAAATACTTGACATGCCTAACTGTATCAGTTACAGATTGTTTTCCAGAAAGCATTATAGGTTTCAAACTTTGCACTGCTTTACAAACTAGAATTTATTTACCTTAAATGCTACTCTTTTCTTTAAAAAGTCATTTACCCTTGGTAAGTAAGAAATTGACTATTTACTAAAAGGTATTACTACCACCAGCATTTACACAAATAACAAAACAAAGCAAACCAATACAAACAAAGCAATTGACACCTCATAGAAATAGTAAGCCAGTAAACACGGGTCTACAAAAAAACCCTAAAAGAACTCAATAAAATCAGACAAATAAATAAATATTTCAAAATAAGACTCTAAACCAGAACTTTAAATCTTAAGAAGCTAATTTAAATGGTGACAAACTCCATGTAAAGAAGCACGTGATGTTTTTCTTTTATATGACCTGTGCTACAAGGATTTTTCAGGCTGTATCTTTTTGCAGATTTAGCAGAAAAACAAAATTACTTACCCAGTTTGTTATTTCAGCCCTTTTGCATTTATCAGCACAAAGAACAGCAACAAAATTAATCGTCCCCTTTCTTCTTCCTTTATAAACAACTGTCTTGTTTCCTCTTCCAATCTCCTCATACAGAATGAAGTTGTCCATACTTGAGGATACTTTACAGGCAACGAGTTGGAAATATAGTATTAGTCTCATAAACAAATAAACCTTTAAAGAAAGGAGGAGGAGGAGGGGAAAGCACATAGCTAGGTACAGCCAGTGTAACATAGGAAGGAAGACTCTTTTTCTGATTATCTACGAAGACAAGGTAGATGACAATCATGACAATCAGTTTCCCAAACACCCCAAAATAAGGCACAAATACACAGCACCAGAAAAGATGGGAACGTCTCCATTTCCCTACCTCTGGTTTCTGATTCATGCAGATCAGCACATCATTCCTTATGTTCTTTTTCTGGACAGCTTAACAAAACAGAAAAGAAAGAACAAAAAAACTCCCATGTCTTACCCTACTACACAAAGATTCCAGAACAATATCCTAGAAATTTATCCAACTAAATAAATGGTCAATCTGCAGCTCAGTCCCATAATTTTGATGACTCCAGTCTCTCCTTTGTTCCTCCTTCCCAACACTTCAAAACTGACGTGTACCTCATCACAAGAGGAAAGTATGTACACATCAGAGGACACTGTCATGTTGGTCATATGAAAGGTATTATCATCCATTCATACAACACAAATGTATGCCAGGCTAAATAGCAAGTACAGAAATATCTAGTTATCTGACAAAAGCAAGATTAATGACACACAAATGAACATTGGGACAGAGTTGTAATGTCCATCGTAAAAGGAAGCCTTCCTTGCTACCTCTTTTAAGTAAGATTTTCATTAGCTGCAAGAGGCTATTAAGACAAGCCTCTAGTCTTGCCTTCTCGAATCTCAAGAGTAATAGCAATGCCATAATTTTAGCACACAAAACGAAGATCAGCAGTTTTCACATAAAGTAAAAAGCAACCTAATGAAGCAACATGAAAAGTGAAAAGAAGTATCTCAAGGTGTGACAGCTGCTCTGGAAGCCTGACACACCACCACCTGTAACAGAGCAGGTCTGAAACTCCACAGATGCACTCCAAGGCAGCAGACTCCAGTTGCTGAGAGAACTGCGTTTGCTCTGGGCAATATCCAGGACTAGGACATATGGTTCCCTTTCTTGGTGAAAGAACGGTCAACCCTGAACTGAGCAGCACATGCAGAACCTGAGACCTCCAGCCGTCAAAGCTGTGTGAGGAGCGGTCAGCTAGCCTGCAACCCCCGCGACACAGCAGCCTCCTGCAGCGGAGGTGAGGGTCCCCTACGGCAGAGCATGTTGCCCCAGCGGGTCTCTTACCCTTCAGGAGACCTTCGCGAAGGGTGCCGAGGGTCCCGCTTTGAGCGTGCCCTCAGCCGTGGGAGCGGGCAGGCTGTGAGAGCGCAGGGGCGCGAGGCGGCGTCGCGCGCTCGCTAACGGCCGTTGGTAGCGCGCGGAAAGGGGCGGGGAAGCGCCGGCCGTACCTGCGAGACAAGGGACGGACAACGAGAAACCGCTGCTCTCAGCGCCATCAACTGAAACCGACAGCGCCTCGCCCGCGGCTGCAGTCTCCCACGCCCCAACGCGAGGGAGGAAAAGGGGGGTTTGGAACTGCGCCGACAAGAAATTCGTCCCTTCATGGCACAAAATACAGCCAGCGGGAGGGGCATCGACACCAGAGGCAGAGCTGAACTCCGAGAACTGGTTGTGGTGGGTTTTTTCCTTACTCTATCAAGAACACAGCGCCAGGTCGCAGCCGGGTCTGTCTCCTCTCCTCCCCGCGCACTGCTCGCTGGGCGCCACCCCCCGCGCGTATCCAGGAGACGGACCCAGACGCCGGAGGCAGAGCGGAGCCTCCATTGGGCCAACGTCAGAGCGGGTCCACCGGGGCTGGGCCGGAGGGGTGTTCCCGGATGTTGCGAGGCGCGGTGGAGACGGCAGAGGGCGCTGGCTCGCACGGAGAGGGCAGCGCGTGCCGGAGAGGGCGCGGCGGCGGGGGCGCAGCCGCCCGTTGCCAGGCAACCGCCGGTACCCGGCTAACGGTCGAGGAGGCCGAGGCGCCGCGGGCGGCGCCCATCCCGCCGCCTTGGGTCTTGGCGGCTGGGGCTTTTCCTAAACTGCCGTAGGGCACAGCAAGCTAAGCCACATTCATCTTGGCTTCCTCAGAGTTTAGCACACGCTGATCCATTTCAGTAAGGTTTGAGGAAGGAGGTACGCTTAACCGTAAGGATTTGATGTTTCTTTAGGCAGTGGTAACGGATGGTCAGCTTTTTCTACCCCATAGATTTCCATATGAATTTAAACTCCCTTAACACCGAAAAAAAACCCCTCAAAACAAACAGCCAAACGATCTTATTTGTGAGAGGGATGTTCGAACGTTGTCAGGTGCAAGAGGCGTCTGGGGTTTCTTTCATCCATTCTCAGGCAGCCGAGGCTGTAGACACAAAGCGCAGATGTGGAGGAAATGAAGCTTCATTTACACAGCTTACCCAACTTTTTGTCACAATTTAAAGGGGGTATGGCAGAGAGTCTAAAAACTTGGTGAGAGATCAGGCCTGCACACTGGTATCACTTTTGCTGGTTTATTGGATAGAAACGTAATAAACTAAATACATTAAATCGAATGGACTCAAAAACACTGGAAAATATGTGCATATCCTTGGCAAAATTCTCACTCCTGACTGCAGGAGGTCTCACATTCTGCATGTACTGTAATTCTGTAAAAATGAACCACTTCTTAATGATTCCAGATCCTGTCCTGATTTGACGTTTTCAGCAATTGTGGAGGCAAGCTGTAATTACCAATGGACTTACAGCTTTGAAGCTGCACAAGCAAAATAAGTTTTCCTTTTCTTTTTCTTCATGTAAATGAGTAGTTGACTTGATATAGACGTCACCTAGTTTCTTTTAGTAAGCACAAGAAAAATATGCTTTGAAGAGGGATTTATTTAGGTTTTAGAAAACTGTCTATTTTATCTTTGGCTCTGATGAAGATGACTGATATAAAGAGGAAGGAATAGAATATTAGCTCAGTTGCAGATGAGTCCTGACAGCACTTTGATGGCAGATTTTAGAAAAGTCACTTACTTTCTATGTCCCATTCCAAGAGGACAAAACACAGCCACAATAACTATCAAGATGCTGCCTTTACTTCAAATTTTCTAGCAGTTTGTCCTACTGCAAACTGGTCCAGGTTAGGGATTGGTTTTATATAAAGGAGGTAAATAACACATTCTGGGGGCATGAGATAGTATCAACTTTAACAAAGTGTGATAAAATCAAGTAATAGTAGCAATGTCATTCCAAAATACAGAGAAAGAAACATCAGGGGAAAAAAGCTTTAACAACAAACAAACAAAACTGATTTACAGCTTTTCAAATTAAATGTCTCCATGATGAAGAATTTTCAGTGTAATTAAAGGCAGACACAGGGGGACATGTTGGCTTATACCTCTCTAATTCCAATATCTCTTAAGAACTATGGCACGATGTTTATTGTTGATAGATACTTCATTACATGTCTGTATCTTTCTTACCACCTGAATGTACAATTTCAATATACTCCAGATGGAGAATTTTCCCTTTGATTTGGTACAAGGTCAGGAGTTCTCTCTTCAGGTATGACACTTGCTTCCAGTATGAGAATTACCTTGAAGAAATAATCTAAATACAAATATAAATATAGATCAGGGCTGTAATATAAGACTCTTATCTTTGTTTTTTTTCTTACTGTTTTAGTCTGTTACTCCTTTCATCTGTTACCAAACACGACTCTAAGCATTGTATTCAGCTGCAGTGAACTTTTCTGTGGGAATATTTTCAACATCCAAGAACGGAATGCAAAGTATTCTCTCTGCTGTTTGCACCATTTCAATACTCTTAGCAATCTGTACAGCAAACTCAGCCTTGCTATTTGTCTGGCTATTATATGGGACAGTCAGATGTAATCAAATTCTTGTTCTCAAATAAATATATGATCTAATTTAAGGTAAACTGAGACCTTGTGATTGAAATGACATAGTTCAGGAATGCTTAAACACTTCACTACTCTCAATGGGTACTACAGAAGCCTCTGACTTTTGCCTGGTTGCCGAAAGTCAGACCAATGGCCTGCAATTTTAAGGGTTTGAGGTTTTTATTCTTGGTAAGAAGGTCTGTTCTTTAGTTTGCTCTGATGCTTGTTGAAGATGCTATACACTTCTGATTTATTTTGCCACATGCACTAGGTTTTCTCCCAGCTACCGTGATTACTCATCCTCTGTCCCATCTTGCTAGTACAGGGTGTTTCTTTCTATTCCAGACTGACCCCATTCTCAAGAGAGTTTCTATTCTCAGCTTCCTGGATATGATGATTCAGTTGCTTATGTATAATATTTTGATGTTGCATTTGCCTTGAGAGTTCTGTCATTCCTGGGGAGTACACTGGGCCACTTTGCTGGTCTTTGACCATTTGGACAGAACAATGAACATAAGCACATCTATCTTGTGTTTTTTATTTTTTTTATGTCTATCTTGTGTTTTTTATTCTCTGATCTTTTACCAACATTCTTTGGAAACTAGCAGGTACTTTCATAGCCAGAGTGCATTTCTGTGGTAACATTGAGGTCCTCATGATTTAGCACCTTGTTTTTCTGGTACAGGGCTGCTGTATTCACCAGCCCTTCTCAAAGTTCTCAAATAAATGCAAATATTAGTTTCAGTAATGCATGCTGTTGATATTTGGAAGTAGCAGTGATTTTTTTAACTCCTTTGGTAGCTTCTGGGATCCTTCTGTTTGGAAATTTGTTTTCTCAGCCACAGAACTGACCTTTTCACTGCAGAAACATTGTTGCAAAACGCTTCTTGCGGATGTGTTTGTTTCATCAGTGAGGTAAATATTAGTGGTTTCTTTTACAAGATCCAGGCTCCCAATCTCGTCTCACTGGATCAACCTGTAGTAAGGTCACAGATACCACATATAGAGTATGCTTGTGCTACCTCTTCCTCCATTATGGTCTCAACACTTTGCATATGTCTAAGGTTTGAAATAGATATGGTAAGATACTCTGCAAATGTTAATACTGAGTATTAACAGTACTGAGTATTAACAGTAATACTGAGTATTACCTTTGAAGATTAGCATATTATAAGCTACTTTTACCTTCCCAAAAACCATCAGGTTTCCTTGGGAAGACCACAGCTGCTCTGTATATGATACTGAAATAAAAACTAACTTCCTCTTTTTTGGTTTGATTTTTGTTTTTTAAATTGAGTTTCATCTACTCATGAGATTATGTTAATTGTTATGGACTGCCACTGTTTCTGCCAGGCATTCCTCCTAGCACATTCCTCAGTGTCATCAGCTCTGATGCTGACTTGTGAGCCTGGCTGGCAGAGCTGATATTCTTCTGCTGCAAAGTTCACTACTAATGGCATTCTTAACATCCAAGCCTACCTGCTGGCTTCCAAAATCTGATGACCACCTTGCTTGTGCAGGAAGGCTGAATATACCTTGTCAAAATTTTGCTTTTTTCAGTGGCTATCCTGCTGCTTATGTAATCTTGACATCAGGTAAAGATGCTTTTTTTTTTTTATGTAGTGATGCTTTCTTTTTCTGTGTATTTCAGTGTTCAAACTAGTCTTAATTCTAATGCAACAGAGAGCATGTAAAGCCAATGATTGAAATACCTTCATATATTCTAGGTATAACAGGCTGGGAGGACATCCCATTTTATTCAAATACATTCAACAGTTTGGACTCACACTAGAGTCAAACATCATTATCAAGTATACAGATTCACTGTCTCAGCAGAAGCAACGGCTTCTATGTTGCATATTCTGAAGATTCAGCCTGTATACACAGGATATCCTTTACATCCTGATTAGAATTCACGTCTTGGAAGTGTTATCATCATTCTACAGTGTGATTTTCATGTGGCTTTGCTTGATTGCACTTTTTTTTCCTTCTCTTACAAAATACATGCCTGGCATATTTATCATCCCACTATCTTGCATTTAATTTCCTGTTTGTTTGTGTACTTGTCTTCACTTCTGCTGCTAATCTGAGCTTTACAAAGTATTTCTTACAACTTGCCTGTCATTAATGTAAAATATGTGCAAAACCCCGTCCTCTGAGTCACTGTTTGCTTTCTTCATCTTTTTTCAGACTGTGAGCTCTGGAATAATGCTTTCTTTTGACACAATTATTATATATGATCCTCCATGCTGAACATTTTTAATGAGTTTTCTCCTTAAGATCTTTTTATCTTCATTTTATTTGTCTCCTTGTGCTTATGCTTTAGTTGTCCATAAACTTCCACTTTTTTTATTTAGCCTCTCATTTTCCTTCTGTTCTTTCTCAAATTGCATGTGTCTGCTCTCTTTAGGTCACAGTCACAATAGAGCTTCGGACCAATGCCACGAGCTGGTATTGCTGCTGGAAGATGCAGCCCCTTTTCAGGAAAGAAGTTTCTAGCAGAAAAGCAGTTGAAGAAGGAGAAAGCATCGTTGCTGGCAGATGCTAGCTCAAGGATAGAGCTCTGAACAAGAAAAGCTTTTCTGCTCATTTGATTCTTCCAGCAAAGGCAGCATTGCATGCCTTGTTGTAAAACAGAAACAAAACAAACAAAAATCCTACAAAAGTGGAAAGAAGCCATTGAAAGGACTCACATTTTTAACTGTCACACGCTCAGTCAGACAACTTGCAAGAATCTGTGTGTTTTGACAGTCAAGTAAAGGCAATGTCAGCTTTAGAAAAAACACCATTTAAACAAGAACAGATACGGTCAGAAATAGGAAGACACTTCATCAATCCTTTTAAAGAACTCACAGCATTACTTAGTCCATGCTGCCATTCAAGTATGAGAAATGCAGCCAGTAACACCAGGTACCAGGAAGAACAAAACCAGGAAGCATTGCAACTCCTTCTTAAATTCATGACACAGCTATTCAGAAATCTGTTTGTTGGGTAAGGTTTAGTGACTTTTTTTTCTTCAGGCCTATTGGAATGATTTTGTTCTCTGAGATTAAAACCATCTACTCTACAATCACTGGCTGCAACTGGGATCTTCAGCTGGCGAACTAACCAGAGACTTCTGAAACTGGTTTCAAATGCTTTAAAAGCAATATCCTATTGTTTGATTGTTTTATAGGGACTATAAAAGAAGTTCCAGAGACAGCATGGGAGGAACACACAAGAGAAACAACAGCCTGCACACTGAAATGTATACTTGAAAAGTCTTCTATTTTAGCAGGACAGAAATTAAAAATCTAGAGATGTAATCAAGGAAGCAAAATTGATAATAATAGTGACAAATACCATGTGATAATCAAGAAGAGAGAGGAAATGGAAAGGACTATAAAAACAGAAAGAGGGCAGAAAAATCTAGGAAAGTTTCTTAAAGTATTTGGTTACTGTGTTAATTGCCAGTTTCAGAATTACTAGGGGGATGAATTGAGATAGTAAGAATGCCACAGAGTGTGCTCATGTGCACTATAACATTGCACTATAACATGCAACAAAAAATCACCAGGAGGATTTGGTGCAGACACCACCACACAACTGCTACCGTGTGCCATGACCAGCATACACAGGCGCACCTTGCAGGCGAGGGCCTGGCACTCCTGTAGTCTCAAATTCCCTCCCGCAGTGTACTCCCACACTCCATGTTTGTACAGTTCGTGTCTGCCTTCTGGTTTGTTAGCACTGGATTTTCTTCCTGGGCTCTGATTCCAAGATGTCTCTCTCTGTTGTGTGTCTTCCTCTGTCTTTGTGGAACTGAAAGCACTTTTTTTAACCCTTGCCAGTCTATCTTTGCTTCTCACTGACCTTCTGCAAAGCACAGAGCAAACTCTCTTCCTCAAAATTACTTCTCCTTCACTGTACTGGCTGTTCCTCCTTGCAGCTCTCTTTTGTGTTGCTGCTCAAAGGCTTTGTCCCTTGTTTGCAATCACACAGCCTTGTTCCCTCTCTTATGCAACGTCTGTCACTCATCTGACTCCATTGTTAGCCATTTCAGGAATTAATCATAAAGTTACCCTTTTTTAAAGCCTCCTGATTTAGCTTGCTCACTGTGTAACTCCAGAGTAACAAGTACAGCAGACCAGGCAGAAAGAGACCAAAGGGAGGAATGAGCTGAGGGTGAGAAGTGGAAGGGACCAGCCTTTTGAATGATACCTAGGTGTTAGACTTCCTAGCAGTAACATGAAGTTTCTGTTTTAGGAAGGAATTGGATGAATCTACTGAGATGATTTAAGAGTGCAGAGTTATCAAAGGGGTGGTCCTGTTCCTCTAGAGGAATAGTTTCAACTCTTCCTTTGGGCTCACTCCTAATACTTTCATAACCATTAGGTCAATCTATTATCTGACAGAAAACTGACAAGAAAAAAGTGTAAGAGAAAAGATTTCCGAGTCACTCGGGAATATTAAGCTGTAGAGGAAGCCCCTGGGGAACCCAAGAGTGTCTGGCTGCTCATAGGAAAGAGCAGCCTGCTCCTTTGGGCAGCAGCAAGCTTTTCCTTTGACTCATGCACCCGGTCTAACTGCACCCTTAGTCACTTCCAGGGGATCTGCTCCAACCACACGCCTGTTTGGCAGGCACCTGCAAATCCTCTCTTGTCCTTGTAACATTTTGCCTCTCAGAATTTTCTGTCATCCCTGTGCATTCCCATCTGGGATTCTCTTTGTTGGCACCTAAGGAAGGTTGGATCATTTCTTTTTATGGTTATTCAGGGTCAAACCCTGAATCCATTTACAGTCGCTTGAGGTTAACACACATACCATGCTTCTGGAATCCCGTCACCAGCATGACTGCAACATTTTTGTCTTACCAGCTGTAACCTTGGACACAATTCTGTTCTTCCCTTGCCAGTAAACAAAAACAATTAAACCCTCCTCCAAGAAACAGTTCTGTGAGCTGCAGAAACACAAAGTTTGGATTTCCTCTGCTTTTTTTGTTTGGTTTGCTTTTTTTTTAATTATTAGACTTATTAAGAACCTGGACTGAAGCTTTTCTCTGTAGATGGGACACTAATAACAAATCTTTTCCTTTGGGGACTTTCATGTGTCTTATTTTGTAGTCATACTGCAACTTGCCTCTCCATGGGCAACATTCCTCTCCTTTGTTCCAAACCTGAAGAAACATGTACTTTGATTGAGTAACTTACATAACCCACTCTTCTCACTCCATGTGGGTTGATCTGTCCACCAATGTCCCTGCAGCTTGTCTGGGTTTTGGTTGAACCGTTTGCCCAGCTCGGGCAGGCAGTGCTCCCACATGCACCCCGACACATTCAGGAAGAGCAGGTCGCCGCGGCAGTCATCCGGCTGAACAGCCCCGGTCACTCAAAAGCCAGGCAGCCAAGGCAGCCGTAAGAAAGCTGAACACTCGGCATAACCGCAGCCCCCTTGGAGGGCACACGGCGGACGGCTGAGCAGTTCTCGGCCGCGCCAGCCCTCCCAGCCACCGGGGAGCCGCGGTGGGCCGTGGCGGGGAGAAAGGGCCGAGCAGATCGGCTCCCGCACCGCGGCGAGTCCCTTGGCGCTTCCTAAACTAGCCCGGGTCGCTTCGCGTGGCCGCTGCAGACCCAGCTACATCTTCCCTAAGCCGAGAGCCGCCCGCTCGCGTCCCGCGGGAGACGGCCGCGGCGGGGCGGCGGGAGTCCCGGAGCGCCGCGGGCGCGGCAGCCCTCGGCTCGGCTGCTTTGCGGAGATGACTCGCGCAGCCACAGCGCCCAGGGCCGAGGAGCGTTTGGCCGCGGGCGGCTCGCCCAGCTCTGGTCGAAGCAGCGGTAAGTTATTCCTGAGTCGAGTGGTCCGCCACCGGCCGGGACCGTGGCGAGGGACGGCGGGCAGTGCTGTCCGCGGCCGCCCCCGGGCTAGTCCGCGCGGCAACCAACGCCTCCCGCCGGGAAGACCCGCTCGCTCACGCCGCTGCCCCAGCGCAGGGCAGCCCGTCCCGCCGCCCCGGGCCGCGGCAGGGGGTGGTTGCCGGGCGACGCGCGGCTCCTCCCCGCGGCGGGGCTGGGCCATGAGGTAATGGCCGCCGGGGAGCGCTGCGGCGGTCGGACCGGCAGCCTCCGAGCTGCCCCCCCGGTGGCGGGCGGCGCCGCAGCCCCCTAGGTGTCCGCCCCGCCTCCCGACGAGGCCGCGCGGCCCGGCTCGGCGCGTAACGGCGAGCGGAGGAGCCCCGCGCACTGCAGCGGCCGAGGAGAGCGGCCGGCAGCCGCCGCACGTGCGCTGCCCCGCGGCCGGCGGGAGGGGTTTGTCAGCGGTCCCCGGGCGGCGTTGGAGACACGGGAGCTGAAGCGGCGGCCCGGCCGGAGAGTCCGGGGAGAAGGACATATGAAGCGCTGGCAGGAGGAGGAAGACGCAGCAGCCAGCCGGCCACAGCAGCCCCTGCGCTCTGCCCGCGCCGCACGCCGCGGCCTCTCAGCGGCGCGGGCGGAGGACGAGCCGTAAGGGGAGAAGCAGCCCGGAGGTGGCCGCCGCCGGCAGCGAGGCTCCCCCGGCCCGCGGGGGCGCCGCCGCCCGCGCCTCGCCGCCCGGGGGGCCCGGCGCGGGGTGAGTGCGCGGCGCGGGGCGGGGGGCGGGGGTGCCGGCGGGGGGCCGGGGTGCCCGCGCGGGGCGGGTAACGGTTCGGCGAGCGGCGCGGCCGGACCGCTCGCTCTCAGGTGGGCGAGGGGCGCGGGAGATCGGGGTCTGGAAGCTGCGCCGGGGCGTTCGGCGGACGAGGCCTCTTTCGTCGGCCGGGGAGCGGAACGGGTGGCTGGGCAAGGTGCGGCGGCTCCTCCTCCCGGGGCCCCGCAGCCCGCTGGCAGCGGAGCGACCTTCACAGCCGGCTCGCTCGCGGGAGCGGAGGGGGGCGGGCGGAGCGCCGTGCGGTTGCTGCCTGTGCTCTTTTGTCCCTTCCGTCCCCTTAAAGGAAAGAGGCTGTGGGGTGTGTTTACCGAAGGTCAAGAATCGCTTGCAAAATTTGGCCTGTGAATTATTTACAGGTAAACTGTTTTCAGTTGGAAGGACCCCCACTTATAGAGAATGCTTTCATAACCACTGGGGCGGTCATGTAGATGCTAAGTTGGTTTCTTCAATGTCAGGGATCATGGATAGCTTTTGGTGCTCTCTTTTTTTATCTTCAGTGAATAAATTCTCCATTATGGCCTTTAGCAAGTTTGAGATCTGCACGTCTGCTTCGGTTTGCAGCTGGTGATTTTGAGTTTCATGTTTAGATGAGGTTATTTTCAGGTAATATCAAGTACAAAATGTCTAAGACATAGAACATCTGTTAAAGGGTAGGAGCCCAATGCTTTTCCTCCCTTGCTCAGCCTTTGGGAGAAGTCTCCTGTGAGGACACTTTCTCTTTCTTGCAATCTATGACCTTATTTGAACCTTTCAGTCCGTAGAGATTAAATTGTGGGATGTAATGGTTTTTGCAATCAACAACGGGAAAAAAAAACCAAGCTAAAACAAAACCAAACAACAGTTATGATGACCATTTTACCATATGTGCATGTTTTACTGCTGTGTGTTATACAGTGTTGAGTATTGTAAGTAATACTTTTTCTTCTGACCATACTGGGACTGAACTGTATTTAAGTGTGATTGCTCCTAGTAGGGCTTTTCTGGAGTTTCTGTAAAGAAGCATGGGGGAAGAAGCTCTACCAAAGCTGTGTCTTCTCTGAGGCACTGTAACCTGTTTTTACAGCCAGAGTAACCTGTGAGCACATCAGATAAGGAAATCATTTTACAAGCAAAGGAGAAAATGATGTTAAGCTATAATGATAGCTAGTACGTCTCTGTTTTTCAATGAGCATCATTATAAGAGAGGAAGAACAGCAGGGTAAAAGTCCTAGTGGAAGGCAGGAGTTTTCACCTTTTAATGTGAGCTAGTGAGTTAAGTGAAGACCAGACTGTGGTGTGTGTGGATAGAATTTAAATTTCTGCTGAAGTAAAACAAAAGTTTCTGTCAGTTGCATGAATGAGCTGCCACTTGCCAGTGGTTTTAACTGTCTGGTGGATGACAGCAGTGGAAATAAATCAGAGTCTCTCTGGATCTGTTACAAAAGTCTTGTTCATAACTGAGCTTGGTGACTGCTCTAGAGCACTGGATAGTATACTGGGGAAGCATCAGTGTGGTTAGGTACATGTATTTATATATGTGGTGTTCTATATTTGATATGTGCATGCATAATATCTCAGTGGAATATGAAGTTGTTGCTGCAGTCTCTGAGCAGCTGATCTGACTGGTTCAATCCAGAGTCCTGACTAATGAAGCAGTACCAGCATGTGACCTGCTCTGTACAGTAATGGATGTTCACTTGGAACGCTGTCAGTTTGTGGAATGCAGGTGAGAGTTGGTGGGAATAAGTGAACTTGCATGTAACAGAGAGAAGGATTAGACTGAAAAGGTTTGCCTGGAACTGTTTGAAACTCCTTTTGTTCCTCTCTGCTGCAGCTCTCACCTGAACTCCTTGCTGCCTCACACCTTCTTGTCTCCTCTAATAGATTACCAGCTGCGTTAGTATCATAGAAATTAGCGCAGGTTGTTTTCCTTCTACATTTGCACTTGATCAATGCCACTCTTTCTTACTGTTGCCACTGTATAATGCTGAAATGAAAAAGTGCTGAAACTTCCCACTGAATCTGCAGTGATGGACAGTGAGCCAGATGGAAGAGACTTGTACTTTTTTTTCTAATAGCTCAGTAGAAAGAATTGTCAGAACGAGTGCTATTGAGACAGCATCTGCAATGTCAAAAGGCAAGAAGTTGAAAACAAGCCTTTCACCTTTTCTAGAAGCTATAGGCTTTGCTTCCCAGAATTGGTGTGGTTTAGCGTTCCTTCTGGTAGGATCAGAAGTAGTATTTGTAGGATATGATTTGTGTTGTCTGCATGTCATACATTGTGAGTGGTACTCAGGCCAAGCTTAGTGGAGTATTTCTTGTTAGTTTGCAGAACATTATGTGCTTTTTAGTTCAAGTTTTGAAACTGAAATCTTTCCCCCTGCCCTGGTAATGGCTCTTCTGCTTGCAAAAATGGGTGTCTCCTCTAATGCATTTCCACTATCAGGGTGGGTACTTCATCAATGTAGTTCTACTCTCAGTAAAATGTCATTTGATTTCATGCACTGCTTCTTTCACCATACTTCCATGTTAACAGAAGAACAGACAGACCAGAGTGAAAAGTTCTGGTAGCTACAATATGGCATGAGGGCTGTAATTTAGCCCGTTAGAGAAATGTTGCTGATAGGTAGGCTGTTCTAAGTGGTTCTGTTTTCCTTTTAAACTTTTTCGTTTCTCCAGATGCTCGTGGCAATTCTGCCTCTGTAGTGATGGCACCAAGGTCAGGATTAAAGAAAAAATACATAGTGTGGGAAATGATCAAAGGCATACTGGCACCTTTCTCTGTGGTGGTCATATAGTTCCTTGTTTCTGCTGAGAGTGACATTGTCACTTGAGTGCAGTGCTCTTAAGGACTATTAAGAGCAATTGATTCCAGTAGCAACTGCACCTCAAGTAGCAGTTAGCACAAAGTTATCACAGCAAGTTACCACAAAAACACAGTAAGTAGGAGGAAAGCTTTCTACTCACTAAATGGCAGCTACTGCATGTCTGTTGTAGGCAGCTCACTTCATTTATGAAGCTTTGTAACGCTGGAACTGTAAAACTGGTTTATGATCTACAGTGCCTTTGCTGTGAAGTTCTGTTTCTGAGTCTTGTTTGTGTCCTTAGAACTCCACGAGCAATGCCTTTGCCTCCTTGGAATGCTGCACTTGCATGGAGAGCTCAGTTTTGCAGGCTCAGTGCTACAGGGAGAGATAAATTTCTTGAGAATTAACTTCCTTTTAAAGTAGGCTTTCCAAGATACCAGTTGGTGTCTGACTCAAAGCCTTCCTCCTTACTCTGTGGTTTGACTGAGATAGCTGTTTGAGTTTACCAGCACTCTATTTTTAACTTTCTGCTTGAGTAACTTGGTGTCTCCTAAATAAAATCCAGGAGTCCACTAACGTTCTTTGTCTAAAGCTGTCCTTTATTTGAACTTTGATTCATCAATATTTCTCTTTCTATTGGAGCCTATTGATTACAGAGCAAAAAGTCATGCTGTATAGTCGTGCTCTTATGGCTGTCCAGCTAAGAGGCTTATTGATAGCACAAACAGATTAGCTCAGAGTTAATTCTTAGATACAATTATGTTGGCAGATTTGCTTTAGTTAAATCAGTTAGTGACTGTACCAGAGTCGATTCTCTGGACTACATTGTCTAACTTGCAGTCCATTAGATGCTGTAAACCCAAGTGACTCTGCTGCTCTTCAACCATCATATTTCCATGTACATGTAGGTTGTTTGGTTCTGTTTTTTAAGTGTTTGAATGGATTCATATATATTAGAGGCCTGTTTGGATTTGCTTACATTTATAGCAGAAACTCAGAACACAGCAGCACAGTAATATGAAGAAGAAAGGAAATATAAGAAGGGCTTGGTTGAAAAGCTCTTGCAAAGTTTCATTGTTGTCTTGTTTTGACACAAGATTATGTTGCTGCCCAGCAGCACAAATCTTCCCCGAGTCCCTTTTCTATCCCCTTCAATATTATGGTACTGGGAATTAACTCTGTGACTTAGCAAAGACATTCCTTGGAGGTCTTCAAGACCCGCCTGGACATATTCCTATGCGACCTGATCTAGGTGAACCTGCTTCTGCAGGGGGATTGGACTAGGTGATCTCTCAAGGTCCCTTCCAACCCTACCATTCTATGATTCTATGAAAGACCTGAATCTTAGGCTAATTCTCCATTAGATCATCCATTGTCTGAGAAGCTGTTTAAAAGTGAGGCAAGGGAACCGACAGGAGTAAGTGGCTGAGGCTTTGGCGTCAGGAGGGAAAGTCTTCTGCGAGCATAAGCTGATTTTGAAGCTGGTGCACTTTAAGCTCTGATACAACCAATACCAGTTGAGTCTCGGTAGCCAAGTTGCTAATGCTGAGTCTGACAATAACCTGCTACACATATGTGTTGTTAACAGCTTCTTCCTGACTCCCAGCACCTGCATGAACAGAAGAGAAATAATGAGTAGTTTATGTTCATAGGCTGTACACAGACATTATCCTTTATGATACAGATGAGAATGTACTGAAGAATAAATTTGAGTATTTTCATTTTGCTAACTTTCTGTTCAGTCTGTATTTCTGAGTGTTCTTTCCTGAGCACAATGGATACGAATTATAGATTCTGTTGTGAATAACACAGTACTCAGAACTTTCTTTGTAAACCAGAATGATTTTTGGGTGTATAAAGTAATATGAAGTAACCATAGGAAGAAACATTAAAAGAAGACTCCCTTCCTACTGCCCTTTTCACCAATTTGTTCTTTGGAAAGGATTTGCCTTTTTAAAACTTATACAAAACCATTAGACCTTTTTTTTTTCCCATTAGATGTTCTAATATCAGCAACTAAATATTTTTCTTTGTAGACCCTAAGACCAGAAAGAACTGGGTGTGATCTTGTTTGATTATGGAAGTCATAAACTTATGGCTCAATCCTGAAGTGTTTTGATCCAAGTTAAGACTTCTGTATGTGTTTGTAATCATTCAGGGAGAAAATTGTTCAGGTGTTTGTCAATAAATGTTGCTTTCCTAGTGAAACATACAAGTGAAAATCCCTCATGCTTTCATTTATTTATTTATTTATTTGTGTTTAAATAAATAAACATTTTGCTAAGGTTTTGCTAAGCCTCTCTCCATCATTTTTGAACAATCATGGAGGACAGATGAGGTGCCTGAGGACTGGAGAAAGGCCAATGTCACACCAGTCTTCGGAAAGGGCAAGAAGGACGACCCAGGAAACTACAGACTGATCAGCCTCACCTCCATCCCTGGAAAAGTGATGGAACAACTCATCCTGAATTTTATCACTGAACATATGAAGGATAAGATGATTATCAGAGGAGTCAACATGGCTTCACCAAGGGGAAATCCTGTTTGACCAACCTGATGCCTTCTATGAGTGTGTAACCGGCTGGCTAGATGAGGGGAGAGCAGCAGATGTCATCTACCTTGACTTCAGCAAGGCTTTGGGCACTATCTCCCACAACATCCTCATCAGAAAGCTCAAGCAGTGTGGCTTGGATGAGTGGACAGTGAGGTGGATGGAGAGCTGGCTGAATGACAGAGCTCAGAGGGGTGGTGATCAATGGCACAGAGTTGAGTTGGAGGCCTGTGGCCAGTGGAGTTCCACAGGGGTGGGTGCTGGGGCCAGTCTTGTTCAACAGGGTAAAAGTGACCAATGTATAGATGAAGTGTGAAGAGAAAAACTAAGTGAGTTTGTGTTTCTGGGATTTTGCAGGCAATGTGTTGTAAAAGAACAAAGGTGGCTTTATGGTCCTATGTGAAGATAGGAGCTCTTTGGAAAGTTTGCCACTCTGTGGTGGATCGCAGCATGGTTGAGGTTGGAAGGCATTTCTGGAGGTCATCTGGTGCAAACTGGTTGCTCAAGTAGCGCCATATTCAGAATGTCTCCAACAATGGAGACTTCACCACTGCCCTGAACAACCCATGCTCAATGCTCAGACACGCTCACAGTGAAAAAGTGTTTCCTGATGTTCAGAGGGAATAACCACCCATGTTTCAGCTTGGGCCCATCACCACCGGCCCTGTCACGGGGCACCCCTGGAAAGAACCTGGCTCCATCCTCTGTGTGACCTCCCTTCAGGTATTGGTATACATTGATGAGATCCTCCTGAGCCCCATCTTCTTCAGGCTGAACAGTCCCAGCTCCCTCAGCCTTCCCTCATAGAAGGGATGTGCTGGTTTCCTTTCTTTGTGTTAGTATGCTCTGCAGCATGTCCCACCTGCACTGGAGAGCCCAGAACTGGACACAGTACCCCAGGTTGTGGCCTCACAGCTCTCAGCTAGTTTACCACTTAGAGCTCTTAAAAGGAAAAACACAAGAATCTCTCCCCACCCTGCTTCACTATGTAATAATTCCAGGGCTTCAAACAAAATGGGGAAAACCTGCTTACCCTTAGTTTTCAGCAGAGTTTAAAACAATGCTGAGTTGACTTGTCCCATCTTTTAATAGAAACCAGGGCTTAGGAAAGTGTTCATACAGCAGAAACGTTTGTAGCCTAAAGGGAAAGGATGAAAACTCTGGATACATTGAAATAGTTACATGTAATATCCTTTGAGGATATTAGTTGATTACTGTAAATTGGAACCAATAGTGTGCTTCTGTATTGTATCTTCACAAGAAGTCTCCCTTTTCAAGACTGGTGCTGGTACTGTCACACTGGACTTTAATTTCATGCAGGTCAGGACTCTGCATCAATTAGGGTCAGATTGCAGCCATAATTCGATGTCCTAGGGAATCCTGAAGTGCAGTTTTGTTTGAAGAGAAGGTTATTGTCTAAAAATTACATCAATATCTGCTGCTTGTGGGAAATGGAGACTTTTACACTTACCGTATTCTTTAACGTTTGTGTAAGTGGAGCTTGCATTACTAACAGCATTGCCTGTCTCAGCAAGCCTAGTTTCACTGTCAAGGTGCTGCACGTTGTCATTCCTCACAAGAGGGCACCGTCCACTCCCTTGCAGTAAGCAGAAACCTTGCAGTTCAAATCCATTCAAACCTATTGACCTAGTGGTACCTGTAAAATGAGTAGAACTGGAAGACACTGGAGCAACGTCAGAGTCCTTAGGCTGTCCTTTAAGCTCTTCTTGAATGGCGTTTCTTTCTCTGCAGCTGTGACTGATAATACAAGCTGTATTCCTGAGGAGTTATGAGAAGTGGTGAGGAGGAAATCAATCTTTTCTAGCAATACAGTTTCTTACTATAGATCTTCTGCCTTCAAGAAAGGAATGTTAGGCTTCAGTAGTGATCACTTCCAGGGATTTACGGAGGGGACGGAGATGAGTGTTTACCAAAAGCGTTACCTTCTTAGAGGTTTTGGTGCTGTAATGAGTTCTGCAAGCCTGCGTGTGTGAAGGTCATACTAGGATCAGACATTTACAGCTGTATTTCCTGAGGGTTGTGTAATCTTGTCAGGTGGCAGATAAGCATGTTATGGTTTGACCCAGTGGCTTGCAGCTGGCCTGAGAGCCACAAATTTTCAATATGAAGTAGTCTGAACTGAAAATACTTCTTGTGATAGTCTGAAATGTTTTTAACCTTTGATTATTTTTTGTATTCCCTAGAGTTCTACTCTCTAATGGCTTTCTCAAAAAACATAGTTTGCAAGATGTTCAAAGCTGTTAGATACCATATTTACCTGGCAAGAACACAACCTTGTCCCAAATTCCAAAGTGACAGCTGCCATCCTGCTATTGGATGTAAGTTATGCTGTCATTTTTCTATCAAGAACATGAAGTTCTCCATAACATTCAGTTGTACTGCATTTATCTACTAAATTCCTAAATTATATCTCACTGTTGTACTCAGGGAAATGCAACTTTCTCAAATGCTCTGCGTTTTTACATTGCAAAAAAACTAAAGAACATTGCATGTAAACTAATGAACCGAGTTTGTTTAAGCATTCACAAGTTGCAAAAAACAGTCTTCTCTTAGTTTGCAAAGGATGAAGGATATCAGTAAGATCAAAACATCTGACTGAGGTAATTCAGGGATTTGTGCCAGTGCTAGAATTAAATCCAGTTCTTGTGAGTCTCTGTTATAAGCCTATGAGTCTCTTGGGATCGGTGGCTTGGCACACTGTAGTATTAGCTATTTAGGACCTGACAGGGGTCTGAAACAGGCAACCTCTTGTGTGGACATGAGTGCTACACCTGCACTTTTTATTTATAGGACTAGGGTTGATAGTGTACATCACTAATACCCTTACAAAGGAAAACCTTCAGGTGGGCTAGAAGATGCTTCTTTCTCTGAAGAGTGTATGGTTTGCTCAAGGAATTTAAGTGCATTTTACAGAAGTTTTAGATATGTGTCTGACGTGAGTTATTGAGATAAGATGGTGCATTGCAATGATCATTGTAGTGAAAATGTATATGTTCTTTTTGCCTTCACTAAAGCTGATGGACTGTTAAGCTAACGATGGAGTATTGCCATGAAAAAGGTCAGTGTTCAAAATGAGAGGCTGGGATTTCATAGGCTGGAAACCCAGCACATCCAAGAACAGACTCCACACTGTCCCTGGGCAGCCTGTGCCTCACTCATCTCAGCAGTGAAATAATTTTTCCTTATGTTTAAATGGAACTTTTTATCTTCCAGCTTGTTTCCATTACCCCTTGGCCTGTCACTAGATAAAACAGAAAACATTGATGTCCCAACCTCGTGACACCCACCATTTAGATATTTGTAATTGTTATAGGATCTCCCCTCAGTCTCCTCTTTTCCAGACTAAACAGCCCCAGGTCCCACAGCCTTTCCTCAAAAGGAAGGTGCTCCAGTCCCCTGATCATGTTAGTGGTTCTGGATTGGATTCTCTCCAGAAGTTCCCAGTCTCTCTTGAGCTGGAGAGCCCAGAACTGGACAAAAAAACACACCTTATTTAATTTGTTTAGGGTTATTTAGTATCTTATACTGGCTCCCAAGTTATTGTTGATGATATGTCATGGCAGGAAATGTCTTAATGATGTGACCATAAATGATATACACAGAGAGTTGTGGATTCCCCATCATTGGAAATGTTCCAAGTCAGGTTGGACAGGGCTTTGAGCAACTTGATTTAATTGAAGATATCCATGCTTATGGTGGAGGGTTGGACTAGTTGATTTATAATGGTTCCTTCTAATCCAAACCATGATTCTAAGCTATGTGGTCATAAATATGGGGGGGTTGATCCTAAAGTAGTTATGAATGAACTATGTTGAACTATATGAATGTTTGCATTAAGAATTAGGAACTGGCTTAAATCCCACTTATTTACTGAAGTTAATGATTTCTTGAAACAAATTTCCTTGTCACCAGCTGTGTGTTTGACTACTTTGTCCACAGATTTTCATGCCGACTCTTACCCAATGGGGAAATAAATCAGGGAGGTGACTGGGAAGAACATATTTCAGAAAAAAATATGGTTTTATTTCTTTGAGTTTAGTTTTTTTCCTAGTTTTATGTTTCTTGAGGAGTTAAATGAATCCTGGAGATGGCACAAACGCAAGGTGGGAGGGCAGTTTAGAGTATAGTGTGCTTTAGGTATAGACTTTGTACTTAATGTATGTGTTATGTTATATAGCTGTCTTTCAATTTTGATAACTCTCATTTTTAATAGTTTACTGGTGCTCTGAGAGTTTTTTGGGGTTTTCTTTTAATGACAAGAAGCAGCAAATACCATTTTGGTCATCTTGGCTAGAAAAATTGTTTTGAGAAGGTTGAATACCCTCTCCTATTTCTCTGAGATGGTAAATTAGCACTAATTACCTTGTCAAGAAGGCTGGGAGGAAATTCCTAAATGCACCTAGCAGTGAGCCTATTGTTTTGATTCTATGACCAGCAGGGATAACTAGTAGATAAAGATGTGATGTAATATTGTAGCAGGAGAAATGAGTAAGAGGAAATAGGAGGGGCTGCGTAGTCAGGAAAATGATCAGCTTATAACATGACTTGTTATAGCAGATCTCTTTGTTCCAGAGACCTTTCTCTGGAGAAGATAAGCAACTGTTATAATGTGGGCAATGAAAGATTGATTTTTGGTTTTAGTCTTTTTTTATTTAGCTAACTTATAGACTGAACAGCTATAGAATACTTATTGCAAACTCCAGAAGTTGGGAAGGTGTGAAATCACAGGGCTTCAGTCTGATTTAACTGATGTGAATTCTACAACAGGTAATTTATTTCATATTGGAATTGGTGATTCCTGGTTGTTGTGATTTTTGACTGCAAACTGTTTGTTTTGTGGTGGAAAACTTAAAGTAACACCGTGTGGCAACTTGGAATTGAGTATAGGTGGAACTGAAGAATGGGCTTTGGGAGGGATTGTTTTGGACACTGCATTGTTCAGTGGTATTGTCAGTTATCACTGGGGTAGTGAAGGGGTTTTAAACTCTTGGGATATCTCAGAATACGAAGGTGTTGGATGTTCTTAAAGGTCACTCAAGACAATCTTTTCTGGGTTCTGACACTTTGCATTATCTTTTCTGCTTTTTCTCTCTGTTTTTTTTTTGTTTGTTTGCTTTTTAACCACACTGTTTCTCTGGCTTTTTTTTGTCAAGTGTTACAGGTTTTCCTCTGTCTTGTCAGTTAAGAGCTCAAAGAGAAATTGACAATCCTGTTTTCTTTACAAAAAGCCATTTAAATATTTGTAAAGTTTTTGGTAGGAACTGGTTATACAGTAGCATTTCAAAGAGAAATTAACAAACAAGGTTAAATGGAGCTGCTAAAATGCAAGTCTAAGTGTTACTTAAGATTTAGCTCTTGAACCCCCCTCCAATTGAAAGAATCCTTTTGTAAATATATTTTCTAAATGTATTTTTACAGAAGATACTGAGTTATTGTTGTCTAGGAGAACTTAAGCACTATGCCAGACTTTATAATAAACCCCAGAGATGTCTGTGGTGGCCAAAAGAATTTATACCACCTATCTATATCCTATGTCTCTCAAAAGCTTCTTGAAGTGCCTGTTGAAACTGATCAGAAAAAAAAGGCTTTTCTGTACACTAACCTCTTTGAGCATAGGTTTTAATAGGAGTTGCAAAGTGTTCTCTGTGGATGTTTGTCTGTCGATTATGAGAAGCAGAATATTGCCCTGTAACTCAGGAATGGTTCCTTGAGTAAAGTCCAAGTCATGAGGCTGTGGATTGCTAATATTAAAGGGTTAATTAGTTGGTTGTTTGGATTTCATTTGTCTTCAGTATTGTCTTTGCTCTTTTGGGAAATAATTGCAGGAGCCAACAAAATGTTTGTCTATTCAACATAATTTACCATTTACAGTCTCACACAGCAAATCTAGACTTAAATCACAGTCTCTGAACAGGTTGTTACTTGTTGCTTTTTGTGTGAAGATCACCTTTAGCATACCTGAAGTGAAAAAAGGTGGAGAAGGAGAAAAAATGTAGTGATAGAGTGGCTGTGGGTGTGTTTAGGAGGAGAAGTAGAATTCTTGAGGATCTGTTGCATTACAAAATGTGATATTTGGTCCCAAATGGCTAGTATTTTGCCTTGGCAGCCTCTGTTGACATCTGGGCTTCTCTGGTTTGCAATTAAAAGCTCCAGAAGCAATGATAGTAATTTGAGCTGCAGTAATGCACCTGACTGGATGTAGTTAGTATATACAATACATCAGCTGTGAAGGTAGAAGATTCTGGAATCCCAGTACCTCAAATATGTCTCTGATTTAGTCTCTTGGATCTTGTGTGCTGGAATATATGGACCATGTCAAAATGTCAGCAGCTGCTTCCATATTTGCAGTGCTGACAGTATGACCTTCAGGTTAAGAAGCTCCACTGACGTGAGTTCTGCCTAGTGTATGTTTGTTTTACTCTGTATGGAGCTTTTGTAATTGTGTACTTCTAAATGACCACAAAGCAAATGAGAGCATGAAGCAACTCTGCACTTGCAAATAGCTCTTCTAATACTTACACACTGAAGCTTCCACTTTTTCACTGTGCCCTGGGGTATAATACTTTGTGGTAAAGTACATGTGCAGTTTAAATGAGAAGGCACGAAAGAGAAAGAGCAAATGTCTTTCTTGGCAGCCTCGACACTGTCTTTGGAGAAGTTCTCATTAACACTGAGAAGGGTGGGTTTGCACAGAGGGGAATTTGCTTGGGAGATGGTGTAAATAGGAAGACAAAGTTAGTCTGTTAACCTGGCTGAGCACAGTGATGCTATCTTGGGTGTTTTGTCTCTTGTCTGCAAAGCATGCCCAACTCACAAACCAGTTTGAAATTGCAATGATATGAATCCATTTCTATTAGCTCTTGCTTTGATACTTATTCAAGATGGGGATATTAACTGTCATAAGTTTCATATATAATGAAATAGCTGATTATTCCATGATGTGGATTTGTTCTAGGGTTTGTTACTCTTGGAGCTAAGTTTAGCCAAGTGACTGTCAGTGAAGCCTATCACCTCTGTATATCAAATGCTGGTATATCAGCTGGTGTGATTCTGAATGTTAATGAGGCAGTCCACTGCCTTATACAGCCTCAACTGAGCCCAATTGTGGTTTGGAAGGCCTCTAGACCACTCTGTAGCTGCATATGTCAGCGATCTGATGTTATTTATGAGCTTTGTGATCGGTTTATAATGTCAAAACAGCTCTCCCATCCACCCCCAAGCTTCTGCAGACTGTGTTACAGCAGAGACATATTTACAGAAAGATGGGAGTTGGGCCAAGCAGGAATTATTACAGGCTGTGGTAACTGTGTCTATCAATGACTGTACTTTGCAGTTACACAGTGTTTGCATTGTGTCTGCCTTTGTCTGACATACTCATTTGTCTTGCACTCCAGCCTGTAGTTTCCTGAATAGCAAAATACAAGTTCTATTAGGACAGCTGCTTAATAAGGCACATGCTGAAACATTCAGGAAGGGAAATCTGTCAGAAATCTCTGAGAAGATAGAACATAGCATGCAGATGGGCTGGAAAATGTGCAGATTAAGGTTCCTGGCACTTCTAAATTGCATGCAGATATTGTTGTACTGAATGAAATAGTGCAACTGTAGGGCAGGGTGACTGCGGTGTAGGTAACCAGGGTCTGCCTCTTTCCAGTTTGGAAGTGCTATCCCACTTAGAATCATTGCCTCTACCTGCTTGCTGTCAGATGAGACTCACAGCTACAACATGTGACACCAGAGAGAAGGGGAAAGGGAGTTTGGGTCTGTAGCAAGTGAGGAGATGAAATCTGGAGACAAGAAGTATTTCTGTGCCTGCTCCGAGCCAGCAGCTCTGAGCTGATACACGCAGAACTTTATTGGTTCTGCAAATGGTTTGTGTTTTGGAGAGATAACACTTGTTTTGAGAATAGCAGTCTCTTCTGCCAGGTTGAAGGGCATCATGTGTCTTATTTGTAGTTACTGTATCTGTTACACAAGCAAGAGCACAGCAACAGAAGATTTCTTTAATGTGTCTGATGTCAAATTTATTTTTAAGAAGCAGTGTAATTCATTATTGGTGCCAGCCCAGATCTTTGCCACAGCTACAGTCAGCACTTGTGACACACAGCTGTTGCTGCCATTGCATGCTTAGCTCCCCAGTTGCATTTTAAGGTGGGAATGAAGCAGATTTGCCTCACTTGCATTCAGAAACCTGCTGCATGAGTGCTGAAATACAGCCTTCCGTAGGCAGTTGTGTTGTACGGTTTTCAGTATGAAGAATTCATGAAACTGATGTTGTTTGAGGCTGTGTCTTTTGTTTTCTATAGATGCTGCAGGTCTTTGTGTTTCCTTTGTGAACTAGTTCTTGATTATGTTCAGATTTCTGTTGAAAAGGTGAGACAGTTTGCTTAGTTTAGTAAAACAGACTCTTTTTTTGATAGTGAAGTTAGAAATAAGGGCCTGTGAGTAGTTGAATAGCCTAGTTGAGACACTCAAGGGAAAAAATGCTACCTAAAATGCATCTTGATTTTACAGCTCTGAGAGAAGTTATGAATTGGATAGAGAACTAGCAGAGGAGTAAGGATAGAATGTGCATGACTAAGTATGTTCATCACAGCCAAATAAGTTACTGTAACTGGGCTGAGCTCATGTGGCAGCCTGTCGCAGGCCTCAGTGCTTTCATATGAAACTAAAAAGTAACTTGCTCTGTATTTTCTCTTCTTTTTCCCTTTGTTGTTCAGTGATGTGGTGCAAATTAAGAAAGATTATCTGCTAGATGGCTTTTATTTTTAAGTGAGACAACATTGTTGGACAGTGTGGGAATTTACAAAGTGTTGCCTTTATCTGCTTTTGAGATTTTTCTTTTTCCTCCCTTCTCTTCCTCATGGGAAATGAGAAAGAAAACATTCTTTGAGAATGCTGGTGTCACATATTGGTGTTTTATAGCAGACTGATTAAATGGATTGTTCTTGGAATTTGGAGCTTACTATTCAGTCTGTTGTTACTGTGGCTACAGTGATTTGCTGAAGTAGCCACCCCTTCATACTTTGCCAGTGACTAAACTTGGCTGTGGAATGCTTGCCTCTCCTGTCTGTGCTACAGACAGTTGCTGGGTCAGGTCTAGCCTTTCATGGGTGCACCTGCATACATTATGGTCATTAATAAACTGAACTCATGCCTGTTGGCTGCTGGAAGGTATCTATGTTTTTGTGCATATGGAAGGGTAAAGAGGACAGAGGATGGACTGAAGTGTAATGAACACTTTATGCACTCGCCCCCATCTGAACATGGTTTTCTTTGTTTTGGAGTCCTTCATACAGTTTTGCTACCACATCCTTAGGGCAGGGGAAATGACAGGTATTTCCCTAAAACATCTGTGTGTTAAATACTTGTTAATGCCCAGTGCTGACTGTGAGCTAAACCAAGTTCAATTTCCTGAGTTCCTTACTCATGTGCCTTTTTCTCTCTGAAATAAAGATTTTCTCTATAAACCAGCTTTCGAACATCTTTCAAAGAAAGGGTGTAGAAATGTTTATTGTCAAGTTAACTAAATGGACAGGAATAGAAGTCCAGGAGTTTAGCAGAGGTGAGGAAATATCACCAACACCTCTGTGATAGTGAAGTGCAGAGAAGGCATTTTAGGTTCCTAACCCTGAACCACTGAGACTGAAAGCTGTTTTCTTGATTAGCTTCATTTTTTAGAATAGGGAGTGCTGTGCTAAACTGGAATTCAGTGAAAGAAGCATGGGGAAATCCTATGGAAACAGTGACTGTTGAACTGCTTGAAATGTAAGCATTTCAAGTGCTTTCTGCCTTAGCTGTCTGGTGAAATGCAAATCTAGTTGAGAATGAATGAATGGCCTAACCTTTGAGAGTTTCTGGGCTTTGCCTGGGTTGGGGGCCAGAATCAGGAGTGGTCACATGAGGCTGTGCTGAGATCATTAGACTGGGGACACCAGCTGTGCTATTATTAGGGGTTTTAAAGTCTGTGGCAGATGTTCTTAGGCTCCCTTCCAGCCCCCACATATGGTGCAGCAACATCTGACAAATTGAACAAACATTTTTTTTCTCCCATGCAACTAGGCAATGTGAACTTATGTGTATCAAAAACCAGATTTAAGTGTTTAAAACAGAAGAATGAGAATAGGTGATCATATGAGAATAAATACAAGTGCTTTGCTTGGAACGAAGGACTTGAGGGGTTAACCAGGACTTAAATCATTAAGTGCACATGTTCTGCAGTTCATGTATTTTTCCTATGTTCATTGACATTGTTGTTTAGACAAAGTCTCTGTATTACTTTTTCTTGTGTATGTATATAATGTAATCTTTTGTCCCTGCAAAGATTTTTTAGTAGATGTCATGGGACATGAGATGTAATGGACATGGAGCAATGAGGTATTGATAACATGGTGATAAAAATCTGATCAGTTCTACTACTTGTTATGCTATGATGATAGAGCAAGTATCAAGGAGAAAAGCATGGGTTTTTTTTTGTCACAGTAGCCAAATAGTATCATAGAATGGTAGGGTTTGGAAGGGACCTTTAGAGATCATCTAGTCCAATCCCCCTGCAGAAGCAGGGTCACCTAGATCAGGTCGCGTAGTATGTGTGTGTTGTTTTGAACGTGTAATTTTTGTTCCCTGTTGAAGTCAGTTAATCAGTTTAAATGTTCTCAAAACATGAATCACAAGCTGCCTAATATTATGTGGACTTCTGATATGGTCAGCATTGTACAAACTGCAGCAGGGAGTTCTCTACCGGGAAGACAGAAGACTGACTAAATGGCAAACCAAAAGTATGTGAGAGCTGAAGAAAGTGAAGTAGTTAACATAAGCATGTCTCTGTATTTCTTGTGTTATGGGTTTTTTAACCATGTAAGTGTGTTGTTGCTAAGCAGAACAACAAATGTTAAAACAATTGCCTGTGCTTCATCTTTTCCTCTCTGTCATTAAAGTGTGTGGTGGTTTTTGAGCTAAACCAGCTGAGATGCTGCACGAGTCACCCAGTGTTAAGCACAAAAAGAAGAAAATGCAACACTTGATTTTTATTTTGAATGTCCATCTCTCAGCTTCATAACCCTCATCAGGCAGATCTCTCATTCAGATCTTTTTTTATATGATTCAAGAGAACAATACCCAAAACAATCCATCTAACATCCAAGTCTTGTTGGGGCTCTCAATCTTTCCCCATGCTTTTTTTCTGTTTATGGTTGTTTCTGGATGTTTCAGAAAATCTGTGTGCTTATTTTCTGTGGTGTTTTATCTGACACCAAAAAAACAGTGTTGCTGATGGAGTTGTGTGAGCTTTTTTGTTGTTTGGTTTTTTTTAGGTCAGTGAACAGGAATTTTAATCAAGTGCTAGGATCCACTTGTAGGTGCATGTTTCTGGCAATAGACACATATATAGATAAATCATGAATGTGATTTCCTCACTTGATCTCCCCCTTCTCAAACTGTTAAAGTTTCTAATTGCCAGTAATGTGTTTTAAAAATATTGGAGACCCAGCTAGCTCTTCAGACTGTTTCCACGATACAGTGCAAAACAACTAAGTGTCTCTGTTTACTGCATTGCAGGGAGCTATGGGATGTGGCCCCAGAAGTCTTCAATGGTCCATGTGGATCAGTGGTGTTTTCCAGCTTACACCTAGTTATTAGAGAGTACTGCTGGGTGACTGCACCCAAAGTAAGCTGCTTTGTGCTCTGAAACTTGGGTGTTTGTCGCTCAGCTTGACAGCAATGAGGAAAGGGTTGCTATTTGAATAAGTTTGTGACAGTTCACACAGTCACATAGCTCCTATGAAAAGAACAGTGTGTCCTGTGTTACCGAGATTAAAGCCCAGGACTCTGAGAAAATTGAAGAGGATTAGTCAGGGTGTATTGCATTAAGTCTGACTGCAGATTTTCTTTTTTCCCCTAAAGATTATTTTGCTGGCAAAACTGAGAAAATTGTGATCTTCATGAGCTCTAGGGGCTTGCACCAAGCAAAGTCCTAATGTGCTGACATGGCTGGTTCGAACATGTTTTTCCTAGGGGAGAGATTATCTGTTTTGTCTGCGTGATGGGAGGTAAATGTCCTTGTGGTAAATGTGCTTGTCATATTCTGCAGCCCCTATTTGATTAGAGTCCAGTATTTACATAGCTGCTTACAGCATCAACAACTTTCTAACTGGAAATTAATTGATTGGATTAAAGTGATTGAGACTTGCACTGAGAGCTTAAGGTCCCGTCACTTTCCCTCCCAGTTCTGAACTTCAGCAACTTGTCCAATTTTCTGTGCATCTGATGGGAGGGCAGGAGAAGATGATGAGTCATAAACATGTTTCAGAAATATATTTTCCTCTCCTGAGGATATGATAGAGGAAGCAGTTGTGCCTGTTAAAATCTACCAGGATTCTCTGCAACTCCAGTGATGCCATCAGTGGTACTGGTTCACAGAAACTGGCCGACAACACTTTCATGCAGTGGATTCAAGTTGCCAGTTACTTTTTAATTTCTCATCAGACATGCAAATTCCCACGTGAGTGTATGTCTTTGTGGGTAGGTGGATCAACCCTGGACAGATAAAGTAATCTCACTGGGAATACATGTTGTAAATCTCACTTGTGAGAATGTGTAGGAGCCGACTCGCCAATTTCACTCCCTCCTCAGCCAGAATCAGTGTATTGTAAATGGTGTAGGAATGGTCATGTTAGTGTTAGGTGTGTATTTGTTTTATGAAGATTTATTTTGCTAACTGACAGGCTGCTAGATAAATGCATGCCCCTTCTCCTTGCATGTATTGAGGATGGGCTGTAGTGTTTTAAAAAGATACCATACCCCACTAAACTTGACACTTGTTTGCTGCTGTCTTCAAGTATTGAGCATGCTGTTGCTTCCAGTCAGCAGTAAAAGGAGAAACTTTCTTGTGTTCTAAATGAGTGAAGCTCTAAAGAAGCAAATCTTCCACTCTCTCTCTCCCCTTCCTTCCAGTTTGAAATTAGATGTGTTGGCCCAACGGGAATGAGTTTACATTTCTTGTTCACTTTCCCACTGTCAAGCTGAGCATGTAGTCATGCTGAACAAAGCAGCACCATTCCTGGATCTCTTTAATGATGTATTCACAACTCCAGTGCCTCCCGATTTAATGAGTACAGTGAATGTATTCACAACTAACAAGAGTGTGCTCATTAAACAGCAGTAAGTTAACTGCCCTATTCTCTTCTAGGAATCCAGTTCATAATTAAATGGTGCCATATCTGAATACAACACTAGACTGTCAGATGGAGAGGTTAGATGTTCTGTGGATATGCACGGTTAGATAGGATTGTTGGAGTGTAAGTAATTTAGCTTAGTGTGCCTCACTGACAGGGCTACTTTTCTTGGTGGGGGCTTTCTGTTTATGAGTCCCAGCTAACCAGAAAGTTTAAACTTAAGCAGTTGGACAAAATGTTAATTTAAATAGTATGTTTTACTTGACAGTTCTCGGTTTTATACTGTAATGTTACTGTTGTGTAAATCCAGAGTAACTGGAATTACTATGCTGTAGCTGAGGGCAGAATTGTACCCTTGATTAACTTAATAGCTACATAAACCCAGTCTTACCGTCCTGATGGTTAGGTAGTAACCTTTGAGAAATGAAGAGGTCAGTGTTTTGGGTTGGCAGATGCAAGCTGAACCAAGGATTATGCTCCCTAGAGATGTACAGGAACTTAGAATTTTCTACAGTGATGTTAAAATATAGGTAGTAACTGACTGCTCGTGTAAGCTGTCTGCTCCCTAAACCACACTTCTCATAATTTTTCTTGCAATTATGGATAAAAGGATCAATATTGAAGAGTTACCTTTGCTTTCAATGTGATGTCTATTCTGAAAAGTTTTGTTTTTAATAGTTACAAGCTGTATTTAATAACAGATACGGAGGCCAGGGGAATCTGAGCCCGAGGGAGGGATAGCATGTGTATGCTCTCTGGCAGTTTCCTGACAGTATTTTGGGGGCTTTTTAGCATAATCAAGATGACACCAAGTCGATTCTTCTTTAAAGCCAAATGACAATCTATTGAGTTTGTGCTGTCTGTCTTCCTTTAAATTGGTTTTAGAAAAAAGCCGTACAGTCTTTGATACCTGTTTGCCATCTGGCACAGCAGGCTCCCGCATGGATGGAGGCAGATGCACCAAATGTCTGATGCAGACTTCTGCAGCTGCTGCCTGTTACCCCAGGCTGGCCATACCTGGCTCTAATCTCTGCTCCTCAGCCAGTCCCTGCAGGTCCCTGGCACGGGTGCTTGTGTAAATCTAGCAAATGCATGCTCAGTCCTCTAATACAAATCATTAGTTTCCTTCTTTCCTCCTTAAGAGCCATTTTCATTCAGATACATTGAGTAAACATCATTGCTTGTCTTCTCCATTTGTTCTTCCACATAAATACTGAATGGTAAGGTTCCTTTTAAATGTAAACTTACTGTTTTGTTCACAATGATGTATGTTATAAAAGCTAAGCATGAATTGTTTCATGTAATTAATTGATGTAATAATTTGTACTTAAACTGGAAACCTCTTGTTTATTTGAGGTATCATGTGGAGAGAGACAGCTGCTAGTGCTTTGTGTGTTGAGGTGTTAAGTGAGCACACTGTGTAGAGAAGTGGACAGAGATGGAGAGGAGACTGCAGATTTTCTTTCTTCGATTGGTTTTAATCCTCAGTAAAACTTTCCCTCCTGGTGTCTGAAATGGATGAATTCAGCTGTCTGACCTTCCTGTGTAACTTGCTGAAGGAGCTGCGATGGCTACTGCCATAGGGATACCATGCAAAACTGAGGCATGGAGTGATGTTTTGTTATCTGCTACTTTCTACCCCACTCGGGGTTTCTTTTGTCTATATGATGCAGATGAGTAAAAGACCTAGATGTTTTTCTTCAGTGTGTGTGTGTGTTTCTGGGGGAAGAGAGTGTGTGGGAATGGTGGTTGCTTTGGTGTTTTATGTGTAAGATTGCCAGGATTGAAAAAGATTATTTGGGGAACAAGCTGCATTTGTTTCATTCTTATTTGTGAGGTTGAACTGCTTTTCATTTTCTTTTAATGGTAGATGACAACCGTGCAGTAGACAGGGAAGAAAATGGAAACACTTCCCGTGTTATAATGCTCAATCCTATTTTTGCAAGATCTTAAATATTTCTAAATGAATTCTAATCTTTATCTGTATTGTAGCTTATAGCCTTCTTAACAATATTAAGACAGTCTATTACTCTGCCCATATGCTCAGAGAATAACCTGCTGTTTACTGACTGTGCCTGGGTATCTGGAAAGCTTGAGACACGTTCCAAATGTTCTACTTCTGAATAATAATTTATCCTGCCTACATACAGTGTTTTCTGAGAAGTTGCAATGGAAGGATTTTGGAGTGAACACATATTTGCTTGTGTGGGTGTGAAAGGGCGGTGTAGGGGATATTCTGCACTGGAAAAATGATCCATGATTTTCTCTGTAAACTTTCTTGTCCCATCACTTCAGCTGGGATCTTTACACCCACTGTGCCTAGTAGTAGTTACTACAAAGGATAAACATTGTTTTATTGATGCAAGGTAATAAACACTAGTTATTAGCACAGACAAAGTACTCCTTTCCTCTGACCTCTCTTTAGATTAAGATGATGACCTTTTCCTTCCTTACCATCAAGCAAAGATGCTAATGAAAGTTAGATTACAAACTTAGCAAATAAAAGAGTTTAGAAATGGTGAGTTAAAATTACATTAAAGGTAAAGAAAATGGAGGAATTTTGTGCTTTGCATGTAGGCTAGTTATGAAGGTTGACTTTTTTTTGATTGGTTGATTGCATATTTTTCCCCATAACTAATGCACTGTCAAAGAATAGATGTGCCAGACAGTAGACTGGAATTGCTTCAAATACCTCTGCAGTACCACCATGAAGCAGTCAGTCCTGAGACTATGCATTGTGAGTAGGTAGATGATCTAGGACATGTAGCACTAGATTGTTCCTGCTGTGGTGGCATAATGTTTTATGCTTGGCAGGAGACTTCTGTTAATGCCTTGAGGCTTTGCAGATCCTATAGTATCAGCAAGGTGATGCTTCATAAAAAGCTATGTGTAAAATAGCACCATATAACTGTATGCTTCTTGCTTATACAAGTCCTGTGCTTGTATTTTGGAAAATCAGGGATAATGCCCAGGTGCCCAAATGTGTCATTTGCTGTTCTCCCTGATGTCTGTCTTCCCTTCTTTCAGGATAAGAGCTGATGGCGCTTCTGTGAGAGTTTAATCTCACAGAATGTACTACAAACATCTTGTCAAATGTGATTCTGTGATTCATATGTGCCCCTGTTTTTGTAACTTTAAAAAAAGGGATGGGTGTGGTGTGATCATTCAGTAACAGTTTAGCCAGGTACCACTCTACAATGTCTTGAGAGATGCTAGTTTTCCCCTGTGAAAGTCAGATGATTAGTTGCCGATTCCTTTATTTAATAACAAATTAAATTGGAATGGAGTAGAAGGTCTGAGATGTGATGTGAACTGTCAGATCAATACAACTGCTTACTTATTCTGAAACTTGTGTTTCAGAATAAACTTTGCCAAATAATAAACCCAAGCAAATCTATACCATATTTAGCATCCAGACAGCTGTAGAATTGAGTCCTAATTTATCTCAAGGGATATTTGCCAATGACACAGTCTGGCAAAGGATAAATAATCTTACTGTCAGCTCCTTCTTGATTCTAGCGTGAGCAGATCTTCCTGCTGCTGAAGATATGTGGACAGGAGAGATGGAAGATGGCAATGACATGTACTTATTGGAAAACCTAAAAGAAAAATGTGGGTTGAAAAAATATTACTTGTCAGAAAAAGTGAATTTAATTGGAGTCTCCTCTGGAGGTCTTGAAAACCTGCCTAAATGCATTCCTGTGTGACCTGATCTAGGTGGACCTGCTTTAGCAGATAGGCTGGACTACATGATCTCTAGAGGTGCCTTCCAACCCCTGCTATTCTGTGTTTCTATGAAAACAAGATAATTCACAAGGTAATTTATCTGCTGTGACTTCAGGAAAGCATTTGAGGAAAATCCCAACTTATACACAAAGGGTATGAACAGCAAATCTTAGTTCTGCATGTTGGTGAAAAGAAATGGTTTTCTCTGCAGCTTCAGCCATTAAGAGTGTTTCTTTTTTATTCCTAGACCACTGAAGTCCTGTATTTGTGCTTTTCTTTGAACATTAGTTCTGGATTGCCTTTAACTCCTTGTTGAAGGCCTGCTGCTCTATTTCTTTTCCTTCTTTTTTGCATTCTTGGGGAAGGAGGGGAAGCTTTTTTTTTCTGTGTAAAATTATTATTCTGTATATCTGCCTTTTAAAGTTTTGTGACACTGGAAAGAAAATTATCTTCCTAACAGTGGAACCAAGTGGTATAAATAGCTTGGGGATGGGAAGATGTCTTCTTTGAAACAGGACAGGTACAGTATTTTTCTCAATGGGATCTTTATGTGGAATATTTTTATATATTCTTATATATTATATATATATATATATTTATATATTACTACTTATATATATTAAATTATTGCTTAAAGTTATTACTTTGAATCTTGTTACTTCAGTATCAAGCTCAAATTTAGTTTCTCCTATTGCAGTTGTTTGTGTTCAAGTTTAAGATTAAATACACAAGGACACATGGGAACAGAAATGCATTTGCAAATGTAAATCATTTCATCAAATCCAGCATTCACCGAATGGTGAGTTCTGGTCTTCTGTAATCACAACCAGATATTCATCACAGTTCTTGTACTTCAATATGTTAAAACTGCATGAGTCAGGATTGTTGTGAACAGGAGTGTGAAAAGGCACTGGGAATATCTTCAACTCCACTGCTGAAGTAAACGATGGTTTATGTAAAGGCTGGGCATTATCCAGACATACAGTCATGCTCGGTCTTGAATGGAAGAATAATGGGATGAATGAATGTAAATCAATCTGAAAACATGCAGGAGTGTAAAGGATGCTTATAGTAAGATGAAAGTCCAGAATGAGAAATCCTTTTTTTGACTAGAGTTGGGTTGTCAGCATCCAAAAGCTTGATGCAATAGGAAGCAGTGTAAATAACCATCAATATAGATATGAACCATTTGAATAATTACAGTTGAACTTGTAACTAGTTAGACTTGAGTGGGAAGGTAGCTTCTAATAAGCAAGATCAGATGAGATATGCTGAAAAGAGCATTATCCTTGATTTTATCTGAAGACCCACCTGTTTTTGAAGCGGTTTTGCAGGGAGAGAGTTGCATTTCACATCTACAGACGTTCAAAAGTTTGTCATTGGTGTGGACTACCCTTGGAAGACAATATTTACATATCCTTTGTTTTGACTCTAAGAGTTGGGTTAGTCCATAAAGAGAATTTTTGCTGGGAGAAGTGGCTGCAATTGCAAACTTGTCCTGAATGTAAGGGGACAGGAGGCTTTTGGAGAAGAGCTGCTGTGATCTGTTTCAGAGGAGAAATTGGGAAATGAAATTGATCAATTAGCTTTCTTTCGGAATGAGAAATTATTTCCAAATTCCCAAAACTAAGAAGTTTGAGGTGACAGCTCATGCACTAGATAAAAATGCCATTTTGAGGAGAGTAGTGCTTATAATTGGCTTTGCTTTGGAGGATAATTTCAGCAAAATGGGGTTTAATTTGTTGGAGTGCCTGTGTGATTGCCAGATGAGCTTGCAGCTCAGTTCTCTCATCAATGTTTCAAGACTTGGAGCAGAAAACCGTCATCTTTTCAAATACATGTACTTTTAAAGTACTGCTTTATTTTGCTCTGTAGATAAATCGTACTACTGTTGTGGAGACTCTGGATACATTTTGTAGTGTTTTCATGATGATACATGCTTTGCTGTTTAGACTTTCTGTGTAATGTTTAGGGGGAGAAGATTTGCTAACTTCTCTTCAGCCCAGAGGATGTTTGCTTCCAGTTGTCTGTAGTGCTCTGTGCTCAAACTAAAAGCTTTGGACATGGGTGAGAATGTAGATGTTGCAAAATGTGCTTGAAAGATCAAAGTTTTAATGCAGCAGACTGAAGAGAGGAGTAGTCTAAGCCTTTCTTTTTGACTCGCTTGGGTAGCTTGTGTGACTGCTGTGCCAAGAGGGCGAGGAAACTTGTACATTAGCCAAAATTGCAATTGCATTCAGATGACCTTGCAGCATCAAGAACTGTTCATGTGGGGGAAATACAAATAGAAGCGACACCCAAAAGTGAGCCTGCTAGCCAAATGGTGAAATTCTGGAGGGGAAAAGGAGGCTCAAGAAAGGAAGAATGCTATAGAGATGATCAAGAGCAAAAAGAGTTGAAAACCAGGTACAGCTATGGCTGCTGCGGAGCTGTAATCCCTCAGTGCTGTTTGTCTCTAATCTTAGAGCTTAGCTTTGAATGTAGTATATATGTAGAGTGTCTGCAGGGGCATTGCTAGCCATGTTTTAAATCAACTCAGACAAAGGAAGAGAACATGGCAAATGCTGCATTGGTGCTTTTTTGCTTCCCTTACTCGGCAATTTAGTTGAATGCTGTTTTTCAGCTATTGCACTGCATAACACTGCCTGGCCTCTTTCTCAGTCCTAAGATGAGCTGCTGTTGTGTCATCAGATGCAGGTTTATTTCTGGTGGGACAGGGGAAAACATGCTTCAATCTCTGTAATACAGAGGAATACCCGCCTTGCACAGGCTTTGTATAGTTTTCCATTCTTGTGGAGAAAGTCTTTTGGAAGATGTTAAAATCAGAAATGTTTTCAACAGTTTTATTTCTTCCCAACACACACCCACACACCTTTTTGTGTATCCCAGGGGCTGTCGTTTAATGTATCTGCTGCTGTGGCATAGACTGCAGTGGAAATCAGTATTGTTTCTTTCTAGTCAACTGTGTCTCAAAACATGACATTAACACAGATACCAAGAAGAAAAGTTGGTGGCAGAAGAAAGTTAGGTGAAAGGTGCTGTTAGGAGCTGCACTGCAGTCAGGAGATCTGGTTCAGTGGGCAGTCTGGTTCTAAATGTGTGAAGGAAGTTTGGATAAAAGGATAGGTGGGTCTGTGCTAAACTTTGCAGTCTTTGCAGAGTAGCAGGAAGACAGAATAACTTAATTAAGTCTTTAAACAAAACTGAAAATATTGGGACAAATTTAGAATACATTATCTAGCCTTCAATTTTGGTTGGAATTATTCTGAGGCAACTCATTTCAAATGGGAAACAAAAAACTGAGGTGGATATGTGGCCTTTTAGAGCAGCAGAGCTTGCCTTCAAATCATTATGGGGCTCTACAGGAACTACTGGGAAAACCTGAGGATTAGAAGTGATAGGAATGTATTTCACCTTGTGATTTCCATTTTGTTAGATTTTAAAATACCCAAATTATTTCCTCATCTGCAATGACTCTTTTCCCTTTGATCTCACCTTATTCTGAAATCCCTTTTCTCTAAAAGAGATGAAATGTGCTTCCTGATGTCTTTTGACTTCACACATCCAGGGTTTCATCAGAGAGCTGGAACTGAAGTTGAAAAATGTAGCTGACAAAGAAACTTTTAATATAGGATATGCAGAAGGAATATAATAGCTGCCTGGTTAGGCTCTAAAAATCATGTGAACTTTAAGCCACTCAAGAGCTTAATTTAGTGGAAGACTGGCCTGAGAGGCTTAATATAGATAGCTCAGATATCATGTGGAAACTCAAATTTAGACATGTATTGATATAAGAGACCTTGAGCTTATTTATATTTGCTCCTGGCCAGACTGTTTGCTTCCCTCCCTTAACCCCACTCTTTAGTCTCAGGAAATGCAGTACATCTGGCAACTGTTAGTACACAACCACACCTAACCCTACCAGGGAAAGTGAAGGAAAATCAGCCTCCAATACTGGCACTTGTTCTGCTTTAGCCCGTTTTCAGTGGAATCTTGGGTACACTTGTTTGTTACTGCTTTAGGTAACTTTGACTGGGAAGGTGAAACAAGTAGTGGCTGTGGTCAGGATATCCTTTCACTTGGTGAGATGTGTTAGTGGCTTTTGAATGTGGCTTTTCCTTTTCTTCCTGAAAGTGGAGTTCCAGAAGTAGTGAGAGAGACAATGAATGTAGTAGGGACAGTTCTTGTATCTCCAAGTTTAGAGGAAAATGAGTAAGTAACTTCTGGTGCATTGCCCTCTGAGTGCCCTCCTTCCAGTGTAAAACCAACCACAAGAAAACAAACTTGAGTTTGGAATGGCAGCATCTGTAGATAAGGCAAATTCTTCACTCTGCCTTTTAAGGGACGATGGAAGTTCACTGGGATTTCTACTTCTCTTCCTTTTTCTTAGAGTTATGCCAAAGCAGTAGTTTGCTTGTATGTTTCCCAACACTGCAACTTCAGTATGGTAATTTTAAACTCTGTTTAGAAAACTTCTTGTTTCTGGTGTTAACATCAGTGGATAGGTCATAGGGTAACTAATGTGACTTGCCCTCTGATGGAAGTGTCATGGGAAAAACAAATGCACAAATGGATTCCCTGTGTGTTTACAGCAGCCATGGAAAATTCTGCCTTGCTAAAATCTACATTGAGCTTAGGGGGAAAAAAAAACCCCACCTACACTCTAAATCTTTGCTTAAAAAAGTGTCATTTCAACTCTGCACAGGAATTTATTTGTGATATAATCACACTGTTTGTCTGGAACCAACTAGGGATTTTTACTGTACAAGAAAAAAGACATCTGAAGCATGTGTTTGAAGTCTGGAGTAGGTGTTGTTGATATCACTCCCAGACTTCTTAAAATTCCAGCCCTTAATGCAATCAGTTTGACATGTTACTGTACTGATGGATCTATAATTTCATAACCAGAGACTCAATTTGGGAAATAGCATTATGAAAGCTACTGTTGTCTTCTGTGAAGAATCCAAATACCTCAGCATCCTTACAAAAACAGATGGAGTAAATGAGACATCTTCATGTTGAAAAACCTTTTAAGTTGATGATGAATGCTTCACTACTTAAATTCTCTATGAACAAAGCTAAGTTTTATGAACCATATAGGATAACACTGGGAATAAGAATTAGACCAAGGCTCTTTGTGGTGGGTTGTGAAGTTTGTGCTGGACACACAAACTCTGTAGTTCCATCCCTATTGAGTGAGTCATGATGCTGTCCTCTGGTAGCAGCCAGTGGCGGAAGCTGCAGAAGCTTGTGGTCTATAGAGGGAGGACAATGTTGTGTATGAAGTTTCAAAGCTTTGCTAACTTTGACTTTCTGAGAGATGGCAAATTCCTTTTGAGTTAAATATTAAATACAGATACTGTGAGTCAAGGTGATTTTTTTAAAGATATCTTGAAAACTTTGAATGGTGCTTAACACTTCAGTGATAGGGCGCAGAATGCCATTTTATGCAGTGTGTGCAAATGACCTACTTCTTCTGATGTCTCTGTTATATTTCTGTTTACCATAACTTAAAAGTAATTAGAGACTGTTGGTTAGCATAAAACTAACTTTTTGAATGGGGAAAGGGAAATGTTTATGTTTTGTCTTCATTGCACAATAGTGTATTGATACTGACAAGAAATTACCGTCTCAAGTTTTTGAATGAACGTGTATGTGAATGACAAATTCAATCTCTGATCCTTTCGTATTAGAAGTCAGTTGTGTTACAGCTACTTCCCAAAATGCAAACCAAGAGTTTGTGTGTAGGACTGTTTTGAACACCAGACCAATCCTTTATTCCATTAAATTTTTCTTGTTCAGCTAGAGAACTCAGTTCTAAAGATAGAAAGGAGAACAAGCAACTGGATGTTTTTGGTGTTAAAGCACTCTTTCATTTCATGAAGTGCTATCAAAGTCATTCTCCCCTCTTAAGGTTTGATAGAAAGACATCTCACATACCTTTTTGAGACTCTTCACTGACCTTTGATTCTGTAGTTACCAACTCTGGGTAAGGGAGGATCTGATGTGCATTTTTCCTGTGCTGATCATGGCATGCAGTGAAGCAGCAGAACCCACAACACAGATACCCATACAAAAGTGACAAAATCAAAATGTTTTAATCCCTCTATCTGGTTTATTATGTTTTTACAGGGAGGAAAATAACTTCCAGTGGTGAATGTTTTGCACTTGCCTACAAAATGTCACATACAACGTTATAATACGTTGGTTATAAAGACCTCCAGAGACTAACTAAATTGTGGAAGATTGCTGAATTGCAAACTAATACATATTTAAGTGTGCTTCAGAGCATCAGTGTGTTTAAGTGTTCAGGTTTTACAGTTAGTGTTGCTTATAATGCAAAAAAAGGGGACATTTTCAATATACTTTTGGAGAATATAAAGTATGTATCACCTGAGGAAAAAACCCTGTATGTTTTGACTTTGGGCATGGATTGGCATGCAGTAAAAAGCTTCCTCAACAAACCATCCTTTAGTCTGCCTCTTCAGCCTCTCTGGTCATCAGACTGAGCTTGTGGGGCTGTTACTAAGTCTACAGAAATGTTTTTGGCTGATAATGTACATGTCTTGTAGTTGAGAGGCTATTTTTAGCAGTCTACTGAGACTCCCAGAGTCACCGAGAGACAGAGTCCTAGTGGAGAGCTGTAAAAGGGAGCTGCCTATGGTTTGGAAGGGGAAGGGGGAAGAAGATACCTTTTCATTCCCAAGTGTTTTGTCTATTTTTGTCTATGTTGTTATTTCCTGGTAAGTTGCAAAGAAAAGGCACATTTCTTATGTTTGTTTATTTTGTGTTTGGCTAGGAACAATCTGCGTGTTATTGAGGGAAAATGGACAGAATTGCATGGGGGGAGACTTCCTTTTCCATTGTCATGATCTTCAAAGGCTGCCTGGATCTCAAAAACTCATACCTTTTAACTTGAGTGTTGCTTTTTCACTGTGTAGAAAGACTCTGATCTGAGACAGTTTGGATGAAGTGGGAATTACATTAATTTGAACACGGCATTTGCTTATATGCCAGACTTCTCCTGATAGCACAGTAACTGGGGAAAGGTGATACAGACAACAGTGCCCCTGGAAAAGGAGATTGTTATAAATTGTGGCACCTTTAAGTTGGCCATGATACTCATCTGCAAACATTCTTCTAATACTTACAATTTGATATTTTAAAAAAAGCCTGTTTGTCAACTTGAATGGAATCAATTTTATTCACAGAACTATTGTACAAGATGACAAGTGAGGTCGAATAATAGCACAACAACAAGAGGGCCCACCAGTTTACATGTCTATGCTGCATTATGAACTCTGGGAAGAAAGCTGGGTTTTTATCCTAGTGGCAGAATAGCTAGTGAGACTCCCCTAAATGCATTACCATTTCCCTTTCTCCATTCCAACTTCTTGTTTTTAATGGATATTTTGTTTCAGTGCTGAAGTTCCCAGTGTTTCAGGCTCCATGTGCGTGGCTGAGTTGGATGTGTTTTCCTTCACTTTCATGTTTATTTTTGCAAATAAAATCTACAGGTAGAGAATTCTAAATAAACTTCTGAGCTGTTCGAGATGTCTAAATGACATACCTGGGAATGCTGCCACATAGCAGTAACATTTCAGTGCTGTGGGGACAACAAAGATAAGGTAAGCTAGGCTGTGTCAGTCACTACTTAGGTAGTATTTCATAAAGTAACGTTCCATGCAGTTGAAGGTTTGCAGGCATGCTGAAATGATTATCTATTTTCTTACTCTTTATTATTAAGCTTTATATCTTCCACCATACTATTTGTTATCAGAGTAATATCACCTATCTTACATGGAAAAGCTTTCTTTTTTTTTCCTTTCTCTCAGTTGAAAGTAAGTTTAAAAATGTTTGTCAAACTTTCAGCATGAACCTGTTCTGTCTGGCCAGAGGAATTTAATCTTTCTTCATTGTGACGGGTGGGCATTGGTCCCACTGAACCTATTGTGTGGTGACTGACTTTTGTGCTATGTGTGCAGTCTTTTTAGGGGATTGATATGGTGGTGCAGCTTTGCCTGTGTAGGATGTTTGTAGGGAAATTCTCCATTTGGCACTTCAGTTTAATTGTTTCAGGTATTTTCTGCCCGCTGTCATGTAGAACATGTGACATACTCTGGATAGTTTGTAAACTTGCTAAGCTAAAGTTGTTTCATTTTTATAGCTGTTGATAGTTTGAATCAAGAGCACACATCATATTGGTTAAAACCTGGAGGCTACAGTGGTGCCCCTTGTCTTGCAATGAGAACTGGCAATGGATGCAAAATGTAATATGGGAACTAACCTTTAAATATTTGGTTTTAAAGACTTGGTGGCATACCTGTCTCTGCTGCTGAGCCTGGTGGCTGTGCTCACAAACATCAGAATGACATGGGCAGTGTCCTCTCTATTTGCCTTTTATTTTGCACTGTGGATGACTGAGCAGCACTCTACAGCTGTATTGTCTCCAGCTACGTTTGGTCCGAGGCTAGAGTATGCCCAAATTTTCTTCCTGCTGTGATCTGTAGGAGTATACTACAGTGCACTGATGTGCAGCTACATTATTGTGACCAGAATTTTAAAAAGAAAAATTCAAGAACTGAGCAGAACAGATTCATCTCTCTTCAGTGTCATAGTTGTGAGGCATGACTGCAAAAGCAAGTTTCCTATGTAGTAAGGATACCCTTGTGCAAGTGGAAAGGGGAAAAGATCTGTCCGAATTCATAAACCAGCAGCTAAACAGCATGCCAGTAAATCATAAATGCTCTCTAGTAGCAAGAAAATACCCTTCTTTATTTGAGCTGCATCTTAGGGTTTTATAATGGTTTCTTAATTTCACTGTAAACTGGTGTCTCTATGGGACTTTGAAAGCTAATGAGCAGCTCTGTTCCTTGTTCACTGCCTTTGAGTCTGAATAACAATGTAAAGATTCAGAAAGAATGGAAATCTATGGAATGTCAGTTATGCAAAAGTTCAAAGGAGAAAACTTGTAAAAATCCTCCCCAGATGTAGTGCCAGTTGTCAAGTGATCTGTTGTCTCTTGCTAGACTTGCTTTATATTACTTTTTCTCCAACTTGTAGATTTAGCAGAGTTATCTTAAATCAGTGGGAATTGTAAAACACCTTTCTGTTCTGTAATGACTTGGCTGTATATGAGTATTCATTTGGCAGTAGGCTTCTGTGGGGGACCATGTAGATATATGCTGTGTTGGTACTATATGCAGTTTCATGGGATGTTCTGGGAAAACTGGTCTTCTGTCTGGCCCTTCTGGTGTACTGTGTGACTGATATTAGCCTAGAAAGTTGTGGGTCCAAGTTGTTGACCTTTTCCTCTTGCTTATTAATAAACTTCATGTTTCTCCTGCAGTCAGTGTAGGTAGAGTGAGACGGAGGAAGAGAACATTTCAGCACTGCCTCATCCTGCTAAGAAAGTGGCAGCATGCCTTACTGAAACTGCACAGAGATCATCTGGGCTGTGGGCATGGGCTGTGCAGGCAGCTGGTGTGGATATTGGTGGCTGTGGAGTCTGGACTGAACTGAACTGGAGCTCTGGGGCAAAGGTGTGAGTGGTGGAACTGCACACATACAATGAAAACCAGTGGATCTGAAGAGAGCTGTAGGATGATTTTGGTGCAGCTTGACACTCCCAAGACATTGCTTTGACCCCAGAGGGTCTATGCTAGACTTACTACTGCTTAGAAGCTGCCTGCTCCTTTAAACTACATGTTCCTGTGCAACCTGATCTAGGTGAACCTGCTTCTGCAGGGGGATTGGACTAGATGATATCTAAAGGTCCCTGCCAACCCTTACCATTCTATGATTCTGTGACAGTGGCTTAGTTTGATTTTGTGTTGTGATTGAACCACAGCTGGCAACTAAGCACCGCACAGCCTCTTGCCTACTCTCTCCAGCTGGAATGGAGGAGAGAATTGGAAGAGTAGAAATGAGAAAACTCATGGGTTGTGATAAAGACAGCTGAATAGATAAAGCAGAAGCTGTGCACACAAACAAAGCAAAACAAGGCATTCATTCAGTACTTCCCATTGTTAGGCAAGTGTTCAGTGATTTCCAGGACAGCACGGCTCCAGCACACATAGTGGTGACTTGGTAAGACAAAACAGGATAAATCTGAACATCCCTGGTTTCTGCTGCCTTCCCTCTGCTTTTATATACTGAGCATGGTGTCATAGGGTCTGGGATATCCATGGGATCAGTTTGGGCCAGCTGTCCTAGCTGTGTCCCCTCACAGCTCCTGGTGCCCTCCCAGCCTCTGTGCTTTCGGAGCAGGGTGATAAGCAGAAAAGGCCTTGACACAGTGAAAGTACTGCTCAGCAATAACCAAAACATCCCTGTATTATCAGCACTGCTTTCAGCACAAATCCCAAACATAGCCCCGTGCTAGTTAACTCCATCTGGGACAAAACCAGCACACCTCGATGTGTCAGTTGCTGGTGCTGATGATGGAAATTTACAAAGGAGTAAGGCCTGAGTCATGGGAAAGTTACTGTGCTTCCTCTTTTCTCTGTGGAGATTCCAGCACAATGGTGAATGTTGGTAGGGTATTTTGATGATGAATTTTAATTTCATGTAAATGATATGCACACACTATTACTTCTTCTATTTCTGTTTCCATGGTGAGGGACAGGTGTGTAAAAACTGAGCTTCACTGCTGTGGGCCATGGGTCCATACAGAGACAGCACACTGAAGAAGAGTGGAATGTTATAAAGTGATGGTTTCAAAGAGTATGTTATAGGGGAGAACTGATAATGGTTCTTAGTAGAAACTGGAGGTCTTGTCTCTGAACCCTGCAGTCCGTACATGTGAATTAAGAGTGTGTTTCTGAAAACTGTGTCTGGAGGTGAGGGTGAGGGAGCACTGGAACAGGCTGCCCAGAGGGGTTGTGGAGTCTCCTTCCTTGGAGGGCTTAAAGACCCTCCTGGACATGTCCCTTTGCGACCTGATCTAGGTGACCCTGCTTCTGCAGGGGGGTTGGACTGGATGATCTCTAAAGGTCCCTTCCAACCCTACCATTCTATGATTCTATGATTCAGAACAGCAAGGAAATTAGGGTGGTGTAGTGTACCAGTGTCTCTCCTCTGCAGTAGGAGTAACTACAATGTTTAACTCCATGCATCCTGCTAGGGGAAATACTGCAGTTTGCTCTTTGGGATACACTCATAACTTCTGCATGAATTTCTCTATGAACTGTTTGGACTGCTTCTGACTCAAAGGATGAATTTGTTGAAGCCAGAACTGTTAATTTATGGGCAGATGATGGCTGTGTGATCTCTGCTGCTACTGGATGTGCTTTTTAATGTTATTTTAACTTTTTGTACTGAAAACTCTGTTGGACCTCAAACCCCTAGGCAGATACACTATGTCACCTTACTTGTGACATTAAAGCATGACTAAATTTATAACAAAAGCCTTTCTACACGAACTGTAGAAGGAATTAAGTAGCATGGCTTCTTTTCAGAGAAGACAGTGCCTGTGTAGAACATAGAAATGTTTTTCTTTACCCCCGCACCCTGTTTTAATGCTGTGATGTGCAGCCCTTTCCAAGCAAGTTCTTTTTTCCCTGTGGCACGCTAAGCTGCAAGGAAGTGCTCTCCAGACAGCCTTTAATAGCAAGAAGAGTTTAATATTCTTTCTTGAAAGTAAAAGAGATGTAATAAAACTTTGAGAACATATTGGACAGAGAACGCAAAATCAAGGCTAAGTAATGAAATTGAGGATGTTTCAAAGAACTTCATGTTGCTGGTTTCAGCTGCCCAATCTTGGCTTCTTTTTACCTTTCTTGGCTTGAATAAGAGTTCAGATGAGCAATCTACAAATGGAATTTACAGAGTAGGTAAGAGATCTGTTCCTTTCAGGAAATCCTGTGTTTGTATGCAGGGTTGCATACAACTGTAGGCCTTGCTTTCCATTTTTTCTTCTTAATCTAGAAATCTGAATCTTCCGTGACTTCTTTGACAGAAATTAGTTTCTTTGTGCACAAGCAAAAAGCGTGAAAGTCTTTAAAGTAGTCAGACAATTACTTTGGCTTTAGTGATGCTTTCCTATGGTGTCCAAATGTATCATCGTCTTCAAAGGTATCTGTGGGTACTGAAAATCTGGAAGATGTTATGGTCTTAAATCTTGAGTAAATAGTATTATTCTGAGGAGTCTTGGAAATGATAACTTTCCTTGTTATAGAGTATGTACAAGAGTCAAGGAAATAGAATCCCAGTGTGGTTCTGAGCCTCCTGGGACCTTTGCTCTCTCAAATTTAGATAATGAAAAACCATTTTGAGGGAAATAATTTCTATTAAGAGAGTCTTTCTTTTAAACTGGGAGTAGGGAACATTAGTCATACTTCAATATTTTTTTCAATTGAACAAAGACCTTCAAATGCCGTGTTTTCCAACCTTTCAAGCCTACATGTTGTTCTGTGCACTTTCACCTTTACCATGTGTCTAATATTTTACTGAATTAGTCCAGTTCCACTTATTGCATGAGCAATGGCTGCTCTTGATAGTGTAGTGAAAGTTTTCAGGGTAATACCAGTCTACCAATTAAGTTGTAGATGTACACTGAAAAAAAAAATCCTTGGAATACAAGGACTGCTTTCCCTGACTGAAAGCTGGCTTGGTTGCTAGCCTGAGGCTGTTGGTATACTCAGCATGCTTTCCGACTGGGTGCTAAGATATGAATAAGTCATAAGGCATGCTGGTAAGTGAGAAACTGAATTGACTGATTGGTAATCAGTTGGCTTACCTAGTTGACTTACAGTAGCTGTAGGCCTCCATCAGCAGAGATTTACAATAGAGCAGGAGCTGTCAGGGGTCAAGTGCTTGCTTAATGCATCTGTGCCATGACAGGTTCAATGTCTGCTGCTATCTGCATTTTAGAGACTATGTATGTGTATGCAGGAGTTTGAGGCCAACTTCAAGGAGCACTGTATTTAAGGGCTATTGCAATTCTTTTTAAAAAGAAGTTTCCAATTGTTTGCAACCATTTCATCCCTCTGTATTGAGTGACGTGACATTTTTGTTTTTGCAGTCTTTTGGGGAGAGCCACAATGCTGGATTTAAACTTCATTGTGTAATTAAGTAAGATAGTTTACTCTGCAAACAAAGCACAACCAAATAATTTATTGCATCTTCATTTGCATTTTTACCCCTGAACTTGTACTCTTATGCAGGTCTCTCTTGTAAGGAGACATTGTTTTTTTGCATAAAGACTGTATCGCAGTGTTGCTCTTGCCACATTCATCTTAATGTCCCTGGAATTTTCTAGAGGACTTTATTCCAAAATCTTTACTAGAGTGACTTTGACTTTAATGGCACTAAGCCACAGTTAATTGGCTCAGTTTCCTAAAATTCCACAGCCTGTTGTTAAGATAAACATTTCTAGGTTCCCAAGAACACAGACACATGTATATGGTAATGCACTGGGCATACAGAGCAACCTTTAAACAGCAAATTCTTATCTTCCTATTTTATTCTTGAAGTTTGCACACAAACTTCCTAAGCCAGAAGGATGACTTGACAGAATAGTTGTGGCAATTTTTAAATGACTTTGTAGCATTTTAAGGGCTTTGAAATGCCTTTTATTTTGTTGTAGCCATTAACTTCTATGGAAGCGGTCCTGCATTGGAATGGCGTGTGTTGAGATGCACCCTCATTAGTCAGCAGCTCGTGTCTCAGTTGCTGAGAAGTCCATGTGACCAAGAATTTGGTATGAGGCCCAGGATTCTGTAGTCTTATTATGTCACCCCCCAACACTGGTACCTTATGTGACTTGTGGGACCCTGCTGTCCACAAATGTCCAAAGACTGTCTTTATCTTTGCTGAAAAGGGTCATGATCTGCATTCCCCCTAGTCCAAGGCTGTAGAGAGGGGCTATAGCTACAAAGTTTGGGGTAGAGCTTGATTCAGTTCACTTGTGTCCTCTCAAACGTAACGCTGAAAATATTGCTCTCATACATAAATTACTTAAAGATGATAAAAGAAAATAGGTCTGAGGTCCAGGGGTATTAATATCCAGTTAAGAAGTTGTAGAATAGGTTTTGAAGAACTCTGTTCACCTTTAGGGTTGTAAGACAACCTTGAGAAGTGAGGGAGGTTCTCACTGGATCATGCTAGTTACTGGAGCATGTAGGGAGGCTTGCTGCCAGGGAGTAAGGGCCAATGGTGTTAGTGAGCCAAGGCAGGTCTTAGCATCTTACTCAGAGCAGGAATTGGTGGGCTGACTGTCCTTGGAGGTGGGTTTCCTAATAGTCATCTTTAAAATGGCTTCTAGCAGCAACAGAAAACTTTAAATTGTTACTTTGAGAAAGAAAAAGGATGTTCTTGCTTAACAGATTGGGTTTTAATTTGTTTTGGTCTTGTGGTTTGGGTTTTTTTCTTTAATATCTTTTTATGTAATTACTCAACTTAGACCAAAGCAATAAACTCAGTCTGTAAGTGGAGCAGGACACAGTGGAGCAGGTCTGTATGGGGTGTTTTATCTGAGGGTGATGGAGCACTGGCCCAGGCTGCCCAAGGAGGGTGTGGAGTCTCCTTGCTTGGAGGTCTTCAAGACCTGCCTGGACATGTTCCTGTGTGACCTAATCTAGGTGGACCTGTTTCTTCACAGGGATAGGACAGGGTGATCTCAAAAGGTCCCTTCCAACCCCTACCATTCTGTGATTCTGTGTGAATTTTGTTCCTTTTTTCCCTATCAGCTGGTCCCTCTTATACATGTTCTCACTGTCTCTATACAATAAGAAATAGGAAAGAAAAGCAGCAGGTTTAGTTCTGTTAGCTGATATTTTGTGTAAATGTCTTCAGAAGGGCAACTGTTAAAATTTGAAATAGTGTCATTTCTTCAATCACATAAACCAGCATTTTAGAAAACGTGGATTATGCCAACTCTATATAGACTCTTAAAAGTCACTGTGGAGGGGGAAAAATGAAAAAAATCCTTTTTGTAACAGGAGAAAAACAATAGCAATGCAAAACAAGATTAAAACTCCCCCTCGGGCTCTAAATCATGATAAGTATCTGGTTTGAGTCAGTCTGTTCTTTGTTTAGGGTTACTTGACTAAAACTATTGGCCCTAATTTGTTGATGGTTAGCTCAATTGTATCTTTGTTTAAGTAGCAGCAGTAGTGGTGGGGGGAGACACCATTCAGCGTGGTCTTTTAGCTGTTTTCATTTCTTTCTCTCGGTCTTTCCATTTTCCTGATGAAGAAGGTATGGCTTGGCTGGCTAATTAGGGCCTTGGCATGGAATGGTAACGTATTTCGGGTTTTTAATCTACTTCATGCTGTTTCAGGGCCTGGCACTATTCAATAGGGTTGTTGGTTTTGTTTGTTTGTATTCTTTGTTTTCCCCTTTCTGGAAGCTAGTTCACCTGTCCAGTGCTTTTGTGCCTTTCATCTCCGTTCTGCTTCTGCTCAAGTACTCTCACAGGTTCCTCCTGTGGATGGGAAATGAGCTCAGGGCTCAGGGACGTGCACAGTGGTGATACCTCCACTGAGGGATTGTGGTCATCCTGCAGCTTTTCCAACTAGTTGAAAAGCAGAACCAGATACTTACCTGTCTTTTGAAAGTCTTTGAGGCTTCTGGAGAAGGAAGGATGTGGGGAGTTTCATGCTTTTGTGATACATAAACCAACAACACACTTCAGGTTTCTGTTATTGCTGTTGCCATCCTTGCTATTTGAGGACCTGGCTTGCTGCTGTGGTAGTAATTTCTCCCATACCTAAACTGTTTGACAAATCTTTGATACCTCCTTTCTTTTTTTAAGGTGTGAGGAGATGTGCTGGTAGGCAGCATGTGTGTTCATGTACTGAAGCTGATGTTCACAGAGTCCTGCATGTGTGTTGGCTGTGTATGAGGCATAAGTTCATACATGCTAAATACAACAGCAACTTCATCCCAAAAGCTTCAGCGACTTTTTAAAGTCATTATATCCTTCTCTTGGACCATGACTCTTGAATCACCTCGTGTTGATCTGCCTCAGTGAGCACCGTGTATGTGCATGAATAGGAAGTACGTGTTCAAGGTGTTCATAGCTTGCATTGCTGTACCTGTGAGCTTTGTTTTGTTCCCTGTGAAATCCTGCTTTCATTGAACACGCAGTTCTCATATATTCAGTGCTAGTGGTGGTGACTGGACAGCTTTCCCTTTCCAACACAGGTACATGACATGTCTAACTAAGGTCTCCCAACCAGTAGCCTGATGCATTGCAGGAGGGGGAATGCAGTCATTTGTAACAGTGTTCAGTTTTATTTGTTCATGGGGTAGGGGCAATGAGGGCAAGTCTAGTGGCCTACATTAAATAAAAGGAGAGAGCTGTAAAAAGCTCCCGTTGTAACATGAGCCTTAGACAAGGAAGAACTATTTATAGACTCTTGCAATATTTGCCTCCAGGAACTTCAGAGCAGCGAGGGGCAATGTTACATAAATCTGAGCAAGAGCACACTTGTGCGCTCACAGCTGTGAAGGTCAAAGCCAGGGCTTGGCTTACTGTATGCTTCTATTCTCCCTTGGCCTGGGGGTAGAAGGGGCTTATGGGCTCGTTTTGATGGCCAGATCCTAGTGGTGAGAACTTTGGTTTGTGGGCTAAAGTGAAGTGTTTTTCTTTGTGAGACTTTTTATGTGTGATATTTTGACTTACGTTACTTTTTGAGAAAAGATGTTTCTCTGTCCTGATTGATGACTTAGTGGTCAAACAAGGTCACAGCAAGTAGCTTTGGGGGCCTTGAGTGAAGTTTTAGGCTTTATATGTTTGTGTTATCATTTAAGCATCATTTTGGTTATTGCTGCTGCTATTTTGGCTTTTGTTCTTTAGTGGTGACTTATTTATTCTAAATTACATTGCCATGCCTCTGGTAATGAGCCAGATATTGTTCTGGATGCCTTTGTCTCTTTAATACTTACTGCTTATGAGGCCTTATAAAAAGTGATTACAGAAACCATCCAAATTTTAACTCAAAAACATTCTTTAATGGTTTAATAGGTGGCAGAGCCTGTGTTTTGGAAGACATGTATCTGAGACGATGCTTCCTGGCACGTGGTGTAGTTGCTGGGTGCTGATAGTTGTCTGACAAAGAGTGCATTTGGCTAGGCCAAAGAATTCCTATCCCCACTATGAAGGGGGGAAAACCCCCCATGGAAGATACTTTAAATGTAAGACTATGTTTAAGTAAGGTCTGTGTGATGTTGGGGTAGCAGAAAGCTTTGGTGTAACTGCCTGTCACTGGACACAAAGGAACTGTTAAGAAAGGGAGGCAGTGTTTCCTCCAGGGTGATCTAGGAAAGATGTTTGATTAAAAGGTTCTTGAATAGCTTTTAAACTTTGATAAGACTGTAGTGTACAGTTAAGATACTTGCCCCTTTAATTTGCTATAAAAATAAGGGATCTCTTCTAACATGAGAAATGCATTTCTTGTTTTTATGTGAAGTGTTTTGAAAGGATGCATCAAGAAGAGTGTGGGCAGCAGGTCAAGGGAGGTTCTTCTCTCTCTCTACTCTGCCCTGGTGAGGCTTCATCTGAGTCCTGTGTCCAGTTCTGGGCTCCTCAGCTCAAGAGGGACAGGGAAGTGCTGGAGAGAGGCCAGCACAGGGACACCAAGATGATCAGGGGATTGGAACATCTTTCATATGAGGAAAGGCTGCGGGAACTGGGGCTGTTTAGTCTGGAGAAGAGGAGACTGAGGGGAGATCTCATTAACATTTATAAGTATCTAAAGGGTGGGTGTCAGGAGGTTGGGACATCGCTTTTTTCTATAGTAGCCAGCAACAGGACAAGGGGTGATGGGATGAAGCTGGAACACAAAAAGTTCCACTTAAACATAAGAAAAAACTCTTTCACTGTCAGGTGAGGGAGCCCTGGCACAGGCTGCCCAGAGGGGTTGTGGAGGCTCCTTCCTTGGAGGTCTTCAAGACCTGCCTGGACATGTTCCTGTGTGACCTGATCTAGGTGGAACCTTCTTCTGCAGGGATGTTGGACTAGATGATCTCTAAAAGTCCCTTCCAACCCTACCATTCTATGATTCTAAATAAACTACTTATCACATTCTGTCACTCATCTGTGACACTTTGACTCTTTATGTCCTTCTAGGTAGAGGTTTAACCAAGCAGTCAACATTCTGCATATTTAAAAGCTAGTCAAAAAGAAACCCTGTGATTTGTAACAAGGTATGTAATACAGTACAAGCTTAAAACAACTCAGTAAATTATTTGGGATGAAATCCAGCCTTTATCTGAAAGTCAAGTAGTGATTATATGTTTGTGTATGTAAAAGCTAGATCAGTTGCAAATGGCTGTTTCTTCATGGTCTGTGTTCAAAGGCCTGTGCAGGCATTTTGACTGGCTTTTGAGCCCACCCACTCAGTGAAGATTTTTTTGGATTTAAAGTGCTATTTTTTGTAGATGCAAGATGTGAATTAGTAAAGGAATAAGCAAGTCGAATGCTTGAAGCAAGTCTTAAGTAATTTTGGTCAATTCAGCAATTATTTTCCAAAACACTGACCAAGGGCAGACCAGTGTGTTTAATCTATTTCACAGATTGAAGAGACATTAAAACTGGCTTTGATTTACTCCAGTGTCTGCATGGGACATGATGCATCTGAAGAAAGTGGGGTTTTTTTGTGTTAGTAAGAAGCTTGAGGGTTCTCCTTGAAGAACTTAGTAAGTATAACAGGTGTTCAGTGAATTTGCAAAGTGGATGTACAAACCAGGAAAGAACATTTCTGGTGGAACTCTTGCAAGTACATAAAAGAGAGGAATTTGCACACTCTAGGGAGGAATTTGCACAGTCTAAAACTCTCTGAAGAGCTTAACCATCAGTTAGTAGTTACTAAATGAGAATTAGTAAATGAGAATACAGGATCAGAGCTCTGTAGCTCCAGGCAGATGCTGAGTAGAAAGCCCTCTGAATCTCTTGACACCTTCAGGTTCTGTCTAAATTAGGTCAGTAGGGATGGATAACTAGATTAAAGCTGTTGGCACTGAAGCTTCTTAAGTCTTCAGTACTGATTTGAGTGGGTTACTGTAGACTAGATTTAGTTTGGCACCTCAGGCTGACTGTCTTCACTTCCCTGTGCTGTTTGAAGCTTCTTGAAGGGGGAAAAAATGAGTAGGTACATGGCAGATGACCTTGCAATGATGTAGCCCATGATGTTATTTGAAATCTTACATCTCTGTTTGGCAGCAGCTTGCATCTGAAGTGTGTCTTGGAGCAGAGTTCTGGAGTTAGAGTACAAAAAAGGGAATTGATTGTTCATGTACACCAAAGTTGTTCTGAAAAACCAGCCAGCTCACAGTAAATGGTTTTGCTTCAAAACTGCTCCTGCTCTAAACCAAATAGCATAGTTTAGGAGTATGCACAGCAAAAGGATGAGTTGAAAGGGCAAGATTTCAGTCAGAAGCACTAGAAAGATGTTTTCCCCCCTCTTTTAAGGAAGTATTTCTTGATATTTTAGAGAACAAGTCTTTGGAGGAGCAGCTGAGGGAGCTGGGAGCGTTCAGCCTGGAGGAGGCTGAGGGGAGACCTTATGGCTCTGTACAACTACCTGAAAGGAGGTTGTAGCAAGATGGAGGTTGGTCTGTTCTCCTAAGTAACAAATGCTAGGACAAGAGGGTACAACCTTTACCCAAGGGAGTACACCAAGGGAGATTAGGAAAAACTTGTTCACTGAAAAGGTTGTCAAGCACTGGCACAGGCGACCCAGGGAGGTGATGGAGTCTCCATCCCTGGAGATATTTAAAAGACTGTAGATGTGGTGCCGAGGGACATCATTTAGTGGTGGACTTGGAGTGTTAGGTTAATGGGTGGACTCAATGATCTTAAAGATCTTTTCCAGCCTGAATGATTCTGTGATTTTTACAATTCTATTTGCAGTGGTCAAGCTGCCATTTTAGACTAATGAATAAGAGTATTTGAAGCATAAAATCTGAGCTAGGTAGGTAGCTAGAAGTTATTCCAAATTTTTTAATCAGCATAGATGCATGCAGCCTGTGGCATTTAGGTAGCATGTTATTTGTGGGAGTTCCTGATGTTTTGTGGCTATGATAAATTGCTGTTGCTGCGGTCCAAGGCAAGAATAATGTTGCCAGGTCACAAATAATGTATTTGTTGGCATTGCTGAGCTCTGGACCTTTTACTGCTTTTGGGGAAACAAGAAGGATAATTTTAACTCATTTTTGTGTTTCAGATTCATATTGTTTTTAATCCTGAATGCAGAAAAGCTTTATCTCATATGACAGTGTAGTTTATATGCGTTTGTATAAGTTTTGTGGTGAAAGAAACAGAACACTTTTGGCCCAAAACACAGTGCAAACAAAACCCCCACTTTTTTTAATGACCAGAACCCTAAAAATTGCTAACTAATGTGGAGACTTTTGTTATCTTTACTGCAAAGCCCTCAGTGGTTAGTGATTGGACTCAAGGTCTTTTCCAACTGTAACAATTCCATGATTCTATGAAATCTTGCCTGTTTGATGTAAATATTTCTGCTAGCTTTGAACTGCTTTGCCTAGGTGCTTACAGCTGGATACCTTTGCCTTTTTAGAGCTGGAATGCAGTACTGGCCAACCACAACTCAAGTTTTGACTTTGCTTTTGTAGTCTGGGGTGCCACAACTAGACTGCAATAAGTACCCAATGTACTTCTAGTTATGGTGCAGTTGTAGTCCCAAGTGTTGTGTTGCTGTACTAGGAGATGACAATGGTGTTTGATATATATAGATTTGAAAGTCTTCATATAGTAATCATACAAACACTCATTTTAAACATTCTTTGGGTTAGACCAGCTTCTGGTATTGTACAGAGGTGGTGTGCAGGAGGAAGTCTTTGTGCTTATGTCATTGCTCTTACAAAGTGCAAGGTTTGAATGAGTGCTGTTAAGGGAATTGTGCTCTTTTTTTAAAGCGAAGAACTAAGTTCAAACCTTCCAAATGAAGTATTTCTTTAGTCCCAGGTCTGTTAGTGGCCTCAAACTGACATTGAAATCAGACTGGTAGAAGCTACCAAGGAAAAAGCTGAATTATGTCATATTACATAGAAGAGTTGCCTAAATCCTGTGTGCAGGCTGACGTTGACATACACAGTAGGAAGAATGAAATGCATTGAGTTTTCATTGAGAAGTAATAATTTGAGTGAAATTGTGTTCGTTGGAATGTCAGAAGGAGTAAACACAAAACAGTGCAGTAACAATTTGTGTTATCTTTTGGATGCCAGTAGGAGCAATGTGAAACACTATAGTAATTTATAACATCTTCTTCTCACAAATTCTGTATATGCAAGCGAGAGTGATGAAAGAATAATACTAATGGTTTGTATTTCATGGGTGTAGTAGATATCATGTCCATTTTTCTTTATGGCTGTTTTGGCAATCTGGTAAATATTGCTCAGCTGTAGTTTTTCTTTCTTTTACAACAGGAAGATTTAGATGAAAGTGTAAAGGGAAAGTGTGCACCCCTGGGTTAGGCAGCAATATTTGCCTTGCAAACAGTGCCTCTATAGATTTGATAGGTAGAACCTGAACGGTGTTCCACTCTGTGTGGAAATGAAGGATATTAAGTAAGTTTGCAAGTAAGTAGGCATAAACATTTATGTCAGTGTTCTTCCCTCTGTGATGAAAGGTTTTAAGATAAAAGCAAATAGTTTTCCTCAGTCCAGAACTTGACTTTCTCATGTGGATGTTCCATGTGTTTCTACAGCAGGCCAGACAGACTGACTTTTTTTGGAGGTGATTTGTGGTGTTTGTTTGGGTTTTTTTAAGTTCTATTTGTTTATAATTTCGATAAGTGAAACAACCTGTGGGAAGGAACAGCAATGATGACTTTTTATTTCTGAATATGTCTATTTACTTGTTCTTAACGGCAACAGCTTACAGGAGGGGGAGAGTTGCTTCCACATTACCAGTGGGGTGATGTTAAGATGGGCAATGATGGAGAGGTGAAACTCATTCAACACAAACATCTGACAAAACTCGCTGGCTTAAAGTAGTTTTGGTGAGGTCTGTGTGGGGGAGAAAGTCGTGAATGAATAAAGGTGATCAGGTATGTCAGATGCTGAGTATCAGTGTGTTGAGACAAGTTACAGAATCTCAGATTCACTATAACTCACTTTTGAAGATCTTCACACACAAATCTCTTTGGGTATCAGTGTCATTTCATGTGATAGTGTTGTGATGTTGCTTGCTTTCTGTAATTGCTAAGGCAGGGCGTGGGGAGGAGCAGAGAGGAGGGCAAAAAAAGCCTGAAGAGTGCCATTCATGCCTTAAATTACTTGGTCTCAGATATGCCCTTGTTCATAACAACAGACATATCTAACAGTTTCCCAAAACAAATGTGATTCATAGATGTGTGATAGCAACTAGGACAAAATGTAGCCCTTTCAGTCAGTCGGGATGTGCATATCCAATGTATTTTCTTTCTTATTTAAGCTGTTTCCATCTTCAGTTCAGAGGGGAAAATGAAGATTTGCATTTTCGTACCAACTTAATGTGAACAACTAATTTCTAATATTGATCATCTCCCTCTTGTTATTCCTAAAGAGCCACTCGAGAGGGGACCATTTAAAAAACAATCACTCCAAGATGCCCCCATTGTTCTTTTCAGCACTACTGTGATAGGGCAAGAATAATGGATGCTCTTTGGGGGAACCAGGAGGTTGTCTGTTAGAGCCCTGGAGTGAAACTTTCACTTCTGCAGCTACCACAGAAGTGTATCACTTGTATAAAGAGAGTGGTATCACAGGTTTATCATTTGATTTAATCTGTTCCTTTAGCTATTAAGATCATTACAAAATACAGTTGTTGAGCCTCAATGTGAGAATTGTTTGTAGGTTGATACTGTGCAGAAATACAAATGTGTGTAATAGATGAAAACTAAATGAAATATCATCTTGTGTCTGAGGGTGGTTTTTTTCCCCACAGGGTTAATATTTCCCATCTGTTTTCCAGTTTTGATCCCAGTGTAAACGCATCCTTGTCTAGACCCTTAGAGAAGGGGAAGAAAACTTTGCCTTTTTCATCTTAGCCTTATGGTGAAAGGGACAAACAGGTTGAGAGAAGATGCTGTTGGTACAGTGTTATAACTTTGTTGCAAGGTTTCTCTGAGGCTTGCTCCCAGAGGTCTAGGATGCATAATCTGTGTCTTGACAGTTGAGAGACAAATGCTTGAGTTCTGGCATGAGTTTCTGGAAATACTGCCATGCTTTAGTGAAGCAATAATGTTATTTGCTAGAAATGCCAGAAAGTAAGATGCTAAAATCCTGAGTGTAACTTTAATAGCAAAATAAGGTTATCTGGACATGTTCCTAGGATTAAAGAGAACTTTTTTTCATGGATTCTTCAGAAGACTGTTTTGGGTTTTTTGTGATTTTCAGTGAAGCACTGAACACAGCATGTTCTCATGCTACATGTGCACATTGAATTGCATCCATACCTTCTGCTTCCATACCAGTGCATTTTTGTCTTGCTGTCTGTATTTCTGCTTTGCCCATTGAGTGTTTTTGTGTGGCATGTTCCTCAGCTGTTGCTTGTGCCTTGTAACTAATGCACATAGATAAGGTCTTTTTTTCCTGTCCTTCAAGTCCTTTCCCAAGTCTGTTTTTCTGCAATCCCATGATATTGTTTTCTGTTCCCAGCAGTAATGAGCATTTGCATCTTTCATTACATTCTTGGTAACTAAAAGCAAAATTGTATCATCAGTTATTGCAGTGCCTTTAGCTCCTTATCTAAGAGGTTTAGTCAAGTTTTTGGATAAAAATACTCTTCTGCAGTCCTTCTCTGTCCAGTTCAATCTTGCTAGGGGCATCAGTGACTGTCTTTGCGGGACTTTGTTCCCTGTTTGAGGCTGAAGCACTGAGGAGCATAAACAAGTGGCTATCCCCTTAACCCAGTGCACCCTGAGTTCTGTTTCATGTGTCCTCTGTAAAGGGAGCAAAGGTGTCAGCTGGCATTGCGGTGCTGGGTGGTGCAGGCTGGCCCAGTGAATGGGAAAGTCTAGCAGTGTTATTGTATAAGCTCCTAGTCATTTCTGTATTGTATCAGTCAAGTTCAAATGATGATGTTTCAATTAAAAGTCCCAGTTAATTAACCGCTGATGTACAGTCTGTGTTCACAACGTGGCTCCTGCAGCATGCTGGGTCACACAGAGCTTTTGCTTGGCTGACATCAGGGAAGGTTGGTGAATGAGTCAAGGGGGATGGACTGTACTTACCCAGGTTTGGGTAGGCAAAACTATGGATGTTTAAGCAGCCTTTGGTAAATAGCTCTGTACAAGAAAAAGCACTTTACTTGACATGACCGTGCAAGATGCAAAGATAGGTAGCTGCCCTGCAAACAGTGTTTGGGTTTTAGTATTTGTGGAATTTGTCGGGTTACACTGGAATATAAGGAAAAGAAAACCCACCTGTTCGGATTTATGCTGTTTGGAGTGGCTCAAATCGAACATTGGTTTCTTTTGTATTTTTCAGACTACTTGAAGCCAGCTCCAGCAAAGAGAAAGAGTTGTGTTTGTGCCAGCCAGACCCAGTCTCCAGTGCTGGTCCCCCTGATGGCACTTTGTACAACCCTGTGAAACCTGCCAAGCTGGACGCCACAGCTTTGCACGACTGCACTTTGGCCACCACTGTGCCTCCTTCCGAGCTGTCGAATCATGCAGTCCTAGCCTGTGACACAGGCATTCATGAAGAGCACTATGTAAGTGAAGCAGTAGAAGATGATGTGCCAGACTGCAGAGAGTACAGAGATGCCTGCACCATTACTGGTAAGCAGCCAAATCTTTTGAGAAGGATGTGGAGATGTATAGTCAAGCTGTTGTTCTTAAGGTGATGGTGAGGGATCTGGTTCATGGACAACACTGCTGCTGTTCTGCTCATTTTCTTTTCTTCTTCAAGAAGTGATTTCACAAGCACCTGAATTTTCAATGAAAGCACTTTGTAAGGTTTAAGGCTCTTGCAATGAGCTTTAGACCAATGACAGCTGTGACACTAGGATATTATACTTACGTGCTTGGGAAGTTGAAGCATTTGAAGTTTGTTTGGAGAACAAACCACCTGAAAGTCAGGGATGAGGGGAAGGAAATACTGCAGCTTAAAACTATGGAATGTTTTCTGTAATGTTCAACATGATTTAGGTTGTGGTCTTGATAGGGGAATTGCTTTGTGGGAGAAGGGGATGGGAGAAACGTCTGACAACTTAATTTGACTGTAAATACTTTGCCTTTCAAACTGTTTTTGTCACATTAGTTCTGGAACTCTAAAAGTAAATATGTAAGGAGCAGATTTTTCTGTATGCCCATAATAAAGGTTAAATGTTATGTAATCATAGATTCCTACAAATAAATGGAATACATATTTAGGTGTGGTATTTGAAATAGAATTAGATTCTTAGTGATGTGGTCAGATGACCCATTTTTTTGTTTGAACAGTAACTGTAAGTCAGTTTAGTCATGGATATGGCCATGCAGTGACAGGCAGTTTCCATTCCAAATGCATGCCTTGTTGGCTGAGCTGTGAGGCTTCTTTTAGCTTAAAGTGACCTTGTCAGTCTTTTGGGAATGTTTGAGGAGTCAGCTGAGTTTTCAGGAGGGAGAAACAAGAGGGCTGAGTAAAACAGAAACAAGACTGGAGCCATTCATGTTGGCTGCCAGATACATTTATGAGTTACTTCGAGCCATTTCTAGAGTTGTCTATAGGTCAGAGAACTAGTTAATGGTGACTATCAACAGACACTCTTTCAGTATGCCTTAACTTAGCTCAGCCCAGCTGTTATGCAGTTACTAAGAGTTGATATTCTGAAAAAATAAAATGGAAAGGAGGAGAGAGTTACTCTGCAAGTCCATCCTGATCCTCCTGAGAAGACAAGCAGAAGGGTTAACACTGAAGTTGCTTTCTGTCAGGTACTTGCACATAAGAGCTTTGTTAACAGAAATGTTAACAAACCCTCCCTTGTATTCCTGGGTTTTGAACTCTTTAACTGGTTAGTTTATAAACAAGTCACTCTTTTGATGGCTCCATAGGTATTTGCTTGTTGAAGCAAAATTGCTGTGTAGGTTAAAGCTCTATATAGATGCATTCCTGGTAGGATCAATGTTTTCCAGGCCCCTCATGGATGGATGTTTCTTGCAAGTCCTTCTCTTGGCTGTGTCCTGTCTCCCCTCCCTCCTCTGGTAACAGCAGGGCAGCAACTTTGTTTTTCTGACTGAAGCCCAGACAACCAACTACTTTCATGAATTGAGATGTCTTGGTTATTGGTCCTTGAAAAGCGAGACTAACTCTTCCTTTTTTAAATGTCTTCCTGCTCAGACTCTTTCAAGCCTGATGTAGTTTCTGTATTGCTTAGTTGTCAGCCAAGTGTGATTTACTGAACGATGCTGTAACACTTAAATGGATAAGATGCTCTGCAGTAGCAGACTTAAGACTGTCCTGGACCCAGCTTGATAAGGCTTGCATTGGAAATAGTGGTGGTTTGGTTGGTTGGTTGCTCAGCTTTGGTGGTTTTGTGTTTGGTGGGTTTTTTTTCTCTTCTTCTTTTTAAATGGGTTTTCTGAGTGTCAGCTCTTTGCTGTGGTTTGTAAAGCTATCAGAAGGCAAAGACTGGAAGTTAGGAATGGTCTCATACTCTGTAAAATCTCTAGTATGTGCTGGTATGCAGCATGTAGTCTTGAAACAAACAGGAAGAGAACTACTTGCAGAGGAGTAAGGCTTCTTAGAGACTTTAACATGGAGACTTTTGTACTTCTGACTGACAGGTCAGGATTGTTTCCACTTTTAAACTTCATTGGGAACGAAATTACATCAAGTCTACATATACCATTGTTTGTTTTTTCTGATAGCAAGACTTAACTGATCCTTGAATACAGTAAAAACTGGGAAACTAAGTCACAGTGCTCTGTGATGATGCTTTCAAAACGAATAACCAGACAAGGGTAATATAATTGGAGTTGATTTTGTAACTTAAGCATAAGAAGAAATTATGTGATGTGCCCATTTTGCTATTTAGCTTTTTCCAGAAGACCATGGGTGCTCAGAGAATGTGAAAGTCTTTCTGCTTGTTTCCCCCCTGGCCCTGTCCTGTTTGCTGGCAGCAGAGAGGCACTTTGGCACTCTCTGAAAGCAACATAATCTTTCCTTCTTGGGACCTAGAGTAGATGTAATTGCACATTATGTTTGTGCTAAGTGTGTTTTCTTGGATTCAGGATTGGCTTAAACATTTTCTGTCCCCGAATCACCTGAGAATTGTGTTTGTACAGATCTCTGTGGGAGTGCAACTGGAGGTATTTTAAGCACCTGGTCTGGATGGAATCCCTGCTGCTCTTGTGTGGCATAGGGGAGGTAATAGTTACTTTTTAGCTAGATCACACCTCTTACCTATTCCTTTGAATGGCCTACAAGCAGTTATGGTGGCCTAACTGAGAGAGTGAGCACTGCTGGGATGGGTTTAGGTGTCTAAAAACCAGTAAGGTGAAAACTTTCCTTGAGATATTGGAGGACAGCACCCTAAAAGATGAGTTATTTCCCACTGAATTAGATAATGAAATGATCCAAACCTCCTAGTTACTGTAATTAGAATGTTATGCAGGTAGGGGCTTCTTAATCAGTGTTAATTTGGGCATATAAAGCAGAAATACGGATGCAGCACCATCTAGTGTTCCTTTTGCTACAAAGGACATCCAAGTGCTTTCAAAGGTGTCTTTCCTTCCTGTAGCTGCACTGCGGACCTGGATACTTCCAGGCCGGTGTTGATGGAAGCAGCACCTGGGTTGGAGGCTTTCTTCTCTAACACACCCTCATCCCTTTGTTTGTAAAGCATGAAGATCTCTAATCTTGATGTAATAAAGCACATTGCTCAATATTCCCAATTTTGTGATATATAAAAGCCTCCCAGTCTGATTGGTCCTGCTCTGACAGGAGGAGTGGACTAGATGATCTTTCCAGGTCCCTTCCAGCCCTTAAGATTCTGTGATTCCTTGTCTATCAGCTGCTACCAGACAAATCCTGTCCTCCTGGAAATAGGGAGTAGAGTGGCAATGGGAGCTTGAAATACCACTGGAGTAAAGATTTACCAGTGTGACAGATGCCTGGCTGTCAGAGTATTTTTGTGGATTTTTTTGCTGTTTTGTTTTGAGTTGGTTGATTTGTTTATTTCTCTTAAAATATGCACAACACAGTATCCTTGGCCATCCTCAGTAGGTAAACTTCCAGTCTGCTTTCTCTTGTCTGAAGACTCGCTCTTTGCAGTGATTTTTGGCACGCTATACTTTGCAATTCAAGGGCTAAATGCTTAGTATGCCAGGCAGATTTCCTCCATCATTGTCTGAAAAAGGAGAAGATGAATGGACTGTGACTTAAATTGCCTAGCTCCTTCATTAGTTTGCGTGATTCATTTGTTCATTATACTAATTAGTCTTTCCGGATGCATGTAAGTGTGTGTTTTCTGGCTATTGTTTTCTGGGCAGTTTGCTGAGGGTTTTCGGGATTCTTTGTGGTGATAACCTCATCTGTGTCTTACTTTGTAATAAATACAAGTTGATTTTTAATTAAAAAAAATAAAGTTCCATCACTGGATGGTTCAAATCATTAAAACCTGTTTCTCTCAGCAGGGAAGTACCTTTGAGGACAGTTGGTATTGTTTGACCGTCCAGGTAGTGTAACTGAGCGCAAAGATGGACTTTCTCTGCTCTCAGACCTTGTACAGTCTCTTAGCAACAAAGACATTTGGGTGCAGAATGTCTTCTCTGGATTTTCATCCTGGCTCAATCCTTACTCTGACTTTAATTATATACTTCTATGTAACAGAGCTTCTGTTCTCTTACACCAGATGTTACCAGTCGTAACGGCCACATCGGGATTTTGGTGACTGACTGATCCTACAGATACCCAATGTAATTGGTCATTACAAATTACATTACAAATCTGTGGTCATTTCATTTGAAAAGGCACATCTAGGGCCTCCAGAATTTCCATTTCAATGTGTCTGATATAAAAATATTAGTGAAATAATAACAATTTTGAGTTGCTTCGCTCTGAACCTCTCTGAGGTTAACTTTCCCTTTAGTGGCTGTTCCCTCCACAGCATCAACTTGCTTGAGTGCTTTCTTCTTTTTCAGTTCCTGTTTTGGGACATCTCTTCAATGTTTTTCCCTTTATTTTTTTTTTTTCCAATACAAGAGGTGTTATGTATGAGCTGGAACTCAAAGAAAGTAAGAAATGGTCTCCTGGTTTGGAGCAGCTGGCTCAGGACTGTGTTTCTGACCCCAGCGACAGCAGATGCTAGGTATGAAGAGCGTGTGCTCAGACACTCTCAGTAATGTATTCTTAGCATAAGTACCTCCACCATGCAGAAATGTTGTACTAGAGATATAGAGACTATGTCCCTGCCTAGTTTGTTTAGTGTCTGTTTAATTGTGAGTGCTGCCTGTGGCTTTGTTTAAAACCTTTTGGAAGTTCATGGTTTACCACTGCATGCAGCCAGTGAGCTTATGCCAATCTCCCACTGGTTTTTGTCAGTATTTGTCCTAGTTATGCAGGATTTGGTGAGTGGCAGTTCTTCATCCCCCATATGAATTCATCTGTATGATTTTGAAAGACTTCAATCATTTTCACACCTCAGCTTCCTCCTCTCCCAATTTCTTGTTCTCCTTTAAATAAAACTTTGAGAATATGGGTTCTTACCTGAGTCCATTTACTTTGCTGTTGCAGTCACTAGTGTCATCCTATAAATTTGATCTAGTTTTGGTGTCTCTCTTCTGTCCTGCCACTTCCTATAAGCAGCTATTGCTGAATTCTGAGCTCTCTGTAAAGCATGCCAGAAACGCTCATCCTATTTACATGAGATAATTCCCTCAGCATGACTGGAAATATTCTACAAGTCAGACTTTAGTTCTGTCTGGTATACTCATAACAAAATGATCTTATTCTCTGTGCTGCATCATTGCCTCTGAATTTTCTGACTGGCATTCAGTGGGTTTTCAGTCAACTTCACATAGCTTTCCCCCCTACCCTGCTTTTCTTTTTCCTCCTCTTCTGCTTTCCATCAGTCTTTTTTCAGGTCTCCCCTTGAGTGTTTTCCCTGTTTCCTCTCATATGATAGATTATTAAGCTACCTCTTAGTCTGTATCCCCCAGGTATACTGTTTTTCTTTCAAGGATTATCTTCTAGTGTGGCTTGTTTGTTTTTCCCTGGAGCAGAATTCTACTGCTATACTTCTCACCCAGTTCCCTTTCTTATGCTCCTTTTCCTAGCATGGTATATGGTTTTTAGTATAAACTATCAGTTTTAGAGTCCCTGTAAAAGAAATGGTGGGAATTACTGAAGTCCAGTGTGATATTATGAAAATGTGTTTCTAGTTGTCCCTTGTTTTGAGAAGCACTTGTCATTCCTAAATGGATACTTTACTTGGGGTCAGGATGCATGAGAGCAGTAAGTGTTCATTGGTGTTCCAGGTTTGTTTTTTGGAGAAAGAACTCCTGAAGGCAGGTGCCTGGTGGAGGTTTTGAGGGTATTTGGTTTGGTTTATGTTTCCCTGTTCTGCTGCACTTGAACAGTACTGGAAGATTAAAAAGCCACATTTGATTACTGGTATATTTAAGTTAAGTGCAAATAACTTCTGTTCCTTAATTTACCTCTGTAACATACTGAGTGCAGCTTAAACCTTGTCCTTCAACGTGCCTAGATGTGTCCACAATGAAGCAACAACTTTTCCTTTTAAAGTCAACATCTGTGATGTTGAGCAAGCTACACAGGAATTAATTCTAATGTTTTACTTGTGATACCAAAGCTTGGTTGATAGCTATTGTTTAGGGGCCTGGCACATTTTGTAGTTGGGCTGAACAACAAGCAAAAGCAGGACAATTGCTTTTCAGGGTTTTCCCGTACTTGGTGGTTTTATTTCAGTGGGTTTTTGAGACATTCTCAGTCTGTCTTGGCAGCTGGAACATCCTAATGGTTAATGAATGTGTTTATTCTTATTGCTGCTGAACAGTGCGTTGCCAGCATGCATTTGATCATTGAATAGCTTTTGTTCTTGGTCTGAAAGAGCAGCCATGGTGGTGGAGTTTCCTTTTATTTTCTGTTTAATATAAAAATAAAAGCATGAGTGTGATTGCATGTATCTGGAGGGAGAAGCATTTCCATACTGAAGCAAAGTTCATAGAAATTTATGGCATAATGTAGAGCAGTGAACTGCAATTAAACAGGAATGTGATGAGTTCTGGGGTTGTGACTATTACAGGTGCATCTGCAGAGTAGTTGTTAAATAATGTTCCAGAAATACTGTCATTCTGGACCTCAGCTAGTACCTAATGTCTGTTTTTTTGTGGATCCATAAGGCTTAAATATAACTACAGGCTATATTTCCCACTTCAGTAGACTGGCTAGCAGCGCAGCAGTGGGATTGAAGTTCTTTATCTACACACTTTTACTGCATTTTTGTGTAGATCTTTTTACAACGCCATCAGGCTGCTTCAAGCAGACAGCAGATATCTGCTGGAAAAGCATTTAGAGAAAGACCCATCTTTCTTGCTTCCATGCCTGGAATGTGATTCAGGTTTAGGCTTGTGTTCTGCTTAAGACAGGAGAATCCTAATGCAGTCTTGGTGTCTTGGCTGGTTGTTGAGCTAGATTAGGTGACTTTTCTCAGAAGGAGTTTCCAGAATTGTCTCAACCCAGTGCTACTGGATAACTTTTCACATGATGGAGCTGCAGATTTCTTCACTGTTTCAAGAAATGAGGAGATGAGTACACTGAGAATTTTGAACAGAGTAATTCCTGCTCAAGTAGTACAAAATGTAATGCTCTCTTGTGTGAGAATACAAACTATGGAATTTTATGTGAGGCCAAGGCCTTACTGATCCTTGTTTCTGAGAAGGGATTCAGAGTGAGTGCAGTATGTGCTCTCTGGGTGTATATGCATTGCATGAAACAAAATCAGCAGTCAAGATTCACAAGTATTGAACATGAAATAGCCTCCAGTTGATGAACTCGGGGCCACTGCTCTGGAGCATGGTGCTGTGGAAATGATATTGTATCTGAGTAGTTTTCTTCTAGCCTTCCTTGTCTTGCATGTTCTGGCCTTTCCTTTCTTGAGCACAACACTGACCCTGGGTCATGGCAGGGTTGGGTTTATGACTAATTGTTTTAGTGCATTTACAGTTATGGGCTGTAAACAAGAAACTGTGTGACAGAATGCCATTTGTGGCATAGGGGTTTGGTAACAGGACAGTTATTTCACCAGGTGGCAGCATCTACTGCCAGCAGCTTCTCTGGGGAGCTGGAAGCCCTTCTGAGCTTGGAAGAGAAGCCTCTGCAAAGGGGAGCCTCTGCTTGCGAGCAAACCAGTCAAACAGTAAAGATTGAGGATGGTTTGGACTAGAATTCAGAAAGACAGAAATCACATATTTCATGTTCCAGGCAATGACTGTACTCAGAAGCAGCGTTGTGTTGTGTTTTTAAAACCTCCTGCAGCTACCAGGCTTTGAGATCTGTAGTTTGTAGTTTGTTTTCTCTGTGTGTGTATTTTGTGTATGTTTTGGAGTTTAGCTCTTTTGTCTGAATTTATCACTTATTTTGTGTGAAGCTGATGCTGAAATTCAATAGATACTCCTTCTTTATCAGTCAAGCAAGGTTTCATTTCTATGATATGGCTGTGTAGTTATAGCTGTAAACAGGTCAAGCCCAAAAGCCCAGTAAGGAATGGACTTTGACAGGTGAGCTGCTTTACGTGACCAGGTTGTTTGGAACGAGATCTTCAAATCTGCCTACCTGAACTGCTTGTTCATGAGATTATGGCATAGTTCCACCCATCCAAATAACACTGACAGCTACACTTATATTTAATGCTTTATGGGAAGTGACCTAATGGCTGTCTGAGTGCAGGATGAAAATGGCAGTGGGTGACAGCACCCTACACAATGCCTTATGATCTGTGTGATGTTATGTGCACCAAGGGAGAGTGGCAGAAATTGAGGTGCTGTGCCTCTTAGATAAAGTCATCTTCTCTTGTTTTAGACATCTCAGTTTTCCCCTTGATTAACTTCGTGCTCTCTTCTAAACAGAGATATGAGTGTACAACTGAAAATAACCAAGTGTACTCTTATCTTCACATGATTGTCCTAAAAATTATGCCTTTCTCTCTCTGTGTTTTAAGCTGAGAGGGAGGTGGCAGAAAGGTTTAAGGTGTTTAAGAGAAGCACAAATAGACCAGTTAAATGGCTGTGTAGGAAAAGCTATGAAACAAGCTAATAAATAATTTGTTAATAACTACCCAAGACATACTGAAGTAGGAATTAAAAATGCAGGAGAGCTCAACCAGAATGTTTTGCCCACTTTTGCCCTTTCTTTATTGAAAGAGAAGATTAGCAACTGAAGCAACAAAATCATCAGCATGAGTCTTTGAAAGAACTTGGTTTAATCTCATTTAAAAAACACAGAGAGAATGAGGAGGAATAGTGTCAAAAACTCCCCTAAAGCAGACTGAGCAACTTTATTTTCTGAGGAACAGGGCATAGAGAAACATGTTTCTGCACCAAAATAGGTGAGGTGAAGTGTTTGTTTATATGCCACGCTTAAGCTAAGATGATAGCAAAGCAGCGAAGTGTGTTACTTACAAAACAAATACAGAAGAGAATTAACAACGTTTCTTTGTTTATATAGAATTATTTCCATGAAGTGCTGAAAGCAGCAGAGTTCTGCAGTATGAGAGCCTTAGCAAGCCTTTCCTCTCAACTCTTTCTTTCAAAAGCAGAACCTGGAATGACCCACGCTTTAGTAAGAATCACGAGTTCATAATTCATTTAGCTGTTAAATTGATTGTAATTTGCTTTAGAAGTTTGTTTGCCCAATATGTCCAGAACACTACAAGTTCAAAATCATTTAAACTAACAGAACAACATACAAGGAAATGTTTCAACTTTATATTGTTGTATCATTTATTGATGATCAATTAATTATCTTCAGCTTATGGTGTAATATTTAACTCAATAAAATGAAGGTACCACTTGGGACAAGAGGGAGTGCAAGGAAGTTGGACATCAGTTAACTTAATCATAAGCCACAAACGATGTCTTAGCTGTTCTTAGTAGAGAAGTTATTTAACTTGATTGTATATCTTTGCAATTTTAATGAGAATTATTAATAAAAACTATCTAGAGACACTAGCAGAGTCTTCTATAAAATGTGACTGGTGTTTCAGGATGGGAGACAGTGTTAGTCCTAGTTACCTTCTCACAACAAATACCTGCATCTCAGAAAAGGGTGGGGAGGAAAAGTGAAGGGGAAGAACTGCATAATTGTAGCACTGAGACTGCTGCTGTGATTTAAATGATGAATTAATGTTTAGTCATCCAAAAGTGTAATTACCATGTCCTGCTTCTTTAAATAGGCAATTACATCAGAGCCTGCTCCTGTTTCCTGCTGGTTTAGAGATATAAAAATTGCAATGGAAGTCTGTGACAATAGCATCATAATAAGTTGCCTTTCCAGTTAGTCATTAATATCTTTTTCAGTTGATAGGGCTTTTGAATTGCTCAGAAACACCCAGTATTTATTGTATTGTAGAGCAGAAAAATTGTCTTGGTTGACTTGTCTTCCACAATAATTCTTATTTCTTTACTGTCTGTCCTTCACGTTCCAGTGGATTTCTTTTCTACAATAAAACTATGTGAGTCTCAGTGATGTCCAATGATAGGACAAGGGCCAAAGGGTATAAGCTGGAACACAAGAGGTTCTAAAGAAATGCAATGAATTATTTAGCAAGACATTGTAGTTAATTTTATATGGTAATTAAAATGTGTATATTTAGTATTACCATATCTGTTTTTTAGGTATTGACCTACATACAAAGATGTCTTCATTATAGAATAACATATGTGTTGGAACATACTTCTGGAGGTCATCTGTTCTGGCTTGTACTGAAAGCAGGTCTTTTAAAGTTGAATACTTGTGGCCTTGTTTAGCTGAGTTGTCAGTCTTTCCAAAGTTGGCAGATTCTATAGCTTCTCTGCACCCCTGTTCCCATGTTTGACTATCCTCATGGTGACAAATTATATGTTGAACTGGAATTTTCTATGTTAAATCTTCTCAGCAACCTCTTGGCCTGAATTTAAATCTCCAGTTTTGCAGTTGTTGATAGCTGTCAGCATCCATTTTTAAACTCTGTGTGCCAGCTGGATATACTTGTGAATGTGAGGGACTGACAGAATGCAGGTCATGACAGTGTCAAACAGTGCCCTAAAACTTCTTGCAGGCAATTTTACCAGTGCATCACAGGTGTGAACTGTGACACTGCTATTGCAATCCTGGATTTCTTTTTCTTGAGAAAAATGTGCCAGCAGCAAAGGCAAAAAATACAGTGGTACTGAAAAGTAGAGTGGTACTAAACTGTGGTCAAAGATCAAGTTAAGGAGATGTATAAAAGTTTGCAAGCTAAGAACAGTCTGTGAAGTAAAAATGTGAATGTCTATATGCATTAATCCTTTCTCCATACTCAGGTTGTAACTACTTTGTCTTGTTCAATGCTTACTTGCTCTATATTCCTGCCCAGTCACACTTTATTCTTCAATAGATGAATCGCTGCTACTAGAGATGAGGCCTTTTGCCTCTTAGAGCATGTCCTTGTATTTTCTGCTAGGACATATGCTATTTTGGGATAAATTTGTGCCAGTCACCTTCTAAACCAATTCGTATCTAGCTGTTCTTTACCTGCAGAAAAACCTTGCTGATATCAAAGCAAAATGACATCTCTGCTAGTTTGTGCATATAGTACTTGAAGTAACTAACAGATTGTCTTCTTTCTGTTTTCAGATGTGTGCAATAGTACCAATCTTCCTGAAGTTGAAATCATCAGTCTACTGGAAGAGCAGCTGCCTCATTATAAGCTAAGAGCAGATACAATCTATGGTTATGACCACGACGACTGGCTTCACACACCACTCATTTCCCCTGATGCCAATATTGACTTAACAACTGAGCAAATAGAAGAGACCTTGAAATACTTCCGTAAGTCAAAAATTCAGATGTTGTACCTAGGAATGAATCAGTCCTATTTTTACTATCTTTTCTGAAGTAGCTGTGCATTTCTGTGGAAAGCAAGAGAACTGTTTGTGATTTATTGCTTTGGTCTTAGAGTTTGTGGTAGGAAACAAAGGAAACATTTGATCAAGAACAGCAGTTGCATTTGTAGTTTGTGCATAGACCCTGTTATCAGATATTGGTGAAACTAAAGTACTTTCTGCTTGTGATCTCTTGCTGGCAAGAGTGTGTAGAGTTATGATTTTGGTTCTTCATTATGTTGTTTGAACCTGTGGATGCTTTTACCATCGTGAATGGATTCACGTCTCTCTGGGCTTTTCAACTATGGTTATTGATTTAGCTGTGCTATTAGAGAAGATTTCTGTGATTCACTCTCTAGTTGCTGATTTATCAAGTAGTTTATGATTAAATGAGTCCTCTTTTTTTTTCCTTCTTCTTTGTGGTTTCACTTAAGATGCAATTTTGTCACTCTTCTGAATGTGTTGCATAATCTCCAACTTGAACCCTTGTTCACTTACTGTGAACAAGTCATATAATGGATCTTTACCTGGGAGTGCAAGATCATAAACCTTTGGCATGTTTGGAAATTATGGCACTGATTGTAAACATAGGTTTATGGAAAAAAAAAACCTATCAGGGCAAAAATGTTCCTTGAAGTAAAGTGGCAGAGAAGTCCTGTGAATTGTATCATGCCTTTGGAGAGTGTTCACCAGGGTGTGGCTGCTTGCACAGTGATTCACTTTCAGTGCTTCAATTAAGGCACTCCTTCTGTACCTGTTCAGTTTGTTTTAAAAACCTTGATGAGGAGGTGAACAAATACTGTAATCTTAGAAGTTTACACTGTTTTCAGAACAGTAACCTTATGGTCTAAGTATTCTATGGGTGTAGTTAATTTTTCTAAGTAACAAAAATGAAATTTCAGAATCTGTCCAAGTTTTTTTCCTCAGCTGAAGGAAGAATTCCTTCATTTTGCTGCAACACAAAGGGTTTGCTGAGAAATGAGTACTTTTATCAGAATGAAAATGCAGTAGGCATACAGAGTGTTGCTATGCCTTCTTCAGGCTTCTTGGAGACCCTCAAAGATGATTCAAATAAAATTGATATTGAAACTTGATCTCATACAGACTATATTTAGGTGTGATATTAAGTCTTTTGACTGCTTACGGTTCCTAATGTTGTAATGTCGATCAGCTTTGAAACCAGGATGTAACATGAAGAGTTAATTCGGGGAGGGAGAGGGCTCTGTTGTGGTTTTATTCAGGAAATGCTCACAAACTGAGAGACTGAACAGCAAGAGGGATGTTTGTGCATGTTTTAAAAGATGTAAATCTTGTGCATCGTTGATACATGCAAGTATGGTGTCTTCTGTAAGGCTTCCTGTTGTTGAGGGAGTTATAACCACTCACCACACCAGCCTAAGCGTAACTACTCAGGTTAGAGATAGTCTCAGTATTAACCACTCAGTGTTAAATAGTGACAATCTTGCACTGTAACTCAGTGTTTTAATGATATTTGGGTAACTACAGTGAGCAACTGGTATTAGGGAAGTGAAACACTTCTGGTTTTCCACTGCTTATAGTTGTATTCCCACCCCTCCCATCCAGAGTCAGTGGAGGTTGATTTTGGAGGGTGGTAGTTGAGAGCAGCTTTTTTCCTTCCTCTGCTCTAGGTTTTGAACACACTTCTATCCAGTTACCAAACTCGGTGACTCTTTAACCTCTATCTTCATATATCTTCATATCTGCAGCTCTGTCACTACTCATTTTGTAGGGTTTGAATAAGATACATACCTGAAACTTCGAAAACCTTTGAACCTCAATAGTGGAGTAATTAAATATTTTGAGGCTCACAGAAGTATGAAAATGGGGTGTTATAAATATATCTTTCAAAAGTGTGTCTCTATATTCATATATAATATATATATATGCTATATGTGTATTAGTTGTACAGTTGTATTTGTAGATATCCTTTTGAAAGAACTGTAAAACATAGTGACCAAACTTTAAATTGATTCAAAATGAAAATAACCCCTCCAGTTTTTGGTTAGGTCTTGTAAAGTGCCCTGAAGTTGATTTAAATAAAATGTGGCCATCTTAAGCCTAGCAAGTAAAAGGATTCTGAAAATATCTGGCTTTTAAACTGTACTATAGCCTTTGTTTGTCCCTGCCTCAGGATGGCAACACGAATGGGAGAAAACTTGTTTGGCAAAAAGGTTCTGTAAATAGCTCTGATTTACAACCCCAAGCCAAAATTCTAAGCAGCACTCACAAAGCAGTGCTCTAATTCTTTGCAAACTATCCCTGAGAGCTATCCTGCCAAAGAACTGTAATTGCTAAAGCATCGTTTGTACCCGACTTGCAGTACATGATTTCTGTATTGAACATGTGTTTACATGTTCATGTATACCTGTTACACATTTAAAAATTGATTCTCATCCATCTAATATTCTTCTCTCCTATAGAAAAGGACTTGTTAGTAGGGATACAGCATACCTAATGGTGATTTTTAGTTTCTGAAGAGTACATCTCTTTTTAATCAGATAGGCTCTGTGCTGTTTGGATAGATTCATATGTCTTAAAAGCCCATTTTCTGTAAAAGTGATTTAGATTCTTGTAGTGACAGTATTCTTGAGCTTGAGTTCATTGGTGTTTGTGTTTTGCTCCCAGGAGGGGGATCCATGAGAAATATTACTTCCAGGAATGATTCAGCACATAGGGGAACTGCAGCTGCATCGCTGTGCTTCAAACTAGAGGCACTGAAATGACTGAGTTTTTTTGAAGAGCTTATGGATGTATGGAGTAGTATATTACTAAGCTTTTAAAGTATACAAATGCTTTTTCATTCTGTTAAAAAGTAGATTAGTAGCTAAGTAGCTACTCATGCTCACTTGTACTTGTTTTAATGTGACTGAACAGGTGCTGTTTCAGAGGACAGAGAAAGCTGGGTTTCCTTTTTACCATAGGAAGCTCATGACAAGAGGACACTTGGATTTAGAAAAATAAACAATTTTGAGCAAAAAGAAGAATTATATTTCTGGATTGCAAAAGGAAAACAGTGCAAATGCTTTGGATAGGCCTGCTGTCTTCATGGACATCTCCATTCTGGTTCCTGTCACCAAGTGGAGAGTTTGAGAGGAAGTCAGCAGACTGTGCAGCATCTGGGAGGGTGAGACACACAGATAAGATCCAGGAGCAGCTGCTCTCTGAGAAGGAGCAGCCCAGTGCACTAGTACAAGCTTGAGTTCGACTGACTGGAAGGCAGCCATGCCCAAAAGGGCCCAAAGAGTCTCTGGTAGACATCAAGCTGAGCATGAGCCAGTGATGTGCTCTTGCTGCCAAGAAGGCTAATGATATCCTGGGCTGTATTAGACAAAGTGTTGCCAGCAGGTTGAAGGAGGTAATCCTTCCTCTCTATTTGGCACTGGTCAGGCCACACCTGGAGTGCTGGGTCTCTGAGCATCCTGGTTCTCTATACCCTCAGTGTAATGCAACTTACGTTCATTTCCTCTCCCAGGAAGCTGCAATCATTGTGACTGTCAGGGACTTTTTTTCCTTCCTTGTTCAAAAAATAGGTCAGAACCATGCTACTGTGATGATTTTGCTTATCCAATCAAGCATGATGTTGAGCTTAACTTCATTTTGCAAATGTTTTTATTATCTCCAGGGAAAACGTGACCACAAAACCCCAGCAATTATAACTGGCATTATTTCCAGGTGGTGAACAGTTTACAAAATCTGATTCTTTAAAGCTGTAGTCTTCCTTTCTTTATGCTGGATAGGGGTCTATTCTTTTAAATGTCTGTCTCTTACTCTCATAATGCCATTTACAGTATTTGAGTGTGCCCAGTGCTACTTTAATTGAACTCAGCTGCTGGTTTTGCAGGTAGGTTGTTGAAGACCACATGGACTTTGATTTTATATAAATGTAAATACAGTACTTTCCAGTGATAATTTTGGGGGAGGGGAAAAATAATTCTTTCATGTGGAAAATGGGTATTTGTCCTAGAGCAATTAAATTTCATCTGTCTACCCCAGTCTCATTGTAAATCATTTTTTCAATGGGAGAACAGTCCGCTTCATAGGAGTCTTTATTTCTATATCAAGTGAGGTCATTGTGCCCGTATGGTGTTCAGAGGAGACCAGCTCTGTCCCATATGTAGGAGTTACCTGTACCATTTTGAATCCCATTTTGACAAAAGAGAGTCAATCAGATCTGAAGCACCCATTTTTCTAACTACCAATTCCAAAAGCTGCAGATTACAGTGCTTTCACTGCTCTGGTTCTACTCTTTTCAGGTTAAGCAGGCCACAGTGACTTCTTGAGAAGTAAGATACTGTGCTGGAATTGATCTCTGCCATAAGTTGCAGAGCTGTTTGCTCTTAGTAAATGTGCAGTCACAGGATGACTCCTTTTCAGTGTTCCTTTAGAAGGTAAACCACCTTTTCTTCACTTCAGTAAATGAGATCCCAGTTTAGAAATAACAGTATGTCAGCCTGTCCTTGGAAATCAGTTGGGCTTTTAAATTTGCTTGATTCTTCTTAATGCTCTTTAACTTTTCTGGTTTTTAAAACTCAGTTTAAAAACATCAATTTGCAAGGTAAGTATTATGGCAACACCTCACTATTAACAATATGCATTGTGTAGTGCTGGACTGTACAGAGGCTTGGCTGTTAAAAGGACTCCAGACAATGTTAATGGGGTTGACAACTTTATCCTGAGCGGTGGCAACTGTAGAAAATAAAGAAAGGATGTGGTGGTTAATTATCTGAACAATCTGATGTGATGCTATAGCCAGGACAATAAATGTGACCCTGCATTAATCAAATGGGAGGTAATACACTGTTGCTGCTGCCATGGAAATCATCCGTCCAGTTCTGGTGTTCATTTTCTCCAAGAACTGGAAAAGATTTGGAGAAGAAAGCTGAGAATGGCTAAGTATGGGAACACATGATTTTTAGTATCCTACTATGTAATAACATTCTTTGAATACTTTGCTGCTGGGGTGCAAAGCGGCAACAAGTCATCTCTGCTGGCATAGTTCACTGCATCCTTGAGAGTGCTGCTACAGCTTTCTTGAGAGGCCATGTTTATAAATGAGGTAGTTGAAATTATCTTTGTAAACAATTCTCTTGAAATGAGGAAAAGAATTTGTGTGATTTTTATAACCTGGCTAATTTAGGCAGCTCAGTTTAATGTTGACCTACAGCGAGGACTTCTTCCAGCAAAAAAGGAGGAAGAGAGGGCTCGAGAGCTTTTCAAGACAACTTTTCTGCCTAATAAAACCTCTTTTTTAACGGCAAACTTAAGGACTACTTAGTCTAGCTGATCACAGTTGGCTATCGAAATCCTTTATCAGTATGTATCTTTTGCTCTGTGGAGAACAAAACCAAATTCTTGTTCTGTTTGCTTTTAAACTAGACATAGAAAAAATACAACAAAATGTAGCAACTGGAAGGGGATGCTGAATGAATGTGAATTTAGCTTTGAATAGGAAAAAGCAGGTCCCTTTGGAGTCACCGATCTTCTAAATCTTTCTTAATCTGGAGTTTTAGATGAACTTGTAGGCAGGTAATAACAATGATAACCCAGACAAAAGATAGAGTCACAGAATGATAGGGGTTGGAAGGGACCTTTAGAGATCATCTAGTCCAAACTCCCCTGTCAAAGTAGGTCCATCTAGATCAGGTCACACAGGAACACATCCAAGTGGGTTTTGAAGACGTCCAGAAAAGGAGACTTCATACCCTCCCTATCTAGAGATTTGAATACACAAATGTTTAATGTTTGTAGAAGCAGTCCACCATGAAAATGTGCCATTCTGGCAAGTTTTACATATAATGAATCCAATACACAGCTGTGGGAAGGAAAAGTAGGGTTGTAAAGGTTGAAAGCAGGTTCTACAAGCGTGCAGCTGCTTTGTTGTCCTGGTCAGACTTTAGTGTCAACTTGACAGCCTTTCCAGCTCCTGCTTTATAGAGCTATAATTTCTCATGTAATTGAAGGGATGCTTCCATGTGGATACCTGGATATATAGCATTCTATCTGTCGGGGGTGTCAGTCTTCATGCTGGGAAGATCATACCTTTACGCCCTATTTCCAAGTCTCTTGAGGGCTCCTGAAATCATTTGACCACACAAATGATTTTCTCCACAGAAAAATAAAGCTTTTCTAGATTACACCAGTGTGTTTCCAAACAGATCTGTAGAAAAATATCAGCTAAAACAAACAAAAAGACCAAACTCACCACCTTGAACTATTTTTATCCTGTCTTACTGAAAGGGAGTGTGTATGCAGGGGTTCTACGAGAAGAAAACTGTAACATGTTGAGGATTTCTTTTGTTTAAATGTCAGGGAATAAAAAGGAGAGAGTCCCTGCAGCAATTTAAGCTGGTAGCTAATGTTCATTCTTTATATTTTAAATGTTTGTTTAATGTCATTACCAGACTGAAATTACCGTTTGGACAAAAATAAAACAAGTGGAACAAATAGTTTATATGCAGAGCAATTGAGTAATGTTGCCATAGGAACCTTTATTTCTCTCTGACAGTATTTTATCAGTGGAGCCTTAATTGCATTTAATAGCATGTGCAGTTCTTACCTTGTGAGTCTGCATTACTGAAATTCTGCAAGACTAAGCTAGGGCTGGAGTGCTTTGTCACATTCCTCTCCTTCAAGATGGCACAGTGCGAGGACAGAATGATCACACCTGGGAAAAAGGCTTGCAGTACTCAAAATAGATCATTTTTTTCAAGAAGATAATTGTATGACCCTTTAATGTCTAAAGGCTTTTAGAGGTTTTTATGTAACCCTTTGTGACTTACCTGAATTTCGTGTGCACTCATTGTTTTGCTTTCACATCAGTATTGGGCATAACAAAAATCTAATCAGCAAAAGGAAACCAAAAATAATATCTCTGTCAAAGTTAGTGTTTGTTTATCAAACTCTTGTTATCTCAGCCTGCCTCTGGATTTCAAGATGGCCAAGGTCTAAGGTTGACTTGATACAACAGCAATGCCTCAATCTCCTCTGTGGGGAAATAAGAATGATCTTTGTGCTTTTTCATGTATAAGGCTAGAAGCTAATAGGGTATTAAGATTTCCTTGGCCTGTGTTATTAGGGTATGGAGGGGTAGAAGCTGAAGATGGCAGCTGAAGCTCTGGTGCAGACTGTTCAGTTCTTGTTGACTTTGCCTTTTGGTGTCCTATAAATGGTGAGAGGAAGTGCTGGGAAGTGTGACAGGCCTTTGATTCAGGCTATGTGTCTTTGCTTTGAGTTAGCTCCCTAGAATGGCAGCGCTTCCAGCCTAGAGCAGATTGACTTGACTTGGGTATTAGACCAAGTCAGTTGTCAAGTAGTAACAAGCGAAGTACAAACAGTGATTCTCTCCTCATCTGTGGCCTGACTGCAGGAGAGCTGCAAGCCTTAACCATAGGTGGCTAATGCTGGCTTGGGAAGGAGGAGAGGGACATCGAGTAAAATTGAACCAAACCTGTAGTTTAGACACATGGGCTGCAGTTTGCTCCCCAGGCAAGATTATCTCATAAGGACAAGAAGGACCCGTTTTTGTGCAAGAACTCGAGCACTTCAGTCTGTGATTCTGTAAAGTTCACAGTGGTCTGCAAGCATGTGTCCTCTTTTCTACCATCTAGCAATTTAAAAATAAGTATTTTGTATAATGAAGCATTTCAGAGAATCTCAGTCTGTGTCAATTAAAAGAATTAAGTAAATGGGAGGAGGCCCTTGAGCTATGAAATCACAGAATAGCAAAATGGCCAAGGTCGGAAGGAACCTCTGCCAGTCATCTGGTCCAGCCCTCCTGCTCAAGCAGGGTCTTGCAAATCAGTCAATGTCAGTGCTCAGTCACCCCCATGGTATTGTTTTCTAACAAAAAAATCTCTTATGTTCAAGGTGCACTTCCAGGGTTTCAGTTTGTGCCCATCACGTCTGGGCCTGTCGCTGGGCACCACTGGAAAGAGCCTGACTCTGTCCTCCTTGCACCTTCCCTTCAGGTTGATAAGATTCCCCTCCTCAGCCTTCTCCAGACTGAACAGTCCCAGCTCTCAGCCTTCTCTCGTAGGAGAGACACGGTGGTCCCTTCATCTTTATAACCCTTTACTGGACTCTCTGCAGTGTGTCCACATCTCTCTTAAGGTGAGGAACCTAGAACTGGACATAGTACTGCAGATTTGGCCTCATCAGTGCTGCAGAGAGAGGGGAATCTTGTGCATGTTGCCATTTTAATTTGCAGACTTGGAAACACATTCTTTTCTAGTGAAATAATGTACTTGTGGACAAAGGTGCATTTGAGTTTGGCCCTGCTCTGGAGCTTTGTAGTTGAGTGAATAACAGGCAATTTCCACTGACAAATGTGTGGCAGTTGTGTGGAAAGATCTGTGCTTCAGCCATCAATGTATAAAAGAGATGTGGTAATTGACAACCTCAAAGTTACTGCAGTGATGATTTTTTTTATACCAGTGAAGCTGAAATACTCATGTGGTCATGAAACAGTTTGGTCATGAAACTGGAATAGCTTGGCTATTCCAGTCAGGGACTAAAGTAAGTGGAAACAACCTAGAAAAGACATGGGTGAGGGTGAGCTTAATAGAAACCTACAAAAACATGGCTGATTGGAAAGGAGAGATGAAAGCAATATTCAGATTTCCAGAGCTGGAAGCATCTAAGCAAAAGGTGAGGATTTTTTTGGTCATGGACCATAGATACGTGGAACTCCTTGCAAGAGGATGTTGAAGGTGCTAAAAATGTCCATGGGGTCAAGAATAGACAGAACAAATCCTTCAGTAGTTGCTTAAAGTAGAAACTGTATGTCTCAGACTGTCTCTGAAGCTGTAAAAAATTGGAGGTTGGTAAGGCAGTTGAGGGAAGGCTAATGCTCCATTAAAACTGTTCATGGCTATTCCCAAAGAGTCTTTAGTTAGACACCTCCTTGGTCAGTTTCAAATTGGCCTCCTACCTTGTGTTATTAACAAACTTTGTAACTCTATCCCAATGTTTGCAAAGAAATAGTTTCCTAAAAGGAAGGAAGACAAGGGTGAAGAGTATGTTGCAGTTACACACAAAATGGATGTCAGTCCCTTAGGTAAGTGGTACCTGCACAGATTCAGACATGCTTTTTTGTTTGCTGTTTGATGATGATGATTTAATGCCATCTGTGCCTCTTCTAATAGCTTAAACACAATTTTATTGGATGCTGCAAAAGTAAAAGTCTTTAGTTTTCAAAACACTGAACAAATTAAGCTATTCTGTGTGATGACCTTCAGCATTTTTAGAATTAGAGTGGTGAAAGTTTGTCTTAGCCTCTTGTCCTCAACCATGAAGCTTAAATGTCCAGGGTGGACTGGGGGGAATGTGTCAGTGGTTCATGGAGAGGACAAAAGGTAGAGGCAGATCAGCTTTATTGCAAGGAGAAATGTATTACTGTCTTGATTTTTCCAATTCCTTCATTTTTAGTTTGCCACTTGAGCAATAGGAAGATGCATAAAGGATTCTATTGTATCAGCCTAGACTAGCGTAGCAAAGCAGTAATGTAGTTTAATTTTCCATGAGGAAGGCAGGCTTTCATCAAACTGTGTGGAGGAGAGTTGTAATGGACTAGATTTTCATTATTAATGTGCTACATGTACCCAGTGAATTGCAGAGGCACGATGCCGTTGTTGTGCGAGCAGTCAGCATAGTCCTGTCGTCTTTCTGAGCGAGGATTTTTGTTTCCAGCATGGAGGGCTACTTCTAGTCTGTAAAGCCAGAAACAGCAAAATGCATTTTCTTCATCTCTGCATCGCTTTTGGAGCCAGCTCGTCTCCGTGGCAACGTGTTAGCCTGAAAGAGAGGAGAGGACTAGGGAGGAAAGGAATGAGTTAGGAACAGCCAAGCAGTGGTGTGTGTCCCCCACGTCAGCGCATCAGCCTTTTGATAGGATGATTTTGTTAACACCCATCCAAGGCTCCTGTGCAGAGCTGCTTTATTACAAGAGCTGCCAGGGCATCTGCTTCTCCCTCCTGCACCTTTTTTTTTCTATTTCTTATTCTACATTAATTCTTTTTCCCCAAATACACCCTCCATACCTCCGTTTTCTTTGAATTGCTGCCTCGTGGAAGATGTGCAGCTCATTTCCAGGTTCCTGTGAGCTTCCTTGCGCTGTGGCATTTTGCAGAGACAGGAAGGCATGGCTGCATTTCACTTGACCTTAGCAGCGAAGTGAAATCTCGTCTATGTTGCTGAAGGATACTGACTATGCAGAAATTTATTGAAGCAGATTATTATGAACTGGACTGGTATTATGAAGAATGCACAGATGGTAAATATTTATTTCTAGTCTCCTGTTGCAGAATTTGGAGCTTGTAAGTCTGGAGTGATATTTGATGGCTTTAAAAATGAAATACCTTGGAAAAGGCAGCACCCTGGTGTAGCTGAGACGCCTGCACCTCAACATCTCTCGTGAGCCTGCTGCAAGAGACTCTGCTGTATAACTCTCTCTTTTTTGAAGGGAGTGGCAGATGAGTGTATGAGCAATCTTTGGTCAGGGCAAGAAATATTTGAAATACTATGTATAATAATGAAGATGAATTTAAATACAGAATAAGATTACTGTAAGAGTCTGTCTTGGTTTGAGTTTAAAGTCTATGTTTTTTCTGCGTTACCAATATATTGTAATATGTATCATTTGAACGTGTTAATAGTATGCAGTTATTTGTCTGAAAGGCATTTAAAACCAAAATGAGCAGGTTAACTTTATGAATGGAAAAATTGCAGACTCTAGTGAGCACTATCTGCTGGGCCTCTTGTGATTTTTTTTCTAATGTTTGCTTGGAAAATTATTTCTTGATCAGAGCACTGAATATTTTCTGTAGGTTTCTGTTAGAAGGCATGTGAGGAAGGATAAGAAGTGGCTAAAACAATAAAGATTTCTCATCAATGGCATTCAGTGATTACCTCTAAAACAAAATGCTGCCTTTGGGAAAGTAGTAGGTGTATATGTGGATTTTATTCTGGTTGGAGAGCTTGGTGTAAACGAGACAAGTCCAAGATCACAGTGAAGCAAAGAACAGAAGGGAGTAAGGAGTATAAGCCCAGGGGATGTTATATGTAGGTAGTACATAAAGGTATTTCATAGTGCTTTATAACAGTGTCAGAGGGGATGTGAAGAGTTAACACTTGTGTGACAGAATTTGAATGGATTTTTATAGTCTTTTAAGTGGTATGGGCCTCCATTTGTTTCTTTGTGCTGGATTTTGCACTGAATGCCGTTTCAGAAGCTTGTTAAACTTGAACTTCTCTCCCGTTTAGTTGATTCTTCCTGTCCAGGTGTTAAAAGAGGAAAGGTGCGTATTTATTTGAAAGATCTTACCACTTTAAGTTGGATGGAGCCCATTATGTAACCTTTATCCTCTAGGTTTAACCCTAGTAAATACTGTAACATCTGATTAATCCACATGATGTAACAGGCTGAGTTGGCCTGGTTTTAGAAAATGAAGAAATAGTACTGTCACTAAAAGCTGTAGCTGATTTCTCTCACCAGGTGCAATACTTATGTTATTGCAATATTATTCTTTCTTCTGGTCCTTTGTCTGTCGGGTCCAAGTGTTATTATGCAGAAGTGTGATATGCCTGATTGCCTGAGATAAGAGCTAATCTTCTCATCAGTTTTGTCTTAAGGTATGTGCTGCCCTGAAGAAAATATGTGAATCCTACAGTAATGGAATAAACAACCAGTGTTGGACAAGCATTCAAATACCTTGTGGGATTGTGCCAGGAGGCTGGGACATCCCTTTTTTCTATAGTAGCTAGTAACAGGACAAGGGGTAATGGGATGAAACTGGAACACAAAAAGTTCCACTTAAACATAAGAAAAAACTATTTCACTGTTGAGGTGAAGGAGCCCTGGCCCAGGCTGCCCAGAGAGAGTGTGGAGTCTCCTTCCTTGGAGGTCTTCAAGACCCGCCTGGACATGTTCCTATGTGACCTGATCTAGGTGAACCTGCTTCTGCAGGGGGGTTGAACTAGATGATTTCTAAAGGTCCCTTCCAACCCCTACTATTCTATGATTCTATTATTAGGGCCTCAGGAGCACTGTAGCAGTTGGTCTGATTCTGGGCTTACAAGTTTTCTTGTGTGTGCTGACTCCCACCAACTACACACCCCCTCCCAGCAACCTCTTCCGTGAACTTAGATCTACAGACAGAATATGCGCTGATTGCCTGCTTGAACAAGTGTTTGGGAAGTCCTTTCCTAAGATAAATCTGGGTTTGATGTCTGATGGGGGAAAAAAAATCTCTCTGGTAGGTGAGGCATAATGCTGCTTGAATTTATTTAAAAGGAAAAAATAAAGTTCTTTTTACATCATCAAATAATGGTGTTGTTAGCTCTGTCTCAGCCTCTCAGGTGAATGGTTTTATGTGGTTTAGCTTTCTTTTGGTTCTCCCAGTTGCCAGAAAGAGAGAAGCTGAAAATATGGTTGTTAGCCTTTGAAACTGGTGTGTTAATTTGTGTTTAAAATCATATTGGCATCTGCTGTTGACAGAGAAAGGTGTTCTAATTGTAGTGGGAGACAAAAAGCTATCTTAACAGTAGAAAATGGAGCAAAAAGCTGGAGCAGGTGGCATGTTATAAGAGATGTTTGCCTCCTGATATGTTTGATTTTTCTCCTGTGTATTTTTGTCTGTAGCAGAGTCATTTGCCTGAGTCTCTTTTTATATGCACTAGAGAGCTATAGGCAGTTGCAGCTCAGCTGACCTGTTTTGAATATCTATTTTCAGACAAGGAAAAGCATAGTTAGAGAACCCATTTCTCAGCTATACATGGGCTCTCTGGAGCTCTGTGTTTGTGCATTCAGTCCCATCCAATTCACGTTAGAGGAGAATCAGGTGTTCCTTGAAACCAACAGAAAACCTCCCAAGATGTTATCCTACAAAATTATTGTCCAGATTAAGTTGTTCATATATTCTTTATTAGAGCCACTGGACTCAGATTTCCTTTAAAAGATATGACTTCATTTGTTTCGCTCTTTTAGCAATTATTTTGACAGTTTATGGTTTCTTCTTCAAAGAAAAAATCCCTCACTCTAAAATTAACCCAGGATAGAAAGTTACAATGCTCTTACTTACCTTAATAGGGAAAGAATTTACTCTTACCTCAGATTTAATGAAATACTGTATGGATGGACATAGTAAAAGGTGTCTCCAACTTGCATTTGGTAGCAGTAATCTTTTTTTTTTGTACCTTGCAAAAGCAAATGAACAAATGCTCCAAATTTACCATTTAAAAATCTTTACAAAGACTTTCTAAGGTTGGAATAATGAGTTAATCTCTTTATGTAATGTCCCGTACAGAGCTTATTTTTGGTAGGAGTAGATGGAGTTAGACAAAAAAGTGTCACACTAATTGAATCACAGGTGTTAAATAACATTACAATCCGTTCAGACTTCTATAACTATTACACTGTACTTTTTAGATGCATTTTCAAGTATAATGTTTCATAATACATGACAGTTGTCACCTTAATTGACACTTACGAAATCTATTGTGTAGGTGGAATGGGAGGGAGAAGGAGCTGGGTGTGTACTTGAGCAGCTATTTTCATAGCAGACTGATACTGACAGAAGCAATGATAAAAGAAGGAAAGGTGAAACCTGTGTACACTCTAGTCGTGAAAGACAGCAATATAAAAGTCTAGGTTGCTTTTTAAAGAGAAAACCAAATAGATTGTTAAAAAATAAATGCACACAGTGCAACTTGTGGGGAAAGAAGTAGTGCAAAAAAACCCCACAAACTACCAAACAACTGAGTAGATGTGGTAGTTATGCATAGTAAACTCTATGAATAGCCTTGTCTCACTGCTCCTTTCTTAGGCCAGTGTTTTTCATCCTCTCAATGAAAAATGCTTTCTAGAGAAATCCAAGTTGACTTTGGATCAAATTAATGTTTTTCTGGGTTTTTACCATTATTTGTTTATTTCTATCTGAAGAACTCTGTGCTAATGCTTCTGAGTTGGTTGCCTACAATTCCAGACGACTTTGTGTAGATGCAGTTGACTTTTTCCTCCTCCTTTTGTTGACATTAGTTTTGTCAGTGTCTTGTGGAGAAATTAGTTTCTTTTCCTTTTTTCCCCTCACCAGTCACACCATGTGCCCTGTTTGCCACATATGCCAGAGCTTCTAACCCCTTTTATGTTTGCAGCTTCATCTCACTCTCTTCTTTGCTCTGACACCCCTTATTCTGCTTTTGCTCTTTATTATTTTCAACCCCTACCTGTATTTTCTTCTCACCCACACTGGAATGTTTTTATTGCCTGTTCTGTTTGCAATTACTGTTTGGAGCTTCCCTCCTCTGTTCTGTTATCTGCTTCACAGGATTATAATCAGCATTCTTATTCTGGGTGTTCTTCTTTTGCTCTTAGGTCCTTTATCTCTGTACTTGATAAGTACAGTTGAATCTTGGAGTCACAGAATGATAGGGGTTGGAAGGGACCTTTAGAGATCTAGTCCGACCCCGGTCTTGCTTATATCTGTAAAATCATTGATACTGTTTTTCTAGTTTTTCTGCTTTTTGCTGTGTCACTTCCTTTTCTTTATTCCTCCAATGAATTTCTACTTGTATGTTGTCTTCATGTGACTTATATTTCCATACAGAGGTACTTTTTTTTCCTCTTAATTATGCTCAGCTGGGTGGGACCTTGAGATTGGGAAACATACAAAACCTGTAAAAATTTGAACAAGGTAACTTGCTTAACTTAGTAGCATCTTAGTAGAAAGCACGTGTTCATTGACCAGATTATCACCTCTCCCTGAAAAGCCCACCCGAAAACACCCACATTTCTTCATCAATGTATTTTAAATCTGAGTGCTGCTCTTCCAGCCACTCTTTGGGGACTTGTTTTCTTACAAAGAATGTCTTTGTTCTAAATGTCACATTGTTATTATTAAACTGTGGTCAATGTTAATGTGGTTAATGGTGTGAAAGTGTAGATATTTTTACTGACAGGGAAAGGTTGAAATTATTTGAATGCATCTTTCAAAGTCTCTTCCAGCCCTTGAGATTCTGTGATAAGAGTTCCTTGGAAATGATGAGTCAGTTTATAAGGGTTTGTTTGTATTGTGTCCAGCCTCACCCTTCTTGAAACTAACTCCTGGTTTATGTGTTTCCTGTTTGATTGCAAAGATGCTGGAGGCAGTCTATACCTTAGTGCAAGCCTGGCAGGAGCAATATCTATGTCTGTGCTTTAAGCATTTTAACTCACTTGGGAAGTTTCCTGAAGGGAGTTAAATGTCTGTAGCAGCTAGTTCAGAGAGGTGATTGCAGTAAATATGCCAAATTTATTTGCAGTGGCAACCCATAAAAGTGAGTGCTCATTCTGGTATGAGTGTGTGTTTACAGGCAATATTAAAAGTCTCTTTTGAATCTTTCCTGATTAGAATGTATATTTTTAGAACTGTATACAATGTAGTGGGTTTTTTTTCTCCTTAGCAGCTCATTGTTTGGTATCTATTGGAAAGCTGACTCTTAAGCTTTAGCAAGTAAATACTCCTTCACTACTAAAAGGGCTTAATGCAGAATAGCACCAAAAATGGGTTGATAGTATGAGGGTGAGGTGTATGTGCCTTCTCCACCCGTTGTGAATTTGCATCAGCATTTATCATGCGCTGATATCAAAGTAGGCATGGCAACAATTAAGTTTCTCTTACCTGTTGAATGTCACAGTCCTGTGCAGTGTGGGTTGACATGAGTCACAATTCAGAAGTCAGCTTGTGGGGATATTCATTTATTCTCCTTAGTTGGGATATATATTGGACAGCAATGTGCATGTTTTCAGTATGTCAGCCATTGTCCAACTCTCCTTTGCAAGCTATTTGGTTAGCTGAACACTTGTCAGCAGTGTTAAAACCATAGAATGTCTGAATTGTTGTGTAGATTTTTTTTTCTGCTCCTAAGCTTTAAAGGTGCTTCTTACATTCTTTTAAAATGAGATGTTGTTTTGGTTGCCTCCTGAATTTCTGTTCTCTAGCCATTACCAAAATGTGTGTAAGGAAGAAGACACAGAAAGAAAAGCTCTTAAGGATTCAGAAACTAGACATAATCCTCATTACATTATTAAAATTATCTTTTAATGTCATTATATGGGGAAAAAGGGACAATCCTACTTTTCCCCTGAGTTCTTAAGGCTATTGCTGCTGATGAACATTGCAGTACATTTTGGTAGTCAAAGGTTAGGTTATTAAGCTGGAGTAGAAAGATCTTTATTCAGAAAGGAGTGTTCTTTTCCTCAGCAAGCACTTAGGTGTATTTCGCGTCCTTTGGCTGTTTTTTATGTAAACACTGTTAAATTGTTTGTGTATAAACATCAAGAGCCTAAAAATTAAAACAGAGTAAATCATTGTGGTTGTATAAAATTAGTTCCTTTCTGTCTCATATTACCTTATACTTCCACATCACTAGAGAAACAGTAATAAGAGAAATTGCTCCTGCATGGCTCCTAGGTTCAGCTGGCTTGTGTTTGCCTCCCTCCCTAACAGATCTGTCCCCTCTGAGGGCGATGAGCTGCCTTTGCCTTGCAGTGCTCCTACTTTGCATGTGATGGCTTTGCGATGTTAGACTCATATGAATGCTTCCTGCAAGCAGCAAAGGGCACCAATGTGCCATTGAAAGTGTGAGAGGAGACTTGGCAAACGTTAAATACCCAGAGCTGCAAAAAGTTAAACAAGAAAAATAACCTGCCCTATGTGTGTAGTCAAGTTGAACAAACAAACCTGTTGGAAACCAAGAGGTCCGAGCACAATGTGCTTTGTTTGTTGCTGAACAGGGAAGAGGTACTTACGCCCTTGTAAATGCTTTCAGGGTGCTAGATGTGGACTCGGGGTATGTTTCCTGCAGAAGGTAGAAGAGTAACTGTGAGTGTGGTATTGGACAGCTGATGTGCTGTGTCATTGAAATGCAGCTGTAACCTTTTTTGTAAAGGCAATAAAAACCCCTTCACACCGATGTTTTAGTGTGTGGTGGATGCTGCAGGCAGACCATGCTCTACACCAGTCACAGCTCTCAAGGTCTCTCTGCTGGGTGTATGTTAGGCTGTGTGCTGCTCCGGTGAGATCTGCCACTCGCAGCATTGGGCAACAGGAGGTGATTTACCTCCGTGAAGGTGCACACCCTTCATCTGCTGTGACAGGCAGAGGCTGGGTCAGACTTCCGTGTTGCCGACGCACTTGTGGGAGGCTACCACTGACTGAAGAGCAGGGGCAGAGGAGAGACAGACAACCTTGTTGACGTGAGGTGTGCTGAGGAGGGGGCTTTCAGCCTGCGTACTTTGTCTGAAGTATGCCAGTGGAGCTCTTGAGCAAAAACTGGCTGCCCTCAGAGCTGGTATGAGGAACAACATCTTGTAATTATTAGACAGATGGTCTCTTCCCTCCTCCACCCCATCTGTACAACACAAAGCTGTTGTGCTCAGGAGCTCCTTGTCTGAGCATGTGAGTGAGGAAAGATGGTATCCTGCTTTGTGGAGACCTCGCTTTGCTCTCCCCAAAGATCCAGCCTCCGAGAGAATGAGTTCCCGTCTCCTGTGAGACTAAGGCGTCGTATCGGATCTAACGGGGATAACTTCAGCAATGTCAGTAAACGAAGAAGAAAGCTTTGAGTATGATTATGAAAAGGAAAATGAGAGAGAATGCACATTTAACAGGCAGAACCTTGATATCGTGGAAGAAGGTATGTTTTACCTTTTGGTCTTAAACATTGTGGTAGTAGCACGTGACAATGTAAGTGATTTGAGTGATGCTTATGGATTTAAATCTGTTAAATTGTATGATTTTTTTAAATGTGTAGCCAGTACATTCTGATGAAATACTAAACAACCACTTGTGAATAGGATGACTCTTCACTTCATTGAATGTTAGGGGTTAGCAGGGACCTTTAGACATCATCTGGTTCAACCCTCAATTTGTGTATACTTCTTTAAAGAAAAATACATGATCAACAGTTGTAGTCTATGCAATACCTTTTTTTAATAATGAAACTGGATTTGGGAAACTTTCTTTCTTTGGGAATTATAATGCATTTCTTTATACCTACATCTTGTGTGTGTGCTATGAGACTGTGTCTCTTAGGTTGTCATTCGCAACAGGTACTTCTCAAAACGAGGAGAACAAGGCAACAATGTTATGCCTGTCTGTAAACATGAAAGCACACAGACAGAAAGAGTCCGAGTTTTAGGTGTTGTGACTTAACCTTTCAACAAAATAAGTGAAAAATCTTACCATACTCTGTGGAAATAATGGGCATCTGCTGTGTTGCAGGCAACTGGCATGTTAAGGTGGGAATGTGAATGTATGTCCTTTGAAAATCTTCCTGTGCACCTGCTGTATGGAGTGTGAACACTTTCAAGGGCTCTTTTTTTCACTGAGGTGCCAAAAGCCAAATGCAGGATTTATTTCATATGCTGTATATTTTACTCTAAAATAGCAGTTTGGTGATAGAGAACTGCTACTTCCAAATACACTATCATAGAGCTGGTGTAAAGGTGCTTTGAAAGATTAACATGGAAAATTTGACCTGCTGTGAGTGTAGAACCTTATTCACCTCATGGGAAAGAGTTCCTGTGTCCAAAGCCTCAGTGGATGAAATGAGCTCTTTGAATCCTACAGGATTTGAATTTTACAGGACTTTGCTGTAAAAGCTTCCTCAGAATCAAAAACTGCACCTGAATTTTGGTCATACTCAGTGACAGGACAAGAAGAAATTGCCTCAAGTTGCACAAGGAGAGGTTTAGATTGGATATTAGGAAAAATTTCTTCACCAAAGGGGTTGTCAAGTGTTGGAACAGGCTGCTCAGGGAAGTGTTTGGGTTCCCATCCCTGGAGATATTTAAAAGATGTGTAGATGTGGTGCTGGAGGACATGGTTTAGCAGTTGATGTGGCAGTGCTGGGTCAAAGGTTGGACTGGATGATCTTAAAGGTCTTTTCTAACCTAAATGATTCTATGATTCAGTCAGTGAACTGTCCATATCTCCTGTTGTGCATCTCTGAAGGAAACTGAGATAACTGTGTATGCCTGTGCGAAGTAGAAAGGTGCTGGAGAGAGTATTGGTAATAGGAGACTTTTAAACTGGGGATTAGAGCAGGGAGGAAAATTATCGAGAGGCCAACCAATGTTGTTTTGTTGGTTTCTTTTTTCTTTAAGTGATTAAACGGTTGAAAGATACATCATGCTGTTTGTATTCGTCCTGCTGGCTTTCCTTTCATACAGCTCTAAGTACAATCTGAAGCCGTTCTTGTTGATTTTGAGAGAGAGGGGAAAAAAAGTGGCCTTTCATGTGGGATAAGTTTAGCCCTTTATTTTTCCTTCCTCTCAAAAGTTTGTTTGAAATGCCTTTGAAAAAGGCCTTCTGTTCTCTGTACATTCAGGTCACCTGCACAGATAGAGTGGTTGTGATATAGATACACCAAAAACGATATATGGTATTTCTGTGTCTTTGCACGTGGGCACAATTACTATTGATAGTATTTCTCTTGGGGAGAAGTCAATCCATTCTACACGTAAAGCAGATGGAAATGCCAGCATGTAGCCTTTTCGTGCTGAACAACAGAAATATTTCAACCATATCTGGCTATAAATCTGCTATCACAAATAGAATGTCTGAGAATATGCTTCACTTCAAACATTTATAGTTATTGAAAGGAAGGGGATAGAATTTGCTTGATGAAGACTGCTTAACCATTTGACCTATCTATATGCAGAATATGTACTCACTACTTGTCTATCATTTCCATGGTCTTTTGATGCAGTGAGCTTTTTCTATGTCCCAACATTTAGACACTCAGTCCAGTTTCTAGAGCCCTTGATGCTTTGAGTAGAGGAAGCACCTTTGTAGAGGTCTAGGCGGAACAGTCCTAGGATCAAGTGCATTGACTTGGAGCTGTAAATTTGTTTTCCTCCTTTGATGAGCTGGTCTTTGAGCTGACTGCAGGGCAACTTTGTTCAAGGATATCTTGTTGATAGTGTCTACTCGGTTTTGTTGATAAAAGAATCTGAGCTGTGAGAGGACAGCCTATCAATTTTCTCTGCTTAGTGATTTGTTGGGTCAGCTGATTCTGAAACTGGACTGTTTTGATTCTTGCTTTTGCAGGTGAGACAGGAAAAGACTGTTGAGCATCTCAGATGGCAGCCAGTCATTACTATTTCAATTTATTAGTGTAACAGATTACAAGTTCTCCTTACCTAAAGCACTGGGTAAATGCAGACTAAGACTCGAGCTCAAGTTGAATAAAAAAAACCCCAAATTTCTTGTGGTCACTGTCAAAATCTCAAGTTCAAGCACTCCAGGGATCTTTATTTCACAAAATGTAGACTACCTATTTTATCTCACAAAGACTAGAATGGAAACCATACAGGGCTCTGGAATATTTAAACACAGAAGCAAAGAAAATGGAGATGAGCAATTCTTGAACACTTTGGCAGAAACAATCCCTTCCAAAGACTTGGTATAGGAGAAGATTGTATATTTAAGAAAGGGAGGCAGCTGACAATGCATGGCTTTTAATATAGGCCTGTAACTTCATTTTAAGATTTCTGTGAAGGATTTATAGTCCAAATCCTGGTTTAAGCCTTGTCAGTTGCAAGGTCTAGACTGAAGTCTAGATTTTTTTGATTAGAAATGGATGGAGGAGAATGTCAAGACAGCAATTCAATGGCTGGAAATCAAAAGTCCTGCAAGAAAAGTTTTAACAGAAGAACTATGCTGAGCTTTATCAGTAAATGGTGTTTATGTTAAGGTGATGGTGAGCTCTGCCCAGCCCCTTCTCCTTATCTCCGTAGTTGCACTTTGTGACTGTGTTTTCCAAGTGACCATATTTGATCTACGTTTATGCCAATAGAAGGAACAAGTTCCTTTAACTTGGTTCTTCATTTGTCACCACAAAGTTTGATGCAGTTCAAGCCCTGTTCAGATGAATACCTTTGAAATGGCCACCTGTCTGACTGTTTGGGATAAGCTTTAGGAAAGAATTAACTGCAGAATTTTGTCACAAACCTGAGATGAAATAATAACAGGGGTTTGTATGTGAGGCTGTAATATTGGAATTTAAATACTGTATGAGAGAAATAGCAAAAACCAAATCCCCTTCATAGCTTAAATGACAAGATAAAAATCTCTCCTTCCTTGGAGGTCTTCAAGACCCTCCTGGACATGTTTCTATGTGACCTGATGTAGGTGAACCTGCTTCTGCAGGGGGGTTGGACTGGATGATCTCTAAAGGTCCCTTCCAACCCCTACCATTCTATGATTCTTCTAGAAGAATCAATAACTGCACCTTAATATTAAGAGATCAGTTTGTGAACTATACCACTGAAATCACAGTAAGCTAGGCTATAATGTTAAAAAAACACATTGACATTGTCTGTTGAATTTAAGCAGTTATTTTTTGGTGTGCTAGTATGTTCTTACTGACTATCTATCATTACATTATGTTCTTCCAGAATGGTCCAGTAGAGCTCACCCACAGGATGACTTGACAGTTGTGAAGCAGTTGGCATACTGTCACCACGCTTTTTCTCTGTAACCAGGGTCACAGCCACCTGCTGAGCTCCCTGTCAGCCTTCTGGAGGGATTGGCCTGCTCCTGTTCTTTGGGGTGATGGGAGAGGCTGGAGGAACTGCTGGTGTGTTGTGTTGAAATTTGGGCTTCTAGCAGGTCACACCTCAGAAGCACATTCTTCAAGCTCTGATGACAGGAGTTGCTTCACATTTTTAAGCTCTTTAGATGAACATATTGCCTTAGGGACACCCCAAATTTGACAGGCAACATCAGATCTGAAGCTTCTGCCCCAGTTTAGCCAAGGCTGCCAAAACCTCCTCTGTAGTGGAGGAGAAACTACCATATTTATCTTTAAAGGTGTAAAAAATCTTCTTAGTCTGGGTCAGTATCAGAGCTGACAGCACATTTTAGGTACAATTTTCCTGAGTTTATTTGCAAGGGGATATACATAATGTGGCACAGTTTCAGGATTCCCGGTTCAGTTGGCTCAAATTGATGTAGTGCTCACAGTAACCAGTGCCAGAGCATAATTATTGGTGGCTCTAGAACCGAAGCTGTGATGTTTAGCAGGTGCTTCAACCTTTGAGTGCAAGAATAGCCTTTCAGAAATGAAAACAACATGAACTGGTGAGTCTGAGTCTGACAGAACCTGTGCTGTTGTTTGCCAAGGGGTACCTGGCAATGGAAGCGTGGCAGGTCAGTTGGTGTTACCGGGTGTGTTCTGTATGTCTCCATGGGCAACGTTTAGGATGCAGTGAACTTGCCATTGTCTCTTCAGTGGTTGGACAGAGCTCTGAGAAGCAGAGAGGAGACAGACAGAAGGAATTTGTGAGACAGGGCTACTCACACCTGATCAAGGATACAGTAGGTAGGATAGGCCTTGCCCTAGTTCAAGGCTTTGGTTAGAGAACACCCTTCTGAGGTAGTAAATTTTGATAGAAGGGGAATTGCCATGTGCCAGGACCTTTCCTGTTAGACTCCATAGTTCTACACATCAGTATTGTCTGCCCAGGAAGTGAAGCTTTACCATAACATCTTTCCTCTTTTGATTTGGAAATAGGTGAGAAGAGAAGCAGTGGGAGCTGAGCTTTTCTCTTCAGCCATGGCTGCCCTCGTTTAGTTCTTCAGTTTGTCTCTAAATGAAAGGCCTCAAAAATGAAGAGGAGATATTCCTCAAGGAGGGATGTAGTGAGCAGGGGCTGAGGACACCTGTGATTACTGGCTCCTGTGATATTTGTCTTTATTTTCTTTCTCCTGAATCTCATGTTTGGTGGGTGGTGGCTCATTGCAGCAACTTCCAATAGTGGTATTCATGATCCCTTCTTTTCCATATCTGATTCCTGGAAACACGGGATTTCCCTCTAAGCAGCACACTTCGTGGCTGTGTGACTTGCAGGGAGCAATCTGGTTCTGTTCCTTGAGTGTCTTCATCTCGGAAATCAGTGCTTTAGTCTGAGCTCAGAGCCTGAAAGAAGCTTCCAGTCAGATGCTGCATTAAATAGATGATGAGAGATAAATGCAGAGTACATCCTTTCAGCTGTACACACATTGGAAAACAGGGGAATGTGGGTACCCATCAATTTACAAGTGTTAAGAGGTAACGAAGATGATGCTAGGTACTTTAAGCAAAGGAAATATTTGATCTGTGTAGCATTTGACCATTTGTGTGTTTGATTATTTAAAAAACCCCAATATTTTGAACCACAAATACATCCCCAGTAGATGTATTTAATGTTGTCATGAAAATAATGTGACAGAAGCTTCCTCTGTGTTGTTTGTTTCCCGTTTTGGATCTGCGTCGCTAGTTTCAAAGCAGTTTCCAGAACACGTTTTCTGTGTTTCTGGAATTCCATGGTTCCCCTGCTTGCTGTAGACTTCCTCTTTAATACAAGAGTTATTCTTTTTTTCTTTCTTTATTATGTAACAACCTTCCCCATTAACTGAAGGGTGCAAAGTGTGTTTGATTTAAATGTTTGTATGCATCCATACATATATAGACGCTGCGCTTCCTATCGCCCTCAAGCAATAATACAGCTGATTTCCAAGCAAGCACAAAGAGGTCACTAAATTGGCACTGTAGGTTTTGTATTACAGAGCATTGTCCTTCATTTGCTCTTGTTTTATCTTTACAGTAGGGTTACCATGCTCTCATCAGAAACCTGATCAGGCTAGAAATCTATGCAGAATCCATTAGAGAGTTTGTGGGGATATTTCACCTCCCTATCTCACCGATCAGAGCTCAAAATGATGATTCATTATAGCATGTCTCTTTTTCACCATAGGACAATAAGGAAATAACATTTGGTCAATTGGTAGTGCAGTGATTTTTATGTGGTAATCTGTGGAGACTGAATAACTACAATACTTAGGCCCTATTTTGAGAGATGTGTTTTTCTTAATGCTGTTCTGCATCGCTTTCTCTCCCCTCGCTTTTCACCTTCTCCACCAGCCTTGATTTCTGAGGGATGGAGAGCAACACCTCCTTGCAAGCTTGCCCCCCTTCCTAAAGGAAAACCTTACTTCTAGTTAGTAGTTGTGTGCTTCTGCTCTATTGTATGTTGAGTGCTGATAGGAGGTGATTGACTGGATGAGATGTTTTATATAAATTTATATATTAGAACTATTTATATTATGTTGTCTGTTGAAGTTTGTCTCTACTTGGACAACAAAGAGGAGGTATAAGATATTTCTGCTTTGAAAGCCTTCCACATTGGCAAGTTTGATGGAAATTTTGAGATAGAAAAGCTGTTGGTGGGTGGCCAGGTTGGAACTGCTTTGCTATTAAGAAGTCTGTTGTGATAAGGCTGTGGTGTTACTGTGCTATGTTAAAGATTAAATGGCAAGTTCTGAAGGAGGCCCGAAGCAAGCAGCCACACAAATTGACCTTTACTGTTGTCTCAGCTGAGTGACTTCCTTCTGTCTGTGGGAGCACTGTCCTTAGGAAGGTTATACATTCACTTGAATTAGGATGATGTGCGGTTGCCATAGTCATAATCAGCAGTGATTATTTATACTAGCTGTGGAGTTAAAATGTTAAGGGCAGTCTCAGTCATTATTTTGTACTAGTGAGGGAATGTTGTAACCAAGGGAACGGTTTGTTGTGACCAGATCTATGGGAAGGAGTTAATGGTGCTTTTTCTGAGTGCTGGTTTAAGACAGGTAAAGCCAAATGGCTCAGGTTTTGTTCTTGGATAAGGCTTGTGAAAAGAGATAGCCTGAAGGGAAGAGAGACAGAAAGACTGGAAGAGAGGGAGAATAGAAGCAAAAGTTTCACCACTGGGTGGCCTCCCCTTGTTGCTTTGTTGCCCCAGGTGTTGATTCTTGGTGGTGAGAGTCTCCACGTGTCCAGGCAAGGGATGCTCTTAAATTTGTGAGTCAGTTCTTTGTTCCTGTCCCATTTGGGTGAGAAACTACTCAGTGTCTCCTTGTTTGCATGAGAGGCAGAGAGCATGGAGCTGCAGGCAGTCTCTTGCTCCCTAGTGGAGACAGACCCCACAAGCACTGTCCCGTTCTTCACCCCAGGTCTCACACATGCACATTGTGTTTCTGGGGCCATCTGTTGTAACTGCCTTGCCCAGGTAACAGGACGCGGTTGCCACTCGCCTAGGCAAGGTTCAGAGCTGGGGCTGACACAAAGGTTGCAGTTATACAAACAGAACGAGGTTCCTCATTGTTTTTTTTTCCTGCCAGATCTGCACAGTGTTGGAGACAATGTCATTAGCCCCATCCTCAGTCTCTCACACTATTTAGGGTACATTTGTATCGGGAAATAACCTGCTGGCATCAGGGTTTCTGACAGATGTTTTATGGCATGACTCAGGAACTTACAGTGTTGAAAATAAAAGTTGTTTATGGCTTTTTAAAAATGGTGAATAGTCTTCTGGGTGTGACATGTGTCAGTGTGTGAAGTTTTTATGGAAAACTTGTCTTTAGCCCCTGTGTTTGTTACAGCTGATGCTCTCTGCAAGTCACTTCAGTTTTTCCTGTGGAATCGTTTTAATCTGCTTTTCACTAACGTAACTTGTAGTTTACAGTTTCACTCTATTTTTGCTCATTCAGTGCTGTAATTATTCTTTATATTGCTGTGGAATGTTTGCCAAATTATTGCTTTGAAGCATAAACCTCTTACTGTTGCCACTTTCAGACTTAAATAAATAGAATTGAATATTTCTGAGTGGTCTTCTTTGGAGTTCACTGCCACTGCTGGTGTCACTAAGTATTGTACATGTCTTCAAGATTGGATCCTCAAAAGTAGATTTCAAGAAACAGGGAAATAAACATAAATTGTACTTCTGTACTACTTCTGTAGTTCAAGCAACTCTCTGATGTTTAAGTATGAAAAAAAATTCTCCAGTATTTCAATAGAAACGTAAATACTGTCACATTTGATCTATTATTGATGTGCCTTAGGGGTGGTCAATGGTATATTTGTTTCTGTGCAGACTGTGTGTGTATAAACTGGGTAGTGGTGTTTCCTCACTGTGACAGACCGCCTCTGGTAATGCTACTATACTCAATAGAGACTTTTTTCCCCTTCACCATTTAAATCTTTTTAAGCTTTATCTGCCTCCCCTCCCCCAACCTTAATGCACACTCCAGCAACATTAACTAATCTGTCAGACTGAGCTTTAAGTGACATTGTTGAAGGTAAATCTCCTGAAGAACAGTTTGTGCTACAGCAGCCTGATAACCCTTTTCTTTTTCCAGAGTTACAGCGTTTGAGGAATATGTGTAGCTGAAAATAAAAAGAATATAAGGATGGAACAGCAAGTGCTGCTGTTTTCTCTAGTTATTGGTGGATATTTAGGAAACTTGCAGGCTTCTAGTTAAGTCAGTGTAGCTTCTTACAGGGTCACCTGTGTGGAAGCCTAAACTTCTGCATACTAAATCTAACAAAACTCCTGGTTCTACCTTAGGGATTAATCATCTTATACAGCCTTAGTAATATTTTTTATGAGTGATACTGTGCTGTGGTCTGGGTATGACAAGAATCACTTAAAATTTTGCCTGCATTTTGTGTTTACTTTGCAGTCTCATACCATAGAACCTGATTCTTTTCATGTTACTATGACATAGTATCTTGATGTTAAACGGCGTTACTAACAGCATTGGAGTCGCTTCTTCATGGAGTAACTCCACCTCACATAATATAATGACTAAGGTGACACGATGGAATCCTAATTATGTAGCTGAGAACATTTGTTTTCACTTCTTCCTTGGTTATTCTTTAATAAACTCAAGATATTCCTCTTCAGAGAAGGAAGCTTTTAACATTGTAATGGTTTGTTCCACTACTGGCAAAAGAAAACACTCATTGCAAAAGCAAAGCACTTATATTCTCAGTTTAACTTGAAGCTTTGATAATGTTTTGAGTTTTGGGTTTTTAGCTTCTGACACATTTATCCCAAAATGGACATAAGTAGTTTTTAGCTAAAAACATAGGAAAACCTAAACTGTTAAAAGGATCTTTTCCTTGTAATAGTATTGCCAAGATGATTAATGTTTTGTTTCTATTTCTTCACAGTTTTATGTGCTGAAAGAGTGGGCCAGATGACTAAAACATACAATGACATAGATGCTGTTACACGTCTTCTTGAAGAGGCAAGTATTGTATTTCTTTGAGGACCCATACACAGTAGGAGAAAGTAGCACAGAAATTTCATGGTACCACTACTAAAGGCTGTTGTTAGACTGTCCTTTAATGAGGAGGAATAAGTACTCTGAGTGTATGTACACTTGCTCTTATTGGTAAGGTAAATATTCTTTGTGCTTATTTTTCAGTTCAGACCATTTAACTTGCTCTTGTCCAAATATTTGCCACAATAAAGGAGGAGGAGCAAATAATCTTAAAATAGCACATACTTTTACAGCACATGTAAAGCAAATAGTGGCATTACTGATGGATTTAGTCTCTTCTAAAATGAATTTTAAAAAATCAGTCTTGTGTTCATATCTCAAATAATGTCTTTCCAGAGAAGTGCAGAGACACAAAATTGGAAAAAAGAAAAAAGACCCCTAAAACTTCATTTATCTCCAAGCCTTTTCTTCTTTGTCTTGTGTTTGGTTGGTGTTTTGGTTACAGTTTTTGATACCATTATTATGTAAATTGTTATTACTGCAAACCATGACACTCAAGGAATGGCAAAAAGCAACTGTCAAGCTATGATTACATTCAGCAGATGTCATGTCAGGTTGTTAGACTGAAATTACTTGCTTTTCTACAGTAAACTTGAACAATGACTTTCCAAATAATGTTTACAAAGAATTCTTTAGGTGAGAACTTGTATGAGTTCATGACTGAGTGTAATTTAGTTGCACATATTTATTTGCTGGCTTTGCAACAGCAATGTCAAAAAATGGGATCTGTCTAGCTGAGATAAATTGAGTGAGCTGTTCTTTCTCTAATTCTACAAGGAAACAAGCATGAGAATGTACTGTGATCAGGTGAATCAAGCTTAAGTGGGAGATGTGAGCCAAGTCCTGTGCTTTGAGATGAACTTGTTTAAACGACTCTCTACATAACATCATTTAAACTGATGCTTTACTTGTTCTGGCATAATCCATTAACTAGTAGTTACAATCTATTACATGTTTGTGTCCTCTTCTGTCTTGTTTGGATGAGATTTACTTGCATTTGTTTCTATGGCTCCTTCTAGTAATGGTGCAGCATTCTGCCAAACTGTTTCCTCCCCTGAGTCCGTGTAGCCGAATGTTTACGGATTCAGAAATCACACTCACGGGACGAAGAACTCTCTTAAGTTCATGTTTTAAAGCTTCTCTTGTACTTTCCTATCAGGATGATAACAAAGGGGAAATAGGAGTGTGCAATAGGTGAACCTTTAATAAAGCTAATGCTTTCAAAGAGTTTTTTCTGTCTTATCTGGCCATCGTTTCTGGTTGGATCACTCTTTTTCTAGGCAGATGTGCTCTTAGAGCTCTTTCTCTGTTCTCCAGGTGGTTATCTCAAGAGATTACATCCATTTGCAGAATTTAAGGTGTAATTCGTTCTGCTACCTGCACACACACAAGCCAGGGAAAAAAACTACAAAGCTACCCCTTGCCCTTGTTGGCAAGCTTCAAATGATGGATGGTATTAACAAGTTGGCAGTGAAAGGTGCAGCATTTTGGAAGGGAGATAGGAAAAAGAAGATCTCTAAACAAGATGTGTGCAGATATTTTGAAAATCCATGCCTGTTGCCCTGAAACTGAGCAAATCAGGGCTGCCTGGGTATGTGGTAAGAACAGGAGCAGATTCCTCACTGAATCTGCTTTCTCATCCCTTTCTAATAATAGCTACAAATATGTCTGTCTTCGCCATTTTCCCTACACATTGCTATAACAAATCAGTTCTTTCAAACTGAGATTCAGAGCTGAATTGCTAAACGTTGTGTAGGAAGTCTAGGGAGGTTATTTAAAGAACCTGGAAATACGCTTAGGTCCCTCAAATTTGAGGTTAGAAGCTTTGTTGCTAGATAGCTCTTCCTCTGTAGAGTCAAAGCTGCAGCAACGTATCTCTCTTTTACCACTTTTTAGTCATGAAGTGAGCCAAATTGCTGAACGATAAGTTGGCTTGATACATAAACTAAATAACTTTCTGGGACCTATTGTTCTGAAAGATTATAGGTAAGATTATACAAAGATTCTATGGCTAGATAATGCAGGTAGCTTTCAATGCAAATACAAGCCTGACCTTCAGAAACCATTTGGAAAATGCTATTTGTAGATAGAGCAGTGATCAATAACCTCTCTTTTTATTTACTGATTGATATGTAACTAGCTCTTTTCCACTACAAAAGGAAATTCAAATTCATTGACTTGAAATCCATGTGATCAGTAGCTGCATGTTTTTGTAGGCTTTGTCATTAATGTATACAAGTGGAAACTGAAGAATTCTTTGAGATACCTCAGTTATTTGGTGTTTTTACTGGGCTTCTGAATTCTTTAAAATGTAACCTCTAATGCTCTGTGATTGTGTTGTCCAAATGGTATAAGCAGGTGATGGAATAGTTTCCCTCAGTAGTTCTTTAAAGTTCTTTCTTAGAGAAACAGATCTGGTTTCATTTATGTTGTTTTAATGTACACCTCGAAGCTATGTTTTTGTGTGTGTGGTTCAATAACTCTGTATGGGTCAGACTTCAGAGTAATGTGGGTGTAACAAGCAGGAGTGGAAAAAGAAAATCAGCAAAATCAACCAACCAAGCCCTTACAGAATGAGTCTCTTTTTTTTATTGTATAAGCACTTGTTCCTTCCCTTTTCGTGACAATTTAACCCTCCCTCTGATCCTTTGACAAGTAAAAAAGATTGAAATTGGCTTTCTTTTTTAAATGCTTCACAGAAAGAACGGGACTTGGAATTAGCTGCTCGGATTGGCCAGTCGCTGCTAAAGAAAAACAAATCACTGACAGAAAGAAACGAGTTCCTGGAGGAGCAAGTAGAACACATCAGGGAAGAGGTAAGATTGTTATGCCTGAGTGCACTGTCTGCTGTGATGGGGAGAATTTTCCTTCTAACTTCACCTGATCCTGTCCATAGCAGGTCAATCTGTGTTGCAGGAGTTGGGTCATCCGTTTTTACAGCATGTACACTTCTAGAAATGGGATTAAATAAGTAATTTGACCCATTGCCTCAAGTAAGGGAATTTGAGGAAAAAACCCAGACCTTAAGCCACCCAGTTTTGCCCTGTCTTGTATTTAATATTCTTCTGAAACCAGATGATCTTTTAATTTTGTGTCACTACTATTTTCTTCTGTTTTGTCCTTATTTCCCCTACTTTATGCATAATTCCCCTCTGTTTTGATTATGTCACTAATGACACTTGCCCTACTCCTACCTCTCCCTTTGTGTGTGCAGCTCTTCCTTCTTGTTTTTCCCCTCATTCTTTCTCAGTCTTCACTTGTTTCTTCCTTGCCAACTGATACTTAATTGCTTTTTCCCAAATGGTTTTCTATTCATAACTTCTGGCTCTTAGAGTATTTGAGTGCTGGGAGAACATCTCAAACTGAAAGTGATGTGAGTATCACATACAAGGTAAATAGATTTTTATGGTGGTTTCCATAGTATGTGTGCTCACTGAAATCATGTGCATTCTGCCTTTTTAAAGCTGGGTCAACTTCATAGACTTGTGTTAAGCTTCACTTGCCTAGATGGGTCAGGATATTTTTAATAGTTTGATATTTTTATTCAACATGCTCTCTATAGGTGAACATGACAATGTTAGGAAGCTTTGGGTTATGTTGGAAAGCAAAGACTTACAGGCAGAGAGTATCTACCTTCTATATAGATTGATGGAATCTTAGTTACTTGTGATAGACTGTTGAAGCATGGGTCTGTAGCCTGCTGCAGTACATGCATTTGTCTGTTTAACTGCAGTAGTAATGGTTTGGATATTTGATGGACACCTATGAAATGTAATATGATGATGCATGTAAGTTTCAGAATGGTTTTGGTTGGAAGGGACCTTTTAAAAGCCATCTAGTCTAAGCCCCCTTGCAATGAGCAAGGTCATCTTCCACTAGATCAGGTTGCTCAGGGCATCTACCACCTCTCTGTGTAGCCTGTGCCAATGTTTCACCATCCTCGCTGTAAAAACAATTTCTTCTTTATATTTAGCCTGATTCCATCCTCTTTTAACATCACTACCCCTTCTCCTGGCACTACATGCCTTTGTAACACTCCTGTCACCGTCTTGCTTACAAATCTCCTTTATGTACTGAAAGACTACAATAAGGTCTCCTTGGAGCCTTCTCTTCCCCAGGCTGAACAAGCCCAACTCTCTCTCCTCTGATCATTTTTGTGGCCCTCCTCTGGACCTGCTCCATCAGGTTCATGTCTGAGGTTCATTTTTAAGTGCTGAATGCTCACCAGAACAGAGGGATCACCTCCTGTGACCTGTTGGCCACACTTCTTTTGATGCAACTCAGGATAGGATAGACTTTCTGGGCTGCAAACACACAGTGTGGGGATCTATAAAGCACAGCAGGAAACTTACATTGTTTCAAGTAGCACCCATTGTCTTCCAGATCCCACTGAATTTTGAATCAAATATTTATGCAGTCACTGTTTCTCACTGTGTTCCTGTGAATGGGGAGCTGGATGCTATAGGCACTGGCAGATTCTTACTAGCTGTATTTTTGGGGGGAACTATGCAGAATGCTTTGAAGGACATCTTTACCTCCAACTAATAAAGTGTTGCTGAATTCTGACTTCCTAAATGGAACTAGGGCCAAATGTTGTTTCTCCTGTTCTGGGATAGTGATCTTGCTTTGTGAATCTGTCCATATGTAGTTTTGGGCTCAGTTGTAGGGAAAGCAGAACAATGAACCATGGTGGATTAAGAACTTAAAGAATGGCTTCAGTAAAACTACTCAGGGATGTGGGAGGTCTTTGAATTATAACCAAGATGGGCTGATGAATTAAATGGAGATGAAGGGATCCCAGATGTGCAAGAAATGATGATGGAGCACACACGTAGAAATAATATCCTTTGATGTGGTCTAATTCTCTTCTGTACCATTGGAGTGCCATTGCTTGCTGCCCAATCCCATAATGTAGCAAATCAATTAATGTGTGCACAGATGGATGTGGCATTTACTAGGCATGTGCACACTGCCTGGGCAGTGCATTCATACCATATCCCCAGAAAGTGGTGGACAGGGATGAGTTGCCTCTGTCCAGGTCTATTTTTGTTTAGAGGGACTCAGGAGCACCATTAGGAAAGGCAACACCAAAAATAAGCCTCTTACCAGGTGGCTTGATATGTTGGGCCATATGTTCTATCAACACTCATTTTTCACGCTGTCATTTTGACTCCTTCAGAAATTGATGCTTTTCAGGCAGAGCTCCTCAGGCTTTGAAGTCATGGCATTTTTGTATGTTGAAAATCTATCTTGAGTAGTTTTCACGTTTTCCATTAGTGCTGAATTTTGAGTATTTGAACAGAATGGTAACTAAGATAACTGCCTCCAAGGGAAAGAGATAAGAGAAGAGAATGAATTTAGTGCTTTTAAAATTCTGTAAAAGCAGCCTAAAAGTGGTTTGTCTTGGGAATCTGTGGTTTCTGTAATATATAGCAAGTTCTGTCTGGCTTTATTGGTTTTATTGGTCAACGTATCACGGCATGAATAATTTAGCCTTACATCTTTTTGACCTACCAGACTTGTCCTGACAAAAACCTTCTGGCCATGCCATTAAGTAGCTTAAGTTTTTCCTGTGTCCTAGCAACATGTCTGGCTTGCTTGCTAACAATATGTTGTTCAGGGCTAGCACGGTAGTGTTTGCAGTGGCTTGTGCAAGAGCAGAAAAGGTCCTTTCTGTTCATAAAACAAATCCTGTGCTTTGCAATGTAAAAATGTGTACTGGGTCTGGCTGGGATGGAGCTAATATTCTTCATGGCATGCTACATAGAATCGTAGAATGGTAGGATTGGAAGGGACTTTTAGAGATCATCTAGTCCAACCCCCCTGCAGAAGCAGGGTCACTTTGGGTTTGGGAGTGAAACTGTTGATAACAACTAGTGTCTGGGTTATTGGTGAGCAGTGCTTTCACAGCATCCAGCCTCTCTGGTTTTCTCCTCTGCCACCCATCTGTGCAAGAGGTATTGGGGTGAGGCATAACTGGGATAGCTGACCTGAACTGACCAGGGGGTACTCTATACCTTATGTGAAACTGGGACATGGATGATTATGGCATTAGTCTTCACGAATAACAATTATGTGTGCCAAGGCCTTGCTTTCCTGGAAGTGGCTGGACATCTTCCTGCTGGTAGGATATAATGAATAAATTCCTTATTTTGCATTGTTGCTTCACTTATTAAGGGCTTAGGGCTACAAGAATGATCAGGGGATGGAAACATCTTTCTTATGAGGAAAAGCTGCAGGGCCTGAGGCTGTTTAGTTTGGAGAAGAGAGTCTGAGGGGAGACTTCATCAATACTTATAAATACCTAAAGGGTAGATGTCAGGAGGATGGGGTGACACATTTTTGTAGTGTCCAGAAATAGGACTAGGGGTAATGGACATAAGCTGTAATACAAAAAGTTCCACTTAAACCCAAGGAAAAACTGCTTTGGTGCTGAGGTGAGGGAGCCCCGGCCCAGGCTGCCCAGGAGGGATGTAGAGCCTCCTTGGGAGGTTTCCAAACCCACCTGGACACATTCCTGTGCCCATGGATCAAGGGGAATTTGCTTTAGCAGGGGATTGGGCTGGATGATCTGTAGAGATGCCTTCCAGCCCCCCACCATTCTGTGATTTAATTGTCTTTATTTTAGCCCAGGAGTTTTTCTTGCTTTTGTGCTTCCAACTGTCTTCTCCATGCTATGGGAGTTGTGGAGGCAGAGTATGTGTTTTGCTGGTGGGTGCTTAGTTGCTGGCTGGGGTCAAGTTACTGCAGTGAATTTTCTCACATTTCATGGTATGATTAAGATTGGAAATGACCTCAGGAGGTCACCTTGTCCAAACCCTCTTCTTAAGTAGTACTACATACATCTGCTTGCCCAGAATCACATCCAGACAATGTTTGAATATCTCTAGGGATGGAAACTCCATAACCTCTTCAGGCAACCTCTGCCAGTGCTTGATCACCCTCACAATAACACAGTTGTACCTGGTATTCAGAGGGAAACTCCTGTGTTTCAGTTTGTGCCCATTGCCTCTGGGCCTTGTCCATTAAAAGGTCACCCTTTCTGTCTGTTCACCCTCCTTTGGAGAACTGGAATGCTCAGAACTGGCAATAAAAATAGTAACCCCAGTCTCTTTAATTCATAGAGAAAAAAGTGTAGCAAAAATTGGAGATGATCTAGTGCTCACCCACTGACAGTCTCTGAATCCTTGCTACTTCAAGATATTAATGTGCTGTAGGGAAGTAAATTGGGGTTTTTTTGGCTCGACTTTTTAGCTCTTCTTGAAGTGGGGAAAGCAAACCTCCCAAAATTAATGCACTGATTTTTAACTTCCTTTTCATAGTGTTCTAAAATGTAGCTTATGGTGAGATTTTGCCCCTTGCATTTTAGAACCCATGTCTCAGGACTGGGTGCCTTAGCACATCTCATTACACAGAAGAGCCTCAGTAAAGTAAATGACCTTGTTTGCTTAAAAATCTGTGAAGTTTAAGTGCTTTACTGCTTTGAGTCTGCTTTTTGTGAGGTAAAAATTCAGGGTAAATCTATTTTATTGATGTTCTTTAGGGATTTTTTTTGCCAGAACTAACTACAAACATAAATATGCCTACTGTACAAAAAAACAGAGATCTAATAAAAACAAGTACGGTCTGCAATTTGTGCATTGGAAAGTGAAGACTGAGGGCCAAGTCTAGCAGTAAAAGTGGAATGGAGCAGATCTGTCTAATCAGTTATGCTATTTATAGCTGTGCAAGGCCATAAAAATTAATCTCTTGCCACTTGGGTCTTAAATTGCATCTGTGAAGTGGTGCAAGTGCTGCTGTGTAATTGGGTTTTTAACCCTTTTCGTGGAGAATCACAATATAAGTTAACCAAGGTGAAGTTTGTGGAGCTCACAATTGCAGGGTATCTTAACCACCCAGTTTTGATGTTTTGTTCCTTTTTGATACCCCTTTACTAGACTCAAGTTTCAGTCATCAAAATCCCAAACTACACCTAGAGACTGACTGCAGCCTCCTCGTTGCAGCAACTTCAGAATGGGAGCCCTTGTCTTAGTGTTGTGCAGCTCAACAGACAGTTTAGTAATTTTGTCTCAAGCCTGATGGAGAGGAAGGAACATCTGTATCTGAGATCTGCAAGGTCTATATCCAAGCCAGAAGGTGACATCATTTAAAAGGGGTTAAAGCAGTGTGACTTGATTGTGCTGCATTAGTTTCTGGTAATACCATTGCAATGTACCCATTTCAGTGGATATGAATCTATACTTACTGCATTAGAGATTGCTCATCTTAAAGAAGGTGAAAGAGAAACATGTTTTAGCAGTGGATAGCTGCATTTCTTTAATGTCTTAAAAACAACATTTACTGACTAATTTTAAATGTACACTTTTCCTTCTCCCTAAGGAATAAGGGAACTGATTCTGGTCTGTTCCAGTCTTGACCTCTTGATTTAGTCTGAAGATGATGCTTGGAGGATGAATAACTAGCTAGTTTTTAAGGATTTTACTAAAGAATGCACCTAGAAAATCAACTTGCTGATCTGCAAGCTCTTTCTTTGCACAGGTTTCTCAGTTGCGGCATGAGCTCTCCATGAAAGATGAGCTGCTCCAGTTTTATACCAGTGCTGCTGAAGAAAGTGAGCCAGAGTCCATCTGTTCCACACCGTAAGTTTAATCCATCTACAACGTTGAACCTTCATCTGGTACCAAGCATGAGTACTTTGGACAGTGCAATAGCTTTGAAAAATAGTAGAACAATCTGTGTCTTGTCTGTAACTATAAATGGGACTCATGGCACCAGCTGGAAGGGTTTGCACCGGCCCATCTGGCTGTTTGGGTGCCAACAAGAGTCGGGAGGGAAGTGTTCCTAGGGAGGCTGCTGATGCAGCGCTGCAGCTTTACAGAAACGAGGTCATTGTGGTGCTGAGACAGACATAGGTCGCACTTATAGCACCTCACTACACTGTGTACCTTTGCACTCTGTGCTGGAACGTCCCACCTGTGTGACCTTTGTGCTTGAAGGACCTGAAGGCACTGTGCAAGAATTCCAAGTGACTGGAAGGAAATAAGCATGGCTTATGGCATGGGTTCCAAGCAATTAGCTGGCTGAACATCATCACAGGCTCTGAGGGGATGTCTGCCCTTGTTTGCAGAGTTATTGCTGCATTCTGGTGAAGCATATGCAGCATTCATCAGGAAGCTCTTGGATTGCTCCCTGTGGTAAGGTAGTTTCCTTTCTCCTAGGCTTGGCTGAAAACTTTTCCTTAGGAAATGCGTGGAATAATCAAGAAGTTTACAAAATGTTCTCTTTAAAAAATGACTGCAAATATATTGCTGCCCACACATAGTGTCATGAGCAAGCTGTATTTCACATAGCTCTGTTTGGTTTGGAGACCTCTGTTCAGTCTATTCTTCTGTGATATTGGCCACAATACAGATAAAAATGAGTTTGAACTGTTGTTTTCATTACAAGGCTGAAGAGGAACGAATCTTCTTCCTCCGTTCAGAACTACTTTCATTTGGATTCTCTTCAGAAGAAACTCAAGGACCTTGAAGAGGAGAATGTTGTGCTTAGATCTGAGGTGAAATTGCTTCCTTTGTGTTTTGCTTTATAAAGTTGTTCATTTAAATGCCAGAACACGGGTACTGAGAAGTGAGTATTAAAAGTTGAGAGTCTAATTAAGAGTATACAATTCCACATGTGACATGGATCTCTTTGTGGTTGTTTCATCACCATCCATTATCCAAATGAAGGCAAGACTGAAACATTGAAGCTACTTGAAGCTACATTCTAAGTGGCTTCCTTGCTGAAAGAATAGGCAAGAGCATGGGCAGGTTTTGGAGCCCAGTGCTGCACTTGGGAAAAGCTCTTAAAGGGCTGATTTGGTAGATGATGGGTGACTTTAGCTGCAGTTCTGAAGTTTGTAGACTGGAATGGTCTCTCTGATACCAGTTCAGTGTTTGTCAAAGTATAAATGAGTCGCCTAAATTGACATTAAGTGTTTTCAATTTTTGTTTCAAGTTGAACTGTTGCTGTTTTAGGTCAAGTGTGTTTTTCTTGCCTTTTAGTTCTGATAATAGTCTGTCTATTGGGACTAGATAAACAAGCTCTACATGCTGGTCTTTTACACGTTCAGGGCTTTTTGTTAGTCGTTTAAAATTTGTAGTGCAAAATACCCAAGTGACACCTAGTGGGGGTGTGGGGAAAATGCTGCAAGATCCTCCACACACTAATGTCTCTGCTGAATGTTCACCTGCCTCCTTTTTCCAGAACATGAGGGAGGGCAGGCAAAAACTGTAGTTTCTTACTGCCTTCCTGAAGGATTAGTTAGAATAGCTTATCTTTCTGAAGCAGATGGAAATGCAGCAACAGCCTGGCAAAGAATAAATGTGCTAATGTAGCATATTTGATGTGGATTTCTTGAATAGGCCTGTCAGCTGAAGACTGAAACCATTACTTATGAAGAGAAAGAACAACAGCTTGTCAATGACTGTGTAAAAGAGCTAAGTATGTCCTTATTTCTTTTCACTTCTCATTTCATAGAATCATAGAGGAATGGTAGGGGTTGGAAGGGACCTTTAGAGATCATCTAGTCAACCCCCCTGCAGAAGGAGGTTCACCTAGATCAGGTCATATAGGAATTTGATATCGTTCTGATTTTTGTGTCTTGTTGTTTGTCAGAAACACTTTGCTGTGTATTGGGGCAGCATTCTGCTGAATCAAGTGATGTTTCAAAAGAACATCTTTCTGCTTGCTTTCCTGGCTTTGGGTTTGTGATTGTTCATTGTGATTGCTTTTCTTAAAGGGGACGCAAACATCCAGATTGCCAACATCTCCGAAGAGTTAGCCAAGAAAAACGAAGATGCTGCCCGGCAGCAAGAAGAAATCACCCATCTTCTCTCTCAGATAGTTGATCTGCAGAAAAAGGCAAAAGCTGTAAGGAATCCAGTTGCAAGACTACTGCTGTGAATCACTACTATTGTAGCTGAAAGACAAGTTCCAATGATCTGTATACTAAAGCCTAAAGGAATTTTTCCACCCTCCATATCTGAGTGACTTTTTTGGTGTTGAATATCTGGCATACTTGGCTAGAAAGCATCAATTTATTAGAAGATGTATATATGAGAGATCAACTACAGTAGTTAATCTTATTTGAATATTAGATGTGAAGTTGTGCACTGAATTTAGTGACTTGGGTAAGACAAGAATATCAATGCACACATTTCAGTGGGCACATACTTGTTCCTTTTCAGGGTCTTGGAGGTTGATTTAGCAGGGCACAGACTGATGCTGGGTATTCTTATGTTAACATTTTAAATGTTTTCAAACCAACCTGTATGGACTAATATTGCTGCAGAGAGGGTCTTGAGGCAAGTTAGAGTTCTCCTTCTTAACTTGTGTAGGATACGAACATAACCACAGGACAAAACATCACAGTATTTATAACATTATTTTGTCATATTTTAGTGTGCAGTTGAAAATGAGGAACTTGTCCAGCATTTGGGAGCTGCTAAAGATGCCCAGAGACAGCTTACAGCAGAGGCAAGTACATTAATTAGTATTACAGTGATTTAATAGTAGGGCAATGGCTGTTCACTTTACCATGAGAGTCTTTTAGTCTAAGATGGATCAAAAGTGTTAAATAATAATGCTTATGTGTAAGGAATGAAGGAGTATTTATGTTCCTGGTAGAGTTAACTTTTTCCTTCCTATTCTGTCCTGCTTCAAATGGCCCACATTTTGAAAAACTCAGCCTCAGGGGGCTATTTAGGAACCCCTTTAGAGGTTGACTTCTCTAGGCTGGTAGTTTAAGCCTTTCCTGCTGATGAACCTTTTGTGTCTGTGATGCTCCACAGAAACTGAAATAGTTCTTCTCCATCCTTGTCTTAGTAAAAGGACATGAATGGGGTTTCTGTTTCAAAGCCAAGTAGCTTATTTTTATGAAATGTATAGGAATGTGGTGTTTGAGACTTCTGCCCCTTTCCAAACTTGAAGTGACCAATGAGCTCAGGAACTGACACAGACACCTGCAGACAGTGATTACACAAGCTGTGTTTCCTGAGAAAGTCAAGCTAAAAATAAGGCATATTGGAAGTTATATGTCTTACATACATACTTGTATGTGTGTAAGTCTTGGTTTTAAAATTGCTAAGAGCTTTGGAACACTGGGAAATGTCTTACCCTCTTCCCATGCCGTTTGCCACTGTGGGGGTCATGGCAGTAAGTAGGTACTATACCTGATTAGACTAAAGGTACCTTTAGCTCTGTATCTTCTCCTTGACAGTGGCTTCATGTGGACATGTGTGGTAGGAGATGGAGCAGGCAATTCCTTCCTGCATTGACATGCATGTGTCCACCTCCCCACTTCACTTATTGGAATCCTCTTACTTTAAAATAGAATATTCTTCCCTACATCATTATCCTTTAACTATCGTAAAAGAATTGGCAGGCTTTTTGTGATGATAGTGCAGCCCATAAGGTCTTGTCTTGTTTTCTGTGTGTTACAGTTGCGAGAGCTGGAAGACAAGTATGCAGAGTGCATGGAGATGCTTCATGAAGCTCAAGAAGAGCTGAAAAACCTTAGGAACAAGACAATGCCAAATGCCATCTCACGTCGGTACCACTCTCTCGGACTCTTCCCTATGGTAAGTAGATTTAAAAATACCCCAAACCCTGCACATAGCAGAAAACAACCAACCAAAGGCAATATGCATCTGGCTTACAGCCTCAGGATGCCAGGCCAACTGTGAACATAGGTGAAATGTGCATTTATACGATGTTAAACGGTACCTGAGTTATCAGTCTTTCGCACACTTGGTTTTGCTGCAGTGTTATGTCCAAGCTGCAACTGGCTGTGCTTATGCTGTGAATCGTGGGTTGCATTAGTAGGTTGTTCTACAGTTCTATACATCTTTGCTATGCATCCTCTGTACCGTGGTGGCTGATTTTCAGTAGGAGCTTCCTGTTTTCCTCAATATCCTTGGAGGTATAACTTCCTGATAACATAAGCAATGGTTCCCAGATGTGACATCCCTCTAGTTATGCTATATATTCTAGTTCTTTGATAATTGAAAAGGTCACACATATATTCTTGCTTTAGGGTCACTGAAAATTCAGTGGTTCATTAAAAGAATATCTGTTGCTAATGTTACTATGGCAACATCAGTTATGGCAGTGTCACTGGTGTTGGTGACTTTGTTTACCTAGTTTCATTTTATTATCTGATTGTACATTTAAAGTATGGGGAGTATGCAGTACCTTCAAGTGAGGAGAAAAAAGAGTGGTTAACAATGTCTATGTAATAAGTTCAGTATGTGGCTCAGTTTGCCTGTGTATCTCTGGATTAATTCTATTACCTCTGAGGGCAGTAATACCAGTGACTTTTCTTTTGAGTTCCATTAATGTAATCAAGCAGCAGAATCCTTCATGTCTTCAAGCCATTTCTGGTCTTAACAGCTCAGGAAGAACACAGATTATAGTTGTGCTCCCAAGAAATAAATTGCCAAGAAAGACTTAGCTTGCCTTTTTGTGTTCCCTTCTGAGGCTGAACACAGGCCAATTCAAAATGCAGGTGTTTAATAATACAAGTTGCACTTGCACACATGCAGTTGAAGGCTGTGAAAAGTGTGTTTGTGCTGGGAAGGGCTTATGTGTGTTCTAGAAAAATTCTTTTCAGACCTTGAATCATAGCACCAAAGATCATTTAGGTTTGTGAATGTTTGACACTTAAACCCTGCACCTAATTAATTTAGGTGGAAAAACTTAGTGACCAGCAGTGGAAAATCAATAACCTGTCACCTTTAACCCTAGGGGAGAAGTTTGAAATGTTTTATGCCATGAACCACATCTTTTATGTGGGTGGGTGGGGAATGTGAATGCAAGGAGTATTTTCTGTTTATTTTAAATGAAATGAAGCAGAAGTTGATGCATGAAAAGTGGATGTTACTGAGTAGGGAGTGTAGGCTGGGGAATTGGTCACCTGAATTCTGCTGCTGATTGGTTTTTAAGAATCTTTGATAGCTATGATGTGTCCTCAGATTCTAAATACTGTAGCACTATGAAGCTAAGTAGTAATTGTCCAATGATTTAGATATATTCCTTAATCTTCCAGCTTTGTAATGTTTAAATCTTTCTCTTTATTTCTGGAAAAACACCTTATTAGCTATTTTCAGTAAGTAATTAGTTACTTTATGCAATGGCAACCTCTATAATACTGTAACCCCTGTTTTTCTTTTGTGATTGTTTTTAACAGGACTCTTTGGCAGCAGAGATAGAAGGGTCAATGAGGAAAGAGCTGCATTTAGATGAACCCGACTCTCCTGACTTTGCGTATGACTGAAAAGAATTGGTTCCTAATTGACTGATTGTTTCTGAAGCTAATTGTTATTTGATGAGAGAGGAAAAGACAGGAAATAGTTGAGCTATACTCTTCTGGTAGAGTGTGAACAGTAGAGAGAAAGGAAAATGAAATGTTGAGTAGTATTTTCTGCTAAAGCCACCAGAAGATGATGCCTATGTGTTGGTTTTGCCTTGCCTTACAAGCTTTTTTTCCTCATTCTTGAGTGCTGGGAATGAGAAACGGTGTGTTTTATTGTGTGTTACCATGCCAGGTTTCTTCAGTTCATGATTAGGAAATTAATTCAGGTCCTCAGGTTCTCTCTTTAGGTTTTGTAACAGAAGTTAGCAGGAAATTACTGATCTAATCCACTTTTTACAGGGAGCACAGTGCATAATGGGATTCAGAGTGATTGAGTACTTACAATATGATGCCTATTATGCCTGTGATAAAGTTCTCCTGGATTAGACAAGAGAGTGGTTTGAAACAAGTTAAGTACTTGTGACAGCCCAAAGGCTATAGATAGATAAGCTTGGCAGAAATGGCCCTACTGACACCAGTTGCATGTGTAATCCAAATTAGTAGTGCACATGTACTCCTAAATAGGTTTATCTCACTTACTTGTGCAACACGTGGACTGGTTAATTTGAAACAAGTTCATCCCATTTAGTCAGTCTGTTAGAGAAGCAGGAATTACAAAGAAGGGACAGTCAGGAGGGAAGGTGCAGCAGCTACTTTCCAGAAACTTTCTAAGTATACTTACAAAAAGCTTGACATATACTTCAGCCTTCTCTGAGCATGAGCCAAGAATAGTAAATTAAGCTTTGACAGAGTGAAAGAAAACTGTAAGATCAGAAAGATGTGAGCATGCTCAAACCTCATAGGATCCTTTTGCCCTTCCAGAGTAGTCTAGCTTAAGGATAGTTTAACTTCTTTAAAGTATTTTTGCTGTGGACATACCAAAGAGGGATAACTCTTAGGGTTTCATGGCTTGCCTTGGTTTTATTTGTTTGTTCAGCAGTTGTAACTGTGACCTCTGTGGGACTATGTATTGATAGATGCTCTTAGATTCAGCTTCTTAAAGGTATACAACTATAGACTCAGTGCCTATACTCAAAGATTGTAACTGTTGATCACTCAGGGACAGAAGGAAAGAAATCTGAATGACATTAAATAGCAGCAAGCATGCTGCTGTTGTTATACCCTGGCAGTGTTACCTTTAAACTGAAAGGGATGTGCTGTTCCTGTGTTCAGCAATTGGTGAACTGTAAACCAAGGCACCAATGACAGTTCTGTAGCACAAGGAACTGCAAGCTTATTTTGTCAAGAAATTTCTGCTCAAGTGTCATCTGATCTGAAGCAGATGAGCAATGCTGGTCATGGTATCAGGGCAATGGTGATGAATCAACTGTAGAAGTAGGTAAAAAAATTAGGTTTCCAGCCTTGACAGCCTGCCACTAGATTCTTGGTCCATTATTATTATCTTTTTGAGTTGTGTATTTTAAAATCTGTTTAAGGGATTGGAAATTAGTTTCAAAAAGAAAAGATACAAGGCTTGCTTGCATAAAGATGCTAAGCAGAGTAAATTAAGATTCATAGATGCACATAATTCTCCAATGTTCTGTCTAAAATATTGTGGGATGATGGAAATATTACGTTGATGAATGGAATGTAATGTCCAGAGTGTAGCAAGCATGGGACCCTGTGCATTCCACTTCGCAGAAACTATAAAGACATGGTGGTTGGTGGAGCTGTGAATAGGAAGGGCCCTTAACAAGCTATTACCTGTTTCTCTGTACTTTCTAAAGGTAAGAAGGGCAGTGTGTGGTTATTAACCCTGTGTGTGCATGTCTTACCAGTCATCAGAAGCGGGTCTTCGAGACGGTGAGAAACGTGAACCAAGTTGTGAAGCAGAGGTCCATGACTCCGTCACCAATGAATATCCCAGGCTCTAACCAGTCCTCTGCTATGAACTCAGTCATTTCCAGCTGCGTCAGCACTCCACGTTCCAGTTTCTATGGGGGAGACATCTCTAACATTACGATAGACAACAAGACCAATAGCATCATCTTAGAGGAATCCTCTGACAATGGGTCAGTACTGTAGCACTGGGCTTTGTTTCTGACATAAAGGCAAAGCACTCCTGTTTTGCTCTTTTTGTCTTGCATTTTGCAGTTAAGTCAGTGCTGTACATCTTCAAAAGTTGCTGTTTTGTGCTTTTAGTTCTTCAACATTAAGGTTTATTTAAAAACAAATGCTTTTTGAAAGGACTGTGTGTCAGTGTCTGCATCTCACACCTATTCTGCAGCACCAGATGATGTAAAACCACCCTTTGTCATTGCAGTTGTGGCTCAACACTTAAAAGTAACTATATTTCTACCATTTTACATTAATGCAAGAGAGTTCTGATCTGTGTTGCAGCTACAGCTAACTCTTCTGATCCTAAGTAAATAAACAAATGGTGTGTGTTTAGGGTACCTAATGTGAAAACTTGTAAATTAAACCAATCAGTACTTTGCTTTTCTAGCATAATAGGCTCTCATCTCTTGGTGTTCTTGTAGCATTGGCCCTATAAGATGTGTCCTGCTTACATGAGTTTGTGTAACTGTAGGAGACGCGCAGCAAGTGACGAGACATCTCTCATCTCATTGTAGGGGGAAGCTCTGAAGGAAAGTGTAGGTTTTGCAACCAGGAGTTTCCAGGCAGGGGCTAGAATTCAAACCTGTTTTAGTATGGAAGAGAAAATGTTGGTGTTTGCCTTTGCTCCCAGACATAGTAGTTTAAAGTTATTGGTGAATGTCTCAAAACTGTCGTGTGGAAGTTTTAAGCATCTCTAAGGATTTTTCTTCTTCCTCTCCTCCTCTGTTTTTTCCCCCCATGTGTGTTTGTGTGCATCCTCTGTCATATTTTAGAAATGAAGACAGGATGAAGAAGCCTGGAACTCCAGGGACTCCAGGCTCCAGTGACCTAGAGACTGCCCTTCGTCGGCTGTCCCTCAGGCGGGAGAATTACCTTTCAGAGCGGAGGTTCTTTGAAGAAGAGCAAGAGAGGAAGCTGCGGGAACTCGCTGAGAAGGGTGAACTCCACAGTGGTTCTGTTACCCCCACAGAGAGCATCATGTCACTGGGAACTCACTCCAGGTTTTCAGAATTCACTGGATATTCAGGAATGTCTATCAGCAGTCGCTCCTACCTGCCAGAAAAGCTTCAGATTGTGAAACCACTAGAAGGTGATAACAAGGGGCCTCGGCCTTTATCTGTTCTTCTTAGTGACTCTTTGTGGTCTCTTATCCATCACCAGAAAGCAGGAAATCTTTGCAATACGTATTCTTTTTACTTTAGAGACAGTAATCCACGTTGTTGGTTTGAAATATTCTAACTGCTACATTTTCCCACAAGCCTTAAAAGTGTTAGGAAGCAATTCCAGGCAGGACAGTACAATAAATGCTACAGGGCACATGTGTCAGAAGTGCAGCTTTACATCTGACCCGTAGCTCAGTGTTGCTGTTTCTTACTTAGAGGGAGGTAGCTGAGTATCTGTAATCTAAGCAGCAGGAGTATTAGTTCATCAAAACTCCATTCTGGAAATAATTGTTTGGAAACAGAGCAGTGACACAGGCTGCCCAGGGGGGTTGTGGAGGCTCCTTCCTTGGAGGTCTTCAAGACCCACCTGGACACGTTCCTATGTGACCTGATCTAGGTGACCCTGCTTCTGCAGGGGGGTTGGACTGGATGATCTCTAAAGGTCCCTTCCAACCCCTGCCATTCTGTGAAAGACCTTTCCATACTTCAAATCATCCAATTGTTGTAATGAGACTATTTTTGTGATTAAAAATGGCATCTGGACTTGGAATTGGTTGAATGGCCACACGTGAATCTCTATGGCTTTGGATTTCGTGTCTGAAATATGTTGGGTTTGGCTTTTTAAGTCAAATTTTCCCCATATCGTGTCTCAGAAAGAGGCAAGATACAAGGTAAATGGTAGTCAGGGCTAGAGCTTTATTTCAAAGTGCATTTCTGTAGTCTCTAACAAAGCTGACAGAGTACATATAGTATAGTCTGCCTTGATTTTGGGTAGATTGCTTCAGATTTGAAACAAAATGAAGCTGTTTTCTGTAGTACTTTGTAGGTATACTGCTTGCACAATTCAGCTTTGGTTTCTCTCTATCTTTTTCCTTTATCAGAACTCATGTGTTACACTATATTGTCTATGTCTGTTTTAATTGCAGAAGTTGATTATTTTCACCTTTCAGAACAAATTTCTTTCGTCCATAAGGAGCATTTAGCATAACATATTCAGAAGCAAACATAACCCTTCTTGTGTGCTGAAACGACGTGTTGTATCTGCCTATTCATATGAGCCTACAGCCATAGCACACAAGCCCATACTGTTCAGCAACTTCAGTAGCTTTGTTTTCATGACTGCTTTTAAATAGCCATGCAAATCCTTGTACCACATGAGGAAGGGGATGTTCCAGCTTTGTTTCAGTTACTGTTTGCTACCACTGTAATAGATTAATGTCACCATCCCATGATATCTGCTTTTTTTCTTCCAATAAACTCTTAAAGTCCTTATCTTTCTGTCTGTCTCGGGTTTTTTTTCCTGGTTTTGTTCATTATCCTCACTAGATCATTAGTTTTTTTCCCTCAATCATTGCACCTTTTAAAGTACTTTGCATGTTTGGTTTTAGGTCTCTCTTGTGGTGTGTTTGTGTCAGCCTGTTTTGGAAGTTTAGTGGTTGTTATCTTTTATTACATCTGTGTTGATGATTCTGTTCTTCACTTCAGCTTAGTTTCTTTCTCAAGTATTTTTCATGAGGTTTAAAAGTTTTCTGTCAACTTTATGAACACTTTCAGACTACTAGGACAAAACAGTCTGCTGTACCTGCACAGTGGTTGGTGCTTGTGCCTTTGGTTTTTTATCACTGTTTTCCTAAGGGTGCTCATGATGTAAAATGGAAGGAATAGAAGTCAGTTCTCTAATGAATTTCAGATTAATGGCTTCACACTCCTTTTAAAGCAAGTGTTTAAAACCCACAGTAAAATAAATAGGGTGACAGAAGCACTAAAAATGGGTTTTCTTCTTTTGTACCTTTAACCCCCCACACTGCTTTCTTTAGTCAAAGAGACTTGCTTGCTGTGACTTGCTGTATGTAGTTACATTCTAATGGGTTCTTTTGTTTGATTTGGTTTTGAACTGTGCATCTGAGGCTCATGCCATGTCTTCACGCACTTTGATGCAATTGTTGCAGCAACACATCATGATTTTCTAAGCCTTCTCTGATCCCCTGTAGCATACATGCAATCATGCAGATGTCAGGCATAGAAAACCAAATCTCTTTTACTCTCTTCATATCCTTAATTTTGCTCTTAGATTTCTTCTTGCTTCAGCTTAGCAGTCCACTGCTGCACACTAAATCCCAGCTTCTTCTGATAACATAATTTACAAAACTAGGAGCCTGGGACTGAGTGTAGACCGAGGTGTTGTATTTCCCTCCTCATTTGGCTTTTGATTTTTTAGTAATCATAAGGGAGTTTACAACTGTTGCATTACTTTCTGCATTTGTGTCATGTTTCTGTATGGCAAACTTACAAGCTGCCTTACACAGATTTTATGAGATCAAGATTAAACTGGGATATCCTCCTTTCTGTGATGAAGTTTAGACCACTTTGATTTCCATTTTCCAAAAGAAACTCATAACATGTGTTGTCAATAGGAATGTTAAAGCTCAAAATGCAAGTATTAATATATTAAATATATTTCCATAGGGAAGATACAATAAATTATCAATTAAATGCTTGTACTCTACAGAGTTTTTACTGAGCATGCTTTGGTGAACTCTAAGGTAAAAAAGATTACAGCTTCAGAAGATGATGTGTAGAGGTGAATTAGCAACAGGATTTTATAATTGCACACAGCACAGAAAGGCTGATTTTTGTTGCTCTTTAATCTTTGAGAATAGTATCGTGCAGCAAAGCTCTGCTCCTTACTTGATGCACTTCTCCACATTCTGGAATTTGGGTTTTTTTATATAGAAGCAAAAACTTGACCTTTGTGACAGTTCAGAAACAAATACAAGTTATAGGGATGTCTCTTGCCTACAGTTGCTTGTTTTGAGATTGTAATGGTTTCTACTTCTTGAGCCTCAAGGATGCCAATCTTACTCTTTAGTCCCTCAAAGCTTAGTTTCAAGTAAAAGAAAAAAAGAAAGGATCATTATGCAAAGTGATCTAGCAGATGCAGTTATGCTGAGCTAAAAATTACAGATTTTAGGAAGTGAGACTTAATTGAAATGCTACTCAGCAATCCCAGTCATCTGAAGACTTTTTCCCTGTTTGCTTCCTGTTTCCAAGAAGCTTCCTGTAATGCAATATCCTCATTGTGAAATGAGAGTTTTTCTTGTTTCATGGGATTTTTCTCAGGTGAAAAATAATATCTATGAGGCATCCTTTCCCTAGTTGTCACAGTGGTTTAGATTTGTACAAATACCATGCAATGAATTGTGCATTATTGGTCTTTGCTTACTGATGAGTCATTTGTATACCAGCTTGTTAAATGAGTCAATATTGTTTGTGTTGCTTTTCCCCAAAGAAGAACACAACAAAAACCCTTCTGATTTGAGCTGGCAGAGAGGAAAATAAAGATGTTTTGTTTGTGTCATAGGACCTGGAAAGTATAGGTTTAAGTCACATTACAACACAGTAATGATTGGTGGGCAGATAGGAAAATACAGGCCCTCGTTTAACCACTTTGAAGATTGAGATAAATACTCCCCTGATTTCAGTGGGCCTGTGTCAATATACATTATCACTTTAACCTGATACGTTGCTGTTTCTGACTCCTATTGAATGCTTTTCCTCTGTAAAATGTACCTCTTTCCCCACTCAAAACGTTTTTCTGCCAATGACAAAGCTACAGGTACAGTAGCATTTAGTTACCTAGTAGATGAGTTCCTGTAGCATAGGGGCTCAGATAGGAGCCATATAAGTATTTAGACTTGATGTATACACCAGAGGTATTATCTGCTTATATGTGCCTGAAATAAACCTGGCTTTCTATGGTAGAAAGCTGAAATTGATGTGCAATCTATGTGACCAATGTGCTTCCCTTAGCCACCAGTAGTAAATTCTGGCATGTGTTCAGGACTGTTCTTAGTGGTAGCTTAATGTGTGGATACATGGTGTGTGCTCCTCTTAGAGCTTTCTGCGATGGTGCTCAGATCAACTGGTAAACATGAATTCTTGCTGTTGCTGCTTAATCCTATGAATTTAGAGGGATGACAGTATCAGTGGGGAGGGGATGCCACAACTTACCACCAGACTTTGCCTATGTAAGGGCTGATGGGATCAGTTTATTTCACATTAATGTGGAAGTGAAGACGAGGCAGTTTTGCTTTGTGTTGTGCCTTTCTAGAAATATTAAAGCCTGGCAATATTCAATCCAGAAATGTTAAAGGTTTGGAGCCTCTAAACCTTTGGTCTTCTGGATAAACAGAGTGAGATTTTCTGCCTTTTATGTTCTGGGTTGATTATAGATTTATTTTGGTTGTCTTTCTGTTCCTTTTCAAGGTTCTGCCACCTTGCACCACTGGCAGCAGCTGGCTCAGCCTCACCTGGGTGGCATCCTGGACCCGAGGCCCGGGGTTGTCACCAAGGGCTTCAGGACCCTGGACCTGGACCTGGATGAAGTGTACTGCCTTAATGACTATGAGGAAGATGAGACAGGTGACATTTCTTACAAGGGCCTAACTACCTCGACGCCAGTTCAGCACACAGAGACCTCAGGTGAGAGGTCACAAGCACAAGTGACTGTTTCAGACAACAAGAATAACCCCCGCCAATCTCAGGCTTTCACAGAGGAGATGCAGGAGGCCGCGACTGACGATGATGAGGGGTCTGGTGAGGGAAACTCATTAAGTCCAGTAAAACTGACATCTTTACAGGATTTTGATTACTGGGCCATTCTCACATCTCTCCAGAACAGCATCCATAGTATTGCTTTGTGTGTAGCATCTGCACGTTAACGGGTGCAGCAGTTAGAACATAACCATTCTAACATTGTCTCAAAAGTCCTTCCTTTAATAGTCTTTTAATTTGACTTTTTGTTTTTCCCAGTAACAGCTTCTGTGGTCAATATTTTACTCTGTTTTGATAAGAGAAGGCTGCTAAAAGGAAACCTTCATGTGGCACATATGCAACCTGTGTGTGTATTTAGTGCACGCTTTTTAGTGTATATAATGTGTAGATGATATATATTTTGTATGCCTGTTGAGCAGATATTCTTCTGACTGTTCATAAAAGGTGATGCCATGCTTTAGATTTTTGTGCTTTGGGAAGAAACCAAAAGACAAAATGATGACAGAAGGTTTGTGTGGCCTTTGAAAAGTGGCCTTTGCTGAAACAAACAGAAGTGCCTTGAAAAATCAAGCAAAGAAATTCAAGTTTAATTCAGTTACCTCAGATAGTTACCTATTTTAAAACTCCTTTTGAGAAAAGCATTAAGAGGATGTTTTTATGCAGAGAATGATGACGTTTCCCTCATTCCCTCTTCACCACACTATTAAATTCTATCTTATTTATAGCATATTAAGGCTTAAACGTTTCTATGTGACGCAGTGCTGCAGGAGTCATTGGGTACTCTGAGCTGACATTTACAGTCTATTACTGCATGAGGTTACAAATTCTCAGGCTACACATGTGTTTAGAGTTTGTGTGGTGACTTTTTGGTTTTGTCTTAATAAGCTGTCTAGGAGCACTAGTCTTCATTAAGATTTGTCACTGGTGAAGAATTCTATGTAGTCGAAAATCAGAAGTACCAGAACTGTTTTTTCAGCCTTCTTGGTTTAAAATAGCTACTTTAAACTAAGACATTTCCTCTTTTTTCTGGAGTAAATCATAATTTATTATTTGGCTGGTCTATGGAAGATTAGATTGTCTCAGGGCTAGACAACAATATTTATGTTACATTCGTGAAGTGCAGAGTATCCTCAGCTCTCACCGAAGCAGCAATTCAGTGCTTTCAGCTGTTGAATACAGGCTGCTTTTTACAGTCAGTTGTGTTAAGATTAAACTTAGAATCATAGAATGATTAAGGCTGGAGAAGACCCTTAAGATCATCAAGTCCAACCACAAACCTCTCAGTGCCAAGCTTGTCACTAAACCCAGGTCCCCAAGCACCACGTCCACACAGCTTTTAAATACAGGGATGGTGACTCCACTATTTCCTGGGCAGCCTCTTCCAGTGCTTAAACAGTGAAGCCATTCAGCTTCTCTTTTATTGGCAAAAAAGACCTTTATTCTATGAGATCTATTACTCAGGAATAATGATTATGTTTTTTAATGTAAATTAGAAATAAGTAATGCCTCTGTGAGCGTTTTGTACATTCTTATGTGTTGTCCAAGTTTCTGTCATCTTGAAGAGTCTGAATAACAGCATCAAGAAAAGCATAGAGTGAAATAATCAAAGACAGACTGGCACTTTTTAGGGTCTGCAGTGTAAAAAAAAGCAAGAAAATATGTGAGGAAGGGAACAGACAGTTCTTAATGTACTCAGTTGTGCAAAAAAGCTGTTTGGTTTACACTAATTGTAAGAACATTCAACACAGGAACAAGTGCTAAATTTGGAAACTCTTGTCAGGGATTTTATGTAGACAAGATATAGATACAACTTAGTTCTTTGCATTTCTTTAAAGAAGATTAGTAAAACTTCTGTGGGTAATGGTTTGGAAGAGTTCTTTCTTTGGAATAGAAAAGTAGCTGTAGACCTGTGCTGTGATTACAAACTGGCAAGAAAGGCTAGCATTTCCCTCCATTGCCTGCCAAAGCTCTGGTTATCTCAGGCAAGGGTTTTAAGCATATTCCCTAGTTTTTAAATTGGTAAAGTAGCTAAAATCTATGAATTTGCCCTAAAATCTTTTTTCATCTTTCCTGTGTAATTTTAGTACATTAAAGAAATAGAGAAATTGGTCAAAATGAACAGCTTTGTATAGAATGAACAGATGCACTGGGAGCTTTTAATTGCCCAGCTGCTGAGGGTTTGGGAATATCCATGAGCCACCACGTCATTATTGAAAAGCAGCTGCTTTCTCTGCTTTTTGTTGAAGCAATTTGTCAGATGGAGTACAAGGAGAAGAGAGTTGTGGATGTTTTCAGAGTAGGCATTTGGTAATGGTGACAGTGCTTCTCGGGATCCATAGCCTGCCCACTGAAGCCTTTTGAGAGCAGAGATGTGTGCTTAGCTTGTGAATTTTTGTATTTAAGCATTGTGGAGCCATTGCTCCTCTTGAAAAAACCTCCTCAGCATTTTTTCAGCAGGTGTAAGTCATCTGCTTCTGCAGGGGGGTTGGACTGGATGATCTCTAAAGGTCCCTTCCAACCCTACTATTCTATGATTCTATGATCTTAGTCTTTTGGGTAGGTGTCTGCCTTGACACCTATGCTTTGGGGCTTGTATCTCACCATTTTTGCACTGGAGATAGAATCATAGAATGATGGGGGTTGAAGGAGACTTCTAGAGATGATGCTAAAGCAGGCTCCCCTCAATCAAGGGGCACAGGAACATGTGGAGGCAGATTTGGAAACCTGCCGAGAAGCCTCCACACCCTCCCTGGGCAGCCTGGGCCAGGGCTCCCTCACCTCAGCACCAAAGGAGTAATAACTTAGGTTTTAAGTGGAACTTTTTGTGTTCCATCCTATGTCCATTACCCCTTCTCCTGTCACTGTTCTGACATCCTCCTGACATCCACCCCTACTCTCTGGTAGAGTACTTTGAGGTCCTATTCTTACAGCCATTTAGTGGGTGTGCAGAGTGCTGCTTGAGATGAGCCCAGGAGAAGTCATTTCAACATTCAGACCCAGGAGAGCAAGTGTTCCTGGTAGTGCCAAAGGTGTCTTGGAGCCAGAAATTCAGAACAGACTATCAGTTGTTTCTTGTTGAGTCATAGAGTCAGAAATCATTCTCACTAAAGAAAAGGTTAACGATCCTGTAGCATATTGTAAAACTGCAGAATCTGTTTTGGGAGGAGAGGGGGTTTTGGGGTGGGATTTGTGGGGGTTTTTGGTTTTGTTTTAGTTCATTGCCTTTCAGATTTACCTTAAACAAAAAAAACAAGCTACTCAAAGCACTTCAAAATGTTGTGAATAGTCTCGTTTTGAAGTTGGAAGGGCTACACTTAACTTCAGCTTGTGCTTCATGGTGTGTGCATAGCATTGCAGCACCAGCCCTCTTGTACTTGATGTTTAGACCTTAACCATGACATGGGAATCATTCCAAATTGATGCCTGAAGTTATGAACACATGACTGTCTTTATGTTTGAGTTGTTTTAGCAGGGTTACTGTATGTGCTTCTGAGTGAAAGTACATTGTAGAGAAAAGCAATAAATGTTGTTGTTATTCTTAGAGTTAAGGTATTGATGCATATTTAAATATAGCTTATTTTCAAATGACATGAATATTTCACAGTAATTATTTCTTTAAGAAAAGCCTGTCAACAGTTGCTATGTGTGCTGGTAAAGTGTGGGGAACCTTGCCTGCATAAACTCATGGTCAAGCCACATTAAATACTTGTAAGTCTTTTTACATCTGTGCTGCATGATTATACACATCTGAGAAGGAAACTTCAGCCAGAAGAAAGCTAAGAGAATCCTGCCCAAAGGCAAAACACGGGGAAAGTTTGGAAATACAGATATTAAGAACATAATTTTATTGACCATTGTTTAAGAAACATAACAGAAGTGATGCTCCTGGCATAGATGTATCGATTCTTGGAGGTTTGGCCATTCACAGTTATCCCTGGAATCAGTGTTTTCCAAAGGATGTCTCAACAGTGTTTTCTGAAGGCATTGGGACACATGTAGGAGAGCATTGTGCTTATATTTTACAGCTGTTGTTGTAGTAGTTAACTCAGGCATCAGCTCCAGCATACCCTGTATTCTTCCTGTTCTGGGAGCAAGGAGTTTTCAGTACAGAGCTCTCCCCTTTAGTCACCCAGAGGGGGTGAGCTCTGCTAAATTCAGAGAGTACATGAAGCAGTTATCTTGTCCTGTGGATCCTAACGGGCTTTTATGGCCTAGTTTCCAAGAATTTCACCTTTCCCAAGAGTGGAGTTGGTGACATAAACTGGCAAAAGTGAGAATCATCACACTGGTGGAAAAGTGCCTCTTAATTGTCATTCATTATCTTCTTCCAAAGCAGGCAGAGTTGTGGGGTTTTTTAATTCTTGTTAAGCAATACATAAACTTCTAGTGCTTTAAAACACCGTCTGTTGCTCTAAGGACTCCACAACCTGACTGTAATTCCACCACTGTCTCACTAGCTTATACTAAAGAGATGCCCAAATTCCACTGCACTTTGGAAAGAGTCAGGAACCAGGATTCCCACTGTGGTTAAAACATCCCCCAAAAATGGTGAGCTTGCTGCAGAGTTGGACTCAAACATTACCTTTGTGCCAGTCTGGATCAAGTCACACTGAAGATTTCTGATTTTTTTGCTTAAAGTTCACTTTTGCATAACCTTGTATTTGCCAGACGATGTTTTAGTATAGCTACCCCTTGCACATCTCTCTCCAGCTGCATTGATCTTGTGGGGCAGGCCACTAGTTTATCTGCTGTAACTTTGTACCTTTCTCTGCGTGAGCAGGTTGAAAATAAAGATTAAATAGCCTTTTGAGGATTTCCCAAGCCAGAAGATCATGTACTCAACACATCTGGTTTGCTGTTTGCACCTAGCAGAATGGCCCATAAGCTCTGAGTACTGAAGCTGATCTGAAACAGCTCTGAGCTGTGTGAAATTGGCCTTGTGTTGTGAGCAGCAAAAGCTCTGTTCTACCAGAAGATGGAGCTTGCTGCCATCAGATTGACTAGTGCTGCCTTTTCTTCTTCAGTGTTTGAAAAGGTGTTTTTACAACAGTGTTTGTGCTTACAGGGAAATCTCTTTCTGTTATAATGTTTTGTACAGTTTTTCAAAATGCCTTAATTTTTTAGGAGAGCTTAATATGGTAAAGAATCGTGAATGACTGAGAGACAAAACACAACCCAGCAACAATCTAAGGTTCAGTTTGAATTTAATTCAGGGGAAGAATGTACCTACGGTTTAGTTCATTTTCCTGATGGGTAAATTACCTGATGTTTCTGTAAGTTTTGTTAAACACTGAATTATGTATAGTTTCTTTTCCATCTAGATATGGAGCCTCATTATTAATCACCTACTACTTTGAAAATGTGGGTTTGAATAAAACATTTTGTTGCAGACACAGTCACATGGAGCAGATGTTTGTGTTGAAAATAATGCTTTGCTGTATGTAGATGCAACAGTAGTCTCTCTTATTATAAACTTCAGTATTACTTCCTCACCAAGTTATGCCAACTCAAGATATGGCCATTCTTATGTAAAATCACTAGGTTAGGAATTAATCATTTTGTTTCTGTTTCATAAACTTTGTTCATTTACAGCAACAGGTTCTCACTCTCTTTGTGTTGTGTCCAAAGGATGGAAAAAGCCACAGCAGTATGATACACACCCCATTGTTGACTGATGGAGGATGAAGCTGGTACAGGACTTTCTTAGTGGTATTTAGGGGTGGAATACATCCATGGAAATTGTGATTTGGAAACAAAAAAAATAGATGTAATTTTGATATGTTTCCTCTCATTAGAGTTGGTGAATTCTCTACTTTTAGCAGCCTTCTCCTATCTCTGACTCATTAAATTAATGAGTCTTGCTTTTGCTAATGCAGCTCTGTATCTTCAGTGTGCCTGTTTCCAATCTGAGGGGATGCCTGATGGATATTACCAGTGGGGAAAATTGCACTTACTGTATTGCAGCTATGTGCTTTGGGTTGAGCTTGCAATCTTAAACTGGCATTGCTTTATTCTGTTCTCTATTCATCATCCAGGGATAATTGTTGCTGATTCATGTTTTGTTTTCTCTTCAAGTCCTCTTTGTTTTCTCTAAATAACCAATCTTTTCATGTCCAGTTATTTGAGCTCTTTCTCCAGATTGTCTTTTAACTCTCTACAATATGGAGAGAATCATGATTGCTAGGCTGTGCTCCCTTGTAATAGCTTTTATAGCGCTCACACTAATCTCTAAAGCAACTGGATTCCTGAAGCATCATAATTACCGTCTCTGGAGGTGAAGTAGAGCTTGTTGTTCCGTTACGCCGTGCTGACATTTGACTGTGTTAACATGACACTCCCCTGGGTTTTGAGAAGTGTCCTCCTTCAATGTGCAGCAGTACATTCCAGGGCTGCCCAGAAGTTACCTCACACTGTATGCTTAGCCACTTCTGCTTCCACTGCTCACACTCCCCACGCTGTAGCCTTCACACACTGCTTATCTGTGCACTTGAAGAACCACCAAACTGCACACGCTGGTTTGGAGCTGTGATACTTTACATGTGCAAAAGGGAACACAGCCATAGTTAAGACTTACTTTGCTTCTGCTAAGCATCTCTGGAAGTTCAGAATGGTGTCTGGTCTGGTTGGTCTGTCTGTCCTTTGCAATGTGTTGAATAGTTGTGTACCGTGGTATTAAAATGTGGCTTAATCGGGGAATGGCTCATGGGACTGGGTGGGACTGAGAGGGAGGGAGCTGCACACAAGGTTTTATTGTGCATGTCTTTTGACCACTGAGTAAGAGAACCTATGCAATCATGATATCTTTGATGTGATATTTAACTATGGGTGATTTTCAAGCAGCTTTTCAGATGCATGGCTCTTAAATTTTGTAGTTACTTTGCAATGGCCACAGCTGCATTACATAGCAGGTTAGGATAGCCTCAGAAGTGTACACTAAGAACAAAGGAAAGGGCTTAAGTCCTTCATGTTAAAAATTGAGCTGTGTTGCTTCTTTCCCAAATTACTGATAGGCAGAGTGGCATTTTCACAGCCACATGTGTCAAGAGGATTCTTTACTGTGCTGTTTACAAATCTTCAGAAACTGCTATATTGTGCAGCTGAGGACATACATTCCTAAAGAACTTAAACACACACAGAGGAGAAATGTCACAGATGTACAGTAATGGATCCATAAAACTATCACTTTTTTTGCTGTGGACACAAGAAGTCAGAGACGGAGAAACTATAATGTGTCCATTCCCTCCCCACCCCAACAGTTTATGTTCCTGTAGCCTTAGCAAGCTGGATCCATTACTGAGAAGTAGTGGGGATACCTTTTTGTGGATCAATCCAAGAGCTGAAACGCACTCAGAAAATCTTGGTGCTCCTGAGCTGGTGCTAGAAAATGCTGCTTTGTCATTTCCCACCGATGCGAGTTGCTGGTTTGGATGAGACCTGGCATTTCAAACACTGCCTTGTTTCAATTTGGTTTGAGCAAGACTTACCCGCAGTGTTAGTGATGGCAGGGAACTTTCAGCAGAACATTTTAGCACTGGCCTTGGAATCCTAAATGTGTTTTGTTTCGAAGGACAAGTGTCTGTTGGAACACTGCAGCGCTTGTGCGTTTCGCTCTGCTTGCATTGATCCCATCCGAGGTCCCTCAGCACTTCTGGCATCTGTCTTATCAAGCACACAGAAGTTTATTTTCCCCTTTTTTCTGTGTAAAATGCAAAGAATTTGCTTTTTTTTAATTTAGTACCTCATCCTGGGAAGTGCATGTCACAAACCAACTCCACCTTCACCTTCACCACCTGCCGCATTCTGCACCCTTCCGATGAGCTCACACGAGTCACACCAAGGTAAGGGTTTCCCGTGATGGCAAAGCGTGAGGAGGCTCTCTGAGTTTTCCCTGTAAGGAAATGGAAAGTCTTGGCATAACCAAAAGCTTTAGCTGCCCTGGGGAATTAAAACACACCCCAAAATTACTCCTCCTGTTTTGAGTTACCTCAACCTGATGTTATTTGAGGTACATGTAATGTTTTAGCCAACCAAAATATCTTAAGTGTTGCTATCTCTAGTTAAAATATTGCAGGATCAGGCATAACCCAGTTGGCATCCTATAGCCAAACCTGACTACTTTCAGTCCCAAGCTAGTTGTAGTCCTCATCTGTAAATGCACAGAATGTAGTGCCTCAAAAAATACGAGGTTTTTCTGGGGAGGAAAGATCTCAGTCTTTGGCACAGAAGAAAAAAGATGCACAGGTTAAAAAACTAGAGGAACTACATGATGAATGGAGGAGGAAATAAGCCTTAACAAAAAACAGGGAACTGTCTACTTTGTTCCTTGGTGTAATTGTTGGAAATGACTTCACAGTAGCCAGATTGAAACTAATGAGCTGGCTTAATAATAGTCGTCATGTACACGGCGATAGAAGGCACTCCTGCAGCAATGTAGGTGAGATCTGAGAACCAGAGAGGATGAGTGAATTTAGTATTGAAGAAGGGAACTTTCCTTCCTTAGCAAACCAGTATTTAAAGACTGTTTTTTCTAGTTAGAGGGGAGTGCCTCATTGTTTTCTCTGCCTCTTCCAGCCCCTGTGTGAGTGTACCATTGTGTAGGTCCCCAGTCAGAGATGGTGTGTTCAGACATGAGATGGGCATTGATTGCCTAAGGAATGTATGAGAAGGGGATTAAATGTGAAAGCCTGCAAAGTAGGGAAGGAAATGGGTGATGATTAAATGTAACTTTTCTACTTCTCCTTCTGAACTTAGTTAATCTTTGGGCTGGCTTTGTTTTCTTTACTCTTTTCTGTCTTCCCTCAATGCTGCTGCTGAAGAGATCCTTTTATATGGCTGCAGTTCTATTTTAGTTTCCTTATTATTGTGGAATTGCTGTTAATTGTGTGTGTAACAGACTCCTTGATTATGTCTAACAGATCCACTATAACCAACAGCTGAATTCAGTACATCTTCAGCTGCCTTGGCTAATCCAAAGGTCATATTTCATTCAGGAGGAATAAAGAGCAAAATGAACCCTATGATGTTTTCAGCAGGCATGTTTAAGGAGCTCCTCCTTACCAACTGCAAACGATTCTTCACAGGTCATGTGAGGAGGACGAGGAAACTGCATTATGTCTCCTTGTGCTGAGAGAAGGTATAGGGCAGACACTGTGACCCAGCGTGGCAGGGGGTGAGCAACACTGCCAGCAGGCTCTGCACTGGCAGGGTCTTGTACCAGGAATGCTAGTGTGTGTGGCACCAGCTAACCCAAAGAGCTGTGACAATTTGCCTGCCTGGTCGTGTTTTAACCTAGCCCCTGCCCCAGGTGATGCTCTAACCTGACTACATTTCATCTCACTAAACGAGGCGCTCAGTTATTTGTTTTTATTTCCTCAGATTAATCTAAACTGTGAAACTATCACCAGGCTGAGTTGCTGAGGCCAGTTTGAGTCTGTGCCTGTGGTCGTATCCAGGCTGCTCTGCAGTATTGGTCAGTTGGACGGGGAAAATGTTTCCCAGTTAAAGCAACACCAAAGTGATGAAACAAATAAAGCAACACTTACATAACAACTGCTTTCTTCTGGAGATGTCTTTGTTTTTTAATTGCACTGTGCTGACAAATTGATAGAAATACTAATCTGATTATCTCTGCATCCTAAATGTGGAGCTGGAAAGAATGAAGCTATCGGAGCTAATGAGCCATTGGGCTGCTGTAGTTTTTATCTCGTGATTAGGATGTCTTAGATGCCTTATCATTAATAACCTATGCCTGGGGTTCCAAAATGCACTGTAGAAAGTCAATTCATGCAGAAAGTTCTCTTTCTCTTCCTTTTCCCTCCCTCGTGCTTTCCAAGACTTCTGTAAGTCTATGTTTAGCCACTGTGGGAGATGCACCACAGGGGCTGTCGCCGCTCTTTATTTCCACCGTGAACTGGAATCAGAGTTCCGAAGGTCCAGCTTTAATCAGTGCTTAACAGAAGAATTGTGGTCGAATTTCCCCTCAGCCTTGCCTTCAGAGCCCTTGCACTGCTGCAGTGAGCACATGTGGCCTCCTTAGCACTGCTGTGACCACTGATTCAGTCGTGGCAGCAGGAAGAGGACCCAAGGAGAACTTGCCTTAGCACATCTGCCACGTGCACTGACAGCCACAGCACGCAGCAGGGTGCAAGGACACCAACTCCAGAGCCACTTAGCAAGGCTGCTTTTCAAATACCACCACTCTTTAATACTAGTTTTCTCAAGTGTGTGTTTCACTACAGATTACAAGGAGTCGTGTTTTAAGCTTATGAGAAAGTGTGGCTCAGAACAAAACACTGCAGGATGTCTAATCTGACGTGCACAGCAGTGTTGGCTACACAGAGTACATGAATATAAGCTGATATGAGACTGCAAATCCTGGTCAAGATGTCATCTAGGCCCTTTCTTTCATTCAGGCATAAAGGATGTGATTCATTAATTGGCCTGAATTCTCTACAACTGGAAATCCAACCAGATTGTCTCAATGTGGCTGTTTGATGCATTTCTTTATACAGAGAACCCAACTTAAGTTCAAGTGGCATGTTATGGCTGAGACAATCCAACAGTGTGAAAAGGGAATGTCTCCCTCCTTCCCTTGTTCCTTCCTCTCCCAGCCGATTAGTTTTCCTGCTTTCTTGCGTTGGCTTTGGTTTTTGTCTGTTTCTTGGCCGTGTGTCTTCTACTTGCTAACCTGGCATGATGATGGTGATGATGAAGGGAAAGATTTCCTTCTTTTGACCAGTGATGAGCTCTCAGCTCAATGGATTCTCTGTTAACATCAAGTGTGCCATTGTTTGAGACTCAGTGCCATTGGAGGAGATACATCCATACCTAGAAAATCTTACCGTGGAGTTGAGCTTTTTGTGTGGCAAAAACCCATCACTTCAGCATGGTTAGAAAAAACTGGGAGTTTTTCTTAAAGGTGCATGGAAGCCTTGCAGTTCTCCCAGACAGACATGAATTTGGAGGGTGGTGGATATGCCACGTGCCTTGTTTCTGGAATAACTGAGTTATACCATGACTTAGCCAACCAATGGTTACCTTGGACTAGCATAGATTTTGAGTGTGGCTTATCCATAAGCAAACATGCTGTGGCTAACCTAGTCTGTAAGGAAGATAAGTGCCAGAAACACTGTTCCAGTGTCCATGAGGCCTCATACAAGGATTTAGGAATACAGAGCATCTGGAATACCTCCTTTGTGTTGGTAATTCCTTGGGAATAGGTGCTGCATTGAGTCTGTGTTCATTCAGGTGGTCAGCTTATGAGGAGAGGACAGTCTACTAAAATGAGTGTGATTTGATGCGCCTCAAGAAATCTCAGCTCCTAATAACTAGCAGTAGTGTGCTTAAGAAAACAAAATGCAGTGAGATAGCACTAAACCCAAGTGTGGAATGTGCAAATGATGGCCCATTTAACTTTGTTTTGTCAAATGCCTGTACATAGTTTGTTTTAAGAAAGAATTGGAATTGGGGAGCAATTTAGGCATGTTTCAAACTATAGAAATTGATGTCTTGACCAATTAACAGTGGAATGGCTGGTTGTCATGCTTGGTTTGCTGCTGTGATATCAGTTACCTGTTGACCAGTTGACAGCCCAAGAGCTTTGAGTGTGTTTTCTCATCCCTTTTGATGACTATTCATACCACCATGCATCTCCATCAAAAGTCAGATCCCCCTTCCCCATAAACGAAGGCAAAATTCAACAGAAGAATGGTTTGCCCTTACAGAAGTGCACGTTGGTTGCAATGGCCAACTTCCAGCAGCTTTGTTACAAGTGCTTCTTAGCAAAGACGTTCCCTTCCTCCCTTGCTGCTCTCTCTGCTATGACCCAGCAGTACTAGAAGGAGTAGTAGCAGCTCTGTGTGCTCAGAAGTAACACTGGAGAGCAAATCAGTGTTCCTTACACCATCGGTCAAGTCCCCCTGTTCTCTTGTCTCATGGAAGCAACTGGGGCTTGTGACAACCGGTAGATCAGGAAGAAAAACCTGCTTGATCACAAACCTGTCAATTTAGTAGTTTGTCAGAAGAAATGTGGTGTTGGGGAATGCATTAACCCCATGAAACTGGGTGCTGAGGTGATGTTTTTGCCCTTGTCATCACGTTTGCGAGGAGCTTCGGAGCTGTCAGTTTCCCGTGCACACTCAAGGTGGATAAAAGGCCCTGTTTTGGGGTTAAAAGTCTTGCTTTGCAGTAAGTTTTAATTCCTTAGTGCAGAGAATAATTTGCCTGCTCCTTTGCTTTCAGCCTTAACGCAGCACCTACTCCAGCTTGTGGCAGCATTAGCAATTTGAAGGGCACGCCGGTGGCTACTCCCTGCACTCCTCGGCGTCTGAGCTTGGCCGAATCCTTCACCAACCTCCGGGAATCCACGACAACCATGAGCACGTCCCTGGGGCTGGTGTGGCTGCTGAAGGAAAGGGGCATCTCGGCAGCAGTGTACAACCCGCAGAGCTGGGACAGAGCCAGCAAAGGCACCCTCCTTAACGCCTACCCCCCCAAAATGGCCATCATTCCTTCCACTCCACCAAACTCACCTATGCAGACGCCTTCTTCATCCCCTCCGTCTTTTGAGTTCAAGTGCACGAGCCCACCTTACGACAACTTCCTGGCTTCGAAGCCTGCTAGCTCCATCCTGAAGGAGGTGAGGAACAAAAAGAACATCAGGAACAGTGAGAGTCAGACCGACGTGTCTGTTTCCAACCTTAATCTCGTGGACAAAGTCAAGAGGTTCGGTATCGCCAAAGTTGTGAGTTCAGGGCAGGCGTCGGCTCCTCCTTTAACTGACGACCAGGGACCTCTTCTCTGTGGGGCACAAGGCCCAGTGAGGGCCCTTGTTCCCGGAGGCCTGGCACCAGACACTCTGCCCTTGGGCTGCCCTGCCGTGACCAGCGCCATCGGAGGCATCCCGCTCAACAGCGGCATCCGCAGGAACCGGAGCTTCCCCACCATGGTGGGCTCCAGCATGCAGATGAAAGGCCCGACGTCACTCACGTCGGGGATCCTCATGGGAACCAAGCTCCCCAAGCAAAGCAGCTTACGATGAAGGACCCTCTTTTTACAGCTGACCTTTTTAAATATGAACACTCAGATTCTTTCCTCCGATCTCCTTTTCCTTTCCCCCGCCGCCCCTTCCATTGCCTCTTTGAGTTTGACAAATCAACTTCGTGCCTAAACGGGAGAAATGTGTAAACTTTGTACAAAATGTGTAAATATGTGCCCAGATCTATTGTAACTAACGGGATGATTTCACTGTTCGTGGGAGTGCAAAAGGCTCTACGTGACGGTTGCTGTATTGAGGTGAACTTGCAAACCTTTTGAAAAGGTTGTTGGGTTATTTTGGGGGTTTTTCTTTTTAAAGATGCACTGAAAAAATAAAAGAACAAAACCAACAACAAAAAATAAACAATAGAGCACTTGACTAGGAAACAGTGACTTGTGTAAGTAGGCCGGCTTTTGAGTCCAAGGTGCATGGGAAGCTATTGAATGTGTTACGTGAGGCCTCGCATCGCATCACTTGAAGCATGGGAGCGTTTGTGCTTCGTTAAATGATGAAAAACAGAGCACTCGGTTTAACATGTGGTACTTTCAGTTTTGCTTCTGTAGATGAGTTGAGCTGAGTTGTTGGGAGTGCCTGGCTGTTATGCCTGAATGGATGAGACTTCTTTTTCTTTCCTACCTATTCTGTATTCTCCTCCTCCCCGAGGTTACAAACTTGAACTAATACCGTGTTGAGTTCAGCAGGCTTACTGGGTACCTGAAAGATTGCTGTGTCCCTGGCACCACTGTTTCATTTGGCACACTTAACACTCCGTGCAATGACTCTCTGGGGGTTTTTGCGTTGTTTTCTTCGTTTTTCGATGCTGCACTGGATTGTGGAAGGGAAGAAATGCTTTACTGTGTGTCGCTGCCGCTGAAACACGCTTTTGGTCAGTGCCCCCAAAGAGGAAGAGGTTTCACAACTTCCTAGACACGTGGCAGTGACTTCCCAGAAGTCAAAAGCTGTGGAACAGATTGACAGATAAGAATGTTATAAAAGAACATGTAGCAGAAGCAGTATTAGGAAAAGGTGAGTCCTTGAAACCTTAGAGAACCACTAAAAACGTTTAGTAACGAAATGGTACAAGCTGGAAAGGGCAACTTTGCAGTCCTCGTGCTGATCTTCCAGGTTTCATGCACGTTGAGGACCGTGGCCTTGGAAGCAGGGTGAGAATATTCACCACCCACTTTCTGGTTTGTTTTTTTTCCAGAGAAACCTTTGTTGTCCGAAATTGGACCTTAGCATAGGGACAAAGACGGAAAACGCCTTATTTCACAGGGGTTTTAAACTGACAAAGTACCTCCCAATGCCAAACATACAACCCTCTGCTCCTTCAGAAAGGAAACAAAAGACCTTGCACAACGTTCAGTTACAGCCAGGCAACCCAAATTTATATTGCAGTTGTTTTTTTTCTCTCGTTTCTCACAAGCTTCTGCTGGGTGCTCGTGAAAAGAATGGAGAAGTCCTGGAACTGGAACAGACTGGAAGGAGGCTTGTTTCTAGACCTGAGCTGAGATACAAATGCCTTTTGAAGGGTGCTGGGGATGGGAGAGGAGCAAAGAAGGGAGGGTTTAACATCCACTTTCTTTTCCTAGCACTTGTGACGTCTCAATGAAGCTCCCTGTTTGTCACCATTACCACACTACACGTCATTGCCGTGCATTGCTGTTTGTACCAGACTGTTACTAAATCTTTAGCACTGATAATTTCTTGTATAAATTAAACTTGTCTTTTAGTCTGTGTGATGAGAGAGAGGTAGGTGGGTGGGGTTGTTTTTTCTTTTTTCCCCTGAATGAAGTAGTTATTGCAGTAGTGCTATGGACACTTAAGGATATTTTTTTTGAGAGGGGAGAAAAAACCAAACCAAACACATGGGTCAGTTGCTGCATGTGTTTTGAAGGCTTCTATTTATTCTCTGAACTTAGAATGTTTTAGTAAAATGTCATCAGCTCTCTTTGCTGTTGTATGTGTGCACTTCTTGCAAGTAAAATCAAAGTATCTTTTTATTTGAATGTATCTTAAACCAGTAGATAGAATACCAGTTGATTCTGAGGAAAAAAACCATCATGGACTTAATGGACCATTTTCTATACCCAGAGGAAGAAAGCAATACCATATGAGAACTTAAAGTGGAGAAGTTAATCATGCAATCAGGAGGTGTTACTTAGCCTTTAAATAAGCAGCAGGGGCTGTCCACCCACCAGAGAAAGCAATTGTAACACGTTGGAAAGGTGAAAGTTAATTTTTTTCTTCACTAATATCAATAAAATAACATAAAAAGTTGCATTGTTGTGTATTATTCAACTCTTTTTTTCCCCCCCTGTTCTTTTAAAGGTGACAAGTCTTCCATCTTGATCCTTTGCTTTCAGATCTCAGTCAAAGCAAAGTGAGGCCATCACCACGTTTAGTTCCTACACTCAGAAGTGGATGACAAGCTTTGAGACTTGTAAGATCGCTGGGTTTTTGAGTTCCAAGAAAGCAGAACTGGATGTTGTGTGGCTTTTGTGTCTTTTCAGCGGGAGCAGGGTGTGAATTCTGCTGCCTAATACAATGCAAAATCCCCCGCGACAAGATGTGGAAGTACAGGGTAAGGAGGAAACATCTTGTGTTTTCCAACAGACAGAGGTGAGCTCTGCTGTCAGTCTTTGTTACTGAGGGAGGAAACAACCTGCTGATTAAACAACAGGTAATGAGAAACTCCAAAAGTCCCACACAGAGGGCGAGAGGCCAGTTATGATAAAAGAACTCCCGGGAGGAGGAGGATAGTCAGGCAATAATTCATGGATTAGACAGCCTCATGTGTTGAGGAGAGAGGAATGTGTGTGAGGTTGGGTGGAAACAATGGCATTTATATCATGCACTTGCTACAGAGAGAAAACTGGAGAGCAGTAATGCCAAAAGAGACAAATCCTGCTTGGAGAAGACTGCCTTAATGCTATGTCAGGGTATGGTTTGGTCCATCTCTCCCACCCTTTGTAAACAGCAAATATTCTCAGAGCCATGAGCCTCAAAGGACTCTCACTTAAATTGGAGAGTTTTGCTATCACAGAGTTTACCTGCATGTATTTTGTTGCAAGAGTATAGTGTTAAGACTTGAGCATTTTGAGGAGGGGATTTTCTCCTATTACAGCTACAGATTAACGTGTTAAATTGTAATGCAGACTAGATAGTGTTTTGTTTTAACAGGCTTATGTGTTTTATCTGGATATCTGGAGGTGGACAAGGTCAGGTGCTTGTGGCCTCACCTTCCTGGGCCTTTGGGAGTGAGGACACAGCCCTGCAAGTGCAGTTCCAGAGTCCTTTTGGTTGTCATCTTGATCAGAAGCTTCAGCTGCTCATTGGCAGCGGGATCAAGGGACAAATGACAGTGGCATGTGAGCCAGGAAAAGCAGAAGAAATGAATGTACAGCAGGAAATGAGAAAGTGAAATGACATGATTGCAGCCAGGAAGGTTTGTAAGGCAGGTATATGAGTGACAAAAATTAAGCCAAGCATAAAGGTATTCCTGGTGTGGTTCTGCATCTGCTGGCTGCTGCTGTGCTGAGGAGCCCCAGACACCCATCTCCTGCACCAGCTTCTGGAGGGAGCTGTTGGTTCTATGAATGCTTTCAAATGATCTTTCAGAGCTTGAGTAAATTAACTGCAGGCTCCCACAATGTGAGCTGGTCCTGTGTAAACTCTTGGCCCTGTTTAAACTGTTGCCTTGCCCCAGGTAGCCTACGGTCCTTGATTTTATAAGCTCTGCATGTGGTGGGATTTCTTCTCTGCTGGCTGTTCTTTCTATACCTGTAATAGCTGTTGGTTTCTTGCTGCTCCTTGGAGAGAAGTACCCCAGTGCTCCCCAGCACATTCCATGGCTCACAGAGAGCTCTCAGAAATTGCTGCCCATGCAGAGTGGGAGCTGTTTTGTGTTCCTCACTGAGAAAGAAAGGTATGTGCTGGAGTGAAGCCCCCAGCCTGGGTAGCCAAAGATCAGGCCTCATCTTCAATGCTGTGAGCTCTGTTCCCTTCTTGCTCTGCAGCTGTAGCCCTGTCTGCTTACCACCCAGACCTGGATCTGCCTTCCTGCCTGCTCCTCAGGACCTAAGGGCACTTGCTGGCCTTTGCACAGCTCTCTAAGCTGCTGTCTCTTGCTGAGCCATGCTGGGTGCTGTGGCACTGTGCTGACCATCACAAACCTGGGGGAACTTTTTGTAACACAAGCAGTATCTTCTTTTGGGTATCATCTTTCTACATCTCTTCTCCTTCCAAAATGAATAGCTTGTTTTCCCCTTTATCGTTGCTGGTGTGCATGGGTGCTCCTGCAGTGATCCAAATATTTGGCTCTGAAAAGAGTGAATAGATGGGGTTTATTGTTTATGCTCTGTTGTTGTTTTCTAGCTTTTTAAAGAAGCATCCAGAAGGATGCATGGAATGCTGGGTTTGTCCACTTCTATGTTTGGAGAGATGCATCTCTGTGCCAGCTAAGTTAACAGCAGTGGTTTGCACTGAGTTCAAGTGGATAGACTCATTTCCAGGCCATGGTGTTTCTGATGGTGACTTACAAACCCAGCTTTCTTCAAGGCCTGGAAGTCTAGACAAACTGGGATTTAATCACAAAAATCCAGAGATTTAGTCTTCACACGAGGCCCTGTGGAAGAACTGGGCTTTAAGGTTGTTTTCTTGGGAAAGGAAAGCTGTTACAATATACCCACATTGACAAGACCACAGAGAAACCAAAGAGGAAATAAGTGCAGCCCACTGAGATCAAGGGAAATCAAAGCTGAGTCAGGCTGGTCTCCTCAAGGTGCAAAAGATGCAGCTGGGGGTTGTGCAAGGGTAGGAGGTCTGCCAGGGAGAGGCATCACTCTAGAGATTTCAGTGGATTTTGGAGGAAATGCTCAGTTTCTGCTCCTGGAACCAACGTTGGTATTTAGAGAGTGTCTTAATCTCTCCTCCAGGGCAGTGAATTACCCCACGGGGTAACAAAGACTGTGGGAGCTGTCTGCAAGTGGGCGATTTCAAAGCATAAACTAAACCTCAGAGTCCAAATAGCTGATGAATTGGTGCCTCTGCTCTGGTCCTCTATCCTTACAACATCTGAGTATCTCAGAAACTTTGCTGTGTCCATCTTCACCGTACCGCAGCAAGGAATGAGGTCACCCACCTCTGAAAACTGGGCTGGGGATGAGAAGAAGGCGAAGTGCTGAGAACTGTGTGTCTAAGATTGGACTGTGGACTCACAGAATGTTCTGTAGAGGGCCAAGACTGGTATTTCAGCCTTGTCAGACTCTTCCCACCATCCTTCTGCACGTCTCCAAAGCGCTGGATGGCCCCACAACATGCCGGTGCAGTGCACAGAGGTTTAACAGGTAGCTCCCGGCTTCCTGAACACGTTTGTTGGCAGCTCTCCACGCTGAATTGAACAGTTTAGCGGTGTTGGTGAGATGTTCCCTGCCTTCCTTTGGTACAGACAGGACCTGCTGCCTGTAACTCACGTTTTTGTTGAAGAGCAAGGGTTGTTCAGCTGTGCTATGGCACGTGGCTGGGTGCCGTTCAGCCCTGCTTTAATTCGGTTGAGAAGCCAATTGAGGCCACAGAAATAGCAAGAAAAACGATGAAAGGCCTGAAAGTTATTGGTGTGTAGCAAGGCCCTTCACAGCAACATGGGCAATGGGCTTTCATGTGAGAATGGCATCACTCAAGAAGCCAATAATGTTTGTATTTAAAAGATTGTAGACGGGTTTTTTTGCCCTGCTGAAACAGGCTTCAAGCTGCGCTGGATCCAATTGCTGTTCAATTGACACAAGCCCTTAGGAATGATTAAAGCTTTAACAAGCCCACAAGCAGCATTATTTTTTCCCCATTCTTTAAGAGAATTTTAATGAACTCAGGGGATACAAAAATCCAATGCCAGGACATCCTAAAGTTTGTGTTTTGACTTGCAAATTCCTCTGCTCAGACTGTGGAGGAGGCACTGCCTGGATTGTGCTGGAGCTCCCTGAAATGCTCGGGGTGGGCTTGCAACTGGGAACAACTGGCTGTGTCCCCAGGTGCTGCCACACATGAAGGGAGGACAGAGGGGCCTGTAGTGCAGCCAACCTTCCCAGCTCATTCATGTGGAGTCTGCAGTGAGCTGCTCTGCTCGCAGAGATTTGCCCAGCACCTGTTTTGAAATGAAGTTAAAGCTCATTGACTCAGATGGAGAAAACAAACTGTCTCTAAATGCAAAGAGGTATTGATTTGCTATTTTGGCAGTGTTAATTTAGCCCCTCACACCCACTTCCATAAAGATGTGTTTGAGTGAAGCTGAATTAAATGTCAGAGAGCTGGCAGTGCTGGGGAAGTCACCTCCCAGACAAGCACCAGGAGGTTGTGCCGATGTGCTGCTGTGTGTGATGAAGATCAGTCTGGAGATAGGAAGGGAAAAAAAGAAGAGATGAAATTCTATGGGTTTTGGTCCTCATTTGAATGCCAGGTGAGTCACTGCAAGTGCCTTTATTCCTCTAATGTATTATAAAGCTCTGCTACAGCTTGAGTATTAAAACCGACTTGTGCAGTGGCTGTAAAAAAGAATGAGACCAAGTTTTGTCTGAAGCTCTCTGGCATCCAGGAGAGGTGGCAGGTGCCATTACTTACAAATGTCACGCTGGTGGTGGGCTGGGGAAGAAAAGTAGCACTTTCTGTGGCTCACTTTCCAAACCAGACAAAGTTTGCTTTCAGTCGTGTCACAAGGAGAAGGCAGATTCCACAGTCAAAGGGCTGCTTCTGGGCTAACAGGCTGCCCAGATGGGCTGTGGAGGCTCCTTCTCTGGAGACGTTCCAAACAAAGCTGGACGAGTTCCTATGTGTGACCTACTCTAGGTGGCCCTGCTCTGGCAGGGGGATTGGACTGGATGAGCTTTCGAGGTGCCTTCCAGCCCTTGTGATTCTGTGCCTAGGAATGGTGCCTTGGAAGTTATTCACTTGTTGGGGATACAGGAAAGCACAACTCTGATGACTGCAAGGGTGGTGAAGCCCCACAAGCCGCCCCAGGGACCATGCTCTCACTCAGTTTCACACCACAAAGGATGGGGCTGCAGGGCTCTTATCCTAGGAGCCTTGTGAGCAGCCAGGCAGCAAAACCAGGTGTTGTGTGGCAGGCAATGAAAAGATGCCCCTGACCTGCAGGAGAGATGTTTAAATGCCCTCAATACCATCCCCCAGCCACACACGTTCGTAGACATCTTCAGAGACCTTCAGACGAGGGAGGAATAGGAGGAAACATCTTTGTCCCTCCCTTCCTCTGCTGGGAGAGAACAGAAGAGAAGGAAAAGGTTTGGTTTGGTTTTTTTCTTTCCTGATGACAGCGTTGCACAGTAATAAAGTGAGATTTGTAACATCACCACTACAGTGTTACATCCTTCTTTAAATAATCCAGGGATAGAAACAGTGTGAAATGATATTTGAAGGTTCCTGTTACTCATTTAAAAGGCAGCGAAGCAGAGGCTTAGTTTACCCCCAAGTTACTTTTAAAGAAATGTCACTTTGGTGGGAAATGCTTTAACCTATGTCATTTTATAGATTAATCTGTATTTTTCCTCAGTTTGGGAAAAAAACAATAGATCAATCAGTTTTAATAATGAGTTTTAAAAGAGCCCTTTGGACTGTCTCCCTGTGGGCAGGAGTCAAAGGAAGGGGAGAATCCAGGTGTTTAGAGGCTCATTATGTTTGGAAAGGAACCAAAGAAAAGCCAGACTAGGTGGCTTGGAAACTGATTGAGTGAAAGGAGCTTGAGAGGAAGAAAAATTCACTGCAGAAAAGCAGTTCCACGTTTTCAAGATGAGATCCACGAAGAGAGAGAAAATGCCCCGTTAGCAGTTGCTGGAGTCTGCGCTTCTCTGCGGGTCTCTGCAGTGCTGTCTGCTCTCCCAGCTGCTCCCAACGTGTTCATTTTGTGTTTAGCCCTTGGCATAACCACTTTGGTTTGTTTCCCAGTCGTCTTGCTGTTGGTGGAATTTGGGTTTTAGTACAAATGCTTTCTGTGTATTGTTTCCCTTGTGCTGTTTTTGCCTATTCGCTGCTGTAGGAGTTGCTGCCAAGTTGTTCACCTGCCTCTTCCCTTTGTCAGGAACCTGCTGTTCAGCGTGTGACAGATGCTTTCCTTATTAATGCACACATTGGGGAGAAGTTCTGTGAGTTTTGCAAAGCAAAATCACCTCCTTTTTCACTTGAGGGAGTTCTTTAGGCCAGCTGCTAAAGCAGACTCAGGAGGGGTTAGCTGTGGTGAAGGAGGAGAGTGTGGGTAAAACACGTCTTGCAGGCAGGCAGGACTGTGAGGGGACTCATGGAGCAGTCCCCAGGGTGCTGGGATCACTCCCCAGCTGTGAGTGTGGAGCTCTCTGCCTTGCTTTGTGCCACGTAAGGACTGGGCACAATCTCCCTCCTTCTCCCCACCACACTGACAGGTGATGGTTAACTGAGGCAGTGTCTGTGACACTAAGGATTAGGTCCCAGTGAGCAGACTGCTCTGCCACCTCCCTCCCCTGCCTCAGGACCATCTTCTACTCTGCTCAGGGATCTCTCCTCACCCCTTCCCCAAATGAAGGCTGGGGTCACCACGTGGCAGGGAATGCTCTGTTTTCTGTGATTCTCAGCTGTCTGCAGAACTTTCACATTTAGTTCAGAACATAAACGAGCTGGGAAAGGTGAAACATGTCAGTGTTGTTCCCCTTTTCATTGTAGCACCGTTGACTATCTGCTACAAACAGGGGTGCTTGGTAGCCCTTTACTCAGGGCTTTTACTCAGGGTCACTGTGAAGGTAGCTGGCCTTTTCTGGCAGGACTGTGGTGGTGTGTTTCTATTTGCACAAGTTTCCCTTTAGAGTTCACAGCTATTGGGACTGAAGCAATATTGCTCTGACAAGCAGCTCATTTGTCTGGTTGCCCAGCACGGGGGATATAATTACATTGCAGAACCAAGGCCTTCTCCTGCCTCTGTGTAGTAAGACACCCAGCAACATGTGGTGACAGGACGAGAAGGGGTAAGTGAAATCATTTTAATATACTATCAATGTATGAGAAACCACAAGAGAAAGAAAACAGGGATTTTTTTTTCCTGGAAAATTCTGCATATGTATATATTGCATTGTATAGTCTTACAGACAAATTTACATCAAATACATGAGATATTTTAAAACACTGATTCGAAGAGGACAACAAATCAATTTTTCTGTACAGACATGGGAGTGTGATTTTCTTTCTCTCTCTCTCTCTTGCTCTGGTTTGGTGTTCTTTAGGAAGAGTACTCGTATTCCTCAGCACTGCGGCGTCCAAAATCCATCCAGCCCATGTAGTCTCTGTCATTTATCCTGTGCATGGGATCGATGCTCTGTACCCTGTTTCCCATAACTGAGAGCCTTCCAGTGGGACCTATGGAATAAAACAAACATGTTGGGGTGAGCAGAGAGTAAGTGGGACGTATTTTTCATGAACAGATTGTTTTCTGCCTCCTGCTGCAAGAGCATTCTGCTCCTGGCTGCTGGGTAGGAATATGGGGGCATTTCTCCTTTTTCCTTCCTATTTCACTGGAAAGTCCAAACCATTTCTCACTCTTCCTCTAAGACCACAGCCTTGCTTGCTGGCATTGGGAAAGGTGCTGGAGATGCAAAATAACTCTGCTTGAAGGCACATTCAAGCCTGAGACAGGACTCCACCACAGTCCAGCGTTGCTTGGAGAGCCAATAATTTAAGTATAGGAGCTCTTACAGTGCAAATTCAGTTTCAAGCAGGGTAGAGTTATGAATCCCAGGTTTTGTGGGGAAATGGGAGTAGTCCTGAAGTGGAGAAAGTTGTGTCTGGAATCTATAGCTAGAGATGCCTATTGCTGATGTTATACAGGGCTTATTACTATGCCAGTGATATTTTCATTGCTTATCCAAAGCTTTCCTAATTCCTTTCACAGCAGGTTTGGATGCTGATCTATGATTTGCCTTATCCTTTCTGTCTTCCTTGCTTAAGGCATCAGAGACACAGGCTGTTTGCCAGGAGAATTTATATTCTTTAAAAGAAAGGCTGCAATCTTCTGTTTGGACAGCATCACATTATGTAACTAAAAAGGCACAGGGAAAGGCAAATTGCTTATCTGTGTACTCCCTGAAAACAGCTAAAATTGATAGATGCCAACAATTAGATTGAGCTTAAGCTGTGAGCAAGGAAGGAGCAGGTTCAGTGTATTGGTATTCAGTGCAGACTGAGACTGGAGGAATATCTGAACTGATCAAAAAGGAACAAAAGCTCAAATCAGACCCTACCAACCCAAATCTACACAAACACCTTGCTTACGGTTTCTTGTGTTTTGAGGGAACCCTCAGTGACCCTGTGCTTTAATATTTCAAGTTTTTCCTCATGTAATGATTCATAATGAACATGAGCCATTAAAACCAAGACCAACTGCATGGTTTTGTCAGTAGATACAGAGATGGGAGAGTTAAATGTACCAAAGAACACCCTCAGCCATGTGTTAGACTTTTACCTTAACCAAAATGACAACAGATTTCATTATCTTTAGAACTAAAGAATGTCTACTGTTAAAGTCTCAAACCCCACGAAATTCACATGCATGAGTCAAATACATCATGAAGTTGATGAGGGTGGCTTCTTGGCACTGGAATCAGGCAGGGCTAAGCACCATCACTCAGGTGTTGGTGTTTAAGAAGCTTCTAAGCCTGCAGTGACCCGTGGGTTGTAATAGCTCTCCTGGTGCCACTATGGTCTGGCCTGGCAAGGGCTCCTTAGAGGATAGTAAATGTGTGTGTCAGTGTCTTGGCAGCTACACCATCTCTGCTGCACGGTGCCAGATTCATGCTGAAAGCCTGCAGATGAAGTTAATTGAAAGCTAGGGGTCACAAGCAGTAAAATGCATTTCTTATCAGCACCTTAGTTGCCTTTCCTCAAACCACCAGAGATGTCCTGTGGATGCTGCAGAACCAGCACACAGCAAACACGCTAAAAATCACAGTAGCTTGGCTCTGAGGCCACATCCAGCCCCAACCTCTCGAGAGAACTTCACTCTCTCACTGTTTAAACTGCAAATATTGCCCCAAATCAGCCTTTCTGCCAGTCACAAGCACAAATGGCACCGCTGGTGACTGCTAATGCTAGCAAATGCCCAGGCTCTCTCTCCCTCTGGATGGAATTTTCTAGTGAATATTACGGTTTAGGCAGGTGACTAATACAGTAGATGAGTGTTGTGTAGAGATTCCTCAAGTGCTGCCCAGAACCTTTATGGCAAGTGAGGATATAATGTTTTGATGGGAACGCAGCGTGTGTTGTAATAAGTGAAGTGAACACAGTTTTGTCCCTGTGAGTCGTCTTGTAAGCAGCAACTACATCTACAAGCCAGAGTTCAGCTCACCCAGTCGTGGCACAAGAATGCCACCACCTGCAAACAGCCACTTTGTAGAGTTAATTATATACATCAATTAACATGCAGGCAGGAAGTACTCTGTCACAGTAATACCCACCAAAAAGACATCTTATAACCAAAGTGGGGTTTTTTTCACTGGTTAAGCTCTTTGAGAATGTCAGCCAGATATTTAAGAGACTATAATGGCAACTTAAACTAGAGTGAGGAGTTTGTGAGTGACAGTGACTGTGATGAGGAAAGGTGATGAGGGATCTGCTTTGTAGACCCACTGGGTTGTGGAATCTCATGTCTGGATTCTCTCTCCATTAGATTATGTGAACTGCTAAAAGAACTTCCTTAATGGATATTGTGCAAGTTAATAACAGGAGACAGAAGCCTCTCAGGCTATGTTAAAAGTGGTTCTTTTTCTGTTGTTTTGGGTTTGGCTCTGTTCTGTGTACACAGATGAACGTGTATGGCTGCAAATTAATGCACAAAAATGCATGTGGTGTCTCTTAATTGCAGACTGCCATAAAAAAATGAGACCAGGGTTTTGCCTAGCATAGAGGTCAGCAGTGAGGCTATCAAGAGGGGAAGGTTCAGTGATCTACATAAGGCTGTGAGGAGAGGGCAGAGAGGAGAAAGCTTTTACCTATCTATATAAAGTGAATTTTATCCTAAGCACAGTCTAGGGCTGGGAGTCAATTAATTTCTCAATGTCTGTATGTTGATGTGACCCTAACTGCTGCCTTCCCCTCAAGCCCTCTAGAGGGAAGCTATCACCAGTAAACAGGATTTATGTAGTGGGTTTTACTGAGGTTGGCAGCCAGAAGACCACAGCAATTAGGCTGCCTGTGGTGTTACAAAGCAACACGGAGATGAGACGGTTCAAGAGCAAAAACATTTTCTTAGGGGGAGAGTTTTAGTGGTCAGTGATTTTGCTCCATCATTTTTGTTGGTAGCACAGATGGCACACATTTCTGTCTCTAAAACATGTACTGAGTTGTCAACAGGGACAGCTTTACTCTTTCTCTTACTGGCTCATGTATGCAAAGCAATTATTTCCTCAAGTGGCTAATAAATCACATAACAAGAATGAAAGCCTTTAATTCCACTATTCTACCAGTGCCTCATGCCCTTGTTACGAACACAAAGCCATGGAGGTTTTAATGAACTGATTGTATTCTCAGGCTGCCCAGGACCAAAAACCCTGACACAAATGGACATGTTTTGAAGCAAATGTGCTTTTTACTTATCACTGCTTTTTAGTTATTGTGTTCATAAATATGATCTCCAATCTTTCAAAATATTGTGACCTGATCTAGGGGGGACCTGCTTTGGCAGGGGGGGTTGGGCTAGATGATCTTTATAGATCCCTCCCAACCCCTACCATTCTGTGATTCTGTGAAAAGCTTTCACACTTTCATAACTCTCTCTGGGAACAAATACATGGCAAATCCAGTACCCAGATTTCCCTGGAAGAGGTATTTCCGGCTGAGGTGAGCCATTTGGTCTGTATTTGTCCTTAGAAAAGTTTTCCTGCTCTTCTATAGTAATTTCCTTCTAAAGGGAGGAGGTTTACTAAACAAAAAAAGTAGAAGATGCAGTTACTGTATTTTATCTAAGTCGAAGATACCAAAATAATGATAAGGCTTTGAAAATGGTAAGTTAAAAATCAAAGAGCTGAACTAGGACCTGACAGGTAGGTTGCATTTTCTTCAGTTAGGGGCACACAGCTCTCAGTCAGTGCCTGCTATGTACAAATCTTTGCTGGGGGAAGGAGTTCTGCAGTAAATAAGAGAACGCTCTCTTACTTTAGGAGTAACCAGGCAAAAATCTCCATCCTACCTTCTCTAGGAGTTCACACTAGATGATGACAGCTAGGTACCCCTGCAGGAAATCCCACTGAGACAGAAGTAGCAGGGTAAGGAGGCTGTAACCAGTACCTTTTCTAGCTTGCTGGAGGTATTTGGCCAACAAAGCACCGATGTTGGATCTTTGGTCAGTGCTTCCATCCAGCCGCGGCACAGACTTCAGTGAGCCGGCCGAAGACGGGGTGCGGATGTGCCGGTGGTGGTCTGTCAGGCTCTGCTCCAGCTCAGCAGCCAGTGCATTCCCATGGGGTGAGCCCACCGTTTGCTGTCCGAAGGAGCTGGCGGAGAGCACAGCAAGGAACAGGCAGATGCAAATACCGCTGTACATTGCTGGAGGGAAAAGGAATGATGGGCTGTTAAAATGACCAGCTTTGCTGCCTCGTGTACTGTCCCCTATCCCCATCCTCCACTGGGGGTGTTGGTTTCTGAGTTGGGTGGTTTTTAATGCAGGTGACTGTGGGATCTGTCTTAAGTTGGAACATGTGAAAGTGAATAGTTACATATCCCTTGGTAAGAGGAACGTATGCTGGAGGAAAGGCTGCGAGACCTGAAGATGTTTAGCATGGAAAAGAGAACTGAGGTGAGACCTCATCTACATTTTTAAGTATGTAAAAGGTGGATGTCAGGAGGACTTTTTCTGTAGTGTCTAGTGACAGGACAAGGGGTAATGGCTAAAAGCTGGAACACAAAAAGTTCCACTTAAACACAAGGAAAAACTTTCCTGTGAGAGTGAGGGAGCCCTGGCACAGGCTGCCCAGGGAGAGTGTGGAGGCTCCTCTGGAAGTTTTCAAAACCCTGCTTTGGAGGTCTCTTCCAACCCCTACCATTCTTTGACTCTATAAAGGAACAAAATTCATTCACTGTAGTATGTACTATGTCTCCCTTATCAACTCAATTCCTATTTCCTTTTCTTTTCCAGAAGCTATATTTCCTTAAAAGTTAAGGGAGATGAATCCAGCTCTGTAAAAAATACCTCTGGATTCAAACATTTCAGTATTTTACCGTTAGACTAAAAACTACTGTTAGTACAAACACTCAGCTTTGACAAGTTCTAAGAAGAGCCTTTATTCTACCAACCTTCATTGGTTTGAATTAGTGTTCAAGAGGCTTCAGCTCATTATACACAGAAAGAAAAATAACCCAAAAACTTGTCCTAAGGAAACAAACCTCAAAATCTCTCCCAAGCATTTGATCTAATAGCTGAAGTGGTAAAAGCTGGCTAGTTAAAAGTGGTAAGAATTGATGTGCAGCTTGGCAATAATCTTCATATAAAAGAAAGAATTTAAATATAACAACATTTTTACTGCTTCCTTAAACAAGTACTAGAAAAAAAATGATGTTGCTTTTCCTAGATGGTTTGATCACATAAGCCTAAATAGTGTTTTTCAGAAAATAGAAGTCACTCAGTTATTAGGAGAAACAAGCCATGTAGTACTTCATGCTGTAGGGGCAAGTTTCCCCTTGTATGTATATATATCCACATAAATATACATATACATATATATAAATTACCAGTTATATAAGGATTTTTGACTCATTTGAGTTTTTGGACAGTATACCGAATGCAACCTTTTCATTTTAAAAGAGGAGAAGAATGAAGTTCCTTTGCTCACCACATACACTGTATCAAAACTTGCCTCACACAAAATATTGTTTATTTTGATATATATATATATTCTTTTTAGCCTTGTTAAGAGATGAATGAAAAACGTCCCCACTGTCCCTCCTGCACAGTCATTAGTGGTGGACCCGCGTGGGTTTTGGCATGCTCAAACCGAAGGTGCGTTGCATCCTTTTCACGGAGACGTTCGTTTTAACCGACCTGTGCTTTTTGTGCATATATAGAGACACATATATCTATCTATACTAACACAAAACCTCGCCCGCGGTGGCTGTTTCCTCCAGAACGTGCCCTTTCGGGGAGCAGGACCGCTCGCCTCCTTGCACACCCTGGCAGCGGCGGGACGGACGCCGTCCGAGCCGCCCCGCAGGTAAGCGCCGGGCGCTCCCGCCCTCCCTTATCCCCGTTCCTCCCGGCAGCAGCAACAGCATCGCCGAAGGATGCCGGCTGCTTCCTACCGTTCCGTTGCGGTTTCCCGAGGCGGGACCCGAGACGGGAGCGCGGCCGTGCGTGCCCAGGCAGGGAGGGAAGTTCGAGGCGCCTCAGCCCCGGCCCCTTAAATAGCGGCGGGGCCGCGGCGGTGTTTGCACAGCGCTGACGCAGCCGGGGCCGCCGCCCGTCAGCCCCCCGCGCCCGCCGCCCCCCCTCCGCGCCGCCGCCGGGACCGGGATGGGGGAGCGCGGGGGGTGCGCGGGTCCTTCCCACCCTCCGGCCGCGGCGCCGTGGGGGATGCGGGGGCGCGGCGCGGGGCTCGCCCCGCACGGACTCCGCCGGGCGCGCTGCGGAGGGGAGCGCTGCCGGGAGCTGGGCTTGCAGCTGAGGGTTAAGCAAACCAGTGGTCCTGAGCGGGACGAATACCGCAGCGAGGGGCTGCTGGTGCGGGACGAACACCGCAGCGAGGGGCTGCTGGTGCGGGACGAACACCGCAGCGAGGGGCTGCTGGTGCGGGACGAACACCGCAGCGAGGGGCTGCCGGGGCGGGACGAACACCGCAGCGAGGGGCTGCCGGGGCGGGACGAACACCGCAGCGAGGGGCTGCTGGGGCGGCTCCCGCCCGCTGCACCGGCCGGCGGGGCGGGCTGCTCGCACCGCGATGCTCGGCCGCGGGAGGTGTGGGGTCCGGGGGCTTCGGGACACAGATGCCTCCCCTCCGCCTCTGCTCAGGAGGACGGGGCGGTCATTTTATTGAAAAAGAAGGGACGATCCCCACGCCGAAAGCCGGGGATGGGGACGGGGGCGCCTTCCTTGAGTTTCTCCCTCAGTGACCCCCAGTCACAAGCCTCCCCCGCCGCTCCCTGCCGCTGCCCGCCCGGACCCCGCAGCCGCCCGCCCTTCTTCCTTGTCGGGGAGAGCAGGAACAGTCTCCCCGGGGCAGCTGCCGGGACGAGGGCTGGGCTGGGGTAGCTCTGCCCGCAGCCGTCAGACACCCGCCCGCCCCTTCCCCGCAGCGCAGCCCCGAGCAACAGCCGTTTGTCGGGACCCAGCGCTGGGCTCCGGCGGGAGCGTGCCGAGTCTGTATCTTAATCTTTATTGAAGTTTGCAGCTCGGAGGCAAGCGAGCCCCGCCGCGAGCGTCTCGTTGGGCTCCCGCAGCGCTCCTCGCGGCCGCCAGAGGGCGCCGGGGCCCCGCACCGCCTCAGCGCATCCCCGCGCGCCGCCGCCGCTCCCCCTGGCGCAGCCAGAGCGGGGAAGGAATTCACCGAAAAGCCACCAAATCCCACGGCAGGAGGATGCCACGCGGCGTGGGAGTGGGGGGACGGGGAAGGCAACCTCCCGGCAACTCTTCAGCGCGGGGCGAGTGTGCCCATGGGCGCCTGGTGCCCGGCAGCCACCAGGCTGAGCGCCCGGGGAAAGGAGCGTTGGTGGCATCAGAGGGGTGTCGAGGCCGGCTGTGCCCCGCTGCTGGGGAGAGGTGAGCCTCGGAGCTGATGGGGAGGGCAGTCCCTGGGCCTTTTCATCCCCTCTCAGGTGCTGTCTGGGATGTTGCAGAACGGGACATGCCAACTGAACTGTGGGCTGCATTTCATCTCCAACGTTGTCACCAACATCGGACAAAGTTGCTGTCCTGAGGCAGTTAATAAAAGGGAGCAAAATCAAAACCTGCTTTGAAACAGAAAAGTAAGTTGAAGAGGATTGCCAGGGCGAAGAACAACGCTGAAATAGTTCCTGCAGTACCCATACAAGTGCTAGTTTAATGTCTCTCTCACTTGAAAAAAACCCCCAGTAAATATTCCTTGTAATTCAGTTTTGCTGTTTTGGCTTGGTGAGAAAAATCACTCACTGTTATTAGACATTAAACAGTCAACACTGAATTGCACTGTAGGTGTCTGGGAAGAGTATCACAGCCTTTCTGGGAAGGTACGATACAACAACAATTCTGGTAGAGTCACATTAAGCCCTTGTGAAACTCACTGTAGGTAATGAGTCCCCAAGGGAACCAGCCCAAAGCTTAATAGGAGAGAAAGACAGAGAGCATGCTGATATACACGTATGCATAATTCATATCACAGAGGTATAAAGATAAATGCAGGCCTTTAAGGCTGACATATTTGCCTGGCTGAAGAAATGCACGCTATAGGAGTTTGTTTACATTGAGCTGATTTGGAAGGTCAGGTCACTTGTAAATATATCCAGGACCACACAAATGGAGAGAGACTATGAGTGTGCATCTGTGTGCACGTGTGTGTGCACACATGTGGCAGCCAAACTTAACTGTTTGCATTCGTGAACATACAAGAAGGCAACTGCATGCAAAGTTGAGGACAGGGATGTTTGCTGGACAGTTACATGCATATACTCCTCTGGGATTGTCTGTGCTTTGGTAAGATCACACACTAGCTCTTTCAGCCTACCTCTGAATTGATCAGATCTCCGTGCTTGCAGTGGGAGGGTCGGGAACTCAACAGTGTAAGCACAGCATGAATTGTTCTGCCTCATTCTACCTGTGTAATCTCTACACTGACTGGAAATGCCCATTTGTTTTTCCCATTTAGACGCTGTAGAGCATGAAGAAAGTTAGTGAGCCTACAGCCTGATCTTGTTAGGAAAGCCAAGACTTCTGTCCTCTCTTTGGTTTTAGGCTTCTAAGCAGTGATTTTCCTCATTGTGAACTCTTTAATACTAGTCTGTGCACTCCTTGGAAATCTTTATCTAGTTTACTGATGCTTCCTTTGGTGGAAGTTTGAAGCTGTGTGCAAGTTCTGGTCCTTGGTAAATATACATTAATTAGTGGCATTTTAGAATTGTTCTGAGCAGAGAGAAAAGACCAGAGAGCCTGTTCAGCTTGAGGTGTTTGACTCAAAGGCTCTGAGGCGAGATGCCTGCGGAAACACAGGCTGCATCTTACTGACCCATGTGGCACAAAGAGGAAAGGATCAGGGCTTGATTTGCAGAGAGCTGTTAGGTTCCAGGAGCAGTGTTCTCATCAGTTGCTGGGCCTAGGTGTGCACCATGGACAGCAGAGTGTTAAGCAACGGGAGAGTCTTGTGCTGCTCCCAGAGATGGGGTGAGGCAGATGCTGCTCTAATGCATGACCTCAGCCTTAGTTCAGCAGGCAGGAAAGACTTTTGTCTGCACAAGAGCTTGAGCAGTGTTGTAAGGATCCAAGGATAGATGCAAAACAAACTTAAGCCTGAAGTGAACCCTGCAATGCAGTAGATGCTGATTACAGATGCATCCCTAAGGTAGAAGCTGGATGATACCATAGTTTAGAGGCTGCAGGTTTGTTTTTAAATTGCTCTTCTGGCACATCTGTTAAAAGATGTTACTCATTGGCTTTGGATTCCACAACTTTTAGGCTGGATATTAAATATGGAGAAGTATTTCTGCCAAGTATAAGGGGATTTTAGACCAAGAAAGGATAAAGCTGGGTAGCTGTCCTGTGGGACTAGGGTGTCTCATGGCCAGGAGAGCAACAAGAAATACCTTATTTTGTTTCTAAGTATTATAGCTTTTTATGATTATCACTATGCAGGGTTTTTTTTACTTTCTTCTGGATCCTTAGACTTCAGAGTAACATAATTTGCTGTATTGGGGCAAATTAATCTTGAGGTTTTTTGTAACTGTGAACCCAATGGAATGTCAGTCTGGAGGATTACAATGAAGTAAGAATTACTGGCAGAGGATAACAGGGAAGAGAAGTTCTAGTGTTCTGGAACTAGAAGACAAATTAGTGAATATATTATTTGAACCAACACTAATATATTAGTGAATGTATTATTTGGACCAACTGTGGACTGCAGATGTGAAACAGAGCCTGGCATATATTTTCAGACAGCATGTTGTTTTGCTGCTGTTTCTGTGGGTGTTGACTTAGACATAAATATTTGGTACTTGGTTTTCTCAAATATTTTAATTCAGTAATTCCTATCAAATGACCTAAGTCCTTTCACTCTAGTCTCTTTTTCTTTGGATTTGCATCCCAATTGACAAGAAGATAAGCTCTACTTGGAATCAACTCAGAAACTGAGGGAGAAATTTTGGGTATTGCCTGTAATTATAAGGAATCTTAGTCTTCTGCCTAAAAAAGAGCTGACCTCCCTTCACAGAGTAGCACCTCAAACTGGTGTGTGAGTACTGAAGAGATACCAGACTATATCAGAGCTAAGGAAGGGTCCAGAATCAGATTGGCAGAGCTGCTGCTGAGGATGATTGGATACCCACAGACTGCTCTGCAGTGGAAACTGAAGAGCAGCAGTGGTAAAGATCAAGAGGTCTGTTTCAAAGGTGTGCTCCTGGTATGAACAATGTGCACCAATGTACAGTCACTCCTTGTCTGAGAATTACACATTATCCTGCAGTTATCCTATGTGAAGAAGAAGAGGAAAGAAATCCCATTTCTTGGGAGTAGGGTTGGATTGTTTAGAAAATCACATTTCAGCCTGTATCCCATGAAATTCAGGCTGTGGAATTTAACTATATATTTTCCAAACTGCCTCCAGGATAGAGGCTTTTGTTCAAGTGGAAAACTGGAAGTGGGAGTCAAAGTACTGGAAGAAAATGACAAAGGTGTGTAAAACGTTTGTTCCTGGCAAATTGTGATGTCAGCAACACTCTGAGGGGTGTGATAGAATTTGAAAAGGTAGGAAGATAAGGGCCCCTGTTGACAAGCACAAAATAAAAGTACAGTAACTAATGTCTCATGAAGAATGGGAAGTCTGTTTAATGCTTGCTTGGTGGAATGGTTTGGCATTTAGGACTCATCTTCCCGTTCCTCTGTGTCATACGTACGTTACTTTGCCGTGTACGTTTCAACTAAAAATGGATGAAAACACTAAATAAAGAACAGGTGTTATATATCAGATTGGAAGGAGGAAATGACAACTTGTGCTAGCTGTGCCTAAAGCCTATGAATTTATTCTTAGCATTGCTTTTAACCCCTCTTCCAGTGAGATGTTTAAGCATGTGCTTAAGCCCCTGGTTTCTTAGCCATAGAGGGGTGACACACCTTTAAACATCCCCTAAATGGGGATGTTTGGTCCTGACCCTTGAACTTTGAACTTCTTGTTTGCTGTTTTGAGACTTTAGGGCTGTTATCTCCCAGGTCTTGTCACATTGTATATCTAAAGTTCAAAATGTCAGTCAGCCTCTCTTGCTGTTGTTACCTCAGATGTATGTCATGCAGCTCAGGAGAGGCCCTGCCCTTCCTCCAAGGAGAGGTTTTTAACAGACCTCGTGTTGTCTGCCGTTCAGACTTGAAGTACCTGCTTCATCTGATGCTTTTTTAAGAAAGCAGCTGTGATAGCACTCTTGCCTGTGAAGGGGAATCTCTCTCACACTGATGGGATTATTTACTGTTTGAAATAATTGTCTTGTATTCCACAATTAGTATTTCCCCTATTTTTTTGGTGAGAGAAAGCAGTCCAACACACCTCAGTGTATATATTAGTTCATTTGTTATAAAAATAGCCTTGTACAGAAAGGAAACACATTGTATCTTTCAAAATACCTGGTCCTTTTCAGATGTGCATTCCACCTCCTCCCCGGACCCAGATGAAAAGTGTCTTCTCCACTGTGTGGCAGTAACAGAATCCTGCAGGAGATACGGTTTGCTCCAAGGTCCTGTCCCATGAAAGGGAAGTATGTGACTAATCAACATTTGTCAAACTATTTAAAATCCCCAAAAGGAAGTTCTATAAATGACAAGTAACGATGTATTAGCCTCTTGCCTTCCCAACATTTGCAGGTTTTCATTTGTGCTAAAATTAGAATTGGAATTTAAGAATAGCAGAGTAATTTGACACTGGACAGATTGGACAGCCAAGAGGGCTCTTTAGTGTCCTTTGGAAGAGATGGGGGCTTTCTGTTTGAGACCTAAGTGGATAGGACAGCTGGAATCTTGTCATTTCATTTCTACTGTTAAATTATACTGTGTAATATGGAAGGAAATTGAATTAACCCAGGTACAAAATGTGAATTGTTGTTCTGACAATCCCTATTTAAATGGAAATATCAGAAACGTCCATGAAAGGTGCAGATGCTGCCTTGCTGTTTTGGATGGCTAGAATGGAATGAAAAATAATAGAGGTCTTTGGACAGCAACTCTGACTGCATTGCAGTGGGCCAATAGAAGGAATTTGGTGTGAGTGTTGTGAAGAAGACAGTTGGAGGTCCTAGGGATTGCCCCCTGGGTGAAGTAATTTTTCCCCACTTTTGACAGGGCTGCACCTTTACTGATGGTGTAGCAATATCACTTGGATATACTGCAGGAGAGAAACCAGTAGCCAGGAGGCTCTGTAGTCAAACCAGGTTTTGTGGCCTGGTATTTCCATGCTCTGAAACACCTGCCTCAGTGACCACCATGACTGATTTACAGCCTCCAGGTACTCAAATTGATGCAACCTGTTCTGCTTATTCAAAGGCTGAGGGAAAAGAGTTAACTGAGAGCTCTACTTAAAATACCTCTCAGCCACTCCGTGATGACTGATCCTTCCCTTAAAAAGCAGAAGGAAGACTTCTAAATTAAGATATTTTACTGGATTATTAGGTATAAATGCATTTTGAAAGCACTGGGAACTAAGAACACACATGGTAAAAAAAGAATTATCGCCCAGACAGAATAACTAAATCTAAGGGGAATAATTCTTTGGAAGCAGATAAACTTTGATTTATACTGCTCACTTTTTATTGTTTGTCTGCCTCTAAATTAGGTTTTTCTAAATAAAAAAGATTTACTGTATTCAGAGTAGAGCCTGGGATTCCTTAGAATCAGCTGTTCTACACAGTACTGAGTGGCGTGAAGGACACAAATGAAGCATTTGAAATAAGCATGTTTGCAGATCAGCTCCCTAAAGTTAACAAAGACTGATTAGTGGGGGTTGTTCTGTATGGCAATGATATCTTAGGCTCACTGTCTGACTGTGTGTGTTATTTAACACCTTACCAATGTTGTATTTTCTTGAGCATGCTCAGGCCAAATAAATGAGATCTATCCAAAGGTTCCTTGGGGTAAGAGCTGGCCCAAGGTCCTGGCTGTACTTCCATAGGATGGTGGAATAGCTCATGTTGGAAGGGACACATAAAGATCAAGTCCAACTCCCTGCTCCTCACAGGGCTGCATTTACTTGTGGAAACAGGAAAGAAACTTGGAATGAGATGGCTTTGAGTTCTCTGGATCAATTTTTCACTTGAAACAGAGGAGCCAGATTACTGATGACTTCACTGATGTAGCATGGTGGCTTGTTCATTTGCAGTCTACCTGAGGCCACGGTAGAGTAGTGGAAAGGTACCATGAAGTGTGCAAGTGTGTAAAATGGAAGGAAACTCCAATGTCTCCCTTTTCTTTTCCTCTGTGTATTTGCACTGAAAGTATCATGCTTTTTGTTTTCTTACAGTTTCCTCCCTCCCTTTGTTTCATCATAGTCCGAAACAGGGCATCCACACTGAAAGAGGGTGTCTGCCATTTGTGTGCAGTCAGTAAAATACCTCTGTCATTGAGTCAGTGGGTTATGCTTTCGGTATCACCTGGTTCAGGGAGGAGGCTTAAGGAAATTGTGGGCTGCCATGGCCTTGTCAAGGCAGTGAGAAGTTCCAGCTTAGACATCAAGCCGAGCGTGGGAGCGAAGGACTGGTGAGATGGGAGAGGTGGCTCCAGGGAAAGAGTAAGTGCTTTGTGAGCAGACTACTGGAGGTGGACTGAGCTAAGGGTGTAAGGAACCTGCTGTGCTTTGTGTTTAGAGAAGCACATTGGGTGTTCTGTAGCCTAGCCATATTATCTTTGTCCCCATCTGACTGAATGTGGTGATCGCTTGTGTGGTGATGTACATTTGTTTTTGGGGATTCGGTGATGTGCATAGCTGTTCATGGGGATCCTGGGGTTCCCTGTGTGGGGACATGGTTATATGAACATGTTCTTTGTGAGATAATGCCCGTGGGAGGACAGTAAAGCAGATGCATTATAACCATCCACTTAATAAGAGCTGTACACATTGTGTGTCCTCTTTTTCTGCCAACAGAACAGAGCATCCACTGTTTGTATGTACACAGACTCTGCTGAGTGATTGTTAGCTACTTGATCAGGATCATCTATACCTGAAATATCCATCAGTGTCCCTGTAGTGTTGGATCTGATGATGCTCTTGTTGAACATACCACTGATTGCTAAAGATGGGCTGGCATTCTGTGACATTTTCCTTATAGAAAAGTTCAGATCATGAGCAACATATTCTCAAATCCTTATGTACATCCATTAAAATCGTGTTAAATCCCTTCAGGCTTGGTGAGGGGCAAAGATTTTGAGTTTGTTACTAGTAGAGCAGAAAGCATCCTATCATCTCCAGCCATAAAAACATGTGGTGATAACATATTTGATAAAAACCTTTTGAAGTGGAATCAGTCACCAAATCCTAGGATGCTGCCGAACATAGGGTTCAGATTAATCAATATCTAGTACTTCAGGCATATTTTATCATAAGAGAGAAATGAATTCAGGTTAGTTTCTTGGCTTTGTCTGAAAAACTCTTCCCTCTTATGAGTCTAAATCCCCATCTTGAATTTATTCAAAGCCAATCCTTTCATTTTTAAATAATGCCATTAGGGTAATTACCTGAAGTCCACGGTGAATTTGTAATGTAGATCTTCACGTGTTTATTTTTTTATATGTGAGAGACAATAGCTCCTGAATATTCATTTATCTGGTGAATATTCATCTCTCTGTATTTTCATTACTAAGTAAAGCAAAAATCAAAGAACCTTTCATAAGAGCAGCAGAAATGAAAACGGTTGTGTTTCATTACAATCGTGTTGTCGTGCTAGAAACACAAAATTAAGGTTTTTTTCTTTGTACAGATTAATTATTTATATTTTATCTTGATTTTCATCACTTTTCTATTGCTTTTCTTGATTATGACACGCCTGATTTGTTGCTGTTATTCAGCAGTGAGCAGTGCTTCAGCCCAGGCCCCCCAAAGCATGGATCAAACATATTACAATGCTTCAGTGAGCTGATAGTTTGGGCAAGTTATACTTCTGCTTTCTGTCATTTTTGTCAACTCCCTTAATGACCTCTGTCCTTGAAGAGAGAAAGCAGTTTGTCACATCTATCCCAGCTGTGTTTTGGACTCTGAATCTCACAGGGAGTGTGTAGGTATGAAATGACTGAACTACACATACAGTGACAGCATTATTTCCTCATCATACACTCCATAAATACAATTATTTCTGCACTTTGGACTGAACTAAATTGTTTTTCAGATGTTTGTGTGTTTGTCCAGACTCACCTGTTTCAGCAGTTCAGTAGGTTTTTTAAGCCCTGTATTGTGTCAGTTAGTGGTAGTGGGACAACATGCCAGTCATTGTGGGGAACGTCCAAGTCCCTCTTCAACGATGCCTGAGTGTGGAGAGCCAAGACTTGCACCTGAGGACAGAAGCAGTCTGCATTTAGAAACATCAGAAGCAGCTTTACACAGAGAGAGAGGAAAACCAGACTGGTAATAATCTGTGTGGTGTTCCTCGGTGGAGTTAATGACTGAGCAGGGTGACTGGTGCCATCTGTATTGCCTGTCTTGTCAGGACAGCAGCAAGCACAGTATTACAGATCCTTCCAAACTGCTCTGTGAAGTGCCCACTTGATGTACCATTTTACGCTAGGCTTCATTTTTCATATTTCTAGCATAATTTGCATGTAAGCTCTGACCATACTTTGATTAAAGGACAAATCCTGCTCCTTTAGAACACTGGCAAATAGAAATTTTCATCAAGGCTGAGGAATGGTGTGCACAGATGTGTGGCTGTGAAGGAAAATGGGAACTGAGATTTCCTTGGCACCGTGTTTTCTTTCCAGTCCATGAGAAGTACTCATGGGGCTGATTCTCTCCCCAACCTTTTCTCTTTTATTCCTAAGCAGAACATCTGTATATGTTTTTTTTCCATGCCCAAAAGAATTTTTATTTATACAGAGAATACAAGACATTTGACATGAAAACGTGCTGGAAAGGTTTAGAGAAAGGAGAGCTTAGCAAGCAGGTTGCAACTTTATAGACTTTGTTGTGTTTGGTATGAAATATTTTGTTCCAAGCAAAAAGGAAGGAAAAAGCCTCAGCCAGACTTTATGGCTCTTAATATTTTGCCATGTTGAAGCCTACATGCTATGTGGCTTGAGTGAGTAATTTGGAAGAACACCCCAGTGAACTAGGGGCCTGGAAGCCGTTTACTGCAGTGATGTAGACATGATGGAGCTTTGATGCTGATGGTTGAGTGAAGATGGATCCAAGTCTTCAGAATCTTCAGGTTCTTGAACGTTTTTGCTTACTTTGGTTTATTATACTGTTAAACTAGATCTAATCTAAAACCCTACCTCTGTAGGCATTCTTAAATTAGGAGGTGTTTTAAATACTGACAAGGTTCCAGCATGCTTTATGAAGGACTGCACAGAAACCTTGAGTATGAATAACAGATATGCCAGCAGGGAATAAGATTTTGGCTGCATGTCTGCATTGTCTCTGAAGTGGTTTACTCAGTGAAAGAATAGTTTAGTGTTGAAAATACTCTTGACTTAGCTTTTTGCTTTAGCCAGAAAACAATACCAGAAGAAGTGTAGGGCATTAAAAACCTTGTTGTATACTGATGCTAGAGATAATATTGCAGTTTATCATTGCTTGCTATTGTAAAAGTTTTGGCTTTTAGCTATGTGTGTTCTTTCACACTCCTGAGGACACTTACTGTTAAGGTGGATTTAGGATGTTTTCTTCCAAGTACAAAACTGTACACGAAAAACAAACATTCAGTATTCAAAAGACAGGCCTATAGACCCAAGAAACTGAAAAACATTCTCCTAACAGTAATAATCCTTTGGGAAGATAGATATGGTGTAAATAGTATCATGCATTTTGTCTAATATACTGCTAAATAACAAGGTAAGAAATCGACAGAGTGCTTCATTATGCTATTTAGAAACAAACTTACAGTATCCTCTGAGTATGGGGGTCAGGAGCCCCAGGAGAAGATGTCCCTGTCTCTAAATTATCTATGCTCACAATGGCTTTAGTGCACTTTCTCATAGCTCTTTGCATTAGGGCTCTTGTTTTCCCCTTGCTTTTGTAACACTGCTGGTGTTACCCCTGAACCTTTTCTAAAGTGGAATGTCATGGGGTTATTTCCATCTTTTCCTTGGTTCTTTGACTTGCTAGTTAATTCTATTAAAAGCAATCTACCTGGGGGGAAAATGACAAACAGTTTACTGTTACCTAACAGTGATGTGTACTAAGTGGGAGAGAAATGGAAGATCTTCACAGACCGGTTTGATTTTGCTTACTAACCCAAGGATAATGAAGACACTGAAGACTCACTTATTTTTGTCCCAGAAAGGCAGTAAATTGTCTTCTTTTAGTCTCACATAATATTTTCTGTCGATAGCAGTTTGCTTTGTCCCTGGGACGGCCTATAAAATGTAATATTTGACTCTGCATCTGTAACTTAATGTGTCTGGAATTATTTGCTAGTAAGAGTAGTAGTACCTTCAGAGTAGGTACTACTGTCACATCCCTGGTACATTCCCTGGTACGTTCCCTGCACCTACAGATTTGTACCACCTCTGCAATTGCCATTTTCCCCTCTTAACGTGCTTCAAAGTGTGAACTTTGCCTCATGGCTTTGACATAAAGTCCATACATAGGAGTGTGTTAAAGAATCTAGATGCCAAGCTGCAGAAGACACCTCTGAGAAGGCAAAACATTGAAAAGGCATCCTTGTCCTTCTCTATTGCATTGTTTATATGCTCAAAACAACACAGGGCTGACTTCAGATGGCTCTTTCCCTTTCTGGTTGCTGGAAACTGCTTTCTTTTCAGGCTCTTTATGGACAACAGTTGTTTCACTGAGCATTTAGGTTCTGCTTCAGGAACCATTAACCTTTTAGTCAAACAATACTCTGAAGCATAATTCTTAGTTACAGAGTCAAGCATGCTGTGCTAGACTGGAGTCAACAGGGCAAGTTTGGAGTTTGACTAGTATAAGACTTGTTGCCCTCCCACCTACACAAGCATTTTCCTTTGCTTAATTTGTGATAGTCCCTGAACTAGAGAGTAATCTCTTTTTTTTCCTTTTTTTCAGGCTATGAATGACTGGATGTGATGCATAATGGAATCTCTTGTAATTGTGTGAACATGAATATTTGATATTCTTAGAGCTGTGAATTTATCCCATGTGAGACAATGCTCTGAAGTATCCAACAGAGCTTAATTGTTTCCTTTTGCCCCATCCCTCTCATACTGATGACACAAGTCTATAACTAAGATCATATCATTTTGCAAAAGTTCACTGTGCAGATGTGCATGGAAAACCACAGACCAGACTGTGAATCTCCACTCTTTCACTGCAAAGTCTGCAACAGTGGGAGTGGAAGGAAGCAAGTTAAATTGGTTTTGTCTTCCTCTTTGGAAGTCTACTTTTCTCTTGTACAGTATAGACACAAGGATTGGCTGCAACTGTCAATATAAGTGTCAAAGAGCTCTCAGAGGCTAAATATGAATGCTAACTGGCAAGAAACAGGCAAGGAATTTCTCAGCATAGGCATGCATTGAGAGTGAGACATAAGGAGTTAGCTCAGTAAGCTTCAAAACCAAAATGGGTAAGAGTATTTTTTTCAGGAGTTACTTTTTGAGAAACTGGAAATTAACACATATATTAAATGTATGGATTTGATCATGCATTGACAGTATTTGTCATCCTCTATGAAATGGCAAAGGAGAAACAGGAAAACAGTGTTGAGAAGGTAGACCTCAGTCATCTTTGAGGATTCATAGAACTTTAGTGAGGGTCGAATCTGAAGGAAAAAGGAATGAAGATAGCTCACTAATCTGATGAAATAATAGTAAGAGTACAGTGGGAAGACAAGTATAGAAACTTGTCTACATTCTAAGTTCTTCATTGACCTTTAACACAAGCAAGAAGAACACAGTTGAGGTGCAGATCAGATACCTGGGGCAAGTCTCAAAGTGCAACGTGGGTAGGCAAAGGAAAAAGACAGAAAGCTCAAGATACAACATGGGATGCAGATAGTGAGGGACATCAAAAGTAACTGGAAACCACTCAAAAAGTACATTAGTGGTAAGACAAAGATGAAGAAAAGTTTGTCCACTATGGACTCTGAGGATAAATAAGTTAAAAGGTGTTTCTTTTGTGCCACTCTTCACTTGAAGCTCAATGGCAGTCTTTCACAGTTAATACTAATGACAAATGAAGACAATCTCAGCCTTTAGGGAGACAGACCAGGCCAGGCAGTACTTAAAGTATCAGGTACATCTAGGATTGATGGCAATTTCTGTCCCTGTTGAACAACTGACTAAAGCTATTTGAGTCGTCTTGACGATTCATGAATAACAGAGGACATATCAGAAGACTGAAATAAAACTAAGTGTGGAGCTGCTTCTGTTGGAGGACAAGAAGAGTTGGACATTTGTAACACAGTTTTAATACCCAGAACAAGTACTGCTTCTGATAAAATTTCGTAAAGACCTAGACTAATGAGATGAGCAGAAAGCCTTTTTCTCCTCTTGCCTTCCCCTTGTCTCTCTGCCAATGCAAGAAAACTGAGTGTGATTTAAAATAACAAGACAGGATCTGGCTCTGTACAGGTCAATACCTCACTGCAGCAACCCATGTAACCCAGCTTTCTAGCACTGCTCCCCCTATGGATCAGATGAAGTTCCTGTAGTGAGAGATGCAGAAGTTACTGCTGTATTAGCCAACATGAATAGCCAGCTGGCATTTTAAATGAGCTTTCTTGTGTAGGACCAAGGTATTGGGTTCTTACTGGAAAATGTCTTCCTTTCTTTGATTTTGTGACTATTGCATATTGAATACTGCCAGCTAAGTTGTAAATGAGGAAAGAGTTTAGCCAGTCACAATCAGTAGCACACATTCAGTTTTCCATGGTGGTGGGGGTCCAAAGAATACTGAAGCATTTATAAAGGAGAAATCTACATCCATGTATTGCCTGATGATGAACAGAGGCTATGCCACCAAGCCTATAATCAATGGTTATTAAAGGAAGGAAGAAATATTGCATGACTTTGCAGTCGTACATATGTGTTCTATTTAATAAGCAGAGGAGCTTTGTAGTGTTTGCCCAATCATTTCCCAAGATCTGTTTATTCACTAGGCTTCATCGTGGTCTGACTTTATTGCTTCTTGCTGTGTTAAGGTCCTACATTGTCTTGTCCATTCTGTGACTGAAATCCATTTGTCAGAAGATCAGCTGCTATGAATCAACGGACTTCCAGTGAAACTGATGCAGGAATGTTGATTTGCAAGACTGAACATTTGCTCTTATCCTTCACAAATCGATGATGACATTAACTATTTAGAAGCCATTTAAAAAAATAAACGTGTCCATCACAGACCAGAAAACCACAGCAACTCATTCATAGAAAATGCTAAGCAAGAAAATGTTTACCACAAAATGAAGCCAACACATATAAACGGGAACAAGCTGATTAGTCCAGGAGAGTGAGGATTCCAAGTGATAAGAACAGTGAACAATGCCATGGTTTGGTCATCTACCTGAGATTTGAGAGACCTGTGTTTTTCAGCCTGTACTTCAAGTGCAATGGGAACAGGAACCTACTTCCCATGCACTCACTGAATTACCTACCTGTGGAGTTACATTATTCCATCCTGGATCCAATATTTCCTGATTAACATCACTGTTTCTGGAAATGTCATTTTTTTCTCCATTCATTTTTAACAGAACAACATTTTTAGTGGAAAGTAACTTTGTGAGAGGGAAGTAATTAACTCTACAGTATAGTAATTGTTTTTTTGTGTGAGCTCTAATTATATCCAAATCACAGCTCTTGTGAGAATGATTTCTTTTGCACACAGTTTTTCAGAGCAAGCCAGCTTGGTATCACTTCAGAAGAAGAAAGGCAAAAGATTTTTAGCAAGTATGAATCCCTGGAACACAGTATAAGCAGTGTGCAACGGTCACGTGAAAGAGATGTTCTCCTCCTGGGGTTTTCTACCTGTACAGTTCATTTATGGTTTGCTCATATAGTTCTTGATGAATCCGTAGAAGTCTCTAAATAATATTACCACCTCATAAAACATAATTCATGTGCAATTTCATCTGCACTGCATTGCAGCACTTGTTCAAACCAGTTTTGAAAGTCTTCTTGCGAAGAGCATTCTGGCTTGATTGTGATTGTTCAAAGTGCTTGTCAGAATGGAATGAAAATACACTCACATTCCATGGAAAAAGGAAGAAAAAGAATAAACCTAACATGTAGCCTGAATACACAACCAGGGTAAAATGTACAGAGTAGAATCCCACTTCTAGGTGCTGTTGAATTACAGTTGTTATTGCTAAGCACTAAACGGTTACCAGCAGATTGTTTATATGGCTATTTGGGTCTGTAGACATTTTCTTTAAACTGAAGGCAGAATAATGCTATGGAAATGCAGCAGGGAATGGTCTTCTTTAAACTAAAGATATAACATTATTGTGGAAATGAGGCCAAGAAAGATCATCCTTTACCATTTTTCTCCTGTGTGACTCTTACCTTCACTCACATTAATTTTCCCACTCTTTTGTCTTTATCATTTGTGCAGTTTCATCACTTAGGATTTCTAAGCATGCTGGATACTTCAGCCAAAGCTGAGTGCTGTGATTTGCACTCAGATGGATGCCTATACAAAGTGCTAGCAGCATTTAAGGCAATCTGCTCCTTGCTGCTGTGAGTCGGAACGAGTGCACTGCGCTGCACTGCAATGATATTGCTGATTCCAATACTCACAGGGGATGTGTGGCAGTCTTTCAAGTTGGAGAGCTGCTGTCTTCTCAATATGAGAAGACATTTGTCAGGGTTAATACAGGAGCATGGGGATACTGAAAACGGAACCAATGTCACTATATGGCCGTATTCTTTTTATATTAATTGATGTGAAATTGGTACTGTGTGATTTATGTAAAGGATGTGGAGAGAGGGAGGAGGTGCTCTCCAAGTATGAATTCGAGGCTATGCGAGGAAGGGATGGCTTTGCACATAAAGAAAAACACGAGTAGAAGTTTAATTCTATTTAAAATAATTGTTATTATGTGCACATGTATACACTTAAAAAAAGACATTCTTAACTTTTGTGTCAGGTATCAGAGTTCTCTGTGTTAGCAGGATGTTGTTGCTCGAGTAGTTTAGCAATTTCAGACTTTTCAAGACTGATGGGGTATGGTTTCTATTGCCTTTAAGTTCAACTGAAAGATGAGGTTGGAAATGTATGAGTCTTCTTCAGCTGCTTCTTTTATGTACATATATGTGTAACCTATTTATATATATTGATATGAAATGATATTTATATAATGGTTTCATAATAATGACATTAATATACTACTGTTGTAGACATCAGAGGTATCCCCAAGTTTCAGCAGTTTGCTCAAATGGTCATGCTGTTGGATCATGAACAAATTGTTGTTTGAGAACACAGGGTTAACCTTACTGGAGTGAAACAAAGATTTATGACAATTAAAATGGCAAAAAAATCTTTGTCTCTCTATCTCTGTGAGGAGCTTTGTCCATCCTATAATTTGCCAATAGCTCAGTGCTTTTTACAAGAACATGAGGTAATTCTTTCTTCCAACAAACATAATCAGTTGTCTTTACTCTGCTACAGATTCAGAGAAACAAGTAATGATATGGTGTGAATATGCACATAGGCAAATCAGCTTATGCCTTGGAAAACGTTTTTAGATAGAACTCTTTAGATAGATTATTCTGTGAAAGAGTAGATGAAACTCATGTAAATCTGCTTTGTGGTAGCATATTTTTTCTCCAAAGCAAGGGAGGGTCATTTACACAAATCACCAAAGCCTCTCGTTAGATTCCAGTCTCTTAACCTAAATATCAAGATTAATTCTAACGAGTTTGATTATCTTTGTGCACCGAATACTTTTCGTCTGCGGTTGAAACGTAAAGCAAGGTTTGTATCCTTCCTGCTGTCATAGGAATGTAGATCTTCCCCTAAAAGGAATCTTTGTAGCTTTGTCTCAAGTCAGTAATATTCTTCCCTCTTTTTTTTAGCTAGTGAAATTAATGGTAAGTGGAAAATTTATAAGTTGCGTTTCATTGGTAGGTGAGAAGATGCCATTTGGGTACCAGACAAGTGAATGACAATGGGAAGGAGGCACCTGATGTTCTCTAATGGCTGCTTAGATTTGTGGGCGCTTCGTGAGACTGCTACCATGCAGAAATGAGAATGCTTCCTCCTTACCTTAATGAGAGGTAAGTGGAACTTACTTATCAGTGTCTTATTGAAAGAAGGAAACTGCTTAGCTTATCACTCCTGTTCTAAAGTATCAGGCTTTGCCTGGTGTATTCATTTCCCATTTGCTGTTTGGTTCATTACCAAGATGAAAGTCAGGACTAGACAAAATGCAGACCTGCCCTTTTCATAGGTTTCTGGTTGTTTTAAATCTGATCCATTGCCACACACTTTAGCCTTTGTTCCCAGAGAAGTTATAAGTTGGTTCCTATCTAGTTAAAGAAAGGCATCTCTGTTGGGTTTTTGTTTTGGTTGGTTGGTTGGTTTTGTTTTAATAAAGACATTAGAAGTCGTGGTATTTAGCAGAAAAGTCTTGCAGAAGATACCTCCCTTTCCTAGCTAATAATAAAATGCTTCCGAATCTTATGTTGCTGATACATCTTGTAGGGTTGAATGTGGAACTAATGTTAGCAAGAACCGAAACACACACGTGTACACACGGGACTTCATTTGATAAAAAAATGTGATGATGACGGTGGAGAAGTTGGGAGTCAGGTAGATAAAGGGATCATAGCTGGGCTTTTTTGATGAGGGGAATGAATTTTCTTTCATTTGAATCCTGCAGGTTTCGTTTCTTTGCCCAATATAATGGTGGATGGTATTATGGGGGTAGTTAGAGGCCCCTTAGTGAGATTTAGAGACTCCTTACCGAGATTAGAAAGCTATTGTGTTAAGATGTGTGAAAACACAGGGAAGACAGGTAATGAATGGTCTAGGCAGCTCACAGCAAGACTACAAAGACAGTCTATGTTACTTCATAGGTCAGGAATTGAAGAGAGACCTGAATAATGTGTGGGGTTCACATTTTGAATGACTGACCTCGTATGAGGTTAAACGACAAAGAATCAACCAATGAGCAGACAAAGGAAAGTTGTTTCAAAAGATAAAAGATTGATCAGAAAGTGAAAACAAATCTATTGACAGTGAAAACAAATATTTTAAGACCGTGTAAAGAACCTTGTTAACTCAAACTCTCCCTTTAGCCATAACTGCAAATACATGAGCTTTCTCTTTTCACGACCACTTCTATGCCTTTGTGATAGTGGTTACCATGTTAGTCTAAAGACCTCCATTAAAAGCCAGGTTTTGGCAACAAAGATGGAGAATTGTTTCAGTCTCTTAAGACAAGGCACCAGCTAAAAACAGAGAGTTCCTGACCAAACTCCCACTGGGGCAGTTCCTGTTCTCATTGCTGTTTGGTTTTTTTTCTTCACCTTGGAGAAAAGACTGGAGAAATGCAAAAAGGACAAATTTGCTACCATTGAAAGGGAGGAATGTATGTATTAAAGTGCTGATTATCCTCACATGCCCTTCGGTGTATATTGTTATTTTGCCTCATTTCAACATTAATACTCTACTGTGCTGTAGGTAGCAGATCACAATGGTACAGCTTGTGAGTGATTTTGAAAGCCAAATATTTTCTTGGAGATGTGGATCTACATTACACGTATCTGCATCAGGCTGCTCTGTAGGAGTGCTTTTTCTCAGAGACATTGAGTTAAGCCAGCACAGCCTGCCAACACTTTGAAATGTTATTGAGCTATACAAAAGTAGTGGAAGATGAATTGTCAGCAACTATGATGAGATAAGGGAGAAAACAGTGTTCAGTAACATAAAGCTAGTTTACCATCATTGTAAGTGTAAGCTGGGACAGAAACCAATTTGTCTGATCCTCAGCAGGTTTTTTTATAAGGATACCTAGCCAGCTCTTTAAGCAGGTGTCTCACAGCATAGTTCTTTCCAGAATTCCAGGAATTCTGTAGCTAGAGATGCAGTTTGTGGTATGGACAAAATGACTAGAGAACAAACTATTAGCTGTTTTCTCCACAGTAAAAATTCAAGGCCTGGCTGAAAGTATCACACTGCTTTTTTGAAACAGAAAAACCAAAGTGTCCCTTTAGCATCCTGACATGGAGTTACATTGTGGAACTTCTTTCCACAGAATATTTTGGGTGTTAAGAGTGTACCTCAGCATAAAGAGCAAGTAGACAAGTTTTCAGATCTGTGCAGGTCTTAATGTTTAATAGACTTCAGTCTGACTCTGGAAATCCTTGTTTCCCCAGTTATTTAAGACTGGGAAACATAGCATTTAGCACATTCTCTTGTGTCACAGTTATTAGATATGAAGTATTAGACTGGGTGGACCTTTGTTCAAAGGTGTAATACAAATACATATACAAATGCAGCGATTCTAATGTTGGCTGATCCTGGATCTTTGCTCAATACAGTGTTCTAGATGTATCCTGTTCCTTTCTGTTCCTTTCTATTTTTCCATTTGACAAACTGTGTCTATTTTGGAAAGATTTTCTGCCAGAATAGGGCCCATAGGTCAGTGTCTTTCTTGCTGTGCAACTCTAATATAAAAATTGTGTTTCTCAAACACATCAGAGCTGTGACATGCAATCAGTTCTCTGGTACCCAAAACTCGACACGTCATCTACCTCAAGCTGCTATCTATAAGTAATAGGTAGAATATAAGAAACTTGTCTACTAATTGTAAGCCAAAGCCCAAATCTTTCTTTTGTCTGGCTTTAGTTCTGTATCAGGACATTCCTGTCATCCAGTTTACCAAGTAAGAGTGTAGCTCACTGCAGTACTAATCCTGCTATCACTATTTCTGGAACACTGGAGCGGCTCTGTTCTTGAAATCATTAAGAGTATAATTAATTCTTTTGTGTGCTAAATATACTTTATCTCCTGTGTTACCATACTGCACCAAAGAAAGATACAAAAGTGCTTTTGAAATATACATAAAATGGAGAACAGAAAGCTGTTATTTATCTCGTTCTCTTCATCAGCTACACTGCATGTTTGATGTACATAATTCTGTACTCTAACCAGATGCTGATTTCTGTATCTATAACCTGATCCAACACCTATTGGATTGAGGAGAAGGTTATATTTTGGGACTTTTCTGTTATAATCTTGGCCTGAGTTCTGCATTCAATTGGTCTTAAAGGAGAAAGCCTGGAGGCCACAGTGGAGTGTATGCACTTGATCTGCTTCCTCATTGTTACGTCACTAGCTTTGTCTTTCTGACTGCAGATGCAAGACCAGAGCATGAGACCAGATCTCTGTTCTCCTAGTTATGCTGCCTGCAAGATGACATCATTCACCTTTTGTCACTCAAAACTTACTGTCTTCTTCATCTGAGTCAAAAACTTCAAAATGTTTAGCTTCAACTATTAATTTCCCTTTGGATTTTGTATTTCAGTACTCTACACATTGTGCTTCATAGGTATGATCTGCTTTCAGAGTTGTCTTAACAGCATGTTTTGTCCTAGCTGTTGTCCCAGAGATTCTGGCTTTCATCCCCATTCTGAATGATTCTTTTTTTTCTCTCTGATATTCTGGAATTTCCTAGGAAATATACTTCTTTATTTTCCAGTCTTAGCATATCAGTACTGTGTCGTATCCTAGAACTGGGTGCATCTGTGTCTGCTGAATGGTATCAGCATGTTGTTGGTGTGAGGACTGCTGGTGTGAGTGTCATGTTAGGAAGGTAATGGGTTGAGGTGGCTGCAGGAGCCAATGCCATCATGTTGCTTTGGGTCCTCGCTGCGTAGCTCCACTGGCCCAGCTGACTGCAAAATGGTTTCCAAGGACACCAGGGTTGTGTACTGATGAGAAGCTGCTCCTGGAGTTCTCCTCTCATGAGTTTTCTGAACTTTGACTAGTTGAAGAGTTTGATTAATGGCCTGTAGTCTTACAAAGATGGTTTACCTCTCATTGAAAGAGATTTTTTCTTTTGTACCCTTTGTTTGAGTTAAGAAAAAGGATTTTGAAGTTTTCTTCTTTGATGCCATTGATAGTCTTCTACAGGTGAAGCTGTCTCAAGTAACCTCCCCTATCACTGTCTTGTCTTCCCTTTTTTTCCCCTACAGGCTCTGGGAGGAGAAAAAATTCTTAATGAATATCCTGTGAGGAATAGACAGGGAAAGACAATAACCCCTAACAGTTTATAAAGGTTCATATAATAAAAGCACTAAAGAACAGTGAATAAAATGTCTGCTTTGACAGAGAACTACATAGTAGTGCAGTTTTCCATTAATTAACAGCTCCTTACACTAACTGCCTTAAATAAGCTTTTAAAGTAGCAAACAGCTGAGTGCATTTTCAAGTTGGACTTCTATCAGCTGGGTCTTGGCTCTATTCCCAGCAAAGAAACACACGAAATAACTTGGTTATGGGGTCTGGAAAATAATCAGATTTACTTCCTGATGCTTGGTTTCTACTTGGGGAAAAACAATGGTTCATAAAGCTATCAGTTTCATTCTGAGATTAAATGGATTAAAGAGCCTGAGGAATCCAAATACACATGCCCAGAATTGCACATCAGTGCAGAGTAACAGTCAGCTCAGCAATCACCAGCTATTACCTGGTGAGGGACAGGACTGCTGGCTTCCTCTGGCTTCCTCTAACTCTCCTGTCAGTCATTTGTGGCTGTATGCATGACAGAAAGCACTTGAGTCCAGTCCTCTCTGGGCTTGATGGGGTGCTTTTGTGGCCTTGCTGTTCCTTGTTTTCTTCAGTGGTGCTTCTAGGCATGAAGCCAAGGATCTGTTTTATGTGCTTTGCAAGGTAACAGGAAGGCTGAGGGTGCTGGGTAGAGTGATAATCTTGGAGAACTGACTAGGGCACAAGGCCAGCCTGGTGCATTCTTGTCCCTACTGCTCCCTGGGTGGACAATGGCACAGCTTCCTAGCTCCTGACTCTACTACAGGGAGAGAAGAGGGGAGAAATTCAGGAGGAGAAAGGCAATGAAAAGAAACCATTGAAAACCAAGATAAATGCCAGCATAAGGAAGAAAATATTCTAGAAAGAAAATAGTGCTAGAACGAAGCCTGAGGCTAGCAGAGCAGAGAAAGAAAACAGAAGAATGTGGTGGAATAAACAAATAAAACCGAAAAGAAAGAGAAAGAGGAAAACATACTCTTTACATTCTTCCTTTACATTCTTTTTCCTGCTAACACATGCTCTAAGCACTGTGTAAACAGCTACATCCCCACATTTGTATTTTGCAGCAGTCTTACTACACATTTTGTAGCTTTCAGCAGCATTCTAGCTGAAGCAGAAGGCGCCTGTAGCATTTCTTTTCCCCCAGTGCCCTCTCAACTTCTCTGATGCTCTGTGGGCAGAGAAGTTGTTTGGTACCTCTCACCCACTGGATTGGGTGCAGATGCATTTTGGCAGCGATTCCTGGTAAACTCCATATGCTTTGCACATTTGCAAAGGCCCCTTCTCTGTAAAGTTTTGGGTCATATTCCACTGCTTTTCTCTCTCATTTTTGTTTCCTTTCCCTGAGTAGCCAGACTGTGTGAGAATGAGCATTGGCATAGTGCTTACCTTTTGCTAGTTTACTGTATATTTAAAGTTCATCCACACTGATGTGTATTTTTACTTCCCTCTTCTTTGCCTTATCTGTACATTTTTTTTCCACCTTGTGTTACATGGAAATAGGATAGAAGCTTCTGCACAAGGCAACATGTTTTACTAGACACTGAGAAAATTACAGTTGTGTTTACTGAGTGTACAAATTCTGCAGTGTTTTTACCCAGGCTGTGTACTCTTTTCTTCATTTTTGGAGATGGTGCAAGGTTCTGTTTCTCTGAAGAAAGCAGAAAACAAGAAGGCAATGTATTTGCTTACAATTCCAAACCTCTCAATCACCTCGTGTTGTCCAAAAGCTCTTTTCTCAGTGCTGATCCAGGCTGTATCTGGAGATGGCTTTTCAGTCTGGTTTGTGGTATCCTCTTCATTCTCTCTTGTTCACTGCTCACATGGCCAAGGAACAATCAGCTCAATCCTTTTGCCCACATAGGTCAAATCTAGAAGATCCATAGAGAAGTAGTGCCTTCAGAAAATCTCTTACTCATATCATTTGAAACACCGTTACAGTGGTGAAAAAACTCATAGGAGCTGCAAAGTGGTGACCTTTGGTCATGAGAGATGTAGGAAAGGCAATCTGACTGAGATTCTCTGTCCTTTGAACAAACATTTCCTCACTGTATATCTCACTTTTAGTACAAAGACTTTAGGAAGCTGTGTTTTAATAAGATGCTTCACTCTCACTACCTTTATTGTTCATTTGAACTTTATTTGAGTGGTGCTGCAGCCGAAAAAATAATTGAAGCTTCCTGCTTCCCAAAGCATCCATTCTTTATGTAACTCTTAAAAGCACTGAATGAGTGTGTGGTACTCATTGTATTTTAGCTTTTGTTGGGGGAAAAGGACTATTTCATTAACCATCTGTCTCTAAAATCCATTGCTAACAGTGTTAAACCAGAGCTTTTGCATGGCTAAACTATGTCTTCCCTATACTTTGACATTATTCCTCCTGAAGGATTTTCAGTTGCCTAATTGGATTATTTTTTTGTGTTCATACTTGTTTGAAAAGATTCGTGACTGTCTTGGAAATTTGGTTCCTTCTAGTGTAGTTACTGGCAAGAATTGTTTCCCTACCCTAGTTTTGTTAATTGGGTAAATGTTGACAACAGCGTGGAAATGCAGGAAGTCTGTGTCACCAGCATGAGCTGCAAAGGTGCTCATGTTATCATGGCCTGAAAGTATGAAAGGGGTGAAATTCCTGTGATGCATGGTTCTTTTTGTCCAAGTAGTTTGAAAGGAATGAGCTAAACATGCCACCTCTGGTCTTACATGTATAGCTGTAGACACCATGACCCATTTTACTCGCTAGCCAAGGGCAATGTGAGAGTCACCTGGCATGCAAAAACATGCTCCAGACCTGCTGCAAGAGAGGCTTAGATGTAGACAGAGAGTTCCAAATGCCACAGAGTACTTTTGAGAGTTTGGCCTTTAATTGTCTTTGGAGAAAATGGTATTTATTTGTTTTATTACATAAATAATTGCACAGTGGAATGTATTTGGCTGGGTTTGCAAAAGAACATGAGCATTCTAACCTCACTCCCTTTGAGTCAAAGTTGGACCTTTTTCTTCTGCATTTTTTAACTCTCCTCCTCAAAACCTGATGAATTGTCTCTTCCTGCTGTGTTTAAATATTTGTTTGTTTCCATTTATCTCAGAGGGAATTATATCCAGCCTTTGATAGGCACATAACAGATTGTGATGCCTAGCACTCCTGATATTTGGACATATTTGGTTTTGTTTCTATCAAGTATGTCTGTTGCTATGAAAAACTATCCATGAATTGTGTCCATCACAGAATAAGCTGTTGTGATAAGGCATCTACCTGGTTCTTGGGCTGTATTACTTTACAAATCAGCACTGTAAAAGAAATAGCACGTTTTCTGAAGATGTGCAGTAAATGGATGTGTTAGACAAAGGTTGAAGGCAATTAGAAATGTGCTGATCTGAGCAGCCAAGAATGTATTGTAGATCAGTGAGTAAATTTGATACTTACAGTCTGCTTGCAATACCTGAATCACCTGGTTTTCAAATGAAAAAGCTCATCTGTACTGTTGGGTTTTTTAGGTGTTTTCTTTAAGGATGAAGTATGGATTTTTAAACTCTGTGTTTATTTTTAACAGAATTAATTCATACTGTTAGTATATTGAAAATGACTGGAAGCAAGTAGGAAGAATATTCTGGTTTCTTGGACATGACTGAATAATTCATGTATGTTTTACCGAGGCATCTTCCCAAGCAACCAAAAGCTTTCCTAATGGTTTGCTTAGACAGTGATTGCAGCCTCTGCTTGGAGTGCTTGATTTGCAGTGCCCCACCACTGTGCTAATGAGGTTTTCTTTCACAGCTACCTCAGGCATATAAAATTGTTACCTATACACTGATAAATACTTTCTCTTCTTTGGCTCTGTCAATTCATATGAATATTTCATGCTGCTGCAAGTTGATGCCAATGTTCTTGTTAGTCAACATCCTTTTCTCTTTGACTTTACCACTCTCATATTCAGTCAGCTCTAGCATTTTTAAAGAAATCAATTTGCATGTATTGTTCTGCTATAACAAACCATATACACATGATCTTATGTACCCTATCTCAGCCATATCTTCTTACCTCCATTGTCACCTGCCTTACTGTATTGAGTTAATGTGTCAAGGTTTTGATGGTGGGGTGGCTCCTTCATGGAAAGGACCCATGATGTAGCAGTTCTTCAGGAACTGCAGCCCATGAGAAGGACCACACTGGAGCAGTTAAGTGAAGGCCTGTATCCTGTAGAAGGGATCCATGCTGGAGCAGGGGAACTGTGTGAGGTGGAAAGGACATCGGAGATATGAAGCATTGTGAACTGACCGCAACCTCCACTTCCCATACCCCAGGGATGTTCAGGGCAGGGGGAGGAGGTAGGAGAGGAGTGTTGAGCCTGGGAAGATAGGGGTGAGAGGAAGGTGGTTTCCTTTCTTTTTCCTTTTTTTTTTATGGATGAGGAGTTGTTTCTCACTATCCTATACTGGTTCTAGTTGCTAATGAATTAAATTACTCTTTCCCAAGCCAAGTCTGTTTTGCTTGTGATGCAAACTGCTGAGTAATCTCCTTGTTCTTATCTCAACCCACAAGCTTTTTCATCTAGTTTTCTACTCTTGTCATGCTGAGGAGGGAGACTGAGAGAGTGGCTTGGTGGGTACCTGGCAGCCAACCAATGCTAGCCCACCACTTTTACCTAAAATTATCCCTCGTGGTCGTTTGGGCAGATCATTTTTTAGGATTTACTTAACTGAGTATTTAACAAGAAATTGAATCATCTGTCTAGGGAAAATGGATGCTTTCTCACTCCTATGCTTGTGCTCTGTGTTTGAATGGACAGAAAAAATAACAGAAACTTATGGGCTCAGGCATCTGATTTGAGCTCATGTACAATCTGAAAATCCCCTCCTAGCTTTCATCTGTTTTCTTCTCCTGTACCTATTTTGAGACATCTCTTAAATGTCCCATCTCAGGCACTTGATGAATGTTCTCCTTTTCACTTTGTTTGACGTTCTCCTACAGGGCAATGAGCAGTGGTATGGCAGTGCTTGCTGACACAATGACTGCTCATAGGAACATGTCTACCTTTAGCTGAGACAGCCATATCATTTAACAGATGAGATGAAAACTGTCTCTTAAAGGGGTCTCTGTTCCCAGTTAGCTATGTTTGCTTGCAGCAAAGGTAGCATGCCAAAATATTGTCTGAAACAAAAATATTCTGGTATTGATTGATTGAAGGAGAGGAAGTATTTGAGGAAAACAAATTGGTTGAGTATCTGGATCACAGGCTGAAAATTAAGCTTTGCAAATATATGTAACTATAGATGAAACCTGTAAAGTCTGCTTCTTCCATTGCAAGTCATGGAGCAGAATGGGAGAATACCCCCTGCCTTTCTGCTATTCCCATCAGCACTAACTAGAATGATAGTCTGTAAAGCTAGAAGTCTCTCCATCTGCCATACAAGTTACAGAGCAAAGGATCCCATCCAGTGAACTGGCAAAGAAATCTGGGTGGGTATGTCCCTCTTTCAGTGTGAGTTCTCAAGTGCCTAGTAAGAGCTGTGCCAAACAATGATTTAGGTGGGAATAGGTAAAATCAAGCTCCCATCAGTCTGCAAAGCAGATCTGTATCTGGCTTATAGATCCTCTCAGTGCAAGCCAGTCCCTCATTGATATGTCCATGGTCCTTAAACACTGCTATGGTAGAATAAGGTGCCTTAGTTGGGACCACTATTCGCTGTGCTATGATTCACCCTACCTGGCCATTGCCTTTTGTCAAATGCTGACAACAGAGGCTTTTTTCTTGGAATGGAATTGTCTTATCCTTGTTTCCTAGCAAGTATCTCCAGCTCTGGCCAGGAAGTTGATGATGAGTGGAAGTGAGCATATGGGTTGGTGAAGCAGTTTGTTTCAGGGCTCTGCTTAATTTACTTCCACAACTGCAAGCAAGAATGAGGCCTGAAATTCCAAGACTCTAATCAGAGAACTTCCACTTGTCATGTCTGTCTGAGATAGCAGCTTCAATCATTTGAAACTGAGCACAGTTTGATGGCAAGGGAAGGAACGAGAAAGAGATAAAGTGAGACTTGTTGCGTGAAAGCATTAATATGCTCCAGAAGTCATGGTGGAGACTTTTAATTCTCCAGTTGGCACCTAAGTGACTTGATTTTAGTAGTCTGTCCAAACCTATTTGACATTCCTTTCAAGTCTTTCAAGGCACTTAGATTCTACAGGAATTTGTTCTGTTACCTAATTAATTTGAAAGACTGTGTTTAATCCCAAGAATAAACTGATGAAGTTTAACAAAGTTAAAACTTATAACAAAGATGATAACAAAGATGAAGGTGCTTCAAATAAAGCAAGTATAGAAAGTCACAAATGCATTATTTTTCTAAGAGAATCAGTGCAAAAGAAAGAAACTGTAGTGCCCTTTGTTGGGATTGTACTCAGTGCTCAGTGACCTTTTGTATTACATCACACTCTCATTTATAGTAGAAGCTGTTTGAGTTTGTTAAATGTGAATATAGTCCAGCCACTGGCTTCCTGTCTTATTCTCTCAGGCAAATGTTCCAGAGAAACAAGAAAGGTGTATTCCCTTTCCAGATTAGTACCATTCTATGCAGCATGAGAAAACTCCTTACACTCCTTTCTCTCTTGTCCAGTGCATATGGAGTGACTACATCAGTGGACAAGGGAAGAGCTGTGGATGTCATCCATTTGGACTTCTGTAAGGCCTTTGACATAGTCCTCCACAACATCCTTCTCTCTAAATTGGAGAGAGATGGGCTTGATGGGAGGATTGTTTGGTGGATAAGGAATTGGCTGGATGATGGCATCCAAAGAGTGGTGATCAATAGCTCAATGTCTGGGTGGAGATCAGTGATGAGTGGTGTCCCTTAGAGGTCCATGCTGGGACCAGTACTGTTGAATATCTTCAGTAAGGACACTGAGCACACCGTCAGCAAGTTTGCAGGTGAGTGGTGGGATGGACACACCTGAATGACAGGATGCCATCCAGAGGGACTTTGATCCTGAGAGAGCTTGAGAAGTGGGCTCTTGTGAACCTCATGAGGTTTAACAAGGCCAAGTGCAAGTTCCTGCACATAGATCAAGGCAAACCCTAGTATGAAATAGTCTGGGGAGAGGCAAAAGAGAGGCTTGTTATAGGCAAGCCCCAAAGCATAAACAAGGCTCTTAAAGCATAAACAAGACTCTTTCTGGGACAGTTAATGGAAACAAATTCCTCTCTAGCATGGGGGACTAAAAATGACTGTGATGCAGAATGTGTGAGCACAGAATCTCTTAGTTTTGGAAACTGGAATTTGAAACTGAAGTGTAGGTAAGTGAGACTGATAGAGCACTGGTGTAAGGGCAAACATGGCAATGAATTTGAAACACAGGGTAGTGAAAAGGAAGGTGTGGTAGAGAGGTGTGGAAAAATAGCCTCTCCATGCATATACAAGCACAAGGCAAGGGGTGCAGGAGGTTATTCTTTGTGAGGTGGTCATGTTCAGGGATACATAAATGTTTTGACAGTGTTGGACTGGGATTGCCAGTCTCCCAGTCACACTGTGTTAGCAGAAGGGCAATTCTGGTATTTGCATAACTGTGTATTGCTCCAATGTCAGATTGTCTCCACTGTGCTATGTTGGAGTTCTTAGTGGATGTGATTTGCAAAAGTTGCTGGCAATTGTGGACATGTTCCTATGTGACCTTATCTAGGTGAACCTGCTTTTGCAGGGGGGTTGGACTAGATGATCTCTAAAGGTCCCTTCCAACCCCTACCATTCCATGATTGTATGAAATGTGGAAATCAACTGTAAATAATGTCGTGGATCTGTTGAGGCAGAAAGAATAGTCAGTAGTACACTTAAAGTAAAAGGAAGACTTGGGGAAGAAAACTTTGTTTTAAACTGTCAGCAGTTGTCTTCACATTGTTTTCTGTCTTAGTATTAAATGTAATGATAAACCTGTATTTCAGACATGCCTAGTGGCTGTTTCAGAACTATGAGCCTAATAATCCATCTCTTCTTATTTATGTGCATAGGAGAAACTCGTATTTTTGAGCCATTAGAAACACATTTATTCACTGTGAGGTTGGCACAGAAATATGTGTGAGCAGAATTTTCAAGAGCACTGAGGAACCAAGTTATGTGGTTCTGAAATATTCTGTGATACTGAAAACTCAGCTGTAATATTTGTGGGAAGGGAGTTGCTAGTAATGGTTGTGGCTGGAGAGCTCACAAGTCTGAGTGTTTCTAAGGCTCTGAATTCATAGCTAAACTTGCCCCAGGATTCAGCAATGGGAGCTGTGGCTGGATACAGCAATATTTAATGGCCAAAAAATAGAGGAACACAAGCACCCAGGCACAATATTTGTTTTCCAAATGAAATATTCTCATTGTCAGACATCCGTATTTTTAATTCTGTTCTCTATTTAAACATCTGTTGGAGAAAAGTTCATGCTGCCTTATTTCTGTTTGCACTGGTTCCTAGCTCCAGATGTTCCCAATGAAGTGGGAATAAACCCTGATAGGCAGCAGAGCTGCTGATGATGTTGTGACAGTTCTTTGGCGTCTGTGGGAATTTGAGTATTAAAATACAACAAAGTGGATCACCTACAAATTACACAGAAGCATTTAGGCCTAGAGTAGAGACTGCTTAGCCTGCAGAAGGGAAGGCTTCAGGGTAATTTATAAGGATATGTAAACATTTGATGAAAGAAGAAAAGATGGAGCCAGACTCTTCCCAGTGATTCCCAGAAGGGAACAAGACAAGAGGAAGTGGCTGCAAGCTGAAATACAGAAAATCCCATTTAAACATAAAAACAATTGGGTTTGCTTTTAAATTATGGTCAAACACTGGACTAAGTTGCTCAGAGGTTGTGGAGTCTCTGTCCTTAGAGATCCTCAAAACCTGAGCAAGCTGCTGTAGCTGGAGTAGTGTGGTTAGACCTGATGATCTTTCAGCCTCAGCCATACCCTTGACTCTGCAAGTCTGTTCTCCAAATCTGTTCTCTACATCTCAACATTTTAAAGCCTTTTGGGAAGTATCTAGTTAAAATACAATGAACAAGAAGATAAACTCAGAGTTTATTAATGCGAGTGGGAGCTTTCCTGCTGAATACATTCATCTCCTATATTAATAAAATCATACTTAAGTTATAGATAAACAAATCAGTTGGATATTTCCATTTCCTGGGAATGGAAAATGATTCAGGCAATGGATATTACCTTGTTCTTATATATTCTTTATTCACTAGGTGACTTTGTGAGATTTAATCATAGTAAGTTGCTTATGAGCAAATTTTAGTTAAGTCAGTATCTACAGAATCTGGACCTTAGTAGACAAAATCACAGAATCTCAAGAGCTGGAAGGGACTTTAAAAGCTCATCCAGTGCAACCCCCCTGCCAGAGCAGGACCACCTAGAGTAAGTCACACAGGAACTCGTCCAGATGGGTTTGATGTCTCTAGAGAAGGAGACTCCACAGCCCATCTGGGCAGCCCCTTCCAGGGCTCCCTCACCTCAACAGGGAAGAAGTTTTTCCCTTGTGTTTCTTTGGAACCTCTTGTGTTCCAGCTTGTGCCCGTTGCCCCTTGTCCTATCATTGGCCATCTCTGAGCACAGCCTGGCTCCATCCTCCTGACACCCACCCTTTATGGATTTGTAAACATGAATGAGGTCACCCCTCAGTCTCCTCTTCTCCAAGCTCAAGAGCCCCAGCTCCCTCAGCCTTTCATAAGCCTGCCTTGGGCTTAGCAAAGGTAACATATCAGTCACGATTTTCTGACCAATACTCCAGTTTAAGTGTAATTGAAAGGAAGATAGTTATTAATCTGTTTATTGCGTCCTGGCCCAAACTTCACACAAAATAGAACCTCTGCCTTAGAAATGCAAGCTTGGCCTTTAGTGATTTCAGGAAACCAAAAAAAAACCCCTTTTTTGTTTGTTTTTTTTTTAAAGAAAGTTGCCTAAATTAACAAAAGAGGAGAGGTTACTAAGTTCCTTACATTTTTAGGCTGAGAAGGACAAGAAGGGGGCTTATAAGAAAGATGGGAAGATATTTTTTAGTAAGCCCCATAGCAATAAAACAAGGAGTAATGGTTTTGAACTAAAAGACTATAGATTCAGACTAGGTATAAGAAAGAAATCTTTTACAGTGAGGGTGGTGAAACACTGGAACAGATTGCTCAGAGAAGTAGTAGATGCCCTAAGATGGGAAATATTCAAGATCTGGTCAGATGGAGCTCTGAGGAATCTTCTGTAGTTGAAGATGTCCCTACTCATTGCACATGGTTGGGCTAGATGACCTTTAAAGGTCATCTAGCAAACTGTTCTATCATTTTATGACACTAAAGCATCTGTTTCTCTGGCTGATAATGCTGTAAGGAGGTTCCTATATCACAGACATTGCTGATACCAAAGTCAGCATTACATGATCTGAGGTTGAGACCATACGGAGTGCCAAGCACACAGCCTTAGCACTACCCTTGTGCTTGAGGCATCTCATACTCTCAATGCTCAGGTGAGTGGCTTCCCAACTGCATCACTGGGATATGTTTTTTAAATATGGAAGTCAGACAAGGATCAGCTGAATTTGTCAGTGTGTTTCTTAGTGTTGCATTCTTTGGAAAGAGTAAACTGATTAAATAAACTATCTGCTCTGAATAAATTGCATGCTTGAACTATGCTCTCCTTTGAGCAAATAATGAATGCAACAAAAATCTTATTTGCCAGCTTAAGATACCAGTAGTATTATAGTTTTCACTGAAGCATGAAGAGCTTTTTCACTTCTTCTCTCTTCTGAATAATAGAATGGCAATTAAAACATGAGAATATTTGTATTCTGAGGCCATTAAGACAGCTGAATATTCTTTCGAGTTGACCAGAGCAGTAAGAGGTGGATGAAATGAAAGTGATAAAAGAGAATGGTCATCAAGAACCCTGAGAAATATGTAGCATAGGTTGAGTGTACTTTGCTGTGTATACCTTGCAAGCTACTGGTGTGCTCAGAATGTTGAATCATAGCCCAATATTGAACCAGTGACACAGAGCACTGTCCAGTCGTTTAGTACCTTGCTCTCTGGCCAGGTTGTCCTTCTTCTGGTACCAAACTCAGGCAGCCTCTCCCTGAGACCTCTTCTATTTTCACTATTAGGTTATTAAGTGTCAGGAGACCACCTCTTCTGACAGAGCCCCTTGAGCAGTCTCCTCTGTGTAGTTGGCACTTTATCACCTTCATCACCCTGGCTGTAACGCAGTGAACTCCAAAGACTTTCCTTCTTTATGCTGCTTTAGCATGCCCTTTCCTTGGTGGAACAGTTAATTCAGGATGTGAAAGAAGGAGCAGGAGAAATTTAACATGGAGCCCATCTCTGTTGCCTTTTTTGGAAGGGTCCTTGTGTGGAGAGCAGAATGTTATTCTGATGTTATTCTGATTTACGAAGTCATTATGTCTGTTGTTGCTTAAGAATCCTGATGAGCTGTAGCAAGCTAGCTTTAGGTCATAGTTTTGGATAGTTGTAGCCAAAAAGAACTAATTAACAAGACAGAGAAATTCTTTAGCAAAATTAGTGGCAATTAAAATTTGTCTCCAGCAGGGATCTTTAGGTTTGTTTCTTTATATGAAAATATTAACATTAAAGTTCTTCAAGAAACAAATATTTCAGCTGAGTTGTTTCTGATTAACTCCAGGGACTTCTTTTCAGGATATCATTTGCAAGCTTCCTCTTAATATTTATTAAAACTCCTGAAAAGTCAAGGCAGAAAATTGGAAAAAGCAGTCAAATTTCTCAGCTCTATCTTTTACTCTGTCCAGTGATAAAAAAGGACTTGCAGTTTAAAATAACATATTTTGGACTAAATGGATCTGCAAGAATTACTGAAGCTGGGTTATTTATTTTTCCAGAAGAAGAGCGCACAGCACATCTTTGACTATGGATGCAGCTATGCTGAGAATGAAAATGCATGTAAAATATTGCTTAGTGATACTTAAAAAACAAATCAAGTCCCAGTAGAATCATAGAATCACAGAATGGTAGGGGTTGGAAGGGACCTTTAGAGATCGTGTAGTTCAACCCTCCTGCAGAAGCAGATCAACCTAGATCAGGTCCCATAGGAACATGGCCAGGCGGGTCTTGAAGACCTCCAAGGAAGGAGACTCTATGCACCCCAGATGGGAAATATGACAGCTTGGAATTGAGAAGTAAGATTTATCCTTTGAATGGGAACAACTTTTAATGAGGTTCACTGTAAATAACATTCCTGTTGGAGGATGCTCTCGGGGATAAATTCTGTACCAAGTTTTTTTACCAGTGTCTTGTTCAGTGTGAATGTGCTAGCAAACTCTTCTCCAGTGCTGTCAGTTTGGGTGAGTTGCTCCTTTTTTGCAGCTGCCTATGAGAGTTCAAACCCAGTATTTTTTATGACTCTGTACAAAGTGGTTACATGAGTAAGTTGGACACAGTAATTGAGAAATATTGTTGATTCCTGCAAATGTACACTGGATTAGAAACAACCAATTCTGCATGTTTCTAAATGCCTCAGAATCGATTCACCCTTCATAAAAGAAAAAAACCCCATATTTATAAGCACAAAGTGGTTTCTTTTAAACAAAGTTTATTGTCTCTCTGCTTCAGTCAAGCTGTGCAGAGCTAACTATACAGTGCAGGAAAAGCAAACAGCTTTGTATTGAATTCACAATACAAATACAATTCTGGATCTAGAGTAATGAATGACATCACAATTACTGCCACATCAAGTTGGAAGTAAAAATTGCTAGAAGCTAAGAGCATGCAAGAGAGAAATCTTGCTATGTTTTTGTACTTGTCCCTAAGCATCCTGTTGTAGCTACTGACAACAAGTTGGTGGAATAGATACTCAGGTATATGACTCCAGTGCAGCTATTCTTCAGAAAGATTAGGTTCAAGAAGCAATCTGTAAAAGCTGCATGTCATGTTCTCCAACCTGCATATCATATGAGCAGACTTAGATCATGATGCCTATTTGGTTCCTGGCTCTTTTACTGGTCTAAGTTGTGATTTTGATTTCCATAGCTAATGGAAAGGAGAGGATGAAGTGGAATCAGTTGTTCAGTAGAAGAACTAGAAGAACATCAAATGAAACTAGCAGTTGCCAGGTTCAAAGTGAAAGGAGGTGATTCTTTGTGCATTGTGAGGCTAAGCTGTAGATCTGGGAGACTGGAGAACTTCATTAAGCAAAACAGCACTAATAGCAGCTGAGTATTTAAAACCCACCTCTGTCTCGGGAAGTATTCAAGCCATAGGCTGTGGGAGCTAGGCAAATTGTTCTGAAGAGATGTATAGCAAGGTGCTTGCCCTGTTCTTATATTCTTTAGGCATGCTGCTAGGATGCTAACAAGATACTGAACTAGTTTTGGCTGAAGGGGTTCTTACTACTGTGATCCCCAATTTATACGAATATCATCCAAAGATAAGAATGATGGACATGAAGTACAGCCAATATTTTCAGAGATGGATCTCTGTTAAAGCTCTAGTGTTTCTCTACTGAAAACAACCTTACTTTGTTGTACTAGTTTATGAATCATGATTCCGTGCTTTCCAGCTGTGCAGCTTCCCATAAAAGCTCTGTTTAGCTTGTGTATCAGTGACAGCTTGTGTGAGAGTTGCGGATCTTTCAGGATTCTGTGATCCCCACCATATGTGATGGACAGATTTAGCAGAGGGAATGGTGCACACAACACAGCAGGCAGTGCAGAGTTTTAGAACAAGGGGAATCAATGTTTTTCCAGACATCCATCTGGATGAAGCCACTTCAGTAACGGCCATTGGCTTTCCTAACGCTCCTAGGCTACTTGGTAAGGAGAAAAAGCTGATCATCCTGACCTTGAGGGGTAATGTCTTCACACAAAGTTACAAGCATGGCAAAATCCCTGTAGGGGGTTCAAAGTGTTACTGTAATGCAAACTTTGGTCACAGCATTTGGGCTAAGTTAAGCTACGAGTTTTGTAAGAGCGAATCTATCGGCTCCTATAGAACCTCAATCTTTAAGCATTATCTTGTTACTTGAGTATCAATCTAATTCTGCTGCCTTGTGAATGAGATGCAAAAAATGTGCAAGTTGAGGTATTATTTTTTTACAATAAATCCTGATACTCAATTAGATTAATCTGCTTTCTGTGGTCGATCTATTGGAACAATTACTTTTGTTCCACTTAAGGACTGATGTGAGCACGGAGCTGACATCCACCTGCATCTCAGCTTGCAAATGCTCAGCATCTCACAAAGATCTAGATACTTTCAAAGCCATGCATTAAGGAATGATTGTGAGGGTTGGAAATCAACAGCTGTTTAATCAAAACTGTAGAGGAGTTCCATAAGAACAGTCAAAGACAATAATCCTCAGACTTTTAAAGCAACCAAACAGGAACATAAATGTATTTTTCATTTGATTTGCAATAGAAATCCTTCATTTTGATATGTTTGGATATTGCTGTTTCCTCCCTGCCCTCTTTTTTTGGTTGTTGTTTTGTTTTGTTTTATTTTTACATCAGGGAAAAGAAGAGAATCTGTAATTAAAATGTCTTAGGAACTGGTTTAGTGCTTTATTCCTCTCAACTTTTTTAAGTAGGAGGTGAGGAATTCAGGGAAATTACAGCAGGAAAGGAAAAAATCAACTTTGAGTCTCAGAAGAACCTCAAGATCAGAATTTGGTTTTGGGGTTCTTGTGTGCAGAATGCTATATTTAAATGGCAAATCTGGGACCTCCAGTTATGTTTAGTCACAAGTGTTTTGAACCCTCTGTGAACAGGTGGATAAGACATAGACTCCATTTGGCTGTTCTCTGCCCCTCCAGGCAGTGCACATGTGATCTATGTGTGTTTTACTTGGGTGTGTATACATTCACAGCCTTAGGAAGCAATGCCTTCTTTACTCTGTCATATATTTCTTTACAATGTTTTAACTGAGTATCTTACCTCGCAGGTAGCATTCTAGCAATGGGAAAAGGGAACCTCAAACTAGCCCAGAAGTTACTTTTTCATTTAATATATGGTTGAGGTTTAAAATTGCTTTTATAAGGAAAACGATTATACTCGTGTTAAGTAAAAATTAATGTTCTAAACACCTTGCTGAAAAGGGCAAGTGGGCAATTACACACCTACTGAACTTTCAGTGCCTCTGACTTGTCAAAACAGCCTAAAGAGGAAAACCTGACACCTTTTTGCAAATGAAGCTGTGGGTTAATAGGCAAGGACTGGGCTAAGTGCTTGCTTAGTCCTTGTATTAGTATAAAAAGATGTCTTTGATAGACTAGCTTGTTTATTTGACAACAGGGAATGCCTATTTGTTTGTTTTCTGTAATTATAACTTCCAGGAAAACATTTAATCTAATGTGATGTTTGCAGTCATTAATGTGTTCTAAATGGTAAGAATTCTCATGCCAATCCATAGAGGCTCTAATAGGATCCATGGCTTATCTTCAACTCAGTTTCAAGAATTTAAGAAATGTGGCTGTTGGAAGCTTTGCAGACCACTGTTGAAATCTGGATACCCAGGCTGAGTACTTAGGTTTCAGTAATGCATCTCTGAGTTGTGAGCATGGAGCTCTAGCAGTGCAGGAGCACACTGTGTAACTGTATAGAACTCAGTTTTTAAGGCACAATCCTCAGAAGGGAAAAAGCACAGGCTGCTGCTGCTGCTTTTTGCATGGCTGCCTTTTTGAAGCCCATTTTTCCTGCCTTGAGTCCAAATGTCCATTAATGAAGAGAAGCTTACAGCTTCCTATGATTGTCCTCATCCAGTCTCACACAAGAGAGGAAGAAAGCTGGAACATTTATCTCCTTCTCTGTTCTCTTGCTCATAGAGAGAGGCAGCTTGTACCCCTACCAGAATAAAACTTGCTGCAGCTATGAGAGGTTAGGGATGGGGCTATATATCCCTGTTCAAGTAGATAAGGGCTATGGCAATCTCATCCATTTAATCTTTGAAACCATTCTTCTTGATGTGGAGAATGTGCAGAATTCAAGGTGAGACAGGACCATTAGATTATCTTGAGTTTATGAGTTCATAAATCATCACCAATTGGACTGAGCTGAAGAGACAGCAGTAGTGCATCGTTCAAACAGCATATAGTTTTTGTCAAATAGGCTCCTTCTTTAATTTATTCCAAGTATTAACACTCTTCACAGATACAAATTCAGACCTTAGGCTTCATTTTGTAGTCATTAATTTGTGTCAGAGCCAGCCACAGTGTGGTGGACAAAATGTATACTCTAGGTCTTTCACTGCAAGGTGTTTCCCTCAATTTATGAATGAATTTCTGGGATTATGCTATGATTTTATTAACTTTTATGTCTTTAAAATGGGAAAAGAACACAGCACTTTGGTGCTAATGATCTAACTGATATTGTACACAAGGGTAGAATAGTTGCTTGGACCCCAGAATGACCCTTAATGGTCACATGAGCCCTCTTTGCCCCAACCGTGCTAAGAGCTCTGCTCAGTTGCTTGTCTGAATCTCTTCACAATACAGCCTACAACTTTATAGAGCTTTGTTAGTCTTCATCATCTCCACAGTTTTAGCAGATGTGCCTTTTAGATCTGCAGTAAAGACAGTCTGATCCTCACAAAACCCTGTTGGAGAATATCTCCACTGAAGGCTGGCTCCCCACTGATTTCTTCTTTTTAATGTTTCTCCATTAACCAGTTCACTCTTCATATAACATGGGCTTTGTATTGCTGGATTTGGGGTGTTTGAAGGGGTTTTTTGTTGTGTTTTTTTTTAATGAGACTGTTGTACAATAGTACAAATGCTTCCCAATAGCCATTTCAGCTGGTGAAGTTTGACCAAAGTGTCAGTATTACCTTCTTTCTGTGATGGGGAAGTTAATTGGGGTAAACTTATTAAGGCTATCATAAAAAATTCAGAGTTGCCAACTGTTTTAGGCTGAACTTGAGCATTAGTTTCCCAGTGGGAGCTGTGTCTGAATCTCTGGATTCATGTCCTGTCAGAATTCATCTCGTGTTTAAGAGTAGCATTGTAGGTGAAGAGATGATGGTGTTATAAGGACAGGGCTTTTACTTTGTTATGGACTTCCACAGACAGAAAAATGATAAGGAATAGTCTGAGCAGGAAACAATACAAATCTCTCTCTTAAAAGTCCTTAAGATTTGTAGGAGAGAAAGTGAATCAATTCTAACTGAAAACCAAAATACTGCACTGACAAACACTCTTCCCTAAGGAGAGAGAGAATGAAGTGGCAATATGAGGCACGAAATGGTAGAATTTTGGTACCAGTATAATAAAGATATGATGAAGGAGCCTGTGTTGAGTAAAACAGGTTCTCAGTTTTAATACTCTATTGATGTTTCATTTCTAAATGCTTTACCTGTGAGGAATACTCAAATAACAGATGTTACAAACCTGAGCACTATACATTGTGTCAGTTGTGGGTACAGAAAAAGAACCCTATAACAAAATTATAGACTTTCTGGACTTTAAAAGTCTAAGAATTGATCAATCATTAAATTGTGTATTAAACATTTCTTGATCCTTTTAAAGAATTCATAATTAGGACATCAATATGAAGCCAAGTTTCCTGTCTATTATGCTGCAGTGTTGTGTGGCATGGTAGAACCACATTGATTTCATGAATGATTTGTTCTTTCAGTACATTCAGTGAACCTGATTTGATGAAGTTTTTAAAGTGACAGCATAGTAATGGGAAATGATCTTGATGCAAAGCACTGGTCTAAAATACTTTTATATGTCAGGACTGGTTTTAAATCTGGTTCAAGTCCGGTGTCAGACAGAGATAAGCTTTTGGCAAGCAAAGGTGGAACTAAACTGAGTTCTGACATGGCAGCAGTGCTGGCTGTCAAGCCCAATTCTTTCCCACAGTGAAGTTGAGAGGATGGACAATTCTTCTGTATATATCTTCCTGGAGCTATATATGAGTTTTCAGGCTCATTAATAGAGACCTTTTTTGTCCCAGAAGAAAAATTGCTTGATTCACAGGCAATGATCTCAATATATGTGGAAAAGGGGACATACATGCAACATCAGTAGTGCTTGGTGACAATGAGGCTCCAGTGTATCCCCATTATGGTCAATTTTGTGTTGAATGAACTTAATCACTACTGTTAAAATACAAATAACTGTTATCATTTGAGTCCTAAACACCTCATTGGAAATTTTAAGTGTGAGTGCTGCCTACTGACAAGAGATCAAACTCAGAGACAAATCCTAAAAAGCAGAGGACTTGCCATATTTTGAAGTGTAGGGAGTCCCTGTTTGAATAGATTTACCAAAGTAGGAAAAAAGTTCAAGCCAAAAGCCATAGACTGTAGTTGATTTAATGGTAGTGCAGATGTTTTGTACTGTACTGCACAGAGCAATTGCTCTGTAATGGGGAAGAGACAGGCGTTATCATTAGACTGTGGTAGTCTGTCCTTCCCTGCTGTTTTAACTGGTCTCCTGTCCCGTCTAACCAATTTGATAGTGGAAAGAGGATGTTATGTGTTTCCAAGATTGTTGTCCCTAGCAGAGTGGAAGAAGCAGCTACAGCAAGCAGGCTTCTTGACCAGAAAAACAGAGATGTCTAAGAGATGCTTTTGTCATTTTTGGTCCCTGCAGCAATAAAGTTCTGATGTCCTGAGCTTTTGTAGAGCAGACTATCCTATGAAAGAGCTGGTCCAAATGGAGCTTGGCAGAAGAATGCAACTAAGGAATTTTTGTGCTGTAGGTGTTATAAACTGCTCCCTCCTGATCCTAGGAAAGTAAGAGTTCACAAATTGAAACATCCTTCATCGCACTGAAAAGAGAAGCAGGGGAGAGGAGGAACCTTTGCCCTGCCAGGTTACCAGGGCCAGCCTTCTTTTATTGGTCTTACTGTGTGTAAACTAGGTTGACAAGTGACATTACCTAAAGGGAAACCCAGAACATGCTGCAGAGCCTTTTCTTAGTCAAAAGAGGCAACTTCCCTGTGTGAGATTCTGTAGAATGCTTTTATAAAGCTGCACACGAATGAACATTGTTGAATATGTTTAATACTCCTGTTTTATTTTGGTGTGAATTTGAACAAAAAGAGACTAAAATCTCTCCTATTAAAGGGTAAGAAAAAACCTCCAGGAAGCCATTTGCTGCTGCTGCAGTAATAAACATTCATTATTAACAGTATTTTGTGAGCTAAGAACAAAGCTGTTTCACTGGTAGGACAGACCTGCTCTGTATAGCTCTGAAGCACAGTAGTGACATGCTGCAGCAAGTACTGATATTCAGTAAGAAAGTCTGTGCTACTCCTTCAAATTTACCCTTGTTGGGAACAGAAATATTCATTTTTTGTGTTATTTGTTTGAAGATGCTGAGTTGTTGAGCCTAGTAAAAGCACCACAGAGTATTATTGCCTATCCAGTTCAGATTGTCTTATGGCCCCAAGCAGATTTCTTTAATATCTTTGTAACAGTCCAATGAGAATACTGCCATACTTAATAGAACTGCTTGACAGCTAACCTATGGGTGGCAAGGGCACTGTGAACAATTCAAGCCTAGTTATAAGTCACTTTATCTATTTATGTGGATCTGTTTACTGCCATGTGCGTTCACATCAGTTTGCATGATTTCCCACTGAGCCCTTCTTGTGGGTCTGGAAAGTGTATTTATTCACTGCTAGAGACTCAGGAGGTAAGACCATGCTCTCTTGAGTCTCTGTTGATTGTTTAACTCCAGGTCCTTCTATAATTTACCTGGAAATGGTCAACAAAATAGCCCTCTTACTGGAACTTATGCTGTAACAGTATTGACAATATATATAGCGGTCTGTATTCAGTCAGCTAATCAGACAAACAGTTTTGTGAGCAGGTGCATGAAGGAAACCTAATTTCTTGTGAATGTGTTCTCTGTGCATAGGTACAGGCTAGGTATCTGAGTTAAAATTTCAGCTGTGTAATAAGAAGGAAACCTATGCCACTTTCCCTCTCACAATGACGACTCTAATGATTTTTTTCCCCCTTTGATGCTCGTCCTGGTGAGGCAATGGACATTGAGGTTTGCACTGTCCTATCAGTTTTGATCAGAACTGGTCTACAAAATTTAGGCAGGGAGATAAATGAACACAGAGGGATAAGTATTCACAGAAATAAGCAATGTGTGCATTAGCTACCTGTAAATTAGTTTAGATCTAAGAGAATGTTTGTCTCATTGGGCTAAAGAGTTGTAATGCCATGAGAGAATGCAAGTCACTGCTTAGTGCTCCAGTCTTTCAGAAATTAAGCCACTGAGCACACCAGTTCTTTAATGAAGCTGGAATTCTTATATTAGGAGTTACCCCTCCTGTTGCTATTGCCTGAAATGCCTCATGTAACTTTACCTTTTTCTGAGGAACGGAGAAGCATTGGTAACCATGTGCTTTTTCATTGATACTGAAAAGAACCACTTTTGTTTTAAATTGGATGTGTTTGTGTGGGATTTTGCTTCCTTCGTCTCAGTTATTAGGTATAAAACATCACAAGAATTAGATGTCTTTCTTTTCTCCATGCCTAACGTTTCTTGAATTAAATAACCATCAAAATCCTTGTTTAGCTAGTTCTGGCTTGAGCCTGGCTTCAGTTTCTGTAAAAGACATTGCAGTAACCTTCATCAATTGCATATCAGACAGATAACAGACACATGGGATCTCACTTTTGTTTCTCTGAGTGACACACAGCAACTCTATGGCATATGTGAGCATGACAAAATATGGAATTTTGGTCGGGAAGTCTTGAATCTACTTCACAACTTCTTATATCTAGAGGAATCTCTTTTGTGACCTTATGTCACCGTTTCCCTGACCTGAAACACAGTTTCCTCCTCAGTCTTTCTATCAACACTACGTACCTTTTTCTCACAGTAATGATACCAACAGAGATCTGTGTGATGGAACAGTCAGAGCATTGATAGGGTTCAGCTTGTTTTAAAAGATGACTATCAGAAGAGTAATCAATAAATTCATTTTCTCTGGCGACGTTCCAAACCCAGCTGGATGAGTTCCTGTGTGACCTACTCTAGGTGATCCTGCTCTGGCAGGGTTTTGAACGGGATGATCTTTTGGGGTCCCTTCCAGCCCTCGAGATTCTGTGACTCTGTGTGATTTTTCTTTCTCAAACCAACCCTTGACACAGAAGACAACTCATCTTGCAAATGGTGTGTTACCCTTCAAGGTTTATTATAGGAAAGAGTCATAGAGTACATTCAAAAGCCCTTCAGTTCAATAGCACATAGTGACAATCATTTGAGTGTAAAAATACTTACAATCCATTGTTTACATTGTTCAAAGTTAATAAGATAATGTATGTCAGTTTAGTGTAAAATGAAGTAGCATATCTTAAGATCCTTTTCATTAATGAGTGGGGGAAAAAAGCATGTGGTCTCTTAGGCTATGTAATGAATTCTTAAGATGGAAAGATGAAGATGCATCCTACGTGCCTACATGAGGACATCAGGAAACTCGCTTGAAGGATCAGCTTGTATATATACAAAAGGTACTGGAACATAGGCTTGTGGAATGAACTGTCCTCTGCCTGCCCAGGCTTGTTACATGCCTTTAGGAAAGCTGTGAAGAGAAAATGAACTGTGGCTCGAATCTTGTGACTCTTTGCAGGTGGTGTTAATAGACAAGCGTGGAAGTGCAATCAAAGATAATAAGAACTTTTGCATTTATTTCATTGAGAAGTCAGGTGCTATTTATTTTCACAGTTCTTTACAAAATACAGATTTGATCTGGGTTCTGAAGTCCATTTTTTTTTGCTTGGCTTCACTGTCAGCAGTGATGGCTGTCAGCAGGTTCTAAAAAGGTGTTGGTGTGGGAAATTTTGCTGGATTTGCCTATCTATGTTCTTTCTAGAATATCTGAGATGATATTGCCATTGCTTATGATGTGTTTGATTTCCACTTTGTGTCTACCTCATCATTGTAAGTCAGGAGCTGCATAACATGAGTGCTCTGGAGTTGGGTTTCTAGCTGACAACTCAAGAAAAAAGATCTGTCATTTTCCATTGCCACTCATCAGAAATGTGTTTATTCTGTAAGTTGCTTTCTGAATAGGTTAAAATCATTTTATTTAACTTTAATGTGGGCTTATTTCTATACTGATAACAGTATAGGGTCTGTTTTGGCTTCTTATGATGTTACTGACTTCTGTAAAGCTACTCCTGTTCTTCCAGCAATACACTGTTCTGGCCTTCACCTTAAACAGCTTTTCAATGGGGCTTTTTACCTCCCTGTGAGGACTAATGGCCTTCTTGGATGTTGGTAAAAATGAATCAGAATGCAATTTCAGGAAAATATGCCCAGACTAGCAGCAGAGCAACACGCAGCTATCTAAGCTTTTCTGTGTTGTCCTGCTTGTGTCTGCCAACTGTGGGCAGTCCCATTCAGTCTCATCCCCTTCAGAAAAGCACACGTGTTTTGCAGGCAGAAGTAGATGGATGGCAGTTAGGCAAGCTGTTCTGCCTCTTGGATATCTGATCATGCCACCTAGCAACACTGAAATAAATGCGCCTCACATAGCTCTCTCCAAGCTGTATTTCAACTTAACTGCGTTAGCAAGAACAGTCTGAGATTTAATACATATGCAAAACTGCCAGAACTGCACTGAAACTTGTTTCTATGGTCTCCTTCTTGACTTCAATTGTGATTTAAAAGGCATGTCAGTATGGCACAAACCATGCAAGAAACTGCTCTTGCAGAGCTTGCTTCTGTTGTGTCTGATGTTTCTTTATCTCCTGAGAGCTAATTTCAGACTTAACTGAGTATTTAAACTTAGAGCAGCTACTAAGCAGCAGCCATTGCAGTACAGACAACTTGTTCAGACGAAGGGTGATGTGACTGTCAATATGGGCTGCCCACTTTGCAAGCCAATGTCTTCCTTTCAACCAGTTGCAACTTTCATGCATCAGTGGTATAAGTGGAGGTGTTAGCACCTATTATTTGTAGAGTTTTTGGACATTTTCCTTTATCACACCCTGTCTTTGACTTCTAATGGTTTGTTAAACTTTGCCTTATATCTGCTCCCCTATTCCATAAAAAGAATAGTTAATGTTCTGTGAATACATCTTTAATTTTACTTCTTGGTCTCATGGGAGTCTCCAGACTCCCCAGTGAGACCTTGGCTTGAGAATGAGCCCGTCTCTTTTGTTTCATCTAGCACAACTGAATAATGACACTACTTCAAAAGACAGAAGGAAAAATGTCCCCTTTTTTGGTTGAGTTTTTGTTTATTTGTTTATGGTTTTTTTCTTTCTTCTTTTTCTTTCAGGAAGATACTGGCCTGATAAGATGGCACCATCCTGTGAGTCCTCCCCTTTTTTTCTCTCATCTATGCTCTAGACTCCCATCCAAGACTTCATCCTTTTCCTTCTTTCTTTTCTTTTCCTGCCAGACACACAGCAATCCTGACTGACAAATAACAGAAAACAGCCTACAATGCTTAAATATGCTTAAAATAATGCTTAAAACAATTCTTAAAATGCTTAAAAGCTTAAATAGCGCTAGAGATGCTTAAAAGACTGAGCTATGACTGAAATGGTAAAATTACATTCCAAAAACTCAGTGTATTCTGTTAATTTGTATTTATATTCCACACACTGTGAATCAGAATATCTGCTTGAGTAGCATGTTTAAGAGTTCAGTGCTTTATTATGTACATTATGGTCAGACTGCTAATGGTTCCAATGGTTAGCACCTTGTCTGAAAATCAGGCTACAGGAAACAAACCTGCCTGTCCTTTCTTTATAATTGGCTTGCATGTTACAGTGATGTTCTCAATAATCATGGAGTTTTACCTGAGGCTTTACTCTGCACCAAAAAAAAAAGGAGACAATAAATGAAGAAGTGCTAAGCAAATCAAACAGGCTTGTATCTCACTTGGAGTCTGCCTGGACCCCAAGACAACATAAAGCACCTTGAATCTGAATTTACTACAGACTATTCAGGATGAGATGTGATTTATTAGGCTTCAATAAGCAGCTCTTTAGTATGAAGACAACATGTTTGGGGCTCTCAAAAGAGCGAGCACCTGTCTCATAACTAGCACTGTAACTACTACAACTTAAACTACAGAATGCAATAGTGATGCCTTTTTCCTTTAATTGAAGTTTGAACAAAAGGATAGGCTGGCTGGCAGTCTGTTCCTGCCCCAGTTTAACTAAAGTATCCTATTAGCAGGTTCTGTTGGAGAGTTCAATAACTAAAAAGGACATTGAGATATTTTTCCAACTTTCTGAAGAAATGTTCTAAAAATAAGAATGTATTCACTGTCTTTCAGCCTATTTCATTTCAAATGCATCAAAGATCTGAGGGTTCATATCTATCTGCATCTGTTGGCTTCAAAGGCAACGCTTTGGTACATGACACGTGATGAAGAGAATTAAGAACCAATCTCTCCTTGAAAGACTGTGTAGCTCACCAGTCCATCTTTCAACTAGAATTAATCCTCCCCATACTTTTGACAAATTGCATATTGAAGGAGTACTTGTTCCAAAAGAGAATAGAGCAGGACAACCTTATTAGTTGACCATCATGAAACATCAGATAAATCTTTTCTACTTTGTCTGTGCTGATCAATATAGAAAAAGTTCCTCTGGATAGAATCCTGTCATAGAAGAGTCTTTGTTTTGAGTACCCAGAGAACTGAGCAGATCTGTAACTGTGTGTAGGTGTTTGAGGAAAGCACAGTTTGAGTGTCTGACAGGCTGTCTCACTGTGATGCACTGAATTGCAATTGGCTTTGCTTCTTATTGATCAAGGCCAGCATCTCACTCAAAATATCGAGGGCCAGTTTTCCCTGGGATTTGTCACTGCCATTCCCATTCCCTGCTACAGAGGCTTCCATTTACACTGTCTTCTAATCAGATTCATCTGTCCCTGTGGTCATTCAACAGCATGAATGTTAAAGTATATGACAGAAGCAATGGGAAAGCACCCACTGAAAGTGTGATCTCAGTACTGTGATGCTCTATTCCAGAGAAACCACTTGCCATCTTACTGAGGCATAGATACATTCACTCAGAAGATGATTTTGATGGCAAAAGATGTGATCCTCATGAAAATTAGTTTGTAGTTGTCTCTTTACTGGAATTTATAACCTCTTTTGAGCAAAAGGGCGTTTCCAAGTCTTCCTGGCCTGCTTCAGTGCAAGCTTCACCAGCTTAATTTAACCTGCTGAGGCAGATGATTTGAGCTAAGAAGCGATGCTTGTATGGCTGAAGTTGCTGAAACCATTTGCATCGACCTGCATCTAAACTGGGTGATGCTGAAGATGAATTGTGTCAATCACAACTCCTCTTAATGAGCTCTGAGTCTAAATAACAAAGTTAAGCCTTCAAACCATCCTGAAAAGATATTTATCCTGCAAGAAAATTCAGCTTGAATTCTCTGTCTATTTGTCTTAAATACTCCAGAATGGTGAAAAATTGCTTTCTTGAGTGTAGTTCAGGTAAGAGCAAAATATCACGTAGGAAACAGACTCAGAAGAGAAGGAGACTCTTTATTCCACACAGTCTCTTTAAAATAAAGAAACAAATAAAATTAAAAAGAGGCTGTTTGAGAAAATTTGGAGGCATCTGGTGCTAAGGAGAGAAAGAATATTTAGCTGTCATTGAGGATATTTCTTTTTCTGCCTCTAAACAAATTTCTGCACATTGTTGTTTTGAGATACTGAAGCTAAAACTTCTCCAAATTAAGAGCTTTTAGAAAAGTGTTTAGTGCAGATGAATTTCTGTTATAATAGTTAAGTCAAGGATTGTCAAAAGTAGAAGTATGTAGCTGAATAAACTTTTTCATCCAGGAGCTTCCATGGAGGAAAATGGGAGCAGGTGCTTGCTCATAGCTTTGAAAATCACTCGTGTGTATGCCTGAGTTTGGAACAAGTATTGCATAAAAATGTCATGCTTTTTAGAGTCTTGAGCTAACTGTTGAAGACCTGTTCTTGCTTCTTATTTTGTGGATCTCTCTACAACCTGGCTCTAGCTTTTCCCAACAAATATATCCTCAAAGACATAATTTGTATTGGTCTTACGTAATCACTAGTAACACAAGTAAATATGTGTGTAAAGTGTAACTGACTCATAATAAAACCTATCTGTATTCAAAATGTGAGTGTACATGACAGAAGGAAACCGACACAATACCATATTGCTGGCTGTTGATTCTAACACTCTTCCCACACAATGACTTAGTGAGAAGAACAGACTCTGGCACCATCAATCTAGCCACGTTATGGAAAAGCAAGTAACAGATCCCAAAGGGTCTAAGGCAGAGTCATTTATCACCTGTAAAGCAAGTAGATGTCATTACAAGAGGTCTGGGACTTCCCAGTAAATTAAAAAGGATGAATGTGCTTCTCTGTATACAATATAGTGCAAACCCCAAGAGAAAGAGGAATCATTCTCATGAGTACTGACATGGGAAGATAAACAGGGAAATTTCAGACTTTTGATTGCAGCCGTTTTAATTTGAAGTAATTGATTGATCACACAAGCCAAGAGTCTCTGTTTTAATGAAATGCAAAAATATTAATCTGTGTTGGCTGAACGTCAGCCTTCTCAGATGTTAATTGAAATTGATTTGTCTGTTTCATGCACCAAATTTACAGTCATGTGACTTGCAATGTTTGGAAAATGAAGATAGCTAGAAAAAGCAGTTCAGTTCCATGGAAACAGAAAATCCATATATGTGGTTTCATCCTATTATTGGATGAAATGAGCAATTTCCAAAACATTTCTCTCTCCTTCTGTGTTTTTCTGAGGCTCCACATATGCAGTACCCGCAGTGATTTGGGCAGATATGCATGTGTGGACAGTTCATGTTCTCTCAGTTTCAGTGCATGCTCTGCAAACAAGCCTACCTAGGCTATCCTCCTTTCTTGGCACGGCAGAGTCAAAATTGAGGCTACTTAGCTGTCACTCAGCCAAATTCCTCAAGCCTGCAGTGTGCCATATATGGGACAGTGCTCAGAGGTCCTGCATGTGGGATGAAGGCTGCTGTTGAGCAGAAATGCTACTATGAACCAGATAAGCAATCCTAAGAACGCTGTCAGTGGAACTAGCACATCTCTCAGAAGTTCTGTTTCAACGGAAAAACGTCACAGACATTTTTGGGTTTTGACTTGAAGGAGAATTATGTATTCTTTATGTAGCTTAATTTTTCCTCTCACTTATATGTCTTAGTAGTCCTCAATTATAAAAAAAGGGGAACTGGAAGTAGCAGCCTGTATTGCCTATCCCTTCCATATGCTGAAGAAGTTACAATTGCGTCTCATCCTGTGCTTAAAAAGAGAAAGTTTAGAAGATGATCTGTGCAGCTCTGGAATGCCAATTGGGCTAAGAGCAGATGCACCTATAAAGTTTCTTTGCAAGGATGAGGTCAATGCTGGTTAGGAAAACCAGAGTGTTACTGATAATCATCTCTTTTAAACACTTTGTTTATTCTAGTGCTGTAACATACTCCCGTCCCTCATCTGTCATAGCTGTTGCCAACTTCAAAAGCACTTAAGTGCTTTGGATATTTTGTGTTTACCTCGTGTTCTTTGGTTATCCTGTGATTAGAGTACCTTCTTTTGCAGTAAACAAAGACCTGGCCTTAGTTTTGGTCTCTCTTTCAACAGTGACCTTAAATGCAAAAAGGTCTCTCTGCAGCCATTGACTTGCATACTCAACAGTCCTGCTGGAGCAAATGGTTTTCCTTTAGTAACTGGCATGGAACAAGGTTAATAGCAGCATTTTATGTTGTGGTAACGTACTAAAGATATTGAAATTAAACTAAAAAAACTTTATCATAATTGGTTTCAGAAATGGTTCAGGTTGTCTTATGAATAAAAAACCCTCATAACCTGCCTAAAAATGAAATATGTAAACTCTACAAGAGCAATTGTCCATTTTGATTTTTGACTGTCATAGGATGTGGATCGTTAACATTTACATTCCTATTGGGTCAGGATGATGAAAGACAAAACACTATAAAACAAGAAGTAAAAGTAAGTCTAAATGCCCTTCTTTAGAGCAGCCACCTTATATTTTGAAATGCTTCAACAGGGGCAAGATATGTGAATAAATGTTGAGAAATCCTCATGTTATTTGCTAGCCCAAGGAAGTATTTAAAAAGAACAAAACCAAAATGTTGAGCAGAAGCTTGGCTACCATACCATTTGATATCATCAGCCTTCACTTGATTTTTCTTAGTAATGCTTTTACTGTTGATGAAAAAAATGGTATCTCTGTCTCCTATTACTTTGGTGGCTCTGGGGAAAAAAGCATTGTAGCTCAGGAAATCACCTGGGTTTGAAAGTGGATTCCAATCTGAGACAGGAAGGAAAGAATTAAGATGAGGGGAATGACAAATTTCTGTCTTTCAACTTTATGGAAAAATGTTGTAAACAATGATTATGGACTGCTGAGGAAATGTCTGAGTCTGGGTTACTTTTAGTAACAGAAGAGTTCAGAATAGCTTGACATGAAGAAAGTTGATATGTTCTTAGTGGGGATTGAGAGATCAATTACAGAAAAAATGCTGAATTCTGAGTGAAGATGAACTGATGAAGTGTTGCTCATAACCTGCCATTGTCCTGTGTGGTGTTGCATGTAAAAGGGTCTATTTTAATCCAGCTTGCTGAGGTTATTTGTGTCAAAGATAATTGCTAGTGAAGCATCCATGGAACCAGCTGCTTGGATGATGTTTTAATGCTAAATGAGAAGTATGAAGACACTATTATTTACAGACTCAAGGTTTGTGGTCTATTAAGGTCAATAAAAGTTGTCGTGACCTTAGCCGTTCTCAAGATTGAGTCTTCACCCATCAGAATCAAACAGCATGTTTGCTTAAATTTTACCTCAGTGCAGGTGCTTAAACTAGATCATACTTAAAAGTTGTTCCAGTGTGACATTTCTGGGGAAAGTTTATGATTCCTAAAGGAATTAATTGGATATAGGATTGGATATAGAATAAAAGAGATAACCCGAGTCACGTCCTTTCATAGAATGTCCTTTCCTAAAACCTACAGAAAGAAAAAAAGGAAAGTGGAAATAATATAATTGTCCTAGAGGACATACTAAAAATGTTATAGTCACTTCTGGTGTGAACACAGTAAATAGATAGTGGCTTGTTGCCAAGGTTCTATTCAATCTGGGATTAAATCAGAGCAAGTGCAGAGTTATTCTAATATGAGCATGCAGTCAGAATCTATCCCCTTTGCTTATTTTTTCATAATTTCAATGTTCAATGAAACACAATTCCAACAAACCACTTCTCCTTTGCTCTTCTTTGCAAGACTACAAATGTGTCCAGCGTGGTTCCAAGTGTCTAATTTATCTTCTGCATCATTAATAGAGAGACTGACAAAGCAGATGCACTGGAGTGATTACAAAGTGTCAACCAAGTTTCTACCAAGGGCTATCCCGTGTTACCTGACCTACATGCTGCTGTTCTGGGCCACGTGAGTTGTGCAGCTTTCCTGTTTTAGCTATGGGGCTACTGTATTCTTCCAAAGTCCAGGTGACCTCAAAGATGTGTCACTCATTTGCACGGGAGTGATATACCTTGCAAGTGAGGGGTTTTAAATGCTGAAGAACTGTATTACTAAGTGTTCCAGTTATGATTGTTAAAGTATTAAACATTAATGTTTATGGCTCAGAGGACAACCAAAGCATCATGTCAGCCAGGGAAAATTTCCACTTACATAGCCAATTGTTTAAGACTGAAAAGGTGAGAAGAGTAGTTAAACCAGTGCCGCCTCTTAGTCATAATTTTCTGTTCAGTACTGGACTTTAAATAGTTGTATCCATACTGAAAAGCTTGTATGTTGAAGAGTTAAAGTATTCTTTATCTTTTCCTTGACTTTAAGAATGAATCAAAATGAAAAGAACTTGGCCTTAAAAGTGCTGCGCTGAACCTTCCACTTGTTGGGATTGAGCAGCAGTGAAACTAAATGTTTGGGACTGAGCAATAATGAAACTCAATTCAAAGACTTTGCCTTGTGGTGAAGTAGTCAAAGAATACAGTTGTAAAGAAAACTTAACACTGGAAAGATTTGCATCTATTATTTTATCACGTGAAATGTCGTGTCATTTAACATCAGGAGTCTCTCGATTTACATACCTCTGCTGTTCAGTGCAAGATAGTAAGTCCTTCAAGTGCTAGACAGAGAGAAGATCCATGTTGGCCTTAGGCAGAGGTGGCACTACTTCTTTCACAAATGGTATCTGAGCCAGAGGATAATCCACTAATAACCTGCAGATCTCCACTTTGGAACAGAGGAACTTACAGTCCCTCCCATTTATTTCATGTATCCAAAACTGAAGTGAGATCTGCTCTTCAGTATTTGATTTTATTTTTAAACAGCATCTGCCTAAAGAACTTTGGAGTCGTTACAGTGAAAAGAAAGGAGAAAAAAAACCCCATTAACTCACAGCCCTGAAGTAAATCAAATTATCTTTAGCTTCTTCCTGGAATTACTTTTTCAGCAAGTTCTCTGGGATACTGTTTTCTGGGAATTCTCTGCCATTTAAATTCTATGTAATTTAATTTATTGTTCAAAAAAAGTCCAGACATTGTAGGAACAAACTCTGGCTCTCTGTATACGTGGAGAGAAAAGAGAACAATGGATAGAATGGACCTGATTCTCATTTATTGCAAAGAAAGTAAGAAGTTGAATTTACATTTGAGTTCTCTTTAAGGCATGAGAGTGGAGTAACACGATAATAGTGAGCAGCATGAAGCTGACTGATAGAGTAAACGAGGCCATGGCACCAGGAGGTTGAACCTTGTGAAAGGACACTCTTTTAGCTAACAGAAGCGAAATGCATGGCTGTCCTGATAAATGTATGTGTGGGTTAAGCTTTGGTAAATAAGTTTTAGAATGATTTGAAATGAGTTTCTTTTAGAAACAGGAAGGAAGCCACACTGCATATGTATCTAGACCTTGATGGAATGTGAAGTAGTGTTATGCTCTCCCAGTGTATTACCAGAGTGGCATTATTGACTTTACATGAAATTGCATGAGAGTCAGAATAGGACAGCTTTAAAGAAAGTTAAAGGTTTTTGTGGGGAGTGATGAGTGGTGGTGGTGTCTGTCCAAACCTCACACATTGCTTTATGAGAATGCTTGCTAAAGCTCTTATGCATTGAGGAACTGCTTACAGCAGCAGGCAACTGCATCACAGTGTAGTTATTTGTCTGTAGCACACATAGCAAGAGATATTGTGTGTAGTAAAGGAGAATTCAGCTCAGCTTGTAGCCTCAGGAGTTGTTATCTGGAAATGTACTGAGTGGAATCTCTATCCTGTGTACCATCTTGTGATTATTTCACACAGGTGAATGTTATTTGACAGATCATTGATGTCTGTGCCAGCCAAATCGGAGTAATTGAAATTTATACTGGGTAAGAACTTTTGGCTGATTTTCATTAGAGATTTCAAATGACCTGATATTTTGTTTTGTTAAGCTTAAATACTAGAGCAATCATTTTCCTAACATATCTCTTTAAAAAAAACCTACAACACACATACAAATAAAACCAGAATGTTCATTTCTGTGCTGGTTCTGGATAGAAAACTGTGATACTGGGAATAAAATTAATAGATATAGATACCTTGAACAAAATTAACTTTTGTTCACAGTAGCTACTATGGAGCTACATTTTAGATTGGTATTGAAAACAGAGGTGAGAGCACAGGGCTGTTTTGGTTATTGCTGAGCAGTGCTTGCACAGAGTAAAGGCCTTTTCTGCTTCGCATCCCACCCCACCAGTGAGTAGGCTGGGGGTGCACAAGAATTTGGGAGGGGACACAGCTGAGACAGCTGACTCCAACTGACCAAAGGGATATTCTGTGCCATATGATGCCATGATCAGCATATAAAGCAAGGGGAAGAAAGGGGGTGATATTCAGAGTGATGGTGTCTTGCCATGTAATGGTTATGTGTGATGGAGCTCTGCTGTCCTGGGGATGGTTGAACATCTGCCTGCCCATGGGAAGTGGGGAATTAAATCCTTGTTTTGCTTTGCTCGTGTGCACAGCTTTTGCTTAACTTATTAAGCTGTCTTTATCTCAATTCACTATCACTTCTACTTTTCTGATTCTCTCCCCTGTGTCACCAGGCTGAGTAAGCAAGTGACTGTGTGGTGTTTAGTTGCCAGCTGTGTAAACTTCTTTTTAGTAAGGTTATTCCTCTGCTAATCTTAATAATCTTTCTTGTGAAACATTCTCCACAGAAATTATGCACTCTCTCAGAGAGGATGTTTTACCTTATCATATATTTGTATGTACTACTTAACCTTCCTTTAATGTTGTTTCCTATGAATGAGCAGCACAAGTGCTAATCTGATGTAATGACAAGAGGTACCTGCAAAGTTATGATATGGCCTGTGATGGATGTGAAGGGTTCTTAGCGCTAACAATGTCTACAGGACTTCAAATTTAACTTAAACTATTTGAGAACAGACATTAATCTAAAGTTTTAGCCAATTTGTATCTGTGAGCCAGGCTATTATCTTTTATGGTTTGCACTACCGGTGCCATCAGAAAACTTGATCCTATTGAAATCAGCAGGAGTTTGCAATTAACTTTAACAGAGTCAGAGGACAGGCAGCACACTGACTCTTTTCAGTTCTGATTTGCTCTGAGTTTCAAACTTTGATCAGGAGAAGTTTCAGTATGTCTTGTTTTATTTCATCTGCTTTCCATTTCACTTTAGCCATTAGATCTAAAACTCCTTTGAATACTGTTCTTGGTGTGAATATCAATGGAGCAAGCAAATGGCTCATCCCCTACCTATATAGCCTATTTGTTTCTGGAAAGTCCCAACCTGCAGGGCTTTCCCTGGCCTAATATGATACTTTGCCAGTAACATTCCATCGTATATAACAAAGAAACATTGAGGGTTTCTTAAATCTGTATGAGGTGGAGGTGGTGTGGTTCATTAATCTAGATCCTCTCTGACTGTAACATGGATTTATTCAAACACAGTACAAACTATAATTGTCTGGCTTGTTTCAATGTAATACAGCCAATTTTTCATTTGCTTAGGATAAACATAAATACATAGAAAATTGCTTATTGGCCATCTTTGTCTCATTCAGTTTGAAGACTAAGACAGAGGCAAAGTTCTGTCACCAGTCTATTGATAAAGATCTGTCTCTGTTCTTCTGGGAAAAGAAAAAAAACAGTGAAGAAATAGAGCTGACTGCTATCAGCTTCTAGTACAGTATCAGTGGCTTTGTTTCACATGAAGATTAAAGGCTGTTTAGTAATGATGTAATGATGAGCTTAAGAAGGAAACAGTAGATACTTTTGGCTGGTGATCAATAGTAACTGACTGGAAGATACTAAGTGAGCTGCATGAAGCAGGAACTCCTGGATAATTGGCACATCATAAACAGATTTGTCTTTGCAATTTAAAAAGCATGAGTAACTTGGCTTTGCTTTGACATGAAGCGAGAGTACTTTTGGCCTATTTGTCTGTTTTGACCCAATTTGTTGGTTGATGATGCAGGGGAACTGACACATTTTCATCAGTCTAGAAAAGGCTTTGGTAGAAACACATTCAAAAGCTAAGATATGCCACTGATGTGTTTAGTACAACGAGGAGAAGAAAGAGCCACAATTCCTTTCCAGCCTTTTTCCTGGTAAGGAACACAACTGTCCAGAAGTATTGGTACTGTTATAATTCCTTTAACTGGGAATCTGAACAGGGAAGTAACCAAGAAAAGCTGTTCAAAACAGTCCCTATGTAATGCTCTTTAGATGAACATGCCTTCAAACCAGATCTCCAGGAACCAGCTGAGTGAAGGTCACTTGTTTGATTTGAGGTGAATGCTCCCACTTACTGTAAATTGGGATAACCTCCACATGAATTGCATGGTAATATCAAACATAAAGACAAATAAAGACTCTTGCTGTTTGCACAGCACGATATCTGTTTGTTATGTCTCTGTTTGTTAATGGAAAGCTAAAATTACAACCACTTTCCCTTAAGTGTTTTACATAAAGCCTTCATGCTGACTTTGTAAGACTTGCACAACATGTTTGCCAATAAACAGCATGAGCAAATGTAACTACAATATCATTTTTTTTTTCAGGGAACAGTATTTAAATTATTGATTAGAGAGCAAGTGGTGAGTTAAAAGGCAAAGACACTGCACGGCAGATCAAATTTAAACACAAGACTAAGCACATCTAGGAAGTTAATATCGTGTCTCTTTCAATGGCAGGGACACCATTAGTGTGCTTGTGCACCTTAAAATCTTTGAAAACTGAAAGAACAGACAGTAGCTACTTGGTAATGATCATAAATCTGAATTTCCATGTGTTTATCTCATTCATTAGAGACTTTTGTTGGTTTCAGATCAAGAAACTTAGACATTCTGCAAAGTTTGCCCTGTGTTTGTGTTCATCTGTCTCATGTCTATGAAGAAATTTAATCTTCTGCTTTCCTAATGCTAGGGATCTTAATGTGACAGAATTCATGTCACATATCATGACCTTGTAAGCACAATTTTCTACAGAAAAAAAGATTGTCCTCATCTGCTCAACGCTCACCCTTTAGGTATTTATGAGCATTGATGAGGTCTCCCCTCAGTATTCTCCTGCCCCAGGTCTCACAGCCTATCCTCATAAGACAGATGTTCCAGTCACAGAATCACAGAATCTTAAGGGTTGGAAAGGACCTTGAAAGTTCATCTAGTCCAACCCCTCTGCCAGAGCAGGACCACCTTGGTAGCCCTGTGCTGGACTCTCTCAAGGAGTTCTTTATCAGTCTTGGGCTGGGGAGCCCAGAACTGGACACAGGACTGCAGATGAGGCCTCACCAGGGCAGAGTAGAGGGGGAGCAGAACCTCCCTTGACCTGCTGCCCACACTCTTCTTGATGCACCCCAGGCTGCCATTGACCTTCTTGGCCACGAGGGCACATTGCTGGCTCATGGTCAGTTTACTATCAGCCAGGACTCCCAGATCTCTCTCTCCAGAGCTGGTCTCCAGAAGGTCAGTCCCCAGACTGTACTGGTGCATGGAGGCATTCCTCACCAGATGCAGGACTCTGCACTTGTCCTTGTTGAACCTCATGAAGTTCCTCTCTGCCCAACTCTCCAGCCTGTCCAGATCACAGAATTATAGATCCCACTGAATAGCAGCACAGCCTTCTGGTTAATCAGCCAGTCCTCTCAATTAGGTGCCATGAGTAAACTTGCTGAGAGAACACTCTATCTCTTCATCCAGGTTGTTGATGAAGATGTTGAATAAGACTGGCCTCAGAACTGACCCTTGTGGAGCCCACTGGCTACAGGCTACCTGGATCCAGCACTGTTGATCACCACCCTCTTGGCTCTGTCATTCAACCATTATACCCTCACCCTGAACTAAATAAGAATTTTCTCTGTATATTATTAGAAATAGCCATGCAATCTTTTGCTGTGAATCCCTCTACACGTGATACCTGACAACAGTACATAATCTCTATCAAGAGATGAGTATACAGGACTACTGAAACTGAGGAACCCTGGTGTCCACTTCCAACTACCTGATGGCTGTGTACCCCACGGCCTTAAACCTTTTTGTTTATTGGCCATACCTTGATTCTCTTCTCCTTTACTCTTCCTTAGTGTGATCTGTCCCACACACCAGTCTCCTCCTTGTAGCCTTGTCTTCTTTGCTTACATAGTTCAGACTGTGTTTGTTAAACTTCACATGCTAAATCAATTCTTGTAGTCCAATCGCTTAACATTTTCCTGTTGGAGAACCTCTGAGGTTAGTTCCCATTACCCTGTTGTCCAGCTCATTCTGGTCTGCTTCTCCACTTTTGTTCCTCATCCCATTTTTTTACCTTCTCTGATCTCATAGTTTCTTGCAAGGACTCCCAGAGTTGTTCTCTCTAACTGACCTCTCATTTGCACTCAGTCTTCCCTCTTCTGAAGCCTGATATGAGTCCTTTTAACTAATATTCCTTTTGTTTCTTGTATCTTTCTCTCCTTGTAATTTCTGTTCTCTTTCCACAGGACTATTTTCAGGCATGCCTTCTCACCTGTTCCTTCCCTATTCCCCTCCTTCCCCGTTCTCTTAGATCACCTGAAAAGGGAGAGTTGTATGTTAGAACAGAAAGACCTCTGGATAGTGAGGATAGAAGGAGTAGAAGGAGAAGAAGGGTTTAAGATGGACCAATGCTGGACTCACTTGTTTGATTTCAGATACTATCTGTGTATGTTTACTGCACTATTAGCATTTGGTAAACAGTCTGAACTAAAACTCTTTTGCTGTGGAATGTGAAGGTCCCTATAGGGTGAATCACTGATGAAGCTCAGGAGGAGCCAGGCAGTGATTATGGCAGTAGGTTTTGGTCCAGATGGGAGATCTGTTCTGCAGCCTTTGTTGAAATTACAAAAGAGAGGTGACTGCTGGGGTTCTTCCCAAAGACATTCTTTATGTTTGTATCCATACTGTAGATCCTGTGTTTTCTCAAAGGAACTGTAGTTATAACACTTGAGGATTGGAGAGCTGCACAGCAAAGGCATAGCAGTGAAAGATGAGGCAGACATAGCCATAGCTGCTGGGAACGTACTGGGAGTACACACCAGTTGTGACAGATGTTAAGGGGAAAATGAGAGACAGAGGCCTGCAAATTTACCTTTCTTTTGGGTTTTGACAGTGCAAACCTAATCTCAGCCAGAAGCTGATGGCTGCAGGGTAATCATTACTAATGCCTACATCTTTCCAGAACAGCGCTGCCCGTTGGCAATGGCTTCGTCTCTTCCTTTGGGATTGCCTCTGCTGTGCCATCTCCTCTGCTGCTTGCAGTTTCTGCTTACTCTAACCTTTCCTTTGTCCTTCCAAGCTGTGGGAGTGTCAAATGGTTTGAGATGAGATTCAGGATGGAAAGAATAAGGGAGATAGTAGTGACAGTGGAATCCTGAGATCTGGAACAGTTTACTCTTAAAAAGGACAGAATGCTTGTCATAAGAACATGAGAAATCATTGTGGAGGCAAATGCTGCAGAGAATAGTGCTGCACCTTTGTCAAAATAGATTAGCTCAGGGTCACCAATCATAAAGATTTCAGATACTAGTTTCCTTTCCCGTACTAGAAGTGCAGATGCTGGTAGAGTATCAAGATGTTGCTTACCGGAGAGGAAGGATGCAGCTTGCCAGCTGGGAACTTCTGTCTCTTCCAGGTGCCTTTTACAGTTTGCTGTAGCACCCAATGAAGAGTTTTCTGTGCTTAGGTTGACACAAAGGAAATCTCATCTCACACAGGTGCTGAGAGTTTGCTTCTCCCATTCACTCAGTATTTATGAGGCGCACAAAATTCCAAGGAACTATGAGGAATCTGGTTGATTGCTGGGTGCCATTACCTCCAAAGCTTTCCCCCTAATCAACTCAAGCATCACTACACAATTTCTTTCTATCCACACTGCTGGAATAGAGTATTCCTAAGAGCTATAAGGTGAGGTGATGTATCTGCAGCATCAGCTCTAGCTCAGTTAGCCATTACCTTTATGATATGGTGCTGCACTTGTTGGCTCGTTCTTAAGGGACATTCAGAAGTACTAAAAGGAAGTTTTTACATTTCCATTACTGAAGAGATTATTACCTGAATAGTCTTTTGTTAGTGTTCTCCCTCAGTTTATTTGGTCACACAGCAACTAATGTTTCTGTCTCGGATGATAATCTTTGAATGGCCTAGGGGGAAAGAGAAAAGTGTTCTCCAAAGCAAACACTTTAATGGCCTCAAGAACTGCCAACAACTATATTTAAATCTCTAAATATCTCTTACAGATAATTCAAAAACTCTTAAAAAAATGTGTAGAATGATGGGCTCCAACTTGTTCTCAGACTTGGTATTGGACTGGGGTAATTAAAAGCACTCATTACTGCCAGTTGAGCTAAAAGGCTGTGCAGTGGTGGGAAATGTATTACTTTATTCTCTGCAGCCCTTGTGCAGACAGAACATTATAAAAAACCAGTCTCTACTTCTAAAAAGAAAGTATTGGTGTCTAATGTACTATACACAGTGGGGAGAAAAAGCTGTTTCCTTGTTTTATTTCCATGTTGTCAGCATTGTTTCATGTTTTATTCAAAGACTGACAAAATCTCATCCTAAGAGAGAACAGGACAATGTTGCTTGATTTTAAAGCAGGGATAAGAAGTGTCTTTGCCCAGTTTTGTTAGCCACTTTGTTGTGGGGTGAAAGGAGGTTTTGACTTGCCTCAAGCAAATGAGGTATTTCTTGTGCAAGAGCTCTAATCACTGGAGGATAAAGCATCTGTGCCATTCTCAGATGTGGTCTAGACATGATTTGCATAAAGGAACTCGGACACCTGATAGTTACCTCCTTGAAAAATACATATCAAAAAACCTTGTCAGTGCTTAATCTTGACAGCTGTGGAATCAAGCTGTAGTTTATATTTCCCTATAGAGAAGATAGTTTTAAATGCCAAAACTGACTGAAAGGAATGACAGTTTCCTCCCTCTTCATGGCCTTCCACCTCCACTGAAAAAAACTGTCTTTTTCTAGTCAGCTCTGTTCACAGTGCATGTATCTTCCCCTTGGCAGTTACACGGTGGGTACCTGGCTTGAATCTTGGCTTCTACCCAAAGTTGTCCAGGGTTTATTTGTTTGTTACGTTGGCAAATGTTAGAGAACAATATGAATAATTTTGTTCTCCACAGTACAGGAAAGAAAGATTCGAGTTTTCACTCATCTTTGACAGTGTCCTCTGGTCTGTGCATGAATGATCAAATGGGCAAATTGAATGATTACATCTTTGCAAAACTAGTAGCTCTAACGTAGGATCTATGGAAGCTCAGAGCTTTGCTCATTGCCACTAGTGTCCTCTGCATTCTTTATGTTATCTGTGTGTCCTGTTGTATGTGACCATACAGTGGAGTAAGAATGATTTTTGAAGAATTGCCACCTGTATGAAAAAACGAGTCCTTTCATTGTCATCAGACTGCACGTTTTAATTAAGTGGGGAGTAATAGTCTTTGAAGCTGAATCAAAATGAGGAGTCTACTACAAGGACACTAAATCTTTAATGATATGTATTTTGCTTTTCTGATTTAAGTTAGTTTTCTGATTTAAACACTGTGTTTTTTATAAGCTTCTGGGGCTGGGGTGCTGGAGCTTGAAGTGTTTGTTGTCTCAGTCGTTCTTATGGACAGAGGGTTAGCTTGAGAGAAAAAGCAACAAATGACAATATTATTAAGTACTTGTTCTGTGAGAGCACCTAGAAAAGATATTAAATTCAAGATCACAAAACCAGAATTGCTAAGTGATGTCATGACACCATGCAAGGTTCTCAAGCTAGTCAAAATCACAGTGGCAGACTAATGCAGAAACTTCTGGGAGTCACCTTATATACTTGCCTGGTTCTTGTATTTCTCCCTGGATGTTGAAAGTTGGCCAGTGTTGGAGGTGGTGTATTAGGCTCAGGCTTTGAACAGATCTGAAGTGGCTGTTCTGCATTCTTCTCTTATGGACAATTATTTCTCTGTGTGGTCAATCATTCAGGTTACTTATAAAGTTCCCTTTGGCCTTTAAGTCCTACAGTGCTGACGCACATGTCACCACTAATGAAGAGAGCAGTTCCATCAGCTGTCATGTTACTGTTTGGGTGTTTATGAATAAGAGCTTGTAGATAGAGAAGGTGAACAAGAGCCAAAGGTAGCTGAGTAAGACGTCAGAGAGACAATCAGCAAGAAATGGCAGTTTGCAGAGAGATTGTTTGTGAGACAGATAAAAATGTCCATTAATAAACCAGATGTAAATGATGTTTTTAACCTCATGAAGAGTTTAGGAAGGAGGCTGAAGGCAGATGCCAACAACTTAAGTAAAGTTTGCAAATTTGGCAGCAGAAGGTGGTAACCTACTGTAGAATATCAGCCACAGGGTGGAGACAATGAAGAAATATGAACATACGAAGGCTGAACTGCTTGAAGTCGAAATTGTTCTGTGAATTGCGAAAGGCAGAAAAGAGGGTGTCTCTTATAAAGCATATGAATGTCTCTTTTAAAACATAATATAGTGTTCTGTGTCTGTGAAGAAACTTATGCAGGAGAGTTTAAGAAGAGGTATAGAAGTGATCCAAAGGGTCATATAGTGAAGAAGTTAGCTTTACAGGTGGAAAAATAGTAATGAAAGAAATGAGGCCTAGAATTTGCAGGTAGAAAAGGTGGTGATTCTTTTAAACTTCTAGACTCTGACATTAATGCCTGACAATGGCTTTGCTCCCTCCACTTTCAAGTCAGTAAAGTTGTCTAAGCTTCCATTCTCTGTCAGTCATCCATCAGGGTAACAGAAAACTTTGGCAAAGTCCAGCCCTTTGGTGTCCAACTGGTGCTGTGATTCAGCCATGTGGTGGTACTACTAATGACAGAGTGAAGGTGCTTTGTATGGTTCCTGCATTCCTGAGTGTCAGGCTAGCTCATCCTTGTATCCCTTGTTCCCATGTCTGGCAGTTGGGACACACCTGTAGGTTGGGAGTCTGACATTTTCTTACTCACTGTTGCCAATTTTTTCCTGATTTGTATAACCACTGTGCCCAGTAGCTAAACAAATTCTTTTGTTTGGCCTGCCTGGAGTCAAATCTTATCATGAGTGGTAAACACACAGGGTTTTTAACAGATGTGAAACTTAGTAACTTTTATCATTTTGTAAGAGCCACTTTGATTTTAAGGATGGGAAGCACAAGCAAGAAAAGCCCTGAGGCTGGGAGGATGCCTCAGCTGTGTAACAGTACATTACACTTTGATTTAGGGAAGCCCTTTAGGAGATACCATCACAGCCATATAATAAATTTCCTTCATGATCTCCCTTGCTGCTTTTTCTCTGATCAGAATGTCAGCTTCCCTAGGAGATCACAGCACTATCACCTAGAGTAATAATGCCTTGGGTTCTTTTCTGCTTAAAATGACTTGCTTTTTCATTTTTCTGCTTATTTTTCAGAGTGGCCTCGATTGTTTTTATTTGTTTTAAATTCATGTCTTTGAATGGGAGTGGATCATTTTGGCTTCTGTGATGCTCAGGTTGTTCATTTAGGAAGAGAGTTTGTTTCCCTCCTTAGCTGACTTGTTTCATTAACGTGAATAATTCATTTGATCTTATGACTTGCTTATCTGAAGGATGCTATCAACCTGGAAAAGTTAGCCTCAGATAGCAACCATCTAATTGACCCTTTTAAGATTGCATTATAGATAGTGTAAGTGATTATTCCATTTGATTAGCAGTGCAGACATCTGCACGACCATAGGGAACACCTTTATTTTCCCTAAGGCAGTCAAGAGGGGCCAAAACAGGCAGAAGAAAGTGGCAAGAAAAACTTAAAAGAAATCCACAACATTCAGATGGATTTCTCGTGCCTGAATTAAATTGATTTCAAAACATGATGTTTTTGTAACCAGTAGCAATTATAACCAATGACTCAGAGCTTGCCTTGCAGTTCAATAGAGTATGGTAATTCAACTGGAAGCCATTTGGATGGTAACCCAAAGAGAGAGGAGAAGGAGATAAGAAAGTACAGCAGTATTTTGATGCTACTGGCACAGAAAGGCTAGAAAGCAAGGAGTTGTGATTTCTTTGGAACTAGCAGTTAGAAGGGTTGCTGAGAAACTTTCCTAAATGAAATGTCATGAAGTGATGCCACATGTGGCAAGTAAAAGAAAAAGCACAGCAGGAAAATGATACAAAGAAGTGACAATAATCTGATTTTAAAAATAGCTGTTCAGCCTGTAAAACAAGAATCCACCACAGCTTAAATCTTCTTCCTTCTTGCTTTGTGCACTACCTAACATTGGCAGGTGCTTTACAGCTCAGTCAAGAGAATAGAACCCTAAAATCAGCTTGTTTTGTGGGATTGCAAAGTCTAGGCATTTTGAGTGCAAGTAGACTTGGTCATTATATTGGAAGAATACTTAACAGTAAGTTACACTGAAGTGATAAGATAAAAGGGCTACATTTTTAAAGCTTTAAAAATATTGAACATATTTGATAATAACAAGTCAAATTGATTTTATTATTCTTAGAATGGTAGGGGTTGGAAGGGACCTTTAGAGATCATCCAGTCCAATCCACCTGCAGAAGCAGGTTCATCTAGATCAGGTCACACAGGAACGTGTCCAGGTGGGTCTTGAAGCCCTGCAAGGAAGGAGCCTCCACACCCTCCCTGGGCAGCCTGTGCCAGGGCTCCCTCACTGAAACACTGAAATAGTTTTTCCCTATATTTAAGTGGAACTTTTTGTGTTCCAGCTTCACCCCATCACCCCTTGTCCTGTTGCTAGATACCATAGAAAAAGAAAATAGTTACAGTGTTTCTGTATTCTGTTTATTTCTGAGCTTCTCCTGTGCAGATTTCACACCAATGTGCATTACAACAAAATAACTGTACTAACATTGTTGCAAACCCTCTGGAAGTTTTTGAACATGTGAACTTAAAACCTGCCTTCTGCAGGTACCTGGGGCTCTGAAATCCCACTTCAGGTATCACATCAGTTGACTGTAGAGTAGCTCAATGATTGTTTAGAGGAGTTTCAGCTGATAACTCTTGATACCACTTAATTGAAATGCAGTGGGGCTCAAGCAGGTTTAATATTCTTCAAGTTGGTGTTTTATGAAGGTTTAAGAGTAAAATACATCTCTTTACCGCCTTTAAAGGTGGCTTTAGTCTGTCTCTGTGAGAGTCAATAGAAGTGGGAGCATGTCCATTGATTTTACCAAGGGCTAAATCAGGCCTTGCAGCAAGACTACTGAATTTAGCAAAACCTGAGAGTAAAGAGACATTAGCAAAACACTCTGCTTCTAGAAGAGGAGAAAAAACTTAGCTGTAACCAGACAACATCCTAATAAAAATAGCAACAAACTGAATTGTGATTTTTTGCAGACATTTTTAGAAAGACAAGGCAGGGAGCTCTTTGTCACACTGCTGTCAATGCAGAATGCAAATCAAAATTCCGTGGCACTTGTGGCAGGACAGTGTGACCTGACAAATGATTAGGCTGATATTCAATTTGCAAAAAGGCATAGAAGAGAGTAAAAAAAGGAAATGCTATTTCAGGTAAGAATTCAGCCAGGATGTTTCAGTTAGCATCCTCAAGGGCTACAAAACCACCTCTAAGTCGGCAAAAAATGACCTACCGATTTGCTGATGCTCTTAATCATCGTTGTGTTAAATATAACTTGACCCAAAAAGAAGATTTTCAACTTTCAATGTCATCAAGTGGTGTAACTTCCTCTGGATGCACTTTTAAAAGTGTATTAAGAACAAATAGGACTTTTGCCATGGTTTCACCTCTTGTAGACCTATCTGCCCGTGCTGATCAGCTCTTGATGGGACTACTGGTCAGGTAAAGGCAGCCTGTGTTTCTATTTTTGCAGCAGGGAACAGTGCTCAGCTGTGGAGTCTTCATGCTCATTAACTACCCACTCCCTAATTAACTGCTACCTAGCATGGAACAGTAGCATAATGTGGGGATGAAGTAGACACTGTAGGCAAAAAAATACCAAGGGGAGACACAGGTAAAGATCTATGTGTCTGTTTTCAAGCAGAACATACCAATGACCTTATGATTTGTTCATTCTTCACATTCACCAAGGTAACCACACAAATTGGTTTGGGATGGGGGAGAAGTTGCTAACAACACCAAATGAAAAACTAAAGATAAACATAATTAAAGTGTCCTGAGGACTGATGGATGTGAGATGGAATCTAGTAAAACTATTATATTGTTCAGAATTCAACAGTCTCTGCTGGTGTCAACAGATGAAAGACCATGAGTGTCCCCTTATAGCTGCCACATTTGGCCTAAGTATCCAAAAGGCTTGGTAATTCTCCTGTTCACAAAGGTCTATGTGTTAGTGAGCTCTGAAAGCACGTGGCTTAGAAAAGGGCAGCAGAATTGTATCTCTCCCTCTGAAAGACAAGTGAGAAAATTCTGTTCAGCCTATGCAGTCTCAGTACTTTATCCAAACTAATATTTAATTAATTTCATTGGGAATCATACATCTGTAGGCTAGAACACATGGGGAAAGGCAGGTAGCAGGCACTTGACTTTGGAGTAATAAAATCAGACACAGGACAATCATTCTAAGACTTTACCTTACTTTTTACTTAAAGAGGAGAAGAATTCTGTTTTTCATGGTGAAGGAGGAGAGATGCATGGCTGTATTGCAGAATGCATTGATTCTTGTACCCAGTTGTCTTTGACACCTGATAGTCAAGGTTCAGTTATGAGGTACATGTTTGTGTACCATACAGGCAAGTGAAAGGTGCAAGGTCACTGTGCTGACTCTTCCTGTGCTGTTCAATTACAGGACAATAAGTCAGGGATACTTCTTTTTAGATGGGTGACTGTCAGAGTTTTTTCTGTCTCTCTGCTTGCCAGAACTGAACTGAAAGCACCTCTTAGGAAAGTACACTTAATTGTGTGACAACATTTGCAGAACTGAGAGTTTCTTGTCTTCTTGCTACCCAAGGTACAGATGTTCTCTCCTGAATTTGGACTCCTCCTTTAACAACTTGAACTTCATCCAGCTATTCAGCTGGTCAGCTGGCTGCTTCATGGCTCCTCTAGCCACTGATTCAAGTCAAGTGGCAGTATGAGAGGACAGCCTGTTAGCATCTCAAGGGAACACTACTCTTCCCTCTGTCTCTGAGTCCTGCTTCTATTGTGCTTCTGCCTAAGGAATTTGTCATTGCCTTTTAGTGGTAGGATGAAATAATTTTATAGAGGACATGAGATTTGGAAACTCAAGCATAGACTTTGGAAAGTAGTCTACTAGCTCCAGGGATTTTCAGACCTGGATCTGGCAAGGTCTTTTCTTCCCAGTGCCTGTAGGAAGTAAGCTGTGGAGAAGGGGTGACTTGGAGGCAAGATGTCACTAGAGCTATCTGACAACGCAAAGTGAGCTGCAGAGGTGCTAAATGACTCGTTTTGCATGCTTAGCAATGATACTTCTCCCTAGGCTTCTGCAATGATCAGACTTTTGCTAGTGAGCTATGGAAGAACCCTGTTTTCTAACTGTCAGACCTCTCTATCTTCCCCAGCATTGATGCAGTTGGTTTTTGTGTGGATGCTGTGGTGCCCAGCTGCTGACTCAACACTTCTGTGGTGAGATCTGACTGGTGTTAGGCCTGAGGTATCCTCAGAAGGTGGCTGGTGGGATTTGATCCCCTTAGCAAGGTGAGCATTTGCCCCTCCCACTCTTGACTAGTTAAAAATCTTGATTTGAGGGCTCTGAAGGTTCACCTTGCCTCAGGGTTTCTGGGACTTCAGCCAGAGCTGCTGGGTTGGAGCAATTCATTAGCTGTAGAATGGCAACATTTATTAGGCTTGTAATATTCGTGGTGTCAATGCTGTGAACTTGGCTGCCTACCTGTGCTTAACTCCCTTTGAAAGCTAACCTTTCACTCTGCTTTGATTTGATTTTTTTTAAAAATGAGATTGGAATTCCAACTTCATTTACTTTGCTTTGAAAAATCCAGTGATAGTTCTACAGATGATAATACAAAATCCATCTATCCATCTGCTCTTTGGGCCACCTATCATACTGGTTAAACATAATTATCAGCTGACCTACAAGGGAGAACTTCTGTTCCAGACAACTGTCTTCTGTATAAAATTGCTGGGAAATTAATGATGCAAGTTCCTGGAAACAATCTTAGTAGCAACATATATGCAAGTGATCTAAAATGTTAATGAAGTTCTCAAGATCTTTCTCAGTAGTAGGAGGAATGAGTGAAAGCTGGGCCTACACAAAAGGCTTGATTAGACAGTGTCAATTGACAGCAGCCAAGTAGTATAAATGAGATAATAATGGAAATAGCTATAATGTAAACTAAAGATGACAAAATAAATAGAAATGAATAAATATATAGCCTCTATATTACCACTTGTACTGGTAGTGCTGCTCACATGGACAAACATGAGGAGAAAGCACAATTGTAAATGGTTCCAAATTCAATCCCAACTACTTCATTAGTATTTCTGGGATACATGAAAGCACGGTGCTTCAGGAAAATGTGCTCAGAGGGAAGCCAAGCTTTGTAGCAGAAAATGTAAGGAGTACATGGAAAATAAAGAACAGCCATTAACTGTTAACTTTTGGCACACTCCTCAGAGGAAAGCGACGTGTTTGCTGTGCAGGCCAAGCCATTGCTGGTTACCAAAGTGATTAAAAGAATCTCAAAGTCCAAAATATTGGCATGTCTAATTAAGAGAACATCATGAAAGAAGTGGATATAGTCTCATTTGCTGTAGCTCAGGGTCTGTCCCTGGATGTTGGCTTGCATGCCGTAACCAGGGTTTAGTTTCCCTCATGGAAGCAGAGAGATGGTGACGTGGGGGAAGGTGCAGCCAAGGTGCAGCTATGCTTTCCTTTTTGTGGCCTCAAGGACCCTTTTGTATGAAATGACAGGCCATTTTCCCAAGGAGTTGCATTGTCTTGAAGAGATTTATTGACTATAAAAAGATCAGATGCCTTGATACAAATACTGTTCAATTTTAAACTGAGAAGTCACTCAGCGTGTGTTTATTTTCAATTGATCTTTCTTTTGCTCTCGTTTCACAGATTTACACCCAACTTGCCAGGAGTAAGATGTACATTTAATATTTTAAAAGCTTCACAGTAAAATGAATCATCATAAGTCTCTTTGGTAGTTAGTGCAGAGATAGTGGGGGAGCCTTCCCAACTGTTCATTCCCTGCCTCCTCATGCACAGATGTGGTTTTAGGATTTTCCTATATATCAGACCTAAAAAATAAAAGGAGGGGCAAGGGGAAGGAAGGGAAGTGAGCTCACCTCATACAAAAGTACCATTAAATCAACTCAGTCCGTACTCCTGTTCTCCATTCCATATTTCGTGGCACTTCACATGGCACTTCACAGCCTGGTTTGTCATGGGTATGAAGCATCATTACCTGAACAGAGTGCAAGTTACAAGGTTTCATTATCTTAATTTTTCCTTTGGCTTACTGCAGCATCTAAAAACACATCCTGAGCAAGCATCTATTGTACCAGGGCTTGGATAAGTCATTAAGAGAAGGGCAGTTTTTACTTAGAACTTGCAAGTCATCAGTTTCTTACCCTGTGTCAAGTGATATGCTCTTCCTAAACAATATGCAGTAAAAAAGCTCTGTGAAATGTTTGTCATATTTTACACAAAGAGCAAAAACTCAGCTTCACACAGCAGATGTTCTCAGGGCTCTCTACAGCTGGGGAAGCCAATTTTTGTTAAGCCAACCTTAATTTTCCCTCCACAACAGACAAAAAACTGGCCTCCATGGTCTATTGCTGCAGAGCTAACTAAATTGTTGTCAGCCCTTTTGCTTTCATTCAGAACCCTTGTTTCTAGTGGTATTTTTAGCTCATCTAATTTCTATATTTAGATGTGTTTTTAAAAATAGAGACTTAACATGATAAACCTTAAAAACTGTACTGTCATCTACCTGGTATCAATCAGTTGCTAGGGAGTATCAAATCTGTTACTGACCTTCAGTCCAATTGCAGCTTTCAGGCTTCCAATCCATGGGAAGTGTTTGGAGGAGGATTTTAGCTCTATTGTAATTTTTTTTTCCCTTATCTGTACTTAGTTTTGTCTCTTGGAGCTCCCCAAAACTGCTATGAAAGTAGAGATGAGGACCTGGTGGAAATGGGTTTGAATATCATGAGAGCTAATAGTGGTGAAGAAAACCAGTATCTTTTCTCTGTGATTTCTTGAATCTGTAATAACAAGACTTTTTAGGTAAGCAAAAACCTTATATGGTCTTGATGCACCTGAGAGACAAACAATGCAGCTTTGGGAAGTGTGCAGAGTGTAATTGGCTGGTTGGACTAAAAGTTTTGTTCATCAACATCTATACACAGAGAGCAAGTGACCCTCTGGCACCCTTTCCTAGCTTTAAGCGTTGCATGAAACATTAGGACTAACAACCTTCAAATCTGAAACCTGTGTGAGATGAAGAACGTCAGCAATACATTCTGCACACAGCCACCAGCTCCACTTCAGTCTGCAGCACATCTGTTAGAAAGGCAGCTGGGCACAGCTTAAGGAAATCCCTAGATCCCTAAGTAAATGAATCCAATGGATAATTGCCATCATAGTTCATAATTACCAATTCACTTCTGCTCTGATGTGACATCAATTTGCGACCAGTAGATCTTGTTACATCTTTATTTCCTGACACTGATCTACATTCAAAAGGCTCTTCTATGGGTAGGTAGATTAAACCATGGTAATGTTGTCTTTTTAAGTTCCATTTGAGATTTTAAAACTTTCTCTAATTTTCTGTGCTTCTTGATTGCCAATTAATTTCCCACCACCTGCACAGCTTTGGAAATATTAACACAAATACAAAGGTTTAATATTAATATTAAACCTTTGGAAATATTAACATTAATGATATTTCATGTTTTTTAATTAGAAAAGTCAAGTGCATAAAGCCCACCTAGACTATACATTAGTTATCTAACTGCTTTTCAACTTTCTTTAAGGTAGCAACTTGCAAAAAGATTAAGAAAGAAGAATAACTACTACATCTAGTTCTGTTCTCAAATCTTTCAACAAAAAGCAAGATTAATGGGAAGGTGCTTTACTAAAAATTACACAAAATATGCTTCATGCTGTGGGGTCTGCTTCTAATTCTGCTGCTTGTATCTTGCTTTTTCTTTCCTTGACCTTATGCTTGTGTTTTACCACTGTGAAAGGGGAATTTGATTTATTTGTCTCAGGGTTTCAGAGATGACAGTGAATTTTGCACAAGCCAGGGAAATGACAAGAAGGGTAAATTTGAACCAGGAATAAATTAGTAATCTGACCCCTCTTGTTTTTTTCCCCTCTAAATTTTAGGTATGATTCAAAGCCTTTCACTATATAGATCCAAAATATCCTGCTCCTTATTTGTACTGCAGTACAAGTCAAGTCAGTTAACGCACTGAGTTAGAAACCTTTTATTTCATATGGTTTTAAGTGTACAGTGTTCAGCACTCTTCAGAACCACACATGCATGCTCTGCAGTGATCACAGAATGAGGCAGAAATGGGAGGCTCAGAGATGAAGAACCTTAGAGTGTTCTCCCAGGCTGATCACACACCTGCCACAAGCACAGCAAGATAGAAAGCAGTTGGGCTCGTGGCTGCAGGAGGTCAGTGGTGACTCCGTCCCAGATGAGGGAGGTGTGGAGTGCACTGCATGAATGTGTTGGGCAGGATACGTAGAGGGGAAGAATGAAAACAGCAACAGTATGGAACTAGGCAGAAATGGTGGTCTGACATGGCAGAAATTGATGGTTGGAAGATTAGCTGCATGCCTACGATTCACATGATTTTTCACTTACCTTTTCTCTAGCTGCTTTCAAGGGTGAAGGATATCATTCCTCTCTTTGTGATAGATTTTTCCATGTAGTCAGGGATAAATTGGGTCAAATTAATAGGGAGTTGATCATAACTAGAAAATATCAGTTCAAAGATTAGCATTAGCTGCTTATAGATGTAAGCAATTTAGAAATGCATTACGCTGTGACAATGAGGGAAGCTGGCTGGTCAGCCAGCATAGTTTCATATGGGAACTGTGTGTTTATCCCATCATGAAGGCCTGGCTCAAGATACTTAAGTATAAGCACCCAGGCTGCTAACATGTCTGATTTATCACTCTATAAGATCTATAGAAAATTAGTTGAAAAAACTAAAGGTTTTGGAGCTATCTACTCATTCTGAGATGAGGAGGCTGCTTGTCTTGACCAGAACTTTACAGAAATGTCCATCATCTGGTCCTAGAAACCATGGGGCACAGTAAACGAGAGAAAAAGAATTAAAGTATAGAACAATGCATATGAGGGAGAGAGGCAGAACCCACATGAAACTGAGTCTGGCCAATAGCAAAATGTTCAGGGGGATGCACAGGCAATGTCATACTGGATGTGGCTATTTTACAGCAAGCTTCAGGCACAATGCCTGAAGGGATGCTCTGCTTTTTATAGCTTATCAGAAGGCTTCTGGTTATAGCAGTGTGTCAAATATGATGTTGTGGAAAAGACAATGTTGTATTCCTGTTCACCTGAGACATAGTGTCTTTGATGATGCATGTTAAAGGAAGGGCAAAACTGATACATTTAATGCACAGCCTCTTGCACGTACATGGTTTACCATTCTCTTGTCCTGCAGCTGGCATTGCCCGTAGGTGATGTCTTCTGTATGGAGCTAAGTAACCTGATTAGGTACAGAGCTCTCACCTGAGTTCACTGGGAATTAGGTTGCTGTATGTATGTTCTTCAAAGTCTGTGGTACTTCTTGACTGCTCTGTGCAAGTAGTGAGTATGCTATTTATTCCAAGACATTCTCTCACACTCTTTGGAACTGAAATAGAAGAAATTAAGGTGCAGGATATATATATTAATTACATAGTAATTGGAACACTCCTAGGGAATTGCATCCTTGTGTCACAAGGAGTGTTCTCAGCATGTGGCACAGTCAGCAGGGACAAGACAGAAGAATGAAACTCTGCCTCTGTCTCAGTAATGACAACCAGTCCTTCTGTCCCAGGTGTAGCTGATATGTGAATGCTCCAAGGTATGTATCAGTTGTCAGAAGTGCTATAAAAATCATACTATCAGAGAATCAAACTATACCTGGAGACTGCTGAAATTGAAACCCCAGGGCTCAGCATATTCCTGCCAGGCTTTTGCCCACAAGTCCCTTTTTCACTCTTGTAGCAGTTCAGAGAGAACAAGAGGCTGGCCATTTATTCAGAATGCTGGAAAAAGAGTTACAATGGCTGCCAGGGAGGATAAGTTCTTCTCTGTCTCAATAACTTCCAAATCTAATTGATGGGAATTTAGTAGTATGGCTTATGACGCACAGGAAAAAGTATCATCAGAACAATTGTGATAGTAATAAAACTGATGCTAAGATGTGGGCAATAGGAGTGCAAGCAGATTTTAAGCCACTTTCAAGCACTATTGATTTGTATTCTGCAATGCCATTGTATAGAAAATGCAGAGCAGGTGAGTCAGTGTGCGTTTGCTCAACTGCTTTGTGAAAAATTGCACTCACTTGCACCTCTTTGTAACCTGTTTGAATGAATTAAAGTAGCAAAGACAGGACTGTGGCATCTAGTGAACTGGCTAGAAGGAACATAGGGAACACTACTTTTGTTTCCTTGTCAACCAGGGAATCCCTGGGTTCAAACAATTGCTGTTGTTTGTGTAGTCTTGTGTTAAAAAAGAAAGAGGCAGGATCATTCTCAGCACATAGGTGAGCACCCCATGCAGGACACAGGTTTAGGGTAGAAAGTGGACAAAAAAATGTGCTATTCAACTGCCTGGGGACCTCTGCCCCAATTATCAGGGAAAGTTACTACCTGAGAATCCTCTTTGCACATTCCTGCTGTTGCTGCCTTCGTGGAGGTGAGAGACAGCGTGTGATATCAGCATTGCAGACATACAGACAGATGTGGTGAGGATTTTGTGATGATTTGTGATGGGAAAATCCTTCTCTGACAGAAGTCTCTTCTCAGGAAGGACAACCTCCCTTGACCTGCTGCCCACGCTCTTCTTGATGCATCCCAGGATGCCATTGGCCTTCTTGCCAACGAGGGCACATTGCTGGGTCATGGTCAGTTTATTACCAACCAGCACTCCCAGGTCTCTCTCTGCAGAGCTGCTCTCCAGCAGGTCACCCCCAGTGTCTCCTGGTGCATGGGGTTGTTCCTCCCCGGTTACAGGACTCAGCCTTTGCCCTTGCTGAACCTCATGAGGTTTCTTCCAGTGCTTGAATAGATACTTCTCAGGCCTCATTGTGACAGCAGGTTCATGATGCAAAAGGCACCCTGACATGACTTGAAGCTCTCACAGGACTAAGTGACACGTAGTTCTGTTTGTAGCTTTGGGCTCTGGGTTACTCTAATTTGTGCACTCTCCCAGCCAAGAAAACAGAATGCTAAAACCAAAAAATTCAATGCAGAGCATACTGTTAATCCTTGGTTTATGTTCTCTTTGCAGTATAAACTTCTAATGTACATCTGTTCCTTTGCCCCAAGACAGAATTGATTCACTATATAAAAAACATACATCCAACTGTGGGTAGTGCAGGAAGCTCCATCTTCAAACTGGCTGTTAGCTAGAGAGGCTGCTTTTGGCATTTTGTGCTTCAGGATCTGGTGGAAGAGTGCATGGGGAGAAGGAGAAGATCAGTTGTGATATGCCAGGCTACTTTGCCAGAGTGTTTGGCAGAATATTTAGCTAAGAAACATTCTCCATCTGTTTAGTTTTGGAAGGAAGGTGGAGAAAAATAACCTCCTGAAGGCTTTGCTCCTGTAAATATTTTTTAATGCCCCTCAAAAATTCTTCTCTCAACCACATACTAAGTGTCTACCTGATACCAGCTACCCAACAGTATCAGGACCAGATGGTAAGCATTTAATGTCCTCTCAGCTCTTGTAGCAGTTAAAATGTTCTGCTATGCATAGCATTTATACCCTACCCAAGTGTCAATCTGGGGTTGATGCCTTTGTTTCACTAATTCAAACTGCTTTGCCAAATGATCTTTTGAGGTGCAGTTGTCTACAAGAGAACACTTTGCTGCAGTTATCATAGAATCACAGAATCTCAAGGGCTGGAAGGGACCTCAAAAGATCACCCAGTTCAAACCCCCTGCCAGAGCAGGGACATCTAGAGCAGGTCACTGAGAACATCCTGGCTCCATCCTCCTGACATCCACACTTTATCTATTTGTAAACATGAATGAGGTCACCCCTCAGTCTCCTCTTCTCCAAGCCCAAGAGCCCCAGCTCCCTCAGCCTTTCAGTCCTATCTCTTCTAAAGGATACAGTGTCTCTGACTTTCATCTCTACTTGTTTTCCCAAGTTTTTCTCCAATGCCAGTTCTGTATGAGGGGTTAAGATGCAGAACCTTTCTAATATCTTTCATAGTTATTACTATCTAGGTGAGTTCATTGAATATCCCAGATGCAGCCGTTGCTAAAAATGTGCCTAAATTGCAATTTCCTTCCTTTTAGGCATTTCCCCCCTGTTTATTTCAGATAGAAATGAAATGCAGTTTACACATTTTGCAGTTGTATTTAATTTGGGGATTTTTAAACTGACCTATCTGTCATCCTCCACTTTACTGCTATTACTGTGTGGTGCTCAGCTATCAATCAGCTGTCAGCAAGACAACTGCTTCAGTCTCTCTCTCTCTCTTTTTTTTCCCCCTTAGAGCTATGCAAAGCAACAAGAGCTTTTCAGTGTCAAACTTGGGCAGCTTGAGTATTCATCTCAGCTATATTTACCCACAGATTAGGTAGCAGTAGTAGCCTCGTTGTGCAGAAGGCAATTCATTAGATGTCTTTTTAATGATAGGAGAAATCAGCAGCTACAGGCTCAGCTCTTCAATAGCTGAAGTTGGGTGAAATGAATCCCACACTTGGGAACTTCTCTCTTCTCACCTCTTAGAAGCTGAGTCCAAAAGGCCACAATCTACAATTGCACAGCAGGTTGGGGAGCAGAATCTGAAGGGAGAAACATCGAAGGCAGGGATGATGAAGGAGAGGGAGAATGGGGAAAAGAAATGAAAACCCCTAGTGGGAGCGTGGGGAGAGAAAAACCAAATGGAAAAGGAAGGTGATTTTGTGCTATATTTAGGAAAATAGACAAGAGGGGGGAAATAGTAAGAAGAGAGTTGAATAGTTCATTTCTTCTAGAAACTCCTGGGCTGCAGTAATTACTTCCAAAATACAACACCTGGAGGAAAAGTATTAAAATCATAGAGCCTTTAGAATCTTGGCTCCTAATTCTTAACTTGCACAGTGTCTGCTTTACGGGGACTTGTTCTTTAATATAATTCAACCTAATGAGATTGCACCAAGTGTAACTTGGAGTAGAATTTGGTTTATTATTTCCCTAGTTATTGGCTAAGAAAATTGGATGTTGGGAAGAAGTCACATCTATCATTACTCTTGCGACTTATATCGCAAATTGCCAATTAAAAGAGTGTGGGGGAACAAAACACATTTCCTTTCATTCCCAAACATGTCCATTCTACTTATGTTCACGAACTCAAATTAAACAATACAAGGCAATTTCTTTTTGTTGGTGGCACTGCATGGGATGCAAATCGATGTGGAATTTGGCTTTTACTAATCTGCACCTTCTGTCACAGGCTATAGCTAGTGTGCATACACCCAGCATGGCTTAAAAGTAGCTGGCTTGATACAAACAGCTGTGGAGTTGTGACAGCCTGAAGCTCTGCACAGCCTAACCACATGAGTGTTTACTCATCTTCTCTGATGACTTTAGCAATCTGTAAGCTCTGTGCTGCTGCTATTGCACTGCTAATGATGCTGCAAGTGAAAACTAATTCATGTGTGGGATGAAGTAACAGCAGAGACAAGTCACTGCTGACATCTTCTAGGGCAAAGCAGGAAAAGGATCCATTTAAAAGAGCAATAGGGAAACAAATAGTGGTTTCACTTCAAAGCCTCCCTTGTAAAATTCAGTAACACTATTGCTTCCAAGATGAACTGTACTCAATCCAAACTGATTCTGTATTTACCTCCATAGCATATTATCTGACCCCTCACAGACTTTAACACATTTTCCTGCTGTACCTCTTTCTAAGTTAGCTTAATATTGATATTCCTGTACCAAATATGGGAAAATGGAGCAGGGATTGTTTCCAAAGCTTCAGGAAGAAGAGGAATACATAGTTTAATTCAACTTTCCCCAGAGAATGACTCAAGACAGAAACACACATTCCTGTGGGGTTTGTTAGAAATGGGAAAGGCAGAATGGAGTTTCTCATTGAGAACATAAATCAGAAGACATTTGTTTTTATCACCTGGACTCATGTAGAGCTAACTTTGATATCTTGAACAGTATGAATAAACCTTAGTGAATCCAACCACTGGAGAGTTTTTCTGCATTAAAAGAGTAGCCCAAGCTAAGAGGACTTTTTATCCACACAGCTTTTTACTTTTACAGTGAGAAGCCATTTTCCATTTGTGGGGGGTTTTTCTTTGTTTGGTTGGGTTTTTTTATACAAACCACTATTTTAGTTCAAAAGAGACAATAGCTGTTTAACCAGGATTCTCATCTTCTTTCCAGACAGATAATACAACTCAGTTCCCCCAGGTCCGAGGACATCGCCTCTCCTGTCCCAGGAGACCTCTTTTCTTTAGTTTACCATAGAGCTCCCCTCTTGACCTCTTGTTAAGGTGTGTTAAGCTCTACAGAGACAGAGGAAGTCATACATAAGGTGATTGTCATCCTTGTTTTCTGTCAGGACTATCCTGTTTGCCAGGCAGTCAGTTTAAAGGTTGCAACATTAACACTGAATATGTGAAAGTCTCTATTTTTGTTCATACAAGGAGACATAGGGCTTCAAGTCTATCAAGTTCAGCCTTGGTTTAGAACAGAAATACTCCTCTAGCCCACAACAAAAATCTTTTCTTTTTTCCTCAAATGCTTACCTATATTTGTTATAATTTGTCTGTGCTGCTAGTCCTTAAAAGCTTTATTTTGGATTTTGATCCACTCCTTAAAGGCCAGAATCCTATCTCTGTTCCATTCACTCCATTCATTCAGGTAAGAATGCAGTTTCTAATTTCTCATCCAGCCTGTCTCCCACAAAATATATATATATATATCTATATATCATTATCCAGAGAGAGATGAGCCTCATAGCTGAAGAGGCACAAGAGAATTGCTTATACCCTTGAGCCTGTGAAATGAATTATGTTCAGTAAAATGATTTCTCATCCATCTGTTGCAGAGTAATACACTGCAGCAGGAATTTCTTTAAAATGGTGTTCTCTTTCTCAAACTATTCTGTTTGCTGGAGTGCTGTTGTTATCCTTGTGGAAGACAGAGGGGCAGGAGAGCCTTGCTTTTCAGAGGCAGTGTGACTATGGTAGTTTATAATCCCCTTACTGTATAGATTATAAGTTATTTTAGGTCGGTAGCTGAGAACATAGGTAAGGATGACCAAGTTGAAGAGCATTCAAAGACTGTGCACATGCTCTGTCCCTAATGCTTCTAAAGTTGCACAGTGAAAGAGCACTCTGCTCACAAAGTTTGTTAAGGAAGCTGTCAGATGTCCTTTTCCTTGTTTCAGAGCCAGTCTAATACATTTTAGACCTCGGCACTGTAAAGTTGGGTGAGGTAAATCAGCACATCAACAGATGTTTTCTCTTTTAAGCCTGCAGACTCCCTGCTTTTCCAAACAGGTTTTACCAGTTCATACCATGAAAACATGAAGACTAGAATTTGCATCTGTCCTTCAGTGACTTCATTAGGGGCTTCAGGGGCAAGGAACAACATAACAGCCTCACCAAGCCTCATGAATGCGATTATCTGTGTACTCAACAGCTTCTATTTCCAAGTTCTTGTCCTGAAAACCAGATGACTGTTGAGCTGCTGATGTTTCACTCTTCATTACTTCGTAATTTTCAGGTTCCAGAGAGTAAATGGAAAGGAGCAAATTCTTTTCTTCATCCAAACTTGAGTAACTTTAACTGACAGAAGCACTGTCCCACTCCTGATCCTGTTACTGCCTCTTTTCAAGCTCATGATGCATTTGTAACTCGAGTGCTGATTTCTACCTTTCAACTTTTGGAAGGCATCCATTGATCTCTAGAACCATGACAGGAGGTTGATTTTTGACAAACCTTTTCTGAGCACCTAAAAAGCCTTCCTGAATATGTCCAAGGGAGGCAGATTGTGAAAAACAGACACTGGGAGAAAGATCAAGAGGAAAATGATTTTGACCTAAATCTAATTAAAGTGGAAAACTTGTGTTTCCAGACTAGGCAAGAGAAAGGAATCAACAACCAACCACCACAGCATTTCCCCAAACATTTTTGTGTTTAAGCACACTGCCTCTGTGTCCTTATTACACAGCTTGTCCACCAAAAGTGTGAATTTCCAGTACTGTTAACAACTCACTAGGAAACTGAGGAGCTCAGGGTCAGGTGAAGCACTGAAAATCATATCTCTCCAAAGAGGAAGCAAACACATTTCATCAATGTTCCCAGCCACTTCAAGGATGTAGTTCTAAGACACTTTTTGATGAATTTAGCTTATAATACACACTCTCTTCCTATTTACCAGTTAGAGCAGTTATTTTTCCAGTGTGTTCTTCACAGAGGATTGGCATGCCAGAACCTTTATAAGGTTTATGGGTTATCCTCAGGGAATTTACATGCCAGTATAATGAGAAGGTATAGTGTGCTGTTATTCAGTGACAGAGGTATTTTGGATCTTCATGGAGAAACAGTTCTGACAGCAGATAAGCTTTTCATGTTTTGTTCCAGTTTCAATAGGTAAGCAAGGAAAAAGTAGTTATGAATAAATGTAAAGCTAGAGATCAGCAGATCAAAAGGAACCTCTGTGAGCCCAGTGAGATGTTTTGATCATTTGTAAGATCGTCAAGTCAGGTATTATGACTCTGTATGTGTGAGAAATTGAGTGGAAGAATTTTGCAGAGGTTTAGCACTCAGGACTGACTTTTATATGAGGACAGCAGGATTAAGAGATGCTTTTGCTCAGCCCTTGTGTCATGATAGCTTCTTATGGCCACGGGGCATTGTGGACCATGCAAAAGCTCAGTGTCCATAATGAGTTGGTGTTCCAGCTGGGAACAGTTATGAAGTGTTTTATGGCATGGCTTTGAGTCCAAAGGTGGGTTAAGCTATTGCATTAAATGTGATGGCATAAACAGGCCATTCTGTAGAATTACCTGGAAAAACATGATTCAAGGCATGAAGAGTGCCATCACATCAGTTTAAGGAAACAACAACCCAGATCTTTTCACAAAAGTAGACCTTGACAGGTTAGTTTGAGAAAAATATTCAGATGCATCTGCTTCCTAGAGGCACATTCCATCTCATCCTTCAAAGCTCTGAGTCTGAAGCAAAGGAGAAAACACGTGAGCAGTGCTCACATTGCAACTAGCCAGTCTGTGTGTCTGTGAATGAGGGTTATTGTTTTGAGTCTAACTATCCAATCTGGTATTTCTACAACATTCTAACCCCCTTAAAAGTATTTTTTTTCAAATGATGAGAAAAGGAGAAAGCTTTTTACAAGCCTTGGTGACTGCTTTATTTCATGTGAACCTAGAATCAGTAGCTCTCCAGTGTTCAGTTTATTTTTTGTGCCATTAATCTTTGGCAGCACCTCTTGGGAGTGAGCACTGGAATAGCTGTGTAACATAAGCAAGTTAATTTTACTTCATTTCCAGTTTTTGACATTTGTGTTTGTATTTAGCTGTGTTTGTTATGAGTTAGTACCCACTTCCTCTGATGAGGAAGAAAGGATTGAATCACTTCAAATTAGCACAACCTCTTGCTGCCACTTTATTCCTGCTGAGTCTCTGCCCCCAAACCTTAGCACTATTGTATGAGATCTAACCCAGATCCTTATTAGAATTCCAAACTGAAGGTGCTTTGCCATGCATGATCTTACTGTGCTGTTTGGAAAACAAACTTTCTATGGAACTTTCCTAGAATGAAATGGAGAAACTCTGTCCTCTGCAGGGAAAAATAGAAGTAAAGAAGGAACTTGAGGCAGCAGCAGTTTTCGAGTAGATTTTGTTTTGTTACCTTTCCCTTGAGAATAACTTTGGTTTTTTACTTTAAAGGTAAATGGAAGGATTCTGTCCAGTTGAGAAGGTGCTCATTATCTTTCTCCATTGAATATTTCTTTTCCAAAACTCAGCTCTCATTTTTTAGGATGACATCCAGGGAGCATCAAACATTCCATGTAACGTCCAGCTGCTCTGGTATCATTCTCTACTATATTCAGTGAATATCTAATTGCTTACACATACTGCATTGGTAGCTTTGTGAGTTGTGTAATAGCTTCTATATGTAAGTTTATTATCTATATATAAGTAACTGTGGCTGATTTCTAAACCAGTACCTTATCAATGGTGGGGAATTTATTCTTTTCTGCAGATGAGGGATGTTATTGGATGGGTATGGAGTGGAAGGTGTTTTTCAACAGCTATAAGTCTAGGTCCATCGTTTTGAGAGTCTGAATTCATTCTGAACAAGCTTCCCTTCTATTGACTGCAAAGGATTTTATTTTCCTGTAAATAACTTGGTAGGGTCATTAAATCTGCTAATGCCAGTTTTCAGTACATCCTACCTGTGATCTGTGGTCTCCAGAGGGTTCTGGACAACTTCTAAATTGTGACTGTTATTCCTTCAAATTGTGGACTGAGCCACAGCGACTTCAAACCATTTTTCTGAGACCATACAGGCAATTTAGAGTCCATCATGGTGTGCAGATCACTGGGGTTTCTTTTTAAATTCTTTTAATTTGCCATAGGGTCACCAACCACTTGGTATCACGAGCTACTCTTCTGCAGTCAGTTTCACCATCTTAGATAGTTTTGTCTCAGTACTAAATGTCCCTGGCTCACTATTTATTCCAGGGCTGCTTAATATTATGTTGTACAACAAAGACCAAAGCCTGGGTGCCACCCAGGCTTTTTAAAATCAATCATAAATTTCTATCCTTTCTCAAAGATTATGATTATTGTTTAATAATCTTCTAAACTAGGGAGAACTATCTTACTTATTCCATGAGAACATGTCTTTAAGAGCATTCTGTGGAGGATCTTCTCAAGGCATTATAGAAGTGCTTCTAAACCACACCAACCAAACCATCTTTATTTAGATGCATGCTGACTCCTTCACAGAACTCTAGTTATTTCTGATACAAAGCTATATTCCATTAAAGAGTTTACTTTCCCCCAGTTTATCACCCTTGTGTCTACTGAACTGAGTCTTTATTATAATTTCCATCCACTTGCCTAATGTGGAAGTCAGACTTCCTGGATGGATTGGTTTCCCACATCATACACCAAGCTCTTTTTCAAGACAGGTGTCCATCTATGAATGGCTCCTTCCCTTTCAGTTAATTAAACTGGTTCATAGTTAACAGAGTGTGGGTAATATTGCCCCACTTCAGTTTGTCTTGTCTGCTATTGAGCAGTGCGTAGGGAAACAAGAGCTTGGCAGACTGATTAGCATTAGAGGAGGAATTTAAAATGATAATGCATTCTGGTTCATTTCTGTAGTCTTGTCATATTTCCCCTTGGAATAAATCAGAAATGCATTCAGCCACTTTTGCCCAGATGCTGCCCTTTGTTATTAATTTACTTTGCAATCTGTTTTTCATTATTTTGGCAGATTTAACACGCTATTCTCAGATGCCTGTTTAGGAATCCTTCATGCAAACTTGAGCAAGTCTCTGGTGCTCTTTTCTTTTTCCCTGCCTCCTTATTGATCCTTCACTTCTTCCACTGTTTCAATGGATCATACTTTTTTTGTGTCTGTATTCCCAGAGATGGAAAAGTGCAGGTAGCATCTGAGAATGTAAGTATTCTCTTTGCTGTCTTCTCTGCTCTTGCTTGTTAAGACCAAGGAACAGCTTGAAAATGAACATATTTGAGAGTCATTACCAGTCTCAAAGACTCAAATCCAAGTACTAAAATGAACACAAAGCAAAAATTCAGGCTGTCACTGGGCCAACACACAGCTGCAATCTAAATCTAATACAAACATGTGGAAGTTAGGTAGAGTTTGTCATGTTTAAGGTTTATACTTGCAGGTTGAAAGCAAGGTGCAGTGTGTAACTGTGATCTTTCAAATGGCTGGCATCTTGCAATCGTTGCTTTTCTTCCCAGATTCCCTTATATCTGAAGGAATGAAGCTTTGTTCTCAGCTGGGGATGCTTGAGTGTGGCTAAGCACCTAAAAAAGGTACAAATGGAAGTAGCTGGATGGAGGGGATGTCCAGCTCCACTCTCAAACACACCCTGTTCAAAGCTGAGGGCTCGTCTCTGCACTCACTTGCACCAGTGTGAGCTGGCAGAGCTTTCACTAAAGCCAGTACAGAAGGGGCAGACATTGACACAGAAAGCTTGATAGAGAGAAAATAATCTGTATAAAATGTTGACAAGAAAAAGTGGCTGTTATTGTTAAGCCTGAAGTTTTTATGTTGCTTTAAAGTCAGCATGCACAGGTGTAAAAAAACCATTTTCCCCTATGCATTAATGCTATTTTATGCTTGTAATAATTCAGCTTTCACGACAGCAGTTCACCTATTTCATGCAATGAACTGTCTTTCTAGTGTGATGCAATCAGAACTGATTAGTTTTCTATGGGATACAATCAATATTTGCAAGTCAGTACTGCTAAATCATTTCCTCCCACCAACAGTAACGTGGAAGCAGATTACAAACCACGCCAGAGAATCCTTCTGCCAGAGAAAATAGAGGAGAATACTTTCTTCTGGTGTGCAGTGAATTATAATCTTGAGGTGAAAATAGACTGCAGGCTGGGCCACTTTCATCTTTAGATAGTACCTTCCTGAACAATCAGTGCATTTCATGTAACAGCCAGCTTCTGGAAGGCAAGACACAATAAACTATCTAAAACAGGTCAGCACCTTTGAAAGTCACACATCACTTTTGAAAACACATAGCTTTGTTTTTAAGCTTTGAAAAAAAGAAATCAACAGAGAATTCTACATAGTAGTTTCCCAGGAAGATTGTTTAAAGGCTGATGCATACAGGACATCACTATTCCCCCGGCAGCCTTTTGCCAGAAACACCTAAAAGCTTCCAAACCTCTAAGAAGTGATGATTCTGCCTACTGTGCTCTGGTGTGCTTTCCCTCACGCCCCTACTGTGCCCCTGAAAATGTACCCAGGCACGGAATATCTGACAGTTAAAATCTCCTGATATTGATCTGTTTCTCAGGAAACAACTATAGGTGCTCTACAGAGGAGACCTTAGGAGCACTGGTTTTTAGTAATGTCTTCAAAGAAAATGGAAGTATGTAATACAGCTCATGATGGGTGTAGGACAGATATTATTGACCATTGTTTGAGAGACTGAAACCTGCACCTTCTGCCTTATGGAGAATAGGGCTTTAGTCTGTAGCAGCTACGAGAGGTTTTCCTCTAGGTTCAGGGATCAGATACTATAGTCACTTGAGCTCTGTTACCAGTGAAAAACTAAATGGAATCAATGAAAGGTCATTAGTTCTTTGTAATGCTACAAAGGGCTGTAGGAAGGTTCTAAGGCATTGCTACATACAGCACAGTTTATTGTAAGATGCATCATCTCTTCATATCCTTTTTGAAAAACATGTTTTTCTATAGAAACCTTTCAGTTCAGTCACTGAATTGTTTCAAATGTCATATCTTAATCCTGCAGTGGATAGAACTGATCAGTGAGAATAGAGAAAACAAAGCCATGCCAGCCTATTTAAATAAATGTTCCAATGACAATATTGAAAGGAGTGTGTAATTGAATCTTGAACTTCCCATATCAATAGGGATGGCTACAATGCAGCTCCATTGATCAACCTGTAATCCAGAATGAGGAAGAAATTTACTACATGACCTTCTCTTCCTGGCCCATTGATTTCACAAGCTATCGTCAACTGTTTATGGCAGCCTAAAGTCAACAGGCATCTTGTGCAAGACAACAAAGCTAATGGTGAAATGTCAATGAATATTAGGCCAAGAAGCAGTGCTCAGTGTTTACAAACATCTCATCAAGACGTCTTTTAAAAAAGGAGCCAGCCCTCCTATTTTCCAAGAGCACACCAATGCAGAAGTACACAGCATCATGGCTCTTGATGTCAAAATAAAAACTCAGCTTTAAACACCTCATTAAAAAGTGCCATTTGAGGGAGTTGAAGAGGATTGACCTAAACTGACCAAAGCCATTAAGCCTTAAACACTGGCATATATATCTTTCCTTTTCAGATGCTAAGGTCTGCATACTAAGTAATTTCAGTTTGGCATTAGCCTTTAGGTTTCATATCTTCAGATCCACTTGTGTAAAAGGAGACTGTATTTTCTATGGATTTTCTAGTGTTCTGTTTGGTCCTAACTATCTTTGATCAAGCTGTTTAGAGACAAGCCAGAAGAGAAGGACTCCTCTGCAGAACAAGTATCTAAGTATGTTGTCATAGTGGTGAAGAGGTTTGCTATGAATCTAAACATTGGACTTGTTAGAAGGTGTCTGTACACATGTTGGTGTGCAACTGTGCACAAGATGGCATTGTTATACTGAGCTTACTGTATAATTGAGGCCTAAGATCCAAATTCTTCTGCCTGACACATCATGCATTTGTGTTCTATTAGTATGTGTAGGCATAAACAAGAGTAGAAGTCAAGTTAGTAACATCACATTTGAAATGAAAAAGGCTGAAAATAGGGACAGCAATTCCTTCAGTAAAGTACTGGAGAGATCTAAGTAACACAATAACAAGGTATCCCCAAGGGGGAAGGTCTCTCAACAGATTCTGTAGCAATTCTTTTTAACCTTTGTAACTCACCGTCTTCTGAACACTGTGTAGAAGCCCTGTGGGTTTCCTTCCATCTCCTATGTGGAACTTTAGAAAACTTGGGGGTTTGCTTTTCTCTTCATGACTTACCTTTGGTTATCTTTGTCTGCTATATCTGTAATTCTCTATTTTTCTACTGAACGTTTTGGGGGAGTAAGATAATCAAAACTAAGCCTTGTATTAAAAGATGAGGTCAACATAGATTTACTCTGTGGTATGTAATGCTGTTTTCTGTTCATATTCTCATATTCTACCTGCTTTTTGAACACCAAAGAGGGTTTTTAGTGTTCTTCACAGTTTCTTCAAAAGAGGTAGAGCTCATCCAGTGAAACTATAAAAGCAGCAAATCTAAAACAACTCAGAGGCAGAAGATTTTAATACATCAGGTAGTTACACTGTGTAACTCAGTGTTCCAATATGTTAGAGAAGCCATAAATACAAATAGATTCTTATAAAGCACAAAACTTACATTTATTGAAGACTATAGGATGCAAATTTGTCTCAGAAAGTTTCAGACCTTATAATTGCTGGAAACTGGGAGAGTGTTACAGGTGAAAGATTTGTGCTTATTCCTAAGTAGCTGCTACCAGTCATAATCAAAGAACAAATATGGAACTCACCAGATCTGTGGCCCAGTTAGCCAGTTTTCAAGGGCTGGGATTTTTTGTTGCTGTTGTTTGTTTTGTGAGGTTTGTTGTAACTGGGAATTTGAGAGAAGGAAAACAAACAGTTTGAGGCAATGGAAGTGGGGAGACAAAGTGCTTAACCATGCAACATGGTATATCACTTCTAGAGGCATGTTAAGCAATTTAAAAAAGTACAATAGTATCATATTAAAATGTACACAGGTAATTGAAAGTCAACACCTAAAATTTTGCTCCGTTGCTTTGGATACAGTTTACAACAACTAAAGACTGGAACCTTTGCTTATAGGTAAAAGGCTGCAGGCTGTTCCCAAGGGAGAAAGCACTGGTGCTGTAACCTTTCCCTTCCTTCATGAGAGAGAGAGAAGCTAAAGTCTTGACTGAATAATTGATGATGTTGTCCACCTAAGCTAACTGAGGACACAGTCAGTACATCCCTTTCCTTGAGCAGGCCACCTGTGGGGTCACCAAACCTCACCTACAAGTTATAGCAATTGTCTCTGGTGGGAATTCAGGTGGAAACGTGGCAGTTGTGGCATAAAATACCCTCAAGGAGAGAAGAGTTCAGACTAGGGCAAAGTACTATTTTCTTTACAATGTAAGCTAGGATAATTTTTACCTCTTTGGGTAAAAAGAGAAAAGAATATCTAGATAAGAAACCATGTTAATGAAAAAAAAAGGGGTGACAACTATGAATATTACAATGAAATCTCCCCCAAAAGAGAAATTCCCCCAAAGTCACGGCACTCTATGACAACTTACATTCTGCTGAATAAGATCTTTACTATTTCTGCCATCCAGATGTCCTGGAATTAGTGTTATTTCTGTGTCAGCAGGGATGTCACTGCAGATGAAGTGATGTAGAAGAGTAAATTGTGAATGCCTATGAAGTTGGAGGGCCCAACAAGTTACTCATCCATTGTCTCAGGTGCTCCAGTCGCATGCTTCACTGTAGATGAGAGTAATTATCTGTACACAGACATACTTTCAGGGTGCTTACAGATCAGAATGAACAAACTCCATAGCAAAACAAATGCATTGCAGTACAGGTGCACAGGCCTTCTAGAAATCTCATTGCAGTTTGGAAATTGCTTCTACTTTCAAGCATATTCCCAGCCCATTCATTTTTATTCCATGTTCCCACCTGCTTGGTTTGTTCAGCTTAAAATAAAACCAAAAAGTAGCAGAAAGAAATAGCGTTTGCAACACTATTATTTCTGCTGTGTAAGTCTAAGAAGTATTATGTTTTCAGTTCTCCCCAAAGCCAAAGCAATCTGTTTGACAGTGGCATTATGAGCAGTTAGGGAGAGGGATGCCTCTGCCAAATGCATGTGGGTTGGTTGGGCTTTTTTTAATATTTAAACAGACTGTGGATTACAAAGGAATGAACTTGAACTGCATCTGCACCCAGGGGACATCCATCTGTATGGGGACTTCCATAAGGATTTGGACTTGGCCATGGGTGTCATGCTTGCCAGGCACAGAGGCATAAATGAAAAAGAAAGAGTTCTTTGCAGAGCCAACATGGGATCTGCTGCCTGAAAGCACTCTATTTTTTTCTCAAGATGATTATTTTGGTGAAAGTTCAGAAACCTGTAATGTTTCAGCAGTGTCTGTTCCCAATCAAGAGGCTGAAGGGGGCCTAATCCCACACATGTTGTTGGTACAAGCGGTCCCATCGATACAAACAAGAGCAGGGGTGAGCAGAGGTTGGAACATGTGGTACATGGACGAGGGAGACTTCAAGTCAGGAAAGGAAAGCAGAAATTTCAAGGGTATGAGAATTTTATAAAAGCATGGCAAGAACACAGTGATGTGGCAAATCTTCTAGCTTAGGATGTCCTGCCTCTTCCCTGTCCCAGGACTTGGCATCTTGCCTTTGAGGAGTCTGCTTTAGTAAAGACTGAAACAAGGATGTTGCATTTTTGATGATAATGCAAGGAAATGAAAACTTTAACACTACAGAATTTTCTGGAGTCAGACCATCTCTATAAAACTTTTCTTTAAGATTTCTGGATGGGAGCTGCCACAATTCTTCTGGGTCTCAATAGAATCTAGAATTCCAGAGTGAAGTGTCCTTGTGAGATGTTCAGAGCTTTCCACAATGAATTCTTTCTCTTTTTTTAAATTCTTGTCTTTATATTTTTCCAGACTGTCAGGTTCAGTTTTGAGGTTCCATCTCTTTTCTCATCACATCCCATTTCCTTTGAAGTTTACATCACCTGAGTGGGAACCTCCTCTGATCTCCATTGCAACCAAGCAACGTCCTCTTTTAGGGCCTCTGAAATTCCCTCATGTTGAGGCACAAGCTCTGTCCCAGGAAATTCAGACTTGTAGAAGAATATCCTGCCAGATAAGAGGCTAGTGATTGAAGCTGTAGTATTATTTGGGTTATAGGCTCTTTCATTGCCAACTTTTTCTCTCTTCTGTTTGTTTGAGAGAAGACCAAATGTGTGGGCAGTTTCTGCCGACTGTCCAAAAACATAAGACAGAATGAAGAAGGACTTTTTGTTGCTCTGAAATGTCTGCTGAAGGTATGGGCAATCCCTTAGCAAGATGACTTCATCACTAGGTAGTTGCTGTTATTCATTTCCATTAAGGTAAACCTTTCCAAAGAGATCAATTGCTGATAAATCATCACTGACTTCAAAGAGAGGAGTGATAGCTCTCTGGAAAAGCTTGACCCAACCTAGGAGATTAAAAATGGTCAGGTTCGCAATTTGATGCTGTCTTTTCTGAAAACCTAATTTCAGTAAAATGAAACTATTGTTCCAGAAGATACAATAGTTACAGGACATATGTTCACATACAGATACACATGTGTATTCTCTACATCCCCAAGCTGCAATTGCCTACAAAATAGGAACAGCTCCAGTGAGACAATACAATCCAGATGGTAAACCTAGGGTGGAATGGGACTGTGTCCTTATATGGAGAAGGCCACCAGAGATGTAGGGTGAGGAAAGCTGTGGAGAGGAGAAACATGTAGAAAAGAAACCATATGATAGAAAGCATTTCAGAGAAAGTGCAAAGGCAGTAAGGAACAGATGGTTAATATCTGGTCCCAAACCTGGAAGACAAGGCAAAAATTGTCCTGGATTCCTCTGTGGGGTTTGTTGTTGTTGTGTTCTGGACAAAAAAGGGCTAAAATGTGATAAGTTTTAGATTAAAGAAAGTCCTAAAAGTCAGCCTGTAGGTTCTGAGGTGTACCCCAGAGAAAGAGATTTCCTACACTGTATAATCATAGCTGGTAGGTGGCCTGCTGTCCTGTATGGCCACAGAGACATCACAGGCATTACATACTGCTGAATCTTTCCACCACAGTCTCTTGTGCACTGTGTTGAGTACTTGTGTGGGGGCAGGGGGAAAAGGGACTTCTCTGCATTGTGCCAGACTCATAGAATGGCCCTGTTTGGCAGAGACCTCTGGAAATCATTTAGTCCAACACTCCTGCTCAAACCAGTGACATTACAGTAAGTTTCTCAGAGCCACAGCCAGTGAGGTTTTGAATATCTCAAAGAATGGAGACTACAATTTCTATGGGCAACCTGTGACAGGGTTTGACGTCTCTCACAGTAAAAAAGGAAAAAATCTCATGTGTTAAGTTGAACTTTCTGTCCATTCCAATGAGGTGGGAGCCTCACTAGGCTCATTTGTTGCTAAAGTTAAACAGGGCCCTGGCCAGTGTAAAAGGCCAAGATAATAATACCTGCCTATCAAATGACAAATTCAGTCTGAGATGGTGTAGCAAAGGGAAAAGCCATTTTTCCTCAAGGGTGCACAGTCTCCTGACAAGCTTGACAAATAGAAATATTTGATAATAAATGAGCTGTCCATAACCATTCCATTGAATGCTGTGTGGCACTTGTGGATTTAATCATTTTCACCTTGTGGAAGATCTAATTCTGCTGTTCTGTTGTTGTAATCATAGTGTAAACAAAACAAATTAGTCATTGCACAATAACTATTCTACTCTAAGATGGACATGGATCTCTGTGGCACATGAATTGAAAGATTTAGTGTCAGGTGAAGTTTCAGTGGTTGGTAAATAACTAAGGTAGGATGCAGTTCTCTGAGCCTATGGATACTATCTTTGTGAATTAATGCTCATATCTTTGCTGTAAAGTGATCATCATTTGGTTTCTCAGTGATCAGTTTCACTGGACATCTTCCTAAGTAGTACTGTTTCACACAGAAGGAGATGAAAGTCTAGCTGTCATTTCTGATAGGAGATCATAGAATCATAGAATGGTAGGGGTTGGAAGGGACCTTTAGAGATCATCCAGTCCAACCCCCCTGCAGAAGCAGGGTCACCTAGATCAGGTCACATAGGAACGTGTCCAGGCAGGTCTTGAAGACCTCCAAGGAAGGAAACTCCACAACCCCTCTGGGCAGCCTGTGCCAGGGCTCCCTCACCTGAATAGTGAAATAGTTTTTTCTTATATTTAAGTGGAACTTTTTTTCCCATCACCCCTTGTCCTGTTACTATCTACTATAGAAAAAAGGGATGTCCCAGCCTCCTGACACCCACCCTTTAGGTATTTATAAATGTTAATAAGATCACCCCTCAGTCTCCTCTTCTCCAAATTAAACAGCCCCAGTTCCCACAGCCTTTCCTCATATGAAAGATGTTCCATTCCCTTGAGATTTTAGGATAGATTTAAAATACCATTAATAAGTGATGATTACTCCTTATTAATAATTTTTCTTTCATGCTTTAAGCTTTGTTGTTAATGGTTTCAGTTTTGAGGTGTTTTCCATTTGCCTCTCTACCTTGTTAACTCTTGTCTCATTAATTTCTTAAGCTTCAGTTCTGTGATTTCTGTGATCTGGAGCTGAATTAATGCAATTGCAATTTTTTGACATTTTCTGATTTTATTTCTTTTCCGATTAGACAGGGAAAAAAAAAAGATTAAATTAGTACTAGTAAACACTAGTTTAAGATTGGCTCACCTGATCAAATATGTTTGTTAAACCACCGAGACTGAGTTAACTGCATCTGAGCATCTACTTTCTCTTAATGGATGGGAAATGTCACAGCTTCAATCAGGGGAAAGAACGTGTATGGCTTTTCATGGAGTGATGAATCTGGGAATCTCTGGAGTATAGAAGTTGATATAAATCTTGTCCAAACTTACTGTAGTCCTGAGATGTGACTAGGGACCAAGTTCCAGTGCTGGCATTTCTTGATGCCTTACCAGGAATCTCACAAGAGTCCATCTTTTGTCTTTAACTGAGAATTAATGTGCTCTAAAGATCTCTAAGCTCTGGGATGGTGGAGAAGGACTAAAGAACTGTGAGTGGCATAAGGACATCCTGGAAGCTCAGGAGAACAATGCACATAAATGTCACAACAACATAAATGACTGTTTATGTGCTGGTTTGGGTTTCCATGTGTCATTGCTTTGTCTCAGGCCTGATAGACATTATTGTTGTTAATGACTGCATTGTCAGGAGCACTATGTCTTGCAATGTTTGTAGTACTTTTCCATACCAGAGGAGTCCATCTTTGGGATTGTGTCCTGGTCCCATTTCAGACTTCCTGTGGACCTTAGTGAGCACTGAATCAAATCCTTTCAAAACCCAAAAGGGAGTGGGAGAAAGAGCCCAGACCTGTAAGGCATGTAATAGCTAACCCCAAATTGATATCAATGGGAAATGAATGCAGGCATCACAATTTCTATCAACAGACACATCACTGAAGGAAGGATTACTCTGTTTCTTTTTCTCTCATTGAGCAATCCATGGTCCACACTAATTTACTCAAACTACTTTTCCTGGTTGTTACAGTTTAGAGTTTAGAATTGGCCTTGCCATGAAAAATGGTGTTGTTTAATTGTCACATGGAAGCAGGAGTAGCTGTGCTGCTGCCTCTGGTCCTGACCTATGGCTGCAAGGCAGCAAAGGTAGAACTCTTAAGGTTTCCTCAAGGCCCTCTTAAGAATGCCTTTCTTAAAGTCTTATACAGAACTGATGCACATTGTTTAAAGGACTACATGTGCCTACTAAGTGTGTATACATGAGACCTCACTGCAGCTTTTAATCCTTAATATCTTTGAACAACCCACCTGCTGCGAGTAAAGTATGCTAATTACATCTTACTTTTTTACCTCAACGTCTTTTGCTAGATAATTAAGCTAAATAACTCTAAACTAGAGTAAAATCTACTCAATTCTGTTAGGTAATAGCAACATGGGATTGTGTTCAATTAAAAGTTCAGCAATTCCAACTAGAAACAGACCGTGTGAGTTGTAAGGTCCTTTTCTTTATACAGCTTATGCTACCATCCTTAAAATGATTCCAGGTCAGTCCTGGAAATGTAGCTCTTAGTTTTAACTGTGATTGTTTGCTTTGACAGTCTGTTCCTTTTATTGTGTCCATGTCAGCTCCTGAACTCAACTCGCAGGCATCTCTGAGATTGCTCTCATTGCCAACTGCTGTTTAAAGGTGAGTGAGTGCAGCAGACATTGGGCTTAAATGTCCAAACAGTACATCAGGACAACTCCTTTCCAATCCCTGACTTCTGTCAGTCATAGCGTGTGGAGAGCCACAAGACTGATGGTGTTGAGCAAAAGCCGTATATCCACGCAACCACTTTGCTGATGAGCGTGGTGTAAGACACAAGGAAGGGAGGAAAACACATCAAGCTGTCATAAAGCTGCACCCTTTGATCATTTATAGAGTTATTGTATGCCCAGTGCAATACCTTGCTGCACAGCATTGAGCAATTGCTTGCCCTTTGAATGTATTGAGTAGCTGTCCGTGCTTTGTAATGCTGTTAGGGTAATTGCTTGCCCATGCAACAGTTTATTGAACATCTACCTAGTGATACTTTATTGAATAATTGCTTGACAGATGTATTGTTTCACTCAATAGTTGGTTAATTTACTTGATATTTGTTCTTCTGGAGTCTTCTTTATCCCAAAGCAAACTTCATGACTTGCTTAACACCACTGCCATTGTGTTTTGCTTTGAGGTCTGAATGTTTTTCATGATTCTTCTCCCATTCACTTAAACAGGCTGGGCCTCCTTTTTTAGTGAGCATTCTGTAGTCACAAAGAAATTGCACTCATCAGGAAGCAGTTAATCAATCTTCTTCTATACTGCTTTAGCACCTGGACTCCTGACTTTTATGGCTTAGAGAACTGACCATGTGTACAACTGATGTTTTTTGTCATTGGAACTGAAGAAAATTCAGACCTTTTTCCATTGTGCTTCAGATTTGTGGTAGGTAGCATATCACCAAACTGGGGGTCGAACTGCTGGAGAGCAGCTCTGCAGAGAGAGACCTGGGAGTCCTGATTGGTAATAAGTGAAATATGAGCCAGCAATGTGCCCTCGTGGCCAAGAAGGTCAATGGCAGCCTGGGATGCATCAAGAAGAGTGTGGGCAGCAGGTCAAGGGAGGTTCTTCTCCCTCTCTACTCTGCCCTGGTGAGGCCTCATCTGGAGTCCTGTGTCCAGTTCTGGGCTCCCCAGCTCAAGAGGGACAGGGAACTGCTGGAGAGAGGCCAGTGCAGGGACACCAAGATGATCAGGGGACTGGAACATCTTTCATACAAGGAAAGGCTGCAGGAACTGGGGCTGTTTAATCTGGAGAAGAGGAGACTGAGGGGAGATCTTATTAACATTTATAAATATCTAAAGGGTGGGTGTCAGGAGGTTGGGACAGCACCTTTTTCTATAGTAGCCAGCAACAGGAGAAGGGGTGATGGGATGAAGCTGGAACACAAAAAGTTCCACTTAAATATAAGAAAAAGCTATGTCAGTGTGAGGTGAGGGAGCCCTGGCACAGGCTGCCCAGAGGGGTTGTGGAGGCTCCTTCCTTGGAGGTCTTCAAGACCCTCCTGGACAATTCCATATTTGGAATCAGCAGTTCAGATCCAGGTTTTGTTCTCTGAGCACTGAACAAGAGATGTGGAGTAAAGGCAAGAGCTGGATGGCTCTTGATCATCCAGTGAAGTCATCCATCAGGTGTTTAAGAGATGTATTTTCCTCAGTGCTCTGAGGAAAACCCAACTTGGTCTGTTTATGTATATATTCCTCTTTGTTGCTCTCTCTCTTTTCCATTCCCTTTCAGTTGGTTGTGATGATTCAGCAGGAATAGCTTTGTTCATGTGGTGAGAAACGTACAGAGATGCTTATATCTGTCAAAATCAGGGCAGTATTAAGCAACAGTATGCTAAAGAGATAATGGCTAGTAATGTATTGCAGGTGATGATAAACAGGCTGTCTGCTCTCTGGAAGGTTAAGTGCAGAAGTGTCCTATGTTAAACTTGTTGTAAAGTTGAAGCAAATGCTGTTCCAAACATGAATGGATACATGGAGTGGAAAGAACAAAGTCCCTGCTTTCTTCAAGGTTTTTGGTTATCTTCCATCCTTTGGGGAGGAGAGCTGATGCTATCTCTTGTGCAGATGGTCTAAGTAGGATGAATTTCATCTCCTTGAGTCTTCTTAAGAGCCATAGACCAACTATTGATATGGTAAGACTGCAAACATTTTAGTTGACCCAAGACTTGGTGGCCCTGAGGTATGATGGTTGAGAGCTGGGGCAAGCACTCAAGGTTCACTGGACAGGGCTGTGCCTCTTGTCTTGTTAAAGGGCACTCATGGTATTTACTGCTTTGTCTGTGTCCTACATTAATGAGAATGGATGTAACCATTAGAAATAATTAAACAAGCTCCATTTGTGGCAGAAAGTAGCAGGAATACTTAGAAAAAGTTTCTATAGACACGTACACCTATAGCAGCAGGTAACCTAAAAGAAACTGATATGCTGTGAATCAGACACAGTGATTTATCCCAGAAATATTGTAGCTACTGGCAGGAGTCAATTCTTTTGTGGACTAAATGAGTTTATTTTATCTGTAGGAGAATTGAGAATACTGCCATGGCATGGCATGGCATGGAGAGAAAAGTCAAAAAGTTCCTGAAGGCAGAAAAAGAAGATGAAGCCAAAGTTGCATACACTTCCTTGGAAACAGTGCCAGTCATTTTTCTCTTTTGTTTTCACCTGGAAAAACCTTTCCAATTAATGTTTTAAAAGTCCCATTGAAACTTCACTGAATATTTTAGCAAGTGAGGTCCTTCTTCTTGTATGTTTTCCTGCTAAATATTTGATATTGCTCACATGGATTTGTCAAGTGAGAGAGGTTCCTGTGTTTCTTCACTTGTCTTAATGATTGTATAACCTGCTCTGTCAACAGTGTGAGAGAGTAAATTCTCCAGAGCTCCTTCTCACAGCACCATTGAAATGAGAACTGGGAAACTCAACCAGACCACTGAGTCTTGTTCATCCAAATATGGGCTTTAGAAATCTCTCTGTTCTTGGGACTTGAGCCACTGCCCATGGAATATTATTGCCTAGTCCTTTATCCTGATCTTATTAGGAAGAGAAAGAATCAACAGAGAAGTCCCTTTGACAAAATCCTATTTGTGTCTTTTCAGGTGTAATCCAACTTGTTTCTCCCAAAAGGTTTTTATTAACTTCTACAACTTCTACAGATTCTATTTAATCTAAGATACTGTGGCCCCAGTGAGCAGATCTGGCCGCAAGCTGAAGAAACTAATGATGGTGAAGTCTTCTGGACATGTCAAAATCCAAGAAAAGCAAACCAAAAAACCTGATTTACTCAACCAGAAAACAAAACAAGATTCTTTTGACCTAAGACTACCTCCCTTTTTTATCTAACAACTGTTCATGTTAAAAAACTGCTCTTATTATAAAAAGAGGCAGGCACTCCCTGTAGTTCATTTGAGCATCAAGAAAGCATCAATGGATGCTTTCTCTTCTGTTGTCTGGACAGCTCATTACCTTCAAATGTGGGTTTGAATCCCCTCAGGCAGGAGAAGGAGTTAAATCTATGTGTCTCAAGATAGAGAGAGTGATAGGCTCTTCCAAACGTGAATGCATTTTGTGTGTGTCCTCCTCACCCCCTGTATCTTAATAGGAAGTGGTGAGGTTGTCTTGTAGGAAGATGCTGCATAGCTATGCAGTGGGCATGCTCTAAAGTGTTCTGCTTCACCAGAGTATTTAGGCAGGGAAATATCCAGTTTGTTCCTCTGAGTGACCCAGGTATGGGAGTGTTCAGGCTTGACACAACCAAGGTGTGTCCATGTTGCTGAGGTAGGAAACAGGTACTCAAGTAGCTTGACTAGCAAGAAGGTGGGAGAGATTAACTCAGCTATGCTGTAGGAACTGGGTTCAAGCTGATGTTCAGGCAGTGTTTGGTGCTGTATTCTACAAGTGACAGGACAGCAAATGGTTTCAAAGCTTTACTTATATGTTCTGTGTGTGTCTAAATGCTAAGCTCAAGAAAAAAATGGAAAGTGCTGAATACTTTAACACGTTCTCCTGCCTAATACTTGCTCAGCATCTTCAGACACAGAGTACAGGGTACTCAGACCACTGCAGGTGAGGCAACTGCAAAGAAGCCAGATAAATACCATACTAGGTACAGTTTGTTCAAGTCTGCTGCCCAGTTACCTTTTAATGACGTGAGTTAAGTTTCTCCTTCAGGCTGAGAAATCCCAAATGAAGAAAAAATTGGTTTAGAGCTTATGGATTTTCAGAAGTGTTTTGTTTTGTAAATATTTGTGTTTTCATAACAAATTCAATCTTGGACAATTTTGTAATACTTTCTTTTGAGTCAGAACTACCAAAAAATCCACAAACCAACCCTCATGTGGATTCTTTACTTTTTTTAACCTGGTCCGTGGAAGAAAAGAATCTTATATATAAGTTTACCAAATTGATTATGTTCTGTTGTAGTGTTAAATGTCACTCAGTGGAAGGTAAAAACCCCCTTCTGCTGTTTGCTGCTTACCTCTATGACAAGCTTCACTACATTCATTTATTATTTAGATGGTATTTATTCAGAAGCAGAATATATGGAAAAGGAGCCCAACTATACTGTGGAAGAAAGACTTTCCCTTGATCAATCAATAGAAGTTATTCCAACTGGCTGAACTCCACACAATAAATGCTACAGTACAAAAAGACAGTTAATTCCTTCATGTTTTAAGAGGGGTAATGCTAGCTGCTTCATTTTCTTCTGTTTTTTAACAGGGTTTAAATCAAATGGTACGTCATCTCTGACTCTGTTTTATGCCTTATCTCATTTGCTTTCCTCATCCCAGGTAATGGGATGTAACTTCATACATGGAGCTTGCAAGTAAGAAAACATCCAATCCAATAACACATATTTTTTGATGATGATGTTGGGCTAAAGAATCTTTGTTATGTCACTTGTAAAAGTTCCCTCCTCCAGGTTCCCACCTTCAATACCCTGATTGTGAAAGTTATGATGCCAGTGAAGGTTTAGTGAAGAATGGCTCAGATGCAGATTATGGCAAGAAATGGCTCAGCAACATTTATATCCTTCATTTAGGAAATAAAGATATGGGAATCATTAAGTAAAAACTAAAGCTTTAGTGTGAAGAGATGTCAGAAAGATAAACTTTCTGGTGCTCCTGAAGCTAATATGAAGCACTTACATGTTCCATCCCCATGACACAGAACTGTACAGGAGAGAGCTATCAGAGCCAAGGCCATGCATAGGGAGTTACTGTTTAAAAAACTAATTAAGAATGGAAGGGAATGCATATATGAAAATAGATGGAAATATATTCAGTGCATTTATGGCATATGAAAGGTTATATTTAATGTTATCTAGCTTTGACCTTTAGACTGAAATTTGTGTTTGATTTTCAATGCCTCTGTGAATGTTTTTCTTCCTGTGCAAAACCCTTTCTAAACTGTGAAGACTGCACATCCTATTGCAATATTGATCATTTTACACTGATGATGGGAACTTTTCATGACTTTATAATGGTAACTGTTGTTTTGAAGTGAAGTTCTGAATTTTGGATCCAGTGGGATTACAGTGGGAATAGAGTCGTTCAAAGATGAGACAATACTTGTGCTCTAATCTATCTGTGGAGAGTGTGTCTGCACTTTGAGCAGGTTTATTATTATGTCCTGGCTTTGCTTAAGTTCACACCAAGATCGAAGCTAAAAAAGAAAGGCTTACACTAAGAAACAGGCTGTCATTAAGGCACAGCCTTAGGCTGGGATGGGAAGCTTGAAGTTTCATTTTATATTCCCTTTACAAAGTCAGTCACTGAGACTTAGGAGTGTTATTCATTCTGTGTCTCACTGTGTTTCCCTCTGCCATGAATTTCTGTGCACAATTTTGTATTTCTCATTCATTCATTCATTCATTCACTCATTCATTCTTTTCTGGCTCTGTCCTCTCTCTCCCTCTTCCATGGAGTATGATAAACTTATTGCTACCTTGATCTTAACACCACCACCTCACTTGACTGGTCTAAGGTATTCAAACTCAGAACAATCACTCTCCACTCTTCTTTAGCATTAAACCCAGTAAACTCTACTTCATATCTGAAGAAATGCTTGTACTTATTAAAGCTTGCCTGCTTTTTTTCCCCCTCTAGTCATATCAGTAGCAGTGTCTTTTTATAAAAGATATTGTCTACATTGTTAGTTGTTGGCGTTAAAAAGTGGCACTTGAGGATCAGGATGTTACAATGAGACAAGGCAGTGTGTTTCCTCACACACAGGATTAGTGTCCTGAACAATTTGATATTCTCAAGGCTTTTACTTTTCCTCCATATTTGGACCAAATTGTATCTGTAGTTTTTTGCCCTCAAGGCACCCAGGCTTATACTTGTGAACACATGACACAGTAGTCCTGGAATCTCTCTCCCAGGATTGATCCCCTTCCTCATCTTTATACCAGCTTTTATCCCTTCTTTCTACTTGTGCCAGAGCAAAACAAAAAAAAGCCCCAACCCTTAAAAACCAAGGGCTGAGTTATCTCCCACAGGAAGGAGTGATGCATCACTCAGCAGCAGGGGTTACAAGAATTACATGACATGCATTCTTAAAAGCATTTTGAAGACTTTTTCTATTCAGCTATGTGCAAGATACACCACTAAATTAAACAATGATTCTCTGTCCACTTTAGAATTAGAAGTTTGATGACCAGAGTCATTAGCACAATGAGGTTAGGGGGCTGCTGCATTAGACAATAGGCTGCATCAGCTACATTACACTTGATTTCACTTGCAGCTCGTGAAAGGAGGAGGGATGTTCTCAGGGGCTTCTGTGGAGCTGTTAGTTCAGATCAGATCCCAGTTTAGAATTCATCAGGAATTAAACCTTAATGATCTCAAAATATTTGAAATGACATAGTGTACTGATAAGCTCAACAGTGTCCAGACAACTTCATAATGACCAGTGCAGGTCAAGCAACAAAGGGAAATGACCTGCATTGAATAAATTTAATTTGGGATTACACAATATGGATAGCCCCAATGGAATAACTTATTTGAGATGTATTCCCAGTACTCATCATATTTATTCTTGTGAGAACATTAGTAGTATAGAACTTAAATAAGAAATCCAGAAAGGCTATTTGCAATATATATATAACTTGTCAGGGCAGCTGTATTTACTGAGTAATGTAACACAATAATACAACCATCCCAAGCAGGAAAAAGCAGTCTGGTTGAAAAAAATGACACCACCTTTATTTAGAGTCATGGCAACACACAGACTTGTCATTAATGTCATCACAGAGACTTGACTGAGATGTCAGATTTAAATGGCAGTGTTTGAGGCTCTCTTGCAGTTCCAAAACTGCCCCATGGAAGGATGACATAATGCAGTGCTAGTTTCAAAACAAGACATAGGGTTTTGTCCTCAGTTTGGAAATTGATTCCTACCCAGTCTTTTACTCAGAATAACTATAACAGACATGACCATGAAATGTGTTACAGTGATCAGCATTGCTGTGACCAGGAAACAGTTAGTAGTGTTAGGGGGTTGAATTTACCAAGCTGAGCTGGGTGTTGAAGTCCTGTGCCTGGGGAAGATGCAGGTGTCGGGATGCTCTTTATAAGACATGGTGCACAAATATGCTGGGATGGCCAGACAAATAAGTCATAAAATAGGATAGTGCATCACATGGTGGGACACTTGCTTTTTACACTACTCCACCTCAGCTTAAAACAGTTCCCCAAAAAGCAAGGATACTGGGTTCCCATCCTGCTTTGTCCAGAGAGGTTTTTGCTGCACAGTTTCCCACCCAAGGAAGCACCTAACTTATCTGGCTATAGGTACTGGGCTGAAACTGGGCTAATAAGGGCAAAGGAGAGGGGTTGGCAGTGTGATGGCAGTGCCCCTCAAATGGATAGAAGGTATCCCTGGATTATTTTTGTATTTTATCTTATGTCTGTCTCATGCAGAAACATCAGGGAACTACAACAGACCCCAGTGCATCTCTTTAGTAGTAGATATTTTATTGCTGCTGCTACATTTACTGCTGTGCTCGTCTAACACAGGAGAACCTGTCACAGGGTGGCTTCTTACCCTGTATGGACCATTAATGTTTTACTTACAATTCAGCCAGCCTCCTTTTGAGACTTTTCTTTCCCTAGACAGTCCTTCTTGTAGTAAGTGCAGCTATAATGAACTCCCTAAAAATCTTCAGCACTGCACCAGTCTGAAAGGAACCTTCCTCATCTCTAGTTTTTTAGGTGGATTTTTTCTGAAAAAAAACACACACAACCCAACAGAACCACAAGTCCCTGCCAAATCCCCAAACACTGCTGCTTTTCCTCTGAGCCCTCCAGCACCCTGCTTCACTTTTGATTGTTCCAGTGCCGCATCTTTCTGCACTCTTATGAGGGATTATCAGGCATTATCTTCCCTCCTATCTCATGTTCTGGTTTTGAGTTGGGATTTTTTTGCTTATCCTTGTTTCTGCTTAGCCTTCTCTCCCCTGTTATCTCCTCTTTCCACTGTTGAGCTACTTTCAGCTGCAGCTTTGGGGTTAATGACTTCTCACATCTTTTGCATAATCTCTCTTATCATGTCTCTTCTTTGTATCTCTGCTGCTTATCTGCAACATGTTTTCATTGTTGCTTTTGTGATACATAAAACAAAAACCAAACAAAAACCCCCTAATATCTTTCAACCTAATCAAAAAAACCCCAAGCAACATCCCATGAGGACTCCTGCTCTGTCCACTGCCTTCCTTTCACTGAGCTTCAGCACATAGAAACCACTGACATGACTTTTTATTGCACCTGACTACACGCTTACCTGATGTATCTTGTCTCTGACATCCCTCTCTTTGCCCACAGGTGCTCCAGACTCTGTAACATCAAACATAAATTAACATATGGCAAAAAAACCCCCCATCTTCTGAAGAATAGCATGCTGCTGGTATTGGTTACTAACGTGCAAAGCTACTCATGTTAATTACCTATCCTCTACTGATTGAATGTTACTGTTGGTTGGTTGGTTTGTGGAGGTTTGGGTGCTTGTAGCTCAGAGCTGTGTTGCAAAATTGCTTGATATGAGTGAAAAAACCCCAAACAATCTCCCCTCTCCAAAGTAGAACATTTTTTTCCTGTTAAAGCTCAGAAGGACTCTTCTAACCATGGCATTATTTCATAAAATAAGGTAGCCTTCTTAATGAATAACCTGACTGTTTAACTGAGACAAGCAGATGATTGCAACTCAGTACTAATGTTTAGTTCCTGTGTGGTGGGTTGATCCTCTCTGGATGCCAGATGCCCACCAAAGCCACTCTCTGCTGCATTAACTAATAGAGAGAAAGCAGAGAAAAAATGTTTTCTGGATCCTGAGGCCCATTGTCTGGGATAAGAAAGAGCAGAGCCATCCAAGGTGGTATAAGGAACAGAATGGTGAATATCCTCCAGGAGACCTGAGCTTCCATAATAATCCCATACTGTAGAGAGAGTGGGCTGTGTCTGTACTTGTTTTGCCAATCAGGATGGCTGTTTTTCACAAAACCCCTCATCCTTTCACTGTTAATGACATTGAGGTAAATCCCTGCTTCAATGCTGACTCTGCTCTTTTCACAATTTTGGAATGAGTGTGTAGTAAAAGTATCTTTGCCTGCATACAGGAGAGTTCACCGTGAGAAAGGCACTTACGGCATTGCCTGCACAGGATGGGCTAAAGACATAATGTCAGGGATCAGTATCTCTGATGTCCCTGTTGCACTGGAGTCTGAATGCTGCCATCACTCTTTCAGAAGGGTCTGCATTAGTCAGGACTATAAAACCTAAAGAAAACAGCGAGTCTGTATGACAAAGTCCGTTTCTGCTGCAACCTGTTAATATCTGCAGTACCGCAGCGCTGCTGCATTGTCAAGGGATGGATTTAGGCAGGCACTCTATTGTGCAAGAATGGTGGGCTTGTTTTCTAAGCTCTGAAAGGCAGAGCCAGCATTGCCTATGAACAAATCCACCTTCCTTCACCTGGCTACCTCCCTGAACTCATATCCCTGGGTTTGGGGAAAACACTTGTTGGAGAGCCTGCTTATTTCCAACCATAATAAGGTAGGTGGCAACGTCTGGATCTCGCTCAGAGGCAGATGGCAACTAATGCCTGGCTGGAGGGGACCCATTGAGCAGAGGCTGCTGGTGACATGATCAGAACCATGTTTGTGCTGGTAGCAGTCATGGTGCCACTTGCTGGGATCTTGTGTCTCTGCCTCATTCCCACCACAAATACGACAGCAGTTTGTCCTCATGTGTGAGCCATTCCTGTTTGATTGGAGCTTCCTGCTCTCACCAACCTTCACCTGCTGTAGATAAGCAGATGATTGTGTTTCAAGGGCCTATGTGATTGCAATAATTGTGGCAATAACTTTTGAAAAGGCTCCTTAAAAGCATGGGGCCTGTAGAAGCCATAATTATTAGAAAACATAGTAGATATGGGGCTCTTATCTATGGGCAACTGCTCAGGTCAGTCAAAGTAGGTACAGCCATTCCTATCTCTCTTTACCCTGCATCTGACAGGGTAAAGCTGCTTGATTCTGCCCTAGAATAATGCTGAAATCCTTCTGTGCCATACATGTAATTTCTCTCTTCACAGTGGCTTGTAAAATAGTGGGGAATTCTGTCTGTATACTTTGAATTTTGCAGCTTGTGTTATCATGATTTTACCACTTGGCTTATACAGCTGAAATGGCTAATGGCTGCACCTGAACTAAATTTCCCAGCACTCTTGCCATTGCTGGTTCTTGGTGCAATATTTGGAAAGTTTCTTTCTTTTTGGTCCTGGTGGGTACTGAGACCTTCAGCACTTGAAGTTGTCAAGGGTTTCTTCTTCCTAAGCAGACCACAAACCATCTGCTTTATTCAATTGCTCATGTAAAGGACAGAGGGATCATCACTGAAATAGCTCTGACTAATTGAACTTGTCAAAGAGACTGTCCAAACCCTAATAGGCATTGCATGAAAATGTGCCTGAAATAATTTCTGGGAACAAAAAAAAAGGTCTCTGAAATAGCTAGGATGCTTAAAAATGAATAAAAGCCGTATCCTATGTGAAGTCAGAGAATGCAAGACCTCTCTCCACAGCATCACACAGAATCTTAATGGCTAGAAGGGAACTCAAAAGCTCATCCAGTGCAATCCCCCTACCAGAGCAGGACCAATTAGAGTAAGTCACACAGGAACTTGTCCAGGTGGGTTTGGAATGTCTTCAGGAGCCTTCAGAAATTGTTTAAAAGGGACTCTTTTGAATCTTAATTGATGATGCCTTGCTCATGTCCTGGCCTCCAGGAAGGACTTGTTCTCTTATATCCAAATGAGATGTTTCCTGCAAAGTCAAAGAACCCTGTGAAGGAAATGGCAATTATGCCTTGAAGGCCACAACAGCAAGAGCTGCATGTGAAAGTTACTCACACAGTTGCTGTGAGAATTGTTTACTTATTGACTTTTAAAATATGAGCTTAGCATTACTGTAACAGTTAACAAAACTTCATGTTCTGTCTGTTGCTTTAGCTCCGTTGGTTGGTGTGGAACAAGGGCGAATTACACATGGGTAAGTATGCACACATCATTATTACTCTTTGTGTGTCACTTCATGCTCAGCCATACCCAGGGATGTACTGGAGGTTCTCTTGTATCAGTCTGCCTGGTTTAGAAATACTATAGTGGGCACTGAATCAAAAGAATTAAGGGAATCAATTACTCACGGGAGTGTATGTACTTCAAGTGCTGCTCTTTTAAATAGATCTCTTCCTACTTTGTTTTCTTTGACCACTAATTACAGAGGGCAGTTCTGAGTTAACCTGCAGGGCAAGAATTATTTATAAAAGGCTGCACACAAAGGACTTTGATACATTTTTAATGCTGTATAGACAAGAGCACTAAACCTTGGATGAGACTGCTGCATTTCTAATCACAGCTTGGAATGCGTTTGCTGTAACAGGTGACATCGTGTACCACAAATATCAAATGTGTAATATTCTTTTTGTACTTGGCTGCAAGCAGTGAAATCTTTGAAAATGCTACCAGGCTTAGCCATGTAGGAATACCTTTGCCCTGAAACTGCAAGTCTGCAGGGCTTTCATACGCACATGCCGTGGTGAAGTCCTTCTGTTATGAAAAGCAAGTACCAATGTTTGTGCGTAAGCATCAGCGTGTGCCTGTGTGCATGTGCTGGAGGGAAACGTCAGTTCAGACTTCTTCTTAGCTTTTGTATGGCTGAGATAAACCCTCATGATCCCCTGCTGCTCCTTGTTAGTAGATTGTCAGAGGATGGATGCTTATTCGGTGCCAGATATCATTTCATTTTCATGTCTTAAGGATGTGTTTGTTGTTAAGTTTAAGATGAAGTTTTATCATCCACTAGAGCTAGAATTTTGTCTGGTATAAATTAGCTTAGAGCTCATGAGATCTGTGATGTAGTGCAACAAATCCTCTGCTCTATATGGATGTGTATGGATGCAATGGTGGTATAAAAAAACAGAGAGGGAGTGAAAGAAGAGTGAGAGAGAGGAGGGGTTTTTCCTAAGAGGCAAAAATTAATTTCTCCAGTGTTCAAGATTTTGGGGAATAAGGAAATATTTACATATTACTGACTAGCTGATAGAAAGGAATAGTTGAGGGAGCCCATCCTCATTCAGAAACTAAGAGCAGAGGCAAAGCATCTGTAGCTGATAACTGAGAGGGCCACTCGGGGAAGTTTCCCTTCAGATTGCCCAGAGCAGAACCATAACTCAGTCTCCAGCCACATCATCAACTGTGCAGCTTGTTAGGATCTCATACAAGAAACCTGTCACTCAGAAAACAGAGAAAGCCACGTTTTGTTACAGGGCTCAGAGGTAGGCATCACATGTTGGCTTCACCGGAGCTGGGTATTCCCCTTGCTTACCTGGAATCCAATTTTTAGGTGAATCTAGACAATTGTAGATGTTTTAGAGGAGTACACAAAACTCAAGAGTTTAATGTTGCTTCCTCTTAAAATGAGGCACCTGTAATGAATGTTGAGACTGTGGGTAGGGCTGAGTGGTTTTATGGTATTTTATTTGGAAGAGCCAATCTGTGGTAACCTAAACTTCCTATAAGGAACCATCAACTGAGATAGAGTTCCCATTGAAGTTTCAAAACCAAATGAGATTGAACACCTTTGAATGTTCCATTGCACCATTGCTCAAATGTACAAAACTGCTGGCTTTCCAAATCAAAATGTTTTCATCTTGAAATGTAGGGTACTTCAAACAGGAGCTAGAAATTGAAACTTGCAAACTTGGTGTTCTTTCAGTGGCTCATTAAAACCTTTTTAGGTTTGTGTCTGGAACATTTTCGTTCATCTAGAGGCTTGTGTAGAATGGGCTTACTTCTTCCTCTGTTTCTGTAATGATTAGCTCATCTGTGTAAGTGAAACTCAGGGCTTGCCTCATCAGATGGAAATTTATGACTAGACAAAGCTCTCCTAATACTTCTTATGCACCTGTCTTCCCTTCCAGCAGACTAGAGAATCATAGAATGGTGGGAATGGGAAGGGACCTCTAGAGCTCATCCAGCCCAACCCTATGCTAAAGCAGGTTCCCTTCAATCAGGGGGCACAGGAATGTGACCAGGCAGGTTTGGAAACCTCCCAAGAAGGAGCCTCCACATCCTCCCTGGGCAGCCTGGGCCAGGGCTCCCTCATCCTCATGGGAAACTTTTTCCTCTTATTCAAGTGCGGCTTTTTGTGTCCCAGCTTCTTGATGCATCATCCCAGGATGCCATTGGCCTTCTTGGCCACGAGGGCACATTGCTGGCTCATGGTCAGTTTATTATCAACCAGCACTCCCAGGTCTGTCCCTGCAGAGCTGCTCTCCAGCAGGTCAATCCCCAGCCCGTCCTGGTGCATGGGGTTGTTCCTCCCCAGGTGCAGGACTCTGTGCTTGGCCTTGTCGTGGGGAAAAGGCTCCATTATAAATACAACCAATTTGTCTCCCAAGCCTTAAAGAAAAGCAGCAAAACCCAGAGTTATTGGGCTGCTTTCTCTCCTAGCTTGCTCTCTCAGCTCTATTATCAGGTTCCTTGAGTAGCAGGTGGCACTGGTAAAACATGCTTGCCATGTTTTCCTGTAAGCCAGACCCAGCAGAGCTACAGCTACATTTCTTAGCATTTAGCCTTGACCTTTCCCATGCCCATTCCCAGTTAAATGAGTTCATAAGTAATTGCAAGAGGATGGTATTTAGCCTTGAGTTCATTTTAGATGGAGCAGCCTTCCCGCTCCTGCGAGGGTGTTTCCGTATTTCCGTCGCCTCTGTTTGTACCCTTGCTCTGAAGCGATTGCCTTGTTACCATGCCCTGATGAGCCTTTCTTGTTGCCATTGTAGCCTTGAAAGCTGGAAATTGCAAGTGCTGCAGGTGGTGAACAGCAGGGTTTGATTAATCCAAATTCCATTTTGGCCTCATTGAAAAAGGATGGGGCAAAAGGAATGCTCTGCAGCTGAGTGTCAAACATAGAAATACTGCAGCTATGGGGATGATGATATGGGTCCTGTGGTAATTATTATGAGCCAGGAATATATATAGTGAGACCTTATTAGACATTTGTCAGATGGCATTGCTCTAACTCATGGTTATATAAGAGCTTGGGGAGATGGCCAGACTGCAAAAGAAGTGGCTTTTTGTCCATTGTTAGATTAAAAAATGTGATTTTCACCACAACTATGCTGAGCTACAGGCTTTTAAGGCAGTACACAGGATTGACATGAATTTGGTGCATGGCTCTGTATCAGAAGATCATGCAGTCTGCGTGGAAACAGCAAACCACTCAACTGCTGGCCACAAAGTACAGCCTTGGAGTGGAAGTAAAAACAAGAGCCAGAAAAAATGACGACCTTCAGAAGTAACAATAGCAGCTTCATCCCTTCCCTTATTCCCATTTGCTATAGATTCACTGGTGTTTGGGTTTTTGGTTCATGTTTCTTTGCTACATCAGTTTAATCTTGGATTTCACGTTCCTCTAGGTCTTTCTCTGTTGCCAGCATCAAAGCCTCATCCTTCCTTCCCGTGCTCACGATCCTTAGTGGCTGTGGGGAGGGTGTGCTGCTGTTTCAAGGGAGCACAAGGTATGAAATGCATGTGTGCAGTAGGGAACAAGACTTTCTTTCTCTGATGTGTAAATACTGTTAGTTTCCTCATTTCTGTGGATAGGAAGCAAATGTCAGAGAGGAAGCTCCAAACGACAGTGTTCATTTCTGCACTGTTCCGTCAAGAAATTGCTGGGGCTGAAATCCTGTATCACCAAGGTGCTTCAGTTCAGTCTGAAAGCTCACATATTTGCTGTGAAAACACCTGTATACTTGGGACATTGGCCCAGAGCCTTTTCTAACTCTTGGAACCTCAACATTGTTTTAAAATATGCACTTCTCTCAAACCTTTTCCCATTTCCCATCCACAGGGTAATTCTCTGAGCATAAACACAACCATGTGTCTGAGGGGCTGTTTCTGAAGATCTGCCTGGAGCAGGCCACCCTCTTTCAGGATGGGGCTGGGGTTGGCATCAGGGATGTGAGCTCTCCTGTGCCTCAGGACCAGAGTCTCAGAGACATGAGACTCGGCTGGTGCCATCTCACCCCTCAAGGTCAGTGCTGTGATTCTCTCTGGGGAATTATTCTTGCATTGAGCTAGTAGATTAAGCAAGTAAATTGTTCAGGTAAATGCAAAGAGGCTTGGGAGTGCTGGACCACAGCAGTGGAGAAGGTGAAAGAAGCTGTTTTTCAGGGATGTTTTCTCTGGTTTGGCCTGAGTCCCCTTGTGTTCCCTGGCAAAGGCACCACACTACTAATTAGCTCCTCTCCTTTAGGCCAGCAATATGCCCTCATGGCCAAGAAGGCCAATGGCATCCTGGGGTGGATTAGAAGGTGGGCAGCAGGTCAAGAGAGGTTCTTCTTCTCCTCTACTGTGCCCTCATGAGACCATATCTGGAATACTGTGTTCAGAGAGAGTTCAGCACAGGGCCACAAAGATGATGAAAGGAGTGGAGCATCTCATTTTTGATGAAAGGCTGAGGGAGCTGGGACTCTTTAGCTTGGAGGAGTGAGGAGTGACCTCATTAATGTTTACAAATACATAAAGGATGAGTGTCAGGAGAATGGAGCCAGGCTGTTCTCAGTGATGGCCAATGACAGGACACGGGGCAATGGGTACAAGCTGGAACACAAGAGGTTCCAAAGAAATACAAGGAAGAATTTGTTCCCTGTTGAGGTGAGGGAGCACTGGCAGGGGCTGCCCAGATGGGCTGTGGAGGTTCCTTCTCTGGAGACATTCCAACCCAGCTGGATGAGTTCCTGTGTGCCCTACTCTAGGTGGCTCTGCTGTGGCAGGGGAGTTGCACTGGATGAGCTTTCAAGGTCCTTACCAACCCTTAAGATTCTGTGATTCTCTAAGCTGCCCAGCTTCCAAGAACAGATTCATCTCGTGACCATTGGTTGAGTGTAATAATTTCCTTTAGGATTTGTGTGCAGATGCAGCTGCCCATCAGTGATGTCGGGCATCAGCTTGTGTCTTCACATGTATTCACAGCACAGAGCAGCAGCCAGCTTGCCTTTCTTCTGCAGCATGATTTTTAAGCAGCCTTTTTTCACGTTGTTGGGAGCTCCTTTTACCATTATGTGGTTTTACAGGCACATACTTTGCTTGTATCTGTAATTCAAGAAGGAGAATTAAGAAGCCCTTAACAGGCATCGCTATGCTTAGAGTGTAGTGTGTTTTGTGGACTGGCAAACCCTTCCTCTTAATCTTCAACCTGGATTTAGTATTAAAGCAGCAGCTTATGTAGGGCAGGAATCCTGCAGTGTGATTTGCCAGCAATCAGAATATTCAAACTCACATTGCCATGCATGTGCACAGAAAGACCATGTCACACTTCTGCAGACTAACATAGCATCAGTACTTCTAGTAGTTTGTGTGTACATCTCAGGGACCTTCATGCTCCTCTAACACGGGATTCACTTGCTGCCTTTTTTCTCCTCAGGTGTGAAGCTCCCTGAAGTCTTTAAAACAAACCCCAAAGCAATGTCAGCTATTTGGGGACAGCAAGCTCACACCTGCATCCATGAGTGCACTGTCTCCCTGCAGCTGGGCCAGCAGGACATGACACTCATCTGTCCTGGCTGCTGGCAGCTCTGCATCACCATCACTGCCACACTGCATCCCTTCCTCGGGCATTTGCTGAGTCTGAGCTGCGACCTTTCCAGCCAAACAGCTCATTTTTGTCTGTCAGTGGCTGGTGGCTTATGGTGACTCCCGTGATCAGGGTGTGATCATCACGCTGGTGCTACCAGCAAGGAGGGCAGGATAAACAGCCTAAGGAGAGGGCAGAGGTAACCTCTCACTAGGTACAGCTGTAACTGAGAGAGGAAGTTAAATCAGGACTCATACAGTAGGTGTCAAGGAGTAAACCAGGGCTCTCAGTTCATTAACATGGACATACATCAAACAGGAATCCTATCCACCTTCCCATAGGATATGGAAGGAGGGCAGGACTCAGTAAACAATCAGTGCACTCCACCAGCTACACACCTGCTGTATTAAGTGAATTATCTCTACTCCCCTGTCTTGTAGAAGCTGATATAAGCCTGGAAGGGTACTGAGAGAGCTCCCATTCAGTGGAATTTTCCACTCAGTTTCTATACATATGCATGCTGTGTGCGGCTGGGGTACTGACAGAATGGATACAGAGAGAGTTGTTTGCTTGAGGCTTGAAAATACAGGGGGGGAAACAAGGGGACAAGGCTAGGAAATGGCTTATAAAAGCTGGCTACTGCAAATGCTGTAAACCAGCCTTTTGAAACGATGGTGTTTGTATTTCTATTTGTTTCCAGTTTTGCAATCATTAAGGTTGATCTAACATCATTAAAATAACGTGACACTTCTGACACTGTCAGCAAAGCAGCACTTGAATCTTTCCTTTTTCTCAGTGCCAAACCTCTGCAGGCCTTTAACCTAGAGCAAGAGAAGGCATCAGTAGCTGTCTGGATATATTGAGGCACGACGTGCTCTGTAGGATGAATTGATCCCAGGTTCCCTACTGGTGTAGCTGAACCATCTCACTTGATCTTCAGCTAAAGAAAAAATGGTCACTGCTTACTGTTTTGGTTGTGTTTTATGAATGAGAACTGGTTTTAGATTCCTGCCACCATGGAGGTGGTAAAAGCCATGAAAGTAAGATAGCCAAGAGTCTCCTTGCAGGTTAACGTATGTGTACACCAGAGGGGAGAGGCTAGAGAGCGCAATCCCTGTCTTTGCTTTTTGCATGAAGAGAATGCTCCTTGATTAACTTGCTGGCTTTGGTAATCCTCATTTCCTTTTTTTTTTTCCCTCAGGTATTATAGAGCAATCCTCAGCCTGGAACATGAATTTCCCTGGGCAGACAGGCACATCTCGCAGCACTGCAGCAGCTGTATCGTTTCACCAGGCTTAGCACTTACAGAATAAGAAGGTAAGCTGGCATGAGTGAAGAAACTCATTTTTTTTTAATGAGTTTATGGTGCAGTTACCTTTCTGCACTTTTTTTCCAGGTCCCTGCAAGAGTACCCAGACATTTGCTGTATGTATTGTTAGGGCCTCACATGCAGAGCCTCACTGCTGTAGAGCTGAGTATCTATTGAGCAGGTGCATTCAGGCTCCCCTGGGATCCTGCTTACATCCTGCTCTGTAAACCAGGATCCAGTTTGCCTCCAGTCAGAGCCTTGCTTGCTAATCTGAGAAGCAGCAATACAAAAAGTGATGCTCATGAAATGATGCATCTGCTTTCTTTGTGTCCAAAATTTGGCACAGGAAGGCAATTTAAAACTCGAGCTTCTTAAGAGAAGCCTCTCAAGCCACCTTGCACACAGGAGAGCAAGCTGACAGAAGGGAGCTCAGCCCTCCCATCTCCTCCTGATATCAACTTCAAGTCTAACCTTCCTTCCAAAGGTTAGATTAATTAGGAGAAGTGAAGTTTTAGCTTCCTAGATGAAATTTCCTAGCAGGGTGCTTCAAACAGTGTATTTATCTGTTCAGCTCTGGTTTTTTTCTGTGTCTCTCAGCCCCAGCTCCTCTTTCCACTTTGCTAGGGATAAAAGCAGCATGTTGTGCTTTTTCCTTACTGTTACCTTTATCAGCATTATAATGCTTATTTTTTAGTTCACTTTTCCTGGTCTCCTTGCTAAAAGCTGAAGAGATGACACGTTGTAAACAACAAAATCTCTGCTGCTGGGAGACAGTTTTGCAGACTGAGTTTTGAATGTGCAAAGAGGTTCTTTTTTAAGTGAGATTAATCTACAGGTCACAGATACAAAAAGGAGAAGAAGGACAGGTTATTCTTTTCTTTACATTCTGTTTCCCTCTTTTTCTGTGTGTGGAAAAAGAAATTCTTTGTGTTCTTTCCCTGACCTCAGGAGCCAGGAATGTTTTTAATAGGAAGAAATGAAATGTTCATACAATTCTTAGGTGCCAAAGTAGGGCTTTAATTAATATCTACACATATTTTGGTGAAATTTTACTCTAATCTATACAGATATCATCTCACACAATATAGAGACATGTATTTTGTTGTGCATGCATCTATCTATATCATAAGGCAGGGCTGTGAAAAATGTTACTGATTGGCAATGCTTAGAAAGGGAAAAGAATCCCCAACTGATATTGTTCTGGTCTACCAGAATCAGTCTGTGGTTAGTGCTGGACTCCCTACATTCAATCATTTTGAAGAGACTCTTAAACCCTTTCTTTCAGCAGCTCTTTAATTAATCCTTTTGTATAATGAATGGCAATGGAGCCTTCAGCCCCACTGTGAAGGGCTTGTAATCCTAATGCCACTTTGAAGGTCTACAGAAGTGTAATGTATAATAGTACAGGTATTTTAGAAGCACAGGTGAGGCAAAGGAAGATTAATGGTGTCGTGGTTTAGGCCCATCAGGGAACAAAGACCACGATTAGCCTCAAGTACCGAAGAGGCTGAGAATTGCTCAAGGGCAGGGAGGGCTTAATTGCCGCTTAAGGTTCAGGACAAAACGGACCAGGCTACTCGGTTTGGGGAAGAAAAAAAAACCAGAGAATAATTTAATGCAACATCAACTAAAACATACCCACAAAAACCCAAAACATAACCAAAACGAAACAACACAGAGGAATACGTCAATGAAGAGTCCAACCAGCCTTTTTAAGAACACCTTCCCGCCACACCTCCCCTCTTCCCGGGCTCAGAGCCCTGATCCCGGGGTTTTTACCTTGCCCCTCCCTGAACGGTTCGGGGGGGCAGGCAGTGGAGGTCTCAGTTAGTCTGCTCCCAATAGCTTCTGCCGTCTGTCCCTCCTCAGGACGGGTGAACTCCACACCAGTCCTCCCTGCGAGTCCGTGGGGTAGCTCACACACATGGCAGTCCTGCACGGGCTGCTCCGACGTGCACCCAGTCCAAAGGCTGCAGCTCCTCTCTGCTTCTCGTGTGGGGCTGCTCTGCGACGTGCAGGCTCTCCAACACGGCCTGGGCCATGGCCGTCTCCCCACACAGTCCCTCGCCCGTCCGGGTTCACTCACATGGAGCTGCTGGTGGCTCTCAGTCCTGCCACGGATCTCCACAGGTTTCAGGGGCACAGCCTGCATTCTCGCCACGGCCTGCAGAAGGGTCTCCGGTCTACTGCTCCTCCTTCCTTCCTCCTCTGGCTGAAGGGTCCGCGTGGTCGCCTCCATCTTGTATCCCTCTTACACCTCCTGACCCGCATTCCAAATTCCCGTCCCCTAAATAATGATCGCAGAGGCGCCAGATTGGCCCAGCCAGGCCGGAGGTGGGTGTGAACCCAGGAGCCGGGGGAGGGTCCGAAAACTCTTTACCGGGTCTTCACTGCAACCCGCTCCCCCTGTTACTAAGCCAAAAGCTGCTCCTTGCTAAACCAGAACATTCCACCCCTCGCCTCTGCGAATCACTTATTCAAGAAAACATAAGGGAATCTGAACCACCTTCACAAATCAACACACAGTAACTAAGATCAAACAGAATCAAACACTTCCCCGTGAAAATAAATGAAATACACATAACACAATAGATACACATAAATAAAAAATCCACCCCTAGACACAAGGTAGCCTCACCCAGACGTCTGTTTTGTCCTTTACCACTCCCAATTCACCATCCTTATCACAAATCCCAAACTCCAGCAGCTCGAGGCCCCACGTTGGGCGCCAAAAATGTCGTGGTTTAGGCCCATCAGGGAACAAAGACCACGATTAGCCTCAAGTACCGAAGAGGCTGAGAATTGCTCAAGGGCAGGGAGGGCTTAATTGCCGCTTAAGGTTCAGGACAAAACGGACCAGGCTACTCGGTTTGGGGAAGAAAAAAAAAACAGAGAATAATTTAATGCAACATCAACTAAAACATACCCACAAAAACCCAAAACATAACCAAAACGAAACAACACAGAGGAATACGTCAATGAAGAGTCCAACCAGCCTTTTTAAGAACACCTTCCCGCCACACCTCCCCTCTTCCCGGGCTCAGAGCCCTGATCCCGGGGTTTTTACCTTGCCCCCCCCCCGAACGGTTCGGGGGGGCAGGCAGTGGAGGTCTCAGTTAGTCTGCTCCCAATAGCTTCTGCCGTCTGTCCCTCCTCAGGACGGGTGAACTCCACACCAGTCCTCCCTGCGAGTCCGTGGGGTAGCTCACACACATGGCAGTCCTGCACGGGCTGCTCCGACGTGCACCCAGTCCAAAGGCTGCAGCTCCTCTCTGCTTCTCATGTGGGGCTGCTCTGCGACGTGCAGGCTCTCCAACACGGCCTGGGCCATGGCCGTCTCCCCACACAGTCCCTCGCCCGTCCGGGTTCACTCACATGGAGCTGCTGGTGGCTCTCAGTCCTGCCACGGATCTCCACAGGTTTCAGGGGCACAGCCTGCATTCTCGCCACGGCCTGCAGAAGGGTCTCCGGTCTACTGCTCCTCCTTCCTTCCTCCTCTGGCTGAAGGGTCCGCGTGGTCGCCTCCATCTTGTATCCCTCTTACACCTCCTGACCCGCATTCCAAATTCCCGTCCCCTAAATAATGATCGCAGAGGCGCCAGATTGGCCCAGCCAGGCCGGAGGTGGGTGTGAACCCAGGAGCCGGGGGAGGGTCCGAAAACTCTTTACCGGGTCTTCACTGCAACCCGCTCCCCCTGTTACTAAGCCAAAAGCTGCTCCTTGCTAAACCAGAACAAATGGCATTTTAAAACATGGCACAAATGCCACTGCACGAGGACATCCATCTCTAGGCTTCTTGTCATGTGTTAGTGTGAGGGAAACAACCAGTGGCATAAAATACCCTCTTGATAAGTGTAATGTGGTGACAATTTGCAAACATGATCATATGCCTTCTCAAATCAAAGGCATTTAACAGAGATATCCTGACATTTGTATTACAGGAGCTGTCAGGAACAATCTGGAAGAGGAGAAGGGTGTTATTAGAAAGTGCCTTTAGTAATCTAATAATCTATAGTGGTGGAGTCAAGGAATGTTCCATGGTTTTTATGGTACATCCTTTAATCATGTTCCAATTACCAGCTTGTAATTTCAGTTAAGCTGCTGAGGTGTATAGAGACCTTCCAGGGGACAAAATGAAGAGTGCCCAGAATAGGGCACTATTGCCATCATCTAGGGCACAAAATGAACAGTTACAGCTCTGCCCTGAACAGACCATTCTTGCCAAAGATGTAGCAGTTCCTTTCCTCCACCACCACCTCCCATGAATGAATTGGCTATGAACAACCAAAGGTGCTGAGCCCCTTACACATACTGCCAAAGACCTGTTCATGTCATCTTACATATCCCTGACAAACTGAATGAAGATCACAACAGACATTTTTGAAGCTTTTTTTTCTTACATATCCCTGACAAACTGAATGAAGATCACAACAGACATTTTTGAAGCTTTTTTTCCTGGTTTAAGATACTTGACTTTGCCCTTCCATGTTTCTAACAGCTGTAGAAAAACCTTCTAGGTAATTGTTAATGTGTATATGGGCCAGGACTTAAAATGCCAGTCACTCTGACACTGTTTGAGGGGCTGCCCTAGGGAGAAAGGAACACCTTGCCTCAGAGCCATGAAGGTCTAGAATAGGTCACTTAGAGTAGGTCACACAGGAACTCATCCAGGTGGGTTGGAATGTCTCCAGAGAAGGAGACTCCACAGCCCATCTGGGCAGCCCCTTCCAATGCTCCCTCACCTCAACAGGGAAGAAGTTTTTCCTTATGATCACTTGAACTCTTTTGGGTAAAGTATACAATGTTACACCCCCCCCAGTAAAAGTGTCCCAGCTCACCAGCCACCCTGAGAAGCTGCCATTCTCCTGTGGTTCCACACAACAAATTTAGCTGCATCCCCTGAAGGTCACTGAGTCCTGCTGCTCCTTGGTGGCTCTGCTTTTCTGTGGATGGGGTAGCTTCAGAGGGCTTGTCTCAATAGGCACAGCAATAGCTCTACTGATTCTGCAGACTGGTACTGCCAGAGTCCAGCAGTTTACAAAACAGCAAGTAAATCAAACCCCAATGTACATCACACCAAATGAAAACTCCTCTTTTTTACTCCTTTCTCCATGTGTAGGACTCTTCGGTCTGAAACAAAGATGCATAGAATGAGCCTGCAAATTAGATTAGTGTAACTGAGGGAATTGAATGAATCTGTCAAGCCCTGGCTTTGTTTGTCACTTACCATCAGTGTAGTTTCTCTTCATCTCCAATTTTTGCGCCCCTCCGTTATTCGCTGCGAAGAGTTTGCTTTAGAGGAAGAAATAGAAAGAGGATTTTATGCATCCCTTCTTTAATGATGGACTTTAATCCCATCAGAGAGGGATTTTGATGGCAGAATGAAGCGAATTAAAGATCAGAGAACGTCCTGAACTGGGTTGGGAGTTGATGACCTAATTTGCATAAGGCTGCTCTCAATGCCACTGACTTTTCCTGCTCCATCGTTGGGCTTTGTTTTTTTGTGTTCAAATTTAATTGCTTGTGTATTCATTTTCACAATTCTGGAGCCAGCATCCCTGTGAGATCTAATTTAAGGACTGTATTTCCTCTTTGGAAAAGAAGAGACTATATCACAAAGAGAACAAGAGCAATTGCATCTCTAAAGTAACACACGATATTTCTTTTCAGAACAGCTTTTCTTTTCTAGGGCTTCTTTGGAGGGGTTTTGTCTTTACAGAAGATCTGCCTGAATGCAATTTTGGGGCTCTCACCAAGCAGCACAAAAGACCCAAAGAGGTACCACAGCATTGCTCAAACTTACCCAAGTGGGTTAGGCTGGGCAGAGGGGATTTTACCCTGCTGCATCTCCTCACTGGCTGGTGTTTGGGGAAAGAGCAGGAGAGCCTGCACATCACGGCTCTGTTGTAGTAGCAACTCAATGATACCTGATCAGAGATGTTTGTGTAAATGTATTGTACATACAATGTATATACAGAGCTTTGTTTTCCAAACAGAAATTGTTTCAAGTACATCAGGTGCCAAAAGTTTTCCAGCCTGCTTTCAGCAGTGTATTTTGTGTGCTCTGTGAACGAGCTGGGAGGGCTCAGCTGAGGGACAAATATCCCTTTGCTGTCACCAAGGGATGAGACAACAGTAGTGGCATCACTTCCAAGTTATGTCTCAGCAGTGCCCTTCCTATTTTCCTCCTTATTTCTTCACATTTTTACTAATAAAATCGTGTCAAACTTCTCTCCTAAATGACTCCAGTGTATCTCTGACTTCATTTTCTTGCCTTCTTTCCTATCATTACAGATTTCAGCCTTCCTTCCCTCTTCTGGGGAAAAAAAAGGACCAAATCTTCCATAAAAAGCTCATTTTATAACCCCTATTGCTATGAAATGAAGCTCAGAATACTACAAAGAATTGTAGGAAATGCACATTGCTGCCTGAAGATGCCTTTAATGAAAGGATGGAGAAGCTTGTTGATGCTGGAGTGCTGGACCCTTGTGATTGCCTGAGACGTGCCAGAAAGCACACGGAGGTGCTTGTAAGGACAGAGGGACTTTTGTGTGATGAAGGGCTTCCAAGGAGCTGCAGGCATGGCAGAGCTGATAAAACAGAGGCTGGAGTCTTCTGGTTTCCAGTGGGGCTGGTAAGAGCAGAGTGCTCCCATGTAAAAAGAGCAAAAAGAAAAAAAGATGATTCATAGATCTAATCTTTAGTGAAGCCTCTTTTGCTTTGCTGAGCAGAAGCCTCAGAGCAAGCTCTCCTCTGAACCATTTGAAATGAAATCCATGGAGAGATGTACATGTCTGATAAATGAAAAGACTGCATCTCTGTGGGACTTGAGGAGATCCTGTTCTACTCTGTTAAAATGCCTCTGGGTGGTTCTGGATGAAGGCTACTCTTTAATCCAGAGAGGAAAATACCATTGAGAAACTCCCTGCAGAGTCGGGTACTCAAAACATCTGACAAGCCACAAAGCCACTAAAAAACTGAACTTCATTGACACATTAGACTTTGGGTACTGCTGCTTCTATTTCTATTTAGTCCTGCTGCTTGGCCTAAAAGCCCCCTGGGGATCTTGGCTCTTGCTCTCCTTGCAACATCGTAAACCTCAGCAAGATGGAAACCACAGACCATATGTGTGCACGGGGATAGAGGTTGGAAAATGTCCTATTTTAAGGCCAATATGTTATTTTCTGACAGTAATTGAGAGGAGATTCACACTCTAAAGTTATTCCTGAAAGGATGATTTTTGCAGAGCTGGGAACACTGACTCACTCCTGCCATCCTCTCAGTGATGCAGAGGTGAGGTAGGAGAAGGAAGCAAGTGATGTCTTGCTTTTGCTGTGATGGAAAGAAGGGCTGGTTTGTGACTTGGCTCTTTGCCTGAAAATTTCCATCATGAGATGAGAGACTGCAAATAGCAGATCACAGAGGGATGGTTTCTAGTGCATGGAACAGATGATAGGCAAAATTTTCATTCCTCTTGCTTTCAGACAAGCAGCTAAAATACACTGAGGCTGCACAATCCCCAGGGAAGAGAAAGATGAGACTAGTTGATGTCCCCATGCTCTTCTCCTAATAAATCTAGCAGAGGTAGAGGTACAAATGTCACCATGAGATGAGTTCAGTCATGGCACATATACAAAGACACAACTCCTCCAAAGAAGAGCTCTTTTTCTCTCTTTAACTTTCCTGTAAATGCCACACCTCGGCTCTGCTGCCAAATTGAATGCATTTGCTGGTAGAAATGCTCCCAGCTTTCTCCTCATGTCTCAGGGTGCGAGTGCTATCCCATCGCTGGGCTGAGCCTGTTGAAGTAAGTGTCTCAGCTGAAATGAATGCAGTTAACATTGCTCTGTGTGTTCACAGCAATGGCAACGTGAGGAACTGCATTGCTCAGGCAATGGAGGAAGGAAAAGTGATTTAAAAGAGCTATTTGGAACTGCTGATGCTTTTCTCTAGCTTAGGTAAATGATTCTTTTTACATCTACGTACCAAGAAGGTGATTTTAATCTCCCTCTGACTACAGGAAGACAATTTGCTGGTGATCTCTGGAAATATGTTAGGTATTGTTGGGCACAGAGGAAGAACGTTCTAACAGAAATGGAAAAGGTGTCAAGCCTATAATGGTAATGAATTCCTCAAAAGTACCCTCACTGATGCCTTGCAAATGAAAGCTGCACCTCCTGGAAAATTCTTCATCCAAAAAGTTCGGTTTGAAGTACAATCTAATTATTCACCAAGGTTAGGAGGTAAAGTTTTCATACAGTGTCTTCTGTTAAAATTTATGACTCCCTCGTTGAAAAACGAGATCTAGCTGGATTAAACTTTTGTGTGCTCTTTTCCAAAAGCTAAGATGATGCATTTGGAAACATGATCCCTGGTAGCTGTACATTTAAGGCCACAAGTTCCATTGTTGTGTTCTCAATCAGGTCATGTCACCAGACTAAATCTTACATTTCATGGATTCATAGAATCACAGAATGGTAGGGATTGGAAGGGACATTTAGAGATCATCTAGTCCAACTCCCCTTGCAGAAGCAGGTCCCACCTAGATCAGGTCACACAGGAACGTGTCCAAGTGGGTCTTGAAGACCTCCAAGGAAGGAGCCTCCACACCCTCCCTGGGCAGCCTGTGCCAGGGCTCCCTCACTGAAACACTGAAAGAGTTTGTTCTTATGTTTAAACTTTTTGTGTTTCAGCTTCATCCCATCACCCCTTGTCCTGTCACTAGATACAACAGAAAAAAGTGCTGCCCCAACCTCCTGACACCCACCATTTAGATACTTATAAGTATTAATGAGATTCCCCCTTCAGTCTCCTCTTCTCCAGACTAAACAGCCCCACGTCCCACATCCTTTCCTCGTTTAGGCATCCCAAGAGTTAAACTGTGACTGCAGGGAAGCTTAACAAGCCTGCCCTAGCCAAAAAAAAAGGCAAGTGCAACGTTTCAGGGGTGTATTTCTTTTCATTAGAACTTATATGAGTTGTAAGAACACAAACAGCAAGTATATAAATAGAGCAACACAAGAGATAATACAGAAAGACATGCGAGTGTGTCTTCCAGTACTTCACATTATACACTCAACAAAAGGCCAACTTGGCCTTTATTACCGAGTCACTAGCCAAACTAGACCAAGTTTCAAAAGGCAAGCTTTAAAGAAGATTTGGGTACATGGCCAGTGAGAAGCTCCATGTAAACAAGCTCTTGTTTCTCCCACACTGGAAGCCAAGTCAACACTGAGGGGCCTGTTACAGCAATGTTACCTCTAGGCATGAATACTGCTCTGTGTAGAAAAGCACAGGCTAATACATATCGTGGGGAAATGCCAGCTATATTGCAATGGGAGGGAAACACACTAACAGCAAGTGATAGCAGATATAAATCTGGTGTAAACTGTGTGGTTGCAGGTTTCAGGAGAAGGAAATAATGCCCATGAGTTCAATTTTTCTGCTGCTGTAAGGCTGTAGGATGACAACCCCTAGGTTCTGAAGGGGTTTTTTCCACCAGTTGCAGCCATTAAAGCCTAGCTTGGAGTGGCTGACAAAGATTACAAAGCAATGATGATGATGAGCAAGGAGATCAGAAGAAATGAGGGGGGAACTCTCATTTGGAAAACTGTAAAAAGCTAACAACCACAACAACAAAAATCAGCAGCACATCTGTGCAGAAAATGATACTGTTGGGATTTCCCCTTCACTAGCAAATACCTCCACGGAGGCAAAGGTCTACGACTTCTTCACATCTCAGCCCTACACTTGCAGGCATCCAGGGCAGTTGGTGCAAGGGTTGCTCTGACTTTAGCAGCTAGGCTGTTCTCATACTACAGTAGTGAAAGGATGCTCTTTTAATGGCGTGGCCCACAAAGAGGTTGAACAAGAGGGAGACCTCATGGGCAGTGAGGGAATACAGGGAAAAATACACTCTGCATTCTGCATTTAATATCAGGTGTTGATAAAGGGATGCAGTCCTGAGTGGGAAAAGAAATTAGAGCCTTCAGTCTTGGATGGTGCCAAGCTGTCCACTGCCACAGTAGAATAAAAACAAGAAACAGATGCAGAAGTGGAGAAAAAGCATTCAGGCAGCTTTGCTGTCGGCCCTGTACAATCTTTCCAAGGAGTCTGAGCAAGTGTCCTGAATGAAATTAATAATCAGCTTTGATCAGAAGCTCTTGCTGCATTATCTGTTTAGTTATTTATGTAGCTATACACACCCAGAGCCAGCAATGGGGTAATAGTCAGTGTCTCTGTTCCTAATGTGGCTCGTTTTTTCCAGGCTGTAAAAGGCAGGTTAATATTTGATCTTATAGCAATAAATCACCCTGTACTAAACATATAAAGGTTATTCTGGAAACATCCTGGCACAGCCATGAGCTTAGTGGGATGGTTTGCAGGAAGAAAAGTTCATCCAGTAGCTGAAGAATTTCTCTGCAATGATGTGACACTGTGAATACACTGATGGCAACCCCTGTTATCATCACAGCTGACGTTACAGACCAGTATTTGGAATATGTGACTGATCAATTTAATGTGCTCTCTCATGGACTCAGTTTCCCCATCACAGTAGCTGGGTGCCATTGATTTCTTTGGTCTCCCCTTGCCTGTCTCAAGCTCTTGCATTTTGCTTGTCTAATTGATTTTTTGTGTTCACTTCATACATTATCTCACTGGAAGCAGGTAATGAATCAATGTCGCCTCCGAATTACATGTGCTGTTATAACCCTGTGGAAAGAGCCACTTACTGCTATCTACACCAAAATGCACCGAGCAGCTGTTGTACACAGCTAAACAAGAGAAGATGTATTTGTCTCAACCCAACTCATGGAGGGAAGGTCTTGCTTTGCTGGGCTGGCCTGTGGGCTGCAGGCTCAATGCTCTGCAAGGACACCCAGGCCTTCTCTCACGGAGAAGGTCTGGAGAAGCAGAAGATAATTACACCTGGTACAGCTACCAAGGACCACAAACCCTTTGGCCTTGGCAAAAACGGGCTCAGGCAGCCCACATGCTGGCATATGCCTGTGTCTCACATCTGCTGTATTCAAAGTGCCTGGCTGGGACTGTGCAGGCACAGCTGAGTCCTTTAACTAGACACTCCAAGTGCTTATTTCAGTATTGCTTTCTACTACAACACTTAATCTCATTCTAATTGACCAGAACTGCTGATTGTGTTATAATTAAATTGCAGCCTAATTTTACTTAGAACACAAAGCTACAGAAATTAAACCACGTCAAAAGGAAACTGCACTAAACATTGGCATGAATATCAGGCCAGAATCGGGATGGAGAAATGTGGCAACAAGCTATCACAGCCATCCCTATGTATAGAGATGAATATTTACAGACCAAGGGAACCTAAAATATATTTCTAATGTGTGTTTTTTTCTACATCCATCACGCTAAAATAGAATTTGGCTGACAGTTAAATGGACAAAAGCTGAGGCTGTTGGATGACAGTCCTTGTGGGCTCAGCTGTTTCAGATGTGACTGGGTATCTACTGGTGGGGCTGAAGGCCATGCACCTAATGCCTGTTTTTCTACTGTCAGATTTCTTCCCTCTCACTAGACCAACTCTTTAGTATGTTGTAAAAAAGTCAGTTCATTGTGCAGATCAAAGGTGTTCACTGTGCAAGCCCTAGAACTAGGTCGTTCATTTCCCCTTCCAGACTTTACCTTCTCTCTCTCTTCTGTATTAATGGACCTGCAGTGGAGGTGGCTTCTTGCATTCTGTGGTCATTGAAATGAAAGCTGACAGCGCTTCAGCCCCTGCACTAACATAAGAAAAAGCTCTATCTAATGCTGGAGAGCAAACACCTGGAGGTCCTAGTTGCCATGCCATGCTCTCTATAAACTTTACTAAAGCAATTGTACATAAACACTTCCAAAAGCCACTTTTGGGGGAGAGGAGGCAGCTGAGAATTGCATGGACCTCTCTCTGTACATCACAGGGCCCACAGACCACACCAGCAGCAGTAACACCAGGGAATACTCCCTTTATGTCCCATGGACCTCTCTCTGCACATCACAGGGCATACAGACCACATCAGCAGCAGTAACACCAGGGAATACTCCCTTTATGTCCCATGGACCTCTCTCTGCACATCACAGGGCATATAGACCACACCAGCAGCAGTAACACCAGGGAATACTCCCTTTATGTCCCATGGACCTCTCTCTGTACGCCACAGAGCCCACAGACCACACCAGCAGCAGTAACACCAGGGAATACTCCCTTTATGTCCCATGGACCTCTCTCTGTACACCACAGAGCCCACAGACAACACCAGCAGCAGTTACACCAGGGAATACTTCCTTTATGTCCATCCTCTCTGCCACCTTCCCCACTGACCAGTAAAATCCAAACCTATATGTAAACTTCTACACATGCCAATGCTTCATACTGTTCTTGTAGCACTGGAGTGGTGACAAGGCACCTCCAGCTTTTACCTGTAAATAACCCCATAACAGCAACTTGATCAGCTTCAGCCACTGCTGAGTTTATCTCATGGTAAAATGTACACCTCTGGTCTGCTCCAGAATGTTCTGCTTTAAGGGCATGGTAGCTCACAAACACTTGTTTTCCCATTGATAAAACAGCAATGAAGCTCAGACCCCAGGGATGCAGTGGCTGATGTGGCCAGGTCTTCTCAGGAGAGCTAAAGAGTAGAGTGGCTTTTTTAAGAGTCTTTGTTGCTCAGAGAAACCACTGAGAAGAAACTTGGTTTGGTCTTGAGCTGACCAGACCTAGGCAACGCTCCTCAGAAAGCTGGGCTGTGGCAGGAGTGACTTCAGCCTGAGAGCTGCAGGCCCATGGATAAGAGATTGTCTCTTCTCACTAACCAGCCCACAGGAGGTTAATGTGCAGAGAGCTATTAATCCTCCTACAAACAGATCCTTTTCCAGTTCATTAAACATTATTGCTACAACTACCAGTAGCTCTTCCTCAATTACTCACTTCTGAGAAAAGTGGCTCCCAACTAAGTAAGAGCAGAAACAGATATTAGATGGTTGATGCCAATGAAATCTCAGGCTGTGTAAGATAACTCCTGTTGTTATTTGGTTTCTTTGGTGAGAGTGGGCAGAGACTGGGTCTGTCTGCACTGAAGTATTTTGTTAGTGCTGAAGAGACATGCATTCATTCAAGCATTCATTTTATGTGTCCAGAATTTGTATGATGACCAGAGCTGACCAATCCCTTCCCTCCAATCCCTTCCATCATCCTGCTTGACTCTCTCCCTCCAAGACAGAAACACCAACCCTATGCCTTTTCACCCAGCTCCCTGGTTCTTTAGAAGCAGGCTCTTGCAGATATGCAGGGCCAACCCTTTGCCTGAAGCCATAAGGCTGAATTTCAGAGCCTGGTACAGCACTGTGCCACTAACAGGAGGTCACTTCTGCACTCTGCTTTTGGTGGTGGAGAGAGGCTGCAGTGACAGGATCCAAGTTTGAAGAAGGCAGCATGGAAGAAGGTGACCAGATGAATACTGTATTTCAGCAGATCCTTTCCAACCCTGCCTCTAAAGGAAGGAGGAGACATCCCCAATAAGGCTGCTGTTTCCAATAAGAAGAGAGGTCAAAGATTTAGATTTATGTTCTCAACTGTAGATCCAATTTTGAAACCTTTACTCCTCATTCTATATTCAGGAGGAGCTGTTGAGGTGAGGGAGCACTGTCAGGGGCTGCCCAGATGGGCTGTGGAGTCTCCTTCTCTGGAGACATTCAAACCCAGCTGGATGAGTTCCTGTGTGACCTACTCTAGGTGGGCCTGCTCTGGCAGGGGGGTTGCACTGGATGAGCTTTCAAGGTCCCTTCCAACCCTTGAGATTCTGTGATTCTGCAATTGTAAAGTGATATATAGATGGCATCTGCCTGAATTCAATGGCTAGATTCCTCCCCCCAAAGACTGATTCATCCTGGTTTCTATGCTTTCCAGCATTATATCTTTTCCTAAAAGACAGACTCCCGGTCTGTTGGTTTCCTAAAAGACAGTGTCTGGTCTGTTGGTCTCTGAGTCAGCCACAGACCCTGCTTTGTCATGCAACAGTAAGCTCCTGACCCCAGGAGAGCTGTGGAGCCTGAACTAGAACTGTTCTCTTTGGTGGGAATCTGTTAACTAAGTGGAAACCAGCCAGATCTTATGCCCAGGTAATCAGCAGGTGAGATCTCCACACTTCCAGTGAGTGACCAAGCTCACCTGTTGTAGGAAGCATTAAATCTTTAGATTGCTAAATTAGCTGAAGTTGAGCCCACCCAACACATGAAGTAGCAATACTTCCATTAAACTGACTCTAAAAACTTACTTAAATATGATTCCAAGTAGTTTTCTTACTGATATCTTGGCTGATGGGGTTGGTCCCTGTGTCTCACGAGAAGTCTTTACTCTCAGGAGTGTGCAATGCTCAAGTTACATTTACAGATTCAATTGAGACCAGGAATGAAATTGGTAAGGATTACATGCTAATCCATCTGACCTACAAGCTATTTGGCTTGGGATTCTGTATCTTGTAATCAATAAATGACAGAATTAAGTGACATGTTCCCATGTCCTTGCTTCCTAGGGAACCTTTATGCTTCCCAAACAAGCCAGTTCCACTGGTTTGATTTCCTGAAAGGGAAGGCAAGGAAAGGATTAGAAGAGCTTTGGATCAAATAGAGAAATCTATTTAGGTGCCTCCAGTCCCACAGCAATCAATAGACACTCAGGCACCTAAGAGACATGCTGGAGCCTGTCCTTAAGTAATATTGGCAGTTTCCAAAGGGTGGACTAGCAGCAGCTGTCCAGGCAGATGGGCTGCACCCATTCCTGGGCGCACACAGCCACCGGCGATGTCAGGGGGAGGGAACATCTCCTGAATCAGCATTTTGCCTGTGCTCACTTTGCCACCTCTTAATTCACATTTAGGGGCAGCCAGGGACCATCTGAGGCCAAAGCCATCAAAGCTGGTGGTTCCAAAATCCTATTCCTACCCTTACACCTGTTGCCTATTTCCAAGCTGTTTAGAGAGGAGCAGGTGCTGTCTTGTGATGTTTTATGGTGTCTTGTACCACAGGCTCCTGGTCTGTGGGGTGACTCCTGTTATTGCAACTTGTGTGTTTGTCCTCAGAGGAAATGCCTCAGTTTTATCTCAGTGCCACTGTACCATTAGTACATCTCCCTCTGTCACAACTTCAGTCTCCTGGCATTATCTACAGAGGACTTGTGTTCTCACTGAGGCAGCACAACTAGACTATTCCTCACACTTACATCTGTGGGGAACAGCTGAACATAAAGCTTTTGCTTCGTGTATTTCCTTACATGAAATCAGAAAACACCTTTAGGCTCCATTTAAGCTGTGCACAAGTGAGAGTAGCCCAGCAGCAGATCACTCTGTAGATACACATGGATATATTGACATGCCTGAGTTACCTTGCCATGCCCATATACAGGAAGGTACATGAACCAGACCACCAGTGATCATATAAGACCGTCTGACCCTTAAATCTCAATTAAACTTCAAATAATGTAGATGAGCCACTCACCTGAAGTTACTGCTGTTTCTCAAGGCCATCCTGAATGCAGCCAAGGTCAGCACCTGATGGGAGCTCAGTGACACTTTCCTGCTGTTGGTTGCTTTCCTCTTCTTTCTCTCTTTTCAAGTCACCATTTTTAGCACCTGCTAGCAGAGAGATCAGTGCTTCTGCCCCACGGACAATTAGCTGCAGCTGTCATTCATCTGCAGAACTGGCTGTGGCCTCACAGCATGCAGGAGGCTATGACTGCCACATCTGAGAGAGGCCTTACCCAGAACAACCTGACCTATACACCAGCCCCCAAAGGAAGAGGCAGCAAGATGTCTCAAGCAGAAGAGTAAGTCCCCTTTCTTCAGGGCTAACGTCATAGAATCATAGAATAGCCAGGATTGAGGGGAACTCCAGAGCTCATCCAGCCCAAGTCCCTGCTAAAGCAGGTTGACCCTTGATTAGGGGCACAGGAATGTGCCCAGGTGGGTTTGGAAACCTCCTGAGAAGGAGCCTCCACACCCTCCCTGGGCAGCCTGGGCCAGGGCTCCCTCACCTCAGCAACAACTTTTTCCTTGGGTTTAAGTGGAACTTTTGGTGTTCCAGCTTATGTCCATTACCCCTTGTCCTGTCACTGGACACTACAGAAAAAAGGTGTCACCCCATCCTCCCGACTCTGACCCTTCAGGTATTTCTAAGTGTTGATGAGGTCCTCCCTCAGTCTTGTCTTTTCTAGACTAACCAGCCCCAGGTCCCAACGTTTCCATCTGCAGCTGGAACTTTTCACACAATGAACCTTAATGGAATTAATGTACTCATAATAGCAGGAAAAAAAACCCCAACCCAAATAACCATTCAGTACCTTCTTACACAGCAGAAATGCAATTGATTTCTTTATTGGAGATTCCCCAGAGGGCCTGAGGAAGTTCCTCCACACAAGATGAAGATAGGCTGCATTTTGGATGAGAGCTCGTTCTGCACTCCAGCTGCATGGGTGGCAGCAGGGAGGCTGCCAGAACCAAGCTGTCCTCACCTGCTGACCTCTTCCCAATGGTGACATCAGGCAGAAAAGAGCCCTTACGGCTGCCAGGTGGGACATTGCTCTGATGGAGTGTACTCTTGGGTCTATGGGAGCTGAACCAACTGAGTTTCTCCGATAGATGCCAGAGAATAGCCAATTTGCTTCCTTCCATCACTGAGCCTGGCTTACACTCCTATATACCAACTTCAGCAGAGAGGAAACTTGTCTGTGCCTCTTCAGGGTCTCTCTCAAAGTGCCTCAGCCCAAAGCAGGTGCCAAGTGGGAACAGGTGTGTCAGAGAGGTGCAATGAACTTCATGTTGAGCTGGTCTGACAGTCAGCAGCGAAAGCTGTGTCTGCTCACCCGAGTGAGAACAGGCAGGGAACAGCCTAGTCCTTTCCTGCATGGCACGGATCCCAGAGGGGATAACTTCTCCCCACACTCCCAAACCTGGTCTCTCACTGCTGTGTGGATCAGCTTTTGTTAAACAGTGAGGCTGCTCACTGAAATCAGTTACAAAGGCACAGTGCATCCCACCACTGGCCCCAAGAGCATCAAACACTGACACCAAAGACACCTGTTGAGCATCCACAAGCATCTACAGTTCCCAAGCAGAGAGATCAGTGCCTCTGCTTTGCCCAGAAAGACACACTTACCTTATTTTAGGAAGGGAGCTTTTAAACTACCAACACATTTCTCTGGAGCCATATCTTAGCCCAGCAGAGCATTGACTGCAATCACATGGCCATGCACTTGGGCCTCAATCGATGCAAGTCATCTACTCGTTGGATATAACCAGCTCCAGAGTTTCAGAAGCTCTGATCTGCTGGGCACAGTGTACTGTCCAAACCTGTAACCTCATAAGTCATTGTGCTGGAGCTGATCCTTCACTCTTGGAAAACAAATAAGAAAGGTTAATCTACAAAAGGAAGGTTTTGGTTTTACAAAGCTCCCTTTATTCACCTGAATCCTGCTAAGGTCAAGAGAAAGACAGCTACTGACTCATAACAGCATTTGAATCAAGTGCTGAATTGGAAATCAGGCTTTGTACAACCTCGGCTCAGGAAAGAAACGTCACGTGGTGGCAACTTTTATCCTCTCTTAGCAAAAGTCCTAGCAGGACTTGCTAACAATTACTCACCAAATCGGAGCATTTGTCTCTTCTAGAACAGTAATAATCAAAGCCAGTTATACTTTTGATCCTATAGATGTTAAGAACTGGGTTTAGGCTCCTTTCATGAACAAAATACCCACTAAAACCCAAAGTGCTGCGAGTGTTTGAGGAGCCCACCTCTAATGGGCTGCTTCCAGCTCTTACAGCCTTGGAGAGGAACAGGTCCATATGCAGAGCCACTCAAATACCCTCATGGGGTGGCACTGGAGATGATCATCATCTGTACAAACTTCTGACCCCTACAGGTGCCTCCTCTGCCTTCTGCCATGTTTTAAATGGCTTTTCAAAGCTGGTTGCTCACAACTCTTTGCTGTAGGCAGTTGGGTCTGGTGTGCCATCACTCCCATAGCTTCCCAGCACACGTGCCCTGAGCTCCTCACCACCAGCAGCCCAGACCCACCACTACCCCTCCTCTGAGCCTGCAGAGAACTACATGGACACAAAGTGACTCCTTAACCCCCCAAAGCCAGTAGTCTCCTGCCACCTCACCTCCCAGAGCTGGCTGGCTGGCAGAGGAAGGGCAGCACCAGCAAGTGGAACCCGTGGAGGTGCACAAAGGCAGGGCTGCCTCTTGCCAGGAGCTGACTTGCCCCTGTTATGAAGCCATAGCTGTCATCTCCTACTTCTCCCAGTAGATTTCTTTCTTCTCCCTGAAGTGATGCACAGGCACTGTCCTCCTACACCGGGCTCTGGGGAAGCACTCACTGAGCCCCCAGTCACCAGTTCCGTGCAGCCTCTGCAGGGAAGAGGAACATCTAAGCACAGATTTCAGTTCAGACGTTTGGGGTACAGCTTCACATGGCTTATATCTGCAACCACTCCATTTCCCCCTCTGCATTCCTCACTCTAAGCTTGACAAGTCCTTTTTCCTGGCCTCAGCACCACTGATTTTCAACATGTGCTGTCCTCCAGTGACACCTAGGGACAGAGACCGCAAATAACAAGCTGTCCCTTTACATAAGCGTTTAAAACATACCCCAAGCTGATGAAAACGGTTTGTTGGCCCGGAGTCTCCCATCTCCCCCCAGAAACATAACAATTGCTCACGGCAGAATTGGTGTTTACAAAAAACTTGCTGTAATCTCCACACAATGGATCCAGTGCCTGAAGGAACAGCTGCAATTAACATCAAAAATGTCTCACGTGTTTTGCAGGATTGATGTACCACAGTCCCCTGGGGCTGCTCCTCCACCAAGAAGGCCAAGGGCATCCTGGGCTGGATTAGCAGGGCTGTGGGCAGTAGGTGGAGAGAGGTTCTCGTCTGCCTCTACTCTGCCCTTGTGAAACCACATCTGGAATCTTGTGTCCAGTTCTGGGCTCCTCAGTTCCAGAAGAACAGGGAGGTGCTGGAGAGAGTTCAGTGCAGGGCCACAGAGATGATGGAGTGGAGCATCTCCCTTGTGATGAAAGGCTGAGGGAGTTGGGGCTCTGCAGCTTGGAGGAGACTGAGGGGTGACCTCATTCATGGTTACAAATCCATAAAGGGCGGGTGTCAGGAGGATGGAGCCAGGCTGTGCTCAGTGATGGCCAATGATAGGACAAGGGGCAATGGGTACAAGCTGGAACAGAAGAGGCTCCAAAGAAACACAAGGAAAAACTTCCCTGTTGAGGTGAGGGAAAGGGCTGCCCAGATGGGGTGTGGAGTCTCCTTCTCTGGAGCCATTCCAAACCCATCTGGATGAGCTCCTGTGTGACCTAGTCTAGGTGGCTCTGCTCTGGCAGGGGGGTTGTACTGGATGAGCTTTCGAGGTCCCTTCCAGCCCTTGAGATTCTGTGACTCTCTGATTTCACAGAGCAGTAACAGACTTGGCACCAGCTGATGGAACCTTTCACTCTGTACAGAGAATACCAGAGCAAGGTGAAGAGATTCCATGACTGAAAGTAAAGCACATGAAAAGATAACAATGGTGTGGAGGGCAGAAGCACTCTGAGATGAAAACAAGCAAGCAAGTTGCTTTGTGTAGCTGGATCTACTATTCAGTCACTACTACTAATTTAGCTATTACATTTATGTGGCTGTCCTCTGGTCACAAATCAGTCACCCTGCTTGGTGTTTCACCCACCCAGGACAATGACACAGGCCCTGACCTGCAGATTTTCCCAGCAGGGCATGACATAATTCATGGATGGAGGCAGGAGAGCTGCAGGACTGGCAGCTCCAGAGGCTGCTTATAGCCTGGCTCGTTGGCAGACTTGATCCCACGGTGCTGGAGAGCATGTTCCTGCAGGAACAAAGGAGAAGCAGCAGCAACTCTTCCTACTGCTTCTTTCCTCCAGAGCACAGACAGGGACAGCCATGCAGAACCAGAGAGAAAATGCACTATGTGCCTAAGTGCAGAAATGTACAGGCTAGAGCTTCTTTAAAGCAGACTCTGTCACTGCAGTCTACATCTGCTCTACATTTCCCCCTGCAAATTTAGACTTCTAATTCTTCATGACTCAAAAGAATCCTGTGTTAATTCCCAGAGAATTTGGAGAAACCCAAGAAACAGCCTATCTGATAGCAAGAGGAAACACTGGAACATATTCTCAGAAGGAAAAGACGTCAGGAGTGGTTCATACACACGTGCCAGGAGCTTGAATGTCCAAACCCAGAGTGTTCAGATCTGTGCACATGAAAAGCAGTGTGTGTGTGGCAGCAAACTCGGGGCTTTTCAGGATCTTTTGGTCCCATCAAGTGGAGCTCTGTGCAAATTTTCAGTGAACAGGCAAAACTTTGTGCACTTGGAAGATTCTGGCATTGTCTCCTTGTACCCAGTAGTTTCAGCTAAGCTTTCCCTTGGGAGCATCCCTAATGCTTTCCTCCTGAAAATGTGCCTCAACTGCGTCAGTATTAGTGGCAGCTGATAATATCCTGGAAACCCAGAGATTAGGGATCATCACCTGTAATTTGGGTGACTGGAGAAGGGCGGATGCAGCAGGTAAACAGAACACAGCCAAGACACAGAAAGTTCCAAGGAACACACGTGCCCCCTCCTGGGGAAGGGCCCACAGAGCTCCCAGGCAGCTCTGGGTGCTGCCCTCTGTTTCCCCTGCATTCCTACTGCCTCTGTCTTCCTCCTGTGGCACTCAGCTGCTACCCACAGCGAGCTCTTGCTTTTGTAAGTAAAACTCTGTCCTTGGGTGCTCATGTGTCATCTGCTGAACGTTGGCCTTCATGATTTCTACAACTTCACAGGCTGGTTTGGGGTTGTTTTTCAGGCTGGCTGCAGGTGGAGGCAACCCAGAGGGCTGTGTGCTGCTCTGCTTGGCAGCATGATGCAGACACCTCCTTCCCTCCCACCCTCTGCAGAAACCCCTTCCATCTCCTGCAGCGTTGCTGAAGGAAGATCTGGTTTCAGTGTGACTTCAGCTAGTACTGGAAGGGACTCTTACCTAAAGGAAAGGTAGGTAAGGAAGAAAATATTCTTCCATTCTTCCTTCTAAGGACCTTTTTCATACTGAATTCCCACTGGTACAAATTACCTTGAGTAACGGAGGGATCAATTCACAGGTGACCACCTGGCCAGTGGTTTTGTTCTGTATCTTCAAGGCCTAATCCAGACCTGGGCTTCAAGTTCCAGCTGTAAGTCAGGTAGCAGCCACACCAGACACCAACAAGCATCCCTTTGCAGGGCCACGTTTTCACCAGTGTTCCAAGTATGGATATGTTGGTACCACCCACGGCCACCCGCTCTGTTCACCTTACATTGGTATCCAGCTTTCTCTGTTGGACAGAAGATAAAGAGCTGCCCCTCCATCGATTTTTCCAGCAGGACCCTTTTTAATCTTTAAGCCAGAGCTGCTCTCTGATCACACATCATCCTGCCTTTGAGGAACTTCACCTTTGGATGTGCAAACACGGCTGCTGAATTCTTCCCCTCACAACTTGGATAACTGAGGATCGTGGAGGGCTCTTCTTGCTGCATAATCATAGCAAAGATGGCTTAAAATGGGAAAAAGCCTTTATTATACATGCACAGGTACTTTCAGCCAGACCTCAAATTAGTTTCAGAAATGTGCTGTCACATTTCACAGATGCAAGACATTCTAGAACAGCTGAGACCAAACTCAAGCACACGACACCAGCTTCCTCACAAAACACTCGCTCATCCAAGAAATCAGATGATATATTCCACCTCCAATTTCAGACCTCGAGCCAGTATGACCATCTTGGCTTAGAGCTCTGACATCCCAGTACAAGCCACAACATTTTAAAGTTGTTTAGTGCAAGATGATGGTAGAAAGTCAAGAGGAAACATTAACAGGAAACTGAAGCTGATTACAAATTACTAAATTACACTACTTCTAGCTTCCATCCAAATCATCTTCCTTAATAACAGCATCATATTCCATTTGTTTCAGGAAAGCAAACATAAAACAACATTAGCACACTTCATGTTGAAAGACTTTGCTGGCCCAACTCTCTAGCAACGCTCAGGTTATGAGTTGTTAAAGAAGAGATCACTCCTCAGCAAACACCAAACAGGCATGCCAAGTCCAAACCCTCTTCTGAGCTGGTTTGGGGGTTTTAAACTGGAAGCAGTAGGCATGAAGCACCCATCCAGCACACACAAAACAATGATGTCATCTTCCCCTTATTCAGCTCAAAAGTTTTTGCTGTGGCAACTGGAGAACAACCACTAATTAGAGGAACACTGAGCATGCCAAAGGGACAGGAACCCCTGCTGGGTCCCAAAGCCACCTACAAACCAGGGCTCCCCATTGCCTAAATACCAACCTTGTCCTTTCATAGTAAGAACCACCTGAGGCACTTGAAACAATGGTGTAAGACATGGATCCTGTACACAGGAGCCTTCCAGGAGGATTAAGAAAAAGAGAATTGCTGACTGGGACTCAAGGTCCATCTGTTCTACACTGTAAGCTTGGAGCAGCACAGCCTGTAAGAGAGCAGCACATCACAGACCTTACCCAAGCTGTAAGGTGGCAGCTTGCTGCAGCAGGGCTACCTCTCACTGGCAGCTCCCTATGGATCTGAGTGTCTTCAGGGCACTCTGTGCCCCACTGCAAGCAGGACAGCAGCAGAGGGCAAAATGCAAAGCTCCGCTTCATTAGTATTACTGCAAACATTGAAACCTTAACAACCCTTCACAATTTTAACCTAAGGGCTTTTAGTCAGGGCTTTAAATGCCAAACTCTGAAGGAAGTTTAATTAGCATTTTTAACCAGAAACAACAAATGTTACAGAGGTTTTGCGGTCCAGGAGAACCCCATCTAATGAAAATGGACTTAACAGACAAACTTACTTCCTAAGGTGGTTTATTTTGTGGGGTTCCCTCCTCCCTCACCAAAACAGTCCTCCAGAACAAAATGCTTTTCACTTAGGCTGTGCAAGAAGGTAAGGTTTTAGCAAAGCCCCTGAAGCTGTGCATCATGCACAGGCACCATTGAGACAATCTTCCTGAGGAAACCATGGCTGCAGTTGTGCTCCTCACATCCATCCCCAACACGTGGTTGGATTTAGCAGGCCCAGGGCCTGGTAATACACACAAGAACAAGTGGGCAGCTTCCAGACTTAAATTGCAATGGCTTCCTTGCTCACAGCTGCCCTGAGCAGACACTGGCTCTGAACAGATGACTGTGTGACACCTGACTCTGGCATTACCAGCGCAGAGGCAGCTACCACAGCCAAAAATAACTACGCAGAGCAAGGCTGGGAGTCCAAAACAGCAGCTCCCACATCCAGCTGCAGCATGTGGGTGAGCCTGGGGAGCACTAAGGCAGCAATTTGGGTTTGGAGATCTGGAGGACAGACTTCACAATGTTCTCAGAGGGAAGTCACCACCTTTGCAGCTGGTACCTGCCCAGTCTCAAGTCCTATGAGTGGGTCTTAAAAGTGTCCTGTGTTATTAATTCCCTTCTACTGCCTCAACCATTCTGGCCCACATCCTTTACCATTACCTATTTGGAAGAGGTGGAAAGATTGAAGCTTGCAAACCAGTGAAAGTAGGTTTTCACAGCAGTAATTTAAACAGTTCTTCCCCAGTCTTCCAGCCTCTTTGAGACACAGACACATACTGAAACAGGCTGAGCTTTGACAAAGAAGTTTCAGCATAAAGATAAAACATTCAGTTGTTGAAGCCTTTCCTCCAGAACATGCACAAAGGCTTTGGCTTGCAACAATACAGTCTCTTATAGAGACACTGTTCTAGTTGAAAATACAAGGACAGAATTTCTGCCTTCCTTCTAGAAAGAACAGGTTTGCCACAACAAATCTCATCTATTTACATCTCTAATGTGTTACTTCTTATTCCCTCTTAATTTTGCCCTTCAAAGGTCAAAACTCAAGAAGCAGCACTACAGCATAAAACCCAAGCCACCTATCACCTGCAAAGTTCCTCCTGTCAGAAAGGACTTTTTAAAGGAAAAGGAAGAAAGCAAATCCTTTTCTTCCCTCTTCCAAGCAGAATGACTGTGGAGGAATGACTCAAGCTCAGGTAGTACAAGTTAATGGAATGCCATCCAAAAGGCAGACTGACTCAGTAACACATGAGACTTGCTAATCATTTGTTAATCTCCACTTCAGGAGCCACTAGACACACTCATGTAATACCAGTGAAATGGGAGAAGAGAATGCCTGGTTCTCCTCTGGGACAGGATAATAAGCTTGCAATGAGAACATCAGGTTTCCTGGCATTTGCCATGAACCCCTGAAGGACAAATTACTTCAGCATCCATGAATCAGGACTAGGTAAACTTGCAGTACAAGGCTTTTATTCTGCAAATGGGCAAGGCTTGTTCTTTGGGTTTTCCTTCTGTGTGCTGGGATTTTGTGTCTTTGCAGCAGCTCCCTCCACGTGTCCTCCTCCTCCTCTTGAACACATCACACTGCAACAGCACACAATTTTCTGGAACATCCTTTCTGTGGATCACTTAAGTCTGTTACACCAGGCAGAATCTGTGGAGACTGAGACACTGGATTCTGACCAGTGGAATTGTCTAGACCAGACAGAGAAAGAAATGGTCATAGGAATGCTCCGTGATGCTAGTGCCAGAAAGGTTCATGGCTCAATTAAGAAATCTCTTTTTAAAGGTTCAAATGAGCTAAAAACGATCATTTCTGTTTACAAAGGCAAGTCTGAACAGGAAGCAAAGTGATATTAAGTAATACAGTTTGGTCTATGGTTACTTAGGTAGTCAGGTTTTTTCCTAAGCTAGTAATAAGCCTTAGCAGTAAAGAAATGTCTCCTCCTGTCCAGAGAATACATGGTATTACAAGAAGGTATTTTAACACTTTCCCCTATTCTCATGGTTTCCCAACTCAGCATGTTTTTAACTGCTTCACACAAAGCTTCCACGACTCTCTCAAGAAGACAAGGTCTGTGTGTTTCACCAAATGAAGCAACTGCATTCTGTAGAGACAGACATTCAAAGCACCCACCTAAACGCCTACAGCTAACTAGAACTAGATGAAAAGCATGGGGGAACAAACCTATTGGAACTTCAGGTAACACTGAGTGAACTGCCTGGTAGAAAAGCAGACTACATCAGCTTTCTGTACAGTAACACCCACTTCAAATCCCTCCACATTAACCATTAGCCACAGCAAAGCCTTTCCTACCAGGAAAAACCCAAGGTCAGTGCAGAGCCTGCTCCCTCCCTTCTGAAGTTACCACCACCAGCTCATTGCAGCACCTTGCCTGCCAACATTAAATGCCCAGTCAAGGCAGAAGCCAATTCACTGTCATTCCCCTTCCCTCAGTGACAGGGGAGATGCCACATCCCATGACCTCCTTCAATTGTTTAGGCAGTACTCTGCAAGACCTACATGTTCAGCATGTTCTCACTAACAGCAGCCTTAAGGAGTTCAGCTTGTTTTAGTCCTACTAAGCTTAATGCTAATACTTCATAGCCCCTGCAGTAAATTTTAAAGATCCAGTTACTTATTCAGCCACAATTTATGTCTCATCATGCTGCTACTAAAATACACCTACACAAGAGACTTTAAAGCTCTAGTCTTACAGCTACAGGCTAAGAGCACATCGATCTAATCTCCTGATTCATTAGCTAATACTTCATCCTGTGGATTTTCCAATTTATTCAATCAGCAGTGAGCTACACTTGCCACAAAGCAGCTTAGCCATTCTTTAGTGAAGCTGTTGGGCTAGTTTAAAAACTTAAACTAAAGCATTTCAGGTATCCCAGAAAATATATGAATATCATGTATGAATGAACTTTTATTTTTAAGCAACACCACACACTATTTTAATACAACCCACAGGTTAAAATCAGGTAGAGAGTACTAAACTGAACAACCCTTGCTGAAACATTTCCACTGGAAGGTTCCCAAGTGTCTTCATTACCACCTTACTGAAGTTTTCTTATGTGTTTCTAGGCTACACACCACATATTTCAGGCAGCCAGGCAAAGCCGAATCAAACTTTAAATGTTCAGGTAACGGGGAAGTCCATTCACTGCAATGATACATTTTTCACAGACAAGCCAGGCCAAAGAAGATCAAACATTGCAGGGTTCTTCAGGAGAGTACAGGTGTCTTAGAAACCATGAACTTTCAGTTGTTCTTCCTTGACAATGCCAATCTAAAGGAGAAAAGCAACATATTTCAGTAAAGCTCAAACATTTACAGGATTACACTGATACCAAGTTACTACAACCTTCTCTTTTGATTAAAGAAACTGCAATACAGTATCTACTCAATAAACCATTTTTCTAGTTTCCAGAATGTTTCTGGGACAAGCAGAACTAACACAAATAAGAGAACCTTAATGGACATCTGATGACTTCAGTAGTCCCAGCACTCATTCTTTGAGAGTGCAACACCTCTGATCGTGATTTCCCTCAGTAAATCATGGAATCACAGAATGGTAGGAGTTGGAAGGGACCTTTAGAGATCATCCAGTCCAACCCCCCTGCAGAGGCAGGGTCACCTAGATCAGGTCACACAGGAACATGTCCAGGTGGGTCTTGAAGACCTCCAAAGAAGATTCCACACCCTCCCTGGGCAGCCTGTGTCAGGGCTCCCTCACCTCAACAGGGAAATAATTTTTCCTTATGTTTAAATGGAACTGTTTGCATTGCAGCTTCATCCCATTACTGCTTGTCCTGCCACCAGATACAATAGGAAAAAGTGCTGCCCCACCCTCCTGACACCGAGCATTTTGTATACTTGTAAATATGAATGAGATTCCCCCTCAGTCTCCTCTTCTCCAAACAGCCCCAGTCCCCGCAGCCTTTCCTCATAAGGAAGATGCTCCACTCCCCTGATCATCTTGGTGGCCCTGTGCTGGCCTCTCTCCAGCACTTCCCTGTCTCTCTTGAGCTGAAGAGCCCAGAACTGGACACAGGACTCCACAGTACTCTGTCATCTATAGTGTTATCAGCCTCGACATTACAGCAGGCACCAAACACTTGATTTTACAAAGGAAGAAGCCCAGCTGCTCTGCTGCAGAACAAGTGGTGTGTGTTAAGGCATCCTACAGTGCTCTGGTTCTTACCAGGGGCTTCAGTCTCACAGTGCAAGTGTCATTTTACCATTTGGCTGAAAATGCAAAGGAACTCTAGTGGACATCTTTAGCTGGTTAATTAATGTCAGTTCCACCTGTCACTGTGTTGCTTCCAGAGGGGTTTAGATATTTATCTGCAGTCTCTCACCTCCAAGAGGAACTGGCAAATGTTCTTTCTCTGGTCACCTTGAAGCTGGATAACTTCACCGTATTCAGGATGTTCAATCACAGTGCCATTACAAGCAAATTTCTAGAGAGAAACATTCATCTTGTAAGACATCTGATGTAACATTACCAATTTGCTTACTAAGTCCTTTCAGCAGAACTTGGTCACAGAAGCTGCTTACTGATGCCAAGAAAAGCAAAGGCTACATCTATTTCACGCTTATCTACTGCCACATACATACACAAACTAGACTGCTGATGGTAAATTCAGGCAAAGGCTGGCTGCTATGCAGAAGGAACTGCCCAACATCCATTGCAAGAATGGAAAACAAAGTCATCAGACATGGCCTTCCCACTGCACATTGTTTGTAAATAAATGTTTTAGTCCTGGGGAAACTCCAGATGTCCATTTTCAGCAGCAATCCAGCTATGGCAGCAGCAGGAATGCTTCTACTTTCAACAGTTCTGCTTTAAACTGATTTTATCCTTCACATTCAGATACCTTGGAAATGTTAGTGAAACCTTCAGAATATCATTTAACTCTTTATAGGAACAAACTGTTTAACTCTGTAGCAAAAATCAGTGTCACTAGACACAGGAAGGCAGGGTCACCCTGAATGAGTGATGTGTCTTGGGTAAGAGTGAAGAAACATCATATCACAGAATCATAGAATGGTAGGGGTCGGAAGGGACCTTTAGAGATCATCCAGTCCAACCCCCCTGCAGAAGCAGGGTCACCTAGATCAGGTCACATAGGAAACATGTCCAGGTGAGTCTATCAAATCCCTTCATGGAATATATTATCAAATCAGCAACTTCACCTTTTTGAAAGCTTTCACAAGTTTCTTCTTGTCATAATCATCTGCAATTCCCTGGACAGTTGTCAGTGTCTTCCTGCCGTTCCGCTGCTGGATCCTTATGTGAATGTAATCCTCAGTCCCCGCCGGGAGCAAGTCGTCGCCCTTTGTTGCATCAGCAAAGGGGTCTGCAGGAGGAGAAAGATTCAGCTCATTCCCACAAATGCAATCACCCACGCTCAGAAACTAAAGCTTGAGCTGCTTGCTTCACTAAGAGCTTTATTTAAGGAAAAACCTTGCTGTATTCTCCCCGTTTAAAAATACGCTGCTCAGAGTACTGTAATGACAGCGCTCGTGACGATCACATCCAGCTGCTCCAACGCTTCTCAGTAGCCATTTATTTCACCGTTTCACAGAGTCACACAGAATCTCAAGGGCTGGAAGAGATCTGGAAAGCTCATCCAGTGCAACTCCCCTGCCAGAGCAGGCCCACCTAGAGTAGGTCACACAGGAACTCATCCAGCTGGGTTTGAATGTCTCCAGAGAAGGAGACGCCACAGCCCATCTGGGCAGCCCCTGCCAGTGCTCCCTCACCTCAACAGGGAAGAAATTCTTCCTTGTGTTTCTTTGGAACTTCTTGTGTTCCAGCTTGTCCACGTTGCCCCTTGGCCTATTACTGGCCATCACTGAGCACAGCCTGGCTCCATCCTCCTGACACCCACCCTTTATGGATTTGTAACCATGAATGAGGTCACCCCTCAGTCTCCTCCAAGCTGAAGAGCCCCAGCTCCCTCAGCCTTTCATCACAAGGGAGATGCTCCAATCCATCATGTTTGCAGCCCTGTGCTGAACTCTTTCCAGCAACTCCCTGTCCTTGATCTGAGGGGCTCAGAACTGGACACAAGATTCCAGATGCAGTCTCACAGGCAGGTCCACCTAGATCAGGTCAGACTTCTTGCAAACTCTAAATTCTGAAAGCCTACATTTCAAAACACAGAACTGTTGGATCACAGAATGGTGGGGGTTGGAAGGGACCTTTAGGGATCACCCAGTCCAACCCCCCTGCAGAAGCAGGTTCACCTAGATCAGGTCACATAGGAAGGTGTCCAGACAGGTTTGAAGCCCTCCAAGGAAGGAGCCTTCACACCCTCCCTGGGCAGCCTGTGCCAGGGCTCCCTCACCTCAGCAGGGAAATAGTTTCTCCTTATGTTTCAATGGAACTTTTTGTGTTCCAGCTTTTTTCCACGGTTCCAGGAGACATCACATGCACCTAAGCAGCAAGTGCACGTGAGTTTTAGCCACGTGTTTTATGTCAGACAGCAAAGCCTTATCTTTTCTCAGATCAACTGATAAGGACAGAGAAATAAAACCAGCCCCTTTACAAGTCTGGAACATAAAGCCTTATACCTGAACTACCACAATACCAGTGGTTTAAGGCAGGGATGTAATCCTTGGCTGCTGCTGTAAACAAAACACAACAGACACTAACAGATGCCAGAGGCTGTCTGTAAACCAGCACCCGGCTGCCAGTCAGTAGCTTCAGGCAAGAATTGTAACAAAGTTCATTTAAGCTACAGAAAGGTCGCTTCCCAAATCCTTCCAAGCTTAAATTTAATCTAGCACAGGAGTTTAGGAAGAAGGAGGGTTTCCAAGTTATATTTCTGCAAGTCTCTGTTCTCACACCGAACACTCCCACTGTCGAGAGGTTTTACAGCCTCACAAGTTCCCTAATAATTAGCTCCAAACACATCTTTATGCATGAAGTGCCTGAAGACAAACCAGAACTAGTTTTTGATACTGATCAGAACCACCCTGAAGTGCAGGCATTTCTCCAACTTCCATCCAAAACTCAAACCTAAAACCACCGATACAAGTTTTGCCAACCACTTGAAACAAATGCCCCGAGAGAGCAAACCTTCAGCAGAAAAATAGAACAGAAGTAGTTCAGCTGCAGACAGATTTACCCTTGGAGAACCAAGACTGACAAGAGCACTAAAGCAATAGGAAAGCAGGACGAGGATGCAAACAGCACAGGAACTGGGAAGCTTGACTGGCTTAACACCTACTAAGGCATTTCACTGTGCTCCAGAGCCTGTGGGACAAAAACTACTAGAACATTCCAGTCAAATAAAAGCTGACAGAAAGAGGGAACTCGAGTGTGAAGATCACTTAGCAGAGCTGGTTTAGAGCTGAAGGTGTTAACACTGGATCACTTCAACCCTATCCTTTGGGCACAGGAGCAGCTCCCAAATCGTGACAACTGCAACCTTTTTATGTGCAGAAGATTAGAGATTGAATTGAGACCAAAAGCCCGATAAAGTTACTGTATAAAGTGTTAACCTGCTCTGTTGCCTACAGATAGGAAAGGCAAACCCCAGCCCAGGACACTAATACAGGAGAAATGACTGACCATCGGCAGCTCAGCCTACATAAACAGTACCCTTTGCAGGGCGTATTACCAGGCTTTGGGACATCGGCAAGGAGATCAAGCAGCAACCCACAAGCAACGGGAACTGAGGAGACCGTCCCCTTCCTTAGCAGAGGACACGAAGCACAGCCACCCCACCCACGCACAAAAATGGCAACTCTGGGGCCGAGAGCTGACAGAAAAGCCCAGTTTGGGATGCCAGCAGGCACTGAGCAGTATCTCCCTGGGATGCCGTAGCTGCAGGGGCAGCGGGAGCAGGCGGGGCTGCAGGGGCAGCGAGCCTCCGAGGCACGGCCCGGCGGGGCTCGGCGCGGCTGGGGGCTCGGCGCGGCTGGGGGCCCCGCGGCGCCGGCGGCTCTTACCGAAGGACTGGAGGTTCTGGATAGAGGACATGCGACCCCGCGACGAGAGCCTCTGGCAGCGGGGAAAAGGCCGCGGCGGCGTCTGCTCGGGTCACGGCTCCGGCCCCGCAGTGCCCGGCGGGGAGGGGAGGGAATGGGAGGGTGGGAACGGGAGGGAGGGAGGGGAGGCGGACCCGAGAGATAGAAAGGAGTCAAAGGAGGGGAAGGAGGCGTAAAGGGAAAGAGCACAGGGTGGAAGCACCCGCCCCGCGCCCGACGACACCGTTACCGAGCGCGACCAACGCTCGGCCTCCCGAAATGGCGGCTCGGCCGGGCCGCGCTGCCCCACGGGAAGGGCCGTGCCCGGCCGCCCTGGCCGCGGACTACAGCTCCCAGAGAGCCCGGCGCCGGCACGGGCCCGCCCGCTCGCTCCCGGGCAGGACGGGCCCCGGCAGCCGCGGACTACAGCTCCCAGAGAGCCCGGCGCCGGCACGGGCCCGCCCGCTCGCTCCCGGGCAGGACCGGCCCCGGCAGCCGCGGACTACAGCTCCCAGAGAGCCCGGCGGCACGGTGCGGGGCAGGACGGGCCCTGACAGCCGCGCTGCCGCTCCACGGCGCCCCCCGCCCCGTTTTGTTCCGTTCCCCGCCGGCTGCCTGCTCCGCGCAGCCGTGCTCCGCTCAGGCGGTGTGGGAGAACCCGTGCTGAGGCTTATGGCCTTGACATAGAACGTTCCCTTCTAGCTTTAGCTTCATCTGCCTTAAAACACCTAGGGTGCAGATGTCGGCTACCTGCAGACGTCCAGGACGTAGGTGTAAGACGTAGAGCAAGACACAAAGCAAAGCGTCGGAACTCGGTGGTGAAGGAGTAGTGACGGTGATAGGGAGGAAGGACATTGACAAACTGGTGATGCCCATGCTCTGGGCTGAAAGAACACGGAGATGACGACCCAGAGAGCCTGTGATTAAAAGCATGTGCCCAAAGGGGACAGACCCCACGTAAATAAGTTCAATGTGTGTGCAGTGTACGTGTAACGGTAACGCAAATGTGCAGGAGAGGAGGAACCATCCCCCGTGCCAGTCTTCAGGAGGGGATTAATGGCGTTGCAGATGTACCATAACCTCGTTGTGTTGGCACAAGTGCCACAACCTGTATCTCTCTGGTTTTATGGCTTTTATGCTAAGCTTTGGTGTTCTCAAACGAAAGGGATGTTTCTCTCCTGAGATCCAAGGCCTGGGCCAGCACTGCAGTACTTTTACGAATGTCAATGAGTGTCAATCTCAGACAGTTTCTTTCCCTGGCACTTTGCAGGAAGCTTTCCTTTTTCTCTTGGGGAACACATTGCCATTTGCCATGGTACACCACCTCTGCTTCCCCTTTGCTGTCGTTGCTGATGACGCCTTTCGCTGCAGCAGGGGCTGCAGAGGCTGTCCAGCTCTTTCCCACTCAGCTGCATAAGGCTGGATTTGGGCTGTAACGGGAGGATGGGGAGATGCAGCACCCCTCTCAGGCACCTTACATTACTACTAATGATGTGGGGAACTTCTGGCTGCGATGCAGTTTTGCAAACTCTACATCTCTCTGTAAAATTTTATTCTGCCTTTTGCTCCCCCATCATCATCCCATGAAACCTTTGGGTTTTACCACCTGGCCTGGGCCAGTACCACTGTGTGTGGGGCACTGTGGTGAGCCAGATCAGCAAACTGATGTGAGTTAAAAAAGAAACTCAAAGGTTAAAACCATAATCCTGCCACGGTTGTGCTGGGACAACCAAAGAGGACAGAGGCTGGGGACAGACTTGGCCATGGATGAGGGGACAGTGGGTCTCCAGACACAAATCCCAAGTCCAAGTTCTGTAGATTTAGGTGAGTTGTTTGCTCACTGGGGCAGTTCTTGTGCTTGCTTTGAATCTTCATCCACTTAAAATAGTTTTCTACTTCTAGTTGTCACTGAAGGATTGCCCCAGACCTATGGGCTCATTGGACATCTGTGGGATTCATCACACAGTTGACAGACAACTGAGATTTGGTGACTGGGAGACAACAAAGCTTCTTTACAAGCCAAGAAGATCCTTAAAACCACCATGAACAGTTCTCTAGAGCAGCCATTGGTGGCAATAGGCCTTTGGCCAGTGTCTCATGGGGGGTTCTCCTCTCCCTCTACTCTGCCCTGGTGAGGCCTTATCTGGAGTCCTGTGTCCAGTTTTGGGCTCCTCAGCTCAAGAGGGACAGGGAAGTGCTGGAGAGAGTCCAGGGCAGGGCCACCAAGATGATCAGGGGACTGGAGCATCTTCCTTATGAGGAGAGGCTGTGGGACCTGAGGCTGTTTAGTCTGGAGAAGAGAAGGCTGAGAGGAGACTTTATCAACACTTACAAGTACCTAAAAGGTGTTTAATCAATGGATTGGGAGTGAGACTCTTGCCTTTTCCTGACTAATGTATAATCTGGCAACTATTGTGCTGGAAGAGAACATCATCTCTAATTATCTTGATCATGTCTTCAAGCTATTTAAGCCCTGGTTATGAATAGCAACAAGAGATCCCCATGCTTGTATTTTGCTGTGTTTTAGCTCATCTCTCAAGCTGTGAGTCATTAGAGGTTATTTATGAGTACCTAAAATAACCACAAACAACAACATTGTTTTACATTTCCTACAGACACTTTTCCAATACATTCCACTATTGTTTTCATGGGCAGCACCATAACAGCCAAAGTTTTATCCCGTGGGAGCCTTTACAAAGCCAAAATTTAGTTTCATGTAATGAAGCATTGCTCCTTTAAACAGATCCCCTGCAGGACTTAGTCCTGCAGTGTGCTTTGCCCCCAGAAATGGCATGCTCACATGCTGACCTGGCCTCAGCAAAGCCTGGAAACCCAGGCAGCTGCTGCTTGAAGCGTGCAGTGTTCAAAGAGCAGTTTAAGTTGCCTGACAAAGCGATTGCTCATGGAATGTGCAAATTTCTGTCCTGTATCTCACTCCACTCCAGTGCTGGAAACAAGCCTTTGTTGCTGGCCTAATGTTGGCACCCTGAAAATAACATCCAAGTGCTGGATGTTTGAGAGAGGCAAAAATATTTCCTTCCTTGATTTTCTCTCTGTTTCCTGGGACTGCAGTCTTCCCTGCTCTTGCTTAGATGGCTCTACTCACCATACCCAGCTGGGTTTGGAGGCTGCACATCTGCAACCACTGTGCAAAAGCTTCCTGGCAGGGAGGGAGAACAACCAAAGAATCAGAAGAAGTCCTCTCCCTCTCTCTGTACTGTCAGCAGAATGGCTCCAGAGGTGGCTGTAACCATGCCAAGCCTGACTTGGATTTTTCCACCCGAGCTCTGACTCGGTTGTGAAGCCTCAGCAGCGTGCTGATGAAGGGGCTGCCCAGATGGGTTGTGGAGTCTCCTTATCTGGAGACATTCCAAACCCAGCTGGTTGAGTTCCTGTGTGACCTACTCTAGGTGGTCCTGCTCTGGCAGGGGGGTTGCACTGGGTGAGCTTTCGAGGTCCCTTCCAATCCTTGAGATTCTGATTCTGAGGAGGGTGTGGGGAGACCAGACTGATGTCCTGGGCTGTAGCCTACACATGAGCTGCCCACTTACATGCTAACTGTTCCAGAAAGCATGAGCTAACTGGAAGAACTGGGCAAACTGGGAATTGTGCTGGCAGTAACCACTTGTCTGTGCAGTCTGACTTACCAGAAGCTGTGTTCTATGCAGTTTGGTTTCGCTTCGGTACACGGTTGGATTTGAGGTGTGGAGGTTCATTCCGAGCTCAGTGATTAAAAGCGAGACGATATTTCTGTGTTAACCACTAGATGGTCCCCTTCCTCCGATTGAAAAACGCTCCTAAATGAAGCCAGACCCATTTTTCCCTTTGAGCCTGAACGTTAGCAGAGAACGGCAGCGGTGTAAAGCCACACATAATTAACAGTCCCACCTAGTTGCTTCGATTGATGTGGCTTCCCGAATAGATTTCAATACAACTTTTCATGAATCCCCCAAACTCAATGGGTGCAGCCGGGCCTCTTACCAGTCATCGAATACTTCCCAACTAAGAATCCCAGCTCCAGGCAGCACCAGGGGCAGTGTTATCCCTCCCTCTCATTCAAGGCTGAGCAAAACCAGCAAGGTTTTATTTCATTTCACACACAGCAGTCCTGTACAGAAGAATGGGTGGATTCATGGGGCAGGCAGTGGTTTGTGACATTTGCAAACTATTCACATACTGGTGTGTGAAACAACGACTTGTAGGCTGGGGGGTAGGGGGGAGAGAGTGTATGTTTCTCCATCCAGGTGCATCCAATGATTTTGCTTTGGTGGTTTTCACCTACTGTTTGTGGAAGGCTCCTTCTAAAAGAAGTACAGATAGAAGTTCTGGGTTTAGAGCATCCCAGGTTGTGGAGTTTGGTACTGAGATGTTTCAGCTAACAGCAGGCTCAGCCCTACTCCTGCCTCCCATAACCTACACGGGAGATTTATGTGCAGAAGCCCTTGGCTGGGTGTGGGGTAGGAAACTGATGGACATGAGACCTTCCCAAGAAGAGAGCATGTGCACAGCCTCTCAGAACCACAGAAAAAAGAGGAAGGTTTTAACCCACAAACCTCTGCCTCTTCACTGCAGACCAGGCTGTCCGCTAAATGATCTCCCTTGTTCCCTCTTGCATCACCCCTTTCCCCTGACAGTTCTTCCCCCTCCAGTTCCTCTCAAATCTGAGTGGCTTCCCCATTTTTGTGCTGCATGACCTCAGCTTTCCTCAGCCCTGCTATGAGCAGGGTGACAAAGTAAAATGAAACAAAGTGGCAGCTGCTGCAAAGGCCCTGAGAAGTCAGGATGACTTCTGTGAAGCTTCTGAGTACTGAAAAGAACACTCTGGCAGATCAGCTGCGGGCTGGGGGAAAGAAATGATAACTACCAGTCAGTGAGGATGAAGTAAAGCAGTACTTTGGTAAGAGGAATGCCTCATTTAAATAGACTGCCACATGGTTTATTAGTCTTCATTGCTAATTGTTAAGTCTCTTCCCGAGCTCTTCTTTGCTGGCCACCAGCAAAAAACAAGAAACAGCAGTAGACAGACCTCAGTCCTCGTCACACTAGAGCATTTGAAATGCTGTCTCTCCTAATAATGATTTTCCCTTGTATGGCATGTTATTTTGCAGGCAGCTTTTCCCAACAAGCAAAGCACGTTGAGATGAAAGCGCTGCAGTTTGATCTGCCGTGGGAACTGCCACGCAGGTATCGATCGGTGGAAACGATCCGGGCCACCCAAAGGCTCGTGCTGCAGCACCAGCAAGGCTAGAAAAAGAGGATGAAAAAGGCTTTTACTTCTGTTTTGAGATGACAGGATCATCTCAAATGATCCCCTGCTGAGCAGGGCAGGGTCCTTCCTACATATCCCGGAGAGAAAAAGCCCTCACTCCAGCAGTCGCTCGCTAGAGATCAAGAAAGGATACCCACATTTCTGGTCTAAAAAACAATGTGAAGAGCTGTAAGGGAAGATATCTATGATGCAAAACCACGAGGAGCTTTAAGAAGATCCCCCTCCACGCTGCAGCCAGAGCTCATGCAGCGGAAGCCTGGTTCCCGGGTCAGATTGATCTTTAGGTAGGGAGCGTTGGCAGGTTCAAAGGGAACACGCTGAAAGGAGGCTGCTGAGGAAAGTGTGGATATACATTATTGATTGTGTTAGCTGGAGAAAGACCTTTTGTGCTATCGTGGACTTGAAGTGCTCTCCATGTTTTGCAGTTGTCATCCTGAGTAGTCTGAGTAAACTCTTGAAAGCCTGGATGAGGAAGACTCTTGTTGTAGCTGTTACTAGCTGGAAACTGGAGAACGGAAGAGTGTTTCTCAGGCTTCTTTACCATTTGTGTCCATAAACATGCCCCAGAGCAAACTGTTACACAGAAATGAGACAATTCTTGCAGTCCCCACAGTTGGTGGCCATACCCCACTGTGCTGAGGTCACCCACTCGATGCCTGGGTACTGAGTAAGGGCAGAGCCGGGAACAATGCCAGTAGAAGCTCCCTTGTAGAAGCACCCCGCAAATTGTCCCTAGGGAAAAACCCATAATCTCATTTCTTTTGGGAGGTGCCTGCAGTGCAACAGTGTCATTTGTACTTTGAGGCTTTCCCAACTGGAAGCATCTTTAGAGACAAAGCCTGTGATAGATTTGTTGTTCAACTTCCACTTCATCCTAATGGGACTGCAGCATTTCCTACCCAGCCTCTGCTTGTGGATCAGGTCATGCCTCTGAGCCCCCTCTTCTAAGCACAGCTTAGTGGTTTCTTCAGGTTAGTGAGTCTCACCAGGAGCAGAGCACAACCCTGCGTCTGCAAAGGCCTCAGCAAGGGAGCCTGCAGTGCCTGGGCAGCCCAGAGATGCCTCCCATCTCAGCCTCTCGTAGGATGGTGCCCAGGGAATGAAACATCTGCCAGTTCCACTGCTGCTCCTCCACAAACTTTGACAGGCAACACAGTCTCAGCTATTAAAACAGTGAGATCTCCAAGGGCAAGACTGCACTGACACCTTACTTAGGAGACAGAGCTAAAAATACCAGCGCAGAAGAGACGCCTATTGTACAAACACAATATTGCTCCAGATACTAACCTGATGCACATCCGACTTCCTACCAGTAAGCACTTGCTTAAGCACTCAATCACAACTGATTTCATCAGCTGCTTGGGTGCTGCATTGCCACACGGCCTAAATCTTACGTGTGGGTGCACTGACGCCGGCTGTGGGTTAAGGGCTGGATGGGACAAGAGCTGCCATCAAGTGAGATCCCAGGCAAAAAGCAGAGGAGGGACAACAGCAAGAGGAACAAGGGCTGGGAAGGGGGGTGTGCACTGACTGCTCCAGCTTGGTGGCCCTGAGAGCTTCCCACTGCGTGTCCCCTCTTCCTCCCCACACCTCACTCCCTTGCCATGGGTGTTCTGCCCCTGCAGACGTGCCTCAGGGCCCATGTCTTGGCTGGGCAGCAGGCAGAGCTTGGCTCCTTGGTGCAGAGCATGGCTGCTGGTGCTGCTCAGCTCTGCCTGTGTCCCCCCCTCATCCCCAGGGACGTAGCAGCAGCCTCCTCCCCTCCTCTCTCCCCTGGGTGGGCTGGGGCCCTTAGCCCTCTGTCCTGCCAGTCCCCCCTCAGAATCCCCCAGCTCCACCACAGCTCCTGCTCCCTGCCCTGATCAATGGCTTTCCAACAGAGCCACACTTCCCTACCCCTCCTTTTGTACATTTAAATTTTGCTCACTAGTACTGCTGACGTCCTCCTGGCCCACCTCTTGACTCACCCCCCCTGCTTCAAGCCCACTTCCCTCCAGTATAAAAGGCACGAGCCCCCAGCAGCTGCCCAGCTTCTGCTCGGAGCTGTGGCTACCTGCGGAGCAGCTTGGCTGCAGACAGGTGAGTGCCTCCCTCTATCTGCCTCAGTGCTTCTCCCTGGCTCTTTCCCTCTGGGTTTCCTTGTTTTCCTTTGGGGCTTTCCCTCCCCTGAACTAATGTAGGCAGCTGCACTCTGCACTCTTGTGCCCAGTTTTTGGAGTGATGGAGAGGGCACCGGTGCAGCCTGGCTGAAGGTGCCCTGCAGGGAGAGCACACAGGAGCCTGCAGCACCCAGGCTGCTTTTCCTGTCCCCCAGCCCTGCACTGAGGGCTGTGGCCACAGGCCTGGCTTCACCCAGGCTTTGATCTCCTGCAGGGATTGCCAACGCTGCTTTCCAACACGAAAGCTACTCGCTTTTGCAGCGCAGGGGGAGTACACAGCTGCTGAGTCCAAGTAAGATGCTATTTTAGAGAGTTAATAGCATCTTGTCCTCACAGTAAGCTTAGACCTGATGGATCTGCAGCAGAGTGAGTTTGGTGTGCTGAGAGAAATCTGTGTGCCCAGAGGGAGAGCCAGGCTGGTCTCTCACTGCTCATGTGGGGCAGACCCATGGCAAGCTGCGACCCTGCTGCTTCCCTGTAGCTTGGCTAATGGCTTTAACTTTCTCCTCTCCTATCAGTGGTGTTGCTCAGCCAAAATTGAAAGCTTAGGGACCAAGCAGAAGGTGGCAAGTTGACCTAAACTTTTGCTGAGCTCCAGAGTTTTTCCTGAAACTTTAATTGTGTCAAGTTTTGCTGAAACCAGTAAAACTTTTTGGTGGTCATTTAATGGTTGGAAATGGAGTGTGTGAGTCAAGCTTGTGTTGTTATCTCTGCCTCGGTTTCTCTCCATATAAACAGGGGTGGGATGATTAGAAGGAGGAAAAAGTAGAGAGGATCGGAGGTGCTGAGCCCCCTGATTATTTAGGGAGGGTATGTGAGGAGCAGCAAGCAGTATGTTCTTCACTGAAATCTCAGCCAGGTCAAGGGTAGGAGCAGAAAGTTCAATAACTGATGGCAACTCTAGAAGGTGGCCAGAATGGCAGACTCAGGTACAGGACCAGCTGGAGGAGGCTGAGACACAGCATTGCTTAGGAAGGAGCTTGTGCTAAAAGCTTTCCACTGTATTTTGTCCTTTATCAACAAAAGTGAGCCCACAGCAAGCCTTTCCTTTCTGATCAGTTCCCAGAAAAACAAGTCACAAAAGCAGACTGTGAGTAATCTGGAAACCCTGTCAGCAGTCCTGTGAGCAACAAGAGATAGACACCAGCTGAACCTGAAGGCAGAATTGATCCTGTGTCGTTTTGCATCTAGTCCTGACTGTTGTGAGATACTCAAGTTAGAAAACGTTAATCCACAGTTCTGTGGAAGTCAGGGGGTAAAGTAACTTTTTAGTAAGCTGCCTGTCAAGTAATTGTCAGTGTAGGGGGGAAAAAAATCAACAAACCCCGAGTGGAAACTAAAGGTTAAGGAGGTTTTGATGAAAGACACGAGCAGGTTCTCCAAGTGCTTTTGTTGAGGTGTCTGTGCAGTGTGCCTGGGAGCATCCTGCATCGAGAGCTTTGTGTTCCTGCTCTGCCTGTACTGAAAGCAGCTGTGGGCAGCAAGGAGGGGCAAATGCCACCAGTACACAAAGAGAAGCCTCAGTGTAGGCAGAGCTGGGAAGATTCCCTGTACCTGTGTATCTACGGGACAGCCTGTGCCAGCGCTGCAAACAAGCCTTTACAAAGCGCCAGGGATGGGGTGCAGGGAAGCCTGAGCCTGATCCTCCACCTCTGGGTGCAATTGTCCCAGCTCAGCACCTGCTGTGCTGCACAGCCCTTCTCAGGGAGTGTGTGCAGGGGATATTTCTGATCTGTTTGTACCTGAGAGCATTTACAGGATCAGGACATCTACCAGTGGAAACCATACCTGGAAGTGGCAGTTCTGCATGTTGGCTGGGAAAGGGAGTGGGGACACAGGAGGAGTGTTCCTTTTCATACTGAAATGCACTTTGTTGTAAAAACAGTGGGTAAAATGTCAATGTTAGACATAGTTTGCAAGTGAGGGAAGGATGATGGAGGTAGTGGATAAAACACACTTTGGTGGCCAGTGCCCAGGGACACACCAAGCCAGCAGTGAGCTGAGGGCCAGGACTCGAGTGTGAAGCCCTGACACGAGGCTTTCACTGGCGGTGAGAAAACCCCTGCAGTTACAGGCTTGCCTCTGTAGCCAGCTCACTGCAAAGCCTTTGCCTTCAAACAGAAATACCCACAACATCCCCACAGAATTGTGTGGTTGGAAAAGCCCTTTAAGCTCCTGGAGTCCCAGCCCTCCTCTCACCCTACCAAGCCCATCACTCACCCACGGCCCTCAGCACCTCAGCTCCACAGCTTTGGGGTCCCTCCAGGGCTGGGCACTCCCCCACTTCCTTGGACAGCCTGGCACAGGGGCTGACAACCCTTCAGTGAAGAAGTTTTTCCTAATATCAAATCTAAACCTCCCCTGGCACAACCTGAGGCCCTTCCCTCTTGATCTAAAGAGGAAAAGCTTGTCCCAGCATCAATGTTTCACAGAATTTAGTCATGAAACATCTCTGATGGGTAGGAACATAAAGTTACCACCTTCCTTTACCTTCAGAGCTTTAACTCACAAATGTTCCTCGTTCATTTTTATCCTTGCAGCCTTCCCACTGCTTGCTCCATCATGTGGCATCTGATCTTGTGGACACCACGTGCCCAGTGGTCACCCAAGCACTTAAAGCTGGTCACTGTCTACGTGCTGGTGCTCTTGGTTTCGCTCAGCTTTGCTTCAGGACAGAGCAGGCCATCGAAACATCAGATAGACAACAGGAGTAAGTACAAGCGTCACCTGATGTAAGGCGATGGTGCCGCTGAGGGATCAGGATCGGGCTGTCAGGCAGCTGCAAAGCCATGTGGGTGTTCCTGTGGGGAAAGGAGGGGGTCCTGTATTTCCATTTACACTTGTAAGTGCATGCACAGAACCTAATGTCCTCCTCACAGCCCTTCATTGGCCAAGGCAAGCTGCAGAATTTCAGAGACACTAATGTCCAAGAGATGGACAAAGAAAACGTGAGGCAGCATACCATCAAATTTCTGTCTTCTGTAGACCTGGGGTAGTTCACAACTACTTCTATACAGTGACAAGAAAGCAAAGGCCTGAAGCTTCAGTGTGCTTTCCAGAGATCTTCATTTCTGTCTGGAACCACAAGTTGTCTGAAAGGCAAAATACAAATGGTTGAGGTGCCTCCGTTCAGAGATGCTGTGAGGAATTGAGGTTGGCTGGGTGAGGGGCAGTCCCATACAGCCCCAGTAAAAGCTAACCCCCAGTCCAAAACGCTTCTGAGAATATCTGTATCAGGAAATCTCACCTCTCCACAAGGAGCAAAGGCTGATGATACCATGTCAAGTGGGAATAAGGTGTGTGGGCTCTTGGTGGAACACCTTTCACCATAAAAAAGATGACTGGAGATGTTGGGAGCCTCAGTTTTTAGGCATCCAGGTGAAATACATGAAGTTACTTGGGTTGTGGTGGGCAGGAGGGGTGTCAAACACTGCATAGAAAGACTTAAAAGATGTATTTATGGAGAAATTTACAGCCAATGGGGATTTTTAATTTTCTATGTTCAAGCATCAAAACACACAAGGGAAAATCCTGCTGCCTTGCCCAGTTACCTAAAGGGAAGGTGTCAGGAGGATGGAGCCAGGCTGTTCTCAGTGATGGCCAATGGCAGGACAATGGGCAATGGGTAGATGCTGGAACAGAAGAGGTTCCAAAGAAATACAAGGGAAAACTTCTTCCCTGTTGAGGTGAGGGAGCACTGGAAGGGGCTGCCCAGATGGATTGTGGAGTCTCCTTCTCTGGAGACATTCAAATCCACCTGGATGAGTCCCTGTGTGACCTACTCTAGGTGGTTCTGCTCTGGCAGGGGAGTTGGACTGGATGAGCTTCTGAGGTCCCTTCCAGCCATTCTGTGATATATAATGCTCTTACATTGATGTTTTTCTCCTCCTCCTGATAGTTCTCTGGCTTTGGAATTATTTGGCCTTTCCTTGGTGCTTTGCAGATTTTCCCCGTTGCTATGTCCTAGTCTTTTAATACAACTATACCCCCCCACCACTAAAACTAGTCTGTAAGAACAAATCAAGTGTACTTCAGATGCTTTATAAGAAACAAGCCATCCACCAAAACAACTTCATAAGCAAACAAGAATGAGCTTTTCACTTTTACCTCTCGTGTAGGAACCCCTTCTGCAGCCCAGTGGGTTTGTTAGCCTGTAGAGATAGCTTACCTGGTGCGTCCAGCACAAGGGGAGGCCGGGCAATAGGAGCTCCAGGACTTCTTCAGCTAAGAGGAGACAGTTTCAAAGTGGGGACACAGCGAGCTATGGTGGCCTTTCTGGATGTAGGCTGCATTACAACCTCTTCCAGTGTTCAGATGAGTTTTAAAGCACGCTGTGCCCTCCTGAACTCAATGGGTATGTTGGCTTATACTTGCAGCTTGCTGCCCAGATGGATGAAAGTTAATCAGCTGAATCTTTGGGCTCTCCACATGGAAAGCAACGCTCAAAGGCACCAGCAGGTTCTACATCTGGCTGTAGCCTTGGGGTTTTTTTTGCTAGACGAGCAATAAGTCATCTAACACTCTTGAGACGTTCAAGAAACGCTGCCTTTAAGTGCCTTTCACTGATTGCTTTGAATTCCAGGTCCTGAGATTGATCCTTTCTGGTACGTGGGCCGTGGCGTCCGCCCCATCGGGCGGTTTGGGAAGAGGCAGCCGAGGAGCAGCCGCGGTAGGCCGAGGCCTGTGAGCACACGCCTGGATTTCATCCTCAACGCTTTGTGGCAGCAAAAAGTGGCAGACACAGAAGACTGGTGATCTCTGTTACCAACCTCTGCTCTTCAAATTTTCACCCTCCCCATCACCTTAGGCCTCTGGCTCTGCATTTGCTGAGCAATCCCACACTGCTTTTCTTCCTGCTCCCCGTGCAAGTTCCTTCACAAGGAAACGTGTTCAGGGGGAGGGTAAAAGACAATGCATAGACACTAGCACCAGGTGCCACCTCAGTGCCACCACAGCTTAACAAAATGTTCCTTTGTCTTACATCCCCACCAGTCTCCTGATGCTGTTCACTGTAACGTTAGGGTTTTTTTCCCCAAACCAGACACAGTTTTTGTGCTGGGATTTAAACTCTGCGGTGTTAAAAGTGTTACCATGAAACCTTCCTGTTGCATTTCAAGGCCCATGGCTGTTGATATGTAAAAATAAAGAAGTAGTGGTTGAAAGAAAGAAAGCAAAAGCCTCTCAGTAATTTGTAATGTACCTGCATTAGTGGTGTGGAACGCTGATGCTCTGCTGTCGGTTGTTAACTTTCACACGTAGAAATGGAGCCCTGCACTACCCACTGGCCCTTCACCACTCTTCCTCTACTGCTGGAGAGATAGATTAATGAACAAAAAGCTCCTATGAAACAAAAGTATTTGCTCCCTGGTGAACAAAAAAAACCCCAAACCCCCACAATTGGCTGATTAAACTGCATGTAATCGTGCAGTGTTACCCAAAAAGGGTAAGGGCCTAAATGAGCCGATTCCCTTCCAAACAGTGTCGTCGTTTGTAAGTACACTGTGTGACCGAACTAAAGTCACTCCATGAGGATCATGAGCCATGTATCATAGAATCATAGAATGGTAGGGGTTGGAAGGGACCTTTAGAGATCATCTAGTCCAACCCCCCTGCAGAAGCAGGTCCCACCTAGATCAGATCACATAGGAACGTGTCCAGGAGGGTCTTGAAGACCTCCAAGGAAGGAGCCTCCACATCCTCCCTGGGCAGCCTGTGCCAGGGCTCCCTCACCTCACAGTGAAATAGTTTTTGCTTATATTTAATGATCCACTGCATGTCTACATCAGTAAGCCTGGGGTTGTGGCTCAGTACTCACATTTGTCATAGTAGTTATGACATTAATTTAATAAGAAGTGTTATTTACAATATCACTGCTCTTGATTAATAACTCTTACCAGCAACACTACCTGAATGCAGTTAAAACCTATGGCTTACATTGCAGACAAGTTCCTGTGTGACCTACTCTAGGTGGTCCTGCTCTGGCAGGGGGGTTGGACTGGATGAGCTTTCAATGTCCTTTCCAGCCCTTGAGATTTTGTGATTCTATGTGATTCTGTTTACAGTTTAGCTACTGAGTGATGGTTAACTGAAAGCCATGAATCATTTTGCAAAAGGCAAATCAGAATGAACTGGCATCCCTAGTTGTGCTGTGTTAGAATTACTACTAACATTGAACGCTGGTTGAATTAATCATTGCAGAGAACTTTTTGACCTCTTCTTTTTCCTCGTTGCAAATGGTTTGTAGCAAGGAGAAGATTTTTGTTATAGTAAGGTAGTAATTTATACAATACTACATATCTCCTGACTTGAAGTGTTCCTTAAAATGGACCAGTTGAATTCAATGCCCTCATGGTGGGGAAAATATAGTGATGAAAGGAATATAGTGATCAGCACTTGGCACAGGGAACTTTAGAAGTTAGAGACCAAGGTTTCTGGCAGGGCCCTCGCTCCCTTTGTGGCTTTGTAGCCATCCCTAGGAGGATTTCTGTTCAAGATACTACTTTGCCCGACAGCCTCAGCAGCTTGGGGAGAAGATGAGCCATCAAATGTTGCTCACAGGATCACTCCCACCCCAGCCCCTGCGGAAAAAAGGCAAAGCCAGTGAGTGAAGGCCCGTTCTTCCCCTCCTCACTCTGCAGAGCTGCCTTCTTCTGTGCTTCAGCGGGTCACTCCTGGAAGGGCACGACCTGAGCACAGAAGTCTAAACAACAGAAAGGAACTTTTGGGTTGGTTTTTTTTATGAATCAAGTCCTTGGAAAAAGCATTCTTTTGATAAATCGCTTTTACTCTTTTGTAGTTTCTCTTGACAACGGTTCTCGGCGAGTACGCAGATAACAACGACAACGCAAGCTTAACATCCACTCAGACTTAACCAAACAGATCGTGTCGTCTTTCATTTCACCCATTAAAATATTTTCATTTATAAAAATTCATTCTAAATATAAATATTTAACACTAGAGCTTGAAATCACTCGATGACAAAATAATCCTCTGTGTGCTGTAACACACGCCTTTACGATTCCTTTAGAACAGTGAATGATATCCTCGCACACATTTGGCACAATAAACATTGGTAAAAATCCAGATGCTTTAGATAGCAGGAGGGATCTTTTTTTTTTTTGGATTTTCTCCTTTTTTTTTTTGCAATGCCTACACAGCACACATTTGTTGTTTCTGTCAAAGAAAGACTTGAATATCTGAACATTGTTTAAACACGATAATAGCTGCTTTTCATGCCTCTTAAGGAAAACAACCTATTCCAAACTTTGTTGGCTTGTTTAAATCACACAAACAGAACAAAAAGCCAAAGAGTTAGTCTATTAAAATGAGTCATTTCTGTATGGATAAGTACATACACAATATTAGTTAGTATTCATTAGACGAGTATGTAAGGGACCAACCACCATTGATGATGTTTCGTAACACGTGTACCTGCATAAACCAGAACCTGGGAATGTATCGGATACGTACACGAGAACAGTCAGGAAGGAGGAGGAGACTGGGTAACAAAAAAGGTACAAGGCATCCCACTCTGTTTAATCTCTGTTACTGGATTGCATATCTAAATAAAATGTATTTGTTTTATATATATATATATTTAGATATTAAGCAGAGTGGGTCAGATTCTGCCCTCCCATCTGTGCAAACCAATTTCAGAGAGCTAGTAACACATGAAAGTAAAAAAAGGCATAATTTCACCGAGAATGAACACACTGGGTCAAGTCTTGGGCAGATGAGAATCCCTTGAAGGGATGGAGTGACACACACGGATTCTAGGTGGGAAGATGGTTGTGTTTATTCCGAGGGTTCCTTACATGCAGCCGGACATCAGAGCACTGACAAGCTAGATGTCAAATGTGGGTGGCAGGTTTGCAGCTGGCACTGTTTTTCCAACAGTCCCAACCAGCCATTTCTCAGCTTCCCCAGCTGCCCCCCTACATCCAGCCTAGCCAGGACATTTGCCAGGATTTTCTCAGATTTGCCCAGCTACAGACATTTCAGGGCCTGGTGTCTCGTACCATGGGCAGGAAACGTGCATCGCTCTGCTAGTGGGTGTTGGCTGGGAGCACAGGGAAAGGAGCAGCTCTCCTTCCTTCCCTGGTACCCACTGCTCTTGGGGAGGGCAGCCCTTAACGCTGAGGGGGAACCTGCCAGCCCGTGCCCTCCTTCCCTGCATGTGCCACACAACCCAGTCTGTGGGTGCCTGCTCTGCATTCTACATGAAGATAAGGGATTCACTGGCTTATCACCTCCTCTAACTACCTCCTTTGTATTCTTCAGAGCAAAACATACCACAAATTGGCACAGTCCTCCTCCAAAGAGTGAGAGGGACACCCTGTAAGCAGCATCTTCCCTCCACCTGCTCAAGGGCCTTGCATCTTGTCTCACTTTTTGAACGTCTCAAGAAATGGAAGAAGGAATTTTACTATAACACAATCCAATTCAGAGTGGTCCCATAGGAGTGGGGTGCACGTGGCACCAGCTGCTCTATGTTGGCTAGAGACCAGTAAAGAAAGAGGCTACATCTGCCCCTTCCTTAGAGAAGCCAGGAAATGGCAGAAGGGAATCTCTTGCAGGCTGCAGCCACCCTACAGCCAGCAGAGATCTCATCCACAATGCTTTTACTTATTTTTTTAACCCTTTTTTTCCTCCAGCCTTAAAGATTTGCTCAGAATTGACGGTGAGCTGCAGCGTGGTTGGACACCACCAAGCAGACAATGCCACTGAGGAGAACAAGACAGACAGAGGTGTGGGTTTCACAGCAGCGTTCGCACGTATCCAGACACCGACAGACAGGGACATCCACGTGTGCTGCCACCAACTCACAGCTCAACGTGACATCCACGTTCCCCCTGCCATCAAGAGACACATACTTAGCTCTGGGGCCAGAGCACTAACTGCCCAGCATTACCCTCAGGGAACATTGCATCCCTACACAGGTGCCCTGGCTCCCTGGGAGCTGGGGACGCCGACTGCCCGCTCCCACTACGCAGCTGGAAAGCGGCACACGCCACACACAGCCTTGTTCTTATTGCTCAGATGCCTACATGAACAGCGAGAGGCCAGCAAACGTGGATCACAGGTCTGCTTTGCTCTTTCTTTTTGTACAAAAACATTGGCCTATGGCTACGGCTGACTGTGTACAAAAACAGATCTGTGGTTTGAGGACGACATACTTCAGTACAATCATTAGGGGGTAAAAGTGCATCTTAAAACGTCGGAGCCTTGCTTTTTGAAACTCAGCATCCTTTCTAGAGTCTTGTGAGAACTTTAAGGCAGAGTTTCCTTTAGCAGACCACAATGCTGAAGACTTGGACAGCTTTCTCAGTGAGGTATCCAAACGAAGCCCTGTAACTGAGGCATTGTGGGTTCTTGAGGGTCCATTTTCAGGTGGACATATGCAATGGCTGTTAAGTAAAGGCACTCTTGTGTACAGCCTTAGGCAGTGTGTTATTGGCAGTAGGGAGGGGTAAGTTTAGTACATCACAGCAGATCCTATAGCAGGTTCCTAGAACAGAGAGGGACAGGAAAGAAACCAACATGAGTGGAACACAAAACAAGCTCCTGAAAGCTTCTAGTGAGCCGTGTCCTTCCCCTTCTCACATCCCTGCCTATTTTCCACACCTGGAGTGTCAGACTGCTTTGGGACACTCAGCTTTTTCCCTTAGCCCTCTATGGCTGCTGTAGGGAAATGACTGACAGCTGTCCAGTGAAGCCTACTTGTGCAGACACTGCAGAGCCAATGCCTCTCACCTGCTGAGCGAGTGTGCAGCTGCTGCTGTGAAGAGTCAGGCTCAGAAGCCTGAAATGTGGGGGACAATTAACTTGTTTCTGTTAAAAAACCATAAGGGAAGCACATTCCTGGAGACCTGGCAGCCAGGGTACATTCACACAGGTTGTCATTCAGCAGCTGCTACACTATAGTATAGAGTCAGATTTCTTCCAGGGCACCAGTTGTATTTGTTCAGAGCTGCTACAACAGCCTGTATTCTTTTTCCTCAGTTTATAGTCAGATATCTTCCAGGGTACCAGTTGCATTTATTCACAGCTGCTACAACAGCCTGTACTCTTTTTCCTCAAACTATTAAGAGAAGTTTTATGAAGATGCTGAACTACATCTGCCTAAACAAATACCACTGGCTACTTACTGCTTTTAACAGTAGTTTAAAAAGCATTTGTTAGGAGGTTACCATTAAGTCCTTGGCAGTGCTTTTCCTCTCTTTAGTCCTTTGTGTCAGGGATCCTTGAAGCATGAAGTTTCTGTTAAAGGTTCTGACTGTGGTAATTGGAGAACCATCTATTTTTTCACCTAGGAAAAACACAAAAAAAGGGAGATTTTTGACATAACAGATTGAAACAGATGTAATAATACTCCTGTAATTTCCCCTAGGATGTGTGAGGAGAGCTGGATTTAATTTAATGAAAAACCATCAGGCTGGGATACTCCAAATTTATTAAGGATTCGGGTCATGTCAATTAATGGAATTACACAAGAGTAAAACAAGAGAAATGCAAGGTGAAATGGGCCCTAGAATTGTCAGAGGTAATGCACTGTGGGGGTTAAAAAAGAAGACAAAAGATTATAAAGCCAATTGACAGCCATACCCTAACACACCAGGAATGCAGCTGAGCCACATCACCTGGACTGAAATCAGCACACGTTGGCTTTAAGAGAGCTAACAGTGGGCTGTGGAGGGGCGCAATGGGGCTTTTGATCACCAAACACTGTAAAACTGCTTGGGGCTCACAAACTGAGCCTGGGCACACTGCAGCAGTGGCAGCCCTGTTGCAGGGCAAGGCTCAGCATTCCCCTTTTGTGCATTCCCCAGCCTTCTGCTGCCGCTTCTGCTCTTATTCATTTGCCACCATCACAACCTCCAGTGATGCTTTGTAAGGTGACAAATGGGTTCTTATGCCATGCAAGTACAGTGGGAAATGAGGAGGATGGACATATTGAGGCTTTTATTATCTTAATCTTAAATTTAGTCCCTTTTATTAGCTTAATCTTTCCCTGACTTTGCTGAACTATACATTACATTGAACCTTCTAAAGAGAGATTCCCTGTCTGTAAGGTATGTAACGAGCTCAACACACCTTTTACTGGTGGAGCTGGAAGTTTTCTCCTCTGCTGTCTTGATGTGTCTATGGTATGCATCTGTAAACAACACACATGCATTAACTCAACTCTGTAACAGACAAAGAGGCAAGAATTCCCCAATGTATTTGTGAATACTACATAATGTTCTGGCACCTGGTTTGTTTGCTTTTGATCCCGTTTCCTTGTCAGGCGAACACATGGAGCCACGTTCAAGCCTGCAACAGTGAGAGCTGATATTCTGCTCTCAATATCTGAAATCTTCAAAGGAAATAAAAGAGAGAGAGAGACAGAAAGATGGGGAGGGGGAAAAAGAGGTTTTAAAATTACTGTGGATGCCACTGCTAAAATACATCCCTCCCCCAGTCAAATCCTCTTTAATCACAGAATACAAACAGATGGCTGCTCCTGCAATTCTGACACTCTCCTGTACTCTTTAGGGACTTAATTTGTTAGTAAAGGTGGAGTAAAAGAACAGTCCTACCTTGTGACTCCAAGGAAGAGGCATGTTCCTCCTTTTGAGGAAGGAAAAAACCATAAGAGAGGAGGAGAGAAAACCTGCATCTGCCATCTCCCAGTTGCTTTTACCTTTACGATCCCAGGTTCACTCAAGCTGTGTTTTTCAATGGCTACATTCAAAGATGGACTTTGTGGGAGACATTTCCTAATCCAAAAGGAATCTCATGCACACACAAAGTCCATCCTTCCTCACAGAATCTTTGATGTTTTCAGTTCAGGTGTGGGTGTGTGCTACACGCCAACATGCAGAAATGCAGGTACACACCACATTAAAAAACTCAGTGGAAAACAAATTGCCAGGAAAAGACAAAAGTCCAAGGAAGGAAATATCTGGGGGGAGAAGTAGCTGGATGCTGAGACCGGTGGAAACAAATGATGCCAAAAGGGAAAGAAGTGTCAGAGGAGTCAGACATATAACTCAGCTCCTGAGTCAGGATGACACCTGAAACTGCTCACTCTGAGGAAGGCTTTCTGTTGGTCTGTTTGTCATCCTCCTACCTAGCCCAGCTTTGGCCTCTCTCCTCTTCAGCTCTCATTCCCAGTAACATTATTTACTGTAAAGCAATGACTGAAGCCAACAAAACGTCACTGCACCAGCTTGTCACTAGTGCAGCAAGGTGCTTCTGACATGAGAGAGATGTCAGACCTTCACATCTTTGCTCAGTCCTCAAGTGAGCGTGCTCCTACTGAGGAAAATCTCCAGGTGCTTTGCTTCCCTTTTCAGCCTAGCACAGGCAGGAGAAAGTCCTTCACTCTGTACAGCCTGGTCAGCGACATCCCTGGCAGCCAGTCGATAGCAGTTGTTTCTTGAGACCTGGCAGGGTTCCCTTATTCAGCTTTTAACACCACATCACACTGTTCCCTCCTGAGCTCTGGATTTTCTGGAGCCTGCTATGGAGATTCTAGATGGCAGAGCCCTTGTCTTTAGGCTGGGATGTGCGCTGCTTGAGCAGCTAAGCCCCAAGGCAGTGTGCAGGTGCTGTGCTTTGCTCAGCAGCTGACTGTTTTACCTTTTTTTTGGTAGAACAGTACTGACACTGGCTTCTTTTGGGGAGTGCTTTACAATCATCTGAGCGGATAAACTGCCTCAGACTGTATTTGCAGCCTGACCACAGCCAGGCGTGTGACACGGAGCGCAGCGCGTGAGCTGCCTGGCAGCAAGGAGCAGTGTTAGCACTGCAGTAACAGGCTGTTGTGCTCCCATGTCCATCAGCAGGCTGGGGGAGGAAACAAACAACTACAGCACGTCTGGCTGGGTTGAACTACGCAGCTCAGTTCTGCTTGCTCAGCTCCTGTGATGCAGACAGAACCACAGAGTCACAGAATCTTAAGGTTTGGAAAGGACCTTGAAAGATCACCCACCAGTGCAACCCCCCTGGCAGGACCACCTAGAGTAGGTCACACAGGAACTCATCCAGCTGGGTTTGGAATGTCCCCAGAGAAGGAGAGTCCACAACCCATCTGGGACAGCATCCTTAGAACATCAGTCCACTGCAGTGCAAAAGCTCATTGAAAGTACATGCGTGCAGAGAACAGAGAAGCACTAGGCAGAAAACCTCGAGAGGCTTTTGTTCAACCTAAAAAACTAGGTAAAGGCTGCAGACACAGGGAGGAGCTGCTGTCCTCACCTGCAGCTCTGCATGATGAACCTGGGCGGCCGCCGTGGCCACTTGATCCTCCAGCTCGGCCAGCTCGGACTCGGCAGTGACGCTGGTGATCTTGCGCGCGGCGTCCTCCAGGCTGCTGAGCTGCCCCTCCAGGCCGTACACCGTGCTGGCTGTCAGGTACACCTGCAGGGCCAAGGCAGGGACAGGTGGTGGTGATGTCTGCTTTGTGTGGCACGAGAGGTGTGAGCAGATTGCATCTTCCACGAGAGCTTTGGTGTTGCCTCCTTACTAAACTACTACAGAAAGACTTACCTGGAGGAGGAAAGTCACGGGGGTCATACTCTGGAAACACATCTCCACAAGGAGAAGGGAGGCATGAGGTGGCTGCACTCCACATTTCGTGGGTGCTATGATGATATCTCAAACCAGGTATGTTCCAGATTCACCAGAATAAAAATGCAAAGCTGAAAAGTTGGATTCTTTGGTGCTCAGTTTCACAACAATCCCCCTGACTCTACAAGTGGAAGCCAACAGATCACACCTCACCTGAAGCTGTGTTTATTGAAACACAGCTAATGCCTTCTGGCAACCCAAACTCTGTAAAAGGAAGTGTTCAGCAGCACGTGGCTACTCATGTCCTGCAGAGTAACTGCACTTACACATACAACAGCTTTTCCATTCCACCCTGCTCTCACTCAAATGCACAGCAGCCAAAACCTTCCTGCCTCTTAGCCCTTTGCAGTGAACCCATGGAGGGTCAATAGACTTACCTGAGCTACATAACAGACTTTAAAAGCTGTGTGGGGAAGACCTCTAAATTCTAATGTTCTGACCCATCTATGATACCTCTGATAACTGCAGGTAAAGGTTTCCTTTTCCACCCAGTTCCTTTCCACCCATTTCCAGAGGAATCGGTGGCACACGGCCAGATGGAGGTCTCTGGCTTATAAAAAAGGGCAGTTTTCAAGCATTAGCTTTTGACATCTGTGCTTAAAATGGTGCAGACCTGTGCAAACACTGCACTAGAGAGCCCAGAGACTCTTTCCATGAAGCTGGTAACATCACAGGGGAAATGAAATACATATTCTGGCTTTCCCCTAGCCTCCCTCACTCGAGTAGCAGTAAAGACTGTGGTGCTATAAAACTAGCATGAATGAAACATGTTCTGTGGCTGACTTCATGGTTCAGGGAGCAAGTCAACAGGATTTGGGGCCAGATCCCTGAGCCATGTTGGTGTGGAAACAGCTGAAATGAAAAAGCTTTTGGAGCAGATGAGGTTAGGAGGGGTAGGATCTAGTGTGCGAACCTCCAAACCAAAGCAAGGCTGGGAGATTCGAGCTGAGAAAAAGGTGTGGTGAGAGGGACTGGGGAGCTGTGAGACTGGTGGGAAGGCTGTGGAGAAGGACAGGCCCAGTGTCAGGTCTGGCTGTTACTGCCATGGATTATATCCCACTCAGTCCCTAGCCTGGGGCTGTTGTGGAAGTGTGTTTTTGTGGCGGATTTTATTCCTCAAGAAGAGATTCTGTCTGAAAGTCTTCTGGGGCTAAGGAAAACTGTTCTTGAATTGATCAGGATGCCATACTGGGACAGCCCAGATTCTAAGGAGATCTTTAAGAGCTCCCAAGGAAGGAAGAAAAATCACTGCAATGTAATCAGTTAAATGTGGGAAGAAGAGAAAATCCAAAGTTACAAGTGAACCAACTCTATTAAGTGGATGCATAAAAAATTCCAGTGAGTAGTGACTTCCCTCTGATTCAGCATTGCACTTTTTCCTGCAGATAACAGGTACTCATGGAAAAGGATGGATGATTCAGACATGGCCAAACAAATGTTTATGTTGGCTTCTCTCCCCTGCTCCAGCTCCCTGGGTGCTTAGTGCAGTATGCCTGAGATGTGTGAGTGGAGGAAGAGTTCCTCCACTTCTCTGTGTGACTGAGGACATGCTTTCCCTACCTGTCCTTACAGTCATCAGGCACTGCTGGGACTTGGAGATGTGGATTTTCAGCCAGGCACTGTCCAGTTAACTTTAGAGATAGAGACTCCAAAATTAGTTGTAAATCCCAAAACACCCAACTCTCCAAATATTTTAAAGTACACATTAAAAAAAACCAATCTCAAAACCCAACACTGCAGCTGAGCACCCCTTTGAAATAGGAGTTTTTGTTGGGTTAGCGTGTTTGTTTGCTCACTCCAAGTTAATTCTGAACATGCACTGATGCTGCCAACGAGTTTCCCCTTTCCAATTGGCACATACACATTGGTACTGTCCCTCACTCCCACCACACCTTCACATCCTGATTCATGTCCTTACATTCTCTTCCAGCGTGGTGAGCTGCTCATCAAGTCTCACGGGGTCTGTCCCCAGAGGGAAGGTCCCTCTTCCCCTGTCCTGAGCGTCAGCTGGGAAATCGCAGGGACCGGTGGATTCTGCTATCAGTTCTTCAGTGGCATTGATGACTTTTAGGACTTCTGTAGATATGTTGCAGAGAGAGACAGCAGAGTACTTCTGTTTTGTTACAAGACAGAGAAAACAACAGCATTAAATTAGCACAGAGGGGTAACATGTAAAATCACCTCGCTAATAGCTGGCAGCTTTAGCCAGGCTAAAACAATGCACCTGGCTACCTGCTGAGAACAGACACAAGAACTAGGGAATGAAATTGGAATCTACTTCTTTTTCTCCCTCCCTTTTTCACATATGCACACTGCTACAGCATGCAAAACAACATGCAAGTCTTCTGCAACATGGTTTCTCCTGGAAGGATGGTCCAAGTCTTAGTGAGCACACAAATATCCAGCTGTTAAATCCTCATTGAGCTAGATATGGCTATTTTTGCAATAGTGTTTTAGACAGGTTTTAAAACACTATCTTCCTTTTTGGGTACTGGCAAACAGATGTGGAATCATCTGTCTCCATATCCACAGGAGCTTTTGCATTGCAGCCACAAAGAGGGGACAGCAAATCTTCAGCAGCCCTGCGAGCAGAGCATTCTATAAAGATGCTTGCTGCCAATGACATGATAAGTCAAAACCCAAAGGTTGAGCTGTAATTCTATATTTATGAAACATATTGTTTCAAATACCAAGGAAAAGCATGCAGTTTTATCCATGTTTTCTTGTCTTATCAGTGTTCCTGAAGGCTGATTGATAATTAACTATCCTGATAAGGATGATTCTCACAGAGCTTCAGGCTTCAGAACAACTCCTCTGATGTGCCTTCAAGCATCAAGTTCAACATCCAAACTATACAGCTTGGAGACTGAGCCCAAGTCTGATGAAGCCAATACAAGTACTGTCACTGGATTTACATGCAATACCCTTTAGCAGTGCTTTGCCTAAAAGAAAGTGGGAGAAGTTTAGATCTAAATGTAATTAATCCTTCAAACCTGCAAGTGCTTATGCATGTGAATTAGGTGCCCACCCATCTGTAAATTTTCCCCACAAACAACAGATCAGAGGATCAAACTTGAGGAGGCAGACAGTCTTTGAATTCTATATGGTAAATTCTATAGAACAGAGGATTAAACTGATTAAAACCATCTCTGTGTTATGTAAACATCGTATTCATCAATATGTTGTCTGACCTCCTAGGCAAGGATGTAGAAGTAACTTTCCTTTGAATCACACAAGCTCTGGTGGGTTGAACTGGAAAACCTCTTTTATTATCTCTTTCCTTTAATTCACTGCTCATTTTTATGTTAGGTAAGACTTTTACCGAGAAACGACTGTTTTAGCAGCGTGCTCAATTGCTGTGTGTCAATATATTAATCACTGCTCTGAATTACAAGACATAATCAGAGGCATGAGATTAAAGAGAAGGAAGACAAAGCAAATACAGTATGTTACAGCACTCAGATCTTTAGCTTGTTAGTGCAGCCAACACGGCCCCAGACTCACTTTCCCAGAACAAATACCTGAACCCCATCAATAGCCTACTCCTTTTTTTCCCCATTTATTTTCACAAGTACCAATTAGTTTAAAAACAGATCAATAATTTTATAGGACTGAAGAAGAAATCAATGTTACTTTGTTGTATTATTTGCTCTTACAAGTACATAATTCTTACTGTATTCTACAAGTAGTGGACAAAAAAAGATAAAGGCCGGGCGCTGCAGCGTTTTCTTCATCATTTTCACTCCATTTCAAGAACTGCAGCCTCACCTTAGTGAGTTATTTCTTAACTTTTTAATTATCTTTTGTGGTTAATGATGGATTTCTAAAAAAAGATTAAATGAAATTGGGAAAAAAAAGTGTTCTTACACCAGAACATGAGGATTTACATTGGCATTTATTACAGATTCATTACTACAGAGCAGGTGTTTTGGTTTCTTGCTTTCCTGGTAAAGTGTTCTGTGGCAGAAAGCTTCCTAAAAATCAAGATTTTGAGTGAAATACTCTACCTTTTCAATAGGTAATGGATAGGGAAGAAAAGTCCAGCAAGAGGAATAGGGATAGAGATAGGGGTAGAATAGATAGGGATAGAGATAGGGATAGGATAGATAGGGATAGGATAGATAGGGATAGGATAGATAGGGATAGAGATAGGGATAGGATAAATAGGGATAGAGATAGGGATAGGATAGATAGGGATAGAATAGCTAGGGATAGGGATAGAAATAGGGATAGAAAAGATAGGGATAGAGATAGGGATAGGATAGATAGGGATAGAGATAGGGATAGGATAGGGATAGAAATAGGGATAGAATAGCTAGGGATAGGATAGGGATAGAAATAGGGATAGAATAGATAGGGATAGGATAGATAGGAATAGGGATAGGGATAGGATAGGGATAGAAATAGGGATAGGTTAGATAGGGATAGAGATAGGGATAGGATAGAATAGAGTATTTCTTCACTTAGAAAGACCTAAAATGATCATCCAGTCCCACTGCCTGACCACTTCAGGGCTGACCCAAAGTTAAAGCATGTTATTAAGGGCATTGTCCAAATGTCTCTTAAACACCGAGAGGTGTGTGGCATCAACCAGTTCTCTAGAAAGCCTATTCCAGGGTTTGATTTCCTTCTCAGTAATGTGTCCTAATTACCAGTCTAAACTTCCCCTGGTGCACAAGTGTGATTTTAGCTTTTCTAGAATTTTGAGGTAAGTTCTTAGTTCTCAGGCTGGGGATTGACCTGCTGAAGAGCAGCTCTGCAGAGAGAGACCTGGGAGTGCTGGTTGATAATAAACTGACCATGAGCCAGCAATGTGCCCTCGTGGGCAAGAAGGCCAATGGCAGCCTGGGATGGATCAAGAAGAGTGTGGGCAGCAGGTCAAGGGAGGTTCTGCTCCCCCTCTACTCTGCCCTGGTGAGGCCTCATCTGGAGTCCTGTGTCCAGTTCTGGGCTCCTCAGCTCAAGAGGGACAGGGAACTGCTGGAGAGAGGCCAGTGCAGGGCCACCAAGATGATCAGGGGAATGGAACATCTTTCATACAAGGAAAGGCTGCAGGAACTGGGGCTGTTTAGTCTGGAGAAGAGGAGACTGAGGGGAGATCTTATTCACATTTATAAATATCTAAATGGTGGGTGTCAGGAGGTTGGGACATCCCTTTTTTCTATAGTAGCCAGCAACACGACAAGGGGTGATGGGATGAAGCTGGAACACAAAAAGTTCCACTTAAACGTAAGAAAAAACTATTTCAGTGTTTCAGTGAGGGAGCCCTGGCACAGGCTGCCCAGGGAGGGTGTGGAGGCTCCTTCCTTGGAGGTCTTCAAGACCCACCTGGACACGTTCCTGTGTGACCTGATCTAGGTGGGACCTGCTTCTGCAAGGGAGTTGGATCAGATGATCTCTAAAGGTCCCTTCCAACCCCTACCATTCTATGATTCTATGATATCTAGAACTCAGCTTTGCTCTGGATTGCATTTTACAGAGAAGAAGAGAGAAATGTCTGCCTGAGGGAGACAGAAATTCAACATGTAGGGGGATCAAATGTTTTCAAATGGGGAAAACTGGATACCGAATTCATGGTTTTGCATATGTGTTTACAACTGTTAAAAGCTGTTAAAACAGCTCATGTTCCAAAATGGCCAGTTTGCAAACCTAGTGGGGTACTCTAGATACAATGTGTAAGTGAAAAAAACCCCCTCCTGGAATTTTAGTCCTCCACAACCCTCTCCCCTCCCTCCCATACCAAACTCAGGATTTATCAGGCTCTATACAAATCACCTAAAATTCACAGACACACCCCCCCCCCCAACATCATCCTGGTAGGTGGACATTTCAAATTGCTGTCAAGACCTCTTGGCTGTGTAATTCATCTTGCCCTTGCAGCAAAGGTCATTGCTAACATCTGTAAGTGAATCAGAGACAGCTCTCATGCCACGAGGAAGTCTTTCTTGTCTGTCTTGTCAACTGAGTCAAAGAACTGATACGGATGTGACAGACACAGAAAGTGATCTCTGTTACAAATATCTATCACAGAAAAGCTAAGCACAACCATTCTCAACATGCTGGGATGCATTCTGAATTCAACTGTGCTAACCTACTTATGGATTAACACAACCACTCCCAAATTAAACCAATGCATCTGGTCCAAATTTGACTCTTTCTACTGGTTTGAGGATGCCATCTTTTATTGAATCTGAGACTAAGAGGTTAATGAAATGAGGAAAGCATGCATTTATCTTTTATTTTTAATGGTAGTTAATGCCCACAGTCACAAATATGTTAAAGACACAGTTTAAATGAGATGCTCACTTCCCCAGATCCTTTGTGGGAGTTTTAAACCCCATGAAATACTAAAAAGGTGTGGGTATGCAAGCACAGACACACGTGTGTGTGCACTGAATGTAACAAACAGCATCTTGTAAAACTTCTTTGCTCTCATTTCTATGTGTGATTGGACAGATGGAAAGCATTCCTCTTTTATTGAAGTGGTCTAAGCTAGCTCTTGCTCACTGTTGGCCATTTCCTTGCCCTGCTAATGCCAACGTTTCTTCTGTTGTTTTACTTAAGGATATTACACTAGAAGGTTCTTTGTAGAGCAGTATTTGCATCCTTGCACAAAGGATGATGAGTAACTGAAGGAAAGCAAGACGGTGAAAGTGAATCAACCTTAACTGGCCAAAGTGTTGAGAGTAGGTGAGCATTAAGTCCTTGTAAGCATCTCAGCAGCCTGTGACACTTCCTCAGAGGTTCCTCTGCATGACCACTGTTGCTTTTATTTTTAATGCTCTTAAAGTAGTTCAGTTCTCTACCACTTGCACTGATTTTTTCCTCCATGTTGCAGTGAGCCACGAGAATCTTCTCCTTTTTGCTACTATAATGTTATGCCATTGCTAGGCTCTGTTGAACTGGCATGGGAGGCAATGATATGCACTTCAATACAGAACAGATGACATCAACAGTTAGATCAAGAGGTAGAGCAAGAAAAACCTTCCCATCACTAGCAGCCCTGGCAGTATTGCCTAGTCTCAAGTCACCTGCTTCAGGTCACCTGCCTGTTTCACAGTTGATATCCCTCACGTTTTTTGTAAGGAGCTGAGAGGGGCTGGGAAGAAGACAAGTTTTGCTTTGCCACTGCTTGATTCATTTATTTCAGATCAACTTGAATGAATCCAAACTTGACCACAACAAAACCAAACTCCAAACCTGCCTCCCTCATCTTCCCACTCCTTAGGAGCTCATTGTACAGCTTTGAGCAGGACCTGAAAAGCCCACCAGACATCCATCTCCTTCCCAGGCAAGCAGGATCTGGGACACCAGTCAAGTGTGGGAGGAAGAGAGCCATTAATGCCCAGCCATCAAAATGGCAGTTGTCAGCCCTGACCTTCAAAAGATCTTTGGCCTAAAAGTGATCCCTAAGCACTCATTACCAAAAAGACTAGGAAAGGAAGCTAAAATTTGTCTTGATACTTGATGGAAGACAATTATACTGTGATATACTATGGCATTAAGGAATTAATCTTCTGTGCAAGTTGAAGACTTCCTGCCTTGAATTTGACTGTTTAGAAAAAGAAAGCTAAATTGTCTTACTATTGCCCTACTGACTTTCTCCAACATGTGAGACAGAGATACACAGCCTCTCTCTTTAATCGTGCCAGGTAATTCTGAATATGAGATTTTTACTAATGAATTCAATTCATTGTCCTAATGTGGTTACAGATGTTATTCCTAATCATTTGTAATGCCTCGTGCCTTGAGAGAAGTTGCCTAGAATCACAAGAAAGGAAGTTATTTACCAAGAAGTGAAATAGTATGATCCCAGCTCCAAATGGAAATATTACAGTCTTAAAATCTGCACAGGTTTCTCTAGGAGTAACTACCATGGGCACAGGCTGATGGCAGGGCAAAGATGGTAAAAGAGTAAAAATGCTGAGGATGGTTTAAGGAGCAAATAAAGAAAATCAAAGGGAGTAAAAGGTTATTAAAATTCACAGTACAAAATTTAACTCTGAAAGTAAGAATAAAGCTGAGGAGTGTTTTGCTGAATTGAGCATCAACATTTGACACGAAAAAAGTGATTCCTGTGACTGAGAGAATGCTAGGGACCGAATTTGCTTAGCACTATGTACAACACAAAAAGCAACATGTATTTTAAAATACAAGATAAAAGTATATTTGCTGAGGAAATAAAATGAAAACCTGCTTCAATATCTGATTCTCATGATCTGAGACTCAAAAAGCACACAATATGAAACCTCCTCTCGCCTAGACACATGGTAACAACAGACGGTAGTAGCAAAGTGAGAAAGTGCCTACTCTATGTGTACACTATGTACAGCCTCTACAGTGAATTAAGGCTTTTGTTTACTTTTGTAATTTGGAGCTTAGAAAGGTTTTTGAAGACCACTATAGCCAGAAAAGTAAAAACCTTATTGCTGCAATGTTAATCTTTTGCGTTTCAACTTTCTTCATGTAGGCAAGTACAGGAGAGAAGGAAGATTACACACCTTTGCCTCTGCCCTCTGTTGTTCTTTCCTGATACAACCAAATTCTCACCACAAAGCCAAAGAAGAGAGTCATTCTGCCCCACAAGTCTCCTTCATGCCCATCACTCCCATCGTTACACGAGGCTAGATACAATCAAATTCTCTTCTTTCTTGATACAACCAAATTCTCACCACAAAGCCAAAGAAGAGAGTCATTCTGCTCCACAAGTCTCCTTCATGCCCATCACTCCCATCATTACACAGGGCTAGACTTGATTGTAAACCAATGCTCTGCAGTGATTACTGACTGTGGCTGAAAGGTAGGATTTTTCAGGTCTGATATTTCCAGGAAAACATTTTGAACTTGAGAGTTTTGCTTGGGAAACGTGGAAACCCCCAATATCCCTTTACAGCATCTCTTACTATGTAAGAGATGCAAAAAGACACAGAGAAAACAAAGCATTCTCACCTGCTGCAACACAGTGGATAAAAACTGCAGCTTTAAATGAAGATCAAAAGCCTTTTGTTTTTCCTAGATAGTGGGAAAGCAGTTAAATGAAAAGGCAGAAAAGTTATATTAACAGCTGCAAAAGTTAACATTCATATAGGTTCAGACTTACAGAGAACTTTAGGATGAATAGAGAGGATCAAGACACTAGCAAATATAAAACACCATAAAACTTAGATTTTACAGTTATTGCTGAAATACAGTAAAGCAAAGCCTAATTCATCTTTCTTTGTGGAATTAAGAATAACAGATCTCATTAAGACAAATATTACATCCCTTTTGAATGAAATGAAATTGATGGGAAACACTGATTTCCACCACCACAAAAGAAACCAGAACTAGCAGGAGAAAAAGGCTTTTGCAGCACTGTCAAGAAAAAGCCAATTATCTTCCTTTTTTTTTTTGAGCCTACAATTTAGATGCTACGTGCATTTCTAGTTAAAATAGGGTCTATACCTCACTTATGCTGTGGTCAGATGCTCACATCAGAAACACCTGGGATGAGTTAAATAAAACCTCTTGTGACAAATCTCTTCCTACCATTTGCTGTAGTTTCTATCTTGGACTTTGCTGTCCAAGTAAACCCATTCTTACTATCACTATCCACTGCCAAGTCAGTAGGCTTACCTTAATTAATCCTCCTAACTTACTTCGGTCCATTTAAACTAAACTAGCTGGTTTTGCCTTGAAGTAATGACCCAACCACAATTACCCTGTTGTTTATGCCATGACAGAAGCATTGTCCAACTGAAGAGCAGCATTTTCTGGAAACTCTTTCAGCTAGGTCTGGAAGAGCTCATCTGTCACTGTCGAGGCTCTGGGCTGCTTCCAAAAGATGATAAGGAAATAGTAACTTTTTTGTTCCAGTCTATTTTCCTTCCATTCTGTTACAGCAACTTACTTCACTAGTCTTCTGCAGCTGTAAAATGGCTTTTACATTTTTCAATCTTTGGTGACCAGACAACTGAAGGAGATTCCCGTTACTTGCACATTGGACAGAGCTGACTTGGGTGTGCACACACAAAAGTATCAAACCTGAGACTAGGAGAGTCTTGTTTATAAAGATGCTCCATTCCCCCCATGTGAAGCCAGCTGAAATCTCACCTATTCTGCACTTCTCCAGGTAGATTTAACAGGGCTTTGGTTCAGTTGCTTGAACACAGGCTGACAAGGTGCAGTTTGAAACAGCTTGAAGTATTTGAGGATTTTCCAACCCTGCTGTCAGATGTGACACGGACCCATGAGATGCACATTTCCTCTGGACTAGCAGCTTAAGGTCCTGTAGGATACACTTGGGCATCTCAGGTGGACTGTCTATATATTATGCAACTGTATTGAGCCCAGATAGCATCAGAATTGGAGGAATAGTTCTGAGCCCCTCAGTTCCAGAAGGACAGGGAGCTGCTGAAGAGAGTTCAGTGCAGGGCCACAGAGATAATGGAGTGGAACATCTCCCTTGTGATGAAAGGCTGAGGGAGCTGGGGCTCTGCAGCTTGGAGGAGACTGAGGGGTGACCTCATTTGTGTTTACAAATCCATAAAGGGTGGGTGTCAGGAGGATGGAGCCAGGCTGTTCTCAGTGATGGCCAGTGATAGGGCAAGGGGCAATGGGTACAAGCTGGAACAAAAGAGGTTCCAAAGAAACACAAGGAAGGATTTGTTCCCTGTTGAGGTGAGGGAGCACTGGCAGGGGCTGCCCAGATGGGCTGTGGAGTCTCCTTCTCTGGAGACATTCAAACCCAGCTGGATGAGTCCCTGTGTGCCCTGCTCTAGGTGGTGCTGCTCTGGCAGGGGGGTTGCACTGGATGAGCTTTTGAGGTCCCTTCTAACCCTTAAGATTCTGTGATTACTTCTCACTTTTAAAAGCTTATAAAAAAACCCCAGATATTTATGGTCGTGAAGCAACTATTTTGCTTGAAACTGAAGACTCAGATTTTGACAAAATAAACTTACAGGATCAACTCAATTTTTCATACTAAATGTGAATCAATAACAGTAAATATTTGGGAGAAATCTCTTAAATGGCATTTTTGTCCAGCAAACTACTTCATCCTCAGTTTAAAACTGAACATGGACTTCACTGCTTTGTTGACCTGACAACTTAAATCTTGGGATTCATTAGTCCAAGATGAAGATTAAAGTCTCATATCTCCTTTAGAAGAAAGAGCCACTGTTTCACATTTAACCAAAAGCTTTTTTTTCTCTCCTGTCACTCAAAACCCTGGGCACAGATTTATCTGCAGTTCATAAACTTTAAAGACCATTTTTTACAATGCTGCCCATATTTAGATTTCAATCCTGCATTCTGGAAGACTGCCCAGATAATTAACACCATGATAAAAGCCACAGTCCACCCAAACACAGGAATTACTGCTAGCATCTTGCATTAAAACCAAAATGAGACAACAGGCACACGATGGTATTCTGAGTTGTTAACCCAGGAAGATGTCATTGTATTATACTGTTCAGATTTATTAGCACAAGAGTAGCAATGTAACAAAGCTCCCAGGAAAGCTATCATGTTTTCTTGTTTAAGTGAGTCCTGGGGTTCTGGCTCATTTAGGAACTTTCACTGTCATTTCTAAAGCTTTCAGGCATATGAAGCTGGATGGAAGTTTCTTGCTAAGCCCTGCCTAGACCAGTGCACCAACCCAGAGGCACAGGAGTTCAGGGAGCTGCAAGGTAGGGATCACAAGCAGGTTCTCTCTTGTTTTTATTGAGCTGCTGTCAGAACACAACAGCCATCCCTCCTGTGATGCTTTCACAGGTTAGTGACACACAGGAGGGATCCATTGACATGTGCATGTCCAATGGTTTCTCCAGCTCCATCAAGGCTTTGAGTGTGTTTCTCTCCAGCAACCAAGTTCCATGAGCTCTCTCTTGCCTGATTGATCCCTTACTAAGCCCTGGCCACCCTCTCCAAGGCCAGCTCCAGGCACAGCCACACCAGGCTGCTGGCTGTCTCTCCTGCTGCAGTAACATGCATCCCCATTCACAGCTATTCTTCTCACTGAAGAGAAGGGCCAGGCAGACTTTCTACCAAGTGTCCATCATTACACCAGCAGTTGAAAAGTGCTCATTTACCTGGTGAAAAACATAAGATGTACTCTTGAAACAAAGAGTACAGGCCTCTGCTACAAATACACATGAAGATGATCCTTGTAGTACATACCTTCCCTAAAATAAAGCTTTATAAACCCAAAGATGAATATGGTGTTTCCAGAGAACCATAATCTTTTATGGGAGGAATATTTATGCTGTTATTCATACTGTCAAGGAACTTGGGAGGTTTCACTTAGAAAACAGAATCCCACTGTGTTATTTAATCTCACAGGTTGTCACTCAGAGAAGAGCTATTGTGTGTGTGGTCATGTAATAAGGTCAACAGAAACCAGCAGGATTTAAACAGTTACTGAGCCTTGCTTGTAAGATTCCCTGAGCATAAATAAATGCATAAAGGGGTTAAAGAAAATACCTCAAGCACACAGCAGGTTGCATCAACTAATGCAAAGGGGAGAGAAATCTGTTACTCCTGAAGTTTAACTCACTCCTTTGCATATCTTAAGCAAGGAGGAGTACAAAGTAGGAGACAAGAAGAGAAATACTAGCAAGGTTTTAACAGCTATTGCAGTTTTTATGCTATGTGGGGCAAACTGCAAAAATAGCAGGAGCTGTTGTGTTTTTTAGGCAGCATCTCTATAGGTTCTGATCAAGTGGCCACAGTGCTATACTGCATTCAAAATGCAGTCTGCATCAGGCACTGCTGAAACTGCCTTCTAGAATGTCATTCTGGGATATAGCATGAAATGTAGACTTGGCTTATTCATCTTCATGAAAGCATTAAAAGAAGAGAGAGGATAGAAGAGCAAGAAATAAATACACTCCATTTATCAGGCTTGCCACTCTCAGCATTGGTGCCATTAACATCCTTCCAAGGGGATTTACATTTTGCTTTTTTCTTCAGGTATTTGGTTTGTGAAGCAATAAAACTCCAACCAAAGAGGAAAAAAAAGAGCAAGGCAGAAATCACTGTGCAAATCTCTGTACTAACAAGGTGCTTAATTAATACAACAGTTGCACAATGTGATTCGTGTTTTGTCAACATCTGAAGTCTAGAGGGGCTGAAAAAAGGATAACTCTGCTCCAAGCTTAGAGGCCTCCACAGGCTTTCACTGTATGACTGAGACAAGCAGGCTTTTCAGGGTCTGCAGACACCTGAAAGACCACAAACTACATAAAAACAAGTCCATAAAAACAAGTCTGCTGCAGGGTTATGGTTTGGGGTGTTTTTTTTTTACAGAGCTGTGGATCTCCTTAAGATCATTTTAGTTACAGACTTCAGAATGTTGAAAGTTATTGTGCTGTAGGTCTGAGAGGATTGAAGCCTAAGACATCAAATTAACTTGTGTTAATGAACACCCATTTAAATCCTCAAGTATCCCACAAGAACTAACGAAGCAGCCCACGTTTTCAAGCTTGTATTGTAAAGGCAGACATACAACTCAACAGCTCAGTTGGAGTGAGAACTGAGAACCCATAAAAGCTCAGCTTCAGCTAACTTCTTACTCCAGATGTGCCAGTTCTTGCCATTGCTTCAGATCTTAATATACTGAGTACCCTTTTTAAAGCATTGGCTTTAAACATGTGATTATATGACACTTCCAGCTTCCATTAGAATCAAAAGTCCAGATTTTTATAGGTGCAGACATGTGAAAGACTTTCCTGAGCACCAGGTACTTAATTTCTACTGACTCAAGAAACATGTTTTCAAAATCTTCCTCTACTGTCAAGGGTACTATAAGTAGAAATTCCAGGTGATTTAAGGTTGCTAATGTGTTCCAGAATAAGCTTGTGAGAATAGAAGACTAAATGCTAACAAAGGCAGGCAGCATGGCTAAAATGTAAGCAAGATGGCTAAAATATAGCATTTAATTTGTGGTGAGGAGCTCAGAGGAGACTGCAGGCACCTGAGCTCTGATTTTAATGCTCTAGAATTGGTGCTTCTGGATACCTGATTTGCAACTGGATGCCCAAGTCAGAAGTCTGAGTCTCTGGCTGAGAATGTTGAATGCCAGTCTGAAAGATCTTTAATTCCCTACACACACATTCTCCAAAAATCAAGCTTCTTAAAGAGACAGCATATTGAGACATTTTTAAGGCATCTAAAATTACTGGTTCCCTGAAAATACTTTTTCTATGCTTCTTTGCACCGAGACAAGCCATCTACTCATCTTAATGTCATTGCATGTGTTACCAGTTTAGCTATGTCATTGTATTTTAGGTTACCATAGCCACAACTGGTATCACACACTGTCACCTTCAGTATTTCATTGTAAGATATTGGTCAGTCAGTTTTCCAAAGAGAAGGGCACGCATCAGAAGATTTTAAATCACCTTTAAAGATAACTGTCAGGAACAACAATGAAAACAGCCTCCTTGTTTCTCTGCAGCTGGAGCAAGTTCCTCCATCAATTCTGCTGAAGTCATGACCATGAATAGTACTGGGATATTTCAGTTTCTTTGTTATGGACAGAAGGAATATATACTGCCTCCATGAACAAGACACTTTTTATCCATCCAAAACTAGGAATTAGGAACTCCAAGCATTCCCTTTTTGCTGGACTTGGCATGGCATTTATTTCTTTACATTCAAGAACATTTTACTGAGGGGAAAGAACCCTTACCTTTATTTTAAATAAGTGACATACAAATGTTGAAGGAAGAATAAAATTAGAGGTGGAAAAAATAACTAATATTACTTTGTAGATGCAGGCAGATTGAATAAGCACCACAAAACATACATTTGCCATTTTCTGTGCTCAGTTTACCCCACAGGAGTGTTTCAGAGAGTCCTATTCCCAGCCTTTAATTCTGGACATTAATTGCATCATATTATACCCCAGTTAGCCTATATATGCTGTTGGATAATCTGATATTGTTGGTTTGCCTCTGTATACCAAAGACAAGCTAAACTGAATGCTGCTCACAAGTCTTGGTGATAAGGCTTTTGTTTGATCTCTCATAGGTCTCAGGGGCTTGGGATTCTGGAGGGGCAAATATAACCTGTAAATTGAGGTGCAAACCACATCATGTAACTTTAACCTTCTTGTTATCTTTCACCAGCTCCCACATCTGACTTTTGCTGCTGTAGGAACCTTTTTTATTTCCCTTTGTGTCCCTCACTAGATTCAACTCCAGGATGGGCATTGGCATTGCCAACATCATTTCTACACACTTTGGCAGCATCTCTATCATCCACTGGAGTCATTTGATCCTGATTCCACCTCCTCGTGTGTTAGTTCTTTGTATAATTTGAACAAAACACTTTTAAAATGATGAAAAACAGACTTCCTTCAGAAAGCAGTCCACAGCCCCTGCCAAAGCTGAGCTGCTCTGCAGACAAGACCCCAAGGGGTGAGTCAAGACACACAGCACACAAGAACAAGCCTAAGTGGATCTAAGGGAAAAGAATGCTTGACTGGCAAGAGGTATCACTGGGCTTTTGAGGTAGAAATGCAGGAGAACAGGTGCTAAATCCCATGGAGAGACACTGAAATCAAGTATCTCATCATAAGGAAGAAACAGCACAAACTGAGCATCTTTTACATTATCAGAATTGACACTAGATTTCAGTTTCACTAGAGCATGATACTATTCATAGCAGCCTATTAACTGACAGAGTAACAGGGCTGAAAGGCTTTAAAGTGTCATGGAAGACTCCAACAGGGAGGCACAAGAAGAATCTATGACATCAGAAAGAAATACATGGTACTAAAAGGGGCAGAGTTAAAAAAAACCCCAAAGGACCCAAAATGCCACTTACATCAGCTGGTTAGCAAGGAGGTAAAAAGAACTGGCTATGTTCTTAAATAAAGATGTATAAGCTCTCAGTCAGCATAAACTGACATCATTCCATTAGCATCAGCCACTTAACAGGTTCATCACACAAGCTGAGTTTGCTGCTTTGAATGGATGCAGTAGGCTCATAGGGTGGAACATACACCTTAACTGAAGTTTTACCTGCACAAGGGTTGCAGGCTCAGACACAGTGGGTTTTTTTTTAAACATGAAGGTTTTTAAAGCAAATATGTTCCATTTTCTAACCAGAGTTTTCTCCTTGTGGATTCTAACCTTTACAATACTGTCCCAGCTCCTCTACAATGACCACTCACCTTCTTTAACTCTTCCTGAATACTTCTGCCATTTTCCTCTGAGGATAAATTCTCCTTCTGGCTTTCAGGGTCTGTTCTAGGTTCTGACTCTTGATCTTCACCAGAAGATGTTTCCTTGTCACTCATTTTTGCAGCGAGCTGAAACAACCTGGATTTCAGCTCCTCGTCCATAAGATCAGGCTCGATACCATGATGCTGATCCTCACTGCTTCTGTCTGTTTCTGATAGATCATCAAAATCCTTCAAACAAATCAGAAGAATGGTAGAATTACTGTAGAGGCACAGGAAGAAAAACAGCTTCCTAGAAAAGTATAGGTATGAGCACTCTCCAGGGAAGCTAGAAAGAAAACATGTTGATAAAAAATAACCTGCCTTTACAGAAGAATGACAGTAAACTCATACTTGTTGGATTCTAGTTATCATTCCTGCTTCATTTTATATTGTGGAAAAACTACCAAAATTATGTATCTGTGTGCAATGACTAAAATATGCCTCAGTGGCATTTCCCATGCCCAGCTCTGCACTGCCACCACTCTCAGGCATGCTGCAGAAGAAGAAAGTCAAGTGTAGGAATGAAGTAACTTGTGACGTGGCATTTGTGTCCAGATTTCAGCTGAACATTCCCCCTGACCTCTTGGTCTTGAGCCTCATCTATGTCATCAGACTACTGGAATCAAGTTTTGAACAAAAACTCTCTTTTATTACATGATGGTGGTTAAGACTCTCAGCTTTCCCAGTGATTATTTGTGTAGGCAGATCCTCTACAGGGAGGTCTGTGTTCAAGATGCCAACCTCCTTGGAAACATGTTTCATCTTCAGGATCACCTTCTTTTCTTATTCTTGGATCTGTAAAGGCAGCAAGTATTCAGAGGCTCGGTTAAGTACAGTGGGAGTTACAGACTAGACCACAAGTCTCCTATTTTGGAAGCTGAACAGAAGAAAAGCAAAATCATTTTGCTAGTGTGTTCAGCAGGGTGCCTGCCTAACATTTCATAACGTGTAAAGGGAGATATTTTTGTCAGCCCTTGCAGAAAGTCTGAAAATATCTCATGGCTGTTAAAACAACTACTGTCCAGATACATACTGACTCATTTTCTGGACCAGTACTATCTGATTAGGTCCCAATTTCCCTTCATTTCTATTGCAGTCCATAGAGAGACGGGCATCTCTCAGAGCAACCTGCTTCACCTGTAATGCTATCTGCTTCTGGAAACATTCTGTTGACTGCTAAGAGAAAAGTTTTGAATAATTAGACAGTCTGTTTAGTGCTTCAGTTAAGTCCATGAAGTAAGGTGGAATTAGGTGGTTTGAAAAGTGATGAATTCTTTGGAGCGGAGCATAACCGTGACAAAACCACCCAGGAGGAGGCAAAGAAGAATGCAGCCTGGGACCAGAAGTGGTAGGCACATCTCAACAGGTCTAAGAGGATGATCTAGAGCAATTCTCAGACAGAAATCACTCTCCTACTACAACAGGACCAGACACTGCTGGAGAGACAAAAAGCTGTGTTGTCTCTACCACTCCCTTGGCAGCAGTATTTATGGATGGGTCACTCACCTCCAGCTCTCCCATGAAGCTTGAATTCTGACAACTCTCTCACAAACCCTACTAGTCAGACTGCTCTTCCTGGGTTGACACATCGTGTTTGTAATGTGTCCTCATCTCTCACGCAGCAAACTGTGCTGTGGTGTGTAGCACTTCACCAGCTTTCTGCCCAATTTTTGTCTCAGTTATCTATGAATCAATTACACAGCTAAATTATTGCCTTATAGCTCACCTTCAGGATGCAGCAGGCCCTTTTGGAGAATCAGGATTTGAAAGTACATGGCTAGCTACAATAGAAAGGGAACCATGGGTTTATCCTGGGATTTGTTCTCCTAATCAATCAGCTTTTGCAGAAGAAAAAGCCTTTTCTGCCAAGTGAGCTTTGCAAATTGGTGTGCTTCCACTTTAGCTTTACAATATGTTATGACAAGCTTTTACATACACATAGAAGTCTGGTGTCATTTCACCTTTCTTAATTCAAAATCTGTATTTATCATCATGGTGGTTCCTCAAATTGTACAAAGAGAATTTTTTTCCAGACATATCTTGCAGGTCATTCAACAGCTCATTCCAATCCCTGCTCAACAATCAGCTAATGAAAAACACTCAGATATTGCTCAACTACTAGCAAAAAGATCTGAAAGCTGTGCTAAATCAGTTCATCATTTGTACCCAGGAGAGAAACAATCATGAGCTTTACGAGATGGAAAGTTGTGGCTAAACCTTGCACTTGTATTTTAGGAGAGTGTAGCTTAGTGGAGATATACCTCATTAAACTCGAGCTATTTACAGTTAGGTATCTAGTCTAAGCTAGTTACTAGAATCTCTCTTTACTTGCATTACCTCCATTTATTTAATAAGTACCTTGAAAAACCCTCTCTTGCCTATCAAAACATATGGTTTAGGACACAAGATTTGCTAGGGAGCTCTGGCAGTCCAGAGGGGCAGATCTTCCCCATGTTTCCACCTCACTGTTGTACCATGAAGTACTGCCAAACTTCATCATGCAGCAAGACATCCACAATTCCCCTGGAAGGTTTTTTATAGACCTGCTTAGCTTTAAGTGCTTAGCAGCTCTTTTGGCGTAGCAATACATACACACCTCAGTTAATGCAAACAATCTATACTGACAAGAGTAGAATCACAATTCCTCTTCACCCTGAAAAAGCATCAGTCTTCCTAGGATCATACCTTTTAGGTTGATCTCTACTGCCCCTATCCAAAGCTCAGTGAAATCCTGTAGAGCCATACAGCAGCCCTTCCATTTATTTCAGAGGATGGCATGGCTGGACCATATTGCTAAGCTGCACAGCTTCAGCAGGATAAAAAAAGATGAGGATGGGGTTCTATGAGACACGGTAAATGACTCTAACGACCTAGTGCTGCTACAAGAGTGTCAGCCCACACCTTCCTGTCCTGCACTTGGCTGTAAGGAGTATGTAGGTTGGCAAACAGGCCCAAATGTGTGCTAGAGCTGACAAGGGAGAGGTACTGAACCAGATGGAGGCAGGTGGAGGGAAGGCACGAAGGAGGTATTCATTTCACTCCTGTTTTGGCAGCAGCAAGCTGTTACTTTACCTTAGCCACTGATCCCAAAACGTTCCTGATTCTAGCTTAAGCTTTAACACATATCAAAGAGTTTTCCTAACTCATTGGTTGGGAAACTTAAACAGGTTTTTTGCTACATTGGCAGCACAGGTGAAAGTCACGAGCTGCCTTGGCATCCCTATGGTTTTATTCCACGTTAGCCAAAATCGTGCTAGGAACACACATCATTTCTTGGAGGAGGACTCGCCTTCAGGGTATTGATTTTACTATAGCTGGATTTCAGTATGTCTGTTATCCACCTTGCAGCTTTCCACCCTCCCCACAATGAGCAGGTGGAGTATTTACACTTGCAAGAGCTGTTAGTTCCTGCTCACATGCAGAGATAAGGATATCCTGTAGTACCACACTTTGTGCTTTCTGCTACTAATGGGCTGCCTGGCTCGTGCATGGAGCTGTTCAGAGGGTGGCAGTGAACTATTTGTGAGGAGATGGTGCCTCTTTCATGGATTAACCAACTAAAAAAATATATTACAAGCCATGACAACAATGAAAATGAAGAATTTCAAAGCTACTGTTGTATTATTTCATAGATGCCATCTTAAACTTGATCATTCTTCACTGTTCACGCTTTGGCTCTACCTCAGAAGCTTAACAACACCTTTGTGTTCACGTAAATCGTGGTGTGAATTCTCATTTGCATCTTTCAGAAACATTCACATCTACAAACAAGAATGAAGGGCCTCTGCTTTACCTGAAAACAGCTTCACTGAGGGGCTGGCAGACCAACACAGCCACCACCCTGGCCAATAACAGATCAAGCATTTCTACGCAAGCACAAATCCTTTAGCAGAAAGTGCACTAGGAAACACACCTTTCCTCATACCCACTGTCCAAATCCCTGCATGCAAATGGCTGATAACGTAATCCTAGCAAACAAAAAAAGGCAAGCAAGCAAAGTACTGGCTTGCAGGCTCCAGAACCAAGTCCATGTTTTAGTTGAAACCCTTGTGAGAAAGCTCCATTCACATAAGGAAACAAAAGAAAACCAGAAGCTACAATTTTTAGGAGAAAAGACACGAACTGTGAGGTTTGCAGGTAGTTTCCCAGCGAGGGAAGGTGTAAATGCAGGGCAGCTCTTTGCAATAAATACATCCCAAGCGCCATCCCGTGGGGAGCAGCAGTCCGGCAGCGCTCAGCCCTTCCCCGGCTGTAGCTGTAACTAACAGGGGGGAGGGATTTCTGTCTCCTGAGAAAAGCAGCAAAGTCCTAATGAGGGCATTTCCTTCACTTGAAGCAATTAAGACACTACACTTTTCATCAGAAACATGAGAACTGCAGCTGCACTGAGCACCATCTCATCTCAAAATGATAATAAAAGCTGATGGATCATTATCATTCATAATAATTCACACTCATTAATATTTGTAACTGTATAAATGGTGGGTGTCAGGAGGTTGGGGCAGCACTTTTTTCTATTGTATCCAGCAACAGGACAAGGGGTGATGGGATGAAGCTGGAACACAAAAAACTTCCATTTAAACATGAGGAAAAACTCTTTCCCTGTTTCAGTGAGGGAGCCCTGGCACAGGCTGCCCAGGGAGGGTGTGGAGGCTCCTTCCTTGGAGGTCTTCAAAACCCACCTGGACACGTTCCTGTGTGACCTGATCTAGGTGGGACCTGCTTTGGCAAGGGGCATTGAACTGGATGGTCTCTAAAGGTCCCTCCCAACCCCTACCATTCTGTAGTTCTATGGTTAAAAGCTAGGCTGCACTTCCCAGTTCAGTGTCCACAGGAACTTATGCCTGTGGTACATAAGCAAACAGGTTATCAGACATTTATTACTGTAGGTTTTATCAGGGCAACATTTATGCCTTGCTTCATATATTTGCTTCACGACTGTGTTTACAGCACCCTACGAGCAACCCAGTAAAGCAAGTTGTTCCTTTACCTATCATCAAGTGGCAAAAAAATCTCTCCCCAAATACAGCTGATGTGCCTTCTCAGGTTTCCCTTTCTCAGTCACTCCAGACTATATACACAATGAATTTTCTCTCAGTCACAAAGTCAGCATTCCAGTGCTGAGTCTAAAACACACACAAAAACAACAACAAAAGCACCACAGTATTATGCTAATCTAGGTAATGGATAATTCGATAGCAAGCTGTGAAATGGCTTCAGTTGATCCAGAATGTAATGGCTTATAATTCTCTAGGTTGGGGCAGTGAGAGAGGAAAGGGCTCATTGCCATTATGCAAAGAAGAAAGCAACCTTCACCAATTGAAAAGTAAAAATAAGAATAGATTGAGGGGTGATCTTATTAACATTTACAAATATCTAAAGGGTGGGTGTCAGGAGGTTGGGACATCCCTTTTTTCTATAGTAGCTAGCAACACGACAAGGGGTGATGGGATGAAGCTGGAACATAAAAAGTTCCACTTAAACATAAGGAAAAACTATTTCCCTGTTTCAGTGAGGGAGCCCTGGCACAGGCTGCCCAGGGAGGTTGTGGAGGCTCCTTCCTTGGAGGGCTTCAAGACCCCCCTGGACATGTTCCTATGCGACCTGATCTAGGTGACCCTGCTTCTGCAGGGGGTTGGACTAAAGGTCCCTTCCAACCCCTACCATTCTATGAATAGACTGCTAAACTGAAATCCTGTCTCCAGCACTAATGAAAACCTAATGGTTAATGAATTGCCATCTTATTAATACAATGCAGTAATGTAAGGTTACTATTGTGACCAACTAAAGTATGGGAAAAGCACATTTCCTCACCCCAGTTTACATATGATCAGTTGTTCAGTGTCCAATGCAATGTGTTTTAGAAGAGAATTTGGCATGCCCTCTACCAGGTCTGTATAACTTCAGCATGTGAAAAACCCCACACTTGATTTAAGACCCCACAACGAAGCTTCCTTCAGTTTATGCTCTCTGCAGTTCTCCAGGCACCTACAGGATCATTGTGTACAGCCTTTTTGCTCTCTGAGGCAGCCTCCATCATTCTACCCAGATCAACATATTACTTTGGGGATGATATGAAAATCTAATATCTCTTTAATCTCATTTTTCTAAGCAACATAAATGATGTCTGGTTAATTTATTTTCATACCTCCAATCATTTTCCTTATGCTCATGGTAATTTTAATTGCTTCCTAGAACTGTTCAACTGTGCAACATCCCTGCTATAAATTGCAGTAGCCAGTGCATTCCTGCTCCCAGTACTGTTTGTGTACCAGAGGTTGGAGTAACAGTTCTCTAAATGTGGGCACCAGCTGCCAAATCAGCCACCACCAGGCTGTGTGTGTGTCCTGAAACACAAGCTGAATGTATGCAAACCCACCCATCCATAACCTTCCCAGGGAGAACGTCATTGCTGTGGAAACACTAGTGTGATGTGGAGGCAGTGTGCCTCTGCCTGCTGCACTGTGGCTGAGGCAGCAGGACAGCAGCAGCTGTTTCTTTTAGCCCTAAAGGATAAAATGAAGGGAACAGCGAGTCAGAATCCCAAAACTCACATTTTGAGCACACCAGAGAGGTATAAGTAGCACTTAAGAGAGAATGCAACTCACAAGAGAGTTGGAAAGAACAATCACTTTGTGCACTGGCTTGCACTTTGAAGCACACACTCAGCTGCTGAATGATGCCATCATCTACCTCTGGAAGCACCTTGCCTTTCTGACCTTTACTGGAAGAACATGGGGGAGGTTTACATTGGATATTAGGAAAAATGTCTTCATCAAAAGAAGGTTATTAAACTTTGGAACAGGCTGCCCAGGCAAGTGCTTGATTCATCATTCTCAGAGGTACCTAAAAGACGTGTAGATGTGACGTAGAGGGACGTGGTCTAGTGGTGCTTGCAGATGATCTTAAAGGTCTTTTCCAACCAAAATGATTCTATGATTTTATCTAATCTCCAGAACCTTCCCTGTGAGCTCCAGTCTTCTACACGCTGCAGGAGCAGCAGTAACCACAAGAAGGGTACAGACACACAGAGAACATGCACAGATATGAAAAACCAGAAAGGGAAATGCAGAAGTCTGTGTGCAAAACATTGTCTTTGTGCAGTAAAGTCCTGGAAAGTCCTGTAGTTCTGCCTGATGTTCTAAGAAGTCATGAAGGGTCACTGATGGAGAATGTTGCTGGAGGGTCACTGCTGGAGAACGTTACCATACATAACTCACCTTCAACAACTGGTTATAAATGTATAAGGATATGAGTATAAATGAACAAGTACAAAACACTTAGTACACTCACATCTGTCTCCTCAAGGCAGATGGAATAGATACAGAATTAACAATCTTATTCCCAGCACTAAAACCTGCTGAAGTGCCAGAATCCTAATCTTGGCTACAATCACATGTACTGATGTCTTTCATAGGAAATACAGGCTAGTAATGCAAGCAAAACCAACTCCAAGCATCTTACAATTGCTCCAGCTGGTTTAAAGAGTGGATTGGGTTGCTTGTAGCCAGAGGCACAGGGAGAAGGCAGCACTTAGCTCCTTGCTTCAGGCTTACTGTTATTCTGCTACAGCAATGATGCAGCTCTAGGATTTAAGAGGGGCAGGATGTGGGAAATGAAACTTGACAAAGAGTCAATACTCTCTTGTTTCAAAAAAAGCCCCCTTTGAATTCCTGCTGCTCCTGAGCTTTATCGCTCACCAGGACATTTGCAACCAGCACACAGAAGGTTCCCAGGCATACAAGTTATTTCTTATTCCAAGAATGAAGGAGTTGGAAAAACCCTCAACATGACAAAAGGAGTGTTTAGTCAACATTTCTTAGCTGTTGGCAGATCCTGAGGTGGTCTGGAGTTTTTTAATAAGAACACTGTATTTTACAGGATCAACAACACCACTGATCAGATGGAAGACCCACCTGGACATGTTCCTGTGTGACCTGATCTAGACGAACCTGCTTCTGCAGAGGGGTTGGATTAGATGATCTCTAAAGGTCCCTTCCAACCCCTACCATTCTGTGATTCTAAGTGGCACATTTGAGAAAGAAGCAAAGCCTGTTCATGGTATATTTAAGCCTTTGCTTCTTGGTTAGGAGGCATGAGGAAGATAAAGCTTGCAAGAACACTCCACCTCCCACTCCCGATTCACATGTTATTGCCAGCATTGCTTAATTAGTTCAGCCCAGCTCTTTTTGAGACTGCATTGGGTAAGCTCAAACACAGTTACCTGACTTAAATTCATCTTGTTGGCTTTTGGGGGATTTTCTTCTTCGCATAACTCTTCAGAGAATGTTTTGTTCTTCCTCCACCTTCTGGATCTCTTTTCCAAATCATAATGAACTTCTTCAGTCTCGCTGCTGTCCGAATACTCCAAGGTGGTTGCCTGTGGATTGAAATTTACATCCAGCTCTCCATGGAAATGGTTTTTTTCCATTCTGGGCACATCACTTTGAGTTCTGCTTTGTAACCAGAGAAGTTTGCTAGGTCCTTTAGCTTCCTGGGAAGAGTTTACCGACGACGTCTCCGAATCGGAGCACAGTGTCTCAGTATTGGTGTACAGCCCAGAGGAAGGGGAGGTCACTGCTTGGTACTGATCACTGCCATAAACCCATTCAGAACCATGCTGGGAACCGGCATAATAGAAATCTCCTGGTAAGTGCCGAGGTCTCCGACGCAGCTTGTTCAAAGCCACATTCCAGTCGTAGTCGTCCTCACTGTCTGAGCCCATCTCGTCGTAAGCAGACACGATGCTGGACTCATTCTCCAAAGCTTCAAACACCTGGCTCTTTGGTTTGGCCAGCATGCGAGGGCGAGGCAAAGCCACGTTCTGCAGAGCTACCCAGTTGCCATCGGTGCTTTGAAAAACAGAAGGTGGGTCTGTGGGAACGAAACAAGAACAGTTTTGATCACAGCCTGCAAGGCTCTTTTTCCTTCCTCTCCCCAGTTTGCAATCAACTGGCCACAAATTGGAGGGCTCAACAAAACTAATGAACAAGTGCAAGCGTTGCTGCTGTATGAATTCTCTCGTGTCGTGAGCCGTGCTGCCATGCTCCTTTTAATCAGAAGCAATCACTTAAAGTCATGGTGATAGCTATTAAATATGTGAGAGTACTTGGAGCAAAGCTGAGGGAACAATCAGTACACAGATATGTATACATGCAGTGGTTTGAAAATATCTGCAATTCTGAGTGCAGTTCTGGTCCCCCATCTCAAAAAGGACATGGAAAAAGGATCAGAGAAGAGAAACAGAGACTGCACCAGCTTCTGAAATGGCTTCTATTCAAGGGAAAATTAGATAAGCCAGACCCCTGACACTTGCAGGAGAAAAGACTGAGAGGATGTGTGCTAAGAGATCATCAAGTGAAACCAGAGAAATCAAGGTTCAAAAGAAAGAATCATGATCCATAGTAACATGGAGTTTAATGACTAAGAGTGTAAGGGATGCTAGACATTAATCTAGGATAAAACAGAGATGCACATGGAAGAGAAACCCATTGAGGTTTGCTAAATACAGAAACCCACTTCTAACAGAGACAGTCATTAACCTGGAAGTTCTGGAGGTTCAGAGCCTACTCAAAAGCATCATGCAAAATACTTGCTTTCTCCTAATCTTTCCAAGGCTCTTGCTTATGTTTACTGTTGTACCCTAGACTAAATGAGCTTTTTGTCTGACCCAAGCATTGCTGCTCTTGTATCCCTCCACTTTTTCACACTGTATTTTACAAATCTGACAGAAAAAAAACCCCTACAAATATGGTCAAAGACTTGAAAAGTCCCTTCATGGGAAATGTGAATGTGTGATGCCTCTGCCTCCCACAGCAGATGAACCAACACAGAATGCCATGGATTTATACAAGATGATACACACACATATTAGCACAACCACCTATTTACTATAAGCTATTCATCACAAATGTGGCTCCTAGATGAAAGAAGCACAGAAAATCCTCTGAGGAGAGCACCTGAAAGGAAACTGGGTCAATTTGTCACTCTCTTATGGTTAAGCAACTGTTAAGTACTAAATTGCTCGTGGAATTCAATGAGATTGAAGTGGGTTCTTAAATTTAAGCACCCAATTAACTGCTTTACTGAAAACAGGCCTTCCACTAAAATGCCCAGGAGAACACTTCTAACAGAGGGCTGAATACGCAGTTCACAACATGATGCATACCTGGTTGAGCCAGATTTTAGTACTACTTTACCATCACTTTCTGTCTGGGAGGAAGGAGTATTGACACTCTCTAATTTTCAATCTCCCAGCTTATCAGCAACCCTATAAGAGACAAGTTTTCTGCTTGTTTAGCTTCATGAACCAATTTGCTAGAGGGGTCAGGTGGGGTTTACAGCTGTTAGAAGAAAAGAAGCTGGATCCAGCAGACTCTGTCCCAGGAGGACAACAGCAGCAGACATGCAAGCTTTGCTGTTCCCTGTCATCTGGAGCTACTGCAGTGAGCAGTTCAGTATTCCCCTAGAGCAGGTGTGGAGGTGAAAACTAACTGACCCTTCTGTGCAACAGTTGCCTGGTGCTTCACTCCCTGTGGGCTCATGAACACTACAGCCAGGACAGAGTGGAAATGAGATCCTACCCAAGAGCAGGAACCACTTTCTTCAATGACAGCCTGTGCTTATGTCATCTTGCAGTAAGCAGGGAATTGCATTCTTTCCCAGGGTGCTGATTCAGGAAAGAGGCTGACTTAGGAAGCTGCTCACCATCAATCATCCATATTCACCTCCCCACCTAATGCATGGAGAGGATGGATCTAGGGAAACTGCTGCTTTGTGAAGCTCCTACTCGCATGGCTCCCTCTTGACTGGCCAGAGAGTTGGGCAGAGAGGAACCACATGAGGTTCAGTAAGACAAGGGTAGAGTCCTGCACCTGAGAAGAACAATCCCATGCACCAGGACAGGCTGGGGATTGACCTGCTGCAGAGCAGCTCTACAGACAGAGACCTGGGAGTGCTGGTTGATAATAAACTGACCATGAGCCAGCAATGTGCCCTCGTGGCCAAGAAGCCAATGGCAGCCTGGGATGCATCAAGAAGAGTGTGGGCAGCAGGTCAAGGGAGGTTCTGCTCCCCCTCTGCTCTGCCCTGGTGAGGCCTCATCTGGAGTCCTGTGTCCAGTTCTGGGCTCCTCAGCTCAAGAGGGGCAGGGAACTGCTGGAGAGAGTCCAGCGCAGGGCCACCAAGATGATCAGGGGACTGGAGCATCTTCCTTATGAGGAAAGGCTGCAGGAACTGGGGCTGTTTAGTCTGGAGAAGAGGAGACTGAGGGGGGAATCCCATTCATATTTACAAATATCTCAATGGTGGGTGTCAGGAGGTTGGGGCAGCACTTTTTTTCTGTTATACCTAGTGACAGGACAAGGGGGTGATGGGATGAAGCTGGAACACAAAAACTTCCATTTAAACATAAGGAAAAACTATTTCCCTGCTGAGGTGAGGGAGCCCTGGCACAGGCTGCCCAGGGAGGGTGTGGAGGCTACTTCCTTGGAGGTCTTCAAAACCCACCTGGACACGTTCCTGTGTGACCTGATCTAGGTGGAGCTGCTTTAGGAGAGGGGTTGGACTGGATGATTTCCAAAGGTCCCTTCCAATCCCTACCATTGTGTGAATCTATGATTCTATGAAACTTGTGTGTAAGCAGCAGTAGGAGGGCTGCACAGAACAATGCACTGGTGAATTAATCAGGGTTGAACTTAAATGTGCATTATTTCACTGCTTAGTTCAGGATGTAAACTCATCAACAGTTAACTATGGGCAGCTACAAACTCCTTCAACTGAAGGACAAGTAAGCAAGCAGAGCCTGAGGGCTCTTGTGTCTTAGAGGCTCTCAAATGCATACAAATCAAATGCCTAATGTTTTCTAACAGTCCCAAATCAACCCCCCAAAGGCTCCAATGAAATCATGACACTCAGCATCACCAAAGAGACATTTTCACATGTGACCCCTGCAAGCACAGGCGTCAGCAGGAATCTCCTGGTGAAGGTCCTTGCTTTAAGTCACATTTATTCCACGTGTGAGTGAGAACCAAAAGAAGAATCATATTCGTACTAGAAATATTTACTTGTTTCATTTAGCCTGTCCACACTTTTCCAGCTGGGTAATGCAGAGAGCTTGTGTTCCTTCTGTTTCCTGAATTGTCCTTTCTGCTGCCTCCAAAGAGCCTCAGTCACAGACAATGCAGGGTCTAGTCCTTTGCTGGACACATCTTCACTAGCCAGGGAAAACGCAGACTGAGACCTCTGTGGGAATACAAATCAGAGAGCATCATTTAGAAACAGAAATACTTTGTTATCAAACTCTTGACTGTAATTAGGGTGAGTATTCAGTTATCCCCAGAAGTGTGAGATCTGCTTGCATCCAGAAATGGAATTGGATCTGTTCAAAAGAATTGTTTCAGCACCAGGCTGCTTTATTTATGTGCATTTCTGATGCTGTGCAAGGAAGCTGGAAATTGTTCATGCCACCATGGACCAGATGGAAAGAGATAATTAAGGTGAAGTTTATAGGAACGTGCTTGGTGAGGACTGATGTCTAACTCCTTCAACTCAAGCTAGCCAGAAAGAGATCCTGTTGTGGGGAGACGTGATGATGTACTGTTGGCTCAACAGGCCATCTGGTGCAACAATTTGCAGAAGTTCAACATTAAATAAAACCCCAAACAAACAGCCTGTTCCCCAGAAATAAATGTGCAACTTAACTCATTTGAATGCAGAATTCTTTTGCTTGTTAGGACCTGTGTATCACAGAATGTGCTGGGCAGTTTTATGCAGTCTTGTTAATGAAGTCAGCTTAGCCTACAACTGCACATCTGTTTGTTTCTAGGAGGGTCCCATTTCAAGCCAAAATGAGGTAAAATACTGTGGTGATTGTAAATGAGCCCTCACTGCTACTGAGGGGAAGGTGCTTTCCTTTGAGCCTACATAAATAGACCAGGCATTTTAGTTTCGACTTAGGCACTGAGGTCAGTTGCAGAAGTCATATTAAATCTGGCATAGGCAGCTTGAATGTCAAAAGAGAACAGCTTTTCAAACAACAATTAGCTTTTTTGCCCCATAACTTTTTACCACTCAAAACCTCTGTTTTGGCCTTTGTAACAGAGTTGGTAACAGACTGCCTGTATGTATCAGGGCTTCAGTAAGAAGTATGCTTCTTCCTTGGAGGTCTTCAAGACCCACCTGGACATGTTCCTGTGTGACCTGATCTAGGTGACCCTCCTTCTGCAGGGGGGTTGGACTGGATGATCTCATAAGGTCCCTTCCAACCCCTACCATTCTGTGATTCTATGCTTTCGAGTACCATGGCTTCTTTATGCAGGCCAAGTTGACACTCTCAAATCTTTGTACGTTTTTACTGATGTCCAAGTGACAGACAATTAACTGAAACTGTTAATTTCAAAAGGGCTGGTCTCTGCCTGCATCAGAGCTCTGCTTTGCACTGCTGCAGTGAGGAAAAGGATAATGACTTTCAGCTATTTTCAAGTCCCTGGCAGTCCTGCTGGCTTGGAAGTACTTTTCTAGCTGTGCCTCCTCCCATCTGAAATGCTCCTGTGTGGGATCCATATATCATGCCAGATTTAATTAACTGCAAATCTTCCTGTATCCTTTTCTCAGCAGTGTGATTTCATATCAGATTCTGTACAAAGAAACACAAACTAAGCACCAGGGTTTAGTTGGGCTTCTGAACTCTGGAGGAAAAGCCAGATTCATTGCCCTAGAATCAAATGTGTCCTGTAACTGCAGCAACCACGTGAGTTGGTTAATCCTGTCTGAGCAAACACACAGGTCCTAACGTGATGCACTGGAGCGTTTCCTTTCAATTTCAGTGACATGAACTACTAACAATAACCTCATAGTACTGTATAATTTTATTACAGGGAATCTTTCAGCTGAGTCACTTTCACAAACCACCTATATTCAAGTCTATATTTAGGCTGTTTCACATCTCACGCTGGATCTTCAACTGATCAAGATAATCTGAATGCTCCTTGACCCTGTAAAGCTGTTATTAATTTAACACAATACAGACAGGCAGACAAATTGTTTTGCTATAGGAATTTGCTCATTAACTTTGATTTCATCCTGACAGGATATATGAACAACATAATTCAGCTGCAAATCTGCAGCCTCAACTATGACCAGTTTTAACTGTGCTGTAATTCACTTCATACTAAAGCAAGAGCTACTGAACTCCCCATTCTTACAATAAATCAGGCCCAGTTCACGCCTGCCATATCCTCTGACACCTTTGTGTTAAGGTTGTTACTTGCTGAAAGCAGCAAGTTGTTGTGGCTGTCACTATTTTCACAGTACCAAGAACATTCTCTCTGGACACGTTCTTTTTTCGCCACCTAGATGGCAAACACAGAGAGATACGAGGTGCTGAAGAACCCAGAAGGAGGAATATCCCACAGTTTAATCACTAGGATATGTTTTCCCTTATTACTTAAGAGAATTGAATTGTAAAAAGGGAAAAGAAAACCAAACCAGAAAAAAATAGCTGAAAGAAAACCTGGGCTCAGATAATGAAAGTAACGTTGTTTTCTCTTATTATGTAATATCTGTAGGTTTGACAACTCCTCTGGTGTTTTGTTTAAATGGCAGCTTCTCACTTGCCTACACACTGTTTCATAAACATCACAGTAAAAGCTGCATCACAGTGATGGCAGTGTCTGCACTCAGCTCACGACTAACCCGAGACCCTGACAAGGCAGAACTTGGCATGAGCTGTGAAACCCGCTGAGGAGGCTCAGTGCTCTGGCCCTCAGTCCCATGCCCCTGCAGCAACACTGCTACCAGCACTGCCTGAGCTATTTAAAGCTACCTCAGGTGTGTCTACATGACGGGGAAGTTACATCTTTCAGAAGGAATAGAAGGTACACGACAGCTTGAAGGGTTTAATAAAGAGAAGATGAGCCTGATGGACAAAAAGCACCAAGGAAGCACAGAAAATAGACACAGTCCCATATGGGATAGCAGCCTAGGATCTCAAATAAGCTTAGCCAGACAAGCTTATGTAAAACAACCTGATGATTTAAATTGTTTGATGAAACTTTTGGGTCAGGTCAGAGGGAAACTGCTCTCCACAACTCTCTCTGGAGAGCATGAAATTGGTATTATGCACAAACTGCTGCCAATTCCCAGGAAAATCCCTCCAAATGCAGGAAGGGCATCAGCTTTTGAGCCTCCAAAACTTGGCTTGGGGGTATCCTCATCCTTTTTCCACCTTTCATGGGAATTTCTGATAAAGTATGACTTGGACTGCTCTGCTGGAAGTACTGTCTCTTCTCAGTGAAGATGGCTCAATGTCACAGAAAGCTTAAGGTGAAAAAAGTGATGCCAAGCTAAAACAGTTTAGCTGCACTCCTGTGTTCAGATCCTGGAAAAGGATGAAATGATGCTACTGGAAGAGGCTGTTGAACTAACACTCTTCACTACTGCTTTTGTAGTTTTCTGTAGCTCTGGTATCTGATGAGATTTCAATGATCAAGGAGCATGAGTGTTCTAACAAGCTCCAATTAAGAAGAATAAAAAGCAGAGGATTTGGTTATTTCTTGTTCTGAAAGTTAGTTTTGCCCTCTCCAATCAAATGGAGGAGTCATGGCCCCAAATCTTTACCAATTGCTTACAAATTTGAACAGCAACAAAATCTCAGGGCAGAAGAACCAATCCAATCTATTTTCCAGAAGTATCCAGCTAATACAGCATACTAAACACAACTTTCAAAAGGAGGCAGGAAGAGAGGAGCTTTGATAATGATTTATAGGTGCATAAGGAGTCAAGAAGATCCCTCCCTCCTACCTAAAGCTACCAGCACCTTTCCAACCAGTTCTGGCTCTCCAGCAAAAAAACCTGTCAGCCAAGAGCTATTTTAGGGGTATTTATCTGTGAGGAATTACAAGGCTGCCTTGCATGTTTTCAGTCAGACACTGATGTGCTGCAGTTGTCTGCTTCTGCAATAAATGAGTCCATCAACAGATGGCATTGCAACCCAACGGGTCATTGCCTGTGTTCCCTGTGCACGCTGCTAAAGGCTTGTGCTGCATACAGGATTGCTGTGCAGCACAGCACAGCTTGCAAAATGTAGTTACAGTATTGACAGGCATTTCCAAACACTTTATTTAGATGATCCCTGCCTACTGGCATCTGCTGTGAGATGTTTGTTTCAAAAAGAGGTTCCAGACATTATCATTCTCCTTTGTGGTTTTTTTTAACCCATCTTCAGGGGATTTCTGCTGCATAGTTATAATGTTTGGCTGGAGAGAACTCTCAGCCTTTATCTTGTAACTGGGCTAGAAGGAATCATATTTGTATTATGGTCCTGTTTCATTGCAGGCCTTCTAAAAAAACCCAAAAGACAAGGCAATATGGCTTCTGAATAGAAATATTCCACCTTGTGTCTATAACAATTTCCAAGCTTGTGCTTCTGAACATTAAATAAATGAAACCAAAACAAGTAATCAAAAGCAAGAATGACTTTGTGTAAAACATGCTTGTGAATAATAATGTCTAATGCTGATAACCTATGGATTCTTTACCTTGAGTAACTCTCTTATATAAGCACAATGTTTAGAGAGACAATGTAAAGATTTTACTCTACATTCTTCCTCTTTCTTCTACAGAGAAGCCAAGGTGATAATTCAAAGTAAACCCCACAAGCAACTAACTGAACTCTGCAAAGAATATTCTGGACCCCGTTTTTCTCCTCACTTTGCTCCTGTTTCACCCTATTTCTTTGGTCTGTCTTTAACAGTGAATCTGTAATTTATTCTGCATTGATTTAGAGCAGATCAAGGACTCTGTCTAGCTGAGAGCCCCAGGTGCCCCAAGGGTAAGGCAGCTGCAGAGTCACCGTGGTAGGAGCCCTTGCAGGCATTAGGTCTGCAACCTAATTAGGAGCAGGGGCACCTCTGGATGTGGGCAGAAGAGTCCTGTGCTCTGCAAGCTCTGATCTGTGGGGCACCTGTTAATATGGGCTTTGAGGAGTACCTTGTTTGCTCAGCCTAGTACTGACAACACAAACACAGATGACTTAGATACAACCTTCACCTCTTCTCCCCTGCCAATTCTATGGCTATGCCTGCCAGCAGTGCAGCACTTGCCCACTTCCCAGCCCTGTTTGCTCTATGAATACAATCACCACACAGACAGAACCAGCAAGTCTCACTTGCCTCACCAGACACAAAACATCAACAGCTAATGCATCCTTCCCTAAGGAAACCCCCACATTGGGAAGGAGACAGTAAGAGCTTGCAAATGATGCCGCTCTGCCACAGCCTGTTGATCCCTGGAAGTGGTTTTTGCTCTGCTCCAGTGTATACAGTCCAGATGTTTAGCAGTGGGAGTGAAATACCAAGGGTTTCAAGCACCTTAGTAAATCTTCTATGTGGCAAAGGATCTGTTGACAAGACTATAGCTTCTAAAAAGCAGTAAAGGACAGGCAGATGAATGGGAGACTTTCACACTCAATTGAAAGAGAATTCCCTTCTTCATGCCCTGACCTATACCCTGGTTAGGACAGCCCAGCCAGCAGGGCAAATCCTTGAACAGCAGGAGAAAACAAAGATGATAACTCCTGGAAAAGCCTTGGAGCATCCAGGCAGCCAGCCTGCCTAAGCTGGCTTTTTGTTCACTAGTGACACAGACACAGCCTGGCTGCACTGGATGGTTTACCATCCTCTTACCACCCTCTGAGGCAGCTGATCATCCTAAAAGCATTGTTCCTTTAGGAGGAGTACAAAGATAACGCTCAGTTGATCAGGAATGGGCCTGCCAGCAGTATGAACTACACAGCTGTGTAATAATATGCAGAGCTACATTTGGGTGTGCATCCCTTTTGGTTCAGTTTGGATTAGCTGACCTTGAGGATCCAGAGATGGGTTGCAAGGGAAGGAAGGCAGGAGGTTATTCCCCAACAAACCCATTGCTGCTGAGCATGTAATTAGCTCTACACATCACACAGAAGCATAATCCATAGTGTTAAGGGACTACCCTGACAAATAATATGCAGCCCTCTCATGTGAAAATGCTATTGCTTTGGTTGCAAGGGATTTGTAAGCTAGTAGTAAGGGATTTATTATCAACATCATTTTATTGTACTTATGGGGCTAACAATTTAGGAAAGTGCTAGGAGCACAAAGCAGAATAGTTCAGTCAATGTAATGGATTTATGTGAAAAAGCCTACAGAACTTGATGGTAAATCAATTGTTGCTTTGAGAGGAATAGAGGGTAAATGTCCTGAGGTAACTAGAATGTAAGCAGTGCTTTTACAGGTATTCATGTTCGTTTAGCTGTTATCTCCTCATTCCCCATGGCTTGCTCTTTTCCCCTCTCCAAAACTTGGGAATATTCTACTGCATTTCTTTAAAAACATACCAACAAAGACCAAATAGGGAAGATGTTTCCCAGTTGTGTAACTCTCTTCATTTTGAAGATACTGAGAGCTCAGTGCTCTGTGCTGACAGTATTAGCAGAGAGAAGAAGAAGCAGAGGGAGTAAGTTGAGGGGCTGTGTGGTGCTTAGTTGCTGACTGGGGTTAAACCACAATAGCCATTGCATCCTTCCATGCCCTGCTCTGACCCTCATCTACAAAGTTGTTCACTCACTCATTAGAAAGCATCTCCTACTCTAGCAGCCACTTGACAGAGGGAGTCTCAAATGTTCTGCATTTATATGGTTCTCGATGTGACAATAAACACTCTGATTTCATGTGAAAAATAAGTAATGCCTCTCAGGCAGCCGAGTTCTGAGCATCACAGCCTTTAACTCAGACCTTAAAGCTTTGTGACACCCATCAGTGTAAGAGGATAGCATCTTTAAAACAAAATAAAAGCTGAAAGAACAGCATATTGCCTCAGTTATTTGGAAAATAACATTACAGAAGGACCACTCTTATCTGTCCTCTGTCCTACTCTCTTTCATGCCTTAAAATCTGTCTTGTTTTGCTGTCAGTAAGTGCAATTCCTGAATTTATACCTGCATGAGCTTCATCATACACCTAGCATCCAAAACTGTTTGTCAAGTGCATGAATAGGTCTACAAAACCAAGGACTGGTCATCTTCTGCTAGAGGTACATTTAAAACTATACAAACAAGGACAATGCTGTCATGTTTAGCTTTGCACTGTAGCTACCTGAAGCCTTAAAAAGTAGTACTAATTGCAGAGTGAGAATTGCAAAAGCAGCTGTATACTATCCTTCTGCCACAGTGGAAGGAGGGTAATGAGGGAGGTTACTAAGGACAGGGTTGTCTTTATATGAAATCACTTTTGCAGTGAGACTACAAAGTTACATCTGCTGCAAAGTCAGCAGATGACAGTAAACCTGTAACCTGGAGAGTACTGAGAGAAAGTTGGATCTTCTCATAATAAACATTCATTTAGAAAGACCCACTGTTTTCTAAAGCATCAAGTGCTTTTCTGTCTCAAAGTGTACTGTTCTTTCCCAATCTTTGCAGAGAAGATAGTGCTGGATTCCATCAGGATCCAGCTGATGGGCTTCTGGATAAATGCAATACACTCTGCACAACCTTCTGATCTCAGCTCATGTGTAACAGCTAAAAGCTCCATCTTCCCTGTGACATGACACATTTAGTAATTAGACATAAGTAGGATGTTTCTGACACAGAGTTGTTGACAGGTAAGAACTGATGTCAGCTGGCATCAGCTTCCTAGTGTTATGTCTTTCTTATCTGAAATAGTTTTCCCACTGTGTTGTAGGGCTGCTAAACAGGATTCCTCCTCAAAAAGGTTTTCTTCAAATATTGGAGGCAAACCCACAAAGGTACAGAGCACCTGCAAACCCCACAGGAATTTCCAAACCTCAGGCTTGAGGAATCTTTCTTCTCTTTAAAACAAATCAAAGCATAAAAAAAGATAAACAAACGACTGCCTGTACACTATGGACCTTATAATTAGCTTAACCAGTAAATTTCTGCTTCCCCTGAGGTGCATCATAATGTGTATTTAATGAAATCCTCCTCTTTCCTATATCCCTAGCTGTTTCATATACTATAAATTATGGATGAGACTCTGTTTATGTATGCAGTCTTTCAGCTGTAAAATAAAGACCACTAATACAGCACTTAGGCCACACCAGGATGCCTGCAATCCATCAATGTTTAAATGGATATAATCTGCCAACTGGTCATTTGCTCTCACTGGCAGGGATGTATGGGGCAGGGAATGGACTGAGAGAGCAGAGAAACATCCACCTGTTGCTCTAAGCTCCTCCTATCCCACCACTGTACAACCTGTGTTTCATTGGTCATGGGACACAAGATGGTGCCAAAGAAATCTGAGGGAAAAAAAGGACAAGACAACATCTATAGCTACTACTACACCATCCCACTGCAGTTAATCAATCAATTTTTCAGGCAGATATTGTGTGTGTGTATGTGTGTTGCTCAATATGAAGATCAATAGAGTTTGCTCCAGTCAAGCAGGTCCCTTGCAGCTGATCTTTTGGCACTATGCTGTCCCCTGTTTACGTAGCTCAAGTTCTCTGCATATAGCATTTACTTCATACTACAAAGAGATAGTTTTACTTATTTAATGATGCTTTCAAAGCAAGTGATTTTGGATGAGAAGGGAGGTAATGAAAGGCTTTCAGAGCCCACTGGGAGTTTGTGACTGATACAGATGACCTGCATGCAAAGAGCTGTGCTTAAAAGAAACACTGCTTGGCAGGTATAACCACACAGTTCTACCTGGGATTGGTACAAAATGGGTTGAATTCAAGCTTAGCTCTTCTAATGAAGAACAACAACAGGCTTCTGATGTCATAACTGAGGATTTGAACAGCATGTTCCCCTAGGTCCTGTCCTTAAACTCCAGAAAGAAAACTCAGTTGAGTCAGACACAAAAGTAACTCTTCTCCTGGCTCTTACATTCCTCTTTTGCCTTGGAGCTATAGAGCAAAGCGCTTGAACATGCTCATTTTGACTTGTGATCACTTTAAGCAGCAGTTTAAAGGCTGGAAATAGGTGGGGGATAAGAATGTGAGTGTCCATCTCAGCAATTCTGGCCCACAGTCTTATTTTCTGGCATAAATCTGTTTTCACTGGCAGTGTAAGGCAGCAAATTTAGCTGGGAACTAAGGCCTAGCACACCTTCAATTCTGGTGGTGCTGCTCAGAGGCAGAGAGATGGTTACTAGCAAAGCAGCAGGACACAGTAGCAGCTGTATCAAAATGCACTGGAACTCATCTGTCACTGTTCTCCCTCTCTGACTGTGAAACAGCCTTTCCATGCCTATAGTTTATTTTCATTTCTCCTTGCTGCTGTTCTTAAAAGGTTACTAATGCAGCTTGTCAAACAGTTTTCAGCTTTACAGCAGAAGCTAAAGGCATTGTGCTGAGATGTAAGTGAAAGAAGGAGGAAATCTCTTTAACACAAGACATAAATGGCTCTCTACAGCTGAGCTTTTTTCCTTTAAGATGGCTAAGGAAAAAAAGCAGCATTACAGTATTCTAATATCATACCAAAGAAACTACAACACTCAGCAAAAAGCCAAACAAAAGCTAAGTGAGCTAAAAGCTGTTCTAAGGACTAAACACCGAGGCAATGACTTCTGTTAGCATTCAAACCAAGCAGTGAGATTGCTCACATAGCAAACTCAGTCCTCCCCAACACAACACAACGCCTGTGTTCTACTTCCATGCTTACTATATGCCAGGAAAGCGACCCTTTGGACACAGGTTTAATGCTTGTTCTCTGCAAGTCTCTACATAGCATTCCAGGCAGTGAGTGTACTTATTCACAAATTCAATCTTCCAGTTTTGTGCAGCAGAAAAACACATCAATATTTGTACCAAGTCACTCACCCATAATGTGTAGGAGCCTCTGCGGCTCCCTGGAAAAGTCAGCATACTCTGATCTGAGACAGCAACAGATGCCAGGCCACTGCTCCTGGATGGTGGCCATTCCAAGTCAGCCTCTGCCTGCTCAGCTTTGCTTTTCTGCTTCTTTATTATCTGTAAGGTAATGGGGACAGGAGGTGGGAGGGGAGAAGAAACGGTGCTTGGAAACTACTGAGTCATGTGGAGAAAAAAATACATTAATCTTGTCTCGAGGCAAACTGCTTAGGAACAGCATTTGAGTTTCCCTTTGCTGTTGCTCCACAGCTCATGCAAGGAGGATTCTGAGAACTTGCATGCATTTCTTCTCATTTGAAGTCATACTCTTTGCAAGTGCATAAGTGTGGGTACAACAAATCATAATCAATGCCTGCAGGAACATCAGAGGGGACTTAAACAGAGATGAAAACCTGTTCCCATAAACATCAGCAGCATCTGTCTGTCAAGTGTTTCCTCAGACATGAATTTTTCCAAAGAAACTAGATAGGATGGGAACTTCAAAAGCTCCCATAACCCCTTGACATATTTACCCTGAATACAAGGTCTTAGGTCTCTAGGCATTATTTTTGGCTTTGAAAGTCAACACTGACACTAAGAGGAAGGTTGTATTGACTACCTGTCTCCCTGTGCTGACATTTTATCCTGCTACACTTCATTTCCACAACTTTTCTGACTCCAATTTAAAGTATCTATAGAATATTATACTATGGCATACAAGACCTTATCAGGTAGCTTTTGACAAAAGTGGTAGCAATTTAAGCTTGGCTGAGGTAGCTTCTAGGCTATCAGAGACCCAAGAAGCACAAATCATCTTCTAACATCCTTATTAAAAAATGAGTATTTCCCATTGAGCTGCTGCTCTTCTGGCTTTTCTTGATAGCCTTATAACAACATGTTCCTCTACTGGTGTGTGATCCATGCATTGTTGAATGCCACATCTCATACAGAGCTGTGGCCATGAGCTTGGTTCACACAGAAGGGGACTAACTCAGAGAGTGGTTACTTTATTGATCACAGGAGCTCAGCAGCACTTTGATCATGCTTGCCTTGCTCCAGACTGTTGAGATAAATTCAAGGGGTATCTATTCCCACTAGCCCTCATTTCTGTGCTATGTCAGTGCCAACTGTGAGCTCTGCAGGCAGAAGAATGAGCTTTCCAGAAAAAGCCACATAAAACAGACACACAGGGTGTTCTGTGATTTTTTTGGGTGTTCTGTGATTTTTTGGGTATCACCCTCACAGCATCATTAATAGAATTCTGTTTTAATGATGGATGTTTTCTTTGTTTGTGTTACAGATGCAATTAAAGTAGAGTAAGTATGGTCAAGAACCACATTTCTTTATGTTGGAAAACATTGTGCTTTTTGCAAAGTGAAGTTAGTCTGGAGAAGATTTGGACTGGATGATCTCCAAAGGTCCCTTCCAACCCCTACCATTCTATGATTCTATAAGGAGACTGAGGGGGGATCTCATTAACATTGACAAAGAACTCAATGGTGGGTGTCAGGAGGTTGGGGTAGCACTTTCTTCTGTTTTATCTAGTGACAGGACAAGGGGTGATGGGAAGAAGCTGGAACACAAAAGTTCCACTTAAACATAAGAAAAAACTATTTCACTGTGAGGTGAGGGAGCCCTGGCACAGGCTGCCCAGGGAGAGTGTGGAGGCTCCTTCCTTGGAGGTCTTCAAGATCTACCTGGACACGTTCCTGTGTGACCTGATCTAGGTGGGATCTGCTTTGGCAGGGGGGTTGGATTAAATGATCTCTGAGGGTCCCTTCCAATCCCTACCATTCTATGAAGTACAGATGTAGAACTCCAATGAGCAAAGGCCTTCTCTGCCAAGCAAGACTATCACAGATTTGAGGGAATGGCATCTCTCAGCTCTGAATTAAGTTTATTTATAAACTGATCTCTGTCAGTTGCAGTTGATTAAGTCTACATTGTGATAACTGAAGTTGTAACTTGTCATTTATTCTTTCTACATCAGATTCATCCCTTTTGCTATTAGCAGTGTCAAAGCTCCCTGGACTAAAAGATTGTGTTTTGGTTACTAGGAAAAAATTCACGTTGTACCTTCTGCACAATGGTTGTGGCCAGCTCCTCTATGAGGTCCTCCTTGTGTTCCTGCAAGTAGCAAGCCTCATTCTGCTTGTCCTGCATGAAAACGGATATCTGTAGTTGCTAAAATCACATCAAAACAGCATTTCCACATAAATGGTAGAGATTAGGAAATAGGTAACACACCCTATGGGCACTGAGGGAAGAAGTTACAGGTACTTACATTCCATGTCACCTTCTGAAACACAACATGCATCTCAGATACTAAAAGCCACACCTAACTCTTTAGGTAGGGCATGAGACAGTCACTACTTCTTTACCTTTGTTTCTGTACATGTTTAGTTTACAACCACTACTCAAATGAAAAGAAACATAATTGTTCTATTTAAATGAATACTTTTTTTTCCTTTCTTTTGGAAAACATTACCAGGCTGTCACTGTAGGTCTCTGCTTTAGAAATAGCATCTTCCACTGCTTCCTCTGCAACACGTAAGGCCACAGCAAGGGTATCCATCATGCTGTGTCCTAGGTCAAGAATGAGATAAAACCACCATGTTCTTTATACATGTACATTTTGCATAATGAGCTCCAAAATTCAGACCCATATTCTGGTCATATGTTCAAATATTAGGTTATGACAAAGATCATTTCCTCAATTTGTAATTATGGACAGTAAAGTGAATATCTTAAGGCAGAGACATTTGTTTCAAATCTCTATGTTATTGCTCAAATGTAAATCTTAAATATGACATTTATAACATTATATTGCTTATTTGGGAATCCAGTAAAATGGTTAAGGAGGAAATCAGAGGAAGGAAATTTATAAACTTCCTATAAACAGCAACAGAATGAAAAAACCCCACATCTGAGCATAGGAAATGAAACAGGAGAGAAGTAAAAAACCCTAAATATTAAGAAAAATGCACTAGAATGAGTGTGTATTAGCTGTAATGTGCAAGCAGGCTATCCCAGCATTGTACACAAAGACTTTTTTGGTATCTTGCTAAATGTTCCAGCTAAAAGACTGATCTGTAAACAAGACTTACCAGTACTCAAGGATATTTGTCCAGTAATTGAAAGTATTAAGGACTGTGTTTTAATCACGTGAGTTTTAGCAGCATACCTTCTGTCTGTTGGTAGAATGTAGAGTCACTGCCACAAATGCTTCCCTCATTTTCAAAGCTTCCTTCAAAAAAACCTCCTTCTGCTCAAGAAAGACAGTACTGTCCATTAGTGCAAGCATCACCCACTGACAGCAGAGGCATTATTAGGTTAGAATACTTGCTCCACATACAGTGGCACCACACACAAGGAAGGATAACCAGAAAATTCCTCCTGCCTTTAGCAGAAAAACCATGAGCGCAGCCAGCTTTTGTGCAAAACACGACTGTTTTTACATGAAAGACCTCTCATTCACTTTGGATGGAGAAAACTATTTGTAGGGTAAAAGACAGAGGAAGAAGCTACCAGGTATAAAACATATGGTATAAGTTAAGGACAGAGAATTTGCCTTTAATAACGACATTTGGTGTTGAAATAGAGTCTACATTTTAAAGGGCAATGCAGTAGAAATAAGCCAAAAACCAGGCATGTGTACTAGGATTTGCCTTCATAGGGAACAAAAGGTTTATCTAACAGTCACATGGAAAAAGCACAGGAAAGTTAGCAATGACATTTAGACTCAAAGGCCTTCCTGAGAAAGGTCTCACAGAGATTGCACATGTCACTGCAGCTCATCATTGCAATGTTCACACTTCCATTCAAGGACAGATTCAGTGAGACTACGGCTTAAGTAAAGGCAACACGTCATATTAAAGTTCTGAAGGATCCATCCCCACAGTTTTTAATTGCACTGTCTCACTTCTGCCCTCACTGACACAGTATTTTTGGCCTTCATACATGTTCTCAGCTGTTAGGGAATTTTCTCTAGAAAAATTAATACAGAGAAAGCAAAAAGACTAATAAATCAGAGTTTAATGCAGAGGTTGCTTCTCCCTAGAAGCTTTTACGCCAATTTTCATAAGAAACACCCAAAGCTTTCACTTAGGCCAAAAGAATCCACTTACCATACTATATAATGTCAGGAAAAAGATAGTAAAGACTCCAGAAAAATTACAGTCTCTGTACAAATTTCAAAAGGATTACTTCAGGAAAATATCTGCTCCAACAAATCCAATGAAATTTCAAGCATTCAGTTAGCTGTGCTTTGAGAAATTTGCTAAAGTCATCCGTATGACACCAACTGCCACTACTTTTAACCCATTTTACATCCCCAGTTACTCTTCTTATGGGGTGATGCATTATAACACCATAGTTCAGGGAGAACTGTGTCTCTTCTTTTAAAAAGGAGGTGCCAATACTTAATTGGCATCTTTTAACCATTTCCAAACATCAATGCAAAAATGAGATGTGGCTGGTTTCAGACCCTTAAGTGTGCAAAACAGTAAGTGAGGACAATCCAAGTTTTGGTCAACTTGGATACTAAAAGTATCTTTTGAAGTCATCTCAGAGCTTCCATTGTCTCAGCTTGTGTGTTAAAGTAGATATGGTAAACCAACGCAGCTGTCCTTACCTATTACATCAGGACAAACTCCACTCTCCAGTATATGCTTCTTGTACAAGTTCTTCAGCACTTTGGCACTTCCAAAACACTTAAAGCGGCTTTTGACATTGTTATAGTACCAATCCAGAGACTGAGCCCTCAGGAGCCTGAAACAGTAAAAATAAACATGGAGTGATTCTACAGCAAAGAAGCATAAACAGTTCATCATCCTTTTGCAGAATCCTGCCCCTGGGGAGGAACAACCCTATTCACCAGGACAGGCTGAGGATGGACCTGCTGGAGAGCAGCTTTGCAGAGAGAGACCTGGGAGTGCTGGTTGATAATAAACTGACCATAAGCCAGCAATGTGCCCTCGTGGCCAAGAAGCCAATGGCAGCCTGGGGGCAGCAAGAAGAGTGTGGGCAGCAGGTCAAGGGAGGTTCTGCTCCCCCTCTGCTCTGCCCTGGTGAGGCCTCATCTGGAGTCCTGTGGCCAGTTCTGGGCTCCTCAGCTCAAGAGGGACAGGGAACTGCTGGAGAGAGGCCAGCACAGGGCCACCAAGATGATCAGGGGACTGGAGCATCTTCCTTCTGACGAAAGGCTGTGGGACCTGGGGCTGTTTAGTCTGGAGAAGAGGACCTGACTGAGGGGGATCTCATTAACATGGACAAATATCTCAATGGTATGTGTCAGGAGGTTGGGGCATCACTTTCTTCTGTTATATCTAGTGACAGGACAAGGGGTGATGGGATGAAGCTGGAATACAAAAAGTTCCATTTAAACATAGGAAAAAAACTATTTCGCTGTTTCAGTGAGGGAGCCCTGGCACAGGCTGCCCAGGGAGGGTGTGGAGGCTCATTCTCTGCACATCTTCAAGACCCACCTGGGCACGTTCCTGTGTGACCCCATCTAGGTGAACCTGCTTCTGCAGGGAAGTTGGTCTGAATGATCTCTAAAGGTCCTTTCCAACCCCCACCACTCTATGATCCCCCACCACACTATGATTCTATGATCCTTTTGTATAAAAAAATGATCCTTTTAGGCCTCAGAGCATAAACATATTAATTTCTGAATACTTCTTTACTGTTTGTACCTTGCAAGTGTCCAAAACATTGAGGTAACTCTGAGCAAACTGCTTCACATTGCTCAAGGTATTATGTGGTTTTGCCATTATCAGAAGAGATGCTCTCCCCTTTTACCTTACAATGCCAACACTACAGCCTTCTGGAAAACACAATCAAGCCTTGGAAGAGCAAAGGAAGGTTTTAAAAGCAAACCTTTACTTACACAGATTTACAAACAATGTAAGAAGATCAGCCCATTAGTGCACTGCAAAACCCACTCATTTTCATAGCAACTTATCACTGCCTTAATTTATGGAAAGCAATAGAGTGAGAAAACATAATTAAAGGAGTTCAAAGCAGAATGAGCAAACTTCAGTTTGGTTTCTTACTTTTAACAGTAAGAATCACTGACATCAATAATCCTTCCTAATGAATTTGTCCCCAGAGCTCAAATACTTCTACAAAGCCAGGAGATACTGTCAAGCTCTGTATTCTTTTCCATCACTTCACCTGTTACTTCAGCAGAGGGTGAAGAGAACCTGTGCCCCATTTCCAGGCAACACAACCACAGGGTACTGCAGGGTAGCCCACATTGGACCCATATGTTTCCTACTGAAAGCGTCACTGGAGAGCTGGATCCTAGGCTTCCACCTATAAATTAAAGCTGACTTACCCAAAAGCCTCCAGAAAGGAGCATTAAGTGTGAGCCAGTGAACATGAACTAATTCTGAGTGTTTGCTTCCCAGTTTAAGCCTATTTGTTCCTCTACATATTGCCACAGTAGCCCATCATTAATTAACTTACTGCACTTAGATTGCAGGGATCAAGACTTTTTTGATAGGATACAAAGACATTCCATACAAAACTCAGTATAGGCTGCAAAGATAATTTCCCTTTTGCAATAATTACAACAATCAGGGTCTTGGAACTAGATGGAACTTGTTACATAATCAAGCAAAGAGATGATTCTTAACACCAACATTTTAGAGAACAAAAGGTGTCTGTTGTCAAGATATGAACCACTAAAGAAATGATGTTGCTATCAGGACTGCTGGACTCTCAGCACTTCCACAGCCCACTGTATCCATTAGATTTTCCTTCAGGGACTCTGGAGGGGTTTTTATAAAGCACAAAGCAAGTGACAACCCACAATTTTTGTTTAGCACACTCCATTTCATAATCAAATAAAATCTTACCTATTGAGACACTGACAATTTAGTTCTTAACCTGCACTGAACCTCAGGAGATACTCAATAACAAACAAACATGCTGAGCCTGGGGTTTCAACTAAATGCTTCTAGCCTGGCTCCAGATTTTTTCAGTTGCACAATACTGTTAGCAAAGGAATATCCATTCTAGGTAAAGCAGAGCATCATGATACAGCCCACTCCTCTGTCATCACCGGAAAGTGGTTAGTAGCAAACACCAGCAGTTTGAAATTAAAACCAAAAACCAATCAAGCCTCTCATATTCAAACTGTGAACTCTTAAAGTTACATTAGTTGCCCCACTGAAGAAAAGGCACAAAAAGTAGCAGAAGCATACTTTTTTCCTCTATGCTGTGCCAACAATTAGATGCAGGAGAGAGATTTACAGGTAATTTAAGAATATTAGCCATTCACTATCTATCTGCATAGTGATATCCCAAGCCTAACTATGGTTCCCATGAGACTGATTAGTTCCAATACTCACTATTCTACAGATATTACTAACATGTAATAAGGGCAAAAATGTCCTTACACGTGATGCACAGGTGACTGCCACCAGTGCAGGTGGCTGGTGATAGAGCATGTGCAATGAGAATCATGCCTAGGTCTGTCTGTGAAGTACAGGATTTCTGAATTCATATAATGCTGCCACTAACAAGTCTGTTATGATGTCTGTCCAAGTCCTGACGCACTGACCAAGGCACAGAGATGAATCTGTGAATGGAGGCAAGTTTCTCTCCCAAACCTGCAATTCTTTGGTGTTTTGAGAACCTGCCTTCTTTGTGAGCAGGAGCCATTTGCTTTCACAGAAAATACACCAGAAAGAAATAAACAGTATGTCTTCTGCTTGCTGAATTGAATTAACTTTTGTCCATTGAGTTGCTCTTGGTGCTGGGAGTGTAAGATTTCAGTCAGTAGCACAGAGCCACAGTCATTATGATGGATAAGACTAAGTTTGCACAACTAGGTTGGAAGCACCTTGGCAGGAGGTATAGACCAGCAAATATACTCTTCACAGAATCTCAAGGACTGGAAGGGACCTCAAAAGCTCATCCAGTGCAATCCCCCTGCCAGAGCAGGACCACCTAGAATAGGTCACATAGGAACTCATCCAGTTGGGCTTGAAATGTCTCCACAGAGGAGACTCCACAACCCATGTGGGCAGCTCTTCTGCCCAGTGAACACAGTGGTCTGCACACTGTCCACAAAATAGTACCACAACGCTATCATCACAGCTTTAGAGCTTTCAAGATCCCTATCAACTACTTCAGCACCTTTACCAAGCAACCTCAGCTGCACTAGCTCAAAATCCTAAATGTCTTCTTGGAAGCCAAATAGACCTGCTTCTTAATATTCAGACTAAGTGACAAGGTACCAAAAGCAGAAAGCCACCTCTCTCATTGTATCCACTGTATGAGTTAAGATAATCAATTATGAATGCTGACCTGGCAACTTGGGAAAGGTGAACCTGCTTCTGCAGGAGGGCTGGACTAGATGATCTCTAAAGGTCCCTTCCATCCCTACCATTCTGATTCTATGAGATGTGACCCACTGAAATCCTGCCTCCCCACCTTCTTCCCCAGTCTTTCATGTCTGATCTCTACTGTTTGTATAAAACTGGAAGGCTAAGTACCGATTTCTTTATGAGGAGACAGTGCTTTGCAACTAACACAATTTGAGAGACTGGCTTTGCATTTCTAATGATGACCATTTTTGTACATGAACTGTGGAAAAGTCAAAGGGATAGCAGATTATACAACTCAAAGCAGCAATGAAAGAAGGGGTGCTTGCCTTTTTCTACTACTTAATCTGATGTCAACACAAGGATTGGGATTTTTTTAACATCTCCCCCATCATTGCTGGGGGAGTAACACTTTGTGAGCAATCTAATCATCTCATGATTCTCTTCTTACGTGCTCCAAATCTATGCCCTTGTCCTGCACATGTTTTATAGCAGATTACAGTGCCTCCTCTAAAGCTTTTCAGCCTCCTTAACTTTCAAATAAGCCACAATGTCCTTCTGATTCTTCCTGGGGAGAATGGATTTGGAGAAGAGAGTAGTTCTCTCACAGATGCTAAAATAAAAGACGTACTCTAAAGAGGAATAAGAGCATTTTTTGCCTGATTTCAAAATCCTTTAATGTTGACCTGTATTCTGCAAAAGCAGTCCACGAGTCCAGAATGATGAAAGACTGTGACAGCACTAGCATTAAATTGTTAAAATGGAACACTTATTACTTCTAATAGAAAGTGTGCAAGTCCTGTGAAATGAAAGTTCAACACTTAAAGGATATTAGTTGTGTGTGTTTTAAAGAAGCAGGAATGGACAAAGCTATTTCTCTCTGTGCTGTAAAGATCACTATGTCTCTGTTGCTAAACAGCCTTAAGCATCAAGGACATTATTTATGTTACATAATATTGACAGGGAGCTTAGTTGCATTCTGATATGCTTTTGGCAGAGAATACTGTGATTTTAAAATGCTGCCTTACTAGAAAGTGTGAAAGCTTGGCAGACACCTTTGGTTTAACAACATTAAAACTCAAACAAGTATTTATAAAGCCCCTCTCTTTATTTTTTTAGAGCAGCAATGTGTTTGCCTTTATCAATTAGTACCATAAGAGCCCATCAAAAGCTTTACAAATGGTTTTCAGTACATTTCTCACCTGCAGCACTCAATTTTTAGCCTTCACTTGAGAAAGAAAGTACCCCAGCTGTGCTGGGTGGGGGGGGTAAGAACATAAACCATCACATTAATAGTGATTATCAGAAGAAGATCCCACGAAAGATGCCACTCAGTCATGATGACTCAACACAGATGAGGTCGTTTAGAGACTGATCTACCACGTTCATTTTTTTTCATTATAAAATAGTTATGATGTTTTTCTTGGGACTAAAGGCAATATGAAACTTCTGCAATACCTTTCCTCTAAAAGACACTACCAAGTTAACGTTCATGACCTCAATCTCTGCTCACAATGCAAGCTGAACTACGAGGGCACATTTTATAACCATGTTTTTCCATTTTTCCATGAACTTTGTGGTAAGTTTTCTCCCTCAAGAAGAACTTGTCACTTACTGAGCTGCAGTCTAGTTTCTGTAAGTCAGGAGGATTCTTCTGAAAATAACTTATGTTACTCATATGTCAGAGTGAATATATAATGATTGGGAGTTTCTTTGCTGTTGACTTGCACTGAAAACTGAAAACTTTTCAAGCTTTTCGTTCCTGTCTTACTGCAGCTTCCCTTTCTTTGTGCCAACAGCCAGGCCAATAAATTGACTCTAAAATCAGAACCACAAACTCCACCTGCACATCATCAACTGTTTGTACAAATGGTTATGACAGACAATTTGTATTTCTGAGCTTACCTCTGTGTATGAATAGCAAAGCATCAGACAGGAGTTCCATGCTATCCTGCTAGAGCCTCTCCTTGAGCCCCAGCTCTCAGCTGAGCCTCTTGAGGCTAATTCCTCTCCCTTCATCCATAACCTTTGCTGTTCTTCTAATGGAATGGTGGGAATCACTCTGTAAGCCAAATGACACTACCTGTCCCCTCGCTGTAGCCCCAGTGGTTCTCTCTTTGGTCCACAACATGTCAAGATATGGGAAAAATGACTTTATGACCCATAAAGACAGAGTAATAATGACAGAGTAGTGTCTTCAAATACAATTATTATACTTCCTTATACTTGAAAGGAAAGGTGCTCCTTCAAATACCTGTTTATTCTTTTAAGCATGTTAAACTCATTACCATCCCCCCCAATTAGTTCAGCATTACCCACTGCATTTACAAGCAGCAGACATACAGGTTGGTTGCAATTTTCATTAGAAACTCAGTTTTTCAGGTTTTTATAACTCAGTTGTGTTCCTCTGTGGTTCATGCATTGTAAAACAGGAAATAATAAGAAAGATCTAGTGGCATACCCACTAAAGTAATGTCACTATAAAAAATAAATCATTAAAAAAAGGTCTTCATTAAAGAGGTGTTTAACCTCTTGACTGGGCATTAGCACTACTCAGCCCTGAAATGCAGACATTCAGCAACAATATCTCAGACAACTGATCAGCTAACAACCAATCAAGCTTACTAGAAATCAAATACAACAGTTGCTGGAAATAACTTTTATCTAGGGAAATAAAGAAGGAGGAAAGAAAAGGGCTTTAAAAATTGTTACCCTGTGCTCCTCCTGCTTTGTCCATGCCCTAGGGTAACATCCAACCTCAGGTCACTTGAGATCTGCATTCAGCAGTTGCCTAAATACATTCAGGGAGGGAATTGCTTTATACTTCTTGAACCTTTTTACTTTTGCTGATGTGACAGTCTTTAAAAATTAGGTAATGAAACTTAGGAAAGCCAAACAAGCCCATCTCTGAAATACAGGACTACCCACAGATCATAAAGCTGCTGCTCTGTGGGAGGCTCCAAAATGCAATGTAGCCACATCCAACTGAAGAAACATCACAAGTGTGATTTTTCATTGGGAAACCAACACCAATATTTAGTTTTCATTCTTTCAAAGCACTCCTCCCACGGCTCCTTGAACTGCCCAGAGGCTCAGCCATGTGTGAAAAGATGGAGGGGCTGGGACCTGGCTGCCAGAGCTGGGACACCAGTAGGCAGGACAAGGGTTTGGAGCATGTTTCAGATGAGGAAGGGCTGAGGGATCTGGGGCTGTTTAGCCTGGAGAAAAGAAGGCTCAGGGGAGACCTTCTCACTCTCTACAGCCACCTGAAAAGAAGTCATAGTGAAGTGAGGGTTGGTCTGTTCTCCCCTAGTGACAAGCAATAGAACAAGAGGAAACGGCCTGAAGTTGTACAAGGGGAGGTTCAGGCTGGATGTGAGGAGGAATTTCTTTGCTGACAGGGTTGTCAGGCACTGGAAGGGGCTGCCCAGGGATGTGCTGGAGTCGCCGTCCCTGGAGAGGTTTCAGAGACGGGTGGATGTTGCACTGAGGGAAATGGGCTGGTGGTGCATAGGGCTGGGACAGAGGCTGGATTCAATAAGCTTAAAGGTCTCTGCCAGCTGAAACAATTCTATGATTCTAGGAGCCCTCCAAAGCAGACCTGCCTAGCCATGCTGATGGGCCACAGGCAGAGACACGCTGCAGTTAAATATTCTCATCTTTAACCATGTTGTTTCCCCACAGGCAGGTGACCAGTGCTGTAGGACCAGTATCCTTGAAGCTATGCCCCTCCTGGGGAGCTGCATGTCTGTCAGCCACCAGCTGTACCCGTGCCATGTTATGCATCAGCAGTTGGGGAACTCTTAGTTAATCCAGATTATGCCATCTGAGGCGCACCGGCTGTCACAGGGCCCCGACACAGGCTCATGCCCTGTACTGGCCTCACACACAAGACAAAGCTCAAGGCCCTTGTACTGAATGGTTTCAGCTTGGTGCCCAGAGAAACAATTAACATTTGGGCTGTCACTTATGATTTACTAGTTTTAGAGTAAAATTGCTTCAAACCCAGCATCCTTAAATATTGTTTCTCTGCCAATAGCAATATTTGCTTTATTCCCTTGGGCTGACGTTTTAGAGCTTGTAATGTACTGCTCAGTATAAACTGTTGAATTAAAGTATTTCAATTCCTTTCAGTTCCAGTGAAATCAGCCATATTTCCAGGTCTGAGAATGCAATTTCACTTTCATTCCCTTCAGGATAAATCGTTATAGCACACACAAACACCACACACATGAATGTCCTATCAACGCTCAGGTCCCTAAAAATCAGAATATTCAGCTTTCTGAAGCCCTGAACAGGAACTTTAGTCAAGTTCATGTCACTTCAAGACAGGTCTTGTATTTCCCTGATTGTTTTACATGTATCTCTGTTCTGTGAAACACGGTGGTATACACCTCAGAAACAACAGCTCCTAATCATCTCTCCCAGCAGGCTGCTGTTGTGATGCTTCCTTTCTCTATACTTAACTTACTTTTCCTATGAAGTGATTTGGGTCTTCCCTGAATGTTTATGGGTCTTCCAATGTCATTTGACCATAATTAAAGAGGTTCCTTTCACAGAGGTTGGATGTAGGGCAGGTTCAGTGGCTTTTGAACATCACCCCAGGTTAATCTTTACATATGAAAAGGGTCAGGCTAAAAAACTCAGGCACAAAGCCATCATTCTAGTTTGTGAATGAAGGCTGTGAGTGTGAGTTTGGTGAGGACTATTTTCAGGTCTGCCCCTCTCACAGTGTCCTGCAGCAGGTGCAGAAAACACTGAGACAACCCCAGCTCTGGAGTTATGGTTTAATTCTCCAGTAAGAAAACATAAATAAGTGTAAAACATATCAGCATTTAACTGGGCTATTTTGCCCAGTGTTTTGCCTGTGAGGCTGTATGTCAGGAACCTCTGGCTCAGGAATGTATGCATATTTGATACATCAACCCAACCTGCTGTGCCCAGGAAGCATGGTGTGGTTTAGCATAACTCAAGTGAAAATACAGACTTTATAGCAATTACAGAAGTCAGTTTTTAGACAGAGGAGCGTTTTCAAACCCACTGCTCCACCGTAATTTAGTTGGGTATAAACAGCAGGGGTGAAAACACAACTGTGGAGAGTTAACAGCAGTTAAGGCAGTGACCTAAGAAGGGGTAAGACCTCTCTTTGGGCATCTACAAGGAGTAAAAGACGGGAGGAGCTGTATCCAACACAGCTCTTGATAGTATCTTGGAAAGAGCTAATAATCTTTTGCCACAACAAGATGTTTATAAGGATGTTTGCCATGTCTCACAACAATTAGTGAATATTCTTTCTCCACTTTTGCTTTGCAAAGTGAGCATCAATAGACCGCTGATAGCTTATTCAGAGGTGACTTCCAAACCTAAAAGTTCCAAAGGCTGCATTACAGGGAAGCTTGTAGAGAGCTTCTTGTAGTAGCTACTGCTCCTGAAAAGCCACTTGGGCAGAGCTTTATCATAGAATCAGAGAATGGTAAGTGCTGAAAGGGACCTTTAGAGATCATCCAGTCCAACCCCCCTGCAGAAGCAGGTTCCACCTAGATCAGGTCACACAGGAACACGTCCAGGAGGGTCTTGAAGACCTCCAAGAAAGGAGACTTCATAGCCTCCCTGCAAAGAAAGAAATGAGATCACACAGGTGTTCCCCTTGCTCTCATACATGATGAGCAATACCTACTGGAATACTCCCAGCAGATACACAGCTTAACTGTTTTTCATGACGGCTGATGCTGCAGAGCTCCCCCAGCCATCCACTCTGGTGCTTTCCTGTCCTCATGTTAAAGGGTTTTCTTAACATTTAAGCTGAATCTTCCTCGTTTCTCTTTTAGCAACACAGTTTAAGGTGCTTGCTCTTTTCTTTTTTAAGGCTAAAAAATGCTATTTCACCCCAGATCATGTTTTATACCCATCTGATAATTCCCACTGTTTTTCTTCCCAGGAGAAGGAAAGACAGACCCAAGTGGTCTATATCTTTGTTTAAATACAGATGCCAGAACTAGTAATTTCAGGTCTTACCAATACTCTTTCAAGAAAGACAAATGTAACTGTCAGGATACACCTTAGCAGAGCAGAGAACCTATGGGTGAGATTCCACTGAGAGTCTCAGCTATGCCATCCTGATACTGAATCTGGGCTAAGTGATGCTGCAAGTCACACATCCATCAAAGCCTTGCTGAGACTCATGGTGTAGGAACTGCCAACTCTTTAAAAAGAAAGATCCTGTTGAACTAAGGCAATGGTATTTTCACTCCAACTCTTCTATGAACAATTACATGGATGCTACTTTCAGAAATGAGGTTTAAAGTGCATCTCCTCACTGGCTGGCAGATATACAAATGGGCTAAATTGTCATTTGTTACATGTTATCAGCGAACAAATAACTCCCCCAGATAAGAAAACCATGAAGCCAGTCATTCACAGAAGCCTTATGGTCATATCCATACCACTCCCACTCCACAAAAAGCACAACTGTCTTCATTTGACTCCTACTTTCATTTCTAAGCTGGTGTGTAACGAGCCCCAGATGTTACTGCAGCCACTGTGGATCATTCACTGGCCAAATACTGTCTGTAGTCCTCATCACCAGTGGTGTAAATGGAGCCTAAGAACTTGTCCCTTTCTAGGTGTTTCACTCAATGCCTGGCAATCACTTCCCCACCACACTGACATGTGTTTTCCTCTTGAGCCTTTTGTTTGATAATCATCATGACAATAAACTGACCATGACCCAGCAATGTGCCCTCGTGGCCAAGAAGGCCAATGGCAGCCTGGGATGCATCAAGAAGAGTGTGGGCAGCAGGTCAAGGGAGGTTCTGCTCCCTCTCTACTCTGCCCTGGTGAGGCCTCATCTGGAGTCCTGTGTCCAGTTCTGGGCTCCTCAGCTCCAGAGGGACAGGGAAGTGCTGGAGAGAGGCCAGTGCAGGGACACCAAGATGATCAGGGGACTGGAGCATCTTTCATATGAGGAAAGGCTGCAGGAACTGGGGCTGTTTAGTCTGGAGAAGAGGAGACTGAGGGGAGATCTTATTAACATTTATAAATATCTAAAGGGTGGGTGTCAGGAGGTTGGGACATCCCTTTTTTCTATAGTAGCTAGCAACAGGACAAGGGGTGATGGGATGAAGCTGGAACACAAAAAGTTACACTTAAAGTGAGAAAAAACTATTTTACTATGAGGTGAGGGAGCCCTGACACAGGCTGCCCAGGGAGGGTGTGGAGGCTCCTTCCTTGGAGGTCTTCAAGACTTGCCTGGACACGTTCCTATGTGACCTGATCTAGGTGACTCTGCTTCTGCAGGGGGGTTGGACTGGATGATCTCTAAAGGTCCCTTCCAACTCCTACCATTCTATGATTCTGTCATTTACATGTGTATCTTTACACAGCAGATCAAGGCTACCTGCCAGCCCAGATGAAAATGAAATATGCAGCCACTGGGTATTTGAAACCATATCAAAACAGATCCAAATGCTTGTGTAAAAGCTGGAACACTTGGATATTGCCAAAATGGAACATCCCACACCTTCATTTCAAAATGCTTTTTATAAGGATATTTTAAATTACAGGACACAGTCATGACAATTGTACATGACCTGAATGACTTATTTTATGGCACAAAAATCATAACTATACAAATGAAAATCTTACCACCCATCAAATATTTCTCCCTTAAGTAAAAGGAAATCCTTCACCTCAACTGAATCCCTTTTTTTTTCCCCCCAAAGAAATTTCACTTCATGTAAAATTTTGGTGGCTTTCTTCCTATCTTCATTTGCAGCAAAATACATTTTCAAAGGAAAGAAATTCCATGTCTTAAGTCATCAGACACTAGATGAGTTTTCAAGCAAATCATAAACAGTTTGTACAGAAATTTAGAGCACTCACATGCACACAACATGATGGAGCAAATACAAATACATGTGAATCAGAGCAAGTTATTACAGCTCCACTGAACACTGATACATTGCTTTTCACTGCCAGATTTCTTTCTACACGCTGCAACACATCAGTGTAATTTTTATTTCAGGTTTCTGAAAGATGACAGGCAAAATCAACTAAAATCCACCCTGGCAGTACCTCAAAATTAATCTACCCCACTGCTTTCCTTCTGAAACAACAACAGCAAGAGATACTAATAAATTCTCAACTGGAGAGGCATTCATTTCCTGCTGTGCTATTACTAGAAATTTATACTTTGCACCTGCCCAGTGAGGTGAAGGAAAATTCCTGTAATATTCATGTAATTAAACTTCGGGTTTTGCAGAGAGCAACATCAAAACACTCTCAGGAACATTTGGTCACTGAACTTTGTGTTTATGTTAATGAAATGAAAGTATTCCTATTCACAAGGCAGTTGAACATAAATGGATACAAATAAATGCACCGTTCACCCACGAGAAATGTTTTCCCATTACCACAGCAGATACCAAATGAAACAACAGAACATAAAGCCACATTGATTAGTTATTCAAATTACCTAAGGGAAGGCTTTTCTTCCTGCAAACTTCATTTTTCATCCAGAGATTCTTGAAAAAACGGGATGAACAACAACAAAAAAGTGAGGTTGATGAAGCATAAAAAATTTCACAAAAGAGATGCAAACTCTGTTCCATCAGATAGAAAAAATACCAGGGGATAAACCATGCAAATTAATTCTGTAATCCTGATTAGAAAAAGACGCAGGGCTTTTAATATAGAGCTCAAGAACACCAAAAAGACAACAATCCTCTGCTTCAAGGTCTGTTTCTGTTCTTAAATTGGGAGGGAGCTGTGAACAAACAGCTGTGAAACGCCAGCAAAGATGAGAAGATTCATCACCACGTACCATCAGAGAGAAAGCTGGGCTCATCTCAAGATTATTTAAAAAAGAAAGGTGGAGGGGGATGGGGTGGAAGAAAGATAATGAGAAAAAAGCCAAAAACCTTAATTTTTTTTCTGGGGAGCAAAGAGATGTGGTTTCAGAGCCTATTTGTCACTTCTGCTGAAGTAGGTTGCACTGTTTGCTTCGGAGAGCTGTGCACACAGTGACTCCCACCACCCCTCTCTGAGATGACACGTACTTGAAGCTTTGTGACTCCTAAGCCACAGGTTCTAAGGCACAGAAGAGCTTAAGAAATCATCTGGAGGCACTGTTGTGTTATCCAGCAGGAGTATGACACCTCCCAGTCCAAGTCCCATGCAGGTCCCTAGCCAGGAGGCGTAAGGTGTGTATTTTCTTGCCACTCACACACCCATCGTGGTAGGAGGAGTGAGACAGAGGGATGCTGCACTCCCCAGGGACCAAACTACCCAGACATGGTTTATACAGCAGTTCAAGCAAGGAGAATTCCTTGCATTACAGTGGGAAATGGGCTAGATGGAGATAACTGGCCAGGTCCAGAAGGTTGGCTCAGTCGACCACAGCACCTCAGCAGCTCTTCCTAGCACACAGAAAGCGCAAACAAGGACTGAGTGAGGATATCTGATGCTGTGCAACAGTACTGCTGCATGCAAGTGAACAACCTGAGCATTCTGTGTATGCCTCCTAAACCCCTTACCATTCTATTTCTGCTTTGGCAGAACATGAGCCTTCTGTTATGTTGTGCTACTTATAAGTGGAACTCTCTTTGATTCAACCATTAAAACACATGGGGCTTTTTTTTCCCCCCCTTCTTGTTACTACTTAGATTTTTCAAACCAACTTCATAGCCACTGAATTTAAAGTGGTGGGAGGTTTTTTTCCCTGCTGCACAGCAAATATTTTTAGTTGGAAGCTTTATTGTGCAAGCTGTCCAGCAGTCTGACAAAAGCTAAATTCCAGCTTATGGCTGAAAACCGTAGTAAAAAATTCCAAAGCCTTTACAAATTATACATATGAGACTTTAATCCCAGCTGGCCTCACTAACTGGGGCTCTACATCTGGGCAATGCACACAAATGTACTTTTCATATGGATTTTCAGCTATTTGAATAATGAAAAAGAGAAAAAGCATCTCTATTTTTGTAAATACTTGTAAGACAATAAGAAAACCCGAAGCACAGATTAGCCAGACTCTCTGAGGAATACAGCTGTTTCTCAAAACCTGGTGGTCCTCAGAGCTCTTGGGTAAAAATGGTCTGCTGTCCAGAGGAGAATTCACTTCCCTAACAAACAAAAAGCTTTAGAGGCACACAATCTTCCTGTTTGATTCGGGGCAAGCTTACTCCCACCTACATAAGCGAGGAGGTTTCCTCACTGGGCCACCGAGTTTTGGTGAGATATGTGATACCAGCAAATTTGATCAACTAGGATAAATGGAATGAACTAGAAGCAACAGTGTATGAACAGGAAGGGTGAAAACAGGAAGAGCTGCAAAGCAAAACAGGGGTGACAGTGTGCAATAGGTCTTTGAGCCTCCGAGTGCTGGTGTTCAGCTAGGAAGGGAGTGCAAATATCACAGCCCTTCTCAGCTACACCCACAATGCTCATTTGAGAAGTGCCCCTGCTTCACTCACAGAAGAAATGCATGCCAGGGATTTGAGTTCCCATTAAACTGGGATGACATGATGAGAGCTAAAGGGTGGATGTTACTTGACTGAGATGCCTCTTCCCGCTTCAATGGCGTGAGGTATCACTCACTACTGCAGCTCTTCATGTTTGGTTAAGGAAAACCCATAGAGGCAATCTCTTAAGAAGAAGGAAATCAAGTTCTATCTGCAGTTTTCCCAACTGTGCTGCTTAGGCCCTAAGTGAATAAAAGGATTACCTGCAGACTCTCTGCATGCAAACACTGTTGTAGTTCCACCTGATAGCGGTAGAGAATGTTCCATTGCAATAACAGGAGGCATCTTGACTTGGGCATCCCTCCTACGTGTGGTAACCACAGGGAGAGAGAGATGGGGACAACAAAAGCTATTTGTCATTTCTGAGATACTGTTTACTCTTGCTTCTCACCAAAGGGAAGGGAAGGTAGCTCTCTTCTCAAGCAGGATTCCTCTCATAAAGAAAAGAAAGTGATTTTGGGGAAGCAAACCTAGCTACCAGGGTTTCCAGCTGAGCAGGCTGGTTGTACTGTGAACTGCTGGCTGCTAATCTGTCTCATGGTGCAGGTTGCCAAAAGGCTGCTGAGCCTGGGTGGACTGGAGGCAGGGGAGGCCATGTGTCTATCTATCCTTCCGTGCATCTAAAGTAGATGCCTTACAGAACAAATGAAAACGTTCTTTCTCTTGACACATCCACAGTACTTTTGCCAGAGGACTGTAAGTAACTCGCATGTCACTGCCCCTTTTTCTTGCCATTCTTTTATCCCAGTTCTTCATTTCCCTAGGAAAACTTGAAGGTGGGATGAACAATTTGCTTGCATTGCTGAAGACAAATTGGGAGAGCACCGAGGCACATAAGCTGAAGGCAGTGCATTAAGAATGTCCTCAGTGTATGTACTGCTCCATTAAGGTACTCACCTTCTTTTAGGAGGTCAGACTACAACAAATCACCAGCTCTCATCCAGCAGATTCAGAGTTATGAAAAAGCCTATTACATATGATACTAAAATACCATCACATAGCCTGCACAATTCTGTACTTGCCCTGTGACAAAGAGAGTGCAAGGGCTAAAGTCATTTCCATCACCTACATACCCATGGCAAAACCATTCAATGGCCATTTTTAAGGATGGTGTTAGAGGCAGTGCAATCAGACTTTCAACCAAGTAAGCTGAAAATTATTTGAGAGGCAGAAAAACATTAAAAGAATCGTGTAACTGAGACACAGAGCAGATTAGTCTCCAAGAAGACAGATTAGTCTATATGGAGACAGACGGATCCATTAAGTCTGATAATTGTGTAATGGAAGGTGCAATGATAAAAAATCATCTCTTCCAGAATGCAACAAAAAAAATGTCTACTGACTACTCAAAGGTGCTCATCCTTGACTTTGCTTTTAGTTATGATGACCTTCCATTAAAAAGTACTCTCGTTTTCTCCAGAAGTTCATTTTGGAAAAGGAATGGAGACCTCAGGAGTAGAAAGAGCAGGGAGGGAGGGAAACCAAACAAGAATCAGGCAAAAAAACACCTGCTTTGAGATTCAAGATGGAAAAACAGTCATTCTTCTCTCCCACTCCCCAACAGTAAGAGGCTGTATCAGTTTAAAACACTAAGAGATCTACTTTAAACATATAAAGGAAAGTTACAAAAGGATGTACATTCACGGACATTTGACTCCCACAATGAATCATACGCTGAATAACGACAACTTAGTACTGCTGCTTTAAATTATTTGTGTTTTATACTTCTAATCCCTTCACAATATTAGTTAAATAAGACAATGATAAGCAATACTCCTCAAGCTGCAACAATGGGATGATTTGAATATACCTAAAATAAAATCACAAGGAGTGAAAAGAGATTTTCCAGAGACTAGAAACAGAGTTAAAACCAAGAATTTCTTCAGTAAATAGAAATATTCCTTGGCTCAGAGGCAATAATCAAATCCTGTGATACAATCTATGATTCAACTCCTAGTTTTTTGACAGATTAAAGGACAAGGTGTCATAGCTCTATAGTAGGTGAAGCAGCTAATAAAACTATTCTACATATATTTGAGTTCATGCTTCACTTTTCTATGGAATTTTTACAACTCTTCACAATCAGAAAGTACATTTCATATATCAGTTACTTAAAACTTACTAAATAACTGACAATGCACCAGTACAGGCTGGAGATTGACCTGCCAGAAAGCAGCTCTGCAGAGAGGTCTGGGAGCCCTGGTAGATACTAAACTGACGATGAGCCAGCAACGTGCCCTCATGGGCAAGAAGGCCAATGGCAGCCTGGGATGCATCAAGAAGAGTGTGGGCAGCAGGTCAAGGGAGGTTCTGCTCCCCCTCTACTGTGCCCTGCTGAGGCCTCATCTGGAGTCCTGTGTCCAGTTCTGGGCTCCTCAGCTCAAGAAGGACAGAGAACTTCTGGAGAGAGTCCAGCACAAGATGATCAGGGGACTGGAGCATCTTCCTTCTGAGGAAAGGCTGCGGGACCTGAGGCTGTTTAGTCTGGAGAAGAGGAGACTGAGGGAGGACCTTATCAATACTTATAAACACTTAAAGGAACCATGTTGAAAGGATGGGAACAGTTTGTTTTCTTTAGTGCCCAGTGACAGGACAAATGGGAATGGGCAAAAGCTGAAACAAAGGACGTTCCATTTGAACTAATTCTCAACAAGTAAACACAAGAAATGGATAAATATCCCTTTAAATCCATTTGACAGGTGAAAAACTGAGGCACCACAACACTAACAGTCAATTTGGAAATCTAGCATGTTGAGAGAGGAATTCAAATACCTTGAACTCCAAAGCCTGTTTTCAACTTGAATTGACTCCCTCTCCCCTTCTGATGCATTAAATATTTGTCTTAAAGCTCTATTTTCATATCTGTAATTTGTTAAATATTTATGATTAAATGCTTGGCACGAAAGAGAAAGGAAACCAACACTCTGAAAATCTTTGTGCACGAAGAGCTTTGAGAGAGATGAAAAGGTCAAATAAAGCAGTATGACAATGCATGCAATCCTCTTCCAAATCCAGTAGACAAGCAGCATATCTGAACTTGGAAACAGCCTGTAGCCAAGGATTCTGCAGATTGTTTTGTTAAGATATATGACAAGAAATATAGATGGTTCAATACATGACAACAGATGCAAATCTTGAAAAGCAATCATCTGGACTAAGCCTGTTCAGTGCTGCTTCTACTACAACAGCTACACTGCTCTGCTCAGAAATGTATCAGAGAAATAAGACATCCACATTTTCAGCCAATGAGCCATAAACACGTGTCTCAGCCAATTCCTGCCATACAAATCCCTTCATGCAAGCCTGCAATCTCTGTGGCCCAAACACTGGCTTTACTCTCGGAGGATATGGGATGACACAGAAACCTGTGTGCCCACACCTACAGGCTTCTTCACAGTTTCTCATGCTGCCTCATTCAGGAAAGACTGTCATTACTCAAAAGCACAATTATCCACAGGGCAACATCTTTTAGCAATATTTTTGGCTAATATGATAAAAAAATGCTCCGTATTTACTGAGACACCACAGGAGCAGAGTCAGGTTATCCTAGCTGAACGCTTTTAGTCATATTCCCTGTGTTTTACAGACAAGATCATCATTGATTGAAAGCTCCAGAAAGTAGGAAATTGCAGAACTAAAAGGGAATTGCTTCCTCCCCTGCTATCCTCCTCAGATCCAATGTCATCTCTGAATCTACCTGCAGCATGTTATCTTGAGTAAAGGCTTTCATAACAGTCTTCGATCCTATCAGAAAATAATACATGCACAAATTGCTGCATGTCCCTGACAGCAAAAATGTATTCACCACTGGGGCAGGAAAAGTGATACTTGGAAAAGGAATATCAAGGCTCTGATTTAACCTTCATGTTAAAACTGTGAATTCAGAACAAATGAGCCATATAGTCATATAGTACAGAAGAGCATTAGAGTATTCACCTCCACTCTAAACAGCCTTTTTCAGATGTTCATATGTCCAATGATAGGACAAGGGGTAATGGGTACAAGCTGGAATATAAGAGATTCCAAAGAAACATGAGGAAAAACATCCCTGTTGAGGTGAGGGAGCACTGGAAAGGGCTGTCCAGATGGGCTGTGGAGTCTCCTTCTCTGGAGACATTTCAAACCCACCTGGATGAGTTCCTGTGTGCCCTGCTCTAGGTGGTCCTGCTCTGGCAGGGGGGTTGGACTGGATGAGCTTTCAAGGTCCCTTGAGATTCTGTGATTCTATATGTGTGCTACAAGACACAGGGAGGGAACATACAGCCACATAGACCAAGACATGTTGTGCAGCACCATAGGATCGTAGTAGGTCTATGCACACTACTTTGAAGCTACATAAGGCTCACATGCAAGACCCCTGTGCTCACCATGCAACCATTATCACAACGCTTCAGCTGGGTAATGTTCAAATTGCCCATCACTCAGGGGCTGCACTTACTAGTTACTTAACACAGGATGAAACTTAATTGGTAGAGGACCACATTTCTTCATGGGAAAGCTCATTTCTGTTAACCCAGCCTCTGATAGCAAGGAAGCAACAAGTCTCTACCTTTGGAATTGAGTCACTTCAGTAGGAGGATGGGGAGGATGAAGAGAATATTCAAAGTTTTTTTCAACATGAAGCCTTCAAAACATATCACAACCCAATTTGTACTGATGCCAGCTACTCCTTTTGGCAGACAGCATGATGTCTTGTTGTATTCTACGGCCAATTTGTTGGCTCTAATTAGCAATTTGGGAATTAAGTAAGAAGAAAAAAAACAAATGAAAAATTGAGTGCAAAGTGCCAGTTGCTCCAGTGAGACACACACACACTTTCATTTGTAGGGTTTTTTTTTAATGCAGCTGAACATAGGCTGCATCCAGCTGTTTCTTCAACACCAGCCTTCTTAGTCTCTCTCTTACATTTTATGTTTCAACTTAATATAGCAAAAACCTGGGCCTCTCCACATTATTCTGTCCCCAAAAGCACTGAGAGTACACTACACTAGCTATTCAGTGTGGCTTAAAACACAGATGAAATCCAACTTCAGCATGTTTCAGGATACTCAGTTTGCTCCTCTAAAATCCCTCATGTTCAAGGATTTTCCCCCTTTTTTCTAGAAACAAACTGGTGGTGTCACCATACTGAATACCCATAATAGATACTTATACACCCACTACATTCTCTCATATGAACCACCACATTTATGTTACTGTGTTCTCTGACATGAACCACTAAAGCTTTTACATGAAATATCTCTAAGGTCCCAGGGATTTTGACAGATTCTTTTTAATTAAGGTAAGAAAATAAAGCAAAAGAGAAAAGACTGTGATGATAAAGCAAAGAAAAGACAAGAAGCACATCTATTTATTTTTTCCATCATACTCAGGCCCCTTTTAGGTATCTTTAGACACAAAGGTCCAGCAGCAGATGTAATCTTGCCTGGGGTTTGCCATACACTATGCATAAGCCTTTCTTTCACAAACATCTCTTTTGGGATCTTATGCCCCATTTCTCTTCCATGGAGACATTAATTTCTCCCACAGAGAGCGAACTGATAGTTCATCACCTCTCTCCAGCCATATAGCTGGATGCAGGGACTCCCACCACCTGCAAACCGCATGTTGTGGCTGAAAGGGAAGAAGCAGCTGAGGTCCTGCAAGGTCCTCAGCTGGCTTTTCCTTCAGTGAAGTGAACTTTCAGCTTGTGGCTATGACTCTCTCATGAGGACTTCCTCAAGCCCTACCTGCCTGGCATTTTACTGCAGCAGCCAGCCCTACAATCTCTCATGGCTCCATGGATGTTTCTGCCTCTCTTTGAGGCTTCAGGTACAAGATCTGGGTACCACTTCCCTTTGTGAGCTATGGCTACAGAGCCACAGTGTCAAGGAAAAGCAGCATTCACTCTCCTGTATGTATCACAGGTAGAATGAGCCTCACAGCAAGTAACATAAAAGGAAGTTTCCTTGCTTTTCTTTCAGATGTTTTTTGAAGGGCCTTTTGCAACCTCTGTTCCCTTTACAGATGGTGGAAGTGTGAGGTGGCAATGCCAGAACTAGGAATCAATGCACCTGAAAGAGGTGGATGAAGCACTTTGGGATGAACATCCATCCTGAAAGGTTCTCATCATCTTCACCTTGGTCAACATTGCCACCTACACCTTCCCCAACATCCTTCAAATTGTCCTCCTTGTGTCTTCACTGTCTAATGCCACACTACTCTGACACATGCAAAAATGCAAACATTTTCCCTTCTTCCACCATTGCTGTTCCTTTTTTAATCAAAACTCAGGGGTTTTGTTTTTGGTAAAGACAGCTGCTGTCACAGCTTTTGTTGCTGAGTACAGAGCACTACAGTGGTTCATGTCAGAGTACAGGTGGCTATAAGACACCCATCCTTGCTGGAGTAATTTTGCATCATTTCTTTCTCAATGAAAGCAAATGAATCCTAAACAGCTGCCTTTTAGCAGAAGAATGAGAGGAAAACTTGCAATGACTTTGGTGAGAAATGCCATTAAAATATCACAAACAGCCACAAGAGTACTCACATGGCACTGATGAGCACATTAAAAACCACAGAAAACACACAAGTAATAAGAAGTTTAATTACACTCTTCATAGTAACATCTCAACTTTGCACTTGAAAAATATTGTTATGTTCCTAGTGAGAGATGACATTTGATTTCAAAGCACTAACTCAGGACAGTTAGCCATGAATGTTTGGCTGTTAAGTCACTTGTCTCCCTTCCAGGGAGAAAGAGTTCCCAAGGGGCATGATATTTATATGAAAACATCCAGATTTACATGATCACAGTAGAGAACACTCACAGATCTTGAGTGGTTAAAAAGGCTTTACAATTAACTGTGTGCAGAATTTCTCTCTTCTCCTAAACTTTTCCTTTGCCTTCTCCTTGTAATGCTATTGTGACAATAGCCTCAGTGGCATGCAGGAGCCCTTGAGCCAGGCAGGGGCTGGCACATGCCCTGGCCACTGCAGCTGCATGCCTTGGGCCAGCTCACGGACTGCCCAGCAGGTGATTGGCAGTGGCTGGCTGTCTGGCATACAGCAACTAGGCAGTGAGCAGATGGTTTGTCTGAACAGGCAGGCTGCCCACGTTGCCCATCAAGTCTACACTTCAAGTCCAATATAGAATCATAGAGTCATTTAGGTTGGAAAAGTCTGACCTTTAACCTAACACTGTCAAGCCCACCATGGAACCATGTCCCTGAGCGCCGTATCTACACCTAGATGTCCACAAACAAGCCCAGTTAAGAGTTGTAGAGTCTTGTGGTGGTTAGAAGACATGGGGCACGAGGCAGTATTGCAGGTATAAACATAGGGAAGAGTGCCAGATGCAACCTGGAGTGGCTTGCTTTTGCTTGTTGTGCTTCCCCGCTCTACAAGATTTACAGCAAACCAAGCTGTGCGTTTTTACTGCCAGTGTCACCACAGGTTACCACAATGTATTAGTTACTGCAAAAGACAGGAACATAACAAACATCCTTTTCCCTAGAGAGAAAACACAGCAAGTGTCACTAAGAATCACCTAAGTCTTTGGAAGCTTTGCCTGCCTCTACATACCTGTTCTAACAGGTACTGTGTAAACACCCTTGGCTTTGGGAGATAACAAAGAAAATGGGTTCACTGTGCAAATAAGAAACAAAACCTAGAAGTTTGCCTCAAGCAGTGAAGAGCCCACTTTGAGAGATCTGCATTATTTTCTGCACCTCTTGGGATTTCCTTAAAGGCTTGGCAGCAAGACTAACAACACTCTCTGCTGGGCAGGCATTGTGGTAATACAGCTTCTGGAGGCAAAGTGTCAGAGTGAGAAAAGTGAGTTGGGTTCACCTGTGCTTCACTTCTTCCTCCATCCTTCTAATTATTTTGCAGTCCAGCTCAGAAAAGAGTGTCCAAAGATTCCAAATCTTCCCTTCAAACAAAATGCCTGGTTGAAGTCTTATTTTGGTGCATTACACCCACTGTGCCAAATTCCCATCAACACTTCAGCCCACCAACAAGCCTAGCAAACCCTGGCATCATTAAATGCCGCCTCCCACCTTGGCTTCCACAGCCGATTCTTCTGTGTCTGCCTGGCTCTCACTTTGCATTTGCTGGTACTCTGCTTACCTCTCAAATTTCAAAGCAAATTAGAAAAAAATGCAAAGATAACCTGATTGCAAAAAGCTTTCTCCACTTAGGGACTCTCTTAAATTGTTTCACCTAAGACTTAAGGTCTCTAGACAGCCATCAGCAGCTCGCTGTTGCTGCTCGGCATCCCGGTGTGAGAGTTAAGTGTGAGTGGCCAAGGAAACCAGCCACCCACTGCTCACATCAGACCGCCCAACACGCCTGCTGGAACAGAATGCCCCCCACTGTCAATGTGCTGGGAGGGAGCTTGAGAAATGCAGGGTTGGAGGGAGGGGATGTGTGGAAATCTAGTGCAGGTAGCAAAGAACAAAACAGATGTAAGTGTAGTCTGATAGTGACAAGTTACAACGGTCAGGAAAGTTGGAAGGGTAAAAAGCCACCAAAAACTTCTTCCCCCTTCTTTTGAGAGGAAAAAAATGGCTTGACTGCACTTGGCACAGCACTGAATCCACCAACTGACACATGTCCAAAACATTACACAAGCATCTGCAGATTTATGTAGATTAAGGTATTGCAGAAGGTTATGTAGAATTAGCTTTGAGCAGCTCTTCCATACCCTGTGAGTATTTACATGAAGAGGACTGGCCTTGGAAACAACGTGCATGTAACTGTTTAGTTAAACAAGAGGTCAGAGGGGAGTCTCACAGAGACAGAGAGGTTAATGATTACCTCAGTTCATTAAATGTCATTTCCAGGCTTTCTGTCCCAAGTTCAGCCAGATAGCTCAGAACAGCATCAGGGCCATTATTATTTCATGATCCTTGATAGAAAGTGGTTTGTAGCAGCAGCTTCTGAAATTCATGTCTAAATTCTCAGCTGACTCACTTGTATGATTTGTCAGGCACTTGTGGTTTCAGTGATCACTAATAGATAAACCAAAGGTATAGTGGGTGGACTTTTAAGATACAAACTAGGAATCTTGTTTATATGCAGGCCCAAGGAAGGTTAATGACTCATAAATATACAGCATGCAGACCTAGAAGTGTTCTGTATTACAGGCCAGCCCTCTGGACCAGACACCACAAATACATGTAACAGATAATATTGTAAGAGTTTCTCTTTAACACATACCTAAAGATTAAGAAACATGACCACCAGATTGCATGTAGCCACATCTCACATATCTGAGTTAGCCCTAGAATGCTTTTTTACAGCAATTTGGTATCAGATATAGAGAAAAATGAAGGATTAACCAGAATTTTGTGAGAGGAGTATAACAGTCAACACTATTATTCCTCTACTCCACTTACTACATTTTCATTGCAATCAGAACTCAAGAGTTTGCCAGGTCACAAGTTATATATACAGGCAAATATGAAATGCTGAAGTAGGGTGACTGCACTACTGAAGAACACTTTCAAAGCATTTGTTCCCAAGATGCTTCTTACAACAGCAATAAATCTCTGCTGTATGAGACAAGAGGCATTCAGAAATGAAGCTTCAAGATTTCTACTGAAGAAAAATCACACCTTTAAGTCTTCTGAATAGAAAATATTTCTAATATAAAATTTGTTCATGTCTTAATATTCCCAAAGCTTAGCTAGTTGAAGTAGCTGGGTCAGTTTTGGTTTTGGATATAGCTGGTTACTAGAATTCTTAGGATTTATGTCCAAAATAAGCAGGTACTTTTCTGTATTAGAAAGTACCACAGAATGTCAGGATGAAGAAATGTTCCCATTAAAAAAAAGAAGTTATGTATAGGTGAGGGAGGTTCTGCTCCTCCTCTGCTCTGCCCTGCTGAGGCCTCATCTGGAGTCCTGTGTCCAGTTCTGGGCTCCCCAGCTCAAGAGGGAACACTGGAGAGAGTCCAGTGCAGGGCCACCAAGATGATCAGGGGACTGGAGCATCTTTCATACGAGGAAAGGCTGCGGGAACTGGGGCTGTTTAGTGTGGAGGAGACTGAGGGGGGATCTCATTCATATTTACAAATATCTCAATGGTGGGTGTCAGGAGGTTGGGGCAGCACTTTTTTCGATGGTATCTAGCAACAGGACAAGGGGTGATGGGATAAAGCTGGAACACAAACAGTTCCACTTAAACATAAGGAAAAACTCTTTCAGTGTTTCAGTGAGGGAGCCCTGGCACAGGCTGCCCAGGGAGGGTGTGGAGGCTCCTTCCTTGGAGGTCTTCAATACCCACCTGGACACGTTCCTATGTGACCTGATCTAGGTGACCCTGCTTCTGCAGGGGGGTTCGACTAGGTGATCTCTAAAGGTCCCAACTCCCACCATTCTATGATTCTATATTAACATCTTTGCTAGCACTGACACAAAGTTATTTCGGTGTTATTGTAACTAGAACTGGATTCCCAATACTACACAATATCCCCTGCCTCAATAGCCGTGAGAACACACTGCTGTAGGTGTAAAATTCACTTCAACTTTTACTGGAGTATTTGATGATACAGTGCACAGAAAAGCTCTTGTGTAGGAAGGAAAAAGTGACCACTCATCACAAATTCCAAAGGCTGCCAGTAATGTAAGGCTCAGAGCAAGAGTTTCTCTAGAAAACATGTTGAAATCTATGTTGAGTGGCAGCAACATGGATTTTAACAAGAAATAGACAGCAACATAGAAAGGCACTTAGACCTGCAATGGAGGTACAGAGCTATTATTGCTCTTTATAGTAATACCAGTAACCCAGAAGTAAAGGTGATGGCTATCCTTAGCTTTCAATACAACAACATGTAATGAATTCTTTATCATTCAGCACAGCACCTTCTTTTGCTGTAAGAAACATTCATCTACAAAGTCTTCTCTAACAGTAACACTATTTTTCAACTTAAAAACAAGATAGGTGACATGAACATTGGTGTTTGACGATGACTTTTCTGCTTCAAGTCAAGTTGCTCTTGTAACAAAGTGATAATGCTTGCTCACCCTTAGTCTCAGGTACACCATTTCCCTTTTAGCCTCAGGCTTGCCTATTCCTCTTTTTTTCTCCCTTTCTTTTTTCCAACCACCAGACCAGAGCTGCCCTGAGGATCACAGTTAACAGCCAGCCCAGTACAGAATAAGCTGCTGCTCCAGTATCTGGACTGCTCAGAGTGAGATGCAAACTGTCCCACTGCCTGCAGAAGCAGTGGCACCTCTGACTTCAGGAAAGATCACTCACAAGGCACAGTTGATGTGCAGCTGAGGATCAATGATGCTCAGGCACTTTTGCTGTTGTTCATGGACCAGCTGTCTCAAACCAGGGCAAAATTTCAGCAGGTCTGCAAATTCAACCAGGAAAACACAGAAGTGTTCCCGTGGGTATTTTCTGCCCCTTAACACTCTCCAGACCTGGAGTACCATGCAGAGATGACACAAACAACAGGTTCTTCCTTTCTTACTCTGCTCATGCTATCCATTGAGAGGGCATAACTCAAACCTGAGCAGGTCATTTCAGCTATAAAGTCTGGTGGCTCAGCTTGGCCAGCAAGCTTTCAGCTGTGATACCTAAACATCAGTATTGTTCTTTGTGGAGGACTGTTTCTAGAACAAAAAATATGAATCCATTCACACAGAAAGCACAGAGGTAAATTTGGCACTACATCAGGCAGAAGCTGACTTCTCCAGGAGCCAGAGTCATGAGACAGGAGAGATTCTGGGTGATAAATGCTGCTGCACTGAGTACTGAGCACTGTGAAGTGCAGCAGAGGTAGGCTGCCTAATTTCTAGGTAAACCATCAGACAGATAAACTACATGCTTTTTTTCCTGTCTCCAGGAGATAAAGAGTCCTTCAGCATCATCAATATAACCAGTCCTAAATGGCACTTCAACCCTATACTTAAATCTTACAGAAATACTTAGAGCACAGAGATGTTACATGGTAAAAACTATTTGGGTATAAATTCATCAGTGTCCTCAACCTATGATGCACAAAAAGGACCAAGTATGGGGGAAATCTAACTCTTTTGTAACTCTCGTTACCAAAACTAAGTGGAAAATGGTTTTCTATGAGATTAACAACATCAGCACAAGTGGGGAACCTGCCCTGGCAGAGCTAATGTCATCTCAGCTTCTTGACTTGTGCATTGGCATGCACATTTGTTCTGATGCTGCTGACATAAGAGATTTATAAGTGTGTGGTCATGAAGCTGAAAGGGTCATGTGCTCACATGCACACATCTGCACCAAACAGGACAGCACATCATCAGCTGCAGTGCCACTGCAGGTCATTATTACACACAGACAAGGAAACCCACGTTCCTTCCATCTATTACCCCTTCCTATATCTATTACCCAGTCACCTGGCATTTGTCAAAAGAAGTGTCCCAGCAGGTGCTAAGAGAGGGAAGAAGCAGAGAAGCTTGTACTCTTGTGAGACCCTCTAGCTTGCAAACATAGCACAGCCTCTGCAGGAGCCTGGCCAAGCCATTCACAGGCTCTGTATGACTGCTGGCGTAACAGGGGAAGGATGGGGCAGACAGCAAATCCACTAGAAATGAGTCAGGCAGGGCCTTTATTAAATGACTCAGAATAACAAGTGAATAACAGGGATTATGAAAGTACAGACATTGTTGTGTGAGGCCATTCATATGACTTGTGTTCCCCGGTGACGCAAGAAGCAAATGGACTGAGAACTGTTGACAACGTACGATTCCTATCTCGCTGCCTGCAACACAATTTAGAGGATGCTTCCAGAGATGGGCTGAGACAGAGATAAAAAGTGACATGAGACAGCTGAGAAACAAAATGAAACAGGCTCAGGTGATTTTTTTTGTTTCATTTTGGCACTTTTTTACCCTAGAGAAATGGGAAGAAACTGATTGCTAAAGGCTTATCAAATGGGGCTCATTATTCTACTGGTACTGCTTATTCCCCTGGAGAAGTGGAGAAGTTTTCTGCATGACTAAGGCTGTCTGGAAGTATAGCTCTTCAAAGCCACACATGCACACCTGACACTACAAAGCATCTTTCTCTGCTGGCTAGACATGGGCTGGCATGAACATCAACTGAAACCCAGGCCAGTACTTTGCACAGACCTTGGGGCTTGGGTACAAGCCTGAATGGCTATTATTCCTCCTCTGAGACCCTCAGCTAAATGGGATAAAGTCCTAGGGTCTGTCACCAGGGATTTAGGGGCTATTTGACATCCCAAAGCATCACTGAGTCTCTGTGCCAGGAGAACACTAGCACTGATAATGTCCAAGGCTTTTGGAGCACTTCTTGATTTGCAGATTCAGAAGCTTGCTGTGTAAGCATCCAAATCTCACCTCCATTTTATAGAGGAGATAATCAAGAAAGTTAAGCAGAGAGAGAAGTGTCTCCATGGTAGTTAAAATCTCTTGCATGTGGGGCACACAAGTGAAACAGTTGCTCACTGGTCCCGTCAAAGTAGTGAAGTCACCAGAAACCTTCAGGATTTCAATACATGCCTTGCATTTCTCATGTCTGACAAAAAGAAGTTCCTTTAAATTCAAAATAACTTACAGTCAAGAGATAAACACATTGAGCGACAAGAGATAGGGAACAAGTGATAACTAGTTCAGATTAAAAGATGACCCATGTGAGCAGAAGGGCAACGTTATCTTCTGAAATGGAACAGAACAAGCCATACATAAAAGCAGTGGCACTATTTGCTTCCGGAGAGAAACCTCTTCAGGAATGAATGATGCTACTTTCACTGCTCTCAATTCTCCATCAGAAGCCAGGAAGGAAGGGAGGGGTTTAAGTACATATGTTCTCCCAGCTTACTTTGCTTGAACTCCTCTGTGGGACAATCCCAGGGAGAAGTATGGATTGAATGCAAGTATTCCAAAGAACTACGTGTTACACTGGTAAAACATTGCTAAACGTAGTATTTCCTAGCATGAGGCAATACTAAATGAATGTCTTATCCTTTCCCTAAAAAAGGTAACTTTATCAAAAAAGTTCATGAGCACTTTTGGCCATTAGTAGTATCTTGGTCACTACCAAAAGCCTACTCAATTAACTCCATTTTGTTTAGCTAAACACCTCCTGTAATGTCAGCATTATTAATCTCTTCATTGTACTCCAGATAACAGAAAGGAAAGCTACTATCCAATAGACTGTTCACCAAAATGTTGCTCTCATCTGGCTTTAGACATTTTGATCTTTTCTTAAAACTATTTGTGATTAATTTATTATTTCATGATATTAAGTAGAGCACATATTAGCTTCCTAAGCCACTTTTCATTAAGAAATTCTGACAGCCAAAGCAGTGCAAAAGCTGTAGCAGGTGCTTGACTGATACTGAAAAGGCAACAAGTATTCCAGGCTCATTAGAAGCAATATCACAAGAAAGTTAAAAATAGCTCTTTCTCTGCCCTAACAACACATTACAGACTGCAAATCTCAGTGTCCATCCCTCACTTGATATCAACACCAGCAACACTCCTTCCTCTCAAAAAGCAGTCGGTGGCTTACAGACTGTCAGCACATGGAGTTAATAGACCCTGCCCTCTGTTTTCACTGAGGCTAATTAAAACACAACTACCACCACCTCCTTCTTCTTACAATAATTAGATAACAGGTTATGAAATGCTGTGATACACAAGCCATACACATATCTGAAACAGAATCTGTATTCATACCCACTTCTCTTTAGATCTCCTTACCGTGATTTGCTTTTGTAGCTCATGTGATTAGCAGTACAAAAACCTCAGCCTCGGCTTTCTTCCTAAAACCACTTGTTTGCTACAGGATTTGCCTGTGCTCTGCCTTACTGCTCCCACAGTGCTTCCATCTCTTTGAGTTATTAAGCCACCGTAACTCTGTGGATCAAGTAGGATCATTAGCTCTGCATTTTCTGAAGAATGCTAAATCTTGGAAACTAGGCAGGATAACAGCAGAAATACCTCACCAGTTCCCACACACGTTTTAAAGGCCATCAACATGCTATAGGTTTCCCACGTAGCATCTGTTCAAGAGTTACAAATGGGTCCCCATTTGTCATGGGTCAGGATTGCTTCTGAATTACTTGCACACCTCACAACAGCACTGCCAAACACTGCAAGGATCTCCTCGAGAGCACTTCAAAACTTCACACAAGCTGCTGATGCAAAAGTGCAGGACTAGCTTTAAGCCCTGTTTGCTTCACATTTTCTTGGTTCCTCGTGTTTAATCACTTCTAAGTCTCTTTAGAAAGATTTCTTCTCAGGCATATTTAAAAGAGTATCAACCTATGCTTCCAGAAAGTAAAGGTACACTTGTACATTCTTTCACAGAACAAAATAACTTGTCAGTTACCAACTCTTCCTTTTCCACATCACCCTGTAGAGCTCACTGGCCTCTGCAAGCAAGACTGGAAGTGGTTGCTAAACCCTTTCTTTCCCCCAATCACTTCCTCTAGCAAATTGTTACCAAAACAAAATCCCCCATCAAAACACCTAAGCCCGAACTTTCTCCTGAACTATCTCCAAGGAAAAGCACTGAAATCACACCACACTGACACAGGAGATCACAGAATACCAACACATGTAACAGAGCATTTTCCTTAAAGACAGGGGGATACAGATTCTTCTGAAACACCAGAAAAAAAAAGATCATGAATCCACAAATCCCATTCCAGTGTCAGAGTGATGCATCACATTGTCCTTCTCAGTATGATGGGCTCTTGTTCTGAGTTGAGATGCCCATAGGCATTAATAACAAGAAAATCTATAGAAAAGTGTACACTGACATGGTAAATACAGAAATAGCCTTAAAATAACAATTCTACCTTCTATTTGAAAGTATGAAGTAATTTCATTCCCAGAAAAGATCATCTCATCTTTCAATCCAGTGAGGACAGGCTTTTTAGATAACACTTCATAAAATGCAGAGACTGTTTTCAGGTATTGGAAAAGAATAGTTTGTTATTACTGTCAAATGCTTTGGGGTTTCTCTGTTCTGTTTCTTATGGAATCTTCCCTCTTCTGATGCCCTGTTTTTACTATATTACTCCTATGCTATCAGAAAAGTGAGGAAGCAAAGATTTAAAAGGAGATTGTTAGCATAAGGCAAATGCCATTCCAAATCTCCTCGTGTTCTGAGGGTTCTCCTTGTCATGCAGTTCTCTTTTCACTTCAGAAGCATAAAGGCAGGCATATACCATTCAGTTGTTCTCACACATAGGTTTTTGCTTTAAAAACCAAAATAGTGTGGATATACATATTTTTGTTTGTTTTCTGCAGACTTGGCACATTGACCAAATCAGAGCACTGTAATAATCTCAGCTGCTCATGTCTCAAGGGGAACCTTTTCATTCAGTTAAGCTGTAGACAATTAACAATTCACAGGCTTCAAGGTTGTTTATTCTTTTCTGAGAGAATGACAATTTATCATTAGACTATTTAATTTTTTTATAGGCCAAAGTGGAGGCTGGAGAATTCAATAACTGTAATTAGACACATGGAGCTGTTTTCATTACAATGATAAATCTAATAAAACACAGTTAACTTTCTTTGTTTTGTTATCATAAAACAATAAATGCAAATTTAAAGGCACTCACTGTGTGTTGATAAACTGGGGGTTGCAGGGAAGGAGCAGGAAAACACAGGCTGCATTTAAAGTAGGATGAAGCATTTCGGACACACTGGATATTACCAACTTGAACTTGACGAGGAATAAGGAAGGGTCAACTTAATGAGTTTCATTAAGCTTGTGTCATGAAAGTAGCCTGAAACAGGCTGCCCAGATGGGTTTTGGACTCTCCTTCTCTGGGGGCATTCCAAACCCAGCTGGTTGAGTTCCTGTGTTACCTACTCTAGGTGGTCCTGCTCTGGCAGGGGGGTTGCACTGGATGAGCTTTCAGGGTCCCTTCCAACCCTTAAGATTCTGTATTACAAGCAGGCAGCATCAGACATGAAAAGGCAGCAAGGCAGCACTATCTCTAATTCTGAACAATGATTTCTTCCACAGAAGCCCAACTTTTATTGCAATTGGTGGGGAATCCTATTACCCATTTTTTACCAAAGGGAAAACCAGGGAAGTAGAGGGGAAAAGGAGATGCAAGATTCTACAGTCACAAAAGCAACAGACCCTGTTTAGCAGCCTGTTATCAGTGTAATTAAGCTGCTACCTTTCCATGTTTTATTTTAACTGTGATTTTAATCTGTGTTCTTTAATTAAAAACCTAATTCCAAATATTCACAAATCTGTATAACTGGAGAGCCAGTTTTTCCTTGAACAGAAATGCTGCTGCTTTACACACCTTTCATGGTCAGAGGATGTTGGAAAGCTTCAAGACTGATGGTAAGTAGTACCATGTTTTGCCCAGGTTTTTTTTACTCTGCCTTGGTGATTGAATTCATTTTACATTTTTGTTGTAAGGGATCCTTATTTTTCTTAACACTATAACACTGAGGACCTGCAATCATCCACTACTTGTTTCTTATCCTTGCTATGCTTGTGATAAAAATCATTGATTCTTACAGACTTCATTTCTTCAGTGTCCAAATGAAATTAGCAGGGCATTGTTATCTCCTGCTCACCCCAAAACTGCCTGGAAAAGAAACATATAACCAAGCAAAATCCCTCAATTTATCAAAGGAAAGCTCTTTAGAGGGATTGCAGTGAATAGAAACATCATGCCTAGAAATATTCAGCCTAGTTATGCTGCCAAAGTGAAGGAGGTGTCAGCAGGGTCATTGAGACTGCAAAGTGAAAACCCATTTTCATGTCATTCTTTTATGTATTTTTACCTTTTCATCTACCCAGCCACATGTTGCAGCTGGAATACAGCCTTCAACAGGCACTTGATGGTGCAAATGGTAAACACTTGCACTTCTGAACGTGGCAGGGGTTTAGCCATGGACACTAACATTATAAAGTGGGACCATTAATAAGAATGTCAGATACACTGGTGAATTTCTGCCTGGCATCAACCTCATCCTAACACTAAGCAAATCACTGAAATGCTCTTGGCTGTTTATGATTAACTCTCCTTACACTGTGAAACAGTCTATTGCAATACATCCAGGCACTACAGAAATGGGTTTGTGACTGATCAGTAAGCTATATCACAGCTAAGCTCTGTGCAGGAGGAACCTTAATGTTCTGTGTCATTCATAAACTTAACTGGAGCAACGCAAAGCAGCTAATTGTGTTCTTGGCATCATTCTTCACGGAGTGCTGGGAAGGTGCTTGTTCTCCATGGCTTCAAATTTATTATCCAGCTTTTACAAATGAAATTAACAGGGTTTCATCTTGTCAACTATTAGGAAATTGCTGTAATGCTTGCAATAAGATTTAATATCCAGGCAGCAGGATGGGTTGTTCTCCTACATCTCACACCATCGGAATGACTGCTCTTGTTTGCCTTTCCCTCACTCATATTTCACGTGTAAAGAAGTAAAAGTCAGCCTGAATTGTATTTTACTGTGTGAACACAGCAAAGATCCTGCTGTTTGTATGAATGGACAAGGAGCATCTTCTAAGATTTATAAAAACATTATCCTTGTATTTTTTAACTTGTTTGTATATGGAGAAAAGACATTTTTATCAGCTGGAGACATACTGGAGAACCCCACTGATAGCAGAAAAAAGGTGCTTTAAGTTTGCCAGTGAATGAACATCTTGCTTTTGACAAGAAACCACCAGTTTATAAATGTATACAATGGCCTCTGCCCCCTGTGATTCTACCTTTTGAGGGTTTGGTTATTCGGTGCTTTCCTGAATGGTAGAGCAGAAGAAAACATGAAAATATTTCTCATACTTCTTTGCAGATAACAGCAACGTGTTCAAACATCACTTTCAGTTCATTGAGCTTAAAAGCCCACCTCTGTCATTTTATCAGTATTTTATTCTTTTTGTTACTTTACCAGTGTTCAAAGATTATGTTTATCATGTCTTTGAAACATCATTCCAGGATGAGGTAACCATGTAAATGTGAAGATTCTCAAGCAGCTATCTTTATGTTCAAAGGATTTTTCCTACATGAATGCATAAGCCTCAAACCCACTCTGAGCTTTCCTAATTTCCTGATGATACTCTGATGGTGACTGGATAATAGAGGTTGTTACTGGTGAACTAATCACAGCAATTAACTTTCAAGACCTGATCTAGTTGGACCTGCTTCTGCAGGGGGGTTGGACTAGATGATCTCTAAAGATCCCTTCCAACCCTACCATTCTATGATTGTATGAAGAGCAATGAGTTGCATAATTACAAGCTTCACCTTCCTCCTACTGAAGCCAGGGCAGGAGCAGGGCCAAAAGTCCAGTTGCCCTCCACCTGGGAAACGTCAGCACTTGGAACTTTAGACCCTGTGGTTGTTCCCTCTCCTCCCTGGCCTTCTTCAGAATTATACCCAGAAGCCTGCCATGATCTTTAAGACTCCTCAAGAGTGAAGCCTCATCAAGGAAAGCTTATGAGGGAAACAGGAGTCAGGTCTAACCACTGCTCAAAAGATGGTGGGGAATGGCACAGTAACAAAAACCCAACTGACTTGGCTGCTGACCATGGGGCTGTTAATGCTTCCCATGCATGGAAACACAATGAGAGGGGAAAAAAAGAGCAGATAGAAAGCTGAGCCCCAAAGACACTTGCCCACACCTTGCACCACTTGGAGCTTCCAAGGTATTTCAGGGTAAATGCATGCTCATAACTTAGCAGCAACTGAATCTAGCCCTTTTGTTTTCCATATTATGCTGCTTTAACTTTGCCTTCTCCCCATAGCACTGTGCAACCCCCTTTGTTCTTTACTGCATCCAACATTCCCCTGAGAACACAGACATTCAGAAAGCATGTCAATGCATGCAGTGAAAGCTTCTGAAAGTTGGTGAATGTGCTACCCCACACCTGCAGAAATGCACATAAAAGACTTTTTTAGGTGTACCTGCTGCTACTCCTTGTATTTAGTCTCCTATCTATTTAGTCTCCTGTTTGAGAGAGTGGCTGAATAGCCAACCACATGTATTATATGAAGCTGCAAAAGTCAGAACAGCATCAGGTGGGTGTGCTAAGTGCTATTTTACTAAACATTTGGGGAAGAGATTGAGGTAAGAGTCCCTGGCTGGATGGTTGTTCCAAACTCCCATGCCTGTAGCTCCCACCCAGCAGCTGAAAATTCAACATGGCAAACAAATGGACCTCACATCCCTTCAAGAAGTCCCTCTGCTGCTAACCTGGGCATATAAAAATAGGGCTGGTTTCTGGGTCTCTCCTTCAGCCTTCCCCCTCTCTCGTTGGCTCTCTCCAGCAGCACACGTATATACTTCTATTGCAAGTACCATTCCTTCTCATTGCACAAGCATTAGCAGGAATGGAAGAAACATCTCATCAGCCTCCTGACAAAGGAGGGAATTGAGTCAGAATTATTTTCCCAAACAGAATATCAAAGGAAGAAACTCCACAACAGTTTTTAGTACAAAAAATGGGATGCCCCCAGTAGGGTCCCTTTAATCCCAAGACATCTTCTACAGCTACTTTTTCTGCTGACAGCATGCTGTCTGTTGCCTCAGAATTACAAATAACTACCTGTTATTCTCTCAGCCCTGTTTTCTATAAACAGTACAGTGAGAGACTGATGGGCACAGACACTGGGTCATGTCCATAGCACAGGCAGCAAAGGTGAGAACAATCCAGCAGCAACGAGCTCAAGGTACAGTTCCCAATGGCATAAGTTTTAATTGACTATACTTGAGAGAGAGACATTACATCCTTTAAAGCTGAGTTTGCAGAAGAGCAGGAATGTGTTTCACACTGATCCAAACCAGTCATTTGAATATCCCCAACTTCTATTTTTTGCTGTCCATCTTACAAGAAAAAGAAATACTCAAGGCTTTGAAGCTGCTGTGACTGAACACAGAAGAGAGGATCATCCTTCCATTACCTATGCTGAAGTGTATGCAGCGTAATAACGTTTCAGCTTCTGCTGACTGCAGAAGTTGTGATTCCCCCTCCATCAGTAGGATAACATATCACTGCTCTATCGTCACAACACAGATGCTGTGATACATCTGGCAAGATTTCACATTGACGGGCGTAAAACCCGTGTTATGACTGCAGCAGTAGAAAACAGTGTTTAATGTTAATGCTGCTTTCCTGGATTACAGTGAAAAGGCATTAGCAGGGAATTTCTCTAGGAGCACTACAGCATCTTTGTCAAAACAAAACCACAAATGCAACGTCGAAGGAAACGTGTCCTACCTCAGTTATGGATCATCAAAGCAGACTGTTAAATCAATCACTAGTTTACTTTGCATCAGTGAGCTCTCAGCACGTCTATCTGCCCAAGCAAACTACTGCTATGGTTATGTCCACCTCCTTCTGCAGCCACACAGCACTGCATTGCTTGGGATTTCAGTAGTGCCAGTAAACAGTGATTAAACATTTGTATTTACTCACCAATTTAAGGAGTAAAACTATTTTATGCATGTAAGCCTCTCTTGCTAAATTTCTTCAGGCTGCATTTTAGGACTAAGCTATTTCACATCTTTTAAAGTCATTAAAAACGGAAAGATAAATCAAAACATGGTTAGGAAAACCAAACCTCCCTCTAACTAATCCAGATAAATATTGGGCAGAGATACCTTTGTCACAAGCTCAAAAGACTGAAACTTAGCATTTTGGTCATGTTTGCTGCATCTCAGCATCCAACATTGAAAGGTACTTGCAAGCCTGTGATTAAATCACACACTAATGTTACAGACTGAAAGAGCTGCATTGCAAGGACAGTGATGCACAACACAAGGAATGCAGTCATCTCATTGTAGTATCATGCATGACAAAGATACAGGTATCACTGTTACAAATGATAAGAAATAAAGCAACAAGCAGATTTACCTGGAGTAGTTACTCTGTTCTATTCCTGATCTGTTTCATATTCCTTTCAGGATAAACACCCCTAAAGTAAATTTCTTGCTTTGTGCTAATATTTTATTCACCACACGTGTGTTCCTCATTAGGAAGTAAAGAACTGTAAGGTTTTCAGTTTGAAAGCAGAAGCTGGGGGGAAAAGAAATCCCCCCATCGCCAGCTCTCGCCACTGAACTCTTTATGCTGCAGGTGGACAGAAGGATTCTGCTGAAGGGAAGGCGCAGCGTATGCAGCTCCTCTCAGCAGCGCTTCTCTCCCCAGCAAATGCAGCTCCCTCGCAGTGGAACAGCCTGCAGTAGAATAACAAGAGAATTTCTCAAGTGCTAGGGTAAGCTAAGGAGGGGGTGTGAGGGAAAGCAAGGAGAGAAAACACTCGGGAAGCTGCTTCTCTCTTCAGCTCAGGCATGTCGTGGGCCTCTCTTGCACTGGGGTCTTGTGAGGATAGGCACAACAAAGATTTTAAGGCTGAGGTACTATGTGAAATCTAACACAGATGGTTAGCTAAAATAACCAAGGTTAGGGAATGCAAAATATTAAGTTTCCAATAGCAACATCAGCACCTCCCTGTTGTAGCTCCTGTAACGTGATGTACAATTTGAGATAAAATGCAATATTGTGTGAGATAGCATCTTTGGCCAAAAATCAGTCTTGCTCTACTACCTCTCCTCGAGACTCATTTGCCACTTTTGTTTGAATCCACAGATACCATTTCCCCCCCTGTACTCTAAGATTTTCTCTCCTGGGGTGGTGAACAAGCAATTAAGACTTCAACCCTTGCAAGTGCTTAGACAACTCTGTTTACTGCCCACTGCTGGAGTCTAACTTAAGTGACCGTAAGGTGAAAAACTATTTTGCATGTACAAACATCAGCAAATCTACACAGGAGATGTGCTGGAAATAAAGAGGAAATCAGATTTATTTCAGGCACGTGCAAGGCTCATCCAGCCATCATGTAACCAGAGTGTAAAAGACCTGCTGAGCCTCCCACTGTGTGTGAGAGCTATTCATCTGGCATCCCCTCCCGCTCCCCAGCAGCTGAGCTGATGCTCAGTGTGTGGTGCTGGTGCTTCCCTCCAGCCCCCCCGTGTGCCCAGGGGCTGGATCCTGGACATTGCCCAAGTGCCACATCAGGGTTAGCCCCAGCACCTGCCTGGGAATGGCACCTTTTGCAGTAATGAGCCAGAGCTGAAATGTTTGCTATCACATTTCTAAGAGATGACAGATTATTGATAGGAACTCGTAACTTAAATTCCTGCAGCCTCTTGACCTTGCTGACTTTGATTAGTGGCTCTAAATTCTAATTCCCCTATTTTTAAATGACAATATGATTTACAATTAGGTGTTTTTCAAAAGCATTGTTCTGTTAATAGTATTCACAATGATATAGCAATGACTATGCTCTGTAATCTAGTAATAATAGCTCAGAGAAGTTTCTCTCTGGGAGAGTTTTCATCCCCACGTGGTTTATATATGCTAATTCCTTTGCAAATTAAGAACCTGCTGACACATCCTATTGTAACACTTGCCCATTTTGAATCATAGAATGGTAGGGGTTGGAAGGGACTTTTAGAGATCATCCAGTCCAACCCCCCTGCAGAAGCAGGGACACCTAGATCAGGTTGCATAGGAACATGTCCAGGTGGGTCTTGAAGACCTCCAAGGAAGGAGACTGCACACCCTCCCTGGGCAGCCTGTGCCAGTACTTGTATTTGGTGAAATCATCACATTCAGGTGATGCTTTGGAAGAAAAAGGCACCCCAGCCTATATTGTTAATGTGACAAGAGATGAGATACAGATCCAGCACGGGAGTGTCTCCTCCAGTCTGGGAGGTGGGTGTTAACTATCACTAAAATGGCATGGACAGTGGGTGGCAGCAGGTTATCATTTCTTTCCTACATTGTGGAATTAGTTCTGTCAATCCTGGCCTTTTAAAAACTCCAAGTTTAAGAAACAGAACAAAGTGATGTATTTTTATTTATTGCTTCAATAGTGTAGCCTTTAAGCTTGATGTTTTCTGTTCTTGAAGAGCTAAGCATCACAACTATTTTTAAAAGGGAAGCCTGAGCTTTCCATCACTGTGGAAACCAAAGCTTTAAGGGAGATCACGACAAGAACTGTAATAAAATCACGACTGCCAGCAGCTTCACACAGCATGGGAAGAAGAAACAACTTTAACAACTTTCTGTTATCACTGAACACAAACTGCTGACAACTTACAAGGAAAGAACAGCAAGTAACACAAGCCAGACTGAGTGTCATGTTAGTGTATGACAGAGTCTGGCTGGGACTTCTGATGGGAAAGGGACTCATGTCTGTGAGGGGAGGGAGACACAGATGTGAGCCCAACAGGCAGTGCCATACAAATTGCACTGCCAGGGCTTGCTCTGGTGAGAGCTGTCAAACATGCAAACCCAATCGATGATAAACTTCCCAAAGAGCACAGCCTCAGTGCTGAACGCAGCGACCTCTAAATGAATCAGGACTGAAAAAATCCAAAGGTCATGGCTTTTACATGCCATTTACCTTTCCAACAGCTAGCTAATGATGAGTATCCTGGCTTGCTTTTACTGACACACCTAGTACATTGCTCCTACCAGCGCTGAATGACAGTACTGACTGTTCTCTCATCGCACGCAGATCTGGATCTTCAACAAAGTGCAAGATCTTTGGCTATTCCAAACTCTTCAGGAGGCTGGAACATCCCTTTTTTTTCTATAGTAGCTAGCAACAGGACAAGGGATGATGGGATGAAGCTGGAACACAAAAATTCCACTTAAATATAAGAAAAAACTACTTCACTGTGAGGTGAGGGAGCCCTGGCACAGGCTGCCCAGAGGGGTTGTGGAGGCTCCTTCCTTGGAGCTCTTCAAGACCCACCTGGACATGTTCCTATGTGACCTGATCTAGGTGACCCTGCTTCTGCAGGGGGATTGGACTAGATGATCTCTAAAGGTCCCTTCCAACCCCTACCATTCTATGATTCTATGAAACCCCAAATGGCAAAGCAGACTGACCAGCCAGGGATGCAGGGACTCAACTCCTCTGAAACCTGCTAAGTGGCTGCAGGCATGAGCTTTTGGGGCAGATACACAGGGCTGGCTGCCTGGTAGACCATGTAGTGTCTCAGCACATCTCACTCCTGGCCCAATCCCTTGAGCACAGGTCATGCCACACTCCTGCATGTGACACCATTGTCATAGAGCAGGAACAACACTTGTATGAGTCCTGACCTAAGCCCTGGAAATGTGGTGGGTCTGACACATCAAAAAGAGAAGAGTTTGGTAGTGATAGCTCCTTGTATGTACATTATTAACACAAGAGCCAGAAATGTCAATCCCTTTGTGAAGATCAGGCTCCTCAGAGCTGTGTATCAGAGATAAGTGGTAAAATTGATGTGAATCAGTATTGTTAACAGGGCTGGAGACCCCAAGGCCTCCAACAAAACCCAGGGAACTGTACAAACAAGAGGCATTCCTTGCCTAGGGGAGCTAATCATCTAAATAAAAAAGACAGGCAGGGAAATGGAGGGGAAGCAGAAGCACTGAGAGGTGAAAGCAATTTGCCCAAGGCCACACAGCCGCTCGGTGAGCAAACCAAAAATAGAGACTGACCTCCTCGATTGTCAGCCCATTGTTCCCTCCATTAGACTGAATCTCCCATTGTGGATGTGACATTAAATTGGTATTTCTGTTTTGCTGCTATCATTTTTAAAAACAAAGCACAACAGCAACGTCTCTGTACCGAGCTGCTGTAATCGAGGCCACTCAAGCATTTTTACAGTACTCAGGTGAACTTTTGCCAAGAGAAGAAAACAAGGCCCTCAGAAACAGTCTGGAGAGTACAACCTGATTATCAGCTACTCCTCTGCCACAGGGATGCTGTCACAGCATCATAGAACTGTCCCACCACGTCTCTGTGACCGCAATGAGGTCGTAGCCCTGCAGCTGCACCCACATCTCCAGTTCCTCCTGCTTATTCCCCTGGCTGCATGCATTGGTGTAGAGGCAGCGCAGGGGCTTACTCAAACACTAAAAGTAGGTTAACTTCACTGAGGTTTCTCCTCTTCAGAGAAGTACTAGATGCAAAGGAATGGTGCAGCAACTGAAATCCCATTTTAACCATGTTGCGGTTCCCAGCTGTGTTTGCTCTGGCAGAACAATGCAAGGTGCTTAAGAGAAATCACTTGTTCTTCTATGTGCAATATCTAGAGAGGTCTTTGAGAAAACAAAGACTGAATGTTTTTCTTTATACATCTCTGTAACTGAGCCCTCTTTTGCAATTAAATTATTAAATCCAGTGGTTCCAAACTAATCAATAAACGTGTCTGCAAGCTGAAGCAGCCCAGCTCAGACATCATGTCTGCTCATTACTGAAAATGCTCACATATTGTATGCATATCACATCACAATCACTCCCTCAAGCCTGAAAACAGTCAAAATATGCATTTTTCCAAGACATGTTTCATTAAGTAATCACAGAATCGTAGAGTGGTAGGGGTTGGAAAAGACTTTTAGAGATTATCCAGTCCAAATCCCCTGCAGAAGCAGGTCCCACCTACATCAGGTCACATAGGAACATGTCCAGGTGGGTCTTGAAGATCTCCAAGGAAGGAGCCTCCACACCCTCCCTGGGCAGCCTGTGCCAGGGCTCCCTCACCTCACAGTGAAATAGTTTTTTCTTGTGTTTAAATGCTGACATGAAGCTTCCATGTCAGCTCCCTTAATTTATGAAAAGGGTTTTGGGATATGTATGCAAATATTTTTTTCCAAACTACATTTCATATATATATAAAAATAGATATATTAAAATATTTATTTGAAATTATTACATCATAGTAGTATAAAAATCCTAGTAATATCTTTTCAGATTAGTGTAGTGTTGATCTTGTGCTCTTTGATTAAACTTCCTTAGAAAAAGATGATTACAACTGATAAGCCAGACAAGTATAATTTAAGGAGAAGTTGGCAGTACTTTTAATTAAAACTTCACTATAGTCCACTGTTTGCAATGTCACCTTTAAAGTCAGAAAAGGCAATCTCTCCCAACTACTAAATTTTCCCCTTTGTGGTTAACAATCGATCATCAGGAGCAGTGAAAGGATGCCTGGCTTGCAATGAGAGCAGAAGCCACGCTCACATTGCCAGATAATCCATGCTGGAACAGCTCCCAGCTCTGTGTTTAATTAAGGTTATGACTTGATTTTCAGGCTCTAAAGGAAACTTCCATAGGTGACTGGAAGGAAGGAAACCAACCACCCTCCAGACTTGACAGAAACCAGCACTAGAACTTGCTATTGCATTGCACACAGTATTTCTGCAGGAAGTATTTCTGTCAATATTAAGGCCCTACCATGCCTGATAACAAATAAACTACATACAAGGAGATGTACCAGTGCCACATTCTCCCAAAAAAGGCTGCAACCTTACAATATGAGGGATAAAACAGAAGACAAAATGTACACTACCAAAGCCTTGATGGATGCTCCTAACTGCAGCACATGGACAGCTCCACTGCAGCAACCCACTCCAAGCTTTTGAGCAGGATGCAGCCAAATGAGCTCTTTGAACCAGCTCTTTTTGCCTCATGGACCAGTGCTGTAGACAGGAGATGGCATATTTAATATCTGAACATAAACTCACCTCCAATGTGAAGGAAAACCCCTCATACCAGCATTAAAAAAAGTATCTTCACCCATTCCTTTACAGATGAGAAACATGAGTGTTTCCATAAAGCACACCTTACAATCCTGAACAAATCCCTGACCCCCACTATGTGGATGGAAAGGAGGAAAAAAAGTGCTCCTAACTGAAACGAGGCTCTTGCTGCTGTTTCCTAGCACCTGCTGGTGTCTAAATTTTTGGGGGGTTTTGGGGTTTTTAGCAAATGAAACTTCATTGCAAAAACTGGCAGAATTAGAATAGAAAGTAAGATGGCTTCAAGGCTTCCTCATATGGAGGCTCTGTCACTGAAACCAGCTACTTAAGTGTAAAGAAAGATAAATATACCCTGTAATGCAATTAGCTTCTAAGCACAGAAAGCACAATGATCAGAAAAGGAGACTTTAACCTCATCTATGAAAATACACGTTAAGAAAGGAAAGTAATAATCAGTGGGAGGAAGTATGTTGCTATGAAGTTAGCTAATTACATGCTTCTCAGGGGGTGGGCAGGTAAACTGGCTTTTAAGTACTTTCAACTGGCTTAGAATTTACTGTTACTCTTCAAACTACCTGCCACATCTCCATCTGTTGCTCATTACTTTGATAAACTCCAGCTCCTTTGAGTTAAGTGTGTTGTGCTGGGGATTTGCCTTACACTAAGTGTTTTGCAAAAGAAGAAATCAAAGTTGCTCTGCAATTTCTAAGGATAAGGCTAAGGAACAAAATGCTTTTCACCTATTTGAAGTCGTTTCTCTTGTGATCTTTTGTTTGAGGTGCTTCACTCTCGAATGCAGTGCAGGACAACTTCTGAAACTGCCACAGGAAAGTTTGGGCATCTCCATGGAAACCCACAAAATTTGGCAGAAGTATGTGATGTTGAGAAGCCACGGTGAAGTTTACAGAGCCTTAGCTGAGCAGTGTGGCTTTGCTAACACACTCTATAGCAAAAATAGCCACTCACTAAGTGTTCACTAAAGCATGCAACCTTACAAAGGCAGGAGCGTAGCCTGAGTCATCTCCTGTTGATATATTTCTGAGGAACAAACTGACAAAGCACCTCATCCCATTTTCCTCTCACACTGCCTCCCAAAAGGTAACTAACTGCCACTCCTCCTTGCCTTGAACCATGCTGACCTCACTGAAGATGTACATAGGTCTCCATCTAGAAGCACATGGGGACTGGAACATCTTTCATATGAGGAAAGGCTGTGGGAACTGGGGCTGTTTAGTCTGGAAGAGGAGACTGAGGGGAGATCTCATTAACATTTACAAGTATCTCAGTGGTGGGTGTCAGGAGGTTGGGGCAGCACTTTTTTCTATAGTAGCTAGCAACAGGACAAGGGGTGATGGGATGAAGCTGGAACACAAAAAGTTCCACTTAATTATAAGAAAAAACTCTTTCAGTGTTTCAGTGAGGGAGCCCTGGCACAGGCTGCCCAGAGGGGTTGTGGAGGCTCCTTCCTTGGAAGTCTTCAAGACCCACCTGGACATGTTCCTATGTGACCTGATCTAGGTGACCCTGCTTCTGCAGGGGGGTTGGACTGGATGATCTCTAAAGGTCCCTTCCAACCCCTACCATTCTATGATTGGTTTTGGTTTGTTTCTTTCTTTGCAGAAGAAATAATGCAGCTGTGCCTCGAGGGAAATTTTTGGCTTATTGACCACATTACTCCATGCTTTTAAAACAAAGCAAGAAAGTGCTTCAGCCTCCAGATAGCCTCTTCTTTTCAATCCTGCAGTGTGATCACAAGGCAGATATGCTGTGGCCAAACCCAGAAATCCCAGATTGAAAAAAATTCATAATGCACACGTCTGACAAGCCTTCAGAGTCATCTAACTGCAATCTTTACCTTTCATGTGTTCACCATCACAGCTTAAATGCTCTTTAAATATCCGTGTGTGGCACTGAGATACTTAAACCATTATTTTAAGCCAACCCCTTTGATTTTCTTTTTGGAGCCCTCAAGCTTCTACAGAATGTTAAAAGCATTTTAAAGAAATTGAAAAGCAGAAAAAACAACCAGATCACTGTTGACCCAAAGAATAAACCTACTGCAATAAATAAACTGTAAAAATATCCACGGCCACTAGGATTGGCCTGAACTGTATCTTTTCTCAATAATCACCAACTCTTCTATTTCAAGGTAAAGCAGAAAACTGGAATGTTACCATGGAAATGTTTGACACCAAAGACAAATGGAAGGTCTCTAGGAAAATGGCTCAAGTTTTAAATAGCACATATCCACTGTAAGCACAAACCCATAAGGAAAGCAATCACTCTGAAGAGAACACGTTACATTTTTCTTCATGCACAGTTACTTGTCCCTTCGTTTTCTCTGTACCTGGACTACTATTTGCAAGCTACAATTCCTACTGTTTGTACTGAGAAATGAACTGCCCAAATTGTTTCCAAAAATGCAGGATTTTTTTTTATCCCTGTTCTAATTTCAATACTTTTTTAAGCCTCTTTCAATCCATCACTGCAGCTGAGAGTCTGTAGCAGCAAAAATAAACTCAAATCTGTACATTTATGCTACCTATCCCAGCTATCCCAAACCCAGTAAACTAAAACATCAATTAACATCCCAAACAAATGGGCACATATTAAGGTATCTAACTGTAAAGCAGAATTACTCAAACAACTAAATGCAGTAACCATCATAGCTTGTGATTCCATAACATTTGCCATCCCAGGTTAGGATTTAAAGATGTTTAAAGAATAGTTTTAATTCCCACTCATAATGTACTGGGACACAGCAAAAGTTGGGGTTCATTTGTCAGGGTAACATGAATATGCCTGTGGTCATGGTCTTCCCCAAAAAGGGCTTGGATTTAGCTCCTTTAAGAGATCATTGAGTAATGTGTATTTTAAAAGACTATCCTGCTGGCTTCAAGAGTACAGAAAGGTAATTTTGAGACAGCAGAGGGATTTTAAGTATCTGTGATGGTGAAATATTGTTTTATTTCCCTGCTGAGAAAGAAACTTTCAAGCAGAGAATGGCAGAAAAATCATGACCTAAGAGCAAATTCTCCAAATATAGCAAAAGGTTTCAGGGATTTAGTGAAAGGGGAGGGCTGAACAGCCTGCTCTCTCCTGTCATTATGCCATATTATGGTCAGAAGTGATTTTGAAATTTGATTCAATTCAAATTAATCAAGATACCTGAAAAATTTTCTAAGTATTTAGTCCAACCTCCTAAACATATTTGTTACTCTAATCAATAATATGAAGTGAGATATCCCCGTTGTAAAGCTCTGCTTCAAATAATAAATCCATTTTAACTTTAATTACAGAAGCACAAACACTATTGGCATAAGCAAAATTTCACAGATGATGTGAGGATTTATGTATGCAAAGTAAACCATTAGACAGATGCATTCTGACTCTGAAAGGCAGATTTGGTTTCAGGGCCGTTTTTCCTCCCTGTGACAGAATCACCATCAAATCATAGAATGATAGAATGGACTGAGGTGTGCTTCTGTATGACCCTTCAGAGAGCCTTCCTTCTCTCTTCATGAAGCTCCCAAGAGCTAATTAGTGGTGATTGAAAGAGTTTGTTTATTTAATTAAGAAACATTATACTCCATCATGTCACACTCTGAGGTTGTATGTGAGGTTAATAGGGTAATAAAAACATCACGACTCGCCTTGTCTTCAGTTTGCTGACGACAGACTTGCTTTTTGATGGTATTGTTTTCCTGGCTGGTCAAGGTAGTGGTTTGCAAAATAATGTTTGAAGCATGGAGACTTGAATGAATGCTTGTGTGATAGAGGAAATCCATGTACACAGTGCTAGAAATTGCATCAGTAGTCATAGTGATAACCTTGTCTCACTGATGTGCTTGCAGGGCTTCATCAGCTAGGGGGCTTACTGGGCTCTCTGTGTCTTGGGTAATGGTAATTGTCAAAAGCACTTCCAATCTCTGGAAAGATAAAATATTTTCATAGAATGGTAGGGGTTGGAAGGGACCTCCAGAGATCATCTAGTCCAACTCCCCTGCAGAAGCAGGGTCACCTAGATCAGGTCACACAGGAACGTGTCCAGGTGGGTTTTGAAGGCCTCCAAGGAAGGAGCCTCCACACCCTCCCTGGGCAGCCTGTGCCAGGGCTCCCTCACCTCAACAGGGAAAGAGTTTTTCCTTATGTTTAAATGGAACTTTTTGTGTTCCAGCTTCATCCCATCACCCCTTGTCCTGTTGCTACATACAACACAAAAAAAGTGCTGCCCCAACCTCCTGACACTCACCATTTAGATATTTGTAAATGAGATCCCCCCTCAGTCTCCTCCAGACTGAACAGCCCCAGGTCCCCCAGCCCTTCCTCAGAAGGAAGATGCTCCAGTGCCCTGATCATCACCAAGTTACCTTTACTTTCAATAAATTGCTGATATCAAATGAAACACAGAACTTGAAGTGACTCATTGCAGAGGCTTTGCATAAACTAGTTTAAGCGTGTCACAAGATTTCAATGTAAACTTAAGAGAACTGGAGTAAGTAAAGGAAAAAAACCAAAGCAGAGGCAATGTTGTAGCAGTAGAAAGCTAGGCAACTCTACCTCATGGGAAGAGCATATTATCTCTTGGAAAAATACCCAAACTCCATTGACAGTGACACAGACCAACTTTGTTGTTTGTTGGGTTTTTCCATAGGAAAAAACAAAGTTCATGTAAATCTTGATGTCAGCTTTAATTAACTTCTTTTAGACCCCTGGCAATATCCCCTGACACTGATTGATTTTAATTATTAAGCATAAACCCAGCAATCTTCATAAATCCCTACAATAAGGATAATGGCAGAATCATTCTCCTTTCTGCAGACTCTCAGAGGCAGTAACTGGTCCATGTATTTTGAGGACAGCATGTGGATCAGAAATGAATTTGTAGAAGCATCTGGAGCCAATTATTCAGCACGAATTAAAAGCAGAGCAGACCTTTGAGATTTGTGTCTGAAAGAAGGAAGGGTTTCTGCACCAAGAAACAGCAATCTGCCAGCAAAGAGGCTCTGAAGATTTGATATATGTGTTTTGGTGCCACAGAACATTTTACTCCATCTAGGAAGGTGGCACATAAGCGAAAGTTAGTCATTTTAAATGAGGAAAGGATCATCTTATATAGAAGTCAAATAGGGAAGAAAGCCAAGCAACCAATATGTTGCTGTTCTGAAGGGATAAGGAAAAGTCCCCTCACTGAGAAGCAACAAAGTTATTTAACACCTGGTTCCCCAGCCCTACTCTCTTCAGATTTACCAGAATCTTCGCTTTTACAACAGGGAAAAGACATTTTTATCTAGAAGAAACCATCACCAAAGCATGGTAGGCTAGTTATGCTTTCCAGTTTGGCTTAATAGAAACTTCCCACTACTAAGGGAATTCTGGTTAATACAGACTCACAGTTAAAAGCATGTTCTTAGGCAACTTATTCTTTCCCACCAGACATTGATGGGCTTTTCTTCTCTTGCAAAACACAAACAACAGAGTCTGGGATGTTCCATCTACACTGCTTAAATAACAATTTCCTCAGCACGATTCTATCCAGACCATATTTGCAGAATGATCCAGAGCTGACAAATGAAGAGCACCCTTCAGTTTGCTACATGCTGGTTTTATCTTCCAATGGAAGTTGTAATATGCAGGGCAAGCCACTTAGGGTAGAAGTTAGGTGGCTGTATTTCTACAACCCCTCATAGAAGGAAATGACTTACAGAATCACAATTCTCACTTATGTTAAGCTTTTATTCCTGTCCCTGTCAGATGCATTTTGTTTGTGCCTAGATAATGGACAGGAGGTGCTGTTGTTTGTATTAGTACACCCACAGTTGATTCCATTCACAGCATTTGCTATCATTTAAGAAATCCCATCACAATGGACCAGATTACTTGTGAAAAGTACCATTAGAAGAGAATTTTCAGAGTTTATTATCTAACAGCTATCCGATTTCAACCAAATCAGCTAGCCTCAGACACAACCCTTAACCAGCCTGTTAATCAGTGTGTATGATAATCCCAGCCTGTGTGATAAACTACAAGCACCACTTTTAGATTTTTGTCTCACTAATAAATAATTAAAACCATGAAGCCTAGTATCTAAAGACAGCTACCATGGAGGAGGTGTTTCCCTTCAACTAAACGCAAGGCTTTATTTTTGTTTTGTTTTCTTTGTGACAAAGATTTCCCATCTGCTATGTTATCAACTAAGACAATTTGCCAGAGCACTCTGCTCAGATTTCCCTTGACAATCATTTGGACAGGAAAGGCCATTTTTCCCCACAAGTGTCTCTCAGGTTCAATTGCACTGCCTTGACCATAGGAAAAAAAACACCTCACTGCTGCAGTAACAGCTGTAATGATCAGCTTTTAAATGTCTATGTGGCCTTTTTTGATCTGATGGCAGAAACCCCAGCTCTGTGTCTCCACCATTCTGTCATTTCCCCACGTTATAGCACACAGGGAAGCAAATTCTGAGCCATCTTGATGCTTTTCTGACTGTGGACCTACCTATTGGGCTACCCCATCCTTTAGCAGAGTGACACGCTCTTCTCTCTTGGAAAGTCCTCTTCAGACTCATTTTCTGGCCAAGAACAGGCACAGGCTGCAGAGTACACAGAGTAAGTCTAACAGAGAAAAGCAGAATCATAGAATCACAGAATGGTAGGGGTTGGAAGGGACCTTTAGAGATCATCCAGTCCAACCCCCCTGCAGAAGCAGGTTCACCTAGATCAGGTCACGTAGGAACACGTCCAGGTGGGTCTTGAAGACCTCCAAGGAAGGATATCTTCCTTCTAATAGATGAGACTATAAACTGAACAGAGGACACAGGAGAAAAACTTCAAATTGCCTCACTGAGTGAACTGGAGGACATATCTGCTGATCCTTATTAAGACACAGCGAGAGTATCAGAGCCTAGAACCTTGCAAAACCCTGATCTCCCATGTGAAGCTGGTTACATCCATGGTTTTTGTTCAGACACTCCAGGTCTATATGAGCTCAAGCAGAAAAAAAAGATAACTGTACAAAGGTCACATGAACACATTTTATCAAGGTAGGGATATGTTCTCTCCATAACAGAGGGGAAAAAAGGGAAGGGCAAAGCGACCTCAACACCAGATGAGGAGGAAGTTATGAGTAGAATCCAGCAGAATGAGCAGAACCCAGGTCTGCCTCTTACTTTCTCACCTGATGAATTCTGTCAACCTACAGAGTAATAGAAAAATGTATTCCCTCCATATTTGACACTAAAGTTATCTACAAGCCTTTATATACATTCTCTTACATAAGACACAGAGAGATATGAAGGAAACACTCTTTTCCTCTGTAGCAGGATCCATGGATTAATTTTCTACATTGAAATATACACCAAAGCTGTGTTTTGATTTAAAGTCCTGCTACTCTTCTTCATAAACCATCCAAAGACATTTGAAATACACAGAATCAGCATCAGCAACCATCCAGGAAAATGCAAGTGTCCAAATCATATCCAAAGGCAGGATGACGCCTTTATAAGCTAAAGGAAAAGTGTGTAAGGATCAGACAGCTCACCAGATTCAGCACAACTCAGAAGCCACTGTCTGGCTTTGTCACTGAGATTGCATACATTCTCTATTTGAAAAAGTAATTCTGACAACTAACACTTTTCAGCTTTAGAAAGTTGCTGTCCCAGCATTACTTACGTGCCTTTTAAACACCAGAGCAGTATATTTGAAGGGAGAGAAGCAGAGTATGTGTGTGTTTAACAATGCCCACCTAAAGGCTAAACTGGAAGGCACCCATTTATATCAACTGAGAGAGTTCAGTAGTGGTTCAGATCTGTATTTGCATTCTGTACAGCATCCATCAGCTGCACTGTACCTGAAGTTCAAGCACAATTTAAAGGTGGTCTTTCCCTGAGAAGCTGTACACTTAGAGCAATTCCCATCATCATCTGTTATATTTCACCAAAAAAGGGAACTGAGCCTTTCAAAGATTAACACTGTTGCACTTTGAGATGATCTGGGAGCTAAGCCCTGACTTTCAGAATCAGGAGGCAGCAATTTCCTCACATGACTCTAATATCAGTAACTGGTGCATCTCAGCAACTGCAGCTGTGGGATGGACCCTGCCAAACTCAAGCCCTCAAGAGCAGACATATCTGGTCTTTCAACACAATGCTCAGTATCCTTTTGCAAGTCAGCATATTTTTTAAAAGCACTCAAAAGAGCCTGCAGGGCTGGAGTCTTGGCTATCTCAGATCAAAGAGGATTTCTGTCCTGAAACTCCTTCCTTAACGGTTTTTACATTCAGATTGGTTGCTATTACTGTGGCTTGTCCTCCCTGATCACCTGGTAAGTTTATTTGGCATCCATTAACTCTACTATTAAAAGTATGCTGTCACTGAAACCAAGTATCACAAAAGTGCTGTCACTACAGTGGGCTCACCCAAGTGCAAAGCTTCCAATCTACCTCTGCATTTTTCTCAGGCTTTGCTTATTTGCAAAGAAAAATGATGAAAAAACATGAGTATTCAACTTGTAGGTATTTACAGCCAGCTAAACTGCACAGTGTGTGGCCAGCAGAAGGCTCTGGGGGTCACACTGCTGCCCACAACCACCTCATAGGAGAATTTAGGGAAGGAAATGACAGACTTTCCTCGGAGGTTCCCAGGGAGTGACAAGAGGCTGTGGATACAAATGAGGATATGGGAAACCCTGACTAGACACATGGAAACACATTTTCACCATGAAGGTCAAACACTGGGACGAGGACTCTGAAAGGTTCTGGATGCGTTCCTGTGTGACCTGATCTAGGTGAACCTGCTTCTGCAGGGGAGTTGGACTGGATGATCTCTAAAGGCCCCTTCCAACCCATACTATTCTATGATTTGCATCCTTGAAGACCTTCAAAACCTGACTGGAAAAGTCCCTAAGTAACCTGGTTCTACCTGGAGAAATGAACTGGGCTGCAGACTTCTAGAGGCTATTTCCAGCCTGAATTATTCTGTGACCTCACTGCCAGAGACCATCCGAAGGTGTACATGCAAGTGTACCTGTGACCCACAACTTCAAAAATAGCTCAGTTTTCAGCAGTGTTGCCTCTGCCCTGCACAAGTTGCTGTGAATCGCTTGCTCTGTTTCACCTCAGACCTCCCGTGACACCAGAGAGATGCCCTACAGCCCATGGGAGGAGGTGGCTGGCACAGCACCCTGGTACATGAGGAGGAATAAATCCCAGCATTTTTCTGGCTGTTCTATTTATTTTTTCTTGTTAAAAAGAAATCTATTAGTGCAACAGGCATATTGTAAAGTCAAAGGCAGCCAGCTAGGGAGCTGCAGCTCTGGTTTTGCTAGAGCTAATGATATTAAGCACTGGAATACAGTAGTGTATGGTGTATGAAAGGCATGTATCTGTCAAACAATTTGCAAATTATATACTGGAAGTGTTGTTCCAGATCCTGAACGTTACTCTCCAGTGTTACTAATCCTTCACACAGATATGTGCTGTTTAATTGCCAATTGGGAATTATGATGACACGTTACATGACTAATTTCTCAAACTATAATCATGCTATTCCCTCCTCCTTCTACTCTTCCTGTCAATCTCCTCTCACTCTGTTTTGTTGCTGTGTCTCTTGCCAGAATCACCTTCTTTGGTAGCAACTGGAAAACTGGGAAAGTGGAAAATATGGTGTTTCAATGTAGTGTGCAAAATGGACTTGGGAGGAGGATGCTCTCCCAGATCCCAAACCCAAGCCTCTCTACTCAAACTCTATGTAAGACTGCCTCGAAAGCTGGTGCTTTCCAAGAATATTCCATCTCTAATTATAATTTCCCTGGTGTGAAAAACAACCACTATTGCCACACTACATTTAGGAGTAACAGAGACACTTGTTAAGTATGTTTTCTGTGTGAGTGGTCTCGTTTCCATACTCAGAGGAACAGTTTCAGGGAGGAACGTTGAAAGAGACATGTTAGCAAGTATTGACCTCAAGTTATCTTACAACCAATAGTCTTTTGACCCTAGAAGCAAAGCACAAGGTGGCATTTTGACATAGGTCCTGAGGCTGAAAGGTACCCATTGCAATGTTTGGGTTTCTTAAAACATGTAAGAGAATTACTTCATTCCAAGAATGAATGCTTTGGGATCTCTGAAGCACAGGAGGTAAGCAGCATTCAAAATGTAGTTCACAGTGGGCACTTCTTGACAGGATAACACTCTACTGTATGGTTTTTAACTTCCTTCAGGACAATTTCCAAAAGCCTTTTTGATCAGCAGTGTGCACTGCCATCCCACACAAAGTCCTGCCTGCTAGTGAGTTTGTAGTCACCATATATTTCTTCCTTGGCTCTAACAGATATTAATTCACCATACATCATGCATCAAGAAGAGTGTGGCCAGGAGGTCAAGGGAGGTTCTGCTCCCCCTCTACTCTGCCCTGCTGAGGCCTCATCTGGAGTCCTGTGTCCAGTTCTGGGCTCCTCAGCTCAAGAGGGACAGGGAACTGCTGGAGAGAGGCCAGTGCAGGGACACCAAGATGATCAGGGGACTGGAGCATCTTTCATATGAGGAAAGGCTGTGGGACCTGGGGCTGTTTAGTCTGGAGAAGAGGAGACTGAGGGGGAATCTCATTCATATTTAAAAGTATCAGGTGGGTGTCAGGAGGTTGGGGCAGCACTTTTTTCTATAGTAGCTAGCAATAGGACAAGGGGTAACGGCATGAAGCTGGAACACAAAAAGTTCCATTTAAAGATAAGGAAACTGTTTCAGTGTTTCAGTGAGGGAGCCCTGGCACAGGCTGCCCAGAGGGGTTGTGGAGGCTCCTTCCTCGGAGGTCTTCAAGACCTGCCTGGACATGTTCCTGTGTGACCTGATCTAGGTGACCCTGCCTGAGCAGGGGAGTTGGACTAGATGATCTCTGGAGGTCCCTTCCAACCCCTACCATTCTATGAAAATATTTTATCTTGCCAGAGATTGGAAGTGCTTTTGACAATTATGATTACCCAAGACACAGAGAGCCCAGTAAGCCCCCTAGCTGATGAAGCCCTGCAAGCACATCGGTGAGACAAGGTTATCACTATGACTACTGATGCAATTTCTAGCACTGTGTACATGGATTTCCTCTATCACACAAGCATTCATTCAAGTCTCCATACTTCAAACATTATTTTGCAAACCACTACCTTGACCAGCCAGGAAAACAATACCATCAAAAAGCAAGTCTGTCGTCAGCAAACTGAAGACAAGGCGAGTCGTGATGTTTTTATTACCCTGTTAACCTCACATACAACCTCAGAGTGTGACATGATGGAATATAATGTTTCTTAATTAAATAAACAAACTCTTTCAATCACCACTAATTAGCTCTTGGGAGCTTCATGAAGAGAGAAGGAAGGCTCTCTGAAGGGTCATACTGAAGCACACCTCAGTCTTCACATCAGAGGACAGAAACATAGATGAAACCTAAAGGAACCAGTACAGACATCTGACTCCTGCATGCTGCCAGGAGACATCATTCAACAAATTACAACCACAAGCTTTACAGCAGATTAAATTTCAAATCTAAACCATCAGGGCAGGCAGTATTACAAACCCAGCACCAAAAAACACCTCCTTACCTTACAGAGATTGCTTACCCAAACTGAGAGTGTTCAGCCAAGGAAGAAAGACCACTTGGTCATAGAACAGACCCCAAACAACTAGACTAACACAATCCCCTCAGAAAACCATGAGCAATGCCCTGTTGGCATCCAACAACTGAGACAAAGCCAATCTGTAAAACCATACCATGTTCACTCACAAAACTACACAGGACTTGAAAATATTTTGGGGAGGACAAAAGACTTATTTGGTATGATTCTGAGGAAAGGTTTCAGCTTCAGCTCCCACGTTTCAGGCAACTGAATTGTGACCTCCCACAGGCTCCTTTTCAGAACTTCCATGTTGGGCTTGATCATTTTCTAGTTAAAGCAAGTATGTGCTTGTAAAGAATTTCTATTTTTGCTCCAGCATCTTTCTGATGAAAACATTTTATCAAAGTAATGCCCAAGCACACTATAAATCCAATACTAATCTGAAAATGAACAGGAAGCTTTTTTTTGCTCTAATCAAACAGCAGTTTCAAACAGCTCACAACTTCTGCAATCAAAAGTGTTCTCTTTTTAGTTTTTATTTAGGCACTGTGTCAAAACTCAATCTTCATTTCTGAAGCTGTTTTTGCAAGAAAAAAGCACCTGAAATGGAGATGCAAACTCAACAGCAGCTCTGGGTCACAGATGGTTTTTTTGCTCTACAGCAATGTCATGGGTTTGGCTCAGTTGGGAACAAACAATTATGAGCAGCTTCTTGCTCACTGTTCCCCTTCCCAATGGGATGGAGAAGAGTACTGAAGGCCTTTGGAACTCTCTAAGGACTGGGAGGGCTCACTCCCCACTGACAGTCCCAGGCAGAACAGACAGAACTGCTTGGCTTGGGGAAGAAAACAAAACTTAATCTAGTCTGCCACCAACCAAAAACCATAACGAACAGAAAACATACCAAACTGAAAACAACCCAGACTGGGACGATGATGAAGAGCCCCTACCCCCTCTTTTTCAGCTTATGCACCTGATCCTGGTATCTTTAGCTCCTCCATGGCACGAGGTCCTCCCAGTGCCCTGGGTGCAAGGGCTCAGCTGCTCTCTCCCCATGGGCTGCAGCGTTGTCTCTGGCCTGGCACTCCTCTTTCCTTCTTCCTTTGCTCACTGTTGGGTTCACATGGTCACCTCCATCTTGTCCCACTCTTCCACCTCCTCCTACACACTACAGCTTTCCCTTCTCAATTAGTGCTGGCAGAGGCACCAGACTGACCTGGCTGGGCCACAGGTGTGTCCCACTCAGAGCCAGGGGAAGCTGTGAGAACTGCTTACAGGGGCAGCACTGCAGCCCCCTCCCCTCTTACCAAGCAAAAAGCAGCTCCACACAAACCCATCACAGTCAACATGGTTTTATTTGTGGATACAAAATAAATACAAGAATTGTCTATTATATCCTGAGCTAAAACAAACAAGGTATTTGTCTGGACAGCTATAGCAAAAGATGCAGGTGTGATGTAGGACAGGAAAGCACACGAAACATACTGCCAGTACAGGTTACCTCTGGCAGCCAATACCACGTATTTCATGACCCACAAGTATAGGGTCCTATTTGAAAGCTGAGGGAGTGAAAGATGTAAGAAGAGTAATTAACTCTCTAGCCAGACTCCAGCAGTGCAGATAAAAACCTAGGTGCAGAAAAGACACGTTACTACCCAAAAGCACAAGAAAGCCTTATGCTTAATTCTGCATGCAGACTTAGGAAACTTTGTCTTTGGCAGAAAGACTGTGCAATAGCTTTTTGCACCTTTCTTTTCCCCCAAGTTCCAGAAGCAACTGTCCACTGCCTGACAAAATATATCAATGCATGATCTCATAGATTCCCATTGGAGATACTAAAGCAGCAAGAGAGTCACTCTTTTCTTGGGAGAGGTTTGACTGAAGAATAAGATCCTAGCAGGACATATTTATTGATGTGGTTAAGCTTTTGTAAAAATGACAAATTGAACTCTCAATTTAACTTCTTTGGTAACACAAGAGCCTTTCAAGAAGGTAGTATTCCTGATTTGCAAAGTGCACAGAGGAAAGACACATTTGGTACTCACGGCTAGTGGCTACAAAGTCATGAGGCTTTCCAATTTTATCACCAAGAAAAAAGAACCCTGTGCTAACCACAGTGCTTCTAAGGCATGGTTAACAGGAAAAATCTTTTGGAGGAAAAAAGCACTGTAGAGGCACAGAGGATCTTTGATCCATAGGAAGTGAGATAAAAATAATACAATTTAGCAAAAAAGTTCTGAATTACTTGTAGGAGTCTTCATATACTGCTTACAATGACAGAAGGGCATACAATACAGGTATAAATAGTCCCTCTCCTTATGAAGAGTGTATAGGAAATAAACCTAGGTGGTGTTTAGGTGGGAAAAAAACTTCCTTCATTACACAGACGTCCCCTTTTAATGCCCAGTTCCTCAAATTCACAGCAAGCCTCACCAAACATCACAAACTTGGTACCTTTGAGGTCAGACTTCCCAATAAGAAAAAGCAGAGAGCATGCACACAGTCTGCTTCTTCAGGATTAGCACAATACAGGCCAGAAGCTGACTTCACTCCCTGAAGACTCAACATATGTTGAAACAAACATCTATGAAGGCAATTAGCAATGTTTCGTTATTGGTAATTTAAAACTGTTCAATGGTATGTCCACCTTAAGAGTGTTAACCACAACATTTGCTTTATTACGTACATTTTATGATGGGAAAAAATAGGCCACGATAAGACTTATGCCAAATGTGGAAGAAAACCACCCTAAGGGTCATCCAAAAGCAGGCAGCAGCAGCATCAGCTGGAGAGGCAAAAGAGGACCAAGCATGGGATCATCAGAGGGATCTATTAGATTCCAAAACTGCCTGGATATGATGTGTTTATATAATTATCAGTCCTAATGGCTGCCTCAGTTTACTCAAGTTTTCTGTAAGAGAGGCATTGTCAGAAAGGCAAACATCACCCCCTGTGTCCATTCAGAAAACATCCTCACAACACATAGGTACGAGCACTCTTAGACTCTATAGATCCAGGAACAAGTTTCTCAACTTGCATGCATGTGAAAATGTCAAACCATTGGCAAGGGAATATGAAAGGAAAGAATCACATTCCTCTCCAGCAAAAAAAGAACCCAGAAAAAGAAACGTGTGATATACTTCAAAAGCCAGAATAGCAATATTACTGATAGCAAGAATTAGCTGGAGTGGACTTGCTTTAGGCAGAATCACTCTATTGATAAAGGGTGCATAAATCTGACATTATACTGAAAAATGAAGAGAGGTGCAAGCATTATCGAGTCAGCCACTCAAGTGCCAGAATGACAGTCTGGTTTTTGACATAACTTTTTTTCCCCCCTCTCATTCTTGGAGGAAAATCTTGGCTTGCAACCTTTTACTGCTTCACATCTTTGTCACTTTGAGTTCCTCTACTTAGAAGTTGCCATCCCTTGTTCTCCCTTGTTCAACCACTACCAACTCTACATCTTCTCTGTTAACAACCCAAAGTAGAAGCATTGATGGCCCACAGTCCTAAGAGTCTACTCCTGCAACAGCAGCCTGTCACAGGCCACAGAGCACATTAAGTCCCAGTTACAGAATTCACCCAAAGGAAATTCTTCCTTAAACTCTGCTCAATACTTCAGCTTTCCAGTCTCTGTTGCTCTAAGGGGTGATGTTGTCACTTGCCCACTTCAGTGCCCACACTTGAATAAACCTATGTCTTTTATATTATCTTTCAATTTGTCACCTTCACTGAGAGTTCCTTGGCTTTTGCAAAACTGAAAGGCTAAAGAAGTTCATTTTATAACTTGTATGCTGCTTATTCTGTGGAAAAACTGTTACACTCCTTCATGCTCCTCTCTTCCCAGTTCAGCAGGCCCAATATTTTTGTGCAATCATGGCATAATGTTTATTTGTACCAGGGAAAAAGCTCGATAATTTCTCTAACTGAGACTTGCCAAAGGTAGATGGGGCGAAATACAAGCAAGCATTTAGATGTGAACATTGAAAATGAAGCTGTGATAATTTATCCTCATTCATTTCCTACCAAAGTCCAAGAAATTTTCTGTGCTACTTTAACACACAAAGCAAAGGTTTGAACCATGCTGACTGCAGCAAAACCTCTATAAGAAGAACATGAATAATGCTTAAGTGTTTTACAGCCGTAGCATTTAGCTTTTCAACCACTGGCCTCCAAGAGCTCAGCATCATTCAATCATTTCCACACATGGGGAAACCTGAGACTTGGAAACTTCTCCAAGGTCACTTAACAATCAGGCAAACAGCTAAAACTGGAATCCAGAGCTCCTAAAATACAGATGAGTCCTCTAGGCACTCAGCCATGTGCTCACTTCCAAGGCCACTTAAAGACAGAAAAGATCGCCTAATTAGCACTTGTATTTAGCCACTTTAATAGACCTCTCATTCCTACTCTCCTCTAATTCCATTTTTAGATACTTTTCTTAAAGCTGAGTGCAGCATTGCAGTCAGCTGTATGTTATGCAAGCACAGTTTTATTCTGTCTAGCAGAACTGATCCTCTTCACAGTGCATACTTCAGAAATAATTAAGACAGATCAGGAAAGCAAAAAACCCAGCAGAGATCAACCTGCCAAAGCCACCAGTTTGCACATTTCTCTCTCTCCTCCTCCAGCTGGGGAACAACTGAATAAACCAAAGACTGTTCCTGGCTCCTGTGCAAAATCCAAGCTACTGCCTGTGCTCTTCGTGAATAGTGTAAGCAAAAGGATAGGGTGTCTGTGACCCACTGTGATGCTAAGGCATGGTAAGGAGAAAGAGATGAAGAGACAGAGAGAGCAGTGGGAGGATGAGGAGAAGAAAGAAAATTGGCAGGTTCTTTTGGAAGGGATTGCATCAATTTCTACAAGTACATACAGCTGAGGAAAATAATTTTCATTCCTATTTGCTTAAAAATAGTAAATCCCTGAAGTACAATATGAATGGGATCATTCAGAGGACTTTTCACCAAAGCAGAACGAGAAGCATGGGTCCAGCGAACACAATGTGCACATGGCAGAGCTAAAAGTTACCTTTTCTGCTATGCCACACAGCAAGGGAATGTTCCTATACAACTCTTATCTCAGAGAGAAAAACACATTTCCTGGCATTTCCCAGTTTCCAAGTTCTGTAGAAGTTCTCTGTAATGTCAGACAAGGACCTAAGACAGCAGAAATCTGCAACTTTCACAGAACTATACACCAAGTTCCAAGCTGTAGCTAAGGCAGACTACCTAGAAGATATTTCAGCTTCCTCTTGCCAGATGGTGGAGCCTACTTGAAGGCAAAACAAGATTGCTAAGCAGCATTATGACCTCATTAGCTTTCCACAACCAAGTCCTGAAACCCACTGCTTTTGCTACAGCTGAATGCATCAACAAACAAATACAACGTTCAGTTATTAACTAGGAGCACTTCTTCTCAAGTACTTACCTAGTTTTACCAAATTAGGATGTGTTGTTTTCCCCCCATAAAGGCTGTAAAAAAACCCAAACAATCTGAAATCAAAAGATTTTATTGAGGACTGTTCCTAGTTCTGGCAAAGCTCTGGTCTATTTAAAGGATGCTCTGTCTGCACACTGTGCTTAGATTTTTATTTCCCGTTGCAATTTTCATGTTAGCAGCATTGCTCCATTTTTACATTAGTGTTAATGTCAACATAAGGTAGGTAGAGAAAATTGTACTCCACCCTGCAGGCAGACTAGACCTGAAGAAATTTTCCCCAAGTCTCACAGTAACATGCATTAAAAAAAATCTGATGCATATATAATTAATCTAATTCTAATTAATTTTGAAGCTCCAGTAAGACAATTGCATCTGTCAGTGATGCAAATTGTCTAGTTAGAACCTTATTTTTCAACTGGGGGGCACCACAGTAAGCTTGGAAGAAAATGTAAAGAACAAAGATGTAGCTCCAGATTGAGAGTCCATGAAGGTAAATTCTGTCCTCTTGCTGGTTTTATTTTTGACAGATTTGGAGTATAAAAACCAAAATAAGAGCAGTTTGTTAAACATTCAAATAAATCTCTACTGCAAGCAATCAGGGTGACAATTTTGGGAACATTGCTTTGGACAAGGTCTGAATGTATGCAGCATGGTTGTGGTTTTCATTAGTTAACATCATTCAGGAGAAAATGAGCATTGCCTGGCTCTCTTTCTCTTAACAACTGTCATTGGCAAAGGATCATCAACAACAAAGCAGCTCTTATGAAGCAGAACAGTGACTTCTTGCAGACCAGGTCATGTCCCTTTCCTCAAAGTCTGGCTCAAGGGAGCTAAGCAAGAGCCCAACAAGTGATGTAATCATCATCTGAGTGAGGGTTTTGAGAACAAGTGAGAGAATCACACATCAGATGGGATGAAGGCATGAAAGGATTAGGTGTCCATGCTCCCACTCACAAAAGAGACAGAAATCTTTTGATATGCAGATGGTGAGACCAGAAGAAGGGAACCAAGAATGCAGTGGCATTCACGCATGACAGTCATGAAAAGCTGAGGTGGACAACCAGCTTTGTGTGTGCCTTATTTTGGATAGGATTCCGCTCCTCCTGCAGTCCAGAAGTGAAAAGTGATTGGTTCAGAAAACCTGCAAAATTATACATTTTAATGGCTTGTACCTTAAAGAAATGTAATCAATAAAAATCAATCATAGAATCATAGTGTAAGTGTTAAACTGGAAAGATGAATATCACCAGTAGGATGTTGTGGGATATGGATCCTTGGGGACTGGAAAAGAAAAGTGGCCTCACATAAATAGAAAGAATGTCCTATTTCTAATAAATGATCAAAGAAATCCCCCTGTCTAGCACCAAAAGCATTAATCCAGAGGGCAAAGAACCTGGGTCTAGAGTTTACTTAGTCAAAAGGAATGATAAGACCTCAGCAAGCTGCCTAAGCACATTGTCTTATGGTTATCTAACATGGAGACATTGTACAAAGCTTTGGAAGAAATGCAAATGAAACCTGAAATTCATAATATACAGTTTTATCTTGACCATTAAAAATGAAGAAGATGCATGGACGAGTGAAAAAACCCTCAGAATGTTAATAATGGCATCCAGAGAAAAATCTAAACCAAAATGCATTAGGAGAAAATGAGTTAATTGAAGAAAGGTTCTTTAATTCCTCACAAGATATAAACAGATACTGCTGTAAAGACATTTCTGAGCACTGAGATTCTATACTTCTAATTTTTAAAGGATGCATTTTAACAGGAGATGTGCTTTAAAGTTCAAATAGTGACATTTTCATTGGCTTATTGATGAGTTTTCCGGTCTTTTTGGAAGAAACAGAGACTAATTTTTTGGCCCAATCTACACATCTATATTTCAAATGCTGACCTGCATATTCACTGTCTGCTAAATGTTAATTGTAGATTGCTTCAGAAGATGAAAACCAACTTCCACAGAACAGGTACCTCCACCAGAGCCATGCCTTGAGAGACCAACTCAACAGCTCAGATTTATTTCCATATCAAGATGATCACAACACAAGCATCTGCCAGGAGTCTGTTTACAATCTGCAAATGTTGTCATCATTCTTTTGGAGGAAGATTACAAAAAATCAGATAGTTTAAAGAAAAAGGTAGAGCTCCCAGAAGGGTTTTAAATCTGAACCCCAGGAATGTTTATACAATGTGTGCTTTCGAAAGGAACTTTAACCATTCCCACATCATTGGTTCCAATTCCCACATTGTTCAAGAACTTCTCAGAATCTTCACATGTGCAGATACACAAATTTCATCTTCTAAGTAATTCACCTAATTAGTCTCCAGCTCTAATGTATAAGGTGAGCCATCTTTCTGAAAACAATTTATGCTGAGAATGCTTTATAACCTTTTGTACAGCAACAAACTGCTTCAGACATCAGAGAACTGGTTGACATATTCTAAATAAATACATACATAAAGTAAAAGGGTTATTCCAGTTCTGCTCTAGAGCAGAAGAGCACAAACTGATCATTATAGGAAGTCTGAACTGTGTATTTTTCCAGTTCATCTAGGCTCTTTCTGCATATAACACAATTACAACATTAACTCTTGTAGAATTAAGCAAAAACATATAGGGAAGGGGAGAAAAAAAAAAGAGAGAAACAACCCAAAAATGCAGTGCCCTCAGACTATCTCATGGAAACACAGCATGGTAGGGGCTGGAAGGGACCTTTAGAGATCATCCAGTCCAACCTCCCTGCAGAAGCAGGTCCCACCTAGATCAGGTCACACAGGAACGTGTCCAGGCAGGTCTTGAAGACCTCCAAGGAAGGAGCCTCCATATCCTCCTTGGGAAGCCTGTGCCAGGGCTCCCTCACCTCAACAGGGAAATAGTTGTTCTTTATGTTTAATAGCTCACTGAATATTATGCACTAAGCAGCAGCTAAACCAAGAACCACCTCCACTGCTTGTGCTATCTTATCAAAGAAAAAAACCCGAAAGCTATAAGAAGAGGAGGGCACAATCCATGCTCCATCTGAGGGATAAGTCACTGAGAAAGTGACAGGAACTCACAAGAGACTGTGGTGTTTCTCCCAGGAGGAAATAGTGACAGTTAAAAGCAAAACCATACACTGTTATCCACCTCCTCCCTCAAACAACAAAGAGTCACCGTTAAAGCGAGCACCTCAGCAGCCCCTGAGGAATGCCAGCCCCTGCTTCCCAGGGAGGGAATTGTAAGTCACACAGCCCAATCAATAAACCAGACCATAAAATGATTAGCAGCAGTGTTAGTCAATTTATTCACTGAAAAATAATTCAGGCTTTATCTCAGGTCTCATAAATAAAGGAAATGTTTATAACTGAGTTCCAGGTGGGTGGCTCTGAGGGCTGCACAGGACTGTGGGAAAAGCACTGACTTCAAGGGGTCAGAAATATCATTTCTATAGTACAGCTGCAGATTTTTCTTCTGAACTTAAATTCTTCTGATGTCTTTTTGGTAGAGTCAGCAAAAACTATTTTAAGTGCAGTTCATCAGCATCCACCAACCTGACTGCTTGCTTGGCTGCCCATACGGGTGAGCTCAGGGGAAGTGGAAGAAAGAGGTGGAACATGAAATGGTTGAATGACTAAAGCAGAACCAAGCACTGGCTCCCTAGCCCTCTATGTTGCTGGAAAAGATACTCCTGTAGTTGTTCTGCCTCCTCACAGGGGGAAAGGGAATGTGTGTGTAGGTTTTCTGAGGTGAAAGGCAGAGAAGGACCAGGTGTCCTGGAGAATCCAGCCTCCTTCAGGTTCAAAGACTGGCATTTGGAAACACAGCATTACTTGAGATCTTAAGGCTCTGTGTCAGAGGGCACACACTTTATTCACAGATACTAGGTGGATGCTTAAATTTCAAGTGTGCTGCTGGGAAACAAGTGGGAGCAATGCACACAAATAACACACAGTGTTGGAAAAGGGACTCGGCTCTTGCCTCTGTGTTCTCCACTAAAGAAAAACATCAAGAATAAACAGCTGCTTTAGTCACCAGTGTTCAAAACCAAGCTATGAAGAACTGAGTTAGTTCATTTATCCTTCCTGAGTAAAAAGGCCTTGGTCAGTGCTACATCACCACAGCTAAGGCTGCTTTTGGAACCTGGCCTGCAATGCAGTCAAGGAGAACTATCAACAATCACCATGGAATGAATGGTCCCTTTGCTGCTTCTATGTGTTTGCTTAAATTTGACTTGTTTTTCTAGTGCTATCCTTCAATGTTGTGGCTCCATTCAAAAGAGTGAGATAGTAAATCCCCCATACCCTTTGCAAACAGAAGCCTGGCAGCATTTTCTCAACAGATGTGAAGAATTATAACAGGTTGCACTGCTATTTTCTCTGGCTATTTGCCAAAGTAAGCCCACAGCATCCCCACTAATAAGCTGGCATTTAGAAAAGCACTCCGAAACACTGTCACAGCTGGATGATCTATTTACCAATATTCTTGCTTCCACTCCCCACCCATCAGTGGGATTTGCTGCAAAATGATTAACTGCCTTACCACCATCTGTGCTCAGATCCATTAGTAACCCAGGCATTTCAGGAGATCCCAGCCCCACTCAAGCTAAGTCCAATTACTGCTTGCTGATTCATCAGTCCAGCTAAGCAAAGCCTGGAAAACGCAACAGGTAACCAAACACTCTCAGAACAAATTAACCTCTACAAAAACCAGGCAGGTCACACCTCAGGAACAAAACAAGCCCTACATAAAAAAGTGCTTCGTGTTCTGTCCTGCCACCGTTCGCTGCTGACAAATGGAAGGAAAAGCTCAGGTCAGGCCATAGCTGCTTTATAAAGGTTGCTGAACAATAGGCCTTTACCTTGCTTGCTGGCAGACACTGCAAATCCAAGCCTTCTCTTTCTTCTGGTAAGAACTGCAGCTCTTGCAGATGTTGTACTTGCAGTCTTGGCACTGTCTCTTGCTGTTGATAAGAAACGTGAAGGGGGAACAGCAGCGAATACAGCAGTGCTCGTTGAACTTCTCCTGCTTGGAAAGGATGCTGCACTTGTTACCCTCTTCATCCAACTTCTGCTTCATTTCACTGGAAAGAAAAGCAGAACAACAAAAATATAACCAAAATACCAATCTTTCCACATTTCCATGTAATACTCTTCAGATAACTTTTGCAGGTAGAAAAGAGATGTTTAAAAAGCATATTCTAAATCTAGAATTGGGAAATAAAAACTCCTGTATGCTCTGGAGTCACCCACAGCCCATCCATTTAAACCCTCTGTGTCAAGAGCTGGGGCAAACAATCTTTATTCACTCAGCTCCAGCAAGACAGCCCTCAAGAGAGGCAGGTACTCCAGCTGTGCAAAGTCATAGCATCACAGAATCTCAAGGGTTGGAAGGGACCTTGAAGGCACATCCAGTCCAACCCCCTTGCCAGAGCAGGACCAGCTAGAGTAGGTCACACAGGAACTCATATCCCTCATTTGAGAATTCCAGGCTGCTTTCAGAACACTTTACAAATCAAAACTCTATGAGAGTCAAAGGCTTAATGGTCTGTAATAAAAAAATCCTAGTGATCAACAGCTCTGAACACAGAAGTGCCAAGTGTGCTTGGTTCTGACCCATGGGGTCATATTATTCGTATTAGCTGCAGGAAGGTTAGTGACATAATTCATTTTAGAGACTTGAGGGTGTACCGAACCAACTGCCAAATGATCCTGGAAGTGTTTGCAGATGCCCTAAAGTTTGCTGTATGCCAGAAGAGCAGTTGATTTATTAAAAAGAAATTAAAATTTAGAAAGTTATTTCTCATTTTAGGAATATATTGATCATATATTTCATATATTTTAAACAGTAAAAATATTTGAACGCAATTTAAAAGATGAAAAAAGTATTTGTTATTTAAAATGGCACAGAATCGAGTTGGAGGCCTGTTGCCAGTGGAGTTCAACAGGGATGGGTTCTGGGGCCAGTCTGGTTCAACATCTTCATCAACAACCTAGATGAGGGGACAGAGTGACCCTCAGCAAGTTCCCTGATGGCACCAAACTGGGAGCACTGGCTGATTCCCCAGGGACTGTGCTGCCATTCAGCAGGATCTCGACCGGCTGGAGAGTTGGGCAGAGAGGAACCTCCTGAGGTTCAACAAGGACAAGTGCAGAGTCCTGCAGCTGGGAAGGAACAACCCCATGCACCAGGACAGGCTGGGTGTCAAACTGCTGGAGAGCAGCTCTGCAGAGAGAGACTTGGGAGTGCTGATTGATAATAAACTGACAATAATAAACATGAGCCAGCAATGTGCCCTCGTGGCCAAGAAGCCAATGGCAGCCTGGGATGCATCAAGAAGAGTGTGGGCAGCAGGTCAAGGGAGGTTCTGCTCCCCCTCTACTCTGCCCTGGTGAGGCCTCATCTGGAGTCCTGTGTCCAGTTCTGGGCTCCTCAGCTCAAGAGGGACAGAGTCAACTGCTGGAGAGAGTCCAGTGCAGGGACACCAAGATGATCAAGGGTATAGAACATCTTTCATACAAGGAAAGGCTGCGGGACCTGGGGCTGTTTAGTCTGGAGAAGAGGATACTGAGGAGGGAACTTGTTAACATTTACAAATATCTAAATGGTGGGTGTCAGGAGGTTGGGACATCCCTTTTTTCTATAGTAGCTAGCAATAGACCAAGGGGTGATGGGATGAAGCTGGAACACAAAAAGTTCCACTTAAACATAAGAACAAACTAATTCACTATGAGGTGAGGGAGCCCTGGCACAGGCTGCCCAGAGGGGTTGTGGAGGCTCCTTCCTTGGAGGTCTTCAAGACCCGCCTGGACACGTTTCTATGTGACCTGATCTAGGTGACCCTGCTTCTGCAGGGGGGTTAGACCAGACGATCTCTAAAGGTCCCTTCCAACCCCTACCATTCTGTGAGTCTATGAAAATATTTTATCTTTTACAAATTTAGTGATATATTTCATTATAATAGTAATAAAAAATATCCAGAAGGAACAGCTGTGTAAGACAAGCCTCCTAACAATCTCATCACAAAGTTTCTGGTACGTACAACTAGAATGTACATGAAGAGAAAAATACTATAATCCATGAAATGTTTTAAATCAAGGTTACAGAAATGTGCATGTCACATTCATTCTTCCAGTTTCTCAGAATTAGTGGTGGCTGCCTTGTTCTTTCCAATTGATAAGAATCACAGAATCATTTAGGTTGGAAAAGATGGTTTAGATCGAGCCCATCAGCACTGCTACTTCCACCACTAAAACCGTGTCCCTAAGTGCCACATCCAGAGTAACACAAAAGTCTAAAAATTCAAAGGTACCACAAGAGATAGACCAAGCTGAAAGATGACAATCATAAAATGCTGATTTACACTTCAAATTAATGCTTAAATAGCTTGCTACAGGGGAAAAAAAAGAATACATTTACTGCATATTTATCCAGGAACTAAACCAAGATCTGGCAGCATTATTATGAGCCAAGCCTGGAACGTTAAAAGGACTCACATTACTAGGCTATACATCATCTTATTTGCCATTTCTGCCTCAGACTTGTAACTCAAAATAAAACCAGCCTATTATATAAAAGTCTGACAGGTTAATTCTAAACCTTAAGCCTAAAAGGAAATTAAGACTGTGAGCACAGAATTTTTCAACTTGCATTTATAGATCACATTTAACCATATTCCCAATAGACATTTGTTATACAATTACAATTTCAAAACAATGGCTGCTTCTGCTGATTGTCCCCTGTACAAAGGTCTGGCTGTCTTAGGCTGGCTGCTAGACCCAAGTAAATAATCTTTCTTTACAATTCTTGTGCAAAACCTACTTGCTCTTCCACATTTCCTTGGGTAAACTGATAGAACTATCCCACAGATTAAATATGTTAAATGAGATTAAACTAGTTAGACTAGTTGGTTGTATCTCTATGACTCCCTCCTGCCATGGCACCACATGGACAATCCTTCCAGGGGAACAGATCCGTTCCCCATGTTGCTCCTCCATCCACAGCACACACCTTGCTCTGCAGCAACAGAGTAAGACAGAGCAACACTTCTGCACAGGAGGTCAGATAGGAACCCTGGCTCCCAAGGAAGAAGCTGATGAAGGTGAATGCTATATGATACAAGGAGGATTTCTGGCACACAGAAGCGTCAGCAGCCCAAGATGCTGCAATCTTAGATTCAGGCTGGAGACCCCAGACAAACACCCTGTAAGATGAGAACAGCTAAAGATTCAAGGGCAGTGTCAGAAGAGATATTTTTTGTCCTCATGCAGCTCTATTATCTACTTCCCAGAATTAGTAATGCTGATACTTGGTAGCATGAGCCTGCACACTCAACACTGGCATGTTCAATGGCATTTTGAACTCTCATTAAGGCTGTTATGCATGATAGCAAGACAGATCACAAAAGCAGAGCCACCTACAAAAGCACAACAACAATGCTCACACAATATAAAGACAGTTTTGTTCACAGCAGAGCTAATTAAGCCTAATGCTGAGAAAAAGCTGAGCACACACTCAAGCCTTTTCAGCAGTTCAAGCATTAATTACATCTCTCCTCTATCTGGCTGCTGGCATTCATTACAGTAGTAGCACCTCAATATCATTAAGGCATCTGCCTCATTGTTAAATAGGACTAAAATTGGCCAATGGTTTTAGAAAGTTAACAGGATAGGTCTGGACATGCTGACAGAGAGACAGTGTGACAGAAAAAGCCTCATCTCCACAGGAAACCAAGCAGAACAGAGAAGAAAGCAACGTGTATTGCTCTGATGGCTATACAAAATTAAGGCCCTCATGCACTATCTATCTGCCAAAGATTCCAGTTTCCATCAGCAGTCAAATGGCAAAAGAGATTGCCAACAGGACTTGTCAGTTGAAGTCAAAAAGCAACTCCCCACACTCTTTCCTTGGAAGTAAAACATGGGTTTCCCATGAAGGCTAAGTGCTGCACAACACTGGTAGGCAACCCAGTCTGCCTGGTTTGAGGAAAATTACCCAGTCAAAGGGAAAAGTTGGTCTGGTTTACTCTCAGAAATACTGAGGATGAGGAAGTCTCACACAGGACTTCAGCTAGATGATGACTGTAAGCAGGATGATTAATGTAAGCTCTGATCCCCATACATTGAGAAAGTCTGTGTTGATGTAACTCAGGAAGTACAAATAGAAGTCTGAGGCATCCCAAGCTTGAAAGTCTCATTTACCTTCAGGATGTTCAAATGGCTTGGTGCAAGACAACTGTAACAACAGTCTAAGGAAAGGAGAATAGTCAACACCACTGATCCTCTCTCTTGTGCAGTGACGCTCGCTTCCAAAAGGATGACACGAGCTGACTTTTTCTATTGCAGACATTCCCCCTTTCCCACCATGCAACACTGTCTCCTTCAGCAAAACACCAGTGAGAGGGATGGGACAGAGAAAAGAGGGAGAACGTGCATGCACTCATGTGCACTTACTTCCCCTGGCTTTACTTCCTCATAGAGGGAAGGGAATGTATTTATAGGCATAGAGTATATGTGTAAATAAAACAAGCAACAAAAATTGCTGCACAAAAAATTTCCCTTTTGAGGAAAGGATGGAAGAATGGAAACCACGAATAACAGAATTTATTCCCATCACTTAAGTCATGCCTGATGGTGCTTGGCTATTACAGTTATGTGCAACAGTAATAAGGACCTGCAGAGAAGAGCAGCTTCCTGCTGTTTGAATGAATCAATGATTGCATTTCTTTTTTGAGTAGCTCTATTTCACTACTTGCCTATAAATACAAAAGGAAAGAAAGCCCAATAGATGCTAAACACATCAGTCACCAAGACTAATGCTGTCAAAGAACACTTGATTGAACTCTTAAGTTCCAAAATATACAGATGCATATTTGGATCATTCCAGAGGCTTGTATGACTTTATTATGCAAGCTGGCACAGTCTAAGATGTAATTAAGTTCAGTCAATGTTTTGGATGATAGACTCCTAGCATGTAAACCCAAAGTCAAGTTAGGAATACTTTTTAGAATCTAGACTAGACTCAGACCAGTCCATGAAGATCATCAATTTGTCTTGGTTTCGTCTTGGTTTGACCATGAATGCCTCCAGACCTCCTTCTTGCCAGGAACACCTCATACTCAACTAAATGAACAAGCTCCAGAGACATTTCACTTGGCACAAGAGCTGGATTTCTCCATAGTCTGGGGAACAGGTGAACAAGTTCTGATGTGCCTGTTGCCAGTGTTTCAGAGGAGCCATTTTCACCTTGTGGTTTTCATTGCCACGGTCAGTCCAATCTTGGTCTGTTGGGATGGGGTACAGACATCAGTTGAAAATACAAGTTTCTCCAATACCCACCAAGCCACAATATTGGAGGACAAAGGGCTTCTATTCAGAGGCTGAAGCATAAACAGTATTCTCAACACCTGTCAGATGAGCAACAGATACTGAAGCAGGAGCAAGGCTCCTTTAATCTGCACAGAACCTGACAAGTCTCTTACTCCTTGGCTACTAGCACAAAAGAAAGGGATCACAGGCTGTGACTAAACTTTCTCTCCTGTTCACATATTTGCAATCTGATCTTCAAGGTCCTAGACTGAGATTACTAGAAGCAGTTCCGACCTCTGCCCTCACAGCCTCTCTCCTTCTCCCATTCCCCCAAAGTGGACCAACCAGCTTAGTGCACTGCTGTTGAATTTAGGGAAAACATTCAATGGAAGGTTTACAGCCCCTCTTTGATCCCTGTCCAGGAACTAACTAGCCAGAGCTGTCAAAAAGAGCTACTCAGCATTTTATCCCTTCCATACTCTCTATGCCACACAGCATCATAGATCTTTTCACCTGCCATACATAGTAGGAACCAAATTCTCCCAACAGGCACATGCCTCCGGCATTATTTACTCTCCAAGGGCTCAGTGCTCATTTCTATTAGCTGATTTTCTTCTCAGTTTCTTTTTCTCCATCAGGATGGGCACATAAAACAACTCTCGTCCCACATAGTGCTACACTATCACATTGCCCCCCTTTGTTTCTTGATGTCCTTGCTAAATTGTCCCTGGTGAAGGTGAAACTCTACTTGCTCTCTTTCCAAGAAATACAGAGCAGGATAGTACTGTCCCTATACAGCAAATGCCAAGTTAATTCATTCTCTGAAAATGATAATCTTCTAGGCTCCTAGAAGAGCCTACAACACAGTCTGCCATTGTGCCTCATGCTGTATTTAATACTTAGTATGTCTACTGGCAGTCTACAGATTGCTGATGCTGTCAAAAAGTCATGCTAGTACACATGCAAATACACTGCTTGCAGTTGGGGAGCCTTCAAGGAACACACATCACTTTAATCTGTGCAGAGGGATATCAGTTCAGCAGCAGTAGCTGACTTTGAGGGGGGATTAGACAGCAGGGAGTGAACCATAAATGTGGGGGTAAAAAAAAAAGGTAACATCAAAACCAATCCAATGCAAAAAGCAACATCTTCAGGGGGAGACAGAAAGATGGGACACTTCAGCACACAAGCACTAAGAGGCTCATAAATACTTATGAGTAAGTCAGTTGTATCAAAAATCAGCAAGATGAATATTTCACAGTCCAATTACTCCAAGTGCAGTTGCATTCTTTTATCTAAGACCTTTCTTAGCATCTCTTAAGGGGGTTTTTTTCTCTTCAGCTTTTCATCTCTGTGAAATTAAACCTCTATAAGATTAGTGGGTGTTTCTATCAAACCTCACATTTTTATTTCCTTCTCTTTTCAAAAGCAGGAGCAAACCCTGATGGTGTTGCATATATGATAACTGGTGATCTGATCCCATTGAGTGCTTCACAATTGCTTTCAAAGTCTTGCCATTCCATGGCTTAACTCGAAAAGCCTATGATGATGTCCTGTTGCCCTTGAAAAGCAACGTTAAGGATCCAGCAACCACTGTGCATTCAGACTGTCCATAGCACACACCACGTGGCTACCAATGGCATGAACTTGGTCAAGAAAACAGTAACAGAAGCAGACATAGGAGAGGTGAGCTGACATGCAATTTCAATGCCATTAGAGGTCTCATAGGATAGCAAGTATTTAGGAGCTTAAAATAATCTTACCTAAGCATAAAAGTTAAGTGAGGTACAAGAACAAAACCCTACTTCAGTTGTTTTTTTAAGCAAGCCTTTGCAGCAACACCACAGACACTAAATGGACTCCACATCACCCTAAAGACATACCTCACGTGCTTCAACTGATGTTCCTTGGAGATGAGTAAATTAACACTAAGACAGATGTAGAACCTACCTTTGAAAATCCTTCTACACACTCAGACAGCACTGCACATCAAAAATTAATCAGTTCCCTGCATAGAATAGATTCTATTCTATGAATCTGCATATCATAGATTCTGGGGACAATCTCCTTCTAAAGAGAAAGAAATCCAGCACAGTTTAAACACTGTTGTTGTCAGGGCTTTGGGGGTTCTCTTACATTTGCTAATGCTTCTGAGAATGAGAAAACAATTGCATTGACACCTTCATGTTTTTTATTCACTACCATGAATGATGTGAAGATCAGTCTGTGGATGCTTTGTGCTAATCACAGCTGAACCAGTTAAACTGCTGATGGTACCATACAAATGAAACCATGCTCAATGCTTACCTTTGCCTAAAACACACCTATCAGGAACTGCATTTGCTAGAGAAGGAACAGCTTCAGTCAGCACCAAGTCAGCTGTGGTTCACTTGTCTCAGGCCAGTATCTTGCTTGTCATAACCAGGCTCTGTATTAATCTGTTAACAATTGCATGCTCAGGTGGAGTTGTTTCACAAACTGAATGATTACTGATCTATTACTCTACAGACACTGCTAGTGGCTCTTCAGGGAAGTTTCCTTTTCTGTTGCTGACAAGTACTGTCAATTGGTGTCAATCATCAGTTGGAACTGACATATCAGAGTGTAGATAAACGAAATAAATAATATCCTGGTGTTCTTTTAAATTCCTGCTCACTTTGTAAACCTTTAAATTGCCAAGAGGTATTGTGTTTAACCTCGTTTCCTTTTGTCATGTTGCTTATCACAGGAGCACAAACTGTGCACCACATTTAACTGGTAGGCTTTGAAACCATCTTCAGGCAAGTGGAGCAGGAAGGGATAAGCAGGTCTTGAATTATAGAGCAGATGTTCTGGGGAGCTCTGGGGACATCAGAAATCTCCACATGAAAGCTGAAATGATCTTTTCTGAGAATAAGAGCTGCAAGTACAGACTCCTTTACCCTCTTGTTTAAACTGTGCCACACAACTTGTGAAAAGAAATCTGGGTCTTAACAAATTTCACCCCTCCCTCCTTTTTTTCATCTGTGCTTCTGTCTCAGTTACAGACTGCTCTGCAGCCAGGTAGGGTGTTCTAAGGTGAAATACTTCACTGCTATTGGGGACAAGCACTTCTGCTGCAGTTGCAGGACCTTCTGGTTAAATCCTGGATTTAACTGATCCTTTGAGAAAGGTCAAAAGATGTGCTTCCATGTTGGACATTAACTGCAAGAGACTATCATTGAATCATAGAATGGTAGGATTGGAAGGAATCTTTAGAGATCATCCAGTCCAATCCCCCTGCAGAAGCTGGTTCACCTAGATCAGGTCACCTAGGAACATGTCCAGGTGGGTCTTGAAGACCAAGTTTTCTCCCTTTCCCATTATTACATCCATACTGAACCACTGACTACATGAGCCTACACATCCAGCCACTTCTCATTCACTTTGTAAGGTCACCTGTACATTCCACAATCCCACAAGGTGACTCCAAAACATAAGCTTTCATTATTATTTACATTAGTGTTTATGACACCTTCCTCTCAGATGACAAACATGTAATAATTTCTGTTGTATCACTCTATCAAATATCCTAACAACCTAGCAAAGCATCATTACAGTTTTACCACCTTTCTTACATTCTTTCCCTGAGTTTTTTTTGGTAGTGATTTATAGTTATATAAACATTTGGTATATTCCACCCTATCTCATTTCCTCTCAATAAATGTCATTTTGCTCTCCCTGAAGCATATTTCTCACTCCCTGTCTGGTATTCTTCTATAATATCTCACTGTTTCATGCCTCTTTTTTAGCTAATTCTAGTGGAATTTTATCTTTCAATGTTCTTCCCAAATAATTTCCAGAAATATCAAGAAGTCTGTATAATTGCACAGCAGCATTGGTAACTACTTACCACAAACCTGATAAACTCCATAGCCTAACAGCTTTTTATTCCCTACCATCTACTAAGGGTTAGCCTTCATACTAAGCAGCTAAAGTGTAGTTCTTGAAGTCTCTCTAATGGGTTATTTCTGTATCAGTCAGTCTCTGCTTCCCATTTTGCAGCTCAGAATAGTGCATTTTGTCACAAATACAATCCTGTCTTTTTTCTCCTTGTTGTACTAAGTGAAAGAAACCACCACAGTTTGACAGAATTAATTCTCAGGTGCACCTAATTTTAGAGGGATGAAAACCAAAGGTATTGACCACCTCTGAGTATTTCATTGTGTATTCATGAGCACTAGAGCAAAGTATTCATCAAGCAGGGGTATATTTGTAGCATTTATCTGCAAGTATCTGAAAGTATTGTTCAATTCAAACAGGCAAAAACTATTTAGTGAAAATATTGAAGTGTACACACTCTTTCATCAATGCTCATGTGCAATATATTCTCTGCATCATTAGTGGCATCTGTGAGTCTGTCTTTCTTAGGAAGCCAATTTTATACCTGTATTAACTTGAAAATAATTCCTTTAAGAATAGAAACACTCCTACTACATTAAATAATTCTTCTCCCAATGCTCCTTTCACAGTATGATCTGCTTTGACCTTATAAAGCACAATTCATGGCCTGGATAGTGTACAGCAGGAGAGCAACTCAGAGACTGGCTCTGAAAATCTCTTGTGCATTCATTGTGAGTCAACCTCTCATCTTCCTGGCTGGACTTGCAGCAACACAGACTTACAAAGATTTGCACTAGAATCAGTGTTGTTACTCGACCCTTCCCCACAGAATAAACAAGAGCAGGCAGCAGAATAAACACTAGAGCTTGCTAAGGAAGCAGCTTTCGCAGCCTGACAAATCCCAGCGTCAGAACTGCACGTGTGTTGTTAGAATCAACAGCACAAAGATGTCCATCCCACTTTGCATACAAGATGAGTAATGCTTTGAAGTTTGCCTTTTCAGATCATCACTTTCCCAGAAGAGTGGCTGCCTCTCCAGAACCCAGGTGGGATGGGAACAGTGGGAAAGCCATGTCCTGCACAAGCACGGGGGATGCAGCGGAAACAAGTCTGCACTGCGTCATCTCACAGAACATCCACCAAAGCTGTGGCCAGTTCTTGCAACCACCACAGGAGTCCCAATGTGCTACAAGAAGAATGCAGGAAGCATTACCAAATGCTCTAGGCCATTCAGGTTAGAGGAGGTTGTTTCAGGTGAAACTCCTGTGCAATCCTAGGATGTTGATATTGCCTAAGGTGACAAGAAAAAACAACCAGAAGCCTCAAAACAAGAGGTTCCCACTAACTTTGTCTCAGGAGTGAATTCCTTGCTAAATGCAACACTTCAATTGTTTTCAACAGGTCTGCTCATGCAGAGTTCCTTAAGTCCACTTCCCTAATTCAGCTCCTCTTCATGGTGCCCATGCTCTTAACACATAGTACCTGCTCTTCTTAGATATTTGACATAGACTCTGCAATTCAAGCAGCTTAAAAAGTGCAAGCTCTACAATTCCAAATGGTCGACATAATACGTGCCAAGAAACAGCAGCTCAAGATCTTCAGTACGTTTAAGCCTCTAAACAATTATTTCCACAAGTACAGCAACTGCTTGCAATACATTTTGTTTGTTTTAAAGATGAAGACATAAGCTTAAAATTGCAGCACACCTCTATTGTGCACAAGAAAAATACTTTGGCAGACAAAAGATTCTTGTTTTCACAGGATGTATTTTGTATTTAACAGGATACATTACTCTTGTGTTTCATACCAACCACATGAACAGCTTCTGGAAGCAGGATCCTATTTCTTATTACAAACCAAACACATCTCTGCAAAAGGGCAGGAAAATATTGACAGCACCTCCATCTCCCTATTTAAACACACATACTTAAGGTAGTCCTTTCAAAGACGTTGGCACATGGTATTGCTAAAGGAACATTAGCACACAACGTCACTTTATCTTACAATGCTTTTGATATCTCATAGTTAATACCTTTAAATCCAGAAGCTTTTTATTATGTGAATGTTTCTGCAAATTTAACAATTCAACAAATTTAACAAGTCTGCAAATTTAACAGCATTTAGCAAGATGTTGTTAAAGATTATGAAGAAATAAAGTTATGAAAGAGATGAAGTTATGAAGAAATATGTAGTAAAATGTTCAGTAATGGAATGAAAGGGAATCAGCAAGACATAAAAAGCTAGTAATGTAGAATTTGTTTAGAAAATAAAGGTCTTTATTTTGTAGCTGTGACTAGAAGTGGAGCTATTTTAGCTTTACTCTGCCTGTGTGTGTGAGGATGCATGCATACACATATAGACAAACTGCATTATTCAATAGCCCTTGCAAGTGGGAATCTCACCCACCTAGTACTCTCCATAACTCATTCCCATGGAAACGTAGTACTAATGGCTGTCAAAGAGGAAAGACAGCCAGGTTACCAGACTAGTAGGATATTAAGGAATGAGTGATAAAGGTCTGTGCAGATGCTCATACAGCAGGGGTCAGGAGGATGGAGCCAGGCTGTTCTCAGTGATGGCCAATGATAGGACAAGGGGCAGTGGGTACAAGCTGGAACAGAAGAGGTTCCATAGAAACATAAGGAAAAACTTCCCTGTTGAGGTGAGGGAGCACTGGCAGGGGCTGCCCAGATGGGGTGTGGAGTCTCCTTCTCTGGGGACATTCAAACCCACCTGGACGAGTTCCTGTGTGCCCTACTCCAGGTGGTGCTGCTCTGGCAGGGGGTTGGACTGGACAATCTTTTGAGGTCCCCTCCAACCCTTAACATCCTCTGATCAAATCTGCTTCTGATGTGTGACTATCAGTGATTTGAAGTACATCAAAAGGAGAACTGATGGCTTAAAAGCAACAATTTCTTCTCAAAAATCAAACATTTATTCTGAATCAAAAAAAGAAAAAGGGAAAAGAGAAAATGAAGGATGTAAAACACTGACCTTTCAAGTAACCAGAATACAAAAGCATGGGCATCTCCATAAATGCCAGACTACAAAATTCACATAATTAAGTGGTCCCAAAGGAACACCTCTGTAACTGAAAGACCTGTTGATTTATAGTAAATAATTAAATGCATTTAATTAAACTTCAACTGGAGGAAGCTCCTCCAATGGGAACCATAACAATGTAATTCTTATTAATTCCATTACTAAAAATTAAAGTGCTGACAAAATAAATAGTTATTTGTAATAAATTATTTGCTCAGTTTAGATCTCTACATTCAGTTGCAAGTGTATGAAAAGACTGAGGACCAAGCAACTTGATGCTTAGAGAGTAAGAGAAATGCAAGTGGAGATCTCCTTCAAGAGAGTCCTAAAAATGCATATTTAACCAAGATCCTACTGCTTAGAAAAGAGTAAAGGTGTAACTCTGTTTTCCATAAATATTCCCTAACTGTGGAAGTGCTTTCTACTTGGAAGTCTAAACTTGTCTCTAAACAGTGGGATTTGGGTGCACGAGAGTTAACGCTTAGCAAAGCACATTTTCCTGAATAATCTTGTGTTAAATAAAGGGTGAGAAAAGAACTCTCTTCTATTAAAAAGTGATGGTTATGACAGGTAGTGTAACATTCAATGATACAATATAGATCCCTTCTGTGGATGCCACAAACAAGAGGGTTATTGGATGGGCATTTCCACTTCAGTTCCAAGTTGGATGCATACAAGGATGTTGTCTTGATGCTCCCTTACAGCATCAGAACAACAGTAAGTATTCTTCTCTCCAATCCTACAAACACTTTAAGTTTTCTTCCCATTCCTTTCTTTCGTTTTTGTTTGATTTTCCTCTTGTATAGCACTACATTTTCTGACAGCTTTTTCACTTCTCTGTATTTTCTGGTTATAACACAAAAATCCTGGAGATGTCACAAGTTAAAAGTCAATTCACAAATTAGGACACAGAGGGTCAAAGGTAAGCCACAAGAACCAAAGGTCAAGGAATTATCCTCACAAGTAGAGGTGAAAGAACCATATTGTTTACATTCAAGTATAAGGAAAAAATACAAGCAAACAGTGAGAAGGCAAGGTGGTGTTTTCTTCACATATAGGGCTATACCATCTTTTACCTAATTCTCTACTATGCTCCCAAATGTCTTTCAAACGACCCTTCTAGGCCAAGGGTGCAAATTTCACTTCCTATGGCAGGATGTGTAACAGACATTAAAGAAAAGGGAAGGATTTTTCCACTTAGGGCAAACCAAAAAAATCCTCTAGAAATCTTGATTAGCAGCCAATTATTTTACCCAGAGAAACAACTGCAGGTATTCTTGCCTAAAGCAAAAGGCTAATTATGTATGGCATTTTTAAGAGCTCTAACACACAAACTGGAGTGCACTGATACTCACAATGAAGGAGTCTCCCCTTGAGTAAAAGCCTGAAAAGCTTCAGAGGAATTCAGTACACTGGTTTTACCCATGGAACTACAAAAGCAGGAAACCCAAAAGCTCAGAGTACAATCAACAGTTTATAAATCAAAGGAAAGCTTTGCTTCAAAAACAAGGGGCGGCCTTAAGAAGAGCTGCTGATATATAAAACCCATTCCTTGGGAACTGAAAACAATTAAAGCATTTCTCTTTCTGCTGTATGGGCAAAACATACAGACTGAAAACCACACAATCAATGATGGAGAAAGCTGTTAAACTCAGAATATTTCCCTCTTGCAGGAAAAACTGAAGTTACAAAGACTCCCTTGGTTACAGTTGAGTTCATTTTCTGAACGGTGCCACCACAGAATCTGTGTCCAAGAAGCACTTAAACCAATCTACATATATGGTGAAGTTTCCCAGTTCAGTTAAAAAGCTGAATCTGTCTCTAACTTTGCAGAAATACCAGCTCAGGCCTCAAGTTTTGTGTTCTAGCATGGGAAATCACAAAGACCCAATATCAATAGGAGCAGTCAAATGGTTTTATCAAAGAGGAGTCATGTTTGACCAACCTGAGTAGTGCAGTGGATGGGGTTTATCTGGATTTCAGTAAAGCATTTGACACCATCTCCCACAGCAGCCTGGCAGCAAAACTGAGAAAGTGTGGGCTGGATGATCAGGTAGTGAGGTGGATCGTGAACTGGTTGAAGGGAAGAAGGCAGACAGTGGTGATCCATGGGGCAGGGTCTAGTTGGAGGCCTGTGTCTGGCAGAGTCCCTCAGGGGTTAGTGCTGGGACAGTACTATTCAATATAGTCATTAATGACCTTGCTGAGGGAACAGAGGCACTGTCAGTGAGTTTGCTGATGATACTAAACTGGAGGGAATGGCTGACACACCAGAGGGCTGTGCTGCCATTCAACCAGACCTGGACAGGCTGGAGAGTTGGGCAGGGAGAAATCTAATGAAGCTCAACAAGGGCAAGTGTAGAGTCTTACACATGGGAAAGAATAATCCTTTGTACCAGTACAGGCTGGGGAATGAACTGTTAGACAGTAGTGTAGGGGAAAGGGACCTGAGGGTCCTGGAAAGGACAAGAAAGGGATAATAACTCACTGATCTCATTATTACCATTACTGCATGAATTAGCCATGAAGGCTGACATTGGACAAACCACAATCAGTTACACTCAGCAGCTAGGAAATAAACAGACTGAGCTCAAATAACACTCAATTAATAAATCTAGTGATGCTGTAAAAGCAGGCAGCACTTCCAGAGAAATGTTAGGTTTACAGTGTCCAGCTAAACCCTAGAGTACAACCAAGAAAAGCAAAGCAACAAAGAGCCTAAACGTTACATTTCATCATCTCTTCTTTCTGTTCAGGACAAGTTTCTCCAAGTTACATTCTGGGTAAGTCTGAAAACCAGAAAGCTCACCAAATAAAATACCAATGCTCAATAACACTCATACTAGAGTGTTCTTCATTAATGTTAAAATAACCGTTTCTTACTCAAATCCTTGGTTTAAAATAATAAATCATACTTTTTATGCACTGCATATCAATTGAGCTGGATGATTAAGACAGGATTTTTGGCTCCTCAGTTATGGTACACATAATGACAGATGCTTTAAAGGAGCTTGGTTTTTAGTGTTTCTTGAAATCAAGTCCCTTAAATTTCTTTCTCTCTCTCTCTCTTCAAATACCTCAAACTTGAGAGATCCAAAAGTATAGATGAATTACCCTCTACTGTTAATCAGTAAAATATCAGCTTTATCACACCCAGTTAATACAGGTTCCATTCATCCATTATATTTTACTCAGAATATCTGTACCTTAAAGTACACTACAAATATCCAAGTAAAAGCAATGAAGTAAACCATTTTCTTTAGGCTGCCTCTACTCTGCGTATCTGAAGTTTCTTCAAAACCTTTTCAAGTGTCTTTGACTTCAACTCCTTCAAAGTCCTGACAGTAAAATATTTATTTACAACAGGGCAGAGATCCCCAGATTTATTATTTAATCAGAAAAACATAAAGGGAAGACTGTAAAAGATCAAAGAAATACAGATGGCTCTAAGAAAACCAGTAAGCTATGTAAATTGGATAAACATTTCAAGATATGCACTATATGCTTGTTACAGTTGTGTGTAACTAATTGTAATGATCAAAATGCCAACCAAACCCCTGGGAGTATGTAAAAAGCATTTTATCTAAGTAGGTCTTATGATCCATTCAATAGAGCACAAGTGACCCAGAGTTTCAGTTCCTGGCTTTTCATAAGAGGGAGGAAAGAGGGAGGAAAGAGGGAGGAAAGAGGGAGGAAAGAGGGAGGAAAGAGGGAGGAAAGAGGGAGGAAAGAGGGAGGAAAGAGGGAGGAAAGAGGGAGGAAAGAGGGAGGAAAGAGGGAGGAAAGAGGGAGGAAAGAGGGAGGAAAGAGGGAGGAAAGAGGGAGGAAAGAGGGAGGAAAGAGGGAGGAAAGAGGGAGGAAAGAGGGAGGAAAGAGGGAGGAAAGAGGGAGGAAAGAGGGAGGAAAGAGGGAGGAAAGAGGGAGGAAAGAGGGAGGAAAGAGGGAGGAAAGAGGGAGGAAAGAGGGAGGAAAGAGGGAGGAAAGAGGGAGGAAAGAGGGAGGAAAGAGGGCTCAATAAGAACAAAATCACATCATCTAAATTAGGATTCTCACATCCAAGGCTGATGGGTGCTTTGCCCTTCAGCTGAAATAAAAGCATAATTCAAGACATTTAGAATAACTCACAGAACTTTGGTGTGAAAGCAGGTGATCTAATATGAGGGATGTCAGCTCAACATTCACCTACTCCAGTGCCTTCATATTACACAGTACAATAGATACAGCAAATGAATCTGCTGCTTGGAAGGAATGAAGGAAGGGAAGAGTAATTATGTTTATTTTAATTAGCAGGCTGAGTATTTCTAAGTTGTCTCTGGTATATCAGTGCCAATTATTCTATCCCACTATTTTATCAAGCCACAGAAAGTATATCTTTAAGGGTAATTATGTAATTCAGAAGCTCAAGTTATATAAATTGCCTTCAAGTCTGTGAAAAATTACCCTCCAGCATACAGGGACAGTTCTCTCCAGCTTCAACATGTGTCCATATTAAAACACTCTACAGAATCATAGAATCTTAAGGGTTGGAAGGAATCTCAAAGATCATCCAGTGCAACCCCTCTGCCAGAGCAGGATCATCAAATATCATGTCACTCTGGGAAGAGTAACAACTGTTTTGCAGGTTCTTTTATTTCCCTTCATTGCCCTGCATGTTTTCAGGTCATTAACTAAGAGTATATACACCATAAAGACTGCTAAATGAAATTACTTCACTGCCCAACTCTCTGCCGCTGCCCATCCCACACTCTCCCCCCAGTTAAAAACCCCAATCTGACCCTGGTTATAGCAGTACAAAATTGTCCAAACTAAGCTTCATGTTTTGTTTCAGAATAGGATCAAATCACTGCAAATGTTCAAATCTGCCTTAAAAAACAGATGTTTGATTGAATAGCCTTTTGCTCCCCATTACTCTGCATTAGAGAACTTAGAAAGTAGAGGTTGGAGCAGCAGTGTGCTGAATTACCACTCAGAAAAATGTCCCTTCATCAGATCTGATGTGAGGAAAATCGTACAGTGATACACTACTGGTCTCAAAAATCTTCTGAGACATGAAGGGGAAGCCATGGCTTCCCAAAGGCTGAGGCATGCAGCCTCCTATGGCTTCTCCACTCACAGAAGCAAGTGCAAGTCAAAGGGAGAATCTGCTTTAACTATTGTTTCTCCATTTTATGGACACTTGCTATTACTTCTCTTCCCTCTGTTTCTGCCTCTTGTTTATCTACCATTTGCTAATGCAGCAGTCCATCCCATAATAGACACAAGCAATGACTACACACATACACCTGTTATCATGTGAGGCTTTATGATGGCATATCCAGAAAGGAAATCATGGCAACTGATGCATTTCTTAGAGCTTCAATATTGCTTTGGAGATAGATACCTGGCTATTAACATTTACCTCATCTTACATTAGACCAAACTACACAGCAACAATTCCCACTTCCAGGTGTTGCTAACAGAAAAAGGAGCCACAAAGGTGTCATTTACAGTGTTGCCCTCTGGAAATAAATTTCACCATTGCACAAATGCTTATTCCCTCAAATACTGCTCAACACATACAATCTCTCTCACAGTCTTCACCCATATGAATTTTAAACCTGATTTCTAACCATTATCCCCCACTTTACCTCATTAAGGGGCAGAAAAAAAACCTTGGGGTCCTTTTTTGAACAGAAATTCATTTTGAATTCCCCAAAATCTTTAATGCAGTATTTTCCAGGGAAATTCTCAAACTGAGTTAATTAAAAAATCATCTGCCTCCCTTAAGGCTTTCCATCACTCTTCTGAGTATTAGAGCATTGAGTGCATTGCTTTTTATTGTCTCTAGTGCACAAAGTATTGTTAATTGTCTGCCAGAGACCAAAGAATTCATCATCATATTGCAAAGGTGTCAGATTCCCTAGCACAGCAATGTATTGTGTGTAAAAAAGAAACATGCTTCTGGGATAAATTGTACCTTTTCCATAGCAGCCCAAGTTCCTCCTCTAAAGCAGCCAATGTACAGATTACTTACTGTACATTGTAGTCTTGTTGCTGGTATTCAGTAACGTTACCATTTTCTCCATTCCTCTATGTTTTTCACACATATCAAGCTTGGGAAAGATTCAAACGTCCTAAAACTGAATGTTTCCCACTTATTTTTAGTGCACAGTTTCAACAACAGCTAGCAATTAACCTCAACATCATCTTTGTTCACTCTTCACTTCAAAACTCTGGCTCAGAACTAAATTTCATGCATCTTTTTCTTTTGAAACACAGATAATCAGAACGTGCTGTCAGCATTACAACAGTTTCTCAAGGCTGCATCCTGGGCTCTCTGTAACAGACTTTGAAGCTTACACATACCTTGATTCTCACTCTGAGGTACTTCCCTGTCTACTCTTTTATTGCACACTTGAAACCTTTTTTCCCCTCTTCATACTTCAATCTAGTGACCAACAGTTCTGAACTGGTGGACCTCCACCTTGGCAAGTAAATTACAAGATGGACTATGGTCTATGAAACACTTGGATTAAAGGTCTGACCAGATGAGCAGGATTTACTGGAATAAAGTTTATTTGTATCTTCTCTCCCTGCTCGTTTCTGTAGAAATAGTCTTATTCTTGAAAGAGTGAAAGTTGCTATTATACTGAGGAGTTGTAACATGGAAGTCTGTTTCTTGCCTATTTGTTCAAAAATCCTGTTAAATCTGAAATTAAGCATTATTTGGGAAATTCATTCCCTAGCCTAACCATGTAAACAGAATTGGATTTCTTTAGATTTGATGATGGTACATTTGCTATCAAAAGGAAGTGTGAGAGTGCTTAATCCTACACTGCATAATAACTTTTGTACTTTCATTGTGTCCTCTCTCATCTCTTCTGAAAGGCAAACTCTCTCACTTTATGTTTCTTTCTTTTAACAGAGCTGCTAATGAAAGCTTTAGTGATTACTTGTTGCTTCTGATCAGGAAAGGAGCTAGTAACTATTTTAGCCACCTTCAATTTGCACAGCAGAATTACAAGACTGTCAGTGTTCTCTTCCATCATAATTCTCCAGTAGGTACTTTGCATAGGTACAGTTTTTGCTGAGGCACCTTCATACCTGTGACCATTTCCTATGAGTTTTCAAACTCAGTACAGCACACCCTTCTAAGTTCCTCTAGCCATTGCCCAGCATTTGTCAAAGGTCCAAAAGAAGAAAGACAATGAGAAAAACCTCAGAAAAAATACCTACCCAGTCAAAGCTTGAAATAAAACCTTTAACTACATCCCTGCAGTCACATTTGACTTCATTCACTCTAAATCCTTCTCATTTACAAACATATTGCCATTCATTTCTGAATCATGGTTAAATAAGCTAAAGAATTCCTACAATACAAAGCTCCACATACCTCTAGCCAAACCTGAAAATTCACCATTTGTTCCTACTCTTTCATTTCAGTTGTAGTTTCTAATCTATAACAACTCTTCATTTCTAACCTCCTCATAATATCACGACCTTTTCTTCTTTGGGTTTTTTTTAATGCAAGTTGTTTCTTTTTTCCAGAAGCTTTTGGAAATCAAAAGAAATTAATCCTACAGGGTTAGGCAGTGCAAATAGCAAAATAGGTCAAGACCAGAAACTTTACTCTGGCACTTGGAGTATGATATGAATAAATAACAAAAAAATATACCTAAAACAGTTCACTACTGTAGGAAATCAGTTTAATTCCAAAACACAAAAATGCCTTGCTGCAATGTTGGCAAGAATATCTTGTGCACCATGAAGCACCTCATTATATACTCTTTTCTTGAAATTATTCAGACATGCCAAAGAAATTTATCTTCCTCAAAAATCAAAGGTAAACATTTCTCATGCACATTTAAGCTTCTATAGGAGGAAACAGCCAACAGTTTGAGAAATGTTGCTCCCAATCTTCCTGTCAAAAGCTGTTCTGCATCACTGATCATACTCATTGTCCTCCTTTGTGTCTTACCAGTCTTGACAGGCTTTTAGGTAAAGATCAGAACTGCTCGTGCCATCCAAGATGCTGGGATACTATAAACTTTGTATTTCTTATTAATGTCACACTAATTCTTAGATGTCCTACTTGTATTTTGATCACCATCAGCTACTGAATTTGCATAAAGGATTTATCACTACTGATGTCAAGATCTCTTCTCAACAGATCCTACTGCTGCATATGTGTATTTTAGGTTATATATCATATATGGTAACCACTGTGTTTGCATAGGTGCATAGACATAGGCATATAAAAACCTGAACTTAGCAACACTTCACAGAATCCCAGCATGGTAGGGGTTGGAAAGGGACCTCTAGAGATTACACAGTCCATCTCCCTGCTAAAACAAGGTCACCTCAATCAGGTCACCAAGGAATGCATCTAGGTGGGTTTGGAGACCTCCAGAGGAGAATCCACAACCTCTCCAGGCAGCCTGTGCCAGGGCTCCCTCACCTGAGCAGCAAAGAAGTTAAGTCTCACATGCTGCTTTGTCACCTTGTCGCTGAGGATCAGAATTCTCTGTGTAACTTCTCTCAGCAAATTTCATTATTTCATTATTTATTCTTTTTCCAGAATAGTAGGAGCATGGTTTTTAAAGGAAATCCACTAATAAACTCATGCTCTGGAAACTGTTCATTTAGTCTTGTTTCTCTTACTCAGATTTTTAAAAAATCACTATTTAATCCATGAACTATATTGCCATTTATTGCTTAACAGCTTCATTCCCTCAAGGCCTCCATTGAGTGGACTCATTGAAAAATCTTTTAAACCCAAGCGTAGTACAGTAACTTCATCATCCTCATTCATCTGTTTCTCGGCTCCTTCAAGGCCTTCTGCTCGACTTGCAAGAAGAGGACTTGGCTCTCCAAAATCATGTTTATTCCTCCTCACTATTCCTGGTGTGAGCATGACTATTTTCTTTATCAACTTTGTCATTGATTCAGTACAGAAACCAGCCCTCCTGGCATATACTGCTGCATTACCCTTTCAGAAAACACCACCACATATCAAATCCACCCATTTGCCCAGGACCAAGAATAATTTAGGAGACAGTTCTCATATCACAGTTCAAAGACTTCATTTTTGTGTTCTTGTGGAACCTGTGAAAAATTGCCATCTGCTCCTGGAGACTAATTTATTATCTTTTTACTGATTTAGTCTAAAACTTACTCTTCACAATTCAGGCAGACCCTCACACAATGAGGCACCAATGTGAAAACTACCCTAAAAAAAAAAGCCAATGCAAAAAGTTATCTTTGCAGTCACTCGCTGACTTTATCTTCCTGGAATGTTCCTTTTCCAACCTTCTCTTTAGATAGCACACTCACTCAAAGACTCTCTGGAAAGGCTCCTTGTATCTCTGTATATCTTTGTGTTTATTAGTTCCTCTCCCCACACTTTAGGTGTCCTAATTCACTGGCAAGTTCAGTCACGTTACAGTAAACTAAAGGAACTGATCAAAATGGAATTGCTAAGCATTCCACAAAGAAAATTTGCTTTCATTTCAAATCCTGGCTATAAGCAACATCCTCTCCTTCCCTACACATTGTGATGACCAAAGAAACTAGTGAACATTAGCAGCAACCTTATTGCAATGTGAATTGATAGAAGTAGGATAGTTAATACTCCCAAAACATCATTTTCTGCAATTCAGTAGATATGACTGAACTGGTTTGGTTCTAACCATGGGGTGTTCTTTTTCTTGAGAGTTTCAAAATCAAAGGGGATATGCCCAAAGGAAATTCTTGTTATATGAAAGTAATCACAGGCCAATAAAACACCAGAAGTATTTCTGAACTAACCTGCTGTTACTGACTCACAAAAGGTCATCATCACCTATATGGGAGCTTTCAAATGACTGGAATAAAACAGGGCCCTGTATTCATGGAACATCTTGAAGTCTTCCAGAGATAAGATGAATAAAAACAATGATGAATGCTGCACTGCCATTTTTCATTACTGAGTAATTAACTTTGGAAGTCATTAGGAAATTTCAGATTACAATCAGATCCTGAGCTGCTGCTGCTATTTTTTTTTTAAGCTTCAGGTTCTTGACTTTCCACTGTAGTTATGCAATACTGTAAAAGCAGATCCCTCTGGTTTCCAAGAATAGCTTTACTAAATATACAATTAACTAAGCAAGAACCCAGGGTTTCTGTAAATGATGTACTGCTGTTTATTGTAAACCTGATTATTTAAGCAATAAACCTTATTAACTGAGATCCTGTACAACACCAAGAAAATAAAGACTGCAAGTAATACTTTGCTTGTACTCTTGATCATGTACCATGAAGTTCTACTACATTACCTGCTGCAGAAAATTAAATTACATGCTTAGTTTATTTTCTCACCTGCCAACACTAGAAAGAAGGCTGTTATAGGAAAGAAGTCCATTTATTTCAAAGGTTATCATTAAGCACACATTGGCAAAAGATACTGTAACTTCCATTTTATTGGCTTTCATCAGCAAAAGGAAACAGCAAGAATACATATTGCTGCTAAGTATCCTATGACTTAATTCAGTGACATTGACTCTGCTTTTGGAGCTTGCAAGTAGACAACATAAATGTTTAATTTAAACCTCAAGGTGCTCAATATAAATTCAGTTACAGTATCAGTTGCTATTAAGCCAATCAGTTACATTTTGGACAGAGTTACTGTAATGCTAAAGGAGATTTCACCAGTAGAAGGCAGTGAGAAAGCTCTCCCAGACAACCTCTAACAGACTTACAGTACATAAAGCAGCTCAAGCAGGGGAGGAGCCAGGAAGGGAGGTTGGACTAGATGATCTCTAAAGGTCCCTTCCAATCCCACCATTCTATGAGGTTACAAATGTTGCCAGTTCTCCCCCAAGAAGACTGTCAGACCACTCTCTGTAATAGGATCTTCTCCTTGGATCTACCCGATCTTCATTCAGGCAAAGAACTAAGTGCAAGGTTAAAACACAAACAAGGTCTATCCTTCCTGAGCCTAAGCTCCTCCATCTCATGTCAGTTCAACAGAGCTCCTTTATGCCAAGGAACACTTTACAAGGCAGCTGAAAGGTGGGTTTGCTGTTCCTTGGATATCTATTTGTTCTGTGCAGAGAACATCAACATCCATCGCTTTTACAAAACAAAGGTATAGAAAAGAATGTTGGCTTCTCTATCTTACCCCAAAGCAATCTGTTTAAAAATTCACTTACAATGGTAAAGCAAAGAGGTAAATTAACCACCCTACCAGTGTGACACGACCAACATAAAATTCTTGTACGATAACAAAATGAACTGCATTAGACATAAAGACAGTGATTGCAAACATTTGTGTCATCTTCCAACCCTTCCCATTCTATGATTCTATGATCTGACAAAAAGAAGGCAGCAAAGCAGAAGAGTCACATGCAGCACAGCAGGACAGAAGCACGCTGTTGCATCAGAATGGAAAATTACAGGAATGCAGACACAGCAGCGTTCAAGAAGTTGCAGCATTTTAACACAACCAGTTTACTCACATCTTCCTTCTAAATATTTTTAAAAGGAACAAGTTTCAAGTGTGCAATAAACAGCTCCACCTGCTGTCCCAGAAGCAAGGAAAGCATTTCCCAAATGTGCACTTAGAGGTTGCAGCAAGCACAACAGATCTCTTACGAGCTCCTTCCATCCTGCCCCTCTGTGAAGCGCTGTCAGAAAAACCTTAATATCAAAGCAACACAAGAAAAGAACCTGTCATATAATACCTTACTCTGAAGTTCTTCAGATCTCTTTTAGGCAGCTGAAGGTCCCCACCTGAGCCAGAAGCAGAATAAGAGACCCCCCGAGACGCAGACCCTCCTGCTCAGCTCCTGACACAGAGCCCTAGAAGAGAAGGGAAAGACGCTCCCCAGCTGGTCCTGGTTTCTTGAAGTCTTGCAAGAATAGCTGCCTCCCACTGTCAATGTCTGTCTCCCAATGAGGAAAAAACCACATCTGACTGGAAAACATTAAAGTATTACATAGGCCAAATCAAAGCTTGACACAATCTGTTGTGGATTCTTTCTGAATTTTGAACACTTGGGCTTCTGGGGTACCAGAGGGAGTGCATCCAGAAACAAGACAGTTTGAGCTCAGATCTTCTGCACGACACGATGAGCAATGCTGTATCAATTCCTCCTATATCAAGGGGAGGAATTAACTTCATCTGTTCCTACAGTAGCTCAGCTGTTTTGATTCATTGGTTAGACTCTTATTCAGCTTTCGAATGAAACTTTCCTTGTTAACAAATCAATTCTAAATGAAGGGAAGACTGTCCTCTCTTTCTAGTATCAGAATAACATTCACAAAGATGATGAAGGAAGTGGAGCATCTCCCTTCTGATGAAGGGCTGAGAGAGATGGGGCTTGGAGGAGACTGAGGGGTGACCTCATTCATGTTTAGAAATATATAAAGGGTGGGTGTCAGGAGGCTGGAGCCAGGCTGTTCTCAGTGATGGCCAGTGATAGAACAAGGGGCAGCAGGTACAAGCTAGAACAGAAGAGGTTCCAAAGAAATAAAAGGAAGAATTTCTTCACTGTTGAGGAGAGGGAGCACTGGAAGGGGCTGCCCAGATGGGCTGTGGAGTCTCCTTCTCTGGGGGCATTCCAAACCCAGCTGGTTGAGTTCCTGTGTGCCCTACTCCAGGTGGCCCTGCTCTGGCAGGGGGGTTGCACTGGATGAGCTTTTGAGGTCCCTTCCAACCTTTAAGAGTCTGTGAATCTGTGATGCAGAACTTGGAAAAATACAACTTGTGATCTCTGAGACTGTGCACTGAACTATGGTTTGGAACTCACAAGATTCTTCAGAAGATCTTAAGTAGAGAAAAAATAATTTTATTTTACTTAATGTTTTAGAAGCCACAGTTCACTATTTTAAGTAACCAGTAACTTCACATGTACAAAATTAACTCAGATACTACTTATATGCTCTGTAAGACAGTCAGATTTCTTACAGTCCAAATTCAATAAGTATAGATCACCCATAACTCCTCCTCTGATCAACAAGCTTTAAGCACCTTTGAATAAAACAGAGCTCCCAACTGGATTGTGAAAAAAAAAAAGCAGAGAATAAGTTGTCTGGTCAGCTGTTTGGGAAACATCATGAGATTGCTCTGGTGCAGTGTCCCAGCAGCATTCATCAGCAGCTATCACCCAAGGGTGGGATGATGATGATAGCACAGATGTGTAATGGCTACCAGCTGTTCAAAATTATTGTGGCTTAACATGTTAAAGGTTTTTAAAAAATAATGTAAGACTAGGATGACTCAAATGAATTAAACTGAAGTGAACTTTACTGAGAGTAACTTTGGCTCACATAACAGCAAACTGGCTATTGACCTGATCTAGGTGAACCTGCTTCTGCAGAGGGGTTTGGACTAGATGATCTCTAAAGGTCCCTTCCAACCCCCACCATTCTATGGTTCTAAGAACTGGTCATAATACACTTACCAAAGTGAAGAGCTGTGCTGGGAACTTGAGAATAACCTGTCTTTATTTGCTTTCATGAGGTGACACTGAAGTACTGATGTTACAGGAGAGAGTTTTGAAGAACAGAACTCAGAGTTAACAGCATACAGCTGCTCTTTCAACCAGTCCAGCTGTCTCAGGTTGGATCATGAGGCACACTACTTCACCCTGATGTTCACTGCTTCTATAAATGTCATCTGCCAAACCTGAAGCCATCAAATGCAAGACTTACAGCCCAGAACACAAACCTGCAATGAATATGTCAAGATTCTTATCCTAGCAATCTTTCTGTCTCGCTCTAAGTCTGCTTTAGCTCCTAAATTTAGGATGTGTCACTGTATCAAGTAGATGGCACTACAAGCTTTAGCTGAGTAACAGCAGGGTGCACCCTCAATAGGAGTAGATTCCAATAACAGTGCTGTTCAGAAGAGTGCATAAGGTAATACAACACAACCTCTTAGGAAAAAGCAGTGGCACCTTCATACCTTTTGCAAGGGAAGCTGGATAGATAGGTAAGTGCAGTTACTTGCAGCAAAAGGCTTTCAAAAGTAGAAGTTGCAAGTTAAGATTGGCAGTTTTCATAAATGCAGACATAGTCAATAAATATGAAACCTTTCAGAGGAAGAATTTATATTAAATACCCAGTATAACACTTTTGTCCTCAATTACTTGGACAGCCTGTGGGAATGTATCAATTTCCTCAAAGATACAATTTTTCCTCTTTCCCAGCAGTGAAAACATAGCTGCCTGATGCCTGGCTCCACCTCAGGCACCCACAAGTACTGTCCTACATTAAGGTATGCCTTGCCAGGACAGCACTCCCCTTGCCTGCAACTATCTAGTCTCTCCCAAGCACACTGGGACACTCAAGAACTGTGCATGTTGACAGGTGGAGGCTGCATACTTTAATTTGCATTCATCAACACTACACTGAGAAGAGTTCAGGCTGGCTTTAACAGGGTAGACAGGACCATCCATGCAGAGGACAGCACAGGCTTCTCCCTTAAAGTGATGCAAATAAACACATTGGTGCTGATGCTAAATTCCATGCAGTTTCTGCTACTTTGTAAACAAAGACACCCACATTACCTCTGTCATTGGGTATCACCTGAGCTGATGTAACTGTAGTGAAGATGATGCACTTTTCCTGTTCCATCTTGTTTTGATTTCCATGTCCAATCAGACAGAAAAGCCACAGCCACACATTCACACGTCACGTAATATTTGTCACCAAACACTGCAAGACAAAAGCTCCACAAACTGGCCAAGGAAAAAAAAATCATTCAAGAAGTCAGCTTTAGGTAAGTAGAACAGGATTTGGACAGCTCTTTGGACTGAGACTTTGAGATTTCCAAATCACTGCACCTGTGATCAAGTTTCTTTAATGTGTGCCATGAATCTATAAACTATCACATCTGCTGCAACAAACAGACTGTTCTGCTTCAGAAAAACCTTGGAAGCACTCAAGACTCAGGAGCATACTGTATCAGTGTCCAGCAAGACAGTTCATACAACCTCTTACAGTCCTTGGAACGCTGTGAAGAGCAATCCCAGGTAAAGCTTTAGCATCACTGTAATAAAAGCACCCACTGCATTTAAAACTAGTGTTAGTCATCTTATGACTTCCATGTTACTCAGTTTGAACACACTGGGTCAATCTTCATTTTGTTCTTTTGTATGGATAAACTAGGTAATTCTTGTATTTCTTTAGATGGATAAAATATGAAATACTGTAAAATCCTGGAAAATACAAGTCAATGAAACAACCTGGCTCAACCAACCAACTCAAACCAGTGAATGGGTATTCCCTCTAGTTTCTGTAACGTCCTCTTTGCTCATTACAACACAGCAACTCAGTAAAGGTCTCTTCACGTTGAATTCAGCTTGGTGTAATCCTAGTTTTAGGAGAAAGAACAAGCTATTATATTCTGAAACAGATTCTTATACTTTTTATTTATTGTAACATGATTAACTGCATAATTTTAACACTGTCAATGTAAAATTATAGCATAAGAACACAAACAGGGGATGAAAGAATACACCCACAGCACCAAGAACAACGTGCATAGAATAACTTGGGTTTTTACTGGCCTCTTTCTCATGAAAAGCAGCAATGAAAGTTGTTGCCCTGAAAAAAAGTAGCAGTAGCTGTTCAGATGCCAAGCCTTAAGGGCTCCATATGTCTTGTTGCCTAAAAATCCTGAGCTCATTAAATCCCAGAGGAAAAACAAGTTCACAGCAGGAATCAAGGTCATGCCTTGGGCTTCTAAAAAAACCCAACACAACAATAAAACAAAATCACATACACATAAGCACAACAAAAGCCATTAAATCCAGGAACAAAACCACCTGCACGTGATAAGACCATTCTGGCTGCATCTAGATGTGCACCTAGCTAAGAAAAGTCATAGTACAGGCTCGCTGAATGTCCAGAGTAGGTTCTTTAGTGCATGAGGATGAGTTTCTCTAGGTTTCCTCAAGATAAGAATCATTCCCAATTCAGAAAAAGTACAACTCTTCTCTCTCCCAACTCCTTGTATTTACTTGAGAAAGTGCTAAGGAAATCCAGTTCACTGAAGCTAATACTGAGACAATGAGGATATGGGCAGTTAGAGAATTCTTCTTTCTAATTATCTTTTACTATGTAAAAGTGGGTAGTTTAAATACAAGAACAACTCTGCACCTTCCAAAAAAGTCTGGTTTGTCATACAGTGGAGATACTGAGCAGGAATGCACTGCTGAATGCTCATGTAAACAGCCAGTTGACAACCACCATCGTTAGTTCTTGGCCAGGACTAGATGGACTAACTGCCTGGGAAAGGCCAGTCCATAGATTACAGTCTCCATGCCTAATGATCATTGTTATGATGAAGTTATAACATCTCATGATACAACCATGACTTGCATCTTACCAATGTATTTCAGAACCAGGTGAAATACTGCTTGTACTTAATAGGTTAAAGAGAAGCTCAGGGCATGGTTTCTTACACTGGTTAGATGAGGAAACGTTGCCATTTGTTTGGTACTGGATAACTTAAAATACCATCTGGCTATTTTTCATTACCAAGACATTTTATTACCTGAAGCCTTGGCAGCAATTACTTGCCACCCTGGTTGCTGCAGATGCATTAAAGAGTGGAAAGATTACGTGAAACACAAGAGGCTGAATTAAATGTTTCTGTAAGTGTTCCCAGATCTTTGTATTTCATTAAACTCTAAGCTTTTCTGGCTGATATACCAAAGGATATTAATTACCAAAACTACATAGTTATGGTCAAAATTTGGTACTTTTTTCCCCAAGTAATATAGCCATACAGTACCTGGGCACCTTGTATTCATATTTTAATTAAAACAATGATTTTACTCAAAAACATGACTACTTCTTAATGCTAATTCTCTTGGTCATCTTCAGTGCCCTACATCCTCTCCTTTGTCCTACTGAAGAAAAGGTGACTAAAAGCTGTTTTGGCCAACTGAATCAAAGACTGAGACAGCTGAGATGTCTGTCCTGGTGCCTCACATGACACAAAGAGCCATCTTAGATTACACATGAAGAGTTATGGTAAACTGAGCAGGCAGAGGTCTACATGACATCATTTAATTCATCTCTTCCTCCAAGGCAGAATCACTTACATCTATCTAGCTCCCAGTGAATATTTCCCTATTCTTAAATGCTTTTATAAATGGAAATCCTGCAGACTTCTTTGTGGTTAAGCACTACAAGGATTCACTATTCTCAGTGTTTTGAGTGCTTCCCAATGTGTATCCTCATTTCCATTTAAACCCATCAATTCGTTTCCTGTCACCAGATATTGAGCCCCACTCTTACTCCAAGATTCTCTTCACTGTTTCAGTCTATGGAGTACCTGTTGGTCTGAATGTGTCAGCCTACAGGACCTTTTAGGTATAATACCTGAAAAGTTCTTTCAGACTCTTTGGTGCACACTGTGTTTTACCAAAGTGAGGTTTCTCTGTGCTACAGAGCTGCTGTTCAATAACTGCTGTTCAGGCTAAGAGCTATAGGAGCTGTACATCTACTGAAGGACAGCTCCCCCATCTTCTGCAGTACATCAGAACTGTCAGAGGGGAAAGGATGCACAAGGACATGGGAAGACCATAAGTGGTCATATTGTCTAATTCAATACATTTTGACCTTGCTGCTTTTCATGAGATGGTGAGGGATCATCCCTTTCAGGATGCAACTGCCTTTCACACCTTAGTATTACCCCAAACAAGCTTTGCATTTAAGAAACTGTGTAAAGTAGCAGCACTATAAAGTGTCTTCTGAGATATAATGGATTATGTCCAGTTAGGGAACTATCTGCTTTCTGTGTGTTCCAATCAGGTCCACAATACACAAACCTTACTACATGCCACCCTCTCTTTCTCCCCAGCCCCACTTGAAGTCCATAATAGAAAGGGAAATGCACAGTAATTTTAGTCTATTTACTATCCATCCAAAGGCCAGTAGTACATAACAAACATTTTAATGAGGTTGCACTTAAGACAGTTTAATGTCTTTGACCCAAGCATACACTATCCACACACCCACCAGCTTAAAATAAGACCTATTTTTACAGACAGGCATGGACATGAGATGGTCTATCAAAAAAATCAATCATACTTGTTACAAAATGAAGAACTACATACATCTTCCTATAACTGGGCTTCATTACTTCTGCTATTCGACTACACTAACCATGACATCAGCTTTCATCCTGTTTTTATGTACTCTAAAGATATTGCTGTCCACTTTGTTCTATGCACCTCACTGACTCACTCATTTGATCATCTTCTGAGCACAGAATGAAAACATTCCCTGAGTAGATCACACAAATAGGATTATTCTGAGCAAATTTCATCCAAGCTGAAACCACAAGAGACAGATTTGTAAGAGAAGATGTCACAGAATGCTCTATTTAAAAGAGCAGGTACATGCAAAAGCTTTCCTCTAAATAGAAAGCAGTTTGGAGTTAAGAAAATGGGTTACAGCACCCACAAGGCATTGACATCTGCTGCAGAAAGGAATGCCAGGTGAAAATAAATTGTAGTGTGTCAGTGTCATCTAAGTCAGTGATGCATCTGTTTTAAAGTGATGGAGTCCTCACAGCCAACTTCACTCTTAAATAGTCACAAACAATAACTCAAGATCTATCTAAAGCCTTGACTTCCTACTTAGATTTATTAGATTTTTCATCTTGTGTCTCAAGTAATTAAAACCAGCAGTGACATGTATCCACATTATGTTACTACATTCATCCAACATCTCAAAATATCTGTAGAGGAACATCTTTTGCTGTTCTGACCAGGGATTTACAAGTAAATGAATGAACAAAGGCATAATTTGCATCTAAGATGTATAGAACAGACAATTCTGAAAGAAGTAGCATAATTACAGTACCCTACAAATTACAATTCAATACAAAAATGTAAAGCTTTGCAATCACAAGATGCATGGACTGAAGCACTACTTTTCCACTCAGTTGTATATTTACAGAATCTTAAGGGGTGGAAAGCACCTCACAAGCTCAACCAGTCCAATCCCCCTGCCAGAGAAGGACCACCTAGTGTAGGTCACACAGGAACTCATCCAAGTGGGTTTGAATGTCTCCAGAGAAGGAGCCTCGTATTTATCATATAGCAAACTATACAACATAAAGCAAAAACAAGTATCTTTTTGCCTTTGATAGATGTAAAACATCCAACAATGAAGCAGAAAAGATGAAACACTTTTCCTTCACAACTTACATATCTGCGTCTAGAATTACTCAAGACAGCTTCAGTTAACTGAGTTTGAACAAAGAAGGTCAAACCATAAAGGTCTAATTAATCTTACAAATACTCAGTAGGATAAACTAAGATTTCCCTAGGGAGTTAGAAAACCTAAAAGGACTAATTAAGAACAAGATGATGACAGAGTAGCTTAAATTCACAGAAACTTTACATGCACTTTCATTCTGATCCAAACTAGCTGGAACTCCATTGAAATATTTCCTTGAGTTCTACTTAGACAGTAAACAAAGAGTATTGAAAGATTACAGAGAAAATATTATTTTCCCCACTTCATTTCTCTTGAGAGTTGGGCAGAGAGGAACCTCCAGAGGTTCAACAAGGACAAGGGCAGAGTCCTGCATCTGGGAAGGAACAACTCCATGCACCAGGACAGGCTGGGGGTGACCTGCTGGAGAGCAACTCTGCAGAGACAGACCTGGCAATGCTGGTTGATAATAAACTGACCACGAGCCAGCAATGTGCCCTCGTGGCCAAGAAGGCCAATGGCAGCCTGGGATGCATCAAGAAGAGTGTGGGCAGCAGGTCAAGGGAGGTTCTGCTCCCTCTCTACTCTGCCCTGGTGAGGCCTCATCTGGAGTCCTGTGTCCAGTGCTGGGCTCCTCAGCTCAAGAGGGACAGGGAAGTGCTGGAGAGAGGCCAGCACGGGGCCACCAAGATGATCAGGGGACTGGAGCATCTTCCGTATGAGGAAAGGCTGCGGGAACTGGGGCTGTTTAGTTTGGAGAAGAGGAGACTGAGGGGGAATCTCATTCATATTTACAAATATCTAAATGGTGGGTGTCAGGAGGTTGGGGCAGAACTTTTTTTCAGTCGTATCTAGTGACAGGACAAGGGGTGACGGGATGAAGCTGGAACACAAAAAGTTCCATTTAAACATAATGAAAAACTATTTCCCTGCTGAGGTGAGGGAGCCCTGGCACAGGCTGCCCAGGGAGGGTGTGGAGGCTCCTTCTCTGGAGGTGTTCAAAACCCACCTGGACACGTTCCTATGTGACCTGATCCAGGTGGATCTGCTTTGGCAGAGGAGTTGGACCATATTATCTCTAAAGGTCCCTTATAACACCCACCATTCTATGATTCTATGATCTTCCCTTCTGAGTAGAGGAAAACTCAGTATTTCATCCATGTGTATGTATAGAACAAAGCACAACAGCTGTTGTGCTTAAACAATATTCAGTTTTCTACTTTTACAATACAAGGAAGTTCAGTTCTCTTATAGCTTTCAGAAACAAATGCCTATATAAAATTTAGATCCTTTTGAAGCAAAAACCAGGAAAGGGATACACTAGAAAGTCACAGATTTGTTTAAATTTTCGTCTGAAAAAGAATCTCTCTGGTTTCCAGATGCTCTTTTTCTGCTTCCATTCAAAACTGATGAAAGAAATAAATCTATCTGTAGCATACATTAGCATGGTATGTTGAAAGCACATGCCAGTACACATAAAATTCTAGTCATCCTGAATACAGAAGAAAATCTTTGGGGAAAACTAAATCTTATCAGAAACCTGAAGTGATGAAAACCTCAAGGCAAGTTACAAAGCACTCAAATTTATGTTTTACTTCAGAATTGCATGGTTCATCATGTTCAGCATTTCAGGCCAGACAGATCAAATGCACCTTTTGATACTGTCTGCCAGTGAGAAGTGAGATAAAAACACAAGATCCAACCAGCAGTCATCCATTTCACAGTGGGAGTGAACAGGATTATACTCTACAAGTAATTCTACTTTGCACATGGAGGACATGTGATACTTGGTGAACACTAACTTCTGCCAACAGAGATATAGAGAACTGTAATTAACTCCATTTTTTTTTCATTGCATGGATTTCTATACATATCATCTCCAAGTAAAGGAAAATTGATTTTAATACAGCAAAGTATCACGTCTTAGAAACGGGCTGAAGCATTATTGCTTAAATCATGGAGATGGGAACTTAGTGTGGGGATTCTTGCTGGGTGTTTTTGCTTTAGAACAATTCTATATTTTTCATATCCCAGAAATATGTATTTCAGCTCAAGGATATATAAGCCTAGGCTCCATATCCCCACTGAAAATGCAGTATATATTAAATAATGACAGTAAGAGTGCCAATTAAAAACAAATAATCAAACCACCATGCCCTCATTTGATAAGCATGCTGACATTTTTCATCATCTTTGAAACAGGGTAAGCTGTAGCACATCACTCACAAGGGCACAGATTATTCATAATATCTAGATATACCAGCACCCAATATTGCTTTTGAAATTACACATTGCTTCTGCAACTCAAGCTTCACAGTCATTCACTGAATGACCTCGCAACATTTAACATGACAAATCTGGCCATACCATTGGGAGGCAAACATACACTTCCATGAACTCCAAATACATGGGTGTTGTCATACAAGAATAAACAGAATCTCTCAAATTCAATTACAGAAAGCACTGCAATAAGCTTCAAGCTTCTTTCATCTCAAATTGCTTCAACAGAAGATGAAATCTTATCAGCAAGCACTTTGTGGATAGTCTCACCATCACCACAACACAATAATGCATTTTCTACAACTGGTATCTTTTACTTTCACCATATAGAAATAAGCATTAAGGCTTGCATTCATCATCTCCCAGACATAGTTCCACAGTGTTCATTTATTAAACACCTCACAAATATCTTTCTTTTTTGTTCTCTGGCTATTTGAGGCTCACCAACACTGAGCTTGTCACTTCCATGCAAAATAGTAAAGAATCTACAGCATCTGGGTAAGGAGTAGAAATCTCTTACCGAAATAAACCCTTAGCTACTGCTTATTTGAAGGACCATTAAAATGATTCTACTTATATAATCAGTCAGAGTCCAAAAAATATTGTAAGCTGCATTTACAAAGACATAGAAGTGTGGAAATTTATGTGACTTGATAACAAAATGTAAGGCTTTCCTGACAATCCCCTTAAAAATCACATACTAGAACATTGCTTTGAGGCAGAAGTGCACTTAATAATCTTTTCTGATAGTACACATTTTTCTTCAGTATCAAGCAAGACAGCAATCAGTTTGGAGACTCAGAATAGACTAAAATTGGAAAAGAGGCCCAACTGGGGCAGTGTTCAAGGCAATAGTTACAACAGTGTCAAGCCTGAGATGCCTCAGTGCAGGATATTTATCCCCTGCTCCCCCAGGGTATCTAGGCTAGCTTTTCCCATGCCTGTTCCTTCAACATGTGTACAAGAGATTCTTCTCTTGCACAACAGCTGTATCTTTTCTCAGTGTTGAAGAGGTCACCGAGTCATTTGCAGAAAGTCTTTCCTGAACACATTTGGGCTTCAATCACATCACCTTTCTCAATCACAGTCTCAATCTAGGAAACAGGGACAAGAGCACTTTCCTACCTCACCTTGGCCATTAAGGGAATAAACATTAAATGTTGCTCAGGTTCTCCAAGGCTACAGTGACACAGACTGTGCACCCCACTCAGCCACATCTCACTGAGAATAAAAACAACATCAGCAGCAAGCCACTAAAATGACTTTAAAGGCAAATACACACACTGACAGAACCAGTCATAAAATGGAAAAGCTATTTAAACTACTCTAGATCAAAAGCAAGGTGGAGAAAATCCCTAATACAGTAAAAATAGTAACATTTTAACTTTCCTGGCCTTTTTAGTAGTGGTTTATACACTTTCTGCTCCATCACATTCTCTTAATGTGGAAAGGCTGCTTCTGAATTGACTTGCTTAGCAGCAGAGCTCTGTGCAATAAAAATAAGGTACTGTTGCTGTGTTTTGGTTTATCACTGAACAGGGTTTTTACCCTTTTGAACATATATATGTGCACATAAAATGGGAAGAAATCTCTACAGTTCAACATGCAATACCATTCACTGGCACCTACACATCAAGCAGTTTTGTCAGGGAAGTCTTCCAATCCCTTGCATCATGAGTAACTCAACTTTTGAGCATGCAACACTGACCTGCTTACCTTTGCTAAACCATGAGGCAGAAAAGACCTCACAGAGTTAGCATACCAATTACTACATTAGATAGTCAATACCATGAAGCATTATCGTTGTCATTAGTCCATTTAAATATCACTGAAAGTGGGTTGAACTTCATACAAATGTTAACCTAATAAGGCAAACGTTATAACTAATTTGGACTGATGCATGTCTTCAAAGTCTTACCTTGGGGGTGGGAGTTTTTCTAATGGTCAATAATATGTTCTTATAAGGTTTAGGCTATGATTAGACCTCATCTTTTTTATTGTGTTTAGACAACATGATTTGCAATGACAAAACTTAACTCTATGTTAGGATTCAACAGTGGAAAGAGAGCTGGTTCAGAGGATGTAACACATGTCCCTTCTTTGATGCTTATGTGCACAAGTGATGTCATATGGACTTTTCCATATGACTAGGTCCAAATTTCTGTGTGTGAATTATCTTAAATGGTTTTCCCAAACTCATGTAACATCTGCTCAGCTCGGAAGATCTCTCTTTGTACATTCCTGAAACAAATCCTGATCTAGGTGAACCTGCTTCTGCAGGGGGGTTGGACTAGATGATCTCTAAAGGTCCCTTCCAACCCTACCATTCTATGATTCTATGATCTATTAATAATTCTGACCACCCCAGAAAGGGGAAAAGAGAGCTAAGGTAATGGACAGGTCCTAGATAACAGAAGAATGAATTTGGTTGGAAGAAAGGAAGCCAAAGACACCTCTAGGATTGCAGTTTGGTTTCTCCAATTGCCATTAACAAGTCCTTTTTTCTTATTCAGAAGTTACTAATACCCTGAACTCAGAGAAAAAAACCTATGGAAACAATTCTGTACATTCAACAGTGCTGTCCTATTAGGTACCCACCATGCATCTTTTCAATATTGCTTAACTACAAATGCCATTCTTTTGGGTAATCAAAAGTGACATGAAAAACACACATCTGAAATACTAACCTGAGATAACAGAACTAGAATCTTTAATGACAGACAATGTTGCACATTATTTCTACCACTTGTTACTCCATTGCCCACCTCCACTACAGTTAACTGCCATAAACCTTTGCCATTTAGGGAGCAACAGTCAAAAGATCAAAGTTTTGAAGTTGAACCTTAATCCTTTTTTTTAATAGCTCAGTTGCTGATTTTCTGATTCACAAAGCTGTGCCACACTCCAGTCTGTTCAGAAAGGTCTGTTTGAAACTGCCTACTGTCCCATACAATATTCATACCTGTTATTAAATCATACACATTCTGTTGGCTTTAAGAACTTGCTCAATATGAGGAGACTGGTACATACATTTTTTTATTAGACTGTGATACATCCTCAATTACTGTTTCTGCCTTGTTTTCTCAGCCTTAGGCATAAAAGTGGCGACTGTAACTCAATCTTCAAACCAAAGTTGTACTTCATTCTTTCCTTCAAGGACTCAATAAGGAATACTCTTATGGAAAGGAAGAGCAAGTATAATAGAGATAGACTGAAACCTCCTCAAACTAGTCTCAGGCAGGAAAGACAAGGAAGCAGGCACAGAGCAGCTAGGCAGAGCTATTCCAATATCCCAAGGTTGAGCCACTTCTGGGTGGATAAAAGGAGAAAACACTGAGGCCAAGAAGCAAGAGAAGCCAAGAGCTGCTTCTTATGAAAAGATGCTCTTTGCTCCCCAATAGTGCCATTGTTTGGCAACTGTACTGAAGCCCTGGCCTGCTCACCCGATGGATCACTAGGTTGTAAAAGCAGCTTACGTGGCCTTTGTGTTTTGCCTGTTTCAAGCTGATTTCACATGATCTGCCAGCAGACTTCATCCCCATGGCACAGTGGGCACTACTGCTACTCAGATAGCTGAGATGGCAACCAGAAGTAGAACAAAGATCTGACCAAGAATCCATAGCCCACTGCCTCATACCCAGCAAAACAGAAGAGAACGGATAAGCCCTCCTTTTCATCCTGATGCAAACTTATTAATGCAGTATAGCAAGTGCCACCTACTAAGAAAAACAGCAGCAACAAGATCTCCCCAAATGAGACACCACATTCAAATTTAAACCACCTGATTCTGTTGCTTGATGAAGAAATCTGGAAGGCTAACAGTTTAATTCTGCTTACCCTGAGGATTTTCAACATTCAATGTGTTTTGCACAGCTTACAACACATGTTAACTCTAGCACTGAGGCTTTTTAGAACTAGGAGCATGCTGTACTAGGCATTACATAAATGTACAGTGAGAAACATTAGCTGTGCCTGTGACTGGTCCTGCCTGCCCTGCCTACTTAAGCAAAGCACTGAGAAACAACGAGGACAATTAACTTGCCAAGTCTCACACAGCTACTTGGTCACAGGGCTCCAAATGTTCTCCCAGCTCTCCCAAGACCAGAGCTGCCTTGTTTCTGGGTCACATTGTCCCCTTCTCACAGAGATTATCTTCCCCGAGGAAGGCGCATTATGAATGAAATAGGTGTGTAGGAACATAAGCCCTACAAGCACTTTAAAGTCTAGCAATATTAGGCAAGCAGTTGGAATCCTCTGACCCAAATAGCTTTTTCCACCCCCCAATGAAAAAAAGTTCATTTCAACTTCTGCCCATGTCCTTAACTTTAAATTTAATGAGGGAGCAGCTCCTTCTCTGCTGTTTTCCAAGTCTCTTTGATGATATGATTACGTATGTGCTGCTTCCTTGCCATTATATAGAGTCTGAATAATGTATATTGATGCTACATAGCTCCAAGTACACCATGTACCCAGGAAAAAGGGCAGCTACTCTTTCTATAAGAGGAATCTTAGGAGTGGTTCAAAAAGCTTGGGAAGGAGAGAAGGTACACAAAGCTGTCTCAGGGTGATTCCATGCTTGCTCCATGCCTGCACAGTTCTAAACCACATTGGGATGCACAGGGAAGAAACAAGCAAACAAGAAATAAGACCAAAAAGTGAGCACTGCTGCCTTGGAGCCCATCTCCTTTTCACTATTTCCAGTTTAGAGACATCCCTTGTATGTGATACATGCTCTTCTATTTTTGATGTCTCTCTAATATTAAAATAGTCGGAAAATAAGCCAGAAAAACAGAAAGAACGATGGGGTTTGGTTTGGTGTTTTACTGTTTGATTGTTTAAGCTTTTCCCATTATCTGTTTTAGACTCCATTCTGCAAACAGTCCAGGATTCCCATCTAAGTATTTGCTGTAATTGTAGGAAAAGGCAGGAAACCACCAGAAATCAGTAAGGTCACATCATTCTCACAACAATCTACAGTTTTCTAAGCCAAAGAGTGAAATAGTCACAGCTTCACAAACTAGATAGAAAAGTGTACAAGAAATCACTTCAGGAAACACTGAAAATTAATAGCATTTGTATTCCAAAGACTGAAGTGGCTGGATATCAGTTCTGTATTGACAAATCATGGTGCTCAATTCCTCAACACCAATGTCCACAAGCACCTGGGAGATGTTTACACTTTGGCTACCACATTGTCACTGCTGTAGAAAACAAGTCTCATGTGGCTCCCAGCAGCAGTGTCCAAACTAGCACAATGCCTGAAACAACTCTGATCTGGAATAAGTATTTACACAATATACAGATATACATACAAATATGTACTCACCAAACAATCTCACTGAATATATCTATATACTAAGACACAGAGCAGAGTAATAAGAAACAACATATCTACTGCATATTCACTTCAGGCTTGCATTTCACTGCTTTGTCTCTACATCAAGCTGATGGTACATCCATCCTCAGTGATGTGGTCCTATGGTCTTCAAGGGAAAGCTACTATACAACAAATACAGAGTGATAAATTCCCCTTTATTAACATTGCAGCTGTCTCAAAATTAAGTTAAATCCCACTGTATTTGCTAGTAGCATCCAAATTAATTCTTCTCCTATTGACATTGATCTGAATACTTTGCACAGTTCCATACAGCTTGACCAAGGGAATGCTGAACAACCCAGACTTACAAAAATCAAATGAAAATGACTACTCATCTTAGAAAAAGATGGAAAAAGCAAAGCATCTGCAGCTTAAATAGGCATGAGCTCTGAAAGGAAGCACTTTTGGATTTCTTTCAGCCTTAATGATCTTTACAGGACTATGATCCTTTTTATGTTTCAGAGCTCACAAATAAATGCAGAGCACAGAACAAATCGAGATATTAAATATTAATTTTCAAAATACCAATTATCTTACTATCATGGGAGTTAGATTAAAATATTTATGAGATAATAGAAAAGGGAAAAATTGCTATGAGACAAAAATCCAAGGGAAAATTAGTTTTGATTTTTTCTTGGTATATAAGCACCAAGCGTTGTATCACAAATTTCTGCATTCTAAGCTCGACTGTATCTCATTTGCTTTTATATCTATAATGTGCAAGCTCTCTGAAGGACACTTGACTTGTGATACTCTCATTAGGAAGGGTATAAATGCAGAACACACTAGAAACACATATGCACAATTCCACAAACAGGTAGCGCTCGTTAGGATGTTGAAAAGAAAGCAGCACAAAAATATATCTGAAACAGAGAAGCAATAAGGTTACTTCTATAAAACCCACACTGTAACTGCTCTGTACACACACATGCACATTTAAAGTGGTGGGAATAATACAGTAACACATCTCTCAGCTGCAGATTTGCACTCTTGTATTTTGCACTCTGTTCCACACTGTGGAAAACACAGTATCTTGGAACAGGATGCTTCAGAATGATTATGCAGAGGAAGGACAATCTTCCAGCTTGAACTAAGGCTCAGCCACTAAAGGTAATGACCTGCACTGTGGAAAGCTCTTGGGTGCATCTGACAAATCACTTGTCTTCTGGCCTCTAAGCCCCATCTGGAACCCAAGTTTTACCTCAGGAATGCATAAAAGGTTACACAGACTAAAGATTCAAGTCCCCATATGCTCAAGTAATTAAAGATTAAGTAAATACTAAAGTAAAAGAGACATAAAAAAATCTTGCTCTTTATCACAGACTACAAAGCCTTCTTTTACTGTGAGGGTGATGGAGCCCTGGCACAGGCTGCCCAGAGGGGTTGTGGAGGCTTCTTCCTTGGAGGTCTTCAAAACCCACCTGGACATGTTCCTATACGACCTGATCTAGGTGACCCTGCTTCTGCAGAGGGGTTGGACTGGATGATCTCTAGAGGTCCCTTCCCAACCCCTACCATTCTGTGATTCTATGATTATGCAGACAGGTGCTAGAACAGAGAGGAGCTCAGTCCTTGCACAAATAGCATGCAGTCAACTCTTAAGACTGAAAAAAAAGCATCCCTGCATTTCCAGCTCAGGAGTACATACATTAAAACAAACTGTCTTCCTTGAATACAGAGCAGTCTCCAGCAAAACATGTATCATCTTCAGCAAGAAGGGGATCTAGGTTTCTGAGCTAAGCAAAATGCAAAGCTACTGAAAACACAGAAAATTGCACTTACTTCCTAGGGCTATCAGTGTTAAAGCACCAGTTCTAAGGAGACACTTATACAGAGAGCTGTTGAATAAGGTTATTATGTAGCGATTCTGATATAATTAACTATTAATTAAATCATGCAGACAAACAGAATTGTGCTTGAAGGCAAGTTAGCTTTTCCCAAGTTATCACTAACTAAAACATTATTGAATAAGCACTGCAAAACCAAAGTGATCAATGTTCATTGCTGCAGTGCTTTCTCAGTCATAAAGGTGATACTTCAAAATCACATCACATTAATTAGGATTATGGCAATATAGGAAGAAATCACCTGTTGCAAAGGCAACCTTATTGGCTTGCAGTGAAGTTACAACTATACTGGATCTATTCAAGACACAAACAACTGAAGAATCAGTAGACACAGAACTTGATTTCCTAAATCTGAATTCAAGGGTCTGGGAAGAAATTGTCTGAGGTCTTCAACCTTTTTCACAGTGGAACACATCGAGCTCTAATTCACAGCAGGAGGTAAACACAGCTTCAGGAGAAAGGACCTCCCAAGGCATCTGAAGTACTTTGCATCAAATGTAATTTTCATACATTATACACACTCATTCTTCACATGATAAAGGTAAGAGTTCACACAACTTGATGGGAAAATGATGGAAGGATTTTGGGCTTTTTGGCTACCAACAATTTAAGAAACAAAGTCTATGGTACATTTAAAAACAGCATCTCTTTTAACTTTCTACAATCCAAAGGGCCTTGGCACCAGCATGTTATTTACTATCTACCTTCTTACTACACCCAATTTTGGTGTTGGAAGACTACACAGTCTGTATTCAGAGGTGCTGTGAAGATGAGGTTACATTTGAACACTAATTCTGTTTTGGAGGGTTAGATTTTAGTTAGGTGATGATGTGATTGCTAATAATCACTGCCTGCAATGTCAGGGAATCCCACCTCAGTGAGTACAGCCTTACATTGGCTTCAAGTATCCAAACTGCACTGACAGGCTTGGCCCTTCAAAGGCATTTACACACTTAACTTAAGGAAATCAATAGAAATAAGGAATCCAAATACCTCCAACAGCTGTGAGACTGATTCCCCCAAGCTCACTCAGTGAGGTTTATACAGAAAACTCCAATTCAACACTGAACACAGGATTTTCCATCTTTTCTGAGATGCCATTGGTGCAAACCAGGCTGGATAAAGCTGACATAGGGACTGAGGAGTTTTTAATCAGTGAGGAACACAGAAGGGAAGTTCATAGGGCCTCCCCTATTACCTCATTAAATAATTCAGCATCTCAGCCACTTTAGTGAATGAAGTGATGCAGATATAACAGTCAGTTGTATCAAGAACACACTTTAGTAGCAGGCAACTTGGCTCCCAACAGAACGAAGAAACTGTGGCAATGGTACCACTCTTTTAATATGTCCTATGTAAGGTCAATCTAAGCTAATCAGCTTCTCTTATGTAGTTTACAATCACGGCAACTGCCTTAAAAAGCAGTTCCTCCAAGATTTTATTACTTTAAGAGCCAACTCTGAGCTTTTCAATGATCTTCAAAAAAAGCTTCTCATTTACCTCTTGATGAAAGCTTTTCAAGCCAAGTACTTAGATGTCCTTTACAAAAACATGAGAAATAAAGAGGAATTAATCTTTGCTGCATAGTCTTGACATAACAAATATAGATGAAGAACTGATTGGCTAACTATAGCCAAGGAGGAGCTGTCAATGGACCACTCACAATGGCAAGATGTGTCAAGTGGCACTGCAAGCTGCTGCAGTCAGTTTTAATTAATGGAGATGAAGAAAAAAGAAATCTGCATATTTGCAGCTGACAAAAGCAGACAGAAGAACCTTGAAATGACTGCTGATTATTGGCAAATTGACTAAAAAGAATCCTCTGTGAAATTCAGTATGGAATGAGGGTTTTAAATCAGAGTGGTTATTCCTTAAGAACAAGCCCATTGTTTTAGAATGCATCAGAATTAAAGTCACAAAACTAAACATACCTCATGAGAACTTTTTTCCTTGGGTATGTTTTGAAAGTTCATCATTTTTCAAGGTAAAGAAAACAGATTTGTTGAATAAATGTAGCTGGTCTCCCTCCTGTCTTTTCACAGAGAAGGAATCACACAGCATCCACAGATTTAAGGCATCCAAAGAACTTTTCCCCTCGCAGTAGATCAGACACAGGTTGACATTTACACCTGGGTGGTTTTCTTGACTGTCTTTCAAACTTAGCCACCCAAGTAAAGCCTTCAACTCATTTCAAAAATCAGCAGTTCAGCATCCAAACATTATGGCTGTGTTTATACAGCAAAGCAAAAGATTGAGCAGATATAAAAAACACTTCAGACTGAGGCAAACTGAGATGTGATTGGTACATTTTCTGCAATTTGCTGTCTCTGAATGGCAACATCAGCACTTGGGAGCCTTTCAAAAGAACCAAATCCATTGGAAAAGTAATCCTCATTTTGAAATGGCAACATAAGAAGTTGCTTACTTACATCTCAGAATACTTTGAATGCAGATACATTGCAAAAGGGGAACAGTCTTTCTTACAAAGGAAGATCCTGCTCTGTTTTTCAAAAGTCACACTGTGTAATTTCAATGAATTTTAATTTCATTGCAGAGGGTTTGCATTCTATACTCCGAAGTGACAGAGGATACAGTTGACTAACTTCAGATATCACTCCTGGATGGTCTAATTCAGTGTATTTTAGTTTATTTCCAGACCCAAAACACACACGACTTCTAGGATGACTGGACTCATCACTAAAGATTCTTTCACAGTAATATGTGAAATGTTATAGTATTTCCTTCAGTTAATAGCCACATGTTTGTAGATAGATGAACAAGTAAGTTTTAGATGTACTTTTTCCAACTTATTCACTGTTCTCTTCATAGTAATAAAAGCTGTCCCTCCTTTAATTCCAACAACTAAGGCATGATTTATTAACTAGAGTATGTTAGTGAGAAACTAAATAGAAAACATTTCATTCATACTGAAAAGGCAAATAAAAGGTGAGTTAAAATTGTCAGACAAGTCTTTCATTTTCATGAGAATAGCTGTATTTGGAAACTTGTGTTTTGGTGCACTTTGATTTTGTCATCTTCAAATCTAGTTAATGCAATGAAACAATCACATTTAATTAGAAGGATTCACCTGACACACAGCAACAGACTTACATTGGAAGAGGAGCATTTTGGAAACTGTCTAGGCTCAGCTCTGATGAATCAAGTAATAAACACTCAGCACACCACAGCAATAAATCTCTGTTATTTAATCTTTCTCTCTTGCACTGTGATGAAGTCTGGCACCACTGGCAGAGTTACAACAGGAGTCAATCTTAGTTAATCACAAGTGGCAGTATTGCTGGAGACTTTGAAATGAAGGATAAGGAATTTGACTTGGGCAACTCTCAAAAAAGCAAGCTAATAAATGAAGGGACAAGCTATGGGAACAGCTGAAAGCTCAAAGCACGTTAGGCAACAGGCATGGAGACTGGAAAGATAATAATGAAAGTGATAATATATGCAATCATCACAACATGACCTACAGTTCTGAAGAAAGATTAAGTGTGGCAACTCAACCAGCTGATACATGTGCCTTTATCTACCTGGACCTACAAGTACTAGGCAAGAATGACACTCAGGTTACAGGTTCAAAGGAACGGGCTGCACAATGAGTTAATCCTATGCAATGACAAAGGTAAAAGAAGAGCAGGGCAAGTAAAGTTTAGAAGCACTATTTTAACTACAAATAGGTAGTCTCACAAGGTTTTTTGGTTGGTTTGTTTGAGAGATGGCCTGAAGCCTGAGCTTGATCCAAAAAGGAGAGAGGTCTTGGGTATAGATGGATCCACTCATTACCAGTAAAAAGACAGCAGTCCTTTAGTAAGACACATAGTATCAAAGGTCAAGGGAGAGATCTAGGATGCACAAGATGGAAGCAGCATTGGAAAAAGATAAATCCTCAAAAATGAGTGCTAAAACAGACACCAGGAAAACAAAAGGAAGGCTGTTGCTCTTAAACTCACCAAGAACTTTGCCCAGATTTCAAGAAAATAAATTCCTCTGGTTCCAAGGACTACTGTAATGGCAAGGAGGTAGTTTAGTTGGGAGCAGGGGCAGTGTGTGTGATCAACTCAGACTGGTAGCCCTATAATTCTGCTATTTAAATTCTGTTTTCCACATTTTATTGCACAACACAGAGTAGACTTTTAGAGTCAGCAGTCATCACTGGAACAGAAAGCTATTGGAGCACGACAATGGGGTGAACAACATTTCTTGGTAACTATACAAAGCTGAGAGATAGGTGGAGCCTTCTGTAGTTATGAGATGCTGGAAGCATTAGGAAGCCAAAGAATGAATACAATTAATGCCCTCAAAACTATCAATGACAAAACAGCTAAAAGATTCCAGAATCCAACTGAGGACTTGAGAACCCCTGGATAGGTAATGACCATACAACAGTGCTACCCTATGATAATAAAAAGAAAAGCACATAACCCTAAACATACTAGAGGCTACACTTTGAATCCTTCTTCATCCTTTTAAAAACAAACCAAAACCACCAACCAAAACAAATAAACCCCCAAAATTGAGATAGAAGCACAAGGCACAACAAGGATAACATGAAAAAGCTTTCTCTGTTTTTTAGATGTAGCACTAAAAGGCAATTTTAGCCACCAGATTTTTCCTGAGGGTCTCACTCTTGACAATTGATAGTTTCATCAGATTAAAAGGCCTGTAAGAGGTATTTACAAGAACACATTTTAGTTACAAAGCAATAGCTGCAAGAAAGGGTTGGCAAAAGCAAAGAAACTCTTCATTAATACTTAAAAGGAAAAAAAGCTCATCCTCCATCTAAAAAAATGGTCTTTTAAAAGTTATTAATAATAATAATGAACAGGACATTTTACTTATGAAGAGGCAGGACAGTTCTACAGTTGACATTACTGGAGCAGCTCTGTACAAGTAAGCCACACAAAAAATTTCTCCTCCCTAAATGTACCTCTTATAATACATCTACTTAAACATTGAAGCAGCACAGCCAGATCTGAGCTTTTGCCTGTATTGTATCCCAGCTTCAGAAAGATTCAGGGCAAAAAAAAAAAAGCTCACAGGCAATCCAGTTGGGTTTGAATGCTGTCTGACAACATTTCTGCAAAAATAAACATACTCTGTAGGAGTCAGAACATAATTAAGTGTCCAGATGCCCCTGCCATTCCTCCTCTCTGGCAAGCTTCATCACTCCCATGCCATGTGCTGCACAGGCACTTTTCCATAGAGCTCAAGGCTAAGACCAACAACTCACTGCAAGACAGGCCACTGAGCAGAGGGCAACTACTTTGGCACTGCCAATTATATTTGAACTTGAGATCTCAGGGTGAAAAGCTTCATATCCTGTCACCAATGTATTAGAATTAAACACAGGAACACTAATGTAAATGGCAAAGGCTGGTGAAAAAATGATGTGAAAGAAGGCATCTATAAAGTCACTGCCACAAAATTAGATGCACTGCAATGTACTTTTTCAGTTATTCTGTTCCTCTGCTGCTGATATTCTTGTGATACCTGCTGCTCCCTGTGCAGGGTAATACAGATGATGTATGCATCCTGTCTTTTTCAGCACCAAAGATTAAAGAGCAAACACTCCTCACATTTTACTAATTATCACAAAGTACAATCCTGCCCAATTAAAGTGAGATTTTGTTTTCTAAGCACCGTACAGCTTTATCACTGGCACTTTAATTATTTGTCATGAGTTTCACTCTTAAAAAGTAACACATCTATATGATAGTCTAAGTCTCTACATTTGGCAATTAATTCTAATGAGGCACTGCTCCTAATGGTAAAATGTTTTGTGTAATTAAATCCCTAGAATAGGAAAACATGATAAACACAGACATTGGTGTGTTACTGTCCTTTATATTACCACAACACATGCCACAGGATTACAAAAGGATGTTACCTTTTAATCCTGTGCTTCTCCATTCTATTTCTCTCCAGTGTAACACCATGTAGCTGTTTGCCACTGCTGCTGAGCTACAGTAGTTCTCAAATACAAAACAGAGTTTTTCAGACTGGGCTGCAAATTCCTCTTGTACTCTATACTTACTACTGTATCAACACTGTGCAAGAAACCTTTAGACACTACCACAAGCACAGCAATTACATGAACATTTAGATATGACAGAATCATAGCATAGCTGAGGTTTGAAAGGATATCTGGAGTTCATCTGATCCAACTCCCCTGCTCAAGCAGGGTTACCTACAGTCCATTGCCCAGGACTGTGTACAGACAGTTTTTTAGTATCTCCAAGTATAGACACTCCACAACCTCTCTGAGAATCCTGTGCCAGTGCTCAGTCACCCTCCCAAAACCAAAGTGTTTTCTGATTATCAGTTGGTGCCCATCACTTCTGCTATTGGACATTACTGGAAAGAGCCTGGCTCCATTCTCTTTGCACCTTCCCTTCACATGTTAGCGTTCATTGAGAAGGCTCCCCTGAGCCTTCTCTTCTCCTGGCTGAACAGTACCAGTTCTCTCAGTTCTTCCTCACAGGAGGGATGCTGAGATCCTTCAAGTCTTAATGGCCCTTCATAGTACTCGCTCCAGTATGCCCATCTCTCTTGCACTGGGGAGCCCAGAACTGGACCCAGCACCTCAGGTGTGGCCTCAATAGTGCTAAGCACAGGGGAAGGATCACCTCTTTCAAACTTCTGGCAGCACTTTGCCTAATGCAACCTAGGATACCATCAGATTTCTTCAGGGTGAGGGCACATTGCTGGCTCATGGCCAACTTGGTGTCCACCAGGTCCTTTTCCGTCAAGCTGCTTTCCAGCTGGGCAGTCCCCAACATACACTGGGGAGTGGGGGGGAAGGGGGAGTCTTCCCCAGGTGCAAGACTTTGAACTTCCCCTTGGTGAACTAAATGCCTACTGCAAAGTAAACATGAATGAAGAACACAGAATCTGTTATTCTGTTCTGAAGTCCTATGTAAGCCATCTTGACCATGCAGAAAGATTTAATGGAAGTTACTTCCAATACAAACATTTAACAGTTGCATTTCAGCTACATAGAATTGAAGAATGAGCAGCATGATTTGATACCATGCTTAATTAACTTTCTTTTCTCTCATTAGAGCTTCAGACTGCTTTATGGAACAATCACATATGATCTATTACTTTGTAATACACACTCATACGCTTCCCTGGATCAACAGAAAAATTGCATTGTTTGCCTGATGTATCTAAGGAATAACTAAGAAAACAGAATGTCACTGCTTCAAGCTAAAAAAAGTCATGATATAGTGTAACTATAAGTTACAACTATAAGAATCCTGCACTTAGGTAACTGGAACAGTTGAACTCCAACACAGAGGGCATTAGTTTTGCTTAAGCAAAAGGGAAAGCTCAGATTTTCTGCAGCTGGCTTGGTAATGGTTGGCAGCAGGAACACCTCAGCACTCTAATGGTATCAGCCTGCTCCATGCCCAGAAGCCACAGGGAAATAGATGGGGAGCTGGAGCTGCTGGGATGGAGAGGACAGAACAGCCTGTCACTCTTCACAGAGCAGCTTCTGTATGCTCTGCTGTGATTTTAGGGGACATTGTTTTGATGCTATTTTTAACTGTGTATCCAAAATAGTAATGAATAAAGTGGAGTCAAATGGAAACAAAAACCAGAGCAGTCAGCCTCAGAAGACATTCATCTTGGCCTTCCATTACAGTTGGCAGTACAGTGCTTCTGCTCTCCCAGTTACACCTTGGTCCCAACCAAAAGCCAGAGGGGAATCATTGCTGCTCAAAGCAGCACAAAATTAATTGCATTATAAATCCCATGACCCATATATGCACACATTCCCTTTCATGGCACAACAGTCAGATTCAAATAACCATTCAGACACCAAAAAAGCTCAGACAGGCTTGTTTTGCCCCATGCATGTGTCCATAGGCAGAAAAATGCATGCTCCCTGTGAAGTATTAACCCCAGGGAAAAGAAAACCAGCTTGCAAATATCCAAAAAGGACTAGTAAAAGGCTAGTTACTGTTAGCAAACTTGCACAGATTTTGTAGATTGGAAAATCATGTCTCACAGAACCAGCACAGGGAGTACCATAGTAGGAGTTTTTCATGGAATGAGACACTGATAAATGAACATCATCTCCTTGCACAGCCTCATTTGACCCTAAATGCAGTAAAAACTGCAGCCTTAAAAAGGAAACGTTCATTACAGTATACTTGGCTTAGTAAGAAAAAAAATAAACTCAAACTAAATATTTCAAGTCAACAGCAGTCCAAATTCACTGACTCAACTAGGAAAGTAATAAGAAACCAGAAGCTTTGATTTTTCACAAGGACCATCAAAAATACCAGGACATTGCAGAAAACACATCGTTTGCATTCATTGAGTATTAAAATATTAATGAATTACCTACTGTAAACCTGGGAGAAATGTCTTCTGTTAACTTTTAAGACAAATGGAACTCGGCTGAGAATTTGCCAAGCAAACTCTAAAACCTACTCTTCAAAGCTGACAGTCATAGATTTCCACAATTACTCTGAAAACAACTTCCTTTCTGCTTTTTTATAAATAGCATTTTGCACACTGCAGTACTAAACCAATTTACAAGAAAACACTCTTATTTAAAAGGGTTTTTCATTTTATGCTCCGCTACTTGTGTATTTTGTCATCAAACTGCTTCTAGATATTCCACAACCCTAAGGAGAAGTGCTTAAAATACATTTCAAGAACACATTCCTCTTGATGCCTATCCTCTTCTTTGCAATTTTCTTTCATTCCTGTGATTTTAGGCTGCTCTAATATACACCATCTGCTCCTCCTTTGCTTTAAAAGCAGTAGTTACTATGCCTGTAACATTTTAACTCCAAAAATTATATGATATAGAAATAACTAGTTCTCAACATCAACAAACAATTAGTTCTGTAATTAAGCTTATTATTTTGTTGGGTTTCTTCCTTCTTAGCAAAAAAGAAGTTACATAGATGGCTTATCCTCGACCAGTGGCTGCTTACTTTGTGATCACGTAGACCAAGGCCTCAATACTCAAACATCTTTTTAACCATCAAGTTTTGCAGAACAATTGGTAAATACCCTTTGGTTTTATGTTCCATTAGTTACATTTAAATCTAGAGCAACACAATAGCATCCAGTTCCAAAGGTGAATTGATTGAAGTCTTGAAGAATGGGCATTGATTGAATGAACTTACTGGACAATCATTACAATTCTCAGCCTTGCAGTACATAAAAACAATGTCTTCTAACATTCAAAACTCACTACAACCACTGTAACACCAAATCCAACTCAGGAGATCCTAAAATGCATATTGCAGCTTAAGCAAGCAAACACTTGAATGCAATGACTTTACTCATGTGTGAATGTGTATCAGAGCTGGGCAAAGAAAGGCATTGCCACCCTGGCCCCAGTGTGAAATGACAACCTGACATTTCAACGTATCCATTGAAGAAAGAGAAAGAGTAACATTTGGAGGACAGTTTTACCACTGTTGACCCTGAAAAAAGATTATAATAATAATGACAATAACAACAATAACAACAATAATAATAATTCACACTTGGCAGTACCCCGATGTTTGATTGCTGAGGAGAGGACAGAAACATGTCAGAAGGTTGGAGCATCACTTTTTTTTCTGTTGTATCCAGTGACAAGACAAAGAGTAATGGAAAGAAGCTGGAGCACAAAAAGTTCCATTTAAACATAAGGAAAAAAGCATTTCCCTGTTGAGGTGAGGGAGCCCTGGCACAGGCTGCTCAGGGAAGGTGGGGAGGCTACTTTTCTAGAGGTCTTCAAAACCCAGCTGGACATGTTCCTATGTGATCTGATCTAGGTAGGACCTGCTTTGTCAGGGGGGTTGGACTAGATGATCTCTAAAGGTCCCTTCCAACCCCTATCTATGATTCTTTGATATGCTAGAAAGTTCTCACTTCTTGACACGGAGAGAAAAGAGAATGCTGCCTCTTACCACCAGACCCATATCAACACCATGTTCTCCTAGAGGTACGTAACAATTTTGAAGCTCTGTGCAATTGCAGTTAAAGCCCAACAGAATTCACTAACCAGGTCTAGGCAAATTATTTTGATGCTGAAATAAAGTTAAAGGATGATAAAGAGCAAAATACGTCGCCCTAGTACTGGCAGTATCTTTTCAAACTAAAATTTGAGTCAAGCATTAGTGCACTTCTTTAGAAAAAGGAGACAAAGTTGCTCCCTTATTTATATTTAATCAACCATTTGAAGACATCCATTGTGTCTATTTGTAATTCCAATGTTTAAATATAGTGCACTGATTGCTTCTTGTCTTTCTCAAGTACCACACAGTAACATCTCTGAGTTTATTTTCAGAAAATAAAAAAGGAATCAACAGAATCTATAAACTTAGAACCCATGTAGCTCTTAATTAAGGATAATGATGCTGACTGGTACTTAACAGCATCTCCAGCCTCAGGTTCTGGGGTCTGAGCCCTCCAGCAGTCTCCTAGTGCAGTACTGTGCAGGAGAACAAAGGGGAAAACCCCCAAGAAGCAGACAAAGATGAGGAGGAAAAGGATAACCAGAGAGAGGTGGTAATATCGAGTTTGTAGTCAGTTGATGCCAGCTACATCTTTCTTCTTTTACTCCCTCAGTTCTAACAATACATTTACTTCCATCCTTTTAGGGGAAAAGAGTATTTCCTCTTGGATATACTATCAGAAAAGGGATGTCTGTCATCACAACATTGTGAAATCAGCAGCACTTATGGTTCTCCCACTTATAGTACTGACACAAAAGGGAAGAGCTAATGGCAAACAACACAATAAGCATGTTTTATGCTGGACAAAAGTACTTCAAGGCTGTCTTTAGCTTCCAACAGATCCATATGCCTCTGCTCAGACCACCAGACCTTCCTTTTCACAGTCTTTTTCTGCAGAGCTCTCTGTATAGTTCTAGAGAAATATCTGTGAAGGAGCTAGGAACTTGCTTCTGTTGAGGTGGGAGAAAGGAGTCTCACCTTCCCGACACCACTACCCAGTTCTGGTGTGACCTGTCATGCCCTCTCCAAACACAGAAGCAGCCAGATTCTCCATTAGTACCATTCCTAGCTGGTATTTGTTCTGTCTCATGCCTTCAGAAGAACAATTCCCACACTAACTAAAAGGCACGGAGCAATTCCTTATTCTCACACCACACATTACAGACTCACTGACTTCCCCACGGGTTCACTGCAGTAATAAGTAAATACAATCCAACCCATAGATTGGCTGGACATCTGACACACCTACATACACATAACCCTGATATCCTGAATGCATTAACTACTAAAAGAAACACCAATGGTGAAGGCAGGGGAAGAAAGCTCCAGTTAAAAAAATCACTTCTGCAAACAACTCATATCCTGGCACCACTCAAAACTTACTGAAAGCCACAGCATTCAGGGGGAACTCAAACTGGCTCATTGTTCACCTGCTCTCCAGAAAAGAACCAGATACAGTGAAATGAAAGCAAACAACAAATATAACTAAAAATCTCTCCATGTCTCAATTGAAAGTCTCAGCTGAAATCATCCTGTCTTTTCTAACTGAGCTATTACTTTCAGAATTCAGTTTGGCCTTCATCAAAGCATCCTCATACCCAGACAATCATCTCCATAGAGCACCTCAGGCCATCTGCACCCTGAGCTCATGAAGTGGGATCTCATCTGGATGTGGGGCATGTAAAAGCATAACTGATGTGACACTCTAATAGGATGTGAAGGCTTCTATTAGATTAAAGCAGGTTTGTAACTAAACACCGAGGAGAGTTTGTACACGGTGCTCTAGGAAAACGAGGGCGCTGAGTACACTGTGTGGCTGCTTGGCAGTTTTGTACATCCAGCCTGACAGTGCTCATCTTAAGAGGCATTGATCCCTGAGAGGTGATGAAACACACTAAATTCTCATTAAGGGTTTATGCCCATCATATTTAATTGGAAAAAGTGATGTCAAACCACAAAGTCACCAACCAGTTGCTCTCAATGTGGTGACTGTATCAAAACACTGCTTCAATAGCCCCCCTTCTGGTCGTCGCTTTTCATCCCCCCCCCTGAAGCAGTGCATGTTGTTTGTTCTAGCTTCCCGAGTCACTCTCCTGAATGATTAAATCCCCATCACTGTCTACAGCAAAAATTGCCACTCAAACAACCCCTACTCTGAGGTACAGTCTATGGAGTGTTCAAAGTGTGAGTAGAACAGAGAAAACCCATGCTACAAGAAATTAAGCTACAATAAAATGGTGAGTGACACCTGAGGGAGGAGGGAGAGGAAAAAGAAGTTAAATCCACAAATATCCTCTCTAAACTATAAGACTGCTTATTTGACTTGATATTCTATATTTTTTTCCAAATACAACACTACAGTTTTCAACTGCTTATAACTTAAGGATTTTGTAAACTAAGAATTACTTCTGGGGTAACTTTCCAACCTGAGGAATATGGATAATTATTATGACCCTTTCACTGAGTCTCAGCCCAAGTAATTTCCTAGTTGAGATTTTCTTTATTTCTCAGTGAGGTAAGCCACAATTGGAGGAAGGAAATGCTTAGGCACAACATTTCCAAAGTCAGAAGCTGTTCTTACAAGGCAGAACAACAGCACAATTCCAATCCAGGAAAATCACCTATAATTGCAGATTGTAAAGCTGAGAACATTAAGGGGAGGGAGAAAGGAATGAAAATATTAACAGTCTAAAAGGCCAACAAAAATATCAGAAACAGAACAAGCCTATGTGTATCAGCAGAAAAAGAAGACTAACATAACTGAAATCTGAGAGGGCATCAATCCACTAGGATAAAGGGACACACCAAGTATTGAAGCAGTCTGAGGTTTTGTTATTATTTTCTAAAAGAAGAAGTATTTTAACACAAAGGTTTTAAATATATTAAAAGAGGAATCCAAAAAAATTGCAATCCCTTTGTGGAAGAGCAATCAGGCTTAATGAATATACTTTGGCAAGCCAGTGGGCTATCTGTTCAAATCAGCAGTTCATTGAACAAGACTGCTTTAATTGTTCTTAAAATACCACTGTTGTGTTGATAAATTAAAAGGATTTATCAGTGGAGACTATTGTTATTTCCAGACTATTTGACAGACTACAAGTCATATATCAAAGGCTTCAGGAACGGCAGAGTGAAAATAAATATGAAGAACTTCAGTCTTATTTACAAGAAAAATGTTTAACTAAAAGATATGTTCACATCTATTAAGAAGAGCAAAGGACTTTTGAAACAGTAACAGTTTTTATGTCTAGTACAAAGGCTAGATATGATTCCCACACACAATTCCAAACCTAATACCAGTCCTCCTTTAATTGGTTCAAAATAGCCTGCCTACAACAGAACTAGTCCCAAAGGAACTATGCAAACATGAAGGTTCTAGTTTAAAAGGGCTAAATAGTTTAGGCTGATTACAGTCTGTTCTGTCTCATCTTCTTAAAGGTATTATTGAGTTTTGCTACTAGAGGCACTTTCAGTAACTGACTCGTTTTTGTCTTTACAGTATGAAAACTTCAATATCAAAACCCCTGAAGAAACACTGGAAAGCCCTGAGGTCTGCTTGACCTATCCCACGCTCTCCACCTCCTCACCTTAGCACATTTTGCTTTCAAATTAGGTCCTCAGTAAAGGGAAAAAATGGCAAATTGAGGTCCTGAAAAGTCAGCCTGCTTCCACATTCACATCCAGCTGCATCGGGTCAGTGCAATTGGCTTTCCAAAGATGCCTAACACAGGTTGTTCCTCTGACACCTAATGGGACCGGTTGGTATTGCTCTCTTCTGAAGGGAAGAAAGCCTTACTGGAAACTGAGGCATTGCTATAGGGAAATGATGTACAAGAAGTCAACTCTGGACTTGAAACAAACAAGGTGTTCACAATACCTATAAAAAACTGTCCAGTTCATAGAGGTATGGGCAGGTCCGGAGGGAGTTCAGCAAAGAGCCATAGCTTCCCTCCTATAAGGAAAGACTGAGAGCTGAGACTGTTCAGCCTGGAGAAGTGAAGGCTCAGGGGGAATCCTATCAGCCTGAAGGGAGAGTGCAAAAGGACAAAGCCAGGCTCTTTCCAGTGGTGCCCATTGACAAGACCACAAACTGAAACACAGATGGTTCTCTCAGAACATCAGGAAACACCTCTTTACCATACGAGTGACTGAGCAATGGCACAGGTTGCCCAGGGAGGCTGCAGACTTTCCCCTTGGAGATACTCACACTCAAAAGTCATCTGGTCACGGTCCTGGGCAACTGCCTCTAGGTAGCCCTGCTTGAGGAAGGATATTAGATGAGATCACCTTCAGAGATCTCTTCCAACCTTCAATCATACTATGATTCTGTGAACATCAACTAAGAAAAGGGCATTGCAATTTATCTTTTTCAGAATAAACTGTGCTCTAAATTGCACATGCTATTCAGACATCAGCAATCTTATTAAGTGCTGAGCTGTAGTTCTCATCAATACAGGGCTCTTTAGAATCTGGCTCCAGACACACAGATTGGGAAAATTCTGAAGAAGAATCACTATTTGATCAATACCTGAATTACAATGGATGAACTTCTTACTGCTAAAAGTCAGTCTGAAACATAAGGCAACAAACCTCCACCTTTAATTGATGTAACACCAACAGAATATGAAATTCTCATGGGACAATTCTTACCCATGGCAAAAAAAAGGAGAACAAGGAGACATCCATCGAAAACTAAAGGGCAGGTAAAGGCCAGGTTCTTTTCAAAATGAGACTGAATTGGACAAGCATAGTGAAAAGAGAAAGCTTTAATACAGTCTCTAATGCATCATGTAATGCAGTAACTCTAATGAATCGATTTTCACATTAAACTGCATCTGAATGGAACTATCCATCTAAAGTGTGCAGTTTTAAATACCACTGGGTTTTCCCCATTGTAAATTAGAAGTCATCAATTATTAACCTTTTATGGAATAAAAATACATGAAAGCACACTCCCTGATGCCCTTAAGCATTCAGTCAAAACTTTTTGATGAGCCCTGCAGCACTTCCAGCTGATGGGCTTCACGTGAAATGAATCACTAATTTGGTTTGACTACCCAAAACATGTTGTTTAGGCTCAAACCTACCAGCTTATTATCCACTGCAATATGTACAGGATACACTCACAATTCTAAAAGTGTTCTCTAATTATAATGCCTAGAATTTTAGGGAAAAAAATACACAGAGACAGCACATACTTCATCTTGTTTCATCAAAACTCTTTCAGCTGAAGAATTAGAGGTAGGGACAGTACTCCTCTGAATCAATCTCTTAATGAGATGGGACGAGGTAGCACTCCTGGCTTCTACTGAATAGAATGCATGGAAAAGATGACAATGAGAACATTCTTCCTAACACTGACATTTATTTTTACCTTCAACTAAAACCAAATGAGAATTTCTTTGACAAAAAGTAGAGTCACAGGATGTCATGCCTGCACAGTTAAACAAGTGTCAGGAAATACAGGAGTTCAAACAGAATGTGTCATAAATTAATACTACCTTAGGAGTCAGCTTTTAATTACATTATCTCACGCTGCAGTTTCAAGATGCTCTTGAGATCTCCCACTAATAGATAAAGTCTTGATGACCTTCAGGGTATTTTTGACTCCTGAAGTAGATACTTCCACAGCATGAAGCTTTCCTTCTCTTCCATGCCGTTGTCAGAAGCCATTGCTGTCAGAAGTTTGATGTAACTCTACCACAGGGCAGAGCAATGTATGTATACAACCACCAAGAGATGAGCTTTGCTTACCAGTGTTCCCAATGCTCATTAGATTAAAAAGGTGGTTTGAGCCTGAACTAACAGTGTCCCAAAAGGATCTAATAAAGCAGCATGGATGTCTCGAGTTGGCTAGCCATCCCACATTGTCTTCATTGAACTTAGTGGATGTTTGCCAAGACACAGAAGGAAAAAAAGAGACAAGTTTAAAAAAAAAGTTAACAGAGATTAAATAATTAAAAAATCCAAATCATTTCACCCAACACAAAGAGAAAACCTACAATACCCCAAGTTCATGACCAGTACCCCAGGAATACAAAGAACCTGCACCTAACAAACAGAATTATCTTTATTAAAACAAACCTAGTCTTTATGGATAACGTATGATAGCTTCAGACAGACCAAAAGAACAGTTATCTGCTGCAAAATTACTTCTAGGAAGACAATAAAAAGCACATTCTTACTCAGCACATTTGCTTCCTGATACTTTCAGTCTGATACTCATTCACTCTCATATTAAAAATAGGCCAAAAAAAGATACCTTATCCATATATAGGTAGACATGCTAAGAAGTAGCACAAGCCACCACAATGTGCTCCTGCTGTCAGAGCTGCTGTCACATGCTGGGAGTGGTGTGGCCATTATTATCCCAGCTACAAGGGAGGAGGGTTTCTGCAGGACATTGTACTCAAATGGACCTTGACCTATTCCTGCCATATAAGAGACCAGGATGCTGTGAAACAGCAGAGTGAGATCAGACAGAAGACATAATTAGGCTTGTCTTGAGATCTAGAAACAGATTTATCTACAGCCAAGAAGAGAAGAGATTCAATACTTGAAACCCAGCCCCTCAGTACACAAGTGGCAGTTACAAAGCAAGTGCCTTGGGAACCGAACCACGGTGCTGTTGCACCTTCACAAGGGGCTTCACAAACTGACAAAAAAGGTTGAGGAAACCTAGATAGGGAAAATGTTCATTATTCCTGTGGCCTTCATGTAATGAGGATGAAGTTCTCAAAAAGGTCAGATAACAGTGCTACTGGATACACAGAAGGTTAAATGCCCATCAAATGATTTGCTCTCCTGCTTGCTGTGAATTTCTGCAGCACTCACTTCAGTTAACTAGAAAGAACAGAAATTGTTTTGACAGCCTTTGCTATGCTTTAAAGCATTTTCCAAACACTTAAAAATTAAAGGTTCAAAATTCAGTGAAAAACTAAAAAGAAAATATAAAACTCGTGTCCTGTCTATCATTCAGCAACATCTGTAATCCCAACAACTGGATTTTAGTTGTGTCCTAGAGGTACTCATACCAAGGCTAGCAGCTTTGCAGAGAATCTGTCCCAAGCAGATTTTAAAAGGGACAACATGTATACTTACAGACAACCTGTCACTTGTAATATATTTGCTCTGAAAGCAAGATCTGGATGCTTCAGGTCCACAGGCATCAGTTAAGCACGACGTGTCAAGCCCAGAGAATGCTGCACTTGAAAGCTATCAGCTGAGGGTTGAGGCTGTCAAACATAGAAGATGAGGTGCCTCTGGAAGTGTTAAGATTTCATCAATATTTTGGAGCAAACAATGCTGGAAATGAGTTAGGAGTAGATCTGTGAGTATGTGCCAGCAATTAACTTCAATTCTGGGTAACAAGATGGTAAAAATAAGAAACAATATACTACACAGAAGCTCAAATATGCTGATTGTCTCTATTTTCTATGCACACACTACTTCAATGTTTAAATGACCACCACAATTAACAGACAGTAAGGACAAGTTCAATGCAGTGACCAACTCCAGCTGTGCAAAGTCTGATAAACACCTCATTCAGATCAGAAATATGTACACACATGTTCAAAGAGAGTGTCTTAATTTTAGACTTCTTTATAAACATACTGTAAATACAGTGTGACTCTAAGATTGGATTCTTTTACCATTTTCATCATTCAGAAAACAAGATAGCACGTTCATGAAGGAAACCTTAAAGGTGAAAAATGATTATCCAATAGATAAATACTTAAATGAGATGACAAAAACAGTCATCAATAGAGCAAAATAGAACAGAATCGAAGAAGGTAGCAAAACAGACGTTAAGTTCAAAGTTGGTCTGTACCATAACTCTATACATCCAGCCAAAATCCCACAAAACGCATTCACAACCTTCATATGATTATTACCCCACATTTTTTGTCTCAACTGTTCCAGCTGTTAGCACCAACATTGTCTACTCTGCCCTGGTGAGGCCTCATCTGGAGTCCTGTGTCCAGTTCTGGGCTCCTCAGCTCAAGAGGGACAGGGAAGTGCTGGAGAGAGGCCAGTGCAGGGACACCAAGATGATCAAGGGTATAGAGCATCTTTCATACGAGGAAAGGCTGCGGGACCTGGGGCTGTTTAGTCTGGAGAAGAGGAGACTGAGGGGGGATCTTATTAACATTTATAAACATCTAAAGGCTGGGTGTCAGGAGGTTGGGACAGCACTTTTTTTATAGTAGCCAGCAACAGGACAAGGGGTGATGGGATGAAGCTGGAACACAAAAAGTTCCACTTAAATATAAGAAAAAACTATTTCACTGTGAGGTGAGGGAGCCCTGGCACAGGCTGCCCAGGGAGGGTGTGGAGGCTCCTTCCTTGGAGGTCTTCAAGACCCACCTGGACACGTTCCTGTGTGACCTGATCTAGGTGACCCTGCTTCTGCGGGGAGGGTTGGACTAGATGATCTCTAAAGGTCCCTTCCAACCCTACCATTCTGTGATTCTATGATTGTGTCAATATTAGATACACAGTGTGTTCCAGAGGAATAAATCCACACGCAACACTAGTTTGACTTCCCTTATTTTCTCTAGTGCAGTCTAACACAGGAAAACTCATTTTTGCTTCTTTGCCTGTTATCTCAAAGAAACCATTCTGCCAGGAGCCTCCATTCTGATATTTATTTCTTCTCTTAAATCAATATCCTTAATTTGGACGGTGGCAATGCAAACAGAAAATACTTGCTTATATATAATCTCATTAAAATAAAACCAGAGCTATAGGTTACTGACCTAATTCAATACATAAAAAAAAGGAAAACCAAGTTTAATCATGGGACTTGTACTGTGGAAACAGCCAAGGCAGCAACAATAGTCCTCTTATGCTCTGCTGAGAAGCTCACATACAGGATTAAAGCTGACAAGTCTCCATGGGCACATGGTTCCAGAGAACCTGTGTCTTCAAGATTAAACTTTGGCTTTTACTAATACTACAAAGAACAAGAATGAACCCTGATACACAAGCTTATATCAAGAAATGCCAACGTTCCAACTCAAACTCATGAAACTTAACAAAACCACTAACCCAAAACACTGTCAGGAAGGCTGAGGCTGGAGTCCAGGTCACCATGTCACCATAACCTGCTAATCCCTTGCTAAGTAAATATCTCTGCCCAGTTAGTCTTTGTACCCATAGAATCATGTTGGTTTCCTCAGGTCGAGTATGTGGCTCAGCTAAACTTGTAAGTCTATTAGAAAAGGATCAGCTTTATTTCCCAGGGTGCTTAAACTGGCTCCCAGCTTCTCCACTGCCTACAGCAATCCTACCCAGTTTCAAATTGCTGTACAGAGGCTCAGTAACAAGACAGAAGATCTCTAAGAAGCAGTACACCCTGAGGCAGAGCAAAGTTAAAGCCACTCTGGATTGGTGCAAGAAACATGGAAGCTAATAGCACAGACAGTTTCAAGGGAAACACAACACCATTTCTGCAGTGCTACAGCTGCCCTTCAGCTATAGTGAGAAAAGCACATCTAGCTCCTGGACGGGTTCAGCTCTCTCTTGCTTCTTGTGCCAAAAAGGCACAGGAAAGAATAGCTGCAAGTCTGCAAAGTGGTGGTGAGACAGACTGACAGTACATAGAGATTAGTCAGAAATAGGTAAGAAATAGATCTACAGTGCAAACACAACTTTCCAGAAGACCTTTGCAGTGAGATCAGCTGAGAAAGATGAGGACAAAGCAGCACTGCTGCAACAGTACTCAGAGTGTTCCATAGAAATAAGAGCAACTACGTCACCAATTTGAAAGTGTGAAGATTGCATTTGTCCTGTGAAATAATGTGTTCCAGCAACAACACAATTCTCCTAGGATACTTTCTGCAGAAAAAGGCACTATCAGTAATCTGGTTTAAAACACAGTTAGGGGAGATGGGGAAAACAGCATCTCACCAACACCTCTGTCATCTATGGTCCCTCAAAGTACTATTGAATCTATTATAAGGGATTTTATATAACTCAAACAACTCTGAAAGGTCCTACATTTATCTTTGCCAGGTACTCACATTAAATAAAAAAAAAGCCACTGTAACATATGTGGCAGCTTCATATATTGGAACCAATTTATCACTGCACTAAAGTTAGTCACTGTGAGGATGGTGAGGGACCGTAACAGGTTACCCAGAGAGGTTGTGGCTGCCTCATCTCTAGCAGTGTTCAAGGTCAGGTTGGATGGGGCTTTGAGCAACCCGATATAGTGAAAGGTATCCCTGCAGGAAGGTTGGAAATAGAACATCTTTAAGGTCCCTTACAACCCAACCATATGATTCTTTGATACTTCAGTTCAAATTCACCAAATTAAAAGGCTTTCCTGATACATTGGAAAGGTCTTGTCCTTCCAGCTGAAAGAGTAACTTACACCTGTCAAAATTAATTATATTAAAGCAATTAACATAAGTCTGCATATACTGCTTACAATGGTAAACATTAACAGCATCAGCCATGGTTTAGTGTTTACACTCAGAAGAGCCAAGTTCCCTTCCATTAGATCAGGAATACATTATTTAAGACTGTGATACATTTCAAGTTCTACAAGAACAAGATGAGACAAATGTGAAATGAGAAAATTACATTCTATTTTTTTATATTCCCCAAGTGTTTCTGAAAGATGATTGAAAGAACCCTAACAAGGAAAGTCCTGCTTACCTAAAATCCAATACTGTACACCTCCAAATGCTCCAAGAGACAGATAACAAGGTTGGGTTTTCAGATTGTTTGCTTGGTTTTTTTGTTGTTGTTTTGGGGTTTTTTTTAACCATACACAGAAGAAAATGCTATCCTAAGACATCAAATGGAAAAATCAATAACTCTTGTCTTCCAGAAAGCAAATAAAAGGAATTTTGTACCTACCACTTTAACCAGAGGTCTTTGAGAAATTATTTAGTGGAAGGTGGTTTGTATTTTTAATATCTGGGTTGATAATATTGAGTCATTCAATTTCCCTTATACATACAATTACAGTGAAACATCACTTACACAGAAGAGGTGGCAAGAAGTACACAAAGATGCAACTGAGTGAAGGGAACTTGATTTGCCCCTGGAACAGTGTCTTGGTCCAGGAGGTTGGTCTGTCTTCTCTGTTAAGCTAGAAAACTGGCTATGGCAACACTGCAAGAATATTCAAGTGGATGCCTGTTCCCTGGCAGAGCAGTGAGAGGATTTTAGCTACTATCTACTGATTTTTAAATCATTTCTTTTATATAAGCAGATAAACTTATTCAAAAATTCATTTGCTGGTGAAGATAAAGACTTCAGCTACCTAAAGTTCCCTTCAGATGAGCAATAAAGCTTTTACAGTATTATCCCCTAGATAGGCAAGTACTCTTTTAGCTACACATTTAACAGTCACACAGAATGTTCAATAACTGCTTCAGTGTCAGATGCCAATACAATGACTATACTGCATTGCTATGTTTGCTAAGTAAATCAAATCTCTTAGCAGCTTCTTAGCAAAGAGGTATAGTGGACTGGAGATATAAACATTACATTTGCCCAAAACATGAATCAGAGGGGGATGCAGTAATATCATCTTTACATACCAGGGAAAGGAGGAGGAGAAAAAAAGAAAAGCACATTCTCCCTTGGTCTACAAAAATAGCAGAAAGAAGGGGAAAAGATAATACTTCCTCTTCTTCTTACTACTTCACAAACCCAGACAGAGGAGGATTAATTTGTATGGCCTAAATTAAATCAGAGAAAAATGTATTGTATGGTCAAACATGAAGTTACTACAGGATATAAATTGAGACCCTTTCAACTCCGAGTCGCCACTTGTGACTTTCTCTACAGCAATCTACACCATGATGTATGGACAAATACTTCATTCTGGATTGCAAGTAACAGCAATCAAAATACAAATTTTACATCTCAAATCCTTGTGATGAGCCCAGAAATCAAATTTTAAAAGCTCATCAAAAGTATTTACAGTACAATCTGCAACACTATATAGATCTTGCTTTTCCTGCACAAGACAAGCCTTAGCAGGCAAAGTCCTTTCAAAGTCTACTTCAATGTTGTCATTTTAGTAACAAGCTCACTTTTTGCAACAAAAGCTAATGACAGAATGAATATCCATTGATGCCAGTGACAACCAGCTAAAGCACTGGAAAACTGAATATTTTCCACTATATGCAAGTTTGTAATCTACTAAAATCTCCCTTTCAAGGGACAGTTCAGTAGCTCATCATTAACATTCAAGTGACAATTGTAAATAGATGGGCAAAAACCAAATAGCCATAACACCACTAGTTTCCTTCCTTGGAGGTCTTCAAGACCCACCTGGATGTGTTCCTGTGTGACCTGATCTAGGCTGACCTGCTTCTGCAGGGGGGTTGGACTAGATGATCTCTAAAGGTCCCTTCCAATCCCACCATTCTATGATTTGTAATGAAAGCTAAAGCTTTTCATATCAAAGGCCCATTTCAGCACACAGACACAGAAATACTATTTGATTATTTAACTCATGGCAACTAAAAACATTAAGACAATTGTAACAAGGCTTAAATAAAATGCTCAATATGCCAGTGTTGGTAGCTCAGGAGTGGGTTTGTGGGATAATGGTTTCAGAGACATTAACTTGAACTGAAACACAACTTTCTTTTTAGGCTACAGACTCTCCCAGTGACTATCCACAGTCAGATTGTTTTGATGAAAAACAGTATGTAACTTCTTATTCCTCAGAAGCCCAGAAGACACAACACAGATGAACTGAAATGTGGAAGGTTTATTACTTCTTGTGCAATATTAAAAAAGACTATAATAAAAAAAGCTCTTTACTTACAATGATCATAGAATGATGCAGCACTACTAGTGATAAAAAGGCTGCACAAGCAATATGATCTCACCAACACTGCAGGGACTTGGAAAGGGCAGCAAGGCATGAAATTGAAAGAACTCAGCTCAACTTTGGCAGTAGTGGTCAAGTTTGCACAGTTCATTAAAGGGAAGGAGAAGGCCTTTTGTAAGGAAACACTAAGAAACTGTAAATATGAGACTTCAAAAGAAAAGGAAAGCAGTTCTACATTTAAGCTTTTTGAACTAGGTGTATCTTAAAGGGTCTCATTCAGCCAAACACATTCATACCTGCTGCACCATGCTAACTCACAGTCAAAGGCCATGAAGCAACCCCTCTCTCTTCCCCAGGTAGTACAGATTTGGGAGTTTATTCTGGCATCTCACAGAAGAGCTTCAAGACTCCATCTCATCATCTGTGCAGCCACACAGATACTCGTTCCAGGGAGATGAGCACTACTTTTCTTTCCCTACTCCACGCTTCATCAGCCAAGGAAGAGACAGCACACTAAGAGTACCATGACACAAGCCTAGTGCCAGCTGAGATGTTCCCAACACAAGGAGAAAGTTCCTGCAGCCACAGTGCTCTACACCACCAGCCAGCATTCACTGCAACATCAACAGCAGCTGGGTTTTGCTCCTTAGGAAACAGGCTTTTCTGTATTTAGTGGCAGCTGTTCACTGTACAAGCTCCCTCTCAGAGGGCCACTGTGTTAGGCTCCCCTTCCAGGCAGTTTTGTGGGTAATTTCACCAGGTTTGAATAACCTATTTTCAGGGCTAAGCAAGAGTTTTGTTTCAAAATAATCTTTTCATTGCCTTTTCCAGCATCAATAGCAGAAAGAGTATTTCTATAACCCAAGGGCCCTGTAATGGACACCACTGTGTGCTTTATTACAGCCATAGAAACATATTCACTTTCTTGAACTCCAAACCTGTGACAATGTGCAATCTTCTTAGCATTTGCTTATCCATTAAAGCAAACCTTAAGTATTTTTCTAGCAAGCATATCATGTGTGATGAAAGCAAATAATCCAGTAAATAATAGTTCACAAGCCAAGAAGGAAAGTGAGTGCTTAGCACAACTTAAAGCTTTGCAAATTAGTGGAACACTTAGAAATAAACAATGAGTTCAAAAGAGACAAGACCCTTACAAGATGTATGATAGGTATCAATAGACACACATAAATGGCATAGTCTGAAGTTTTCTCTTGGAGAAATAAGTTCCCCAAAACCAAAGTCTTCTAAAGCATTTACAAACGTATCACAACACCCTGATTGAGAAGAATCTCCCTGACTATACACAACAAAAGATGACTGGAAAAAAATCACAGTACAATCCTGTCTCTCAGGCTTATTTGTTTTTAACCCAGCTTTCTAATTTATCTTCTTATCTCTGCTACAGAGAACATTATAAATGGAAGTAATGATGGAAATGAATCTGTAACATCTATAACACAGCCAAAGGTTTACTGTTAATAGAAAAATGCTGTGCTTCATTGCCACTGAGAGTTAATATCAGATAAGTCAGTACAACTCATTAGAAGCACAGTGTAAGTAATATAGATGCTTCATAAACAGCTTTCCAGACTGCTCTATAGTTTTTGATCTGTGTCCAAGGAGCTCTACTGGCCAACTATTAAGGGATGTAAAGAGACAGATTCCTTTCATCAAATTCCATATGTTTTCAGGGAAGATCAAACTCCTCATCAGCAATAAAGGACCTGTCCTTCACCTGTTCCCAATGAAAATCACTTGAATTGAAAGAGAGATCTGGGAAGCTCTTTATATCTTCAAACTTTTTATATTCAGGAATGCAGAAGAGAAGTAATAATTAAAAGTTGGTTTAACATATGCCAACATAAGATATCTGGTGATGTTTTACTCAGCACATGGCAGAATTCAAATGTAACTGCTCCTAACCTGTGACATATTTTCTAATCAGAAATATCTGTGGAAGATGTTTGTTTTACCAAGATTGGCAGCATATAAGATACAGAGTTTGATTTCTGTCACCCAGTTTGAGTACTCCATGAAAGCTGATATTCATTAGCATCTCTACAGAAAGCTCTTTCACAGGATCAGAGAATAGTAGGGGCTAGAAGGAACCTTTAGAGATCATTTAGTCCAACGCCCCTGCTATTTCACCTCAAAAGGGAAATAGTTTCTCCTTATGTTTAAATGGAACTTTGTGTTCCAACTTCATCCCATCATCCCTTGTCCTGTTGCTGGATACAACAGAAAAAAGTACTGCTCCAACCTCTTGACATCCACCATTAATGTGATTTCCCCCCCTCAGTCTCCTCTTCTCCAGACTAAACAGCCCCAGGTCCCACAGCCTTTCCTCAGAAGGAAGATGCTCCAGTCCCCTGATCATCTTGGTAGCCCTGCACTGGCCTCTCTCCAGCAGTTCTGAGCTGGGGAGCCCAGAACTGGACACAGGACTCCAGATGAGGCCTCACCAGGGCAGAGCAGAGGGGAAGCAGAACCTCCCTTGCCCTGCTGCCCACACTCTTCTTGATGCACCCCAGGCTGCCATTGGCCTTCTTGGCCACGAGGGCACATTGCTGGCTCATGGTCAGTTTATTATCAATCAGGACTCCCAGGTCTCTCTCTGCAGAGCTGCTCTCCAGCAGGTCCATCCCCAGCCTGTCCTGGTGCATGGGGTTGTTCCTTCCCAGATGCAGGACTCTGCACTTGTCCTTGTTGAACCTCATGAGGTTCCTCTCTGCCCAACTTCAGTTTCTGCCTCAAGTTTCACTACATTAGGCACCTACATGTTATGTGGGAGACAGAAACAGATTCCCAAAATGTCAAGACTTAAATAAATATGGATCTTGGAGTTGCAGTGCCTCCCCTGTTTGGTTTTTACTATTCAGAAAGACAGAGACTAAATCTTGAATTTAAATCCTCTATGCCATTGCCATTAGCTAAAACAAAAACACTTGTAAGCAAAGACAGAAATTCCTAATACTGAACATGAGTTTAATCCATGCAAAGTCAACTGAGCTGGATTCATAAACCACACAAGAGGCAGCCAAATCACGAGCATAAGCAGGATAAAGGGAACATCAGCCTTTGATTTCACTGGATAACAGTTTCTTCTGTGATATTATTACTTCTTCACTCTCTTCCCAATCTCCCTTGTCTCAGATGACCCCACACATTTTTTACAAAGTGCTCTAAAATGCTGAAGCAAACCAAAGGAAAATACCACCACACTAAGTTAGTTAAATGTGGAGACATCAATGATATGCCCAAAATGCTCTTCCAAATTTGAGATTACTGTTCTGTAGCAAACAGCTAACATAGATATCAGAGGTTTTTTTCACTGAATTAAAAATCATTGTAGCCTTTTCTGAAACCCCCTGCCTGTTCACATACATTACAGTTATGAACTGATTTGCTCATCACATGAATGGTAATTCATGCTAATGCTAATAACTGATGCCAAAGCAGCAATGCCTGCAGTACCAAGATAACATGTATATTTAAGATCATCATTCCAGTTCAAAGGAATGACATCAGGCAGTCACATTCTCCTTTTGCAACACTATCCTCTTCACTAATTCGTTCAAAGTGGGTGTTGTTTAGCTGGGGCAGTTCGCTTAGAAGAACATTTTAATGTCAGGACCTGTTGTTGGGAATTCCCTGCTCAATAGTCTGCAAGACTGCTTAACTGATACACCTCAACAGTTCCAATTGCCACTCCCAGCAGGAGTCACCACTGCACCCAAGGTTTAGTTTACTTAACATTGCTTCTGTAAACGTGGGACTAGGGGGAATTTTAAAAGCAACTCGGGTTATCACAAAAAGCAACAATGCTATCAGCTTCACCAGGGAAATGCAGGTCAAAACACAGAACTCTGGAAAGTGCACACAGTGACTTCATGTTTTCAGGTGATGATGGAGCTGCTATTCTTTTTCTTACGAAATTGAGTTATAAGTTGACTAAATGTGATGCTGCATCTTTTTATATTACCCAAAAGAAGAAAGGCTTTGCCCTAGAGTCTGGAACTGCTTCCTCAACTGATTAAAGACATGACATTTGAGAGAGCTGTTGGCCAGAACACTTTTTTCTTGTCATTGACTGTGCTAAAGACTAGAATACTACTATATTTGATTAGAAAGAAGAGGTATTCCCTCTTGTGCTGCTACTAACACTTGTTTTTCTGTCCTCATTTTTGTTCAGAATACAACAAAATAAAAACACCTGTCTGGAACTAAATTGGGCAAATGTAAAGAACTGAGGCCTTAGACTTATCATAAAGCATTAAAAACACCTTCCAGCAGTCATTTCCACACAACTGATTTAATCTCAGCCAGGAAAACTTTTGTTTCAGACAGCTACCAGAAGTGCCATCCAAGACACTCTGTTTTACACTATTCCAAACACATGAACATTAATTCCATCTAAGTGTCCAGTCTCTCTGAAACTGGGCTGCTTAGAGGGTCTAAGCTATTTTTTTCAGTTCTCTTGTTTGCCTCTTTGGAGATCTACAGGTCTAGCTGGTATTAATGGCAAATACAAAGGTACATTTGACTTGTTATATACCTCTTATTCCCAAGGCTGTCTTCCTCTAAGTTTCCACCTACTCTGGCACTCGGAAAGCCCACTGTCTTGGTTTTGACTGGGATAATTTTCCTCCCAGCAGCTGGTACAGGGCTGTGTTTTGGATTTGTGCTGAGAACACTGTTGCTAACACAAGGATGTTTTGGTTACTGCTGAGCAGTGCTTGCACAGAATCAAAGGGCTTTTCTGCTTCTCACCCTACCCTGCCAGTCAGGAGGCTGGAGGGGCACAAGGAGCTGGGAGGGAGCATGGCCAGGACAGCTGACCCCAACTAGCCCCAGGGCTATTCGAAACCATAGGACAACACAGCCAGTACAGAAACTGGCAGGATTTGGTGGGGAAGGGCCAAATGTTGCTCAGGTATCAATCAGCAGGTGGTGAATTTTGCACTGTGCATCCCTTGCAGGAGGTTTTGGCTATCTTAATTTTCAATATTATTATTATCTTTTATTTCATTTTAGATATTAAAAGCTGTTCTTATCTTAACCCACCAGTTTGACTTTCTTTTTTACCTGATTCCCCTTCCCATCCCACAGGGGCAGAGGGGAGCAGGCAGAGAGGAAGCAGCTCTATCTCGCTTAGTTGCTGGTTGGGGTTAAACCATGACACACACTTTGTCAGTGTGGTTGTGCTGATTAGTATTCCATTATATAATACACTATATTATGTATATTATGAGATACTGTAGTGTACTAATATACTGTTAGTATTGTATATAACTTCATATAATGAGTTCATAGGGAAAAAGTCCAGATGGTGGACAGCAAAACAACAGTTAGGCTACTGTACTTTGCCTGCTGAGACACAGATAATACACCAGTCATAGACTGATCCAGGAATTAAGAACTCCATTTTGAACTTACAGCCCACTCAATTTTACACAGATTTAGCACCTACCAAAACTGTCAGTTCACAGATCATACTGGCTAATTAGGTTTTATATCAACACTAAAGAACTGTTCTTAAGAATCAAAATGTGTAAAATATGAAGTGGGGAAGTTACAAATTCAGAGTGATTTTAATTACAGTAATTTTTTTCTTTACCTAGATGACCTATATGAGGTCATATGAGGTTTTTTCTTTACCTAGATGAGCTATATGTGAAAAATTCAAGTTCCACTCTTATGCACCTACCTATAATAATACATCAGCAATAAATCAACAGGCAGTATTTGAGGCATATAGAAACTTCAAAAGGTATCTTATGGCATGGAACAGTTTTCTCTACAAGTAACATTATTTAGATTACAGCCTCCTATCTCTTAACAGGAGATCTTCCATACCTGTCACACCAGTATTTGAGTATTTCTTTTGTATTAGCACACAATCCATTAAAATGAAGTTTTGAAAAGACAGAAGGAAAGGTGACATCTTGCCTCCAACTGAAGCAGCATCAATTGAAAAGACAAGTTCATTCTTTGGTGCGACCGAGTTAACAGAAGCTGGCTGCAGGATTACCTCCAGCACAACTGAGCCTATACACAGTTAAAACAAAGCCTTTAACATTAATCATAGTTTCAACATTCCTAATAGAAGTACACAAGTTTATGTTATTTTCTTAGACAGGAAAGTAAAGTTGGAAAAAAAAAGTCAAAACAAAAGAAACTCATCATCTGCAGACTGACAAAAACCATAGGACCATAGTGGCAATGCTAATAACTGCCCTCCTGTTAATGACAGGTTTTTCTATCACCATACAATGGTCCTTCCCTCCTAGTGTTATGCTCCAAGCAAAACTGGAAAGCCCATCATGTATTGATGAAAACTGAGAGGAGAAAAAAGGAGATGGCACCAGCACTTATTCAGCCACCCTCCCTGATAAATGCTACAGTAGTCAAAAGATGTATTAGAGATTTTGTTAAGTCTCATCTTAGTGTTTCTGAACAGTAGAAAAATATCAAAATCCCTGCTACCTCCATCAGGATTCTCTTTTAATTGCTTCTTCATTTAAGGTTCTTTTGATTGAGATGCAAACACTGAGTTCTGTGCCGTTTCCAAGTTACTTTATTTCCAATGTGCTTGACAAAACCCAAGATAACTTCCAAGTATCTTTTCAAGCTGGAAGTGCTGCAGCAACACCACACCATATGTTGCCTACATCCTCCAGTATTTGCTAGCCAAAGTGTAATTCAGACCATATCAAGAACCACACCTATTTGCCATAAGGCTGTGCTAGGTGTGCATCTTGGCAATATACTGAAGAACTGCATTAACAAAGACTTACTATGATTCTCCAAGACACTAATCCTGTTATAAACCAGCTTTACAGAGAGATTTATATCTTTTCCATCATGGAGTTTAGATAGCAGTTATCAGCAATAGCAAAGTTATTTTACTCATTCTAAATGTTACTAAAGTACTGTAGGGAAAAGATTAAAAAAAACAAAGTGTGTTTGGGTTCAGTTGTTTTCAGAAAACCTTTAGGTTATAACGAGGCAGAGAATCAAAGGATGAAAGCAATAAAGGAAGAGGCATAAATAAACTCATTCCAACCAAAAATAAAGGAACAGGCTGTTAGAGTCTTCTATGGTGTATGGTTCAAAGCCTTGCCCTAACCTCAGGCACACAGCCAAATATACACCAACTGCAAACAAAGCCAACAGAAGCAACAGTAGATTAACAACTCACCCCAAGTTCAACTACAGTGAAAAGCATGAGTCTCTAGTAACTGCCCATATGTCAGGTCCTTCCCCTAAGCAAACATGAAGCTCCTTACCACATTCCTCAAGGACAAATTGTAATTAGCTCACATTTATCACAGGGTAGGATCATATACTTAGGTAGCATCCAGTACTACAATACTTGGAGGCACAGTGAGTTGTATCCTTGAGATACAGCTGAAATCTTTTGCAAACCTAACATATTACAATGTAAACTTTAATCTGTTAATTTACACTACCACTCTAAAAAAACCCCACAAAGGTAACAAATACAAATAAAACCGATTTGCTTTTGTTTATACATAATCAAGTGCTAGAAAGTGTAACAAAGACCTCCAAAGACATTCCTGAAATAACACTGACAAAGTGTTTTGACATCTTTAGGATTCTCCCACAAATGTATATCCCTTTTCCCTTAGCTGAAAGTGTTCACCAATATTATTTAGGAGCAAAAATGGTGAGAATTTTGCCATTTGTGACAAATATTAGCTCGCTCTAAACATCCCCTTCTTAACTTTGTGAGCTCTGTTCCAAAAGTTGTCTGGAAGTCCTCTGAACCCACCATAAACATAGAAATTGCTTATAAATACTAGCTACCTGCTGTGACATTTCTGTAAAGCAAGCACATCATAGTTTGCAGCGGCTCCTTGTGAGGTAGGATGGTGAAGAATCCAGCACAAGTTTTATTAAACCTTAACTTACAAAGTAACTGTCTTTCCATGAACTTCTCATGACATAGGTTCCTAGATTTCTAAAAACCTTCATCCCCTTTAGCATAGCTCATTCCTTTGGCAGAGCTTGAAGTAGGAAGTTGCCCATGGCAATTCAGAGTTTCAGAGAACCTGAGGGGTGAGGTCTTAGCTGAACACAAACCCATCCTGGCAATTCTTCACCTCTGCTGACTGAATAGTTTGAGGTTGATCCTGTGACATACTCCCTAACATTCAGAGTAAACAAAACACTCATTTTGCTCCTTCCAATACGGTGGCCCTACTTTCTCTAAGTGTTCCTCTCCACACTGAAGATTTGTCATGTGGATTTTGACATGCTTCCAGTTTCTCATGGGCTTCAGAACAGAACCATTAGCAAGTACTCAAAATGCACCTTTTAACAATCAAAAACATGGACAGGAGAAGGCAGCTTCACATGCTCATTTCAGGTCACAAAGGCAATACAACCTCAGGGTAGCCCTCTTGCCCTTTCCTGTGCTGCTGCTTACAGCTGTTCTTGGTTCTACTTTCAACTAAGGGTGCAGGAATGGACCACAAAAGAGATCAGAGAGACTTCATTGTCTGTGAAGAACACAGAGAATGGAAATCCTTCAAATAAGCAAAGATCTTTTTTTCTATGGTATCTAGCAACAGGACAAGGGGTGATGGGATGAAGTTGGAACACAAAAAGTTCCATTTATACATAGGAAAAAACTATTTCACTGTTTCAGTGAGGGAGCCCTGGCACAGGCTGCCCAGGGAAGATGTGGAGGCTCCTTCCTTGGAGGTATTCAAAACACACCTGGACATGTTCTTATGTGACCTGATCTAGGTGACCCTGCTTCTGCAGGGGGGTTGGACTGGATGATCTCTAAAGGTCCCTTCCAACCCCTACCATTCTATGATTCTATGACCATCTCTTGAAATAAAAACATCATCAAGTCCAATTCCCAGTGAATATTATTTTCCTTAAATCTAGTATCTCTGAAATACATTTTCAGAAGGGTTAGTGCTTTGTAGGTAGAAGCAGAAGTCTTTTCCCTTCACAGACATTACTGTTTCTCAAATGTGTACTTTTAAACTCCTGAAAGTATTAACAAGCCATTACAATTTGACATGTCATACTCTGGATTGACAAACTTCATAAAGATGAGCAGCATCTCTTATTTTCTTGAAAACCAAAAGGTGGATGTATTTAAGACAGTAAACCACACAGCTGCAGGCAGATCCACCCAGACTGATGCAGCCAAGGACAGGTCTACAGCATGTTGCTATAGAAACTTATAGTAAACCTATTCCCTTCTGGCACAATAAAAAACATAAGAACAATCAACACACCACATTTTAAATACAACACTTCTTCCAAAACTTTAAGACTTGGCACATATTGCTAGCAACTTAGAAAATGTCATATGAAAATGCATTCCTGTACCATAAGCTCTGTCAACTCATATTTATCTGTACTGTAAAGTCATATTTACTGTAAACATGAATAATAAACCCTAAGTTACATAATGCAGCTCTTATATTAATGTTTATTTCTATGCTTTATCATAATTTGGGAAAGAGCTATTAATTGTACTGCTATGGCAACATCTGAGCAGAGAAACCAACACTTAAGCTGGACTTAGGCTTACATAGATAACAAGTTGATACCAGATCTTGACCTGTAAAATTACTGAAGTTAGATAAAAACATATCCCTCCAATAAAGCCAAGGTTTGACTAGCATACCCACAGACCTGTTAATCATTTCTGTAACTGCAGCAGTCACTATCTGACTTCAAACACCTCAGAAACAGCTGATAGATGTCATAACAAGCCCGTGAAGTAAAGAGTATTCTGGAGGTGAGTGTCCCAGGGCACTGTATTCATTTGGCTTTTCCCAGCCTTGGATTTAAACCATGCTTTAGAGGTGCAGATAATTTGTCCAGTTCTTTCTTCTCTGGAGAAAGACCCTGAAATTAAACTGTCCAGGACCTGCCACTTCTGCACTTTCCCATTCTTCTCAGCAGCTTAAACCACTTTCTGGACAATCACCTTTGCAGTCACTATTGCTTTCAGTTTTCATCTTCTGAAGAATCAGATCCTGAAGCAGACACTTATCATTCCCCTTTCAAAAAACTTAAGTCTTTCTTTCAGGTAGTGCAATATATGCACTGAAGAATCCATTCCATGCATCTCTCTCAAACTCTCTAGTTAAAAAAAAAAGCAGGCGAAGCACCTCGTTTCATTTAAAGTCCACAAGGGTGTATAAACTCTCCATCTTCCTATAAACAAAACAAGTTTTCTGTACCAAAAGGCTGAATGTTTCAGCACTTACCTGCTAGATGATGGGTTTTCTTTCTCTGTCCAAGCTAGCTAACTGCTACAGAGCCAACAACTCTGAATTCATTGGGCAATAAGGACAGAACTCACGAGGCTCATGTAATTCACCCTCATGCCCAAGGCACATTCCAGAGACTGATGGCATTCAGACCTTGCATGCTCTGTCCTTAAAACTTGTAACACAATTGCCCCAGTAACCTCAGCAGATTCACTCCATCAATGGATGAACATGTTTTTCCCCATGAACTAACACTGAGCTTTAACAAAGACATTTATGATAAATTAAGAGCAAGATATTTGACAAGATTAGTATCTTGTTTCTCCAGAAAAAAAAGTTTAAGCCCTTTCTTTGCAAAAAGCACTTAAGATTTAACCTTTTCAGTAACTATTTTCACTAAATGGTGACTAAGTTGTACAGACAGGAGTTCATACTCAAGGGATCATCTCTTCCCTGCACTGCAGGCTTGTCAGGTGAGAGAATTACTCCTACAAGTCACGTTTAACAGCTTAGATTCTTCAAACACAAGAGATTAAATATTGATTCTACATTATAGATATTCATTATCACTAGGCACACTCATTCCTTTTAGCTTAACTGTGGCCACTAATAAGTCATAACCCATGACAAAGAGCAAATTACCACAAAACCCCCTGCAAGAGGTTTTAAAAAGTCTCTGCAATATCACACTGCTTCCTTTACATATTTATCCACAGATCAGGCAAGTTCTGCACAGTGAATGGAGGCTGTGCTTCAGCTACATCTCCCATAGCCTAACACTGACATCATTAGCTGGAGACCTTTCTTTCTATGCACATTTCCTTATTATTCCCCAAATTAGGCTTTTCTTTTAGCACCTTTTCATAAGCATCATCTCTCATCTTTCTTCATGCTTGGTTCAAGAACATCTCCTCTCAGTTAAAACTGCCTTTGTAAATATATATTTTTCAAAAGCCAAAACTCACACCTGGAGTTGCCTGTCTGGCACAAAATTTATCAGTGACAGTTTTGGGAATGATGAAGTCCTGCACTTGCCAAGTAGCTTGTTAAGTTCTATCCATGCTTTCCCTATAGCATCTATATGGTATTCAAATAACAGTGAGTTCCCACTATAATCATAAGCATGCACAACTAGTTTTAGGTGCACCTAAAGCACAAGTTGCTCTTTGGAAGGACCTTGGCACTTTTTCCTTAATTAGGAAGAAAAAAGGGTCCAAACCTATAACTTAAACAGCTGAAAGTTCTTTGCCTCTAATATCATGTTGTTTCCATTGCCCTGATTTCTCTCTTGTAAAGTATAAACTAGATCCTATCCTCTTGTCAACTGCAATCACTTTCTCTGCTTTTATGTGGAGCAGGGACCAAAACTGAGTTAGCAGAACCCACACAGTAACTTTGCACCATGAGTCTCTTATGCTACAGCAGGGACTTTGGGGCAAATCACAGAAACTAAACTAAATGCTGTTGTACTGCACATAAGGTGGGATGTTGTACCATTACTGAGACACCTACTTTCTTGCTGAGACACCTACTTTCTTGTCTAATCCCAAGCACAGCATTATTTGACAGCAAGGAGCACACTTGGATAATGGTTATTGAAGTTAACGAGAAGAAACAGTTTCTGATGTGTTTTAAAGTACATCCTTACTGACTCTGCAGTAAAAACAAGCATTAGCTATCTGGCTTTCACACAGAATTCACCTAGGTCACTAACTACTTTGTGACACATAATGTATCCTGACCTGAGAATATGGCTAAGGGCTATCTGTTAGAACATTAAACACTGCTGTTGAGAGGGGGCTACACAGTAACACTGTAAAGCATCCAATACACAGATGAAATTACTGACAACTCTTAATCCTGACAGCCTGCACGAGCTAGGAAACAGGTTTCTTTGCATCTTGGAACATTATGTAACAAAATTGATGATCATCTATAAAGACATCTTGCTCTTAATCTTGTTAATGAAGCCTTACTTCCAGGAAACAGCTGTACTGCCACAGATAGGTTTTAATCTTGTTTTATAAGCCAAAGCTGTAGCAAAATGTAATAAGTTGCAGCTATGATTCTGATGAATCATTCATCAAACTCAAAACCAAGTTTAGACTTGTGAGCCTTACACTGGAGAAGCATGCAGCTATGTTAACGTGGGAATCACAAAGAGCACCTTTCTCAGCAAAGGAGTAAAATGCTCTAAGGCCATTTATCACAGGGAGAGAAAATCTGTGTCAAGACAGCCAATAAAAAAGTGACTCTTAAGTCTCATAGGCAAAAGCAGGGTTATGAAGTGGTATGGTTGCAGCCTCCTTCTCTAGATTCCTTGAGGAGCAGGCACAGGAATCAGAACTGTACTTATCTGATACAAAGACATCAGGGTAATGGACAGGGATGCTCTTTGTGCTCTCCCCACATTGCTGTGAGTGAAGTGCAGGCAGGCTGACCTTACAAAAATCACTTTGAGCAACAAGGTATTGATCACAAGTTGATCTGCTGGAATTTTGAAGCTTTTGGAGATGTGAAGCCTGTGAGATCAAACTCATGTTCTTTCTTCATTATGAAAACAGCTTTAAAATTGCTTTGTCTAGAGGCAAGGAGAGAAAGGGAGACAGATGGGGTCTCTTGGTTGATTTTTGTGTGTTTTATTGTGTTTAATACAAGCATTCTGCAGGAAGGAAGAACAAGAACTGATGCAGAATCAACAGATAGCTACCCAAATATCTGACTTGGCATTTTGCCAGTGTGATATAACCCACACAGACAGGTTTTTCAATTAACAGAGGTTGGAAGGAGTTTAATAGTTTATTCACTACAGTGTGTCATGGGTCCTGGAAGCACACTGAGGTCTACTGTAGTCTGACAAGAAGCAGCATCAAACTGGTTTCTGGGTTCTGTTGTCAGGTATGACAATGTTTCTAAAGGAGCCTTACTCATGCTGCAATGGGCCACAACGCAGAAGAAGTAGAATAAAGAAAACAGACAAGAGTAAATCTCTTAATTTAAAACATTTCATCATCTTCAACATAAGTCTCTATTATACAGTCCCTTACCAATTCTGTGGCTAAAAGAAAACTGGAACAGTCAGAGTGGAGAGGGCCCTCCAGTAAGCACACATCTCATTTGTTTCTGAAAAGAAAGCACTGCTGGAGATTTGATCATGAATCACTGCAGCCTGTCTTTACCACAACTGAAAATGTGACTGCATAAAGACAGCAAAGCTCATATTCACCAACCCAGCTACAAAAGACACATCAGGCAAGATTGTGGTGATGTTTCTGCCTATGGGTGACTGCCAGCTCTCCACACTTCCCTTGTGCTGCTCAAGTGACTTCAGATAACTGTATGAAGCAATTCATGTGTTTTGATCACACGTTCATGAGGTACCAAGTGGTCAGTAATTTTTACTTGTGTTTTCCCAGATGATTAAGAGCAGTGGTTTAAACCAAAAACAGAGAACCACATCCCCTGAAAAGAAACATTTTTCAGCCCTACCCAATGCAACCTTCTAAGGTTTACCACCAGAATGCCAACATATATACATCTGATTCAGCACTCACTATGGTGATGGAAACTTGATGGATCATCCTATAACCCCTGGCTAACAATTATTTGTTCTGTGACTTGATAATTTCATTTATTCAAACCACCCTGATTTCTCAGCATTCCTGACACAAAGGAAAAAGCACCTTTATAAATTACAAAATGGTTTAAGTTTGAAAGGACCTTAAAGATCATCATGTTCCAATGCTACTACAACACCTTCCACTAGACTGGGTTGCTCAGCCCCATCCAACCTGACACTTCCAGGGAGGAATCAACCTGCTCCAGTGTCTCACTGCTCTCAGAGTAAAGAGCTTCTTAAATACAGTGGTAACTAAAATGAAACTGAAAGGGGAGGTGATTTTGCCCACAGTGGAGGAGAATAAACAGTTGTATTTTTAGACAGTCTGGAAAGCTGAAACACAGGCCATAAACAGAAACAAAAGGCAGCAATTTCTTTTACACATCTATTTAAAGCAGCTTCTCTCAAACACACATTTGGCCTTGCAAACTCTCCTCTGCCTTTTCTTTAAAAACAAAAACTAAAACAAACACCAAAGCAAAACCACAAGCTGCACATAGGATGTTACACACAGCAAAACATTAAAAGTTCAGCCCTCCAAACAGTCCAATCTTCCCCCAAGTCCTCATTCTGCATCTGCATGAAGTCTGAACTTCAAGATGAAGAGAAATTTGTCCATGGAGAAAACAGACCATTAGTGTATCCAGTCAACTCGTGCAAAAAGCCAGCTATGATTGTTAGTGTTCCAGCAGCCCAGAGACAGCCTGTGGAGCTTCTGCGGCAGAGATGATGTACAGGAGACTGTACACAGCTTAGTCTTGAGCACACATGTCAAACAAATCCATCACCTTCCTGACTCCACCACATTTGCCTGGTTTATCTACTTAAACTGATTCACAGAAAACCAAGCCCTTCTGTTTACAAATCTGTGTTATAATTTTAGCCTCAGTGACTCTGGATGATTACACTAACATTGGAGTAAATAAAAACATGACACTACTGCCAAAGAACAGAACTGACACAACCAAAACACAAATACTATGGGTGACAAAGAAACAAAAACCAGTAAATATTATAACCTGGTATCAGGCTGAGAGCCATGGCAAAAAAACTGAACTGATATGTAGCTGCAAGGCATAATAAGTCAACCACATTAATCTCTAACTATCTACCTCTAGTTATCTTATCATTATCTTACTATCTTTAGCCAACCAATTTTTTCACAAGACGTATGAGAGCAGCCTGTCTGGTAACACTAGCACGAAGAGAGACATTTCAATTAGAGAAGCACTGCTAAAAATTCTTGCTGCAGAGAGATTCAAAACAGCCTTGCAGAAGAAAATGCAGAGGATCAGTACAGCTTTTATCCACATCTTCATTATGTCATTTTGTTTTCAGAGCATAGAAAAATAAAGTATCATGGAACAACTATACTGTTGTAAAAGTCACTGGTATGTTAGCTTTAAAACAGTCGCCATCTGACTTTACCATCTTCACTAGGAGTGAAGATAAGTAACATGCTAGAAGAAATGAAGTTTAACACTTCAAGTTCCACTAGCAAAGCAAAGTCAAAGCCATCAACCACTTATTTCCTTAGCTTTCATTATTGTCCTGGTATAGTGGAAATTTGCCATATATTCCCTTAAGCACTTCTTGATCTTTTGGAATAACTGTTACCAATGGAAATAATCTCAGAGACAGAGCTGTAAAACAGCTACTCCAACCTTTGTGGGGAAAGAGACCTAAAAATAAAACTATATATGGTATGAAGAATTATATAAAAACACTGTATTAAAGTAGCACACAAGAATGCTTCAAGAGTTCCATCCAAAGACTAATGCTGTTACCTGGAATTAATTAGAGGAAGAAAAGGAATCCTACCTTCAGATGTAGCTTCCTTTTGAATTTACTAACAGTAGTCTAATCTAAAATATACATAGGTCATTTTTCTCTTTTAAAGACTACAAAGCTTGACAATACTTTTAAAATGAAACAATGCTGTAGAATTTGCCAGTTGATAACTTCCTAAAAATAAAGGCAATACAGCCATGAAGATCAAAGCAGACACACATGAACTAATCTGCTTTCTTACAGGCCAAAAACAAATTAATCTATAGCACGGTAAAAGTTTCTATTTGATTACACTTTATTACAGAGTAAGACAGAAAGATGTGGTGCTAAATCCTTCCTTTTATCTCTGGATTTTGTGAAAGAAATGGAGGAAATAAAGAAGCCATAGCTTTTAAGTCAGAAGAAAGCCTTGAACTTCACTTGGGCTTTCAAATTAAAATTACTTAAATTGATGTCTGAAATATCAGCTTATATTTCAGAACTTTTACTTTGTTAGTATGGCTCATTGTTTGCAGCACTTTAACATACTTTAAGACTTGCAAAAGCCATGAACTACATGCAAGAGAAAAAAATAGGTACATAATCATATGTAAGCCCAGTTGAGTCCTTTTGTGTCTCCTACTTTTCCACTGTTTTATCTCCTTTCCCACACCTCTTTTCTACTTGTGATCATTCAGCTATCAAGTCTCATGGATAACTTTGGCAGAACAGTAAAACAAACATCAGCAAAGTTGATCTATCCAGGCTTTGCCATGTTTTCTGTGGACAGGCCTTACATTCTTCCTCTTCCTTCTCTCACTATAGGATCTAATTGTATCCAGTAGGCAATATGCCCCAGGCACTGCTAACTGGGGTGTACTTGTAAGATACAAGTCAAACAAAAAAAAAGCCAGAGAATGCCCCAGCACTCACCCTTCTTAAACTGCTGCTACAATTCTTGGCTTTGTTGTGAAAGACTATGAAAAATAATCAGTACAATCCATGGCAAAACAAAAAGACCAAAAACCCCAATTCTGTGTGCCATCCTCAGCCAAACTTTGCTCCCCACAGCAAGCTCATGCTACGAACCCAGGCAAGAACTTGCATTGCATGCCAAAATTGAACCACGTCTATGCCACAAGCCTTCTTTCTTGTTCCTAATGGTCCAAGTGGTTTCAGAAAATAGACACAGAAAAATGACAGCTAGGATTTATCTCAGTTCCAATTGCACATAACATATATGCCCAATTTTGTGTTTACTTCAGTCATCTTCCAGCACTGTTGCCTTCAGCTCGATGCTGATAAAGAAACAGATGATATATGTGATACTAGCAGAATGGCAAGAGAATATGTATTTGTCCACTACAGATAGAGACTTCAGACTCTTCTAGAGAATAAAGAACGATGCAGATAAAGAAGGTAATAAAAATATCAGACACAATTCAAAGAAATATTGCTGAACCTTCAAGAAAAATATTGCATCTACCAGTTCAGGCCTCTGTCAGAAGACTTGGCACATAGTGAAGGTCCTGGTCTGAGAAAGTTGTTCTGCAAGAAGTTCCATTTGTTTTTCTCCTGGATTGCTTTTGCTTGCAATCATTTTGTACACAAACTACTGAAAGGAAAGTTAACTTCTCAATACAATAGATAACACATCCCATTGATTATCTGGGTGGAAAAGAAGATGGGTTGAAGCTCCTCACCTTCAGGTGTTTGCAAATAGAGAAAGTTTCTGAATAAAACAGACTACAGCAAGCAAAAAAAAATCCTCATCATAGAAATCATGTTCAAGTCAATCACTACTCAGCCTCTATTCAGGTGAGATACACTGTTGATTTAGAAAGCATTGTTGTGGTTTAGGCTAGGACAGCCTAAACACAAACCAAATTACTACTCAATAACTGAATTCAGGTGGAGAAGTTTGTTTATTTCCTCTCTGATAGGAATGATTATTAATGCATAGAACATCCCTCCTCCCCCCAAAAAATAAAGCTGTGTTCTCTGGTTTCCCTCAAATCCAGTTTGTAATAATCCAAACGGAATGAGATTTTTAATCATGCCTTTGTTCTTACCTCAGCCTTTCTTCTTCTTTCTTACGAAGGCTGAAATCTCGCTGAACCACCTGGAGCACATGCTCTGCTTCTTCATCAGTCAAGCCAGAGAGATCCAGTTTTCTTCCCATTGTATACTCTGAGGAATATCTGAAATTAGAAACAGAAAAGAAAATGTAAAATAAATTGAAAGCATTGATATCTTTTTCCCCAAGTGAGTTGAAATCACAGGCACATCTGGCCAACAAAAAAGAGAAAAACCAGAGAATCATTAAGGCTGAAAGAGACCCTTAAGATCATGGAGTCCAACCATTAACCCAGCACTGCCAAGTCCACCACTACACCATGTCACTAAGTGACTCCACGTCCCTGGGCAGCCTGTGCCAGTATTTAACATCCCTTTCAGTGAATCATTTTTTCCTAATATCCAATCTATACACCCTGTGGCACAACTTGAATGATTTCTGAGTTGATTTCTCAAGTTTTATGCAATGAAAACTTCCAATTTAAAAAGAAATGCAAAAGATGTGAGATATTAAATGACATGGTGTGAAGACTTCAGTGTTGCCCTCAACAAGAAACATATTTAACTGAGGTGAAATCAGGTTTAGATATATCTTATGCTTTTATGCTACAAGTCTGCGAAATCATTTGCAAAACACAATCCCTGCACATACATGAGCAGAGATGATACTCTCCTGTACTACTCCAAAATACACAGTACTACCAAGAAACCAGGCATTCTTTTAAAACATCATTAAAAAGGTAAGCAAATACATTTCAAATGCATTTCCCAGAGTGACTGCAAAGATTTAGAAGACCCTACCACCACGATACCGTTATTTCTGTTTTCTGTGAATGACAACAGAGGAGAACAAGGAGTAGTTGATCTGATTTGAAGGTAACAAAGTTTGAACTAGAGCTTGGTCCATTTATTTCATTAATCAATTATCACCAATTTGTTTGAATTGATTTCCCCATTGTTTTTATTCATTTTGCTGAATTCTAGTAAATTCATCACTCTGGATTTACTTCTGTAATTCAATTTGCATAAATATTGGGGCAGTGATAAAGGTGTCCATCTCCACATTGAGTTATGGCTTTGGAAACATCACAGTTTTTGCAGCTCAGTTATGAGCACTTAGCAAAGGATGTAATAATTACAAGCACACAAGAGTTCCTATGTTATACTGAAGAGGCAATTAGTTACTGCCTCTTTACCCATGACGAATGTCAAGTGAACGAGGTTCCATATAAAACACATAAGCTGGTTCTGTCTCAAAAAGCCACCGTTAAGCAACACTGCTATGGCATGAAATTGTTACAAATAGTATAGCAAGCAGAAACACAGGGGGAAAAAAGGAGCTCTCCTGTATTTTCTAAAACATAACAATCCATTCACTACTTACATGATGAGTGAGGGTGTGGTTGGTGGGGTTTTGTTGTTTGTGGAGGTTTTTTTTCCCCATACAATATTTACCTTCCTCCTATCATCTGGTTATGGTTCTTTAAACAAGCAAAAAACTCAAACACATGGAAGGAAGGCTAACTAAAATAGAGAAAAAAAAGCAATAATCTATCAATAAAGTTTAGAATACCCTTCTCATTCAAGGGAAAAAAACACTTCAACAAAATCAAGCAGATGGGAGAGAAGCTCAAGCTCAATCGAGATGACAAGATCCCTCCAGTGAGACACATGCTCACCAGACAGCTAACAAAGGTCCTAATGGAACAGCATTTTCTGGCTTTACTCTGTGTCCACTAAAGGAGTTGAATAAGAACACTAGCAATGAGTCAATAAAGACTATAAAAATGTACTTCTAAAAATTACCCTGAAAAAAGAAGTGGCACAGAAGCAAAGGGCTATTTGGACTCTTCACTGATCCCACTTGCAAGGTCAAGAGCTTGTATTAAAAGGAAAGGTTGGCTAAAACATAGGGAGGAACAACTGGTAAGATTTTTTTCCATCCCACACACATGCATAAACCTTCCTGAATTACTCCCATGCAAAGCACTTCAGCACAAAGGCCTCTTGACTTTCCAAAAGCATGGAAGGGCTTCACCCCAGGAACAGAAGGGAAGGAAGCAGGACTTTTCCAGTTAACTTCTTCCACACCAATACACTTAATGGGAGAGAGAAATGCAAGGTACACCCTACAAGGAAATTAAACTATTTAAAGCAATTGATGGAGCCAGTAGAGACACCTCCATGGTAGGGCTAGAGTTGTCTGAGACACAAGGTGATGAAGATATTAGGAGATCAAAGATGCCATTCCAGTTGTTCTTGAGCATCAAGTTAACAACTGTAATTAACTCAGTCATAGTAAATTCTCCCTTCAGGTCTTCATCAAAAAGCTTTTTGAAACTTGTGTCAAAATTCAAACTAAATCCCCACCACCTCAGACTTTTTAGGGTCAGAAAAGACTTAATTTCAAGTATACAGACACTTTAAAGTCACCAGCTACTGTAACTTTTAATTTTCACGTGGTTTATTCACCTGTAAAGCTCTCAGTCTGCATTCTAATATTACACTAACCTCTAAAGGAACTCATGTGTTCTTTTTCCCAGGAAGTAATTTTCCATCTCATGACTAAATAATCTCTGGGATTGTCTCAGTAGTTAGAAATATTTATAAACAACGTTCAAATGTCTTTATTTTCCCAGGAGATGCAGATTATGCACTTTGAAAATACACAATGGCAAATCCTTTAGAGGAAGTGTAAGAAGTTACATTTAAAAAAAACCCAAACAAACAACAGTTTCTCAGCCTAAAATAACTCCTGGTCTCAACTGAAACAACTTACATGAAAATATTCAGATGTTTGCCTTAGCAAAGTATTGCTCATGAAATCTCAAACTGAACTCAAAATTTAAGCTTTCAGAGACAGTACAAGGGATAACATCATGCCTTAGAAACTTTTGCTTAACAAATTAACACTGTAACAGGAAAGCCTAAGCTTACAATACGTGGCAGGGTATTGCTTGAGTAATGCTCTAATCTTAATACTTCCTACAGTCTGGTTTAAAACCTATTTAAAACTTCCACATTGGAAATATTTCATGGATTTCACCTTAAAACAAACAAAATGAACACAACAAAACCCTCACAGAGCAACGAGCTAATGAAATGCTTTCCAAGAACTGTGAGCAACACCTCTGAATTTTAAAATGGACAAGAACATCAACACAAGAAATGAGGGCAAGCAGTACATTTCCCAACCACTCCTATGACAGCTAAGCTGTTTGGACTTGCAGTCTCAGCAGAAGATTAGCATTATGGGAGGGTGAGGGGAAAGCTCACAAACTTTTGAGGTTTTTTAAAGTATCAACTAGGATTTAAAATGGGTCCTCTGCTTGACAAACAGCCACATTACAAAGTTAACTATACAAGCAGTTACACTATTGTAAAAGGCAGACTCCATCTAGTTTGGGCTACCCAGTAGAAGACTGGAGCAAGTCTAGCTCAAGGCCACAAAGATGACAAAGGGACTGGAGCATCTTTCACAAGAGAAGAGGCTGAGAATACTAGGACTGCTCAGCCTCTCGAAGGCAAGGCTCAGGGCAGGGGGGCTGTACAGCAGGTATCTGTAAGAGCTCTCTCCCACACCTCAGCACAGAAAACAAGAACATCCTACAATTCTTTCTATTTCCCAGCAAATTTTTGTCAAGACTTCACCTGTTTCAACAACACAGTCGCATTCCTGCTTTAAAATGCTGCTCCCGTGCATTTACGAAATGTGATACTTGGAGTCAATCATCACAAACTCCTTCAAACCAGCTATTTGCAACTGAAACATTTCATACACAATACCTTTCTCTCCCATACTCTCAACTTTACAATCATCAAACCAAACAGGAGAGCTTTCATACTGTGTTCTGCTACTTTACCACTTGTAGTATTTTCCAGGTAGAAGAGTCAAGACTCACTGGTTATTATATCTCTGATTCTATCACCAAGCAACTCATCTTTACTTCCTTCAGCAGTCTATCAGGACCTAAATAATACTGCTCGATCTGCCTTGTCTGTCTTACAGCCCAACTGATTTCAACATAAGGACTTGATTCCAGTGTGTCATCTTTTAAATGACATGCACGAAAAAGGTCTCAAAGAGGGTGTTATTCTTTATACCCACACTGATTTCAACCGAGATTTACTGCACACACTTCCTGATCTATAACCACAGCAGAAAATTATCTTCCTTTCAAGCCTTGTACTGATTTTATGGGAGATTTGTTCAGAAAACCAAACAGCTTGCAAGTTCCTGAGCAAAATGAGGTTTGTTTCACTGGGAGGTGTGGGGAGTGAAGTAGCAGGTTTTTAAAAGAACCATGAAGTTCATTCTGTTCCTTCTGGAAGAAATGTTCCTTATTAATGCAAGTTATTACAATAACCATGTGTACTTATCCAGAAGAGTGCTGGGGCACACTGCAGCGAGGGAAATTGTAAATATTAAAGGTCAAGGGTTACTCCAATGTGGCTTTAAATTTTAATCTATTTAGGAAATAAATAGGCATTTCACAGTCCTCCTGCTTCTATATTTTACATTAAGTACTGAATATAAAATAGCAGAAATAAGGTTGTCTTTTTACCCACCAAAGTCATATTCTATTCAAAAAAAGAATGGCATCTCTCACCTAACAAATGCACTCTCCCACAGGTAGGAGGCAGTATATTAAACAGTTTCTAAAAAGAACACTAGTTTATTTAAATAGCAAAAAATGGGTTTTTTAGAGAAAAGACTAAAGATTCCACTAGAGGACTTAATTTGTCATAATATTAAAGAGAGAATCTTGATAACAAATCATGGCCATTTTATACCTGTGTATATCAGGTCTACAACTGATACACAGGTATATATCCCAGTGATATCCAAAATATATTTCCCCCTCCCCAAGAACTATATATATCACAAAATGTGATATAAAAGCCAAACTCATTAACCAGAATGATCTGGTAACAGTGAGCACCTAGAGGAAAGACTTATCCAGAATTTGACCTTAGAGCTGCTAAAAATCACAGGTCATCTGGCATATACTGTAAGCATGTATTTCACTACCATTGGCTTTCCAGTTACTATATACTTTCATTTTACTTCAGTCTCATCTTCCATGGTTTATGCTGAATTTAGGCAAATCATGTTCAGCTCTATTTTCTCTAGTAACAACTGTCTTATGGGAGAATGCGTAGTCGAGACGACGGGTCTGACAGGATTCTGACTGTGGCAGACTGACTGTTCCTCTTCCCAAAATGAGGAAGACAGCTCAGAAAGACAAAACTGGAGCAGTAGTGCACCGACATGCAACACAGTAGTAGAAATGACTTTGCACATCTGTAAACACAAAACTGCAAGGACATCCCTTTGGATGCTTCCCTTCCCCATAGCTCACTGCTAATTACCCAGGCTCCCTGCACAGACAGAACAGCAGCTGCTGACCTACGTCCCTTCTTCCACCTGCCCATCAACACTCAAGCCAGAAAACACCTGGCAAATCAGTTTTTGCCCTGTACTTTCTAAGCTTGAAGCAGCATGAAGAAAATACTAAACAAAAACCTAATTTGTATTCCTCAGCGTTAGCTCGGGAGCAAGGACTGCAAAAATAGATTCACCCACCTGTGTTGCACTACACATGCCACATCCTACTCTAAAGACATCTGTCAGTCTCAGCACTTCACAATCAGTGGCCCTCGAATGAACTACACAGACTGAAAGGAAATGAAAGAAACAGCAAATCTGTCTGTTCCTTCAAAGAATCGATGGCAGCTTCTGTCTCATTTTAAGAGGCACAGAAGGGAGCACTCAATCTCACAGTGCACACAGAAAAAGGGTCAGGTTCAATGCCATGTTAAGCCTGGGAAGGCTTGAATAGTTACCTCTGTCCTTGTGGATGAGCATGTAAGAGAACACAACTCAGGATATTCCTGTGCCCATCTCTGCTTCAGATTACAACACCCTGGTTTCTTGTATGGCCTGAAGAAAGTGAATGATACAGAAGGTCCACTACCATATGAGCTGCAGAGCAGCACGTGACAACTATGGCTTCTAAAGTTAACTGCCTGCCCCAGCACAACAGCAGGCACTGTTTAAGAACAGCTATAGAGAAGCATCCTGCTGATAAAATTCAACACACTAACCAAGAAAATGCAGATCCACCAAGATAACTCTTGCAAGTTCTACCACATCGAGTGGTGATAAGGCTTCTCATCCAAGTTATCCATACCTTTAATTTGGGGAACAAAAACCTGAGAGAAAAGCTGAAGCTTTTGTGAAACCTCAAATAGCTCTAGAAGCACTATACACTTCACATATAAATTCCATTTTGCCTTTCAATAATACAGGCAAAAGGGGGTTGATAGATTAAGAATCTCATCATAACTTGAAAGCCATATTGTTATCAACTCATGCAAACTACAAAAAGTAAGCAGTGAAGTGGATTGCTTGACTGCTACCAAAGTATATATAATATAAAATCCAACCAATCTGCAAACACACCACAGGAATGCTTAAAATATCCTACACAATAGGATTTTTCCCCCCCTCATATGTTGCATTAATTGATATCCTGCATCCTTCTTACTAAATACCACTCATCAGCATATCCTTAAATTGGATCCAAGAGCCAACCTTTGACTGAGAGAATCTTTCTGCAGGCCTAGGACACAAATTCTATATTTAAAGGTAAGAAAATGCTTCCAACAGTCATTGCCACAATGAGGAAGTATTGTCTAGTGCTGACAGATGTGAAAACAAATTTAATACAGTAAATCACTGCTAAGTCAAACCACTGACAGGAAACCCCACTGCAAATTACTGAATTTTACAGATTAGCAAGTAAATGAACAAAATAAAAACCAAAACTATGCCTTCTCCATTCACTCTGACACCTGCAAAGTGCTTCTGACCCTGAAGCACCCTGATTCTGACAAGCAAGAATCATAAGAGGTACAATAACCAAGTGACAGCTGTAAAGCCACATGTCCCATATCACTGCAACTTAGTGATGTGCTGTAGTTGGTTGACACACAACTTATGCCCCATAGAGAAAAAAGGGTTTCAGAAGCAGGTTGTCTTTTAATTGTTTAGATAAGCATTTGTTAAGTGACATAAAACAAAAGGAAAATGGAGGCAGGGCTGCAGAAATCAAGCCAGAGCTGTAGAAAGCTTCTGAAAACCAAACTAGGAGCTAGGTTAATGTCCAACAGGGGAGTTAATGGATCAGTTTGTTGACACTGGGTCCTACTCTACGCTGTGCTTAGAAGAGGCTCTGCTTTGGACTCGAGCTTGGATAGCTTTTTCTTTATATTGGCACTGTGCAACACTGAGATAGTTTAAATCTTGCCCAACAGACACTAAACTTGAAGTTCTGGATCCTGAGTATATACAAACAAGGAACGTCTACATTACGAGACACAGGCAGGCACATTCTGGAGGTCAAAGATCAACCTCACTCTCAGGTTTTGACTGCTGGTTCACTCATATTTGGATCCAAACTGGAGCAGTCTCAGAGCTCCTTCAGTTTAAACTAGGGAACCAAAGCAGTTCATCCTCTTACAGCTTTAGAGAATCGTCCAGTCAGCATGGACACCTTTTTGAGTTCCACACAAACTGCCATTTGATCAACTTAATCAAGTTAAGCCATCACCTTTAGGAACTAGCTTAGACTCCTCTGTACCTTATTAGCTTGCTTTAAAGCAGGTCCCTTCATCAGGGCCTATACTCTTGACAACTGAAGCATTACCAGTGTACTGAAATAGCATGCTCCTTGATGAGCCTACATGAAAAAACAGCTTTATCAAACATCCTGTTTCTAGTCCTTTATATCAGCTTCTCCTAATATTTAGATTTGCAGTATCCATTATAATAGGTCTCTGGACCTTGACAAAACACTGACAACTACCCCCACAAACTGAAAGCACACTATTAGGTATTCTTCACCTACCACAACTACAGAGATGATGTATTTCCATAGAGGAGGTGCAGTTCACCTAATCAAGTGTGGAATCCGAGCCCACAGTATTTCATCCATTGATTTCCCTCTTTCAACCTGTGATACTACATTGGAGCAGGAATTTGAAGCCTCATTGTTGAGCATCAGGAGAGAAGTGTTGAGGGCCAGAATAATCAGGCTGTTCTTCCTCTAGAGGTGAACTGTTTTCACTTGGGACTCAATCCATGTCTTCTGTGCTTGTAGTGATTAATGTATGGACAATATTTGGCATTGCCTTTCAGATCAAGCCCAGCTGAGACTGTAAAAACCAATATCACCAGATTATACTTTTTAGAATCCTCCTGAAGTCCTTTCAATTGTCTTTAAAGCCTGGAACTGCTCCAATTCATGCACTATGGTTTAACTGAAATCCAACTCAGGGTGTGTCAAAAATGTCAGAGCACTTAAGACAGCTAGGTGCAAGCATTAAGATAATTTCCAGAAAGCCACATCAAGCACTTCTGAGGATGACCACTGAGAGGCAGAGACCAGTTCTCTTGAGGAGGAGGGAAAAAAAAAGTAATCAAACTCTTTCAAGATTAACAACAGTTAGAAAAACAGGTACACTGAGCAACCTGATATATTTCAGGACATCTCTGTCAACAGCACTTAACTCATACTCTGAGCACCCATGACAGAGCAATTAATGGTAATGGCACAATATCCTCTTCATACAGCTCAAAACAACACAATAAAACCACCTTAAAATGACCTTCCATGTCAGAAGTAATCCCTAATAAGCAAAGAAGCTCTTCTCATGTTAGCTCCAGAAGAGATAGAACTCCTTATCACACGAGTAGAACAGAAAAGTTACTCCCTGAGGTGCAAACATTGCTTGCCTGCTTTCTTTTCCAGAAAGAAAACAACAGATTACATACTGTCTTCCTCCAAGAACAGAAAGTTGTTTTTCAACAGAACCACATCTTTTTCAGAGAAGGAATTATTTTGTTCTTAAAAAAAAAAAAACCAAAAACCCCAAAGATGCTTCAATACTCATTAACACCAGTGGAAACAGCATGGACTTCAATGGCCTTTAAATAAGGCTCTACACTTCCAGTTGCTATCACAAGGAGAGATTAGGTCTCATTTTACCACAAATTACCTCCACACCTTTTAAGCAGACTTGATCCAGAAACTAAAGCTGCATTAAGTCACTTAATTTATTCTTCTCCATCAATAAGCAGCATTTGTTGCAAGGAAGAGTCCAGAAAGAGAAGATTTTTGGAACTGCTGCACAGCAGAACTTGAGCTTGTGTCTTTAGCAGTAGGACAGGCTAGAGTTCCCTTCATGCCTGCCAGTCAGCACCAGCAAAAAACTCAGAAAGACTACTTAATTGATTACCTTGAGTCAACTTGAGACAATGCCATTGAAAGTGTCACACCTTCCAGATTAATCTCCAGAGCAGTTAGCTCCTCCACATCAAGAAGGGATATTTTATTTGGAGGTGTACTTTGCCTTGAAGAATGCAAAACTAATTTCCTATAGCAATGCTTCATGTCTTAAAACAACCAGTAGATAACAATAACCAGAAAAATCAAGCATCAATAATAGCTCTTCTTTTATGATCACCAATTAAACAATGGGTAAGTTAAGCATATAGGTAATAGGTAGTCACAAGAAGTTTTGTTTCCTTTAACCAGCTCAGAGACTAAAGATGTACAAGTTTTTGTTAGTATAATATTCTTTAAAATAGAAAAGAAACTTAATGCATATTGGGCTGAAAATTTAATGTGTTCCTATTCCCAAAACAGCATCTAAGACCTAAACATTTATCATTATTGCAATAATGCTGACAACAGCCTTTGACCAGTCAAGCCACTGCATTCCTTATACTCTGGTTCATCTAGGCTTAAGCTGCTGGTTGATTCATTAAACTGCTCTCCACTACAATGTGCTTCATTTATTTATTTTCTGGACCTAGACCTGTCAAACATGATGCTTATTTTCTGAAAAATGCAGTTTAAAACAACCACAACATGGCACCTTTCAACAGGATTAGTTAAAAAGAAGATAATAACACATTTGAACTGAACATTAAGGAGCAGGTAGGTCACAATCATTAGTCTTTATCACACAAATGACAGATCTTACTACTATGCCAGCCAGACTCCATAAGGAGTCTTCCTCTTGGGCTTCTGTAAATTCACCTAAAGTTTGGAAATAGGCATCTTTGCCCAATCTTACAAAAATATACACAAAACTAGACCACAGCTTGAAACCTTATCAAATTACAACGTAATTAGCCCTTCCATAAAACTCCCTGTTTATGCTGTAGATAAAAGCCAAGTTTCTTTGCTAATTTGAGTAACAGCATGGTGTGTTTCGCTCCAGGTGGAAATATAGCAGTTATCTTCCTCTTCCCTTACTTTCAAAAGAAGCTGATTGGATTGAAGCTGCTATGAATCTCTGAATGTAAGAAACCTGGGGCTGGTTTATTTTCTGGCTCTCAGTGGTTCGCAGGCAACTCAGAAGCCTGTGTTACCAATCCAAAGGGGAGGTGACTAAAGCATCCCATGGAAAGGCTAAATCAGTCCACTCAAACACATGACCAAGTTTTCTTAAAGAGAAAAACTTGCCCCTGTGCTTTTCATGGAACTATATTCAACTAGTTCCTTTCAACTTGTACAACTTTCCAAGGGCAAGTTAAGGTTGCTCACACTGCCAAACAGCAACTTCCAGCCTGATAACAATAGGGCATGTTAATGTTGGCAGCAATACAAAGGAGTCACGTTTTTCATGCAGATGTATTGGTTATGAGCAATGGTGGGTACAGTATATATGGCTTTTCTTCAGCATCACCCATGCATAGTTTAAGGGATTAGGTTTTTTTCCTCCCTTTGTTTAAGTACAAGTTCTTCAAGTGTAGTGGTTACTGCAACTATTAAGAGAGAAAGGTGAATTCCTACTGTGTTCACACACTTGGAAACATTGCACACAATCCAAAAGCCTGGTTTAGCAATCAGTTGTAGCACACTCAGCTGCCTGCATCAGGTTAGGGTGGAAGCAGCTAATCAGCTCCAGAACACAAGCGAAAGTATTAGCTTAGCTTTCTTGATCTTGCAACACTCCTAGACAGCCCTGGTTAACAGACAATCTGTTAAAAAGCATTAACCTGCCTGAAAGGACAATATTGCGTCACTTGACTCAGCAGCAGGTCCCTTGTAACAGAGAGCAGAGCTCTTTAAGCATCTCTCATCACGATGGGGGCTGCATGGGTGGAACTGACTTCTAGATCTCACTGGCAATCAATGTATCTCAGCAGCTGGAAAGAACACTCTCCCGTTTGTAATTGCTGTATGTATTGTACCGTTATCTGACAAACTCCACAGGATGGCTACAGAATCGCCAAGTACATTCTTGGATACTTGAGCATAATGCATCACTAAACACGCTATGAATCGATCTGGTGCCTGAGTATGACGGCTAAGGCAGGAGCCTGAGGAGTCATAGATAGAGCACCTTCTGCTTTTTACATAGGTCTGTTCACTTTCTCAAGCTAGAAGTAAGTAGCAAACATTATTATTTGACACTTAACTGCAGGGACAGACAGACAGGGGTCTCAATGCAGTTCACAGGAACCACTATCACCAGTAATAAACAACTACAGACACCTGTCCAGCTGGATGATATCCCTCAAAGCTTGAAAAAAAAATGTCTGGCCATGCAAGAACTAAACTAACTTCCCCTCCATTCTCTCTCTAGCATCCCAGGGTTATCAGAAGAAAAAGTCTTTACTGGTAAAATCTTTTCTGTGCCTATTCTAACAAACTCCACGCTCCACTGCAAGACATCTACCCACATTCCCAGAAACGCAGGAAACAGTAAAAAGGTAGGGATGAGACAAAACCCACCATTTGTCAAAACAGACTGCTAGATACAGTTAACATCCCTGCGAAAGCGCTTGAGGAGGACACACACACACCTCTCCCCCCCACTCTAAGGCATTCTGCGGTCTCATTTGGTTACATTCACCTACAACAGAACACAAACCCCAGCGCAACACACGCTCCTACTTAATTAGATTCCCCCAAGAAAAAGTCAGCCGGAGCCATATGGTATTTTCCTCAGCAGTTACGATAAACTGACCTTGATACTAGGAAAAGGCACGCTGCTTCTGTCTGAAGCGTAAATTACAGGCGCGGAGCGGCGGGATGCTCGCACGGGAAGGGGGCTGAGGCAGCGCCGTGCCGAAACCCTCCCGGCGCTCGCTCCAGGGGAAGTTAATTAACAGCAAAATACTCCAATGATAACAGTAACGATAACAGTGATAACAACGCGCTGCAGTGACGGCGCTGGAATAGCCACACCATCAGCAGGACGCTACGAAGCTACTCGGACACCTGGCCCGTAATTAAAAGAAGCCGAATATCGTGTCGCCGTCGTGTTCCCCCCTCCCCGGCCCTGCACACGAAGCGGCGGCGGAGGAGCGGCCCGGCCCGGCTTGGCTCGGCTCTCAGCGCCGCAGCTCCTCAACCACCGTCGCCCGTCAGACCCGGACTCGGACCCAGCACCGCAACGCGCGACCCCTCATAAGCGCAGAGCCCTGAAGGGAGGGACCCGCCGCGGGCTGAGCCCCAGCTGCCTCCTCGACGACCCTGCAGCCGTAACCCTGCCGCAGCCCCCTTTCAAGGCGCCGGTCCGCCCCGCTGCGGGCGACCCTCCGCTTCAGCGCTTACCCTAACCCGACGGGGACGACGGCCGCGCCTCCGGCCGTACTCACTCACCCTCGACCAAACGCGAGGGCTGCACCAAAATGGCAGGCAGGCAGTAACTTCTCCGCACTCGGGGCACGGGCAGAGCCGGCGGCGGCTGCGCTCCGGCGCTCATGCAGGGTGAGGCTGGGGGCTGCGGCCGGCCACCTGCGCGGAGCCGCTGGGCACAGGTGCCCCCGCTGCCGCTCCGCACCGTCCGCCGCAAGACTGCAGGCGCCGTCGCCTCCTCCTTCTCTTCCTGCCGCCGCCGCCGCCGCCTCCTCTCCCCGCCGGACGCGCCGCCGGGTGCTGCTGCGGTGCCGGCGGCAGCAGCAGCAGCAGCGCCCGCCGCGCCCCCGCCGCGCACCGGCACCTGCCCGGGCGCCGCCGGCCAATGGGCGAGGAGGGGCCGGCCGGAGGGCGGCGGCACAAGCGTCTCGGGGCGGGGGGCTGATCCCTGCGGCGGCCTACGGGGGGTACGGATGGGACAGACCGGCCCCCCACCGCCCCGGGAACGGGGCTGAGCCCTGCGGTGGGGCACAGATGGGACCGCGTAGCTACCGCCGGCTCAGGGAGTCCCGCTGCTCTCACCGGCGGCGATGACGGCGGAATCCCGGCTGGCCACGTCAAGGAGAGAAGCGGAGAGGTGTCGGTGTCTCGCTGTGGATGCAGGCCGGGTGTGGAGGTGTCTTCCGAGCAACAATGGGGAGGGGAAGAAAAACAACCCCAAAGGCCGGTTGGTGCCAACGGACCAGAATGACATCCATATGGATGCAGCACACCGGGTGATCATGAGGAAGGTGTGGCCTGGTCAGTCATTGAAATCAGCAGTGAGTCACCCCTGTAATTTGCTCTTTTATGTCCTGTATCACCGCAGATTGTACTCTATCAGGCTAATTGCTTTTCCCGTGGTGTTGTTTTTTTCGTCCCCGTTTTCTTCACGCTTGTTTAACTTCGTTTTAAAATAGCTGCAGCTGCTTCACTGCAAGGTACGGCTTCATTTGATCCCTGTTGAAGTGCTCTGTCAAGACAGATGTATCCAATAAATCTTGGCAGGTATTCAAGGAAAATGTTTTCTAGGGGAGTATTTTTGTTTACGTCGATTTCACGGTAGCGCAAATAAACTGGTTTATCAAACGTTTACTTCTGTGCTAAGCCACACTTGTCTGTGCTAGTGACCTGAGGCACGCACCACATTTCTCTCTGAAGTATACCTTACAAAACCCAAACAATAAACTTTAGGAAGTATTTTGCAACAAATGTATCTTGTATTTCCCAAACACATCGATAGATAAATATACATCTGGATGTTTTCCCGGAACAGAGGAAACTTGATACTTCTTTAAATAACAACAAGAAAAAGATCCAGTTATTTTCAGCAGTAACATTTTTCAAAAGCAACAGTGGCATGGCAACAAATCAGGGGCCGACTCAAACAAAAGGTCACTCGTTGCCTGTGTTAAAAGAGTAAACTATAGCACACACCCTGAGCATTTTTAATCATTGAAAAAAAAAAGAGATCTGGTTGGAAATCCCTCTCCAAACTTACACTTCTAGCTGAAACCTTGAAACAGTCATTAAATGTTTTGAAATCAGCCATCAATATCAATTAGCTATCATGCTTATGATTACACAACCATGAGATCAAAGAGGTAAACCTCCTGGTTTACTCCACTCTTCACATTCAAGCTATTAATTAGCTTAATATTATTTATCTCATTTCCTAAAGCTCAGAAATTCCCAGCCCTGCTTTCACACAGTTAGGTTTCACTAAAGGCCATTCAATCTTTCACTGACAATAACCTCAGTACAGAGGGAACCATAAAAGTAGTCAGACCCCCAGTATGCATCTGCAGTACAGCAACTGTTCTGCCACATGGTGCTGAACAAGCCATAGCACAGAAAAAAGTCTTGCCAAAAAAGGATAGCAGATCTAGTAATAACGAGGTGCAGGACAAGAAAATATGTGTTTTCTTGTTGATGAGTTTCTCTTTTCACAGTACAGCCTTCTTCATAAAGAAAAAAGTCATCCAAGTGTACCATAGAATCAATCACAGAATGGTGGGAGTTGGAAGGGACCTTTAGAGATCATCTAGTCCAACCCCCTGCAGAAGCAGGTCCCACCTAGATCAGGTCACATAGGAACGTGTCCAGGCAGGTCTTGAAGACCTCCAAGGAAGGAGCCTCCAAAACCCCTCTGGGCAGCCTGTGCCAGGGCTCCCTCACTGAAACAGTGAAACAGCTTTTTCTTATGTTTAAATGGAACTTTTTGTGTTCCAGCTTCATCCCATCACCCCTTCTCCTGTTGCTATCTACTATAGAAAAGAGGGATGTCCCAACCTCCTGACACCCACCCTTTACATATTTATACATGTTAATAAGATCTCCCCTCAGTCTCTTCTTCTCCAGACTAAACAGCCCCAGGTCCCACAGCCTTTCCTCATAAGGAAGATACTCCAGTCCCCTGATCATCTTGGTGTCCCTGTGCTGGCCTCTCTCCAGCACTTCCCTGTCCCTCATGAGCTGGGGAGCCCAGAACTGGACACAGGACTCCAGATGAGGCCTCAGCAGGGCAGAGTAGAGGGGGAGCAGAACCTCCCTTGACCTGCTGCCCACACTCTTCTTGATGCATCCCAGGATGCCATTGGCCTTCTTGGCCACGAGGACACATTGCTGGCTCATGGTCAGTTTATTATCAACCAGGACTCCCAGGTCTGTCCCTGCAGAGCTGCTCTGCAGCAGGTCAATCCCCAGCCTGTCCTGGTGCATGGGATTGTTCCTCCCCAGGTGCAGGACTCTGCACTTGTCCTTGGTCTTGCTTGGAAAGCTGAGCACTAAATCCAGTGGTGCCATAAACTAGTTGTGGCTACAGAGCTGCGGTGGCCAACAAGGGACAACTCAGCCTGTCCCCAAGCTGCACTGTGCAACTGGCTGGCTGCACTTGTGCAAGGAGGGCAAGGCAGGCTGAGCACCAGGGCTCGTTGTACACTGCCTTAGCCTGGCAGCAGGCCTCCTGGGTAGGAGGCCTCACTTTGCAAAGAGTTTTCCTCTGCTCTCAGCATCCATGGAGCGGCGCTCATGGCCATACTGAAGGTTTTTGACACATAGTTTGTATATCAGGAGTTTTGAGCCATCTTTTGTACAGCTTATGATTGTTGTGAAACCTGCAAATAAATTGGGTTGTAGGGAAATACTGGTTTGGTACCCCTCAGGTGATATACAAGGGAATACACAAAGAAGGTGTTAGCCACCACACTCATGTTGGATTGTTTGTTGATAATGCCAGGCCTTTCCAGGAGGACTTTGTGAAGTTTGCTTTATGTTGATAAAGGTACCTTTTTCCAGTAAGGAAGTTGGATATGCAAATGTGGACCATACCTGCTGGAAAGCCACAAACCACTGTGTTAGCTACAGGGACCAATTAGGAATTTATTCCAGCTTATTGCTATCTCAAGGCAGAAAATAAAGACAGTAATAAGTAATTAAGTCTCTCTTGCTTTCAAATGACCTGTTAAGACTTCAGAGCATTTCCACAACTGTAGCAAACAATGATTTGATGGTAATAATTTGGAAATCATTGTAACCTTTTACCTTAGAGTCTCTAAGAATGTCATAAATATGAATTATTTTACAAAGACTGTATGCAAAACATATGGTATTATGATAATTCAGTTAAACCAGTTAAGTAATTCATCACTTATAAGCAAATGAGAAAGAAGTGAAGGAGCTGAGGAGAATGGTCAGGTTTTTAATTGTATTTAATATGTAAAGCATACAACATGCTGTGGCACTTTGCAATGACTTTGCTTTGGAGATTTCCATGGTCAAGTTCCCTGCCCCACAAGCCTCACAAAGTATAGAGGAGCTCTGACAAACATTAGCTGTGAAAAGAGCAAAAGGAAAGCTGAGGGAAGACAGAATTAGGACTATATACACATGTTAGTAAAGGAGACAGTTTGAAAAAGTTTTGCTATTTAGCTGGCAGCAGAACATAGACAAGCTAACACTGTGAAAAGAAACAAACATACCAAAGGCTCAAAAGTAGGGTGGGAATAGCATCAGACAAACTGTAGTCGATGCTGTAAAAGCGATTTGTTGCAACCAGTGGAGGAAGAAGGTGAGGGGAGGTGCTTTTTTGGACTAGATGATCTCTAAAGGTCCCTTCCAACCCCAACAATTCTATGATTCTATGATTCTCTCAACAGGAATATGAGCCAGTAAGAGAGATGCACAGAAAAAAAACCCCCTATGGTGTTAAGTGGAAAGAGCTACCTATAATTACTGGGAAGGATAAACAGAGTAAGTTGGGTGAGAACAAGATTCAGCTCCTACTTTTCTGCAAGTAAAAAGAAAATTCTTAAAAAAGGCATGGTGAGTTCTTCAACTTCCATGGAGAACAGACTTAATTTCATGACAGTGACTAAAACACCAAAGGAAAGCATCCTTCATCTCCAAGTTTTCATAGAATCATAGAATGGTAGGGGTAGGAAGGGACCTTTAGAGATCATCCAGTCCAACCCCCCTGCAGAAGCAGGTTCACCTAGATCAGGTCACATAGGAACATGTCCAGGTGGGTCTTGAAGACCTCCAAGGAAGGAGCCTCCACAACCCCCCTGGGCAGCCTGTTCCACTGCTCTGTCACTCTCACAGTGAAATAGTTTTTTCTTATGTTTAAGTGGAACTTTTTGTGTTCCAGCTTCATCCCATCACCCCCTGTCCTGTTACTATCTGCTATAGAAAAGAGGGATGTCCCAACCTCCTGACACCCACCCTTTAGATATTTATAAATGTTAATAAGATCCCCCCTCAGTCTCCTCTTCTCCAGACTAAACAGCCCCAGGTCCCACAGCCTTTCCTCGTATGAAAGATGTTCTATACCCTTGATCATCTTGATGGCCCTGTGCTGGCCTCTCTCCAGCACTTCCCTGTCCCTCTTGAGCTGAGGAGCCCAGAACTGGACACAGGACTCCAGATGAGGCCTCACCAGGGCAGAGTAGAGGGGGGAAAGAACCTCCCTCATTTTCTTTTATATCAAGCCCCACTTTTCATGCAGTACCTCCCTCTTGCCCATCAATCTGAGGACAAGCAGCAGCAGGGGGGCTGTGGTCTGCTGAAGCTTTTCTTTGGAGCTTCGTTTCTGCTCTGTACAGTGGCGCTGATGGTGTGGTAACATCTTTTATATGGTTCACTGCTGCTCTCTATTTATTAAAAAAGAAGAAAAACTTTAAACCTGTGTGATGCCCAGGAGAGGAAAAAGAAAAAAGAACATGCAAATCTCCAGCTAGACAGGAAAATGCTGATGTTAAGTCAGCGTTGGCTTCCCAGACTCAAGCACTGAACAAACAGGAGCAAGTGTTGGTTTAGCTCTTGTTCTCCTGTGTACACTGCCATTTTCTCTCAGCCTCGTTTGGTTTCTTTGTATGAGGATCAACAGGTGGCTGTGAAATTTGTGTTTAAAACAAAGGCACTGTCTGTTGTTCCTTCCAGAGTTACTCTTTTGGTTTTACTGGTTTAGTTCTTTAGCGGTGTCAGAAATAGTTCATTTGCTTTTATACTTAACTTTTACTTAATTCTTGTGATATCTAGAGCCAAACTACACTCAAATAGGTTGATTTTTCATAGAAATACCTATTAAATGCTTTTCTTACTTAAAAAAAAATGTTTTCCTTATTTGAAACTATTAAAAATGGCATTTTAGAAGCTGTCATTACCCCAAGTGCTTTGGGCTAAACCTGGCAAATGAAGGTGATGGTGTCAACAGCTTTTCCCCTTTGTTATAGCTCTATACAGAGATGCTATCCTCAGGTGCAGAGAGTATACATGATATAATCCTGTGTTCATATTTTACAAGGAAAATCACAGCAATAATGTAACAAATCCTCAAGATCAGAGTCTTAAAAATCCTAGGCAGTACAAAACCAGTGAATTCCTTTAAGCAAGATTAGTCAAAATTGAAATACTTTACATTAACTTCCTCTATTTTAGTGCATCCTGAATAAAGGGGTTTGTTGGGGTTTGTTTTTGAAGGAAACTCTAATCCTTACAGTAATTTCTGCATGGAAATAGGGAGAACAAAACCAGCTGAGCAGAGTTTTCCAGCCCTTCACTTGGGAGATATGGGATTTAACCACTTCTGAGGCACAGGGGAAAGGTGAGCTTGCTCTCGTTCTCGCCTTCCCATTAGCCTGTTGGCTGCAAATAGGTACAGTTTCACTCACACAAGTGTTTACATATTTAGTAGGTTTTATGCAGCCATCTTTGTGTGACCTGATCTAGGTGGACCTGATTCTGCAGAGGGGTTGGACTAGATGATCTCTAAAGGTCCCTTCCAACCCCTACCATTCTATGAATCTATGATCTTATATGTAAGTCCCTACTTCTGTGATGTTCATCTGTTCAGAATGAGCAGCACATGGCTGAGGGAAAAATGGATGTCGTGAACAGCAAAACAGCTGGTGATAGTGAGGCAAGCTCCTTGCAAATGATGTGAGCTAGTTCATGAACATTTCTGGACCAGGCAAGCAGACCATATTCATTAGATACACTGACCAGTAAGATTTACCCAGGCCTAGTAGTAACAGGTACTCTGAGAAACTTGTTTCCACATTACATCTATCTTAAAAATTACTGAGCAAAAGTTATTTCAATGATGACTCTTTATGAAGGTAGTTTGTTTCCAAGCCCAGAGCTTAGACACAAATGCATAGCAGCAATAGCTATGGCAATTAGGAAGAGGTTGCCTGCCAGCAACCCCTCTCCAGAAAAGAACTGAGTCAAAGTATTATGAAAGTAGATGTGTCAGATGCTGGCACATCTAACAACGTTATTGTTTGATATATTCTTGCACAACCTCTCACATGCCTTGATTATGTTCAGTAGTCTTTGAGCTGTGTTCTGTACAAGCCCATAGAAAAGACATTGTGCTTGTTTCAAAGAGCTTACCCCATGAACGCTCTAATTCCCCTCCCTGGATTTTCTATAATCAGTTTGTTCCTTGATGCTTTCCCACACAAAAGTAACATTCTTATTTAACTTACCCCCAAAAGATCATGGGATGTACTGGAGAAGGATTATATCTGTCATAAGCTGTCCAAATGACTGTGGCTTTATGCAAATCTAATCCTCCGGGGACTCTCTCAAGTCCACACAAGATTCCTTCTTGTATATCTGCCTTGGGCCATCTTACTTTTCCACCTTGTTTCTAAGGAATTGTCTCTGACAGGACTGTGTCACTTATTTCACCTTGCCCAGTCTGTTTGCCTGATGCTGAGGGCTGCAGGCACTGCCAGATGCACTTGTGCAAGACCAGGATCTTCACAGCCTATTCCTCACCTCCTTCTGCTCTACTCAATTTAACACCTTACTGCAAACTTAGATTTCAGCAATTTCTCATTTTTATGATTCCTATGAGAAGCATCTTTCCAGTTTGGAAGCTGGAAAGTGTACCAGACCTCCAGTAGACATAGACACATCCTCTTTTTCTGCTCAGCTCTGGAACTCTCAGCTCTCAGACCAACAGGGTGTGTCACTCCAGACAAATATTTATACACCAAACTTCATTTCCTTATGCAAGTTCCTGGTGAATGTATAAAAATACAGTCACTGTGATTTGAAAACCTAAAATGCTCACATCTATTAATTAAGAATTTGAAGAGAAAGACTGGTCTCTAATTGCATGGCTCAAACTGTTCATTTTCCTATGGCTGCCAATTATTATTGTTCTCCTCAGTGGCTTCTCTGCTGTCTGCCGTGGAGTAATGAAGAAAGCTGAGTAAATAGTGCATATAAGATATCTGTGAATCATTAACAAAGTCATTAAACCAATTATAGATGATTTGTACTGAAATAGGGTCTAGCACAGAGAATGTTAGTAGTCTTCTGCCCAGGCAGTCTGTGGTACCAGGAATAGAAAGCTCTGCAGTCAAGTCTTAATCCAAGAGTCTTTCTGGTCAAATGACCCTTTAATATCCACTCTGGAAGCCTTTTGTTGTTTTCTTGTCATTCTTTAAAGGGATTATTCTGATGCCTGTTTGCCAACAAGTAGCTCTGTGATGGGAAAGATGCCCGTGACTCCTGCAGCAGGGCTCAGCCGGACTGACAGGCTGATTGCTCAGGAGGGCAAGTGTTGTACCCTAACTGCAAAAGAAACACGAAGTTGCAGACCAATGTTTATTTACTTTAAATGCACTTAGGCACAAGCATGACCATCAATGGCCTTCCTGGGCAGGTGACTTTTCCATGTATCAGTATCAGCACGTTGCACAGGTGCTATCACAGTCCCTGTAACAAGGTGCTGTTGCCTGGATCCTCCCTGTATGTGAATCCATTTAGATCAGGCCTGCATCAACATGCAAGTTAAGCTGTTACAGCCATCTTTGCTTGATGGCTTGATTTCTGAAACAGTAGGTGACCCACAGCTCTTACTAGAAACTCGAGCCCTTTTTATTTCAATACTCCTGGTTCTGTAACTTTATATCCCCATGCCTGAAAAATGAAGCTGAAGTGGTCCTGTGAAGGCATCTGAAATGCAGCCTCACTCCTATTCCCTTTATTTGCCTTTAGTGAAGGTCATTAATTTTTCTTCTTCTTTGCAAGTGTTATGGAATGGAATCCTTGAAAAAAAACAAACCCTCTACGATTATGCACTGCTATGGTAGAAGAGACAATAAGGTTTCCACAGCAACTATTAGTGGTGACCCAGTGTACACCATAAGCATTATGAGACTTCATTACTTCTAAACCTTTCGATGGTCTATATGAAACAACATTAACAGGAATAGATTCAGGTACAGTTTTCATACCAAATCCCAGTTGATGTGCTTGATGTAATTGCTTTACTGCAAGCTGTAATTCTTCCCAAAAAACCCTCACCCCAACTAAACAGAATGACAAATAAATTGTTAGGCCAATGTTACTGTAAGGCTTTGGCTTTTATACATGAGGTTCATTTGTTTCACTTGCAGCTGTATTGCCCTTTGTTGCAATTTAATCTTACCTCTATTGGATGAATAAACATACATTAAAAACAATCTCCAGAGAGAGTACCAAACAACTGAAAAGTGATTTATTGTTGAAGGTGTTATTGAGTGTCCTCATTTGGTGGAAGGGGATATTTTGCCAGTGGAAAACTGAAATGGGAATGCAAAGAGATAAGTTGAGAAGATTCAGGATCCCTGCAGCCCCCAGACACAGCTTTATTCATCAAATAAGGTTTTCTGACTGAAAGACTGTGAGGATAAGAATGAATTCTTGAGAAGGAATGGGCAGAAATTAATAGTGCTTTACCAGCTGCATGAATAATTAAATTCCTTCAATCTGTTGAGCAAGTCTAGTTCAGAAGCAAGACATTTGCCCCAATTTCTGTGGTCAGCTCTAGGACCTGAACATCCTTTTGTATTCAAGGAGAAAATTACAGACACCATGTACACATAATCACAGAATCTTAGATCTCAGGAGCTCAGGGAAAGGCAAAAGAGAAATGAAAGATTAAGAAGTTCAGTTTCTCAGTCAATTTTTCCATGTCTGTAATGACCCATCCTCAGCATATAAAAGGTGGACAGCAAGGCTGGTTATTCCTCTGAAGCTCCCCTCCCAGGAGGATAGCGTTTCCAACAGGTCTCTCTTACATGCAGAGCCAGTGCTGAGAGGAGCCACGAATTCCAAAACTACCTACATTTATAAAAGCACACTGCTCTTTTCAACTTTTTCTCAATGTTTGGGATGATTTGTGTTTTAAAGTAAATGCAGTCAGACCCAGACACTTTGCAGTGCACCCCACAGACACCACAGGGAATAAACTCTCCATTGGAAATGGCAGTCAAATCCTTGTCCACAAGAACATGAGGAAAGACTCTGCAATAAGAAAAATGTCTGAATCTGTATCAGGAAGACTACATTTGAAATGGTGGCACTAACAACCTCATTATTCTCTGGGCATGATTACTCTGGTAGTTCTTCTCCTAAATGTCCCTTCCTCGTCTTGTAGGGTCTGAATGTGCAAATTATTCTACTCTTCCCTGCCTATACTGTACCAAACACATTATGGGTGAGAGTGATAATTTCAAGGCAGAAATAATTTGTTCAGGAAATAATCATCATTTTTATCATTGTTTCTATTTCTTTATGTCTTATTATTTTGAAGGCTTTGGAATGCTCATTTCTGGCACACTCATTCAGAAGATCAACTTGCTTGAGTTGCAACAACCATTCCAAGTGTGCAGGTAGTTTCTCTTTACCTTGCCTAACATTCAAGTGCATTTTTCAGCTACTGATTACTGAAACTCTGCCTCTCAAATTAAATTGTCTTTTTTTTTTCCCTGTCAGGACAGGAAAATGTAACATGTACCTACTATTCATTAGCTTTTTAATAAATGGAATAACAAAGGGCATCAGCAGAAAACCCAGCAGCACACTGAGCAACCGTTCTTGCACTCTAACTATGGAGATAAATTGGACTTTTTTCCACAATAAATCTTCATAAAACCCACTAATTTATGTCTTTGGCCTGCTTTCTCCCTCTACTGGTCTGAAACAGAATCTTTCCTATAGGGAGTTTCAAGATTTTCCTTGTTAAAATCAGACCTTTATATCCGTAATACAGCAAAGAAAACACGATGGCCCTGGAGTTCATTCTCTGCAGTACTAATGAATGAATTGCATGTCACTGTAGTCCATGGACAAGGACAATAGACATTTTCAACAATCAGTACATATTTATGCTATTTCTTCATAAAACACCTCCTCTCTGTAGGGATTTGAGCTTGAATAGTCATGTGATAGCATGACAGTTAATCACAAATCCACAATCAACGCAGCGACCTGATCCTCATCTGAGTGATAACTGTGAGTTGCTGTTTGAAGTTTGCTCTCTACTAAGCAAAATGGAACATGTGAATGGGACACATTGGGGGACAGTTGTCATTTTAAACATATCATAGTGATAAGTACATTGCAAAGTCTCCAAGGCTGGGATTTTCTCGATCAAGAGAAGTCAGCCTGGATGGAGGCTGTATTCAAATGTTGTTGCCACTGTGTTCCTCCTCAGTCATGTTTCTTTCTCCTTGGGTAGCCACATAGTGAATCATAGAATCATAGAGTGGTAGGGTTGGAAGGGACCTTTAGAGATCATCCAGTCCAACCCCCCTGCAGAAACAGGTCCCACCTAGATCAGGTCACAAAGGAATGTGTCCAGGAGGGTCTTGAAGACCTCCAAGGAAGGAGCCTCCACACCCTCCCTGGGCAGCCTGTGCCAGGGCTCCCTCACCTCAATAGGGAAATAGTTTTTCCTTATGTTTAAATGGAACTTTTTGTGCTCCAGCTTCACCCTATTACCCCTTGTCCTGTCACTAGATACAACAGAAAAAAAATGCTCCCCCAACCTCCTGACACCCACCATTGAGATATTTGTAAATATGAATGAGATCCCCCCTCAGGCTCCTCTTTTCTAGACTAAAAAACCCCAGTTCCTACAGCCTTTCCTTGTATGAAAGATGTTCCAGTCCCCTGATCATCTTGGTGAACTAGCTCAAAGAACTGGTCTAGCAAAAGAAAAACAGCTTTTCAATATACCTTTCAAAAAGCTACTCTTTTTAGCCAGCAACTGGAACTTCAGTCAACTTAACGTCAGAATGAGTCACATCCTGACATCTCCAGGTTCACCAATTTTCCTTAATACAGCCTTAATTTGCCTTAGCACATTTCCCATGCTCTCCTTCCAGAAGGTGCTGGTCACTCTGTCCCTGGTTTATCTTTGGTTTGTGCTTGAGAGGTGTCCTTTCACTTACCATGCCAACACCAAAGTCTACCTGCATGCTCAGCTGGATCAGGCAAACGTGTATCCCACAGGACACGGGGGAATGAGTCGGTACGGATCACGCTCAGAGCAACATACTCTGGACATCCATCTTCTTTGTCATCCCTTCCTCCAACCTACAGAAGAAATATTGATTTTCAGCATGACTCATTGATAGATTTTTACCTCACTCTTTGCCAAGGATGAAGGTTTGAGTTTCTGTCTTCCTTCATCCACAGTAAGGAAACTAGGTGATTTCCTTCAGAGCTCAGCTCTCTGGAAACCTCCTGCACCCCAGTGAGTGACCACTCCACAGCACTGGCGTCCTGAGGTTTGTAATCCTGCAGCAGGGATCCACTGCATTTTGAACAAGCAGCAGATCAGGGAAAGCTGCTGGGGAAGTCTCCCAAGTCCAGGCACATCACAGAGCAATTTGCACAGAGAGCCCAGATTAGTTTCTGCACTGCAGGTTGCTTTCCTTTTACTGGTGCAACCTCAGCAAACCCAGTTATTTGGGGGCTATAAAATGAATGGCTTTTCTTTTTCTTTCAGCCCACCACAGACTGGCAAGCCTGCAGCTTTGAGTGCAGAAGAGGGAGGAAAAGAAACCAAACTAAAAAGAGGTTATCAAAAGTAAATATAAACATCTTACTTTGTGATCACTGCTAGGCTTGATGGCAATGTGAAATCTTTACCAAAGAGCTCAGAGAAAAGGATGAGGAGTAGATACTTGACAGTGTGAGAAAGAATACAGCCTTGCTGTCAAAGGAGAAAAGGCTGTTAAGGCAGAAGAAAGAAGCCAAGCTGAGAGTCAAGGATGGCTGAACAAGTGTTTAAAGCTACTCACAATTTGGAAAGGTAGTCAGGAGTTGTGAGGCAGGGAAACATTTCACACACTCTCACTTGTGGGGCTTTCTGGCCTCTAAATAGACACAAACAAGCTGAGGTATAAGAGGTGCTTGCCTCCAGGTGAGACTCTTGTCACATTCCATAGATGCCAAGGCAGACATGAGAAGGGTCAGCCTGTGCCACCACACATGTATACCTGTACACAGCAAATCACCTCAGCCACCCAGCCTCATCTCCCCTGTCTTACCAGCTCAGGCTGCTCCCACTCCAAGGACCAAAGGAAGCTGCCTGAGATCACCACAGCCTGCAGATGCTGATATTTCTCTCTTTAGCTGAGGTATTTGATGCTTAACCTCTATATAGTAGGAGTAAGGGGGTTTGCAGCCTTCCTCCTGGCAAACAGAGGAGGCAGGCACAGCCTGGGGCTGCATTGAGGAGGCAAGGGAATTTTATAGCCCAGGCCTTGTACTCCTAAATGGGAGTTTCTATCACTGTGTTAAGGTTAATTAAAGCTGAAGGCAGGCACACTCTCCTGGCCTCAGCTGGGCCAGAATCTCAACCCTCAGCTATACAGTGAAATGCACCCAATCTGTCTGGACTGAGTTAAAAATCAGTGTATAAGTGGGTTTTTTGAAAGCCATTGCAAACCTCAGTGTTCTTTCTCACCGCTTGGTTTGATCAAGGCAGTGGCATATCCTAACTAAGTGCCCAGGCTGTACAGGAGACATTCAGATTCCTGTTCCTGCTAACACATTTGATCTCACATTGCCCATCTCTACATGCTAGGATTAAATGGGTGGGCAAGAAAGCAAGAGGCTCTACTTCTTCCCAAATCCCCTCAAAGGGGAAAATGTCTTCTACAAGGAATGGACATGACTTTGCCATGAGATGGTGGTTGCAGTGGGTGCTAAATTGTTCTTTATCCACTCAGCCAGCCAGGACAAGGTTTTTGGTTTCTTGTCAAGTACCAGCTGTGTTAAAGCTGCCAGTTGTGCTCACAGACTCCCTGTGGTGCTCAAATAGAGTGCTGGGCACTGCACAGAGAGTACAAGGAAAACTCACCCTCTGCCCCAGGTTTGTGCACATGCAGCAGGTCTGATTGGGAGCCAGCTGGAAGATAAGAGGGGAAATGCCACTAGAGCTGTCTCTGCCCAGCTGTGCTGTGACCAAGGAGGGACATGCTCAGGGTGTCTGTGGGAACGAGGAGCCATGAGCTGCCCAGCCAGAGGAGCAAGAGTTGTGAACACGGCTCAGATGGGTCCTGCAAAACACAGTAAAATGTACCCTGGCACACAGTAGAATGTACCCAGAGCTTCCTGCTTGGCTGCCGTTTGCTCACTTCTCTTGATCCAATTAGACACATTTAATCCTGTCACTTGAATACCCTCTTTGATTTCCAATGCCTGGAAGGGCCCCACATCCTCTCACCAACTTAACTCATTGTTTGGTAGCTCACCCTGGACAAACTTCCACTTGTGCTGCACATCTCAGCCCTGGAAACCCAGCAGCTGCCTTGAGTGTTTCTCCCATTCAGCCACGGGTTTCAATGGCATCTGCACCGGCATCAAACAGCCATAACAAGGCAATGCATCGACTCTCCTATTCCTTATCATGTGCTTGGGCTGCAGAGCAGGTGCTGGCCCAAAGCCACCCTTTGCAGGCTACATCCTCTGCACTTCACCTGCCTGGATGCAATCTCATCAGCTTCAGCATGTTTCTACCTCTCCTGTCTCAGCTCTCTCCAGCCCATTTTGCTTTTGGAGTTTTCCCCAACACAAAACCGATCAGAACTGCAAAGTCTCAAAAAAAAAAAGGGGGAAAAGATGAGCTGGGGGAGGAGGAAATAAAACTGATCCCATTTCTGAGCATGACTTAAAGCCATCAGACCCTGACTGTGCTCATGTCATGTCTGCTGTCTGCTTACTTCTTGAATTCCCTCTACAAGTTGCTCTGGTCAGAGGAAAATAAAAGTGACGAGCAGCACTGACGTGTGTGTGCTCTGAAGAGGGCAGAGGCAAAGCCCTCTGTGAGCTTTTAAAAATAGATGTGCTGCAAGGGGTACAGAAAGGCAAACTAAGGGTTTCTTTCCCTCACATGCAGCTTCTTTGTAAGCTCTTTGCATTGTGGTGGTGTCGCCACGTGATTTAGTGTGTGTGTTTACTGAGGTGGCGAGGCGCGCTGCTAGGCCATTGTCAAAATGTAAGGGTTTGGTGGCTTGGGATCATTATCTAATCCACTCCTCCAGCACAGCAAAAGAAATGGTACAGCTTTTGCCTTAATCACTTACACAGTTTTCCTGACATATTTGCAGTAGAAGAATTAACACACCATCAGTTACTGCAGGACAGACTAAGAGCTGGAAACACAGTGGGGAGGGTGTGTTTAGCTGGACATTTTCCCCTTTCAAATCATCCTTCTAAGCTTCCTCGAAACTACTGTGATGTATATGACTATCAAGGGTTGTCCTCTCCCTCCTTAAAACAATAGGAATGGTTCACAATATCACAAACCTTTTCACCAACCAAGCTTGTGGTTTAACAACCAATTTACGTGGTTTCTCTGCAATTTTCCTCAGCAGCAGCTTTTGTGGAGACTATTGCACAGATTTGGCTTGGGTAGAAAGATCAGGTTTGCCAAGACAGTTGCAATGAATTGGAAGTTGTTCCTATTACCTCTAAAGGTTGCTGAAAAGAAATTATACACTCAGCTCTGCCTGCCAAGGAAAAGGCATTCACAGTTATAAGGATGATATCCAATTCATTTGCATAAGGTTTTACCACAAGTCAGTAGAAGGCTGTACAAGACCAATCGAATTTCTTATAGGCGTTAAGACAGAGGCAACCCTGTTGTGATAGGAATTCAATAGCATTCTATTTTGATATTTATTTTGCAGTGAAAATACATCAGTGGAAAATGGAAAACACTCCAGTTATCAAGGACTTGACTGATGCATACTAAAAATGAGACTTATACCCAGGAAATTTGCTTTAGAAACTACTTTAAAATTCCTGTACTCAGTAATTCTTCACAGTCACCAGTGGGTTATACTGTAAAGAGACTTTTGATCTCAGTGCCTTAATCCTAGGCTACAACATAAGAGCTAGTTTACTGAGAAACTCCAATCAGCACAGGCATTGCAGAGACCAACAGCAACATTTTTGCTGGGACTCTGGCAGTCCTACAGCAATTTACCCAGCACTGATACTGGCTTACCTGCATACCACAACCAGTCCCAGAGCTGTGTCTGGTTTAACAAAGCTCTGATGTTTATATTACTTCTGTAAAGCAGTGGACATAGCAGACCTGATCCCTACCCATGGATATGTCCAGGGTATCAGGCGAGTTGACTTGCCTTAAGTAGGAAGAAATATCTTATACTTTGGTGCACCCCACAGTCCCAGAACAGTCAAAGGAAGTTCCCTCACCTGCTTTATGTTGGAAAGGAACCACATCTTGGGATGCTGGTGCAGGTGACATCTAGAAGAGGAAAATAAACATTCCTATTATTAGTGAACAGAAAAACTCATGTTTCTATAGATCTTTGCAGAACGTGCACAAAGACACTCAAGATGGATTTGCACCAACTGCTGAAAATGAAAGGACAATTCCAACAAAATGTTCAGAGTTATGCAAGTATCACCTGGAAAAGAATAAAAAAAGAAGAAAATTATTAGTCTCCAGTGTCTGTTGTAATAGGACAGAGATTCCTTTCAACTCTGGAAACTTCAAACATCAGCTGGAAACAAAGCAAAGCAATGTAGTGACCACAACCCACTCATCTTCTGTTTGCAGGACGAGGCACAAAATGCTATTTACTGTATTTACCAGAAGAAATAGCAGCATTGCACACCAGGAGCCAGTACCAGAGTGGATCTGGAAAAGGAAATGAAATTACCCAATGTCTGGCTGAAGCCAGTGCTATTTATCCATTTTATATAAGCACTAAGAACAGAAATCCTTTCTAGCAACAATTCCTAGCTGAAATGCCTTCAACATCACGATTTTTCCTAGCTACGTCTGACTCCTTCTTTGCACTGTTTCTTGATAAACTTCCTGTCACCCACAGGCATTTTAATAACCAAATATTACTGAACATGCTTTCTCTAAAATTGTGGCAATAAATTCCCAGTTTAATCTATTATTCAGTTTCTTTTTGCTGCAGGAACATACGTCCCTTTTATCTCTCTCCCAAGTCACACCTTTATAAATTTCCCTTCCTCTCCTTCACACCTTTGGGAGAGCTTAACCACTCACAGGTTATATTTTTCCTGCAGGAGCAGCAGTTTGCTGCTTGTTTAGCTGTGATTGATTTAATGTAAGAAGAGACCTTTTTCTTATAGAGATTCAGTCCCTCCAAAGCTATGCCCACAGCACAGGGTCTTGCCACATCAGTCTCTTGCCACTCAGCTGTCTGCACTGTTCCCTTCTGAAGAGAGGGGAACTGTCTCTCTTAAGAGATGTCCTTTGTACAGAGGCATTGAGTGGGTGGGTTTCTGTGGGTTTTCCTCCATTAAAGTCATCCTCTAGCCCCTCCATCAGAGTTCCCTTTGATCCCAAAGCAGGACCTGCTGCTTCTCACCTACCCTTTGTAACCCTGGAGAGCAACCAGACATTTTCCAGCACTTAAACTTTTTTCAGCCAAAAGGTCCTGAAGAGTGATCACCTCCCTGCCAGACAAACAGCCTCTCTTCTGGGACCTCCACCTCTGCATTTCTCCTGCAGAAATGATTGTGATGATGCACTGGCAAAGTTCCTCATACAGATGTTACTCTTGCTGCTAGAGCACATGAGACCGAGCATGTTCTTGGTAATGCAGCCTGTCAGTCTCAAATCACCTAGATTAAGTAGATGTGTTTGCCCTCCCTGAAACACTTCTGCAAATAGAGCTCCAGGAAAACAAAAAAAAAGAAAGAAAAAAGGAAAAGAAGGGCCTTATGCCAATGCTTGAGGGAGCATCTTTACCACTGCAGTATAGAGAGCTCAATTAAAAATGCCACCCTGCTCTGCCCACCCTGGCTTCTCACATCAACAAGGTGATATGAGAGACCCTCAGTGAAAGCTAAAACCTTGTCACTGACAAATTTCTACAGAAATCTGGCAGTATCAGTATGGCTAAACACCCAGAAGCCTGGTAATCAGCAAAGTTACACTGCAGATCTACATAGTGCACATGCAACGCTTCTCATACAACATCTTCTTCCAGGAGAAGCTTCTCATAATATCTGGACCTGTGCTGTTTGCTCTGCTTGGAAGAAAAGTGACTGCATGTCAAAATTAAATAGCAGACTAGGTTCCAGAAAGCTAAGCAAAGGGTTTGGGTCCAAACTGGATTGTTTAGCAATTGCTTTTTCCTGGGTTATGTTTCAAATCACTTTTTACTTTAAGACAAATAGAAGATTTCCCATTTTGCCCATGCAGGTTTTCAAGAGCAACAAGCACACTATTTTAAGTGCTGAGAAATGAAGGTGTTTCACTTAAACATCGAGATTTTAAGGAAAAGTTGCAACATTTAAATATTTATGCTGCTTTGAACTTCAAATGTAATATTTACTCCATAAAAAGGGATGCCACCACATGGCCCTGGCCCAGCTAGAGCTCTGACAAGCCCATTGTCTGCTCTGCAGAGCTACAAGAAGAGAGCAAACATCTAGTGGGTCAAAAGAGCTCAAATCATCTGTTTAAAAGGATCAATGATTAGTTTTAAATGTTTCTTTTTCTAGAGGGTGACAAAGAAGAGAGAGATATGAAACACACTGTTGTAACACAACTGAGGGTGCAGATTCATCATCCTGGGAGAAATGATGTTGCTTGGAAAATAGCATGTCTGGAACCAGTACAGGTGTGCTTGAAAATTAAGCATAGACTTGGGTTCAGCTGGAGATACAACATCTTTATAGAGTGCTTGCCAAATAAATACAAGGTTATATATATGTCTCAAGCCAATCTTGAGTGCCCTTCTTTACCAGAGTCAATGTAGGATTAATGAAATCATCCTGCTATTCCTTTAAACAGATAACCACCCCGTCATGCTACAGAGCCTGACTCAATGAGACTCCTCACAGGCTTGCAATGATGGGTATCACAAAGTGACAGAGGTGCTCAGCATGAGTTGATTTGGATTTCATGTTGTTATCTTCCCTCTTGCTGTCTCTCAGGTCCGTAACACTCTCGTGTTTGATGGTAATGGATGTATAGTGTGTTACACTTCATTAGAGAAACTACTCACATCTACAGAAACCTTCCTTCCCATAACAGCTCCAAAAACACTGTATGGTACCAGCAGCACACAGCTCTAGTGCTTCAGGCTGGTACCTGTGAGGAGATCACAGTGTCCAAACCTCCCCTCCTCTTCCCCCAAGGTATTTCAGTGGCAGTAACAGGAAAGCAGAAAGGAGCCTTCTTTGGTTGGTACAAATATCCCCCCATTCCCCATAACGTGCATCTTTACACTTCCAGGATCTCCTGGCATTTGTACAAGCTTTTGGTCTCTTCACAGCATTTGCTGCAGAAAGTTGAACCTTTGGTTTGTAACAGAGAGCTGGCGGAATGACAGAGCCCAGAGAGGGGTGATCAATGGTACAGAGTTGAGTAGGAGGCCTGTGGCCAGTGAAGTTCCACAGGGATCGGTTCTGGGGCAACATCTTCATCAGTGACCTGGATGAGGGGACAGAGTGTACCCTCAGCAAGTTCCCTGCTGGCACCAAACTGGGAGCACTGGCTGATTCCCCATAGGCTGTGCTGCCATTCAGCGGGATCTAGACCGGCTGGAGAGTTGGGCAGAGAGGAACCTCATGAGGTTCAACAAGGACAAGTGCAGAGTCCTGCAGCTGGGAAGGAACAACCCCATGCACCAGGACAGGCTGGGGGTCAAACTGCTGGAGAGCAGCTCTGCAGAGAGAGACCTGGGAGTGCTGGTTGGTAATAAGCTAAATATGAGCCAGCAATGTGCCCTTGTGGCCAAGAAGGCCAATGGCAGCCTGGGATGTATCAAGAAGAGTGTGGGCAGCAGGTCAAGGGAGGTTCTACTGCCCCTCTACTCTGCCCTGGTGAGGCCTCATCTGGAGTCCTGTGTCCAGTTCTGGGCTCCTCAGCTCAAGAGGGACAGGGAACTGCTGGAGAGAGGCCAGTGCAGGGCCACCAAGATGATCAGGGGACTGGAGCATCTTCCTTATGAGGAAAGGCTGTGGGACCTGGGGCTGTTTAGTCTGGAGAAGAGGAGACTGAGGGGGGATCTTATTAACATTTATAAATATCTAAAGAGTGGGTGTCAGGAGGTTGGGACATCCCTCTTTTCTACAGTAGCCAGTAACAGGACAAGGGGTGATGGGATGAAGCTGGAACACAAAAAGTTCCATTTAAACATAAGAAAAAACTCTTTCACTGTTTGAGTGAGGGAGCCCTGGCACAGGCTGCCCAGGGAGGGTGTGGAGGCTCCTTCCTTGGAGGTCTTCAAGACCCACCTGGACATGTTCCTGTGTGACCTGATCTAGGTGACCCTGCTTCTGCAGGGGGTTGGACTGGATGATCTCTAAAGGTCCCTTCCAACCCTACCATTCTGTGATTCTATGAACAGCAGGGAAAGAAGAGAATGAAATGTTGCTTTGCCTTTCTAATGTGTGCAATTTAATGGGAATGTTGTGTAACTTCAAATTCTAAAACTAACTGTGGAAAACCTGAAATTATGTTCCCATTAAGCAAAACACTCAAATTCTATTCTCTACCTGGTAGCTTGAATGAAGGAATAATGAAAACACCATTCACAGACAACCACCCTGAAATCTCACATTAGAATAAACCTACACATAGTGGCTGAGGATATTAAAACACTCACTTGCAGCTGATGAAAGAGCAGCAAGGTAAAGACTGATTTATTCACTTCATCCCTCATTTCTAGTTTATTCTAGCAATTCCTAGAATCTGAAAATACACAAAAAGTCTTTGTTCAAAGGTGTGATAAAAAGCTAAAAGCTTTGCTGAAGTTGACTTTCCTCAACTGAGCAAATTAGAAGTGTTGCCATGTTCAGTCTTTAAAGATGGTTTTTCCCCACTTCTTTGTGGAATCATGGCCTTACCTTGTACCTCCCCACAGGTTTGATACAGCTCTTCAGAAATGACTGCACTGAAAAGACCCTTGGACAGTCTTTAAAGTAAGAACTGTCCTCATGTAATTTCCATAATGCTCTTCAGAAACAGGTGATTGCTTTTTAGAAACTTACATTTCAACTCACAGACTTGTATAGAATGTCACCATTTGTTCCAACCTCAGTTCCCATACTGCATCACAAAATGTGTTCCTGGGATAGGCTTAGAAAAACACCTAATATGGAAAAAATACCTCACTAGAAATGTGCTTAGTTTTGCTTTATTATTTATCTTATACCTAGAATGTGTGTTTTACCTATATAAGGACTCTTTATACTTTTCTGACCCCACTTTAATAATATGATGCATTAAGAAACTAATATCCTCAGTTCCTATTAGGTAGCAGTGTGGTAGAGAGTGGATGGCTGACCTTATAAACACTGGATTGCTTTTCAGGAGGCTTTTTGGAGACTGTTCTTGGTCCTGAAAGAGCTGTTTCCTCTCCAGATACTTCCCTAATGATCTGTGAACATAAATCAACTGGGACTCACAGCAATACTGCTGAAGAGCAGATCTTTTTTTTCTTACTACTTGGCAATGCTGGTTTAAACACCAGATGGATCAAAGCTAATAATAATTGGAAGAAAAGCAGTATCTTCTTCCCCTGGCCCCTCACAATCTTTTTTCTGTCTCACACACACCTACAGTTTTCCAGTCAAACGCTGAATGCTGCTCTTGATAAGGCTCTGGAGCACCGAGTGCTTCCCATGAAATGTACCCAGTCATGATCCTTCCTTCACTAGCTGTAGTTAAGAGAAGATTGGGTTAAGAGAAGACAGTACAACACGTGGGATGGGCTGCAAAGTAGTAGTGGAAACCCTTATGATACTGGGAATGTGGACTGGCTCTGCCATGCCCAGAGCATGTGCTGTCCCTGCATCCACTTTTTAGCTCCTCTGGCAAAGTCATGCTTGCATGAGCCTGGAGGGGCAAAGTTACTCTAATTGTGTCTCTCTTAAATAGCAAATTCTCTTCCAACCTGTCTATTTTTATAAATGTCCCATTTTCTGTCTGGCTGACCTTATCCTTTCCTGAGTTTTCTGTCTGACTTGGCATGGGGAGAAATGAAGCTCAGGATTTCAGTAGCTCTGGAATGACATATGCTGTGGAAATGCAGTGCAGCCACTCTGTTCTGGGTCCTGATTATAGGGCTGGATCATGAGTATGTCTGGCAGAACAATACATATGGATGGCACAAAGGCTGAGAGAAACTGGTGCAAACTGGCACATTGAGTTGTCAAGTTTCCTTTACAAAGGCTCACAGACCAGCTTATGGCAGGACCAGAAATTTATCAGACCAGTGATTAAACACCCAAAACCAAAACAAGCTGCATGAATTTTGATTATCTTAATAGAAAATCCCTCCAAGCATCCACAGGCTCAAGTGTTGCTTGAATCCCATGAGGATTTAAACTGACTGAACTCCTCAAAGCCTGTGGGTGACTGTATAGACAGAACATTAACAGCTACATCTCCTGAGAGTCCCCTGATGTGCCCATGACCAAAAGAGAGCATCCTTGGACAGCACTAGAAAAAGAGAGCACATCCAGCTTCAGAAAGCACCTGCAGTGAATAGAGCTGGACTACAGACACCCCAAGTGGACAGCCTCTGTGGGACAGTAGGTCAGCATGTGGGTACAAAGCTGGTGTTTATTTTGTGGACTAACCATGTTGCTGCCTGGCTGGTCTGTGTGCTGCCTGCCCCTGCAAGGCTACAAAGGAGGTGATGACAGGAAAGCAGCAGCGTTACTGCCCTTTCAGCCCACTGAAGGCCAATTTCCCTGCAGTTTGAGAGCAAAAGTAGAACAGCCTATTATTGCTTGAGCCAAGAGATAATAAACATCCAGGCCAGCCAATTCAATACTTCAGTGCTTTGTGAGGTTTTTTTAATTTAACACAAATGATTCTCAAGTTCCTATTTGTCCCCACTACAGCAACAATGGCCTCCCAGCATTGCAGGAAATATGCCTTTTCTCAAGCTGTGCTAAAACAGTTAAAAAGTCATCACTGCTTAGCTAGTGATTTTGGACAATATCATTCCAGGATTTCCCCTGAGGACTAAGATAAACACATTTTCTAATGATTCCTCTAAGAACTGCAAGGAGGGAAGCTTTTCCTTAGCAAGTGTGTCTGCTTATCAAGTAGTCCTGTGGCTTTAATTAAGACTCACAGAAACTCTGTTTTCAGTTGTCTCTGCACAATAAAAGTGGGTCCTGGCATCTTAGGCTGGTTTTTTTCTATGCCTTCAGGTTCCACCTGCACACCCTGAAAGATGATCCCTCTTTCCACTTTCCCCTTATCATTTCCAAAGCTACCATCTTAATTTTGCTTTCTAAACCACAAGGTACCAAGAGAATAACAGCTTGTTCAGCTTTCAGAGTGGCCCAAGTGACAGATTAGAGATGAACAAACCTATCCAAAGGTCTTTTTTCTGAGCAGCTGATTTTGTAAGTTTACCAGGTTCTAAGGTCTTTTTTTTTTTCCCTAATGGGAGTTAAATGTTGATTTCCAGCACCTCTGGATGCACACCCAAAGCCCTGGGCTGTTCCTACACCAGCCATTCTGCAAATCAAGTATTTTGCTTCCTTACTTGCTTTGCCTTGATGTCAAGTGCCTGCAAACAAACAGCTTCTTTCTGAGAAGAATAGTGTGTTCTCCTGGACATGGAGCCACACTTTTTTTCCCCCTACTCTCACTTCAGAGAAACCCTCTCCTATGCATCCAAGTTTCAGAGCTTGTGGAGTTTCCTCTTGGGGTTTCTTTTTTCATCTTTTAACAAGGTAACACCCCTACACACAGCCACCCCCTCCTTGGTGTTTGGGTACCTTGTCTCTTCCATCTCTTTTCCTTGGAGCTGCTCAGCACTGCAACCACCCAGAAAGCTGCCTGAACAAGGCTGCTCTGAGAAGCTAAAAGAGAGAGAAATGCCTTTCTCTTATATTAAAAGGCTGTCTCATCAAAAAAAAAGGGTGCTTTTCTGAAGTAGTCACTTTTCTAAACAGACACTCTGAACTAAAGGGAAAGCCCCATGGTCTGAGTTTTCTTTGCATGTGCTGCAGCTAAGACAGGCAATGGCAGAACCCCTGGCAACCTTTGCCAAGGCAGCTCTGAGCCAGCACAGTGTGGCTGGAGACAGCCTGGATGCCCTGGAAGTTGTGGGGCTCCTGATCCTCCTCCACTGAGGCTCAGCATGCAAAAAAAAAACCACAGGGATATCTGAAAGACCTCTGAGACCAGCCTTTTTACCCAGAATGTAACAGGAGTGGCAAATCCTTCTTTCTGGTAGAGCACTGGAAGGGGCTGCCCAGATGGGCTGTGGAGGCTCCTTCTCTGGAGACATTCAGACTCACCTGGATGAGTTCGTGTGTGACCTACTCTAGGTGGTGCTGCTCTGGCAGGGGGGTTGCACTGGATGAGCTTTTGAGGTCCCTTCTAGCCCTTGAGATACTGTGATTCTTTTATGCCACATTAGACATAAAGAAGCATGGAAGTAACCTCTTGCTTTTGCATAAGGCTGAAACCCATCACATTTCTTCAAAAACATGTAAGATCACCCCTTGCTTAGGTTTCCAAACTCAGTATTACATTTCTCCTGTTTGAAATTAACCACACACAAATAGAATCATAGGATCATAGAATGGTAGGGGTTGAAAGGGACCTTTAGAGATCATCCAGTCCAATCCCCTTGCAGAAGCAGGTCAATAACTTGTCAAAAGATGTGAAAGGTAAAGCATAATCAGCACGAGGACACCGCTGTCAGTGTGTTACCAGTCCCCTTACACCCCAATCTGTCAGAGCTCAGCCTGCAGCAGCCAGCCCTGAGGTCTGGCAGAGATTGAGTCTAACGTTTAGAACAGGCAGGTACAGCAGTCAGCCTACAATTCTGCAGACAGCTTGCCTTCAGGAAAGCAGAGAAGGTTTCAGTTGAAATTTCTCAACTGTTCCCCTGAGTGATGCCAGGGGGAAATATTTAGGTTTGTCTAATACACTAAGTGTTTTAGCATTTCTTGCTTTAGAGGAATGAAATGGTGAGAGAAGAAGCTGCTTCCTCTGTAAATGGCCTGTGCCTCCATTTTTCAATGAAAATACTAATCCATTTTGCCATGTATTTTTGGTTGCTTGCTCTTTCTGGCTATTGTAATTAAGACACATTTCTATTTAAACAGGGCGTATCAGAGAAAATGAGGAGCTGGCAGAGGCAAGGCAGTGAAAACATGTCCTTGCACACAGTGCATTAGCAGGCCTGATGGGTGTCTTTTGTGATGCTCCCTGATTGTGCAATCCCACCTCATAATAAAATACAATGTCATGCAGTTTATTAACAAATCTGAGCAGAAGAGTATATCCTGTAATTACATTTCAGACTCTGTGCATATATTACACTCCTTTCCTGACAGCCCAGAGCTCTTCTCATTTTTTAATGCAAATGCTTTATGCTGCTGGTCAGTGACACATCCTCTTATCCTGTTTTTCTAAGAAAAGAAGGCATGAAATGGTCTTATCTGTCTTATAATTACTTTTAATCCAAAGGACAATTTTCAACCACATCTCAGGGAGGAAGAGATACCTCAGAGCCTGTGCAAATGTGTGGATGGGTGGAAGGCAGGGGGCATCCTCTCCAATGAAGGATGGAGAGGAATTGTCCCATACTCAGTCAGCACAGCCCACTGCTCTAGAGACACTTGCACAACTCTGCTGACACATGCACAGAAAACACAGGAGACAAGAGAGAGGAATCTGTAGGAAAAGAGGCTTCCTTGGATCTGTTACCAACAGAACAGCTTAAATTGCCGTGGGGTAATCATCATGCTGCTGTAAAAGAAATGAATCAAAAGGGCATGCAAAGCTTTCTGAAGCCTTTGATTCTATTTGAGTGAATCATTCCTGTGTTCCATAAGTTGTATAGTTAGGTATGTGTGGTCTCACTCCTGGGCTTCAGTGAGAGCTGGCTACTCTTACAGCCTCAGACAATAAATTTCTGGTTTACTTTCTCTCCAGAGGTAGACATCATCTCAGGAAAAGTATACATGGACCTTAGAGGATTAACAACTGTCTAGCAGAAATATATTTGCAAAACTTGCTAGATGAAGGAGGGGGAAAAAAACCCCATAATGAGCTGATTTACAAGTCCCTGCTTTCTTTTTCCCCTCAGATGCTGGTAGTGAAAAAATCCTGTCTAGGAGATATGAGAGTCACATGGCCATACTCTGAAATTTTGCCTTACAAGCAAAACCTTACAGGCTCATGAGAGGTTTCAATGCCTTTCCCCATTGCCAGTCCATCAGGTCTCACACACTGAGTGTGAGACCCAAGATCCCTCCCAGCCCCTGCAGTGACTCAGTTATCAACCTGTATTTACACCTCACCCTGAGGCAAGCACTTCACCACCCTGAAGCCCAGTGAGATGGCATCTGACAGTCATCTTGACAGGAGAAGAGACCTCCCACATGGCCACTTCCTAGACATGTTATCAAAGCCTTCCCATGTGCTTGACTAGTGAGCCACTTTTCACCCCTGCACCCGTTATCTCTGAGTGGCAAAGTGACACAATGCATGTGAAACGCTCATCTGAAGCAGAGCCTCTGTCTCTGTTGCCTCTGTCTGCTGAGGTGGTAGCCTAAATTAGAGCACCTGCAAGATGCTTTTTCAGTATGAAACCTGCATGCTGAATCAGAATGGGAAAGTCAGCCTCTCACAGCACAGAAGCAGATAGGCTTACCTCCCTACATTCCCCTCTGAGTCCAAACCAGATGTTTCTTGCTAATGAATTTGCTGAGATCTAACACAATTTAATACACACACACATACATAATCAAATTGAACAGGGTAAAAAAGCAGTAAAAAAGACATAAAGTGGTGCCTCAAGAGAGAATTGCAATTTTTGAGACTGTTTCTAGAGTCCCTGTCCTGGACTAGCTTTTCTCCTCTGCCTCACTAGAAAGACCTGACCTTCTGCACTAAATCATGTCAGATGCTTTAAAAAAAACACCTCTTAAACATCCCCAGTCTCTTCTGCACTTGGAAATTTTTAGTCTTCACATGAAGAGCATTACAAAGAGCCAGTTCATATTGTCCCAGGAGGCACATGTCAGTGTGGCATGGGTAGTATGGACCTTCCTATTCTCTGTGCAAGGAAATCTCCTCATTAGGAGAGCAGACACACCTTCTGCCTTTCCTTCCCATGAAACTCAGGGATGTTTCTATCAACAGGGGTCTGGAGGAACTCCGAGACAGGAGGTTTTACTGCCAACTTCTATAGTCCATAGCAGGATATTCCTGACTGGTCCATGAGCATGGTATTCACACACATGAGAAATATGGCATGTTTAGCTGCCAGTTCCAACCCTTCATCATTCCAGAGCTGATTTAATCATCTGAACCAATGGTTTCAGGGCCAAATTAAAAGGCAAAGGTGACAGAAGGGCCCATCATTGCTTCCCTAAATAGCACAAATTGTTCTGACCTGTCACAGCAGATCAGGATGAAGGCTTTAGGCTAGGAAGATAACCTTAAAGATCTAATGGGAATGAGGTAGGGCAGTACTAATGTCACTCTACTGTGACAAGCCCTTTCAAATTTGATTTGCCCAAAGTCTTACACCAGCCCCTTTGTCCCCAGAGCATGAGCCAGGCAATGACCACAAGACTGGCAGCTGTCCCCTGTCTGCCCCATCTTGGCTGGCAGGAAGGTTTCTGGAGGGGAAGGGATGACAATGTGGTCCCAGGGCACTGCTGACACAGGAGGGGACAGATGGAAATCATCATGGCAAGCCCATGCTCATTGCACATCTCCCCTTCAACCTGTCACCTCACCAGATGCCATCTCACCAGTGATGCTGAGGAAATGTGGAAAGTGAAAGGGAACAGACAAGCTAAAAAATCCAATAAGCAAATGATGCAGGAAATAGTGTTGCCCTTATTGGTGTAGGATTTGGGATTCTGATTTAGACTGTGCCTGTGCTAAGCTCAGGGTTAGGGCTGCTCTCTTGCCTCTCCAAGGCTGCCTTGCCCAGGGGACACATGATCTGGACAGTTCAAATCTTCCTATGATGCTTGATAGTCTTTTTACAAACCACTTTTCTAATTCCAGCCAGTGCATCTTAATGTTTGGAGGAGCTTAACAAATAACAATACAAGATTGTCAGTGTATGGGAAAACTGCTTCTGTGCTCACAAACAGTAACCTCAGCAGATCACTGAGCAGGAGCTTTGCAATTATCCTCCAAAGAAGATGAACTGAAATCAGAAGCATCAAGCTCAAATCCTCAGTGTGTCGTATTTATGCAAATACCCAAATAAAATCATCATCACCTCTGTTCTGAGAGGCAAGGAAGAGTGGGACTGCTGAGAGCACAGTGCTGGCAAGACATCTAGAAACCTCACCATCAGAAGCAGCAAATATCAAAGTGCCAAGAGGAGGGTGGATTTGGATTCTCCAGTTGGTTCATGTGTCATTGGACATGATATTTGCACTTTAATGCTTCTTGAGCAGCGAAGGCAAAGTTCCCCCTGGGCTAAAGGTTTAAAGGAACCAAGGGCTGGAAAACTCTGGTGCTGAGAGGCTGAGCTTCTGAGATAGATGCTGGGACTGCACTAAATCCAGTGGGTTGGACAAGAAGCATGAAATTAAGGCCTTTTGGAGCACTGTCCATTCATACATTCAACTGAGCAAGTCTCTGGAGCTCTCTCTTGTTTCTTTATCCCCTCTCTCTTTGCATGCAGATATCATCTTTTAGGCATTTTTTTGCTTCCCCACTTCCATGCAGATTCCTTACTAGGACCCCAACACATAGCAAACACACAGAGGACCTGAATGGCCACGATCCCAATGCTTCAAGGCTATCCTTACCTAGGGGAGGTTATCACAGCCTCATTTCCACCTCAGCAAAACACTTCAGCAGAAACTTGCCCTTGGTTTTAGTCATTAAAGAAAATAAATGGGACACTTTTTTCTCTGCGGAGTTAATCAATACCAGTTTTCTGGAGTTCTGGTTACATGAGCAGAATATTGCTCTGTAAGCCAGTCATGCCATCCTCACTCCTTGGAGGGTGCCTGAAATGCCAGTTTAACCAAATCATGCTGCCTGAGGTTACTGGTAATCCTGCCATTTCTGAGCCCCACTACAGCATGAACTACATTGACCTGTGTGAAAAAACATGCAGTAATACAATTCAGCTCTGGAAACTCCATGGCCAGTGTACACATTTTCAAACTTAAGTTAACATCATTTAACATCCAGCTATTTATGTCCCTGAGAGAAAGGTTTTTATTGGAATAGGGGGAAGGTGGTTGTATTTTAAAAGGCAAAAGAATAAATGACCCAACTAATAGTTCATAAAATGATCTTGCCAACTTTCCTTGAATGATACTGTAAAAATAATACCATAAAAGAAAAAGCATTACAAGGCCTTGAATAAATGTGATCCTTCAGGGCTAAGAAACCTCATTTTCCTGCATACAGATATGGTTCACACAGCCCTGCAGAACTTCATGCCACACAAAGACACCGATATTTTCTGCAGAATTAAGCAGAACAATTAACTAGCTACTCTACTGCTGCACCATGGAAAAAACAGAGTTGAAAAGGATCATTTCATAGGGATGTCTACCCCATCTCTAGTCAAGGATCAGCTAGACTTAGCCCTGCTGGGAATGAGTGCTTCCTTCTGCAACGGCCCAGGTTGCTATAGAGGCACTGCCATACCTAGGCTTAAAATTCCTTTACAAGTGTTATCCCAACAGCAAAGTGGCTCAAGAAAACAAAAGCAACTAAATTCAATCAGGGGCAATCTGAAGAAGCAGGTTGACTTACCTTGAAGATCTAGATATTCAGCAAATTGCTCTCCAGCCACAGACAACTGGTGCCACCCACAGACTTCAGTGGAATGCCAGTGCAGTCCTTTGGACTTTTTGAGCTGAGACATGTGATGCCATGGGGAAGATGGAACAAAGCAGAGAGAGAAAATGAGCAGAACTTCCATAAAACTCTCTACCTGTTGTGACTAATCTTGGTCTTTCAAAGCACACACACGTGGTGTGCAAAAGAGGCAGCGACAGACACTCACGGATGTGTTGCTGTGCAGATGTGGTGCAGGGCAAGTCAGCTCTAACGACTTGCTGGTGGTTTTTGACCAGGCCCAGTGAACAGATCCTTGAACAGCAGTTTGTCTGTGGTGGGATGCACTGTGGAGAGAGAGCTCGTTCTGCTGTGTGCTATGCAGGTTGAACGCAGGTAACCTAAAAGCATTACAAAACTCAGCAAAAGTTGCTATTTGTGAGTAGAGATCTTCTTCACAGCACAAAACCTGGCTGGACAGCTTTATGGTCTATTCAGTCAGTGGGTTTTACATCTATTTAGATAGACTGAGGTGGTCATAAATAAATAAATAAATAATGATGCTGCAAAGCCAGTGTCCAGTATCTCTAAAGACTTGATTTGCTGGTTCTAGCACTGCTAGGTGCTGACACGGTGAGATTTTACCCACTTGTGTCTTATGCGCTGAGGTTATTACATCTTCACAGCTCATGGAGTAGTTAAATTACTTTCCCAAGGTTCACATAACTCATCTTTGTCAGAACTAAGATCAGAAGGCAGGTGCTCTCATTTCCAACCAGACTCCAGGCTCTAATAGCTACATTTTGTGTTTCCTTCTACTTTACTAGCTTCTGCTAGGAGAAAAGTAAGAGTACTTCATCCCACATTATATGTAGGAAAGGAAACAGAAATCTGAATAGTTGCCATCTGCTGGAGTTGCTTTGATTTATTGCTTTCCAGCCTCAGCTGAAGTGCAAACGTGCTCTGGAGAGAAACATTTCCTTAGGTTGTTGTACTGTGCCTAACTGCTCAGAGCCAAACTAAGTCACAAGGACACAAGCAAAGAACATTCCCTTTCTCCACCAGAATAATTTATACCTTTAATTCAGTAGTTATAACCAACCACCCAAAAGGCATTGTTGCCTCCATCCTCTGGCAGCAATTTTTCTTTCGACTAGCATCAAATTCCAAATTGAATAAAACAATTAGGCTTTGTAGTTCCCTGTCTGGTGTTTTGTATTTGCTCAGAAAGGAACTCTCTAGCCATTAGAAGCATGTCTCTTTCTTCCAAATGTCACACAGACAACTGTAATTTGATGGCATTTCACCCCATCTGTCTACAGTTTTAGAAAAAAAAACAGGTTTGCACTTCATGTGTTTTCATCTCCTGTCCAAGTCCAAAGCCAGAGAATTCTTCAGACAATTATTGCTACAGTTTCCTTCAGATGATGTAATTATTTCCCATGTCTATCAACCTGTCACTTCATTTGTGGGTTTAATGTTGGTTAAAGACAAAGTGCCACGCCACTGCTAATTTTACTTCAAAGAAGGACTTTCAGACTAGGGAAAAAAAACAACCCAACCCCAATTCAGCATCAATATCTATTAATAAAGTAATTTACTTTTCCATTAATTTTCCCTCCTCCCTCAGCCCCTCTGGTATTACTGGACTTCTTTAGTGTTTGAATTAACTCTGTTCCTTTGCACCCAGATTTGTCTTTGGCTCAGGTCCCAAGTGCTGGTAATAGTGGAGAGAGGTAATTCCTAGACCTAAAGGACAGATTCTGACAAAGTCCTCCCCAGAAGGTTAATGCATGTCACACCAAACGAGGAATGTTGGTAGCTGGGTCAGGAAATACTCAACAATCACACAGTTTATGTGTGTTCTCTGTCAATCTAGAACCAAAATCAAAAACCAGGACTTCCAAAACAAATAATAAGAGGTAGCAACTGTAGTAAAAAGACACATGAAGAACATGTCAAAAGCCCCCAAAAATCAGATGAACGCTTTGCCAGGTGCTGCCCACAACCCCTCTTCTTTCTTCGTTTAATCACATGAACAAAACCAACATGTGGCTTGGTATCACTTGTGTGAGTGGTCAGGGTTTCCCACAAGCAAGAAATGTAGCTCTCAGCCTTACAGCTTCAAGTTGCCTCTCACAGCTCTTGGGCTTCAGGAGAGAATAACACTATCCTGCCTCTCTCAGCCTGGGTCATTGCCTAAGACCAAGGCAAACCCAAAATAACTGTCCTAAATGGAAGTGCCACATAATGCTGCAGATGAGTATGATGGAAAGAGAAAACACTTCCACCCAGAAGCATTCTATATATCTATCTGGCAGCTTTCCATCCTTTAGAAGAGACTTTGTGTTGAGTTGGGGATCCCAAGCACCACAGTGCTGCACTCCCCACTGCCAGACCCTCCTTGGCAGAGTCCCTCCATGCTCTTGTGAGCTGTGACTCCCCTAACTTCAGAAACAGGGTTGAGTAGCTCTTGTGTTAGGTTCCCAGATACCAAAGAGAAGCAGGAGGAGGGCTGGCTGTTCTTGCCTCTGTGCAGTCAGGCAGCCATGCCTTGAAAAGGAACCCATATTTCCTTACAATAAGCATCTTCACAGACAAGAAACAAACATGCAGAGCATTGATCCAACATTGCTTCCCACCTGCACCCCTGACACGCTGAGGAGTGGCACGCCAGATGGCCATTTCACCTGGAACTATGCCAATGCAAAGCACAAAAAGAGTTCCTGCCCTCAAACGTGTCAAGATTTAGTAGTGAAGTGAAAGGATGTCAGTCCAGGCAACAACAAATAACCTTGGCACTCCAGCAGGTTAACTGCTGGCAGTTTCAGATATGTCAGGCGTTTGTAGACAGTACAGAAGGGAGATCTACTCGTGCTGGGATTTGAAAGATGATGCTGCTCATGGCTTTTAGGTGGCACACAAAGATAAAGCAGTGCAAGTGGCAGCACAAAGTTCTCCATGCTTGTCAGCCTTAAGCCAGGCCAGCTGGGAAAACTCAGCTCCTGGTGCTCAAGACATGGAGCTAACAGAAACCTACAAAACCAACAGCAAGCTTCCAACTGAGACTCAGCGTACCCAAAGGAAGGGACTGTAACAGCACACCGTCCAAAACCAAATGTTTGGGTTAAACTGCAGCTTCTATCTTTTTCTCTTTATTCCAGCATCTCACTGCGTTTCATTGTCACATCATTTATGACAATTCTTACATCCCCTGTGCTCTTAGGACTGTTGAAAACACCAAAATATGTCCTACAACAAAACCAAATCAACTCTAGAGTCTCAGTGTGAAAAGATTCAACCCAATCTTTCAATGACCACCCAACACCTTCCATTCTTTCCTCCAAATTAATGTCAAGGTAGCAGTTCCATTGTACTCTTTTCAATCAAACACAGCAGTGACAGACCTACCTGGGGTAGGAGATAAAGAATCCAAGGCAAACTCTAGAACATGTTCTTTCTTAGTCCTTGCCTTAAATTTCCACTGTCTCTGGCAGATTTAAATGCTCTTTGAATGATTACGACTCGGAGGCATTCAGTTGCTTCATCAGTGTAAAATGCCCAGGAGGAAATGTGGCAGAGCTACAGGAAGGATGAGGATCTCATGTGGGTGACCAGCAGTGAGCTGTCCAAGTCCCACATGTACACATTGATTTAAAATTCAGAAAGGAATCCTGATCAAAGCATTAGTTGTTGGTGGTTTAAACATTGTAATTAAGCCATTGCTTCTCGTCTTCTGTGGAGTGGGAAAGTGTCCCCTCTTCGAATCTCTCTTGTTATGTGCCAGGGATTTCTAGTAGGCATGGATCTGGGATGTTAATATTTGCATTAGTATTCACTCTGCAATCAGTTAAAATGTTCACCTCCTATGAATATTCAGTCTATAAAGAACTCGACAACATTTTTCACTTGCATGCCAATAATCACAATAATGTATTCACCAGAAGAGCTGAAACACACACTGTTGAGCAAATACCTATCTACCTCTCTAGCTACTTGAACAACTTCTTTAAGCGCAAACAGAAGTTGTGAAAAACATCTTATTGTATTTAATCTAGTGTGAGCTCCTATCAGGACTGGTAAAAGTGAGCTATGGCAGAAGACAGTAGACAGGAGGTACATAATGTATTAAGGACTCCACTTTCTACTGAAAGGAACCCAGAAATGCTATTTTTGTGTTTTCAATCCTACAAAAGCATGGAAATTGGTAGCTAGAGATTAAAACAGTAAAAAAGTGGTGCCAAATCACAGAAGGTAGCTGTATAACCTTGCAATGGTACACAACAGTGAACAGCAAGTACCTCTCACACAGGGTTATGGCAAGCTGATGGTGCCATAGAGGGCTTTGCTTCCAAGGAAGGACCAGCTGTGTTTCCAAAATCTCTGTGGGCACTAAAGGATAGTACCTTTTGTTGCAGGAAGAAGCTTCATGCCAGTTTTGCTAACATTACTGCTGCAAGCACATAACCATCAGCTTAACCTTCCTCTGTCTCTGCCATCAGATTTTAGGGTCAGATGTAGTGCTGCCTGCGGTTGGTTGAAGTCTCAACTTGTTCCCACAGCTCAACTCTGGAGCTGAGCTGTTGGTATAACTTTTGTTCACATTAGCAGCCTGTGGCTATCAGCAAAATGTGTGAATTACACACCCTAAGAAACCATCATTCACTCTAGTTTGACAGGGTGGATTTTCCCCTGTGCAGCAGGCTGTCCAAAGCTTTCTGGAGGTCACCTCGAGCACTGGGAGCTGTTGTTTCAGTAGTATATGCTGATAAAGGAGCTGACAAAGCAGAAGGCAAGTGTAATTAATATGCATCAGAAAAGAGGTTTTTAGGTGAGATAGGAACCTATTAATGCTACTGCACATGGAATTGCTGCTGCCTCATCTGGGGTACAGCCCACATCCCTGGGCAATTTGAAACGTCTGAGAAGTGAAACCAAATTGGAATAAAACCTATGAGGATAACAAGTGGAGACATTTTTATTTGGGATCTGAAAGATCTGGGATAAAGGGATCTAGCAAAACAAAAGCTGGAGAAAAATATCCTAGCTGTTTTTCATATGGAACTTGCCCAGCAAGAACAGTCTGGTACAGTTGCCTTCCATACCAGGAGGCACAATGCTGTAGTTTCAGGGAGTCTCTTCCAGCCCTATGTTTAAAGCATTGTGGTTCTGGAGCATCTGAGACATCATTAACTCTAAGAAGATGAGTGACAACACTGAGCTCTGTTGGAAACAGTGCTTTCTTCTCAGAAGCTCAATCTTCTGCTTGTAAAAGTCAGAGATTTCAAGGATGATACAAAAGATGCTGGGGGAAAGGAATCCCCTGTTCCTCTCTGATTGCCTCAGCAGAGAGAAGCCCTAAGTACAAAAATCACAGAATGATGCATTATTCAGATATCAAATGCAGATCTACTAATAAACTGCAATAAACATCAAAGGACAATGTTACCAGTAGACTGCAAGCAAGTTGCTTTAATTACAAAGCAGCTTTCTTGTGAGGCAACTGGCTTGAAAAGAAATAAATAAATGCAAAGCTCTTTTCCTGGGTGGATGAGTTTGTTCCCTGTTTGTAAACCCCGTGGTGAAATCACACAGGACAGATGAAGACCAAACAGCAAGAAAACACATCCAATACATGCTTCCTAATTACCAGCTACAGCATGATCCCTCCAACTGCAAAGTGGCTGTAGCAGAGCATTAGGACATGTTCCTTGATCAGCAGAGGCATCCACAGAGACTATTTGGTCCTGATTTTGCCACGTGTGAGTGCAATTTGACAACAGGCTGGTGGGATGGACCTACTGTGATCATATGCATGAGGCTCTTCATGAGCAGATGGTTGGGAAGTGCTACCTGAAGTATTTTGGACAGAAGACATGACTATCCTGTCCCTCTAGATGAGATTTTTAGGGCTAGTGGAGCTGGGATGAGTTCATCTTTGCCATTTATATGAAGGACTGCAGTGAGTTGTGAGGTCCAGCCCTCCTGAGTTTAACCAAGTGCTCTCTTCCCATTGCTCAGGATCTGCTCTCTGATACATAGGGGTGCTCCCATGGGTTGAGTATTTTCATGTGAAGATGCAAAGGAGAAAAGAAATCTGTCACAGCTAGTGATAAGTTCAAGAGAAAAAAAAGAGTCCTTGGGGAGGTAGGGAACAAGCAACTGCTTAGGTTTCCCTCCAATGACTAACTCCTCTTCACAACTCTGAGCTCTGACTTGATGTCAGTGATAACTGCAGTTAGTTCTCAGGCTGCTCTCAGATCCAGTCTTTGGCAATCTCCATGCTTATTTGGATTCTGCTATGTTTGACCTACACTACCTGGAAAACCATGTCTTCAAAATCAGCACAAGTGCCAGATTCTTTCCCCAGTGACCAGCAGCGACATCGTTCCACAATATTGCAGCCGTCTTTCCCTGTTAGCTAGATCCCCACAATTCACAATGAATAGATTTCCTCCAGACAGGTGAATGTGTCACTGTAGGCCAATTTTATGAATAGTTCTAGAACCAAAGTAAACAAATTAATATTTAAAGAGGGGCTTTGATGTACTGTTATTTCCCTAATGCTGTTGTAAGCAGAACTGTCTGTATTTCTTATTGTCAATACATTGCCCTCTTGGATCCAGCATGAGCAGCAGACATCACAGCTAGGCCTGAGATATACTTTGTTAAGTACTTTATGTGTCAAATGATATATTATCTGAACTATCAAAAGAGACAGGAGCTGCTCCAAAGAGCTCCCCATCCGGATCAAGAAGAGGCAACAGATGGGACCCAGAGAACCTCACATCTGTGTAGCCCATTTAGTGCCTTCAGATTATTTTCTGCTGCAACACTTTGTTTTTCAATAACATACCTTTTTTTTCTGAAAGGCCAGAGCCTTCTGCAATAGCTCCAAGAGGAGCAGAATGGCAGGTACATCTCCAAACAGCAGGTGCTTGGCAGCTGTGGTTCAAAGTCTGAGAACAGTGTGAAATCTCAAGCCAGGTTTGAGATGGGAAGCATTTGACTGGTTTGAGAGGGCCAGAGGTGCACTGTAACTAAGGTATCTCCATCCACCATGAGACAGTGGATTTCCACATTGCTTTAAACATCAGTTGCTTCATCTGTGCCTTTCTGTATTATCATAATATCATAATGGGCACTCTCATTAAAAGAGGGTATTCTGCCCATTGGTTCAACAAGGAAAATTATTAACCTGCAAGCCTTCTTATTGGTGCTCTTTTCCTACCCTTTCTATCTTCTGTTATACCCAGGTTAAGAGTTGGATGGGATAAGATGTGGGGGCTCCTAGCAGAATCTATATTTGAACTTCAAAGGTTTCAACAACTAAGCATGAGGAGATGTTCTTGCTGCTTGTTAGACAAGTGTAGGTGAGTGCTTATCTGTCTACCCTTTGACAGCAGTTTAATACAATAGAAAAGAGCTTTTAATTTGCCTTTTGACTGTGTATGTCACTGCACCTGTGAGATCCTTGCTTGTGGTTTTGTCCCTTATTGGTATGGAGCTGAAATCAGTCCATTCAGTGCACACAAAAGCTTCTCCACTGATGACAAGAGAAAAGTATTCTCTTCTGTGAACTGGGCTTGCTAATGTGTTTCAACATTTCCCTGTGAGGATGCTCTTCATGGTGGAAGGAAAGGAAAGTAGTTGTTCCAAACACATTGCCTTGTGTGCTTAATCTGCCAGCAAATCAAGGTTTGTTACTGAATTTGTTCACTAGGGCAGACCAACAGAGTTGCCAGCTATGAGCATGGGCATGGAGGAGCTCTTGTTGCAAAAGGCAGAAAGCTTTTGTGTGAATCTAGTTCTCCCACTGAACTAGCTCACATGCCAGTACCACATCAAGGATGCAAATCCAAAGGGACACCCCAAAACAGCTCTGCTAACACCACTGACATATTGCTGCTTATATATAGGAAAACGGGTCCAGCTGGAAACTCATCAAGATGCTGGTTCCCACTCCTCTGGTCAACCTGATGAGTAGAATTCTCCTTTTGATATTCATTTTTACTGCTTGACAGACAAACCTGCAGTAGCCTCTCATCAGAAGATCCAGTGGCTTCCTTCTTGTCTTCTTAAGAACCTTTCCACCCTGCCTTGTCACCAAGACATTGTCATTCTTCCAAGACACCTCCCTGAAACACCAAGATGAGGAACACTGGGAACCTTCAAGCTGAAAATTTGCACTTAATGACTTTTAACAAGTGAAAATATATTTTTTTTACAAAAGAAAAAAGCAGAAAAATCTATCCCATTTAATTCCTGAGGGATTGAGGGTGAGGAGGGAGGCCAAGCAGCCTCAGTTTTGCTCTCTGGGTTAGCTGAGGGGAACACAGGCACCACACAATTTGTTCTAAGATCAATTGTCCCCAAAGTGCAATAGTTTCAAATATACAGCTCCTGACTTTACAAAGGCTTCACAGTGACTGGTTATTACAGCTCCTGCAGGAAAAAAATCCAACTGCTAGTTTTCCAGCTCCCCTAAAACATGTTTAGGTCAGATGGAGGGCACCAGTGTAAGAAACAACCCACATAACAGAGCAGCAAGTGTTAGTTTTTCCTCTTTTGTATTATCTTTACCTATATATCTGCAGATCATGGATTGAATCTTTAGTATAGACTTGGCATGGCCATACCTAGATCCTGGGCTTTGACAAACACCAGAGATGCAGAAGCCATGGTGCTTCCAAAAAGCCTTTTCCAGAATATTTTGCTCTGCAGAGAAGTGGCTCCTTGCACCTCTACTCACATTTATAGTTTTAGATACTCCTTGAACAATGAAGGAGCTGAAACCACACAGTCAACAACAAGATTATTGGGGGTTTATGCCAAATTTCAGGACACAGGTAAGCCATTGACAGGACAAGGAATAAAGCAAGCTACAGCAGCAATAGTACAAGCACAATAAAATGTTTCAGCAACTGATTCAGCAGCTGTAGCAGAGTCTTAAGGCACCGGGTCCCTTCTTTCAAGTAACTCATTTGTAAAGACTTAAGTGATGAGAAAGCACTCATTTATGCAGCCTGTCCTAGGAAAATACTGCTGGATTGCAGAAATCAGGGCAACACTTTTAATGCAATCAGAAGCTGATGAGTTAGGATTTCATTGGAGACCAAAAAAAGCTGCCAGATGAAGTTTATGACTCAGGCCAAAACAAAGTTAATCCCTATTTTTAGATCTAGTGCTAGTAGGCATTTCTGGACTTAGAGCAACATTCCAGTTGCAGTTGGGGGTTAAAGATGAGGTGGGGATGTCTAGCATTAACTCTATCCCTTTGGACAGCTGTCATTCCCATCCTACAAACTCCTGGGTGCTTACTGGAGTGAGCTCTAAACCCACTCACCGCTATACCACATACATCTGCCCCTTCTAGTCAAAGTCCCACACTTAACTCTTCTTTTAGTGTGACATTCCTACATTAAAACCATAAAGACAACTACTAAAGTACTGATTATACATTGGCCTTCTCCTATCCTTCTGGCATTGATTCCATTCTGAACCCCAACATTATTTTTGGCCATGGTCAAACTTTATGGAGAAAGCCTTTACAGCTACCAGCACTAAATGTAGTTCTCCTTTGTCCCTGGTCCAACACCTATGTCAAATGCCCCTGTTATTAGAGCTCAAAACCAGTTTGCAAACATAGAGTTAGTGTTAAAACTGGTTTTAAAGATTCTGTCTTCATTTGTGCTAGGGTTTGGTGTGTGATCAGGGGGCTAAACTTGGGCTAAACCTCAGGCTTAGCATCATCACAGGCTATTCCCAAGGGGAGGTGGGCCTGAAAGAAGGTGAAGATTCTGCCTGTAGATGGACAAAGGTTTGGGTCATGAGCTTTAAGAGTTTTCTTGCAGTGCTGCTGGGCAGCCACTTTGGGAGGCAGCAGTATCAGCATTTTCCTGCATTATCTTGGCACGTTGCCCCCGCTATACCCAGCAAGATCTGACCAGTGCTCACCCTGCACATGCTTCACCTGCCCTCTGCCTTTCACTACCACCTACAGTTCTGAGCTATAGTAAGTGTACAGACACACTTTCCCTTCCATGAGCCTCCAAGCTGGTAAAAAAGAACATCAGCTAAAAATTCATTTTGGGGAATGACAAGGAAGTGTCTGACTCATGGGTGGGATGACAAACCTTGGGAAGGTTTTGTCTCAGGAACCAAGCTTCCTAGTTTAGTTTCATGCCAATTGAAATGAACACCAGCTGTAATTGCCCATGAGTCATTAATCCAGCTCTGTGTTTGTGGCCACTTGGGTGTATTTGGCCTGTTTGAGCCACTGCAGTTTTCTTTTGTTAAGTATCAGATGGCTTTTATATTGTCTGGCATATCACTGAAAAAAGCCTTTGGAACCCAGCATCACTAAGTGCCTGCAATCATGTCTTTTCTCTCTTGTTTTCCCTCTTTTAACATCTGAGCTATTTCTGAGCTGAACAGAGGGCTGAATGCTATGGTGCCTTCCTTCCTGAGAATACACCATTTATCTGATTACTGAATATTGCAACAAATTGTGCCCCCCTGCAATAATTTTACATAACCTGCTGGAGATGCAGCGTGGAAGAGGGACTGTGATTACAACAGGAAGATTACAATCAACATAGTTTATTTACAAGGTATTTTCAAGTCTTTTTTTGAACAAGTTTTTATCTGCAAGTGGAATATTACCTTACCTTTCATTGTTCACTTTTCAGAGGTGAAATACACACATATACATACTAGGAAGAAGCCTCTGCAGCTGGCTATACCTCCTACTTTGTGCCATGGCTGGAATTAAGCAGAGCAGAAAGTGAAATCAATTCAATCTGATCAAGCTTCAGCTAAAATTTGGGTTTGGGTTGGGCAGAACTTGGGATAGCTGAGCCAAACCCCTCTTACCTTTCCCTGCTTTGATCTCAGATGATATTGAAACATCTTTTCCTCTTGCTGCCTCCTAAGGGTGGCATTAAGATTATATATGGCAGGATCAGTTCATGTGCTTTGTTCATGTGTTGCAATCCAAGGTCTTTGATGCAAAAGTCCTTGGGTCAACCACCTACCTTTTCCTGGGGGAAATATATCTGAGTGAGACAGAAGTTCTGTCCCCTGGTCTCTGCCCCTCCTACTCTTGCAACCCTCTACTGACAACTGCAGAGCTGTTCCACCCATAAGAGAAGTCACAGCAACCTCAGGGGCGAGAGGACAGCAACGAGGCCCTGGGGGAACCCCCTGAGTCAAAGGCACATCACAGTCTAGAATAAATTCAGCTGTGCTTGTGCAAAGCTGCACAGACCCACCATGGAGTTACAGCACCCCATGGCTTCTATGCCAGAGTTGCTCATACCTCTGCATGCTTTGGTGTTGCACCGTGTGACGATGCTGCAGAGAGATGAAGCAGCCAGAGAGATCTCTGCACTAGAGCAGATAACTCCAAGGACCATGCACACAGTAGTCACCTGCCTTACCAGGGACCAACAGCAGTATTTGCAAGAGAGGCAGAAGAGCAGCACAGCTGTGAGCTCAGATCTGTCCACTCTGAACAGGATTCAGAAGTCAGGATTTGGGGTTTTTTTAATAAATAAATCACTTTAAACCTTCAAACAGAGGGAAAAGTCAACTTCAGTGGATAAATGACTCCTACAAACATTTCATCCATTATCACTGTGGGGATCCTTTCTGAGGCTTTTAGTGGTACTTGTAAACTTTGCATTGTTCTAAGATGTGAAAATGCTTCATGTGCCTCTTACCAACTACTGAACATCTGAGAGAGCAGAAAAAATCCAGCCAAAAACCCCCAGGTGCTTTGGAAGTCCAACACTGAAGAGCAATAAAGAAATTAGATGAGTGTTGCCATTTATGATTTTAATTATTATGAGTTAATTCAGCTACATCTTGATAAATGGGAATTGCCTCACCTGATTCCAGCAAGATATAAGCTTGCCCATCCCCTGTGAGGTCTTGTAGCAGACTATGGAGAACAGAGTGCAGGAGCATGAATCCAATACTTGGTTTAAGGCCACTGGAGAAAAACCATCATAATCCTGATCCTTACAACTGTGCACTTCAGGGAGTGTCTGAGCATTCCCACCCCTACCACGAGGTCATGTGTCCATAGCAAGATCTCAAAGCTTTGCTGCCTTGTTACAGGATGAGAAGCAGCTGAAGGAATGATGTCAATCAAATTCATGTCCATATAAATTACAAATTAAAGTCCTCAGTGGTATCTTTTTCCTAATAGCACAATGATCCTGTCTGCCAGAAACCAACGTCACTGGTAATGCTTATCTCTCCAAGCAGTTCTATGTATCAATTTATATTTCAGGCACTATCTTGCAATTAAAGTTCTGGGCTTAAAATGCCTGTTTTCCACTCCCTCCCCCCATTCCAATTCCATATCCTCCAAGATTAACAAAACCTCCTCTGTGCCAGCAAATTAATCACAGGACAAAACTAAACCGTTCATTAGAGCTGCAGCACACCACAACTGCCATTAAAAAACTCAATATTGCTATTTTCTGCCTTTATTTTATGGTGCTGTTTGCAGCAGCCTCTCCTCTAAGTATAGGCTACACCACAATAAATAGTCACAAGCCCTGAACCGTGGTGGGTATTGATGTGCTGCGAGCTTGCAGCGTGTTACAACACCAGAGCACTTGTCTAGGGGCATTTTGATGTCTACAGTGTGCAAATTCTCACCTGCATCTCCTCATGCAGGATTTGCCAACATCCCCCTGAAGTGTCCCATTAGCCCATGTTCGCTGATGCTTTGCTGCAGAGGGTGAGCAGAGATGCAGCTGCTTTAGCAGCAGCCTTGCCAGTGCCCTCTCTTGCTGCCCAGCTGCTTTTTTCTGGCCTTTCCTTCCCCAGCCACCTTTACTCCCTGAAAAACCATTACTCTTCTTCCTTCCTGATCCTTCACCTCTTTGGAGAGAACCATCTGACCTTGCAAACAGTGATAATTTATGCAGGATCTCCTCTGCCACTCCAGGGCTTTGTGAGATGCCTGGTGGCAGGCTTGGACATGGGTAGGCTGCTCTTCCTATCCTCACAGCCTGGAGTAACACCCTCTGGACATTCATAACCTCAGCTCCTCAGGAAATTTCTCCTCTTTTTTTAGTTTAAAATGTCTAGGTGGTTAGGAAAGCACAGAACTCTAAACTTGTTCTGCAAAGGTAAGAGTGCAGAGCAAGAGGCAGCCTTGCATTTTGCACAGAAGCAAGACAGTGTCTCATGCTTATATAGAATATAATGGAAATGTTTCATAGTTTTGGACAATCAGGATGAAAATACAGGCTGTGTCTTATCTGCCTGCCTCTATTCAATCAAAAGATGAGCTTCTCTGCCCTAGTACAGAAGCTGAAGCATATACCATGCTACTCTGCTACTACACACCTCATTTCACATTTGGCCAAGAAACAAAAGAAGAAGGCAAAACTGCAGCCCTTGAACAAAACACAGCTATTGGCTCTCTCAAGGGCTGGCTAGATTCCCCAGGAGCCTACTGGAAAATGCAGCAATCCAGTCAACAAATCTTCTCAAACCCTGCAGTTTACCTGAGTCAGCTCTTACATCAAGCACTGGAAGGAGCCCTCAGGCTTATGCACCTCTGACTTGCAAGTGAATTATGCATACCTTTAAAGATGCAAAATGAACCCTGGCCTCCAAGTCTTGCTGCATTAAGATCATCTTTATAGCATTTAAGCTTGAGTAGTAAGGTCTTAACTTGAGGGCAGGAGAGCTTTGAACTTAGCCCCTGTGAAAAGTATCTGGGCTGATGTAGGCTGCAGTCCTGACTTGATCAAGACAGCAAAGCTAGAGCTTTGCTACAGGACTCTCCACCACGTTCTGCTCTCACCCTGAGGTACAGACAGCAGATCAAAGCCATAGCAGGAGGTACAGCCCTGGAGAGTCATCTCTTTCCTTAGAAGCTGTGGAAAAATCACCATGACTTGTGCAAACTCACCTCTCCTCCAGGAAAACAATCTGCCATGCCATTTAAAAGCATCTTCTTGCCTTCCAACACCCCTTACCTACACGTTAAAAGGGAAAGACAATGAAATTGCCAATGGAACTTGCTTTTCTATACAGCACACAGGTCCCTAACTGTTGCTTACAAAATAATTGTGTTAATCTTGTAGCTTTCTCTCTCCAATAGTACAGACTAGGGAACCAGCTCAAGCTTTCACATCTGAAATAGTTTTCAGCACTCTGATTAAATGTACATCAACAGTACTTATGCACTGCTAGCAACATCAAGTTCTAAACAAAGCACTTGCTTACACAGTCCCAGTGTGTATTTCTAACTGTATGTGACATACTAAAGTTGTATAATGTCATAGCCCAGTCTATGAACCATAGCCATGCACCTGGCTTGCTCAAAATAGAATCATAACAGTTGGAAAAGACCTTTAAGATCATCAAGTCCCAGCCCATCCCTCACCCTGCCCAGCCCAGCACTACCCCACAACCCTCAGCACCTCAGCCCCATGCCTTTGGGATCCCTCCAGGGCTGGGCACTGCCCCAGCTCCCTGGGCAGCCTGGCACAGGGGCTGACACCCCTCTCAGGGAAACAGTTCTGCCTCAGCTCCAATCTAAACCTCCTCTGGTGCAACTTGAGGCCATTTCCTCTTGTTCTGAAATATTTCATACTAAAATCTCCCCTGAGCCACAGAGGCATCTCTTGTTATGTCCTCAGGAACAGCAGCATATCTGAAGTGTTCTGCTCTCAGGTATACCTTGGCTTTTCCAGCTTTACCAGACACTTCAGGTACTGAACAAGGACTCCAAGACACATCAGCAATTTTTTCCTACACTTACCAGCAAGACAACAACAGAGTTACTCTGAAAACCAACAGCTCTGGGCACTAAGCAAGGGTTGCATCTCTGCTTCCCACTACCCACTCACATGCTCCCAACACCAAGGCTGTGCCAAGCAAGCCCCTTGTCCCTGGGCACGCTGCAGGATGGTGCTGGGAAGCTGGATTGGTGTTTAGCTCCCTGTGTGCTGTCAGGCACCAGGACCTCCAGGATCCTGCTCTCCTGCCCATGTGAGCACCTGGAGTAGAGCAGGGAGGATGGCAGAAAGGGAGAAAGGACACATGCAGGTCACAATAAAGCTAAGCCTAAAGCTAAACCCATTCTGCCTGAGAGCAAATGCAAAAGTAAACCAGTCCTCTCTGAGGGGAGAAACACTGCAAAGGGAAAACAGTGATTCCTATCCCAGTGCTGAGGTGTGAGGAGGCACTAAAGCACTTGCTTCAATCCAGTGGCTCTGTCCCAGGAAAGAGAACCTCAACAGTGCACCGAGAGTAGGGCAGCAGCATGGCTGGAGGCATCTCTCCCTCCACATACAGCTGCAGCTTTCCCATCCTCTCTGTTACATTTTTCCCTCAGGGAACAGCTCTTTCCTTTAGCAATACTTGTGGTACTGTGATTTTTTTTTGAAGTGTCTATCAAAAAGACCATCAAAGCAGCACAGTTTTGTCTTAGATTTTTCCTGCTCATTTGTGTGTCTGTTTACTTGTATCTACAGCAAAGAAAGGAAAGAACCAAATTAGTTGACTATTACCTTTGTTCCCAGCGCTCATGCAGATATTTTGCTTTTATATGTAAGGACCTTCTTCAGATACCAGTACCACACAGAAACAAGATCTGGAGCCAAAACAGCCTTCTGTTAGCAGACTAGCTATGCAAAGGAGCTAACAGTTGCATACTATGTTCCTTCAGAATTTATAGGTTGCTATTAAACCAGCCCTGCCATGGTGTGGGTGGCTAAAAATTCCCTTATTTATTTTGATTGCTTCAAACTTTGCAGATGAATTTTTATTCTTCCTTGGGGAGCCACATTTTAAACTTGTCTCAAGGTGTGATGCAGCACTGGAATAACTCTTCTTTAGCAAGGCAATAACTTCTTTCCTGATCATGCTTTTCCTTCTCAGCACATGCCCCTGCCTACCTTTCACTGCCTACACAAGGACTTCAGGGTTGCTTTGATGATCTTGCTCTAGATTTCAGGAAACAAAGGCTCAGACACCTTGAAAACTGAAGCTGTTTGGTGACCCAGGTGGGAACAGCAGATGTGTTGGCTTCTCTAGAGCTCAGCTGCTCATCCTTTGCTCCCTGCTCCCCTTCCAGCCCTGGCAAGGTAGAAGAGGACACACTAGTGGCACAATGCCTGTTGTCCTCTTAGACACCCAACAACCCTCTTCTCCTAGGATTTTGAGAAGCAAGGCTACTCTGTGAAACAAGGAGCACATCTCTCCCTCTCCTCCATGGCTCTGACAAGGGGCATAGAGTCAAGTCATAACCTTATCTCTGTATCTAAATGACATTCAGTTCAGATACTTTTGAAAACAAAATGTACCCAAGGGGAAATCTCTCCTTTTTTTGCCCTTAAGAAATTTAAGGAAGATCCCAGAAAAAAAACTTTCTGGTCAAGAATTTTCCAGGCAGACTTAATGACTTCAGGTATCCAACTTAGAGCTTTGGTCAGAATGGACTGAGAACCCACTTTCTTCTCAGAAATCCTCTTACAAATGAGCAAAGGTATAAAACCACCCAACCTGACCAGTGTACCAAGAATCCCAGTGCTGGTGCTTATTCTGCCTCCAACCAAGATGCTCAGAGACACAAACAATTCCTAGGAGCCCACATGAATGTGCTACTGCAGAAAATACTGAGTTCAGAGCCCTGGAGATTAGAAACCATCCCTTAGTGACAGCTCAGCTTCTGCAGCAGAAGTAGTAAAATGATATTTCACAAAATGGGTACATCATAGATATATTTCCTCCCAGTCACCATGAGATCAGTCCATAAGTGGATGAGGTCTTCAGACACAGCATCAACAATCAGCTGTGGTCCAGGACTTGGCTCCTGATTTCCTGGTGGATACATAGCTTTTGGACATGAAATATTTCTAATCAACGTGGCTTTTTCCATGAGCAGGATTAGTTTCTCAGTAGGATCATGTGTTTGCTTGCTTGGGCACTCAGTCAAGTGGAAATTGCTTGAAACCAAATGTTAAACATAAAAGCAGTAGGATCTGTTTCCACCTGAACTCCCATTTATGGTTGTATGCTTGGTGACTTCTGGTCTGTATTTGAACCACCACACTGACTACAGTGAAGAGAACATTTTCTCTTTGTTGTCTGAAGTTTGTTCTTTCTGCACCCCAAAGGAATGGCACCTGAGCTTTCAATATGTTTTAAAGTTCAGCTGAGCTAAAAATGGTCACGATCAACATTGACGCTTTAGAGAAGTCACTGAGAGCTTTCCTGGGGATGCAAGTAATATTGAAAGCTGTTATCCTTGTTTAAACTCTGTTGATGAACATGACTCAGCCCTTTCCCTGAGGCCACTTGAGTGTTCTGCATCTTGTCAATGCTGAGCAACATACTGCCTATCTGGTCTGCTTTGTTTATGGACAGGCTGTTAGGGCTGACGTTGGGAAGAGGAGATCTTCATGAATAACTGTGCAGAAAAACAGGAGCCTGTGCTCTGTCCAAGCCAGAAACAGCAGCCAACCCAGTGCCAAACTGGAGACTGTGAGGCTGTATCAGCATGGCATCAAGCTCAAATGCTTTCATTCGTGAGGGTTTGACTTTTGTAGCCTGTGATTAGGCAACTGGATATTGCATATTTTGAATTTAGCAAGGCCTTTGGCATTCTTTCCTATCATTTCCTTATAGCCAAACTGCTATTGAATCACTGGGTAACTGAAAGGTAAGGTGGTTGGAAACTTGTCTTCTCAAAGGGTTGCAATCAGCAGAATGAAATCCAGCTGGCAGCCCACTGATACACAGGCCCATATTGTTTAGCACCTTTGTTACCACCAGAACAGGGGAACAGAGGGAGATTTGAGCAAGTTCACAAAATGCCACCAACCTAGTGGGGGGCAACTGGCAGGCTGGTAAGTCAGGGTACCAGGCTGTTCAGAGGACTGGATGGACAAAGAAGGGGGAGGATGGGAATATCATGAAATTCAGCAAAGGCAAATGCCAAATCCTGTGGCTGGGATGTGATAATCCCTTGCAGTACCACAGGTTAGGGCTGGCTGGCTGGCAAGAAGGGATTAGTCTGGATCTGTCTTCCCATCCTTCATGGTTCAAATGCCACAGCTGGAGATGTGGCCAGGTCTTCTAGCTGTCATCTCAGGGCATCAGCCCTGCAAGCAGCAGCAGAGCTCATGAAGAGGTGAAACACCATGCAAGAAGCTGGGCTTTCCCAATACAGGCAGAGCTGACATAGCAAGGGTTGCTCCATATAAGCCAAGTGGAATAAATACGGACCTGGCTTCCTGCACTTCCCTGTGAGGAGAACAAAGATATACAGGAGGAGTGGACACGCTATGACACTGGTATCCATGTCCCTTGCACAGCCCTTGGTAGCTTCCCTGGATCAAGAGCCAATGCCCATCCTCATCCAGGGCAAGTCTCTGCCAACTGACCCCAGAGGAGTCCCTCCTGAGGGATCAGTGTGCTCCAGCAGCACAAAGAGCTGTCTGTGCCTGACACCTCTGTGGAGGCTCAAATCTCCCACTATTTGTTACCCAGCCTGAGGGCTCTGTGTCCTGCATCTTTCACAGGGAAAGACACAGCCTTCTGCTGACATTTTGAGGCAACCAAGTCTCAGTGTAGAGCTTCACAAGGTGTGAGCTCAACAGGCAGTAATGCTAGCAAAGACTTTCATCAAAGGACACACAAGTGGACTGATGAAGTATCTGTGCTAGCTCATGGCACATCCAGTTACCTCAGGCTGAAACACTCAGCACCGACAGCACTCCCAAATCCACAACTCAATTAACATCCCGCTTCTCAGCCAAAAGCTTTTGAGGTCACTGAAAACATTCAGTCTTTAATCATGACTACATGATTTGCTTTCCTCTCCTCTTTCAACCTGGGGATAAACCACTTACTGCTAGCCTCAGTATGGCTCTTGCTTTGTGGCTACTCAAAACACAGCGAGTCGAGCAAAGCTATAGCCCTCTGTCATTTACTGCTACCAATTTAAACCACTGCTGTGATATCTCAGAGAACTGGTCTTTTACAATCCCTTCCTTTATCTGAACAGCAATTTATTTGGCTCATTATTTAGGAAAACACTTGCCATGCCAAATATGCTACTTCACAGTTAGGGTTAAAACATACTCAAGATTACACTGCTCTGCTCTGCCTAACTGGGTTAACATAGATGGAGAGAAAGCTGCATCACTCTGTTATTACCAACACTAATGTATATTGAGAGCTATACTTACATAAGCAGTTGGGTAAGGCTTAACCATACATGCTTTTGTGCAGAAATCACATTTTAGTCTGGAAGAAAACACTCTGTTTTGCATGCACAGGAACTGAGTATTTGGCTGTAGATGAAGAGCAGTTTTGTTTGGCAAGCAGAGGTTTGTAATTATCAGACTTGCCCCATGGCTGTATCACTGGAGGTAGGAATATAAATATATATATGAATATATTCATATTTTCTGGTGCCTTATAGGGAATTACAGGACATGCTAACACATATACATCAGGTTTCTTTTTGAATTAATGGCTACAAATGCAGACAGCCTTATACAAAACTTCTCCTCCACTAAAAAAAACCCCAATTTTGAAACTATTTTACAACAGGTCTATTCTTATCTTCTGTCAGGATGTATTTCCTTTACCTTCCCTCTTCCTCCCCTACTCTGCCTTCCCTCTTTCTGGCCTCTTTACCTTTCAGAGCTGCAACACCTGCAGCACTACCCACAGCTGAGCATCCCCATAGCTGGCTCTAGGGGAGCCTGTGGCAGCTCACCCTTAAATCTTGAGCATGTGGCAGTTGGGTTTGTGTTCACGTTTCAAAGCAGGAAGCTCACAGAAAGGTGCAGGAGAGATAAAAAGCTGATGAAATGCCACGGTAGGAGGGATAAAAATAAACTCCTGCAGGCATGAGTGATCCTTGGCACACCAGGAATGCTGAGAAAACCAGTGCTGAGGGATCTTTGCCACGTCCAGAGCTGCCAAAGCTCTTTGTGGAGGCAAAGGTCACTGCCTGTTGTTTATGATTAACACCTATGCTGCTGCAACACCTGTGGGAGCAACAGCCTCCCTGCACTGAGCACAAAGCCCATCCCTGCCCAAGGGGCTTGTCACAGTGTACGTTTGAGCAGGGGGATGGCTGTGGGGCAGCTGGGGGCCTGAATGCAGGGAAGAGGAGGCTGTGCCATCCCTTGTGATGCATCCCCAGCCCCCTTTCCCAGCTACCTCAGCTTTCTGCAAAGGGCAGAGGGAGATCTGCTGAAAGAATTGTTGAGAATCCGGCTTTATTATCAGAGTGTTTCCTTTTTCTTCTCCCCTGCACAGGAGAAAGCAGGGAAGAATTTGTTTGAAAAATAAGCAGACAAGTGACAGCAGATGATGCTCTCAGATGAGAGGAAGCAAGGAAATACAGCTTCCAAGTGTTCCAGGAAGGAGAGAGAAATGGCATGTAAAAGGTCCTTTGGCAATAGTGACCCCAAATACAGAGCCCTCACTGCTCTATCTACAGCCAGCACCTGTGGTAGGGATGAAGGACAGATCACTGCTTTGGGGGGAGAGATTTCTTTCTGCACAAGTGGGGAAGGAATTTTCCCTCTTGGAAAGAATTTGGAAGTTGCTTGCCTGTTCCCAGAAGCCTGGGCTGCATTCCTTTCCCCTGGCCAAGCAAACCTGGAAAATAAGGTTTGCACATCATCAGTGCAGTCCTTGATGCCCACTGAAGGCTTTAGGGGCTGCGTTTGGGCATTGTAATGCATCCTGTTACCACACTAAATCTCAACAGCTCAAAAGAAGTCAATATTCAGTTAATATTTATTACATCTGCATCTTTGCTAAGGAAATGCAGATTAGGTTTCCTCTGCAGACAGAGAAAGCACAGCAATGCTATCCAGAGAAGCTTTTATTTCAATATAGGGGTGTTTTTTCTTCCTGTCTTTCATTTTTTCTGCTGATGTTTGACCCTTCCTCTCAGGCCAAGACCTCAGTTAAAGCACACAGTTAGACTGCCCTGTAACTCCTTTTACCAGCTCCAAGGTTAAGAAAGCTTCAGAAGGTCAGGGAGAAAAACACAAAAGAGAAAATTGAAGAGAAAAAAAAATCCCACCCTGTGTGTACTCATATTCCTTTTATTTCACATTTCATGACAGAAATGTGGGAAGAAGGAAAGAAAGGGCACACAGGAGCTCCTGTTCTGATGACAGATCTACACACTAAAAAAAGAGAAGCTGTTGATTTTGAACTGCTTCTGAAGGGAGGTCGTTGCCTGCTGCTACAGAAACATGCCTGCATGTCTTGTGTCTTAGTGGCACACGTGCTGCATGGCATCAGTGCTGCCAGGGTCTGCAAGGATCCTCTGCTCTGTGAGGCATCTGTGCCACAAAAACCACAGCTGTGCTTCCAAAGAATAAAGAGAACAAAGCACTGACAGAGGCAGCCCACGGGACGTGCCTGGAGTGCAACACTATTGCAGCCAGAGAAGCAGCAATTTTTGCTTGGGTGTTAAATCTGCAGGCTTTCACTGGCAGTGGGGAAGGAATCAGGCTGAGGAGCTGGTAAAATAGGAGCTGTTTGTTGTATTCAACACTGACAGTGCCACCCAGACTCTTCATTCTCCCATTCCTGTCACTCCCAAGACATCCACTCTCCCTTTGTTCACCTGTTCCCACCAGCAGATGGTTTGAAGCCTGGGAATCTCTGCAGCGTCATGCTCCTGGCACCACAGACATTGGAAGGAAACAGGTGAGGAACAAATGTAGACCTTGCTAGAAAAGAGCAACTTGAAACCAAAATAGCCTCACCTGATATAAGGAACCCCTAAATGATGATCATCTTCCAGGAACTGTGAGACTAAGCGTGAGGGGAAGGTGTCTGGCTGTGTGTTGTCTCTGAAGAGCTGTTCACATTCAGAAAGAAGATCCTGAGGCAAAGAAAGGCAAGGAAACTGCATCTTGTCTTCCAGAAGGGAAGAACTGCAAATTATCTTTAAAGCCAGAAGGAAACAAGCAGCAGAGAGCTGCTGCAGCAGATGAGAACAATTGTAGGTGTCTGCCAACGATCAATAAACTCCCTGCTTTTAATAAAGGAGAAAAGGGAAGGAAGGAGGAAGTAGTAGATGGATCCAATACAGCAAAAATAGGGTCTTTCTCATTGTAGAGCAGACCACAATTGGCTAAAAAAGGTGCATATGACCCTGTCTGGAAAGCTGGCAGCAGCCCTGACTACATGGCTAGTGTCATTGGATGGGCAATTGTCTTGCTGGACACAAATCTGTCTTGGCAGAGGGTTTTACTTTTGTTGATCAAAAGGCATAACAAGTAGACTCAACACCAAAGGACAAAGCTGCAAACAGAACATAGTGATGCAGTTAAAAGTCTTTTGCAAAGCTGCATCACTCACAAGTGGCAAAGCCACTATTGAGCTGTGCAAGATAACTGAGACATCAGTAAATCACACATGCTGTACCCACATGCAGTCCATCCACCTCCTGCCTTAGACGTGATTGCACTGGCTCTCTGGGGCATGCACTGCTGGGACTGGTTGCCTCTGCAGCTTGACTCAGGATGATTTCTTTCCCCCCCAGTTAGACACAGACCCAGCACAAGTGGGAAAGGGGCTCCCATTGGTCTCCTGCCCAAACCTGCTCCAGTGTTTGACCACCCTGGATTGAAAGATTTCTACCCTAGGGAAAAGGTTGCTCCTTACAGCTGATCAAAGTCCTTTTTCCAGCTTGTGTCTCCTGAGAAATACTAGGTCAAAATGTCTAAGTTCTCTAAAATGCCAGGAGTTCACTCTGAGTAGGCTGTACCAGGTCCATTTTGAGTTTTGGTTTCTAGTGTGATCACTTAAGAGGACAGAATGGGAAGTACAATATTTTAGATAGAGCAGGAAGGAGTAGAAGAAAAAACCCAAAATGCAAGCTACCTAACAAAAGAGGATGAATTCAATCTCCAGAGGACAACTGATTCTCTTAAGAATCTCAATAATGAAAGCCATAAATGTAGGGCAGGCTAAAGAATGCTTGACGTGGGACCTGAGACAAAGGTCTGAAAGTCTCAATAGAAGCAAAATTAATACAATGATCATCTCTGATCCAAAGCACACAGTCTGTGAATGAACCTGTAGAAATGAAGCTGAGGAAAGTTATTCAGAAACACTGACTAGCCTGAAGAGTTTGATCTTCCTCACAGCTCCCTAAAGCCAGACAATGAGCCACTCAGAGGATTTTTATGCATACAAATAAATCACCTCTCTGTATTATTCCATAACTATCTTCACATCACTTTGAAATCATCCGTTAGAGAAGAGCTGATCTAAAATGCATCAGCTCAAAAACGGACTTTGACTGTAAATATTAAATGAAAACCTGCAGTTGAGTGAACATCCTTTGTCATGTTTCATCATGATCTATTTTCCATGCCTGGATAAGTGCTTCATAGAAGTAAAGCTAAATTCTTACTCTTCACATTTGAGTTTGCTCAGATTTCAAGGGGAAAAACTGTTCCCAAAGTCAGAGCAAGTTCCATTTACGAGTTCAGCTGCAGAATAAAAACAAGAAAACTCTCTTAAAAAAACCCAAAAAGCCTCTTAAAAAAAAACCCAACAAATAAACAAACAAAAAGCCTCAAAGCAAAATGAAAAAGCCCCAAACCAGCCCAAAATCCCAATGTGAAGTGCTTCCACAGCGAGCCCTTGCACTCCAGCTACTGCAGTTGTTCTGTCTCTATTGCAGCAGCCTCACTCATATCTCCTACAACTTGTTTATCCACATGCACATTAAGGCAGCAGCTCACAACTGCTTCTGATCAGTGTAGGGTAAAACAACAACAACAAAAAGGCATAATCAAGTGACAAATAAAGTTTTCCAGACAAAATCTTTGCCTTTATGGGTCTTTGACAACAGCCCTGCTACTAATATCTGGGCTTTGGTTAAAAGATACACATTTACTGACAACAAACAGAAGAGAATCCTCAGATATTATTTTCTTTTGCCAGAACAATATGCTGCTGCTCATTGCTAGAGAGAAAAAGGTGTCACCAACTGATGATCAACACCTCTCCAACATGATCCTTTGGGTTTACTCTCTAAGTGGGTACTGAAAGAGCTCAGTCTTCAACTTGTGACTGCCAAGGTAGGGATTTGTGTACCAAAGTGGCTTTCTTTTGTTGTTTAGCCCTAAAATCAGCTCTGAGTCCTAAACAAGCCTATCTCATTGGACAGCAAGGAGACCAGAGCCCACGCTCTGATGGCTGTCCCCCATGTGAGTCAGTAGCATGATCTACAGTCAGCCTCACACTCACATGTAGTAGCTGATCACCTACAAACAGGTAACAAAAGACCAGAAGCAGAAGAACAAGAGGAGGACACAGTTTTCCAGGAGGAAAACTATTGACAAATGGCAGTTTTTACCCTGTAAGAAGAGCATCTGAGAGAAATACTGGGTAGCTATTCAAAATATGTAAGGAGATGTCAGGAAGAAGCTGGGAATTGAGGATATCCAACATTCAAAGAAGAAAAAATATAGTAATGGGCTTACAAGAAGAAAATGGAGGGGAATCCCCAAGTGCAAATAAACAATAGGACCTGCCTTAGGAGCAGAGTTGGACTAGATGATCTCCAAAGGTCCTTTCCAGCCCCTACCGTGCTGTGATTCTGTGAAATGGGTCAGAAATCAGTCAATCAACACAAAGAGTACAAAATAACTGTTTGGGATCCCATCCAAACCTCATGTCAAATGCTCCCTACCTGACTGACCCCCTATACAATTGTTTATATGTAAGCAAGAGACTCTGAAAGGTGGAATATGATGGTTGTCCTGGAATGAGGCAATGATCCCAATCTCATTTCTAAGCTAGAAGGGTACATTCAGATATAACTGGTTCATTTGCAATAATAAACCTAAAGGTTTTCATTCAGCTTCAGTTGGAAAGTCTCAGTAAATTAGAATCAGTTGCAACTAATCCTTAGAAGTTATGGGATGCCCACAGGTAATTGTTTCTGATTAAGGCATAGTTTCCACATGGCTTTTCATACAGTTTGGGGCTACTTGGTCAAAGTCCACATCAGAAATGGAATTCTATCATTTCTGTCATCTCTGTGTAAATAACAATTTATCCTTCTGCAGCATCCCAAGGGGCTGAATATGTTGCTGTACAGTCTGTGCACGAAGGGGAACTGCTGTACTGGAAAGGTTTTGCCATTGCTTAGGGGCTCTCTCTGTAGGTAGCTCCAGCTCTGCAGGTGTGTGATTGGAAAAGCCACCCTATAGATATTACCACACCTACACTGCATCTACAGTTATTCATGTTCTTCCAGGCATATTAAACTGACAGTCAGCTTGCTACCCAGATCCACTTTCTATTTTCTTAATATGATCACCCAAGGGAAGACTGAGATTAGATTATCCACAGTAGCATCACTTAACAATGCTGATAATAAAGGCAGTCGGTTCTCTATTGGCACCATTCTTTTTATCCTCACAAAGTCATACTCAACGTATCTCCACTGTGTGAATGATTTCTCTAAGGGAATGGGTAAGAAGCAGACACTGTTCTTAAAATCTAATGACACAACCATTGCATTTAGCAGTAGTTCACAATAAAGCTGCAGCTGTCAGCATATTATTTGCTGTTTAAGGACCACGTCAGACACTTATCAAGAATATGCACAAGTGAGGAAAACCAGGATTATGGATGACACAGGAAAACTAATCAGCAGAGCTTTCCCTCACCTGGAAAGAACTGAGTGTTTAAGAGGGTCATTTAAACCTCACAGCTACCAAATGATCCAGCTTCAAATCACCCCTCAGTGACCCATCCCCTCATGCTACCCCTAATTTCATTACTTGTCCCCCAAAAGTCCCTGTGGATGTTGTGCTACCACAGCCATTTCAGATAAAGCTGGGATTAGCTACACCACTCATAAGCCTTTTATATGTCAACTTCAGCCCAAGCAAAGGATGAACATTGATGAATTCTACTTTAGCCCTACTCATTTATTCAGCCAAGGCTGCCTGCACCTCCCAAAAATGAAATGTGTAAAGGCTCCTTGTCTTTTAAAGAGATGACAAGCCCTTTTTAATAGTAAGAAAGAACAACTTTGAATTTATCATCAGCAAGAGTAATAATAACAACTACTGACCTGTGACCACAAACACAGTACTTCACCAACTCAGAGAAAGGCAATTAAAACCTGAGGCAGCCAAATATCACAGAAAGATGTGTAAAATCAGAAGGGGGCACCAGTTTAGCTCCAGGGGAAGGGATGAGTGAATACACAGTTTGTACATTACACTGAACTATACAAACAGGTTTCACAGCCCCACCTTGTCGCAATAATTCTATTCCAAATGTTATCCTATCCTTCACAAAGCTAAAAACCTACAGGTTTTAAAAAGCAGGCCTTAAAATACAAGTAGCAATGTATCCAAGGAGGAGAAATCACACATAAAGCCAAGACTGCCCTGCTTTTTAAGGGGCCTTGATGACAGCCCATGGCATTGTGCAAGTCTCTGCTCTGGTGTGCATCTTTAGACTGCTATGGGCTCTGCTTGTGTGTTTTGATGTCTCACCCCTCTGAAGAGCAGAGCCATCTGAAGGCAAGTGTCCAAGCAGCATTTCAGTACAACATTGTGGTGTTCCACAGACAAAATATCTCATCTCTGTTCCTTCTTCATTTCAGTCCCATGAAGCTGATTTTCCCAGACAGTGCCACAGCCTGAATCCAAGCACCTGCAGATGAGGCCCCCTAAAACCTGGCAGCCAGTCTCTCAAAACTTGCTTTCCTCTCCAGCTCAAGCAGCCAAAACTTAACAGAAACCAGAGACAGCTATGTTGCCAAACTCCATCAATGACCCAGTACCCTGACAGCGTTGCTGTGCCCAAGAGCCGTCGGCGCGCCGTGCTGGCACAGCCGCTGATTCTCTTGGCCACTGACATTCCTTTGATTACTCTAAGCTACTGCTGCTTAAGGCCATTACTGCTGGTCTTTCTGTTATGCTGTGCAGCACCAAGTTATTATCCAACAAGATCAAGCAGAAATTTAAACAGAAGAATCCTGATGAGCAACAGAAAAGCCCCACGCTGGTCTCTCCCAGTAAAACTGGTTTTCAGCCAAGTATCTTGTTGCTACAACATCAGGTGCCACAGCACCCTGGAAGGTTTTGCACTGTGGGTTACTGAGCCTGTAGCCCCCATACAAAGCCTCTCTTCCAGCTTCCTTACTCAAACAGAGGCTCTGAGATGCATTCAGGGAGGCAGGAACACTGTGCATGACATGAGGAGGAAGAGGGTGCCAAGATGTGTCCCCTTGGGTTGCAGATTCCATAGCAGGTCTGCTCCTGGCAGATATAATAGTAGCAGATGAGTACCTGCTAAGGGCTAGCCCCTCTGGGGATCTGTCCCATGCCCTCAGCAGAGGGTCAGCATCCAAATCTGAGAGCCAGAAGCTCCCTGGCTCTGCTGCAGCCACATCCTCTCCAATGTCCCACTCTCATTGCTTTTTCCTCTTAACATCTTGGCAGGCCTCTTGCATGCTAATAGGACAGCACTGGGCACTTGCCCAACCAGTAACTGTCTCAGTGTTAATTCAGATCTTAGATATCCCATGCAGCATCTCTGACCATTTGCTGGATGGACAACTTGCCAGATGCATAAAATCTGGGGTTGGGAAAGACAAGCATCCCTGATGTAAGGAAGCACTGCCTCTGAAAGGCAGTCCTGCTTGATCTCAACCCCTCATTACCTCTAGCTCTAGAGAGAAAGCAGGCAGACATTTTAGATTCTAATGTCTACCTGAAAAAAGAAACAGAAATAATAATAGTAAAATAAGTGTGTTCAGTTAGAAGAAAGTGAACAACAACTTTTCTTAAACCATGTAAGAATGAAGCAAGTGGATTTTGTCATCTTCAAATGCCATTGGAGTGGACTGAGTGTAAGTGATAAGAGAGTTTCATGCCTCTTAGAGCCAAATTGAAACTAGAAACTTGTACAAATAGAGTTATTCCCAGTTTCCTAATAACAGGCAAACCTGTTTTATATAAATAAGTTAAAGGGTGCCAATCTAAGTGGGCTTCAGAAGGAGTTCTGTCTTTCTTTAAACTATTATCAAATAAATGCAACTTTGTCCCTTTGGAGCTCTAATGAAACCTCCATCAAAATCCAATTTGCAGAATGCTGAGCCATGGTGAAAGCTAGAAGTGTTAAATGAATGGATGTGCCCTGAACAACTACTGAGACAGGATTTGTCAGTCACATTTGCTCGTGAAAGTCTGCTGTTGTTTCAGCAGTAAGATGCTCCTGCTCTCACAGCACTCCAGGCTAACAGCAATCTTTTCTTTGGTAGTCTATAGGATATTCACTCTGCAGCAAACCTCCTGAGAAGACAGTTCCAGAGCAGGATTGACACTGTGTGTAGAACCAGCCATGATATGTGGGGTCCCAAGACAGAGGAAGGGTAGAGTCAAGCTCACAAGGTGCATCTGACTCCCCTCCTCAGTTAACACAGTTTTGGGGTGCAGAACTTCTATCTCTTGCTTCCCACCTGGGATGTGAGATATCTGTTCACTATTTACAGCTGAGCTGCAAGACTAAATAAAACTCAAGTGCAGTAAGATTCTGCATGTAATGTATTGCCAAAAAAAAAAGGAGACAAGGATAAGAAACTATCCACTTGTTTCTGCCAAAGTCAGCAAAGGGTTTGAAATAAGAATTGCTAGAGAAACTACAGACAAAAATAGAGAAGGAAGAGGCACTACCTACTTGCTGTACATCTCTAAGATTAAAGGGGTAAAGCAGCTAAGAGTAGGCTCAGTTCCCTGTTAGCTGAGAAGGGGGAGAGCAGAGCAGACCTCCCCTTGTATATGCTCTAAACACTGCATCATGTCCTCAGGTGAGCTGGGCTTCTCTCCTGCTAGTCCTTCCCGAACTCAAAGAGAAACCAGGCAAATGAGGTTGCCTGTCAGTGAAGGACACTCAAGACTCAATTCTCTGCTTGAATTTGGTCTCTCTTTCCACAGTCCCGTTTTGCCTGATGACAACAAACTAGAGCTGAAAACTGTTGTTTGAGCATCAAGGGAAACGCTTCATCAACTCAATTGTTTTTTAAAGTTACTAATACTACTGCTGATTCAGATCTAATAATGCTGGGGTGAAGACAGACCAACTTAAAATGGATTTGAGATGAAAGCAAGAGGGAGCATTCAGTGCAAGAAGCACACCTGAAGGTGGGCACAGGTTCGTAATCACCACCCTTCTCCAGATCAGAGTTCAACCCTTTGCTGCTTCCTCAGCATCCCCTGAGGTTTTGTACAGTTCATTCATGCTCTGCATAAATCTACAGATCTTCCTTCTGTAGATGGGAAACCTTTTTCTTCCACACCTCTGACACTTTCATCTCTCTAAAACCCAGTTTCTGTTTTCAGAGGTGAAAAGATGTCTTGGAGCATCACAAGGATGCTTTAAGATGTGCAACACCAAGCATGACTACTCTTTGGCTATACCTAGAGGCTTGGAGAAGAGGAAGAAGAAAACAGATGTTTTAAACCAATCTTTTTAAATCAGAAGCCTTTGCTGCCAGGAACTGCATCAGGTTTGTCAGAAATGCCAGAGGATGCTGCCTGGAGTGCTGTGAGCCCAGCAGCAAGCACCATCTCCCAGGGAGATGCAGTGCCTGTTCCTGGGCTTCCCCCAGTTTTCCTCTGGTGCTTGCATTTCACCTTCACACACATCTCCAGGCCATGTGATGGGAGCTGCAGGGAAGCTCCTTTTCCTCTGCCACCAGCTCAATCACATTTTAATAGTCGCTGTGTGGTTCTTCCTTAGCCAGCAACATCATCCTGTCCCTTATTTGCAACAAGTTTAAACCAGAAACTAATAGTGGTTTGACAAGGTGCAGAAATGCTTAGAAGATACCTGAATACCAAAATACATATATGCATGTGCTGAGAAACTGGCAACTCCCAACAGGAATGCTGAACACAACTTTTTGTCTGCCAGTGAAGACTACAGTGACCTGATGCCTCATGCAGGAAATACATAAGTTCATAGAATCATAGAACGGTAGGGGTTGGAAGGGATCTTTAGAGATCATCCAGTCCAACCCCCCTGCAGAAGCAGGGTCACCTAGATCAGGTCACACAGGAATGGTGGGTCTTGAAGGCCTCCAAGCAAGGAGCCTCCACACCATCCCTGGGCAGCCTGTACCAGGGCTCCATCACCTCATAGTGAAATAGGGGTTTTTTATGTTTAAATGGAACTTTTTGTGTTCCAGCTTCATCCCATCACCCCTTGTCCTGTTGCTAGCTACTATAGAAAAGAGGGATGCTCCAACCTCCTGACACCCACCATTGAGATACTTGTAAATATGATAAGATCTCCCCTCAGTCTTCTCCAGACTAAACAGCCCCAGTTCCTGCAGCCTTTCCTCAGATGGAAGATGTTCCATTCCTCAGATCATCTTGGTGGCCCTGCACTGGCCTCTCTCCAGCACTTCCCTGTCCCTCTTGAGCTGAGGAGCCCAGAACTGGACACAGGACTCCAGATGAGGCCTCACCAGGGCAGAGCAGAGAGGGAGCAGAACCTCCCTTGACCTGCTGCCCACACTCTTCTTCCATTGGCCTTTAGATTGCTGGCTCAGTTGTTAAGTGTATCACAATACTCCTCAGAGACCCTATTTTTGGTTACTTGTTCTTTTAAAGACCACACTTTAGCTAACTTCCAGATGAGAATCCAATTATCATTCTCAATCCCTTGGGAGGGAGAAAGGGATAAATTATTTTTCACTTTTAGTTATAAACAGAATCCCACTGAGCAGCATGAAACCCAAACACATTAGCCTACTAGGAAACAGCATTTAATATAGAATTTTAAAGACCCCAATCTACCTACCTTCATGCAAAAAAAAAAGCATTAAGTGATGCAAACTCTTAAAACAGGAAGAAACCTTTTGAATTATGTTTTACTTAAGCCTGTCTTCTTAACACATCTGAGAGCTGGTCTGAGGTGAATATCTAAATCAGTAATAAGTGCATCCAGGTATTCCACAAAAATATCCATACCTGTTGTTACCTGGTGCTTTTTGCCCCAAAAGGATTGTGGAGCATTCACAATCTGTGGCTTGAGATTTAGTACATAAAAATGCAATGCTCCATCCATCACTGATGCAGAACTGGCTCAGGCACAAAGCATGGTGGTAGCTTAACTGCAACAGAGTTAAGAGACAAGAAGCTAGTAAATCCTGTTGTTGGTATTTGAGTAGGCAGAATGTCATTGAAGGGAAACTTTTCTATTTCCTCCTGTTCTCCAAAGGTAAACAAACTACTGAGAGGGGCACAACAGGTCAAGAGCTCCATTAAAACTTTGACCTGAGAATTTAAACTTTTAAAGAATAAGTTGATTAGCAATGAAAGGTGTAACCTATAACAGCTGTGACTGTCAGGATTGGCCCCAAAAGGAAGGCAACACACTATTCCTAAGCTAGAGTCACTTGGAAGCTGAGGGTTGAGAAGCTATTGCATAGTACAGCTAAGTCCTTTGAGCTGAGCACTCTCTCTCCAAGCAAAAGTGAGGCCAAAGAAATAAAAACTAGGTAGCTTTGAATTTATTTTCTGCACATGAAAGCATTCTGCTTCTGCATCTCTTGTTACATGGCTTTTCATAGTGCAATCTCAGAGGCCATCACACCAAAGCACCTGTGGCAGAGCACACACTGAGCCTCCAACAAGCAGCAGGGGCAAAGAGCACCTGATTTCTATCCACTCTGTCTTATTTACATGAGTTGGCTTCTAAATCAACTTTCACATGACTTTAGCTTGATTAAGAGATGAAAAGCTGAGTTTAGGCAAGGTTGCATTGCATGTATTGTATGTGTCAAGGTGTGGCTTTGGCTAACCTCAACATCAGCCACCCCAACTCAAGTTTGAAATATGTTTCAGTGTCATGCAAAGGCATTTGGGGGATTCTGAGCACAGATTAAACTATCTGAACCTACACAGCCTGTACACACACAGCAGCTCTTCCAAACACACACACAGAGCATTCCCATACTGGAATCACATCACACTTCACTTTCAGGAAACACTGCCTGAATGCTGACCAGAGACAGCTCTGGCCTTAACTCCAGCACACTTTTAACTGAAGAAGAAATATTTGAAGGGCAACACCTAAAACCATCATCTCAGACCTCTTTCACTGTACCTTTAGACACAGTCCAGTTTGCTCCCAGGGTGTCTCTTGGGCATAATCTGACACATATTCCCATGTCTAATTTGAGCCAAGGTGTGGTAAGTGACAGCATGACCACAGATAGCAAAGTGAAACCATAGCCATGTACCTGGCACTGGCTGAAGGTGATGTGAGAAAAGAGGATACCACCTGCATTTCAGTTCCTTCAGCCTTTCCTTGTCCTTCACTAGCATAAGTGTTAGTGTAATTACTACCTTTACCTTTTCTGCCAAGCATATCCACATTAGCCTGCCCTATAAAATCAGTGCTTGTCACCCAAGCTGCAATAACCTACCTGTGACTGTTTCTAGCCTTTGCCAGAATGGTACTTCAGGATAACACATGGGCTCTGCTTTCCCATGAGGGTGAGGTAGCCCATGAGGCTGGTTCCTGCAGCACAGCTGTAACTCTCAGGTAAAACCATCTTAGAGTCATAAAATCATAGGATCATAGAAAGGTAGAGATAGGAAGAGACCTCCAGAGATCATCTAGCCCAAACCCCTGCTACAGCAGATCCACCTCCATCAGGTCACACAGGATCTTGTCACTTGAGAGCTTTTGAACAAGTCTTTCACCTGAGAGCAAACAGATTTCAGTTGAATCAAAACTCATATTGGTTTAGTTTGGCCAAGAGCATAGGACATGCATCAGGCTGGTGGCTGAGACTTGGTCTGTGTGAGACACAACTGGTTTAATTCAAGTGGAAATTGATATGGTTTTAAATTGATGAGCTGTCCCTGATGCATCTTCTTAAAACTATCTGAATCCAGAGTGTGACTTTAACTGGCACTTTAGCACTGTCAGCTTTGAGAAGATGTGGAAGTAATTACACGTTTTAAACTAACTACCTAGAAAACAGTCACAGAGACCCCAAATCTCTCCTAGAGCTGGGGACAGACTCCTGAGAGGTAGATGTTGCAGGTGTGATTGGCACACCAGTCAATTGCCCTTTTGGCTAAAAGAGGAAAAAGATCAGTTGTCATGTTTGTCACTTCAAAGGAAATTTCCTTCCTTTGTCATTACAGGCACTTGCAGATTTAGGATCATGAATGTATCTACAATACAGGAGATCTGACTCTAGCAATTATTTTACACTGTGCTGCAGTGCCACACACAATTAGGACTGCTCCTTCAACACATCAGACAGGTGTACTTCTTTCCCAGAATCATTTTTCATCTGACAGTACCACGAAGGAAAGCGAAAAAGACAAATGAAGAAAGCAGCTGAAGCCAACAGGGCTGAGAGAGTAAAAAGGTGAAGAAAGAGAAATATCCCTAATCCAGGCACTGGAAAACTCAGATTGTCTTCTCCCAAATGCCACTGACAGCTGGTGAGGACATGTCAGCATTCAGAGATGCTCCTAAGAGATGCTGAGCATCTCCCCCAGCGGGAAAGGGAGATGGGGATGGAGAGGGCATAGGCAGCCAGCTGTGGTGAGGACAACTCCCTGCACTCAGCCATGGGGTTACAGACAGATGTTGTGCATCTGAGTTCCTGCTACCTCTGCTTTCCTCTTCAGACAAACCACTTCCCTGCTCTCCTCGCTGGGCTCTGTGAGCTTTCGTGAGCCCACGTCAGCAACATTTGCTGCTTGGGTGGCATTTCTCAGAGGCAGAGCTTGCAAAATAATGCAGTGTCCTGCCTGTCTCAGTGGGAGCTGCCAAACCAAACAGGGGCTGTGGAGGGCTAGGGGAAGGAAAACTGTTCCCAGAGATCAGAGAAAGGGGATTAAGTAAACCAACGTGCTAAACTCGGTATCAGTGTTTCACAGGCTTCTGTTGGAATCAACAAACTTTTGATCAGGTTTATGGAACTCCTTTTTTCCAAATGAAAGAATACAGATTAAAGCAAAACCTCTCTAAATCTGGCTTGCATGGGCTGTTTAGCAGCTAGATGCCGTGGCTGCTCTAGCCACTGTTCCCCTTCTCCACTTTGATACAGAGGGTCATGAATCTTTACTCTCTCCCCCCACACGACTGGGAACTGGATCCTGACTGTGTGTGCAAAGACCTTTGATTTAAAAGACCAATTCAAAGGCTTTTTGACTTGGCCAGGGCTTGTCATTTTCAGATAAGAAATAAGAGAAGTGTTCAGCTGCCTGGAAGATGGCTCTCTCTCTTCTCCCCCCTTAAACGTTTTAAATACCAGCAATGCAATGCAAAATGCAGGCAAAGGGAAAATAAAGGACTCATCTGCGATTTTAGCTGTTAAAATAACCACCTCTTTCCTTGGCATGAAGAAAACGTGTGAATTGACATATTAAAATAGCATGCATTTGAGAAACAGACCAAGAGAGCAAGCCATCTGGCATCCAGAAAATATTGTGACAAATCTGACACTCTTTCCAGATTTTTATCAATTGCTTCCCACGACTCAAACAAACAGATTAAAGGTCACTGCAAATGGAAATGTGTGTTTGTGCCTGGTGTGCTTCCTTATGCTTTGTGTTGGCCTGAGGGTGTGAGGTGCTTTACTTTTGCATTTTGGTGAGAAGGGCAAAGAGGAGTCTGTCGTAGGACAGAGGGACCTGTCAGCATAAAGAGATTTTCTTTAAAGTGAGAGGCTGGACTTTGGGTAGTTACAAGAGAAGAGACTTTTCCTCCTTATTTCAAGGACATAGAAGGAAAGGCAAAACCATTTTTAAGGCACCTTTTCCCAAGGAAGCCACCTTCTTCTCAGGAACTGTGGGTGATTATCCTTACAGAGGCTGATCACTATCAGCTGGCCAGCAAGATGACAACAAGCGTGTATCTGTGATGAAGCCTAAGACTCCAAAGCTTCTTCATGCACTCCTAGCCACTACACTATTGGTCAAAGACATAACCCAAAATCTCTCATACATCACTGTATCTTTCTCTAGATTAATGCCTACATTGACATAACTTCAACAGTTGAACTCAGGCTCTGAGATCAAGCACCATCCAGCTGGATTTTGAGCCCTGTCTTGTGTTAAACCAGTCTGTACAACAGGCAACAGCCACAATTCCCGGCCTTATAAAGTTTTTGGTTGAGTTCTCATGGATGAAGACAGAGCAAGGTTTCACTCATGGTCAGTACACACAATCATTTGTTTCAGTGTGGGTTACATCACCATCTTTGTGAACTCAACTACTTTTACTGAGAAACATAGAACACTGAAGTGCTCTTTCAATTACTTGCTCGAAAGTATCAGCTGCCAGTTTACAACTTCTCTTGCAAAAGCTGGATCAGGGAACATAACTGTTTTGAAATGGACTTTGTCAGTCAGAAGAATGACACTTGCAATGGCCAAATTAAGTAGAGTATCAGTGCTCAGGGCATTTCCTATCTTTGCTTGAGGCATTTCCTATCTCTACTTGCCAGAGGATGCAGTAATCAGTGTATTTCTAATTAATGTTCCCAGGGTTTCATGTACAGGTTTGTTGATCTGTTTAGGCTTTTCAAATCCCTAGACTTTCCATTAAACATTTCAACTTTCAGCTGTTGATGGAAATAACTAAGTTGTACTCAAGTATAGAAGAAACTGCTCTCACCTCAGCTATCCCTTCAGAGGTGGAGTTTGTGACAAAGGTGTGTACTCTCTGTCAGTAAGGATACAGAGCTTCCAGGGACAAAGTCAAAGGAATATGAACAGCTGTACTCTTTCCTAAGTTTAGGGAAAAAGAAGTTTTCCATGATCTGCTATATGCTGCCTCCTATAAGGGAAAAAGTGAACCAAACCAAAACTGTATTCCTTCAGTCTTCCTTTCTAACATCAGTGAGCTGCTTATCTGGACCAAGAGGTTTGAGAAAAGGATATTTACTATGGGCAAAATGAAAGGCTTAAGTTGATGTATATTAAAATTCCTTAAACATAAAAGCAAAAGCATCTTTAGAAGCAACAGCCCACACTGGGGGCAAAACAGTCTCACAGGATTGAATTTGATCTACTTGCCATCCAACACAGGTTTTTGCTGTTCTCTGCCTCCCCCTCTGCTTCAGGGTTCTGTCATTTTTATACTTGGGGTTTGTTTTATGGTCTATTGTGCCAATGAGACGTTTTAAACATGAGCATGGCTTTGAGAAGTGGTGCCTTGGGCTAATCATTCCTCCAGTTAAACCATCAAAACAGAGGAGACTGGCACAGTGATGGGTTGCTGTCAAAATGTGAAGAGGGTGTGATGTGATTAGATGTAATGACAGGGCCAAAACCCTTGTCCCTTACAGAGAGATTTTTAAGCATGACCAAAGCACAGTCGATTTAAACACTTGTATTTGAGCATGGCTCCCTCCAGGCATCCTGCCCATTACCAGAGAAAACAAAAAGGATAAAGAGCAACTGTAAGCTCTCAAACTGGAGCAGGCAGCCTCCAGATACCCTGGTAAGGGATTATCCCCTGGACTCTCACTAGCACCTGTGAGTGAGCAGGAAAGATTGGGCTTCTCTCCCAAGAGCAGAGCAGCTTTGAGCATCATGACAAAAGTACAGTTCCTGCTGCAGCTACAGGTACTTCTTTTTCTGGCTTTGGGAAACCTTCACTAAGATCTCATTTCTTCAGCAAGGCCAGGGACACAGATCTGCTTCAAAGAATGACGACTACCTCAGGAATTCTTCTGCTGAGCAAATGACTCACCGAGTTTTAGTCCTCAACACAGAAGTGAAATCTAATAAGAAAAGCTTAGAGGAAGAAAAAAAGTTCATCTCACTGCAGAGAAGGATTTCTGGTTGCAAGGGGAAAGGAATGAAAGACTTTGTTTAGCTTGAACTATCTTTGGAGATGTCATTCACCAGTAGACAACGCAATTTATTCCTCTGACATTTGCCACTAACTCTTGAGGTTTGATAACAAGCTCTGTACTGCCAGACTCTAATTTGATTTAAAGTTTGCCTGCTCAGTAGAAGTGTTTAGAACAAGAAGAGTTTGGCTTATATTTCTGATTTCAGAAACCTTTGTTAAACATCACCAATAAAATAGTTCAAGCAGTGATGTTGGATCTAAAAGGGTGGAATGGTCATAAAGAGAATTTGCTTCTCATTTCTTTCTTTCTTCTCCTCCCAAATAGTTGCATCAATAAATTTCTATGAGGATTTTATCTTCTGTAAGCACCCTGAAAAAAAAAGCTTTTTTACAGCCATATATACTCCATTTATGATCAGCTTATATTTGTGAAAACACAGCAAGGAGGCACATATAGGGTATAAGGGACAGAGTTAACAAGTTACTGAGTCTGCCTCTGGCTCTTTGCTTGTGCATATGCCCTCTGTAGAGCAACCAACACAAGAGATCATGTGGGAGCCAGCCTGACCTCCTGTTCATGGGAGGGACAGCAAAGAGAAATATGAAGGTGATAACAAAAAGAGAGCTCTCATTTACTGCACAATAAAGGACTGAGAAAAAGGAGGGCTTGGTAGTGCTTGCTAAATCTCATCATATCCACAAGAAAGTCAAGCTGTCAGCCAACTAATCCACATTTACATCTCAGCTTCAAGACCTAGGGTCTAAACAGCACAACTGGATTTTGCCAAGAGTCAAAGTAAAGTACCTCAAATCACAAGTTTTCCAGACTGACCACAGCCTGAAGGTTTTTGACCCAGACACAGATTATGATAGGGGTGCAGAGCTGATGAAGCCACACTCTTATGTGAAAAGTGAATATCCCCAAATGCTTATCAATGTTGTATCCTCTTGGATAACTAGTGACACTTTCCTTTCTATGGATTATCATTTTTATAGAATACACACATAGAGTTGATTTGAAAGAGCTTTTCCATTCACTTGCTGTTGTTATAAGGGAGCATGCCATTGTCTAGCAGATCAAAGGCATGGCTAACAGAAGTGTTTGATGGGACCCATGGAGGGTTGCCTTGGGATACATCCAAGACAACGAGTTGATAAAATGCAATTCCATTTGTTGTGGCTACAAAACATGCAGTGTTGGCCTGCTATAAAGATTTGCAAACTTGGTCAGAAATACTCAACACAGCTTTCAAGAAGCAGTTGCTGAGAAATGGTCAGTAGTGGAGGGAAAGAGAAGGAAACAGCCACAGCCTCCATCCTGATGGTGAGTTCTTGAAACAGCTATGCAGCAAAATACCTCTGCTTTGGGCCAAATAGAAATGTTTCCAAGTTAACACAGGGCACATAGCACAGCTTAACTAATGCTTCAGCAAGTGAACATGAGAATAAGAGAATGGAAATGAGCCCTCAGTGAAGTCTGCGCTTGAAAAAGTGGTTTGGGGCTATTTGAACTGGGAGGTGCTGGATTGCAATACAAGAGCCCTTATCTGACATCTCATTGCATCCTCATCAATGAAAGTACAGAGAAATTTGGTTCCACACAGGGTGTCATCAACATGAAGCTCTCCAGATGTTACTCATTGCACTGTACAGTGTCAGTTGACAAGCACAGAAAGAACATTTTAAACATCTTGAGAGCAAACTGGATTTTACTGAGGAAAGCAAAGGAATAGAGCATTTGGAATCTTACTGTCTAAATGAGATTCCTTCTGGCAGTATTTGTTATATCAAAGTATGGTCCTGCACTTTGGAAACACCTGGATTCTACTTTAAAGAACATTTGGATCCATTGCATCAGAGATGTTGGATGGTGAGACTATTATACTTCAGGGAGCCAAATCCAGGCCTGTTGAATCCTGTTTTGTAACATATCTCAGAGGGCTGCAGTTCCTGTGGCTTTTTACAAGCAGCCCTTCCATTAATTATTTACATTGCAGCAATGAGAGATGAAGAGAAGAAGCTGGGGCACGCTGACCCAGCCATCATATATTCTAAATTTAACACAGAAAATCATTCCTGCCCCAAAGACCTCGAGCTCTTCAATCCTATACAGAGCAACCCCTGGAAAAATATGCTAAACAGAATCACAGAATCTCAAGGGCTGGAAGGGATCTCGAAAGCTCACCCAGTGCAACCCCCCTGCCAGAGCAGGGCCACCTAGAGTAGGGCACACAGGAGCTCATCCAGGTGGGTTTTGAATGTCCCTGGAGAAGGAGACTCAACAACCCACTTGGGCAGCCTGTTCCAGTGCTCCATCACCTGAACAGAAGAAAATACGGTGCCTGCAGGAACATTGTTGTGCAACTCTGAGCAACTGGTCCATGGAAAACCAGCAAGGAAGCAGCTCAGTAGCTGGCAGGGCTTTTAACCCCGTGCCTCAGGGGCAGTTCTCCAGCATAGAGCCCTGCTCAGCTCCCTTCCCTGTACTGCAACTCTGCATTGCCTCAGAGGATGCAGAAACCTGTGTTAAATCCACTCCTGTAGGAAAAGATGCTAGTTGTGTTTTTGGCCAAGAATGGAGTGTCACCCATTCAGCCCATCACAGGCATGCAGCAGTGCAGTGAATTTCTTCTGAGTCCTTTAATCTGTTTCAAAGGATAAAATCACTCTTACAAGGAGACAATTCAGCTGTGATAATCATTCCTGCATAGCACAGTTTGGTATTTCATAGAATCATAGAATTGTTTCAGCTGAAAAGATCTCTAAGATCGTGTCCAACAGCTACCCTAATACTGCCAAGCCTATTACTGAACCCTCAGCACCTCATCTATGTGGCTTTTAAATATCTTCAGGGATGGGGACACCACCACGTCCATGGGCAGCCTGGCACAGGGGCTGACAACCCTCTCAGGTAAAAAGTTCCTCCTCATCATCAATCTAAACCTTCCCTGACACAACTTGAGGCCGTTTCCTCTTGTCCTATCACTCTTTACTTGGGAGAAGGAACAGACTCCCACCTCACTACAACCTCTCTTCAGGTAGTTGTAGAGAGTGATCATGTCTCCTCTCAGCCTCCTCTTCTCCAGGCTGAATAATCTCAGATCCCTCAGCCACTCCTTATAAGTGACACACAGACATACCACTATCTGTTCTAGCTTTAAACAATAAAATCAGAGAGACTAGAACCAGCAGCTGCAATCCTGTAAAAAACCAAACCCAAAAACATTGATAGAGGAAGGAGGTGAGTGAATACATGCAGTACATGCATAGAAAACCATTGCAGGGGAAACTTTCTCAAGGTAAACTGCTAGAGAGAGCTTACTGCTATGTTCTGTATTCTGCACAGCATGTATCCATCATAGTTTTTATGTTCTAAAAGTAAACCAGTCGGGGTGAGGAGGGAAGAGAGATGAAGCAACAAATTCCCATCCACGCTGATTTCCTCACAGCAAACAGGGATTCACAGCAAGACCTTTTTCTGTTACTAGAGAGATGATAAGGTTAAATCCAGTGAGGAAGACAACACTTTTCTCTGTAGGCTGCAAACAGGTCTGAGCTGGAGCTGGGATTTATTTGCTGCTAAACCAAAGGTCTGCATTTTCCACAAGGCATGCCTTTGCCAGCAATGCAGCACCAGCGGGAATCAGGAGTAATACACTGAACCAGAGTGAGTTACAGTTGCAGTAAAGTTGTAGGCAGTTTATGTTCCTTCTCTGCATCTTTTTCTAGACAGCTTCTCTGCCAGTGAGCTAAAGCAGTCATTACACTGTTTTCACTAACCCTCATAAAGAGTGTTTCTAGTCCAACAGTTCCAACTTGGACTAGAAATGTAGCTGTGTTTGAAAAGGTAAAATTATATTTCACAGTAGTTTTCTGAGAAAGATCTTGAAGCTGAATAAAAATCAACCAAATAGATGATAAATCTTTTTTCTCTGTATGTAAGAACAGCACTGTAAAAAGGTCTGTAAGGATACACAACAGAAAAACTAAGATGTTGGATCTGATTTTAAGCTTATGTCATGTTTATACCTTATCTCCAATGACAAGAATAACATAGCTACAGTCAGGAGTTAAACCCACGATAAAAAAACCCAAGCAAACAGTGTCTCAGCATCTCACATGTTCATTACTCCTACTGAAAAACAAAACCAAACCAAAATCCCACTGTTAACTGCAAGCTTTACCAAGGGCTTCAATGGAATACCGTGAGGGTAATGCTAGCAGAAGGGATATCAAGATCTACCCGTGTCTTTAAAAGCAGCTGTGAACAGAATTTGGTGAAAACAGCTGGTAAACAAAACCAATCAGCTATCTGAAGGAAAACCCAGAAGAAATCCCCCTTGTATGCACTACACTGCAAATAAATGCAGTTACTATACAGCCCTTGAAACACTAGAGACCTTGAAACAAAGTCTTATTGGCCATATAAATCACTGTAAAAATACTGAAGACCCTGCAGCCAAGTCTATTTGTGCTACTTTCAGAAGACCTGAGTGTCAATCTTGATTTTATTAATAACTCAATCTAATACACTGGTGAAACTTCCATTGAAGCTTCTCTCAACCTGGCTCTCTCAAGCCTTTGCCTTTATGATCTTCTCTTTCTGAAGCCTTTGTGCACTTTCTCCTGGCAGTCCTCTCTGCCTCCCTGCTTGTAACCTTGACTTGTAGGGTTTGGGTCACCCCAGTTGCCTATAAGAGATGATCATAAATCATATCTTCCTATCATATCACATATAAATTTGAAGATCAGAAAAGCTGTGTGACTACTTTGCCCTGTGCTGCCACTGAAGTCTAAGGCACGTGCCCACATTAGATCCTGACAAGACAGTCCAGACATATTTTACTTGCATGTTAAACTCTTTCTCAGGATAAGCTGAATTTTTTTCCAGCTTTTCAAAACTCTCTTTGTTCTCTGTACTTTGGAAACCTCAAACAGAAGCCTCCAGCTGGAGCCAGCTTCAATACGACGTACTGTGGGGCTCTATAAGTGATAGGGTCATAAGGAAACAGCTGAGCAACAAAATGAACTAGAAAATGAGAGAGATCATGTTAAAAACCAGACAAGTTGAGCTAATGCACTGGCAAGCTACTTTGAAGGATTATAAACATGGAAAGAATCAGTACAAAGCCAGAGCAGCAAGATGCAAGGTGGCAAATATGAGCTGGACAGATTTAGTTCATTGTTTTATAGCTTTTGTAGATGCAACAACCTTTCCCTGTGAATAGCTTGTACAAGATGGGTGCCAAGTTGAAATTTGGATAACACACTACTGGGTTTGTTTGGACATCTGCTGCTACTGCTCTTATTTACATGTTGCTGGTGAACGCTTGACGTGTTTGCAGCAAACATGATGGGTAATGGAAGGTTTGAAGCATATGTGTCATGTCTAACTAAGCACTGAAGGACATGGAGCTTGGGGGATGCCCTTGGAAAGCAAGCAATGAAACCAGCTAGTTCAATTCTGGATGTTGTCAACAACTTTGGTCTTAACAAGATAAGATCACAGAATGTCAAGGGTTGGAAGGGACCTCGAAAGATCATCTAGTACTAGATGGTCTCTAAAGGTCCCTTCCAACCCCTACCATTCTATGGTTCTACTCCAACCCCCTGGACCTCGTAGAGCAGGTGTTTTCAGGCCTGAAAGAAGAATCTATACATAAACCAGCTTCATTTGCTTGCTTCCTTCACTCAGTATTGACAGGACAGACAGAAGCCTTACACTGACTAGCAATCAGTCAAGGCAAAGCAATTGTTCTGCTCCTGGAGGGACTTGTTATTCTGTCATGTGAAAAAAGAAGGTAACGCTGCTGAAGCACATTTTCTTGACATGTGTTGTGAAATCATTAAAAACCTTTAGTCATTAATGCTGAGTAGATGGAGACAGCGTGTATCTTAGTGTGATATTTCAATAACAACAGCTTAAAACCTCTCCTTTGAGCTGTGCCCTGGCTTGCAACAGACATGTAAGGACCATGGGTGGTAGAGGCAAGATGTCCCACTGAAGAGCCACCAGCTCATGCTGCAGAGAACAGGGTTCAGCCGGCATCCCAGTTCAACCATCAGTACCAGCAGGTACCAGTATCACCTCCTCTGTACCACAGCTGACTCCTGCCAGTCTCTCACCCAAAGAATCCTCCTACCAGGACACAGGGAAGTGTTGGGGAAGTGTTACTGACAGAAAGGAGCAGTGACCATGACTCCCAGGTTCCCATGGCCAGCACACAGAAGCAGCAGACAGCCTGCTGCCTAGCTACGCTTGCCTGAGCTAAACCATGAATAAATATATTAAGAGTCATTCCATCTGCCTGGGGATATTCACAAAGATTAGCAAGGCTAATAATAACCCCAGGCTCCCTTCCTGCCACTCAGTGAAGGAAGAGGAGCTTCTTTCTGGACCGTGTCATGTCAAAACAGGGTCAGCCCCTCCTGCTGATCCTCATGCAGTTTCAAGAGATCTTCAAGGAATACAGCAGGAGAAAAAGCACCATTTCACAACCTTTAAAAAACCCCCTCCCATAAGCAGCTAGTACATTTGATTCCAAATTGCAACTATGCTTCATAATGTGTCAATAAACAATCAATGCAATACAGGTAACACACAACCATCAGACACAAGTCATAGCAATATGGAAAGAAATTAAATGCAATGAACTCAGAAGCTCCACTAAACTCTCTCTGGAGACCTGGGGTTGCCTACAGAAAAGAACCTGTGCAAGCACCAATACAGAAATATGGAAGTTTCAGCCAGGAGCTGGGCTATTATTTTATTGTCTGTGCTACTAAAATAAAGTTACCTTGCCACAAATAGAGCAAATATTTCTGTTTGGATATTTGTGATCAGTCTCATACAGCCATCTGTACTTCTGGGAAATCTCTGGCTCAATCTGTGTTGGTTTTATTGTATCTTTTGATGACCTTAGTTTGGCTCTACTGTTAAGGTAAGGCCAGTGGTCTGCAGGTCTATCACTAAGGCTCTGACAAATACTCTCTTGAAAAAGCATAACTGTATTTGAAGTCTTCTGTTTCATAAAAGGGCTAGAGGCTGGTCTGTCATACTTTAACTTTTAACTCTCTTGACTCCATCAAAGCCCAGAGAGGCTGAGTTAACCTTTTGTAGATAATACCACATTAGCTAAGTGTGTGAGGAGCACTTGAAATCATCCTGAGGAGATGCTGACAAGCACTCCTCATCTAAATCAATAAACATCTGTGTGTCACTGACAGCAGACTGTGTGAGGAGCAGCTTTGCATTTACCTATCAACCAGCAGAGACCATGATACAGTCTAGGAGGAGCTCCATGAAAATGTAAAGACCTCCACTGTTGTTTCAAAGATACCTTCAGGGTAGGATTTGTCCCGGTCATTTACACCTTCACTCAATAAATGTCTACATCTGAGCGAGCATGTGAGGATGTACCTCATGATCAGCAGAGACTTCAGTGCCCTAATCCCTGGCACATCTGAGATATCTGCCTGGTAGAGAGCTTTTATCCTCTGAAGCATCTATCTCTCCATAGACTAGAATCTCCTTCCTTGGAGGTCTTCAAGACCCGCCTGGACATGTTCCTAAGCGACCTGATCTAGGTGGACCTGCTTCTGCAGGGGGGCTGGACTGTATGATCTCTAAAGGTCCCTTCCAACCCTACCATTCTATGATTCTATGAAGATGAGTAGCTCAGACATAAATGCCAACCCTGTAGGCAGCTAAACTCAGAGGAGACAAACTCTATCCATGATGTCCTGCAATTGCTGTAGGTGTCATACCCTGAACTAGGATTGTGTCACCCTGCTTAAGATTCATTTAGCCATTAGAGAAGTGCATTAACTAATTCCTAGTTTGTAAAGACTCTTTTTGATCAGTAAATACATAAAACTTCAGCATCATCAACTCAAAAGTTTTGTTAATAAGAGTGTAGCTGCTTTTTCTAAGCTATTTCTTACAGAGCTAAACAAAATCCACAGACACAGGAGCTTAGAAAAGAATTCTGCCAAGTGAAGTGGTGTCAGCAGCTGAAATTTCAGAGCATAAACTTGACAAGTGGGAGAAAAACTGAGAAGTCAGAGCTCACAGATTCAATAATGCATTGTATCTGTGGGCAAAAATAAGAAGTGGAGAACTCTGTACTGAAAAGTAGGAAGCCCTGGAAAGCAGAGGGGAAGATAATTTGAAGCTAATAACCTCATGATGAATAGCCTGATTATAAACAGCAAAGCAAATAATGACTGACTCTACACAGCTAGCTTGGAGATATGTCAAAGTGATGCTGAAAAACCTTTAAAATAAGGCATGATATCAGGAGAAACACACCACCCAAAATTCCATCTGTAAGCATGGAAAAAATCTTCAGGAACATGGGAGGAAAAAGGCAGCAATCTCTGAGGAGATGCAAGAAGTGTAAAGCAAGGGTGGCTGGATTTCATAGCTAAGCACAACTGAGAGCTGGTAAAAGGTTTACTTAGTGGTTCAAGTATGTCTGCATATGTATTAAGGTGAGATTAAAGCACTTTCTCTCTTGGTAAGTGACTTTATAAGACTGACAACACAAATGCCAAACACCTTAAGAGAATAAGCAGCTGACTGTCTCCTTCCAGAAGGAGTCACTAAAAGGAATAAAATGAGATACCAGAGGAAAGTTTGCCATCTGCCTTTCAGAGGACAGAAAAGCCTGGGGAAGCATCTCTTTGCACAAGCACTTGCTGCTGAGGGAATGTGGTCAGAGGGATGTTGCCCAGGGGCACAGCCATAGGAGGGAGCTGCTGGGGACTGGTGTTTCAAGACCATTTTTACTTCTCTTGATAGTCACATAAATGCAGCAAGTGAAGGGCAAATACTGCTGGCAACGTCTCTACCAGAATTGAAGAGTGCATGCTCTCAACCCAAATATGTCCAGGTCCTTTTGCCATCCCTGGGGAAGGGAGATAAGGTGATGCTGGAGCGATGGGGAAGCTAAAGCCATCTGCTGTGACCCTACACAAGTGATTTCAGAGCAGAGGAGCCTGCACCTGCTGACCTATGATGCATAAATTGTCAGTGTACTGAATTTGTACAATACCAAGCAGGAGTGCAGGAGGAGATGGCATTTAAATCAAGAGGTTTGTCCATTGTTGGGTCATGGCCAGGCAGGGACAACATACACCTTCCCAGGGAAATGACAGGGAGGACAGGCATGCAGGCACCAGGCTCTCCAGCAAATTCATCATGAACACTACAGAAGGGCACATCTGGCACATATCAGACACAGACTTGAAATACTCCATAACTAGGATTTAGGGTTATTTGATCTTCCTTTCCACTAGAAACTTCTTTTTTATGAATGGGTATAAAAATACTCCTAAAGAGAAAATGCAGCCCAGAGGCACCAATTTAGATCTCAATCATTCAGTGCAATCCTCACACCAGGTTCAAACAAGCCCTGATTTTAAGTTTCCATTACAAAGTTCTCAGGCAGCAAATCTCATCCTATACAGAAAGGCAAAAGGGACAAAGACCTGAATAAGAGAAGTAATTAATGATTTTGCATGCATCCAATTTTCAGGTATCAAAGTCTGACATATCTTAAAATGTAACTGAATGACACTGAAAGGGGGTTGGACTGGATGATCTCTAAAGGTCCTTTCCAACCCTACCATTCTATGATTCTATGAAAGGTGGTTTTAGTACATCTTTTCTAGGAACTGGATTTCTTCACAGGCTTTGAAATTAAGTGTTGAAAAAAAATCATTCAAATTCCTTTCAAATAACCCCCCCTACTTTTAATATGTCTGTGAAAAGCACCAAAAAGATCTCAAATAGCAGCTCTGAAGGTGCAGTTTGAATCAAAGCAAAGCCCATAGCAAAAGTAAATATTTGGTTCACACCCCCAAATTATCAGTTGTGTTAGTGGCAGAAAAGCTCTGCTCTGCAGAACACACGACTGGATCTAGGGCTGTAACCCTAGTGACATGCAGGCTACAGCAAGTGTATGGATGACTTTCCCATGACTGATCTGGCAATAACCTACCCACAGAGATGGAAGGGAGGGTTCCCTGAGCCAAACCCATAGATTTCAGAGACCAGGAGGTGCCAAAGTCATGAAGTTTTTAGCTGAAATCTGCATGCAGCTTTAAGTGACCACTGTCACTGTGTTGAGATTTGACCTGGAGTGGTGGAAAAGTAGACTTAAAGCAATTACAGGAGTTTTCTGAACTGGGAGAGTTCTACAAAAGCATCCAAGCAAGGATATCATGCAAGATGCCTTTGTGGAAAACTGTATTTCAAGGGAACACAATGCTTTAGCTTTACAGGACTATGCAGTTGTGCACCCTTTCAAGACAAAGGACGCTGGCTTTTCTTTCAGGAGTCTTGGAGGAGGGAAAGGGGAAGTTTCAAGCCTTACATTTTGCATCATCCACTTTCTTTTTTGTGCTGCCTTTCCCCATGGCACAGCTTCTCTGATGGTAAGAGACCAGTTCTCTCTCTTGCTGCAGGCTGTATGCCCTGTCCTCTGCACACTGCCATCACTCCACTGTCCAGGAAGGAACAGTAAAGGCTCCAGGCTATCCCTCCCTCCCAACAGCCTGCAGCTCTGAAATCAAGAGGTGCCTGTTTCCCAAAAGGCAGGTAGAGCTGCTCTGAGATAAAGGCACTTTCCTTGGGCTGAAGTGGGTCCATCTCTGTATGCATCATAAGATATTTTGAGTGTAAATGGCAACAAAGTTGACTGTCAAAATTAACCCAAAAACACTGCCATCCAAACTGAAGTGAGAATAAGCAATGGGGGAAGAGCCAGTCCCTAGATAAGGCCAACATGCCTCATCCACATTCCAAGTGATCTGAGCTCAGCAGCCCCAGAGCACCAGCATCACATTGGTGGTTTACCCACAAGTTTAGGAGGTTAGGGTTAGTATAATTTGACTTCTAGGAGCATACACATGTCATTAGGCTGACACTTTCCTGCTGAGGAATCACAGAACCTTAAGGGTTGGAAGGGACCTTGAAAGCTCATCCAGTGCAACCCCCCTGCCAGAGCAGAACCACCTAGAGTAGGGCACACAGGAACTCATCCAGATGGGTTTGGAATGTCTCCAGAGAAGGAGACTCCCAGAATGCCTGCAAAGATCAAGCCTAGATGCTGGGCTGAGCATAATGGAGAAGACTTCATCTGAGATGGGTGTCTGGATGTGAGAGGTGACAGAGAGTCACTTAGCCAACAGGAGCTGATATTTAAAAGTTGGTGTTGGCATCTAAAGAAGGGACTATAAAAGAGCTGCTTGTAGAAAGCTGTCTGGGAGTTGATTGTCTTTAAAGAATAAAAGAGAAAAATAGGGGCTTCTTACAAAGACATACATGGAAAAACAAGAAGAACTTCTGCAAATTCAAGTCTGCTGGACTGAACAACTCAGAGTCTTTGAAATGCAAAATACTCAATATTTCCATACATCTAAGGGAAAAAAGAAGTCCTCTTTAGAGTTTCCACCTGAAGTCCAAGGAGAAACCTGTGGGAAAGGGCTCCCAGAAGGAAGGAGAACAGAGTATTTGTCCTGCTAAAAGAAAGGACAAGATTTAGGGGCTTAAAAGATTAAGGACAATCTGGATGCCATCCCAAATCTACATTGAGATGGTTTTGCTTGTTTCCATCCAGGACAATTGTATTAGAGATGCAAAGGCAGCACAGCCAGCCTCTATCATAGTGCAGCATACTATATGGAAGAGCACACACAGTTACTCAAGAAAGAGGGGAAAAGAGCTTTGAAAGCAACCTTGAGATTTAATGGTCTGATCTCACCAGAATGTAAGTGTTCAGAACAAATCTGGGAAGAAAAGATTAATTAATGACATAAAAGAGAACATATATTTAGCATATATTTACCCAATGTCAGTTATGTCAGACTAGGCTTCTGTCTGTCTTTGATGAAGGCCTTTGTTCTAGGTGTGAGACAGGACTGAGTGGACACACAGCTGCCCTCTGTAAAGAGAAGCATATTAAACAACTAGTCAGAAACACAGAGTTGCCTTTAGCAGAAGAACACAGGAGTATAAACTGGCCAGGGATAAATCTAACTTGGGATGTAGAGCACTGAGATTTTGAAGCAGCATCCAAAATAAGAGAGGCCAAATAATTTGAACTATCATGCTTTCAGATTCATAGCTTTTATATGATCTCTAAGTGTTCTACAATCAGCAACACTGAGGGTTGCAACTGTGCACAGCTCACTGGATATTAAGTGTACTGCAGATACCTCCTGCATCTGATTTCCCCTTTGCCTCTGAGTTGTTGAAGTTTTTCTCTAAAAGTACAGTATCTTTACACATATAATCCCAACTGCCTGAAAGATGCTGTGCATATCTCCACTCTAAAGCAGACTGATTGATGGTGGGAATTGCTCAACGTGGTGGCTCGCAGCACTAGAGGCTCAGACCTGCAGCTGCAGAAAGTCTTGTTTTACATGCTAACTCAGACTGTGAGCAGTTGTCTCCGTGTCTCTAGATCAGGAGATGAAAGGGAAGACAGAAGAGTGGCTGTACAGTGTGGGACCAAAGATGACCCAGCTCCAAAGGGTGTTTTCTCCAACTAGTGCCCCAGGCAGAGTGCAGGAACAAGGATAGTCTGTAGAAATGCTGCACTGTGCACTCTCCAGGGAAGCAAGGGCTGAGGCACTCTATAAAGGTGATAAGAGATAAAAGATTATCACTTTAGAAAGTGGTAATATCCTACCCTCACTGGAGTCACTGCCTCATCTATCAAGTAAGACTGGGCTCAATGGTATTTTTCAGCTACATGTCAGAGAACAGAAAATACACTTTGGACTTAAGAGTCATAGGATACCACGTTGTGCCTTCCCACACAATTTATTTCTCCTGTCCTGAAAGCTTTTTTCTCTCAGATGATGTTAGCAGAGATAAGAGAAACTCCTGCCCTTAAACTGTGGTGCTGAATGGTGTGTACTCACTAGACATCCTCTGTTATCACCTTTGCCTGAATCCCAATTTTGCTATATATGCAAAAACATGTCAGGGTTCAGACAGTCCTAAATATATAGTATATTCATGCAGTCATGCATTAAGATCCCATGCAGACAGGAAACAATAAGCCCCCAGTATCACTGACTTATTCTCTGTTTCCCGTTGTAAGACTGAAGTGCAGCAAACTACTGCAGACTACTCTGCAAGCACATCATTCTGTTTCTATACTGATAAATGCTGCAATATGCAAACCTGAAGCATGTAATCAAGAAAAATGTTATTATTCTACCAGGTATTGATATCTTATGTCAGTGCTGCTCTATAACAAAAGGAATTATTCAAACTGCTGACTCCTCAAGCCAACACACCTCTGATTTCCTTAACTGTTCTGCCTGGCTCTTTCATTAGCTTTCCTCCATTCCCTGCAGAAATTTAGATGGGAGTTGCTCCAATTTACTGCAATCTACTGGCAGGCTTGGTAGCAGCTCCTCTCAGGAACAGGGATAGTAATCATCTTGATTTAAAGGCTCTAATCCAGCTTTCCAGTGTGCGGGTACCAGGAATGCAGCGCCTAAGAGGAAAATCAAAACTGATGGCCTCTAGAAACGAAGGCTGCTCCAGCAACTGGCTCTTTGTCAATCATGAAGACAGAGGAGAGGGAAGATCTTCAGTTAAAAAAAAATCCTTTAGAGCAAGCCAGGCTCATATTCATCACCTACACAGCAACAAGAATTCCTATGAGTTTCAAAGAGGCGCAAAAAATCAGCAGCGAACGACTGGAGTAACAGAGTTCATCCATCAAAGCCTCAACTACTCCCAGTTATCCAGGAGGTGGGATGGTTTAAGTACAGACCATTGCCTGCCTCACGTCAGCTTTATGCCTTTTGTGTCAGAGGGTTTGTTTTTCTGGCAAACCTGATAGATTCTGTTAGAGCAAAACAGTTGCTCTTCAGAGAGTGTGGATGGGGAGACACCCCAGCAAGGCTCCGCTATGGCCCAAGCTGAGGTCAGCACATCAGAAACCCCCTGGGGATTTATTTGTCCAGAAATAACAGAAAGAGAAAAGCTCCTCTTGCTGGAAAAGTAGAGAAAGAAATCAGTAAATGAATATTCCTTTCTCTGTCTTTCTAAATGAGGGAAGGGAGGAATTTTTTAAACCTGCCTCTTCTCCCTTTGTCACACAGGGACACAACTCTGCCCGTGGTGATGAGGGACCCCTGTACCCTGGAGAGGGATCATAGAATCATAGAATCACAGAATGGTAGGGATTGGAAGGGACTTTTAGAGATCATCTAGTCCAACCTCCCTGCTCAAGCAGGGTCACCTAGATCAGGTCACATAGGAATGTGTCCAGGATGGTCCTGAAGACCTCCAAGGAAGGAGCCTCCACAACCCCTCTGGGCAGCCTGTGCCAGGGCTCCCTCACTGAAACAGGGAAATAGTTTTTTCTTATATTTAAGTGGAACTTTTTGTGTTCCAGCTTCATCCCATCACCCCTTGTCCTGTTACTGGCTACTATAGAAAGAAGGGATGTCCCAACCTCCTGACACTCACCCTTTAGATGTTTATAAACGTTAATAAGATCCCCCCTCAGTCTCCTCTTCTCCAGACTAAACAGCCCCAGTTCCCGCAGCCTTTCCTCATAAGGAAGATGCTCCAGTCCCCTGATCATCTTGGTGGCCCTGCACTGACCTCTCTCCAGCAGTTCCCTGTCCCTCTTGAGCTGGGGAGCCCAGAACTGGACACAGGACTCCAGATGAGGCCTCATCAGGGCAGAGCAGAGGGGGAGCAGAACCTCCCTTGACCTGCTGCCCACACTCTTGATGCATCCCAGGCTGCCATTGGCTTCTTGGCCACGAGGGCACATTGCTGGCTCATATGGGATAAGTGCAAGGAAACAGTTTTGAATCATTTGAGACTCCTCAACATTAATTTTCTGGAAACTTAAGTAGTCTATGAACAGCAGCCTAAACCACCGAGAGCAACAGGCAGTGTTTCAGCTGACAGCACTGTTAGACAAAGGCAAATAGCAAAAGCAAGCTTCTGAATATGAAGCCAGATGCTGAAGAGGCACCAGAGGATCTCTGTCACTACCAGAAATAAGTTAGGGACGGGATATAGCTCTTCATTGAGTGGGACTGGAAGGAGAAATCAGTGGAAATATTCAAATCCTTTCTGAAATAATCCTACTAATAAATTCAGTGAGCTAAAAACAACCTGACCTCAAAAAAAGAATCCCCCAAAAAGACCTCCTGATTGTCTGGAAAGAAAAAAAAGGAGGTTCCCAGACTAGTTTTTCCAACCCAGAATGAGATCATTTAAAGTCATCACTGACTTTATAAGGCTTTTCAAGATCGTCCTGACGTATTTAGGCCAGCTGAGGTCTTTGCTGCCTTATGCCACAGAAATGCTTGTTTGACCAGCCTTCAGAAGGTTGTGCTGATCAGGGCCCAGCTTTCTCTGAATCATGACTGCATCAACCCCCTTAATTACTTAAAACTATGACTAATTAGCCTGCTTGAAGTTAAACTCCAAGTTACAAGCTTTGCAAGTGCATGAACCTGACAAATTCCTGCCAACACTGTAAAATGCAGTGTGGCATTTTGATGCTGTACCCAATACCACTGCTACCTCTCAGTCCTGAGCCATTTTTCTGACCTTAACATTTTGAAGACAACAAACTTCAAATGTACAAAACATTTTGTGCAAGTTGGGCACAAACTCCTGCTAGATTCATTAGCAGCATCCCACAATTGCAGATGCCAATTAAGTGGTCAGACCAAACTGCATTACATTTGTGGATTAGAACTGAGACCAGAATGCACCAAGACTTTGAGACACGGCTCAGAGCAGGTGTTTGCATGCCCAGGCCATGCCTTGGGAAAACAACCAATTGGAAAATATGTGATGATCTTATTTGCTGCCATTTTCATGGTCTCCTTATCTTAACACCTACATCTGCACTGGTGTAATGATCAGGTCGTGTCTACCAGCTCTAACGGCACTCCAGACCTTGCCTTTCCCAAACTCTCTGTGGGCACAGTGATAGATAAGCAAGAACATCTGTTCTGCTTTGAGGAAGGAAAGTAAAAGAAAGATATCTTTGCAATCTGAGTGTCCTCCATATGAGATATTGCAATCCAGCAACCCCCAAAATAACAGTGTAAACAAGTTGGGTGTCCTGGTTTCAGGTGGAAAAGAGTGAGTTTCCTTCCCAGCAGCTGGTACAGGGCTGTGGTTTGGGTCTGTGCTGAGAACACTGTTGCTAACACAAGGGTGTTTTGGTTACTGCTGAGCAGTGGTGCACAGCATCAAGGCCTCTTCTGCTACTCACCCTGCCCTGCCAGTCAGGAGGCTGCAGGGGCACAAGGAGTTGGGAGGGAGCACGGACAGGACAGCTGACCCCAACTAGTCCCAGGGCTATTCCAAACCATAGGACATCACAGCCAGCACAGAAACTGTGGGGAGATGTTGGGGAAGGGCTGTTCACTACTCAGGCAGCAGCAGGTGATGAGCAACTGCACTGGGCATCACTCAGTTATGGTTTGCTGGTTTGGGGGTTTTTTATTTATCTTTTGTGTTATATTTCTTTTCCTTTTTTAAAAATCATTGTTATGATAACATTTTATTTAGTAAACTTTTCTTAACTCACAAGTTTTTGGGGTTTTTTTTCCCCAGTTTTCCTCTCCATCCCACTCTGGAGTAAAGCAAGCAGTGAGCAAGCAGCTGCCTGGTGCTTAGATGCTGCCTGAAGTTGAACCATGCCAGTTGGTTATGATGACAAGAGAAACCAGGTTCTCTTCCAAGTATTTTTCTTGTTTATTCTCAGGTTGTTGATGCATTTCATAAACTGCAGAGATTAAAAATGTCCCTGGGGCTCCCAGGTGTGAAAGCTCAGCACTACCTAAAGTAGCTGAGGGAGGGAACGCCCGTGAATGATACCCTATCACCATTAAATCATTTTGCTGAATACATCACATTGCTAAACACAAATATTTGCATGTAAATGCATCTGTCTCTTAATGTTGTGAGAATAAATACACAAAACATATCATAGAATGGTAGGGTTGGAAGGGACCTTTAGAGATCATCTAGTCCAACCCCCCTGCAGAAGCAGGTTCACCTAGATCAGGTCACACAGGAATGTTTCCAGGTGGGTCTTGAAGACCTCCAAGGAAGGAGCCTCCACAACCTCCCTGGGCAGCCTGTGCCAGGGCTCCATCACTCTCACAGTGAAATAGTTTTTTCTTATATTTAAGTGGAACTTTTTGTGTTCCAGCTTCATCCCATCACCCCTTCTCCTGTTGCTTGATACCATAGAAAAAAGGGATGCCCCAACCTCCTGACATATACACAGAAGTTAAATGGATCCCTTTAAGGCTTGCACCCCTCCCTCAACAAAACATTACCCAAAAGGAAATTCATGATGAGAAAAAGCTAACTCCTAAGCTGGGAGGTAACTGAGCAGTCACATCAGCAGCTTGAGTGTGTAAACAGCGGAACCCAGCAGTTTGGAGCTGCATGAATCACCTCTGTTCATCTCAGCGGGGCGTTCACTTCATTGCTGGTAATGGGCCTCTAACACATTAACACTGTGAATTATTTCAGTGCTGACCAGAGTGTGCAAGGGGTGGAAGGAACAAAAGGAAAATGCATGATGCACTTGGAGCAATACCTTATTTTGGCACCACACTGACAGAGCAATGCCAGCTCCCAGGCTGTCACTAGGACATGAAGGAGCTGTGCCCACGACTCTGGGGAGTTGTGCCAGGGAAGAGGCTGGCTCACCAGTTCCCAAAGAGATTCAGAATTAGAGGTAGTTACTGTGACCACCTGAGTCAAACCCAGCAGCCCCTATGCTCCTCACATTGTGGTCAGAGCTTTATAGCCTTTATAGACACCAGCAATTTTGACCAGTTGCTGATAGCCCTGCTGATATTTTGGTTGCCATTACTAGGAGCATGAGCTTTGCTCCCTGAAAATAAAGGCAAAGGTTACAGGATTAGGCCTTTAGCATGGCAAGATAAAGCCTCCATCCATTTAAACAAAGGTATGGCACTAATATATCACCTCACAGGGCCTGAGATGGGCAGGGAACGGTGCAGAGCATCCACAGAGATTTTGTTTTCTTGCAAAATCCGTGCTATCCACTCTCACAAAACCTACATGATGAAAAGGGACCAAACTCCAAACACACAGTGGAGGTTTATGGCAATTATTGATTTTGCTATTCAAGTAGAAAGAGTAGTTCCCATGGCAACGAGCCCATCACTCCCTACCTATGGCATCACTTGCTCTCAATAACACGAGCTCCTTATTTAAAGAAGTATATATGTCCACACTGCTGCCTCTCAGAGACTGAGAAGGAAATCAGTCTGAAGGCTTTCCTCTCCTCCTGTGGCGTCCACAGGGAGAGCAATGGGTGATGCCCACCTCTCTGCTGCTTCAAAGCACTTCCAGAGGAACCAGGCAAGGGAGAAGCCCATCATGCTGCTGGCTGGGTCCCCAGAGAAACCCTTCTCCTTTCCCATCACAAGGGAGGAGGTGCCCCCCAAGCTTTCTTAATTGTGCCACATTAAACTTGGCATTGATGGGAAGCAAATCCACCTTCAGTATTTCTGCCTCAATCTAACACTAATAAAGGCAAATAACTCTCAAGCACAACAATATAAATATATAAGTGAGTGGATAAATTCAAAGGGACATGGCACAGCTACAGAAAATGATGGCAGCTCTGAGTAGAAGTCAACTACTTCTGATATTTTTATCACTTAAATACCAGGCCAGCAGGACAGGCTGGCTCCTAAGGAGGTGTAAATCAGCACAGCTCCCTGTTGTTTTAACAGCAGCCAAGTTGCACGGGCTGATGAACAGGTTCTGAAGTGATACACCACTCAGAAAAGAGGAGACAGCGGGTTGTCTTAGGGTGGCTGCTCAGGGAAAACACAGGCATGGCACAACCCCCATCACAGGCTAGCCCCTGCCTTGTGACAGGGCTTTATTTCCATGGAGGGGCCCTCTCCATGCTGGGAGAGGGGAGGAAAGGGCTATGACAGGCGTTGGTGAGCAGCATCACTGGGCTGCAGCCTCACACAGACACAGGGGAGGTGCTCACACAAGGAACGTGGGAAACAGCAGCAGATGCTGCTTTGGCTCAAAAGTTGAAAGCAAAATCTAGGCCACAAGCAAGACTTTCCTTCCAGAAATTAGCCAGTTAAAGGGAGAAAGTGGGAATCAGTGTGGCAGGGTTGAGAAAGGTGCAGCTGGGCTGCAGAGGCAGCTCGCCTTGCTTCTGGCTACACACAGGAGGAAAGTGCACATACAAAAGTGGAAACAAACTCAAGAGCAGGATCTTTCAGATGAATTTCAGTCTCCTGGTATAATTTTGTGAGGTGTAAGCTATTCCTAAGCCCTTTTCTTACGTGTCTCCAGCCCCTTACCCTCAGCCTTGTGCAGCTCAGCCAAGGCTGTCTCTGCCTACATGAGCAGGACAAGGGATCTAGAAGTATTTCCAGGTTGTAGTACCCAAAGGATTTGTGAGCCAGATGCCTTGGTGACTTTGAAAATCAGAGAGGAGCACGGTGTGCACAAGCCCAACTATCCATCAGTGCTGCTGTCAGTGGGGTGGCACTGCAAGAGGTGCTGGGAGCTTGGGCAGACACACTTTTTGGAAGACGATAGAGAAAATCGTGTAGAGAATTACAGCAAGGAAAATGAGGCCAGCCATGGCTTGGAACAAGTAAAGGCATTAAAGCTGAAAAAGCAGTGGCTGAGGGGAAGAGTAAAAATGAAGAGCAACAGCAGGAGGAAACAGATCAATTGGAAAAGCTGGAAGTGAAAAGATGTGAGGACATCAGAGATGTTACAGCACAGAGCCTGGAGAGATACAACAAAGATTGAGGAGCCATGGATGGATTTTAATGTTTTGGGGGTTTTTTTTGAATAGAAGTCTCAGAGATGTAGGAAAGGAAGATGTAAGGAGTTAAATGTGGTAACAGGGCTGGGAGGTGAGGGAAGGACAGCCAGACATGGGGCTTGGGGTTAAGGAGAGATAAGGCAAAGCTCACTGACATGCAGAGAGAGGGAGCTATGGCAGGGCCCAAAAGGCTGGCAGTACACACAGCCTGAGCTGATAAAAGCTGAGGAGCCAGTATTTAACAGTTAACATGCTTTCTGAGTGCATTCAGAATTGAGCCTAGATACTCTCAAGTAAGATTTTGTTTTCTTCAGCTCATGCCCTTCTGCTCATTCTTAGCTTTCAGTCTGGAACAAACAGTATCTAGGTATATCTCCCTGCCTTCCACCCCTGCCTTGGGCTACTCTGCTTTCTGGAAAACCTTTTCTTCAGCTTATTTATGTCCTTCTATGGGCTTGTTCTCAACAACAAAACAAGAAAGAAAGAAGGAACACATCTTAATTTGCAAAAGAACCTTAACTTGCAGGAGTTTTCTGGCTATTTTTTGCTTTCCTGGGCTAACACTTGGCTCTGTAAATTCCCACTCAATACAAGGGAGCATCTGTTTCACAGAGACAACTGGTGCAGGAGCATTAGCAAGGGTGAAGCAAACCAAGCAGTGGCAGAGGGTAGGGTTTGTAGCATATGGGTCAGCCACTAATTCAGCAAATGAAGACAAAACTCATTTGCCACTGTTTAACTTGCATTTCAGTCAGCTCATTGCAATCCTTCCAATGTGATAGAAGGGTTACAAATAAGCCAGGAAAGAAGGTCAACTGATCTCTTATATCATGCACTGCTTATCTAATAGCAATGACTACCAGCAAAACTACTCTTCTACCCCCAAGGCATAGAAACTTCCAGGATCTTGCTATTCTGCTTCCTTTCCTCTTTCCAATTTTCCACTCATTTTCATGGTATCAAAGGCTCTGTATCATTATCTAAGGATCAGCTTATAAAAAGGCATTAAGAAGGAGCAAGAAAATCATTTTCTAGTTCCTTCTTAGAGCAGGATGTTTTAATAAGAGGAAATTAAATTTCTTCAGTATTCATTTCTGGACCTGCACAAAACAGCTAATAATAAGAGACCTGAAAGAAATTCTCTGGGAATAACTGTGGGCATGAAGATGCTCAGTATGGAAAGACTACTTTATTATCCCCATCGTAGCACAGTTGTGTGTTGGCTACTGTCATGGAAACAGAGCTGTGCAAGATAGATATCCATTTACAAGAGTGTTGTCATCAATTTGATGCAGCCAGTGTAAGAATAACAGAAGCCTTTTTCTTTTCCCCCTGCAAATATGATTGCTGTTTGCAGCAGAAAAAGCCATGGCATAGATTTTTCTTTACGTCATTGCTGAGCAAGGCTGGGATGCAATAAAAATGATGCCCTTGGCATCTGATACAAGGCCACATAAACAACAGCAAGCCTCTTCTCGATGTCCACTGTCTCATTCATGCCTTTATAGTGCAGAACTAAGATCCTTTTATGCTAAAGAAAATGTTAAAAATCCATGTTTCAAAATCATATCCATTAGTACAGAAAGAAGGAGGCGGGGGAAAGGAGACTTTCCTGCTATTTCACCTAAGGCTAGAAGGTGGGGATGGATAGCTCTTTTACTGGCAAAGCTTTATCACTTGATGAATTAGTCATGATGGTCCAATTATCTTCAAATATGTAAAGCACAGCCTTTTGAGGAGGCTAATTTGTGAGCTTGCTTCATGGCCCTCCGCATCAATTTACCACTTAGTCCTAGATTAAAGGCCTGAGCCTGCCCTGCACAGGGGATGTGAGGGGTGTGAAAGCAAAGCATTTGTCTCTTTCCTCCCACGAGAGCAAGGTGCTGCTTTTGCATGTCATCATGTGAGGAGAGAAAGCCTGACCATCTCTTGCACAGCACGGGCTCAAAGAGAACAGGACTGAGCCAGAGAACAAGAAGAAAAAGGATGAGAGAGGATGTGAGGACAGCAGGGGGTTAAAAATATCAACTTTTGATCTCCTCCAAAGCCTCTCTGGATTTAATCCGTTGTTTAACAGCAGAATTTGGCCCAAAGCATCACTGTCCTGTGGTGATGTTATACAATTCATGTGGTGGGTAGTTTGGTCACTTAGCACTACCCACTTAAAGCAGGTCATCACTAGGAAAACCATGGAGATAGTGTTAAAAGGCAAACCTGGGGCTACACACAGAGGTGCTTTCAAGGAGCAGGGAACCACGCAGCTGCTGATGCTGTACCTTCCCCAGGCTGTTTCACTGCCTCAGAAATACCCAGCCTGGGTTGCCAATGCCATGGGTAGCCCATCTATTCCCTTCCAGCTGCATTTTGTATGGGAGAGTCACACTCCTTGCCATGGCAGAGCACTGGACTCAGAGGGGCCAGCAAAGCTGTGAAGGAGGTGGGAAATAGTTCACTAATAAATGAAGTAAGAGCTGGTCTGGCATGGGTGAGAAAGAACATCTCAAGTCAAAGTGAACTGCAAACCTCTGTTACACGCCACTGAAGGCAACAATGAAACCGAACGTTCCCCATTTCCACCCACTTGTCAAAAAACTGTTAACTGGGAAAAGTTCAGAAAACAATGATTCCTGATCTACCAGATCTCTCTCACAGCTTTTGAGAGGCAGTTCAATCTACAAACTGTATCCAGAACCTTAGCCAGACCTTTTGTAAGAACCTTTCTAGGCTTACAAAGAACACCACACATGTATTTCCAGATGAACCCAATCTGTGAGATGAAGCTTTAAAAAAAAACCCACCCCATAATCAGTGACAGGAGGACAGATTTAGCTAAATTCAGGCTAAAAGGAAGGAGGAGGATTCTTTCCACATTGGGCAAGGGAATAAGGCAGCTTGCAACGTGCTGGATCTTAGCCAGGCAATGTCTTTAGCTTTGCAGACGAGACTCAAGCTTAGTCAAAAAAATTAGGCATTCATTAACAATTGAAAGACCTTTTATGACCTATGTAACAGGGAAGGACAGATTCAAAGACCATAATGATTTGCCTAGCATTTTACCGGACTGATGCCTGTCTCTGAAGGTCAGGATTAGGACCTCTGCCAGGAGGAGTTCTTCAGGGATGGGAGGTCCTCAGCCTCTCGCTGTGGTGAGAAGCCCTCTGTGAAGGACTAACATAGGACTTTCACTTGTTTAGCACCTCCCTGTTCATACATATTAACTTACAGCATCCCAAATGTGAAAACCTGTTGTCCCTCAGTGATCCAGGAACTGCACAGAATCAGGATTTCTCCCATTCCCACAGAGCCTATTGCTAAAGAGTATCCTACAGCACATTTATGCAGGTTTCTACAAAGATATTCAGCTTTCTCCAGTGGCTCATAGGTAAGTCTTTCTGGAGTATGCAGCCAGATGCTTAGTTATTAACTATTTCAAAGAGAAAAATCAAGCCAAGTGGTTGTAGTGAATGTCCCAAGGAGGAAACTTTGTTTTGACTCTGATTAATGGTGAAAACATCTTCTGATGCTTCCCCTGGAGGCAGAGGTGAGGTTGCAGGAAGCAACACTCAAAATGCAGGGCTTGAAGAGTGGTTTCTGGCACAAATCACTAAAGGAAGAGGACAATGGGGGTGGACACACCTCTCTGGCCTTCACAGTGTGTGGGGGATATTGGTTATCTGCATTTCATAGTGAAGAAACAGATTGCCATAAAGGTGCAGCAATACAACCCAAGACAAATGAACAGATGTTTTCTCTGCTTTTCCCAAGTCTCTTGGGGCAGGCAACTTTGAATTCAACTGCTGAAAAAACAGTTAACCATAATCTGAGGCCAGCTGTTAAAGAATTGTGTGGGCTTCTCAGGAAGGAGTTGCCACGGAGGAGGATCAGCAGGCAGCTTGGTGGGTGCCGTGTGAGAGTCAGCAGGGCAGCAGCCTCCTCCTGGGACACAGAAATTGAAAGCAGGTGGGCAGAAAGTTGGAGGTTTCTGCTGACTGCAGTCAAGAATGCTGATTAAAAAAAGGAAACAGCAATAAAAGCACTCCACTATAGATAAAAACACAGCTTCCTTAACCCTGTAAAACACAGGGAGGCAGCACAGAGGGCTGGTAAGAGGGACAAAACCAATCCGTGTAACTGGAAATGAGGAGACTGGCCAAAGCCATGCTTTGTGTCTGCAGAGTTTGTTTAAGTCTATGAGCCTTCTTGTAACTGAAATCCACAGGGTTTTCTCCTCCCTAGGAAGCTAGTTAAGCTACACAGGATGTTTTGTTAGCTAATAAGAAGCCTATATCCTTTATGGGCCTATGAAAAACCCCATGAATAGGTTGTGATAGCTAGGCTATCACTGTGTAAACACAGTGCTGATGTGGCCAGCACACACTGCTGCATCATATCAGACACCCCGATGCTCCCCACATGTCTTTCCAGGCTTTTGTAAGGGGTTTTTTTAGCCCTTTTTGTTTTGTTTTCAGTTCCCATCCGTTTCCACCTGATGCAGGTGTGGTGCAATTTTACACTCAGCTGACCAGTGGCAGGCACAGCTGCTGCTGTTCCACAAACAGGGGCATTAGCATTCTGTGAGTGTTTAATCTCATAACCAAGAGAATAATTCTGGCTATCACCTGCATGAACATGGGCAGAAGCAGAGGAGGTGAGTCTGTAGCCACCTGAGCTTGGGAGTAAAAGAAAACACAGAGGGAGTGACTTCCATGCTGCTCCCTTCCCTCTGGGAAGTGTTCTCAGTCCTGTGCTGGCAGCATCACGTGTGCAGCCTCTTGAGCCATCACTCCCTGACATCAGGAGCTCACACTTGAATTCACTCCATTTCCTTTGGTGGATTTGTCCCCGTGTGTGACCAAGGCTGCGTTTCAAAACCTGCATCACTTGGTTTTGCTGTGGATGCCTTTGGGCATGTGATCACGAGCAGCCTGTAGCTTAGCCCAGAGCTCAGCATCCAGATAAAGGCCAAGCCACAGGCAGTGCTCGTGAGAAATCTGAGCCTTGCAGAAGAGCAGCCTGCAACCTTCCTCCTGTGCCCTCACAGATACGGGGCAGAGCCTACCCTTGTGCCACTAACTCTCAGATGCTGGTGGTGATGGAGATACAGCTCTTTGTCCAGGCTTCACAGGCCAGTTTAGATCAGGCTATACCAACTGCACAGCTGGGATAAGGATTAAGTGGTATTTAAAGAAACCTGGTCTTTCCAAGGTGTAGTGATGCACTAAGATGCATGCTGCAGGAGAACAGCTGATGGCTGAAAGGAATCTCAATTTTCAGGCAACCACACTTCCCATTTGACCAGTTTCTCCAGCTTAGATCAGCAGGCCTGACCATTAACCATGATGCTGATTTTTTTGCCATGTCTTGGCTACTATGAGATTAAATCACCTTCCCTGAGGGTCCCAAATCTTCTCCTTCTCTCCCAGCATATCAAATGTAACAATCTCATCCTGGCCTTCTGTGCTAAAAGCATCTTCCCTGGTTGACCCTGTCCTCCTCTCTCCCTCCTCTGAGCAGGGATAGCTCACAGGCAAATCCTCAGCTGCATTTTCCAAGCAAGCAGGACACACTAGAAGAAGACTCGGATCTCTTTTGGGTAGAGACCTTTTGTTCTGCACCCAGCACAGCACACTTTCTACTAGCTTAGTTTCTCAATATTATAACAATCAAAAAAGTATTCATAACACTAGTACTAGTGTGGGAAAAGTCTGTGCATTAAAGATCCATACCACACCATGCTATTTTTGCCTTTTTAAAGCATCATGCACAGATATAAACATGGGTACACATATGCAATATGTTATCTCTGTGGGACCAAGTATGGAAGAGCCTACAGACAACAGATGGTAACTTGGGCACCTTTTCACCTCATAAATTGTTTACAAACATTTGAGGAGGGAAAGAAAGAAAAATCAGGGTGTGAGCAGGAGTCTTCCCAATAATTCCTCCTTTTCCCTCTCTAACCTGCAAGGGCCACATGGAAATTGCTCCTGAGAAAGAGACATGCCTGCACTAAATGCAGTCAGCTACAATCAGAGGTTCCATTTTTCTCTACTGAGAATAAGAAAGCACCTCACAGGGAGTGCTAGACAGCATGTATTTTGAATTATGTGATACTGCAATTATTTCTATTCCATTTTAAGACTACATTAACAGTCAAGCTGCAAATACTCTCTCCACTGTAAACTAGAGAAAGAGCCAGATAGCTTGTTTAAAATTCAACACACCTAGCAGGAAAAACCCCACAGTCAGAGAGAAAAAGCTGTGAGTTTCTGCTTCTTGGAAGAAGAGGGAAGCCAGACATAGGTGACAGCAATTACCCAGAGTGAATCTTTGCCAGATAGTTGGCAGAAACCCACATCCTTGAGTTCTTGTGTGACCTACTCTAGGTGGTGCTGCTCTGGCAAAGGGGTTGCACTGGATGAGCTTTCTAGGTCCCTTCCAGCCCTTGAGATTCTGTGATCCTTACTACTGGGATCAAGACAGCTCACATCTTGCCCTGTACCCAAACACCATTAAGACAGCAAACCCACTTTCAGTTTTCCTTCCTTCTGGGGCATAAAGGGGCTTCTCTGCTTTGTATGGTGCTGGGGATTGAATTTATTAATACTTGTAAATGTGAAAGTGTTGCAGTGAGATTACAGACCTAGAGAGAGAACTAATAGCCTCACCTTTCCAGACCACATATGAAATCTTTCTGTGCTGCCCATATATTTAAATCCAGGCTGAGAACTTGATCACAGTTCTCCCCAGTATTAATGAAACTACAGACTGAACTACAGACTTAAATGTATTTGAGTGATTTATCAATGATATCTAGTAAAAACATTGATGTTAGTCTGCACTCAAGTCAGCATTAACCCCCAACCCAGCTCTGACCAGCCTTTATAAAGTACAGTTGTCTGGGGAAACACAGCTAACAAAGTGAGACAGCACACATATTTGTGGATATGGTTATGAACAGGTTTCTAGGCTCACTTGCACTCTCAAAACCTTTAGGCATCATTTAGGTCCTCATGCTTACATACAAATCACAGCAGTATGTTCACAATGCATGGAAGAGAGGTACACACACATCTGTATACACATCTATATACACACAGATGGGAATTTTAAAGCACTCAAAAGAATAACTTCCCTGTTTTGTACTTCTGTGGGTCATGAGAAGAATTTCCAAAGCACTTGACATCACAGGGAGCTGGTTGTACACGTACTAGAACTTCAAATAAGCAGCTTTGGCAGAAATAAGTGCTGATAAAAGAACAATATGTCCCAATACTACACAAAACAAAATTAAAAATGCCAAGAGCTTTCAGACCAGCTCACAAGATACCTTCACACCTATCCCATTGTCCCTATTCGTGTTCACACTTTACACCCCGAGTGCTTCGTGCCCACCGCGAAGGTAACCGCAGTGCTCCTTGCCATGGTGTGATGTCCCACAGCTGCTTTGCACTGACTGCTTTCACTCCAACATGCTTCACTGAGAGCAAATTAACAAGACACAGTACTTCACAACACACTTGTTATAGAATGGTAGGGTTGGAAGGGACCTTTGAGATCACCCAGTCCAACCCCCCTGCAGAAGCAGGGTCACCTAGATCAGGTCACACAGGAACATGTCCAGGCGGGTCTTGAAGACCTCCAAGGAAAGAGACTCCACATCCTCCTTGGGCAGCCTGTGCCAGGGCTCCCTCACCCTCACAGTGAAATACTTTTTGCTTATGTTTAAATGGAACCTTTTGTGTTCCAGCTTCATCCCATTACCTCGTGTCCTGTTGCTAGATACCATAGGAAAAAGGGGATGCCCCAACTTATTTCCTCCAAACAATATTGATGATGGAAAAGTGTCATTGACTGCCAGGAGGGTGCTTCTGCAACTCATTTTTCTCATGGCTTAGCATGCAACAGCCTTTTTCTCCTTCAGTCTTACATACATTAAAATTTTGGCTTGTGTTAGTGAATACAAAAATATCCATATATGCCAGTTACCTTTTCTATTAAAAGGTCGTGGCTTACAGGTTTTCAAAGTCAAGCATCCAGTCTCCTCAAGACAATGTCTTTCCATCCTGTTCTATACCTTTTCTAAAACTGACATTTAGATACAGACTTTTTTTAGCAAGTTCCTTCTACAGATCAGACAGGGGTTTCCTCATTTCACACAGGATCTCCTTTGGGGTTTTGACTTCTGCTACCAGGTTTTACTCTTGCAATTAATGTTTGTGAAATCACCCTGCTAAAACCACACACAAGAATGTCAGGAAGAAGGGATCTTTTCCTTAATGTTCTTTGAAATAGATGTCTCTGCTTGTGTTCCTCAAAAGTGCAAGGAGCAGTAATAAAAAATGGATCCAGATGAGCCAGGCTAGTAAGAAAATGAAGAAGGGAGTGAAGAAGAGCAACCCGAATTCCATCCTGGCAGCCATGGCTGCTGGTGATAAACCCAGCAATTAAGTTTGTTATGAAGGAACAGAGGATAGACTTTATTTGTAGGGATGCAGACAGACCCTTCTGGCAGATAAAGATGCTTTTAAAAGGTATCAATCTGTTCAAGCAACTTTGCTCAAGCAACTGAGGTTTTGAACATAACCATCCTCTTTTCAGATGGTAAATATCACACATTATCTTCTATTTATCTTGCCTGAAATCTTTCTCTCCTGTTTATAATATCCTAATTTGCCTTCAAAACCACCTTGGTTTGAAAAATCCTTGTTGGATTTTTATAGATTGACAACCACACAAGTCTTCTGCTATAACCATTCCCCCCTCTCTGCATTTATAGCCTTGCACCCATTACGTCTGTGTATACAGATATCCAAGTAGGCACTTTAATGGCCAAGTTTCCTGACACAGCAATCTCATTTTCATCATTTATTTTTGTTATATAGTAACAACATTTCATCCCCAGTAAACTACCAATTTGTTGTCCTCAGTGAGTGCAGTAATACAGCTCAACAGTGTACTCACCGAGAAGCAGACAGAACCTTCTCTTTCACTTGACAGTGTAACAAAACCTATGTGATGTCAAGGAGTCTTACAGAAGTTCTTGAAACAGCACCAATTTGCAGCATCTGGGTGAGGCAGAGGTCAAAAGTGAAAGTTCACTGGACTGGTGCAGTGCCATCAGTGTCAAATATTAAAGGATCCATGATAAACACTTCTCAAATCCAACCATTGTAGTCCATATCGTGTCATTACAGCAGAATCATTTGCTTCAAATAAGCACAAGGAGCTAAGGTTTGGTGTGTGGCAAGTGGATATCTTTGTCTAATGATCATTATACTCCTTAAAACTATAAGGAGAATTAATACTGAAGCAACCCCTTTTAGATAAACATAACCAGTTAAATTTAAACTGAAACAGCTTCTTTTATCCAGAGAAAATGGAAAAGAGGCAGAAATTTCTCAGGGGGGAAAAAAAGGCTGTGCCAAAAAAAAACCTGAATGAAATACCTGTGGTTTTGTGTGGTTTGTTGTTTTTCTTTCAACTATACCCTTCTCCCTGCATGTTTTCTTTCTACTTGCCAAATTCATATGTTGATAAATATTTCCTCTCTCACTACAATCCCAAAACTGGCTTTTAGCAGAGCTGCTTTGCCTCAGTTAAAGACCACTCCACCTCTGAACAAGCAGAGAGATGCTGTTGGATAGGGCTGGAGTGTGTTCTCTTCTTGATGGAACATCAAGATCTCTGGGTTCATGTGGATGATTTTGCTGCTGAATGCTTGACCATGCCCAGCAATGTGCAAATCCTGCACTCACACACAGTCAGTGCATGCCAGTTCTAGCCAAGTACCTAGAGCCAAGTGCCTCATAGCTGAGAGGTGAAGGGTTTCTGTACCTTAGTGTGCCCCAAGAGATGATGAAAGCCCCTAAATGGTGGACACAGGTAAAGTTAACCTGGCTGACTGTTCTCAAGTGCATTCAAAGGGCTCACAAAATCTGATTGCTTGCTGTAGTATTCGAGAGGAGGAAATCAGCAATGAAAGCTATGGTTTTGGACTCTGTCCTCAGGTAGTTTAGAGCCATTGCATGGTACCTCCTCTCAGGAAGGCAGTAAGGGCTTCTTGTTAAAAGCAAGCAAGGAGCAGCTTCCTGAGCCATCTCTCAGCCACACTTTCTGAACAACAGCCTGGGCCACTTCATTTGTATCAGGAGCCATTTCCTTCTCAAGGGCTCTTTCCATACACCAAGAGCCTGAGCCCTTCTCAAAATCTGACTCTGCTGGCAGATGCCAATCAATACAGTTCAGACAGCCCTACAATTACATTTGATAATACATTTGATAAAGGTTTTGCTACAGGAAGCAAAACACACCTTTCAGACCTTCCTTTTCAGTAGTTTTTCAAGTCACAGTCTGATTCGCAGAAAAATGTTGGGGTACTTGCATTTAAACTACTCTTACTGTCTGCCAAAGAGTCATTGTGGGGAAAAGACAGTCAAAAAAAACCCAAAAACCAAACCTGAGAAGTTCCACTCTGTCTGCAATGATTGCCCTGACAGGTTTCCCATCACTGGAAGATCCTCTGGTTGCATGGGAACTCTTATCAGCTAAACCAAACTTTTCACGTCTTGAAATCCCTCGGAAAACTCAATTTCACTTTGTCATACAACTTTCTAGACTAAGCAAAATGAGGTCCAATGGCCTAAAAACAACACCTCTGGGTTTTACAACCAACATCCCGAGTTGTCTCGTGCCTCAGCTGGTACCTCTACTCTGAAGACTCTCCAAAATTGCACAGACTCTATTTTGCTCCACGATTTCAAGCAGGTTCACAGATCCCAATTGCTTTCATTGTCTTTAAAAGACATACTATACAAACACACTTGGTTTCATTCTCTCCTGCCAGAAGAGCACAGAGTGGGCACAAAGCACTAGTTTGCACAGGCTTGGCAAAGAGGTGGAATGAATCTTTAGGAAGCATAAATCAGATCAGTTCCATCAACTCCATGTGTCTTTTCCTGAGACTGATTACTGATGTATAAGTCAGTTATAAAACAAGAACAAAATGAAAACAACTCACATCACCTTGCTGCTGAAGCATTAGATGTAGATATTCTTTAGGCAGATCCACTTAAAGTATACTTTGAATTCAATGTAGAAACAGAGACAACAGAGGAATAAGTGATTAATATAATGTAGCTAAGTCATTAAACCCTATTCTCAACTTAGACTAGGTCTTAGATTTTGTCAGCATCCAGGTCCCCTCCTCATCCCTGAGTTCAACCTTTGAGACATAGACTTTTAGAACAGGTAGGAAACTATTACAACAACAAAAATCTCAGGGAGGGATTAGAAATTGCAATAAAACTGATGCTACACAAGCTGCTTGGTTCTTTCTGAAGAAGCAAGTGACCCAGCCTCACATCTGTCTACACTGGGCAATTTTCCCCATCCTGGCCATAAAAGCCTGTGCCTAATTCAGTTCACATTCGCTTAGCAGCAGCAGAGCAGCCATAACATAAGACTGAGGGACCAAAACTGAGGTTAGGGATTTGCCTACAAGAGGTAGAAGTGCCTGTAAGCTCCAGATCTACCCAGTTCAGAGCAGGTTGCCCCAGCCTGGAATTCTCAAACCCCAGGCAGGCATCCAAGCCACTGAAGTACCAACTACCTCAGAAAGGCAAAATAAATCTTACAGAAAGGTGGATTTGTGAAACCAAAAGTGGAAAGTAAAAGCTCCAAATAAACATGGATAAAGCACAAATATGGAAGCGAGGAGACCAGATCTGAAGACCTTCATTCATTCACCTTCTTGAGCTCATAATGTAATACCTTTCAGACTCAGTTTCCCTCTAGCAAAACAAGAATAAAGTTAGGTTTCTCCTGGGGCACCATTTCCTTTCATTCACCTACAGAAAGACAAAATAGATGGGCAGCAGTATTCTGGTGACTTAAAATACCACATGCTGGAAATTACTTTAGCATAGCTTAACAAGATAAAAGCTCGAGTCTGAGGCAAACCCCAGAGAGGCTGCAAGTTTAGCAGGTCAAAAGGAATGTCTTTCAAATCCCATGCATAAAGGCATGAAGTTTAGAGAAAGCTCTTCAAAATTCCATAAAGCCAATGAAAACAAAGAGTCTGGTGCTTGGGGAAGACAGAGACAAGGCTCAGGTTGGAACCAGCAGGTGCAATCAGCATTTCTCTCCATCACACAAGGGGAACACTAACATCTTTTTATGCAAAGGAAAGGAGGGATTCAGAACTCAGCCCAAATTAAATGCTCATACTATATAGTCTAGATTAAATAGTGTAAACAGCCTCTGCTTCGTGCCCTACAGAACAGTTCTCACAAGCCTACAAGTACTTGATATCTTTCAGTAATCATAAGATCATTCAGGATGAGGAGACACCTCAGGATGTCTCTAGTCCAAACCCCAGCTGAAAATGGGGTCCAAGCCAAGTTCACACTGGATTGCTGAGGACTTTGTCCATTTGGTCTCAATCAATACAAACAGGTTAATCTTTCTCTTCGATGGCTAAAGCAAGTTAATACTGGTTTTGTAAAGAGTCCTGCAGTCATAACAAGCAACAACAAACCACAAGGTTTGTTATTTATTATTACAATTATTATTGTATCAATAGTGTGTGTAGTGACACTGTAAATGAGCTCTTGCTAAAATGTTGTCTCACAGATTGGCCAAAGCAATCACAGTAAAAAGCAACAAGAAAAACCAAAATGCATTCTGCATGGAAGGTTAATATTTTAACCATCAGTGGTTTGTCTTCCTTAAACAGCCTCTCTTCCTATCTCATGCATTTGGATCTCTGTGGCAATGTGCTTCACCTGATCTCAAAATCACTTCACAGGGATTTAACAAATGAAGTCCTTGTAGTAAAAGCTGCTGATCAAAGAAGCACAGAACTGGGCCATTGCCTAGGTACTTGATAAAATCTAAATCAGTAGGCTAAATTTCACCTTGTTAGGCTGTCACAGGAGTCAAGTGTCCCAGCAGGGGCTCAGCAATAACACAAAGGCTAATTTGCCCAGCAAACATCACAACATTTCTTAGGTATTTAAAGAAACAACTTTGCCAGCCTGCTTCATCTGCTGGAAGATTAAGATTTATCCCAGGTGGTAGCTCAGACCAAGATGTTGGAAAAGGTGTTTTGGACACACCTGCATGCCATTTTTAAAGTTTCAACAAAAAAACAAAACCCAGTTTCATTGTGATAGTGAAAACTTCATTTGTACCAGCTCAGCTTCAGTTTTAACACAGGATCTACCCAGCTCAGAAACTGAGTCTTCCAAGTGATGAAGTGAACATTAATATCTGTAAGCTGAAAAGACACCGTCAAAGGCCTTGCTGAAGTCAAGGTAGATAACTCCACTGCTCTCCCCTCGTCTGCCCAGCCAACCATGTCACCACAGAAGGCTATCAGGTTGGCCAAGTAGCATTTCCCCTTGGTGAATCCATGCTGACTTCCCTGTACTTTCCCCAGTAGTAGGTTTATGGCAGTACATTCAAGGAAAGAAACATCATGAAAACAATTCAGAGCCCAGATGTTTTTCCTCAGACCAACAAGGGCTCCAGGTACCTTTAAAACACATCTTTCCAGCAGCAACAGAATTACACTAGAAACAAACAGAGCATCCTTCCATGCCTTGGGTGCCATAAGAGGCCCAAACTCAAGTATCTGAAGCTATGCACATCTTAAAGCATTTACATGGCATGGCTGGAGTCAGTTGAATTACTTAGCTGCCTGAAAACAAATTCTTACAAACTTTCATGACTTTAGCTCCATATCTAAATACTTTTCTATCATTCTATTGAATTACTGACCTCAGGTCACCATCTCAGCCATCCTGCAGACTGCCTGACTTGCTGAGCTCAGCTGCAAGAAATGCCTCGTTCCTGTTGGGAAATAATGAGCTTATATCCTTCCAGCCCCTCTCTCAGTGCTTTGGGGCTTTCCTTAAAGATATTTGTGATAAGTGTAAGTGGTTGTAAAATTCCCCAGGCTAATAGTCCTGAGAGATTTTTCCAATTCTAAACTCACCTTTGTCCTGTTAAACATTAGAAACACACACAAAGAAAAGAAAAGGAAGAAAAAAACATCCTTTGATAGCAAGATGTTCAGTAAGAGTCCTTAAAAGTTCTGGCACCTCTGCCAGAAGAGATGGTAAATCTGCTGAAATGGAGCAATTTGCTATGCAAAGTGACTGGCACAGGAGGGAGGTCCCTTTGCACCACAACCCAGCTCAGCTGCACTCCTTCCATCCCCCTGCCATGAAAGCCTGGTAGCCATCTGCTTCTCTTGCTCAAGCCCATTTTGCACATGAAGGATGCCATCCCTCTGAAACGCTCTCCCTACCCCAACCACCTCACCATGTCTCTCCCTGCTTGTGGGCATGTTGTCCGTGGGCTAAATGGCATTTTGATTGTACATCACTCTTGACCTGGGTCAGAGCTCAGCTAGATAGTACACCAGGGGCATCTTACTCCCAAGCAATGTTGTTTTCTTAGGAGCAGAAGGGGAGTAGAGCTCTCGTGAGCTGTAGCTGTTCATCATTCAGGGAGTAGCTGACACTGAGGCAAAGGAGGGAGCCCTTTAAGATGCCAAATCATTGTACTTCTCTTCCTCAAACTGCCTCTGCTCTGTCTTGTCTTGCTCTCCTGCTAAGTGAGGTTTGTGCACTACCATAATGCTGGGTTTGTGCTGCGTTTTTAAACACTTACCTTAGGACAATCTAAGGCAAGTAAAACTACTTGAAGCACTTCATTAATATGGTTTCACCCCTCTAGCTGTGGCATGTCATTTTGGTTATTTTCCAATGACAATTAACTCACCTTGAGATGATTTTAAAGAGACCCTGATTCCAACTCCCAGTCCCCTCTTCTGATACAGATAAGGACCTTCACAGGGACCTTCTGACTCTGCAAGTGCTAAAGCAGAGAGGGGAGAGCCCTCCAATTCCTGTGCATCATCAAGCCCACGATCCAGCATAAGCTTTAGGGCACAAACCAGTGGGTGGTGTAACTTGTCAGAGCCTCATGGAAGCTTTAAAAGAGTTTATAGCAACAGAGGGTCTGGCTTATGCAGATGCTCTCCTGGGAGCTTTGCACATTTTAGGAGGAGGTTAAAAGCAGGCAAGATCCTCCTGCCATGACTGGATTGTCAGGCAGCTTTCCCTCTGTCTTTCTACAATGAAAAAACAGCTTGTTTTTCAGGCCAAGAGATTCCAGACAAAAGTGAAAGAAATTTTCCCACATAAATCCTCTCAGAGCCAGAACAAAAAAGGGAGAAATCCAGCAGCAGCATTCCCTCTGTGTCTGGAGGGGATGGACTGAAGGCAGCCAAAAAGGCTCACCTCCACTGAAGGATGTCCATCTCATACTGTGCCCTTCATTGTTGGCCTTTCAAGCACCTCCTGCAAAGCTGAGGGGACCATGAATTTATCCTCCAGAGTGAGACTGAGCACGTGTGAAGGGAGCCCAGCAAAGATGTTGTTCCCCAAGAACCCTACTCCAGAATTTGGGACAAAAGCCTGCCCTCTTCTCAGTTTCCCACATGCATTCTTTAAACCAGAAGCTTTTCATATAAAGCCTTGATGTCCAAACCATTGTTTGCTGAAGTCCTGCACAAGCATCTTGACCAGTTTCAGTGAGCTGACAGACATGGGCTTGTGTTTTGCCCCAGGCTGGAGCCTTAACTGCAGTGTTTCCACAAGGCTGCTGCTAAAGGGGTACTTTATTCTCACTCAGATGGGCAATATAAGCACCTTTTAAAAACAAAACACTACAATTGTAGCTGCCTTCTACACCATGAGAAGCAGTAGAAGACTGAGACACCGTGTCCTGTGAATGATCTGATGTTCAGAGGTATCTCTCTGAGCTGGCACACCTCCAAGGCCTGCCAGTGCACATCCTCCCCCTGTTTTGGTTTAATTCTTCCTGACAAGCCACCTGAATTATCAGCCCTCTGGCAGTAATTGGTCTTCAGCTGAACCACAGGCTAACAGCATGAACAGAGCTGCTTGTGCTCCTTCTTGGGGAACTCCCAGCTGTGCCTCGAGGCATGAGGTGAGTGAAAGCCAGGGAGAGAACATTATGAATTAACAACAGGGAAGAAAAGAGAGAAAAGAGAGGAAGAAAGAAAACAGTAGCTCTGTCTCTGAGGTCTTTGTGCTCCCCATCTTGGATTGGGAATATTCAGACAAAGGTTATTTCCATAGGCAAAGCAGGAGCTGGCAAGGCTCTGAGTTGAGCATCCGAACACCACAAGATTAGTATTGCACAATTTCTTCCTCCTGGGACTGCATCATCCTCACAAGGAATGGATGCCCACACTGCACAAACATCTTTTTGGCAGCCTTTACTGCCTCTAGCCAAAGTCCAGACCCACCATTCTGTATGGGAGCCAGGGGGTTATTTTCAGAAGATGCAAAAGAGCTGAGAAAATGATTTCCCAGATTATGTTAAATGAATGGCACTGCCTTCCTATAGGTTTGCTGTGAATGCTGCTGATGAGTGCTTGCTCTCTGAGCATTTCCATACTGCTTTGTCAGAGGTCCCTCCAGACCCTTGTGCCAAAGTGCAGAGAAACACTACAGCGTTGCAGAGATTACATGAAGATGACCTCTGCATACACATGTGCTCAGCTGAAATGTGTAGCCCACAGGGGATTTCCATGACTTAGAGCCACTTGGTTTTTTTTTTGCAAACCCAGATTTTGGTGAAAAGCCAGGCTGGGTTTGCAGCTGAGCCAAATCCAGTTTTATGAAGCATGCCTGAGAGACCCTAGAAAACATTATTACATTGCCTTGAAAAAGAAGAGGTGGTTTGGTTTAACAGTTGGTCCAACAGAATTGAGTCAGTGCTGAGGACTGATCTCTAACTTTTAACTGCCTGCCTCAGATATATCATTAAATTTGTCCCCAGCAAGTTGCAAGTTTTAGGCCCTCATTGAAATACTCACAGGCAGGTCAGGTATTATTGTTATTACTGAAAACCCTTCTCAAGTAAAGATTACTTATAGATGAGATGAATATTGAATAAATGTAATCCATGGATTAATTAGCTAAAGCCCTATGTTAATCAGAAAGCAAGGAAGGGAGAAACACTAGCTCATTAAGCATTTAGAAGCATGTTGTATGTGCTTCCAGGATTCAGTTACCCTCTCTCCATAACACAACTGCTTTTTATTTAACACTTGGAGGTGTGCAAGACACCCAATGTCCTCTTATGTTAAAACCCAAAACTGTCAAATTATGCAGTGTCAGTCAACAATGGGAGGAGAAGCAGATTAAACAGTACAGGACAGAAAACTTAGCCCTACAGCTCTATAAATTGCTCACCCTCTGCATACAAAGTCTGACATTTACATAAGTAATAGCTGGATTCGTGGCTGCACATTACTTATTCATACCTTGTGTGGGATAACTCAGAGGTAAAAGACTAATCCATTAATGCCCACCCCAATCCATGATCTTAAGAAATCATAAACCCTGCAAGACACTTTATCCTCTCAGGAAAATCAGGCTCGTACACTGAGGACAGCAGTGTGCTTGGTGCTGAGGAATGGCAGCCTTTCCCTGCTGTATGGCTGAGCAAGCCCTGGGCAGCCCTCCATGGAGCTGTCTTGGCACCTGTCATCTGTGTCATGCACACACACACTGATAGACAGGGAATGTCCCCCCATCATGTGCAGCCTGACTGGCTCCTGTTGCAATGGTTTTGTGTGTATGTTTCTTTCAATGGTCAAAGAAAGGTGGGTGTCAAAAGGACATGAAAGTCACAGAATCATTTCAGTTGGAAAAGACCTTTAAGGTCATCAAGTCCAACCACTCACCTCACACTGCCAAGCCCATCGCTAACCCATATTCCTCAGCACCCCAGCTATTGTGTCTTGTAAGTACCTCCAGGGGTTGGGATTCTAACACCTCCCTGGCAGCCTGTGCCAGTGCTTAACAACCTTCTCAGGGAAAAAGTTCTTCCTAATCTCCAACCTAAATCTTTCCTGCTGCAACTTGAGGCCATTTCCTCTTGTCCTATCACTCTTTTCTTGGGAGAACAGACCGATCCTCACCCTTCAGGTAGTTGTAGAGAGTGAAAAGGTCTCCCCTCAACCTCCTCTTCTCCAGACTAAACACCTCCAGCTCCCCCAGCCTTCAAAGACCCCAAGGTGTCTCATCATGCTTGCGTGGCTGCACATCAGCTGCAGGTGGACCACTGCTTCCAGAGGAAGAAGATAGCATCACCTGGGGTGGGTTGTTTATTTTTGTTGAGGCTCTAAGGCAGAGGGAGAAACAGATCATATACAAAGGGATCTGTTGTACCATACAGAGGCTGAATCTGAAAGGTAATGTAGGGATTTCTCTGTGAGGGTGAGTTCTTAGGCAGCCACTTTAATCACCCTCTTCTTAGGAAATGATTGCTAGCCATTTTGCACCTCCCTCCCCTCCATGGGATGGAGTCCAGTAAGTTGGAAGTATGAAAGATAAGGATCCCTACCTACCCAAGGGTAGACCTTTAAAAGAGTAGTTTTGTCATGGTCAGTCTTACTACCTTGACACTGTAGGTACAAGGAGAAGCAGCATCAATACAGAGCTTACTGCAAGTATGTTCAGTCCCTAAACAGCCACACATAAGTGTTTTCTCACAAGCACCATACACAACCACTACTGTTCCTGCTCCATCCTTTGAGTGGGGACCCCTCTGCTGTCACTCCCTCCTACAGCACAGGGTGATCTCATCCTCTGTGTGGCAAGGGGTGCCCAGGGACTCTTTGACTGCCAGGGAAGCGTCACACCTTGCCACTACCACCATGAACAGATTGTAGTTTCAAGTCAGAGCAGGAGATAGAGGTATTACCCGGCCACGTGTTTTGGTGGTAAAATGAACTTGCAGCCATCATGCACCTGGAACCTATGGGCATGCCAAGCAGCACAAGCAAATCTGAAGCCTGCAGCTGCCCCAGCTCCCCCTGCAGATGCTGGGTGAATTACTGACCACGTGGCAGGGCAGAAACCAGGACACTCAACTCTGACAATCAGTTGGTCACATGAGCATACCCTGATCACACAAAAGCACTGAAGGATGCCTTGATGGAAAGAAGGGTGCCACGAGACACAGGCAGTGCCAGAACCAAGCACAGTATTGTGGGGGTGAGATGGGCATCTACAACCCTTTTTGCCTCTTACTACCTGATTCTCCAGAACCTGTCTTTCATTTAATAAGGAAAAGAAAGTCCCCAAATCCTCTGTTTGGGAAAGAGATGCCAAAAGCCAAGAGTTGAAGCAGCTGAAGTGGCCTGCAGAAAATCCTTTCCAGCAGCCTCCAGCAACTGCAAATTGCTCCATTTTGCTGGGGTAGTATTGATGCAAGGACCTAGTGATCACATTTGGAGCAACTTTTCAACATGTCACATCAGCACATAGGGTTGTAGGGGAAACTTGTTCACTGGGAAGACCTTCAAAACCTGCTACAGCTGTCTTCAGCCCCACTGGTGTTGGGAACACGCCGTGAAAATGCCCTGTGTAACAAACTTGTAGGGTTAGAGTTGTTAATAATGTAGGGGCATATACCATACATTATGTATTTAGCTCAGGCAAGCTGAGCTGAAGTCACAGGCAAATCGAGCAAGCCATGGGATGTACTTTAAAGTACTTGAAAGGTGTCTTTGGACCAAATTTCAGGGAGCAAAAAGCAACAGTCAGGAGACTGGCATCTACTCAAGTGCTGCATCTGACCCAGACCAGGAGTCACCTGTAAGAGCTGTTGATCTCATGCTGATCTCCTCAATATTCCTCTCTTTTGGGAGGGAAGGGGATAGGGAATTAACCCTCAGAGAGGACGTGAGGGTAAGCTTTCCTTGTGGGAAACTGTTCCTGCCTAATCCACGTGCCTGCAGGAGAAAGCCTGCGGTGGGGATGCATGAGGTCTCTGAGGAAGCTACAACTAGGGCAGGTGCTGCAGGTTTTACACCAGAGGTTGCTCAGCTAAACCTCTTCTTGGCCCCTCGAAAGCCTGCGAGCTGCAGCATGCAATACAATACTTTGCGGTACTAAAGGACCTTCCGGATGAGGGTCTCACATTAATTAATTAAGCCTCAGAGCACCTAGAAGGAAAATGTATCCTATTTTACCAGCAAGTGCAATGAGGATGCAGAGGTCACACAGAATAGAGGAGCAAAGGAAAGAGAGATGCTGCTGTCCTGACTCCTGACTCCTCGCTGCATCTATTAGCTCATGAGTCCCCTACAGATGACACGCACGGAGGACAAAATGTGAGCCACAGCCGTGCCCCAAAAGGCACCTCCTGGGAGGTTTAAGAAGGTGCAGGAGAATGACTAACAGGGTTACACAGATTGACACAGGGCAGTAAAGAATATGGCATTAAGAAAATTGATCCTTTCAAAGCCTCCAGCCACATGCTTATGTCAGAACCAGACGTGACTTGTGTCTGTGTTTCATACGATACCACCAAGTAGCCACCAAAGGGTTTTCCTTCATGTTTAAATAATGAAATGCAATGTAATGCCGACAGGTGCTTTTTTTTTCCCCCTTGCTTTTCACAAGGAGAAAGGAGCAGAAGGAAAAGCAGTTGGGTGGGCTGAGGTCTTTCCTGCCTCTCCCACCCCTTCCTGCCTTCCCCTGCCCGCATGGCTTGCAAGCAAGAAGTCACCAGAGGCTGGACATACCCGTCTGTCTGCGATGCCAAGGAGACAAGCTTATGGGAAGAGGGAATAACACATATATGATTGGGGAGTGTGTGGGCAGCACAGCAGCTACGGTGTCTGTGCAAAAGACAAGAGGCTGTCATGGGGAAGAAAAAGAAATGTGCTTTGCAGGTCATCATGGAGGATGGTTGGTATCACCATGAGGTCATTTCGGTTTGGATGCTGCCAAATACTTGACAAAACGTCTCGGGGCTTTCCAAGCACAGCATTCTGCATCTCTCAAAGATCACGCGATTTCAAGTTTGGTCTCACGCAAACAACTTCCATCAGTCTGCCAAACTAAGTAAATATGAAGAGCAGCACTGTAGGAAGAGAATATAATGTCTAATCAATAAGGGATGTTCTGCCAAGCTCAGCTGGCGCTTAGGGGCTGGCTGTGTAAAGCACCACACGTGTAAACCCCAGCAACAAATGTGATTACTCTTTGTTCTTTGTCTTGCAGCCGGAATAGAGATTGATGGACAAGTGGAAAGTGACACAGAGAGTGAAGGTAATGTAGAGATTAAAGAATGTGGTCTTGTTTGAAATACCTGAGGTGATACCTTTTCTTTTCTTTCTGGCTTGTGACTTGCTCTGCAACAAGAACCATTTCATGAGCTACTTGTAAGCAAGCAGGTTTTCCCTTGACTTACAGCAGTGATTCTTAGGCAGTCTTTCCTCTTTCAAGCTCTCAGAGCAGGAGACTGTCAGAGCCCACGTCCCTCAGCAGTAATCCCTAGTAAACAAGGCATTGCAGTAAAAGTATCACCTTATGCAGGGCTGTGACTGCTTTGTACCTCACTGAGGTCCTGCTTATCCTCCTCATAAAGCCTGTTTAGACCTGTTTCCTCCATTACAGTTTCTGCAACCCTGGGGAAAACTTAAATCAATATCAAAATTAAATTTGGGGGTTTTTGTTTGAAAACTTCATTCTCATCAGCCAGAATTTCTGCAAAATTAGAAGCTGAAAGACTCTGGAAAGAGTGTTATTCATTTTCATGTGCTTGGTGGTAAAAGAGGTGGATGGGCTTGGATTTTTCCAAATGTATTTTGAATGTCATTTTCCCCCTTCCCAAAACACCCTGCAATTAAATCATGATCCTTTTCATTCCTTCAAATTGGAAGCTTCTCTGACTTCTGGACAAAAGAGGGGTTTAGTTTTGATTGCCTGTAAGAATGAAACATGAACGTAAGAGGTTCCAAAGAAACCTCTTCAGGATGAGGGAGCACTGGAAGGGGTTCACCAGATGGGCTGTGGAGTCTCCTGTTCTGGAGACTTTCAAACCCACCTGGATGAGTTGCTGTGTGACCTACTCTAGGTGGTCCTGCTCTGGCAGGGGTTGAACTGGATGATCATTTGAGGACCCTTCCAGTCCTTATGATTCTGTGATTCTGTGATCAGAGACTATCTGATGTTTTTCTTCTCTGGATACAGACCTTCCTACATAAAATAAAAGAGAGAAACAAAACCAAGTGCTGCCTAAGCTGTACCTTTTCTCCCTATAAATAGAAAACCTCAATCTCCAGCCTTGAAAGGTAAACATCTTTCAAGGACATTGATTTCACCAATAAGCAAACTACACACTGTGTAACCGACTGCAGCTTCTGTTTCCGTTGCTCTGGTGCGTTTACAGGTCAGGAAGATATCTGTCTGTGCTTTCTGATGGATGGGGTTTTGCATTGGTAATTAATTTCTAATTTTCTTGGTCACAGGTCAGTCACAGATGTGTTAAAATTGGCTGTACTACCTTAACTTAAATGGGAGCTCTATAAAGTTGGACGTGGCTCTTGGACAGGGCATAAGGCAAAGCCCGCTGAGGTCAATGGGCATCTATCTGCTCATTGGCTTCCCTAGGGTTTGCATCAGGTATCCTGGCTGCCTGAGCTTTTCTGATGAATCCCTATTTTACCACTATGGATTTCCCAAAGTACTTGTTTTTTATCCCTTGCAGAAGATGAAGTAAAGGACAAGAAATGTAAGAAACAGACCCTCAGGGAAACTGGCAGAGCAAGCAGACTTGAAAGGAAGAAGCAAAAGGAAGACAAAGAAGAAGATGAAATCAAAGAGGAAGACACTTGTAGCCAAGAAAACAGATCTTCTAAGAGAAAAAACTACCAAAGGAAAAACAGTGATGGAAAAGCAGCAGGAGAGAAAGGAAGCCGGCAGAGAGACAGAGGCAAAAAGGCTCCTACCAAAGATCAAAAGGAGTCAGAAAACAAAGAAAAGAGAACAGACAAGAAAGGAAAGGAAGAGGTGAACACACAGAAGAAAGACAGGAAAAACAGGTAACTAAACAATGACTGAGGATGGTGCCCCCATCAAACTGACAGAGGTATATCGACATGCTGGTGGCGTATGGGATAGAACGGCAAAACCAATAGACTGAAAAGAAGTTGCTGCTCTCCCAAAAGAGGTACAACAGCAGAAAACTGCAGTTTAAATTGCCACACAACCCAACTGTCTCCAGGGCCTTCTGTCATTATCATTTCCCAGCCAGGATCAGATTCACAGGGTTAAAAAAGGACTCGTTTTCAAACCAGACAGCATGAGCGACACAGACTCTGGCGCAGTTCTTTGACTGATCAAAGATATGTAGGTTAAACTACATCCCTCATGTCGTCAAGTGTCTTCCAAATCTTTCTTATCCCAGCCCTCTGCTTCTCCCCATATCTTCCAGTTGTGAAAAACATTTCCTCAGAGCCAGCTCTAGCCCTAGGCAATGCTTCTACTGTTGAAGCATGGTCCAGAGCACAATGCCAGATCTTGTGGGGCACAACCATTTCTTCATTATCCTGGCTGGAAACAGCCTTGCCCTGAGCACAAAGGGGCCACACTGGCATCACACCAAGCCAGGGGATGGTTGAGGCATTGTGCCCACATCATAGTGGGATCCCTGAGTACCAGTAGCACTGTGCCCACTCCCAGCAAGACCTTCCATCCGACTCCTGTTAGTTGTCATGTTGGTGCCCTTTGTTTTTTATCTCTCCCAGTGCTCCTTCTGCTTCTTCCAACTCATCTGACGAAGAAGAGTCGCTGTCTGAGGAGGAGCTGGCGATGCTGATGGAGCAGGTGGAGCAAAAGAAGAAACTGATTTCCACCATGAGGAACAAGCCCTGGAGGATGGTGAAGAAGCTCTCAGTGCTCAGGTACCCATCAAACTGCCAGCCCACAACCCTGAGGTCTTTGCTGACTATTGGATGCACTTTACCTAAGAATTGCATTTTTTGCTGCTGCTACTTTAACACCCCAGTCTCAGAAAAAAAAAAGCCAGCAGCAGAGCCTGGACAGCCTGTCTGGATTTAAATGTGGAATTTGATTTTCAGCCTCTGTAACCAAAGAACAGACAAGGTGCAAATCTGTTCAACTGATACCCAGGGCCAGGTCATTCTACCCTTGTATTTAAAACCAAATGACTCACTACTGTCAGGGTAGTTGTTAAAGCAAACTCCCTGCCCTGGTTTGCTTATTCATGCCCATTGTCAGACAGAAATCAGAGCAGCAGAGTACCAGGTTACTTCACACTCTTGGGACAGGGCTGCTTGGGAAAAGAAAATGCTGTATTATTTGCAGAGGTTTATGAAGCAAAGCAAACATTGCCACTCAGCCCATGCTGAATGTGGGAACAACTCAGGCAGCTGAAGAAACCCCTTAGTGCATGGCAAGGGGGGGCAGTGGGGCAGGGCACAGGAGGGAGTTCAAAACCCATGGGTCAACGGGGAATGGCTCATAACAAACCCTTCCCCTGTTGAGGCAGTGATTCAAATACCAGCTCTATTGGTTAAAATTCCTCTGAAATCCCTTTCTAACCAGGAGAGCTTTCAAAATAGTGCTGCAAGGCATGCCTAGCCCTGTGGAAAGCGATGATGGACCCACTCTGTGTTTACCAAGAGGCTACTCTGAGCTGCAGTGAGCGCTCTGTGAAGGCTGTGAGACACTTTGTGCCTCTGCTTCTCTCTTTTACACCCTGAAGGCCAAGACCTGCTCCAACTTCCATTAAAATCAAGAGCCTTGAAAACTGCCAATTATTTCTAAAAGTCAGTGTAAAGATCTATACAGGGAAACTGTATTGAAGCAGCTTTTCTGTCTCACAGGCATGCTACAAGCCTGAGCTCATTACATATAAAATCTTATGACCCTAAAAGTCCAAAGTTCTGCAGTAAAATAAAATGAAACAATAAAAAAGCAAAGCAGTATTGTTTCTGACACATTTTCAGTGTAGGATCCTGGCTAAAATCCTGCCTAGGATCACGTTTGCTAACATACTTCCATCCTTTCATTTTATTCTTGAACTGTGGCAATCATTTACCACCTGCTAATGAGCCTAAACAAAACTGTTGCCCTCCTTGTGCAGGGATCTCCTGAAAGACTCTCAGGGAGCTGTACATGATCTCTAAAGGTCCCTTCCAACCCTACCATCCTATGATTCTCACTGCACAAACTGTACCCTGAGACAAGAAAGGATTAGCTTCATTACACAGACGAGGAATGGAAAGCACGCAGAGAGAGCAAAACAGTAAATTCAAGACTTAGAAATCTCACTGTAGGTTTGTAAATAAAGATGCAGTTATTTTTCCCAAGGTTACAGGCTGAACTGGGCTGTTTCTACCACGCAGCAGCCTGTCTTTCCCACAGGCTTAGGATTGTAAAGGACCTCCAAACTCCTGGAATTTAATCTCTTCTCGTGATGGTTTTGCAACACTAATATACAATAGAATTTTATTCACAAACTCAGCAAACTCTAATGCCAGCTACCTAGGTTCTTTACTCTCTATTTCCCTTAGAAATTCTACCCCAAAACTGATTTCAATCTGCAGCTTGATTTTGCCCCTGACTAGCATACACTCTGGCACTGGGATTATCTTGTTGGGCCAGCTGAGTATCTCTGATATTTACACAGGGAGGTGATTATGTAGGAAACTTCTGCATCCTCTTGGAGTTTGTTTCACTAGATAAGGTTGTTTTCTTCTTGACCAATGCACCAGGAGAGAGAAGCTATAGCAGGCCTGCTGGGGTGGGAGAGCTCTGGAATGAGAGGAACAGGCAGGCTTTTGGTCTACATGCAGGGAGAAGTTTGAAACAAGACTTGGGACATGTCTCTGCGTGAACATGAGTGCTTTGGGGACCTGTGAGCCATCCTTAGGTGGGCATGGCACAGCAACAGCACCAATAAATAGCAGCTGGAATCCCAAAGGAAGTGTGGGATGTGGAGACAACCCAAACCCCCACCTTTGCTTGAGCGTGGCTGCTTTCCCACCAGCACAGGCAGAGGTGAAAAGCTGGAGACCTCTTTGCTGTTTCAATAACCTGCTTGTTTATTTTCCAATTAGGGAGGCACAAGCTTTTGTAGAGAAGTTTGAAGGAGCTCTGGGAAAAGGGAAGGGCAAAAAGTTGTACGCCTATAAGATGATGATGGCAAAGGTAAGTGCTGCAACAGCAGCAGGGAGAAGCTTGGGTATCTGGTTATGTATTCAGTCCACTTTTGGTAGGGTTTATCAACCTGTGTTTGGCAAAACAGATACCAGGAGATCAGAATGAAGCTTCTTGCCCACATTCAAAAAGATACTCACCAGCTTCAAACCTGATAGAGGGTGGAATTTCCCCCCACCTGAAGCACATTGTGACCTTTTCTGAAGCAAGAGAGGGACTGCAGGAGCAGGGAAAACCACATCTTTCTGCTCACAACCCCCAAAACCTTGATCTGCAAGACAAGATACCCCAAAAGGAAAGACAGGCTATGGCAGATTCTTGCATTGTCCCATGGACTCCAGTCAAATTTTGTCTTCCCCAGCGATGAGCAGAGAACAGGGAGGATACTGACTGTGTTTTAAGACTGAAGTTGGTAGTCAAGTTGTATGTTGCCATGGAGATTACACTGAGAAGTGAGAAACAGAGCCAGGCCTGAGATAATGAGATCATTGGGAATGTAGCTGCTGGTCTGATGAGGAAGGATTCGAGCTCAGTATTTTATCAAATGGAATTTTGCTTTACATAGAGGTGGTTCTGCATCAGTTCTTTCAATATGGGTCTGAATTTTCCACCCCTGTGTATTTTGGTCAACTCACAGCACAACTACAGCTTTCCAAAAGCCTGAGAAGGTTAAAACTCAGATAACAAGCGTGAACACTTTGAGGTGGGGAGGCTTTTGGATCAAAGGTAGTTTATGAAATAGTCCAAAAGATCAGACACAGACCAGAGTTCTGGCTTTGGGCTTCTCACCCACTCCCAGCAATGCTACCAAACCCTGCCATCAGAATGCCCTGCAGGGAAAGCAGCCTCCCTCCCCACACGTTTCTGCTCACTGTGATGTTATCTTGTTTCAGAAATGGGTGAAATTTAAGAGAGACTTTGAAAATTTCAAAACCCAGTGCATACCCTGGGAGATGAAGATAAAAGAAGTGGAGAGTAAGTGGAAGTTGCTGTGTAATGACAGTGAGATATTTTCCAAGACATCCTAACAATGTTTCCATTCATCCTAACAATGCTCCAGCTCCCTGGTCCCCAATCTCTACTTGCTCTCAGCACTGGTGCCCAATGGGGAGCACAGACCCCAGGCAGCTCCAGGCATTGCTGTCTCCATCAGCAGTGGGGACTGTTGGGAAAGTCTTGGGCAAAGGACTGGGAAGACCTAAGGGAAAAGGAGTCCAGGTCTTGGTGAGGACAGTTTAACCCTCCTAAACCCCTAACCACAAAGTGTCTTCTGGTTTAAGGTCACTTTGGCTCCTCAGTCGCTTCCTACTTCATATTCCTGCGGTGGATGTACGGAGTAAATCTTGTCCTTTTCGGATTAATATTTGGACTGGTCATCATTCCAGAGGTAAGTGGTTCTCCTTGCAGTAATATCTTACCTGTAACTTAACCTGAACATGAGATTGACAACACAGACAAGTGTCTTATAAGATTGAGCACTTTAGGAAAAGGAACCGTGTAAGGGCAATTATTTACAAAGAACAATTTACAAGGCTGTTGCTGACACAGGAGTAAAACACAGGCTGAAGGCAGGAGATCTAAAATGCCATCAAAGATCCTGCCCATTCAGAAGCTAAAACAGGAGCTCAAAGACCTAGTTTCAGGCTAGTTTTATGTTTTTACTGCAGTGACCTGTGAATCCCAGGTATAAGCTCAGATCTGTAGCAGCAGCGAGAAATGGACTGTGCTCTGAAAGTGATTAACACCTTTCTTTTGGGCCTTCTGGCATCAGCCAGGTCACAGCCCCACAGGAGTAGCGGTCAAGGAAAAGAACAATTTCCCAACACTCTGCCAACCAACATTTGTTTGGGAAATATCCCTTTTCTCTACTTCTAATTCAGACCATTCACAAGGAAGAGTTTTATTTTCCATTTGTCATATTTCTCGCTGCTCCTGGAGACAGAAAAGGATCTCACAGCCAACTTTCTATGGTCCTTTACTGAAGAATGTTTTTAATGTAGCCATTACAGCTCTGGCTAAATTACTCAGTGCAGTCTTTAAAGGCTGTGCAATCCACAGACAGTGGCATGTGCTCTGTTCGATGCAGACCAAAAACGCAGCGCAGTCTCTCCCGAGGACCCTGCTTTTGTTCTCCTTAATGTGGTTGCTCAAAAGTAAAAGCTCAGTTTTCCTCCCAGGATGAAGAGACATAACCATTAGCACTGAACAATACAGATGTATTTTGTCAGGATCTGTGCATATCATAGAAGGCTAAATGCATACTGTTACTCATTGCCCACCGGGCTGTTACGATACACAGAGTGGCTGGGCAATAAACATTTAATCACAAACGATTTTGAAATTAAGCAGATAGCCCTAACAGAATAAATGATGGATTATATGCTAGGACCTTTCCAGGCTATGAATACTAATGAGATATTTTGCTATAGGCACCAGGCAGAGACTGCTTGTAAACATATTAACTCTCCATAGCCCTTGACATTCCATGTCTGGACTTCAATAGCTGAGTTGGCTGCAAGACCTGCTTTGAGTGGTGCCATCAGGAGAGGTTGTACCATGAAAACTGCCCTTTGCATCGTTTTGCCATGCACTTTTTGCTCAAACCTAGCTGTCCTTCACCTCACCCTGAGATAATTTTTTAATTCAAGACTATAAAACACAAAATGTACTGCAAGCTCAACCCAGAGCTCTTGACTTTTCTCAGAGGAGGGGTCCTGCAGAAGCAGATAAAGCTAATCCCTTTATTGCATTAAACCCATGAAGATCAAGCAAATAACTCCTTACTAAACTAAGGACATTTTAACTGGAGCTGTTCATTGAAGGATACAGCTCCTCAGCAAAATACTTCCTGTGCAATGGATGTTACCAGGGAAAGGGACAGTCCTCTGGTTATTTGGGTAATATTCATCCTAAATATTGCAAACTGCAGCTCTGGTATCAAGAAACAAAATACGTATTTAAATCAAGAAAAAGGAGAACCAACCAAAACCAAACCAAAAGGGACTCATTAGGAAAAATAAAATGCACAAAACTGTGCAGTGTGTTCTGTTATAGATGCATCCCTGTTATTAATGTTCACCAGGTCCTGATGGGAATGCCATATGGGAGCATGCCAAGGAAAACTGTACCCCGGGCTGAACAAGCAACAGCTATGGATTTTTCTGTTCTTTGGGATTTTGAAGTAAGTACAGGAGCATTAATCATAAGAGATGGGTTGACTGCCTCCTAATACCCTTCAGAAGTTACAGGGATGAACTTGTTCCAAGGGAAACCATCCATATATCTATTTCTTCCAGAAAATGAAGACAGTTTCTGCCCAAAACAGCATGTGCACATGCAGGCACTTCATAGAATCATAGAATGGTAGGGCTTGGGAGGGACCTTTAGAAATCATCTAGTCCAACCCCCCTGCAGAGGCAGGTTCACCTAGATCAGGTCACACAGGAACGTGTCCAGGCAGGTCTTGAAGACCTCCAAGGAAGGAGCCTCCACACCCTCCCTGGGCAGCCTGTGCCAGGGCTCCCTCACCTCAACAGGGAAAGAGATTTTTCTTATGTTTAAATGGAACTTTTTGTGTTGCAGCTTCATCCCATCACCCCTTGTCCTGTTGCTAGATACCATCAAAAAAGTGCTGCCCCAACCTCCTGACATCCACCATTGAGATACTTGTAAATATTAATGAGATCCCCCCTCAGTCTCCTCTCCTCACTTGTACATGGATTTGAACCTCTGATGTCACATGTGTATATGTCCACACTAAGATACACCAACATATTTCTTGAGTTTGCAGGAGAAAAGCAGATGCACTTTTATTCCAAAGTGGACATTTCACATCCCAACACAGCTCACTAACACCACCCAAAAAGAGTCTGTCTGCCCTGTTCCTCCTCAGTGACCTCAAAATAAAATCCTCTAAGGCTCGTGAAGTTACACAGTTCCACCCTGAAGGAAGTGAAAGCAGCTTTAGGAATCTCATTTACTTTTATCTAGGCAGTATTTGTGAAGAGCCAAAGTATGAGCATTAGTAGAAGCAGGTGACTAAGTAAACTGCCCAGCGATGCAACTGGTGCAACTCACTTCAATCATGGTCACAGAGTTAGTCAACTCAGGTAGAATAAAAAAGGTCCTTTTTCAGAGGAAAAAGCACAAAACACATCTATTTCTGCTATATTTTAAATCTACACAGAATGATGGGAGTTGGACTAGGTGATATCTAAAGGTCCCTTCCAACCCTACCATTCTATGATCCTATGATATGCTTATTGGCACTGCCCCACATATCACAAGAATAATAAACCCCATCACACAATTCCTTCAGCTAAAAAAAAAACCAACCCAAACCAGCCCAATAACTACTTTAATGGAAAACTGGTTATTTAAATGAATTTATTAATAAGTCTTATGACAGATGTGTCCAGGACACTGGCAGGGCCAGGCCTTCGTTCACCACCTGCTGAGGATTCTTTTAGCTCTTGCTCTCCCAGCACTTCCACCCACTTCCCAGAATCCAAAATTCAGAGGTGCATCAGTGACATTTGGAATACCATTGCACTGAATTAAAAGTCCATTTGAAGCAGCACGTGGTAAAAACACAAGCAGCAGCGTTTAAATTAATTCATGTAGGAAAAATAAAGCCCAAACAATGAAATAAAAACCCCTGCAGGAGTGTTACTGAAGTGGGGCTGCTGATTTTATCTGGGAGATCACAAACTCTTGCTATATCAGTAAGGAAATTTGTTGGTGTGTGAGGCTATACCATTGCATGAAAGGCTGGCTACCGTGACCTGTCAGTCTCTTACCTGTGGCTTGGTACATACATCTGCTTTCCCCTGCTGTCTCTGAGCCCTTGATCCTCTGAATCCTTCTGCCATGCAGGTCCTCATCCCATCCCCACTGCTGTTTGACACCAGGGAGCAATCACATGAGCTTGAGAAGCAATCTCCAGTTATGGGGCAGGGATGTACACCTGTACTCTCTGCAGCCAGAAGATGGCAAATTAAGCCCTTCACAGAGCCCTTTGAAAACTAACAGATGCCTATGCCAACGTGCTCCACAGGAAAGGTGTAGTGGATAAATGTATTTCAGAGCAGGCATAAAATGAAGAGTCAATACTGTGATCCTGAAAAATACATTTCAAGAGAGAGGAGGCAGGGAAATGTGTGCTTTGGCAGCAAGGAGGTCACATCATGGATATCTAGAGGTGTAGAAAGGAATAAATCTCACTTGGACACTAGGCATCATGTCTCACAAGTAGAGTTTAAAGGACAGATCGGATAATGTGAGCAGAGAAACTCATTTTTCAGTCCCCAGCATTTGATGAATCAAAAAGACAACAGTAAGGGATTACAACTTGAAGGAAAAAACCCTTTAAAAGCACCTTCCAGGAAGATTGGCTTTATATATGATGAGGCTTTATTCATCACACCTCCCCAGCACACATTATACATAACACACTACAAGCCCCAAAGAGCCTTGCCAGCCACAGCCTTCCTACATTTCTCCAAGTGGCTCAGCAGCACTGGCAGAAAGATGTGCCCAGTTGCACCCTGCCTGTGGCACTACACTTTGTTTAGGGCAAACACCCATCTCCATCATTGGAGACTTTGAAAACTCAAGTTGGACGTGGTCCTGAGCCTCTGCACTTTGATTTTGAGCAGGGGGCTTAAGTAGGTGACTTCTGGAGGTCCCTTCCCATGTAAATTATTCAATGTCCCTAAAACAAGATCCATTGCACAGCCCTCTGATATCAGCTTCAAGTTATGTCTCAATTTTGATGTTTCCAGTTCAGAGGGGAGCTGATCAACTACCATGGCCAGGCTGCTTAACTACACTTAACTTCCAAGTTGAAAGACAACAGGCCAACAACAGAGAAGTACACCACACAATGATCCACATCAACTGGGATATGACAGAAAAATAGGGAGAGATTGCTCATGCAGATTCAACCTGCACACTCTTTGAATGGCCAACAGTTTGTACAGCAGAAATACACCACTGGAGACAACACAAGTTGAAATGCTTTGATTTTAGTCTTTCATTGTGTTTGCTCTGCAGGTGGTAGCTTGTAAAAGCAACTAAATCTGCAGGGTACCCAGCATCAGCTGCCTCCTAGCTGAAATGAAAAGTCACATATCATGGTGGGAAACCCCCTTGATACAGCATTTCTGCAAGATCTAAGTGTTTGATACTGGCTCAGAGGAGCAGACAAGCTACAGCCACAAACAGCAATAAGGAGTGGGTTTTTTTCTGGGAGGGATGAAAACAGTGATGGATAAAAACTACTTTTCAGTTTTGAGCCACTATCTTCTGATGCACTCTTGCTCTTTCCTCTCTTAGGGGGGGATAAGATCTTAGGAGGATAGTTCTCAAAGCTGACCAGGCAGCCTAGAATGAGACACTAAAGTTTATTCAAAGTTGATTTTCCTTGGATAAAATCTCCAGCTTTCACCAGAAACCTCTCTCCTGCAGAAGTGAGGATGTGCAGCTTATACAAGGGTTTGCTTTTGCTTTTCCTCCAGGGCTACATCAAATACTCAGCACTCTTTTACGGCTACTACAACAACCAGAGGACAATTGGCTGGTTAAAATACAGGCTGCCCATGGCATATTTCATGGTAGGGATCAGTGTGTTTGGCTACAGCCTGATGGTCGTCATAAGAACGTAAGTATGGCTGGCCTTGCCCTCTCTGCAAAACACACAGGTTTCTCTCAGTTGGATTCCCTTCCATGGGCATGGCTCACTGCTCTGTTCAGCTTTGGCTATTTCCAACCCTCCCACCTCCTTCTCCAGCCTTCTTCTTCCTCCTCCTCCCTGATCCACTTTAACACTCCCTCCAAAAAAAACCAGTTCCTGAAAGCCAACATGAGCCACAGAGCCAGTGTGAGGGGTACAGAAAAGAGCCAAACAGGACCAGAATGCTTTTGGTGCATTACCAAACCAATCAGTGGAGTTTTAAAGCAGCACCCCAATCCCCATGCCCCTGGCACACTGTCCTCGAGCCCCTCTCATCATCCCCAGGTCACCAAGGATGCATTTGAGCCACTTCTCACTGCTGAGAAGCTCTCTGCAAAGCCAGAAAAAAAATACCCACACACACCCACCATCTCTGCCTGGAGGGCACACAGCATGCAAAGGTTTCCCTTGCAAGAAAGAATAAGCCCCTGGATTAGCATCACTGCCAAAACAGGCCCTATTTCTGTGCAGCAGAAAGAGCCTCTCGAGCTTTTGGCCAGGGTGGGACATGGGGATTTGCTGTACATTTGCCATGAAATTGCAGCATCTTTCCTTGAGGGACTGGTGCTAGGAGCTCTGGTGGGAGTTACAGAAGGATTTCAAGGATCAAATAATAGAGAGGAAACAGCAGAAGCTATATCTGCTCCTATGCTGATTAACAGGAATAATCCTTTTCTCTCCCTGCATGACTTGCTGCAAGGGTTTTGGCTCCAGCATTATGCAGCTACTGAAGTCTCTCTAAAACTTTGTGTTGCAGTGGGTATGTTGGGCAGCACCAGTGGTTTTGGACTAAATTTAACCAACTAAATGTAGCCATAATCATAAACTTTACCTAGGACTCAGAAGCATTGTCAATAGACCTTCTGCATGCACGAGTTGGTGGATGCAAGCTTTAACCTGTCTTCACCACCTGTGCTAGGTTTTTGCTACATTACTCTTTTTAATACAAGACCTGGATAGGCCTGAAGACCCCATTTAACAGTTCAGTCCTCTTTAAACCTAAGGTCCTAAGGCATGTGTTAGACAGTGTCACCTAAACCCCAACAACAGTCATCCTGCTCCTTCCTTACCCAGCAGCAATCCCAAGCCACCAGCGCTGCTTTGTAAAGCTGGAGGAGATGTGGCAGCTCTGTGAAACGATCTGACCACATCCAGAGAAGGGCAGTAAAGCTACTGAAGGGTTTGGAGAACAAGTGTGATGGGGAGCAGCTGAGGGAGCTGGAGGTGTTCAGCCTGGAGAAGAGGAGGCTGAGAGGAGACATGAGCACTCTGCAGCTACCTGACAGGAGGTTGTAGTGAGGTGGGGGTCAGTCTCATCTCTCAAGTAACGAGTGACAGCACAAGAGGCAGTGGCCTCAAGTTGTACTGGAGGGTGTTAGGTTGGAGATGAGGAAGAACTTTTTCACTGAGGGTTTGTTAGTCATTGTCCCAGGCTGCCCAGGGGGGTGGTGGAATCCCCAGCCCTGGAGATATTTAAAAGCCACGTAGATGAGGCACTGAGAGATATGGTTTAGTGATGGGCTTGGCAGTGTCAGAGTCCATGATCTCAAAGGTCTTTTCCAACTCAAAATGATTCCATGGCCTTGTGACCACACACGTCCTTACACAGGATGGCACGCAACGCCAACGAGAGCACAGCAGACGGGGATGATGACAACTTCATTTTCAGCTGGAAAATGTTCACCAGCTGGGACTACCTCATTGGCAACCCAGAGACTGCAGACAACAAGTTTGCATCCATCACCACTAGCTTCAAGGTAACCCCAACCAGCACTGCTCTGTCTGCTATGGGGATGCTCCCAGCACTTATCATGGCAGAGGCTTAAGGGGAAACCTGGGTACCTGTACATCTCTGCATACAAGCAGGGTATGGTGCTGAAGCATGACAGCTCCAAGTCCCTGGGTCACACTAACCCTCCTTTCAGGGTTTGAAATAAACCTGTTTTACTTCAGAGCACAGTTCCTCCATCACATTTGCCAGAGACACAGCAGCCCATTTGCCCCTTGATGTCCTTCAGTCAAATCAAGATGCCTCTATGAACTTAGTTTTAACTTAAACTGCCAAGCTCAATACATCTGTAATACAGTGGGATTGCACTTCAAAGAGTGCAACAACATCTGATGTTGCCTTAGGCTTGATGCTGTGAGAAACTTGCTCCAATTCTGTGAGCACCTTTGCTTTTACAGGAGTCTATCGTGGATGAGCAAGAAAGCAACAAGGATGAGAATATCCACCTGAGGAGGTTCCTGCGGGTTTTGGCCAACGTGCTCATCATCTGCTGCTTGTGTGGGAGTGGCTACCTCATTTATTTCGTGGTGAAACGCTCCCAGACGTTTTCCAAAATGCAAAACGTTGGGTGGTATGAAAGAAACGAGGTAAGGGAACTCTGCTTCCAGTTTCCTGCTGTGGTAATTCACCTGAGGCTTCTGCATAAGGATTGCCACAGCTTGAGGACAGCATCCAAGGCAGAAGAATTCCCCATCAGGGCCCAGAAGTCCTTTTACAGTGCCTTTGTACTTGTTTTAGGCAGGAGGCATAGTGGTCTCACTGAGAGATTCTAGGGCAAACTAACAACTCCTGCAGAAAGGGGGAAATATTCTGACAACATTATGATAAAGTCAATGGGTGTTTGGCGCTTAGAACACTGGCTATTTGCTAAAGAATCTGCTCAAGGTGCATATTAAGGCTTCTGTTGTGCTACAAAGCTCTCTGGGTGTTAGAATTGTCCATCATCAGACCCAAAGCTCAACTCAAACCTTTATCATCCAGCTTGAATTATGAGAATGAGATTTGAGAAGACAGATTCCAGTCGTCACAATATCTCTGTGTCTGGTTTTGGAACGAGAAGTTCAAACCTTGAAGCTCTTCCCCCTCCAAAAAAACAACCAACCCCAAAACATTGGTTCACCCAATGGAAAGGTTTCATTTCAATGCACACTACATTATCATGTATTTATATATCAAAGCCTAAATGAAATGCAAAGCCATGCATTTTTACAGCTCCCTCAGAAAACATTAGCAAGGCAGCACTTTCTCACGAAATGCTTTGATTTATTCCAGTGAACTTTTCCCACAGAGGAGAAAGAAAAATCTTGTTAAAAAATCAAATGTAACCTCTGGGACTTCCCTGGTGATAAGTTAGAGACCTGCATTTACACAGTTCTGGGTTCTCTCCTGGAAAGAAAAGCACAAAAGGAGAGACCTGTGAATCAGTGTGCCAGCAGCTATACAGACACAATGGGCACTGTAGGGCTGTAAAAAGAGCTAGAGCCTGCAAGTCATGCCTGAGCTAACACTGACTTGACAATGACCTCGCTGACCACAGCACACTTTAGCATTTCACACTGTACAGAGCAACAAAAGTACCACCAGGATGTATTTTCTTGAGCTGCAAAGCTGAGCCCTTGATGTGCTTCCATTCAGGTAATTGCCTATTGCAAAAGCAAAGGTGGACAATAAACATTAGCAGCAATTAATTCTCTTTACACACACAGGCCAAGGCTTGTGCTTCCTGCCAAGCTCAAATACCAACCTCAGGATCTGACACAAGCAGTGCTACCAGGGATCTGGGGAACCTAAATATTCATGAGTCAGGGCTGACAGGGAACAAATCCTTCAGAGCTCATCCCTTTGAGATAACAGCAAAAATGCTCCTGCAAGAGCAAGCTGTGCAACCCAGCCCTGAGGTCTGGCACTGCGCTGCCTGCACACTTAAGCAAAGCCACAGGCTGAGCTGGCTTTGGCTCCCTCTCCTGTAGAAATCACCAACCCCTTGCTGGCAGCCCTTGCCCTGCTCACAGTGAGATAGTAGTTGTTGTCACTAGTAGTGGTAAGCTTTGCTTTCCTCTGGTGGCAGGTTGAGATCGTGATGTCCCTGCTGGGCATGTTTTGCCCTCCGCTGTTTGAAACCATCGCTGCGCTAGAAAATTACCATCCCCGCATCGGTCTGAAATGGCAGCTGGGGCGAATCTTTGCCCTCTTCCTTGGCAACCTCTACACCTTCTTATTGGCCTTGATGGATGATGTCAATGAAAAAGTAAGAACTGAGCCCAAAAAGCCACATTCACTCACGTTTTGTGGAGCTGAGGTTAAGCACAGTCTGGACAATCACCTCCCCAGTGCCGTAAGCGCTTCCCCCATCCCCAGTCCTCTCAAGCACCAGCTGCAGTGAGACAGCCCTGACCAGAGGGGTTTCCAGAGGGTCTCCAGCTTCTCTTTACAGCCCTGAAAAGAGAATGATTATTGTCTCCTATAACCATGGCACGTTAGGCTAATGTGATTTGTTTTTCCCTCCATCTCGACACCGTTTGCAATTTCTATTACTGCAGACCCCGAGGATATCATCTATAATCCTCTTCCCCTGCCATCCCCTCTTTAACATCATCCTGGTAGCAGGTTGCAGGCAGATAACTGCAGGAAAGTGTCTAATTCATCCATAGAAAAAAAAAATGCCTGTGTTCTAAGCTGAGAAGAACTGGAGGAATCGGGGCAGTTTGCTCCACACAGAAATACTGTGAAGAAGGTGAGGAAAGAGGACTGAGTGGAGACTCCCTCTGCATGCAGCAAGCTTGAAAGAAGACTGGCACCTCCACATGTGGGGAGTAGGCTCCTAGTTCCCCAAAACCCATAGTCCTCCAGTCTGCTTGTAGTCTGGAAGGGTTGCTGCTCCTGACAAAAGGGAAGGAGTTTCTGTGCCACTGCCAGCACTGCGACTCTTGTAAGCAGATGCTCATACTGCAGATGGTAACTGGTAGGGAGCAGGAGGGAACTCAGCACCTTGACTCTCTCCAACCACATCCTATGGGACACCTATTTCCTGACCTTTCTGGCTGTTTTGCAGCTGGCTGAAGAGGATGTGGTGAAGAACATCACGCACTGGACGCTGCTTGCTCACCACAACTCATCCGTGGGGGACAACAGCACTGGCACCCCACCTCCCCTGGATCCTGCAGATGTGCCCAGGGGACCCTGCTGGGAGACAACTGTTGGCATTGTAAGAATCACAGAATCACAGAATGGTAGGGGTTGGAAGGGACCTTTAGAGATCATCCAGTCCAACCCCCTTGCAGAAACAGGGTCACCTAGATCAGGTCACACAGGAACGTGTCCAGGCGGGTCTTGAAGAGCTCCAAGGAAGGAGCCTCCACACCCTCCCTGGGCAGCCTGTGCCAGGGCTCCCTCACTGAAACACTGAAATAGTTTTTTCTTATGTTTAAGTGGAACTTCTTGTGTTCCAGTTTGATCCTGTTGCTCCTTGTCCTGTCACCAGATACAACAGAAAAAAAGTGTCACCCTGTCCTCTCAACATCCACCTCTTATATACCTGTAAATATTAATGAGATCCCCCCTCAGTCTCCTCTTCTCCAGACTAAACAGCCCCAGGTCCCGCAGCCTTTCCTCATAAGGAAGATGCTCCAGTCCCCTGATCATCTTGGTGGCCCTGCACTGGCCTCTCTCCATCAGTTCCCTGTCCCTCTTGAGCTGAGGAGCCCAGAACTGGACACAGGACTCCAGATGAGGCCTCACCAGGGCAGAGTAGAGGGGAAGTAGAACCTCCCTTGACCTGCTGCCCACACTCTTCTTGATGCATCCCAGGCTGCCATTGGCTTCTTGGCAACAAGGGCACATTGCTGGCTCATGGTCAGTTTATTATCAACCAGCACTCCCAGATCTCTCTCTGCAGAGCTGCTCTCCAGCAGTTTGACCCCCAGCCTGTCCTGGTGCAGGGGGTTGTTCCCTCCCAGCTGCAGGACTCTGCCCTTGTCCTTGTTGAACCTCATGAGGTTCCTCTCTGCCCAACTCTCAAGCCAGTTGTTCATGGCATGCTTCTCCAAAGGTCACTGTCATATAAAATCAAATGACTTAATTAAAAATACACTCCTGAAAGTACTATGAAATTATAAGGAGCTAAATGTTTTTTCCTTGTTTTGAATTGCAGGAGTTTGTAAGGCTCACTGTGTCTGATATCCTGGTGACCTACATCACCATCCTGGTGGGAGACTTCATCCGAGCTTGTTTCGTCAGATTTGTGAATTACTGTTGGTGCTGGGACCTCGAGGCTGGATTTGTAAGTCAATGTCTTATATCTGAGCAGGCAGAGGTAATTTAGGACCATTTGCTCAAATGCAGCAGACTGGCTTTGAATGCTTCTGGTGCTGCTCCAGTCTTGTCTGAGAATTGGTGTCTGTAGTCTCTGCATCACTTCTCTGAGCCAATCAGTTCCATCCCAGAAAGAACCCTACAAAAATGCAGTTCTTCTCTCCACCTCAGGACTTAAAGAAAAATTAGCCTGGTGTTCATCCAGTTGTTATAACCCCAAACCTTTGGGCCCTTCTATATCTCTCCTCAAAGCCCCAGACCTTCCTGTTCCCTGCCCACAGGCAGTGGCATGTTTTACTCTTCCAATCAAGGCTTGAAACTGGTGTTACTTCTGCTGCAGTGGAGCAAGGAGTGTTTCCTTCACCTCTCACATATGCAGAACACACTAGAGTGCTGGACTCCTTGCTATTCATAAAGGCTACATCAATCTCCAAAGCAGCCAGTACTGAAGCAACACAAATACAGAATAAAACAATGAAGGGAAAAGGAAAAAAGATGTCCATTGTTTCATATAAGAAGTGACAGAATCAGATGGACTCAGGCAGAAGTGGAAATACCTTGCAAGAGCTGTCATACTGGGAGGGTTACCAGGAAGGGTCTGGGGAAGAGCAAAGAGGGAGGCTTTGCAAGGTGTCTACAGGAGTCTGGTCAAGCAAAAGCAGTTGGAGCATAACAGACATTTTACTGCTTGTGAAGCTGTTTGTATTTCCTCTGGGGAAGGCAGAGGACGTTTCCCAGGATGGCTGAGAGATTCTGAAGCTCAGAGAATCTCCTTGGCAGCCAAGCAGCACAAACCAGCTGCCATTGCATGGGCTCACAGATCACAGTCTTGTTGAGGCTTCTGGTTTCCTCCTCCTGGCCTTATCCTCCTCTCACTTTGTTAGCTGCCTTGGATTTTAGAAATGCCACACAGGGTTTTGTTCATCCTTAGGATCTCCATTGTACAAATAGCTCGAGATCTTTTCTGTCCTGCAGGGACTCCTTGATGCTTTTAAGAAATCAGAGGAAAAAAAGCCTCCCTGAACATCCACCTTCCAGTGAATTCTTTAAAAGACCTGCTTTAGGACTCCTTGTGCACTTCCCTCTCTCCTTTCCTCAGCACTCAGCATCAGCCCAGGCAGGCTGTAAGGCAGATTTGCAATGAGAAACAAAGCACAGTCAAGTATCAGTCAGGGGCTGACCAGGCTAACACGCTCCAGCAGGTTGGCTTTAGCATCTGAGCAGTCCAACCCAGGGAGCTCAGAAGAAGCAGAGCAAGGCTCTTCTTTATTAGGTCTAAGCAGTAGCATGAATTAGCAGCTTATGCCATGGGCAGCACTAGAGGGTTGGCACTCTGCAGCCTGGCAAAGGCAAAACTCTCATGCCAAGCAGCTCCCATAGTAGTTACAGAAAGAAGAAAGCACAGGGAGCTTCCCTTCTCTCTTTCTCCTACAACCTTGGGGGACTTGCCTATTCTTCCTGGTGTTATGTGAATTGCTTCACTGGTGCTTAAGCAGGGATTGAGGGGGTTTTTTTGCCCTCTGAGAATGAAAAAGGAGTGAAAGAAGGTTTGGTAACAGCCATCCAACCCAACTTAGCCAAGGGCACCTGCACAATTGTATATGTGGTTTTTTAATGTATATAGTGAATAAGTCTCTTGCTTAACCCAGCCTTCTCACACAGAAGTACTCAAAGCAGAGGACAGCAGGCACTGAAAGTTGGCTTCATTTTCATGGGAAAAAAGCAGCCAACATTAACATCTAGCTAAAGGTTTGAAGCAGAAATGGACTAGAATCAAAAGAGCAAAGACAACAACGTTTGCACCCATCCTTTCCCAAAGCTGTGAGCAGTCAGCTAAGCAAGACTGTGACTAGGCTCCTTGTGAGACATCATAAAAGACAAACATTTTAAACCTCGATGTTATGAACTGCTGATGGTATCAAATACATGCAAGTTGTGTGAAAAACAGCCACACCGTGCAGGACATTTCTAATATGTAAGGGCATCACTCATTCTCACTCAGAGCTGTGGTTTCTGCATTGCAGTAAAACACAGTGAGTGGGTTTTTTTCAACAAAATGTAAACCAAAAACTTCACACATGGTTTAATCCACCAAAAGCCATCTGAGATTTCCATGCACAGAGCAGATATATAGAGAGGAAACAGTAGCTTCAGCATAGGCAAATCTAGCAGAAAAAATCATTTATAAGACAACTAGTACTGACAATAGATTAGACCAGCCTGGTTTAGATTCACTTTTGGGCTTGCCACCACTAGCACCCACGTCAGAAAGGTTGCTCAATGTAAAGCTGTGTTTTACCTACAGGCAAGCACAGAGCAAAATGCCACCAGATACCCATCAGGTCATATATCCCCTTCATATCCCTCTCCTTTCATCCTCTATTCTTCAGTAGCTTGCTGCTGCAAGATCTGAGGAAGTGGATCTGTCTGGCATAGTAACTGCCCTCCAACTCATCATTACCATCCCTATAAACATTCAACATTTTACCAGGGGGCAACTGTAAGTCCATAGGCAGCTATACCAGCTGGAGTGTAAGACCTAGCCCTGTGCTGTGGCTCCTTGGCTCACAGATGGCTTTATATTAGTAGGGAGAAATAAACACAGAGCAACTCTAAGCACCACCATATATCTTTCCAATTTTCAGCAAGCCAAGAGAGAAGAAGCAGCAGCCCACAGTGCAGTAACTCCAATTTTGCTTTCACTGCACTGCTGCTGGCTACTCATGCACGCAGTGGAAGCCCTCCCAAACATATCCTCACACCAGCTTCAAATCAGCATCCTTATACACAAATGGTTCCATTTAAACATAAGGAAAAACTATTTCAGTGTTTCAGTGAGGGAGCCCTGGCACAGGCTGCACAGAGGGGTTGTGGAGGCTCCTTCCTTGGAGGTCTTCAAGACCCGCCTGGACACGTTCCTGTGTGACCTGATCTAGGTGACCCTGCTTCTGCAGAGGGGTTGGACTGGATGATCTCTAAAGTTCCCTTCCAACCCCACCATTCTATGATTCTATACCCAGCAAGAAACAAAAGCAGATAGCTCTAGCAACAACACACTCTCCTTTCTTTCCCTGTGCAGCCGTCCTATGCTGAGTTTGACATTAGTGGCAACGTTTTGGGTTTGGTCTTCAACCAGGGAATGATTTGGTAAGAGATTTCTTTCTTTTTGTTTCTTTTTTTCTGGTGAGGGGGTGGTTCATTATTTAGAAAGACTGGCAGTGGAGTGAAAATGCTTCCCAGCCAGCTTAGAATAGCTTTTGGTTTCTCTGATTGTTTGGCTTTCCATGCTTCAGTGTAAAAGTGGAAAGTTTAAGATGCCAGCTCACTCATCCAAGAGGAGCAGCAGTGGAGTAACAGAACCAGAGATCCATTTTGAAACCCTGTCCTGCTCTCACTTATACAAGGTCCTCTTATTTCCAGTAGCAAAAATGTGATAAGATGGGCCATGTGCTGGGGAAACTGATCAGAAAGCATTTGGGGGCACCATTAGTTTACACACCAATGCAAGGGTGGGCATATCACAAAACCACCCCAAAGGAGAGCAAACAGGAGCTGCTCTCCCTTGCTGTGGCAGCACCAGAGGCAATAAGCAACAGCACAGCACATCTTCCCTTCTCCAGGGAGCAAGGCTTCTCCTGCCATGGATTGACAACTTCTGCTGGTTCCCCTCCTGCAACGCCCTTGCAGATGTAAGGGGACGTTCTCCCTGCTGATTACACTCCTGACATTTCCCAAGCAATCTCCAAATGACTTTTGTCACAAACTGACAACCTTTCTTTGCAACCACAGAGGCATCTGAGACCTGTCTGGTCCTCAGAGCATGGTTACCATACCCTAAACATGGACACAGGCAGCCTCTCCTCTGGGAGCACAGCGGTAGCCCAAGCCAGCCTGCTCAGACTTCACTTGTGGGCAAACTTGCTACTCCAAGAACGCTTGTTTTCCTCCTCCTGATAATAAAAAAACCCCTTCCACAGCCTGTCAACAAAACATAACATCTGTCCTTCTCATTTCTTTTTCAGGATGGGATCCTTTTATGCCCCAGGGCTCGTGGGTATCAACGTGCTGCGCTTATTGACCTCCATGTATTTCCAGTGCTGGGCTGTGATGAGCAGCAATGTCCCTCATGAACGAGTCTTCAAAGCATCCAAGTCTAATAATTTTTACATGGGGCTTCTGCTGTTGATCCTGTTCCTCAGCCTCTTGCCTGTGGCTTACACCATCATGTCTCTGCCTCCCTCCTTTGACTGCGGGCCGTTCAGGTACCAGCAAAACACAAGGAAGGGCATCTTTCTGCTCTGGGATGTGGGACTGTTTTTATGAAGGTAGAAGGCCTGGATCCCAGCAAGGATGGTGGAATGCCTCCATTCTCAGTCTGGTTAAATCCTTAGCAGTGGGAGAGAATGGGTCATGCCCAGCTGTGAGGTGCACACAGTCAGCTGGGAGCACTGAACCTGCTCTGAGCTCCTGCCTGACCTTCTCCATAGAACCACAGAATGGTTGGTGGGGACCTTTAGACATCATCCAGTCCAACCCCCCTGCAGAAGCAGGTTCACCTAGATCAGGTCACACAGGAACACATCCAGGCAGGTCTTGAAGACCTCCTAAGAAGGAGCCTCCACACCCTCCCTGGGCAGCCTGTTCTCCCTCACAATAAAATAGGGTTTTTTCTCACATTTAAATGGAACTTTTTGTGTCCCAGCAAGCTCCACAAACTCAGCTGCTTTCCCTCCTCTGCTACAGGCTTCCTGGTGTTTCCCTGACACTGATGAAAGCAGCAGGGGACAGCAGGTTGCAGCTCCAAGTACAAAAACAAAAGGCAATGGCAGGACCCCCTAAGGCTCTCTGGAACATTGTGGGAGAAAAACAGGTCCAAAACCTCTTTTTAAGACCTTCCACAGAGCCAAGAACTCTCCCAGCAAGATAAGTCTGAACCTGAAGAGTTACAGTTTGGGGTGTTTTTTTAATTAGAACAGAATCAGCACTGCACAGAGCATTCAGTGAACCAGATTAACATGCCAATAAAGTCTAATTTGATTGACTAATGCCATTTCCTTGGCCTCCTGAGTCTGACTCAGCAAGGAGTCAGCTTGGAACAAATTGTTCCTGTAGGTGCACTGTCTTAGGTTATCCACTTGCTAATGGAGAATGACAACAGAAAGCTTGGGGGAGAAGGCAGGAGACCCAAATTTCCTCAGTTCTGTAACAAGGATGGGTGTTAATGAGCAATGTCAGAAGATCTGACGAGGAACTATCATTTGGAGATGACCAATCTGCAACCTGAAAGAGCTATTTCAACTCTCAGTCAACCCTTCAAAAGCCACTCACAGCCTGATTCAGACCCTTGGCACACCTCTCAGCTGGACTGAAAGCTCAGCTCTCCTGGGGTTGAAGCAGCTGATGAAGCTGGGATACCATTTAGCCAAGTTTGTGTTTATGGACTCTCATCATCGGGACAGAGTCCAACACCTTCTCAGACAGAATCCTGCAAAATCCCAGGAGGCTACGAGCCTGAATATGAGGAGTAGCACTTGTAGGGTTGAATTCACAGACCCAGAGATGCTGGGGAGAGGAGGAGGTCAGTTATGTAATCCAGCCTCTCACAGATTTGTTCCCCTTTCATACAGAATACTCTCATCCGCTTTGCCCATCCAGTTTGAAATGCATCTTCCACTGAGCTTCCTATTAAGCAATAATCACAGCTTGCTATTTTTGTCATTGCTTAGCAGCTCTTCCAGCTGGCTCATTGTGTCAGAAAGATGGGATTTGCATATAGAAAGTCATCCCTGCCATGAAAAGGCCGTTTTTAACCAGATATTGGTCAGAAACACAGTTACTGCAATCTGTGGGTCTGCACAGGCTTCAGCAGATGAACAGTCAGAACTTATGAAGGACACAAATGTGGAAGTGAATGTTTTAAACCCTAGAGCAAGTAGGCCTAGCAGAGATTATTCTTGTAAAAAGTAAGGGATGGTGGGGAATGGATGGACCAAGAGATGAATGACAGAGCCCAGAGGGGGGCGATCAATGGCACAGGGTCGAGTTGGAGGCCTGTGGCCAGTGGAGTTCCACAGGGATCGGTTCTGGAGCCAGTCTTGTTCAACATCTTCATCAAGACCTGGATGAGGGGACAGAGTGACCTTCAGCAAGTTCCACCAAACTGGGAGCACTGGCTGGTTCCCCAGAGGCTGTGCTGCCATTCAGCGGGATCTCGACCGGCTGGAGAGTTGGGCAGAGAGGAACCTCCTGAGGTTCAACAAGGACAAGGGCAGAGTCCTGCAGCTGGGGAGGAACAACCCCCTGCACCAGGACAGGCTGGGGGTGACCTGCTGGAGAGCAGCTCTGCAGAGAGAGACCTGGGAGTGCTGGCTGACAGTAAACTGACCACGAGCCAGCAATGTGCCCTCGTGGGCAAGAAGCCAATGGCAGCCTGGGATGCATCAAGAAGAGTGTGGGCAGCAGGTCAAGGGAGGTTCTGCTCCCTCTCTACTCTGCCCTGGTGAGGCCTCATCTGGAGTCCTGTGTCCAGTTCTGGGCTCCTCAGCTCAAGAGGGACAGGGAACTGATGGAGAGAGGCCAGCACAGGGCCACCAAGATGATCAGGGGACTGGAGCATCTTCCTTATGAGGAAAGGCTGTGGGACCTGGGGCTGTTTAGTCTGGAGAAGAGGAGACTGAGGTGGGATCTTATTAACATTTATAAATACCTAAAGGGTGGGTGTCAGGAGGTTGGAACATCCCTTTTTTCTATAGTAGCCAGCAACAGGACAAGGGGTAGTGGGATGAAGCTGGAACACAAACAGTTCCACTTAAACATAAGAAAAAGCTGTTTCCCTGTTTCAGTGAGGGAGCCCTGGCACAGGCTGCCCAGAGGGGTTGTGGAGGCTCCTTCCTTGGAAGTCTTCAAGACCCACCTGGACACGTTCCTGTGTGACCTGATCTAGGTGACCCTGCTTCTGCAGGGGGGTTGGACTGGATGATCTCTAAAGGTCCCTTCCAACCCCTACCGTTCTGTGATCTAACATGAAGGCATTTCAGAACTCTTGGTGGCTGACAGCAAGCTGATGCTCACTGAAAAAAAAAAGAGGGGAAACATGCTGCTTGGCACTGTTAGATTAGGAGCCATTCTGTCCCTCTAGAACATACCTACATTCCTTAACTGGCCTATTGTCTTTCCAGTGGGAAGAAAAGGATGTATGAAGTCATTCAAGAGACCATCGAGCTCGATTTCCCACTTTTTGTTGCCAAGATCTTCAGCTATGTGGCAAATCCAGGGCTGATTATCCCAGCAATACTGCTCATGGTGTAAGTTTTCTTTGCACTATTCCATTCCTGGCTGGATTTTGCACTATTCCATTCCTGGGGAGGAGGTTGGGAGGGGGGAAATATATGCTGGGATGTTAGCAATGTCTAAATAACAGCTTCTGCTCAGATTTAACAGCCTGGAGTAGGACAGACACATGCTCCCTACCCCCCTCACCTTCACCCAACCCTGTTTCCCCAAATTTAATTACCTGACCCAATTAAACACAACTTTGTAGGTGACTCATATTGCTGACAGAGGCCTTGTGGATATCAAAGCTGTCACAGCTTCCATACAAAAGATTTTCCATAGCCAGCAGGAGATAAATGCACAGTCTCAGCCTGGTGCCTTTTGGAGAAGCAATCTCTGTCACAGCTGGTGGTATTTACAGCACTGCCAAGCCAGGGCATTCAAAAATCACACCTTCCAAATACATGAAGAGGTGTGGTTTTTTGTTTGGGTTGTTGTTTTTCTGTTGGTTTCTGAAGCCAGACTGAAATCTCCAGCACCTGCAGCATCACTAGGAGCAGAAGCATCACTAGGAGCAGAACAGTTCTCTGTTTGCAAATAAAGGCTCTTTGTTTTTGGCCTTGAGGTTTGCAGAGCTATCAAAATGAGTGGGAGGGCTGTGGCCAAATTTTATAGGCAGCTCTGAACACTCCAGACTAAACAGTGAGAGATGGGGAGAGGGTTGGAGAGAATATTACATGTGCTTGCTTGCTCTTACTCTTTCTAGAGCACTAACACACACTGGAGAAGGGCTGATCCAATACTCTTGGGCTCCAGTCACTCTTGGGCACTGTAATGCTAAATTCTGAGTAGGTTACACTTGAAAATGATGCCATTGCATCAAGTTCCCATGAGAAAAAATCCCCATTAAACTGAAAATGACCTGTCATCCCTCTGCCTGCCTCAGACCACTCACTCATCCTCACCTAAAGATGGTCAGGTGCTGTAACTCAAGCAGATAGATCCTACACTTAATCAGATCAGGTACACTCAGGATCCAAGAAGGCTCACACTACATCTCTAGTAGGGCCAAATATAGTACTGAGTTATTAAGCCCTATGCCCAAGGGTTTCAGAGCAGCAGCTGATGTTACTGCTAACACAAGATGAAGACTGCAGAACCAATCCACGTCCAATGGATGAGCTTTACAAAAGGGTTGCAGGTCAGGTTTCTGAGGCTTTAACCCCCAAACAATGTGATGGGAGGGCAGTAGAACTTTTAAAACAATATATTGTTTGGTGACCATCTCCTACCCTTTCCTCCACTTGCAGCAGGGACAGGGAACAGCACAAACCCAGTTTATTTGCTGAAGAGATATCTTTTATCACCTCTTCCCAGTCTGGACTATTCCCACTCCATGGCCTTCCCATCTGTCTGTCTCTCCTGAAGATTCCCTTTGGTCTCTGCCCCGATCCCCTCTGCACACTGTGAGATACTCTATGCCCATGTTACCTACAACACCCTCATTTCCCACCCAGACACATTGCCTGTGCAGACTTTGAGGATTTTAGCTGTGATTTCCAGTCATGCTGCTCCCAAGAGAGCCACAGCCTTAAAAAATACATCTGTCCCTACAATGGGTGCACAAGCCAGAGCCACAGACCCTTGGCAGTAGCTCTCATCATGTCTATGTCCAGGCAAACATCCCAGACAAAAGCAGAGGCTCTGTACAACATCATTTCTTAAGGCTTGCATCCTTTTCTCCTCTCAGAAACTTCTCAGTCAAGGAAATCACATCTAGGAAGCCCCCAGTTTCTTGCCTTCTCCCTGAAAGTCTGCAGCTTCTGCTGCTACTTTTTGCTGTGGTGCAAGACAAGTGGACAGGGTCAGGCTGCAGCTAGTCCTTACACTGATCTCCATCCAGCTTGCCAAGAGATTAAAACCAGGGAAATGCAAAAGCTTCGTTTGATCCTGGCCAACAGCTCTGAAAGCAACAGGCAGGGCAGCCTGCAAAGCAGCCTAAGAGATAGCCTCTATAAAGAGCAACACATGGATTGGAAATGGATGGACTGTTGATTTTGATGGCAAGCACTCAAAAACAGGAGTATTTTCTGCTTCTGTGGACTGAATTAAGTCATTTTCTCTAGCCAGGATAACCCCATCTCTTTTTCCAAGTACAATCCAAACTGCTGCTTCTGTTTATTTCTAGTCTTGCCTTCTGGTCCCAAATAATGATGGGATCCAGTGGGTGACACTGATGTTAAATTTACAGTCCTGTTTCTATCTGCCCAAAGACAAGGAAAAAGAAACAAAGAGCAAGAAAGAAGTAGAAATGCTGTGCACACAGGCACATAGGTAAATCCCACTTGGGCTGGGAGCAGGATTTCCAGCCATGGCTTGCAGAGCTTCCTGGCAGGAGCTGGAGGCACCTCACTGCATTAAGGAGGAAAAGACTAAGAACTACTGTTCAGGCTAATGAAGGAGAGTGCTCCATACTCTCTCCCCAGCTCTGGGGGTGCAGTAAATCAGAGAAGATGACTGCCAGGGTCACAGCACTTCCATGCTAAACGGCTCAAGCATAAGGGTGCATCCCTAGGCTCATATTGGAGGCAAACACATATAAAACACCCCAATGAATGTCAATAAACTCCATTTACTAAATCTTACTCGATTTCATAGCAAAGTTTGCAGCTTCTCATGGTCTAGATATTGGGGGTTGAACTGCTGAAGAGCAGCTCTGCAGAGACACCTGGGAGTCCTGGTTGATAATAAACTGACCATGAGCCAGCAATGTGCCCTCGTGGCCAAGAAGCCAATGGCAGCCTGGGATGCATCAAGAAGAGTGTGGCCAGCAGGGCAAGGGAGGTTCTGCTCTCCCTCTACTCTGCCCTGGTGAGGCCTCATCTGGAGTCCTGTGTCCAGTTCTTTGCTCCTCAGCTCAAGGACAGGGAAGTGCTGGAGAGAGGCCAGTGAAGGCTACCAAGATGCTGAGCATCTCTGGAACTGGAGCATCTCTGTGAGGAGGAAAGGCTGTGGGATCTGGGACTGTTCAGCCTGGAGAAGAGAAGGCTGAGGGGAGACTTTATTAATGCTGATCAATACCTAAAGGGTGGGTGTCGAGAGGATGGGGCCAGTCTGGTTTCTGTGGTGCCCAGTGACAGGATGAGGGGTAATGAGCACGTGATGGAACACAACAAGGTCCACTTACACATGAGGAAAAACTCCTTTGGTGCTGAGGTGAGGGAGCCCTGGCCCAGGCTGCCCAGGGAGGGTGTGGAGGCTTCTTGTTGGGAGCTTCCCAAACCCACCTGGACAGGTTCCTGTGCCCCTGACCAGGGGGAACCTGCTTTAGCAGGGGCTTGGGCTGGATGAGCTCTAGAGGTCTCTTCCAACCCCCACCATTCTGGGATTCTGTAAAAAATTAAATGTTCACTGCCTATGAAACCTTCTCTCTCTCCTAATCCTCTCACTACAGCAACACTTTTTGTTTTGTAGCCTTGCCATCTACTACCTAAACGCCGTGGCTGAAGCGTACCAGCGCGCCAACGCTGAGCTGAAGAAGAAAATGCAAATGGTAGGTACTCACCTGGCAAAGCCATCCTTGCAACACCATGGCCTTCAAGTCTGATCTGCAACATACACTTTCAAATTGCTCTTTGTTTCCCAAGACACTAGTGACACAAAGGGAAAGAGCATTTTCATAGAATCACAGAATGGTAGGAGTTGGAAGGGACCTTTAGAGATCATCCAGTCCAACCCTCCTGCAGAAACAGGGTCACCTAGATCAGGTCACATAGGAACATGTCCAGGCAGATCTTGAAGAGCTCCAAGGAAGGAGCCTCCACAACCCCTCTGAGCAGCCTGTGCCAGGGCTCCCTCACTCAAACACTGAAATAGTTTTTTCTTATGTTTAAGTGGAACTTTTTGTGTTCCAGCTTCATCCCATCACCCCTTGTCCTGTTGCTGGCTACTATAGAAAAAGGTGCTGTCCCAACCTCCTGACACCCACCCTTTAGATATTTGTAAATGTTAATAAGATCCCCCCTCAGTCTCCTCTTCTCCAGACTAAACAGCCCCAGTTCCTGCAGCCTTTCCTTGTATGAAAGATGTTCCAGTCCCCTGAGCATCTTGGTGGCCCTGCACTGGCCTCTCTCCAGCACTTCCCTGTCCCTCTTGAGCTGAGGAGCCCAGAACTGGACACAGGACTCCAGATGAGGCCTCACCAGGGCAGAGTAGAGGGAGAGCAGAACCTCCCTTGACCTGCTGCCCACACTCTCCTTGATACATCCCAGGCTGCCATTGGCTTCTTGGCCACGAGGGCACATTGCTGGCTCATATTTAGTTTATTACCAACCAGCACTCCCAGGTCTCTCTCTGCAGAGCTGCTCTCCAGCAGTTCGACCCCCAGCCTGTGCTGGTGCATGGGGTTGTTCCTTCCCAGCTGCAGGACTCTGCCCTTGCCCTTGTTGAACCTCATGAGGTTTCTCTCTGCCCAACTCTCCAGCCGGTCGAGATCCCGCTGAATGGCAGCACAGCCTCTGGGGAATCAGCCAGTGCTCCCAGTTTGGTGCCATCAGGGAACTTGCTGAGGGTCACTCTGTCCCCTCATCCAGGTCTTGATGAAGATGTTGAACCAGACTAGCCCCAGAACCGACCCCTGTGGAACTCCACTGGCAACAGGCCTCCATTTTATGGTTGTTCAGTCCTTTCTGATGGCATTTGATGGCTAACTACAAGGAGTGGTCACATCCCATAATAGGCAGCTATTTCATACATTAAAACTACAGTGATTTTTCCTATAAAGTGTGTTTTCCAGTTAGAAACATGAGTTACCTCTAAGTTGAAGTAACGTTTTGGAGCCTGAGACAATGGAACAATGACAGGGGTATCAAAACCACAGCCAGGTTTTGTACAAGCTGGGAAGCAAAGAGCCAGAAACAATGTGCCAATAACATTTTTTACCAGTAATTCCCAAAGCACTTTACAAAAGAGGCCCAGGGAGGGTGTGGAGGCTCCTTCCTTGGAGGTCTTCAGGACTCACCTGGACACGTTCCTGTGTGACCTGATCTAGGTGACCCTGCTTCTGCAGGGGGGTTGGACTGGATGAGCTCTAAAGGTCCCTTCCAACCCTACCATTCTCTGATTCTATGTTGTGTAAATGGGAAAAACAAGGTAAGGCAGATGCATGACTCAAATCAGCAGGGTAGGGTTTGGACCTCATGATATCAAGAGCTGGGAGAAGCTGCAGCATGTCGAGGACCATAAAGCAGAGACTCCTGAACTAATACAAATGAGGTCTGGCAGCAGATTCGGGACTGATCACTCGTGCAACGTGGCCTAAAATAAGGGTCTTGACGCACAGAGCATCCTCAGGTATTGTAAGAGTTGACTTAGAGGCATGTAAACCATTTCACATTACACAAAAGTCACAAAGCAGGGCCCAACACTACCCAAAGGAACAGAAACGTCTGCAAACAAGCACCTGCCTTTGCATAAACCTTGTGTATCTTTGTCTTGTGGGCACCTGTAGGTTTGCTGAGGCAGCCAAGCCTGGCAAGAGGAGGGATACACAGCAGTGCAGAGGGAAAGGGAGGGCACAGCCCCACTGCTTAGGGAGTGAGGGATGGGAGCTGCCTGGTCACAGCAGGGGTGGTCAGGGGTTGGAGCCCACCAGACACCTCCATGGGATGACCTGTTGAGCTCTGAGAGATCTGCTGCAGCTGTGCCCTAAGCCTGCCAGGTTTGCTGACTGGACAGAGGCTGTTCCATGTCTCTAGCACACAGCTCCCTCCACTGGCAAATCACCCCTTTGGGAGGGCAGATGGAGCTATGAGGGAGTCCCTCCAGGCTTTCTCTCAGCATAAGAGAGGGCAACCTCTCTCTTCCCCATCCAGAAGGAAATCTTGTGAAGACCTAAACTTCTGCAAGTAAAACCAAAGAGAGCCCCAGAGCCCATTCCCACACTGCCATGCCTTCCTCCAGCACTTCTCATTGCCACCCTCCCTCCCCAGGAGCACACATCTAGAACAAACCACAACCCCAGGGAGGGCAGATGAGCAGTTGCAGAAGCACATAGCCTGGTAGACTTAAACCACTTGATCAGCAAGTGCTTTGCAGAGCCATCACTTCCCAGGCTCCCAGCTCTCCCTAAAACCCTTGGTCACTACACCAAGATTCACATCCTTGAACTTGGCAAAGAGAGCGCATCCATAGCAACAAACACTCAGCCAGGCCAACCATGACACCAGGCCACTCTTTCATGGATTACACCTGCAGTTTCAAAACTAAACCCAGTGGTTTTTAATTGATGCAGCAACGTGAAGAGGAGAAAAACAAGAGAAACAACAAAGGCAGCACTAACCCTGTGCTGCAAGACCTGGAGGATTTGTTTACACCAAGTGTGAAGAGTGAAAGTCACTCCAAACAAACAGAAGGTAAAAACTAAACCACCTCCTCTCAGCTCTCCTGAAAAGGTGCCTTTCACCACAAAACTCACTGGGAAGGATTGAGAGACAGGAGCAATATTCATTTACAAGCTATCAGATGAGTATAACCAGCATAGATTTTGTCTGCTTGCAGAAGTCCACCTGCCAATGGACACCCAGAAAGGGCAAGTTCCTAGACTGGATTATGTCTCACACAGACTAAGCACAGTGTGGGAACTGTAATTCCAAGTTCTATCCAATTCATATCCCAGCTATTAATTATGCTGGTCATGAAACCAGTAATTGATCCTGGGAGCAATGCTCAAGCTTCCAGCATTGCTTCTGGGCTGATGAGTTGAGCCAGGAACAGATGTTTCTCCAAATTGAGGTTTTTGATGGAAAAGTCATTAGGAAGGAGATGTAACCTTTTCACAGGACTGTGTTGGTCTTAGGGCAAATAAATGCCTGCTGGAAGCTCTGCTGAGAGGGTCCATAGTGGGGCAGAGAGGGGTGGAAGGGGGCATTGGCACCAGAGTCCAGACACCCTCAAGGAAGACAGATCCTGGCCCTTTCCTGACTGCCAACACCTCATGTTCTCAGTTGTGAAGGATTTTGGGTTTATCTTAATGCAGACAAGAAAAGCAGACCAGTGCCACCATAACCCTCCTTGTATTGAGATGGGTTGTTTCTTGGAGAAGCCAAGGTGAGCTCAAAAGTTCAGACAAACCAGACAGAGATTCCCTCCAGAGCAGACTGAGGGTGCTCATTTAAACAGAAATAGTGCTGGCAGCATTGTGAGTGCACTGCAAAAGGACTAAAGCCAGCAATTAGCCATGACTGCCACATGGCCAGAGGTGCACCATGCTGGTAGGACCATCATATCTCATAAACACATCAGTAAGAACCTGCAAAGAGGGCCTGGGCAACAGAGATATGTAGTGGCTATTGGCCAAGGGACAATGGTCTTATTTATGGTTTCTTCACTCAGAGGCTCAAAAACAACCCCCTAGACACTTGGGTTGTTGCATGCAGGAGGAGCAGGCACTGGGCAGAGGAAGAAAGGGCAGTGTTTGCTCTCAAGGAAAATAACATTCATCATCTTTGCTCTAGAAAAGAAAACAGAGTCTCCTAAGCAAACCATCCCCGTTGGGAAACAAAGCAAAGCAGGAGCCCTGGATGGCAGCCCCCTGAGCTGGGGGAGAGGAGCAGCCTTCACCCCACCACCACCACACATCTTTGTGACACAGCCACCAATGCTGGCTGTCCGGCCACCTTACCCTGGCCAGCCCAGGACAAGGGGATACCCACTGGGACCAGTCCCTGGAAGGGGGAGAGGACAGCCACGTTACTCACACGCTGCTCAGTAAGCTCTGCAACGTCTCTCCCATTTGGCATGGAAACAGAGGTGCTGCATGAACTGTTGTTGTTTTAGTAGGAAATTATTGCTGGATGTTGGTTATCCCACTTGTGATGAGCTGTATCTATCTAGTGCTATCTAAATCAGCTTTCTTTGGAAGCTCAGTAGTAGTTTGGAGCTGTAACCCCCAAAGGCTGTGCTAACTTTGATCAAAAAGGAAACAAGCAGTGGTCAGGATGAAGACAAGCCGTAGCATCACTGAACTGCTTCATGCAGGACACAGCCCTGTGGCCACCAACAGCAGCAGGGAGACCTGGCTTTGTGGCACAAGTGCTTGTCAGGCCCTTCAGAGGCTTCTTCAGTTAACAGTAGTATAAGTTTACCCCTTGTTTCAACAAAGGGGTTGGATGTGTCTTTGCTGTCACTCTACCTGAGGAATTAACTATTCTATGAATACTTAAGCAAGTGCACGGGCAGCCACTGCTAAGAATGGACAACTCCTGCTAGACCAGCACAAGAGGAGCTTTGACAGCTGCATTTTGTCCTTTTTGACAGCTTCCCTCCAGTGTATCTCCTCTAAACTCTCATCTTCCTTTCCATCCCACTCCATATCTCACCTTTGCTTTCTCTGGGTTCTCACTCTGCTCTTCATAGTCTGTTGGCAGGAGCTTACATCATTATTTCAAGTCCTCAGATACAACTCCTACTGTAGTAACACCACCCAACACAACTGAGGGACTTAAAAACATTTTGACCTAGTTTCTGATTGTAACTAGTTAGAAACCTCTAGTGCAATTTAAGGATCTGCAGGTTCTGGGTTGATCTGCTCCTACAGTCTCTCCTAGTAGCTGACACAAACCCACCCTGGCCAGCTCACATCTGGTGTTTGTATGTGTGTTGTTCTTCATAAACATTTGTGTGAGAAATAAACTCCTTCAGCATAACCAAATCCATAGACATAGTATCAATTCCACTGCAGCTGGGGTGTTTGGGATATTCATTTTTCCCCTAAATGGCACCAATCTTGTCCTATGGACTCAGTAACTTATTTCTCCTCTATGGCTTGACAAAGCAAAGACTGTTTGACCTTCAGTCTGGGAATGCCCACCTTCAAGGAGCTGTGGAAAGGAGCCCAGTAAGGTCAGACATGAGGCAGACTGGAGAAAGGCTTCTATTTTTCAGGTCCAAACCAATTAAAGTATTTAGGCATCTGATTCCTCATAGGAATTCAGAGTTTCAATATTGTGCAGTTAGAGACCTAGCTCGTTTTATTCATGACTGTGCTTTAGAAAAAGAGACCCGAGCCCTAGAGAAATGCTTCCAGGAGATAAAAGTGAGAGTCAGACAAAAGAGGTATTCAGCAGTCCTTCACAAATTCAGCCACTGAATTCTGCTTTCAAACACAGGAAAGTCAAAGGGTTATTTGCAGAAGCAGTTGTCCCTCGTGCTGCTGCAAGTCTGTTTGGCAGGTCCCAGGCACCCTGTGATGGTTGGGGTTGCTCATTCTCCTGGGAAGCCACCACACGGGAAGCTGCTCAGATTTATCCCCTGGTCTTGGAAGGACATTTCTCTGAGCTGTGTCTCACAGATAAGGTCTTGTCTTACCTCTTTGCTGTGAGTTGCTGGTGCAACGCGGCTGTGGTTGCCTCTCCTGCCACCTCTGTCTGCAGAGCTACCCAGCCATCAAACTGGAGACGAGTCAGGCAAGAGAAAGCCTTTTCTTCAGGGGAGAGAAGCCTTTCTGCACGGGTATCCATAGAAAATGCTAGGTGAAGGTGCTGCCACCAGCCTGCTAACCCAGGATATCATAGAAATGACACAGTGCCCTGCAGACTGTGGTATCTTAGGGAAGGGTTGCACAAGGAATAGAATTTCCCTCCTCTCAGCAGCTCATCTCACATTAAAACACAATTTGGAAAGAGGAGACGTGGCTCCAGGTCTTACCTTTGCTAGAAAACATAAAGGGGCTGGAAACCTGCCTGGGCATACAGGGGAGAAAAGTAGACATTGATTTATTTGCAATAAGAAACACGATGAAGAAGCCATAGAGAAATCCAGATAGGTTTTGAAAAGCTAAGAAGCAGAGGCAGCCTTAGGACCAGATGAGTAAACTATTGCAGGGTTTGAATGCTCTCTGAATCAGACCTCGGGGACCTGCAATTACACTGAGCATTACAAAGCACTTTGTCATCTCTGGAGCATACAACTGCCCATTAGCTAATTAATCTTTCAAAGTCTGCCCATCCCTAATGATACTGCATTATGTTCATCCATTGATCGATGTCTTTTGCAAGCACAGAGGCTCTGGGATACGAGGCTGATGGTATCAGCTGGGTGACTTCAGGCTGGTGGCAACACTCTTTCCCGAGTCCAGTTCACAATGGAGCCCTCTGTTAGAGCACAATCATTGTGAAGGGTGTAAAAATACCAACCCTCAGCTCTCTTATTGACCAAAATGATCATTTGCCTCCGAGGTTTGAGCCTATTCAGCAGCCACGTTCAACTGAAGGTTCCATTCCTCAAGCTCATGGAGGTATTGGGTAGGGTTTGGTTTTAACCCTGTTTTCCTGATGTTAGGAACAGCAGTAAATACTCCTTTGAGAATTCAGCATTGATTCCTCCTCTTGCCCACCCATCAATGTTTGTTGAAAGAATATATCCATCCCAGTCTTCCTTTGGGGCTCTGGCTATCTTAAGGGAAAAGGTCAGTGGTGTGCAGTGGGAGCCTCTAATTAGGAAAGATTCCACACATATGGGGCTTCTGGGTTTTGGGGATAGCAGCAGCAGTAATTCAGTGCCTAAGCAGGTGGTTTGGGTCTTCAAAATATGAAGGTTATCATCAGATTTACTTACATCAGGTGCCAGGAGGGTTCAGGGTCAGGTAGAGGGGGAAAAACAACCACAAATCTAGGTGACCCTGCTTCTGCAAGGGGGTTAGACTAGATGATTTCTAAAGGTCCCTTCCAAGCCCTACCACTCTGTGATTCTATGCCTTCTTCATTAGCCACAACACTTTTCTCCAGTAGCTTGGTCCCAGCAGGGCAAACACAGCCTGAACGTGAAGCAGAGCTTCACTCCCATCACAGCAGCAGCGCTGCAGCTTGTGGGTCAGCAGCTCCATCAGCAGCTGCTGTGGTAGGGGGAAGCAGCCTCAAGGGCTGGGCTGCAGGGGTTTGGCAGAGGTCCCCAGTTAACCCAGCTCCCCAGGAAGCCCAGCACTTTTGGAGGCGCAGGCTGTGGATGTGTTTCGACACTGCGTACGGAGATAGAACTAAGGAGCCACCGGCAAGCTTTGTGCTCTAAGCGGCTGCAGCTCAGCCTGGGAAACTCTCTGCAGCTCCTGCTCAGCTTTACACAGGTCTGCTGTTGTCCTCGTGTGGGGAAGGGCTGTGCCACAGCAGCAGAGAGCTGCAGCAGGGAAACTTTATTAACAAGGGTGAGTGTTGAGAGGATGGAGCCAGTCTGCTTTCTGTGGTGCCCAGTGACAGCACAAGGGGCAATGGACATAAGCTGGAACACGGGAAGTTCCACTTAAACACAAGGAGAAAGTCCTTTGGTGCTGAGGTGAGGGAGCCCTGGCCCAGGCTGCCCAGGGAGGGTGTGGAGGCTCCTGCTCAGGAGGTTTCCAAACCGATCTGGATGCATTCCTGTGTGACCTGATCAAGGGGAACCTGCTTTGGCAGGGGCTTGGGCTGAGTGACCTCTAGAGGCTCCTTCCAACACCCACCATTCTGGGATTCTGTCATACCTAAAAACTGAGAGGAGCACAACCCACTGCACTCACTTCCAACCTGCCCCACAGCTGCCATCCCCTCCAGTGCAGTCTGCTCAGGGACAGACAGTCCCAGGTCCCCCCACACCCTCTGCCAAATCATGCACCTCCCAGCCAAAAGCACATCCTGACCCAACACTGCTTCAAGCCCTTAGCCACAGGTCGTTTGCTAACTGCACTTCACACTGTTGTCCTCCCTGGGTGATGAGGAGCCAGCATTGACACTTTGGCAGGCACAGCTGCCCACAGATGGCTGAGTGCTCCTTTCCTGACATGGCCTCACCTTCAGAGGGAAGAATAAGGTTTGTGAGGTAGAGCCTCTGCAAGTGAGATCTGCTTAAAACTATTTGCAAGGCCATTGCTCCACCTTTGCACAGGTGAGATGGAAGCCTCAGGGTGGTCAGCCAGGATCCCAGCCTGGAGCTTGGAGCCCCTCATGCTAGGGACCTCCTAAATGGTTCCACAGTCACCAAGGCAGTGTGAGATCTCCCCTCACCCCACAGGAACCACTTATCCCAAACCTACACCGTGGGAAACGGACCACCCACACCAGAGAGGTGAGACACGGAGGCTCTGCAGCGCCAAGAAGTATCCCAGGCAGCCTCCATTAAACTCCATCTAACCAGGATGATGTACCATGTGCCCATTTGCCACAGGGGTCTCTATAGTGCCAACACATTGCTCAAGCAGCTACCACAACTGCTAAGTTCACTCCAGCCTCAGCAAGGAAAGAGGCAGCACTCTGTGCCTAGTCCCTACACTGTTCCCCTCTGGCTTGCATCACCCCATGGGAGGCACTCCTTGCTCTCCTCCTTATTCTGTGTTGCAATTACCTTATGAGCAGAAGAGCCCCAAGAGCCACAGTCCCAGAAGGCAGAAAAGCCTTCCAGCAGCCCTCATGTCCCAGGACACAGTCAGGCCCCCACGTGCACACCAAGCTGTGCCCAGGCTGCAGCCAGCTGAGAGATGCTCTGCTCTAACCCTGCTGCCTACCAAACAGGCATTAGAAGGGAAGGTCAATCTGCTGTTCTTGGAGTGGCAGAAGAACAGCATTCCAAGATTTCAAATAAACATTAAATGCATGCTCACCACTTACCTGAACAGAGCAGCCTCCAGATCCCAGGGGGGAACAGGCAGCAGAGACCAACCTTCCCCCTCAAGAGGCCAGTTCCACAGAGCACTCATCCCACCTGGGCACCAGGCAGCCCTGCTAACTCACAGCAATTTATATCACAAGGCTCAGGTTTGACTTTTTAGTGAAGCTCCTGCTTCTATATTCAAGGTATGGTTTGAGAAAGCCCCCCAGCTCTCATTGTGAAATGAAACCACGTAGCTCCCACAGAAGGAAAAGCAAACGTAAAGCAAGGTGGGGGAGAGGGCTGGGAGTGAAGGAGGGATCCAAGCACTCCTCAGGCAAACAAAAGGAAGATTTAAAACTCATCTCAAAACTTTTCAAAGGGTTGAATCCTTCACATCAGAAAAACTGGTTGCTAGACTTCCCAGCCCTCCCAAAGGAGCTGGGGGAGAAACAACCACTGGCTGCCGGCAGCACTCAAAAGCGGGTTTGCCTCACAAAGCCAAGCAAGCCCCCAGTGTACCCCCTTCCTCCCACCCCACACTGCTCCCTGTGAGCAAGAGGGTGGAGATGCTCCAGTCCCTCACACCTGAGGCTTGTAACTCCTTACCCAGCTGGGAGCAGGCAGGTATCTTAACAGAGCCTCCAGGAATGATGCTGTGCAGAGAAACACAGGGGGCTGCTTTTTTTTTCCCCCCACACACACTTTCCTCTTCAGATTAGAGCCTCTAAGAACAAAACATCAAGTGACAGAAAATGGTACACACACTGATTCCCTCTCTGCTTAATTCTTAAAGGCAAAGCCAACGGCTACAGTGAATTGTACCCCTGTGAGCTTTGGGAGTGCTAAGGAGAAGACAAGTCACTCTACAAATGCTGGAAGCAGTAACTCAAAAGAGGAGAGAGATCAGCTAGGAAGTTTCCAAGGCATCTTCAACTAGGAGCACTCTGTTTCTCTGCCCTGGAAGCCAACAGCATCCCACACTTGCTCCTTTAGGGAGATCAAAAGCAACATACCAAGGTTTGCAGCTGAGCACAGAGGCAAGTAGTTTAACACTCAGATGTATAAATAAAGCACTACGGTTTGGGGGTTTTATACAAGGGAATGTATGACTGCTGGGAGAAGGCACCATCCTGCTACAGGGAAGCCAAAAAGCCAGGCAAGAGGCAGGGCAAGTGCCAACTGCTTCAGCTGCAGGGGATACCAGCTGGCACTGAAGACATTTCACTACTCCCCATATGAAGGGGGTTTCCATGGTGTTAAATCTCTCCTACAGCACCCAATAGCAGCTGGGATATTTAGGAGGGGCAGGCCATCTCCTTCACCACAGGGAATCACCCTGAAAGGCAGAGGTTCACTTACAGAGCTGCTTTTTGACCATCCTTCTCTAACCTGGTGCCCTGCCAGTGTGCCTGGTTATGGCAAAAGCTCATCCCAGCCTTTGACACAACTGTCCTCGTGGCAGACCAGCTCCAAGTTTTGCAGCATGCCACACCTCATCCCCACCTGAGCTCCTTTGCCTAAGCCTGCATCTAACCCTAACCCACACACATGGCAGAGCAGGTGTACAGCCCCTTTGAGCAGCTCTCTGGCCTTCAAAGGATTAGGGAGCCATTGTTTCAAAGGGTGCATCCCACATTTTTTTTAGTCATGAACAGTACTAGTGAAGCTCAGAATGGTAAAGGTTGGAAGGGACCTCTAGAGATCATCCAGCCCAACCCCCTGCTAAAGCAAATCAATGGCCTTGTAGCTAGTAAAAACACAACCATTTAGGACTGTCACACAAGAAGTGACACACTAGCTAAAATGAGTTTAAGCAACATCCCAGAAGAGTCCAAGCAAAGGGACAAACGTGTTAAAGGGAGACATTACAGGTCAACTGGCAGGGCTAAAGGCAGACACTGCAACAATATGGAAAGAGGGATCCCATGTGAACACATTTCTACCCCTAATCATCAAAACCCCGTTTGTAATGGTGAAGGTTACACCTGCCATTGCTGCAATCAATCACACAAACAGAATCCTGTTGACAGGTTGATTAATGGGGTTTTCTCCTGAGGATTACTGAAGTATTTTGGTGAAACTGCTGTTTCAGCAAGGCAGCAGCTCCCACCTCACAAGAGAACACCCACCCCATCTGCTCCTGGCGACAAGACCCCATCCTCACCATAGGGCCAGAGTCTACAGCCCCCAACTTCCACCCAAGGGGGTGCCAGGGCCCTTTACAGACACTTCCACTCTTGGTCAAGGGCTGTGCCATAACCCACACAGATATTTCACCTGCCAAGAAGTTTAAAAGAGCAGTACCAAGCACACTGTGTATAAACCACTCTTTATTTCTCTCCCAGTGCAGCTGGACTGAAGTTAAGACCACTCTGTGGTAGTACCAACCCACTCGGTAGCCTGGGCAGTGGGGGCAGCTGACCAGTCCTCAGTGGCAGGCTGGGCACTCCAGTCCTCTGCAAATACAAAGGCAACAATGTTTAGCAGCTCTTCCCACCCATTCCAAACATTTACCCCAGACACCCCCCAGACTGACCTGTGGGGAACTGCTGGATGGGCACAGAGGGGACCTGCACTCCCTCAGACCAATCCGCCACCTCGGGCTGAGGAGGAGCTGTGAATTCAGGAGCTGGGGCTGTCCATTCCGTCTGGAACTCCTCCTTGGTAACTGCTTTCTCAGCAGCAGCCTGCTCCTCCTTTTCAATCTGCAAGGGAGAAGCGTAGCTTAAGCCTTCCAGAAACACCTCACCACCCTCACAACCACCTACACCAAGACCACAGGCACCGACTGACACCGGGCAACATCATTAACCAACCACCACCCTCAAGCACAAAGTGTTTGATCAGCAATGCCTGTCCCTGACAGCAGGCACACAGAGCACCACAGGGCAGAAGATGGGATATTCCAGAAACAAGTCTCCTACCTCCTCAGGATCCCTGTAGAAGTACAAGTCGGGCATGACCTCCCACGGGTGCTCGCGGGAGATGGTGCCTCGCATGCGCAGCACCTCCCGAGCCAACATCCACCACATCAGACCCACCGAGTGGGCTCCCTGCAAGAAGAAAGAGGTGCTTAAAGTCTTGCTGTAAAGCCAGACCTTTGCAAACACCTCTTTTCTTTGACAGAGCAAGACTTATTCAGCTGCAACACAACCCAAGGTTCTTGTCAGTCACGAGAAAGCGTCAGCAGCTAATGCCCAGACTTTGGCACCTGGACTTGGGAAAGGGCAACTGATGTTCCCAGCGACATTTTGCAGCACACTTGAACCATCAACACCTGGATTTGCTTTAGAGAGCAAAGCCTGAAGTCATTCTCCTGCTGTGGAGTTCCATACTGCTCCCTACCCCACAGGAATCTTGACCAAAAGACAGGCATTTATGCTTATCACACATGCTAGAATGCACAAAGAGAAAACTTAACCAAAGGAGCAAATCCTGCAGATGTGCTCTCACCTGCTTCACAACTCAGTTTTGGCTAATGACATCTGGATAGTTGCCCTCATTTTCTCTACTAGGTTTCACTTTTGAGGCAACTTCTGGCAAGCTCCTGTTTCAGAGCAGCTTCTTCCTCAGTTCCCTTTCATTGTTAACTGTGGCAAGGACAACTATCAAACTCCCCTCACTGGGCCACAAAGACCCTGATGGCGTCAGCGAGAAGTCCTGCCAGGTTACTATAGCACACGTCCTACACTTGAGAGTTCCTCGGCCAGAGACCAGCCTCAGCTCCAAGCTCCAACTGTGTGCAGTTCAGCTCCCTCCCCTCCCCACCCGCTTGGCTCACGAGAAGCCTTCACGAGCCTGATGCCCTGGAGATGTGAGATGTAAGAGGCAACCATCCCCTGTGTGGAAGGGGCGGGTGGGAGTCACCTTGTTGTTGCAGGGGATGGCGATGTCCACGTAGCGCAGCGGGGAGTCGGTGTTGCAGAGCGCGATGGTGGGGATGTTGACGTAAGACGCCTCGGTCAGGGGCTGGTGATCAGCCCGGGGGTCTGTAACGACCAGGAGCCGTGGCTCACGGAAAGCTGCCTGGATCTGGTTGGTGAAGGTGCCCGGGGTGAAGCGGCCAGCAATGGGAGTGGCTCCGGTGGCTGCGGCGAACTTCAGAACAGCACGCTGCGAAAGAGGGACCACAGAGGAGCTGAAGCACAGCTGCAGTTCAACCAGGCCACCCAGGGGGATTTAGCAGGTGTTAGATCATCATGTCATCACAGAATCATGCAATGGGCAGTTGGAAGGGCCCTGCACAGCTCATCCAGCCCAATTCCCTGCTATAGCAGGTTCCCATCCATCAGGAGGTGCAGGAACGTGTCCGGGGGAGTTGGAAACCTCCCGAGGAGCATCCACACCCTCCCTGGGCAGCCTGGGCCAGGGCTCCCTCACCTCAACAATAAACAAGTTTCTCCTTGGGTTTAAATGGAACTTCCTATACGCCAGCTTATGTCCGTTACCATTTGTCCTCTTGCTGGCCACTACAGAAAAAGTGTCACCCCATCCCCCTGACACCCACCCTTTATGTATTTATAAAGTTCCTCTCTCTCATTCCACCCAGAGGGGTTGTGGAGGCTCCTTCCTTGGAGGTCTTTAAGACCCACCTGGACATGTTCCTATGTGACCTGATCTAGGTGAACCTGCTTCTGTAGGGGGGTTGGACTGGATTATCTCTAAGGTCCCTTCCAACCCCTACCACTCTATGACTCTATGATTCAGCCTTCTCCAGGCTAAACAGCTCCAGATCCCACAGCTTTTCCTCCGGAGAGAGATTCTCCAGTCCCCTGATTGTCTTAGTAGCCCTCAGTTGGACTCCCTCCAGCAGTTCTCTGTCCCTCTTGAGCCTATTACAGAATCACAGTATCACAGAATGGTAGAGGCTGGAAGGGACCTTTAGAGATCACCAAGTCCAATCCCCCTGCAGAAGCCAAAGCACAAAGTCAGGATACAGAAAAAACACACTTTCCTGCAGTTATTTGCAAGTTCCACTCCAAAGTCTCCCCATCAAATCATGAAAGGTGGGGTAAAACAAGCAGCTCATGAAAAACACCTAATTTTCTTCAATTATTTCTACATCCTTTCATCACCCAGTAGCTTAACTTCAAGGAACTGTGGAAAAGCTCAACAGTGGACACACACAAACTGTAGCTGTACTCATTATATTGCAGCTGGCAGCTTTTGTTCCCTTGCAACAGCTTGCAACCCCTCAGGTATGTGGCAGGGCCTACTATCAAACTCCAGTCCTGGAGGGAGCTCCTCTCCTGGAGTGTCAGCGAAAACCCTGCCGTCTGCTTTGCTGTAGCACACCTCCGACACTTGAGAGCTCATCGGCCAGAGACTGACCTCAGCACCAAGTTTTAACAGTGTGCAGTCCACAGAGACACAAGTTTTCCCTTTGTCAGGCCACCCCATGTCAGTCACCATCTCCCTGAACACTTGTGGCACCACCTGCACTGGTCTCAAGCCACTGAGCTCACAGACAGAAGCTTCAGTGGCTAGCCAGGTTTTATGGACAGGTTGTGTCCCCTTCTGTGACAGAACTCTGCTGCTCAAAATCTACAAAGTTTAAAATATACTAGTTACTACATCTTACTCAATAACAGAGCAAAAGACTTCTCTGAAAACTCTCCTATCAGGTGTTTATTGTCCTCAAAAAGCAGTGCCAGTGACTCACAGAACTCTGGGGCATGGAAAAGGGCACCAGGGGAGCAACCACGAACAAGCTATAAATCCAACAGGAGTTCTTGTGTGACCTACTCTAGGTGGCCTTGCTCTGGCAGGGGGTTGGGCTGGATGAGCTTTCAAGGTCCCTTCCAACCCTTAAGATTCTGTGATAGGAAAGAAAACCAAGTCATCAAATACCCCAAATCCACAGAAACAAGGAGCTGGGTTTCAACTGCTGTGTTCTGAGCCCCAAGTGTGACACGAGAAACATGTGTCCCAAAAAGTGTTTCTTGAGACAAAATTTGTGTTGCTCCTTTTCATCATCAAGCTGCCACTGACAAAAGGCAATAGCAGTCCAAGGCTGCAGGCCTTGGGACCAACAAATATCCTACCTGTCCAGTGTTTCTGGAAGAAATGACGCTCACATCAGCTGGGTTCTCAATGGCAACGATGGCACGGGCTGCCAGCAGCAGCTTCTCCCAAGTCCTCTTGAGATTGATGATGTAAATACCTGTTGGTGACAAAAGGCCTTAGAGCAACCAGCAAACACCAAGATTCTAACACAGGATAGTACTTTTCTGTCCTGCAAAATTCTAGTTAGTGGGAAGCTATTCCAAGGAAAATCCTCCCCAGATGGCTTTCTATATAGCACACTTCCAGCATCTATCAACCTGAAACAGAACCTGGAAGGAGCTTTAATGTTTTAAGAGAGTGCAGCTTAGATGGAAGACTAATGAAAACGAGCAGCAGAAAAACTGTGGACACATTAAGACCATTTTGTATCTGCAGTCAAGAACTATCATGAAAAACTCGTTTGGTGCTGAAGGAACCCTGGCCCAGGCTGCCCAAGGAGGGTGTGGAGGCTCCTTCTTGGGAGGTTTTCAAACCCACTTGGACACGTTCCTGTGCCCCCTGACTGAGGGGAACCTGCTTTAACAGGAGGTTGGGCTGGATGAGCTGTGCAGGTTCCTTCCTATCCCAACCATTTCACGATTCTATGATCAGAAGTGCCCAAATGCCACTCGTGACTGACTTACCAAGCTCTAAAAATCCATATTTCGTGCCACTCTTCTGGGTAACAAGATTCAGTCAGGCCACAGAGAAACTGCTCTAGCTTGTGCCTTACTGCTTTCCTCGGCTGTGCCCATAAAACCCCAGTTCCCCTCCTACAGGACCCCCAGGGCCGCCCATCCTATGGGGCTTTACCATCGCTCTTCCTTTTGTAGATGTACTGCTCCATCTGGAAGTCCAGGTTGGTGCCTCCCAGGTGGGTCCCGGCAGCGAGGAATTTGAGGACATCCTCCTCCTTCATCTGCAGGACATCCAGGCCTCCGGACATTGTGGGGTTTCCCTTTGGAAGCGACGACAGGGAACCTGCGGCCACAAGCGCCGGGCTCAGCCCTTTCCCTCGCCTCACGAGGGCCAGGCCCCGCGCGCCCGCCCGCGCCACCAGCCGCCATCTTGGCCAGGCCGGTCGCCTCTTCACCCGCGCATCCCAACGCCCCGCCACCACCCGCCAGGCCCTGGCCCTCCCCGCGGCCCAGCCGCAGATGAGGCGAGCCGACCCCGCCGCGGCCGCTCTCCCCTCGGCTCCTTCCCCCCGTCCCCCCGCGCTCACTCTGACAACGCCGCGTGGAGGCCGTGCGGGCTCGGGGCCGAAAAGGAGGCCGCCCCCACGTGACACCTATATATAGCGGCGCTCGGCCAATGGGGAGCCGCGGGGGGCGGGGCCCGGCGCGTGCTGGCGGAAGAGGCTGGGGCCGTGCCGGCGCGCGGGCCGCTGCCGGGACGGGAACATGGCGGCCGCGGCCCCTCACGGGCACCGCCCGGCCCTGGGGAGCTTGCGCTGGCACGGCTGTCCCCCCGTTACACAAAGAGCAGTCAGAGGCGCTGAGCTTAGGCACTGTGTGCCGCAGTGGGCACGCACTGAATCTCAGGGCTGGAAGTGATGTGGAAAGCTCACCCCCTGTGGCAACCCCCCTGCCAGAGCAGGACCACCTAGAGCAGGGCACACAGGAACTCATCCAGCTGGGTTGGAATGTCTCCAGAGAAGGAGCCTCCACAGCCCATCTGGGCAGCCCCTGCCAGTGCTCCCTCACCTCAACAGGGAAGAAATCCTTCCTTGTGTTTCTTTGGAACCTCTTCTGTTCCAGCTTGCACCCATTGCCCCTTGTCCTGTCATTGCCCCTTGTCCTGTCATTGGCCATCCCTGAGCACAGCCTGGCTCCATCCTCCTCACACCCACCCTTTATGTATTTGTAACCATGAATGAGGTCACCCCTCAGTCTCCTCCAAGCTGCAGAGCCCCAGCTCCCTCAGCCTTTCATCACAAGGGAGATGTTCCACTCCACTCCAGCAGCACCCTGTCCTTCTGGAACTGAGGGGCCCAGAACTGGACACAATATTCCAGGGGGACTATTTTGTTTGCTGACTTTGAAGAAGCAAAAGGAATCGATCAGATTTGAAGATGCTTCATCATCTTCTTCTTCACCCTATTTAGGGTAAAAAGAGTAGATACAAGCTCAGCTGTTTAAAAGCTCTCTTTGGAATGAACTTGGTCTTCTGGAGTGAGAAGCTGATTTTTCTGCTCTGGAGAAGCCTCAGTATTACAGCATTGAATGAAAAATCAGTGTCTTTGCATGTACATGAGAGATTTGGACCACTTCTCTGTCTTTATGAGCAAACATGTTTAGTGACATCTACTCTTTTCTGTTCCAACACGGGCCAGAGAGTGGAGTTTCTTAGATTAAAAGTGGTGGCATTTGCTTTGTTTCACTTGCTCTCCTTCAGATTTGGATAGACTTCCAGCTAATGCAGCCACTAATGCCAGTACTTCTGCAAGTAATGAACTCACCTTCATGTCCCTGTTTTCTCTCATCTCTTTTAACCTACTCTAATAACAGGAATGTGACTGGGCATCAAACCTCCTTGTAGCCCCTCAGCTGTGCCTGTGCAGTGGGTGGCTCTGGAGGAGGTTTGTTTAAGCAGCAGGTTACAACATCCTCTCACATATATTCCCCGCTTGTAAAATGAGCCCTTGTCGTGTTTGGGTGAGCAGCTGCTGCCAGCCACCTCCCCTCCTTCCCACAAAACTCCAACCTGCAAGTCAGGAGCTGGCTCTCACACTGTTCTTCTTTTCTGCCTTCATTAGCAAGCTCTCCAGATCGGCTTTACATTCTTTATGAGAGGAATTCACACATTTGCCACACGGTGGTGACAAAGGCAGGTAAACGGAAGCTCAGCAAATCACTCAGTGAGCTCTCAGCAAGAACATGAGCCCTTTCACGGGTATCTAACGGGGTAAGAGGCTTTTGTTGCACTTTACTACACACGTTGTGGATGGGGAGAACACACAGACCTCTTGCTGTTATGTACAACATCTGTCTCCTCACAGGAGCACGACGTGAAGAAGAGGGAGAAGAGGGGGAGTGAAGAGGAGAGGTAATCACAGAATGGTTGGAAGGAAGGGCTCTCCAGAGCTCATCCAGCCCAAGCCCCTGCTAAAGCAGGTTCCCCTCCATCAAGGGGCACAGGAACGTGTCCAGTTGGGTTTGGAAATCTCCAGAGAAGGAGCCTCCACACCCTCCCTGGGCAGCCTGGGCCAGGGCTCCCTCAACTCAACACCAAACAAGTTTCTCCTCATGATCAAGTGGACCTTGTTGTGTTCCAGCACGTGCTCATTACCCCTCATCCTGTCACTGGGCACCACAGAAAACAGACTGGCTCCATCCTCTTGACACTCACCCTTGAGGTATCTATAAGCATTAATAAGGTTCCCTTCCCCCAGCCTTCTCCAGGCTGAACAGCCCGGCAGCCTTTCCTCCTCACAGAGACGTTCCAGTCCCCTCAGCACCTTGGTAGCCTTCACTGGCCTCTCTCCCAAGGGACACATCTGTTACACAAGTTGTGGAGGTCTCATTTTAACCTCTTACTGCCCTCTAGTCATTTTGACTAAAAATCCTTCATGCATTAACGATAAAATCTCCCAAAGCATTTTATAGTCAAAGAAAAAGGGAGATGAAGAAAGTGTGAGGAAGAAAATCAGCAAGCACACCTGCTCAGTTCTGGCCTCAGTGATTATACATGGCCCCATATACATTAAATATTGAAAAAAGCAAGCAAAGTGTTTGTCTGCTTTTTAGGTGGAAAGGACATTGGCAATTCAATGTTTCATTGCAACGACAGTGCCTTTAAACTGTTCTTCTCCTATCTTTCCCAGCCTCCACTACGCAAGAGAGTCAGGGAGCGTGCCTGCTATCTCATCTCACAGCTGGGGCAGCTGTCAGCAGCATGAGCAGAAACACCCTTTCCCCTGGGGGTGGTTCTGCAGGGCAGCAGGAGCCCTGGGGAGCCCTGGGGAAGGGTGGGCACTACCGCCAGCCTCACTTGGTATCAGGTACCTGCACAAGTGGCTCAGGTCCAGCTCGCACAAGGCTGCACTCCAGGACTGGCTGGTGAGTCCATTGCACACTCTCCACAAAAATAGCTCCATGTATCATCTAGGCAACATCTGAAAAGAGGTCTGAGATCTTCCCTTCTGGAAGATGTGCATCTTGGTATCAGCTCAGCACAACCTCCCCACTACTGAACCCCAGGACTGTACCGTGCCAGCCAGAGCAGATCCCAGCCATCTAGTGTCCCCTTGAACTGTGCCTTGCAGCAAAGGATTATGTCCTAGGCACAAGGTCCCCTGCTGAGATCAGGCTGCCACAGTAGCAAAGACCTGGTTGGTAGCAGATGAAAACCAGTCTCTCCCAAGCATGCTTGAAGCCCTGCTGTCCTAGAGGTGGGTTTCTCACCAGCTACTATGGAGACTCAATTTCCATCAGTCTTTACACTCGGCAGGCAGGCAGAGGAAGCTGGCAAAAAGACAAGGTTCCCCATGGCTGGGTGTTTTTTCCCTTTCAGTACAGCTGATTTAGGTTGTACTAGCACAGCTGTGTGTATTACACCCCACAGAAAGAGAGGCTCTGCATTGCCTTGTACAGGCTCCAAGCTCAACCAATAGTCCTCTCCTCTTGGGAAGCTTTTGCTTTCATAACCCTTTACTCCATCCCATCCCTTGTGGGTTTGATTGGTTTAGGGTTTGTTGTTTGGGGTTTTTTTTAAAGGAACACCCAAGATATGACATGGTCATTTTTTTTGAACCACTTTAAAACAGTTTTTAGCAGAAACATTTAATACACTTTCTGATGTGAATGTTTTACAGACACAGGAACACAATACTCAAACCTATGCAATGTTCCAAAGCTTCAGGTCTGTTTGAACAGTGCAAACCAAACACCATTGGCACAGGAAGAATGGAAAGGTGAAGTTTCTGAAGAATAAATAACCAGACTATTTCTCTCGTGTCCTTACAGCTCCAGATGTTACCCAGCTGGGTTCTTACAGCACAGCTGCAGGGGAAGCAGACACCATGCCCCTTCACTAGCAGTGTGTTCCCAGACAGTGGGGTTCTGAGGGACCCAACTGCCATCCTGCTGCATACAGAACAGGTGACACCACCTTCTTTGGAATCTGAGCTAAGATGGCTTTGGAAATGATTACCCCATGGGACTGTGAGTGCTGAATCACTGGCATGATGCAGGGAGGTGACTGAGCACCTCTTATGAGGGGTATTCTAATGGATTTACTCAGCATTTAGGTAGTACAGTGCCCACTTGTTAATTAGAAGTGTTCAACCTCAAGGGCAATACATCTAAGACTTGTGGTTTTTGACTTGCTACAGCTATCAAGAAGTAGCTTCAACAAACAGCAAAGAAAGAATATCAAACCACAAACTTGCATTGCAAAACCTCAGTCTCCCCAGCTCATCTGCAGGGATTTGTAGCACCAAGGGTTGATACACAGTGTAGCTTAGATTCTCTATCTCTTCAACTCAAAGGAGCCATTCACAATGGCTAATTCACAAGCCAAAACCATACACTTTCTCACTCTACCACAGTAACAAAGAGCCTCATCACTGTCCACAAAGTAAGGGGAAAGGAAGAACACTCCCGGAGGAAAAGCTAACACTGAATCCAGATTAAGACAATAAATAATAAAACTTCATAAAGAAAATCTCAGTAGGCTTCAAAACACCAGCACAATGCTATAAACTCTCTAGTTCTTCCTTTGTTACTTGACCAGGCAGAAGTATAGGGCATAAAAGCCACGGAAGTGTTCCTGCACTTCAGGCTTCCAATGAGGATGTTACTTAATTCAAGTCTTAACCACCTGGCGATCTTTGCTCACCTGCCTCATTTTTAAATGCACATCACTTTGCCATTGCTAGATCGTGAATTCAGTCATGAAGCACTTCACAGAACACCATAAGCAGCCCTTTGCTGCCACAGTCCAGGATGATCGCCAGATCCAGCTCACACACCAACACATACACTCAGGCTTCCAGTACAACATGTTGATCCCACACACTGGGGAATAAAAAATAAATGAGGTAACTTGTGTAACTGGCACCTTTCTCTGCCAGGCCAACAATCCTAGACTTGGGTTCCCCAGCTCTCTGTGGCAGTAGTAGTCAGGATAAGGAAACAAAGGAGGATGTGCAGTTACCACTGTTTCATGCAGTCTCACGAGTTCAGGTCACTAAGGGTAGGAGGGACAGCAAAAGAAAGGAACAATTGGGATTTAGGATTATTTAGGATTTGGAAAACTATGTGCCCACATGCCTGGGCACACAGAAGAAGCAGAGGCAATCTGACAGTTCATCAGTCCCAACATGGAATGATTTGATGAAGTGCTCTATCATTAACATGTAGACATGTGCACGTGAGACCCTCCACCACCATTCCTGGTGACTCCAGCACCACATAGCACCAGTTTCCCCACACCAGTTTCCTGCAAGGCACACCTGAGAAGATGCAGCACACTTGCATGCCCAGCTTTGCGGCAATGCCAACAGAGCAGTAAGGATCCCAAGCCAGACAGACAGCACAGAGGTACAAGTGAAGAGGGGAGCGGGCTGTACCCGAGTTGGGACAGCACACACTGTGAGGTCTGTATAACAAAGGAGCAATGAGGAAGAAGGCACAGCAGACATTTACCTCTAAGCCTAAAGTGAGGAATACTGAAATATGGACTAGCCACTAATAGAAACTGATCATCCAGGAAACTCTGAAGGGTCTATGTGGAGCTCACAGAGAACGGAAGTTCCCTACCAAACACTCACAGGTCTGAAAGTTTGGAGAGAAAAGCTTGTAGAAGACAGTAACCTTTTCTTTCTAAACCCCAAGATACTCCACATGCAATCAGCAGCAGCTTTTAAGGGCAATCTCAAGCGTATCTATATCCTGCTTCCGTTACACATTCATTCATCATGAGCTATGACCCTAAAAGCTACCTCTAAGGACCAGCTCTCACTGGGGGCGTTGATCAAGGACCAGCAAATGAATAATCAGAAGCAAGTAAGTCTCTAGTGCAACTGGATTAAAAAACAACCAAAGCCACTTGTGTGTTCCTGATACTCAGACTAGCAGGAAAAATATTTCTCAGAGAACGAGTAGAACTTTGGTAGCAATCAACTCTAAAGTGCCTTATGCTTCTTAATTCCTGTGCAAACACTGCTGTAGAGGCAGAAGCACATTCCAAGAGTGTTAAGATGCTCAACACATACTAACACATGACAAAGCACGGAGGTTCCAGTTACCTTCTCTGCTATCCTGCATAGTACAAAAGTGACAACAGATTCCGTCAGCACTTCATTTCTCTTCCACCCACTCCTGCATTAGGAGACACATCCAGTCTCCCACCGTGGTCTGCAACGTTCCCCTGTGAGAACAAAGCATCTGAGGCAGGAGGATCTCCATCAGATGGTGGGTCATTGTGACCCTACTGGCCAGACCAGCAAGGGACAGGCTGGCACGTTCTGCAATCGCTGTTTTCTCCTCAGAACACCTTTGCTCAGCAACGTCTCATTGCATAAAGGTCATGAGCAGAGAGCTGTTTCTAAAAGGGGCTTTTCTCTCAGCACAGTTACCAGGCGGTGGAAACACTGCCATTTCCCATGGCAGTCTGCAAGCACAGTCTTTGACTTGCCAAACACTGCCATTTCCCATGGCAGTCTGCAAGCACAGTCTTTGACTTGCCAAAAGGCCTCATCCTCTGTCTCAGTAGCGCTTTCTTCTTTCTGGCTGAGTAAGGCTTATTCCTCTGTGGAACTGGGAACTTCCTAGTGCCAGTTGATCACAGCAAGCAGGAGGAGGAGTGAAGCTGGTCACTTCTTGTGCAAGCCAGTCAAGATTTCAAGCCCATTTTTTCCATCATCTGTTCATACACTGTCCATGCCATCGCTGCCATCAGAGTCCGACGGAGGGCACGGGGCACGCCGCCTCGGAAGAAGCCCACCAACCCAAAATCCTGCAACAGGAGAGAAACCAACAGCCAGCCATCACAAGCTGCCTCTCTAACTCTTTTCACTTTGTATTTATTACATGGAACAGCAGTATTTACATATTTCAGCTCAGGCCTACATCAGTTTCTGAAAGCCCCAGGCTTCAGTAGTGTTTAATGTTTAGGAAGAAGTCGTAGCACTCTGTAGCCACCCACAAGAGCAGGACAAGCAGTGAGCAGAGAAGGGGATGGCAGGACAGGGAAAGTCACACTCCAGACCCACAAAGAGAAGGAGAAGCTGTAAAGATGACAAACTATGCACTTTCCATCACTATAAGTATAGGAATCGATACGGAACAGATAGAACTGAAGTGAAATCATTCACCAGCCCGAAACATGAAGCAGGTCTGTGTGGATATGCATGCTTGAATACATCCATCTCTCCACTCTAATACTTGCTCCCTGATTCCCCATCACCTGTCATTTTGTGAAAACAGGTGGAGGACTAAGGAATGGCAAGAATAACCAGGGGGTGTGTTCATTGCCTTGTGATCCATTTGAGGGGAGCAAGAAAGACACCTGAGTAGTGACAACAGCCCCTAAGGAGTAGACTGAGGCTTCTGACTGCTTTCAGACCATCAACCAGAGTACTTCCCAGTTGCTACTGAACAGGTCTGCACATAAACCAGTGACAAGAGATTCAGCCTCTGTCTCTCACAGCACGACCAGCTTCAACTTCTGGAAACGCTGATGCCAATGGGCCTGGCTGCAAGAGCAGAGCAAGCACTCACACTTGTTCATCTCTTTTAAAAGGTAACAACTTTCTCTGCAGCACTGTGTTTCAAGCAAGGAGAACAGATGTGAGACTGTGACTGTGCATATTAGAAGGGATTCACCTTACCTTGTAGATGAAGGCAATGGCCTGGCTGGTCCTGTGGTACTTTTGAGGGCAGAGCTGCATGTGTGTTTTGATGACGTCAGCAGGCTGCGTTGCCAGTGAGGCCAAGATTCCTGCAAAGACCCCACAGCCAAAATTCAGCAAGGGCATGAGCACTGGATCCAGCTGGTCTGCAACAGAGCAGAGGGAATGCACTCAGACACAAAACAGGACAGGAAGACTCGTGCTGCCTGGCAAAGTGAAAAAATACTGAATGATTAACAGCATTAGAATCTGGAAGAAGCCAAAATCCACACAGGATACAGAGACCTTTAAAGGGGAACTGAATTTGACAGGAATTCAGAAAAGGAAAGGCTGGGCAAGTGTTGCCTCAGTCAGTTCTAACATCACAGAAACCTTGGTTCAGTGGAAACTGAGCAGTATGCAAGACAACCAGCAGCAGAAAGCACTGCTGAAGACATCCTCTCAGCTGTTCACTAACCTGAGCTTCAGGTCTACAGTTCTTCATAGGCAAGTGTGACTGTCCCACCTAAAGCCCTACAAGAGACTAATTTAACTGCTGAGGCAGAGACTAGGCAGAGCATGCAGGCCATTCACTGCAGGGAAAGATGTGAGAAGAGGAACATGTTCCATTACAGCCTCCAACCTTCAGCCTTACCCTGAGGTGAGAGTTTTTTGGTCTGTGTGTAGAACATCAGGTAGATGCCAGAGAAGGGAGCATCCCGCAGCAGCGTCGCCGTCAGCCCACTGAACATGCCACGAGCCCCTTCTGTCTGATAGATGTTCTTCAGAGCTCCATACACACTCCCATAGCCAAACCTTCCACTCTGCAAGGGGAGGTGATGGTCAGTCACCCATGTGCCAGGCACAGGTCAAGGAGCCCCACACAAGCCCTGAGGCCACAGCACCCAAACAAATAGTAACTCAAGGCAGCACAGAGGACAGCCTGAGGCAAAAGAGTGAGTTTCAGCTACCTCAGCCTCTAAACAATCCTTCAGGAAGGAAAATAGGAAAAGGAAATTCTGTTTCTTCTTGTCTAAATTGATAATGCTATTTCCTGCACAACGTGTGAGCCAGGATGAGATTGGGACCACATGCCTGGCTGTACTCACGTGGCAGTAAACCTTCCAGAAACAGAACAATTTCTTTTTCATCACCAGGAAGGGCTGTGAAATCATTAACAGAGCCAATTAGAAAGTCATACTTGCCTCGTATCGGGTCTTCACTACAGTTACTGGCAACATGCACACTCCAGAAACCGCACGTGCAGTGGCTCCCAGAAACACAGACTCCAGGGCTGTGGGTGAACGCTCCACTAGAAGCTTTTGCTTCATCATGTACAAAGTGCTGAAGTAAATCCCAACCCCAGGAATACATCTTGCAAAGGACTTGAGGAGGAAGCAGATGGAGAAAGGAAAGGGTATATGTTAGACAACATCTACCAGAGAACATTTCTGAGACCTGTTAAGCTTGGCAGAAAGCTTTGTAGGAAACAAAGAAGTCATTAAAGCCAACAAGCTGAGGAAAGAAAAGGTAAAAAACACTAACAGCACCAAGAGTCAACTGATTCAAAGGGTGCCAAGATCTAATGCATTTCCTCAATGGCAGTTTTCTAGGAATAAGACCCTCCAAACCAAAATGAAGCTGGTGTAGTTGTCACCCCACATTTGCAGAAGTATTCAAGTGTGTTCAAGTATTTAGTCTGCAGAAGAGGAGACTGAGGGGGGATCTAATTCATATTTACAAGTATTTAAATGCTGGGTGTCAGGAGTTTGGGGCAGCACTTTTTTCTATGGTATCCAGCAACAGGACAAGGGGTGATGGGATGAAGCTGGAACACAAAAAGCTCCATTTAAACTCAAGGAAAAACTGTTTCACTGTGAGACTGAGGGAGCCCTGGCACAGGCTGCCCAGGGAGGGTGTGGAGGCTCCTTCCTTGGAGGGCTTCAAGACTGGCCTGGACACATTCCTGTGTGACCTGATCTAGGTGGGACCTGCTTCTGCAGGGGGGTTGGACTGGATGATCTCTAAAGGTCCCTTCCAACCTCTACCATTCTGTGATTCATCTGGTTGGGACTGCAAAGCCACTGCAGTGACCAAATCAGTGGCATTCACAACATTAACCCCTGAAAACAGGATTTCACCTGAATCACATGGTTCTGTTCATAATCATACAAGAGCTGGCTTGTACACATCAAATTGTACAAATCCAGGCAGTCATGGTTTGTCATAAACAGTAGGTTTATCTATTTACTTATTTGTTTAGAAGTCATAGTAAAAACCATCACTTACAGGAGAGACACCTTTCCAGAGCCCCAGAAGACTCTCTGTACGGACAACCCTAAAGAGCAGCGTCACCATCCCAGCACGACCGGACCTGAGAGAGAGACAAGAGGGGAACTACAGAGATGCCCTGCTGCTGCTCTCTGGCAGATGCACTTTGCAGTAACCCCCTTTCACTCACAGCTCTGTGCATTGCCCCAGCACCTCCAAGGCGCTCTCTGTCAACTCAGCCTGCAGCGCTTGGTCACTATCTGCAGGGCTTCTCTGTCACCTTCTTCTTTTCCACTGCTAGTAGCACACATTAGAGGTTTCTCTAGTTAGCATTTATAGTTGCTCACTGCATTTGTTAGCAGCAGGTGTAGCCATGGTTGAATACACCAAGCAAACAGGAGCATGGAAAAGTTTTGTGACAACACACAGGACTTTTCAGGCAGAGGGCACCCTGTGAAATCACAGCAAACACCAGTCTCTCAGATGAGTACAGACAAACGCTGAGCTTGAACGTTCTTAAAGCAGCACTCACAAAGGCAGTCAGTTGCTCTTTTCTGAAGCAAAACATCGATTCTCCTCCATGCCACAAAAACACATATCCTCTTTCAGAGTCTCAGTATCCCACTTAACAACTCCAAGCCCCAGACAGCAAATGAGGCAGAAGCCTATGGTGGGGCATCCCCACTCTCTCACCCATTCACAGCAGGCTGCAGAGTTTGCAGGCGGGTTTTCAGCAGGTCAAGGGGTTGGAAGAGGAGCGTGGAGCAAGTCCCACTGATGGAGCCACACACAAAGGCCTTTAGGACGGGATGCATCTGGAAGATGAAGAAAAGGACTTGAAGTGGCCATTTAATTAATAATGGCACAAGCAGATAAAATGTCATGTTACAGGACAGGAGGATGAGCTGACCCCAGATGCTGAGGACTGCTGCTCAGGGCATAGGAAACCTCTTCAGACCCTAAGTTTTATTTATGGTTTTCAATCCCTCTGCCTTTCCTGGGAGATTGTTCCAGAAACTCCTTGGTGGCTAGAAGGAGTTTCCTGAACATCAAATGTATTATCTGGTAACCATCTGCCACCGGAAAAGAAATGGGTGCTCTTGTCCCACCACTCCCTTAATTACCTGTGCCTCAGCCCCAGTTCCATCTACCTCTGCTCAGCACCTGGCTGGAAGCACCTCCAGCCCTTTCTCCTCAGTGCACACTAAGGTCTCCCCACTGCCACAGGCACTAGTGAGGCTCTCCCTTAAAAGTGCCCACCACATCATTCAGCTGAAAGAACTCAAAGTGCTGCACGGATGGCTCAGCTAAGGCCTGCTTTTCCTCTGCACACCAGCTGCTGCTTCACAGCACTTCCCAGGGGGTAAAGCTGAAGGCTTAAACCACCAACAGCAGGGTGGAGAGTTGTGTGGGGTTTTTTTAATAGGGAACCATAGAATCATAGAGTGGAGGGGGTTGGAAGGGATCTCTAGAGCTCATCCAGCCCGGGCCCCTGCTGAAGCAGTTTCCTCTCCATCAGGAGGCACAGGAACGTGGCCAGAAGGGTTTGGAAACCTCCTGAGGAGCCTCCACACCATCCCTGGGCAGCCTGCTTTGTTAAGGAAGAAGTCTGTACGCCCCTGGAAGCAGAAGCTGGGCAGGGACGGTTTGTGCAGCACGCTGCGTTCTGCAGGGACGCTCCAACAGCCAGAGCCGCCCCTTCGGCGGCGAGCTGCACACGGCTGCCTCACACCCACCGCCTCCGGCCCCCGCCGCAAAACCCGCCCCGACCCTCCGCACGAACGCGGCAGCAGCCTCAGCCTTCACCCGGGCACACCGTTACGGGGCAGGCCCCGAGCCTCCCTCCCGTCCCTCGGGCAGCCTCCCCTCCCCTCGCCGTGCCGTTCGGTGCCGCGGGGCTCCCGGGCGGGCCCGGCGGCAGCGGAAGGCCCCAGCAGGCCGCGCGCCGCTACCTCGGCCTCTCGCGCCGGCATCGCCCTGAGCGCGGCGGCGGCGGCGGCCACTGAGCGCAGCGGCAGCGCGTGACGCCCGCCCCGCCCCGCCCCGCCCCGCCCTCCCGCGGCCCGCCCGGGGCACCGGCTGCGCACGCGCCTCCGCTCTTAACCCTTGCTGTGCCGCCGGCGTCACGGCTCTCTGCTGTTACACATCCAGGCCCCGTGGGCTCTGTTAGATACGAAGCAGCGGGAAGGGGACAGTTTCAGAGGATCGTTTTGGTTGGAAAAGCCCTTTAGGCTCCTGGAGTCCAAGCCCTCCCCTCACCCTGCCACAGCCACCACTACCCCACGGCCCTCAGCACCTCAGCTCCACGGCCCTGGGATCCCTCCAGGGCTGGGCACTCCCCCAGCTCCCTGGGCAGCCTGGCACAGGGGCTCACACCCCTCTCAGGGAAACAGTTCTGCCTCAGCTCCAACCTCAGCCTCCCCTGGCACAACCTGAGGCCGTTTCCTCTTGTCCTGTCACTCGGGAGAAGAGACTGACCCCTAACTCTCTATAACCTATCAAGTAATTACAGAGAGCGCTTGTGTCTCCCCTCAGTGTCCTCCAGACTAAAACACCCCCATTCCCTCAGCCCCTCCCCAGCACCCTTGTGCTCCAGCCCCTTTCCCAGCTCTGTGCCCGGCTCTGGCCACGCTGCAGCCCCTCAGTGTCCCTGTGGCAGTGAGGGACCCGGCACTGAACACAGCCCTTGAGCTGCAGCCACACCAGTGCAGAGTACAAGGGGACAATCACTGCCCTGGGCCCACTGGCCACACTAATATATAATATTTATAATGAGTAGTCTTCGTGGCTTCCCACAGCCACCTCCACAACCACCTTGCCATGGAGACTATGGCGTTCATAAACACGTTGCTTTCTTACCACCAGTGTTTCCATTTGGCCTTCCACATCCTGGGCCTGGAGCAGAGAAAGGCTGTGTTTCCAGAGCATTGAATGTGATGTGCCGAAACGAGACGCTTCTGGTTTTGACCTGCGTCAGCTCTGTGCCATCTCCACGGCATCTGCAGAGCCAGCTGCTGCTTATCAGCGAAGCAGGAGGCTGGGAGGAGCACAAAGCGCCTTTGGCAAGCTGCTTTTCTGAGAACCTTGCCTGGAAGCTTGCTGTGACCTGTAAGGGGCATCACATCCAGACACCTCACAACTGAGACACCTCACAGCTGAGACACCTCACACTCCACCTAGTTTGGGCTGATCCTAGAAACAAAATCCTGGGCGCAGCGATAACCACGTGCACAAACCTCTTGCTCTTGTTTGATTGCTTTGCCATGTGGCAGATCCTTAAGAAAGAGGGACAGTAATAAAATGTAACACACAGGCTAGCAAAAGCTCTGTGTTAGCGACTCCACCTTCCCTTTTGCAAGCTCCTCTCTCCTTATGCAGCTTCCTCCTCCAGGGAGTGACTGTCTTACATTTCATTAACTGACTGCTTCCCAACTCATGGAAAAGGGGATCTGCTCAACCCCATTCCTCCTGTTGCTTCTTTCATAGAGTCATAGGATGGTAGGGGCTGGAAGAGACCTCTAGAATAATCATCCAGCCCAAACCCCTGCTAAAGCAGGTTCCCCTCGCTCAGGGGGCACAGGAATGTGTCCAGGCGGGTTTGGAAACCTCCCAAGAAAGAGCCTCCACACCCTCCCTGGGCAGCCTGGGCCAGGGCTCCCTCACCTCAGCACCAAACGTGTTTTTCCTTGTGTTTAAGTGAAACTTTTCTGTGTTCCAGCTTATGTCCATTACCCCAGCCCCCTTTCCCTAGCTCACACCATACTCCACTGAGGACTTCCATGGGGGATAACTTGTGTCCCCATGGGCTGCAGGGAAATCTTCTCCAGCACCTGGAGCAACAACTCTCCCTCCTCTGACCATGGTATCTGCAGGGCTGTTTCTCTCATGTACTCTTACTGCTTTCTCACAGCTGCTGTTGTGCAGCATTTCCCCCTTACTTTTTAAATACCTTATCACAGAGGAACCACCGACGTTTCTGATGGGCTCAGCTTTGGCTAGTGGCAGATCTGTCTTGGAGTCAGCTTGTGGCATCTTCTCACAGAAGCCCACACGGCAGCCCCCTTGCTACCAATACATCATCACTGATTAGATAAGGAAGCTGGCTGGGTTTGAGAAAGCTCCTTTGGCGTGTTTCTGCAGTGCTGGTGCGGCTGGGTAGGTACCCCAGCACTTAAGGGGATGTCTTGTTCTCAGAACCAATTCTGACTTTCACCATGGCGATGTCTATCCTCTGAAGACACAATAAAAACATGTGCAGTTGCTTATTTAGAGGAGTGATCTTAACAAGTCTAACTAGGCCGACAAACACAAGTGGTGCATTTGAAATGTTTCTGTATGGAGCTGAGGATTTGGTTGGAGCTGAGAGTGGTGTTCCTGGCTCCTCTCTCTCCGTGGCTTTGGGTGGAGCTACAAACACTTTTACTGTTTTACAGAGAAAAGCCAGGACTTCTCACATCCCAGGAAAGAGCTCTTCCAGCACAAAACCCTGTCAGTAACAGCTGTCTCCAGTTTCCTGGAGAAGATGGACCTGAAAGTGTTTTTCTCCCTTAAAATGAGCCTCATGATGAATGAGGAGGTGGGGGAGCACTGCCGATCATGCACATCTCTCTGCAGGGATGATTTCTGTGCCTCACTTCTGAAAGAAAACCCAGCAGAGGGAGCCTCAGCCCTTTGGGTCACGCTCCTGGAGCGATGCGAGGAGACGACTGGGCTCTGATGGCTTTCCAGACACCAGAGGGAGTCACATTTATTCTTCATTAAAAGGGTGGGGAGGGAAAAATTAGGTGCACCTTCTGGATCCAGGCTGGTGCCTGCAGCTGGGGTGCCCAGGCACTGTTGGCTTTAAGTGCAGGATGACTCTCAAACCGTGGGCTTTTCTGCCCCCACATCTCACACTATGGTGTCCTTACAGTCCCAAATTCCCCAGCTGCTAGAGACAGGGATTGAAAGGTGAAGCGTCACTGACACTCCTGAAGGACACAGGCCTCTGCAGAGCCAAACATTGCTTTGAGACACTGCCAGCTCAGGAGAGACACCTCCTCACACCCCCCACATAATTCCCAGTGACAGCACTGCTCAACAAGCCCACCACCGTGTTGGAGCTGAGGCTGTGCAGCGGCCACCTCTCCATGGCAGGTCTGGACAGCAGCCAGATTGCTGTCAGACTGTCAAAAGAATGAGGGCAACTTTGTTAGGAACACTGTAAGAACAAAGATCAAGCTTGGAGCAATTCACTATTGTATAGGCATGTCAAAAGCAGACAGCAGGGTAGGATTGATGGGAAGTAGAGTCAAGAGACTGCGACGAACCACTTGTGCCTGGCCAACTAATGAAGAAACTAGTTGGAAGGTAATTGCAGTAGGGGGCGATGGTGACCACTGAGTCACGAAGGACCACCAGAAACCACCAAAGACCCTCTTAGACCATGCATAGTAGCCATTTAGAATGGCATAGAGGTATTGTAATTGCAAATTACTAACTAACCATTGCTTGGTTTGTGGAATTACCACTGAGGCCCCAGGACTGCACAAAGCTGCACTGCTGCAGGAGAGGAGCTGCTGGTGAGCCCTGAGAGGCAGAGCTGAGGCTGGCGAGCGTGTTTGCAGCCAGCACCACCTCCCTCTCTGCACCCCTGCGGCCAGACCAACCACCTGGCTCCTGAAGGTGAGAAATTTGTGGCTTTGAGTTAAGAAAGGCATTTTCTAGCTCTTGACAAGAGCCAAAAGGATCCCACAGGGGCTGTGTGCTGCTGTGCTGCAGACCAGGACCCTGCTGTAACTTGGGAGGGTTTGGCTCTGCAGTGCCTGCAGGGAGTTTTCTGGTGAGGCTCTATCCAGAACGCTTATGTCAGAGAATCATTGAATAGTTTAGGTTGGAAGAGACCTTTAAAGGTTATCTCATGCCATTACTCACATTTTCCCTCTGCCGTGACACCAGGAGTGCACCTGCGAGGCCAAGGAGTGGGCAGGCGAGAGAGCAGGGCATCCTGCCCAGGGCTGGGGCACGCTGCCAGCCCTGCCTGCTCCTCCTGGGCACCTGCTGCCTGCTCCTCTGCCTTCTCCTCTCACTGACTTCACTTTTTGAAAGTGGAGGAGGGCACTGGCCACCTCCCTCCAGGGCTAGTGGCCAATTTGCATGGTTCCTGGGCTCAGGAGCTGCAAGCAGAGGTGCCCTTTGGCACATCTGGCTGGGGACGAAGCCTGACCCCAGGAATTGTGGGGAGAGATCAGAGAGAGCTGTGGGGTGTAAACCATGTTGGGTGAGGATGAGGCCTCAGCAGGTCTGGTGGAAATCCAGTGCTGTTCAAGGTTTTATTTCAGTGTTAGTCTATGAGAGCATCCTGCAGGGAGGATGTTTTGGGAAAGAAGGGCGATAGAGGCTTGGCAGTGTTAGGTTTACAGTTGGATTTGATGATCTTAAAGGTCTTTTCCAACCTAAATGGTTCTATGATTCTATGATCAGCTCTCTTGGGTACTTCTGTCTGTGTGGGGCTGGCTGCAGGGGGAAGGCACCTTCCAAAGCAAAGTGTTAAAGCAAACATGGTGCCCTTGGCCATCGCTGGCTGTTGGGCAGCACTGAGCCATCCCCCACACAGACATCTTCACCAAAAGTCCTTAGAGCAGAGGAGAGGCAGCTCAGCTTCCTCTGTCTCAGCCAGCAGGACTGGTGGCAGGCAGGATGGGGCACTCAGGTGAGGGATGGGAGCGTTTTACAGACGGGAAATTGCGAATCTCTTCCACTGATGTTGCTATAAATGCTCAAAGTGAAAAAGACTTACTGATTATTCAAGATAAACCTCTCACATTTCCATTTGTCTAAGCACGGAGCCTGAACTCATTGGCTTGGGGTTTGGTGTGTCTTTAATGTAAGACCTATCACACAGAGGCAAAGGCATTTGATGACTGCAGTGCTACGGTGAGAAGCTTGCCTGTGGTTTGACATTGCAACAGAAGCTAAGGTAAATACTGCTGGTGTACATGTGTGAGGGTATGCCCACTTCTTAAAAACCTGTGATATACAGATCTTTTTGGGTTTCCTCTTTCAGACACAGTGTTGGATTATGGAGGGGAACTTGACATACCTGTCCAGTGGAGGAGGCTTCGAGGACGTGCTGGTGAGTTGCTTCCCACTGGGCTGCTGCCCTGCAAGCTGAGGCCAGTAGTACATCTGAAGCATCCAGTTTTGCCTACGAGGACACATGGCACTGGTATGAAAGATGAGGGTTTAGGAGAAATCAGGGTGGTTGTTTTTCTCTGGATAAAACCCCCACAAAGTGAAAATATATTTGGCTGATGAGACCGTGTTCATAGGCAGGAGCAGTGTTAGAAGTGGGGGCCAGGAGATGTGCTGCCACCCATCATCTTTAGCTGTTTGCTGCCACAGGTCTTGCCTGGGGATGTGGTGGTTGTTGCTGGGGGTCTGTGAGGGGGCAGGGAGCAGCAGGGAAGGGACAGGTCACTGCTGCTGGTGCATCCTGACAGCTGCCAGGAGAGCAAGGCTGCTGGTGTTGGAAAGGAAAACCAGCCATCCCTGTCAGCAAAGTTTTGATGGGCATGACCTGCTGGCAGCAGCAGTCTGTGCTGGCACAGGCTGAGAGGGCAAAGCTCCTGCTAGGGATGAGGCAGGAAGGGGCAGAAAGCCTCCTCTACTCTTTGGGAAAAGCTGCCCTGCTGGGATGGAGAGAGCATGTGATGTGCAGCACCCGCTGGTGACCTGTATGTGCTGGTGCCTTTACGGCTGAAAACCTGCTTGAACTGTGCAGGAATCCTCTGCAGAAGTTGCTTGTCTCATCAAGGGCTATTTCTGGCACGCAGCTAATTGGAAATGGAGCTTTTGGGAGATTCACATTTACATGTCAATTCCTTCCTGAGCCCTGCTCTCTTTCCCCTTTTTGAAAGAAACAAGGAATAAGACCCTATGTCAGGGGCTCTCAGACCCCTGGCCATGCCCATTTGGTTGCTGGCTTGGGGATGTTCTCTGTCTCTGGCCCCAATGCCTCACCTGGACTGCTGGCACAGGGCTGGGCAGTCCACATGGTGCTGGCAGGGAGATACAGGTTACCTCTGCTATAACACCACAGGCTGCCTTTTCCTCAACGTCCTCTGCCCCTCTGGTGCAAGAACCATATCCCACATCTCGCAGGGCAGGTCGCTCGCATTCATTTGCATCCTCCAGCACAGCTGAGGCACAGCTGTTTTGTCCTCATGTGGCTTGCTGTGAGCTGACTCATGCCTATTATATTTACTAAGAGGGTAATTTGAGACTGAGGCCTCATGAACTTCTTTATCTTTGAACAGGAGGATTACACGTCACTGACACCCAACACCTCTGCAGCCTATGACTACATGGACTTCTACACAGATCTGGACATCAACTGTGGCCTTGGACACATCCCAGCATTTGCATCTACCTTTTTCCCAGTGCTGTACTCCCTACTGTTCGTGACTGGCCTCGTGGGAAATGCTTTGGTCATTTGGATCCTAACACTCAGGAAAGTCAAGGCCGTGGCCGACATGTACCTGCTGAACCTCGCCATCTCTGACCTCCTCTTTGTTTTCTCCCTCCCTTTCTTGGTTCAGTACTCCATCGTGAGCCAGTGGACTTTCGGAAATGCCATGTGTAAAATCATCAGCTCAGCTTACTTCATTGGCTTCTACAGCAGCGCCTTCTTCATCACCATCCTGAGCATTGACCGGTACTTGGCCATCGTGCAGTCCGTGCACGCTCTGCAGATCCGCACGCCTGCCCACGGCCTCCTCACCAGCCTGCTCCTTTGGGCACTTGCCATTTTAGCAGCGACACCAGACTTAGTTTTTTTCCAGGCAATGAATGAAAATAACTGGACTAAGTGTGTCCCTCATTATCCTGGCAGTGACAATGGCTGGAAGATCTTCAGCAATTTTGAAGTCAATATCCTGGGGTGGCTGATCCCCGCTGCCATCCTCACCTTCTGCTACCACAGCATCTTGAAAAACCTGCCCAAGTGCCACACTCACAACAAGTACAAGGCAATGAAACTGGTTTTTATCGTCGTCATTGTGTTCTTCCTCTTCTGGACCCCCCTCAATGTCACCCTTTTTCTGAACTCTCTGAGGTACATGTACATCCTGGATGACTGCCACACGAGCCAAAGGCTCGACCTGGCCATGGAGCTGGCTGAGGCGTTCTCCTTCATCCACTGCTGCCTCAACCCCTTCATCTACGCCTTTGTGGGTCAGAAGTTCAAGAAGCAACTCCACGAAGCTTTCAGTAGATACACACGTTTTCTGTCAGCCTGCAAAGGTGGTTTCGATGGGCACAGCTTGGAAAAGCACTCCTCTCTGCACACAAAGTCCTCACAGTTGTCTTTTGCTGGCACTGCCTTCTAGAGCTACCATGCAAAAACTTTCCTCCTGAAGAGGGGCCCTGAGGATCCCTCCTGCAGGGATGCACTGTTTGGGCAGCCTTTTAGGACTGGAAAAGTGGAAGCAGCTGCTTGAGCTTGCTTTTATCACGGTTGCCTTTGGAGTCTTTACTTTTTAGCACCTTCCTTTGCATCTTCCTCCCTTTTCTCTTCCTCTCTTTCACATCCTGCCCCGCCTGCTTTGTGAAAGCCCACAATCACCAGCACAGTGCACACAGAGGTGCTTTACAAACCTTTCTTCCTCCACCTCTGATTCAGTACTGAAAAGAACTCTTTATGCTTCCAAAGTCGGATGCTTGGCTGCTCTTTCCTTCATTTCAGCAGAGCACACTTGCTTTGTAGGCAGGAACAAGGCTCTCAGCAGGACTGGGAGCCTGCTCTTTGGAGGGAAACAGTGGCCATGTTTAAGCCATCATACCAGGGCCTGGCATTCAGTTGAATGAGGCTTCCAGCCCAGAAAGACCTTGGTGAGTGAATAGTTAGATAAGCAATGAGGAAATAAATGCTACATGTGTGTTTTGTTGAGAGGCTCCCCATCTGCTCCAAAGGCCTGCAGCTCGTGGGCTGGGAGGGTTTGTCAAGGGAAAAAACACTACGTGAATAAACACATACCCCAGGGATGAGTGGAGAAGTAGTTACTAGGTTAAAAAAAAAAAAGGCTAAAGAGTTGAAAAAATACCTTGTGTGAGCTGAGAGAGTGTAAGAGCTTCCTGTCCAAGCTTCCTGTGGAGCTGCTGGCTGGTAAACCACAGGCCACTGGCCGAGAGGCTGGGTGTTCTGCAGATGGAGAGAGACACAAGCACCAAGCATCCTGTAACTGAGGTGGTGTGCACACAAGCACACAAGCACTGGCTGCTTTGAGTGGCAAGAGGCTCCAGAGCAGCCTGAAAGCCAGATGACCCTCACACTTGCCCATGAGGGAACCTTTTGAATGCTTCAAGCAACTGGTGTGCCAGGATGGAAGCTGCTATTGAGCAGCAGCTGGGCTTCACCTCCTTGTTGCTGTTCTACCTCAGTAACTGGAAATGACTGATTTCTATCTGAATGGTCACCCATGCCTATAATGTAGATGTACAGATGCATGCATGCACATGTGTGCAAATATACACACAGATATACACATGCACCTCTTTATGTACCTTTTTTCTGTAGACAGGTATTGACAGATAGATGCAATGGTGTTCTGAAGCTTTTAGTCCTGATCTATTTGTCCCTACAAGATACCACCATATTTGAAGCTTTATAATAAAGATACTGCATGCAGTGAAACTGCACAATCCCTGTACCTGAGGAACCTGTTTCATCCTTAATTCTTTCAGCTCGTGCATTTCTTTCTGTCCTGGGCAGTTCTACAAAACTGACAATCCCTCCAGCTGCCTCTTCTCTCCTTCCTCCCTCCCTCTTCCCCTTCCCCTGGGAAAAAGCAGTGGAGAGTGGATTATCTTTTAGTCTAGAAATGTAATTTCCCACAGGACTCTGCCCTCGTGGTGTTTCTACACATAGTGAGTAGCCTTGGGCTTACTTCCTAGGGTAGAGCAGAGCAAAACTCAAAACACAATTCCCTTAAACCACCAATCTTCTTTGGATAGGATTTACTTACTTTAATCAGTGCTCACATTTGCAATCTTGCAAGGCACAACCCTTTGCAAGAGCAGTCTGGTGATGGCAGGCGTGTAAAGGATACAGGCTGCCTTGTGTGGGACACAACACACCTTCTCCCAGTTGTAAAGCAGAGACTGTGAGCTGGGGACAAGGTTCAGGTGCTGCCTAGGTCCAAGCAGCAGGATGGTAGCCGGTACAGCTCCTGCTGCTCAGGTGCCTTGGGCAATCAGGCTATTTCTGTCTATGCAAACACTCAAGTGCTCTGGAAGGGGATTCACAAAAGCAAAGCCAAAGTGTGACAGCATCAGCTGTCTCCCCTGCAGATTCACAGTGTGAGCCCTGGGTTTAGCCCAATCTCAGCTGAATTCTGCTCAGCTGAAGCACAGGAGATGGGAAGGGTTTCTGCAGCCCACAGCCCCGTTTTGTGGGTCCCTGTGTAAGTGCTTGGGGATGGGTGCTGGAGCCCATTTGCCCAAGCTGGTGAGACTGTGGCTCTTCCCTGGTGCTGCTGGGCATTTCTGCTAGGGAATATCTGCCTCTGTACACAGGTTTCATTGATTGCTGGTGTATAGCTGTTGGAGTGGAACCTTGCAGCAAGGGTAGCACAGGTGTGCAGAGCCTTCTTTGCGAAGTCTTTCATTTCTGCAGGTCTCACTGGAGAGCTTCTTTCCCCTGCTGCTGCCTCAGCTCCACTTGCAAACCCGTCCAGCAGAGGCTGGAGATGCTTTCTGCAGCTTAAAATATTTCCTGCCAGAGGCAGCTAGTCCTGACCTCAATTTCTCCTTGCAGTGCAAATGCTTTGAGCTGCTACTGCTGCTTTCCTGTGCAAAGGGAGCAGGTGAGACCCACATCTGGAGGCTGCATGGCTGGCAGCACCTGCCCTCTGTGGCAGTGGGAGGCCAGGAGCATCCCCGTGGCTCTCAGAGCTCCTCTCCCTCCGGAGGGTGTAGTGGTTTTGCCTGGGCCAGGTTTTTTTGGTAGCAGGAGGCTACAGGGGTGGCTTCTTTAAACAAAAGAGTTGCCAGAAGCTTCCTCTGTAGCTGACAGGGTTAGGTCCAGTCAATTTTAAGCTGGACCCTGCACCTGACCCAGGCCTGGCCAATTAGTGATGGAGGTAACGCCTCTGGGAACAACATATTTGAGAAGGAGAAGAAGTTGTGCAGTTGCTGAACTGCAGCAGCAACAGGGAGGGAGAATGTGAGGACATCTCCGCAGACACCAAGGTCAGTGGAGAAGGAGGGGGAGGAGGGTGCCAAGGCACTGAAAAGGCTCCCCTGTGATATGTGGTGAGGACCACGGTGAAGCAGGTTGTCCCCCTGCACCCCATGGAGGACCACCAGGAAGCAGAGACCCACTGGCAGCCCGTGGAGGAGCCCACGCTGAGGCACGTGGATGCCTGAAGGAGGCTGTGACTCCATGGGAAGCTCACCCTGGAGCAAGCTCCTGGCAGGACCTGGGAGCCCGTGGGGAGAGAGGAGCCCAGGCCAGAGCAGGTTTGCTGTCAGGGCTTGTGACCCTGTGAGGGACCCAGGCTGGAGCAGTCTGTCCCTGAAGGACTGTCCTCCCAGTGACCCGTGCTGGGGCAGGGTGTGAGGAGCTGCAGCCCATGGGAAGGAGCCACGCTGGAGCAGTTGGTGAGGGACTGTCTCTCATGGGGAGGGACCCCACAGTGCAGCAGTGGGAAGTGTGAGGAGGGCTCCCCCTGAGCAGCAGCAGCAGCAAAGTCCATCTGTAATGAACTGACCCCAGTCCCCATCCCCTGCACTGCTAGTGGGGGGAGGAAAGGGAGTCCTGGGAAGAGGAGAGTGGGGGGAGGTGTTTTTAAGATGGTTTTATTTCTCATCTCCCTGCTCTTATTGTTTCTTTAATAAATCAAACCTTTTTCTCCCTAAGTTGAGTCTGTTTTGCCCGTGATGCTGATTGCCGAGTGATCTCTCTGTCCTTAACTCACAAGCCCTTTGTTGTATTTCACTCTCTCCTGTCCAGTTTAGGAGGGGGAGTGATTTTACAACTGGGTGGACATCAGGCTAAACCACCACAGAGGGGACAATGATGAAATCCTTGTCAGAATTTCTGTCTTTCAAGTCACTCCTTCAGAGCGTTGTGTGCAAGGATGAGGGTGAGAGCTTCTGGCTTCTCTTTCCAGGGGAGTCCTCCCAGTCAGCAGCACAATTCTGCTTCTCTGTGCTGTGGGAACATCCAGCTACAGCTGGAGATCAGAACCAGTCCAAAGTTCTAGGAGTTAAAACCAGAAAAGCTGATGAAGGGTATTTGTGTCCCACACTTGTCCTGGCTGAATGATTCTCCCGGGCCTGCGTTAGCGTGCACAAAACTCCCCAAACCCCTGGTAATTGTATTGTGTGTGTCCAGGCTAATCCTACTTGAGTTTCAGCCTCTTGAAAACACTGATGTTAATGTACAAGTTCAAAAGCACCATAGAAATTACTGACTGTGTCAGGAAAGGATCGAGACAGGATCACCATAGAGAAGAAAGTAAACCTGACCTTAGTTATTCTGCCTGGAGGTAAAAAAAACCCCAGTCTGGGAAGCTGAAAGGCAGTTGTATCTTGAGTCTGAATACATCTGAGTAACGAATGTGTGGGCTGGCATGCACTGTCAGTTAATCTTTGTACCTCAAAGGTAGCAAAGTACTGCTGAGCAAAGCCGTACCCCGGCCGCTGTGACGCACGGCCCTGAGCGGCCTGTGCGTCATCCCGCATTCCTGCTGACTCAGCTCCAATGCCACCACGTCCCACAGACCCCTCCTCAGCACGGCAGCACCGGCAGTTGGGCTCCCACAACCTCTGCTGGGGAGGGCACCTGCCAGGGCCTTGCCCTGACCCGCTCTCGTCTGGCGGTTGGCCCGTGTGCTGTGCAGCTGGCAGAGCGTGGCCCAGGCTTACCCTGTGGGGTGAGATCTGTGCCAGAGAACCACAGGATCACAAGGGCTGGAAGGAGCCTCGAAAGATCATCCAGTGCAACCCCCCTGCCAGAGCAGGGCCACCTAGAGCAGGTCACACAGGAACTCATCCAGCTGGGTTGGAATGTCCCCAGAGAAGGAGCCTCCACAGCCCATCTGGGCAGCCCCTGCCAGTGCTCCCTCACCTCAACAGGGAAGAAATCCTTCCTTGTGTTTCTTTGGAAGAGTGATACCAAGCCAACATTTACCCCAGTAGATGCTGGGTTTCCTCACATCTGTTCTGGTCTTACAAACATTAATGTGTCCATCCCATCCTTCACCTGGCACTCTCAGAGGGTGTTTGGTCCCCACAGACCTCCAACAGGCTTGGGTTTAGAGAAGGTAAAGCACAGGAGCTCTGAAAGAAAAAGGCACTCAAACAGCACAACCAGCTGATACTGTGTCCAGTTCTGGGCCCTTCAGTTCCAGAAGGTCAGGGAGCTGCTGGAGAGAGCTCAGCACAGGGCCACCAAGGTGATTCAGGGAGTGGAACATCTCCCTTGTGATGAAAGGCTGAGGGAGCTGGGGCTCTACAGCTTGGAGGAGACTGAGGGGTGACCTCATTCATGGTTACAAATACATAAAGGGTGGGTGTCAGGAGGATGGAGCCAGGCTGTGCTCAGTGATGGCGAGTGATAGGACAAGGGGCAATGGGTACAAGCTGGAACAGAAGAGATTCCAGAGAAATACAAGGAAGAATTTCTTCCCTGTTGAGGTGAGGGAGCACTGGCAGGGGCTGCCCAGATGGATTGTGGAGTCTCCTTCTCTGGAGACGTTCAAACCCAGCTGGATGAGTTCCTGTGTGACCTACTCTAGGTGGTGCTGCTCTGGCAGGGGGGTTGCACTGGGTGAGGTTTCCAGGTCCCTTCCAACCCTTAAGATTCTATGATTCTGTGATTCACATCACAGCTGTCCACCACGAGCAGCACAGGTTCAGGAGGGACTCAACAACAAGGCTGTTGTGCCTTCAGCACTCCACTTTTTTTCTCCTTTTTCTACAGAAAAAAACCCCCACCCCAAACCCAGGCTGGTGGCTGACAGAGTGCAGCAAGGCCATCAGTCCTCCAAGCCCTAGCTCTATGCTGACCCATAGTTGGAAATCAAAGGGATCTTTCCCAGTGCCCAGGGGCCTGCTGCACGTGTGGTATGGTCTGCAGCAGCAAAGCGTGGCTGAGCACACCTGCCTCTGTGCTGGCTGCCTCCACACTGGATGCAAGTCCTTGGTGAATTCTAACATGCCAGAGGATGAGAGGAGATTGCACTTGAGAACTCAGATGTGGTAACTGAGGCACGAGTGAGTCTGAGCACTGAGCTGTTCCAATGCCCTTAGCCCTTTGGTGGAATTTCTAATATGGGGATGTTTCTCCTCTGATATCTCTGTGATACTAATATTTCCTTGCAGAAAGTGTGCAAACCTTCAGCTTTCTTTGGCTTTTGCCTTCACCAGCCCTCGGGCTGAAACGTTTTCATCCCTAGACATAGCTTCCCTCCCTCCTCCTCCCTTTCCTTCTTCCTCTGTCTCTCAGGCTAATTTTTGCCTGACCGCCTTTTTCATGAGGAATCAATGAGTTTGCCACTGGCTTGCCTCCTTGCATCTCTCCCGCAGAGTGACTCGAAAGGATGAAGCTCCCTCTGCCGGGTGTTCTTTCAGAAGAGAGGCACAGAAACGATGAAAACCAAAAGTTTCCAGCAGGGTTCAGTGCAGTCACAGCTTTCCCCCACATATGGTGCTGCTGAGCTGTGCAGGGCAGCTCTGCATCAGAGAGCCTCAGTAGGACCCAGGGGCTCCAACCCCGCTCACTGCCCAGCCTTCAGGAGGATCTCCAAAGCACACAGCCTGAACAATACAGCTCCTGACAGTGCAGCAAAGGGCACAGCTACCTGGGGTTTGCTCCTGTCCCTTCACTTGAAACGAATGCCAAAGAAGCTGGCAGGGCTTGAGGCTGGCAGAGCTCTTTCTCAGGATGTGAGAGGTGATTCTCTCAAGGAATGAAATCCTCAAGAGCCTTTTCTGCTACATCTCCAAACCCACGTTCTGCCTGCATGTACTCGTTCCAGCTTTGCCATGGCCTCAGCTGTAACTGCTTTCCACTCGAGCCATGCAATCAATCAAACAAAGAGTCTGGTAACTCTGGCAATTTTCTGTAGTCCACAGAGGGAAGCCCTGGTGTCACAGCACTGGGAGAGAGGAGGTTGCTGAGGTTCCCTCTGGTACCCTCAGGCAGTTACAGTTGCCCATTGTCCCTGCAGAGGGGATTCCAGTGAAGCCCCTTTCTGTGGACAACCAACCACCATCAGGCATTCCCACACAGCAGGGAAAGCAGGGTGGGCTGGGGAAAACAGCATTTTGATCCTTCAGGCCAGACATTTCTTTACCAGCTCCACAGAGCTGGAACTTGCCACTGCTGCTGTGTGAAAGCTGCCTCCACAAGCTGCCCTGGCAGCCTGGCCATGGAGCAGGAGGAGATGCCACTGGTGTGGGTGTACTTGTTGTCTCCCCAGATGTTGAGAGAAATAAGTACTCAAGTTTGAGAGGCAACTCAGAGGGAGATGAGATAAAAAGAAAAGAGGGTTCATGCCCTCTTTACCTTCTGTATCCCTGTGCAGCCCAACTTTTTATTTCCACCTCTGAAACCATCCTGTGCCTCAGTAAACTCTACCTCACCCTTCCCAGGAAAAGCCTCTCTGGATGGTTACAAGGGATGCAAGGCCTCTTTCTTTTAGGCCTGGAGAAACAAAGATGCTCCTCCCTCTTATGTAGAGATCAGAATCAAAATCTTTTTTACAGCTTCCTCAGACTTTCTTATCCCTGAGCTGTGTGTCCTCAATACCAGAGGGTGAACAGAGGTTGAAGATGGAGAGCAGAGGTATTTCTTGATGTTGCAATGGTCTTTCAGGCAGTGCGCATTTCATATCTTCACGTTGCATTGCAAGTGCACACCATGATAACGAGCAGCACTCTTAATCTAGGGTTATCACTAACAGCAGAACACAGCACAAAGCCTTTTCTGTCTCCAGGGGAGATCTGTTGAGGACATCTGTGAGTCAGCCTGACTTGGTTTCTCTTTATTTGAAGTCCTCCATATGGGTATTGCCTTCAACCAACTTCATTTCTCCCACAGTGAGAATGCTGCCTTAGCATTACACACCACAAATCATTGTTCTGAAAGGTGGAAGTTCCTAATTTGAGCAGTCACAGCTCCTGCTTTCAGTGTGTGGGAAGAAACCAGCCATCAGCCTTTTGGTGTTTACCTGGGAAAAGTGCAGAGCTCTTTCCACCTGTTTTTAAAGAAAGGGCAGGAGGAGGCTGCTGGCACTTGAAGAGAGAAAGGATTACAAGGTGAGTTTTGAAGATCTGCTGCTCTGTGCTGTTCCCTGAGCTTCAAACTTTATTTTCAGCAGTGTTCCTTTGATGTTCCTGCCTAAGATCTACCCAGGTATTGCTTATTTCCATGGGCACTGTGTCTGACGTCACTTGCATCATTCAGCTGATGCTGGAGGCCCACAGTTTGATCTCTGGTAAATTGCTGTGTAGCTGTTGGGAACCTTTACTAGGTAAAGCATAACATCATGAAAAACCATGTAACTGGCAGAAATACCACAACTGAACTTACACAAGAATATTTGCCTGGTGACTTGCTACCACCCATCAATGAGCAACAGCTCAGACAACCTGGAAGGTACCCTCAGCCCCAAAACCTTCATCCAGCTCAGCCTGCATGGAGGCCACACAACTCTGCCTGCAGGGAGAAGGCATTTTAACCTCTTGGCATCTGAGGCAGGGACAGTGCCAGAGCACTTTGGGATTGGTACAGCCTCTACTGGTGTCTCTGATGCCCATAACAACCCACCCCACTGTGCGGCCCCCTGCCTGATTAACTGCTCTGCTTGGACATGTGCTATGCAGGATCCCAGGTGTGGGTGCACCTGCAATGCAACCCTGAATGTGATGAGGGCTCAGGAGACCAAGAAGGCTCTTTGATTAACAAACATGCCAATGTTTTCAAACCCTCATGCTCCTCCAGCCCACTGGAAGCCCGGGGCTGCAGAGAGGTGCCAGGAGGAGGCACAACGTGTACAGAGGCAAAGCCAAGGATTTGTTGTTTGTGTCATGGCAATCTCAAGGCTCCAATCCTTATCACAGAATCACAGAATCTAAAGGGTTGGAAGGGTTTAGATCTGCTGGTTGCAGAAAAAAAGGAGAAGAATACTAATGCTGCTCACAGTGTTTTGCACAGAGATAGTTTCTAGCCTTCTTCCCGGTGCTAATGCTCACCCTTCCTCTGCCCCTCCGGGTCCCAGGTGGTGGTAGTGGGGGGAAGGGTGTGTTAGAGGGAGCTGTCAGCATCACCAGCCCTTCCCTGGGTCATTTTAATGTGTTTTCTAACATGCTTCTCCACCTTCTCTGTCTCCACTGGCCTGCAACCCCACATTACTATGTGCAGTGCCCCTTAGGTATGTTAGATACTACTTTTGTTCTGTCTGCTACCGCTAAACCCAGTTTTGCCAGCCTCAGGTCTGCATGCTTTTAACTGACCAGCAGTGAGTTGCATACAACTTGGGGGGGAGGCTCCCCAATGCCAGCTTGTGTCCCCATCTTTTATCTTTCACCTGTATCCCACATCCCCACTGCCCAAGAGCCCTGCTATTGTACCAGGCTGGTGTTGCTGTACACTGTACCAATAGTGTCTGACTCAAAAGTGCCTTATCCTGCCCAGGGGGTGAGAGCTCTTACATGCTGCGTGTGAACCTCCTCAGGCATTTGTGTCTCAGGTGCAAGCCCCTGCCAGCACTTCTGACCCTCTGAGTGGCTGCATCTTGCTTCACAGCTGCCCATGGCACCAGCGGGACTGCGGCAAAGCACATCGATACTGCCTCAGCTCAGCCCCGAAGCTCAGCCCAGGAAGCTGCCCTGCCAAAGTTCACGTTTCATAGGGTAGGCATGAGCACTAGAGAAGAGGAAACATACATTTAAACCCAAACAGGCTCAGCTTGAAGGAAACTTTGGTTTTCAATGCAGCTATGAATTAAGGTAAGAAACAACTGCATTTTACCTATAATTTGACAGAGCGAGGTGGCAAGAAGTGGTGTCTCATGGACTCAGTGAAACTCTTCACTGCTTAATGCTTGGGATCTGAGTGATACTTAATTTGGGTAGTGTTTACAATCTGTGAAAGCAGAAAGGAGAAGACTTTAATTAATTGGAGAGGACCAGGGCGGATGGGTTTTACCCGGTGACTAATTATTTGTGGCATCTTGTGGTAAGAGAAAAATCCTCCTCCTGGCTTGAAGTCCTCAAGGTTAAAGCAAAATGCTGATAGGTGACTAGTGTGCAGCATTAGCCCAGAAGGACAGACCAAAAAGATGCAGCTGTTCTACTTGATTAGCTGGTTTTGTTAGATGTCTGCAGGGATTTCACAACCCGCCAGCATTGCTTACCTTTAGTTTGGGTCAGTGAACCGACATCCCAAACAGTACTGACCCTGAAAGGCAGCCCAACACAGCAAATCTGGTAGAGATGATAAGAAAGTGTCTGATGCAGACAGACCAGCAAGAGAATGGCACAAATCCAAACACTTGAAAACCCCAGCTTTCTGTATGACTATATTACTTCATTTCTCTGTGACTCAGCTTTCCATAGGAAGGATGTTGCACTGAGATGTCTGCTGGTTTCGGTGAGATATTTGGGTAACAGAGTGGCAGCAGCCCTTTACGTGCTTGTGTGGTATAAAAACAACAGTGGTTGCCAAAATCAGGTCTGCTGGTGCAACCCCTGTGTGGAGGCAGCACAGGCAGAGGCAGGGAAGAGGGTGACAGGAGAAAAGACACAACTGTAATGAATTATGAGGGTTTGGGCAGGGCAGAAGAAGTCCAAAAGGGAGAGGAAAAGACTGAAGTTTGACTAAGGAGAGCAGATGGTAAATTGAGAGCAAATTCTGGGCTCTCCAGTTCAAGAGGGACAGGGAACTGCTGGAGAGAGGCCATCACAGGGCTACCGGGATGCTGAGGGGACTGGAGCGTCTCTGTGAGGAGGAAAGGCTGCGGGACCTGGGGCTGTTCAGCCTGGAGAAGAGAAGGCTGAAGAGGGATCTTATCAATGCTTATAAATACCTAAAGGGTGAGTGTCAAGAGGATGGGGCCAGTCTGTTTTCTGTGGTGCCCAGTGACAGGACAAGGGGTAATGGGCATAAGCTGGGACACAACAAGTTCCACTTAAACCTAAGCTAAAACTGCTTTGGTGCTGAGGTGAGGGAGCCCTGGCCCAGGCTGCCCAGGGAGGGTGTGGAGGCTCCTTCTCTGGAGATTTCCAAACCCACCTGGACATGCTCCTGTGCCCCTGATTGAAGGGAACCTGCTTTAGCAGGGAATTGGGCTGGATGAGCTCTGGAAGTCCCTTCCAACCCCAACCCTTCTGTGATTCTGTGTAAGAGTAAATCACATAGCAAATGTGATTTTCCCAGGAAGGGGCTGTCAGCTCCAGAACTCAAATCTCATCCAGACACAGCCAAGGAGCACTAACGTGTGCTGCTCTCGAACATGATGGAGAAGGTGATTGGAGAGATCTCCCATTTCTAGAGAGCCTGATTTCTCAATAATAGCACTGTGAAGTTATTAATAACAGCAAGGGAGGCAGGAAGTAAGTAGGTGCCACGCTAAAGGCAGCAAGAGGACAGAGCAAGTGGGAGTGATAAACAAGTACCAACAGTGCACAGAGCTACAAACAAGCCTCTGTCTTCACTGTCCCTTCAACAGAAAATACCAAAGAAACCTGAATGCAGCTTGGGAAGGCCTGGGAAAAAGAATCCTGAAGAAGAGCAGGTAAGAGAAAACACGGGCAAAATGCTCAGCTATGCATTTAAAAGGGGGTACAGAGTGTCAGGGGCAACTGTGCAAGCAGAAAAGGCAGATAGGAGAACTAACAAGCAGGAGGAAATACCTGTGAAACAAGTTTTCCAGTGCAAATCCCCATCCTGGCAATCACCATCCAGCTCCAAACCATGGGCAGCTCCTGGGAGGGCACCTGCCCTCCTGCAGCCGAGCTGAAGTGCTCCTCAGCCTCTCTGCAAGGACAAAAAATACTAATCTCCAGCACGGTTCTCACACCAGTTTCCTAATTTCACATCTCCTGGGGGCAGGACACCGCCTGGAAACCATCTCAGGTTGCAGAGAACCCTTTGATCTGGTGCTGGGACTGAGACCACAAAGCCGTGACCCCGAGAGTCACGGATGAAAGCTTCAGAACCATTTCAGTGATGTTTGAACCTCAGTTTTGAGACCATGGGGAGATGTGGGAGTCTGAATCATACCGTCAGGCCGCATTTCCTAGATGAGTAGGTCATTTCTCAAATGGATATTTAAGGCTCTGACCTCCTTAGGGACAGATTTCTAAAGGTACTTTGACTGCCAGAGGTTCAGACCAAGGCCTTGTGTGATTTTTCAGAAGCCCCTCAGTGCTTAGCTCCATTCAGATTGATTTGAATCCATGCTGGCACCCCATGGAAATGCTTTGATGTGACTATCTGCATCCTCACTTGCTCCAGAGCCGTGGTGATGCCCTGACCTGAGCCTATTCTCCGCTCCGTTAAGGAGTAGGTGAGACAGGCACCAAGTCTCCTGCACGGCCACTGTGTCTGCCTCAGAGGGCTTTTGCCCTGCCCAGAGTAGAGGGAAGGAGCTGAAACCACTGAAAGCTCCAGCTCAGAGCTTTTGCTATAAATACACTGCAGGGATGAGCTGCCAGAGGTTTGGCAGGGTTTGCCACGGCCTCAGCAAACCACACACAGCTGCAGTGCTGCCGTCCCTCCCAGAGGGCTCACGGCGGGTCTTCCTGGCAGGGAAACTGAACTAGCAAGGGAAGGGATGGGCAGGATTCACCCAGGGCATCGGGATTCTGTCCCCTGTGCCTGCTTTGCTGTGCCAGTGGCACAACCAGCCCGAGCCAGGCCACTGGCCCAGGCAGCTGGACCACACACCGATGGAGCAAAAGAACCATAGAATGGTAGGGTTGGAAGGGACCTTTAGAGATCATCTAGTCCACCCTCCCTGCAGAAGCAGGGTCACCTAGCAAGATCTTGTTCAAAATAATCCCTCTGTGGTTGCTCTGAAGCTCTGAATCACGGGGATTTTGGACTCTGCTGTCCCCATCCTGCTCTCCATGATCCAAGCCTGATCTTTTCCAATGTATTTCTTTAACCCCATACGATTGATTCGAGGTTACATACTGCTCATCTCCAGCTAGTGGTATCTGCTTCTAACATAGTTTTTGATAATGGTGCAAAAACTGTAGAACTGGAAAGGGGCACTTTTTTTCACCTCTTTGACCTAAATGCCTTTAGAAAGGGACCCCAGCCCTCTGCAACATTCAGCCTTATGTTTATCTTCATCAGCAGTGGCTCAGTAGGATTCCATTTCTGGGTCCCTTATTTAGGACACCTTAAATGCTCTGATTTTTGGAAAGCCTCTCCATCATGCTTCTGATCACTTCAGAGCACTGCTTGCTTTTAAAAAACTCATCATCAAAAGTCTTTGGGGGGATCCTCCATAAATGAGATCACTCAAATCCATCAGCAATCGATAAGCTTGCAGAACTCTGCTGGGCCACAGAAGTGGCCTGAGAATCAATCACAGGAGAAAGAGGAAACACCAAAGAAAGGAATTTGCTCACCTTTAAAGCCATCAGGGAAGGACTGGGGGGAGCAGGGAGCAAGGGTGCATCTGGGATTACACCACATCCACTTGGAAGTGATGGAGGGATGGTGAAAGAACTGGCTAGAAGGAGGGAAAACACACAGTGTTTAACAGAGGCAGCTCAGGCTGGCTTTTTGATAACAACATCCCTGTCCCCAAACTGTGCTGCTCGCTTTCCACAGCCATCCTACAGCCTTCCCTCTAACCCAGCCCTCAGCAGCTGCTCTATGCTCTGCACAGGGCCCCACATCCTTCCAGGGGCTCCCATCCCAGGATTTGGGCTAGCTAGTGCTCCTGAAGTACCTGGGGAGAGGACAGTTTGGCTTTTCTAGTCATTTCTTACCAAAGCAGAGTCACAGTGGTGAAGAGTGTCCTGTTTGCTCTGCCTCCCTGCCTATCAGGGGCTGCAGGGTTCTACACAGTGCCCGTCTGCTGAGCTTCTCCATCGTGTCTGGCCTAAAGCCCTTTCCCAGGCTGATTTCTCTTGACATGGAGACCCTCAGACATGCAAAAAGAGCCTCCTTGTCTTACTTAGAGCCTGTTGCAGTCCTTAGCCTTTCACCATTAAAAATGTGTATCTGGTTTCTCGCTTGTGTGTTTGTGGTGTGTGTTCCATGCCTCGGGGGTTTTTAGGGGTAATCTCACTAAATTAGCAAGATTATTGGCAAGAGTGAAAACAAAGTGTTATCAAGTGTTTGCAACCTGGTCTAGGTGGGACCTGCTTCTGCAGGGAGGTTGGACTAGATGATCTCTAAAGGTCCCTTCCAACCCCTACCAGTCTATGATTCAAAGTATGCCAGAGTCTACAGCCCCAGCGTCAAGCTCCTCAATGGTAAGGTCTTCTCTCTTTTGTTCCTTCCCATTTAGCATCTCTTCAGAGGGTTGCATCAGCTCTTCTTGCCACATCTGGCTGGGAGCTGGGTTTCAGAGTCTGCCCAGATCAGCAGTCAGGTTTCCTGGCAGATGTGCCCCCACTCTCCAGACGTGGTCTGTGTTGTTTCACTCCCAGGCGTGTTGCTTTGGCTACATCAAAGCCAACGTGAATCATCCGAGAAGCCCCAGATTACTCAGATCTCTCTGAATCACTGTCCAATTCTCTAACACTTTTATCACTTCCCCCTGCCAGCTCTGGATCCCAATTTGCTTTCAGACTGACAATAAAAATAGAGGAGGGGTTTTTTTTGGCTTTCACAAGCAACATTCCCAGGCTGGCTTTTGAGATGTGACAGCTCACCAGCCCAGCTCCTGTTGTCGTGCTTTGTTGGGCTGGTGTTGCTTTGGGCTGGAGGGAAGTGCCAGTTGAATAAGGAGGCAGTACAAAGCAAAGCTCCAACTCTCACATGCATTACCCTTTACCAACCTTCCAGTCTCATCAGGTGTCCAAACTCAAGCTTCTCTTCTATAAAGCCACACAGATTGGCAGCAGCTACACTCTCCTCCTTCACTGATTTCAATTTTGCCCAGGTTCCAGGTGAGGCTACACCAGCTGATTTCAGCTTGCTGTCAAAGGTAGGCATTGTGTCAGTTGCTTCCAGCACCTTCGGGGGGGGGAATGAGGAGAACATCTCACCACTTCAAAATTGAATAAAAGACAGAGATTTAAGATTTAAAGTGACTGCATGTGCTGTGCCAGGCCTGCTTTTAATCCCAGCCATCTCATGCCATCCGAAGCAACTCCAGAGACCATCCCCTAAGACTGGAGCCACGCAGTGGTTCATCCAAACAGTGGTTAGAGATGTCTGCAGCAGTTTGGTGACTGTGTGGCAGCTGCTCAGCACCAGGTTGGTCGGTGAGTCTCACCCAGAGCTCTATTAAGACTCATATCTCTCCAGCACCAGGCTGGTTGAGAGTCTCACCCAGAGCTCTATTAAGACTCATATCTCTCCTGCTAGTGTCCAACCAGTTCTGGTTAATTCCCTTCAACCTCTTTTTTCTATGTGCGTGTCAGAACTGCCACTGTCAGCTACAACATTTCCTCTGGAGGTACCCAAGGACATCCCTACAGTTTTGGCAAGAGCCAGCAGCCAGTAAGACACAGCTGGGTATAGTCACAAACATGCAAAAGCCAAGGTGGTAATGTTTGGGCAGGGTGGTGGCAGCTCAGATCTAAGGGTGAGAATAGCATGTGTGCCTGTAAGGGTTTCACAGGGGTTCTCACAAAGCCTACAGCTTCCCTGAGCCAGCTGCAGCCTCAGTGTGCAGCTCCAACACACTCAGCATAGAATCACTGAATGGTTAGGGTTGGAAGGGACCTCTAGAGACCATCCAGCCCAACTCCCTGCTACAGCAGGTTGCCATTGACCAGGGGGCACAGGAACGTGTCCAGGTGGGTTTGGAAACCTCCACACCCTCCCTGGGCAGCCTGGGCCAGGGCTCCCTCACCTCAGCACCAAAGGAGCTTCTCCTTGTGTTTAAGTGGTACTTTTTCTGTTCCAGCTTCATCCTGTTGCCCCTTGTCCTGTCCCTTGACACTACAGGAAAAAAGTGTCACCCTGTCCTCTCAACATCCACCTCTTATATACTTGTAAATGTTAATGAGATCCCCCCTCAGTCTCCTCTTCTCCAGACTAAACAGCCCCAGTTCCCGCAGCCTTTCCTCATAAGGAAGATGCTCCAGTCCCCTGATCATCTTGGTGGCCCTGCACTGGCCTCTCTCCAGCAGTTCCTTGTCCCTCTTGAGCTGAGGAGCCCAGAACTGGACACAGGACTCCAGATGAGGCCTCAGCAGGGCAGAGTTGGCAGGGAGCAGAACCTCCCTTGACCTGCTGGCCACACTCTTCTTGATGACCCCACAATGCACGTGCTGGAAATGTGCTTTGCTTGCCTGAGAAAAGTGTGCAAGTCTGCCTCCCCCAGAAATGCTGACTAAGGTGTGAAAATCTTTCTGAGGCGTGAACACTTCTCCCAGCTTACTGTGCAGATCTGAGCTGTGACCCTCTAGCAGAGCTCTGCCTTTGGTTATTTTTCCTTGCAGAGCCCTCTCCTTGGCAGTAAAGCATGTAACGTGGCACTGGGCTGAAGTGCCAGGGCTGATAACTGTAAAGCTCAGATGCACAAATAGGATTTGGCTCTTGTGTTGTTTGAAGGTTGAAATGCAGCTTCTGTTCCTTAGAGGAGTTTGTGGGTCTCTCATAATTTCACTTCCCTATATGTTACATAGAGTGCACATGGTTGTGGGGGATAGCTGGGTTGAGAAACAAGGGGTTTGGTCCTGCAGACTATTGTCTTTGAGACAGCAATAAACATGATAAAGGGCAGAAGTGTCTGTGAGGAGTAGGGTGCAACACTGCTGGGGAAATCTGCAGAGAGAGCAAAGCTGTTGAGCAGTTCCATGAGAAGCAGAAGTGAATCTACTATTTTCTGTGCTCAGCAAGGGAAAACGAGTGCTGGAGGCACCTCACAGCCCTGAGGTTCTCCTTCAGTGTCCTTTATGCTCACTTTGTCCCTTGGGTCAACATTTAACCCAGGCACAAACTGGGTTGAAGCTGACAAGCTATAGCGTGTGCTGAGGTGGGCTTTGTGAGGCTGACACGGAATACCTGTCAGGGGATCACAGAGGATGGGCACAGCTACATTTCCTCGCTTTTAGGGTGCAGCTAAAGGTCATCATATTGTTCCTGTCTGCCATGGGCTGGGTTTTGGGAGCCCTTTGGAGTTTGCAGCCCACTTGTGGAGCAACATCAGCTTAAACTGAGTAAAGTGACTACAAGAGGAGCTAAATATCCAAAGGGAACCAATGTCATTGCATGGGGCAGGATGAGTGGTGGTGGGAGGGTAGGGGTGTGTGGCTGGTGATGTACAAAATCTGGGAGCTAGAGAGTGAACAAACCACAGCCTGTGCTGGCAGTTTTGGATGCCAGTGTCATTTTGGCAACTGCAGCTCTCGCTTGCCCCTGGACAAGCTGTGTAGCATCTTGCCCTTCCCGTTAGCATGGGCACCACAGGCTTTGCAGCCACCCACCCAGGGGTCAAGGAAATCATTTGCTGCTCTAGAAGTTTGCTGATATTTCCAGACATTGATTAAGGGAGCAAGGATGGCAAAGACCAGCAGAGCTAGAGGTTCTCAGAGAGGAGAGTAAGGCAATGCCTCTCTCCAGGTCAAGGAGTTCTCACAGCACACACAATCTAGGCCAACAGCACCAGGCAGCCCTCTCTGGATGCCCATGGAGGTGGAAAAGATGCTAATGGGATACCAGCAGGCATCAAACAGTTGTTTTCTCTGTGCATGATGAGACTTCTGCTTGTCATGCCAGCTAAGGCACGTCTGAAACAGGAGTTTACACGTCTGAGAGGAAGCTGGGGCACTTTGCAGAGGCATCATGGTCTCTGTCCAGCTTTGTCACAGAGTCCAAAGTTAGAACTGGACTTCTGGAGCTTCCAGACTTCAGATCAAGGCCAGCCAAGTTTCAAATATCTCCAGGGATGGAGAACTCACACCTCACTGAAGCCCTGTGTTGGTATTTGACCTTTCTCATGGTGAAGTAATTTTTCTCATACATTGAGTAACAATTCCCCATGGCCACTGTCCCATTTTCCTCTAAGGAAACTTGTGTGCTTCACCTTTACTCCTTCTCACTAGATGGCCCTTGAGATGTCTCTTGCTGTGGCTGAGCAAACCCATTTCTCAGCATCTTCTCATACACCAAGTGCTCCAGCTCCAATCACTTTGGCAGCCCTCAGCTACAGCACACCAGTACATTGGTGAAGAACCCGTTGTGGAGCTAAGACAGAGGCTCTGAGGCTGTGCAGATGGGTGCAGGAGCAGCTCAGTGGCAAGGAGCTGGTGTAGTGACTCATAGTCAGCACCAGAGACTTGGTGTACCCCAGCACTGCTCTTCATGTTAAAGGCACCTGCTGTATACATTTAATCTCAGAAGAGAAAGAAAACACAAGGATGGGAAGGCAGATGGGCTATTTGGATTATGTGAGATATCTCCTGCTCATTTCTGTGTCCCCTCTACAGGGTAGATAATGACTGGAACAGACAGGTGAAGAGATAAGGAACCCATCACGTATCTCTGTAGACAACTCAGCTATCTCACCAGTAGAAAATCAGTATCTTGTTTGCAACTGCCACCAGCTTCAGCCCTTCACCTAGGCACGTCCTGTTCACCCCCTTTAATTCTGCTGCTGTCAGATAACACATCTCCAGAAGCTGGAGAGTTGAACTGGGCTGCAAGCAAGGCTCTGGGTAGGCTCCACAGACAATGTCACCTTCCAGTTCAAGTGGCAAGGCACTGCAAGAGCCTCTCAGCCCATGGGTGTGCCTGCCTGCTGCAAACAGCCTTCCCCACGCTGTGCCCGTGCCCCGAAACTATCAGCGCTGAGACAGCCCTTCTTCTAGCCCACTTTTCCTGTGCAAAACCACAAAGACTGTTTTCTAATGACTGAGGGCACTTCTAATTTAAATGTTTTGGGGACAACTAGGCTTTGAACTCTCAGAATAAGAAGGTATTTTAAAACAGAGAGCCTGCATTTCCAACTGGTGCCAAAAAAACCCTCCTCTTTGAGAAACGACTACAAATAGAGGCCAGAACTTGATGGCCCACACCACAGACAACACTCTGGCAATCAGGCACTAAAGAAAATGTCAGTATGGTCACAGCAGCCACCCATGAGGGAGTTTGTTGTGGTTACCACCACACCATATGAGACTTGTCAGGCAAGCACTGTCTCATGTGTCAGGGCATCTTTATTTCACGCTTAGTTTCGCGAGGCTTGTTTTAAACAGAGGCTATAAAAACGACTGCTGTCAGTTGACATGTAGGTTGGGATTCCAACCACTTCTCTCTGTCAGGAGTGGGAGTAGTTATCCACTATTAGCATCTGCCACTGAGTAATGCACCCACGCTCTCCTTATAGCCAAGAGGAGTTCCACCAGTGCAGTCAGCAGAATCTGGGAAGCGGTCTTTCTCATCTGAAAGCAGATTTGGCCTGACCTGCATTGGGTCAGATGCACTGCTCTGCATTGGCTGTATTGACTACACCTCCCACTAACAGGAGATGTAAACATCTGTATTAGAGACAGCTTATGATCACTGAGCTGAGTCCTTTTACAGTCAATGGGAAGACTGGAAAGCCTGTAAGAAGCTTGAGACACTGTGACCAAGGGGTAGTTATTGGTTGCAGTTCTGTCGTCACTGACCTGTCCCTTCAGTCTTGGCTTTAACAGGCTGCTTTGGCCATGTTGTCATCTCCCTGGGCCCCTGCACAGCATACCCCACTCAACTTCCTTCATTTCCTACAATGAAAGAAAGCAATGGCTACTTTACTTCAACCAGGGAGCAGACTCAAAGCAGTAGCATCTGCACCCCTTCAGGAGTTTTGGTTCCCTGCAAGCAGAAATCTTTGCTGAGACTTGAACACCACATCTCAAGGGAGCACATAAGAACTGATGGGTGCTTTGGGTTACTGGATGTGCAGAGCAGGGAGCCCAGAGGTCCCACACCGGCACCCCATGCCTTCTTTGAGTGCAGCCTCCAAACTAGCAAGCTCCAGGCTCTCACCTGGCTACCACATGGCCAAGGCAGGAGCAATCATGAGACATGCTGGTGCCTGAGAACATCAGTGTGGTTTCTCCTCTTTCGATCAGAGGCTCATTTTTTACCAGACCCCACTCACTCATCATAGATACCCTTGCTCCCAAGGGATGTCCCAGAGCAAGCTTTGCTTCTCCCACATCACCAAGCACTGCCTCAGACCCAGCCAAACTCAGCATCTAACCACCCTTCTCCTCTGGGGTTAGCATGTGGGGTGAGATTGGGCTTATTGTGGTGCTCAGAAGCACCTCGAGCTGCTCAACAGCAACAGGCCAGGTAGGGTTTCTTGCCAAGCACTGCAGGAGAGCACCTGCACTTAAGCTGCCACACACCACCTGCAGAGCTCACTCAGTCCCAGAGCAGCTTGCTGCTTCTTCTGATCCTCCTCTGACAGCCTGGAAACTCTCATTTCTTTTTTCTTATCCTAAAGAGAGTGAAGTGCATGTAACAGCAGAGTCTGGGATTTTGTTTGTCACCACCACCACCTCCACAGCAAGACAACTCTCACATAGTGACAAAATCCCAAAGTGTTGGTGAGATCATAGAATCACCAAATGGTGGGGTTGGAAGGGACCTTTAGAGATCATCCAGCCCAACCCCCCTGCAGAAGCAGGGTCACCTAGATCAGGTCACACAGGAACATGTCCAGGTGGATCTTGAAGACCTCCAAGGAAGGAGCCTCCACACCCTCCCTGGGCAGCCTGTGCCAGGGCTCCCTCACCTCAACAGGGAAAGAGTTTTGCCTTATGTTTAAATGGAACTTTTTGTGCTCCAGCTTCATCCCATCACCCCTTGTCCTCTTGCTGGATACAACAGAAAGAAGGGATGTCCCAACCTCCTGACACCCACCCTTTAGATACTTATAAATAAGATCCCCCGTCAGTCTCCTCCAGACTAAACAGCCCCAGTTCCCACAGGTCTCTCACTGTTTTACCACAGCAAGTACTGGATCTCTCTCTAACACGATTCTCTTCTCCCTTTTGATGTTGCCTTAGCCAGCAAGCCCAGCATGACGGAAGCATCCACAGAAACGACGGCTGAATACACTTACGATGAACACGCTTTTTCCTGCAATAAGACTGACATCCAAGAGTTTGGGAAAATATTTCTGCCCATATTTTACATTGCAGTGTTTGCTCTTGGCCTCGCAGGGAATCTAATGGTGGTTCTTGCCATTGTGAAAGAAGGCCGTAAGAAAAGCATCACTGACATCTATCTCCTGAACTTGGCTATCTCGGACCTTCTCTTCGTGGTCTCCCTCCCCTTCTGGGCTTCCAACACGGTGCGTGGGTGGACCTTGGGGACTATTCCATGCACAGCTGTTTCCTCACTGTATTACATTGGCTTCTTTGGGGGCATGTTCTTTATCACTGTTATCAGTATCGACAGGTACTCGGCCATCGTCCGGGCAACGTATTCTCTGAAATCCAGAACGGTGAAACACGGCCTTCTCGTGACCTGTGGAGTCTGGGCAACAGCAGTTCTCGTTTCAGTGCCACATTTTGTGTTCTCCAGGCTGGTTGAAAGCGACTGCACTTCTGCCTTCCCCCGGGAGCTGGAGAACATCTGGCCGGTGTTCTGCAACGTGGAGCTGAACGCCGTCGGCTTTTTCATCCCGGTGTGTATCATCTGCTACTGCTACTGTGGGATCGTCAAAACCCTGCTGCTCTGCAAAAACCAGAAAAAGGCACGAGCTATAAGGCTGGTCTTGGTTGTGGTGGTGGTGTTTTTGCTGTTTTGGTCCCCCTACAACGTCCTGATTTTTCTAGAGACTTTAAAGCGCTTCGAGTTGTTCACCAGTTGCAACCAAATCAAATCCTTGGACTACGCGATGCACCTGACCGAAACCATTGCGTTCAGCCACTGCTGTCTCAATCCTCTCATCTATGCTTTTGCTGGGGAGAAATTCAGGAGATACCTTCACCACATCTGCTTAAGGTACTGCCCTTTCCTGTGCTTCTGTGGCCCTTGCAGTCGCTACCGGGTCAGCCACTCGGCCAGCTATGCGGAGAGCATTGTGATCAGCAACATCACTGTGAACACCAGCGACCAGGATGGCTCTGTCTTCGTCTAAAAGGCTCTGTGAAGAAGAAATGTGTGTAAATCTACCAGGGCTTGCCATTACCCATAGGAAGAGACTTAAGGGCTGCACTGAATTACTGACGTGTCTCTTGTGAAGCATTACATGGAAATGGTAAAACCAAGGCGAAGGCTGAACGTGGAACTGAATCAAGAGAGAAGGCAGAAGCAAAGGCAGTACTCTGTGTCTAGAACAAGTGATGGAGAAGAATTTAAGGGTAGAGAAGCTGTTAAAACAGTTTCAACACGGAGAGCTCTGTGTGTGTGGGTGTAGGCACACACACTACAAATGTACATAGACCTAAACTCATTTTGAAGGGAAGAGGCGTCTCCTTAATGAATGGTAGCTGACTGTTAGCAAAGGGGAACGTTTTGGATAGTACAAGGGTATATTTCTGATTTTGTATGTCCATATGGAAATGATCCTGGGCTTATTGATGGCAACAAATGCTTTTCCTATGCTTTCATACCTAATAAAATCCTACTGTCAGAACAAACAGGGCTTATTTCTGAATATGTGTTTAGTGCCAACAACACAGCCGGTGTTGACCACACACAGTAATCACAGCAAGGATTTTCCATAAGGATTTGGCACCTGACCTGGAGCGAGTCTAAGCCCATAGGCTTATCCCTTGATTTCCACAGGCTGAGGCAAAGGCCAGAGTTTGGTGGAGCCCTTCCCTCAGCACATCTCCAAGCGAGGGGCCACCAGACAACAGACATCAGCAGATAGTGAGGACCACAGGTATGGGCTCAGGTGTCATGGTGCTTGGTCCAAATATGGCATGAGCAAGCTGTGAATTGCTTGTGGAGCACAGTAAGTACGTGCTCCACCCCCATGCTCTGCTTGCCACATCAACTCTGTCTACACCATCATTGACAGTGGCTTTTCAGACCAAACTCCCACTTGCCCGTGCTGCTTACCACAACCTTCCTCAACCTTTGTGGCCTCCCCACCTGATTTCCCCAGGGAAACCTGCAGCTGTACCCAGATTTAACACATCCCAGAAGACACATTCAGCATGTGCACTCCACAGGCTGCAAACATCCTTTTTCCCCTTGCAATGACAGTACACTGGTGGTGGAAAAACACCGATCACAACTGAGAGTCCTTGCCCAGAGGCCTCCCTGGGAAGCTCCTGCCAGCATCTGCTGCAAGAGCAAAGGAGATTTCTGTTGGTGCTCTGGAGTGTCAGCAGGAGGAGCAGGCTCTTTCTTTGTGGGCCTTAATACCACCCTGTTTCTAAGAAAGCTCAGAGGAGAGCTTCCCCACTGAGCAGTTTTCCACATGCAATAACTCCAGAGATATTAAATATTCCACTTTTTGCTCCTGAACGTTCATCACCCTCCGCAGTAGAACGGCCCCTCTGCATAAAATGCCCCATAGTAGGTGTAAATGTATTCTCTGGGCTCAGCTTTTAAAAATTCAGCTCTGAGTGGACTTCCAGACTTCAGTTATTGTCCAAGATTAAGTGTTGTGTGTCACTTGAAATTAAGTTACTTTCCAAGCTTGAGTCTGCCCGAGCAAGTGAGATAAGACAACTCCCTCTGTCCCCACCTCCAGGCAAGTGGTATTTTTGAGAAATGGTATTTTTACAATGTTTGGGTTTTTTTTAAGAAATGCTAAGATGGGCAGAAAGAAAGAGGAAGGTACAGTGAGACTAAACAAGAAGTCATCTGCATGAAACGGGACTGCAGAAGGTGGATTGCCAGGCTGAGCAATGCAATCTCGCTTGTTTTATTCAACTCTGTGTTTATTTTCCAGACAATGGCGAGTTACTGAGTGGGAAGAGTAAGAGGCACCTTTAATTATGACCTGTGTGCTGTCTCCAGAATGAAAGGTGCAAGCCCAGAGCTTTCTGCCAGCTCTCTAGGAAAGGAGAGGATTTTCCTGTCTAGCTCCAGTGGTTTCCCAGGAATCCTACCAACCCCTCACAGCACACACACCTCCCAGAGGCAGTCTGCCTCCATGCAGACTTGGTGCTGTGAGTCAAACTGCCTTGACAGGCCTGGGACACCTATGAGATGCGGTGCATCTGCAAAAATCCTTCACTTCCAAGTCAAAAGCCTCTCCTGACAGCCTGCACTTTTGTCCTCTTTGCCATACTCTGCAATGGAAGACTCCCAAGGATTTTCAGCACACCATCATCAATTTTTTATGCCAAGTTGGTATTTAGAATCTGTTATTGATGTGCAAGGTCTGATTGCTCAATGTCATACGAGCTTAAAAGCTTCAGGGGGATTTCTAGGCACTGGGCTGTGCAACAAACAGCTACTTCATGCAGACGGCTCCTCAGAGCAGAAGTGGTAAACCATTGAAAACCAGAATCCACATTTTCATTGTCTGCATTAGCAGCAAGGGTTTGGTTGCAATTTTCCCTTAAAACACTTCAGCCTCCATGAAGCATTTCAATGCTCTGAAGGCAACCAGTACCAAACTCGGTGAGGTCTGGGTTCAGCTGCAGCTGAGACAGGCCTTGCTGCTCTTTGCTGTGCTGCACCATGGCCCCTGCCCACACCTTGCCTCTCTCACAATTTGTGGCAGCTCATACTCTGCAGTTTCCTGGGTTTCTGCTAATTTTATCCATTACACTCCTTGAGGGATTCTTTGCACCAGTCAAGACTGAATGAGAGTCAACTGATGTCCCTTTAAGTTCCTCCACTGGACTTTCAGTCGATTGTAGCCTTCATTTAAAGTTACTACTTCTCTTTCAAAACCTCTGCAGCAGGAAACTGAGGACCAGCAACACTCAGTCCCTACTATTACAGGAGTAAACCAGCCTCTCATCATGGGATAAAACCTTTTCACCTGCCATAAATCAAGGATAGGCTCTTACAAGCCACAATTTAGACATCAAAATGCTCACACACACACACACTTGTTATATCTATCCAGTGAAGAGTATCTGGTTGTGCAAAAAGGTCAGGAAGCCTCTGGGTTTGGTAGAGGGGTTGGGTTTGGTAGTGGGATTGGGTTTCGTAGAGGGGTTTGGGGTTTTGAGGGGTGATGAGCTATCTTTGTGTCCTATTTTTGCATCGCAATCAACTTTTTTCCTGTTTGAGACTCACACTGACACAACATAAATCTTTTTCCCAGATGGGTTACAGCTTGAGGAACTAATGAAACCTGGAACCTCAAAGTTTTCTCAGCAGTTCACAGCTACATTTCATGGTCTACTTATAAACAGAATGGACAAGACACACATTTAGCCAAACTGCTTGCAGTGAGATACGTGGACATCAGTATCCCTTTTGGGTGCCACTGGGAAGCATTCATTCAAACATCACATCACAGTCACAAAATCATGGGATCTCTGTTAATTTTTAAGCCAATCATGGACATTTTGCACTCTTTTCCTTGACCTTTTGGGGTTTTTAACTTGTACAAACACCTTAGAAGTGCAGACAGTCCGAGCATCACACTGACCTAGGAAATGGCTCAGCGGTGAAAGCTCTTGCCTTCAACACTGGCCTCAGAAGGAATTGCTACCCACATGTTTCCTTTGGGTTTAGAACTTGCTGGGAGTGGATCAAAAGTCCTGGTCCAGGGTAGTCTGAAGTTTTCAGGCTGTATTTCACAGAGAAACTATAAACACGTTGGTTATGGGTAAAGTTCTGTCATTTCCATTTTGTCTCTGTCACCTTTGCGAGGTCCCTCCCCGAGATCTCGTAGGTAACAGAAAACCACTGTCCTAGCAGGGCACTCCATTGACAAAGAGGAGACATGTCCCATTCATCCAAGTCCCAAGTCTTTTAGACATCACTAAAAAAAACAAGGGGGAGTTTGCCACAGAACATGTCAGTTACCAGGTTTAGTCTGAATTCTAGAGGTTGCACTATCTCTACCCACTGCTGCTGTTACAGCTCCTAGCTGGTATCATTTTTCCTCTGGAGTACTGCCCAAACATGGTGTGGTGCTTTGCCAAAGGCTCCAAGGTGTGTAAACATACCATAACTGAAGCTAAAATTGAGAACAATTTATAACTATTAAAGGATGGCTTCTAACACTCATCATACATACAGCTTCTGTTGAAGCTGGTAATAACTCTGCTGCCATTGTTAATAAGAACTTCCTAATTTACTTGGTGGCTAATGTAAGAGTTCGGTTTTCAACACACACACACACACCCCTAAACCTCAAGACCTGGGTTTTGCGGTGTCAGTGCAAAAAAATATCCACCAACTGCTGCTGTATGTTTTTGTTTGTTAGGCTAATATTCAATACACAGATGTGAATAGTCAATATATTGCATTTGTCTTTCTTCTCCCTAAAAAAGCACTGAAAGTGAGTTCCCATTGGATGTGGGTTTGCTTGTGAAGAACAGTTTGCATTTACCAAATTTCCAGCTGTGATCCTTCAGTCAGTGGGAAGCAGCACATTAACTTTACCTTACTCGAGGCAGAGGTTAGTGAATAGCATAGAGAATGCAAGCCAGGACTATGGCACAGCTTTTTCACTACACAGGGGATATTATCCCCTTGCCAACTGCAGCTGGAACAGCCTCTTTTTTCCACCCCACTGAAATTCTGAGTCTCTGACAAGCTATATGCATTTGTCACTGCTCGCCATTCAGCCCAACAGTCCAGCTACATACAGGTCCACATGCCAGCATACTGCAGGCAACTGCAAGAAGCTCCATTTCTCCCACAAGAAGTTTGTAATTAACCCATAAATGTGACATTTGCTGAAATGAAACCCAGCAACACCATGACACAAAGAAAGAGCAGCACAGTTTGCAATGGCCATGATTTGCAGGGTGCATTCGAGGACGCTAGGAAGCTGAGGAAGCAGAAGAGCAGATGTCTACGTGTGTCTGCTGACAAGACAGTTCCCTCTAGTGCCAGACACACGTTCTCATTTCTGTGTGCAACTCCCTGTGTGCTTTACCAGCACAGTTCCTGACGTGCAAAAACTGCCTGAAACCCTGAGCTGCAGCCTCAGTTGTTCTGGGCCTCAACCAGGTAGAAAAAAAATAGAAGGAAACATTATGTTTGAGGCACCTGGAGCAAGTTTCATAAACTCCATCATCATAGAATGGTCAGGGTTGGAAGGGACCTTTAGAGATCATCTAGTCCAACCCCTCTACTAAAGCACATTGTCCACAGCCTTTTGAACTTGGCAACTGTCTAGCTACATAGACCCCCAACTTGGCCACAGCAGGAGCACATGGCAATGGGGAGCATTTCCCACTGGAAGGGCCTCAAACAATGATGCTAATGGTCTAAAAACACTCAGGAGTGGGGATTTGGGTAAGTGCTCAGAGGAATTGCTTTCTCAGCACTCACTGGGACCTCGAGGTACATAAGAAGGACCTTCACCAGCACATTTTCTTTGCCCTGGAAAGAAGATGTCTGGGGAGGCTCAAAGCTGGGTTTGTCTGTTTTGTGAGTGTGGCAGTATTAGGGCAGACTAAAATTTGACAAGGTCATAATTTGACCACCCTGAGTGGCTTGAGAGTCCCTTTCCAGAGAGTCTTTGCTTTATTGTAGCTTCTCTCCCCCTTGGAATTCTATCTTAGGAAATAGGTATCCTGGTACTGCTGCCAGCTGATTTTTTTCTAAGGGAAGCCTCATTTGAACTATTAAGACTCACCATCACTTGGTCTCATCTTCAGGTCCTTCTTCTTGATCCCATCGCTGGTCCTTGCTCTCCAAATCCTGCTCGTGGCTCAGGTTTCAAGAGGCTACAGCACAAGGAAAGGTCAAAATACAACACTGAATGCAAAGGCCAGAGTTTACAGATCAAGCCAGACTCTGAAAAGTCAACTGTAGGCAATGGCACACATCATTTTGCACAGAGATAACAGCACCTGAAGCCAAGTATTTCACCATAAGCTCTCACTATCCCTTTTGTCACCCTTGCTCATGCAGGACCCTCTGTCCTAAACACCGTCCATCATTTCTTCTGCCCATCCTCAGTGTCAATGCTTTCTTTGCATTTCCACCAGAAGGGGGCACGATGAAACTCCTATCAGAATAAAAAGTCACTGGCAGTACAGGAGGGCACCTCAGACTGGCAACTACAGTCACTGATGAACGAGCACAGAGCGTGAAAAATGCATTGATGGAAAGCGTGAAAGAAATCAGGCACTACCCTCTGCTGCTGGGGGAAACTGGTCTTTTCAGTATCTTTATTTATTTGCTTGTAATTAAGGACATGAGAGCCTCTAGATGTTAAAATAACTACAAGGGGTTTGTTTCACCACTGACTCCCAAAACACGCTGGAATATCTTGTGAGGCACAAAGGTGAGAGAGCTGTTCCAATGAAAACTTGGCTATCACACTTTTATTTCGGTGCTGAGTGGTTTCCCCTGCTACGAAATGTGAACTGAGTATTACATAAGTTGACTCTACTGCTTGTCTTGAAGAGGATCTGCAGTGAAACAGCTTTTACTGCGTGATGGCAGAGCACCTGTGTCTTAGCAAGCACAGAAAGAAAAGCAGTCATTTATGAGAACAAATATTGGTTCTTTCTCAGTCTTGATCCTCTGCAAACACTTTGGGTTTTCTAACTAGCTTCCTTTATGATTCAACTGCCATGTGAGAGACTTGGAAGATGTTTGTTTAGGATAAGGCCAGTCATTTAATAAGCTTTTTAAGACTACAGTGTTTGAGACTTGAGGGCACTATCACAAAGAAACAGAAACCAAAACCTTTACACCAAGATGCCACCATTGCAACAAACACCAAAACAACTGGCCTGAGGAATCATAGAATCACAGAATGGTAGGGGTTGGAAGGGACCTTTAGAGATCATCTAGTCCAACCCACCTGCAGAAGCAGGGTCACCTAGATCAGGTCACACAGGAACGTGTCCAGGTGGGTCTTGAAGCCCTCCAAGGAAGGAGCCTCCACACCCTCCCTGGGCAGCCTGTGCCAGGGCTCCCTCACCTCAACAGGGAAAGAGTTGTTCACCTCTCAACTGCTCCTCAGAGAAGAAACAGCTTGGAAACATTGATAGATCACTGAAGGAGACAGAGCAAGCTCCCCATTGTGTCGTTTCACGTGTAAGATGAATGCAACTCCCAGGATCATCAGTGATTTTCAGTAAAATCCAGCACACAAAATTACTGTTTAAGGTTTGAAGTTTCAGTTCTTGGGTTTTTTTCCTTAATGAGGACTTCTGAATCTAGCAGCTTGGCAAGCACTGCATATGGAAAGGAGGCAAATGGGGATCTTATTAATGTTACAAGTATCTAAATGGTGGGTGTCAGGAGGTTGGGATATCCCTTTTTTCTATTGTATCTAGTGACAGACCAAGGGGAAATGGGACGAAGCTGGAACACAAAAAAATTCATTTAAACATAAGGAAAACCTCTTTCCCTGTTTGAGTGAGGGAGCCCTGGCACAGGCTGCCCAGGGAGGGTGTGGAGGCTCCTACCTTGGAGGTCTTCAAGACCAACCTGGACATGTTCCTGTGTGACCTGATCTAGGTGACCCTGCTTCTGCAGGGGGGTTGGACTGGATGATCTCTAAAGGTCCCTTCCAAGCCCTACCATTCAGAGGATCACCAGTGGATACAAACAGCAGAACGCACAGGAGCTCGGCCGCTGAAAGAAGAAATCATGTGGGGAATTGCAACTCCACAGTGTTGAGCAAGGAAAACACACCTTGGCTTGTCAGTGCAGACAGCTATCTTAGCCAAAGGGAATCCATACACTCAAAAAGACTGAGTTAAACTCTGAGTGAATTACCAGGGACAACAGGTGTCTGAAGCTGGGAAATTCATTAACTTTTCCTTTGTAGCTCTCTGACGGGTTTCTACAGCTTTATTCATGCACAGGAAACATAGAATAAGTTGTAAATTACAAGGAAAGGAACTGCATAAGGAACAGGAGGCACAAAGACTTTGCTAATGAGCAAGGATGGGAACTACAGATGTGCAAAGTGTGACTCAGATTCGCTTGAATTGCCAGAGAAGAACTGCACAAGGCTTGATCACACAAGAAGGTGGCTGCGTGATGGAGAGGATGGTTTGTTGGGGAAGGTGATGGTTTGGCTGGCTGTGACTTTGGCAGCCTGGATCCTGCACTGATCCACATGGTCAGTCAAAATACTGGCTAGCTTTAAGTTCCATCACCTGCCTCTCTCCTGAGGTAGTCTCTTCTGGGTGAGGACTTCTCTAATAAACACTTCTGAATGGCCTGTTGATGGCCAGCACTGGTGTCAGAGGGAATGGCCAGTGCACTAGTGTATCAGCAGGGAGCATGTGACAGCCTAGCTACCTGGGTTAGATAAACCTCCATCTCCAGTCCTTCCTTGGGCAAGATGCTTATGCACCCTGTGAAGTGGCAAGTGTAAGGATAAGACTTTCTGTAAAAGGTGGGAGTGGCTGAAATCACTTTTTGGTGAGAAGCAACCTCATTGTTTGGGTTGTTCTTCTTTTTGCTTTTGTTAAGTTCCCTTCTGTTGGTTTTAATGAGCCCCACCAGCCCTGTTTCCCAGGGTTTATCTCCTCCTAGTCAAGCTAATCAGGTCTGGTCCATTTCTCTGCACTCTGGTGATTTATTTGGGTCAGTGCCACATATCTGATACCATCTGATACAGAGGTAAGACTTCTTTCTTCTCCCCTTTCCCTGACAACCTGCAAGTTTTACAACCACATCCTCTGTATCTCACTGAGATACCTTCTGCCTTTCCCTTTAACCTCGCTGTCTCCTGCCATCACCCCTTTTGTTAGCCTCTGCCAGGTTCTTCTTCTCCAAGGTGGAGCTGAAAAGACATGCTGACAAGTTAGAAGGAGACCTCAGAGCTCCCCTACTACAGATTACAGTTGTACTTAGTCCATTTCACTCTTTTTTCTCTCCGAGCCATTGCAGGACCTTCACTCACAACACCATTTCATCCATTTTCTGCATCATCTCACTTGCTCAGAGATATCTTTTTTCTTTCTTTGTCTTCTCTGCAGTTCTCCTTTCAGGCTCTGCCAGAGACTCTTTTCATTGTCAGGCCATCAGAAAGCACTTTAGGGTTCATTGTCATCTCGGTTTTCATGAACTGGCAGATTTCTTTCTTCTTCTGCTTCACTTTTTGGAGTTGATACATCCAAAGTTGTCCTTGTCTGTAGCCACAACTATCGTTCTCTTTTTGTGGCTGAGCATTCCTCTTTCTGCAGCCATGCTCTTGCTCAGCCTCCTTACAAATCTGCTGAAGCAGCTTGAAATGCATCGGGAACGCAGAGGAAATGCTCCACTCCTCCTGTGGCAGCAGCCCAGCTTTCCACACGACGCAGTGAGCAGGTACAAAAAGCTCCTTAGGAAGCATCTCCTGCTTGAAAGCCTTCCAAAGAAGGACTGGGCAAAAGGCAATATACCAGAGAGGTCCTCTCTTTGGGCCAGTGCCATATGAATCGTGCTCAACTGGCACTCATAAGGTTGCAGACTTGGACTCTGCTAATGGTATCACTGAAAGATCAGCATGTCTGAAGTGTGGCATGTGAGCTAAAGACAGCTCAACAGACCTCCAAAGGTAGCTAATGATAGGAAATTATCTCTTAACCAAGAAAGGTTCTTTCAGGGTGGAAGAAATATTGTATCTGGATTCAATTCTCTTCACTACTTCATCTGGAAATCAAGACAAATCACCACTGGGGACACAGAAAAGAAATCGTTTGAATGAATGGGACAAGACAAACATGCAGAAACGTGTAGTTTGTGGCAAAAACATTACAGCCAGAAGTAGAAAAAGAACAATTCCTACCATTTTTTTCCTGAAATGCAGGTGCTGAAGAAAGATTTTCATGTCACTGTTATTGTGGGTGAGGAGCTGAACTAGTGCAACATGTTGAAGAAGAGATTAACGAGGCCCTTGCACAGACAGAAGGGCAGCGGGAGGAACAGCTTCTAGTTTCTGTGAGCTGAGCTGATGAAACTGCTACCATAGTGTTGCCTGTTCATCTGCTGTTCACAAATTTAAAGGACCACTAGTGAACTGAAAAGAAGATGTACATCATCTGCACAATAACCTGCACTGGAGGAACGTCTCCCCGTGACAGATCTAATCATCTCCATGGATGCAGCTTGCAAAAGATGACCAAGAAGCTACTTCTCCTTCATCTTTTTTTATCCTGGTGAAATGTGAAACCAATAGATGCCACATCTCATGCTGTCTTCACATCAAGCCTTTCTGGAAGAAACACTTGAGCCAAATATAAGTCATGGGGCAGGGTAACAATGTCCGAGGCACGTGGGAGAGCAGCAAATAGCACAGCTGGACAAAGCTGTACCTATGTGCACATTAACACCAGACGTTGAACTAGAACATATCATCTCTCTTGGACTTAAATATAAGGTTCTTCCTACCCTCCTTACCACCTCCTGGAGCTTTCTTGTTTCTGTTTTTCATTGTTTCTCTTCAGTCTCTCCTGCTATCAAGCAAGCAGCCTCCCCTGTTGAGAGATGGCTTTTACTTCTGCTTGGCTGCCCTTTGCTGGGACATGGAGAAAACAGCACTTGCCAGCTGCTAGCACAGTTGTTCTGCTGATGGGACTCAAAACCATCCCACATTTGACTCACATATATCTTCTGTGCTCTCTTCTCCCTTCCCAGGATCCCCCAAAGGACAGACAGGGTCCACTGCATCCTTTGAGAAACGCGCAGCAGCTGCTGAGCTTTCTGCTGTGACAAGAACCACGGTAAACCTCAGCACCCTCTGCCCTTACACCACACTCATGTGCACATCCTACCTGTTCGCTGATGTTTTGGCCACTCTTACTACTTGTGTCAGTGGTAGGAGGTAGATTTGCTGCAGATAAAACTTAGAAGACATCGAGCAAAAAGGTGGCAGGAATTAACGTGCCTTCATTTCTTTTCTTAGCAAGATAAATAGGAGTGAGAAAGGACAAACAACAATGAATAAAAAGGAGCCTTCCCTACACTAAATCTATCCATCTCTCTTCTACAATTACATAGTATATCTTGCAGAATTAGTTACCTGGCAGATAGGGACTAGAAACACACCTCCCACGCACCTACCAAGTGCTTTCCTCCTGTCTGTGTCTTACAGATGAACCTTTGATTATTTTTTCCTGAGATTAAGATGCATTTTACAAGCCAGAAGAAAGAATGAGGTTTCTGTTAAATAACAGCAGCTTATTGATACCTGTTTTAATGATTTCAGGGGAAGATGAAGCTGTTTTAACTCAGCAATGACACCGTGAGTGGAAACTTGTGTTTCCTTACACGCTATAAGAAGCGTTAATTTGATGTCTGAGTTTATTTCTGATGAGCACTGAGAAGCACTTGTGATACAATCTGCAAGGAAGTACCAAGCTTCCGTTAAGAGACACAGCTACCTAGTGACATCTGCTTTTTGCAGCTGCTGGATATCGCTGTGTAGGCAGCACCTCCCTGGCACAGCTACCTGGTGAGAAGCAAGCGGTTCTGCATCCTTAGAGCAAAGAAGCTTCTTCACATCATCTCAGAAAACATTAAAAAAGAGGAGAGAAAAAGGTAAAATTCACAAAATGCAGCTGCTGAAAAGTTGTGTCTCGTGTGTGACTGGAGTGCTTCTTCATTTACCTCTTGTGCTGCTCAGGTAGTTTTAAAGGCAGTTTGAACAACTCCTTCTGCATCAGCAGACGTGGGTTTATGTGTGTTCTGTAAGCATGTGTGTTCAGTTGGAAATATATCAGTATATTATGCTAAACCTAGATTAGATTCAGGTGTTCCTCTGTGACCTGATCTAGGTGACCCTACTTCTGCAGGGGGGTTGGACTGGATGATCTCTAAAGGTCCCTTCCAACCCCTGCCATTCTATGATTCTATGTCTAAGGTGCAGTTGCAAAGCTGTCATCTCTAGCCCATTGTTCTCAGTTTTGCCCCAGTGACTTGTAATTCGGATTAAGTTCCTCTCTGTGTGTAATGGATCAGAACTGTAGGCTGGAGAGGTGGCATGAGTGGGGCTACACATAGCAGGAGTCAGGATAATGACAGTCAATGCTCATTGTGATGGAGCAACAAGAGAAATTAAGCAATGACATTCACTTTTCTTCTGCTTTCTGTTCATAAAAATAAAGGCAAAGGGGAAGGATATAACTCAGGCTTAGAAAAATTCTGGTGTGTTTCAAACAATAACACTTGCTGTGAACGATGTGAATCACAGAATGGTAGGGGTTGGAAGGGACCTTTAGAGATGATCTAGCCCAATGCCCCTGCAGAAGCAGGTCAACCTAGATCAGGTCATACAGGAACGTGTCCAGGTGGGCACACAATAATACAGCAGCCATGTGATTTGCACTGTGTCCAACTTATTTACCTGGAAGCATCATCACTTAAAACTCAGTTTCTATCAGAAAAGAAGGTGCACAGGAGAATGACAAATTCCTGTTACTCATTTAGCCACCAAAGGCAGCACTTGCTGAAAGCTCAGGTCAGCTTTCAGTAAGCGTAGCTTCATTAGAAAGAGTCGTCAGATGCATTTTTCTTACTGTCTGGATGTTTGCATGGTTGGAAAGGTGGGTGAAATCCTGCAGTGCTACCAACAGTGGCTGTGCTCTTTGCGTTGCTGCAGACGGGATCGATCCCTCTCTGCTTTGACATTGGCGGTCCGCATCTTTCCTTCCTCTTTGCTTTCCCCTCTGCCATTTGAACAGCGTGCTGGACATCCAAGTTGCACAAAGGCTGAGCCCACACAGGTTGAGGACAGCACATTTTGCACGTGTGCACATGCATCCCATCAATGCTTAAACAAGGGTTTGAGAATCTGGACGGAGAAGTGCAGTGAGCTGCCAGTCACTCATGGCCGGCCACCCATGGTCTGTGGGGTAACCACACAGTCTTCACAAGCTGAAAGTCACTGACATTTTTATCTTCTCTCTTTCTCAGGAACTGGGAGAAAAAAACCAACATGAGTTCTTCAAATACAGAGTCCTTTGAAGCTGAGAATGTAACAGCATACGACTACTACGACAGTTATGACTATGGCCCGAGACCGTGCAGTAAGGAAAGCGTCAGGAGGTTTGCAGCCTCCTTCCTACCTGTTCTGTATACCCTCGTGTTCCTGGTGGGGCTCATGGGAAACATTCTGGTCATTGTGGTCCTCTTCAAATACAAGAGGCTGAAGAGCATGACTGATGTGTACCTGCTAAACCTTGCCATCTCAGATTTGCTCTTTGTTTTATCCTTGCCGTTCTGGTCTTATTTCACAATAGACCAATGGGTTTTTGGAACTCTCTGGTGTAAAATCATCTCGTGGATCTACCTGGTGGGGTTTTACAGCGGGATATTCTTCATTATGCTCATGAGCATAGACAGATACCTGGCAATTGTTCGTGCAGTGTTTTCCTTGAAAGCAAGGACCACCTTCCGTGGCTTGATTACCAGCCTCGTTGTATGGCTGGTGGCTCTTTCGGCCTCAGTCCCAGAGCTGGTATTCAGAGAATCTGTTGATGAACGCAACTATACCACCTGCAAGCTCAGATATACAGGCAACTTCACCACCTGGAAACTTTTTGCCACTTTGGAAATCAACGTTTTAGGGCTCCTAATCCCTTTTATAATTATGGCGTTTTGCTACTCCATGATCATTAAAACGTTAGTTCAGTGTAGAAACGAGAAGAAGAACAAGGCTGTGAAGATGATCTTTGTTGTCATGATCCTGTTTTTCTTCTTTTGGACTCCTTACAACATTGTTATTTTCTTACAACTGCTGGAAGTTATGGGCATCATTGGCAACTGCCAGCTGAGCAGGAACCTGGATTACGCTTTCCAGGTAACAGAAATCCTCGGCCTTTTCCACTGTTGCCTCAATCCAGTCATCTACTTCTTCATGGGGGAAAAATTCAAGAAGTATCTGAAGATGCTGTTTAAGAACTGGCCGTTACCTGGAGATATTTGCAAGTGGTGTGGAGTTCACATGGCTTACCACAGCGAATCTACCAGCTCCTTCCACACACAGTCGACGGGGGATCAAGATGCTCTGTGAGACGTTTCAGACCAGGCATCGAACTCTCCAGCGAGCAAACTGACAGCAGCAGGAGCTTGGAAAAGCTAAGCAGATGCACATGCATTTAAGAATAAGCTACTGCCAGATAATTACTTACTTCAGCTTTGATTTCTGCCCCTAGATTTCATGAACGTTATACAGAAGGTGTCGTAGATGTGAGAACGTGGTGGATGGACAGGCAAGTTCCACCCGGTGCGGTCACGAACCACTGCCCAGGTGTAACAGCAGCCTCAGCTCTCTGCAAAGCACTGTGCCACGCTGCCTCCTCTTCACCAGCACCAAGACAGAGGTCAGCCTGTATGGAGGGGCAGAGGAGACACAGCTGCTTCTCATCAGCACCTGCACTTGGAAAATACATTCATTTATTCAAGAAGGATAGTTACTACCATCTTTTTTTGTTCTACGGTTGACTTCATTCTGACTCTCAGCAAGCTATTAATAGTACCTACCATTGTTAAATGTTTCACCCTGGGGAGAGGATAAAGCCTGTGCCATTAACAAAAAGGACACAAAAATGTATTCTTTAGGTGCACAAAGACTCAAAGCAAACGCATTACGTTGGGTTATAGGCATGTTCTCTCCAAGTTGCCGTGTATGACTATGTGTAGGTGTATCTATAGGTACTTTGAATCACTTTGATCACTGTAATTCAGCAATTCTGTATTCTAATTAACTTAGAAAATGTTTATAATATTTTTGAATAAAAGTGTTTAAAATAAGCCCTGATTTTCCAAGCACATGTTGGATAAATTTGAAGCACCTTGGTTAAAAGTCTGTCTTTTGAAGTGAGTGTTCTTTGTTCCAAAAGTACCAAAACTCAGGGTTGGACTGCATGATCTCTAAAGGTTCCATCCAACCCTACCATTCTATGATAAAACAGAGACTGTATAGACACAGCCTGTCATAACTTAGAAGCCACCCAAGGAATCCTAGCACTTGATAACAGAAGAATGCCAAGAGTGGGATGCCCCAGTAGCCACTTGTACATCTACATGATATTAATCAGAGACCTGGAACAGGAAGGGAAAGCTCTTCCTGCCATGCTTAGCTTTTAACAGGGGTGTTGGACTAGATCATCTCTTGAGGCCCCTTCCAACATTTAAGATTCTGTGACTCTGTGATTCAGTAATCTTTAAAAGAGGCAAAAAGTCAGTAATGTAGCAGCAAAGTAAGAGTGGAAAATCCATACTGGAAGGTACCTCTGGTATGTCTTTCTGTTGGACAACAACCATCCAGCAGGAAGATCTTAGTTTTCCTTAGGCTGTCAATACCAAAGCACGTGGCTCAGCATTCAGGTGTGGCTGCAAAGAGCAGAAAGGGCTGGATAAGAAATGGAGAAATACTGTAGTGCCTTTGTTCTCACCACCCTAAATGGGGGTTGGATTAGATGATCTCTAAAGGTCCCTTCCAAGCCTTACCATTCTATAATAAACAAGAACGTGAGTGGAAGCTCAACCTCCTTGTCACCTCTCTTGTGTTACAAGACTGAAACTAAAAAGCAGCCCACTGAAATGCTCGTGCACACATGCATCCATCACAGTTCATTTTGGGAATGCATTGGCAGTTTGCTGAAGCTGACAAGCAAGTTTCTGCTTTAATGCAGAGAATTTACTGTACTCCTTCCCTGTAAGAGTGAGGGAGCCCTGGCCCAGGCTGCCCAGGGAGGGTGTGGAGGCTTCTTCTCTGGAGGTTTCCAAACCCACCTGGACACATTTCTGTGCCCCCTGATGGATGGGAACCTGCATCAACAGGGGGCTGGGCTGGATGAGCTCTGCAGGGCCCTTCCAACCCTCACCACTCTGTGATTCTGTAATGAGAACAGCTGTGGAAGACATTACTTGTGGTAAGATAGCATCTTCCTGCCCAAGACAGACCATGAATTCATACTGCTCAGAACCGTACAAGCCACTGGGTAATTCACTTGGGAAGAACTGATTAAGCCATCCACTACCTGTTTTGAAGGGGAAGAGGAGACAAACTGCAAAGTGCCAGGTGCTTCAAAGTCTCATAGATGTCACAGAACCCAGTAACACATCCCTCTCAAGCCAGCAGTGCACACTGTCCCCACAGACGTGACGCTGATGGCACAGGCACCGTGAATTGCTGAGCTATTTATCAGTCAAGTGCAGAGAGCAACCTGCCAGACAGCCAGACAGCACGTGGCACTTATCTTCCTCTTGACCTGATAAATGGGACCTTTTGAGAAATCTTGCATTCCAGACCAGGGGAAGCATTTACTGTGCTGGCCTGGCAAAAACAGCAGCCAGCAAGCAAAGAGCAAGCCATAGGCTCTTGATGATAGTGAGGGAAGAGAAGTCTGGGGCTAAGAGGGGTGTTGAGGAATGGCTGCTCCAGCTCTGGGCAGACAGGCTGTGGGCAGGAGGAGAGGTCTGATGGGCAGCCATGCAGCATTGCTGCCAATGGAGTGAGTGGAAAGCCCCTCTTCCACATGAAACCCAGAGCTGCTTCACACCACACGTGTCTTTCCTGCAGAGGGTGCTTGGTGCAGCCAGAGTTCCCCCCAGGTGAACATTGTCCCTGTTTCTCTGCCCAAATAAATTCTCCACTCGTCCCAGCAACACTCATGGTGACTCAGTGTGTGTGCTGGATGTGCAACCGAGCTGAAAGCTGAAAGCTCTCAGTGGATTTGCTGAACTGGGTGCAAGGGAGAGCTCATCTTTAAGTGATGGGCTCAGGAATCCAGGTCCTGGGACTAGAGGTCATCAGACTTAGGTGGCTTGCTCCTCTGTCACCTGGAACAAGCACTCCCCCATGCACTGAGCAATAATGGATGACGCTGCTCCTCTTTTGCGTGAAAGGCTTTGAAATGTGCTGCTGAGAAAGGACATGATGATAGTATTAACACAGACAAAAGCAAAGCAGAGATTTTTCAAAATGTCAGTTGACCAAAGGTGTCATTTTAGCTGAACAAGAGTTTCCAAGCAACAGATGATGGTAGGTACAGACCTGTTGAAGCATGACAGACAGTGGATAGACATTTGAGTGGAGCAAAGCTGACTCATTCTTCTACTCATATTTTTACATCAGGGTTCCCCAGAAGGCCAGCCTGAATCCCTTCGTCATTTGTGCTAATGAGGAGAAAAAGGAGCTGAATTTTATTAATTATAAAGAATGATCAAAAGGTAAAAACAAGCTGGTTGGTTTGTTTTCATACAATAGGCCACCACAGTCACACCTAACTAAAGCAAATCACACCCTTACCTTTTAGTCTGAAAGATGGCTTCGTTGCTTTTAATTGTGCAGAAGCATCAGGGTCAGCAGCCTCCTCCCAAACTGCTCCTCTCAGTCTGAAAGCCAGCAAGGAATTGCTATTCTCCTTCCTTCTCCTGCCACTGTCCCAGCCCCAGCTCTGCACACTCGGTCTGAAGGAAAAGACATTTCAACAGGCACTACAGTGCTCCTCTCTTACCAGGATATTTCCAGTGTAAAGCTGCCAGCAGGGATCTACAGTCACACATTTTCCTCAAGGAGCTCTTAATGGTTTTCAGTTTTATCCAATATCTCTTTCAACACAGGCAGAGAGCAACCTCATCAACTCCCATGTCTGGCCTGGATGATCTCTAGAGGTCCCATCCAACTTCTACCACTCTGATTTAATAAGGTCAGTGAAAATGATCATTAAAAAGGTGCTTAAGGCAATGCCTACAGAGAGCTCAAGAGGACTTTGTAGCTCCAAGAAGGAAAGAAGCTTTTAAAGTGGAGACTGGAAACAGGCAATAATTTGCAGAGCTGGTAAAACCACACCAAAGTGATGTAGTGCTGGTTGTATCTGCAGTCACCTTACTGTGACACAGCAATAATGAATTCAGATGCCACTGGTAGTCATGGAGAAGTCATTCCTAAAGGAGCAGGCATTAGCAATGAGGAGATGCCAAGTCAGGTGCTTCCAGGATGATTTTGTTTTTCACAGTCGTGGAGCAGCAACATCCACCAGAAGAATCAACAAAGTCCCATCCTGTGGGATAGTCACTGAGTCAAAGACACTTCTCACAGAAATGAGGCTCAAAAGTGAAAAAGCCCTTTGTTCCAGACCACCAAAACAAAGTCCTGACACATCTTCTTGATGGAGCACGGACATGACTGGCCAATGCTGCTCTTCTCTTTCCCTTGGCAAGTTTGTTCTTCCACCTACCCCTCATGTGCTCACCTCAAAAGACAACTCAGACCACACTCAGGCTTTTGTCTTATTTCTAACCCTCCTTGGAACTCTGAAATGGTAGCATGCATATGATATCTCTACTGAAATGAGTAATTAAAGCCTTCTCTTCTGCATCCTTGCCCACTTGACCTTATTTTTAAAAGCTACTGTCTTACAGCAAAGAAACCTGATGCACAGAGCAAAAGCTCAGACATTACGAGCACAACGAATGTTTCTGACAGAATCTCAGGGCTCTCCTTGGAGAGGACTCACATTTCAGCTTGGTGAGGGGAACTCCAGGAAAGAGCCACCCACACACTGTACCTTTTCTGGTAACCAAATCTGAGATGGCCCTGCCAGGAAAGTCCCTGTCTGGATCCAGGTTCTGAGAGGAGGACCAAAGGTTAATATGAAGGGTTATCTGGAGGTAAGTGAATGAAGGTGATCAGCTCCCATGGTTTAAGCCCAGCTGGCAACAAAGCACTGTGAGCACTCCCTCTCTTTTTCTCCCCTGAGGTGGGATGGGGAAGAGAAAATATAACAAAAGGCCTGTGGGTTGAGACAGGACAGGAAGGGATCCCTCACCAGCTAACATCATCTCTAATAAAAGGCGTCCTGTGTTGGCACAAAGGGTGTAGTCTGCCTTGAAACACCAGAAAGCAACGATTCTTGTTTCATAGAATCATAGAACAGTAGGGGTTGGAAGGGACCTTTAGAGCTCATCCAGTCCAACCCCCCTGCAGAAGCAGGTCCCACCTAGATCAGGTCACACAGGAACGTGTCCAGGCAGGTCTTGAAGACCTCCAAGGAAGGAGCCTCCACACCCTCCCTGGGCAGCCTGTGCCAGGGCTCCCTCACTGAAACACTGAAAGAGTTTTTTCTTATGTTTAAGTGGAACTTTTTGTGTTCCAGCTTCATCCCATCACCCCTTGTCCTGTTACTCTCTACTACAGAAAAAAGTGCTGCCCCAACCTCCTGACACCCACCCTTTAGATATTTGTAAATGTTAATAAGATCCCCCCTCAGTCTCCTCCAGACTAAACAGCCCCAGGTCCCGCAGCCTTTCCTCATATGAAAGATGTTCCAGTCCCCTGATCATCTTGGTGGCCCTGCACTGGCCTCTCTCCAGCAGTTCCCTTTCTCTCTTGAGCTGAGGAGCCCTGAACCGGACACAGGACTCCAGATGAGGCCTCACCAGGGCAGAGTAGAGATGGAGAACAACCTCCCTTGACCTGCTGCCCACACTCTTCTTGATGCATCAAGGAGTGTCCAAAAGGTTAAATAAAACACATCATCCTCTGTGTAAATGCAGCCCCCATATACTGATCAATGCAGTGTTCTCTTTTAGTTTATGTGCCGGAGAAGTATTTATTTATGTCAAGTCATCTTGGATGGTTTAACGTTCCTCTGGGTTCTAGTTTCTTGTTTCAAAATGAGTTAACAACATGCACTCAGTACAGGTCACTCAGTAACCACACACTGCAAGTTTTTGTGCTCTCAGGCGTTGCCAAAGAAAAACTACTCAGGCACTAGGAATTCTTTTGCAATACAAAGATGTTTGTATCCTTGCTTTTCCTTTTAACAACTGCAACCATCAGGAATTTGACCTGCAAGAATGTGATGTGTTTCCACAGATAGGAAACCCTCATAAAAGGTACTTTTGATGCTGTTAGTGACCTGTGAGGCAACACTGAGTGAAGATGGACATTACCAGACCCTGTGCCTAAAAGAACAGCATTTTCTGAGAAGCCCCAAGCAGTCAAGTTTAGGAAGAGACTTTTGTACCTGGGACAGTGGTTGGAACATCCCTGCATATTTGTTTCTTTTGCACAGGGACTTTGCATTCCTACATGGAAATATTGTGGTTTGGGCAGGTAGATCTAAGAGTCCCTCCCTGACATTTAACCTGTCGCCATCCCACACAAATAGAAAGAGCAGTACGAGCTAGTAGTGACACAAAAGTATCTCAATCAAAGTGAAGCATGACCACAACACATCTCTGTACTTGCTCATAAATGGTAAACTGAAATTTGACCACAAGACCGTGACCGCAGACTGAGTGACTTGCCTTTTCCGCCACCAGAGCATGTGGGAAAGGTGTAAAAAGCACTTTAAGAAAGAGAAGGATGATTTTTCCTGTCGATTATGCCCTTTGTTGCTCATTCACAAACATCAGGGATGGAAAGAAAACAAGGCTGGTTGACTGCAAGAAACAACGTTGTCTGCGAGCCCTGCAGACAAACAGTGCTGAGAAGCTGCAGAGCACGGGTCTGCCCTCGCTGCCACAAGAGCTTGTTTATGCTTTCTACAGGAGTGAAAGCCATAGCACCAGGTGTCACACAGAAACCTGCAACGCTACACAGAAGGGGTGGGAGAGTTTGCAAAAGGAAAGAAAAAGGAAGTTTGGATTTAGGCTGTGTTCTCCTCAGTTCTGCTTCACCAACCCATCCTTGCATAACGCAGACCCGCACTTGCTTCCTTTCCTCAGAAATACTAGGGAACCCCCAAAATCCCCCATGGGGAGGCTGGCTCCCATCTGCTCCAGCTCTGGCTTTTCTCATGAATGTATATGCCACAACCTCCTCTCCCACAGTCACGTGGAGTAACACACATTCCTTCCCTCGCCAGTTTAAGCTGATGATCACCACGTGCAGCAGTCACACAAGGAGGATGCCTGGCTTCTGACTACAGCAGCAAAACATTCTGCTTTTGAAATCAACCCCATGCACCAGGACAGGCTGGGGATTGACCTGCTGGAGAGCAGCTCTGCAGAGAGAGACCTGGGAGTGCTGGTTGATAATAAACTGAACGTGAGTCAGCAATGTGCCCTCGTGGCCAAGAAGCCAATGGCAGCCTGGGATGCATCAAGAAGAGTGTGGGCAGCAGGTCAAGGGAGGTTCTGCTCCCTATCTCTACTCTGCCCTGGTGAGGCCTCATCTGGAGTCCTGTGTCCAGTTCTGGGCTCCTCAGCTCCAGAGGGACAGGGAAGTGCTGGAGAGAGGCCAGTGCAGGGCCACCAAGATGATCAGGGGACTGGAGCATCTTTCATACGAGGAAAGGCTGCGGGAACTGGGGCTGTTTAGTCTGGAGAAGAGGAGACTGAGGAGGATCTCATGAATATTTACAAATATCTCCATGGTGGGTGTCAGGAGGTTGGGGCAGCACTTTTTTTCTGTTGTATCCAGTGACAGGACAAGGGGTGATGGACACAAGCTGGAATACAAAAAGTTGCATTTAAACATAAGGAAAAACTATTTCAGTGTTTCAGTGAGGGAGCCCTGGCACAGGCTGCCCAGGGAGGGTGTGGAGGCTCCTTCTCTAGAGGTCTTCAAAACCCACCTGGACTTGTTCCTGTGCAACCTGATCCAGGTGGACCTGCTTCTGCAGGGAGGTTGGACTGGATGATCTCTAAAGGTCCCTTCCAACCCCTACCATTCTGTGATTCTGTTTCATTATTTCTGCCTTGAATTCTTTTAAAAATTGGATGCTGATGAGAGAATGGGGGGAAATCATTTCAAAAGTCCTCCAGTAATCAGAAATTGTAGGAAGAACTCATGGGTTTGTCTTATTTAACACAGTACTTTTTGGTGACAACTTTAGAGGAATAAACCCACCGCACTGTTCAATCAGTAGCAATGGTCACACACCCTTATGAATGGGCCAGAACTAAGAAAAAAAGTAGCATTTGAAGCCAAATTTCAGTAAGGTGATGAATATTACTGTAGAAACCACCCAGAAAAAAGGGTTTTTTTCCTGTTGGGTTGCCTTTTTTAAAAGAAACCTGCTGACTTTGTTCATGAGAATTTACCCAGAAAATGAACTGTTGTTGCTTCTACAAAGTAAAAGCGACGGCGTTTTATAGACTCTGTCACAGGCACAGGATCTCAAGGGCTGGAAGGGACCCTGAAAGCTCATCCAGTGCAACCCCCCTGCCAGAGCAGGGCCACCCAGAGTAGGTCACACAGGAACTCGTCCAGCTGGGTTGGAATGTCTCCAGAGAAGGAGACTCCACAGCCCATCTGGGCAGCCCCTGCCAGTGCTCCCTCACCTCAACAGGGAAGAAGTTTTTCCTTGTGTTGCTTTGGCAAATGGGACTATGTGAAGAAATTCTAAATGATCCAACATCAAATTAGCATTTATGAAAGCTCAGCTCTGAAGTGATGCCAATTAGTGTCAGAGACTGAGAAAGTGAGGTCAGCACCAGGTGTCCAAGGTTCTACAGAATGTTTCTTGGTCTTATTTGGGGATTTTTATTTTTCAGAAAAAGCCATCCAGGGAAGGGTTTGTACAGGTGCAGAGCAACTACTAACTGTGTCCTGATCAGAAAAGAAAGCTCATCCTTTCTGTAAGGTGATTCACAATGAAGACCTCAGTCATAATATATGACGTGTCTGAACGTGGCCTGGATTTTGGGGTGGGCACACCACCAATTCATGGACTGTCCTGCCAACACAAACCACAGGGTATGTGTAGGCTTCCAGGTTCCTGGAAAAATGTAAAAAGAGCTCTAAAAAAAATGTCAACTACTTGTACAGAAACAGGTGTGCAAAAGTTATGGATAAAACTAACAATGGAGCTATCAAAAGCTAAGAATGGAGCAAGTGGGTAGCCAGTATTAACGTTCATGTTAGTGACACCTTCTGCCAAGTCTGCCAAGCTTTCAAGATCTGAGACCACAAGAACACATGATGTTACTGTTTTGTCAAAAGTAAAACAAGACACAGTGAGTGGGGGAAAATAAATCAATGAGATCCTTCCCAGCAAAAGCCATGTCTACCTAGTCAGGGGCTGGCAGCACAAGCTAGATGAGCAGTACATGAGATTTATCCAGACCCATCAGAGAGGAGAAATGCCCTTTGCTTCAAAGGGCATTTCTCCTCTGTGAGAGCAACTGCAGAGAGACCCACACACACAAACCACAGCGCACAGGGGCAGAATACAACTGAATCTGGTCATGTGCCTGCAGACAGTGGCTGTGTTTAGGAAATAACCCCGTGCTTTATTACCTGCAGCTTACTAGACAGCTTCCACTGCCTCCATCTTGGGCTGCAGACTTAAACCAGGCAGAAGTAGCCCAACTGTGTCCATCACTACGTATTGATCAGAGCAGACATGCCCTAGACTGTAGCACTCTTATCCTTTACTTCTCCTTAAAGAGAAAAGCACTGTTAAGGTTCTGCTTTCCACCTTGTCAGGGATCTCAGTCAATTCAACTTTTGCATCTGCTATGCAGAAATCAAGACTCTGCCCTCCTTTGTAGAACAAGGCATTGTTATTACAATGAAACAAAGCATTTATTACAGGCACAAAAATCTGTGTATTCCATTGCTAGATTACTTGTCTTGTCTCAAGACACCAAGGACCATGCACACACTTTTACTCACGGCCCAAAAAGTTTCATCCCCACCCACAGAAGATGAAAACAACTTCAGCATGAGTTATTCTAAGGAAAAAAAAACCCTAACACCACCAACCCCAAACTCCTTTGGTTTGAGCAATTTCTCCCTAGCATTTCTCAGTCAACAGGTGATTGTTGTCCTGAATCATGAAGGTTTGCAGACAAAACCCCTACCCCTTTATAGATTTGCTTGCCTGCTTTCCTTCACACTGATGTCTTCCATCACCAGTGGGTTTCACCAATTTGCATAAACATGCTAAAACAGGTAGGAGGGAAAAAAAACCCCAAGTACTTTGTAAGAACAGGAATATTCTTTCCAAGCCAAACCAGCATCACATTTTAACACCAAAAGGCATATAGAGCCTGACAACAAGTTAACAATCCCCAAATCAAAACACACTATGAAGCACAGATCAAAGTTGATGAGAAAGAGGTGATGTTTTAAATAATCTCAAGTGGTGCACATCAGTGTTACGCTGCAGGCTGTGAGCTTTAGAGGTCAAGGGGTTTTCTATTTGCAAACTGAGTCACGATGAGGAAGCAGGTGAATCACCCAAGTGTCTTCTACTGAAAAGTTTAAAAGGTACTGAAATTCCAGCTCAACTCAGTAGGAGAATAAAGATTTCACCTCAAAGCTTCAGATGCTGAAGCTCAGAAAGAGATGATCAGGTATCAAAGGAGGATACAGTGTTAGAGGGACCTTAGTCACACTCAGCACCATTATTCTTATATGAGAAAAGCCACTTTTATTAAGTGAGAAAAAGAAAACACAATAATAAGAAGCCTGTGAGATAAAAGCATTCTCATGTGCTGCACCAAAGGGGCAGACCCTTAGCAAACTCATTACATACAGAAAAGAAACAGTAGGAAGCTCTGAAT